>NC_067414.1:38701731-43701731 GCF_009764475.1 Pristis pectinata
GATCCTTGTGCAATATAGGCCAACATATGAAGCTTTCCTAAGTGATTGCTATGTCTAAATAGGTGAGAAGATACAAACAAAAATGTTTGGCCTGCTGGATCTGATATTCGAAGACACATGTAGAATATCCACAGATATCAAAAAGTTGTTGAAGAATGTGAAACAGTCTTGCTCAGGACATGACCTTGATGTACTGCCAGAGACAAGCCTAAGGATGAAATGACCCACTATTTCCATCTCCACAGAGGAGTCATGTGGATACTAAAGCAGGAAAACTGATCGGTCGCTCGTGAACCAACATGAGGGCTAAACCTACTTGTTCTCATCCTCACCAATGAACCTGTGGTAAATCTTAGAATCAGATTCACAGAAGCAGGCTCTTCAGCTCATAGAGTCGACACTGGCCATCAAGCCACCCATTTTACATTAAACTTATTTGATTCTCCCCACATCTCTTTCAACTACTCCCAGATTCTACTCACTACACACTGGGCGCAATTTACAGTGACCAATTAACCTACTATCCCACACATATTTGGGATATGGGAGGCAACCAGAGTGCCCAGAGGGAGAACATTCAAACTCCATATTGCACCAGAGCCCAGATGATGGGGCTGTGAGGCAGCAGCTCTGATAGGTGTGCCTCTGTGCTACTCTATCTATCATTCTGGTTCAATGGTAAAGCAGGCTCAAGGATATTCCTGCTCTAATTATACTCTGAAAGGAATAAGTTTTCTTACTAGTGGTGCAGATGAGAAGTTCAAAAATGAAGATTGAAAACTGGAAACTGGGCTCATTTTCACCGAGTTTTAACTACATTAATTTTCTTGTCAGGATAGAATGCTTGATAGCAAGAGTATCACAAGAATGTAAATTTTAAATTCAATGAGGAGAATGACCCTTTAGTATTTTCAAAATGACTGCAAATAAAAACATCAACATGCAACAATCTGTTGAACTTTGGGAATCTATCTTTAAAGCTCTATTGAACTGGTTTCTATTGTACTTTTGAAAGATTTTTCCTGTACTGTGACTATTTTAAGATGGCTTGCAATTGTTTTATATGCTGTTGCCTCCATATTTTAGAAAGCTTCAATTTAATCTTTGCACATTTGAATCTTAAAAAAGAACATTCCAATGGGACTTTCACAACTGTTCATAGATTCAGTGGCATTGCTCCCACCATTACCTACATCGGAGCGCAGACCTAAGCTGAGCTACATGGATGTGCCTCAAGGAATCTTGCTTCACCACTTACAGTTCACCAGGGAGACTTTCTTGAGCAGAATATATAGTAGTGGGGTCTGCAGCTGTATCAATCTTTATGAAACCACAGTTATTTCCAATATAAACAATTTTACACACAAGTACTTGCTGCAATACTAAGACAGTGGCATCATCATAAATGGTGAAAACTGTTACAAACTATCTGCTGTACTTATGATCTAGGTCTTTATCTTTGTATTGAACTTGCCATTACAGATTCCCACTTCCGACACATCTTTGGCAGGCACAGTAGTGTAGCGGTTAGCGTAACGCTTTACAGCACCAGCGACCCGGGTTCAATTCCGGCCACTGTCTGTAAGGAGCTTGTACATTCTCCCCGTGTCTGTGTGGGTTTCCTGCGGGTGCTCTGGTTTCCTCCCACTTTCCAAAGACGTACAGGTTAGGAAGTTGTGGGCATGGTATGTTGGCGCCGGAAGTGTGGTGACACTTGCAAGCTGCCCTCAGAACATTCTACGCAAAAGAGGCATTTCACTGTCTGTTTCAATGTACATGTGACTAATAAAGATATATTATCTTATTAATCCTAAATTGGTCTCCAATGTCCAACAGAACTAGTCTGTTGCCATCACTGTTGCACAAAACTTTTTTTCCAGTGTCTTCCTAATGTTCTTCAACTGTTTTACAAATAGATTGCTGGTCTCATGACTATCAGACATATGACACGTAATGAGAATTACTTTACATTAGTTGGAAAAGAAGTAGGCTAAAGGTGCATATGGTTCAGAAGAAGAAACAGAAGGAAGGGCAGAAATCCTTTCTGTTATTTATTGCAATGTGGGCCTTACTGGCAATGTGGGCTTACTGTTTATTGCTGCTCAATAACTGCCCTTGAGGAGGTGGTGATGAGGTGCTACTGTCACCACTGCTGCAGTCCTTCTGGTGAAGATACTTCTATAAAACTATTGGGAATAAAATTCCAGGATTTGAACCACCAATCATTTGAATCACCAGTTAACATGTCACCTAAAACTTGAGTACTGCATAGACTTAACAAGACAATAGTCTGGAGGTGATCAAATTGAAACAAACATTATGGAGCAAAGCAGAAGCAAGGTCTGGAAAAGCTGTAGTAATGAATGATTCCTTCATCACAGCAATGGGCAGGTGTTATTTGAGGCTGTAAGTGAGAGTTCTATGAAAAGTCTTTGATCTGAAACATCAAGTCTGATTCCCCTTCCACAGATACTGCCCAACCTGTTGAGTATTTCAGACTTGCAGCAGCTGTATATTTTGATTTTCTTTTCCAATTGGGACTCCCTGATTTACCTCTTTTACACACAGCAGCGAAATGATACCATTGTTCCCATGCTGTCCTCTCCTTCCTTCTTCATGAGAGGTCCCTTGGGGTCGAGGATGACGTACTTCCACCTCAGTTCTGTTGGCTCTGAGGTGACTGATGAAGTCCGTGTGGGACTCCTGCAGACTCTGCTGAAGGTGGAACAGGAGGTACTTGCTGGGGCAGGAGAGTGGGTAGTTTGAGAGGTGGCATACCTATCCTGTCATTTGTGCTGGGCTTTCACATGCTCCTGCCTCAAAGTTTTCAGAAGCATCCTGAAGGCCCCTTCACCCATTCTGAATGGCCATGGGGCCTTGGAATTCAGCAAGGATGTTTCAGTTATTCAGGGAGTTTCTGAGAATGTCCTTAAATTATTTCTTCTGTCCTCTAGGAAATCTTTTGCTGCAATGGAGTTCAGAGAAGATTGCCTGTTACACAAGTCTGCTGTCAGGCATGTGATCCACCCAGCAACACCCAATGAACGTAATTAGAGACAATGGCAGGAATAGAGACCTGGGAGAGGATGCTGACCTTGCTTTGCCTATCCTGCCAGTAGATGTGGAGACAGTATGCGTCTAGAGCTTTGAAGCATTTAGAAACAGTTAAGGTATGTTTTAATTAGTTAAGGCAAATAAGTTACTTAAAAAATACATGAAACAGCTGTAAGGTAACTAAGTACCTAAATGTACAGCGAAATAAAAAAAATAAAGAAAAAAAAAGAAATTTTAACCTAAGGTTGGCAGCTCCATTCAAATGAATGTGCTCATACCAGATACACCCGCTCTGACTGGTGGAAAGCTGAGGGCCATGCAGTGGACTCAGTAGTGAACCTAGAAGCAGAATGGGAGCTCTGATGCAGTGGCACATGTCCTCCAGCACTTTCTTACTTCAGCACTACAATGCATAGGCATGGAAGCAATGAACACACTGACCTGTGTGAAGGACATAACCGCAGTTCCCTTTTGAATCGTTGGCCGAAGGCGAGAACAATTTGGCCGCTTAACATTGTTTTTCTATTATCATGGTTTGATCAATTGTTTCCCACCCTCACCACTATGACCTTGCTGACATCAATCTCTATTTTAGTGAATATCTCTGACTCCAGGAATTTGACATGGCCCATGGTACCATTGGTCAGGTAGTGGAAGTCTGCTCTGTTATTGTGCTGGAATCCGAAGGTGAGCTGGTCAAAGGCAGAGTGAAAAAGAGTTGGTTGTAATTCACATTTTTGACCCCACTTGCAATTTTTAATTTTAGTAGTAAACATATAATATTCCAAAATTTAAATAGTTTTATTACTGAAATATTAGCATTATTGCCAAAATGCTTAATTCACTTATCATGAACCCTATCACATAATCATACAGCATAACTCATGGAAACAGTCCTTTTCTCTGTATTTTCCCACATTCTAATGTTAGTACTTTTGTAATTTTCACCTGCGAGATGGTTTGACAGTTTATAATAGTAGTTACACCCGGTGGGAACTGGATGGCCTCTAGACTAATGACTGTTTTACATCCCATCCATTTTTACTTTCCATTGTAGTCAAAAATCAGGCAAACTATAAGGCAGGCTGTCAATTTACTATTAGTTTTCCCATGGTACCCTGCAGGATAAACGTTTTTGGGAAATAAAAGCAGCTCACAACAGTTGTACACGACAACTTAAGAAAGCTAATCAACAGTTTGATGAAATCTTACCAAGCTATGCAAATACTATTAACAAAGATAAAGCCCCAAAGATTGACCTATTCTATGCAGTTATATGGAAAGTGCAATGGGACACTTACAGCTGCATATGTACCCAAATGCACACTTCCAGCATGTCATGTCACCCAATAATAATGCAATCATACAAAATTAGCCTTAAGGTTCCATCAATTATCATCAGGTCGGAAACAAAATAGTAGGATTCTCATGGTTTCCTATCAGCAACTGAAAGGAGAATGTGATTTTTAATGATAAGTATGTATCTTATATATATTGCAGAACGGCTAAAATAGAAAATATCCTTGACTCCACAGTGTATTAATACTGCCTTTCCTATTCCACCAGCAGAATGAAAACGTGCACCATCCAGATTTTTATTACATTTGAAATAACTAGCTTGAGCTATTAGGAGAGAATGGATAGGCTGGGCCTGTGTTCCCTGGAGTGAAGGAGGTTGTGATGTGATGTGATAGAGGTATATAAAATTATGAATGGAAGAGATAGGAGAGTCTGCATGGTAGGGGTGTTTAAAACTAGAAGGCATAGGTTGAAAATGAGAGGGAGGAGGTTTAAAGGGGATCTGAGAGGTAGATTTTTCACACAAAGAGTTAGCATCTGGAATGAGCTGCCAGAGGAGGTAGTGGAGGTGGGAACAGTAATAACATTCAAGTGGGATCTGGACAGGTACTTGAATGAGCAGGGCATAGAAGGATATAGAATTAATGCTGGCAAGTGGGATTAGTATAGATAGGCATGATGGTTGGCATAAATGTGATGGGTCAAAGGGCTTTTTTCTATACTGTACAACTCTTTGATTCCATGACTCTAAATATTTACTGAAATAAAACTTTAATAAGTTTCAAATAAAAAAGATTAAAAAGAAATTACTTGAGGTTTAGAAGATGTGATAATTTGACATTTTTTACAAGTTCATTATGTTTAGGAGGGCAAGATAGGGAGAAAATAATGGAGAAAAAAGTCATTGTAATGTTTTAGAAAGGCTTGTCAAAAATGATAATGGAATCATTGCTTCCATATCACAGAAAACCACTCCTGGTAAAATGCGGGTGATTCCAAATCTTTTGAGATTTCTTTTGCTAGACAGAAAGTGAAAACAATGACAGTGTCAATCAAATCCAATAAGGTTTTCAAAACTTTTCAATCTTTCAATGATAATATATTCCATATTTATTATTCATTAAGCACTATGAAAAGAAATGAAACAGAACATTAGCAGCATATTGATAATCTTTCCACTGAAGTGTCCTTAATTGACTAAGCAAGTTATATAATAAAAGGATTTACCAAAATTGAAATGCAATTAGATACTTCCCTTTTTGTTTATTTTCTTTTCTTTGTTCCTTTGATTCCTTTCGACGATTTAACACTCGAAGTGTTCAGGCAAGCTGTTTTTATAATCTCTGCAGAAGTGACAATGAAACAGAATATTATGAGGTTCATGTAGAAATTTCCAGCATCCTTTTGGGAATTCAATTGTCTTCTACTTGGAGTCTCTTATGGACTTCAAAACCAAGATCAGAAAACTTCATGATGCAAAAAACAGATTACTTTCAAAAACATTCAAGTTCCTTGCCCTCTCCAACCCACCCATCCAACTTAAGGTCACTGAACATTGAAATATAAGAGTTGGTTCCTACGAGTCATGCTATAACACTGGATGTATGGTATTGCACCTTTCATAGAACCCCAACATGGTTGCCTGTTTCTGTTACTGCTGTGTTGCAGTTTAGAGACCGCAAACAACAAGATAGCTCTCTATTATTAAATATGAAAGTCGATTTAAATCTTCATCTCAATTAATCCAAAAAACAACACACTTTAATGACAAATAAATTTGGAAAAAGTGAATCTGTACTTCAATGACAGCATTTACTCATTGTGACTGTTAAAAGCTATTTAAATAGATATTAATTAGTCCAAGTTCCTGCTTCAACAGTAATGAAAAATCTGAACCTTTTCATCATGCAATATTTTTAATTGGTCTTGCTAGGCAGCTGCATATAGACTAGAACCTGTTAGATTGCTTATATACCTTTTTGTTTTATGTCATAACAATACAAATGAAAGAAAGGGCCAGGTGGGGATCAACCTAATTGCAAGACACTCCACGGAAAAAAAAATCAGGTTATTCTTCAGTCAGCTGGGATAATATGAAAGGACACACAGCTTAAGAACTCCAACCTAAACCCCTTCCCCTTAATTAGAGACAACACGGCAGGGGAATTGGTTTTCAATTTAAGACAGTCAATATGTTCCAGTTACTGTGGGCATTGGTTTTTGCTGGTTGCGCACTGACATTGCAGTTGGAATTTCCACTTCTATATTTGTCAACTTGGAATATTCTACCCATTTGCTCCAATAGGTAGCAAAATCACAAACTAGGGAGTGTGGAAATGGAAAGTGATGGTCTGTATTTTTTTATCATACTGCGTAGGTAGGCCAGAAATTTAGTGGAACTGATTAGCTCTCACTAATCTGCTGAAAATGTTTTCCCTCAATGGTTCAAAGATTTTGCCAGCCAGACTTCCAAATGAGCCTTCAATTTCAAGTAGTGGTGAGGCTCTTTTCCCACAAATGCAGCCCCTGAAGTTAACCACTGAGTTGTTCTGCTGCATTAAAACACACTAATTTTAAGAATGTTATTGAAGACATCTGAATCAAAGTGTACTGTATTTCTCTGTGCTTGTAGATTATCAATTTAAAATATAGATTGAAAGACCTATGGACTCCATGCTTTGAGGCAATCATCTATCCCACATCTTCATGTAATAAAGTTTCCTGGCAAATGTGTTGAGCTATTGGATTAGCATTTTTTAATCTATGTAATTTAGCAAAATAGTTGGAGAAATAGTAATTTCTCTTTGTCAATTTTGTGACTGTCCCTTTAAATAGTCTTATATTTGTAGTTTGTAAAAAATGGTTTTCTAACAATCTTTTTTTAAATCTTTTTAATTTTGTTAAAAATCCTAAAACACTTTTGGAATTACATCTTAATGAACTCCAAAAGATCCATAAATCACATCACTTTCATATGAACCAGAACATATGTAACAACTTAATGAGTAACCAGTTCTTTACAAAGGGGAGGCATTAAACAGACTTCAAACATGCCTTTATGTATAAAAACAAGATCCAGTATTGCTGGTTGACTTATTTTCATTAGGTTGGGATTTAATAATTGATGATTTATTATTTGTGAACCAATACATTACACCTGCAATTTATATTTTTAAAATTGAAAGCATAATTGTTTTATTTTAGCTGGAGATAACTGGAACTACAAGAAACTGGTTGGCCAGTTGCTGGGATTTCAAGAACTTGGAGAAATTCATTAACCAGGCAGGTGGAGCTAAGGTTCCTTGGTCTTGTACAGCTTAAGAAAAGAAGATTAGGTGATCTTAAAAGGTACTTGATAACATTTAGTTTGATAACTCACATTTTGGTGATTGTCGTATTATAAACCTGACACTGTGGCAGCCAGCACACGCGGGACACGAACCGCCATCGGGAGCCGTGGGCAGACATGCGGTAGTGCGTTTGGAACTACCTGCTCGGGGCGGACCCTCCGGGGACAGTCGGACGTCATGTCCACCCCACGGGTAGCAGGGGCCCATGGGATGGGAGTTTGAAGCGCGCGATTTTGGACCAGTAAAAGGTTTCTCTGAGTTCAGCACTCTCTGCCTCCGTGTGTTCCTTTAGTAGAGCATTGCGTGCGGCTACATTGGTGACCCCGACGTTCCAGACAGCATCTGGAACCGGTGACTCAGCGACCAGCCATGAGTTCAAGCAACTCACACAGCGCTCTCTCTCTGAAGCTCCCGACTTTCTGGGCCACTCAGCCCCACGTTTGGTTCGAGTAGGCTGAGGCCCAGTTCAATATCAGAGACATTAGAGCCGACGCCACACAGTACTACTATGTGGTCAGCGTGCTCTTCCAGGACGCGGCAGGCCAGATCATTGACTTCCTACGCCAGCCACCAATGGAGGACAGGTACACTAAGGTTAAGGCGCTCCTGATCTGTACCTTCAGACTTTCCCGCCGTGAACGGGCCGTGCGGCTCCTACACATGGATGGTCTGGGCAACCGCATGCCATCTGAGCTCATGAATGATATGCTGCGCTCATGGATGGCCATAAGCCATGGCTTTTATTTGAACAGTTGTTCTTCGAGCAAATGCCAGAGGGCATTCGCCTCCTTCTCGCCAGTGAGGATTTCAGTGACCCACTCAGGGTCACGGCTAAAGCAGATGTCCTTTGGCAGAGTAAGCAACGTGGAGCATTCTCCATTGGCCTAGCCACGAGCGTGCACCCCAAAGCCCAGGCCCCGCAACCAAAGCCATCGAGACCTACGGGGGAAAAAGACAAAGGTTCCAAACAATGGTGTTTCTATCACCAAAGATGGGGTTCAGGCGCGCACTGCTGCCGTCCACTATGTGCTTTTCCAGGAAACGCCGGGGCCAGCCGTCACTAATGGCTACAACGGCTGGCCACCGAGACAGCCTCCTGTACCTCTGGGACCGACACTCTGGGCGGCGCTTCCTGGTAGACACTGGGGCCGAAGTCAGCGTACTTCCCACCTCGAACATGGACACTTGTAACGCGGTCCCAGGCCCCGAACTCATTGCTGCAAATGGCACCAGTATTCAGACGTACGGCCCGTGAACTATCTCACTGCGTTTTGGGTCCAGCCATTTCACTTGGACTTTCACATTGGCAGCCGTGTCACAGCCACTACTAGGGGCAGATTTCTTACAAGCCAACGGCCTCCTGGTCGACTTAAAAGGCCAGTGTTTGGTCCACGCCAAGACGTTTCAGACTTTTCAGCTCAGAAAAGCCAAGCTACCAGCCCTCCATCTGGATTCTGTGACCCTCTCGGGTAACGAATTCGCCAGGGTGTTGGCGGAATTCCCCTCCATAGTCACCCCACAGTTCTCCACGGTCAACACTAAGCACGGCGTGCAGCATTACATCCCCACACAAGGACCGCCGCTGCACGCCCGAGCTCGCAGACTCCCACCTGACAAGCTTCACCTCACCAAGGAGGAGTTCCATAAGATGGAAGAGATGGGAATCAAGGATGGAGGCCCTGCGGAGACTACTGAAGGCTCAACGATGCCACAATCGCCGACAGATACCCAGTACCCCACATCCAGGACTTCATGGCGAACCCGCACGGAGCGACCACCTTCTCCAAAATCGACCTGGTTAGGGGTACCATCAGATCCCAGTGCACCCCGACGACGTGCCCAAGACAGCCCTCATCACCCCGTTCGGCTTGTTCGAATTCCTGAGGATGCCTTTCGGTCTCAAGAATGCAGCCCAAACTTTCCAAAGGCTTATGGACTCGGTGGGACGTTGCCTGGATTTGGTTTTCATTTACTTGGACGATATCCTGGTGGCCAGCAGTTCGCACCAAGAGCACGTGGCATATTTGCACCAGCTCTGCCAATGCCTGAGTGACCATGGACTGGCAATCAATCCGGCGAAGTGCCAGTTCAGGCTGACGGAGATCGACTTCTTGGGCCATAGAGTCAACCGACATGGCGCAGTTCCATGGCAACCAGGCCATCCGCCAGTTCCCCAAGCCCAGCACGGTCAAGGGCCTGCAGGAGTTCGTAGGGATCGTCAACTTTTATCATCGGTTTGTGCCGGCGGCGGCATGCGTCATGAGACCCTTGTTCAGCCTGATGGCCGGCAGGGCCAAAGAGGTGGCATGGGGCGCGGAGTCCACGGAGGCCTTCGAGCAGGCCAAGGAGGTGCTGGCAAAGGCGGCCCTCCTAGTGCACCTGAGAGTCGATGTACCCACGACACTCACAGTCGACGCTTCTAACACGGCAGTCAGCGGAGTCCTGGAGCAGCTCATCGAGGGCCAGTGGTTACCACTTGCTTTCTTCAGCCAGCACCTACGGCCACCAGAGGTGAAGTACAGCGCCTTCGACAGAGAGTTGCTAGCACTCTACCTGGCTGTTCAGCATTTCCGGTACTTCCTCGAGGGAAGGGAGTTCACCGCGTATACGGACCACAAGCCCCTCACCTTCCCACTGGCCAAGGTATCAGACCCATGGTCGGCTTGGCAGCAGAGGCACCTGACCTTCATTTCAGAATTCACCACAGACGTCTGCCACATCGCAGGGAAGAACAACGTCATCGCCGACACACTGTCTCGCCCCTGCCTCCACTCAGCGGGCATATCGTCCTCAGGAATAGACTACGCAGCACTGGCGGAAGCACAACGGTCGGACACCGAGATCCCGGCTTACTGCACCGCCGTTTCAGGGCTCCAGTTGGAGGACGTCCCCATCAGCCCGGCAGCAGATCGACTCCTGTGCGGCGTGTCTACTGGCAAACCCCGACTCGTGGTACCAGCAGCATGGAGGTGCCGGGTGTTCGACACACTGCACGACCTGGCCCACCCATCCATCTGGGTGTCCATCAAGCTGGTAGCGGACAGACTCGTCTGGCACAGTTTGCGTAAACAGGTCGGACACTGAGCCAGGGCCTGCGTACACTGCCATACCACCAAAGTCCAGCGGCACGTGAAGGCTCCCCTCCAGCAGTTCCAGCCGACGTACAGGAGGCTCCAACACATCCACGTGGACATCGTCGGCCCCCTGCCAGTCTCCGAGGGGGCCAGGTATATCTTTACTATGGTAGACAGGTTCACCAGATGGCCGGAAGCCGTACCGCTCACAGATACGCCCACTGAGTCCTGCGCCAGGACACTCATTGCAAACTGAATCGCCAGGTTTGGCCTCCCAACGGACATCACCTCCGACGGGGGGGCGCAGTTCTCGTCTGGTTTGTGGACAGCACTGGCACAGCTCCTGGGCACCCAGCTGCATCACACCACAGCGTACCATCCCCAGTCCAACGGTTTGGTGGAGCGATTCCACCGGCATCTCAAGTCGGCCTTGATGGCACACCTCAGGGGCCTCAACTGGACAGATGAGCTTCCCTGGGTCCTATTGGGCATCCGCACAGCCCCCAAGGAGGACCTGGGCACCTCCTTGGCGGAATTGGTCTACGGCGCCCCCCTGACGGCCCCGGGCAAGTTCGTACCAGAGGCCCAAGGTTCGGAAGAAACTCCAGCAGCGGTGCTAATAAGGCTGTGGGACAAGGTAGGGACCCTCGCACCGGTTCCGACCTCCAGGCATGGTCCCATGCCATCCTCCACCCCTAAAGACCTCCGAGTCTGTGAGTATGTTTTTATTCGCAGGGACATGCAAAGGTCACCTCTACAGCGGCCACATGAGGGACCCTTCAAGGTGATCTGGCACAACGGATCCACGTGTGTCGTGGATGTGGGTGACCAGGAAGAGACTTTTACAGTGGAGCACCTCAAACTGGCGCACTTGGACATTGAGCAACCAGTAAGGGTACCCGCACTGCGCCGGCGAGGCCGGCCACCCAGGCAAGCCACACAGACTGGGGGCTCCACTCCCCTGATGGACGTTTCTGGGGGGGGGGGTGGTGTGGCGGCCCGCACACGTGGAACTTGAACTGCCATCGGGAGCCGCGGGCAGACACGCGGTAACGCATTTGGAACTACCCGCTTGGGGCAGACCCTCTGGGGACAGTGCGACGTCACGTCCGCCCCGCGGATAGCAGGGGCCCATGGGATGGGAGTTTGAAGCGCGCGATTTTGGACCAGTAAAAAGTTTTTCTGAGTTCAGCACTCTCTGCCTCCGTATGTTCCTTTAGTAGCGCGTTGCGTGCGGCTACAACACACCGTTTTATGGACTGTTGCCCTTCCTTTCTTATCAATTATTTCTAGGATGGCCATTTTAAAGAAAACTATATTGTGTTTCTCTCTACGTAATAAAGTTCATTATCACAGGAATACATCCCTGTGACAATTATTTAATTGCATGAAGTGCAGTAGATGTGTCAACATCATTTTGATATTTAATCATTTATCTGCTGTAAGCATTTGTTGAACTATAACATTGTTACAGACAGCATAATGCCACTTCAAAAGTCATCAATATACTTAAGATAATAAAGTAGTAACTCTCTTTGAAACTCTTTCCCACCACTGATCTATAATTGAATACAGTGTTTCTTGAACATAGTAAATTAAGAAGCCTTTTACTGAGTGGGCCATTATCAGGGGTGGAATTAACTCATATTTCCTACCAGTACAGTTGTATCACTGACATTACCAATTTCACCCACTTATACTGATTGCATCTGTCTCTTTCTGGCACGCTGTACCAGTCCATACCTTCTTACTTTCACTTTTCTGGCCACCATAACTGGATATTTTTCCCTCTTAACCTCTTTCAGTATTATCCATGCAAACTGTAGGTGTTCCTTGCACTGACTTTCACAATGGGAATTGTTCACAAGATCACAAGATCACAAGACAAGGGAGCAGAAGCAGGCTGTTCGGCCCATCGAGTCTGCTCCAAGGAAAAGGGAAAAAGAAATGGGGTGGGGAAAAAAAAACTATTCTAATCCCATTTTCCAGCCTTATCCCCATATCCCTTGATACCCTGACTATTTAGATATCTGTCTATCTCCTCCTTGAACACCCCCACTGATCTGGCCTCCACTGCTGTGCGTGGCAAGGAGTTCCACAATTTCACCACCCTCTGGGTAAAGAAATTTCTCCTCATCTCTGTCTTGAAACTGTACCCCCTAATTCTAAAATTGTGCCCTCTGGTCCTGGACTCGCCCACCAAGGGAAACAGCCTAGCCACATCTACTCTATCCTTTCCTGTCAACATTTTAAATGTCGCTACGAGGTCCCCTCTCATCCTTCTGTACTCCAGTGAGTACAGTCCAAGAGCCAACAAACGCTCATCATACGTAAGCCCTTTCATTCCCAGAATCATTCTTGTAAATCTCCTCTGAACCCTCTCCAACGTCAGCACATCCTTCCTAAGATGTGGGGCCCAAAACTGCGCACAGTATTCCAAATGAGGCCTCACTAGTGCCCCGTAGAGCCTCATCAACACTTCCTTACTTTTATACACTATACCTCTCGAGATGAATGCCAACATAGCATTCGCTTTCTTAACCACCGATCCAACCTGGTGGTTAACTTTTAAGGTATCTTGTACGAGTACCCCCAAGTCCCTTTGTACTACCGTACTTTCAATCTTCTCTCCTTCTAGATAATAATCTACCCACTTATTTCTGCTTCCAAAGTGTACAACTACACATTTCTCAACATTGAATCTCATCTGCCATTTCCTTGCCCATTCTCCTAAACTGTCTAGGTCCCTCTGCATCCTTTCTATTTCCTCTATGCTCCCTACTCCTCCACTTATCTTGGTGTCATCCGCAAACTTAGCCACACAACCATTTATTCCATCATCCAAATCATTGATGTACAAGGTAAAAAGGAGCGGCCCCAACACCGACCCCTGCGGCACACCACTAGTAACCTGTAACCAACCAGAACGAGATCCTTTTATTTCCACCCTTTGCTTCCTGCCAACCAGCCACTGCTCCACCCATTCTGCTATCCTACCCATAATTCCATGACCTCTCATCTTATTAATCAGTCTCTTGTGAGGCACCTTATCGAAGGCCTTTTGAAAGTCTAAATACACAATGTCTACCGCCTCTCCCTTATCCACCCTACCTGTGATTTCTACAAAAAACTCCAATAGGTTGGTCAGACAGGACCTCCCCTTCACAAAACCATGTTGACTAGGTCCAATCTTGCCTTGCGCCTCTAGGTATTCGGTAACCTCCTCCTTGAGGATAGATTCCAATAATTTTCCCACCACTGACGTCAGACTAATAGGTCTGTAATTTCCTTTGTGCTGCCTCCCACCTTTCTTATACAATGGAACTACATTCGCTACCCTCCAGTCCTCCGGAACCATGCTAGAATCTATCGATTCCTGGAAAATAATCGCCAATGCCTCTGCTATCTCTACAGCCACCTCCTTCAGAACCCGGGGATGAACCTCATCCGGTCCGGGAGACTTATCAGTCTTAAGCCCCTTTAGTTTTCCTAGCACCTTCTCCCTAGTAATCTCAACTGAACGCAGTTCCAATTCGTGAGACTCCTGACTAACCGGCACATTGCTTATGTCCTCCACGGTGAAGACCGATGCAAAATATTCATTCAATTCCCTTGCCATCTCACTATCGTCCATTATAATACCTCCTGCACCGTTATCAATTGGTCCTATGTCAACCCGTGTCTCTCTTTTATTCCTTATGTATTTAAAAAAACTCTTAGAATCCTTCCGAATGTTGTCCGCCAGCTTCCCTTCGTAACTCATCTTTGCTTTCCTAATGACCTTCTTAGTTTCTCTCTGCAGATTTTTAAAAACTTTCCAATCTTCTGTTTTCCCACTAATTTTTGCTACTTTGTACGCCGCCCCTTTTGCTTTTATTTTATCCTTCACCTCCCTCGTTATCCACATCTGTGCCTTTTTTCCATTCAAAACCTTTTTTCTTGGAATATATCTATCCTGCATTTTCCTTATTTCCTGTAGAAATTTCTTCCATTTCTCCTCCGCCGTCCCTTCAGCTAACTTACTCCTCCAATCAATTTGGGCCAACTCTTCTCTCATACCTTTGTAATTTCCCTTATTCCACTGAAATATCGATACACCAGTTATCAGCTTCTCCTTCTCAAACTTGAAACTAAAGTCAATCATATTGTGATCACTTGTTCCCAGTGGTTCCTTTACCTTTAGTTCCCTAATCACCTCGGGTTCACTACACAGCACCCAATCCAAAACAGCCGATCCCCTGGTGGGCTCCTCAATAAGTTGCTCCAGAAAAACATCCCGTAGACATTCCACAAACTCACTCTCCTGAGTTCTACCGCCTTGCTGGATTTCCCAGTCTACCTTCATGTTAAAATCCCCCATAATTATCTTCGCATTGTCACTCTGGCACGCTTTTTCTATCTCAATCTGCAACTTATGGTCCACTTCCTGACTGCTGTTAGGCGGCCTATATATGACTGCTACTATTGTCCTTTTACCCTTGCTATTTCTTAGCTCCACCCATAAGGATTCCACTTCCTCTGACCCAATGTCCTTCCTTTCTATTGATTTTATATCACTACTAACCATCATGGCCACACCACCCCCTCTGCCTACCCGCCTGTCCTTCCTATACACTGTGTACCCCTTGACATTCAGTTCCCAATCACATCCATCATGAAGCCACGACTCAGTGATTGCAACGATGTCATATTTATTAACCTGTAGTTGTGTCACTAGGTCATCTACTTTATTCCTGATGCTACGTGCATTTAAATATAGTACGTTTAGACTGGTATCTGCTATTGATTTTATTGTACTTCTATTGTTCAGCAGATTATCCTGACTTTCTACCTGTCCATTCTTCTTACTATCTTCGCTACCTACTATCTTAGACATGTTCCTGTAGACCTCATCCCCTATCCTAACATTCGGTATCCTAACATCCTCATCCCCGATCCTAGCATTCTGTATCCTAACATCCTGATTTGTTGTACTTCTATTATTCAGTAAATTATCCTGACTTATCACCTGCCTGTCCTTCTTGCCATCCTCATTGGATTCGTTTCTATACACTTCCTCCCTCACCTTAGCATCTTGTAACCTAGCATCCTGGTTACCATCCCCCTGCCAGATCAGTTTAAACCCTCCCCTACAACTAAATTAAACATTCCCGCCAGGATATTGGACCCTTTGGAGTTTAGGTGCAACCCATCCTTAGCAAATAGGTCTTGCCTCCCCCAAAAAAGGTCCCAGGTATTCAAGAATCTGAAGCCCTGCCCCTTGCACCAGTCACTCAGCCACACATTCAACTGCCAGAGCTTTCTATTCTTCCTGTCATTGACACGTGGCATGGGTAGTAGTCCTGAGATTACTACCCTTGAGGTCCTACTTCTCAACCTTCTCCCTAATGCCTTGTATTCCTCCTTCAGGACCTCTTCTCTTTTTCTACCTACATCATTGGTACCTACATGTACCAAGACTTCTGGCTGCTCACCCTCCCCTCTCAGAATATTCTCGACACGGTCCGTGATATCCCGTACCCTGGCACCAGGGAGGCAACACACCATCCGAGACTCATTGTCGGTATCGCAGGATCTGCTATCCGTACCCCTTACTATCGAATCCCCAATAACCACTGCATTTCGCTTCCTCTGCTGGACCACAGTACCAGACACGGTGCCAAGGTCCTGGCTGCTGAGGTCTTCCTCTATGAAGTCATCCTCTCCAACCGAATCTAAAATGAGATATCGGTTTTTGAGGGGGACCGCCACTGAGGTGCTGTCTACATATTCTTTATAACTCCTGTCTATCTCCTGCTCGCTCTCCCTAACCAACCGAAGGTCATCCAGCTGCTGCTCCAGACTCTCAATCCGTTCCTTGAGGAGCCGCATCTCGGTGCACTTTGCGCAGATGTAGTTATCAGGGAGTCTGGTCATCTCCCAGGGGCCCCACATCTGACACTCCAAACACAACACTAATCCCAGATGCATACTGCTGAATATCACTGAGCTCAACAACTAAACTAAACTAATAACTTACCCCCTCTCTATAATCTCGCCTCTTTCCCGCTCTCGCCGAAGCCCGTTGAGCCAAAGCCTAACCCACTCTGCTCCCTCACACTCCGCTGCCCGCTCCGACGCTGCCCGCTGGATATGCTCGTCTGCTTTTTAAATCGCCCGCGCGCTTCCGAGTGACGTCACGCGCCTGCGCAGTCACTCGCCGCTGTCCCGAACGCTAGAAAGAGAAAAAAAAACTCGCTCGTTATTTTCCGGCACTCTCCGCTCTCTCGTCGCTGGTTGTGAAGACAGGCGATCAACCTGAAAAGCTCTTGGTGCAAGAGTTGCCTACCGATAATTCTAGCATTTTCTGGTGTAATATCAGGTTTCTAGAACAAGGAGTATTTTTGACTTTATACGAAAAGCACAATGTTTATCTAAGTTAAATGTCATTACCCATTTTGTGTAGCCTAGATACCTTCTGCAACTAAATCTCTATGCATTTGACTTCACTCCTCTGATGTCTTAAAACTTGAACAGCTTAGCAAACTTTTTGTCTGTATTCTAACATTACTGCCCAGGTCATAAGTAAACACTCTGAAGAGCAGTGGATCCCTAGGAACATTACCATTTACATGCCAATGGGCTTAATCATATCAGTTGAACACAACATCTTGGTTGTCAGGTTGAAGTCAATTCCTAATCCAATTGGGTTGAACGACTATGTTTGCCTCATATAACTATAGTCATTTATGATGATTGGTTAAACATTAACCAATCTAATCACTAAATAGGTTCAAACAATAATCAATCATCAACAAATAACAAACACAAGATTGAATAATTGAACAACTCAATTTCAAAGCACCAGAATATCTATATAAAAAAAGTAGGCCTAAGTTTTTCAAAGGAATCTCTAAATCTTTTCTTAACACCAAATCAGAAAATATGGTTAGTGTCTTACCTCTCTACAATTTATTGAATGATTGAAGTGCAGTTTGATTGTTCTTTCTTATCTTAATCAGTCCAAAGTATATATTAGCAAATAAGCAAACTGAAATAATCAGTAGGAATACTGCCTGTCGCCAGGTAGATTAGCTAACTCTCTCTTGCCAGGGTTATTAATCATGAAGCCAAACAAAAATACACATGAATTGAAATTACTTCAATACACTTAAGATACCTTCACAAGACAGAGCATTAAGCAATAGCCAAAGCGCCATTAATTCATAAAACTCTAATCATTAGAGTCTCAATCACAGTTTAAAATGTATCACATCTATCTGCTATCAACTAGCTTCTGCTTGACGAAATCCATTCAAGTCAACAAGGATAATTTATGGCCAGATTTCTCGCATAGTCAAGGGTTAATGGCTTTGTATAATGAATCCCTCCAAGTATGTTAATAATCTATTTTGGCTTGTTACCATTACCAAATACCATGCAATTCTTTCTTCCAAAAGTCAAAGATACATTTTTATACATTTTATTTCAGTGTTGAACTCTCTTTTTATTTTGTTGCCTAACCTATCATTTTATTGTAAAGATTCACCTTTTGGCATAAATCACTTCTAGGGGGTAAGAATCTTAGCTTACTAACTGATCTTTAAACTGCCATTATGGATGAGATGCCTGATGTAGTAACTACCTGATTTTTTGTGAGCATATTTTGTTTCAAGCATATTGTTTTTTTTCTAAGTGGAGTTTCTTAAAATCATGAATACTTTAAATAGCGTATTGTGGAGAGAGTGTGGCCTTTTATGGGTAAGTTTTAAAAAAAAGCAAAGAAATATATGATAACAGCTAAGGTGGTGAAATCACATGGTGGTGTAAATGTGGAGCTCCAGATGGAGTGGTTGAAGCACAGAGCATTAGTATACCTAAGATGATGTTTGATGTATACGTGACAAAGGATAAAGTTTTAAGGGCAGGGCTCCAGAAATAGGTGTCGGTATGTAGAGACAGGAGGAGTGTAGAGACAGGAAAAGTCCCAGAGTTAAAGAGAAATACATGGAAACAGGCCCTTCAGCCCACCAAGACTGGGTTGACCATGAGAATGGGAAGAGGTCCTGTGAAACAAAAATGCTGGCAAATACCAGTTGAATTGAATGCCCATTCTAACATTGCAGATTTTATATTAAGTTAGCCATTCACACCTGCTTGGAGGGTGGTGGGGAGCAGGATGGAGAGAGTGACTGGGTATGAGATCATTGTAATGTTTTCAGACACTGAAGTTTAATATGGTATTACCAAGTATAATGAAGTATGTTTAATATTGAGTTTGTAACTCTATTGAATAAATCAGCAGATTTCACTTTCTAGTGATTTCATTCTCTTTGATCAGGATCCCACTGCCCTCTGGGTCCAACTCACATCTCACTGTCTAGTTGCTGGTCCAAGAAACCAAAGACAACAGTTTCAAGTCCTTTTCATTGCCCATCCAGACAACAATAATAATTGCGGTAACCAAAAACACAGACAACCATAGCAACATTAATAAATAGAAATCAAATTATGTCATAGTTATTTTACATTAAAATCACAAATATGGGGCAGGCAGCTTATTAACAATAAATTGAAGCTTAATCCTCCACAAAACTATTTTGTACCTGAGTCCATAAGTGGTTTGTAATTTCCTTTAACTTGAATGTTTATACTTATTTCTTATTTACCATAAATAAAACAACCTCTTTTTCTTGATGTGTATCAGTGGTATTGTTTTTATTGTGTTCATTTTTTTCAGTATTTTTCCTGTTTCTTTATTCTCCATGAAGCACTTAGTTTTTTAACATTTTGAATAGTATATCCCTCTAGACTTTAATATTCAGCACTACCACTGAGTAAAGTCTCTTGCACTTTTAATCTTTTGGCTTATTCTGTCTTCAGCTCTGCGACGCAGTGAGGCTCCAAACACAACCCCTGCTCTTTGCTCCATCAGGCAACTTACTTAAAGTTTATTTCTGCCTCTATTTTTAAGCATATGTCTGTGTGTTCCTTTTCATGGGTCCTGAACCATCAGTAATGCTGAGTCCCCAGTTTACCAGTCCTGGTGAAGAAGCATGCCAGATTTTGTTTTAAGTTGTACCACTCTCCCATTTTCCTCCAGCGCTTCTTGTGAATTCTTTTTATTAAGTCTTCGTTCACTTCCCAATTTTGTGTGAAATCATTCAGCTCTTGCATAAAAAACAGGAAAATATGGATGGAAAGGACGGATGACAGCAAAGCCAGAAGAAGAATAACAAAATTAGGAGGACAGTAGATAAGATAAGATATCTTTATTAGTCACATGTACATCGAAACACACAGTGAAATGCATCTTTTGCGTAGAGTGTTCTGGGGGTAGCCTGCAAGTTTCACAATGCTTCTGGTGCCAACATAGTGTGCCTACAACTTCCTAACCCATGCATCTTTAGAATATGGGAGAAAACCGGAGCACCTGGAGGAAACCCACGCAGACACGGGGAGAACATACAAACTCCTTACAGACAGCAGCTGGAATTGAACTCAGGTCACTGGAGCTGTAAAGCGTTACGCCAGCCACCAACGTGATTGCAACATTTCTATCTTTCTGCATCTCTACAGCTTGCAATTTCTATTGAGGGGGCTGGAGTGCAGCAGAATAAGATCTGTTTTTGACCCTATGTTTAATTCCAGATGAATTATTTGAATTTACAAATGAATTACTGAGGAGGCAGAACTTTTTAAGGAATCCATGGCCCAAAACAAGATTACTTTCTATTCTCAGCCTATTGATTATCGAGACAGAATCCTGTGGAAGTCCAGGAACAGCCATGAACATGTTCTTCTAAAACTGTCCCTTGATATAATGAGACAGGCAGTAGCCCATGCATCCCCAGAGCGCAATTTGACAAGGCAAACTACAAGGCTCAGCTCATATATTGAACCTTCCCCCACTTTCAGTTCAGTATTGCGGCTGGGGGTAATTCCAGGCTCATAATTTTTCACAGCATGAGTTCCGTTAGTATATTAAATAAAGAACATACTTAGAATCTCACCAAAGTTCAATATCTAAAATATGCTTTGTATTTTGATGATTGACAGACATAACATGAAATATTTAATGTGAAAACATTCCAGAGGTACCACTCCTGTCTAACTTTATTAAGGAAAAAGCAGTAAGATATTTTAACTAAAAAGACCTAAGTATAGAGTAATGATTCTTGCTTTATATTTTGGCCAATCATTTGTTTTTAAAGGCGAGTACAGGCAATAGTTTCACACTAACAGACTTTAACACTTTTGAAAGTGAAACATCAGATGTTCTTGGTTCAGAAAATGCAACAATAACATTGAGTTATTATTCATCAATGCAGTAATCGGATGAATTGTTTAATTACATATTGGACCTTTATTAACTTTATAAAGAAGATCTCTGGATTAATTCATCAGACTGCTATTTATTTTTTAGTTGCCTACACTTGACACTTCAGGGTTCATTAAGCAAGAACAACTTACTATTAATTAGAACCTTACTGTTCTTCTTTATATCTCTAGCAATAAAGCAAAATGCACACAAATTAGATAAAAAATATAAGAAATAGAAGGAGGAGTAGACTATTTGGCTCCTCACACCTGCTCCAATATTCAATATGATCCTGTCTGAGCTTTTACCTCAGCTCTACTTTCCTGCAGTAACATCATATCCCCTAATTCGCAAACTATTTTAAAAGTGTCTGTCTTGAACATTCTCAGTGATTGAGCTTTCATGGATGTCTTTGGTAGAGAATTCTGAAGGTTCACCATCTCCGGATGAAGAAATTTATTCTCATCTCTTTTCTGAATGATAAGCTCCCTTTTTTTGTGACTACAATCCCTTGTTCTTGACACCCCAGCCAGGGAAAAGATCAACTTTGCATCTACCTTGTCAAGCCCTTGAAAAATTATATGCATTTCAATGAGTATACCTCTCATTCTTCTAAACTTTAAAGGGGATTGGCACAGTCTGCTTAATCTCTCCACGTATGACAAACCTACCATTTCCGGAATCAATCTAGCAAAACGTTACTGCACTCCCTCACTAACAAATGTATCCTTCCTGTTGAGGCATCATTAGTAGTATCCTAAAGCTTTGGTTTTTATTCAGCCCTCCTGGTTGAAGCAAGATAAATAGGTCAAGTTCCTGTTTTATACCCCTCATGTTTATGCATCCCAATGACATGCAGTTTTACAGGCTGATGGTGAAAGCAGAAAATAGAGAATGGTTGATGTGCTATCTTGGCTATCCTGGTGAAGACATTAAACTTCTTGCATCACAGGTTGGTAGCTTTGGTGGTAAAAGACTTTTCACTCAGTGCCTCAATGCTAGGCCTCCTTTGACTAGGTCGACTGATATTTCTGGCAGTTTTCCTGCCACAGACACCTAACAAGCCCCATTTCCTGATGTTAATTTTCTTACAGAAGGCTTACAGATCAGAATCTGTGAAAAATTGGAATCTGTTACCTGTCTGTGTGCCAGGTTTGCTGCCTTGTGTGGCTATATGCACCAGCTGCTCCGATAGTGGATATGCTTGAAAAGCAAAAGATAAATGTTCATGAGATATGCAGTAAACAAAGCTCCCAATCAAATGAGAGCACACTATTTCTTAATTACCTGCTGGTGCCCCAGTCTGCATCTAGTCTTCAGTTAAAACTGGCTGCTTAAAGGCTGCACTCTAAAATCATGCTGCCAGCATATTGCATCCATTTTGCACAGGATTTACACTAATTGCTACTGTAAAGCATTTTAGCTGACCTACAAAACTCTCATGTAAATACCTCTCCGGACCACTGATGATCATAAATCATCTTAATGTGCATAAAAGTGAAGCTTGCAATGTACAAATGAGCTTCTATAGTTTCTAGTTGTGGTAATGCCTGGTAGAAATTGCAACCCATCATCTCCAAAATCTGCTAGGTGAGAATTTGACTGAAATAATTTTTTTGGGCTGAAATCCATGTGCACCAAATCAAGATCCCTTAGATTGGGTCCCAAATTTCATTAACACTTCATATATTGATTGCTGATGCCAGTCACACAGCTACAGCAGATCATGCATTTGAGTTGCAGAAATATCAGAGCAGTCAGCTCATTGTCAGCAGCCTGAAAGAGTGTTTCATAACAGGTGGATGCAACAGACGATTGGACCAGGTAAACAGGGGCCCAGTAGAGCACACCTATCTCCATGAGAAACTTTTCCTTATTAAAAAGATTGGGAATTTTTCTCTTAGTGAATAGCATAAATCCAAAATAGACTTCATCCACTGTAATTGAAGTTTTGTCAGGATAGCTGATAAAGCCATTAGAGCACCCTTCATAGAGTGAAGGAACCTAACGTCTGTTGCAAGCAGTTGTCAAGGCCTTCTGCAAAGTTACCCCACCATATTACTTAACCAATGTTGTAGATATATTTTTACCTCATGATTTGTTTTTCTGCAATGAAACACTTTTGAAGGGGTTATATCAAAGCACACTGTGATTTGTAAATAAATCCACAAGATAATTGGATGAAACACTCTGTCATCTGAACTGGTAAGAGACTAAGTGCATCCTAGAATTCTCCAGTGAGCAATTTACCACAATCAGTTTGCCTAGAACTGTACTCCACTAACCCGAATACATCAGAGGAAAAGACATGGGTTTCAATTTGTAGGAGAACTTACAGATATTGTCAGAAATGAGTTTATGTAAGAAATATTGACAAGAAAAAAACACAAACAGAAAATGTACTACTTTTGTGATCCGATCTAAACCTTGTCAATTTTCATGCCAGTGCATAAACAGGATAATATTACTACCTTCTCACAATGACCTAGAAATTGTAATATGCTTTAATAGAAAGCATGAGGTCATTAGACACCTCTGGTTCTTCTGACTAATCAAAACAAACATCTATTTACCTCTTGTTGAGTGAATGAAGGAAAGTACAAAATTCAGGCCAAGATGGGGAAATGAAGGGTACTGGTGTGATGATGGGCTGGTGACTGGAAGCCCAATCATGGCCCATGGGTGGAGGTTTAGGTTCTGCATTGAGACCTAATCAGTGCCAAGAGAAATGATTGTATCAATGAGCCTGGAAAGGGTCTTGATGCCTGCGGTGGAGAGTGTGTCACCTGGCTGGAGATCAGCATTTTGCATGCAGGTGGGGTGGAGATAATGAGAGCTTTGGGGCTATTGATGCTGAGTAGGCTGTTAAGAGGTTCTGCACTATGGTGGGGAGAGGGTCATGGGGACTAATGGATAGCAGATCACTAGTGTGTCTTATCTTAGTGGGATGCAGTCCAGCACAGTGACATTAAAACCCAATTGTCTCAAGTAGTGCCAATTACTAATTTCCCCAATATTCCAACATGGAGATTGCATCAGATGACAAGTTTCATTCCATGCTACAGTTTCTGGAGTACTCTAAATGTTCTGGAAATGCTTATTATTGGCTACTTTTGCACTAATGTAATACCAACCATTTTTGACCATTGAATTCTTTTTTTTTCCCTGTTGCTACAATTTCATCCAAAACAATTACTGCCTTTCAGGTGGAAACGTGTTCCTAACATCAAACATATGTCTCCAGGTATCTGAAAATTGGCCCAGAGCAGTTTTGTTGATTTACCGTTTTCAAAATTTCAATTAGGTCCAGATGAAACACATCTTCCGAAGGTTTGGCCAGTGTTTTGAAAAAGCCCTTCTATGCTTAACTAATAACTTCCGGTGACTACAAGAACAGATGTGTGCACTGCATCTCAGTTGGTTCTTACCATCAACTTTCAAGTCAATATAATCTTTTAATCAGTGAAAGGTTACATCCAGGCACATGCCTAACAACAGTTGTACACTGTTACTAAACTTCTTGAGAGAGGCTCATTCTGGAAATCGACAAGAATGATTGCCTAAAAGGAGAGTTAAGGGTATGGAAAATAGTTCACGTTTGGTTGAGTTGAATTGCAACACTTTTTCTTAATAAGTTCAATTAGAGAAGCCTGAACAGGACAAGTAAACCAGAAATCAAATAACCTGGAAGGAAGCCCACATCACTAAGCAGGACAGACACAGAACAGAGTGATATCCTTGACACTTCGATGATATGTAAACATTAGAGCAAACCAGGAACTTTCAATCTGTAAAAATGGTGATCTGATGAAATGTCATTGACCTGAAATGTTAATTCTGTTTTTGCTTTCACAGATTCTGCCTGCTTAAGGTGTTGTCTGAAATTTTGCTTTTGAATGATATTACTAGCCAAACTGCTGAAGGGGATGAGGGATTTTCTCTACATTAATAACTGTAAGCATATAGGTAAGTGACATTATACAGAGAAGGAGAGTAAAAATCCAATAATCCAGCATGCTCAGGACTTTGGTAGTGCTGGACCAGCAGATTTTCTAGAGCAGAAGGGGAGTGAAGAAATCGGGGTCTTTGTGATTTGAGGGGGTGTGTGGGTGCCAGGACTGCAGTGAACTGAAGGGATACACAGGAACCAGGTTTCCAGTGAACTGAAGGGGAGTGGGAACCAGGGCCCTGGAAAGCTGAATGGGAACACAGCAAATGTCACTCCCTGAGCCAAACCATTGGGATTTTCAAATAGCTGTGTCACAGATTATTGGAGTTTCACCCTAATCGAACAAAAAAAGGGAATTATCAAATCATTCTGAAAAACTAAGCTGTAATTCTGATAGAAATAGCTATCAAAGGAAATCAGTGCTCTCACTGTGATATCCCACACATAAATCAGAAATAAGCTTCTCTCATAACTTTTGGCGTTCCTGACGGACGTGGTAAACAATCATTTACAAATGGTACAACTATTTTTGTATATATGCTTATGAATAAACTGTCTTGTTCTGTCTTTCTTTGGTGTTATATCAATGAAAGGTAAAGCAAATTTTAGCTGCTATTTTACATGACTGTAAATGAAGAATGTTTGTAACAAAATGAAGAGTAATTAGGATCCAACCATTTCCCCTCAACCAACACTCTCATCCATCTGGCTGAACTTGTTCTTATCCTTAACAACTTATCTTTTGCCTCCTCTTACTTCCTGCAATTCAAAGCCACAGGCACTCACTTGGACTCTAGATATTCCTGGATTTTTGTTGGCTACATGGAACAATCTTATTCCAAACCTTTTCTGGTACAACTCCTCAACTCTTTCATCATTACATTGACGACTGCATCGGTGTTGCTTCCTGCATCCATGCAGAACTCATCAATTTTATTACCTTCACTACTAACTTCTCTCCTGCTCTCAAATTCACGTGCAGCATTTCTGAAACTTCTCTCCCTTTTCTAGATCCCTCTGTCTCCACCTCAGCAGACCAACTATCCATTGACATTTACTATAAACCCACTGACTGCACAGCTACTTAAACTACACCTCTTCCCACCCTGTCTCTTGTAAGGATGCCATCTCTTTCTCCTAGTTTCTCTGTCTCCACCAGATCTGTTCTCAAAGTGAGGCCTTCCATTCCAGGACGTCTGAAATTGATAAATTGGTAAGTTGGTTTATTATTGATACATGCACTGAGGTACAGTGAAAAACGTTGTTTTGCATGTCATCCATACAGATCATTTTAGCACATCAGTACATTGAGGTAGTATAAGGGAAAACAATAACAGAGTGCAAAATAAAGTGTGACAATGTCCTCCTTTTTCAGGAAATGTGGCTTCCCTCCTACTGTGGTTGATGGAGCCCTCTCTCACACTTAATCTGTTTCTCAGATTTCTGGTCTCATCCCATCTCCCTCCAAACTGAACAGAGAATTCCCCTGACCTCCACATCCACATCATCCTTTGGCATTTCCACCAGCTGCAAAGAGATCCTACCACTAGCTCCATCTTCTCCTCCCCATTCTTTTCCACCTACGTGATTTGCTGATCTGCTAACCCCTCCCTGACCCCTGGCAGTTTCCCCTGCAACCACAGGAGGTGCAACACTTGTTCTTATGCCTCCTCCCTCACCACCATTCAGGGACTTAAACAGCCCTTCTAGATGAGGCAAAGTTTCCCATGTACCTCCTCCAACCTTGTCTACCACATTCGGTGGTCCTGATGTGGCCTCCTCCAGATTGCCGATGATACCAAGCGCAGTCTGGGCGACCATTTTGCACAGCACCTGCACTCTGTACCCAGTGGCCATCCCAAGCTCCCAGTTGCATGCCATTTCAATCCCGCTTCCCATCAACCCGTCCATTCTCGGCCTTTTCTACTGCCAAAGTGATGCCCAACACAAACTAGAGGAACAACACTTCATGTTGCACTTGGGTGCCAATGATATGGACATTGAATTTTCCAACTTAAAGTAACCCTCATTTCCAGTGTGTTCACACCCTCTCTCTTTCCTTCCAATCCTCCTCCAGTCCTCCAACCTTTGTCCTCTTTCCAACACACACCTTCACTGCGTCCCCCCACAACCATTTCTGTCTTTCTCCCTCTCCAGGTTCCACCCACACACTACCCACTTCACCTACTGTCTTCCTCTCTCCCATCTGGTTTCAGTTCCATCTGCCCTTCATCTCTCCCTTAATGGTTATCACCTTCCTTCCTTATCTGATTCCAGCTCTGGTCACCTTTGTGTTCCTGCTTATCACCCTCTCAGTTGTCCCCACTTTCACCTCCCCTACTCCAACCTGGCTCTAACTGCTCTTTTCTCGTCTGCCTCCCTCACCTACATCCAACTCCCAGCTCGGCCCCTCTCCTACCTGTCTCAATCTGTCATCATCCTTCCCCCCCCCCCCCCCCGCAGTCCACCAATCACCCATTGGCCTCTGTCTCACTACTCCCCCTCTCCTCTTTATACTAACTATCTTCCCTCTCCACCCTTGGTCCTAATGCAGAATTTCAACCAGAATCGTCAACAATTTCTCTCGCCCCAGCAGATGCTCCTCAACCTGCTGAGTTCTTCCAGCAGATTGTTTATTGCCAGTAATTAGGTAGTACTTGATTAGTATCATCATCTAGATCATAAAGAAGGAAGTAATGAAAGATCATAAAGAGGGAATGCATTGGCCCACAAATAACAATTCAGTTTGTTCAACGGTTTCTATAATAATATGGCTAACTTGCTTGATTATTCCATGATGAATGTATGCTGACCTAACCATTAAGAACTGAATGCTTGATACCTGTTCTTCAGTAGATAAATCCAAGCAGAGGAGAGCACCCATTAGGAAACTAATAAATTCCTGACTAAAAAAAAGATACTTGATTTACTTAATTTTAGTTGATTGATCTTTGCATTAACAGTAATAAGGATTTCTTTTCATGCATTTTACTGACATAATTATGATCGATTTGTCAAATAATTTGATGGTAGAGCCAATCAAATGTCAAAGCAAGAGAAGCAACTGGAAAATTATTATAAATTGGAGAGGAAAGAAATGAGTTTTCCTAATTAATCAATATTGTTACACTGCTTGGAGCCTTGGTTCAGTGGTGCTCTCTTACTTCTGGGTGAAAAGGTCATGAGTTCAAATCCTTTTGCAGAGACTTTAACACAAAATCAAGGCCAGCAAGACTGCAGTACTGAGGGAAGCCTGAACTGTGTGGGTGTCGTCTTTCTTATAAGATGTTGAATTGAAGCTCCATCTCCTTTCTCAAGTATATGTGAAAAAATTTTATGGCTCTTTTCTGAACAGTTGAACAGGAGAAACAACCATCTACATCAATCCATCAGGTACTGTCAGGTATTGAACTCCTACCCTGACCTTTATGAGTATCCCTCAGCCATTCACATTGCCTCATCTGAAACTCTCAAATGGATTGCTAACCTTGACATTGAATTTTGACTTCTTTCCCAACCATACATATATATATAAGTGAGAGCAGAGGTGTTCTATCTGTCCAATTTTATCCCTCTGCAAACATCTCTTTAAAAAACATATAATCACTGCTCTAAGTAGACCCTGGTGCAGAATTCTACTGCTCTACTTCCAACAGTAATTGTTTCTCAAAAGTACTCCATGAGCAGGAAAACCTGTTGGGAGTCTGAAGTTGTGAAGGGCATGATGTGAATACAATTCAATCCTTTTTTTTCTTTCCCATCCCTTCCTTCCTTTTCTTTTATCAGATTGGTTGATTCGAATGTGCGTGAATTTGCCATTTATCGTACAGTATGCAGGGATTATGAGCATAAATGTAATCTCATCCAGAACTCTGCTTTCCATACAATAAAAAGAGTGATTTCCTTTCACACAACATTGCAGGTTCAAGCACCTACACTGGCAATTGTTCACTGAAGCACTGATTTAAAAAAATCTTATCTTCAGGTTTCAGCCTTTCTGGAGTCTAACACCTTTGATCCTCATAACCTCTCAGCCTTACAGTCCATCTCCAACAATTCTGGCTTTTGGTGCATCAACCTCCCCCATCGCCCCACCCTAAGTGCCTGTGCTTTCCGCTATTTAGTTCTTAAGCTTTGGAATTTCCTCTCCAGTCTAACCCATTTTTTGTCCTCCTTTCAAATGCTGACTTGAGTCTACTTCTTCGCTTGAGACTTTGGTCACCTCTCCCAGTTTCTCATTTCTTAGCTTGTTGTCAATATATGTCTGATTGTGTCCCAATGAAGCATCCAGGAAGTCTTATTATGTTAAATGTTCCACATGATTGTAAGTTATTGCTATTCTTGGTCACATTAGCCGCAGAAATGCTGGACAAAAGAAAAGTATATTTTTTAATCAGAAAAAATGAAACAAAAATATTGTTAGAGGGGGCAAAGCAGACTGCATGGACCAGGGTTAGAAGATCACTCATGTGTGAAGGTGTGGAACCCTGACACAGCACATGTTCTGGAGAAACGGTGAATACAACTCTGAGACCTGCAAGAAAAGGGAAGTGGATATTTGAAGTACATTTACTGAACATTAGGCATTATCTATCGCCACAACAAATTACTCAGCATGAAGCATAACAAAGGAATATAGGAATAGGAGTATAAGATAACATTCTGATAAAATGTCATTGACTTGAAATGCAAACTCTGTTTCTTTCTCCACAGGTGCTGCCTGACCTTCTGAATAACCCTAGCATTGTCTGTGCTTCTTTTATGTTTGGAATAGGAACTGTTTCAGCTGTTTACTCCCTTGACCATTCAGTTAGATTGTGGCTGATCTGTACTTCACACCCAGTTACATGCCTTAGCTTCATGTACTTTACTACCTATACCAAACATTTACGTGACATTGAGTGTCACAGTGCTGCTGGCTTATAGTGTGGAGTGAATCAGAGCAAATCCTAGTTCTCTCTTCGTATGATGCTCACAGGCGTTAAGCTCCAAAAAGACAAAATATTTGGCAGGACTGAAAGGAACCCAGGCTATACTTATTCTCCATTACTCAAGTCTATAATTGTAAAATCTCTAATATTAGTCTGACATAACTCAGCAGATACAAAGAATTAAACAGGAGTTTTTTTTTCCACTGTCTTTCAACCTTTAGGCTACCAAAATTCTAACAGAAATAATTGTATCCCTGAACACGCAGAGTTTATATGTTTTCAGTTCACGTCCTTTGAGACAGAAGCAAATACTAACGTTACGCTAATAAAGTTACTTAAATAGCAGCAGCAGTTCTACGCCTAAGATGTGATCATGTCACTCTTGATGCAGTTTTACATGTCTTTCCAGAATGGAGCTGCCAATTAAAGAATAAATTTATCTGCAGCAATCTGAGGAGTAAAGAAACCTTAAATTGTTCTGAAGCCAACTAATATGAAATTGAATTTGATATGCTGGAACCATATATCCACTAATATGAAATGCAAAGAGATTTTCTCTCAATTTCTAAAATGTCATACTTGTAGACAGATTTGACAAATGCATCTTTTCCTGTATGCTTGTGAGGCCAGTTGTCAACTGACAACTTGAATTATATCATGATACCCTTTTGGACCAATTGAATTTTATAAGTTGTCAATTTGCAATCAGTCAAGCTTCAGGCCCTTGATGATATGCACGTTGTTTCCAATTGCCTTGGTAGCCATACTCCTACTGAATTTAACACCATAAGCTTGAGTCATTTTACCCTAGATACTGCAGCTGTTGCTTGGCATTCCACTAAGATGGATAGTATTCTGTTTTGTTTTCTGAACATGAACACTGGTCTTTTACCCATGTGGAAATTGTAGAACTCCATGTGGCTGTAAATGTCCCCAATCTTTCAAAATACTGCTGACTTCCTGATGTGGAAAGCTCGTGTAAAGTTGGAAAAATAAAATCAATTCTACCCAAGGGTTCTTGCTGTGATTGAGAGATGATGATGCTCTTTGTCAAATCCAGTCACAAACAGACCTAGGCTGATCGTCAGAGATAGCTGCAGTAAATTACAAGCATTGTTTAAATCACTTAAATAGTTCTTGTAGATTGTGCACAGAACCACAAGAGAAACTGTTGTGGGTTCTCTGTGAGTTATGAGTTGCACATATGTGTGCCTGATAGTATGTCTGGGAGCAAAGGGGTTACCAGAAATTGCCCTAACCTCCCTGCTTGAATATTAAAAGTATCACTTCATTTATCAAAAAAATTATCAACATTGAACATCGTCTCTGCAAATTCTTTTCCTTTATGTGCTCTAAATTGTGTGTGTTAAAGTATTAAAATATTAGCTGCAACTGTAACGAGTCACAGTGACCAATTACTTGACCAGAAATATTCAACCAAAATTGACAAACAAATGACACAGGTGATACTTTCCTTGATTGCTCAGAGTTACACCCTTGAATTTACTACAAATTGAAGCATTTCATGTAATTAACTTTTGAAAGTTAACCCCAGTAATTGCAGGTTGACAAACATGTCCAGCAGTTGAGTCCTATAATCATGCTGATTGAATGAACAGTATATTGCAGTTTTTTTATCAAAAAGAAAATCCTCTCCATGTTTGAGGGGGTGTGTCAGTGTGGGTTAGTTATTGCTAGCAATCTAACTCATCACCAAATGACGCAGAAGGAAGGTAAACAAAGATCCTTTTAAAATTTCCTCCGCTTCAGGGAGATAGATTTCAAAGGATTACTAATATTATGATGCCATTTGTAGGTTAAATTGGCTGAACCCCAAAAATGGGCTTAGAATCGATCCACAATTAACCTGCATCCGTTCAGTATAATACAGGCAGCACAGCAGCTTCCTGCTGCTGTTCGTTACATACACCCTGCCAGCATCAACCATACTGTCTTACAGATCAGCAGGGTGATTAGTACTGTCAATAACTTGGACTTATTTTAGCTAGCTTGCACTAATCAATACCAGTATGCATCTTGTAAAGGCTAAGTGAATTGTGACTGTTGGAGTCATTGAGGTCATTTGGAACTGTGCTTTGCAAAAAACAGCAGTGGGAGAAAGCATGTCCTTAGGTATTCACTGAAGGGCTTGGATGAATGGAGGAGCGGAACCACTGGATAGATACCTTATACCAAGAGATAGGCAGGAAGACCTGAATGAAATTTCTCTAAAAATGTAGTGATGTCGCATGAGTGGTGAAGAACAATGAATGCATCTTAGATGCTTTATGTTATCATCTGCACTAGTAGCTTCACCATATTTGCATCCCTCGCCTACCAACTTTCCATCTCAACCAGGACTCATAGTTCTCCCAACAAACCATTGACTTGGATGTGATTAAGCAAATGATCTCTTTATATGTCGTAAATTGTACAGTTGATACGCTTCACCTCATTCACAAACATTGGGCAATATTTCAAGTCTCAGACTCATGTTTCTCATTTCACAGCTTATAGTCACTGTGGGCTATTCAACTATAAAAACACACAAACGTAAACATATTTCATTATATTCCCTAATACATTTTCCTCTCATGGAAGAAAGGACAATACACACCTGGAGACAACTGGATTTAACTGAAGGGGGAGAAGTACACCTGTGTTTTCTAAACAGCATGCTGGGGATGTAGTTTCTCATTATAAGAAGGACTATTACAGAGGCCAAGGGTCTGAAAACACAGTAAATCTCATAAATAATCCTCCTTTTGCACAAACCATTTATTCCTCATCCAACAATCATTTCTGATTTTCAAGCTGTGGATTGTGGAACCTTCTTACGTCCGGAGCTGCCTAACATTATCTTCCACGTCTGTCGTCTCCTCCTTGCAGAAGAGGCAGCCTTTCTCCAAATATACAGCAGCTGCTTTGCAGTGGCACCAAAACAGGCCAAGGTGCATGAAAGGAAGCCAATATCAGACAGGTGATTATTTTAATTTTAAGTGCAAATGGCACGATGTAATTTATAAATTTGGACTGGAATGCATTAATTTGTACTGGGTTTTATTTTGCCCTTTTGCCAAAGAGACTTTGTGCTGATGATTAATAAAGGAAGACATGTTGACGGTGAGTGGACAACTGGGCTGGGAAAATGATATTGAGGTTACTGGTTCTGCATTTGAATCAGTTCTACAGCTGAGGCCTGGCAGAAAGTTTAGGTTCCAGATTCCCTTCCGTATTCTTATCTTCCTCCTCATTTTAATTGCCCCCATTTTCATCCATCTCCCCTTTGTACTCTGACAAAATAGACGATACAAGGGCTACTCCCTCTCGACAACAACATGTAACAGTCCATATAAAACATGATACCCACTCAGCTGAGATAGGCAGTGTTACCCCAAAACCACTGCTTCAAGATGCTAATGGCCTGTGTGATCACACTTTGTGTGGCAGCTCATTGTACTGTTACGGATTAGGTTACTATTGGTGAATGTCCCTTTAAGACATAGCACAGTTGTGTGTGTGCGTGCGTGTGCGTGTGTGTGTGTGTGTGTGCGTGCATGTGTGCGTGTGTGTGTGTGTGTGTGTGCGCGCGCGCCCGCGCGTGTGTGCGTGTGGGGTGTGATTACGACAACAACAGGAGATAAGGATGTGATGACGTTTTTGGAGCAGTCAGTTGGAGAGAGGGAGAGGGAGAGAGACACCTGCCTGCTGGTCTCTATATCGATGGACGATAAACAGTAACTGTGTCTGTCACTACAATCCACGTATGGATTTTTGGAATAATCCAGTGGAGTCCACTTTGTTGTTAACCTGTAGAAGGAAACAGGCATTTGTGTGGATGGCCACATCTCGGATGCCTTTTGGGGTGGCAGATACTTCAGAACAAAGGAATGGAGATCATCAGTGATTGAGGTGTTGTATGGGTTCCATTGTGGAACATTTGGATTTCGTAATTTCTCTCTATTTTCTCTTTACATTTCCTCTTCAGTCAACGGCGGTTTTGCAGAAGCCTTTGCTCACGTTTCACCTTACAGCTTGTTGAACTGAACTTTGAGAACTATTCCTGGACTTGGAGTTTGGGAATTTGCCATACACACACTTCGAGTTTAGTTTTTGGGGTTAATGTTTAAGATCTAACATTTTTACTTCTAACATTCTAACATTCTAACATCTTTACTTTTATTTTTCTTATTATCATAAAAACTATTTTATTATTAACTGCTTAACACTTATCCATGACTCGGTATGTTTCTTTTGTTGCTGGTATGTGACAGTAGACACGTTGCATATGTGGTTTAGGACCCAGAGTCATGAGTCATAGAGTTGTGTACACTTACAGCACGGAAACAGGCCCTTCAGCCTAACTGGTCCATGCCGACCAAGATTCCCATCTAAGCTAGTCCCATTTGTCTGCATTTGGCCCATATCCCTCTTGTCATGTTGTCATGCTGGCAGCAGTTGTGTTGGCATCAGACAGCCCTTTTCACCCAGTTGTCACCCTCTGGTTCACTATGGTAGTTGAAGTATAGCTGGCACATTCAACTTCACACATGCAACTGGTGGATGATTTGCTGCTTTTAGCCATGCACCAGTTGCACAATGAGGGAGTGGAATCTCTTTTAGTTCACAGTCGACAATAAATTACATACAAAGAAATGTGCCTGCAGTCAATGGTCACATGTACATCAAAACACACAGTGAAATGCACCTTTTTTGTGTAAAGTGTTCTGGGGGCAACCCTCAAGTGTCGCCACGCTTCTGGCGCCAACATAGCCTGCCCACAACTTCCTGCACCATGGGGCACCTCCATCTCCTGTAAGCCCCCATGTTCACTTGCTGCTCTCTGGCAAGAGAAATGAAATTTGACCCTCTGAATAGAGACCCTCAGTGACCTTTCTTAGTCAAACTGTACTATGATTCTAATTTCTCCTGCACCAGCACAGAAAGGGCTGGATGCATAAAGGTTCTTGACCACAGGCCATCTTCACAGTCATTGTCAGAAGTGAGCGTTCCTGTTGTAGATACATTTTGAAACCCAAAGGAGATGCATGTTGTCCAAAAACACAGCTTAATTCTGAGCTTAATTCTGCTCTCCTTATGTTTTACTTGTTCTAATTCCTGGCTGGTATTATATTTACAAAAGGAATAATTTTTGGTATGAGTTAACGATGCAGTGAATATTATACCTTTTAAGTGTTGTCAGCCTTGAAGGAGGTCTCAGTATTACAAAGCTTTTAAGACAGTCGAACCCTTTACTAAGTGCTGCTATGTAAGAGGAGCAGAAGGACAGATTTTTCTTTTCTTTCACTAAGTTCCAATTGAATACAGAAAGACTTCCTGCATTCCTTTCCAGATTTTGTACACCATACTGAAAAATTGCTGCATTTTGCAATGGCTTAAGGCTCCCCGAGTATTAGTGACACACAGCTGTTTCACTCAGTTGCCCTTGTTTATGGATAATTCCAGACAAAAATTGCCAGCATGGTATTCATTGGTGAGAGATATATTACCTACTGCTATGTTCACAGCTACAACATCCAGGAGACCTTATAAGAGGCAGTTAAGAATGAGAATTCTTGATGATGTTGTCTGCCTTCCTAGCTGAGTGATTTTGAAATTTATTGTGACATTTAATACTGACCTAATATAAAAGTTATCACTTGGCAATTTTAGTTGACTTTGAGTAATTAAAGATACTTTTGAATTTAATTTCCTCTGCATTCAATTCTTGGAGCATTGGTTATCATATTTGAATTAACTTCCAATCTGTACAATTTTAATGCAATTTTTATAATGATAAATGAGTCAAAAATTATATTAACAAAGAATAAAAAGTTAATGCAAACATGCTAAAGTCTCAAAATATATTGAGAAGGAAGTTAAGCTCCACATATGGCTTTTATAATTAAACTGTGAATTTCAGCTTTCTGAATTTGCTAAACAAAATTGAATTCACTTAATTAATTAATGCCAATCAAATATCAAGCTGCAGATACAGTTAATGATCAACTGCAGTGTGCTATAAAAAGTATTTTTTCCAGAAGTAGGGCAGCTTTATAAGAGTGGGAGGAGCTATCCTAGATAAATACACAGAGCAGCAAAAATAAGGGATCAGGACAAAAATGAAACATTAAGGGTTAAAAAAAATCATTATTAAAATGCCAAACCATCAGAGATGTTTTTCTGGGTCACCAACATTAATTAGTTGGTACATTCAGCATTATTTTGTTGCTACTAGAGGCTATGTGTTACACATACTTGTATTTTAGGAGATTGTTGCAAAATAGTAGGTGATTATCAGAGGAAAAGGAGAGGACAAGCATTACTGGAGAATCATGAGAAATGGACATTGTACTTATGACAATAAAAATCGAGATATTAGGAATACAGTTGGAAAAGATTGAAAAGCAAGTAACCAGTAGTCATGATTATTTTATTATTGCACTAAATATATAACTAGTGTTATGTTTGTAAGAAGTAAATCAATACAATTAGCTCAACAGAAACAGCATTCAGGAAATGCAGGGAATCTATACTCTGCTGAAGCTACTGTTTACAAAGGAGGGGAGAAAACTGTTGGAAATGGATATTGCTCTTGTAAAAGAATGCCATGGACATTATTGAAAGAGTATTAGTTTTAATGAAAGTGTTACCAATTTTTATTAACTAGAGGATGGTATTAATTTGGGTGGAGATCTGTGACACTGAGGAAATTAATAATTTGAAATTGCTGCAGATCACCAGGGCACAGAAAGAAAATTAATCTGGAATTATTTGGATAAAATGAAGGCTGCACCATGGAAAATGCATAAAGTGAATTGTACAAGAATGGGATTTTGAGATTTGAGATTCAAATGGACAAAATAAATGGTGAGGTAACACTGGGACACAAAATTCCAAACTGAAATGGAATGCCTTCTGCACAAAAGGTTGAATTTCCATTTAATAGACTTCTTTTTTGTGTGGGTTTTACATAATGTGAACTAGTTTTTAACTGATTTTTAACTTGCTTTTGGAATTCACAATGCACAGTAGGGAATCATCTGTAAGTGACCTTTAAATACCCCAAACCTGTAAAGCACGGCCATTTCCCTTGATGTGTTTTCCTTATCTTACAATTTCCTTATCTCTCTTTCCTCAACACAAGGAACTCCATGACAAGAGGCAGCATAGAACATAGAACAGTACAACACAGAACAGGCCCTTCGGCCCACAATGTTGTGCCAACATAGATATTCCCTCCTACCAGTCAGAATGGCTGGAACAAAGACCCACCCAATACTGTACTGGTGTGTGTGTGTGTGTGTGTGTGTGTGTGTGTGTGTGTGTGTCTATCTGTGTCTGTGATTGTGTGTGTGTGTGTGTGTGTATCTGTGTGTGTGTGTATCTGTGTCTGTGATTGTGTGTGTGTGTGTGTGTATCTGTGTGTGTGTGTATCTGTGTCTGTGGTTGTCTGTGATTGTGTGTGTGTGCATCTGTGTGTGTATCTGTGTGTGTGTATCTGTGTCTGTGATTGTGTGTGTGTGTGTGTGTGTGTGCATCTGTGTCTGTGATTGTGTGTGTGTGCATCTGTGTGTGTGTATCTGTATGTGTGTATGTGTGTGTGTGTGTGTATCTGTGTCTGTGATTCTGTGTGTGTGTGCATCTGTGTGTGTGTATCTGTGCATGTGTGTGTGTGTGTGTGTGTGTGTGTGTGTGTGTGTGTGTCTGTACTGCAGTAGAGTCTGGTTTCCAGATGTCTTGTGCCCTCTTACCACTAGATCAATACCCTGCTTCATGAAGCCCACGTGATATCTAGTGTGCAACACCTACCCCATGTTAAAAGAAGCCACACACAAGCAACTCGTAAAGTTCAGGACCTGGGGTGGTCAGGACCCGCAATGACAGTCCCAACAACAATAGGCCTGAATGCCACTCTATTATTATAGTTCAGGAGCTCAGGCACTTTGACATCAACATTGATGCACTGAGTGAGATGTGACAGGCAGAAGATGACCAGCTTAAAGAACAAGGAGTTGGGTACACCTTCTTCTGGAGGGGAAAATTGTAAAATGAACAGCATCTTCATGGAGTGTGCTCTCACAAACTACTTACTCAACTTCTCTAGCAGCCCTGCCTCACCTGTGGCAGAGGTTATGGTTCCTACATTGGTCTCATCAGCTATCTCAGAATCCACAAAACTGGAGTGGAAGCAAGTCATCCTCAAACCTAAGGGAATGCCTAAGAAAAATATTTTGTGCGTGTGTGTGTGTCTGTGTGTGTGTGTGTGTGTGTGTGTGTGTGTGTGTGTGTGCATGCGTGCGTGCGTGTGTGTGTGTGTGTGTGTGTATGAGTAAGCACACATGCAGGAGAGGTGGAGAATGAGGTCACTTAGTTGGGAAGCTGTATGATGTGTCAACGATGTGTGAATGCAACAGCATGGGATTTGTGTGAACATGTGTATAGTTGGATGGTGCATCCAATGTGGTGAGCTTGTAATCTGTTTCTGGTAGTGCAGTTATTGAATAATGTATTTGTGAGATAGAATCTTGACTTGACCACTGATTTCACATTGTATTTCTTGTGGAGCTGGAATATGGTAGTAGTGTCAGGGTTTCCAGCTGTAATATCCCAGGCACTGGGAAATCTTGCTGCACATAGTACCTTTGTAGTCTCTTTCCATCCTGCAGGTACAGGTTGTGAATCTCTAGAAATCCACCTTTACCCTACCACTGTCATTTTCAGTGCCATGACTGAGAGTCTGTTCTCCCTCTCCTCAGCCCCTGTGTTTAATATGTCACAGCCCACTCTGTAATTTTGGTCAAAGTAGATGGGTGAAGGGTATATTTCCCTGTTTAGGAAAATTATTTTAAATCAGTGTTTGAATGGAAAATGTGCAGATCTCCATTTCAGTGTCTCCAGAAGTATTTAAATCATCCATTATTCCCAAAATTATTATTGGCCTTACACCATTAAGTGCCTCTTCACACCCTTGCCCCATGTAACCCCGAATGTTGTTATATAATGTACTGAATTTTTGGAATATTAAGTGAATGCAGTCATTACTCTCTAGTGGTTTTCCCTAAATGGCTAGGCAAATTAATAGAACAATTTTATTTGTCACGAGAAAGCATGAAATAAAGAATTCAAAGAGACAGGCATGCAGATGATTCACAGTAGCTTCTGGAATAATGAATGTATCATAATTTGTTGTAATTAGCCATTCACATATATATAATTTATGAGCTAGCCTTATATTTCCCATTCAGCTTATGAAATTAAAGTTATTAAAATCTGTGTGACTGTGTATGTAGACTTTACATTGTGTGATTGACTTGTCAATAAGTATTGGTTATAGATCGTGTCATATGCTTAAAGGAAGCAATAGAAGGAATGTCACCTCAGTTTGAAAGTGATACAAGAAAAACATAAAGGCTACGTTGCATTTTTAAGCAGGGCCTGTTCTGTGATAGAAGAGCTTGAATCAGTCTCTTGAACTTACTGACTTTGAGTCGATCTTGGAAAACTGTCCTCATGTATCTGCACCACCTCCCTCCCACCCATTACCCCACCTCTCTCCACTCCCCTGGACAGCATGGAATACATTAAAGAAAATGTAATCAGTGGTGTGATTTGCAGCTAGGTTTTTACAGGCACAAGTAAATTTTCTCTGCTTTGGAGGTGGGGAAGACATCTAAAATTTGCATTGGCATTATTTCATAGATTTGATCACCTGATAGAAATTTATAAAATATGTGAGGCATAGACAGAGTGGACAGCTGGTATCTTTTTCTCAGAGTCAAAATGTCTAATACTAGAAGGCATGCATTTAAGGTGGGAGGAGGAAAGTTCAAAGGAGATGTGCAGGACAAGGCATTTTACACAGGTAGCGGTGGGTGCCTGGAATTCACAGCCAGGAGTGGTGATGGAGGCAGATACAATAGAGGCATTTAAGAGGCTCTTAAATTGGCGCATGAATATGCAGAAAATGGAGGGATGTGGGCCATATGCAGGCAGAAGAGATTAGGTGTCATTAGCTTAATTAGTTTGGCACAACACCGTGAGCCAAAAGGCATGTTCCTGTGCTGTAATGTCCTAAATTCTACGTTCTATGATGATAGATTAGCAAAAAAATTGAACAAATAGCATAAATATCCCTATGACAATAAATTTAAACTTGAACTTGAACTTGAAATGACACATATTGTTTCTTCATGGCCTCCACTGAAACTGTTGAATAAGATTGGGTAACTGGCCCATGGAAATTTGGCATTCTCGTTGCTGGAATAGAATCTGAATCAGAATCAGATTTATTATCACTGAGATATGACTGAAACTTGTTGTTTTGTGGCAGCAGTACAGTGCAAAGACGTAAAACCTATAAATTACAAAAATAAATAAATAGTGCAAAAAAAAGAATAATGAGGTTAGTGTTCATGGATTCATAGATTGTTCAGAAATCTGATGGTGGTGGAGAAGAAGCTGTTATTGAATCACTGAGTTGGGTCTTCAGGTTCCTGTACCTCCTCCCTGATGGTAGTAATGAGAAGAGGGTGTGTCCCAGATGGTGAGGGTCCTTGATGATAGATGCTGCCTTCTTGAGGCAACGCCTCTTGAAGATGTCCTTAATGGTGGGGAGGGTTGTGTCCCTGATGGAGCTGGCTGAGTCTACTAGCCTCTGCAGCCTCTTGTGATCCTGGATATTGGAAGCTCCATACCAGGCTGTGATACAACCAGTCAGGATTCTCTCCACTATACACCTATAGAAATTTGGAAGAGCCTTTGATGACATACCAAATCTCCTCAAACTCCTAATGAAGTAGAGCCGCTGGCGTACCTTCTTCATGATTGCATCAGTGTGTTGGGCCCAGGATGGATCCTTTGAGATGTTGACGCCCAGGAGCTTGAAGCTGCTCACCCTTTCCACCGCTGACCCCTCAATGAGGACTGGTGTGTGTTCTCCCGGCTTCCCCTTTCTGAAGTCTACAATCAGTTCCTTGGTCTTGCTGATGTTGAGTGTGAGGTTGTTGCTGCAATACCACTTAACCAGCTGATCTATTTCACTCCTGTACGCCTCCTCAGCACCTTCTGAGATTCTACCAACAACACTGGTGAATTTATAGATGGTAATAGTGTGTACATGACCTCTGGCTACCTGGTGTGAACGGCTAAAGCCAAATAACAACCACCTAGAATGTTCATACTAAGATAGCAGGGAGAAGAAATGTGGAGGATTCCTGTCAGCTGGTGGTGGAACATAAGTAACTCCTTTCTCAATTTTGGCAGGATTTTGTCAATTTCCAATGAAATTACAGTGGAAATCAGAAAATTCCTGCTGCAATTCGGTTTAAGGTGTTCACTTACTCCAAAGAAAACATTCCGCAAAAATTAAAATTTTCGACTAAATTTTAAAGCTGTAAATAGACATGCAAAAGTAGGATTTCCCTATTCCAAACTCCTGCCAATAACCTTAACAGAGATTGGTGGACACCCTGGTGAAATCACACAAATTGCATTTGGTGCCATTTTGTGACATTCCCGCTAAAGTTTCACTGAAGGAGATCAACATAAAACTGTGGAAGTTCCAGGTGAAAATCTTCTAAAGTATTGAGAAATTGAAATATCAAAGGAGAAGGACAGTCACCTAAGTATTCCCGACTGATGGAAATAATCTTCCTGAAAATGGATGTTACTTGTTAACATTTGATAAAGGACAAGTGGGAATTCTCATTTCATTCATGCCTACTCTAACTGTAAATTGCAATTGAACTCCATGTTTTGTGGAAACAGTGAACACAGGTGCACAAACATGTAAATGTTAATGTTACACTTTGTTATCTTCCAGGTTTTTTTTATGTGGAACAAAAGCAAGGCGATAGATCTTTCTTAGGCCTCTTTAGAAAGGGCCTTGCACAGTTGATTGATTCCTGCATAATCTTTGCCATCTACCTAAAAGGGATCAACAATGAAGAAGGCCATGAATAACATCAAATTAATCACTCCCAGTCACTCACTAGCAATCACAAATCAAGAATACAGCTATGCAATATTTCGTATTGGTATTGGTTTATTATTGTCACTTGTACCGAGGTACCAAGGTACAGTGAAAAGCTTGTCTTACAAACCGATTGTACAGGTCAATTCATTACACAGTGCAGTTACATTGAGTTAGTACAGAGTGCATTGATGTAGTACAGGTAAAAACAATAACAGTACAGAGTAAAATGTCACAGCTACAGAGAAAGTGCAGTGCAATAAGGTGCAAGGTCACAACAAGGTAGATCGTGAGGTCATAGTCCATCTCATTGTATAAGGGAACCGTTCAATAGTCTTATCTCAGTGGGGTAGAAGCTGTCCTTAAGTCTGGTGGTACGTGCCCTCAGGCTCCTGTATCTTCTACCCGATGGAAGGGGAGAGAAGAGAGAATGTCCCGGGTGGGTGGGGTCTTTGATTATGCTGGCCACTACACCAAGACAACGAGAGGTAAAGACAGAGTCCAAGGAGGGGAGCCTGGTGTCCGTGATGCGCTGGGCTGTGTCCACAACTCTCTGCAGCTTCTTGCGGTCCTGGGCAGAGCAGTTGCTGTACCAAGCCGTGATACATCCAGATAGGATGCTTTCTATGGTGTAACGATAAAAGTTGGTGAGAGTCAAAGGGGACAAACCTAATTTCTTTAGCCTCCTGAGGAAGTAGAGGCACTGGTGAGCTTTGACATAGGCCATTGAAAACTCTTGTGTTGTACCAAAATCTCAACAGGCACAGGCGTTTAAAATAGGAAGAGGTCTTAATCGTTATCAGTTATTTTCTTTATAAATGATTTGGACTTAATCCTAATTCTTCTCTGAGTTAGCTGCTGCTCCAACAATGCAACTATTGCCAAAAAAAAATTCATTAACAACTATTTTAAAAACAGGCATGGTGGCACAGCAAGGCGGCAAGCTGCTGCCTCAAAGTTCCAGCAACGAGGTTCAATCCTGATGTCTGGTGCTGTATGTATGAAGTTTGTGAATACTTTCCATGACCATGTGGATTTTCCTCACACATCCCAAAGACGTGCCTGGTAGGTTAATTGGCTACTGTAAATTACGCCTTAGTGTAGTTAAGTGGCAGAAGAATCAGAGGAGAGTTAATATAAAAGAGGGTAATTTGCAGGGGTACAGGAAAGTAAGGAGAAGGGAACTTGGACTGTTGAAATTGTTCTGCTGGAAGCTGGCCAAGACTTCAAGAGCCACATGACTGCCTTCTGTGCCATAAGTAAGGCTCCTGGTAACAGCAAATGCAATTAAACCTTACTTCATCTCAGTCTTCTTATCACCAGTCTCACTTGTAACCTACAATAACACCTTACTCCTAAGATTCTGCTCCCTAATTATAAATAAAGTATTTATAATTATGTGGGTTGCAACAATGACTACTTATGACTTTATAATAACTTTAAGTACAAATAAATATTAGCCACACTTGAGTGCTCTCTGAATTTCTATTCTCAGTGCTGCTACATGGGTGATCTGAAGTCTATTGTTTCGATGAGTTCATTGCCAGCTCCTTAACCAGGTGGTTATGGACTTGGCCCACAGGTTTTTGGCATCTCAGGCTAAAAGCCAGACTTGGAATAAGCATTCTGCCTGTTTCTAATTTTCTAGTAGCAATTGCCAAGTGTTCAACACCTGAAATAAGGAATGCCATTGGTGGAGGTAATGGAGGGCTAATGGCAAACTGTCAGCATACATACACACTGTTCGCAGCACCAGTGGGGAGGACCGTGAAGGTATGGTCAAGTAAGGCGGAGGAGCGTTTATAGGACTGCTTTGAGTCAGTGGACTGGACCATATTCAGGGATATATCCTCGGATCTGAATGAATATGCTACGGCCGTCACCGACTTCATCAAGACATGCGTGGACAAGTGTGTGTCTTCGAGGATATACCGAGTTTTCCCAAACCAGAAGCCCTGGATGAACCAAGTGATTCGCAGTCTGATGAGGGTGAAATCTGTGGCGTTCAATACCGACGATCCAGGTACAACCTACAGAAGGCATCGTGAGAATGAGAGTCCAATTCTGATTGAAGCTGGAGCACAATCAGATGCACGATAGCTGTGGCAAGATTTGCATGCATTCACTTCCTATAAGGTGAAACTTAACAGCATAAATGGCTAAATGGCAGTGATGCTTCATTCCCCGACGGGCTCAATGCCTTTTATGCACGTTTTGAAAGAGAGAATAACACTACACCTGTGCGAATCCCCACAGCATCCAACAACCCTGTGATCTCAGTTTCAGAAGCCAACATCCGAACATCCTTTAGGAGAGTGAACCCTTGCAAGGCGTCAGGTCCCGAGGGTGTACGTGGCCAGGTACTGAAAACCTGTGCTGCACAACTGGCTGGAGTGTTCAAGGACATCTTCAACCTCTCACTGCTGCAGTCTGAGGTTCCCACCTGCTTCAAAAGGGCAGCAATCATTCCAGTGCCCAAGAAGAGCAAGGTGTGCTGCCTCAACAACTATCACCCAGTAGCACTCACATCTATTGTGATGAAGTGTTTCAAGAGTTTGGTTACAGCTAGAATTAACTCCTGCCTGAGCAAGGACCTGGACCCACTGCAATTCACCTACTGCCACAACAGGTCTACAGCAGATGCAATCTTACTGGCTCTACACTCTGCTTTGGAGCACCTAGACAACCGCAAGACACATGTCAGGCTGTTGTTTATCGATTACGACTCGGTGTTCAACACCATCATTCCCTCAGTACTAATAACCAAACTTCAAAACCTGGGCCTCTGTACCTCCCTCTGCAACTGGATCCTCGACTTCCTTATTGGGAGACCACAGTCAGTGCAGATCAGCAATAACATCTCCTCCTCACTGACTATCAATACAGGCAAACCTCCAGGATGCGTGCTTGGTCCACTGCTCTACTCTCTCTACACTCATGCCTGTGTGCCTAAGCACAGCTCAAACACCACCTATAAATTCACCAATGACACCACTGTTGTTGGTAGAATCTCAGATGGCGATGATAAGGCCTACAAGAGTGAGATAAATCGGCTGATTGAGTGGTGCACAACAACAACGTCATACTCAACATCAGCAAGACCAAGGAATTGATTAGGGACTTCAGGAAGGGGAAGTTTGAAGAACACACATCGGTGGAAAGGGTGAGCAGCTTCAAGTTCCTGGGCATCAACATCTCAAAGGATCTATCCTGGGCCCAACACACTGATGCAATCATGAAGAAGCCAGTGGCTCTACTTCATTAGAAGTTTGAGGAGATTTGTTATGTCATCAAAGGCTCATGGAAAGCATCCTGACTGGTTGCCTCACAGCCTGGTATGGAGCTTCCAATATACAGGATCGCAAGAGGCAGCAGAGGGTTGTAGACTAAGCCAACTCCATCAGGGACACAACCCTCCCCACTATCAAGGACATCTTCAAGAAGCAGTGCCTTAAGAAGACGACATCCATCACTAAGGACCCTCACCATCTGGGACACACCCTCTTCTCATTACTACCATTAGGGAGGAGGTACAGGAGCCTGAAGACCCACACTTAGCGATTCATGAACAGCTTCTTCCCTTCCATCATTAGATTTCTGAACGATCCATGAACCCATGAACACTACCTTATTATTTCTTTTTTTGGCATTATTTTCTTACTTTTGTAATTTATAGATTTTACATCTTTGCACTATACTGCTGCCATAAAACAACAAATTTCAATTCATATATCAGTGATAATAAATCTAATTCTGATTCAACACAGGCTCATCACATAGATGTTTCAATAACCTCTATTTGTGGTGCTATTCCACATTCATAAAACTATTTTTTGTGCTAATGTGATGTAATTATTGGCTGATTCTTTTTACAAAGGCCACACACATGGTTTTATGCATAAAGTAGGGTACTGTAACTTATATAATCAGCAAGCCATTGGTACAAATGAGAATAGCTTTTGGATTAGTCAGGTGGACAAAAAAAGTTGACAATGGAATTCAGTCCAGAGAAGTATGGGATGATGCATCTGGGGAGGGAAAAACAAAGCAAAACAATACATGAAACTGGACAGTGTAGAAGAAAGGGGGATGTTGAAATGCTTGTCCACAAAGTTATAGGACAAGTAAATAAAGCAGTTAAGTAGGTAAATGGAACACTTGCACATATTGTCTAAGGAACAGAAGACAAGGGCAGCTGAAACTGTGCAAAGCAGAAGATAGGCACCATCTGGAGTACTACGTGCCACACTGCAGCAAGGTGGTGATAGAAGGAGAGATAGTGCAGAGTAGGTCCACCAGGATGTTCCCTTGGCAAGAGATTTGTAGTTATGACAGTGGCTAGGTTAGGGTTGGTTTCTTTGGAACAAAGGCAGCTGAGGAAAGATTAAATGGAAGTGTACAAGCTTATAAGTGGCCGAGTCAGAAAGCACTTAATTCACACAGCCAGGAGAGCAATAACTAGATGGCATAGTTTTAAGGCACTTGATAAAAGGGGAAAGTGAGGGGAAAATTTTTACACATAGTGTGGGGATAGTTGTAGGAATGGAGTCAGACAGGTCTGAAAAGTTAATGGAAACAGGATCTCTCAACTTGTTTAAAATGTACCTGGATATTCCCTTGAAGGCTGTAAATGAGGGAATAGCTAACGAAGCTTCTTTTGCCTGATTGGGAATGATGTGCAAATGGCATTCTTCTGCATTGTAATCCTATGGTTCTATGAATAGTTCAATACAGTGAAGGCAACATTTGTTCTTGGTTTTCTAGTTGTTACATGCAGTGAGAATGAGGAACAGTTGTGAAAGTCTGAAAACAACAATGACAACACTGTCTATTATTAATAATCTGTCAAGAATGCTTCCAAATAAGCATTTCCCCTACCCAGTCAGCCTTTGTGACATTTGACAGGAGTTCTGGGGGAATCTGTCTGCACTTTGGCTGAAAAAACCCTTCCCCCATTTCCAAGGCAGCCAATATTGGAGGAAATGCCAGGAATAAGACACAGTATGAAGTTGTGTTTATTTTAGAAGTGATTCATATAGAAGTAAATGACTCAGTCCAAATGAGAGTGAATTGATAATATTCCTAATACTTTAGTTCTACTGACTAGTTCAATTGTCTAAAAAGTAACCAGTCTTTTATTATCAATGAAGTGTTTAATTAGAGTGATGGGATTGACTTGATGGAAGGCATACCAAATTCAATGTAATCAGGTCAAATTATAAAATGTCACTCTATTGTCATAAACTATTTCAACATGACAACTATATACTTACTAAATATTTATGCAGCCCAATTACCAGAACTATCACCACAGAAATATGAATGTCATGTTTATTTAGTTATTTTTTCCAGTTGTTACAGTCAATTCTCCACACATTGCTGTCCATTCACAACACAAAGTAAAACAGGCCACATAGAAAATGTATCGACAGCTCAGATGGGTGCAGGAATACATCTTATTCAAACAGTTAATTAAAGAATTCAGCCATGAAAACAAATTTTACAGCTTTGTAGCATTCCTGCTACAGCAAATAAATCACTTAGACTGCTCAGGCAACACATCTTTGTATAAGAATCCGCAAAATCTATACAGCCTCCCCAACTAAACCTCATGGACAAAACATAACAGTTCCATAAAAATATAGTGTTCGATATTTAAGAAAAGTACATCCAAACTCACAGAGTCCATTCTATGCAAAAATATTCAGCTCATGCATGAAATTAGTCAATAGGATTAAGTCGTGACACTTCTGATATCCCTCAAAAACCACATCTCAAAATTGAGATGGATTTCTGCTTTCTTGAATGACTGCAAACAGTACTGTCTTAGGACACATTGACATGGAATTTTTGGTATAATTTTAGATTGCCGAGAAATCTGAATGCTATCATTGTTTATTTTGGACCCAACAAAAGGAGTTTTGCATCTCTTTCCAAGTAAGAATAAGAGCATGTTAAAGACTCCATGTACCAATGGATACTTCAGAAGAAATATTAACAAAAATGATTCACTAATCTGAGGCCATCAGATTAATTAAATTTTCTCAAATCAGATCAATTGCAACTTACATATAATGGTTGGGGTACTTCTCAGAGTTTAATCTACATCATTCCCTGACTGTAGAAGGGGTCAAAGAAGAAAGTCTTTCATGGCTGGATTCACGGTGACTGAACTAGTTTTTTGCATAATAGTTGCCAAAGAGGCAAGAGGAGAGGACAATAATGTTTAGAGGATACATTATCCCACTGAATAAGCCAAACCCAAACCACTTTAAATATTGATATGGCCTTTATTGAGTCTGACTCTGAGAGTTTGCCTCAGGCAACGAAGAGAAATGCATAATGCTCCTTGCAGGTAAAATGTAAAGGGGAATGGCATATGACTACATGGACACTGATTACATACCTAAGTGAAGAATACTGTAATCTTTACAATGGTGCTAAGTCTGTAAAAATGTAAATTTTTCTTGTTTTGTATAAATTGTATGGTGGAAAGATGTTAACAACAAGTACTGATTAAACAGATGTAATGTTAGGAAAGAGTTTGTGAGAGCTGAATAACACAGAACCTGTTGAGTAAAGGCCAGCGAAGTGAAGATGCTATTGTAAGAAATGAGTGCAAAGAGATCCGCCATCTTTGCTACTCCATCACACCAAGAGAGGTGCAGACTGCAGATAGGGGCAGCTTCACATGGTATGAGTGGTATGCACAAAATCTGGGATCAGAGGTGGAAGATAACAGGATAATACAGTGTTAAAATATTGGCACAACATTGCGGGCCGAAGGGCCTGTACTGTGCTGTAATGTTCTATGTTCTATGTTCTACAACAGAACTGAAATGAGCTGTTAACCCAAGTCTCTCCTGTGCTCCAGTTTTTTCTGTTACATGGCCCTGAGTATACCAAGATGTTGCAGGAGAAGCTTTAATTCAGCCAGCAGCTTTGTTACGGCTGACTATACATATTCCTACCAAAGTAGAGAACATTCAAATTTCAATTTACAACTGAAAGCCTTGATATATTCAATCTTTTAAAATGCCTTGTATGCAACACTGGAGTGCAAGCTTGCTTTTAGATGCATGGTCAGTTACTGGTGCATAGACTGGGCAAGTTTATGTACCCAAAGCCAGATTGTTGAAATTGACACACTATTCCAAGCTGTGCCATGAGAAGAGATTACAAGGATATGCTCAAGGCCTCTTTGAAAAAATGCAACATTCCCACTGATTCTTGGCAATGCCTGGCCCACGACTGCTCAGACTGGAGGAGCATTTGGGATGATACAGTGAGCCTTACGTTCACACATAGGGAGCACACAGAAGCTCTAGATAAATGGCAAAAACAGCGTGATACCTCACAAGCTACCCACATACCCGTCCCATCAGGTACCTCCTGCCCCATCTGTGACAGAGCCTGTAGTTCCCACTGTGGCCCCCCCATTCACCTCAGAATCCCCAAAGCCAGAATGAAAGCAAGTCATTTTTTAATTTGAAAGGCTGCCGAAGATGAAGGTTGGTCACGTGTCATCTGCATGTGTTCCTTCACCCGAGTATGTGATGATTAATTGCACGCATGTGACAAGAGACATAAATTAGAAAAAAACTGTCAAAGGCGTTTGTTGGAAATCTGAAATGAAACAGCAAATGCTGGAGATACTCAGGAGATAATGACGGATGGACTTCTCTCTCTTCAGATGATCCCTGGCCTGGTGAGTATTCCCAATATTTTATTTTTAATTTAGAAGAACCCGAACTTACTAAAATATCATTCCCTTGGAAGAAACCTTCCTAATATCTTTGCATTACAAGCATGGAGGGAGTAGGCTTCTTCATGTGTTCATTTAAACTGTGAAGGTGTCTATTTCCCTTGTTAATTTTTGCATCAATCATTTGGATTAACATTTTAATTTACAATCACAACTTTTACATAAGAACATTCTGATCCAGAAAAGGTCATCATCAGAGACTAATGAAAGTGAATTTAAGGATGTCCTGAAGGTACTTAACACCCTCGGGAATGTAAAAAAAATCTTCTAATGAATAGTTACCTAGAAAATGCACTTTAATCTGAGAGAGGCAGTGGAACTAAAGTCCAACAGTTTAACACCAGATAGTTGGTGTGGTTGACTTGGATAACTAATATATTTTCAATAGGCTTTCCTTCCTGTCAGAAATAATCAAAATTATGTCTCAAATTAATTTACATTCTGCAATAACAGCCACGACTTCTTGTTTACAAATTCCAAGTTACCTTGAAAGAACAAAAAAATATACTTTTATCGGAGAGTAGCCTTGCAGTCAGGTATACAAAACCAACAGTACTGGAAATCTAAAACAAAAGCAAAACGTGTTGGAAATAGTCAGCAAATCATACAGGATGTGTGAAGAGAGAAACAACGTTAACGTTTCAGGTAGGTTGCTAACCATTCCTCAGTCCTGATGAGGTCTGATCAATCTGAAATATTAACTCTGTTTCTCTCTCCATGGGCCAGGCTGACCTGCTGAGCATTTCCAGTATTTTATCTTTCTATTAGAACCACCTGGTCCTTGTTCATAGTTTAAATATGTTCAGTCTATTGCAAATTGAGCATTTCATGATATCCACATATACCAGCCAGTTGAATGGTGCATTTGTTACGATGCACCTTTTACATGTCAATGAACTACTTATTAAAGTGCCAGCGACCCGGGTTCAATTCCAGCCACTATCTGTAAGGAGTTTGTACGTTCTCCTCGTGTCTGTGTGGGTTCCCTCTGGGTGCTCCAGTTTTCTCCCACATTCCAAAGACGCACGGATTAGGAAGTTGTGGGCATGCTATGTTGGCACCGGAAGCGTGGCGACACTTGCGGGCTGTCCCCCAGAACATTCTACGCCAAAGATGTATTTCACTGTGTGTTTCGATTTACATGTGACTAATAAAGAAATCTTATCTTATCTTATCATTCTGACTCAGCTTTTTTTATATATTAGATTGTTACCTAAATTGGAATAGGTAATTTGAGTATGATGGTGCTGAAGGAACAACACACAAATTAGTCACAAAATTAATACGTTGTCCAGTACCTAGTTGTTCCAAAATATCAAAAGAAATTGTAGGCTGTTATTTCCTTTGAAAAGTCTGTGGTAACTTACTGTTAGAAAGAAGCACACTGAAACAAAGTATATCCAGAAGATTCTCTGCCACTGAATTTGTAATAACAAACATGCACTAAAAATACTTATGGTAGGGTTCTTTCCTTCAAACCACAAACTCATCCTCAAGGCTGACTCCAGAAATCTGAGCGCTGTACTGAGGTGGTCCTCTTTTAATGAATGTGTTGACTTTCACTGAGACGTTAAACTGAGTACTATCTTTCCATTCAGATGGACATAAAACATTTTCTGATATTATTTGAAGAGCAGGGAAGGTATTCTGGCCAATATTTAATTCTTTGCATCACCAAGTATCCAGTCATTAATATTATTGCTGTTTGTGCAACCTTGTTAAATGCAAATTAGCTGCTGTGCTTCTCTACCTTACAACAGAAGCTGCATTTCAAATGTAATACATTGGCTGTGAAGGACTTTGGGACAGTCTGATATTGTGAATGGCACTGTATAAGTGTCAGCCTATTACTTTCTGTATAATTACCATGACAATCTTCCCATCACAATCAAGATGGGTAAGTAGATTATATCTTTTATGCTTTCTTTAAAAAACTTTATCTAATTTTAAAATTAGATTAACAAATTGCCGACCTTTAGAAAACTAAATTTTCTTTAAAATTGCTACCTTTTAAAAAAAACAATTTAAAGTCTATTATAATAAAAGAATGAATAATTTTAATATTTTTCAACGTTTTCCTACTTCTCATGTGGGGGTATCCATAGGGGGCAGCAAGACCCTAACACCTCATTCTTCATTCCTTCTTATGTCAAGACATGGAATCCTGCTTTGCTGTCCTCCTTCTCCCAGTGTTAGGTTCATTTGCCAGGGAGAAAGCAAATGCACATAAAAGCTCCAAATTGTCAAGGAAAAATTTAGAACAGTCATAGCAAAGCAGTTCTTCACACAAAAAAATAATAATATGTGGAATGGATTTCCAAGAAGGGCAATTGAGGCCAGGACAATGGACACCTTTAAAAGGTAGATAGGAATTGTAAGAGAAAGATGGGAATGATGAGATAAATAGAGTTGAAGTGTCCTTTCTGTCAGGCTTCCTCTCTTCATGTTCTCATTGCTGTCCAGCAAAGGTCAGACAACCCATGACACAGACCAAGAGCTGAATCTGTAGTCCCTCTGCTCTGTATGACTTAGCATAACCCTTGATGCTGTGTTTACACAAGTCATCAGGAGGGGCTGGTTAACACCAGAAGAATCCAATTTAAATTCCTTTCCACAATTTGATCTTGTTTTTGCATTTGTTTTACTATCTAGAAAGGATATGTTGATGCAATAAATATAGAAAAGAGATGGAGAATATAGCATAGATTTCAAATTTTTTGTGGTATAGGCAGAGGACATTCCTCCTACTAAGTCTATGTCAAGTCTCGAAGCAAACCCATCCCACCATTTATTTCCCTGTAACCTATTGCCTCTCGCATGTTTATCAACTCCACTCAGTATTCTGTTATTGCTCTGTATTCTGTTATTGTTTTTTACCCTGTACTACCTCAATGCACTATGTAATGAATTGATCTGTACGGACGGTATGCAAGACAAGTTTTTCACTGTACCTCGGTACAAGCGACAATAATAAACCAATACCAATACCAGACTCTCCTACCGCCCACCCACACCAGAGGTATTTTGCAGTAGCCAATTAATCTACCCACTTTTGGGTAGAAAGTGAAGCACCCGGGAGAAACCTATACAGTCAGAGGAAGAACATTCAAAGTCCACACAGGCAGTGCCGGAGATTAGAATTGAACCCAGGTCACTGGAGTTATGGAAAAACAGCATTGCTGAGCCATTGTGCTGCTAGACAAGTGCCTAGAAGCTGGGAGTCACTTCATTTGGGTAAGCTAGGTGTGCTTTTATAGTGATAGCACCTATTAGTTTCTCCTGAAAAAAATTTAAGAATTGGGCAAAAACATGTTAAAAATAGCACATTGACATTTTGCCTACCAATTCATGTGCTAACATGAGACCTGCGTAGGCTCTTTTGTATGCACAGTTGCCACGTCATTGCTGTATTAACTGCTGGGAAGGCTGTCAGACCTTAAAGAATATCTCTCCATGATCCCAGATGCATAAAAAAAACTGCCATGTCGTTGAGGGAAAATACAGCAGAGGGGGGAAAGAAGCAACCTCCACTGTGTGTGGCCAACCCCATGTAATTCGATGCCCTGACTGGTCCCTGTGCCATGAGTATACTTTTCACTGATGTGCATAACCTAAAAATGCTGCTTTTATTGGTGGGGACACATGGTGATCCGACTCTGACCAGATGACATTTCTACTTTAAGTACCACCAGCCTTTTAAGTACCCCCCTCTCTATCTAATTGTATCCTATCAAAATTCTCCAATGGATTTTTTTTAAATGTGACATTTGTTTTTAAATATCGCTTTGTTTCATGAGGACAGATGCAAAGCACTGTCTCCGTAAGATTCCTCTTTTCCTATTTATCGACTGTTGTTTCATTTTTCAGTGGCACAGTGGCATTGCCTCACAGCTCTGGAGACCCATGTTCAAATCTGACCTCTGGCACTGTCTGTGTGGAGTCTGCATATTCTCTCTGTGACTGCATGGGTCTCATTTGGATGCTCTAGTTTCCTCTCATATCCCGAAAGTGTGCAGGCTGGTAGGTTAATTGACCACTGTAAATGGTCCCTAGTGTGTAGGTGAGTGGCAGAAGCAGGGAAAAATTGATAGGAATGTGGGAAAAATAAAGGGGGTAAGGGTAGGATGTCAGCATAGACTTGGTTGGCTGAAGGGCCTGCTTCCATACTGCATCAGTCTATAACTCTATGACTCCATGATGTGAATATCATATGACTTTAAAATATATATCTAAATGTATAGAGGGAAGTTAGAAACCAGTCTTAGATCTACGGATGAAAATGCTTTCTAAAATAATTTAAATTTACATTTTTGAGAATAATTTGGAAACTGCTGGCTGTGTAAATCTTTATCTAAATTGTCACTGGCCTTGCACAGTCAGCTCCCAAGTCCTCTCCAATTAATAATCGCCACTTGGCAGTTATACTTCATATAAGATTCTGCCAATCTGATTTACTTTTCCTCATAGTGGAACCTGCTGGCAGAGCTCTGGACTTGAAGTTGACTGTATCCTGGTTCTGTAGTGTGAAGTGTGACCAACATCCACCTATCTCCATTCTTCAGTACTAAGCATAAGTTTGATGTTGCTCAGTACCACACTGTTACCTTCACAATTTATACCGATTTTTACACTGATTTGCAAATATTCATGACCCTTATAAATGGAAATCTGAAAGAATGCAAAAGCCACCTGAACATAAATCTGAAAATGGCATTCGTAAACCAGCTATAGAACTGCATTGTGACATTAAGTGAAAATGCTTGCAGGAGGCTGGAAGAAGTGCTGATTTGTGAAAGCTGTCAATGATGAAGAATGAATGCTTGGGAGTAGGGGGCTCTTTTCTGTCGGTGGGTAGCAGGAGGGCTATTCTGAACGACACCAACACATGCTGATGTTGAGTGGTGCAATTGCTGCCACTCTCTGACATTGCACAATCAATCATGTCTTGCTGCCTGCATCACTTGCTGCTCTTTAAGATATCTGAAGAGATCAAAAGAAAGCCAAACACTGCAGGCTAATGAGATGCCTTTCCCCTCCTCCATCTGCAGACCTGAAAAAAATGTATGGTAATAATTTTATTGAAGGGAAAGATTCGCAATTGCCCCTTTTGTCTCATCAATAGAAGTTGCTTTGAAAGATCCAGGGAACACTTAGAATTGTTTTGACTTGTAGTTCGAATTGTCCTTAGAGGAGCTCATATCTACATTGTTTTATTTCAAGGCAAATGTCCATGACAAAAAGCAACACAGGGATACCACAAGAACAGGCCAAAGCACATTAGAGACAGGGGGTGGTGCGTATATAATTGTCTGTACCGAAACCCTGCTAAAGCCAAATCCATGGCAGGAAAGGTTGAGCCGATCTACTAGTTACTATCTCTGTTGGCACACAGTCATTGAAATGCGGACATAAAATTTCTTTCTTGGAATCAGTAATTGAATTAAATGTTGTTGCATAAGTAGAATTCTCACGAGATTTTTATGGTTATTTTCCTTCAGTCCAATTGTTAGATTTGTTATTGAGCATATTGCCTTCATTCACCATTGTTAGAGAAGAGGTAGAGGGGAGTGTGTAAAACAGAGTGTGTGGAAATGCTTCACTAAATTGATGAGTGGGGAAAAATATATCCCTTTATAACTTATTGGTTCTTCAGTATTCCCCTTTGACTTTTTCCTTTTACCCATCTCTGCAGAAAATGAATTCCAATGAGATACAACTTACTGGTAATGACAGTAGCCTTTCATTAACTCACCAAAATGGCCATTTCAAAGGTGTAACTCAGGAACAAGCACTGAGGCTTAATAGGTTATTTAATTATAGAAGGAAAGTTGTCAAAAGCAGCCTGATTCAGTCCTTGCATGGTGTCTGTGTATATACACATTCTGACATATATATTTCTCGATAGCAATCATTAATAATTTTCATCTCCTTATCATAGAAGCTATCAGAGATAATTTTATGCAGAACATTGATTTAATATGATAATCAACAAGGTTCACTTGTGAAATCCACCACTGACACTCTGAGACACTCTGACACTTTGATAGAAAAAATGTTAAAATTCTAATTTTAAATTGAGAGGAATGAGAGAGTGTCTAATTAGCATGTGATTATCAACTGTTAGGTTAACAGCAAACATGTTTATATTTTAACCAGTGATATTCAATGATAGTTGTAAAATACAGAGAGAGGAAGCCAACATCACAAGTCAGAGAAAGTTGCAAACAGAGACAGATGGGTTGAAATTTTCTGAAAATTCCACATGTCTCTCATTGTTCAGTTTATACTTCAGCATTTCAATGGGATTCCACCAGTATCCTATTGTTATTACAGTGGGAAACCTGAGAAACCCCTGCAAAATTTCACTTTGGAACCTTTCTTCATCTAAATTTTACTTCTTCTTTCCATTCACTACTTTCACAGAATAAGGGAGCAAGTTATGAAGGTCAATCTACAAAACATCAAGAAAAATCCTAAAATATCAGTAAATAAAAGTGGAATTTGATTCAGTCAGCCAAACTGAAGGTGTATAATACGTTGATGCATTTATATAAATAACAGAGTAGAAATTAGATTGTGTAACATTGTTTACTCGTGCACCATGATTTTAAATAGAGCAGACTACATCAGTGATCATTTTCAGATGAAATCGCACCAGTTGGGAAATTGGAACTGGTAATTCCACCCATTATGCATATAAGCACATGACCATTTCCCAAAGGTAGGTGCGCATCCAGAGATGAATTAGTTGTACAGTTCACATTTCCAATGATATTGACATAAATTTGAGCTCAGAGCTTAATACAATGATGATCATGGACCAGTCCAACTAAAACTAGGTGCATATTACACTATTTTCAGTTTTCCTATGTGTAAAGGGAATTGACAACCTTAGAACTGGCTGCAGATTGTGAAACTTTTCCACAGCAATACTTCTTCATTGGAGACATCAGGATAGGATTGCAAGTCACTCAGGAAGCTTGAGGCAAGAGGCAAAATCATTCTAGGGACCCTACAGAAACACCACTTCCTTCCTAGACCTGTCTAAAGGTCTATTCATTTGCAGGTTCAGATTTTCAAAGTTTGTCATCAAAGAGATCAAGTAATAACAACAGGCTGCAGGAGAGAAAAATTGTGAAATGATAATTATCTTCATATTGGAGGTCATTGTCATTCATTGCCAGAATAACATGACATCAATCAAATTATTTCACAAGCACCTGCTCCACTGCAATGAGGCAATCATTTTAAATTGGAGAGTGTCAACTTAATACTTAGCAGCAATTGAGGTTTTCCTCCAGCACATTGACATGAGAAGCATGACATTATCACCTGTTCTAGGTAAACAATTGTAAGGTATGCAGCAATACCAGCAGCTGCCACAACAGTGTGATTTACCTCCGCATGCTAAAGGATGTCATGTACCCTAAATGAGAATACACTTGATGTTGCTGAAGTCTTGCTAAAGCAAAACAAAATAATTCATGAACAGGTAAGCATAATATTTGACTCTAATGTTACACATGCTAGTGTCTTTCCCATTATGTTGCAATTTCTTCTGTGTGGCAACTGTTTGGCTGGCAGAACGCTACGTGACGGTAGCAGCAAGAAGAGGACATGGCCCAGATGGTGGGGATCCTTGATGATAGATGCCAGCTTCTTGAGGCAGTGCCTCCTATAGGTGCTGTCAATGGTGGAGAGGACTATGTCCATGCTGGACAGCGCTGTGTCCACTACTCTTTACAGTCTCTTGTGTTCCCATGTGTTGGAATTGCCATGATACAACCAGTCAGGATACTTTCTACAGTGCATCTGTAAAAGTTTGTTCAAGTATTTGTTGACATACCAAATCTCCTCAAGTTTCTAGAGTAGGACACTACTCACAATGAAAAGATGTACGATTTAGTAGTGGATGGGTGGGGCGAGGGAAGTGTAATGGGGGCCACAACACTCAACTTGTAGAACAGCATTAAGCCCATACATGCCATTCCTACTCATGCATCTGCCCACATGCTACTTCTCTTGTTCATGGAGAACAGTAGGCTGCCAAGGTGCACTATCTTTTTGGTCCTGGAAAGCCTCCACCTGCTCACCAGGAGCAATCCATTGGGAACAGTGTTTCACTCATCTCTCTGCTTAGTGAGGGCATTGGACTGCTCCCTGGAGTAAGTGGGAATGTTACATTTCTTTAGGAGGCTTTGAGCACATTATTAAATCTTTTCCTCTGTCTGCCTGGTAACTTCTTCTCACGACGGAGCTTGGAATAGAGTGTCCACTTAGGGAGCCTGGTATTGCACACATGAATGACATGGCCTTCCAAGCATTGTCAACTAAGCCTGAGTAAGGTTCACCTTCCAGCAGCTGTCTCCAGTTTCATCCTCCCCTTTCACCTCCTGGCTCCATCTTCATCTTTTATTTGCCTCCCTCTACCTATCATGCATCTGCCTGTGTCTCCCAACTCCATCCGTCCCCCTCTCCTACCAAGCTCGATCTGCCCATGATCCAAACACCCACCCCTCCTCTCAGTCCAACTATCATCTCTGGCCTCTGACTCACTCCTCCCCCTCTCCACTCTTAGTCCTGATGCAGGGTTTCTAAAATGTCAATAATTCCTTTCCGCCTACAGATGCTGCTCAACCCATTGAGTTTCTCCAGCAGATTGCTTGTTGTTCCAGATTCTGGCGTCTGCAGTCTCTTGTGTCTCCTAAATAAGGTTATTGGGCTGGGAAAGAATACCATCATTGTGTAATTTGTATTTAATTTATATTTTTCTAGTGAATGTTGTGTCTCTAGTGCTATATGCCTGCGATGCTGCTGCAAGTAAGTTTTTCATTGCACCTGTGCATACATGTAATTATGCAAATGACAATAAACTCGACTTTGAAACATGACTTTGACATCATTGGTTCACTTGTCTTCCAGTGAATTTGAAAGATGTTGTCGAGTCAGTGTTTGTGATATTTTTGCAGTGCCTTAAGCTACCTTTAAACAAACATATGAATTGGGAACAAGAGTAACCCACCCAGGTACTTAAACTTGCTCCAACTTTTAAGATCATAGATGATCATTTCAATTTTATATTGCCGTTTACTCATGGTAACCTTTTTCCTTCCTTGCTTATTTATCAAGTATGTATCTACCTCGGTTTTAAAAATATTCAAAGACTGCTTCCATCACCACTCAGTGCTGCTGTCTTAATCTGAAACTGACTGACTTTTAAAGCAAAATTAAGGAAGACCATGTCAGTCCACAAATAGGGGAACAACTAGAGAGTAAAACTGTAAACACGCAGGAGGCCTGAATATTGCAACATCATTTATGTGGAAAAAGAAAGAAAATGGCAACTCAAGTAGACTTCTTAGGCAGCCTAGAATGACACTTGTGAATCATTCACATCCTAGATGAAAAGGATGGAGAAGTCTTTCAAGGCCAATAATAATCTTGGGCAGGACAACAGTGTGAATGACAGTCAGACACTGATTACTGCTAAGAGGGAATGGAAGAAACCAGTATTACTTTTGGAAATTGACCCAGAGATATATTATGCATCATAATAGGTCTGCAGAAAACTACAGATATCACATTTATAGAGATAGTTTTGAAGTTGAAAGAATATCTCAACCCACTGCTATTTGAGATAGCAACAAGCTGCAAAATTGGCACATGCATTCAAAAGCTGGGAGGAAGCATGATTCATTACATTTCCCAATCAGGGCAATGAAAAGTAAATTATATTGTCAGAGTACATCAGTCGCACTCATGATATATAATGTCACAACCACATGGAGAGGGTTCTTTATGGTAAGATTTAGAATCCTTGTTTGGAGCTTCTGTGTCTTATGACTAACCGTATGCAGAACTGACCAGCACTCCAGCAACATTCAATGTCCACCTTAGTGTACACCAGACTGGGGATAGAACTCTGGACCTTGTTTAACACTCAGTCAGGAGAAACTACTCCAAGGTCAACCCATCATGGTCTGAACAAGTGTGAAGTTTTCATTTCTGATCCAAACATTCTTTCTCCGTGTTAAATTGCTGATTTTGTGTCATTTGGTTTGAGGTTGTAATTGGATTGGACACCCAAGGGAGACCAGGAGTGAGGAGTTGGTTTTTCACTTCAGGGCCACCTAATGCTGCTGGTTTCCAGCAATAGACACGACAGGCAGAGTCCTGCTCAGACAAGTCCCCTTAAAATATCATCAAAGCAGGTTGGGTTTTTGTCATCGATCTGCTCCTGCAGAAGTTGTCTGCAAATCAGTGAGCTTCTGTATTCAGTGCATTTAGCAACAGTGGCATCCAGATGTGATTTGCATGATATTGAACATCTCTGACCACAATATGAAAAGTATCCATCAGTGTTCCTTATAACAATTCCATAGCCTGCCATCAAAAAAAAGTTTTAAAATTTCATGTGTGGTGATTCAGAGAAGATGCTGAGAATACAGCTGTTGAAAAGCTTTGTTGTTGACCACACACAAGAAAATCAGTGACAAAAGGAATATGGCTCACTTCCACTTTAAACACCTTAATTTTCACCTAACTATGCCTCAAGACTGCCTGTAAAATGTTTTGGTCAGGAAATTCTACAGCATTTGTCAATGTTTAGGAACATTATGTAAGAAATTTTGTTGGAAAACCAATCACATTGCACAAATCATGTGTATTCTGAAATTTATGATTTTGCTTCCAGAACCTCAATATGAATGATTTGCCAATACATAGTTGCAGCTGGATATGCTCAGAGATGACAAAAAAAAACAGCCTGCTTTGATGATATTTTAAGGGGACTTGCCTGAACAGGACTTAGCCTGTGATGAGCCTTGCTAACAACCAGTGGCAATAAATGGCCTTTAAGTGAAAAACCTACTCCTCACTCCTGGTCTCCCTTGGGTCCCCAATCTAATTACAGCCTCAAACATTATCCATCCTCATCCACTGCTACTCATCCCCCACTCTAATGTCCTGACTCAACACCAAAGCTCATCAAGTATTGGGCTACCCACCACCAACAGGGAATAATGACCCATCCCCTTCCCTAGACCCTCTCCATCACATTTCCACCACCACAATGTTATGCGACCTTTGACCCTGAAACCCATGACAAAAGATTGACCTCACAACATACCTTCCCTCCAATGAGGCTTTTGTGTGTGATAAGTGTGCAAGGCTTGTTCTTTTGCACACAAACCCTCATGCATAATAGAATTTTGTTATGGCATCCCTCACACAAAACATGATGCCCATCATATACTATGTTTTCCATTCCTTACCCAGCACAGCCCTGGTCCCACATTGGCCTTGAATAATTTTCAGGTATCTTCAGTGGCTATCTAATATAAACTCTCCTCTACATTACAGCTTTTCTATTTTATCCCTGTTGAACAAACTCCTGCTCAGATTTTTCTGGTGTGCATTGGATCAGCAAAATGGCTTTCCTTTTGTTTTCTAACTTTTATATGGAGCCAAAAACTTAACATAGAACATAGACCAGTACAGCACAGGAACAGGCCCTCTGGTCCATGATGTTGTGTCAAACTAATTAAGCTAATGACACTTAATCCCTCCTGCCTGCACATTGTCCATATCCCTCCCTTCTCTACATATTCATGTACCTATCTAAGACCCTCTATTGTATCTGCCTCCACCACCATCTCTGACAGGTCATTCCAGGCACCCACCATTCTCTGTGTAAAAAACTTGTCCTTGCACATCTCCTTTGAACTTTCCCCCTCTCACTTTAAATGCATGTCCTCTAATATTAGACATTTCGACCCTGGGAAAAAGATACCGGTCATCTAATCTATCTATGCCTCTCATAATTTTATAAACTTCTATTAGGTCTCCCCTCAGCCTCTGCCACTACAGAGAAAACAACCCTACTTTGTCCAACCTCTCCTTATAGCACATGCCTTCTAATCCAGGCAGCATCCTGGTAAACTTCCTTTGCACCCTATCCAAAGCCTCCGTATCCTTCCTGTAATGGAGTGACCAGAAATGAATGCAATACTCTAGATGCAGCCTAACCAGAGTTTTATAAAGCTGCAACATAACTTCCTGACTCTTGAACTAAATGCCTTGACTAATAAAGGCAAAGCATGCCAGCCTTCCTTACCACCCTATCGATATGTGCGGCCACTTTCAAGGAGCTATGACTTGGATCCTGAGATCCATCTGTACATCAATGCTTTAAGGGTCCTGCTATTAATTGTGTACTTTCCCTTTACATTTGATCTCCCAATGTTGAACACCTTTAGAAATATTCTTCGCATTACCACACATGGCCACTGTCTGACTTGTTCAATCTCTGCATCACCCCCCCAAAACTCCATGCCCCTGTTCCCATTCTGCCTGCCCAGAACTTACCTGAAGGCCACTGTTAACAAACCAAACAGCCCGAGATTGACCCCTGGATAATCTGGGAAAGGAACAGTATGTGACTGGTGCTGGCAACTCATTCAAATTATTAAACTGTGGCCTGAGGCACAGCTTCAGTGATCACATCAATTTCTTCCCATTGGTTCTGCTACCAAAAATAAGCAACAACCAAGTTCAATTTTTTACTTTTGAATGTTATAATTCTTTTGTCATCCTCCTCTCAGGAGAACTTTGCCAAACTTTTCCTTGATTGATTAAATCTGGGTTGGATGGAATCATAGGGAATTGGGAAACACAGGAGCTGGAATATATCATTCATACCCTAACTTTTTCACCAACTGTTTCGATCACAGATAACCAGTGCCTTAACTCCATTCTCTGGCCTCAATCTTATAACTTTCAAAAACCTTGTATTACAAAAACCTTTCAATCTCGGTATTCAGTTGGTAATTCACAATGGATCTTTTAGAGTTCTTAATTTCTATTATGCTCTATGTGCCAGAATACTTCCTGACATCAACACTGAAGAGCCCAGCTCTTCTTTTAAAATTATGTCCTCTCATTCTGAGCTTTCCAGTCTGGTGAAAGAATTAACAAGAAATCCTGAGGCACTTAAGGGGCATGTTAATGCATGGTATGCAGGGGCTTCACCAGCATTAAATGAGACCATCCTTCCACTGCTCAGCAGCAACATTTTATTGGACATGACGTTCAAGGTTTTGTGTGATAGGGAATATATTGAACACTTAACTGCACTTAAAGGCTTTGCCTTTGGTAATCTTGCCACTGTGGAGGTAGCAGGGAAGTCAAGTATGGTGCAGATCAAGAGGATGGATAGAAAAAAGATTGAGAATTGGGGGAGGAACTTGGATAAGGAGGACTGGGCCTGGAGTAGGTGCTGGTGGTAGCATTTGGGTGTTGATATTCACAGCTAGGATCAGGCTTCATGTTATGTCAATGCACAATTAGGTTCAGGAGGGCTGAGGTGGTGGAGTTGGAGATGGGGGTGGTGGGGTGGCTGGCCAGTGGGACATGCAGTTGGAGCCTATGAATAGATTGACATTGAAAAGACAGGAACTGAGTTCCAAAACTCAGAACATGATGTAGAGGAAGATGCCTCAGCAGTAGACAATGGGACCTTAACCTTACATGGTCTGCTACCAGCGAGTCCAAATCATCCATCTTCATCCAACTGGATCCTTCTTTATGTAGCCTCTGTATGAGTGGCTCACACTGCCCACTGGCCTTGGACAAACCCACACATTTTGTGCAAGTGATATCAAAACACATAGACCTTTTGTTATTGCATATGCTTGGCAACTTCTGCGCCTGTACTCACAACATACATAAAATACCCGGGAATTCTTGTGAGCACAGCACTCATTGACTAAGTTAAGCTGAAAAATTTTGCCGAAATTCAGTTTTGCAGCACAGAAAATGTCATACCACACAATAAAATTTCAATCACAATTCCTTTCTAGTTACCTTGTTACTTCCCTTATTGTTGGAATTGATTGTACATTGTAGTTGGGAGATTTGGTTTAATATCAGAAGGGTGTTATCTTATTCCATGTTTTTTTAATGTTCTTAAAAAGGGAGAGTGGTTAGTCACACGAGAGTCAACTGCCCTATAAGATACTTGCCTCAAAATTCAACTTTCCCCTCTGTTGAGTATGTAACAGTCATTACATTTAGCCCCAGAAAATTTGTAAAATTGAGCAAAGACTTGATAACAAAAATCTTTAAGGTGGTTTCCACCCAGATTCACACATCAACATTTTACCTTTGTGGTTCCCATTAGAATCTGCATGAAGGGCTCACACCTGGCACATCATTGCTGCACTGAACTCTTGGAAGGCTGTCAGTCCTTCAAGAACATCTCTCCATGGTGTCCATGATAAAACTGTTAAAAGCTGAGGGAAAATGTGAGGGTGTGGTGTAAACTATAATTTCCAGAGTGTGTGGTCACTTCCCATGTGATCCAATATCCTGACTCAATCCCATGCCACGAGTGGCTGCACACCACTTGGAAGTAGAGGCTGATCTTTCTGGCAGACACCACAGCATTTTGCAATGAGATGCACAACAAAAGTGCTGTGATCATCAAGGGAATACACAATGATGCTTATGTGGATATACTGAAAAGAGGACTATGAATCTGGCAAATACTATGAGTTAAAGATCAATGAAATAGTGGGGAACCTTTAAATCACATCCCCTTGCCAATCTGGGGCAGGATTTGCTTCTTTATTTTTTGTGCCTGATATACATAAATCAAAGCTTATATTTTTCTGCTCCAATTCATTTTGGAAATCACAGTAATGGCCATTACTCACATGATGATGTCATCAGCTGGACATTTGATGATGGGCAAATGTCAGCTATGCTAAATTGAACCATGCACAGAGGTCCTGATGCATGATCTTGACCTGATATTCAACCATCCCTTTGCCCCCACAGATGCTGCTTGAGTTCTTCCAGCAGATTGTTGTTTCCTCCATATTCCAGCATCTGCAGTCTTTTATGTCTCTATGCACAGAACTGCTTCAGCCAATTTTCTGATCGGTGCAATTTAACACAAAAATGATCAGTAGCTCCATGTAATTATGGGAAAATTGGTGTTATCCACAACTTGTTTAATAAAAGGAGTACAAATGGATCCAATTTCTTGCAATTCTCCCAACGTTTGTGTGCAGTGTTTTATATTAATCCTGCATTTTCCCTTTGTCTCTTTCTTCTTACTATCTCTACCAAGATGTAACATAACAAGATGGGCTTTGACCCAAAAAGATTAAAAAATCATAGCTATTTCTGATTATTATTTTTAACATTTATAGATTCTGTGTGTCAATATCTGGAGAGAAAGATGAGATTGGGTCATAAGATTGATCAACATTCAGGTTAGGGTTCTGTACTAACATTTTTGGGGGTTGATGGAACTGTTGTTGGTGTTCAGGAATTTAGCTTTATTTCATTTTTTTACTTCTTTTTTTGTTATATTCTTGTTTTCATAACCTTCTGCTGCACCTTTGCTGTCTTCACACCCTTTTAATTTTATTTGCATGTTCATCACCTTGCTTTTGTGAATTGTATTTATTTTCTACCAGCTCTTCCCTGCCTTTCTAAATTTTCCTCACTGAAGTGCAGTGACATGAAGTCAGCATTTTTGACTGTTATGTGCGTTCCCTCCCTCTTTTCTTCAGCCTGACTAAGGAACTCATTGATCTTCCAGTTTTCATTTGAGACTTAAGTTTTATATATGAAGTTCTTTCCACTTTTCGGAGACTGGCAGATCTGCAATACAATTCCAACAGTTTCTATTATTAGTTGAGATTTCCATCTTTGATTTTTTTTTAATATATTTTACTATCTCTTCTCATACATAGAACATAGAACAGGACAGCACAGGAACAGGCCCTTTGGCCCACAATATTGTGCTGAATTATTTACATTAGTAATAAAATGCCCAACTAAACTAATCCCTTCTGCCTTCACAATGTCGGTATCCTACCATTTCCCTATTATATTTGCCTCCACCACCACCCCAGGCAGTGCATTCCAGGCACCCACGACTCTCTGTATAAAAAACTTGCCCCTGCATATCTCCTTTGAACTTTTCCCCTCTCACCCTAAATGCATGTCCTCTGGTATTAGACATTTCAACCCTGGGGAAAGGATACTGGCTGTCTACTATATCTATGCCTCTCATAATTTTATAAACCTCTATCAGATCTTCCCTCAGCCTCCGCCGCTCCAGAGAAAACAACCCAAGTTTGTCCAACCTTTCCTCATAGCACATGGCCTCTAATCCAGGTAGCATCTTGGTAAACCTCTTCTGCACCCTCTGCAAAGTCTCGACATCCTTCTCATAATGGGGTGACCAGAACTGAATGCAATACTTCAGATTCAGCCTAACTAAAGTTTTATAAAGCTGGAGCATAACTTCCTGACTCTTGAACTCAATGCCTCAATTAATGAAGGTAAGCATGCCATATGCCTTCTTTACCACCCTATCAGCCTGTGTAGCCACTTTCTGGGAGCTATAAACTTGGACCTCAAGATGCCTCTGCTCATCAACACTGTTAAGGGTCTTGCCATTAACAGTTTACTGTCTCTTTATATTTGATGTCCCAAGGTGTGACACTTCACATTTCATGGCCAACAAAGTCATTCCTTACTTCCATGGAATGGTCCCTTGAAGGATTTCTTCCCATCTGACGTTAACAGAAGACTGTGCAAGTTACTGACTTGTGGTCCTTGATATTTTAAATGCAGATGTTGCTGCACTGAGACACTCATGGTCTAGCTTTATCCTGATTCAAATGTTTAGCGTAGGATCTGAGTACTTGTAGAATTGCATGATGTCTTTCAACAAAACTGAGGCTTGTTGGCAAACTTTTATATTGAGAAAAGAAATGAGTTTCAAACATACAGTATATATAAGCAACTTTTAAAAAAATGCAAGCATAAGCAAGTTAGTGAATTCCCCTGCACAACCCATTCACTCCTAATTTATAGAACTCCTGATTCAAGCACAATATGTAGATACAAAATCCCAAATCAAGCATAAATACTTCATTAAATTAGATTACATTGCTTCACTCATTAAATATAGGCATCCAATGCAGAGTTAACCTTAAAAGGCTTGTATGTTTTGGAAGCAAAGCCATTTAAGTGGAAAACATACAGTATCTTTATCAGATGTTCTTAGTTGCTTTATATTTAGAGTTGATAATACAATGAATGACTAAATGGGTGTAGTGTGAAGGTTTTCTGCTTGCTTCAACTGCATGTTCACCCACATTAAGTGTTCCATGACAAAATATATATCCATCTGTTTAGATAGGGCCTATAAAGGATGTTACACTACATAAAAGGGACACTGTGCATATATGTTTCTTTTGGTTTGGAGGTACAGTCTATTACGAGGTCAAACAGCAAGGATGTGTCAGCTTTAAGACAGATTAGTTTTAAACCAAGATTGCTTTCTGATTTGACCCATGTAGAGAAGCATAATGGTCTGGAAACCATTGCTGTTTAATTTATGGGTTAAAATTATGCGTGACTAAAGAAAGCATATCAATCATGCCAGCCAATGCATAATGTACTAGATGAAGAGGTTTAGTGGGCTGAGAGGAGGCAGGAAACTTGTCACTCTCAGTTCAACAGCTTCCAAATAACCATGATATCCTTTGAATAAACCACCCCAACGTGTAGCAGGTGGATAGGCTTTGCTTTGTTGTCTTTGTAGCTATGAAAGGAAATGGGCAGGATCCAATTTCCCTGGTTTCACAAAATAGTTTCTTATAAACATCAAGGTAGGCAAATTGACTTTGCCATGCATGCATTTTTCACAAAATACATGCATGTATCTTTCCTGAAATGTTTGGTTTAATAATTTATCAAATAGTGCAAAAATTATCAGTGAAAATAACAGCAATGACAAAGCTGAGTTACACAGGCATCAGATGGCTAATGCATGTCCTTCTTTTGGCAGATGTAGATTTCCTGCCATTAACAGGTCTAAACATCTATTTGATTCTCCTGGATGTCTCTGCCTTCAACTCTCATAATCTCTTCCAAGCTACACAAACAATTAAATATGGGTAGAATTGTTAGTACATGTTATATTATTGTATTAATAGCATATTTGGTTAGCATGGATTACAGAATAAGACTCAGTAAAATGGCTGCATGTAAAATTGTAAACAAAGAAATGAATAAAGTACTTAAAAGGATCTTGCATCAACAAAATAAGAATACAGAATTTATCCATTTATCTTATGTAGAAATACTACCACTTGCCTATCAGTCCAACATTAACCACTATGATTTATTGAGGTTTGCTTGGCATTTGAGATGGTACTCTTCCTTATCTCTCTAAGTCATTAGACAATCCATTCTTCGATGTGGAAGAAAGTTATTGTAAGATTAGATCTTATAGAACTGATCTGAAGCAGACATTAGTCATTATATTTGAATGAATCCTATTCTTTTGATGGAGATGAAATGGAGCCATAGGAGCCTGTTGCTTTGTCTATTGCTTTTCTTTAACACATTTTTTAAAAGTTACATTTGCTATGGCAACCCATTTTATTCATACTAATCTCCACTCAGAAATCTGTCTTGGTAACATTGGCTGGTGACATTGGCCAACACTACCAACATTTTCTGCTCTCTTCCAGATATCTCAGTAATTCTTCACCTCTTTAAGGATGAATATAACAATTCTATAGCAAAATCAAAAATGTGAGGAAAACTATATCTTTAGTCTCATTTTTTGAAAGAAGAATAAAAGTAAAGCTTTATGCCTGTTTTATTTAACATAATAGAAAAGTGAAATCACAATATTGTTATTGATCTTTATCTTGCCAAAATTATATACTCTGAGCTAATTACAACACCATTCTGAATGTGATTTTGTACATTATAATAACTGTATTTTCTGGTTCACCTTTGTTAGTTTGGTCTGCTGGCTTTTGAAGGCAGTTTTTTTTTAGGTTAAACAATTCTTTAAGTGCCCAGCAGACCAAGTGAAGGTAATGCCACTTACACCACTATTCCTCTGAAAAACATGAAATGCCTGGACTATTCCATTATTTGAAAGAATTGCCAAATCTCTAAAGTCCTTGCTGACTCCATTTATCATTTGACCACGGGCATGTTACAATTTCTGTCAAGGTCTTTTGAAGCCAAATACATGCAGCAAGTAAAGAGATAACCCTACATTTCCCTGAATGTCATCATTAGTTTTATATGAAAATCAGAGTTCAAACTCAGTTCTTTTTTAAAATACTTTTCACAATAAAAATTGGAATGACTTATATTTCACATTTTCTTTAACAGAGAAATAAATGTCCCAGGTAGTTCATTGGAAATCAGAGGTGAAGTGTTTCAGAGACCTGGAGTGAGGTGATGAGATAGATATTTAAGGAGGATGTTACAGAACATGCAATCTAAGCATGGGAAATTACTGATTGTGCAGCCAAACAGGCAATGCATGTGAAATCACAGTCAGAGGACTAGAAGGTTCATGGGGTTGGGGAAGGAAAGTAATTGGAAGTTCCTCACTTAGGAAAGTAAAGATGGAATGTTTCTAGAATATGAAGAATTTTAATGTGAGTTTTTTATGGGATCAAGAACCAGTATATGTGAACCAGGACAGTGGTGATGGGGAGAAGGGCATTGAGTGGCTTAGGATATAGATAGAAGAGGTTTTGTTGAGTTGATATTAATAAACCACATGAGGTGAGCAAGGAGAATGTTAGAACAGGCAGACTTGGGGGTGACAGGACAGTTATATGAGTTTTAGTAGCAGATGAGCTGGCAAAGGAGTCCTGGTAATGTTACTGAAGTGGAAGAACATGGTACTTGTGAAAGTGAAGATTTGAATTAATCAGGAAGGGTTTCAAGTATTCTGGTTAACTCTGACATTGTGGCAGAGAAGAGAATGGAATACCTACCATGTGTATGGTGTTAGTATCAGGGTGCAAAGACACTTATTTCTTTATCCTCCACCACACAGTTAAAGAGACTCATGACACATTTACAGTGAAAGTATGATAATAAAGGAAAACTGAGGATAAAATATATCATATATTGTCAATGGAGCTTCCCAATATAGTGTTTGAGCAACAGAAATAAATATGAAAGTTAACAATAAATTACAGGATTGCTTATACTATGAGATAATAGATAACAGTGGGCCAAAAATGACTTACCAGCCTATTAACAATAATGCTCTGGACCATAACCATTCTCAAGAGGATCTTCCACTTGCTGACCACAATATCTGGCTATTTTGACCAGTAAATTCCCTTAATTTCTAATTTTCTCTCATATGACATACATGGGATACTCACATCAATTTTTACATGCAGGCTTAGCCTAGTGTTACTTGATATTACATTAGGAGGGACCAGCAGTTTAAAATTAGAATTAATTTAATGGGTGGAGGAGAGGAAGAACTGCTTATAATGTGTTCGGCTGACATTCTGGGTTCCTCCCTACTCTGATCTTTCATCTATTCTAGTCCACTGCACTCCCACCTTCACCCCCGCAGTCCCCCCCCACTCCCCCCAAACCCTCACCCCCCAAAACACACACACACTTATACGCAAATAACCCACCTCCACACCAACAAACTCACCTTCCTCTAACAGGTTGGCTAGGTTGGCTGACATTGACACCAATGAACTGAGATGCAGAACCTAATTGCCATAAGACCTGAACATCAGTGCAAAACACACTTTTTGCTTTTACAAAGATTTAAATATTATGTGCTGCTTTTAATAATGAACTCCAGTTAATAACATTTTGTAATTGTATTTTTAACAGTTGATGTGGACATGTGTTATGTCTGTTTCCTATACTAATTTAGATTATTAAACTTTTCAATCCCATAAATATGATAATAATTTTGTTAAGTATGGGAAGCATTTGGCACAAGTTTCACATTGATGCATTTTAATTTTGTACTACAGTGTGAAGTGTTTGATAACAAATCGCCAGTCTATATTATATTTTTCACAGTTCTTATTTTCATTTTTGTCAGTGCAACTAATGAGCAGGAGAGATGTAAAGTAGGCTGCCAACTTGTTATCACTTAGTTTACACTAATGGTCAAAGTCAAGATCTATCCTGGATAAAATTCAATGTTTTAATATTACAGGTGAAATAGTGCTCAACAGCAGTCAAGGAATATTAGAACTTCAAAGTTTTTTGTTCAAAGCAAGAAAGCCTGGGTTGTAATTTAACCAAATATACAGGAGCAATGTACCAAATAAAATATTCAAACCAAAGGTGGCTTGTTCATCCTTGAGTATGGAATAGAGAAAGGTATGTTATTGGAGCATAACACTAACATACCGAGAGCAATATTAAATAGTAATGCTTAGCAGATTGACAAAAATGAAAGAAAATTCTCTTGCACATCATCAAAAGTTTGTTGACAAGAACTTGGAGAAGACTTTCATTGAAGTGACATTTAGGGTTATGGCAGTTTTGCATTTAATTCCATTAGCATAACTTCTGATGGGTTAAAGTGTTACTTTGAATAAGATATCCTGATGCTGGAGAATCACCAGAGACAAAGTATTATTTGCATAACAAAATTATACATGAAAACGTGTTTGATTAGCGTGAATGCAATAATACAGGACTCTCTACAGGGATTGAGGAAACTGCTGGCAAAATTTTGTCAAACCCTTCAGTCAAGCTTTAAAGTATTTTCCTTCAGAGTTAGAACAGCAGAACTTTAGTTTTCAAAGGAATTTATAAGGAGCACAGGGGTTTATTTTGTGCAGGGTTACAACTAAGAGCAGCAAGGAAAACGAACAGCATTTGAAATAGATCAATCCACACTGTACAATGCCCTAGAAAGGTGACCCATCAGACTCAACAGGCTCTGCCTTCTGCTGATTTTGATCTGAAGAAACTTCTAGTGTAAGCTACTCTTCAACAAAACACATAGACACTAGTTTTAACCAAACCCTGAACTGTAAACCTACCACAAAACAAATTAAGACTTCATTCATGCTGTATTTGTTTGGCTAAGACGAGAACAAGATATTTGATACTGATGAACAAGGGGGTAGAACTGGATCTTTTTTTTGGTGTACATGAGTTAAGAGCTGCATGCTCAATAAGCTACTGCTTTCATTCATGGGAAGCAGGGATGGGAATGGGTTTTAGCACTTGCTCTCCTGGAGGAGACCCCCTGACGATGGAGTGAATCTCATATCACCTCATAACCAAAGCCCCACAAGCAGTGGCAGCCATTATCTCCACAGTTCAAGAAGTGTATGAACTACATTTACCAATACAGACAAACCTTGATCTTTACACAGGATTACCAACTCTGATACTTTTTCTCTCTAATAAAAATTTCAGGGGATGATTCTTTTCAACAAAAATTTGATATCCCAAAGGATCTTTAAATCAAGGGCAGTTCATCATTTTAGCCTGATAGACTTCTTGTTTCATTGTAAATTAATTGTGAAGATCAAAGGTTGCAATTATTTGATCTAATAATTGTCCCTAAATAACGAAAATGGGCTTTGCACATTGATGACGTGGTTAAATGCAGGAAATATAAAAGCTAAGTAAGACCAATGTTAAGATTACCCACAAGTTCCTGGCCCAGTTGCCTAATGTGTGGAACTTCTGCCAGAAACAGGTGTAAACAATTTAAGATTTGGGGAATTTTCCTTATTCTTTGTCATTTAAACATTGAAAAACATGCATGAGTGAATCCAGTTGTGTTTGTTCGTCATCCACTTGCATACAAAGGGCATTTGAACAAGCTATGTGCTCAATTTCCCCAGCCTGGTAGAATTTCATTCCTCCACTTCACTGTCCTCTACCCGAAGTTTATAGTAAAATTCAAAATTATTCACCCCAACCTACCCATAGCCTCAAATAATTTAAACAATAATTAGGGCTACAGTCCAACTAAAACTGATGTGTGTGTTGGAATAGCCACCATGCAAAAATTTCAGATCAATTCAGAAGAGGATTTATAACCACAGAATCAGCAAGACAGAGCATGTTGTGTGGAAAAGTTGCTGCATGCCCGAAGATTGTGTTGGGAAAAATAGTGCCTATGTGTTCTGATTGATGTCCTGGGCCTGAGGAGATAAGAGACATTGCTGATTATGCACTCATGGATCTCTGCTTCAAATGGACTACATTGTACATCCTTTGTTTTCATACAACAGTCCGCACCTCATCAGATCATTTCCTGTGGCAAGGCCCCTTCTATTCCTGACATATCATGCTGGCAGGCTCTAGTTCTGACTGGAAGGTGAAAATTTATCAATACAACAGAAAAAGAATAAACAAAAATAAATTATTACTGAGAAAAAAATAATTTTAACACGAAGCAGCAACTGGGTTGAGATTAAATGAATTGACTAACATGTTTTGAAGGATGCCTCTTCCATATGTGCAATTATTATACCTAAAACATAACAAAGATAGAAATTAATTAATCAAATAGTGACAATTTTAATACAACTATTTAATAGCAGAAATTATTGGAATACCTCCTCTAGAGATATGCTGGGTGAAAATATTATTGATGTGTTCTTTGTTGACATCAAGGGATTTGATTTAATATTTATGATGCACCAAATAACAGGTTAGCATTAAATTTTTCTGCAGAATATTCAAAATAAATATGAGAAAGCAGCACATTAAAAGGGTGCAGAAATGAATTCAGCTCATGCATCTACCACTGAGGTAAAAACAACACAAAAGGTGCTTTACATATACATTTATAGAAAGTAACAAATCTCTTAAGGTTATCATTGATCAATGCTTGGTTGTTTTGTGAAGACTGTATGTTTACATTTTATAAAAATGTCTTATATGTGTTTTGAATTTTGCAGTCACGTGTAATAAGTGCTTTGGTTGTTAAAGGTGAGAATTGGTTTCAGGCAAGTGTCTGGATTCAATATTGTTCATAATTCTCACGCTCCCATATAGAGCAATAAAACAACTGATTTGCAGAGATCAAGTGGATCACTGCACACTAAAGAGTTTTTCTTTAAATTACTATGGGGAGTTAAAATACATATTAATTTTCTGTCGCTGGGTTTCTTGATTCTAGCCAAATATATTAAAAAAAACACTAATATTCATCCTCTTCAACTGTGCAAGCTGCCAGTGGTATTCCATTGGTAAAAATTACCAGTGAAGTTTCAGGACCAATTTCAGGTCAGCCTCAATCCTCCTCATTGTCTGGTTGTGATCCCAAAAACAGATCAATTTCACCCATATTTCCTTATTACAGTACTATAACCAACTAAGGACAATTTTCTTTGCAATTTGAAGGAATTATTATCAGGAAGAGGGAAGGCACAAGAGCAAATAATGCAATATTTCCCCTGATTATTGAATTCATAATGCAGCATGATATTGCAAGGCTGAGTTATCACTAATTTGAAAAATAAAAGATATCATTGTAAATCACAGAAAGGGTGTGTAATTTGGAGTGAGAGGAATGTCATCAATTAAGTTAGAAGAAATGTCTCTTCTTAAACTAAATATCAAAGAAATAATTTCTGGTCATTGCTAGAGCTAAGTTGCACCAAGCCTGATTTATAAAAGGAATAAATGGAATCTAGATGCTCAGCAAAATTATTTGTAGAATTTAATAATTTGTCACTTTCATCCATATTTCAAAAGCTAATTATGATATCACAGTATATTCAGGATGATAAGCATGAGCTGATATCATTTGTGGCAAGATTTGGAAAAGGCAATTGGAGCATTTTTATTTGCTGCAAATTGAAGTTATATGTACAAGGTTGCTCTGCTACCAGAATAATAGGTTAATATTCTTGTTAATTTTGAGAAATGTACCACTACTGTCATTTCCAAGATGACAGTTAACAGCATCAGCTTTTGGCTGCAAGTTTTAATAAGAACACAGATATATTGAAATATCTGCTTGGTACAAATATTTTGGCATCTGTTTAAAGCAAATCTTTTTTCTTCTCTTGTCCACCAAATGATTGCATCAACAGCAGCATTGGATGAAGGATTCTATTTCTGTTCTGCAAAAAATCTTATTGTTGCTGCTTTTTCTCAAAGTGGCAAGAGACACATTATTTTTTTTTAAACAATACATCTATTTCTAAGTGCACCTTGAATATTCCAAAAAAGCAAAAGTACATGTAATGATATGTGAAATTATGACATCTGGCGTAGACAGATTAATTTGGTGTTTTTGCATAGCTATCACTGTGGTTGCAGTGATAAGAATGTATGCATTTTCATGATTTTAATGACTATTTAAATATTTGCTTTACATTCTACTTTCATGACCTCAATTGCAATAAAAATTGGACAAATTGTAAAGCATGCTGCTAATTTTCTATCACTCAAGCAGCACTATTGCAGAAAGTCATTGTTTCTCCCAGTGAGCTTGCCAATCAATTGTACCATTATGAAGGATATAACAAGAAAAGAGACAAATAAAATTCACCCAGAATAAAAAATAAGAATTTAAAGAGACATTTATCATTGTTTCAAAATATTAAAGGTTGATCAGGGGTATGTTAAATTCAGTAATGAAAAATGGTGAAATGTATTTTAAACAAGACATAATATAATATGACATTTAATATTGTGAAACCAGAAATATCAGAAGGTTTAAAAAAGGTAAAAGCAATGATAGCAAAGCAAAGCTAGTCTGTAAAGCACTTCAGCTTTAATAGTTGAAGTGAACTAATTGTTATTACTTGTACTCAATTTTAGGGTGACATTTTAATGTTCTTTTAATTCTATAAAAATATTCATTGTGAGTTAAAGCAGAGAAGGTAATCAGAAATTTAATATTTAACAATTAATGTTAACAATCAAAACACTCATAGAACTTAGTTTTAGTCTTCAATTGTAAAAAAATAACATAAAAATTATAAATATAAAAAAACAAAAGTTGAAATCTCTATAAGCAAACATGTTATTATTTAGTTTACCTAATAAAAACAACCAATGAAGAAAAGTTCTTTGATTTAATAGTCTTACACCAAGCCTGTATTAAAAATGTGCTTTCTATGTTGATGGACTAGCTCTAATTTTTTTTTCACGTCGGGATGGAGTTGTATCAGTGTAAGCCTCAAATCCCAGAATTTATTATTCTTAGCACACCTGCTGAGACTGCAAAATAAGTTATGTTCATTTCCAACCTACCATTTATTAGCCAATGCAGAGATTTAAAAACAGGGCTTGCTGACCCAGGGTTACTTGCCACGCATCAGGTGGTGGCATATCTCTAGTTTGCCTACCTGCACTCCAATTCTTATCTACAAGGCATTCTATATCATCCCCATTCCCTGTAGCGATGAAGGTCAAATTTTTTGAGTTGTCTGTCCTTGTCACCTTTCTTTCCAGCAGTAGCCTGCTATTACACTTAATATCCTCCACTTTCTAAGATTGAAATAAACATCTTGCCTTGTGAGTGGTTCTGAAATAACAATTCCTGGGGTTCAGTTGGCTTGAGCACACAGTATAGCTTAAGATAGGACTGCAGTTTCTGGCATGAAGGGAGAAAATGCGATAGTTTTCCTTTCCTGCCCAGGTTGAAGGAAAACCTGACAATGTGTCACCTATGTGATCAACACTTGGTTGCATATGCCTTCATTTTCAGGAGGAACAGGATACTGCAATTAAATTCAGAGTTTCTGCCAAGTTGTTGCCGTAACAATAGAACACTATGTGTCAAATTTACTGATCCCCACAGCAATACAAACCTGCCTCAGTATTACACGTTTCAATAGTCTTAAAGGTGAAATTTTCAGATCATTACTTCACAAGAAGATTGATCTTACACAAATCTGATTGTCTCTGAAGTGCCCACTCCCCTGTTTCTTGTGGACATATGACTTTTGATCTGACAATTCATTATCATTACTCCCGAATGTAGTAGTTGTTGTTCTTTGACTCTTCACCTGTTTGGGAAAGATAGGGGAAACAGGGATCCACTGATACTGGTGCCTTTTAAAGGGAGGAGGGTATCAGGACATGGATCCAGTGAACAGCTGTAAGGAGAAATGGCTGGATTACTCAGAAATCAGAGCCCCAGCTTTGCCTCTTTGAAAATAAAGCTCCTGTTCCCCATTGGGCAGAAAGCACTCAAGGTAACACTTCTGTCACAGGTGTGGAGAGACTGCAGAAAAGATTAATACTAGAAGATAAGCTCTTAAGATGTGGCTAGAATTCAGAAAGAAGCTTAAAGACCTTTCAGAATTTTTCAAAATAAGCACACTAACCTTAGCTCTCTTCCTCTCTTCAATAAAATCAAAAACTGCTGGAAACACTCAGCAGGTCAGGCAGCATCTGTGGAAAGAGAAATAGAGCTAAAATTTCAGGACTGAAACCTTGTCAGAACTTTGAGTTCTCTGCTCTCACTTCCACCAGCTCCAACGCCATTACTTTCCTTCCTTTTTTCACTGTTCTGCCTTCATGAATCTGCACACAACACTCCTTCTCTTGTTTCTGCTCACACACCTTGAACTTTGTATTGCGTTAATCACAGTCAGGCAGCCGGCATTTATTCTCATTTCTGGCTGGTAGGTGGCTGGATTAATTGAGCCCTTCTACCACTGAGGAAACACGAGAGATCGTAAATGCTGGAATCTGGAGCAACAAAGCTGGAGGAACTCTGTGGAGGGAAATTGACAGCTGATGTTTCAGGTCGAGACCCTTCATCTGGACTGAGCTGGCCACCTCCAATGAATCTTTGGGATTCTCTACCCCAAAGAGTTGTGGAGATAGGGTTAGTGTATATATTCAAGCTTGAGATAGAAAGATTTTTAGCCTATGGAAGAGCTGAGGGTTATGGAGATTGGACAGGAAATTCAGATCTGATGGAGAAGGCTTGTGGAAACATGTGCTCTACTCTTGCTCCTACTTCATTCGTTCTGTTCATATGTTCTCTTGTTAGAAATCATTAATGCTTGCCAAATATGGCACAAATGTTACTTGCTACATTTCAACCTCTGTCTGAATGTTGTCCAGGTCTTGCTGCATGAAAACATGATCTACTTCATCTACTGAAGAGTTGTGAGTGGAATTGAGCAAAGAGTAATTGTCAGCAGACATCCCTACTTTCATCCTTATGATGGAGGGAAGTTCACTACTGAAGTTGTTGAAGATGATTAGGCCTAAGAAACTCTGGCAATGGTGTCCTAGTACTGATAGACTTTCTCTTCCTGTTAGCTATTTCATTATCCCTCATCATTCATCATTGAATGTTGCAGAACTGTAGAGCTATTTTCTGATCCATCACTTGTAGGAATGTTTAGCTTTGCATCTTGCAGGTTGCCTTAGCATACATGTACTACTGTGTCTCACATTCATCAGGTTAGTATTTCATTTTTTTGGTCCTTCTCCTAGCATACTCTTCAACAATGTCCATTGAACAAGTTTATTGCTTGGCTTAATAATAATAGTAGAATGAGGCATGTCCCAGCCAATGATATTACAGTTTATGGGTGAATATAATTCTGCTGCTATTGATGGCCTACTGCACCTCATGGGCGCCCAGCTGAACAAACAGTTCTTTTCAGAGTCCAACTTAGTTAGCACAATGGGAATGCCACACAACATGATGGCAGGTGCACTTTGTGTGAAAGCAAGACCTTATCTCCACAAGAATTGTGTGTTGGTGACTCCTACCAATACCATCAAGGACTGATGCATCTACAATAGATAGATTACAGAGGACAAGGGTAGGTGGAATTATTCTTCAGAGTTGATTCTTTCATTGCCAACCATAAATCTAGTATGGCATCTATGTCTTTGAAGTCTTGGCCAGCATGGGAATTGGGTATTCAAAGACAAGGAAATGAGTGTCCCTTGATAAATGACATTGAAGTTTCACCACCGTTTGTATTTATTCTGTACTCTCTGTGTTGTTTCCACATGGTGTAAAACTTGGGTTTACTGGTTCACCAACTGAAAGTGTTGATAATCAGCAGGAAATTAGTTTGCTTTGTATGGTTTAAAGTAAATGTTGAGGGATCCCAGGCTTACCCTTTGCTGGTTATATACATATCATTACTACCTGTTGCTTTGTCTTGCAAATGGGAAAGGACACATACAGGGATCATAATGGAGCAGTCTAAAATGTTAACCAAAAGGTGTGTTTTCATATGTACAACTATGTGTAGATTGATGCTTGAGAGAGGCCTCCCAATTTAGTCCATTCCTCAGATGATACCATTCAGTACAAATCAACCCATTTGATTTGATTCTCCAGCTACCACTTAGCTTTGCCCTTTCACCATGGGTGCAGTGTGGTCACAGTGTCCACTTTCTAAAAGATGTACTACAGTTACTTACCTAGACGACTCTGCTTCTTACATGATTCTGGCATGTTTCCTGCATGTCTGTGGAGGAACACAATTCAATGCAGTGAGAAATACGTTCTGGCAGGAGGTGAGCACTGCTCTTTATATTGGGCCCCAATATAAAGAGCTAGAACACAATTGAATTTTTAGTCTTCTTTTAATCCTCTGAAAATATTGTTGCTATTATTATTATTATTATTATTTTAATAGATGCCTGTTTTCATTTCTGGTTTTGACTTCTCCAATAAGCATATTTCTTTGTTAATAAAATTTACTTATTTAACCCCATTTTTTGTGCCATGAGGATATTGTTGATTAACTGAAGATTCAACACCATGGCAGCAGCAAGTATTTAGTCTTCAAGCGGTTAAACTGAAATAGATCTCTTGCTTCACCTTGAAGCTGTGATGAAAATAACCCTTTTAAATCTTTTCAGATTTATCCCTTCCCTGTTCATAATCATTTGTCTTAACCCCTGGAGAAAATATCTTCTATAAAATAAATGTGACGATGAAAGGATGACAACTAGCACAAAATAGTGATGAAGACACTGGCTTATCTGGAATTGTCAGCAGACCACGTCTGTAGGAGTTTTGGAATTCACTAGGTTTGAGGGATAAGTCTATTTTTCAATCAGTTTTAATTGACTTTGTGCTGCAGCACTGTCCTCTCACACAGACAAGATGAAAAGCAATGCACTGTGGAAGAAATTGAAATGAAAATCCTATTCAGCCTGGCATGATTGTGCATTGTCCTTGACTGAATAGTGATTCCTGGGATAATATCTAATTCCAGTAGGAAAATTTCTTCCTATAACCACCTGCTGTCAGCAGCTTTGTCTGAGGATCACAGGTTGTTCTGGATGACTGGACCCTGGACACGTCTGAGAAGAATGCAGTCAGTCTCCAGCTGGGATTTAGATCTCTTCATTTTCCCACTGCTTTCGTATGCCAAGCACGGTGCGAATCAAGGCAGGAAAAAAGCCCTGCCTGCAGCTTAGGAACACACAATTTTCTGACTGATGTGAAAGCCAAGGACCCACTAAATGCCAGACACCTCACAGCATGGTCACAGAGTGCTTGACATCCAGCTTCATCCCAGGAAGCCTTGAGAAAAGAGCTTTTATTTTATTAAGAACATATTTTGGAATTCCAGCATCACTTTATTGTTTGAAGACTAATTGTAATATATTGAGTGCAGTCAAAAAGAAAACAATATTATTTATACATATTCAACACAGAAAGAAAATGAACAATATTAAGCTATATTTTTTTTACACCTGGAGGAGCATTGCCTTTTTAAAATGCATTGACAACTTAACGTACTACTAGGATTAAAATACATTCTGACTACTCATTGATATTAGTTAATCCTGTTTCAGCCAGAGAAAAAGGGTTTTTCATTTGGAACAAGAAGTAGGAAGAAGTCATCTGATTGTAACATGCAAAATTCTTAAGAAGCTTAACAGGGTAGTTCCAGGGATGATATTTCCCCTCACTGTGCTAACTAGAATCAGGGGGTCACAGTCTCAACAGAAAGAGTCAATCTTTCAGGACTGAGATGAGAAGAAATTTCTTCACCCAGAGAGTAGCAAATCTTTGGAATTTATGATGAAAGGGGGTCATGGAGGGTCAGTCACTGAGCATATTCAAGACAGAAGTCGACAGATTTTTATATATTATGATATGTGATGGAGTCTGGGATTAGTTCAGGGAAGTGGTCCTTGAAATGATCAACCATAATACAGTATTTTTGAATGGTGGAGCAGATACAAGGGGCCATATGCTTACTTGTGCTTCTACTCTTATGTTCTCATATAGCTCCTTCATAATGTCAGGATACCCCAAAGCACTTAGCAGCCAATAAGTTAATTTTAAAGAGTAGTCATTGTTACCCTAATCACTTCCTCAGTATAGCAACACTATGACCACTTTGCAATACAATAAACTTCGTTTTTTTTGTTCTAATTGTGTTCTTTCTCATAAAAATTGTGTAGAATTTATGTTTAATTCACGTTTTTCCTGTGGATATTGTGTATCTGATGCTATATGCCTGTGATGCTGCCACAAGTAAGTTTTATGTTGCACCTGTATGTACATGTACTTCTGCATATGACATTAAACTTCACTTTGACTTTCGACTTTGTTCCAATATGGAGAAATTCAACAGCCAGTTTGTACACTGAAAGATCCCTCTGAAAGACACCAAGGGGATACAAACAATACCTTAAGGAAAACAAAATCCTCTGACTCAGAGGTAAAGTATGCTACCAACAAGCATTGGGATAATATATCCTCTTTTACAACTGTCTTTAAAAAAACAAGATGTTCTATTTTAATCTATCAAGATTTTCTGACACCATAACCTTAAAATTGCAGATCTGATCATTATGAACAGAACAAATTCTTATATGGGCGCACTATTTCCAGAATTGCCCCAAATAACAAACTTACGTTTGTCTTTAGTCTTGTATTTGTCAATAATAGCACTATGCATTATTTTTCTTGTCAAGTTTGAAAGGTGATTTCCATTTGTTTTGTTAAATAATTCTTCATGCTTCTTCATCTAGTGACACATTAAACTCCCTCACTCCTGTTAATACAGACAATAATAAATGCCTATGGATGACTTACAAGGTAATTATGCAGTTGATAAGGCATCAAGTGTCAACATTAAGTGATCTGGTGGACATTTCCAAAGGAAGGACCTCTGTAATCATTTTCCTTCATAATTACTCTCTCCAATCATTGTCAGCAATCATTTTGATTACAGACGTATTGAGCACTTTTCTGTTAAATTTGCAGGTTTTCTCTTTGAATTTTAAAAGCTGGCTTATTATGTTATAATGAAGAGCAATGGGTCATTTGTCCATTGTTAAAATTGTGGTGCGTGTTTAAGCATGGAACATTTCTCTGTTTCCACATGCGTTTATCTTGGTAACCTTTAGACAGGAGAGTCATGTGGTGTGACTGCTTCTCAACAATGTAACACTGTCACTGGCATTCAGTTTGCCAACCGGAGGGCTCTACATGCAACTAGGTTAATATGCTGTTTTGTAAATAAACCTCAGTCTCTTTGGGCATAAATATGCTCTGTCACCAGCATTCCTAAAGGTATGCAAAAGTATAGTTCTTAAGAAACTAAAAAGGAAAATTTTCTCAACTGTAAAGATTGCAGTATTTTAAATCTGCAGTTTTAAAAAAAGATTTCTCTGAGTGCTTGCTGATCTCTGGTCAATGCAGGTGAAATACTTGTAGAGAAGTGTTTTATTCCCATTTTCCATGTAATTTCTAAAAGGCAGTGCTAAAAAACAAATGTAAATTACCTTTTGTTCAAATCAATTAATGCAGAAAAAAGCATAGACCTTAATAGTAAATTCTCACCATTATTTCCCAGGATCAGGCTTGGAACTTTCGTATGTTGAGCAGTTAAGGCCAAATCAGAAATGGGTAGTTGTTTTTTTTAAACTTGACTTTAATTGCTCTCCATGAAAAAAAAATTACATCATAGAATCAACAAATTCCTGCTGGGTATTTTGCATTGTTCCCTTGATAATTAATTTGTCCAAACACTGTTTGAGTTTATAGAAAGGGCTCTTTTTGAAACAATTTTCAATAAGGAAACAGACTATTTCATTGTTAACAACATGGAAATCATGTTCACTATATTTTGACTGAATGGATTCTTCCGTCATTTCATCCCTGGTCTGTTGAAGTCTATCCCCAATGCGCTTTGTCCCACAACGAATAAGTTAATTTTCAGAGACATCCTCAATGCCTCTGAGGTACTTCCTATTTTACAATAATACTACTGTATTATTGTGAGAAGGACTGGATAGCGAGGTGCCACAGAGATCTGATGGAGGTATATCAAATTAGGAGAGGCATAGATGCAATAGAAATTTTTCCCCATGGCGGATATGTCTAAGATCAGATGGTGCAGGTTAAAGGTAAGGAATAAGAAGTTTAGAGGGAATCTGAGGAAGAATATTTTCAACCAGAGGATGGTGTCATCTGGAACAAATAACCTGGGAAGGTGGTGGAGGCACATACTCTCACAACATTTAAGAAGCATCTGGATGAACATTTGAATTGCCCAGGGATAGTGAGCTATGGACCAAGTGCTGGTAAATGGGATTAATATAGATAAGTACTTAATGGTCAGCATGGACATGATGGCCAAAGAGCCTGTTCCTGTGCTCTATGGCTCTACTGTTCCAATGTGCTTTGGCATACCCTGAAGTTATAGAAAGTGCTATGTAGATGTAATCATTGCTTTTTGGGCTCTATATAATTTTAACTTTAACTTCTTCATGCTATATTTTGTTCCTCTAGAAATGAACCTATTCTTTATAATCATGCCTAATCAACTTGTATTACTGCTGGAAGGGATTTGAGTATCTGTATTCCCTGATCTCTTCTCTACTCAATTTAGTTTCTTACCTGATAGGGAATAAGTGGCCTCTTTAACTCTCCTACCAAAATAAGCTTCATTCCATTGAATTTTCTTTATTAATTATGCACCAAATCTGCAAGTCTGCTTTTGATAATTTGTATTTTGGTGTTGTCCCATATGATTCACAGTAACAAAACTCAAATTTGTTATCTTATGTAAATTTTAACATTATACGTTCAATTTCTGAGACAAAATCATTCATATTTATGGTGAGTGAGTCATTGTCCCTAACTGAGATTCACTCCTTCTCATATTTTCCTCATCTGTCCTTCATTTTCTGACCTTTTTCTTTGTGTTGCAGCCATCTTTAAAGCCATTTCTAAGCCATAACCACAGTTATGAGTCATTTATATTCTGTCTTATCAAAATATTTTTTTAAATCACTGTATATTACACTGCATATTACATTGCATCATCCCTATCTTCTATTCCTTTTATATCTTCAGTGAGTTTAGTAATATTGGTTAAGCGTGAAATTTCTTTTAGACATTTGTTTGATTAATTTTATTATACTTTCATCCCTAGATTATTTTTCTGTCCTCTTTTAATAAAGATTCTTGTGCTTTCCTGGCACTGACATTAAGCAAACTGGTCTATAATTTCCTGGATCAGTTCTATTACCCCTGTTGAAAATCAGAATTATATTTGCTGTTTCTCAGTCTTCTGACATTATTTTCCTTTTTTGCTTTAATGCCTTTGTTGTCTTCCCCCGAGGCTGAGTATTTGTGCAACTTTGTTTCTTTTAAATTCCTTTAAATTTATTTCTTTTTATTTTAAGTATTGTAATATTTCTCAAATTTTCTACTTGTGCATCTTCCTTTTCCATCTCTTTTGTGAATATTGAGGCAAATTATATCTAATATCACCTCAAATTTAATATCATCAATTGGAAATCTATCTTAAGCACTATTATGCCCATCTTAATTCTTCTTTTGTTATATTTCACCTATGAAAAAAGTTATTTTAGATTCATTAACATTTCAATTTTCTGTTTCCCCCTTGCTTTCTAATTATCTTTCTACCACATTTTCGGTGCATCATATTTCATTTTGTCATTCTCTGTTTTATGATTTAAGTATTATCCATACATATTCTTTTATATTTTATCCTCATTTCAATATTAGTCTGTGGCATCTCATTATTACTACTTTTCCCTTGTTATTCAGTGAATATATTTCCCTTGAACTTTGACCTCTTTAAATTATTTTTCATTGTTATTCTATTTCTTTGTTTCTGCAGTTAACCACTCAGAGATCTATCCTCCTTCCCCTTGGTAAGGTTTATATTGTGCTGTATAAGCTCTCCCCCAATGATTACCTTAAGCCTTGTGATTGCAACTCTCATGATATTCTCTCAGTGTACCTCCCCTTCATCTATTTTTATTCCTTTCCCATTACTAGGTCCAGCAGTGCATTTGTATGTGCTAATGTCCATGCAACAGCCTTTGGACTCCTGTCAAGAAACCTGTTGCCAATGAACCAAGACATTGCTCTCTCAAGTCCAAGTGGTAGTTGGTGTTCAAAGGCAGGTTGAAAGAAATCATCCACATATAGTTCCACTCTTCAAAATGTTCGTAACCTGAAGCATTAAGATGTTCACTGACAGCCAAAACAGTGACAGCCCTAAATGTTGTCCCACTATCATAACCTGGGAAATCAGATGCCAGGACATTGTTATTCCCACAGTGAGTGAGACACAGTGGGCAGGAAATGGCCAGCTCAAATAAACAAGTGGTAAGTACACTTTTTTCTGCAAGAGCAAACCCAAAGAAGAATGTTGTCTTCAGGGGATGATGTTTCTCATCCGGAATGAGCTAATCTGGCATCTCAGTGACTCTCTCTGTTGAAAATATGTCTCATGATTCTAACATGGAACGAGCAAAATGCAGTCATCAGTATAGATGTCCCAGTACTGAAAGCCACGATGAAGCTTAGGGGATTTCTACTCCAAGCTTGAAAAAAATCCTGACTTGTCTTACAGACAGATCCTTCTGGACGACTTTAATATCAGTGTCGGAAAGGATGCCTCCTCTGAAAATTGTGATTGGCAAGGATGGAGTAGGGATAGGTAACTCTAATGGAGTCCTCCTCCTCACAAAATGCTTGGAACAAAATCTTGTCATAAGCAACAAGCTGTTCCATTAGAGAGAGAAGCACAAGACCTCATGCCAATACATCTAATCCTTTTCCAGTTCTGTTGAAGAGTCTTTGACCGGAAATGTTAATCTCTTTCAATGATGCTGCCTGACCTGTTCTGTGTTTCTGGCATGTTCAGTTTTTACACATGTTGTCCAATAGAAAGTATATCAGGATGTCCTCATCACTCTTGCATGGCAGGTCCCAAGGACTGTTGGACTGATCACTACCTAATCTATTCTGTTCTCCCTGTTAGCTTAGCTCCAAAGCAATAGCTACAAAAGAAACCCTCTGATTACTGTTGCTGAAAACTAATGTGTGGACAATAAAATATCCATATTTAGTGCCGTCAGTACTGTGCATGGTGCTTTAATGTGCTGTGCCATTGCATCTGCTAACTAATAATGAGAAGATTCACTCATAGTTGGTTTATTGTGCCTGGCTTTCACAAAAAGTCTGACCCTTATGCTGTCAGACAAATGTACCATATTTCTCTCAGATTTTGTCTCCCCTATTTAATGGAGACATTAACCTATTTATTGTCTTATTCTGTCATTTCAAGGCCACAGTTACTTTAAAAAGTTTTCTTATCCTCACGGTTTCTCAGCATATGCACTCGATTTCACTCACCGTGAGAGATCACAACTAATATGAAAGAAATTTCACAAAAGCTTAAATGAGGGATATTTTTGCTGAAGAGTTATTTGTTTTGCTGCTTCAATGGACTTATAGTGCATTACTCACAGATAGCCAGGAACTCAGAATGCAACTTATAATGTTTGGTGTGGTATTAATTTTATGCTTCTTACTCAAACTGAGAAATAAAAACCTTGTGGTATAACTTTTGTAATCTTATCTATCAGCTGACAAATCCAGCTCAGAAAGCAAGTAATTTTTCCAAAACCTTTTATAGACCTTAGGTCTTTAATGAGTTTATTCTCTACCTCAGTAGTAAACTCAACTACGTGTCATAAAATAATCATTTTACAACTTGGTCTCCTTCTTGAAAAAGTCATGGAGCCCATTCAAAATCCCAGAATGGATCATTATAAATGTTGGGATGCACAGCCCATTCCTTTGGGAGGTAATTCATAAATGCCTGCCAAGAAGATGCCAAAAAAATTAGAGGTACTCTTTTCCACCCAAATAAACCAGTGAGTGCCATTTTAGATTTCAAAGAGAAAGTTTGCATGAGTTTTGAATGTAGTCAATTACACAGACATCCATAAGATGACAATCTCTTACGTTTTGCAACATTCAGCAGACCCAGCAAAGCCTGTCTTAGCCCATTATGGGATTTCCACACTGGCCTGGGAATACTTCCAACAGGCATCCTCTCAGAAACAGTTTTCATATATGATTGGGACAAGTTAGTTTGGGTGGCAATCAAATGCTCAAATTCAGAAGTTCTCTGCAAGGGTTGTTGGCAGTGATGGTGTTCCTTTGGAATCAAGGTTGACATCTGTCAGTCTGTCAAGACTAAGGAGCCTGATTCTGGATGCACATGTTCTTCAAAAATAGGGACATGTTGTCACTTGCAGGTTTTCCCCTTCTCCTTCTTCCAGCCTGTACAGGACCTGCCAGTGATTCTAGATCTCTTTGAAGTTTCATATAAGAGGCTTAGTCTGTTCCTAAACATTACCAGGACAAAGGTGCTCCATCAACCTCCCCTGGACGAGCTGAACATCTCTCAGGCCATCCACATAGATGGCACTATGTTGGAGTATGTGGAGCACTTTGTGTATTGGCAACCATCTCTTCCAATGGGTTACCATTAAAGAGAAATGGTAAAGGAAGAAAAAAAACAGAAAATTCAAGTTCCATGCTGACGTTATGCCCACTCCTCATCTTCTGAAACATGAGAGTTTTCTACCCTGAGTTTCTAGATCACAAAAGCAGGGGCCTGTCTGCAACTTCTAAACTTCATTTGGAAAAATGACAGAGAAGGAAGTACAAAATAATTCAATGCAAGAATTAGGAATCAGAAAATAAATAAACAGAAATATTGTATGTCTTCAGTTGTGGTTAGACAAACTCCCACAGTCACCTAACTAGTCCTGGAAATGTACACCATAATGCAAAAATCTATTGATGAGGAGTCTTAGAACTTTTGCATCCTAACTCACTGTCTGATGAAGTTGTAATTACGATGACAAAACACAGCTAAGATTGCAGAGGGCAGTTTGTTCTTTACAATGCCAGCTGTGTTTTATCATGATAATTAGACCTCTGTGATATAGTATGCACATTAAGGAAGGAGCTTAGACTGTAATCAATGGATTTTATATCATGATACACAAGTGCAGAGCTTGGCTCTGTGATTGAAGAATTCCTTTCAGCTGCTGGGAAAATGTTGCTGAAAATAGCAGTGCTAGGATATTTATGAGGAAAAACAGTGCATAGAATTCATTTACTGTGCTAAGATCATCTCAGAAGAGAACGATTAATGTTTGTAGTCTTCCCTAAAGATCAAATGTTCAGTCTGCTGACACAAAATATATTCAAATGTGTTGATTTTATGTTTCACAACTCCAAGAGAAAATTATTTTTACATATGCACATTATGTCACTTTGTTATTCATATTATTTTTGAGCAATCTCCTGTGCAATTTTAATTCTATTCCTTGTAGGTTTGCATAGGATGAGGACATGAAGGCAAGGCCAGACTATTGAAAGGAGATTGTATTGAGTTTTCAATTTTATTTCTTTAAAATTGATGTAACATCAAGGGGCTGAAAATACTTCCAGGCTCATTTTTTGAGCTTTAAGTGGAGAGCACTGACTAGCCAAATTGTCCATGGAGTTATTAATATTATTTGAGTGAACGTTGGGAATGCATTTCACAGCAATTTCAGTGTACTTCATATGGGTCAGGGAATTTAGCAACAGAACTTATGTGATCTGTTTCAACCCCAGCATGGATATATCCATAAAGAATAATGTTTTAACTTATTTTTTTCATTCTTTGAGGAGCTGGGCTTCACTGCAGAGCCAGCATTTATTGTCCATATATAATTGCCCTTGAGAAAGTGATAATGAGCCAATTTCTAGAACTGCTGCAGTCCTTCAGGTGAGAGTACTTCCGCAGTGCTGTTGGGTAGGGTGCTCAAGGACATAGACCAGATGACAGTGAAGGAACCATTATATTTTTCCATGTCATGATGGAATGTGACTTGGAGGGAACATGCAGAAAGCCGTGAACAGAAAAGACAAGAAAATAGGAGCAGCAGTAGGCCATTCGACCCTGCAAATCTCCCTCATCATTCAATATGAACAGGGCTGATCTGCACCGGGCCTCAACTACTCTTCTTTGCCAGCTCCTCACTGTCCAGAATTGCCAAACGTCCAATATGTATCTACCTTCTCTTCAAATACCTCCAAAAATCTGGTCTCCACAACCCCAGGATAGGGAATTCTTGAGCTTCACTACTCTCTGTGAGAAGAAATTCCAATGCACCTTAGTTTTAAATGACTACCCCCTTATTTTGTAATTATGTCCCATCGTTTGAGACTCTCCCACTGCTGGAAACATCTCAACGTCTACCCTGTTATGTTTCCTTAAGATCTGATTTGTTTCAATAAAATCATCCATCATTCTTCTAAACTCCAAAGAACACAGATCCCACTTCTTTAGTGGTCCATGATAGGGCAACATTCCCATTCCAGGAATTAGCCTCATGAATCGTTTTTGGATTGCCTCCAATGCAAACGTATCCTTTCTTATATAAGGGCACGAAAACTGTGCACAGTACTCCTGGTGTGACCTTACCAACATCCTGTATAATTGTAACAATACTTCCCTCTTTCTAAACTCCAACCCTCTTGCAATAAAAGCTAATGTGCCATTTGCCTTCTTACCTGCTTGCTGTACCTGCATGCTAACTGTGTTCTGGTGATGGAAGGATTGAATACTTTGGTTGATGGAGTGTCAGTCAAGGAGGCTGCTTTATCTGGTTGGCGTCAAGCTTCTTGAAAATTCTTGGAACTGCACTCATCCAGGCAAGTGGAGAGTGTTCTATCATATTCATGACTTTTATCCTTTAGTTAGTAATAATGGCCACTTCATCTTGGAAAAGCTTTGGGGTGTCAAGAGTTGAATGTCACAGGATACCCGTACTCTGACCTGTGCTTATATCCAGTTGAGTATCTTGTCAATGGTGACCTGCAGGAGGTTGATAGTGGGGATAACGACATTGAATATCAAGGGTATATGGTTAGACTCTGTCATGTTAGAGATGATCTTAGCCTGGCACTTTAGTGCAATCATTGGTGAATATCCCAATTTCTGACCGTACGAATGAAGGATGGTCTTTGTTGAAGCAGCTGGTGATGGTTATTCCTCGGACACTGCCTTGAGCAACTCCTGCAGAGATGTTCTGGGGCTTGGATGATTGGCCTCCAGCAACCACAACCGTCTTCACGTGACTCCAACTATTGGAATGTTTTCCCCTGATGCCTATTGATTACAGTTTTACCAGGGCTTCTAGGTGCCACAGTCAATTAAATACCAGTCACTCTCACCTCTTCTTTAGAATTCAGCTCTTATGTTCCATATTTGACTCAAGGCTGTGATAAGGTCTGAAGGCAAGAGGTCCTGGTGAGCCCAAATCAGCCATCTGTGAGCAGGTTATTAGTATGAAAATGCTGCATTGCTGATAACACTTTCCATAACGTTGCTGATAATTGAGAATGGACTGATTCAGCAGTAATTGTGAAATTCCTGCTGATTGGATTTGTGGACAGGGCTACCTGGGCAATTTTTAAAATTGTTGAGTGGATGCTAGTGCTGTAACTGCACTGGAACAGCTTGGCTAGAGGTGCAGTTAGTTCTGGATCACAGATCTTCAGTAATACAGCCAGGATGTGGTCTGGTCCCACAGACTTGGCCATGAGCTTTGTGCTAGGTCTGAGATCATGATCTTCACCCTTTCCATCAAGCAACCAAAGGCTGGGCTGGAGCATTGAAGGCAATGGTGAATTTACCATAGCCTTTGCAGGATTTCCAAAATAGTCCACATTTCCCAGTGACTCATCATGAACCTTTTTTTATTGAGGACAGTATGGTGCAATGGGAGCATTGCAGTGGACCTTGGTCTTGTGGAGGTTGAGTTTTAGGCCCATCCTCTTATATGCTTCAGAGAGCAAGTCAATGAAGTCTTGGAGCTCGGCCTCCAAGCGAATGCAAATGCAGGTGTCGTTTGCATACCTCAGCTCGATGTCTGAGGTTTGGGTGACCTTGGTTCTGTAGTGTAATTGCTGTACTTTGAACATTGGTTCTGAAAATCAGCTGCACTCCCACAGGAAGGTGTAGCATGAAGCAGCCTTGTTTGAGCCCAGTCATCACTGAGACTGGAGACAAAAGAGATGCAGGGAGTCCTGATGCAGGATTTTGACACAAAACGTCAACAATTCCTTTCCTCCCACAGATGTTGCTCAACCTGCTGAGTTCCTCCAACAGATTGATTGTTGCTTCACTGAGATTGGTTCTGTTATAAACTTACTGTTTAGATTCACAGCTTGTAACATGAGTATCTTTGGGTCAAATTTGTACAGAGCAAACTTCCAGAAATAGATTGTTATAATGAACAGAAACACTACTTTAGTAATGTTATTTCAAGGATTGAGGTATATTGAATAAGACAAAATCGATATCTCCCCCATACTCCTTCAAAATTGTATCAGATCTTGTTTTATTCCTACCTGGCACCAGAGTGTGAACCTAGAAGTTTATGCTCAAATCTACAGCATGTTTCACAATCTTCTCACTTCAAGTCTGTGGTACTATAAGCTGAACCACAGCTGATGTTGTCATACATATCAATTGTGGAATGAACAGAGTTGTTGAACTCAGTCCAAAACAGGAGAAAAATCCCTCAGATACCATTCAATAAAAAGAAAATGTCTCATTTATTCAGTGTAAATCACTAACCCTGGTATTATCCTCCATGTGGCATAAATACGCTGATTACCATAAAACTGTGTCCTCTGACTCACCATGAGTAACATCGCATGTATTAATATGTAATAATAGATACCCAAGAGAGATAATAATCTCACTGAAGACATTAGATTACATTACAAAGCATGAAAGCAAAGTTCAATCAATTCAGTGTCTTTCTCAGAATTCCAAAGTGAGATCCACAGCCTTCAATTCACTCTGCAAGATTTGTATCTTCTTTTGCATTTTATACAATGGAGCTCATGAGAAAAGTATGTTTTGAATCATTTTACTAGCGACGTTGCATATAGATGATATGCAATGACAATTATATTGAAGGATTAATAACTAAATGGGTTAATCGTCCTACTAAAAATCAGAGTTCTGATACAGTTGCTTGGTGGGCAAGTTCCCACCCAGAGTGCACAGCTGAGGTATTGCTGTCATAATGTAATTGCTCTAAATTTAACACTACAGTGTGTAATAGTTCGAGCCTTCTGACCTCAACTATAGCACTTCAAGAATCAGGAGACGATCAAAAGATCAGTTACCTCCAGTGAATGCAAAAATCACTGAAAAGGTTTGTTGCTGAAGAAAAATTTCTGTGTGTCTACCACTGATCCACATGACCAAATAATAGGTCAAACTGGGCATGAACTCTGGAATCAAAAGGCAATGAAATGCAAGAGACAGGTAAGACAATGCCTGCAATTTTAAAATATGTACTTAGTGTTACAAAATTGATAACCATGAGTTCATGTTCCCACTTTGATTCAGAGTATACAGAGGAATATTTCAATTGATACCTCCAGTTTTCCATAGTGATGCATAAATCCCCCAAATAATTAATTTATTTCTGAGTTTGAAACATCTAAGATGAATGAGCTGTACTTGTGCCAGGGCAGGAGTGTTGATCACAACTCAGATCACTTGGAAGATCTGTTTATATATACATATACTTGGCCACTTGGGGTGCTTTCTAGGTAGTCGCCCCATAAAAGGACAACGGATATAATGGGTTGCTAGAGTTATACATAAAATTTTGAGAAAAAAATATCTATGGTAATTGGTTGATTTCTCTTGTGTTTGTACATTGGGAAACCAATGCTCTGGATCCCACTTATTGATTGCTAATACTGGGCTGCAGAAGAGACTTCTAATAAACACCTTAATGAAGAATATTCAGCCCTTGAATACATTATATCAATTCCATTTACCCATCTTGGTTCTGTATCCCATGTTACTTTTGAAAAATTGTACTGATCTCAAGTCTAAAACTATTAATCGAGATAGTATATATTACATTTTATCGAAAGAAGTTCCATCATCCTTTGCTTGAAAAATAATCCCTTTCTTTCCTTCTGAATGGCTTTGTATAATTATAAATTTGCACGCCTGTCCTGAACTCCCCAGTGGTTGGAAACCACTCTTTTTATTGACCCTACCAATCTCTTTCAAGATTATAGAAACATCTTAATGAAGTAAGATGTAGACTTTTTGTTTGTCAGCTATTATACATTTCCATAATTTAACCCCTTGGAACCTTGTAACATTCTTGTGAAAGGTCTGAGAAACTACTAACGCTACTCTAGGTGGTGGTGTCAGAACTGTGCAGTGTGTAGTCTAACCAATGCTTTATATATCTGTATAAACTTCCTCTGCATTATAATCCTCTGATCATAAAGGCTACCTTTCCACTAACAACTTAATTAATTTTCATATCTGACTACATTCTAGTGAGCTGTGCTGATGACCATCTGAATCTCTTTACACCACCTTTGTTCCTGATTTTTGACTGTTTAAATAGCTGTTTAAATACACTTGATTCTATTTTTTATGTTGAAAGCGTTGACTGCACACTTAACAACATTAATGTCCGTACGCACTAATTTTACTCATTTACTTCAACTATTAATTTCTCTTTGTAGTTTTATCTTCCTATCCGCACTATTTGTAATGTACTAATTGTTACGTTATCAGGAAACTCAGATGAATGCCACCTTTCAGTGGCATCTCAGTTGTTAGAAAGAATAGTCTATAGTTGAAGCCTCAGAATATCACGAGGTACTTCATTCCAATGTGGAGACACACCAAATATCCCTAATCTCTGTTCTCTACAACTGAAGCAATCAGAGTAGTTTAATAAATTTCCTTCAATTCCACGAGGTATCATTTTAACTAATATTTTCTAATGTAGAACTTTATAATGCTTTCCATACCTCCATATAAACTACATCCATGGACAATCCCTTGTCTCCAACAAAAGGTACTTGCTCTCAAAGAATTATTTCTGTCGAAGCTGATCCTAGATCCTGCACCTGATTAGACTGAATGCAAGATCTGAGAACCCATTTATTTGACCTGTGGCTATGAGGCTATGGTGGGGAAGCATAATAATGTTATTTTATTATTAAATAATAAAAAGTAAATACAGTAATCACATTTTGTGTCATTTATATTGATATGTTTTTAATTATTTACAATGTTTTGTGTTTTTACTTTATTTTATTTTTACTTTGTGAAAGAATTTTTTTAAAATTTTTACTAATTCTTAAATGTTTCTGAATGTCAGATATATTCAGAACCACCTACACCTTTGAAAGGCAGCAAAGTTGGTGTATGACTTTGTTGTCTGTCAAAGTTTTCCAGAGAAGTATTGTGGCTGGAACTTCTTCAGGCCCATCTATAGCATTGGATTACGTTAATCAGGTCACATCATTACATAAGATGCCTGGCCGGCACAATTGGTCATACAGATTTGCAGAAAGTAATCTTTGGGGAATGGGGAATGCAGACAATGAGTGCAGGTGATGGGCCCAACTTTGGAAAATCAGGGCTAATAAGTCTTTCATTCCCATATTTGCATTTGTATTCTTATCCCCATCTGTTATTTAAGAGTACACATCAATCTTGAATATCCTTAATTTTCCACATAAAACCTCCTGTGAATCTTGACATTCTGTATGTCTCTATTCAAATTTCATTTTACAATTTTTATTACCTCTTTTATCTTCCTTTATGGTTCATTAACCCCCTTTGTTGCTTGGAACTACACTATTCTTTGCCCTTTTCTCTAGTTTGGTGTTATTTTTCACTTATTTTATTGACCATAGCTGTTTAACTTAGTTAATAGAACTCCTACCCTTTGGAGAAGGACACCTTGTACTGTGATATGCAGTTTCATCCATTGTCTTGAGTCTTGAGTCTCTGCTTTATCCTATTAAATTTAATTTATCCAGTCTTAGGAAATGTAGTGACTCCATTACATAGCTCATTTCCAAAGTTTTGAAGACTGCCAGATAACGTTTCCCTTACGTTTAGACTGTTATTAACATTGGCTCTTTCCACATTATTAACTCTTGTTGATTCTGGATGAGTACTATTTGCTTCAGTGACATCACAGTGGTCCCCTCATCAGAAAGCTGGATCCTAAAGATGAATTGTTGCTGTGAATGTTGGGGGTTGGGACAGAGGAATAGTTAATTTCATCTGTTATAGAAAAGTTGCCACAATGGAGGAAGAACGAGAGGAAAGTTTGTTGTTAAATCATTAAGGGAGTAGGGATGGTTTTTACAGGGGTGGAGGATAACAATGATTTTGAAGGAAGGTAAGTTGATGTAGATGTTAAATGAAAGAAGAAATTGTCAGGGTTTTTGGCACCATTGTTCAATACTTTGAAAGTTAAAGATATCGAGTGCCCTATTTGTGGGAGGACAGGGTGCCACTGACTAAGTGAAATCACAAAGGTAAAGTAGTGGATGGGGAATTTATGTGCAGGCTGATATCTGAGAATGAAGAATTTTTTTTATGCAGAGACCAAAGGGAGGGAATAGATCTCAGTCAGGAAACAGAAGAGTGTAGATGATGAGTTCTGAAACTGAGAGCTGTCATGACCAGAACATTCAAAGCAAGTAGAAAAGAGATAAAAGTGATTATTAATGACAAAATCTAGGTGATCAGATTACTTGAAGGCAAAAGATTTTGCCATTTGCTATTCAAGCCAGGTTTGAATGAGAGTAAAGACATAAAAAGAGTTTCTTGAGACAATACGTTGATAATCCTACAATATGTAGATAGTCCTACCAAAGACAATGCAAAACCTAACCTCATTTTAGGAAATAAAACTGGGCAGGTGGTGGAAGTGTCATTGGGGGAACACTTTAGGAACAGTGATCATCCTCTGTAAGTGTCAAGGTAGTAATGGAAAAGGATAAGGCTGGTCTTCACGTTAAGGTTTGAATTAGGGGAAGGCTGATTTCAATAGCATAAGAGAGGACCTGGTGAAAGTAGATTGGGAGCAGATACTTGCAGGTAAAACAAGAGCTGACAAGTGCAAGGTTTATAAAAGAGATGGGAAGATTTCAGGACCAGCATGTTCCATTAAGGGTAATAGGTAAAGATGATAAGATTAGGAAACCTTGGATGACAGGTTTGATCAGGTAAAAAAGGAAACAAATGGCAGATATAGGCAACTGAGATCAAAGGAGTCTCATGGGTAAGAGAGAATTCAAGAAAGAAATTAGGAGAGAAAAAAGGGGCCATGAGATATCCTTGGCAAGTAAGATTAAGGATAATCCCAAAGCATTCTATGAGTACATCAGGAACAGTAGGGTAGCTAGGGAAAGAGGGCATCACCTTAGGGACCTATGATGAATCTATGTATGGAGCCAGGCAATGTATGGGCTAGGTCCTAAATAAATCTGTGTTCACCAGTGACAAGGACATGGAAGATAAATAGCTCAAGGAGGGCTTTGTGGATAATCTGGAACAGATCAGTTTTAAGAAGGAGAAGGTGTTAGGTATCATAGGATGCATAAGGGTTGAAAAATCCCCAGGGCAGACGAGATCTATCCCAGGTTACCATGAGAAGCAAAGGAGAAGGTAGCTGGTGCCCTGATGGAGATTTTTGCATCTTCATTAGTTAGGGGTGATATTCTAGAAGACTGAAGGGTAGTTAATGTTGGTCCTTAATTTAAGAAGGGCAGCAGGGATAAGCCAGGTAACTACAGGCCAGTGACCTTTACACATATGGTGGGGAAATTATTGGAGAAAATCCTAAGGGCTTGGAATGTATGCACATTTGGAAAAGCAAGGACTGACCAGAAATATTCTTCATGGCTTTGTGTGAGGGAAATCCTGCCTCACTAATTTGATTCAGCTTTTTGATGAAGGCAAGTAGGCAGATAAGATATCTTTACTAGTCACATGTACATCAAAACACACGGTGAAATACACCTTCTGTGTTGAGTGTTCTGGGGGCAGCCCACAAGTGTCGCCACACTTCTGGCATCAACATAGCATGCCCACAACTTCCTAATCCATACATCTTTGGAATGTGGGAGGAAACCGGGGTACCCGGAGGAAACCCAAGCAGGCATGGGGAGAACATATAAACTCCCTACAGACAGTGGCCGGAATTGAACCCCGGTCGCTGGCGCCGTAATAGCGTTACACTAACTGGTACACTACCGTCCCTGCCTATATTGTCTATATCAGCTTAAGAAAGGCATTTGACAATAGTAAACTGGTCCAGAAGATTAAGGCATACAACATCCAATGTAAACTGGCTAATTGGATCTAAAATTAGCTTGGTGATAGGAGACAGAGGGTAATGGTGGGAGTCTTTTCTGATTGGAAGCCCGTTACCAGTCGTGTACCATTGGGATTGGTGATGGGACACATGATATTTGTGATATAGATATCAACGACTTGGATGCGAATGTAGGAGTTGTGATTCATAAATTTGAAGATGACACAGAAGTTAGTATTGTTGTGGATAGTGAGGAAGGGTGTCTAAGGCTACAGCAGGATATAGATCAGATTGAAAGTTGGGTGGAATATGAGTTCATGGAATTTAATCCTGACAAGTGTGAGCTGATGCTTTTTAAGAAGTCAGATAGGGGTAGGGCAAATGCATTACATGATGTGACACTCAGGAATATTGATGAACAGAGGTACCTCAGGGTTCAAATCCATAGTTCGCTGAAAGTGGCAACACATGTAGATAGGGTAGTGGAGAAGGCACATGGTATATTTACCTTCAAAGGCCAGGGCATAGGATATAAAAGTTGGGATGTTATGTTGCAACTTTACAAAACACTGGTCATCCACGCTTGGAGTACTGTGTGCAGTTCTGCTTGCCAAACTACAGGAAGAAGGCAGTTGTGCTGGAGGAGATTTACTGGGATTGGAGTACTTTAGTCATGGGAAGAGAATGGATAAGCTGAGTTTGTTTTCCTTGGAGCAGAAGAGGCTGAGGGATGAACTGATGGAGGTATATAAAACTATAAGAGGCATAGATAGGGTAGATAGATTCTTTTTCCCATGGTAAGGGTATCAAAAACAAAAGGGCATAGATTTAAGTTGGGAGGATGCTTTTCAAGGGGACTTGCGGGGAAAGTTTTTCCACACAGAGAGTGGTTGACGTCTGGAACTTGCTGCCAGAGGAGGTGGAGGAGTCAAATACAATCACGATGTTTAAGACACACTTAGACTGACACTTACAAATCCTCTGCAGGCAAATGGGATTAATGTAGATGGGCAAAAAGATTGGCATGGAATTGATGGGCCAAAGAGCCCATTTTTTATGCGGTACAATGCAGTGACACTATGACTCCATGAGTTTGAATAAATTCACCTGTGAAGAATTTATGAATAATAAGTATTTAATTCACAAAGAACTAATGCATTGCAAGGTAGTACTGACAGTGGCTGGTGATCCGTAGTGGAGCTAGGAGACATTGAAATGAAACAGAAAGGGAAGTGGTTAACTAGGCAGAGCAAGCTCAGTGCATGGCTCATGGTGAGCTCTCCAACATTCTTCTTTCTCCTCCAGTTACTCTTAGTGGAAAAACAGCACAATGACTGTGCAGAAAAATAAAGTGTCTGTATGAAAAGATACAGTATGTGTTTGAAAAAGTGCTCAGCCTAACATTTTTTGTTTGCTTTTGAACACACATCCTGTAAATCACAACAAAAAGAGTCATATATAACTTCATTGTGATTACAATGATCTACTAGTTTTATTGGCTCTTTACTCTTCCCATCAGAATAAAAGGTTTGCAAACACTTTTTTTTATAGATGCTATCTCTTTAAAAAACCCTGATAGATGGTTTTAGATTCTGCCATAGTAACTGTAATTTAAAGGCACTGAGTTACATGTAGTGCACATGGGGTACTGCAGGGATGTTTTCTTTCATGATATAAATTGCATAGGTGCAAAGCGATTTGTCTAAGGTCCAGTATTTTAACTAGATCACTCTACCGCTCATTTCTAAAAGCAACTCTATTTAAAATCAATTCTGCAGTTGATAGCCAACCCTTCAGGTAAAATAACTTGCAATCTATTTAGGGAGCATTAAAGATTCAAATATAAGGAATCAAAATTTGAACATGCATGTCTTTTCACAGGAATTCTCACAAATTGTGCACATTTTCAATTTTTATATCACGTAAAATCTATCCACACATAACTGCTGAAATGCAAACTTGATGGTTTTCATTACAATCTGTCAAGCACTGCAGGAAAAATCCAGTGCCAAACAATGCTGCCAGTCTTATGTTGTTACTGCTCTGCATGGCACACTGCACCGAATTATGCGATGCTGAATTTACATTGTCAATTGCCTGTGAGCTTTAAATAGCTGCAGGAACACAGGAAGATCATTTGCTTTTAGGAAACACGAGAGTTTGGGATTTCATTTTATTGCTCCTATTGCCACTCTGTTATGGAGTGATAAGAAATGATTGGTGTTTGCAGTTCCCCACATAGCAAAGTCTTTGATCTCTGCCAAAAGATTGCAATGTGCCACTTTCTTGTGCAGAGCAAAGGAAAACCAGAGAGTGAATCATTCTGAGCCACTCTCCTGCAGTTCTTCACAGCTCATTAAAAAGAGGCGCTGACAACAACCTAGCACAATCTGTCTGATGATCCTTCCAGGTGAAGAATGGTAAATAGGACCCAAGGAAAGAGAAGAAGTAACTTGAAAAATTAAACAAAGATAAACAAAAAATGACACGGCCTCATCGAAGAAAAGACTGATAATAATAACAAGCAATCTGCTGGAGGAATGAGTGGGTCAAGCTGTATCTGTGGGAGGAAAGGAATTATTGACATTTCAGGTCGGAACTCTGCATCAGGACATTGAGTCACAGATGCTGCTCGACCTGCTGAGTTCATCCAGCAGATTGTTTGTGGCTCCAGATTGCGGCATCTGCAGTCTCTTGTGTCTCCTCTGATGGTAATATTGTGTTCCATCAGGTTGGAGGGTGGGGAGATAATCAGACCCATTTGGGAGTTAGGAGCAGGTCAGATCAAGTGTGATAAAAGGTGGAAGAAAAAAGGGGAGAGCAAGAGGAGCAGGACTGAGTGTAAGAAGTATTAGGAAGGAAGGATATGTGAAGAGGGCCTTCACATGAAGATGCGAAGACATACTGGATCCTCGACTTCCTTATCGGTAGACCACAGTCAATATGGATCGGTAATAACATCTCCTCCTCATTGACGGTCAACAGAGGCACACCTCAAGGATATGTGCTTAGCCACTGCTCTACTCTCTCTACATTCATGATTGTGTGGCTATGCACAGCTCAAGTGCCATCTATAAATTCACAGATGACACCATTGTTGTTGACAGAATCTCAGATGGTGTTGAGGAGGCGTACAGGAGTGAGATAGATCGGTTGATTGAGTGGTGTCGCAACCACAACCTTGCACTCAACATCAGCAAGACCAAAGAATTGATTATGGACTTCAGGAAGGGGAAGTCAGGAGGACACACACCAGTCCTCATTGAGGGGTCAGCAGTGGAAAGTGAGAGCAACTTCAAGTTCCTGGGCATCAACATCTCAGAGAATCTATCCTGGGTCCAACATATTGATGTAATCATGAAGAAGGCTTGCCAGTGGTTCTACTTCATTAGGAGCTTGAGGAGATTTGGTATGCCACCAAAGACTCTTGCAAGTTTCTACAGGTGTACAGCGGAGAGCATTCTGAATGGTTGCATCACAGCCTAGTATGGAGGCTCCAATGTGCAGGATTGAAAGGGGCTGCAAAGGGTTGCAGACTCAGCCAGCACCATCACCGGCACAACCCTCCTTACCATCAAGGACATCTCCAAGAGGCGGTGCCTCAAGAAGGCAGCATCCATCACTAAGGACCCTCACCATCTGGGACATGCTCTCTTCTCATTACTACCATTAGGGAGGAGGTACAGGAGCCTGAGGACCCACACTCAATGTTTCAGGAACAGTTTCTTCCCCTCCGCTATCAGATTTCTGAACGGTCCATGAACCCACAGACTCTACCTCATTATTCCTCATTTGCACTATTTCATTTATTTATGGTAACTTATAGCAATTTTTATGTCTTGCACTGTACTGCTGCCGCAAAAAAACAAATTTCACATGATGTATGTCAGTGATAATAAACCTGATTCTTATTCTGAAGAGGACCAGAGAGGGGAGACCAAGATCCAGGATCATCTATTTGTGCTCTGAACAGGTACAGATGCAGTGTTCTGCCATGGGCCAATAGAAATTGAGGCCCAATGACCAGAAGGTAAGATCTGAAGTCTAAAAGCCTGAAGGATCTTACAGCTTATTGGTATAGGGCAATGAAAACTTATGTTATAGAGACTGGCCCAATATGTTCAGAACTTTGAGATCAAGAGTCTTGTAAATTGTTCTGATGTCTAAACTGGGATTCATATGTCTTTCAATACAAGAGTGTCCATAAGTTTCACTACTACCATTATGAAGTAATGAAAAACTCGTCAATTCCTTCCCTTTCCCAACCACGGGTGAAATATGAAAGTTGATGTAAAAGCCTTGGAACTTCTTCCAGGGCTGGCTTAATATGACTAAATTGAAGGCAAATCAAATTGTAAAAAATATGAACTCAAGGGGACTATTTCTTCTCTGAGTTTTTGCCTTTGCCTTCACTGCCTCAGGCACCAAAGTCTACTGAGAGCATAAAAAATTAAGGTGGCTGTGACACATTTCCCGCAGATATAACATTCTCTTTCCCTGCTGACTCCAGAACTGCAGTTCAAATCTTTCGCAGTACTTTCTGCTTTGGCCAATGTATCCGGAGTAGCATTATACACAGGTGTTTATTTTTTAAGGTAGCATAGCTATTACTTTGAAAATTGCAGGTGAATGCATATCAGGTCAGCAAATATCCAATTGAGAATTCCTGTTTCACAGAATAGTCCCAGTTGATCTTTATCAGTGAAACCCAGGGAAGTCATTCTTACACAAGACTGAGCCTATCATTCAGAAAGAGTCCATCGAGTTCAGTGAGCATTCTATGTCCAAAACCTCCTCTGTTGTGGGTGTTCTGCATTCCAACTTCTACGCTTAAACAAACACATGTAAGTTAGCAGGTAATGAAGCCAGAATACACACATATGTATCTAGATGTTTTCACTAGCTTCTTCAAATTGTTATGCATGTGGCAGAAGATAGGTAATGCACTGACCTAAATGTGGGATTCGTACTCAACTGGCAAGAGGCCTTGGTTACAAAAGGTTTATATGAGAACAACAGCAAGCCACTTTAGAAAGTCTCCCACTTAGGTACTATTGAGGCTTAACTACCTTAATAGCACTAGATACAGTAACAAAAGGAGATCTGTTCCCAAGCTATCGATTCTAACTCTTTCCTTGACAATTGCTTACAACTGAACCTAGCCATTCACGATCTCCTGATGCAGTCCTGATGCAAGGTTTCAACCTGAAACATTGATCATCCCTTTAAATCCACAGATGGTACTTGACCAGTTGATTTCCTCCATCAGTTTGTTTAATGCTCCAGATTCCGGCATCTGCAGATTCTTGTGTCTCTGTTCACAATCTCGGTCTATTTCCACTTCTGTGACATCACCATATTCCAGCTTCTTCTCAATTTTTTGCTGCTGAAATCATTGAAACCATTGCTATCTTCAGACTTGGATATTCCAATGCAATACTAGCTGCCCACCTGCCACTCCTCCCCTCTCCACTTCACTCACCACAAATTTAACATCATCTAAAACCCTGTTGCCCAGGTCCTAAACTCACATAACGTCCCATTTGCCCTTTACCCCGCACCTGCAGATGTACACTAAAGTACTGCCTTGACTTTAAAGTTCTCCACTTTGCTTTCAAATTGCTGTTAATTCTCAGCCGTTCATTGTCAGATGTCTTTGAGCTTTATAGGAATGGAGGACATTACGGAGTTAGGGACTTACAGAGATAGCTTCTGAAATGCTGGCCTCTTGCTCAACCTCTAATTTATTTCCTCCATCCATTGGCAGTGGTGTCTTCAACTACCTACAGCCTAAGTTCCAGAAGTGCCTCTTAAAATGTCTCTGCCTCTGCACCTTTCCTTTCTTTATTGAATGCTCCTACCTCTGAAAATGTATTCCTTTAACCAAATCTTTTGATATCTGCTCTAATGTTTTATGTGGTTCAGTGACACATTTTAATGATAATGTTTGTATGTTAGCTTTTGTTATTTAGGTGTTACATTTGAAAATTGTTGTTCTTGTTGAGCTCCATAAAGTGCAACTTTACTGGTGTGTATGTTGAGAACAAGAGAAGTGCTTCCTTTATACCTTAAATCAACTGTAACGTGCTTTAATTTTATTCATGATTTTTAATGGTAAAAATGATTGAAATCTGGGATTTTCGGTTGCACAGGTTTCTGAGGGATTTTCAGACAATGCTTTGTACATCTGACCGTCATATTTGCTTTTGATCAATTGAGTTACTTGGCTCAGAATTTCTTCATAGCTTTAAGGTCAACAAAAATTAGCTATGTGCCTATTTTCTCAATCATTTGCAATGCTCTCAGGTTACTTGGCTGACGCTTCACTTAGCTCATTAACATAACTCTGCCCTTGTAAACAAGAGAGCAGGTTTCCAGCATATTTCAAAAAGATAGGCCCAGCATGGTTCCAATCAGGAATATTTAGCTTTCTGAAGTTTGTTAACAACTCCCTTTGTGATCTTTGTTGAATTGTTCTCACTGAGACCTGTGTAATCCTGAGCCAAAGTGCAGGCATACATAGCGCTTCTACAAATTTTTAGGGCTTGATTTTTCACTTTTTCCATGTGTTCAGCACAGTTACTGAAAAGACTGGCAGTGAGAATGCCATTGTTCTGCATGTTAATTACAAAGGAAGAGAAGAAGCAGTTCTGTGACTGAACTTGTATGACATCAGACAGCACACATCTTATGTTCATGACTTAAAGTTTATTACTGTGTTTGTGCTATGTGTGCGTTTACATTCTGCCACTGGGAGCTGTAGTTTTGGCTATAATCGTTATTAGTAAAACTAGTGTAGAAATGAATACAAATTTCAATGTAATTTCCACGTAATTGGGAGCTGAGAAAATTTCCGGCCATTACTGATGTCTTTTAGCATTACTCCTGATTGCAATGAACATTAGGAGTTCAAGCTGTTCAGTGAATGGTGCTATCTAACACTAGATTAGCATATTAATTTCTATGTTGATACTTATTTCAATTTAATTAACTGATTATTCAAGCCCCCAATTTTGGAGATCCTTTACCTCTGAGTCAGAAGGCTGTGGTAACAAAGTTCTTCCCTTAATTTATGCTAATGACTCATTGTTGTACAGATGGAATGCTACGTTGTTTCATGAGATACTAAACAAAAGTGTCCCCTCTCAGTTGGAAGTAAAAGATCACATGGCACTTGTTTAAAGAAATACATAAGGGAATTATACCCAGTATTCTGTCTAGTTTTATCCTGGAACCAAAGTCACCTGAAATTAGATTATCTGGTCATAAACTCACTGCAAGTGTTTAGAACTTTCTGTGCACAAATTGCCTAGGGTGTTTCATGAATTACAACAGTGACTACAATTATATATTGGCTCTAATGGGCTTCGGGAGATCCTGAACTAAATAAATGCTGTAAATTTATGTAAGGAAGATAAATACTGCTCTTGAAATTTTGGGATTTTTCCTGTAACTTGGACCCAGATGTATTTTGTTTTCTGGTAGTTTTAGTTTAACGGCCATCTGTTCCAATGTGGTGTGTGAGTCAAACAGAGTCATACATAAACCCCAAGAAGTAAATTTAACACCATTCATTACTCTACTAACAATTCAAGGAACAAATTGTAATAATTCAGGTTACTTATACTTAGCATCAGTAACACCTTCTCCTTAGATGACAGAGGATTGAAATTGCCCACCTTTAGAAATGGCTTCATTGTGCAAAAAACAATTTGATCTGACAGCTTTAAAGTGAAAGTGGAGGTAGAAATATAAATCTAACAGAATATTTTCACCATGAAGTTGAAGCTTTCTAAATCAAGGGACCAATAAAATGGCCTGGAGCAGGCAGGGCTGAGTATTTAGAGCAAAAAAGTGTGGATCTGAAACTGAATACTTTTGCAAACAACCCTTTCCAGAACTGTAACTGAATAAAATATAAAAACTGAGCAATTTTAATACACAGAAATGTAAAATAAGATGAAAAGTTTTCTAAATATAATGGGAATGGATAAAACTATTTTGGTCGTGAAAATGATACATATTTAACTAAATACATACAATTTTGCGGAATTTGCCTGAGTTACTTCCAAAGCCAAAGTAATTGCCTGTCTGCTCCCACTGCATTGATTCCTTTGAAATCTATGTTCCTTTTCTGTGGGGTTTTCCAGTTCTCTGCTATTATATCAAAACCTTATTATTTTGTATTTGACTCATGGCATTCTTGGTGACAATAACTTCACACTAAAGTCTTTTGAATGTTAAGATACTTCCCAGTTTATAACAAGGTTCTCTCACCTTTTTAGATATCAAAGAATATCCAAAATTATAAATGACTGGAAATACTTTTTTCAAATAGCTTGTGCTGTTTGGCATTATATTCTATCCATTTGAGGACTAAGTTAATATTTGCAGGAGTTGCTGGCACCCACCCACATCAGGCAAGAGCCAGAAAGAGATTCAAACAGGTGGACCTTAGTCCTGCTCTCATCAGTTGTGCAAAATGTGATAACTTTGACCATCCAATTTTAAGTACTAAGCCAAAAACTGGATTATACAACATGATGAAAATTGGGCAGATTCTGCAACTAATGGTTGATCTAGTCTGGCAACTTACTACCAAGGCAACAAATGCAAAAACCTCAAGGAGGTTTAAGGCAGACACTATTCAATATAAGTGCTTTTCCCTCAAAAGTATAAAAAGTCTGATTGCTCATGTCATTATAATGAACCAAATCAATGGACTTTGGTTGTAAGAGGATCAGATTTCCTTTGTTTCAGTTTGTTAAGTGTACCCTTTCCTTATAAGTAGACAAAACAAGAACAAGTATTTATGCAATGTCTCTAACATTAAAATATCCAAGTTATTTCATAGATAATCAAACAAAAATTTGACTCTGAGGCACACCAAGAGTTTACATGACTAGGTGATCAAAAGTTTGAAGTGCGATTTAAGGAGTAGGTTCTAGTATTTAGTGTCTAGGCATCTACAAGTATGGCCACAGTGGAGCAGTACTTAAAGCCTTGATGCACAGAAGGCTAAAGCTAGAAGAGCAGAAATACCTTGGAAGTTTTAAGGTTCAAGGAGGTTATAGAAGCAAGGATAAGTAAGGCTATGGAGAGGTTTGGTTAAAAAGTAATAAGAATTTTAAACTGAGGCATTGTTTAACCAGGAGTTATTGTAATTGGCTGATCCAATCTTGGCCTCCACACCACTTCTCTGCACCTCATAGCACTCAACTCCAAACTTGTGAAGTCCCATGTGAGTCTATGAACAAGCAACAACTATTTAGCTTCTTTCAGCAATGTGCTTGGTGATCCCAAGGTTCAGTGCTAATGTGAACAGGGTTCAGGGACGATTATAAAATAAGCCCTGTAGCACCATGACCCTGCATTCATCAGAAGGTCTCAATGAAGCTATACAATGTTCAGGGGCAAAAATCAGTGGCTGAATTCCATGGCCCTATGTTCAAATCTGGGGCCTGTTTTCCTTGCTAATTTTCCTGCTAAGAAAACTATTTTAGCATTAATTTCCAAACCTATGGGACTGCCCATAGGTATGGAAATCGATACCAAAATATTTATGTGAACACTTATTTGCACTAAGCATTTCTAGCACTTCTCCTGATATAAGGGTGCCCAAAACTTTCAAAGGCCAGTTAAGTTAAAGTGCAGAACAATAACAGAAAATAACTCAGATGCTGAAAAGCTGAAAATAAAAACAAAAAATATTTTTTATCAGATGAAGGATCATCGATCTAAAATGTTAACTTTGTTGCTCTCTTCACAGAATCTGAATGAACTGCCAAGTTTTTCTGACATTTTTTCTTTTCATTGCAGATATACAGGTGTTTATTGGGTCATCATCGCTGGGGCCCACAGCAGATGGTAGTTGGCAAATGACAAGCAGACCAATTCCTTCACTTTCTGCCTCCATTCTTCTGTTGCTTCAGTCTTATGATCAAGATCTATGATTGCAACACCCCTTTAACTGAATGCACTGGAGTATTAAGAGCAGCTGGACTGCTGAATTCCCTGTATTTTGGGTCAAATTATTATTATTATCACTGACATATGTCATGAAATATGTTGTTTTGTGGCAGCAGTACAGTGCAAGATATAAAAATTACTTTAAGTTACCAAAAAATAAATAAAATAGTGCAAAAGAGGAATAACAAGGTAGAGTTCATGGGTTCATGGACCGTTCAGAAATTTGATGGCGGAGGGGAAGAAGCTGTTTCTGAAATGTTGAGTGTGGGTCTTCAGGCTCCTCTACCTCCTCGCTGATGGTAGTAATGAGAAGAGGGCATGTCCCGGGTGGTGAGGGTCCTTAATGATGGATGCCGCCTTCTTGGGGCACTGCCTCTTGAAGATGTCCTCGATGGTGGGGAGGGTTGTGTCCGTGATAGAGCTGGCTGAGTCTACAATCCTCTGCAGCCTCTTTTGATCCTGCACATTGTAGCCTCCATACCAGAAGGTGATGCAGCCAGTCAGAATGCTCTCCACTGTACATCTATAGAAATTTGCAAAAGTCTTTGGTAACATACCAAATCTCCTCAAACTCCTAACGAAGTAGAGTTGCTGGCGTGCTGCCTTCATGATTGCATCAATGTGTTGGGCCCAGCATAGATCCTCTGAGATGTTGATGCCCAGGAACTTAAAGCTGCTCACCCTTTCCACTGCTGACTCCTCCATGAGGACTGATGTGTGTTCTCCCGACTTCCCCTTCCTGAAGTCTACAATCAATTCCTTGCTGATGTTGAGTGCGAGGTTGTGGTTGCGACATCACTCAACCAGCCGATCTATCTCACTCCTGCACACCTCCTCACTGCCATCTGAGATTCTGCCAACAACAGTGGTGTCATCAGCGCATTTATAGATGGTGTTTGAACTGTGCCTGGCCACACAGTCATGAGTGTAGAGAGAGTAGAGCTGTGGGCTAAGCTCGCATCCTTGAGGTGTGCCTGTGTTGATAGTCAGTGAGGAGGAGATGTTATTATCAATCTGCACTGACTGTGGTGTCCTGATAAGAAAGTCAAGGATCCATTTGCAGAGGGAGGTACAGAGGCCTAGATTTTGAAGCTTTTTGATTAATACTGAGGGAATGATGGTGTTGAACGCCGAGCTGTAATCAATAAACAACAGCCTGATGTATGTATTGCTGTTGTCTAGGTGCTCCAAAGCCAAGTGAAGAGCCAGTGAGATTGTGTCTGCTGTAGACCTGTTGTGGCGGTAGGCAAGTTGCAGCGCGCCCAGGTCCTTACTCGAGCAGGAGTTAATTTTAGCCATGACCAACATCTCAAAGCACTTCATCACAGTAGATATGAGTGCTACCGGGCGATAGTCATTGAGACAGCTCATCCTGCTCGACAACAGCAGGTTCTATTATGAAAGATACTCTTTACAATTACTTAGGGCCTCTTCCAGCTCTATAGTTATTTGAGAAATCTACATTCCATCAACACTAGCTAGCTGTGCATCTCCCATTTCCTTCGTCCATCATAGTGATCCTGCTTCAGTTGCATAGGACTTAACTTCTAGTATCCTGTCCCCAAACTACTTTATTGCTCTACCTGTATCTCTTCCTGTAAGATGCCATTCAGAAACTTTCCCTCAAACAAAACATTTGATCTTCTGTCTTATGGGTTGAATTTTAATACCTAAAACAGATTGTGTTTGAATTTGGCATTTTTAACACATTAGCAATTTACTCAACCCAAACAACTCATTGCTCCATTCTGTCACAGTGTCAGCAGGACAACAAAGCAATAAAAACATGTATTCATTTTGTGCTTTAACTGAGTAAAAGAATTTATTGGGGTTGAGTAAAATGCTAAAATTTTAAAAATCTCAAATTCAAATACAATCTGTTTCCAACTTGTTCTGTTCTGCATCTATTGGAGGCAGGGTGAAGCAAGGGCTCTCGGTCCCTTCTCATTAGTAATGTATGTTTATGATGCTGCCAGACTCTGATTTACCCAGCTGTACAGTGGATAGCCAAGATCACCAGACATCAGGAAATATGAGGAAGAGGCATGCTTCAGAGGAGACAGCAAATGTTTTAACAGCTCTGCCTATGGACAAGGAGGAATTGGAGTTTTCTTCAGAGTCTCATGCAACCCCTGACCCTCTCCAAGGGTCAGGGGTTGCATCTCCTTCACAGGAATTAGACTACCCCCAGACCCAGCCTCAGGTCGAGGATTGGACTTACATAAACAGGCATCCTCCCTGAATCTGTCAGGCTAACTTCTGACTGGGGGACCCATCAAGGAGAAAAGGCAAAGCCTGTGGAGTTAAAATTTGCAACATTCAACATGGGGGGAGACACAATAAAAGGTAGACCCCAGCTCACCTCCTCACAACAGGCCGATCAGATGAAAGCTTCTTTTATGGCTCACTGTCAATTCCTTTTTTTCTGTGATGTACCTTGGGCATTTTTACTCAGCTAAAGCAGAATATGAATACATGTTTTTATTGCTGTTGTCCTACTGACACCGTGACAGAATGAAAAAAATGGCACTCCAATGCAAAGCACAGCCCTAAGCACACAGAGAGGTTCTGCTTAGTACTGGATTTTTCATTTAGCACAAGTGTGATTCTCAGGAGAGAGAAATGCTTCAGAAATGAGACTTCCATCTGTCTATGTGTGCTAATAATGCAACACAGTAAAGGAACAAAATGAGGTCTTTAGGTGTGCAATATGGAACAATCTGACTCTGAAGCAGAAGTATGATTGACAACTGGAAACGTTAGATCACCTCAACCCTTTGAATTTGAAGTTATACTGCCAAGTTTTAAGCTAAATGTCTACTATTGCATCACCTTTGACTGGACGTTGTATTAACACAAGGTGCACCAGTGAAGTACTTTAGTTTGCTGGAGAACAGAGAAGTGAGGTACAAAATAACTTAAAGAGGCAAAGAGATGGTGTACAACTTTAATGTGTGTTTAATGGCTGCATGATTCATGTATAAATGCAAAACACTGGAAGTACAGAAGTGCTTAGGATATATTGAATAGCTGCATGAACATTCCAAGAGGGAAACCTTTCAAAGTGCCAGAGTGAGGGCAGAATCCTTATGGAAGTGATTGATGTCTCTCCACTTGGCTCCCTTATTAATCAGCTTTTAAGATCGTCCACAACCATGGTAGAGCAAAGGCTTACTCCACATGTAGCCCTAAATAATCTGATTTAAAATAAATTACTGCAGATAGTTTTAAGATTATTGAAGTAAAGGGGACATGGTTTCCACAATATTGGAGAATAATGTTAAAGCAGTTCATGTAACAAATAACTAATTAGAACAAACAGCTGGTATTTAATGATCTAAACAGGAAGGATTAGAAACCCATTCAAAGATTGGAATAAAGGAGAGGTTAGTGAGGAAAGGGAAATTAAGTTGAAGATATCTCCCAAATGAACAGTAAGGATGTTTGAAAGACCTGTAACTTACAAGTTCTGTAGAAGCAAGTGAGTTATAAATATCTTCTGAAGCTCAATATTGTTGATAAGGTATTCAGGTTACTCTATGGGATTAAGACACTCAGCGTTAACATTTCAAGAAAAAACAAAGACTACAAATAATTATTTTTAGATTATATATTAACATTTTATTTTTTTAAGTTTCTTAGCATTCTCCCTTTTTCTCTTCTTGTGCTGATTAATGTTGATGCCTGGACAGGGACAAGGCAGGTTAGAACAGAACAATCAGTCAGCCTGTTGCTTAAGTTAATTTATTGCTAGATTGGTAGCTACTTCTAAAACCCCTCCTGGCTGTCAAGGTCAGTCAGAATCCATAAGAAGTAATTGGCTTTCTTGTTGTGGTTTATGAATTTAATACTAAGCTCATGAGAATGGAAGTATAATATACACATTTCATGTGTAATAGTTTCAAGTGTTAAATTTTAAGATGTGTTGGCATCTCTAGACACACCACTTTTATCACATTTGTTTTATTAGTGAATGCTCATGATAGCACCAAAAGATTAATCAGCTGTTACTGAGCCCAATACTGTGAAGCAATTAATGTAGTCACTTAAAGTGATAAAATTGCTGCCTAGACCTTGGGTTAATGACTTAATGTACTGATCTCAACTTATCTCTCTTACACAGCTGATTTTGGCAACTCCTTCTTTCTAACTCTTTTGATGACATTAAACTCTCTATTAAAACAGAAATCTTTAATAGTACATATGTGTGTGATCTGGCAGATTATAAAAGGGCAAAAGCAAAAAAAAAGTACACTGTTGGACAAATCTATCAGCAAATTTTATCAACTAATTATCAAACAGTACCTTTAGAACAAGATATGTTATCAGGAGAAAATAAACAGCTCCTTGGGGTTCTTTGTTTAAGAATAAAATCTTAACTTTCTTTTGCAATGCTACACTAACAAAAAGTCAACATGTTCTACACTTTGTGAGCCGAAAGAATTTCATTTGTTATGTTTTGTCACCAAGCAAACTGTAGTTTACAACCTAAGCAATAAAATCTATATATTCTGGTGAATTATCCAGGCTGAACGGCCATATATTAAGATCATTTAGACAGTAAGCTGCTGCATGTCATGAGAGGTCTCTGTAAATTTACACTGCAGCAAATCAAAGACATTTTAGGTATTTGCAGAGAAATGCTTTGAAAAATTAAAAGAGCATTTGAAGATAAAATTTAAACTGTAACCTTTAGGAAGTGCTGGAGAAAAAAACAGGAAAAGAAAGCTTGTGAATATTTCCTTGCAGTACACAATTTGCAAATAGCATCTTCAGGCAAAATCTAGGTTCACATTGTCGCCACTAATGGAACTATAAGACAACATTGCTGGTGGTATATAAACAGGAGTCCAGCAGCTTAAGTGTGGATTATCATGGTTCCCCGCTTCAATCCTATGGTGAATGGATTTTTGCAGCATAACATAAATATAAAGGTTCAATGTTTATGAGGTCCATTTGGATGGATTACGGAACTCACATCTAAATGTACTCTCACTCTGGAGTCCATCTGATGATGTGCTTATACAGTTGCATTGGTCTGTTTATTTAATAGGTAATAGTGTAATAATCCAATTCAGAAATGATAATGTTTGTTAAAAACATTTATGAAGATGGCCAAGCATAATTACCAGAAGAACTCTAAGTACTTCCTTTGAAAGGATGTCTTAAATCATTGCTGATGGTACATTAAGATATCCAACTTGAAATTATTTCCAGTGTCCAGTCCCATGCATGATGCAATATATCGTGACAAGTACCGATAAGTGAAGGTGATTTTGAAGCCCTTGTGGAAAAAATACATTGGATTCTCCTATAATTTTTTTTCAAATACTTCATCAAACGTCAAAATATTTTCCTTGGAATTCCCAGATGAAAGTAAAAAAAGCTAACTCTGGCTCTTACAACATCTGAACTTATTCTAACATTATGCTTCTAAGCATGGTCCTGACATAACTTGTTGTGAGTCCACCAAGAATCTCCAAGGAATTTCAGATGCTATGGGATTGATTTTCATACATCAGGAGGTTATTCATCTCTCCCAGTGAGATCAGTGGGAGCTTGGATGGATTTTTTATATTTGTGACTATTTATTTGTTCTTGGGATGTTGATGTCACTGGTACTGTTTTTATTGTTCATTCATAATTGCCCTGAACTGAACAAGCAGTTAGAGTCAAACACATAGTGAATAGAATCACATGTAGGCTGGGTCAGATAATGATGCCCATAGTCCCTTCTCCAAGGGACATGAACAACAGAAATTATGGTTTCCTTTATTAAGACATTTTTTTTGTAATTCCATTGATGTCAAATTCCTCACTGTGTCACCATTAGTAAACATTCCTATTTCTGACATTATAAAGATTAGAATAATGATGAAGCAGATGTGGTAATATATGGGGGTTGAGGTGATTAGTCTCCAGTAACAAAGGCAATCTTCCTTTTACAGGAGGTATGAGGGAGTATGTGGTGAATTCTCCCATGATTTCCACTGTTAATATTTGTAGAGGCTCCTTGATGCCACACGCTGTCAATAGCTGCCTTAATGTCAAGCACAGTTGGTCTTGCCTCTGGAATTCAGCTCTTTGGTCCATGATTGGACTAAGACTTTAAGAGTGATCTAATAAATACACTAGTGCAAGTAGGAGAACACTTATGAAAAGCACCATAAGCTAGAAATTCATCCTTGATCAGATATTTGTGTCTTCTTGAGGCTTCCAGGGGTATAGACAAACTGAATGAACTCACTAGAACCGGACACATGTGGTGAAATTGGACTTTATGAAGCCTTTTGACATGAAGGAGGTTGGTCAACAAGGTAGAGCACATGGAATTGGGGGTAGTATACTGACATGGAATGAGAATTGGTTATTGGACAGAAAGAAAAGACAGAGAAATCTTTCTCAAGATGGAATACTGCAGAAATTAGTGCTTGGGCTCCTGCTATTCACAAACAATGATTTGGTTGAGGGGAACAAACATCATATTTTCAAGTTTGCTGATGATATGAAATTAGATGGGATTGTGAGTCGAGAGAAGGATGTAAAGAGGCTTCAAGGGGACATGGACTACCTGAGTGATTAGCCAAAAAACATGACAGATGGAATATAATGAGAAGAGTGTGAAGTTACCCATTTTGCTATGCAAAACAGAGAAGAAGAGTATTTTTTGAATGGTGGGAGATTGGGTGCTGTTGAAGTTGAAAGAGCCTTAGATATTTTTGTACACAGGTCACTGAAAGTCAAAATGTAGCTGGAGCAATGATTAGGAAGGTAAATGGTATGCTGGCCTTTATTGCAAGAGGATTTGAATACAGGAGGAAGATAATTTACTACAATTATATAGGGTATTGGTATTGGTATTGGTTTATTATTGTCACTTGTACCGAGGTACAGTGAAAAGCTTGTCTTACAAACCAATTGTACAGGTCAATTCATTACACAGTGCAGTTACATTGAGTTAGGACAGAGTGCATTGATGTAGTACAGGTAAAAACAATAACAGTACAGAGTAAAGTGTCACAGCTACAGAGAAAATGCAGCGCAATAAGGTGCAAGGTCACAACAAAATAGTTTGTGAGGTCATAGTCCATCTCATTGTATAAGGGAACCGTTCAATTGTCTTATCACAGTGGGGTAGAAGCTGTCCTTAAGTCTGGTGGTACGTGCCCTCAGGCTCCTGCATCTTCTACCCGATGGAAGAGGAGAGAAGAGAGAATGTCCCTGGTGGGTGGGGTCTTTGATTATGCTGGCTGCTACACCAAGACAACGAGAGGTAAAGACAGAGTCCAAGGAGGGGAGCCTGGTGTCTGTGATGGGCTGGGCTGTGTCCACAACTCTCTGCAGCTTCTTGCGGTCCTGGGCAGAGCAGTTGCTGTACCAAGCCGTGATACATCCAGATAGGATCCTTTCTATGGTGTAACAGTAAAAGCTGGTGAGAGTCAAAGGGGACAAACCAAATTTCTTTAGCCTCCTGAGGAAGTAGAGGCATTGGTGAGCTTTCTTGGCCATGGCATCAACATGATTTGACCAGGACAGACTGTTGGTGATGTTCACTTCCAGGAACTTGAAGCTCTCAACCCTCTCGACCTCAGCACCATTGATGTAGACAGGTGCATGTACACCGCCCCCTTTCCTGAAGTCAATGACCAGCTCTTTTGTTTTGTTGACATTGAGGGAAAGGTTGTTGTCAATGACACCATTCCACTAAGCTCTCTATCTCTTTCCTGTACTCCAACTCATCACTGTTTGAGATATGGCCTACAACGGTGGTATCATCTGCAAACTTGTAGATGGAGTTAGAGCAGAATCTGGCCACACAGTCATGAGTGTATAGGGAATAGAGTAGAGGGCTGAGGACGCAGCCTTGTGGGGCACCAGTGTTGAGAATAATCGTGCTGGAGGTATTGCTGCCTATCCTCACTGATTGCAGTCTGTTTGTTAGAAAGTCAAGGATCCAGTTACAGAGGGAGGTGTTGAGTCCTAGGAGTTTGGTGACAAGCTTGCTTGGAATTAATGTATTGAAGGCAGAGCTGTAGTCGATAAACAATAGTCTAACGTATGTGTCTTTACTGTCCAGATGCTCCAAAGCTGAGTGTAGGGCCAGGGAGATCTTGGTGAACATTGCAGATGGAGTACTGTGTACAGCTTTGGTATCCTTATCTAATAAATTCATGCCATAGAGGGAAAGCAATGAAGATTCACAAGTCTGGGTCTAGGAACGATGGGTTTGCTGATTGAGGAGAGGTTGAGTGGACCAGGTCTACATTCTCCAGAGTTTAAAGAATGAGAGGAGATCTCACTGAAAATTATAAAATTCACCCAGGGCTTGAAAAAATGGATGTCGGGAAGATATTTCCCTTGGATGAGGAGTCAAAAATGAAAGATCACAGTCTCAGAATGAGTGGTAAGCCATTTAAAACTGAAATGAGGAGAAATATTTTCATGCAGAGGTAATGAATCTTTGGCATTCTCTACGCCAGAAGGCTGTGGGAGCTCACTCATTAAGTTCAGTTAAAACAGAGATTGATAGATTTCTGGATATCAAGGGAATCAAGGATTTTGGAGATGGTGCAGGAAAATGGCATAAGGTGGAAGATCAGCTGTGATTTTGATGAATGGCAGAGTAGGCTCAACAAGCCAAGTAACTTACTTCTGCTCCTATTTTGTATGTACTTGCTCAAGAAGTGCACTGTGTTGTACTCTGCCTCTGTCTCTTAACTTTAATGATTTCAAGGGAATTGAACTTTGATAGAGGAGGCACAAATGACCAAAGACTGTTTTCTCTGGATGAATAGCTTCACTGTGATAACTTGCTGGCTGTCAAAGAAAAATTCTTGTTATTTTGCTTTTTCTTTCAGATTCCAAGGAATTCCATTGGTGCCATTATCAATCTTGAACAGGTTTCCATTAAAGTTAACAAGAACTTCAGCAGAATAGGAAACAAATTCTACTGGACTGTTGGGTGCTTCAGGTAGAATTCTCTGTGAGGCATAGGGAAAAAAAATGACCAAACTATCTACTCAATGGGGCAGGGATCAGAAACAAGAACTACCACCCTGTTCCCTGCCAAGTCAGGTGTGTTAAGAAGAGGCAGAATCTAGGTGGATGCAAAGTCTATGCTAAATCAAAGTTTGAAAATTAAAAAATAACCTGCAGATGCTGGAAATATGCAATAAAGAATCAGGAAATACAGGAATAACTCAGCAGGTCAGGCAACATGTGTGGAAAAAAAAGAGTTAATGTGTCATATTGGAGACCTTTATCAGAAATTAGAGCTTCCCCAGGGAAATAGCCAAAATGCACTTCAGCGGAGCTGCTTTTCTGAGGATGACATTTTCAGCAGAGCTACTGACAGTCCAAACTAGATCTAATTTCTACAATGTGTGAGATGCTCTTGTTTTGAATATATTTTAATCAGAACAAGGATTCCAGTTGTACTTCACTGTTGTCATCCATCACTTGGTGGGTTTAATATAGAAAGTTACGGTTACGATTGGGGAATGCCATGGTTAATTTCTTCAGGGGTGGTTCCATTTTATTAAGGCTTTCTCTGCTATTGATCTAAGCTTTTTTTTAATGACTTTGGATGAAGATGAAAGGCACTCCCCATGTGATGCAGGACATGTTGTAAACCATGTGATTATAGAAATACTCCTATGGAGGAATAATCTTTTGCAAATAGCTCTTGAAATAATTCTGGATTAACACAGAACTGAGAGGTACCAAATAACACAGACATGGTTGATTTTTGTAGGATTATGTGCCATATTCAGGACTAGACAACAAATATTCTGTAGTACCACAAGATACAATGTTAAAGCAAACATAGTTTTACAATAACACTTCATAACACTTAAGCCACTATTTTTAAAAATGTATTTCTGTAAAAGGCGAATGTTTATGCTAGAGGCCAAGGCTGCATTACAAAGCACCTTGATATTGACTCTAGATATGTTGATATCACTACTATACTCTGATGCAGAGCCACACTGTCAGAGTCAGGGGTCTGGAATTCAGATGCAGCCCTGCAGAATTCCATGGCAAGACACCATTGTAGTTGCAGTAATACGCATGATGGTGTATTTTCCTGTAAGTTTTTAATTGTATTAAGGCTATGTATCTTTTCCAACATTAACCACTAGGTTGAAATTATGAGGTGCTGGGGTTGCAGATCCTTCCAATTACCTGACATAATTTTGCTAGTAGAAACTGCTGACTTGTTCTGACTGTTGCATATTGCTTCCCTGATGATTCCTTGCCCCCCATGCCAAAGATGTAGCTGATGATTGGGAGAACTACTACAGAAACCATGCATCATAAATGAAGAATAAGCCTTATGGCATAGTCTTGTAGCTCAGTCCTAACCTATACTATCTCCTGCTTAGTTCTTGGGAGAATAGGATGAGTGAATTTGTCATTAAGTATCTGTTGTTAGATAAAAGAAAACTGACATTGAGGAACAGTGGAATATTTAATTTATTCCATTTGTAAGGAAGCTGGTTATGATTCTTCACTGACTTTGATGGGGTTCATGGAGATTTATAGTTTACATTTATTTATAGTTTACATTCAAGATGCCATTGTGTTAAAAGCAAAATACTGAAGATGCTGTAAATATGAATAAAACTAGAAAATGTTGGAAACACTCAGTGGGTCAAGTACCCTCTATAGATATAAAAACAGGTAAGGTTTCACATCAAAGATCTTTCATAGAATGAATCATCAAACAGAAGCATTGGCCCAGCTTTTGCTGTGAAATGGCAGCAGCTGAAGTAGACCCCAGAATCAGCACAAGTTTACTGGATAAACTTGTTCCACTTCATGGAGTCCAGCATTGGAACTGGAGCTGGATTCTCTGCAGGAGAATCTGATCTCATTTCCTATCCCTGTTAAATTTCAATGGGGATTGTAGAGCTATGTGGAAGAAAAATAAAGAGAAAGTAAGTTATATTGTGATTATTTATTGAACTTCATTATATTGTAACCTATATTAAAATGTCTTTAAATAATTTTGGTTGTTTTTGCCTTATTTTATCTTACAGTATTTTAAAAATTATTTTAATTATTTCTATTTTCAAAGATATTCAGAAACATTTAAAAACCCTGACATCTTTGGTAGTTGGTAGGGTTGGTATTATTCGGCTTTGCTGGTTGTCAAAGGCTTCCAGAAGGTGTGTCAGGGGTGGGGTTTGTACTGTCTCATCACATCCCTTCATTACATTGTTCTGGACCTTGCTCTACTCAGGGCCTCATTATTCAGGTCTGGGACTACCTGACCAGCTACTATCAGCTTGTTGGATTCAGCTGAGGTAACTGAGCAAGTGGTGACTATGTGCATGAGATATATGCGGTGAGCCATAATCAAACCTTTGATGTGCTGCTTCCTCAGACACTCTTTGACCTGCTGAGTACTTGCAGCATTGTTCTGCTTTTATTTAACTTCTCATCCTGGGTCTTTCTTCATCCCAGCACTTGAAGCAGTATTATAACGTTACAGCAGTTGATTTCAATAAACGATTACAAAAAAAAGGTTTGCACATGCCTTGCTGAAATTCAGTCCTCAAAGATTTAAGGTTTAATGGACATTCAGCAGAATTGTTACAAATAAATTTGGTTCCTTTTCATATATTTATCAGTGTTAATAAGGCACATATTTCCTTACAACATAGAAAGACGCTATTCAGCCCATTGAGTCTATGTCAGTTCTCACAGCAATTCCATCAATCCCATTCCCCCTCTTATTTTGCTGTAACCTGTTCCCTCACATCTGACCATTAACAATGATTCTCTACAGTAGCCACCTGCAACAGGGTTAATTTACAGTCAAAAAATTCATCTAACGAACAGCACGACTTCAGGAATGTGATAGGCAAACAGAGCATCAAGGGGAAATTCTGTCACAAGGCGAAAATTGTGAACTCCACGCAGACAGCAATGGAGATCAGAACTGAATGCAGAAAGCTGGAGCTGTGTGACATATGTACTATCTGCAGCACCACTGTGCCTCCCTGCAACACTGTTGTGCCTCGTTTTTCTGGTCACTTGGAACTGTAACACAAACAAAAAAATTCCCAGCTAATCCAATCTGGGAGGTTCTATCTGGTTTACTCAAACACTGCCTTTGTTTGTTTCATGTCAGGTAAACTTTTAAAGTTAGGATAATGAATTGACCTCGTTTGTCATAAGCCCATCGATGCAATGATCTGACTTTAGGATTTTGTGAGGTTGCATCAGTTCCTGGAATGTTCTGCTCTTGAAGTTTAGTTTCGAACTGACCATGGAGTGTTTTGTTGCAGCCAATAATGCACCTACTGCAAAGCAAATTTTTACAGTACAGTTTTTAAATAGGCATTTCAATTTATGTTTCTTGTACATTGGTGAAACATTTTTGATGGAGCAGTGACATAATCCTATTTACAAATCTAAAAAATATACCATAAAATCAGGATTACATTACTACTTCTTTATTATGTTTTTAAAATTCCTCAGTGATGTAAGGTAAATGCTCTTGTGCGTTTTTTGTCTAAAGCACAGTAACATCCAGATCAGACAGCAATTTAATGGGGAAATATAGAGAGCTTTAAAGGTTGTACCTGGTTTAATCAAGGTTCTTCCCAGACTGTGTGTATGTGCACATCAAATATAATGCCACTTATTTTACATACACTACTAAAGGGTAAAATTTACATTTTTTTAAAAGGTAGTGATTTTTCTTTCACTGTTTTATTGTGACTTGTCTTGGAGGAATGATAGTCTTAGAATGACATTTCTTTTAACTTTGTATGGTTGAAATAGAATGGACCATTATAACAAGAGAGCAAACAGTGGCCTATGTCACATCCACTTCAATGTTCATTGCTCTTGTGGCTGAAGTGGATAAAAGCAAGGATAAAAGCAAGAATTATTATTGCTGAGTGCTTAGTGCATTTGTATATCATCCCTCTGTTTGCTATCTTAATGGCAACATTAGTCCATTCAGTTTTATGCCACTATTAAATTAATGGCTCAGCGATGTGACATGAATGTGGTAAATAATGACCCTCTGAAATCACCCACAGTAATTGTAGGTTTAAAAAGAGAAAGAAAGACAAATGCTGGAAAGCTGAAATCAAAGCAAAAAATTGTTGGGCATTGACAGCAGATTTGAAAGGGAAGAGTATGTGTCTCACCAAAGCTATCTTTTGTAACCTCCACAGTTCCTTCTTTCAAACTGAACAGATGACACAAGTGGTTGCTCTTCGAAACAGAAACCTAAGACTTTGGGCTTACTGTTCTTCTCAGTATCGATGTTAGTGAAGAATTTTCCTTCCTTGCTCCATTTCCTTCTTCCATTGTGACCAAGACCAACTACCATTCTCTCTCTATTACCTAAATCTAATCTGAACCCCCTTTTAACTAATCTAATCAGTCTGATGCAAAGCTTGCACTTCTACCTACTCCTTTCCCACTTTATTGGGCTCTAAAAAATCCTTCTAATTTACTTATACTTCTTTCAGATCAGTATTTCATATTTGCTGCTTACAGTGCGCCTTCCTCAATATTCAAGTTAAATCCAAGTTTATTGTCACAGGCATACATACACAGGATATAAATGCCATGAAAATTAGCTTTAGTTTTTTGCAGTAGCAGCACAGTACATTACAAACATTGTTTAGAGCAAACGTGGGTTGGGCAGTCATTTTGCAGAATGCTTTTTAATTATATATCCTATTTGAATGTGCCTGTAATTTATTTATTTTTTTTTTAATTTACAATTTGGTAACAGGCCCTTCCGGCCCAACAAGTCCACGCTGCCCATTTTAAACCCATATTAACCTACCCGTACATCTTCGGAATGTGGGGGGGAAACCAAAGCACCCGGAGGAAACCCACGCAGACACGGGAGAACGGACAAACTCCTCCCAGACAGTGACGGGAATCGAAACCCGATCGCTGGTGCTGTAATAGCGTTGCGCTAACCGCTACACTACCGTGCCGTGATCCTTTAATCATGGAATACTCTGTTCCCTATCTGCACATGTGCTCAATTGTAATACTATCGAACATCAGTCATGTGGTGTGACTGCTTTGAACAATGGAACAGTTACATAGACATTCAATTTGCAGTCCGAAATTGAAGTTTCAGCATTTAAAGTGTGTTGTTTTGCAAATAAACATTACCCCATTTGGACATGTGTGCTGTTTTACAATGCATTCAAGAAGACATTACAAATCAGCAATGAGGATAGGATTTTTCTTCAGATTTGTTGAAGAACATTATTAAATCTTGCCTGGCAAGTTGTAGGTGAATTTAGAGCACCAACATTGATTTTTCAATGTCTTTTCCTGTGACCAGTTGCTCAGAATTGTGTTAGTCCAAGAGTCTGATATGTATGGATGAAAGAAGTGTAATCCTAACAATAGATCATGTCAATACTGGTAATACTGAGTCTCAAATCAGCAATACCCCATCTGTTGGCATTATGGGTGCAAAGGACAATTCTTCCATCATAGTATGACTATTCAATCGAGTGCAGGAGTTTCAAACAGAACATTGTTGTGGATGGTCTGTTCTGGCTACTGCATGATATCAGCTGTGAAAATGTAATGTACATGTTAAATGTGATCAAAAAGGACATTCCATTCAAGAAAGACTCAGTGTTGAAAGAGGTCTATGAACAAAATTTGGAAGGATGGACAAAATTTGAACCATGTAATGGTTTCACAGGTATCTACAGCAAGAGTTTAAAATCTCAGCATGTAAATAGTTTTCAGTGTGCTACCTTGCAAATAAACATTATCACTTCAGATATGCAATAAATCAAAGCATTCATGAAGACATTATATGTGAAGAAAATTTGTTTTACTGATGAAATTAACTGGTTTTGTCCTATAGAAAGAACATTCACCTGTGGCAGCTACCATTAGTGAGAGTATGATAAAGTAACTAAACAATCAATACACCAATTCTAGATTACTTCATCGTAAATGGTCATTTCCCTGATCTGTATTTCAAGTACCTCCATAATTTACTAAGTAACTTTTCTGAGAGACTGGCGTTCATTTGCTAGCCTTCACTGTAATGGTGTGACAATAACACATTCTATGGCTGGGTGAAGCCAAAGGCTCACCTGTCAAGCTTTTGGCTATGTTTGTTCCCCAGTATGTTACCTTGTTCTTGATGTTTTAGAAACTCAGGGCAGTACAAGCAGTGAAGGTGTAGGGAGAGTTATTCAGGTGTTCTACTGCAATGAATGTAGAACAGAACCACTTTAGTTTTTTTTTCATTGCTGACGAGTTCAAGCTGCAGAATTCCATGCCACTTTATACAAACAATCTGAATAATCAAATTACCAGACTAGCTTTGAGCACTCCCTGTGTTATGACTGTATTGTCTGTTTTGTTCTGCATGTTTGACATCTTGTACCACTTTTTAAATAATGCTTTGTCTCTTCAGCTTATTGATTCTGTCTAAAAAGCAAAGATCATTCAGTTGCCTGCAGACAGCACTGCAAGGGACTGGATTCTACTGAAAGTATCATACAGAGCAGCAAGTGGTCTCTCATCACTCAGCCTTTCCAACACAATCACATTTGTTTTGTCCCTCAACTCCCTTTTGGTTTCACACAGTGACAGGCTGCCATGCTGACCTGCTGCCTTAACACATAGTTTATCAGCGCACGTCAGGCGTTATGTACCAAACACAACACATGGATTACACTAACAAGAAGTCAGCCTATGTAGCCACCAGCAGCAGAACTGCCTCTGTGGGTGTCAGAACATTAGGGAGCCATGTTTACAACAGATGTGTAGAGTACACATGAAGAATGTGCATGGTAAGGAGAAATCTTGACAGTTTTTTCTACAGAATTTTTGATTTTTGCGAAGAAATTAGTTGGTGTCTTGTTGCCTGAGATTTAAACCAAAGTTTTCTTTTTCTTCAGTCAAACATAGATTCATTACTGTTTCATGGCTTCTGGTTGCCTCCATTGTCATTATTTATGCGGGGACCCAGACAGTGCCTCGTGTAAGTTTTTTAACACTGGGTGCAACACATTTAATCTCAATCGTGTCAGAAGTCAACATCCTGTTGCTCAGCCACTGAATAAATTCCACCTGAAGGTCTGCCCAACTTCTCACCTCTTCATCAGATACACCCTTCGTGCCCCTTTTACCATATTGGATGAAAGCAGCTAACTCAGTTCATTGTTAGTATTTCCCTGCTTCTGAGCTTGCAAGTTCTGCTCTCAAACCTCTTCCAGAAACTCGAGTACAAAAATCACCGTAGGGAGGGGTTACAATGTCAGAGAGACGGTTTTACGGTTAGGATGTTAAAATGAGACCCAGATTGCTCTCTCGGCGGACACATAAGACTCCATGGCACCATTCAAAAGAAGAGCAGGGAGTTATCCTTAATTCCCTGTCTAATAATAATACCTCAATTGGCATCACCAAGAAACATATTACCTAATTAATATCACATTTTTTCTTTTTTTGGGAGCTTGCTGTGTGTAAATTAGCTGCCATATTTGCTCTATTGCATCAGTAATCACACTTCTAAAGTTTTTCATTGTTTTTTAAGCTCCTTAAGAGGACCCAAATTGAAATAGGCTATATAAATGCAAGTATTTCTTTCTTTTAACAGAGACTGAGGATTGAACTTGATATTTTCTGAGTGTCAGTTGCTCATGGAGTGAAGCACACTCCCTTCCTTCATAAACTCCAAGATTCTGAGAAAGAGTTCAGAAGGCATTAACTTTGATCAACTGAGGCTTGGGATTCAAAATTGCTGTGTATTTTTCATGGATCCCAGAATGCAGTGTGTGGAAGACTTATTGGGGGGAAAGATCACACATTCTTAAGGGAACAATTTCTCAATGTGGTGCAATCGAGGAAGAAACCCGCTGGATTTCTACATCCCCATCTCCTTGTAGATACTTTCCAGTCTTTTTGATGAAATTGACACTTGTGCTTTGAAATCCAATAATGTCAGTCTCCCTCAACCATACTTTCCTGAAATACATATATCAAGAAATTGGAGTGGGTGGCACCATAGCATTCAATTACATTGAAAATTCAGTTGTGGTGGAAAATCAGAGGCTTACCGTGAGACGAAGGGTCTTCAACCTGAAACTTTATCTCTCTTACTGGAGATGCTGTTTGGCCTGCTAAGTCTTTATGACATTTTCTGTTTCTAGCCTCCCTCCAGAGTTTTGTCCTTGCATATAACCCAAACAATTCATTCTGTACTCGGTTATAACAATGCTTCATATTAGGTAAATGTAGCCTCCTTGAACAGGTCACAACCTGTGAAATCCAAAAGTGGGGACCAGTTTCACGTCCTTCAAAAAAATACTTCCCTTCCATGAGGGGCCTCCCAACCCCTTGAAGTCATAGACTTACAGAGCATAACCCAACACTGGCTTGACAACTGATTTGCCAACCCTAAACCTTCATCGTCTCTTGACTATTAATCTACCAAGCAGCACAACAATTGAGCTGCTGGTTTGACCACTCTGACTTCCTACCCACCCTGTACTCTTCCCACAGCAATTCTCAGCAACCAGTTCTTTGTCCAACTCAAGCTTCTGATCCCTGTTACTAACCTCCTTTACTGAGGCAATATATAATGACATCAAATAGAACGTCAAATCAGAAACAATTATAAGCAATAGTGATCAACTTTGTGCTCCTCAAGATTTTCAAGGACTAACCAAGTAGTATTGTACCCTTTTGTTTTGTAACATTTAATTTAATGAATTGAATAAGGCAGAACTTGGTAAGTGGGAGCCAAGTTTTCAGTGTGATGAACTGAGACTAATCTGGACAGATATTGGGCCCAAAGCAAAATTAAACATGCTGGATGTATGGGTTCATGAACATCTAAAACTCTGCTTGCCCACTTTCTGTTCACTCACTGCCCCAGTGTTTCTAAATTACAGTGGCTTCCAGTGAAGCAATATCACTAGTTAAAAATTCTCACCCTTAATTTCAACTACATTCATGGTCCCACCTCTATAATTTCTTCCAGATCTATATTCTTCTGAGACACCCACATTCCTCAAATTCTGGCTTCTTGATCATCCCCAACATTAATTGTTGCACATTTGCCAGACATGCCTTCAGTTGTAAAGTCTCCAAGCACTAGATTTATGCTCTAAGTTTATTGCTGATTTGATGTACTATGTAATATAATTATACATCATGATGACAGAAGATAACAAGGAAACAATACTGCTTACCCAAAACAAATACATACCACGGACATTTGGAATCTTATTTGAATCATGATCTTATTTGGAATTGCTTGCCCTGCAGTTAGAGTCACGGGAAAATAAATGATACAGTTAAAAAGTAAATGTTTAGGATGTTGCATTGAATCATCCGTTTTTAGTGATTTTTGTTCTTCCAAACGAACACCTTTTAAAATTAATAATTAGAGCTATAAGCTTACTTCCATTTGATTTTTTAAAATGATGTAGAGAAAAGCGGAAGGTGCAGCTGGAGATAACTTTGAGGAATCAAAGATCTTACACATTCCAAGGTGGTCCCTGAAAGAGTTTGGAAATTCTTCTAGTTCATCAAAGTACAATGGAATGCAGCTTACAGCACGTTTCAGTGACTCTGTTTCAGCAAATGAAGGTTGACTCTTCATCAAGTGTGTACGGAACAATCAATTATTTATGTTCTTTTCAAAAGAGAAAGTCAAGGAGTCACAGGTTGTTTTGAAAAATGTGATAATCAGTGAAGGTGATTCATGATTATTTCAGTCAGTTACTTCTTTTGAAAATGTAAATTTTGTAATAAAATGCAATTTATAAATGCACAATATTCAACAATCCTTTCCTTTGTCTTTTGTGATGCCTAGGACTATTGGGGACATATAAATAAGTGACTAGAGAACAGGCACCGTGTGCAGTATGGCAACTGGGTAACAGTAGGCACAGTAATTTTTGTGAATAACTACAAACATAGTAAGGTTTATATAGAATGCACATGTGGTTCATTTATATATATGTAAATAGTTCATGTGATATAGAATGTATGATGTAATAGACTGGGTTATTATGGCACAAGATCCCTTCCAAATGCAAGGAATAGATACCCTCTCCAGGGGCACTATCTTGAACCAAAAGACAAGGATAGTTAAAAGCATGAAATTTCATTGCAGTTTGCCAGTAAAGTATCACTGCAAATCTTAACAAATCAGGGTCAATTCATAATGGCCTTCACACAGACCTTCTGAAAAAAAAATTGAAAAAATTTATCCACTGAACAATTTTCCAAGTGGTTAAAATTAACTTTCAGAATGGGAAGAATTAGGAAATATCCAATGTTATGCCATACCAGAGGTGGTAAGTGTTTATATTTATCACTGGTGAAGTTTTACCTCCATATGTATGAAGTAACTATCATCCAAGAAAGTACAATGGGTCTGTGGGGCTATGGATAACATCTTTATTCTGTGGCTGCCTCTAGAAATAGCATTAATACAATTTAGTTGATAAATTATAGCCATTTTTCAATGATATTGTGGGCTATATTCCTTTGTATAAACAACATGACCCACAGCAAATAGAAGTTCTGTAGGCCCAATATGTTAGAGTCATAGAATTGTTCAGTACGGAAAAGGCCCTTTGGTCCAACTCGTCCATGCCATCTATAATGCCTATCTATGCTAATCCCATACTGTATGTTGGCGCCGGAAGAATGGCGACTCTTGCGGGCTGCCTCCAGAACGCTCTACGCAAAAGATGCATTTCACTGTGGGTTTTGATGTACACGTGACTAATAAAGATATCTTATCTTATCTCTTTGCCTATATTAGGCCCATATTCCTCTTCTCCTTTCATATCCAAATATCTTTTAAACGTTGTGACAGCATCTGCCTCTACTATTTCCTCTGGCAGCTTGTTCCATTTAATCACCATCCTCTGTGTGAAAAACTTGCTGGTGAATCTCTTTTACACTCTTTCTGATGCTACCACATCATTCCTGTACTGTGGCAACCAGAACTGTACACAATACTCTAAGTGTGGCCTGACCAATGTTTTGTACAGCTGCAACATGATATCCCAACTCTTATACTTAATGCCTCTGCCTATGAAGGCAAGCATGCCCAATTCCTTCTTCTCTACTTATCCAACTGGGTTGTCATTTTCAGGGAGCTATGAACTTGCACCCCCAGGTGCCTCTGTACATCAACACTGCTGAGGTCCCTGCAATTTACTGTGTATGTCCTGCCCTGGGTAATGAGTTCAACATCAGATTAGGATCAACCTATTCCAGCTAACCAAACACCTGGGGCTGACCCTTCACATTTGCAGTCTGGATTTACGTAGCACAGGGGCACACTGCATTATAACACCAGATGCTAACTATTAAAAAGCAGATCAATAATACAGAGGCAGAAGCTACAATGCTCAGTAAAGTTTCTTTTATAGTGCCTCTACTCCAACCACTCAATAATCACAGATTTAACAGCAAACCAAAGGGTTTCCTATTAATGATTCCTCCATTATTGGCATTTCATGAGAGCACAAAGCAACTATTCAATGTACAAATCATGAGACCAATTCCTGCCTATCAGGGCTGGATTTGATTGTCTGAAAAATTGAGAATGATCGACTGAACAATTATATGGCCTATAGGAACACTCCTACTCCTCCATGCCGCAGAAAGGAAAATTGTCAGAAACTACCTGTTGACCCTCTTCAGTTTTCTGATTCTTTTAACCTGGTGGGAAAGCCCCACAAATTTCCCTTTCATGCCAAAATTAAAACAAATAGCAAAAACATTAGATGCAATTAGCATTTATAAATTAGGATACTCCCAACTCAGAGAGTAGCTTAAAATCATGATTCAAGAAATTCAGTTGAAATTGGAAACAACACAGTCCAGGAAGTTGTCCAAATGGTAAATAGCCCAGGCATTTTAACTACCCACCAGATGGTGCGTAGAGTTAAAATCCACCCATGTCCCACAGCAGGAGGGGTGGGCAATCTTGCCAAGTTACTGAAGGCTTCATTGAGACCATGCTTTCTGAGTGCATTTCAGATGTTGTTTCATTCAGAATGAGAGGAAATGACTACAGAAAGCATTGGGGTCTGCACAAGTGATGAGATCTTGTGAGGACTGTACTAAATGAATAAGGTGAGGGTTGGTCCATTACCTTGAGATTGAGTGGTTTAGTTACTGCAGCATTTACCAAGCAATTAAAATAACTGCTTTAGTTAAAAAAAACATGCAGAAAATACAATCTTACAAATTCTGTCAAGGAAGTAATTCTCCAAAAATCACAAGCTGTTGCTGCATGTTGAGCTGTCAACAGCAGAGTTGGCAGGAGAGTGTTAAAAATGACTTCACAAAGCTGTGCACAAGTAAGTGACTCACAGGTAGCGTTCCCGGCTGCTAGATAAACAAAGGCTCCATATGCTTAGCACAGCAAATGGCATAACCAGTCCTTGGAAGCACATATCTTCCTCTTCTAAGATTACAGAACTTAACAGCATTTTGGGGAGACTTCCTGCTTTTGCCCATAGAAGTGGTTATACTTAGTTTATATCATTTTAAAAAACACGATCATTTAACATTTTAGTTTTAATAAATGAACTACACTGTGGTATCCCAAAGAATAGTTTAAGTTTACAACAGATGGTGTTTGTGTGTGTGTGTGTGTGTGTGGTGTGTGTGTGTGTGTGTGTGTGTGTGTGTGTGTGTGTGTGCGTGCCTGTGCGCGCGAGAGCACGTGTGTGTTTGTTTAACCTTTTTTACAAATATTTATTTTATTTTGGGCGGGAAAACATTGTTGCTTAAGATGAACACCTACTCCAAGGTGGTGTCAGAAATATTATTGGTTATGATATATGACAGTGATATCAAATTTTCCATTAAAATTATTTTATTTTAATTTTCTGCAAGTGTCTATCTTAAATTGAACAAAAAGTCATTCAGACCTTGCAGAACATTTGTCTTGTAACTGTATGTTGTATTCAGGCATGATGTCAGTAAAATATTCATTGCTCTACCAGTCACTGAAATCAGAAACTTCATCCTATGAAAAACAATTGAGGTTGCTTCAATTCAACATTTTAAAGTTGTGATAAATAAATGTTTGTTAGGTTAAGCATGTAAATGGAGTCAGGGTACAGACGGACCATGATCTCATTAAATTTTGAAACATGCTCAAGTAACTGGTTAGCCTAGTATGTAGATCCATGGATTGACTTAGATCAGAAGAAATCATCCTTCAGCATCTAACCATCAGGAAAGGAGTTTCTTAGACAATCTGTCTTCTTCTGTCCTTATCAAAGAAAGTGATGGGCCGTCTAATGGTTTGAAAGGTATTCACAACCTCAAATGTTTATCCAGTTTGCTTGTTTCAAACCACTTCAAGTATCATGTGAAATCAGACAGTCTGCAATATGCAAAACAGGTCACTGATGCTTGATTATTACAGAAACTAATTTCATAAGTTTTCCAATGCAATCATACCAGCAACAAGAAGTGGATTCCAATTATAATTAATCAGTAGGTTACCCTTGCTCCTGTTACATCTGCTGCTCTGAGACTAGAAGCTGTAGAGTTTGTTGTGATCTGCAGCACAGGGTGAACTCTGGACCAAACCCTCAGGAGCAAACTCTGCACATTTGTGCCCATTTGCAAGATTTCCATCAGTCTTCACAACCATCCAATATTCTGAAAACACTTTCTGAGTAGTCCAAGGTTTCTACATTCTTAAAATATCTACAACTATCCTGTGTTTGTAACTTGCTCATTGAATTCAAGGACCTTCAGGGTATCTTCGAAGTCAATTTTAATGTCAGCTAGAAATTACATTTTATACAGTATGACCCAGCTTACAGAAGTATCATACTGCTCCTCCTCAAAATCATAGCTAGACCCAGCTCCAGGTTTATATAGTCAGCCTTATTGAAGCAGGAAGTGCTTGGCAGCATTCAAACTGGCAATATAATTTTATTCTCTGTGACAATGTGGAATCATGGGCAATGCAAAGTGCATATGTGGTTATTAAGAAATATATCAAGAAATGAGAGTCTGACAGAAGACTTTCATGCTATTAATATGATCTAAAATTGAACCCAGAACTATATGAAAGATGAACTGGAATTAATATTAATACAGCAGGGAGAAGGGTTTGTTTACCCACTTCCATGTTCATTTGTACCTTTAGACTGAGCCAAATTTGACAAACTGAGCCCTGATGGCACACAGTATGCCTGTCAAAATCATCATGGAACAAGTTGCTGCAGTGAAAATTCAAACCGTGCAAGAACAGGCACCTGTAATTGACTTTTGAATGTTGTAAAGACAGGAATATCTACTTTGAAAGTCAGAAGGTGTATGTAACACAAATGTTTTTTATAAGACATTCTGAATCTACTACTTTTGTCATGTTTCTATTAATGTTGTTTCTGATTTTGCTTGTATTATTTTTTGAACAGATATAATTTTCTTGTGAAATGTCTATACTTTTTTTAACATATGTGTCAAATCGCTCTGCTGTTACTTGCCTTGGGGCCCCACAGTGCATGAGATCTCCAGTCACTTTTGAAAAAAAGATTCATAATTTGAACAATTAACTGTGTTGAAATGTAAGGATCTCAAAGGTTGCTAAGTCACTGACAGTCTGGAGATAATTCCTTCAACAAACCCAAGCCTTGACTATAGAACTAGCCTGCACATTGAACAAAAATGTGGTTGAGTATCCCATTGAACACTGGATTGTTTAGATTGGAAGAAGTTGTACGACAAATAATCAAGTAGTTGACATTAAAATGGAGAGCAAAAGACTAAAACCTGCTTTGAGATAACTTAGATGCAGAAAACAATTGAACAATTCAGATCAACCACAGCTAATATGAAATTTAACAAAATACCCTAATCACATAAAGAAAGTCCACATTTTACAGTTGATCAATACAATCTGCTTTCTCAAAGGGACAGGTTTATACCTATTAATATAAAGTCAACATGTGAACATTTTCAACACCAAATGGGGACTCTCAAAGCTTCACCCGCTGGGCAAGTTTTACAGCTTGGGTCAGCGAAATTCAGATTTGCTCGAACTGATCTGTGGCGTTGGTGAACTAAAGTAATCTCATTTTATTGATCAGAGCTTCAGAAAGTTTTGATTTCCAGTGGGATTCAGTTTCAGAAAAAAAAATTGACTTGTCTCAGAAATGGCTTGCTCATCTAAGGTTAAAAGTCTGACTTCATCTGGAATTCCTAATTTGTAAAATAGGAAATCTCTAATTCTAAACATACAGAGACTATTGATACCAATGGTTAAGGACAGTTGTTCAATACAGATGCTTTGTTAAGAAAGCTCATGATAGTCTTTTTTTAATGGTTTGATTATTTAATAAACCATTAGAAAACCTTTTTAGAGGTAAAAGCTCCAATTTGGATGTGTACAACATCAGATTATATGGTGTTGGTTAGTTAATTGTCTCATGCCCTCTGTCACAGTAGGATTTCAGCTTCACGGTGAAGTCATGCTCACTGCTGGGAATTAAAGTGTCAATTAACTACCACTTGATTCAGTTAATTTGTTTTCTTAGAATGAGATGCCTGTAAGTGAAATGCTATCAAGGGTTATGGAACTTTATAAAGTGACATTTCCAACCCAAGTCTGATTTCAAGTTTAATTGTTACTGCACTAATTATTCTCATTATTTTCTCTTCCTAGGCAGTCCCTTATGGTCAATGATGAATTGCTTCCACTCCCGATTTGTGGGCTTTGAGGTGGCTGAAGATACCTATATGGCATCTGCAGACTCTGGCATAATTGTGGCAGATGGTGCTAGCTAGGGCTAATAGACAACAGAAAGAAAGAGTGTTCAGATATCCACTGAAATGCTACTTGAAATGCATAGAAACCTCAGTCAAGTTCTGAGGCACAGATAGCAAACTGTGGTCAATAGTTCTTCACAAAGTGCTGGAGGCCACTCAGGAAATCAATGAGTACACTTTTAACTTCTAATTTGGCTGCTAGCCAATGTGAGACCATCCTATGCTCTGGAAATGCCATTCTCCACAATGGCTATGCCTGTCAACCAGCTCAAAGTGAGACCAGCCAATTCCCTGTCCTTCCATATGACAGTGTTCAGTGTGCCAACCTGGTACTTTCAAACTAGCTCAAACTTCAAGTTGCCAATAGCACTCAGGCAGAGGCCCTGCTAAATGTGATAAAAACCCATGATGCATACCAAGTAAAGGTAGCCTCCAGGAAAGCACAGTGCCTAAAACTTGGATTAAAAACACATTTATTCCATTTTTATAAAATATTGATGTTTGTGGAAGTCCTGCCCATTAGGAAGTTGGACCGGGCACTTCCTAACATGAGTCACCCCAATGTGGGTAGTATTTACCCATTGCATTTCATGCATATAATGATGTCATCAATATAGATGGTGCTTATTAAAACTTACCAGTAGAAATTGGATAAGCAGATCACAACATTTGACCTTCATTAAAAATTCTCTCTGTTAGTTCTTAATCAGCTCAAATCTTTTTAACAGCAAGGAGTCCTGACACTCAAAACTGGAAATCATATGGGATTCAAAATGTCCCCATTGAGACGTTGTTTTAGATGAAAAATTTCCTCCCCATGAAAAAAATATAATGGTTGGCAGCACTGACCACAGATCAAAACATCTATGTGCTTATCTCATCAGTGCCAAAAGCTTCAACCTGTGGCCCCACTGATCAATTTGGTATTGGTATTGTATTGGTATTGGTTTATTATTGTCACTTGTACCGAGGTACAGTGAAAAGCTTGCCTTACAAACCGATTGTACAGGTCAATTCATTACACAGTGCAGTTACATTGAGTTAGTACAGAGTGCGTTGATGTAGTACATGTAAAAACAATAACAGTACAGAGTAAAGTGTCACAGCTAAGAGAAAGTGCAGTGCAATAAGGTGCAAGGTCACAACAAAATAGTTCGTGAGGTCATAGTCCATCTCATTGTATAAGGGAACCGTTCAATAGTCTTATCACAGTGGGGTAGAAGCTGTCCTTAAGTCTGGTGGTACGTGCCCTCAGGCTCCTGTATCTTCTACCCGATGGAAGAGGAGAGAAGAGAGAATGTCCCTGGTGGGTGGGGTCTTTGATTATGCTGGCTGCTTCACCAAGACAACGAGAGGGAAAGACAGAGTCCAAGGAGGGAAAGCTGGTGTCCGTGATGATTTGGCTCACTCAAGAGGCAACTGGTTCATTTTGTATCTCAGTTGTTGCCCTCAACCTCCCCCACCTTAAGACCAGGATGCTGTTTCCTCTGTTTGTCCCTTCCTAACCTTACTCCCTTTCTAACTGATTTCATCCCTCCATCCCAACCCCACCCCTTTGCCCTTACATTCTTTCATCTCCATGGTAGCCTCTATGGGTATTTTAAGACTGCTGAGTGCTTCCTGTCAGGCAATGTGTGTATGACAGCTCTGCAAGTAAGGTAAGGTAAGGTATCTTTATTAGTCACATGTACATCGAAACACACAATGAAATGCATCTTTGCGTAGAGTGTTCTGAGGGCAGCCGTTAAGTGTTGACATGTTTCCGGCGTCAACATAGCATGCCCACAACTTCCTGCTCCGTATGTCTTTGGAATGTGGGAGGAAACCGGAGCACCCGGAGGAAATCCATGCAGACATGGGGAGAACGTACAAACTCCTTACAGACAGCAGCCAGAATTGAACCTGGGTCGCTAGCGCTGTAATAGCATTACGGTAACTGCTACACTACCGTAACTGCCAGCTGTGAGTGCCCTGCATCCAGAAGAGAGGAAAGCATCACAACCCCTCTTAAAGTAAGGATGTCGCAAACATATGAACTTTGGGTGAGCATGTGTTGGAGCCATGCAACACAGGAACAGGTGCACTTGGGCCACCATATCTTTGCCAACCGTTAATTACCTATCTTTGCTAATTCCATTCACCAGCACTCAGTCCATAGTCTACAATGTTTTTGTGATTCAAATGCTCATGCAGATGTTTTCTAACTATTGTGAGAGTAACCTGCCCCTGTCATCCTGTCAGGCAGTGTGTTCCAGATTTCAACCACCTCTGAGTGAAAAAATTCTTCCTCAGATCCCCTCTATACCTCTTAGTTCTATTTTGTCTTAGGCACCTTTGCCATGGGGAAGAGCTTCTGACTATCTACCCCATCTATGCCTGCCATAATTTTGCACACCTCTGTCAGGTCCCCTCTCAACCTCCTCTGCTCCACAGGAAACAAGCCCAGCCTATCCAGTCTCTCTTCATAACTGAAACATTCCATCCTAGGCAACATTCTGGTGAAGATGCAAGACAGTCCCTCCAGCATTTTGTTTTTTTTTGCCCTCGAAAAATTCTGGTGAATCTCTTCTGTATCCTTCTCATGCCATCACATCCTTTCTGGAGTGCGGCAAACAGAATTTTCCAGCTGTGTTACCATTTTTAATTCTACCGACAATTTTACCAGTTTTATGAAGTTGTACCAGGATCTGGCATAAGCACCACACACAAAAGGTATTTAACACATCAAATAAGGAATATGTTCAACATCTCAGCTCAGGTTCAATCCTAAGTCTGGTTGGTCAACTAATTTAAAGCAGTGTGATGATGGAAGCATTACAGTTGGTCATTGCTTCACTGGGAATGCTTTGGAAATCAACCAGCATTCTGGAAAAAAAGTGGGCTATGTGTGAAGGAAAGCCTAGACTCTACTGGGACGGTGTTCCCTTGCTTTATAATTCTCACTCACCAGCTCTTATGTGAAAAACAGCAGAATCAGTCCTGTATAACTGAAGTGCAACATAGGTCATCACCTTTCCCACAAGAGGCCAAAGATGGTGGAGAGAGAAAAGCCAAAAAGGTTGTCATCGTGATTTACACAAAAGTAACAAGAACTTCTGGGCCTTGTAAGGCCAAAGGTAAGTTTTTTTTTTATTAATCCAATGTTAGTGAGCCTGCAGTGCAACAGTGCACCACCTCTCAACCCAGAATGGAAACCATGTCTACTCTCAGTACTGTTGAGCATATCAGAAGCATATTTGACACCTTGCCTGGAGCAGCCTGGAAACACCATTGTAGATCATCTGCACTCCGCTTAAACTATGTAATGAAGGTGAGCAAAACGTATCTTTTCCCCCTGAGTGGAACGTTGTGTGGAGAGAAGCAAAAAAAGTGGTGATTGTTCACCTGTCCTGCTTTCCAAACCTTGCCATCAAAACTTCTCGTGCCATTGAACAAATCCAGGCCACAAACTTTCGCTATGTAAAAGTTCACTGTCAATAACTAATCCTTTCATAACGTGTTTCAAAAAAAATGTGACATTTTAAATAGTAACTGATACTTCTAATGTCAAAATTAAATTGTAAGCTCTTTTAAAAATAATGAAAAGATTACATAATTCATAAAAAATAATGAAACTTAGCCAGTGTTGTCTTTTAATATCTGCAACAAAGCTTCAATTTCAAGTCTATAATCAATCCTAGAAGCTTTAGCTTTGACTCCCATGTATGTATTATCATACTTGGAAAGAATCTGAAACTGAAACTATACATTCTGATCATGTGCAATTTGTAGAATTTTCCAATTTGTAATCTGCGTATCAGCAGGAGTTAATGCTCATTCACAGTGTGAGAATTTCAGACATTTTCTGCATTTTCAGCAGGACTGTTTATCCAAATGAAGACTGGATTCTCAAATCTTTAATGAAGTGAAGTTATCTTAAATTTTTTAAGAACTGAGTTTCTTCTGTCATTGACTCTTTAAGGATAAGCAGAAGTTTTGAAGGGCAATATCTATAGTTGTAGCTTATACGGTAGCATAGAAAATAAGGAATTACTCATTGAGTACGATATTAGTTTTTACTGACTGCCTGTTATTTCTTGTGGAAAAATCAAATTAAAAACCTTTCCCTTTGGAATCATTTTGAGGCTAGAAGATTTTTTTTGTATATATGTCTATTATCCATTCAAAACCTTGGGCTAAAAGTTCACAGCTAAGCCACCAGTTCTCCTTGGGAAATGGCACAAACCATGATTTCTGTCATTTTTGGAACTTCTGCTATTTGTGAATGGAATTAAAGCAAGAAACTAATGGTGCCAGAGTACAGTTTCAGCTCCCTAACATCGGTACATATCACTGGTCAATTTTTCCATTTCGAGATTCCTACTTTCACATTTAAAATGGAAACTGAACATGTAAATGTGCTGGTAGAACGTTCCTAAGGAACATGATCAAATATAATACCCACAGCACAGGGCAGCATGTAATTATAATATGACAATTTTATATGGACAGCCTACATTATACTTGTAGTATTTACATTGGAAATATTGGAATAATAATACAACATGCAACTTTGAAATAGGAACTGAATAATGTCCGAATATGCTGTTCCTATCAAGCTCTGCATTTTAAAACTGTGTCACCTGAAGAATGGACAGAGTGAAACTGGATTACACTATACTTGTTTTACAGAGGTATCACAGATGCAATATGTCGGTAGTCTTGTCTGCTGTCTGCTACATTGGTTTGGGCTCTTTTGAGGGTACTGTACAAACTGCTTCCTCACAAGATTTCACAGCATACCATTGAATACCATACTCACTGATCACATCATGATCTTTTCTCTGAAAGAAGTTGACTAACCTCACTAAATTAAGTAGCTCAAAAATCTTCCTTGGACTCAATGAACTATATTAAAATGTCAGTGACTCCAATTATGAACACATGTATCATCGGCTTGTGAAAATAGCCACATTAACTAGCCATCTTAGAGTGATGCACTTTGGTGGGCTTCTTTGAATGCTAATATTTCAACTGTGCAGGGCTAAAAGGGAGAATTACCAAACAATGCATGCCCTGTTCTTATGCATCCTCTACCATAGGAGAAGATAATCTATGATAATTGTAACAAGAACAGAAAATACTTGAAATATTCAGTGGGTAAGGCAGCATCTGTGGAAGGAGAAACAGAGTTAATGTTTCAGGTTGAAACCCTTTGTCAGAACTTCAAATTGCAGGACAGCATGTGGAAACAGAGCCTACACCTCTGAAATACTTCCCTCAGTTTCCACACTTAGAAAAGCTGCATAAAATTGTTATGGAGGGAGAAGTAAGAGGTTAGAAGTTAGAAGTAAATATCACACTCACCTCTGAGATCAATAAACCCTAACATCTGTCATCTCCATTACCCTTTCTTCCTTAATCATCAAGATAGAGGAATTCATCCAGTGAATATAGAAGGTTGCACTGAAAACCTGTCAATGGGATTGAGGGATCCAACCCCATAGTTGCTGTGGTTGCAAACATGTTTTACCTGTGTTTGTGTTTTGTAATTGAAGATTCTAAATCTAATATCCAAACAAAACAAGAGTTTTTCAAGAGTAGGTGTAGGATTCTCTCTGAGCATGTGGTTTTCAGGGAAGAGGAACAGGAGCAACATAGGTTGCAGCACTTGAAAGTGAACAACTTAGAACGTAAAATCAATATTCGTCCAAGAAGGACTTAAGCAAAGTGCTTGCACTTAGTCAGAATCAATGAGCGAGCTTGATCACCTACAGAATGAAGATCTGTCACACAGTTCTCTTTGAGACAATGAAGGCAATTACTGAATGCAACATTATCAACGTACAAATAGTCCACCATCATGAGGTGCTTCGAGAGGCTGGTCATGGCACGCATTAACTCCAGCTTCCCAGACAACCTCAACCCACTGCAATTCACCTACTGCCAAAACAGGTCTACAGCGGATGCCATTTCCCTGGCCTTACACTCATCTCTGGAGCATCTGGACAGTAAAGGCACCTACGTTAAACTATTGTTTATTGACTACAGCTCCACCTTTAATACTATAATCCCAAGCAAAATCATCACCAAACTCCGAGACCTGGGACTTAACACGTCCCTCTGCAACTGGATCCTTGACTTCCTGACCAACAGACCACAATCAGTGAGAATAGGCAGCAACACCTCCAGCACGATTATTTTCAACACTGGTGCTCCACAAGGCTGCATCCTCAGCTCTCTTCTCTACTCCCTATATGCTCATGACTGCGTGGCCAGATTCCGCTCTAACTCCATCTACAAATTTGCAGATTAATAGGCCATATCTCAAATAATGATGAGTCAGAGTACAGGAAGGAGATTGAGAGCTTAGTGACATGGTGTCATGACAACAACCTTCAATGTCAGCAAAACAAAGAGCTGGTCATTGACTTCAGGAAAGGGGACGGTGTACATGCACCTGTCTACATCAATGGTGCTGAGGTCGAGAGGGTTGAGAGCTTCAAGTTCTTAGGAGTGAACATCACCAATAGCCTGTCCTGGTCCAACCACGTAGGTGCCATCGCCAAGAAAGTTCACCAGTGCCTCTACTTCCTCAGGAGGCTAAAGAAATTTGGCATGTCCCCTTTGACACTCACCAACTTTTATCAATGCATCATAGAAAGCATCCTATCCGGATACATCACAGCTTGGTATGGCAGCTGCTCTGCCCAGCACCACAAGAAACTGCAGAGACAGAAACCAGTCTCCCCCCCCCCCCCCCCCCCCCCCCCCCACCCCCCCATGGACTCTGTCTATACCTCTCGCTGCCTTAGTGAAGCAGTCAGCATAATCAGAGACCCCACCCACCCGCATCATTCTCTCTTATCTCCTCTCCCATCAGGTAGAAGATACAGGAGCCTGAGGGCACTAACCACCAGGCTCAAGGACAGCTTCTATCCCACTGTGATAAGACTATTGAACGATTCCCTTATAGAATGAGATGGACTCTTGACCTCAGAATCTACCTTGTTTGACCTTGCACCTTATTATCTACATGCAATTGCACTTCCCTGTAGCTCTGACACTTTATTCTGTATTCTGTTATTGCTTTTACCCTGTACTACCTCAATGCACTGTGCACTACCTCAATGCACTGTGTAATGAATTGATCTGTACAAACAGTATGCAAGATAAGTTTTTCACTGTACCTTGGTGTAAGTGACAATAATAAACCAATACCAATACCAATATTTCAGGTGGTCACATGATATCTTTAGGCATGTTACAGTTTGTACTTTACATAAGTGCAGGGGAACTCATTACCTTTCGCAAGTAATGAGGCAGCAGTAAAATTAAGGCCATCCATTTTTTTTCTGGATTGCTTGCTGTTCCAAGCTCTAAGTTGTAATGGTGGCATCCAAGTTATTTTGCAAGCTTCTCAAAAAACTCACTGCAGCTTCCAGCTGAATAGCTATAAAGAACTACTACACTGGAGCATATGCATTCACATTATTATTCATAAAAAAGAAATATTGAAGTCACATAGGAATCCATTGCTGCCTGGACATGTCAGAAGGGACTCTTCAGTACGCTGTAAATCACGCATTGAGTGGAGTGGTTGCTAGCTGTGCCATCACATCTTTGTCATATAAAATGGTCCAGACAAAAGAACAGGTGGCAGCAACTCGGGTAATCTTGTTCCGTAGATCTTTTCATCATATTCCTAATTTGTTCTGCATTGCAATGGTGCATCTGCAATAAATAGAACAGAAGCTAAGAATGAATGTGTGTGATGTTTTTGGGAATCAAGTGGCACTTGGTTCCTTTTGAATCTTTCTTCACAGAAATGTCATGGTACCACTGCAAATGTTTAGTTGATAATCTGATGGGTTAACAATGTCATGCTGTCCCTTGTTATTGATAAATGAGCCCCATGTCTGTCTTCCTGTAAAGCAGGAAGTGTTTCAGGTGGGGAATTCCCTTTCTATGTTTGCTCCTGTCGCAAGCCAAAGAGGGAAGAGCCAGCAGTTAGGAAATGCATACCAAGTGATGCAGGTTGTGACAGTCTTAATGTAGAGGAAGGATATTTAGGAGTCTTCATGTAAGTAATTGTCATGAGAAGAAAAAGGCTGCCGCAATGTGTAAAGCCAAACTACTGTCCCTGACTAACCAATCACATTGTAAGAGGTTTGCTATGCAGCTTTTATGTTAGTGAGTAATGCGTTCGCTGATGTCCAGGAAACCCATAGAAAGAAAAGAGGACAATGCCTGCTTGCCCAGGCCTGGCCAAAGAATTTTTCCATACACTGGCTGAAGCCCTTGGGGTGAGATAGATGACAATCCGTTCCAGTGCCACACATCAGGTTTGGCAAGTTCTCTGTCACATGCACCCAGCAGACTGGACCTCCTACACTCAGTTCCATCAAAGAGGACTTGTGGGTCATGCTCCATGAAACGATGACATCTTGTCTGTCTCTTCGGTGTTCTCTGGTCACTTGTTTTGACTGCCTGTGCCAGATGATCTTGTGTTGGATATTCTTGAAAAGTGGCACAAAAACACTCAAGAGACATGCAATCAACAGAGCTGACAGTGGAGCGAATGTGCCAAGCATCAGTCCTTGCATGCACATTACTCCTCCAGCTTACTGTTGCCAACTCCCAGCCAGAAATGGCATTTTAAAGCCTGTTTCTCTAATTCCCTTGCACTTCAGCAGATTTTTCTCATTTTGCATGGGTGTTATGTCAGTCACCACTCTAATGAATATGCAAATAAGATGATCCAGGACATCTCATGTAAAACTTCTCCATCAGCGCACACGGTTCTTTTTAATTGGTGTAAGTTTGTTCTTGGAAACAAATTAGGCCAGTGTTTTTTTTCATTCTAATGGCTTGATTAAAGTTTTTATTGAAAGGCTTTGGCCCGCTGCAATTTGTTATTTTCTCTCGGAGCAGTGACTCTGCCTGCTGTCTGCCTGCATCCACGACTACCAGGAAACATCTGTAGCATTTAAGCAAGCCAAAACTACTGAATGTTTATCTCAAAGACTGGATTTTAACTCCCAGCCAGAAACAAGGCAGGCAGAAGCTGAGGCGAACATCAAATAGTCTAGCACTACACAACATTATGTGAGGGAGACTTTGCTCAAGCTCAGAAGGAACTAATCAATAGTCAATGGATGAAAGCTGGATTTGGTTGTGGCAGAAGGCTGTTTGGTGGGGCACTACATTTGAAGGAGGGGGGAAGGAAAGTCCAGAATAGCAAAGCCCAAGGATTCCAAATGGGTTTGGGGAAGTAATTGCCTTCTTCATGGCCCCACAAATAATCAAAATCAAAGAACACAACGTGCAACTTTGGACCACTTCCAGCCAATTTAATTTCCTACCTGCCCAGTTACCACAAGGTGAGTATATCAAAATCTATTCTGGCATTTTTCAAAGCCATTTGAAAGCAAGTTGGAAACCAAATTGTAAACATTCTATTTAGAAAAATTAAAGAGCCCCCTTTCTTAAAAGCAGACAGATGTATTTGAAAATATTTAGTGAATTGATGCAATTGAATGGAATGCTGGATCATTTCGAAGGAGATTTAGCAGTTAATCTCTTTGGTGTATGTCGGAGTCACAATGAAACCAGGCCAGCAACAGATGGCAAATTTGAACATAAGAACATTGAAGGAGTAAGCCAATCGGAGCCTTGAGTGTGCTCTGCTATTCAATAAGATCATTGCTGATTAAGTCAGGCCTTAACACCACTTTCTCACTCTCTTCCCGTACCCTTTGGCTTGTAGTTTAGAGTCATAGGGAGAGTCATAGAGTCATAAATGGAAGCAGGCTATTTGGCCCACAACATCCATGCTGACCAGAGAGCACCCATCTGTAGTTAATCCTATCTTCCAGCTCTTGGCCTATAGTTTCTATGTCAAGGTGATCCAAGTGCTCGTCCAGACACTCCTTAATCAATCATTTTGAACATATTCAATGACTCTGCCTCCACAGCTCCCTGAGGTAGAGAATTACAGAAATTCACAACCCCCTGAAAGAAGAAAATTCCTCCTCATCTCCATCTGAAATGGATAACCCCTTATTCTGAAACTATGCTCCATCTTCAGGGGAAACATCCTCTCAGCATCCACCATAATCATCATCATATTATATGTTCAGTAAGATCACCTCTCATTCTTCTAAACTTCAATGAGCATAGGCCAAACCTGCTCAACTTTTCTTCATGTGGCAACCCTTCCCAGGAAGCAACCCAATAATTCTGCTCTCCACTGCTGCGAATGAAAGTATATCATTCCTTAAATATGGAGACCAAATTGTATGCATATTACAGGTGTGGTTGCACCAGAACCTTGTTAAGCTGCATCAAAACTTCCCTACTTTCATAATCCGTACTCCTTGCAATAAAGACCAACATTCCATTAGCCCTACTAAATACCTACTGTACTTGCATTCAATCTTTTTTTGTGTGTTTTGTGCACTGGGACTCTGCCCAGAAACTCAACTGAACCAAATAAAAACAGTACTATGGCTAGAAGAACAGCTCAGAGACTGGGTATCCTGTAATAAATGACTCACCTCCTGACACCCCAAGACCTTTCCACCATCTATAAGGCACAAGTCAGGAGTGTGATGGCATGTTCACCACCTATCTGGTTGAGTGTAGCTCCAACAACTTTCAAGAAGCTCTCCAGGACAAAGCAGCTCACTTCACTTGCGAACTATCCAGTACCCTAAACATTTATTCCCTCCACCATTGGTGCACATTGGCTTTTGTGTGTACCATCTATGAAATACACTGTACTAACTCAGCTATGAGACTCAACACACTTCTTAAACTCAGCTAGGAGACTCAACACACTTCGACCACCAAGAAAGGCTGCAGGTACAGGGAAACACCATCACCTGCTAGTCCACCTCCTTGTCCACTCCCCAAGCCCCAGCTCTGCTCATGTGGTCCAGCTACCAGCCACTCACTCCTTTCTAGGATGAGGTCACTCCCAACCCAACCATTAGTTGCAGGCTGTATTGTCCCTGGTTCCTGGTCTATGAAAGGAAGGGTCACTTTGTGCTCCTGCTCTGCCAAATGATCCAAATTGTCGCTGTTAACTGCCAAGCTGCTTGGTGGGACAAAAAAAGCCAATCATGTCTTGATCAGATATGGAAGTTGACAAGGAGTGGCAAATGGATTTCAAAACAGATAAGTGTGAGGTGATGTATTTTGGAAAGTCAAACCAGCATAGGACTTGTACTATGAACGGTAGGGCACCAGGGAGTGTAATGGAATAAAAGGACCTAGGAGTACAAATGCATGCTTCATTGAAAGAAAAGAGAAAGGTAGTTGTAAGTGAGGATAGTATAGTCAGGGGAATAGACACAATTCCTTGTCGCAAGGACTGAGAGTCCTAAAGGCTGTATTACCTGCCTGGTGCCCAGGTTCGGGACATCTCACCTGACCTGCAGAGGAATTTGGAATGGGAGAGGAAAGATCCAGTTGTCATGGCCCATGTGGGTACCAACAATGTAGGTAGAACAAGGAAAGAGGTTCTGCTAAGGGAATTTGAGCAGCTAGAGACTAAATTAAAAAGCAGAACCAAAAAGGTCATAATCTTTGGATTGCTACCTGAGCCATGTGCAAATTGGCACAGGGTCAATAAGATCAGAGAGTTAAATGTGTGGCTCAAAGATTGGTGTGGGAGAAGTAAGTATGAATTTGTGGGACATTGGCACCAGTATTGGGGAAGGAGGGAGCTGCTCCAATGGGACAGGCTCCATCTGGACCATGCTGGGACCAGGGTCCCGGCGAAACACTTAACTAGGGCTGTGGATAGGGCTTTAAACTAAATAGTAGGGGGGTGGGTTCAACAGACTGGAAAAGTATGGATAAAGTAAAAGGGAAGGAGAGTGCAGGAGAGGTTACTGAAGCCTCCAGAATAAAGATTAAGACAACATTTAGAAAGGGATAAGAATTTAACTTCAGACAATGTGGAGACAAATTTGAGAAGAAGGGTGGTGAATACAGGACTGAAGGTGTTATATTTGAATGCATGCAGTGTACAAAATAAGGTAGATAAGCTTATAGCACAGTTAGAAACGGCAGATATGGCTTTGTGGACATCGCAGAGCCGTGGTTGAAAGGAGATCACAGCTGTAAGTGAAAATGGTTAAACTGGAAAGAGTGCAGAAAAGATTTACGGAGACACAAGAAGTTCTGCAGATGAAGTAGAGGAAGGAAATTTAGGACTCTCTATGTAAGTAATTGTCATGAGAAGAAATAGGCTGCCACAATGTGTAAACCCAAACTAGTGTCCCCGACGAACCAATCGCATTGTAAGAGGTTTGCTGTGCAGCTTTTACGTTAGTGAGTAATGCATTCACTGATGTCCAGGAAACCCATGGAAAGAAACCAGACTGGAAAGGAAGAGAGCAGGAGCCAGAAAGATTTACAAGTATGTTGCTGGGACTGGAGGGACTGAGTTATAGGAAGAGCTTGGATAGGTTCGGTCTTTATTCCTTGGAACAAAGGAGAATGAGGGGATGACTTTATAGAAATGTTTAAAATTACGAGAGGCAAAACAAGGTGGATGGTAACAGTCTTTTCCCCAAGGTAGAAGAGTCCATAACTAGGGGGCATTTGTTTAGGGTAAGGTGAAATATTTAAAAGGGACCTGAGGGGCAACTTTTCACTCAGAGTGTCGTGAGCATATGGAACGGGCTGTCAGAGCAAGTGGTTGAGGCAGGTACAATAGTATCATTTAAGAAACGTTTGGATAGCTATCGGGAGGGGCAGGTGTCGGAGGGACATGGGCTGAATGCAGGAAATTGGGATTATCTGGGTGGTAAATACAGGACGTCAACATGGACTGGTTGGGCCGAAAGGCCTGTATCCGTGCTGTTTTGCTCTATGACTCTATGACTATGACACATCCATCCAATCACTGCCGACTTCCTTTCTCCAAAACCCAAGGGCCTTTCTCACTTTATCAGCTGGATTGCAACCTGCATTAAGCAGCTTCATTGCCCTTGGGGGACTCTGGACTACTTCATTGCTCTCCCACTACCTCCCATCTCTACACTCCTTCAGGTTTTATCTGCTGGCAATTCATTCTCCCATTTCCTAACTGCAGGTCCCCCTCCCCATTCCAGGCCCAGTAACCACACTATCTGAGGCTAGCGTGGACTCTCTCCCAAGCTTTCCCACAGAAAAACCTCAGGGGGGCTTGAACTCCCTCTCGATTGAGAACTACTGTTGGCAGGCCCACTGCTGAGAGTGGGTGATGAAGGTGGACAGTCAATATAGCAGCAGCTAAGTGAGGTAAGCAGTATCCAGAGGATAAATTCAGCCCGTCCTCCAACAAAACCTGTGAGCCACAAAAAAGGTGTTTGCAACCCCGATATTTAAAGAATTGCTGCTAAAGCATATTAGTAAACCAAATGTGTTTTTATAACAACCTGGTAATTTCATGGTCACCATTACTTTTACTAGTATTTTGCTTTCTCATTTATTTTATGAGGTGTATTTACATTCTTCAGCTGCTGTGGTGATATTTGCACACATGTCATCAGATTATTAGTCCAAGTCTCCAGTAAAATAACCCCTATGTTGCAGAGCTAATACTACCCAGCAATGCACCTGAAGGTGTGCCATCCACAAGAATCATTGGGCAAAATTGACAAGGGCTTTTTGACAGCATTTTATAAAACAAAGACCAATAGGCAGATGAGAATTCTACTTTGCCTCCAAGCATTGCAATAATACCTGCAGAACACACATCAAGATCCTGGCAGTCTCTAACTAACAGCATAATGGGATTGTCTTTGCCTTTTGATTCCAGCTGCTCAAGCAAGTAGTTCAGTTCCACCTTCTGAAGGGTAGTTAAGTTTGGGCAGTAAATCCCACAAAGAATTAAATGAATGTGGTGCATGTGTTAGAGAGGAGACAGAGAAAATGACAGACCACATTGTTTACACATGCTTCAGATGTTGTTGGTTTCCCATTATAAATGTACTTTGAGTGAAATTATGCATGGGAGGGGTGGGGTCATTGGGGGAGTGGTCACTTGCTCTAAACTTAGTGATAGCCCTTCATCTAAGCCTGAGAAAATTGCAATATGATGTTAATCCAAGATTCCTATGGGTCCTCTACTGAAGGTAGAGTGCAGGAAACAGAAACTAAGAAAATTAGCCTCACTAGATGTCAACCTGAGAGAAACACACAAAAACACTGCTCAAAAATTCTCTGAATCAGAATCAGATTTACTCTCACTGACATATGGCATGAGATTTGTTGTTTTCCAGCAGCAGTACACTGCAAAGACGTAAAAATCTACAAATTACAAAAATAATGTAGTGCAAAAAAAGGAATAATGAGGTAGTGTTACACAAAAAGTGCTGGAGGAACTCAGCATGTCAGGCAGCATCTATGGAGGGAAATAAACAGTCAACGTTTTGGGCCGAGACCCTTCATCATCGATCGTTCAGAAACCTAGTGGTGGAGGGGATGAATCTGTTCAGGAATCATTGAGTCTGGGTCTTCAGGCTCCTGTACCTCCTCCCTGATGGTAGTAATGAGAAGAGGCCATGGCCCAAATGGTGAGGGTCCTTAATGATAGATGCTGCCTTCTTGAGGCACCACCTCTTGAAGATATCCTCGATGGTGGGGAGGGTTGTGATGGAACTGGCTGAATCTACAACCCTTTGCAGCCTCTTGCGATCCTGTGCATTGGAGGCTGCACACCAGGCTGTGATGCAAACCAGTCAGAATGCTCTCCACGTACACCTATAGAAATTTGTAAGAATCTTAGTATAACATTTTGTAGTGCATGAAAAGATCTTTATCAAAAACTCAATTGCTAAACGCCGATCATGTCCATTGAAGTCAAACAGTGAACAATGTTTGATGGCTAGTTGTTATTTTTAATTTAAGTCCATTTCATTTTGCAAGATTCTTGATCTGTATAGAAGATTTGCTTGCTTTTAAAATGTATAATATGATGAAAGTGAATAAAATAGAGATGCTGTCTGTGAATAACTGACCTCAGGGCATGGTATAGTAATGTGGTGTGCAAAAATGATTATGGTGTGCTGAAGACTCAAAGGAAAATACATCTTGGATGCATGCCTGACTGTGGTACAGAAATACATACTGTAGACAGCAATAAAAGAGCAGTAAGAATGCCAGTGTTACATGTGCAAAAGATTAATGAGCCTCATTAATGACCCCTGCCCCTCCTATGGCAGACTCAGTGGATCGCTTGGGCTAATAACCCTGTATTTGGTTGTGTTAGCAGCTCCTTTAAGACCATGCATTACAGATGACCTACTCTCACTCTCCAATGGAGGCCAAGAGGTTATCTCCCATGAGGACGGAGTGGAGAACAAGTTTCTGATTAAAGGTTTGAACATTTAGGATCAAGGTTAGGAAGATTTCAAAACTCGGTGGGCTGTGAAACATTGGAGTTTTATTATTTACATATGTGTATATTTGGAAGCTGAGCACCATGGGTTCACATCGGGAAGGCAAATACCTTCTACCAATCAGATCCTTCCGTGAAACATCACCACTAATCAGTGAAGATAGACATCGATGATGAAATTTATAATCATCTACAGTGCACCAGCACAACCTTTAACTCTCTGAGGAAAAGTGTGTGAGAAGATCAAGACCTCAAAACTCAGCACAAAATTCACGATCTCCTGGGCAGCAGTCGTACCTGGAGATACAAGAGACTGCAGATGCTGGAATCTGGAGCAAAAAACAATCTGCTGGAGGAACTCAGCAGTTGAGCAACATCTGTGGGAAGAAAGGAATTGTCAATGTTTTGGGTTGAAACCCTGCATCAGGACCCATGCAGGGTTTCGACTCGAAATGTCAACAATTCCTTTCCTCCTTCAGATGCTGCTCAACCTGCTGAGTTCCTCGAGCAGTGTTACCTGTCCTTCTGTACATCTCTGAAACATGGACAATTTTCTTCAGACATGACAAAGCATCGGGGAGAGCTATGCAAAACATTCCAAATTCGTTAGCTGGATGAAAAAAAATCAATGTCAGGACCATCTCCCAGGCCAACTATTCCATTGCCTGCATGCTTGACTCTGAAACAGTCACTCTATTCCAAGATCAGTGACAGCAAGAGATTACCAGGTGGACAGAGGAAATGCTTCACGGATGCTCACTAAGTCTCTTCTTAAAAAACACAACATCCCCACCAACTTGTGAGAACCTTTGGCCTATGACCAATGAAAATGGAGAAGGAGCATTCAGGATGGCACTGAGAATCTTGAAAGTCTTCAATGGTTCCACATGGACGCCCAGTGAAAATGGCAGAAGGATTACACCATGCCCCAAATATCTATTTGCCTCATCAAAGACCCCCCGCCCCACTCATAGCAAAGTCTGTGCATCCCACATTGACCTCATCAGTCACCTTAGAATCCACAGACCTGAAGTGGATGCAGGTCATTCCTGGCCCCAAGGGACAGCCTGGGAAGAAGAGATTAGACATTTATTACTGAAATCTGGAGGAGTTCACCACTCAGATGGTTGTAAATACTTGTAATTCTTGGTTCTAGAAGCCTGTGGCTGTTCAGCCATTGAGTACATTCAGTCACAAACAAGAGGGAAAGTAGAGGTGAGGAAAGTCAACCGTGATGAATTTGCAGTACAGCCACAAAGAGCCATGTGATCTGCTCCTGCTCCTCTTTCTTGTTAGAAGACTCTCCCCATCCTCTGTGGAAATTTTCATCAACAGAACGAAAAACTGGAAGATCAAAATACATCCAAATTGGCAGTTATGGTTATTTCCTTAGTTGTAAAGTTCTTGAGGAAGTAACTGAGACCTTGGAAGGCAATTCATAAAGTTAAATCTTTTTTCTGTACTCTAAGTGATAGCAGTTAGTGCTGCTGCTTCACAGCTCCAGGGACCTGGGTTCGATCCTCACCTACAGAGCCATCTATGTGAGTTTATGCATTCTCGCTGTGAACTCATGGGCTTCTCCAGGTCCTCTGATTTCCTTCCACATGCCAAAGACTTGCTGGCAAGTTAACTGACTACTGTAAAATTTACCCCAAGTGTATGTAGGTGACAGGAAAATCAGAGGGCAATTGATGGGATGTGAGAGAGATCGGTGAGGGAATGGAACTGGTGAATGTGCCCTGAAGTATTGCATCTGAAGGCCCAAATGGACTCTTTCTGTGTCTTAAGGAAATATCTGGTCCAGAAGCAGGCATGGCTGCTTGTAATTACAGACCATGCAAATGCACAGACTTTTTTTTTTGTCAAACTTAACAAGCTATGATTTCTTTTGCAGTTTGGATGACAGTTTGGAAGCCCCTTGTCACGGTGTGTGTGCCTTAACTTTCCAGTCCAAGCAGTCTTCCACACTGAGACTGGGCAGCCTACTAGAAGCATGGGAATGATTTTCATTCCACATTAAAATAAACAATAGAATCAGAATAGTCATAAAAATGGTGCTTAGTGCTGGAAACCAAAACAAATTCTGGCTGTTTAATCAATCCCACAGAAATGCTCAATCTCTTACAACTATACAGTGAGGAGGAGGGAGATGCTCCTATCTTCTGTCACAGCCTTCAATCTGGCAAATATTTTTCACACCTCCTTCAAGTCCAAATCAGCATTTAGGCAGAAACTGTCAGCATTTGTCACTTGGCTGAAGATGTAACTGGGAAAATATTCCTGACCTCTACTCTTTCCCAAATACTTCGTTTAGCTTCGGCATTTGGCACTTCTGAAAAGCTTGCCTTTTCACCTTGGTTTCACAGAGCCCTAAAAGTGCACAGCTCTGGGCTGAAAGTGTGAGCCTTGCCTGGCCCTCAGTGACCCATGTGGGTGCTGCCATGCTCCACTTCAAGAAATCTATTGCGGTTGCCTAGGTAAACAGGGGCTTCAGTCAAGTTGCTGTGGTTGATTGATTTCTTCTACTCTGAATCTGTCAAGGAAATATGTAACAACTAATGATATGGATGCAAGTATCCATCATTGCAAAAGCCTTATGCCACCTTTGAGCTATTTAACAGATGATCAGGAAGACAAAATAGCTGAATGCAGACAGCCAATCATAAAGAAAATTTCCTGAACTCTGCACTTTAACTGAATGGAAAGATAATTGGCAGCCTCTGTAAATAATTATTTTCTTGTTTCAAATTACATCTTCTTTTCTGTTTTGGATGCTTTCTTCTTCCCTTATGTTATGCTGCTTTCACTGAAATGTCATAGAAACCAAATATAAATAATATTTATCAGGCTCTATTGCTGCTCTAACAGAATCTGCAGATCTTAAGGCAGTAGAAGGTGCTTCAAAACTATTCAATGCTTCCCAACACAAAGGTGGCCTTTCACCTCCTCAGCACTGCGACCACACAACTAACAGCTTTGCTAAGGCTGAACCTGCTTTGACATTCTCCAACAATCTGCAATCCACTATTACTTCTCGTTCAAATTTTGCTCGGTGGCAATGATTCCACTGCAAGGGTGTGAAAACCTTCAAATGTCTCCAACAGAATAGTTCAGTGGCCCTCTGACCCCCTGCATGACTCCTTATGTGACACACTAGGCTTGATAGTGGAAAATGTAACAAAGAATTCTCCTATTAGTTTATTTCCAAATGCATTTTTAACTATTTACCTCATTTACATATGACCCTGACTACATTCCCATTTAATTGTTACTTATTACTGTGCCATATGCTGCACTTGTTCCAGGCAATATTTTATTGATATTTTCCAGAGCAACATTGTTTAATGCATGACTTCATCTTGCATTACTTAATATTTTGCTGTATTTTATAGCCCTCAAGTTCAATAAGCCACCTATGGCTCAGTGGTGACATTCTTGCTTCTCAGTCATGAGCTTTGTCTGTTCTCTCAGGTAGAAAGGAAAGATCCCGGAGTCTATGTTGCAGAACAGCAGGGGAATTCTCCCAATGAAACTAATTATCTGGCCATTAATAAGTTGACCTCTATGGGAGCTCGCTGTGCTTAAATTGGCTGCCCCATTGTCTCCAATACAATAATAATAAAACTTCATAAATTCTTCAATGGCTTCTAAGGCACTTTTGGGACATGTTGAGGCTGTAAGACAGATTTTAAAATGAAACTCTTCCTTTATAAATTAATAAATGTTATGTTCTGTGGGCTTTGTTGAGTTTGCTGCAAGTACTATCACTTAGATTAGGCAGAGCTTACAACAGAAGATCCTTTATTGTAAGCACTCATCTTTAAACTAAACAACAGTGTCTGATACAAAAATGTATCAAAGCCTACCATGCAGAAAATTCATTTCTTAAAGATGAACTTAGACTCATATATACTATATTGTGGCAGCTCAGTAGCCAGCTAGTAGTGCTACTGCCTCACAGTTCCAGCAACCTGGGTTTGATCCTGACCTCCAGTGCTGTCTGTGCAGAGTTCTCCCTGTGACTGCATGAGTTTCCTCAGCATGGTCTAGTGTCCTCCTACATATCAAAGGTATTCAGGTTAATAGGTTAATTGGGCACTGTATGTTGCCCCTATGGTGTAGACGAGTTGTAAAGTCAGAGAAGGTGGGGAGCTGATGGGAAATGTGGGGAGACTAAAATAGGTTAGAGTAGGATAAGTGTAGAAATGGGGATTGATGGTCGGTATCAACTTGGTGGGCTGAAGGGCCTATTCCTGTGTTCTATCCCTCTTTGCTTCTATGACTCTATATTGTTTCCTTCTCAAAGAAAGTTAGGAAACCATCTGTATACACAAAATAATATCATTGATAACCATTTGGAGATAATAAATGATACAATTAATTCATTATTTACATATATGCAATTATATATTTAATCAAACACAAACATGCTCATTGTCTTGGTCTTCTCAGTAGAAAACTTCACTACAAACTGCACTTGATATATCTGAAGTGTCTACTTCAGGCACTTGTGATGTCAGTGAGCCATCTCTTCATTTAGGTTTTGTACACATTTGGTTCGGCATACTTTTCCAAATTGTTGCATTAACATAATTATCTCCAGAAGTTTGAATGAAATGATTGCAATTCACAGTTTACTTAAACCTGAACACAAACATTTAATGTAACTAACACCTACAACAAATATAATTATACAATGTTTTTGGCACAAAGGGTATGAAGGAATGAACATGATGGTTAGTGTTTCTACTTTTGTTGTCTGTTAGCATCTTCTATTGCCTTGACTTTGTTTTCACATTCCATCCTTCCTCTCTTCCAAGTCCTAAACTAAGCTTCTCCCCTTTTTTTGTTTACTTTGATTGCCTTTGCAAGAAATCCATCCACAGCTTTTGCTTTTGAAGCAAGTATCATGGGCTCTGCCTCCTCCAAATAGTCCGACAAGAGTCTTGCTGCACTGGAGCTACAACACACTGAGTGGACGCAGCATTGCTAAGGTCTTGATCCTCCATTGCCTGGATTATAAAAGAAAATGCTAATCTCAATTTCATGTTTTATCTTCCTGGACTAACTGTTCACAATCTAAATCACCCTGAGCAACACTGACGAGACATGATTGGCAGATAATGCCTGTCGCAGTCATGATCTGTGTTCTCTTTAAACTTTTTCTTTGGTTTTCTTATCATCTGTCTCTTGTTTGCACTAGCTTTTGTCTTCATCTTCTTTCAAGCCTGGTTTCAGAGTGTAGACTTCTTTCTAATCCAAAGTTTGCAGCACTGTTTCCAGCACTGCCTCCATTTCTGATGTGCATGTGAATTTTAGATCTTTCTCACCCACTGCTTGTGGTTTCCATCAGCTTTACTGTTCTTTTCTCTGACCAACATTGTTAAGGATTCTGAGTGTCCCTTTAATTTGCACGTTTCCCATTTTGCATCACCTCTGTCAGTCCCTGCATCACTGCTGCTCCATTTTAACCGTTATCAAAGGTGGTATCTGTCAGAACTTACTGTCTCATCCGCACCAAGTACCTTCAAATCTTGTCGTGTTTTTCTGTCATTCATTTTAAATATACTGTCCATCATATGAATAATAATGGATTTACCCTCCACTTCTATACTTTGGCTGCAGACCGACCATGACTCTGCAGCCACTTCAGTCTCAAATTCCATAAAAATAGCACCCCAAAGTCCTAGGCCAAATTGAGAACCAGAAAATCCAATATCTCTGAGGTTCTTGAAGATTTATGTGAGGTCAATCAGAATCATTTTGTGTGGAGATTCTGAACAAAGGATGTTATCCATTAGATTCTCTCTCTCTCTAACTGCCCCATTAACCCTTTGAGTGGATGCCCTTGTTTCCAACTTATCTCTATGCCAATCCTGACATCACCTTATCAGAGATGTTCCCTGTGCTCAATCCATCCCACCCCACCTTCTCTGCAACATAAAACTATTGCTTTTTTCTCCCTTTCCCAGTTATGAAATGTTAACCCTGTTTCTCTTTCTGCTTATGCAGCCTGACCTAATAACTATTTTCAGCATTTCCTGTTTTAATTTAAGATTTCTGGCATCTGCAGTTTTCTTTTCATTTTCACACCACCCCTGATATCTGTCTCCTGTTGTTCACAAACAGCAACAACTGAAACTCATACCAATTTAGTGAACTTCATTGATGGTTCTGAAAATACTGTTACTCAAACTATTAAAGGCAGCCACTGTCAAACTAAACTGCAGTGTCTGGTACAACAATGTAACAATGTGTCATGCCATATGATATCTTCAGATACTAGAATTATACTTCCACTCATACTATAAATGTTAATGCTTTTCTGAACAACACAACAGACACACATTAGAAGTATTTTTTAAATCAGGATATTTCAGGCTTCATTCTATTCCATATGTCTGTTCAACTCACTTCTGATTAGCACTCTTGTCCAAAGTTTTTTTTTCACACTGTAGTAGGTAGCGTGATTATGTCTGTGAATGTGTGACTCTCGGGGACAATAATCTGTGATATTACAAGCTGTAAACTAAAAAGCTAGATTTGATATAGATGATGCTTTCTCTCCTTTTGTAGACACAAAAAATTCTGCAGATGCTGGAATCTGGAGCAATACACAAAAACTGTTTATTTCCCTCCATAGATGCTGCCTGACCTGCTGAGTTCCTCCAGCACTTTTTGTGCATTGCTCTCCTTTTGTATATTCTTTTGTGCAATGTGGACATTGCTGACTCAGTCAGGATTTAATGCCCATCTAATTTGCTTTTGAGACAGTGGTGGTGAGCTATCTTCTTGAACTGCTGTAAAGTCAGTCAGTTGGTGTACTCCGACTTTGCAGCTGAGTGAGAACTGCAGGATTTTGACTCAGCAATGATGAAGATGTGGCGCATACTTCCCAAATCAGAATAGTGTAGGCTGAGGAACATGCCTTTCCTTGTCCTTAAAGTAAGGAAGATCACAGGATTATGATGGTCCTTCTGTTAAATGTTAAAGCAAAGTAGTTACATGGACTCCTTTTGGAGATGGCCATTGCCTGACACTTCTGCAGTGTGAATGACACTTGGTGTTACCAGACCAACTCTGAATAATGTGTAGGTAGTCAAGAGCTGAATATAATGAGATGCACAGATATGGCAGAAAGACCTAAAGCCCATCTCTATCTCATTAGTTCTGATAAGACCAGCAAAGATCATATTTTGTTCTCAAATCGGACTCTGTAGGAACAAATCAAGTCACTATTCTTTATAGACAGCAGCACAACACTTAATTTACTAGAAACATAGAAGGAATTTGGGAAGGGGAAGGATTCCAGAGGTGTTGGGTGACTTAGACAGTCCAATCATTGAAGGCAGTCTGAGTCAAAGGATAAAGCACAGGGCACACTATGGCATTAGAAAAGAAGGATCAAGCAATGATCAGCAGCTGGCAAAGTACATAAAATCACTCAAAGAACATCCGCCAACACAGGTTGGAAGAATTGGGCTCTGGGTCATAATGTGCGTGCCTCCCATTTTTGAATTGGGGTATCTGGGTTAGAGTGGGCCTTAGTTTCTCTTGTGGAGTCCAAGGGAGAACTTCTGCTCCTTCTGGCCAGAAAAGAATCACACCATTTTAATTCTTTTCTGGGGAAGTTTATTTCGTTCTCTGCTGTTGAAAAAAGTAATGTATGCCTTCAGCTTAAGTTACCTGATTGTATCATTATTTGTTATAATATGCTGTGTTTATAAAAAAAATCTGTTAAGAACTGTGTCATCTAAATTTGAAATGATTGATCAACATTTGCTGATTTTCTAAGTGACAAATAAAAAACAAAAGCAGGAGTTGAAGTGAAAACAGATTTTCTGAAAGCACTCGAGATAATTGCAATAGTAATCACAAACCAACTAAATTCACTATTGGTTCCATTAAGAGGTTTGAAAGGGGAGGGGGGTCTCTACAGTTTTGGACTAAAGTCTAATTTTGAAGGAATGAGGAAGAATTTGACTGCAAGAGAGTGAGTCAGTTGCAAATCTATAGTCCAACCATGGAGCTATTCAAGAAAGTAATTAGTGGATCTTAAAACCAGTCTATGAAAAGCAGAAGGGGCACTTTGGTAATACAGCCATGTCCATGAAAATGGTTGGGACTGGTATTAAACCTAAGGGGAAGGCTTATGTAAGGACAAAGAATAGAGGCAAGAATGAGGACTAGAAGGATTATTTCAAGTAACAAAAGAAGAATACAAGGGAAGAATAATGAAAGCAATGACAGAGTATGGAAAAAGGACCGATGTTATTAAAAGTAACAATAGAGATTTTTTTATAAGTACATTAAGTAAAAGAGAATGGTGAAGTGGGTATTGGACTTACTAAAAGCTGATTTGGTATAATAATAGTAGAGGATTAGGCCATGATGAACAAATAAAAGAATATTTTACTTCAAACTCACTATGTAAAAGGTTACAATGGCAGAGGTCTGGAAAGACCAAAGATTTGTGAAGGGAAACTCTAATAAGGATTAGTAAAAAAAATGAAATGGATAAATTAATGGGTTTGAAATTACACAAACCTCCTGGTTCAATCAGTTTCTATGCACTGGGATTAAGAGAAATAGACAAGAAAGTTGGGGATAATTTAATGAAAGAGTGCATTCTATTGCTCTCGGAATACAGTTTTGACTATCAGGAATACAGACTGAAAATTTAAAAATTAAGGTGACTGGCCAAATGAGCATTGCAAAGCACTATATGGTGCTGGATACATAGAATAAGTATTCTTACACGTCATTCTCTTAAGAATAAAGCAAGAACATATGCTAGAAAGCTAGTAATAAAATATTTTTCAAAAGTAATTTGCAAGGAAGGATAGACACAGGTTAAGCTACTGCAGTTAAGTGTATGCATCTGTGTCAGTAATTGAATCAATAGGAAAGAATCTAAGCAATAGACAGCTTCTCACTTGTAATAAACTGATCTCAGAGCTTTTGTTATTTTGAAGGTTAAAGGAATTATTGGAGTAACTCTCTCATTTGAGTTAATTCAGAACAAGGGCCATTACCTTAAAATTTAATTAAACTGGGTGAAAGCCAGTGTAGGAAAGAAATACCAAGCGTGATGATAATGTGAAATGTTCTGTCCCATAGGTCTTGGATGAAAGTTTTATGAAGGTATTTGATAGCAAAAGTATGTTCATTTGGGAAAATATTGCACTGAGGGATATGGATAAAAATGAGCATTTAAAACTGAAATGAAATGTTGCCAATGACAGATTGGTTTTGAGATGCTGAATGACCTAATCTTGTTTCTACATTCAGGTTTTGTATCAATTCTTCCTGAATGACCAGAATTTTTTGATCTCACGCTCCTGCTTCCATGAACATTATTGACAATCAAGCCTTACACATCTGAACTCTGCACAATAAGTGAACAATGATATAGTGGGGGGCCCTCCCTAATACCTTGTACTTTTGTTTTGATAACTCCTCTCGAAATCATGGGATTCTTGCCCTTTAACTATATTGAATCACTTTCCATACCTGATCTAACACTTTCCCTCCAGGGTCAGTTTCGACAATCCAATATTTAAACTAATTACTTGGATGACAGCTCACCTCCTTCCACTGGCCGTACCATCGAGAAAATGTGACAGATGCACAATTGGTAGCAATTCATTTTCTCTATTTATTGATTTTGTCAGAACTGGCACAATTCACCTTTCATACTAAGTTACTTGTAAAATACATTCCTTTATGTATAAGTCACTTGTTCCACACAGAAGGTTTCGAACATAAAAGAAGAGGCACAAGCAAAGAATGTAGGGGATAGTTCCTGCAGCATGTCAATCAAATAAAAATCTGCTTGTAGAGCCATTGAAAGCCTGATGTATCTGTAAATGGAAACCTAGAATGTTGGCAGTGTATAGTGTTGAACATCAATAGTGACCATCCATCTAAGAAACATTTACAAAGAAATTTGATGAGATGATACTAGAAAGTTCAGAATTTTCTTTGGATGAGTCGTTTTGCACTAATGTGTTAAATGTATTTGAGGGCTAATTGATATTAGCAAAAATCAATTTATTTTTAGACTCTAGGAATAAGAATCTTGTAATTTGAAAGTTGAAGTAAGGCAAAGTGATGCACCATTTACAAACTCTCTCCATGGAGATTCCAGTTGTTGGGAGCCTGCAACAAAAACCTCAAGGAGCCGTAGAACTTTACAGCACAGGAACAGGCCCTTTAGTGCACAATGTCTGCGCCGAACACGATGCTGAATTAAACTAAATCTCTTCTGCCTGAACATAATCTATATCCCTCCATTCCCTGCACGTTCATGTGTCTATCTAACAGTCTCTTAGATAGCACTAGCACATCTGCTTTCACTGCTACCACTGACAGCCTGTTCCAGGCACCTACCACTCTCTGCGTAAAAAACTTGTCCCGCACATCTCCTTAAAAATAAGCAATGGCAGTGGGATCTTCAGAAAGGATTCCAAGAGAACTTGTGCTGGGAGGTGAATTGCAATAAGGAGCTGGAATACTCTATTATCTATTTCTATGATTTATTGGATTAAATCTAATAATCTATTCTCTCTCAGTGGTAGTCAACCTCACAAGAGTTTATCAATGTTGTCACAATCCTACCAAAAAACAAACAGAGCTTTAACACACAGAGGTGGCAGGTGAAAGATGATGAGGGGTTTAGTTTTTCTTTTCAAGTAGAGGAATAGAAGTGCCAGCCAAATAAAATAAAAAGTTAACAGCTTTACAAAACCAATCCCAAAGGAGATGAGAATTAGAAGTGTCTTCTCCCAGCACAGAATTTAATAACTTTCACTGGTTGTTTTGATGATAGGCATCAGCTCTATTCTTCTCCCTGGCAACTCACTGAAACTAGTTATTCATGATGTTGGCTTTGTGTTTGAGTCCTAACTGGATTCTGGTTGTTATACCCATGCAATTACTAAGAGTTGTCATGTCCATCTCTGCCCTTGAGAACGTCTTGTGTCTTTATGGATACTAATCAGATTAAAGGAAGTCAGCAATCTGTAATCCAATCCCCTGGATCAGGGTATCAGAAACTAATTTCAACTTTCTGTACTAATTTGGCCTCAGACAATGAACTAAGTTCTCCTGATTTGGTAAACAACCCATGGCAGTGACAATTCAGGATAGAAATCAATGTCCAAGTTAAAATTAACACATTGGAGAAATCCCTTCCCACCTACGTCTGGGACACATCACACACTCTCCAACTCTTCCATAGCTTTAAGTTCTCCAGCATGCACAAACTCATCTTCACCATGGACGTCCAGTCCCTATGTACCTCCATTCCCTGTCATGACGGCCTCATCGCCCTCCGCTTCTTTCTTGACCAGAGATAGAACCAGTCCCCTTCCACTAATACTCTCCTCCGCCTGGCTGAACTTGTCCTCATCCTTAACAACTTCACTTTCGATTCCTCTCACTTTCTACAGACCAAGGGCATAGCTATGGTCACTCGTGTGGGCCCCAGCTATGCCTGCCTCTTCATTAGCTACGTTGAACAGTCTCTGTTCCAAGCCTACTCCGGCCCCATTCCTCAACTCTTTCTTCATTATATCGATGACTGCATTGGTGCCACTTCTTGTACCCATGCAGAACTCAACAGTTTCATAAATTTCACCACTAATTTTCACCCAGCTCTCCAATTCACTTGGACTACCCCGACACCTTATTCTCCTTCCTTGATCTTTCCGTCTCCATCTCAGGAGATTTCTTATCCACCAACATCTTCTACAAACCCATTGGTGCCCACAGCTACCTCAATTACAGCTCCTCCCACCCTGTTTCTTGTTATCCCTTTTTCTCAATTTCTCTGCCTCCACTGCATCTGCTCCCATGATAAGGCTTTCCACTCCATCCGAGATGTCCAACTTCTTTTCTAACTGGGGCTTCCCCACCGACTGGGGTCGAGAGAGCTTTCACCTGTATCCCGCACCTCTGCTCTCACCCCCACCCCTCCCAGACCCAACAGGAATAGGGTCCCCTTTGTCCTCACATTTCATCCCACCAGCCTATGTATCCAACACATGATTCTCCGCCACTTTGGCCATCTCCAACAGGGCTCCACCACTAAACATATCTTTCCCTTCCCACCCCTTTCTTCCTTTCACAGGGACCACTCTCTCCGCGACTCCCTAATTTACTCCTCCCCCCACCCCCACCCATCCCGCTCCCACCCCAGGAACTTTCCACTGCCTCAACCACCTCCATCACCTCCATCCAGGGAACCAAACAGTCCTTTTAGGTGAGACAGAGATTCACCTGCACCTCCCCTAATATCATCTATTGCATTCGCTACTCCAAGTGTGGCCTCCTCTACATCGGTGAGACCAAACACAGACTAGGTGACCATTTTGCAGAACACCTGTCTGTAACCGTGATCTACATCTCCCCATTGCCAGTCCCTTCAACTCCCTCCTCCCACACTATCATTGATATGACAGTCCTCGGCCTCCTCCACTGCCAGGAGAATTCCAAGTGCAAACTGGAGGAACAGCTCCTCATTTTCCATCTTGGAACCTTGCAGCCTAATGGCATGGACAATGAATTCTCCCACTTTAGGTAATCCCCACCCCTCTTCCCCACACCCATCCTCACCATGCTTCTTCTCTTCTTCCCTTTCCTAGCCTTTTTTTTCCTCTCTCTTCTTACCTTTGACCCATCCCCCAGTGGATCTGCTCTCCCCTCCTCCCCCGCACCTGCCTATCACTATCTATTACCTGCATCTACCTATCACCACCCTGTGCCCACCCCGCCTCCCCTCTTTTGTCCACCTATCACTGCTCTGCTTTTCCCTCCTATATATTGGGTTTCCCCTTTTTCCTTTCTTCAGTCCTGAAGAAGGGTCCTGACCCAAAACGTTGACCGCCTGCTTTTCACCACAGATGCTGCCTGGCCTGCTGAGTTCCTCCAGCATCATCGTGTTTTTCCTCCAGTATCATTGTGCTTTTGATTTATTAACATACTACTGCCTTCTGCATATCCATTTAAAAAAGACAATGAAAATGATGTTTGTGAACATGATTGTAATGAAGCATCATTTGCAAGTTATTTCTTGCAAACTCAAAAATTCTAGCTTGTGTTGATTTAAGAGTACTGGAATTATGCTGTCATCTGTCATGTAAGTCAATTGTAATCTTCACTACTTTTTTAACCAGGTTGAAAGATGTCATCTTTGCTTTCAAAGAATGTACTGCCCTAAAATAGCTAAAATGTCAAGGCTTATTGACAAAACATTTTGAAAAGGCTTAGTAGATGCAAGTTGTGTGACAAGCAGGGTAGATCGCTACTGTATATGGTTTCTATCACCTGCTCTGATGCCATTCTCTCATCATATAGACAAACCACGTAAAGTACCATTTTGTACAGAACAGATATTCTGCAACTAGTATGATTTTTTTGTTTGTTGCTGTTTATATGTATCTGTATCTAACAATATACGAAATCACAATTATATTCACAAGCCTGTAAAAGATGTGTTTCTTTGCACTTGTAACAAACAAACTTTTTTTTAAATCCTTCTTGAAGGCTCTCAAATGCGAACTGTCTGAGATAACACTCAACGGTGAGTCATTCTATGTGAAGATGTTGCCAATTTTGAACTTGGACCTGCTCATACTACAGCATGTTTTAACTTGTACAAATTATGGATAAATTAAATGTGCATTGAATGTAATTTGTGTTTAAAATTTCACCATCTTCTGCTTTAGTATGGTGAATTCTTGGAAAATTGTAGTCAACCAAGCAGAAATTCTAGACCAGAGTCTATTGTTAGAATTAAGAAGCAAGACAGGAGCCACTATACTACTGGGTAAATAATATGAATCACCAATTACAGGAAGGAAAAAGCTGAGCAAATTTGCAAGCAAGTTAATTGGGGATGCAAAAACTACAGACTTATGATAATGGAGGATTTCCATTGTCTAAGGATAGACTAGATTATTAACAGTGAAGAACAAAGAGGAAAAATACACAAGAAAACATTTTTTAAGCAACGTGGATCTAGTGCTGAAGGAAGAAATTGAACAATGGAGCATGCTTCAATGGGAGAGCGAATGGGGAAGAGTGGCCATAGTATCATGAGCCTGAGAATTGCCATTAAAATAGATTGAGACATAGAAATGCAAGTCCAGGACTAATTTCAATCAGTTAGAAAAGCCTTGTGGCCCACATTGTGTTTCAGAATTTAAAAAAGTTGCAGGAAAGGTAATAAATTGAACAATGGGAGACCCTTAAGGAGCAGAAGGTTAGATAAATTCCCATGGGGTGGAATGGAAAGAATTCCAGGAGAAATAAAGGTTAAAATGTGAGAGAAAAAGAAGCCTTATAATAGTGATAAAAATTCATTGTACGTTATGATTTATGGTATAAAGATCTTAAAAAAAGGTGTAATTAGAGGGACATATAGAAAATAATAAGAGCAGACAAGTGACCAACATAAAAGCAAAACTCAAAGGATATATATTAGCTCAGAAATTGTGAATTTGAGGCTAAAAGATTCAATTGTGAACAAACAGAAATATTGCATAGGTGGAGGCTTGACCAGATAGGGTTGGGTGTTGTATATTAGCAACAAGCAAGCCTCAATACTACAGTTAAGACTTCCTTTGGTGTTCCAGGCTGGTGCAGTATTTAGTATTTTAGTGTTTCAGATTGAAAGAAGTTGGCCAAGTTAGGTGTGGGACCTCTAGAGAATCAGGTTGGTGAATTAATAACAGGAAACAAAGAAATGGAAGATATGTGAAATCAATATTTTGCTTCAGTCTTCACTGTGGAGAACACTGCAAATATACCTAAGAGAACAGAAAAGCAGACAAATCACCAGGACTCAATAGCCTGACCCCAAGGAATTTAAAGGAAGTGTCTGTAAAGACAGTGGGCCCATTGGCTGAAATTTTTCAAAACTTGCTAAATTCCAGGAAGGTAGCAGAAAACAGCCAATGTAAATCCTTTGTTCAAAAAGGGAGGAAGACAAAAGGCAGAGAACATTAGGCCAGTCAGTTTAACATCTATTGTTGGCAAGATGCTAGAGTCAATAAAGAGGAAACAACTAATCATTTAGGAAAGCCAAATAGAATCAAACCTAATCAACATGGTTTTATGAAAGGTAAATCACGTTGACAAAATTTGTTTGAATTCTTTGAGGCTCTTAAAGGGAGAGTTGATCGAGGGGAACATTTAGATGTGGTGCATTTAGATTTCTAAAAGGAATTTGACAAGATGCCACATAAAATTTGCTAGATAAATTAAGAGCCCAAGGTATTGAAGGAGTATGCCAGCATGGATTGATAACTGGCTGGTCACATAGAAACTAAGAGCTGAAATAAATGTGTCCTTTTCAGGCTGAAGGGATATAACTAATAGAGTAGCCCAGGGATTGGTTCTTGGGCCCTCAATTGTTTACTATTTGCATTAATGACCTGGAGGAGGAAGCAAAATGCAAGGTTTGCAAGTTTGCCAATGATTATGAAAACTGATGGAAGGGCCATGTTGTGATAAGGAAGTAGCAAATGGTGTTTAATGTGAGGAAGTGTGAGGTCATGCACTTCAGTAAGAGGAATCAAAAGGTGGATTATTACCTAAATGGAGAAAGACCACAAATGAGTGAAGTTCAGAGTGATCTAGGTATTCTAGTGTATGAATCACAAAAAATTAACGAGCAGGTCCAACAAGTAGTTAATAAGGCAAACGGCATGTTGGACTTTATTACAAAAGGGTTAGAATTTAAGAATGGGGAGGTTTTGTTACAGTTGTGCAGAGTATTGGTGAGGCCACATCTGCAGTACTGTGCACAGTTTTGGGTCCCCCAACTGAAAAAGGACATAGTAGCGTCGACACAGTTCAAAGGAGATTCACCAGGCTAATTCTTGAGATGAGAAGGTTGTTCTATTAAGAAAAGCTAGACAATTTGGGTCTGTATTCCTTGGAGTTAAGAAAAATGAAAGGTAACTTATTCAAACATGTAAGAATCCTTAGGGGCTTGACAGGATAGATGTTGGGATGTTTTCATGTGTGGGAAAGTCATGAAAAGGAGACTTAGCTACAAAATAAGGGGCCGGTCATTTAAAACTGAGGTGCATGGACATTTCTTCTCGAGCTTTACTTAAGCTCAAGATGGATAAATATTTGAAGATTGAAGAATTAGGGGTTATGGAGAACTGACACAGAAGAGAAGTTAAGGACAGCATAGATCAGCCATGATCATATTGAATGATAGGACAGGCTTGAGAGGCCTGGTGGCCTACTCATGCTCTTATTTTCTTGTGTTTTTTGTATCTTGTGTTGGGCATCTTATCATTTTCTAGGCTACATACTTTACCAGAAGAACAATACAGTGTTGTTCTATATCTGAAATCTCATACTAATCCGAATAAGCTTTTGCAAGATATAAAAAGGATGTGAGAGTGGTTAACCTTGTAAGATTCACTGCCAATAGAGGGTGGTATAAACAAAATCAATCAATGCCTTCAAAAAGGAATTGGATAGGCATCTGAGAGAAAGTAATTTGAAGGGCTATGGGAAAAACAGCAGAATGGGACTGATGGAATTACTTCACAAGGCATAGACTCAAATTGCCGACTAGCTTTTTTTCTATGTTGTAACAATTCTCTAATGATTTATAGATGAGCAATACCTTAAGACTTGCAGCTTGGAAACAGATCATTTTGCCTGAACAGTGCCACAGGATATGTGCACCAAGCACATACTGAGGCCCCAACTTCAAGCAAATTAAATTCCAGAGCATAATTCCACTTCCAAAAATAACCTTTGGCTCATAAGGGCCTTATGATGATAGGAAGATGTCTGTCATTTCTAGCTACCTCCTTGTTTGACATGGCTTGTTGTACAGTTTGAGATGGTTGACAGTTTAGAGGAAAATTCTGTCATATTTTATTCATGACAGAAGTGGTAAGCCAGTGAATAGCAGTTCACATTAATGGGATGAATAGCCTCCCTTTAGATTTGGATCAGTTTGGATATTCTGGTTTAGATATTATGGGGCATGACCTACCTTAAGAAAAATGATTCATTAATTTCTTGTGACAGTGGAATATAATATGGAAAAATTGAGATTATCCTCTTTGGTTGCACAAAAGAGAAAAGCAGAGCATTTTATGAATGGTAAGAATATGGGTAGTGTTAATGTTCAAAGGGACCTGGGTGTCCTTGTACACGAGTCCACTGAAGGATAATGTGAAGGTACAGCAAGCAATTAAGAGGGCAAAAGAGTTTGAATACAGGAGTAATGAAGTCCTGCTACTGTGCATTGCTGGGACCGTATTGTGTACAGATTTGGACTCCTTACTCAAGAAAAGATATACAAGACAGTGCAGCAAAGATTCACTAATCAGGTTCAGGGATGGAAAGTTTGCTGTATGATGAGAAATCAAGTAGATAAAGCTAGCATTCTTTTGAAGTTTCGAAGAATGAGAGAAGATCTATTGAAATTTGCAAAATTCTTACAGCGCTCAACAAGGTTGGATTAATGGAGGATGTTTCTTATGGTTGAGGAGTTGAGAACCAGTCATCATCTTCTCAGAATAAGGGGTAGGTAGTTTAGGATTGAGATGAGGAGAAATTTCTTCACGCAGTGCGTGGTGAATATTTGGAATTCTCTGCCTCAGAAAACTATCAAGGAGCAAAAGTTGAGCTAATTCAAAACAGAAATTGATAGATCTCTAAATAATAAGGGAATCCTAACACATGAGCTCAAAGAAATAGATGAACCTGCTCCGGCTCCTATTTTCTTCCACTATCCAACTTCAGCTAAACTGCTCCCACTCTGTCCCTTGTCTCTCTCCTCTTGATCTACCCAGTTCCTCCTACACCCACCCCAGGTCTCCATCACCCTATTTCTTTACCCTTCTCTGCCATCTGCCCATCACTCACACTTTCCTTCCATTGGGTCCCCTCCCCCTAATGTTCCCATCTGCTGCCCCATCTCCCTTATTTGATGCCATGCTTCACCTTCCTTTCCTATCACCCCTTCCTCACCTGCATCCACCTATCGTTTGCCAGATCATGCTCCACCCCTTCCTTTCATCTCATTATACTGGCTATCTTCCCTCTATCTTTCAGTCTAGACAAAGGGTTTCAACCCAAAATGTCAACTGTCCATTTCCTCCCACAGATGCTGCCTGACCCATTGAGTTCCTCCAGCTTCTTGTTTGTTGCTCTTATTTCTTAGGACACTAATTAGCAATCTTAATCAGAGAGCCCACTTACTCTATATGTGGGAAATGTAAAAGAAATGCCACACAGCTGGTATTGACCCTTTAATTGCTCTGTACCAATGACCAATTATCATGACATCAGTAGGCCTTGTGAAGGATTGGTTACTTGTTGTGATATATTAGCCCTAGTTTCCTTAAAGATTCTTACTTTTCAATGAGCTTTCTGGCTCTAATGTAACTCACCTGCACTCAGCAATCAGAAGAGCAGCCTTAAAGGAAAGGATTGGTGAGCAAGGCTTCATTAAATGTATCCTTTCAAGTTTCTTTGTAATAATATATCCAGTGGGAATGTAGTCAGACCCAAGTGTAATAAATACTCATGCTATTTACAAGATGGTATTCTGGTAACCCAGAGAGAAAGAGAGGATGAATCTTAATCTCTACAGCTCTGTATTTCAGGATGGGGGAGAAAAAGAAGGTAGGGTTACAGATAATGAAGTAATTCTCTGAGTGGTAACTAATTGTGTAAAGTTCAAAATGTGACAGACAACTTACAGAGCAAGGATCCTTACAGGGCATAGGGTAAATGACAAATCTACATCTGTGGTCATTGAGTCAAAGAAGACTCATAATTGGCAATTGGTTTATTATTGTCACATGAGATGCAGTGGGAAACTTTGTTTTGCATGCCATCAATGCAGATCATTTCATCACATCAATATATTGAGATAGTACAAAGGGAAAAACAATAACAGAAGGCAAAATATGTTGTTACAGTTACCGAGAAAGTACAGTGCAGGCAAATAATAAGTTGCATGGGCCAAGATGATGAAGATTGTGAGGTCAAGGGTTCATCTTTATCTCATAAGAGGTCCATTCAAGAGTCTTATAACAGTGGGAACACAGATAATCTGGGCCTGTTGTGCCAGTATGAATCCACCTCCTTGTATTAGGTCCACAGTCCTGCTCTCTCGAGTACTTTTTAAATGTGTTGAGAGTTTCTACCTCCACCAGCCTGTCAGGCAGTGAGTTCTAGACCATTACCACCCTCTGGTTGAAAAGCTTTTCCTCAGCTCCCCTTTAATCATTCTACAAAATATTTTAAATCTACTCGTCTGAGTTTTTGAGCATCTGCAAACGGAAATGGGTTCTTCCTATTGACTTTATTTTGACTCCTTCTAATTTTATACACTACAATTAAGACTCCCTACAACCTCCCTTGTTCCATAAAAAAACAACTCTAGCTTATTCAGTTCCTCATAGCTACACTTTACCAGTTCTGTCCACATCCCTGTAAACCTCCTCTGCACATTTCACATTAAAATCACACCTTTCCTGTAGTGCGGCATCTAGAAACTGTAAAAAAGCATTCAAGCTGTGATTTAATTAATGTTGTATACATTCCTATCATAGAATTTCTCCTCTTACATTCAATGTTATGGTTCATAAAAGAAATTATCTTGTTTGCCTTTTAACCACCTTATTGACCTGCCCTGGTACAATGGAAGTACGCTCCAAGATCTATTCCTCCACACCATTCAATGTGCTCTTATTCATTGTATATTCCCCTTTCAACTTGCCAAATGCTTTACCTAACAATGATTTTGATAAAGTTCATCTGCCACCCTTTCCATCCAATTAACCATATCATTCACATTTTCTGGCAGTCTAAAGCTTTCTCCCTCATTGTTAGCCATGAGGCTACTTTTTTTGTATCACTGACAAACTCCTTCAACATGCCCCATACATTCTGAATAATTCATTGGTATGTTTTACAAAAATCAAGCAAACTACTGAGTCAATGGAACTCTACTGGTGATAGTTTCCCAGTCACAATATCACCCCTAAACTCTTGTGTTTGCTTTCTGCCCTTGAGTCAATTTTGTATCCAATTTTGCCATTCTACATTGGATTTTTCGATGTTTTTGTTCAGCTTGCCTTGAGGGACCTACTCAAAAGCATTGCTGAATATCATGTAGAGTACCTCAAACAACTGCCTCAAATCAAGTTAATCATACAATGCTTTCCCTTAACAAATCCATAGTGATTGTTCCTGATTAATCTATGCTTTTCAGAATAAAGGTTTATAGTTTTTCTTGGAATTGTTTTCCAATAATTTGGCCTACCACTGAAGTCAAACTACCTCATCTGTAATAATTCAGTTTATTCCTTCCTCCTTTTTCAAATAACAAGAAAGTGTTGACAGCACTCCAATACCCTGGCAGGTTTCCTGTAACCAGGGAGAATTGCAACCTTGAAACCCTGAGCCACTACAATTTCCTCCTTGTTTCTATTACTAACCTGGGATATATTTCTTTGGAGCCAGGTGATATATCCATTTTCAAAAATTCAAAACCCCTTAATATTATCATTTACTAATATATCCCAGCCAATATTTCAAACTCATCATCTTTAACTACAACATCAGCATCATTCCCCTCTTTTCTGATGACTGTATTTGTTCAGAGCTTTACTCATATCCTCCATCTCCACACAGTAGTTACCTTTTTGGTCTTTAATCAGCCCAACTCTTTCCTTGTCCTCTTGCTTTCCATGTAGTTATAAAACACCTTTGGATTTTCTTTGATTTTACTTACCAGCATTTATAATACTCTGTCTTTGCTTTCTTAATTCTCATTAATTTCACTTCTACCTTTCTAAACTTTTCCAGTTCTTCTGCTGTCTTAAGTTCTTGATGGCTAATGTAAGCTTCCCTTTTTTGTGTTGTATTATCCTTTCTGCATCTTGTTACCCAGTTGGTTTTAGATTTGCGATAAATGGGTAAATATAGGGCAGGTCAGTGGAAACACCTCTATGTTCTTTAAATAGCTTCTTCATGTAACTTTCATGTAAACTTCCCATATCAACCTGAGTAGATATATGGGGCCTTAAGCTAATGGCCTGGACTCTGCAGTTGTAATGATAGGGAATCTTTCACCATAAAACTTGTTTGCAACTTCCAGAGAATACAGATGAGCAGATAAAAATGGTTGTTGCTCCTGGAAAGGCTGCAATTTTTGCCATATTTTGGGATGTTCCTTTGAAATCAGTCAACTCTGGCAATTAAAAACAACTTTTCATGCAAAAAGCTCAGAATATGTTGTGCTTTGATTGTTCTAATGAAGTTTTAAAATTTAACTACTGCACATAATTTGTACTTAACCACCCTGCACAAAAAGCAAGTTTTGAAGAAAGTATTTTGCTTTTATTGAGAGCTTTCTGTGGATTATTTTGCTTCTTCTGTTTTATCTGCTCTGTAAGTAGACTGTTTTCTGAATCAATTGACTTTGACTGGTTGAAGCTTTCCTCTCACCCCACCCAGCTGACAGACTTGTCAGTAGTGATCCTGAATTTTATTTTGTTAGTTAGATTGCTATTTGCATTCCGGTTTGCTTTCTGTGAGAACTTCAGCTAGCTGATAAGTTCACTGCAACTGGATGCTGGGGATTCCCTTTGAACTGACACCTGAGGCCAAGGAACATCAGAAAAGGGCAGGTTCATTCCACTGTGATCTCTGGATCTTTGCAGGCAGCTATCTGTGGCATTGCCAACCCACTGATAGCGAAGTCAATTGACTCACAGAATCAGGTAAAATTACATAGTTTCTTACAATAATTTTCAAATGTGTCATACAATGCTAAGGGATTTCTCTTCCCTTTTAACAACATAAAGTGATTTTGCGTTAGCAGCACCTTCATTAGACAGCTTGTAGTATAGCTCAGTTATTTGCAGATTTGTACTCATTGTTTGTGGCTTTCTTTCTTTAAGAACGATTTCCTAATAAAAGCATTAGAAATCATTCTCCAGTTTTCCTTTTAGTCCATGGTACCACTAGAGGAAAATAGTCCTGCCACCTTTTGCACCTGACAATTAGATTATTCAAATTTTCTCCTGTTGATTCTGTGTAAGGATATCTGATAAAATGTTTGGAGTAAATAGAGTAAATGGAAAACTCTGCTCTGAAATAAATGCAAACATCAAGGAGATTTGAGTAAGATATTCCAAATAATGGAAGTACCAAGCAATGCTCATGAAGATTACTTATTTGTACTAGACCAGTAGGTAGTATCACGGAATATGCATTTTAAGGCATGCATAGAGCTAGATTAGACTGGTGAGTTGATTACCTTCCAATGGTGGAAAAATGGGTGCATATTCCTGCCAAGCTGACAGAATATGGAAATGACTGGGGCCTGAAGAAGACCAAGAGGTTGCCTTTTGTTTCCAAGACTAGAAGAAATGAGAGTGCTTCTCCAAACTGCAAGGAAATCTCCCACTGATAAAGCATTACCACATTCAATCATGGATCTTCAAGTTGCTCAGCAACTGATGTCCCATTCTTAAACACTAGATGGGAAATGTTGAAATCACAAATGTCCATGCCAATTCCCACTGGATTCTCCTACTAAATGGGTTGGAAGGGGCAGTGAGTGAAGATTCTCTCAAAATTCTGGCAAGATTGACGAGTTCTCAACTAAAAATGGAAAATGCTGGAAATTCTCAGCACGTCGGGCAGCATTCTACAGAGGGAGAAACAGAGGGTAACTTTTAAGGTTGATGACCTTTCAAAATGAGATTTGACAGTTGCACTAGAAACATTAATGCTGTTTCTCACTCCACAGATGCTGCTTGACCTGCTGAGTATTTCTAGCATTCTGTTTTTATTTCATATTTCCAGCACTAACAGTATTTTGCTTTTCCAAGTTCTTTGACCTGCCTCATGTTTATTGGATCCCTTGGACTTTGATTGTATTTGAGAGTGTAAGGAATTTCCCCAAATGTCTCCTTTTTGGAATAAGTCTAAAGAATTATTTAGTCATTTTTGTTTGCTTCTCCTGGGTGTTTATGTGGCTGCTGATAGGTACAGTTGAGGACCTCACTGGGTAGAGCTGGAGTCCTCTGGTAATTTATGAAAATTATCGGATGTAGGGGACTTTGGAGTGAATGCAGGGAACACAACATAAAGGCCTGCAAAATACACATCTGACCCTGGGCTTGCTCGTGTGTTCCAGATGCCAGACCTGTACATGCCTTCACAAAAAGCCTCTGTATAGACCATCCCTGCATTACAAACACCTGACTTATGGGCATCCTACACATGAATAAGTTTCCATAATAGTATTAAATTCAAAAGTCTGACCATACGTTCATTTCTATGAAAGGCAGATCTATTTTCTCACTCTTTCTTCTTTTAGTAATTATTCTTTTGATCAGTCTTATGTGGTTTTGATGAACATTCATTACAATTCTATGGAGGTATAGTTACCATATCAAGTGATCTTTGTTGTATTTACAGACAAAAATTGACTAATGGACATCTGGAAAGACAGAACCCATTCATTACCTGGGGATGGCTGGTATATGGAGCCAATCTCAGCTCTTTCCAGTTGTTGACTTTAGGTTCAATGGATGTGTGTATGATGTTGTTATAGTTCTATTATGTTCTGTTATTGTATCACTTTAAAGAACACCATATGTATTTTCCATTTAGAATGTCATGTGGTTTTCCCCTGTAAGAGCAACAATGTACAGGTTGAGGGTGGGTGATAAAGAAGCAACATGAGGCTCTCCCCTTTACAGAGCAGCAATTTGTGTTTAATCATAAATATAGGATCTAAGTTGTCAGAGTCTAGACTATGTGCACCCACTGTTAGTAACGTACTATGTACATGCTGGGTCTTGAATGATCTCAGGGTCAGCTTGCTGGGAGTACTCTCAGGTGTGCAGCAGAGACAGGTCCATTGGATCACCAGCCCTTCTCCCATCCATTGTTTGTATCTGTTTGCAAATCATTTCTTGGCATTCTCTGCACCAGTGGAAAGAAGCCCAGGGAGCCATAGAGAAAACAGGTATGCAGCTGAAACAGATGGACAATAGCTGTGATATGATTTAGTTGGCAGGAAACCTGGAAGAAGAGGCTTCTTTCAGGTACTGCTGAATTTAGTGACACTTTTGTAATCCAACTCATCATCATCTCCTGCCAGCTTTGGCAGTCCAGAGTCAGGCCACTAAGAAAATCTATTGAAGGGCCACTCAGGAGATCTTGGTGTTTGGGATGATGGAGTGGGGGAGGATGCCATTGATGGTGGTGTGGAGCAATCAGTGGACAGTTGAGAAGGATGCAAGAGTGCTATACAGGACATTGAGATGTTTGGGAATAGATCAGAGCTGTGGAGGGCAGAGGGCTCAGTGGAGTGGATGTCTGAGCACTGGGGACGTAGCACAAAGGGCCTGGAGGGTCCCAGTCCTGCTCCTCCCGGCTCAAAGTAAGTACTGGAAAACCAACTTCCCTTTGTCCACAACCCATACCATCTCTGCAGAAACCAGAAGTGAATGAAAATACTAAGGATACCATTCCTGGAGTATTGTTCCAATCAGTTGTTGACCATTTTAGGACAGAGGTCTTTAATCAGAATTAATACCCACATTAATATTCTTTTACTGATTTATCTGGGTAAGATTTATTGACGATTCCTTAATCGCTCATGGAAGTGCAGTGGTAAGTCACCTCCTTAAACTGCAACAATTATTGGAGAGCTAATTCTTGGATTTATCCTGTGTCGATGAAGGGTCAGTGATTTATTTCTAAGTCAGGGTATTGTGTGATTGGAGAGGAACGTGCAGATAATGGTGTTCCTGTGTAAAAGCTACTGAATATTGTTGGTGGTCATTGAGATGCATGAATAAACGCCAAATAACTGAGAGTGGATGTGCTCCAAGCATTCTTGAGGCCACTTGCACAGAGGTGACACTGGACCTCAGCTTTTTAATCTGAGACTGTTTAGGTAATGAGTATTGTTGATATCATCTACAAATAAATTGGTTAAAAAAACACCTCTCTCTTGAATGTTTTTTTCCTACACATGCTGAATACAGCAGCTTAGTGTGTCCAGACCTCAAAACAGCTTCTTGCAAGTGATCAAAATTCTGTCCAGGGGAATAATGCGAACTTCATCACTCTCTAACCAAGTCACACCAATGTCGATCTATTCTGCATGTGCTGAGATCGAAAGAAATGCTTGTATTTTTATTGGCCTCTGCTCTCCCAATGCATATTACAGGGACATTGGAAGTACAGGAAACTTAGTAGCCAATTTCTGCACAGCAAGCTTCCACAAGCTGCAATGTGATGATGATCAGGTAATTTTATTCTAATGTCGATTTTGAGGACCAAATATTGGCCTGAGTCTTGATGCAGGGTTTTTTGACCCGAAACTTCAACAAATTCCTTTCCTCTCACAAATGCTGCTCAACCGCTGAGTTCTTCCAGCAGATTGCTTGTTGGCCAGAGTACTGCTCTTTAACAACATAACCTCATGGGATAAATATGTCTATCTGACAGGCATGGCAGGACCTTGGTTTAATGTTTCCTCCATTAAACATTATAGCACTCCCGCAGAATGCATTGGAGCCTCAGACTAGATCTTTACACATTCACTGCAACACTTCTTCATCTCCCAAATTTGCTATCATGCTCAGGTATTAATTTCAAAGCTATTAACAATATATCAAACTGTTTAAAAAGTTAAAAGATTTAAAAAACAGAAAAGAAACTGAAATGACAAAATGCTTAAAAATATCCAAAGAAAACTAAGAACTAATTAAAGAAAATCTTAAAAGCACAAATGGCTTGATCCTTTGCAGTCTTGACAGCTCTTTCTCTCCATTTAAGTGAAGTACATGCTCTCCAGTGTCGGTTTCTAGCTGTTCAAGTGTGGTCTCTTACGTTAGGGCTAGGGAATTAACAGAGTTTTGCGCTCAACTGCTGGAGTCCACGAGGGGGCCAGTTTTGGACAGCAGCCAACAAGACACCACTGAACTGCTGTCAGCAAGTTGATTCTTCCATGTTCATGCACACTGGTGCAAAATTCCTTGCTGGCACTTAATCAGGAAATACTGGAAGTTCCCCGCTGGGCAAGTCCAGTCAAAATCTGTCCAGTACCCAATGGGATAGTGTATATTTGAAATTATAATTTATTCAGACAAATGTGTAGTTGCAAAACATTCTGCAGATTCCTATTTTAACACCAATCTTTTTTTTCTAACTATAAAATAACCTTGAAACCAATTTTCAGCTTAATTGTAACTTAGACAGCACATGCCTTCAGGTTTTTGGGTGAACAGAGGCTCTTAATAGCTTTGCTGTTTAGCAGCTGGAGACTTGAAATGAATCAGATTCCACAGTATTGTGAACAGCACCGACAATCAAAGCATTGTGGCGAGTTCCAGATGACCGTTCATTATCATTTAAATACAGTCCTTCGCTGCACTTTCAGGGAGTTGTCGGACAAGTTCAGTTCCAAGAACGCTCCGAAATATTCTGTTCTGAAGACTCTGTTTTACACTCATTGTATTCGCTGCCAGGAAAGGTTGTGTACAGAACATATGATATATGAACTTTTAAGAGGGTCAACTGGCATTGGTGGATTCTCCTGTAAAAATTGACAAAGAATTCTGAAACTCTCTGAGTCTGTGAAGGGTTGCATTTCAGATGGTGACCCTGTGTCAGAACTGTTTGGGGAAAAGAAATATAGATGGATAGCATTTAATATGAAGCAGTTCAATAGAAAAAAAAATCATACACTGTTTGCATGCACGTGCGCGCGCGCACACACACACACACACACACACACACACTGTGCACATAGACACATCAAGGATCCATAGAAATGCACATATCTACACATGCACAAATGCAACACTGAGAGAAGTAGAATGATCCATTAAATGGTTAATTGGAAAAATAAAATTCTGTCCAAAAGAGAACAGGGAAAATATATTTTATTTGCTAAATTGATATTAATGGGAGAAAATGAGTGTCACATTGGGAAAAATGTTATCTCCTTGTGAGTGAGAATAGAAGAACACGTAAATAGTTGAAATAGAGGGTAAAAATAGATTGTGGAGCAACTGGTGAAGCAGAGCAACGTTCAAGACTCTGAAAGGAAGTGGCAGAGGTGCAGTTCTCTGAACTTAATGTGAGTCAGACTTAGTCGGTAAAATAATGGCACACGTAACAACACTCACTGTTATTATGCAGTAGATTAACTTCAGTTTGAGGGGCGGACATGTGGTTAAATGAGAATGTGGGTTTCAGTTGTTTCCCTCACTGGGCTGTTGCCAGCTCACTCTGTCAGCACTTTAGAGACAAAATTCTTTGAGGAAGGAACCGATGAAAAGACACTTTTAGGTACCCCCTCACAGCAAAAAATACTTTAGAATTTAATTTTGGCCCTCACTTTCACTTCAACTTGCAAACATTACCAATGTTGAATTGAAGCGCCAGTCCTTGAAAAGAAAGAGATGGCTGCCCCTTGCAGTGGTGCCTCCACATTAGATCATGGTACTGAGTGTCTAGAGCCTACTTAACTCTTGCTTTGATTTCTTCAACCAAGTTTCCACCAGCTCAAGTATTCCAGGTTCCTCTGTGTCTTGTAATATCCTAATATGTTTAATTATGCCTCCCATTGTCTCCTAATAGCACTTTAACATTGTTTATTATTCATTTAAACACTTAGAGTTATGAAGTCATAGTTACAGCATGGAAACTGGCCCTTCAGCCCACTGAGTCTGCACTGACCATCAACCACCCATTTACACTAATCTTACATTAATCTTATATAGGTTTAAGGTGAGAGGGGAAAGATTTAAAAGGGACCTGTGGGGCCACTTCTTCTCGCAGAGGGTGGTGCATATTTAGATGAACTGCCAAACGAAGTGGTTGAGGCAGGTATAATAATAACATTTAAAAGATATTTGGACAGGTACATAGATAGGAAAGGCTTAGAGGGATATTGACCGAACACGGGCAAATGGGACTATCTTAGGTGGGCATCTTGGTTGGCATGGACGAGTTGGGCTGAAGGGCCTGTTTCTGTGCTGTATTACTGTATAGCTCATCTCTTATTACCCGCTCCCCCCCCGTCCGCCCCCAATACTAGGGGCAAATTAGAGTGGCCAATTAACCTACTAACCTGCACATCTTTAGCATGTAGGAGAAAACCTGAGCACTCGGAAGAACCCACGCAATCACAGGGAGAATGTGCACACTCCACACAGACAGCACCTAAGGTCAGGATTGAATTCATGCCTCTGGCACCACAAGGCACCAGCTCTACTAGCTGCACCACTGTGCCACCATTTTACAGGCATTTTAACTTGTTCTTGGATGTGTGGGTCCGTGAATATGTGTGTGTGTATAAATGCTTCCTGTTCTAACAAAGGGTTCCACATGTGAAATGTTAGGTGTACTCCCCACCACTTTTACCCCAGTGACTGTTGCTCCATGTTTTCTATTTTAAATCTCGACGCATTCATTGTTTAGAGACACGAGAGACAGCAGATGTTAGAACCTGGAGCAACACACAGCACTGGAGGAACTCAGCGAGTCAGGTACAGTAGTGTCTATGGAGGGAATTGGACAGTTGACATTTCAGGTCGAGACCCTTCATCTCAACCTTTCGCCTTCATCAGTGCCAGATGAAGAGTCTTGACCCGAGACGTCGACTGCCCATTTCCTCCATAGATACTGCCTGACCCGCGTTCATTGTTTGATTCTTTTCCCCTGGACAGCCTTTCAAAAAACTGACACAGGCCCCTCACAGTCCCCACTTTAACGCACTCCTAGTGGAGTTTCTAGGCTAAATCAGTTATACAATAGCTGAATGTTGTGGATGATGGAAATGTGAAATTAAACAGAAAATGCTGAAAATGCTTAGCTCTTCAGGTACTTTGTATCAGTAAAAGAAAAATGGAGTAACATTCAAGTCATTTGCCTTGCTTCAGAATTGGAAAGAGGTAGAGATGAAACAAGTTTTGATATGTAGAACAATTTAAAGGGAAGGAAGGAAAGAACAACCAGTATCAAAATCTTCTAGTGTATTGTGGGTTCTTCTGAATTGAGTATTAATGTCAATCATTTACCCACTCACACCTGGAGCCTTCAACAAAACATAAATGCTTATTGTGCAATTGCTCTTCAAGTGAAGCTGCAGCATGGTACAAGATTGTTTCAGGAATAATCAAATGAAATAGTCCATAAGATGATTAGTGATCTCCACCATCCAAGCAATAATAATTCTTCCAAGCCATCAGATATACACTTCACTACGTATTCCTTTAAAAAGAGTGAAGAACACAATATAAACAGGTAAACATATTTATGTATTCTATATACTGCAATGTTAACACAGGTTAATGTAATTTTGACTGTGCAGTTATATTCCAAAATATAAGCTTGTAAATTTGGTCACATTCAAGATACACACACACACATAATAGTAACTCTTAGACACATTGTAGGTTCCTTGTCCTCTGGAGATCTACTCATGGGAATCCCCTTGCACTGTTTCTTCATTTCACTCTGGATCTTCCTTGTAGACTGTGTTCTTGATTTATCTCTGTTATATTCTGATCGGTATCTTGTTTCTTTGGACACTTTTGGAGGATTGTGCACATCTAGTGTATTTGTTGCAATCTCTCTGCCTTATGGACTTCACTTCTGTTCTCCCTATATGCTGATGCATGCTCGTTCCCTCAGATTCTTCTATTCTTGCACTGTTCCTTTGTATAGATATTCTCAGACCTCCCTACTCTCACACTGCACCTCTCCACTGCTTTCCCTTTGAAGCACTAATTTGCAGGCCTTGGCCTTTGACAAAACGCCTCAAAATCAATAATCTGTTGATCAACATCAATAATTATGTATTATCAGAGTTAAACCAGCCTCTATCTCTTGAAGTGATTTACGGCTTCTGTTATATCCCAGTGCGATCAACACAATGCCACGCATTCTTCTCTCAATTTGTCCAGCTCCATCTGCAAAGAGTTGACCCTTTTAGGAACCCATAATTAGCAACAATTTGTTTGAAGACAAACATTTTAACAATGACTCCACAAGCTTCCAGACAGATACTTGGCTCAGACTCGGGTCTCGTTTGAGCTTTGTATGTGATCCCATTCAGCCTTACTATAGACTTTGCTTTTCATACAGCTACCAAGCCTTGTATTTGTGCTGGTTCAGCTGAAACAGCATGCCTCATGCAGATTGCCACCTTCATTCCTGATTCTCCAAATGACATGTTCCAAGATGATCGTATTAAGAAGTTCCATCCTGATATTTCGGACAAATGTTCCCATTGGTTTGATATAGCAAAATGACTCTTTGCTTTCACAGTTCCAAACTGAGTTTGCCTGCAGGCTTTTTTGCCGCTGTATCACATATTGACTTTCATGTTCCTGTTCTCGAGTGTCCTTCACACTGACTGTTGCACTCCTCGCTCATGTGTTACTTCATTTATCTTGGTCATGCTAATTATGTGTCCCAGTATGTTATTCTCATTAACTCAAGTGCTCTTTCCAATTTCTACTTAGTCAGAAAGTAAAAAGGCTCTGACTTGATATCAGTCTGAGAACTCAGGACTCACAATCCTTTAACCCAAAAGAATCCTTTTCATTTGGTCCACGTTCTTCTCAAGGATCGTAAAACTTCAGACAACAGTTTGCAGTTTTCCTTGGGACTTTGCCATTATAACAGGTATACCACTCTCAACTAACTCATCTTTGTTTGTCCTGCAAACAATTTGAACAACTGATGAAAGGTCTCGGCCCGAAACATCGACTGTTTATTTCCCTCCATGGATGCTGCCTGACCTGCTGAGTTCCTCCAGCACTTTTTCTGTATTGCTCCAGATACATCCAGCATCTGCAGAATTTCTTGTGTCGCTGAACAACTGAGTTATTTTCTTTTGCAAGTTCTGCAATAGCTTGCTGCTTACCTGCTCTGTCTTTGACTGCCCCTGCATTGCTTTAAACTTTATCTGTGCTGCTGCAAACTTTTTCCACAGCCATACCCTTTTCTAGTAGCCAAATCACGGCCTTGCTTCTCAATCACTCTGTATTTCCTATCTCCACTTATATCAATGGCTCCCTTGGGTGTCAATCTCTTTCTTTCTTTGCACAATACCAAATCAAAGGCTAAACAAGTGATTCTAGAGGGAAAGACCTGTCCATTTGCTCCATATCTTTCCATGCTTCAATGCAATCCTAGTTTCTGGACATGGTCTGTCACAATAATTAACAGCATGAATTCCCTACCACTTGTGCCACAGTGCACCTCATTCTTCCCTGTATTTGCAATATTTCTTTGGAACATGTGCCGAATAGAACATTATTGCTCATTAACAAGACTTATGCATACTGTGCCTTTGGTGTTTTGCTCCATTACTGAGCAATATGTCACAGTATTCATATTCATTACAATGCTCTGACCATTTATTTTAATGATACTTTGATCTCACTGCAAACTTATGCCATGTCACCAGCTGTGCCACAGATGCCATTCAACACACATTTCTCTATGTGATCATTAGCTTCAGTGGTATTCAGAGCCCTTTCCTGGGTATATTGGTGAATATTCTTCCTTTTCTCAAAGCAAACTGTGGAATTTCATTTTTCATGTCAGCCACCTCTCATTTGCTTCTGTAACGTGGTGTCAGATGTTCAATTTTATTACAATTTTAGGTGGGCAGGTGAAATCTGCATGCTTTCCCTAACATTGGTAACAGAACCATATTACTGCAATTTTTGTACCTTTCAGATTCTGCTTTCCCTCTGAAACCACCCTTAACATTGATGTAACCAGATACTGATCAAGGAGACACAGTAACACTATCAGGAGTGTCTCACGTGTCTCACCGGTTTTGCCCAATGAACTCTCAAATGCACCTTGCTTGATGGAAACTCATTAACACCCTTCCGTGCTATTTTTATCAAAACCCACAATTCTCATGGCCCATTCAAGATTAAGATTTTATGAATTAAAGAATTTGGCATGTCTTTGCTTGTCACTTAATCCACTAACCTGTCCCTCACTGCTTTGCCCAAGAGTGTTCTGAGATTAAGAATGGAAATGCTGGAGGAACAACCAGCCAAAACAGCGTCCATAGAAAGAGAAACCGGTTAAAGTTTCTGGTCAGGGACCCTTCCTCAGAACAAGGAGAAGAGTGGAGGATTTATAGTTTTCAAAGCAGAGCGGGGATAGCAGGATGGGGGGGGGGGGTGGTGGTGGAGGAGGAGTGAGGTACTACCTTGTTATTCCTCTTTTGCATTATTTATTTATTTTTGTAATTTATGGTAATTTTTATGTCTTGCACTGTACTGCTGCTGCAAAACAGCAAATTTCACAACATATGCCAGTGATAATAAATCTGATTCTGACAAAAGGCTATGTTGAGATTGGTTAAGAGAGATCAGGTGATAAGGATCATGAGTACTGACTGATAACAAGGTATTTTAAAGAACTGGGGTGAGAAAGGGACACAAGCATAATAATGAGAAATGATGTGAGAGCAGTTTACCTGAAGTTGAAAAATTCAGTGTTCATTCCAGAAGGTTGCAAAGTGCCCAGATAGAAGATACTGATTGTCTAATTTACGTTGAACCTCACTATGGGCAGGTTGAATGGGAGTGGGATTGAGAATTGAAGTGACATGCAACAGGTGCTCTGTGAAATGATCACCCAATCTGTGTTTGGTGTCCACATTGTAGGGGAGGTCACATTGTGAACTCCGAATGCAGTAGACTAGATTGGAAGAAGTGCAAGTAAATTGCTGCTTCACCTGGAATGATTATGCCCACGGATGGTGAGAAAGGAAGAGGTGAGTGGACAGGTGTTGCATCTCCTCTGGTTGCATGGAAAGGTGACATGGGATGGGGAGTGGCAGGTTGAGACAGAAGAATGGACCAGGGTGTCATGAAGTGAACAATCCCTGTGAAATGTAGAAAGGGAAGGAGAGGAGAAGATGTGACCGGTAGTGCAATCATGTTGGAGTTGATGGAAATTGCGAAGGCTAATGTGTTGGCTGTGACGACTGGTGGGGTGGAAGGTGAGTACTGGGGGAACTCGATCTTTGTCCTGTCCAGGGGGAGAATGGCTGAGTGGAGATGTGTGGAAAGTATGTGCCTCTCACTTCAGATGCACCGGAACAGAAGGCCTCATTATTGGAACAAATTTGGCAAAGGTGAAGAAACTGGGAAAAAGGAATGGCCACCTTGCAGAAGGCAGAGGGAGAGGACATATAGTCATTGTCGCTGTTGGAGTCTCTGGGTTTGGAAAATATGTTAGTGGTTAGTCTATCTCTTGAGATGGAGACAGAGAGATCCAGAAAAGAAGGGAAGTGTCAGAGATGGATCACATAAATATAAGAATGGATGAAAATTGGCAGAAAAAGTGATGACATTTCCAAGTTCTGTGTGGGTACAGGTTACGGCACCAAAGAGAAAGTGTTGGGGGAGTTGTCCCAGATAACCCTGGGACAAGGACTGTTCCATGTGTTCAACAAAAAGACAGGCATAGCTGGTGCCCAAGCTAATTTCCTTTACACCTTTAATCCGGAGATAGTGAGTGGAATCTGTTGTTGAGCATAGGGACAGTCCCCACACTTGAAAGAGTGTGTTGGTGTAAGGGGAGCAAATTACATTGTTCTGGGTCGGAATCTCAGACTGACCACATCATCCCCAAGTGCCTCCTCTGGAATCTGTTTGCTAATCGAAAATCTATAATTCTCAAATATTTCAGAGGACACTGGATTGAAGTGTGCTTTTAGCTCTGAAATAATTTCATCAAATGGGACATCTATTGCACTCCATTGTGCCAAACCCCACTTATAATGTTTTTTTCTGCCCACAGATCATAGTATCTTGTTCATCTCTACAATTTTGTTAGCTTTGAAGAACATGTCCAAAAGCTCTGTACATTCTCCATTTACACTTTATTAGAACTTCCTGCATTCTCCCATATAAACCATTTGTGCTATTTCTGCATCTTGTCTCCACTCCCTTTTTTTGCACTTGCTGATCTTATTTTAGCTTTGAGGAAAGCCTTCTGTATCACTGTGATTTTGCAGATTTGCAAACTCTTGCACTATTACTTTCTGCAGCCCGAGACTTCTAAGTACCCCACTCTTGTTACCAGTATAGTGTACTTTGTGTTCTGAACAAATCGACAACTGATCATCACTTTCAATCATTTGCTCACTTAAATAGAAAGCATCATTCAAAACACAACTACTTATTATGGCTTTTGGTCTTCAACTGAATTTGCAATCATGGTACAACAATATTTCAATGACTAATCAGGTGACATAGACCTTAAGGTGATTTCACCATCCTTAAACTAACTCTCACAGCTATTAGACCAAAAATTTGCATCATTTTCATTAGTTGATTAGAAATGATCTACTGGTCAGGTTCAGATACAACAAACAAGTTATAAAGTCAAAGAGTTATAAAGTCAGCACGAAAGCAGGCTTGTAGCCCAACTCATCTATGCCAACCAAGCTGCCTATCTGAGCAAGTCCCATTTGCCTGCATTTGGCCCATATACATCTAAACCTTTCCTATCTATGTACGTCCAAATTGTACCTGCCTCTACCACCTCATCTGGCAGCTTGTTCCATATACCCACCACCCTCTGTGTGAAAAACTTACTGCTTGGGCCCCTTTTAAATATTTCCCCTCTCACTTTAAATCTATGCAGTCTAGTTTTAGACTCGCCTACCCTGGGTAAAAGATTGTGACCGTTAAGACAGTGACAGAGATCATTAAGGTCTCCACCAAGAATTTTGAATTGCCTCTTTAATTACAAGAAGGACACCACTCTCTGGACCAACAGCAATTTTTCCTCTGGAAGGAATTAGGGCATCACAAATTAGCAGATGGGGTATGTGGCTAAGTGAGTACTTGTTGGGGAAAAGAAGGAGATAAAAATAGTAACTCCAGAACAGCAGGTGGGGAATTCAGAGATTTTGATGGAATTTCAAAGCCTGAGAGAGTTCACTTTGACTACTTGATGTTGGTGTTCCTCAAGCACCAAGACCAGATCTGTACCTGTTCTAAAGAAAAACAACAGAAGTGGATTCAACTGCCAAACTAAAAAGAATGCAGATGTGCTAATCTCATCCTCCCTATCTGTCATGCCTAGCTATGATTATATGGAGACTAGTCATGGTTATGCCTGTATCTTCTAAAGAAAATTAATTACTTAAGATTACAAGCCATTATTGGTATAGCGAAAGAAGAATACATATAATCATTCACCTTTGGTGACAGAAGCTTCAATCAGCTTCATCCACACTCTGAACTGTCTCCTTTTAATAGCTCTTCCTCACTACTTCTTTCCCCACTTTTTCCCAAGCTCAACCCATTTAGCCATCTCTCCATGTCTTCTGCTATTACCACCCAAATTCTCAAAAATGCATTTGTATTTTTATTACTTTAAAAATGCTGTGTAAAGTCAGTATTGCTTGATTTTTCATGTCCTCTGATTAATTAATTGAATCAAACCATCTGGTGTCCATACATCTTCCTAGACCAGAAAGGTGATCAGCCACTTGTACAGCACTTGCCTCTTTCTCTCTGAGAAACAATATATATATATATGTGTGTGTGTGTGTGTGTATATTGTATATATATATATAGATATAGATATATATAGATAGATAGATATACTGAGATTCCCATTATTGGCAGATACTATGATAATTACCCACTACTTGCCCTGCTTGGATAGCACTAGCCTATCTAATTTCCAGTTGTTGCCTGCAAACTATCCATGCATTGAGGGATTGAGTTTTTCCTATTCATATATGGCCATGGATTATGAAGCATCATGCAAGAACAGCATGAGTTCAGATGCTTATGTGGTACACTTCAGGGAAGTAGGTCAGCTGAAATTGATCTGCCTTGTTCCTGCCGCTCTTGGACTTTGCTGACCCCAATGAACTCGTGTATCCTTTGGTTGAAAACTTCCATCATATCACAATTGCAGCTGTTCACGCCTCAGCAACTGATTCCTGACCCTGACCATGAAAATGCATAAATGTAAGACAAGTATTTTGGTGAGGTGTGATGAATAATTGCACATCTTGTTAATGTGATAACAGCTGACCTTAACTTTTGGCAGTGGTGGAAAACTGGGGGTCTTTGATCAGGTCCTGTGACATGCAGCATTAATTTTCACTTTTTGAGTTATGGTCCAGCACTAACATTTCCAGTCTAGGAAAAAAACATAGGTGGTGGTACTTTCAATGGGACATCCAAATGCAAAAGAACTTATTTGACAATAGAAAATTTAAGAGAGATGATTGAATGAACTGAGTTTCAGGAGATTGAAGTTGGGGAAAAGAGCATCAAGGCAGAACTAAGGACAGCAGTCCAGGGAAAGGGTAAAACCAAAAGAAACCTTTGTACCCAGAAGTTTTAGAGAAAGGGAAGAGTAAATCCACTTTGCTCTGACCAATCAGTAATTACATCATGTATATTTCCACAGAGCTCTGAGCTTGCATTGAGAACCCCATCTCGTTATGAGGACAAAACACTGAATGTAAAGACACTGCTGTCAAATTAACTTTATTACTTAAATAGATTTTATTTCAAGATTAAGAATCCAAAAATAATAAGCTGCAAAATTTCAAATTCCAGCAGACATGTCAAAAATATGTGAAACCAGGCAAAAGGTTTAATCAGAAGAAAAATTTTCACCTCAATTCTCTGCCTTTATACTCACAGAAACTGATATTTGCCACAAAAAGTATAGTTCCTCATCTGAGCTATTGCTGATTTATTACTATGCTACAAAACAAATATCCTATGTTGACATATAGAGAAAAACATAGTCCTTCACCTTTGCTGTAATGTTGATGGGCATTTGGTGCAGTAATCAAATGGCTGCTTATGTTTTAGATTCTCTGAAACATTTCTTTGGGTATAAAATTCAGCATGAAGGGAATCCCACAAGCATTTTTGCTACAGTTTACTTGCTCCCATCAGGGGTCTTTTAGTGTTCAGTTACACAACATATAAGTACAATATATATCATCTGGGAATAAATTAACTTCAGGTTTGACTGCACAAGAAATTATCAAATCTTTCCTTCTCATATGTATGTAGTTTTTCTGTGGTGGCATTACACGCAGGTAACCTGGAACAGAGTTGTGATGCTTGGCTGTTAATCTTGCCTGCTGCTGGCCACTACTCAAGAGCTCCCTGTGGGCAAGTAAATCTACCTTGTTTTGACCAATCACTAATTACATCATGTGCATTTCCATAGACCCCTGAGATCGCCTTCAGAAACCCATCTCATTTCAAGGCACTGAATATGAAGACAACCACAGTCAGAATAACTTTCCTCCTTAAATAAACTTCATTTCAAAATCAAGAACCCAAAAGTAATATTCTGCAAGATTGCAAATCTGTAATATAAAAATGGGCCAGAGTTGACTTTTTTTTAGAAATAACGTGGTTGTAATATTTTAAGGAAATTAAAATTTAACAGAGTAGAGGAATTGCAGTCAGCTTTCTAACCACTAATTTTAATTCCATAGAATATTATTCTTGGCTTTTAATGATTTTGAGAAAAGCAATCCTGAAATGAGAATGTTGATTTTGGCCATGAGAAGCAGTGCTTGAATCGACAGTATCCCTTATTCAGCAATAAGGAATAAGTAAGTGTAGAAAGAAATAGATCAGCCCAACAAAATGAAGGTCCATTAAGAATGATAGAAAGAATGAGCTATGTGAGCATTCTGGTCATCATTTGGCTACGTCAATAAGCTATTACATGGGTTGGTGTTGTCCTGCTTTCTTTCCACATCACCCCATACTGATCAGTAAGCAGTTTCTGATTTTTATTCATGGGTTTCTATCACACAGGTCTGCTCAGTAAAAAGATGTGCCAAAATCAATCTGCTTTCAGATGTGCATACAGACACAGAGGAAGAAACTTGACGTTTTAATGAGATTGCACATCCTCTCTCAAAATGGGTAGCTAATTAGAAATGGGCTTGAAATGAATGTGGGAGTGGGTAGAAGGAACAACCTATGGCTGCCACTTCATGCAATAACCTTTGTTATTCATAATCACTGTTAAACTAGCTAATATTGTAGCCAAGAAGCTGAAGAGGAAGATAGTGTACAAAATGACTTGAGTGCACATTGCTTGTCACCAAATCTTGCACTATTTCATCAAATTATAATGATTTCTGATAAGCTTAACTTTTATTGCTCTTCTGTCTTAGTTCTGAAGCTTCAATTTACACAACTGAAGTATTTAACCATTTTAAAAATTGTTATCTCTATGATATGGGAATGATTATTGCCACATGTGGGTGAAGCATGACATGGTGTGGAAAAATCAACATGGGGTCTATACACCTTTGATGATTGCCCCTTGTTGTGTTATGGCCAGTGAGTTCCTAGAGTAAAATACACTTTCAATAAGCAGTCGCTAATGAGGTGGTAAATCAAATGGCAATCATTTCCTCAGGACTGCCAGGAACATCTTAACAGGGAAGTATTTTCTTATATAGCCTAGGACTGGAGACTATCAAAACTGTCAGCAACAGGCAGCATATTGTTCTCACATGACCGCAGGATTCCACCACAGAGTGATAAAGATAATGATAGTATGAATCAGTGTTCGGAAGAAGAGGACACAAGAGACTGCAGATGCTGGAATATGGAGCCAAACAAGTTGCTAGAGGACCTCAATGGGTCAGGCAGCACCTGTGGAGGGAAATGGACAGTCGACATTTCGGGTCAAGACCCTTCCTCTGGACTGAAAGACAGAGGGGATAATGCTAGTATCAAGGGTTAAGGAGGATGGGTGGAGCAAGAGCTGGCAAGGTGAGGAACGGTGATAGGCAGATGGAGGAGGGAAGAGTGGAAATAGCAAAAAAGGTTGGGAAGTGATAAGTGGAGGTAACAAAGGGAAACAGTTGATGGAATCTGATTGGAGAGGAAGGTGGAGCATGGAATTGAAAAAGGGAGGTGAGGTAGCCAGATGGTAACAGTGGGGGGAGGGGAACGTAGCAGGAGTCTGTGGGTGATGGGCAGATGGAGGAGGAGAAAGAAATAGGGTGATGGGGGTCTGAGGTGGGTGTCGGAGGAACTGGGTAGATCAGGAGGAGAGAGCAAAGGGACGGAAGGGGAGCAGTTTACCTGATATTGGAGAATTCAATGTTCATGCTGTGGGGTTGTAGACTACCCAGGAGGAGTGGGAAGCAATGTTCCTCTCATTTACACTTAGCCTCACCCTGGCAGTGGAGAAGGCCAAGGACAGACATGTGGGTGTGGGAATGGGGAGGAGAATTAAAATGGCTAACAACCAGGAGCTCCAGAAGGCTATAGTAGATGGAGTGCAGGTGCTCGGCAAAGCGGTTGCCCAGTTTGCGCCTAGTCTCACTGATGTAGAGGCCACATCAGTAGCATTGGACTCAATAAACAAGGCTGGAGGAGATGCATATGAATGTCTGTCTGTGTTGCATTAGAATGAAGACTATCTATATCATAAATAGTAGAACAATGCCAAAATAAATTAAACATAGACAGCAGTGGAACAAAATATCAACGCTGTCAGCATTTTCTCCAGAATTTAGCTACAATGCAGAAAGAACTCAAATGAACTGTTTACAATAATTTAGGTAAGAGTCCTCTCAGCTCTCATATGACAATGTATTTCAGCAATTCCTTACTTTAGAATCAGCATTATTAATCCTTCCATTCCCTGCAGAATATTTCATTATCTTGCTTTTTTCTGTTTACATTCACATCCTGAAAACTTGCTACTGCCATGACAGCCATCGTCCATAGTTCATGGAAAGGTTCACATGGATTAGAAAGCAGCAGAAGTAACAGCTTCATTCAGGAAAAAAGGGAGAGAGGAAACAGAAGTACAACCGAATACCAGTTGACCAGAGTTGATAGAATTCATTAATGAAATGTCTACACGGTTTTACGGAAGAAAAAATTGACAAATTTATTAGGCTTTTTTGAAGGTGTAATTCACAGTACAGATAAAGGGGAACTAGTAGATGCAGTGTAATTTGATTTACAAGAAGCATTCAACAAGGTGCCAAATTAAAGATAAGGGCATAAGTGGAATTTACGGTAATGTATTAGCATGGATAAAGTTAACAGATAGAAAACAAAGATAAACAGGTAATTTTGAAGTTGACAAACTTAAATTAATGGAACACTTCAGGGATCAGTGTTGGGCTCAGATAGGGACACTGTCACTTATGATCTATGTCAGTGACTTTGAGTGTGACATATTTCAAGTCTTCTAATGAAACAAAAAGAGTAGGAAAAATAAGTTGTGAGGAGGATAAGGACCTGCAAAAAGATATAGATAGTTTGGGAATAAGCAAAGAAATGGCAGATGGCGTATGATTGAGCAACATGTTAATTTACAGCAGAAGAATAGAAAAGCAGAGTATTATTCAAATAGTTTGAGACTATTTAATGTTGTTTTTCAGAGATATTTAAGTATCTTCATCCAAGAACATTGTGAAGTTGGTACATAAAATAATTATAATAGCAGAAAATTTTGGAAGTTCTCAGCAAGTCAGGCCGCATCTGTGGGAAGAGGAGTAGAATGGACTTGAGTCCTTATCTGTTCCCATAGATACGTCCTGACCTGCAGAGTATTTCCAGCAATTTCTGTTTTTACTCAAGATTTCCAGCAAGAATGAGGAAGTTCTGTAGCAGTTGTATAGACTTTGGTGAGGCCACACATGGAGTATTGAGTTTAGATCTTGTCATTTAGAGGCAGATGTGCTTGTCTTCGAGGCATTGCAGTGACGTTCACTGGACTGATGTTGGGAATGAGGGGATTGCCTTATGAGGAAAGATTGAGCAGAGTGGGTCTATAGTTTCTGGTGCTTTGAAGAATGAGTGGTAATCTCATTAAAGCAGAAAAAATTCGGAGGGGCTTAACAGGCCGAATGCTGTGACAGGGCATATTGTCGGCTTGTTGACAACACCACAACAGAGAGGAGCAGAAATTTCTTCTCTCAGGAGTTTGGGAATGTTTGGAATTATCTACCACAGAAAGTTGTGGATGGTAAGCAATTAAATCTAATCAAGGCTGAAGAGGATGAATTTATGGACAATGGGGATTCAGTAGTAACATGAGCTAGGCAGAAAAAAGAAGTTGAAATTATGACCTGATTGAATGATGAAGTACACTTAGGGGGCTGAATGGCCTAACCTTGCTCCAAATTGTTATGTTCCTGTGTTTTATGTTCCTCCTTGGTCTCGCTGCTTTGATCTTTTAGTAACCACACAGTGCTAAGCTATTTCACACATACGTTAATGCCTTACATAAAAACATAAGAACACAAGAAATAGGAGCAGGAGGAGGTCATCTGGCCCGTTGAGCCTGCTCCGCCATTCAATAAGATCATGGCTGATCTGGCCGTGGACCCAGCTCCACCTAACTGCCTTTTCCCCATAATCCTTAATTCCCCTACTATGCAAAAATCCATCTAACTGTGTTTTAAGTATACTTAATGAGGTAGCCGCTACTGCTTCCCTGGAGAGAGAATTCCACATTCACTGCTTTCTAGGAAAAAAAGTTTCTCCTCGTCTCTGTCCTAAATCTACTCCCCCAAATCTTGACACATGTCCCCTAGCTCTAGCCTCACCTAACAGTGGAGACAACTTTCCTGACTTGATCTTATCTATCCCTTTCATAATTTTGTATGTTTTTATAAGATCCCCTCTCATTCTTCTGAAATCCGGTGAGTATAGTCCCAGGCGACTCAATCTCCCCTGATAGGCTAACCGTCTCATCTCCAGAATCAATCCAGTGAACCTCCTCTGCGATGCCTCCAAAGCCAGTATACTGTATCTTTCCTCAAGTAAGGAGACCAGAACTGCACACAGTACTCTTGGTGCGGACTCACCAATACCCTGTACAGTTGCAGCATAACCTCCCTGCTCTTAAATTCAATCCCTCTAGCAATGAAGGCCAACATTCCATTTGCCTTCTTGATAACCTGTTGTACCTGCAAACCAACCTTTTGCAATTCATGCATAAGTGCTCCCAAGTCCCTCTGCACAACAGTATGCTGCAATCTTTCATCATTTAAATAATAATCTGATCTTCTATTTTTCCTTCCAAAGTGGATGACCTCACATTTACCAACATTGTACTCCATCTGCCATACCCTTGCCCACTCACTTAACCTATCTATATCTCTCTGCAGACTCTTCGCATCCTCTGCACAATTTGCTTTTCCACTCAATTTCGTGTCATCAGCAAACTTAGATATGCTACACTTGGTCCCCTCTTCCAAATCGTTAATGTACATCATGAACAGTTGTGGACCCAGCACTGACCCCTGCGGCACCCCGTTCACCACTGATTGCCAACCAGAGAAACACCCATTTATCCTAACTCTCTGCCTTCTATTGGTTAACCATCCTCTATACATGCTAATACATTACCCCCAACTCCATTCATCCTTATCTTATGGATAAATCTTTTATGCGGCACCTTATCGAACACCTAAAAATCCAAGTATACAACATCCACCTGTTCCCCTCTATCCACTGCGCTCATTATATCCTCAAAGAACTCCAGTGATTGTCAAACAGGACCTGCCCTTCCTGAATCCACACTGTGTCTGCCTGATGGAACCACTTTTATTCAGATTTCTCACTATTTCTTCCTTAATGATAGCTTCAAGCATTTTCCCAAATACAGAGGTTAAGCTAACTGGCCTAGAGTTACCTACCTTTTGCCTACATCCTTTTTTAAACAGTGGTGTGACATCCGCTGTCTTCCAATCCACTAGGACCTGCCCAGAGTCCAAAGAATTTTGGTAAATTATCACAAATGCCTCTACTATAACTTCCACTATTTCTTTCAGTACCCTGGGATGCATCCCATCAGGACCAGGGAACTTGTCTTCCTTTAGGCCCTCTAGTTTGCTCATCACTACCTCTGTAGTGACAACGATTGTATCGAGGTCCTCACTGCCCATCGCATCCATAACATCTCTTTGGCACGTTAGATATTTCCTCCATCGTGAAGACTGACACAAAGCAGTTGTTCAAGGCCTCGGCCATTTCCACATTATCCAATATTATTTCCCCCTTCTCATCTTCCAAGAGACCTAAGTTCACTTTAGCCACCCTTTTCCACTTCATATAATTATAGAAACTTTTACTATCTGTTTTTATATTTTGTGCTAGTTTATTTTCATAACCTATCTTCCCTTTCCTAATTGCTTGTTTAGTGGTTCTTTGTTGCTTTTTGAGGTTTTCCCAATCTTCCGGTTTTCCCAATCTTCCAGTTTCCCACTACTCTTGGTGACCTTGTATACATGAGCTTTTAGCTTGATGCCTTCTTTTATTTCCTTAGCTATCCAAGGTTGGCTTCCACCCCCCCCCCCCCACACCCCCCCCCTTACTGCCATTGCTTTTAACTGGAATATACTTTTGTTGAACATCGTGAAAAACCTCTTTGAAAGTCTTCCACTGTACCTCAACCGTCCCACCATATAGTCTGTGTATCCAGTCAATGCTAGCTGACTCCTCCCTCATCCCAGTGTAGTCTCCCTTGTTTAGGCATAATACACTGGTTTTAGATTGAACTATTGCATCCTCCATTTGTATGTCAGAGGAGGCTTCAGCCATTTTGTGAGGTCCACAAAAGCATGACTAACCTTGAAATAGAAAGCTTTAACCTTACCTAAATTACCTCTTCTGTTGTTACAGCTGCCAAAAGCAAAGCATTGCAATCTTTGAAATCTGATTGAAAAACTGAAATGTGAAATAGAACAGAAAATGTTGGAGATGCTCAGCAGGTCAAACAGCATCAGGTTGATATGCTCTGTTTCTCTTTCCACAGATACTGCCTGTTCTTCTGAGTATTTTTGATATTTTCTGCTTTTAAAATAAGATTTCTTTATTAGTCACATGTACATTGAAACACACAGTGAAATGCATCTTTGCGTAGAATGTTCTGGGGGAAGCCCACGAGTGTTGCCACGCTTCCAGTACCAACATAGCATGCCCACAACTTCCTAATCCGTACAACTTTGGAATCTTTGGGAGGAAACCGGAGCACCCAGAGGAAACGCATGCAGACACGGGAAGAATGTACAAAATCCTGACAGGCAGTGGCTGGAATTGAACCCAAGTCACTGGTGCTGTAATAGCGTTACGCTAACCGCTACACTACTGCACCTGCCCGTGTCTTTTATTTCAGATCTGGAGTTTTTTTTGCACTTCAGCGTCAGGTTTTTAAACCTTTGATCAGAAGTGGGAGCTGTTGAAGATGATCCAGATTTTAAATGACAGAGTGAGGAGGAAAGGGAGGAGAGAACAAAAGGCAAGGCCTGTGATAGGGTGGAGGGCAGGAGACACTAAGTGACAGGAGTGGTGACAGAATGGGCTGAAAAAAGTGGTGAAGACTAATGAATATCAAAAGCCATATCTGGAGTAGGTATACATAGGAGAGGATGAATGAAATCTGGAAGTACCACAAGAAGGGAAAATAACTGTAATGCTGGAAATTTACGATGCAAGTTTCCAATGGATAATGATTGTAATTGTTAAATTCAGTCTGGAAGGTTGTAATGTTTGAATTGGAAACTGAGGTGCTATTTAGTCATAAAGTCATAGAATAATACAGCATGGGAACAGACCCTTCAGCCCAATCCGACCTAAGCTATTCCCATTTGCCTGCATTTGACGCATTTCACTCTAAACCTTTTCCTATCCATATACCTATCCAAATGTCTTTTAAATGTCATTATTGTACCTGCTTCAACTACTTTCTTGGGCAGCTCGTTCCATATATGCACCACCCTCTGCATGAAGAAGTTGCCCCTCAGGTCTCTTTTAAAATTTTCCCTTCTCACCTTAAACCTATGCCCTTTTCTGGGAAAAATACTGTGTGAAATCATCCTCTATATGCCCCTCATGATTTTATACACCTTGAGAAGATCACCTCTCAGTTGCTTATGTTCCAACGAATAAAGTTTGGGCTGGGCTTTGTTGGAATGGTGTAGAAAGCTGAAAATAAAGGTCAAAGTGTGAATGGGATTGAGAATTAAAGTGGCAGGCAGTTGGAATCTCAAGGTTACCCTTGCTAACTGAATGGAAGTTCTCTATAACATGGTCACTTAAGTTGTGTTTGGTTTCCCCAAAAGTAGAGGAGACCACATTGTGAGCACCAAATGCGTTATGCTATATTGGAAGTGTGTAAATGAAGCCCTACTTCACCTAAGGTAGTGTTTGGGATCCTGGATAACAAAAAGTGCAAAAGTGTTCAATCTTCTGTGGTTGATGTGTCAGAAGTTCTGATCTATAGGCAAGTTGATGAAAAGTGATGGAAGAGAGAACTCTAACCATGGATTAGTATGAAGAGGGGAGTGAATGAAAGCAAATGTGCAGGAAATGAAACAAACTCCTGCTTCTGCTCAGCAGAAAAGCTGAGGCTTCAGTTAAAACTGCTTTAGTTAAAACTGCATCAGAGCCTTAATAGTCAAATTAGATTCCAACATGTGTAGATGAGGTTTCCACTGGTTATAAATGGATTTTGTTTTATCCCTGCTGCTTTACAAGCAGTAAAGATCTTCCTCTTTTGTTAATTTTTATTGCTTCAGCCTTATGAAGTTCAACTGCTTATCAGTGATGTGGAGCGATGAAACCTTAATTATTCCATAAGCACATAACCTAGTTATCTAACTAAGAGATTTGTATACTGAGCATTTGACCACTATTATCACAAACAATAATTCCTTGCCTGTAAAGCATCCTTAAAGAGAATCATCGCTTATGACACAAATTTCTCCCTAATGTACATTTTTTTATTGACAAGGAAGTGTTTAGGGTGAATGCCTGATTAAGTTAAGCTTCTGTTAAGTGCTTGTGGACACGTCAGTGGCAGAGAAGGGAGCCATAAACACACTTGTAGATAAGTAATTTTCTGCCAGATTTTATGAAGGAACTGCAATAAACAATAATACCTAACATAAATGTTATAGTTACAGTGTAAAAAAAACCTGGAGGAAAATCAAAATCAAATGTACTGTTATGTTTAATTGACTAAATTTATAAATTTATATGAGGGGACGACCCCCCCCCCAGTTATCAAAAATCTATTAGTTATTTTTGAGGGTTATTTTACAGTTCAACACTCTTAATGCCATTGCTGTCACTAAAATCAGAGCAGTCTCCTGTGGGAATCAGAATGGCATGAAAATTATTTTAGCCAGGGACTGAGGGTATGTTTGAAAATGTATTTAGATTTTTTGGATGAGATGTTTAAGGGTAAATAGTGAGGCACAAAGTGAAAATATGTTGCTGGTTCCTTGGGTTTTCACTGTGAAAAGCTGCTTGTGGTCAACATAGCCAGAGGAAGGAAGGTAATTCCAGTCTATGAGATCGCTTGTTGAAATAACTGAGACCATTACAGGATGTGCATACACCCTATCGTCTGCCATCTTATGCCATGTCCTTGTTAATCATGTACAGCATTAATCAAACAAATATTACTGTTCAAGAGGTTAAATTGAAGCGTGCACAGAGACAGCACAATTGCACTTTAGTTTTTCACCAAATTATGTTATTTCATTAGTTAAGTGAAATGTGAAAGTTCCCTCTAGGCCCAACATGATTCAGCTCTTTCTCTGTTCCAGAAGCTTTCTTCAAGTCAGAGCACTAATATAAAAGCATTTCTCTTCAATAGATTTTGATTTGTGTTTCATTTTCTTTGCTTTCTACACTTTATTTGTTTTTTAAGCATTTAACTAAAATATTATTTCCAGAGCTTTGCCTGGTCAATAAATTTAAAGCAGTCACTCTGAAAAGTGTCTGGATGTAACTTTTCATAAATATGAGGGTTAGATTTCCAGGGAAATTCACTCTATTTTTCATTTTACACCATTTCAAAATAATCATTAACCTTTATAACTTAAACAAGTTGAACATTAAATCAGAGCATTTAGAAATTTTCTCCAAATACAGCATATTGTACATTCCCCAAAAATATGAAACATCACAATGTCACATCATAAATCATGGCAAAATCTGTCATTGGGCTTCTTGCAGCTGGCATGATCATTCACAATTCTTATGAATCATCTGTCTCCAAAAGAGAAAATAAGTTTTCCAAATACTTTTCTTAAAAAAAATTAGGTCTGAGCAAAATTAATGCAACGCCATCATTTTTAATAATTGGAAGGTAGTGGCCATTTATCACTGGAGGGAAAAGGAAGAGAAAGTTAGAAGTCATTGATGGGCAGTACTAATGTATCCTTTGTGATGATATTAGTCCTCATTAAAATTAATTAAAATTTTCATTAAATTTAATATGGTTCAAAAATAACATTGAGAAGTCCACTGGAGGTTTCTAATTAGAAAATTCAATTGGGACAGAGCTTTATCATTTTTTGTTCCACTGTGATTTGGCCAGTTCACTTAGTGGAATAAAACAAGTCCACTTATACCATCAATGCAATATACCTAATGCTGGCAAGTAGGATTAGTCTGGATGGTCAAAAAGGTCAGCATGGACATAGTGGGCTGAAGGGCCTGTTTCTGTGCTGTATAACTCCATGAATACCTCTCCCATTAGCATATTTCAGAACTAGCTTTTGCTTAAAAAAAACATGACGGGTCATTTATCAAACCTTAAAACTATCCACCTAATTAGTATTTCCTGTGGTCTCCACTGCTGATAACTATCTTGTTTGAACATACATTTTCATTGAACGTTCTCAAGCTGGGCATAATCATGGCCTAAGGTGTTGCAGATGGACTCAAATTTTTCCCAATTCAGACCACTTCAATATGAATGCCACTGCCTTATGAACAGCTGTGTAGGTCTGAATGCACAAAGTCAGGAAAATTACCGGTGTCCTTCCACGTTTCTCATTGTAGGAAGACAAAAGGTATGTTTAAACAGGGATTTGAATACAGGAATAAAGATGACTGACTGCAATTATGTAGAACCTTGGTGAAAATGGACCACTGTGTACAGTTTTGGTCTCCTTACCTAAAATACGTGCTATTGAGGAAGTACAGCAATGATTCACTGGAGTGGCAGGTGCACCATGTGAGGAGAGATTGATTAAGCCTGTATTCTATTGATCTCAATGAAGCTTCCAAAATTTTTACAGGGCTCAACAAGCTGGATGCAGGTAGGATGTTTCCCCAGGCTGCAGAGTCTAGAACCTAAAGGCGCAGACCCATTATAAGGGGTAGACCATTTGGGACTCAGAAGGGGAGAACTCACTGATACAGCATGATGTCATAATAATACATTGTGCTATAGAATGATATGTTACAGCTTTGCATTGCAGCTTCCAGTACAAAGAATCCAGCTGATACTGTAACTATAAAATGAGGCCTCATACTCCAAACAGGAAAATAAAATGTAGAGGCATGCTGTAAATTAACTGTAATGCACTCCTTGGTGCTTTGACGTAGATCAGGCAGCTGCCTTATATTCCTATCCCCACTCGAGTTATGTCAAAGTTGTGTGGTCTGTAAAAACTAAATCAGGAAGAGAAGAAGAATAAAGTGAAGTTGAAAATATTGGAACACCATTTAAATCAATGAAAGCATTTGAAATCGAAAACTTCCAATAAAGGACAACAACGCAGAAATTCTTAAGTACCTGTAAATGTGTATAGAACATGTGGTACGTGCTGGGATCATGGATGTTTGATGACAAGCCACTGCAAAATTCCATCACATACAAAACCCAGCATCTTGCACATTTAATGTATTCAATATCATTTACAGGTCTGGGTAAGGATTGGTTTGGAGGTGAGAAGCCCATGGAGAGGTGGATGGAGGGAGTGCCAAGGTATCAGTTAGAGATGTGTGGGGGGGGTGGGAGAAGCCGGGATTTTGAGGGCTGGTAGGGACTGCTGGAAGAGTTGAGGTTTCACTCAGGTTGATGGTGCAAGGCTCATGACTAGCAGAGGGCCCAAAGGAGAGCCGGTGAGGATGTTGTGTGTTACTTTCATGGAACCTAACTGAGGATAGTTCCCAATGTTGGATTCCACTGATTGGGAGTTGCTAAGTCCGCTGCAAAGTTATGACAAAGCAGGTCTCTCATGCCTTGTGAAGGCCTGCTTCTGCACTACTGGCTTGTACAATCTATGGATGATTCAGGCATCAATAAAATTTGCAGAAGTATATTAGATGTGAGATTCAAACAAGAGGACATTAACCAATGTGATGCAAGCATTCAGACACATTGAGAACACCCAAAGAAAAATGATTGATCCATAATGTAAGTAATTATGCACATACAAAGACATGAATTGGGAGTAGGAGTAGTTCACTCAGCCCCTCAATCCTGCGCCAACATTTGATGGCATCATAGCTCATTTAATTGTGCTAAAAGATGAACCCTTGAATTCTTGATCTCTCAATCAACCTTGTCGTGGACCTTGTACTTTATTTGTCTACCTGCACTACATTTTCTCTGTAACTGCAGCAGTATTTTCTGCATTCTGTTCTCTTTTTACTACCTCGATCTAATTATGTATGGCATGATCTGTCTGGATAGCATGCCAGACAAAACCTTTTCATTGTATCTCAGTGCATATGACCAATACCTTAACTGTACATTCTGTCTACCCATGGTAACCTTTCAATCCCTTGTTTATCAAGTATCTATCTACCCTGCCTTAAAAAATATTCAAATAACCTGCTTCCAACATCCTTTGAGGAAGAGAGTTCCAAAGACTCACAGCCCTTAGAAAAAAAAATTCACCCAGCCATCAGTTTTCCAAAGAAATGCTAAAATTTCAAGGCCTATTTGCTCACTTCTCTTATATACTTATGATTTATTGTTAATGTACTTTCTTCTAATGTTCATCCATGTATACCAATCTTGACTTTAGAATTGTAATAAATAACAGTATTTGCCATTGTACACTCAGAAAATTTGCACGGTTATCAATGAAAAGTCTGTCCATAGCTTGAAAGATAAAACCATAAAAACTGGATCGACGTGCGTGTTTTTCATGTCTAAATGATGCATAAACGTAACTTTACCAGTGATAGATCATAATGGTGATCCTTTCCAGGTGAACATGCACCCATCTGGCAATTGGCCCAGGCACTTACATGCATGATTCACCTTAACACAGCTAACATTTCTCCGGTGTCACTGGCTCGCTTAATAAAATCACAGGTCATCACCATTCATTGCTTTCATTGCTTGCTTAAATTGAGCCTTCAGAGTACAATTTTTTAGAGCAGGTATTGGCAATGAGATGTCAATTAAAGGACTGTGAACTGTCACATTGATGCTCAGCTTGGAAACTGCATCAATGGTGCTGCCTTCACTGGTTACAGTCTTTTGGTACAAATCACATCTGAGCTGCATGCTGCCATTTTTGGCCTCTTGATTGGACTCCACTTCACGGTGACACAGGTCCACGACAGGCCTGGGAGTCAGTCAGAGCAGACCATCACATGCAGAGTGCCTTGACGCAAAGGAGAGTGTGTTGTTCCCACTACACCATGTCAACCTCAGTGGCAACCTTTATGCAGCTGTTTTGCAGCTATCAAGGGAAGAGTTCCTTTAAATTATGATATCTTTCCCAATGATCAGCGAGGCAACAATGCTGTGGTAGCAAACATTTCATGCAGCTCCTAATGGGAACCACACAGTCCCTGTTTTAGTATGTAATTCTGTGCACAAAACCCCACAGTGAACTTTTAGATACTCCGTGCCTATTTCACAAACATATTTGGTTAACCAATTTGGCATTTGCACAAAATGTGGTAGATGCCCAGTGCATCAAAAGGGAGTGGAATCTAATTTCTCAGAACAAGTGCTTTTTGTAAAGTTTGCAATCTAGCAAAAAAATTGCTGGGGTGAATACCTTAAATTTGCCAGTCAGTAGGAATGTCATTCTCTTTGAGTATTATGTGGGAAATAATGAACACATCAATTCTTGAGATGTGCTCTGCAACATTTGTACCAACTGGCAGAACGCATATGGTACTGTGCAGGAATGACACCTTTCACAGAGCATATGGAAAGTAACTAGAGCCTGCATAAACATTGGAACTATTTTTACTGCACTATGTCTGCATCTGTTAAAAGTTTAAACTGTAGTATTTTGCTGTGCTGTAAAGTGATTGAACACCATTCTAAATACAAACTGAAAAGGTTATGCTGTCTTACTATATGGCACTCTGTCATTTTTAGTAATACTCTCTGCTTGTTCTTATCAATGTGCAAATTAATCATTTCTTCACACAACAGCTGTTCTGAAAAATGTTGTTTTCTGATCCTGTCATAAAGGAGAATTAAATCATTAAGGACTTTCTTAATTTCTATGCCATCTGTCGAATAAGAAAGAGTAAGCATGCATTGGCAAAGCAATTTCAGAAGAGGCCCAGAGAGTGGCTTGATTATTAATGTGTTTGATATGGTGAAATGCATTCTATAAATAGGTACAGTAGTGTCATGTTTATGCTATTGGACTAACAAGCCAGAGTTAAATTCCCACCATGACAGAGAGTATAAATCCATTTTAAGAGATCTGGATTTTTTTTGTAGTTCATTCATTGAACATGGATATCATTGACAAGGTCTCATTAATAAATGGACTCAACAACTGACATTCTGTAGCCCTCTGATCAAGAGGATTCCAACAGCTTACAATCTTCAGAGTAAAGATATTTCTCCCTATCTCATCTCTAAAAAGTGAGTTCCTTAAACTGATGCTCAGCTCTATGGCTCCATAGAGTTTTAGTCATTGAGTATATTCAGTACTGAAATTGATAAATATTTGGAGACTCAGGGAGTCAAGATTTGGAAACTAGGCAGACATGCAGATTTAGGGTTGATGATCTCACTCAATGATACAGCAGGCTTGAAGGACCATGTGGCTTACCCTGGCTGCTAATGCTTATTGGACACAATACCCCAGCTATGGCCTCACCAAAGCCCTGTGCTATTAAAAAGGGGCTGCCTTACTATTATACTTCAACCACCAAGTGTTAATGAAGAGTATAGTGTTTATTTTCCTAATTGGTTGCTCTAGGTTAATGTTGACTTTGTGCATTTTATTAACCAACACACAAAGGTTCCCCTGTATACTGTTTAAAATATTTAAAATATCTATTTTTCCTGCAAAGTGCATAATCTCACATTTTTCAAAATTATGCTCCATCTGCCAATTTCCTACCACTTGTCTAAGCTTTCTCCAACCTATTGCAAATAAATCTATAAATCTATAAATTTGTCAATGACACCACTGTTGTTGGCAGAATCTCAGATGGCGATGAAGAGGCATACAGGAGTGAGATAGATTGGCTGGTTGAGTGGTGTCACAAAAACAACCTCGCACTCAGTGTCAACAAGACCAAGAAATTGATTGTGGACTTCAGGAAGGGGAAGTCGGGAGAACACACACCGGTCTTCATTGAGGGGTCAGCAGTGGAAAGAGTGAGCAGCTTTAAGTTCCTGGGTGTCAACATCTCAGAGGGTCTATCCTGGACCCAATACGTTGATGCAATCACAAAGAAGGCACGCCAGTAGCTCTACTTTGTTAGGAGTTTGAAGAGATTTGGTATGTCACCAAAGACTTGCAAATTTCTATAGATGTATGGTGGAGAGCATTCTGACTGGTTACATCACAGCCTGGTATGGAAGCTCCAATGTGCAGGATCGAAAGAGGCTGCAGAGTGTTGTAGACTCAGCCAGCTCCATCACGGGTACAAACATCCCCACCATCGAGGACATCTTCAAGAGGCAGTGCCTCAAGAAGGTTGCATCCATCATTAAGGACCCTCACCATCCGGGACATGCTCTCTTCACGTTACTACCATTAGAGAAGAGGTACAGGAACCTAAAGACCCAAACTCAATATTTCAGAAACAGCTTCTTCCCCTCCACCATCAGATTTCTGAATGGTCCATGAACTCACAAACTCTACCTCATTATTCCTCTTTTCAACTATTTATTTATTTTTGGTAACTTACAGTAATTTTTATGTCTTTATGTCTTGCACTATACTGCTGCCACAAAACAACAAATTTCACAACATTCGTCAGTAATGATAAACCTGATTCTGATTCTGAACTCTTTACATCCTCCTCACAGGTAATTTTCCAACTAGTTTTGTATCATAAATAGACTTGGATACTTTACATACCTTTTCACTTAAATTATGAATGGAAATTGAGGGCCTTTTACTGATCCAAGTAACACTTCGTTAGTAACAACCTGTCGACCCAAAAAACAATTCCATTTATTCCTGTGTTCCTGAAACTGGATTGCAGTGTAGAATGGCACAGTGGCAAAGCTGGTAGATCCACTACTTCACAACACTAGAGACCTGGGTTCAATCCTGACCTTGGTTGCGGTCTGTGTGTAGTTCGCACATGCTTCTTCTGTGCACTTTGGTTTCCTCCCACATTCCAAAGACATGCAGGTTGGTAGGCTAATTGGCCACTGTAAAGTTGAGGCAAAGAATAATTCTTTTTCAGCACCAAGCAATTTAAAATGGAGTAAATATCATATGTGGTCATCCTGAGTCAAATCATGCCAATTGCGAGCTCTGAATGGTGACCTCCTGTTATGAGTCACCCATATAATCTGAATGTGTTTTCCACAATATGGAAGTACAAAGAGATATTATTCCCATACAACCCTCCTTTTGGAGTGTTGAATGGGGACATGGACTCTGTTGTCCTACAGCAGCCTCCTGTTGGGCACTCCTGGGACAATATAACCTTAACACTGCAGCATCAAATTGAGAGGCCTACAATATATGTAAAATATTAACCAATATCCACGTCTCCCCCACTCCAAACACTAAAACAATGCTCCCAGTGATTTCCAGATCTTCATCCACCCCCAAGCCCATGAGAGGCTCCCCAGTAGCCACTGGGACACTGAGGATCAAAGAAGTCAGCAGATTTTGAAAAGGTGCAAAAATAACAGGGTTGTTGTCATGGGTGACTCCAACTTCCCTGATATCAATTGCAAAAGGTTTAGATGGGGCAGAATTTGTTAGGTGTGTCCAGGAAGGACTCCTGACACAGTGTGTGAACAAGTCGACTAGAAGAGAGGTCATACTGGATCTCGTACTAGGCAATGAACCTGGTCAGGTGATAGACCTCTCAGTGGGTGAGCGTTTCAGAGCTAGTGACCACAACTCTCTAACCTTAAGCATAGCCATGAACAAGGATAGGAGCAGAAGATATGGGAAAGTATTTAATTGGAGGAGGGCTAATTACGATGTATTAGGCAGGAATTTGGGAGCGTAAAATGGGAACAGATGTTCTCAGGGAAATGCCTTGCATAAATGTGGAGGTTGTTTAGGGATAACTTGTCTGTAGTTCTGGATAGTTTTGTCCCACTGAGGCAGGGAAAGGATGGTAGGGTGAAGGAACCATGGTTGACGAGACAGGTGAAACATTTAATCAAAAGGAAGAAGGAAGACTACTTAAGGTTTAGAAAGCAAAAGTCAGGCAGGGCTCTTGAGAATTATAAGGTAACCAGGAAGGAGTTTAAGAAGGTACTTAGGAGAGCTAGAAGGGGACATAAGAAGGCCTTGGCAAGTAGGATTAAGGAAAACCCCAAGGCATTCTACATGTGCATGAAGTACAGGAGGATAACTAGAGTGAGGGTGAGACCGCTCAGGGATAAAGGGGGAAACATGTGACTGGAGGTGGAGGAGGTAGGGGAGGTCCTAAATGAATACTTTGCTTCAGTGTTCACTAGCGAGAGGGAGTTGACGAATGTGAGGTCAGTGTAGACCAGGTTAATGTGCTGGAGCATGTTGAGGTTAAGAAAGAGGTAGTGTTGGAACTTTTGAAAAACATTAGAATAGTTAAGTCCCTGAGGCTGGACGGGATATACCTGAGGTTACTATGGGAAGCAAGGGAAGAGATTGCTGGGGCATTGACGATGATCTTTGAGTCCTCCCTGGCCACAGGAGTGGTACCAGAGGATTGGAGGATGGCAAATGTTATTCTGTTGTTCAAGAAAAGTAATAGGGATAATCCTGGGAATTATAAACCAGTGAGTCTTACACCAGTGGTGGACAAACTATGGAAAGGATTCTTAGGGACCGGATTTAAGAGCATTTGGAGAAACATAGTCTTATTAGGGATAGTCAGCATGGCTTTGTGAGGGGCAGGTCATGCCTCACGAGCCTAATTGAGTTTTTTGAGGAAGTGACAAAACAAATAGATGAAGGTAGAGTGGTGTACGTGGTGTATATGAACTTTAGTAAAGTGTTTGACAATGTTCCCCATAGTAGGGTCATCCAGAAAGTCATGAGGCATGGCATCCATGGAAATTTGGCTGCATGGATTCAGAATTGGCTTGCCCACAGAAAGCAGAGAGTGGTATTAGATAGAGCGTATTCTGCCTGGAGGCCGGTGACTAGTGGTGTTGTGGATAGTGTAGAAGGTTGTCATAGGTTAAAACAGGATATAGACAGGATGCAGAGTTGGATGGAGAAGTGGCAGATGGAATTCAACTGGAAAAGTGTGAAGTGATCTCCACTTTGGAAGATCGAACTTAAAGGCAGAGTACAAGGTTAATGGCAGGACTCTTAGCAGCATGGAGGCACAGAGAGATCTTGTGGTCCAAGTCCATAGATCCATCAATGTTGCTGCGCAAGTTGATAGGGGGTTAAGAAGGTGTATGGTTTGTTAGCCTTAATTAGTCAGGGGATTGAGTTCAAGAGCCATGAGGTAATCTTGCAGCTCTATAAAACTCTGGTTAGACCACACTTAAGAGTATTGTGTTCAATTCTGGTTGCCTCATTATTGGAAGGATGCAGAAGCTTTAGAGAGGATGCAGAGGAGATTTACCAGGATGTTGCATTGATTAGAGAACCTGAGGAAAGGCTGAGCAAGCTAGGGCTTTTCCCTTTGGAGCGATGCAGGATGAGAGGTGACTTGACAGAGGCGCATAAGATTATGGGGGGCATGGATAGAGTGAACAGCCAGCACCTTTTTCCCAGGGCGGCAATGGCCAATTCCAGAGGACATCCGTTTAAGGTCAGAGGAGGAAAGTTTAGGGGAGATGTCAGAGGTAGGTTTTTTACACAGAGAGGGGTGGGTGTCTGGAATGTACTACCGGGGTGGTGGTAGAGGCTAATACAATAGGGACATCTAAAAGACTCTTAGATAGGACCATGGCTATATGAAAAATGGAGGGCTATGGGCTGTGTCAGAGGGAAGGGTTAGACTGATCATGGAATAGGTTTATATAGGTCAGCATAACATTGTGGGCTAAAGGGCACATGCTGTGCTGTATTGTTCTATGATACTCTCCATGTTTACCGACATTCCCACCCCGCCCCCCCATCTGCATCCTACCCCTGCTCCCTCTCTCCTGCCAGAAAATGCCAGCTTTCCCAACCTCACTACCCCACAAATGCTGAGCTAAATTACCCAAATTCTCATCCCAAATGCCAAGCAAATCGCATCTCCCCCCCCCACAACACAAACCCGAGCTAATTCCCCTCCTAGGTGCCATATTGAGCCCCCACCTTCCAGATCATAACAAGGTCTTTCGATCCCTGCTGCCAGTGATAAGAAGATTGTCTGATCCCAGCCTCCTGAACTCTGGGGAAACTGACCAATCCCCTTCACCTGATCAATAGAAGACAGGCTGGCTGATCCCAACCCCCCAACCACAGGAAGACCATTTAATACCTCACTCCTGTTCACTGGAAGGCTGACCAAGTCATTCCCTCCCTCACCAACAGAAGAAGAATGCTCCAGAGTGTTACCACTAACAATAAGTACTGCACAATGAGGGCACATCCAACAAGTATTGCACATACACAGCTCCAATTGGGCCTATGGCTGCCATCCTATCTTTGCAAGAGGACAGATTCCAAAGCATTTGCTGTTTCACCTCATCTATACAGTTCTGGAGTATTCACTGGAATTTCTAAGGATTTGTTTACTGTCTAAGCAATCTGATTTTAGTTTCCTAACCATGTGAAAACATATCTTATGTAACAACTATATTTACCAGACCTGTCGGTGTTTGATACAAAAGAATGGCCATTGGTGATGAAAAGCATCCATATCTGTCCCCAAACTTCAGTGAGCTTAAAAAGTCTGCAAAGAACATTTTTAAGAATCAAAATTCACTAAAAGTTCACTAATAAGATCAGCTTTAGAAAACATGTTTGCTTTTTTCTCTTGCTTATAAGGAAAAATGAATTTGTAAGCTTATTGATGTGAAAAGAACACAGTGATACATTGTCTAAAGTCTGCATCATTGGCTGAGATGGGACCATTGGTCTTGTCAACACCTTCAAGCTGATATAGCATAAAGATTCCATTGTAGTAGAGTTGCAAAACATTAAATCCTCCTATATGGTTGGCACATGTACTTTAAGAAAGATTTGTTTTCTTTAATGCCTCATTTACATTGTATATACTGAGCCTCTGGCTCTTCCTTAAGACTTTACTGGAAAATTTGCTCCAGGAATTTCAGGAGAAGAAGTCCTATTTTCTTTAGGGATTGGTCTAGCATTTTTAACATAAGAACGTTGTTATGACCTCAGCATTCTATCTCGCCACCAAAACCTATAAAGAAAATTAAAAGCTGCCAATCCGAGACAGTGCTGTGACCTCATCAAGCAGGTGCAAAGTAAACTGTTTATATGTCTGGCCCTCTGCCCTCAGAGAAAGAAGAGGGCACATTATAGCTTGTATGAATTCCAGGAGGATTTAACTTGTGTAGGACCATTAATCACAGCCCCAAAACTGCCTAACCTCAGTTAAAGAGGGGAATGATAACACGATAAAATCTGTGATTATTTATAGCTTTGTAGTATTACATTTGTAAGTCAATGGAGTGCTGATAACTCCAATTCTGTGCTGAGAACTGGAATATTTAGGAGTAAGGTTGTACTCATCTGGATGACAGTCATAGGGAATAAAACATTCTTCTAATTTTCTGCAGCCAGAATCAGAATAAAGATGAGTAAAGTTGTACAGATGCAAAATAATTGGATGATTGAATGGCCTCCTATGTTGTAAGAAAATATAAAAATTTTCAGATATTCAAGAGGGTCAATAATCTATGGCCTATTTCACACTAAGCAGAATATGGTACATGAGGGTTAAAGATACACTGTGCATTGCTGACCCCATGACATATTTCAGACATTTACCAAAAGCAGTGAGAGATGTTTGCGATTGATTGGCAGGAAACAGCTCACCTCAGACTGTTATTCATGAAACATTGGGATATTTGGAAGCTGGGGAAAGCTTAATATGAGTAAAATCAGTCATAACCTTAGTTCAATACTAAATTCAGACATAGAGCAAGACATTTTAAGTTATTTTGCACTTGATCTATACTACTATTGGCATTGAAATAGCATTGTGGGTCACTCTAATGCTATTTATGAAGAACAAGAACCTCTATAATGTAAACTTCAATAACAAGGTTCAGAGAATGACAACCAACATTTTACCAGTGCACTGTTCCCAATCAATGTGTTGAAAGTTCTTGTTGTTCTCAGCGTGCGGTGCATACGCTAAATAGTCAAGGCATACATATGTGGTTGTTTTTGAGATCTGTGAGGATCACAATTTAAGTGCTAGTCCTTTAAATAGAATAGTGGTAGGAGAAGTGGGGTTAGTAAAATGTGTGAGAAAATAAGAATTACTGGTTTACAGTTGAGTGAAGTTGAATATGTCATTGTGAATTTTGTGCCAATACTGACATCATTTGAGGAGATGTGCAATGGAAAATTGCTGGAGGAACATAGACAGGTTACATGAGTGGGTGAGGACAGGGCAGATGGAGTAGAAAATAGGGAAATATGAAGTTATTCACTTTAATATAAAAAATAAAGCTTTTTAAATGTTGATGTTTGATTGTCTTTGTACATAAATCACTGAAAGTCAGTTAGAAGGGCAAATATCATGTTGATCTTTATTGCAGGATGATTTGAGTGGAAGAAGCTCTTAGATAGGAACTATCTAAGATAAGGAATCTTAGATATTTACTGTAACTGCAGCAAAAGAGGGGTGTGGTGAGACAACATCTGGAATATTGTGTACAAGTCTGGATTCCCAACCTAATGTAGGATAGATAAGGAGAAACATGGAAATTAGGAGCAGGAGTATTCCTTTCAGTCCTTCATGCCTGCTCTGCCATCCATATGATCACGACTAATCCTCCAAATTCATTGCTTTATTCTTGCTTTCTTCCCATAGCCTTTAGAACTATATAGGACATAAAACAGTACAGCACTGGAACAGGGCCTTTGGTCTACAAACTAATGAAGCTAATGGCACTAATTAAGCTAATCCCTTCTGCCTGCACATGGTCCATATTCCTCCATTCTCTGCATATTCATGTTCCTATCTAAGAGCTTCTTAGGCACTTCTATCATATCCGCTTCTACAACCACTACTGGCAGCACGTTCCAGACACCCACCATTCTATGTATTGAAAAACTTGCCCTGCACATCTCCTTTGAACTTTCCCTCTCTCACCTTAAATGTATGCCTCCAGCATTAGACATTTTGCCCCGGGACAAAGGTACCGGCTTTCTACTCTATCTATGCCCCTCATAATTTTATAAATTTCTATCAGATCTCCCCTCAGCCTCAGCTGCTCCAGAGAAAACAACACTTGTTTGTCCAACCTTCTCCTTCTAGCATGTGCCCTCTAATCTAGGCAGCATCCTGGTGAACCTCTTCTGTACCCTCTCCAAAGCCTCCGCATCCTTCCTATAATGGGGCAACCAGAATTGAATGCAATATTCCAGATGTGGCCTAACCGGAGTTTTATAAAGCTGCAACATAACTTCCCGACTCTTGAACTCAATGCCTTGACTAATAAAGGCAAACATGCCATCTGCCTTCTTTACCACCCTTTCAACTTGTGCAACCACTTTCAGGGAGCTATGGACTTGGACCCCAAGATCCCTCTGTATATCAACACTGTTAAGGGTCCTGCCATTAACTGTGTACTTTCCCTTTACATTTGATCTGCCAAAGTGCAACACCTCACACTTGCCTGGATTTAAACTCCAGCTCGAAAACAATGTAACTCCTTTTTGACTTTAATGATTTAGCTTCAACGGCCTTCTCTGTTAGAGCTATCCAAGGGTTCACCACTCTTTAGGAGAAGAAATTTCTCCTCATCTCAGTCCTAAATAACCTATCCTCTATCCTCAGAATGTAACCTAAATACAGGCTGCCCCAGGGTTAAGAACATTTCACTTATGGACACCCCTACATATGAACGAGCTCCCATAATGTTATTACATTCAGAAGTCCTATGTACATACATGCCTTACTTCCTACAAACAACAGAACTAGTTTCCTCTCTCTCTTTCCACTTTTAGTAATTGTTCTTTCTTATCAGTTTGATGTGCTTTCAATGCCATTCATCACAATCCTGTGGAGGTATGGTTACCATATTGAGTGATTTTTATGCATTTTCTGACTTACAGACAAAATTGAATAATGGACGTCTGTAAAAACAGAACCTGTTTGTTACCCAAGACTGGCCTGTACAAAGAAACTGTATCACTGATACTCAAAAATTACCCCAAGATATTTAGTGAAGAACTTGGAAGTATTCAAGGTATGGAAGCAAGATTTCCTCAAAGGAGAATACTACATACTGATTCTTCAAAGCATGCCCTGTAGCCTACAGAATAAAGGGAAATATTGGAGAAGAGCTGAAACACCACAGGAAGCAGGTATCATTAAACTAGTTGGGTTTTCTGATTGGAATATTCCAACATTCCTGTAGTGAGGACAGATAGCACTATTAGGATCTGTGGAGATTATAAGATAACAATCAACAGAGAAGCAAATGTGTACAGATAGCCCTTACCTTTGATTGATGGTTTGTTTGCTCAACTAGAATGAAAGCAGAATTCCACAATCGTTATTACATTGCATGCTTACCAGCAGGATGAGCTAGACAAGTATTCAAAGGTGTACTCAGCTACAAATATTCACCATGGACTGGCCCAATACAATAGATCTTTTTCATGGTAAAGCATCAGTCAGGATATTTTACAGAGGACAGTGGTTAGTTTGATCAGAAGTCTGCCAGGTGACAAAGGATAGGTAGTGCAGGAACACAATGGTACCAAAAAGCAGGAACACAGCTAAGAAAATGTAGGTGTATTATTACTCAGAAATAATCTACAGGCAGATGCTGAAGTATTAAATTTAGCTGAGGAGAAGGTTAAGGCAGTAATGGAAGCACTTGGTCTGAATAACTTGACAGAGTTAAAAGCCAATGTAGGACTGCTCAGCTATTATGGATATCTCCTGTCATCTTTAAGCAACAAGTTGCTGAAACATATGATAACATTGGTGTGCATAAAAACAACAAACACATTGCATGAGTCAAAGTCATTGCTGCTGAATCCTTGTCCATTCAGATCCAGTAAAGCAGTTGCTACAGTCCTCTAATATGTCACCTTGGGCATTGATGTCATTTTGTTGCAATGCATGGATTTTGAGATGACTAAATGATTTTGCAAGGTCTCTTTGGAGCAGACCAAGGTTATTCATAATAAGACAGATGTTTTAACCTATTGCCTGTGGAGGGACAAAGTTCCACAGTATGGATTGATCTTTATGATTTTCACAAACCATAAGTCCCTGCAGGACATTTTTGGCTGAGTTCTTGGGGTGGACTCTGCCAGAGTTCAAGGATGTACATTAACACCATCTGCATATAACTGCATATTCTGAAGTCCAAGAATGGAACAGGTAATGGAGAACTATCCTGAAGCTGCTCCACAAAGGACATCCAGGTGTATCTTTTATCAAGCAAGTTGCCAGAAGTCCTGGAACAGCAAGTAGTTAGAGAACTCCATGAAGAAATGTAAGCAATGTCAAGAACATTGCAAGGATCCATCAATAGCTCCTTTGAACCCATCATTTTGGCTGAACAATCCATGGTCAAAAAGTACGTGAAGATTTTGCAAGTCCATTGAGGAAATAAAATTCATGGTCACAATAAAGGCTGATTCCGAATAAATGGAAGCTGTTCTGATCAATAATTCAAAGTTGAGATTAATAAGTGATCTTCTAGGTTTCCTTCTGATGGATTGTGGAGGGAACTTCACTAGTGCTGAATTTACTGAAGTTTTCAGCAGGAAAAGAATCAAGCCTGTGTGTATGGTTCCATACCACACAGCCTTAAATAGTTTGGTAAAAGTCACAACTGATATCATGAAAGGTGGACTAAAAAAGATGGTGAGATGAAACCGAGACAAAGATTGCACATTTCTTATTTCACTATCAGAATATACTGCACTCATCTATAAGGCAGCCACCTGTGGAGTTACTGAAAGGCAGGTTTTCAGAATGCATTTCATTTTAGTGAAATCAAAGGCTGTGAATGCCATTTCAAAGTGGATGATCTTGTTTCTATCTGAGATATCACGTAAAGAGTCTAATTGTTGGGATGCATCATTGATTGCACTGGAATAAAACCTGAAAGAAAACAGGGATGTTTCAGGTTGATAATCTTTCATCAAAAAAAGCTTAATGAAAGATTATTCACCTGTAAAATGAAGTCTATTTCTCTCTTTACAAATACTACCTGACCTGCTGAGTGTTTCCAGCATATTCTGTTTTTATTTATGATTTCTAGCATCATAGAAAGCATCCTATCCAGATGCATCACAGCTCGGTATGGCAACTGCTCTGCCCAAGAGCACAAAAAATTGCAGAGCTGTGGATACAGCTCAGTTCATCACGAGAACCAGCCTCCCCTCCATGAACTCTTCCTTGGGAAAGCAGCCGACATAATCAAGGATCCCTCCCACTCCAGTCATTCTCTCACCTATACCCCCACCCCACCCCACCATCAGGCAGAAGATACAAAAGCTCCACCAAAAGATGCAGAAGTACCACCAGGCTCAAGGACAGCTTCTGTCCCGCTGTTATAAGACTCATGAACAGACCTCTTAAATGAGAAAGTTGAACTCTTAATCTCTCAGTCTACCTCAACATGACCCTTGCACTTTATTTGCACTAAACTTTCTCTGTAACTGTAACACTATATTCTGCATTCTGTTTTTTTTCTTTTGTACTACATGATGTACTTATGTATGGAATGACCTGTCTAGATGACAATGCATAGGCAAGCTTTTCACTGTATCTCAGTACATGTGACAATAATAAACTGATTACCAATTATCTGCAGTATTTACTGTTAGATTCAATGCACAGGATCAATTTGACTTGTGTTTTGTCTGGATGATAGTTGCAGTCTGAAGATTCATCCATACAGATTAAGACATCACACATCACAGACATCACCTTAACCAGAAAAGTACCAGCTAGTACACATTCCTCATCTTCTACAAGATATGATGTAGTGAAAGGAGATATATCTCAAAAAAGGGATGTTACCAACTACTGGTGATGTTCCAATACCAACTGAGCTGTATCATTCAGAATGAACCAGAAGACCATAGAACTATACAGCACAAAACAGGCCCTTCGGCCCACCATGTTGTGCCATCCATCAAACCACCCTCACACTATCTAACCCTTTCCTCCCGCATATCCCTCTATCTCACATTCCTCCATATGCCTATCCAACAAACTCTTGAACCTGTCCAATGTATCTGCCTCCACCACCACCCCAGGCAGTGCATTCCATGCACCAACCACTCTCTGCATGAAAAACCTCCCCGTGACATCTCCCCTGAACCTCCCACCCATAACCTTAAAGCCATGCCCTCTTGTCTTGAGCATTGGTGCCCTGGGAAGGAGGAGCTGGCTGTCTACTCTATCTATTCCTCTCAATATTTTATATAACTCCATCATGTCTCCCCTCATCCTCCTCCTTTGCAGTGAATAAAGCCCTGGCACCTTAAGCCTTTGCTCATATTCCATATGCTCTAATCCAGGCAGCATCCTGGTAAATCTCCTCTGCACCCTCTCCAACGCCTCCACATCCACATATAATGCAGCGACCAAAACTGAACACAGTACTCTAAGTGTGGTCTAACTAGAGTTTTGTAAAGCTGCATCATCACTTCGCGGCTCTTAAACTCAATCCCACGATTTATGAAAGCTAACATCCCATAGGCTTTCTTAACTGCTCTATCCACCTGTGAGGCAACTTTCAGTGAACTGTGAATATGAACCCCTAATAGACCACCCTATAGATTGAATTTGTAAATACGGAAAAGTTATTTTTAAAGTTTTATTGTAACCTTGGACTTCTTGATTAAATTTATGTTTTGTTTTAAGTACGTTTTCCTCTAACTTAAAGGGTATGAGATGTGATAACCTGCACACTTTAGGGTGCTGGGGGAACCTTGCAAAATAAAAATGGCTTCTCACAAAAGGTAGCCATTTTTAACAGTTAAATGATGAGTGTTGTTCCAACTTAATGTATGAATACATTGAACAGTGCCCTTATGATAAGTGTTATCTTCATTTCTGGGCATCAGATGATTGGAAAGATATCAAGAACTTGGAGAACATAGAGATAAGACATTCCTGGATCATATCTGCGTCAAGTAGTTTCAGATATGATGATAGAGTAGAGACACTGGAATTTGTCTCCTGAGAGTAGAAATTAAGAGATTTAATGTATTGATAATCTTGAAGGATTCTGACAAGTTGGTGATCAAAGGTCACATATATAAAATAGTTAGTGATGGGGAAGAGGGAAATGAGGTGAAGCTTTGCACATGGAGGTTTGTTGTGTACTATCTGAAAGACAGGTAGATGCATCTTCCATAGAAACTTCCAATAACAAATGGACATATCTTTCAAGAGGATTAATTTGTAATATTTTGCAAAATTGGCTGAGAATGCAACTAAGTTTGACAATTCCTTAAAGTAGTTCACATAGGCCACTTAAGCACCTCTTTCGCATTACTTATTTCTCTCTCTTGGTTTTATTACTTTGCATCCACGAGTACCTAATACATAATTTTTAAAAATATTATTTTACTCTCTTCCTTTTTATCCATTTTAAAATTATTATTTCTGTCACTTTCTTTCAGACACATTTCCAGAATGTACCAGTTTTAAATACTTGTGACTGTTCTGTGTAAGTAAAGGCAAAGCAATGTCAAGTTGCGATTTGACCTGTCCCATTTATGTACAATGGATACTCATAGTTGCCAGGTGCCAAATGCCACACAAGAATGAGTATAATTAAAGGAAAATATTTCAATATGCTAGGTACCTGCCAGCTGTACCCAGCAATGGTGTACACAGAGGTATAAAAGCCTGAAGTCCCACAGCAGCAGGTTCAGGAACTGCTACTTGCCCATAGCCATCAGGTTCTTGAACCAACCTGCACAACCCTAATACCACCTCAACAATGGAGCACTGCAGACCACCTCTTGGACTACCATGGTCTTGTCTCTGCTTGGGTTTTGTTTACGCACCAATGTCTTGTTTTTCTCAGTCTTTTTTCTCTTCACATATAATTTATGTATAATTTATGTTCTGTGTGTTGTCTGAATCTATGCGCCAATGCTGCTGCTGCAAGCAAGCTTTTCATTGTACTTGTACCTCACCGTACATGTACACTTGACAATAAACTCGACTTGACTTTCCTGGTAATTACTGCCAAGGCTTTGACTTATTGAGAAGATTTTGGTTGAGAAATACATTTGCCCCAAAGGGATTTGCAGACAATCTCCACCACACGTGCTACGTTGCCTGTCATTAAAATCTACAATCACACTTAACTTTTATATTTCCAGAATTGTTTCAAGCTGAGAACATTTGGACTATAAACCAACCTGCTGCATAGGGATGTGGAGTAAGTCACAGTGTTACTGTTTTCTTGATCTACACAGTTCAAATTCTTCCCAAGAAAAATCAACATTGGTTTGTAAGGCTGTGTGATTTTACAGCCTGGTAGGCTTCCTGGAGGTCCATATTGCAGCCATATGGGCCAATGCGCTGCCTTGCTCAATGTCATAACTCACATGAATAGGAAACGTTTCCAGCCTCTCCATGTTCAGATCATTTGCAACCATCGACATCATAGGATATATCCGAAGCAGCTGTTTTAGTGCCTGCATTGTAATCTAACCCACTATTCCCAGCAATAAGTAATGGCCGAGCAATGATATTATTTGGAAGTTCCATGCTATGTTCATTACACTATTCTGTGCTCATGAGCACAGGTATAATGATGTGCATGCATTCACCAATGTAATCAACAAGTGGATAAGTGGCAATTTGAGCAGCATCTTGGCAAACTGGATTAATCCTGAGTATTCTGAAACTTGATTAAGATTTTAATCATCTTAACATAGAGGCCAAGAAGGAAAGCACTGAAGCACATTCACTATTGGTGAATTTGTGCTACTTTGACAGACAAATTTCATAACCAAAATTTCAAACTGTTAAAAAGTTACAAAATCATAATAAAATGTAATTTCTCCCATGGGCAATGACATGCCAGATGGATTATAATGTGGAACAAATGACGTCATCCAGTTGGATAGAAAAAATAACAAGAGTTCGCATTTTAAATAGTGTTAGATTGAAAGGTGTTGATGCTCAGAAGGACCTGTAATGAGCTTTGTTCATAAATCACTGAAAGTTACAATGCAGGTTCAGCAGATAATTAACAAGGTGAATAATATGTTGGTATTGTAAGAGAATTTAAATATAAGAGTACAGATACCTTGCTCTAAATATATTGAGTTCTGGTGAGACTGCACTGGGAATGACGCATACAGATCTCGTCTTCCTACCTCAGGAAGGATATATTTCTGATAGAGGGAGAGCAATAAAGGTTTGCCAAACTAATTCCCAGCCTCAGTCTCCACATTCACCCTGCCCTCACCTGGCTCCATCTGCCCCTCTCTTTTTGGCTGCTTCCACTTATCACCCACTTGCCGCTATCTCCAAACTCCACCCCTCCCCCACCTGGCTCCATCCACCCATCATCCTTCACCTGTCCTCAGTCCACCTATCACCTGCTGGTCCCTGCCTCACTCCTCCCCCTCTCCTCTTTATATTGGCTATCTTCTCTCTCAGTCCTGGTGCAGGGTTTTGACCCAAAATGTTGTTAGTTCCTTCCCCCCACCCCACCACAGATGCTGCTCGACCCATTGAGTTCCTTGAACAGACTGTTTCTTACTCCAGATGCCAGCATCCGCAGCCTTTTGTGTCTAAACTCCTTGGATGGTAGGTTTGTTGTAAATGAAAGATTAAGCGGACAAGACTTGTATTTCCTTGAATTCAGAAGAACAAGAGAGGATCTTATTAAAATGTAAAGCTTTACAGAATAGATACAGATTTGATGTTTCCACAGTCTGGGGTGTTTAAAATCAGGCTTACTGTCTCAAAATAATTAGTTCACCATTTGGGATAGAGGTGAGAAGAAATTTCTTCAGAGAGAGGGTGGTGAATCTTTGGAATTTTCCACTCCAGGTTCTGGAGGACAAATCGCTGAGTATATTCAAAACAGAGGTTAATTTATTTTTAAATTTTGAATGAATTGAGGGCTATGAGGTTTATGCCACAAAGTGCTGCTGAGGTTAAAGACCAACCTTGATCTTAATGAGCGGTGGACAGGCATGAGGGGCCAAATGCTTCATCTGTCCCCATTTCCCAGGTCAAAAAGCTGTCATACAATACAGAGAAGGACCCACAAAATCAACAGCCTTTTCTCTGTGCACTGCACCAATACAGCAAATCCAAGTTTGGGGCCAGGGGTAGGAGAACACAGTAGAGGGGTCCAGTGGTAAGGAACGTGCTGAGGACAAGTAATGGTGTCAGAACTGATCTATTAGGCAGAGGTGTCAGGGCAAGAGCTGATAGTGTGTGGAGTTGAAAAGTAGGTTGAATTCTCTGGATCATGATGGGGAGATGGTTGGATTAGTAAATGGGATTGCATCAGTAGTGGGGGGGGATGGAATTGTTAGTCGGAGAGGCAGGCAGTTGTAGGGCACTGGTAGTCATGAGAAGGGGTGGAGTTGGCAGCCTTTACTGGTATGATTAGCAGTCAGAGTTGCAGGGATTTGACATTCAGAGGGGAGAATTGGCAGTTGTTGGGGGATTCAATGGTTTGACGGAAGGAATCAGCATCAGGAATTGGAATTTGGAATTGGTTTATTATTGTCACATGTACCGAGATACAGTGAAAAACTTGACTAGCATACCATTCATACAGATAAATTCATTACACCGTGCATTGAGGTAGTACAAAGTAAACAATGACAGAATGCCGAAAGGGGATTAGTAGTCAGAAGGGGTGGGGGTGTTGATGCTTGGTAGAGGTCAGTAGTCGATGGAGATCAGTAGACAGAGTACTATTGGTAGACAGGGTAGGCGACAAACAATGATCATCAGGGGATTAAGACAGGTTGGCAATCAGTAGGTAGTGGGATCAGGTGAGGTTTGGATGCACCATCAGATTGGGAAGGTGTTTGTTCATGCAGGTCCCATGGGGAACTACCTGTGTGACAATCCATGGTACCGAACCCATTCAGTAAAACAAGCAGTCTGAGGCCTATTTCTTCATTAGCAGTCCTTTGATGCTGTAGGCTAGATATGTGTGGATATAAATCCTGGAACCTGTATCCATTGCATGTCATTAGATGCTGTTGCACTTGCTCAAACCTCTCCATGCTTTTTTGCATCAGTTACACAGAGGACCAAGAAAAATCAAGGACTTTGTGCAATTCATCCCCTGTTTGCTGTCAAATTTTACTTTTCACTGATATTGAACTGAATAGCGTACAGGAAGGTGGTGCCTTGCAAAATAATTTTTCAGTAATATATCTTTTCACCTGCCAATTCAGCAACATAATACCAACGCATGGGATACTTCATATTCAATGAGATTCCTGATTTGTAAATATAACCTTGCATTCAGCTTCTCCAGAGGGTGTAATTGGTCTTTGCCAGAAGCACAAAATATGCTCATGGCAATTAATGGTTTCTTTTAAACAATGGAAAATAAAACTTGCAAAGGCTACCTCCTCAGCACAAACAGGTTTGGTGTTGTGGGCAAGTAGCAATTTTACCCCCTCAATCTTTAAAGAAATAAGAAAAAAAAATAGATCCAAGAAGCTGTTTAGTGTATTGTTAATTCCTTGCATTTTCAGTTGTTGCTTCAATACTTAAGTGCTAATAATTGTAATTTAATTTGTCACAATACTTGTATTATTAAGGAAAACAATTTTGTTGTCATAGAAATCAGATTTTAATCAATTGGCTGTGTAAAATACTGCATATGATTCATATTCTGTTTAAATCAGAGACTTGACAAATCATGTCTTGGCTTACTTCCCAATCAATGAAACCAACGCTCAGAATATAAAAAACAGTTTCTTATAGTTGACATTGCAGACTGGGATGGACAGAGAAATGGAAATGATGAAGTTGAAAGTCTTAATCATGATGCATGCTGAAGAGAAAAATATCTATATTGAAAGCTGGTATGATTTCTTAACTACCCGAGGTAGGTTCATGCAAATTAAGTTCAGTTTAACCATGTCTGATCATGTTTGTGTCATATAAAAGAAATGAACATAAGTTGATTGCCTCTCAGAAGATATTGGTCACCTTACCAAATGTTTTTATTTGTGTGCGTTTTGGCACAATTGGAATGTCAGAGGTGTCAATTGTAACTACACCCACCCCCCCAAACCTCCATTCAGAAATGGACTGCATTAAATAAACATACCCAAGCCAAGAAGAGTTCAAAGAAATAACATAAGCTCAGGATTTAGCCAATGGTCATGATGTACTTTTAATTGTGTTACTGTCTGGAGCAGTACAGTAGTAGAGCACAATTGCACTTTGAAACCCTCCTATGGTGTGCCATTAAGTAGTAAGTACAGGTTCACCATACAATTCTCATTATTTAGCCAAGCGTTTCAGCAAAATCCATACTTTTTGTCACCATAAGCAGCTTTGCATAATTTGTTTTAAACGTATTTGCTTACTCAATGTGAGCTGACTTGGCAAGACTAGCATATATTTCCTGTTCCTACTTGCCCTTGAAGAGATGATGATGAGCCACTTTCTTGAACCACTGCTGCCTATCTGGTGAAATTGTTCTCACAGTATTGTTGGGTATGGAGTTCCAGGAACATATAGCCAGCAAAGATGAAGGAATGGTAATGCATTTCTGAATCATGATATTATAGATGATTTGAGAGTGACATTGTGAAACCTGGGAGTTGTTCATTTGTTTGCCTTTCGGTTATCCTTAAGTTGATGCTTTTCATTGGAAGTTGATTAAATTTGTTTTTATCCATTTTACATAATCCTACAAAGTCAATATTTAGCCTCTCTTGTGTTTTTTCTGAGAGCTGGAGCTGTTTGAGATTTCAGGTGAGATTTTCACCACTTTTTAAACATTCAGAACTGTGGAACTTGTTGGCATATATTTGCCTCGCCATCAATGTACAAATATCACCAAATATGCTCTTCACTTGCTTAATTTTTATACATATAAGTTGGGCTATTATAGTGTTTTGCTAGTTTATTTTCACATCAAACATTTTGGAGGTAATTTAGTCCAAAGTGATAGGTTGTGTGTTCTACTCTCTACTGATTGCAAGATCATACGTGAAGTGTATTAGGTGGCTCCAGTACAACTCATTGGAAGAAGTACTTCATATTCAAAGGGATTGCTTGGAGGATGATATAATTTAGTACTTCCCAGCAGTGGTCTGCTTTCTTTAAACTGACAGAACTGAAAGGTTCCACATCAAGGTAGGTAAAGTTTAAAAAGCTTACCGTTTTGAAAGTAAGTGGTCACAGATTCAGGTTTCACTGTATGCATAAGGGAAAATCAGTCCTACAGAGGAAACCTCAAATGGATGTTTAGCCATTTTAGGTTTGGGTACTGCATCATCATTTCTCTTTTTCAATATGGTATATATCTCACTTCCAGGCTGAAATGGCCTGTATTTCTGATCATGTTGGAAAATTAGGAAGTCCATGAGCAACTGAATAGCAGGTACTGCACTGTAGAATTTATTAGCCATAGAAGCAAACATTAATGGCATTCTCCCAATTTTCCTTTGAAGAGGCAGCAATGAAATCACCAGAGAATCAAAATCTACAATATATTCCTTGGTAAGACTCTTGATTTTCCATTGACATTAAAGAAATAGGCAGCAAGAATCTCACAGCATTTTCAGGGATTTGTCAAAGAAGAGATGGTGTTACCCTTCAAATTACTACAGTATCCTTCATTAAGAGCAGAAAAATATTCAGTTTTTGGAGAGCTGTTTTGAATTCTAAATACTTCCTGGTAAAATAATCCAACTAATAGTGTACTTGAGGGTATTGTCAGCATGTTAAGCTCTTTTAAAGGAAGATTAAATCATTGTATTTAGGAGAACATTGAAAGCAGTATCACAGCTCAGAATTTAGGTTAAGGTTTATGATGTCATTTTACCACCTTAATGCCAGTATTGTCTTAGCACTCCCCTCTACCTATCCATTATTCTAGCTCCAATGACCTACAAGTGAAGACATAATTACAAATTAACTGCATGATAAATGAACGTTTCACGTTGTTGTGAAGACATGTTTTTCATGTCAGCATATAAACTGCTCAGTTCAGATTAGATCCTGTGTAATACTATTGATCATTTTCCAACCTAGTACTATCAGAGGGAGATGTAAGGTTAATGTATTTTGTACTGATTTGTTGACTCCCCTGCAATTCAATTAATTTCAGTGGGAAAGTGCTGGAGGGTAGATCTATACTATAGTTGCACTTCTGCCTAATGTATAAATATCAATTCCACTAATGTAACAAAAACATACCTTTTTGTTCCTGTATAACAAACTGGAGACTGTAAGAAATAGGAGAGCACAAGAATCTCTATTTATAATTCAAATTCTTGATGATAACATAAGGATATACAATGTCCTTTCAAAATCTTCATTGTACTTTATGCTGACGGACCTTCAAAACAACTCCTGTTGACTTGATAAGTTAAGATGCACTTTGGATATTCAAAAAGAGATCAATAACATATAACGTGAAAACTGAGACAAGATTTTATCTCTGACCGTGAACTCATTGAGGTTTTGGAGCAATTAAGATGCCTCTGTGTGTCAGCAAAACTCTCATTTAGAACTTCTGGAGCCTGTGTAGTTCAGATTTCAGAATTCCCTTTTAGCAAAAGAAACATTACCTGAGGTTGTTATGCTAAGGATAATCCACAATGTACTGTGTCACCTGAGATTTTTAAGACATACCTCTTTTTGAATTACCCCATTCTGGTCAATGGGGAAATTGCTTGCTCAATATATTTCTTGATTGAACTGCAGATTCAACAAGATTGCTACAGGTCAAGAGCTGACATACACGCACTTGTATAAATGACTACATTATTGACAAACTCCAATCAAATTACACAATTAAAAATATGTATTTATCCTTAACATGTTATGAAATAAATTAAGAGTAAAAAATGTTAAAACCTTGTCATATTTGTGTTATTAACCTATAGACTGCTGCTACATTTTATGACATATTCCATTTGGCACTGATTCATGTGAACATTTTTTTCTCAACAAAAGAGAGGCTGTCATAATTCAGTCAGCTTCCTGACTAGGCAGATTGACTCAACAAATGTTTGGCATTCACCTTTGGGTGCAAGTGATTCTTGCTGCAAAACTTGCTGTCATCTGGTTAAAGCAAGATTTGCAGCAACAAATAAAGTGATAATTGCAAATGCTCTGTTCAGGATAATATGTTTGAATAAATATTAATGGATGAAGAAAGCATTGTATAAACTTTCACTTCTTGTGATTGGGAAAAGTTGGCTAAGACCTTTATGATAAAATGGGTAATAGTGAGATTACAGCCCCATTTTACATCTTTCCCAGCTTTTAGTTCAAAGATTGAATTATAGAATCATAGAAACGTATGGTACTGAAACAGGCCTTTCAGCCCAATTTATCCATGCCAACCATGATGCCTACCTATGCTAATCCTATTTGCCCGTATTAGGCCCATATCCCTCTCTGCCTTTCCCATCCAAGTACCTGTCCAATCGCCTTTAAAATGTTGTAAACATAGTAATTGTATCTGCAATCTCCAACAAAATTCTGTAGAAATATAAAACAGACTGCTCACCCAATATCATCCATTTTATACTAATACAAAGTCAAGATTTACCCTACTGTCTCTGAAGGTAGGGAAACTGAAAAGGTTCCAGCATTTCTCTGTGGGCTATTTAAATCTTGTTGTTAATTGGGAAATTAAGAATGAAGGCATTTGCCATGAACCTCTTCCCTATTTTCCTAAAATGAAACAGAATTATTTAGTCTTTAGCAGCAGGGAAGAATGGCTGTCCAGGTATTGAGCACCTGGTGCCTGAGAATAATTGGGCTGTAAATATTAGACTCTTTTATGTTTTCAGCATGTCTGCTTCTTGTCCCAAACAAGTCTCTCCTCTCCTGCCTGCCCTATCCAAATAAAGCATAATTTTTAAATACTTTAGTGGGAGTAGCACTGGGGAACACCATTTGACTTGTTGTGGTGATTATGACTTCCAGCTTTTCACTTCCATATTGCCTAAAAGCTTTTAAACTAATAATTTTTGGAAGTAACTTTCCCATTTACACCATTTATACCATTTTTTCCATGCATAAATCATGCATGAAGTTTATTTTGCACACTTTAAAGTGTTCGCACCCATTTCCTTTTCCCATGCCCAAGTGTCATTTCCCTATTGTCACTCACACATGTGATGATGTCATCTACAAAGGTGTACTTTCTTACCCAAAGGTGATGACCTGTGACTTTAGTTTTCTACTCATAGTGGAACATGGAGCAACCACACAGCAAGTCAGGAATCATACATAAAAGGCCCCAGCTGGGACATCATTTCTACAAACATTGAATCCCACATGTTTGTTTTTATTTGCTGATAAGATAGGATAAGATTTCTTTATTAGTCACATGTACATCGAAACACACAGTGAAATGTATCTTTTGCGTAGAGTATTGGGGGGGCGGGGGCAGCCCGCAAGTGTCACCATGCTTCCGGCGCCAATATAGCATGCCCAAAACTTCCTAATCCGTACGTCTTTGGAATGTGGGAGGAAACCGGAGCACCCAGAGGAAACCCACACAGACACAGGGAGAACGTACAAACTCCTTAGAGACAGTGGCTGGAATTGAACCCAGGTCTCTGGCACTGTAATAGCATTACAGTAACCGCTACCCTACTGCGCCTATCCAATCTTTACCCCAGTCAGTACTGACTCAGACTGTAGTATTTCGGCATTATGTACATACTGCAAGTTGTTGTGATATGATCCCATTGTTCCCACTAGCTTGGAGCCACCCGTGACATGGAGCATGATAATGCAGCTCCATTGTGTGTGTGTGTGTATGTGTGTGTTTGGGGTGTGGTAGAGGAGGGTGGATTTCTCCATGTGAAGACCAGAGTGCAGTTTCCTATCACTTTCTCTTCTCTTTTCAATCACCACCACAGCAGTGTCTCTGGTTGCCCCGGAGAGTGCACTTTAATGGAGCTGACCAGTGGGTACCTCACATATGATGCACTTTAACAAGCTTGATAGCCAGCTGCGATCGGTAAATGTTCTACCAAATCATGTTCTACCATTTCTAAGCAGGAGAGAACCACAAGAAGTTCTTAAAGCAATGGTGTCCTAATTTCATGAATCTTGGAGGATGCCCAGTTGGACATAATGGATAAACGCAGGACCCATTCACCATAACAAATAAGGGTGAAATCTAATTTCTAGGCTCCTGTATTCTTCCAATAATAAAACCCCCAAACGTATTCTTAATTATAAAAATGTGCCTTATAGTGAGGTGTGCTGTAGAGTGATTATTTCAAACATAAGCAGACAATGCAACATGTGATACTGCGAGTCATGATCCTTCTGCTTCAGAGCAGTGATCTGGTAAAAAGAAGGTAAAAGATGCTCTGGAACATTGCCCTCATTAACGAAAGACAAGCCAAAAGGCTTAAATGGCCCATTTCTGGTTCCATCTACTCATGTTTCAACTGTTATAATGAACGTGGAATCTAAATTCTTTATATTATTGTCATGTTAAAACTTGTTTGTCCACATATTGCATTTCTTATTTGTTTTGTTGTAACTGTTGCTGCACCAATAAGGCTTTGTCAGCATGAATCTCTATTGGCAGTTATTTCCACAGGCTTTCTCTTGACTAGCCCGACATGTAGCTACCTTTTCACCAGGGTTTCAGTCTATCACCCAGTGGCAGTTCATCAGTATTTTCCTCAGCCCAGGAAAATTCTACTTGCTTTTATTTCCTTGATTCTAAATAGTTACTTGACATTTTATTTAAAAGCAGCTTTAAATGAATATATATCTATGAAATAGTTAAAATTGAAATAGATGGTTGCCGGTGTGGTTCAGAAAGCCAATGCAGTTGAATAGTTAATATTGACAAAAAGATTTCCAGGTTATATTCCTGAATTTTACTAAATAATTCAATTTTAACCAGTGCCAACAGGGATCCAGAACCTACCTTGGTATCTGTGGGCTAGGAAAGTGGAATGTAACCAGTACTCCCTCTCCTGATTCAGCAGTGACTGCAGAATGAGGATATAATATCAATGACACCTCTCCATATTATTTCCCAGGACTGAGCAGTGAGTGGAAATCAACTGGTCAGACTCAAACATGAAAATATGCTCCTTGGCTGAAATGTTGAGGGAACTCTTGAGAGTCAGCACCTTCAGGATATGATGGAAAAATATTAAAGGAAATGCAAATATTAAGTTACTAATGACCTGCCATTTGTTCATTTAATTAAGGGGTGCAATGTAAAAATTTCATTACATATACTATATAATTGAGAATTTGGCTAAGAATATCATGCAGTGGATTATATGATTAAGCAGCAATATGTAATAGATTATTTGATTAAAACTAAAGGCAGGCCCCATGTTGGAAGGGGTTCCATTCCTGAGAAATGTCGATAAGTTGCTTTCTCCATAAGTCAGAAACGCCAGTTTTCAATAGTAATCCATACTGCACCACTTTATATAAACTTGCTATAATTCTTTCATTTCATTGGATTATCACCTAACATTACCCATAATTAAACTGGTGGAATACATGCCGTATCCACTCATTAATGAATGCCATGAAGCAATATATTTATTGATATATTAGCTTGAAAAATGCTTTAAAAATGTATGGGAGAATTTGCATAAAGTCAGTTTTCTTTAAGTCAGGTCATTCGTAACCCAAGGAGCCCCTGAACTATATAGCATTATTAGTACTGTTGAATTCAAAAAAGATCACATAATTAAGTTAACTATATAACAGGGCATTTGATAATTGGCACTATAAAACAGATGATTTGATGAAGGGCATTACGTATCTGATCATTGTTAAAAACTGGAATAGATATTTTTCATGCATTAAAACATGGTTTTGTTTATTACTAACTCCCAATTAGTCACCTGCAAAATATCACAAGATTAGCTCAGTTTCAGACTCAAAAGACCACAGGTGCTGGAATCTGGAGCAACAAACAATCTGCTGGAGGAGCTCAGTGAATCAAGCAGCATCTGTGGGAGGAAAGGAATGACGCCTGAGTCCTGTGCAAGGTTTTGACCTGAAACATCGACAATTCCTTTATTTCCACAGATGATGCTCGACCCGCTGAGTTCCTCCAACAGATTGTTTGTCAGCTAAAATCCAGTTTAGAAATGAAGCACTAAAATATATGTAGTTCAGTATTTACAGAGTAAGTTAGTCCTGTCCATGTTTATGCACTTAGTTCCAGGACACTAATGTCTGGGTGAAATTGCCTCACTATTTTATTTGCTGGAGTATTACAAGCAGCTGTATTGTCCAGGGGACAAGGGAAAAATACATAACTTATAACACTGACAAATGTATATAAAATCAGAATTACAAATTATATCAGCTATATGGAATTTAAATTTAAATAATAATTTCCATGTTAACTGTTCCTTCTTGTAACTTTGATAGATAGATTATGCTTCAAATAGTTTTAAATGCATTTAGAGAGAGGTAATGTGCACAATTCATTTGTGGACAATTCTTAATGTCACTGTTGTTCCACTGTGACACAAATGAATGATCTGATCAATATCTGCTGGAGCTAATTACTAATCCCAGCGAAACAGTTTTGAATTGATGGAAACTAAGTACGTTCCTCACAATCCAGCAGGGAATTTACACATGCTGGGTAGCAGGCACTATGATCATGCACCTTTTCTGAATTTGAAGAATTAAATGTTAGCAATTTCTCTCAATTATTCTTTCCAGCTGAAATGTTCAAAGGAATTGAAGCCAAATGCTCATATATATTAATTTGAATCGTGTTACGCCAATTCCTTCAAAAGAGTAACCAATGAGTAATTGCATGTGGTTATGTAATCTGTCTGCTCTTTGCCATCAACGGGAGATTCAGATGAGTTTGACAAATGTTCCAATGCTACCATTATATAAATATCAAAAACACATAGATCTTAGAATATAAAGAGCATTATGCAGATCCAGTCCCTCTGCTTTGAAAATGATTTATCACTTGGAACCCAGTGTTGTCTTGTTAGAGGATTTTAACATATTATTGCTGAAAGAGTTAGATTTTCTCAGCTTAACTTGCAAAGTTGAAGACAGGAATTACATATTTCAGTGAAACATGCCATGATTTGGTGGCATCAAATTAGTATTAAATCTTGCCTACACATAAGTGTAAAAGTCAGCAAAATTGGGAGCTGTTGAAAGTAGATAGTGATAGGTAGTTAGACTTCCAACAGGAATATATGTTTGAGACAGAAGAGGGAGAGCTATATGTTAAATTGAAATGTTTTTGCGATATTTTGATGAGTTGCTTCGGGTGCAATCTGTGTCCATATCCATAAACGTCAACTATACTGGTATCTGAAATGACAATAACTTCTATTTTTGCTTGGGAATAGTTGGCAAATTTACTAAGTACAAAAGCCAATGAACATTGATGGAATGTTTCTCTTTTGGGGAAAGCTAGAAGCGGGTGGGGGGGGACAAAGTTTCAGGATAAGGGTATCTCAGTTAAGACAGAGGTGAAGAGGAATTTCTTCTCTCAGTCCACTGCTGAGAGTTGTGTGCCGCAGGTCAGGCAGCATCTGTGAAGAGAGAAACTGGATTACAATTTCAAGCAGATGAAATATAAATATCTCCAGAAAATGTTGTGAATGCTGAACAGGTTAGGCACATCAGTGGAAAAAGAAACAGAGTTAATATTTCAGGTAAGTAACCTTTCAACAAATGAGCAAGTTCCAAACCATTATCTCTTAATAGAAAGAACTCACAAGAATTGTCATAACTCCTTGCTTTGGGTTATCAGGTTGTTGGCAATTGATGATATTTCACATTCAACTGTTAGCCAAAATAGTTTTTTGATTTATTTTTCAACATCATTGTCACTGTCTAATCCTCCTCCATCAACATCCTGGGAATTATCATTGACTAGAAACTTAATTGGATCAACTACATAAATACCAAGGCTGTTGGCAAAGCTCATGGGTTGAGTATCAAATGGTAAGGGACCTCACCAAAGCCCTTCCACAATCTCATGCCAGGATCATGATGGAAAGTTCATCATTTGTCCTGATGACTGCAGCTCCAGTAATATTTTAGAAACTTGACATCATGCAAGACAAAACAACCCATTTGGTTGGCACCCTAAACATCTGTTCCCTCCATGACCAATGAAGTATGACCATCTGTAATATACCCTGCAACTACTTGGCAAATCTTCTTCAATAAAGCTTCAAACCCCACAACCTATACCATCTAGAAGCATGGAATTTTATCACCCTTAAGTTCACCTCCAAGCAACACACATGCTGACATGAAAAACTATTGTTGTTTTTTAACTTTCACAGTGTAAAATTTCTGGATCTCCCAAACTCACTATACTTGAGGGCTAGAAAAGTTCAAGAAGACAACTTATCACCAACTTCTCAATGGCAACTAGGATTGACTAATAGATGTTGACCTTGCCAGCAATCCCCATAGCTCTTAAAACGAATAAAAATATTCCACGGTTGAGGGTTGCAGTTTGCTTCTGGGAAAGGGTTTCACTGTCCCCTAAAGGCCATTGACGGTGAGAGAAAAAACAGAATTCTTTGGGGTAACCAGGATAATATTATTCTTGGTGACAGATAGCTGAGAACAAATCTCAGAATCAGAATCAGGTTTTTTATCACTGACATATGTTGTGAAATTTGTTGTTTTTTGTTAGCAGTACAGTGCAAGACATAAAGACATAAAAATTAATATAAGTTACAAAAATAAATAAATAGTGCAAAAGAGGAATAACGAGGTAGTGTTCACGGGTTCATGGACTGTTCAGAAATCTGATGGGGAAGAAGCTGTTCCTGAAATGTTGAGTGTGGGTCTTCAGGCTCCTATACCTCCTCCTCGATGGTAGTACATGAAGAAAGCATGTCCTGGGTGGTGAGGGTCCTTGATGATGGATGCCGCCTTCTAGAGGCACCGCCTCTTGAAGATGTCCTTGATGGCAGGGAGTGCTGTGCCTCTGATGGAGCTGGCTGAGTGTAATACGCTCTACAGCCTCTTTCGATCCTGTGCATTGGAGCTTCCATACCTTGGCTTGTACTCTGTCTTGACTTCTGGTGTTAAGCCTTCAACCAATGTCATCTATTTTTGTCTGACATATTCTGACTGCTTGAAGAGAAAAGTCATCTCCGTAGTTTAGCCTATATCAAGTGGAGCAATTGCCTTGGGTCTACAATGTCGAACTACAAAGTTAATTTATTTTTCAGCTCTCTACAATTAATGATCTATGGCAGAATTTGTGACATGTAGTCAACAGGACTAGTAGGTAAGGGCATTACTTAATCATCAGATCACAAGACTGGTCCTTCAGCAATGGATAGAAGAATAGGGTTTTAACTATGGTTTGTACAATCTGTAGCTTAAAGACATCTGAATGGTAACCTTATATAATACATGTGGATGGAATCATTGCACAGCACATATTCCTTGCTTTTTCATACGTAGCCTCGCTGGTTCATTCCTCAGTAGACTTGTATGTAAAGGTAGACTTTCTTGACCTTTGTTCATAGGAGGGAAAGTTCCAAGCAAATTGCTGAAGACCCATATTAGCAAGGCTCAGCCTTTTTTTTGGCATTGCCTGGGATTTCCAGGACCTCTTTGGGAAGAATTGATGAAACCTGCCCAACTCTTATCCCCGTAGTACTGACAGGACAATTGCAGGTAACCGATTAAATCAAGAACAGATATTGCTGACCACATGACTCAATTTCCTTGAACAGTGATCACTGTGATGTCCACAGTCCCAACCAGTGAAGCAGAAGAACAGTTTGCATTTTATAGTGCTTTGAACATAGAAAAAGTCCCAAGTGGCTCTCAATCATGTTCTGCTATTGAATAATATTGCAGCTGATTTGCAACCCAGCCCTGTATACTTAGTTTTGTGCCATTTCTGTAGTACTGTTGCTTAACAAATATCCATCAATGTCAGACTTAAAATTAACAAGTGACTGAACAGCAACAGTCACTCACACCAGATATTCCAAACTTTCATGTAGATGTTTCCTAACTTCATCTCTGGTTCCAGTTCCTCAGTCTTAGTTGTCTTCAACCGGTGGTGTAATCAGAGAAAAACTGATACGAAACCAAAGAAGAAAATTTTGGAGAGGTGACAAAGTATTGATCAAATGTGGGTTTTAAGGAGGGAAGAGAGCTTGGTCAGTAGGTAACAGGTACATTTTCAAAGGGCAAGTTTCATGTTATAATTGCATTTCAAAGGGTCAGTTCTAGTTAGTGTTAACTTCGTATGGAAAATGTAGCATGAAGCAAAAAGTCTGATTTAAAGGAATGTTCAAGTACATAGGGTTTGTTGGTGATTTAGTTGTTCACATGATTGAAGGGAAGTGACCCAGTGGGGAGAAAAGTTCTGCAGTATCTATGGAGTGATGTGGCTGGGGCTGATCTGGAATTTCCAATGAATCTTTTGTTGGTTGAAATGAGGACTCTGGTAACTGTCCTAATGGGCTTCAGGGGAGAAAGGAAAAGGGGTTCAAAGAGCAGGCCAAGTTGCCAGATGAGGCACGGGGATGGAGGAGGAGAAAGGCCAGACTAAGGTGGTCAGAAATGCTTACCCTGCTGGAATTTTCAAGGATCATAGCAATGCATTCTGAAATTCAGGTTCTCTCAGGAGGTAGGGACAAATATTTCCCACATGTTGCAGCCATGGGACCATGAGGGCCTCCCTGCCATATCCATGAATTAGGGTTAGGGTACAGTGGTTGGGCACAAGGTTGAGCACAGTTGTCCTATTTTTCCTGAAAGAGGCACAGGGATGGAGGAGGAGAAAGGCCAGATGAAGACATGGGTGTTCACAGATTTTGCAAGATTCCCCATGGTGTGCATGGTGATTGATCAAATCTATATTGATTAAAGGGCTCTGATGCATAGAGCTGAGCTCCACGAGGATAGCATGGAAATGTCTTCCTAATTGTGCAAGTTCAGTGCAAGCACAGCCAAAAGATCCTTGTGGTGAATGCTAGACACCTGAGACCTCACACAACTTATTCTGTAGACATCATATGCTATCCACCACGCCAGATGAACAGCTGGCTGTCAGGGAACAAGTTTGTCCATTTTATACCAGGATTATCACTCCAGTCAAGATTTCATAAGAAGAAGCAGAATATTCTTGTAGTGACAGCCATGCAGCCACAAGGAGTATCGATGTATTGAAGCAATGATTACATTGCCCAAATCGCTCTGGAAATACACTGCATTGCGTTGCAGTGAGTGACTCCTGCTTTGTGTTGACTTGATACATTCTTCACAATTTACGATCTTAATGACTTGGGGAAGAGGAAGGTGAAGAGAAGGAGTGGAGACAATGAAGAAGCTATTGACAGAAGGGTCTTTCTGGCCATGCCGTGAGGTACAGACAAATTGCAGCCAAGAGATTAATCAAAGTGGCCAAAGTTCGGGCTCGAGGCAGTTTGTGCCTGCATGCAGCATGACCATAAGATACAGGAGCAGAATTAGGCCATTTGGCCCATTGAGTCTGCTCCACCATTCAATCATGGCTGATTTTGTTTCTCTCCACTTCATTCTCCCGCCTTCTCCCTGCAACACTTAACCTCCTTACCAATCAATAATGAGCTGGACAACTTGTAGATGTGGCCTGAAATGTGACAAGTAACATTCATGCCACTCAGAAAGCAGGCAATGATTATCTGCATGATCATTGAGTTCAGTGACCCATGCCACTGACCACAAAGCTGTGGGGATGTGATGGTTATGTTCTGCCAGGTTAGCTATGCGCAGCTTCCAGGACAATCAAGCAGCTTTATATCATCCAGGACAAAGCAGCACTCCTTGACTAGTGCTGCATACACTCTCCCCCTCCACAACTAGACACCCCGGCAGCTACACCAGGAGGAGGTTGATGAAGAGACGTAGGTGAAGCAGTAAAGGAGGTGATGACCATTTAAACCTCTAACAGTTCAAAGGCAGAGGATTTGTGGGAATAGCATTATGTAAGTACTTATCATTTCACCACCATTCCCACCCTACCTTTTCTCTCATGCTGATCAGCTCATGTCTACTCAGCCACAATTAATAATAACAGGAACCAATCAAATCCAAGCCATAATCATATTCCAATCAAGACTAAAAATGCACAATTGTTATCTAATCATCATTGTGCACGCTCTTGCTGCCTGCTTTCTGAGTGTCTTCATCTGTCTTTCTATTCCTGTGCAGTGCCTCTCCAGATTCTGTAGCCAGGCGGAGGAAGGCTGCTCACCTGAAGTGGAGGAGATTAAAGTTGCCCTGAAGGGTGGCCTTGAGCAGCTTTGTGTCTGGATGGCCAAGTTCAATGTCATCATATCACATGAACAGTAGTGGTATGGGCAATCCAGGTGACAGGCAACAGTAACAAACTGCTAGAGTGGTAGGACTGGGATTATGATGCCATGACCGTGTGAGGTTAACAGCTGATTCATGTTCCACGGCCATTTCTCCTGGGCATCCCCTCAGCATTCCTTGTAATCTGCAAGGGGAGCAATTGCTGAAGTGCCATGATAACCATTCAAACAAAAAGCACCCAGAACCATGAGAGAACTTGTGCGTTAGATGGCAAAACTTCCTTTGAAATTCTCAGATTTTATGTGGCTTCTGCTTGTTCGGTAATGGATCCTGAGAGCTCAGACCTCAGGCACTACATCCTAGCAATAGAGCAGTGCTGTTCAATCCAATATCTGGGTTGTGATCTATTAAATCACAGTGTTGATTCACATTGTCTTCATTTTGGAATGGTACAGTGGTCCTGAAGTTCATTAGCAAATTCGTAAAGCATGAAGTACTAGAAGACTATCAGAGACGAGGGTGCTTATTTTAAATGTATTAATTATGCTGTTAAAATCAGTACCTACACCCTAAACACAAATTTATCTTGATAGTAAAGAAGGAATTATGCATTTTCTCTTATAACAATGATCACATAGTAATAACAAATGACATTTCCTGAAAAGAGATCGATATGACATTTTGACAATGAAGATGATGTCAAGAATATAGAACATAGTTCTGATTAGAGATACCATTATAAGTTATCATTCATTAAGTAATGTATTTCACATAAAGGTGCGCCTGCATAAAATGAGTCAGAACCATACATCCAGAGGCCCCTATGCATTTTCATCTCTATGACTGACATCAAGTCAAAAACATCTGTGGAAAGAGAAACAGAGTTAATGTTTCAAGTGGATGACATTCTCAGAACTAAATTCTGACTTTGTTTTCAAAAAGGAGATTTGGAGCAGGAGCTTTGAAAAGAGGTGAGTCTGTGCGTGTGCTTGTGAGTTTCACCTTGCAAGAGTCTACAAGAAGAACATTTGCAAATTGGCTAATTAACGGCAGTGAATAAAAGGAAGGTAGGTATAAGCGGAGCGGCCATTGTTGGAGTGGGCCAGGGTTAGAGGGGAGCATTTGAGGCTTTGGCTCAAGAGGCTTCGGCGAGAGGAGGTGGAGGTTAAGGTAGGTCTCTGGTAAGTTTCTTTCTTCCTTTCTTTGAGTTTTCCTTTAGTGCCAGGCTAGAGCAGTTAGAATGGCTCCAGGGTCAGTGGTGTATTCATCTTGTGAGATGTGGGAGTTCTGGGAGACATCCAGTCTCCATGATAGTTAAATCTGCATGAGGTGCATCCAGCTGCAGCTCCTTACAGACCGTGTTAGGGAACTGGAGCTGCAGCTGGATGACCTTCAGCTCCTAAGGGGGAATGGGGAGTTCACAGATAAGAGCTACAGGGAGGAAATCACTCCAAAGCTGCAAGAGGAAGGTAGGCTGGGTGACTGTCAGGAGAAGGAAGGAGAATAGGCAGGTAGTGCAGAGTACCCCTGTGGCCATTCCCTTGAATAATAGGTATACCGCTTTGGATACTGTTGGGGGGGGTGGGTGGTGGGGGTACCTACCGGGGAAAGCCACAGTTACCAGGTCTCTGACACTGAGCCTGGTTGTGTGGTGCAGAAGCAGCAGTAGTGATAGGGGACTCGATAGTTAGGAGGCCAGACAGGAGATTCTGTGCACATGAAAGAGACTCCTGGATGGTATGTTCCCTCCTGGGTGCCAGGGTCAGGGATGTCTTGGATCGGATCCACAGCATTCTGAAGGGGGAGAGTGAACAGCTAGAGGTCATGGTACATATTGGTACCAATGACGTAGGTAGGAAAAGAGATGAGATCTTGAAGTGGGAATATAGGGAGCTAGGTTGGAAGCTGAAAAGCAGGACCTCAAGCAGGGTAGTAATCTTCAGATTGCTGCCTGTGCCATGGGCCAGTGAGGGTAAGAATAGGTTGATTTGGCAGATGAATGCATGGCTGGGGAGTTGTTGCAGGGGGCAGGCTTTCAGATTTGTGGATCATTGGGATCTCTTCTGGGAAAGGTACAACCTGTACAAAAAAAGATGGTTTACACCTGAACTGGAGGGGGACCAATATTCTTTCAGGCAGGTTCGCTAGAGCTGTCGGGGAGAGTTTAAACTAGTTTGGCGGAGGGATGGGAACCTGAGTGATAGGTCAGAGGTTGGTGCATTTGGTGTATAAGTAGATGCAGTGTGTAGAAAAACTGTGAGGGAGGATAGGCAGTTGAAAGGGCAAAATTGCAGTCAGTGGATGGGCTGCATTGTGTCTAATACAAGAAGAATCAGGAACAAGGGTGATGAACTTAGAGCGTGGGTAAGTACATGGAGCTACAACATTCTGGCCATGACAGAGGCTTGGCTGTCACAAGGGCAGGAATAGCTGCTGGACATTCCGGGGTTTAGATGTTTCAAAAGGGACAGGGAGGGAGTAAAAGAAATGGGGGAGTGGCTTTGCTGATCATGGACAGTACCACAGCTGTAGAAAGGGAGGACATCCTGGAGGGATTGCCTACTGAGTCAGTGTGGGTGGAAGTCAGAAACAGGAAGGGGGTGATCACTCTATTGGGAGTATTCTACAGACCCCACAATAGCAGCAGAGACACTGAGGAGCAGATCGGGAGGCAAATTTTGGAAAGGTGCAAAAATAACAGGGTTGTTGTCATGGGTGATTTTAACTTCCCAAATATTGATTTGCACCTCCTTAGTGTAAAGGGGATAGATGGGGCAGAGTTTGTTAGGTGTGTCCAGGAAGGATTCCTGACACAGTATGTGGACAGGCCGACCAGAGGAAAGGCCATACTGGACCTGGTACTAGGCAATGAGCCTGATCAGGTTTCAGATCTCTTGATTGGAGAGCATTTTGGGGACAGTGACCATACCTCCTTGACCTTCACCATAGCTTCAGAGGGGGATTGGAGCAGATGATATGGGAAAGTATTTAATTGGGGAAGGGGGAATTATGATGCTGTTAGGCAGGAACTTGGGAGTGTAAATTGGGAACAGATGTTCTTGGGGAAGTACACAACAGAAATGTGGAGGTTGTTTAGGGAGTACTTGCATGGGGTTCTGGATAGGTTTGTCCCATTGAGGCAGGGTAAGGCTGGTAGACTGAAGGAACCACAGTAGACAAGAGATGGAGAATATCTGGTCAAGGGGAAGAAAGAAGCTTACCTAAGGTTTAGAAAGCAAGGATCAGACAGGACTCTGGAGAGTTATAAGATAGCCAGGAGGGAGCTTAAAAATGGATTTAGGAGAGCTAGAAAGGGGGCATGAGAAGACCTTGGTAAGTAGGATTAATGAAAACCCCAAGGCATTCTACACATATGTGAAGAATAGAAGGATGACTAGAGTGAGGGTAGGACCAATCAGAGATAAAAGAGGAAACATATGCCTGGAGTCAGAAGAGGTAGGGGAAGTCCTTACTGAATTCTTTGCTTCAGTATTCACCAGTGAGAGAGACCTTGCCGTTTGTGAGGATGGAGTAGAACAGGCTGATACGCTGGGGCATGTCGACGTGAGGAAAGAGGATGTGCTGGAACTTCTGAAAAACATTAGGATAGATAAGTCACCAGGGGCCGGATGGGATATATCCAAGGTTATTATGGGAAGTGAGGGAAGAGATTGCTGCGCCTTTGGTGATGATCTTTGCATCCTCACTGGCCACAGGAGCAGTGCCAGATGATTAGAGGCTGGCAAATGTTGTTCCTTTGTTCAAGAAAGGGAGTAGGGATAACCCTGGGAATTACAGGCCAATGAGTCTTACTTCTGTGGTGGGCAAATTACTGGAGAAGATTCTTAGAGACAGGATTTCTGGGCATTTGGAGAAGCATAGGCTGATTAGGCACAGTCAGCATGGCTTTGTGAGGGGCAGGTCATGCCTCATGAGCCTGATTGGATTCTTTGAGAATGTGACAAAGCACATTGATGAAGGTAGAAATGTGGATGTGGTGTACATGGATTTTAGTAAGGCATTTGATAAGGTTCCTCATGGAAGGCTCATTCAGAAAGTCAGGAGGCATGGGATCCAGGGAAACCTGGCTGTGTGGATTCAGAATTGGCTCGCCCATAGAAGACAGAGGGTGGTTGTAGATGGAGCGTATTCTGCCTGGAAGTCAGTGACCAGTGGTGTTCCACAGGGATCTGTTCTGGGACCCCTGCTCTTTGTGATTTTTATAAATGACTTGGATGAGGATGTGGAAGGGTGGGTTAGTAAGTTTGCAGATGACAAGAAGGTTGGTGGTGTTGTGGATAGTGCAGAAGGTTGCTGTAGGTTACAACAGGACATTGATAGGATGCAGAGCTGGGCTGAGAAGTGGCAGATGGAGTTCAACCTGGAAAAGTGTGAAGTGATACACTTTGAAAGATCGAATTTGAAGGCAGAATACAAGGTTAATGGCAGGACCAGAGGAAAAGAGGGATCTTGGGGTCCACGTCCATAGATCCCTCAAGGTTGCCGTGCAGGTTGATAGGATTGTTAAGAAGGCGTATGGTGTGTTGGCCTTCATTAGTCGGGGTATTGAGTTCAAGAGCAGCGAGGTAATATTGCAGCTCTGTGAAACTCTGGTTAGACCATACCTGGAGTATAGTGTTCAGTTCTGGTTACCTCATTAAAGGAAGGATGTCTAAGCTTTAGAGAACGTGCAGAGGAGATTTACCAGGATGCTGCCTGGAGTGGAGACCATGTCTTATGAGGATAGGTTGAGTGAGCTCGGGCTTTTCTCTTTGGAGCAAAGAAGGATGAGAGGTGACTTGATAGAGCTGTACAAGATGATAAGAAGCATAGATCGAGTGCACAGTCAGAGACTTTTTCCCTGGGTGAAAATGGCTAACACCAGGGGGCATAATTTTAAGGTGATTGGAGGAAGGTATATGGGGGGATGTCAGAGGTAAGTTTTTTACACAGAGAGTGGTGTGTGCATGGAACGCACTGCCAGCAGAGGTTGTGGGGGCAGATACATCAGGGACATTTAAGAGACTCTTAGATAGGCACATGAATGATAGAAAGATGGAGGGGTATGTGGGAGGGAAGGGTTCGATAAATCTTAGAGCAGGATAAAATGTCGGCACAACATCGTGGGCTGAAGGGCCTGTACTGTGCTGTCATGTTTTATGTTCAATATATAGCATGTGGTAATGTATATTTTATGTGGTGATATGTACAATGTTTATAATTTATGTAGTAATATATATAATAATTGTTCTCCTCCAAGCCAATCACCGTCATGGTATTTTTGAGGACTTATCTTTTGTCATCAATTTGATCTTTGGCAGGTGCCATTTTGGCTGACCTCTGTAAAGGCTGCTTTAAAGGACATGTCCATCTCAGCAGGCTTGAAGAAAATCAGTAAACTTCTTAAAGGATGAAACTCAGCCTCTACACTTTTTTGTGTGTTAAGATGTAACACGTTCATGTTGAGCAAAATCCTTCCTGAAGTCAAGTAAGATCAAAAAGAAACACTTTATCAAAAAAAGGAAGTGGAGAGAATGGAACTCTAAGAATCATCCACTTTAAAAAGGAAAGTGGCCACAACAATGGGCTCGATCACAGCATTTGACACTCAAATATAGACATGGAAGGATCATTGTGAGGTACTGTCATACCTTTCTGCTGCAAACAATTCTGATGATCAAAATAAGCAATCCTAATTAGTGTGGTGGGCCCAGAGAAACATAGTGATAAAAAAAACTCAAGGAATTAGTGGATTTGTTGAAGAATCACTTTAACCTAATGCCAACTGAGATCATGCAAAAGTTTAAGTCTAATTTATGGTTAAGGAAACCTAAAGAAACAGTGGCTGATATTGTAGCTGAATTGAGGAAGTTTTTTTATAAGATATCTTTATTAGTCACATGTACATTGAAACACACAGTGAAATGCATCTTTTGCATTGAGTGTTCTGGGGGAAGCCCACAAGTGTCACCACATTTCCAGTACCAACATAGCATGCCCACAACTTCCTAACCTGTATGTCTTTGGAATGTTGGAGGAAACTGGAGCACCCAGAGGAAACCCATGCAGACAAAGGGTTCACAAGACTGTAATTATGGCAATGCATTCTCTCAGGTGCAAAGGGATGGATTAGCGTGCGGAATCAATGATGACTGGATTCAGAGACAATTGTTATCAGGCAAATCTGACCATTTAGAAAACACTGAAAATTGCCCAAGTAGTGGAATCAGCAAGTAAAATATGTACAGCTCGAGAGGGAGACTAGCTGTTCCATGCAACAGTAGGCACACAGGACAAGCAGCAAAACACACTGTTCTGAAGCTAACAAAACATCATTTTAAAAAGATAAACAAAGGCTGTTACCACTGTGGAAAGAAGTGTATGCTGTCTGAATACTGGTTCAAGCAAGAAAAGTGTCACATATGTAATTTAAAAAGATGAGCTAGGGACATTGAAGGGCCAACCAAAATTTGTGTTGCACCCAAAACTCCCCCACAGTTCTTCAAGCCAAGAACAATGTTGTGTGCAATTAAGCCAAAACCGGAGGCAGAAACTGACAGCTTCTCAAAGTAAGAAATACGTTAAGTAGTCAGAATGGGCAGCACTCTTGCAGCAGTGTTAAAGTGTGATGAATCAATCAGGACTGTAGAGATTGAGCTGAATATTAATCAAGTCTCATCTCTGGAACAGCATCCCATTCCTAGAATAGAAGACTCAGAGTTTTAGAGTCATGGTGAGTCATGGCATAATCGGGTCCACGGGACGTGGCGGCGGGCGGCTGAGGGTTCCAGCCGGTCGGCCTGCTTGCCCGTCTTCCGCGCTTACGTGCGCGTGCGGGTGTCTTTGGAACGGGAGCATGCGGTCTCCGCGGGCGCCCTGGCCGAGTTCCACGCTTGGTGGGCCCCTCAGGGAATCGCGTGTGTCATGGACGACACCAATACGATTTTGAGATGAAGTATTGAGTGTTGCGGTAGCGCGCGTAATGACGTATGTGTGTTTTCGTGGGTGTTAGTTTATGGTACTCTCTGAAGTTCTGTTGTTGACTAGCTGGTCCTTTCCGTATTGGATGTATATATTTGGTATTTGTAGTCTTCTGTAGTGCTTTTAGCTAATAAACGTTTTATACAAAAAAAATGGCATCATCCGGCAGTACAGTAGGACAGCTGGCAGAGCTGCTGCCTCACAGATCCAACAATTTGCATTCAATCCTGACTTGTGAGTCTTTATGGAGTTTCAGTGTTCTCCCTTGACTGCTATTCTGCCTCAAGTGAGGTCAGACAATCTACCAGAGAGAGGAAATGATCTGTATGGATGGCATGCAAAACAAAGTTTTTCACTGTACTTGTAACAATGATAATAAACCTAATCAAACCAAACCCTCCCACATATTTGAAAGATGTTGTTAAATAATGTTGAACTAGACAGGGGCGTGGAGATGGGGGAATATAATAATGCAATTAATTTATACAGTAATATATATAAAATTACATGTACATAGTTGACAGTTGTTGTCCAACCCAGCAGGAGTTATGGTTCCATTAAAAGCTTATCTGGTGACTCTGTTTTGACCTTTGGCAGACGTTTATTTGGTTGATCTCTGAAAGGGTTGTGTTTGTAGACATGTGCGCTCAATCAAGCTTCCTAAGTCAACTTTGTAAGTCAAGTTCATAAGTCAAGTTCATAAGTCAACTTCCTAAAGGACAAAATGTGGCCTCCACCTTCTTTGTATGTTGAGATATAATGCAGCATCTGCAATAATTTTGCTTTCCCATGACCTCAAGTTTATGCCATATGTTCCCACTCAACCCCATCTAATGACATTATTTTAATCCTTCAGAAACAGAAAGAATCAAGTACCAAAAGAAATTATGGGTAATACTGTGGGAAAACGCTTGAAAAACCTATGTCGCCTGTAGTCCGACTCAACACAAAATGCAATAGAGGCTAAATTGGGAAGTACTCGTAATCATGCATTGAGACTACAGAAGTGTCCACCTGAGGAAAGAACAATGACTCTCTAAAGAAACGATCACTGATGTCTGTCAACTATTGAAGGCAGAGCTCTAGAAACGTAGCAAACTTAGTGAAGATCATAGTGGTCCACAATTTCCTTGCCCCTGTCTCAATTCAGTGAGCTGTCACAGATTACAGTTTGCAGCCTGGTACCAATAGTAGGAACAGGCAAATTTGACAAGGTGGCAGCTTCCCTGTGGCTCAGGGATTTGTCTGAATACACAAGGCATTAAGAACTCCACACAGGAACCCTGACCTATTTGGGAATGATGAAGGGTCTTACTCCTGGTAAGTACAAGTATTTTGTCACCACAGGCAAAGGATTGTGTTGGTAAATGTTATGCACCCGAAGAGCTTGCATGGCATATGCCAGTCAGCACATTGGATGAGATGGTGGATCTTAGGAACAAATGTCCCTGGCTCCTGACACCAGTTACAGCTCCAGCTAAACTCTCCTCTAATAAGTACCATGGAACCATCAAGAACATAAACCAGCTCCTCAATTAACGTGAAGGGCAATTAACTGGGCACTCATAGAATGTCAAGAGAAGACCCCTCATTACAAGTTCCTGCCTACTTTTCTGTGCGATGCTTCCTCCTTGTTCCCTTCTTTGCTATGGGCAAGGACTGTGCCCACAATAGTAAAGTTCTGCATGACACTGCAGGTGTTGTCAAAGCAAGTGATCGTCTCTGAAGTGTACTGCAGTGCACCCACTGAAGAGAAGACCATTGAGATCTGTCAGTTATTGCAGGCAGAACTCCATACACAGAGCAAAATTAAAAAGCCTCTTCTGTGAGAGTGACGGTCACAGTGCCCTCAAATTGTTTTCCTCTCAATGACTCTGTGAACATTTTGAAGACAATGATTTGTATTCTTAAGTGTTCAGACATCCATACAAGTCTGATGTGCTGCAGTACACTTCAGAGAGGATCACTTGCTTTGACAACACATGCTGTGAGAAGAAAATAAAGGGGAAGAAGGACCTAGGTAAGTGCTGATAACGAGGGGCCTTTTCTTAATTCTATGTGCACAGTTATTCACCTCTCGCTTCAACTGAGGGGCAATTCAATATCAAGTCTACATGAAGCATTACCTGGACAACATTTCAGCTCAGGCCGATAAACAGGATGTTACCTTTACAACTTGCAAGTGCAAAACAATGAAAATCTTATTCATACAGAATGTGAGTACTGCAGAGAGGCCAGTATTTATTGCCTACCTCTAGTTGCCTCTGAGCTGTTGAATTGAGTGGCTTGCTTGGCCATTTACAAGGGCAGGTAGGAACCAACCACATTGGTGTTGATCTAGATTCATCGCTCAGTTGGACTAGGTAAAGATGGCAACATTTCCATCCTTGAAGTATGGTGATAAACCAGATGGGATTTTACAATACACTCGCTTCATGGTGAGACTAGATTGTATTCCAGATGTATTAATTGTTTGAATTTAAATTCCCCAACAACCTTGGTGCACTTAAAATTAGTATCACCATGTCTCCAAAAAGAGGATTTCCAACTAATTTCCCTTGATGTTAACCATTGAGTATCTCATCATCACCATTCTGAAGATCGGAAATATCAAGATGGTTGAATCCACAGTTGACCACCATTTCCCTGCTGGACGAAATAGGTACTGGGCACTATAGAAAACGGTGGGCAAGGTTGGAGCTGGGCATTCATACTCTTCATGCTTGTTTTCCATTAAACCTGCCTATGCACCAAGCAATTTGTTGTTTTAGCCTATCAGGGGTAATCTATGGGCTGTCTTATTGTTAGGTAGAAGCCATGACTGATGGAGATTATTGATAGGGATTTGATGTGAGTTTATTAGAATGGAGCTGTGTACATTTCTGATAACACAATTGTTGAGTGATGAGATCTGCTGCTTGATTTTCTGGCCTCAACACTCTATGTGAGATCATTAAGCATCTTCTGGCATGGCATCTGGGCTTTGGTGCAACACTATTGGTGTTCACCTTGTTAGGCACCCCCTGTAGTGTCTCATGTTGAAACTGGAGTACTTGCTGGATCCTCAGCATTCCACCACTTCCATTTCTTTCTACTGAACATCCACCTCCTTCTCCCTGCTCCTCCTAGATTCCACATCCCCACTCTCTTAGACCACTGCTCTCTCTCCCTCCAGTCCTCCTCCTTCCTCTCCTTAGTCAAGGAGAAGAAGGAGGAGGACTGGATGATTGATCGGCATCGCCAGCAGTAACTGAAAATCAGGATGTGCGCTCCAGGCTCTGCTCTACCATACCTTTCCAAAGCTGTGAAATGACTGTGAGTGGTAGTTCAAGAGAAAGAACTCTTACCTTTTTTAGAAGTGTAATCATGGTTTCAATTAGAATCAGGTGCATTAATCAGGTGATAGGAACTCATAAGAACACCAAAAACTCTATAGAAGAAGGAGTATGACATGAGTATGTCCTGCTGCAGGGTTTTGACTCGAAACATCAAAAATTCCTTTCCTCCCACAGATACTGCTTGACCTGCTTAGCTCCTCCAGCAGGTTGTTCATTGCTGTATGACATTAGGCCCTTTGTGCTTCCTCCAGTGTTCAATATGATCACCTTTGATAGTTGACCTTTTACCCAGGGGTCATTTTCCTGCACTAACCCCATAACCCTCAATTCCTTTAATATCTGAATATCTTTTGATGTCTATCTTGAATATCTTCATCAAGTGAACCTCCACAGCCTTGGGAGAGAATTCCAGGTGAAGAACTTTATTCTCATCTCAGTCCAGAGTGGCTGAACCCCTACTTTGAGATTGTGACCTTTGGTTCTAGATACTTCAATGAGGTGAAACTTCAGCTCTGCATTTACCTTGTCAAGCCCTGCAGGAATTTTATATGATTCAATCAAATCATCTCTCAATCTTCTAATCTCCAGAAGCTATCAGTCCAATCTGATCAAACCCTCCTCATAAGGTAAACCATCCCAGAACTCACTCTGATGAATCTTCACACACTCACTCTATCACAGATATGGAAAGATGGATATATTCCTTTTGATACTCCCATCCAAATTGCTGATAGCAGGTGCCCCACTAATGATTCCTGTGGTACCTCACTAGTAACAACCTCCCAACTTGAAAATGACCTGCTTATTCCTACTCACTATCTTTTAACCAATCATCAATCCATGTCAGTTTATTATCCCAAATCTCATGTGCTCTAATTTTGTTTAATAACTTCTTGTGTGGCACCTTTTTTGAGGCCTTCTGGGAGGCCAAATACACCGCATCGACTGATTCCGCTTCACTATTCTGCTAGTTATAAGCTCTAAAAACACATAAGGTTTTGCCAGACATGTTTTCCCTTTCATAAATGCATGTTGACTCTGCCCACTCCTGTTATTATTTCCAAAATACCTTGTTACCACTTCCTTTATAATTGATTCCAGGATTTCCCTACTACTGATGTCAGCCTAACTGATCTGTAGTTCTTTTTTTTTCTTTCTCCCTCACTTCTTAAATACTGGGATTACATTTTCTCCCCTCCAATCTGTGAGACTATACTAAAATCTGAGGAATTCTGAAAACGACAACCACTGCACCCACTATCTCCATAGACATCTCTTTCAAAACCTTTTGTGAAGGTCATCAGGTCCTCATTGACTTTCTCCATTTTTTTTCACAGTGCAATTTCTTCAGCTCTGTATTCTCCACTGTACAGACAGGTTTTCTGTTTCTTCTTACATGAAGACAGACACAAAATATTTATTTAACTTCTATGCCATTTCCTTATTCCATGATATTATTTCTCCTATCTCAGTCTGTAAGGGACCCACATTAACTTTTGCTTTTTCTTTTCCTTTTTACATATCTGTATAAGCTTCTATACCCTGCTCTAATGTTTCTTGTTAGATTATGCTCGTATTCCACTTGCTCTTTCCTTACCAGTGCTGAATTTTAATTTTTTTCCCTATACCCAGGCATACTATTCTAACATTATAAGCTTTTTTTTTCCCTGAAGTTTTCATGAATATGGGCTTATGCATTAGGGTGCACAATTATCTTTGACTGACATTGCAATAACAATGTTGAAGTGCACAAGTCATTTGGAGGTGCAAAACTGAAATCAATCTATCATGATTTGAGCATTCATTTCCCAGTACACTTCAACAAATTTTTCAAGTGGTATTTTACATGGATTCCAATTCATATACAAAGTACCTCTCCCTCCATTGAAGTGAATACTAATCTTGAAATGCATTTGCTGCTACATGTGAATAAGGAATTAAAAAGATACAAAGTTACGGATGCTGTGTCAGAATTAAGGAAATTGGATTTGTTCTATAAAACAGAACATTGCTTGATTCCTCAGGAGAAATATCATGAGAGATTCACCAAAGGATATTTTTTTGTTGGCCACTAGAAACTGTAATTAGGACAAGAAATTTTATTAAATGAACCAAGATATTCACTTGAAGCACAGTAAAAAATACTTATAATGTAATGTTAACGGGAAATATATTTATGCCACCCCTAATAAGTATTCTGACTTGATTTTTTTGGTGTGGTTGGATTTGAATTAAACAATCATCAGTCATGACCAAATCCAAAATCAAATGCATATTTTAAAATGTGTAACTATATAATAAGGCTAAAGAATAAAAATGTAAAATAATTTCTAATACTCTTTAACCAGGTACTGCCTAGGTTACTGAGAGGGCAAGGAAGGCTAAATAGCAAGTTATTCGTTTTATAACACTTTACATTGTCCTTACCATTTAGCAAACATCATGCTATAACATTATGATGCAAAGTATCATTTTATATATTAATATATGATAAGATAAACATGTTTGCGAAATGGTAAAGATAATTCATCACTTATACGGTGCAACTATGTAAGGTCTTACTTAGAGCTACATTATATTTCCTTCACATGTGTCTGTTGCTTTTCTTACAATATTATATTCTCACCAGATCAGCACAATAAGGGTTCAATTGTTACTTTAGTTTTATGGCTCTTTGAAGAGCAAGTCATACACCTGTAAATCAAGACGGGCATTTAGAGGCAAGAGAATTATTTCTTTTATCTCTAACACTTTACTCATTTACAGTGTGAGGACTCCTCCCTTCAAACAAACTGTTGAACGTCTCAGTTACATACTCCAAAATTGTGTTCAAAGAGCGCATGCTATTTCTGTTGCAGTGCAGAAGCTAGTATTCAGACTGGGTTGAGAGCAAATCCGGGTTGGCAATTTGAGCCAGGCTGATTTAGGTTCCTGGCCAGAATTTGCACATGAATAAACTCACACTTTGTGCACAATGCATTTGGAGTACTGGCCATTATCTGCCAGCAAGGAGAAGATTTGTAATCGTCCATTGTGGTTTCAGTTTCATGTTGGGCTAGCAGGTATGATTGAACTATCTTAGGCAAGTTTTCTCTACACAGCTCTGTTTCAGAGGTTGTGAGGAGGCAAGATATCTAGTACATTTTTAATGAAAAGCTGTGGCTAAAGGAATCAAATTTACCGCAGAAAACACCACAAATGGTGCATGAAATTGTGTTCATTTGTCAGTAACAAAGGTAATAAAATCAACTCACTATAGCAAGAAAATTTCCATTGTTCTTGTCTAATTATGTTGTAGTATGTCATATAATTATGCATAATATAATTATAAATAATAGCAAATACAGAATTATTTATAAACTTATAAAACAGTGCATATACCATTTTGTTGATATCAAGTAATGAAAAAATTCAGTAATAAGGCAATTTTTGATGAAGAAACTTAACAAAACCAAGAACATTATATCAAAAGATCATTCTGATTAGCCACACCCAAATATTTTTTAATAAATCATAGAATATCACAATACAGAAACATTTCATTCAGTCATCAAATTGTCCAGTGTTATTCTCCACATAACATTCAATCTGATTGTGGTTGCTCCCATATTCTTACAAATAACTCCTTCAGACACTAATTCCATTTTAAAAGATTTTATGACAATAGTAGTCTGTACTGAGAATTTGTTGTTGATATTAATCAGCCAGGTGGTGAGAGTAGTACCTGTCCAAGGCAGTGCCCATACAACATAATAATCATAACTGTAAACCAGTGGCAAACTGCCCACACAAATTGGTGCTGCCAGGAGGCAACTTGCCAATTTATAGTGCACCAGTTTCTTAAAAACCTGCCTTCTAAATGGAAATTTGCCTCTTCTCCATGCTTGTTACATAGTGAACTAAATCACTTGTGGGAACTGTAACACAATTCATGCTGAAATCTATTTCTTATCTACGGAATTTCCTTTGTCAACATTGACTGGAAATTTTTCAAATGACTCAGGCAAACTTAATAAACAGGACCCTCTTTGCACAAATTCACCCTGTTCTCCTCTTGTCCAAATATTTCATTACTTTCTTTATTCAGGAGCTTCTAAAACTTTATCCACAAACAGATGTTGGGTCCACTAGTCTGTAGTCACCTTACATATCACAATATCTTATTATGATAGATACTTCCCAATTTTCAGATTACTACAGGCAGGTAGTGTAGCGGTTAGCATAACACTATTACAGTTCCAGCGACCAAGGTTCAATTCCAGCTACTGTCTGTAAGGAGTTTGTATGTTCTCTCCCATGTCTGCAGGGGTTTCCTCCGGGTGCTCCGGTTTTCTTCCATATTCCAAAGACGTTATGGGTTAGGAAAGTTGAGGGCATGCTGTTTTGGTGCCGGAAGCATGTGACACTTGCAGGCTGCCCCCAGAATAGTCTACGCAAAAGATGCATTTCACTATGTGTTTCGATGTACATGTGGACTAATATAGCGATCTTATCCTATCTATTCCTAATGAATATTGCCTGTACAGAGTTCATCTATAACTGCTGCATTCTCTTTAATAACTTTTTCAATTGACCAGACAGTCCATTACCTGATCTGTTCACCTCCAGGCCCAATTTAGACTCTCATGATTTTCCTTATGCAGAAAATGCCTTGCTGTAGTGGTCAACATAAGTAAAAGTTTCTGTATGGAACGTGTGTTTAGAATTTATAATGCACATCACAAAAGAATGGTGGGCATAGGTTGAGCAGTAGCTTCCAAAGAGGATTGATAAGTATATGTGGAAATGAGTGGCACTAACTAAATTGCTCTTCGAATAAAAGAGTTGATTAGTCAGAAATCCTGGTGTACTATTCTTTGATTTTCGGATTCTCTGAATTGAAGATTTCAAGACAAATGAATGAATTGTTATCGGTTCATTAAGAAAAAGCATTGGAACAAAACCAGATAAATGGAACTGAAGTGCTGATTATCTGTGATCTAACTGAATAGTAAGATGAGGACTGAATGGCCTATTCCTGTTTCTAGAATTTTATGTTTGACCAAAACAGAAGGCAATTTACTGGTTTGCCTGGAAGTTAACCATAACAGAAGCAATCTGAACTGGTTTTCCATCAGTAGCTGAGGAAGCAGCTAGGAGGGAACTGTTTTTTTGCCTTCCATCTGTTAGTAGTCAATTAGCTTAGCTGAGCTGAGTCATAAAGACACTTCTTGCATCAGCAGATTTGTTCCAGGGTTGTTGTCTACCTACATTGGCACAACATTGTGTGCCAAAGGGCCTGTTCTGTTCTGTACTGTTCTATGTTCTATGTTCAACAGGTAAAAAACTGGCCAGCTCACCAATATTTCTTCCTGTAGCCATGATTAATGTTGCAGTCTGCTTTTGGAGACCAGAAAAGCACTTTCCATTGGCTTACATCTATTGAAAGAGGAGAAGTACACCTGGTTCAATCTTTAAGGTTGTAGCCAGATGAAAGCCATTTCATTTTGGTGAATTGGCAAAAGAAAAGCAGCCCCAAAGGTGTCAGCTTTACTGATACAATGTGGATGTTCATTGGCAAAAGTAGAGACTGGGAATCAATCACTGAGACAAGGAGCCCCACTGAAGAAAAGTGCAACATCTCTGGAGAGTGGAGGCATAGGTGCAGTCACCATCACATCAAGTATTGTCACAATGATGCATATGTCATCCTCTGATCATTTTTCCAGGTCTCTGTAATCCTTACAATGCCCATTTTCTTAATGACAGTGTATTGTGAAAGGTTAAATGTGCCAGTGTTGATTCTTGGAAGATAAAAATGCGCATGTGATCCATTCATCTATGTACCTATACATCACATTTTCAATGTCATCCAGGAAGACCTGGCAGTCTGATTCAGTAGAATTGTGTGTTTCCTTTTATTCACACAGTTTTTTGCTGTCTTTGCCTTGTTGCTTGGTATAGGTGTTCCCGCTGGAGACATGAACGATTAATCAAGCATGCAGTTCTCTGAATGAGGCTAGAAGAGCTTTATCATTGCCTTGTTGTTTCCTCAGTCTGAATCTGAAGTACCTTTATAAAAGTTACCTTCCTGTTACTGCACACTCCTGCCATTAAAACCTGGTGTGTACAGGATTTATGCCATGATTACTCAAATAAGCATTAGTTGTATGCTGGTGGTTCAATTTACAATAATAAGATTTATCTCCCTTGTCCTGAACATTAGTTGAGGAACTAGTATTGCCAAGGATTTTGTTAATTGCTATTTGATTCTGATCAGCATCCACACTGTGAGACAAAATATTCATGAAAAGCTTTTTGATGTTCATTTCTCTATGGTTTCTACAAGTCAAGTATGGATAAATGAAAGTTCGGTTAGGTGCAGTACTATTCAAATGTTTAATTGGAAACAGATGATTAGTTTCTAATTTTCTTTGGCATTGTACCCATTTTTTTTGGGGGGGGGGGCAGTATTTGGAAGCAAGCAGAGAAAATTGTCCTTGATATCTCCAGTGAAAGAATCAGCACTGACTCTGGATAAATTTCTGACTATGGTCATGAAATTCGCAATCCAACAGATACTTTGGTGGTCTCTTTAAAATGTCACAATGATTTTGGAACTGGTATAGAGCCATAGTTGAATATTCCATAGTTGCATATTTAAGAATACCAAATGCTCATCTGTGCAGCTGGCTTTTTATATTGCACTGACAGTCATTTTAACAAAGTACTATTGTAAATCTTTGGACCACACAAGGTGTTTGGGACTGACTATGGAATATTAAAAAGAACCATGAGGTCAGAATACAGTTAAGGTTGAAATATTTGATATCTCTGAAATGAGAGATTTATAAAGAGGAATTTTTTAAAAAATTGTGTACATTTGGTCAATCAATGCAGTAGCTTATGAGGGAAAGAAAGAACTCTGGCATTTTTGCAAAGGCAATAATATTGTTGGCATGGTGCAAACAAGTGAAAGACACAAAGTAGGCATAAAGAAGCTGAGAAGAGGTTAATGAATCTGTGCACCTCCGGGTGATAGCCTGATAATTGGAGTTAGCACATAAATTCATTAGATTCAATCAAGCCAAAAGGAAAGACAGGTTCTTTTCAATGCACTGGAGATCACATTTGGTTGGGTGTGTGGTGTGACACACTCCACTGATCACAGAACTGGAAGCAGACTGCAGTTAATGCCACACAGCTGTAGCAACAGTAAAGTGATACCCTAGCTGGTGGAAACAGAACAAATTCCGGTACTATATTCTAGAACATTACCGAAAATGAGAGTCTACTAAATCAAAACCTTCCTAAATCAAAAAAGTCAATAAATTAAAATGCTTATATCAAAGTATGATTGATTTTGATTAGTGTGTTTGAGATGAAGGAGAGCATTGAAGGAAGCACAATAACCGTATGTTAAGGTGAAAATGAAGGATGTTGTGTTCTTACACTGAGGTAGGGAATGTGAACAGATTATGATGGGAGTATAATTCATCTATGATTATTTTCTGGGAAAACACAAACAACACAGAGATGTCAAAATAGTTATGTTTTTGTCTTTTGTATTTTGTTATGAAATGTCAGGATGTTTTAAAATCTAGTATATCATTTAAATTAAAACATGGAAGAATATTTAAAAATGTCAAATTAAAAACCACTCTCTTTGACTGTTTTCCTTCCACAGCTTGCTGGAATGTGTTCCACAATATTTATAGCACAAGTGTGCATTGACTCTTTTGTTCAAATAGTTTGGAGCAGCAATATCTATCTGACTTTCATAGCTATAATATGGCTTGCCTCCTAAAACATGGGGAATTATCCATTTCAAAGAAATTATGATGAAAGAAGCCAAATCAAAGTAATAAATGGGAGAACACTTCTTCAGTTGCAATGCACATTATTATGCACTTTTGCCTTTTCTTGTATATAGATGTAATCATAACAGACTAAACCAGCTAGCTATAGACAAGAGGGATTGATCTACATGAAAGCTCATGGAGCCAAAAGGAGGGTTCTTCACAATCATAATTTAGTGCTCTGTAGTCTAATGTGTAACATTCCCCTCCTTCCACCACCCACAGCTCCATCTCTGTTCATGTTTTCTTCCAGGGCCCAAGCTATAATTTTGATCTCTCTTCCCCTTAGGTTGGAGCTTATACCAGCCTCAGCCATCTCAGCTTCACAGTTCTTCTTGAGACTAAGTGAAAACCTCTGTCTGAGTGCATCCCCATTCAAAACTCCACAACTCAACTGTTTCCTTATTTAGTTCATTAAGATGTTTTGACCCAAAACCAGACCACAGGAAACTGTATTACAGCTCTAGGTCCTCGTGCGTTCAGATGACAATGGAGTTTACAACTGTTCTGTCAGGCACCAGCTTAAATTATTGGAGCAACAAAAATCTTAAGTACCCCATTCGACATTTACAAAAGATTGATTCCCATTGGCAAAACATGTGGTAGCCTAGACATCAAGAAAACTAAATAATTCAATTATAAAAACATATTTCAAGAGAGCTATCTAGGAAAGAATGGTTACATAAAAGACATCACAAAACAGTATTCTGATTAAGTTCTAAACATAATCAGAAATCAGCAGAGAGATGCTTAAGCATTTTATAACTGATATTTAAATACAGGATGAGATTGCTGACATGTAATTACTCCTAGGTACCTGTGCTTCTTATATATTATGGAAAGATTTTATACAGATGTGCTAATTTTTTAAAATTACAATGACAGGCATCACCATTAACGAATGATGATCAATGTATTCTGCACCAACTGCAGGTGATAAAAGACTTGTGAATGGGAAGTAATCATGCAAGTAGCTGAAGAAATAATTAGCAACTGATAACAAGAAATAATTTAGCTTGTTTACATCATAGTTAAAAAACACTTCTTAGCAAGTGCTGCAGTATTTTAATTGGAATTTCCCCCATGAGTTATGCAGGATGGGCTGCAACTAGACCTGTAGCTCTCCACTACTATCAACCCTTCAATCAACCTTTTGGTTTTACTTCTGCTGATGGTGCAAGCAGATGCCCAAAAATGGAGTACCATAACCAAATAAGATAATAAAGTGGAAGTTATCACAGTCTTCAGATTATTCATGATTGCTGCCCTGTCCACTTTGAAGAGTGAATCCTGCACATAGACAGGAGCCCATATTGCTAGGGCTGGTGGAAGATTCCACATGGTTAGTTGCACCTATATTCTCATGGGATCTTTGTAAGGATCATACAATGTTCTCATTCCATCACTGCAGAGGAAAACCATGCCAATGGGAAAAGACTTCTCATTCTCCACCTTCCTCCACTACTTTCTCCCATTCTCCAAGTTGTAACAAGTGGAAACAATACCATATCCCCATCACCCTTTTGATGTTTACTGTGAACAAAAATAAGGTGACAAGTTATCTCACCCAACTATACAGCAGAAAGGCACCAAAGAGGGCATTTTTGCCCATGAATGTTGTACATGTCTAGCCAAATCACAATAGTTATATACTTAACTTTGCTAGATCAAGCAGAGGAAAACTTTGTGAATATGTTTTTGTTTTCCCAGATACATGAGAGAGGAATTCGTGGTCGCTTCTGTGCTAATGCAGTTTTATTTTCAGTATACAACTGCTCATCCTTCAGTGAAGTTGTTACCAGCTACCAATTAAGCAGAACATCCTGACCATCTAAAGAATCTACTGCAACAAAACTAAAATCAAACTGAATCCCAGCAAGCTAATATAAAATGTTACGGATGTGATTCCAAGCTACTAATCTCATCTCAACATTCAATGTCAGTTGTAAATCATTCAGTTTTAGCTCTTGTGATTCATGATATCTTCTGAAATCCCAGATGAAATAGCTGCCTGTAATCACTCCCAGATAGCTATACCCTCCACTTTATAAAGAGCAATCACATCAGTTTTCACTTCACTTGTATGATGAAGAATATCCATGTCATATGTAAATGCTGCTCATGCTCACTTGGTTTTGCAATGCACAATTATAAATAAATTTATATTTATCTTTCTTTTGGCAGAAGGCATATGCAATGAATGCCAAAGGATTTTGGCTTCAAAGTGTAAAAGAATCAAGAGAATGAAACCATCTTGCAACACATATCAAAGACATGATCCTGCAAAGTAATGTTTCCCAATCAGAATGGGATTGCTTTATGAATAACAAGAGCGAATCATTTGTACCACAACATTTAGTATTTTCTAACAAGTGGAGCTCATATTAAAAAAGCCAGAGATGAACCAAGACATTAGAACCAGACAAAATAAAACACAAATTCAACTGACTTTTATTTCTAAACATTGAATGCAGATGTCAATGAGTCGAAATAAAATTCAAAGCCCTTTGTGTTTTTGCAATGTTCATACATTTGGCTTGATAGCAATATAATGTATGTAGGAACTGTTGGATTTTAACCATCTTTGTGAAGTTTAGTGTCAATAAAAGTACAACCCCACTTTAGAGTCTCCAAATTCAAAAAGATAGGATCATTTGAGGTTAATCTAATCTATGCAACCATTTCATAAACATTGAATGCATTCTCATTAGCACAAAAAAAATTGTCCACTTATCCAGGTTAGAGAAATGTGTATCTTGAGCTCAGCAACAAAAGCTGTATTTGTCATTTAAGTGCATCCAAAATCTTTTAAATTCTGGAATATTTTGATTGAACTTAAATGTAATTTTTCTTTTTCATTTAAATCAAGCTGTAATGAATTGTTTTAACAAATAATGGATTTTCTAAAGCTTCAGTAATGCCATTCTCAAGGGGTAATGGGTTATGCTTTGGCTTAGAACACTGTTCATTCATCTTTTAGACCTGGGTTCAAATCCATCCTCGAGAAGTAAAATGAGATTCTTCCCTTGTGTTTGATGGCTGTTGAGGGTCTTAGGTTAAATGAGTTTGGCCTGTCTCAATCCAGCTCCCAGTGGGTATGAAGCAACAACACTTAACTGCCCAAAATTCAACAGTCTGGGTAACCTCAGTCACAGAGGTGATGGGGATTAATGACTACTGCGTGAAATGGAACTGTCTGGTTGATGTGGGCATGGAATGCTCTTTTAATCTTCAGGCTAAAACATTTTGCCAAACCCTGTAAGAGCTGAATCTAAAATAAGCCTCAAATTGCTACCAGCCAATGCAGTAAACAAATCTGCAATTAAATGATATGATCACTGGTAGCAAATGGGAACAACATATAATTTCCTAATGCTCACACTACCCGAACTCAGCAACTACAAATATGAAATTAAATGGATACATATAAATGTATCTTTCCTTCCATAGCTTTAATCTTGCAATATATAACACTGTCTGAACCCTTGAATTAAATGCAATTTTATTATCCTGTCATCAGCACTAAAAGATGTTGCAGGCAATGTGGGCTTCTGTGCATTGAGATCCATATCTGGCTTTCCATCATGACTGGTAACATGAAGAGATCAAATTTAATCATTGTTATAACATTAGAGCAGGAACTTCACAATTACAAAATTCATAATTTAATTGGACACAGTTATGTAATAATTTATAGACTATATCCCAGGTCTTATTTTAAGTTGGTCACTGTTTGTTAATCATTTCACAATATTATATACTGCAGTTACAAATTAATGTAATCTTCCATTGAATTATTTCAAACTTTACTTGGACTTATCATTAGTATTTTTAATTTAGTTTTACACATGTTATAATGTATATCATGAAGATATATACAGAAGAAAAATTAAGTTCAGATAAATTTATACATAATCAAACTTCACAGCCACATTCAAAACATAACTACAGGTATGCCACAATTTACAAACATAGAGACAAAGGTGGGAAGATGTGCCTGGAAGCCTGGAAACTGTGGAAGTGGATGACATGTTGATTCAAGAGAGAGCATGTGTCGGAGGTGTTAGAAAATATTAGGTCAGATAAGTCCCCGGGGCTGGTGGAATATTCCCCAGGCTGCACTGTGAGGCAAAGGAGGAGATTGCTGAACCTTTGGCTAGGATCTTTGAGTCCTTGTTGTCCATGGGAATGGTATCAGAGGATTGGAGGGTGACCAATTTTTTTCCCCATAATTCAAAAAAGGTAGTAGGGATAGTCCAGGGAATTATAAACCAGTGAGCCTCATGTCTGTGGTGGGTAAGCTGTTGGAAAGGATTCTTAGAGATAGGATCTATGGGCATTTGGAGAATCATGGTCTGATCAGGGTCAGCCAGCATGGCTTTTTGAAAGGCAGATCATGTCTCACAAGCCTGATGGTGTTCTTTGAGGAGGTGACCAGACAGATTGATGAGGGTAGTGCAGTAGATGTGGTCTACGTGGACTTTAGCAAGGCATTTGACAAGATTCCACATGGTAGGCTTCTTCAAAAGGTCAGAGGGCATGGGATCCAGGGAAGCTTGGCTATGTGGATTCAGAATTGGCTTGCCTGTAGAAAGCAGAGAGTTGTGGTGGAGGAAGTGCATTCAATTGGAGGGCTGTGACTAGTGGTGTCCCACAAGGATCAGTTCTGGGACCTCTGCTTTTCAGATTTTCATTAATGACTTGGATGAGGGGGCAGAAGAGTGGGTTGGCAAGTTTGCAGACAACACAAAGGTCGGTGGTGTTGTGGATAGTGTGGAGGATTGTCAAAGATTGCAGAGGGACATTGATACAGTGCAGAGCTGGGCTGAGAAGTGGCAGATGGAGTTCAGTCCAGAGAAGTGTGAGGTGGTACACTTTGGAAGGACAAACTCCAAGGCAGAATACAAAGTTAATGGCAGGATTCTGGATAGTGTGGAGGAGCAGAGGGATCTGGGGGTTCATATCCACAGATCCCTGAAAGTTGCCTCACAGGTGGATAGGGTAGTTAAGAAAGCTTATGGGATGTTAGCATTCATAAGTCGTGGGATCGAGTTTAAGAGCTGCAAGGTAATGATGCAGCTCTACAAAATTCTGGTTAGATCACACTTGGAGTACTGTGTCCAGTTCTGGTCGCCTCATTATAGGAAGGATGTGGAAGCGTTGGAAAGGGTGCAGAGGAGATTTACCAGGATGTTGCCTGGATTGGAGAGTATGGATTATGAGGAGAGACTAAGGGAGCTAGGGCTTTACTCTTTAGAGAGAAGGAGGATGAGAGGAGACATGATAGAGGTGTACAAAATATTAAGAGGAATAGATAGAGTGGACAGCCTTTGCCCCTTTTCCAGGGCACCAATGCACAATACAAGAGGACATGGCTTTAAAGTAATGGGTGGGAAGTTCAAGGGAGATATCAGAGGAAGGTTTTTTACCCAGAGAGTGGTTGGGGCATGGAATGCGCTGCCTGGGGCAGTGGTGGAGGCAGGTACATTTGTCAAATTCAAGAGATTACTAGATAAGCATATGGATGAATTTAAAATAGAAGGATATGTGGGAGTAAGGGGTTAGATAGTCTTAGGCAAGGTTTAAAGGTCGGCACAACATGGTGGGCCAAAGGACCTGTATTGTGCTGTACTGTTCTATGTTCTATTCAATTTATGAAATTCACTATAATGCCATTGACCTATTAGAGTATGTGACTTCAACTTATGTATCCCTTTTTCACAATAATGATGAGCATGTAGCGGTTGCTACCGTGGAATAAAACAAGACTCTACTCAGAGGATTGCCAAACAGAACTGGTTTATTTTCCCGCCTTGCGCGGGCCCTTTAAGGGAGAATGTTCCCGCCCAAAACAACCGGCAATGACGTAAGTCCTACGTCATCAGGACTTTCCCGCGCGCGGGTTCTCCCCGTCGCTCGGAAAGACGAGGCCCGCTGCCATCTTGGGCCTCGTCGCTCCGACGCCGCGCGACCCGACTGCCGAGCCGGTTCGCCCGACTAGACAGTGAGTCGCCACAAGCATACCATTTAGGATACCCTGTACCATGATATAGATTGCCCAACCATTTCAATTTAAGAAATTTCGCTTAATGAGATGCTTTCCCAGAAATAATCCCTTTTGTAATTGAGAAATTGCTGTGTGTGGAAACATTAATTTGGAAACTTCTACCTCCTTCCTCAAAAAGAAGTTGATGAATAACCATAATATCTTCTGTTCTTTTTGATATTGCTATAAAAATGATATGGTATAGTTCAGCACATCTGTGTAGGAAAGGTGCCTGGTCATTGAACTTACTGAACCATATTTTGGCCACCTTATTTAAATTCACAATGAATGGTAGTGTTGCAATCTATAAATAGTCCTATATGCATTCATAGAATGTCATATATTTAGATTTTCAAAAGGTTTCTGATGTGTCCCTATATGCTAAGCTTACGTTAAGATTTAGGACACATTAGAAGACATTAGACAACCTGTAAACTAGACAGCTAATTGAACTTTAGCATTAATATATGTAAGATGTTGAACATTAAAATGATTTCAGGAAAGGGGGCAGTCCACATGCACCTATCTGCATCAATGGTGTTGAGGTTGAGGGGGTTGAGAGCTTCAAGTTCCTTGGAGTGAACATCACCAACAGCCTGTCCTGGGACAACCACAGAGGTGCCTCAGCCAAGAAAGCTCACCAGCACCTCTACTTCCTCAGGAGGCTAAAGGAATTTGGCATGTCCCCTTTGATACTCACTAATTTTTATTGATGCACCATAGAAAGCATCCTATCTGGATGCATCACAGCTTGGTATGGCGATTACTCTGCCCGGGACCACAAGAAACTGCAGAGAGCTGTGGACACAGCCCAGCACATCACAGAAACCAGCCTCCCCTCCATGGATTCTGTGTCTACCTCTCGCTGCCTTGGTGAAGCAGCCAACAGAATCAAAGAGCCCACCCACCCGGGTCATTCTCTCTTCTCCCCTCTCCCACCAGGCAGAAGATACAGGACCCTGAAGGTGCATAGCACCAGTCTCAAGGACAGCTTCTCTCCCACGGTGATAAGACTATTGAACGATTCCCTTATATGATGAGATGAACTCTTGACGTCACAATCTACCTTGTTATGACCTTGCACCTTATCGTCTACCTGCAATCCACTTCTCTGCAGCTGTGACACCTTACTCTGTATTCTGTTATTGTTTTTACCCTGTACTACCTCAATGCACTGTGTAATGAATTGATCTGTATGAACGGTATGCAAGACAAGTTTTTCACTGCACTTTGGTACAAGTGACAATAATACACCAATACCAATACTTACAAATATAGACCATGCCTCCTATGTCATAAAGATGCCTGAGGCACTTCATTGCAATGTTACTAAACAAATTTTAAAACCAAACTACCCAAAGTGATTTTAGAGCTGATGACAAAAAGCTTGGTCAGATTGGACTCATTGCTGAATAGGGAACTGAAGATTTCAGATGCAGTAAGCAGTTAAGAAGACAAATGGTATATTGGCTATCATTGCAAGAAGTTTTGAGTATAGAAGCAGCGATGTCTTGCTACAATTATATAAGGCCTTGGTGAGATCACACCTAGAATATTGTGTGCTATTTTGTTTTCCTGACCTTAAAAAATGGATAAACTTGTCATAGAAGGAGTGCAGCAAAGGATAACAAGACTGATTCCTGGAATGGCAGTGTTGTCATATGAGGAGAGATTAAACAGATTACACCTTATTCATTAGAGTTTAGAAGATAGAGAGGGGAACTCTTTGGAATGTTTTGAAGAGCTAGATCGACTGAATATGGGGAATATACTTCCTGGTGGTGACTCTGGAATGAGTCAGTCATAATTTCTGGATTTGGGGTACTTCATTTAGGATTGAGATGAAGAGAAAGTTCTTCACTCAGAGGGTGATGAACCTGTAGAATTCTCTACCACAGAAGATTGTGGAGGCCAATTTACAGGATATATTTAAGAAGGAAATAGACAGACTTCTAGCCAGAAAAAGAATCAAGGGGTGGGGAGAGAGCAGGAATATGGCATTGAGATAGAAGATCAGCCATGGTCTCATTGAATGATAGTATAGGATTAAGGGGCTGAATGACCTACTCCTGCTCTATGTTCTATATCTCTGTTTTTCAAGTATAGAGGCGATGGGTAAAGAGAACTAGGTACAAGATAGGATATAGGTGACTGTTGATAAACTTGGGCTTATGGCCTTTGGAAGATATGAAGCTGCTCAACACAGCATTGAAATAGCTAAATTTATAAATAAGAACAAGATGTCATCACCACTGAGGAAAAAAATGGGAGAAAAATGCGAGAGAAAAATGCAAGGATCTAAGCATAGGGGTGAACAAAATATTAAACGCAGCCTTGTGGGGTGGTAACTTTATGTAAAACACCAACAAAACACTGGAAATTATTTGCAGAAGTGTAGAGTTCAAAATTAGTGGTTAAGCTTTACATCAAAGACAGCAACAACTTGCCTTTATAGAGCTGAAACTGAGTGAAAACTGAAAGGCCAGCCAAGAATACATTAGAATAACCAATTCTCAATGAAGCATTTTGACAAGTAAAACTACCAGCAAGTCCTTATAAAATAAGAAATGAAACTTGTCTAGTACACTGGTCAGGCTAGTTCCAACCTATAACTCCACTGGTACCTCACTTAGTGTTGAGGATGTGTTCTCAGCAATGAAACTGCCAGTGAAATCAGTGCTAAAGTGGGTCGTTATTAGAATTATATACATAGAAATGCATTACTGACAGCGATGCTTTGCTGGGAACTTAGTATAAATTCCTACCCTCCCTGTTATATAAGAAACGTAACTGAGGCCTCAACTTTTCACTCCCACAGCAATTAAATGGTTAAAGTGACCTCTTCACTGCATGGCCCTGTATGGAATGAGCTACTGAAGCAATGTACAATAGCTGCCTGTGAGGTGTCAGGCAAGCCAGAGCATACGGTATGGCTGCTTATTGCTGAGATGTGGGTCTCAAAGCTATACCCTGGCCATCAGAGTGAGTGTGGGCTAGGGTCAGGAAGCCTTCTCTAGTCTCTGTTATTACCTCCTATTGGATGTGGTGGAAGCTGTTATCACCATTCTCTTTACTTGGCTGGACAGCTCTCCCCAGCCTGAGATTTCTCTATGGTAACAAGCTCAATGATAAGTGGTCACCATTGGCCCACGAACATCATTATGCTGGACAAGGTAAAATCACACTGCTCACCCCAGCCTGCCTAACATCAACACTAACATAGGCAGCCTTTGCACACTGACTCAGGTGGTGATGAGATCACTATTTCTCTGCTGCAGGAATACTAGCAGAAGACTGGGACTCATGCCATGTTCCCAGCACAGCAGTGCACAATGGAATGAATGTTGTTTTTAAAGTTCAGGAAGAGTACGTCCCTGTGAACGTACGGTCTCCACGGTGAAGAGTGCTCAAATGAATCAGTGCACTGCAGAGTTATGCCAAATAGGGTATCAGTCTAGATGAAGGGTGAAGTGAAATGAAATGAAATATAAGTTGAAAGGCTAAGTTAAATGTAATAGGAGAATTGCATGAATGATGAGCACTTCCTGTGCGAATATCCTGTTTCTGTATGTATTTTCTATGTAAAATTTCATGATGATAAATTACATGTAATATTGTACTAATCAGAAAATCCAGTCAATTAAAACAATGGTGTGCAGTGGGTGACTGAGGCCCAGTTTGTCAGTTTTTAGGCTGATGAGGGCCCTGATACTTGGGTATGGTCATTGCTCTACAAGAAATTTTTAAGAGGAAGTGCATGACCACTTTAAGAGTTACTCCTCTTAAAGCAGCCATGCAAATGTTAATTGTAATAGACTGGGTAAAGGCCTTTACAAAAATAGCTGAGCATAAAAAGGATACACTTCAAGAGTAGATGGGAGAGTTTTTGAGTTGCTGATAGATGGAGGAAAGGTAAGTTGGAGAGTTCAGAATATTGAGGGAGATAAAGAGTTAATAGAGCATGTTACTTTTTATTGGGATGTGGTGGCATACTTGGATAATGCTTTCATCTTCAGCATAGACTGGAGTTCACATTTGTAGTGGTTGTAGTAAAACACTCAACAGGTCAGGCAGCACTTATGAATATTGAAACAGAGTTACTGTTTAGGTGGATGACCTTTTTGTTGGAACTATTTTTTTTGCAAGGTCAACAGCTAGAAATATTAAATGTTCTCTCTCCACAGGTGCTGCCTCACCTGCTGCTGCTGTGTTCCAGCAGTTTGTTTTTCAGACTTCCAGCATATACACTGCATTTGCTTTTTGAGGGACTGCATTAGAGAGCTTGAGGATGTTGGAAGTTATTGGCAATTCAGCATGGTGAGCTAGTTTCAGAGACCAAACCAATTAAGTTAAGGTGGGTGGTAAAGCCTTGGGCAAAAAAAGTATAATACTGTAAAAGCCTGGCCACGAATGGGGAGGAGGAAGCAATTTGGGTTCAGTTTAGCGATTGCTATTTACCACCAGTGACTTATTCCTGACTTAGCTTCCAGAGCAGCCCCTTTTGCATCATCATTAGTTTGATAAATGGAAAGAATTTGAAGCTGGTGGGCTGAAACCCTGAGATGAAGGTTCTTTTCAGCAACTTGGGTCATCTCCAATGCAACAGTCTTCAAATCTTTGCCCCAGACTTTAATCAAAAGTTTGTTTTGTTGCTGTTATTTCAGTGATGGGTTTTGATGCTGTAGTTCTCTTAGCTGAAGGGGAGAAACATTTTTCTCAGAAAACTGTGCTCTAGGTCTCTTAACAGGAGTACCTGTTGATTAAATGGTCCAAAGAAACCATAAATGTACGAGTTACTGATTTTGCCAGTTTCTCCTAATAATTGATCTTGCATACCTCAAACTGCTGTGGTCCAACAAAGGGAAAAAAATGCCCATATTCTCAGGTGATGCCCTTCTTCCTGTTTAGAAGTAGAACATTGGCTGGGAACAGTTCATAGGATTATCTGTACCCTGCCTTGATGACTTGGGTGGGTGGAAAGGGGAGTTTGTGAGGTTTTGCTGAGTAAAGGTATGCCCGTAAGTGCTTGATCTGTAAATAAAAGGTGATTCACAACTGGAGAGGGGATGGATGCTTGTTTTCCCCAGCCAACTGAGTGCAAGATGATTTAGAAGAACAGTTAGGCTTGGGGTTGAAGTGGCTTCTGGGTCTTTTTGAGATAAATGAGGGTCTGAGATGGTAGAACCAAGAAACGGTTGGTGTTTTGCTGTTTTAATTTAGAAATTTAAAAATAAATGCATTTGAAAGTGCTGCAGGCATTTTCCCTTTCATGCAGCTGAAATGGGCTGGAACCCTTCCATAAATGGTTCTCATCACAAACCTCCTAGGTAGGCCTGTGACCAATTAAAGTCACATGTTTTAAGTGAAAATTGTTTCCATAGTGTAGAACTAAAGAGGGAGAAACATAAATTTAATACTTTCTTTTAAATATATTAAAATTGCAAGTTTTAAAAAATAAGGCAAGAAGTAACTAGATTCAGTGCAAGCAAGTAATAAAGAAAATGATGCTGTCAATTAAATTGCAACTCTGGCATCACGCCAATTAGCTTAGTAAGTACTAAGTATACCTCCATGGGTTCTGCTCTGTTCTTAGAACAGAACATACAGCTGAGTGTAGAAGTGCAAGTTATAAGGAGAGAAAAATATTGTAATGTCAATTTTAGGTAACTGTTGGGCTGACCAAATTTGAAGCAAGAGTCCTAAATGAAGACAGTAGCAACATGAGATGTATGTATTTGAAATTAATGCTTTTGCTATTCACTTGAGTTTTGCATATAGAAATCTCAATTTCTTTTCTAACCATGTATGCATTGTTCAGAATTACAGAAATCAATATTATGCTAAATCTTAGACACAATTTGTATGTTGTCATGGGGATAAGTGACAGGCCATTGAACTTGCCACCTACAGAAATCAAATATAGGGTAATAAAAGACCTTGAATGATATGGTCTGAGCACTTGCACTGATTTATGGGCAGGAGCTTTTGCTCAACAAATTTACTGGAATTCTTCAAAGAAATTATTGTCCTGTTATTTGAGAAAGGAATTATGTGAATATGGTATATTAAGTGCTTTGATACCCTGCCATCGTTGTCTTAAGAGGTGTAATGTGACCAGCAAGCATTTGCGATTAAAATTAAAACAGAACATTTGGGATTGGAGCTGCATTAATAATAAAGTGTAAGGGTCAGCAATATTTTTTTAAATGTGCAAATACTTTGAAGCTCTTAATGGGGATAGCTAGTTTTGTAGGAGATTTCCATGCACATTTGTGCATTTGCTTCTAAATTTGGGACCAATTATAAAGGCTGCCATCTTTTACTGGGCCTTTCTGATGTTCCTATCACTGTTGCCCATTTCATTGAATGTCCTCTTGCGATATCCTATTATTACATAACCTTGTATTTGCTACTGTCTCCTACATTAGAAAAGTCACGTCACTGCATGAGTACTTCAGTAATGAAGCATCTTGGGACATCCTGAAAGGTGTGCTACAGGCACCATGTGATAACAAGTTGCTCTTGTAGTATTGCATAAAGCACTCAATGTTAATTCTACAATCTGACCAGCTGCATCTGCTATTGCCCCTCCCCCCTTAAATTTAACTGTAAAACGATACAGAGAATCCTTTGATATTGCTTACCTATCCTCGTTGAATTGCATCTTTGCTGTTTAATGTTGCACTTAACACACCCTGTATTGTACCCCACCCTTCTGCATTATTTGTTATATACTATTATTGCACCCCTTCCATTAACTTTCAGTGCAGCTGCTTTTGATTGACAGAGGTGATTCTGAAACTAGTGTGTTTCATGGCAACCATTATCATTACTATTTGAAAGGAAATTACTTGTAGAATAAATTTGGATGTACATCATATCACGAACGTTACAAAATACTGCATTTGACGACCAACCTTTTGTATTCATGTGACATTGCATGAGATTAAAAAAACATTTTTGCATATTAATTGGGAGCATGACACTAGAAGCTGACTTTTTCTGACACTTAGTTTTACATTTTATATGCAGTTCCCATAGTATGCTGCTCACCTCACTTCTATTTTGAAGTTTCAATATAGTGTAATTGGGGACAGGCTGCTGCATAGTTCAGGAAAACTAGATTATCTAATGCTTTTAATGAATATTGGTATCCAAATACAGCAAAAACTCTTGACTAACGAGGCATTAACCATTTAAAGTTAAGGTTCAGTACACCAGATATATTTGTACATGAACCTGGGTTATTTTATTTTAATTTATATGTTCATTATCCATCACAAGGTAATTATGATTGAAGAAGGCCACTTGGTATAACTGTTCAACCATCCAGAAAGAGCCAAAAGCTCCACATTGCAGCATCCAATTATGCATTCAATAACTACAGTGTTCATGTCTCCACCACTTTATCCAGAAATTAATTCCATGTTATCACTTGGTATGAAGTATATGACTTTCATTTTGATATTTGCTTTTTACTAGTTTCACATGCAATATGCAAGTACAATTCCAGATGTACTTTTTCCATATTATTTGCTATCTTTACAAAATCGTATCTCAATCAACTTCTCTTAGTGCAGAAATATCCAACTTATTTTGAGCATTTTTCATACATGTTTGACCAGGTGTTAACCTCGTGGCTCTTTCCTGAAATACCTCAAGCATTTGAATGCTTCCCTGTGACTGACCAATGTGAAGCAACAGGTAACTATTTGAACTCTTGAAACGGTTCTGTCAATCAATTTAATCGTGGTTGAACTTACTTTAATTCCTCTCATCCACCTTTTGGTCTACAACACAATATTATTGTTAAACACATATATCAATCTCGGATTTGAACTTTAACTGATGCCCTCAACAATTTTGGTGGGGGGGGGGGAGGTGGGGGGTGGGGGGAGGAGGGTGGAGGATAAGAAGGAAGATTCTGCTTTCCACTGTTCTATTCCAGACATCAATCCAGAATTTTGAAATTGTGCTGATTTGTTTGGGATTCTGTTTATTGTTTTATTTTTGTAACCTCTATCATCAGAAGTAGTCCAATCACCAAATGTCCCAATCAGATCAACCATTGATTTTTTTATATATATTCATGGTAATCTAGTAACTGTAACTGGATCTTATAATTTAGCCATTTTAACCTGAAAGAAATTCTGGTGAAGCTGTACTGTCAAACTCTACAGTTTCCTCACTGAAGGACAGTACCCAGAATCGAATGCTTGACTGCAGATGGGATTTCAACAGAATACACTACAGCTTCTATCCTCTTGTACGCCAGCCCTCTTGGGGGAAAGACCAATATTTTATTACCCTTAGTATTTGTACTTTCCCAATTACTATTAGTAACTTGTGCATTTGGACCTCTAAATCTCTCTGCTCCTCTTACTGCTTCTTGTCATTTGGAAAATCCTCTATATCTTGAGTCAAAGGTGGATGATCTTGCTTTTCTTGCCCATCCATTTAAAGCATCAATATCCCTTTGCAAATTCCTGCTTCCATCTATAAATTATTATGCCTCCTAACTTGATGCTGTCAGTAAACTTGATTGGTGGCTTATTATCCCTTCACCTATGTTATTTATAAATGCAGGCCCAGATTTTGTGGTAGATATGATGGTTAGACTTTCAGCAATGGCTGTAATTACATCAGGAAACTGACAAGTCTCAGATTTCTGTACATCTTTAGATTAACACATTATGAAGACCGTATTTCTTCATAAAGTTGTGTGCTTTTGATTTCCTTTGATGTTACCATTTTTGTGCACATGCATGGTTTTTAGTTGCACCTCTTTCCTATACATATCTGACTACTCATTTAAGAGAATTATTTGCTTTCCTTTGGTTTTCAACTCCACTCATGGTTGAATGGTCACTGTTTACAAATACTTCATTCTGTATTATAAAAATCGATTTTACCAGCTTTATTATTTTGTGTTTTCTGGAAGCTTTAAGATTTCTTAAAAGTCACGTTGGTACTAAGCTAACCTAGCACTAAGCTAACTTCTCTCTCTTTCCCTGTTCAGACAAAGAGTCTTAAACCTGTTGAAATGTTAGCTCTGTTTCTTTTTCCATAGATGTTTCCTGACCTGCTGAGTGTTTCCAGCACTTTCTCCTTTTGTTTCAAATCTGTTCATCATCTATATAAAAGATTTGGCTAGGAACTTGCAAGGCATGGTGAGTAAGTTTGTGGATAGGTACACTAAAATAGATGGTATTGTAGACGGTGAAGAAGGTTATCAAAAATTACAAGGGGATCTTGATCAGCTATGTAAATGGACTGAGCAACGGTTAATGGCATTCAACGGTTAATGACAAGGTGTTGCATTTTGGGAAGTCAAACCAGGGTAGGACTTTCACAGTGAATGGTAGGGCATTGGGGAGTGTTGTAGAACAGAGGGACCTAGGAGTACAAGTACGTAGTTCCCTGAAAGTGGCATCACAGGTAGACAGGATAGTGAAGAAGGCATTTGGCACACTGGCCTTCATCAGTCAGGGCATTGAGTATAGGAGTTATGTTGCAGTCATACAAGATGTTGGCGAGGCCACACGTGGAATAGGAAAAACGCCAGTAAGCTGGGAAGAATGCAAAGAAGATTCAGGAGAATGCTGCCAGGATTTGAGTGCCTTGGTTACCAGGAGAGGCTGGACAGACTAGGACTTTATTCCTCGGTGTGCAGGAGACTGTGGGGTGACCTTATAGTGGTGTATAAAATCATGAGGGGCATAGAAAGGGTGAGTGCAGAGTCTTTATCCCAGGGAAAGGGAACCAAAAACTAGAAGGCATAGATTTAAGGTGAGAGAGGAAAAATTTTAAGGGGACCGAAGGGGTAACTTTTTCACGCAAAGCATGGTGTATATATGAAACAAGCTGCCAGAGGATGTGGTTGAGGCAGGTACAATAACAGCATAGACACTTGGACAGATGCATGGATAGGAAAGGTTTAGAGGGAGATGGGCCAAACACAGACAAATAGGACTAGCTTTGGTGGGCACAGATGAGTTGGGCTTGAAGAGCCCGTTTCTGTGCTGCATTCCTCTGGCTCTATTTCCAGCATTTCCTGACTATAATATCTTGCAGAACCTATTTCAGCCTCTCTTCCTGATTCTCAGACCAATTCCACACCAATAAAAGCAGTGATCTGGAAGTTAGTAAAGAAGGACCAAGGCTTTGATAAGGAAAGGGAAAATAGAATATAACAATTAGCTAATGAGAGACATTAAAACAGATTGTAAAAGATTCTACAGGTGAGGAAAAAATAGCGTAGGTCCCATTTAAGGTTAACCCAAGAGAAGTAGTATCGTGGAATAAGGGAATACCAGGAAATTAAATAAATTATGTCTGTCTTCACAGAAGAAGTCACTGGAAGCATCCCTGAAACAGTGGAGAAGTACAGGTCTAGAATGAATGAGCTAGAGGAGATTACTATTAGTATAAAGTTAGTGCTGATAAAATTAATAGAATTGAAAGGCATTAAACCCCCAGGACCTGATGACCTGCAACTTAGTCTTTTAAGGGAGGTGGTGACTGCACTGGTTGTCATCTTCTAAAATTCCATAGATTTTAGAATGGCTTTGACTGACTGGATAATAGCAAATGTAAGCCTTCTACTTGAGACAGGCGGAAGGAGAAAACTGGTATCTAATGATCTGTCAGCCCAAGATCAGTACAAGGGAAAATGCTTGAATCTATTATTAAGGAAGTGCTTGGAAAATAAAAGATATAGAGTCAGTCAACATAGGTTTATAAAAGGGGAATATGTTTGGCAAATTTGTTAGTTTTTTGTTTGGAGTTTAACTATCAAAATATGCAAGGACAGACCAGCTAATATGGTGCATTTGGGTGTTCGGGAGATCTTCGATAAAATGCCAGGGAAGAGGTTCTTCAGAAAAAGAGTTCAGTAAATAGTTCACTTTTGGTTTGGGAGATTCACACTAATAAGGTGCTGCAGGGATCAGTGCTAGGGTTCTAGCTGTTCACAATCTTTTTAAGGATTTGAATGAGAGGAGTAAGTGCATATGTTCAAGCTTGCTGACGATACAAAGTCTTATGACAGTATTGGTTGCAAGGAAGATGCAGAGAGGTTTTAGTGATGTATACAGGTTAAGTGAATGAGCAAGAACATGGCAGATGTGATATAAAAAAATAATCATTCACTTTAGTAGAAAAACCAGAAAGGCAAAGTATTTTTTTAAATGTTGAGAGATAAATGTTTTGGCATTTAGAGGGACTTGGATGCTCTTGTACGTGAATCTCAGAATATTAGAGTGTAGGTTCAGCATGCAATTCTGAAGACAAATGATATTTTGCCTTTACTGCAAGAGGATTTGTGAACAAGCATAAAGATGTCATACTGGAATTATATAAGGTCCTAGTGAGGTTTCATCTGGAATATTGTGCACAGGTCTGGCTTTGCATCCCAAGGACAGATATAGATGAGTGCAGTAAAGGCTCACCAGATGCCCAGGAAAGTAGATTCTTCCTGGGAAGAAAGATTAAGTAGATTAGGGCTGTACTGATGAATTCGGAAAAATGACAGATGATCTCATTGAAATGTAAAAATTCTTACAGGAGTTGACAAGGTAAATGGAGGGGTAATATTTATCCTTCACAGGGTTATATGAAATGGGTCAGTCATGAAATAAAGCATCACCCAATCAGGACAGATGAGAAGAAATGTATTCAATCAGAGTGTGATGAATCTTTAGAATTCTCTACAGATGAGGGCTGTGGAGTTCAGTTGCTCAGTATATTCAAGATGGTGGTTGAGGGATTTTTGGATATTAAGGGGGTTAGTACAGGAAAGTGGCATTGAGGTAAGAGCTGAGCCACTGCCTTACTAAAGGGTGGTGCAGGAGCAAGAGACCAGATGGTTTTGTCCTATTTCTATCCCCTGTGTGCTTTTAGAGCCATAAGTTCATAGAGCTATATATCTCACTACTGAATGTGGACTATAAGATCCTGTCCAAGGCCATTGCCAACAGGGTCAAGTCCGCTCTGGGACAGGTGATCCACCCAGACCAAACCTGTGCTGTACCTGGCAGGAAGATCTTTGACAGCCTTGTGCTGCTCAGAGATACCATCACCTACGTGCAGGACAGAGGGGTGAACACCTGCCTGGTCATCTTGGAGCAGGAGAAGGCCTTCTACAGGATATCACACACGTACATGTTGGACATGCTCTCCAAAATGGGCTTTAGGGAGAGAATCAGGAATTGGATCCAACTGCTCTACACAGACATCTGTAGCGCAGTCCAAATCAATGGGTGGGAAACAGACAGCTTCCCCATCAAGTCTGGAGACAGGCAGGGCTGCCCTCTCTCCCCTGTCTTGTTCGTGTGCTGTATAGAACCTTTTGCCGAATCCATCAGGAAGGACGAGAGCATCAGAGGGGTGACGTTGCCAGGCAGTGAGGTCACCCAGGTGAAAACCTCCCTGTACATGGACGACATTGCCATCTTCTGCTCGGACCCAAGGTCAGTTCACAGATTGATCAGCATCTGCGACCAGTTTGAGTTGGCATCAGGGGCCAGAGTTAACCGCGTGAAGAGTGAGGCCATGCTCTTCAGCAATTGGCCCGACCGATCCAACGTCCCCTTCGCCATCAGGCCTGACTATCTGAAGGTGCTGGGGATCTGGTTTGGAGGAGCTGGGGTGTGCAACAAAAATTGGCGGGAGCGGATTAGGAAGGTGAAGCAGAGACTGGGACTATGGGAACAGCTCTCCCTATCGATAACCGGGAAGAACTTCGTCATCAGGTGTGAAGTGCTCTCAGGGCTGCTGTACTTGGTGCAGGTGTGGCCTGTTCCTCACTCCTCCAGCTTGGAAATCACCTGTGCCATCTTCCGGTTCATCTGGGGATCCAAGATGGAGCAAGTCCGATGGGTCACCATGCACAAGTCCCTGGACAATGGGGGTAAAGGTGTCCCCAATGCTGCCCTCATCCTGATGACCACCTTCATCTGTGGCTGCATCAGGCTGTACGTGGAGCCCAAGTATATGGGCACCAAGTGTCACTACGTACCGAGGTTCTACCTGTCCCTGCTGTTGCAAAGGATAGGCCTGGCCCCATGGCCACACAATGTCCCAGTCAGCTGGATGCTGCCACACTACCTGTCCTTCGTGGAGAAGTTCTTTCAGACTAACACCTTTGACCACAAGTCCATTAGGCAGTGGTCGGCATGGAACATCCTGCAGGCACTGCAGGAGAAGGACTCGATGGACAATGTGGGGTGGTTCCCTGAGCAGACTGTCCAGACTGCCTCATCGCCAGAACTCACCAACAAGCACCAAGACCTTGCTTGGCTGGCGGTGAGAGGGGCCGTCCCAGTCAGATCCGTTCTGTATGGTCTGAACCTCACTCCCAGCGCGTGCTGCACCTGGGAGGACTGCGCTGGGGACGAGACGGTCGCCCACCTCTTTGCGGGCTGTGGGTTTGCGAGGAGGGTGTGGCGAAAGGTGCAAGGGTCCTTGTCACGGTTCATCCCCAGAAGCTGCGTAACAGAGGATTCTCTGATCTATGGGCTGTTCCCGGGGACACACACAGAGACGGACATCAACTGCTGCTGGAAGGTTATCAACTCGGTGAAAGACGCCCTTTGGTCTGCCCGAAAATTGTTGGTCTTCCAGCACTGCGAGATGTCCGCAGGGGAATGCTGCCGGCTGGCACATTCCAGGCTGCAGGAGTACGTGCTGAGGGACGCACTGAAGCTGGGTGCAGCCAATGCAAGGGCTCGGTGGGGAAGGACTACAGTTTAGGGTTCTTCTGCTACTGGAGAGGGAGGGGCGGGGTCAGGCGAGAAAGACCCTAAGTATTGTAAATACAGGATTGGGTAGCCCCCAGGGAGCCACACATGTGGCATCGGTGCTGTTTTTTTAATACAAAAAGGTAACACTAATGACTTATCTGTACAAGAATGTAAAGGCTTGCACTGCTTTATAATTGTATAGAGTTTGTCTTTTATTATGAATAAAGTTTATTTTGGAATAAAAAAAATAGCACGGAAGGAGGCCCTTTGGCTCAACTTGTCCTTGCCAACCAAGTCACCTAACTGAGCTAGTCCAATTTGCCTACATTTGGCTTGTATCCCTCTCAACCTTTCCAAACCATGTATCAGTCCAGATGTCTTTTAAATGTCATAATTGTACCCACCTCTACCATTTCCTCTGGCAGCTCTTTCCACATACACACCACCCACTGTGTAGAAAATGTAACCTCTCGGTCCCTTTATTTAAATCTTTCCTCTCTCATCTTAAATCTATGCCCTCTAGTTTTGGACACCCCTAGCCTGGGGATAAGACCATGGCTATTCATCTTGTCTATGCCCCTCATGATTTTATAAGCCTCTTTTGTTATATCTTTATTAGTCACATGTACATTGAAACACACAGTGAAATGCATCTTTTTGAGCAGTGTTCTGGGGGCAGCCCACAAGTGTCGTCATGCTTCCGGCACCAACATAGCATGCCCACAACTTCCTAACCCATACGTCTTTGGAATGTGTGAGGAAACCAGAACACCTGGAGGGAACCCACGCAGACACAGGGAAAACATACAAACTCCTTACAGACAGCAGCCAGAATTGAACCCAGATCGCTGGCACTGTAATAGAGTTACTCTAACCGTTACATTACCGTGCCTGCCCAGTATCTCACCCCTAGAATTTTGGTCCAATGGTGTCAATAATACTGCATAGATTGCAGTTATATTATGGATGAATACACCACTCATACAAAGTTTTGTTTTGCAATATTGTCTACTGGGTACCTGTAACTTATTGAAAAGCTGTAACTTAAGTGGTTGAGTTAGTACCATAAAGCATGTGAATGCAGCATGCGGCTTACCATGTCATCTCAGTTTTGTGGTGTAGTACAATCAAAACAGTCTGTGCATTGTGCAGACATATTGTTATTCTGACCTCCTACATTCAGGCTTACTTTTTCCTGTTTTCATTTTCTTCCCAGCAGGAGAGTTATTGGCCACCTGTGATACTGATCCATGTAATTAGGGTATGTACATTGTATTACCATATGCCTACATTAGAAAAGAAAGGATCTACTTTTCAAAATGGAGTACTAAAGTTCTTGTGTATGCATATTCCTACTGAGCATACATCAACTATGCCATCAGTTGCTTCATCCCTAAGCTCTACATTTCTATCTCCCCAAACGTCCCTACTTCTCCTTAAGATCCCTTTTTTAAAAAAAGATATTCCTCTTCAGTCAATAGCACTGTGTACTTCATAGTTATGTCACCACATGAAATTATGCTTCCAGTATTCATTTCAATCAAAATGTTAATTTTAGAAGCTAAGCACAATATGCTGATGTGACTATGTTGTGCACTTACCCAGGATAAATTTCTTGGCATACCTCTTTGGCTGAATTGTCACTCTTCATAATATTTCTTTGTATGGTTTAGTGCCAATTTTTTAGTGCTCATGTGAAATACCATGGACTTAAAATTGATGCAAGCTGCTTTATTTTACTGAGTACTACCTAATATTTGCCACGTGATTTAATAATAGTGCCTTGTTTCCAACTATGAAAACTTGTTGCTGGTACAATCCAAAGCTGCTGCCACCAGAAAATTTAGTTTGCGTGAACAAGCTGCCCCCTTCGATGAATCCTCGAGCATAGTTTGCAGTCTAGGCTGGATGTAAATGTTTTTACTTTCTAGCATACTTTATGGAAGAACTTCATTATAATATTCAAGACAATGTGTGCAAATATGAGAACCGTGAGTCTCTAGTTGTTTGATGGGCTCTTGTCATACACCAAGGATCTCATCAACGGTTGAAAAAATGTATGCACAAAGTAGTTCCAGGAGGCTATGTAATTGATTTTCCCCCTTTTTAAAGAAAGTTTTGGTGACTTGTCCATTTTTGTTTCTGGTTTTGACTTGAAGTGAACATGTTGGGAATATTTACCTGAAAACAAAAATAGCCAAGCATACAAATTGCTAAGATAACATGGAATGCAATGTGGGAAAATGCAGGTATTTATTTTGTTTGGAAGAATTGAAAGACATTGTTTAAGTGCTGAGAAGCTAGTAAATACTACATACAGAGTGATCTTAGAGTGCTGGTTCATGAAACTCAAAGATAGCATGAATATACTGCAAACAATTAAGATTTTAAATAGCATGTTGTCTTGTATTGCAAGGGGAAGTGCAAAAACCTCAGCTGGAGTACTGTGTGTGCTTTTGATCTTGTACACAAGGAAGGATCTGATAACCTTGGAACCAGTGTTGCATAGAATCACTAGATTAATGGCAGATATGAAGGGTTGCCTTATGAGGAAAGGATGAGCAAGATTAGCCTATTGTCACTGGAATTTGGAAGAATAAGAGGTTTTCTCACTAAATAATACAAGATTTTGAAAGGGATTAACAAGATAAATACAAAGGTGTCATATCTAATTAGAAGAAAATGGCATAGATTAATATGTGGAATTGAGATGAGAAATTTCTGAACTCAGGTTTGTAATCTTTTGGATTTCTCTACTCAGGAGCTCTGAATATTTAGTCAGTGTATACATTCAGTACTGAGATTGATGGATTTGGATACTAACGGAGTTGAAGAATTAGGGCAACCCAGTTGAAAAGTGGATAAGGCATGGAATCACCCATGATATTGAATGCCAGAGAAGGCTTGAGGGGCAGTGTGGCCCATTCCTGCTGTTTCCTCTCTCATTACGTTCCTTTCAAAGTATCCCAAAGCGGTACGTTATGGATAAACCAATCCAAAATAAAGGAAGGCATTGCAAATATCAGCAAGCAACAGAAATAAACATTCCTGATTTGTCATTATGCTACCCGTTATTTCCTTTGTGATGACTGAAGATATCTGTCTCTATGAATCCTGAATAAGGACAGAGCCAACTTCCAATAAGACAATGGAGACATACTAATGGCAGTGAAAGTAGCTTTCAACATTTCAACTTGTTGAATTCACTGCAACTTCTTTCATGTATACCCACCTTGAAGCTCTCCTTACCTCTCATGGGATTTCATAGAGTCATAGTTATGCAATATGAAAACAGGCCCTTCAGCCCAACTCATCCATGCTGACCAAGGTACTGATCTGAGCTAATACTATTTGCCTGAGTTTGGCCCATATCCCTTTAAACCTCTCCTATCCATGTACCTGTCTAAAAATCTCTTAAATGTTATAATTGTCCCTGCCTCTACCACTTCCACTGGCAGCTTTTTCCACATATCTGCCACTCTCTGTGTAGGAAAAACTTGCCTCTCAAGTGTCCTGAAATCTTTCCCCTCTCTCCTTAAACCTATTCCCTCTAATTTTAGACTCCTCTGCCTTTTTGCAGGGGGGGGGGGGTGGGGGGTGGAGGTTCCATCATTCTCTTTCACACTGTTCACCTTGCTTCCCTTTTTGTTGTTAATAAGGTTCTGACTAAAACTTGCTTTCACAACCACATTTCTTTCCTTGATGAATATCTCCAGCTCCAGCTCATCCTGTGCAGATTTCTCCCCTGATTTCACCCTTCACAATTCGGACAAACTCAGGATCAAGGATATGTCAGTGTTCTAACTGTATTCTGAAATTCATGCTCAATGCCCTGCATCAACACAGGAATGTTTTTAACTTCCCTCCGCAGCAATTACGACCTACTGTCTCAAAGCTTACTGGGTACACATCTACCTTGTGACCTTGCACCTTACGGTCTACCCGCATTGCACATTCTGTAGCTGTGACACTTTACTCTGTACTGTTATTGTTTTTACCTGTACTACCTCAATGCAATCTGTACTAACTCAATGTACAACTGCACTGTGCAATGAATTGACCTGTACGAACAGTATGCAAGACAAGTTTTTCACTGTACAAGTGACAATAATAAACCAATACTAATACTTTGTCCTTTGCCACATCTGTTGCTGTAACAAGTGACTTTTTGCATATCTTTCTGATATAAAAGACTACAAACACTCTCCCAGCTCTTGACTTTTAATATCCCTCCTGAGCTGCCTACCACTTCACTTTCTTATCTCCCACCAGCTTCAACCCCTGCTGTGCTTTCACCATCTCCTCTGATCTCCCCCTCTCTGACTCCTGAGTGATCAGTCCTCACTCAGGAGTTGTACTGCTACACCCACACCTTAATGAATTCAGGGTCTGACATAATGTTGAATTATTCTTCTTCTGTTGCTTCCTCCCTCTGTTCCCATTTCTTTGGTCAGGAGTCCTCACCCAAGACTGATGGCCCCTTCTCCCATCTCCAGTATTCCCTAACCACCTGGAAACCACTTCCCCACACCCCCACCCCCACCCCTGGGCCTCCTGCCTCTTGCAATCCCTTAATCAATTCATCACAAATTGCTGACATGACATTGGCCGTTGTGATTTTTCTGCTGCCCCTCCCCTGCTACAACCCACCCCCTTCTGAATGTGCAGCATTTTGCTCAATGCAAACCAATCTAGATTCTGTTATCAAATGCTAAGGTTGTAGCTGCTCCTTGAAACAAATGGATGTTCCAATGCAACCCTTTCATGTATTACGGACATTGCAATGCACTGCATTTGTTTTCGTTCTCTCATTTTAGACACGTGGGCCAAGCTGCAATTGTTGGCCTAGATGTGTTGAATTTCTTGGCATGCTCTTGCAAACCACTCAGTTGCAAGAGGCCAATGAGTCAAGCATCAGTCTGAAGTGGTAGGTGGGCCAGATGGGAAAAGGGTGTCAGGTTTTTAATCCCTTGAAGGAAATTAGTGAACCGTCTGGAATTTTGCACTGAAAATGAAAGCTGCAGCTGCTGGAGATCTAAAATGAAACAAATGCTGGAAATATTCAGCATGTCAGGCCACAACAGTGGGAAGAGAAACGGTTAGTTTCAGGTCAAAGACTCTTCTTCATTACTGGGAAGGAGAGAAAAGACGCTCGTTCAGCCTCAGAGAGGGTGGGGGAGGGGGGGAATGTCTCTGAAGGGTTAAAACTGGGGTGACCATGGGATAAGCTATAAATGAGGTTATCTGGTCAATGAGTGAATGGGAGCACTTGGAGAGTGACGGCAGAGAAAAAAGAATGTAGGAGTTGTGAAATGCAGAGCAGAGAGACATGCCTGACAGGAATTTTACACTAATTTGGTAGATTCACTTGTAATTTTCTGGCACTAGGATTTACTAAGTTCAATGTCAAGTTGTAGAGAGACTTAAAAGTCACAACTTCTGAGTTGCTCCTCAAGTACCATAAGCACTATGCCACAATTCCCACACCCTCCAGCACAGTATTCTGTTTGATTACCTACTGGATGTCAGTGAGTGAAGAACAAAGGATATGAGAACTCTACTCTATCCCATTTTCTGTCACTCTGTCCCACTCTACTATTCATTTGCTCCACTTGCTGTTGACAATTGTGATGTTCCCAGCATCAAGGGTAAAGAAAGATGCACCCAGAGACCAAGCTGCAGCCTTAATGTATGCCGAGAAACTGATATGTTGAAGGCAGAGATATTGTCCTTCTGCTCAAATAAACATAGGACATATTTGAAAGGGGGTCCATTAAGATTCATGAAAACTCTTAATGTTGAAAACAAATGTACCACTTGATTTAAGGTATTTCTGGATAACTTTATCAGATTGTTTTCTTCAAATAAACATATTCTCATTTGAGTGAAGCAGGTGCCACAATCTCTTGTCAGCCCATGCCAGGAATTTTTGTGAAAAGGATGTCAATAGGGCAAGCTTCCTTTCTCATACCACTTGTGGTATTAATTCTATTACTAAATTCTGAAGGAAGCTGTATTTTATTCTGACTGCTTTACATTCAAGAGTGGACCTGCTTACCAGAGGAAAGTTGTAGGAGCTTCTAAATGGGAGTAACTACACTGAATATTTCACCTTCAAACGTAACATTTGAATGACAGACTGGAAGCTTGCAGAAGACATACCATTAAGCCACATCCTGAAAGATTTATCAAAGTCATGCATGAACTATCAGGGCAAAAACAGAACCTTCACTTCAACATTCACCTGCCATTGGCAACCATATACAAAGTGTGTCTGTATCCAAAAGAAATGAAAATTACACAAATAATTGACTTGATGTGACGTTCTGGTTATAATCTTTAAACACAATGAATAGTTTTACATATTTGTGCCCTTGGCATAGAGATTCATCATAATGTTTAAGAAGTACTAAATCATGGAGTGTACCAATTTGTATTTAAACTCGTAGGTGAAGGAGGTCAAATCCACATCAAACAGCATCTGTCATATGCTGGACACCTTGCAACTATACAAATAATTTAACACGATGAAACATTCAGACTAATACCAGGACCATTCCCAGTAATCTTCAATGCAAAGCATAATGCTTTGGTAGGTTGTTTCTTGGTTGCAGTTTGATTTGGTCCAATGACTTTCATGTTCTAATACAATATGAAACTTTAATTTGTTACTAGTTTCACATTCCTCAAAGATTACATTTATTTTGCAAATCAGATATTGGCTTCTTTGAATGTTGATCATTAAATGTAGCTGGTACACAATTGGCATGATCCAGTCTTCAACTGATTCATCTTGGTGACTGGCATAGTTGCAGAAACAAAGCATGTGGAATACAAAAATTGCTGTGACACTCAGAATCTCTACAATAAAAAATTGCTGTGATAGACTAACTTTGAGGGCAATTTATCATTTTTGCTTGACTTTTGTCTTGTATTGAAATAACTCTGTCTTTTAAAAATTATGATTGATCATGTTATTGGAAACTCAAAGAATTTGCAAGTATAGCCTAGAGATTGCTTTAGTTCTGGTAGTGATAGGTTCAGTTAATAAGCTGGCCAGATGAAAGGTTGAACTTGGGAAGCAGCAATACAGCAGTTAAACAGTCAGTTTACTCATTGCATTTTCATAGGTGAGGACAAGGCAGAGATTACCACTGTGGAGTTGCAGAGAAATGGAGCAACCTTTCCCACAAACCTATCTCTTTTAAACTTTCACATGTACTGAGTCTGAATGTGCAGCACAGCAAAGGTCATTCTGTGTGGGACAGGAAGATTCTGACTTTAATGATGATTGGAGCAACAAATATGACAGTAAATAAGGTAAGATAAGGTATCTTTGTTAGTCACATGTACATCAAAACACACAGTGAAATGCATCTTTTGCATTGTGTTCTGGGGGCGGCCCGCAAGTGTTGCTATGCTTCTGGTGCCAACATAGCATGCCCACGACTTCCTAACCCATACATCTTTGGAATGTGGGAGGAAACTGGAGCACCCAGAGGAAACCCACGCAGACATGGGGAAAATGTACAAACTCCTTACAGACAGCAGCAGGAATTGAAGCTGGGTCACTGGTGCTGGAATAGTATTATGCTGTATTGATGCTCCCCTTCTACCAAAATGTGGCTGGAGATATAGTAGATGGTGTATTAGCAACTGTGGCATGAAGGCTTCTGGTGTCACCTGACAGCACTGCTATGCTGTTCATGTCCTTATTTATTCTTCTCCATTGAATCAATTGAAAACAAACTACTGAAAGCAATCCCTGAAGCTGTGAAGATTTTCTCAGGAAAAGTAGACCTAAATTTCCTCGGACTCTCTGCTGGCTGCACTACCCGAACTTCATAGAAAAACTATTTGTAGAGAGTGGGATATCCACTGTCATATGAGCAAATGTATGGCAGTATGTCAGCAGAAACACCTAAGGTAATTCAGTTCCCTGGTCAATGCTGCAAGAATTAGCTTCTGATTCCTGATAAACAGGAATCTGGCTGAGCTCCAACAACCATTTCATGTGGACAGGATTACTGCAATGCACAAAGACAAAAACACTGCAGACACCCTTCTATCCTAACCCTTAAGAGCCAATAACGATGAGATTTACATGTCAAATAACCTTGCTGCACAATCTGTACACAAAAGCATGCCAGCTACTGAAAGACCCTGCAGCAATATCATGATCAGCACAGAGCTAACAAAACTCTGATCTCTGATCATTAGCTCAGGGCAGTATGATAATACCACTTTCTAGGTTTATAACTCTGATCTAGTCCACAGCATTTTACTTTCTCTTACCGAGAAATGCAAGGGGAGGTAACACTTCAATTATATCTTTCAAGCAGTAGCTCAGTCATAATACTCTCACCTGAGTCAAAAGGCTGTAGGTTCAAATCAAACACCAAGAGCTGAAGCATGTAATTTGGACTGGCATTTTTAGCACTGTACTGTGGGATTTCTGCACAGTTGGAGGTGCCATTTCTTGGGAGAAACATTAAATCAAAACACCCTCAGCTGATTGTAATAGATTTCATGGCACTATTTCTTAAGTATCCTGGGCAAAATGTAGCCTTCAGCTAAGGAAACATATTAACTAGCTATTATAATTTTTTCTGTTTGTGGTACCTTACAGCATTGACTACATTTCACAAGTAATTTATCAGTTGTGAACTACTTGAGAGGACCCGAGGTCAAGAAGGATATTGCAGAGCTCCCATCCTTTTATCAGAATGAATGTGATTTACAAATGCACTGGTGGCAAATGAGGTATAAATATCTTCAGGAAATGCTGGGATCTGTTGGAGCTGGGAAAAAATGTTTTCTGCACTGTCTTCACCACCCCACCTTCTTTCCTCCCCCCCCAAAAATGCTGCAAGTAAACTCAATTAAGAGCATCTCATCTTCTGATAAGGCAGTTTAATCAGTATTCTGGATTCTACACTGAATTTAACAATTTCAGCTGATGCTTCTGCTATTTGCATTTTCACCTCCCATTAATACATCCTTTTTTTTCTCTCACTTGTCCTATCATCCATTTATCCATTTAACCACTCTGTCAATCATCCTATCATGTACCTTCTCTTTTTGTTTAGTCATCACTCCCAAAGATAAAACTTGTTTTATCTCTATCTTTATGTTAGCTCTGTTTCTCTCTCCCCAAATGCTGCATGCTCTTCTGAGCATTTCTTGGTTTTAATTTCACATTTCCAGCAGTATTTTGCTTTGAGAGAATTTTTTATGTAAGACTACTGATACATTGTACAGCATTGTGCCTGATCTGAGCCCTGCTCACCTGCCCTTGTCTGGGCTGGAGCTGATCCTACTACCCAGAGTCTTGTCCCATTGTCCCCACACTCGTTTGTGCTGGAGGTGGCCCCACCACCCAATAACCCCACATGCCTACACTTGTCTGGGTCAGAAGCAAAAAAGTAATCTCATAGGCTCTCTGCACCCTTCTGTCAGGTGGGGAGGTCACAGTGGCAACTAGGCCTTAGGGTGCAGAATGCCTGCCCTAGCAATGACCCTGACAAAACTTGACAAAAGGTGCAGTCATGTCTGAGGGTGGCAGTGGCTCACTGGCTAAGTATATTCTAGACAAGGATTGATATATTTATAGATGTTAAGGGAATCAAGAGGCATGGAGTCAGTACAGGAAAGTAGTACGGAATTAAAATATCAACCATTTAAGTCTAATGGCATACTCCTGCTCAGAATTCATCTGTATGTACGTCTGTATGTGTTCTCCATAACCTATTACCAAGAAAGCATTTTAGACAAAATGTATTAATTTAAAAAAAACACTTGCCTTTTCATTTACCTGCTAATGTATAGGCTGACAATGACCATTGAGTTTAATGGTCTCCCTGATTCTGTGCCAGGTCTGACTTGATGTGGGTGTCTGAGAGCTGATTACTGAATGGAACACTGGAGAATCCTGGCAAGACTTGGCTTGGTCACCACAATTGGACCACTAACTTTCACTGTCTTGCATTTCTGTGTTCAGCAACGTATGCTCGGAAGTATGAAACATGTTGAAATTTCAACAGTTAAAGCAAGATTATCCCAGAAGGAGTTCCATTTTATCAGATGTGTAAACTATTCGTAAATGTGGTAATTATAACTTTGATCAACAGGGTGTTGATTGTTATTTGTAAGGAAATGGATTATGGGGAAATAGGTAGGGGAATGGAATTGATGGAATGGCTTTGGGTCCCAGAATAGATTCAATGGGCTGAATGACCTACTTCTCTACCATAACAACATATGAAAAATAAATAAAAATATGAGATGTATCAAATGGATTGCTGTGTCATTGATAGTTAGCGACTGGTATTCCTTGATTTATGATTTTTCATTATGATTCGTTTGACTCTTTGGGGTATGTGTCTTTGACTACAAGTGTGTCACAAATTGTGCACCACTGTCCGTGCATAGAAATACACTGTACCAAAAAAGCATAATGCAGCTCACCCAGATATCTCAGTGTACAAAATTTGACTTAGCAAAATATTTTCCAGGAATACCTTGATTTTTTTGTGAATCAAGGAATGGCTGTACCTAATGATTTACAAAACCAGTGTTAGAGTTTGAAAAATGCAAATGCAATTTTTGAGGAGGTGGAAATATATAAGCAATTGTGGGGGAAAAAATCAAGTATGAAATATTGTCTTTCAACACGTTGTCCTGCTTATGCAAACAGAATGTTTGCAGTTTAAAGTGACAAATTATATTATCTGCTGAAGGAGCTGGAAGACTACAGTCACAACTTTGACAGCGATAAAGCTCATATTATTTTTCACTGACCTCATAATATAATCAAATAATAGCAACAAAGGGATAAAATTTCCCTCTGTACTATTTTGAGTACATTGGTTAACATACTTAGATCAAATTCCTGTGTGTGATATTCTAAAGAAGTCATTAATCTGTCAGGAATTTGATCTGGATCAAAAATAGTCCTGAGAAATGTTAAGCCCTGGGAGATCAGTCTAACATTACCATTTAAAAACTAGTCAACCTTGACCATTTCCATTTCACAGATAATCTACTATTGGTCCCAAAAGACCTAATCATAATGTTTTATTGTCTAAAGTAAATTCAGCAAACTCGCTATAGTTTTATTCATTTTAATGGAGAAGCTATCACTCCATGTTATGAAATAAGTTTTGTGTCAAATGCACTTCTATCTTTTTCACTTCCTGTTCTGCGGTTTCCATTGTGAGTGCAACCCAAAAGTTAAATTTAGAAAATCAAAAATCTGTAGATGCCAGAAATATGAAATAAAAGTAGAAAATGCTGGAACTACTCAGCAGGTCAGGCAACATCTGTGAAGAGAGTAGCAGGATTAACATTTCAGGTGAATGGCTTTTCACTTGAATGAGGGCAAGCTGGAACTAAAACATGTTTACGTTGCAGAGAAGGGGGAATGGTTGTGAAAACAAAAGGAAAGTGTGTAAAAAGAATGGAGATTACGGCAGATTGAATGATCGAAATTGTGATGGTGCCAGCTAAGAGAGGAGGATGGGGGCTTGTTAATCACAGCCAATCTGTCTGGAAGAAATTTAAGTAGAATATAATGTGTACATGGTATTTACACAAACATTGTGCAAAAGCACTTCTGCACAAGACGAGCACTGAGGGTTGAAGGTGTATATAGACATGAATAGGGGATGTTAACTAACAGAAACAGGCAGTCAGGATAAATGAGTAATTCTCAGATTGATAATGAGTAACTGTGATGTGTCACAGGGATCAGCATTAGAGCTCCAACTACTTGCAATTAGTACTAATGACTTAGATGAAAGGACTGAGTGTACTGTAGCCATACTTACTGATGTTACAATGATAGATGAGTTAGGAAGTTGTGAGACAACAACAAAAAGCCTGCAAAGAGAAGTAATTAGATGGTGAGTGGCAAGAAGTTGGTAGATGGAGTATAATGCAGGAACATGTCATTTTATCCACTTTGGAAGGAAATATTTTTTTAAAAATTAAATGAAAGGTGAGTATACAGCCTTGAAGTACAAAGGGATCTGGGAGTCTGAGGACATGAAAGACAAATGGCAGAATGCAGACACAACAAGTAATTAAGAAGGCCCATCAAATTTTGGTCTTTATGGCAATAGGTATGGAATATAAAAGTTGGAAAGTTTTGACACAATGGTGAGACTGCGTTGGAGTATTGTGTACAGTTTAGGAACTAGGGGCCATAGTTTCAAAATAAGGAGTCACCCATTTAGAATAGAAATGAAGAGGAATTTCTTCCCTGAAGTTTGTGACTTTGGAACTCTCTGTCCCAGGGAACTGTGGAGGCAGTGTCATTGAATATATTCAAGGCAAAGGTTGACAGACCTTTCATCTAAAAGGAAGCTGTGTAAAACTTTGGTTAGGCTACATTTGGATTATTGCATGTAGTTCTGGTCACCTCATTACAGGAAGGCTGTGGAGGCTTTGGAGAGGGTGCAGAAGATGTTCAGCAGGATACTGCATGGATTAAAGAGGATTAGCTATAAAGAGAGGTTGGACAAACTTGGATTGTTTTCTTTGGAGTGTCGAAGGATTAGGGGAGATCTGATAGAGATTTATAAAATTATGAGAGGCATAGATAGGGTAGACAGTCAGAGTCTCTTTCCCAGGGCAGAAATGTCAAATACTAGAGGACATAGCTTTAAGGTGAGAGGGGGAAAGTTTAAAGGAGATGTGCAGGGTAAGTTTTTTTTTCCCCACAGAGAGTGGTAGGTGCCTGGAACCTGCTGCCACAGGTGGTGGTGGAAGCAGACGCAATAGTGGCATTTAAGAGGCATTTAGACAGGCAAATGAACATGAAGGGAATGGAGGGATATGGATCATGTGCAGGCAGATAAGTTTAGTTTAATTTGGCATCATGGTCGGCACAGACATCATGGACCAAAGGGCCTGTCTCCATGCTGTGCTGTTCTATGTTCTAACTGCTGTGCATCAGTCTTTTGTTTGTCATTTGGTGCAACTTCTTCTATCTCATCCATGCATATGATTCTTTTCAAATCCTCTATGTTCTCTGAAGTCAAGTGGTACGGGAGAATGCAAGGAAGTGATGTTGAGACCATGACTGGATCAGTGAATAGATCAGCAGTTTTGTGGGGTCAAATGGCCTACTGCTCCAGTTCCTTATGTTACTTTTTCAAGTTCCAATGAAAGATTGTTGGCCTGAAACATTAATCCTGTTTCTTTCTCCACACACATCGTCTGGTCTGCTTAGAACTTACAGCATTTCCTGTTTATGTTTGGATTTGGAAGTTTTGCACATTCCACCACCCATTCAGTTGCCGTCAATTTTTACTGAGATTTCCAATATAAGATGGGTGTAACACAGAATAAACAATTGTGCCTTGGGGTAAGTGCTGAACTGATGATGTAGTTTTCTTTTGAGGGTATGAAAGTTACTATTTCAACTTATGAATCCATCATCCATGCACATCAAGCACAGCATGTTTAAGAGCTTGTGATCTGAAATGATTTTCACTTTTAATGTGATTCATAGTGATGCTATTAAAATGCACTCAAACAGAAAATATAGAACAGAATTTCTTTAAAAATCAGAAGTTGTAATAAAACGTCAGGAAAATTATTTTCTTACATACTTATCCGGAAAATCTGTTGGTAATTTCAAAGACCTTTTGGGCAAGTGCTAAAGCCCATTTAACCAGGGGAAAGACTGATATTATGGGTGAAAGGGAAATTGGACAAAGGAGCCAATAAAGGTTGTGAAAGGTTGAAGAGACTTAGCACATTGTGTCTGTTCAGTTCATGTACCGAATACCACCAAATGTTAGGCCACGTAATTGATTTGCACCTCGGTGATAGGTTTCTGGGCACAAATATGGGAAAAGATGTCAAGAACTTTTGTGTTTTACTTCAGCACCATGTTGCATTTCACTGAGAGATTTCTGAAGTACATTTGATTGAATTTTTTTATTCACGTAACAGCGAACAAAACAATATAGTGCACTTTGATCAATTTGCAGCAAAAACTTATTTTAAAGTTGTAATCAATAATTAAATAATTTTAAAAAAACTTTGAATCAAGAATCAGCAAACTCAAATACTCCAGATACTCTAACAAACTTCTATAGACGCACTGTAGTAACCTGACTGGTTGCATCATGGTCTGGCACCACAATTCCAATACACAGGAAAGCAAGAGGCTGAAGAGAGTAGAGGACACAGCCCGGTCCATTGTGGGTACAGCCCTCTGCATCATTGACAGCATCTGCAGTAGGTGCTGACTCAAGAAGGAAGCATTTATTATCAGGGATCCCCACCATCTGAGCCGTGCCCTCTTCTCGCCACTACCGTTGGGCAGGAGGTACAGAAGGCTGAAGTCCCACACCACCAGGTTCAGGAACAGCTTACTTTCCTACAACCATCAGGTTCTTGAACCAACCAGCAGAACTCTAATTCTACCTCGGTGAAGGAACACTATGGGCTACCTCTTGCACCACCATGGACTGGTTTCTGATTAGGTTTTTGCATCAATATCTGTTTTGCACAGTCTTTTTCTTCACTGTCTTCCATAATCTATGTTTTGTGTGTTGTCTGAATCTACGTGTCTGTGATGCTGCTGAAAGCAAGATTTTCATTGTACCTATACCTCACCGTACTTGTGCCTGTGACAATAAACTCAGCCTGACTTGACTTAATAGAACTGTCAAGGAGCAGAGAGTGATCCAATAAAACTGTTGAAAGAAATTCTGAAATATCTTTCTGACCATGCTCTTTGGCTTTCTGAGAAGCGTTATGGTGAAATAATGGTAATTGCCATACCAGATAATGCTGAGAAAGAAGCTCTGGGATCTTGATGCACAATTCAACACAGTGTTGACTGGAAACAATATTTGTCCTGCTTGCTCTTTCTGGCAACATTGGCAATGTGCCCAGAGTACTAGAGATTGCACCTAAAGGGATTTCTGTGCACATTTGTTTTATCCTATTTTGATATTCACAATTGACAAGTTTGCTAATAGTTCCAGAAAAATGCTTTGGAGTGAGCTAGTACTCTCTGACATCTATTTGGCAAGCATGCATAAAAATCTGAAGTTTCCAATTTCTGGCCTATACAATTTTTGAATCTTATTTGATCTTCATATTTTAATTGGAACTAATTATTTTGAAGAAATTATCTCTCAACATTTTTTTGGTGGTTTGAATCTTCTATTCCTGTTTTTTTTTGTGTAGTCTGTTGATTTGCCAATCGGCACAATGTAGCTTGTTCATTGAGACTGGCATTCTTGTTCTTAACAAGGAGTTGATCTATGTATCGCTGACTATATTTGATAAGTATCTATTCCAGATGTCCAAACACTCATCTAAGTTTTTTTGAAGATGGCTAATTATCTGCTTGTGTCCTCTCATTGTGCAATTACATTTTCCATGCATGGGGCTCACAGTGAAATCTGAACCTGCTGATTAATGAGGCACAGTCATTTTCAACCATGTGTCATAATTGCCCTTCTTCACTATTTAGCTGAATATAAAAGAAAACTTTTATTGGTTCCATACATTTAGCAAACTTTGAAACACAGAAGAAACTGAAAAATCCTGACCATGCAGTGGGAATAGTGACATTTTTAAGCCATCAAAAAAATCATTGAGATATATCTGCCAAAGGAAATTAAGCAAAATAAATCTGAGGGTCAAAAGACAGGTAAACCATCAACAATTATTTTGACATAAATGCAATTACTGTTAATATGAGATGAACAGTACCGTGTGGGAAACAAATAATATGATGCACCCAAAATAGAATAAATGTTTCCATTCTGTTCTTCAGCCAACAAATAAACTAATTAAATTTGCAATGGCTGGAGATAATTAAATCAGTACTAATACCCTTTCATAGTTATATTTTTTATTAACAAGTAGAAGGAAATTAATCATTCATAATTTACTCATGCAATAATAGCCATAGATTCATTTATCCCATGCAGTTCAAAGTGAATACTTGTCAAAGATAATAAAATATGGTATCTGGGGTGTTCTGGTATAGGCTGTGTCTTTGTATTTGGAATCTTGGTTCAAAACTATTCCCTGATGTTCGTGAAAGTTAAGAAATTTTAACCTCGTTCTATGTCCATTTTTATCCAACAGAACTGAAGTTGCTCCAATGTCTCACTTAACTTTCCTATAATTGTTGCTGGAGTGTAGAAAACTGAGATGTGAAACTACTGCAGTATAGATTAAGATACATTCATGTGGTGTGGTTGAGGTTGTTTTATTCTGCATTTGCCCTGAGCTAAGTCTGACCTGTGAACACTGGGTGCTGACATGTGGGGATAATTTTCTATGATTCCAGTGGCAGCATTTATCAGGAAAATCAAAGAATTCTGTTGATGATTTTCCTTCCATAATGGACAGTAAATCATAAGCAGAGTGCATATAATTTTCCTTTAAGTGATGCCAATGGGCGATGTTGCTAGAGGAGAAAATGGAGAAAATTATTTCATCCCTCACCAAAGGGACTCTTTCTTTAATGAGAAAAGAAAATTGAAAAAAATATAAATTCAAAAATCTGGTAGTTAATAATAAGAAAGACTGCTAAGATTAATTAATACAACTGGGAGTTCCACCTATTACACGTATTTAAACTAATAGCCTTTGTGTAAAGTGTTATAAGATTAACCATAGTTCTAACATCATCTCTGTAGAGAGTTTGCTGTCTTCAAATGCTATTGAAATCATGTTGTGACCTTGCAAGAAACATCGTGAAAAGAACAGGACTGAAAGGTAAAATTGGTCAGAGGGAAAAAAAAGATGCACCTGCTGAAATATGTAAAGTGAATGAAGTAAAGAAGTGAGAGAAAGATAATTCTAGAACCATGTACAAAAATGTATTGGTTGACTTACCTCAAAGTTCATGGTATTAATGAGCTTGTTGCAAGATTAGAGAGGGTGGCACGGCTTGTAGTGCTGCAGCCTCACAGCTCCAATGACCCAATTCAACCTTGAACTCTGGTGTGGAGTTTTCATGTTCCCCCCGTGACCAATTTCTTCTCACACCCCCAGTGATGTATGAATGGGAAGGTTAATTGGCCACTGTAAATTTCCCCTGGTGTATAGGCAAGTGGTAGAACCTGGGGGCAGTTGATGAGAATGTGGGGAAAGTAAGAAATGAGATTACTGTAAAAGGGTGCTCAATGGTCAGTGCAGACCAGATGGGCTGAAGAGCCTGTTTCTATGCTGTATGATTCCATGACTATTATGAATCTAGGTATGATGCAACAAAGAGGAGATATATTCCAGGTTAAAGGCAAGCTTCAAGAAAACAAAACAAAAATATACACTGCCATGACTATGTAAAGTAGGAAGATAGTGACTTCAGTACTGCAGTTTTACAACTAAGTCCTCCAGCTGATGTATCCTTTCTTAACCGTTTACACCTAAACATGTATTCAACAGCTGGAAAGTCCATCTTGCTTCCCCTCACCAGTGCCATTTAAAAGGATCAAATATTTTCAGGTTAATTATAGAACCATAAAACCATAGAACAGTACAGCACAATACAGGCCCTTCGGCCCACCATGTTGTGCTGACCTTTAAACCACACCTAAGACTATCTAACCCCTTCCTCCCACATATCCCCCTATTTTAAATTCCTCCATATGCTTATCTAACAATCTCTTGAATTTGACCAACGTACCTGTCTCCACAACCACCCCAGGCAGTGCATTCCATGCCCCAACCACTGTCTGGGTAAAAAACCTCCCTCTGATATCTCCCTTGAACTTCCCACCCATTACTTTAAAGCCATGCCCTCTTGTATTGAGCATTGGTGTCCTAGTAAAGAGGCGCTGGCTGTCTACTTATTCCTCTTAATATTTTATATACCTCTAACATGTCTCCCCTCATCCTCCTCCTCTCCAAAGAGTAAATCCCTAGCTTCCTTAGTCTCTCCTCATAATCCATACTCTCCAAACCAGGCAGCATCCTGGTAAATCTCCTCTGCACCCTTTCCAATGCTTCCACATCCTTCCTATAATGAGGTGACCAGAACTGGACACAGTACTCCAAGTGTGGTTAGTTATTAGTTTCTGCTGCTTGTTCCTATGACTGTAAATATTTGGTCTTTCTGGAGTTCTTCTCGATGTGACGAGATAGATACTGAAGGAATTTATTATTCGTTGCTCACAGACTTCTCTGCATTGGAGGGCATTCTCTTTGAGCAGCTTCTGAGGGAGGAGGAAGATTGGAGAAGAAGTCTCACCAGGAGGCTTAATAACCCAACGTGTCCAGGACATCAATCTCCTAGACAGAGCTGATGAGGACAGTGTGTGTGGTGTCTGTGTTTACTGAAGACTGAAATCTGTCAGCTGCTTGAGCCATAACAGCAACTCACATTTGGAAAGTTACCCCCAGCCATTAACTTCTATGTATCACAGCCCTTCTGCTGGTGCTGAAGATGTTTACATCACCCAGTTTGCCATCCAGTGTTGCATAACATTTCTGCAGTTAATGCTCTCTAACCAAAGAGAGAAAAATAAATTTCCCCAGCAGGCACACAAAGCACAGTGCATCAGAATGATCAGAGGATTTTTTTCATGGTGTGTAGTGTAAAAGGTCATGGCTGTCGTGTGACCGTGACAACACTGACCCCTCTGGTTGGGATGACACCATTGAGCACATGGCCGAAAGCGACACCACTGTCAATCAAGGTTTGGCTCCACCCCACTAGGTAAACACCTTTGTCCTTGCTGGACCACTCGGATTGGTCTGTGCGAGCACCTTTGTCCTGGGCACATCTACCATTGGTCCGTTCAAACACCTTTGTCCTGCTGGACCACCCAGCCCCCCAGCAGCATAAAAGTGCTGCATGTTTGGTTTTCTATCTCTTTCTGTCTCCGAGGATGTTGAGGTAAGCTGTGCACTACTTCAGGGCAGTTAGTTAAGGACTCCTGAGACCAAAGAGCCAATGTTTGTCGAGAATCAGGGTGTCTAAACATTGTATTGTTTATTCCTTGATCATTTGTATGCAGTTATTGTGTGTGTGTGTGTGTGTGTGTGTGTGTGTGTGTGTGTGTGTGTGTGTGTGTGTGTGTGTGTGTGTGTGTGCGCGCGCACCTCACCCCCTGTTGCGATTTCCCTCCACATTCGCAATCTCCTGTTTGAGAGTGTGTGAGTGTGCATCTGTTCCCATTCATTCTGTCCCCGCATTTGTCTTTGTTAATAAACCATTTTTAAATTACAAAGACTGTGTGTCCAGACCTTTATCTTTAAGATACCAAAAGAACCTTTCTCACAACATGGTGCAAGGTGCCATTGTCTCGGCACTTGTTGCTTTCCACATGCTTTATGTCAGCTCTGAGATGTACCATAACCAAAAGAGGTTCCACAACTTCAGTATCAAGCTGGTGTCTGATCAAGTCATGAGGCCTTCATTCCTTTGCAGTCCACTGTGCTGACTACATTTGGGCCACCACAACTAACCAAATGCTTGCTACCAAGTAGCAAAGGCTATCCCTGATAATGTGGCTTGTGAATCTGGGGTGTTTTCTATGTACACATACGCAGCATACGTGCAGCAAAAGCCATTTGATGGAGCAGAAAATGCATTCACTGCCTGGATTACCTGGAGGAGGCCTGCAACATTTTGCAGAGATGTGATGGTTTGTTGCTTGCCTTGCCCTCAGGACCATGCCAAGTTTGCAACCAGCAGGAGAATGAATGAAGGAGGTAGTCTAGACAGTCGCAACAATTGAACTTCCCTCAGTTGCTAACTATCATAGTATTTGGTTGGCTGCACTGCAAAAATAAACACCAATGTGAAATAAATTAATAAATCAAAGCCGGTAATATTGCATAGGAACATAAACTAGCTGTTTTTTCCTTTATCTTAGAACTTATCTTTTGTGGGCTTTGCCTAACCTAGTATCTTACACAATGTTAGCACAATGCTATTACAGCGCCAACGACCGGGGTTCGATTCCCGTCGCTGTCTGTAAGGAGTTTGTACATTCTCCCGTGTCTGTGTGGGTTTCCTCCGGGTGCTCTGGTTTCCTCCCACATTGCAAAAGATGTACGGGTAGGTTAATTTGGGCTTAAAATGGGCGGCGCAGACTTGTTGGGCCGGAAGGGCCTGTTACCACGCTGTAAATAAAATTTAAAAAAATTTTAAATTTAATGTTGTGCCAAACTAATTAAACCGATGGCTCCTAATTAATCTAATCCCTTTTACTCACACATTGACCATATCCCTCCCTTCTCTGTGTACTCATGCGGCTTTCTAAGAGTCTTTTAGATGCTCTTATAGTATCTGCCTCTATCACCACCCCTGGCAGTGCATTCCAGACCCCCAACACTCTCCGTGTAAAAAAACGCCTCACACTTTCCCCCTCTCATCTTAAATACATGCTTTCTAATACTAGACATTTCAATCCTGGGAAAAAAGATACTGACTGTCTACTCAGTTGTGGCATATTGCTGCTTGAAGACTGGTCGCTGTCTGTGGAGGAGACTCTGGATGGCCTAGGAAGATGATTTTCCTGAGTGCTACCTCTTTCATATGGTACTACCTCTTTCATATCAAGCCCTCCCAAAGGAAATGTGTACCAGCATGAATGCCATCAGCTTCAGTGGCTGCCCTCCGGGAATAGTGAGGTAGCTCCAAGTGGTTCCCTTTTCTGAAGTGTGCAGTTACCCAAAGCCACAGTTGATACTGATTGCACACTCTTCATGGAAATGAGCAGCCAGAATGAAGCTGCCTTACTCTTTGCATCAGAAGCAGTGGACAAAGGTTAACTGAGCAAACCAATCCCCGCTCTGGTTTCTGGGGGTGTCTGATTTAGTCTTCATTGTGATCTGAAGAAAATGAATGAGATATTGATGCTTGAAAACACTGGCTATGAAATGGAACAACTTGGTGAAAAGCTTTACAGTGCATCATTATTAAAGCAACTCTGCATATTTGCAAATGTTATTTTCAGGGCATGGTGCACAGGAGAATCAAAAGACTTTGATTTGAATAGCTACCGCCATTAAATATATATGATGTCCATTTATTCTCAGGAATACAATAAAGAGACGTCTTAGCTGACAAAAGACTACTCTCATTTATGAAACCTATTTTGCATGAGCTGTACTATGAAGTTTTCCATCATCAATTATTTCTGATGCAGATCAGGCTTTCAGAGTACAGTGGAATAGTGAGAAATTTAGCAGACCCACCAATTCTGTCTCAGGTTGAAGCTCCCTGGAGGACATCAATGGCTGGCAGATATGCTAATATTTAGGCTACTGTCTTTAAGTATAGTGTGTTTTACTTACTGTGGCATAACTGTAGTCAGATCTGAAGCTCTTTACCCAACTTTGGTCATGGGGAGAAAAACTGCAACAGCACTTTTTAAATATTATTTTCGTTGATGAGTAGGTAAATGGGCAAGTTTCATCCTGAACCGTTACAAAAATAGAAAATGTTGGAGATACTCAACAGGTCAGGCAACGTTTATGGCAAGAGAAAAAATAGTTAATACTTCAGGACAAGGACCATTCATTAGAACAAAAAGAATTTTTATCTGTATAAAACATATGTACATTTCAGAAAAATAATGTAACTGTAGCTTTTACTGAGGAAGAAGGTGAATATAAATTCTTGTTAGAATATTCTTGTTCCTGATCTGTGTTATTGCAGGATTACAGAAAGTATGTATTTCTCTTTATACTCTAGAAATTTCAAGTCTATCATGTTTTTATGCTCCTAAAAAATAAACAATAGTGTTTCCAAAGAGTGAACTTATATTTGTATTAATATCTTTCTTATGCAGTGACCTCCCAAAATGTTTTGCAGCAAATTAAGAACTTTTAAAGTGTATTCACCGCACTTGTGTCGGCAAATGTGGCAGCCAATTTGTGCTCAGCAAGGTTCCCAAACAGCAATTAACCAAATGACAAGATAATTGGTTTTAGTGATGTTGGTTGGGAGGTAAATAGTGGTCAGGACACCATGAGTGCTCAGCTGTTCTTCTTAGAATAAATTACCTGGGAGAGCACATACATTCTGAGGTCAGGATCTCAAGCAAGAGACGTTTTCAACTAAAACGCAGACTTTTTCTTCCCACTAATGAAACATAAAATTAAAAAAAACATTATATATCACAGTGATCACTATTTCTTTTTTGCAACTGGCTCACGATGATAGATCACTTATGGAGACAAACACCTTATCAAGTAGTGATCGGTGAAGAATTGTCTACAAATAAAAATCATATTTTTAAAAATCTGTATCTAAAAAAACATACAAACCACAACAAAAAGGAAAGCAAAGGCAACACTTAGAACAACACAAGTTATTTGCCTGTGACAGATTTTTATTGTAAACCATTTCTTGGGTTTCAAATACATACACGTCAGGTGATAAGTTTACTCAGATATATACACATAAATGGTGATAAGTTTACTCAGATCCATGAATTATTGTTTATTATGTTGTTATATGCAGCCTGAAACTGTTAACATTACACACTATTTAATTTAAAGTTAGAGTAAGAAGGAACATCATGTGAATACATTAAGCATGATACACTGATGTCACAAACAGTATTTTTTTGTCCCAAGGATAGTCTTATGTAGATATGCTCAAATGTTCATTCCCAATGGAGTTGGAAAGAGATGTAATGGTTAAATACAACATGCGATGCAGAGTGTGGGAAGAGATTTAGAAAGATTAACCATTGCTGCATGTGCCACATGGCAGTTATTTATATTATTAAATGTTACATGTAAGTAAGTATTTAAAATTATTTATATTGTTTATCTGTGAAAAAGAAATCACTTCACTTAAGGAAGAAAATTTTCACTAAATTTAATACAAGGCAAAGTGGATGCAAAATAAGATACGAGGAACATTTCAGCAGAAAGATGCAGCAGCAAAGGTAAAATTAAAGATTCTGAAGTGGAGTATAATCAAACATGGATAAAGACATTGTCTTCCTTTATCAAGATCTCTAGGTGTTTCAATATATAAATAACTGATGCTAGTCAACCTAATCTATGGTACATTTCTCCTCTTTGCTCCAATATTCTATTGTCTGCTTATTCATGCCGTGGGCTGTTGCCCCTATAGTGGCAGACATAAGCTTGTGTGTGCACTTCGTGAAAGCTCCAATTTTACATACGTTCTTTAGTTACCACATCAATAAATACAGAAAAACTTAAATTGTTGATTAATATTTTGATGTATTTGATTTTTTCTATGGACAGATATGAAATGAAACCCTTTCATACAGATTCTTGCCCATCCCTTCTTATGCAGTTCTTAGATATCTCACTTTAAATTTCTCTGCATAATAAGTTTTTCTTCATTTCAATTCTCCATGTTAGTTGATGCATTGTGTACTCTAAGTTCAGAAAATATTTTGAAGATTTTGAACTTTTAGCTAGGAAAGTATTTATTTTCCGGATACAATGCCAGGAAAATTACAGCTCACATTGTAAATGCATCTGCATATTATAGTTTGTAATTAATACTTGATTATTTATTTCATCTACAATTGGAGAAGAAACAAATGATGTCAGTGATTGCTTCTTAAAATTATCAGCTTTATTTTAAAGAAACCATGGGGAATTGAGAAAGTGCAATGTGACAATGTACTGAGCTGCATGGAGAAGTAATATTCAAGGCTTTTTTTGGTCTAAAATTACAGAAGCATAGAAAAACATAGCACAAAAGGAGGCATCTTAGCCCTTTGTAATTGTGCCAGTTCTTTCAAAGTGCTAACGATTATTTTCACTTCCCTGTCTTTTCCTCATATCACTGACACATTTTCCCATTCAAGTATTCAACACCATTTTGAAAGTTAGTATTGAATCTTCTTGCAGTCCACATATTTCAATTCACAATGGACAGATGTTTATTTTTATATAAAAATGCCTCATCTCACTTCTGGTTCTTTGTCCAGTTACTACAAAGTCTCTGGGTCTGAGTGCTAATCTGACTGCTGAAAGAATTCATTTCTCCTAACTAATTCAATCAAAATCTTTCATGATGTTGAACACCTCTACTAAATCTGCTCTTAGCCTTCACTATTCCAAGGAGAAGAACCATAGCTTCTCCCGCTCCTTCATTTGTCTGAACTTATCTATTCTTGGTACCATTTATTATCTTATCTTATTAAATCTTCTCCACCCATTTTGACACCTTGAAATTTGTGCTGAAGAGTGGTCTCAAGATATGGAGAAGATACACCAGATGAGGGCCCAACATAATTTGTCGAGGATAAATATAATATCCTGGTGGTCTATCACTTTGATTATAAAGCCATGAGTTCCATATGCTTTCAGAATAGATTTCTTAGTTTGTCCTGCCACTTTCAAAGATTTGTGTGTTATAGGTTCCCTGATCTGTCTATTCCTAAACTCCCAGTAAATTATTAATTTATACAGTCTATCCTTGTTCATTCCACAAATTGTATAACTTCATCCTTCTGTGTTAAGGTGCATCTGCCATGTGTCTGGCAATTTGCCCGTGCCTCATGAATTCTATTACTTCACCAGTGCTTCTAATATCGAACAATAATGAATCCTGGGGTTCACTGTTCCACACTTCCCTTCAATCTGTTACTATCCTCCATGCTGCTTGTTTCAATTGTTGAGATGAAGTTGGGGGAACCCTTGAAACTGAACATTGAAATTATGTCCTGTGTGCATAAATCTATGATATTAACCATGATGACCCATGGTCCTATTACCTGCAGCCCCCCTATCCCAACTGAAAAAATAATTCTTCATCTCTACTCTGTTTTCTATCTCTTGCTATACTGTACACTGTTGCTGGACTTGTCCCTTTAATACCATGTTTCCCTTTTACAAGCAAATCTATTACATGATACTTCTGCAGTTACCTTATTAATGCTATTATTATCATCCTTGTCACTATATTCAAAGATGCCTAACTTGTTAATAAATACATATTTTTGCTGGTTGGCAGTGATTAACCTATGCAGGTCCAAGGGGCAGTTAATTTTGCTTTGAATTATTCTCTGTAAAATTTTCTGATGCTCAAATATTATGTTCCCTGCCTGCGGTTATGAGGTTTATTCTTCTCCCCATTTCTGAAAGGGAGTTAACATTTACAAACCTTTCTTTCTTTTGCACTATTCCTATTCTAATGAAGATTAGAACATTTAATATTACTTCTCACTGCCACATAGGACTGGGTGTCATCTCTACTTTAAGTTCCTGTTTTACCTCTTATCCAACTTCCTCCTTTCCCTTTTTACCTCCTCCAACTGGCAGTGACCTAAACTATAGTAAATATTCATGAAAAATCTTCAATGAAAAATCTCCTTTTTTTAACCTCACTAGCCCCATCCTTCCATTGCTGGCTCTTTTCCTATTTGTATGTCTGGAAATGTCTTTTGTTTTCTCTTTTTATGTTGCCCACTCATCCACTTTCCTCCCTTATTTCTTTTTATTCCACTTTTGCTCTGTCCTTACTCTTTTGATCGTAATGAATCATAAGCCTCCTTTTTTTCTGTGTAATTTCAGTCCTATATGTTCGGTTATAAAAAGAACTCTAGCTAGGGATGTCCTTGCATTCCCTTTCTTTGCAATGTTTCCAGTCTTCATCCAAACCACCTCCTCTTTAAATCCTTTGATTGTTCATTTACTGTTTTCCCTGCTGATCTTTGATCCAAACATTCAGAATGCTCTGTTCATCTCAACTAGTTTTGACTGGGGCAACTGAACTAATTTTAGCATCTCCAAAATAGGGAAATAGGAAAGTGGAATAGCGTCCCTGCTCCCAATTGCTTGCATACCACTGCTTAAACAGTGGTTTGTATTTTATGTACTTCAGTAAAAAAAGTACAGCAAGAAGATCTTTCTTTTTATATCTTGTGGTTGAGCAGTTCACCAGCACTTGCTGCCTAGATTTGAGAATTAAAAATGGTTACTTTGATGAGATTTACCAACATGTGTGGAATCAAACCCCAGTAAGGGTCCTTTCATGACAGGACTACAATTCTTGGGGGTAGTTTGGTGGAAGTTAAAAGGAAAAGAGAATCACAGCAAAAATCAATGAAATTCATATCAACAGTTTTAAAATTTAGTCTGAGAATGAAGTGAAATAAAACTATACCTGGAAGAAAGTGTATGTACTGTTTATACATTGTGCCAATTATATCATCAAATATAGAACAGTGTAGAAAAATATTCATATTCAAAATCTCTGCAACTGTTTCTGTAATGTCTCTGTTGATTTCTTATAGAGATCATGCTGCAGGGGCTACACTGCCCTCTACCCTGGTCACCTGTGTGACTGAATCCTTTAGTTCTAAGGAGAAGAGGCAATCTGTCAATGCTTCAAACTGGAATTAGATGAAGAGAATATAATTTGTAAGAAGGAGGTATTTTTCCATCCAACACTTTCCGAAATTTTAAATGTGAATTAACCAAAGATTTGGTAGATGCTTAAAGTTGCCAAAAAAATTATTTGTCTACGTTTGTCATTTAACAACGTCACCAGGAAAGCATCATGTATGACTTGTGCTGCCAGTAAATGTAATAAATGCAGACAGTGCAAGACTAAGCACTGACCATTGTGGTGGCTCCATTCTCAGAACTGTCGGACTCCTTGATGACTCATGAGTAAGTTCTTGTCGTGGTGAGATGAGCCAAACAGATCACAATTCAAAAACAAAGTACCGTGGGTGCCAAAAATATGAAATGAAACAGAAAATACCTGAAAGACACGATAAAGTAGACAATACGTTTGGAGAGAGAAAGCCCGAGTCAATATTGCAGTTCAATTATTGCATTTCTTAGACCATGCTCTCATTCGGGTATTTTGCAGTTGATTCGGTTTTACCAAAGCATAGGCTAGAAGATGAACAAATATTGTCCAAAGCAAAACAAAATTGTAGATGCTAGAAGTCTAAAATAAAATTAGTGTGCGCAACTTCTGCTTGTTATCTGGTGACCTCTGTTTCAAGATAGGTCTGCACTGGATGTCGGGGAAGGTCTTGGTACTGACACTTATTGACTGGGCGTGCTATGGGGATTGGGGTACGGTAAGGGGTAATTGGCCGAGGAGCTGGAGGATAACATGTCTCCTTGTTTTCGTGGAAAGGGGAGAACTAAAAAAAAGAAATGTGATGCAAATCCAGTCCATTCACCTTCCCCATACACTGCAGGGACTGGCTGCACTTCGCCAAAGTAACAATCCAGTAGTTCTCCCCGCCCCACTCTTTCACTGGACAGCTTTTTGAAACTGTTCAATCTCTCTCTCTCTATCCTACTTCTGTCGACACGATCCCTGGACTGACGCACTGCAAAGACCTGTTTTATATCTTTCGCAGTTTCAGTTCTTTGTGCACACTCTCTGGAGTCACTTTTTAAATTCTTGCTAACTCTATGAATCTTTGTCCCGGTTCTTATACAGAGTCAGAGGTGTCCCCGATCCTAAACCCTCCTGGAGGCTCACCATAACCACCCCGCGTGTCTTTTTATGTCTTGGATTTCTCCAACATAAAATCCCCTTTTAGTTCTTTCTCGCTACCACGCGAGTTACTGTACAGACTTGGATTTATTGGAGAAAAACAACCCCGCCCCTTTCGCCCTCCGATTGGTGGCGCTCCTCCTCCTTTCGGGCCAGTCCTATCCTCAAGTCCTGTACGTGAATGGGCGACGAGGCTGTCATTCAGCGCCGGAATCGTGTGATTGACGTGGCGGCTGCCCGGATCTCCGCCCTCTGCAAGCACCGGGCTCTATTTGAGTGTGTGGAATAAGCATTGCTGCCAGAGCCTGGGACTTAAAGCATAGAGACGCGGCGAGTTTGCTGCAAGAGCAGCAGTTAATAAAAAAAAGACCTCCAAAATCTAAGCCACCGCTTACACCATGGGCTCCAAGCTCAGCCACGCTCTCTGGATTATCTGCTGCTGCATTTCTGTACTCAGCACCATTCTCACGCATCTGACGCAGGCTGCAAGAGAAGGTAAGAAACAGAAAAGTCTTCTTTCCCCCCCCGCCCCCCCCCCCCCCTTTCCTTTAAGGTACTGCTTGCTTGACCGATTCGCTACTTCTGGACAGGACATGTGGGAAGCTCCCCGCCGTCTTGTCCCCGTCAGAGTCCAGACTCCATCCCCTTCCCAGTAAAGACAGTGGAGCATCTACCGAGGGTGCAGCTCAATGGGAGTTCCATCACTGGACGCACCGAGTTAGGCGCGCACTGCACACTTTAGATCTACACGCAGATTTGGTGCCACGATTTTGGGTAAATGGCAAAGGGAACACAAAACACATTGGAATAAATCCGTTTTAATTTAACCGTGCAAAGCGGTCGAATGTTTCTGCCTCTTTGGACGCACGGCCCGCTACATTATTCATTCATTTCGTTTTTTTAAAAAAAATCTGCGTTGCCTTCTGTCGCTTGAAACCGTTGCAGTAAGCGATTTGGAAATCTCTCCGACCGACAACCGCGCACTTCCAGATAAGTCAGACGGCAGCAGGGCCAGTTTCTGCAGCTTGGAAGTCGCATCCCCGAGCCGCCGAGTGCCCGATAACGTTGCAAATGCTGAACTGCAACCGGTGAAACGTGGGCATTTTAACGTGGATGCTTGCATCTGCGGGGAAATGTGACATAACAGTTGCTAGAAACAATTGCTGGCGGCAGAGTTTCGGAGCAGCCGGTCGTCCGAGTTCCCCAGTGCTGGGAACGCCGCTGAAAAGTTTTTTTGTGAAGAGCTGGGTTACATTTCGCTTGCTCTGCTGCTTCGAGGAGCGCCGCGTTCTTGTTACAAATCGGCCGCGCCGTCCAAAGGAAAAATCCAACGGTGCCATGCAACGGGAGCAGAAAGTTAGTTTGATCACTATTAAGGAAGAACGGGTTGGCGAAGATGAGAGAGAATTTTACAAATTGCCAAATAATCCGGCCGCCTTGTTGGTGAGAAGACGGCGCTGAGTCACAGTCTGACCCTGATATTTGTACCCGTCTTCACTCCCAGACAGATCCTGTTGATAAAGGCTTTCTCCCATCTCTCTTTACGAATGCAGGTGTCGCAGTGGTACAGTAACGGAATGCTCAGTGGCAAATATGGAACATTGCCAGTTTTTAAAGAGACTATAAACTTGCGTGAAGTTGGTGTACGGACCCGAGCGGCATCACAAAATTACCATACAGTGGCGACTGTTCCCTTCCACTGGCTCGGCACTTTTACTACATTTCAGCATTTCAAAGTAGCGTGAAACACCAAGCACTAAACACTAATTTAACACAATCCGTAAACCGTGCCTGTTGTTTACTGATCATGGAAATGATTTGCTGCCAAATTTACCATTAACACCAAATGTTATTACTCTGCTCAGATGGGGACGATGCGCATACCTTTGCATTAGACAAAATCGTTCAACACTAAATAAACGCGTGGAATAAACGTAACACCTATTTCCGATATTTTTTAAAATAGAACAGTAGTTCCATGAACTGATAGCCAGGTTTGTATTTTAGGCGCTAGCCTGCTGTCGGTGGGACTGTGCGAGTTACCTGTCGCTTGGAGGCGGGCTCCAGTTTCTGTTCGCACATTCTTGCACCTGAAGAGAGGTGCAGAGCTTTCTGCCATCCCCCGCGTCTGACCTTAACTTCCCGACGATAGAGCGATCGTCAAACATTTCGCTGAGAACTGATACTCTCCTGATACAAATTGACGCTGGTTAGTTGCATGCCATTTTCATCCGCTCAGAACTAACTGGGGCCACCCCTGCATTGATCACACATAAAGAGATGCCCATGCAAACCTAAGTAAATAAAATACTCTCAGAGAGGGAGACAGCATAGAACAACATGAAAAGCCAGTGGCAATACATTAATCCTGGTTTATACTTTAACGTGAGTTTATAACGATGCCGGAATGAAGTACAACTCGGCTTTAAGGAAAATCAAGACTAACCTGACTATCGATAGATGAAAAAAATCTTTTACAAATTCAAATACTTTGTCTTTTGATTTTAATAGACGTCAATGTTAACAAGTAATTGTGCAATTGACAATGAAATAAGTGTACAATAGGACGCGAGTTATTGCTCAGGTCCGTTCGGAGACTGTTGTAAACTCCCTACAGTGTGTAAAACAAATTCCAGTGGAGAGTGTCTGTGATGGACACCGCTCGAACGCTTGCTAGCAGACGCCAGAATCGGACTCGAATTCGATCTGCAGTGAAAAACCGCGTCTAACTGTCCGCCCTAAACCCTTGTTCCCAGAAGAAGAATTGACAGTGAATTCTCGTCAATGAGACCAAAGTTAAGAGAGCGAGCAAGTCCTGGCTGAAACCAGAGGCTGTGACATCTCCAGTTTCCTGCAAATGCATCCCGATGGCTAACCACGCACTCACACACACTGTAAACGGTGCTGATATTTTTATTTCGGCCCGATTAGGCAGCCGGGCACCACTGTTAAGAATATTTTACAAGTCGGTGAAGAAACGTATGAATTTATACCCGGTTCATTTGAATGGTCATATTTAAAAATAAAAGGAGGGCCGAGTGGGAATGGAAGGCGGTTCCTTACAATATGAAAAAAATAGTTTTGAAAGCACGCATAATTTCTGTTAAATCGCCAGATTTGGAAATACTGCTTTAATTAGTCCCGTTTGCTTTAAATAATGTACTCTGCGTTTAGGTACCTTACAATAGGTTTTGGGGTAAGTGTTGAATTGAATTTTATCGTTTGATCCCACAATAAACCTGTTTTGTGTTTATGTAATTAGGTGACAACAGTTGCACTTTATTCGTTTGATTTCTCTCTCTCTTTCCAGTAGTTATTTTGCTGGATTCCAAAGCGCAGCAGACGGAGTTGGAGTGGATTTCTTTTCCCGCTGACGGGGTAAGCCTTCAAGGTTTCCAGTTCGTTTTCCCAATATTTTAGCCAAGGCTCGCAACCCTAACCTCAACCTCCAGGATCACATCCTCGCCGTTGGATCTACTTTTCGATTTCTTTCATTACAACATTCCTTAGTGACCACACATCACCGCCTCAATTAGTGAGAAGATCCACTGTTTAAAGCGATTAGCACTAATCTACAAGGGAATGTTATATCAGAAGGTAACATAGATCACACCTTCCATCATTTAGATAGCTGAGACCTGGGACAAATGGAAATTTAATAAATAACAGTCAATTGATTTCCAATACACACACACAAACAATAAAGCTAACATCGTTCTTATCCCTAGAGTGATCTGTTGATTTCGCCTTTCTCTAACTGTTTATTTTGTCAGAAATAAACGTGCAATTTTAATTGCCTTTGGGAAATTTCCATGTAAGTAACTTTGCTAGACCTGCACTTTACTTAGGGCAATTAATACAAATGTATCCTGCATCAAATATATTAAATACTTAAAATAAAAACCTAATTTTAAACAAGCAAACATATTTATATAATATCACACAGGATTTATGAGTAGCTAATTCCATAACAATGGAATACATGAAAATATTTTGAAGTTTTGAATTACATGCAAGATGATGGGGAAATAGACACTTCAGTTGCCAGAGGAGTGTAATATATAACCACGCTATCTGAGTAAGCTGTTTAGACCTTTGTCCTAAATATTTTCCCCTGATAGAATTTTGTCCTGTTTATACCGCTTTCAGTGAGTGGGTCAGAGAGAATTCTATATTCATCCTGGAGCTAAACCCAGATCACAGGCTGGCTGGGATCAACTTTTTCTGCAGTGGTATCTCTGGTATTTATAGGATAATTCAGGAACTGGATAGCAGCTGAAATGGAGAATGTTGTGGTTTGAAAATTATCATATAAATTATGTACTAAATAATGAAAGCAGTAACTATTTACACAAAACATCATTATGAATAATATTTTTTTCAATTATGTGTTTATCTTTCTGATGCAAAGTAATGTAATAAGTGTTTTGCTTTCATTTTGTGAGATATTCTTCTGATGTTAGTTATATGTTTGATTTCACTTTACATTTCTTTTTAAAATTTATACCTCACTGGAACTTACTTTAAACAGTGCAGCAATGCTCCTCTCAGTTTTTTTGGGGGGCCAAAGGGTTGACAGATATTTGCATGTAATCCACAGATAATAACTTCCTGAGCAAAAGTTTCAAGCACATTAGAATAATTTGTTTTGATTAAATCAGGACGTGGATCACATAGTTATCACAGAATTTGTGCAGAAAGAATTTCTGCTAGGCTATGTGTGAAGTTATTCGTGTTTCAAAATTGCATAGTTCTGAAAAAAACCTTTGGAATTATTCCACACAAATATGTGATGCTAATAAATTAAAACAATCAGGATGAAAATGGCAAGAATGAATGTCATAAGAATGCTCTGAAATATACAGAGACTGGTTATTCTGTGATACTGTACCATCTCTACATTCACCATCGGAAGACAAAACTGTCTATAAAACAAGATCAATGCTGTGTCAGAATCTGTAAGAACCAAATCTCCATTTTTATACTTGAGTTGTCTTTGATGAATTTAATTAATATTTGTGCTCATTCGAATGAGACATTTTAATACTGGGAATGGAACATTAAGTATCAGTATTGATGACTCCAAAGACAGGGAAATCAAAAATACAATAACTCTGCTGAGCAATATACTTTCACCTATTCAGCAATTTCCTCACATTCCATCTTTTTATCTCCTCCCAGACAGACTCCCAATTTTGCCAGTTTTAGCCGCTGGTTCCTGTGTTCCTTCAGAATTCACCAAACCTTGCAGCATTTACAATACCCACAATTGCCAAAAAGCCGGTGTTTTAATCTTGTCTGATTGGACTATATTTAACGTCTTAGAGAGGAAATGGCAAAGTTCTGCACCACTTGAATCCATGTAAATAATACTTGAATATCAACAAATCCTATTCCCAATCCATACAGTTTTCAGCATCTTTTCATGTAGTAATCATATTTGACATTTCTGATGGTTGGATAAGTTCCACAACTATTTGCAGCATACAAGGAGTTAATTTACCAGGTACTGCAACATAATAAAGGCACAACTTTCCCTTGACTGGAGTGCCCTGCAGTCAGTTATCCAGCAGAGGCTTTTGTGTGAGCCTTGCAAATCTTGTGATATGGAAACTGCAGAAGGACTTCAGTAACAGGGTGTTTGTCTGAGGTAAATGAATATCAATGCTTTGCACATTCCAGAAGTTGTCTGCACCATTACAGGGGGCTTTTCATAAATGGGATTTAGAAAGGATTGTTACTCAGCTCTTCAGAAAGGTTTCAGTTTATCTTTGAGGCAATCAGATAAAAGAGATGCAATTTTGGCAAAAGGTGGCTATATTGAGTGGCTTTGTTGTCTGAGCTTGTCTCTTTAGAGTGTCTTAGACAGAACATTCTTCTTTACTTGCTCTGGTTCACACAAAGGCTCTTAATGCAGCTACTTTTCTTGCTACCAACAGGTATTACTTGGTGCTGTCATTGTCCTCAACTTGTCTGCCTTCGTTTAATTTGAACCTACCTCTCATTAAAATAATCCTGGACTATAATAGCAAAGGGAGTGCTAAATAGGTCTTTGCATTTTTGTGGTGCAATAAAAGAGAATGTCACCATACAGGTACCCTGCAGAAAATAAGTGAAGATAAAGTATAAATTGTCTATGTACAATATACCACAGGGTGGTAATATTGTGATAACTTAAGAAATGAATTTGTATCATCCTTGATACTGAATGTAAAAAGTCAATTGATGTTTACTGAGCAAAATTATGTTGCCACCCTCAAAATAGAAGAACAACAACAAAAAGATTATTGCCTGGGTATTGTGGGCAATTTGGATATCCATAGGCTTTAATTAGAATATTTTGTTTTACCCAGATTACTTGACCATCTTTCTAAGTTTCCGTAGTTATTTTCTACAAGTATTTTGTTTTGCTGATTAATGACGTAGTATATATTTTAACAGCTTGAACGTCTGTCAGACCCTTTATTAATCACATTGATCATTAGGGAAGGGATTTTGTCTTTTGCCTTTACATTTCAGTTGGCAACTGTGTTCTGGGTTTACTTTTAAAGCAAATATTAACAAACGTTTGAGTATTGGGATACAGAAAAATGGATCTGAAATCAGGTCTCATACAAATAAAGTAAGTAAATATCTTTACCATGAGCAGGGAGAATTAAGGACATCAGGCAACATGTGTCTGCAGGAGAAATTAAATCTGCACTGATTCATAAAATACTTCTGTCCCGATAGAGGGACAAACTGTGAGAACATATGTTCCATATCTTTTCATGTTTTAAGACTTTCTTTTATTCTGCTAAGGCACAATGTGGCTTATACGTTTACTACACTTCTTGTGTAGTTTTTGGAAATTAGAACAGAAAATTACAGCACAGTACAGGCCCTTCAGCCCACGATGTTGTGCCAACATTTTATTAATGAAGAGCTATGTAAAGATGCCAACCATGCACTCATCAAGATCTTAATCAAGAAACATATGAAAATGTGACTGTTCAGGCCATGAATAAAACATATATAAAGTATAGTTTCGCTTCTGTTTCCCACTAATGTCTGGAAAATAAATTGATTATGAAACTTTTTCAGGCTGCAGTTAAAGGGAAGCTAATGAACCTTGAGCCTGTTACACTTGATAAATTCATCTAGCCAGGGTTCAATCCACATTAATATACTGTGAAATCAGAAATAAAAGGCACTTTATCCAGTTCTCTAGTTTCAAAGATAAAAGGATTAGAATTTTGTTTCAAATGACATAGAAAATCCTTCAAATGGTCCATTTAATTTCCTGCTTTCCTTTCTTGCCAAACTTTTCACCCGTTCTTTTGCACTCTTTTTCAGCAAACATTAGTGTGGATTTGCTCTTTGCTGAGCCTATGATTGGGTGCACTGCAGGTGAAGTTAAAATAAATGGGGTGCGTTAGATAATGTAGAGATTGTCTCAAGAGGAGATTGAGTGGTTTAAGCCTGTATTTTCTCGTGTTTCAAGGAATAGGAGAGGATCCTATTGAATCATTTAACGTCTTCAAGCGGCTTGACTTGGTATATGCTGAGCGTCTGTAGCCCGTGGCTGAGAGGTCTAGAATTAGGGATGATAGTCTCAGATTAAAAGACTGCCAGTTTAGCATTGAGATGGGTAAAAATTATTTCACCCAATATGTTAAGAATCTTACTGTGTGAAAGAACATAGAACATAGAATTTTACAGCACAGTACAGGACCTTTGGCTCACGATGTTGTGCTGACATTTTATCCTGCTCTAATATCTATCTAATCCTTCCCTCCCAGAGGGTTGGGGATTCTCAGTCCATGACTCTATTCAGGGTTCAGATAGATAGAATTTTGGATACCAATGAATCAAAGAACCTGGGGATAGTACAGTATTTTAAGATTGAAGTAAAAGATTAGCTATAATTTTATTGAATGGCTCAAAGAGTCATATGGCTTCATCTTATTCCTATGTCCTGATTGTTTAGTTCCAGAATCTCTTTGGGGATTGATATCAGTGGGCCTGTTGCTTATGCAGTTGCCCCCCTTTAATAAGGTATGAGCAAGATAGGATCCCATCTCACTTTCAGCATCACATATTCATTGAGGATTATTGAGGATTGAGGTTACCAGTGAACCAGAGATTCTTCTGGTATCTGGTGGACAGCCCAAAAGCCAAAGGACACAGTCAAGTTATGAACTCCAGCCTTCATGTGTCTCTCATAGTTGCAGCTGCACTCCAATTTCTTTCCTCATTTCTCAGTACAAAGGCAAGTGAGCAGCTGTCTTGTGGGGAGTGCATTCTTGCGATGCAAATAGTCTGTTCAGAAAAAATTCACCTGATCCTGTTTTCTGACAGCTGCATTGCATTCTAGGGTATCCCATAACCCTCAAATACCCAGCAGATGCCCGGGGGTGACCACGGGACTTCCTTAGGCACCAATTGCTCTTTAGTACTCTGCTTAAGTGGCCATGTGTCAGGTTTGACAATGAATGTTGACAAGGGCTTCAATTATGTGGCATGCAACAGTTCAACTCTGTCATCTGATCTTCACAAGAACATTTTCCATATGGAACTTTACATAAGCTCCTTAAAATACAAATGTTACTTAGGTTAATTGTAGTCACTGCCAAACTGATGACCAGCTGATTGAGTTATACCAGAGATCCAACCTTGGTTCCCAACAGCTCATGGGTTAGGTTCAACTAGCCAATGGAAGAGCCATTTACTGTATTATAAACAGCACTGAGTTACAATTTCCAGTCATTGATTTTCCAAGATAAAATATTGAGCAATATATGGACAGATCCAATAATCCTAGAAATCAATTGACCTTTCCTTATTGATCTTGTTGTTGGCGAGAGAAGAGGATGAGTTGCTTAGGTGTAGTGAAGATGATTGATATAATGAGCAGGAATTGCTTTCTGCTGTCTTGGACCAGCAACTACATGTGAATGTTCAGGTAGTGACATATTGGAGTTTTATTAAGAACGTGCACTTTTGCAGAGTATTGGAAATTGGAAACTTAGGCAGGGAATTTGACATAACAGCCCATGGATCCTGAAGGATTTACTATTCTCTACAGTTAATACTGGGAAATATTATAGGCGGGTTAAGCTCGAGAATACAAACCAGTGTTTAGAGCAGACCAGTTTGTTGCAACTGCTAGTCTGTAGTATCAGACTGGTGGTTGAACCCCCATGATATAAATTTATCCTCATGGTGTTTTAAATGTGTAGTACCATGCCTTAGGGAGCTGTTAAACTAGCTGCAAGTTCGTATTACCTGGTAGGGTCTCAAGTGGAATTGAATTAATGACATCATTTCATTGGCTGTGATTCTTTTGTTGAAGGACATGGATTCTGTAGAATAGTTTGATGCAGCTGACATTCTCTTTGAAAGCTTTTGTGTAATAACCTCTCTTCTGAATTCATAACACATTGATTGTATCTCCAATACTCCAAAGCTGTCCAATCTAAAATATTCCCTCGTTTGTCAAGGATAAAAAAATAAGTTACAGTGTCACACAATAGAACAGTAACCCTTGATTTTTTACATTTTCCATTGCATTTGAATGAATACCTTTAAAAGTAAAAAGCTTCTGAACCAGTCTTTACAAACATGGAAGTGTGTTTTCAATATTTTTGGTCTCTTTTTTTTATATTCTGCATTGGGAAAGTTATATCTTGTTCTTCTGCCTTTCAGTGGGAAGAGATCAGTGGAGTAGACGAGAACTACATCCCCATCCGCACGTACCAGGTGTGCAGAGTAATGGAACCTAATCAGAACAATTGGCTGCGGACTAACTGGATTGCAAGAAGCAATGCCCAGAGGATATTTGTAGAAATGAAGTTTACCCTGAGGGATTGTAACAGCATTCCAGGAGTCTTGGGGACATGCAAGGAGACATTTAACCTGTATTACTTTGAGAGCGACTCAGATGCTGGCAGGAACATTAAGGAGGTACAGTACCTCAAAATAGATACCATTGCAGCAGATGAAAGTTTTACTCAAGGAGACCTTGGAGAGCGTGTCATGAAGCTCAACACAGAGGTGCGAGAAATCGGGCCTCTGTCGAGAAAGGGATTCTACTTGGCTTTTCAGGATGTGGGAGCCTGCATTGCCCTGGTGTCTGTACGTGTTTACTATAAGAAGTGTTGGTCGATCGTGGAAAATTTGGCGATTTTCCCAGACACGGTGACAGGATCCGAATTCTCATCCCTGGTGGAGGTGCACGGCACTTGTGTCAGCGATGCAGAAGAGGAAGCAGAAAACCCTCCCAAGATGCACTGCAGTGCTGAGGGTGAGTGGTTGGTGCCCATCGGCAAGTGTATCTGCAAAGCCGGATTTCAGCAGAAGGGGGATGATTGTGATGGTAAGTACTTTGATTTAGATGGAAATGCTACACATGTAATTTATCAAATCTCTTTATAAGTACTTAACTCCAGGGGTTAAATATTATAAAGGTGAAACAAAGCATTATTTAGAAATAACCATAAGCTTTCAGATTGTAAGGCATGGATCTTAAATCAGCTCTTAAGTAGTTGGTGTCCTTGATTCTCACCAGGAAATTATCCATAGGTAGTAATTTTGGTTCTGCATGTCACATGAATGTGTCTGCTTCAGTAATATTATTTTTTATCAGTTTCCGATTAGTCTGCCAAAGGATTCACAGTGTTAAATTAGGAAGAGCGTGGTGTGTGGGTAATTCTGGGAGCATCGAGTTCATTTCAAGCTTTCTTAGATTGTGTTTTTTGCTTCTGTTCTTGACCATGGCTAATTGGGTGACCATGCCGATTCCTTAAACCCTTTGAATGGATAAAAAAAAGTGAAGAAAAGCAATGCATGCAAAAAAGCAGATTTTTAGATATCAGAAAACAAATCTTTTAGGCTTAAATATTTCTTTTGATTACAACCCTTATTAATTATCCTCTTCCTCGAGCCCCACTTCAGACTTTGCCATTTCCAGTGCTTCATCATGTCATTTCTCATGTCGAATGCTGAGAAAGTCCGTAGCAAAAATGATATTGCAAACGTGATCAGTATTAAAGATATTTAAATATTTACAGTGCCATCAGGAGAAACATGCATGGCTGACACTTTCTGATCTCTGGTCCTTGCCAATAACAAAGCAGCACCTAAGGGAGATGAGTGAAGGGCACTGTTACATGTAGACACACAAGTGTGTGCTTCTTGAAGTTGATCCTGCACAGCAAACTACAAAATAATCTTCCAAACAGATCAAGGTTGACCAGAACACCGACTCTTTTCAAAGATAAGCTTCTTTAGCTCATACCTTAAGCTGTAAAAATGTTGCTTTGAAGCACTGCAGACTTAATGTTGCTTGGAATGACCAAGAAATTTCCAATGATTTTAAATCGAAATAGATCACAAGATCACAAGATCACAAAACAAGGGAGCAGAAGTAGGCCATTTGGCCCATCGAGTCTGCTCCAAAGAAAGAAAGGGAAAAGAAAAAGAAAAAAGAAATGAGAAATGGAGGAATGTTCATGAGAGAGAAAAAGAAACTATTCCTTTCTAAACCAATTTCCGGCCTTATCCCCATATCCCTTGATACCTTGACTAATTAGATAACTATCTATCTCCCCCTTAAATGCCTCCAATGATCGGGCCTCCACTGCTGTACGTGGCAAAGAATTCCATAAATTCACTACCTGCTGGCTAAAGAAATTTCTCCTCAACTCTGTTTTAAACCTGTATCCTCTAATTCTAAGATTGTGCCCTCTGGTCCTGGACTCACCCACCAAGGAAACAGCTTGGCCACATCTACTCTGTCCGGTCCTTTCAACATTCTAAATGTTTCTATGAGGTCCCCTCTCATCCTTCTGTACTCCAGTGAGTACAGTCCAAGAGCCGACAAGCGCTCATCATATGTAAGCCCTTTCATTCCGGGAATCATCCTCGTAAATCTCCTCTGAATCCTCTCCAACATCAGCACATCCTTCCTAAGATATGGGGCCCAAAACTGCACACAGTATTCCAAATGAGGCCTCACAAGTGCCCCGTAGAGCCTCATCAACACCTCCCTACTTTTATACACTATGCCTCTTGAAGTGAATGCCAACATAGCATTCGCTTTCCTTACCGCCGATCCGACCTGGTGGTTAACCTTTAGGGTATCCTGCACGAGTACCCCCAAGTCCCTTTGTACTTCTGTACTTTGAATTTCTCCCCTGCTAGATAATAATCTGCCTGTTTGTTTCTTCTTCCAAAGTGTACAATGGCACATTTCTCAACATTGAATCTCATCTGCCATTCCCTTGCCTGTTCTCCTAAACTATCTAGGTCTCTCTACAACCTTCCTGTCTCCTCACTGCTCCCTACTCCTCCACCTATCTTGTTGTCGTCTGCAAACTTAGCCATAAAACCATTTACTCCATCATCCAAATTGTACATTAAAAGTAAAAAGAAGCGGCCCCAACACCGACCCTTGCGGAATACCACTAGTAACCGGTAGCCAACTAGAACAGGATCCTTTTATTCCCACCCTTTGCTTTCTGCCTACCAGCCAATTCTCCATCCATTCCAATATCCTACCTGTAATTCCATGACCTCTCATCTTATTAGCCTCTTGTGCGGCACCTTGTCAAAGGCCTTTTGAAAGTTTAAATACACAACATCTACAGCTTCTCCCTTATCCACCCTACCTGAGATTTCCTCAAAAAACTCCAATAGGTTGGTCAGGCAGGATCTTCCCTTCACGAAACCATGTTGGCTTGGACCTATCTTGCCTTGCACCTCTAGGTATTCCATAACCTCATCCTTGAGGATCAATTCTAATAACTTTCCCACCACCGACGTCAGACTAATAGGTCTGTAATTTCCTTTATGCTGCCTCCCACCTTTCTTGTACAGCGGACCTACATTTGCGACCCTCCAGTCCTCTGGAACCATGCCGGAGTCTATCGATTCCTGGAAAATTATCACCAGTGCTTCCGCTATCTCTAAAGCCACCTCCTTCAAACCCGGGGATGCTCCTCATCCGGTCCTGGAGACTTATCTGTCTTTAGTCCATTTAGCTTTCCTAGCACCTTCTCTCTAGTAATCTTAACTGAACGCAGTTCCATTCCTTGAGACCCCTGACTATCCGGTATATTGCTGATGTCCTCCACAGTGAAGACCGATGCAAAATACTCATTTAGTTCCTCTGCCATCTCTTTATCATCCATTATAATCTCTCCCGCACTGTTATCGATTGGTCCTATATCAACCCGTGTCTCTCTTTCACTCTTCATATATTTAAAAAAAACTTAGTATCCTTTCCAATGTTATCTGCCAACTTCCTTTCATAATTCATCTTCTCTTTCCTAATGACCTTCTTAGTTTCTTTCTGCAGGTTTTTAAAAGTTTCCCAGTCTTCTGTTTTCCCACTAATTCTTGCTTCCTTGTATGCCCTCCCTTTTGCTCTTATTTTAGCCTTCACCTCTCTCGTTATCCACATTTGTGCCTTTTTTCCATTCAAAACCTCTTTTTTCTTGGAATGTATCTATCCTTCATTTTCCTTATTTCTTGTAGGAATTCTATCCATTTCTGCTCTGCCGTCCCTCCAGCTAGCTTACTCTTCCAGTCAATTTGGGCCAGCTCCTCTCTCATGCCACTGTAATTTCCTTTGTTCCACTGAAATATCGATACACCAGTTATCAGCTTCTCCTTCTCAAATTTGAAACTGAACTCAATCGTATTGTGATCACTAGTTCCTAATGGTTCCTTTACCTTTAGTTCCCTAATCACCTCTGAATCGTTACACAGCACCCAATCCAAAACAGCCGATCCCCTGATGGGCTCATCAACAAGTTGCTCCAAAAAGCCGTCCTGTAGACATTCTACAAACTCACTCTCCTGAGATCTACTGGCTTGCTGGATTTCCCAGTCTATTTTCATGTTAAAATCCCCCATAATTATCTTAACATTGTCACTCTGACACGCTTTTTCTATTTCTAACTGCAACTTATGGTCCACATCCTGACTGCTGTTAGGGGGCCTATATATAACTGCTATTATTGTCCTTTTACCCTTGCTATTTCTTAGCTCCACCCATAAGGATTCCACTTCTTCTGACCCAATGTCCTTCCTTTCTATTGATTTTATATCATTACTCACCATAAGGGCCACACCACCCCCTCTGCCTACCCGCCTATCCTTCCTATACACTGTGTACCCCTCGACATTTAGTTCCCAATCACATCCGTCATAAAGCCATGACTCGGTGATTGCCACAATGTCGTATTTATTAATCTGTAGTTGTGCCACTAGGTCATCCACTTTATTCCTAATGCTACGTGCATTTAAATAATAGTACATTTAGGCCGGTATCTGCTACTGATTTTGTTGTGCTTCTATCGTCTAGCAAATTATCCTGACTTTTCACCTGCCTGTCCTTCTTACCATCCTCACTGCACACTATCTTGGACTTGTTTCTATAAACCTCCTCCTTTACCCTAACATCTTGTATCCTAACATCCTGGTTTCCATTCCCCTGCCAGATTAGTTTAATCCCTCCCCAACAGCTAAATTAAATATTCCCGCCAGGATATTGGACCCCTTGGAGTTTAGGTGTAACCCATCCTTAGTGAATAGGTCATGCTTCCCCCAAAAAAGGTCCCAATGATCCAGAAATTTGAAGCCCTTCCCCCTGCACCAGTCATTCAGCCACGCATTCATCTGCCAGATCTTTCTATTCTTACTTACTTTAGCACGTGGCACAGGTAGTAATCCTGAAATTACCACCTTAGAGGTCCTACTTCTCAACTTTCTTCCTAACTCCTTGTATTCCTCCTTCAGGACCTCTTCTCTTTTTCTACCTATGTTATTGGTATCTACATGTACCAAGACTTCTGGCTGATCACCTCTCCCCTCAGAATATTCTGGACCTGGTCCATGACATCCTGTACCCTGGCACCAGGGAGGCAACACACCATCCGGGATTCATTGTCGGGTTCACAGAATCTGTTATCCATTCCCCTCACTATAGAATCCCCAATAACCACTGCATTACTCCTTCCCCTCTGGACCACAGCACCAGCCACGGTGCCAAAGTCCCGGTTGCTGTGGTTTTCCTCTGTCGAGCCACCCTCTCCAACAGAATCTAAAATGAGATACCCATTTTCGAGGGGGACTGCCACAGAGGTACTCTCTACAAACTCTTTATATCTTCTGTCTGTTTCCTGCTCACTCTCCCTAATCAGCCGAAGGTCATCGAGCTGCTGCTCCACAGTCTCAACACGTTCCTTGAGGAGCTGCATCTCGATGCTCTTTGTGCAGATGTAGTCATCGGGGAGGCTGGTAGTCTCTCCCAGGGTCCCCACATCTGGCACTCCAAACATAAGACCAATCCCAGATGCATACTGCTATGGCACTGTCCAATACTATCTACTGAGATAAGTAAACCAGTGACTTACACCCGCTCTATAACTCTCGCCTATTACCCGGTCTCGCTGAAGCCCGTTGAGCCAAAGCCCAAATCACTCTGCTCCCTCTCACTCCGCTGCCTGGATGAAAACAGAACTGATAGTACGAACATAATCACAGTCTGTATTTATTGCAAAGCATTGGACCTGTGGAGTAAGCACATGCTACTTGAGGGAAGCTTTTAGTTTTCACAGCAAGGAATTATGCATGGAAGAGCAAGTGTTTCTGAAACCATTTTCCCTTGATTCATGAATTGTCAGTGCTGGCAGTGTTTGCTTTGAGGATGTTCAGTGTATTGATATCATTGCATTTGGTGGTCTGCCCATTCTCACCAGTGATTTGGTCCACTTCAGGTCTATGCACAAGTTTGAGTTGGCCACAGATTTTAAAAGAACTTCAAACCTTATGTGTTCGTTGTGTACAATTCTTGCAAAAATAGTCACAGAAATCCTACAGAAATAAGGTGCTAAGCATCAGGCTAATAATATCTAACAGAAATCCATTCCAACCAACTTTCTCTTTGCCCTTCAGTTATATATTGTAAATTCACATTCAGAAACCTTTGGTTGAAATCTTCATTGTCATTAGCTTGGGGAAAATGAGAGTAAAGCTTTGAAGCAGCACCCAGAATGCTATTGATTAGAGCGCCCACTGTTCAAGAAGTCTTGATCATTTCCAGCTTTGAATTTAGCCGGAGAGTGAATGGTGTCAAACAGATGCCTTTCTCCAGCAGCCCGTTAGTTTGATAAGGCTTCCATCTGGGTGGAACAATCAGTGGGTTGGGCTTCTTCGGCTGATGATGGAGAGGTTGAATATCGTAGAGCCCATCCTGAGAAAGGTAGAGATGGTGAGGGTGGTGAATGTAGGCTGGTAGCAACCCAGATGATCCGTGTTGTCCATTGCTTACACAAAAAAATCCTTTAACAAAATCAAAATCTCACCCTTCCTAAGTAGCTTGCAGTGGTTCATTAAAGGGCAGCCAATTACGCCCAGCAAACAGGAATGAGAAAATGAATAGATAATCTGCATTGGCGATGTTAATTTAGGGATAACTGAAAGGCGAAGCATATGTCAAAGATTTCAAAACACTGTTTTGAGGAAGAATGTAAAGGTCTCTGTAATTTCGAGTTATCATTACTAAAACTTGCCAGATGCTGCTCGACCCGTTGAGTTCCTCCAGTAGATTGTTGCTCCAGATTCCAGCATCTGCAGTCCCCTGTGTCTCTAACTTGCCATTCAACTCATTTGCTGGTTATAGGATTACAGTGCAATTTTTTTTATATGTAAGATCTTTATTTGTCACATGTACATCAAAACACACAGTGAAAAGCAACTTTTGCATAGAGTGCTCTGGGGGCAGCCCGCAAGTGTCACCACGCTTCCTGCGCCAACATATCATGCCCACAACTTTCTAACCCGTACGTCTTTGGAATGTGGGAGGAAACTGGAGCATCCGGGGGAAACCCACGCAGACATGGGGAGAACGTACAAACTCCTTACAGCGGCGGGACTGCAGCATTTGTCTACAGAGTAAACACAACATGGAGAAACAATTCATTATAGGTGAAGTGCTTGAGATCATTCAGTGAGATAACAACAAGTACTTCTTAAATGTCAGTCTAACTTTTGAAAAAAACACTATTTTATGGTTGGCAATTAGGAAGTGAACCTTTCTCAAATTCAGCCAAGTTGCCTGAGTTGAAAGTCTTTTAGCTGTAAATGTCAGACATTAGTTTAAGCCGCTTTAGTAAGTTTCTGACCTGATGTATATTTCCAGCATGTTTTTGTATCTCCTTTATGTTTCTAATTTTGTGTTATTTTGCCTTTGTATCAGCAGAGTTCCCGCTGGCAAAGGGTCCACAGCATAAAACTCTCCTCACTAGCAAATTAGCACATCATTGATTGCGGGGAACAGCTTTTAGGAAAAGATTCTTGGTCTCAATTTCAGGGTGGCACCTCTATTGCACCAATATAGGGCATTACCATCATCTTTTGTTACAGTGTCTTAGGTGTGATTGCCAAATTTGTGCTAATTTACTGTCTAGCTTCCAAAAAAAATGGTCTGAATGACCTTCTGAAAATCAAGGTGAATGATATAGTGAGTTGAATAATATTAATTTTAGGCATTCAATGCCAGCATCAATTACTTTCAAATCAAGAAGATAGAAAGTCATTCCTGCTTTTTGTAGCTGCCAGAAATGTCCTCAGAGTTGCTTTTCCTGCACAGTATAATTCATCAGAAGTGTGGCTTATGATTTCTTTTGCACATAGTTTTTTTGGGGGGGAGGGAGATTTGGCATGACATTGGCTTTGGGCCTGAAATACGAGTTGGTGTAATGTGGAACTGATATATGCTGACACAGTGTTGTGACACTATGTTCGATTTTCCCTTCCTTACTAAATTCTTGCTTCACTTGTGTCACTCAGGTTAATGCTATGTGTGTTAGGGACTTCCTTGTGAATTGTGCAGGATACCACCATAAACAGTAGAGCCTGAGGAACAGATAAGGAGCAACTTTAGAAGGAAGGGTGTGGGGCAGCTCTTCCAATCCCCCTGAAAGTACCCTTGGTGCCTGTCTACTCTGGCCCTTGCTGTTTAGTTCGGCATGCCTGTGGGTGTAGTCTTCTGCTGGGAGCCAGGCTCCTAGCACTTTGGTGTGGCTGAGTGCAGCACTGCACAGCATAGGGACTGTCACTGTGCAGATAGACAGCTGCACTTACAAATCAGTTGGTGAGGCCCCATTTTCCCACCTACCCAAACACCTACTGTAAAGAATTTTAGAGAATATCTTTAGCAATTAGAAACATTTGAAATCACTAGATACCAGGAAAATAGTAAAAATAATATTTAAAGAAAATAAAAGCATTAAAATAATACACACACACGCGCGCGCGCACACACACACACACACACACACACACACACACACACACACACACACACACACACACACACACACACACACACACACACACAGAGCAATTGAAGACATAGAACTAATTAGAATAGCTGTTGTGACCTTTCTTCTAGCAGCTGATTTCTGCCATTCAGTTCAATAGACCGACTGCAGCCATTCTTCCCAGTCTGAAAGCTGGAAGGTTTGAAGCAGTTCATGCTTCACCTTTGGACAATGAAGAGTCCACCAAGTTGTGTAATGGCTGCCGGCAGCACAGGTGCCAGGTTGAAGATGCTGGCTTGGTTAGACACTGGTGCTGGAAATGTGGGTGAGTTCCTGTGTTATCTCTTGTGTGGAGTTAGAAGATCCAACTCAGTACATTGATGCTATGGAAGTTAAATTTAGAAGCTGTTAGACCAAGAAAAAGGAAGCTTTTTCTCTTTTCAATGCAAAGGATTCAAATGCACATAAAATTGTTGAAAGTTGTAAAAATGCAATAACTCATTAAAGAGATTTCAGAAAAAAATTGCAAAAAAATCATTAGAAATACTGAGGGTTTTCAACTTTCATCGTCATATGCGCAGATATGATCTTCACACCAGAACAGAATTGAATTTGTCTGTGGCACATGGCTGAAATGACTGCAATAGCTTAAAATGGGTGGTAGTTTATTGGTGGTCTGTTTTACAGTTGTCATTTAAGTAGATAGAGGTTTGGCAATGTAATTTAAACAGCTTAAATGATTGTGGCAATTCACATGAGGTGATATTTAACATACAATCCATGCAAGTCAATTACATGCAGATTTTCTCAAAAAAAAGAACTGTACTCAGAATCAGGGTTATTATCACTGACATATGTAATGAAATTTGTTGTTTTGTGGCAGCAGTACAGTGCAAGACATAAAAGCATAAAAATTACAATGTTACAAAAATATAGTGCAAAAGAGGACTAATGAGGTAGTGTTCATGAGTTCATAGACTGTTCAGAAATGTGATGATGGAGGGGAAGAAGCTGTTCCTGAAATGTTGAGTGTGAGTCTTCAGGCTCCTGTACCTCCTCCCTGATGGTAGTAATGTGAAGAGGGCATGTCTCGGGTGGTGAGGGTCCTTAATGATGGATGCCGCCTTCTTGAGTCACTGCTGATGGTGGGGAGGGTTGTGCCCGTGATGGAGCTGGCTGAGTCTACAACCCTCTGCAGCCTGTTTTGATCCTGCACATTGGAGCCTCCATACCAGACTGTAATGCAACCAGTCAGAATGCTCTCCACCGTAGAGATTTGCAAGAGTCTTTGGTGACATACCAAATCTCTTGCGCTGCAGTTACATTGCAGCTTCCCAGGAAATTCCAAGGCATTACGCTGTTTCACCCCTGAATAAGCCAGACAATTCTGACAGTTTGCACAATGAAAACAGCAAATGGTATGGTGCATGAGCAGTTAACAAAACAGCAGATCTCACGAAGTTTAGTCAGACATCTCTGCAGGATATAGTACAGGGAGTGGGAATCATTTATTTTGAGTACTTGATACCTTTAAAAATAAACGCATAATTAAAGATGCTGACCTTGAGTTAAGGAGATGTAAAATGTGCTTTGATTGCACTGTTTCACTGAGTGCACAGGTGTGGCTGCTACTGAGATGCTTCCATATTTTAAGCTTTTCTTGGAAGAAAATTCTTTTGAAGGATTATAGCAACAGCAGCCACCATAAACCTCGCAGCTATTGTGTTGTGTCCCTGGAATCACTGTTCCAGCTGCATAAAAGCAAGTTTCTATTTAGGTGCATTTATGCTCAATGGGCCTCAATGAATGAGTCATGTTGTGGGAATCTTCTTGTTGTGCTTCAATAATTTAATTAACCATGATTTTAACATTAAACATTGTTACACTTTCTGAGTCTACAAATAACCTAGTAGTCTTGGTTTAGTCATTTTTTGACCTCTTCTAGTATAATTTATTCATTGGAAATTTCTCTTGCTAATTCAACAGGATCTTTTAGTTTTACATATGCTGAATATGGATGTATCACATTACTGGTTCCCCATTTCCTGATGGTTTACTTAACAATTAGAAAGACAGACTTTATTTTGGGTGAACAGCTTTCATGGTTCTATTGGTAAATTTTCCACTTGCTCTGTTACTAAGCCGCACAAGTTTGGAAAGTCACTGAGCAGATATGTTGTCTATGGTGAGTTAGGGCAGCAGTGGGAGCCAGCAATTGCCATTCAACTTATAGGTCCTCCCAAGCTTATGAATACCCAACCTATGCGTAACCCATACATAAAAATGAGTGTTTGGGAGACCGGTGGTACGGATTTGCCAGCTGCTGCGGTGCTGCAGGCAACTCCTGCTGCCTGGGAACTTGATTCGTAGTTGCATTTCCAATTTGCGAACTGTTCAGGTTGCAAACAGTTCACAGGAACGGAACCCAGCTGTAACCTGGGGATGATCTGTACTATCCTCATCATAAGATGCACAGATATGCTAATCTCACCAGCACAGAACTGAGCTTGTCTGCAGCACTTTCCATGGCTGAAGTGATTGCATGCATTTGCTGTCTAACTTCACACATGGAGGGTGGTTGCTCACATACGGTAGGAAGGGATCCTCATGCTTATAGATGGTAATCATACTTGAATCAACACCTCAGGAATGGAGGGGAGGAATGAATAAAAATAAATAAGCTGAGTGCTCTAATTGGATTTTTGTGTAAATTATTTTAATAACCCAGGGCTGTTAATTTAAAACTACAGTTTTGTTGACATTACTATTATTGCAGAGGAATGTTGTCTTTGCACTTGAGTATAGCAGTGTGCAAGCGCACTTTCCATCCTTGGCACTGATCCAAGACAATCATTTGTGGAATACGCTATTCTGGAAGCAAGCCAACACCTTGTTTACAGCAATTCTTTCTTTTAGTAATCCTGTTAACATTTGGAAATGGATAAAAACACTGACTGGGAAATGACAAAACGTTTTTGGAGATTGTACTGAATAAATGCTCATAAGGCAGTGGGATAGACAAACTGCAAAGGCAGTTGGAAAATTAATAGGTTATATTACTTGATAAATTCAAAAGTTGCTTTGATCCATTTAATCTTCCTTGTCAAAGGAATGTTTTTACCCTGTGTAGCGTTGTTCAGGATCTCTTTGAATTACATGTAGTGCACAATGGCATGATCAGAACCATGAGATCTCATTTCATTAGTCGTAGTTTAACAATGTACTGTCATCGCTTTAAAAGAAAATCCTGCAGTACTGTAGATATAACTAAGACTGCAGTATGAGGGTACTGAGGCGATGGTTCAACTGAGCAATCAGACCTGATCTTACACTGAAGCTTCTGAGACATGCTTCGCACCTGAAGCTTGTCCAGATAAATGAGGCATTTCCTTGATTTTAGACACTGCTTTATGAGCATCGGCACTACAGTGCATTCTGGCTCCAGGCTTTGAACTGTTGGCTGAAGCTTGGCATGCATTCCCTACTGTGAAAAATAGAAGAAAAATAGCAAGACAATTTAATGCGAAGGACCTGTTTAAAAGCAACTGAAAATTATCATATTTATTCTGCCATAAATGCACTCTGAAATTTACTGTTTTATCTTGGTGGGAGGATCATAGATCAGCCCTGAGTCTTGTTGAAGACGATGGGAGTTTTATGTTTCTGATTCTTTTTTCATTTGCCTTATGGCCTGATGCTTTCCTTGTACACAGTGCTTAAGACTGCCTTTGTAGATTGCTATTAGTGAGTCTTCAATGTTGTACTTTGATTTTTTTCCCTGCAGTATGTAACACTGACATGCTGCCTGTTTCCACCTCCCCCCACCCCCTATTGAAGGTTTTATAGAATCAAGTAAATCCTGAATCATTCCATCTCAGCAGCAGGGGTGAAGAGTATGCTGTTGTGAAGTAAAGAGCCTTTTGAAAGTTGTACTTCAAGAAGACATTTTAGCTGAGGATAAAGAAAGTTATAAATGGTGGAAAAAAAGCACTATCAAAACATCAAGTCATTCCGAACTGAAAAGTTGCAGGACTCTTTTCCTGAACTTTTATCATCGGGGATGGGGGCATTTTAGATTACTTTCAGGCTCATCAACTCTATATGTTATTAAATATAAACTTCTCCATTTCTTAAATGGCTTGTAGTCTGTATGTAATCATAAATTTCATTCTTAACCTTTCTTTAATATTGGTGCAATCAACTATAGCAACCTACATAATTCTTTTAATGTTTTTATTGGAGTTCTCCAATTATTTTGCTTAAATTTGGTTTTGTGGTAGCCTTCTTATCCCACTTCACTCAGACTTGTTTGGATTGAATTTCAAGCCTGTTTATCAGCTGTTGTTCATTTGAAGTGTCTCAAGTTCTTAAGAAAAGCAACAGAACTGACAGTGTGACTTCCCTGTTGTTAATGTGGATTGAGAAGGTGGCACCAGGTGGAAGTAGAGAATGGGCTGGAGAAAGGGCTGTATGTTTAGCCTTTGGACGTGGAGTAATAATGAACAAGCTTCTACTGAAGGATCTTTGACCCCCACAGCCCAATCTCATTTGGTGCTGGTTGATCTGCTGTGTGCATGCAAAATTTATTCTTATTTCCGATTTCTGGCGCCTGCCATATTTTTCTTTTTGATGAACAGCAAAGTCATAATCAGTTTCTCGGGCCCCTCCAATATAATGATTATTTGCAGAATGCATTCTGCTTTCAGTGCCAAAATCTTAAGAAGTTTCTTAAAAATGTTATTGTGCGATGGATTGTTTGACACCGTGAGTGGAGAGCATTGTCCCTTTGCTGAGATTTCTTGTGAACTGTATTTGTGAAAGTCTATCATTTTCCACTTTTTTATTTTACTATGCTGGTGAAGGGAGAAGAGGAAAATTCCAGTCTTTACTTCTGGAGCATAGGGTCCAATGGAATTGAGGACTTCCGTTTGATTCTTTGATTACTGCCATGTGAAGTGAGTTTGAAGAGTTTCAAATCACTTCCAAGTTAACATTTTCATTTATGTAAGCTTTTTTTCATGTGGCAGTGAGCAGATTTGTTAATGATTTAAGCCAGTGGTTCTGTAGAGAACTACTTGCTATTTGCCATGTGTTGTTCAGCTTATCTCTGACTTCTGCACCTCTGTGTTGAATTGTGAAGTCTGGGGATGAGCTAGACTCACTACTGACCTGATGAAGAGTGGGGTCAAATGTATATTGCATCTGGCCCCTCAGCTTTATGCTGGGAAGGACTGATGTAAGAAGTAGGACTCCATTCACTAGAATAGGTTTGCCCACCCTGAGTACAAAGTGTAGGTAAGTTATTTATTTTATCTTAATGTTTCTAATAAACTAATAGTATGCCATTCAAATTTTTTATTTCTTAACAGATTTTTAAAAATTGTTTATGTCTGTGTAAACAGTTTAAAATACCTCTATCAGTAAGCTTTCAAAAGGATGTTCGAGATTGCGATTCACAATCCGTTACCTGAGGCCGAGTCACTGATTTCAGCCTGCTCCATTGTGAGCTGGTATGGAGGGTGAGGTCGGGCAGCTCTTCAAATCTGGAACACATTATGCAGATGGATGGCACAAGTTCAGGAAGTGAGATAAATCCAAGTCAATCCATGTGTTGCTATTCAGATTGCTGATGGCATAAAATTCATGACCTTACCGTCATAAATTCCGTTTCCTAAAACGGAAAATGTTATTATGCAGATTGGAGTACATCGTGGACAAAGATTGTTGGAGAGAGATTTGCTCTGGATTAAACGATGAAGTATGTGACACAATAGTGTTTGATGTTCATATTACACCTCTTGTGTTTATGAAAATGATAGGTGGATGTGGAAATCGGTTATGGCTAATTTTCAAGAAAGTTGCCAATGGGATCTAGACACAACTAGGAGGCAAAGGTTAACCATAAATTATGTTACAGAGCTTATTTCAAAACTTTGGGTGAACTGCCAGCTGGCTGATTTCCAAAAGATCACTTTCTGTCTGCAAGCCTTGCCGGTATTGCCTTGGGTAAATCCCAGGTGATGGAGGATAAAGTGGAGGATTGGGGCTCAGAGAACATCATGAGATGGGAGAAAATCATGGAATGGAAGGTTAATTTCAGGATTACATGTAATCCTAGAGCTACAAATATTTGATATTCAGGAAAAGCATGAGCATCATTTTCTAAAAAAACATAAGAACATAGGGATCAGGAGCAAGAGTAAACCATCTGACTCTTTGAACCTGCTGCTCCATTCAGCAGAGTCATGGCATTCATCCTGTTGATCCCTGGATGAATTTTTAAGTTTCACTGAGGTCACCTCTCACTTTTCTAAATTCTAAAGAATTTAGGTCTACAGGTCTAAGTCCCTCCTCATAAGGCAAATCCACCATCCCAGGTACCAGTCCCGTGGATTGCCATCCTTTGTTTTCATGTGGGTGAATCCTTTATTATTATAGCAAGTGTCGATTATCCTGGTGCAGTTCCTTTATAACAATTATCGATTCCAATTGTGCCAGCAAATAAAAATTGACTGCCCCGTTTTAATTTTTTTCAATAATTGTTTGAATGGGCACAGTATAATTATTGGAATATGTCAGTATTGAAGTGGTTTAACGTGTCACTGATTGAAGAGTCTAATTTCAACTATTGGTCAGTATGTAACTTCTTTTGAGAAAGTAATTTATTCATAATAGTTTACTGGGATATGTGATAAGAATGGGAGTGAAATTACCTTGTCTGAAACAATTAACAGCAAATCAGCAGCCCAGTGTAATACTTCTCTGATTTTTTTTCCCACTCACTTTGGTAAAGAAACATTTAAGTTTGTTAAGTAGGTTCGCTGCTGCCATTTTAAGTTGCCATTTAAGTAGAATGTCTTCCCTTGAAAGCTCACAAATTAGTGACCCATCTAAATCGTTTCAGCTTTTCTCCTTCTTTCAGTTTTTTCCCCAGCTCCCTGAAGGTAGCATCTTGCATCGGGCTGCAGAGAAACAGCAACCTTCCTGTGGTATGCTCATATGGTCTTCCAGTTTTTATGCCTCACCAGTATTGAAAGGCTGTTTAGTCAAATGTGACATAGCAACTGAGCCTAATTTAGCCCTGATCTCTTCAAGTTTCCAATAGGGATAGGGATGCCATGTTGGAGTTAGGAACCCTGGATAATTCTCCATTGCTACTCCTCGCCCATGGCCTTTGAATACAATTATAATGTTGCTACCACTCAACAAGTTTCAGGAACCAAACATGAAAACTTCCTCACCTGTGAGTCTCATTGTCACATTAGTTGTTGCTTTTAACCACAGAACAAGTACAAGAGTCATTTCATTTTAGAGTCAGTCCAGATAAAAGGTCTCGACCTGAAACATTGACTGTCCATTTCTCTCCACAGATGCTGCCTGACCCTCTTGAGTTCCTCCAGTATTTTTGTGTGTTGCACCAGATTCCAGCATCTGCAGTCTTTTGTGCCTTCATTTCATTTTTCCTTTGTTGCCTGATTGATGTAATATTTACCAGAAGGCATGCAATCATGGGAAATGAAAATCAAAAGACAAACTGCAGATGCTTGAAATCTGAAGTAAAAACAGAGAATATTGGAAAAAAACTCAGCAGTTAGGCACCATCTATGGAAAGGGAAACAGTTTTGATGAGTTCTGACGAAAGGTCCTGGATCTGAAACACTAGCTGTTTCTGCCTCCACAGATGCAGTCTGGCATCCAGTCATAGGAAGTGTGCTGACTTTGAACCAGAAGCTGCCATTTCGGTAGCCTTCAGGTGCAGCATTACATTGGTTGCTAACTTCTTGTTTGGAACAAGTTAAAGTTTTGGAATAAGAGAAGTGTATTCTTTCCCCCATTTAGAGGGATCTTGTGTCCTTGGCCTTGCAGAGATCCAGTGTAGAATTGAAGGCTGATTTATTGAAGAAGAAAAGTTGTACTAGTTTTCTAATGGATGGATGTGAGCTTGGCCATGGTTGAGGCCTTCCAGGGATTATATCCTGGAATTCTCGTGAGGAGACAAGGGCATAGTTTGGAGGTCCACATGGCAGGAGGGCCACTGATGTATTTTTCTTTATCCCCAGCCTGCCCAGCAGTGACTGGCTTTGTGGATTCCGTGTGTGCAGAAATCCACTGGGCCCATGCAGATAGGATGACCTTCCACTTGCCCAGCATATGTTGGCAAGGTTAGTGGTAGAGGTCACCATAGGACTCGCCCTCAGCATCAACTATTAGATCCAATCGATGAAGCAATTTTGTATCCATTGCTGCATCTTAGTGCTGTGTGACATAACAATTTCAGATGAATGTAATACTGTGCCATATTACTTTTCGCAGTTTGCTCTATGTATGCAGGATGTTGTGTTAAAACATCCCACAATCTGTTACATATCTCAGCCCACTAAATTAAACCAGTTTCAATAGTTGAATGAATTAGCACTTTGTTTCTTCACGTTTATACTGAGTATACATTGAGAACAAGTGAATTAAAAAAAAACTATGAAGTAGCAAAATAAAATAAATAAAGGGATTTATTTTTCATCTTCACCATCAGCAGAAAGGGGGATATGAGGCAGGGTTCAGTATGTAGCTGTGAACTAGCTGGCCCGTTCCTTTCCATTTAATTTAAAGGATGGGGATTTGAACAGTTCTATCATAACCAGTTGATTCTCCCAGGCTGGTTTTCATCTTTGTATTCTGGCCAGGAGATGTTTAAAGGATTGGGAGCCAGTAGTAACATTCATTTTCTTGAGTTAAAAAAGACTGATAGGAATTTCTTTGTCCTTTTGAAAAATTAAAAGGAATAATTGTAATAAGATTTTAAATATGCTGCAAATCAGCATAAAGTTTGTAACTTATAACAAGTAAGCAAATGTTTTTCCAGTATCTTTGTTGAATGATTAAACAAATACATAGAGAAAAAAAATTACAAGAATGCCTATTTGAGTCCCGTGAACCAATAATGCACAGTGAATCAGTGTAACAGAAACTGGAATCAATAGCTTTTAATGTTTTACACAGACCAATAGTATAGGTTTCCTTCCTGGAATAGGCAGTGCATTCTTAAGCTTGGATCCTATTTAAAACATTGAGCGGAAGATGACTTGAGCTCTGTTTATTGAACATGTAGTAGCGTCTTCCCAAAATACGAGCAATGTCATTAGATTCATTTTGCCTTTCAAATACATTCAAAGGGAAATAACAAAGGGGTGCCCAGTGGTGAGATTTGTGTTCCTCCACAGTTTCTTCTCAATTGTGACTTTACCGTCTGTGAGAAAGGAGAATTGTCATTTCCTCCAATGTAGAAAGGACAATTGGAGAGTCAGGCAAGTGGAATTCTTGCCTACTTTATAATGAGCAATGACAGAATCATGTAAACAGGCAGTTTGCCTGAGGTTTTGTGGGGAGATTGAATGGAAAGAAAGAGATAATGTACATTTAAGAAAAGGTACATAAATGAGACAAACAAGTGGAATTTGACTCCAGTATAACCTGGTAAAACATGGGCATACATTCAGACAATATAGCAAAATAATGATTGATAAACTAAAATAGGAAGGATAACTTTTTTGTCATTTACATATTATTATATCAGAATATAGCTGCCATTTTGACATCAATATGTTTCTAATTGTTATTGGCAGATTGTAATTCAAAATCTATAATTTGAGTATCTGATCCATTATATAATTTAAAATGTCTGGTCCTGTGTCCATCAACAGCTTGAATTAAAGTAAATGTTTAATGATCATTCTAGCTGATTGTAGCAATAAGTTGAAGATGCAAAAAATCTGTATGGAATGGATCGTTGCTTTACAGAGAAAAAAAATCTTGAAAGGAACTGCAGGAGATTTAATGAATCAGCATTTTAGTCACAGAACTTTTGTTTTAAACAACTGCCTGAAAACCAAATGCAGCATTGTGGAGTCGAGGACAGAATTAATACAACTTTAAACATGCTGCCTAAAATATTAAACGGAAATGAGCTGTGAGTAAATGAGATGGGCTGCCAGTCATGTCACTCGAGCAGTCTCCTCTGAGCTTGGCTTCAGCTTTCACCAAAACGTGTTGTGATCAGCTCATTCATCACAGTCCGTGGAAAGGGGCCAGCTCATCTTTCACTGCTTCCCGTCTTCTGTCAACCTCTTTCGCACAGAACTGCTCTTTGTACTCAAAAAAACTTTCCAAAGTATAACTTCTCCTCCACCCCCCACCCCCCACCACCCCACCTCTTTCACCTCTGTAAAGTAGAAGGGATACTAAGGAACATGGGGGAATAAGGATGTGGTAACAATTTGCACCAACCCAAGTTGTAACCAGCAGCGGGGGCACTTACTTAGCATGGCAGCTGCTGTGAGCCATTAAATAATATAACGCTTGAAAGAGTTTAAATGCTCTGGCTACCGGTCAGATTTTCTTTTGACATTTTTGAAAAGAGCCTTGAAGATTTGTATTTCATTACTTTTGTTAGAAATTGCCAAGTGGGTGAAATTCCATTGGACATTGTTGAGTAGGTAGGATATCACTGTGTTCAATTTTCCCAAATGGGTGGAGAGCCACTGTCATTTTAAGTATTATCAATTGGGTGACGTTTCAATGCCATGTTGGATATTTCAATATGATTGAACTTCTCTCATATTAGACATTCACAACCTAGCTGAAATCTGCCTGATAACAAAATGCTATATGAAATCTCTGTATTGTGGTTGATGAAACAAAGTTTTTCCTCTCAGAGGTTTAGCCAGTTATGAACAGCCATAGATTGTAATTTGATAATTACATACAAAGCATGTACTTTCAAAAACCTATTTTCGCTCTTTCCATCTCTTCCTTCTACCTCGTCTGTAGAGTGTAGATAGCATAGGTCTGCACTTTATTCCAAGTCCTGTGCACATGCTTCTGGGATGACTGCAGCAACAAACTCACAGTCATTTGGAATGTAAAAAGTACCATTATCCCATTTAAGCATGAGTTTTAAGGAAGTGGGGTGTAATGGTTTTTCTAATAAAACAAGAAATATAAACCACTTGCTGAGCACTGAAAGAAAAACAGTCCAAAGGGAAATAAAAGTATTTAGTGATCAAATCCATCATTTATCTGCTGATCGGTATTTATGCAGAAAGCCATGTCACTGGCCCCAAGTGTGGTCTAGATTGTTACTGAGATAACTCATTTCTCCAACCAGTAAGAGCACTTTACTAGCTTAGCATTTAAACTTTATATTTAAAGAGGAGTAGGCCATTCAATCCTCAAACCTGTTCTGCTACTAAGTGAATCATGTCTAATCTGTACTTTAAACTCTATGCATCTTTCTTTTCTGTAAGTATTAATACATCTTAATTCATCAGTTTGTTTTTGGAGGGGAATGATTTCTTGCTTTCCACTAGGGTTTCTGACCTGCCTCTTAACATCATCCTTTAAAAGCAGGGCTCTAATTTGAAGATAATAATCTTTATTTTGGTATTTCCCCCCAGAAAAAAATATTTATTTCAATCCACCATATCTAGTCTTATAAACAGCTTAAAGATGTCAATAAATAACATCTTAGTCTTACATACTCGAGAAAACACAAGCCTACTTTCTACAGCCTGTTTTCATAACTTAATATATTTAGCCCCCATTTTGGGTATTATTTTAGGGATTGGGTGGTGGTGGTGGTGGGCAAAGAGGTGAGCTTGTGCCTTGTCAACTACTCCTGGTAAGCAAGGGGTAATTAAAAGTCCCCATTTGTAGATAGTTATGCTTCCACTGTGATAGTAAGAGTTTGGTGAAAGATGTTTTTTTTATACAATACTGATCAGGGGCAATAAGCAAGCTGTACTGAGATCACCTTAGTTTATGCCTGAGAAATGTACTTTGAAGTCTACAGTCTTGTCAAGGAATGGTGCAGGATGACCCAAAAGAAAGAATAGTTAATTGAGGGCAGGATATAGCTCATTTATTAAGGGGCTATTCTGTACAGGCTGAAATGTTATATATTTATTACGTCAGCCTTGACTCTTGTTTTTGTAAATGACAAAGAACACCAAATGTAGGGCACATACCCAATGGGTCGTTTGAACACAAAACCTGAATCGACCTCCCAAATCATTAAGTTGTCTGTGGAAGTATTTATCAATGTCTATTTGAAAACCTAGCATTGTGTGAAATATTTCTGGATTGTAAAGGGTTAACTTGCTGGATCTTAAAATGCAGGATAGTAAGTCTGTTTTACATATAAATAAAATGGAAATTCTGTCTCCACCTTCCAGAGAATGATTGCACATGCAGAAAGGCTCTTTCAAATCAGAATTTGATTTACTATTTAAACTCTCTTCTCTTCCTGGTTATCTGTTGGTACTAAAATATTTCTGCTTGAACAGTATCAGTCATGTTATTACTAAGCCCTATATAAATGGCTTGTGTTCTCTCATCTGTAACCTGTCTTTCCATTGTATTTGGGACTGGTGCAGTTAAAATAGTGGTGGGTACATGAAATATAATTAGCAGATGAACACTAACTATTTTAGCAATCAACAGAAAGCATCAAATAGCATTTCACTATATACTTGAACCTCTGAAATAATCCTGTTACAGATGATTTTTTGAAAGTCTGCACAGTGTATGAAATTCCCTAGTGAAAAAGGTTCAAGCACTAATTGTCATTTATCACTGAGTGTGGCCTTTGAGGGAATAAGCCAGAGAAGTGTCAGAACACCATGCTCAGTGACATAGTGTTCAGCTGCCTTGCCACAACCTATGCAGGAGACTGCAGTAAGCAAATTTAAAAAAAAGCACTTTGTGGGATTTAGTTATTTGAAGCTTGCAGATTTAAAAGGGGTGGAGCTTAGTTCATGAAGATGTCTGGACCAGTTAGCCCCAATAATGATGAAGGGAACTGAGAAAGTTGGAGAGTTCTTTTGTTGTAAAGAGAGTGGCTGTGATGGTGATGTACACAGGGCCAAGGTCAGCCAGCATCATCATCCATCTTCTTCAGTGGCAGCTTTCTGTCAAGCCCCAGCTAACTTCCCCCTCAGCCAAGGCAGTAGGGCTCCTATTGTTGACACCAGCCAATTCCCAGCCAAGTGTAAATGAAGTTAATATCCACTGACCTAATGCAAAGCCAATGACAGCCCCCAGTGTAGCCCTGGAAATAATGGAATTCAACACTTTCAATACCAAATCTAAGTGGTTTGACTAATTTTACTAAGGAACAATTGTAGTTATTTTCAAATTCTCTTCAAGGCCTAATGTTGTATCTTGTGTTCCCTTAAGGATCTGAAAAACTAGCAATGCTGAAGCAACATGATCTCTACTTGATATTGTTTCTGTACAAATTTTACTGGTAAAGGTATATCAAATTCTTCAAGAAAGGAATTTGATATGTGTTTCTTTCTCTAATTAATTATATACTAAAGTGGACTGGGTAAAGATTTTAACAAAACTCTTTAGTATGAGTAATATCACAGAATGCAAACAAACATGTTTAACTGACTTTGACTTCTCGTACAATAGATTCCTAATCTCATTGAGCCTTCATTTGGAGGCATTGGGAAAAGATTAATTGGCAAACTACAAAGTGGGTGAGGGTAAAAAGCAAAGCTCTCAGTACTCCATGATACTGTCACTTATCATTATGCAGTTGGTCAGAGTCTGCATATGTTCTATGTCGAGGGACTGCTTTCAGAATCAAAATCAAGAGCAAAAAGAGATAAAACAGAAAATAAAAGTTGTTGACTGTTGTTCTGATGAACCCGGGAGGATAGAGGTTGTAGAATTGTGTTCTTTGAAACAGCAACATAAGTTATTAATATAGGGGTTGACAATGAATTGCCGATGGTGTTTCAGCAAAAGTATAGGCAAAAAGAGAAGAGGGTTTAAATAGTAATTCAGATTCTGATTTGAAAGACCCTTTCTGCATGACAGCTATTGCCGGGAAGGTGGAGATGGAAAAAAAAGTTATGTGTTCATGTAATGTGTCTGAGAGCACCAAAATGGTTGGATATTTCCTTGGGACTACACCAGCTTTACCAGTGCAACATCACTGGAAGTTGTTTAGACATGTAAGTGGTGTTTCTGCTAAACTTCCAGCGAAGTTGCAATATCTTAAAATCTCACAGAGTAAGAAGCGGACTGCTTGTCAATGCTGAATTGCAGCTGATTATGGGGTGAGAGCCTGTATGCACAGAGCATTGGGTTAGCACTGTTTGAAATAATTTAAAATCAGCTGCACAGCTGGCAGGGAGAGAGGAGACATTTCATGCTTGCAGTCTAGGCTGGATTTGAACTTTGGTCTCAGAGGTGAAAGGGTTACGTGGTAAATCATTGCACCACCCAATCCCTCATGTCCTTATAGTTTTTAAACATGAGCAGCAATTGAAGTTAGAAACTTGTTGCTAGCCTTCCAGAAGTCAAACAAAATACCAAATTCAATTGCTCCAGAGTTTTATGTTAATACAGAAGTTTTTGTGTTATTAATTGAAGCTCTCAACCTCTACTCCAGAATGGCAGACTGTTAACCATGAGTCAACCTTGTTTAATATACAACTGGCAGCTGTAGCCAGCTACTGCTTCCTGCTCAGCAGACCAGTGGGAAGAGGTATGGTCTGGGCATATTTTAAAGAAGAAAAACGTGAAATAAAATAATCCATTATTTTAACTTGAGATTTAACTTAAATAGCTAGAGCATTGGATTCACTTTCCATTTCCTGTGATATTGTGTTGTTAACAGATTCAGAGTCACCCATAACAGGTTCTGTTCCAAATAAAAACTCATTTTATTTTCACATGTGAACAACATCAGAATTAATTCACATCAAAATTATATACAATTTTCCTTGTAAACAACTTCAAAATCACTTCTTCGGAAAACACATATTGATTTTCTTCACCTCATTGAGCATGTTTACTTGTACAAATTGAGGAAATTTTCTTTCAGTTCAATATTCATTTGAAAGAAACCTTCTGTTGAAATAATTCAAATTAACATTGTATGAAATCCATGAACATTTTCCAATGAAAGGAAGACTTTTATAGAATTACATTGAGGACTTTTAACTCCCAGAGGAATGGGTGGCTTAGGGATGGGTATAAAGTAAAATATTTTTAAAATCTTGACCGCCTCCACCAAACCAGCCACATCCAGTTTCAACAGAGACAAGATGATGTGCACTTGGCCAATCTCTATTCCCCCATCTCCCAGTCTTCATGATTTCCCTGCTGATTCCCTCCGTCCTCTATGATCTCTCCATCACAGATCTGCATCTGAAGACCTTTCCTAGTATTCTCCTACAACCCTACCCCACCACTCACAAACCTCTCCCTTCTTTGTCATTATTTCCTATTTGCAAATGAAAAAAACCAACTGCAGATGCTAGAAATCTAAAATAAAAAAATTAAAATGCTGGAAATATTCAGCAGGTCAGGCCACATCTGTGGAAGAGAAACAGAATCAACGTTTCGTCTTGGACCTTAAAGGGGCCACCTCCAATAGTGTGGTATCTGCTCAGTACCGAGGTACTGCTTGGACTGGTAAACTAAATTTTGTCTCCAAGTCTCAAGAGTAGATCTTAAAACACTGTCTTCTGACTCAAGAGGTGAGACTGGTATCAGTGAGCCATGGCTGACACACATAATGAAGCTTGATGTCAAACTACAAGGCAAAGACAGATGGAGAAGAGGGGAGTGGGTAGTCCAAAGGAGGTACAATTGTTGACATAGAACAAGTGTGCAGAAAGATGCAAAAGAAAGAGGCCGACGAGTGAAACCTTAAAAAATAGGTGAAACCAACTGAAAAGAGTGGAAAGAAAATCTGAAGGAAATGCAGTGTGGTCAGTGACTCGCATTGAATTGTCTTACACTTCCACTCCGAGTCAAGGTGCCAGGGAGTTGATGTACTGAACTGGACAATTGAACTTGATGTTTATTTTAATGAAAAGTGTTACTGGCTGATATTTATTTATAAATGAGACACAAGGAAGATAGGCATGAGATTAACCTAAAAAATCCGAAGGCTGCTGTTTTAAATGTGCCACAGCCCACCATTAAATTCATGGAATTGATGTCTCTTTGCCAGGATCACCATTATATTCCATTGAACATTTCAGGTTGAAAACTCTTTTTATTTCAGATTTCCAGCAATCAGAACAGGGTCTTCATCCTGAAACCTTAACTGTTTCTCTTTGCATAGACGGTTCCTGATCGGCTGAGTTTTTCCAACATTTTCTGTTTTTAATTCGATTTGATTTGCTGTGGTGGTAAATGGTTGTTTAGTGCATTCAGTCAGGTCTCAGATGCTTAGTTTTGTTTTGCACTGAAAGTTATCAGCTCACAGTTTCAGCAAGTAGCCATGCAAAAAAATCTAAGCACCTAAAGCTGCAAGGTCAAGCCTGACTAGCCAGAAGCCCAGCTACAGTAAAATCTGGCTCCTTTGTCAATGACAAGGGCTTAAAAATGTCTGTTGAATTAAATGCCTAAGGGGTTCAGCAGAGAACTCAAACTTTCCCTTGGCTGTCAAAAATGTATCCTTTTTCTGAAAAAAAATTGAAAGTTTCAAAAGAGGCCAACAGCTGGTCTGACATCGTCACTTAGCCCAGCTGTTCCTGCCAGGATGAGGGGAAGGAAGAGTATGTGGTGAATGTATAGATAATATCTTTGGTGGGAGATAGACCCTTTCTCCTGGTGATTAGTCTCAGTGGCAGTGCGGGGAGGGCACAGCAGAACCTATAATCCACTCTTTTTTATTCCGGAATAAAAACTCATTGATATTCCTGCCTCGGTTCTCAATTGTTGTGCATACTGCAATTCATTGCTCATCACGCTGTCAGCAGAACTGTGATAACAGCCCGAATCACAGTTTCCTTTTGCCTGTGGTTCAGAAGGGAACTGCTGCCAATGTCCTTTTTGCAGGTCTGCTCGTTTCTGACTTCCACGCTTGCATGGTACACCGCAGAAGCCAGAAACAAGCTGGAGGGCAGATGTTGGCACCCCACCTCCCCCAACTTCCTTCACCCCACACACAACTCCTCCCTGTCCACAGCTAGATTTACCACAGGGTGCAGTGCAGTGATGGAGCCCTGCTGTCCTGAGCTGAGAGGCTGGATGCACTTTGCATGTAGCTACTCAGCTACATGCCAGGGACAACTGATGTAGTGGTGTGACACCATTCATTCGAATGGAGTCACCTACAGTGATTGAATATGTAAGTGTAGGTCGTGGTTTATTTCTTTTTAAATGTCTCTGGTTATATGAGGCCTTGTCACTGTTAGTGCACTGCTTCACCTTGCAGAAAAGCCTTGGAATGAAGACTCAAATCTTCTGGAACTACAAGTAAAGGTGGCTGTGGGAAAAACACAGACAGGCTTTAAATTGATTTATATCAAAAAATAATCTGTTGATAGGAAAATTCTGCAGGGAAGACATTAAACACGAACACTACAGTAACCAAACAGGTCTTGTAAGAAAGAGAAAAATGAAAATTAGGTTTTGGCAGGTAGGAAATATTTACACCATTTTATATGTCCGAGGAGGCTTGAAATGCATGTGTAGAATTTAACCATTAGTGGGGTGAAATCATTTTGATGTAAATGTAGTAATTAGATGAATCACCAGATGAAAAGGACAAATGATAGAATTACAAGAGCAAAATACAGTGAGCACTAGTAATCTGAAATAAAAAAAAGTTGCTGGAAATACTCAGCAGCCGAGGCAATGCTTGTGGGGAGAGAAACAGAATTAACATTTCATGTTGTTGAACTTTCATTAGAAATAGGAAAGGTTAGAAGTAAACAGGTTTTCCGTAATTCTGTGTTTTAATTCACTGAGTTTGTTGCTTAACTTAAAGTCTTCCTTCCTATGTTATGTTGCATCTCTGTTAAGTCAACCGGAATAATCATGCAGACTTTCTTAACCATATGAAAGCTATGCTACCTTGATTTCATTCATAAATATCTCTGAACTTAAAGAGATTTTCCATCACTGCTTTTTTTTCCATTAGCCCATGTCATAAAATCAAACACATTCCCCACATGATTTTCTGAACATTGAATGATGAAAGGATCATGCAGGGTGGTATCCAAATTTGGGCTGTGATCTGCCAGAGTTAAAACTCCTACCAAGAATGACAAGCAGAAACTTACCCTTACGATGTCTAGCATCCGCTTATCTAGAGCTTACCTATCGATCCATCTGTCCCATTTTTTGTCACACTGAATTATTTCAGCAAAAATATCAATAGCAGTGATTTCATCCTAGCCATGCCTTCTGCTATCTTCATGGCTGAACAGCCGACCATAGGTAATAAGTTTCGGTGGGATAGTGATGTGATAAACATCTTCATCAGTTAATCTGACTAGATTCTGTAACGTGTGATGAAATGAGGATTTGGGTTATGGCCAGTTTTGCACAAGAAAGTTCCACACTCCCACCCATGAGATCTCTACTTACAACTTGTTTAAACTGGAACTTTTATATCCCCAAAATTCAGGCATATCTTCTTTGTTACTTTGATGTTGTATATTATGATTATCTATTTTACATTTTACTATTATCTTCCCACAGTGATCTGAGGAAAATATTATTCTTTGATGCTAATTCTTTCCTTGCATCAGACTCAGCTGGAATTTGAGGTGACTAATTATGTAGCCATTCATTCAACCTGCTCCAACTATCATGGACGCAGCTCAGCTGACCATTAAGTTGCATACGGTGGGGGGAGGGGAGATGTCGACAGAGTTTGTATTCCATTCACTTATACTGAAAGACTTGGCAGAAGCTGGCCCAGTGGCATTATCAATACTGCATCAAGATTGAGATAGAATTGATGCTGGAGAATGAGGAAGTACCACTCTTAGAGTCATGGAGTCATACAGCACGGAAACAGATCCTTCGGCCCAACTGGTCCATACCGACCAAGATGCCCATCCAAGCTAGTCCCATTTGCCCGTGTTTGGCCCATATTCTTCTAAACTTCTGCTATCCATGTACCTGTCCACTCTTATGTTGATATTTGGAGGCTGCCTTAGAGTCAACGGTGATCAGAACATAAATGGCTTTAGTAAAGTAAGTTATATGGTGCCATTTTCTTAATGGTTACAGGTGACCAACTTTGGTGCCAACATGCATTGGTCATCAGTGGGCTTTTCACATTGTTGGGTCATAAACACATTCTTCTGAGATTGGAAATGGTTCGCATTATGAAAATGCATATAAATCCATGTTTTGGGTCATTTTTCAGCCTTCAGTAATATTCTAGATTCCTCTCTACACTGCTCATGGGATAAACTGAGAGTACTAGCAGCCAATACATACCAGAAACTATCGAAGCGAATGCAGTTTTGTAATGTAAATGGAGTGTTAGATTGGCTTATTAACACCACTCATTTCATTATTCAGCAAGTCCCTGACTGCAGCCTACTGTGAGCATATTTACTCAGTAAAGATGATTAACTATGGCAACATAAGGCTCAGTTGTTTGCCAAAAAGCCCAGAGCAGTGGTGATGAAAATATGGGACCATTCACTGGCATTCTGTAATAACTGCTAATCTTTGCAAAGCTGTGGTAGTTCACTGAATGAAGCATTTGTCTGTGGCAGATTGTGATCTGTGCAAATGCACAGTTAATTTAATTGAAGTAGTGTGTAGATTTGGTTTTGAAGGAATATATTTCCTTCTTTCTCTCCAGAACCTTATTTTCAGCTACTGTTAATACTGCTATTTGTTTCTGCCATTTGTTTTACCTGTCCTTGTTCTTTTCCAACTCGTTTCCAATCAGCATTAAGAGAAATCCAGTATTCAATTGATTGTGCTAAACGTCCAGGATAGATTAAAGGGAACACAGTCTATTAATGTAGCAAAACTATTGTAGTCTTTTCTGTCCTGACTTCCATTTGTGTTTAAGGATTAGGTTAAAACATCTTTCTTTTTGAAAGAGTAGTGCAAGTGCCATGGAGTTGTGAATAATAATTGTGGCCCAGCGCTATCTTGAGTTCAATGAGAAGGGCAGCACCTAAAGATGAGTTGCCAACCTGGCAGTGCTGCTAAGATGCAAAAATAACATGAATGGACAGAACTAAGCGATCTCATAACCAAAGATCACATTGAAGGTCTGCAGTCTCACCACATCTAGTTAAGAATGTTGTTGGACACTTAAACAGCCAATGGGAGGAGGAGGTTCCTGGAGCATATCTGTCCTCAGTGATGGCAGAGCCCTACACGTGAGTGTTAAAGGTAAGGCAGAAGCATTTGCACCAGTGTTTAGCCAGAAGTGCTGAGTGGATGATACATTCTGGCTTCTTCCTGAGATATTCATTATCATAGGATTGAACCAATTTGATTCATTGCATATGATCAAGCAATCACAGAAAGGCTATGGGAACAGACAATGTTCCAGCTGTATTGCTGAAAACCTGTGTTCTGGAACAAGTCGTGTGTCCAGCAGTGGGAAATGTGGAATATTTCCCAGGTATGTCCTGTCCACAAAAAAGTATGGCAAACTCAGTTCAAGAAGTTACAGCTCAGTCACTCTATTCTTGATCAACAAAGAGATGGAAAGTGTTGTTCACAGTGCTATTGAGTGGCACTTACTTTCCAATAACCTTCTCACTGATGGCCAGTTTGCGTTTTGCCAGGAACACTCGGCTCCAGACCTCATCACAGCTTTGGTCCAAATATGGACCAAAGAGCTGAATTTCAGACGTGAGTTAAGAGTTGCTACCCATGAGATCAAGGCAGCATTTGACCAAGAACCCTGGTGAAACTGAAGTCAATGGATAGTGCTCCAATTCATGCACAGACAAACAGACCATTTTGGTTGTTGGAAGTCAATTATCTAAGCCCCAGGACACTACTGACCATTATCTCAGGCCAAACAATCTTCAGTTGATCCACCTCTGGTCTTCCGTTCCACATAAGGTCAGAAGTTGGGATGTGTATTGATGATTATGCAATGTTCAATTCCTTTTGCAACTCCTTGGTAAATTAGGTTGTCCATATCTGTGTGGCAGCAAGACCTATTCAACATTCAGATGTGTGTTGATTAGTGGCAGGGAACGTTCATGTCAAAGAAAAGCCTGGCAATGACCTCTAACAAAAGTGAGTCCAGTTAGCTGCCCTTAATATTCAATGGTAATACTATCACTGAGTCTCCATCGTCAGCACAGTGGGAGTCACCACTGACCAGAAGCTCAACTGGAAGAGCAACATAAACACCATGAATGTTAGGGGAGTTCAACAAGATGAATGACTCACCTCCTGATATCACATCTAAAAAGCACAAGTCAGGAGTGTGATGGAATACTCTCCACTTGCCTGGATGAGTCTAGTTCCAGTAACACTCAAGATGCAAGATCTAGGAAAAAGCAACCGACTGGATTGGCACCCAGTTCACCACTCTGAACGTTAATTCTCTCCAGCAATGGTGCATTCTGGCTTTGGTATTCACAATCGACAGCATGCACTTAATGTCACTGCCTAGGCATTGTTCATTTCCGACGGCACCTCTCAAACTTATGACCAAGAAGAAAGACGGAAGCAGGTCCCTGAGAACACCACTACCTGCAAGATCACCTCCACATTCACACCAGCCTAACTGGAAATGTTTCGTCAACCTTCATTATCATTGGGTCTGTATACTGGAAATTCCTGTCTAAATGCATTGTGGGAGTACTTTCACTGGGAGGATGGCAGTGATTCGAGAAGATGGCTTTCCACCACCTTTTCAAGGATGGTAAGGGGTATGCATAAATGTTGGCCTTGCCTGTGATGCCTACCTGTTGACAAAAAAATAAAGAAATAACCAAACTCTCTTGATATGGTGGAAGGTGCCAGGAGGACAGGCAGAGAGGTAGTTTTAAAGTGGAAATCAGTTTTCCAGTCTCTATCATTGTGTAGGAAGGCCAGTGGGAATGTTGGATGTACACTACCTCTGATGAGGTTAATATTTGGCATGGAAAGATTAAAATGGAGATGGTGAAGGAAATTGGTATTATTGTCATCTTTTCAAAGACACATAAAAGATACCTGTTAAGCTAAAAATCTAGTTTGTCCAGCTTCCTTTTGGCTTTACAGTATTACAACTTAAACATTGGCATACTGTGTGTGGAGAGGGGAATGTAGCCAGCACAGTGATTATTAATCCAGCGTCTTTCAGAGAGACGTAGTTCTAGCTTATCAGACCACTTGGATGTGTTTGAATTGATTTCACGAATTTCATCAATGCTCCACCCTCAACCTCATCTGCCTGATATAGCAGTTTGATTCAACTATAATGGCCTCAAAATCCATTCGCCTTCAGTAGTGCAAAATGCACTTGCGCTAAGTAGTAGTAGCAGTGCATTGTACTCTACCTCTACAATTGGATCTATTGAAGTTGACGGAATGAATTTGGGAGAGAGAACACAATGCACTATCACACTGAGCTGATTCAATGTAATATACAGTTTTTAAAAAAAACTACTTAGCAAAAGGTTCTCAATTTACTTCAAAACATGAAAGAGGGACATTTTAATTAAATTTTTTTCATGTACAAAATGATTTGAAAATTATTTCAACAGAACCATTATGGAAAAGGAAAGCAAGTAGTTTTTTTTGAAAATGGTCACACTAACAAAACTACTTACTGGGCAATTGTAGTAACCTGAAAGATTTATTAACCTAATGATTCCACTAACTAGTGATCATTTGGATTTAATGATCCTGCTAATTGAATACTATATGATTTCACTAATTAGCAATGACATGAACCAGATGGTTTTGAAAGCCATTGATCAGACTAAGTACATGACTTTGCTGATTTGTGGTCAGACTCATCAAATGAAGCTCTGTGACACCCTGGAAAGTGACACCTGGAAATGCTGGAAAATGATGGTGTGAAATACTGCAAGAAAGAAAAAAAATGGGATTTGAGGATGTTATTGATTTTGTATCAGGCCACTTTGAACTGAAGTGCCTCAAGCCTGAAAATGAATATCCTGCCAAATCACAATTTTTTTGTGTTTTTTTTCTGATGAAAATGACATTTCTTGCATTGGTTCAAGTCTGTCTGAGCTCTGAACTACTCATAGCCTGTCTCCCCACAGACTTTTAAATGCAACTTTAGAAGAATGGGGAAGGACAGAATCAGAAGATACAGCTTTCTATTATAGTGTGGAAGGCAGCTCAGTCAAGGTGTCCTTAAGCAGAACAATGTATAACCTTGTGGCTCAGAAATGGATGTAATAATAATGAACATCGATGAGTTTTCTGGAAAGGATTTTTTTTCTTAGCTCATTGTTTGCAACATTATCATCTTCCCTAACTGCTTCTGCATATAAATGTAGTGAGGCATCTTGCTGCTTGGAAGGCAGTTTGTGCTTTCACATCACGGCTGGTAGAAGATTAAGGAAAAAAGAACCTGCTGGCAACTGACTAAAAGCAAGGTGCAAAAAGAGAAGTGTTACCAAAATTTTCCTAATTGTTGCTGCTGCTTTTGCAGCATGAGCTTGGATCACTCTGCAGTTGGCTCGACTTCAGTGGAACTGAATTTCAGGATTGCGTTTCTCTCTATTCTTGTCTTTTCCCTTCATGATTTTAAATCCCTCTAATAGATCCCTTTTCTACCTCCTCTGCTCCAAGGGAAAACAAAACAGCTTCTCCAATCCATCCATGGAACTAGAGTTCCTTATACCTGGAAGCATTTTAGTAAATCGTTTTTGTACCCTCACTAAAGCGTTTCCTAAAGTGGCACTCAGAACTTTCTTACTCTTGTACTCTGTGCCTCTATTTATAATATCTAAGATTCCATATGCTTTTGGAAGCATTTTTACCCTGCCACTTACAATGTACATATACCCCATCTCTCTCTGTTCTTGTACCTCTTGGAATCATGCCCTCTTGTTTATGTTGCTTTCTCATTCTTCCTGTGAAAAATGTGATACCTCACATATCTCGGCATTAAGTTTCATCTGCATCGAACTGCCCATTCTACCATCCTGTCTATATCTCCTTGAAGTCTTTTTATTATCCTCTTCACTGTTTTTTGAAATCTGAAAATTTGGAAATTGCTCTCTGTAAATCCAAATGCATATCATTAACATTTATGAGGAAACCTATTGGTCATGGTACTGACTCCTGGTGAATATCGCTGGACTGAATATCGCATCCTCCATCTGAAAAACAACCTTTCACTATAGCTGTATTTTTAGTAATTAAAGCCAATGTTTTATCCATGCAGTTACCATTTTATTTATTCTTTAGGCTTCAAAGACAAGCCTGTTATGTGGCCCTTTATCAAATATCTTTTGGAAGTCTATGTATATCACGACGACTACATCTTGCTCATCAACCCTCCCTGTTAATTCATCAAGTTCAAGTTTATTGTCATAGGCACACATACACAGCATATAAATGCCATGAAAAATTAGCTTTCTGCTGCAGCACAGTACATTACAGACATATGTTTAACATAAACTTAAATTAACGTAAATTAAATACAACTAACATGATAAAATAAACATAACGATAACGACACTAGTGCAAGTTGAGAGAGAGAAAAAGAAATATAGTCCAAGGTAGTATTAGGGTTTAACACTACGCTGAAGACTCTACCAAGTTAGTTACTCATGATTTCCCTTCAGCAAATCCGTGTTAATTTTCTCTCAGCAATACCTGCTTATCCAAGTGATTGTTAATTGTGTCCCTGATCGTTTTCTAGTACTTTCCTCACCAGTGAGGTTAAACTGACAGGTCTGTAGTGATTGGATTATCTCTACACCCTTGCTTGAGCATGGGTATAATGTTTGGAATTATCATCAGGCACCATCCCTGAAGCTATCAATGCTTGGAAGATTATAACCAAGGCTTCTGTAGTTTCTTGTATAACTTCCCACAGCAACCAAGGTTGTACCCCCTCTGGACCAGGTAGCCTTGCGACTTCAAGTGAATCTCCCCTTATTCTTTACCACTTTTTATTATTTGTGGACACTCCAGCAGCATCTTCTTCCTTGGTGAATACCAAACTATTGCACCACTGTGCTGCTCTACTTTGATTTATAACATTAACTCTGCTTCTCTTTCTGCAGATGCTGTCTGACCCACTAAATTCTTTCAGCGTTTTCTATTTTTATATTGGAAGTATTATATTTGGTGTTGTCACCAGTCCCTGTGATACCCACTAGTCACGGCCTGCCAAGCTCAGAATAACCCATTTATTCCTATTCATTATTTTCTATCTGCTAACCAACTCTCATTCTACTCTAATATATTCCCCTAATTCCATGTGTTTAACTTTGTTCAGTAAAGTCCTGTGTCGGTCATTCTTGAAAGCCTTCTGAAAATCCACAAATACCACATGCACTGGTTCCCCCTTATATACTCTACTGGATAGATCTTCAATGATCTCTAAAAGATTAGTCACACATGACTTCCCTTTCATAAGTCCATGTTGATTCTGCTTGGTCACATAATTGTTTTCCAAGTATCTTGATATCACATCCTTTATTATAGATTTCAGCATTCTCCCAACCACCAGCATCAGACTAACAGATTGGTGGTTCACTACTTTCTCTCTCCCTTCTCAAATTGTGTGGTTGTATTTGATACCCTCCAATACCATGCCACTATTTCAAGTAAAGTAGGGAGTTAAACAGTGTACCAGCTAAAGTTCCTTCCTCAGCCAAGACTCCCAATAAAAGGAGATCATCCAGTCATTCATTTGACATGTTTTTTGGACTGCCATGTCCAGTCCCTTACCATTTTAACTACTGTATTTCAGTGTAAAGTGCTTTGACACTTTTTAAGGAAGTGACAAGATGAAATATACATTTAGTTTTTATCTGTCTTTTCCTCTCCGACCCATACACAATAAAAGATGTTTCTTTGATATTCTTCACAGATTTCAGAACGTTATTAGATTTCCAGTGGTGTTTATTAATGGCTGAGGAACTTCAATGTCATCAAAAATTGCATTTTTCCAAAATTTAAGCTCTATTCCCTCCATATTTATTTCCTAAAGTTAAATTAAAAAGTCATTAAATAATTCAACAATAATTTGTGGCATCAGCTAATTTTAGTCACATATCTAGATATCTAGAAAAGTGCTGGAAGTTATGATGATAACACAATTGTATATGTTTTTTAATTTAATGTTTTAAACTAAATTCTGGAATTTATTCTGTTTTAACAAAACTAATACTTGAGCTTGAAATCAAATTAATAATCCACAAGTATCTTTGTATATTTGATAAACCCTTTACTCCCTTCCCTACTGATTTAATGCAAATTCTCTGCAAATCAATTTGCTGTAGACAAAAGGTACAAAACATTTCAATCCAGTGGGAATAAGGGATTTAAATTCTGTGTCTTTTCTTTTTACATAGTGCCTCACAGTTTGCAAATTCCAATCCGCATTCTGTAACTATCAAGCTAGTGGATGATTTGTTGCTTATAAAAATGTGTATGAAATAAGAAATGCTAGTTCTATGATATTTTGGTGCATATTTCTCTGGCTAATTATGAAATCCTTCTGACTTTTTTTCTCTTCTGCATTGCCCTTGGTAATTCTGCCTAGGGAGGTGAATGTTAGTGAGGAAGATGAAAGAGGGCTGTCGCAGTACCAGCACATGGAAAATTATCTGTTGGACTTTTTGATAATGGCAGGTAAAACAAAAAAAAACAGGAAAAAGAAAGTCCTTGCTAAAAGCATTGAGAGATGTTCAGTGAAAGTGGTCTGCCAGGTAATGAAGCTGTAAGTGGTTCTCTGAATGCTTCCCCTAGTGTCCATCAACCTGTATCAGGGATGCTCTCAGAAGTAACCTTGCTTATACATATCATTCACCACAGAGGCAAACCACATTAAAAGCAGCTCTGTGGTAGTTTCTCGGAAGGAGCAGCCTTACAGAGTTTTTTCCAGGGGTTTCAATAGGAATGAAATGTTACCTCCTGAGCAAAGATGTTGAAGTTTGGAAATTACTGGAAGGAAATCAGAGATGTCTATAAAAGAGTTCGTGAACCAATTGTAATTTGAAAGAAGTTTCCAGGTAATTTAATGCTCTTCTCATATTACTCTTGTAGTCACTTAACCAGTTTTCTTAAATGCAACTTAGTCCTTTACTGAGAGGATGCTGTGTTCCTTTGGTCTGGACACATGCTTGGCAAAGTATTGCATTATGTAAGTGATGCCATTACTAACTTATGTTCCTGATTAAGACCTCTTTCGAGTAAAGAATGTGGAGGGCTTAATTTTTTTTAATTTTTAATTTTTAAAAATTTTTTAATTAAAAATATTTGGGAAAAAATGTTTATTTTTTCATGGATAAAACTTCACACCCATTATAATTGACAACAATGCAAATATTGCAGCTTGTTTTCAGAATTTTGCATGCAGCATTCAGAGCTGGCATATAAGCTACAGACCCATTTCACTTGTTCATGAGATGCACAGTGGCATGACAGTGGCGAATAAAATAAAATACAAACGAATGGTCGAAAGAAAATGAAAATTTGTGGAAGTTACACAGGGTGAAGGATTTCATTCCAAAGGCTGGGTTGCCGAGCAGAAATTTTATGAACGATCTCACATGCTCAACCAAGCAGCCAATAGCCTTGGTAAAAGAACACCAACAAGATATTGTAACTGACAGGATCACCTTTAGTGCTAAGTCCTTTTCCTGCCAGATTGTAAAGTAGGCTCGCTTCAACTCATGTGTCTGTTTGAATAAGGCATGAATAATGAAATCCAATATCTTCTGAAAGGGCGCAAAGATAAGGTCAGCCTTTATCACCGTGTCTAACAAATGGCAGGGATCCTGCACATGTATTTCTGTAATATCAAACCAGGTAGATCTCAACTCGCAGAACAGCTATATTATGTAACTTTCAGAAGCAGTCCACAAATGTGTCATGTCAGCCCATGACTTTGTTGTTATTTTGATTTAGCTGCATATACAGAAGCTGATAGCTAATTTTATTTAATAATTGAAATTCATCAGTTTTGCTCAATACAAACAAAAGCTAACAAAAAATGCACCCTCAGGCTGAATCAACAGTAGAAACCAAATAATTCAAGCTCTCAGTACACAGTACTTCAACAAGCATGAATAACCTAATCAAATAAGAAGTAAGTTTAACTGAGCTTCGTCATATTTTGCACTGATTTCCACAGGATACTGTACATAGGAATGGTGGGGATGTTTAGAGTGGGGTTGCACAGTCATATAGAATGTGCTCTTCATATGTCTGCATTTTGATTAATTGTCCAGCTTGTCAGAAATTGTGTGTGTGCGCGCATGCGCGCGCATGTTTGTGTGTGTGTGTGTGTGAGAAAATCAGCTGCAGCATTAAGTGTTTGCCCCAGGAGTAAAAAAGGAAAATAAAAATAGTGTAAGTGAAGCAAAACTCTCTTCTAAAGATCATTATCAATGCGCACCATTCTTTAATGGGGTAAAATGAACCTAAAACAAAGTCACTGCTTGGCTGGATGCTGCTGTATTCCCACTGGGATAGGGGACGCTATCTCCCTCTCATTCTTTTCAAGGTGTCCCTGATTTTTCAAACCAGTCTACACTGGGCTGCTTGGACTTTTTTTTACACACCAAAGTCAGTGCCTCAAGTGTTTCTTTCTTTTAATCCCCTAAACTACTGCTGTATGGACTCTTCCAGGGTTGAATAATAGCTTTGCAAATGAGACTTTTTCGCATTAAGCGGCTGCTGCTTATTTTTTTAACAACTTTTCACAGAAGCCTTCATCTCTGATGCTGCAGTCAATTATACTGTCACTAAAAGAAAACTGTTGACATTAATGTAAAGGACCAAAAGGTAACAATAATCAATACCTATCCAGTAGCATGAATATATACAAAGGCAATTTACTTAAACTGAGATAGATTAATTTAACAACTCAAGACTGGAGTATTTCAACCCCAACAATTTTACTTGTTCTCCTTCGTGCGGTTTAATTTACTTAAATTATGTACAAAATATTTCTACCTTGTTGGGCATCTTTTAAATCAACATCTCTGCCATACGGAGCTCTCCCTTTGACTACATGTAACAGTAAAAGTGAACAGAATACTCTTGGCATTGGTGCCATCTTGCAGTGGGAATAAAGCTCAGTGGCAAGGGTACTGGCAGACCTAGGATGCTTCTAGCATTGATTCTTGATCTACCATAGTGTCACTGATTATGGTGGTGAGTGTGATGTAATCTTCTTCAATGTTCCTGGACTGGTGAGGAAAAAGTGCATCCTTCCATGGTTTTAGCTGAGAGTGTATACGAAACCAGCAGTGAATAATCTTCCTAAAGTAAAATGGGATTAGTGTAGGATGAACGTAAGTAGCTGCTTGATAGTTGACGTGGTTTGATGGGACAAAGGACTTGTTTCTATAACTATCTGAGTATTTTGGACTAAAGTGGTGATAGAGTAGCTGTTCCAGTGGTGGGTTGCTGTAAGTAGTTGACGGTATGAACGACAATTTTATCTTTTTCACCTTTAAACCCTGTGGAATGTTTGCTTTGTTCTTTTATTGAAAACAAAGGGGAAGAGTGAATGAGCCCTTGGTTGGCAATTTTTCTAGTACCATTCATTTTCTCCTTCACTGAGGGTGAGATTACATTTTAGTGGGCATGGTAGCAATATTGTTCTAGTGGAACTCCATAGATACTGAATTGGTGGTTTAGTAAAGTTACAGTGTGATGCTGGTCATTAATTTTGTTTTTTCCAATCTGTGCTCTTTACTAAAAGACCAGGAACTCTGTATATTTGGCTTACTGCAGTTTCCATGGTCTGTACTGGGGGTTTCACATCAGCAAATACTCCTGATAGTATTGACTTTATTAGTCACTAATTGCCACATGATTTCAGTATGGATGGCAAGCATTTCATTGAAATCTTTCATGGAAATTCTGCCTTCGTAAGCAAATTAACTTTCCTATCTACAATAACATTTTGCATGGAGCTGTATACTTGGGAATTTCTGCACAGGATCAAATGCTTATGGGGGAGGGGATAGGTGGGGTGAAAAGCATTCTGAGTTCCAAGACATTTGCAAAAATCCTCATAGTTTCTGCCCAGCATATCTTCCTACTTAATCATAATTTTGCAGCTCGTGGAGGAGGAATAGCCTACAGGTCCCATAATCCTTTGCAATCAGACAAACCCTGCTTAAACCCAGCTGCTCCCATGATGCTTCAGGGCTTGGAGTTTGATTAGTTTCATGAAGTGTCTGAGAGTGCAGGTACATGTGGAGAGTTCCAGGTATGGTTAGAGGTATTCTCAGTGTACATTGCTGTACCTTGCCTTGGATAAATTCACCAGGCTTTGTTTCACTCTCTGTAGGTGCAGAATTCTTAACTATTTATTTTAAAATCAATAACATGCTATTTTAAAGGTTTTGGTATTTTACAAAATATTCTGCTTTGTAGGTTTCTCCCCTTGACTCTGGTCACCCAGAGTATGTAGCCAAAATCAATTTTTTCCCCCAGGGTCGGGGTATCAAAAATGAGAGGATATAGGTTTATGGTGAGAGGAAGGAATTTCAAAGGGGATATGAGGGTGAGTTTTTACACAGAGATTGGTTGGTATCTGGACTGCACTGCCAGAGGAGATGGTGGGCTCAGATACAATTACTATGTATAAGAGGCATTTAGACAGACACCTAAATAGGCAAGGTTCATAATATGGAAGTCTTTCTCGAAACCACTGAATGACAAAAAAGGATGGCTTTGGCTTGTTGAGGGGGGAACAATTATCACTCAGAGAGAAACCCAGGCACAGGTAAATGTGTGATTACTGTGCTCCAGTTTGGAACTCAAGTGCTGTGTTCTAGAATGATTACTGATGATTACAAAATGATTACTGGGTTCCAGAGATTGGAACCTGAGTCATGGGCTCCAGTCATATGCCACCATCCCATCCTCACAGATGAAAATCTATGCCTTCCTCTCCATGTATTGTTGATATCCTATCACTGATGTGCCTACCTATTGAAAATGTCTCTCACTTTCTCTCTTTTTTTCACATTCTTCCCCTTCAACTTTTAATTTTCCATTTCCTGTCCCTTTTCCTTTCCATTTTGCCTTCTCCTCCTTTGGCTCTCTCCTTGGCATCTCACCAGGACCCACCCTCTCCAGCTCTCCCCACTCTTGCAATTTTTACACCAAAAGCCATTTAGTAAGGAGTCATCAAAAAAGGGCTTCTTACTTTTCCCCGGTGTCGTGATGAGACGAGCCACTGAGATGTCTTGTCACTTTTTGGACCTTCACACAAGCAGGATGTGATGAAGTCAATGTTGTTACAGAGTGCTTTGCATCTAGTGTAGATCTGCCGTTATACATAAACAACTCTCTCAAGCTGTACTGAAGTTACAACCAGATACTTCATCCTCAGTTGGATGTGTGCTTATTCTTCATCTAAAATACTGTTCCAATGAGATCAATGGAGCTGAATTTCAGAAGCAAAACACAACCGACAGGTGCTACTACATCTGGACATCTAACACACATGATCAAAGATAATTTCTAGGCAAATCTGTTTCAATGATGTTATTAGGGGAATAAATACTGACTAGGACATCAGGGATAACTTCCCTGCTGTTCTTTGAAATACTGCCAAGAGGTCCTCCACTCACACCTGACAAAGCAGACGGAGCTGTGGTTGATTGTCTCATCAAAACTAACGGCACAACACTATCTCGTGTTTTAAATCCATCTGAGAAGGCAAACAGGGCCTCAGCTTCCAATGGAAAGGTAGCACCCCCAATGGTGCAACATTCCTTCAGCACTGGTGGCCAAATCTACAATGCAGAGCTTGAACCTATATCCAACTGACAGATGGATATCTGATCAGAGAATGCTGCCAATAAAAGAGGCTGCTATCGTGGTAGGAGGAATATTTCTAGTATTTATTACTTCAACAGCTGAGTAATATAAAAGCACTGTAAATTAGTAATTGGCAAAAGATACTTCCTTTTCCTATCCTCAGGAGCTCTATTATTTAATGTCTCCTGAGCATGCCATGAGCTGCTCTGTTGATACCAGTGACAAATCCCATCAGCAAGTGGCTCTACTGCAATCCAAACCAATTCCTGATGCCATTCTGTAGGCAGCTGAGACTGGAAGCTCAGCACTGGCTTGTTCTTGCTATGTAATTGGGTCAATAGTAAATCTGAAATAGTGTAGACTAGACAAGACCACTAAGTGGGCTTTCAAAGACCTCCACATTTCAGTTTATTTTGCTTTCTTCTGAGAGGAAAAGGACAGCGAGCCTTAGAGCCATGAAAACATTTCCTGAATAAGAATGTGAATAAGCCGAATGAGTATGTGCCACCCCTTCATGCTTTATACTCCAGTAATATTTATCCTGCTGCAACACTTATCTTACAGTAACATTTATACAGTTAGAATTTTTATTTTGGTGTTAAATACTGCAGTAAAATTTACACTGTATTTGTAAATATATTTTGGTAAGATTTATAATAATAGTATTAATACATGCATAATATTTATGGCACTAATATTTATATTACAGTAATATTTATGCTGCAGGAAATGTTACACCACAGTGGTAATTATGCTAAAGTAGAATGCATGCTATAATATATCTCGCAGTAATATGTATTTCAGAAAAAAATTATACCGCTGTAATATTTATCCTGTGTTTATAGTGTAATAAGATTATATCGCAGTAATATTTTATGTTGCAGTATGATTTTTACCATAAATACATCTCGGTAATATTTATGCTGCCATAATTTTTATACCTCTGTAATATTTGAATTGCAGTAAGATTTATTCTATTGCAAATACTTGTATTGCAGTAGTAAGGACACTACAGCAATATTTAAACTGTAGTAATATTGATCGCACACTAATCTTTGTATTCCAGCAATATTTGTGCTGCAGTTATATTTTTATTGCATTAATATTGCTATCATGGCAATGTTTATCCAACACTAACGTTTATACTGCAGTAATATTTGTGCTGCGGCAGTGTTTATATTGCAGTGATGTTGGTACGTTAGTAATATTTATCCCACAATAATATGTATATTGCAGTGATATTTGCTTCAGTGCTGGCAGGATACTGAGCAAAATAATGGTGCAACGGGACCAACCTCCTGTTCTCAGCTGTAATGCTAAATACACAAGGCTTGAAATTTGCTTTCAGCCTGCTTTCCAATGCTGTTTGATCATGTTATTTTAATCAGAAAGGAATGTGAAAAATGGAGGTTGTTGCACTCTGACTTCAGATGGGGGTTAAATATTATCATTTAATCACTGACACAAACATTATTATACTGTGCTGAGATAGCAGCACAATCATTTGAATTGTTTTGAGTGAACCCTTAACAGCACACTCTTTGTACCATTAATAAAAAAGAAACAGACCATGCCTGTGATTTTTTTTTTGAAAGCCATCTGTGGTTGATCTGTTGAAATTTTTGAAAACTCCAATAAGAAAGGGGGTTCTGCAGCTAACATTACAGAAGAGATGTAGGATATGTTTTCTAGTTGCTTTCTGAGCCAGGCAGTGTTACCTGACACTGCAACTATAACTGGGAATCATACAAGAAGGAAACAGGGCAAGGAAAAGGAAGGTTAAAGTCAACGATAAAGTACAGGATAAAGAAGAAAGATTTTGGTCAATGCTATTCATGTTTTCTGTCTTTATAAAGATAAGGTTAATTTTAAAATGGATAGAAAGTTACTTGAGGTGGATTCGTAACTTACAAGTTACGAATTTATCTCTACTTAGAAGTAGAGATTTATACTGGGGTAAAATTGTAAAATTATTCCTGTAACTGCCAACACCAGTTCTGATAGTTACAAAGTGGATCTCTGCATACGCAGATGACCTTTAATCCAGAAGGATAACATTTAATTTCTGTGAATTTCTGCAGCTTCAAGATGGGTTACTGTTTTGTCGCAGTTTATATAATTCAGTGAACCGCTGTGATTTACCCATTTGTATCACTTATGAACTATGATTTGTTTGTCATTGTATAGACACATGCATATACAGTATACATCCTGACACTGTGTAAGTTAGAGAGGTTCAAAATTAATGAGATAGAAATTCCTGGCATTAGTTGATATATATCATTATTTGGGTTTTAGTGGAGTACTTGGCATTTTTTTTGTCCTGTTTTGAAATTCGAGTGAGGGTGGTTCTTGCCTAAATCTAAAGGAGAAGCGGTACTGTTTGGAAGCCATCTGTCATAATACCCAGCATTTCCACTTTCATTTCCCTTTATATTTTAATGCAGTGATCCTTATCTTACTAGCATTTTGTATTGACAGGAATGGGGCCCGTGTTTACTAATCTTCTGTATAAGTAAATTAATTCCTCCATTGGAATATTCTGCTCCTTAATTAGTGGCAAACTGCTACTCTGAAATTCGTCTTGAGTTGTGAAGGCATACAGTAGATAGCTCAGGTGATTTGCCTCGTGTTCCAGTATCTGGGACATAATCAATACTAGAGCAACTACTAGATGGAAGTCTCAATGTGCAAAACCTGCAGTCCAAAGAGGAACCAAGAATTTTGAAGCTGCCACGGTTTTGCATGTTGATGGACAATACATGTTTTGTGCATGTTAATTTTTATTCATAGCAATCGTTGGTTTGGCTGCACTTGGAGCATTGTGTGCCGTTCTGGTCGTCATGCTATAGGAAGGATGTGATTAAGCTAGAGAGGGTGCAGAAAAGATTCACAGTAATGTTATCTGGATTGGAGAGCTTGAGTTATAAGGAGAGATTGCATGGGCTGGTTTGCTTTCTCTGCAGTGAAAGGGGCTGAGAGGTGATCTTGTAGAGGTTTATAAAATTGTGAGGGGCATAGCTAGGGTAGATAGTCACAGTCTTTTTTCCCAGGCCGGGGAGTCTAAAACTAGAGGGCGTAGATGTAATACACAAAAAGTTCTGGAGGAGCTCAGCAGGTCAGGCAGCATCCATAGAGGGAAATAAACAGTTGACATTCCGGGCCAAGACCCTTCATCAAGACTGGAAAGGAAGAGGGGCAGAAGCCCTCTCACCTGTACTTGCCTATCCCCTGATCTCACCTATCCCCTGCCTGTGTGTACTCCTCCCCTTCCCTCCCCCCATGCCCCCCCCCCCACCTTCTTATATTGGCTTCTGCCCTCTTCATTTCCAGTCCTGATGAAGGGTTTTGGCCCGAAATATCGACTGTTTATTTCCCTCCATGGATGCTACCTGACCTGCGGAGTTCCTCCAGCATTTTGTGTATTGCTCCAGATTCCAGCATCTGCAGAATTTTATGCATCTGAGGCATAGATGTAAGATGGGGAGGGGCAGATTTAAGGGGTATCTGAGGAGCAAGATTATCACATAGAAGGTGGTAGGGACTTGGAATGAGCTGCCAAAAAAGATGGTAGAGGCAGGTACAAATACATCGTTTAAAAGACATTTGGACAGGAGTATGTGTAGGAAAGGTTTAGTGGGATATGGGCCAAATGGGATTAGGTTAAATGGGCATCTTGGTTGGTATAGATGAATTAGGCCAAGGGGCCTGTTTCTGTGCTGTTTAACTCTATAAATCTATAAGAATATGGATTTAAGTTGGGAAATATCACTTGGCACAAGTTAAATTATCTGGTGAGTGGGGGGGAAGTAGGAACTCTTTTCCTGTCTCTCTCTACTCTTTTTCCAGGTTGACATAACCTTTTTTTTGTGGCTCGAGGTCAATCTTTGTTTGATAGTGCTCCTGTGTGGCATTTTGGAACACCTTTTAAAGTTGGAGGTGCTATATAAGAGCATATAGTGGTTGCCTTCATTTCATTGTATTCAATATAAGACCAAGTCCCTTCACCAAGCTCACTGAAGGTATTTGGGGGGGGGGGGGGGGGGGGAAGTGGTGGAAGAGGGGAAGGTTTGCCAAACATTCATTCAAGGAAGCTTTAGATTTTAAGAAAACAATTTGCTGCAAAATGTTTCTGTACAGAGAAGTCCTTGCACAACAGTGCAGATCTGGTTGAGTGGCCATAAAGTGCCACTACAAGCATAAACACAAAAATGCAATGATGATAAAAGAATCATCCTGTTAAGGTTATATGGACCATCTATATAAAGGATCAGTGTCACACAGTACCTTAGAGTTAAATAGAGATTATTTCAGACTGCTAAGTGATTCAACTTGAGAGTGCGTGTCGTGTGTAACAATGCAGCTGCACAAATCACCCAGCATACAGCTACATTGCCAGTGCAGGTCTTCTTGGTAACTCTGTTAAGTAGATGCGTACACTTACTTAGTTATAGGTGTAAGGCTATCAACATTTCCTGATTTTTGTAATGTTTATGAAACTGAGGTATATTTTAGGAAAATTGCATAAAATCAAGACATTTCCTGCAGCATTGTAGCAGGGGTTTGACAGGAGCCTCTAAATCATGGTCAGGAGCTCTGTATAGTGTACTTGCTGCATAGCCTGAGGGTCATAGGCAGCCCTTATCCTTTTTATCTGTGACCCTTGGTGGAAGTGCTATTCCATGGGTCCTTGAACTTACAATCATAGTCCTTGCAGCTCTGAGACATTCCCCATTCTAGGGGTTCAAAATGGAAGAAGAAAAATCACAGGAGTGCTGGTAGAGGCAGATACATTAGGGACATTTAAGAGACTCTTAGGTGCATGGGTGATAAAAAATGGTGGGGTATGTGGGAGGGAAGGATTAGATAGATCTTAGAGTAGGTTAAAAGGTTGGCACAACATTGTGGGCCGAAGGGCCTGTACTGTGCTGTAATGTCCTATGTTCTTCATTGGGTGCTCAGAATAGACTGGGAGAATTGGCGGTCATTGAAATGCTCACTGCATTATAACTAAAGTGGGCCATCATACAGGATAGCACAGAGTGAAAGGGCGAGGGTAGTGCAGCGACATATAAGGCAGGCTCTTAGTGTGAGCACTGCCATGCTTCATAGAATAAAACAAATTGTGACTGCTTAAAGCAGGCCTGCCTTTTTTGATCGAAGGCTATGAACAGCTAATTGATGTTATCACTGCAGAATGATATTGTCACATGGTGAGCAGGCAGTTGCAAGAACAAGAGAATAATTCTCCAGCTCTGAAATAGAATTACAGACTTTGCATATTATGAATAGAGGATACAGATTCAGATATTTTTATCCAACAGGGAACCTGACTAAATAATGCATGTAAGCTGAGGCAATATAATGTTGAGACCAAATGCTGGATAAAAATTCAGTTCAATAGATTTCAATTATGTCATGCACTTTTATATTTAAATATATATTTTTTGTATGTTGAATAGATCAGACTATAAGGAAAAAGGGACAGGCATAGTATCCAGTAAGATAAACCAGAAGTCTTTCATTGAGGGGGAGAAGGAGGGCCATGGGAAAATTGAGGGCTCAGATTTGGTAATGGCCAATCCATAATGTATACTTTATTTCTGGAACCATACCCCTGATTTCTCAAGCTTTCCTCTCTGCAGAGGGCACTATACCACATAATCATTACTAGCAGGACTATGGCCATGAGGATTTCCTTTTGTACTTTTTAAAATGTTCCCCCCTATCTGGAAGATGTTGCTGTTTGGTTTCTCTGACCACAAGTACCTCAGTGTAACCTTTTTGGTGTGACTACTGGCAGAACAGCTGGCAAGTTGCATCTTGTTTTCATTCACACAAATGCACTTTTTGTGTTAACAGCAACTACAACAAATTCAACACAACCAGAACATAATAAAAACAATTCAAGGCACTGCATGGGGTATTACTGAACAAACAAAACAATAAAACCTTCTATTTAAGTGGAACTTCAATACAACAAAAACAACCTAAGATGCGCCACAGGAGTGTTATCTTCTAAAATCATGCTGAACCCACCATGGGGATGAAGTGACAAGTGAACTTGTCAATGAACTCATTGAAAGTTTTCGATGAGTGAATTATAGGATAAAAGAGAGGCAGAGAAATGAAGAGGTTTAGGAAGCAGATTCCAGTGATTAAGACCTTGGAAGCTGAAGATATAGTTGTCAATGATGAGTAATTAATTTCAGGGATGGATAATAGTTCAGAATTGGAGAACTATGTCACAGGTCCAGGGCTAGAGCAAACTGGATAGGACGAGACCATGGCGGTGCCAGGAGTTGGTGAGCAAACACAAATGTAATGAATGATTGGAACCTGTGCTGACAAAATCTAGACTCAGGGATGTTGAGGCCACTGGTAGGACGAGCACTGTCTTCAAACTGATACTGGCTATCAACAGGTGGTGGGATTGCATTCTGACTGCTTCACTGTCTGGTCCATTTAGTAACATTCTCAATTTCCAAGTGACATCACCCAGGGTGAAATTTCACAGGGGTACTTTGATAATCATCAACTTTGGCCAGAGAGCAGAATGCTGTCTCTCTGTGGTTTGTTCACCACTATTGTTGTGTTGCAGTGAATAAATGAAGGATCCTATGGATGCTCGCCAAAGAGTGAAGCAGGATTAACGAGCAAATTCAGTGGTCTTCTGGTGTAAGCAAGTCCACAGTGCCATGATTCAAAGCTAATGACACTGATGATTTAGATAGAGGTACCACTTTGACGTGAAGGGGGTGGGGTACAAGAGGTTGGTTAAAGTTGTGGAGACATTCAGATTTTTACCCACATCTGTGCAGTATCTGACCCTGGTCTACAAAGCCATATTATGGAATAGCATGTATATGCAATTGAGGGAGCTGGTGATGGATGAAATCCTGCTATTCATTTGGTAGGCTCCTGGTTTTGGAAGGCAAGTCAGGAAAAAAAAGTGCTGCTCAGAGTTATTTATAACATCAGTCAACAAATTAGTACATATGCTTTTTATATGCCATAGAGTTACACAGCACAGAAACGGGCCCTTTGGCACAGTTTGTCCATGCCGACCAAGTTGCCTACCTGAGCTTATTCCATTTGCCCACGTTTGGCCCACATCCTTCTAAACCCTTCCTATCCACATACCTGTATAAATGTCTTTTAAATGTTGTAATCCTCCCCTCACTCCTTAAACCTATGCCCTCCAGTTTTAGCATCCCCTACCCTGGGGAAAAAGACTGACTATTCACCTTATCTATGTTCTTCATGATTTTATATACTTCTGTAAGGTCACCCCTCAGCCTCCTATGCTGCAGGGGAAAAAAGCCCCAGCCGATTCAGTCTCTCCATATAATTCAAGCCCTTCAGTCCTGGTAACATCTTTGTGGTTTTTTTCTGTACCCTTCCTAGCTTAAGGATATCCTTCTATAGCCAGGAGAGCAGAACTATACACAATACTCCAAATGTAGTCTCGCCAAAGTTTTGTACAGCTGTAATGTGACGTCCCAACTCTTGTATTCAGTGCCCTGACTGATGAAGGCAAGCATGCTAAATGCCTTCTTCACCAAGCTGTCTACGTGTGTTGCTTCCAGGGAACTATGTACTTGTACATAGGCTCAAGGACAGCTTCTATCCTGCTATTATAAGACTCTTGAACGGTCCTCTGGTACTATAAGATGGACTCATGACCTCACAGTCTACCTTGTTGTGGCCTTGCACTTTATTGTCTGCCTGCATTGCATTTACTCTACAACTGTAACATTTTATTCTGCATTCTGTTATTGTTTTCCCTTGTACTACCTCAATGCACTGTTGTAATGTATGGATGGCATGCAACACAAGGTTTTTCACTGTACATCGGTACATGTGACAATAATAAACTAATTCCAATCGTATCCCTAGGTCTCTCTGTTCTACAACACTCTCTAGGGCCCTGCCACTTACTGTGCAAGTCCTGCCCTGGTCATAAATGCGACACTTTGCATTTGTCCGAATTAAATTCCATCTGCCATTCCTTTCTCAGTTGATCTAGATCCTGTTGCAATCTTAGATAACCTTCTTCATTGTCCTCTTTACCACCAATTTTGGTGTCATCTGCAATCTTGCCAACTATATTCTCAGTTATATTGTTAATATAGATGACAAACGACAGTGGACCCAGCACTGATCCCTGTGGCACACTGCTGGTCACAGGCCTCCAATCTGAAAAACAACCCTCCACTATGACCATTTGATATGATTAAATATCTCATGGAAGCTAAATAGTATTACTCACAAGAGGAGTAGCAGTTTTGATTCTAATGGCAATATGGAGACACTAATATTATAATTGGTTAATTTGTCCTCAACTTCATTTGGAACCACTCTGAATATAGAACATTGTTGACTAATATTTCCAAATACTGATATAATTCACCTTAAAAATATAAAAAGCAGGTGGTCAACGTTTCGGGTTAGGACCCTTCTTCAGGACACTATGAACATTATGCAATTATGAGTAAACATCCCCACTTTTGACCTTATGATGGAAGAAAAGTCACTGATGAAGCTTTGATGGGCCTGGGATGCTGCCTTGAACTTCCACAATTAGATCTTAGGGCTGGAATGGTTGACCTCTAACAACCACAACCATCTTCCTTTGTAGTGGTACGATTTAGTCACTGAAAATCTTTTATAAGAAAGTAATGAGAAATCGCCACTGCCCAATCAGTTTATCCTATGTCCTTTGCACTCGTGCCAAATCCTGCTACCTTGCACTTCTTCTATAACTTTGTGCCAAACTCATGCCCATTAATATGAAAATGATGAAACTGCTGTCTGTTTTGAAAGGATCACATCATCACTATCACACAGTAATGTTTTGGAAGTTGTAGCTCTTGCCACAATCCACTTTGTCTGTCAGGAATTCAAAGAGGGAATCAGCCTTGGAGATATTGTGAAGTTAATTTTTCATCAGTCTGTGTTGCCAATGTGCCCAAACACTCAATGGGTGGGTTATCTGAATATTTTAATCAGCCTAGACAAAGTTACAACCATAATTTAACAAAAAACATTATTATACAGAAGCCACCACTAGTGGCGCAGAGTCGTACCTCCACAAAGGAAGATGGTTATGGTTGTTACAGGTCAATCATTCTAGCCCTAGAATCTAATTGTGGAAGTTCAAGGCCCGTCAAAGCTTCATCAGTGACTTTCATTCCATCATAAGGTCAAAAGTGGGAATGTTCACTCATAATTGCATAATGTTCATAGAGTCCTGAAGAAGGTCCTGACCTGAAACATTGACCATGAAACTTTTCTTCATGGATGCTGCCTGGCTTGCCGAGTTCCTCCAGCATCATTCGTGTTTTTCATACTGTTCACTTCCATTTGCAACTCTTCAACAAATGATGCTGCCCTTGCCTGCGTGCAGCAAGACCCAGACAATGTTCAGATACATGAGTGAAAGTTGTTCAAATAAATAATTTAATCACTGAAAATCTGGCCATTTTGCCTCATGCTGAAAGTATTCTGACTGATTAAGTAGCCAAATTTAATTGATGAAATATTTCACCAGAAAGATATTATGTTAGGATAATGTAAAACAAAACCTGAAGCAAACCATCTCTCAAATCACAGTAAGTCTGCCATTTGCAACGGAGCTGGGGTAACAATACAGGCTGGCATGTTGCAAAGAGATGTAAAAATCCTAAACTGCCATTCTTTTGTACATTAGATTGGAGCCAGCAACACACATTGTTTACTGACTCCTTAATCGGCTAACTCATCTCTTTAGTGCCAGTTCCTCATGGCCCTCAATTCCCTAATCTTTCGCAAATTTATCTACTTCCTCTTTAAGTACTCCAAATGATCTAGCCTCCACAACCCTCCAGGGTAGACAATTTCAGAGATTATGCACCTTAGTTTTAAAGATTTGAGGAGAGGAAAGATCAAGGGAGGGGGGCTGAAGAAGAAAGAAAGTTATGATGTACCTATGACTACACTTTGGAATGTCCTAAGTTTATGATAATATGCTGTAAACATGCAGTCTATTGTTTCTGAGCTAGACAGGCCAATAACGTGACATTACATTATATGACTTTATATATGCTCATACCACCACTTAAAGATGCAAGCAAACGTGTGAAGTGTGGCCACTACTCTCTAGCCTAGAAATTACACTCATTTTTGATAATAAATTTAGTGTTTTGAGACACTCAAATGGTACTTGCAAAAGTTGCAAAAAGAATGAGTACTTCATTTGCAAGTTAACAGAACATCATTGTTAAATTTGCCTGCATAAAGCTGCATTGAAACTGATGTAGTTGGCTTCAGCGCAGTGGTCCCTGTTGATGCATTGCAGATTCTCACAGTTGGCAACATGTTACATGGAAAATATGATCTTTGCGGCCAGTTCTTATGGGGATAGAACACAAAACAGGGTGCAGTCTTCTAGCTGCACATGAGTGGTTCTGTGGAGATAATAACAATGTTGCAAGATGGTTAGGAGAGTGATCTCAAAAAGTCAGTAGAACCTGGACAAGCTGGTGAAGAACAGTGTTTGTAAGAGCCATGTTCTATGTGAGTCACAGGGACCCTCACTGACTACAGCCAAGTGTTTCCTGGCAGGAGGTTGCCAGGGATGTTTGCATAAGATCTTTGTATTATCATATACTAACGTTTATACAGAAGAGGTCATTTGGCCCATTGGGCCAATGCCAGCTCACATTTTGTGGTTCTTTAACTAGAAGGGTTTTGGGCAAGATGTGGTTAATAAAAGCTGGTTATTCTGTAAGTAATTGTTTGTTACATAAATGTTGATGCCATTTGGGATGGTTTTATTCTGGGGAAAAAAATGTAATGGAGAATGAAAATCTTATGAGAGGAATTTTCTGATGGGAGCTGAGCCACCCAGAAATTTGTGTAAAACTGCTTTGCTTCAGGTTAAACCGGGTTTTATAACAGTAGATGTGTGTTTTTTGGAGTTGAGTTCTGTCCTGTTGTGTTTAATATATAATGGATAACACATTTTTATATTTTAGTGTATTGCTACACAAATAGCACTTCCTGTTCTGTTTGATCAAAGCAATTATAACTGGCATAAGCTTTGACTATTTTAGTATTTGCATCAAGATGGTTACATTGTTCTCCCATTATTAAGAGCTTACATATATCTTGCCTTCCACTATCATTGTTGTTTACTTATATTTTTGTAATTCCAACAAGATCTTCAAAATAGATGGTTTTAAGATGGGTGATGATGTGGCATAAGAATGTATGAGGTAGAAGCAGGAGTTGGCCATTCATTCCCTCATGCCTTCTCTCCCATTCAAAAAGATCTCAGCTGACCTTCTTTATCCCAGTACCTGTACTGACTGTATATCTCTTGATTCCTTTAATATCTCAAAAATCTATCAGTGTCTGCCTTAAATAAATTAAGCACCTGAGCCTCCACAGCATTCTTAGGTGAATTCCAAAGATTCACTACCCTCTGCTTGAAGAAACTTCTTCTCGCCTCTATTATGATTGACTGACCCCTTATTTTGAGATTCTGTTCCCTGGTTCTAGACACCCCAGCCAGGGAAAACGTCAGCTCTGCATCCATCTTGCCCAACTCTAACAATTCTGTATATTTCAATGAAATTGCCTTTCATTCTTGCAACTTGGGTGCATAGACCCAGGCTGCTTAATCTTTTCTTATGTGACAAATCTTTCCTTGTGTGAGTACCAGGCTATAGGCTACTTGCCTTCTTTATGCTGTAATCAACACCATCTCCATGTAGGTGAGCAGAATCCTACTCACCAGCTGGAGCCCTGCTGCTCCCATATCTCTGTCGTGCAGCAGTCTGCTGTCAGCTACAAGTCTGAGAACTCTCAGCCATTGGCAATCAACTTTCAGCTCAAGGATTTTGAAAAACAGCGTTGAGTGATGAAGGGATAATTGATAGTCAAAATACATTGCTAATCTATGTCAAGTACAAAAGAGTAAACTTGATTCATTTGGGGAAAACCTGAAAAACGAAGCTGTAAAATTATTCCTTGAGAAGGAGCTGAATGGCACCAAAGGACTCAATTGTTGAAAATGTCTTAAGTTTCTCTGTTTATTACTATTTTGAATTAAGTGTTTCCAATAATGTTTCATAAAGAGTTTTGAAGAAATATGCCTTTGCAGCATTGAATGAAATTCTTTCTATTGCCACCTTGTACCACTGCCATCCTGTGGCTGTCTCCCTTCGCGACTGTGAGTGGTTACGATCTGAAATCCACTGACTGAAAGGGTAGTAAAAGCAGATGCTATGGTAACCTTCAAAACTGAATGGAATAAGTACTTGAAAGTGAGAACATTGCCGGGCAATGGGAAAAGACCAGAGGAATATGACTAATTTTTTCTGAGGTGGCACAGCCACAAGGGCTTTCTTCTGTGGGGTGTGGGTGCAGAAGCACGTCTTTTTGGCATCTTCATCTCAAATGAATAGTTCTTTTGTATCTTTCTGATTTATCCCAGATCACTAAGTAGTTTAAAATACAGCTTGTTTTCACTCTCACAGTTATTCAGAGGCTTCATTGCCAATTTGTCTTGGTTCCCACTAAAGCAATTAATACAAAAGCATTGGATAGGCAGCAGCTTTATTACACTCATGCACCTGTGGTTTCAATAGAAGCTGGGTGTTACGTAAATAAGCCATTCCAATGGGCAGTTAATGCTGAGCAAATCAACACTGCAGTTGTTTGGTTAGGGGCGTGATGCTTAAAATTGCACAACTGCTATTGGTGACATTTAGAGGTATTTCTTTGATTCAGAAGAACCGTAACTTTAAGCAATTTGTTAACTGAACTTGGAATGCTTATTTTTCTTGTGGGATTTATCATTGTCAGAAAGTAAAAGATTGCCTTCTTTTTTCCATCTAAGTGTTGCTCTTGACATCCTCCATGGGCATGGTTTGCTGAGTGTGTTTGCCATTTTTGGTGGAGTGTTTTTGCCACTTGTGCTTTGCATCAGGTTGGTCCCAGATTTCACCCATATTCTGTGCTGAGCTTGCTGTTGTTAGGAGGAGCAGTGGTGTGGACTAGTTTCAGCATCTTGAGCAGAGACTGGGATAGTGTAATGAGAAAATACCCCCTCCAGATCAAGGGTCTCAACCCAAAATGTCAACTGTTTAGCTACCTCCACAGATGTTGAGTTCCTCCAGCATGTTGCCAGAAAATCTTTGTTGCTCAAAGTGAAAAGACATTCTCTCTTCAATCAGTAAACTTTTAGAACAGCATTTGCATTGCAGAAATGCTCACTGACTACATTCACGAAGTTACTGCCTTAGGTCATGTTAAAGTGTTTGCGTGTGTGTACACGTGAGACGGTGTATGTATTTCTATTTTTACTTCAGCCTGATTTTTTCCAGTTGCTTAATGGAGAATTTTACTTAATTTTTTTTTGTATCTGTGAAGTCTGGCATTACTCTGTCTGTATTAAGGTGATTGCCAAATTTATAACACAGAGCAATGTTTGCTGTAATTTGGGTACATTGGTCTTTCAGTCCAATAAAGTTTTCAGTTCCATTTTAATGTTTAGAAAATCCTAAGAGATTACTGAGATTGAAATAAGCATGACATTGCTTATTTGGCCATTATCGGAGTGTTTTAGATATTATTAATGAGGAATTGCAGTGTTTTATCAATATCTTAAAACTTTTATTTACATTCTGGTCTTAACATAAGAAACATATTAAAGCATTCTACAGATGAAGAGAGGATACAAAAGGTGAAGGAAATGAGACAGTTACAGTAAAGGGAAAGTTTATTTATGGGGAGCTTCAGAACCAGGTAAGGATGGTGTAGCAGAAGGATTTGGAAGGGCCACCGCAGCTGAAGGATTGGTTGGAGCATGAGTGAGAAGTAGATTAGTGGAGGTTGTTTTCAAGATCATAAAGCTTGGAGGAGATCAGAAAACCAGGTCAGGCATGATCATAAAGAAGTTTAACATGAAGATCAAGGATACTTGAATCTTTGTGATACAGGAAAGCAGCAATACATGGTTGGGAGGATTGTGAGGGAGGTCCAGGGCTTTGTGTCTCATGCAGACTATGGATTGGATCTAGAGTTAGAAGCTCAGCTCAAGGACAAGCACAATACTTGACGTTTGAACCTTGGGGTTAAGCAGTCTGGGATAGTAGCCTGCAGATGATCACACAAGAGGAGGAGGATTTCCCTCATTGGTTATCATCACACTGATTATTTCAGTACAATGACCAAGTCAATTATTTTAACAGGCAGATATAGTGATGAACTCTGATGTTAATAAATTGATTTTTTGCCATTAATTGACATTCAGGAAAATTATTGAATTAAAAATCTGAATTGCTCTTGAACTTCGTTGGTTAACTTCCACCAGCCATTTCAACCATTAACAGACATTGCCAGAAGCAACTCCATCTGTATCTGAGGGTTGGCTGTTCTGGAATCCAAATACAATTGTCTTCAATCAGCTGCAGCCTTTGTGCTTGTTTTCTTTATAATGTGGTCTGTTTTGGAATTTTGTTGGTAAACCCAATCATTTTCCAACTTCTGCCTTCCTATAATTATCATAGGAAATGCTCTGTTTCTGGCTGCTTTGGGATGATGCTCTTTATTTTGTGATTGACGGATGTTAAAAAACTCTCGTGGAATGCAGTGTGACTGTGCAATGCATTGTTTCTCCAGTTGTTAATCCCTGCTTCCTCGTTCCATTGCTAATGATCCAAAGTGAAGTGGGAGCACTTGGACCATTCTGTTCTCTGACTTCCATTTCAGGAATATGACATAAAATGCAGACCCCATGATTCCAGATGATATTTTCTGTGTCCAGCCCATCGGTGTTTAGCCTGATGTTTAGGAATAATCAAAAATAAATACCACATCCTGAGAGCTGGAGATAACATTGTGACAGCTCTATTGGTTGCCAACCATTTTCAGATTTTTGGAATTCTTAAACCTCTATTTTGCATTCTGATGATTGTTGCAGGGTAAGTCCTGCTTTTTGATAATCCCATCAAATGTTTTCTCTACTAGCGCAGCCAGTCACTGGAAGAACCAACCAACTGGCAACATCTTTATCTCAGTATTGAAGGAATTGATTTCAGAGTATGGAAAGCAATTAGAAGTGGAAATCTTTGTGGTGCAACTCACGCTGTATTAGATAAAGTAGTTTTATAACATTGTGTTTAAAATATGACACCAAGGGAACAGAACCCAGAGCAGAACAATAGGGATTTTAAACCTTCTGTGGTTGGAGATAATCAGCAAGAATGATTGGATCGGCAGAGCTCCAGATAGTCCCGGAATGTGCCACGGAGCATTCTCGAGCTTGTTGGTCCAAAGCTTTTGGAAGCCCCCCCCATTCCTTTTAAAGCTAGTTTAATATAGTCTATAATCCCTGTATGTAGTAGCTGAAGAAGCAAATCATATTGTTGAACTGCTTTATTTTTCATTTTACATTGTAGAACATAACTAATGAGATGCTGAGTTCCTTCAAATGACCACAAAGTAGGCAAGTAGAAAAAATTGTAAAAGGCACATTGATGTAAGAAAAATGGAGGGTTATGGGCTGTGTAGGAGGGAAGGGTTAGGTTGATCATGGAGTAGGTTTACACAGGTTGGCACACCATCGTGGCCCGAAGGGCCTATACTATGCTGTACTGTTCTATGTTCTATCTGAGAATGGTCCCATTGATGAGGGTGTCTTATTGAGTGACTGATTAGCTGCTGACCACATTTCAGCAATGTGTTCCAGTCAATTCCAAAGGCTAGTTTATTCAGCAAATTAAGAATTAATATCAGTATCATATTTATTATCACTGACTTATATGATGTGAAACTTGTTTTGCAGCAGCAGTACAGTGCAAAGATAACAAATTATGATAAATTACAAAAATAATGCAAGAAAAAAGAAATACTGAGGTAGTGTTCATGGATTCATGGACCGTTCAGAAATCTGAAGACAGAGGGGAAGAAGCTGTTCCTGAATCGTTCAGTGTGATTCTTCAGACTCCTGTACCTCCTCCCCGATGGGAATAACGAGAAGAGGGTATGTCCTGAATGGGGATGGTCCTTTGTGATGGATGCCACCTTCTTGAGGCACCGCCTCTTGAAGATATCCTCAATGGTGAGGAGGGTTGTGCACGTGATGGGGCTAGCTCTAGATGGAACTAGCCTTAAATAAAACATTTATTTTATTTGAAAGGAACAGTTTTCTTGTTTCTTCTTGACCTATTGATAAAATCTAATTTGCAGAAACTGCTCATTTTGGAGCCTTACATTCTTTTGACTTCATTACCATCTTTTAATTACTGAGCAATGCAAGCAATCTGTTCAAAGGATTTCATCTCTGATGCTAAACAGTAACTTTAGGGAGAAAAGTATTTACACTCAGCATAGAAAGGGACCAGAATAATTGGTTCACTTTTAGGTAGGGCAGAATAAAATGAGAAGCTATGTCTTTTAGCATAATTTTGTAAAAAATAATACAATTCTAATACATTGACTTTAATCATTTCACATCTTCAATTGTATATTCTGTCCTCAGCTGCCCAATTATTTGGTGAGGAACAATATATTTTGGACATTTTTATTGCACTTTTTTCTGTGTAATAGCCCTACTAACCAGGTATATTTGTGTTTTCTGACATGAAGATAAATATGGGAGCTCAGATAATTAAGTGTGTAAAAAAAACATTAAGACAAAACATGTCATTATTGATCTACATTGTAGTGGGCCTGAAGAACAAGTGATACAAAGTTCAGCAAAAAAGTCAACTTTTTTTTTAGTGACTTAATTTCTTTTGATAGAAAATTGATGATGAACTTGTTTGCATGAAATTCCTTTATATGCTATTTTAACCTAATTATTTAAACAGGTTAATGACTGCGCTAAAATAAGAATGTTATGTGAATTAGCAATAGTACATTCCCAAAGGAGACTAACCCCTTAGTGTTGAAGGATTTCATGCTTTTTTTTCATATGAAATACTTGTTGCATGATGTGTCAGGCATGGGGCAATGGATAATTGGGTCAGAGGAATATAAAATGTACTAAGCACCATTTACAGAGCAAGTGGTCTCTAGCAGTGCCAGAACTGCCTTTGCTTCTCTGGAATGGAGTCCTTCACTGCAGACTGATAGCAGCAAGTGGGAAGCAGACTAAGAGGCTCTCTCTTGTGAAATTTAAAGTGCTCATTTCAAAATATGTGTAGGGAACCATTTATGTACAAAGATAAATGGACATTATTTCGTTAAATCATTCAGCCTAATCATCTTGTAGGGATGAAATAACAAATAAAAGAACAGATTAAATGAAGTATTTTTCTCCTAATATAGAGGACTTTCTGTGTTGAGAACTTCATTGATAATCCTCACTATGAACATGCATTTTGATAATCGGTGAAATATCTGTGGTGGAGCCATTGTGTGGTTTAGTTTCATTTCCAGAAGTCTTAATTCTATTGACTTGTCTCGTATTATTAGTTCCTCCTGTTTCCCTCCACTATCTGTTTACCCTGGTTGCTATGTTAGTGACCAAAACTCCAATGACCTTTGGCCCTGAATGTGAGGCAAGGTCGTGATCCATTCAAACTCAATGACATGTTGGTATTGCTCTAACACACACACACATCTCTTACAAAAAATGTGTTGCATTGCAAAGCTGTGGTGCACAAAACAGGGTTATTTTCTAGCTTTTATAATTCATCTATTGAATGCTTGGATGAGGTTGCACAAAATGCTGGTCAAAGTATCGGTCAACGTTAGCTGTTTTCATCATATCGACCATTTCTCATTGTTTTTCTCCTTTTAAGCTTCTTTCATACATCACTTGGTGGCTCATAAAATACAGAAGGCTTAGCTAACCTGCCTGTTATTTGCAAGTAGTGCACATCAGGACCAATTGATGGGGGGGCAGGGGAGGCAATGATTGGGCTGGTGGAGGGATGTTGAAGGTGGATTTGGGGTGGTTGCTTGTTAAATATTATTTTCCTTTTTAATGCATGACACCTGCTGGATCTCTACACCCCCACACATATCCCTGATCCTAAGAAAAACAGCTATTAAATCCGTCAACTGTCACTGTGTCCATAATTCATATTTGATTATTCTGTTATTGATTTCTCTTCCATATCACCATTAGACCACCTCCTTTAGGGAAGAATAGTTTTCTTCCCGACCGCAGAAAGAAAAGAAAATCTACAGTGCAGTTAAATATTTCAAACTCTTAATCCAAAGTAGCTATGGTAAAGGGCTAATAATTCAAAAGTCTGACCTCAAATTCAACTAGTGTGATGTGATAACTAGTGCATGAAGTGACCATAAGAGCTGCCATGTCGCACGTTTTGACCAAGTTTACCACTAGCTTATTCAAAATGCAGGTTGAAAAGAAGTTTTGAGGAAGAAGGCACATTTGTATTTTCCAGTTGAGCATTTTCATTCTTTAGAAAATATTTGTTATTTTTCAACACAATTATTTTCAGTGTTGATTTTAATACCCATTGAGGAATGGATTTGTTTTGGGGGTAAGGTTAAAGTTAAAATGATAAAAATTTGAAACAAGAAACTCACCAGGTCTACTTCTAGTTTTAACAGAACCAGACAAAGGCAGGCCAGTCAGTCATGGAAGTCTTCAGATGAAGCTGGGAGCCAGATCTATCGGGTGGTTGTCTCACAGCACATTTAGTGGTTAGGAGTGGGTATGTTTCCTCCGAGTGTGACAGGCAAACCTGCAAACTCTACCTAGCACACATCCACTACCTCCACAATCCCAAACCCTACACCCTGAAAACAATATGATCAATCTCTTTGCGAGTACTAACCTCCAATCTCTTCACTCCCTAACATGCTGCTGCTGCTGCTCCCCCTCTGACCTTTCCCTTCCATCTCCCCTGTCTCTCCACAATGTTTACCCCCAAAAATTATTTTATGTACTTCTTGAGTTGCAGGATTTCTCTTTCCTCTTCAAAGCCTGACAGTCAAGCTAGCTTTCAGTCAATGTATGTGTTTTCTTTAAAAGCATGCATCCACTGGAGTTAAACTCCAGTAATAAGTAGTATTGCCATACCTTCAAGGCCTAATCTTAACGAGTATAGGGACTTTTTCTCATATTATTACTCTCCACACTTGGCCATTTAGAGGGGATTCTGAAATTGCTCTGTAGTGGTTAGTGTTAACTTGAGTAAAGGAAGCTTGCCTAATGTAGAAGATTTTCTTTCATTAACCTTGGATAATATTTTTTTAAGTCAAAAATAGATGAAAGGAAGCCGTAAACTCTACCATTGAATTGGTCTATCTTGTGTTACTTGTGACAATTTCTTTATTGTGGTAATGCAACATGTTTTGATTTATATTGATTTATGTGGATCTAATAATATGGTTAACTCTTACTAATTTCAAGAGTCATTCCCAATATTTCCCTCAATTCAACAGCCTTGATGGTAATCCTTGAAGCACCAATAATCCTGCAGAATATGTTTGCTGCTTGTTTCTTACTTCTTAATGCCGGCTTTTTTTTGCTTCCATCATTTGGTAAGTATAAGGCAGTTAGCCACAGAATGACATGCCTGAAACTGGGAACTCAGTGGAGCAGGAAATCAACCCACCAATCTGTGGTACATTATACCACTGTATCACCCCTAGGTGTGGACCTGCAGAAAAAAAATAAGAGGCACCAATGCAATCTATTTAACTTCAAAGAGCCCTATTTCTGTTCAGCAAGCTTTTCTGAGAGCTTTTCTGGTTTAGACCATGTAGCATTTTGCTTGCTGCATTTGGTGGGCTGAAGGGCCTGTATTGTGCTGTATGGTTCTATGGTTCCTCTTCACTGTTGTAGAACGGGACCACATTTATGAGAAATCTTGACCACTGCATTGAGGGCTCCCAGATTTGAGATAAAAAGCCAGTGAAAGTCAGGATGGATAAAAAGCAGTAGATTAGAAATTGGATTGCATAGCCCTGAAAAAAAAATCAGTGCATCTGATCCACTTATGATTGCACCTGGAGTAAATCATGTTAGCCATCATTTCCTGGTGACATTATACAAATTATGAAATTGGACCAGGCTAGTGGCACAAATCTCAGTGCTTGAGATTTGTCAGCATTGCTGACTTTCGCTGAGTGCAGGCAGTCTTTGACTATACTCATGAGTCCACAATTATTTCCCCATTGACCTGAACCTTTTTTTTTAAATGGAACCAGTTCCCACTTCCCCAATGTGCAGATGGTTGTGGATCACTAGACGAATTTTCTGATGGTGAATGTCAGTAGACATGACTTCATCTGAGGGAGTCAGTTGTGCTGGATATTTTCAGTGCTGACACTGCCTTGAGGGAAGAATCCTGGGGAACAAAGACTTCGTTCCACACACCATTGTACTGTCTAAACACAGTAGCTCAACACAGGTACAGGTGATCCACCAAATACCAATACAGCAGTGAAAAATGCTTTATATCTCAGAAGACTGCGATTTTGTTGCTTGAATCAGTGTGGTGGCATCCAGCTATACATGCCAGGCAGCTGCAGAGACTTTGCCATAGCGTGCTGTATTCTGCATAACCTTTGCAATCAGAGGATGAGCAGCAAGGAGACAAAGAGCCTGCAGAGCAACAAGATCAAGCAGAGCAGGAGAAAGAAGAAAAATACCAGTGGAATTTCCTTTCTTGGTAACCACAGCCTTGGGTTCAAGTGAGTGGAAAAAGAAAGCATCATCTATTTAAAAAAAACTCTGTAATAAAGAGACAAAATCATGGTTCCTAATGCAAATTGTGAACCCTACATATTTCAATCTTTACCAACCATATATTAGGCAGGGAAGCCATGGCTTACAGTGGTGTGAAACTCACACAGATGTATCATATGAGGGCGTAAAGTTTGTTTCTGTAGCAGATGGGTTTTCTCATTCCTGGAGAAGATACCTGGAGCTATTGCCATCCATTTCCTCTTGTGATGGTTCTGGTCGGTCTCCTAGCCCTGTTGGTGCAAGGATCTCCCTTGTGGCATGCATTTTGTTGACTTGTATGCCCCCTTGAGTGAATCTAGTAACTCCCCACCTCTTTCCTGCAGCCTTTCTCTCCTCCTTGGCTGCCATAGAGAGTGTTGCTGCTCTCTACCTGGCTCATAGAGTGAGGGTTTCTTAAGGGTTGACATTGGAAGGTGTGCAACAAAGTGTTGCAAACCAGATATAATTGGACTTGATCCCATCGAGAAACATACCGAGACAAGAGACTGCAGGTGCTGGAAACTAGATCAAAAAAAACAAACTATGGAGGAACTCAGTGGGTCAGGCAACATCCACTTGATGGAGAGCCAATGTCACAGGTGAGTTTCATTCTATCCTCCAATGATGTCCATAGAAATTAAGCTTCCAGGAAAGGACTTCTGACAATCATCAGGAAACTTTGCCTAAATTTTCCTCAAACATATTCTATGGGAATTGAAGTCAACTGTAACCCCAGGATTCCAGTCATGTCTGGCATCAGCTGCCTGGGGATTGAGTTACAAGACCTTTTGTGCCAGAACCTGATCCTTGCTGTGCCAAAAAATCTTTCCCTGCTATTATTGATGTGCACTCTTTGATTTGGAGTAGTCTTGAAGACCATTCCTCTTACTGGTGTGCAAGTAGACTATTCCATTAAAATTCATTTTTGATCACCATTATTATTAAAACTAATAGAAAGTAATCCAATTGCAACACCAGCTAAAATTTGGTATTAGTATTCCCAGTCACACCACGATGACTCAACTGTGTATGAATATTGGTGACTGTAATGTGTTGTGAGCATTAATAACGCAGCACTTTAAACATTTCTAATATATATCAGGTCATGGAATTTTACAGTGACTCGGATTGTTCATCAGTGTACTTTCGGAAGTAACGCCACAGTCATCAATCCTCTCGTGTCAATAGCATCACACTTGAAGGACAAGGTGTGCATTGGAACTCAGCCAGCCATGTACGAGAAAAGCTCCACACACTAAGAGCTCAGGCACAATGACATTGTGAAAGTTTTCTGAGATAAAGGTTAATTCCAGAAGGATAGATCTTTGAACTTGCATGGATTTGACAGGCTCTGTGCAGAATGTTTCAATAATGACTGAACATTACGTTCTAGGCACTCACTGGATAGTAACTCTGATCTTGAATCCTTGCTCATCCAGTTTAGTGTTGAGCTATGCAGTTTTAAAAATTATGGTTATCCCTTATGGATTCACAGCAAATTTATCTTTTGAAAATCACAACAAAATTGGAAGGTAGAAAAAAGATATACAAAATTAAGCATTGAAGATGATAAATAATTAAATACTAACACAATCTGCAAACTTAAACTAGTATTCAGATAATGGTTGTAAATTGACAATTTGCATATTTTGGGGTTTCATAGAGAGAGATAATAAGACTTGTATTACAATGTTCATGATGTCAGTTTTCACAGCTGAAGGGGACCTATCAAAGAGTTGTCACTGATGTAATGTAGGAAATGTGCCAGCAATTTGTTTTCAACAAGATCCCAGAGAACATAATAACATAGACAATTGGATAATTGGCTAGAAATTTATTTTGAGTCAGTACCACTAAATGTTATAAATAGTACTTGTTTGATCTGGGAGATGGAAGAGACTCTAGATGCTGGAATTTGGAGCAAAGTATAAACTGCTGGAAGAACTCAGTGGGTCAAGTAGTATCTGAGGAAGCAAAGTGTTGGTCAGCATCTGGACCTGATGCAGGGTCTCAACCCGAAATGTTGACTGTCTCTTTGCCTCCACAGATGTTGCTTGACGCACTGAGTTGTGCCAACAGTTTATATTTTTTTTCTCCTAAATGCTACATTCCACTTCAGATATTCAGTTCCATTGACTTCATTGGAACCACATTTTGGAAGTTGAGTAGAATGTGAGTTGAGTAATATAGCATGTTTAGCATTACTGGGATTGAATTTCCAGGTAGATTAGTTTCAGTGACATGTATGCAGGAAATGGTGGAAATAATTAACAGGTCAGACAGTATATTTGAAAAGAGAAACAGAAATTATATTTCATGTTGATGACCTTTCATGAGATAACCCATCATTCAGCTCATTGGTCTTAAACGATAGCCTTTTTATTCTGGCAACATAGATGCTTCCTGACTTACTGATCATCTCCAACACTTAAAGTTTTAATTTAAGATTCCGGCATCCCCGGTATTTTGTTCTGCTTCTTCTGAGCTGAAATTTGGTTAAAATATTTGCAGGGACTTCCCAGCTCATCATCTTCAAATTATGATGTAAATTTTTTTTTTTGTCATCAAGAGTTAAAAATCATAATTACATAAGAGCAATACCTCCATTACTGGCTCATCACTCTCCCTGTTCTATACTAAAGATTAAACCTGGGATGTGTTCAGTTCTGTGGAGAATCAGTTAAACCCATGGCCATCAAATCATTCAGAGCCAAGAATACTACTGCTGAGCCAAGCTTGACAGCCTTGTTTCATTGCTACCTAATAACCATTGCTTTGTAGGAATAGTCCATTATTCTGTGTTTACTCACATGCATCAAAGTTTAGAAGTAAACAGTGAGCAAACAAGGTACCATGAGTTAGTGTCAATATCTTCCTTACTACAAAACTCTTAGCAAAACATTAGATATTCAAAGGTAGTCATTTTATTTCGAGGTTAGTTGGATATTTTTATAGTATAAAGGGCTGCTCAGTGATTGGGCTAATATTTGTCTTACTATTTACAAGAAAGATATGGATATTTAGTATTGATTATTTGTCCCAATGATGTCAACGGAATATTTCACCAAATATTTCTTGCACACATCCCAATAGGCAGAGCTTGGCAGAAAGAAATGTTTTATTTCTCCAGAATATCATTTTGCAAACTAAGTATTGGCCTGCTGCATTCTCTAATATTTTCTGCTTGTAGCCTGATAGAATATTGTATTTTGATATGGTATCCAATATTCTTGTTACTTTAGCTGTTACGTTTGAAGTGATTGTCAATTCTGAGCATGTATAGCATCAAGTTCAAATCCTGTAAGGTTTAGAATCCTACCGGTTTTCCAGTAAAACCACAGTGAGGGATTTGTATTAATTTATTTTTGGGAGAAAAGAGATTCAGCTATTGTAATGTCAATGGGCAAACCACAATGAAGTGAGAGGATTTTGCTACTGACCTAATTCCTGGCATGAAGTGATTTATTTTCCCTACATTAATGGTGAACACTGAGGCATCATAATGACCATTAATGAGCTGAAGGGGTGTTAGTTATAGGTGATGAATGCATCTTGTCTTGACTTCCAGCACCTTACCTAGTACATGAGCTATGCCCTGATTTGTATTATGTGGCCACCTTTTCTTGTTTCTCATTTATTTTTCATGATGTTCTTAATGAAACCCACGCTGAACTTTGACCATATACCTCTGATGAAGAGGCTGACATTGAAATCATGTATTTCCTTTTACAGCTTGTGGGTGGGGATTCTATAAATCATCGTCACAGGACCATCAATGTGCTCGCTGCCCAGCTCACAGTCACACAGACCGGGAAGGCTCCTCACGATGTGAGTGTGAGGATGGCTACTACAGAGCCCTTACTGACCCTCCCTCAGTACCTTGTACAAGTAAGTTCACTCATTTTTCCTTGTGCATCATGGTTTTCAGATACATCATGGATATGACTTCCTATTCAGCTAAAGGGCCTGATTTATGGCTAGTAATCCAGTTAATGGGTTATTCACTTTTCCAGTTCTAATAGTCCATTACCTGACGACAAAAGCAAGTAGTGTTTTTCCTATGTTCTTGCAAGCTTTTGAGACCTGCATAAATTCAACATTGCTGCATCCATTGAACAGGGGTGGAAAGACCATAGAGCTGGGTCCTGATATCTAGTTTGGTGCTGCATGTATCTGCATTTATCTCAGTTGGGACTTCAGGTGCCCAAGCCCAGCATGGAGATCATTTGGTATCAGTTGTTACTGAATTTAGCACTTACTCTTTGAGTGGAGAGGAGGAGAGTGGGAGACAGGTCTTATTCTTCTGTGTTGCATTACGCATTGGAATTACAATGATTGCACTTGAATAGGATATCTGGCCCATTCTCTGGAGAGCCAATATATCAATTCATACATTCCATAACCTAAAATACTTCCTAATAAAAGTAAAATTTTACAAGTGCCTTTGAGTGATTCATGTAGAGCTAAAAATATGATAATTCACATCATGGCCAGTTAAAGAACATATCTGTGTTTGATGGCTTGCCTTTAACTGATGTTTGTTTTCTGATTCCTAAGGACCTCCTTCTGCACCACAAAATCTCATTTATAACATAAACCAGACCACAGTGAATCTCGAGTGGGGCCCGCCAGCAGATACCGGAGGCCGAGACGATGTCACCTACAGGATAATGTGCAAACGATGCAGCTGGGAACAGGGCGAGTGCATGCCCTGTGGCAGCAGCATTGGCTTCATGCCTCAGCAGACAGGACTGGCAGATACATATGTGACTGTTGTAGACCTACTGGCCCACGCTAACTACACATTCGAGGTTGAAGCCGTGAATGGTGTCTCAGACCTGAGCCGCACCCAGAGGTTATTTGCAGCCGTCAGCATTACCACAAGTCAAGCAGGTGAGATGGTGAGCCAGTAAGGGTCAAAATAAGACTCATACACAGTCTGTGTAATGATTAGTGCGGCAGAAGTTATTTTGCACTCACAAATGAGGGGTTAGTAACTTCTCTTTACTCAGTTGTATTAAATGCACAACAAAGTAGTGGTTCCAAGTTTTATTGAGCTTCTAAAATTTAGCAGCTGCTGCTCTATTGCAAATGACTGTGGATGAATTTCCACTCTGTGGCGTCTTCACAAAGCACTTAATGTTTATCTTTTGCTTAATCTCCAGAAACCTCTTCACAATTTAAACGTCTGCATTGCTTTTACTGGTTAATTCTTCTTTGCATCAATCATCCAGTGCCAAGCCTATAAATTTTGTATTATTTACTTGAAGGTCAATTTTAGGTGGAGCTGGTGGTTTTTGAATTTTAATTGCCATCAATCATAGTGTTTTTTGATACCTGAAATTAAGTCAGTTATTTTGAGTATGAGGGTCCTTCAACTAACATATGAAAAGAAAATGAGTGTCACCGTGATATTATGCCTGAATTCTCCTCAACCCACTCATTTAAAAAAAAGAGGCTTCAGTTTCTCTCTTGATTTCTCATAACTGTGAGCCTCTCATAACCACTTTAGCAAATCACTTCTGAATCTTCCTGCAATCATCATAAGCTCCTAAAGTAGCAGCAGGTGTACAATTTTGATACAAAAGCAGTAAGATGAACTCCACCTTCTTATCATTTAGATTCTCATAGGGCCATTCTCATTTTGTAACTGTATTGGCTTCTGCTCAATCCTCAGTGCTATCTGCAGAATTAAGAATCTGTCACTTGTATTTGTGAATATTCGATTTGGACCATCATTCACTGTGCAAAGTAACAATAGTTAAATCAATAGATCTAGAAATTCTAGAGCCCCGGGTAAGTCTGGGTTAGGTGATTGTAGCATCAACTTGCTGATAACAGTTTTGGTCGGCTTAACTTGGTAGTGCCTGAAGCCCAAACCTTGGGCACGATTGTACAGGCATTCTGCTTTCTCAGGAGTGAAAATGTGCCACCTGGGGAGAAAGGACTTGTAGTTGTTGGCCCAGTTGGGGCACAGGAAGAAGTCAGTGATCAGAAATCGGAAGACGGGGATTGGGGGCAGCAATTAGGTTTGTGGATGGAGGAGTGTGGGGCAATGACTGGTAAGTGGCCAGAGGATTCTGGTGAAAATCAGGGCATCAGGTCTTCAGGAGGTAGAAGTACAGATCAGTGAATGGAGGATTTTAAGCCAGGGCAATTGGAAGATTGAGGTGGCAGCTGTAGCTGGAGTGTGCTGACTGACACCAAACACTTACAGTGTTAATCACCTTAAGTTCAAGATTGGATAGTCACTTTAACTTGTTTTTGATAGAATATTCACTTGGAGACATTTTTTTTACAGCTCTTCCTAATTTCTGAAGTATCTGCCTCTTGACAATTTCAAATTGTTTGTGTTTTTCTTTATCTACACGATTATTAAGCATAGTGAATATTAAAGTAGAAATGATGGATAGACACAGTAATGTGTTTACATGACGTTCCTCTGTGAGCTGTTTAAATGAGAGTATATATTAACAACATTTGAAATTGAGGTTTAATGCAGCTTTTCTGCTATTGGTGAATCACAGGTTAAACTGGAAATCCAATTTATAATCAATTGGGAACAGCAAATGCCCATCACTGAAAATAGTTAATGTTGTTTATCTTAATTTCATTTGGTGAAGGAAGTTTGTAGTTTGCCAAGTGTTTGTACTTATTTATAGCACATAGCATTTGTGCTCTTATAAGGACAAAGCAGCCTTACTGTAGCCTTCCAATGTAGCAGAAAGTTAACAGCCGTTATATGGTGTAATGCTCCAATTGGTGTTCCATTAGAACTGCTGTCCTGGACGTCACAGAAGAATTACTAGTTTACATAAAATAAATCATTCACAGTTCTGTTTTACATTTGTTTCTAAAGACACACTGCAAATGTAAACCATATTGAAATGCATCGATACGTATCAGAGAGTGTTGTAACTGTGACAAAGAAAGATACGACTATCTTTTGTCTTCACAATCAATAAAAGATTGTAACAAGGTTTTTTGGATGGAAGCAACAGAGCTTTAAAAGCTGAGGCACCAAAACTATTTTTATAGTTCTTTTTCCCTCTAGTCTTAATTGTTTTAACAGGTTTAGTTTGTTACAGGACATGGTCTGCTGCTTACATTAAATACAAATATAACACTGTTGTCACCATAGGGATTATGTATTGGTTATTCAAAACACGTAGCCCTTTGATTTTGCTATTTACCAGTTTGGTTTGAAAGTGTTTAATCTTAGCCCATTTCAGCTCACTAGAGATATGCAGTAGAAGTGTGCTGGAGACCACCAGACTATTTTCAAAATGTCCTTGGCATGTGTAAATAGTTTTAAGCCAACTCTCAGATATGCACTCTCCATAGCTTAGTCTCCCCAACCTGAGCCAATGTGGGCTCAAGTCATCTCACTCTATCAGGCAGGGCAAAGGGCTAGTGTTGTCTTGGCAACTATTATTTGTATGGGTAATCCAAGTACCTATTTGGGCCACCAGAAAGAATACAGTCTAGTTATAAAACCAATGGAGGGCACCATTGTAATCCACCCAAAGATTTATTTCAAGAATTGTAAAGACATGATAAATAAAGCAATGATCAGCATTTTTACAGTGCTGATTTGATTTATGTTGTTGAATGTCAAAATCAGGACCCTGGTCAATAATGGCATGATAGAATGTGCGCAGCTAAGGAAGCAGAGGATTTTTAACTGGCACAAGCTGATTTATCATTAAGCTAGCTCAGTGAAAATGTTTCTGGGCAGCCAAATGGAGATCAATTAACTGCTAAGTCCATGGGAAAAAAATTAGCAACCTTGCTGCACTCCATTTGCCGAGAGGTCAAGCACTAAGAGAGAGATAATTGCTGTGAGCAAGCAGAATGAATCAGGGATGAGCAGAAAGTGATGATGTATGTTCAGTGACAAGGTACGTGACAGAGATTTACGCCTGGGCCTGTGACTGCTAGTCTCGGCAAGGACACAAGGACAAGGGAAGGAGACCTGTGAAAAACAATTAGTGCTTCTTCCAAGCAAGCAGTTCTTAATTAGCCATGGCATGTCAGCAACAGTATATTAGTGTCCCCAATTTTTAAAAAAAATATTTCCCATTAATTATATTGCAGCAGTAAAAATATTTGACAGAAGTGCCTATTTTGCATTCTCTACTTGTGTCACAGATAACTGAAACACAATGTTTTAAAAATATTAGAAGATGGCAGCTTCTGTAACCCTTTATTGTATAGTCACTGAGGATAGTAATTAGATTCCTAATTGATATAAAGGATGTAGAGTTCACACCTAACTTGATCTGCAATTAAAAGATGTATGGATCATCCATATTAATAATCTCAGCAATGAAAGCTCTTAACAAAGTGGTATACACTATTATTTGGGGTTGTAGAGGAGTAATACTGGTACTAGAGTGATAAGAAAAAACTTAACATCCATTGTCCCATCTTATTCCTACATATATTGGCCCTGATGTTATCTTCAAACATTCTGCATAAACATGGTGCTTGATAAGGCTTTCTAAGTCCCACACACAATTTATTTGTGATAATTCCACGTGTTTAAGGCTGTCTCAAGTATATGAATTACTAAGAAGAAATAGACAATATGGAAATAAGTCTGTGTAATGACTGTGTATTATCTTTTTGTGCTCTGGTAAAAATAGTATACCAAAAGGAACCAAGTTAGTCCCTGATATGCCATTATAGGCATAATTAGTCACTAAAGCTATCTCTGAACCTGATGCCACTGGGAGAAAAAAATTCCTTCTTCTGTAATTTTAGTAAAAAACGAGTGAGGACCAGGAAATGCCATTTTGCTGCAAGCATTATAGAGGAGAAAAATTTATTGACGGGAGGGATTTCATTCCCAAATGTTGATGTGTATTAAGGCTGATGTTCTCTGCATGGGAGCTAATATTTTGTGACTTCATGTTAAGTAGTCAAGAATATTAGTCCTAGTTATGTGTTTATAAGCAGATCGCAGAAAATACTTTTAATTTGAAATAAATAATGTCGTGGGTTTGGAAGAATTTGATCTTGGAGAACAGATCTCTCTTCCATTACACTTCTTTGGCTCTGCCAGTCAACATAGTCTGAAATTTGCTTGGACCAGTGCTTTGCTTGCATATTCTGCTCAACTAGTTCATGGTTTGAATAGGGAGACCCAGCAAGAACTTCCTCAATGAATCAACCATATCTTGGTGCGGTCCAACACAACACAGAAACCCCACACAGAGAGACGAGACTGCAGATGCTGGAATCTGGAGCAAAAATCTGTTGGAGGAACTCAGTGGGTCAAGCAGCATCTGTGGAGGGAAGGAATTGTTATCATTTCAGGTTGATTCCCTGCATCAAGTCCTAATACAGGGTTTCGACCAGAAATGTTGGCAATTCCTTTCTTCCCACAGATGCTGCGTGATCCGCTGAGTTCCACCAGCAGATTGTTTGTTGCTATAAATCCCACAGAACTGCCTTTAACAGCCAGTGAAGCTGAATCTGCTGACAAGGCTGTCAAGCAGCTTAAAATCTTGTATCTCTCGCACTCATAAACATTCAAAAACTATTGAAAATTGAAACTTATATTAAAATATTTTCAAATGTATTAACTTTTGTAAAAGAAAACAATGGTTGCACTGCAGAACTGCCAGAAAATGGCAGGCAGTTCATCTTCCACAGATGGGTCCCATGAGGGGTGAGGTGTCTGGGTGTAGGCAGAATGATTGTGCCAGTTGGCCATGAGGAAGTTTGGAACTACACATTTGGTCACTATTGTCTGGATGTCCAGAATCCCCAGGCACTTACTGTGGTTAAATCTAATAGTTGCGTGCAGAGCTGCCTGTTTTATTGTCAGGGGATATTTTAGTCATTATCTTTAATCCCAGATGTTGTTTGCTTGTTGAATAGCTGTGATTTTTTTTTATTATATCGCATACCACAAAAGAAACAACAAGCAATGATCTCAAAAAAAAATTAATGAATGTCACTGGTTCATTAGCTGTTGTGCCAGGTGTAAGAGTCTGGTTAGACATTAACTAATCCCTCAGAGGAAGTGTCTAAGTCCCACTCAAGTCTCATTTTCTCGAGGCTGGGGAGGAAACGCTTGAGTGATTTTTAATTGCACTACCTTGCTGACCTGGCAGTGTTATGCTTCCTGACTAGAGGTATAGTTTGTAAGTTTGAGAACGCGTATATATGGTGGAGAGAGAAGTTAGATATGTGGGAAGAGGTATTGTGTTCAAGCAGGTCACCTTTTTTTTACTGCCATGTGTTCCTTTTTCCTACACTTGCATTTTTCTGGGCTTGTGCATACCCTCAAAATGCATACCCTCAAAGGAAGATCTGCAAAGTTAATTTTAAGGCTATGTTAGTGTTAATTTTCCAAAAGTAATAAGCAAACTTAAAGAGACATCGCAGCCTTTTAAAGTTTCTGTGAAACCAAGGTCAGCCAAACAGTACAACTAACTTGTATAAAGATACTTTACATCTTTACTTAATGAAAAGAAAGGAACACTTCTTTTCAGGTGGTGAGATACACTTTTCAAGGAGATTCTGCACCATATTTAAATAAAAATACTTTTGTTACTTAAGAAAAAATGCCACAATCTAAGTAATTTACTGCCCAGGAAAAGGCATTCAGGCCATCATTTCTGTGCTGGCCAAGGAAGAGTTAATCCTGTTAAAACTGCTCTCTGAATCCTGGTCCATAACCTTGGGAATTACACCCCCTTAACCCCTCAAGGTGGAGGCCACAACTCTCAAGTATTGAGACTTGTGGCCTCCACCACTGTCTTTAACCACTGAGTTCCAGATTGGACATTTTGAATAGAAACAGGCCCATTGGCCGAACTCATTCATGCCAACCAGATTGCCTACCTGAGCTAGTCTTCATTTGCCTGCATTTGGCCCAGATCCCTCTAAGCCTTTTCTATCCACGTACCTGTCTAAATTCCTTTTAAAAATTGAAATTGTTCTTGCCTCTACCACTTCCTCTGACAGTTCACACTGCCAGGCAGTAGAGGCAGGAACATACCCGCCACCCTCTGTGTAGAAAAACTTGCCCCTCATGTCCCCTTTTAAATTTTTCCCCTCTCACCATAAATCTGTCTGCTAATTTTAGACTCCCCTACCCTGGGAAAAGGACTGTGACCATTCACCCTATCTATGTCCCTCATGATTGTATATACCTCTATAAAGTCAGTCTCCTACACTTCAGGGGAAAAAAGTCCCAGTCCATCCAGTCTCTCCTTATAACTCAAGCCCTCCAGTCCCAGTAACATCCTTCTGAATCTTTTCTGCGTTCTTTCTACCTTAATCAGTAAATCATTTACTTTAATTTTGAAATATCAACAGAAAATTCTGGAAATGCTCAGCAGGCCAGGGAGATAGAAAATTAATGTTGATTTAATGTCAGTGAAATTGTTTCTTCACATATATTTTCCATCTTGGGTCAAACTCCTTTAGGGAATTAGTTAACCAGGACACCAAGAAAACTTTCTTCCCCTTCCTTAAAAAGTATTTGAGTTCTTTTCTACTTCTCTGAGGTGGCGGCTAAGCCTCAGATTAACATATCACTCTTTCAATATTGCACTGGATTGCTAGCTATATTATGTACTCAAGTCTCTCATGAGAAGCTTGATCTCATGATCTTTTGGTGAACAGGCAATCACATTGTCACTGAACTACTATAGAACTGTATTCATCTTCTGGATAACAACAGAGTAAATTTTAACAACAAGGCTGGGCTGCCACTCAGTGTTTCAAGAGCAATGCCAATTTTCTCCTTGAAATATTTAACTTGAAAACTATTCAGTGACATTAACATTCTTTGGTTATCTCTAACATCAATATGGCTTTAAATTTGTAAAGTTAAATAGCAAACTAGCTGCCAGTAGGTTGAATCCGACATTTTTACTTTCTGTGGGTTCAGATGTAGCACTTGACAAGAAGAATTAGTCTGGCATAATTACATGCAAGGAAAGAAAATTGATCCAAAGTATAATCGAAACCAGTTTGTGTGCATTATGCCAGACAGATTTATCATTGTGTACTGATGCCTCCCAAGACAGAGGGACTTGCATTAGGAATGTGTAAGAATTCCTGAATGCATGTACAAATGTGAGTACAATCTTTTTATGGCTCTAAAAACAAACAATAACCATTTTGACTGAATGTGTGATGGACGTATCCTCAAGCCTTGAGACCGTTGGCTTATCTACGTATACCCTCACCATTACTGTTTGTGGGTTCTTAGATTTGCGTGGAATAAAACACAGAATGTGCAGAGCATTACATGGGAAACAAGAATAACTCCAAATGATGCCTCTGGTTTATTTGAGGTTCTTCTTAGACTGCACACATGCATACCATAATACACACACAATCAAATACATCATGCAATGGTATCACACCTGTCTACATATGTGACACTACTTTCTCCTTTTAAAAGAGTGAAACTAGTTTAAGAACATTTATAAATTTACAAATTTAATCAATTCACTGGGTTTTGGATTCTCTTTGAGCATTATAAATGTCTTGATGTTGCAAGTGTTGATTCAGGAGATCCAAAGGAATGTTAGCATTCATCTCTTGAATCTTTGAAACTATGACTTATAGAAGCTCTTGGGTCACTGAGGTCAGGTAATCTACATGAACCTTTTGTGAATCTCCCCACAATACTTGCAAGGTAAACCTTCAAATTGTTTGTTTCCACAATCTCAATACCATTTTCTCATCTCCAACCTGCTAAATGGTATCAGCACACAGACATTATCATCTAATCTGAACCTTTTCTCTTAGTATGTGTCGAGATGTTTGCTTTGCTTCAACTGCCTTTCTTCCACCTTCCCTTCCAGATTTTGCTGAATTTGACCGAGTCACGTTCACACTGAGTCTTCTGTGCATAATTTCTGCAGGAGTGCAGTGTGAGTCTGTAGCTCAGAAAAACATCTGCAAGTTGATGCATCATAAGAAGGCCTGATCTGTCTTGTATAATTTATTCCTTTAGTGTCTCTTTCACTGTACGTTGTGATCCATCTATTTGAGGTTGGATGATTAGAAGATATGAAGCAATGTTTGATCCCATTTGATTTCACAAACTGTTCAAATTGAAGTGATTGAAATTGTGGACTAGTATTCCAAATAATCTTCTCAGGAAGACCATGTGTCATGAAACTGGATCTGATTCTTCTGTGCTGGGATTGTATGACCCCAAGTGCCTTACATTAATCTGTTTCAAAATAATTGCCCACCAGTACCAGAGAGTTAGCCATACTTTTCTCTCAGTAGCTTGTGACACATTAGAATGGCATTTTCAGCCACTACCAAAACTGAGTGCCACTTTCCAAGGAAACAATCTGCAGTCTTGGCAACTGTATGCTTGCAGGCTAGCCCTTATGCACCCTTATCTCTGTTGGGTCAATATATAAAGCTATGACCTGCTGCTTTAATGGAAGCAATGCTCCAATGTTCCAAGTCAAATTTCTGTTATTCTACTTTGTAGTTCTTTGATTATAACTTTTCTGTGACCCCATTTGATGAAGCCCTGAGATGTATATAGATCACAAAATCTGTTTGAATTAATCCAGCCACTCAAAATATATTCTTATAATTGCTTTAATACTGGATCCTTCTGCATTAATGTTGTCATCTGAACTGCTGTTACATGAAGATAACCCTCTGCTTCCTGCAGGATATATATTGCATTCCCATTGTTTACAAGAGTGTCTTTGAGCACGAATCTAGGTACTATATCTGGAGGCACAAGATAGTGCATCTACTGTGGCCCTTCTGCTTCGATGCACAACTACCTACCGAATATTGAAAGGCCTGGATAGAGTGGATGTGGATAAGATATTTACAGTTGTGGGAGAGTCCAGGACCAGAGGGCACAGCCTCAGAATAAAAGGATGTCTTTTAGAACAGGGAAGAGGAGGAACTTCTTTCGCCAGTGGGTGATGAATCTGTGGAATTCTTTGCCACAGGTGGCTGTGGAGGCCAAATCATTGGGTATATTTAAAGTGGAAGTTGATAGGTTCTTGATTAGTAAGGGAGTTGAAGGTCATAGGGAGAAAGCAGGAGAATGGGGTTGAGAGGGAAAATAAATCGGCCATGATCGAATGGCAGAGCAGACTTGATGGGCCAGATGGCCTAATTCTGTTGCTATCTCTTATGGTCACAACAGGGGAAACTGCCTGTAGTAAGTGGCACATTGAAGGAGGAAGAGAGAAAGTAAATTTTTATGGTGGCAATGGGAGCAATGCCAGAACAAGTATTTCAATGTTCCTTTTGAAATATCTACAGTGGTCTCTTTAAGAGAATCATTATGGAACAAAAGGAAGCCAGTCAGTCAGGCCTATTCAGTGTCTTTGTCCTGTTCTTTCCCCATTTCCCGACAAATTACTTCCCCTCTACTGCTGTTCCAATTCCCTTTTGAAAGCCGTGGTTAACTGTTGTTTCCATCACCCCTACAGGCACTGAGTTCCAGATACTAACAGGATTTTAATTAGAAGCACTATTAGCAATTGGTAATGCAATTATTTATTTTACACTGACATATGATATGTGAAGATCTCAGCCCATTTGTCATTAATCAACATTCTCGTCTGCTGGTAGGAATACTAGGATTCAGAAATCGGGGGTTATTTTGCTGTACTGTTAAGTCCTAAAGCAACAACTCTCAATGGACATGACTGCTGCAACTAGTCAAGCTGAATAGGCTGACATCATATGCCAGGAGTGGTGGAATGACTAAAGGAGCTGGAATCCCATTTCTTCACTAACATATTATAGCAACGGATGTGCTCATCCGTTGGGGATGAGTGATTGGGGATGTCTCCAAAGAAGATAGAAAACCTGACCAGCAGAATGTGATGTTATCTGCTCTACTGTTGCAATGGAGAAGAAACCAAGTTTCTCTTTAGTGGCAAACTCCATGCCAGTGGCTCAACTAAGGACTTTAACACTGGAGCAAAACACATTCACCCTACCATAAAGACCTCCTTCCTCAGTGGAGGCCACAACATTTGCTCATTACGTATGTGCACTTCAGGGCGGCACAGTAGCCTAGCGGTTAGTGTAATGCTATTACAGCGCCAGCGATCAGGGTTCAATTCCCGCTGCTGTCTGTAAGGAGTTTGTATGTTCTCCCCTTGACTCTGTGGGTTTCCTCCGGGTGCTCCGATTTCCTCCCACATTCCAAAGATGTACAGGTTAGTAGGTTAACATGGGTGTAATTGGGCGGCGTGGGCTCGTTGGACCAGAAGGGCCTGTCACCGTGCTGTATAAATAGAAACATAGAAAACCTACAGCACAATTCAGGCCCTTTGGCCCACAAAGCTGTACTGAACATGTCCCTACCTTAGAAATTACTAGGCTTGCCCATAGCCCTCTATTTTTCTAAGCTCCATGTACCTATACAAGAGTCTCTTAAAAGATCCTATGGTATCCACCTCCACCACTGTTGCCGGCAGCCCATTCCACGCACTCACCACTCTCTGAGTAAAAAAAAAACTTACCCCTGACATCTCCTCTGTACCTGCTCCCCAGCACCTTAAACCTGTGTCCTCTTGTGGCAACCATTTCAGTCCTGGGAGAAAGCTTCTGACTATCGACACGATCAATGCCTCTTATCATTTTATACACCTCTATCAGGTCACCCTTCATCCTCTGTCATTCCAAGGAGAAAAGGCCAAGTTCACTCAACCTGTTTTCATAAGGCATGCTCCCCAATCCAGGCAACATCTTTGTAAATCTCCTCTGCACCCTTTCTATGGCTTCCACATCCTTCCTGTAGTGAGGCGACCAGAACTGAGCACAGTACTCCAAGTGGGGTCTGACCAGGGACCTATATACGGTAGCTGCAACAAATAAAGTTTAAAGTTTAAAAAAAAATGTTAAACATGTGTAGCATTTTGAAGGCTGCCAGTGCATCAGCCATAGCGACCTTGTGCTTGGGCAGGACTGGTACACCGCAGCACACATTTCAAACACAGTTGAGTTCTTGAAAATCATGTAGCACATAAAGGAAAGAATGCACTATGAAAATGAATTTCTAGATGAGGTGCTATGCTGTACAATGGAAAACAAGCTCATTGTTTGGATCATATATATTGGTGTAAATATAGCATGTGGTATTATTTCTGATATATTGTTCCAGACAGTGACGTTAGTTGGGAGTTGTTAACTTCAAAAAAGCATTTCTGTGGATAACACTGCCTGTAGGTTGCATATGCAGGTAATGGCACAAAAGACCTGGAGACATTGCAGCAGTATTATTGCCATCAGAGTTTTTGCTAAGCCGTTTTGTTTTTTTTTTGCAGCAGTTAAAATTATGATATCTCAAAAGTGTTTTGAAGTTGTGATATTATGAAAACTTTGTATCAGGAGATACGAGTCAAAAGTCTTCAGAAAAGATATTTTAAAATCGTTATATCATGAGAATAATGAGTTTAGAAACATAGAAAAACTACAGCACAATTCAGGCCCTTCAGCCCACAAAGCTGTGCCGAACATGTCCCTACTCTAGAAGTTACTAGGCTTACCCATTGCCCTGTATTTTATTCAGCTCCATGTACCTATCTAACAGTCTCTTGAAAGACACTATCGTATCCGCCTCCACCACCATTTCCGGCAGCCCATTCCACGCACTCACCACTCTCTGAGTAAAAAAACTTACCCCTGACGTCTCCTCTATACCTACTTCCCAGCACCTTAAACCTATGTCCTCTTGTGGCCACCATTTCAGCCCTGGGGAAAAGCCTCTGACTATCTACCCGATCAATACCTTATACACCTCTATCAGGTCCCCCATCATCCTCCGTCTCTCCAAGGAGAAAAGGCCGAGTTCCCTCAGCCTGCTTTCATAAGGCATGCTCCGCATTCCAGTCAGCATCCTTGTAAATCTCCTCTGTACTCTCTCTATGGCTTCCACATCTTTCCTGTAGTGAGGCGACCAGAACTGAGCACAATACTCCAAATGGGGTCTGACCAGGGACCTATATAGCTGTGACAATACCTCTCGACTCCTAAATTCAATTCCCCGATTGATGAAGGACAATACATCATATGCCTTCTTAACCACAGAGTCAACCTGCGCAGCCACCTTGAGCATCCTATGGAATGGCTTGTACTGGTCAGCTGCAATTTCTGGGCTTTCCCTTGAATGAAAGGCCCACATTTGGAATGCAATCTATGTCCAAAGGTGGCTGACTTGCATCAGTCAGTACAAAGCAGCAACTTCAGTTCTATTATCCACTAATTAGAGAGGTTATCTAGAATGGTAAACACAAATTAGGAACACTGAATTACAACCACTTTAAGAAGAGGAAATATTACATTCTGACAAAAAGAATTTTGCGAGTTCAGTACTTCTTGAAAAAGTTGCTTGTTTTATGGAAGGGATTGGATTATGGAGTAAAGGTAATGAAACACACTTTTGTGCTGGGCATAATAATTCAATAAAACTTCAATACATCTTGCATTAAACTTAATAAGGAACTGTCACCACAATGAAACTTTGTGCACGCAAAAATAAAACTGATCTTGAAAAAGGAATTTGGAAAGTTAGTTATAAAAAGCTTAGATACTTTCGTAGTCTTGAGATTCTTCACAGTCTCTAATTTTTACACGTGCTGCACTGAAGTTCAGGTGCTGTATTTCATTGCTGTTTACATTTAAATTTCATCTTTATTTTTACATCTTACTGACACCAATTTTCTGCTGTCTAAAGGATTTTATTCCAAATTTTAGTCTTCGGACTTAGAATTCACATTTTCCTTTTAGAATTTAACTGAAAATAACTTGGGGACTTGTAGGGCTTTATAACACTCCTTACAGGTAAATGACCTTTATTTTAGGAGGGTGATCAAGATCTGGGAGAGGGTGCAGAAAAAATACACACCGCAGGATAAGAGGCTTGGGTTATGAATGGAAGAACTAGAATTGCTCTCTGTGGAACAGGGAAGGTTAAAGGGAGATTCAGTTGAGATGTTCAAAATCTTAAGTAGTTTTATTGCAATTTGTACAAATAAGTTGTACCTAGTATCTGAAAGGTCACTCACCAGAGAAGATAAATTTAAAGTGATTGACAAATGACTTGGGCAACTTTAGAAATGCATGTTTCTTTATGCTGCAATTTATTGTCACCTACAAAGCACTGCATGAAAAGGTGGTTGAAGCAGACTGAATAACAATTTTCATAAGGGAATAAGTAAAATATGGGGGGAAATATGGAGCAATGGGGAAAGAGCTCTGTAAAACACTGGCATTGGCAGGATGGGCTCAGTGGCCTCTTCTGGGATGTATTATTTGGATTTTGTTCTTTGACAAGTATACATTTTTAAAGCAAATGCTAAGTTATTACCAAAAATGCTGCTAAACCTTAATTCTTTTCTTGGGTAAAGAGAAAAAGGTGGCCTACAATATTTGACGGAGTTTCACTGTATGACTTTAAACTGCTCTGCATCAAGAGTTTAAGAAGTATTTTGGAAAGCTTTGGATGAAATGGAACAAGGGGAACATCTGAAAATATTAAATATTTAATTGACCTGTACTGCTTCTGCTCTTGGGTAAATTATCTCCATCTGATGCTCTCCAGGTGGCCTTAGTAGCGCAGACCCAGGAATTGGAACATAATGAGGTTCCCCTTTTGGATCTGGAGCTCTGATGTGATTGGCACTCAGTGACGTTTTCTGCGAGGTTCACAATATATTGGTTCTTGAGCCCAAGTGTGATGTCCCTGCAGTCGAGTAATTCACCAACTCTAATGTAAACTCAGCTTGAGAAAATAGAAGTTACCTATCAAATGGAATCATACTTTGGCACTCACAAGAGGGGAAAAACATGGGAAAAATCGTAAATCCAATATAATTCAATTTTTTTTAAACTTCAGCAGTATTTTGTTTTTTACATTGAAATCATATGTCAAAATATAATTTGACATCTATTAAAATGGAGTCTTGAATTTTTTTAAGAGCATAAAATACATTTCATTATCATGTGGTACTAATAATATTATCACAGAATGAGCTTGCTATGGAAAAAATATGTGGCAATTCCTGTTTAATATTGGAAGAATGGGCCACATACCTAGCTTAGTGGCAGTAACTGAACTACTGATCAAGTTTGATATTGGTCACCGGTAATTGCACTATATTAGTGAGTGAATGTGCATCCCATTTAATGATATGCATTGATAAAGATGGGGAGATCATCTTGTGGGTTAAGGTTTTCTGAGATACTACATCATGCATATACCCACTTCATGAGAATAATAGTCTGTCCTTTTGAAAGAAACATCCCAACTGTTTACTGCATTATTACCTGCATTTGCCCCTCTCGCTAACATCCCTCTGCATACTCGGGGCAATTCTTTCAACTGGTGTAGATTTCATGAAACAGAATTGAAGCACAGAAGGTGGTTGTTTCACCCACTAAATCCACATTTCTATGTGGAGCAATCCCATCAGTTCCACTCTCCCACTCTATCCCTCTAGCCCGCAAATTATTTTCCCTCGTCTATTAGTTCCTTTTCAAAGGCCTTCATTGACTGTTTTCACCCTGAGAAGCAATGAGTTCCAAATCATTGTTCTTGTAGTGCTTTTAAAAAAAATCTTCTCACACCCCTCTTTTCTCACTTCTCCTTCACTTTAAATCTGTGTCCCCAGACATTGAATTATACGGCTAATAGGAGTAATTTCTCTCTATTTACCATATTTAAACTCCATAGTCTTTTACACCTCTATCAAATCTTCTGCAAGCCTTTACTCCAAGAAGAACAGCTCCAGCTTCTCTAGTCTAACTTTGTAGCTGACATCCCTTATCCCTGCAATCATTCCAGTAAATCTACGCTCTAGGACCTTCATATTCTTTCAGAAGTGCAGTTGTCAGAATTGGAAGCAACAGTCTGGTTGTAGCCCAGTCAGTGTTTACAAAGGTTCAACATAACCTCTAAGTCATGTGTGCAGAATACCCTTTCTCAATTGCAGCTCTTGACTCAATAAACCACCTGCCAACACCAGTCACCTTTCCTGACTGCAGTAACTCTGGTGATTGAGGAGGTCTTACTTTAACTCCACTAGCCATAAACAATTGTGATTGCAGTTCCCCTTTGACCTAAGACTCAAGTTTCACACTACTCCCTACCTACAGAGTTCAGCATATTTCCCTCCTTCTGTACAGTTTCCATGTTAGCTGTTTGATATATTTCTTAATGCGACAAAGTCACAACTTCTGAATTACATTTTCAGGTGGTCAAATACAGTTGCAATGGAATTACACGTTACTTCAATAAAGGTAAAAGTGGGAAGTCAGTTTCAATTACAATGGGGCTCATTCTAGCTGGGGAATGAAAATTTAACAAAATATCCCAGTTTCTGCTCTCTGTTCATACATACAGCTTTCATGTAGCAGTTTTGATTATTTGCATAGCTGTTATTTGCATAGCTGGGGTGATCTTTCTGAAGGCTTTCTTCGATGAGCTACTGACTCAATAGTTTTTGACTACTTAAAATCTATTTTACAATGGTATTCTGCATATTACAACGTTCTGGATGGTCAAAAACCATCTGGGTGACAAACGTGTCTTCCTCTGTTCCCTCAGCTTGTTCATTTCACACAGCCTTGGTTCAGTCAGGACATGTTGAGGTGATAAACTTCTTGGACTGCAAACTGTGTCCTGTACAGCTGACCAGCCCCATTAATGTAGGTGGTTAGTCACTCTTCCGACTGGTATTGCTATAGTGTTTGACCAGACCTCTGTTTGCATTTTGTTAGAACCTGTCAGAAAATAAAACTACGGTGAATGTGAACAGAGGGCTTGCTGCATGTTGTTACACGAGGAATTGACTGGCTCCACTTGGAAATCTGCAGTGTGACTGGTGTACAAGTAGGAATCCAGGTTTTTTGTAGAGCTGAGTTCCATTCGATCAGAAAAATAATCACTTCAGGCAAGACAAAAAAGGATAATTTTATTCAAATACTGAGCCGTTCGAGCAAAAAGGATATTGTCTCTTTAATCTCTAAGCATTATTCACAGGGGAGACACAATCATATTGATTTATCACTCCCATTTTGATGGACACAGTTTCAATAATATAGCACTAAATGGTGTAGAATGATTCAGTAATCTAGAACCCCATGGCTGACCGCTTCTGCTCCTGCTCACCTCCTTCCTAAGCAAAGTTGTGGACTGCTTTTTCACAAACATTTATTTTAGTAGTTTTACATTACCTCATCCTTTCTCTCTGCTTTTAAAGTGTGTTTCAGTGAAGTAATTTGATGAGCACTGTCCAGCATAATTCAATTCAACAGCTGCAGAAACTGCCATGCTCTCACAAGGGAAAGGCCTGCCTGCGTTAACCTGTAGCTTTTTTTTAAACGGTTTTTGATTTATCTGTCACCTGATCCATCAGCAATGAATAATTTTCATGGAGGGTGCACTTTAATTACTTTCCCATTTAACTTGCATTATCATTCCCTATCTTGGTAATTAATCTCCCCTCGTATCCAATTTCGGCCTTTATTGCTGGCAGACGGGCCCCCTGAATCGTGTGTGCTCGAGCGGGCGCTTGAGTGTTATTTGACGGAGAGGTTTTCAAACAAGTTTTCACTTCGTTAAAGTGCTCAAATCAGCGTATCTCCAGTTTGTTGGGGTGGCATCTCCTAAAGTGCACATATGACTGGCACTGTGTGGCTACTTTTGAGCATCTTGGCTACCATTCAGATTTCCTTTCAGAAGGTAATGGTGTTTACTGTTATCACTAATGTTCTCTCACAACATTGACAGGTGATCAATCTATTTTCCAGCTCTTGATGTTTAATGAATTTGACTCCATGTGCTCCAATTATGTAGTTTGTTGTTATTTAATTTCAGACTTTGACTCAACGTAAACATTTTTCAGTGATTTTATTTTTAAACCTGTTGGTATATTGTAAACATATTTAGAATAATTTCCTTCCAAACTAGCCAGCTGCTGTTGTTTAGTTGATGCATCGTAGAGATGAGTGTTAACTGGCCAGATTAAGAAAATTGGTTCCATTCAGTTTGCTTTGGTTTGAAAGAATACACACCTAATTAAATCCTAATCTGAAGGATGTTCATCATGCATAGTTCAAGGCATATCCTAATAACGAGATACCAATGTTCAAATGAGAGCATTCACCAATTCAGCAGTGCTGGTGAAGTGTCCCAGTTGAGGGTCACCTGCATTTTCCTGAATTTAAGTTTCTCTTGTGTCCTCGTGTCTGAACTCCATTTTGTCCTCCATGGTTCAGTCTCTTCTCACCTACATCTGTGACACTTCGCATGCCCTCCCCCACTTCAATAACTTCCAGTTCCCTGGCCCTGACTGTTTCATTTTCGCCATGGGCGTCCAGTTCCATCCCCCACCAGGAAGACTTCAAGGCTCTCCGCTTCTTTCTTGATAGCAGACCCAACGAGTTCCACTCCGCTGCCACCCTCCTCCATCTGGCAGAACTGATACTCGCCCTCAACAACTTCTCTTTCAACTCCTCCCACTTTCTCCAGACCAAAGATGCAGCTATGGGCACTCACATGGGCCCCAGCTATGCCTGACTTTTCATTGGCCACGTGGAACAATTCATGTTCCAAACCTACATTGGTAGCACTCCCTGACTCGTTCTCCGTTACATTGATGACTGCATTGGGGCTGTTTCCTACCCATTGCAGAGCTTATCAATTTCATCAACTTCGCCACCAACTTCCACCCAGCCCTCAAACTCACTTGGTCCATCTCCGACACCTCTCTCCCCTTTCTTGATTTCTCTGTCTCCATCTCTGGAGACCAGATTATCTACCAACATCTTTTACAAACTTACTGACTCCTGCTGTTACCTTGACTACACCTCTTCCCACCCTGTCACTTGCAAGGATGCTATTCCCTTCTTTCAGTTCCTCCGTCTCATGATGAGGCATTCCGCTCCAAGACATCCGAGATGTCCTCTTTTTTTATCAGAAAAAGTTTCCCCTCCACTGCTATCAGTGCAGCCCACACCCGCATCTCCTCCATTTCCCGCACGTCTACCCTCACCCCGTTTCCCTCCACCCCCTGCCCCCTGCCCCCTCCCCCCGACATAACAGGGACAAGGTTTCCCTCGCCCTCGCCTACCCACCCAATGAGCCTCTGCATCCAACACATCATTCTCCGTAAATTCTGCCATCTCCAATGGGATCCCATCACCAGGCACATCTTCCCCCCTCCCCTCCGCTTTCAGCAGGGATCACTTCCTCTGTGACTCCCTTGTCCACTCGTCCCTCCCCACCGATCCCCCTCCTGGCACTTATCCCTGCAACTGTGCTAAGCGTTGCACCTGCCCCTACATTTCCCTCACCACCATTCAGGGCCCTAAACAGTCCTTCCAGGTGAGGCAGCTCTTCACATGTGAATCCGAGGGTGTCATTTATTGCGTCCAGTGCTCCCGGTGCAGCCTCCTCTATATCGGTGAGACCCGACTCAGATTGGATCACTTTGTTGAGCACCTTCGCTCTGTCTGCTGGAACAGCCAGGATCTCCCAGTGGCCAGCCATTTTAATTTCACTTACCATTCCCACATTGACATGTGTCTCCAGGCTCCTCTACTGCCAAGTTGAGGCTAGACGCAGATTAGAGGAACAATACCTCATGTTCTGTCTTGGTAGTCTCCGACCTCCAACATTAATTTCTCTAACGTAGGATAACCACTCCCCTTTGTTTTCCCTCATCCCTCTGGCCCCTTTGCCCCTTCCCTTTCCCCTCCCCTGCCTTCGTGACCTGCCCATCACCCACACCTTCCTCCCTCTGGTTCCCCACCTCCTTCCCTCTATTCCATGGTCTACTGTCCTCTCTTATCAGATGACATCTTCTTCAGCCCTTTGCCTCTTCCACCTATCACCTCCCAGCTTCTCACACCATTCCCATTTCCCCCCCCCCCAATTGCCTACCATCCCCCTCTCATCTGGATTCACCTATTACCCACCAGCTCCTGCCCTTTCTTTCCAGTCCTGATGAAGGGTCTCAGCCCAAAACGTCGACTGTTCATTTCTTTCCATAGATGCTGCCTGACCTGCTGAGTTCCTCCAGTATTTTGTGTGTGTTGCTTCAGGTTCTCTTAACTGCTTTGTGCAGTTGAAATATATGAAGAATTTAACCTGCATTTCTATAGTACCTGTCATAAACTCATGATGCCCCTGAGCACTTTGCACCCAAAGATGTACCTCTGAAATGCAGTCCCTATTATAATGCAAGAAATACATCAGTCAAAAAGGACACTGCAATGTCTATATTCAACAAACAAATAATCTGCTTTAGAGTTGGTGATTTACCAGGACACTGGAAGAATTCTGATGTCCAACTCGTACACAGATGGCTGCATAAAAACAAGGATTTGCTATATCCAGTGCCCACTTGCCAAAATGGCAGCACAACAAGTTGAATTCCACACTGGTCCTTTTGCCTGAAAATTTGGCTGTGCAGAAGCTTTTGTGTATATATAACTCCTCCCAAAAAGAGATCAATAGATTTCTGGATATTGAAGAAATCACTGTATCGGGAAAGGGCAGGTAAATAGTGGTTGAGGAAGAAGATCAGTCATGATCAATGAATGGCAGACTTGGCTCATGGGACTGAATGACCCCATCCTATTCCTATTTCTTACGTCATTATAAATGGGAAAGATCTCTGTGCAAAGCAAGTGAGCACAAATGATACTTGTGCTGAATAATGTGTTAATGAAACTTTACCCAAGCAGAAATTGTTTTTAAGCTGAGACTTGCCACAGACTGATCTGTCAGCTTCCTTGAAATCAAACTGTTAGCCAATTCCATCAAAGCAGCCAGGTTCGGGTGGCTTTGACTTTGGTCCAGCAAAGTGCTCACACTGTGCAGGTGGGTAGTGTAGCATGTTTAATGCGGTTCCCAGGTTCCCACTTGAGAGGGAGGGTTAGGAAGGCTCTGTCATAAAGCAGTCAACTGTTTCACAGATTAAGAAAAGGTAATTTGAGCTAGTTTAGGTCAGCTATAGATACTTTAAGAATTGCTGCAATCAAAGGAGGGGAATCCAAATAATTATTATGTGTATATAAATAGACAGGAAAAAATAAATAGTTTGTCTGGTATTAATTTAGCAAATAAATAAATGCACATATTTATGAATTTTAGATGTCAGATATATGGTACATGAACAGACAGTTATAATTCTGTGAACAGCAAAGAAATAAATTCACATACTGCTTTATTTCAAATCATATTTCAATTCCTGATACCAACCATCCATCTGAAAAATCCTTATTTCCCCTTTGGGCTTACAGGGTAAATTTTATGAAGTAGTCCATTAATTTTAATGGATGAGAAATTGGCAGGCTATAAATTGAGCTGGATGGCCATATTGGAGATATGTGCTCCAATTGCACAAAGCACCATCCCAAACCATAAACTTTACTGTGCTGAATTTTTTTTAAAATGGAAAGCAGTTAATATGTACAATAACACATAAAGAATGGGTTTCAGTGATGCTTCACATATTACAACAACTTCGATCTTACGGACACTGGCAAGTGCAACATTAGGGAATGTCATCATGTGTCCTCAGTATATGCTCAGGTTTGGTACATTAGCAGTAAGGTTGCTACCTTCTGCCTATGCTTATCATTATGACAAGAAGGAGGCCATTCAGCCCATCTGGTCAGTCCCATTCCCCCAGTTAGAACCATAGATTAATGATACAGTACAGAACTAGGCCCCTCAGCTATATGTCCATGCTGATCATCAAGTACCCATTTGTATTATTCCCATTTGCGAGCACTTGGTCTGTAGCCTTCTATGTCTTAATTATACAAGTGCTCACCTGGATAGTTTTTAAATGTTTTAGAAGTACCTGCCTCCACCACCTTATCAGGCAATGTTTCCAGATTCCAACCACCTTCTGGGTGAAAACATTTTTCCTCAGATCCCCTCTAACTTTTTTTCTTCATCTTAAACCTATGTCCTATGCTGTTAGACGTCTGCTATGTGGAAACATTTGTCACTGTTCATCCTTTCCATATTTGTCATAATTTTGTATATCTCTATCAGGTCCCCATTCAGCATTCTCCACTTCACGGAAACCAAGCCCACCCTCTCCTGTCTCTCCTCATAACTGAAATGCTCCATCCCAGACAACATCCTGGTAAATCTCCTCCACAGCCTCTCCAGTGCAATCACGTACTTTCTATAGTGTGGCATCCAAAAACTGCACACAGTAGTCCATAGAACATAGAACATTACAGCACAGTACAGGCACTTTGACCCACGATGTTGTGCTGACATTTTATCCTGCTCTAAGATCTATGTATCCCTTCCCTCCCACATAGCCCTCCATTCTTCTGTCATTCATGTGGCTATCTAAGAATTTCTTCAATGTCCCTGATGTATCTGCCTCAACAACCTCTGCCGGCAGTGCGTTCTACACACCCACCATTTTCTGTGTAAAAAAAAAAGAACTTGCCTCTGACATCCCCCCTATAACTTCCTCCAACTGTACCCTAACCAGAGTTTTATAAAGTCCTTCCATGACCTCTGTGCTCTTATATTATGTGGCCTGACTAATAAAGGCCAGCATCCTGCTTGCTGCCTTCACCGCCTTTGCTACCTGTGCTGCCGTCTTTAGGGATATATGGACTTGCACAACAATGTTCCTCTGTTTCTCAATACTCCCTGGGGCTCTACCATTCGAAGTGTGGCTCCCACTCTTATTTGACACCCCCCAAAGTTCATCACCTCACACTTATTGGGATTAAGTTCCATCTGCCATTGTTCTGCCCAACTTGCTAGCTGCTTAATATCATTCTGTGACCAAAGACTATCCTCCTCATTATCAACAACACCATCAATTTTTGTGTCATACTTACTGCATTCATATGCAAAATCATTCATGAGCATGATGAACAGTAAGGGACCCAGCATCAATTTTTGTGGTATATCAGTGGTCACAGGCTTCCAATCACAAAAGCAGCCCCTCCACCATCACCATCTATCTCCTATGAGCAAGTCAACTTTGGATCCAGTTTGTCAACTTGCCTTGGATCCCATGGGCTCTAACCTTTTGAACCAGCCTTCCATGTGGGACCTTGTCAAAGACCTTATTTAAGTCCTATTATCTTCCTGCACGCTGAAATTTATCATCTCTAACATTCCCCATCAACATCCCTTTGATTCTCTCGCTACTTACCTATGTGAAGGGGTAATTTACAGAATCCAATTAACCTTCAAATGTAACAATCAGGACCAATGCTAGGTCTCAACCCAGAAGGTCACAAATTCCTTCCCCCCCCCCCCCCCCCCCCACGGATGCTGCTCCACCCAGTGAATTCCTCCAGCAGATTATTTGCTGCTCCAGATTCCAGCATCTGCAGTTCACTTGTGCAGTCTTCAACTGCATCTTTAGGATGTGGAAGGAAACTGGAGTGCCTGGGGGAAACTCACATGGTCATAGGGAGAACATGCAAATTCTGCATAGACAGCACCTGCAAAGTCAGAATTGAACCCAGGTCAATTATGAGGCAGCAGCAATAACTGCTGTGCCATCTCTGTGCACTTGCAATTCCTCTGCTTTAATATACCCGAAGCCTTTCCTCTGCAAGAAATAACTTTTCACCTGTTGGTTGGTTGCTTGCTTTCAAACCCCAGTCTAGAATTTTGTCCAAAGATAAGATCAGGGACTGGGCTGCAGAGACTCAAAAGCTACCAATGTACTTACCTGTAAACCTTGTCCAGAGATTGAATTATGATAATGATCATTTATAATCCAGGCCTCTTGTGTCTTCAGACGTTTTAAAGACCCTTTAGTTTCTGATTCTCAAAGGCTCACCTGCATTGATGGGAAGGCTATTGAGAGGGGTGCTTTAGCTGTGCTCACTGATTTAAAGGCAGTCTTCAGAGCAGAGAACTCTTGCCTCGCCATTGGGTGGGTAAACTTTTGCTCCTTTTCTCTTAATCTGTGGTACCATGCAGTGGAATCAACTGGACAATGGTAATACCTTCTATTTGCATTGGTAAAAACTGCCACTGGCCATTAGAAACAAATTTTCCCTTTGGATGTCAGTGCAATATTCTGAGCTCCTTTCTCTACAGAATCCGATGCTTCTGCTTCAGGTGGCTAAGCTAGTGACCACTCTCTCTTCTGAGTAACTTTATAGGATGCCTAACACTTCTCAGAAGCAAATTTATTTCCAATAATTCAACAGCTCATTCTTACCATTTGCAAACAACCCTTAAATTTGGAGAAAGTACCAAATGTGAATTTAATCATGGTCACTTTATTCAACTGTATAAAACCCTTAGATAGTGCTTTTCAAACCCATGACCTCTGCCAGCTAGAAGGACAAGGGCAGCTAAGATATGGGACCACCAGTGCCTGGAAGTTGCCCTCTAAGCCACACACCTTCCTGACTTGGAAATATATTGCCGTTCCTTCACCGTCACTGGTCAAAATCCTGAAACTTCCTCCCTAATAGCATTGTGGGCATACCCACACCTCAAGGACTGCAGCGGTTTAAGGTGGCAGCTCACCATCACCTTCTCAAGGCCAGTTAGGGACAGGCAATTGTATGTTGGCCTAGACCAAGTCCATTTCCCTTGTATATTTAAAAAAACTACCCAGTGTCCAAATGCTGATGTAACTATGAATGTTAGTCAAGTGCTAATCATCTTGTAAGTTACTTTAATGATATTAGGACTCTAAAGGTGATCAAATTTGTCAGTTTAAAATGAATACTCAACACCCATTGTAGTTATTTTGCAGCCAGTGAAGATGGAGAGTAGCAATGTACCTTCTTGAGATGCATGTCATTCAAGCAATAACAGAGGACTATTTTTCCTTTGGTTTCAAACCGACCAAGTCTGAGTCATTCAGGGAAACTAATTCAAGCCAGAGGGCTCCATATTTTTAAATGATTTTGTGACCCTTTTGCTTTTATTCCCGAAAACACTGGTAATTGTACACAGAGCAAATTTTGAACATCTATGATGCAAGTGCAGGGGAGTGCAATTCCACTCAGTGCTCAGGATGTGTTCTCAGGAATGAGAATTCTCATGGAATCAGTGTTAAAAGGGGTCATTATGGCATTATATACAGAGAGGGATGCATTACTGACAGCACTGCTGTGTGGGGAACACAATGTGAGCCCTTACCATTTCTGCTGCTGTACCAGAAACCTCTCATGAATCGACCCATGAAATGCCCCATGACTTATGGTGGAGAGGCTGCCTTTGAAGATGGGCCAAGGCAGGTAGTGCAGTCACTCAGCACTGAGAGGAGGACTTGGGGTTGTATCCTGGCTCACAGTGTGAGTGTGGGCCATTACTAGGGACTGGCAGCACTTGTTCCTCCAAATCGTACCTGGGAGAGGCACAGATCACCAGCTTTTGAATGTGATGGAAGCTGCTATCTCCTCGCCTCTTTCCTTGGCTGCACAGCTGGTTTGGGAAGAGTGCTGAGTTCACAGGCAGCCTGTGTTATAAAGGGAACACCAACATTTGTGTCAGGTTCCCGGCTAGCAACACGTAGCCTGAGCAGACATCTTTTTAAAATATAGTGGGGTTACAAACCAGCGAGCGCTTCGACTCCAAAACCAAGAGCTGTAATGAATCAGTGCTCTGCAGGGTAGCCCTAAGCAGAAGTACCCGTGTAATAGGCTTGATGTGTCAAAGGGATGGTGAACTGAATGGTTTCTGAGTCTCTATCTGGTTCTGTGATAAGCAAGACAAAGGACAGCTCTATATTATGCAGCAACAGAACATTTTTCTTTTCACCTTGATTATAATCCCACACTCCTACTGTTCTCCTGGTGTTGGCAGCTCTGTCACGTACTGCAGATTTTGCAGGTTTGCAATCTGTGCTTGCCTATCAGTGGGGAAAAAATATAATTGGTTTAGTGTGATGTTTATCGTAAGGTAGTCTGATCTGCATAGATACTCATGAGCTAAACAATGTCTATATCTCTGTGGATGTCCTAATACTGTTGTTTAGTTCTAATTCAAGGAGACTGCAATCTATTGAAACTACTCAGTGTTAATCTTGCTATATGCACTTACTTTCTCTAGCAGCAGGTGACCCATAAAACTGTACCTATTGGACTGCTGCCGGGATTATGGGATCTGTGTCTGGCAGTGTAAATCCTGGGACAAGGCTCAATGACACAGGTCTCCCTTTAAAATATCCTAAAATAGTGCCAATCTTAATATAGCTATTACATCATTAACATATGCATACATTCTCATTGTCCTGGAATTCATGGTGAGATCTCGACGTGTGTTTGCTTTACGCTAAATAAATGTGCTCTGTTTCAAGAAAATCACTTTGCAACTATGTGCAGATGTTGAGAGCTGGTGAAGAAAGACATCTGCGCTCTGGCTAAGTGCCATTTCAAGTGATGTGTGTGTGTATATGAAAATGTTTGATTTCATTTGTTGCAGTGAATATGCTGATAATTGTGTGCAAATCAAAACAAATCAACAGCAGCCAATTTATATGTCTTGTACCATATGGAGGATTTTTTGCTTTCAGGCTTTTACATTTAGAATAAACAGCTTTTCATGTTGGAAGGAGCATTATTGGGTTATCTGTATTTGTGTTAATGGCTCAGATTTTGCTGGCTTCCATGCAGAACTGCCAGCATTTACCCTTGTAAGTGCTGGTAAAAATGGGATTCCCAAGTGAATCCAGCCATCTCAGAATACCAGCTGAACTCTGCTGGTGATTTCCTGACTGTCCTCTATTACTGGGTTCTGCCTGTAAGCACACTGCTCAACATTTGTCCTGGGGTATCTATACTTGCATAAGGTTGAACTGATACAGGATCCCAAGCCCATTTCTTTGAATGGAAATTGTGTGGATCTGAGCAAGAATGGGTGAAGCTATCTTCATGTGGTTAATGCTTCAGAGTTTTTGATTATTTAAAATTTTTAAGGGTTTTAGGTGATTTTGTTATGTTTTATTTTATCTTTAAAAATTTTAATTGTTTATTTCATTTTTAATATTCTTAAACATTTCTGAATATAAGGGGTATTCAGGAGCATTGAAAAAACCTTATAGCTCTAACAGACGGCAAAGTGGGTGCATGGCTTTGCTGTCTGCCACAGTTTCAGCCGAGATTGCTCTGACCCATCCGTGTTACCTGATATGGGATTCCAGGGTACTCAGCCCCATAACTTATCTCCTGGCCTGTGATCCAGATCCAGACCTGGTAGGTTTGACCCAATTTTGATTGTGAGTGGTGAGTGCAGGCAGTGGCAGCTTTACTGATCCAGGTCAGTTTGCAGGAGCTAAGCCAAGCACCCCTTATTCACATAACACACTTGACTGTGGGCATTAACATAGAACAGTACAGCACAGGAACAGGCTCTTCGGCCCATGGTGTTTTGCAGAACTAGTTAAGTAAGTAATCAAATGCCCAACTAAACTAATCCCTTCTGCCTACACAATGCCCATATTCCTCCATTTCCTGCACATTCATGTTGCCTATCTAAGAGCTTCTTAAATGCTTCTGTCGTATTTGCCTCCACCGCCACCCCAGGCAGCACATTCCAGGCACCCATCACTCTTTTTATTTATATATATGTATAAAACTTGCTCTGCCCATCTCCTTTGAACTTGCCCCCCTCACCTTAAATGCATGCCCTGTGGTATTAGACATTTCAACCCTGGGAAAAAGATTCCGTCTGTCTACTCTATCTATGCCTCTCATAATCTTATAAACCTCAATCAGATCTCCCCTCAGCCTCTGCCGCTCCAGAGAAAACAACCCAAGTTTGTTCAACTTCTCCTAATATCACATGCCCTCTAATCCAGGCAACATCTTGGTAAACCTGTTCTGCACCCTCTCCAAAGCTTCAGCATCCTTTCTGTGATCAGGCAACCAGAATTGAATGAAATACTCCTGATGCAACCTAACTAGAGTTTATTGAAGCTGCAACATAACTTCCCGACTCTTGAACTTAGTGCCTTGACTAATAAAGGCAAGCATGCCATACACCTTCTTTACCACCCTATCAACCTGTGCGGTCACTTTCAGGGAGCTATGGACTTGGACCCCAATGTCCAACACTGCACATCAACATTGTTAAGGGTCTTGCCATTAACTGTCTACTGTCTTATTGCATTTAATCAACACTTCATATTTGGCCAGGTTAAACTCCACCTGCCAATTTTCTGCCTCTATCTACAACTGATCTATATCCTGTTGTATCCTTTGGCAGTACTTCTACACTATCCACAATATCACCAATCTTTGTATCGTCTGCAAACTTACAAACCCACCCATCTACGTTTTCATCCAGGCCATTTATACATTATCACAAACAGCAGAGGTCCGGGTACAAATTTCTGCAGGATACCACTAGTCACAGACCTCCAGGTAGAATAAATTCTATCAACCACTACTCTCTGTCTTCTATGGGCAAGCCAATTCTAAATCCAAACAGCCAATTCACCGTGGATCCCATGCATCTTAATCTTCTGGATGAGCCTCCCATGAGGGACCTTGTCAAATGCCTTATTAAACTCCATGTAGACAAAATCTATAGCTCTACCTTCATTAATCGCCTTCGTCACCTCCTTGAAAAACTCAATCAAGTTAGTAAGACTCAACTTGCCCCACACAAAGCCATGCTGACTATCTCAATCTATTCAACAAGGGGAAGATCATAGTAAAGAACATTTTAACATTTAATCCAGCTATAGAATGCCAGAGACCTGGACAGTAATCAAGAGCAGGAACCCTGTCTAATTTACAACATCTATTGAAGCCCTTCTCCCACCATGTCAAGTGACGATAGTAGACTAAGGATGGATGTGGAATTGAATCTGGGATATTTGAGCTCTGTAAGGTTGCAGCTAATCACTAGAGATAGGTGATAATTTAAACAAACATTGATGGCAGTGTGATGGGATAGAATTGGCCATGTGGAAAGCCACCTGGCCTGATTCCACTTCACTGCACAATTACTTCACATGCCCGGCTCACTTGTAAAAGGCTTTCCTGGAAGTTTTAGCACAGAGCCTCAATAATGAGAATCACTGGGGTTTTTGCGAATTTGGAGTAAACTCTGGGTCACCTATCAATGTCACACCTGTACCTAATGCTGGGCTACATATTGCATCCACTTGGAATTTTCAACTAGACATGTCTCTGGATTAACCAAGTGCTAAAGTTCCCCAGTTTGGTACAAAACGGTGAGCTGCCTAACCAGTGGTTCTTAAACAGAGAGCTGGTAACTGCCCACAGAAAAGCCTAGAAATAATTTGGGTAGGGTGTTTGTGGCAGCAGGGGAAGGTAGTTAGCTGATCTCCTCCCCTCCAATAACCCGGTGAGAAGCAGCATGGAACACTTGCTTAGCAGTGTTAGGCAGAATTCAACAAAGGCCAAACCCAAAAATAATTTGATCCTCCTGTTTTGGGTAGAAATACGAAGAAGATCTGAGCTAGCAGCCTGGCAATCACATTGGTAGACCTGGTATAAAAAAGTGAATGTAGGTGATATCCAGAAAGTCTCCTGTAAAACAACAGTCCATTTAAAAAAAATCGCAGTGCATAATCCTGGGTCATTAAAATGCATGGTGACTGTGAAAATGTAATAGAGTATAGGGAACTGGTTCCTGGTGGCCTTACAATGAAGGTCCAACATTTTAATCAACTCATTCTGAAGGACTCTTAATCACCCTCTCCCCTTCCCCACAATGAACGTTATTTAACATTTCAAATCCCCAATCGCATACTTCAAAACAAGCTTTGTATTGTACAAACTGGAGAGTTCATTTATTTATAGAAGTGTAAGGACAGGTCTCTCAGTGGCACCATGTTGGTGAGAAACATGAAACTCAACTTACCATTCATTTAATAACGTCAGGATAATTGGCCAAAGAGTTCCATAAAGAAGTGAAATTCCATACCAAAATTTTAAGTGCTTAGATTTCTCATGTTAGCTTAATGAGAAATTAAGATTTCTTCAGAACTTACGTCTTCTGGTTTTCCCAAATGAATCAGTTGAGTCTCCCTTTGACAGCTGTCTACCTGACAATAACTGGATTGCTTTACGTTACCTAAATGTGAGGATTAGGCCCATTATGTACAGCTCAACACACAGCTGGAGACTGCAACAAAGCTGCAAAGCATCAAGCTGTTCACATGTTATTATATTCCAAATGAACAAACTTGAAAAGCTTATCAAAGTCATCTGAACCCAATGATAGGTTGCTGCCTGCAACCAAGTTGCTCTTCTATTATTTTGTGGTGTGGCTGTCTAAGTACATTGAGTTTACAGGGTGAGTAGATAATGGAGGACAAAATGTTTCTGGAATGATAGCTACATGCAAACATGTCGCTGACCAAATGTGCAGCAGTATTCTCAGATTATCTGAAAGTTTAAAAATTTAGTGGCTTTTTCCCCCACATTGACCATAGTTGCATTATGTGGAATAATTTGGAGTGGTGTGACATTGGACCACATGTATTTGATTGTGATGTTATTCCACAATCTGAAGTGGATGTAGTGACAGTATACTGTGCAAAGTTATTCTGGTAACATAACTGTGCAGTTCTAATTGTGGTAGCATTAGACTGTGCAAATCTAATCATGAAGGCATTATGCCGTGTGAAGTGAATATGGTGATCTATTGATGTGAATCTGATTGCAGTAATACTAGATCGCATCTCTCACTTTGCACTAATATTGCATTACGTCAGTTAGACCATTGTAATATTGTGTTGAGACAATCAGCTTGAGATGATACACCATTTTATTTAGGTGGTTGTAACAGTTTACCACCTCAGTCGATTTATTAGGGGTATTGTAGCATGTGAATGGGATTACATTGATGTGTTCATTAATCAGGTTGTGGTGAAATTATCTGAATTGTGTGATGATGATCTAGAGAGTCCTGAGCAGGGGAGACCAGGCACTGTGCATCAGTGAATAATGTTAATCCTCTAATAAACTATTTGGCCTCTAATTAACCTAATCAAGTAGTCTTGTGCCTGTTTTACAATTCCACCCCTGGAAAATAAGCCCCATTTATTTCATAATGGGCCTTTGCAGATTGAGGGCAGACTTTTGCTCTGTGATATTGGACTGGTCTGTACCATAGAACGGACCTGCACATACCAGTTTCCTTCCTGGTCACACTCTAAGGCAGCATTGTATACTTGAATGTGCCTTCCATCACTAAAAGATTCCAATTATTTTCAGGAAGCTATAAAACTTTATCTTTTAACCTGTGAGTAACCAGTGTTCAATCAATCTTGACTTCAAGAACATAACTCAGTATATGTGCTGTTCAGGTGTGACTAATTCTTTGGCCTCTGTGTGTGAACACATGTGCATACTTTGCTTCTGAACATATGTTGTACGTTTGGAAGTAGACTTATTTTGCAGAGATTTGATCAGGTTGAAGTAGTCAGAGTATTTTACGTGTTTCATTTCCTGTAAAGACCTATAAGAGAGTGACAATAGAAATGAACTTCTGATGTGTTTTGATCCCATACAGTATTTCATTACAATGTTACCTAGATTAATGGTCAGTGGTACAATGTACTCACCAGTCATAAATGACATAAATTTCCTCCTGTCTGGCCCCTGTTTCTGATGTCAGAATTGCTGTGTATATTAGCCAAAATATACTTAAAAAAACTGAGATGTTTTGTCTTTGGAGCAAGATGAGTTTGTAATACATTTTGTATTTTTGTTACAGGCTCAGGCTAATTTTTACAACCATGACTGGTGTCACTGCAATTAGCATAGCAGAACAAATTGCAATAACATAAATGCAGCCCAACAAAATTCAATGCAAAGATGAGGCACCAAGTAATAGTAATTTATTTTAGAGCCTTGGCCAGACCCCATCTGGAGAACTGTGTAGAGCTTTGAGCGACAGACCACAAGGAAGAGGGTTCCATTGCAGATTTACTCTTAATTATACCAGGGCTTAAAAGGTTCAATTATAAGGACACGTTACATAAATCTAACTCGCAATCCCTTTTGCACAGAACAGTATGGGTGATCTTATTGAACTGCTTAAAACTTTCAAAAAAGAAACCTTTTTAGAAAAAGAGAAACTATTTGAATTTGAAGGCAGAATACAAGGTTAATGGCAGGACTCTTAGCAGTGTGGAGGAACAGAGGGATCTTGGGGTCCACGTCCATAGATCCCTCAAGGTTGCCACGCAGGTCAATAGGGTTGTTAAGAAGGCGTATGATGTGTTGGCCTTCATTAGTCGGGGTAATGAGCAAGAGCCATGAGATGATGTTGCAGCTCTATAGAACTCTGGTTAGACCACACTTGGAGAATTGTGTTCAGTTCTGGTTGCCTCATTGTAGGAAGGATGTGGAAGCTTTAGAGAGGGTGCAGAGATTTACCAGGATGTTACCTGGATTGGAGAGCATGTCTATGAGGATAGGTTGAGTGAGTTAGGGCTTTTCTCTTTGGAGCGAAGGAGGATGAGAGGTGACTTGATAGAGGTGTACAAGATGATAAGAAACATAGATCGAGTGGACAGTCAGAGACTTTTTTCCAAGGTGACAATGGCTAACATGAGGGGACATAACTTTAAGGTGATTGGAGGAAGATATAAGGGGATGTCAGGGGTAAGTTTTTTTACACAGAGAGTGGTGGGTGTGTGGAACGCACTGCCTGCAGAGGTTGTGGAGGCAGATACATTAGGGACATTTAAGGGACTCTTAGATAGACACATGAATGATAGAGAAATGGAGGGCTCTGTGGGAGGGAAGGGTTAGATGGATCTTAGAGCAGGATAAAATGTCGGCACAACATTGTGGCCAAAGGGCCTGTACTGTGCTGTAATGTTCTATGTTCTATTGTTTCTCTTTGGGAATCAAGACCACAGGACTATAACCTTAAAATTGTTGGCCCATTTGGGGACAAACTCTAAAAGCACCTTTTCACACAAAGATTTAGTGCAAATCTAGAGTTGTGTTCCTTCAGATATGTGTCGATGCTGAGGCAATTGGAGCTTTCAAAAATATCAAGACATATGGGACAAAGGCATTAGGGGCAAATCAGCAATAATCTCTGGAAATGGAAGAGTCGGCACAAGGAGCTGAAGGATCCACCTGTCTCTAATATTTGCTACTTTCCTACTGACACTTACTATCAGTTACAAGTTCTTAAATTGATGGAGATTATTTTGAAGTTTAAAGAAAAGGTTTTCAATTACCAAAAAGGGCTTGTTGTTCTTAAACTGAGTTACTTGAATAATATGTGAACGACTCCCTTACTTCTTGGCATTTTGTTATCAGTTGATTTAAACACTTAAATTGAAGATTTAAATATTTAATTTGCATTGGGCAACAACATTGCACAAATCTATCTAAAAATTTAGCAACTGATTTTTTTTTTGTAAATTACACTTTGTGATGTTTTTAAATGGGCTAACAGCTTTTTAAAGTTTAAGGGAACCAAATAACATTTGGCCATTTGACACCAGAGTATTAACTGTTCCCTATGAAATTTAAAGAAGCAAACAGTTTTCTGATAAGCCACTTGCCTTGGGCTAGGTTTTGCTATTGGTGGAGGACCATGGAAGATTTTGATCAGCATGCATTAGTTTCCTCAGCCTGATGTTTTTATATTGATGAAAGTACAATAAATGCAAATCAACCAGATTATACATTTAAAGAAATGGGGTTGAGTGCTAACAAAATCACTACCCACAGACTATGCAAGTGTGTATTCTTTTTTTGTTGTTGACTAATTTTTAAAAAAACACAAGGTATAACAAGGTTTTCTTCTCATATTAAAACAAATGAATAGAGATATGCAGACTGGTGGAAAGAGAAAGTCACCACAATTAAGTACTTCACCACTTTCCTTACTGTTATCTTTTCCAGTAAAAAGCTGAAGATACCATAAGTACACAAAAGGCTTCTCAGTAAATGTTAACATTTCGGTTTCACTCCCTCAATAATACATTAATGAATAATTATAAACTTGAATTATGAATTCATTTTCTCTTTTTATGATGATAACTACTTTTCATTTCAGTATTTTTCATTTTTACATGCACATCCAGAACACCTGAATTTTATTTTTTTATAAGTTAACATTTCTTTTATTAGTTTTAAAATGTTATTGGTCATTTTTCTCTGCCCTGTTCTATGAAGAACGATAGCCATTAATAATATCAATTACATTTCTGTTTCTGCTATTTATATTAGAAATCATGCATTGCTGATATTATTACAAGAATGTCTGACTATTTATATCATGTTCTTTGCTCTATTTTACTGCAGTCAAAAAACTGTTTTTACTCCTCTATTAAGTAATCAAGACAAGATTTTGATACATTAGCCATATTTATTGAAATGACTCATGATCTTTTGAGGTTGATAGTTAAACCATCTTATATTCTTGTTATTTGGTTTTACTTTCTCATACATTTTTCTTCTTTGTGGTATGTGGTCCTGTACTGTGGATATATATATCAATTGAAAGTTGTGGAGGAAATTCCTGCAACAGGAAGTTTCTGACCACAGGAAATATTTGCAACAGGAAATCACTGTCCACAATTGCATTACTTAATCAATTAGCCTCTCTGATGGCAGCCCTGTTTCTAGCACTCCCTGAGTGAGCGAAGAACACTAGCTGTCGATTTGCTTTAAATTTATGAAATTGACCCCAATTGAAACTTCTTATAAGCTATTCTGAAGGTTTAAATGTTCCTCATGTAGGTCATAGAAACGGGGCAGAGTTAAAATGAAAACATGTGTTTTTCTGACCCATTCAAAATGTGTTGTGCTTTGATTCTATGGGTAAGTTTGTTGCTTAGCATTGCCTGCAGAGATACAATCCTATAACTTGTAATCCCTGATTTTAATGACTGGGAAATGGAATGGAAAGACATTTAACTACAGACAGGTGTGCAAAACAATCCCTCTATCTGCTCCTATTACATTTGCTGCAGCAATCTTGCTTTTGCAATGTCATTTGGTTAAAAAAAAGGGTCCATTTACAGTTGAGACTTTTAAAAATTCCCACCACCGAAGTCAACATCTAGACTCATTTCTGTTACTATGACGATGGGAATGAGTCTGTCTGTCCCAGAAGATGACACTTCGAGGATGACTTTTAGAGCTGGATTGATTCTGAAAAGACAGAATCATAGGAAGAGATTTTCTGATGCTTTGTGCTGATTGCACTTGCCACACAAGGAAGGCCTTGTGTTTAATGTGTGGAGGAATAACATTGTTGCATTGTCCTTGATTTACCAGAGCTTCAAATTGCACTGGAATTTCCAAGGCTTAAAAAGACGGAAATCATACTAATTTGTGCTTCCTACATTTTTGTGTTTATTTGTCCCAGAAGGTACTTTTTTGTGCTTGCAGTGACCATGAGAAGCAGTGGACTCTTGGCCTCGCACTCTTGAATTCAGAGTGAACTGTCGAAAAACACTAGAGATCTGTTAAGGGAAAAATAATCAAACGTGTGCAGGCAAGAGTCATCCCCAAAGAGAGAGATATAGGAGGTAACAATTGGCTAGGTGCCAGGTCCATCGGCTACCTCCACCTGTACACTGTGACTGTACACTGCATGGTGGAAATTGAGGTCAGTCCAAGGGCATTCTATAAGTTACTGAGCTGAAAGGCCAGGATAACTTTGTATCCAGGAGACACGAGACTACGGATGCTAGAATCTGGAGCAACAAACTAGAAGCTGGAGGAACTCAGCGCGTCAGTCCAGATGAAGGGTATCAACCTGAAACATTGACTGCCCATTTCCCTCCACAGATGCTACCTGACCCACTGAGTTTCTCCAGCTCCTTGTATGTTGCTTCACTTCGTATCGAGCCACTCAGTTTTACATCAGCTGGTGTGCATCTTGCATGACGCTATTCACTTGAATGGAGTCTCTGACCTTCGTTATGTTTTTAGAAAAGATTGTTGCTTGTTTTTCTTTATTTCAATATATATTCAAGGCTGTAATTAAATAACAGGTTTAATATGTTTCAAATTTATTCATCATGTTCAATTGTTTTAAATAATTTTTTCTACTGCTTTTGATCATCAGAGACATTTTTACCAAAGTCTTTTAGCAGCACCATCTGTCAGCAGACCATCAGGATGGGCAGCACCTTTCTCTCTATCACCTGGCTCCTAGTCACCACTCATGGCTGCTATGCCTTGTGGAAAGGTCTTGGCAGTGAGGCCAGCAGTGTGTTGGGAGTCACATGCCCAGAAAAATCAATGCTCTCACAAGAGACTACAGATGCTGTAATCTGGAGCAAAATAAAAATTAACTGCTGGAGGAACTCAGTGGGTCAGGCAGCATCTGTGGAGGCAGAAGAATGGTCAACATTTGGATTAGTGCCCTCTCAGTGTGCAAGTGGTGGCTACAAGTGTGAATTGAGACCAGTGCAATCCAGTCTATTAAAAATTAAATGAAAAGGTTAATAAAAGAAATTTAGAGCAAAGTGAAGAAATATTAGTGGCAGTAATCTAGATAATCACACAATACTCGATATTTTTTCTTTGAGATCACACTGATGCGCAATTTTGAGTCATAAACTTTCAATGAGTATTCCAGGACTAGTAAGTTAGAGTCATAGGGTACTACAACACAGAAACAGGCACTTCAGCCCATCTAGTCCATGCCAACCTGATCTTCTGCCTAGTCCCATCTACCTGTACCCAGACCATATCCCTGCAAACCCCTCCCATCCATGTACCTATCCAAACCTCTCTCAAATGTTACAATTGAACCCGCATCTACCACTTCTGCTGGCAGGTCGTTCCACACCCACACCACCCTCTGAGTGAAGAATATTTCACTCTTCACCCTAAATCTGTGTCCTCTAGTTCTAGTCTCACTCAACCTGAGGAGAAAAAGCCTATATGCACTTGCCCCATCTATACCCCTCATAATTTTGTACACCTCTAAGATCTCCCCTCATTCTCCTACACTCCAGGGAATAAAGTCCTAACCTATTCAACCTTTCCCTATAACCCAGGCCCTCAAGTCCCAGGAACATTCTTTTTAATTTTCCTCTTCACTCTTTCAAGCTTATTGATATCTTTCTTGTAGGTGGGTGACCAGAACTGCACACAGTACTCCAAATTTGGCCTCACCAATAACTTCAACATAACATTCCAACTCCTGTACTCAGTACCTTGATTTATCAAGGCCAATGTGCCTAAAGCTCTCTTTATGAACCTATATGCCTGTGACATCTCAGAGCCCAACCGTTCACTGTTTAAGTCTTACCCTGGTTTGTCCTCCCAAAGTGCAACACCTCACACTTGTCTGCATTAAATTCCATTTGCCATTTTTCAGCCCATTTTCCTAGCTGGTCAGGTTAGCAACATTTAATTCTGACCTCTGAACAAAAAAGGGCAAGGATTAGTTCTTTGGGGTAAGTGTTCAAATGTCCCTGGAATACACTCTGAGCTCATAGATACATGTTTGTATGTCTTAACTTCTCATGAATCATTTTGAAGCTATTATAAATCATCATAAATACATTATAAAGTTTGGAAAGTATTTTAAACATTATTGAGATTGTTATGTAAAAGCTTCCACCCCCACACATTCCCCCGATATTGGACAGTTGAAGGTATCGCTGAAGTGTAGGTGGGTGCTTCAGAGTGTAGGCTGCAACGTGCATAATAATAAGTGGGAAGTGATGTGGTCATTTGCTTACCTTGATACTGAGCAAAACACCCTGCCTATCTCATGAGTGCCATCCTGACCAGTGTAAGCAAACCATTAGCTGCCAATGCTGTATTTTTATCTAGTTACTGCCTGATTTTGGAGCAGTGAAATTGAGTGCAAGCCCTGTCTGACTGGAAGTATTCTGCTTTTGTGGTGCAATAGCCATCATTTTACGTTGTTCTTGGATGTGGTGGTCAAACAAAAAAGTAACTAAAATGGCTATAAATATCCAAAAAGTTGTGGAAAGGACAGTGTAAAGGTAAGTGCATTTAATTCTTGTTGCCACGTCTCTTCTGCACTGTTCTGAAGCAACGATCTTGACTAAGTGCTTGTGTGGAACATTCTGTAGAGTTTGCCATTGCTGAACTATGGCTGACATTATTTATAGAGGCACCAGCTGTCTCGCAGCTCCAGGAATGAGGGTTCAATTCTGACCTTGGATGCTGTCTGTGTGGAGTTTGCACATTCTTCCTGTGATTATGTGGGTTTCTCCAGGTGCTCTGGTTTCCTCCCACATCCCATAGATGTGCTGGTTGATTGGTAATTGGCCACTGTAAATGGGGTGATGGGAGAATTGATAAGCATGTGTGAGAGAATAGGTTACAGGGAGATAAGTGGGGGAGTGGGATTGCTCTCTGTGGGCTGGCATAGACTCAGTGGGCTGAATGAAATCTTGTGTGGTAAGGAAATAAGTGTACCTAAGAAATAAGAGGAAAATCAAATCATGACTATGTTGTTGCTTCATTGTCAGATTGTGTTTAACCATTACTAGCTTTCAAAATAGAAATTGGGATCATTGGTGCACTCAGACAAATCAGCAGTCTGTCCAGTGAAGTTTACCTCCATGTTTTAATCCCCTGTCTCAGAATTAGATGTTGGTCAAGTATTTGACTATGCAGTTATCATGGCGAAGAATTGATAAAATGCTATATAATAAGCTATTCATCATGATTGATGGTCGTGAAATAAAAAGGGTTATAGTAGAACGGATAGAAAATTAGCTGTGTGACAGGATACAGTGAGTTGCAGTGAGAGGTTGTTTTTCAGACTAAAGGGAAACATACAGCGGAATTCTGCAAGGGTCAGTGCTAGGACAGTTATTTCTCTGAATATATATTAAGGACCTGGACATGAACATCTGGGCACAATTTCCAAATTTACAGATGACACAACACTTGAACATTTAGTGAACTGTGGGAACACAAGAAAATAAGAAAGTGGAACTAGGAGTAGCCCACTTGACTTCTCAACACTGCCCCAACATTCAATATGATCATGGCTTATCTGCACCTGGCAACAACTTTTCTGTGACAGTTCCCCATTGCCCCCAGTTCCCTATTTTTTTTTAGAAAATCTACTTTCTCTTTAAATTTCCCAAGTGATGTAGTCTCCATAACCCTCCAGGGTAGAAAGTTCCAGAAACCACCATCTTCTGCAAGAAGTTTCCATGCACCCCAGTTTTAAAAGACCACCCCTAATCTTGTAACTATGCCCCTCATCTGAGGTTTTCCCACAAGTGGAAAGATTTATCTTGTCATGCTGCCTCAGGATCTTATATGTTTCAGTAATATCACCCCTTATTCTTTTAAACTCAAAAGAATTTAGATCCATTTTCTTTAGCAGTTTGTAGAAGGACAACCCTGTTATGCCAGGAATTAGCCCAGTGAATCTCATTTGGACTGCTTCCAATGCCAGTATATCCTTTCTTAAATAAGGGCACCAAAATTGTGCACAGTTCTCCAGGTGTGGCGTTACCAACACCCTGTATAATTATACAATAATTCCTTATTTCTAAACTCAAACCCTCTTGCAATAAAGGCCAATAAGCCACATACTTTCCTAATCACTTGCAGTACCTGCCTATTAACATTTTGCAATTGATGCACAGAAGCAGCTACATCTCTGCCCTCTGCTCATCTGTATTTTTTTCCTTGTTTTGATAATAGTCTTCCTTTAGATTCCTCTTAGCAAAGTGATAATTTCACACTTTTCAACATTAAATTCCATTTGCCATGTTCTTGCCCAATCACGCAACCTATCTATCCTTTTGCAGAGTCCAAATATCATCTTCAAACATGCCCTCACACCTATTTTCATGTCATCAGCAAACGTGGATGCATTACCCTCTGCCCCCTCCTCCAGATCATTCACATATATCATAAGCAATTGAGGGTCAAGAACTGTTCCCTGGTGAACTCCACTAGGGATATCCTTCCAGCCCAAGAAGGACCTGTCTATTCCAACTCTCAGTTGTATATGTGATAACCAGTGTTCAATCCACTCTAACACACGTCCCCCAAGACCCTGAGCTTTCACCTTGTGGACCAGCCTACACGTGACACCTTGTCACATGCCTTCTGGAAATCTGAAATATTGGCTCTGCTTGGACTTCATGGAGATATGGAGAGGCAGGTAGAATGGAAGCATGGGTGGCAGATGAAAAATCCTTAGAACTGAGTACGGTGCAAGGAGATCTGATAGATTTTAAAATGCTGGGATATTGAAAAGTGTTGATGTTCAAAGGGATCTGAATGTCCTTGTGCACAAGTCACTGAAAGTTAACATGCTGATGCAACAAACAGTTAGAAAGTCAATTGGTGTTTTTTATTGCTCGAGAATTTAAGGGCAAGAGTAAGGATGCCTTACTTAAAAGTATATTGGGCCCTGGTGAGGGTTGGTCTCCTTACCGAAAAATGGATAGACATGCCATGGAGGAAGTGCAGTGAAGGTTCACCAGATTGGTTCCTGGGATGGCAGGTCAGTCATGCGGGGGGGGGGGGGGGGATTGAGTAGGCTAGGGATAGAGGATTTGTCCTGTGATGGGAGATTAAGCAGATTGAGCCTAAACTATCTAACATTTAGAAGAATGAGAGTTGACCAGATTCAAATGTGCAATGTTCTGAGAGGATTTAACGGAGAGAATGGGGAACATGTTTCCCCTGGCTGAAGAGTCCAGAACTAGAGGTTACGGTCTCAAAATTAGAGATTGGCTATATTGGGCTGAAATGAGAAATTTCTTCATTCGGTTGGGGTTGAATTTTTGAGTGTTGTACCCAGAGTGTTGTGGAAGTTCAGTCACTGATTTCAATACTAACTAAGATTGATTAATTTTTGGATATTGGAACAATCAAGAAATGTAAGGATAGGGCAGGAAAATGGCATTAGAAGTCCAAAATTCGTCTTGATCTTATTGAATAGTGGAGCAGGCCCTAGGGGCCGAATGGCCTGTGTTTTCCTCTATTCCTGTGTTCTATCTCATGTTATTATATAACCATTCTGCAATTCTGTGAAGGCCAGTCATTTGTTCACCACATCCAGGCACATTTATTTACAGTAGAGGTAGTTGGAGAGTGATTAGGTATGAGAACTGTGGAGGAATTGCCTCTCCCTAATCCTAATAGTAGTGCTTCTATTTCTGCCCAAGCTAAAATCAGTTAATTAAATATGGGTTTCAAAGTGGGAGTTTTCCCAGAGGAGCTCTCCAAAGGCACTGGAGTAAGAATTTTCTTAATGCATATATGCAAAGCTTCAAGTACGTAAGCAGTGCAATTTGTGACCTTTCCTGCCATTGCACACATTAAGTGCGTGTGATCTTGGCAGTTGCACACATCACAGTGAATGATACGATGCTTGCAACTCTTAAAATGGGTGCATTCAACTGGAACAATCCAATAAGCTTCAGCCATAAGGGGAAGCTCCACAGCAGGATGGATATGCAATATAATAGCTGAGTTCAGAGAAGTAGATCGACATTGGTTATGAAACCTTACCTTGTACCTGAGCCCTGGAGAGCTGGGCTTTCTCTTAAGATGAGTGCTGTATATTACACATGCATTCCTTGCATCATTGCCAGGGTTTTCAGGGAAGCAGGTTGGCAACTCAAGTGAGGCATTTGAGTTGGGTCATTTTTCATGTCAAGGCAATTTAAAAGCAATCAGTCCAAATGTGAATTGTGTTTTGATTTCTGAAACACACAAACACACATGGCCATTTGCAGAGATCAGGAAGATTAAAATCTTACTAGTTCTCCCCCTTCCCCTCACCCCTCCTCCACTACTCCATCCAACCCTTTTTCTTGACTGATTAAATAGACCAAAACAATACAAAAGCCAAGATAGTCATCATAAAACAGCGATTTGCTAAGATATTCCTGTGCCTGTTGAACTTTGCATGCAGTGGAGCAACCAATGCCAGAACACAATTTTTCAGGCTGATATTTTCCCCCCAAAAACTCTAAAAGGTGGAAGTTCCTTTTTTCATTCATGTTTTCACCAGCATGAATATTAAGCTGGTTTCCCTGGTGCATACTTATTGCAGGCTTCAAGAAATGCATGTTTTTGTTAAAGTGCTGCAGGATTGAATGGCTAAAAGCAATTAGTACCTCAAAGTATGCAGAGCCCACTTTGAAACTTCCATTTGTGAGGTTCCATGCATGTTCTGCCCAAATGGCAGAAGCACGTAGGTACACAGTGGTGATGCAATCATTGCACTGCACATTTGATTCAGTTGCTGACACATTGGTACTTGTATTTACTATATTAGTAGGCCACAAGCAAGAAAGCAGGCAAGAGCAGGTCTGTTTGTCCATTAGTGAAAGGGATGTGCCATTATTTTTACCTTTGTTGGGGAAGTCTGTTGCAGCAGACATCAATGGGTTCATCTGGATTGTATGACTGGAACAAGTATCTGCTTGTTATTCAGCTAAAGTTTTCTATATTTTATAGAGAGTTCCTGAGTTATCCAATTGTCTTTCCCGCCATGATCTTGAAGATCATAGTGAGACAGAAATGGGTTACCCACTTCCATCTCGCTGGTTTTCCAAATGGCTCTCCTAAACTGCCCATTAACTTTGCAGCAGTGGTTGGAGTTGTGCACAGCTCCTTTAAGAGGTCTAACAATCACTGGATATGCACAAAATACAAATGGTTCATATGGGCTACTGCAGAAGGTTAGCAAATTGCCCCACTTACCTGCACAAAGCCCTGCAAAGTACACACTGGTAACCATATTTCTTCAAAACTATGGGATCACAATATAGTTATTCCATGCATTGTCATTTTAGTGCATGGCTTTATACATGAATGCATTTCTTTGCCAAAAAACTGGCCACGTGCAGTGGCTCATTTTATGTCCATTTAATCCAAACCCACTTGAGAATGGATTGAAGGTAAAGGCAACTTTTGGAAATAAAGGGGACAGCAAGTCTTAAAAGATCAGTTGGTGAAATATCAGCTCTCGTTCCATGTTAACTATTGTAAGATGCTAGAAAAAGAATGAGTCCAGTTGACAGATTAACTTTAATGATAAAGTTAGGTGTGCTACAGATACATTTAGACCAGAAGTATTTTGGATTCAGTAACACACTTGTATCCTATTTTCATTGCTACAACTGGTGCCATTGTCTTTAGCCTTTTTTTTTCTTCATTCATTCATTCATGGTACATGAGTGTTGTTGGTGAAGCTAGTGTTTGATATCCCTCCCAACGTGTTTCTGAACTGAGTGGCTTGCTATGTTATTTTAGCGAGCACCTATGAGTCAGCTTAGGTAGCTGTGGGTCTGGGGTAACACTCATGCCAGACCGAGCAAAGGTGGCAGATTTCCTTCCCTTAAGCACATTAGTGAACCAAGTAAGTTTTTAAGACAATCCACTTAGTTTCATGACTGGCATTGCTGATGCTATTTTTCTTCATTGCAGATTGATTCAATTGGATAAATGTAAATTCCCAATTTGTCATGGTGGCATTCAAACTGTATCACTATTATCAGTCATCCAGCAGCAACCACAGTACTGCTAAGAAGGAGAAATGCATTATCCAGGGAGCCAGCATCATACCTTTAAATGTTCATGCCACTCTGTAAGGTGAGGTCCTTATGTCCCCACAATACACCAGTTTTGAATGCACTTCTGTTTTACTAGATCCTGCCATGTCAGTGTGGTTCTGGGAGAGAAGCCCATTTGTAGATAAATGTTTTGTACAGAGAGCACAATCAATACATCAGCATCAATAACTTGAATTTATACAACACCTGCAAAATAGTAAAATAACCCATAATTCTTCATAAGAGCATATTCAAACAATATTTAACACTGAGCCACATAGAAAGATAATTGCATTAGTGAACAATAGAAGCATCGACTTACCTAGCCATAGACACAGAGTGAGGGTTAATTACCCATCAGAGCAGAGATTTGAATTTGTTGACAGTTAATAGCTGAGCAATCAGCTGTTCAAAAAGGACTGCCTGCAATTAATGGTGATTTGATTGACTTTGGATGATTAATAGTTCATAGAATAAAAAAGACAGTCGGAATCTTTCATGATCTCATGCACACCTCCCTTCACCCATCAACCTGTGCACCAATTTAATTTATTGCTGCTGCTAATTTAAACAATTAGCTACTGCAGACTAGAACTTTGCAGATACAGTATTTTTTTCAGGGCTGCCCTTATGATTTTTTTCCTGGAATGGAACATGATTACAGTTGTGAAGACATGTGATTATATGATTACAGTATTTTTCAAGTCAAATGTGACCAGTCACAACTCACATTTGTGCTGATGATGTGTCTTCCACATCAGATGACGTCATCGCCTAATGATGCATCGCCTAATGACATCATTCCCCATGAAAGGCCCCTTCAGAGGATTGCTGGGACATGTAGATCAAGTTGTTTTGAAATGCACCTGTTTTGATCACTCTCTAAACAATAAGGTTTTGATGGCATTGCTGGATCTGCAGTAGTGTGATTTAAAGGTGGCTTTCCTCAGCGGGTCACAGAGTGAAGCTGGAATCTGCTCAAGTTAGTTTCCCTTTAATATAATTGCTGATCTGCCTTGTGCTTCCCCACTTCTCTCCTGTAGCGATCCTCGCCTACCAGTTTGTGACTCTCAGCTAACCCATCCTCTGTCCACCGATTTCCCAACCCAAATCCCTTCCACACTCACCTTCACCTCTGCTGCTTCAGGCTCCCTACTGATGACAATCTATTATAAAACCCCACAGACCTGCTGGGTGTCCGATCTTATCTGCTGTTTTCTTTTGCATGATGTGCCATTGCAGAGCACACAAAAGCAAATGTTCAGGTGCCATTCAGTGGTCACCTGATTCCTTGGGCCTCGAGAGCTACTGAACAGCAATCCCCTTGACCAAAGTAGAGATGCTGTGCGCACTCTGCAATGCTGTCAGGCACCAAGACCATTTAGGTTATTGGACAAACGTTAGCCAAGAAATTCTTTGGCATGGAGAGCAGGCCAACGCATGGGATCTGCAAGAGACCATTATGACAAGATTCTTTTGTGCATGAGACCCAATCCATTCTGCACAAAAGAACACACTTGGTATTGGTATTGGTTTATTATTGTCATTTGTACCGAGGTACAGTGAAAAGCTTGTCTTACAAACCGATCGTACAGGTCAATTCATTACACAGTGCAGTTACATTGAGTCAGTACAGAGTGCATTGATGTAGTACAGGTAAGAACAATAACAGTGCAGAGTAAAGTGTCACAGCTACAGAGAAAGTGCAGTGCAATAAGGTGCAAGGTCATAACAAGGTAGATCATGAGGTCATAGTCCATCTCATTGGGCTTTACATAATTGCAGATGAAAAACATGATGATGCTGGAGGGACTCAGCAGGCCAGGCAGCATCCATGGAGAAAAGCAGGCGGTTAAAGTTTCGGGTCAGGACCCTTCTTCAGGACTGAAGACAGGAAAAGGGGAAGCCCAATATATAGGAGGGAAAAGCAGAGCAGTGATAGGTGGACAAAAGAGGAGAGGTGGGGTGGGCACAGGGTGGTGATAGGTAGATGCAGGTAAGAGGTAGTGATAGGCAGGTGCGGGGGAGGAGGGGAGAGCAGATCCACTGGGGGATGTGTCAAAGGTAAGGAGAGAGGGAAAAAAAGTAGAAAAAAAGCTAGAAAAGGGAAGAAGAGAAAAAGGAATTAGAGGAATTACCTAAAGTGGGAGAATTGCGGCCCCATTGCATCCCTCTGCTTGCTCCACTGTTTCAGAGGAAAAAGATAGGTCTCATTGGGGGAGGGCGGAGACTGTATATACGGTAAGAAACCTGGCTTGAGGTGTAGAGAGTGTGGACATCAGTTGTGGGGGAAGGATGCAGAAGCTCTTGGGGCAGATCAGTGCATTGTGAGTGGACTTGGCTGCTATGGAGGTGGTCAATTACAATTGAGTAGGGTAGGCGCCAACATTGAGATGTAATTGGGGAGGCAGAGAATTGAAAGAAATGAAGAGTTGCTGAGAGGGATGAGTTCTTAAATTAAAGGGTAGCAATTGTGTGCGGGCTCTCCGTGCTGGGACATGCTCATTCAGGTACATTGTAACTTTTGGCAAACAGGCCTTATGCTTGTTGTAAAGGCATGTTTCTGATTGGCCCTTATCTTTAGGCCACATGAGTACATTGTAAATGCAGCTAGTTGTGCACTGCACACAATTGGAAGCTATTGTGTGTCCCAGGGCACTTCCCATGTTAACCAGTTTATATGCATGAGAGACTGGGAAGTAGAATGAAGACCTGAAGTCAATGTAATGTCCTTGATTTTGGTTAGCAACCAACTTTCCAATGAAATTGTGTTGTCTGATACATGTGAACATTGTGCTACCTGATAGAATTTCAGCAATATTGTTTTCAACTATGCTCCAGTCACTTGAAGCATATGCAGAATTATAGTTGAATTTTACCATTGAGAAAGATATTTCATTTTAAGTGATAAGAATGACAAATTCAATTTAAAAATGCCATTTCAAAGAGGTGTAGTTATGACTTCCATTGATCTTCATGCATAAACTGCTTTCTTTGATTTAGGTAGGAAAAAAAACAAATTCTACCTATGTATTTTGCACACATGGATTATTAAATTATATTTATTTAAAATGAGTTACTTCATTACAATTAATTTGTTCTAAGAATGAAAGAGGAAGGTAGTGGAATACTTACGTATTTTGTATTTTTCAACATTCCTTCAGAAATAGCAAAGGAAATGAATTTATTGAGTTTTAATGTAGATTAAGTTACAGAAGGCTGGCATGGCACAGCAGTCCACCAGTCTTGAATTCGAACTGGATTTGCAAAATGCTGTGCAATTTCAGCCTCTGTAGATTGAGGCATTAATTAATTAAATTTAGATTTGTTAGTTAGTTCAGTTTTCAGGTAGAACCACAAGATTGGTGATTAGGAATATTTTAATTTTTGCACTACAACATATTATTTGTATGAAATTGAGTCCCATAAAAGCAGGCTTTAGTAACAAAGTTTGAACAAATTTGATCCCAATTTTGTTTCAAGAATTCCTTTAGGTAGACCCACAGGAAGTGCACCACACAGGAAGTTGTGTTTACAGCAAAAGGATCTCAGAAAGATACGGCATGCAGTCCAGGCAATTCTGCACTTTTCTTCACATAGATTTAGGGATAAAGAAACTTCACAGAGACAAATTATCAGAGGCTACGTGTAGACAACTAATTGCTTCTCTAAGAAGGTTGAGTGGTTGCAGTGGGTTAGATTGTATCTAGAGAGACAATGGAAAGCATGGACATGGGCAATTATCTATTTCTCTTTATGCCCTTTATCCAGGTGGGGAATTCAGGCTATTTTTTTGTGTGGGCCTCCTTTAATTTTGTCCATCAACATTCTCATCTGCTTCACAAGAAAGGTTCCATTGTAATGTTGGAGCTGGGGATGTCCCTTTTGTTTCTGAGCTCTACAAAGGTAAACATTGATGTTCTCCAATGCTGTTGGCAAGTATTTAGCACAAAATAAACACTTACTTTTTCCCTACTAATTAAAAGATATTGGTGGAAATTTGTAATAATCCTCTAGACTGGCCTGGTAAGTGATTTCTTTATACATTAACATTACCATTATACACTGTCACCTTTTCTTTCTTCTGCTCTGTAAAAATGACAGCATCACAAATGCTGCAATAAAAGGAAGTGTGGTCGGTGTGGGATTTCATATTCCCTTTGCAGGTTAATTAACCACAATTACCAGTGTCCTCAAATAACAAACGTTTGACTTTCTGAGGGTAGGGTGGAGTTTGGGGACAAGTGAGAGCCCGGCTTCTGATTTATCTGTTCATAAGAAAAGAATCAATCCTGACACACCACCCTCCGCCCCCAAGCTGACCATTACACATTTCAGCACTGTTAATTCACTTGTTAATTGATGCAGCAAATTGTAAATTTAAATTGGAAAAGAGAAGGTTGTAGTTTAAAATACAGTTCACGAGGAACAGCAAAAAAATAGGAATTAAACCTACAGTATATTTTTTTGTTATTTTTATTTAACAAAAGAATGACAATGGAGATCAAGGGACTGTATTTCACATTAAGTATGTGTGGACTAAATGAAGTTGCAGACAACAACACTTGATCTGCAGTAATCAATCAGACACTTAAGTATTCTGTTGTGGTATGCAGAGTAAAGTTGCAAAGGAATTGCATTAAACTATTCATGACCAATCTAAAATATTTATATGCCTTGTGGTATCTGTTTGTTTGTTTGTTATTGTCGATATCTTGTAATAGAGTTTTGGATTAGACCTATCCAGATGCTTTCTGACATAAAGGGCTTGATATTTCTTCTCACCCAACATTCTGAAGAGAGAATGACCAAGAACAATCTGTTCCCATTCATCAGGCCATCCAGTAACTCATTCCACTGTTAATGATGTCAGTTTGATTTACATAGGTGTTCAACTCCTGATGTTGTGAGTAGTTAATCCTGGATTATGATTTGGGATTTAAGGGATGCTAGTGTGCTGCTGTTGAACCTTTGAGGGGCCAAACAAGGTAGTAATCTTTTGCATGCATAATTGGAAAGTTCTTTGGTCAAGAATATCTGTAAAACAGTCCAGTTCTCTCAGGCTTATAGGTAAAGCTGTGGATGTGAATACATCAAAGCAGACAGAGAAGTGGGGCCTCCCAGGAGGGAGTGGTGAGAGGCCTGAGGGAGGTAGAAAATGTTGGGATGATAAATGTCAATGGGTATCCGTCTCTACTTCTTTGGGGGTGGAAGTTCATATACGTCTATCCCAGTGACTTAGAGAATGGGTCAGAGTGCAGTGCATTGGGTGGTGCAATGATAGTGAGCAGGGGGCGGAACATACTGTTCTCTAAAATGACAGCAATGTTGAAGAGTCCGGAATCTATAACTCATGCATTTAAAGGAGGATAAATCAAGTACCAGAGAATGTATCCTGGATGGTAGAATGAAAGGTAATGTTGACTATCTGCATATCTGGCACCGTGTAGCTTCACTGCACTGTGATTCAGTGCAGGGCTACGTGAGAAAGAGTGCCCACAATAGATCCAAAGACCAGTGCTCAGCTTGTTGCCACGTTAGAGAGGGATGCTTCATCCGACATCTAAATTGTTGTACCTGATCTGCACACAGATGTTTCACTAGACTTTTTTGTTCATTCAAGGGATGTGGGCTTCACAGGCTGAGCCAGCATTTAATTGGCCATCCCTAATTGCTCTAGAGAAGGTGGTGGTGAGCTGCTTTCTTGAATCACTGCAGTCCTTGAGATGTGGGTATACCCATTATGCTGTTAGGGAGGAAGTTCCAGGATTTTGACCCCGTGACGGTGAAGGAACAGGGATATATTTCCAAGTCAGGATGATGTGTGGCTTGGAGGGCAACTTCCAGGTGGTCGTATTCCTGTGCTTTTGTTGCCCTTGTGCTTCTAGTTGCTGGAGGCCGTGGGTTTGGAAGGCTGTCGAGGGAGGCTTGGTGAGTTCCTGCAGTGAATCCTGGAGCTGTTTGCTCATTGGAACTAGTGGTTCCCAAAGGCAGAAGTCATTCAGGGAAGGTGACCAGTATGAATGGCTTGACAGGAGTGTGTCAGCTCATACTGTTCACCATCGTAGCTAAGTATTTGCAAGTTCTCCAGTTCATACAGTTGAAGGGTCTCAGGTTTAAGAGAGCTGTGCAAGAAGTGAAGCCTACAGCAGGTCCATGCCTGGATTTATTTTCAATATGAAAAAGAACAGCTGAGACTAGGTCTGCTCTGGAGAATGTAAGAACTAACACTTTTTTGTTCCTACCACTGAGATAGCACCTAAAAGAAATGTGAGACTGGCTCCTGGGACATTATCCCAAGTGGACTGGAATCGAAGGAAAATAATATTTTAAATCTGCAGTGCCGATTTAAATTAAAGATCTTCAGAAAAAAATTATGTGATTATAATATCTAATTCAGAACATCCCAAGGCACTTTCTAACCAATAACGTACTTTTCAGGTGTACTTACTTACTGCTCTAATCGAGGAAATGAATCTATAAATGACAAGAAGTTATAGACAGGATCTTTCGTGCAGGGCAAGATGCAGCAGCCAAGGGAAGACCTTTCTTGTATCAAATTGACAGGAATAGCTCTTGAAGGTCACAGCTTGTCTAATGCACTCTCTTCAAACTGCCATAGTTCTCACTGCCCAAGAGAGGATTTGTTCTTAGGGTGCTTCGCTGTGCAGCAAAATTGTACACCATGTTCTATGCAGCCATGATCTCTATTACTCCTGTTGAACTGCGCTGCAGGGGATTTCCAGACTGATGCAGGCACCTGAAGTACAGTTTGCTCTATAGTTACAAAATGTTGGGAAACTGAACTATACACAGAAAAAGCTGGAAATTAGGCATCATTTGTGGAGAGAGAAACCGAGTTAATGATTCTAGTCAATGCAGTTTCAGCAATGATAAACTGAGCTGGCTCTGTGAATTGCCTTAAAGTTAAGGAATAAAGGCAGTTTCATGGAAATCCACTTACACTAGATGACGGTGAGCTTTGAGAATGTGATACCTCTGGTGTATCTGTCTACTGGTGTAGGACACCATCATTCTGCCAATACAATTGATGGCCTCTTGGTGAATGGAGTTCGTGCCATTCGATAAAACTTAACAGTCCTGTCACTTTTGGTGTTGAGTTCTCACATTGAAGTTAATGAAATTGCCATTGCAAGTCATACATGTGTGAGTTGTTTGATATATTTGAGTAAAGTTGCAGATTTCTCCAGTGAAGCAATGGCAGAGAGGTGAACGAAAGTGACAACCTTGATATTTTGATGTCCTCCTTTGTAAAGCTAAGTCTTTTTTGTACTGCTTGGTCAGATAAGGTAGTAGTACCTCTATAATTTGGCGAGTAGGTATTGATTGTTTTGGGTGTAATGTCATGTTATGTCCTTCACCCTCCACTCTACCCTCTCTTTATACATTCTAGCTAAATAACATCATCAAAGCTCCTCTGATTACCTCGTTGAGATAAGTGGGCAAAATTTCAAAATCTCCACTAACAGCTGTCCACATACAAAGGTAACATATTCTGAATAGGCCTGTCATAAAATGATGACTTTTCATATTGATTTTAAAAATGGCAGTCAGCTTTCATTTATATCACTCTTCAAAATATCCAGTTCCATAAATTTAAACCATTTTGCATTTTGTGTCACATCTCCCCTCTGACTTCCCTGAGGCAAAAAGAAAGATGATTTGCCTTCTCCATCTTTCAAAGACGCACTAACCTTTTCTGTAAGCTTAGCTTCTCAACTCTTTGAGGGTTAGGCATTTGATTGGATTTAATTTGACTGCCTTAAAGTGTGTGAACAAGCCAAAATTGCATGGCTTCATTGGAGAAAAATTCAGTAAATCTTCAACACTGCAACTGTGGTCTGTAGTACCCATCAGATCAGTACTGACTACCACTTATAAAACAAGTTTGCAAAATCCCTAAAGGAATTTCTTCTAAATGCACACCCATTCTTTTTTATATCAAAAGCAAAAGACATAGAATAGTAACAATTCAGCTCATTCAGCCCCACACAGTAAAAGCCAAGGTAGATCGGATATGGGATGGTCTTTTTTTTTAATATATAATTGCATATTTGGATTAATGCCACTTGCACAAGTCAGATTTTAAAGGAGAAAATTAAACCCCTTTCAGAGCATTGACCAGAGATTAGTTCCACACAGCGACTGAAGAGCGGCTTGCCAGCATAGCCCGTCAAACACTCTTGTGTTTCGCAGAGACTGCACACATTATTTTCTTTCAGTTACCAAAAAGTCAATTTGAAGAAAAAACTAGCACGGTTTTCTTTTTATAGTAAATTGTAAAGGGGGTGTGAGGCAGGGGATAGGTGGTGAAAGGCAGTGATTTGAAACTCTCTGCATAGTTGGCAAAGTTCCAAGATTTAATCCGTATTCTCTACCTTCAAAGGCCCCATCTAGACTCCCAAATCAGTTTTTATATCTGTAACCTTTCCCATTCTCTTCGCCGAATAAAGTCAGTATGTGAAAGAGAGAATTTAACAGGATTATTTTTGTACATTCAAGGTCAGAGTGATTCATTTTTCTAACATGTATCCTACAAAGTGGTACTAAGTCACTTCAATTAATTTTACTTCTGTAGTACCCATCCAGTCTTGCTTTGATCTAAAGTAAGTAATCATGCATGTGCAAATTGGTCAAAGTTCATGATGGCCATTATAAATTACAATACTGTTTGGGGGGGAGAAAGGTTTCTTAAAAGCATTTCCTTACAAAAATATCTGTTACATGATCTCCTGCTCATAAAGCCTTTATAGAACTTATTAAACTTGTTGCTGGTGAATTGGGGGAGGGTGGTGAAGACAAAGTGGGTGCCACCATGTTTCTGTTAGCTTGTCAACTTGCCAGCTGTGCTGTTTCTCAGTTATATTTTAAAAGCAACAAAAGGAGTGAATAATGAATTGTGTAGAATGTTATATTCTAGTAGCCTGTCATTGCCACAATTGAAATCACTAAAAAGGCAAAGTTCTCCACAGAAATTTCAAAATCAAAAGCTTAGCCTGATCTCTCTGTGATTGGTCAGTGTTGTTACTTGGCAACAGAGGACCATTCAGTCATTAATGAATGTAAAGGTACATATTGGTGTCAAATAACATGCCAGTATTCATTTGGGCACCTGATGAAGTGCAGTGGATGAGCAGTGTTTTGCTCAGTGTGTCAAGAGCAGTGACTCTATCTTGTCAGAATAACAGTTGCTATTTTGTACTATGCATTGAAACTAAACTCGCCTTTAAATCAAATGCACTAAAGCACTTTTGGATTGTGTGATACAAAGAACATTGCCCATCATTATCTGCTGCGCCAACCATTGATGAATCAGGAAATGAAGTCTTGTTAAGTATGGATTTGAACCTGGCATATATATATATGTGTGTGTGTGGAACACAATCTGGTGCCTTTCAAAGGGATGTAACCTATCTCAGAGCTTAGTCAATATTATTTTATTGGTGAGTTGTTCTATGATAATAATTGTATTTTACCTGAATGTTTATACTTGCGTATTTGTTTTCAGCATGTGTTTGACACTGCCAAGGTCAGATTTATTATCCATCCCTCGTTATTCTGAGAATATATATATGTGTGTGTGTGGAACACAATCTGGTGCCTTTCAAAGGGATGTAACCTATCTCAGAGCTTAGTCAATATTATTTTATTGGTGAGTTGTTCTGTGATAATAATTGTATTTTACCTGAATGTTTATACTTGTGTATTTGTTTTCAGCATGTGTTTGACACTGCCAAGGTCAGATTTATTATCCATCCCTCGTTATTCTGAGAATTTGGTTAATCACTTCAGAAATTTGGGAAGATCAGTAGAGAGAGAGCCCATTCACTAGCTCCAAGAAAGAGCTTTTCTGGTCAGGTGTAATATGGTGCTGCCTCACAGCTCCAGCAAGCTAAATTTGATCCTGACCTCAGTTGCTGTCTGTGTTGAGCTTATATATTCTCCCTATGTCTGCATATGTTTCTGATGGCACTCTGGTTTCCTTCCACAGACCAAAGACATGCTGATAGATTAATTGAGTACTGCAAATTCGCCTGGTGTAGGCGGGCAGCAGAAGTGGGAATGAGGTGATTGGCATGAGATAGAAAATAGGTTGCAGAGGAATAATTGGAGGCAAGGATTGTATCCTGGGAACTGGCATGGACTCAACAGGCTGAATGGCTTCCTTCTGTAATGTGAGATGATATGAGTTCCACTCCCCATAACCCTTTTTGCATCGCCCTGCAAATGTTTCCCCTTCAAATGTTTATCTAGTTCCTGTTTGAAAAATATTATTATATGAGCTTTAATCTAGCACTTTCAGATCATAACAAATCACTGGTAGTATTTTCCCTCATACCATCTCTTGTTCTTTTGCCAGTTATCTTACATCTAGGTCTTTCTAACTAGAAATAGTTCCTCATTGATTAAACCTTTCAATACCAATCAAGATTTTGAATGGTTTCCCTTAACCTTTTCTGGTCTAAGGAAGACAATCCCATTCCCAAACCTAGAAATCGGATCAAACATCACCATTTTTGGGCACTATGTTGCCCAGTTTTGACTTTAACCAAAAATAATTCACAGTGAAGATCATTTCTGAGTGAAAGCGAGCTAGATGCAAAATTGAAGCAGGCACTCCTGTGTGCTATTCACATTGGCATTGTTCATCAAATTACATTCCTATTTGCATAAACTGCACTGTTGCGCATATCAAAATAAATTGAGTAGAAAGCTCCACACTACAACAGTTATGGAATAATCTCAGTAGAACTGGGACCACGTTCCCTTGTCTATTGCCTTTCTTATTAAGGGGATCTGCTGATATCGAGATACCTGACTGGACACCTTCAGAAGTGACTACAGGCACCTCAAACACCTGCTGTAACTCATTAAAGTTGAACCTGTTATCTGTCATGCTCAGGACTTCGATGGTGCTGAACTGGTAGATTTTCCAGACAATTGGACGTCATTCCTATTAATACTCCAATCTACTTTTAATTTACTTTTTTTTGATGTTACACAGCAGTATAACAACTTTTCCTGTGAATCTGGTGAGTTTAAAGGAAGAGAGTGAGAAACGTCACCTGGTGAGCCAGATGCCAAATCACTGGGGTTTCCAGATAGTCAGATAGCTGACTGTCAGAATTTTACTGTAGTTTGCTAGCCTGCTTTAGTGGGGATTAGGGTTAATCATATTGTATGGGTCTAAAGACTCAAGAGCAGCGCCAAGAAGTGATTATTGGAACTCTGCCCTGACCTTTATTAACAAATTCATGGGGCTATTAAGGCAATCTAACATTAGCCCACAAATTATTCATAATTTTCTACCACAAGATTTGAGGATATGAAGTGGAGAACTAACATATTCTTATCAGCCAGAATGTAACATCAGGATCTTTTGGCAATGCGGTTCATATAACAATGTACAACAGCCTAATGTTTGCACCAGTTTATTGTCTTGAGTATTTTTTTCTTTCTTATTCTTGATCTGTTAATGATTTTTAGAATGTTGCATTTACTGCCCATCTATAGTGTCCTGAGATGTGATGGCAAAACTTTTCCTCGAATTGCTCTAGTTTTTTTAGGTGATTCTCGCACAATGATGTCAGATTGTGAGATTCAGGATCTTTTCCCTGTTGAGAAGAACGACCTCTGATATAGCTCCAAGACATGATGGTATATGCATTTGTGGAAGACATGGTAGTAATTGTGTTCCCATAACATTGTGATGCATGACTTTATTGACTTCAGGAGGAATTAAATAGACCTCTTGCAATGAACACAGAAATTGTTATATTGGTGGACTAGGTTTCTTGGATCTACACAGTGGATCTGTCAGCACTCTAGAAGAATTTTAAATGTTTTGCATGGGACTGGTAACCAAGTACTCAGTTAATCAGCATAGACTGATACTTTCATAATGAATTTAAGTTTGTTTTTTTTTGCGGGGGAGCCCAGTCTTAGAAAAGACATAAGGGGCCTATTTTACAAATACTCCCTGGAGGTGAGGCACCTTGCCAGAAAATTCTTGCTCTGACGATAGCCTCTACAGAGTACTGTATACACAGATTGAAAATGTAAAGTTATATTTTGCACAAATTGTTATCTGTTCTCTTTCTTCTACGCTCCTCCACACCACCACCTTCCCCCCCCCCCCCAAAACCTCACCAAAGCAAATTATAAGCACAAGCTTAAACAGTCCTAAAGTACTACGTTTGTGTGATTGTCTCTAACTTCAAAGCTGGAGTGACGTAAATAGAAATTTAATTTTCTTTCCTTCATAAATCCATGCCAGCAGCATATCTCTGTTATAATTCTACTTTTATAGAACAGTATCGTATAAAATATAGTGGGCTAGAAATTTGACTTTAGTGACTTATGCCAATATATAGAGAGAGAGAGAGAGAGAGAGAGAGAGAGAGAGAGAGATAAATAAATTTTAAAAATGGCTGCAGGATTGTACTTCACATCTGAAACTCAAGTGCTGAGGAATTCCAAATCTATTATTATTCCAGAAGGAAGGTTATCACAGCTAGACTGTAGAAGACAGAATTTGAGTGATCAGTTAGATCACGCATTTTATGCTGACAGAGTTTCAGCAAACTGCTGTGTAATTTTGGGTTCGCCTAAATTGAAGACTTGTCAGTACTAACTGGTTCAGGTGAATTTTGGGGCTGGAAATTGGAACTGTCTGGTAACTTTGTAAACTTCATATTTTAACTGTTTAATCCCTCTAATGTTACAATTGTGTGACCTCTTCCATCTCTACGGACTCCTCTAAAATCTCATCTTTTCCGATGCATTCAAACTTCTTCTCACCCTACCATTGGCAGCTGAGTCTCCTCACACTCTACAGCTCCCTTCCTTAATCCCTCTTCTCTCTTCATTTAAAATCATCCTCCAAATTCACTTCTTTGATCAAGCTTATCACCTTGCCTTCCAATATCTCCTTTAACCTGAGATTTTTTTTCTCTGATTATTTCTTTATAAAGCATCTTTAGTTTCCATTAAAGGCACTGTTTAAATGAAACTTGTAACAGTACTGAGGACCATTGTTCTTCCTTTAATAAACATGTTGATAATTCGGTCACCTGTTTTAATATCTCTGTATGGCTCAGTGAAATGCCTTGAAATGTTTTTGCCATTTCTTATGGACAATATAACAATGCAAGTTCTGGCAAAGGGTCTCGGACTTGAAATGTTAATTCTTTTTCTCTTTCCACAGGTGCTGCTTGATTGGTTGAGTGTTTCCTGCATTTTCTATTTTATTTATTTTGCAAATTGTCGCAAGTTGTTGTTATAGTGATATAGATATAGTTACAGTGACATAGAAGGCAATCTATTCCTCCTCCCTGTAACAATGAACATAGTAGCCAGCAGACAGAAGGCAATGAAGTGAACTCTGGATCTGCAGGTAGTCTGGAGTTCAGCTCTGCTTGACCATTGAGCAATGCAGTAGATTATATAACACAGTGCTGCCAGCATCTCATCCATCTAACCAGGCAGTAGCCTGCATCAGAACAGTATTCTTACTTTAATAAGATCTGTGACAGAATTTGCATGAAAAATGGCCTAAGTATTCGCTCCAAAGAATTAACTATTTAAGTGTCAAAAGTAACAATAAAATGCATGTTACGTGTATATTGAAATAATAAAGATTTTATGTCAAAATATGTCACACTTTCTTGTGCGTCAGATCCTATTGATGCAGCTGCCCTAAGGTGCTGGAAACTGTGTAGATATTTAAATAGCCACAGCATTGGCATCAAATGCAAAGCACGACAAAGTTAATCCACAGAGCAGAATCTGGAATGCAGTCTCTCAGAGTCAGTATGCTTTTAATCATTCCTACTTTTGTGTCCCATTGGATTCCCGATTGTTTCATTTGTTCCAATCGAGTGTTAAATCTGCTTTTCTGCAAACGTTGAAGAATTTGAAAACCAAAGCTTTTTGAGTACAATTGAGTGGGTCTGAGGGGTGTCCTGCCATGCATTTATTTTGTTAAAGAATAACTAGGGGACTTATAAAGTAACTTTTCAACTGATTTACTTGATGAGGTCAGAGCAGATCACATCCTGAATTTATTACAGATTAGTCCTGTTAATCCCTAGCCTGGATTCCACTAACTAAGAGCTTTGAGATCTTTCAGGAAACACCAAAAACATACAAAATGAGGGATTTAAGGGAAAGAAAAAAAATGAAGAATCGGCTCTTTTTATCTGGCAATTAATAAGTGACAGCAATATTGGGGTCCTTTTGTTGCCTTGCAGTAAATGAGAAAACCTCCCACTGCAATGATGAGTGGAGCTCGGGGTTGGATTTGAAGAGAATTGAGGTGCCCAGGCGGTGGGGTTAGTGTTGTGAGTTCTGCTTTGCTTTTTAGGGCCTTTTGCCAACAAGTAACATATCACTCACCAGAGATTAACTTGAGGCAGTTACTCAGTGACTGCTGTTTGTATGTATAGAAAGGGAACAAGGGAATCTCTGTCTGCCAGTGAAGCGGATAGCCTCTCCCTACACACTCTCTCTCCTAATCTGAGAAGTCCTGTACTCAGGTACAGAATTCCTCAGCCAAAATTTGGCAGATTATTGCACACTTAATACACCTTTACAGTAATTAAATTATAATTTTTGTCAGTGGGGGATCTGCAGTGAGTACAGGTTAGGGTTACAATATAACTTACAATTGCAAAGTAAGATCTACCTAATGACTTCCTTTCTTTAAAATATAAACCTTTAAATTTTAGTATAAATTCACACTTTTAAACAGTCACCTAAAGCCTGTAGTGCTGCCATTTTGAATTTATAAAATGCTCACCTTCTTTAATTATATTCATATGAATGAAAGCATGGAGCATTATGGCGTAGTTGTCAGTGTCTCAGCAATGATATCTACATTTAGAATTAGGCGAATGGTCTCCCAAGTACATAATTTTATGCGAGTTCTTGTGTAACTCCTTCGATTTAACGCATAGACTGTATTCAGCCTCTTTAATGCCCCGCTCACACTGGAGACTCACAGTTACCTTGCCACAGAAGCCACCTCATTCATATAGCAGGATGTCATCATTTTGGCTCAGTGTTTGCTTTTTCTATTTTTATAGTTTACCTGCTGGGCATGTCCCATAACCATATAATTAGCAGCACATTACACAGAGAAAAAAGCTTAATCTGATGCTAACTGCCACTTAACTGGTCTCACCCCATCAGAGATATTTTCTTGGTTCCATCCATCCCTTCCCTCCTTTCTCTGTTACTGAAAACTAACTTGTTTTCTATCTTTTCCAGCTCTAATGAAAAGTCCTGGACCTAAAACATTAACTGTTTAATTTTCCATAGATGCTGTCTGACCTGCTGAGTGTTTCCAGCAATTTTGTTGTTATTTCAGATTTTTAGCATCTTCAGTGTTTTGATTTTGATTTCTATGAGGACCAGACGTACTTTCAAACAAAAATGCATATGTTGCTGTTGCAATTTATATTTGCTTTATGTAAAGACTGGGGAAAATTCACCTTTGTCATTAATATTGACATTTCCCTTTGTTTTCTTTAGAAGAATATTCATCCAGCAATATATTTTTACTGCATTTTACTCCAATTATGACATTAATTTCTATACAAATTGGTTCTGCCACCTAAGGCGTGGTTGCAAGTTGCTTTCTTAGGCAATAGGCATTGCTTCTAGCTGCAGCAGGAAAGGTACACTTGTATCAAGGGTTAACTTTCAGTTAAAGGAAGTTAGATTTCAGCAACATGTGTTTTTATTCATCCATGAAAATAAATCTACTACTCACATAATGTAGGGCCCAAATTGCACTTATTCTCATCCATACATAAATTTTATCACTATACAAAAGTGAGTTTGTTCTGTGGGCCACTGATTTATTTTTTTAACTCACTTACAGTGGGAAACAGAAGTCAAAATTGTCCTGGAATTTAATTTATTTGTTACAAAATCCTGCTCACATTACTGATTATGGACGGGCATTGAAGTTACAAGGGTAGTGATCAAGGTGAATGGAAATGTCCTGGCAGTTCCTCTTTGCACTTGGTTCTCTTTTCATTTGTCAACAGATTCTTTCTTCCTTTGCTTCAGCAGCAAGGTTGATGATTCACATTTAAATGGGTGGTTCTAGGAAAAAATTATGATTTTCCCCCTTTACAGCAAAGTCATAAATACATATCTGAAATTCACAGTTTTGCCCTGAGTAGCTAAGCAGCAGAAATCATTTCCTTGTATTGTTTCTTCCAATTTCTAGTTAGCAAATTGAGAAGGGTGTAATCTTATAAAGAGATTAGTTTGCCATTATATTTTAACTTTATATATTAATATACATTTAATGAGGAACTATCGCTACCAAGACCTCCAAAGATATGAACAAGTTTTACATTTAGTCTTGACGTACATTGCTTATTTTATTGATTTCAAAGAAGCTTATTTACCTTGTAAAGAGAAATGGAGTAAATAAAAATCCAGCATCTATGACTGCTTTAACCTTCATATTAATTTTGGGATTCTGTTTGAGGATAATGACTGTGTAGTTTTCTTCCTTTTCATCAGTAAGTTATTTTCTTACTCATTCACAGAGAGTGGTTGATACTGGAAAGGCCAGCTAGTCCTTTTGACTTGGGAGATGTTGACTGCAGACAGTGAACTACCTTCTCCATATACAATCCAAGTGATAAATGAATATTGTTAGTTAGGGAGTGCTAGGATTTTAATTCAGCGATAAAGAAGGTACAGTGATATGATGCCTGCAATTATATGGGTCATTCAGGGCTATGTGTGGCTTGGAAGGGGACTTGGAGTCAATATGTTTCTCATGTACTTGTCGTCTTGCCATTCCAGATGCTGAAGGTTGTAGGCTTTGCTGAGGAAACCTTGCCAAGATACTGTCATACATCTTGTTGACTGCATGCAATGCAGCCATGGCACACTGGTGTTGAGTTGAGTGGATGTTTAGACTAGTAGGGGAGGTGCTGATCAAGTGGAATGTCTATTGCTGGATATTGTTGAGCTTCTTGAATGTTGTTGCAGCTGCACCCATTCAAGTAAGAAGGGAATATTCCATCACTTTATTATACCAATGAGCCAGCCTCTGCACATTGCAGAGACCTAATCCTAGATTTTCATGGCATTACTTTAATGCCAAGTTGAAAATCCAGGCTCTAGGCTGCAGCCGCATTGACTGCCTCATTGTGTTTCACAGAAATGGCTCCCTTAATGCTCATATAATCTTGGTTCTTTGAATATCATAAAGTGCATGCAGCAGAGCAAAGACCAGAGCTTGAGGCTGCCTTTTTGAATGACCACTCCCTGCACATAGCTCATATTCATAAAATCAGCCTCTGCGGTTTAAAATGCCCTAAATTTGGAAGCTAATTTTCAGAACACAACCATGATCAATCAATCAATAGGCTTCACAAAAGATTTAAGACTACAATGTTTGTGGATTTCTTCAGTGAGTTTGAAAAGCAATTAAACCTTTGTGTGGTGCTGGAGTCGTACACAGTCCTTTCTACAGAGGGTCGTGCAATCATCTTATCAGTCATGTCCTGGAAACACCACTCTTCAACCCAGCTCTTGGTGCTTGTTCTTGGTATCTCTTTTCAGTAAGAAGATAATGTGTGTTTCTATGCCACTTTTCCAAAGTAATGGGTGCTCTTTAGTGTTCCTACTAATGGAATTCTGACAGAGTATTGGCCTCTGTCAGTTTCCAACAACCTGTGCAAGTCTATTTAAAATTGTTGTTTGATGTGGTTTGCCTTCGAGGAAAGGGAATTAGATGAATTGTTTCAGTGTTATGCTCATAGATTCTCGTCATATATATATATAAAAATAATGGTTGCATGTTGGTATCTAACAATATCTCGTAGAGTTGTATTAACTAACTCCACCTAAGCCATCACTTCTGGCCTAAAATGGTCACAGTTAATATTTTGAATGTTACTTTATTTCACCCTGTTAAATGCATTCAAGATTACCTTTCCTCAAGTAAATATAACACGATAGAAATTGAAAATATTATCATAGATATTTTATATTTTTCAAATATTAAAATTTCAATAATATTTCTCTAATGACTACATGTTTTTATTTTAGTTTATTTTCATTTGCTTGTGTCATGGGTTAAAGAGAATTGATATATTTATATCTGGTGTCAGATACAGTGGTGGATCTGAGATGTGTGGTATTATTTGCAGTGTCTGTAGATCAGGGATGCTCTGTCCATGCACCAATTCTCCGTAATAGCTTTATTAAAATCAACTCTGTTCCTCACATGGCAGCATTGTAGGCTCATAAAAAATAAGGGAAAGAAAGGTGATTTTGATGATATTAATGTGGGCACCTGGGTGTAACTCTCCCAAGGTCCAAATTCCAAATGTAAACCTATTCCAAATGTAAACCTATTCCTACTCCACAGATTACTATAACCCAACTATTGAAAATGTAAGCCCCACTATTTCAAAGATAAGAGAAAGAGGGAACAAGGTACTGCAGACCACTTAGCTTGACATCAGTAGTAGGGAAATTGCTTAAATCTATTGATAAGTGGTAACAGGGCACTCAGAAAGTAGCAATTGGACGGGGTGAGTTAACATGGATTTGTGAAAGTGAAATCATGTTTGATAAATCTGACATGCTTGACAATTTTTTTGCGGTTGTAACTAACAGAATAGATAGGGGATAGCCAGTGAATGTAGTGTATTTGGATTTCAAGAAGGTCTTTAATAATGTGCCGCACAAGAATTATTAAATAAAACCAGAGTGCACAGTATTGGGCTAAATTCAGGCAGAACATCGAGAGGGGGAATAGATTATTTTTGAGTTGGGAGTTTGTGAATTTTGAAGTGCTGCAGTGATTGGAGATGGGGCCCCAACTGTTCACGTCCATTTCAGTGATTAGGATGAGAGATCAAGTGCAATATATTTAAAACAAGAACAGAAAATGCTGAAAATACTCCATAGGTCAGGTTTCATGATGATACAAAGCTGGGCGAAAGTGTAGAAAGATAGAGACTTCAGGGGATCTAGACAAGCCAAGTGAATGGGTGTGAACATGCAGACGAGATCATCCAGTTTGTGAGAATAACTAGAAAGATTTCATTTTAAATGGTGAGAGCTTTAGAGATATTGGTTTACAGAGGAACAAAGTACACAAATCACTGCAAGTTAGCATGCAGGCATCGCAACCAATTAAGAGGACAAGCTATATGTTAGCCCTATTGCAAGGAAATTTGAGTACAATGATGGCGAATTCTTCCACCAATTATGTTGCTAATAAGATTGCTTCTGGAATACTTTGTATAAGTCTGGTCTCCAAACTTAAGGAAGGATATACTTGCAATAGAGGGAGTGCAATGAAGGTTCACTAGACTGCTTTGTGAATTAGCAAGTTTGTCCTCAGAGAGGAGACTAAACAGACTGGGCCTATGTGCTCTTGAATTTAGAAGAATGAGAGATGTTTTCATTGAAACATGAACATTACTTCTGGAGCTTGACAGGATAGATGCCAGGATCGTGTTTCCCTTATTTGGGGAACAAAGAGTCACGGTGTCATACTAAGAGATCACCCATTCAGGACAGGGATGGGAAGAAATTTCCTTACCCAAAAGGAGGTGAATGTTCAGAATTCTCTGCTCAAGTTCAGTCAATGAGTATATTCAAGGCAAATATCAACGGATTTTTAGATGTTAAGAGAAGCAAGAGATATTGCAGGAATGTGATGCTGAGCTAAAAGTCAGGCACCATGTTATTGAATGGCTGAACAGACACAAGGGGCCGAATCCTGAAAACCTGCATCTATTTCATCTATTCTTGCGTATTTGCAGAGCAAGGTGTCGAGGCTCTAAGATTGTGTCAAATTGTGTAACACTTCTAATGTTGGTGCCTAGGTTAATATATCACAGGTGGAATTCCAATATTAGCCGTTCTTTTTAGCCTGATGTGTATTTGAGTGCAAAATCCTTTTTGTTCTGGAAGCCTTCAGCCTTCCAGAATACTTTTATAAATACATAAACTAAACACAAATGACAGATCTTAATAATTGGCTTTTACTGTTTATTCTCCCCAGTCTCCACTGTTCTGAAGTAGGTTTACTTTGTGATTAAAAGCTATAATGATAATATCCAGACATAGAAGCTGAATTTCCCTGTGGTTTTCCCCACTCTTACACCAGACCTGTACTCACATATGGAATACTGAATATCCGCGGAAGTTACAGAAATAATGGCTTGAAGGAATGGGCCCTGCAGCTGCATGTAATTAGTTATCCTGATTGGGGAGATGGGGGTAAGTGTGATAGCGGTGCATTGAGATTCAAGTACCTTGAAATTGAAAAGCTCCTCTCTAGGCCGATTAAAAGTCGGTTCACAGCAGGCTTGTGGCTTGTTTGAGAGTCCACCACTGGGAATGTCAGAGTAGCACAAGGCAAAATATCATGCACGGTGGAATAGGCCTTGCTTGATCACAACTTGCTCAGTGGGGCTGGTGGTTGGGGCACAGGAATTGAGGGTTCTGTGACTGGGGAAGGGAGTAGGTCAACAGATTGGTAACTGTATGGGTGTCGTTTCAGCAGATCGGTGGATTGTGGGTGTGTCGGGTGGGGTCAGGTCAACAGATTGGTTTTGGGAAGGTGTTGGGCTGGGTCGACAGATCAGTGATGGAGGGGTGGGGTTAATGGGCCAAAAGGAGAAATGGGTAAGTATATTATTTAAAGAGTACCTACCTGGGGCAGATTCCCAACACCAACTTCCACAGGCTGGGCTCTGTCCCCTTTAAGGTGCACTGAAGCAGGTCTCACAAACACTGTAAGGAGCTGCCACTGCATGGGCAGTTTGCAAATATTTAGTGCCAAACGTGTGTGAATAAAAATTATGGAGGTAGTGTCCACATGTGTATTACACACTATTGATTATCGCTGCAGATGTTCGAGCTCTCTGTGTCTTAGTGCATCAGTCACGTAGAGGATCAAATCAGAAAATCACAGACTTACTGCAACTTGCAGTCAATCTCCAGTTTTCATTGACGTTTTATTTTCCATTGAAACTGACTTACATAATACAAAAAGGCTTGGCTCTATACAATCCAATTTCTAAGTAAAGATTCCTCAGCTGCATCAGTCTTCTGATCAGGCAGAGCTAGATCATGCATCTGGCAAAATTGCAGTTGAAAGAATAATTTCTCAGTTCCCATGACATGTACATTTGGGGCTGATTTTCCCTTCTCTCCTGCATCTGGGTGCTAGCCAAATTGAGCCTGTTTGATGTTGAAACTGTCTGTAATTCCAGGCTCCATTCCTGGCATGGTCTAACAGCTGGAAGTGAGAAAAGAAAATAATGACCACTAGCTTCAGTAAACTGCAACTCTGCAGGGAAAGTCCTGTATTTGAAATCATCAGTTACAAATTCTTTTGCAAACCCCATTTTGTTGCAGCTAATTTCCTTCCAAATTCCCCAGGCTTGTTTTCTGCATAGTCAATCATCCAACATTCTCAAAACAAGATGAGGCCCAGCCTGCCCTTGTATCACACACATGCCTCAGTTACATAGGTACCCATGCTGTATTTACAAGGTTCCTATCCCACCACTCTAGGCAAACCATAAAAATCTCCAGGCAGTACAAGGAGGGTGGAGATCTAACTTTACTGATTATAGAATCACAGAATGGCTCTCTTGACATTTTTTTCTCTATGACGATTCTTAATAAATACAGACAACTCCTATGTTATAGCTGTTTGGGTAACAGAAATTTGCCCTTACAGAATTAACAAATCACCACCCAAAAATTTGAAGTACGGAATAAAATTTTCTTTTACAGAATTTATATGGGAAAAAAAGTAAATAAATACAAAATGTATTATTTTTCAACTCGTGTGTCTTGACACATTCACAGATGATGTGGCGATTTGTTACAGAAACTCACTATACAGACCGTTCTCTAGGAACACAACCTCCCCTGTAATGTGGGGGTCGCCTGTATCAGGTTCCAGGTTCACTATTGTACATCAGCTTTGGCTCAATGTTGTGCTCTCACCTTTGAGTCAGAGGTTCAAGTCTCCCTCCAGAGACCTCAGTGTGTAAGCTAATTGACTTTGCTGTGGGCAAATTGGTTGCTTTGCTTTTCACCCTACTCTCTTTCATTGATGATGGACATCATTGATGGTAAAAAGCTTTGGGATGTACTGATGTTGTAGAATTTGCTATAAAAATTCATTTTTTTTCTCTCTTTAGGTTAATTATTGGCAGCTTTATTTACCATACTATCTTTGTTCTTGTAAAGGTCCATACGGTGGTTAGTGAAACATATGGGATTCTGGATTCATAAATGGAGGCATCTATTTGTGACTGCTTGTAATGTGTAAATTGCAAATCAAAATGTTTTTTGTGCATGTTTTGTAGTCTTTGCTTCCGTTTCCCGTTGAAGCCCCATCCATCAAGAAATTGATTTCCTGTCATGATAAATCCTTATGCGGATATTATTTCTTATGTGTGCACCAGTTTCTGACTTACCAATAAAAATTGGGTCATAAGACTACAACCCGTGCCCTTCAATGTTAACACAGTTAAAGCAAAGAATACATTGTGCGGGAAGTCAGGAACCATATGTGAATTAGAGGATCCCCACAAAGACATCAATTTTATTTTTACAAATTCCTCTAGGTTGCTTTTAATGTGTTGCCTTCTGCAGATGATTGCACTTCTAAAGGTAGTAGCATGGTGCAATCTGTGGCTCCTGATGGCCACAATGGAGTGGTCCAAATGCAGCACAGGACCCTTCCAGGCTGCTCAATAACATGGGGGTTCCCATTAAACTGCACTGTTTAACCACCCACCTCCCCATTCCCCCCTCTCTTCTTGATCCCACTCCTCCTCACTTTTCTCCTTCCCTCCATAGTTTCCCTCATCTCCATAGCAACCACAGTGACTTAAGTTATGTCCACCTTTGTGTGTCCCCTTTTCAGCAGTACAGTGCTTTAAGCTCACGGAGAGTCATCATAGGATACTCATATAGTCATGAGCTACCATGACATTTGCCCAGTTTGCTTTTGAATATGTTTTTCAGCATTCATAACAAAGTATGAAAGGCAGGGAGTCACCAAAGAGTGATCACATTTGATGTATTCCAACTTTCCAGCTTTGTCATACATATTTATTAATATTTTGCTTCAGTTGAGGGAATCTATCATAATTCAATCTCCATCAGAGAGGAAATGTAATAGAAAGTGACACATTGTTTATCCCAGTTCCATTGCCTCATTCTATATATATATTTGTTGTAATATACCAGGTTGTGATTACCAGTTGCTGTTTCCTATAGCAATAAGAATAGCCTTATATAAACAGGTCTGTACAAAATGGGACACAGCATGCTGTGTGAGGCATCATAAGTGGACTGAATGTGGGTTTCTGCTGTTGCCCAATTTGCATTTAGTAAAACTGCCATGTGATGTAAAAGGTTTTGTATCGCTAAGCTGGCAATCCTTACCACCCTTGTTTGGCAATTGCAAACAGAATTGATTTTATGCACTGAGGTAAGGGGATATATTGCTGCCTTATTCAACAATGTTGACTACAGTTGTTCATCCATGGCAATATTTTTCCATTTTCTCTTGTTACATAGAAATCCACATTTAAAAATGACCTTACATTCAGACATCTAGTAAGAATTTAAAAAAAAACTCCCTTTCAATTCTATTAAGCAGTATTTTCATTAGAGACAGATCTATTTCCTAATTATGGATTTATTTTTCAATGCCTAGCTCACCAAATAGTGTGCAATTGACTCTGTCATCTTCTATCTAGTAGCATATGTTGCCTATTTAGGTTCACGACAAAACATTGTTTTTATTAAGTTTACAGTTGCCTTTGTTTCGACTGAATTGAGTGAATGATTAAATAAGCTATGATACAAAGTTTCACAATTTGGCAGTGTTTATCTGCAGTTGAGAGAAAACCTGATCCAAGCATAATTCTGATCCAAGCATCACATTTCTTGGCAAAAGTAAGCATGCGTTTATCAGGAGTCAGCTGTACCTACAGTAAGGTCTAATTAGTTTTGGTTTTCTTTGGCAAGAAGTCAAGCTCAATCAGACGTGATGTGCTTACTGTTCTTTATTCAAAGCACATGCAATAATATCATAGGAAGCCCCAGTAAAACTCGTATAGATTCATGAAAGGTAAATATGGAGCAATGGTACACATCTGGCTCATTTTATTTTGTTAACTACAATTATAATAGAATGGTGATGACGTTAACGGGGATCTGCTTTTAAAAAAAAGCATTGTCCCTTCTCAGCAAGGTTACTAAAACAATTACACTTAAATACATTTAAAATGGCATGATTGCAGAAGTGCCCTGGATTAATTAGTTTCTTTACCCTACAACATGTAGCAGCGGTTCTAAATGTAAATGCCCTGAACAGTCTCAGTGGAAAATGAAAAAGCACAAAATAACAAAAGGGCAAAAGCTTTAATCATTTTTTCATAATAACTTGATTTTTAAACAAGATGCTGGAAGTGGTATTTTCTCTGGGGAAGTGTCAGTCATAATATTCCTTGGGGAAAAATTTAATCTTTCCTTGTTTTAAAATTAGTAGCATGTTGCAATAAAAAGTGCTAGAGAATCCCAACTGTTGCAGGCCTGATTACATTTGTAAAGGGATCCTTTAGTAGGCATTGGGTTATTCATTAACATATTCAAAGCCATCTAAAAATAGGTCTCTATAGATTTAGAGGAACAAACTCCTGTGCAGTTTGAGTATAGGTTGTTTTAACTGGAAATGGATATGTTTATATACACCAAATATGTCCATTGTTGATACTAATTTATTTCATTGAATTTAATTCCTTGCATACTTTCCTTACTTTGAATCTTTAATGCTGAATACATTGTAATCTATGACAGTTAAATATGACTTTCCAGAGGTGAATTGAAAAACATTTGTGCACAACTTCTTTCTTAATTGGTTGTATTAAGTATGCTATATTGTGAAGTAACATCAGCATTATACTCTGAATTTCACTATCCTGATGAAAGTGCAAGTCCTGTAGAGACCAGTGTTGAAAAGGTAACTGAGGGGAGAAAAGCAAGGTGAATTAAAAAAAAGTTTAGCTGTTGACATCATTGAGTATTACATGACTGTCAATTGTTGGAGGAAGGGAAGACTAGGGAAGCCAGGGATCAGACTCGAGTAAGGAATGTATTCTAAGTATTGACTGCCAGGTGAGTTTCCCAGATGGAATAATATAAGGAGCAGGAAGGGTAAGCAACTACAATATCTGGAGTCGAGGAACAAGGGAAGAAAGAAATCCAGCCAGCAAAGGTGAGAGTGGTGCAGAAAAGATTTTTTTTCAATAGAAAGAAAGATTGGAAACTAAGGTTGGGTTTGAAATTTCTGATAAATGGCAAAGTGTTTTGTATGTTATTTATAGCATAAGGAATCTTTATGGTGCATATAACAAGATCCCAGTTAACTTGAAATTTATAAAGAAGGGTAAAGAAGTGTTTGACAGAAAAATAGAACCAGACCTTCCCAAATCTGCCTCAACCTGATTCTCCCTTATTCTACAAATGAAACATTTTCTTTTCCCACATGAGCCATTCTTTTGCTTTTAAGTGAGGCTGACAATTTATTGTCAATTAGTGCCCAATTAGAAGCACTTTTATATCATAGACTTATATCTACTAGTTTCCCTTAAGGATATTAAAGTGAAGAACATTGATTCCTTCAGTTTGAGTTGGATTCAAATCGAAACAACAGAAGTGCAAATTCAATGTTCTGAACCACACTAAAGCTCGGTTCAAAAATATAATTATCACAATTAATTTATCGCCACAATCTATTTTGGCTTTATGATGGAAACATTTGGAACATTCAGCACAGTGCAACCATTGGCCTGCAACCTACGGTTGGAAGTATAATTGTTCCAATGAAATAAAATCAAGTCCGTACTAATTTCTGAGTTGGGTGGCATTCTTGCTCTTCTCTACTCTCCAATCGTGCCACCGATATCAGTGATGGAGTCTGCGTTCAGCGATCTTTAATGCCTGAGGAGAAAGAGAATTATAGAATGGGTAGTTGACTTATTATAGGAATTATTGCAGGGGTCCCAATGTAGTATTAAGTTTCTCCTGTTGATATTATGGTCCAGAATTTACGGTCAGTGTTGACCCATCACCTTGTGCAGATCTCCTGAGCCTATTTTACTGGAAAGTGCTGGCTCCAACCCTGCAACTGTGAGGGCCTGCACCATTGCAGAGCTTCCACTAATAAGCTCCGTGCCTTTGGAAAGCCAGCATAAACTCCACTCACAAAACTGCTGAACATTTTTTGATAGCCATCTCAGATCTCAGCCATACTATCAAATGCCATAGCTTTCAAAACAATTCCAAAACTATTAAAACTGAGTTAAACAATTGAATAAATTTGAAATTAAAACAATTTTAAAAAATTTCATATTTTTAAAACACCCAAATGAACTCAAATAATTTAAATTGACTTGGTTAAAATAATCAAAACATACTAACACTTGAATCCTTCACAGCCACTCCCCTCCATCAACTTTGATGGAGAACAACCTTTCCACCCCCAGCTACAACATGGCGCAGATCCCCAAGGCAAGTCCCGGCCAATTGTTGCAACTTCAGCTAGAGAAATGTCTGTGCTTGAATTAGCTCCTTGAAGAAATCAGCCCTTTTCATTTCGAACCTCAAATACCTTCCCAATGCAGAGAAGACTGTCGTAGAAAAATTCACACTCGTGAAACTGTCATCTTAAGCCAAAGATGATCTAATAATATACACGTGAAATCTATTGTGCATTTCTAGTCTTAAAACCTTGGGAACAATCTGAATGCTATCATGAATTGGGAGTAGGGATCACAATTTATTCATCCCAATACAAGCAGACACAAATTTGACAGTGTGCTCTTCATAACAATTTCAATATACAACCAGTATTTTGGTTCATGAGCTTGTTAAACATAGAAGAGTACAGCACAGAACTAGCCCTTCGGCCCATGATGTTGTGCCAAACTAATTAAAACAATGACTCCTAATTAATGTAATCCCCCTTTCCTGCACATTGACCATATCCCTCGCTTCTCTGCATATTTATGTGCCTGTCCAAGAGTCTCTTAAACACACCACTGCTATCTGCCTCTACCATCACCCCTGGCAGTGCATTCCGGTCCCCCACCAGACTCTATAAGAAAAAATCTTGCCTTGCACATCTGCTTTGTACTTTCACCTTAAATACATGTCCTCTAGTACCAGACATTTCGGTTCTGGGAAAAGGATACTGGCTATCTACTCCTCACATCTATGCCTCACATAATTTTATAAACTTCTATCAAATCTTCCCTGAGACTTTGTCACTCTAGAGAAAACAGCCCCAGCTTGTCCAATCTCTCCTCTTAGCATGTGTCCTCCAAACTAGGCAGCATCCTGGTAAACTTCCTCTGCACCCTCTCCAAAGCCTACTGAGTTCCTCCAGCATCATAGTGTTTTCCAGCCAAAGCCTCCACATCCTTCCTATAATGAGGAGATCAGAATTGAACACAATACTTTAAATGTGGCCTAATCATAGTTTTATAAAGCTGCAACATAACTTCCTGGCTCATGAACTCAGTTCCTCAACTAATGAAGGCAAGCATGCCATACGCCTTCTTTACCACCCTATCAACCTGTGTGGCCACTTTTAGGGAGTATATACCTGGTCCCCAAGATCCCTCTGTTAATCAATGCTGTTTAGGATCCTGCCATAAACTGTGTACTCTCCCTTTATGTTGGATCTCTTAAAGCACAGCACCTCATAATTAAACTTATCTGCCATTTCTCCACCCATATCTGCAACTGATCTATATGCCACTGTATCTTTTGGCAATCTTCTACACTATCCACAATGCCACCAATCTATGTGTCATGTGCAAACTTACCCATCCTACCACATTTTCTTCCAACTAGTCACAGACCTCTATCCAGAGTAAGGCCCATCCACCACTACCCTCTGCCTTATATGGGCAAGCCATTGTTGGATCCAATCAGCCAAGTCAGCGTGGATCCCATGCATCCTAATTTTCTGGGTGACCCGACCATGTGGGACCCTGTCGAAAGCCTTACTAAAATCCATGCAGACAACATTCACTGCTCTGCCTTTGTCAATCACTTTCATCACCTCCTCGAAAAGCTCAATCAGATTAGCCAAAGATGACCTGTCCCACACAAAGCCATGCTGACTGTCCCTAATTAGACCATGCTTCTTCAAATGCACATAAATTCTATCCCTAAGAATCCTCTCCATTAGTTTCCCTACCACTCACTGGTCTATAATGTCCGGGATCATCCCTATCTCCCTTCTTGAATAAAGGAACAACATTAGTTACCCGCCAGTCCTCTGGAACCACACCTGTGGCTAGCGGAGATACAAAGATCTTGGTCATGGGCCCAGCAATCTCATCACTTGCCTCTCTCAATAACCTGGGGTATGTCCCATCAGGCACTGGGGACTTATCCACCTTAATGTTTTTCAAGAGACCTAACACTACCTCTTACCTAATCTCAAAATGCCCTAGCATCTTAGCATGATCCACTCTGATTTCACTATCCTCTACATCCTTCTCATCGGTATATACTGACATAAAGTACTCATTTAGGATCTCACCCACATCCTCTGTCTCTAAGCACAAGTTTGTTTATCCTTCAGCTGTCCTACCCTCTCCCTAGTTATCCTCTTGCTCTTGATGTATGTGTAGAATGCCTTAGGATTCTCTTTAATCCTAATTCACCAAGAACTTTTCATGACCCCTTCTAGCTCTCCTAAGACCCTTCTTGAGTTCCCTTCTGGCTCCTTTATAGTCCTCAAGTACCCTGTTCAATTCCAGCTTCCTAAGCCTTACATATGCTTCAAGTCAGATGTGGATTTGCCTGAAAACAACTCTTCCCAATTACCTTCCCTAGCTCCTGTATAATGTCCTCATAATGTGCTTTCCCGCAATTTAATACTTTCCTGCGAGGTCCACTGAAAGGTCAGACACCTGGCCAGGCTCACTCCCCAGTACAAGATCCAGTATAGCCTCCCCTCTAGTTGGACTATCCACATACTGCTTCAAGAAACCCTCTTGAACACGCCTAATAAATTCTATCCCATCCAAACCTTTTGCACTTAGGAGTTCCCAGTTTATGTTGGGGAAGTTGAAGTCACCCACAATGAAGGATTTGATAGTAGTTTATAAAATTATGTAAGGCATAGATGTGAGGAGTAGATAGCCAGTATCCTTTTTACAGAAGCAGCCCGGCAGCCGTTGGAGCAGCAGTTCCCTTTCAGGTCCGGTGAGTGTATTTAAAAAGCTTGTGTGTTTCGCAGGCTTTTCTTTTACAGAAGCAGCCCGGCAGCCATTGGAGCAGCAGTTCCCTTTCAGGTACGGTGAGTGTATTTAAAAAGCTTAATAAGTGGAGGGCAACTGAAGGGTTAAACAGAGTGTTGAGTGCTTGATTAGAGGGAGTGTTTACTTGAGGTAATTGGCAGGAACAAATATAAGGAGGAGTAACTGAAGAGGAGCAGCCTGTGTGTGAGTGGTTCAGGGTAAGAGTGGAGATCTGAGGCTTTGGTTTAAGAGGCTTCAGCGAGCAGAGGCTGAGGATGAGCTTGCTCCCAGAGAGGTAAGGCCGGTAAGTTCCTTTAATTAACTTAGGAGCAGGTAGTGGTGGCAGCAGTTAGGGCAGTCGTGTGCTCCGTATGCAGTATGTAGGAAGTCAGGGACTGCACACTTGTCCCTGATGATGACAACTGTAAAAGGTTCATCCAGCTGCAGCTCCTGACAAACCGAGTTAGGGAATTGGAGCTGGAGCTGGATGAACTCTGGATCATTTGTGAGGCAGAGGCAGACATAGACAGGAGTTTTAGGGAGATAGTCGCCCCTAAAATTCAGGAGGCAGGTAGCTGGGTCACTGTCAGGAAAGGGAAGGGGTATAGACAGAAAGAGCAGAGCACCCCTGTGGCTGTTCCCATCAACAATAAGTATACCGTTTTGGATACTGCTGGTGGGGACGACCTACCAGGGACAAGTTGCAGTGGTCGCATTTCTGGCACCAAGATAGGACGCTCGGCTCAGAAAGGAAGGAGGGAAAAGAAGAGAGCAGTAGTGATAGGGGATTCGATAGTTGGGGGGACAGATAGGAGGTTCTGTGGGAGAGGTCGAGAATCCCAGATGGTCTGTTGCCTCCCTAGTGTCAGGGTCCATGATATCTCGGATCGAGTTCTTGATATTCTCAGGAGGGAGGGTGAGTAGCCAGATGTCGTGGTCCACGTAGGGACTAATGACGTGGATAGGAAAGAGGAGGAGGTCCTGCAAAGATAGTTTAGAGAATTAGGTGCAAAGTTGAAGGACAGGTCCTCCAAGGTTGCAATCTCAGGATTGCTACCCGTGCCACGAGCTAGTGAGGCTAGAACTAGGAGGATCATGCAGCTAAATACGTGGCTAAGGAGATGGTGCAGGAGGGAGGGCTTCATGTTTCTAGACAATTGGGCTTTGTTCCAGGGAAGGTGGGACCTGTTCCGACGGGACGGTTTGCACCCGAACTGGAGGGGGACTAATATTCTTGTGGGTAGGTTTGCTAGTGCTGCTCCAGGGGGTTTAAACTAGATTTTCAGGGGGAGGGGAACAGAGTGTTAGAGCAGATAGTGAGGTGGAGGAGGAAAATGGTCATGTGAGGACTGCATGTGTAGACAGAAATCAAAGGTTTGTACGTGATAGAAATGTTCTCAGATGCATCTATTTCAATGCAAGAAGTATTGTAGGTAAGGTAGATGAGTTTAGGGCGTGGATTGGCACATGGGATTATGACATTATTGTTATTAGCAAGACTTGGATGCAGGAGGGGCAGGACTGGCAGCTTAATGTCCTGGGGTTCCGTTGTTTCAGACGTGACAGGGGAAGGGATGAAAGGGGGAGGAGCGGCATTACTGGTCAGGGAACAGATCACAGCTGTGCGTAGACAGGACATCCCGGAGGGCTCATCTACAGAAATCATATGGGTGGAGCTGAGGAACAGGAAAGGTGTGGCCACACTAATAGGGTTGTGTTATAGACCGCTCAAAAGTCAGAGAGAATCGGAGGAACAAATCTGTAGTGAGATAGCAGACCGGTGTAAGAAACAGAAAGTTGTAATAGTAGGGGATTTTAACTTTCCACATATTGACTGGGACTCCCACACTGTGAAAGGGCTGGGTGGCTTGGAATTTGTCAAATGTGTTCAGGAAAGTTTTCTAAATCAATATATAGAGATACCAACGAGAGAGAATGCAATAATTGATCTCCTATTAGGGAACCAGACAGGTCAGGTGACAGACGTATGTGTAGGTGAGCATTTTGGATCCAGTGACCATAATGTCATTAGTTTCAAGTTAATTATGGATAAGGACAGGTCTGGTCCTCGAGTTGAGGTTCTAAATTGGAGAAAGGCCAATTTTGTGGAAATGAGAAAGGATCTAGGAAAAGTGGATTGGGATAAGTTGTTTTCTGGCAAGGATGTGCTCAGTAAGTGGAAGGCCTTCAAAGGCGAAATTTTGAGAGTGCAGAGCTTGCATGTTCCTGCCAGGATTAAAGGCAAAGTTAACAAGCATAGGGAACCTTGGTTTTCAAGGGATATTGACGATCTGGTTAAGAAAAAAAGGTGTATAGCACGTATAGGCAACTAGGAACAAATGAGGCACTTGAAGAGTATAGAAAAAGTAAGAAAATACTAAAAAAAAAAGAAATCAGGAAGGCAAAAAGAAGACATGAGGTTGCTTTGGCAGTTAATGTGAAAGTAAACCTGAAGGGTTTCTACAAGTATATTAAGAGAAAAGGATAGTAAGGGACAAAATTGGTCCCCTAGAAGATCAGAGTAGTTGTCTATGTGTGGAGCCTCAGGAGATGGGGGAGATCTTAAACAGTTTTTTTGCATCAGTATTTACTCAGGAAACTGGCATAGTGGATATGGAAGGAAGGGAAACAAGCAATAGAGTCATGGAACATATAGAGATTAAAGAGGAGGAGGTGCTTGCTGCCTTACAGCGAATAAAGGTAGATAAATCCCCCGGGTCTGATAAGATATTTCCTTGGACATTGAGGGAGACAAGTGTAGAAATTGCAGGGGCCCTGGCAGATATATTTACAATGTCCTTAGCCACAGGTGCGGTGCCAGAGGACTGGAGGGAAGCTCATGTTGTTCCGTTGTTTAAAAAAGGATCTAAAAGTAAACCAGGTAATTACAGGCTAGTGAGCCTGACATCAGTAGTGGGTAAATTATTGGAAGGTGTTCTGAGAGATCGGATATACAAGTATTTGGACAGCCAAGGGCCGATTAAGGATTGTTGGCATGGCTTTGTGCTTGGTAGATCGTGTTTAACGAATCTTGTAGAGTTTTTCTAGGAGGTTACCAAGAAAGTAGATGAAGGAAAGGCTGTGGATGTTGTCTGCATGGACTTTAGTAAGGCCTTTGACAAGGTCCCACATGGGAGGTTAGTTCAGAAGGTTCAGACACCAGGTATCCATGGAAAGGTTGTAAACTGGATTCGAAATTGGCTATGTGGGAGAAGACAGAGAGTGGTAGTGGATGATTGTTTCTCAGACTGGAGGCCTGTGACTAGTGGTGTGTCTCAGGGATCTGTGCTGGGGCCATTGTTATTTGTTGTCTATATCAATGATCTAGATGATAATGTGGTAAATTGGATCAGCAAGTTTGCTGATGATACTAAGATTGGAGGCGTAGTGGACAGCGAGGAAGGCTTTCAAAGCTTGCAGAGGGATCTGAACCAACTGGAAGAATGGGCCAGAAAACGGCAGATGGAATTTAATGCAGACAAGTGTGAGGTGTTGCATTTTGGAAGGACAAATCAAGGTAGGACATACACAGTAAATTGTAGGGTACTGAGGAGTGCAGAGGAACAATGGGATCACAAGATCACAAGATAAGGGAGCAGAAGCAGGCCATTCGGCCCATCGAGTCTGCTCCAAGGAAAAGGGAAAAAGAAATGGGGTGGGAAAAAAAGAAGAGAAAAAAAAAATATTCTAATCCCATTTGCCAGCCTTATCCCCATATCCCTTGATACCCTGACTATTTAGATATCTGTCTATCTCCTCCTTGAATACCCCCACTGATCTGGCCTCCACTGCTGTGCGTGGCAAGGAGTTCCACAATTTCACCACCCTCTGGGTAAAGAAACTTCTCCTCATCTCTGTCTTGAAACTGTACCCTCTAATTCTAAGATTGTGCCCTCTGGTCCTGGACACGCCCACCAAGGGAAACAGCCTAGCCACATCTACTCTATCCTTACCTGTCAACATTTTAAATGTCGCTACGAGGTCCCCTCTCATCCTTCTGTACTCCAGCGAGTACAGTCCAAGAGCCGACAAACGCTCATCATACTTAAGCCCTTTTATTCCTGGAATCATTCTCGTAAATCTCCTCTGAACCCTCTCCAACGTCAGCACATCCTTCCTAAGATGTGGGGCCCAAAACTGCGCACAGTATTCCAAATGAGGCCTCACTAGCGCCCTGTAGAGCCTCATCAACACTTCCTTACTTTTATACACTATACCTCTCGAGATGAATGCCAACATAGCATTCGCTTTCTTAACCACCGATCCAACCTGGTGGTTAACTTTTAAGGTATCTTGTATGAGTACCCCCAAGTCCCTTTGTACTACCGCACTATCAATCTTCTCTCCTTCTAGATAATAATCTACCTGCTTATTTCTACTTCCAAAGTGTACAACTGCACATTTCTCAACATTGAATCTCATCTGCCATTTCCTTGCCCATTCTCCTAAACTGTCTAGGTCCCTCTGCATTCTTTCTATTTCCTCTATGCTCCCTACTCCTCCACTTATCTTGGTGTCATCCGCAAACTTAGCCACACAACCATTTATTCCATCATCCAAATCATTGATGTACAAGGTAAAAAGGAGAGGCCCCAACACTGACCCCTGCGGCACACCACTAGTAACCGGTAACCAACCAGAACGAGATCCTTTTATTTCCACCCTTTGCTTCCTGCCAACCAGCCAATTCTCCACCCATTTTGCTACCCTGCCCATAATTCCATGACCTCTCATCTTATCAATCAGTCTCTTGTGAGGCACCTTATCGAAGGCCTTTTGAAAGTCTAAATACACAACGTCTACCGCCTCTCCCTTATCCACCCTACCTGTGATTTCTTCAAAAAACTCCAATAGGTTGGTCAGACAGGACCTTCCCTTCACAAAACCATGTTGACTAAGTCCTATCTTGCCTTGTGCCTCTAGGTATTCAGTAACCTCCTCCTTGAGGATAGACTCCAATAATTTTCCCACCACTGACGTCAGACTAATAGGTCTGTAATTGCCTTTGTGCTGCCTCCCACCTTTCTTATACAACGGAACTACATTCGCTACCCTCCAGTCCTCCGGAACCATGCCAGAATCTATCGATTCCTGAAAAATAATCGCCAATGCCTCCGCTATCTCCACAGCCACCTCCTTCAGAACCCGGGGATGCACCTCATTCGGTCCGGGAGACTTATCAGCCTTAAGCCCCTTTAGTTTTCCAAGCACCTTCTCCCTATTAATCTCAATTGAACTCAGTTCCAATTCGTGAGACTCCTGACTAACGGGCACATTGCTTATGTCCTCCACGGTGAAGACCGATGCAAAATATTCATTCAATTCCCTTGCCATCTCACTATCATCCATTATAATACCTCCTGCACCGTTATCAATTGGTCCTATGTCAACCTGTGTCTCTCTTTTATTCCTTATGTATTTAAAAAAACTCTTAGAATCCTTCCGAATGTTGTCCGCCAGCTTCCTTTCGTAACTCATCTTTGCTTTCCTAATGACCTTCTTAGTTTCTCTCTGCAGATTTTTAAAATCGTTCCAACCTTCTGTTTTCCCACTAATTTTTGCTACTTTGTACGCCGCCCCTTTTGCTTTTATTTTATCCTTCACCTCACTCGTTATCCACATCTGTGCCTTTTTTCCATTCAAAACCTTTTTTCTTGGAGTATATCTGTCCTGCATTGTCCTTATTTCCTGTAGAAATTTCTTCCATTTTTCCTCTGCCGTCCCTCCAGCTAACTTACTCCTCCAATCAATTTGGGCCAACTCATCTCTCATACCTTTGTAATTTCCCTTATTCCACTGAAATATCGATACACCAGTTATCAGCTTCTCCTTCTCAAACTTGAAACTAAACTCAATCATATTGTGATCACTTGTTCCCAGTGGTTCCTTTACCTTTAGTTCCCTAATCACCTCGGGTTCACTACACAGCACCCAATCCAAAACAGCCGATCCCCTGGTGGGCTCCTCAATAAGTTGCTCCAGAAAAACATCCCTTAGACATTCCACAAACTCACTCTCCTGAGTACTACCGCCTTGCTGCATTTCCCAGTCCACCTTCATGTTAAAATCCCCCATAATTATCTTCACATTGTCACTCTGACACGCTTTTTCTATCTCAATCTGCAACTTATGGTCCACTTCCTGACTGCTGTTCGGGGGCCTATATATGACTGCTATTATTGTTCTTTTACCCTTGCTATTTCTCAGCTCCACCCATAAGGATTCCACCTCCTCTGACCCAATGTCCTTCCTTTCTATTGATTTTATATCGCTACTAACCATCATGGCCACACCTCCCCCTCTGCCTACCCTCCTATCCTTCCTATATACTGTATACCCCTTGACATTCAGTTCCCAATCACATCCATCATGAAGCCACGACTCAGTGATTGCAACGATGTCATATTTATTAACCTGTAGTTGTGCCACTAGGTCATCTACTTTATTCCTGATGCTACGTGCATTTAAATATAGTATGTTTAGACTGGTATCTGCTATTGATTTTATTGTACTTCTATTGATCAGCAGATTATCCTGACTTTCTACCTGTCCATCCTTCTTACTATCTTCGCTACCTACTATCTTAGACATGTTCGTGTAGACCTCATCCCCTATCCTAACATTCGGTATCCGAACATCCTCATCTCCGATCCTAACATTCTGTATCCTAACATCCTGATTTGTTGTACTTCTATTATTCAGTAAATTATCCTGACTTATCACCTGCCTGTCATTCTTGCCATCCTCAATGGATTCGTTTCTATACACTTTCTCCCTCACCTTAGCATCTTGTAACCTAGCATCCTGGTTACCATCCCCCTGCCAGATCAGTTTAAACCCTCCCCTACAACTAAATTAAACATTCCCGCCAGGATATTGGACCCTTTGGAGTTTAGATGCAACCCATCCTTAGCAAATAGGTCTTGCCTCCCCCAAAAAAGGTCCCAGGTATCCAAGAATCTGAAGCCCTGCCCCTTGCACCAGTCACTCAGCCACGCATTTAACTGCCAGAGCTTTCTATTCTTCCTGTCATTGATACGCGACACGGGTAGTAGTCCTGAGATTACTACCCTTGAGGTCCTACTTTTCAACCTTCTCCCTAATGCCTTGTATTCCTCCTTCAGGACCTCTTCTCTTTTCCTACCTACATCATTGGTACCTACATGTACCAAGATTTCTGGCTGCTCACCCTCCCCCCTCAGAATATTCTCGACACGGTAGTATCCCCAAAACTCACAGGTAGTTTGGGGGATAACGTTCGAGGTTTAACATTTTTGAATTCTAACATACTAACATTTTTTTTTACTTTTATTTTACGTATTATCATAAGTAGTGATTAATAAAATAGTTTTTAACACTGAATCATGCTCAGTGTGTTTCTTTTGTTGCTGGTTTGTGACAAAATTGGGGGCTCATCCGGGATTTGAACCCGGGACCTCTCGCAGATACATAATTCAGATACATAATTCGCTGAAAGTGGCGTCACAGGTAGACAGGGTTGTAAAGAAGGCTTTTGGCATCCTGGCATTCATAAGTCAAAGTATTGAGTAGAGGAGTTGGGATGTTATGGTGAGGTTGTATAAGACATTGGTGAGGCCAAATTTGGAGTATTGTGTGCAGTTCTGGTCACCTAACTATAGGAAGGATATTTGTAAGATTGAAAGAGTGCAGAGGAGATTTATTAGAATGTTGCTGCGTCTTCAGGAGTTGAGTTACAGGGAAAGATTGAACAGGTTAGGACTTTATTCCTTGGAGCGCAGAAGAATGAGGGGAGATTTGATAGAGGTTTACAAAATTATGAGAGGTATAGACAGAGTTAATGCGAGTAGGCTCTTTCCACCTAGATTAGGAGAGATAAGTACGAGAGGACATGGCTTTAGGGTGAAAGGGGAAAGGTTTAGGGGGAACATTAGGGGGAACTTCTTCACTCAGAGTGGTGGGAGTATGGAACGGGCTGCCATCTGATGTAGTAAATGCGGGCTAACTCTTGAGTTTTAAGAATAAATTGGATAGATACGTGGATGGGAGAGGTCTGGAGGGTTATGGACTGGGTGCAGGTAAATGGGACTAGCAGAAAAACATTTCGGCACAGACTAGAAGGGCCGAATGGCCTGTTTTCTGTGCTGTAGTATTCTATGGTTCTATGATAACCCTGCAGTTTTTTTGCTCCTTTCTATAATCTGTCTGTATATCTGCTCCTCAGAGTCCCTTTGGCTATTTGGGTGTCTAAAGTATAAACCCATCAGATTGATGACACATATATAGACTCAGTCGATGAGCCCCTCCATTTCTTCCCCTCTGAGTGCAGCTGTGATACTGTTCCTGACCATTAATGCAACTCCTCCCTGTTGCATCATATAGTTACTCCGCTGAACAGAAGGAAATGCCATTGTGCTTTTCCAAAAAGAAGGTGAGTTAAGTCAGACTCTGATCAATATTTAACCCTCAATAACCATGACCAGGAATGGATAAAATGAAATCTGTTGCTGTGGATATTATGTGTTTCAATCAGATTTTTTGAGATGAACAGAACTGCATTCAATAGCGAGTAGAAATAGGATGATGTAGAGTAGCTTTATTTAATTAATATCCACAAAGCAATGGCTTTAAAATCTCAAGTAACTGCCAATATTGTTAGTTCGGGAATAATTGTGCAGTTTGAAATATTGCATGTAAGCTAAAGCACTTCAATGTTGTGCTAATGGTTTGTAATGCTTTTGGTTTGCCACCTCAAATTACTTTCACTGCCATTGGGAATTATAGTCACTGACATTACTTCAACCTAGTTTTGCATACAAGTCTAAGTTTTGTTCAAACACAAATCTTATCCTGTACCAAAATCTATAACTGTACTGTCTGATATTTTCAGATTTGAAGTGGAAGCATAATATGGTTTCACTCATTAATCCACTCAGTACAGTGAAACACTCATTGAAACTATGGGAAATAACATTAACATATATTGCTTCTGCTGAGATTCCACTGCTTGTCCATCAATCTTATGATACATAGGTAATCCTCAAGGAAGTTCACTAGTTAAGTATATTTTTTTCTCTAATTGTCTATTTCCTCTGCTGAGAGCTGAAGACTAAATAGTGTCTCAGCCTATTAGTCTCAGGAAAAGTCAAAAAATCTCACATAATCACCAAGATGGGAGTATTGATTATTGGTTCCATAGTTTTGTGTTTGCAGATGCACAATAGTACCCTCTTAATGAGTGAACACATTTCCAAAGTTTTGCTGATGAAAAACATGATGATGCTGGAGGAACTCAGCAGCCCAGGCAGCATCCATGGAGAAAAGCAAGTGGTCAATGTTTCAGGTCAGGACCCTTCTTCACAACTGAATATAGGAAAAGGGGAAGCCAAATATATAGGAGGGAAAAGCAGAGCAGTGATAGGTGGACAAAAGAGGGTAGGTGGGGTGGGCACAGGGTGGTGATAGGTAGATGCAGGTAAGAGATAGTGATAGGCAGGTGCGGGTGAGGAAGGGAGAGCAGATCCTCTGGGGGATGGGTTAAAGGTAAGAAGAGAGAGAAACAAAAAAGGTTAGGAAAGGGAAGAAGAGAAGGATCATGGTGGGGGCGTTCTCTCTTCTTCCCTTTGACCCATCCCCTGGGGGAGCTGCTCTCCCCACCTCCCCTGCACCTGCCTATCACTGTTTCTTACCTGCATCTACCTATCACCACACTGTGCCCACCCCGCCTCCCCTCTTTTGTCCACCTATCACTGCTCTGCTTTTTCCTCCTATACATTGGGCTTCCCCTTTTCCTATCTTCAGTCCTGAAGAAGGGTCCTGGCCCAAAACATTGACCGCCTGCTTTTCTGCATGGATGCTGCCTGGCCTGCTGAGTTCCTCCAGCAGTCCTTTGCTTCTCCAAAGTTCTGCTACAGCAAATCCTAAAGTCTCTAAGACATCAGCTCACCCATAATTTTGCTGGAATATAAACATCAAACTCACTCAACACTTGGCATTTGCACTGCAAATCAATAGTTAAGTTTTGAGATATTTAGTCACCATGATTCATCCATTTAAAGACTTGCATCCATTTAAACATATGTTCTGAGTCACTAGAACACATTCCAGAATGATTAACTAGGCAGTAATTTTGTTCCTGTTCAGTAACTTTCCTGCTTTTTTGCTGCAAAGTTAAAAGTAAAAGTTTACAAAATAACAAGCAAGAAAGTCTGAATGTGGGCCTGAGATTAGTGCTGATTAGGGTTTGAAATTGGTATTTTCATCGTCTTCACCCTGAATTTACCTGACATGATTGATTCTCCTCAAGAAACTAATATTATTTGCTTCCAAACTCTACAAGGTTCCTTTAAGTTTCAGAATTATCATAATGTTGTGACTTAGTTAAATCTCCTGTTTCTCTGCTATTTTTCAGTGGGCGTTCTTCATATTCTGCAGGGGAGGGGTGGGGTAGTCTTCTTGCTTTTGGAGCCAAGAGCCTCACTCATGGATCTGTGAGTCTGTTAACAGTCTACACACAATCTCATTTAACAATATAAATGGCAAAAACTAAAAGAAAACCAATAAAAAACATCTTTTCTCCTGTTTCTCTGCTATTTTTCAGTGGGCGTTCTTCATATTCTGCAGGGGAGGGGTGGGGTAGTCTTCTTGCTTTTGGAGCCAAGAGCCTCACTCATGGATCTGTGAGTCTGTTAACAGTCTACACACAATCTCATTTAACAATATAAATGGCAAAAACTAAAAGAAAACCAATAAAAAACATCTTTTGAATACCATGAGGAGACAAAGGAATTGAGGATTCCCGTAAGTGTTTTACACCTAATAAACTATTTTTGGAATGCAGCCATTGTTGTTTTCTATACACAAATAGTAGCAAATTTGAACATAACAAGATCACATAAACAGCAATGACTTGTTCATCAGTCTCTGGCAGTGTTGGCAGGAATGTTGGTCTTGAAATCAGAAATCCTCCTTTTAAGTAATTTTACAGCATCTTGAAAATCCATCTGAATATGAGGTTGCTGGCATTAATGCAAATATGGCCGTCTCCTGTAATCTGAGTTAGTACTTTGGCTGTTCATTTAGAATGGGCACTAAAAGGGAAGCTGTTGCAACAACATTTTTTAAGAAAGAATTCATGTATTCCAGCCTCATTGCAGGATATTCCATACCCTCTGGAAATCTTTGCCTATTAGTAAGAATGCATCCATTGGAAAAGAGGCAGCCAGGTGTTTATTAATTCCTGATTAGGCAGCCTCTCAGTGTCAAGGATGACTTGCTTCTGCTCCAATTCTAGGAGTAGGAGTTGTCTGTGCATGATTTCTTCTAAAGTGGACTGGCCCTCACCTACATTGTGGGTTTGGTAGAGCAAAGGTTTGGTCCGATGGCAAGGAGGTTCATGATTATTGGAAACTAGACTCCGCTGCACAGACTTAGCATGTACACACGCATAAACACATAAATGCACAAATGTGAAGCCTACCTACATGATTCAGCCCATACTCTTTCTTCACCCTCCCTCACCTAATCTACCCTAACCCCTCCCTCCTTCTCTCCTTCCTTCCCATAACTCCCTCCCTCAGTCCCCCTCCCTGTCAGCTTCCTCCTCACTTCAGACCATTTTGTCTCAGTTCATTCCTGTTGCTCTCAGCTTCCTTGTTTCTTCATCCACTCTTTCCCTTGCCGATCGTCCACTTTCCTAAAGTTCCCACACCCCAGTCTCCCTCAGTTCCCGATATTCTGGCCATTAGGTGAAACAGCATCCTCAAAACCACTTGCCTTCCCCAGCTCTTCCGCTCGATCTTCCTTCCCCCAACCCCTGGCAGCTATATAATTTCCTAATCTTTTACATTTAAAAATAAGCTCTAAAATAATATATAAAAATATATCTTATTGATGTGGAACATCACTACTTTGACAGAGATGCTAACTTGCTTAACATAACATATAATAGACAAAGAAAGTTAGTCCTAATGTGTCATGCAGTTTGATAGAGGAGTGGTTTTTTTTCCCCTGGAATGGTGAAATCATGATTGTGTTTACATGATACGAATATATAATCAAAAAACACTCTGCAGTGCAATATTGAGGAGAGATACTTTGCCAGAGGTTTTATCTTTTGAGCAATGTGTTTAGTTACTACCCCCTTTCTGCTGACCATGTTGTAATACATGAAGCAGTTCAGGTGCAGGGAATAGGAGAGGAAAATGGGATTAGTATGGGTAAGTGCTTGATGGTTAGCAAGGACACAGTAGGCTGAAGAGACTGTTTCTGTGTTGTCTAGTTCTATACTTTAATGACTGTTACAAGCCTGTGCCATCTGAAATGTTGATCTAATCCATCCTTCTATGTAGTTATATGAGCATTCATTATAAGTCCATTTATGCTTTTGCAATCCATCCCACAAAAGGAATCTTGGATCAAAACAAAACTGAGTGATGCCAGTTCAACAGTTTGCACATCAAGCTGCACATTGGTTTGGCCAGCTTGCACCATTTGAGCAAACATCAGCTCATAAGAGATGACTTTTGCTCAAATAACTCTAGATATTAGTAGAAGTGTTCTAATTTTTCATTGTTTTTGAAGAGGTTTTATTTTTTAAGTAGGTACTAGGGGAACATTATTTGATTAAATATGTCTTTTTCTGCATTTTGTGACTGGCACTGCTGGCACGGTTTGTAGGTATAGCAGTATAAAGGAAGGTTTTAAAGGTTGTTGTTTTATCTCCTGATGCAACTTCCATGTGAATGGCATGTTAATGACAAGTTTCATTAGGGATGGATCAATGCTATGTACTCAATATAAAGATGATTAAATTATTGGTTAATTTGAATTGAAATTTTGTGTAGGGGAGGATGAAAGTGCCCATTTCAGGAGGGGGGGTGGAAAAGACACCTCTTGTGTTATTTTAGATTTCCTTAATTGCATCAGCATAGGATGTTTTAAATCAAATGGTAAGGCATATAGGTACTTTTAAGGGTCATTATGTAACAGATGAGGAGGAAAGGAATCGACAAGTGAGATGATACAGTTAGATAAAGTAAAAAGGGAGAAAGATTTTGTGAACATAAAAATATAGATGAGTTGGACTGAATAACTGGTTTCTATGCTGTAACTTCTATACAATCCTATGTAATACTGCTAGATAATACTTCTTTTAATACAAAACAACTTTGAATTAAGCAAATTTGGAGTTTACTTCAAGTTCCAGTTACGAATGAACCAAGCTGTGTTATTTACTAAGCTCTCTTGCTCTACTTTTACTATGATGTAACTTTCTGTCTGCTTGGTTGTAGGTGAATGGCCTGACAAGAGGGAATAAGAGCACACAATGTCATGGCTAAATCTGCAGCATAATCCTAGGAATCAGGGAACAACTTCCCTCTCCCCTCCATACCGTGCAAATAGGATTATTATTTATCGCATTGTTGAACGAGTTAAAAGTGTCTTAAACCGCACACCGTGATTTGATCAAAGACACCTCCTTATGAATCGGCTGATTGATGTTGCTTCTTAAATCACTTAACCCTCCCAAAGATATAAAGTGCAAGTGTGATGAGTTGCTCTATTTGAGAATTCCTGCCAGTCTGCCTGTCAGATTGTCATACTCGTGTTAATCAATTCCTTATCAGGGCATGGGTTAGGTGTCACCCTGAGACCTGTATCTTTCCATTCTCATTGATCACAGTTTCTTTGCCAACAGCTCAAAGGCTTCCTTTTACTCCTGTTTAGCTTACTTTGCATATTATTCCTCTGTGTCATTAGATCACCTGATAAAAGTTTCGGAAGTTCTAGCGCCGAGCACTTCGACGCTCCAATTCCTCGTCATTGCTGGATGGCTTGATGCGATTTGCCTTTTTTTGTATAACCACACATTCGGCAGTGGGCGTCGCTGTCGAGTCTTGTATAGCAGGCAAGAGGCTCGATCAAGCTTCATCAACCCTTTTCACCCTGCAACAGTCCCACTTCGTAGGAAAGCGCCGTGGTGTGGAAAATACCCTTGCGTCACCAAGATGTAATGCGCTCGAGGACTGCAGATGTCAACAGAATACGTAAAAAGTCTTTGCTTTGGTTGATTATGGATACATTCAAAACTGCATGAGTGTAAGAATATAAGGTACTGCAAGGTCATTTATAACTTTCAAACAGTATTCGATATTTTAGGACTGTGGGCTCTCCTGCAAATGGCTTAAAACCTTAATATTGTAGAGAGCTGCATTATAATAACCCTTGCAATACGACAGATGGTTTTATTCTTTCATCCCCCACAGTGGCCAGCTCCCTCACCCCCATCCACCACTGGAGAATCATAGAATCAGAGAATTCCAATGGCATAGAATGAGGCAATTCAGCCCATTGAGTGTATGCTGGCTCTGAGGAGAGTAATCATATCAGTCTCATTTCCAGCTTATTCCTAATGGTTCTGCAAATTGTAAGTGTCCATATAATTCCCTGTTGAAGATCATGATAAATTCTATTTCCATTAGTCCTATAACCAATGAATGCCAGATTACAACTACCCTTTGGGTGAAAACTCTATCCTCTACATCTGCCTCTCAACCTTATCCAATCTTAATATAGTTTCTGAAGATAATGATTTTATTTTTAGCTACAGGAAGTCCCACTCATTGCATTACCTGCACACAAGTGAGCTGCAATGTAGTGTCTGCAGGTAAAAGCAAAATATTGCAGTTGCCGGATACCTGAAGTAAAATCAGCAGTTATTGGAAATGGTCAGCTGATCAGGCCAGTATCTGTGGATAGAGAAACAGAGTTAACATTAAACAGAGAATGCTGGAAATACTGAGCATTATCAGACAGAATCTGTGGAGAGAGAAACAAGGTTAAGATTTAAGGTCAATGGCCTTTTGTCAGAAAAGAAGGAAAAAAGATTTTTGATAAAGCATTGGAGGTGGCAAAAGATGAAGTGGAATAGTGAACCTTTTGACAGTTACCGGAGAGAGATATCAAAGAAGATTCACGTGCCTATGCATGGCATTAAGTATGGATCTCAGGATGCAATAATGTGGTGAATTTGAGAAGCACTGAATAACTTGAAGGTATCTGTAACTATGGATGGATCTGAAATGTGATGATGGAACTTCATTTGGAATCCATGTGGAAGAAGTTGAAGCTGAAGACATTGGCTAAGGAAAGAGTTTTGGTCAGCACATTATAAAAGAGAAGAAAAACTCAAAGAAATAAAGATTAGGTTAAAAGAGAAAAAGAAACTCCCTGTGAAAGAGAAGGAGGGGTTCTTCAAACTGGACATTCCTGGAAGAGAAGAAGCAACGCTTTTGTATTAGTGTCAGGGGACATTTGGTGTGATAGACATCACAGCCAAGCGCACTTGTCCAATATATACATAAACATGCATACCACTGGTTAATGATCAACAGCGAGTCAGGCTGACTTTTTTCTCTCTCTGGTTTAAAAACATTGAAACCATTTGTGGCTCTCCCATTGTCACCCTGATTGAGAGGTTTTTTTTTCCTATTCATCCATGGGATGTGACTGTTGTTGACAAGGACAATATTTATTCCAAAAACAAGTTAACTGGAGGTGCTGAAAATCTGAATTAAAGCAAAGTGCTGGATTGACAGAATCTGGGGAGAGAAACATAGTTAACTTTTCAGATTGATGGTCTTTCATTAGAACAAATATCCAATTAGACAGGTATTTATTCTTTATTTTTAATTCCTTTTTAACTGAGTGTGGAGTAGTTTGCCAAGGTTATGCAGTTATGTATCAAACACTGTGGTGGGGCTGGAGTCACAACCAGCCAGAGTGGGTTAGGATTGCCAATTTTCTTCTCTGACTGACATTAGTGATTTTGCTGGGCATTTACAATAATCTACTGGTTTCATGGTCACCTTTAATGATCTGGTATTTCATCCAAGATTTATTTAATTAAATAATCAGCTGAATCTAAATTTCTCAGCTGCCACGAGAGGATCATTTTAATCACCTGCCAGGCCCTTTAACTTGTGTCCAGTAATATAATCACAATGCCTCCCCAGACTAACAAGAAAAATATCAACCAGATCAATTTACTAAGTGAAGGTTGAAAATTTAACCTGACATTCTTGACGATATATTTTGTTATCCCATTGGCTAGTGTCTAAACTCACAAAAACGAGGAATTATCTGTTTATTTTTACGAAAAGACTGTAATACTACACAAACTGTAATATCATCAGCTGCAAATATAGCAGGGGAAGCTCTCATTTATTATCCCACCTGAATTCCAGTGGAATTTCAGTGAACCATGTGGGTATAATTCAGGAGATAGCGACTGTTGTCATCTCATTGGCCAACTGGAGTTTTCTTCTAGCTCCCCACGTTGGCATCACCACTAGCCACACCTTATCCCTGGTGACAGAGCAGGGTGTGCATCTGTTCTGACCTGAAGCTCAGAAGTGAAAGATGCCTCACATGTCAGCTGTGAGCAGCACTAAAATTACTTTAATAAGTTGTATGTAGTAGTTCAGAGTTTTTTGACAAAATTTCTGGAGCAGGTTAGATATATTGATTGGCATGGAGGCGGGGATGGAACTGTCTGGTGAGGATTTTTCTTTAATTTGTTTGCTCTGTCAGCAACACTGTGCCAAAACAAATGATAATGAGGCAATACTTAATTTTTAAAATTTCAGTTAGATGCATAACAGTAGGTTTGGAGCGTTAACTAGTTTTAAACTCATAGTTTTGCATTAATTAGTACAGAATTCACAGGGCCATTAATTAAAACTGGAATGTAATCCTTTTGTTACAACTTCATAGATAATATGTTGACAATTTATGTACCTCTCACATTTTAAACTTGGTTAAGTGATACTGAAACAAAACCATGCTTAGTGTTGACTGACCATGGCGACAAGTGATGGAGAAATGATAATTTGCCCCATAATACGCTATCTAATACACGTTACAAGTATGTCATTGACTTTCAACTGCACTGGGCCTTCTTGAGGCTGTGAGAGGTGCTACATAAAGGCAAGTCTTTTTATCTCTACATCAATTGTCTTCCCTCAAACACACAACTTGCATTACATTAGTAATTCACCCACAGCAGTATGTGCAAAACGTAGGGGCTGCATATTTTACTCCATTTTTGAAATTTAGCTCTTAACTTCTGGACATGAAGTACAACATGCACCTGTTGTGCATTTTCTGCAAGCAACTGAAGATAATTTACTCTCCATAACCGATGTCATTTCGTAGAATTGAAAGATTTTTGTTAAAGTGCAGGAGAAACCTCAAATAAGATAAAACAGTATTGATTGTTATTTCAAAATTGTAGCACCCATAGTATTTTGCTTATGTGCCAACTTTTCTTCATGAACATTCAACAACATTTAAAGCTTTAGTCTTAACTCACTAACCACATTTACAGCTCTGTGGCAGTTGCACTCAACAGAGTACTCATTCTTGGTCTGAGGGGGAATCACGATGAATCACAGGGAATGCAATCAGCTCTGTCTGCCCTTCACAAATTTTGATTTTATTCTTGGAACTGATTTTTTTTTAACTGAATCTGGTTGGGATTAAAATGACACAGAAAGAGCTTCTTAATTTAAATTTTGAATTATGTAAAATTGAGAAGATTGATGGGCAAAAATCAGAAGATTATACAGTGGTTGTAACACAGAAGAAGTCTTTGGAACTATCAAGGTTGTGCCAGCTTTTTGTCAGAACAATCCAGTTAGTTCTGTTTCCCGGTTCTTGCCCTTTGTTTTCTGGTTCTTGCCCTTTGTTTTCCCTTGCATGTTTTTTTTTCCTTTGGTACTTAAAGAATTAATTTTTGAAAACCATCCTTTCAGGCAGATCATAACTACATGCTGCATGAAAATATTCTTCTCGTGCCTCTTCAGGCTTTGTTTGCCAGTTACCGTGAATTTCTGGTTCTTGACCTTTCCACCAATAGAAATAGCTTTATTTTGTCTAGGCTTTTCATGATCTTGAGCTCTTTTGTCTGGTATGTGACCACAGGCAACAAATCGTGCTGATCTATGACCAGTTTCCTGACCACAGGCACAATACTTTTATTCTATGGCAGTCTGCCGTGTCAGCCACAGCAAACCATTGGGGGTCAGTGGCTTTTGCTAGTGACTTAGCAGATGACTCCTGTTCACATCTCATGCCCGCCGTACATGTAATGAACAGCATATTGATGGATAAAATCTGTTAGGGCAGTCCCTTAGCATGGTGAAGCAATGCCATCGCTACCTCGACTACTTGAAGAGCTCTAAAGTAATCAGCAGAGAAGGTGACAAGATTCATTATGGTCTCATCTGCACCTTGGCAGAAAAATCTCTTGTCACAAGCTTTATGCCAAGGATCAGGAGAAAGTGAAGGAAGAAGAAAGATGGTGAAAGCCTAGGCAGCCTCCTTCTGTTTGGGCTGTCCAGATAGAACTGATCTCAGTGCAAATTCACAATCCCAATTGCTCCCTCACCATCAATCTTATACTTTCCCTTCCCTCTGTCATTGGCCACAATGTCAATATAAAAATTAGGAAAGAGTAAAGAGAGAAACAAAGGACTGCAGATGCTGGAATCTAGGTGAAAAACACGATGATGCTGGAGGAACTCAGCAGGCCAGGCAGCATCCCTGGAGAAAAGCAGGCGGTCAACGTTTCGGGTCAGGAGCCATCTTCACGACTGAGGATAGGAAAAGGGGAAGCCCAATATATAGGAGGGAAAAGCAGAGCAGTGATAGGTGGACAAAAGAGGGGTGGGGTGGTGGGCACAATGTGGTGATGGGTAGATGCAGGTAAGAGATAGTGAGAGGCAGGCGCGGGGGAGGAGGGGAGAGCAGATCCGCTGGGGGATGAGTCAAAGGTAAGGAGGAAAAAAGCGGGGTAGAAAAAGAGGCTAGGGAAGGGAAGAAAAGAGGCATAGTTGGGGTTGGTGTGGGGGGAGGTGATTGTGGGGATGACTTAAAGTGGGAGAATTCAATGTTCATGCCGTTAGGCTGCAAGGTTCCAAGACGGAAAATGAGGTGCTGTTCCTCCAGTTGGTGCTTGGAATTCTCCTGGCAATGGAGGAGGTCGAGGAATGACATATCTGTGATGGAGTGGGAGGGGGAGTTGAAGTGACTGGCAACGGGGAGGTGCAGGTCGCAGTTAAGGATGGAAAGAGCAAACTTTGCCAACCATATTTGCAAATATATTGCAAACAACATTCTACCGATTATTCTTGGATGTTCCCTTGTTGCCTCACTTCCAGAATCAGAATCAGGTTTATTATCACTGACATATGTCGTGAAACTTGTTGTTTTGTGGCAGCAGTACAGTGAAAGACATAAAGATTACTCTAAGTTACAAAAATAAATAAATAGTGCAGAAGAGAAATAACAAGGTAGTGTTTATGGGTTCATGAACCATTCAGAAATCTGATGGTGGGGGGGAGGAAGTTGTCCCTAAAACATTGAGTATGGGTCTTCAGGTTCCTGTACCTCCTCCCTGATGGTAGTAACGTGAAGAGGGTATGTCCCGGATGGTGAGGGTCCTTAATGATGGATGCTGCCTTCTTGAGGCACCAACTCTTGAAGATGTCCTCAATGGCGGGGAGGGTTGTGCCGTGATGAAGCTGGCTGAGTCTACAACCCACTTCAGCCTCTTTCAGTCCTGCACATTGGAGCTTCCACACCAGGTGGTGATGCAACCAGTCAGAATGCTCTCCACCGTACATCTGTAGAAATTTACAGGAGTCTTTGTTGACATGCCAAATCTCTGCAAACTCCTAATGAAGTAGAGCCACTGGTGTGCCTTCTTTGAGATTGCAACAATGTGTTGGGCCCAAGGTAGATCCTCCAGGATATTGATGACCCAGAACGTGAAGCTGCTCACCCTTTCCCCTGGTGACCCCTCAATGAAGACTGATGTGTATTCTCCTGACTTCCCCTTCCTGAAGTCCATAATCAATTCCTCCGTCTTGCTGATGTTGAGTTTGTTGTTGTGGCACCATTCCAACTAGCCGATCTATCTCACACCTGTAAGCCTCCTCAGCACCATCTGAGATTCTGCCAACAACAGTGGTGTCATCCCCGAATTTACAGATGGTGTTTGAGCTGTGCCTAGCCACACAGTCATGAGTGCTGAGACAGTAGAGCAATGGGCTAAGCATGCATCCTTGAGGTGCGCCTGTGTTGGTTGTCAGCGAGGAGGAGATGTTACTACTGATCCGCACTGACTGTGGGCTCCTGACAAGGAAGTCGAGGATCCAGTTGCAGAAGGAGATACAGAGGCCCAGGTTCCTCTGTATTGTTGATTAGTACTGAGGGGATGATGGTGTTGAACCCCAAGTACTTTGGCTGGGCTTCTCTTCCTACATGTTGCTACCCCAGTGACTGCAGTATGGCTTTTCAGTGAAGGGTGCTCGCTTTTAATGGAGGAGGCTGCAGATTACTTTGCAGAAGCATTTCAGGTAGCTCTGGATCTAGATGTTCCAGTACAGAGGACTGCTGGTTGTGGTAGCTAACCAACTGCAAGGGTGGAAGTCAAATGCAGTCATACCAGGAGACAACAATAGACTTGGCTTCCGTGAAGCAGCTGCCACATTTCAATGCTCCTGGTGATCTGCCGGAGGAGGGACTTGATTGGCTGCAACATCCCACAAGTTCCTTTTAACATTGGAATTCCCACCCATGATGTCAGCAGGATGCTTGCATGGCAGGAGTCTAAGCCTTCACTGCAGTCCCAATGCACTGAAGATGCAATGGAAGTTGGCTGTTGGATGATACTTTACAGTTGGATCCACAAGGATGTGAACAGAGCTGAACACTTCATGCATTCTAGAAAGAGAGAGCTTATAAACTACACCCAAAGCTTTGTGTCATCCACTTTGACAGTGAATACAGTCTCCCTGGAGGCCTCCCAATGGATTGTGCATTTCATTTTCCACAATGCTGCTTGACTGGCTGAGTTCTTCCAGCATTTCTGTTTTTATTTCACTTTGTATGTTCATTTACCTTTTCTGTGACCTGCTTCATTATATTTGGTATTGTTTTTTTTATAGTGTGGCAGTTACAGAGAAAGTGCAGTGCAAGTAGACAAATAAAATGCAAGGGCCATGATGAGTAGAGTGGGAGATCAAGAGTTCATCTTTTAGCATGTGAGAGATCCACTCAAGAGTCTGATAACAGTGGGATGGCAGCTGTCCTTGGAGCCTGGTGGAAGATACTCTCAAGCTTTTGTATCTTCTGCTCAACTTCACATCCGAATTATCTGAAGCAGAAATGTGCGATGTTGCCATCTAGTGAGCTGGCATCTTTGTCCCCTGCCCTGGCTGCAAGCCACTCCACCCATGTGGAGATCCAAGCTCTGTACTGTTAGTGTCTGCGTCAGTTTACCTGCATCATTACTCACTTTTTGCTGTTCCTCCATAAGATAAGATATCTTTATTAGTCACATGTGCATCGAAACACACAGTGAAATACATCTTTTTGCGTAGTGTTCTGGGGGCAGCCCGCAATTGTCGCCACGCTTCCGGCGCCAACATAGCATACCCACAACTTCCTAACCTGTATGTCTTTGGAATGTGGGAGGAAACCGGAGCATCCAGAGGAAACCTACGCAGACACGGGGAGAACGTACAAACTCCTTACAGACAGTGGCCGGCTTTGAATCCGCGTCGCTGGTGCTGTAAAGCGTTACGCTAACCGTTACACTACTGTAGCTGGGTGTAATTTGTGGGTATTTGAGGTTAACATTGTGGGGAAAAGTTAGTAGCTGCAGTTCATTAATCAGAGTAGTGTGTAGCTTGAAGGGAAGTGGGAAACGTGAAGGAAGATTAGTGGTGAGGATATTGTCTCCAATGGTTTCATATTGCTGCTAGGCAGAGCCTCAGCAAAGGTTATCCAAATGGTCAGACCAGCTCCTCCACTGGGTAGTTAGGCCACATGGGCACATTGTTCCTTCCATTTCACTTCTGTGGTTTCTAATTGTGTGCTCCCTTATCCTGCAGGAGAGAAGGAAATGTCAGTGAGCATTGTACAGTCTGCTTTGATGTTCTGGCTACATCATGGTTGAATATTTGGCAATGCATGCATGCTTTGAGTTACGCATGTTACCCTTGCAGCACAGCTAGTGTACCAGGGTATGACGAAGTATCTATTTATTGGAAATGGGGACTGACTGTTGGTTGGTGAGCGGCCTTTTATTCTTGTGGTGCTCTTTGTTGGAATAGGGACTTAAGGTTCACTGATCTTGACCATCCATGTGAGGCTATTGAACAACTTTCAGCACTATATCTAGTCCACAGGCTAGTGATTACACAGACGTCTGTTCCAAGTATTTTCTGAATGTGTGTTGGATAAGTTTCCTGCTTCGTTTGGAAATAATGAAACACTCTCCTACTTAATATTCCTAGCACCAAGGTCTCTAATGCAGCTTCTGAGAATGTTAGATCCAGTGCTTTCCCATTTTATGGTAATCCTCACTGCTTCCAAGGCCAGAATTCACTTCCTGCACGACTGCTAGTTCCTGCTTTATGTATATTGTACCAGCCCTTAAAATGTGAAAGTTAGCTTCAGGGCAGCACAGCACAAACCACTCAGAATATTGACCCTGCTGATTAGTTAAGAATCAACAACAAGGTATGAATGCTGACTAGGTGTGCAGCCCACATGGTGTTGCCATCTTGCTTATGTTTCAATGAAAAGCTACAGGTTAATTTTGCATTACAGTCCTACAACTAATTTTGAGGACTGTTGATTTTAGTTTCCAGTACTTTTCAAAATATTATTTATTTAGTACTATGGATTCACATTGAGTTTGGTTATTGAATGAATGTTTGCAAGACATCTGATGTAGAAATTTACAACATTATTGTCTATTTACAAGAAGAAGCTATTAGCCCAATGTGTTACTAGGGAAAATATTTCTAAATTTTTCAAGATTCACTTGTAAGTTATTTTTAAGGTAAAAATAGGCATGGCAAAAGTACAATACATCTTCAGCTTGGTGTTTGGGATGATTCCTCTTTGTTCCCACAACTTCAGTTTTCCAAAAGCAGAGCTGGCTTTTGCTATCCTGTTGTTGACTTTATCGTCAGTGTTGACTGATCTTGAGAGAGTGCTGCCAAGGTGTCTGAACTTGTCCACTACCAAAAGCCTCTGACCATTCATAGGAATGTTTGGTTCTGTTTGTGTGTGTGTGTGTGTGTGTGTGTGTGTGTGTGTGTGTGTGTGTGTGTGTGAACGTGCGCGCGCACGTGTTGGGGGGGTGTTGTTTGATGCAGGTTGGAGCATAATTTCTGTTTTCTTTGTGCTAATTATGAGGCCAAGGTTGTCACAGGCACTGGCAAATTTGTAAAAACTTTCCTGCATATCAGCTTCTCAGCTTGCATTGAGTTCTCAGCAAAGTTGGTTTCTCATACTTTGGTTTTGGCTGGGAGTCTCCCTAGGTTAAAAAGAGCACCATCAGTCCTGTATTGTCTTTATCAGGGTAAGCATCAGGCAGCATTGCAGACAACATCAAACTAAACAGTGTGGCGGCAAACATACAGCCTTAAGAGACATGGACGTTGTACAGTAGACATGCCAGACAGCTTAACCACTTCCACATGACCTGTCTGAGCAGAATACTTCACATCAAGTAGCAATTCAAGATTCCAGACACATAGATTCTGTCCTATACAAACCTCCCCAGCATCAACACATTGCTGAAAGAATCATAGATCAGGTGGGCAGGACGTGTCAGAAGAATGATGACAGAATACCAAAGCAGCAACTTTATCAAGAGCTGACTGAGGGCAAATGGTCATGTGGTGGACAGAAAAAGAGATTCAAAGACTCTCAGAACATCCCTTAAGAGTTTCAACATTGACACATATCACTGGGAACAACACTGGATCGTCCTGTTTTAGCATACCAGCATTAAAAGCTGTGCTCACTCATACGAGGAAACTAGAAAAGAGGAAGCAAAGAGGAAAGGAGAGTCTTTAAAATCAAGAACCACTGATGCTACAGCATCCCTACACCTCTGTCACCTGTGTGAAAGGAACTTTAAGCCCAGAATGGTCTAATCAGCCATCTCTGTACACATCGCAACGCTTTAGACTAAACGTCATGATCTTGACAACAAGTGATGAACAATAAATTTTTGAGATAGAGAAGTCAGTTTTAATTTTGTAACATGGATATAAAATGATATACTATCACAACCCTCTGGATCAACAAAACAAAGACTGAAGGGTGTGTAATGAAAACTGTACTGATAATCATTTTACACAATTGCTGTGTTACCACTCAATGATAAAAAATGCATACGTAGAACAAAAAAACTGAACTAAACTTGAAGTTTGCATCATTGAACTATGTAGCTAATTGGAGTTAATAACGTTTAAGCACTTAACAGATAATGTGCTCCCACTGATATTTCTATTGATTTTTCTGTGGGTAGCAATGGGCTATTTGTTTTGCACTTTTGACACAAGTAGCTTCTGTGACTGTCAGCTCAGTTGTTCCCAGGTGGGCAGACGTTATCTTTTGGTCAGATATTGAAATGAACCTCAAAGCTAAAGCCTTGTCATAATACATGGAAAGAATTTCTCAATGTTTATCAAAGGAAGACCCCACCATCATCCAAAATTTTATTTTCCAGCTTGCTAATCCACTGCTGCTGACAAAATGTGGATTCTTTCAATGCGTTTGAATGTTTGGTTTGTGTGTGCAGCCACTGATTGAAATACCTTCACTTTCTGGCTGATGCTACTTTTAGAAAGGCGCCTCATTCAACTGCTGAGAACTTCATTAGTATCTTGCAACAGAAACTAAGTAGCAGAGAGCCATGAAGTAACAGGCCTGAGGCAGAGTCATGGATCCCCTTGTAGATTTTGTTATCTGGCTTTGCACAAGAAACATGCTTAATTATTATTCTTGTGTATTCTAAGTTGCAAAGATTACTTGATTCATTCCCAAAAGACTGACTTGCTCATTCAACTGGCACAATTTAGTACAACCCAAATGAGAAATTAATTATCCAATAAGCTAGGACAGACCACAGTTTGAGAGATTTTTGTTTCACTGCTGCTGCTTTACTTCAAGTTCCAGGAGAGCAGCAACTTTAAACCAATTTTCCCAATGCCAAGAATATTCCACTGGCCTTCCCAACAACAAGGTGACATGATTTGGCTGCGTGGCTTCCTAGAGAAATTCAACATAATGTATTCCAACAGGCCAATTGAAGATAAGCAACAATTCCTTTATGGAGCGGTAAACAATCCGCTGGAGGAACTCAGCAGGTCAAGCAGCATCTGTGGGTGGAAGGGAATTGTCGACATTTCGGATTGAAACCTTGCATCGGGACTCCATGCGGGATTGCAGTCCTGAGGCAGTGTTTTGGCCCAAAGCGTCAACAGTTCCTTTCCCTCCACAGATGCTGTTTGACCCACTGCCTTCCTCCAGCAGATTATTTGTTGCTCCAGATTCTAGCATCTGCAGTTTCTTGTGTCTCCTATTCCTTTTGGGGTCTGGATTGTAGACAGGGGCTGGTTATTGAGGGCCATTAGCTCATTCTGTTAGGTCAAGTGTCGGGGCACACTGTTTCTGAGAGGACCTTCTATGCTAGTTTTTTATGAACGATAAGACTGATGTAACTTTACAAGCTTGATGTGCCCTCTATGCTTTTAATGGAAATGCTGTCCCTACACTTTGAGATTGGGCAAAGATGCCATTCAAGATATGGATTCTGCTCTGTTGCACTTTCAACAGCAGAGTTTATGGAATTATGTCTACTTTGCATTTTTCATTGCTCCACAATTTTATATTAGCTAGAATTTGCATATTAGTTTTCTCAATCTCCCAGTCTAACTAATAAGAACCTTGGAGAGAAGTATTAATTTATATCATTTATTCATAGTTTCTACTGATATTCTGCTCAAAAAAAAGGGCAGGAGAATTGGGACTCACATTCTCCACTGTAACTGGAAAACCAAATGCAGGCATCAAAAAGTAGATGACATGAGTCATCAGAAGTTATGTCTTCAAAAAAAATAACCAGTTAAAAGCTGAGAAGTTTTTTTTGAGTTCATTCTGAGTTCTCAGATTTAGTTAGATAAAGAACAGCACAACTGTGTTATGTGAGATTTATGTTACTCACATTACATTCAATTCCATTTTAGACAGAACCTAAAAGTGACAAAACCTATTGAATCACGTTACCTGGTTTTAAGCAGAGCAGACTACTTTATTGTTTAAAATTATTTTGTGAAAAGGGTTGAAATTAACCCTTTGCAGACTTAGTTCTAGGAGTTGAAATATAATCTTGTCTACAGAAATACTGTAGCGATGGGCTATGCACTGAGCTAGAAATAATGACACACAGTCTGTAGGTTGCACTCAAGACTGGTTTATTCAGAACTTTGCCGCGCTGGCTTTAAGCAGACAAGTTCCCGCCCTCTCCGGGTGGCAAAGACGTCAGAGGTGCATCACAAAAACCTCTTCCCGCGTGCGGGCTTTCTCCCCTCGCTGGTGAAGAAGAAGGCCCAGCGCCATTTTGTGGCTTGCCTGTCTGCCAACGCGCGCGCCTTTTTCTGAGCTGGTTTGCCTGCGTCGAAAGTGGGTCGCCACAATACCGCATTTTATTTAGATAACATTCCTGTGTATGCTATTTTAAATAGTTAATGGTTTGGCAAACTTAAAATTTTAAGTGCAAGTTGTTACTTATAATACATTATGACAACATACCCTTCCTCCATGTTCTATTTCTGAGATAGTCCTTGGGATGGAAGATGACCTGCTTCCCATGGTATGTAGGTTCTGAAGCAACTAATGAAGCCAATGTGGGAATCATAGACTCACCACAAATGGGGCAGTAGTGCCTGATGGTACAGACAGGTGGTGCACTCTTTCCTGTATTCACCCCTAGCTTCCATGCACTACCAATGCATGGATGTGAAGTTCTCAGTGCCACCCTGAATGTTCCTTCTCCACTTGGAGTGGCCAGAAGCCAGGGATCTCCAGAAGTTGGTTGGTTTGTTGCAATTTTTCAAGGGGCTTTTGAGAACATCCTTGAACCTCTGTTCATTTGGTAACCACTTCTCATGACAAAGCTTGGAATGCAGTAATCTACTGTCAGGCATTGGAGCAATATGATTTATTGAATGGACCACCTTAGTACTGTGGATATTGCTCTCGGAGAAGATGCTGATATTGTTTTGCTTATCTTTCCAGTGGATTTTGAGGATTTTGCAGAGGTGGTGGAATCCTCCAAATCCACCAAAAAGGATAAGCGGATCAATTGGATATCAATCCAATACCTTCTGCTGCATACTTTAGAGAGTTCAAGTCCCAAAAGCAGATAGAAGGGAAGAAATCACTTGTGCCCAGTAAGACTATGAGTTTTGTGCTGGGATGGAGGTCTTAATTTTCAAATACACTTATCTTCAGTCAGCCAGAGGTTTTGCTAGTGCACTGAAAATGAAGGTGAACTTCATTATCAGTGTCTGCCTTTACTGAAGGTGGCTCCTGAAATATGGGAAGAAACCACTTCTTGCCAGGGTCTTGCCGTGAGTCTTTAATGTCAGAGGGCAGTGTGATACAACAGGGGGAGTTTACTTCCCCAGCGAGATAACACTGTAAAACAAAAACCAAGAGGAAGTTTGCAGAAGACCTTTGTTTTGCAGATGTTGAACGTTAGCTCCATCCTCTTGTGTGTTTGAATGAATCAGCTTCCGAACATGTGCAAATGCAAATATTGTCTATGGATTGCAGCTTGACTGTGAGGTTGGGGTGACCATGTGAGCACTGGGCTCAACAACATTTACCAACTTTTTTGTGTTTGAAAAGAATTTTTGTTTCATATTTCTGTTCTGTTGGAAATAAATATTTTAGTAGTTTTAGCCTGATAAAGCTTCATGTTGTGCATAATACCCACCAATTTGAAAACACATAGCATAGAACAAATTACAGGAAGTAGAGCAAGTACTGCTTAGGGTCACGTATATTAGCAAAAGTGCAGTGCTTAATGGGTTGCAGCCATCCAAAGTGTTGAAAGTTCAGTTTTTGTTGTTTAGAAGAACCAATTGTAACACTCACCAATAAACTCCAACTTTATTGGCATATTTGTTACATCAGAACTGATAGCAGGCGTGGTTTAGGTGTTGGGTGCCAGAATACAACTGGTCAAAGCACAGTGCACCATGAACCTGTTCCACTACAATGCAAGTTGGAAGCCTCCCTTCAATATGAAAAGGACACTCAAGCAGCATATCAGATGTGGAATGCTTATTTGCATGGAGTGCATGGGTGGCACTTCACAAGTGGAGAAAAGCCATTCATTAGGCAGTACTTCTCTAACATTTGGCCCCTGAGCCCCTTGGTGCTCCACCATGCCTGGACTATGTGCTGAAATATTTCATTGAACTAAGAATAATAATTATAAAGTACCTTGTATTAACAGGTCAATGCAAATGCAGGTAACTCTATGAAATAGAACATGCATTGGAAGTACTCAGCATGTGAGCAACATATACGAATAGAGAAAATCATTTTAACATCTTTGGTAAATGACCTTTCATCAGAACATTGACTTGAAGTGTTAACTCTGTTTCTCTCTCCATAGATACAGCTTGACTTAGTAAATATTTCCAGCATTACATTTCTTTTATTTCAGATTTCTGCCAAACCCAATATTTTGCTTTTGGAGACTTTTGAAGTCACACAAACTTTGTAAGATTATGGCCATGTGACAAAGGTCAGAATTACTAATTTTTAGTGTTAACGATTAGTGACTGAAACTTAAAGTACACCGATGCAGTTTCAGAAGATTTGAAGCCTCTCTTGAAAACATTTGAATGATGAGCTCGCAGACTGGCTTCAAGTATACAAGGTGGACCAAACTTCAGAAACTGCAGATCAGGTTACTCCAAGGCTTTGAAAATTCACTTGTGCAAAACTGTAATATAAATTGTATTGACTTCCATTTGATTTTCAATTGGAAATCTTGTGTTTCTTTTAGGAAGTACAACTCAATAGGAACTGATTGAATCCCTAGTCCATACAGTTGGTTTAATGTTCACTTTTATAAAATGTGATCAATTACTGTAATGGAATCAAGCAAAGGTGATTTCTTTTTCCCTCATGACAGGCAAGATGATCCTCTCTGTTATCAGTATATCCATTTAACATGTTAGCACTGATAGAGCATGCAAACAGTCACATTTTGGCCAGTATGTTTTAATCTTGAATGACACAATTTATCATTGCAAAATACTTTTAGTACTGCCACAGTGGTGACTGACCTACAACCACCAACGCTTCACCCTGATTCACCTACATAAACCAATGATTACATTTCAAAAGTAATTCATTGCTTGTGAAGCTCTTTGAGACATTTCAGAGGGCCATGATGAAGTGTTATAGAAATGCAAGTCTTTCATTTTCCCATTCATTCCAGTTCAAAAGGCTCAACCAAGACATGAATCAAATTTTGATCATTGCATTGTTGGGTGTTTTTTACAGTTTGGGTTGCACATTGTATGAAAATTTCACTGTTGCTTTTAAGTCCTAACTTCCTGACTGGGAGCTTCCAGTATGGAATAGCACCTCACATGGAGCACTGCTTGGAAAATTACTAGCCCTTAGATCAGAGTCAGATTTATTATCACTGACATATGACATGAAATTTGTTGTTTTGTGACAGCAGTACAGTGCAAAGACACAAAAATCTATAAATTACAAAAATAAATAGTGCAAAAAAAAAAGGAATAATGAGGTAGTGTTCATTGGTTCATGGATTGTTCAGAGATCTGATGGCAGAGGGAAAGATGCTGTTCCTGAATTATTAAGTTTGGGTCTTCGGGCTCCTGTACCTTCTCCTTGATGGCAGTAACAAGAAGAGGACATGTCCCCAATGGTGAGGGTCCTTAATGATGGATGCTGCCACCTTATTTTCGTTCGTTGAAATTTCAGAAAAAATTATGTTCTTTGGACTCGCATTTTCCCAAGCAGGGCTCCCAATGAGAATGCCTCTCATGTTGAGAGAGTCCAGCTGAAAACCTTTGTCACAGTGCAGATGGCTTTGTGATGCTTTGGTTGTGCTATATACATGTTAGGATGAGGTATACTGCAGGAAATTGACATCTAACCAGCAACTGGATCATCTGGCATTCTCTGTGATATGGCAAGATTCCGTAGTGAAACCAGCACGTGGGCTCAAAGCAATATTGCAAATCCCAAGGGTGGCCTTTTAATAATGTATTCCTACCGGGGCCCAGGCAGAGTGCATTTCCTAAATGTATTAACCTTTAATAGAGGGCCTGGGGTTGCCAATACAATTTCTAATGTCTCAGTAGTCATAGATGGTTTTGTGGAGACAGGTGGTTTAGGAAAAGTATAACAATTAAACCATTTTCTGCTACAATGACTTGCTCAGTTACCTGTCAATGTGTTTCTCCGCTCGACTGACTCCTGTTGAATCTGTGAAGATGTTAAAATGATGACTGAAGTCCTGATTTAAATGCATGCAAAATACCTCACATGCAATGGCATATTTAAAATGTTGGACAAGTGGTTTTGCTGTGGGTTAGGGCAAATAAACCCTTGATCAACATTGTCAGGTTTAGGTCTCTGTATTTACAGACGGGTTCTAGGATTCTGGTTTATCATTTGTAAAACGTATGATCATTACAGATGCACAGGAGGCTCCACTATATGTACGATGCTGGTTTCCAATTCGTCACATAGATAAATGAAAAAAATATCTAGATTGCTGCACTTCCTTAACATTGGCATCTTGAGAATTCACGATTTTAATCACATTGCATTGGTCATATCTTCAGCCTTTAAGCTCTGGAGTCCTTCCCTAAACCATTCTGTCTTGCTATCTCTCCATATTAAAGATACTCCTGAAAATCTACATTGAATAAACTACTATTTATCTGAATTGATATCTCCTTTTGAGGCTGGGTATCAAATTTTGTTTGTCAGAACCTCTGTGAAGGACCTTGACATAGTTTGCCGTTAGGTGCACTGTAGTCTTGAATACTCTCTAAACTGCAAGTTCATGGTAATGGCATCCTGAATACCCATATTTAAACCATTTATATATAAATCATTATGAAATTTAAAAGTTGACATTAGATGAACAATTTTTTGTTTGCTCCTATGATTTTGTTTGGACTTCATGTAATGGTTACAAATATCATAATAAGAACTGAGTAGAGAAATCCCTGTTGTAGAACACTGAATTCTAAACAAAATATAAGAAGGTAAAATAAACTTAAATTTAGAAAGCAGAGAGAAATACACTGGGGTCATTTTCAATCTTGTCTGCGTAAGATCCCAACAGAATCCATCACCAGGCCTATGTCAAATCCATCCTACGTTCTGCCAGCTAAATAAAACCTATTATACACAACATAATCAAGAATGATTCTGGACAAATTCTCTGATTTGATGCTAAAAACGGGAGCTCCTGTCTTTCTCCCCTTTCACAGCAGCTCTTATTTTGATCAAACAGTCAAAGATACTATTACTCTTTCATATTCACATTAGTAATCTTTAGTATCTCTCTGCATTCCACCTTTCATGTTTTGGAAACCAGTTAGAATTTGCTTTTTTTTAATAAAAAAAAGACTTGAAACTGTCATTTTAGAAGCAAGGAAAATCTTTTCATCTTGTCTTCACAAGCCAGTGCTTTGAGTGTCAATGGCCAATAGTTTCTAGTTGTTGAGCTACTGACATTGCTCTCTGAAGACAATTACTTCCTCACATCAATTAGTGGCCAGACATGAAAACTATTTTCTCACATGAGGTGGCTGCTGTGCCAATCTCTGTTTAGTGTTCCAGACTAAGTATACTGAAAGGACCCTACAGGAGTATGCCAAGCTGTTTTTCAACCCAAAGGGTTGCTAATGGGATCCTTTGGATTTTCTGATGAGGGAAACACTTAAATTAATTGGTATTAAATTGTCAAGTCAACATTGAATTCTCTTTGTTTTTTCACTTTACTTTTGGCTGCCTGTGTTAACAGCCCTGTAATTGATGTGAACAAGTGAATAAGTAGTCAGCAGCAAGTATTTCAATTACAGCAAGGAGTCTCTGTCATTGCCACCTCGCCTACAGCATAGGAAATGAACTTAAAATGCATTATAGGTCGTCAGGTCATGAATCTTCGGGAGAAAATTGGCAGCTGTCACCAAGAACGGATGACAGTAGTTGCAGCAACGGAGATTAAATGAGCAACCCATGAGGATGCTCCAGTCTCAGGAGAGATGAAGGTGGTGGGGAGGTGGGAGGGTGTTGGGGAGGTTGTGTAGTAATCTAGGAGTAATTTCAAACCTCTCGTACCCATAGGATATGATTTTTATAACTGAAACAGATGGTTATTGTTTACTTCAATGGAAGCTAAAGGGAGAGAAAATTAAAACATTAGCATCAAATAATTGATGAGGAGAAATGAATCTTAATACTCATCACCCCCAAAGCACTCTCTTTGAAAGGCATTGGTATGAAATCGTATCAAAGGGTGTTTTTTTGTCTATGGACATCCCACACTTGACAGAGTTTTCAGACTTTTTTTTATTGGAAATAGAGTTTAAGAGACTCAAAGAAACTTAAGAAAGAAGCCTTAGGTTTTTTCCAGCAAGGCAAAAGTTCTTGATTTATGTTGTGGCAGTACACCTCTCGAACTATATCTATTCCAGTTCTCCACAAAGCTTGTTCCCAGATGAACAGCTAACATTGTTACAGAATTTTATTTTGTCATTAAATACACCTCTACCAGAATTCATTAAAAATAATCCTGTATATGGTGTATGCTGTCCTTTGATTTGGGCAGAATGGGCAAATGATGGTCAAAGTTCACATGAAAGCCTAGATTTTAAATAATGGAATAATATTATACTATTTATTTTGTAAATTAAAACAATTTAATAATTTAAAGAATAATTTATTAGCTTTTTATTTTGCTTTTCCCCTTTTGCTCGATTCTTCTCTGAACATATTCTGTTAAATGCTACTCTTTGAATAGTATTTGTAACTGAACATGTGAACAATTTACTATAAACTTTGCCAGGTTTAATTGTACAGCATTTTATTATAATTCATTCACATTAAACATCTGGTATAACATAGCACAAAATTAGTTATTTAATTAGTACAATATCTAGTTTTATTTATTGAAATAATTGCGTCTGTACCTGGAAGAAGGTTGGTGAATGATTTTATTACCAATACCTAGATAAATTTGAATTGAAGGCCAAGATGCAATTTTAGAAAGGCTTTCTGTTTAAAAAAAATTCTCTTGTTCTAACCCATTTTATGAAATATTTAAATGGGTCTGAAATTCCATGTAGTTTTCTCATTCCTGCTGTGACTTCAAGGGGAGGTGACCATTGCCACTTCCTCTGCAGGCTTTGCTGATTTCCCATGAGAGGAATCCTCTTGCAGTTTTCAAGCCTCTTACCTAGTGCACACAAATACAGGTTCCTTTTAAGAAATATCCACATGGGGATACAGGGTGAAGTCGATGTCACCTTTTTACACTGCCATCCCCAAACTAGTTTGAACCACACTTTTCCAGGGTGTTGTAGGCGATGATGCACATTTCTCATCTGCCACAGAAATGTTTCTGTTATGATTGTAATTATTTTAGAAAGTTAGGAAAGTATTATTAGAATGAGCAGAAAAGATAAATGACTGTTGGGCACTTTTGAGATGCAGATTTATTTATGCAGAGAGAAAAAACATATTTCAGAGCAACAATCCTTTCCTCTCTTCTTTACTATAACAATAATCTGCAGGTATTTTTGCTGCCTGAATTTAAATAAATTTACATAATTTTCTCTCAAAACAAATCATTGTTATTTTGTATTGTGCTGAACGAAACCATCTTCCCGTATTTGCACTTTAATTTAAATTTCTATTATGGCTATAAACATTAACGGGCTCTGATTTGAATATTTATAAGATCCCAAATGAAAATAATAGGAAGTGTTTTAATGAAACTGCAGAGATATGCGACTGATTGCTTTTGACATTTGATTTCAGTCTTGGAGGGAGTTTGTCTAATGCTTATTGACATTACTTGTCCAAATAGCTCCCTCACAGGTTAGCGGTGTAATGAAGGATAGAGTGCAGCAGAGGACTGTCAATCTCTCCTGGAAGGAACCAGAGCATCCCAATGGAGTCATCACAGAATACGAAATCAAGTACTATGAAAAGGTGAGAGCTGCACAAGCATGCAAATACCTGCATCCACCCTCCACTGATCCTTCATTACCCACAAATCAAAACATCTAAATCTAGTTTCAACAAAGCAATGTTTTAGTTTTGTTCAGAGAGTAGTATTTTATTAGATAGCTCTTGGGTTGCCTTTGACCAGCAACCTCCTCCTGATGATGAAAGCAAACTAATCTCACCTTTCTCTTCACTGGGTTTAAATCATGTAATATGGGAGTCTTTTCACCGGGGGACTACAGTGATTCAAGAGGGCGGTTCACTATCATCTTCACCACCACAATTAGAAATGGGCAATAAATGTTGGCCTTGCCAATGACATCCATCTCCCATAAATTAAAATGATGTTAATGAAGCCAGTGGCTGAACCATTTACGTACCAAAGAAGGTCCTAAAGCTGGTTTCTCGCGTGTGAAATATTAGCTGACCTCAGCCAGCGTATTGGCTTCATACAAAATTATTAAGGGCAGTTTCCAATCTCCAATTGCTTTTGTGTCATCTCTGCTGAAATCTGTATGTTTAGATAATGTATCAGGATAGTATTCCCCTTATGTTTAAGTAAGCAATGGTGATACGTGAAAGGTGGCCATTGACTGAAGTACCCGGGAAGATCAGATGCAATGCACTTTCCACTGTAAATTCCTTACCAAGGGGAGGTGCTCAATCACTTGTCTTCATCTTAAACTAAATGTTCGTATTTATTGTTCAGAGTGAAAATGCCATTCCCAGCATGTAGGAGAAGATAGAAATAAATGGCAAAAATCATCTTCCATTGCCAATCAAAAGTTAAAGTTGTAGAGTGAACTTTTGCAGTGGAATGGCTATTCTGAATGTAAATAATGTGTTACAGACTGGAAAGGGACATTATCATGGTGACAATTCAACCCTTTATGACCCACAGTGAATTTCAAAGGTTGTGACTGATGCAGAATGTTGTATGATTACCCGTGCGTGTTGACTTTAAATTTAAGGTTGATTGGATGGAAAATAGGTAATTAAGAAGTGAGCAGTAGGGACATGAGATGAAGTTCTAAAGGGACATGTAAGTCAAGAGGGAATCCATTGTGGGAAAGGTGCTGGCTTTGTTCAGGCTGATAGGATTAAAATCCAAGTGGTACCTGAGAGCTAGACTGTGGAAGCAAGGTAATGGAAAACAGGGAATGATGTACTGTGCTGAATGAGGGAGGAAAGGCAAAACACAATTGTTGCCATCAAAGAGGGTGTAGTCAGTGATATTGTCTGCTGATGACCACTGGAAAAAAAATAGATTCACAGTGATGAGCTGGCACTGAGTAGTAAGATCTTAGGGAGAAAAAAACCTTCAACTGGAAAGCTTGAGCAGTTATTGGGAAAGGTATGGGCCATTTGTGTTTGAGAGATAATGGCAGCTTTGAAAAGCAAGAAAATGACTTGGTTGTGATATCTGCAGGCTTTGGACTATGGAATGTTTGTCAATTGTATTTCGCAATTGTGTCAGAAGTAGGTTTGGAGGAGGTGTATCTAATGAGGTCTTGTGGAATAGAGCAAGGGGAAAAACGCTGCATAGTAATAGGATATTTAGTTCAACTAAGGGGAAGCTTGGTGAAAAATATCATGGACCAAGGAGGAAATGAAGAAATCTGATATAATATAGTATCATTTAGAAGTTTCTCATATGGTGCTAGACTTAAGGATGGAGTAAGAGGGGGCATGGATTGTCATTAATTTTGGATTGTATTGTATGTAAAAATGTGTTTGAAAAGAGATAAATGAGTTGGTTCTGAATGTGATCTAGCCTACCCTATGTTGTTGTGCAGCAGTTGGGTTTGTCTGTAAGCCTCAGATATGAGGACAGGAGAATGATAACTATTCCAGGAGAACAGGATGCTTGGCTGAGCTTAATAGAATCACTGGAGAATTTGGAACAAAGGAAGCATTCATTCAGGTCAAAGGAAGTAGGAAAATATCACAAACCGGGCACTAAAAAAAACTTGAAAAATTGGATGATAGTGTCTCTGCATTTTGCAAAACATTTTCCTTTGTTTTCAATCAGAAACAAAAAAAGTAATGGTGACACCCATTCTCGTACACCGGTAATGAGCAAATCCCCATGCTATTGCTGTAAAATTAGGTTCTTCCAGTTTAATATATTACACGTAGACACTGGGATTTGCATGCTTTATGCCCATTCAGATTTCTATGCTTTCTCTTGCGTTCTGGGATTTTTCATTTGTTCCTCCCAATCGCCTCATTGCGCCCCAGTATTACACGGAGGACAAAAGAGGTGAGCAGTGGTTCCTGATGTGTAAATGCAGGATGTGGCATTTTTCGTCCACTATAAAGAATCATTGCTGTCACAATGCCACTGTTGAATTCCGCACTATCTGGGAATTCACCCATTATCAGGTAGAGGACCCACAATGTGCTGGCACTCTATTGGTTCTTTGCCTCTTCTTGCAACAGAAATATTATCACTAATCAACTAGACCACAGAAGATCTCCAGGGCTGAAAGCAGTGTGGCCTGATGGCCATTATAATGGAAAGGAAGTCGTAGTCATAATAGAATGACTGGTAAGGCAGTATCAGTGTAACATAATCGTGGCCCCAAACATTGACGTTAACTAATCAGATTAAGATCACAGGTAGTTCTCGATATACCAATAACAAAACCCCAGAGAGTAATTCACTGGGCAGCAAAACACTGCTCACACTCCCTCCACAGCAGTAAATGACTTCTCAATGCTAAGTGGAAAATATTCACTTTGAAGTTTGTTTTGCTGTGCAGATAAAGTGATAAAAATGAATTAGTGCTGGAACAAGATACTGGAGCCAAAATCTGCACGTTAAGCAGAGACTATTTGAAGGCTGAGTTCTTCCTTTTGAGAGATTTAATCTGAACAAAGATGAAAGTATTAAAATAATAGACTGAAATAAGCTTTAAAAAGCCTCTTTTAACAAGATGGGATATGACTAGATAGAATATAATAGGTTCCCACGGGTAAGTTTCAAGACTATAATTTAATCACGAGGTTCAGGTGATGTCATAAGCTGCATGATCGAAGCTCTAGTGGTTTGTGGATATTATTTGAATCCTTCAATTGAATAAACAGCCATTAACTCATTCCTGGATATGTCATTTACCATGATACATACAAGAAAAATAGCTTTTGGGAAATAAAATGTTAATTTCGATAACATAGGGTCGGAAATTCCGGTACACTCTAAAGAATGCAAAACTGTGAGTGAGGTGGGCACAGCACTGGGAGAGCTGTTGCAAACTTCAGTTCCATACTTCTGAGTTGAAAATGTTGTCACCTGGTATTGTGATCTGAGGTTGGGTTTGGTGGATTGGGTTCCACCAGTATCGATGCTTGGGGGGGGGGGGGGGGTGGGGGGGTGGAAGGAGTCTCAGGAGCTAGTGCTGACGGTTGGGCGTGGGGTGCAAATCAGAGGGAGCCTGGCACTGATAGAAACATAAGCATATCAGGAAATCAGGCCTGGGACTGAGGGGAAATTGCAGCAAAATTGTGCTGGGAAGACCAGGTAGTCCTGCATGGAAAACAGTTCAGGGGTATCTGTGCTTTTCTCACTACTAAGTGCTTTGTCAAAATTTCAGCATTTACTTATTTCAAAATGATGTAGAAATGGTCAATGTCACATTTCACTCTGGCAAAAAGAAATTGATTTTCAATTGTAATTGAATTACTAAGCAATAATTACTTTAAATACTCCCTCCCACTTCTTAATCTCACTGCAGCCTATAATATAATTTTTTTTTCCAGAATCTAAAAGATCGCACTTACTCCACAGTAAAATCTACCTCAACATCAACTACCATTAATAACCTGAAACCAGGCACAGCCTATATATTCCAGATCCGAGCCTTTACCACTGCTGGCTATGGAAACTACAGCCCCAGGCTAGAAGTCTTAACCCTAGAGGAGAGTACAGGTAAGAGTCCTGAACATAGCTCTTCTGCATTGTAAGGCAAAAGAAAGGTGCTCAAAGCAGATTAAGTCTGATTCGTGCCTTTTGCAAAACAAAAACAGATGCGAGGTATCCCATGCTGTTCTCCATGGACGGCCCAAGAATAATTATGGCAGAGGCCCAGGAGTTGATCATCTGACAGATTTATTTGCTAGTTAGTTTCCCACAGCAGTAAAGAATCATCAAGTGAAGGGAAAATATCTGCCTTGAGAATACAGTGTAATAAATAAGTAAGTAATGCACTCTTCTGCGCCAGCCTGCATCTTGCCACAGTGTTGATAACCAGTGCATTGTGGAATTACAGATGTTGATGACAAGCTTCTTTTCATTGAAGGTGTAGTTTCATGTCTGTCCCCTCCATCACCCCCAAGGCTAAATGCATTTATGGGGATAATGGGGGGTGAGGGGGGGAAAACTGAGCAGTTTGCTGAATGAGATACTACAGCTGCATATATTGGCACAGTTGGCTTTGCAAGTCCTATGCCATGGTGTGAGATACTTAATATATAATGTTTCAAGACCTACTTCTGTTGGCTCTTTGTCATAACGTATGTCTATGAATATTGGGTAAAAATAGAACTAGCATGATCTATAAGATGGCTTTACATCAACCATACTGTCCTCACAAAGGAATAAATCAGTACATTATGTAAACCCAGTTCTTAATGACATGTGAAGTGCAAAGAGGTTAACAAATGCAGCAGAATGGTAAAATTCACTAAGGTTTTTTTTTAACCAAGGACGATGTTTTTACAGCGCTTTTTGTACCACAAGGAAGTAAACCAAATCTCATTACATGAGGTCATTTAATCAGCTCTAAATATCTCGTCATCTCAAGTCTGATTCCATAGATTCCTTTGAAGGTTGATTCTTTTGCCCTGTGGTTAGTTTAATTTTTTGGCTGTGGCTTTGATATTTTAAGCACGTGCCTCCACAAGCAGTCATCACCCAACAGCTATTTAAAAGATGGCTTGATTTTAATGAATAATAAACATGACTTAATGCATACTGTTCAATTTATTTTTTGGATATGTGCTGGCATAAACTGACTGCTGCATGATAATGCTTTTCTATTCTGTTTTTATATATTTATAGATTTGCTGCACATGGACTATTACCTGCACCAACAGGTGCTCTTGTACATTCTGTGGGCACACAGACTGAAAATGCCATTATATTCTAGTACACACAGCATTGTATACATATTATTTGTGTTGATATGTTACCATATACCAATAATGCTATTATATATTAACTTTCTGTCATAGAATCATGCAGCATGGAAAAGACCATTCAGCCCATCACATCCACGCTGAACAATGGGCACCCTTTTGTATTAATTCCATCTTCCAGCACTTGACCTATAGCCTTCTATGTCTAGGCAATTCAAGTGCTCGTCTAGACACTGCTTCCACCACTCTCTCAGGCAGTGTATTCCATGTACTTTGCCACCCTCTGGGTGAAAAAGGTCCCCCTCAGAACCCTTGTAAATCCCTTGCCTCGTATCCTAAATCTATGTCCTTTAAGTTTTATCCCTTATTTATGTCCCTTCTTAACCTTGTCCACTCCAGGGAAAACAGACTTAGCTTCTCCAGTCTCTCCTCATAACAGAAACACTTCATCCCAGTAACATCCTGGTTAATCTCTTCTGCATTCTCTCCACTGCCATCACATCCTTCCTGTTATGTGCTGACCAGACTGCACATAGTACTCCAGCTGAGGTCTGACCGATGTTTTGTCAAGTTGGGGCATAACCTCCCTGCTGTCATATTCAATGCCCCAACTGATTAAGGCCCATATCCCATATGCCTTCTTAATCATGTTATCTACCCATGTTGCCACCTTCAAAGATCCTTGGACTTGTACACCAAGGTCCCCCTGTTCCTCACTACTCTCTAAGACCCTAACATTCATGGTGTATGTCCTAGCCTCGTTAGTACTCCCAAAACGCATCACCTCACACTTCTCAGGATTAAATTCCATCTGCCATTTCTCAGCCTATTTCACCAACACATTGATATCACCCTGTAGCCTGACTACCCTCCATACTATCAACAACTCCACCAATCTTTGTGTCACTTACGAACTTACTGATTATACCTCCTAAATCCACATCCAAATTATTCATGTATATTGCAAACAACAAGAGTCCCAGCACCGATCCCTGTGGAACACCATGAATCACATGTGTGCAATCACAAAAACAACCCTGAACCATCAGCCTCTGTCTGCTATTGGCAAACCACTTTTGGATCCAATTTACCAACTTGCCCTTGATCCCATGGGCCCTCACCTTTTGGACCAGTCTCCCATTTGGGACCTCGTCCTAGGCTTTACTGAAGTCCATATAAACCAAATCTACTACATTGCCCTCATCAATGCTCTCTGTTACCTCTTCCAAAAATTCAGTCAGATTGGCCAGAAGAATCTTCCCTTGATAAAGCCATGCTGGCTACCTTTGATTCGTCCCTGCCTTTCCAAGTGGTCATTATTCCTCTCCCTCAGAATTGCTTTCCAATAATCCATATTACTGATGTTAGGCTCACAGGTCTGTAATTACCAGGCTCTTTCCTGCCGTTTTTCTTTAAATGGGGAGGGCACATTAGCCATCCTCTAGTCATCTGGTACATAACTTGTCACCAACAAAGATTTAAAAATCTCAGCCAGAGCCCCAGTAATCTCTTCCCTTTTTTTATATACAAAATAAACCTTATTCATAATAAAAGACAAACAATATACAATTACAAAACAGTGCAAACCTTTACATTCTTGTACAGATCATACATTAGTCTTACCTTTTTATGTAGAAAACAGCACCGATGCCACATGTGTGGCTCTAGTAATCTCTTCCCTTACCTGCCATTGCAGGCTGGGATAAATCACATCCAACCCTGGGGATTTATCCTCTTTTAAGCCTGCTAAGGCATTGAGCACCTCCTCTTTATTTATGATGACTTGAACTAGAATTTCCATAGAACCATAGAACAATACAGGCCCTTCGGTCTACAATGTTGTGCCGACCTTTAAACCACGCCTAAGACTATCTAACCCTTTTCTCCCACATATCCCTCTATTTTAAATTCCTCCATATACTTATCTAACGATTACTTGAACTTCACCAACATATCAGCCTCCACCACCACCCCAGGCAGCGCATTCCATGCACCAACCACTCTCTGGGTGAAAAACCTCCCTCTGATATCTCCCTTGAACTTCCCACCCATTACCTTAAAGCCATGCCATCTTATATTGAGAATTAGAGCCTCGGGAAAGAGGCGCTGGCTGTCCACTCTATCTATTCCTCTTAATATTTTGTATACCTCTATCATGTCTCCCCTCATCCTCCTCCTCTCCAACGAGTAAAGCCCTAACTCCTTTAGTCTCTCCTCATAATCCATATTCTCTAATCCAGGCAGCATCCTGGTAAATCTCCCCTGCACCCTTTCCAACGCTTCCACATCTTTCCTATAATGTGGCGACCAGAATTGGACACAGTACTCCAAGTGTGGTCTAACCAGAGTTTTGTAGAGCTGCATCATTACCTCGCGGCTCTTAAACTCGATCCCATGACTTATGGAAAGCTAACATCCTATAAGCTTTCTTAACTACCCTATCCACCTGTGAGGCAACTTTCAGTGATCTGTGGATATGAACCCTCAGATCCCTCTGCTCCTCCACACTCCCCAGAATCCTGCCATTAACCTTGTACTCTGCCTTGGAGTTAGTCCTTCCAAAGTGTATCACCTCACACTTCTCCAGTTTGAACTCCATCTGCCACTTCTCAGCCCAGCTCTGCATCCTATCAATATCCCCCTGTAAGCTTCGACAGCCCTCCACACTATCCACAACACCACCAACCTTCGTGTCGTCTGCGAACTTGCCAACCCACCCTTCCACCCCCTCATCCAAGTCATTAATAAATATCATGAAAAGTAGAGGTCCCAGAACCGATCCCTGTGGGAGACCACTAGTCACAGCCCTCCAATCTGAATGCACTCCCTCCACCACAACCCTCTGCTTTCTACAGGCAAGCCAATTCCAAATCCACACAGCCAAGCCTCCCTGGATCCCTTGGCCTCTGACCTTCTGAAGAAGCCTACCATGTGGAACCTTGTCAAACACCTTACTAAAATCCATGTAGACCACATCTACTGCACTACCCTCATCAACCTTCCTGGTCACCTCCTCAAAGAACCCTATCAGGCTTGTGAGGCAAGATCTTCCCTTCACAAAGCCATGCTGGCTGTCCCTAATTAGTCCATGATTCTCTAAATGCTCATAGATCCTATCTCTTAGAATCCTTTCTAACAGCTTGCCCACCACAGACGGTAAGACTCACTGGTCTGTAATTCCCTGGACTATCCCTACTACCTTTTTCAAATAAGGGGACAACATTTGCCACCCTCCAATCTTCTGGTACCATTCCCGTGGACAACGAGGACTCAAATATCCTAGCCAAAGGTTCAGCAATCTCCTCCCTAGCCTCGCGAAGCAGCCTGGGGAATATTCTGTCAGGCCCCGGGGACTTATCTGTCCTAATGTTTTCTAACAGCTTCAACACATCCTCTCTCTTGATATCTGCATACTCTAGAACATTAACCTTACCAACACTGTCCTCAGCGTCATCAAGACCCCCCCTCCTTGGTGAATACTGAAGAGAAGTATTCACTGAGAGCCTCACCCACTTCCACAGCCTCCAGGCACATCTTCCCACCTTTGCCTCTAATTGGACCTACCTTTACTCTCGACATCCTTCTGCTCTTCACGTACGAGAAAAAAGCCTTGGGATTCTCCTTAACCCTACTCGCCAAAGCCTTTTCATGTCCCCTTCTTGCTCTCCTCAGCCCCTTCTTAAGTTCCTTCCTTGCTACTCTATATTCCTCACGAGCCCTATCTGATCCTTGCTGCTTACACCTTATGTATGCTGCCGCCTTCTTCCTAACTAGTTGTTCCACCTCTCTTGTCACCCATGGTTCCTTCACCCTGCCATTCTTTTTCTGCCTTATCGGGACAAATTTATCCCTAACATCCTGCAAGAGATCCCTGAACATCAACCACATCTCCGTAGTACATTTCCCTTCAAAAATGTCATTGCAATTTACAATCTTAAGTTCTCGCCTTATAGCCTCATAATTTGCTTTTCCCCAATTAAATATCTTCCCGTCCTCTTTGCTCCTATCCTTGTCCATGACAATGCTAAAGGTTAGGGAGCTAATGCTCACCCACAGAGAGATCTGTCACCTGACCCGGTTCATTACCTAATACTAGATCTAATATGGCATTCCCTCTCATCGGTCTGTCAACATTCAACATACTGTGACAGGAATCCATCCTGGACACACTTAACAATCTCTGCCCCATCTAAACCTTTGGTACTAAGCAGGTGTCAATCAATATTTGGGAAGTTGAAGTCTCCCATGATGACAACCCTGTTATTCTTGCACCTTTCCAAAATCTCCCTCCCAATCGGCTCCTCAGTATCCCCGCTGCTACCGGGGGGCCTATAGAATACTCCCAGTAGAGTAACTGCTCCTTTCTTGTTCCTAACTTCCACCCATACTGACTCTAGAGAGGATCCTTCTACATTGTCTACCCTTTCTGCAGCTGTAATAGTATCCCTGACCAGTATCGCCACCCCTCCTCCTCTTCTCCCCCCCTCCCTATCCCTTTTAAAATTTCACCTTTACTTTTGCTGAATCCTTCCGACTACAAAGTCTATTTCCTTTGTGAATACCAAAGAAAAGTGTTCATTTAGGAGCTCACCTGTACCTTTTGGCTTCATGCACAGATTGCCACCTGCTTTTCTTTATGGGCCCAACTCTTTCTCTGGTTATTCTTTTGCCCTTAATATACTTATAAAATGCTTTTGTATTTTAACTGTGCTGAAGAATGCATGGTGACAATGTTCTTTTATAATTATTGGGTTATATTTCTTAAAATCATTGCTAAATTGCAAATTATGTATTTATATTTAACCAATTTTATACATTGTTAGAGTTATTATCTTTAGCACTTGACTGTTGTATTAGGTCTGGTAATGATGCTGCTAATGTTGTTACATGATGCGTAGTGATATTTTTAGTATACACGGGGTGTGTTGGATGATGTACATCAAAAACATTGAAATGTAGTCTGTCCAGCATAGTAGTACTTAATTGACTACATTTTACATTATCCATTGACAGTCCTTTAATATATTTGTCATATTTCTGGATACAGACTGGTAGCACAACTGCATATTGTCTGTGCTTATAGGATGTTCGCTGTGCGGTTGTATGCAAATGCCAATTTGGTTTCCTGCAATTAGATCGTTATCATTTGATAAATTTGCTTTTGTCGCATCACATTCATTGAACAATGTGTTTCTGATAACCACAAGGATCCAGGAATAATGTCTATAGTGTTTTGCAATATTTAATGTGAATAAAGTATCACCAAAGATGAAGAAATGATTTCAAGGTCATTGAATCTTTTAGGATTCTAAAACAGTCGCATCAACAACAGAACACATGATGATTACATTGATATTAATTAATCTACATTTATTTCACTGATAGAAGTACATTTCAAAGCTAATAAGAAAGGTTTTAAAACAGTTTAAAAGTATTTTATTGGATGTCTCAGAATTTATCCTTATGAGAATATTAATTTATATCCTTTCGTATCAGCACATGAAATAATGAATTGAGTAGACTCTGAAGCCCCTCAAGCATGCACTGTCGTTCAGTAAGGTCATAGCTGATCTTCTATGTTGTCTGTTTTCATTATCCAGTCCCTGAATTAGGTTATAATATTATATTAATTCCATTATTGATTACCTCATCTTTTCATGCCATTTTTGATACTCATTTTTAAATAGCAAAATTCCATTGTGAATAATAAATAAATCACTAGGAACATCTGAATTATACAGAGAGATTGATTTGTTAAACATTGGTTAATTCAGGTTTCCAAACAAGCGTAATTAACTCCTGCTGAAGTTTTCATTACTACATCCTCATAGGCACCCTCAATCGCCCACCAACTAAGTAGATTAACTGTATAATTTTCTGACCTTGCCTCAGGCTCAACCTTTAACTGTACTGTTGGGGTCATTCCATTTGGGACTGAAAGAGCCCTTAAGATTGAATTGATGCCCTCCTTTCTAGTATTTCAGTGCACTTGCACATAGACATATTATTGACTTTCCAATCAGCTCAGATTTTCTTAATGAGATAACACTGTTGTAATCGCTTAGTTTATGATAAGTGCTGTACTTCATTACTCCCTAACAGTCATTCTGTGCCTTGAATCAAGCTAAACAAGGAGCTGGGATTTTAAGAAGTTAGTATCAGTGGTGAATAGTTAAACTTACTATTGGTATTGGTTTATTATTGTCACTTGTACCAAGGTACAGTGAAAAACTTGTCTTGCATACTGATCGTACAGATCAATTCATTACACAGTGCAGTTGCATTGGGTTAGTACAGAGTGCATTGACGTAGTACAGGTAAAAATAATAACAGTACAGAATAAAGTGTCACAGCTACAGAGAAAGTGTGGTGCAATAAGGTGCAAGGTCACAACAAGATAGATCGTGAGGTCATAGTCCACCTTTACGTATAAGGGAACCATTCAATAGTCTTATCACAGTGGGGTAGAAGCCATCCTTAAGTCTGGTGGTACGTGCTTTCAGGCTCCTGTATCTTCTACCCGATGGAAGAGGAAGAAAGAGAGAATGACCTGGTGGGTGGGGTCTTTGATTAGGCTGGCTGCTTCACCAAGACAGTGAGTGGTAAAGTCAGTGTCCAAGGACGGGAGGTTGGTGTCCGTGATGCGCTGGGCTGTATCCACAACTTTCTGCAGTTTCTTGTGGTCCTGGGCAGAGCAGTTGGCATACCAAGCTGTGATACATCCAGATAGGATGTTTTCTATTGTGCATCGATAAAAGTTGGTGAGAGTCAAAGGGGACAAACTGAATTTCTTTAGCCTCCTGAGGATTCATCATTTTGACCATGCTTGAAGCTTTAGTCCCACTAGCTTGGCTTTCACAATTAACTACCAAGCACCAGTTGGACTATGTTGGAAGAAACCCCAGATTTGGTTGTTCCTAGAATTATTCAGCAACTGCAGTTCGACCTACTTTCAATAGAATTAGCAACAGACCAAATAATCCCATGCCCACAATTACAGTTGCTTTAAGAGAAACAACATGCACGAATTCTGTGAATATCTCTTTATTATACTGGTGTAAAAGAGCACTTATTTAATGATCTGTGCATTACAAACATGGAACTATTTACTGATAACTAAATTGACTCCAGTACATGAATATGACACTGCTCAAAGATTCTTTCAGCTATAAATAAACAGATGCCTGCTGCACTGCTGTCAAAGCTCCACAGAAGTACATTAACATTTGTCAGCAAAAGTGTCCACATGTATGCCATCCTTACAAAATGTCAGTCGTTCACCCTACCACATTTGAAATTATAGATCCTTTAAACCAGAGTCTGAACATCCTGATCATTTTCTTTCTCTGTGGTATTGTTAGGTGGGTAAGATGGAGCATTTATGGTTTATCGTTTTATAATTTATAATTTCAGTCTGTTCAGACTATATTCATCTAAATAAGGAATTGAATCCCAGTGGTCAAAATAATATATAGTTTTGCTTGTGTTCCCTTGCATTTATTATTCCCAGGATGTTTATCATCTGTTTTTAATCATTTACCCGAGGAAAACCATGCTCACTTTTTGACGCACTGAGGTTTTGATGACCTATATTTTTGCCCTATAGGTTACAAGCAGAAAATATATGAAGTTAGGGATAGATCTTTTGTGAACTGCATTCTGAGCAACGTCAATCTAATTACTGAAATCTGCGGCTATATTACTCACCCTGAGTTTATACTTATGGCAACCTGGATTGAATGCTCTGATTGAAGAAAATGAGAGAGATGAAAAATAACACACTGGTAGTAATCAATTACAGATAAATACAGTAATGTAATAAAAAAAGTTTGGTACCATTCTTTGGTTATACAGGCTAAAATATTTATGATTTAAATGGAACAATTCAACACCACTTTATTCACTAAGGGTAACAGATTTCTCTCATTATGGTGATCATTCCTCTTTAAAATATATATTTGGTTAGCATCATTTTATTTAGGAATTTCTGATTGTGGAACATCAAAGCTCAGCCCACTTCAGTCTTCCCTGTAGCAGTTAAACAGATCAGTTGAAATGGCATGATTATAAGAAAGAAGGTTGAAGTGCAAGATTGAGCATCCTTCAGATCTTTGAATGATATCTCTGGGATGCTTGTCAACACCATTTCCTTGTTCTCCTGGTCAACTGCATCATGACATTGCAGATTTGAGCATCCATTATGAATATATTTAAATTATGGGGAATCTGTTGCAGATCTGGAAAGGATTTGAGGTGTTTTTGAACCAGATTCTTTAGATTTCACAGCAGCTGCTTTATTTTACTGAGAAAAGCTACATTGACTGAACTGAGTCATTTTAATTACGTTTGAGCATTCGCTCGTCTGGAGATTTCCAATGCTCTCAATGGTTTTCTTGAAAATTTGTCCTGTTGACATGTCAGCTAATGTTGATTTGAAATTCTTTGCATTCTGTCCCTAGCTACAGCTGCTTCCACTGAGCAGAATCCTGTTATTATCATCGCTGTGGTCGCTGTGGCAGGGACCATCATTCTGGTCTTCATGGTGTTTGGCTTCATTATTGGACGAAGGTATGGAACTAAGGAACATGCCGAGCCGGGTCACACACTTGAGGGGTACGTGATCGTGGTATACACAATTACAGGGCACCTGGTTGTGGGAGAGGGGAGGACTGCAAAGTGAAGAATTGCTGTATAAAGAGAGACAGTGCAAAGAATATGGGATCCTTAAATCTTCAGCAATTTTGCTGCAGTAGTGGAAAATAAAGTCCACTAAATAAACTAACAGGTGGTCAGATGAAATAGTGATGTTCACAGTCTTTGGTGAGATACAAATGCAAAAGATAAACCATTGACTAATCCAATACACCTTCAATTCATTCAACATTTTTTGTTGTATATGACATATGTCCTCTGCAAATCACTTTTGTGACATGATTTTCACATCTTTCAACTCAAGTCTGAAGTAACAGTAAGCTGATCTTTTAAAATGATTTCTCCTGTCATACTGCACAGGTACCACAGGTGTATCTCAAGACTCCATCCTTGCTTCCCTTTTCTTAGTAATTCATGTCACTAATGTGCAATCCCTTGGTAACATCTCCTGCAAGCACAGAGTCAAGTTCCACACAAAGTCTAAGAGCACCCAGCTACACTTATAATGCCTCAGCTTTGGGAGATACCTTGTATGTGAGGTGCTATGTAAATGAAAACCTTTCTTTTTATTTAACTCTGCATCAAACATCAACTCCTTTAACTAGTAATAAAACTTAAAGGAGTTGAAGCTTCCTTCATCTCACATTAGGTACAAAAGAAGCCATCCCCTGGCCGTCACCGACATCTCCATGCCACTGACCTCTGCTCCATCATCTTTAAAATCCTTTGTCTTGGCAGCTGTTTCCATTTCTTTAAAATGCCATCTATAAAACCCACCATGCTTCTTGCCCTCGCCCCTAAACTACTGTTTCCCTTTTTCTCCTGCTTGATGTCCATCTTTCTTCCATCGTGTGAAGCATTCTGAGATGTTTTCCTTACGTGAGGAGAGCAATAGAAATGTAAGTTATTGTTGTTGTTGTTGTTGTACTTTTCCTTCCCTTTTTTTTCTGTCAACGGTAATTGTCCGGCACAGTATCCGAAGCTGCCTTGGAGAAACTGATACAAGGGCAGAAAACTGGGTGAATGGCATGGGGAGAAAATTGGGATGTCTGGTGTCAGTAATATTCCCCTTGAAGAAATATCACCATTCTTTCTGATTTGTAGACATTTACCCCACAGGCATACAGAGTAAATATGGTAATTTGGTATAAAGAGAATGATATAATAATAAAAAAACTATAATACATTATAGTGATATAATATACATTAACTATAATACTATAATACATTATATAACTATAAAACTATAATACATTATAGTCATATAACTGATATAATACATTTTACATTAAAGTTGTCACTTCCATTAAGGTGAACAAGGGTCGTGATTGGAAAAAATAATACATTAGTAACTTATTAAAAATGATTGAGCCAACCTTCTTCCAAGTTCCATATACACCTGCTGACAGATAAGCCCAAAACTATTCCCAACCTGAGGCTATAAGTAACCATGTGCTCAGGAGAGCATTTGTTGAGGGTCACTTGCTGTTGGATGCCTCAGAGAGTCCAGCAGACAGACATGAACATCCACAGATTTCCCAGCTCTTAAGCTGGGAAATTCCTCCACTGAGCCCATGCCAGACTAACCTTGTGCAAGCCGATTGAAGTGAATGGGAGAATCTGTTATTTGATTTAGTTGTTGGTTTAAATTAATTGAATTGTTTTTAAGTGTATATGAGTGTGGTTCTGTTTTGTAGTCTTGTTTAAGATATTTAATATTTTTTAAAATGTTTTTAGTTTTTTTTAAACTGATCCAAAAAGGTTTTTAATGTTTGTGAATAGTGGAAGCTTTGACAGCTGTTGAGCCTTGGGGTTGGGGGGTCTCACTAGCTGTCAAAGCCATTATGTCAGTGCAGCAGGCCACTTGTGCTGGGAGAGGCCCTAGGCAGCCCTGGTCCATACTAATGGGAGCTGGCCTCTCAGTTAAGGACCGTGCACTGGACCATACTGAAGAAGCAGAGTGATCCAAGGTGTAGGCAACTAATGACCTTGGAAAGGGGAAAGATTTGAAATTTTGTCCAATATTAGGTTTCGAGTCCACAAGATGAGATACTTACTCTGCTTGGGTGCAAGCAGCAAATTTCTATATTAGGAAGTTTTGATTATATTTCTCTGTGATTTTGTAACATGCTTCAGATGTCCCATTCTTTTCCTTTATTCACTCCATTCAGTTATTTCATCAAATGGCATGTATGTCTCAAAATTCATCACCAGTCAGTAGTGCTAACCACACTATTTGGTAGTGACAGAGTGTTCTATTTTGCTTAAAAGATTCAGAACTTGAGCTGTAGTATAGTGTTATCCCTACCAAGTAGCAGGGGTGTATTTCCAGGCTGTAGTGAAGCAAAGCAAATTTAATTTGTAAAATCAGATTTTCTGTGTGTTAACTTAGCATAGGTCAGGCATTACTGCCCCACATTATACACTGACATCTAAATCAGTGTGCATTACAACTGCAAAACACTGCACCACTCAAAGATGTGCAATGCAAGCAGAATGTCTCCCTTGCTTGGTTGACTGTATAAGCACAAAGTATCACATAAAACACTAATACACAGCTTAAAAATAAAATAACGTGTTGCATAATATTTTTACTAAAAGGAAATAGCTGCACAGTAATGCACAACATATTGCACTCAGCAGTGAAGTACAAATACAGATACAAAAAGAATGAAATTCAGCTTTGGCCGAAGTAGAGGATAGTAAATTGTTCCCTCGTTTAATGTTTCCTTATTTTCTTTCTGATTGACCTCAATGTGCAGTTAAATTAAGCACAACATGGAATGGGCAGCTCATCTCCTACCATCTTTTATGCATCCTCCTCTAGGCTGAATTTTACCCTCAAAATAAACATAGAATACACAAGTATAGAATCTTCAAGATAAGCATGAACATGAACAAAAAAATGGAGTACTATACAGTCATGCATGAATAAAGACTGTCCAAGATACAGTGTCTAGGATTGACAATGAACAACTACTGTCTAGATGCTGCATGCCCGAATTTTATGCTGAACAGTGAATCCAATCAGTTAGTCCTGTAGCAAGCGCAGACATCTGTATTAACCAGTCAAACTAAAGCATATCAAAGCTGTACTAACTTTGATGAGTTGTCTCATTTTCTTATTCAGACACTGTGGCTACAGCAAAGCTGAACAGGAAGGGGATGAGGAGCTCTATTTCCACTGTAAGTGTCCTAATTATGCCTCTAACACGCAGAAACACTTGGGCCTTTTTCCAATTGGTCTTCATTCTCTGCAATGCTTTCTTACTCTTACTCTGTACTATTTTGTCTTTCCTCTCACCCTCCAGCCCCACCCTTTCGACTTTACACCCTGCAACTACTTAAAATGGCAATAATGTACTAATGTAATGTGGAAAAATGTTTCTGACGAGATAAGTGTTCTAGCTTTATTTTTATTGATTAAACTACATTATTTCATTAATCCTGGCCTTAAAAATTTATACATTGAAATTGACAGTTTAAGAGGTGTATAAAATGAAGGCTTGTTACTCTAAAGAAGGCAGGAATATATGTTTTTATCTAGTGGATCAGTTTCAGATAGTTTGTACTGAGTAGCTGATTAATTTCTATATTCAAACAGTACAAGCTGCCATCAACGTTTAGAGATGCATTGCAGTACATATCTGTGTAAATAGAAAATGCACCAATAGCCCATCAGAGAGAAATGATGTTAGATTTTCCAGTTTCAATACATCCTCTACAGTTGATGGAGCATCCTTGCCTGAAGCACTTTACATGGATCCTGAAGGTGATGTAGTGTATTCCAGTATATTTTGTTTTCATTTCAGCTTTCCAGCATATATAGCTTTCTCATTTGAATCAGGTTTGAAAATCATGTGCAAGTTTGGTGAAATAGAGTGTAGATGAAATTGAACTCAAATTCAGAGGTAACAGCACTGGACGAACAGTGTTCTTGTGTTGCAGACCAACTGTACTGGAATTGTGCTGGATGCCTTTTTTGGTTTGAACCACTTCTTGGTGAACAAGGTGGCTGCCTGACATAGCAATTATGCTCTTCAATGTTTAGTTCTTCCCCTATACTTACTTTATCCTTTTAACAATGCAGGAAGACGACATTTGGCCCATTGGTCCATGCCAGCTCTCAGGGAAGCAGTGCCATTAGTCCTATTCTCTTTATTTCCCTGCACCCTTGCAACTCACACATACCTATCAACTTCCCTTTGATTCTTTTTGCCATTAAGTACACAAAGCGATAATTTACTGTAGCCAACCTGGGATGTTAGAGGCTAAGCCCAAAGCAGGAGCTCAATGTGACAGGTTTGTTCTTTTCTTATGTTGAACTGGAGAATGTTCTCCTATCCAAATCTTGACATGATCATGAAATTAGGGTGGCAGTAATTATGTCAGCAGACAGCCATGTTTGTAGATGATGTTGCTGACAGACAATGGCAAATAAGTGACGAAAAGCAGTGAATGAAGGAGAAACCATTGCTAGGGAAATGGTGGCAATAGAATTAGAAACAATAGGGGCCAGATGTCCACATATTGGCTATGGAAGAGGATGGAGTGGGTTGACTGTGTTGAACCTCAAACAACAAGATAGGACAGATCGACTTGTGTTGTTATGCATAATTCTGGTATTGAGTGTCGGACCGGAGTCTCCCCCACCTTCCTTGTTTACAATGGGCTGGAAATGTGACAAAGTATAATGTAAGGTTTTAGGAAACGTGATTATTGTCAGTGTAAAGAAGTCCTGAACAGGGATTTTTTTTAGTAAATGACAACAAATAGAATTCCTTAATTATAACAATCTTAATTTAACAGCTGACACCAGAATCTTCTTTCTGACTCTCTAACCCTCCTTGCTATGAGCTAAACCCTGCATCATACTCATCACCATAAGCCAGTAGTTCATCCTCAGCTGGACACCATGCTAGAGAAAGTTCTTCTGATGCAAGGAACATTAAGGGGATGTTTAATAGAAGTGTTCAAAACTATGAAGAGATTTGAAAGAGAATAAAGAGACAAACTGATTGCACTGGATAGCCATTTGCTAGAGGTCACAGATTAAAGGTAATTGAGAAAACTCCAGAGGGAAGATGAGGAAGCTATTTTAATTAAATGTACACATTTGAGTTCTAAAAATAGAATCATTTGCAATTTTACACTTGTCTAAAGGTTATTGTATGTCTTTGCTTTAGTTAGGAATTCCCGTGAAAATTAATCAGCAGGATTTCAGTGTGCATATGTACATAAATGTTCTGTGTATATTAATATGGACCGTGGTTAAGTGAACTGCCAAAGGAGCATATTGTAGGAAAATATGAAATTGTCCATTTTTCTAGGAAAAATAAAAGTGTATATTGTTTAAATGGTGATAGATTGCAGAGCTCTGAGATGCAGAGGAATTTGGGTGTCCTAGTTCATGAAACGCAAAAGGCAGAGCAAGTAATTAGGAAAGCTAGCAGAATATTATTATTTATTGCTAAGGGAATCAAATGCAAAGGTAAGGAGATTATGTTTTAGTTACATGGGGCATTGGTGAGACCCCATGTGGAGACCATCAGCTTTAAATTCAGCCTGATGGTCCCCAGTGATTCTCTGCCAAATATTGTGTAAATGATGATACCTTGGCTAACCCATAATACCTATACCATAAGAAAAGCAAGGGTATAAGGCAGAGTATTGTGGATAAGGCAATCAGCTTTGGACAGTTAAAGATTGGGAAGTAATGGAGGTGTAGAAATAAATGTAAACAATTTCATTCCTGGTCAGCAACACTAAAAGCATTATATGACTGCATTGGCATTTGTACTCCATCTGCGAAATTCATTCCAGTGAAGTGCTTGTATGTAGCACATTTAGCACTGCCAACAGAAAATGGATTTCTATGCAAATCTCTCTAATACCCAGATTCTGCAATCACGAGTAGCTCATGACAAATGGACAGTTTATTCACCTGACTGCATTCAGCACAGATTGCCTTTCTTAGCAATAGATTTAGCCAACATACAATATTACTGGAAGAATGGTCAGCAAATTGACAGCAGGTAGATCCTATAAATAAATTCCACTTGAAGACCCAATTTGTCATGGACATTGCCACCTGGGTTTTGATAAGATTTCCCTATCTAATTCAGCAGCAACCTTGTGAATAGACAAAGCAATAATAAATGAGAACAGGGAGAATCAATTGACGTGTATTCAGTGTAATTTTGCAAACTTGGCTTGTAAGTAATGCATAGTGTAAAATAGATTTTTATTTGTGCTATAAACCTCATGCACTTGGGCCTCATTGAAGCGATAAAAGTTCTTGAGCTTATTCTATTGTGAAAGCATTTGACTAATGTTAGAGTACACCTCATCCCAGGGTTTTTATATTTTCCTGTTTTGTGTCACGTCCTAGAGGTACCCACCCCTGCTGCCAATTCCTGTAACTATCATATTTATTAGGCATTTTATCTGTAAAAGTCAACAAATTACAACAGTTCACAGCTATTTCACCCTGAACATAAACAGTTTCCAGATGAATTTCTAAATTCCTACCACTCCCTGTGTGTGCCCTTGTGTGGTAAAAGTATGGATGTTTCCCTATGTAGGCAATGGTAGGCATCCTTGTTAACTCCTTCATCCTTCTACATTTCGCACAAGGTCACAGAACTTTCATGCTACGTGGTTCCTTCTCCATTCTGGGCTTTGTTTTTATTTTAAATTTCCTTCCAAACCCCCTCAGTCATCCTGAACTATAAAGTATTGAATGAAAGCAACCTGAAAACGTTGTCAAATTCTTTTTCTCTTCCCTAACTTCCTGCTCTTGATTCACATTTGCTACCACAGCAAACTGGCCGTTATTTGTTTGTGAGGTTTTCTATTAATTATTTCACCTTGTGCAAGGGATCTGGGATGGGCATCACAGCCAAACCCAATCCTGCCCTGGTGTGACAGGTATGTGGATCCACCCATCACAAGAATCACAGGAGAATGTTATGACCAGGAAGTCCTGCAATTTTTCCCTAACCCAACCAAAGGACACTGAGCATAGTTGTAATACTACTTCTGCTTCAATAACTGAGATTAGGACAATGCAGGGATTGAATTTAGAACACTCCTGGTAGGGCATGCTTCACTACTGATGGAAAACAGACTGAACTCTCATTTTCCATCATGAACAAGCACTGATTTTGGTCACCATATGCAGGGCTAATGATTTTGAATTAAATACCTTTTATTTAAAGGCATTAGAAGACTGTTCTAGACTGGACTAAAATACTAACTCTAGATAACAGTTGTTTATTTATAGCATGTAGGGAAAATTGATTAAGGAATTATTGTGTCTTTAGTGTGAACTTTGAAGAAAAGTTGATACATTATTAGATCCAAATACTGGCAAGGAAACTGATACAGAAGAGGTTAAAATATTGTTTAAAATGTGTACGCTGGAGAGTTGAAATAAAAAGATGCTGGGTGTTGTGGGGCAGGTTTTTTCCACAGAGAGTGTTGGATGCCTGGAATGGGCTGCCAGGCGTGGTAGTGGAGGCAGATACAATACAGGCGTATAAGAGGCTCTTAGGTACGCACATGAATATGTAGTGAATGGAGGGATACGGACATTGTGTAGACAGAAGGGATTGGTTTAATAAGGTATTATCAGCTTAATTAGTTTGGCACAACATTGTGGGCCGAAGGGCCTGTTCTTGTGCTGTACTGTTCTATGTTTCTCATTGAGATTCTGCCACAGAATCATAAGGAAGATGCAAATTCCCTTATAAACAGAGAAATGAGAGTTCTGCAAAGAAACATTTTAATGACTGTTGCAAAGATGAAATTCAACTGGATGATTTGCAATGGCCATCCTAATCAAGTTTTGTTTTTTTTCCAGCTCCAATGAAGGATTTCTAAACGTTATCCAATTGTGGGTGGACTTGATGTTCATTTACACAATTTTCTGTGCCGATAGATAGGGTATTCAGAATAGACTGATCCAGTCTATCCCAGCTTTAGTAACAACAATGTAAAAGGCTAATGGTGCTTTTCCATGACCCAACTATGAGTTTACATTTTTTCTCTCAGTCGCTTGTCTTTGCCATGCGTTTGCAGCTAATGCCGCATTTCTGATTATTTCAAAATTAAAACTACCCCTAAAAAGTCAGCCTGGGTAGCAATAAACGGTTGGTTGGCATCTCTAAATGGCACAAGTCCTCAGGTTACTGACAATGTATCACAGCAGTTAATCTGGTTTTAGTACTTTGTTAATAGCATCATTTTTCAGCCATTCCTTGACACTGAATGGACTGAATTGGTGCAGATCCAGAGACAAGTGCAGTTTTGTTCCATCACATGGCAACAATACATTGCAATTCATCACAATCAATCTTCCCTCACTTTACTACAGTTAAATTACCAGGTTCAAGAACATACATCGATCCAGAAACTTACGAGGACCCTAACCGGGCCGTCCATCAGTTTGCCAAGGAATTAGATGCTTCCTGCATTAAGATCGAAAGAGTGATTGGAGCGGGTGAGTCTATAACTGATGGGTCATTGAACTATCCACTTGAGTAATTATGAAAGTCATGAATCTTAGGTGATAGTACTGTGTCCCAGAGTATGAGAGCCTTGTGATATTTTCCCATCTGTTGTCATTTTGAACTGTGTTTCAGTGGATATCAAAAGACAAGACTGAAGCCTTTTCTAGTCTGTACATTATAAGAGTTCCAGTGTAGAATACCAGATTTTATTTTAGGGACATGCAAAGTGCCATGAACTCAACAGCCTTTGTCTTCTTATAAATCTTTAACTGCATCTACTTATCTTATGCTTTGATCTATTTCTGTTCTGAAAGCAGACCTAATTCATTATTTTTTGGACCTAGTTATACACTGCTATTAGACAGAAGCATGTTGCTGGTAACTTATCCAATATAGCCAATAAACTGAAAATAATTCATCCCACTAGACTTTTATTTCTACTTATATTTATTCTCATTTCTAATTGAAATGGAGGTGTGGCAGTAATTAATATTAATCAGAATTCTGCAAAAAATATTGAAGCAAATTTCATTAAGACTTTGATGTGCTGAAATATTTACACTTATTAGTAAAGGAGAAAATACATTTCCAAGTAATAATATCTTGTTACCATGAGAATAGGATTTCATTCATACCTTTTGCCCTTCTTGTGGAGTTAACATTTCATTTGTAAACATCTAGAGCAAATTCCTACCAAGGGACAGACATGACCACATATTCAACAGGTGGCAGGGTCTGTGACCTAATGATGCTATTGAAGATAACAAGTATATATACATTATATACTGTTGAATGGGGAGTAATCAAAGTGACCTCAAGAATCATTGGGTGCAAGCTTCAACTGCCAGCTTACAGATTCTTACCTGGAAAATAAGTGAACAGCCATTGAAAACCTTGGGTGTGTGGGGATGGAGCTGGGGGTGGTGTTGTCATGGTTGGAAATCGGGAGTAATACATGGCCACCTCATTGATAGCTAAGACAAACCTGCCATTTTTGTTCCAGTGGGTCTGTAAATGTAAACTCTGTCTGTTTGTACCAAATATTTAAGTGGTCTAACCAGAGATCCTTAAAGAGGCCACAGGAAGCTGGTAAATGACCAATGAATTTTTTGATTTTGCAAAGATAGGAATAATAAAAGCCCATAAAATTCTAATACCGACTGCAAACACTGACAAGGGCCTTGCCAATTCCTCTTTCCTCTGAGAATGATGGGCTATGTGTAAGGAGAGATCTCTCACCCTCCCTAACTGATAAACTGCAACTTTACCAGAAGGATATAAATGAGGAATGATTCTCCAAACAATTGTGCCTCTCAACACTGGCTTCAGAGCTGAGGAGGTATTCAAAAAATTGCTCCCATTTTTCTATGCAATGAGGCCTTGAATCCATGTTCTCACAAATCATTAATGATATACCCCTGTACAGAAATAGTTCAACATTTACGAACTGGGTCAGTTTTATAGGTTGGGCTCTTTGATGGGGTTACAGTTTATTTTTATTTTCAAAATGTCACTACTCGTATATCACTGTTATAACCCTTAACACTGGCCCTGGATAAGATTGGAAACAAACTGAAGGCTCAAATTTCTTAATAAATGATACCGTGCTGTCGTTTAACAGTGAGACCACTCTGCCTTATTACAAAACAAGGCTGTTAACCAGGCAAATCCCTTGCACAGTATAAGAATCAGCTTATGTCTGCATATGGTTAATTAAATAACGCAACTGCTTGTAAGCACATTTTAGCATTGCCAACTTGTAATGGAACTGAAAATGATACATTAACTGGGGAAAAACTCATTTTAGGTATTAAAGATCAAGAGGGAAGGGGATCTTTGCCCAGATTCCATCACATAATATGTCAATATCATTTTGAATTTCATCTCCATTTTATTAGGCAAAGTCATTAGGCATTGAGCTGAAATAAATTCAAGCTTAAATTCTTAATTAAAGTCAATATTCAGATGACCTGCAAGTAATTACCAGAAAAGAAGCGATGTTTTCTTGTACATATCTCCACTCCAATTGAAAGCATCCCTCCCTCTTCCACAGGTGAGTTTGGAGAGGTGTGCAGTGGTCGCCTGAAGCTGCCTGGAAAAAGGGATGTACCAGTAGCGATTAAAACATTGAAAGTAGGTTTCACCGAAAAACAAAGGAGAGACTTCCTCTGTGAAGCAAGCATCATGGGACAGTTTGATCACCCCAATGTCGTTCACTTGGAAGGAGTCGTTACCAGGGGTAAGAGTGATTTGCTCATCCGTTCAGCATCAGATCTTTCAAAGTTCAATTCTGTTAATCCCACTCATTTGCTCCTCCTCTATGTCTTTGCAACTTTTCTCCTTCAAATGTTGATCAATTCCCTTCAGAAAACAACTAATGATTCTGTTTCCAGCAACCAAGCAAGCAATACATTCCAAATCCTAATACTGTACTTGCGAGCATTTTTCACATCAATGCTCTTTTTTACTTTCCAAACTAATCCTTTTATCAATTGTTCAGCCATTGGAAAGGATTTTTCTTTATTCATTCAATATGAAACCTTCGTGATTTTAAACACGTTCAGCAAAGTTCCACCACAGTTCTAATGAGAACCACCCCAGTGTCTCCATTCTGTCCACATGACTGTAATCTCTTATCCCAGGAACCAATTTAATAAAGTTGAATTTGTAGAGCTCTTCACATTTTTTACTTTTACTTCAAGGTCAACCACAGTTAAATCTGGAGTATTTTCCTTTCCTCAGTTTCAGAGAAGAAGCTTATGTTTTCCCAGTCTGTTTTCTATCATCAGTCATCTTTTACCTTTTTTTTTTACAGTCTGTTTTCTATCATCAGTCATCTTTTACCTTTTTTTAGAGTGTTATTGCCAAGTTAGTGCAGGTTTTGCACTCTGAGTTCATGTTTATTTTGAAGTTAGGCCCAACCTATTTAACCACAGTGCCCACAGCATCTCTGGATAATGATCCATGGACTTGCTTGGGTGTAATTGATCCAAGGCCCCTCCACCACAATAGCATTTCTAACACTCACTTGGATATTTAGGGTTATTTAGAATTAAGATTTAAAAGCTAGAAGATTAGTTTCCTATCATAAAAAGAGAAATGGTAAATAATTGACAATCAAGAACTGATCCTTGGGGTCCTGGTAGTATCCTTCCAGCCTGAAGAAGGCCCATTTATTCCAACTCTCTGTCTTCCATGTAATAACCAATCTTCAATACACACTAACAAACTTCCCCTTAAACCATGTGCTCTTGTTCACAATTTGTCTTCTGAAAATCTATAGGTTCTCCTCTATTGACTTTGCTTGGTACATCCTCAAAGAACTCCTGCAAATTCATCAAACAGGATTCACCTTTCATAAAACCATATTGATTTGGTTTCATTACACTAAGCTTCCCCAAATGACTGGCATTTTATATTAATGACCAAAAGGAGAGAACAAAGTGTAAGGTATGCAAGTTTTCCAATGACACAAAAATATAGGAAGGCACATTGTGACAAGGATATTTGGATTCTATAACTGGATATAGATAGGTTTAGTGGGTGTGCAAAAACTTGGCAAATGAAGTTTAATGTGACGAAATGTGATGTTAGGCACTTTGGTAAGAGGAATTTAACAGCAGACTATTAAAATTGGAATTGATTTATTATTGTCACATGTACCGAGGTACAGTGAAAAACTTGCCTTTAGTACAGATCAGCTCATTACACAGTGCATTGAGGTAGTACAGGGTAAAACAATACAGAATACAGAATAAAGTGTCACAGCTATAGAGAAAGTGCAGTGCAGGTAGACGATAAAGTGCAAGGTCATAACAAGGTAGATTGTGAGGTCAAGAGTCCATTTTATCGTACTTGGGAACTGTTCAATAGTCTTATAACAGCGGGATGGAAGCTGACCTTGAGCCTGATGGTACGTGCTTTCAGGCTTTTGTATCATCTGCCCGACGGGAGAGGGGAGAAGAGAGAATGTCAGGGGTGGGTGGGGTCTTTGATCATGCTGGCTGCTTTACCGAGACGGCAAGAAGTGTAGACAGAGTCCATGGAGGAGAGGCTGGTTTCCGTGATGTGCTGAGCTATGTCCACAACTCTCTGTAGTTTCTTGCGGTCGTGGGCAGAGCAATTGCCATACTAAGCAGAGATGCATCCAGATAGGATGCTTTCTATGATACATTGGTAAAAGTTGGTGAGTGTCAAAGGGGGCATGCCAAATTTCTTCAGCCTCCTGAGGAAGTAATTGATCCAAGGTGAGCTTTCTTGGCCATGACGTCTACATGATTGGACTAGGACAGGCTATTGGTGATGTTCACTCCTCTCGCCCTCAGCACCGTCGATGTAGACAGCAGCATGTGCACCATCTCCCTTCCTGAAGTCAATGCCCAGCTCTTTTGTTTTACTGACATTGAGGGAAAGGTTGATGTCATGCCACCATGTCACTAAGCTCTCTATCTCCTTCCTGTACTCCGACTCATCGTTATTTGAGATACGGCCCACTACGGTGGTATCATCTGCAAACTTGTAGATGGAGTTAGAGCAGAATCTGGCCACACAGTCATGAGTATATAGGGAGTAGAGTAGGGGGCTGAGGACACAGCCTCGTGGGGCACTGATGTTGAGAATAATCGTGCCAGAGGTGTTGCTGCCTATCCTTACTGATTGTGGTCCGTTGGTCAGGAAGTCAAGGATCCAGTTGCAAAGGGGGGTGTTGAGTCCCAGGTCTCGGAGTTTGGTGATGAGTTTGCTTGGAATTATAGTATTATCTAAATAGAGTAAAATTGCAGTTGAGCAAAGTAGTGGGTTCTAGGTATTCTTGTGTACAGATCACAAAAGTTAGTATGCTGGTGCAATAAGTAGTTAAGAAGGCATATGGAATATTAGCCTTTATGGTGAGGGCTGGAGTTTAGAATTAGGGAAGTATTGTTACAGTTGTAAAGGGTACTGGTTCTCAGGACTGAAAAGGGTCACCGACCTCAAATGTTGACTGTTTCTCTTCCCACAGATGCTGCCTGCCTTGCTGAGCTTTTCCAGCATTTTCTGTTTTTGTTTCAGATTTCCAGCATGTGAAGTTGTTTCGATTTTTCACTTTAAAAATCCCACTTCTGCCTCTCCAAACAAAGTCCAGGACATGATTGCTTTACAATCAACCCAATCCAGTCCAGTGATATGGGCATATGATCCTGTAGGGCTAGTTTTAAAATAGTACTTCCTTTCCTTTTACTGGAACAGAGGGAAAGAATTGTGGTTTCTTTGATTTGTGTAGCAGAAACATAGGATCTACAATATCGGTTATATCAGAAACCCTTCTGACTTTATATGATGTGATTACATCAACACATTGCTCAGGTCTTTAAGTGCTACTTAATGAACATCCTGGAATTACAGACAGTTCCAAGCAGCAACAGCAAGCTTTGCCAAGCACTTTAAAAAGTATCAAATGAGAAACCTTATGCAATCACCCAGAGGAATTTGTCATTTACGGTAAGCTTGCTTTATTTCTGCAGGTAAACCAATTATGATTGTAATCGAATACATGGAGAATGGAGCGCTGGATGCATTTCTCCGGGTAAGTGACAAAACAAACAGACTTTTACACATTGTTGTAAAGACATGTAATAGAAAATGGACAAAGATTTTGCATCATCTCGAAGAATATAATAACGTTTTTATCAGAATGGACTAAAAATTTGTTTGTACCGATTTATATAAAAAATGTAACAACTAAATTGGTACAATTTTCCATAAGCTTCAGCTGGTTGTATTAAAATTTAAATTTAAATGCTGTTCTTGTTCACTTGTTAAAATATTTACTAGGCCTTCCATGGTAATAGAATAGAATGTATCGAAATAAAAATTCACCCACAGTCTCGTGCACTGAACTTGCAATAGATCAGTGGTACCATTGCTAACTCCACTTCTGTAATTCAGTTCTGTTGACGACAGTGGAACCAAATTTTGGAAGCAGATGCAATGGCCAACTAGTACCACAGTGTTTATTCAACGCTACCAATCAAGGATGAATTTGTACCCTGAGGACTTTCATTTTTCTGAAGCTGCAATAGCAATGCAGCTAGAAACAGCTGATTTACATCAATCAAAAGTTTTCCAAAATTCACTGTGAAACACTGTCATTTTCACCAACATATGCTTAGGACAATGAACCATTCTTATCAAGGAAGAAGCAAATTATTTTCTTATTAAACCTCTGTGGTTTAAAGTGGGGTTGACAAATCTGCATGGTAATTTTTGTCCCATAAAATTCACAGATTCTCAGTGCTTTTCCATTTCATTTCCCAAGCCATTTGCTGAATAGTAGCAACAAATGGGATGGTGGGGGTGGGGAATAGATGTCTGGGTTATATGACTGGGAGGTCAGAACACAGTTAATGAGCCAAGCTGCATGCCTGAGTGTGGAAGGAAAGGCTTACTGACTTGGGCTCTCTTATTCTCTGCATTATTGGTGAAATTAGTCTGATAGTTTCACAGTTAAGACTTGATGTGATGAATTAAATGCTTTTAATTAGACAACTTTTCTTCTTAAATTTTACATATAGTCATTGTTTTGTCCCACTAGAAACATGATGGCCAGTTCACGGTGATTCAGCTAGTCGGAATGCTGCGTGGGATAGCAGCTGGGATGAGATATCTCGCCGACATGGGATATGTGCATAGGGACCTGGCAGCTCGTAACATTCTGGTCAATAGCAATCTTGTCTGCAAAGTTTCTGATTTTGGCCTCTCAAGGATTGTGGAAGATGATCCAGAGGCTGTCTACACCACAACAGTGAGTTAAATGTATCAGCTCATTTGTAGCAGTTTTAGAAAGCCATTGCTGTATGTTCTCCTAACTCTTAAAGTTTATAATGTATTCAGGTTCTGCAAAATATTACTTACTTGCAGCAGAGACTCTTCATAATCATTCAAAAGTAGCAGCTGTTGTAGGGAATATTATTAATGGGGGAACTGCTGGAATCTTTTTGAAGACTGATTTTTAAACTGCAAAGGCATTGGAGATGAAATAGATTGGATTGTAAAATCTGCCCCACAGCATCATAGATGCTGTCTTCAAAAACACTGCTAGTCAACACAATTTACTTAAATCTCATCACTTTGTGCACCCAACATTGTAATTTCAGCTAAGGTGGCACATAAACTCTTAACCTGTACCTTCATTGTCGTTCCCACACCCATATTTCCAGTCTTCATATCAGCAATTAATGAAAAGCTCCCCTTTCATACTAATGCCCATTGAGCCCATACTCTCATTTTTATTGGCCTTCATTAGCTCCAGCTTTATATCCAAGCCTTTTTTCCCAGCATATCCACCCACTCCAACCCTCTACCTGTGTATTGATTTCAGAGCCCACAGCCATATGGCACCATCACTATTTTTGTGACATCCACCAGTATATTACTTACTCCCTGCCACTTTCAAAGGCTTCCTTGGAACCGATTTTCTGACTTGTCTTTCCATCATCTTCCCTACTTGTTCAATGCTATATTCCATAAAGTGCTTTATTAAAGGGGTACTCTGTAGGTTATCTTAACCTAGTATGCATTTTAAAGGATAAAACACATGAGTCTTTTTCAGAATAGTTGTACTTCCTTAGCTTTATACTAAAGTTAACTTTGAGTAATTGAAAGTATGGCAATGTAACTATTTAAAAATTATTTTACTTATGGCATGGAGCAAGAAAGCTGCCACAGGCTGGAAGTAAGTAAGTCTTCAGTAAACTTTTAACTTACTTTTCCTGGTATTGCAATATATTGTGGCAAAAAAAATGTCAATAAGATTTTCCTTCTGTTGCCAAAGGGTTAAATTAAGAGTATTTTTAAATTGTATCTTTCTAATTGTAAACAGGGGTTCAATCACATGCACAAGTTTGGTCTTCTGCTTGTAAATGTGCTACGAAATGACATTCACAAATTATCCTACTCAGGAACTGTCATGTCATCGGAATCACTTAATGTATCACTGGTTTATAACGTACCTCTAGGTATCTGTCATCCTATATATGTGTGCACACACTGAAATTGAGTTCACTCAGTCTATTTCAGATCAGAACCTATGCCTCTGACACCTGATCCACCTTCTCAATAAATTATGATGGACCAAAACACCCTTCAGCAAGATTTAGTACGTGCCCAAGCAATCATAACTTGCCATTTATACCACAGTGATGATCAAAGTCTAAAACACATGGCGGTTACAAAGTCACACATTATTTCAAGCGTATCTCAGCAGACAAACAGCTGATTTTTGTTAAACTGTAGAGTAGTGACTGCTTTTTCACTCACCTGACTTTCTTTTTACTGATATCAAAATCCTTTATTCAATATGTCACTGATAATATCTTTGTCCACAACAAATCAGATCAATCTTGTGAATTCATATTGTGGCAATACATGACTGGGGTTAATAAACACAAGACATACAGTAAGTCTTCATGATGCTTCAGGTGATTACTCACATGCAGGGGTGAAAGATAGTGTTTTTTGATGTTCATTTACAATCCATGGTGATAACAAAGAAGGATTACATACTACTGTTGAAAAATCTGCCCAGTAAGCATTGTCATTGGCTGTGGTTACTCTCATTGAGCATAATAGATATATTAACAAAACTGTTGATAGATAACCTTAGATCATTGAAATATCTTGAAAAGTTAAAGGAATCAAAAACGTAGAGGGAATTGTACTAAATGAGGCATTAAAAGATCAGCAATAAACAGTCTGTTTATGGAGAATAGCAAGTGGAATCAAAAGAAATTTATCAACTGTTTTGAGTTGATATTTAAGTTAAAAAATTGTGATAAACTGAAAAGAACATTTACATGAAGAATTAACTAGATTTTTTAGTGACAAAGGTTGCTGAGAGATGTTGGCCTGAAATTTGCAATCCGGGATGAGCTGCATTCACCTCATCTGTTCCCCAAACAGGATTCTGCAGCAGAAACCAACTCCATTCTTTGCCGTAAGTTCCTGGAAGTCCACATGGCCTTCTGCAATGTAAATATTGTCACATAGGAGGTGATGACAGAAGAAATCCATCCCAAAACTGCTAAAAAAAATAATCTTTGAATGTGGGCTAGGCCACAAACATGCAAATTAGAAGCAAGAATCAGCCCCTCTACTCCACCTTTTAATAAGGTCATGAATGATCAGGTTTTAACCTCAAATTCACATCTCTGCCTGTACCCTCAGTAATCTCTCACCCCTTTGGATTGCCAAGAATCTATCTACCTCTGCCTTAAAAATATTCAGCCTTTGAGGAAGAGAGTTCCAAAGAGTAACAGCCCTCAAAGAGGGAAAAAAATCATTTCAACTCTGCATTAAGTACGACCTTTTACTTTTAAGTAGTGACCCTGTAACCTCCCACAAGAGGAAACATATTCTCGAAATCCACCTTCAGGATCTTGCATGTTACTGTGAGGTCTCCCTCTCTGGTAAATTAAAGTTGTGACAAGCCTAGTGTGTCCAACTATTCCTCATAAGACATTACAGTGTGTTAACATCCTTCCTTAAAAAAAAGGACAGCAGAACTGTACACAGTACTCCAGACGTGGTCTCATCAATGTAACTCACCACTTTTATATTAATTTCCCAGGCAATAAACAATAATGTTCTGTCAACTCTCGCAAGTACTTGTAGTACATGCATATTAGCCTTTTGCAAATCATGCATAAGGACACCCAAGTTTCTCTTCACATCAAAGCTCTCAAGTTCTCTCACCATTAAGATAATGTGAACTGAAAATGACGACACCTGTGAACTCTAGTTCAGTGTGTGTACACATATATACGATAGCTAGAGATGCGTAATCAGCCACTCTGATCGACAGGCTTTTCCCAGGGCACTCACTGAGACAAACATTGTGCTGCTGGAAGATCATCAACTCTGTGAAAGATGCACTTTGGTCTGCCCAAAACTTGTTGGATTTCCAGTATAATGAGACGTCCATAAGACAATGCTGCCGACTGGCATATTCCATGCTGCAGGAGAATGTGCTGAAAGATGCACTGAAGCTTGATGCAATATGCAAAGGGTTTGTGGGGAAGGACTGCAGTCTAAGGTTCTTCTGCCACTTGACATTGAAGGGCTAAACCCTGTGTAAAAGCCTATCAAACACTAAAAGTTCTGTAATCGCCCAAAGGGGGGGTCACATGGGTGGCAATGCTGCTCTGTCTATAGAATGTGCTCTCACTACAAATATATAGAACTGATAACACTATGACTGTATAGACTGAATAACACTCAATGTAAAGAAAGCCTTGTAAATGTTTGTGTATTTCAAAAATAAACTTTAATAAAAAAATATAAGCCAGTGATATATTAAGATGACCTTTGAAAGAGGTGACAGGAGTGGACAGAGTGGTGAAGAAGGCACATGGTATGTTTGCCTTCATTGGCCAAGGCATTGAGTATAGATGTTGGGATGTTATGTTAAAATTGTACAAATCATTGGTTAGGCTACATTTGGAGTATTGTGTGCAGTCTGGGCACCACATGAGAGGAAGGATGTGATTAAGTTAGAGAGGGTGCAGAATGATTCACAAGAATGTTGCCTGGACTGGAGGGCTTGAGTTTTAAGGAAAGATTGCATTGGCTGGATCTGTTTTCCCCGGAGCGAAGGAGTCTGTGGAGTGACCTTACAGAGGTTTATAGAATTATGAGGGGGAGAGATAGGGTAGATAGTCACTGTCTTCCCAGTGTGGGGGGTGGGGGGTGGAATCTAAAGCTAAAGGGCATAGGTTTAAAGGGGACCTGGGGGGTTGGTGTGGGGGCATCAGGTTTTTCCCGTACAGAGGGTGGTGGTTATATGGAATGTGGTGGTAGAGGCAGTTACAATTACACTGTTTACAAGACATTTGGACAGTTTCATGGATAGGAAAGGTTTAGAGGAGGGATATGGGCTAAATGTAGGCAAATGGTATTAGCATAGATAGGCACCTTGGGCACAAGGGCCTATTTCTGTGCTGTATAACTCTACCGATCTAAGATAATATTTAGACAATTGCATCTTTTCTATTTTCCTCATTTTCTTCCCTTAGCAAGAATGTGGATGAAACTTGTAACACCATGGTGTGCACAGTTAGTGAGGCAATAAAGTGGATTGAACTTGCTGGGATGTTTGGGATGGGATGATGCTGGAAAAACTGCTGGCTGTTTCAGCAGTGCTCAAAGCTGCCAAAGATGAAAGTAAATTTTAAACACGTTCCCTTATCCTTGGTAAGATTGCGAATGCAATGGCAATGTACCATAACAAATAGCCTCGCATTTCAATGAAGCGGCATAAGTACCAAGCCTTAGCATTAAACTTATTGAAGTCACAGAATCTGGACAGATTCAGTAATTTCAACACTTAAGTTCTTCACTGCTCTGTTCCAGATGTGACTGACCCCCAAAACCTTGCAAAAGCATTGTGGCAAAAATGTGTAAAATCAAGCCAATTCCTTTGGATGTGTCATGTACCTTTAAGCCTGGGTGTGGTTTTCTCTCTTTATCCGTGCTTGTTCATTTTGTGATCTTATTGGATTGGAGAGTCATGTGATGTGTTTGCTTTTGCAACAATATGACAGTCATAGTTTGAAGCATTTCAAACTATAAACAAGTTAAAACTTTATATATGCTGCCTTGCATACAAACCATTGTGTTCCAAGATGAATATATGTGATCTCAAAGCATTCATGAAGACATTAGTGTGTATCTTGACCCTTGGAAGAACAAAATAGAACTTGAATTCTGGATTTTGGTTCAGTTTTTCTATTTTCATCTCAGTAAATGCCAATGGACCCATGTAATAAGCAAAATAATTGTGGCATTAAAATATAGCAAATTCAAAGTCATTATAAAATTAAACTTTGGCAATTCTTTCTTTTCTTAGGGTGGTAAAATTCCAGTACGGTGGACTGCTCCTGAAGCCATACAGTACCGCAAGTTTACATCAGCCAGTGATGTGTGGAGCTATGGAATAGTAATGTGGGAAGTCATGTCCTATGGAGAGCGACCTTACTGGGATATGTCCAATCAAGATGTAAGTTGCCCTTTATTATGGATGGAACAATTAGCACAGCACTTACCTTGTGTGTGGTTGAAATCAGATCCATATTGAACCATTGGGCGACAAATTTGAAATTCCATTGCTGGATAATTGTTGTAAATACTCACTGTTCCAAGCTTGACAGAGGAAATTATCTCTAAGGTGAGAGGCACTTCTATCAAGATGATTTTTAATCAATGTATTCACTTGTGTAAATAGATTCCAAACATATGTCAGGCCCTCAATTAGCCTTAACTAAAGAAAAAAAAATAGCAATTAATTCTATGCAGCCCACACACTCAAAATAATTGAATTAGTTCTCATTGTAAATGCAAGTCATCTCATGATTTGTTAGCTCTGTTGATTGGAATGACAGACATCAAAGATATTGTAAAACACTGGGAAAAAAAAATCCAGATTTGAAGTCGCTGTGTAGCATGGCACCTCTACCTTGAGACGATCATCAGCTATAGGCCCATAATTCTCTCATTATCAGGTCACTGACAGCTGAATCTTGCTGGCCTCCAATGAGCTAAAGGCAATTTTTTTTTTTTAGCTCTGTGATTCAAAATTTACTTGTAGTTTGCAAAGTTTATCCAAAGCCCAATTCTAGATGTGGTCAGCTACCTTGTGAGAATCATGTACATAGAATAGCCATCAAGCAATTGCAGTGACTTCAAGCAGCATGCAACCCATACTGTATTACATCAACACTTGCAGACAATTCACCAAGGCATAAAAGGCTCATGAATGGCGTGGATTGTTCACTGAAGGTGGCCTTAACTGGAGAGTTGAGACCTGCTTCAGCTTTAGTTGAAGGGGGCCAAAACTTGCTGTTGCCCACTGCTAAAACATCCAAGACATCTGACACCTGATTGGTTAGGTTTTCTTAGTTTTTAGTCCCACCTCATGCCTTCTCTCACTGTCAATGTCACCAGGACCAGCAATTCCTAGTCCAAGCCCCAGTCATATTTCTGGTCACCTGATCCATCCCCCAAATGAAATCAACTGCTTCACCCACCTGTGATTTGTAATGGCTTGAGCTGATGAAAGGAAGGCTCCTTTTCACTGAAACTGTTCAAGGTCTGTTCTCAGGTGGACAATGCCTTGAGCTGCATGTGAAATAGAGGTTAAGAATAGGTGAAACCAAAGACTGCCACCTGCACTGCATTGCTTTACCTCTGAGTGCAGCAGAATTTCCAGCCCCTTTTGTGTCTGCTTTCAAAACCAGGGTCTCAAAATACATGACATTTAATTAAGAATAGCAGTTCCACGAGGAACATGTCCAGCACTGCACTACAGCTCTAAATATTCAAGCCTAAGCAAGGTTCAGTAGGAACATCTAACCAACCCTTTGCTACCAACTATCTGAAGCAGTACCCAGGCCCCTTGCAGAAACTGATTCAGAACCCCCTTAAAAATATTGGAACTCCTCTGGCCTATCCTCAGCACACTAATGCCCCCATCCCCATTGGAGGCCACATATGTTCTTAACTGAATATGCCAATCTGCAGGATTGGGTAGGGATATCAGAACTCTAGGAGTGTAGAGGTTAAGTCACTGGAATGGCAGGCAGAGTTCGAGGCTAAAGATGCCATCCTTGCCTGGTATAGTCTTTATGTGACCTCAGACCCTACAGCATGATTGCCTTTAAATTGTCTCCTCAATTCAGGGACAGTTAGGGATAGCAGTGTCAACCTCTATCTCACGTAGATCTTGATGGACAAGAGGTTTTTATCTCTCATGAGACTGTTTACAAACTATTTGTTCCTTTCTAAACTGTTTCTTTGGAAACTTGGTCCCCATTTGGGGATTCCAGGCCACATCAAGCTCCTTGTATCAATGTGTCTAAATGTGCTTCATTCAGGATTTCCAAAATCTACAGATTAGTTAATAACATGTTGCATACACTGTCTGGGAAAACAAAGGAAATGGTGTAGAGAAACCTAGTTTGATCTAGGCAAGATTTGAAGTCACACTCTCTCTTATTTCTTTATACTAGCCATCTCCCCTCTGCACTCAGTCCCGATGGAGGGACTCAACCTGAAACATCGACCACCCCTCTGCCTCAACAGTTGCTGCCTGACCCACTGAGTTTCTCCAGCAGATTGTTTTTTTTTTCCAGACTACAGCATCTGCAGTCTCTTTTGCCTCTATTGAAGTAACTGTTGATCTCCTTAAAATGCAGAAAGTTGCAGACAATTATATCTCATCAGGGTTTAATTAAGTTCCTGGAAATAATTGTATCACATACATTGTGTTACTTCAGGAATTACAGTCTGATAGGCAGTCACTGTCCCTTCTGCCCAAATCAGATTTTCCCTCTAATTACTTCTGTTGACTTGTGGTAATCTTTCTCCGTTAAAAGTAAATGCACAAGCAGTCAATTTTGTGCACTGATTATTTAGGATTCATTAGGATAAGAAAATACGAGAAACCATTCAGGATCATCTGTACAGTTTCCAGAACTCTGCTATCCTTCTCTTGTGAGAAATGGATAAATCAAAAGCAGCTTTGTGTTTGAGAAGCAGAGCAGGTTTAAGGTGAGGCTGCATCTTATTCACCAGAGACTCAAAGCGGAGCATCTAGCAACTGTCTGGGGATATGCCAACATTCTCAGTAGGCCTAAAGTTGAATCCTGTCAAAATCTGCCTTAAAACCTTCTTCTCGTTCAGTCTCATCATATCAGCCTCTTACCTCCCCCTTTGTACTCCTTAAGCTGCAATAATGCTACTTGTGCTTAAACTATGAATCAAAAAAAAACACTGTGGCAACAAGTGGACCTTAATTTGAAATGGTTCCGGAGGAAAATCAAAGAAAGGAACATGGCTGTAGGTCTCCCGATAAGTACTGCTCTCTTGGGATTACAGTTTAAATGTAACAGTGTCTGGTGTCACTGTGTGACAGTTCTTGGTGTTGAAGGTAACTCAGACTGTCAGAAAGGGGAACAGAGATAGTTAGCAAAGCAGCAGCAGAGAAGCAATTTCCATTCCCTCTTCAGAGCCAGTGAAGTGGGAAGTTTCATTCCCTGCCACCACTCTTCCACACTTTGTTGTTAAATTACTCTGAGAAAAATGTTAAGACTGACTTCTAGGTCAGTCAGGTGGGCTCCTGTCCTCTTGAAACAAGGCCTGTTTCACTCACAAGGTTGATTTCAACATGACTATGCCCACAATATTCCTCTGAATCAATACTGTACTTAAAAAAAACAACCAGGAGTCAAGCTGATCTCCTCAATGGAATAGCCGTATTCTCTATCAGTGCTGCTGTCAGCCAACAAAATAGGAATGGCAATAAAAGTTATTTCTAAAAAGAAATGGGAAGCTTGTCTACATAGCATGAACGAGCCATCAAAAGCATCTACTAAGCGCAGCATGGCTTTTCTTTATATTGCCGGTAAATTCTTCTAGAGTGGAGGAAGTGTTTGCTTTGTTAATGCATTAATCCACTTTCACCACTTCACTGTCTAGGTTATAAAGGCTATTGAGGAGGGTTACCGTCTCCCTGCTCCCATGGACTGTCCACCTGGTCTTCACCAACTGATGCTCGACTGTTGGCAGCAGGAACGCAGTGAAAGACCCAAGTTTGATCAGATAGTTGGCATCCTAGACAAAATGATCCGTAATCCAAACAGTCTGAAGGTTCCTGTGGGTACCTGCAGTAGGTGAGGAAAAACATGCACTTACACTTACTACACATAAATGATGGCAGGAAAAAGCGAGAGGAGGAGGATCAAATTTTTGCATAACTGAAAATGTTATGAACATTGACTTTTCAGTGTTGCATGTTGTGTCATGGTGGTTTCTGTTCTTAGTATTTCAGATCCCTGAGCCTAGAATCTCAATTCATTAACACAGATTGTTTCAAAGTTAGAAGAGTTCAGCATAAAAACTGCAATGACCATGATGCCAATCTAAATTAATCCCATCTGCCTGAGAAAGGTCCATATCCCTATGTTCCCTACCTCTGCCTGTTCATATGTCTGTTTAAATACTTTGTAAATGTTGCCATTGTATCTGCTTCTCCTATTTCCCCTGGCAGTGCGTTCCAGACACCACCACCCTCTGATTTAAAAAAAAATTGCCGTGTAAATTTCCTTTAAACTTTCTGTCTCTCACTTTAAACCTATGTCACTCCCATCCTGGGAAAAAGACTCTAACCTAACTACACCTGTCATAACCTTATATATTTCTATCAGGTAGCCCCTCAGCCTCCTGTGCTCTAGAGAAAATAATCCAAGTTTCTCCAATCTCTCCTTACAGCTAATACTCTCCAATCCAGGCAACATCCTGCTGAACCTCTTCTGCACCCTCTCCAAAGCCTCCATGTCCTTTCTGTAATCGGCAACCAGAACTGGACCCAATACTGCACATGTGGCCTAACCAAAGTTTTATACAGCTGCATCATGACTTGCTGACTTTTATACTCAGTGCCCCAAACAACGAAGACAAGCAATGGTGTCGTCGATTATTTCTAGGCACAAATCACTATCATAAAATGTGGCTTCATAGATGCCTAGAAGCACCAAAACTTTGCATACCAGACAGAAACAGGGAGGGCTCGATTTAATTGCCCACTTTATACTGAGTTTAGTTTTGCACTGCTTTGAATCCTGAACCAGTGCTGCGAGAGACGGATTAAAAATCAGAACTGGTATGTTGAGGATATCAAATGAACATGCCTGATGATCATAATTTTGCCCGTGGTGTCAGCAACAGATGATTATTATGAAAATGTATCCTGACTATTGCTCCAGTTCCTTTATGCAGTCTTTTCAAGAATGTATTGAATCTGGCTTTACAAAGTCACAACATAGTTCAGTAACGTTATTTGTTGAAGCAGTCTTAAAGTATTTATTGAAATAGGCACTTTTAATGTAGAATTTCATATATTTTGGAAGATTTAGTTTCCTTCTCATCTCTCCCCTTTTGGACCTCCATGGATTTGCAGCTGTTTTCTAGAACTACACAAATATTCTCACTCCTCTGCAATCAAATGAGTGCCAGCAGGAATGAACTGTGAGCAACATCAGAGTCAAGTCCAATTTTGTTTCTGAACGTATATGGTCTTCAATACAGGTCACTGGATACTACATTGGAGTATGAACACTGCCTTTGGAGCCTCCCTGCTCATAACAACTTGCCTTCCTTCTAAACAGAGGATATCTTAGCATGCTAGCTCACACAGTCAGCCACACATTTACAAACTGAACCACCAAAGGGTGTATTTTGAAGAAGCTTAATTTGGTTGCTCCAGACTTCAATTAGTATTCATTAAGCTGTCAATTAGACTATTTGCCATGTCCTAGTGTTTTCTTTGTAATGTGACTATGTGATCTGCTTAATTGCTACAATTTGGGGAGTATATTAGTTGTGGTAATTTTATCCCTATCTCCTCCATATAGACCAATCAATCCGCTTCTAGATCAGAATACTCTGGACTTCACATCCTTCCGTTGTGTAGGCGATTGGCTTGAGGCCATCAAGATGGAGCGGTACAAGGACAACTTCACAGCTGCAGGGTACAGCACACTGGAATCAGTGGCAAGGATGACCATTGAGTGAGTTTAACACTGAGCATCAAAATCCGACTCCATTAAAAAACACTTTTGCTGACCACACAACAAAGGAGTGAAAATAAAGCTTACTATTTTTCTTTCAGTAATTAAGTTGGAAACTCCTTGCCCTAGAAATTTGTTCTCACAGCTACAATGAAATCCACGTTGTGCATTCTCTGGTGAAATTTTTCAAACTTGCTGGTCTGAAATATAGCAGCTCGTAATTACTCACAGAATAACCAAGTTTTACTAACCCTGTTTCTCCTGAAATGTGCAATTTCAAGAGCTAGCACTCAAATTGCATTCATTGTCCTCACTCCCATTACTTCCTGTCCAGCCTCACACATGTTGCCTGGACTGTCCTGTCCATGGAGGTCAAGGCCAAGATCATTGCAAGCTAAAGGCATTGACCTCGACCACATCTCATAGTTTGTTACTGCTGCACTAGGGAAGTCACCCAAACTCCATACAGTACTCAGAAAGAGACTTTATCTGTTTTTTCTTCAGCCCACAGGATCAGAGAGCAGAGACGGCATCTGCTTGCAGTTCTTGGGTGTAAACCACCCTAACTCTGTTCCAAACTTGTTTTTGGAAAATTTCCTAATTTTTTTTTCGCTGAGTGGATACAATTTGGCGCCAGTGCTAAGTGCAACACTGTTTTAGCACACCATAAATGAATAAAGTCCAATTTCTTGGCACTCAATCTTTGAGACATTTACAAACAGTATTAGATGATCACAGTGCTGTTTTAATGCCATTAAAAAGTAGTAGTGCAGGTTCTAGCCCCTCGTTTTGGGGAAAAAGTCAAACCCAGGGATTTTCAAATTTTACAAGAACTGTAAGGGTCTAATCCTTAAAACACCAGTAAAGATCCTGGAATCCCTTGTGGTAAGAACACTGTTTGCTTTATTCAGCCATAATAAACGGGTGCAATGATTATAGGAAACAGCAGACCATTGTATATTAGAAGTGGATATTAATTTTCCATTTTTATAGAAAATTGCAGTGAACAACCCCAAAAGACTTTAAGAATACCATGCAATAAAATGTAATTTGATTTTGGCTATAATTTGTTTATTTCAATTTTTTTTTGGACTTTGTGATTTGAATCTAATTAAATTGAAAGCTATAATAGAGGGTTTTACCGAAATGTAGTTTGTGGCCCCACAATGGCAAAACTGCCCTTGCAGCAGAGGAAAGGAGTGCTGGGCGGATAGAGGCACTGAGCTGTGACATACATTTTGTAGTCAATCCCTGTAGTTCTTTGTGTTTTTACCACAAACATTTCCAAACCACAGATGCCATGTTAAAGTATAGGAGTGTAAATTAGTAGTAATATACACAAGCTTGCTCTAAACAATGAACTACATAATGAAAAAAAACAGACCAGAGCTAAAAAGTTATCCCAGCAACATTAACCTCTATACAACAAAATATATGATGTTAATAAGTGCCTTCCTAGGATTGTTGCAGCTTGGAAAGAAGCATTTGGCCTTTTAAGTCAGTGCCAGATTTCTGTAAGATCAGTCCAGTCAGTTCCATTCCTCTGTTCCTTCCCTGGAGCTTTACATCTTTTTCTCCCTCATGTATTAAAATCCCTTCTAAAAGTGACAATTAAATCTGCTTACACCACCATTTCAAGCAGCGAATTCGAGGTCATGACTATTAGTTATGTGAGAAAGGTTTTCTTCCCTTCATACCTGTCTCTTTTGCCAATCATCTTAAGTCTGTGTCTCTAGTTCTCGATACTTCCATCCAAAGGAAATTGTCTTTGCCTCAGTCCTTGATGATTACCAGTAAATCACCTCTCCAGTTTTTTGTCCCTCTAGGAGAATAATTCCAGTTTCTCCAGTCTATCCTCACAACTTAAGTCCCTCATCCCCAAGACCATTTTACTAAATGTCTTATGCACACTGAAATCTTCACATCCTTCCAATTGTGTTATGACCAGAATTGGATGAAATGTGCTAGTTGGGGATGAACAGGAATTTTACTGAAGTTCCCTGTTATTTATTCTAAGGCTTTATTTATAAAACCCTGGTGCACATTTGCTCCTTTAATCACTTTGTCAACCTCTTCTGACATCAAAGGTTTGTGCACAGCCCATTTAAGATAGTACCCATTATATAAAATTGCCTTTCTCATTCTTCCTACCGTTACCTATTTATTTGAATTAAACTTAATCTGTCATATGTTTACCCATTCTACTGGCCTCTCTATGTCCTCAAACTTTATCACTGCCCTCCTCCCTGTTCTACATACCTTCAAGTTGTGTCAACTGGAAGTTTTGAAGTTTCCAAGACATTAATAAATATCAAGAAAAACAGCTTTGATACTTGGACACCACAGTTACACAGCTTCCTCTAATCCTCAAAACAACTGTAGACCAAGGCTATTTCTTTCCTAAGCCAATTTCATATCTTCCTACCTAAGCCAACTTCAGATCCATTTACTTCCTTATTTATTCAATGGGCTTCACCTTTGTTGACTAGTTTATTAGGTGCCATCTTTTCAAATATCTTTTGAAAATGCAAGTACACAATCTCAACCATGTCTTTCATCAAAAACTCAAATTAGAAAACTACATTCTTCTGCTTTTATTAAGCAGTTTTTCTGAAGAAGTATTAATTTTAATTAATTCCAGCATTTATCCCCACTGCCACCCAGGTGAAATTGCCTATCCTGTCATTGGGTATCAATCTTTACAGCCTTCATTCCACAAGAGTGTAACATCTACAATCCTCAAGTTCTCAGGAAACACCCCAATCTACAAGGAGGATGGGAAGATTAAGCCCATAGTCTCCACAATCGACCTTTACTTCCCTCAGGCAGCCTAGACTAGATCCCATTCAGAGCTGGTGACATCAATTTTGAGGCAGCATTGCCAGCATCTTTATTAACTGTTAAGCCTCTCCAGTACTTCATCTGTCTCTTCTGATTAAAACTTTGCTATCATCTTTCTTGATAAAGGCAAGTGCAAATTTTGACTCAGCACTTTTACCTACCAAAGAAATTGAACAATATCTTTCTACAGTATACAGCTCACACACTCTCACCATAAACTACACTGTCAATTTTGGTGTAACTTTTAAATCATGGCTCCTACTTCAATTCATCGATATGTATCACAAACTAGGGACTTGGAATTTCTATAACTTTTTAATTCTTGTTTTCTCACGTTTGACAGTTTCAATACCAATAGCGGAAGCTACTCAACAATTGCCTGACTCATAAACCATACCATGCAGTGGAAAGCAACACTAAGTAAATCTCCAGTCTCATTTGGACTCTTACTCCTTTCCTATTAAGCTGCATTGATATTTTGTTACTGACTATCTGGTTAATCAGGGAATTAAGAATATAAGAAATAGGAATAGGTTATTCAGTCTTACATGATCTACCCTTTAAAAATACATTTCAATGACATCATTAGATTCTCCACATGAGATCTGAACCCTGGTTGCATTCCTACTAAGGCAAGTATATCCCTCCCAAGGTAAGAGGATCAAAATTATGCATAGTATTCCAGGTTTGCCTTCATAAGAGAAATAAGACTTAATTATTTTTTATACTTCAGTCCCTTTATAATAAAGGATAATGTGTAATTAACAATCCAAGTTTCATGGACAAAGACATCCATGTGCCACTCTCACAAAATTAACAAGTCTTGACGTTTAAAAAATTCATTTTTTCCAACCAAAGTCTATAATTTCACATTTAATGTTAGTTTCCATCTTATACATTCATGCCCACCTAACCTTGACAATCTCAATGTCCTCGCTGTACTGGGCAACACAGTAGCTCCACAGCTCCAGAGACCTGGGTTCAATCCCAAACTCTGGTGCTGTCTGTGAGGAGTTCTCATTTTCCCTCTGATTATGTAATTTACCACCGGGTGCTCTGGTTTCCTCCCACTTGCCAAAGTTGTGCAAGTTGGTAAGTTAATTGGTTAATGTAAATTACTGATAGAGTAGATGGGTGATATAACAGTCTGGGAAGATTTGATAGCCATGAGAGAGAAAATGGGCCACAGAGAAATATGAATACTCTGGGTACCAACATAGACTCAATGGGCCAAATGGTCTCCTGCTATGGTGTGAGGAAAGAAATGTTTTACTTCCTCTTCTAGATTGGTATCATCGTCAAACGTAAATACTTACTCTCTTGACTAGAGTTATTGATGGGGAACATCATTAATATCATCCCCTCTAACTTGGAAAACCATTGTTCACCACCACTTTATATTATATCCCATAGCAAATGTTGTTTACTAGTGCCATGATCACTGTAATCCAATGGGCTTCAATTTTGCAAACTCATTTCATGGCCTGGATTTTCCTGAGGGAGGTCCACTGTTCCCTGCACACATTCCCCATTCCCTCAGACTTACCTTCACCATGATGCTCCAGAAGGTTGATCTCACTATCTCAGAGGCAAACTCTAAGGTACTGAATATCAGCAGAGCCTCAGTTGATAAAATGAAGTGATGTGGGCACAGCAGCATCTGACATCTACTGAGTCCATCAGTGGAGTACTGACATGCTGAGCTGAGGAACAAAAGTAAAAAAAAATGCAGATACTTGGAATCTAAAATCAAAACAGAAAATGTGAGAAATACTCAGAAGGTCAAGCAGCATTTGTGGAGAGAGAAACAGTTGACTTTTCAGATCAAAGACCCTTCAAGCCTGAAATATTACCTTGGTTTCTCTTTCCATAGATGTTGAGTGTTTTTAGATTTTTTTTTCTGTTTTATTAGATTAACACTGTGCTAAAGGACAGGATGCACTTCACATCCAGCCTGTGGCGTGACCTTATTCATTTGAATAGAGTCACTGAACTTGAATAAAAAATGCACACGAGTTTCTTTTAAGTTACTCACTTTAATGTTGTTCATTAATTTCTTTAATTTTAATTTTAGGGTGGTTTTAATTTAAGTTATACTTAATAGCTTTTTTTAAATTTAGTTAAGATCATGCAAATTGTTTTTAAATGTTTAATTATCAGTGATATCCATAAATATTTCAAAGCTCATTGACATCAGCAAGCTGTCGAAAGGCCAGTTGGGCCTTGCAGGGGCAGGTGTTCAGTATGAGTCTTCTCTTGCAACCAGCTCTGCTTTATGGGAGCACTCCAGGACACAGAGGGTCAGCTCTGCCAGTTCTGCATATCCAAATCACATTAAGGTGGCTTTCCAGGAAATCTAGCTCAGTAATTTTCCACTGCCTTTCATTTATTCGCTAATAGTTTTCCAAATGTTGATTAGTTTAATTCTGGATTTTAGTTTCAATGTGTCAAAATATTTCTCTATCACCAACGTTATACTAACTTGCCTGAAGTTGACAGCCCCACTCCTCGCACTTATTATTTATGTATACACACATAAATCAGTGTCTTTTGTTTAAGAAGAAATTCCATTTAGTGCTTTTTGCTTCTATCACTTTATAATGGCTTTTTCCTAGTCACAGCCATTAAAGCCAGTTATGATTAGTCATATTCCCTTGCACATCTTTGTCCCTTTCTTCCTTTTCCAATTTTTCTTTTATTGCAGTTTATTTTGCCCGCTCTTTCCATAAATATTGAGAGTTCTTTTATAGCCTGTCCAAGTGCCTACACTTTGAATATATGCATCATGAAAGCTGACAAGCTGCTTGGCTATTAGAGCCAAACTGAATCCTACCCTTACCCATCATTTGGCCATGCAATCCAGCAACTATGAGTGGAAACATTAACCAATTTATCCACTCTGTAATCTTGTGATACTGAAGCACTTAATGTCTTCCAACCAAACTCATAATGATCGGTTGAACCTGGAATTTTCTGGGTTTATATGGCCTACTCACCACCATTTTGCTTGTTGCAATTTCTTATGGATCCAACATGGGAGAATGTATCTCTGTGTCAACTAGACAAGGGATGTTTGTTGCAGAGAGTGGGAACAGTAAGCTCAATATACTCTTAACAGTTTTCACTCTGGAAAACATTGTTGATCTTTGATTTAAACTTCTAGATTGCATCTGCATCTATAATGGCCATTAAAAATTTATTATGAAATTTTCAGTGATAAGGATCAAAGTGAATTAATCTAAATCTCCTAGGAAATTGAGGATAGGAGGAGCAAGTGGCAGGAAACCAGTTGATATGGAAGTGGGAAAGTGAATCTCAGTGAATAAAGGAACCACTAGCTATGGTCTTGAGAAATAGTCTGAAGTAATATCCTGCCAAATAAATGCCTGATAAGATATATTAGAGGCCTTTCTTAAGAAAACAATTATATTTTAATAAGAATAAATGCAGTAGCTTCAAATCAATGCAGGGAGGTCATGGCTAACAAATTGATAATAGTTATGAGGACAGTGTAAATTCTCTGCTTCAGTGCTCTTGACGCAGAACTGTGATTACTGGAAGCATATAGAGGGAAATTGTTCACCCACAGTCCACCAGTCCCCATCCATTAAATCTTAGGCATAGTTTCTCCAATGTGTACAGATGGAAGCAAAATGCAACAATTACCCTTGCATTTTTGACTTTCCACAAGCATTCAAAACTTATGACTTCACTAAAAGCAAGATGTAATAAATTTGATAATGAATTGAATGGAAAATGGGAGCAGTTATTAATAGCAGCACTTCTAATTGGGTAACAGTGATCTTTGGAATACCCCAGGGATTGACCGTTGGGGATCAGTGCTGTTCATAATGTGAATGTGACCTCAGTAAGCGTATTGGAATTAAAGTCCTATGTTTGGATAGATTGCTAGTTTGTCCGGGAAAGCAGGATGTGCAGAATAAAGAGTGAAATTCAATGTGACCCACAGAGGCACAAGTACAGGAGAGTGAATGGTAAATGTATTCAATTTTGAGAGATCCAAGGTAAAGCTTAAGCATTGTTAAAAATAGTGAAAGTAATTATAAAGTGATATGAATAACAGCTGACAAAATATTGAAAGTGTGTTCCTGCTTGTAATGACAAATAAAATGTTGTACAGACAGATTCAATAAGTAAATGTACTCTCACTGAAAAAGAATAGGGAAGAAACTTTAACATAGTGACTGAATGTAGAACTGGAGAATGAAGGTGCTGATATTATGGAGCGTCACTATGAACCATCTTTACATGATGAGCTAAATTGAACTGAAGGAATAACTTTTTCACGGATTTGATGTGGTGTAGCAAAGTTCCTGAAGGAAATTCCTGAATAGGTAGGCACCCCGGAAATTTTAAATTGGCAAGTGCAAGTACAGGGGAGAGAAATTGGTCAGAAACATTCTGAACTAGGACCCAACAAAATAAGCCACTCGCACTTACTGTGTGGACCTCACTGTACTTCTTATGGCCTTTAGTTTGTAATCCTTTTGCATAAACTTTGCTTTAACTTACTCCATTGTTTTAGTCTCGTGCTTTCATTCACTCTGCTTTGTGTTATACAGGGATGTGATGAGCTTGGGAATCACATTAGTTGGCCACCAGAAGAAAATCATGAGCAGCATTCAGACTATGAGAGCCCAGATGCTGCACTTGCATGGCACAGGGATTCAAGTGTAACAGACCTTTTTCTCCCTATGAGCAAGAGGGAACAGACTTTGGGGGAAAAGATACCATCTGCTGCTAGTACTGTCAGTACCAACATTCTTCTAAATTACTTCCCGAGATGGATCAGAGATTCAGGGGAAGGTGTGCAACAATGTTCCTCCAAGTCGTTGAAAGAACAGAGGTCCTTTAACAGCACGCAATGAGAGTGGCTGGAACATGCACATTATGAAGAAACTACCTGCAACGTTTAGAACTTTACACAGAAAAAAAATACAAAAAAAACCCACAAAACTTTGAGAGTTCTAACCTTTTTTGTCTACTGGGCTTTTTAAAAATGTACATATCAATTTATGTAGACTATATTTGTCAAAGACACTCACCATATTATGGTTTATCAATTAAATTGTTTTCAAGACTTGTGCTTGCTGAATGGTGTTCGTTCAGCCATCTTCTTCTTACTGACCTGCAATATTGGAAAGCTATCGCTGCAACCCCAGTTCTTAAATATTCATCCATTCATCTCTATCTACCCCCTTATGATACCTACGTGATGATATTGAAACTGATATGCCACTTATAGGCAATAGACATTGTAGTTTAAATTTAATAAGCTTTCATTTTTGGAACTTGGTGTTCTCAAGAATTCCATCCATCGTTAATGAGAGTAAGATCATTTACAGAGACTTTAGAAAGGAATTTTCCAGTTTCTAAAACTTCCATTGTCCTTTAAGAATTTATGCAGAAAAACCTAAACATTTAGGGAGTTATTATGAAGAAAGGGTTAAGGTTCCTTGAAACAGATCATTATTTTTTAAGTACTATGTTGGCTTTTCAGACCTCGTAAAATAGCATGGCACCTTAGCAAATACAGTGATGACAGAAACATTAAGAAAAACAATAAAGTTAGGAGAGAAAAAAAGACTGCAATCAGTGGTCAACTGAATGGTAAAAGTTATTACTTACCTATGTAGTTTGACCTTAGACCAAACAAAAATATGAAATATAAAATGGAATATGGCAGGAAAGAGAATTGAGGTACTGTAGATCAGATATTAGATAAAGGTTTTCAAATGAGCTGTGGTGATCACAGAGCATGGTATAAATATGAGCCTATCCAAAGGTTTAAGGCTTCAGTTTGTAGATCCACTGAAGAATTTAGAGATGACTGAAGCAATCAAACCTATTAAACTCTGATCAAAGTCTCTTTTCTGAGAGAGGTGGTTAAATCCAGAATGTTATTGACACAACCCAATCCAGTCTTCTCATCACTTGGATTTTTCGCATCTGCATTTCTACTCAACCATAGCAGAACTGATGGTTAACTGGTCTGCAAAGACTGACAGAAGATTCCAAAGAGTGGAGCTGTTTGCTTTTGACCGTGTCATGAGAGATCCCACATATCAGATCAGAATTCCATTCTTATGTCCTGACTATGTGGGATGCGACTGCTTCTATGTAAAAGTTGTAATTTATTTATACTGTCTTTTTTGTTACGCAGGTCTGTCTGTAGTGAACTCAGTACACACTGAAAATGCACTATATTTTTCTATTTCACTGACAGAGAATCACAGACAACTCATTTATTTTCAGTTGTACATAATATTAACTAATATTAATAAAAAAAAATCACATTTAGGACCAAAGAAGGTTGTAGTTTAGCAAACATCAAAAATATCTGAAGAGATGCCATTTTTCTGACTTTTTTCCAGATCATGTATAGTGTTTTTATAATTGCTTTCCTTATTTTGTGTTTATATAGTCTATTATTTATTTCTGTTTGGTTTAGAGACAGTGACCCTGAAATTGCAGAGGGTTTACTAGTGTCTTGAAGGAACTCCAACAGAAGACCAGGGGATTCCCAGGAAAATGGCAGAGATAGATAAGCATTTTTACCATTTCCTTTTGAGTATACACCAGTATCCTGAAGTTACAGTAGATATGGTGGAACTTCCACAAAACATCAAGAGACCAGTATAATTTCAAAGTGTTTCTTTTTATCACAAGAATACAATGAATTCTGTTGAGTTGGAATCAATATAAATATTTCATTAGAAGTTTCGTGATTAATCTGATGGTCTTATTTTTCAATTGTTTGTAAAAGACTGTAAATATATTTTTTTGAAAACTATCACCATGATTTCCAGTGGGTTTTATTTTGATTGCTGCAAATGGACTTCCTTATTGAGTTCTGTTTAATCTTTCTGAAGTTCAAGTTATTATACAGTCACCATTGAATAAATTATCTGGCCAAAAAGATAAGTAAGGCTTACGTTTATAAATTACCTTTCAGAAACTTGGTACATAACAAATCACTTTACAGTCATGGAAGTACTCACTTGAAGTGCAGTCTCTGCTGTGGGAAAAGTGGCTGATACTTTGTCCACAAAAGGCTTTCACGAACAGCTGTGTGATGATGGTTTGAAAATCTTTAAGAAATTTTGATTGAGAGATAAATATTAGCCAGAATACTGAAGAAAAACGTTTTGAAACGTTACCTGCAATCGTAGACCCAAGGGAGCAAATGGGTCCTCAGTTTATCATCTCATTCCAAAGGATGGCTTGGCACCTCCAACAGTGGAGTACTCCCTCAGCACCACATGGTGAGCCAGTGTTTTTGTGTTCACATCTCTGGAATGGGACTTGAATTCACAACACAAAGGCAGAAAACACAGCTTAAGTGTTATGCTTGCAAACCAAATGAACATGCACAGGATTTTGTTTTAAAGAAAACCACAAGCAGCTGGTATTGAATCTGTATTAAATTCAGGTGAGTCAGTTTGTGGTCAAGATTGTCACAGTTGATACGTACGTCAAGTTAATATAGGAGGGTCGTTCATCTCATGCCAAGAAGATTATGCGTGATGAGCACCAATATAAAGAACATTATTATCTTTTGGTCACTGGGTAACAAAAGATTCACAGCCTTTGTGAGCATTTCTGATCATATGAATCATATCATCTGGTACCCACAGTCAGAATTACCAAAAGGGAGCGGTCTCATGTTAGGAGAAGGCTAGGTTTAAAGAGGTATATGTTTACATACAGGACTGGAAAATTCTGCTTAGGATGATGGAAAGTAGTGGCAATAAAACGGAATTTGGTTCACAGAAGGGCCAGAGCAAGGGCTTTATGTCTTTTCCCCCTATTCTGAGGTGAGAAATGAGATTGAATAATGAAATCATCAGCAGATTTTAGTCAGATTGAAGGAGCACAAAGGTTCATTGTTAGCACTGCAATACAAGACAAAAATCCATCAAGATGCACAAAAAATAAAGAAATGAGAAGGGTCTAGAAGCAGCTCAACATACTTTATGGTACATTTCATTATGATACTGATTGTCCTCACATAAGGAAATAACAGTATTCACGCAGATACAGGAAAAAAAATCCATCTGTGAAACTGGACGCATTTGTTTCCTGAAAGTACAAATTAATTTCAATTTGGATCCAGCACATGTTTTATTTATTGAATTTTAATGGGATTATAGTTTTGTAACTCTTGCTATATTCCCCACTACTCAATAACAAAATAATCAGTCCCAAAGGCCACTGCCTGTCAGAAAATGATGGCTTTATTCTAGAAAATATTCTGCAAGATTCAACTTGTGTGGGTGGAGTTTGGCGCAGAAGCAAGCAGCAGGCACCCCATTAGGGATGCAGTTTGTTCCATTACTCCAAGGCTGCAGCACATAAGGGGACTCGTATGAGAATATACGTGACATGATTGCATGTATAAAAGTAATGCTGACAGGCAAATAACCCACTACAAAAAAGGTAAAAAAAAATCTATATTGACACAACCAGAACAAATGGGTGTCATCTTAAAACTGGGGCATGATTTGTGCTTTAGATGCTTTACCCCGAGGACATTCATAGGATTATGCCAGATGCAGGGGTTTTAATAAAATATAGCAGATTGCATTTTAGCTCCTTGGTTTTTACTGGTGTGTCATGTTTAAAGATTTGCAAAGAAAATCCATATGAATCTTCTTAAAGAATGTCCTGACTATCACTGCACTTTCGGATCATGAAAACTGTTATAAGGAGACATTTTCTAACCTGTATTTTTCCATCCATTTTCACAGACTTTGTCACAGGATAACCATATTAGTTGATTAAAATTACGGTACTATAATTTTGTACATTTTAAGCTTTGTCATTCCCATTGAATTATGTTGATCATCATTAAAGATGTGTGGCTTTATTTTTTTTGTGCATTGTTTCCAGACCAGTATTTTTGAGCTTGAACGTATTCTCTTTTATTTCATATTTAATGTGTCAAAGGTTCAGTCGCCTCAACTTGACACTGTGACTAGGTCAGCCAAGGATGACAGAAGTAATACCACATGTATCTGATCTGACACTTTGTCACATGCTGCCGGGGATTTCAGGTAGGCTGCTGATGGGCAGTATAACCAGTAACGGCAGTACATTAGCTGGCTTATTCTGTGCATGTCACAGAAATAACAAGAGGATCATCATAATACAAGTTGGCACCTTCCACCAACTTGCCCAGAGTTGCTCAATTTAGGTTCCATCAATATCACTTAGCTCCAGAACTCACCACTAACTTGTTTCCAATATGGAGGGGGGTGGGGGTGGGGAAAGGAGGAAGAATGAATTCCTAGAGGTGCCTGATCCTGACATCAAGGCTGCATTTGATCAAGAGATCAAGGGGCTTTATAAACTGAAGTCAGTAGAAATTACTTGTCATTGGGTGGAGTTATATCTGTCATACTGGAAGATGATGGTGGTTATCAGAGGTCAATCATCTCCCCCTTAGTACACTGTGCAGAATTCCTTCAGCCATACCTTAGGTCCAACCACCTTGAACATAGAACATTACAGCACAGTACAGGCCCTTCAGCCCACGATGTTGTGCCGACATTTTATCCTGCTCTAAGATCTATCTAACCCTTCCCTCCCACAGAGCCCTCCATTTTTCTATAATTCATGTGCCTATCTAAGAGTCTCTTAAATGTCCCTAATGTATCTGCCTCCACCACCTCTGCTGGCAGTGTATTCCATGCACCCACCACTCTCTGTGTAAAAAAAAACTTACCTCTGACATCCCCCCATACCTTCCTCCAATCATCTTAAAGTTATGCCTTGTGAGAGTCATTTTCACCCTAGGAAAAAGTCATCTATCTATGCCTCATCATCTTGTACACCTCTATCAAGTCACCTCTCATCTTCCTTCTCTCCAAAGAGCAAAGCCCTGGCTCACTCAACCTCTCCTCATAAGACATGCTCTCCAATCCAGGTAGCATCCTGGTAAATCTCCTCTGCACCCCCTCTAAAGGTTCCACATCCTTCCTATAATGAGGCGACCAGAACTTTATACAATACTCCAAGTTTGGTCTAACCAGAGTTCTGTAGAGCTGCAACATTACCTTGTGGCTCTTGAACGCAATACCCCAACTAATGAAGCCAACACACCATACACCTTCTTAAAAAGTCTATCAGCCTGCGCGGCAACCTTGGGGGATCTATGGACGTGGACCCCATGACCCCTCCGTTCCTGCACACTGGGAAGAGTCCTGCCATTGACATAGAACAGTACAGCACAGAACAAGCCCTTTGGCCCACAATGTTGTGCCGACATAGCTAATCCCTCCTACCAACAAAATGCTCATATCCCTCAGTTTTCCTCTCATTCATGTGCCCATCCAAGCCCCTCTTAAAAGCCCCCAGTATAGAATATAACCTTGTATTCTGCCTTCAAATTCAATCTTCCAAAGTGTATCATTACACACTTATCTGGGTTGAACTCCATCTGCCACTTCTCAGCACAGCTCTGCTTCCTATCAATGTCCTGTTGTAACCCACAACAACCTTCTACACTATCCACAACACCACCAACCTTCATGTCATCAGCAAACTTACTAATCTACCCTTCCACATCCTCATCCAAGTAATTTATAAAAATCATAGTGGAGTCTGAGTAATATTTGATACACAAAAATGCCTGATAGTGACCATCTCCAAGAAAGAGTTTAACCATGTTACCACCTAACAGGTTGCAGTTGGCCAGAAGCATAGATGGACCAGTTCCATAATACTGTAGGTACCAGAGCAGATTAACTGGACAACCTCTGGAAAAGACCTTAGCACCCATAATACCAATGCCTTTCCCATCATCTACAAGGTAAAATAGGTCTGTGGTAGGATAGGACTGTCCCCTGCCTAAAAGAATGCAGCTCATCAACTCCCATGAAGCTTGACTCCATTCAGGACAAAGCAACCTGCTTGGCTGAAATCCAATCCACCATGCTTAACTTTCATTCCTTCCATCTCTGGCATACTATGAAAGTATATAGAACATTACAGCATAATACAGGCCCTTCAGCCCACGATGTTGTGCTGAACTTCTATCCTACTCTAAGATCAATTTAATCATTCCCTTCCACGGACCCCTCCATTTTTCTATCATCCATGTGCTTATCTTTAGTCCCTTAAATGTCCCTAATGTATCTGGCTCTACCATCACCCCTGGCAGCACGTTCCACGCACGCACTCTGTGTAAACAACTTACTTCTGATATCCCCCCCCCTGTACTTTCCACCAATCATCTTAAAATTATGCCCCCTCGTGTTAGCCATTTCCACCTTGGGTAAAGTCTCTGACTGTCCACTCGATCTAAGCCTCTTATCATCTTGTACAGCTCTATCAGGTCACCTCTCATCCTCCTTTGCTCCAAAGAGAAAAGCCCTCAATCACTCAACCTATCCTCATAAGACATGGTCTCCAATCCAGGCAGCATCCTGGTAAATCTATCTGTACCCTCTCAAAAACTTCCACATCCTTCCTTTAATGAGGCAACCAGAACTGAACAGAATACTCCAAGTGTGGTCTAAACAGAGATCTATAGAGCTGTAACATTACCTCGTGGCCCTTGAACACAATACCCTAACTAATGAAGCCCAACACACCATATGCCTTCTTAACAACCCTATCAACCTGCATGGCAACCTTGAGGGATCTATGGACGTGCACCCCAAGATCCCTCTGTTCCTCCACACTGCTAAGAGTCCTGCCATTAACCTTGCACTCTGCCTTCAAATTTGATCTTTCAAAGTGCATCATTTCACACTTTTCAGGGTTGAACTCCATCTGCCACTTCTCAGCCCAGCTCTGCATCCTATCAATGTGTTGTTGTAATCTACAGCAACCTTCTACACCATCCACAACACCACCAACCTTTGTATCATCAGCAAACTTACCAACCTACCCTTCCACATCCTCATCCAAGTCATTTATAAAAATCACAAAGAGCAGGGGTCCCAGAAGAGATCCCTACTGAGCATCACTGGTCACCAACCTCCAGGCAGAATACGCTCCATCTACCACTACCCTCTGTCTTCTAAGGGCAAGACAATTCTGAATCCACACAGCCAAGTTTCTCTGGATCCTATGCTTCCTGGTTTTCTGAACGAGCCTTCCATGAGGAACCTTATCAAATGCCTTACTAAAATCCATGTACCCCACATCCACTGTTCTACCTTCATCAATGTGCTTGGTCACATCCTCAAAGAATTCCGTCAGGTTCATGAGGAACAATCTGCCCCTCACAAAGCCATGCTGACTGTCCCTAATCAGCCTATGCTTCTCAAATGCCCATAAATCCTGTCTCTAAGAATCTTCTCCAATAATTTTCCCACCGCTGAAGTAAGACTCGCTGGTCTGTAATTCCCAGGGTTATCCCTACTCCCTTTCTTGAACAAAGGAATAACATTTGCCACCCTCCAATCATCTGGTACTGCTCCTGTGGCCAGTGAGGATACAAAGGTCATCATCGAGGGCTCATAAATCTCTTCCCTCGCTTCCCATAGTATCCTGGGATATATCACATCTGGCCCCGGGGATTTATCTATCCTAATGCTTTTCAAAAGTTCCAGCACATGCCCTAGCATATAAGCCTGTTGTACACCATCCTCACAAACATCAAGGTCTCTGTCACGGGTGAATACTGAAGCAAAGTGTTCATTAAGAACTCCCCCTACCTCCTCTGACTCCAGGCACATGTTTCCTCCTCTATCCCTAATCGGTCCTACCTTCACTGTGGTCATCCTCCTGTTCTTCACACTTTGGAGTTTCCTTAATTCTACTCACCAAGGCCTTCTCATACCTCCTTCTAGCTCTCCTAAGTCCATTCTTAAGGTCCTTCCTGGCTACCTTGTAACTCTCTAGAGCCCTGTCTGATCCTTGCTTCCTAAGCCTTAGGTAAGCTTCTTTCTTCCTCTTCACTAGATATTCCACATCTCTTGTCAACCATGGTTCCTTCACCCTGCCATCCTTTTCCTGCCTCAATGGAACAAACCTATCCAGAACCCCATGCAAGTGATCTCTGAACAACCTCCATGTTTCCATTGTGCATTTCCCCAAGTACATCTGCTCGCAATTTACACTCCCAAGTTCCTGCCTAATAGCATAATTCCCCCTCACCCAGTTAAATACTTTCCCTTATTGTCCGTTCCTGTCCTTTTCCAAGGCAAGGGTAAAGGTCAGGGATTTGTGGTCACTCCCTCCAAAATGCTCTCCCACTGAGAGATCTGACACCTGACCAAGTTCATTGCCTGCTACCAGATCCAGAATGGCCTCTCCTCTGGTCAGCCTGTCTACATATTATGTCAGGAATCTTTCCTGGACACACCTAACATATTCTGCCACATCCAAACCTTTTACAATAAGGAAGTGCCAATCAATATTAAGGAAGTTAATCAATATTAAGGATGCTTCCTGACCAGTTGACAACAACCCTGTTATTTTTGCACCTTTCCAAAAATCTGCCTCCCGATCTGTTCCTCAGTGTCTCTGTTGCTATTGGGGGTTGTGTATTGAATACTCCCAATAGAGTGATTGCTCACTTCCTGTTTCTGACCTCCACTCACACTGACAATAGATGATGCCTCCAGGATGTCTTCCTTTTCTGCAGCTGTGATACTATCGCTGATTAGCAATGCCACTCCCCCATCTCTTTTACCTCCCTCCCTGTCTCTTGAAACAACTAAACCACAGAACATCCAGCAGCCATTCCCGCCCTTGTGACAGCCAAGTCTCTATAATGACCACAACATCATGGTTTCATGTACTGACCCATGCTCTAAGTTCATTACCCTTGTTCCTGGTACTTCTTGCATTAAAATAGACACACTCCAACCCATCCAACTGACTGCAATTTTGCTCTATGAACTGCCTATCCTTCCTCAGTCTCTTTACACACTGCATCAACATGTACACCAACTGCCCCATCCTTTGACCTATCACTTGGGTTCCCATCCCCCTGCTAAACTAGTTTAAACCCTCTGCAACAGCTCTAGCAAACCTGCCTGCAAGGATATTGGTCCCTCTCGAGTTTAGGTGTAACCCGTCCCTTTTGTACAGGTCATACCTTCCCCAGAAGAGATCCCAATGATCCACAAACCTGAAACCCTGCCGCCCTGCACCAACTTCTCAGCCACACGTTCATCTGGCAAATCAACCTATTCTTACCCTCACTGGCATGTGGTACAGGCAGCAAGCCAGAGATTGCTACCCTTGAGGTTCTGCTTTTCAGCTTCCTACCTAGTTCCCCATGTTCACTTTCAGGACCTTATACTTTTTCCTAACTATGTCGTTGCTACTATGACTTTTGGCTGCTCACCTTTCCCCTTTAGAATGCTGTGGACCTGATCTGAGACGTCCCTGACCCTGGCACCCAGGAGGCAACATACCATCCAGGAGTCCCTTTCACGTCCACAGAATCTCCTGTCTATCCCCCTAACAATAGAGTCCCCTATCACTATTGCTCTTCTCTTCTCCCTCTTCCCTTCTGAGCCACAGAGCCAGACTCAGTGTCAGCGACCTAACTGCTGCGGCTTTCCCCGGTAGGTCGCCACCACACCCCCCAACAGTATCCAAAGCAGTATATCTGTTATTGAGGGGAACTACAGGGGTACTCTGCACTAGCTGCCTATTCTCCTTCCTTCTCCTGACAGTCACCCAGCTACTTGCCTCCTGCAACTTAAATAAAAGTTACAGGGAGGTAACCACACCTATCACCTCCTCATTCTCCCGTAGGAGCCGAAGGTCATCCAGCTGCAGCTGGATGTACCTCCCGCAAATGTAGTTATCAGGGAGACTTGAGATCTCCCACATCTGGCTGAAAGAACACACCACTGACCCTGGATCCATTGTCACTGCTTTAGCTAGGCACTAATAGACAAAGAAAAAAAAGAAAGAAACTTACCTTAGCCTCTTCTCGTCAAAGTAGTATGACCATTTCCAAGTACACTGCAGCACATTAATAAGATTCTTTCAATAGCAACTCTCAAAAAACCAATCTTTTACCACCTAGAAATACAAGGACAGCAGGTCCATATGAATGCCACTACATATAGGTTTTGTTCTAAGTCATACCCATCCTAACTTGGAAATAAGACGTCATTCCTTCATTTCTACCAAGTCTAAATGCTGGAACACCACCCAACACCATGGGAGCGTCATTCCCAAAAATCCTTCAACAGTTATTTGGGGTGGGTAATAATCATTTGCTTGTGACATACATATCATGTCAACAGATAGAAAAATTTTGAAGATAGAACAAATTACAAAATTATTAATAAAATAAAATGTATACTCATTCCCATTATCTTCTATAGAACTGCTAACTTCATTCATATGAGACTTCCTACTATCTTACATATATTGCTTTTAGAATTATACCTACTGTTTATATTTAGTGCAAATAAATAAAAGGCATCTGAGAACTAAATGGGCTCCAAAATCTTTAATAGATATTTTGTATAAAGACACCGAGGCCAAGCTGCGCCATTTTCTTTACATATGAACTAGTAACGATCTTATTCCTTAAAAGTAATGATTCTATTAATTAGAGCTGTGTTGCTTTAAACAGCACACACAACTCATTTCCTCTCAGTTTATCAGCCCATATCCCTATTGGCAATAAAACTAACTTTCATCCAATTTAATGTGTGCAAGCTGCTGGTAATGCAGATGCAGTAACAGCTGATTCCCGTGGGCAGTTGAGAGATACGTATAGTCATTGCATGAGGCCGCTGCTTAACGGGATAGAACACAATGTGCTTTGCAAGTTAATTTTGATTTCATCTTCAAATATCATAGAGATTATATCTATATCAAAGGAATGTGCTCTTAAGGTGCTTCTTAGCAGGTAAAATGACAGATTTAAATGGTGTTTAAATGGTCTGTAACCCTCATTATCTCCTTATGAGCCTAGTTTTACATTGCCTCTAAAAGTGCCTTACAACTGATTTAAACAAAATGAAAAAAAGCTAAACAGAGTTAAGATTATTTGATATTTTTCCCTTGCTTTTTTCTGCAGAAGTGTCATAAATCCAACCTTTGACCCAAGAGCTTTGCCAAGCTTTGAAACAGATACTGTGAACTGTAAGTTGATAGCAATGATGAATTTGTAGACTGTGACAACAACAATGGAGCTATCACTTGTAGACTCTGTCTGATTCACTGTGTGTGTAGCTACCTGCGTGCACTCAAGTGAGGCAGACAAAATGAAGGCAAGTTAATCTGAATGAAATACCCCACTACTGGTGCATTGCCAGTGGGTGAAATTATGTTGTGGTTGTCAGAGGTCAACAATCTCACCCTTAGAACACTGTGCAGAATTCCTTAGGGCAGTATCTTAAGTACAACCATCAGAAATGGGAATGTTCACAGATGATTACAAAAGTTCAATTCCATTTGCAACTCCTTAGAAAATAAAGCAGTCCCATGTCTGCTATGAACTAATTCGGGACATCATATTACAGTTGTACAAAAACATTGATTTGACCGCACTTTGAGTATTGTGTGCAGTTCTGGTTGTCAGGCTAAAGGAAGGGTGTGATTAAGCTAGAGGGGGTGCCTTTAAAGATTCATAAGGATGTTGCCTGGCTTGAGTTATAAGGAGAGATTGGAGAGACTGGGACTGTGTTCTCTTGAACAAAGGAGACTGAGGGGTGACTTCATAGACGTTTATAAAATCATGAGGGGCATAGATAAGGTACATAATCAGTCTTTTTTCCCAGGGTAGGGGAGCCTAAAACTAGAGGGCATAGGTTTTGTGTGAGAGGGGAAAGATTTAAAGGGGATCAGAGGGGCAAGTTTTTCCACACAGAGGATGGTGGATGCATGAAATGAGCTATCAGAGGAGGTAGCAGACAGGTCCAACTACAATAGTTAAAAAAACATTTAGACAGGTACATGGATAGGACAAGTTTAGAGGGATACAGGCCAAACAGAGACAAATGGGATTAGCTTAGATTGACATTTTGGTTGGCATGGATGTTGGGCAGAAGGACCTGTTTCCTTGCTGTACAACTCTTGGAATCTAAACTTTCGCTGAGCTCCCTGGGTCAGCTCTGGGGAAATGGTTAAAGCTGCTGAACATTGTTCATCATCGAGAGTGGTCACGTCCAAACTAACAATTTGCTCTCTATTCAGTGCTAAACCTCAAGACCAAAATATACCTTATAGTTCTAATACCTTCCTCATGACTTGGAAGGAGATCATTCAGACCATTGAGTTGTTGCCAGCTCTCAAAGCAAGCCCATTAGTGCCATTCCTCTAACTTGTATCCCTGTAACTTTTTCTGGTCAAATCTTCTGGTATAGCGAAGCTGGAAGAAAGAATTTAAACAACTGATAAACCCAGTAGATGGAAGTTTTGTCAGTCTTCTTTTCACCCTGATGTATGCAAGTTTTCTTCAAGTATGGAGTAAGAGGGTGGAAGAAATTGGTACTAGTTTGTGTATTGATGTCATTTGTTCCATCTTGTACATGAGAATGTTAAAAAATTATCTGGGATAAGTTCCAGCCATCAATTTGGAAAGTGAGAATGCCAAAAAAAACAATGAGCAAGACTGAAGAGCCTACGGCTCTTTCATCCAGGACGGGAAATGACTGAAAGATGACCTGATGATCAGATCAGATCAGTTTAGTTTATTGCCATATCCACCAGGGTGCAATGAAATTCCTTGCTTGTGTGAAGCTCACAGAGTAAACATGGTAATAATGAATTGAACAATAAATACAGTGAAAAAACAACAGAATATTGCAAAGTATAGTAGTGCAAACAGCAATGCAAAAGTGACAATAACGTAAGAGGCAGAATTAAGGGTTCGAGAACATATCAGTACCACCTGGAAGGGTCTTTGAAATTAAGAAACAGATTCAAAGAGTAGACATGGAGAAAATGTTGTGGAAAGTTGTCGAGAGATTCCAAACCAGGAATCATAAATATAAAATAAAAACTGAAAATGCTGGAGACTTTTCACAGGCCAGATGATAAATGTGAAGAGGGAAATAGAATTAGTGTTTTGGACTAATAACATTTTCATCAGAACTGGGGAAATTTAGAAAGTTTATGTGCATGTTTAAATTTGAAGAGAATGAAAAGGGATAGAAAGAACAGAGGGAAGGTCTGTGATAGGGTGGAGAAGGCAGATGACACAGATTGGGGTGGACTGAGGCTGCTGATTGTTGCAGCTAATCGGTCTGGAGTAGGTGTGAAAAGAGGGAGGACAGAGGAGCATTCATGGAAAAACATTGGAACTGTGGGATACATAGAACATTACAGTACAGTACAGGCCCTTCAGCCCATGATGTTAAGCTGACATTTTATCCTGCTCTAAGATCTAACCCGTCCCTCCCACATAGCCCCCCCATCTCTCTATCATTCATGTGGCTAAGAGTCTCTTGAATGTCCCCAGTGTATCTGCTTCCACCACCTCTGCCGGCAGTGCGTTCCACACACCCACCACTCTGTAAAAAAACATACCTCTTATATCCCCCCTACCTTTCTCCAATCATCTTAAAATTATGCCCCCTCGTGTGAGCCATTTTTGCCCTGGGAAAAAGTCTGACTGTCCACTCGATCTAAGCCTTTTATCACCTTGTACACCTCTATCAAGTCACCTCTCATTCTACTTCGCTCCAAAGAGAAAAGCCTTCGCTCACTCAATCTATCCTCATAAGACATGCGAAAATCTATAACAATGGAAATACTGGGAAACCCAGTGGGCCAGGCAGCATTTGTGGAAAGAGAAAACCCGAGTTGCATCAGAACTGACCAAGAATCAAAAAGCCTAAAAAACTACAGCTCCTGGAAATTTGGAACAAAAACAAAACACTCCGCTCAGCAGACCAGACAGCATCCGCGGAGAGAGAAACAGAACTAATGCCCAGGCTGACAATCAAGCCCTCTCCTTAGCATGAGAGGTCACCTACAGAGGCCAACTCTGTCACTAATAAAGTTGGTGAAGAATTTAGGAGAAACATTTTTACCCAGAGGGCGAATTCTCTAGAATGTGAAATTTGATATTTAATGGGAATGATTGGTGACTGGGACCAGATGTCTTCAAGGCGAAACTGGATCAGCACAAGAAGGAAAGCAATTAAAGGACATATTCTATCAGAAGAAGCAGAATGAGTGAAACTTTCAGAGACCATAAGCACCATGGTAGATTGGAGACACAACAGACTATAGGTGCCGGAATCTGAAGCAATAAAAAATCTGCTGGAAGAACTCAGCAGGTCGAGAACCATCTGTGGAGGGACAGGAGTTGCTGACGTTTCGAAACCCTGCATCAGGACTGAGACTGGAGAGCGAAGGTAGCCAGAATAAAGATGACAGATGGAGAGGAGAGGTAGGAGGTGAGACAGGGCCTGAAAGGTGATAGGTGGACCATGAAGGCGTGAGAGATAAAGGCAGATAGAACCAGGTGGGGGAGGGGATGGATGGAGTTGGGAGAGCACAGAGGCAGGTGGGCCATAGGTGGAAATAGGAGGCTGGAGGGTGATGAGTGGGACACTAAGGTTACAAATGCTGGAATCTGATAAGGAAGGAAAGTGATAATAGGAACCATTAAGGGAGATGGGCAGATGGGATCAGATTGGGAGGGGGGGGGAAGGGGTGGGGAAGAATCTGGTGGGCGATGAAGTGTGTGGGTAGAAGATGGTTGGAACCAGGATGGCGAGGGGATGAAAATGGGTGATTGGTGGTATCATGACTGGCAAACCCAATTGAGCTATGATTACTATTCTCACATTGCCATGCTGCTTTTCATGTTGGAACTTGAATTGCATGACATTCTGTAAAGAGGATGCATTTGAATAACTATCTCCCTTTACAACTGGTCAGGTTTCATGTTACATCATTAGTAATGGGTGAGGTGGTCTTAGGAATTGAACCCCTGCCTGCACAAACCCTGTTCCAAACAAGGTGTGTGGACCTCTCTGTTAATCCACTCTCAAGATACTGACAGATGGTCTCAGAACTACTGTAATGAAAACACACTTTTTGTCTTATCATTTTCTTCCCTTCAAAATTGCTCAGCTGTACTGGATTACACTAAACTAAGGGGGGGGGGGGGGGAATGGCTGCAGCAAAACTGCTATAAAGTCTTCTGAAAAAGTAAAGAGCAATTGAAAAAAGAAAATAAATGTTGTGAACAGGAATGGCCTTAAAACTCATCAATAAATCTTACTGTTATCTTAAATGAGATTTTGTATCCAGCTGCGTCCCTGAACAACCAGTGCATCCAATAATTGCATTCAGTACTCTGCACACTCAACATGGAAAATAGCAAGTAGGGCAAAATGGTGTCAGCCTTCTCTAATTAGAATATTACTGACTGTCACCAGTATTTTTGAAAGTAAGATACATGTACAGTGCAAACCTGGAAACAATCCAATCCAGTTGAACTGCACCATATACCAGTGCTTCCCAGCTGTAGGCTTTTCCCTTGGAATTCTCTGGGATAAGTTGCCTGGTGTCTCAGCAACGGAGCCTCCTGACATATTGGCTGTGACTGAAGGGAAATCACTGCCTTTCCCTATCCCTACCTGACTGGCAATGGCAATAATCAACTGGGTTTAGGAGCATTCAGTTCATCTGGCAAAACAATTTGGGAATGGGACTCGTCTTGCTGAGCCTGTCAGAGGGGCAACAATCTTATTGTGTCTCACTTAAATTCAAACGCTTCTATAAAATCATTCCATAAAAATGTCCTTCCACAAACAACTGCACTCATTTTAGAGCTGTGTTTGGAAACAGAGCAATGAAGATTGCTATTATTATTACTTTTGAAGGTGAGAAAAGCTTTATATAAATGGTGTAACACACCATTCCAGCATCTATAGTCTCTTGTGTCTTTAGATAAATGGTCACTAATCAAGTTATAAGTGGTGGTGAAATAGAAGAATTATTTTTTCCCCAATTTTTGCTTTCTTCTGGTGATTACATAACAATTTCCTCTGAAGATAGCAATATGGATCCCTTGTGCTTGGAGAGACCCCCTGTAAGTTTTCTCCTATTGAGCATGTAGCCAGGTCCTAATAACATAATACAGGTGATGGTCCATTTATGAAGGTTTATGAACCAGCCTACATTTTGGTAAAAGATGGTGATGTGGTCCAGACCTCTACTCTTTATTTTGGAGACTTGGCTGTAAATTCATCCCAGGAATGGATGACAGAAAAGGTCACATTTTCTGACAGCTGTTATGAATCACAGGTGAGATGAGACTCAGCTAGCTCTGATCTAGTGCACACAATTCCATAGCTAAATTCAGCCCACAAAAATCAACAACTTACTAGATGAACAAGCCAGGCAAACCCATTGAGAAATCATGCAACAATCTGCCCAGACTCAACAGCTGCTGCTATCAACTGATTGCCATAGAGGAAAAAAAACAAAAGACACACAATCTCTTTAAAGAAAATCAATCATTCTGTGTGGGTGATGATAAACTGATGAGTTGGAATAACTTTCCACCCCAGCAAATTCAGTGCTGTAATTCAGTGCCCATTATTGTTCTGATCCAGGTTTTGCTGTTTTTCAAAAAGATACATTTGTTTGCAAAATCAGCACAGTACTGCTATTATTTGTGTTCATTGGGTTTGATTAGCAACTGGCTGAATTTATTTACCCTTACGAGGCCTGGCTGGTGGATTCTTCTGGATTTGGACAGGTTAGGATAGTGGGCAAAGAAGTGGCAGATGGAATACAGCATAGGGAAGTGTGGGGTTATGCACTTTGGTACGAAGAATAAAGGTGTAGACTATTTTCTTAATGGGGAGAGAATTCAGAAATCAAGAGGTCCAAAGGGACTTGGGAGTCCTAGTTCAGGATTCTCTTAAGGTTAACTTGCAGGTCAAATCAGTAGGAAAGAAGGTAAATTCATTTTGTGCAGGCTAGAACATAGAAGCGAGGATATACCGCTGAGGCTTTATAAGGTGTTGCTCAGACCGCATTTAGAATATTGTAAGCTATTTTGAGCCTTGTATCTGAGGAAGGATGTGTTGACTCTGACAAGAATGAAAAGCTTAACATATGAGGAGCGTTTGATGTCTCTGGGCCTGTACGTGATGGAGTTCAGAAGGATGAGGGCGGATCTCGTTGAAACCTACAGGACACTGAAAGGTCTGGATGGAGTGGAGAAGATGTTTCCATTAGTAGGAGAATCTAGGACCAGAGGCCACAGCCTCAGAATAAAGAAATGCCCATTTAAAACTGAGATGACGGGGAATTTCTTCAGCCAGATGGTAGTGAATCTGTGGAATTCATTGACACAGAGGGCTGTGCAGGCCAAGTCACTGAGTGTATTTAAGGCAGAGATTGACAGGTTCTTGATTGATAAGGAGGTTAAGGGTTACAGGCAGAAGGTGGGAGAATGGGTTGAAAAAAAATCAGCCATGACTCAATGACAGAGCAGACTCAAAGGGTGAAATGAACTAATTCTGCTCCTATAATCTTATAGAATCATTTGCTGAACGTTGCCATTTCTTGAGGCAGTCTCTAGATGGGAAAGGGGCAATGAAGATGCTTCTAGGGGGAAAGGATAAGTTCGATTACAACTTTTCACGTGCCCAAACTTTCATCACTCGACCTCATAAATTAAGTTCATTCAAAGTTTTGCGGTCCACATCCTCACTCCCACTGTCTGATTCATCCATCACTTCTGTACTTACTGATCTGCATTGGCTGCCATTCCATCAACCCATTGGTTTTAAAACCTTCTTGCTGGCATCCAAAAGCTTCAATAACCCCACTCTGCCCTACATCTATAACCTTCCCTATCCCTACAATGCTCTGGAACCGTTTCATCCCTCTAATTCTAGCTGCTCATACAGTGCCCCATTTCCTTCACACTGTCATTTGAACTCTAACCTACACCGTTTACTCCTTAAACCTTTGCATCTCCCTACCACTTTCTTTTCCTCAAAGAGCTTAAAGAAGACAAGATATCTTTATTAGTCACATGTACATCAAAACAGACAGTGGAATGCATCTTTTGCATATTCATTCATGCTTTTGTCATCTTTCCTCAAACTACCTTTTTTAGTTCAGTGATTACCTTTACCTGATTATACCTTGGGGAATATCTTGGGGAAATTAATTAGCCTGAAGGCACTATAAATGCAAGCTGTTGGACAGTAAGAACATAGAACAGTATAGCAGAGGAACAGGCTCTTCAGCCCACAAGGTCTGTGCCAACCAAGATGCCAATTTGAACATATCCCATCTGCCTGCACGTGGTCATATCCCTCCATTCCCTGCCTGTTCATGTGCCTGTCTAAATGACTCTTAAACATTGCTATTTTACCTGTTTCCACCACCCGCTGGCAGAGGATTCCAGGCACCTACCACTCTCTGTATATAAAAAAAATTGCCTCATAGATCTTTAAACTTCCCCCTCTCAACTTTAATCTATGTCCTCTAGTATCTGACATTTACACCCTGGAAAAAAGACCCTGACTATTTAGCCTATGCCTCTCATAATTTTATATACTTCCATCAGGTCATCTCTCAGCGTCCAATGCTCTAGAATAAATAAATCAAGTCTGTAAAACCTCTCCTTATTGCTAATACTAATCCAGGCAGCATCCTAGCGAACCTCTTCTGCACCCTCCCCAAAGCTTCCACATCCTTCCTGTAATGCAGTGAGCAGAACTGCACACAGTACTCCAAATGTGGCTTAACCAAAGTTTTATACAGCTGCAACATGACTTCCTGACTTTCATAATCAAGGCCCCGACTGATGAAGGCAAGTGTACTGTATGCCTTCCTTACCACCTTATCTACTTGTGTTGCCACTTTGAGAGTTATGAACGTATCCCAAGATCTTTCTGTACGTCAGTGCTCCTAAGGGTCCTGCCATTTACTATATATTTTCACCCTGCATTTGACTTCTCTCAGTGCAACACTTCACACTTATCCAGATGAAACTCCATCTGCCATTTCACTGTCCATATTTCCAACTGGTCTATATCCTGCTGTATCCTTTGGCAACTGTCCTCACTATCTACAACTCCACCAATTCTTGTATCATCTGCAAACTTGCTAATCAGCCCACCTATATTTTCATCTAAATCATTTACATATATCACAAACAACAGAGGGCCCAGCACTGATCCTTGCAGAACACCACTGGTCACAGACCTCCAGTCAGAATAACACCCCTCCCTCTACCCTGTCTTCTACGGACAAACTAATTTTGTATGCAATCTACCAAGTCACCATAGATCCGATGTGCCTTACTCTTTTGGATCAGACTGTACTGAGGGATCTTGTGGAATGCTTTACTAAAGTCCATCTATACAACATCCACTGCCCTACCCTCATCAATCACCCTCATCATCTTCTCAAAAAAAAACTCAATCAAGTTTAAAAGACATGAGCTCCTCCATGTAAAGGCATGATGACTCTCCCCGATAAATCCATGCTTCTTCAGATGTGAGTAGATCCTATCCCCAAGAATCTTCTCCAATAATCTCTCTACCATTGATGTTAGGCTCACCAGCCTATAATTTCCTGGTTTGTCTCTATATTCAGGGTCTCAGCAGCCAATCCAAATGAGTATTTCACCATTGATACAGACGTCACCAGCAAATATGTAGAGGACCATGTACCAGAGAAGTCAATTCGGGTGTTCCCCAACCAGAAACCATGGATGAACTGAGAGATCCAATCCCCACTGAAGCCCAGGTCTACGGTGTTCAAATCGTGTGACCCTGACCTATACAGGAAGTTGAGGTACAATCTTTGTACAGCTATCAGGGATGCCAAGAGACAACGTCAGTCCAAAATTGAGTCGCAGACCAGCCATTAGCTGTGGCAGGGCTTGCATGGTATAACAAGCTCCAAACCGAAGTCAGGCAGCATCTCTGACAACAATGAATACCTCTCTGATGAGCTCATGCATTCTATGCACATTTAGAACAGAAGGGCAATTAAATGACATTACCTGCCCCAACAGCCTCCAATACACCTGCACCTACAGTCACTGTTGCAGATGTCAGAACAGTCTTCCAGAAAGTGAATGCTCAGAAAGCATCTGGCCCCGATGGAGTCCCCAGCCATGTCCTCAGATCTTGAGCAGATCAGCTGGCTGGAGTATCTGCTGACATTTTTAACCTCTCCTTACTCCAATCTGAGGACCACTATCATTGCGGTGCCAAAGAAAAATAGGATCACGTGCCTTAATTATTATTGCCTGGTGGCTCTGACATCCACCATCATGAAGTGCTTCAAGAGGCTGGTTGTGCCACACATCTCCTCCAGTCTCCCAGACAAACTTAACCCACTACAATTTACCCACCGCCAAAACAGGTCCATGGCAGATGTCATCTCCCTGGCCCTACACTCATCTCTGGAGCATCTGGGCAACAAATACACTTACTTCAGATTCCTATTTATTGTCCGCAGCTCTGCCTTCAATACTATAATTCCAAACAAACTCATCTCCAAACTTCTAGATCTAGGATTCAACACCTCCCTTTGCAACTGGATCTTTGACTTTCTGACCAACAGACTGCAAATCAGTAAGGATAGGCAGCAACACCTCCGCCATGATTATTCTCAACACTGCTGCCCCACAAGGCTGCAACCTCAATGCCCTACTTTATTCCATATACACTCATGACTGCGTGGCCAGATTCTGCTCTAACTTCATCAACAAGCTCACAGATGACACAACCAAAGTGGGCTGGATCTCAAATAACAAGGAGACAGAGTATGGGAAGGAGATGGGGAGCCTAGTGACATGGTGTCACGACAACAACCTCTCCCTCACTGTCAGCAAAACAAAAAGAGCTGGTCATTGACTTCAGGAAGTAGGAGCGAGCACATGCCCCTGTCTGTATCAATGGTGCTGAGGTGGAGATGGTTGAGAGCTTCATATTCCTCAGTGTAAACAACACCAATAGCTTGTTCTGGTCCAACCACATAAACCAGCGCCTCTACTTCCTCAGAAAGCCAAAGAAATTTGGTATGTTCCCACTGACCCTCACTGCTACAGAGAGTTGTGGACACAGGTCAGTCCATCATGAAGACCAGCCTCCTGTCCATGGACTCCATCTACACTTCCCTATGTCTTGGGAAAGCAGCCAACGTAACCAAAGACCACTCCCACCCCGACATTCTCTCTCCTCGCCCCTTCCATCAGGTAGAAGGTACAAAAGCTTGAAAACACTAACCACCAGGCTTAAGGATAGCTTCTATCCAGTTGTTGTAAGACTCTTGAATGGACCTCTTGCACGATAAAGGTGACCTCTTGACCTCACAAAATACCTTGTCATGGCCTTTGCACCTTATTGTCTACCTGCACTGCACTTTCTCACTTAGTTAACATCCGGACTGCATTTGTCTAAGTCATTGGTTATGTCAGGAACTACTTTCCACCAGCCACAGCAGCTTCAAGAAGTTTGAAGAAGAAAACATTCCTGGATTGCTCTTTAGGAAGAAAGTTCACACTCTGCAAGGGCCAGTGGCTGGTCCAGTGATAGACAACTCCCACTCATTGACAACAGAGAAGAATCTTTACCTGGGCACCTCACCATCTGCTTATTGTTCCTTCACTGAGAGGAAAGTGTATCACACAGCTTTGTACCGTGAAACATTTATCCCCAGCTCGGGCAGTGCCTCCACCATATCTGGAACCTTCAGCATCTGTAACGTACCAATGCAGCCTTTTGGTCATTTGAGGAAAAGAAAAAAAGTGATTAAAGATCAAGACCTCAAACCCTTGTCCCTTGTTTACAGGGCAGCAATAATACCCACACTCCTGTTTGCCTAACAGCCTATAAGCAGGTACACAAAAGCACCAGAGAGGTTCACCAACACCCGAGAAAGTACTCCAAATCCACTGGCTAAGTGAATAACAGTATAACTGAACCAAGGTCCTCTCCCTGGTCAACAGCCCTAGCAACAAGGCCCTAATTATAACCAGTCAATACTGATGGGCAGGTTTTTGTGTTGCTGACAAAAGAAACTATCAGTGGCATCCTTATACTGGTTTTCCACTTTAAGCAGTCATAGGTCAGTGACGACGCTACACTTTTTTGAGGAGATTGAGAGCATGCCTATAACCAAACTCTTGCAACAGACACTCTACTCTGAACTCTGGCAGGACAAGATGTTACCAGGTGAGCAGAGAACAAATTCAAGGATGTTCTCAAAGACACCTTGAAAATGTGCATCAGCCCTGCTGATTCCCGGGAATCTCTGTCCCATGACTGCTCAAACTAGAAAGGATCATCAAGGTTAAACTGAGAACTTTAGGAGTCTTTTTGCCAGCAGCACATGGGAGCCCAGTATAAAGGGCAGAACAAGTGCATCACCTCTGATACTATCAATCTATCCGCCCCATTAAGCAACTACTGCCTCACCTGTGACAGAGCCAGTAGGTCCCACGTCAACCTCATCAGAGACCACAGAACAGGAGTGGGAGCAAGTAATCTCAAACTCGAGCCCCTGGGAAGAAGAGAAGACCATGAATATGTGGAAATGGGCAGTTGTTGTATATAATGCTCAAGGTTATTGTGGAGGATGTGGCAGCTCCTGACACAGGTTTGTGCTATGCTTGATGTATTCCATAAGGAATGTGTTTTAAAAAAAATTGAGGAGGATACTCATCTTGGGAGCAACAGCAGAATGCTATTTGCTTTACAACCCCACCATTTTCTACAATGGAAACATATATAATGCAAGTGGAGGTCCATTGCTGTCTCATTTTTGCCTATTGTGAGAGAATACATTTCAAGCTCTGCACTTCTCATTTCTCCACTGCCCTGTATAGATTACTGCCTTGCAGGATAGGCTTTGGGTATAAACTGTGTTGTGAAATTGTGAATATTCTTGTACCCACTATAGCTGCTCATCCCACCCACAAAGATACTTAATTGCTTTGAAAGAGTTTTGCATTTCTTTTGTACATGTGTAAGCAGTGAGGCATTGTCATAGTTGCTCTCTGACTTCTAATCTTCTAAGGAGCTTACTAACTTTGATAGAAAAGTACAAGGAAGGAAGGTGAATATACTTCAACTATTGTGAAGCCTGATGGAGAAGGCCGGATATTCTTGCTGTGAAAGGGTTTATACCTGAACAGAATTCCAGCCTTTCAGAGAGAAACAATAATGGGGAATTAGTTGAAATTCTTTTTGTTTCAGACAGATAGAATTAAATACAGCTTGTGTGTACTTTGTGTGACAAATATTAGAACGTGCAGTGTTAATTGAATCAGCTTTGATAACAACTTGTTAAAAGTACTGCCAGGTTTGTGTGACCAATTTTAGATTTAGCTTGGAACAAAATTCCAGTGTGCACCCTCGTTCACAAGACGTGGCAGACAGCATTAAGTTACCAGTCACTGTTTGCCAGATTGACTCTTCAGAGTCAGCAGAGTTGAAAGGTACAATTCAACCATGGGAGTTTGCACTCCTCATTAGTATAATAAGCCTGTACATTCTCGCAGGATCCAGTAAAGTTCCTTACCTTGTCACTTTCTACTATTTAAATTTTCTGATCTTGTTTGCTATGGTACAACATTCTGTGCTGTTAAAACACAAGAGCCTCATTTACCAGTTCAAACTAGATTCCAAATTCTGATTAATAGGGGAGCCTGCGATTTTCACCATCTGCAATTCTTCAATCATCCCATTTTAAATAGGTGGTAAAGGACAGCCACATTCTGTATGCTGGGGGACAGATTTATTGAAGCTGCATTTTTTTTCCTGCCATAACCCAAAACCAATGGGAATTACTTTTAGATATCACTGTTATATTTAACAAGTAAAGACAGGAGTAAAAATGGCCAGCAATATCAGTCTACATGATGGCCTCACACAACATTATGTCATCTACCAGGCCTAGCTATGATGAAGGACAATCACCTCTGCGGGATTTCATTTCACAAGGAATCTGTTGTAGAGCAATGTCATCCTTTTCAAGGGCAGATCTGTGGCTCAGGATTGCTTTCAATGCTGGGGGTATTGCATAAGAGATGTAAAACTTTCCTGCGAAGATCTTTGTACACTTCAATAAATTTTTTACTCACCCAAACATAAAAGGCATTTTCATAATCTCTACCATAGGAATGATGTTGCATGTGATTGTCTAAATAAAACATGCTCTCAGTTTTTACATCTTCATCTTCTTCTAAGCAAGCACAGCCCCAAATTTGGTGTTGTCTGCTATCTCAAATACAAGGGTCTTCAAATTCTTTGTTGTTGGGTGCAGGTCCATCATTTTGCATGGCAAAGAAGCCTGACAATGGATAAAGAGGAAAACCTGCAAACTACACTAGGGAAAGATGCAGGTACTGGTCAACATAATGCTGCTGTGGAAACATCCATGTAGCTAAGAAGACTGGTGCATCAAGCTGTCATTCATAAGACATTAAGCAGAGTAACTGAAATTTCACATGAAGGAAACGTTAACAAAATTCACTGGAAATTTGATTGCATAGCACTGTTCTTTTCATCAATTTGTGACCCAAGGTCAACACAACAATGAATAAATTGCATCAATGACCATTTCCAGTTGTCATTGAGTGAAGTGTGAAATTAGACCAGGACCCTTTAGTTGGGATCCATGTTATTATAAAGAATGTCTTCCCTGTGTTAGATGCTTATCAAATGGAATCATTGCGCAATACACATTTGAAGCCATCCTGACATCAATTGGAACTCCCAGGTCCAGTAAGTGACTATTGCTTTGCAATTACAAAAAACAAACACAAGAGCACAGCCTGTTGGGTACTATGGCCAGGTAATATTTCTATGCTCAGTCAGCTCATGATGGGATGATTTATTAGGCAGCTCCAGAATTCAGTGGCAGCTGCTCAGACACCTCCCAAAATGCTCAGATTGTGTTCAAACAAGAGGTGGATACTTTTTGGATAATTTAGTCTGTGAGGAACCTTTAATGGACAGGGATCAACAAGAAACCCATGAAGAGCAGGCACAGTAGTGTAGTGATTAGCGTAACGCTATTACAGCACCAGTGACCTGGGTTCAATTCCGGCCAGTCTGCAAGGAGTTTGTATGTTCTCCCCGTGTCTGTGTGGGTTTCTTCCGGGTGCTCCAGTTTTCTCCCACATTCCAAAGACGTACAGGTTAGGAGCTTTGCGCATGCTATGTTGGCGCCGGAAGCATGGCGACACTTGCGGGCTGCCCCCAGAACATGACGCAAAAGATATATTTCACTGTGTGTTTCGATGTACATGTGATTAATGAAGATATCTTATTTCCTTCAGCCCGACATTTCACCCAAGAATGCCCCCTCCCCCTCAGTGTGGTCTATTCCTAAAAATTCCATATCAATGGAGGATATAAGGCAAACAGCTATTTTTGTTACTAATTTATGGACTCCATCTACATGTGAGGGTGTAGTTGCTCTACTACCTACAGCAGGGGGGATATAGGGGTAAAGGTTCAAATGTGTAGAAAGGTGTGGGAAGGAATGGTGGAAGGGGAGTGTTTGTGAGTTTCAGCATTGTAGAGCACCATGTAGGAGGGCTGAGGAGGTCACCTTGACATGTCCATCGACCTCATGATTGTATTTGCTACTGTTGGTCCATTGTAAGTGGTTCTCACTCCTGACATGCATCTCATTCACTGGCACTTTAATCTCTCTCTTACACAGAATCTTTGTTATTCGCTCCACATTATCTACAGCCTTCCTTTCCTCCATGGCTGGGGTAATGTGCATTACAGCAGTTCGACCTTCACGGGGAGTGCATTGTTACCAGCTGGTGCTACTCTCTGATTGCTGTGCATCAAAGAATCAGCAACCACTATAAATTGGGACCCTCTTGGACCCGTGCAGGTCACAATTGAGCACATCTTTTTGGGTGATAATCGGGCTATTTCTACTGCATTGTCAGGAAACTTCACAATCATTTTTGAGAGGAATGGGACTTGATTTGGCACTGTTACAACACACAATGATATATCATTGCACCAAAGGAAGGTGAAATCTAGTTTCTAGGTGCACATGGGACCACAGCAAAGACTTCAAGCTCTTTCCACAGCATCACTTCATAACTAACAGCAATGCACACCCTCCACTGTGATGCTGAATTCATTTACATAAAGAAGAAATTAGAAGCCAACAGGCAATCACAGACCAACCAAACTGTTCTGTGTTGTTACTAGACTGGATTTTCTAATTGGCCATGAGAATCGTCTGGAACAGGGAATTTTACATCTGATTATGTTGAGTGAAGACTTAATCTGTGAAATCTTTTGAGTTCAATCTTCTTGTAATATTGAGAGTTAGCTTCAGCCATTAAATTTGTTTAATGGCCGCATTTGAGTGGTAGCTTGTCTGTTTTAGAGAAGGGAAATAAACTAAAGCTGGCATTTAACTGATTAAAGGAAAAAAAAAGTGTTAAATCAGGCTCTATCCACAAAATGACAGGCACCCTCCCTGCAGAGAACTAACATATAATTCAAGTGGTAGAAATTTAAAATCAAAAAATTGTTGAAGGGTCTTTGATCTGAAATGTTAATTCAGTTTCTCTTTCCACAAATACTGCCTAACCCATTGTGTGTCCTTCCAGCATTTTCTCTTTTAATTGGCAAGTGGCAATCAGCTGCTTAATGATCCCCTCGGCATCCACCCCTAGCATGAGCTTCATTATCTTTCCTTTGATGATGTCTTGTACTAAGCTTGGATAAAACTAGCATTCCAAATTATTATTTCAGTTTTGTCACCTCACAATGTTCTTTATCGCTTTAAGTATTTTGGGAAAAAAATAATCATCACCTTAATATTTCAAGAAGTGGAGTTTCAAGTGTAGCCTCTGCAGTGAGAATATGGATGTTTTCAAGTGCTCAGACTAACCTTATCATGAGTATGTTCTGCTTACCCATCAGGTTTTCCACAACCACTAGAAGGGAAACAGGACATTGACCAAACCATGCTGAAGCACTGGCAGATTTTAAGGAGGTGATTCCTATGCTTTTCTGCCATCAGTTTTTGTCATCATCCTATTATACTTCCTCAAGCAATGTTTCCCTTTTTTAATCTTCACACAGTGGCTGCAAAAATATTTATTTGAAAACTAAAATAATGGAGACAAATTCACTGACATTCATTCACATTCACCGGTTTTCCCCCACTATCCCCTTACCCCTGCTATCTCCCTGATGGTACATTATTCCTCCTGATGTTGACTTGCTTCTTTTCTATGGGCCATGCTAACCCATGGACCTGCAAGTTCCGGTCCATTTTTTTCTCCTCTTTATCAGGGATATTGTCCCACATGCGGTAGATTGTAATGATTTTCAAGCAGCACTCTGCCTGAAGATACAAAACAAACAAACCATCTTTTTAGCATTCTATTAAGCTTTCCTCTGTAGCTTGTATGGTGCAGATCTCTATTTTTTTTCTGTACAAATTTAGGTCATTATCCATCATTCTCAGTATGCATTCTTTCATTTTCTCCAGATCATAAATAACTGTGCTTCTCTTAACTACTGCACAATAACACCATTCTTCAAACTGCCTGAATAATATGGCATTAATATGCACTATCAATTTTCTGTGGTTTGAAACCACACAAGCATTTATAGAGTGATCCCCATCCTTGTTCAGGTGGACGCTCAGACTAGTGCATGGCCATAGGCTGTTAAGATTTCATGGATTCTTAGGAAGTTGGCCTGTTGGTAAAACATCTAATATTATCTACGATTTGTGCAAGATATTTCCCATCATTAAGATGGCATCAGATATCTTCTTTTTGTGGTATGAGCTACAAACTCTTATCATCTCATAGGTTTGACTTGGAAGAACGTTGCTTCATCCATCTGCTGGAGGAACTCAGTGGGTCATGCAGCATCTGTGGGGGAAAGGAATTGTCAATGTTTCGAGTCGAAACTGCATCGGATTGTTTGCCTCCAGCAGATTGTTGGTTGCTCCAAATTCTAGCATCTGTAGCCTCTTGTGTCTCCTGCTACTCCATGTTCAGTGTTGAAGATCTTTTCAAGAGCGGTGGAAAGGACTATTTTTTTAAATCTTAAATTAATTGCATTCATGTCAGAGGGCTAATTCGTTCACTGTCTTTGCAGTGATGTGGAGGAGCTGAAGAGGAGTATACCTTGAGACATCCAGGTATAACTAGTATGACCTACAAAAATAGCTTCTTGGATGCAGCTTCTATACATTATGAAGCTGACCAAACATCTATTCCATGATGCACAACTTAAAGCATGGTCCATATGATGTTCCAACCATAGTTAGAAATTAATGGTTGGAGCAGTAGAATGCACCAATTAGTCAGAAGAGAAGACTCCTTTCCAGCTGTACAAAATCAGAGGATTACCACTCAGATTTTGTTGAGAACAAATATACTACCTGAGACGTTGTTAGAGCTTGAGATTTTTCTAGAGCAAATATCACACAATATGTTGGGAAGAGAGAAGTATGTATTGGTTGAGGGCAAGGGGAAGGAGAATGGTGATGGAAACTAGATCTGTTGGGTTTCTGTCCTTTTCTGAATCTGACTCGAAAACTCTGATGGAGGGGGCTGACACTTGGAGACAATGCTGGCAGAATAACACGATTGTAATCAGTTCTATCTCTGTCAAAGTCAGTGGAAAGCAAAATCAAGTGGGATTCATAATAGGTAGTAGATCTATCTTATGCCACTTTGACAAAAATCACTTCACTATTTGCCTTCAGGAGGACATAACAAATAAGGATTGAATCCCAATGGAAGCAGGGCTTGACAGTGTTCTGAACTTCGGTTCCTATTCAACAATGCAGCAGCCAAAGAAGAATGGGAAATTCAAACTCGGGACTTCTTTTTGAGAACATTATTTAGCTTGGCTTGGTTGGTCACATGACAAGATAAAGCTGCACAATGTAGTAAGCACATATCAGGGTCAGGTGTTGGGCCAGATTTGGGATTTTCAGCATGACTGACGGTTTACACAACTTCTAGGGGAAAGCATGGTTTTCATTTAGCCTTTGGGCGGATTCCTCATTCCATCCATAACTGTGCCTCTGAAACTGGCCAAGTTAGGAAGTGTGTATGTATTTTCTGACCCTTGTCTGCCACTGGGGAGCTTTTTCATCTTTGGATGTTTGTCCTTCAAATGAATTTTTTAAAAATTTAAAATAATCAAAATCTCACTGAATCCTGCAGTTAGAACATATAACAGTGTAATACAGGGCAACATGCCCTTCAGCCCACCAAGTCTGCACCAATCATGATGCCAATCTAATTCATCCCATATATTTGCACAGGGTTGGTATCCCTCTATTCCCTGCCTACTCATGTGCTTGTCTAAATGTCCCTTAAACTTTATCGTCATATCTGCTTCTGCCATCTCCCTGGCAGCACAATCCAGCCACCAACAACCCTCTGTGTAAAAATTCTTGCCTCACACATCGCCTTTAAATTTTCACCCTCTCACCTTATAGCTATGCCCTCTGACATTTCCACTCTAGGAAGATTACTCACTCTCTGCCCTATCTATATCTCTCATAATTTTATATACTTCTCTCAGGTCACTGCTTAGTCTCCTACACTCCAGAATCAAGAAAAAAAACCAAAAAAAAATAGCTAATCCACTTCAGTCCAGGCAACGTCCTGGTGAACCTCCTCACAACCTTCCAAAGCCTCCACATCCTTCCTATAGTTTGGCACCCAGAACTGTACACAGTACTTCAAATGTGGTCTAACCAAAGTTTTGTACAACTGCAACATGACTTCCCAGCTTTTATAAGCAATGCCCTGACCAATAAAGGCAAGTATGTGGCATGCCTTCTTTACCATCCTTGTGTTGCTACTTTCAGGGGGCTTGAATCCCAAGATCCTTCTGTACATCAATGCTCCTAGGGGTCCTGCTATTTATTGAATACTTTCCTCTTGCATTTGACCTCCCAAAGTGCAACACCTCATACTTGTCCAGATTGACAAAGTAATTTCTCCATATTTCCGATTGATCTATATCCTGCTGTATCCTTTGACAACCTTCCTCACTATCCACGTTTGCCAATTTTTGTGTCATCTGCAACCTTACTAATCAGCCCACCTACATTTTCAACCAAATCATTAATATGTATTACAAACAACACAGCTCCCAGCACAGATCCTTGTGGAAAACCACTGGTCACAGATTTCCAATCAGAATAACACACCTCCACCACTACCCTGTCTTCTATGACCAAGCCAACTCGCTGTAGATCCCACTTGACTTAATCTTCTGGACCAGCCTACCAAGAAGGACCTTGTCAAATGCTTCATTAAAGTCCATGTAGACAACACCTACTGCTCTACCTTCAATCATCTTCGTCACCTCCTCAAAAAAAACTCAATCAAGTTCATAAGACAGGACATCCCCGCACAAAGCTATACTGATTATCCCTAACAAGTCCATGCTTTTCCAAACACAAGTAAATCCTGTCCCTAAGAATCTTCTCCAATAATTTCCCTACCACTGATACATGACTCGCTAGCCTCTAATTTCCTGGATTAGCCCTGTCACCCTTCTTTAAAAAAGGAAAAACATTGGCTTTTCTCCAGTCCTCTGGGACCTCACCTGTGGCTAAAGAGTATACAAAGGTCTCTGTCCAGGGTCCTCCTTTGCCTCCCTTAGTATCCTGGGATGGATTCCATCAGGCTCTGGGGAGTTATCCACCTTAATGTTTTTCAAGAAGCCTAACAGCTCATCCTTCTTAATATTGACATGCCCTAGAATAGCAACATACCACCTCCCCCAGCCCCCAATCTCACCATCATCTATGTCTGTCTCTTTGGTGAAAACCCACATGAAGTACTCATTTAGGACCTTGCCATTTCCTTAACTACATGCATAAATTCCCTCTTTTGTCCTTGACTGGATCTATCCTTTCCCTGGCTACCTTCTTGCTCCTAACATATGTATTAAATGCCTTAGGATTCCTCTAAATACTACTTGCCAAGGACACTTCATGGCCCCTTTCAGTGCTCCTAATTTCTTGTGTCAGTTCTTTCCTGCTTCCTTTGTATTCCCCAAGGGCCTTGTCCAATTCCAGCTTCCTAAACCTTACATATGCTTCCTTGTTTCTTTTTGACTAAGCTTACAATATCTCTTACTGAGATCTCTCTTATTACAATATCTCCATGAACCTGTTCAAATGTCTTTTAAATATTGTTAATGTACCTGCCTCAACCACTTCCTCTCTTCTTTGCTAGAGTAGAACTAGCAAACCTTACTACAAAGATATACACAAGCACACTCAAAGGTCTTCTGAATTGTTAGAGGTATTAATTTCATCATGGTAACAACATTTATGTTATATTCTCTGATTAATACACCACATATTCCTGCAGAAACTCTAGTCCTTTTGATTCAAAGTTCAGAAATTCAATTATCTGAGAATTCTTTAAGCACTAAATTTCCACTTACCTATTTTATTTACATCATTTCATTGCAATCATTGAATAACTCAATTCTTGTGAGAAACATTTTTAAATTATTAATAGACTTTATACGACTAGCTTTTCTGATTTGCATTGGTATATTCAATTACCATAGAAATTACTTGAGCTGATGGTAAATATTTACATCATTCTACCACATATTTACTCCAAATATCTTGGTATTTAGAGAGCTGGAAGGTAGGAGACAGGAGAGTGAGAAAAGGAAGATAAAGGGAAACAATAGACTTATCAAAAATCAGTGACTGCAAAGACAGTGGTTGGGAAATTACAGAATCTTGATTGGACATTCATTTAACTGACAGGAAAGAAAATTAGGATGTGTGAACATGTGTTTACATTAGCAGAGTTCTATGTGACTGTGATTCCATGCGAGGAGCCTTCATTCAGCTAATCATCAAGCACAGCACAGATGGAAGCTACACTACCCATAGTCCCTGTGCATCATCGTTGGTAGACTTATCTCTTTTATCCCACTGTACTTTTCTCTTACAAACCCCTGCAAATATTTCCCTTCAATTACTTATCCAGTTCTCTCAGCATCTTGATAATCAGGTGATGCTTTCCTGCAAAGTTTCTTGTTGGCTACTTTATCAAAATCACCAATGATTTTGTACACCTATCAAATCTCCGTTTAATCTAAAGAGCTCAACAGTTTCTCCAATCAACCCAGTATAACCAAAGTGTCTAACCCCTTGCCCCTTTCTAGTAAATCTCATGGATCCTCTCTGTTGTGACAGTCTTTTCCAAAATCTAATCACCCTCTGCCTAACATCTTCCAATTATTTTCTATTTCCATATTACCAATATAATCAAAGGATCATTTTATACATTCTGATTGTCCCACAGGAAGTTTCACCAACCAGAGGTGCATGATGACAATTATTTAAGTACCAAGTACCAATTGTACTTTTGCCAATTCCCACAAACTTAGACTCTCCACCTGGAACGTAATATTTTCTGCAGCTTATAGATCCTTCCAAGATAGCCACTCAATTCTCTGTTTTCCATCTTTCCTGCTAAACGAATTTCTTTGCTGCTTTCCAATTTCATTTAACCATTGTCATAATATGTTCTAGAGCCCTTTGACTCTCACCAACTTTTCTTTACAATATTTTTATTAAATCCATGAAAAAAAATACAGAGTACATGCATCAAGAAAGAGAGTAAAAAATATTAATGAATACATTGTGTTAAATCGTACTTAGGATTACAATACTCTAAATCAATAATCACATATAGTTAGTTAATAAAGGAAGAAAAAAATTGAAATATTTTATTACAAAAAAAAATCTACCCCCACTACCAAAACCCAAAACTGTTAGATAGAAGAAACAAGGAAAAACCTTAAAAACATAACAGTGTCAGCCAATATCTGCGTTTTAGTCCCCAAATCAAAGACTTTGAAAATAATTCAAAAAGGATCCCCACAGGGTTTGCAAGTCTAGGTTATATTCAAAAACTGAACAGCAAATCTTCTCTAGATTCAAATATGACATAACATCCCGTAACCATTGAACATGCGTAGGTGGAGTAGCTTCCTCCCATTTAAGCAATACGGCTCTCCTGGCTATAAGAGAAATAAAAGCCAGAATATGTAAATCAGAAGCCTTCAAAGTTATATCTTTTTCTCCAACAATCCCAACTAATGCAGTCAAAGGATTAAGTTTAAAATTTATTTTGAAAAGTAAAGAAAAAGTATGAAAGACCTCTGTCCAATATTTTAAAAACTCTGACACATCCAAAACATGTGAATTAAGGAAGCCACTTTGTTATTGCATTTATCACAGTAAGGAGATATATCAGAATAAAAACGGGTTAGTTTATCTTTAGACAAGTGAGCTCTATGGACCACTTTAAATTGAAGGAGAGAATGACGAGCACATAATGAAGTATTAACCAACTTGAAAATTTCATTCCAAGCTTCCTTGGAAACTGACATCTGCAAACCTTGTTCCCAAGCGTTTTTTAATTTTATCTAGTGGCACCTTACTCATTCCTAATAATCTGTCATAAATATTAGATATTGAACCATCCTGAAAGGGTTCCAAATTAAAAATTACATCTAATAAATTCTTATCAGGACACAAAGGAAAAGAATTTACTACATCAATGCACTCTGTACTAACTCAATGTAACTGCACTGTGTAATGAGCTGACCTGTACGATCGGTTTGTAAGACAAGCTTTTCACTGTACCTCGGTACAAGTGACAATAATAAACCAATAAATAATAAATAGTGATCTGAGTCTTATATGTGTATCAACCTCCTTATCAAAGATTCACCTCCCTAATGTCACTGCCCCCATTGAGTACAAAAATTTAGTGATTAGGTTTCAAAGGTAGTGAATCGGTATCTGACATGTACATAAAGCCACGCCTGAAGCTATCAATTAAAACAAAGCATGGAAATCTGCATGTTCTGGAAGTATTTCTATTTGCTGGACACAAAATACAATTTCTCTCCCCATAGAAGCATGGTCATATTCAAATCCAGGGAGAATAGCCTTGCATCCCGGACCAGTTAGGCTCTCTCCAGTATACACAAGGGTGTTGCTGGAGTTTATCCAGTTAACACCCAGTAGCATTTCATTGAATTGTTAAACTCATCCCGTGTAAACATAAGTTGTTATTCCATATGTAATCATCTATCATGAAAATGAGGTGAAATTACAAATATAAACAAGATAAACAAACAAAAGGCAACATATATATACTCCCAATTGATTTTAGGGAATCAGTAAAAGTCTATAAAAATCCTTTTGATACATCTGACAACGCAAATCAATGAGATGACATACTTTGAGCATACAGGGGAACATGGAAACATGCATCTCATTTTGAATGATTCATCCAAATCAGTGAAAAAATTTATATTCAAAAAACCAAAGGTTTGTATAAGCTGAAGTTAGTTCTGACTCTGACTTCTTGCTCTCTTCCCTTGGTAATCTGGAGCATGTTTCACAGGAGATCTCAACAGCCTGTTAAGTTTGTAAGATGTAAAGGCTTACTTAACTTTGTGGCATTCAATTACTGGTTATCTAGTTTCTTGTTGGATTCAGCAGAGACTACTCTTTACATTCGTTACTATTTAATTTTACGTTTTTAATAAGAAAGGTAATGCACGAGTTTTGATTTCAATTTGTTTAGATCCAGTCATTGTTAACAAATCCAATGTAGGATTAACTTAATCATTGATTTCAGTGACTCACGTCAAGGACATGTCAGGACGGACTTTCAGAAGCAACATAAATTTCCCAATTACATGAACAAAGTGCTTTCACTGCAACGAACGTTACCTTACTCCATTTCATTTTGTGCCTACGCCTCTTTTCATTAACTTTTTTTAAGTGACTACATTATCTCCCTGCAGGGAAGACAACTGCTACGGGATCTAACATGACAGAGCAATAAAAAGTAAAATTGAAAACAAAATACAGAACTGGATTAGCTGATTGACCCCTTATGTCAAATCTCTACACAGAAATATACCATTATATTATTACCACAGGACAGGAATAGTTAACATCACCATCCAAACAACTTTTCAGAACTGGTGAACTGCCAATCATTTCCTATTACCACATTACTCTCGTGGTCTGAAACACCTCTGCAAAAGATAAGTGCCATATTAGATGAAGGCTATATAAAATTACAGGTTTGTGAACTTGGTGTAGGAAATAAATATTTAAAGTATTACTTCTAATGAAATAAATTGTCTTTACACTGCTGATTGCACAAGAATAGGTCAAACCTATTAACCAGAGGGCTGCGAGTTCATGTCAGTGGCTACAGTCAGTCATCAAAGAATTTAAACTTCAAGTCCAATGATGTGGCTGCATTCCAAAATAGCTCATTTGACTTAACTTCAGAATTAAAATCAAATCTGCAAAGGCTGCATTATGGATTGATGCTGAATATCAGTTACCAGCATTAGGTTTAATGAGGACAGACCTCAGCAAACTGGAACTTATTCAGCTAAAAATCAGCCATTTAGATAGGGCTATCCTTGCAAGCTTCTCAAACACTCTAGTCTTTTAGCAGACCCATTAGATTGAGAGAGATGAAAAAAAAATAACTCTCTCCTGAAGAGAATGATGTATAGCATTGGCAACATTAAAGTAAAACCACCAGAAGAAGATGAGTAATGATCACAGTGTTTGAACTGAGGCAGTTTATTATGAGAAGTGAATGTGTGTTTTAAGTGATCGCACAGAGTGTGTATGACTAAGGCATTACAAAAATGGCAGAATGAAGTCAAGATAGAATGAAGACAATGAAGAGTATTTGCTATGTAGACGTTTATGAAGGAAAAAAGTTAGGCCATAGGGACATAGAGCAGTACAGCATGGATACAGGCCCTTTGGGCCAACCAGTCCATGCCGACCATGGTGCCCACCCAGCTAGTTCCAACTTCCTGCCTTCGGCCCATGTCACTCTAAGCCCCACCCCTCCATTTACCTATCCAAGTACTTCTTCAATGATACTATTGTACCTGACTCAACCACTTCCTCTGGCAGCTTGTTCCATATACTCAACACTATCTGCATAAAAAAGTTGCCTCTTGGGTCCCTTTTAAATCTTTCTCCTCTCATCCTAAATCTATGCCCCCTAGTTTTGGACTCCCCTACCCTGGGGAAAAAGACTGTTGCCATCGACCTTATCTATACCTCTCATAATTTTTAACACTTCTACAAGGTCACCCCTCATTCTCATACGTTCCAAGAAATAAAGACCTAGCCTGGCCAAACTCTCCTTATAACTCAGACTCTAGTCCTGGCAACACCCTCATAAATCTTCTCTGCAATCTTTCCAGTTTAACCACGTCTTTCCTATAACAAGGTCACCAAAACTGTACACTGTACTCCAAGTGCGGCCTCACCAACAACTTCTACATCTGCAACATAACATCCCAACTCCGATACTCAATGTCCTGACCAATGAAGGCCAGCATGCTCAATTCCTTTTTCACCACCCTGTCAACATGAGATTCTGCTTTCAATGAACTCTGCACTTGTACTCCTCGATCCCTTTGTTCCTTTACACTCCCTAGTGCCCTACCATTCAATGTATATGTCCTACACTGGTTTGACTTTCCAAAATGCATTACCTATGCCATGCAAATGCATCACATAAATGCATCACACAATGTGATACAAATTTTGCCTTTTGATAAAAAAAGCTTGTTAAGAAATTTACAAGAATAGACATCTGCAAGGAGATTAGGTTCAGGTTGCCAGTCGACCTTGAGCATGGACCATCAAGTATCCAAGCAATAGAACAGGACAATAAAGGAAAGATTTCATGAGAAGCCAAGGGAACCATGACACTGGATAGACTGGTTTGTAAAAACAGCAATAAAACATTTGAAATTACCAGAGGTTTTTTTTAAAATCAGACCAATACAAGATACTGATAATGAAAGACAAATGAAATAAGGTGGTTGATTTTAACTTGGTGTTATATATCCTACCCTAATTTAATTTTTATTTGAAGTTAATGGTATGAAGAATAAAATACAGTGCATAATGGATAACTAAATCATTCACAAAAGTTAAATTAATCCTTGGGATTCAGAAGACACAAACCAGAAAAACAAAGACGTTAACTTTGGCCAAGCAGCAGATTACACTCATAGGGAGATTCTAGTCATTGGGAATTCTTTCTCCAGAAAGCAAGTAGGGAAATGCGCCAAAAATAGTCACCATTACTACCTGCAGGCTTCTGCTGATCTCTCACTGTAGCTTCAACAGAAGGTCAGAAGAAATGCCAAAAGGAATGTATGAGAGGTAGATCCCAAGTTATAGCAGAAAGGCAGAGAATCTCTATGGATATTCTACTCCACTACCTGTAAACTGCTGTCTAACTAGAGTTATTCTAGTTATTCATAGTAAATTCATGCACAGGAGGAGACAATTTGGCCAGCCGATCCCAACTTTCAGTACTATGCCCATTATCCTGCAGGTCACAGCTCTTCAATTGCATAACCAAATACAGTTTAAAAACAGCAAGTTTCTGCCTCTACCATACTTTGTGGCAGTGAGTTCCAGACCCCCACATCTTTGAAGTGTAAATGTTTTCCTCTTATCACCTTGCTTAATCCTTCTATTGTTCACTTTAAAACTGTATCCCGTCGTTTCTGACCATGCTGTTTATTTCTCTGATAATTTTATAGATAATGTCTAATTTTATCATTTTATATTTAAATTAGAGAAAGCTTAGTACAATTCCTAAAGTGGATAAGTGTTGGATGTTCGCACCAGAATACAGATGTCATTAAAGTTGTAATCACGAGGATGGTCTCAAAATTCTGTTTGCAGTAATCTCTCTAGGTACATCTTTCCACTATCTTCTAAGAAATTTTGGAGGCGACAGAATCTCCTTTTTGGGAACTTTATCGCCAATGTTGAATCTTTCAGAATAGAACTATCAGAAATTGCAATATACAGTATCTGAGAAGTACAGTCTGCCTTGAAGTGGGATCAAAGATGCCTTCTCTCCCTATGTACCAACAGATGCAATGACAACATACAACATGGACAACTGCGCCTTTACAGTCAGTCCTGGTATCAATTTCCCAGATTCCCAGCAGACATAATTGAATTACTAGGCCATCGAGGAAAACAGTGACATTGAACATAAAAAAACAAACAATGTTAATGGAACATACCAACTGACATTCTTTAGACTTTGAATAGACTGCACCAGGAGCTTTTAATTTATCTATTGATTCTTCAAAAATTAACTAGTTGAGTCCTTACTCTTACAAGTTCTGACTCCTATTGGGCCAACTACTGAAGGAACTTGAACAAATTCCTTTTCATGAATCAGATTAGATTAGTTAAATAAATCATGCAGAAGCTTGTTGAAATGAAGGGAAGTTCCACATAGAGTAGCTTTATGTTTATATTATAGAGAAATTGCAGTAGAATTACAATGGCCAATTTCCTGGATTAAGGCATGAGGGATGAAAAGTAATGCGTCCACATACCAATGGCCAATTAACTTCAGTGATACACAATATCTCAGCTACTTTTTGGGATGGAAAGAGAGATCATGATGTGATTGAATTCCAGGATAAAACTGGCTGTATAAATGCAGCTGAATTACACATCCCATAGAGTGGGTTTCATATAAGCATCAATCAAGAGATACTCCTGTGTAAAAAGGCAACTTGTGGTTCGAGGCCAAATTTTCTGATTGGCATGGAAACTGACAGAGGCCATATTCCTGACTGTCAATCAGTTTTACCAGAACTATGTAATATATACATATGACACACATTTATTCTGCTCCTCAGTGTGCAATTACCATTCATTCTTTCTGTTCATGTCCATCAAATTAAACAATATACTTTTTCTTTGAACCTTTTTTTTTTAACTATTTCATTAGTAATAATGTGACAATATTCTTTTTTTTAAACAAACAGCTTGCTACTCTTTTCTTTTTGAAACTACTGCCATCCAATTCACATTTCCCAAAGGCAGACCAATTTGTGACAGTCGGATATTAGCAAGAAGAGGCGGACTCATCAGCAACAGAAACTAAATCATGGCAGCTCCATTTAAGATGAAAGTAAATGCATGAAATGACAATTGTTCAGGGGGAGCTTCCAGGTTGGAGGGGAAATTGCAACACCACACAATTGGGAGGGGGACAGATCTTATTCTTGAAGAGGGGATGAGTTTGGGTGTGGACAGAGGCCAAAACCAGAAATGTGAGCAAATCAGGAAGCCAGCTCTGCTCCAATGACTTCCACAGTTAACCCAAAAACATTTGGTTGTTTCTATGCAACCCCCTTAGGAGAAATTGGCTATGCAGAGGCACCTAGCTCATTAGATGATGCATCATCAGTTAGTGATTGGAAGAGAGGTACTAATGGAGAAAAATTGAAAAAACTTTGCACTGGGCCTCTTATCGAGACATTTTCTTTCCCATCTGAATTTGAAAAGCACAATGTTAATGGAACATGCTAACCCCCCATTCTTATGATTTTTGAAGTGGCCTGCATCATTAGCTGTTAATTTATCTATTAGTAACTAAGCTAGCTACTTCACAAAGCTCTCCACTGTTACATTTTCCATCCTGTCACTTCTGGGCCTGTTGCTGACAAATTGTTTCAGATGTATTCCAATAATACCTCAACAACGCCATTAACATTGTATTGTAATTTTCAATCTCTAACAAATCCTAGGGAAGGGAAAAACTATTAAATGTGTTGGTAAAGAAAATATCAAGATTTCTAGGTTATGATTTCTGAAAATACATTGAAGTAGTAAAATGCTGCCAATTCATTAAAATTCCCCATGTTATGATTGTGGTGTGGACCCCTACAACTTCAAAGAAAATTCTGTTCTAAACCCAGAAATTATATGAATTATTCTAGACAGAGCTTTTACCAGATTAAAAGATATGCACCATTCACAAGAGGTTGTGATGTGCTTTGTTGCATTGTGGTCTAATAGACTGAAATGTCATTAATTGAAGAGTTAATAGATGTGTCAAATGCACACACATTGTCGCCCGAATCTGTGGTTTCTCTTCTTTACTGTAGAACCTGGCATATAATTTAAGTCCACCTGAGAGCAGACTGTGCCTCAGTGCACCATCATCTGAAAGGCAGCCCCTCTGACAGTGCAGGGCTCCCTCAGTGATGCCTAGATTTTAATTGTTCCATGTCATAAATGGGACTTGAACCGGTATTTTTGTAATGAACATCATATTATTTAAATGTTGAAAGAGCAGAGTCTTGAGATGCAGAGGAATATATAGGCACCTAATTCACAATTCGCAAAAGGCTAAGATGCAGGTACTGTGCATCATTAAGAAAGCCTACAGAAGGTTGTTGTTTATTGTTAGGGGAAATTGTGTACAAAGTTCTATGTTGAAGAATAGCAACCACAGGTTCAGACATTTAGCTGAGGAACTAATGGCACAAAGCAGCCATCTCTGGAATTAATGACAGAATAGCTCCAAGACAGAATTCTGCCTAAACATTATCCTAGTATTTTTGCCAAAGTTTATCCTTCAATTAATACCACAAACCAGATAACTTGATAATTATGCTGTACTTTGAGGGAAACTACCGACAGTTCTGCACATAACCAACAGTGTTTTCCCAGGTAAATATTAGCAACTTCCAAATCTCGTGACAGCTATTCACCAGCATTTCCGTGACAGCATTCTGTTGTGAGACTCATGGATGGCTCCTGTAACCCATATGGACTACACACCATCACTGGATTGCTCAGAGCAATGAAGTCTGGCATGCAGTGCAAAGGTGTGGCAATTCCCCAGCTCTTACATTGAGGAATATGTTCAAACAACCTAACAGTGGGTCTCACATGGAATTCCACCAATCCCTCCCCACCGCTTACACCAGTGAAGAAAAGCACCTTCAAGGAAGTTGTACCCGTTTGCATTTTTAGATTTTGTAATTATTTGAATTCTTTTAGTGTCAAGTGCTTAAAGTGTTCAGATTTATATTCTGATTTTTTTCGATAATTGTTCAATTTTACTTAAAATCTTTGGTTAACTTTTATGGCTGAATGGTTAAGGTGTTGGCCGTGAAATCCAATGGGGATTCCCCTCGCAAGTTCAAACCCTGCTTGCAGCACTAACACTTTAGATACCAGGGTAGTTTCTTATGGGCAGGCACAGTAGTGTAGCGGTTAGCGTAACACTATTACAGCGCCAGCGACCCAGGTTCAATTCCAGCCGCTGCCTGTGAGGAGTTTGTACTTTTTCCCCGTGTCTGTGTGGGTTTCCTCCCACATTCCAAAAATGTACAGGTTAGGAAGTTGTGGGTATGCTATGTTGGCACCGGAAGTGTGGCGACACTTGCGGGCTCCCCCAACACACTCTACACAAAAGATGCATTTCACTGTGTTTCGATGTACACGTGACTAATAAAGATATCTCATCTTAATAGCTTTGGAAGATTCTGGAATGCTATTTTGATAGTCAACGAAGACAAAGGGTGTGGTTTTACTGGCTTTCAGTTTTGTTCCCAGCAGTTTCAATGGGCAGAGCTTGTTACGATAGTCATAGAGTTGTAGAATCATACAGCCCTGAAGAATCAGAGGTCTGTCAGCCCACCAATTCCAGCCACCCCCCCACCCTCCACGTGACAAGATGAACATGTTGAAGGTTCAGCCTCATTATTGGCTGCAAAATATGACCTATCATCACATTGGTTGTGATAGTAACTTAGATAATGTGACATTGATAATTGGACCTATTATCACATTGACATTAGTGGGAGATTGCTGTGCACGATCTGGCTGTCAGATTTTCTCTACTACAAAGCGCCAATAATACTTCATGGACTGCAAATCATTTGGGGACATCAGATGTCATGAAAGGCATTATATAAGTGCAAGGCTATGCAAGCCAGACATACAGGAGGGCAGCACGGGTTTTTGAATAAAAAGAACAGTACTTCCAACTCATGCCTAAACCTATTCCAACATGAAATAATAATAGTAGAGGGGAGATGACCAGGTGAAGAGGAGGGGTGAAGCAAGAGCCAGGAAGCGATAGGTGGATTCACTCTCAGTCCAGATGAAGGGTCTTGACCTGAAACAATGATTGCCGATTTCCCTCCACAGATGCTGCCCGACTGCTGAGTTCCTCCAACAGCTTGTTTTTTTTTGATCCAGTTTCCAACATTTACCGTCTTTTGTGTCTCCATAATAATAACTCTGTATATCCCTGAGCCAGTTGGTGACCAACTGTGATGTAACTGGCTTTAAATCATTCCAATATAAACAATCTGGTTTTAATCTCCACCATATTCCAAGTACCCCATGATAATCCACAGCATGTGCATCAGACTGTAATCTGATATTGCTCCACAACAGGTGTGTTCTGTATGTTGCTGGCTGAAGTTTTAGGGATGTGAAAATAAACCAGGCCCTTCACTTTCTGTTATGGAAGACACTTGAAACATTAACATATTTTAATATGTTGAAAAAGAAAAGAGCTATGTTTCAGACCTTGAATAAAAACAATATCAAGTGGTAGAGGTTCTGGGCCAAAGCCAGAGTATACATTCAGATTTATTCATGAAATGTCTTTTGGAAACTTTGGCACCATCTCCTTGTTAACTTATTTTTTGAGGGAGAAAGGTAATTTCCTCTTCTCCAGTTATTTGGATTTTGTGGGTCTCCAGAATGCCAACAGTAATGCATCAAGTGGAAAGCACAAATAATAGATAATATAGAATACAGCAGGATATAGATCAGTTACAGATATGGGCAGAGATGTTGCAGATGGAGTTTAATCTGGGCAAGTGTGAGGTGTTGCACTTTGGGAGGTCAAATAAAAGGAGAAAGTATGAGGTTAATGGTAGGCCCCTTAATAGCATTGAAGTACAGAAGGATTTCGGGGTCCAAGTCCATAGTTCACTGAAAGTGGCTACACAAGTGGATAAGAGGTAAAAGTGGCATATGGCATGCTTGCTTTTATTGGTAGGGGTGTTGAGTATAAGAGTAAGGAAGTCATGCTGCAGCTATATAAAACTTTAGTCAGTCCGCACTTGGAGTATCATCTGCGGTTCTGGTCTCCCCATTATAGGAAGGATGTGGAGACTGTGGAAAGGGTGCAGAAGCAGTTTACCAGGATGCTGTCTGGATTAGAGGGTATGAGCTAGAAGGAAAGGTTGGACAAACTTGGGTTGTTCTCCCTGGAGCAGAGGCTGAGGGGAACCTGATAAAGGCTTTTTTTTAAATTGAGAGGCTTAGATAGGGTAGACAGTCACAATCTTTTCCCCAGGGTAGCAATGTCAAACACCAGAGGACGTGCTTTTAATGTTAGCAGGAGTGGGGGGGGGGGGGGCAAGGGTGGCAGGGGGAGTCTTTTTATGCAGAGAGTGGGTAGGTGCCTGGAATGAGTTAGCAGGGGTAGTGGTGGAAGCAGGCAGTTTCGTGGAGCTTAAGAGGCTTTTAGATAGACACATGAATATGAAGGAATGGAGGAATACGGATGATACACAGGAAGAGGACATTTAGTATAAATTGGCATCAAGACCAGCACAACATTGTGGGGCGAAGGGCCTGTTCCTATATGCTGTACTGTTCTACAGTACAGCATATAGGAACGGGCCCTTCGCCCCACAATATTGTGCTGAACTAATTAAGCTAATGATTCCGAATTATACCAGTCCCTTCTACCTGCACATGGTCCATATCCTTCCATCCTCTGCGTATTCATCTGCCTAAGAGCCTTCTAAATGCCTCTATCACATTTGCCTCTACCACTACCCCTGGCAGAGCATTCCAGGGATCCAACACTCTCTGAGTAAAATACCCGCTCTGTACATCTCCTTTGAACTTTTCCCCTCCCACCTTAAATGCATGTCCTCTAGTATTAGATATTTCAGCCCTGGGGAAAAGATAATGGCTGTCTACTCTATCTACGCTTCTCATAAATATGGGAAGCTAAGAACAGGACAAGGCCACTCCTTTCCCCAGCCTGCTTTGCCATTCAATTTGATCACTGGTGCCCTGTATCTCAACTTCTTTTATTTGCCTTTGCTCCATATTTTCTAGCATTGGGTTTTTTTTTTAAGCAGTTTTAGCTTGTCTGGGACCTCATTCTCATGTACATCAAAAACCTGACCCTTGGCTTGCTAGTCTTTTTAAGGGATGACATGCTGTTCATGCCATCCCTCATGAGTACTTTGACACAGTTATCATTCAGAATATTTGTCATCTTTTCTTTCTCAACAACAATGCTCATTTATACACCAGCTCTCACTTAGGAAAACATCAAAATACTTAACAGTTTTATCAAACAATATTTGACAGTGAGCTACACAAGGTCAAAAGCGCCAATTTAAGAAGCAGCCCCGTGCGCGGAGGACGGTTTAACGGTCGGGCGGGGGGGTGGGAGGGTGGCGGAGGAGGCGAGGACGTGGGTGTGAAGTCCACCGGTCACCTCACAACCCATTGGGATCAACACTGGGACCCGCCACGGTGTCTCCTCCCCATTCACTGCCTGTCCGGGACCGCCTCCCTCCCCCCTCCCCGACTGTAAAACCGAGGAGGGCAGCAGGTGAGACTGCGCTCAGTCTGTCCCCAGGGTTGGGGAGTCAGGAACCAGAGGACACATGTTTAAGGAAACTGTCAGATTGAGAGCAATGGACCCTCCATGTCAGAGGCAGAGACAACATCTGGTAAAAAGCCACAGCGGAAAATTGAGCAACAGATGGAAACAAGGCCGAGAGTTGTCAGCTGGTATCCTTTTACCTCTGCAGACAAGAACACATCAAAATAGGAGCAGGACTAGTCCAGACAGCCCCTCAAGATTACCCTGTCAACCTTGACATAGTGCTGGTGTGGGGGATTTCTCTTGTGGATGGTCCCTCTCTCACCCTCTCCGTCCTGGGCAGGCATGGTAGCATAGCAGTTAGCATAATGCTTTACAGCGCCAGTGACCCAGGTTCAAGTCCAGCCGCTGTCGGTAAGGAGTTTGTATGTTCTCCCCGTGTCTATGTGGGTTTCCTCCGGGTGCTCCGGTTTCCTCCCACATTCCAAAGATGTACAGGTTAGGAAGTTGTGGGCATGCTATGTTGGCGCTGGAAGAGTGGCGACATTCACAGGCTTACCCCAGAACATTACGCAAAAGATGCATTTCACTGTGTTTCAATGTACATGCGACTAATAAAGATATCTTATCTTAAAAGAGAAAAGAGGTGCAGTTTAGTGAGTTAATTTAAGAGCCATGAGAGTTGAAAACATGGCTGCCATTTGTGGAGTGATTAAATTCAGGCTGAAAAACAAGCCAGAATTGGTGGATCCTACTTTTATTATGAAGGATAAGAATTTTTAAATCAAGACCTTGCTTAACTGGGAACCCAGTGCAGGTCAACAAAACACACAAGTGATGGGTGAATTACCCAGTGCAAGTTAGGATCCTGCAACAGAGTTTTAAATGACTTCAGGTTACCAAACTGTAGGACAAAGGAGGTGGTCAGTCAGATCCAAAAGCAATAAAGACATGGATGAGCTGAGGAGGTGTGACTCAGACAACATTGAATGTCTGGAAACAGGTGCTCTTAATGATTACACATTTCTTAGTGAGGGCATGGTTAATTCCTCTGAGTCAGATGTGACAGTAAATCTTCAGTCTCTTACAACTGTCAAGGATTTGCATGGAAGATGACAAAGACTGAAGATGGTGGCTCCTTCATTCCCCCACTAACTAGTTAATAGAAAATTCTGCACATTCACTACTGGCTAACAGGCAGCAGAGGTCAGGTATGGTGGTGTTGACATGAATCTTCAACAACAAGCAAACTTGCATATTTAAAAAAATGTTCTCACTTCTTGGTGACAGTCTAACATCTGATCATACTACCATATGATTTATTAGCAGGAATAAGCCACTTGACCTTCAATCCTGCTCTGCCATTTAATAAGTCAATGACTGATCTGATTGTAACTTCAGTTCTGCATTTCCATCTACCCAAATACAAATATTTTTTTAAGAATATTCAAAGAACACATTGAGGAAGAGATTTACAAAAATTCATAATCTCTTTCTATTGTGGTGCCGAAGAAACATTTCAGTTATATTTAGACTCTGATGAAAAGCTTTTTCTTTGATCTCTCTTTGCCACAGATCAATCTTTTAATTTATTTCTCCGCAATCCTACATTCACCCCAGCAAATCAATCCCACCCCAGCCCTGGCAATCCTTCCTCACAATACTTATAAAGGTGATATTTCTTCTTTTAATGACACTTTTAGAGCCATTGTTTTCAATTGGATCTTGACCTTAAAGTACAAATTGCCATGGTGGTTTTAGATGCATATTTACCAAATGATATCCTGGACATTTCAAAACAACACCCACACAGCAACTTTCATAAAGCAAGTGCAGCGAACTACTCTCTGGTGGTGAGCAACACCAATGAGAAGCAAAGTTATGTGAAACAACTGTTTAATTAAATAAGTTAGAATAGGAACTAAATACTGTAAAAACTATAGGGAAATAAACAGCAAGATATATGAATACACAAGCCAAAAAAAATTAATGGGATAGGAGTAAAATAAAAAAAACAACAGAAAATAGGAAATAAAAAGTGGGAGAAGGAAATATGTGAGGTGTCTTGCACAGAACCTACCTTTTGTTCTTTATTTTTCACAACATTAATAATATTTTTGTATGTGCACACTCTTATGGATCTACACTTGCTTTTCTTATGTATCTATGTAAATTTATGTCCTCAGGTTGCATTTGGTTAGGTACAACTTAAGGAGATAGAGGAGGACGAGTAAAGGAAGTGGCTACATCGGGAGCCAAGTTTTGGTTAGGAAGCCAACATAGCATTACAATATCACCAAAGAGAAACTTTAATCTAGCTAAATGAAGAAGTCTAAGCCACAATTAGCAAGACCTGAAACATCCAGGATTGACCTGAAAAGTAACAAACGATAGACACAGCATCAAAGTGCCAGGTGACCATTCTGAATGGATCGAGTCTAAGTATTGAATCACATTATCTTCACTATCAACAACCTTGAGTGTGGTGGTGAGGTGCTCCATTGATTAGAACAGCCACACAATTGTTGGAGCAGCAATGGAAGATCAAACATGAAACAAGATTCTGGAAATGCTAAGCAGATAAGCAGTATCTTTGCAGAGAGAAATAGAGTTTATGTTTCAGCATAATGAATACACCAGTTCAGAGGACGGATATGCAGGTATGGGGGCGCAGGGGGAAAAGAAGCCATCTGAATTCCTGAACCCCATTTATGATCTACAAGACAAAGAAAGGTGATTGAATTCTTTCCATTGGGCTAGATGAGAGCATTTCCAACAACACTCAAAGAGCTTGACAAACCAGCCTACTTGATAATTCTCGAACTCACCACCTAACAACGCTGTGGAAGTACCTTTGCAGCAGCTCATTGCCATCGCTTTCAGAACAGCCAAGGATGGATGCTGCATCGTCATCATCTCCTACCTTGCTAGTGATAAGTGATACATGTAACACGTTTGAAAGTTTGCAGGTGTTTATCAGACTGGAAATTTTCTCTACAATTTTACATTGATTTAGAAGGGAGACAATGCAGAAGATATGAAAAAGATGCAACACTAGTGAGTAATCATCACTTTTTCTCATTTTGAATTGCGTTTGTGTAGATCTGCCACAACAATAGAAGGAATGGGAGGGAAATGAATAGGAGTTGAAAGACTATTTCGAGGAATGAACACAAAGACTCAGCTGCTTGCTTGTCAGCTGTAGAATTGATGAGAGAAATGAGAATATTGAACACAAAGATGAGGATGATTAGGTGGGGGTTTGGGATTTCAGAGATCTCTTGCCTTTTGCTTCATGGTAGAAATTCCTCTGCTGTGACTCTTGCCTTCTTTTGCCATGCACCAGCTCAAATACCTTCATCTGGGGGAGTAGGTAAAGAACCAATGATTCATAGAGTGGAAAAAACTTAAAGGTGGTGCTTGTTGGATGTTGTACAGATACATGCACAAACACATGTCTATTTTATCCACCTTTTAATTTATGGTTACTACAACAGCTTTCTTATGTTCTATTGATTCATTGTCATGTGCCCAGTGACGTTCATATAATCACTTTCAGTGCCTCACACAATGTGTTCCCTTGCCCTTACCAGAATTCCCTATCATTACCAACTTACTTGTTATGACCACCGAACCTGTGTATCCTTCAGGAATCTGTCCAAATTTTCTTCAGTTTGTACAGCTCCATTGTTAGCTCCCAAGTCACAATACTATTGCTATTATCACAGAGCTATTGCTTTTTTGACACGTGACTATTGCTTTTCAGACCAAAGATGATCGATTGTTACTTTGAGCATCAAAAGTTTGTGCAGCCAAATCTTATCTAATGTGGACACCTAGGTGATGTGCAGTGGATGGTCAGCTTTACAAAGGCTGACTGGGGCAAGTGCCAGTGAATAGTCCTGATAAGCCCTATGGCTTAACTAGTCCCTTAGAATGACCTTGTCTCTATAACATCATAAAAGATCTATGGCCAAAAATAGACTGATGAGGATAGCAGACAGCAGCATTTCAAAGAAGCATACAGTTATTGTGTGACCTACTAAGCAGGCTTAACTTCTGAAAATGGATGGGAAATTACTTGGTGTGTTGAATTATATATTAATATTGTTGGATTGTAAAGTTTGACTGCAGTAATTATTTCCTTAGGTAGAGTCTGTGTGGAGCAAGGCGAAGAAAACATTATAGGGAGGGAAGTCATGAAGCCGGAGACAATCTAACTCATAAATAGCTTTTCAGTGTGGCTTTGGTGTTGCCTGACATTGTGGAAGCAGACACATGGTAGTTATTGTGTGCATGTCAGGAAAAGGAAGGAAAACCTCCAATCAAGATATGTAAATATCTAAAAGGTAATCACTGCATATAAATGAAAAACAGACTAATCAAGTAATTCCTGAAACAGGCTTTCTTAGAAATCTTCCACAACACTCTCTAAATCTGAAAGCAAGAGAAGCTGCAGATGCTGGAATCTGGACCAAAAACCAAACTGCTGGAAGAACTCACGGGTCAAGCAGAATCTGTGGAGGCAAAGGGATGTTCGATATTTCATGTTGTGACCCTCCATTAGGACTGATGCTGCTCGACCTGTGGAGTTCTTCCAGCAGTTTGTTTTTTCCACTCTAAATGCCTACACAGTTAAAGCAGGTCTTACTCCACTTCAGGTTAATGAGAGGAAGTACTCAGCGGTGTGAAGGAATAATCTATGGATGGATGGATATTTATTTATTAGTCACATGTACATCAAAACACACAGTGAAATGCATCTTCTTGCATTACTATGAATGTGCTGGGGGCAACCCGCAAGTGTCGTCACTCTTTCAGTGCCAACATAGCATGCCCACAGCTCCAAAACTGTTTGTCTTTGGAATGTAGGAGGAAATCAGAGCACCCAGAGGAAACCCACGCAGTCCTGAAACAAACTGCCAAACAGCACTGAGGAAGCATCTTCAGAGGACTGCAATGGTTTATGAAAGTGACTCACCACAACCTTCTCAAAGACAATTAGGTATGGTAAATAAATGTTGACCTTACCAGCAACTCCCAGATCCTGAAAATGAATGGGAAAGAGAAATCCATCATGGTGACATTTGCCAAATTCAAATTGTACTTGTCAAATATACTAGTCAAATTGTTCATGTGCCACTATTTAAAATTTCAACAAAATTGTAGAATGAAATTAAAACCTTATCTTCATTTCCCTGCTCATTATTTTATTACGATGTAAAACAACCATATAAACAAATGGTTTCCTGTTCCTTCATGTTTCAGCAAGCTAACCTCCATGACCAATCTGCCCCCACCACCATATGCTACACACTACCATCAGTGCCATCTTCCTTCTCCCACCTTTTGTTTTCTCTATTTATGTTTAAGCAAACTGAAGATTCTTCATCTGTATCATGTCAACTGAACACACAAGAAACATCCTGGTGTTGTAGTTATGTTATTGCACATGTAATCATGAGACCCACACAAGCAACAGAGAGATGGGTTCAAATCCCACCACAGGCAAAGTTAATTAAATAACCTGGCTCTGGATCTGAAAGTAGATTCACTGGTGAAATACTGGGGAGTCTCAGGAAGCTCTTGCTCCATTGGAGCTGAGCCAGGAAATTCATGTGCAAGTCCAGTAAATCCCAACACGTACATGGGTAAGTTCCTGCAGTTCCATGTGGAACTGTCAGCATTTACCAGCAAAATCTGGGCCATTGTATATGCAGCTTCTATATTGAGCGAGTGGGTGAAACGTTTTAAAATAGCTCTAACATTAAGATTACAACGTAACATAAAAACATAAAAAATAGGAACAAGAGTTGTTCAGACAATCACCTAAAACTACTCCTCCATTTAATAAGATCAGACTGATGCAAGCATTGGCTTCAATTTCAATTTCTTGCCTGATCCCTATAACTCGATTCCCCTATACTCCAAGTATCTTTCTATCTCAGCCTGAATACATCAATGATTTGTCCTTCATGTCTTTCTGGGTTGGAAAATTCCAGAATTCACAACCTCCTGAGAAAAAAAATTCCTCCTTAGCTCTGCCTTGAATAGTTGACCCCTTTTCTAGATTCTCTCAACAGGATAGAGTATCGCAGGGTAGGAGCATCTAGTGCAGTTGAATAACCTGGAGTTTGAACTCACAACCTTGGCATCTAATGTTACCAGTTGAGCTACCCATCCAGCAAAACCCACTACTTGTTATTTTTTTTGGAATTAATTAATAGGACATAAAGTTAATATTTTTCTGTGTGAGAACATTTTAAATTGTGTTGTCTTTGTTAAACAAAGCCAGGAAAGGCTCCAGAGATATTTGGAGATTTTCACACAAGATTCTTATTTATATCTGGTGCATGCCCCAATTATACCTAGTTGTTAGATGCTCAGTTATAGAAAAGTGTGCAAAAAGCTTTCACACTACATTGTTTCCTAGATGCTTATACCTGGAGTTAGCTTTGGAAATGAGGTGGGAAATACTTAATGGTGTTTTCTGTCACATCTTCTTCCACTTTGTAAGCATTTGGACAGGTCATGAGGAAGTTAGCAATAAGCTTTGAGGAATGTTGAGTCTACTCAACTGTAAATCGTTTAGGTGATGGCAAAAAAGATTTCCAAATGCCATTCCTTTCATAGTTCAACCTATTAATTAACCCATAGGTTAGTATTGGGGCCTGCTCAAAGTGTTTCGAGAGGCTGGTTATGGCACACTAACTCCAGCCTCCCAACAACCTTGATCCACTGAAATTCACCAACTGTTGAAATAGGTCTATGGCAAACGCCACCTCCCTGGCCCTACACTCATCTCTGGAGCATCTGGACAGTAAAGATACCTACATTAGACTATTGTTTATCGACTACAACTCTGCCTTTAGTACTATAATTCCAAGCAAACTCATCACCAAACTCTGAGTCCTGGGACTCAACACCTCCCTTTGCAACTGGATCATTGACTTTCTGACCAACAGACCGCAATCAGCAAGGACAAGCAGCAACACCTCCACCACGACTATTCTCAATACTGGCACCCCACAAGGCTGCATCTGCAGCCCCCTACTCCACTCCCTATACAGTCATGACTGCATGGCCAGATTCTACTCTGATTCCATTTACAAATTTGCAGATGATACCATTGTAGTGGGCCATATCTCAAATAACGATGAATCGGAATACAGGAAGGAGATAGAGAGCTTAGTGACATGGAGTCAAGACAACAACATTTCCCTCAATGTCAGCAAAACAAAAGAGCTGGTCATTGACTTCAGGAAGGGGGCCAGTGCACATGGTCCTGTCTACATCAATGGTGCTGAGGTCGAGAGGGTTGACAGCTTCAAGTTTCTAGGAGTGAATATCACCAATAGTCTGTCCTGGTCCAACCACGTTGACATCATGGCCAAGAAAGCTCACCAGTGTCCTCTACTTCCTCAGGAGGCTAAAGAAATTTGGCATGTCCCCTTTGACCCTCAACAATTTTTATCAATGAACCATAGAAACCATCCTATCTGGATGCATCACAGCTTGGTATGGCAACTGCTCTGCCCATGACTAAGAAACTGCAGAGAGTTGTGGACACAGCTCAGCACATCATGGAAACCAGCATCCCCTCCATAGACTCTGTTTATACTTCTTGATCCCTCAGTAAAGCAGCCAGCATAATCAAATACCCCAGCCTGGACATTCTCTCTTCTCTCTCCCATCAGGCAGAAGATACAAAAGCCTGAGAGCATGTACCACCAGGCCCAAGGACAGCTTCTATCCCACTGTTATAAGACTATTGAACAGTTCTCCAGTACAATAAGATGGACTCTTGACCTCACAATCTACCTCATTATGACCTTGCAGCTTATTGTCTTCCTACACTGCACCTTCTCTGTAGCTGTTACACTTTATTCTGCATTTTGTTATTGTTTTACCTTGTACTACTTCAATGCACTGTGTAATGAATTGATCTGCATGAACAGTGTGCAAGACGAGTTTTTCACTATACCTTGGTACATGTGATAATAATAAACTAATTCCAAGTTTGGTTTCATCTCAGTCTGTTATGCAGCATAATTTAATGAATGCAGATTAAAACATACAAGGAGGACACAAAATTGCAGCTTGCGAGTAGCTTGTATAATATGCACTGGGGTCGTGGCAATCAGGCATGCTATGTTTTGGGCACATTGGCCTTTGCAATCAGGGTGGAGACTTGCAGTTTTGTAGCTTTAATTCACACAACCACCTCCACTTGACAATAGTAGAACATAGAAAAAAAAGAAACAAGTGAATTGTATATTTTCTGCAGCTTTCTCCTCTCCTCTCCTGTACCCATTGATTCCCAGAGCTATGTAGTTACATAGTGATTGGTAACCCTTGACCAAATGGGTTTTCTTCACCCAAAGTCCCTCTCCCCAGACAGCAATATATACAAATTATAGCAATCAGAGTGGGAACCTGGTAGCTTTGTCCTTCCTGAGATCAAATATGTTAAAAAAAAAGTTCTGTAAAGCTCCTGCAGCTCACCATCACCGAGGCACACTGTTGGCCTGAATGGCTCAGTAAAACATCAGAGTATAATTATTCACTAAGCCCTTGGGGTTGTGCACTACAGTCTAAAAGAAAAGTACAGCAAGGAGACAAGTGTTAGCCTTTGAAGAGACAAAGCCAGGCTAGATGTGAAACTTCTGGGAGGAAACTGTTTAGAAGTGAAACCTTTTGAGAATAAATACTAGAAGATAGACACTGAACAGGAATATAAACAAGGATGTTTGGAAAAAAAAACAAGAAAATTGAATACATTCAAAGTACTATGAAACAGGAAAAAATATAATGATTTGAAACAGAGAATAGATTGGGACTTCTGATTTTGAGATTTTGCTTACATTAAGCAAATTGTACTGAAGGTATAAACCCAAGTGCAATAAGAATGAGATGCACTAATATTCATTGGAAACCAAGACTGCTATTGCACTGGAAAAATAATTGCAGTGATTAGGGTAGAGATTGTTATAATAATAAGAGATCATTTCTCTTACAGCTCCAGCAAAAGATCTCATTTACACCATTATGATAATTAGTGGTAAGATTAGTCAGACACAGGTTTACAAGAACCAGCTTTTAAACATGCCCTAACATGACACTGCCAAATATTGCCCTGTGGAGGGTCCACTTGACTGGAGAGATAAACTAAAAGCTCTTGGAATACCGCAAATCTTCTGATAAAGTCATGGAAATGCACAGCAAGGTAATCACAGCTACCGAATATTAGTTCACAATCTCACACTACAGCAGTGATTATATTTGTCTATAAAGTGTTTTGGGGCAACCTGGGGTCATAAAATTTGGTTTCTGTGTCAGTTCCAAAGCAAATATTAACCAACTTTTCATTTTTTAAGCTATTAGGCTTACTTTTGATTTGCAGTTTTTAAGTCTGCTGAAAACCTTTGACTAATTGGATAAATCCTATCAAAATTTATGCAGCTTGCAATCAAGTTTTAAAGATTGTTGTGTGTTGCTATCATTTTGGTCTGTTTGAGGTAATGGTAGCTACACAGAGCTAGCATAAAACATTTGGGTTTTGTCTCTATTTATAGTACATTTTAATATTCTATTGGGTAGAACACAGAATTGAAGCTGTAACACTACCAAGCCTCTTGGGAAAGGCAGGCAAAGAGGGAAAAAGGTGCTATTTTTAGTTAGTAGGGAAATGTGAAATATCGACTCTGCCAGAAAAACTAATTCTGGTGAGTGAAAGCATAGCAGGTAGCTGTGCAGAGTATCAGAAGAGCCATTTGCATCAGGATATCTGATGAAGACAGACTCAGGTTGAAGTATAACATTGAATTAAAATAAATGACCACCAACTGCCTGAATTTATGGACACAAGATCTATTCAGGTGAATTATTAGCTACCTGATGAACTCTTGGTTCCCTAGCAGGTCACTTTCTCTAATTCAGAGAATAGATAAATTAGGTGATGGCACAGGGGGTAGGGGAGAAGACCAGGGAAATTGCTGCATGTAGATTCATGTCCAGAGCTCTCATTACAGTATTATGGAAATAAGGAGACACTGAAAATGTACAAAAATTATTTACACAGATGAGAGAATATACTTACCAGAAAAGACTGAAAATCCCACATCAGGAAGAGGAGGCTGAAGAACAACCTCACATTTGAAAATGATAACATAGGAAAGTTATTTCTCATATGTAGAAGGCCAAAACAAGGGATAATAAATATGGACACTGATGAATCCAATGAGAAGTTCTTTGGCCAAAACAGAGAAAGAATGTGGAAGACTTCAACAAATAGCATGCATTAAAAGAAAGCCTACAAAGAACATAACTGATAAAGGTAGAATTGGATGACGAGGAAAAGCAAAAATAGCACAAATTTCAACCAGCCCATACACACTAACCAAGAAACAACCTACTTCTATGCTATTGGTCATTCTAAATAAAGAGGGGAAAAAAAAGTTGGGCTTTAAATAGGTGTTGTGCTCACCACACCTGTTTGAAAGTGCTGATCTTTTTAATGCATGATTTTGGTCCTAATTGCTGATTACCATCATTTGAACTTTCCTAAGAGCTGTTAAGAGAGCAGCTGTATATGCTTACTGGATGCAACCTTCATAGATCAGTATGAATGGGCTATCCAGACTTAATTCCACTGAAGATAATGGTTAACACACTGTATCATGGTTCAGGGAACAGGACAAAGTGATGTTTGAGCATGGCTGTGGAAGGGAAATGCCTCTGTTCTCTCCTGCAGCAACTGATAACTTCTGTAAAGTAGAGCAGCTCTGTACTTGTTCAGCTGAAATCTTTAGAGAGTTTCCATGATAAATCTTGATAGTGTCGGAGTCCAGAAGAAAAATGTGCCAAGTATTTCTCTGATATGCTTTAAATGTCCTCTTTGAACCTCCAGCAGTAAATGGATAGCAGGAGGTGACATAAGTTACTGGTGGGGATCAGGTACCTTAGATCTAGCGTTATGTAATGAGACAAGCCAATTAGAAAGGTAGGTTGATAGAGATAGATGGGAAAAGTAGATTTTAAGTAAGCACTAATACTGATTTCTTTTGGTGCTGGGTATGAAGAGATATGGGCACAGGATGGGAAAGTGGAATTACATGTGATAGTTCAGCTATCATCTTAATTGGTGAAAGCAGCTCAAAAAAACCCTAAAATTACCTACACCTACTCATGAAATCCTTTAAAATGACTCGTATACTCTGAATTGGTCAGATAATGTTAATTACTCCCCCAAAAAGCTGATCAAGCTGTTTAACAAGCAATCTAGCCAGCAGTTTTAGCTGTAAGTAGCTGCTTGGTTACTCTCAGTCTTTGGCTTTGTAACTTGGGTGAATTACAAACACTGAGATGCAGCCCCACTGCCCAAACTCAGGCCAGTGGTAAAGACCTGGGGAAAGCAGGGCAATTAGAAGAGTACTGAAGGAGTTTACCAGTTTTATTTTAATGGACAGTGTAGGAATTCCTTCTGATTTCACAAAACAGGACAGTCTCCTTGAAGGAAAGAAATGTGCCTGCCTTACCTAGGATCATTAATGCTATCTCTCTGAAATGACTGAACAAGGCTATTGGTTCAGAAGACAATTAGAGGAAAACTGGCTTTGTCAAAATTTCCCACATCTCATGAATGAATGGAGGAAATAAAAAATGTTGGGGCCTTATTTTGAGTGACACATGGGGTTCATTTAATGATTTCTGGTTAAGACGATCAAGACCCAAAGATCCTGCAAAGATGTGGGAAGTCAGGGAACCTCATGGTCTCCCTGATGACTATATCTGTGGGAAATGCACCCAGGTGCAGCTCCTGACAGACTGGGTCAGGGAATTGGAGGTGCAATTGGATGTACTCAGGATCATCCGGGATTCTGAGGATATCATGGATGAGAGTTTTAGTGAGGTGGTCACACCACAGGTGCAGGCTACAGATAGATGGGTGACCACCAGGAGAAGTAAGGGGAGTAGGCAGACAGAGCAGGGTTCCCCTGTGGCCATTCCCCTCACTAACAAGTATACCCTTTTGGATACTGTTGGGGCGCTGGAGCGCTGATCTTTCAAAAGCCAGCACCAGCAGCTGTGTCAGTGGCACTGTGCCTGGCTCTGAGGCAAAGAAGCAAAGAATGAAAACTGGCAGAGGAATAGTGATAGTGGACTTGATAGTAAGGGGCACAGACAAGCATTTCTGTGGCCGTAATTGAGACTCCAGGATGGTGTGTTTCCTCCCTGGTGCCAGGGTCAAGGATGTCTCGCAGTAGGTACAGTACATTCTGAGAGAGGAGGGTGAGCAGCCAAAGCTTGTAGTACATATAAGTACCAATGAAGTAGGGAGGGATGAAGTCCTGCAAAGTGGTTTTAGGGAGCTAGGTAGAAAATTAAAAAGCAGGACTTCCAGGGTTGTAACCTCAGGATTACTACCCGTGCCACGTGCCAGTGAGGTGAGAAATAGATACATAGTGCAGTTCAATATGTGGCTAAGGAGCTGGTGCAGGAGGGAGGGCTTCACATGTATGGATTATTGGGCTCTCTTCCAGGGTAGGTGGGACCTGTACAAACAAGATGGTTTGCATCTGAACTGGAGAGGAACCAATATCCTCACTGGAAGGTTTGCTAGTGCTACTCAGGAGGGTTTAAACCAGAGTGGCAGGGGGATGGGAACCACAGCAACAGGGCAACAGGTGGTAGCGTTGAGGGCAAGAAAGATGGTCTGACAAGTAAAACTGAAAGGAAGGACACCAAGGGACAGGCTAATAAACACGGTGGGACTGATGGGCTGAAATGTGTTTATTTCAACGTGGAGTATTATGGGTAAGGAGGGAGAACTTAGAGACTGGATCAGCACATGGTATTATGATGTTGCTGCCACTTAAAAAACCTGGACGCGTGAGGGACAGGACTGGCAGCTCAATGCTCCTGGGTTTTGTTGTTTTAGATGTGATAGAGAAGGGGGTAAAAGAGGTGGAGGGGTTGCACTATTCATAATGGAAAATGTCACAGCAGTACTCAGAGAGGACACGCTGGAAGGCTCATCCGCAGAGACAATTTTGTGGAGCTCAGAAATAGGATAGGTGCAATTACGCTGATGGGATTATACTATAGGCCCCCCAATAGCCACCGAGAGGTGGAGGAACAGACATGTAGACAGATTATGGAAAAGTGCAGAAACAACAAGGTTGTCATAGTGGGGACTTTAACTTCCCCAGTATTGATTGGAACTCCCTTAATACACGAAGTTTAGATGGGGTGGGATTTCTTCAGTGTGTCCAAGAGGGGTTCTTGAAACAGTATGTGGGGAGCCCAACTAGAGGAGAGAACATACTGGACCTAGTTTTGGGAAATGAGCCAGGCCAGGTGACAGACTTGATAGTGGGTGAACATTTTGGGAATAGTAACCACAACTCATTATGTTTTAAGATAGTTATGATTCAGGACAAAATTGGATCTTGTGGGAAGATACTAAATTGGGGGAGGGCAAATTATGACCAGATAAGACAGGAGCTAAGGGGCGTTGATTGGGAGCAGCTGCTGTCGGACAAGTCCACGTTTGACATCTGGGAGTTGTTTTAAGACCAGCTGATCAGAGTTCAGGATCAGCATGTTCCAGTAGGGAGTAAGGACAAGGATGGTAAGGGAACGTTGGATGACTTGAGAGGTCCTAAATTTAGTCAGGATGGAAAAGGAAGCATATGTAAGGTTTAGGAAACTAAAATCAGACTGAGCCCTTGTGGAATATAAAGATAGCAGTAAAGTGCTCAGGCAGGCAATTAGGGAGGCCAAAATGGGCTATGAAATGTCCTTAGCGAGCAGGGTCAAGGATAATCCCCAGGCATTTTATACTTGTATTAAAAAAAAACATACCTGAGGAGATGGTAGGTCCACTCAAGGATTAAGGAGGGAATTTGTGCTTGGAGTAAGAGCAAATGGCTGAGGTACTAAATGAGTACTTTGCATCAGTATTTACCAAGAAGGAATTGGAGGATAGTAAGAACAGAGTGGGGCATGCTAATTTGCTGGGACATTTTGAGATTAAGGAGGAGGTAGTGTTGGGTCTTCTGAAAAGAATCAAGGTGGATGTGTCCCCAGGGCCTGATGGCTTATATCCCAGAATACTGAAAGAAACTTTGACAAGGATCTTTGTGTCCTAATTAGCAACAGATGAGGTCCCAGAGGATTGGAGAGGAGCAAATGTTGTGCCTTTGTTCAAGAAGGGAAATAGGGATAATCCAGGTAATTATAGTCCAGTGAGCATCGCACCAGTGGTAGGGAAGCTGTTGGAGAGGATATTGAGGGATAGGATTTGTGCACATTTGGAAAGGCATGGCCTGCTAAAGGACAGTCAGCATGGCTTTGTCTGGGGCAGGTCATGTCTTACAAACTTGGTTGAGTTTTTTGAGGAGGTGACAATGGTGCTTGATGAGAGTAAGGCAGTGGACATTATCTACATTGACTTTGGTAAGGCATTTGACAAGGTCCCTTGTGGCAGGTTGATTCGGAAGATAAAGATGCATGGGATCCAGGGTGAATTGCAAGTTTGGACTTGGAACTGGCTTCCACAAAGAAGCAGAGAGTAGGGGTGGAAGGCTGTTACTCTCGCTGGAACTTCCACAAGGATTGGTGTTGGGACCTCTGTTGTTTGTGATATCTATCAATATGAAAATGTAGATGGGTGGATTAGCAAGTTTGTGGATAATGGAGCTATGGACAGTGTAAAGGACTATCAAAGAATACAGTGGGATATAGATCAGTTACAGATGTGGGCAGAGAAGTGGCAGATGGAGTTTAATCTGGGAAAGTGTGAGGTGATGCACTTTGGGAGGACAAATGAAAGGAGAAAATATACAGTTGATGATGGGCCCCTTAATAACATTGAGATACAGAGGGATTTTGGGTTCCAGGTCCATATTTCACTTGTCACTTTAAGTGATATCACTTGCAAGTGGATAAAGTGGTAAAGAAGGCGTATGGAATGCTTGCCTTCATTTCTAGGGGTGTTGAGTATAAGAGTGAGGAAGTCATGCTGCAATTATATAAAACTTCAGTCAGTCGGCAATTATAGTATTGTGTGCAGTTCTGATCACCCCATTAAAGCAAGGATGTGGAGACTGTGGAAAGGGTACAGAAGAGGTTTTCCAGGATGCTGCCCGGATTAGAGGGTATGAGCTATAAGGAGAGGTTGGACAAACTTGGGTTGTTCTCCCTAGAGCATCGGAGTCTGAGGGGAACCTGATAAATGTTTTTTTTTTAAATTGAGAGGCTTAGATAGGGTAGACAGTCAGAATCTTTTCCCCAGGGTAGAAATGTCAAACACCAGAGGACATGCTTTTAATGTTAGAAGGGGGGAAGTTTTTTATGCAGAGAGTGGTAGATGCCTGAAATGGGTTGTCAGGGGTACCTGTGGCTTCAGGCAGTTTGGTGGAGTTTAACAGGCTTTTAGATAGATACATGATTATGGAGGGAATATATGATACGCAGGAGGAGGATATTTGGTGTAATTTGGCATCAAGATTGGGACAACTTTGTGAACAAGATGGCCTGTTGAATGTTGTGCTGTTCTATGTTCTCTCCATGCCAAATTCCCATTAGTTTGAACAGATTTAGCAGTCCAAATCTGAAATGCACAAGAGCTTCATCCTTACCTTTGAGTGACATCTCAATTCAATTGATAGATACTTCCATCAGGTTTAGTAGCCAGATTTCCTTTGGAGTTAGCTCTGAGGCAGTTGGTGACTGTGTTGACTTGGGATTCTCCTTACATGTATCTGAAACCTCTGACTTTTCTGAAATGTAAATTAACATTGAATAGTAAATCGCCCTCCTGTGGTGAACCTTATACAAAGAGACTATGCCCTCCAAACCAATGTGAGTTTTAGACTTATCAAGAGACCAGCAACCTTTAAATTAAATGGGAATTAAGGAAAAATTTTTCTGACAGAGTTGTTTGTGGGAGCTAGAACTTGGCTAATTGGCTTGGCTACAAGGCTGAAGGCCAAGGGCTGACAAGCAGAACCAATTGAATGGCTTTATTTTGGCTAGTATAGACTAGAGGGATCAAATAGACCCCTCCTGTGCCTTAAATTTATAATATTCGGCTTGTTCCAGTTCTCTAACATAATTTTGAAGCTAAAGCATTCCACTGCCTTTTTCTAATTCACTTCTAATTATGTCCTTTGCAAAAGTACCAAGCAAACTCTTTAATTCCTTGAATTAAATAAGAGAAAATAATAACCGGACTGGCCAATTTGTAGAAAGTTAATCAAGTGCTGAAGATGATTACCAAATTCATTCTGTCTGCTCACCAGTGCACCGAGGATAATTCCAAGCTCCAGAAATGATTAAGAGATGGACCATGAGGCTGGTCTCTGTGGTAGAGGCTGAGTTATGAGGAAAGATTTTAAAAACTTATTCTGATTTTAAAGGAGGCAAACAAGAGAGGTCCTTTCAGAGATGTATAAGATTATAAATGGGGCAGGAAAGGTTGCTCTTGGAGAACTTCCTCCTGATTGTAGAACAAGGGAATGCAGCAAAAGAACTAAAAACCTGCTAGGACTATTCAGGACCTGAGGATTTTCCAAAGAGCTTTATACCAAATTAAATACATCTGTAGTGTAATCTTGTGCATGGAAAATACAGCAGTCAATTTGTGCAAAACAATCTCCCACAAACAGCAATGTCTGATTCCTGTTTTAGCGATATTGTTTGTGGGGTGGATATTGGACAAGTTACTGGAACACCATTACAAATCAGTAGTCAAGTTGAGGAATGAGAGTATAGTGTGCAATCATTTACTTACAAAGCCAAATCCATGCTCCTCCCTCAAGAAATGTTTCCTTTCACTTTGGTTTTCCTTGGTGGTCCAGTTTTTAGGAAGCCTCAAGGGATAAATGGCAGAGATTTCCAGCAGGAATGATTCTGGTCTAATTGCCATAATGGTTGGCATACGAATGTTCAGGACATGTTTTTCTAAGAATGGATTATGTTGCAAAGTGAAAGATTGAATTTCTTTTTTTTTTACCTCTGACATAAATGTACTGCAACTGTGCCATTTAACTACTAAATTACAGTTAAGATTTGCAGTTGTCCGTGGTCCAAGTAAACATATCTTTATAATATTAGTTAATTTTCCCATAGAAACTGGTAATTTCTGGCATATGAGCCTGATCAAGCTTTTTGCTTCATTGCCCTATACAGAAGCTAATTCCAGGCATTAGGCAATGAATTTACTCGGCAAGGAACAGAATGGAGCAGCTGGGAAGCAGACCGGGCTCCAATATGTAGACTTCAGCTGACACAATGATTTCTTGGTTGGGTGATAGTAGGATTGTGCCTGCTGGGAGCCTCCACTACTGATTTCAAAGTGCCTATAAATACTTGTAAATTACCCGCAAATACATATCAGTGTCAGCTTTTATTCTTGAAAGGGCATAACTTAACTTTCCCATCTGCCAGCAGTGCCCTGTGCTTTGTTTGAGGTAAGGAATATGAGTGTTAATCCCGGACCAAATATAATTGCCCTCGGTTGCTCTGTTTGTTAGAGACCTTGAGTATAAAACTAAATTGGAAACAATCCATCTTCCCTGTAGGCTAAAGCCTTGAGCCCAACTGTTACCTTTCCCGAAAGCCCAGCTCTACTCTCTAATGGCTTGGCACACTAGGCCTAAGACCATTAGGAACAGGAGTAGCCCATTCAGTCCATTAATCTTTTGATAAATTCATGTCTGATCCAACTTTCTTCATCCAGCTTCACACCCATTCCCTATAATCCTTGATTCTCTTACCAGTTAAAAATCTATCAATCACAACTTTGCACATTTTTAAGGATTTATCCTTCACACCTTTCTAGGGTAAGGAGTTCCAAAGTATCACCAGCCTGTGAGATGTTCTTACTCTTTTTTTTAAACTTTCTCAGTAGCATCAGAGGGTGGTTGGGGCGGTGGTGGAGGCAGGTACATTGGTCAATTTCAAGAGATTACTAGATAAGCATATGGAGGAATTTAAAATAGAGAGATATGTGGGAGGAAGGGGTTAGATAGTCTTAGGCAAGGTTTAAAGGTCGGCACAACATTGTGGGTCGAAGGGCCTGTATTGTGCTGTACTGTTCTAAAGCATGAGGGTGACCCACAATGTTGATTTAACACCAAACAATTGCATAGTACAGTTTCTACACCCCTATATTTTGTTATAAGCTCCCCCAAGATTGATTATCTGGTTTTGGGCAACACCTTGTTCACTAATCTAGATAAGAGGAGAAACTCAGTGCCAATGCTAATGTGGACTAAACATGATTGCCTTTGGCTGGTCTCTTTGTTAGAGACCGAACACTCAGTGCCAATGTTAATATGGGGAATCATCCACACTCCTCATGTTTAAAATTGTGAAGCTGACCTCTTTCTGACCAAAGCTACTTAAAATATTTGTATTGTACTGTGGAAGTAATGAAGAAATTTTGATACTGAATTCTTGTGTGTCTGCAGTGAAAAGGTCCAGCAATATGAGAAAGACAAACTTTTCAGTCCTGCTGATTTGAGGCAGTAAGATCCATCAAGGAATTACTCTTCCCCATTGATTGGAGGAATAAACCTGTGGGTTACACAGTGAAGACAAAGTTGGACTTTGCCAATGAACTCAGCACTGTGAATTTGACCTTTTCCACTGATGTCCTCTCCCTTGTGTTGCTGCAGGTTGTTGCCATTGGTTATCTTCATTCCCATCTAAGGGACAATCTTAGCTTCAAAGCACAGATCAAACATACACATCAGCAATGTGAGTAAAGTAACCTCAGCACAAGTATTGTGAGCAAAGCCTTTCACGCAAGCATGCAAGAAAACACCTGTGATATGTCAGCACCTGTTGACGTACTTCCCTGTCAGGTCTTCGGCCTGTTCAATTGCCATTAGGTTCTTGCTCTCTCTGGTGAGTCCAAATGCCAAATTAATTTTGTTGCAATTGAACAATTAAGATATTGAAACTGACAACCTGTCCCTCTCATGGGGTTTGCTCATATGGAGCCTAATGTACTGTTGTTGAAAGTGGATGTTGGCATGTTGGATTTGATTTCCTGACACTCTTGCAATTATCTATGGCTTATCACCCAGCTGAACCCACACGCATGTGTTCACCCAAATTATAAATTCCCCATGATGTTAGTTTCAGTGGAGTGCATGATATTGTTAAATCTATCAAATCCACACGGGCCTGATGATGAGCTTTTGTTTATTTAAAAGAATTATTTCAATGTTTATTTTCCATTATAATTTATCCCTTCAACCAAGCTGTAAGGAGACCCTTTTTAGGCGATATGGATATTTGTTAATGCTTTAATATGAATTAAGGCATTACTGCAGGATGCAAAGCTTTGTATTCCAAATGTGACAAACATACCCACTGAATCCATCACTGCCATCACATAATGAATCATTGCAATCTTGTTTATTTTTTAATAAGACTTTATAACTCATTTATAACAATTTTCCCTGATCCCTTTGATTTCAAAACAACAGCTGCAGAGAAATGCAATGAGATAATGTCAGAGTTAAATCATGTGTTTGCAGTGGTGCCTAATTATTCAAACATCACCTTAACATTGAATGTAATAAGTGAGAATGACTGAAAGTCTTGAGTGAGAATAAAATGTTTCACAAGTCTTCCACAAATAGAATCCAAAATTCTGATTCCATAGGCTCCAACATTTCAACTAAATTCACCATGTGGTACAAGTTGACCAGGCATTCTCTTTGTGTTCCACAAACTTTACCGATGATCAACTGCGTCGGGCAAACATTAATTTCTTGTGGAAACATCAGTATCCAGGGAGGTGTGTCTAAAGAGATTACTGACATTCTCTTATCAGTAAACAAAAGGGTAAGCAGGAGACAAATACCCTAATCTCTTTGTAAATCATTTTCTAAAGATATAATTTCTTCCAGAGGAAAGAAAGATCACGCTTTAAAATTCCAGTCATTTATTTTTGTCCTGAAGCAATATATCATTGTCAAATGCTTTGTCTGTCAGCTCCACAGTGTGCTGGTTACATCTGTGGACACCTACAGCCTACTGGGAGATTTCATGGTGGCTTTTTGTTCTGTGGCAGCAGGTGTGAGGTCATCACAGAGCTATTAGCTTTGCCATGGTAATAAAACTAAATCAAATGAATACAGTAATATTACTATTCTCATTTGTGTGGGGGGAAAATGTCTGCAGTTAATTTTAATACACTGTTGTAATTGCTAACTAGTCCTTAAAGGGATAAAGAAATTATATTCAGTTTTGGATCTGCTTAGTTGAGAAGTCACAACTATGAAAATACAGGTTCTTCTATTTCCCTTGCTTTGGTGTTGCAGAAGCTTTTGTAATGTTGCTGTAAAATGTCGCTGACTGCTGCAAAAGAAACAGAGTTGGTTTAGTTCAGTAATTAAATACTAGCTGCTAACTGTTGTGATATGACTGGCATTTTTTCTATCAAAAGCTACTTAAGATAAGTGGTTGATAAGGTTGTGGGAGAAAAAAATACAGCGTTTAGTTTTGGATAATATGTGCTATTTTCAAATCCATCAACGGCCCATGGGTCTGTCGAGGAGATTTTGCTTCTTTAACTGAATAAGAATGAGAAAAGAGGAAAATTAAGACATCAAAAACTCAGCTGGATTCAAGCCGCATTCCCCTTCAACCAGCTTGATAAACTTAAGCTGAAAGACTGCTTTCTCTTATTTCCTATAACAAAAGTAGGACAATGGGTGGCCACTGACCGGGCTTTTTTTCTTATTACGATGAGACATTATGCTAGGAATCTCCATTCAGTTGAAGATAATGTGCAGTCACATCGGCCTTGTTGAGGCCAGAGCTCAATTTATTTCTGGGGACCTCTCCTTTTAATTTAATCCTGGCTATACCGATTGGCATGCCAGGAAGCTGAAGAAAGTAAACGAGAACATCACCAGCCCGTCTTCAGATCCATCAAAGGTTGACATAATTAGTGGCGTTTCTGCAGCTCATTCATAACTCTCAGCTTTGGCTGTGGGAAGAACTTTGACAGCAATGCACTCAAGAACTTTGAGTGGCATTTGGAGCCAAGAAGGGGCTGACCTATTGTCTGAAGGGGCTTGTCTGTTTTCTTTCGCATTATGACAATGTTTACCTGCCTTTTTTAAAACGTAACCTTAATTCTGTTTTCTTTGTTACAGGGTAGCAAAGTAGAAGTTTGAGAGAGAGCTGTTATATTATTTGTTGTACAAGACTACCTTCTCCTGGTATAACAAGCTTTTATTTTAATAAAAGACAATTGGTTATGTGCTAAGTTTTACCAGGACGTTCAAATTCTGTAACAGTTCCACTTGCCAGTCCATACAAACTTAAATAATTATTACTTGTGTGCTTCAGGACAGCTAGGATGTAGAAGAAGCTGTAGATAACATTTGGAGTTAAGCAACTTCACACTTGAAAACCTAATCAGCTGAGTAAGTGATGTGTAATGGCATTAAATGTTGATTAAGCCAGACACGCTTAGATGTATTTGTGTACAAAACACCAGAAGCAACTTTAACAGAGTGTGGCACCATTTTAATCACAATTTGAAAAGTCTGGGCCTTCAATTTGTTCCATTTTGCAGTGGCACATATTGCTCTAAATGACGCATGTTTATGTGTGATGAGCGTTAAGTTTCTCAATTCTCCATTCTCCCTTTAAGAAGACTGATTCCTGTGTATAATAGGCCTATTATGTGATGCACCACATCAGAGCCAATACATTAGTGTGGAACATATTGTCACACATTAGGTCCACAGGACTGTTTTGATTATAATTATTTTTTTTCACCATAATGTACCTAATTGACTCATATTGAGGGAAAGTAACCACAACTGGTAGTCAATAACCTTGCATCAATTTTAAGCTTGCAACCAAAACTGAATTTATTTCTCTTTTTTAAAAAAAGATGAAATTCATGTTTTTTTTTGGCTGTTTGATTTGTACCATTACTATTTTTAATCTCCTTCCTCACTTTCTCTTTTCTCTACTGTGGTTGTTTGTGGGTGTACCACAAAACTGGCAGAAAGTGCTGGAAAAACTCAAAAGGTCAGTTAGTACCTGCAGAAAGAGAAACAGAGTTAACATTTTGAGTTGATCTTCTTTTATCACCAGACGCATCCACTCCTCCCCTTTCAGCATTGTGAAGGAAAGTTTCCCTCCACGAGTTCCTGGTTCAACCTTCTATCTCCATTAACACTCATTGCCTTTCTCACACCATCTTCTCATGCAACTGTAGGAGATGTAATAGCTGTCTTTTTATCTCTTCCCTTCCCATCCAGGAACCTAAAAACTCCTTCCAAATGAAGTGGTGATTACTTGCACTTCTTCCAATATAGTGTATCACATTTGGTGTTCACGATTTGATTGTGAAAACTGTCAAAATGTAAACTCTGCTTCTTTCACATATGCTACTTGAATATTTCAAACATTATATGGTTTTATTTGATGTTTCCAATATCTGCAGTTTTTGCTTTTTAATCTCATTTCTGAACATCCACTATTACATTTGCTGATAAACTGAATCATCTCAGGAGGAATGAGAGGAACATGTGCTTACATTTTCACCGTTCATGCCTCACCTTCTCTTCCTCAATCATCTATGTACATGGACCAAAGTGCACGTCGAAATGGATCTTGACTCTACTGTTTAACATGGATATCATCTGTATTGCAGCTTTGCTAGTTTAGCAGCTCATTTTTAGGCATAGGGCTGCTCCTGCTCAACTTTGCTTTAAACCAGGTTTAGTCCATAATTCAACAGTAATTGTGGAGTGAGGGATGTCCTTGGCCATGACGTTATAGATTGTGGAGCTGCTGATGCTCCATAGAATCTCATGAATGCACAGTTTTGAGTTGACTCATGTGTTTCAAGTCTATCTTATTTAACATGACGATAATGCCACACAACATTATCACAGTAGTGTAACCAGTAGAGTTGCTACCTCACTGCTCTGTGACTTGGGTTCAATCCTGACCCCAGGTGCAGTCTGTGTGGAGTTTACACATTCTCCCTGTGATTGCATGGGTTTCCTCTGGGTGCTCTGATTTCCTTCCTTATCCTAAAGACATGTGGGTTGATAGATTGATTGGCAACTGGAAATTGCCTCTAGTGTGTAGGTGAGAGGTAGAATCTGAGGAAAGTTGATGGGAATGTGGAGAGAATAAAATAGGATTAGTATTAATAGGTGCCTGATGGTTGGTATGGACTTCATGGGTTGAAAGACCTGTTTCCGTACTGTGTGACTCTAACACGGTGGTAATGCCTTCACTACAAGGAGTATAACAACTCAGGAGATGATTCCCCAGCACCTTCTCAAGAGAAATTAGTGAAGAACATTAACTGGTGTTCTGCCAGAGATGCACACCTCCCAAGAGTGAATAAATTAAAATTAAAACTGTGCTAGTAGTTGCCAGGATGACTTTTACCTTGAAATTTTCAATGTATGGTTCCTTTTAAGTGGCAGATGCCAGCCAAATCTTGCAACTTGCAGTGTAGTGTGCATCAGTCACAAAACACACAGCATGTATGTCAGGACAAATTCTTCTATCCATTTTCCCACTGAAACCAATCAAACAATAAGAAAGCATTGCATGGAGAAACATGAGACTGCGGATGTTAGAATCTGGAGCAAAAAATAAACTGCTGGAAGAACTCAGCAGGTCAAGCACCAGCTGTGGAAGAAAAAGAGATGTGTCAAAATTTCAGGTTGAGACCCTGCACCAGGACGAGGGGGAAGAGGAAAGATAGCAAGTATATGGAAGTCTGGGGGAGGGGTGGGACAGAGGCTGGTAAGTGATAGGTGGAACCAGATGCGGGTGGAATGATAGACAGATGGAGCCAAATGGGAGTGGGTGGGAATGGAAAAGGCGAACAAAGAAAGAGAGAATCTGGGAGCTGGTGGGAGCTGTTTCCGTACTGTGTGACTTTATAACATGGTGGTAATGTCTTCATTACAAGGAGTATAACAACTCAGGAGATGATTCCCCACCACCTTCTCAAGAGAAATTAGGGGGTGTAGGTTACCTAAAATTGGAAAATTCAACGTTCGCACCATTGGGTTTGTTACGAGCCAGGTTGCTATTTGGTGCATGTCCTTTTAAGGCACCTGGACAGTAAAGTAGTAGTGTGTTTATGTGGTGTCATCACGACAGCAAGATTACAATGTGCTGACGGTTTTGGTCAGTGAGTCTGGGAAGAGAGAGAGAGAGAGAGAGAGAGGGACACACTGACTGCTGGTCTCTGTAACAATGGATGCAGAACAATAGCTGTGTCTGTCACTACAATCCATGTATGGATTTTTGGAGCAAACAAGTGGAGTCCACTTTGTTGTTAACTTGTAGTGGGAAACAGGTATTTGTGTGGGCAGCCACGTATCGAATGCCTTCGGGGTGGCAGATACTTCAGAACAAAGTAGCGGAGATCATCAGTGACTGAGGGGTCGTATGGGTTCCATCGTGGAACATGTGGATTTTGTAAATTCTCTCTATATTCTCTCTACATTTTCTCTTCAGTCAATGGTGGTTTTGCAAAAGCCTCTGCTCACATTACACCTTATGACTTGCTGAACTGAACTTTGAGAACTATTCTTTGACTTGGGGGTTTGGGAATTTGCCACACACACACTTTGAATTTAGTTTTGGGGTTAATGCTTGATATCTAACGTTTTTACTTTTCTTATTATCATAAGTAGTTATTAATAAAATAGTTTCTAACACTTATACATGACTCGGTGTGTTTCTTTTGTTGCTGGTATGTAACAGGTTGTAGACTGCCCAAGTGGGAAATGAAGGTGCTGTCCTTCTAGTTTGCGTTTGGCCTCATCATAGCAGTGGAGAGTGCTGAGGGCAGACAGGTTGGTATGGGAATGGGAGTTGAAATGACATGCATCCAGAAAGCACTGCATGTTCATTATAACACAGCTTTTGCAAAAGTACTGCCTGATAAGCTTGATAGGCCTCTATGTGCAGCAGGTCCAAAGGAGTAATATTGAGCAAGGTGTTAGACCAATCCAACTGTTCTCATAGATGTTCCTGTTCTTTGGGTGAGGATAAAAATGCCCATATACTTTGAGACTTTTAGTTAGTGGATGTAAAAATGGCTGTGAGCTTCTGGAGAGAAGATGAACAGTAGCTGCTTCTCACACATTCATTGTAGGAGGTTCACATCATGGTAGAGTTGGTGTTCCAGTGAAAATATTTCAGTGATGCCGTATTACAAATCAGTGAATTTTAAAGAAAAGTCCACTTGGTCATGTTTAAGCTATTACAAATAACTCTGATGGTTATTCAATCCACCCTGCTTTGCAAATTTTCCAGCTGAATGGTAATAGTGCAGTGAGCACCATGCAGCTCCTTATTACTGCTATTGTAAAATCTTCTACAAGATGTCTAGTTTTAAAAGGAAGTAATGAAGCTGCTTATAAATTTACAGAGATAAGAAATATTTATAGCTGTTGGATCTGTAGCTGCAATGGGAAATTAAGTGATGGACATTTTCTGTCAGAGTGCAGAAAGGTTAAAAGTAAGTTGTATTTGATAGTCTCAAAAAGATTGCAGTGACTCACTGGAATTTTATCTTCTGCAGTTGGGTGACAGCAACTGCTATCTTCCACTGAACGCCTTTTTCTGCATTGCATGCAATGTACCTGCCAAGGCTGGAGACTTGTAGTTAGCCAGTATTCACCCATTCCCCCAAATCTGCTGTTCCATGCCAAGAGGATGCACAATTTAACACTTATGTACACTGACTGAGATTTCTCACAAAGGTGATCTTTCACTTATTTACTATCTTCATTTTGTTATTTGTCAATTAAGAATCTGAAAAACATCTTTCCATTAATGAAAAGCATGAATCATAATGATCTAGAAATCCATACGTATGACAGTTTTACACATAAGAAAATCGATTATCTTTGGAGGTGAATGGAATTGCAACCATCTACAGACAGTCCCCAGGTTACGATGGGGTTCTGTTCCTGAGAACTGTTTGTAGCCCGAACTGTTCATACGTCGGAAACAAACACTAACTAGGACCTGTGAGGCAGCAGCTCTACTGGCTGCACTGCTGTGATAACATTGTGTGGCATCATCATTGTGTTAAATTGGACAGACTTGAAACACATCTGTGTGGGAGAGGATCACAGAAAAAGCTGTAATGGTAGAGTAAGAAGGCTTGGGAAGAGTGGCCACCACCCGGCCTCACAGACTCGGCGAGTGAGTCTGTTCAGCGCTCTCAGCCGTGCTCGGCTCGACCCAGCCCCCGATTGTTGCACCTCGGGTGGAGGGGGAGTAGAGGGTGGTGGTGGGGAGAGAAGGCACGCAGAATTGTCCAGTTCCCACCCAGCAGAAGATGCCTGCACCCAGCAAACCCATCCCCATCCATCCCTGCTGGTCCCCCAAGTGCTCGTTTGTATCTACAGGATGTCCCTAAGTTGGGCATTTGTAACCTAGGGATGATCTGTAACTGTGCCATTCCAAAAACTGAGCTGAGGATTTCTAAGCACGTTATGCTTGTGCCAGTGATGTGTTTTCTGCTTCAGGTGAGGATGAGATGATGTAATTCCTTCTTGTGTTGTCCTGAGCTGCACCTGCCATTGAGGAGAAGATGCATTTTGATGGAAATCCACCCAGGAAAGATCCTGCATTTACTTCCTCTTATCTGAAAACCATTGTCCCCCATCCTCACTGATCTCACTCCTATTTCTCCAGAGGTCCATTTCTTCCTGACTTTACACCACTCAGCTTCCCACTGACTTCCTGATCACATCCATCATTTCCCACTAATTCCTTAAAAGGCCTGATCACCCTCTGAGCGCTCTGTCCTTTGTTGCATTACCAAATCTCCCACCCTCACCTGGACCATGTCTTGGAATTACATGTTGCTTTTCTTCACACACACCTCAGGCGCTAATGAATTTTGTTGTGATGAGACCATGATAAACCACTGGTGCACTCCACAAAGACCTTTTCGTGTGCCTCTTTGGCTACAGAGAGTTTCTAAGCTATAGTTTCTCTATAAGAACTAAAAACATTATCTCACATGATCTACAATGTTTAATTATTATTAGGTTTTTATTAACAGGTTGTGAATATTGCTGGCTTGGCATTGTAAATGAGATAAAAGTCGATGATGGTATGTGATTAACAAAGAACATAGAACATAGACCAATACAACACAGGAACAGGCCCTTCGGCCCATGATGTTGTGCCGAACTAATTAAGTCAATGACACCTAATCCCTTCTCCCTGCACATGATCCATATCACTCCATTATCTGCATATTCATGTGCCTATCTAAGAGTCTCTTAAACGCCTCTATCATATCTGCCTCCAGCACCAACCCTGGAAACGCATTGCAGACGCCCACCACTCTCTATGTAGCAGATAAACTTGCCCTGCACATCTCCTTTGAACTCTTCCCCTCTGACGTTAAATGCATGCCCTCTCATGCTAGACATTTCAACCTTGGGAAAAAGACACTGGCTGTCTATTCTAAGACACAAGAGATTTCACAGATGCTGGAATCTGGAGCAACACACACAAAATGCTGGAGGAACTCAGCAGGCCAGGCAGCACCTATTGAGGGAAATAAACAGTCAACATTTCGGGTCGAGACCCTTGATGAATGGTCTCGATGCAAACTGTCAATTGTTTATTTCCCTCCGTAGATGTTGCCAAACCTGCTGAGTTCCTCCAGCATTTTGTGTGGGCTGTCTATTCTACCTATGCCTCACATAATTAAGGTAAGAAGTGCAACCAGTGATACAATGACGAATTTTTAAATGGCTTTTGACCTTTTGTCAGTATGTTTGTTGACTTTCATTATGGACACTCAATAAACTATGGCAAAAAGGAATGATTCAGCTATAAATTTCATGGTCAAAAATCTCTGCCAATCAAGCTTTCCCTATTCTTCAAGGTGCACTTTGTAATAACTTCGTCTTGAGATAAGAAGGGAAAATTCTGTGACTCTTTCTGTTATTAGTAATTGAATAACCCAAATTTCAGTTGTATTTTGTTGATATAAAGTAAACACTAGAAACACACAGAAGGGCAATTAGAATCTGAATGGATAAGTTAATGTTTTTAGGAGTACAGAACATCACTGGAACCAAAAAAAAGATGAAAGATGAACAAGCTCTTTAATTGAATGCGAACAAAGGATGCAGATGGTGTGACAGAGGGATATCTTATATAACCTGGTTAAGAAACACAAGATACAAAGATGAGTGGGATGATATGGAATAGAAATTAAGGACAAGAGAGAAACAAAGCCCTGTGAATAACTAAAGCAGTGTGAGGTAACCCAAGAACAGATCCACAGCCTGTAGATCATATCAGAAACTGAAACTGGAGAAGCTGGCAAAAATAGGATATAGTCCATTTGCCCCAAAGAAAAGAAAGGCAGGCCCACAGGGACAGGGCAAGCTCTGCAACTAGTATCGGTACTCAGCCCTTTGAGGAAGTTCAAAGGGATGATTAGTAAAAGCAATTTGTGATTGGCTCTTTTCTTTCATTTTCAGTAACAAAGTCATATTCAGTGCAATCAGACATTTAAAACTTGTGCATTGCTGCCATTCTTTGGAACAGGCAAAAAGTAATGAATGGGAAAAATAACTCCACCAACCCATTTCAGGCCTATTGTTCCTGATTTTCACCTCCTTAATAGGAACTTGCAAAAATCAGTATGCTCAATAATCATCAGAAACCAAGAGGTTATTTGTTTCCAATTAATTCTACTGGTCATTTTTACCATTTGTCTGACATTTTTATCACAGAATATTTCTGTTTCAAAATTATAGCAAACTCAAGGTAAATAATAGATTCTTTTCAGCCTAAATTTTGTCTGTAGTATTTTAGGTCTTGCTATTTTATCTAAAATGATGTATGGATTCTTTACATTAATCACATATTAGGGAAGCATCATGAACACCTATTATGGTAAGTTCCTTTCCCAGTGCCATTAAATAGGAAGCATTACCACAGTAAATCTGTTGGGTATAAACAAATCTGTATCCAGGACATCCATTTTCAAGGTAATACAAGGTAACAAACACATTTGCAAACAGCCTTTATAAAAAAAAACTTGTTTCATTTCTTCCTCAACAAAATGAATCCAGAATGTGAGTTTTGAACTTGCTGGATTTAAATAAGTTTACTATTGATAGTTCACGCTAGATCTGTAGTTAATGGATCCTTTTCATTATAGGAGCAAAATTCAGAATGTAACTTAACTAAAATCACTTGCTTTAATTTCATTAGATGGTCAGTCAGTCAACTCTGGCCTTAGGTGACATCTTATTCTAGTGGAAATCAAAGCAAGATTCCTGAAGTGATAACTCTTTTGTGTCAGCATAGAGGAGGATTTGGTTGTATGAGATTGCTTGCCTCAGTGGCAATGGATTTAGACCCTGGATTCCTTTATTTAATTACCGCACACCCAGCACTGTGTTATGTGAATGCTTGGATGACTGATTCATTCTGGTGTAGACTTTGTTGCACTGTAAACACTTGTTGGCATCTTTAAGATCCTTGTTGGTGTTCAAACAGAATTAATTTGATGTCAGAAGAGATTAAAGACAGGTTGACCTGTGGTACACCAGGAAAGGAATCTCTATTTCACTGGAAGTAACAAAAGCTGGTTAAAATGCCCAAGACCTGACCATATAAAAAACATTCTTTCAAGTTGCTCGTCTCTAAAATTAAATGAGGGCACGTCCTCTGATTATAAACAAACTTGTTGGGCTTTTTTGACAATATTACAGTGTTCAAATTCAAATATATTCAACAAAATGTGAAGCTTAAGATTTTAGCTTTGTGCTGTGACAAACTGATAGTGTGCAAAACATAAGAACATTAGCTTAAACAAGAATAAGAACAACGATCTTAAACAAGAATATTTTAAAATTCTGTACTCAGTTGCTGGGAAGTATTCAACTCTATGAAATGCTCCTTATGATGTCAATTGAAGACTATGTTTAACTTTGGATATCAGATATCGGGAAATTTATAGCAATGTTCCTTAGTTACGATTGTATTGAGTAGAATGCAAATACATCAAAGGCAGATGTTTAGAAATTCTACAATGTAATGTAATATGCATGTGCATTACACATTAACATTCTGGAAAGTCAATCAATCGCTCACTGAGACTTAGGACTCACTCAGTTAATCCCAAAGTTTATGATTTTGGTTGCATCCTCTCCTTATGAATGAAGCAGGAATACATGGAGGTACCTGTGCATGTATTCAACAGAAAGGAATGCATGAACTTGAGAAGTGTTTCAACAAATCTGTAAATGGTCTGCCTGAGTACTTCAGAACATGGAGCCTTTATTGGGAACTGTCTGCTGGATGGTGTACTTTGTGAAGATATTTACTCCTTGCTGTGGCACTGCCCCTCCTGGTTGTGATTTCCACACTGCCACAAAATCTCAAACCTCTTTCCCAACATCTAGTCGCAAATCACCCTGATCTCTTCCAGTCTAAACTTTGAGGTCCCAACCCATCCCAACTGAAAATCCAACTGCTTGCATCTCATGCCTGTGACATTTCTGTATTCTTCCACTCACTCTGCAATGGGGCAGAAGTTGAGGAAAGGCCCCTGAGGACATGAACTGTATAAAGCCTATTTTTCTGGCTAGGTGACTTGGGTGTTGAGTGTAATAGAATTTTGCAGTGGTGGTCCTCATGAAAAACATGCATTGATTTGCTGGATACTGCACAGCTACCACACTTTTCCAGGTGTCAGGGTAATTCTAGGCCTGGAGGCTTCAATAAATTGTAAATCCACTAGATTTAAACCCTAGTGCCTCATCCTGTTTGGTTAGGCAAAAGGTTCAAGTAGTAAGGAATTATTGGAGAATATTTTTAGGGACAGGATTTACTCGCATTTGGAAAAGCCTAAACTTATTAACGATAGTCAGTAGGGCTTTATGCAGAGGAAGCCCTGCCTAACAAATTAGAATGAGCTTTTTGAGATGATTGATGAGGGTAGGGCAGTGGATGCTGTCTATGTGGACTTTAGTAAGGCATTTGACAAGGTCCCTCATGGTAGTCCAGTCTAGAAGATTAAGTCAAGTGGGATCCACAGTGAGTTGGTAAATTGGATCCAAAATGGCCTTGGGAAGTGAGAGGGTAGTGGTGGAGGATGCTTATTCTGACTGGATGTCTGTGACCAGTGGCGTTCTGCAGGATCAGTGCTGAGACCTCTGTTGTTTGTGTTATGTATTAATGATCTGGAGAAAAACGTAGGTCGTCTGATTTGTAAGTTTGTGGATGACACGAGAATTGGTGGAGTTGTGGATAACGAGAAGGGTTGTCAAATAATATTGCAGGATATAGATTAGCTGGAAATGTTGGCAGAGAAATGGCAAATGGAGATTAATCAAGACAAGTGTGAGGTGATGCATATTGAGAGGTCAAATGCAGGAGGAAAGTATACAGTAAATGGCAGGACCCTTTGGAACATTGATGCACAGAAGTATCTTCGGGTGAAAGTCCATATCTCCCTAAAAGTGGCAACATAAGTGGATAGGGTGGTAAAGAAGGCGTATGACATGCTTACTTCATCGGTTGGGGCATTGAGTATAAAAGTTGGGAAACCATGTTGCAACTGTATAAGACTTTGGTTAGGCCACATTTAGAGTACCACACTTTAGGAAGGATATGAAGGGTATGAAGAGGGTACAGAAGAGGTTCACCAGGATGTTGCCTGGATTGGAACATATTAGCTACAAGGAGAGGTTGGATAAATTTGGATTGTTTTCTCTGGAGTGTCAGAGGTTGAAGGGGTGACCTGATAAAAGTATTTAAACTATGAGAGGCACAGATAGAGTCTTTTTCCCAGGGTGAAAATATTAAATACTCGAGGGCGTAAGTTTAAGGTAAGAGGGGAAAAGTTCAAAGGAGATGTGTGAGGCAAGTTTTTTTTACACAGAGGGTGGTAGGTGCCTGGAACCCACTGCCATGGGAGGAGGTGGAAGCAGATATGACAGCAATGTTTAAGAGACTTTTATACAGAGTCATGAACAGGTAGGGAATAGAGGGATATGGATCATGTGCAAACAGATGGGATTAGTTTGGCATCATGGTTAGCATAGACGTGGTGGGTTGAAGGGCTTGTTGCTGTGCTGTACTCTTCTATGCTCTAAGGGTCTTCAACCTGAAACATCAACTCTGTTTCTCTTCTCATAGACACGGCCTGACCTGCTGAGTTGTTCCAGCATCTTCTGTTTTTATTTTAAGCAAAAATACCTGGAGTAAGCTGCTGCAAGTTTCAAAATCCGCCATCAGCACTTGTTTCCTCACCTCTGCCCAGCAGTGGCAAATCTTCCCCCCCACCCCCATGCCAGTTGAAGTGTTACAATAATTAATCGAGACTGATCTTGTGAAGTTTGCTGGGAAAATGTCAGATATTTGAACAGACATAGTTTGTCCCCACTGCACCAGATCACGCTGGGGAGCACCTCTAAAATGATCTCTAAAATAAGTCCCCCTCCCCCTCTAAAATGATCCTCAGTGAAATTCACCCTATTGGTGCTTTCCTACTTGTTCACTTCAAGTCACCTAAAAATTCAGCAAGGGTTAATATTAAGCCTTATTTAGAGAAATAAAGGTCTAGGCTATGTGGGAAAGTCAGCAAACAAAGTGTTGTAATATGTGGTGCTTATTGAACAGGGGTGCTGTGAAAGAGTACAGTAGGGAACATTTCACTATTGATCCTACAGTATTGACTGTATTTATTGCTGATAGAAAGTCCAATAATTACATTTTGTTTTATATCCCACATTGCTGATGATCTCCAGCCTGATGTTACTAAAAACCATTTTACCAAAGTTTGAAAAACAACATCACCCGATGAATAAACCGAACAAGTAGGGAAAGCATAAACATAAACAGATGAATTAGAGAATGTATCCTGTGAGGTGATTGGAAGGTTTAATCTTGATATGTGATTTACTGAGAGATTCATTAATTGTGAGGAGACTGGACAAGGGAAAGAAAGCAGGTTGTGCTTCTGAACACTGGAGTGGTGAAATGGGTTTCTTCTGGTCATTTGGAATTCTAGCTTCATGATCTGGCAATCCTAGATTTTCCAAATGATTACTTGATAAATGTATGTGATAATGTCATAATTTTGTGAACAATAAAAAAAACATTTATCATCACAAAATGAATGAAAAATATTCTAATGTTCTTTGCTGGAGTGGAATTAATAACAATAGCAGCAACTTGGATAACATCTTTAAGTGTAGTAGAAATATTCTAAGATGTGAGTTGACATTCCCCCATTGACCAGATCCTTATTTTCCTGAATGAAGCCAACAGCTTAATAATAACCTTAACTGAATTATAGGTGGTTTGAAGCTATGAATTTACTTCCAGTAGGAACAATATCAGATAGAAAATTAATACTGAGCAACATAAAAAGATAATAACACAGGTAGTCAAAAAGCAGTTCAAAGAGAGAGAATTTACCAAATATCAAAGGGGGAAAGAGACATAGGTAGAATAAGCTTTAATCATCCATCTGCCCACAGCTAGAGCATGTCTCCAGTAAACTGTAGTGGATAATGAAACTAAGGACAGTTTAATGTTGCTAAAGTTCTTTTCACTGTCAACACATGGGTCTCACGCCATCGATGGCCTGACCTCCACAAAAAGGAAGGCAGCTATTGCAAATTGACATTGGGACAGCGACCTCCTCCTGTGGCTTGCTAAACAAACCAAGCTGATTAAATGCATTAGTTACATTGAAATGCAAAATAGTGATGTAATGTGGATGTACAGAACTTGCTCGGTATCAAATTCCCTGACCTTCCAATTACATATCATTGCTTCACAATATCCATGAAGTGATAGTTACAGATGTTTTTTCTTGTTGTTTCAAAGATATGACTTTATTCTTAAAATCACCAAATACATTATACAGTACATTCACATGTTGCCATTCTCACTACGAGCCATGTCATCCTATTTATCATATATCAGTATTTTTCTTTCACTTACATTCCATGAATAATAAGTTCAAGGAGTTTTTACAAAGGTTCTTAAACAGTAACCGCCTTTCGCATAGAACATTGTGTGGGCTACACCAAACTTCAATGTGAACCTTAGCATGTAGCCCTGGTCATTGGATTGTGCGAGGTTGTAGCTCTTTGTACTGGAAGACCAACGAGTTTTGGGCAAACCAGAGTGCATCTTTCACTGAATCGATAATTTTTCAGCAGCAGTTGGTATTTGAGTTGAAACTGGTCCCAGGTGCTCATTGCTCTGATGACTGACAGTGGATCTGAGCAGAAGGAGAGATGTTGCCCAAGATTATCACCCCTCTAATACTCTCATTATTCCTGATGGACTCAGCAAAAGGCTTGATACACACTGAAAAAGATAGAAGAGACGGTCATCTTATTTAACTCCAGATTTGATCCAGAAACAATCCATTTCCCAAACATTAATTGGGTCTTTGTTCTTGAAGTCTGTGTAGAGCAGTCACATCTAATTGCAGATACCTTCTCCAAACTCCATTTTGGAGAGCATGTCCATCATGTGTTATGATATTCTGTTAAACACTTTTTTGTGGTCAGGCTAACTATCCGTCCCCACACCCAATCATATTTTGGTGTTTTGCAAGGTTGTTAAAGATCTTCCAACCAGATAGAGCATTGATCCAAGCAGGGAGAATCATGATTCCTATGCACACTTGATTTGATTGAGAATGACCTTAGAAAGATTCCTGTAAATATTTTAAGCAGTGTGATGGGAATTCCTTATCTCTTCTTTCATCTTTTGTAGATGGACTGATGATGCACTTTCTTGTGGATTCTGATACACTGCCATCTAAACGGATAGCGATTTATGCTTCCGGCAGGTGTGAACTGATGTAGTCCCACAGAGCCAAGTGCAACTCAGTCAGGAAGCCGTTGATTCCAGGAGTTTTCCTTGCCTTAAAGGAATAGAAAAAGCTTGTCAACTTGTTCAGAGTCAATGAGTGGTCCAGACTCTCCCATCTGCTACCATCTATAAGGCGGAAAGCAACAAATTCTAGAAGGTTGAGTCTGTGGCCTTCAAATCCTATAGCCTTGCATACAAGTAATTGCAAGGATTTCCAAATAATTGTCTGATGTGAGGACATTACTGAGACATACTCTTCCTTAAAGTTCCTGATCACAAAGATCCCTCCATGAATCTTTTGGAAGAAGAAGCAAAGCACGTCTCATCCTGATTCATAGAGCAAACTGTGGACTGGAAGATGACTTTAGACAACTCCAAAGCAAATATTAAATTTAGCTGGTTCCTCACCTCTTGAAGGTCTAGCCCAACATTGACCTCCATCAACCATAGAGGGAGAAGGTTATGTGTGCTTTCTTGGTATTGGCACAAATGTTTCCCTCTGACCCTTTCTTGTTTTTTGCTCACTTTTGATGATGAAGAACCTCTTGATGTTCTCTTTGACTATTTCCCATTAGTACATTGGGCAATCAATAAGGTGCTTCACCATTCTCCAATCTGCATCATTTCTTTTAAGTTCCTTTGGGGTTATCTGTTTCACATTAAGCTCCCGTATTCCCCAGCTATCCTTCTGTCTTACTACAGGCAATGGTTAGCCCTCACTACCTGACATCATAACATGCCATGCCCCTTGAACCTGGCTTTCATGTACCTGTACGGCAACCAGATCAGACCATGATATAAAGACAGAAGGGTGACACATTTAATTCATATTGTTGCCGGATCCCCTTACTTCTCTGGTAGAAGTGCCTACATTTGCAAGATATTGGTTTCACATAAAACCAAGGTATATTTTACTTGGCGATCTTTGGTTGTCAATGATTCCCTTAGTCTCATTATCTCTAGCATCAGCTTATATTTGGTATTGGTATTGGTATTGGTTTATTATTGTCACTTGTACCGAGGTACAGTGAAAAGCTTGTCTTACAAACTGATCATACAGGTCAATTCATTACACAGTGCAGTTACATTGAGTTAGTACAAAGTGTGTTGATGTAGTACAGGTAAAAACAATAACAGTACAGAGTAAAGTGTCACAGCTACAGAGAAAGTGCAGTGTAATAAGGTGCAAGGTCACAACAAGTGACTTGAGGTTATAGTCCATCTCATTTTATAAGGGAACCGTTCAATAGTCTTATCACAGTGGGGTAGAAGCTGTCCTTAAGTCTGGTGGTACGTGCCCTCAGCCGATGGAAGAGGAGAGAAGAGAGAATGTCCCGGGTGGATGGGGTCTTTGATTATGCTGGCTGCTACACCAAGACAATGAGAGGTAAAGACAGAGTCCAGGGAGGGGAGGCTGGTGTTCGTGATGCGCTGGGCTGTATCCACAACTCTCTGCAGCTTCTTGCGGTCCTGGGCAGAGCAGTTGTCATACCAAGTTGTGATACATCCAGATAGGATGCTTCCTATGGTGCATTGGTAAAAGTTGGTGAGAGTCAAAGGGGACAAACCAAATTTCTTTAGCCTCCTGAAGAAGTAGAGGCACTGGTGAGCTTTCTTGGCCATGGCATCTACGTGATTTGACAAGGACAAGCTGTTGGTGATGTTGACTCCCAGGAACCTGAAGCTCTCAACCCTCTTGACCTCAGCACCATTGATGTAGACGGGTGCATGTACACCGCCCCCTTTCCTGAAGTCAATGACCAGCTCTTTTGTTTTGTTGACGTTGAGGGAAAGGTTGCTGTCATGACACCATTCCACTAAGCTCTCTATCTCCTTCCTGTACTCTGTCTCATCGCTGCTTGAGATACGGCCTACAACGGTGGTATCATCTGCAAACTTGTAGATGGACTTAGAGCAGAATCTGGCCACACAGTCATGAGTGTATAGGGAGTAGAGTGAAGGGCTGAGGACGCAGCCTTGTGGGGCACCAGTGTTGAGAATAATCGTGCCAGAGGTATTGCTGCCTATCCTCACTGATTGCGGTCTGTTTGTTAGAAAGTCAAGGATCCAGTTACAGAGGGAAGTGTTGAATCCTAGGTCTCGGAACTTGGTGACAAGCTTGCTTGGGATTATTGTATTGAAGGCAGAGCTGTAGTCAATAAACAATAGCCTAACATATGTGTCTTTACTGTCCAGATGCTCCAGAGCTGAGTGTAGGGCCAGGGAGATGGCATCCACTGTAGACCTGTTTTGGCGATAGGCAAATTGCAATGGGTCCAGGTTGTCTGGTAGGCTGGAGTTGATGCGTGCCATGAAGATCCTCTCAAAGCATTTCATGATGGTGGATGTCAGAGCCACTGGTCGGTAGTCATTGAGGCATGTTACCTTGCTTTTCTTTGGTACCGGGATGATAGTGGTCTTCCTAAAACAGGAGGAAACCCGAGATTGAAGCAGGGAGAGGTTGAATATTCATACAAATTTATTCATACAAATTAGCTTTTCTTTTATATTGGTGTCTGTGGTTTAACGCCTGTGATTTTCTTTGTTCCTGCAAGCAGAAGTGATTAGATAGAATTAGACTTACACACAGAACATCCTTTATTGAAGGCAATAACACTCAACTAGCACCACAATTCAGTTCAGCAACGTATCAAGCTTAAACCACGTTCTATACTCAATTCTTCAAACTACCATCACAAAAAGGAAGAGGGAGGACAATGGATCAATGATCAGGACTGGAGATGACTGAAAACTTTCCCAAGAGACTAGGTGGAGCAGAGTTGCCCCTCTTGGTCTAGAAGGATGCAAACAGAAGGAGGTCTTTTGAATTTACTTTGAAATATAGGCATATCTCATCTCAATTGTACTGTGAACTCCATATTGAGGTCTCTTCTCAGTTTACAAATCAATTTAAGTCACAGGCACAGTAACATAATTCAACTTTGACTTCTAATTCTTCATTTGACCCCCTATCTGTCTTTGGTGAGAATCTCCTCAACAGCTTGGTTAGTTCTTGTTAATTTTAACTGGTAAGGAATGGGATTCAACATCTTTGAACTCAACTTTTAAAACACGGCTCATCTCTGTTAGGAGTTGTGCAGAGGTTAAAAGCAAGGCCAAGGTAAACACTTTTCACACAAAGAACACCACAGTGGCACACAGCTCCAGCTCTGGTGCTGTCGGTGTGGCGTTTGCATGTCTTCAGTGTGACAATATGGGTTTCTTCATGGTGCTCTGGATTTCTCTCACATTCCAAAGACATGCTTGTGGTTTAATTTGCTGCTGCAAATAACCACTAGGGTAGAGAAATGGCAAAAGAATCAAAGGGAAATTGATGAGCATGTGAGAGAAAATAAGGTGCAGGGCTATAGAAAATAATGAGAGGGAATGGGACTGATGGGATTGCTCTGCTGGGAGCTGGCATGAATCCAGTGGGCTGAATAAGTTCCTTCTGTGTTATGATGAGTAAGTTACAGTTTCCTTTGAAATGGTCATTGAAATGTAAGATGTTTTCATGAGGTGACCAGCAATGCACTAAGTTTAAAGAATCAAATTCTCTACCCATCTATTACATTTCAACATATTTCAATCAAAAACAAATTCAACGTTTTCAATTGCATCTGTGCTTTTCACTGTAGAATATGTTCTATCAACTAAGAATAGAGAATAATAAATAAAGCAGGATTAGGCTCTATGGCTCACCAGCTCAGTTTTTCCATTCAGTAAAATCATGACTGATTTTACATCTTAAGTCATTTTCCCACTTGACACCAATATGCTTAATTTCTCTCAGAATCCAAGGATATTTCACCTTGAATACATCAAATAACTGAGCATCCACAGCATCTGTGGTAGAAAATTGCAGATGTTCACAGTCCTTGGTCGTGAATGGTCAACCCACATCCTTTGAGTTAGATGCTCTAATGAGGAAAAACAATCTCTCAGTAATATACTCTAGCAACTGATTGAAGACTTCTACATGTTACAGCTAATTTCAATTCCAGTTAGATAAACTACAGACATGAGCGCATCAAGAATGTCATGTCATAAAGTATGATCTGAAAATCTACAAATGTTTCTTTTCTAGGTTTGATCAATTGTTGCAATAAAGGTAAAACACCATACAGTATTTAAATTGGTAAATTGGTTATTTATTGTCACATGTAGCGAGGTATAGTGAAAAACTTGTCTTGCATACCGTTTATACAGATCAATTCATTACAACACCACATTGAGGTAGCACAAGGTAAAACAATAACACAGTGCAGAATAAAGTGTTACAGTTACGGAGAAAGTGCAGTGCAGGTAGACAATAAGGTGCAAGGCCATAACGAAGTACATTGTGAAGTCAAGAGTCTATCTTCTCGTACTAAGAAACTGTTCAATAGTCTTATAACAGTGGGATAGAAGCTGTCCTTGTGCCTTGTGGTACGTGCTCCCAGGCTTTTGTATCTTCTGCCTGATGGGAGAGGGGAGAAGAGAGAATGTCAAGTGTGGGTGGGGTCTTTGATTGTGCTGGCTGCTTTACCGAGGCAACAAGAAGTTTAGACAGAGTCCATGGAGGGGAGGCTAGTTTCTGTGATGTGCTGCGCTGTGTCAACAACTTGCTGCAGTTTCTTGCGGTCACAAGCAGAGCAGTTGTCATACCAAGCTGTGATGCATGCAGATAGGATGGTTTCTATGGTGCATCGATAAAAGTTGGTGAGTGTCAAAGGGGACATCCCAAATTTCTTTAGCCTTCTGCAGAAGTAGAGGCACTAGTGAACTTCCATGGCCATGGTGCCAATGTGGCTGGACCAGGACGGGCTATTGGTGATATTCACACCTTGGAACCTAAAGTTCTCAACCCTCTCAACCTCAGCACCATTGATCTAAACAGGAGCATGTGCACTGCCCCCCCTTCCTGAAGTCAATGATCAGCTCTTTTGTTTTGCTGACATTGAGGGAAAGGTTGTTGTCATGACACCACGTCACTAGGCTCCCTATCTCGTTCCTGTACTCTGACTTATCGTTATTTGGGATATGTCCTACAGTGAAAAGCAGACTGAAAATATTGAATTTGTTTTGAATGATATAACGTGAGAAATAAAATATTGGTGGAGCATCTGATTCTTTAAATGGTGCAATCTTTGTTGCCTCGCAAAAACATCTCACAATTCAATAACTATAACCAGGGAAACTGTGTGGAAAAGCAGTCATCTTTTTGCACAGTTAAATAAAAAATATCAACAAGATTCTCATCACCTTTAAAATAATCTGTAAATCAAATTCTTAAAACAGGGATCTGTATATATTCAACACTGCATAGCAATCAAAAGTATAGTTGTTTTCATCACTCTAATGCTGGAAAGAGAGGCCAGTCACGGCATCCCTATTGCTACCTTCAGACCAACTGATTAAACTGAGCATGGTATCTGGAACCTGACACTGTACTTTTGTGATATGATGCCTCAGTCTTTTAACCATAAGAGGAATGGCACTTGAGGAGACTACCAGGCAGTACCACAGGAAAGAAGCTAATTGAAAGGAAGAGAGGTTTTCAAAATATTATTACCCTGCGGCACTCAAGAAACAAATGTAGGTTTGTAGAATTTCCTGCAGTACTGCAGTAACAACAGAAGGAAATAGTTGCAGAAGTAGGCCATCCAGCCCCTCAAGCCTACCCCACCAATTAATATGATCTTAGCAATTTTGCCCTAGAATTCAACTCCTCTACCAGTTGCCATAGTCACTAAATCACTGACTTCTCAAAAATTTATTTACCTTCTTCTTAAATACCTTCAGTGATCCAGCCTCTACAGCAATCAACCTATCTATATCCAGTTACAGAATCTGAATATCTCTGTCTTCAATCCATCTTAAGGCACTTCCCCAGTACCATGAATTCTTAACTTGTCCACCAGCCTTTTATGTGGCATCTTGTCAAATGCCTTTTGGAAATTCAAAACCATTATATCTAAAGGATCTCCTCTATGGACTCTTCCTGTCACATCCCTGAAGAACTGTCGCAAATTTGTCAAACATGATTGACCTTTTGTAAAACTCTGTTGATTTCGTTTGATTGCATTCACTTTTTCTAGATGATTTCTTCCTTGACTGTGGACTCCAGCATTTTGCAAACAGGTGTTAAAGTAACTGCCCTATTGTTTCTTACTTTATCTCTCCTTCTATTCTTGAACAATGGCGCTATATTTGCAGTTTTCCAATCTGCAGGTTTCCTCCTGAAACTCAGTGAATTTTGTAAAACTTCAACCAATGACTCCACTATCTCAGCAGCCATTCTCTTTAAAATCCTTGGATGCAGGCCAACAGGTCCTGGTGACTTACCTGCCTTTAGTTCCATTAGATTTTCCAAGACCCTGTCCCTCATGACAGTGATTATTACAAGCTCTTATATGCTATTCAAAACTAGCCCATTTGTTATCTTTGCGATAGTTATAGTGTCCTCCATCATGAAGACTGATACGAAATATTGGATTAATTTATTGTTTTGTTTCCCATTATTAATTCCCCATCTCATTACATAGACCACTTCTGGGTGGACTCTGTTGCAGGCACGGTAGTGTAGCGGTTAGCATAACGCTATTAAAGCGTCAGCAACCCGGGTTCAATTCCGGCCACTGTCTGTAAGGAGTTCATATGTTCTCCCTGGGTCTGTGTGAGTTTCCTCCGGGTGCTCTGGTTTCCTCCCACATTCCAAAGATGTGCGGGTTAGGAAGTTGTGGGCATGCTATGTTGGCACTTAGAAGTGTGGCGACACTTGTGGGCTGCTCTCAGAACACTTTACTCAAAAGGTGTATTTCACTGTGTGTTTCGATGTACATGTGACGAATAAAGATATCTTACCTTATCTTAAATAACAAACAATCACTGATCACACCACAGATGCTTCTTCCATGGTACCCTTGCTAGTTTGATTAGTTCAATCAATATGAAGATTAAAATTACCAATGATAATTGCAGTTTTCCTCTTATGCACCTTTGGTTTTCCCCAGTTATGCATCTCAGTTCCATCTTCAATATTCCTTCTCCATTTTGACTAGGACAGGCCAAGGATTCACACATTTTACATTAATACTGCATTAATCTCATTTTTTATTCTCCCACATTCTCACCAACTCCCTTAAGTTATCCCACTCACACACTAGGGGCAATATACAGTGGTCAATTAACCTACCAACCTCCACATTTTTGAGATGTGGGAGGAAACTGGAGCACATGGAGGAAACTAACATGGTCACAGGGAGAATGTGGAAACTCCGCATAGACAGCGCCCGAGGTCAGGATTGAACCTGGGTCTGGTGCAGTGAGGCATTGACTCTACTAGCTGTTCCACTGTGCTGCCATCCTTGAAGTTTTTCTCTGCCAATGAATCAAGAAAAAACTTGTTGCAGGAAGCTATTCAGCCCATTATGTCTCTGAGCTCCATGACAGAGCTCAGAGTAGAGTGCTTGCTTTGCAAAGCATGCAGATGATATGACCCACAAGCGATGATTGAGTATAATTAAAGCATGAAGGTGGGAATATTGATTCGGCAGAAGACTCTGGTGTTGGTTTAGAATGGATTGGGAGAGTTTGATGGTAACTCTCAAGGGTTCTGTGGTGCCTGTTGTAGGCAGTCCATGTCTCTGAAACATACGAAAGCACAAGAATCAGTGGTGCTTTGCAGACCATGTATGTAGGGCCAGGTTTCAGGTCTTGATCCTCAAACTTCCTTTTTACTGAGATGACTAAAGGTTGGGCTGGTACATTCAAAGCATGATGAATTTTGTCTGACTTCACTAAATGGTGGTCTGTGAGAAATGGAAAGCAATCAATGTTTTCCAGGGTCACTTTGTAGATTTTATCATTAGGAGGCAATGTTGTGCAGCAAGGCCAGGGTGGTAAAAGACGTTTGACTTATGAATGTTTAGTGCAAGGCCAATTTTCTCATATGCCTCTGTGAAGAAGTCAGCAATAACTTCACAGTCAATCTCCAAGTGTATACATATGTAAGCATTATCTGTGTCTTGCAACTGGATGACTGAAGTTGGGGTGATCTTGGTTCTGGAGTGAAGATGGTGAAGCTTGAATAGTGTCCCATTTTTCTTGTAGGTTAGTTTCACTCCAGCAGGAAACTTCTTGAAAGGGAGGTGCAGTATTGGAGCAAAAAAGATTGAGACAAGTATTGGGGTGATGATACAGCTGTGCTTGACACCAGTCTGTACTGAGATTGGAGCAACAAACATTCTGCAGGAGGAACTCCGCAGGTCGAGAAACATCTGTGGGAGGAAAGGAATCGTTGATGTTTCAGTCGAAACCCTACATCAGGACTTCAACAGGTTTGCAGGGTTTCAACCTGAAACTTTATAAAACTCTAATCAGGCCACATCTGGAGTATTGCATTCTATTCTGGTCACCCCATTACAGGAAGGATGTGGAAGCTATAGAGAGGGTGCAGAAGAGGTTTACCAGGATGCTGCCTGAATTAGAGGGTATGTGCTATAAGCAGAGGTTGGACAAACTGGGTTTTTTTACTCTGGAGCGGCAGAGATTGAGGGGAGACTTGATAGAAGTTTATAAAATTATGAGAGGCACAGATCGAGTAGACAGCTGGTATCTTTTTCCCAGGGTCAAAGTGTTTAATACCAGAAAGCATGCATTTAAGCTGAGAGGGGTAAGTTCAAAGGAGATGTGCAGGGCAGGTTTTTTATACAGAGAGTGGTATGTGGCTGGAATGGGCTGCCAGTGGTGGTGGTGGAAGCAGGTATGATAGATGCATTTAAGAAGCTCTTAGGTAGGCACTTGGGCATGCAGAGACGGGAGGGATATGGACCATGTGCAGGCAGAAGGGACTAGGTGTCATTAGTTTAATTAGTGCAGCACAACATCGTGGCCTGAAGGTCCTGTTCCTGTGCCCTTCCATTCTATGTTCTATATTTAAGAAGGAGATAGCGAGATATGCAGAGACAAACGGCATCGAAGGATATAGGGAGAATTATGATAATGTTATAGGTGCTCAACCATGATCAAACTGAATGGCAGAGAATGCTCAATGGGCTGAATGGCTGTCTTTTTCTTATTTTTCTATATTTTTTTTGTCCACTGTGTGTCTTTATGTATGTAATTCACACTGCATCTAGGAGGAGCTCTTCAGCCACAGGTAGGAGACAATTGAGGAGGATGCTGGTGATAATCTTCCTGAGGGAAACAGCAGTGGGACCCATCTATAGTACCTGAAGTATTATTTCTTAAAAATGCTCACAGTTGTGGCATCTTCCAAGTCCCCTGGAATGTCCTCCTCTTTACAAATGAGGGAGAGAAAGCTATGAATTCATGTTAGAAGTTCCTCTCCACAGGGTCTTAGAACTTTAGTTGAGATACTGGCTGCAGGTTTTCAGCTCCCTTATGGCCTTTTCAACCGTTTGCTGTGCTGAAGTAATGTTAAGACTGGACTGGATAGTTTGTTGTGGGAACGAGTCAGTTTATCCCACGTTATCAGTAAAGACCAAATTAATTCTTTCAGGAGACAATTGGATCTGTTCCCAGAAGGGGAAAGGATTTGAGGTGATAATACAGATCAGTGGCATTGATCTATGAATAGTGAATCATTAATTTGAAGTTAATAACATTTTGTTCTCGGTTCTCCTATCTGAGAACTGGAGCCTGTTTCAGAGTGATGTGTATTGCAGTGTTGAGTTATACTACTGACTCCACATTATTAACACTGGATGATAATATATCTGCAGCTTCTTTCTGACAGGAAAGTTCTTGCATAAATGCATGTATTTTGTGAGGGCCTTCATTGCAAAATCACATTGTACATGAGGCCAAATGTATTGTGCAATATAATGGCTCCACACAGCATACAGAGAAACTAAGGTAATTGTGGATCATGTGTCATGGAGGTGGGATTGAGATCAGTAGGTCAGTCAAGGTGTCCTGGGAATTGCAAGGATTGGGTTGGGTTGTTGTGTTTACCTGCTGCGAGAGGGGCTGGGATTGTGACGTGTGTCAATAAGGTGGGGTGTTAGTATCCCAGTCAGACTCAGATGCAGAGGTGAGGGACCTGAGGGAGACACACAGTGAGGAATAAATATTTAAGTTAAAGGGCAGGTACCTGTAGATGTTGCTATGCCAGACTCCACACCTGCAGATTTACTCAGGCAGCACCCTTTTAAAGTTTCACCGAAGTATCACATTTGATGTGAAAGTCTGCGTATATCTGAATAATCCACAGTATCTATGAACTGCATATGTACAGTTAAATGTCCCATGTATTCAACATTCATTGTATGCTGTGGGATAGATAATGCATATCCAGCACCTTTGTGCATTACTACGTAATACTCATAGAGAATCTACAAACAATTACATGCACTTCACATGACATTGGAACAGCTATGGCCCCAACCCACTGAGAGCCAACTACAGAGGTAAACTTATTAAGAATAGAGAGGCAGTCAACATCTGTTGGAAAGAACACTTCAAAGACCTCCTCAATCGCAACTCAGCCTTTGATATGAGTGCCCTTTACTCCATCCTGCAACACCTGATTCGTGCCAGTCTGGCTACCATTCCTGACCAACAAGAAGTCAGAAAGGTGATATCCCATCTAAGAAACAAGGCCTTGGGAGCAAACGATATCCTCTATCAGTTTCTAACACTCAGTGGTGAGGAGCTCCAGTCACTATCCACAATCTTATTGTCCATAATGGGAAGAAGATATACCAGTGGACCTCATTGGTGGTCATCTTCAAGAAAGGAGACAAATTTGACCTGTGATATTTACATAGGGGTCTCCTGTTGTTTGCCAAGGAGAAAGTCATTGCCAGATCTTGCTTAACTGCCTTACTCAAATGGCTGAAGAGCTCCTCCTTGAATAGCAGTGCAGATACACAGTGGACACAGTGAATAGCAGTGTAGAGGCACAAGGGACACTATCTTCACTGCCCAACAAAGCCAAGAGAAATACAGGGAGCAGCACCAACCGTACACATGACCATTTTGACTTCACTAAAGCCTTTGACTCTTTCAACTGGAAGGGACTGTGGAACACCATCCTCAGGTTAAGTTGCCTATTGGAATTTCTCTCCTTTTTACATGGTGAAAATCATAAAAAAAAACTACAGATGGTGAAAATCCGGAATAAGAACAGAAAATGTTGGAAACACTCAGCAGCTGAGGCAGCACATATGGGTCTGCAACCTGAAAGATGAACTTTATTTCTCTTTCCACAGATGCTGCATAACTCAGAGTGTTTTCAGCATTTTCTGTTTTTTGTTTGCTTCAGGATGGCATGAAACCCATTCCTCAAGCTATTGGGTCTATAAAAGAACCACTCTCAGTGAAGTTTGATGTCACTGAAGGGTGCACCATTGCCCCAGCACTTCATCCAACTTTCTCATCATAATGCTACACCTCCCCTCCATCGAATTTCATCTGGGAGTGGAGTGAATCTTCAGAACTAAAGAGGACTCATTCAACCCATGGCAACTGCTTTCCAGAACCAAGTTTATCTGACCTCAGTGGTCGAGCTGCAGATGAAGACAAGCTGTAGTTTTCAGACAGTGCTTGCATTTGTGTATTTATGTATACTTGGAGGCAAAGCTCCAAACCATAATCTACTTGTTCACCAAAGCACAGGAAAGGATGGGCTTTACTCTCAACATTCCCAAGACCAAGGTGCTCTACTAACCTGTCCCCACTGTACAGCACCACCCTCTGACGATAAAGAAATGAGCACAGCTTCTCATTTCTCAGGAGCACCTTTTTGGTGAGGACAGGCATCAAAGGTGAAACTCCACATTCAGTGCACAAGCACGGCCTTTGGTTTACTGAAGAAAAGGGTGCTCAGAGATTGCAATCTCAAACATGGCACAAAACACATGATCTACAAGGCAGAAATGATCGCTGCCTGCCTGAAACCTGGACTACCTGCAACAGGCATTCCAGGCACTGAAAAGATACCACTAACACTTTCCCACCGATCATATGGAAGGATAAGTGAAGCAAAGTCAGTGCCCTTTTCCAGATCAACATCTCCAGCACTGAGGCTCTGACTATAACTCAGTCAAGATGGTTGGGCAGACCACTTTATTTCCATGTCCAACACCAGAATCTTTGTTCTTAGCTCAGTTGTGATAAGAGATTACCAGATGAAAAGGGGAAAAAGTTCATAGATGTCTTGAAAAAACTAACTCTCTCACCAGCTCCTGGGATTCCTTGGTCCAGAAAAGCTCAAAGTGGAGAAAGGTCATTCACAATCATACGGAGAATCCCTAATATTGGAAGCAAGCAGAATCGCCATGTAAACAGCTGAAGGAATTGCTCCACCTTACAAACTACGCATCCTCCCTTCCTGTCAGGTACCCCTTGCCTGCATCAGTGAGAAGGTTATTGAAGAGTAAGTGCAACTTAGTTGCACTGTCAACGACACCTTCCAAACACACACATGATGCTTGAGTCCTGATCAAGGGTCTTGACCCAAAACATCGACTATTTATTGCCCTCCATAGAAGCTGCCTGACCCTGCTGAATTCCTCCAGCATTTTGAATGTGTTACACCTTCCATCATGTTGCTGTTGATTAAGAGTAGACTGATGATGTGGTCATAGGTTGGATTACATTTGTCCTGCTTTTCGTGAACAGGACATATCTGGGCAATTTTCCACATTGTTGGGAGGCTTCCAGAGTCGTAAATGTCCTGGAAAGGCTTGACGAGAGGCATGGGGAGTTCTGGAGGTCGACTCCTAACAGTCAGAAATTTGTCTGATCCCATAGCTTGATCTGTATAGACTCAACCATTTCTTGGTATTACATGGATTGAATTGAATTAATTGAATGTAGGTTTTTGAGATGGGGATCTCGGGGGAAGCGGAGATGTATCATTGTTTTAATGCAGTACTTTGATCTCTGCTTGGCTATGGGTAGCCACATGCCATTGATGAAAGCCATTGGATAAAATTAGCAACTCCTGACTGTGAACTCTGCTCCCAGATAATCAGTGGTCTTCAAAATTAGTAATACTGCAAATCCATGTTATCTACTGTAGAAGAGAATGCAGTATCTTTGGAAAGAGGTTGAAGATATTTAATTTTTTTGATGTCTATGGTGAAAGTAGTAAATCTCTAAAGTGAAACATCAAAACCAGATCAGTTTAGAGACAATTGCTTCATTAATTAATGGTTTCAGTTGAAAAGTTTAAACTTCAAAATTCATTTTGAGTTGCAGTAAGCAGCAGTGAATCTGGCTGAATGCTTCAAGATTCCTTAATTGCTGTTCTTGGCAAGTCTATTACAAGGACAGAAGGGTGACTGTCTTGGCTCAGTTAAGTTAATTGCTTTATAAGTGCCAGATCCAAATAGATTTTAGCTTGAAAGTTTCTACAACAGTCAGACAGAATGTCAGGCAGTCAAACACAAACTAATTTTAATAACCTTTATCCTTGATCCTTACAAACATCTGCAGGAACTAATCACCTGGAATTACTGGTTAACACAAATACCAACAATTGGTAAATAATATGGAGAGCCGCTAATAATTAATACATTTATTTACAATGACTGATGATCAATATTGACCCAGTAATAAATGTAGATAACTTTGAAAAGCATATTATTTTCTTTAAATTATTCAAGAATACATGGAAATAATTATCTTCAAGTTCATTTAATGTAGAAGTTTCAGCAGCCTTTATTTGGTAATTGGCAATTAGTAAGCGGTTTATTATTGTCACATGTACTAAGATACAGTGAAAAGCTTTTGTTTGAACTTGGTGAAAGTGCAGTGCAGGTAGACAAATAAAGTGTAAGGGCCATGACAAGGTAGATTGAGACATCAAGACTTGATCTCTATAGTAAAAGAGTTCAATTCAAGAGTCTTATAACAGCGGGATAGAAGCTGTTCTTGAGCTTGGTAGTATGTGTTCTCAAGCTTTTGTATCTTCTGCCTGATGGAAAGGGGAAGAAGGGAGAACGACTGGGGTGGGAGGGGTCCTTGATTATGTTGGCTGCTATCCAGAGGCAGCGGGAAGTGTAGACAGAGTCTGTGAATAGGAGGCTGGTTCTTATAATGGACTGGACTGTGTTCACAGCTCTGCAGTTTTTCGGACTTGGGCGGATCAGTTGTCATATCGAGCTTTGATACATCAGGATAGGATGCTTTCTGTGGTGCATCAGTAAAAATTGGTGAGGGTCATTGGGGACATGCCAAATTCCCTTAGCCTTCTGAGCCACTGGTGTGTTTTCTTGGGCGTAATATCCATGGGGCTGGACCAGGACAAATTGTTGGTGATCATTACACCCAGGAACTTGAAGCTCTCAACCATCTCCACCTCAGCACCATTGATACAGACAAGGGTACGTACTCCACTCTGCTTCTTGAAGACAATAACCAGCTCTTCCGTTTTGCTGATATTGAAGGAGAGGTTGTTGTCTTGACACCATGCCACTAAGCTCTCTATCGGCTTCATATAGTCTGTCTTGTCATTTGAAATCTGGTGCACTACATTTGCAAATATGTAAATAGAGTTAGAGCAGAATCTGGCCACACAGTCATGAGTGTATAGGGAGTGAAGTAAGGGGCTGAGGACAATTGTGGAGGTGGTGTTGCTGCCTATGTTTGCTGATTGTGGTCTGTTGGTCAGGAAGTCAAGGACCCAGTTGCAGAGATGGGTGCTGAGTCCTAGGTCTAGGAGTTTGGAGGTGAGTTTGTTTGGAGTTATTGTATTTACAGTGGAGCTGTAGTCAATAAATCGGAATCTGATGTAGGTGTCTTTGTTATCCAGATGTTCCAGAGATAAGTGTAGGGCCAGGGAAATGGCATCTGCCGTGGACCTATTTCAGTGGCAGACTAATTGCAGTGGATCAAGGTTGTCTGGAAAGCTGGAGTTGATGTGTGGCATGACCAGCCTCTTGAAACACTTTATACTGGCAGATGTGAAAGCCACCAGGCACTGTTTTGTTATAAGTGTATGCTTTTATTTCAGTATTTTGACCATTTTATGTTGTTACGGACACAAAATTCTGACAAATATGCTTGTTATTTGTGCAAGAAATGATCAGAATAAGGTTATCAAGGTTGTGTAAAAATGATATGCCCATTATATTTGATCTGTTACATATAGAATTGAGGCCAATTTAGTCTATTGTTTGGAGTGCACCAAAATTAATGTAATAACTTAGTCTGATGGAGAAAGGCATAATTAAACAAAAAGCATACCTACAGGTCATCCATGATCAGTGGCACTAAATGCATTACATAGTAACATCAGAGTGTTGTACTCTAACTCCAAATTTCATTCCATTCACATCCAGAATTTATTTAATAGGAACTTCCTTCAGCTAAATACCGAACAGACTGAAACCACTGTGGCAGGTCACTATAGCAAACTCTCTTTCCTGGTCATTGGCCTCATCTTTCTCCCTGGTCATTCTCTGGGGCTTTAGCTCACCATTTGCAACCTTGATGTTGCACTTTGTCAATCAACTAACTATGGATCATCACTGACCATACTTATTTCTGAAACCTCATCCATTACTTTGTTATTTCTAGACTTGATTATAAATTTGAAGTCATTCAGAGCTCTAATACCCATATCTTCCTCATTCATGCTAGGTCCTGAACATTTGCTCCTAGTTCAACAATACCTCATTTGAAAAAAATCTTATGCATGTTTTCAAATCCCTCTGTGCCCTTGCCTTTCCAAATCTCTATTTCCTCTAAACCTACAACACAATATGTTTTCTGCAGGCCTCCAGTTTTAGCTTCTTCCACTTGCCTTATTTTCATCACTCTGCCTCTGTTGGCCAATCTTTATCCTGGCAGGGTCCCAATTTCTGGAATTCCTTCTTTAAACCTCTTTACCTCCCTAGCTCTCTCCACTCCTTCAAGTGTCCAAAATGCAAGAGAATACTTAAGAGAGAAATCAGGAGGGCAACAAAGAGGACATGAGGTTGCTCTGGCAGACAAGGTGAAGGAGAATCCCAAGGTTTCTATAGCTATATTAAGATCAAAAGGGTAGCAAGGGTCAAAATTGGTTCTATTGAAGATCAGCATGGTCATCTATGCATGGAGCTGTAAGAGATGAGTGAGTTCCTAAATTAAATTTTTGTGTCCGTATTTGCTCTGGAGACAGACACAGAGACTACAGAACTGAAGCAAAAGAGTAATGAGCTCACGGACCGTATCTGGATTACGGAAGAGGAGGTGCTTCCTGTCTTGAGGTGAATGAAGGTGGATAAATCCCCAGGGCCTGACAAGGCATTGCCTCAGACCTTGTGGGAGGCAAATGCAAAAATTGCAGGGGCCCTTGCAGAGATATTTAAAACATCCTTAGCCACAAATGAGGTGCCAGGGAACAGGAGGATAGCTAATGTTGTTCCTTTGTTCAAGAAAGGCTCTAAGAATAAGTCAGGAAATTATAGGCTGGTGAGCCTGACATCAGTCATGGGTAAATTATTGGAAGGAATTCTAAGGGACAGCATGTATAAGTATTTGGATAGACAGGGCCTGATTAGGGATAGTCAACATTGGCTTTGTGTACAAGAGGTCATGTCTAACCAATCTTAGAGAATTTTTCAAGGAGGTTACCAAGAAGTTTGATGAAGGAAAGGCAGTGGACGTTGTCTACGTGGACTTTGGCAAGGCCTTTGACAAAGTCCTGCATGGGAGGCAGGTCCAGAAGGTTAAGTCACTTGGTATTCAGGATAAAGTAGTCAATTGGATTCAATATTGGCTCAGCAGGAGAAGCCAGAGAGTGGTAGTAGATGGTGGTCTCTCTGACTGGAGGCCTGTGACTAGTGGTGTGCTGCAGGGATTGGTGCTGAGTCCATTGTTGTTTATCATCTAAATCATTAATGTAGATGATAATGTAGTAAACTGGGTCAGCAAATTTGTGGATGACACCAAGACTGGGCATGTTGTGGACAACAAGGAAGGCTATCAAAGCTTGCATGTGATCTTGACCAGTGAGGTAAATGGGCTGAAAAATGGCTGATGGAATTTAATGCAGACAAGTGTGAGGTGTTGCACTTTGGGAGGACAAACCAGGGTAAGACATACCCAGTGAATGGTAGGGCTCTGAGGTGTGCAGTAGGACAAAGGGATCTGGGAATACAGATCATAGCTCCTTGAAAGTGGCATCACAAGTAGATAGGGTCGTAAAGAGAGCTTCTGGCACTTTGGCCTTCATAAATCAGGGCAGTGAGCACAGGAGTTGGGATGTTATGTTGCGGTTGTACAAAACATCGGTGAGGTCAAATTTAGTGTTTTGTGTGCAGTTCTGGTCACCTGCCTACAGGAAAGATATCAATAAGCGTGAAAGAGTGCAGAGAAAATTTACATGGATGTTGCCGAAACTTGAGGACCTGAGTTATAAGGAAAGGTTGAATAGGTTAGGACTTTATTCCCTGGAGCGCAGGAAAATGAGGGCAGATTTAAAAAAAATTTTTTTTAAATTTTAAATTAAATTTTTAAAAAATTTTATTTACAGGGTGGTAACAGGCCCTTCCAGCCCAATGAGTCCGCACTGCCCATTTTAAACCCAAATTAACCTACCTGTACTTCCTTTAGAATGTGGGATGAAACCGGAGCACCCGGAGGAAACCCATGCAGACACGGGAGAACGTACAAACTCCTTACAGACAGCGACGGGAATCGAACCCCGATCGCTGGTGCTGTAATATCGTCGCACTAACTGCTACGCTACCGTGCCGCCCACGATCTTATAAAGGTATACAAAATTATGAGGGGTATAGATAGGGTGAATGCATGCAAGCATTTTCCCCTCAGTTCAGTGAGACTAGAACTAGAGGACATAGGTTTTGGGTGAAGGTGAAATGTTTGAGGGGAATCTGAGGGGAAACCACTTCGCTCAGAGGGTGGTGCGAGTGTGGAATGAGCTGCCAGTGGAAGAGGTAGATGCAAGTTCAGTTGTAATATTTAAGAAAAGTTTGGATAGGAGGGGTGTGGAGGGATATGGTCCAGGTGCTGGTAGATGGAACTAGGCAGAAGATCAGGTGGCATGAACTACGTGGGCCAAAGAGCCTGTTTCTGTGCTGTAGTACTATGCCCCTTAAAGCTTACCTCTTCGATCATCTGCTCCACTCTCTCCTAATCAATTTGGTGCCAAACTTTAATTGATAAGACATGAGTGAAACACCTTATAAAAGAAAGCTGTTAACATTCATGATGGATGATAAGAATAAAATAGGGGTAAGATGGCCAAAGCGACTTTGTGCCAGTAGCTATCTGGTGCTCCCTGAACAGCATCTCAGAGAGAATCAGAGCCTTCAGGAAGAAACAACAAAATTAATGACTTGTTCACTGCACATCCAGTAATGAATATAACAACGTACTGCAAAAGCTATGACCTTAAAAATACATCAATAATAAGATATGATGCAAAAGCAAGAGTGATTTTAAAGCTTTATGCAAAGCATTGAATCAGAAGCAAATGGGTTTAGGAATAGCACAACTTAGACTGCTATCATTTCTACTGATAGAATCAGATGCAGATAAAAAGTTACCTAAATAAGGTAGTAAAAATGGGTTCAAGTCTTCATTCTTCTTTTGATTGATTCAAACATAGCAAGCAAAGTTAGAAGGATGGCAATTTTATTCTGTTCAGTGGTGGAGTGATTTATTTATGTGTATTACCAGGGGAAAGAAGAAACCTCATGGGTGAAGAGCACAGAAAAAGAAACCTACACTTATTTAGGAATGGTCATCAGAGACTGAATAAGAAAAGAAAGGAATAAATCTCCTGCTGAAATTGTGTTGAAGATCTTTTACATCCACCCGGAAGGCCAGACAGGACCTTTGTGTAACATCTTAACTGAAAAGTGCAATACTCCTTTTATATGAAGAGCTTGATCTCTGGAGCAGGATTTGAGCATTCCAGATCAGATGTGAGAATACCACCAAATGAGCAGGTGTACAGGTGTACAGATTTCAACAATAAACTGTATTTCTCTCTCCACAGATGCTATCTGATTTGCTGAGGCTTCCAAGCATTTTCTGTTTCTGTTTTGGATTTGCTGGATCTTGGAGATGTATGTAGACTTCATAAACAATTGTATAAGCTCACAGATGGTAACAATAAAGCAAAGTCACCTACTATTCTCAGCCATGCTTCCTTCTGCATAACAAACCTAACTTTGACTTTGAAATGCAATTTGGATAGTAGGAAAATAGAAGCAAATAGAAATGAAAATCAGACAGGGTGAAAATCTGTTTGCTGATTTGGTATTCCTTCATCATCAACACTCTCTTTAACTGAAAGACATGCTGTATATAGATTTAAAACATTAATATTGCAGGCACTGGATGGATATTAATGGTATATTCAAACTAGCATATGTTCCAACTGAGCATCATTTCATGATACTAGAGAAGAAATGAGCTTCTATAATTAAGAACCATTAAATGTGTAAAAGGGAATCTATAAGAGGAGGTTGTGCTTTTTGTCCTGAAGAAAGTGGAAATTGTGTATCGCACAGCACCCCTTTTGCAAGATGCCAATGTAAATCTTCAGATAATACAAATGAACATAGGTCCAATTTCCAATGGATAGTATGCAAAATGGTGTAGAGCATTAAGCAATTAAAAGAATAAAAGTAATCTGGGTAAATGATGTAAAGCATACATAAAATTATTTCTTTCACACGTATGTAGTCAGTGAAAATGAGTATTAGCGTTCTAATATAGGCACTATGGATAATGTACAGTTCCACTAGTTATGAAGTAGCTTCATATCACAATTCACAAAATCACAAAATCAGGGCAAGCTATTCAACCGATCCTAGTTACAACTGCACAAGAAAGCATATTAAGTATGTCAATCAAATCACTTAATCAATTTCAGCAACACAAAAATTTCACCTCTACATTCCTGTCTAGGGATACATTTCATTCCAATTTTGATCACGTTTGACACAAAACACTGCTTCCTTGCTAAGCACATTTACAATTGAAAACAGAAAATGCTGTAAGGCAGTATCTGTGGAAAGAGAAATAGAATGTTTCAGGCCAAAGACTATGGATTATATTTCTTCATCCATAGATATTTCCTGACCCGCTGAGTGTTTCCAGCATTTCCTGTTTCAGATTTGCAGTATTTGCAGCTCTTTTTGACATCCAGGTTTGCCTGATTAGCCATTAATTCCATAAGATATGTTCCTGCTTCATAAATTTTGTTTAATATCATCTGAACATTTTAGAATGATTTGCCTACTGGATTATTTCTCTCCATCTATTAACTTTTCCAATTAACTTTAGTATATTTTTGAGAATTGACATGCATGCTTCAATGTCCATAGAGAAACATTAAATTAACTTTAAGCCATTTTGTACAGGTATAGTTTGGTGAATTGTTTGATAATTCCTAGTCTCAAAATTTTCTTCTTTTATTCATTGTCAGTAAAGCACTTCTGATGAAAGGTCATTGATCTGAAATGTTTACTATGTTTCTCTCTGCACAGATTCTGTCCATCCAACTCTTGAATGGACATCTCATATGCAAAAGATGAATTCTTGATCTCCCAATTTACCTCGTCTCAGCCCTTGCAATTTATTTGTTTACCTGCACTGCACTTTCTCTGTAGCTGCAACACCACATTCTCCATATTCTCCATTCTGTTTCCTTTTACTACCTCAATGTAGTTATGTATGGCATGATCTCCCTGGATGGCATGTAAACAAAGCTTTTCACTGTTTCTTGGTACACGTGACAATAAATCAATACCAGCTGCATACCAGTTGCATGCAAATTATAGCATTTTCAGTTTTTTGCTTCTCATTTCCAGGACAACACCTGCCATCTCTTTAGTTGTTACGTACAGCTAGTCAAATTTATTGTTGCCAGGCAGTGGGAATTTCCCCTTTAATTACTGTCTTAAACATGATCAAAATCCAATTACATAATTAGCAAAATTATAGATGACTTACAGTGACAACCACATCTCTGAACATTCAAAACAAGTTAATTGGAAGTTAATTTTTCCCTGTAATTTAGGCAAGTAATCTTTTTGAATCTCCAAGACCATTACAATTACTATATTTGGGATTTTCACAAAAACAACCTGTAAAATGGGTTTTGTCTAATAATTAGAAACTTACATAAATACTGTTTCTTTTTTTTTAAAAAAGGCTGATTTACAAAATTGATTCTAAACTGGTGGTGACCTGACAAGGGCCTTTCCAGAATTTACTCATTTGGACAGATTAGCAACTTACTATTGGGCATAAGCCTGTCATTATGTTGGTAGGAATCCAGCGAATCAGCTACTCATTATACGTTCTGCATGATCTTCCCTTATATTGGCTTCAGTGAAACTTTAATTTTATTTCTTCAGTACCATGTGAGAATGTTCCCAGATTGAATCTTAGTTTGCAATGATTTTCTATTCTAGTTCAAAAGGGTTTTATCTCTGATTCATTTATAGCAAAATACATCATGTCTTTCCATATAATGAAAAATAAAGAATTATTATTAATAGGAAATAAGATGAAGTGGACCCCACTATAATTGCTGACGATTATTCTAAATGTTAATTCAATTCCAGATTTGGAGATGGTGGTCATTTTAATACTTGTTTAAATATGCTGAATGTCTCCTGCAGGAACCAGGTGTTAATTTGGATCAGCACTCTGCCCATCTGAGGTGACAAACAGAAGCTCTTGTTTGGATGATGGTGAAATTGGCAGAACAGTAATTAATCCTGGAAAGAAAATTAGTCCATTCTTGCAACAGTCATCAATCTCTTCAGGGGCTATTACTTCCTCAGCTATAGAGTATATGAGATCTTCAGAACTTCCAAAAAAAGACCTGGGCACGTTCTAACTATGTGTCAAACTGAGATTGGTACTTTGATGGGATTTCCAGGGTTACTAAGGATGCCCCTTGACATTTGCCTAAAGTTTGCCGTGGATGTAGATGGAAGGCTCATCACACCCTATCATTTCACATCAGATTTTCTTAATGCTGTTCATATGGGATTGAAAATCAGTATGTTCATGGAGTCTTTGAGAAATAGTCATAGAGTTATACAGCATGGAAACAAGCCCTATGGTCCAACACGTCCATACCAACCAATGTACCTTCCAGAATTGGTCTGATTTACCTGCACTTGTCCCATATTTCTCTAAACCTTTCCTGTATCTGTCCAAATGTCTTTTAAGCATTGTAACTGTACCCACTTCTACATTCAGGTTACATCCTAAATTACTTCTATACCTGCTGCTGATTTGCCCAAATCATCTTCTACTCCATCCAAGAATTACAATACCATTGCTTTCACAGATGAAAGGTGATCATTGTGGAATGAAGGGATTCGTACTCTGCTATTATGTGGTACGCCGTGAAAGATTTTAGAGTTACACAGCACAGAAACAGGTCCTTCGGCCCACCATGTTCATGATGTCCATTTTCTAGCACTTGATCTGAAGACTTTTGTGCCGAGGTAATTCAAGTACTCATCAAGATAATTATTGTGAAAGTACAGTACCTGCCTCTACCACCAACTCAGGCACTGCTTTTCAGATTGCAACCATCCTCTGGGTGAGAAAGTTCCTCCTTAGATCCCACCTAATTGCTAATTGGCTTATTATTGTCATATGTACTGAGATACAGTGAAAAGCTTTTGTTTTGTGTGCTATCCAAACAGATCATTCCATACATAAGAACACTAAGGTAGTACAAAAAGTAAAAAACAGAATGCAGAATATAGTGTTACGGTTACAGAAAAGTGTAGTACAGGTAGACAAATAAAGTGCAAGGGCCATGATGAAGTAGATTGAGAGATCAAAAGTTCTTCTTTATTGTATAAGAGGTCCATTCAAGAGTTTTATAACAGTGAGATAGAAGCTGTTCTTCGAAGATTTCTATTGAATTTACTTGGGGAATAGGGTGTAGTTATTCCAAATTATTCATTTACAGTGCTATATTTACAACTTACTCAAGAAGCGTATGAATTTTTCCAAGCCATGATTACAGTAACATATTATGGTAATCATTTACTAAAATAGCATTAAGTATGTGTATGACAAAAATTGCTCTTCCATGCAACTAGAAGAAATGGTGAGTGACTAGCATAGTCAAGTCCTCAGTCACCAGCATTTTAATTGAATCAACTCACAGGAACCCAACATATGTGCATAATTGTGACCACATTATTTTTATTTTTATTTATTTTTAATTGACTTTCCAAGGTTTATTTCAAAAGAAATAAATCTAAACCACAGCACACAGCATGTTTCTTTATCATTTACACACATATGCACATTTTAAGAATAAAACATATATTATATGTTCACAATTATGTCTTCTTTCATTCCTGTCTTACTTTCATCTCTTATTTTTCAAATTTTTCAGATGTTTCTCCACATATTTTCCAAATTTCATCTCTGCTTTAGTAACTGAGTCCAAATACGATATTTTGCAAATTATTTCATTGTGCAGTCTCAATACCTAGTCACAGAGAACAGATTGCACGAACAGCCATTTCAACACCCACATTTATATTCAGCTCATGCATACACATTCTCACACAGGTTCTTTGGTGCTTCTTCGGTATACTCAATCAACAACTGAAAGAATTGTTTCGGTGTTGAAAACTATTTTCTTTAGTCATTGGCTGATCAGAATGAACATCCAACAATCTATTTTATCCCTGTATTTATTATTGTAAGAAACTGATGTCCACAGGGACGCTGCCTGCTATTAATAAGATCCAGTAAAAGCTGCAGTAAAACTTGGAAACTGGATTCTAGCTAAAATCTATAAGTACATCAGTCAGAGCTATATTGATATTACAGAAAAGCGGAGCACAGTTTAAATCTGTAAAAGGAAAATAGAATTAAGATACAGGTTCCTCAGGGGATTTTCATGGCAGTAATTTATTCCTGGTGTACTGCAGCCTATTGCTATAATGCTGCCTGATTATGCTATGGCTTTATATAATGAATATTGTTTATGGTTTGCTTGTTAATAATGTACACCCGTCTTTAATGACATGGTCTTCATATTGCTCCCAAAGGAAGAATTATAAAACAGAGCTATTGAAATTAGTATTGATGGGACTTTGCTTAATGGCGACAATCTGATAAATGGGATAATTTCAATGCCTCAATGGCATCCCAATTAATAGATTTCTGATATACTTATGACCCTTCTCCCCTGAATTACTTAACATTACCAATGGTGTACATATATTGAAATATCAGAAGAATCTATTTTAGTGAACTTTTTATTGGGGCCAAGTTGAATTAAAAGATAACTAATTAATCTATCTGAAATAGGATCGATATTCCATATATTTGAATCATAATACTGCAGTAATTATATAAGCATTTCATATCAATATCTGAGACATCAATGATAATCATATGAGTTCCTATAGCAACTTTCATTTGTATCATATCTGTTAGTCTTGTAAATATTTACAGAATCTTTTTATGAAGCAAAGACAAAAAAAACCAAACCACTTTGATACCAGATCTTGCAACCATGCATGAGAATTCTTTTTGGATGTGTTTTCTGATTATAAGTTAATGATGTCTCTTCTCTAGCCTTAAAAACTATCTAGTCTTCAAAACACTATTGATTTCCGACTCCAGTAAATCAATAGATATTGTCCCCTGAGCGTCAGTAAATTGTAATCCCTCTGGCTTAATATATCATCTTCCCTGCAGATTGATTAAAATATTCTGTTCTGTCAACAGGAGTCCACCTGCTTGAAAGGTTGGGCCACTTGTTATTCTGTGAAATGAATCTGTCCAGATTTTAAAAACATTCCTTCCACATTCTCTTCTCTCTTAGTTTTCATCTCGTTAGCTTGGGAAACTTTGTGCAGATCCCCATTATTATGTTGTCTTGAAACATCTCAGACTATGACAAATACAGACAAATTTTGGAGATAATTGACCAAGGGCTGCAACAAAATAATAGACTATGGCACACACATACTTGATATTTACTGGATTTTGTCACTTTTATCCAGTGGTTCTCCGTTCTCATTGAGAACTTTAATTTTCTCTCTGATTAGTTAGGGCAAAATACAAATTCTGTCCACCTTGCGAGAGGTTTACTAAATGCTTACGTGCCTCCATTTGGCTTTGATATTTACTGTTGGTAGGTGAAAGAGCTTTATTGACAAATAGATGTAATGCTTCTATTACTTAATTTATTTTGACTCAGAATTCTGTTTAATCTTTTAGTTTGGGAAGATAAATGTGATGCAGTATAAGATCCTGAAGGATCTGGACAGGATGGATGTGGAGAGACTATTTCCTCTTGTCGGAGAATATAGAACTAGGGGTTGCCTAGTTAAGGCTTTTTTTTCTCTCTGAGAGGGTTGTGAGTCTTTGGAACTTTCTTCCTTAATGGACAGTGGAAAGAGAGTCTTTGAATATGTTTAAGGCTAAAATAGATGGATTCTTGATGATAAAAAATAGTGTAATGTTACTGTGACCACCAGGAATGTGCAGTTAAGGTTCCAGTCAGATCACCCATAATTTTATTGAATGGCAGAAAAGGCTTGAGTAGCTGACTGACCTACCCCTCCCCTCCCCTAATTTGTATGTTTGTTCATATGCATGTGTGTATTCACTGCATTACATTTAAGTTTAAAACACACATGAAAATGAGCAATAACACTGGGGTAAATCTTCTGACAGAAAAGCCATAACTGGCTTATTCCTGAACTCAGGTTGAAGCATAGCCTTCCATTCTATGGAATATCAACCTCGATGCATTTACTCTTTGTCGGTATGATTTGTTTCCCAAGTGAACGTAGGAAGCTCTACAAAGCTTTCACACCATGTACCTATTGTAACTGGCATGTTTGTCAGTTTACGGATCATACAAAGAACAGTGGCACTGAGAAGGGAGATGGGGAGAGTTGAGGGAATTGGTTGGCTAGGAAGCTTGCTGCTATTAGTTAAAGCAATCAACATCAAAAACAGTAGGGTGCCTAATTTCTCGAGCAACAGGAAATCTTTGCTGCCACTGTAAATTGTTACATTGTTATGTAGATGATGATTCAGTGGAGAATAGCAGGCTGCTTTATTTCCACAAAATCGGTTCACATTCCAACAAAATTATTCCTCTGCTTTGCATCATTGCACACTCCCTCAAAAAAAATTAAAGCATGACATTGTAGGAATTATGAATAAAAGTATGCTTTTAATGAAAATACTCATAAAATTGATCATTTTAATGTTTCATCAGCTTAAATCATCATTTTCAGTTCAGCATTTGGGACATTAACTTAGCTATGATACAAATTGTAGCATTATGATAAAATGATTAAAAATAAACCACTGAGCAGTTTGCCAAGTTGATGTGCTGGCTGATGCGCCGCACAGCAGTCGTCCTGGATTTGAGACTTATACCCCACACTAAATTTTCTAGCTGTAAATTGAAAGAGGTGCTGCCAAATTCAACCTCCTCCTGGAGACTGCAGGAAGATTTCACCTCAGGGATGCACTTACTGTGCCATGAAACAGCTCATGCAGGATAAGGTGCTTCATTGTCTTTGAAAACACGGGATGCTCCCCATCCCTCCAAGCTGAAGGAGGAGTTGTGAGATAAAAGATATTTCATGCAGACTGAATTAAAAAAAAGGAAAACTGGGAATTTCTAAAAGAAAATATACATTATTGATAATACCTAATTAATTTCTGAGATACCTTGCCTAGAAAATGGATCATGTAGCATTCTGTTATTAAACACTATCAGACTGAAAATTACTGTTTTCCATGAGGAGATTGCACAAACATCAAGAATTGTGCAGTTCCAGAAATTCAACCCAGTACAAACAGATGTGATGTGTGTTTGCATGCTCCAGACTTTTCCTGAGTCCGACATGCACGGAATGATGTCATTTATCAAGCCAAGTGAAATTGGGTCTTGGTTTATTTGATTCAGACATATCAAGGCTATTTTCAGGGAAGCATGTTCCTTTCACTGCAACCGTACAATTTAAAGAGCCATTCACACAACTGACACCTGCTGTTGTAGTCTGTTATAGAGGATCCTTGGTGAGTCAGGAGATTCCTGCTATTTATCACAGTAACTTGAACGAGCGCAGAATGGTAGCATAGCGGTTAGCGTAATGCTGTTACAGCACCAGCAACCTGGGTTCAATTCCCGCTGCTGCTCGTAAGGAGTTTGTACATTCTCCCTGTGTCCGCGTGGGTTTCCTCCGGGTGCTCCAGTTTCCTCCCACATTCCAGAGACGTGCAGGTTATGTTGGCGCTGGAAATATGGTGACGCTTGTGGGCTGCCCCCAGCACATTCTTAGCAATGCAAAAGGACGTATTTCACTGTGCGTTTCAATGTACATGTGACTAATAAATATCTATCTATCTATCTATCTACATGGATGTATCTGCATGCATTGCACCTTTGTGTAATATGTTATATGCTTAACTGTTCTATATTCTAAATTTTGCCATGTATTGGGTGTGTTGTGTAGGTTGTGTCAGAGGAGAAATGTGCCTGGATATCCGAAGGAAGGAGGGCAATAGGGCTTACGTTCACAGAGATGTTCTCCCAAGAGCCACTCTCCTATCTCTAGCTCTGTAAGTAGCAATGTGCCAGCTTTGTAAAACAATGCTGCCAGAGGTCTGTGGCCTTCTGGGGATCTCCAGCAAGACATATGTGCCTGGACCCCTCTGTCCATTGAGGTTAATTAAGATCATGAAACTTCCTGGCCTTCATATCAATCCCAGCAGCAGGTGATCTATAACATGCTTCCCACTTGTTGCTCACTTCAGCATTAAGGAGTCCACTGATGCTCTGTTCAAAGAGAAGGAACTTTGTCTATTTTTCCTAGAGCAGAGAGAATCAGCTTGAATAGAAGGCTATGGAGCAAGTGTTAGTAAATAGGATTAGTAGAGACAGGTACTTAATGGTCAACATGAACATGGTGGGCTGAAAGGCCTGTTTTTGTGCTTATGGCTCTATGACTCTATGACACACGGATTGGCAAGCAATGTGAGCTTCCCATGGTTTGTGGTGATGACTGGATTCTTATGGTGCCTTTAGATCCCCTTAAGAACCCAGAGCTCTTCATGAATGCAAAACCTATCCTCCCATAAAGCTCATCGTCAACCTTGAGAAGATATTTTGCATGGTTAATGCCACTGGGCCCTCAATTTTGTTGTCTGTTCTGCTTTTGGAAAGCCCTGCAGCACCCTCCAGAGATGGTATCATACCATGTTATTGTCTGCCGGCTTTTTTTCAAAATGCTGCCGTCAATACTATAATTCCAAGCAAAATCATCACTAAGCTCTGAGATCTGGGACTCAACACCTCCCTTTGCAACTGGATCCTTGCCTTCCTGACCATCAGACCACAATCAGTGAGGATAGGCAGCAACACCTACAGCATGATTATTCTCAACATTGGTGCCTCACAAGGCTGACATCCTCAGCCCCCAACCTTACTCCCTATACACTCATGACTGCGTGGCCAGATTCTGCTTCAAATCCATCTACAAGTTTGCAGATGATACCACCCTAGTGGGCCAGGTCTCAAATAATGATGAGTCAGAGTACAGGAAGGAGAGAGAGAGATTAGTGACATGGTGTCAAGACAACAATCTTTCCCTCAATGTCAGCAAAACAAAAGAGCTGGTCATTGACTTCAGGAAGGGGGGCAGTGTACATACACCTGTGTACATCAATAGTGCTGAGGTTGAGAGGGATGAGAGCTTCAAGTTCCCAGGAGTGAACATCACCAGTAGCCTGTCCTGATCCAACCACGTAGGTGCTAGGACCAAGAAAGCTCACCGGCACCTCTACTTCCTCAGGAGGCTAAAGAAATTTGGCATGTCCCTTTTGATACTCACCAACTTTTATCGTTGCACCACAGAAAGCATCCTATCTGAATGCATCACAGCTTGGTATGGCAACTGCTCTGCCCGGAACTGCAAGAAACTGCAGAGAGTTGTGGACACAGCTCAGCATATCACGGAAACCAGCCTCCCCTCCATGGACTCTGTCTATACTTCTTGCTGCCTTGGTGAAGCAGCCAGCATAATCAAAGACCCCACCCACCCGGGTCATTCTCTCTTCTCCCCTCTCCCATCGGGCAGAAGGTACAAAAGCCTGAAAGCACGTACCACCAGGCTCAAGGACAACTTCTATCCCATTGTTATAAGGCTATTGAACAGTTCCCAAGTACAATAAGATGGACTTGACCTCACAATCTACCTCGTTATACCTTGCATCTTATCATCTACCTGCACTGCACTTTCTCTGTAGCTGTGACACTTTACTCTGCAATCTGTATTGTTTTACCTTGTACTACCTCAATGCACTGTGCAATGAATTGATCTGCATGAACGATATGTAAGACAAGTTTTCCACTGTACCTCGGTACAAGTGGCAATAGTAAACCAATTCCAATTCCATCAGGAGGCCTCGCTGTTTATGTAATAATATCCAGCAGCAGGTGGAAGAGGAAGAGGAGGTGGAGGAACAATTACAGCAGGTGGCTGTGCAAGATGTTGGAGGCAGACACTGCTTATACTGCATATTTATTTGAAGCCCCAACTTCATGGATTTTTCAACCAAGTGTAGTATCTGTAGGGTCTTCGGTGTTGCTGCGTCCTGAGGCAAATAACAGAGGTATAGCTATGTGAGGACAATAAACTATCAACTAATTATAGTGTCTGACATAAAAATGTATCAAAAGTCATTCCACAGTAGACATTTAGTTCTTACTTATCTTACTGGACTGCTTCCACTTAAAAAGCAATAAACTCATGCAAACCATCAACTATTTGTATACATAAAATTACATCATCAGTTAAACATTTACATGCATTAAATTACAAAAATAACTAATTAATTACGCACACAGTGTACATCCATTTATAAATTTCCTCAGTCTCTTCGTCTTCTCATCTACAAGGATTTAAATTTAAATACAAGTGCGGTATTTAAGTCATCTGAAGTACCCATTCTAGGCACTGGTAGTTCAAGTAGATTACTCCTCCAGATAGGCAGCATATATATTTGATTTCATCCTTTGTTATAAAATTGTTGCTTTAAGTGAGTGTTTTCTAAACTATAAATATATGACATATCTTAAGCACCATTTTTCTGATGTTGTACCAAATAGTTCATTAAAAAAACTTAACAAAGGAGCTAATAATCCTTATCAATTACTGCAGGAGCTGGATATACTGGTGGTGCAGTGGTTAAATTACCAAATGAGTAACCCAGAGACCCGAACTAACAATCCAGAACCTGGGCTCAAATCCCATCACAGCAGCTATGGAATTTAAATTCAGTTAATTTAGAATTTGGGAAAGGGAAAAATAACAAATAGTCTTATTAATGATGAGCATGAAAATAACAGATTGTTGTGAAAACCCACCAAGTTCACTAATGCCCTTCAAAGACAGCAAAAATGTACCCTACCACAGTCTGAAACCTCATGACCCAACATATCCCTCACTCTTATCATTACTGTCCAATCAAGGGATCAAGCTTGGTTCAATAAGGAGTGTAGAACAGTATCAGGTACACCTAAAAATGATGAATTGCCATCCTTCTGAACGTGGAACTCAGGACTACAGTCATGTAGGACTAAATGCCTGTGAAACAACAAAATAGCATGCAACAGACAGAACGAGGTGACCTCACAACCAAGGGATCAGATTGAAACTCTGTTGTCCTACCACATCTAGCTGTGAATGGTAGTGAACGATAAGACATTTAACAGGTGAGGGAGAATCCAGAAACATTCTCAATGACGGCAGAGCCCAGCACGGGTGCCAGAGGATGAAGCATTCACAAAAATGTTCCACAATAAATGCCAAATGGAAGATCCATCTTGGCTTCCTCCAGAGACCCCTACCAGCACAGAAGCCAGTCTCCAGCCGATTCTGGTCACTCCACCTGATATCAAGAAATGGCTGAAAGCACTAAACCCAGCAAGGACTAGGGGACCAGGTTACATCCCAGCTGTTTACCATTGATTAGAAGCTCAATTAGATCAGCCACATGAACACATAAAGCAGGTCAGAAACTATGTATCCTGCACGAAGCAACTCAACTCTTAAAACTCCAAAGCCTTTCACCAAGATCATAGCTGATCTTTTACCTCAACACCCCATTTCCCAACACAATGCTCATTTTATTTCACTCTCTTAATATTCAGAAATCCATTGTTCCCTGTTTTGTATGAACTCACTGGCTGAGCCTCCACAGTCTTCCAGGGTCAAAGGTTCAATCTCCTCTGGGTGTAGAGGTTTTCCCTCATTTCAGTCCAAAACAGCCTACTCCTTATTTTCAAATTGTGCTTCCTGGACCTAGGTTCCTCAGTCAGGGAAACATCATCTCTGTATCTAGCCTGTCAATCCCTTCAACAATTTTGTACACTTAAATGAGGTTTCCACTCATTCTTCTAACTCTAGAGAATGCAGTCCCAGTGTATTCAATCTCTACTCAATCTCTCCTCAAGGTAATCATAGAATCAAATAGCGCAGAAGCAGCCCATTCAGCCCACCATATCCATGCCAACCATCAAGTACCAATCTGAAACATTCCATTTACTAGCATTTGGTCTGTAACCTTCTATGCCTTGATGATTCAAGTGCTCATCTAGATACTTAAACATTTTGAGTGTATTTGCCTCCACCATTCACTCAGCCTTAAAATGAGGGAAAATCTTCATACCTGCTGCATACCTTCTATCGCAAGTACATCCTTTCTTAGGTAAAGAGATCAAAACTGTACATAACACTCCAGGCGTGGTCTCACCAAGGCCCGAATCAATTGCAATTAGACTTTCTTATTCCTGGTATTAAACCCTCTTGTTAAAAAGGCAAACATGCCAGCTGCCACCCTATCAACTGCAGCACCTGCATGCTGGCCTTCAGTTATTCCAGCCCGACTACATATTCACTGATCATTTCCTCTGGTACCTGGCTGCACAAACCAAACATACAGCTCGGGAAAATCCTTGGTAGTGTCAGATTGAAATGTTCCTTCAAGGTTTCCACTGTGCACTTCTCTGAAATTTTGTCTATAGTTGTGCCACAAATAAACTCACTGACATCTCACAATTTACTGGCACTACCTACGAGAACATTGTTTTCCTCTCCTCACATGTCACCACATTTCTTTATTCTGCATCCACCCTGGGACCCCAACGATATTGGTCACCCTCAGGAATATTCCATGTAGAAACATACAAGCCCACTCACACTTCTTGAGCTCTTCCAATTTATTTATTACATCCACTGCCTAGCATGATTCACTTTTCGACCTAGACAAGCCTGTTCTCTATTTACTTTGTACTGGATCATTGTTCTGCCTCTTCCTGAAGCAGCAACATCTCTTATGTTTTCAGTGTAGTCTTTATAGGCTCTGATGTTATTGATCACTCAAATAAATAATGGCAAAGAAGCTATTAACAGAAAGACTTTAATTGAAGGCAGTAAATTTGAATAAGTGGAAATGGCTGGTACAATAATGTATCAAAAATCATATCTCATTGTACAATCAATTCTTAAGGGTACACTTTCATTTAAAGCAAAACTTCCCCCTTTATATGAAAGTAATAAACTAATACACAATATTAATCGAGTTACACTTACACAATGCAGTAAACAGGAAGGCAATAATTGGTGAGAAAGTAGTCAGCCTGTCTCATACCATTAGTCTTTGGCATTCAATTGCCAAGGTCCAATAGTGCAAAGTTTCTTTTCGACTCCATGCTACAGCAAACTTGTACAATGGATGTGTGTATATGTGTGTGTGTGTGTGTGTGTGTGTGTTTATTGCTGAGAAGAAGGAAGGTAAATGTGGAGCATAAGAGGATGGCAGAACCAAAGACCCTTGTAGTGGCAAAGAGGTCTGTATGTGAGACAGGAGGCTGAGTGTATTGCAGCCGGTTGTGTTTGAATGTGAGGCTTGTGAGGCTTGGTTCAAAGTGTTGCAGCACTTCCCTTGACATATCTTGTCAGATTACAGGATTGTTTCTGGCACAGTACCCAGCTGTGGATGTATTCACTCTGGGAGGAAGGCTTCATCACCACATCTTGTCATTTCCTCTTTATTTCAACTCTGGATACCCATAATCACCCCCAGTGCAGAATACGTGTTACTGATGCTCCATTTCATTCACAGCCATGGGCAACGTCCTAATCATAGAAATGGGAGGCAGGTACCTGCCCCTGTCATTTATCAGCCACTTCAAATTAGTCACCAGCACACAATGCTTCCAATGTTTAATGGAAAGTCATTATCGTCCTACCTGCTCCCTCTTTCATACAAGGGCTTTAAGACCTGCACAGGGGACAGTAAATCCCACTTTATCCAGATTTTGGCCACCTCCTTTTTACTAATGCCACATCTTTTCACCCTTATTTCTTTTTTCCTTTTCTCTCCCAGAGTCACTTCCTGGCCTCATGTCACAGCCTACCACTGGTGATATGGTTAAGATTGATTATTTGCCACATTTTATCATTAAGAAGCACCAACACACTGTATCATGGAATAACATACATTTACCTAAATCGTGATTAAGTCTTAACTAACTAAATTTACTAACAATGATTTAGAAATAATATGCTGGATCTAGAGGTATCAATCAGCCTGGAGCATTTTCTATGCCTTTATAAAACTCCTCAGGCAAGGGAAGGCCAACTGAGAATAAAGTCACAAGACAGCATGGATTTCCTTATTTAATTGAGTTCCTGGTGTTTTGCACAGGGAAACAATTATGTAAGATTGCACTTCACTTAGATTTGTTCTTTGATATTTCACTGACTCTCTTTAGACCAAATGATCCAAATTATCCTGATCCCCAAAACTTCTTGACACCCAGCATGAACTAACTTATCCTGACAACCTCATGCACATGCCATTTTATAGATGCAAATTAATAGCAGGAGTAGCTCACTTAGCCCTCAAGCCAGCTCTGGCATTCAATAAGATCATGGTTGTTCTGACTGTAACCTCAACTTTACATTCCCATATACCTATAGTAACATTTCAAATATCCTTCTACTTTTGCCTTAAAGATATTCAAATACTCTGCTTCTTCTGTGCTTTGAGAAAGAAAGTTCAAGGACTCATGACCCTCTGGGAGAAAAGAAAATCACCTTATCTCTGTTTTAGATGAGTGACTACTTATTTAGAAACTGTGACCCCTGGTTCTAGATCCTCCCACAAGAGGAACTGTGCTTTCCGCATCCGCTCTATCAAGAGCCCTCAGAATATTATATGTTTCAATCAAACCTCTTCTTGTTCTTCTAAACTTCAGCAAGCTCAAAAAATGCATGGATGTATTTTTGTCCTTGAAAAATATCATTGTTCCTGAATCCCTAAAAAAGATCAAAGAACAGCTGGTCAAGCTAAAATGAATGATTTTAGGAAAACCAATTTCTAATCATTTGAATTTAATTATGAAGATAAAGGTGGTAAGGATCTGAGTTACGTTAAAAAGTATACATAGACAACTATCCATAAAAGCTGCTGAATATCAAAGGGGCCTTCTCTTTAACTAATTGAATCCATATGTAATATAGCAGAGAGGGTTTTTTTTTGGCCTGGAACACTCTTTTGGAACACACTTCACACCAGTCAAACAGGTAGCGTAAGATTCAATTTTGAAATTAAATTTCTTTTAAATTACATAATTTCCAGAAGTACAATGCTAAAACCCATTGATTAATATATTGCTATGGTACAGATATTGTGCTAAGAGCCAAGATAACCAGTCCAAGACTTTGCCCAAAACCAAGACCACCAACTTCTGCCTCCACAACAGCACTGATAGTTCTCACTCCCCACAACATTACTAATTTTTTTGTTGTCTGCAGACTTACAAATCATATATTCTACGTTATCATCTAAGTCATTAATATATATAACAAACAGCAAGGGTCCCAGTAACAATCCCTGTGGTTGATATTAATGATGAACATCGATGGATTTTTCAGCATATATATGGAATCAAGGGATATGATAATGCAAAGTGACCCTCAGGTTAAAGGTCATTAAAGCAGGTGCAGTGAGCTGAATGGCCTATTCCCACTCTTATGTCTTATGCTTTTATGTATACATTACACATACATACACACACACACACACACACACACACACACAAACACACAAACACACAGAAACCACACACTTATTTTCTGAATTAATATCTTTTGAAACCTTACTTCAGATCAACATTATAGGGTATAGGCTCCAATTAAGGAGCTTTTAGGAAACTTATCCTTAATGTAATAATAGCAGAACATGATACTAAATACCTCTCTTTGGAGCTGTAAACATGTACATTGAGGTCCAGTAATTTAATTTGTAGATCTGATTATTTATACGATAGTATCTCTTACTTTCATGGTGACTCAAAATGAACTCTTAATATGGCATTCCACATTAGTGCCTTTATTGTTTGCATTGGCCTGAACATCAATGATTATATTGCATTGAGAAAAATGTCCACAGAATGACATACACATTAAAGTAATCATTTATGGGCCCCATTTAAGTTGTGTACATACTTTTTTGGAATACACTGCTTAGTTTATAACAAAAAATAGTTATTGGACTTGATTTATTTACTGTCTTTATCTGCTGTTTGTCCCAAACTTTGCAATGCTGTTTGAAAAAGTCCTGCCGCATTAAACATTTCAACATGTTTCAGGCACATAAATGCTTTCCGGGACATTCACCACAAAAATTTATTAAAATCAGTATGCTTACTTCCCTCAACAAGTGATATTATTTATATTCTCTTAAAGCATGCAGAGATGAAGTCCAGCATTTATTTAATTCTATTCATTTTTAGAATGCAGCTGCTGTAGCCAAGGTCAGCATTTATTGCCCATCCCTACTTGACCTTTGCAAAGTTAGTGGTGAGCAACCTACTTGAAATGCTGCAGTCCTTCTGGTCAAGGTGCTCCCACAATATTGTTGGGTGGTGAGCTTTAGGCATGAGACCCAGGCATTGAAGAAATGGCAATCTATTTCCAAGTGGATGTAAACGTAGGAGGTATGATTAGTAAGTTTGCACCTGACACAATAGTTGGTGGTGTTGTGGATAGCAAAGAAGGTTGTCTAAGGCTACAACAGGATGTACATCGAATGAAAAATTGGGCAGAGCATTGGCAGATGGAATTTAATCCAAACAAGTGTGAGGCAATGCATTTTGGGAAGCCATATAGGGTTAGGACATAACAGTAAGCAGTAAAGTGGTAAGGAATGTTGATAAACAGAAGCTCATAGTTCCCTGAAGGTGACAACACAGGCTGGTAAGGTTGGGAAGAAGGTGTATGGCATGCTTGCCTTCATCAGATGGGGCATAGAATATGAATATTGGGATGCTATGTTGGAAATTTACAAAACACCGGTTAGACCACACTTGGAGCACTGTGTGCAGTTCTGGTCACCACACTGGATGTGGCTGCATTGGAGTCAATGCAAAGGAGATTCATCAAGGACATTTCCTGGATTGGAGGACTTTAGTTATGGGGAGAGATTGGATAGGCTGGGCTAGTTTTCCCTGGAGAGTAGGAGGCTAAGGGATGACCTAATAGAGATATATAAAATTATTAGGGGCACTGATGGGGTAGAAAGTCAGAATCTTTTTTCCATGGTGGGGGTAGCAAAAACAAGAGGACTTAAGTTTAAGGCTAGAAGAAGGAGTTTCAGAGGGGTTTGAGGAGAAAATTTTTGATTACACAGGGATTGGTTGATATCTGGAATTCACTGCCAGAGAAGGTGGTGGAATCTAACACAATTACTGTTTAAGAGATGTTTAGGTAGGCGCTTGAATAGGAAAGGCATTGAAGCATAAGGACCTTAATGTGAGCAAATGGGATTAGTATAGATGGGCAAAAAGGTTGGTATGGATGTAATGGGTCAAAGAGGATGTTTCTATGCTGAACAAGTCTATGATTCAAGATGGTATCTGACTTGGAGGGGAACCTGCTGGTGTTGGTTCTCCCATGGGACTCCTGCTATGGTCCTTGGTTGTAGAAGTTTTGGGTTTGAAAGGTGTTGTGAGGTGGTCTTGTCAAGGAACTACAGTGAGTTTTCTGGATGTTTTTTGCAGCAGCCACTGTGCACTAGTGGTGAAGGATCGAATGTCTAAGGCAATGCAAGAGGTGCAAACCAAACAGTCTGATTTCTCCTGGATCGTGGCAAGCTTCTTGAGCATTGCTAATATTCCATCATGCAAGAAAATCATGCATGGCAAGTTTTATGGCCAGCAGTGAATAGTTGGGTGATGGAAGGTGTGTTTGTAGCAGGCAAGAACCTAGGGTTTCTTTTTCTCCATTTCCTGGCTAGTAACTAGAAACATTGAGAGATTGGCTGTATGTGAGGCTTGTAGGCTTGAGATCCATTGCAACAACTAGCTCTTCTAAGAGTAGATTTAGTTGCCCACTCCCTCTGACCAAAACTGTGATAAAAACAGATTTGAAGCAGGTTGGAGTTAAGTTCTGTTTTTATTTTAACCCCTACCCCCACACCCATATTAGACTAGGTTCCAAACATTTGTTGTATTCTTCTAACCAATTGTTTTCATCTTACAATGTCAATTCTGATGAAAAGTCATCAATTTTAAATATCGTTCTCTTTCTTTCTCCACAGATGATGCTGGGGCATTTCCAAAATTTTCTGTTTTTATTATAATAACAAGACTGAAGTTAGAAGCTAGTATGGCATCCAGGCACAATTCTCGAAAACTCAGTTAAAAGTTTTCATAAATGACATTAAAACATGTAAAATACTCAAACATTTTCAATACTTTGGTGAGAATAAAATCTTGAAAGTAATGTGTAGTGTGCAGCCAGGATTAAATTGCTTATTTAATGCAATCAACTATATATGCATATCCATCCCAATATCACAAGGAATATTTCAAAAAGTACCTTCTTTTGCTTGAGATAGCAAATGTAACTTGGTCAATGGTTTTGTACTTGTCCGTCTCAATAAATTGTACTTATCTTTGCAGGGTACTAGTCAAGTATAGCCATGTCTTTAAAGGAGTTCTTTTTCATTTTCCAAACAGATCTGTTGATCATTGTCCTGTAGCTTCATTATATAGGCTGTCCTTGTTTATTCAGTTGGTCTCCCTACAAAACCCTGAAGAATTCTGAGAACTGACAACTTAACAATTTTTGTTTTTCTAGTTATAGGACATCTGTATGTTACTTATAAGTGAAATAAACACATGACACTTAATGATATGTATTAAACTAAATCTTAATTTCATAAAATGTATGTATTTAAGAATATCCTACTGTATTAACCTGCTGGCATGTTTTTTTTTAATGACGTTAATGACTAATTCACTTTATTGGGAGTATACTGAATTTTACACAACCAATGATCATGCCAACTTTGTTGCTGTAGGCTTAATGAGAAACAATCTGTATTTTTTATTTTCAAGGCACTTGAATCCATATATATTATTGTAATGCTCTGACTTTATGAACATCTCACTATTTTAAATAAAAACTGGAGAACAAATAAACCATTTTACACAGAAATCCAAGCATCCAAAAGTTGGGGTCATTATGTTTTCAATTTAATTACTTTGGATTACTCTGCACAACAACATATATAAAGATTAGAAACATTTGTTGTTAGTTTTTTTTGTTCTTCATAGGATTAATCAGTTCTTTCTGTCTGCTTTCTTCCTGTTTATGACTGCATATCTTACCAATATATTGTCCTTTGTATCTTGCTAACACTGTAGTCTGGATGAACTGTAAACAATGCCTCTTAAGCATGGGGATGAACCAGCAGGGGAAGGATCATCTATTTCATATTGGCTGCTGCTGTCAAAGCCTTCATTGTATTCCTAACTCCACAGGTGTTCTGGCATGTGGAGAGTTTTGCTTGCAATCTTGTGTTCTGTGTTCCAGTTCCTCTCTGATGGTGTTTCTGGAAAAAATGGTGAAATTGAGAAATGTTCCCAGTGGTAACAGGGAGAATGTTATCCCCGGCCAACAGTTCCCCTGGTTAAGGCCCCAAAATGTGAATAAAGCACTTTTTGATATGATATCATCTATTTTGTGTATCTAGCTAACAGATTAAAGATCTAATCATTACCAGGAAAGCATGACTTTATGTATGTGAATTTGCAGGCCTGTTTTCCACCCACAAACTCAGCAAGGTTATAGTTACTTGAGAGCACAACCTTCTAGAGTTCTAAATCTTAATATATGTCATGACAGATTAAAATTCCTTCCACAAGTTCTTTCTAAAATTAAATAAATCCTCCCCTTTAGTTAATTAACATTGACATTTTGAATTTTAATGTACTTGCCAGTGCAGTAAAATCACAAAGATGGGAAGAATGAAAATCAAAGATTTCAGACAGTCTTATATCTGCATCTTTTCTAAGCATCAAACAAGCAGGAGCTATAATGATCTTACATGTCCTTTTGTTATACCTGTATCCTTTGTATTTTTTATTAATGTCAGGATGCTGATGCCAGTATTTTTTTATTCATTTGTTTTTGGGGATCTAGGTGTCACAAGTGAGGCAAACATGTATTGCCCATCTCTGATGAAGATGTGCATCTTGGGGCGATTCTGCAAACAATATCTCTTGAACGTGCCTCTCAGAACAAGCATGTGAATGAACCAGTATGCAAAGGAGCATCTATTTCACACTGGTTGTTGCTGCCAAAGCATTCATTGTACTCCTAGCCTCCCTGAGTCTACTGCCTTTGCCATTCTTGGTCCCAGGTTTAGAAGGTTCTGTCAAGAGTAGCCTAGATGAGTCACTGCAGTGCATTTTGCACCACTGCAGCTATGATCTGCTGGTGGCAGAGTGAATGAATAGTTAAGACTGGTGGATGCAATTATCTGGGCTGCTTTGTTCTGGAAGTATCAAGTTTGAGTATTGCTGGAGTGGCGTTCATTCAGGTGAGTGGATATTATTACCATATACTATCATACTCGTGACTACTAAATCATAAATGGTAGAAATGTCATGAGCTGTCAGGAAATGGCTCATCACAGGGTCACCTTGACTCTGACCTGCTTTTGTAGCCACAGTATTTATGCAACTGGTCCACTTGAGTTCCTGGTCAATGGTGATCCCCAGTATATTGATGGAAGGGTCTGAATGATGGTAATATTATTGAATGAAAAGGGTAGGTGGTCAGATTGTTTCTTGTTAGATAATATCATTGCCTGGCATATTTGTGGTGAAAATGTTATTTGTTACCTATCAACCCATGCCTGAATGTTTTCAAGGTCTTACTAATTTTAGGCATAGCCTGCTTCATTTGCTGAGGAACTGCAAATAGGTTTGAATATAATCATCAGTGAACATCCCCACTTTGGACCTCATGATGGAAGAGAGTCATTGATGAAGCAGCTGAAAAGGGCCTAAGATACTTAGACTGCTGCCTGAAGAAGTTGTGTAGTGATTTTCTGAGGCTGGGTTGATTGACCTCCATATGGGTCATGTAGTATGTCTCCAGTCAGAGTCCTATCCCCCTCAATGCCATTGAACAGTTTTACCAGGTTGTGTAGATGCCATACTTGATCAGATGCCACATTGATGTCAAGGACAGTCATTCTTATCCCTTCTTTAGAATTTGGCTCTCTTCTCTGTTTTTGAAACAAGTCTGCAATGAAGTCAGGAGCCCAATGGTGCTGGTGAAATCCAAACTAGGATCTATAAGCAATGGAGAGGAAGTGCAGCTTGCTAACATTGTCAATGATACATTCCAATACTCTGCTGATGATTGAGAATAGATTGGGCAGTAACTAGCTGAATTGGATTTTGAACAGATGCAACAGGACAACTTTCCATACTATTGGGTAGATGCCAGTGATTTAACTGGAACAGCTTGGTCCCACAGCCTTTGCTGTATCCAGCAGTATCAATTTTCTTGACATCATATATAATAAATTCAATCGGTTATTCATTGAAATCTGGCTTCCGTGACAGTGAGAATCACAGGAGAAATCTACAATGGATCATCTCCTCAGCACTTCTGTTTGAATGTGGTTGTGAATCCTTCAGTCTTGCTTTTACTCACATGCTGGGCCATGCCTTTGTTGAAGATGGACGTTTTATTGGATCCTCTCCTTCCATTAATTGTCCAGCACCAATCACAGTTGTATATGGCAGGCTTAACAGGGCTTTAAACTGATCTGTTGGTTGCAGCATTGCTTAGTTCTGGCTATTGCATGCTCTTTTTGTCATCTGGCATATATCTAGCCCTGTGTTGCAGCTTCATAAGGCTTCCACATCATTTTTAAGCATGCCTGCTGCTGATCCTGGTGAGACTCCTCATTGAACCAGGGCCGATCCTTTGGTTTGAGAACAATGGTAGACTGAGGGATATGCCGTGCCATGGAGTTACAGATTGTGGTGACGTACATTTCTACTGCAGATGATGAACCAGTGTCCAGTTTTGAGCTGCCAGATCAGTTTTGATACTAACATATTTAGCAAGCTGGTAATGCCACACAACAATATAGAGGGTGTACTTAGTATGAAAGTGGGATTTTTGTCTCTACAAGGACGATGTGGTCATCACAACTACTAATAGTCTTCTGGACAGATGCATCAGGGAAATTGGTGAGGAGTTTTGATGAAATTAAATGGGTGGAATTATAGATGCCATCTGTTTATATATTTAATATTTTATGCAATATTAGTTTGTAACAGTGATGGTTGTTTTAGTGCTCTCATCACTGTAAGGTTTATGTCATGTGACAAATTGCTGTCTAAATTACAACAAATTGTGCAGAAAGTTCAAGAGACAGCCTGTTTGGGAGGATATCACAATAGAAATGCATATTGCTAAACACTTAAGCTTTTTTTAACTAAAGTACCTTTGTTGATAGTTTGAATTACCGACTATTTCCCAATACCTTAGTGAATGATTGAGATACTGCTACACTGTCAATAGTTGGAAGTCACGTAACAGGAAAGTAATAGCTTTATCAGGCCCATTTTTAAGAGGATAACATTAACTTTGTTGGGGATGGGGTCAAATTTCTTACTGCATTGTGCATTAGTATTTGCAAATAATCCAATGACGTGCAGAAGTGGAAAATACAGTACGATCAGAAGATGTACCAATGGATGATAAATTTTCTGTTTTATCCTGCACCTTTGCATTTCAAAGCTTTTATGTTCCTTTGTTCATGTTCTCTCCCTCTAACTCCCTCACTCACCTATTAAGCAAATGCCTTCACCTATAGCTTTTGCCACAGCAACCCTTGCCTCACCCTGAGATATGACCTTTGTTCTCTCCCACCTCCATCCCTCCCCCACCATCCCTACAACTTAAAACTTTTCTCTTTTTCCCAGTTCTGATGGAAGACTTTTGAGCTAAAACATTAACTCTGTTTCTCTATCCACAGATGCTGCCTGGCCAGCAAAGTATTTCCAGTATTTTCTGCTGCTCCTGTTTACCTATCAGTTTGTGCTTTGTCATTTCATGTTTTTGCTAGCAAAGAATTTTTAATTTTATTGCCTTTGAAATGAGGGATTTCTTCAGCAGTGTTATTTCCCTGTCAATTTCTAACTTCCATTCAGATGCTATTACATTCCACTTGCAGACCAGGAGCCATTTGAGATAAAGCTGACGGAGGTTGCAGCCAGTTTACATCTGTGCAGCTATTGTGTTGGGAAAGGTAGCAAGTGAGGCTGCTGAATGGGGAAAATGCTTTTGTGGGTTACATATTGTTGTCCAAGGTGAAGATTATTCTACCTTAGCTTGCATTGAATAAATATTGTATCTGGTGGTGAAATCCCCCCCTCCCTATTCTCGAATGGATCTGCACACATCCTTTCTCAACACATGCTTGCAGGACATCTATGGAGTCATAGAATCATATGGTATGGAAATAGCCTCTTCGTCTCACCAAATCTGTGCTGAACATCAAACATCTACCTGCACTGTAAATGCACTGTGTAATGAATTGATCTGTACGATCGATATGCAAGACAAGTTTTTCACTGTACCTCGGTACAAGTGACAATAATAAACCAATACCTATTTATACCAATCCTATGAAAATCCCATTTTATTCTCCCCACCTTCTTCTCAACTCCCCCTACACCCACCCACTCACACCCCACTGCCCCCCCTCATTCTACCACTCACCTACATACTAGGGTTAATTAACCTAGCAGCTTGCACATCTTTGGAATGTGAAAGGAAACCCGAGCAGCCAGAGGAAAAAGATGCAGTCACAGAGAGAACTTGCAAACTCCACACAGACAGCACCAGAGGTCAGGACTGAACAAAGCTCACTGGAGCTGTGAGGCATCAGCTATACCAGTGGAGACATTGTGTCATCCAGTGGAGTTGCATCCAAGATGCTGTCCTTCAGGAGGTGAGTGGCGAATTAGAAGGAACAGACAGATAGCTCATAAGAGAAGTCTGAGAGAAAGCATTCTGGGTTTTTGCCTCCCTTTTGTTTTGTCAGAGGTATAAAAGTGCAAGAGGGGCATCAAGTCTTTGTACAGTAAATGTCTATATTTTATGTGCTGGAAGAAAAGCTAACAAATTCAAATGTAACATTCTTTAGGACTAAATGCATAGATATTCTAATCATCATGTAATAAAATATGATGTACCAATATAAATGGCAAAAAAGGTATGTAACTATAACAAGTTTAGTAGTTTAAAGGTTGCAGAGATTTTAAGCATGAGACATCAATCTTCTTACACACCACTGAAATGTTAATGCAGGAAACTGGGTGGTATAGGAAGTCACAATGCTCCGATTGTGTCTTGGAGAGTGCAACTAAAATTCAACTCGCAGGCAGGATGATAGTTTCTTCCATTGAAACCATTAACGGGGTCAGAGAAACCACCTTTAGGTATTAAATGACATATGAGGTTTGACAATGTATGTATAGTTTTGGAAATTGTATAATATTTTTTGTTGGAAACATTATTTTTTGTCCATAAATGTGGGCATTTGATAAAATTTAGCTGTGGAGCCTTACTAGAAACTAGAGTTGAAAGGAACTAAACAATTTGGGAGTTTTCAAATTGTGAGCCAGATCTTCCTGCCTTGGTCATCCCATCCAAAATCACCACCTGCTGTTGCCCCATTACCCCAGAATCTGGCCTCCCATGGCACAGTAAGAAAATCCCACACCCAAAATTTCCTCTGAATGTTGTAAGAGGTGGAAAAACCCTACAACTAGCTACGTCAACTGTCAAAGTTCTAAAGAAACTTTAGTTGTTCTTAAATGCCTCTTGCATTCAAGAGAAAGTAAAAAACAATTACATTTGAAGTAAATACTTACAACATTCAAACTTACTGATTTTCTTCAAAAGTTAAACAAATAAAGTTGACTAAAATACCTGAAACGTTTATAATTCAAGGCATTAAATTAAAGCAAAATATTTTTTAAAAGAAAGCACTTTGCATTTTCCCTTGCCTCCTAATCCACAATCCTACAAAGACAATGAACTTTTAGAAGAATTCAAAAGAAGTAGACCAACTTGATGAAACAGTTGTTGCTTCAAGAGCTGACATTGGCTCAGTTGATCCCAAACCACATAAAACCTAAACTTTTGTGCAGCACTGATGGAGTGCTGAGATTTTAAACCAATTCTCTGCCTGCTCTCCTAAGCAAACATAAAAAAAAATCCCATGGTGTAATCTTGAAGAAATGGAAGGTACTTAAACCTGATGTCCTGGCCAACATTTATCCCTTAATTGACATTTTTTTTTGAAGTCCGGTCTTTACTGGATGTTGTTTGTGGGAACTTGCTGTGTGCAATTTGGTTCACAAGATCACAAGACAAGGGAGTAGAATCAGGCCATTCGGCCCATCGAGTCTGCTCCAAGGAAAGGGAAATAGAAATGAGAAATGGGGAATGGGGGAAGAAGAAGAAGAAAAAAAACTATTCTAATCCCAATTACCAGCCTTATCCCCATATCCCTTGATATCCTGACTATTTAGATATCTATCTATCTCCTCCTTGAAAGCCCCCACTGATCTGGCCTCCACTGCTGTACATGGCAAGGAGTTCCACAAATTCACCACCCTCTGGCTAAAGAAATTTTTCCTCATCTCTGTTTTGAAACTGTACCCTCTAATTCTAAGATTGTGCCCTCTGGTCCTGGACTCACCCACCAAGGGAAACAGCCTAGCCACATTTACTCTGTCCTTTCCTATCAATATTTTAAATGTCGCTATGAGGTCCCCTCTCATTCTTCTGTACTCCAGTGAGTACAGTCCAAGAGCAGACAAACGCTCCTCATACGTAAGCCCTTTCATTCCTGGAATCATCCTCGTAAATCTCCTCTGAACCCTCTCCAACGTCAACACATCTGTCCTAAGATGTGGGGCCCAAAACTGCACACAATATTCCAAATGAGGCCTCACCAGTGCCCGGTAGAGCCTCGTCAACACTTCCTTACTTTTATACACTATACCTCTCGAAATGAATGCCAACATAGCATTCGCTTTCTTTACCACCGATCCGACCTGGTGGTTAACCTTTAAGGTATCCTGCACGAGTACCCCCAAGTCCCTTTGTACTTCCGTGCTTTGGATTTTCTCTCCTCCTAGATAATAATCTGCCCGCTTATTTCTGCTTCCAAAGTGTACAGCTGCACATTTCCCTACATTGAATCTCATCTGCCATTTCCTTGCCCATTCTCCTAAACTGTCTAGGTCCCTCTGCAACCTTCCTATCTCTTCAATACTCCCTACTCCTCCCCCTATCTTGGTATCATCTGCAAACTTAGCCACAAAACCATTTATTCCATCATCCAAATCGTTAATGTACAAGGTAAAAAGGAGCGGTCCCAACACCGACCCCTGCGGCACACCACTAGTAACCGGTAACCAACCAGAACGAGATCCTTTTATTTCCACTCTTTGCTTCCTGTCAACCAGCCAATGCTCCACCCATTCTGTTATCCTACCCATAATTCCATGACCTCTCATCTTATTAATCAGTCTCTTGTGAGGCACCTTATCAAAGGCCTTTTGAAAGTCTAAATACACAACATCTACCGCCTCTCCCTTATCCACCTTACCTGTGATTTCTTCAAAAAACTCCAATAGGTTGGTCAGGCAGGATCTTCCCTTCACAAAACCATGTTGGCTATCCTGCCCTGCGCCTCTAGGTATTCCGTAACCCTGTCTTTGAGGATAGATTCCAATAACTTTCCCACCACTGACGTCAGACTAATAGATCTGTAATTTCCTTTGTGCTGCCTCCCACCTTTCTTATACAACGGAACTACATTTGCGACCCTCCAGTCCTCTGGAACCACGCCGGAATCTATCGATTTCTGGAAAACTATGTCACACCTCCTACATTACAATGGTGATGATGCTTCAGTACTTCATTAGCTGTAAAATATTAAGAAATTCTGAGGCAATGAGGAGTGCTGTATAATTGCAAGCCTTCCTTTTCTATATTTAAGACAATCATACCAAGTACAAAACCCTGGGTTGATGGTTTTCTTCTGTGCATCCACAATTCAAGCAGAGATCACTGGAAATTACTTAAACAGAAACAGCCCAATTTCTCTTCAGGCCATGAGGAGCTTAAATCCAAATGTAACAATTTCATTATCCCTTGATCAGATTTGGAAATTCAGGACACTTCAGGGGCCAAACCTAGAATTCTTCTGCTCATTATGGCTCCCTTCCCACTGAATTATCAGAAGTTATGGCATTAAAGTATATTTTGTTATACACGGTACTGTTAACCTGCTTGGAGTATTATATTAGAATTAGCTCTCTTGCTTCTTTTTTACTTGGAATCTACAAGTGTCAAAATGTGATCAAATTAGAACACATTTGTAAACATTTTAGATTGCTATTTGTCTTATTTTGACCTTTACACACTCAGATAATGCAACAGCAAACTTTTGAGGTAATGTACATGAAAATATGTTCTCTACAATAAAGGTTTTTGATGAGACCCTAGAGGCATACAGCATTTCCCATATCTCCAGAACAGCACCTCTGTAAACATAGGCATTGATGAAGAAATTCGCCGTCATTTTCGGTGCTCCAGCACAGCTTTAGGCTGCCTAAGTAAAAGGTTATTTGATGACAAGTCCTCACACCCAGCACCAAAATTATGGTCTACCAGGCAGTAATGATCTCTGCCTTCCTATATGTTTCTTAGACTTCGACTACACGCAGCATGCACTCAAAGCACTAGAGAAAGACCGCCAATGCATCTCAGCTAAATCCTACAAATCCATTGGCAGGATAAGTGAGCCAACATCAGCATCCTCTCCCTGGTATTCAGGTCATACCTACATTCAGATGGCTCTGTTGGGCACGGCAAGTCATTTATATGTCTGACACCAGACTTCTAAATTGGATTCTCTGTCACAAGAAAAGATTGCCAGTTCGACAGAGGAAAAACATTGAAGGATGTTCTTAAAACCTCCTTGAAAAATGCAACAACTCCACTGACTCATGGGAACCCCTGGCCTGCGAGTGCTTAAAATAGAGTAGTATTTGGGATGGTACTAGGAAGCTGTAGACATGTATTGGGAGCTCACAGATGCCCAGTGTAAACATCAGAAAGACTGCTCCACTCCCAAACTACCCACTGAGCAGCTTTTGCCCCAACTTTGGCAAAGTCCATGGATCCCATATTGGCCTTCTCAGACAATTCTCAACCCACAGAGTGGAAGCAAGTCACCCAAGACCCAAAGGGACTGCCTGAAGAGAAGAAGAAGACAACGCCTGAACAAAAAATTATGAAAAAAAACAATAAGTTTGCTTCTTCAGGAAGAATCTCAGTAAACCCAGTCATGTTCTGAATTAGCCTACTCAACTTGGAGAAGGCCCATGAAAATTTCTCTCCAAGTTGATCCAGTTTTAAAGGAAACATTACCATATTAGTATTCTGCCCAGCAAAATTTTTCACCCACCAGTAATTTATTCATTGTATAAGATTTGAAAGAAAATATAAAGACATGAAAATGTTTGATTTGATCACAAAATGAAGCAATATGAAATTGTGCAAGATCTTAAAGATGAATTAGTTGTCTGTGATGAGTGCTTCTTACATAAACATATCCTGAATCATCACTGCTGACATATGGTATGGATCAGCTGTACACCCAACATTCTTCATATTTATGTTCCTTTCCAAGCCAATTCCATTCTGTCAGGCAAGGGTCAGTGGACATACTCTTGAACAGAAGTTTGTGCATTCAGCTGAGTGTTAAACCAAAGTCCTATCAGCCCTCTCAAGGAAACCATACCCATAATTAAAAAAAAGCAGGAGAGTTTACATGGCGTTCTGACCAATATTTATCCCTTAGCCATGTTTTAAATGATTGATCTGGTCATTTATTGCTGTATGTAATTTGGCTGCCACATCTCCAGCAATATGACAGTGAATACATTTCCGACACTGGAAGGTGCTTTGTCATACCCTGAAGACATCAATGGTACTATAAAAAAGCAAGTTTTCCTTACTTTTACTACCAAGATAACCTGAGCACCTTCATAATTCTCTATACCAGCCTATTTTCACTTGGGCACATATTATGAACATTATCCATGCAGGCAATTTATAATGTAGACATCACAGCTGTATGCATAAATCATTGAAAATACAGTTGCATTATGAAATCTTATTAAATATTTCTATGATGCTAAAAGTTGCCTCATAATCAATCTGTCAAAAATGACAATCTTGTAGTCTGGTTAAATGGGCAAACATGTTTGCCAGTCGACACAGTTGGATTATTAATTCACTACTGTATACAACATTTTTCTTCCCTCCAAAATGTGTGGCTGCTGACATTCCTGCCACAAATCACATGCTATGGCCTGACGGACTCATTGCTTATGCAAAGACACAGGCAATGCTAGTGAACTGTTACATTACTGACAATCCATCATTACCAGCAGATTCTGTCTGGTTGCAGCTCTTGGACATGAAACCTCTATACTTCAGTTTTTTACCTTGTCCACTTGCCTGTCCACCATTCTATAATCTTCCTTGTTGAAAGAGGTAGCCAAACAGCATGGGAACAATGATGCTCAGACAACACAGTTCCTAAGTGGCAACCCGTAACAGGGACAGAGTTTGACAAACGTAGGCACTTACTTACTATCTGGAAACCAAACACTATGAGTAACAGAGGCAATAAACATTCTGACACCAGTCAAAGATGTTTTCACTGCTTCCGTTTCCTAAGATTTATAATCTTCTTTCAGAAGCCCCTTGAGTGTACTTAGAAGATTGTATGACACTATTTGAAAAAGTACGGGGATGTTATTCTAACCAATCCTTGAACCAGCACTTATTAAATGATTATCATCCCATTCTCAAATCAGTCTTTATGGGAGCTTACTGTGCAGAAGTTGCCCTATTTCCTGCATTACATCACAAGCCATATGTCAATAGTCTTTATCATGTTCGTATGGGATTGAGGATGACTTGATTTCACTCCAGTTTTGTGGGTTTTGAGGTGGCTGATGAGGCCAGTGTGGGAGATACAGATTCTGCCACAGGTGGGCAGGACATGCTTGACAAGATGGGCAGCTGAGTGCTTTGGATAGTAGTGCTCTTATTCTGTGGAGGGAAATGGACAGTCAACATTTCAGGTCGAGACCCTTCACCTGTCCAGATGAAGGGTCTTGATGCATAATTTTTGTCTGTCCATTTCCCTTCGGAGACGCAGCCCGACCCACTGAGTTCCTCCTGCAGCTTGTTTTTCCAATATCTGCAGTCTCTTGTGTTTCCATTTTAGTGTTCTTTTCTGCTGTTTTCATTGGGCTTCTGCATGCTCCCAATGAAGGGACTCGAGGTTCTCTGTGTCATCCCGAAATCTCCTTCTCCATTTTGAGTGGGTGGGGCTAAGGCCGTGAGTAAATGGGAAAGTAACAAGCTTGAACCATTTCCTCTTTTCGACTGTGGTAATCTCTTGCCCAATTCGAGTTTGTACTAGAGTATAATATTCGCAATATATTACACAAAGAGGCTTAATCTGATTTTAGCTGCCCCATACCTGCCACATTAAGTCATCCAGTTTTACTCTAAAAGAGAAGTTCCCTTTGTTGCACCCATCACCTTCCCCTACCTGAAACATCAACTGTTTCTCTTCACCTTCTGTGTTTTTGCATTATTTTCTGTTTTTATTGCGTATTTCAGGGGTCTGTGGTGAGGCATGTGAGTGATGTCAGATCAGAATTGACCAAATGTAATTAGGGCCTCGTTATTGGGGATGTTGGCTCAGGAGAGGATGCTGATGTTGGTTTGCTAATCCAGAGAGTGTGTTTGGAAGATTTTGTGGAGGTATCATTGGTAGTACCTCTCCAGTGTTCTGAGGTGGCTGCTGTAGGTTGTCCGTTTCTCAAGGCGTAGAGGAGAACAAGATCACTGCTATCCAGGTCTGAGGTCTTGATTCTCAAACAATCTTTCCCTCAAGCTGCTGAAGGATGTGCGGATGCACTGATGACAATAGTGAGTTTCAACACTGATGTCTGCTTTTACTGAGAAGTGGCTCCCAAGATAGTGATATGGAAGTTAGTGATATGGCCCATGTTATTTTCAGGGTCTTGCTGTAGCCCTTTATTGTTGGGAGGTGATGCTGTGCAAAGGGATAGGTTGGTCAAGAACCTTTGTATTATGAACATTTAGCAGAAGGTGTGTTTTTCATTGGATGACTTGGAGCTCAGGCACCAAAGTGTGCAAACAATTACATTGTCTGTGTACTGAAGGTCACTTACTGAGTTTGGAGGGATCTTGGTTCCAGGTTGCAGGCAATGTAGGGTGAAGAGTTTTCCGTTTTTCATGTAGATTAGCTCCATTCCAAGTGGGAAGCTTTTTGAAGATGAAGTGCAGCATTGCAGTGAGAAAGATTGTTCAAAGAGTTGAGCTGGTGACATAGTCATGTTTGACACCAGTCTGTGCTGTGTTTGTGCCTGTTATGGGCCGGGAGCAGGGTGAGCAGGGATCATGGCAGAGGTGTGGATCGTTTCCCTAGAGTGAAGATGAATCCATTCCTGTCCCCATAAGGGCTGCACCAGGTCTCAACTTACTTGCAGCGCACTGGAATACATCACACTGCCACAGACAATAGTGAACGGGTGACCCTGATCTTAACAAAGCATTAGAGGGATCCCTACCAGAGCACAGGTCATGGACAGCATGGCCCTCAGGAGTGTGGGAGAAATTGTTCAGCCAGTCTCAGGCACCATTGAGCAGCCTGATTCAAAGCTACTTTGGCACCTCCTGAGGTTGTGAACATGTGAGTCATTTTGTTTTAATCTCCTACTGTGCTCAGTTGAAATGCTTTTAAAGAATTACATCAGTTTGGACAGGTAAAATTTCCTTTGTCGCCCTTGAGTTCTTTCTCTGATTGCCAATTAAGACAGTACAGACATTGCTCTAATTTCTTTCCTCATCAGATGAGCATTAGTGAAGTATTATATGAGATATATTTAGCATTATCCATCTGGAAAGTTTAAAGCAGATCTGAATTCCTTCATTCAAGCTGCAGCTGTACAAAGCCCTGGTTAAACCATAGCTGGATTAATTTGGGCAGCAGGCAATGCACCTTGGGGAGTATGTTATCCTTGGGGGGAGGGGAGTGAGAGAGGGAGGGATATAGCAAGGTTAACTGGAATATAACCAATACTCTGCAAGAGAGATAAAGGGAGAATAGGTAAATTAGTCCTGAATTCCCTAAAATATATGGTGGTTAAGGGATTTGATTTGTTTTTTGTTAAAGATATTTTAAGTGTAGGTTGAGAAAAACCTGACAGAATCTAGTGCCAGGCCATCAAGAGAGATTAGGACATATTTCCTCATTCAAAAAATGGTAAAAGTGTCAAAGCCACTTTCCATAAAATCTAGAAGATATTAGCTCAACTTTAAATTAGTGATTGATAGAATTTTGTAGAACAAGGTTATGGGACCTCCAAGTAGAGTGAAGACACAGACTGGATACCAGACCAACAATGAGTGGCTGAATAGTCTACTCCTATTCCTATGTTCCCATGGCATTTTTGATAGAACATCTCAGATATGTTAGTTTAGTTTTCCAACAATGCTTGCCTTTGAGTTCTATTAGAGATAGAGCCTCTACTTTAACTGCCACTACATAATAGAATCACTTTCCCTCTTTTTCACTTGTACTTATGCAACAGAGGAATTCTCTGAGTTATGACAGGAGGTTAAACTAACAGATGCTTCCATAGATGCTACTTAACCTGTCTGATGTCCTCCTCGTTCTCTCAGTTGTTAATTTAGATCACAGAATGCTCAGAGTTTATTTTTGTGCAAACATCTCTTCCACTTCCCTCTTCAAAAAACAATAAAGTCTCCTAATTGGGAAAAGAAGCTCAGGGATACCACAAGATGAGTCCTTCTGCTGATGATGTTATAGATTCATAAAATTGTACAGCATTGGAAACAGTCCCTTTGGCTCACCTCATCCATGCTGACCAGTGGGCTCCCTTCCTTATTAATCCCATCTCCTAGCATTTGGTCCATAGCTTTCTATGCCAAAGTGATTCAAGTGCTAACCTAGATACCTCATAAATGCTATCAGCGACCATGCTTCAATCACTCTCTGGATGAAGAAAGACCCCCATCCCCCACCCCCACTCCCATATCCTCTCTAAATCTCTTCCCCCTTACCCTAAATCTATATCTTCTAACTTTATCTACCTCTGATATGGGGAAAAGTTTCCCACAGTCTATCCTATCTATACCCCTCATAATTTAAAATGCCTCAATCAGGTTCCCTCTTAACCTCTTCTGCTTCAGGGAGAATGGACCAAGCTTCTCCAGTTTCTCTTCATAATTGAACTGCTCCACCCCAGGCAACATTCTGGTTGGGCTTGGGTCACACTTTAAGACTGGAGGGGGCTGTCAGCATTTGTTCATTCGCCTTGGGAGCCTGCCTCTTTGCTTGAATCAATGGTGGCCTGCTGGTAGTTCCAGGGCAGGAAGGAGGGAGGGGAGAAAGAGTTGGCTGCTGACATGGAAATGCTTCTGTTCCTCCTGGCTCTACATTGAGGAAAATATAAAAAATCTTAACATTTTTTTTCAGCAATTTCCTGCAGTCCATGTTCTGGCTAACTTTAACAACAAGAAGGTCATTAAATGGGCATTGGATTCTCACTTCAACACTGAACTGAGGCCCATATCCATTTTAGGCTTTTCCCAAGGCTGCCCGATGTAGGAGACTCAGTAGTCCTTCAGGTGTGTCATCAAACTGAGCCCCTTCTACTTGCTCAGGTGGATGTATAAGATCCCATGGCATTATTTTGAAGATGAATAGAGGAAATGCTCCAGTAATGCAGCAATGTTAATGCTTACATCAATATCACTGAAACAGATGATCTGATCATTATCACAGTTGCCATATGTGGGAGCTTGCTGTGCACGTTAGCTGCTGAGTTACAAGAGATTACATTTCATTCATTGTTTGTAAAGTGAAGAGTTCCTTTAAGTCTCTGTAAAGAAGCATACCCATCTCTTCCCATTACACCAAAAGTATCATAATCCAAGAAATATGAGCCTTGTACATATGGCCCTTTGAGTAGTGTCACTAAGTAAGGAAACTAGATAAAGTGACACTCATGTCACTTCTATTTTCATGACCTTGTAATAATTTTACTCAATATGACAGCACAGTCACAAGGATAGTTATGAGAAGTGAATTCACAAAAGGAAGTGAGCAGTATCAATATGCAGTGAGGACAGGGCAGGATGAAGGCGTTGTGGGGAGTATACAGGATAAACTTCCAGTGGGAGCTGAGCAGAGTGCCGTGTAATGAGGACTGGGCAGGATGAAGGTGCAGTGGGAACTGGGCAATATGAAGGGGTTGTGGGGAGTATGTAGGATAAATATCCAGTAGGGGCTGAGTAGGGTGACAGTGTAGTGGGAGCTGAGCAGGGTGATGTGTAGTGAGGACTGGGCAGGTTGAAGGTTCAGTGGGGCACTGGGCGGCTGTGTATGATTGGAAGAACAAGGATCCTCATTGAAGTTTCTTTTTTTTGCACCTGTGTTACTGTTGCTTCCCACTGTGGATTGGCAGGAAGCCCCCACTAGTAATTACACCGTCATTCCATGGAGGGAGAAGAACCCTTTTTGTTTATTTCCTTTCAATCCTTACATTTCCAACGTTTGCCCACTGAAGCCCTCAGTCTTGGGTGACACAATTAGTGGGGCATCTATTTGGATTATGATGGCACTAAGTATTGCAGCTTGAGGATTTTGTGCCATTGCAGTGATGACAATTCCATCAGGATGTTACCCAGTACCTTAGTTATCTATGGACCAAGAAATTGGTTCTGACAGGAGGTACAGATGGACATATCGCTTCTTAAAATACAACTGTTTGCAAGGATGATATATTTCTACCTATTCATATTAAATCTAGAACACAAAAGGGGTGAATCAAGATCATTGCGCTTGAGTTGGCTCTGAAAGAGTATCCTTGTCCTGCTCCCCTGCCCTTTGCTCATGGCCCTGCAACTTTCTCCTTTTCAATCAATTCCCTGCAACAATATTGTAGTTACTCTGGCCTTCGCTTTCTTACACACTCAAGTGAGGCAAATTGATAAAATAAATTTCAAGAAAAACAAACTGCTGGAGGATCTCAGAGGTTTGAGCAACATCTGTGGAGACAAATGGACATTCAGCATATCAATGAGGGTGCAGAGGAGGTTTACTAGGATGCTTCCTGGATTAGAGGGTCATTCTCTCTTCTCTCCTCTTCCATCAGGTGGAAGATACAGGAGCCTTAGGGCACTTATCACCAGGCTTAGTGCCATCATAATCCAAATAGATGCCCCACTAATTGTGTCACCAAAGAAGCTGTCCTTCAGCTTCTATCCCACTGTGATAAGACTATTGAACAGTTCCCTTATATTATGATATGGACTCTTTGCACCTTATTGTCTACCTGCACGGCACTTTCTCTGTAGCTGTGATACTTTACTCTACTGTTACTGTTTTTGCCTGTACTACATCAGTGCACTCTGTGCCAACTCAATGTAACTGCACTGAGTAATGAATTGACCTGTACGATCGGTATGCAAGACAGGTTTTTCACTGTACCTCGGTACAAGTGACAATAATAAACCAATACCAATACCAATATCAGGAGAGGCTGGATAAACTTGGGCTCTTTTCTCTGGAACGGCGAAGGCTGAGGGGTGATCTGTTGGAAGTGTATAAAATTATGAGGAGCATAGTTAGGGTGGACAAGCAATATCCTTTTCCCGTTAGTGAGTGATCCAACACCAGAGGGCATGCACTTAAGGTGAGAGGGGGTAGGTTCATAACAGACATGAGGGGTACATTTTTTACTCAGAGAGTAGTGGATGCCTAGAATGCATTGCCTGGTAGGGTGGTGGAGGCAATTAATTCGGGGCTTTTAAGATGGATTTGGATAGGCACATGAATGGGAGAAAAATAGTGTGATATGGGCATTCTGTAGGTAGGAGGGAATAGCTATGTTGGCATAACATTGTGGGCCGAAGGGCCTGTTCTGTGCTGTACTGTTCTACTGTATGTATGTTCAATCCTGCAGGGTCACAACCTGAAATGTTGAATGTCCCTTTGCCTCCACAGATGCTGCTCATCCCATTGAGTTCCTCCAACAGTTTGTATTTTTGCTCCAAATTCCAGCATCTGCAGTCTCTTGTGTCTCCATGATGAAATAAATATACATATTTCAATACTTTGCACTACTAGTGATCTTTGATTTTACTTCATTGCATAAAAAATGCTAAACCTATAAAATCATTGAACATCTTTTAGGAATATAAAAAAAATTGTTTCCTTGCACTGGATTGTGGTTGGAGGAATGGCCATGCATAATTTTTTGAATGACTCACGAATACATATATCCTCAGAAATATCTTAGCGTGTTCACGTGTTCTGAATTACTCTGCAATTCATGCAAGTAAATGATTAAGCAGGGCAAAAAGACCAGCAATGAGAGGAAGGACAATTAAATTTATTCTTTGGATGACTTTGTATGACTTTGGATTAGGGGAATTTGGCAGGGACTCCACAAAAACTTTTTTTTGTCTTCCATTTGTCCTAAAGGATCTTTAATTTCAACATAAACCTTTGGAACAATTTGACAGGATTCATTTTTTAGTATTATACCTATCACTAAATAATGTATCAGCAGATGCCCCCAGGCCTGAAAGTAAATCTCTGGACTGACTTTCATTTTTAATCAATAAAATAGTCAAAAATTTCAGCTAAAAATACAACAGTTTCATGTCCAACAGCTGGCTTTTAGATTACATAGCAATGCAGAAGTCCTGAACTATTGCAGAGATGAGCATTGCCATCTAGTCAACAAAATAAATGCTTATTCACAAGCATTTGCAAATATTCTCAAATGTTGGACAGCCAGTTCAATTGGGGAGGCATAATTTAACTGGTTGTCAAAGGATTACTGTGGGATTGATCATCAGTTCACCAAAGATCTTGGAGCAACCTACTTTGTAGAAGTATATGCTGGTAACCCAGACCCGAGGTAGGCATCTGGTGACTGAAGACAAAATAAGAGGTTAGTCATTTCATTTGAGAAGAAATTTCTCCACCCAGTGTGCAGTGAATCTTTGGGGTTCTGTCCCAAAAAGGACTTTGGAGATACAGTGACAAAGTTTATTACCATTGACAAACTCCCAACCAACAACATTCTGGGATCACCTTTGACCAGAAATTCAAATGGATCTTGACCTTGAGCCATTCAGAAACTGGGTGTACTGAGTTGAATAACTCAACTTTGGATGCCCCAAGTCATTTTCAGCACCTTAAAGGCACAAGTCAGGAGTGTAATAGGATACTGTTCACTTGTTTGGATGGGTGCAGCTTCTGAAGAAGCACAACACAAAAAGCAAAACAATCGAATTGATTGGCTCCCAACCAACAACCTTAAACATCCCTCCACCACCAGTGTAACATGGTTGCAGTGTTTACCCTCAACTAGAAGTGATCCAACAACTCACCAAGGCTTTTATGATAAACCTCTCAAACCTGTGTTCCCTAAAAGAAATACCACCACCCATAAGTTCTCCTCCAAGATACACAACATCCAGAGACAGAAATATATTGTTGTTTCTTTATCTTTTTTAAGGTCAAAATCCTGAAGTATCTCACCTACCACAACTATGGAAGAACTATCACCACTTAGGTTTCATCACTTGAAGTAGACAGCTTTCTGAAGGAAATGGCATTGCCATTTATGAGTTGCACTGAAGGAAATGCATATCATCTCAACTGGTGTTACAATGAACAGTGAGCAAATTCAAAGTGATCTTTCCTGCTACAATACCAAACACTGAATCCTTGTATCATCCTTAAATAAATGAAATTCCATAGCCCCATTCATCTCAATTTACTCCAGGTAAGAGGTGTCATTTTAGAATTAATGCACTTTATCAGGTCTGATGTACACTTCTTGTTTAAAGTATACTCAAAACGACGATGGCACATGTTGATAACTCAATAACTCAGAAGGTCAACATAAGGTGTAACTGAGCCCAAATGTCCTGCTACTCTTTATCATCTGGGACATCCTAAAATTTCTTCCACTGGGAAATTTTAATCAGGTTCTCTCTTCTGCCTGCTCTAGGTAATGTAGTGGGGAATCAAGTCATAGTGTTTCATTTGAATGTACAACCAAAACCATTACAGTTATGTAGAATTATATACAAGAGCATTAACCAACTGTTCATTGAATCCTTCCAGAGGAGTGATTTTTTGTTATTGATGCTTCTTTTGAACAAATTGCCACAGTCACATTTTCTGCAGTTGATTAATCACAGGCATAATGCTGAAGCTGGCAAGAGCTAAATCACCAATTAAAACAATTAGTGAAGGGCATAGTTGATTAAAACATACAAATCACTAGTTCTGGACCTCTAATACCAGTTTTATATGTAAACAAAATCTATTGATAGCAACTGTGGTGCTGAGGTCAGGTTTAATAATCATCGCATTACTTTCTTTGGATATGTCATGAATATCTATGTCTAATGCTGGTAGAATGTTTGTTTCAAAACCAGTTGAGAAAGTAGGGAAGAAGAATCATGTTTATCTCTGAGTTGGGGTGATGCTTGTTGTTGTCACAGTGGGTGTGAATGGTAAGGGTTTAATGATTGCACAGAGACATCAGTTGTGGTGGACTGGAAACTCAGAAAATGTTAAACCTCACTTCAATATTTATATTGTGTATTATTGAAAGATTAGTAGCTATAACAAAGTCTTTATTTAAAACTGCAAGTAATAAATAAGCTATAACAGAAATGAACAATCTATAGATGCTGGAAATTTGAAATAAAAACAGCAAAAAACGCTGGGAATACTCAGCAGGTCAGGCAGAGAGAGAGAAATAGAGTGAATGATCCTTCGTTAGAACTGGCAAAGTGAAACAAGAGTGTTTTAAGTAGCAAAGGGAGTGGCAGTGGGGGTGGTGGTTGGAGAGAACAGAGGGAATATCTGTCATGGTGTGTAGATCCAAATGACATAACGTTTTAGAACCATCAAGTTAATAGGAGGTTAAAGACAATTCGAGAGAGAATAGAAAATAGAACAACCTCTGTACTCCCATCTTAATGAATCCTGAGCCTGACATGACATGTTCTTTTTCCACTGTCTTTGCCTCTTTGCTCATGTCTTTGGCCAGAAGGCCTCACCCCAGACTATGCATCCTTTCTCCCATTTCCAGAATTCCTGATCCACCCGGTCACCACTTTCATATTTTTAATCCTCTTCAAGATCTATTCATTGGTAATAGCCAACATAATATTGACTACCTCAATTTTTCCACCCCCATTACACATACTAACCTAACCCCCCACTGAACTTGCAGCAGTCTGCTCACTGAAGACCAACCCCAGCATTGCTAGCAAACCTGCTGACAAGGGCAGAGCTGTTATGGTTTATTGAACTGTCCAGATAGACCCATTATTTCAGCCTGCCTATTTCCCACAAATTTATTTATTTCTACTTTAAATACATCTTCTCTCTCCTCTGTGACACCTGTGATGTCCTTCGCCAGTTTGATAGTATCCACTCACCTGGTCCCAAGTGGCTCGTCTTTAGCACATTCCTGTTGTACCTCCATCCCACAGCAGGATGGCCTTAGGGCCCTTCACTTCTTCCTTGAATGGAGATCCCAACAGTCCACTGCCACCACTGGCTGAACTTGTGCTCACATTGAACTACTTGTTCTCTACTTCACTACTTCAAATCAGAGGTTCAATTTAGAGAATTCACATGGATCCAAGCTACACTGGTCTCTTTGTGGAATATATGGAACATTCCTTGTTGAATTCCTACTCAGGCCCCCTTCCTCACTTCTTTCTCCAGTACATTGCTAACTGTGTTGGTGCAGCTTCCTGCACCCCCTTACAGAACTTGAAAATTGCATTACTTTTGCTGTCAGTTTCCACTTTACTCTTACTTTTGCATGGCTCATATCTGACTCTTTCTTTCCCTTTCTTGACTTCTCTATCTCCATCTCATGACCAATATCCACTGCAAGCCTGCAGGTGCCCACTGCTATTTTGACTATACCTCCCCTCATCCTGTTTCCTGTAAGGAGCCCATCCTTTTCTTCCACTATCCCCATCTCCATCATATCTCTCTTCTCGCTGCTGCTGTCAGGCAGGAGGTACAGAAGGCTGAAGTCCCACACCACCAGGTTCAGGAACAGCTACTTTCCTACAACCATCAGGTTCTTGAATCAACCTGCACAGCCCTAATCCCACCTCAGCAATGGAAAACTACAGACCACCTCTTGCACTACCATGGACTTGTGTCTGACTTTTTTTTCCACTAATGTCTTGTAGTACACGGTCTTTTTTTCTCTTAATTAACTTGTTTAATTTATGTTCGGTGTGTTGTCTGAATCTATGTGCCTGTGATGCGGCTGCAAGCAAATTTTTAATTGTATTTGTACTTCACTGTACTTGTGTACATGACAATAAACTCAACTTGACTTAACTTGATATCTATCTGATGATGACACTTCCATACCTATGCCTCTGAAGTTCCTTTTTCCTGAACCGTGGCTTCCTTTCTACCATTGTTGATAGTGCTCTCACCTGCGTCTCCCTCTGTTTTCCCACTTCTGCTATTACCCCATTTCTTCTCAGCCAAAGCAAAGAATAGGGTTCCCCATGTCCTCAGCTTCCTCCTCATCAGCCTCCATGTTCACTGGATCATCCTCCATAGCTTCCACTAAACTTCAGTAAGTTTCCATCTCTGGACATGTATTCTGCTCCTCTCACTTTTCAGTACTTCAAATGGACAGTAACTCTTGCAACTCATTGGAAGATCTTTCATCTCCACAACCCACCTCCAATCTTGAAGCATCTTCCCATGCAAGTACAGGAAAGACAACACCTGCCCTCTTACCTCTTCCCTTCCAACAATCCTGGGATCCAAATAGTCCTTCCTGGTGAAGCAGCAATTTACTTGGACTTCTCCCATTTTAGTGTGTTGCATTCAGAGCTCACACTTGGTCCTCTCTACTTTGGGAGAAAACAACAGAAAATTGAATTAGTTCTTTGCAGACCACCTCTGTTTCAGTCCTCTGTTCTCTCTATCTAACTTGTTTTCTCACTTCTCAATTTCTGATGAAGGGTCATTGATCTAGTATGTTAACTTTGTTTCTTTTGCCATAGAGTGCTGCCTGACTCTGCTGAGCTTTTCCAATGCCTTCTGTTTTTATTTCGTGTCCTACATGTAGATATAGATGATTTGATATTCATTTCTATTTATATGTCATTAGAAACTCTCAAAGAAAGATCTATTACTTCTTCCTCTTCTTCCTCTGTAATTGCAGGGGAACAGGGGGGTGGGGTGGGTGTTTGTTGATGTGGTCTCAGGGTGAGAGAACCCTCTCTACTGTTTTCACAGATCTCTGTGGCTGCACATATTACTAATTTTATGTTAAGCATTTTTCCAGTGTTAGGCTAGGTTGTGTTCTGCTCTCATCTTGTGAGAGGGCACACTGTTCTACATAATCACCACTCCCAAGTCTTAATGGGGATTATTGAATTGGTGAATCCATTGATTTGTAAAGTGAAAAGGTGCTCCAAGCTCATCCATCAAACTCCTGCTTCATGAAATGTGGCTTCTGGGATTGATTTGGTACCAATGCAATTTTGCATGATGTTACGTCAGTTATATCAATCAATTGACCTCATTAGAAATTATAAATCACCACATTACATATTACTGCCTGAATGTTTCCTTACTATTTTAAATTTATGGGATGTGGACACACTGTAAAGGTCAGCATTTATATCATGCTACTATTTGCCCTCAAGCCACCTTCTTGAACTGCTGAAGTCCTTCTAGTGAAAGTATCCTTATAATGCTGCTGGGGAGGGAGTTCCAGTACATAGACACAGTGACACTGATGGAATGTTGATATATTTACAAGACAACGTGGTGTCCAATTTGGAGGGGAACCTGCAGGTGGTGGTGTTCCCATGTACCTGATGCCTTTGTCCTTCTTGGTGGTCAAGGTCATTAGTTTGGTAGGTGCTGTAAGAGTAGGCTAGACAATGCAGTTTGTACATTGTAGAGGCTGTGCTGGAGATGGAAGGGGAGAATGATGTGGGTGGTTAATGGGATGCCACTCCAGTGGGGTGTTTTGTCCAGGGTAGTGTTATTGGCTACAGCTGCTCTCACCTGGATTAATGAAGATGATTTTATCACACTCCTGGTTTGAATTTGATAGTCGGTGGAAAGGATTTGGGAGATCAGGTGTTGAGTTGCTCACCACAAGATATCCAGCCTCTTATCTGCTCTTGCAGCTATAGTGTTCATTGGGGCAGTCTAAAGTGCCTAGCTGGTGGGTCCACCAGGATGCTGATGGTGGGGCATTCACTAGTGATAATGTTATTGAATGTCAAGGGTAGGCAGTTCAACCTTCTCTTGCTGGAAATGGCCATTACCTGATGTATGCGGTGTAAATGTTCCTTGTTTTTTTTCAGCACATGCCTGAATATTGTCCAGCCTTAGACTATTTCACTTCCTGAAGAGCTGTGAATAGAATTAAATATTATGCAATCATCAGCAAATGTCCCTGCTCCTGACTTTACGATTGAAGGAAAGTCATTGACAAAACTGCTGAAAATGGCTGTGCCTAGGACACTGCCCTAAGGAGATCCTGCAGTGCAACCCAGGGGCTGAGGTGACTGATCTCAGCAACCAAAACCATTTCCTTCAATTATACATGCAGGTAGCTATCCTTTACTGAGAGTGGATATTCCCAAGGCATTCCTGAACAAGTAGGCAGAGCAAGTAATTGTGCATTTGAAGCAATTCACTTTTTTTTAAAGTAGGCTAAGTTGCTGAATATTGCAACTCGCTCAAAGGACAGTGGTACTTCATTGACCAAAATTCCAATTTGACACAGGGTCCTTTGTTCATAGATCATAAAAGTAAATTAACATAAAATGATTATTATTCTTGCTGGATGTGAATGGGGAGAAATCTATGGGGACATTATAGATGCTGCATTATTGGCTGTGAGATGTGCTGATGCCATCAAGCCCTAGTGTATACCTCTCATAGAGTTGATTAAATCCCTGAGGAAATTTGTTGGCTTTACAGTGAAGTAATACCAGGAATATTTGCTAGATAGTAGTAAATGGAACAATCACAGTATGATAACAAGTAAAAATGCCTTAAGTTGACAACTAGTGACTAATTCTATGGCTGACCATGATTGGCAATTCCAAAGGGAAGCACTGGTGTTCAAATATTCACACTGGATTATCTCCTGGAGCATAGCAACTTGATATCTTCTTAGTCAGTAAATCAAGGACTTGCAGCTAGTTTTAAAGCATGACACAGATCAAGTCACTGGGCTGTATTGCTGAAGTCCACATGGTGTCTAACCAGAGGTGACTGCTTTTGCTGCTTCCTCAGCATGCCACTGAAGAATCACCATTCAGTTCTTACACCAGATTAAATCTGGCAGAAGGTCAGAAACCCAATGTGTTTGAATGGGGATTCTCAGCCTACGGAAAGGAAGGGAAATAACTTCTTTAAACTATTTTACTTCAATATTTTTAAAGATTTTTACTCAGTGAACTTATATGTTTTTAGTTATTCATTTTTAAATTATTTACATCAATTTCAAGAGTTTTCAAATGTCACAAACATATAAAAACTGTAAACTTTCTTGTCAGCTTTGACAGAAGTCAAAAGCTTCCAATCAAAAGCCATCAGATCCTGCTAGGGGAATGGCCTCAATGATCGAGTACTGAAGCCTATTCACTGCTGAGGCTCATGAAACTTTGCTAGACACCTCCAGGATTCAGAAGGCCAGCGAGATTCCACCCATATATCTGTATTGGATAATAAGTGCAGGGAGCGTGTGGCAAAAAGTTTGGGTGTTGGGCCCAGTTCAAGAAGAATACCCTTTTGAATCAATGTTGCCTGAATCTTTCTTGCACAGGTATTATTGGTTTAACCACATCAGTAGGTCCTCAATCTTCATGCATCCTGAACTTCAAACCTTAGGCTTCAATATTGCAGAGATTAAGAAAGATATGTACCAAAAGGATGGACATATTTAAACACGGTCTTTAAATCAGCACAAAGCTCAGGAAGTTCTTCATATCAAACAATCCTTATCCACCACCAACAATATTTTATTCCTTACCCTTAAATCTCCTCAATAACTCCATTCCACCTTTTGTCTCATTTCTTCCCTGGTTTTTCCCCCTCTTCCCCAAAAGGTCCATGTTTGACCAAGGTTCAGTACTCTCCCTCAAACCTCACTAGGTCTTTGCATCCTTTCACATGGTCAACTGGCTTTCCATCTCCACTGCCTATTGAACCATCTCCATTGTTCAACTCTTTGAGGCAATCCTGACCCAGTTCTGATCTTATCTATTGCAGTGTGTGCACTTTCCTTTGTACCAGCAAATAACATAGGGAGAACCATCAACAGAACATAATTTAGTTGAAGGCAGTACTCTCAAATAAAAAAAATGTATCAAGGTCATTCCTCAATTCTTAAATGTACCTTTACACTCATACGTACAGCACTTGCCTTTTGCACTGTAATTCACCAATTTCCCATTGAATTCACAAGTAGCATCCACATGGCTTGTCTGTGAAGAAAACCAGACTGCCATTGCCATTTCCATGGGCTTGTTCCATGTTTGCATCCTAGAATCATGCCCTAGTGAAAGTACCTCAAATTTCTAAGTGTCACCTTAATTCTGGTATTTATTCTTCACCATTCTGTAAACAGTAACAAAGAGTTTTGCCTGAATCCTCTCATCTGCCAGTCTGCACCATGAACAATCCATCACACCCAATCTAAAAGGTCTGCAAGTTACACCTTTTTGCCAGAGTCTTTAGTCTGATTGCTTGTTCACCGACCCTTCCCTCTGCTTGCATTTGCCATATCGTAGTGTTTGAAAATCTTTTGATTAAAATGCTCATTCAAGGTTTTCACTATGTCCTGTTATGAGACTTCTTCTGCAGTTTGTGACCCTAGTAGGCTCTCCAATCATCCATACATCTCTGGTTCTATCACTAACAACAATAATGTCTTTCTTTTCTCATGTATAACTGTGCTCCTTAGTTCTGTGTCCACCTCTGGGACTTTAACGTTATCATTTGTCTGCAGGAGCACTTCCACTCGTTTCATATACAGGCTGAATTACTAAGTCTGCTCATGTCTCTTGAGCTTGACTTTATACGCCCAGAGCCTACCATTATCACTGCAGTTTTCTACCTTATTTATATCTAATATCTTCCACAAGCAGCAACATCCCAAACTGTCACCAAAGTAGTGTCTCTTAGCTCTTTTGTGTGGATGCGTACATCATCAATGATAGAGCTACCAGCAGAACACTCTTTACTGAAAGCAGTAACTCTTAACTAAACAGAAATGTTTGGTGCATCAATGTTTCAAGGTTATACTACATGGTTGTCAGTTCTTAAAGATACACTTACACTAATAGCCATCACACCTATATAGCCATCAATTACTTTTCTTTCAACCCCACATTGCCTGCTCCAGATGCCTGCAAATTGGTGCCAGTTGCAAGGGATCAGTTCCCCTGTGAATGCTGGGAATACCTTACTCCAGTTCCTTACTGTTGGATTTGACTGTCTTAAGCAGTTTTTTAACATGTATAGTGTTTAATACACCTCAAGTGGCTGTACAAGGAATGACCACTTCTTAGCTTATTGGTTCTTACATCAGGTGAATAGATGTTTTCTCATTGGTTGGTTTTGCCACAGGTATCTAATAGGTTTTCTGATTGGACTATTATTACCTAATGAGTACCTCTTATCTCAGGTATAAAAAGTGTCATTTTTTTTGTTAATCACTCTCTTGCTTATCTCACTCCCTTGCCTCTATCTCTCTCTTGCTCTCTTCTGCCTCCCACTAGTGCATTTTAGTTCCTTTGTCTTGGCTCATCTCCTAGTATTAAAGTTAGTGCCATGTGCTCTGTGACTGTTTCTTTGTTTTAAACTTTTCCAATAAAACCTTGTTGCTTTCAACTCATTCTTGGACTCCTGAAAGAACCTGCGGATTCGAAAATAACCGGATCCGACACTACCTTCTCCCTCAACTCCTCTAAACCTTCATTCTTGTTGGAGAACATGCCAAATGAACCCTGCCTAAGGAAGAGAAAATGAATTTCCCCAATATTAAGTTGAAAACCATGATATATACCAGATATCGCCATCTCAAATAACTGAGAGGCTAAGAGGTTCAAGGTGACACAGACCTTCCATTCAACTGGCAGGCTGGTCCAGGCACACCTGTATTTCTGGAACTCTACCTAAAGAAAGTCCCAAAGATCTGTCAGCAGTAATAGAAAAGCTTAACTCTGGATGAAGTGCTCCTCAGACAGATGGAGATAGGGACATGTTCCTGGAAAACTCTCAATATACAAGATTTCCTGCCTAACATCTTTCTCCTCCTTCCCACTGGCCTTGGATGTTTACTTGCCTTTGGTCATATTTCTTTTCCTTCTCTTCAATCTGGTCAAACTGGAGGCCTAATAGGACCATACTGGAGATGTCTTCACCTTAAAAATGATATCACTAATTATTGTGCACTTGACTCCAGTGAACCCTCCTCCATAGAATCCTCAACAAACCTGGAATTGATTGTTGTTACTTTTAAGTTGCAGATATATACAGGGCTTCTTTATGTTGACGTCTTGTGCATTAATTATGATTGTGTGAAACAATTTAACAGGACAGGCATGAAATATGCATTAAACAATGATTGATTCAACTTGGAGTGCTTTCAATATGTGAGTGAAAAGCAGATGGGAAACCATGAATGAATCTTTCAGCAGGAATGCGCAAGAATCGGCATGAATGCGCAGAGAATGGAGGGATATGGACCATGTGCAGGCAGAAGGGACTAGTTTAATTAGGAGGCATCAACTTAGTTAGTTCGGCACAACATCATGGGCTAGAGGGCCTGTTCCTGTGCTGTACTGTTCTATGTTCTATGTTCAAGCTCATTGGACACTATAACCACCGTTCGTGATTCAAGATCGATATTACAGAGGAACACCACCAAAGCAATATAAAAAACATGCCATTGTGCAAATGAGTTTTTAAGTTACTATCTCCGTGAAAACATAGGTTCACCTCAATCCTGACAACCATCCTCATTGTTTTACAAGTTAGAGAATATTACCACCAATTTCCACAATCTAGGCAGGCAAAATCTATATTGTACCACTTCCTCAGAGCATATCACAGAACCTCACCCTAGTCTGTGATATGCTCTAGGGAACAGCACCAAGTAATTAAAGATATAAAGGGTTGGGCAATTGTGGCTAGTCAGTTTGCAGTGGCAGTTCCCATTAATTCTCTGGAGATACTGTAACTAGATTACATCAGATTCCAAATCAGTTTAACTTGTCCTAGATCAGGATTCAGCCCCATGAATGTTGTGCTGAAACCACAATTGTGTAGCTTTTAAGAGCTGCTGGTTATTATACAATCTGTTACATAATGAAATTTAAATGTACATAATAATAGCTTCATGTGTAAACATGCTAGCTCTAATTAAATGCTATCTAGTCCTTTATACAATGGTTTATCTCATACTTAGGTCAACAACAAAAAATAGGCTTTTTAAGCACAATAGTCTCATTTTTAATTGCTATAGCAACTGTCATCAGTATCAGGAGAGCTTGATGTGACAGAGCAATGGAGGTGGAGAAAGATTAATGACCCTGCATTTACCATTCTCCTCTCACACCAATGTTTCTTTGCCTGTAACTGAATGTGTTTATTTGCCTTTGATGTTGGTGGCATATTTTGATTCATCAGGCAGTCAAGTGAAGACAAGTTTCAGAATAGCTGCAGGGTGGCATTGCTTCTCCCAGCAACAGTCCTCACTTAAGCAGCATTGCCACTAAATGCTGCAAAGCTGTTTACCCACCAGAAACCAAGGCTAAACTGGCTGGCCCTCAAGTTCAATAGCATCAACTATACCTTTGTGAAAAGCTTTATCTGATGCACTGTTTTTTTTCACACATCTCAATGCCTAACACCACAACTTGTTCAGATAATCAACAGTGTTCCATCTAATTTTAGGTCACTGGAAACTGAGGAAAACTGAAATTGCTTGATGAAAAATGACCAAGGTCCATATTGTTTAACTTCTACTTTTCTGTAAGTTGCATGACATAATGGGCCTGAAATTGCAGTGCAAATAATAGCAAGGCTAATGGCACTGATTCTTATTTAGGCATGAAACAGATGGGATCTTCTGATGATTCAATGGAAGAATTTAGAGTTTTTCAAATATATTGAAAGACAAAATGTTCCTGAGCTGATATCACAGATATTGTTTAAACTAACTTGAGGAAGCTGGGACTTGGCCAGTTCATGCACTTTAATGGTATTCTAATTTTTAAATTATCGACAAACAAACCCTCTGTTATTTTCTTCCATCTTAATTGTTATAGCAGATTCAAAATATATGTTAATTTCATGCATTTTTCTGTTTCTTTTTTTAATCAAGCATTTCTTTCCTTCTCTTTATTTTGCTTTCTGGGCTTTATAAGGAAGGAATTTACATCTCTAATTTATACTGAGAGTGTTGCTCAATAAAACATTTTCAGTTTTGATTAGGTCAGGATTCATCCAAGTCCCAGATGTATGGTTTCAATTTTCCAAACAAGTTGCCAACCTAAAGTTCAAATACATTCAATGAGCAAGGATGTAAGTTTTGTTCACCTGTTACACTAAATTCTAAGCCAATAATAATGAAGTTCTTGACTAATGGAAGTATTATTGCAGTAGTGGAATATCCCACTTATTTACAGACAGAAGTGTTTCCAAATCAAAACAACTAATTGCAAGCTTCAAACTGAAAGAGGTCTGATACTTGTGCTGGCAGGATATTGTCTCATCTCACCTAATATCAGTGGTGGGCCAAATCAATGAGCATGTCTTCAGCAAGTACAGATAACCCTCTCTGGATTGCACTCCATCCTTTAGATTGTCTTCCTAGCATGTGGTCCAGCCAATATTTCTCTCCATTAAGATTACTCTCCTGTAAATGTCGATGCTTATAGATCTTCTTCCTACTTCTTCAGCATAGTTTCAAATGCAGCAACACTAAATTACTTCTTAAATCTGGCTTGTTCTTTAAGTTATGATCCATTGTTTTATTTTAAACTAATTCTGATTTATGATACGAGAACATTGCATGAAAGGATTTGTTGTTTTTTGGGAGTTGAACTTATAAACCTGAATTTTATTAGAATTTGTACTTTGGAAGGAAAAGCTTTCACATATTGTAATGAGATTGATCTGTAACTTAGCATAATGCTGAAGAGGAAAACTTTGAAAGCCAGCAAAACAATTACACGAGAGCTGTATAATAATCTTGGGATGTATTACATAACAACTGGTCTCTGATTGTCAATTTCCTTGGCTTAGGTCGAAGCCTGATGCAATCATGGAAAGAGAGGTAGCATTATCAGAACTCCTTTAATTGATTCCTTCATGATACAAAATTAATTTGGATGCAATTATTTCAAACGATTTTCTTCCATCAATTAAAACAGACGTGACCTACTTATTGTGAAAGATTGCAATGTGAATTCTCCATTGAATAAAGGTGTTTAGGAAATATATTAATCACATCACAAAAGTCAGTAAAATAAAACTGTCTAAATGTATTCAAAATGATATGTGAATAATTCATGTTGAAAAAAATAACAATTGATGAAGCATTCTGGGTAACTCTTCTTGTCATGATTAACAAGCGTTTAATGATATCAGTAGAGAAGGCCACTATTGCTACTTGTTCATTAAGTACCAGGGTATAGACCAGCAGACTGTTGACTCCATTCGTTAAGAATGAATAAGTCGACATTTCAGGTGATGAAACTGATATTGAAAACTCCTTTCAGATTTCTATTCATGTCCACTAAATCTATTAATGAGGATCAAAGATATTAAGTTGTCAACACTTGAAGCCCGTTTAAAACAATTTTTGAGTCATTTCTTGGTTCATCTGCATATCCTAATCACACCCCTCCCCACCCTCAAACTCTCCACTCCACTTTGTGATTTTACTTCTTCATTGTCAAACATTTTCCAGCAAATGTAACATGGATCAGGAGTTTGAAGCTCTGGATGATTTTTGTTTCACTTAACTTTGAGTGTTGGTTATATGGGTGAATGTGAGAGTAATGGGCCAGAACCCTAGACCCGTCTGGCAGATGAGGAATGTTGGGCTGTGATGGTCAGCAGCAGCAGCCAGGAAACAGAAATTAAAGTCAAGGTAAAGGGGCTTTTGGAGATAATTTATTTTTAATTCAACTCCCTCTTACATTTTCTTTATTGAAATTGAGTTGGATTTACTCCAAGAAAGCTATGGAAAATTAGGTGGGATGGTGTCCAATATTATGGGTTTGGGCACAATCTCACAATTCCCAGAGGAGTCAGGAGAAAATCCAGCTTTATAACTTAGCTTCAAATGACCTTCTTGTTCCATCTGTTTCATTTGATGATGATATTGCCTATTTAAGCTGAGTGATGATTGAAAGAATTGAGATGGTGGTTGAACAAGTTCTGGAAACTTGGAGTTTGAAATATAAGCAGGAGCCAAGAGATATCTCATCATCAATTGCTTCTTTCAATGCAGTTCCCTCACAGTGTTTGGGGTTTATTTACATTCATTGTCAGCACTTCCAATGGTCAATTTTCCAGGCCAGTATATAAGTGTAAAATACTGTGTCAGAAATGTCAGGGAATTTATCTTGCAGATATAGCAAGATATAGCAAAGATGAACCATCCTCTGCTCATGATTTGCAGATGAATTCTAGGCTATCATGAGTAAAGGATGGCTCATCTTTGCTATATCTGCTCTTTTATCACTTCTCCTTCATCCTCTGTTAATTTACACTACTCCACCAATCCCAATTCCGTCCATGCTTGTAGTTATCGCCTACTTCCTAGGTCTACATCACATTCTCCTGCCTGGTTCATGCTCACAATCTTCTTCCTTTTCACAGTTATACTGGCGTCACACTCCCCTCATTTGTGGTGACGATGATGCCCAACAGCCCTCATTGCTGCTCCTAATTATTCCCAGGAACAGCAAATTGAAAAAGTAGCAGTTTTGTGGTCTTTATAATGTTAAAATATCCAAACTCTTCAAGAGATGCTGTTCAGTATTGGCCATGTCATAAGCAAACATGTCAAGAAATGTGGCTATATTGGGAGAAAATCTCTGAGCTCTGAGTAGCTGAGCTAAATAAAATAGGCAATTCCCAGGTCTAACTCTCATTCAGTGGGGAATGGCAGCTTTGTCCATGAACATTAGCCTTGGTCTCCCTAGTTTTGGTTGCTATTCCTGCCCATCATCCAGTGAATATTATTGGAAGTGCAAATTGGATTAGGACAAATTATAACATTCCAGAATATTGACGGGTTTGCAAACAGTCAGTCTTAAGGAAAATTGAGTAAATCAGATAGAATGGGAAGATGCAAATTTCCAAATTCGCAAGCTCAATCCCAATTGGCTTCCAGCAGGCCCACTGAGAGGATACAATACTGAGTCAGGGGTTAAACCACTGGATCAGTAACTTAACCATTACAGGTGCTTGACTAACAATCCAAATACACAAGTAACATAGCAGTTGTAGAACTTAGATCAAGTGTATAATCTGGAAGTGAAAAGAAAAGTAGTCTTAGTAGCAATGATTGCAGTACAACGACATTCCTCTTTAAACTTAGCTAGTTAACTGATGTCTTCCTGGGGAGGAAGTCTGTCAACCTTACTCCATTCTGGTTTATATGTGATTGCATAATTGCAATAATGTAGTTGACTCTTAAATATCTTTGGAAATGGCTGGACAACTCACTTAGCTTCTATTATGATTGCAAAGTTGAAGCAGAAAAACAACAAAACAGTACAGACTATCTGACATTGGCAAGCTGGACATGGCAATGTTACCCCCAGTGCAGTTAATTTTGCAGAGTCCTCCTCACAAGCCTTAGAGATTGAGGGGGTTGTCTATGTGTGGAGCCAGGGGATGTGGGTGAGGTCCTATATGAATACTTCCCTTATGTATTAATATAGACAGGAAACCCCAGAGGCTTGTGAGGAGGGCTCTGCCAAATTAACTGCTCTGGGGGTAACTTTGCCATGTCCAGCTTGCCTTATGTATTCATCAAAGAGAAGGATGCAGAATATAGTGAGTTCAGGGAAGGGTACATGGATAATCTAGAGCAGGTAATTATTAAGAAGGAGTGGGTGCTAAGAAATGTTGATGAACAGGAAGACCTTGGGGTTCAAGTTCATATATCCTTGAAAGTGGCAACACAGGTAGATAGGATGGTGAAGAAGGCATATGACATGCTTGCCTTCATTGGTCAGGGCATTCAATATAAAATTTGGTACATTATAATGCAATTTTACAAAACACTGGTTAGACTGCACTTGGAGTACTGTGTACAACTCTGATTGCCACACTACAGGAAGGTTGTGGTTGTGCTGGAGAGTGAAGAGGACATTCACCAGGAGGCTGCCTGGATTAGACAATTCTAGATATGAGGAGGGATCGGGTAGACTGGGTTTGTCTTTTCCTGGAGCGAAGGAGGCTGAGGGGTGATCTGGTAGAAGTATATAAAATTATAAGAGGTGTAGATAGGGTAGATTGAATCTTTTTCCCATGGTAAGGCTATCAAATACAACAAAGCCTAAGTTTAAGATGAGAGGAAAGAGTTTTAACAGGAAGTTGAGGGACAGGTTTTCTACACAGAGAGTGGTTTATATCTGTAACTTGCTGACAGAGGAGGTGGCAGAGTCAGATACACTCACTCTGTTTACGAGACATCGATATAGGCACTTGAATAGGCAAGGAATAGAAGGATACAGATCTAGTGCGGGCAAATGGGATTAGTGCAGCTGGACAAAAAGGTGCCATGGACGTGGTGGGCCAAAGGACCCATTTCTGTGCTGTACAAGTCTACGAAGCTATTAATATTTTGGCTACAAAAGCAGGTCAAAGGCTGGGTAACCTGTGGCAAGTGACCTGCTTTCTGATATCCCAAATTCTTGAATTCTTTCCACCATTTACATGGTATAGGACAGTAGCATGATAGAATATGCACCATTTACCTGAATGAATACAGCTGCGCATTCAGGACATAAACTCTATGACAAAGCTGATCACTTTACTGGGACTTCATCCACCGCACTGCACATTTATTCCTCCACTACTATGTGCCATAGCTGCAGTGTTTACCATCCATCAATTGCACTGCATTTTCACACCTCAGCTGAGGTGATAGTGTTCCCAGTTGCATACCATCTAGCCTTGGAAGTATCAAATTTTCCTTCACCATTGATGGGTCTAAAATCCAGAACTGTCTCCTTAACAGCATTGTGGGTGTACTCTCTGCAGAAGGACTACTGCAGTTTATGAGGGTACCCCCACATAACTTCTCAAGGGAATGACAGTAAGCGTTGAGCTTACCAACGATGCCCATATCCGAAGAAGCGAATAACTTAAAAATATGGTTGCTCTTTCCCCTGCAACACCTGTCCATACGCCTCCATCCTCACCAACATCCAGGACTCTAAGCGGCCCTTCCAGATGAGGCAGACATTCACATGCATCTCCTTCAAGCTTGTTTATTGCATCTAGTGCTCTTGACGTGGCCTCCTTTGCATTGGTGAGATCAAGCACAGACTAGGCAACCACTTTACCAAGCACCAACATACTGTCTGACATGGCCTTCTAGAGCTCCTGGTTGCTAGCCATTTTAATTACCCTCCCCATTCCCACACCAACATGTTTGTCCTCAGCCTCCTCCAGGTTGTAGCTACATGCAAACTGGAGGAACAGCACCTCATATTCCACCTGCGTTGTCTACAACATGATGGCATGAACATTGAACTGTCCAATTTCAGGTCAGCTGCTCCCTCTCTGTCCCTTTTCTCTCTTCTGATCTATCCTGTTCCTCCTACTTCCACCACAGCCCCCCATCATCCTGTTTCTTTCCCCTCCTCCGCCCACCCCATCTGCCCATCACCCACACATTCCTCTCACTGAGCACCCTCTCCCTACTGTTCCCATCTGCCCACCTCACCCCACCCCCCAATTTGATTCCATGCTCCACCCTTCCTTCCCTATCAGATTCCATCATCTGGATCCACCTATCGCTTGCTCCATCCCTTCTCTTCACCTCTTTATATTGGCTACCTCCCTACTATCTTTCAGTCCAGATGAAGGGTCTCGATCCGAAACATCAACTGTTCATTTCCGTCCACAGAAGCTGTCTGACCCATTGAGTTCCTCCAGCATCTTGTGTGTTTCTCCAAGTTCCAGAGTCTGCAGTCTCTTGTGGATCCTTAAAAATAAACCAATTTTTAATGAAGCCATTTTGGGATGCAATGGATTTAACCAAGGATGGCACTCCTCATGTTCCCATGAGGAACATATGAAGAGAAATTACCAGGGGTTTGAAGTTTACTTTTCTGCAAGAAGTTTCCCAGGGCTAAGAACACTCTGAAGTGCTAAGGAATGCAATGAATGGTTATATGTCTGATTTCTTGATAAGCGTGAAAGCCAATAGGCAGAATTTGGGTGAAATAAGTGATTCCAAATCAAATTATACTCAGAATTGTGCCATTTAGTGTTTTGCATTCTTAACTTCCCACTTAAAAATACTTGTGTATTGCCAAATAAAATATCTTCCATGAGTCAGCACATTCAGGCAGCTTTCTGAAATGTAATTTTTAAAAGTGAATTTAAGTAATAATTCCTTGATGTATTTGTATTTCAAAAATGTAGCTCAATGCAGTTAGCTTAATATTGCTGAAAATGGGTTTATCACAAAAAATATGCAATTGTCATTGTGGAGTCCACCACCTGAGAATAATCTGATTTTAAAAAGTCTGAGAAAAAAAACTTTAAAAGAATGTACAAAATGATTTGCTGTGGTATTTTTATCTGCTGTTCTCAGTTTCCCAGTAAATTAAGTAAAAATTACGTTCAAGAGTTTTTAATGTCTGCACTCAAAATTTAATCTGTAGAGCCTCCTCAGAGACCCACAAATGAGCATAATTAGTGGAAACTTGCACTGGTGATTAATTCAATCTGGTTGGAACTAGTTTTGAGGATGGAAGCAGTTCTAACATGAAGTTTTTTCTTAAATTTAGTGCACAGGATATCTGAAACTCATTTTGTTTGTGTTAGTTTCAGGTGAATAACACCTAAAGAAATGCCACATCATGAAAACTGCAGGGTGCAGTGCTTACACCTGGAGAAACAAAGGACTGCAGATGCTGGAATCTAGATGAAAAACACTATGATGCTGGAGGTACTCAGCAGGCCGGGCAGCATCCATGGAGAAAAGCAGGCGGTCAACATTTTGGGTTATGACCCTTCTTCAGGACTGAAGATAGGAAAAGGGGAAGCCCAATATATAGGACGGAAAAACAGAGCAGTGATAGGTGGACAAAAGAGGGGAGGCGGGGTGGGCACAAGGTGGTGATAGGTAGAAGCAGGTAAAAGATAGTGATAGGCAGGTACAGGAGAGGAGGGGAGAGCAGATCCACCGGGGGATGGGTCAAAGGAGAGAAAGGAAAAAAAAGGGGCAGTAGAAAAAAGAGAGATAAACTAGGAAAGGGAAGAAGAGAAGAAGCATGGTGGGGTGGGGTGTTGTGGGGAAGAGGGGTGGGGATTATTTAAAAAGGGAGTTTGAAGTGAACATTGAATTCTCCCACTTATTTTTACCACTCGGTATTTCACCGAGAGTATACACATGGCTGTTTCATAAAATGTAAAAGCTATGAAGATTTCTTTTTTTATAATGACACATAAAAGTTAATGTTTTTCATCTTTTCTTTGCAGGTCTGGATTTTTTCAGTTCTATACAGTCTAAAACTAATGTGACCCTGGGTAAGTTGGATCACCAATCATTTTCAGGCAAAATTGTGTCAGTTCTGAAATTAGTCTGGGCAATCCTGGTTAGTCATTGTTTTCTTTATATCAGATCTGCACCTCATGACATCAATCATCCTGCATGTTTGAAGCTTACTCAACATTATTTGGAGCTCCCAGATCCAGGAAATGACTGTTTGGTAGTTCCAAAAAAGTGGAACATGTACACGTGTGATAATCTTATTGCAACATATAGAATGATGAGGTTCTTGTCAGGATAGACACTGAGAAGATATTTCTTCTGGAGAAATGTAGAACTAAGGCATGGCACTTCATAAGGAATCACACATTTAAGATAGAATTGTGGAGGAATTCTTCTTTCAGGGGTTGTGAATCTTTCAAATTCTCCACCTATGAAAGCTGTGGAGACTCTCATTTTATTCATTCAAGGCTGGAGTTTTGGGCTATAAGGGACCTTCTGGGTATGGAGGTTAGACAGAAAAGTAGAATTGAAGCTAAACTCAGATCATCCATGATATTATTCATCTTACTGAGCAGGCTTGAAGGATTATAGGACCTATTCATGCTCTTATATATTATTTTCTTACATTCTTAACTAGATTTTCAACATTTAAAATAATATTTTATATACCCATCCACAAAAATGAATAACCTCATAGTTTCCCCATTTTATATTCTATTTGGCATTTGTTGCCCACTTGCCTAACCCATCTTTATTGTTTTGCAACTAGTACTATCAGCAAACCTCTTAGATTCTGTTCATCTGTCATTAATAACTAAGGACTCAGTGGTGCCTCACTAACCTGATAAAGACTTGTTTATTCCTATCTTGCTTTCTAACTTTTAGCTTTAATTGCAGTAATATGCTGGACTCAAATACATGAACCCTTATTCTATGTAACAATCTTTTGTGTTGTACCTGATCAATTTATTTTTGAAATACCAGATGCATCAGTTCTCCCTTATCTTTTTATGTATTTGTTCATGAGATGAGGATGCCACTAGCAAAGCCGAGATTCTATTGTCCTTCCATAATTGACACTGAAGGAGGCAATCACATTGGTAGGTCTGGAGTCACGTACTGGTAGATGACAGATTTCCTTCCCTGATGGATATCAGGTTCATACAACTATCTGATAGTTTCATGGTTATCATTCCGAATGACGATCATTCTATTTATTTATTTAATTACTCATACTTATATTTCCCAACTATTGTGGTGGAGTTCAAAGTAATGTTTTCAGATCCTTGGTTGAGACTTCTGTCTATTAGTCTGGTAAATTAATCACTTTGCAACGGTACCCCTGAACTGTTCATCTGGCTGCTGACATCTTCAGAAAACTCCATTAGATTTCCTTATGTAACACTATGTTGACCCAGCTTCAAACTATTATTCCTTTCTAAGGGTCCTGGTTTCACGTGAGTAATAATGAAATCCAACATTTTATTGACAATGGATTAGACTAACTGGCCAATGGTTTTCTACTTGATTATTTCCTCCATTCTCAAACAACTGTGCCACTAGTGTTTCCTTTTAATCAGCTGTGACCATTCCAAAACCTTAGCAATGTTTGAAGGTTTTTTTCTCTGATTTTGCTTTTATATAAAATAGCAAAGTTTCCTGCATTACTGCTAGAATGGTTGAATTGTAACCTTAGGCTGCACGTCTATGTTCATTTTCAGCATCTTTATTAGTAGACTGTGCTAACTCCCAGAATACCACTTTCCACACAGCTTAACAACAAAACTCTTCTCTATCCCTCCAGATGAATCCAATTCAAATTTAGGAGTTTTTAATTCAATGTTGAATCATGATTGCATGACTGACAGTTGAACATTGGATCTGTTTGCTGATTATGATTTGTTTTACACTGGGGCCATGCCGTGTTCTTTAATTCATTGTCTATTTTATATTTGCATTGTTGAAGGAAAGCCCATGGTGAATATTTCTGGCTGCAATGTCTCAGGAGGAACATATTCTGCAGAGATTACATTACCAGTCAAGGAGGATAAAATACAATACAGTGATTCTATACAGGAAACAATGAACTTGACTCAACTAAGTGTATGCAATAGTGTTCTGGGTTGATTACACCACCTGTGAAATATTATACAACAATCAAGTGTACCATACTATATACTGAGATCAACCAATTTGTTCCAGAATATACACATAATAATCAGTGTTCACCAAGTCACAAAATAGATTGTGCTACAAATAATTTTATGACTTTATATTGAAAGCAGGATGCTCCTCCGTTTTTGGCAAGTGTCCTTTCAGACTTCCAGTGGTGCAGAAAGGCCAAACAATTTGTACCTTTTAATGTTTAAATGTTATATTAAATGTAGCATAACTTTTTGTTCTCTCTGTCTAACTCTGGTTAGACCACATTTGGAGTACTGTGTCCAGTTCTGGTCGCCTCATTATAGAAAGAACATGGAAGCGTTGTAAAGGGTGCAGAGGAGATCTACCAGGATGCTGCCTGGTTTAGAGAGTATGCATTATGAGGAGAGACTAAGGGAGCTAGGGCTTTACTCTTTGGAGAGAAGGAGGATGAGAGGAGACATGATAGAGGTGTACAAAATACTAAGAGGAATAGATAGAGTGGACAGCCAGTGTCTCTTTTCCAGGGCACCAATGCTCAATACAAGAGAGCATGGCTTTAATGTAATGGGTGGGAAGTTCAAGGGAGATATCAGAGGAAGGTTTTTTACCCAGAGAGTGGTTGGGGCATGGAATGCACATCCTGGGGTGGTGGTGGAGGCAGGTACATTGGTTAAATTCAAGAGATTACTAGATAAGCATATGGAGGAATTTAAAATAGAGGGATATGCGGGAGTAAGGGGTTAGATAGTCTTAGGTGAGGTTTAAAGGTCGGCACAACATTGTGGGCTGAAGGGCCTGTATTGTGCTGTACTGTTCTATGTTCTATGTTCTAACACAACTTCACCCATAATTACTACATTTTTTTCCTTGAAACAATTAATTGCTTTGCTGCTGATGGAACCATTAGTTTCTCCTGTTATTGCTGGTCGATGAAGACTAGCTGGTTCCATTATTATTTATTTAATTGTGATGCTAATGGTGCTTATTTCAGTTCTGGGTGTTGGCTATTTATTTAATTCTGTGTTTTTTTCATATTTTAATTAAGAGCAACTTATACAGTTTTAGCAAGTAGTGATAATAAAAATCTGATAGCAGTCAGCAGATATATTCAGGCAAATTTCCAAGGAGAAGGAATTGGTGTAACAAAAGCTGAAGTTGTTAGAAATACTCAGTAAGTCAAGCAGCTTCTGTGGAGAGAAACAGTTAGTGTTTCAGGTGTGATGAAGGGCCATTGAACTGAAACATTAATTGTTTCTCTCCCCAAAGACTGCCTAACCTGCTAAGTATCTCCATCATTTCCTGTTTTTATTTCCAATTTCCAGCATCGGAAGTTTTTCGGCTTTTCAGAAGGAGAGGTATTCTGTGAGGGGGCACTCAGAGTTTCCCAAGAAGTTTACATGATCTCCCTCTGTTACTTTGCGTTCAGAAAGTAATTCAGAAATAATACTTATATGGACAGTCACCTTATTTCTGCATGGGTTGCACAAAACCATCATTGATGATAAGATGGGAAATCAAGATATCAGCATAAGATCCTGCTCCAGTAAAACTGATGTCCCAACAAAGAACAAGGTTGGCATTGAAGAATTTGCTATTTAGTCCTATTCCAGTTTCCATTGTCTTCTCACTTAATATTTCTAGTTAAGGTACTTACACACTTTCCAAAAGTTATATAGTTATTATGCTGCCACCATTTTCTGGTGGTAAAGTCAACGGTTTTACAACCTTCCAAATCTTCCAAATGATATTTTATTTTGGAGCTTGTTTTGGGAGTCTGATGGCAGATATTCAAATGATCCAACCCACTCAACAAAGCAGGTTGAGCGTCATCAGAACTGTGATGCTGGGGATGTTGGCCTAGGAGAGGATGCTGGTATTGGTTCACCTGTCCTACTCATGGATTTGGAGGATTTCATGGAGGCAGTGCTAACTGTACTTCTTTATTGCTTTGAAGTCCCTGTTGTAAGTTGTTCATATTGTAGGGGATCACTGCCGCCTGGTGCCAGGTTTTTGGTCTTTGTCTTGAAATGTTCTTTTCCGCAGACAGACGAAGGCTGAGCTGTTACACTAAAGCATTGTGGATTTCATCATCGATGTCTGCCCTTGCTGAGACATGGATCAAAGTCAAAGTTGAGTTTATCGTCATATGCGCAAGTACATGTATGCACAGGTGCAATGAAAAACTTACTTGCAGGAGCATCACAGGCACATAGCATCAGATACGCAAGGTTCGGAAGAAAAACATAAATTAACAACATAAATTATGTAAAATTGTACAAGAAACTACACAATTAGAACAAAAAAATGAAGTCCAGTGTAGTGCAAAGTGGTCAAAGTGATTTATAGCATTGTTCTACTGAGGACTGATTGGGTTGTGAAGGTTGGTTCAAGAACCGAATGGTTGAAAGAAAGTAGCTGTTCTTGAGCCTGGTGGTGTGGGACTTCAGGCTTCTGTACCTCCTGCCCAAAAGTAGCTGCGAGAAGATGGCATGGCCCAGATGATCGGAATCTTTGATAATAGGTGTTGCCTTCTTGAGGCAGCCCCTCATGTAAATACTACCGATGGTGGGGTGGATGTGCCTGTGATGTATTGGGCTGAGTTCACTACTCTCTGCAGCTTATTACATTCCTGCACATTCGAATTGCTGTACCAGACCATGATGCAACCAGTCAGGATACTTACAACAATTTGTCAGAGTGTTCAGTGACATGCTGAACCTTATTAACTTCTGAGATAAGGGAAGTGATTTATGTTGACCAGGTTCATCGTGGATCTGGATTGTTGTCTGGCAATGTTGTGATCATAAAGAACTTTTGTCTTCCAATATTTGGTGCAAGATCTATCCTCTCACATGCTACAGTGAAAGAGTCAATAATAGTTTGGAGCTTGGCCACTGAAAGTATTGGTATTGGTATTGGTATTGGTTTATTATTGTCACTTGTACCGAGGTACAGTGAAAAGCTTGTCTTACAAACCGATTGTACAGGTCAATTCATTACACGGTGCAGTTACATTGAGTTAGTACAAAGTGCATTGATGTAGTACAGGTAAAAACAGTAACAGTACAGAGTAAAGTGTCACAGCTACAGAGAAAGTGCAGTGCAATAAGGTGCAAGGTCACAACAAGGTAGATCGTGAGGTCATAGTCCATCTCATTGTATAAGGGAACCGTTCAATAGTCTTATCACAGTGGAGTAGAAGCTGTCCTTAAGTCTGGTGGTACGTGCCCTCAGTCTCCTGTATCTTCTACCCAATGGAAGAGGAGAGAAGAGAAGAGAGAGTGTCCCGGGTGGGTGGGGTCTTTGATTATGCTGGCTACTACACCAAGACAACGAGAGGTAAAGTCAGAGTCCAGGGAGGGGAGGCTGGTGTCCGTGATGCGCTTGGCTGTGTCCACAACTCTCTGCAGCTTCTTGCGGTCCTGGGAAGAGCAGTTGCCGTACCAAGCCGTGATACATCCAGATAGGATGCATTGGTAAAAGTTGGTGGGAGTCAAAGGGGACAAGCCAAATTTCTTTAGCCTCCTGAGGAAGTAGAGGCGCTGGTGAGCTTTCTTGGCTGTGGCATCTATGTGATCTGACCAGGACAGGCTGTTGATGATGTTCACTCCCAGGAACCTGAAGCTCTCAACCCTCTCGACCTCAGCACCATTCATGTAGACAAGTGCATGTACACCGCTCCCTTTCCTGAAGTCAATGACCAGCTCTTTTGTTTTGTTGACATTGAGGGAAGGGTTGTTGTAATGACACCATTTCACTAAGCTCTCTATCTCCTTCCTGTACTCCGACTCATTGCTGTCTGAGATACAGCCTACAACGGTGGTATCGTCTGCAAACTTGTAGATGGAGTTAGAGCAGAATCTGGCCACACAATCATGAGTGTATAGGGAGTAGAGTAGAGGGCTGAGGACACAGCCTTGTGGGGCACCAGTGTTGAGAATAATCGTGCCGGAGGTACTGCTGCCTATCCTCACTGATTGCGGTCTGTTTGTTAGAAAGTCAAGGATCCAGTTACAGAGGGAGGTGTTGAGTCCTAGGTCTCGGAGTTTGGTGACAAGCTTGCTTGGAATTATTGTATTGAAGGCAGAGCTGTAGTCAATAAACAATAGTATAACGTATGAGCACATGTACACATCATCTGCATACTGTAACTCAATGAATGATGTTGGTGTAAACTTGATTCTGGAGTTGAGTTGATGAAGATTGAAAAGTTTCCCAATCATCTTATAAACTAACTCCTCAATAGCAGGGAGTTTGATGGAGGTGAGATGAAGAATTGAGATGAAGAACAGTGAGAAGTGAGTTGATGCAAGGACACAGCCGAGTATATACTTCTACAGTATTAATTATGTTGATGAAAGTGTGAGGCTGGAGGCACATCTTAGAATGTGAATGATTGTGTCACTGCCACTATGTTTTGGAAGGCAGAACCAATGTCTGAATTTTTTATTTGCATTTTTTTGCAAGGAAAAGTGCTGAGAAGTGCAGTATGTTCATTGGGAGAGGGAGATTACCTCTGAGGATTAGATGACAGTCATATATTATGCTGAGGTATACCAAATTAATCCACAGTGAAGCCAAATAACCACTACCTTTTTTAAAAAATTCTGTTTACTGGATTTTGATTAAGGGAGGACATGGAAACAAAACTGCTAGGTTGAATATAAAACCACTGTAGTAATTTGGGGTGAAGTTCAAAATAAGTAAAATATGTATACATTAAATAGAAAACCTGTTTCTCCTAACAAAAAAAAAGCTGTTGAACTCAGAGGATCATGGAACCACATTGCCAATGACGTATTTTCTTGGGTTGATAGAGGAGCAGTTCAGATAGAGCTGTGTGACCTGCATCCCAATGAAACATTATGAGAAATTCAGTGTATTTGCAGACTGCCTTCATGTCTTCTGGACTCAGCTTATCGATTTCTAAGTCTACAATGGCTTGCTGCAGCAATGTGAACCATGTCTGGCTTTGCCTACTCTTGCAAATTTCAGTTTTTCTCTCAAACAATTTCTAAAGAATCACAGTGGGACATTAAATTGCCACCAGGGTGTTTGGAATGGCACTGAACTCAAACAATCAGATGACAGACAAAGAACATTAACTTTCAGTGGCCACCTCTTGACTGTAACAAATCCACTGAATATTTGTTTGCTGTGAACTTTTAAAAGATAAAGTATATCAGGTGACGCAGAAGGAAGTGGATTGTAATAAGCCATAGCGCTAAATATTTGAATCAAATCCAGAAAAACCAGTGGCTCAACTTCTCTTGACCGTGTTAAAGGAAGCTCCAGGTTGAGATTAATGCCTCAAGGTTCATGATTTGAATATAACTAGGAACTATTGAGAAAGAGACTGGGGGACAGACTGTTTGAACCTACTGTGCATTACCAAAATCCTCTTAATTGTCTCCACCTGACATTCCCACAAAAAGATTTCCTAATTGCAAGAAAGAAAGTAGAACACTGTTGTGGCACAGTTATTACTGTCTTTTTGGCTGAGTTTAACTAAGTCAGCTCAAAAATGAATATCGAATGTGGGACTTTAGTCAGCTATTCACTGTTTTACTTAACTGTACCAAACTACTTTATACAAAGAAACATTTTCTATTTATTTAAAGAGATTTATTTTCCCATTTGATCGATAAAAGTTACTGGTTCATCATTTAAACTAAACTGGCAACTAGGTTTGCTGGCATATGGCATTCCTTTTATACAGGTACTTCAAATTCAGTTGGCCTAAACCAGGAAATATACCTTTCAGGTATTCAGGCATGTTACTGTGGGTAATATGCCCACCTTCCTGTCACAAACAGTAGACAAAAGTAATCATACATCTTGTCTCTCTCCAGCCCTACAAGAGTATCACCCTTCCCTTGCTCCATATCAAACAAATGATCTACAACAGTTCTTAAGCCGCTCTGTATTCCTCATATAGTCATGAAGGATATAATGTGCTTAGAAGGATCGTAACTCTCTTTGAGATAAAATGGTCCTTGGGGGCATGTAAAGTAGTTAATATTGATAGCCACTTAAAACAGACAGAAATGAATGGCTGTTAATGATCTGTGCATTAAAGTGAATGATAGTTATTTTGGTGGAAAGGCAAGAGATGTCAAAGAGTGTTTCAGCCGGTAAGGACAACAATTAAAAAAACAAGTCTTAATGCTGGACACAATAAGAACTATTTATCTGAAATGTATTAATTAAACTGGCTGTTTTATGCAGTTCACCTCTGGCATTAAATCAGTTTGCAACATCAAACTGTAGAAAAACACATTGTGTAAAGTTTTTGTTGAACTATTTTGCAATGAACTGAACAATAACTTCAGAGGGGTGATAAATTTTGCCGCTTGTAAACCAACTGCAATATATTTCAAAGTCTGCATGTTGTGTTGGCTCAGATCAAGGTGTTTTATCACAAGAATGTTTTGTTTCAGTGACCCAAGGATTGCAGTGAGATTCAGTGTTAATTCAATTATTGACTTTACTTTGGAGATGTTTGCCAGCTCCATCTGTGAAGCATTGAACTCCCATTGAAGAGGTTGCAAGTTCAGATTCCCCCTGCTTTGACTGCCATTTGAACTCACTCAGTGAGGAAGTTTCACTCTTCCTCAACTAGGTTTCTTTTTATGATACAGTATCACCCCAGCCCACAGGAATAACAGCCAGTTCGTGGGTTTTGTTTTGGATACTTTGTATATTTATGATGCTTCAATTTACAGCCCAAGTTCAGCAATCTTACTCATTTTATTAATTCCTCCTCATTTGTCAAGAAAGGGATGAAGATTGGGATGGTGCAGTCTGTGTGGAGCCTGCACATTCTTTCTGTGACTGTGTGGGTTTTCCCTTGGGTGCTCCGGTTTCCTTCCACATCCCAAAAAAGTGCTGGCTGTTAGGTTAATTAGCCACTGTAAATTGGCCCTGGTGTGTTGGTGGGTGGGAAGTTGATGGGCACCTGAGAGCGAATAGATTACAGGGAAATACCTTCTGCTAGAGGTCATGATGTTGATGACATCTTGTAAGTGTTGGGTTACTAGTATGCTTCAATAATGTCATTTTGGCATCCCTGTAAATTGTCATTTAATTGTAACCTTTGACCCATTTCTCATTCTCCTAATTCCAAAAGATTTCCTCTCACATTATTCACATTGCCTCAACTCCCCACTTTCCCATGAGTCTTCAAAGCAAAAGAAGGCTATAGGAAAAGGAAAATTCTGATATATGATAAACAGAGAAAGAAATTAGGCAGCTAGTTCATCGACTCTTCATGACAAATATATGAAAACAAGTTTGGTAGGAATACAGATGCCTTTCCTGAGCAGTTGCTTCATCTTGCTGGATTCTCCTCTCCCCAAGATGAGTAGTGGATTGATCAGACATCTCTATTTGCAAATTGGGGACAAAGAGGTCAGGCTACGTTAACCAAGATAAAATGAAAAAGAGAGAGTGGAAAGGGAAATAGTTAACACTATTAATATATACAGATGGCTAGTAATGCTAATATATACAGGTTAAGGTTCTTGTATAACAAAGGCATTATCATGACCTTGTGGTGACCATATTCCATGAAATCTTACATGATCACCAACAAGGAAAATGCTTAATGGAAGTTATATAGAGCTGAGATGCATCCCTGTCACACTTCATCTAAACTGATACATTGAAATTGTTCACACCACACAGACCTGGCAATTACTGTCCAATTCCAATCTATTCCAAACATCCACTCTAATGAAAAATAATTAAGAGCTTGAAAATTAGTTTTCACATGAAATGGTTTCAGTGACTGGACACAATTGTATTTGGCAGCCTGTTCTGGGTTTACTTTCATATAACAAAGATTGCTAATTACCTTTCAAGGTGTGTTTTGAATGCTTATGCTGGCCATACTAAAGGCACCTCTGGTAACAAAGTTTAGATGACACGCAGGATGCCCCAGACAACTCCCCAACAACCATTTACATGCAATTTACATGATATTTGTATTACCGTGCACCTGTAATTCGTCCAGTTGAAAGCAATGGGATCTGAAGCCAGGCAGTAAATTCACCAACTGCCTCATTTGTACTTAATGACTGCTGTCTTCAGCTGTAGTTTCGTTAATTGAGTTGCTTCAGGGAAATAGCTCAGACTGTAACAAATGGACACAGTACATTTCAAAAACAATACTTCTTCAAAATAAGGTAACTGCTTCACCAGAGTTCAAAGATAAAACTCCTGATAGTGTAAGCCTGCCTCTTGGGACTAAATTTTCACCTTGGTTCAATGACATAAATACAAATTGTGCTGGCAGTGTACTCAGAGTGGTTTGCTGGATTTTACTGAATAATGAATCGCTACAGGATTTGTTCTGGAGTTGGCAAAATTGCCGTGAGCACAATTTTAATCTCTTTGTGAACTTTGGGTCACTGTACTGTGCACCATACGATGTCATCTGTTATCTGTATCAGTCAACATAGCTTTAAATTTTAACCTATACTGGTATGGAATAGTGGACCTTGGTGATCAAAGGTTAACATTCATGGATGAGGAAATTCATTCATAACTATAATTTGTCCTTGCATATTTATCCTAAAGTCTCTTTATTTAAGGAATTTTCTTGCAAGTTTATCTCTTCATCTTTACTTTATACATTGTTCACACTTTAGTATGAAGAAGAATATCCTGCCTTTGGTTCTAAGTTCATAACCCAGACTTTGTGGGCTAGTAATAACAAAACAAAAACTGTCAGTATTTTGATGTGGGGTCCAGACCTGAAACATCCACTATTCCTTTGCCTCCATTGATGCTGCTTGACCTGCTGAGTTCCTCCAGCAACCTGATTATTGCTGTCAGCATTCTCCATCAGCACCCAGCCAGAATTTGCAGCAATCATGGGATGTGAATGGGGAAAGCAATAGTTTCATTGGTGAGACGACAATATCCTTCACCAACACCAAGATCCACTCCTACCTTCCACTAGCTTAAGCATGTCCTTTTGTCTGATGTTATAATTTAATTCAGTATAAAATGCCAAATTAATTTTGTAAAGAATTTTATCCACTCCAAAAGATTATCTCTCAGAGGAAGCTGTTGCAATCTGAAGACTTTATTTATGGCTCTTACTTTTGACAGGGATTCGTCACATTATTCTTTTCTGCTCTTCATGTAGTATTTGAATGGCACTTTATGGTTGGGTGTCCAAAAATGTACATTGTACATAGTTTGCAACCTGGGCAGCCAACTCTGCAGTTTGATCACATCATCCTTTCACTGGCATTTTATCATTTCAGCTGCGAAGTTTCTCACCCTTCTGCCTTTGTTGCTTGCAGCTTTACAATTGATTGCCTGTATTGATTGTCAAATATATTAAGATTCTACTTATCTACAAGAGGACTGAATGCTAGATTCAGTGAAAGGACATCTATGTCATTTGTGACAGGCTGAGGTCAATCAGAAGCAGTTACTAGCGGTTCATTATCATGCTATTATAAGTAGGGAGGAAGTAAGTAATATTTGCCTCTGCTAAAGAAAGCACAAATACATAGTTCCAGCTGCAGAAGTCAGTAAGTGTGACTGAGGCAGAACTAAAGTTCCTGGGTTCTGGCTAAACTTCCATCACTAATTCCAAGAACAAGCTTTCACTGTGATGATGATGAATGCATGGGCCCATTCTATGGGTCCAATAGAAAGAAGGACCAAGGAAGAAATTATATTAATTTAGTCACGGAGAGGAAATGAATGCAAAGAGAAAATGACAAGCAATTCAATTTCCCTGCCTGGAGTGTGTGTGTGTGTGTGGGGGGGGGGAGGGTACAATCCCCTTGGTTATAGTTGTTATTTTGAGTTTGTTGTGAGACAGTTGCAGGATTTGTGAGTCTGTGACCTAGTCTGTGAGTGAGTGAAAATGTAAGTATGAACGAGAAAGCATGAATGTGAGCAGGGGTGAATGGTAAGAGAGTAAGTGAAAATGAGAATAAAGTGGTGAGTTACTGAAAGAGAATGAGATATTATAAAAGCCTTTTAAAAACAGCAGAAATGCCTAGAACACTTAAAAGCACTATTTTTTAAAAAATAAGTTAACTAATACTTACCAAGGCTTTCATAGTTATTCCCATCCATTGAAACTATTAGTGAAACAATCCATGTCCTTGCTCCAACCTGGTAGAGAGTGGTTAAGAGGGCCAGGACTCTGTCACTGGATCCCAAGAGAAGCCCAAGTGTCCATGTGTCCCTGGAGAAGGAGTTCACAGAGTATCCACAGGTACAGTCTGGGATTTCTGGGACTGATGTCTGCCACAGGGCTCTAGTGCATTCTGCATAGCGATGATTATGTTATAATTTGAAACTGTAAATAGGGTGAATCATGAAGTACTGTAATATTGCAGTAATGTGAATCTGTAATCACGGAATAAACCACCTTTGGAAAAGAAAAGAAAGAGAGACTCAGGTTCCCGTGTGTCTCTGGAGAAGGAGCACATGGTATCCACAGGTACAATAGGGGTTTTCCAGGACCAATGGGTGCCACAGGGGCTCAAGTGTGTTCTGGATAGACAATACTGTGTTATAATTTGAAACTGTGAATATTGTGAATCATGGAATACTGTAATATTGTAATAATGTGATGCTGTAATCACTGAATAAACCTCCTATAGAAAATGAACAAAAGAGGAGTCCAGGATCAGAACTCACTTGGACGAACAGCTCACTGCAACTTTGGGGCTTCTGCATTTACTTGTATGTGTACAGAGAATTATGTGGGGAAATGTCAGTAGTTTCAATGAGAACAGCAGACATTTTCTTGCAAAGTCTGACCATATATATTTAGAGAAACTAAAGACTGCAGATGCTGGAATCTAGATGAAAAAACATTCTGATGCTGGAGGAACTCAGCAGGCCAGGCAGCATCTGTGGAGGAAATCAGGCGGTCAACGTTTCGGGTCAGGACAACTTCTTCAGGACTGAAGATAGGAAAAGGGGAAGCCCAATATATAGGAGGGAAAAGCAGAGCAGTGATAGGTGGACTAAAAAGGGGAGGCGGGGTGGGCACAAGGTGGTGATAGGTAGATGCAGGTAAGAGAAAGTGATAGGCAGGTGCGGGGAAGGAGGGGAGAGTAGATCCACTGGGGGATGGGTCAAAGGTAAGGAGAGAAAGTAAAAAAAGGGGTAGAAAAAAGAGAGATAGGCTAGGAGAGGGAAAAAGAGAAGCATGGTGGGGTGGGGGGGTTGTGGGGAAGGGGGGTGGGGATTACTTGAAGTGGGAGAATTCAATGTTCATGTCGTTAGGCTGCAAGGTTCCAGGATGGAAAATGAGGTGCTGTTCCTCCAGTTTGCGCTTGGAATTCTCCTGACAGTGGAGGAGGCCGAGGACTGACATATCAGTGATAGTGTGGGAGGGGGAGTTGAAGTGACTGGCAATGGGGAGATGCAGATCGCGGTTACATGCAAAGCGCAGGTGTTCTGTGAAACGGTCATCTAGTCTGCGTTTGGTCCATAGGTGCAACACCTGCCCCTACACCACCTCCATCACCTCCATCCAGGGACCCAAACAGTCCTTTCAGGTGAGACAGAGATTCACCTGCACTTCCCTTAATACCACAGGGATAGGGTCCCCCTTGTCCTCACATTTCATCCCACCAGCCTAAGTATCCTACATCATTCTCCGCCACTTCTGCCATCTCCAACAGGACCACACTACCAAGCATATCTTCCCATCCCCACCCCTTTCTGCCTTTCGCAGGGACCGCTCTCTCCACAACTCCCTAATTCACTCCTTCCCACACCCCCCCAACCATCCCGCTCCCACCCTGGGAATTTTACACTGCCCCCACCATAGGTGCAACACCTGCCCCTACACCACCTCCATCACCTCCATCCAAGTACCCAAACAGTCCTTTCAGGTGAAACAGAGATTCACCTGCACCTCCCTTAATATCATCTGCTGCATTTGGTGTTCCAAGTGTGGCCTCCTCTACATTGGTGAGACCAAACGCAGACTAGGTGACCATTTTGCAGAACACCTGTGCTCTGCCCGTAACTGCGACCTGCATTTCTCCGTTGCCAGTCACTTCAACTCCCCCTCCCACACTATCACTGATATGACAGTCCTCAGCCTCCTCCACTGTCAGGAGAATTCCAAGCACAAACTGGAAAAACCTCATTTTCCATCTTGGAACCTTGCAGCCTAATGGAATGAACATTGAATTCTCCCACTTTAAGAAATCCCCACACCCCTTCCACACAACACCACAACACCCACCCCCCCCCCCCCCCACCATGCTTCTTCTCTTCTTCCCTTTCCTAGCCTATGTCTTTTTTCTACCTTTTTTTTCCTTTCTCTCCTTATATTTGACCCATCCCCCAGTGGATCTGCTCTCCCCTCCTCCCCTGCACCTGCCTATCACTATCGTTTACCTGCATCTGCCTATCACCACCCTGTGCCCACCCCGCCTTTCCTCTTTTGTCCACCTATCACTGCTCTGCTTTTCCCTCCTATATACTGGGCTTCCCCTTTTCCTATCTTTGGTCCTGAAGAAGAGTCCTGACCTGAAACATTGACCACATGTTTTTTCCATGGATGCTACCTTACCTGCTGAGTTCCTCTAGTATCATAGTGTTTTTCATATATATTTAGAACTGTCCTGCTGTGTTTGTCTGCATTCAAACATAATTTATTGATGTGAACTGCTTAAAGATAATCTGACAATCTATGAAGGAGCTAAATAAGTGCTAGTCATTTCTTTTTCATCATAGAAAATAAATTTTCATCATAGAAAATAATGGAGATTTCCCTAGGTTTAGAATAAAAAAAATGGTATGTTTAGGTGATAACACAGTGGTATTATCCAAGTTACTGCAAGAATTTGACAGTGTAATGGTTGAGAGAGGAGTATATGTTGTCTTTTAAAACATAAGACTGCAAGTCAATGGCCTCCATGTTCAGTTTCAGCCTATAGATTATTCCTATCTTATATTAAGAATGGTGATGGATTTTAAGACAAGTGTAGCCTTACACTTCAGGTAGTTACAACTTTCATTGCTCTGAATTACAACGGAAGATTCTGAAAATAGCAATAACAGATGGGCAAAAAATAAATATTTTGTTGTTCAATATCTAATATAATTGAACGTTAGAATATCCTGTTTCACTGTCGCCAGTGTCTAAAATTAAATTTGAAATCAATTTACTCTAAGGAAAGAAAGTCATGCAAAACAACATTTATCCTTGGACTTTCAATGGCCTCAGGCTATTCTACTTTCCTGCAAAGTCCAGATTTTGATATTTGCCATTCACATACTCTAATATTAGAGGTTGTTTTTCTACAATTATATTAAATAAGAAAAACTGAAATGAACACTCAAGACCAAATGTACATAAAAATAAACATTTTACCTCCCCTTTCTTTGTCTTTCTTCAGCTTGAAATACTCTACTTGTATTAAATCACAGCTTTATGTTTTGGAGTAGAGATGGCGCATTGGCTCAAAGGTGACCACTGAACCAAGGCTGGCACATGAAGCCCTAACTTCAGTGTGGGTCACACTCTGCATTAATTTCCAGACCTCAGTGACTTGTGCAGAACTGCTTTACACTTGATGTGGGCTGGAATGCCATCAGTGCAGATAGCTTCAGGAATAGAAATCAGGGCAAGAATGAGAAGTTCCAAATTAGCTGCAGGAAAGGTCACAGGAAGATAAGTCAGGGCAGTGAGTGGAGCAGGTGAGGCTCAATGTCTCTTTCGGAAAATAAGAATGTAAGATATAGAAGCAGGAGTTGACCACATACAAGCCTTTCCACCATTCAATAAGATCATTGCTAATCCTTAGATCCATTTTGCAACCTTCCTCCCCATCACCCCTGATCATCATATTCCTTGCTTAACTTTGTGTCCAGAAAACCAATGGATGTCCATATTAATCTCCCAAGGAACCATTAAAAACCTTACCAAAATTTAAAAATAAATAATTGCCTTGGGGGTCCTCTGACATGAAATTGCTTGCAGTAAGTTTTTATTGGTAGCTTGGAGACTGTGTGTGAATTGCTCAACTCATAGATAAAATTTCAACATGTTCTGAATTACATCTTTAGATTCCAGGCTTTCAATACTTACAAGGTTTTAAGCTGCTTGCCACCTCCATGTTTCGAAAAGCCCTGGGGGTTAAAATCAGAGAGGCATAGAACACAGTGAATTCTGTCCAGAAATCATTTTATCCTTCAGTCTGAATCTTTTCTACTGGGTGGCCAGATTATATTGTTGTAAACTGCTGTCTCAGTGCATGATTTAAAAAAGGAAACTAAACTAACTCAGGCCATAAGTAAATGAGGAAAAAGACCAACTTGGGAAACATATACTCAGAAGGACATAACTGCATAAAAAGAACATAAGGATGAGACAATATAAACCATATAAGGGCAAGTGATTCAATTTATATCAAGGTAAGTATATATTGGTTATATAAATAAATAAAGCTGCACCTTTTGTATGATACAAAATACTTCTTTCACAAAGAAGGGAGTATATAGATATAGTACTAAAACATTGGCAAAGGAATTCTGCATTTGACCTACTACCTCATAACGCCCCATAAAAGAATGGTGCACAGGTAATTAATGTTTGATTCTGGACCTTTTTAAAAGTATGAATAAGATTATATTCATTACAGATAAAGCACTAATGTGTTAGGCAATAAGGATGTTTCTTCTTCATTTAGAAATGAGCATTGGTATTAGCGAAAGAAAAAAAGGCCTCTCTACTGAACTTTGTACTCTGGAAAAATTCTTTTATCTTACCGTGAAATGCCAATACAAAAACATAACATGTTAACAGAAAGTCATTTAAATGAGTTCATCGATATTTACTTGACATCAGAAAATGACATTCGGTGTCATTAATTAGAACAGAAGACCTCAAAGCTGTGAAGGTATAGTACTTTGGCACTCACACTGATGTATATCTGAGAAATAGAATCGAACCTGATAGCACAAACCCTTCAGCTAAAAATACTTCATTGAATGTAATAAAGGCACACATTCAAAATCACCAATGGTGTTGTTATAATTATGAACCTTTTTCTAGCACTGTAACACAAAAGCATCAAAATTCTAAGAACATGAATTGGAGAATATAAAGTGTAAGGGAAAGTATTGTTAATAATCTTTTCAACCATAATAAAATGTGTTGAGCTAACTTTGAGGAAAGGCTCTAGACCTGCCCCATGTCTAGTCACTTTGGTTAAGGCAGGGTGAGGCAGTATATTTTCTGTTTTTTTATGAACAAACCTAGAGCAGAAACAACAGCAAGGAGCCAACATTAACACACTTGATCATTAAATTCTGCAGATGGGCTCTGAAAGTACAGAAATAGCACATGAGAGAGAAAATGAACTGGGAAGCAATCCAGTTTTAGTAATAATTAATTTGGGGGTCTGCATCAATAATTATAAGTAAATATGGCGCCTGGTGTGCTGAAGATAATTAAACAGTCAGACCCCTGGTTGTTCCACATACTGTGCTAAATTAGCTAATCTCAATTTAGGTGAAGATAGGAGAACTACAATTGGCATCAATGTCAATAGAGTCTGGAGAGAGAGAAAATAAACTCAGGTTCCTGTTTCTTATAGCTATTTAGCGATCTTCCTGAAAATGTACCTGTGGAAATTGGGTGAGAATTGGATCAAGCAAAACTGTGAGGTCCCCTGATGGACAAACCTATCAACATGACTGCAGTTCATGAATGAAAAATAATTACCTGTGCAGTATTCAGATGATTTTTACAGGTTGTACTCTGCTGAATTGCTCTACAGTTTCTAAATGTGGCTGTACACTTAGCATTGTCTCACAGTTGACCTTAATGGCTACATTTTGTCAGTTTAAACTGCAATTTATATGCAGCCTGGGGGAAAAGTCATTTGTGCGAACTTTCTTTGATTTAATATAATGAAGCATCCTGAATGATATCATGCATAGAACTGCAAACCTCACCTTCTAATTCTGTCCAAGCAATCACTGGAAAAGAACTTCATGTATTACCTACATTCTAAATATATTGACATATAATTGACCTCAATGCAGAAAATAGTGGGATTAAAAGCAAACTCAGAGCTGCTTATATGTATTTAGATATGATGATTCTAAATAAACTACCTGAGAGTACAATGCACATGGAGGTGAAATAGGAGAGTTAAGGAGAAGCAGGTATGATCAGAAATGGTAAGGTAATATCCATTAATATACATGACAAACAGACTTCAAACTATTTCAAATGTAACCTACACTGTAGTCAGTTTTGAAATTATAAGGATAGCTGCATAAACAAACAACACTGTCTGTGAAGGGAGCAGACTACCTGCTACCAATGCCACTTAAAGGATATAGTTTGGAAACGGACATGACCAATGTATTCTCATATGCATTGATCAAATGTACAGACAGTAATGCTATGCTAAATGGCCTACATCAAAACCGGACATCAGACATTTTTAGTTAATATATTTTGCACCACTGTGACAGAGATCAAGAAAGGTTCCAGACCATCTGTTTTGTCACTTAGCATATAGCACATCAAACGTGGTCATTGGCATATTTGTTCTGTCAATTAGTATTTGTGTTTGTCATTCCTCAATACAGTGGTAAAAGTAGGCTGCTTTGAGTGTGTAGATTCCCAACAAAGCTGTTTGAATATTCAGACCTGGTCTTGTCAATTGAGATGTGCTCCCATTGTAAATATGTAATTCTGTGGAACCAAATATCTGCACCTAAAAATATTGAGATAAACTATGCAATTGTAACTATTGAGATTGTATTTAATCGCTGCTGATATGTTTGTGCTGTAGAGTATAAAATCTTGAAGTACTTTGAGTTCAGGAGATTCTTCTGAGAGATTCTACCAAGAAGTCTCCCTGTGACTCTACTTATTGCACTGAATAAAGACTCATTAGATCTAGAGCTCTGGTCTCTGTGTAATTCATTCAAATCACAACAATAGGACATGGGAGAATGAGATCAACTGCTGGTATTCAGGAAATGAGGTTACAATCAGATCAACCATGTTCTTTTTAATTGGTAGAGCAGGCATGGGGGTAGGGGGGTTTAGGGTGGGGGCTGAGTGGCCATCTCCTGCTCTTAAGTTCCAACAGAGAAAAGCATCAGAAATACATTTTATGATGGGGCCTGGGAACAATGATAATGTCCCTTGCTACATAAGCTTCCAAGTGGCAATAGGAGGTAGAACTAGTAGATTCATTACAGCATCCATTCTTTGTGTGTTTTGGGCAGTATTGGCTTCTTAGCTGCAAGCATGGTGTGGATGACGCTGGAACTGAGTATTCTACGCATATTGGTGTTCCTCTAGTAAATTCCTGGGGTGCCCCACCAACAGTGATTAAAAGTAATTACCTCACCCTGATCCTGGGTACTTCAGTGGAGTTAAAGGGAAACGTATGTCATCAGAGCAAGATTCCTACTGTGCCACATTTATGTCAATTCAAAGTGCTGGAAAATTTTCAGTCCCAATATTTATTAATATTAAAATAAAGTAGTTCGATGGAATAGAAATCTGGTTTGCATCTGGCAAGGGTTTTCTGAAGGCAGATCAGGAATTCGTGCCAGAATCCAATTCTCAGTCATGGTGTAAAAGTCAAAACTAAAAGCTAATTGCTAACACTAAGATAATAAAACCATGCATTGGAATTCCCCCATTGACTACAGGGTAGTGAAGCTAAGAAAACCAATAGAAAGAAACTGAAAAATTGAGAGTTCACCTTTACACTGAAAAATGAATAAAATATCTATAGGTGCCGACCTGAACAGTTACTGCTGAACAATTTTATGTCAAATTCCTTTAAAAAGCAGCTGGAAGATAATTTGTTTAGCAGTGGGCCTATAGTATTTGGAACAAAGCAATGAAAAAAATGTCTTCAGAAAGATTCGAAGGACGACATTTTTTCTGCACTTGGAACCATAGATGAATTAACTGCAGAATTTAGCTGGCTGGGTTTGAGTGTTTACGGATTGTGAGGTTGGATTAATATTAATATGTAACTAGTGACTAATTACTTTGAGGGGCCAGAATGAGCATTCACAAAGCTTTATCTTCTTGACAGATTTACTAGTGGTTGATTGTCTCCCTCCTCTGCCAACAGACTAATTGAAAAGGTTAGAGTCCACAATGGGGGTCATTGGAGGAAGTGGCTCTTTAGTCACTTCATTGCATTACATGCAAACTGTTTTAACTAACTCAGTTTTCCAGTACAGTTATTTCATTATTAACTATAACCTACAAATTGCCATTGGTGATATAGCTTCTGAATACTTAATATATTTGCATGGCAGTCCTCTGTCTAATTTTAGCTCAGCAATTTACTTTATTTTAAATCATTTATCATCCACAGTAAAATAATTCAGAGATTTCACACACTGACTGTACCAATGTAATAGTAGCAACAGAACAGTATTGGTTATTATGATCATAATGAGAAATAAAATAACTGGCATTAAGCTTCAATTGAAAAGGCACAACATTTTCCACAATGCACACTCAAACCAATAGTTTTATGTTGGTGTTGATGTCATCAAATACATTCGTAAGATCATTATGTAACTCTTGTGGTACAACCAGATCCAGTTTTGTGCTACTGTTAATGACTCCTATTAACTATTTTGTCCTGGTAATCATCTATTAGGAATGGGATCTTATTTTTCTGTCAAGAAATTGAGATGCTGGTCCCTCTGGGCCATTTCTTCTAAGTTACTGCAAGGACCTGCAACAGTATTTGATTCCCACTCCCAAAATGGAGTGATGTCTGTGTCAGCATAATTTCTCACCTCAGCTAATAAAAATTAAACTGTTAACTGGTATCAGATTCTCTGGCCATACTGGTGGTTTGCTATGATATTTACATGGACAGTTTGCTGTAAGTCCTCTTGCTCTTCCAGTGTCTCTTTTCCATGAATTAAAAAAATTTGCTAAATCAATAAAACATTAAGGAATTCCAACAGTAATCTAAAATATGATCCCTGCAAAATTGATTCATCTTCAACATGATCATGAATGAAGGGATTGTGGGAATTGCATTCAATGGAGACAGGGAGAGATTATTTTGATGTTGTCACTGCAAAATATCACATGATTGACAGGAAAATATGTGAAGGGAATTACTTTGATTTTTTTGTATAAAAGTGAACAACAAAAAGACAATCATAGGAGTCTTCATTGCTCTGTTAATTTAATTAATAGATCCTCATAAATTAAGCAATGTAATGATTTATTAGAAACAATTAGAAATCTAATAACCAGCCAAGAGATTTCCAATAATATTCAATTCTCATCAACATTCACTGAGTTTTCTGTTGCACTGCAGATTGAATACTTTGTGGAATTGCATAGTTCTATGAGGGGGCAACACTGTCAAGGTTATCTGTCTTTCATTTCAGAAGCCTGTCTCAAGAGGAAATGAAGTCAGATTTTGCTGGCTTTTCATTTAATAGAGTTTTAGGTTATTAATTTATTGCCTTTTATTTTTTGCCAGAATTTTTAATTTTCAATAAGGGGATAGATATTTATCTGATGTAACAAAAATCAGAAGTTCACAAAGGTGCTAAGAAATATATGAATATCCTTTGGGAAATGTGTGAAACTCTCCATGCAAATAAATACGGAAAATCAAAAAAAAATTTGCATTGCACAGAAACATCTTATAATGGTAAGAGTACAGACCAGTAGTTGCCTGCATCATCTGGTGTCATGGTCATATATTTACGTTCTGTAAAGTTAAGGCACAGATCACAATTTTCCTGTTTTCATGCAGAACTCCTCCACTTGTTCTTTGACCTTGTCGATTCTCATTGTTTTAATTGAACTTTATTTCTTTCATAGTTTTAATGGTACTTTTAACGGTACTGCAGGTTGTTTACTTCAAATGCATTGAACACATAAGAACTTTATCTGATATGCTGCTGCTATTCATTAAAAAATAGAGTTATCTGCTGAAAATGCTATTAAATTTGAAAAAAAATGCATGGGTTGAGGACTTCACATTTCTCCAAAGCCAAACAGCCAATGTAACTCTTCTGAAGTGTTCTTCTTTTCTTTGTAGGCAATCCAATAGGATTAGGAGGACTAGGTTCCATCTGATATTATGGATTCACAAGTGATGAATGAAGCCACTGAGTGAAATACAGACTCTTCCATAGATGGGGTAGGTGTGTAGTCGGTGTACTCCTTCTGCCATTTATGGCATTCTTCTGTGTGCTCCTGGTGCTTGAACTTGACATTCTCAATATAGTCTGGAATGTTCCCTCCATTTTGAATGGTCATGGGCCAGAGGTTCCCAGGAGTCAATGGAAGCATTGCAATTTTCCAAGGAGGCTTTGAGCATATCTTTGAATGGTTTCCTCTGCCCACCTGGTAATCTCTTCGGAAGTCTAGCCAGCCACAGTATAATTCTGGAAATGTGGCAGCCACTTTGCACATAGCAAGTCCTACAAACAGCAGTGAGGTGATGACCAATTAATTTGTTAATGATGTTGCTGAGAGGTAAGTGTAAGTCAGGACAACATAGCATATGCTGCACTTTCACAAAATATTGACAATTTTTTCAGTCACTTTACATCCAATTTAACTGAAAGTCTGAAATAAACATATGAAAAGTATTTGGAAAGGTTCTCAAGTATTCTTTAGAGGACAATTTAAGAACAATAGAACTTTCAATGCAAGTTTTATTTCTGGAGGAAAAGGTCAATGTAAATATACTGAATGCAGGGCAAATTGTTCATGGAGTGGAATTTTTAAAATGGGCACAATCTGCAATTCTGGCACAAATTGCATCCAGAATTGCATCTCCTTGGAAACAGTATTTTTTTCAGTTTTCTGATCAATTTCATTTGTACATCTTCAAGTAAGAAAAATCTGCCACCACTCATGTAGTTGGGCAGTGTTTTAGATTGTAATTTCTTAAATAAAATCATTCAAAATGTTTTGATTGACACATAAGAGGGGTAACAGTTATGTTTATTAATATGGATGGCTAAAGGTTTATCACAAATAATAAGCACTTTATTCAATATCTAATCAAGCATCAGCAAATAACCTAATTTTAAGGAAATGTGTATTACTTCAAAAATTGCTCAGAACAATTTGTTAGTTATATTGCAGTGTAGTTGTAAGTTTCTTAGTTTTAAAAGGTGCCAAATAGTGCCCTTGTGCCCTAGAAAATCAGCATACTCTTTAGAGCCTCCTCGAGGCCTGTAAATATGCACAATTAGCTGAAATGGCAAACGGTGATTAATTTGATCTGGGAGCATGGACTGTTTTGTGAGTATGATAGCTATTTGTAAAATATTTTTGAAATAACACAAAAGAAACTTAACTTATGCTGCATGTAGCTTCTGCTCAAAATCTCTTGCATCGCCGTTGCTGATTCTAGGGAAAAAAATTCTAAAGCAACCTAGTGGAAATTCTGGACTCTTATATCCTTGGGTATTCTTAAGAATAGAGCAGCTATCAACCTATGCATTTAATTCTCAACAGTGAGTCATTATTGCTATAACAACCTTGCATTTTTTCTTCACTGAGTTCTCTGTGAAAACATTAGGATTGGGCTGTGACTTTAAGGCAGCAAGCAAAAATTCCAGGAACAGTTAGGGGAAATGAAATTACTGAGCTCTTAAAACCAAGAATGCCTGCTTATTTCAGCAGCTGGGTCTGCTGATGAGTCGTCGCCCTGTGTGGGATGTGGTGGAGATAAATGGCTATCTCCCGGCTGCCAGGGTATCAGGTGAAGAAGTGATAATGCCTTTTTCACATCCATCATAGCTTTGAGAGGTTGGTTTAAGATAAATGGAAATTCTATACAAGTAAAGCACTTTACTGTCCACGGGGCTGCCTGTAAGTGAAAACTGAATTCTAGTTTTAGCCTGCAGTGCCTGACAGTTTGGATAACAGCTGGCAGCCATGATCTCACCTTTCATTTCACTGTCTAAGTTAGCAATGTTTTTATTGCTTTTCTTAATTATTTGAAATAGTCAAATTCAGACATTGGTAATTTATTCTGTTATAAACAGACCCCAGATGTAAGTAACTCTTTACTGTGACTCAATTAGCTCCGGATTTAATCAATGCTGTTACACAGAAGTCTAACAAGGGGAAAGTTTCTGTCTGTGTCCATTTCTGACCTGAGGGACAAAATCAAACTGTCATTATACTTTGACATTTGCATTTCCCCTTTATTGAGCTTTCACAATTTAGTTCTGATGATAAACATGGTAGTTACAATTTATTATTTTGCGGTTTTAGATATGATCGGATTTCTGAAGAATGAGTTAAGATGGCTCAATTGAACTCATGGAATGAAAAAAACTGTACCTCACTTCATCCCCCAATCCTCCATCATTTATCACAGAGCCCCAGGGAGGCTGTACAGATAACAGGGGTGAGAAATGGAAATCATGCATTAAGGCAGTATTAGGATTAAGGCAAGTTGTTGAAGGAAAGTAAAAGAAGCTTAACTGTGCTGCTGGCTCTACCTGTCCTAGAAATGGTTGACACCAACTGCCAGTATTGCAGTCTCTTTAAACCAAAGTAGTCAGAGCAAAAACAGCAGAGAGCTCACAAGCAAAATGCCAGCCCCCCTCATTAAATAGCAGTGCAGCTGCTGTTGCTGTTCAAAGGGAGCTTCTTGACTTTTGCTGGTCAGGAAACCAGAAATGATTGGCTATTTTCAGATCCTGGTCTGAGAATGCTTCTGCAAGATACGTACAAGACCCAGATGACCCTCCCCACAGGAGAGCCATACACATTGCAATGTAAGTGACAGCATACTGAGTGAAATAAGTAATCACTAGGTGAGCAGATGAGAAACAAAGCACTAAAGTCAGCACAATTGCTCAGGTAAAGAAGAATCGTTTTCCTCTTCCTTGACCTACTAAAATTTCTCGTAATTTTAAATAATTCTATTCTAGTTCCCCCATAATTTTCTCTCTACAAAGGAGAACGCTTTCAGATTCCCAGTGACTGAAGCTCCTCCTTCCAGGTATCATCCTGATGGAGCTCCTTTGTGGTCTCTCCAAGACTTTGACAGCCTGCTAAAAGCATCATTTGCATTGGCAATATATTTATTTTCTCTGTGTTATGCGATTAACTGGAAGTGCCAATTGCTAAATGTGACTGACATTTCCTAGCATGTATAATACACAATGGTATTTTGATTTACACTTTTCCTTGCAGATGAATTGTTTAGACAGTAAGGTGACTGGAAGGGCAACTGTGATGCAAGTGTGTGCAGTGTTGAAGCTTGCCTATGTGATGAAATAATAGTGTGGACCTCAACCAGGAAAGCAGACCTTAGTGTTAGAATGAAGGTTAATCAGGGGTCACTTAAAGGAACAATCATTAGTTAAGCTGTCATTAGGACAGGGAAGAAGACCAAAGATTCTTCTCTGATGCATCCATGGATGAGATGACTCTGCATTTTGCAGGGAAGTTCTTCCATTTGCTTCAGGAGGGAGCCTCAGCTGCTATCTCTGGCTGCCCTCTTCCACTGCCATGATATCAGACTGCATGTTAGGAAAATGGAATGTCTACTCTTATGTTCACCCTGCCATTCCTACCTTGCAGTCAGTTGAACAAGTCCTTTGCTTGCAGGAGTGATTCTCTGGAGAACAGCCTCCTAGCAGCAGGTCATAGAGTCATAGTCATAGAGTCATAGAGCACTGCAGCAAAGAAACAGGCCCTTTCGCCCATGTAGTCCATGCCAACCTGATCTTCTGCCTAGTCCCATCTACCAGCACCTGGACCATATCCATCCAAACCTCTCCCATCCATGTACCTATCCAAACCTCTCGTAAATGTTACAACTGAACCCACATCCACCACTTCTGCTGGCAGCTCATTCCATACTTGCACTACCCTCTGAGTGAAGAAGTTTCCCCTCAGATTACCCTTAAATATTTCACCTTTCACCCTAAACCTATGACTTCTAGTTCTAGTCTCACCCAACCTGAGGGGAAATTGCCTGCATGCGTTCAGTCTATCTATACCTCTCATAATTTTGTATACCTCTAGAAGATCTCCCCTTGTTCTGCTGCACTCCAGAGAATAAAGTCCTAACCTATTCAACCTTTCCCCATAACTCAAGGTCCTCAAGTCCCGGCAACCTCCGCATAAATTTTTCTGCACTCTTTCAAGCTTATTGATATCTTTTCTGTAGGTAGGTGAACAGAACTGCCACAGTACTCTAAATTTAGCCTCACCAACGTCTTGTACAACTCCAACATAACATCCTAACTCCTGTACTCAATGCCCTGATTTACGAAAACCAATGTGCCAAAAGCTCTCTTTATGACCCTATCTACCTGTGATGCCACAGATCGTCCAGAAACACTTAAGCTTTTCAACCTGATTCCTGAAATTACAGATAGTTATTGTGCAAAACCACACTTAAAAACCCAGAGTGCACATCACTTATACTCTCTTTGCATGTCCAGTACGTAAGACAACAGACTGAGAAGAAAAGATTTCATGTTTTCTGTGCAGTGACATTTCAGGGCAGGTTTGTAATCAAAATGCCCTGTCCTCCTACCACTTAACTAAATCATGCCTAGGTTACCACACTCACCTTAGAAAACTCTTTGTGTTTCTAATAAGTCTGCAAAGTCGTATTTTTTTCTGAACTTAACCTCCAGTTTACTTGCTTCAAAAAGTTAATGTAGAGTTAATTGCTATTTTAACTCAAGGGTAAATGTGCCAAAAGCTGATCTCTAATTAATTCTAGTGGGTAAGCAACTTTTTGGCAGGAACACCGCGATGACCAGCATGACTCCTGACCCCCATTTATCTGAAGGTAATGTTAGCATCTCAGCTAAAGTTAGGCAATGTAGGAGATCAATTTGATAGAAAAAGAGCTGGTCCTGCAGCAGGAGTGGGATTTCTATTGGTTCAAATCTGCAAATAGAGTATGCACAAAGAAAACATGAATAATATTGAGCATGTTATCAATTTCTGCAGATTTCTCAAATCACAATCAATAACTGTGATTAAGTAGTTTAATTGAAAACTCCTTTCCAATGTATTCAGGTCTTATGGAGTCTAGATATTTAGATTAAAATGACCTCTTTTGCATTAGCAATTTAGGAAAACAATTAACTGAGTAATTAAAACATGAAACAACTTTGCACACCAGAGAAGACATCAATCTCAACTGATCCAACAAAAACAATCTGCAAATTGAGTAAATGATTTAACCAAACTACATTTCAGCACTCTTGTTAAAAGTGTTGTTGTACTTTGCAAGAATTGCTCAACAGTAATATTTGAGTATTGTTTGAAATTAGTGTTGATGAGTATAAGATGTTACAGATGATTTTTTTTCTTCTGGAGCAACAAGGATAGAGCAAACCAGTAAATCAGGAGCTAAGCACCTTAACTTGCTCATAGCAAGTTAATATAAAGGATGTGTTCTGTGCATGTACTGTATTTATGAATGTGCCTTAGACTACAGTTTTGGGGTCAGGAAAAATATCTAGGCACAAGCTCAACATTAATGTCATTACCATGGTTAGAGGAATAGGCACAGTTCACCTCCCATGTGGGAGTCAGAAGGATGTTGATTTTATGCAGATAAATTGGTAAATTGGTTTATTATTGTCACATGTACTGAGGTACAGTGAAAAACCTATCTTGCATACCGTCCATACAGATCATTTCAATACAACAGTGAATTGAGGTAGATTAAAGTAAAACAACAACAGAATGTTGAATAAATTGTTACAGTTACAGAGAAAGTGCAGTGCAGGTAGACAATAAGGTGCAAGGTCATAATGAGGTAAATTGTGAAGTCAAGAGTCCATCTTATCATACTAGGGAACCATTCAGTAGTCTTATAACAGCAGGATAGAAGCTGTCCTTGAGCTTGGTGGTACATGCTTTCAGGTTTTTGTATCTTCTACCCAATAGGAGAGGGGAGAAGAGAGAATGGCATCTAAGTGTTTGGGCCACGACAGGCTATTGGTTATTGGTAACAGGGCATGAACATCATCCTGACATCTCATAAGAATCATTATGGTGGCCTAGTAGTTCGTGTTGCTGCCTTGCAGCTTTAGGAACCCAGGTTCACTTCTGACCTTGGGTACATTCTGTCGGAATTTGCATATTCTTCCTTTGACTATGTTGGTTTCCTCTGAGTGCTCTGGTTTCTTCTCAAAGACATGCTAGTGGGTTAATTGATTGATGTAAGTTATCACATAGTTGCATAAGGAACAAAAGAGTCAAAGGAGAGTTTGTAGATGTGTGAGACAGAATAAATTGCAAGGATGGGGGAACGGGATGGGTGGAATTACTATGATAAGAACTGGCATGGACCTGATGGTCTGAAGGGCTTCCTTCTGTGTGATAGTAAATAAGTAAGGATATTATGACATTGATCTTCCTGGATAGAAATCACTACCTGCGTTTCTCATTCACCTGTGGCAGATATGAGGAGCAGATCTTGCTGTTTCTCTCAGTCTGCGAGCCAGGTGGCAGGGTCTGGACAATGACTAGACCTCAGGTGATATAATGTGTGGTGGCAGACTTTGACAAAAGGCAAATTCGGAGCTGAAGTTTTGTCTTTTGTCAAAGATAGATGTGATATTAACAAATATTAAATATATCTTGACATTTGAGAAATTTAGATAATTTAGACATTTTAATAATAAAAATACATTTTTAAAAAAGATAAAATTAAGTTAATTAAGAGATAGAGCACTTAGAAATAATTAAAGTAAGTAACCTAAAGTAATTAAAACACTTGTCTCTTAATCAGCAAGCCTTGAATCTGCATTGGAAGCAATAGATTTCAGATCCTGTGCCAGGTCAGTTTGGTCACCTTAATGCGAGGGAATTGCAATGAGTCTGGATTGCATCACTGGCATCCATGTGGACAGCAGCAATGGAGCACAATGACAGATGCGACACCAGCTGTTGCCCAGTAAGTCCCAGTCTCACAGCACATGGGGGTATGTCCAGGTCTTAATTTCATTTCAATGGCTAAAAGCTGGCAGTTCCCTTGGAAATGAGAGTAATATCCACCAAGACTGGATTGATCGTGATTTGTGTATCGGTAGTGTTTAGGTTTATTTTAAGATTTTGTCCCTGTAAATGAGAGTGAGATGTTGCAACATGGCTGGGATAGGAGCAATTACTCAAGCAGCTGCCTAGAAGGAACTTTAGCCTGTCCTGGACAGAATTACTTTCCATTTGGGAACCAGGTGTTTGTTCCATCCTTCAACAGTTACCAAGGGGAACTTATGGTTGTCTGACCTCCTCTGCCTTGATGTAAGACAAAAGGACAAATGATGCTATGCTGAATACACCTCCTGTCATTAAGTAGAGAGTAATAAGCACAGCAAGAACAAGAAAATTTCGGTATACTCAACAGCCTAAAACTAAATGCTTTTGAGATGATTCAGCTCATATCTTGATTCTTCAGGAACCTCTCTAACTTCTAGAGATGTGCCATAGAAAGTATCCTGACAGGTTTCATTTCAGCCTGGTATGCCAATTGCTCTGCTCTGGACTGTCAGAACCTGCAAATACTGTCCAGTCCATCACAGGCTAATGACATCCTTCCACTCAGTCCACCTTCATGGTGCATTGCATCAGGAAGGCTTAACAGTATTGTCAAGGATGCCTGCCAACCTGGCCATTCCCTTTTCTCTCTCTTACATTCTAGGAGAAGATGCAAGAGCTTGAAAGGCTGGATAGCCAGACTCAAGAATAGCTTCTTCTCCACCTCTATCAGACTTCTGAACCATTCACCTCTTTCACATCCTCTTCCCGGTGGTGCTGCCATGTTCTCGAACCCTTAATTCTACCTCTTCCACTATTGTCACTTTAGCATTTCTTTTGACACTACTTCAGTTTGCACTACTACACTTTGCACCATTCTGTTGTTTGGCACTCATTCTGTATTTATTGTTGTATGTTTTATTACCATGTATGCTGTTTACAAGCTTCACATTAGCAAGGAATGTCATTGCACCCTGGTGTTTATGACAATAACCTAATCTGAATCTGAATCTCTTGAAAGAGATAGCACGACAGCTCTGGAATCAGTAACACCAGGTTCTTTTGAAAGCTTTTCACTTATCTCTCAACTGCACCTGCTGGTATTCAAGCATGGTTGAGCATTGAGGCCACTGACAATCATTTGCCTGAGAATTCCATCACTGAATCCTCTTCAGACAAAGTTAGAACTAAGTGACCAAAAAGACATCAGGGAGATTCAGGGGAGAGAAAATCATATTACTATTTACCAACCACAACAACACAAAACTTCTTTGTGATGAGGGCCAACATGACAACTCAAATCACTTCTGCAAGCAGTGAAGTGCCAACTTTTCCAAGAGGTCCTTGCCTCTGTCATTCCAACTGCACTTCAATATGGTGCTCTTCTTGTGACGCAGAGATGTACAGCCTACCTATTCTATTTTCCCACCACCTACACTGAAAAATGTGGCTCAAGTTCAATGATTCCATTCACTTCAATGGAGAGGAACAACTGGGAGGGCTTTGCATTCTTCTTTAATTTGGTACTATGTTTTTAATTTTGTTTTTTTTTCCAATGTATTACATTTTAATGTTAAATATTAATACATTTTAATTCAATTAATTTTAATAGCTTTTGAATGTTTTCAATGTTTGTGAATGACAAGTGCTTAGATAGTTGCAGTCTAAGTCTGGAGACATGGCTTAACTGGCTGTCAAAATACTTCTGGGCACAGGACTTGACATTTACTGCACAAAGGCATGCACTGTGCAGGACTTGCCAAGCAGGATCTGGGTTTGGGAATTTCTTCCTGATAGGAGAATGAAAGTAAGGGAGTACTCATGAAGTAAGAGCCAGATGGACAACTTGTGAACTATGCCCAACTCTGGAAATTCATTAACCAAAGATGAAAAAGGCAACTGGTGTGGCAATAGGTGCAGCGGGTGGCTTGCCCCTCACTGAAGTGGCCAGCAGAATGGTCCCACAGGCCAGATGCACCCATATTTCATACATTGCACAACACTGCTCTACCTGATGTCAGCTCAGTGTTTGTCTTTGAGTTTCATTGTGAGAACTACATAGTTGGCCAGCCCTTTGCAAAAGGTAGTTTAGAGTCAAGCAAATTGCTGTGAGTTTGAAGTCAGATATCTTCCAGACCAGACAGAGACGGAAAGGCATGAGTGAACAGGTTGGGGTCTTACAACAATCTATAATAACCATTAGTGATTTTAGTTTTTGAATTAAGATTCCTTTAACTCCTTGGATGGGAAAGGTTTAGAGGGATATGAGCCAACAGTCAGATGGGATTAGCGTAGATAAGCATCTTGGTCGGCATGGATGACTAGGGCCGAAGGACCCTTTTCCATGCTGTATAGCTCTACGAATCTATGGAAAGCATTTCAAGTACTGCCTTATGGCTGGTTTTTGCATTACCGGGAGTTATTCAGTCATCAGAATGTGTGAAAATTGAAACTGAAAAAGATGAAATTCTGTCTCTTCAGTTTCTTCTGATTTCTGGTGGTTTGAATGTGTGAAGATTGTCGATTCCAACTGACTGTCATTCTCACGATTCCTGTGCCATGTTGTGGGCTGCTGCAGGAGCCTCTGGAGAGTGTCAGGCCTCAGCAGAGTATTTACAGTGCCTGACAGAAGATATTTGGGGTGGGCTGAAAAGCAATTAGGCAGACTACAATAAAAAAAAGTGGAAAAATCAGCTCCTAAAGACATTATCAGCACATAAATTATCACATTATCATTCTCTCGGCACTCAGGATAATCATGTTGGACGTTGACTGGCATGACTGCTGTCAAATGTATTGTTCCCCCATACTGATGGCTCTGAGGTCTATTTCGAGATATCCATGTTAGCTTTGGTTTCCTGACTGTATTTTTGTACAATGTGGAAAACCAAATGATAGGTTAGATTTCCTCAATTTGTTCCAGTTAATCCTACCTAATTAGTTTATTTTCTTTGCCTGCCACACAATAGAAGAGACAAGCATCCTTCTCTTTATCAATTTTACTTTAATTTCAAGCTGCTATGCCTTTCCACTAAATTAAAGACATTTAGTCACTAAATAATTGCTTTTGGAATCTGTTTGAAGCTGTTTACTTTGAAGCCATATCAGGATTGAAAATTATGTATTTTTCTTTCCATAAACTGTCTACCTGTTTCTGCTACAGGAATTCCTGTACAGGAATTTCCTATTCCTTCTATAAGGGCAAAACAGCATAAATCAAGTCAATGTCACATGTAATTAAAATAGGTCTCAGTCTTTGTTGCAAAATAGTAGAAGTTCCTCGAGAGACTGTGTTTCACAGTGGATTTGCCCGAAGTGTTAACGAATTTTAAAAACCCAGGCAAAGCAGACAATAAGTAACATCAAAAAGACACTTGACAAATATAGCCACCCGGATGCCACACTTTGCCAGACCACTGTCGATTTTAATCGGTTGAGGAAAGGCCTTTTTAAAGCTGCTTTAAGATATTGAAAAGCTGGGTAATCTAACACATATAATGCACAGAAAGAAGCAAGAGATAAAAAGGACACATTTGGCAATTACTTTCATTAGAAGTTTGAAAACTAGAAAATATTGTACAGTATTTGCTAAACAGGGAATGTTGTAAAGCTAAAATTAGAAAATAAATCAGGGTATAAAGGAGGAAAAAAAATGGAAAGAATTTGCATGCTCAGCAAACCAGTATTTAAAGCATATAATGAGTTTTATTTTTAATTAAGATGGTGCCTTTGCATATATATTAGTCCTATAATGTTAATATTAGAACAATCAGACTGCTAATAACATAATATTAGTGGTTAACTAAACATTCCATGTCACAGTTTGTGAACTGAAAACTTATGCAGAGAGGCTGTCATTAACCTGTTCCGTACCAGTTTGCTGCTGCAGGATTAAGACAAATGGCTCAGATAGAAGGAATTGCTTTCAACACCTACTGGATAAAACAATGTATAACTTGCTCTAGAGTGAGGAATAGACCCAGTGGAGGATAAATCCAAAGCCTATAAAAACATGTGCAGTGATGGTGATGTGTGTTTAACTCGCAATAGTTAAATGGAATGCAGGCAGCTTGCCAACTTCATGCTGCTTGCTCAGTAAAATGACTTCAATATGCAGTCAGTGCTAACTGCTGTAGTCATTTGCTAGAGCCATCAGCAGGATGGCAATATCTAGCTTAGCTAGTTTCAGTTAAAATGGGGCTGCATCTCTTAAAGAATGGTCACAATGTGAAGCCAGGACTTTGTCTTCATAAGAGTTGGTCACTTCTACCAATGGTATATTGGACAGGCACATCTACCACAGGTAGAATTGTGAGGACAAGGTCAAGTAGGTTTACCCCTTGTGTTCTTTTAACCCACGCTGGCAGCCAAGCAATTCAAAACTTGGCCCATCCAGTTAGTGTTTGGGCCACCAAGGCACATTTAATGAGGGACACTGAAGTCCCCACACTCTGTGCTCATTCTACTTTTAGTGCTTTGAAGTGTTGTTCAACATGGAAGAACAATGCTTCATCAACTGAGGGAGGACTGTGGTTGGTAATCAGGAAGAGGTTTCCTTGCCCATGAGGTTTCATGGTGTCTGGAGCCAATGTTCAGAAATCCCAGGGTAACTCCATCCTGCCTGTATCTAACTGTGCTGCTGGGTCAGAACGAATGCAGGGATTGTGAGGCTGGTGCCTGGTACATTATCTAAAAGGTAGATTCTGTGAGCATGACTATATATGGCTTTCGGACAGCTCTCCAAATGTAGGGAGATGTTGCTAAATGTTTGTGAGGGGTACTTTGCAAGACTGACTGGTCTAGTAATGACTTTGGTGTGCAAAATGAAAGGATGGGTGCAGTTGTAGACCTGGTAGAAAGAATGTGCCATATCAAGCACCATGGAAGAGTCTGTTATCAACCATTCAACTATCTTTTGTGGAATCTGGATTCATGAAAATTGGGACTGAATCCAGAAAGACAATTTGGAACCAAATATGTAAACATATATTGCTGATTCCTGATCCTCAGGCCATATTGTTGTGGTTTTGGAGTCACACACAGGTCAGATTGAGTAAAGGTGGTAAATTTCTTTCCTTAAATGACATTAGTAGCCCAGTCTGTTTTTAACGAAAACCAATAGTTTCATTTTTTTGCTGAACTAGCTTTTTGGATACTGGTTTATTTTTAATTTCATAGAACCATAGAACATTACAGCACAGTACAGGCCCTTTGGCTGACAATGTTGTGCCGACATTTTATCCTGCTCTAATATCTATCTAACCCTTCCCTCCCACATAGGCCTCCATTTTTCTATCATTCATGTGGCTATCTAAGAGCCTCTTAAATGTCCCTAATGTATCTGCCCCCACAACCTCTCCCGGCAGTGCGTTCCACGTACCCACCACTCTCTAAAAAACTTACCTCTGACATCCCACTTATACCTTCCTCCAATCAACTTATAATTATGACCCCTCCTGTTAGTCATTTTCGCCCTGGGAACAAGTCTCTGACTGTCCACTCAATCTATGCCTCTTATCATCTTTTACACCTCTATCAAGTCATTTCTCATCCTCCTTCTCTCCAAAAAGAAAAGCCCTAGCTCGCTCAACCTATCCTCATAAGAAATGCTCTCCAATCTTCAGGCAGCATCCTGGTAAATCTCCTCTGCACCCTCTCTAAAGCTTCCAGATCCTTCCTATAATGAAGTGACCAGAACTGAACACAATACTCCAAGTGTAGTCTAACCAGAGTTCTATAGAGCTGCAACATTACCTCACAGCTCAGATTTACTTAATTTCTTGTATTTCCTCAGAACATAGTAGAAGGTCATTCAGCCCATTGAGTCTATGCCAGCTCTCGGAACAATCCCATCAATCCTATTCCCCTAAATATTTCTCTGCAATCTATTCTCTCTTGTATGCCCATCAACTCCACTTTGATTCTCCTACCACCCACCTACACCTAGGAATATTTTACAGTACACAGTTAACCTGCCAACCAGAACATCTTTGAGATCTGGAGGAAACCGGAACACCTGAGGGGAAAACAATGAAGTCACAGGGAGGATGTGCACACTCCACATAGACAACACCAGAGGTCAGGATCAAACCTGCATCTTCTCAACTGTACTATACCACTCATTTAATAGATATAAAATCCCCACTTGACATAGTGGGATTTGAGCACTTACCTCCAGATTGTTAGGCCAGCTTCATGGATCACTAGTCTAGTAATTTAACCATTATTCTATCTATCGCTGCTATTAGAACACAAACTGCAGCCAGTAGATCAGATTATTCTCATGTAGAGCAAGACCAGCTCTCTGCCATACAGTCTCAAGCTGCTGCTGTCATGCCTGTGGCTGACAGTACACAAAGGGACTTGCAGGGTCTCCCAGCAGTCTAGTAATTTGTCCTTTGACAGGTTACTATGAATACTGACACTCCATGCTGAGGGCAAGGCAGTGACTCCAGGGAGGACAAACCTGCTCTCCTCTTACAGGAAGACAGGATTCAAACTCCAACCTTGCCACTCTACCAGTGCCCCTGCTGTTCCCTGTTAGCAAACCCAAAGAACCGTCACTCACACTGAGAAAGTGGACTCCAAAGCTTTACCTTCCAGGCTCAAGGTTGTCCTCCAAAGCCCACAAAACCCTTCTTTTCAGAATGACAGCTGTCTTGCAGCAGCCATGTCTCAACCACTTGGGTAACCGCTAAGGATCACTTGGAAAGAAAATGGCACAAAGAAATCAGCAATGCACAGAGTTGATCGATTTACTTTTAATGCAATACATATGGTTTAATTTATAAATTTGGTTTGGAATATAAATTTTGTGGTGACTTTTAATTTTGCATTTTAGCCCAGCAGATGCTGAGATGGTAATGACAATGGGAAAGAAAATCTAGGGATTTTAGGTGAATGGGGAATGGGGATGATGATTACTAATATTACACATGGAGGAGTTCTTCATGTAGGGCTAGCTAGCTTGTCTCCTCCTTCCTCTTCCTCTCTGTCATGCTACACTGCTCCTTCATGATTGCAGCGTTAGGTTTCATTGTAAGAGACCATCATGAATATCATCTCTTACATATGGGTGCATGCATAATGCATCAGAGAGAACAGCCTTGTCATGACCTAACACCTTATTCACTGCCTTTGTTCATTCCTTAAGTGGAAGTAGAATCTCTTCCAGTTCCAAAAAAGAGCAGAACTGATAAGAACATGATGTGTGTGCAGTTATCTTCTCTCTGCCTTCTAATCTCTGGCAAGAAAGAATGGGAAGATACTTGGCTCTCTGGAGAGTGGTTAGACAATGGTGCTTGACAATCTGTGAGATGTTCCAAATACCCAGTGATAGCCTGAAAGGAGACAGGCACATATATATACTCATCATGATGGTCACTTTGATATTCCCTAATAATTCATCACTCTCCTGATTTGAAGTAGCAGATTTGGCTGCAGCTGGATGGAGATTTTAGTGGGGATATCATTACTGAGGAGCAGTCATCTCATGTTTCTCTATAATTAGGCCATCTGGGAAGAAATGACCTACTGCTGAGGGGTCATTTCACTCTTCTTACTTTCCTCACTCTTCCAGCAGTTTCTTCTGCTTTATGTACCCTCAGTTCATCTTCAGTCATGGTGTAGTCCAAGGTCAATCATCCATTCTAAAGTTTCTTCTTAAGCAGTCCCATTGGATCAAGGAAGACTTACTTCCACTCCAGGTTTGAGGGTGGCTAATGAGGTCAATGTGGGAACTGTAGACTCTTCCACAATGGGGAGATGGAGGCGATGGCACTTGGTGGGATGGGCGGGTGGTTAGTTTGTCAGGTGATTTGCTCTGCCACTTATGCAGGGCTTCTGTGTGCTCCCAATGCACGCACTCAAGGTTCTCAGTACCAACCCAAATGTTCTTTCTCCACTTTGAACATTATTTGAACACCAGCCATCTCAGTTAATGACTTGGGGTGTGTCACACAGATGGAGCTTGATTCTTCTATCCTGCATTCTGTGCTGATGTATGACCCATACATGCTGTACTTCTAACACTCTTTATCTTTTGTTCAAGTCTGCACCCCAGATTTGCTGTGATTAATAGTGAGCTTCTCAGACTCGCCCAACCAATGCAGGCATGTATTCGCTTGGCATTCTCAATTACTTTGCTCTTTTAACGACTGTTTTGTATTGTTATCTTCATTGACAGTAAAGTAAGTGTGCTCAGTGAGTTTCTAACCTCTATTAATGTTGAATACAGAGTATCTGTACACATGCACACATGGAACATGACGTCAAATAAAGGATCTTTCGTAGACTGTCTTTGGAACTCTACAAACATTACTGTTGATCAGAAAACAGTCACATGACATAATTCTTAAAAGGTTGATATCCTTAAGGCAACAAAGCAATAACTTGAAGGCAGCATAAAAAGCACCAAGCACTGGTACAATTGTAATAAAAGCCAGAAGAAATTAGCAGCTCAGCTATAATTTGTGGTGGGTCCTGTCATTGGTATCTCTGGAGCTTTTTCCTGCTGGTGAATCAGGGAAAGAGAAGGAATTAGCTAAACATTAAGTCCAAATATGGCAATACTGGTATCAACTCAGTCTTGACAGCCTGATGAATGTCATGATCAGTGTACTCTAGGTACCCTAAAGGATGTTCATTGGATGTGTACTAATACCTCTGATAATAAGGCATCCAGCACAATTTGTTTCATAAAGGCACAATTTTACCCTCAAAGGACAGTAAAATCTAATGTTTAAGAAGTAGTTTGAGTTGTGTTAACTGATCCCGGTTCAAGTGGCTGTGGCACAACTTATTTAAAGTTCAACATCTGTGAGCTTGTTCTGCTCCCAATTACTTATCAGTCAAGCACATGTGTTTGGACTGGGTCATGATATCTATTTAAAGTTTTCTTGCTTGGCAGGAATAATCTATCAGGCCCTTGCAACAAAAATTAGGATCAGATGGATAATATCAACTATGCATAGACTTCAGAAAAGGAAAAGAAAAAGAAAAGAATTTTGGAGGGGAAAGATAAACTTAATTTATTCAGTAGTTCTTACAGAGAATCACATATTTCCTGTTGACCATCCCCAGGAAGATTGTAGTTCTTGAAATACGGAGCTCAAACTTTAATAAATAGTTTTAAAGATTTCTTCATGGCCTTCCAGAGATTAATAAGGTAACAAGTGGTCTCCCTAGTGATTTTCCTCTGCACTTGTACCAATCCAAAATTCTCAAGCAGAGGAGCAGGAAATCCTACTGTGAGGCTCCGGTGAGACCATTTCACACAGTAGAAGCACAGGGATCACAACTATGCTTGTTCAGATTAAAAGATAATTTAAGTAGACAATAGGGTCCTAGGTCGTAAAATCAAGAGTCCATTTTATCATACTAGGGAAATGTTCAATAGTCTTATAACAGCAGAATAGAAGCTGTCCTTGAGCCTGGTGGTATGTCTTTTGTATCTTCTGCCTGATGGGAGAGGGGAGAAGAGAGAATGTCTCAGGTGGGTGTGGTCTTTGATTATGCTGGCGGTTTTACCAAGACAGCGAGTATAGACAGAGTCCATTGAGGGGAGGCTGGTTTCCGTGATCTGCAGATTCTTGTGGTCCTGGGCAGAGCAGTTGCAGATTCCTGGGATTTTGACCCAGTAATGATGTAGGAACAGGGTATTTTCAATGGTTTATGAGTTGAAAAGGAACTTGGATATGGTGGTGCACCAATGTACCTCCTGCCCCGAACCTCCCAGGTGATAGAGTTTGTGGGCTTGGGAGAAACCTTAGCAAATTACTGATGCCACACTTGGGAGATGGAAGGCCATAAACCCATTGTACACAGGTATTCACAAAATTGAGTTAATCCTTTCAGAGGCAAGAAATCTACTCCTCTGGCTTACTGACAAAACAATGTTTCTAACATGTTGAATGAAAGGGGGCAGATACATTAGGGACATTTAAGAGACTCTTAGATAGACACATGAATGATAGAGAAATGGCAGGCTATGTGGGAGGGAACGGTTAGATAGATCTTAGAGCAGGATAAAATGTCGGCACAACATTGTGGGCCGAAGGGTCTGTACTATACTGTAATGTTCTATGTTCTATGAAAGCTTTCTGTGCTATAAATTTCTGGTGCTCTATAAAATTAGCTATTCTCATATCTCTGAGAGCAGTTCACCAGGATTACCCCAATGTTGGTGTGAGGCTTGGAAAAACTTTAAAAGGCATGGCAAAAATAAGGTAGATGTGACTTAAAAAATTAGATAGCAATTCCACACAGATTGTCATACTCATTCATGGTAAGTTTGATCAGTTCCAGTGCAATTTCAATCAGCATGAGATCTCTGTTTACTTGTATTGATTTCATTATTTATGCAAGAGGCTATCCATTAATAAAAGTTTTGAAATAAAATTAGTAAACTTTTGAAGTAAATCATATCTGACAGAATAACTATGATCTGTTTAAACACTTCTTACCACTGATTTAATTTTGCAAATTTTTCAAAAGCCTACATTACTATTTTCTTTTAATTTTAGAATCTTGTCAAAATGAATCAATTTTGTTGGTTCCATTCTCACTGAAGCAGCTAAATTATGGTTCAGTCTCACCTTTGCAAATGAGACTTTATATATTCTTCACCAAAGTGAGTCATTTCTTAAAACAATTCATTATTCATTACCTCATGTGTTCTACCCATTAACTTCCACGAGTTTCCTAGACTACTCTAATACTGCAAATCGGAAAATTAAACTCTGCTTTTGTCTTCCAAATACATTTTTAACAGTTCTGCACTCTCCCATACGCCATTCCCTAACAAGTAAAGCAGGCTGGCGCATTCCAGTTCTCTATCAGCACTGTTGTTTTGTAACTGGAAATGGCTTATCATGCAATAATCCCTTCCATTGTAATGCTGATTTTAACATCAATCAGGTTTCAGGCAGCCGAAAGCTGGAACAGACCATAGATCACTGCATCAAGAGGTTCAGGCATTACTAGTTCTTGATACTAGTTCTTCCACCCACTCACCTTACCTATCTACCTTCCCCCTCTCAACTCCATTGACCCATCACCTACCAGTTCATGCTCCTCCCCCTCACCCCACCCTTTTATTCTGCCTTCTGTCCTCTTTCTTTCCAGTCCCGATGAAGGGTCTTGGCCTGAACCGTCGACCGTTCATTTCCCTGCATAGATGCTGCCTGACCTGCTGAGTTCCTCCAGCATTTTGTTTGTGTTGTTCCTGATTTCCAGCATCTACAATCTCTCTTGTGTCTCTAGTTCTTGACCTCACCTGGTCAGCTTGAGTCAGTGCTTTTGTCATTTCATCCAGATCTGAGGGCAAATCTAGCTAGCAAGAAATTATTGACGCAAGGGGCACATCGCGGAAACAGTGTTTTGGACGGCTCTTGGGATCAAGGTAGCAGAAGGAGGAAGAGTGGGAAAACTTGGGCAGACAAGATCTAAATTCCTGTGTTGGAACATGAGGAACATTTCTGAATCACTGGGAAAGAAATAAAATATATCCCTTCCCATTGGATGGACACCATGCGAAAGGCAGAAGGGCCTTCAGTTCTCCCACCCTCCTGCTTTCAGGGCTATGAATAAAGAAACATTCAAACCTTGATGGGATCACTAGGGACTGATCACTATATTTAAAGAAAGTAAAATAAAAACAGAAAATGCTGGAAACACTCAGCAGGTCAGGCGGCATCCATGGGAAGGGAGAGAGAGTTTTCAAGTTGTGGAACCTTCAAAGGGTGTTAACTCTTCTCCCACAGATGCAGCATTTTCTGTTTTCATTTTAGATCTCTAGCATCTGCGTGTTTTTTGATTTTCAGATATAAAGAAAATACCAGCCATTTCTAGCAGGTGTGTTTCTTCCAGCTAGATGGAGCAGGGTCTAGTTATGGATGTTAGGATGTTACTGGGTGTGGCTTCCAGCAATTTTAATTGTCCATTCTATCCAATTCCGGTTAAATTTATAGTCATCTTTTGAGTATTTATTCCTGGTGATTTGACCAAAGTAACAAGCATTCATCCTAACCTTCAGTGGTGTAACTTATCAGTGAAGCAAAGCATTGCACCACCCGGTTTGCTGTCCATGCTAGACCATATTCTTGTTACTTTAACAGAACATGTAAAAAGAAATGCTTTAATCTGTAGCAAAGGTTGCTGGCGTGTGTGTGTGTGTGTGTGTGTGTGTGTGTGTGTGTGTGTGTGTGTGTGTGTGTGTGTGTGTGTGTGTGTGTGTGTGTATGAATGTGGGTAGGGGGCTGGGAAATATGTTTTATGGAACCAAGCAGTCTTCAAATAGAATTGACAATCCTTGTAGTGGAGATATTCTATTCTATCTTTTGATACTGGGAAAAATAATTAATTGTTGCATGTTGTGTTTGGTGTTGCGTACAGTTATAAGAAACAGTTTTACATCTGCAGATTGATGCCCACTGCAAAGTGATGTCATTTGCAGCAATTCAGTCCCAGTACAACTAGAGAGCACATCAATATATGAGTCTTCCAGTGAGATTATTTTAGACCACTTCTTTTCCCATTTATTTCAAAACAACTATGCTCTCTGACCAGAATGTTATTTTGTTTTTTTTTCCTGGATTGACCATTCCATTCTGCATCTGAGATTGAGACAAGAAAATATACTGTGCACCAAATTAATAAAAGGGTCAAAAACATGAAAAGACCTATTTGATGATGATATAATCAGACCTTTTTATTTTTGTAAAACATTTAAAAGACTCGATGAAAATATGTGCAAATCCCAGTGGGGAAGTTGATTAAAAACATCCATGCAGTATTAATATTTGTTTTAAATGTTCTCTACAACATGCAGCACTGAAGAAAATGACACTGTTATTTCTCTCTTACCCTTTGGTTATCGATTAGAGTTAACATTGAAAAAGGGACTTTGTGAGATTGCACATTATCACAGCATGTGGCAAAGGCTCATCTTCTGTGGAAAGATAATGTCCAAGCAAGAGCTTCAACTTAAATCATCAGATTTTTACTCAATTGCCACCTATTATATATATAAATAATGGGAGCTTCCAAGATTTCCTTACACATTTAAATTTAATAAATGGTAAAATATCCATTACATGGATCATAGATTTTTCAGTCCTTTTGAATCACTGAATCTTATGAACCATTGCAAAATGATGTTCTTCAGAGTTTAGTTACAAGATAAAGTATTACAGCATTCAGTAATGTTGTACGCACAGAAATTTTATATGTTAAATACTAAACACCTTAAGTATTTAGGCAACCAAGGATCATATTTTGTATAAACTCACCTCACACATATTTTCTTCTGCAAGCTGAATAAAATATAAATTCTTGTTTCAGCTCTTCTGTGTGGTGTCAATAGCAGCATACATTCCCCTGAGGCAGAATGTCTGGAACTCCAATGTACTGCTGAGGGAAGTGTTGTCTTTCAAATAACTTAAATTGAGTCTGCCCTCTCAGGTTGATGTAAAAAAATTCCTATGGCACTACTTCAAAAAAAAGGTAGGAGAGAATTCCAGATGTTCTAGCTAATATATATCCCTCAACCAACATCATTGGATCAGGTTGAGGAAGAAATTTCTTTGTGACCCCTAGTGTTAAACAGTTCGAAGAGAATGGGTCATACTCCCTTCTCCCACTTTCAGTTCCAGTGATTACAGTGAATCTCGCATGAAGTTAGCACTAAGGATTAAAGACTGAGTTTTATCCTGTAGTTTACCCGTTTGCGCCGCTTCAATTCACTCTGTATGGTTTCAGGAGTTGAATGGTAAAGAACGTTTTAGATTCATTTTAGAAGGAAGAGTACGTAGAGGCACTATAAACTGAATATTATAATTATTAAGAACAAGGTGTGGGAACAAAGAGATATGGGGTGCATGTAGCAATATTTGAAGGCAGCAGATAAAATGCTGAAGAACACTCAAGAGATCCTTGGTTGCTTGAATAGAATGCAAATGTAATACATTAGTAGATGTACATAAATGGTCTGGTCAGTGGGACAATAAAATGGCAAATTAAATTTAATCCAGAGAAATGTGAGATGTTGTATTTAGAGTGGAAAGGGGGAATTTATTCACTCCAAGGATGGGTTGGAATCTGTAATACAGTTGTGGAGGCAAGTACTCTCATATATTTGAGAAGAATATAAATGAGGACTTGAAATGCCAAGAAATAGCAGGCTACCCAAAGCATGAAATATAAGAATTGGGAGGTTATGCTACATCTGCATGTAACTCTAGTTAGGCCACAGCCTAAGTACTGGATACAGAACTACTCATCCATTATGGGAAAGATATAATTTGTCTGGAATCAGTGAAGAAGAGGTATTGCGAGGATTGGAAAAAATAGACTAGCTGGGGTTGTTGATTTTCGGAACAGAAATGGCTGAGTATAGAAGTATAAAATTAAGAGGCCTAACACAGAATAAGAAGGACCTATTTCCCTTAGCAGTGGGCTCAAAGACAAGGGAGCACAGATTTAAAGTAATTGGTTGAAAGATTAGAGGGGAGGTAAAGTTTATTTTTCAAACCAGGGGTCTCGAACTCTCTTCCCGAACGAGTGGTAGAAGCAGAAACCCTCATCACATTTGAACAGTTATTAGATGTGTACTTGAAGGCCAGTGACCTGCAGCACAATGCAACATGCTGGAAAGTGGGATTAGGCTGGCAACCTCTTTTTCAACAAGCATGACAATTATGGGCCAATGGCTTCTTCCTGTGTTGTAAATTTTCAAGAACTCCATGTTAAATCACAATAAAATACTAGAAGTGTTCTGTTTAATTCCAGCCACTTCACTTTTGGAAAGATTTCAAGCCTAAGAGAGGGTACAGAGAAAATTTATTAGATTGTTACTGGGTTTTGATTGAGTTATTAATTTAAAGCTGTTTCTACTGATTTGAGGTCAGAAGCTCAAGTACACAGACTTAAGTTAATTAGTAACAGAATCGGAGTTGAGAACAGGAATAAAATAGAGATTCAGCAACTTGGAGAATCCTTGAAGGGCTGCAAATGAATGCGAATGCCAAAGGCTGTTTAATTCACCCCAGGGTGTGCTCTATTGTGAGCAATGCCATCTTTGAGTGGAATGTTTTAAAATGGACACAAAAGACTAGAGAAATTTGAGTTCTGCTGAATATGGCTATGGTGGTGGGGCTCATTTGTTAAGATACCAGTCTAGTAACTCAGGGATCTGGATTAACCAGAGACCAGAGTTAAAACCTCACCACAGCAGCCGTGAAGTTTAAATGTGATTAATAATCTGTAAATTAAAACAAAAGATGATTATACTAACTATTGGTGGCCCCATTCAGGGGAGATAATTTGCCATCTTTGCAAGTACTGGATACAGAACTACTCATCCATTATGGGAAAGATATAATTTGTCTGGAATCAGTGAAGAAGAGGTATTGCGAGTATTGGAAAAAATAGACTAGCTGGGGTTGTTGATTTTTGGAACAGAAATGGCTGAGTATAGAAGTATAAAGTTAAGAGGCCTAACACAGAATAAGAAGGACCTATTTCCCTTAGCAGTGGGCTCAAAGACAAGGGAGCACAGATTTAAAGTAATTGGTTGAAAGATTAGAGGGGAGGTAAAGTTCTGAGCAAGCCAGTCAGTTGTCTCCAAACAACTACATTGAAACAGAAAGAATAAAACTGAACAAACCACCACACACTGGATTGGAGATGGAAAAGTTGCTCTTAGTCCAGTCAAACTTGCAAAGTCCTCCTCACAAGTATCTGGGGACCAATGTCTCAATTGGGAGAACTGTCCCACAGACTAGCCAAACAACAGTGTAACATTTCTATCCTCATAGAATTGACATTACAAATCCTTTATCACAATCTTTGGTTATGTTCTTTCCCAATAGAGAATAGTGATATAGAATTGGGAGTGAGTGGCCTAGGGGATCTTCAACATTGACTTCAGACCTCAGATAATATCATTGCCATCAGGTCAAGCATAGGCAAGGAAACCAAATCCTAATTAACACCTTCTGGCTAATTACCACCCATATGTTCCTCCATGTTAAACGAAACTGGGAAGAAGCACTGGGTTTAATCTGGTTGGGGAGGCATCAATGTTCATTACCAGGTGTTGCTTAGTAGCATCAGTACTGACTAAACTGGCTGAGTCCTGAAGAAAAAAGCTATCAGACTGGGTCTGTGGCAGGTAATGAATGAACTGACACAAGGGATAAAGCTACTTGTTCTAGTGACCAGTTTTCCTGTGGCAGGTGCATCTATCCATCACAATATCAGTGGAAATGACCAGATGACTGTCCTTGTGGAGATAAAGTCCTGTCTTCACATTGAGGACATCTTTCATTGTGTTGTGTGACGCTACAGTCATGCAATGGGATAGGCTCAGAACAGATCAGGCAACTCAAAATGGGGTTTTCATGAGGCACTGGGGAAAAAGAATTGAAGTTGATGGGCATCAAAGGGAAAACAACCAATAACTGAAGTTATAAGTTGCACAAAGGAAGGAAGATGTAGTTGGAATTGGTTTAATATTGTCAGTGAAAAACTTGTCTTGCATACCGTTCATACAGATCAATTCATTACACAGTGCATTGAGGTAGTACAAGATAAAACAATAACAATGCAGAACAAAGTGCAACAGTTACAGAGAAAGTGCAGTGCAGGTAGACAATAAGATGCAAGGTCATAATGAGGTAGATTGTGAGGTCAAGAGTCCATCTTATCATACTAGGGGACCGTTCAATAGTCTTATAACAGCGGGATAGAAGCTGTCCTTGAGCCCGGTGGTACGTGCTTTCAGGCTTTTGTATCTTCTGCCTGATGGGAGAGGGGGGAAGAGAGAATGTCCCAGGTGGGTGTGGTCTTTGATTATGCTGGCGGCTTTACTGAGACAGCGAGTATAGACAGAGTCCATGGAGGGGAGGCTGGTTCCCGTGATGTGTAGTGCTGTGTCCACAACTCTCTGCAGTTTCTTGTGGTCACGGGCAGAGCAGTTGCCACACCAAGCCATGATACATCTGGATAGGATGCTTTCTATGGTGCATCTATAAATGTTGGTGAGGGTCAAAGTGGACATGCCAAATGTCTTTAGCCTCCCTGAGGAAGTAGAGGCTTTCTTGGCCATGGCGTCTTCATGGTTGGACCAGGACAGGTAATTGGTAATGTTCGCTCCTAGGAACTTGAAGCTCTCAACCCTCTTGACCTCAGCACCATTGATGTAGACAGGAGCATGTGCACTGCCCCCCTTCCTGAAGTAAATGACCAGCTCTTTTGTTTTGCTGACATTGAGGGAAAGGTTGTTGTCATGACACCATGTCACTAAGCTCTCTATCTCCTTCCTGTATTCCGACTTATCATTATTTGAGATACGGCCCACTGCATCATCTGGTATCATCTGCAAACTTGTAGCAGAATCTGGCCACGCTGTCATGAGTGTATAGGGAGTAGAGTAGGGGGCCGAGGACACAACTTTGTGTTGATAATAATCGTGCCGGAGGTGTTACTGCCTGTCCTTACTGATTGCGGTCTGTTGGTCAGGAAGTCAAGGATTCAGTTGCAGAGGGAGATGTTGAGTCACAGGTCTCAGAATTTTGTGATAAGTTTGCTTGGAATTATGGTATTGAAGATGGAACTGTAGTCGATAAACAATAGTCTAATGTAGTTGTCTTAATTGTTCAGATGCTCCAGAGATGAGTGTAGATCATATCCACTGTAGACTTGTTTCAACAGTAGGTGAGTTGCAGTGGGTCAAGGTTTTCTGGGAGGCCAGAGTTAATGCATGCCATGACCAGCCTCTCAAAGTACTACATTATGGTGGATGTCAGAGCCACCGGGCAGTAGTCATTAAGGCATGTTACCTTGTTTTTCTTAGGTACCCGGATGATAGTGGTCATCTCGGTACCTAAGAGAAACAAGATTGAAGCAGGGAGAGGTTAAAAATGTCTGCAAATACCTGCACCAGCTGATGTGCACAGGATCTGAGAACACGGCCAGGAACTCCATCCGGGCCAGATGTTTTCCATGGGTTCCCTCTCTGGAAGACTGATCTTACATCCTCAACAGTGACTATGGTTCAATCATCCCAACCTCAGGATATCCCTGCAGGAGTTCTTCAAGCCAGTGTCGAAGGCACAACCATCTTCAGCTGCTTCATCACAAAGCCAGATGTGGAGGTGTGCGCTGATGACTGAACGGTGTTCAATTCCATTCATTGCTCCTCGGCAAGTGAAGCAGTCCACATGCAGCGAGATACAGACAACATTCAGGCCTGGGCTGAAAAATAGCAAATAAAATTCACATCAGAGAAGTGCCAGGCAATGACCATTTCCAACAAGATTCAATCTAACCATCTACCCATGTCATTCAATGGAATTACCAACATCAATTCCCCCACCATCAATAAGATGAATGTGACCTAAGACCAGAAGTTACACTGGACCCATATAAATACTGTAGCTACAAGCACATGTCAGAGGCTGGGTGTTCAGTGGCAAGTGTCTTACCTCCTGCCACCCTAACATCTACAAGGCAAAAATCAGGACCATGATGGAATACTCTTCCAGAGTATTCACAAAGTCTGTACTGAACATAATGCCAATTTAAACTGCACACCTTTCAGTGTGTAGTCAATATCCCTCAGTTCCCTGCTGTTCATGTATCTGTCTAAATGCTTCTTAAATTTTGCTATCACATCTGCTTCCACCACTTCCCTGGTGGTCCCAAGCACCTACCAGTCTCTGTGTTAAAATACTTGCAACATAAATATTCTTTAAACTTCCCCCCCACCCCATACCTTAAAGATATGCCCTCTAGTATTTGATATTTCCATCTTGGGAGAAAGATTCTGACTATCTGCCCTGTCTATTCCTCTCATAATTTTATATATTCCTATCAGGTCACCCTTCAGCCTCTGACACTCCAGAGAAAACAATCCAAGTTTGTCCAACCTCTCCTTAGAACTAATACTCTCTAGTCCAGGCAACATCCTGGTGAATCTCTTCTGCACCCTCTCCAGAGCCTCCACATCCTTCCTGTAATACAGTAACCAGAACTGCACACGATACTCCAAATGTGGCCTGATCAAAGTTTTATACAGCTGCAACATAACTTTCCAACTTTCATACTCAACACCCCAACTGATGAAGGTAAGCAGACCGTCTGCCTTCTTTACCACTTGTGTTGACGTTTTCAGGAAGCTATGGACTTGCACCTCAAGATCCCTCTATACATCAATGCTCCAAAGCATCCTGCCATTTACTGTATACTTTCCTCTTACATTTAGCCTCCTGAAGCACAATACCTCACACATGTCCAGATTCAACTCCATCTGCCACTTCTCTGCTCACATTTCCGACTGATCGACATCCTGCTGAATCCGCTGACAACCTTCCTCACTATCCACAACTCTGCCAATTGTTGTGTTGTCTGCAAACTGAATCAAACTGACATTTCTGTTTAAACATCAGTCTGAAGACAATCTCCAGCAAAACATGAAAGCTCAGAAAGACAAAAAGATTCGGGGTGCCGCTTGCTTCATTGATGTCATGAAACAATGACAAATGGGCTGCCTGATTTACATCTGTTCAAAGGTGATGAATGATGCAAGATGGGCTGTTGTTTTGATACCCATTTTGTGCTGTTGTGAAAGATAAATTTCATCCCGCGGCCCTGGTAATTTTGTTGAAAATTGGCTTGAGATCTACTACTTGCTTGGAACCATTTCTTACCTCATGGAAATACATAATAGCTAATGAAAGAAATTCCTCCTCAGTTCAGCAGCACTGAACATGTGATATAATAGTCTTCACATTGCAAAGTACTTTTGAAATTTGATTCCATTGACTTAAGTGGGTGTTTAATTCCATAGGTCTGTGTGCACATTTCTAAGTGAACAACTTTTATGTACCAGGTGAATCCAGAACAATATTTCAGTTTTAAGTCTAGCAGCAAGACAAAGAAATATTAGTTCAAGCTAATAGGAGATAAATATGGAAATTCTATTAGTAGAGAGAATAATTTCAACTCTGAGCAACAGTGTATAATGTGTGTACAACCTTCATTATACTTCTTCCAGATTTTTATCAGGATTGCAGTTTAGCAGGAGGCAGAATTGATATTACCTCCAGACAAACTTATGCCAAAACTGAAATGGCTGCAAAATAAATGACATATTTTATTGTAAAGAATTTACGGATCATTAAAAAGATGATGATCACTGAGGTGAGATCATCACACCTTTTTTTTAAAGTGGTTTAAAATCTCAAGTCAATCAGAAAGAATAGGCATGGTTCGCACCATGTAACAGTTCATGATTTATTTACCTCTGAGTTATTATGTGGCCTTGGTGAGGAAATGCATCTTTGTACTTGTTGCTATTGATTTTTGGTGTTTATTTTTCTGGTGATTCCTCATAGGTATTACAGGATCTGCACAGATGTCACCTAAGTATTGCTGCTAATACATGCACATTCAGTTGTTTGTAATCCAATTCAGACACACAATACTTTGGGGTGTATTTGGCAGAGATCATTAGTCAACTGCTAGACTCCACCAGTGCCTGAACCAAACCAAAGGTTTTCAGGCAGATTACACTCTCTGCACAACTTCAAAGAGTTCTGTATTAAATAAAATAAAGATGCCTCAAAGAATATTGGGATGGGATACGTAGTTAAGTAGGGCCAATGAAGGGGCAACTAATTTCTCTGGTACAGGTCCAAATATCATTTTAGCTATAAGACGATGTGTCTACCAAAGCAAAGCCTCCACTGCCCATCACTGAAAGATGGAATTGCCCCCACTCCTTGTCTCAGTCCCCAACTGACTCCTCCATGATTCTCCACAAAAAGAGTTTACAAATTTTTTTGATATGAGTATCTCCTTTCTGGAGGGTTTTAGATCACTTCTTGGCAGCAGTTGCTTCCAAACACTAGGAGACCAAGAGTCTTCTTATCAGAGGTGGGAAATACTACTTGGACCAGGAAATTGAGATTATGTCTACCACGCCTGACTTTTTAATCCCCTTGGACAGCTCTACCCCACCTAGAACCCAACCTTGCCCAACAAACCTTGACTGTTAAGGGATAGCTGGAAAATCTACCCTTTACTCGACATGCTGGAAAACCTGTAAAACTGTAGAGAGCACTACAGACAGATCCTGTCATTTTCTAATGGAACCCCTGACTCCAGTTGCAGTTATGGCAGAAGAATGGTGGGACCACCATGGAGCTTGGGAGCCTTTCTGCAACACTACTTGTTTTCAATCAAACTGGACATTATTGCCTCCCCGTCCAACCTTCTTGAGTAGCTGAAGCCCAGGTTTACATGCAGTAACAATTTAAAGGGAGGAAATTTGGACCTACATATGTGACAGTGATTTTGATGAGAGTTATTTTAGCTAACAAAGGAGTTTTTTTGTTAAAGCCAATGGAACATGTATATATGTTGTTCCTTCATTTGAGTATCAATTCTTAGGACAAAATCATCTTAATTTCCATTGCTTGATTTTCTTTAATTATATAAGAGCTTGCTCATTTATTATGTATGAAGTCAAAAAACAATGACCTCCCTCAATTGTAGTATGCCATTGACTGTAAACCATGGGTTGTGTGAATAAACGTCTTCAGAGCTGACAAAGTATGCCAAGATCATAACAAGTGATCTCCTGTGATTTCCTTGATCTTAACTGTCCATGTGCTAAGGCAAATATCATAAATTCAGAATAAACTTAAACTTCTTGATGCAAATTGATAAAGAGGTGAATGACTAAATTCGGATAGGTTACAATCTTTTTTCATATATATATTTTGTATTTTTCTAATTTGACCCTCTCAATTTCACCCTTTAATCCTGATTGGATATTCTAACTTGAGTCATTAAAAACCGTGTATGAGCAGTACATAAGAGGCCAATTTCCTATCTGACACATGGTTCAGTTCAAGCAAGTCCAAATTTAAGTGCAAGTCAAAACTGTGATAAAAGCTTTTCTGCTAAGAAGGCTAATGTGCTGAATTTAATGGGAAGCATTATTAAATACAACTTTTCAGAATAAAACCTTTTCTTATGGTGGCAGTAAAGAGTTATGAGACATTATTTCATGAGTTATAAAGTTCTGGATCACAGTAATGTGATTTTCATTTTACGGCATTTCCTGGCATCACATATTACAACATTAGGGAAATAGATGCATTACTCATGATATATCAGTTTTATTGCGTTTAATTATAAAATTCAGGCGTACTTGACATACTCATGTAAAATATTAAAATTTATCTTAAAAATGCAACAGAGAACATTTGTGCTGCATGTTCACTCACAGTTCTGTTCTCTGAAATGGTGAAGCTTCAGCCTTTGTGGTAGATATCTCAAGGCTGCTGCTCATCGATGTGACATGTGATGTTGAAATGCATGTAGTCTCTGACAGAGTCAGTCTCTTCTCCAGTTCTTCTCCTACACTAGTAGAGGCAAAAGAGCATTGATGCCAAGTTAATAGATCATTTTTATTTGTGGTCAGTGAACCCTTGGCCTCAGTACAGGTATGGCATTGTGGGTGCATATCAGCTGTTCTCAAGCTTAGTAAGTGAAGGAATATGAAAGGTTAATGAGCTCTGAACTGGAACCTTGTTTCCTGCTTCCTGATCTTCTCCCAGTTCTAGATAAGCCAGTTTTCAAAGGGTTGGAACTGTTGTCTGGCATCTTCTAAGCCGTTGCCTCTCCCTTTTGTTGTTTGCATTCATGATCCAGAGATTCATCCTGTTCTACCAATGGCTGTCTGTTGGGACTGGACTTCTGTCTGTTTGCTCTCTCTGTATGCAACTGAAAGGAATTTGGGGCTGCATTTAGTGCTTCATTTAGGAAGAAGAGTCATGCAGATGATATGGGAAAGTTTTTAATTGGGGGAGGGCTAATTACAATTAGGCAGGAACTTGGGAGGGTAAATTGGGAACAGATGTTCTCAGGGAAATGCATAGCAGAAATGTGGAAGTTGTCTAGGGAACACTTGCATTGGGTGCTGGATAGGTTTGTCCCACTGAGACAGGGAAAAGATGGTAGAGTGAAGGAACTATGGTTGACAAGAGAGGTGAAATATTCACTCAAGAGGAAGAAGGATGCATACTTAAGGTTTAGGAAGCAAAAATCAGACAGGGTTCTTGAGAATTATAAGGTAGCCAGGAAGGAGCTTAAGAAGGGACTTAGAAGAGCTAGAAAGGGACATGAGAAGGCCTTGGCGAGTAGGATTAAGGAAACTCCAAGATGTTTTACACATGCGTGAAGAACAGGAGGATAACTAGAGTGAGTTTAGGACCACTCAGGGATAAAGGGGGGATCATGTGCTTGGAGGTGGATGAGGTAGGGGAGGTCCTTAATGAATACTTTGCTTCAGTGTTCATCAGGGAGAGGGACGTTGACAAGTGTGAGCTCAGCATAGAACAAGTAAAGTGCTGGAGCATGTAGAGGTTGAGAAAGAGGTAGTTTTGGAGCTTCTGAAAAAACATTAGGATAGATAAGACCCTGGGACCAGATGGAATATACACCAGTTTCCTACAGGGAGCGAGGGAAGAGATTTCTGGGGCATTAGCAATGACCTTTGCATTCTCCTTGGCCACAGGATTGGTACCAGAGGACTGGAGGATAGCAAACATTGTTCTGTTGTTCAAGGAAGGTAACAGGGATAATCCTGGGAATTATACACCAGTGAGTCTTACATCAGTGGTGGACAAACTATTGGAGAGGATTCTTAGGGACAGGATTTATGAGCATTTGGAGAAGCATAGTCTTATTAGGGATAGTCAGCATAGCTTTGTAAGGGGCAGGTCATGCCTTGTGAGCCTAATTGAGCTTTTTGAGGAGGTGATAAAACAAATTAATGAAGTTAGAGTGGTGGATGTGGTGTATATGGATGGTGTAAGGGGTTTGACAAAGTTCCTCATGGTAGGCTCATCCAGAAAGTCATGAGGCATGGGATCCGTGGAAACTTAGCTGCGCAGACTGGAATTGGCTTGCCCACAGAAGGCAGAGGGTGGTAGCAGATGGACCATATTCTGCCTGGAGGATGGTGACTAGTGGTGTTCCACAGGGATCTGTTCTGGGACCCTTGCTGTTTGGGATTTGTATAAATGACTTGGATGAAGAAGGGGAGGGGTGGGTTAGTAGGTTTGGAGATTGACACAAAGGTTGGTGGTGTTGTGGATAGTGTAGAAGATTGTTTACAGGTTACAATAGGATAGAGACAGGATACAAAGTTGGGCAGACAAATGGCAGATGGAGTTCAATCTGGAAAAATGTGAAGTGGAAGAATGAACTTGAAGGTAGAGTACAAGGTTAATGGCAGGATTCTTAAGTGTGGAGGAACAGTGGGATCTTGGGGTCCAAGTCCATAGATCCCTCAAAATTGCCATGAAAGTTGATAGGGTGGTTTAGAGAGTGTATGGTGTGCTGGTCTTCATTAGCAGGGGACTGGGTTCAAGAGACACCAGGTAATGTTGCAGCTCGATAAAACTCTGGTTAGACCACATTTGGAGTATTGTGTCCAGTTCTGGTCGCCTCATTATAGGAAGGATATAGAAGATGCAGAAAGGGTGCAAAGGAGATTTACCAGGATGCTGCCTGGATTGGAGAACATGTCTTATGAGGAAAGGTTGAACTGGCTAGGGCTTTTCTCTTTGGAGCGATCCAGGATGAGAGACGACTTGATAGAGATGTATACGTTTATGAGGGGCATAGGTAGAGTGGCCAGTCAGCACCTTTTACCGGGGGGATGGGGGGCAATGGCCAATATCAGAGGACATCCTTCTAAGGTGAGTGGAGGAAAGTTTAGGGGAGATGTCAGAGGTAGGTTTTTTAGACAGAGAGTGGTTGGTGCCTGGAACATACTGCCAAGTGTGGTGGTAGAGGCTGATACAATAGAGACAGTTAAAACACTCTTAGACAGACACATGGATGTAAGAAAAATGGAAGGTTATGGGCTGTGTGGGAGGGAAGGGTTAGATTGATCAGAGAGTAGGTATATATAGGTCGGTACAACATCATGGACCGAATGTGCTGTACTGTTTTTATGTTCTTTGTTGTATGTTTTACTGAAGCGCACGTGTTACTGGTCTGACATGATTCCAACAGCAATTTGTCTCTCTTGGAGTCATTTTCATTTGGATATAATGTTATGGGGCCCTCTTAAGGCTTTTTCAGAGCTGTTGAATCTGGTGAGTATGTACTGTTGACAATACATTATTGTGATAGTCTTTCTTGTGAGAGATGTGGACAGCTCAGCACATCACGGAAATCAGCCTCCCCTCCATGGACTGTCTACATTTCTCGCTGCCTTCGTAAAGCAGCCGGCATAATCAAAGAACCCCACCTACCCCTGACATTCTCTCTTCTCCCTCTCCCATTGGACAGAAGATACAAAAGGCAGGAAGCACATAACTCCAGGCTCAAGGACAGCTTCTATCCTGCTGCTATAAGACCATTGAATGGTCCCCTAGTACAATAAGATGGACTCTTGACCTCACAATCTACCTTGTTATGACCTTGCACCTTATTGTCTGCCTGCACTGCACTTTCTATGAGACCATAAGATATAGGAGCAGAATTAGGCCATGCAGCCCATCGAGTCTACTCTGCCATTCAATGATGGCTCACTATTTCAACACCATTGTCCCGCTTCCTCCCTGTAACTCTTAACCTCCTTTCCAGTCAAGAACCTATTAATCTCTGCCTTAAGTAAACCCAATGATTTGGCCTCCACAGCCCTCTGGGCCAATGGATCCCACAGATTCATTACCCTCTGGCTGAAGGAATCCCTCCTCATTTCAGTTTTAAAAAGACATTGCTTTATTCTGAGGCTGTGCCCCCAGATCCTAGACTCTTCTACTAAATGAGACATCCTCTCCATGTCCACTATATCCAGGCCTTTCAGTATCTGACAGGTTTCAATAAGATTTCCCCTCATCCTTCTGAACTCCATCAAGTGCAAGCCCAGAGACATCAAAGGCTTCTGATATGTTAAGCCTTTCATTCCTAGGATCATTCTTGCAAACCTCCTCTGGACCCCCTCCAATGCCAGCACATTCTTCCTTAGATACCAGGCCCAAAACTGCTCACTATACTCTAAGTGTGGTCTGACCAACACCTTATAAAGCCTCAGCATTACATCCTTGCTTTTATATTCTAGTCCTCTTGAAATGAATGCTAACATTGCATTTGCCTTCCTTACTACTGACTCAACCTGCAAGTTAACCTTCAGGAAATCCTGAACTAGGACTCCCAAGTCCCTTTGCACCTCTGATTTCTGAATTTTCTCCTCATTTAGAAAATAGTCTACACCTTTATTCTTCCTAGCAAAGTGCATAACCCTACACTTCCCTACACTGTATTCCATCTGCCACTTCTTTGTCCACTCTCCCAATCAGTTCAAGTCGTCCTGCAGACTCCCTACCTCCACATCACTATCAGTTCCTTCACCTATCTTGGTATCATCTGCAAACTTGGCCACCATGCCATCAGTTCCTTCATCCAGATCATTGAAGTTTAAAGTGAAAAGTTGTGGTCCCAACACTGATCTCCATGGAACTCCACTGGTCACTGGCAGCCATCCTGAAAATGACTTCTTTATGTCCATTCTCTGAGTTCTGCCAGTCAGCCAATCTTCTATCCACGCTAGTACCTTGCTTCTAACACCATGGACTTTTATTTTGTTTATTAGCCTTGTGTGCGGCATCTTGTCAAAGGTCATGTAGAAATCCAAGTAAACAACATCCACTGACTCTCCATTGTACTACCTGCTTGTTACTTTGTCAAAGAATTCTACTGATTTGTCAGGCAAGATCTCCTTTTAATGAAACCATGCTGACTTTGTCCTATCTTATCATATATTTCCAAGTGCACTGAAATTTCATCCTTAATAATGGACTCTAAAATCTTTCCAACCACTGAGGTCAGGCTAACTGGTCTATAATTTCCTGTCTTTTGCCTCCCTCCCTTCTTAAACAGCAATGTCACATTTGCAAATTTTCCAGTCCTCTGGAACACCCTCCGACTCCAATGATTCTTGAAAGATCACTCCCAATGTCTCCACAATCTCTTCAGCTCCCTCTTTCAGGACTCTGGGCTGCAGTCCATCTGGTCCAGGTGATTTATCCACCTTCAGGCCTTTCAGTTTCCCCAGCGGCATGGTAGTGTAGTGGTTAGCATAACACTAATAAAGCGCCAGCGACCCGGGTTCAATTCTGGCAGCTGTCGGTAAGGAGTTTGTACATTCTCCCTGTGTGTCTGCATGGCTTTCCTCCAGGTACTCCAGTTTCCTCCCATATTCCAAAGATATACAGGTTAGGAGTTGTGGGCATGCTATGTTGGCGCTGGAAGAGTGGTGATAATTGCAGGCTGTCCCCAGCACAGTCTCAGTTACACAAAGAGACATATTTCACTGTGTGTTTTGGTGTACATGTGACTAATAAATAAATATCTTATTTCTTAAAAGATATCCTCAGTTATGGCCACTACAATCACCTCTGCTCCCTGACCCTCTTGAATTTCTGACATGTTTCTGGTGTCTTCCACTGTGAAGGCTGACACAAAATACTTATTTAGCTCCTCTGCCATTTCCCTGTTCCCCATTACTACTTTTCAAGCATCATTTTCAAGCAGTCCAATGTTCCCTCTTACCTCTCCCTTACCTTTTATGTATCTAAAAAAATGTTTAGAACCTTCTTTTATATTATTGGAAAGTTTACCCTTGTATTTCATCTTCTCCCCCCTTACAGCTTTCTAGTTGTTCTCTGTTGGCTTTCAAAGGCTTTCCAGTCCTCTGGCTTCCCACTTATCTTTGCCTTATTGTATGCCTTCTCTTTTGCTTTTATGTTGTCCCTGACTTTCTTTGGTTACCTCATCTTCCCCTCAGTGTGCTTCTTCCTTGGGATGAAATTCTGCTGTGTCTTCCGCATTACGCCCAAAAACTCCTGCCATTGCTGCTCCACCATCTTCCCTGCTATGGTCCACTTCCAATCAATGCTGGCCAGCTCCTCCCTCATGCCTCTGTAGCTACCTTTACTCAACTGTAATATCATTACATCAGATTTCAGCTTTTCTCTCTCAAACTGCAGGGTGAATTCTATCATATTATGGTTACTGCCTCCTAAAGGTTCCTTCACCTTAAGCTCTCTGATCAAGTCTACCTCATTACACAACACCAAATCCAGAATTACCTGTTCCTTGGTGGGGTCTACCACGAGCTTCTCTGAAAAGCCAACTCATAAACATTCCACAAATTCCTTTTCTTGTGGAATTCCTTTTCATTCTCTGTAACTGTAATACTTTATTTTGCATCCTGTTATTGTTTTTCCTTGTTCTACTTCAATGCACTGTTGTAATGAAATGATCTGTATGGATGGCATGCAAAACAGTTTTTCACTGTACCTCAGTATACGTGACAATAATAAACCAATTTACCAATTTACATTGCATGAAACTGGCAGGATTTCTATAAAAGCATGGCAATATACAAATCACAACTTCAAGCACCCTAAATCTTTTGATTGAGAAGTTCTACTGAGAACCCTACATCCACCAGCCTTTCCAGCAGAGTTTGTGAATCAAGCCAGAAAAGAACTAAGATGCTTAAAAAATGTTTCGGCTCAAAGTCAATAGAACTAAGTGTGTTGTGATGACTAGAACCAGAAGCTTAAGGATGTAGATTGTGAGCAAAAAATTGAGAAATATTTCTGCTTGGAAGGGCAACATCTGAGAAGTGAACTTAAAGAAGTATGCCAACAGAAAATGCCAAACAGAATTATTCTGTGCCCAGAACTAGAGGATACAGGTTCAGGCAAATCAAACTAATATCAGCTCACTTATGCAAGGGATGGAACTGAATTCCAATGAGAGTAGTATCAAAACATGTTGGAATCATTTAATAAACAATCTGAGATTAAAGCAGAGGAGTATTTGGATCTCCATGATACATAGCATGAATTGCAGTGGGCCACATGGCTTTCTTCATCCAGACTGTATTGTTTGATCTTGCCTACTGCCCTGGGACACAACTGTCAACTTCACTTCTGCTGTTTCCTGCACTCTTGCCTGATGAGGTTAAACACTTGCTTTCTTATTCTGCTGCCCACCCTGTAATAAAGACAGCAACAAGACAAGTAAGGTACTTCCCATTATCATGGTCTCTTTTGGTATTTGTGTGTGTGTGTGTGAATGAGAGAGAGAGAGAGCCAAAACGGAGACAAAAACTCCCTGTACGGTATTCTCCAACAAACATTAAATACTTTTGAAGCAAAACTGAATGATAATTGAAGGCATCTGTAAAGTCTGCTCATCTTTACTTTGTGTGATATAGGATAGACTTTCCTCTGTTGTAGGTGTAACATTTTGCACAATACCACCTGAAAATCTCAGGAAATTCTGACTTTCCAATGATTTTAATTAGGAAAATTATAATTAAATGTTGTGTCAATGCCTGTTCCTTCTTCCAATATTATTGACCATTTCAAGAATGTTTAGAAGCATTGGATGTTTTTTCTCCTGTAGGCTGCAAAAACAATATTGTAACCTTGAATATTTTAGAAGTCCATGCAGAACAGCAGACATAATCCGTCACGCCATTCTTCACATAAATAATGTAGCAATGGGCATTAATTATGCATGGACATGGGAGGAATGAAAAAGATATTTTATTTGTGCCACTGGCAATGCAAACCCTTCGGACACAGATCTCCCAATTCTGAAATTGTTAGCTTTTTACTTGAGGAGTTTAGTAAACTTTTCAGCAATTCAATTAAGGTTTAATGCAATTATAATGTGCTGATAACTAACTGCATTACACTTCTAGAAAAATCCACTATAATCAGAAAAGGGTGCATGGAAATCTTTCCTGCTTCTTTTTAATAGTTCTGTGACTTAAGGTTACTAAATGCTAATTTGTGTTTTTTTTAGTTCTTTATCAAATCCCTGTTTAATGGCTTTGAAATTAGAGAATATCTAGTTCTCACTTTCCTTTCTTGTACATATATGAATCTCATGCATACTCTGATGACTGAGAGTAATCAATCCTTGTCATTGTAATGTATTGAGAAACAACAACAGAAAGAGCAATGGCACAGTCACAGTGAGTAGTAACCACCCCAAATACCTGCAGAGAGCAATGATTTTTTTTCTGCACAAAAAGGAGATAGCCAGTCCTTTTCCAACAGCTTAACAAAAATAGAGAGTTTGGAAACTTTAAGAATAATTTATTGTGTGTTGTAGTTTTGATAAAGTCAGTACTTGGCCTCACCTTCTCTCATGCTGCTGCCTGATGAGGTTAAACACCTGTTTTTTTATTCTGTTGTCCATCCTGTATTAAGGACAGCATTAAGACAAGTAACGTACCTCGCACCTCTCATTGTGTGTGTATGTGTAGCGTGTATGCATGTGTGTGCGTGCGTGCATGTGTGTGTGTTTGCAATGAAATGGAGACAGAATAAAAATACATCCACTTGATACCTGGGGGAAGAAGGAAATACAATATCCTATAGAATCAAAAGAAAAGATGGAAATATTTACTCTTTGCTGATACTCTGTAGAAGGAGAAAGGACAAATAAAGCCCCTAAATGCCACAAAATATGCAGCTGAATGTCCTAGATTTGGGGACAGTGCAAGATGATGTATGCCCAGATACACCCAGATATATCAAGTTAACCTCATCCTGGTAAAACCACTGCCTTGATCATGGACCAACTCTGTAGATTTTTGGTAGTATCTAGAGTTGATAAGCCTTTTGTTGAAATTATCTTTTAATGGATAAAATTGTAAGATTAACTCATGTTTTTTTTCTTTTTATTACCATCCCACTTCAGCAAGGGCACAGACCAACAGATACCACTGATGTCTGCAGTGAGAGAATCTTACATTGTGTACTATGAATGTACCACAGTAGACTTAGTCAATGAAAGTACTTGTAGTTTAAAACAATGTAATTTCATAAACACAGCTAAATGTTTTCTGATATTCCATTGACAGCATTAAATAAGGTAAAAGAAAAATATTTCAGGATATGCATAGCACCGTAGGTAGGTCATCTTTTTCCTTTATATGTACATGTAATAAGAGAATACCAGATTATTAATCTTAATTGTATGGGCCCCATTGTAATTAATCCTCAAGAAAGGGTGATGGACTTTAAAGTAATTTTGCTTTGACATTTTTCAGGGATCCTTGAGTCACAGAAAACTGACCAGGGGCAATTTAGCTTTGATACTCAAGTTTTATGAAAGATGTGGAACAATAAGCAATGTCTACCACAACATTTATTAATTCAATGGTTAAATGAAATACAATTTACAAATAAAATAGTCTAAGTGCCTTATTAAACACTGCAACTATAAATCTAACTTCAATATGACCAAATTTTGCTGCACAGGTCAACATCTTCACTCTGATTTTACTTGAATTAATACAATTCATGTCTCAATACTGATTCATCTGTCTTCACATAAAGAACATGCATTTGTAAATGAGGGTAAAGGATGCATCACACCATCTTTGCATAAATTCATTACTGAAGATTTCAGAAGTTCCACTCTGACTCGTGTACTCAGCAATGGCTATGTATACTAGAACTTCCCTTGTGTGCAGAGTCTGATATTGTAGAAAGTCATATAAGTGAACATAACAATTTCTGCTAAATATCTTCATTGGTCACAGAACTTTGGCAAACTTGTACAGGAGCAATTTATTTTAGTTGAATCGTGATTGAATTGATATTTTTGTTTGTCTGTGAAGATGCTTAACCTGCCTATTCTGTCAATGGATTACTGAATATTTATAGTATATTAGTTAAATGTCTAATTAGCTGGTGGAGAAGTCTGAAGGAAGCATTATTCTAAGAAACCAATCCCCAATCAGTCTTCTGTTATTTCACATATTTCTCATACCTTCATATGAAATTGGAGGAGGCCACTTAGCTCATTGAATCCAAAGCGGAGCAATCGCCATTCCCATATTTATTTCCCTGGAACCTGTTTTCTCACACTTCCCCATTAACACCTTCTGATTCACCAACAGCCACATACACAAGGGATATATCTACAGTAACTAATTAACCTAATAACCAACACATCTCTGGGTTGGGGGGTGAAAACCAGAGCACTTGGGGGAACCGATGCGATTGCCAACTGCACAGAGACAGAACCAGAGGTCAGGCTCAAACTCTGGGCACAGGAGCAGTGAGTCACACAGTGCCACTCTGCCACCCCATGATTTCCAATGATTAAATATGGTGTAATGGGATCCTGTGCAGCCAAATTACAGTCAGGTACCACACCACAATGTTCTGCTGCTGAAGTTCATTTCCATTGATTTCAGTGCAACTGGAAGCTGAAGTTGTAGTTCAACACACTGGCTCTACTGTATAGTACATTTAGCACTACAGACATGAGTTTCTAGGCATTGAGTCTTTATCAGAAGTAAGATGCTTCTTAACCAAGAAAAAGTGCTTTATTCATAATGTAACTATTGGGATATGTCTTTCTCTACATTCATTGTACAATTAATCCAATACATTCTCTTACAATGTGTCAATACAATGTACCCATGAAGCATTTGAGAGGCTGTTACACAGGACTCAGCCCCTCAGTGCTCAGTTGCAGCAGAATCTTAGCTGATGGTCCTTACCTTTAAAGTATTTGTGATGGCAGCACCAAACTTCAGTGTATCCCTCAGCACATACTCCTGCATCCTGGAATATGCTGGTTGGCAACGTTTGCTTGTGGATATTTTGTTACATTGAAGGACCAACAAGTTTTGAGAAAACCAAAATGCATCTTTTCACTGGGTTGATAATCTTCCAGCAGCTGTTGATGTTTGTCTTAGGAATGCCCGAAAGTTTCTGTAGGAGTGAGGCTCAGGTGGCAATCAAGAGCAATCTGCTGCTTTCATATACCGGCAGCTGGAAATGGGCACAGTTCTGGTCCTGGTTTCACATTTAGCAAAGTAGGAAACCATTTACTTATATTTCCAAAGGCAGCCACAGGTGCTTCCCTTAAAGGCTATTGGCTTGGCAGATCTCCACCCTGAAATAATTGGCCAGATTGTGCTCAGTCCCATGCTGCACCAGCTACGTAACCATACAGCCCCCAACTCCCAACTTCCTCCAGGCTTTGGTTCCACAATCAATCCACTAGCAGACTGAGCCAAGAGTGGCAACTGGGCTTCTAGGGCATCTGATATCAAAGTCCCGTTTCACTAATTCTTAATGTCTCTAGTAATTAGCAATATCTATAAATGGTTGAAATTGTTTTAAATAATTTTTTTAGTTACATATTTTTAAATAGAATATTAAAATAAGAAATAGTAAATTTTGTCAAAACACATGAACTACAGCTAATTAATTAAATGCATAAATATACAAAGAATTAAAGAAAATTAAATAACAAATCTTTGGCTGGGATTAGGCTGAGGGCACCCCGGCTTAAGGACTCAGTGGGTACATGGTGCTGGTGGCAAGCCGATAGTTCCATGGCACACATCCGACCCCTTGACCAGCCCATGTCAACCAATGAGTTCAGGGTCATTCCAAAAGGCTAGGTAGTTTGTCCTTGTCCTTCAGCATTAGCCAAACCAGAGCTGGTGCTGCTAATGTGGCTCCATTCAATTGAATTGGGTCACTGACTTCATCTAAAAAGGGAGTGTAGATAAGTGTTTTGTTTATTTCTTAATTTCAATGTATATTTCAGTTTTTACTTATAGCAGTATAATATGCTCTTAAATAAGTTTTTACTTTTTTTATTTAATGATTTTTAATCATTTTAATTATTTTGTTTCAACTGCTTCCAAACCCTTCTTAATACTTAGAGACATTTGGAACGAGTGAAAAGGCCTTCTGACAACACAGGCTGGATGTGGGCAGGGTCTTATATTTTACCTGCTTACACCAATTCGCCAGTCATGGCACACCTTGTGGGATAACTCAGGTAGAAATGCTGGCAAGTCCTTAGGACTTGTGCAGTTGCAAAAGTTTAGTGTGGCCATGGAATGAACACAGTGATGAGACTGACCACAAGGCACAGATCAGGTTGCGCATGATCTGCTCCATCAATGTATTCAGGGAAAGAGCAAGAGTCAGTTGTGTGCCAGCATGGAAGTATTGAAGGTGCTGATGTGCATACAACATTATTCAAGGAAACATTCTTATTATCAAGTATTCTGAGATCCTCCCAAGTGAAGTGTTCTCATTTTCCCCGTGCCAATCTCAGCAGTATCTCCTACTAAATGTTGAGCAGACTGCAGAACTAGTGACTCGTCGACAGTGCATTCTGGCCCACTGTCCTCTTCTCTCAGTTATGATCCAATTTGGCAAAGAGTCTAAAACAATTTACATAGGACTGCAAGGCACCCTGTCCATTGTGGCATTTGTCATGTTGCTGTTGTGAATTAAGCACACATTACATTCTCCCTCAGAAAACAAATGCTGCATGATTCAAATTTCTAGAACTCAGTTATTTCATTTGAAGCTCATTGTGCATGAAAAATTAAGGAATATTTGTGGATAATTGTTTTTTTGCCTTTGAGGAATGAACCTTCTATCTTCTACCCAATCACAACATCAATTCAGAAGTGTACGTTAGTTCAATTATATAAAGGAACAGATGAATATACTGCAGCAGGATAAGAAGGTAAATATAATTAGGTATGTACGTGGGAAACCTTATTACAGATAAAATGATATACAGACAGACAGGCCAGCTTGGTAATGAATCCTATCAGCCTGAATAAAAATAATTAACCAGCGTGACCCATTTTAATAACACATCTAGGGAACTGTCAAACAGCGTGCTGTGATATTTAATGGAAACTGGACAATCAAGGATATCACCATCAAATAAATAGATAATGTGTTATTGAGGAACTGTTTCCTTTGCTGAGGAAAATCAAAAGGATTTGGTCTTCTCAAGGTTAAGTGGGAGGAAAAGTGAGATTGTCACTAGGAGATTGGATACTTTTCACTTGAGAGGACGTCTGGAGCAACTAATGCGATTGGGGTACTGAGTAATAAGATGGTTTTTTTGAATGATAAACAGCTCAGTCTGGCACAAATATTGTAGAGATTAGTTAAGTATAGTGGAGAAAGAACTGGGACAAGGACAAAAACCTAAGGGATTTCAACAGGTACTGGTTTACTGTGCCGCAAAATAATGTGCTGATATTGATTGGAATGGCATGAAGTGATTGGGTTTCAGTGTCAATTATCGATATGTAAACACTTCCCTTGCACACATGGGGACAAGCTCCTTTAAATCAGTTACATTTATGCTAATACACAAGTACCACAATGCTGTATTTCCCTCTTGTAATGAGGATATCAGCAGTAAGATTTTGTTTAATTGCCATTGTCTGTCATCCCTAACTATGCAACGTTGTCCACAATTACCAAAAATAGTGCTTGGCAAAATCTGAATTTATGGGTCAATCCTCATGTAGCTCACTTGTGTTTTGTACAAAATGTGACACAGGCAATAAGTGAAATTTGTGTTTCAAAGACAAATTAGGTGAGATATTTTGTTTGGTTTTCTTGATGCATCAGAAAATTGGACATGAACTTCTGATTATTTTTAAATTAGAATTTTAAAGGTGCAAAATCATAGGCTGTAGGTACACAGGTTCCTGGCAGCACAGTGGCACAGCTAGTTGAACTGTTGCATCACATTGCCAGTGACCTGGGTTCAATCATGGCGCCTGATAGATTGCCACCAAATTCACTCCCGGTATAATCTCCTAATTTATCTCCAATATGTCTTAAATTCCTATAAGTAAACATCAACTCATCTTAAAGTTAAGGCCTAGGTATTGTAAATTATTGGGTCTTATACAGTGCCTCAGTCAACAGTGCAGTAGATTAAACTATTGGACATGAAGATCAGTGCATCTAACCTAACAATAAAGTACGCTTTACTTAGTAAACTTACTCTCATCAATTACCATTAGCAAAGCTAGTGGTAAAAGCTTAACACCTTCTCACAACATGCCTTTAATTATGCAGAGCATCTGTTGACAACACTCTGGGGCATATGTCTGGGTTTGCAGTAAACATTTGATTGTGCAATAAAGTTAATTTACTCAGAAAACAGTCTATTTCATGAGTGGAGAAAAGTGAAGGGAACAGAAATTATGATAGAAAATACATTAATTTTCCCTGACAAAACTTTGGTAATTCCAGCAGAAAATTCTTAAGAGAATAGTCACAGATAAAATATGTTCATTAAATCAATCTCCTTCATTTACAGCAATGCATTGACAGCATAATCACCTCAGCTTTGTCTGGAATGGCATTGATAGTATATGGAACATTAATTAAAATGGAAGATGAACCCATTTCATCATAAGTATTTTCCAGGCATTTCCACTGTGAACCTTTTCACAAAGCTGTACACAAAGTCATCCAGGTTAATTTTAACAGAAGATGAGATTGGTGGGTGGGTTATCCAAGTGGCAAGCTCGTGCAGTGGGAGTGCCTGCAGAAATTTTTAATCTTGAGTTTCTTTTCAATATGTGATGTTCATCTCCAATCCATAATTTAAGACCATGCTTTACTTCCCATTAAACTATACTACAGCATATGCTTATAATTAAAACATTATTTAAAATGTTACCTTCAGATTCATATAACTAGATAAGGACTTCCATTTCATTCCTTCAATGATCTGTAGAGATTCTAAATTGTTTTTGTTTTTTGGATACTTTAATGACAAAGCATGCATTATTTACTAAAAACTATTAAAATCTTTTTTTTATTTTTTGCGTCCATTCTGTCACTATATTTATAATAGAGTTTATTGATAGGAATTCAGCCCCAGTTAATAGTTAACCATTCTATATCATAGTAATTGTGTGTTCTATTCCAGTTCCAAAATTCATTTTAATTGGAGATGAATTTCGGAAGCAGAGTTGCATGCACAATTGCTATTATATTGTGCTTTTAGCACTACCAACCAGATATGAATTTCTAAGCAACTCATTTATCAAAGTACTCACTTTGATCTTTACCTGGCACTCAACTATATTTTTCCCTTGGTTTCCCATTTCTGAAAGGAAATCAATTGTCCATTTTCTAATTAGACAGTATTGTGAAACATGTAAAAGCAATTGGAATTGCATTTTCATTTAGATCACCAGATAAGGTTATTTTTAGTAAATTATTCTGGTTTGCATGAATTTATCAAACTCAGCGCTCAACAAGATGGTTTAAGGATTACCAGAAACATAACGTTTGAAAAGGGGATTTGCTATTTTTCTTTTAAAGAGGAAATCACCATGCTTCAATTTCCAATTACCTTCACAAATCAAAAGTTGCATGAAAACACATTTTTGTAAAGTGGAAGGGAAAGCAAAGGAGCCAAATTCCTTTTGATCAGGAAGATATTGAGGGTGAAATTTGCCTCGGGCAGTAGTGTTAAATGGGGGATAGTAAATCAGCATCCCATTTTACTCTCTGCCTGATTATCTTTTCCATTAACTTTAATGTTTAAAACAGGCTGCCAATTTTCCATCCCCCATTTGGTGCTACCACCCAAGAAGAATGTCATCCTAATTATTCACAGATGATGGTTTATCTCATCAAACTGCGTATTTGTAAATTAACAGCAAGTGATTTGCCCAACATTGTCTCATGAAAGCAATGCCACTTTAACAGCTTAATTACCTACCTTTCATTGAAGTTATCTTTATTTTTTGAATCTATGTACAACATGTGGATGCCATTAAAAGTACTGCAAATACATTTGACTCTGTCGCTGGAATGAGAGATGAAACTCTATTAGAGATTTGATTTCAGAGAAATATGTTTCAGGCCATGGGTTTGCACTGCAAATGAATAAACAGCTCTGTTGCAGATGTAATTTGATTGTTGGGTGTTGAGAATGTGGTTTATAAATAATTCTGTTTATACCCAGATCCTATAGCTTTAGTTTTCCCCTCTTTGAACTCTTGTCAGTTATAACCAAATTAAGAATCAGTTTTTGTGTGAACTGTAAAATATGTATTTCCTCTGGGCAAGCGATATTATAAAATGAAACACCTCTGAATAAACAGGTTTATAAATACACGAGGTATGAATATTGCAGAAATGGGAAACAAATTACAATGTTAAGAGTGTGCAAAATATAAAGTAAGTTAGAGTGCAGTGCTATTCAACTTTGTACTGCCTGGAACCCTGTTAAGAAATATGAACAATGCAGATATCAAAAACTTGCTGGTCCAAGGAACTGGGGAAAGTGCATTCTGCCTATTTCACAGTCAAATTACCATTTCCTCAGGTCTTGATAATTCCATGTTATCTTGAACATATATTTCTGCAAGGGAAAAGAATTCCAGCAGTTGGAAATCTGAGGATAACAACAGAAACTGCTGGAATCAGTCAGCTTATTTACAGTCAAAGATTGACATTGAAATTGTAGAGCTACCTCTAGTACTAATTTATTCTAATTTGGGTATAGAATTTATAGTTCACTCCAGTATAAAGTTTCCCTTGCAATCTGAGCTTTCTCTGACATAATTTTTTCATGTTAATTGTTTTAGGATAGCTTGTATGGAACATGGACCTTCCCAAGAACAGAAACCTACATCTTTTACTCTCAATCACACTGAGTTAGTGCAACTCAGGTCTTACAATTAACCCTGATCAAGATGAATTGCTTACTCGAGTAAACTGGTCAGCCACTATCCATCCTGTCAACATAACACGGAAAATATAACTTCATTATGTAGGCTAAACCAATGGTTAAATTTACTTGTCATTAAGAAGGCTATACAAAATAAAAGAGGAAAACTACTAAATAATGTAACACTTGAAAAGGTACTCTACAAGATCACTTATTCAGAATGTTCTTTTCAGTTTTTCTCACTGCTTCTTAGATTTGAGACACTTTTTTGTCAAATGAATTGTGTAAGGTTTCTCTTATATCTTAGTTAACAGTATCTTATCAGTAGTTGCATCTTTGGAAATGTAAAATCCGGAGAACAATCTAAGCCTTAAACACCATGGAATCCAATACTTCTAAGAATCGCATTGGGACATTTACACCTTTGAAAATAAAAGTTTTTCAAAGAAAAAACATAATGGGCTGGATTTTGCAGTGTAAATAATTGATGGGCCCTTATGGTGCTGTCTGCGTGGAGTTTGTTCTCCCCAATAACATGTGCCCTCAAGGTGCTCTGGTTCCCTTCCACATCCCAAAGTCATAAAGATTGGTAGGTTAATTGACTGCTATTAATTGTCCTGAGTGAAGGTGGGTGATGGAATTGATGGCAATGTAGGGAGAATAGGTTACCATAGGAAAAATTAGTGGGGGGTTGCTCTGTGAACTGGTATAAACCCAATGGGCCAAAGGCCATCCTTCTGTGTTGTAAAGAAATATGAGTTCAAGCTCCAAGCAGTTGCACACATGAAACTAAATGCAGTAATCAGGAAGTACAGTTGTCTGCTCCTTAGGTGCTGCTGTTTAGTAGCATCTTACCAAGAGGCATAGCAATGAAATCCATGAGGCCAGGGTATTTAACAACGAGAGTAGTTTAGGACCATTCAAGTGTAAGCGAATCTTTAACAGTATGGCAGGTCTTAATTACTGCCAAACATCCTCACTGGCATTGAAAACTTTTACCAGTGTGAACTCCCTGCATACAGATTTTAATTATTGCTGAAGTTTAAAAAATAAAGTGCATTTTCTTTTCATTCAATCCTTTTCATTTCTCTTGTTCTCTCTCACCTGCATCCTTCCCTCTCTTTAGTTTTCTCCCTGTATTTCTTTTGACATTGAATGAACCACTCATGGCATCACCTTGAGAGAGCGGATGTCTTACTTCTCACCTCGGGGTTCGAAAAAAGGGCGGTAAAGGCAGAAAAGGAAACTGGACACAGGCATCCATGGTCGGATCTTCCCACTGCTCAATGTCCCTGATGTTTGTGGCTCAAGCCCTGAACTTGTCAACCATTGTTACACTCAGTACATCAGGCAGCACTTAATCCATAGAGGAGATCATCCTTGACCATGAGGGACTACTGACCATTGAGCACTCTCCCTGATTTCTCAAGTTCACATCCTGAAAGGCCCAAGAAGCATCCGTAAATCCAATTGGTTAAGGAGATATGTCTTACTCATCCTGTTTGCAAGATCCCAGAACCCCTGTGCATTGCTTTGGATTTCATCATTTTCTAAGGCAATCCCTTGGGGTCATAGAACATAGAACAGTACAGCACAGGAACAGGCCCTTTGGCCCACTACGTCTGTGCCAAGCATGATGTCAAATTAAACTACTACCTTTTTCCTGCACATGATCCGTATCACTCCATTCCCTGCATATTCACATGCCTATCTAAAAGCCTCTTGAACCCCACTATTGCCTCTTGAATGGCACACACCACCAGGCTCAAGGACAGCTTCTACACCACTGTGATAAGACTATTGAGTGGTTCCCTTATACAATGAGATGGACTCTTGACCTCACAATCTACCTTGTTGTGACCTTGCACCTTATTGTCTACCTGCAATGCACTTCCCTGTAGCTGTGACATTTTACTCTGTACTCTGTTTTTTTTTACCTGTCCTACCTCAATGCCCATCATACGAATGGTAGGCAAGACAAGTTTTTCACTGCACCTCAGTACAAGTGACAGTAATAAATCAATACCAATACTATTGTATCTGCTTCCCATACCACCCCTGGCAGCACATTCCAGGCACCTACCACTCCCTGTGTAAAACAAAACTTGCCCCGCACAATCCCTTTAATTTTCCCCCTCTCACTTTAAAGCTATGCTAAGTATTCATCATTTCTACCCAGTAAAAAAGATTCTCACTGTCTGCCCTATCTATGCCTCTCATAATTTTATAAACTTTTATCATGTCTCCCCCCAGTCTCTGGTGCTCCAGAGAAAATAATCCATGTTTGTCCAACCACTGCTTAAAGCTAATACCCTCAAATTCAGGCAGCGTCCTGGTAAACCTCTTCTTCACCCTCTCCAGAGCCTCCACATCCTCCCTGTAATGGGGTGACCAGGACTGCATGCAATACTCCAAGTGCAGCCTAACCAAAGTTTTATGCAACTTCAATATGACTTCCTGAATCTTATACTCTATGCCCCAAGCGCTGAAGGCAGGCATGCCAATCACCTTCTTTACCACTCTATCTACTTGAGTTGCATCATTCAGTAGTGCATGGAATTGGACCCCAAGATTGAATGCAAGGGTCCTGGATGACATGTTTCCGTTCCAGTGCTGTGGTGACTGATGAAGCCAATGTGGGAACTGCAGACATTTCCAGAGATAGGGCAGGACGTGCCTGATGCAGCAGATAGATGGATAGTCTGCATGCGATGCATGAACTCAGAACTCTCAGTCCCATCCTAAATTCTCCTTATCCACTTTAAGCAGCCATGGGGTGAAGAATCTCAAGAATCAATGGGAATGTCACATTATTTCAAGGTGGTTTTGAGCATATCTTTGACTCTTTTCATCTGTTTGTTTGGTAATCTCTTCCCTTGGAATAGAGTTGGTTTTGGAAGTCTGGTTGTGGACATGCCCTGTCAGCATATCCAACTGAGATGAACTAAGGTCTTGGTGCTGTGGGTTTTAATCTGGAAAGACACTGCTGTTGGTCCTTCTCGTAAATGTGGATGAATTTGCAGAACGTTCTTTCCAGTATCTTGAGGAGCTTGCTTAAGGTTGTTCTGGTCTCAGAAGCATATTGGAGGGCAGGAATCACTGACGTCCAGTAGGCCATGAGTTTTGTGCCAGATCTGAGGTCTTGGCCTTCAAATATCCTTCTTCTCCATTAACCAAAGGCTCGCGCATTGAAGGTGATGGTGAATTGCATCACTTGTCTTTGCTGAGTGGTGTCTTGCAATGTGTAGGAAGTGGTTCATGTTTTCCAGAAACTCACCATGAACCTGTATTGTCAGATGGCAGTGTTCTATTAACTGCAGCTGCAAATCTGTGGGTAAATTTACATATAATGATGTGGTTAGTTTGCTGTTGATTACAAAATCAGGCCAATAGAAAGAAACTTAACACTTTGTGAGTCATCAGATTAATGGTTCATGATTCCTTTCCTGCAATTTAATGACTTTATGTTAAGAGATGATAACAATGAAATATTAAGCAATACTGTGGCAAAGATCAAGTCAATTGTTATTTTATTCATGTTGCTACTGCATCAAAGGAAGTCTTTAACTAATTTAGAATTATTGCAGAGGACTTGGTTTAGTATTTTGCAAAAGTATCAGCTTTTCGTTTACATCATCTTTTGAAACTGCAATACAAAAAAAGAATTGTGTATATTTGTCAATTTCTTCTCAACTTTAAAACCATCAAAGCTACTGCAGATGAAAAATACAATGATGCTGGAGGAACTCAGCAGGGCAGGCAGCATCTGAGAAGAAAAGCAGACGGTCAACATTTCAGGTCAGGACCCTTCTTCAGGACTGAAGATAGGAAAAGGGGAAGCCCGGTGGGAGCTTCATGAGTCCCTCTCTCACTGCTCCCCCTCTGTGATCATCGGGCCTACCCTTTTCATATCTCCAATCCTGAAGAAGGGTCCTGACCCAAAACGTTGACTGCCTGCTTTTCTCCATGGATGTTGCCTGGCCAACTGAGTTCCTTCAGTATCATTGTACTTTTCATCTAGATTTCAGCATCTGCATTCCTTTATTTCTCTAAAGCTACTGCAGATTTGACTAGAATATAACATCTACCTTACTCCTGAAGATTTATAATGGATATGTATATTATTATCTCTAATTTAGCTCATAGCTAAAAGTTGTATTTGTTGGGTAGATTGGATTAAGTGAATTGCCTCATGCTTAGGGGCAAGATTTTGCTGTTTCTGTGCAAATATGTCAAAGTAATTCACTAGTTGTCCTCAAAGAACCAAATGTTGCCATTAAGTACCTAGAATTTAGTTTAATGCTCCCTACACTCACAAGCAATTACAAAGCCAATATAAAATCTAGAGAGAATTGTTTGGGTTAGGGTTAGTGTTCGGATAATGCATCAGGAAGCCAGGTATATCGGTAGGCTGGAAACAACAAATAGTTTTTTGTCAAAACAACAAATAGTTTTTCGATAATGACAAAATAATACAGCATGGAATTAGGCCATTTGGCCCATTGTACCAGTTCAAACATAAGGCAATTGCAAATATGTATTGTACTCATTAATAAAATCACAATTAAGGATATGCCTTACATATAACATTCTCATGAACTGGTGACCACTGGTCCAAACAACCCAAGGAATTTGAGAGAATGTTTAAGAATGTGAGTTCACAATCTAGAGCTAATCCCAGCAGAGGGAATCTTGGAGCACACTCCCTTGGTAAAATCTGGAGAGAGTTAATGGGAATAAGGGGAGAATAAAATGGGGTTAGTGTAGAATTGGTGTAAATGGGTGCTTGATGGTTGGCACAGACTCAGTAGGCCAAAGAGCCTGTTTCTTTACTGTACGACTCTATGATTCTCAGACTACATACCGATTAATATAATTGAATGGAAAAATCAGGGAAAGTGTTCCTGAATTTCCAGTATTCAATCTTAGCCAATTGCCAGGGTTAAAATAAAAACATTTTGTTCAGTTGGGTAATTAACACTTGGAATTGATGACATAGAGCTATACTAGGGGTTTCTGTATATATTTATGGACTCACACTTTTGTATGGAGACAAGTGACTGCAGATTCTAGAATCTGGAACAAAAAAGTAAACTGCTGGAAGAAGTCAGTGGCTGGGTGGTGTTTGTGGAGGCAAAGGGATGGTTGATGTTTTGGGTCGAGACCCTGCATCGGGACTGAGAGTATAGAAGGAAGATAGCCAGTATATAGAAGTGAGAGGGAGGGGTGAGACACAGGTTGGTAGGTATAGGTAGCCTAGATGAGGGAGGTTGGGGGGAGTGATGGACAGATTGAGCCAGTAAGCTTTGGTCTATAAAGCAACCTCCATCTATTAAAATAACTAAGTTCAATAAGTTGAGCTCCAGTGGGGTCTTTTTTGATGAGGTTATCAAGAGGATGAATTATTTTGAAAAAAATCTGATAATACTGAAGAAAATTATACCAAAATATGCAGTCAAGGAAGAAAGGCATATAACAGAATACATAGTAATTCAGTTGCTATTTAATAAGACATTGACCTTTTACACTTTTGTATGATAGAATTCTTGCACAATATTGTGTAAGTGCCTCAGAATAGATCCCTTGAGCCCTTATGATATTTTATAAAGTCTTTCAAACTGTTTATAGCTTTTTGACCATTTTTACCACATTGATATGAAGTAAGTAAGCATTTTTCCCCCACAGTGAATATACAAAAAATATAAATTACCAGAAATGTTTATACAGAAGATATGTGTTGTAAAGTTGGCTTTCTGTTTTTGTGCATTCTAGAAGATTTGATTAGACCTTTTGGGCAAGTTAGTGCTCAACCCCCAGGCATCTGCAACACTAATAGTATTACATATAATCAAGAGCTGTGGGACTGAGGAGTCACACTTTTTTAAAAATCTCTTTGAATAGTGTGCAAACTGTAACCCAGTACCTCTTGTTAAAGAAAACAGAAGCAGGATGCAAGTAAAACCAGTGCCCAGATTGGACACTCTGAACCAATCTGATCCATTAAACTAACAACTTGTGCAACACTTCACCAGTCTCAGATGAGTCCTTGCATCTACAACTTTAAAAGAAATATGAACTCTCCAGAAGATGAAGGGCTTGATTTTCCGCATGTTTGTACCTGTTCAGGGAGCGGAGGGAACATAAAACAGAACATAGAACAGTACAGCCTAGGAACAGGCCCATCGGTCCACAATGTTGTGCTGAACTAACTAAATTAGTAATCAAATGCCCAACTAAACTAATCTCTTCTGCCTACACAAGGTCTATATTCCCTCCATATCCTGCACATTCATGTGCCTATCTAAGAGTCTCTTTCGTATTTGCCTCCACCACCAACCCTGGCAGTACATTCCAGGCACCCACCACTCTATGAGTAAAAAGACTAACCCCACACATCTCCTTTGAACTTACCCCCTTTCACTTTATATGCATGCCCTCTGGTATTAGACATTTCAATCCTGGGAAAAAGACACTGGCTGTCTACTCTATCTATGCCTCTCGTAACCTTATAAACCTTATCAGATGTCCCCTCAGCCTCCACTGCTCCAGAGAAAACAATCCAAGTTTGTCCAACCTCTCCTTATAGCACATGCCTTCTAATCCAGGCAGTATCCTGGTAAATCTTTCCTGCACCTTCTCGAAAGCCTTCACATTCTTCCTGTAATGGAGCAACCAGAACTGAATGCAATACTCCAGATGCAGCCTAACTAGAGTGTTATAAAGCTGCAACATAGTTTCTCGACACTTGAAATCAATTTTTCAACTAATAAAGGCAAACATGCCATACACCTTCTTTACTACCCTATCAACCTGTGTAGCCACTTTCAGGGAGCTATGGACTTGGAACCCAAGATCCCTCTGCACATCAACACTGTTAAGGGTCCTGCTATTAACAGTGCACTGTCCCGTTACATTTGATCTCTCAAAGTACAACACTTCACATTTGGCTGGGCTAAACTCCAGCTGCCATTTCTCCACCTTCGTATTGTCTGCAAACTTACCAATCCAATCACCTATGTTTTCATCCAGGTAATTTATATATATCACAAACAGCAGAGATCCCAGTACGGATCCCTGCGGAATACCACTAGTCACAGACCTCCAGTCAGAATAAGTGCCATCGACCACTCCCCTCTGTCTTCTATGGGCAATATAATTCTGAATACAAATGGCCAATTCACTGTGGATCCCATGCATCTTAATCTTCTGGATGAGCTTCCTATGAGGGACCCCGTCAAACGCCTTACTAAAATCCATGTAGACAACATACACATCTCTACCTTCACCAATCACCTTTGTCACCTTCTTGGAAAACTCAGTCAAATTAGTAAGATATGACTTGCCCTGCACAAAGCCATTCTGACTTTCCCTAATTAGGCCATGGTTTTCCAAATGCTCATAAATCCTACTTTTCATGGCCCATCCTGGCTTTCCTAATTCCCTTCTTGAGTTCTTTTCTGGCTTCTTTATAATACTCAAGGGTTCTATTTGATTTTAGCTTCCTAAATCTTACATATGCTTCCTTTTTCTCCTTGACTAAATTTACCAGATCTCTCATCATCCAAGACTCCCTTACCTTGCCATGCTTGTCCTTCATTCTTACTGGAACATACCTGTCCTGCACTCTGTGCAGTTAGTCTTTAGACACCCTCCACATGTCAGATGTGGACTTGCCAAAAAACAGCTGTTCCCAATTAACTCCCCCGAGTTTCTGCCTAATACTCTTGTAATTTGCCCTTCTCCAATTTAATACTCTCCTGCAAGGTCCATCCTTATCTATAGCTATCTTAAAACGTAAGAAGTTATGGTCACTGTTCCTTTATTGTTCTCCCACTGAAAGGTCGGTCACCTGGCCAGGTTCATTTCCCAATTCCTGGTCCAGTATGGCCCCTCCTCTATTGGACTATCTACATGCTGATTAAGAACTCTCCTGGATCCACCTAACAAATTATGCCCCATCTAAATCTCTTGCACTAAGGAGGTCCCAGTCTGTATTAGTAAGTTGAAGTCACCCACTACAATAACACGTTATTTTTACACCTTTCCCTAATCTGTCTGTATATCTGGTTCCTCAATGTCCTGGTGGCTATCGGGTGGTGGTGGTGGTGGTGGTGGGGGTGGTGGTGGGGGGGGGGGGGGGGGGGGGGGGGGTGGGGTCAAAAGGACAATCCCATCAGGGTGATTGCACCTTTCCTATTTTTGAGTTCTACCCGTATTTATCTCAGTGGATGAGCCCTCCATTATGTCCCTTCTGAGTGTGGCTGTGATATTGTCCACGATTAATAGCACAACTCCTCCCCCCTCCGCCCACTTTTTTTTACCTGCTTCTCTATCTTTTCTTAAACATCAAAACCCTGGAACATTAAGCATCCATTCCTGTCCCTCTCTCAATCAAGCCTGTTATGGAACATCATAGTTCCGTGTACTGATCCATGCTCTCAGCTCATCACCCTTACCCACGATACTCCTAGCATTCAAATAACACACTTCAACCCATCCATCCCATTGTGTCTATTACCTTGCTCCTGCCTGTTCCTACTGGTCATGACATCTACCTTCCTCTCAATCCCTCCACTTTCTGACCTAATGCTCTAGTTCCCATCCCCCTGTCAAACTACTTTAAACCCTCCTGAGTAGAAGAAGCAGCAGAAATCCCAGAAAATTATGCTTCCTTCTTGACCCTTTCAACAAGAACACGACCCTCACAACCCCACCTAACTTCACCATTTCAAGAAAGTATGAGGACATTGGGGGAGGGTGGTGCATGGTAGCATATGGTTAAGTTACCAGCATAGTACTGATCCAGGGAATCTGGGGAATTCAGCTAATTAAGTAAATCAGTAAGAAAACACTTGTGTCTTTAATGGTAACTATGAAACTGTGGGATTGTCATAAAAAGCTTACCTTGTTTACAAAGAGGAGGAGTCCTCCCTGACCTGCATATGACTCCAATCCCAAAGCATGATTGACTTTACTGTCCTCTAAAATGGCCTAGCAGGCAAATCAGTTCAGAGCAATTAAAAATGGCAATAAATGTTGGCTTTACCAGTGATATCCAACTCTTTAACAAAAAATACAAAAAAAATCATCATAGTTGCTGCTTTTCTTTCCCTCTTGTGTGACTTGGAAGGGAACTTACACGTGACGATATTTCATCACCAATAGCATGATGGAAGTTTAGAAGACCTCCATTCTAGCCCTTTTTATATCAGCATTGCCTTCCTTTGATAACATAATGAGCCTTTTCTCATTGGGGAAACCTTTCCTCCATTGTAAGAAAAAGTACTATAGGCTGTGTTGAATATTGATAGACAAGTTAATGCATGTTGGTACATTAACTGCCACTTTTAATTCTCTCTGTTGTGAAGAAATTCTCACACATATTATCCACTGATGATAACATTGGTTGGTGATACAGGGGAAGAATTCTTCCACTTTGTAAACTAAAGGTGCCAAAGCCAATGTTAAAGTCCAGATATGAAAATACTTATTTCAGCATTGAAGCTGAGGAGGGGACATTAACATTTTCATTGAATGTATTCTTTCCAACATTCCATTTGGCTGCTATTTTAATGTGGTAGTCAACCATTTTGTCCCAATTAATCAAGTAGAGCATTAGCAAGTAATTTTGTTATGTTTCACTTGCCAATGTTGTCAATTGTCAACTCCAAACTGGTGGCTCATTGAGAACCTAGATGATCTATTTGCAAAATAAAGGACACAAGCTGAAGTAAAGTTCACATAGGTGTCATGTGTTTTTAACCACATAACTAAAGGAGTAAATTTCTCTATTTTCTGACTCTCTGCTCCTTATTGTGAATATTAATTGCTTGAGAGCACACGAAATCCAAGCAAATCATTTTCTAACTATTTAAATTAATGGATGAAAATTTCTGAGCAGCACATGTCTGAATATCTAATGTACAGCCAAGCCAAGAAAAGTTTGCTAATGGAAAATTCTGTCATAAATTGGCCTTTCATATAAAAGAAAGTTATGAGCCACTGATATTGGGAATTATTGTAAGCTGGCAGCACAATCAATAAAATTAACTGAATTTTTCAATAATTAATTAACTTTCCTTTCTGTGTGTCTGCTGTCAGTCACAATTGTTTAATAAGTTGTTCAACATGATCCCTTTGTTTGTTGAGTTCTTCCCTAATGATCAGATCATTGATTGTGAATCATTGATTCTGACTTGTTTAACTCCATCTGATTAATGAAGTGAGGGAATGCAGGCATTGAACAGAGGCCCAAAGTGCCACCTACAACTAACTCACTTAAATAACTCCCAATGCAATGTCATTATTCAGGAAAGTATATTTTTCCCCACTGATACTAAACTCAGCTTTGTTAGAAATCTAAAATTCCAGGATCACATTCTTTTTCTTCATTGCACTTGTTTCTAACATCCATGTCCTGTCATCATTGAAGCACCGCCAATGCAAGGGTAAAACAGTTCAAGGGAAAAGGGCATGAAATTCATTCTTGTTGCAATCACCCTAATTCCAAGAACAACAAAAGAAGAATGCTTCTACTAATATTTTCTACTGAGCAATTCATCGGATCCAAGGTAACTTTTCAGGAGGTTCAACAAAGATTCAACAAGAATAACTAAAAATTATCTTAAGCAGATTGACCAGGATGGTCATTGACCTGAGATCAACTCTTGGATCTCGCACTGGGTGACTGTTGATAATCAGCTGTGTCTACTTGGAATTGCTTTCTCATAAAATCAACATACCAACATTCTGATGCTATCTGGCCTGTAGATTTCCTCCAGTAGTTTGTTTTTGCTCCCATATTATGGCTTCTTCAATGTCTTGTGTCTCTAAAACCAATGTCCTCCAGTTACTGCAGAATACTGCATAAATCCTAACAGTGTGAAGACATGGCACAAGGAAGGTGTGCACAAGCACAGATCTGTGATCAACTGACTGCTGCACAGGCTGAAGGTGAAGGAACTCACTGGCTGGGAAGTAAAATAGAATCCATTGCTGTTTGAAGCATGTTTGTAATGTTTTCTTTCATTTTGTGTGTAAGTATTACGCTTGTGGAATACTAATTAAACTCTTCGGTGTGAAATCTTTCTAATATTTGATAGAAAGTTCCACAAGGATAGTGTAAACATTTATTAGGATTGTAGAAGTATGACAGTTTTGGTTCCCCACCACCACTCCTACAGAGTTACAGAGCAGGCACAATGGCCTGAATAGTCGAACCTGCTTCTATTCTTTAGGTATTTTTTGAAATCATGTGGAGTGAATGAAATTCACTAAAGACTTGCTTCTATGGTGGTGAAGATCTTGGGAGAAGGCAGAGTTGAATCATCTACTTGGCACTTCTGACTGAACATTGTTGCATATGTTTCAGCCTTGTATATTGCAGCTACCTGCTGGGCCCCACCTCATTAATGATAGGAATGTACTTGGAGTCTCCACCTCCCTTCAGTTGTTTAATTGTTCACTGCTATTCATGACCAGATGTGGCAGGACAGCAGAGCTTTGATCTGATCTGATCTGTTGGTTATGGGATTGCTTAGTTCTGCCTATTGCATGCTATTTTTGTTGTTTCACAATCTGTGTCTTGTATTGCAGCCTTACTGGGTTGGCACCTCAGTTTGAGATACACTCAGTGCTGTTCCCAGCATGCCTTTCTATGTCTCTCATTAAATGACGTTGATTGTTGATTGTTAAAGATATAGATTTATATTATCCATCTTATTAAAACATTAATCAATTTGTCATCTGAAAGGCTGAAGAAACACATCTGGAGAATTTTTTGAGCTCATTGTATCCAGTTCACAAAACAAAAGATTTTACTGTCTCCATCCTTAATTCATCCTACCAGATGACTAGCTATTTACTAGCATCAGGAGTATGGGATTGTCTTTCATATGAGTGACAATTAACCCAAGAGGATATCAAGAGAAAACACAAATAAATCATTCAAATTGTTTCCAGTACAAATACTAAGGAGGAAATGTGCATTAGAAAGTAAGAAAAATACGGGAAAAAAATGGCATTTACTGCCAATGCAGACACACTTAACAAGTGTACAGTGTTATACAGTCCCACTCATATCCACTAAAATTCCATAAAATTCATTTCACAATGACTTAAATCTGTGGAAACTATCAGTCAAAACAATATGGATAACTCCTCCAATATTTTCCCAAAGCAGTGCAATGAATGATTTTGTGTTTAGCTGAGAGAGGAAACATGGCTTTAGTCTGACATCTCTTCTAAAAGCCAGTACATTAAACAGCTCACCATTCCTCAGAACTGTTCGAGAGAGTCGGTCTAGATTTCTGCACTCCAGTTTCTGGAGTATGACTTGACCCTAACACTTGAAACACAGAACCCAATGTGCTATCAGATGAGCCACAACTAACATTGACAGCAAAAGCATGAAGGTTGAGGTAACTGCATTTGTACCAGGTCACGTTTTCTAGCATAGCTCACATTGTAAGATACAAGCATTGGTTTGTTCCATGTATGCCTGTACAGGATTGTGTGAGAAAAGGAAACTCAAATAAATAAAAATGGATGTTATTAAGCTTGGAGGAGGTATTAGGGTACATTTACCTTATTTTCACTTTGTCCTTGGATGAAATTATGTCTGGAATTGCCTCTTATGAGAGTATCAAAGACCTATCTTTGTTTTTTTTTAATTGTGTCATCTCATAAACTCTAGCGTAAAAGGCATCATGAATAGAAGCACAAAATGAGTAACAGGGAACTTAACACTATTCTTTTCTATGTATTTTGCTGTTGTTCATTTTCAGCTTTTGAAAAGATCACTCTGAGAATTACATCATGGCTTTGACCCTCACATTAAACCCCTGAAGTTGCCAAATGTTTTATCTTTATTTTCCTTTCAATATTAAGGAACCAAGGGAAATAGTGATTAAGTGGAAAGGAATGAGTGGTGGGCCAATCACAAGGGGCCACAGCCTAATTTACTCTTATTTTCTTTCTTTATATTCAAATGAGGCTTACATCACAACAAACTTTTGCTGATCTACTGCACCCTGCCTGGAAATCTGGAAATTTTCAGCAAGTCAGGCAGCCATCTGTAGAGTGAGAAACATAGTTAACATTTCAAGTGTATGCCCTTTCATCAGAGTGAGGGATAGTTGGATATAAACAAGTTTAATAATGGAGAAAAAGGTGGGGAAAGGTAAAGGTTGCAGGAGAGAATTAAAAGGAACAGACTGTGATACTCCGAAAGAGAAGTAAGATAAATGATAAAAGGTAGTAAGGACCTAGAGGAGATGTAAATGCTAAATAATTATCTGAAATAAATGAAGAAATATGGAAGAAGTACTGGAAAATTCAGATTTTACTGATTGTAGAGTATGTCACAAATTCTCCAAACACTTGAACCTCATAAAAGGAAAGACTGATTTAACTTATGCCATTATCTTGAACTTGTGGGTCTGTTCACAACCTTCATCTGAGCTGAGCTGATTTTGGAATGTTTTTCTTTTTGAATTGTCAGCTTTTAAAAAATAATCTCTAGTAGTTTTTTTCTCTGTTGGCATATTTATGATACAAATTATTTAACTGACTTAAAAGCCAGGAAGGGCTCCTGTTCCCTACTGCAATCCAGCAACTTCAATGCTCATTTCCGGATATTAGTCAAGGACAGAAAAGCTTCTGCAATGATGCCCTTGTTGTTGGAAAGCTCACTGCAGTCATGCATAATGAGGGAAAAAAGCTTTTGTTAAAAAGTCTAAGCATCAACGGAGGTTTCTGTGCAGAGTTTTAGTGAGAAAGAATGGTTAGTAAAAGTAATTCCTATATCTTTGTAGAACTCTTCAGGAGTTTGCTATTTATAGGTCTGACACCATGCTACCAAGGGGGAACAATGCTTGCAGGGATTGCATACTTGGCAATCATGGGTGAGAAGACTGATTTTCCATCTATTACTTTTCTATGCTGTTTTTAAAAAATGATGATCCAAGCAAAATGCTCTGAGCTGCAGGATTGCACTGTGAAAAAGTTCAGCTTGTAAATGAGAATTTTGCTGACATGCTACAAATGTGTTTTCTTGCTGTGTATTCCAGATACAATGGCATCAGTACTGACAGCTGTGCTCCCACTTCAAATGAACAATGCTAGAGCCCCGGCTAATTAATCTTGAGGGCTTCAATGTAACATATTTTTGATTTGCCCATAGAATGTGTGGGCTGCAATGGTATGACTGCACTTATCGTGTATTCCTAGTTGCCTTCAGGAAGTGATATTTGTTGTTGCTCTGCAACCACTGAGTCATGCTCCCATGATATTGTTAGGTGGGGAATTCCAGAATATGGAATCATTATCAGTGAAAGAATGGTAATGTATGTCTAAGTGATAATGTGCCTGATTTTATTTTCCCATGTCATTGAGCTCTTCTCCTCATCAGTGTTAGCGGTATCATAGTTGGGGGATGTTGCAACTGCTATGATATTTAACTGTCTTCACTGTTCTTGCCCTCTTTAATGGCTTCTGGTTTTGTCTGTGAATGTATAAATGTGTGCAAAATTCAGGAAAAGAAAATCATCTATTTACATTGAACTAAGTATGAACTGTTAGATTGCTCCAAGAGATAAAAAATGTATAATTTATTTCAAATGCAGCAAAACTTAAACAAAAATAATTGAAAACCTTGTAAAGTAAGAGGTATTTGAATATGACTATAATGGTCTTCACAAATGAACAACTTCAAAGGGATGTACATTACATTCAGGAAGGTTTAGAAAATTTGGGGCAAAGCTGCTCAGAAGACTGACAAGTTAGAATATTGTTTCCTTTTGGCAACTGAATATATTTTAAGTGCGGCTTTGTAATGGTGTGTTCATTGCCAAGATAATGTACTCTATTAACTGTTGATCTGGAATATAACATCTGTCTTAAGTTGTTCATATGTTTCCTGCTGCCTTCTTCAGTTCACAGTGTCATCAGTGAAGTTTTGTTTTCTGTTTGTTTTGAAGCAATGAGAGTGGTTTGTAAGGTCAAAAGTTTCATTGCGAGTGTTTGTGTTTAACTGAGGAGGAAAGTGGAGCTATGTACGAAGGGCCAACCTAAAGGAAGACAGTTTTGTGGTGGGCAAGTGGCCAAGTGCCATCAAATGGGTGTCAATTCCCATTGACCCATTGGGTTAGCTCTCCTCAAGATGACCCAATCTCAACTAAACCTCAAAACTGTTATGGAGGTAGAGAGCTGAATTTTTTTATCCCATTCATCCACTTTTTTCACCAACTTCCTCTTTTATTTCCTTCAGTTTATCAGACATGATTAACATCTCTTTTCCATGGTGTGCCCAGACCACTGCACTATGTCATGACTCAAATAAACAGAGTCCAGCATTTACAAATTTAAGATATTTATTTACTAGTCACAAGTACATCGAAACACACAGTGAAATGCATCTTTTGCATGGAGTGTTCTGGGGGCAGCCTGCAAGTGTCGCCATGCTTCTGGCACCAATATAGCATGCCCACAGCTCTTCAACTGTACGTCTTTGGAATGTGGGAGGAAACCGGAGCACCCAGAGGAATGCCACGCATTCACGGGGAGAACGTACAAACTCCTTACAGACAGTGGCCGGAATTGAACTCGGGTCGCTGGCGCTGTAATAGCATTATGCTAACCACTACACTGCCATGCCTGCCCACCATTTTTCATGGTCAAGAGCAGTTAAAAATTCCAGAGGTGTTGCAGGAAGGAATTTCAGCTAAATAGTTTGCCTCTCCATGATCCTGTCCTGGATATGAAGTCATTGCCGTAGCAGAAGGAAGCCCCTTATGCCCTGTAGAGAAGGGAGAAGCTACTGCCATTTGAACATCTCCATCATCATTTTGGTTGCTCCAATGCTAGCAATTCCAGAATCTAATGGAACTTGATTATCCCTGCAGTCATATGTGGGCATGTTTCTATAGGTTATTTGTAGGAGCTTGATAACCTGTCCCAAAATGAGGTCAGGATGTAGAGGGGTGGGTCAGGCCAAAGCCCGAGCTGTTCGTCAGATGCCAGGAAGAAGTGGAATTTTTTGACTGGGTCCTTTGTTTTTACTAAATTCTTTCTGAGCAAGCAAAACCACCAGTTAATTTATTATCTCAAGTTTTTAGTTAATTTTCTAATAATCCAGTCTGAAGAATTATTCTAGTTATTTAATGACTTTTGAGAAGGCTTCACTCACTTTTCCAAACAGAAGGGATAATTCATTTTAAGTTTGTACAAAACATTAAATGTCTTTTCCCCCTCCAAAGATACAGGCACCAGAGCAAAGACGATTTTTAAATTGCTTGAGAAAATGAGGCTTGTGCTAAAAGTAGAATGTAGTAGTGGCTGGATTGTACACTGCTTCCAAAACTTGTTTTCATTTACGTCCTCCACTTTATTTCCCCTGGCCCCGGGTAGAGGCCACACATACTTGTCCAGCTTCTAAATGACCTACATCTGCTCTGGCAGTTGTGAGTGTGAACTTCAGGGAGAATTTGAGGGAGAACCTCATTCTCCTCATTCTCACAATCATTGTGCTTATTTTCCACTCTTAGATTGATTGTAATTATTGAGTACCTGAGAGGAGAAGTACACACGTGTATGGTGTGCTGTGGGGAGGTGGGTGGGAATGGGGAAGTGAGAGCTATATGTATATGTCAGACTGAAAATCTACCAAGAGTCTGGTCTGAGTAGGAAGTGGCTGTGAGTATTAAGATTAGATTCAGCTTTGCTACTGGTCCTGTTCTCAGTGGAAGGTATCTCAACAATGGTCAGCACTGTCTCCTCCAGCAGAGTTAAGTTGCACCTCTCTATCACCCATTGTTTCTTCCAGTTGTGAGTTATTGTGTCCTGAAAGACAGAAGGAATCTGTCTCAGTGAGTATAATAGCTGACAATGTGTTCGGGCTGTGAGATCTTGATGTGTGGTGTGCAGCAACACCAAGTGTATTTGGGTGAGGTGGAGCATATCAACCTTGAGCATAAGAACATAAGAAACAGGAGCAGGAACAGACCAGTCAGCCCCTCAAGCTTGCTTGGCAATTCATGGCAGATCCAGTCTTGGCCTCAGCACTATTTTCCCACTCTCTCCCCACATCTCTTTACTCCCTTGTAATTCAAATGACTGTTAATCTCCACTTTGAATGTATTAGGGGCAGACACAGTAGTGTAGTGATTAGTGTAATGTTTTACAGCGCCAGCAACCTGGATTCAATTCCGGCCACTGTCTGTAAGGAGTTTGTACGTTCTCCCCGTTACTGCGTGGATTTCCTCTGGGTGCTCTGGTTCGGTCCCACATTCCAAAGACGTACTGGTTAGGAAGTTGTGAGCATGCTATGTTGGCTCCAGAAGCATTGCGACACTTGTGGGCTGTCCCCAGAACACTCTACGCAAAAGATGCATTTCACTGTGTGTTTCGATGTACATGTGACTAATAAAGATATCTTACCTTATATCTTATCAATGATTTCAATCACTGCTCTCACGGGTGTAGAATTCCAAAGAGTCATGACCCCCTGAGAGAAGGAATTCCTTCTCAGCTCCATCCTAAGTGATGACTCTTTATTCTGAAGTTATGCCCCCTGGTTCTAGATATCTTCTCCAGGAGAAACATCCTCTCAGCATCTATCCTGTCAATTCCCTTCAGAATCCTATTTATTGGAATAAGATCATTTCTTGATCTTCTAAACTGTAATTTCTAAACTGTAAATTGAGTCTAGGCTCAAGCTGCTCAACCTCTCTTCATACATCAGCTCCTTCATCGCAGGAACCAACTGAATGACCCTTCCCTCCACTGCCTCCAGCAAAGTTGTACTCTTCCTGAAATATGGAGAACAAAATTTTACACAATACTTCAGCTGCAGTCTCACCAGCATCCTGTAAAGATGCATCAAAACTTCCCTACTTTAACATCCTATACCTCTTGCAATAAAGGCCAATGTTCTGTTAGATTCCCAAACTATTTACTGTACTGGATGCTAACTTTTTATTTTCAATGTATTGGGTTTCCCACATCCTTTTGTGATGTAATTCCATTTAAATACTAATTTTGCTTTTTTATTCTTCCTTCCAAAGTAGATAGCCTCACATTTCCCTACATTATATTCCCTACCGATATCCCATGGCAAGATTATTGTTTCCTCTTCATAATTTGCTAACTCAACAATCTTTGTGTCATCAGCAAAAGTAACCACAATACACTCAGTCCTTTCATCCAAGACATTAATATAGATTTTAACTAGTTAAAGGCCTGCCACTGATCCCTGTGGCACCCCACTAGTTATTGAACCACTTATCCTAACTCTATTTTTTTTAGTGAGGCACTCCCTTATCCATGACAGTACATTATGCCTAACCCTAAGTGTTCTTATCTATGTAGTAACCCCTTACGTAGTACTTTATAAAATGCCTTCCGAAAATCCAAATATACCACATTTTCTGGCTCCCCTTTATCCACCCTGTTTGTTACATCATGAAAGGACACTAGCAAATTCGTCAAATGTGATTGAAAGCAAAAGTAGCCAGAGAGTGCATTCTGTGCCTGGGCTGCAGTTTTATTCCAGCTTCCATTGTTGGACTGGTATCTGTGGAGGGGGCAGTGGGCTTATATTCCTTAACTATGCCTCTCTGGCCAATGCAACTTCACATTCTGGCTGTCTTGTTAAACTCTTCCAGAATTAAAAATATCAGAATGTAAATTAATGCCATGTCCAGTGGATGGTGTGCATCAGTCTATAATAGGATGATGTCACAATTCTTGGCCTTGGTATACCTTGGAACTTGACTTCTCAAATTACAGTGCATTTTCAGGTTCACGTGCATTCATAGCAGTTCCCCACTAACATGAAGGCAACAGTACAACTTCATCTTTACAAAATAACATGAATATTTAAATAAACTTCCGCTGGAACCTTATGTGCAAAGATGAGTTTTAAGACATGTTTTTAAAAGAATTAGGAACATACAAAATAATATGATTTCACAGTAAAGAGCTCTTAACAGAAAAGCTCTACCCCTATTCCCCCAGTCTCTGCTATAAACGGTTACGAGATGTGCTGAGGTTTAAAAATGTGTCGTGTATTGGTTTCAGAGCCAAGTTGAAAAATGATGGAAGATAGTTAAGAGAAAAGCTAGAGCTGATCGGATTAAATATGCCTGCAGGCAGGATGTAAAGCCGCATACCTCACTATAATAACCTCACTAGAAGAAGATAAAGATTTTGAAGCAGTTTTGTGATTAAATTGATACTTTAAAGACATAATTACCTCAGTAGGTATGACACTGAGAAAAACTTTGTCTAAAATGGTACGAAGAAGGAAATAATAATAGGAGGTCTATTTGTCAACCCTTTCATTAAACCTTGTTGGCTCTATCTTACAGTTTTCTAGATATCCTGCAATTATGTTGGATTCCAGCATTTTCCCAGTGACAGATATTAGGCTAACAGGTCTTTAATTTTCTGCTTTCTGTCTCCCTCCTTTCTTGAATAGAGATGCTACAATTGTGGTTTTCCAATCCTCTGAGACCTCTTCAGAAGCTAAGGAACTTTGAAAGATTACAAGCAAGGTATCCACCATTTTTGCAACCATTTCCTGGGGACTTGTTGGTCTTTAGCCCCGTTAGCTTGCCTTTTACTTTTTCTCTACTGACCAAGATTGTTTTAAGCTGCTCTTTCCCTATATCCCATTGATTACTGGCATGCTTTTAATGTCTTCTACCGTAAGGCCATTCCAAAATGATTATTGAGAATAGAACAGAGAACAGTACTGCGCAGGAATAGGCTCTTTGGCCCATCATGTCTGCGCTGACTATAATGCCAATCTAAATAATTCCATTTACCTGCATATGATCTGTATCTCGCTATTCCCTGCTTTTTCATGCATCCGTCTAAATGCTTCTTAAACTTTGCTATTGTATCTGCTTCTACCAACTCCCCTGGCAGTGCATTCCAGGCATCCGTCACTCTCTGTGTAAATAAAATTTGCCTCACAAATCTCAGAGAACATAGAACATAGAACAGTACAGCACAGAACAGGCCCTTAGGCCCACAATATTGTGCCAACATAGCTATTCCCTCCTCTCTCTTATATAGAGGAATGCTCATATCCCTCTATTTTCCTCTCATTCATGTGCCCATCCAAGCCCCTCTTAAAAGCCCCCAATGAATTTGCCTCCACCACACTATCAGGCAACACATTCCAGGCAACCACCACTCTCTCAGTAAAAAACATACCCCTCATGTCTATTCTGAACCTATCCCCTCTCACCTTAAATGCATGCCCTCTGGTATTGGATCGCTCAGTAATGGGAAAAAGATATTGCTCATCCACCCTATCTATGCCCATCATAATTTTATACACCTCCAACAGATCACCCCTCAGCCTCCGCCGCTCCAGATAAAAGAGCCCAAGTTTGTCCAGCATCTCCTGATAGCACATGCCCTCGAATCCAGTCAGCATCCTAGTAAACCTCCTCTGCACCCTCTCTAAAGCCTCGACATCCTTCCTCTAGTGAGGTGACCAGAATTACACGCAATACTCTAAATGCGGCCTAACCAGAGTTCTATAGAGATGCATCATAACTTCTTGACTCCTATACTCAATAGCCCGATTAATAAATGCAAGCACTCCATAAGCCTTCTAAACCACCTTTAATCTCCTTTAAACTTTCTCCCTCTCACCTTTAAGTTATACCCTCTGGTATTCACCATTTCCATCCAGGGATAAAGACCCTGATTCTCTACCCTATCAATACTTCTCATAACTTTATATACTTTTGTCAGGTCTTTCCTCAGCCTTTGAAGCTCCAGCACAAACAATCCAAATTTGTCCAATCTCTCTTTACAGCTAATACTCTCCAATCCAGGCAGACATCCTGGTGATCCTCTTCTGCACCGTCTCTAAAGCCTCCACATCCTTCTTGTAATGTGTGACCAGAGCTGCGCACAATACTCTAGATGTGGCTGAACCAAAATTTTATGCGGCTGCAACATGACCTCCTGAGTTTTATACTCAGCACCCCAACCGATGAAGGCAAGCCTACTGTCTGCCTTTTTTAACCACTCTATCTACTTGTGTTGCCACTTTCTATGATCTATGGGCCTTTTCACCATCCACAACTCCACCTACACTTTCATCCAGATCATTTATATATCACAAACAACAAAAGTCCCAGCACTGATTCTTGTGAAACACTCTGGTCACAGATCTCCAGTCAGAGAAATGCCCCATCCACCATTACCCTCTGTTATCAATGATCAAGCCAATTTTGTAGCGAACTTATCAACATCCACGGCCCTTCCTCACTAACCTTTGCCATTTATCCATTTCCCAGTATTAATTTCCCAGTCATCCTCTAAGGGACTAAAATCAGTGGTGGAAAGTTACTGGAGGGGATTCTGAGACACAGAATCTACCAACGTTTGGAAAGGCAAGGACTGAAAAGGGACAGTCAGCATGGCTTTGTGAGTGGGAAATCGTGTCTCACAAATTTGATTGAGATTTTTGAAGATGTAACAAAGAAGATTGACAAGAGCAGGATGGTAGGCATTGTCTGCATGGGCTTTAACAAAGCCTTTGACTAAGTCCCACATGGTAGGCTGGTCTGGAAGGTTAGAGCACGTGGGTCAAGGGTGACCTAGCCAATTGGATACAAAATTGGCATGGTGAAAGGAGACAGAGGGTGGTAGTGGAGGGCTGTTATTCAGATTGGAGGGCTGTGTCCAGTGGTATGTCACAAGGATCAGTGCCGGATCCAATATCGTTTGTCACCTATATTAATAATTTGGATGACAATGTTGTTAACATGGTTAGTAAGTTTGCAGCTGACGCCAATATTTGGTGGTGTAGTGGACAGTGAAGAAGATTACCTAAGATTACAACAGGATCTGGATGAACCCTCCCTCTATATATTTTTTTATTCATTCTTTGCTGGCTTCCAAAAATTTTGCAATCCTCTGGCCCTTCCACCAAGACTTGCAACATTGTATTCCTTTATTTTCAATCTTATTCCATCCTTAACATCCTTGATTAGACGTGGATGGTGCACTCTTCTTGTCAAACCTTTTCTTCTCACTATGAAGTATCACCTTAAGTGCCTGCTACAGCTGATTTATTGTCTTAACCTTTAGTCTATTTTCCCAGTCCACTTTGAGTATGAAACTTTTCACTCCATTACCAATCAAAATATATAAAGCACATTCCTTTATATTGGTCATCGTTTTCTTTCTATGTGAAAAGATCATTTATCTGAAAGAATTTAGGTGCAAGTGCATTTAAGCCTTAGAACCACCAAGTGTTAAAGGTCCATCCATATAATTTAACGGGCTAAACCATATGAAACACATGACGTCAGCTAAATATTAGGATTTGTTAGGCACTTGTTAGCAACATAAAAATAAAAAAAATAAAGCTTTAATCCATAAATAATGGTAAATTTATATCTTCTATCAAAGTTTCATGGTCAGGGGGTTGTCAAAATTAAACATTTTGGTGGGCACCTATGTCATTAGGGGTAAGTGGTTAAATGGAAGACACAAGTTATTGTGGAAAAGTATAAAGCATTAAATATTGGATGAAAAAATGATTGTAGATTGTATTGAAATCACATGGATGGGGCTGGAAGAGACCTATGCCTTAGCAGACTCAGCATTCAACATTTCCAAGCAGTGTAGAACAACAATCAAGAAAAAAAAGGGAACAATTGAATATTAAGTTGAAAAACAAAACAGTAAAATATAAGTCAGAGGAGATTGTAGTCAAACTTCCAAATGCCCCATCCACACTGGGCTCTCACTGCCACTTCACATCCAAGACCGGCAGAGCTGACCACTACTCAAGGAATCCAATTTCTCAAAGAGGTCCTGGAACAAATGTTAGTCCTCTCATTTGTAAATGCATGGTGTCTAATGGCCTTTCAGACAACAACCTGAACCCCACTTCTTGCATCCACTCCCTGTCCCAACTCATCTTCGACTGACATTGAGTTTACACATGGAGACACAAGAGACTACAGATGCTGGAGCAACAAACAATCTGCTGGAGGAACTCCAGTCCTGATGTAGGGTTTTGACCCAAGATGTTGATAATTCCTTTCCTCCCACAGATGCTGCTCGACCCACTGAGTTCCTCCAGCAGATTGTTTGTTGTTTGATTTTACACATGTCCTCCATGTCCTGAGGTAATTATTTGTGAAAGAAATTATATTTTCCTCAAAAAGCATGATGATCAAATTGTATCCTGCTGTACCCAATTGTCAAACTAATCTGTAACAGTAATGTAAATAAGATATATCTATTTAGTCCAAGTTGGGGGTGTTAAGTCACAAATAACACAAAGGGAAGCAAGATTACCTGTTCAGAGCTGTACCAATTCAGTTATCTGTAACAGTGACAAATAATAATCTTCAGTCTCTGTGCTCTACTTTCATTTGCAGGAAGCTATCTGTAACATACATCTCTGTTATATCTGAGAAAAATTCATTACATGCATAGAAATGCTGCACAGTATTCATTACTGCCCACACATTGCGAATTGCACACACTATAGTGGAAATAATTATTCACCCTTTGTCCTTTATCCATTTGACCATCTTCACAGAATAAATAAATGCTGTGTGGGAGTACAAGAACGTGGTTTTAAAGGAAAATTTGCAATCTCAAACAGGAGTACTTTGATATATAAAAAAACCTTTTTTTCATTTAGATAGCAGCTATTTTTTAGGCTAAGAGTAAATAAATAGCTGACCTATAGTATTTATTTACATTGAAATCATAACCCCCACCTCCTATGATTCAAATATTACAGCTGCACTGTAAATCCTTGGATTGAAATAATCAGAAATATTTGTGGAGGCGGTCTTTGGTTTCCTGTCAGGAAATGTAGCTTCACTCGATATACCAGGATCTTAGTGTCTGGGGTGGGACTTGTGTGGAAAGCCTGTGATTGGTGCCAAAATCTAAATTCCAGATCTGCAACATAAAAGGATTTCATTGGGATTTATTAAAGGAAACCGGGCATTTGTGGTGATGAGTGTTAAGCTTTGTCAGAATGGTCAATTGCAAGGGGAGTACATATATTATGAAAAATGTATCAATCCTCAAGGAGTTGTTTAACTTTATGGGGTGATTTCCAAAACACAATGCAATACAGATGGATCCATACAACATCTGTAGAGAGAAAAGACAAGTTTCAGTTTTTGAATCTTCAACCTTCATCTGAGCAGCTAAGGAATAAACTTTGTTTTATAAATGATGATGGGCTTGCTGTGTATTTCCAACATTTTCTGCTGTTTGTGCGGTTCAGACAGCTGCAGCTTTTATTCTTCCTTGTCATACAAGGCAAATGCCTCCATTTGTTAAAAGAATATTGTCAGAGAAATACCCTTGGCTTTATAAATCATAATATGCACAGTCAGGAGACTTTTACACATATGTTAGGATGTTAAAGGTTCTTGAAAGCTGAGAGTAATTTATGCTCTCCAAGTGTGCACAATTTCATAATACGCTTGAAGGATGTGCTCTGAATATAACCTGCATTAATTAAATTTTAAAATCTTCAGATTAAAAATGACATACAAATAGCTAGACTGAAATTCTGAGTGGTAATGCTAAATGCACTTTATTGTTGCATTGGAACATTATATTTTCCCTTTAAAATTTATTCCATTTGAAATGACTTTAGGTGGCTAAGTAGAAAGTGCTGATGCAAAACTATGGTGTTTTTAGCATGACTAACTGGGAATGAATTTGTAGTCAATTACACTTTATTTAAACCTCATATCTTCTTCTTCATAGGCAGTCATTTGCATTGAGAATGACTTGCTTCCTGGGGGCTGAGGAAAATTTACTTCCACTCTGTTTTGGGGGGGGGGGGGGGGTGGTATTCCATGGTGACAGATAAGGCCAATGTAGAAACCACAGACTCTTCCACAGATGGGGCAGGAAGTGGATGATAGGGCAGGAAGGTGAACAGTATGTGAAATAATGCACTCCTTTTGTTGTCTAAACAGGGCTTCTGTCTGCTCTCATTGCATGAGTTCAAGGTTCTCAATACTATCCGGAATATTCTTTCTTCACTTTAGAGGTCATGGGCCCGGCATTCCCAAGAGTTAGTGAGGAAGTTGCAATCTTTCAAAGAAGCTGTAAGCACATCCTTGAATCTTTTCCTCTGTCCATATGTATTTTTTTTCCCTGTGACCTCACTCTGAATAGAGTACCTGTTTCAGGAATCTAGTGTCAGTCATGTGAACATGGCTTGCTCAAAGTAGATGACTGAATGTAGTTAGAATTTCAATGTTGGGGATATTGGCATGGGAGAGAACACTGACTTTGCTTCAATTATCCTTCCAATTAATTTGGAGAAATTTGTGGAGAAAGCAATGGTGGCAACTTTCCAATGCCTTGTGGTGTCTGCTGAAGATTGTCCTTCAGTAACAGGTAGGAAGGCAGGATCAATGCTCCCTGCTAAACCACAGGTTTTGTGCCAGGTTTGAAATCTTGTTCTTTAAACACCCTTTTCCTCGATCAGCCAAAGGCAGCACTGAAGACAATGGTGAATTTCATCACTGTTAACTGGCTTCGCTGAGAGATGGCTCCCGAGATATAAGAGGTGGTCCTTGTTTTCTAGGTTTTTACTCAGAATCTTTATTGTTGGAGGGTGGTATAGTACGGCAGGGATAGGTTTGTAGAGGACCTTTGCCTCGTGGATGTTGAGTGTAAAGTCCATCCTTTCATATGCTCCAGTGAACGAATCAACGATGGCTTGGAGCTCAGCCTCCGAGCACATAGAAATGAAAGCATCATCTGCGTACTGCAGGTCATCTACTAAGTTTGGGTTGACTAAGATTCTGGAGTGTGGTCACTGTATGTTGAATAGTTTCCCATTAGCTCTGAAGAATATTTTCACTCCCATGCGAGGCTTATTGGAAATTTTGGTTAGAATGTTTGAAAAACCTGTTGGGGTGATGATGCAGCCTTGTTTGGCATTCATCTTCACTGTGATTGGCTCTGTTATACACTTGTTGGTTACTATCATGGCTTGCATGTCTTTATACTTGTTACAGGCCATATATACCATATATACTTGATGCAGTTTCCAATATTTTTCTTAAGAGTTGTCACATAATAAAGATCACATGATTTTAGATGAACAGAATCTACACTGCAATTCAGGGAGCAGCTCTTTGTCATGAGGAGGAGGCAGTTCAGTGATGACGTGGCAGACAGTAGGGTGAGCCTTCTGTAGTTACCTGTCTCCTTACTTGAAGATGGCCATGAATATCTCTGAGCTCCCCTTATATATTCTCCATTTCCCACATGTGGAAAATAAGATTGTGGAAATGTGAATAAAGCTCTTTAGAAAGCTCTCTGTTGAGCTTTAAAACTTTGGGGGGAGGTGTGGGGGGAGATACTGTCTAATTATGAATTTCATTATTTCTGAATTGGGATGTAGCCTTCTTGACTTCTTGTCAATCAGGAGGGGAGGTAAGGCTGGCCTGAATAGGTTGCTGTGGGATGGAATTGAGGACACCAACATCAAGAACAGAGTCGCAGTTGGCATGATGTTCAAGGGGTTCCTTTCAATAGGCATTGACTGGAGTTCAGCTGTGTTCTTTGTTCTCAGTAGAGTGTGACCTTTGATGTTTGGGTTGTAGATGGTCTTAACAACCCTGAAGAAGCTCTGCATGTCATGGCTAACAACAAGTGGCTGAGCCATCTGTGGCCTCTCCATATGTTCTTTAGGTCATGAGCTGCCAGGGAAGTGGTGGAAGCAGATATGATAGTTGTGTTTCAGAGGCTGTTAGCTAGGTACATGAATATGCAGGGAATGGAGGGAAATGGATCATGTACAGGCAGAAGAGAAATAGTTTATTTCTGCATCATATTCAACGCAGACATTGTTGGCCAAAAAGCCTGTTCCTGTGCTGTGCTGTTCTATGTACATATCTATTATCCCTAAGATTAAAGATAAATTAGTATTTCTTTTTTGAAGAGGGGGAATGCATTTTATCATAGTAGTGCAGATGGGTTTTCTGGAATAAAGGAAGTTTTCCTGTTAAATAAATTATAGTAAATGAAAGTGCTAAACTAACTTCAAGACACAATAATTCTTCTGGCTCCTTTCAACGATGAGGAAATCTGATCAGTTCATTCATATTTCTCAATCTGTTATAAAACTACTAGTGTGAGTGCATAATTTGATACTTTAAGCAAAAGTTGTCATTATGTGTGTGTTAGCAAATTTTAGAGCTATATTGTGAGTGACACTCCCCACTGCGTACACCACACTCTAGAGTAGTCTCTTGTAATCAAAATCTACAATTAATGGGGCTTTCAATGTCTGATAAAGTAAAGTAGATAAAGGAAAACTAGATTTTATTAGGTCAGTGCCCATATGGAGAAAACTCTCCGCAGCTCTGTCACTAATCTGAAAAGGTCAGTAAAGGCATTTCACCTATGATCTTGGCAGATATTTATATAGAGGTGACATCATATGATAATGGACAGTCATTACAAAGCTTTAAACAGCATTTAGAATGATTGATTTGCCAACATGTGCAGTATGTTCTGTTTGTGCATGTGTGTGTGTGCATAATGTGTATGTGTGCAGATTGTGTGTTTATGTGGCATGTTCTGTGTGAGTGCACTTTCTTATGTGGTGTGTGTGGTACACATGGGTGTGCACAAGTGTGTAGATGTGCTGATACTCTTCAGAACATATTTTGTGAGTAGCGCAAATGTGCAGTGTTTTGAGTTATCTGACAATAAGTTAATTAAGAACAATTAACCATAACAAATACCTATGGTCAGAGGTATAGAGCACAATCCAGGGATGTACTGCTGTCTGTTCAAGTAGACTTCCCAGAAAGATAGGATAGACAGAAAATGTGGAAAACATTCAGGGAAAATTGGACAGAAATTTGAGGGGAAGTTTAGTTCTTAGGATTGATTAGACCTTTTTCCAATCTTGCACTTCATTATTTTTGTATAAAATTGTCATGAGGGATTTGGAACAAGTTAAAGATGAACATTAATAGTTCTGAATACTGTAAACATAAATGTTAATTTGCTCCTTCCAAAGTAAAAGTGAAAATTGAGTTGCAGAATCAAACAAATTAATTCTGATCCTGGTCTGTACTGAATCAGCTCACATAACTTTTAAAATAATGACTAATAGCTCTATTGATTGGAGTACAGATTAAAAATTATATGAGATTTTCCACTTTTCATCTGTGTAAATACTGGGTAGGAATAGGAACAGTGTGGTAAGTAATGGTTCCTGCTTTCAATAGATTCCCTAAACCTACCTTTGGGGACAAAAGAAATATAGGAACAAATAAGCACGAGAGAGAGAGAGAGAAGGAGGGGGGGAGAGGGGAGAGAGAGAGAGGTAGGAGAGAGGGGGGAGAGAGGGGGGAGAAAGAGAGAGGAGTGGAGAGAGAGAAAGGAGAGAGAGAGAGGTGGAGAGAGAGGGGGAGAGAGAGGGGAGAGAAAGAGAAGGGGAGAGAGGGGGGAGAGAGAGAGGGGGGGAGAGAGAGGGGGAGATGGAGAGAGAGAGATAGGGGAGGGAGGGGGAGAGAGAGAGGGGGAGAGGGGAGAGAGAGAGAGAGAGAGAGAGAGAGGGGGGGAGAGAGAGAGAGAGAGGTCCGATCATAGAGAGGAGAAAAACTTCAAAGTGAGCATGCCTTGAACAGAATTTGCAGTAGAGCAGTAGTATGAAGACAAAAGAAACCTGTGGGGGTTGCACATCAACCACCATCAATTTCAATTACCAAGGCATGAAGACACCCATGGAGCCATAACAAAGCAGAGTCAGCAACTCCAGGAAGGTAGATGAAAACATGGATGTTAAAGAAAATGTTACCCTACCCCTTGTCAAAACATTTAGAAACAATCAACTATTTCAAACAATCAATATCAATCTGATGACATCATTAAATAATCACACAATGTGCCCTGTTTTTTCGTGAACCAATACATAAAGGCAGATGTTTGATACCTTTATCTATTGCTCCATCTTCCTGTGTTAATATCAATATTTTGTTCCACTAATTGAATTAAATAAGTAACAGTTCTGCAGGCTGATGATTGCAACATATTTTTTGTTGAAAACTTTGTTTAATGTGGACTTTTTTGAGCGAACACATTAAATAATGAATTTTCAAATTCAATTTAGCAACTTAGATATTGAAAGGGACAAAACCGGTCCACAGGTTCAAGTTCTAAATTGGGGCAAGGCAAATTTTGATGGTGTGAAAGGAGATGCAAAGGTTGATTGGAGTAGGTTGTTTGCAGGCAGTGGGAGGCTTTTAAAGCTGAGGTAGTGAGAGCTCAAGGTCTGCATCTTCCTGTTAAAGTGAAGGGCAAGGCTGGTAGGAGTAGGGAACCCTGGATGATGAGGGATATTGAGGCTCTGGCTAGGAAAAAGGAGGCATGGGTCAGGTACAGACAGCTGGGATCAAGTGAATCTCCGGAGGAGTATAAGGGATGCAGGAGTGTACTCAAGAAGGAAGCCAGGAGGGCAAAAAGGGCACATGAAATAACTTTGGCAGAGAAGATTAAGGAAAATCCAAAGAGATTTTGTATTAAGGGAGAAAGAGTAACTAGAGAGAGAACAGGGCCCCTCAAAGATCAAAGAGAACACCTTTGTATGGAGCCGCAGGAGATGGGCAAAGTCCTTAATGAATATTTTTCTTCTGATTATACCATGGAGAAAGATATGAAGACTTTGGAACTTGGAAAAGTAAATGGGAAGGTCTTGGGGATAGCCCACATACAGTAGAGGAGGTGCTAGATTCTTAAACATGTTTTACGAATTGATTGATTTTTTGATGAGGTGACCAAAAAAAGTTCACGAGGGCAGGGCGGTAGACATGGTTTATATGGACTTCAGTAAGGTCTTTGATAAGGTTCCACCTGGTAGGCTGCACTGGAAGATTAGATCACATGGAATCCAGGGAGAGCTGGCTAATTGGATACACAATTGGCTTGATGGTAGAAAGCAGAATGTAATGGTGTAAGGTTGTTTTTTGCACTGGAGGATGGTGACTAGTGGTGAGCTCAGGGGTCAGTGCTGGGTCCCCTATATTTGTCATCTATATCAATGATTTGGATGAGAATGTACAGGGCGTGGTTAGTAAGTTCGCAGATGACACTAAAATAGGTGGCATAGTGGACAATGAAGAAGATTATCAAAAATTACAGGGGGATCTTGATCAGCTGAGTAAGTGGGCCGAGGAATGGCAAATGAAGTTTAATTCGGATAAGTGCAAGGTGTTGCATTTTGGAAAGTCAAATCCAGGTAGGACTTTCACAGTGAACGGCAGGACCCTGGGGAGTGTTGAAGAACAGAGGGATCTTGGAGTACATGTACATGGTTCACTAAAAGTGGAGTCATAGGTAGACAGGGTGGTGAAGAAAGCTTTTGACACGCTGGCCTTCACAAGTCAGGGCATTGAGTATAAAAGCTGTGAGGTCATGGTACAGTTGTACAAGATACTGGTGAGGCCACACTTGGAGTATTGTCTTCTGTTTAGTTGCCCTTGCTTATAGGAAAGATGTTTTTAAACTGGAAAGAGTACAGAAAAGATTTGCAAGGATGCTGCCAGAACGTAAGGGACTGAGTTATCAGAAGAGGTTTGACAGGCTAGGACTTGATTCCTTAGAGTGTAGGAGACTGAGAGGTGATCTTAGAGAAGTGGATAAAATCATGAGGGGCATAGATAGAGTGAATGCACTCAGTCTTTTTCCCACGGCTGGGGAATCAAGAACCAAAGGACATAGGTTTAATGTGAGAGGGGAAAGATTTAAGAGGAACTTGAGGGGCAACTTTTTACACAAAACGTGGTATCTGTGTGGAATCAGCTGCCAGAGGAAGTGGTTGAGGCAGGTACAATAACAACTTTTAAAAGACATTTGGACAGGTACATGGATAGAAAAGGTTTAGAAGGTTATTGGCTAAATGCTGGCAAATGGGACTAGCTTGAATGGGGCATCTTGGTCAGCATGGACCAGTTGGGCCAAAGGGCCTGGTTCTGTGCTGTATGACGCTGTGACACTAAGATCTTTTGTTGAGGCTTTTGCTTCAGAATCCTTATGAAAAGGAATAAGGTAAAAAAATGAACCACTTTAATGTCAAATAATTATTACACTGAACAACATTTGCCTCCTTCTTTGAGTGAAGTATCTTTTTAAAATCCATGCCACCATTGACGCAAAAATACTCAGATACTCTTCCACTTAACAGCATTTAGTTTCCAACTCATTAATGTTACATCCATTGGACCGCTGATGTTTTATTGTTGTTTTAAAAGCTTGTGGAAGTTTATGAACTTCAAAGTCCATTTGGCATCAACCCAAGTTGATCATGGACTATTTTAGAAGGTTTACAGATAATACTAATGGGGATAATTATAAGTTCGACATTATTCCTCATTCTAAACTTATTGAAATGGTATTGGTCATGGGTCATGGTTGTAATCACTTCCTTGAAACATGAAAGAATTAAAAGCCCTTTTATTATCATTAAATTGCTTTCAAGTTTGACCATGATGTCTCCAGAACTCCACTGAGGTTTGCCTTGTTGACCTCATAATCTTGTACAAGTGCACAAGATTTCCAGATGTGATATTGGATGAATGAAGTACTGTAAAAGAAAGAAATTAACTTCTAAATAATGGCATTGAAGCTATAGAAAAGGCATGTTAATGTAGAATTTTTTGGTGTAAAACCTGGAAGTACTACCTAGTGGATGTTTTAAAGAAGAAGAAAATGTTGCTGTAGTAAGGAGTTGTGTCCTGAGGAAATACCTTTAAATCAAATGTTGCCTTGTTGCCTGTCATAAGAAGTTCTTACTGTATTAGACAATAGCACAAAACATTGCAATGCATTTGTTCCATTTCTATTTTCCTGTTCATTGATTTTCTAAAATGTTGTGGTAAACAAATCACTTGTATAATGATGTTATCACATCACTTTAAATGACTCCATTTAGAACCGGTTAAAATTTCACTTTACCAGACAATAATACCTTTGAAACCTTAAAGAATTTCACATTTCTTCTATTTGTGTTTATGCTGGAGGCACCAACAAGTAATTGTCATTTACTCAGAAATCTTTTAGACATTCAAAGAATGGCAAGTTAATATTTTACTTAAAGTAGCTACAGTTTATTTTGGGGTAAAAATCAGGTTGTCACAGTTTATTTCATTTTTTCAGTAATGCCCTTACCACTTTCGTAAAAACTTTCTCCTCGACCCATCATTAATGTCAAAGCTGTATAGAATAATATGTGTCATACTCTGGTCAGTGTGTTTTTCTATGTCAACATATGGGAGGTCTAATAGGGGTAGGACATACACCATGAATGGTAGGGCTCCAGGGAGTATTGAAGGACATATGTGTACGTCCATGGATTCCAAAAGGTGCAGCACAGGTAGATGAAATGGTAAGGATGGCATAAGGGATGATGGCCTTCATTAGCCAGGCATAGAACATAAGAGAAAGAATCTCATTTTGGTTAGGCCACAGCTGGAGTATGGTTTGCATTTCTGGTCACCACACTTATGGGAAGGGTGTGATTACACTGGAGAAGATCTAGAGGAGATTTACCAGGACTTTCCTTAGGATAGAATGCTTTGATTATGAGGAGAGACTGGATACACTGGGTTTGTTTTCCCTAGAGCTGAGGAGGCTGAGGAGGTCTCAAAAGTGAAATACAAAATTATGAGGGGCATAGATAAAGTGGATAGTGACAAATTTTTCCCCACAACAAAGAGGTATAAATCAAAGGGCATAGAATTAAGGTGATGCTTAAGAGGGTTAGAGGGAATCTGAGGACTTTTTTTTACCTAAAGGGATGTTGCAATCTGGAACACGCTGCCTGAAAATACAGTAAAAAGTATTTAGACAAGCAATTGGATCACCAAGGCGTAGAAGGCTAGAGACCAAATACTGGTAAATGGGATTAGTATTGATGGGTATATGATGATCAGTATTGACATGATGGTTCCAAAGGGGCTGTTTCTGTGCTGTATGAATCCATGTCATGTGACATAAGTACATGTGGTTGTTGATAAAAGTCTGTAGTAAAATATACTGTATATGTTGCAAAGCTATTGTTATCTCTTAGAAGCTATTATAGGCAATACTTAGAAGCCTGATTCATAAACCTTCTCCAAATGCACCACAACTGATGATGAGAATAGTCAAAACAACCAGCAAGTATTTGCTCTTGGGGGGTGGGGGGGGGGGGTGGGAAATGGCACTTTGAAGAAGTTGTTTAGGCTTTAAGGTTTTCCAGGATACACAGTGAGTTGATAAACCTGCACAGACTGTGGTAATTGGGAAAAAAAAGAGACAGCGGTGGTCTACAGTCTTGAGAAAAACACAGGAAATATGAGAATTAAACAGGAGGATTGAGCATCGTGCAGAGAAAAAATATCAACAAGTCCTGATCAAATTATTTCCCATGTACATTCAGCAATAAAGACAAATTCCATATAAAGACTTGGTTACAAAGCCTGCTCTATAAACAATGCCATGTTCAATATAATCAAAGCCAAAATCATAGAATCATAGAAACTTCACAAAACAGAAAGAGGCCATTAGGTTCATCATATCCATGCTGGTAGAAAACAAGTTACCCCATCTAATCTCACCTTCCTGCATCGGGTGGCATGGCAGCGTAGCGGTTAGCATAACATTATTACAGCCACAGTGATTGGGGTTCAATTCCCACTGCTGTTTGTGAGGAGTTTATACGTTCTCCCAGTGTCTACGTGGGTTTCCTCCAGGTGCTCCGGTTTCCTCCCACATTCCAAAGACATACGGGTTAGTAGGTGTAATTGGGTAACGTGGACGTAATTGGGTGGTGCAGGCTCATTGGGCTGGAAGGGCCTGTTACTGTGCTGTATAAATAAAGTTTTAAAGTTCTAAAGTTTTAAGGTCAGAAAGCCTGCAGGTCTCTGCTGTTCAACCACAAGAATCAGAATCAGATTTATTATCACTGACATATGACATGAAATTTGTTGTTTTGCAGCAGCAGTACAGTGCAAAGGCATAAAAATCTGCAAATTACAAAAATAAAAAAAGTGCAAAAATAGGGAGTAATGAGGTAGTGTTCATGGACCATTCAGAAACCTGATGGTGGGGGGGAAGAAGCTGTCCCTCAATCATTGAGTTTGGGTCTTCAGACACCTGTACCTCCTCCCTGATGGTAGTAACGAGAAGAGAGCATGTCCCGGATGGTGAGGGTCCTTAATGATGGATGCCAGCTTCTTGAGGCACCACCTCTTGAAGATGCCCTCAACAGTGGGGAGGGTTGAGCCCATGATGGAGCTGGTTGCGTCTACAACCCTCTGCAGCCTCTTGTGATGTTGTGCATTGGAGACTCCACACCAGGCTGTGATGCAACCAGTCAGGATGCTCTCCACCGTGCATCTGTAGAAATTTGTAAGAGTCTTTGATGATATCCAAAATCTCCTCAAACTCCTAACGAAGTAGAGCCATTGGTGTGCCTTCTTCATGATTGCATCAATGTGTTGGGCACAGGATAGATCAGTTGAGATTTTCACACTCAGGAAATTGAAGTTGCTCACCCTTTCCACCGCTGACTCCTGAATGAGGACTAGTGTGTATTCTCCTGACTTCCCCTTCCTGAAGTCCACAATCAATCCCTTGGTCTTGCTGGCATTGAGTGCGACACCACTCAACCAGCCGATCTATCTCACTCCTCTTACTGCTTAAATGTACTAAGGGTTTTTGCATCTACTATCTGCTTAGACAGTGAGTTCCAGATCACAATCACTCCTGGCTGCAAACAATCTTTCCTCATCCTCCCTCTAGTCCTTTTATCAATTTCTGTAAAATATCTGCCCCTTGGTTTTCACATTCTCTGCCAAGGAAAGTAAAAACATCCTTCCCATTCAATGAAATTAAAAAAAAACTGCTGATGCTGGAAATCTAAACAAAAACACATAAAAATCTATAAATTGTCATCAATTCAGATAGCATCTATGGAAAGAGAAACAGAGATTTCAGGTTGAAGACCCTTCATCCTCCCATTTATCTAGTCCCTTCGTAATATTGCAGTGAGCACCTCATTGTCATTGAATCTGTGCACAAACAATCTTTCCCAATCACTTGTAGAGAAATTGGGATAACTGTGATTCTCAGTATGTCATTAAGAGCAAGGGAAATTGAGAAGGGAATATTTGGGCAGTAATAATGAACAGGTTGAGAGGGTTGTGATAATTAGTGGGTTATGGATGGTATTAATCAGAAAAGGTAGGCAGTATAAGAAGGTAAGAAGTAGGAGCAGGGGTAGGACACCATAAGACCATAAGACATAGGAACAGAATTAGGCCATTTGGCCCATCAAGGCTGCTCCACCATTCGATCGTGGCTGATTTATTTTTCCCTCTCAATCCCATTCTTCTGCCTTCTCCCCGTAACTTTTGACGCCCCTACTAATCAAGAACCTATCACCCTCCACTTTAAATATACCCAATGACTTGGCCTCCACAGCTGCCTGTAGCAATGAATTCCATAGATTCACCACCCTCTGACTAAAGAAATTCCTCCCTGTCTCTGTTCTAAAGGGATGTCCTTCTATTCTGAGGCTGTACCCTCTAGTCTGAGACTCCCCCACTACTGGTAATATCCTCTCCACGTCCACTCTATCCAGGTCTTTCAATATTCAGTAGGTTTCAATGAGATCCCCCTCATCCTTCTAAACTCCAATGAGTACAGGCTCAAAACCATCAAACGCTCCTCATATGTTAACCCTTTCATTCCCGGGATCATTCTTGTAAACCTCCTCTGGACTCTCTCCAATGCCAGCACATCCTTCCTTAGATATGGGACCCAAAACTGCTCACAGTACTCAAAATGTGGGCTGACCAACAGTTCCTCAAGCCTCAATAAGGCAGAGATTCAGAGGTTAATAGCAGGAATAGCAGTGGTCAAGGCCACAAAGTGGTGAGGGGAGGGGGGGGTGGTGACAGTTAATATTGGGTATGGGAACAGTATTAATGCTCTTCCCCGCTCAATTATCAGTGTATTTTAAATTTTTACCTTGTTAATTGCCTCTGATTGGCCAAAGAAAGAGCTTTTTCTTTCCTGCATGCAGCCAGCCCAGTTCATTATTGCTTACACAGGCAAAGTACTGAAGCCATTTTCAGGTATGTGAATGTAAAGACAAGTTTTGTTTTTGCCCATATCAGTATGAGAAATTGTATATCCTGTCCACCATTTTGGAAAAAACACATGAAATGCTGGAGGAACTCAGCAGGTCAGGCAGCATCTATGGATGAAAATAAACAGTCGATGTCTCAGGTTGAGACCTTTCATCAGGACTGGAAAGGAAGAGGGCAGAAGCTAGAATAAAAATGCCAGGGGGAAGGGCACAAGCTCCATATTGGAAACATAGGAGAACATTTGGCACCGAAACAGAAAACTGATGGAATGGGAGAGTGTCAGACCTTTAGGTTTTTGTTCACAGAAACAAAAGAAAATTTAAACTCATTAAAATCACTCATTTAAGCATGTTTTGCAAACATTATTTTGCTCCTTTACCAGGAGAAATTCCCAGAGGAGCTTTAAGCATCCTCAGAGTTGTTTTCACCAAGTGGCCAACCATTTGTAACTTGCACTTTTCTTCCCTCTGAGATTAACAAATCCAGTCCTAGCTCCAGAATCACACTGTTTTCCTTTATACAGATTTTTTTTTGAGTTCTGGCAATTTGCTTTTGTGCTTGCATTTCATGCTCATGCACCCAGAATCATTGGAGCAATACTAATTTCCTTGAAGGCAAAGCATGCAGATAAGATGTTATCAACATTGATATATTTTTATTTTAAACCATAATGCAAAGTATATCAATTAAATGACTGAAGATATCATACTGGCGAATCTATCATCTTATACTGTCAACAATGACATAACTATTGATTATCTATTAAAAATAATCAGTCAATGTGATCCTACCAACAATGGCAATATTGTGAGAAGGATCAAAAAAAGCTTGGCACTAAATGGGAGCAAGTTCTAACCTTGAATCAGAATTGTAAAGGTACCTTGTGAATTGTGAATTGTTCTGAAAACTTAATTTACAAAAGGGAATTAAGATGGTTCAACAAAGAATGACATGTATAATTTTGCTACTTCAAGAATTATAGAAACCTACAGCACAGAAGGCGGCCAGTTTGATATAAAAGTAAAGAAGTCCTTTTGCAATGGTGCAGGATATTAGTGAGACCATGCTCAGAGTTCAGTGTACAGTTTTGGTCTCCTTTTCAAAGAGGTATATACTTGCATTGGAGGTAGTTCAAGAAAGGTTCATTAGATTGATGTGTGAAGAATGGTTGAGCAGGTTAAGCCTACACTCAGTGGAGTTTTGAAAAATGAGAGGTGTGATATTATTAACGCATTTAAGATTCTGAAGTGGCTTAATGAGCAGGTGCTGAGGGAATATTTCTACTCAAGGAGGAATCAAGTACTTGAGGGAACAGTTTCAGAATAAAAGGTCACCCAGTCTTGGCAGAGATAAGGAGGAAGTTCTCCTCTCAGTATGTAGTAAATAATTGGAATTCTCTACCCCAGAGAGCTCTGGAGGCAGAGACATTGAATACATTCAAGCCTGAGATAGACTGACTTTTGTAGCAGGCTCCAGGGGCTGTATTGCACACCCCTATTCCTATTTCTTACCTTCTTACCTTTGGTTCATTGAGTTGTACCAGCTCTTTGAAAGAGCTATCCAACTTAATCCCATACTGCTTATCCGCATCATTCTACATATTAATTCTCTGCAAATACATGTCATATTGACTTTTGACATTTACTGTGGAAACTGTGTTTCCACTGCATAGACAGATCTTAATAGCTACGTATATCAAGAAGTTTCTCCTCAATTCTTCTTTAGTTCTTTAGGCAATAACTTTAAAGCTTTGGTTACCTACCCGCTCACTAGAGGAAAATATTTCTCCCTAATTACCCATCGAAAGTTCTCATAACTTTGAATATACCTCCAGGCCCTTTGATGCCTTGGGCGAACAACTGCAGCTTCGTTAATCTCTGCAAATGACTGATACCGTCACTCCAGATGGTGTGTGGCACTGCAATTAGTGCTGTTATCTCACAGCTCCTGGGACTCATGTTCATCCTGACCTTCGGTGCTGTCTGTGAGGAGTTTTCAAGTTCTTTCTGTGACTGTGTGCCTTTGCTCTATTTCCCTATCAAATAGCAAAGATAGGTTTGGTAGGTTAACTGGCTGGTATAAATTACTCTGGAAGGTAGGTTAATGGCAAACAGACTCAAGAGGGGAACTAATGAGAGAGAATAATTTGCAGGATTTACAGTGAACTAAGGAGAGGGAGGATGGGACAAATGTGATTGCTTCAGCACAACTCATCCATGCCAACTATGGTGCCCATCAAGCTAATCCCATTTGCCTGTGTTTGGCTTGTATCCTTCTAAACCCCTCCTATCCATGTACTTATCCAAATCTCTTTTAAATGTTATTAATGTACCTGTCTCAACCACTTCCTCTGGCAGCTCATTCCATTTATGCCCACCCTCTGCATGAAGAAGTTTCCCTCAGGTCCCTTTCAAATCTTTCACCTCTCACCTTGAACCTATGCCCTCTAGTTTTTAGCTCCCTTACCCTGGAAAAAAAGACTATGTGTATTCACACTATACATACCCCCTCATGATTTTATACACCTCTATAAGGTCACCCCTCAATCTTCTATGTTCCAAGGAATAAAGTCCTAGCCTGCCCAGCCTCTCCCTATAACTCAGGCCCTTGTGTCCTTGCAACATTCTCGTGAATCTTCTCTGCACTCTTTCTAGTTTATGGATGTCTTTCCTATAAGAGGGTGACCAAAACTGTACACAATACTCCAAGTGCAGCCTCACTAATGTCTTGTACAATTGCAACATCCCGACTCCTATACTCAATACCCTGACTGGTGAAGGCCAGCATGCCAAATTATGTAAGTTTCTATGAACCTCTCCTTCAACAGCTTAGCATCCTTACTGAAGTGTGGTGTCCAGATCTGACTAAGTAATCCAAATGAGGCCAAATCAGTGATTTGTAAAGGTTTAGAATGACATTCTTGCTTATCATGTCAGGTCCCTACTTCCAAATTGCTTTCAAACATCTGATCAATGTATCCTGCCATTTGTGATTTGTGAATATGTACCCAACATTCCTCTGCTCTTCTCATTTGAAATAAATTATACTAGCTCTTTATAATGTTTCTCTTGACATGCTTCACTTCATATTTATCCATATTAAATTGCATCTGCCATATGCCCACCCAATTCCTCAATCTAAAGACATCCTCCTGGTTTACCAGAATGCTATTCATTGTTACAAAATCATTTTGTACTGTTTGCAAACAAAATAGAAAATTTGAGCTGCTTTGAAATAAAATCAACCATTTTGACACCAATGCTCTGCTAATTCCATGATATCTTTCCCTCCTTCAGAAAAACATCCATTCATCAAATCTTTATTCTGTTTTGCCCTACCAATGACGTACTCATTCCCACTGTAATACCAAATATTCTTTGAAATAGGACTGTTGTGTCATTTCTTATAAAATGTCAAATACTTGTCCAACATCGACTCTAGTATGTTCGTCAAACTTCAATGTTACTTCATCAAAAACTCAGTCAACTTCGTCATTAACGTCCAGCCTTAATGAATCTCTCCTGGCTGTCCCTCATTGACCCACATTTTTTTCCAAGTGAGAATTTTATCTTAATAATGAGCACTATTATCTTTCTCACAGTTGACACAGTAATTGGTTATTGTATCTCTCTCTAATGTTAGGCTGGGCTGTAGCACTAACAATCCTCCAGTTCCTTTGTTGCTTTCCTGCATCCAAGGAGGACAGGAAAAATTATGGCAAAAGTTTCTCCTACCGCCACCCTAGTTTCCTTCACCAGTCTAGGAGGTAAGCCATCTGCATCAGTTGATCTGCCAACTGACTGATGCCATCCCGCTACCTCCTATCTATTTTTATTCTGACCATTACCTCTGTTTTTCATTCCTCTCCTGCAATATTTGTTTCATCTTCTTTGGTGAAGAGAAATGAAAAGTCACTATTAATTATATCTATTGTCGCCACAAGAATTTCTATTTTGTCCCTAAAGTGTTCTGTGATTCCTTGCTCATATTTGGGTTTCCTTCCCCCTTACTCCTTCTTTGCCCTTTTTTTTATCTATTTGCAATCCTTCCTGGCATTTTCTGCTTGGTCCTTCTTCTGTACCAAGCATTCATTATAACCCTTCATTTACCTTTTTTTTAACTTATTTTCTTTGACATCCAGGGTTGTAAAATTTTGGATGCCCTTCACTTCCTCCTTTTCAGAATGTACTTGCTAAAATTCTGAAGGATTTCTACCTTGAGGGCTTGTCATAGTGTGAACAAAGATTGCTATGAAATACCTTTTTAATGATTTTGAGGACTCACTTGTAAAGCCAGAATTAATTCCCCATCACTAATTGCCTTGAGGAGTTGTGCTTTTGAATTACTAAGGTCCTTCTATGAAGATTCTTCTGCACTGTTTTTGGGCAGGGAGTTCCAGGATTTAGACCCAGCAATGAAGAAGGACTTGTGATATATTTCCAAGTCAGGAAGCTGTGCAAGTTGGAGGGGAACCTGCAGCTGGTGGTGTACCCTCAGAATAGCCAAGACAAGGAACTTTAATCCATTTTGTAGATGGCACACATTGCAGCCACAATGCACTAATGGTGGAGGAAATTATTTTTAAGATATTTCATAGGGTGACAATCAAGTGGACTAATTTTATCCATGCAGTGAATAGCCACAGATTTTGGTCCCCTTTTGTAACAATGCTATGAATTTAGTAGTCATCCAGGCTAAGAGAGTATTCCACTACTCTTCTAATTTGTACCTTACAGATTTGGAAAAGGAATTGATGGTTGAGTTACTTTCCATGGGATACTCAGCACCTATTCTGGCCCAATTGAATTTCTGAGTGTTGGTGTTGGTAATGATATTGAAAGTAAGGGTAGATGGGTAGACTTTCCCTTGTGAGGAATGGCCATTACCTGGACCTTATGCTATGCTGTGTTATGTCATCAGAATGTTGGCATAAGGAATAGAAGCAAGAATAAGCCATTTTGTCCCTTGTGCCTGTTCTAGCATTCAATAAGATCATGACTCAGTTTTTACCTCAATGATACTTCCCTGCATGTGTCCCATATCCCTTAATTCCTTGGACATCTAAAACTCTGAATTAGTTTTATTTTAATAAATTAGTTTTATTCCAACAAATAAATCTCTGATTTATTATACTCAGAAACTGAGCATCCATTGCCCTCTTGGAAAGAGAATTTCCTATCCTCTTATGTGAGGATGTCTTTTCTCATCCTTGCCCTGAACATTGGGCCCCTTTTTTCAGACCATGATCTTTGTTTCTGGACACTCCAGCCATGTAAAACATCAGATCCAGATCTATCCTGCAAAGCCCCATATGAAATTATGATTGTTTCAATGAAATCATTTCTGGATTCAAGAATATGGCCCAGTATATTTAATCTCTCCTTTTTAGGACAATCTTGCCTCTCCCCCAGGGTACTCAATTTCTATTCTTTAGAGAAAGAATATTGAGAGGAAGGATATGGTACGGTGTTTTATTATTGGTTACAATGAGTTGAATATGGATAATGGAGTTGACATATTTGAATGTTTATTTTTGATGATAAGCACATAAATAAGTAGCTTTTGGTAGCAGAAACTAAGGCTAATCTTCTTCTCTCACAGCCAATCTGAAAAAAAAGGAGTATATTGGTGAAAATATGGTTGAACTCATATATGATGCTTTGCTGCAACAGATGACACTGAAATTCACTGGCTAGGCTTTCTACAGCACTTCCAGTGAAGCTTCCAGTGAGGAAAATGAGGAGTCTGAAGAATTTCCTCAGCATGGCCTAGGTTTACATGTTAGGGCTGGTATCCCGCTGCTGTAAGAATATTGAATGGTTCCTTAGTATGATAAGGTGGATTCTTGACTTCACAATCTACTTCATTATGACCTTGCACCTTATTGTCTACCTGCACTGCACCTTTTCTGTAGCTGTGACACATTATTCTGCATTCTGTTATTGTTTTACCTTGTACTACCTCAATGCCTTGTGTAATGAATGAATCTGTAAGAACAGTCAACAAGACAAGTTTTTCACTCTACCTCGGTACATGTGACAATAATAAACCAATTCTAATTCCAATTCAAGCCTTTCCACCGTGAGCACCTTTTATCACAAGACTCCCTGAGTATAAAAATAGGCAGATGCTTATAGGCTGCTCAGTGAACTCTGTGAAGACATCACTGACTTTAGGAAAAGCAAGGATGAACAAAAAATCAAGAACATTCTAATCAGTGGGAAAAGAACCACTTCAATAAATATTTCACAGCTCTGGTGTTAAAATCTATTAGCAAATCCAATAATCTGGCTCATCATGTTGATTAGCTACTTTGTCTTCATTTGACAAATTATCATTTCCTTCAGTGATGGTGAATTCTACCTCTGGCTAAGCCTGTATTTTATATGTATATTGGTGCTCACCTTCACTGAGTTATTTTTAACCAGGTGATTTGCATCCTGAACTCTTGCTGAATGATTTACCTTGTGGGCCCTTATATTCTTCAAAGCAGGTCGGCTGCGCTTTATTTTTCCTAGAGATGTGAATTCAGCTTTAATTCTAGCACAGCTGTCATTTCCATCCAGATATGACTCTTCACTGTCAACGTCTCTGTTAGTGAAGGGGAATGTTGAAATCCAGCTAATGCTTTGATTTTTTAAGGAGAGAGACTTTACAGAAGAAATCGTGAAGGGAGATGAACATTGGCATGTATAATACACAAGAAGCTATCTCAGAACATGTGATAAAAATACTAATTTTGTTTCTTTCAGAATTAACTATTCCATCTCACTACAGGCCTGCCTCCTGCATAAATATGAAATAGTCCATTAACACTGCTGTCTGTGCCCTATCTTGTACATAGTGCCATTCACCCACCATTCCTCTGCCTATTGGCCAAGATTGGCTCAAGTCAAGCAATACCTTGGTTTTTGTTCCTCACCCTTGTTTTTTCAAAGCCCTCCATTACCCCAGCGCTCCCTATTTCTATAATCTCCTTCAGTCCTACATTCTCACACACATCACCTTAAAGATACTCCTCCAATTCTAGCCTTTTAATTATTTATGGATGTAATCACACCACCGTTGGCACTTATGTCTTCAGCTGTTAAGGCCTTAACCTCTGAACTTCCACTTTTTTTCCTCTTTTAAGATGCCTGTTAAAGCCATGACTACAACGTTGGTGATCTCGCCTAACATTCCTTTATATATGGCTTGTGCCAATCCTGATTAGTGTATTGTCATATTAAAGATATTATACAATACAAGATTTTGTCTTTATGTTGTAATCCTTAAGCCAATATAAATTCTAGTACTGGTTGTGCAGCACGTAAAAGATTAATGCCTTGATTAAAAGTTCTTCTTCAATTTTGTATTTTTCACATGAGTGCATTCTCTCCATGCTCTTGAATCCTCTGCTCCACAGCTGAATTTATTATTTTTCTGAGCAAATTGTGCCAATGGGATTTCACTGGAGAGGAAATCAAGAAGAATTCAGATAGTGGTAGATAAGACACCAGAAAAGATACAGCAAAATGACTTATACAGTGGATATGAATTTATTTTTGATCTATTGATTGATTTCAATATATAGAGTGACAAATTATCACAATGCACACATTATAGCAAGTTAGTAGCCACACATCTTAGCAAGTATTGCAAAATTATTCATTCAAAGGAACATTAGAATCGTGGCAATGTTTATATATATAATTTTCAATTTAAGAATATATTTTTAATCTTGGTTTGAGGCATAATGGGAAAAAAAGTAGCTGAATCTTTTTGTAGGTTATACGGTAATAACCAGAGAAGGGCTTTGTTCAGAGAAGTTCAGTATGTTTACCATTGGGTGAAACTTTGAGCAGCTGAAGGCATAACAGCATGCCAATCACCTGTATGGGATCATCAGTCAACTAGCAGACCTCAACACTGGTTCTGGCCAAACACTAGCTTTTCACTAATTATCTCCACTGGAAGCAACTGTCACATGCTTTACTTGTACTTCAACCACTTTTTTATATTGTTTTCAAAAAAATCAATGTTGAAATGAAAGAGGATGTCAGAAAGCTCTTCATATAGTCAAATAACAGCCTGAGCTGGATTTACAGGATACCAAAAAAGAAAACATGGCAGTGTAAGAGCTCTTTCCCATTACTACATTTTTTTTCAAATTGTCAAACATGTCTTATTGTTAACACACTCATTTCCTCTGTTTCCTCTACCCCACCACTCTCTGCAATTTAAAACAAACTTGCTTTCTTACTTTTCCAGTTCTGATGAAGATTCCTTGACCTGAAACAGTGACTGTTTATCTCCTCTTGAATGCAGTTTAACTTGCTGAATGCTGCCAGCATTTTCTATTTCTGGTTTGGATTTCCAACAGCTGACGTTTTTTTTGCTCCAATAGGAATTATTGTTGTCCCTGTTTGGTCTGTCTATTTCTCCTAATAGTCTTGATTTCTTCCAGGTACGTATGACTCCACAGTAAGTTCAATTCCAGTGCATTTAGGGCCGGACTATTTTATCATTGTGCTATGTCAGTTAAAGTGTCAAAGTGGTAAAGTCCACAGACTACAGAAGCATGGAGAACAAAATAATTATGTTCATCCCCAAAGACAACATTTTGTACTTAAGAGTGGGCATCACCCACTAATCTAAACTCAACTTGTATGAGACACACTGACTGCTCCTCTATTCCATTTTGCCAATCCACTACTAACTGCTTTACCTTCCCAGTTTACTTTTAGCAGGTCTCTCTCCTCAAGCATTATTTCCCCAAACCTTCAGTTTGGCCATCATCACCACTATCTTCAAAAAATATCCACCACTGTATCCTCCGTCCTTTCAAATGTTACTAATTTCTCACCAAGATCCACAAACCTGCTGTCACCTTTAATATTCATTCCTATCTTTCCTCATATAAATTACTATTATGGAGTAATATCTTTTGTCTTTTACATGTTACATTACCAAATTACATGTTACATTTATATTTACATTACCAAATGTCTTTTACATGTTGTTAATGTATCTGCCTCAACCATTTCCTCTGGCAGTTCATTCCATACACGGACCACCCTCTGTATGAAAAAGTTGTCCCTCAGGTTCCTATTAAATCTCTCCCCTCTCACCTTAAACAAATGCCCTTTAGTTCTTGATTCCCCAACCCTGGTAAAAGGTCTGTGTGCATCTGTGCTATCTACGCCCCTCATGATTTTATACACCTCTATAAGATCACCTCTCATTCTCCTCCACTCCAATGAGTCCTAGCCTGCTCAATGGCTCTCTATAACTCAGTCCTTCGAGTCTCTGCAACATCCTCGTAAATCTTTTCTGCTCTCTTTCCAGCTTAATGGCATCTTTCTTAAAGCAGGATGACCAAAAATAAACACAATATTCTAAATACGGCCTCACCAATGTCTTGTACAACTGCAACATAACATCCCAACTTCTATACTCAATGCCCTGACTGAAGGCCAGCATGCCAAAAGCCTTCTTCACCACCCTGTCTACTTGTGACTCCACTTTCAACAAACTATATACTTGTACTCCTAGGTCGTTCTGTTCTGCAACACTCCCCAGGGCCTACTGTTCACTATAAAAGTCCTACCCTGGTTTGAGTTCGCAAAATGCAACACCTCACACTTATCTGAATTAAACTCCGTTTGGCATTCCTCAGCCCACTTTCCCAGCTGATCAAGATCTCTCTGTAATTCTTGATATCCATCTTCACTGTCAATGACACTACCTATTTTAGTGTCATCTGCAAACTTACTAACCACGCCTTGTGTATTGTCATCCAAGTCATTGATACAGATGACAAATAACAATGGGCCCAGCACTGACCCCTGAGCACACCACTAGTCATGGTCCTCCAATGCAAAAAACAACCTTATACCATTACCTTCTGCTTCCTACCATTAAGCCAATTGTGTTTCCAATTAGTTAGCTCTCCCTGGATCCTATGTGATCTAACTTTCCATAGTAGCCTACCATGTGGAACCTTATCAAAGGTCTTACTGAAGTCTGTATAGTCTATGTCTACCGCCATGTGCTCATCGACCTTCTTGGTTACTTCTTCCGGAAACTCAATTGAATTCATGAGTCAATTCCTCCAGTCCAACTTCTGAATCTGCCACAGATGTCTCTCATCAAATCCAAAAGTGACACTATACATGTCTATGGTACAGGAACCTGTCTTCACCATTCTGTTCCTGTATGTAACCTTTGACATGGCTGACCACATCAACCTCCTATAACACCACTCCTTTGTCCTCCGTGGATTGATTATTATCAATCTGGGCATAGCCAAACGGCACCTAAAATGGCTTAATGAGGTACTCCAGCAGCACAATCCTTAATCCTCTATATTTCTGATTTGAACACTGCTTCTCATTTGACAGTGTTCCTGGGAAGTGCCTTGAGACATTTTAAAGGTCCTATGTAAATGTAAGTTATAGTTGATTATATTTTTTACTCGTATACACTTTAATGCACAGCTAGCATAAACTTGTTTCTAAAATTTTTTATCATCATCAAACAGAATGATTTCAGAAACAATTCCCCTCCTCCCCCTCCCCCCCCCCCCCCCCCCCACCCCAAGGAATGAGTGTTCTTGTACTTGAAACTTCAGGGCAGAATTTTGCCCTCAGCTGTTTGTGGTAAAAATGTAGACATAATAGAGGTTCACAATTGTACTCTGATTCTAAAGTTCAGCTCCGACAGAACTGAACCTCCACATGCAGCTGCTTCAATATGTGCATGGTTTAACACAACCAGCTGAGGATGAATTTTGAATTCAAGTCCTCAAAGTCCTCAGAAACTAAATATAATGCCCACATTTAAATGCTGCAATGCAAAAGACCATTTTCACGATGATTATTTTCAATTTTCAATTTCTTTTATTTAATTCCATGCTACTTCACTAACTACATTATAGATCAAGGATATTGCAATGCTTTTTTAAAAAATATTGGTGCTCTACTCACATGCTTTGTAATGGTCAGAGGAGAAAGGACAATTACACAACAAGCCAGTTCATCCAGTCCTCTGACAGCCCAATTAAGTGTGAAAAGAACATCCTGTTTCATATTATGGGTGCTATGCTGATGACTTTTCTAGAGCTTACTCTGTACCAATAATAAAGTGCTGACTGGCATATCACACCTGGCAGGTTTCTCTGATTTATGGGAAAAGGGTTTTCCACATGGTCCAGAATGAGCAAGTGGATCAATCTTGGTAAATTGTTGGAATTCCTGAATGTTTTTTTGCACTCTTGTTGAGTTGGATCCAGTCTGAGACAATGTTTCCCGATTTTTGAAATCCAACAACAACATAGTGGCGGAATTTGGAACGTTGAGTCAATGTTCCACAACAGGACAGGTCAGTACATTATTCATTACTTCCTTTTATTTCTGCCACGATCATCTTCATATTTTTATTACTCATCAAGTTACTGAATAAAAAAAAGGATTTAACTTTGCAGTGAAGGTTATTTTCCATTCATTAACTTCAATGAAAAAGTGAACAGGAAAATAAAGTAGTGCTCTTCATTAATGTTTGTGAGCAGACAGGAATTTATCCCAGCATGACAACCAACTATTTTATGTAAATGCAGTGGAATTTCCATCATCTTAACTGCTTCCCTAATTATCTGCCAGGGTTATCATACGACAATGTATTGCCCGAAGCACCATCTTGCTACACACTCACCAGTACCAATTTCAATCTGTCTGACATAAACTAAGCACACACCCTAAGAAAGATCAAATTAAATGTATATAATATTCTGGTCATCATCATTCTCATCCTTACTAGGCCATGTATGTGGGAGCAAAATTTATCTAATTATTTCCTTTATTTACTCCAGGATATTTTCATTGTAATGCCTATTTTTGCTGGCACATTTCATTTCAATATTTTAAAGCATCTTTTTGATCACGTTTGTATTTGGTAATTACATTTCTGTAGAAAGAAAGCAAAGAGCCAATATATCAATATGATTGTGTATGTGCAACTTTCACCAATAGTTGCATGAACAGGTAAAATCAATCCTCTTATATTTTTAAGCCATTATAAAGTCTGACAGTTCAGTTATTCTGATCTTACTGAAATTTGAAGGGTCATTGGGAGATATCCTACTCAGTATGGACTAAAACTAGTACTTGACATGCCTGCCTATTCAGCACAGTACAATCCTTCTGGGAAAAGGGTCTTCTGGACCTTCCAAGTCATTCAAGAGAGTTGAGCTTGGTAAGACGTTTAATTTGCTGCAGATTTCTCTGGAGAATTTTCTTGACAACGACTCTGCTCTATTCCCTATACACTCACGACTGCGTGGCTTTTTCTGCTCTAACTCCATCTACAAGTTTGCAGATGATACCACCATAGTGGGCCTTATCTCAACTAATGATGAGTTGTAGTACTGGAAGGAGATAGAGAGCCTAGTGACATGGTGTCATGATAACAACTTTTCCCTCAATGTCAGCAAAACAAAAGAACTGGTCATTGGCTTCAGGAAGGGGGTGGTGCACATGTCACTTTTTACAATGACAGTGCTGAGGTTGAGAGAGTGAAAGTTTCAAGTTCCTAGGAGTAAATATCATCAATAGCATGTCCTGGTCCAACTACTTTGGTGCCTTGGTCAAGATAGCTCATCAGTGCCTCTACTTCCTCAGGAGGCTAAAGAAATCTGGCATGTCCCCTTTGACCCTCAACGATTGTTATCGATGCACCATAGAAAGCATCCTATCTGGATGTATCACGGCTTAGTACGGCAACTGCTCTGCCCATGACCGCAAGAAACTGCAGAGAGTTGTGGACACAGTTCAGCATAACTCGGAAACCAGCTTCCCCTCCATGGACTCTGTCTATAACTTTTGCTGCCTTGGTGAAGCAGCCAGCATAATCAAAGACCCCCCCCACCCGGAACATTCTCTTTTCTCCTCCCTCCCATCAGGCAGAAAAACCTGAAAGCATATACCACCAGGCTCAAGGACAGTTTCTATCCCATTTTTATAAGACTACTGAATGGTTCCCTAGTATGATAAGATGGATTCTTGACTTCACAATCTACCTTGTTATGACCTTGCACCTTACTGTCTACCTGCGCTGCACTTTTCTGTACTGTAACACTTTATTCTGCACTCTGTTATTGTTTCACCTTGTACTACCTCAATGCACTGTTGTAATGAATTGGTCTGTATGGACAGTATGCAAGACAAGTTTTTCACTGTACCTCAGTACATGTGACACTAATAAACCAATTTACTTGGTGGAGCCCATGTCAATCTGTGTAGGTTTAGAATCTTCAATAATACATGTACATCTGTCCTATTGGATCCAGACTGTGGCTACGAAGTGGGGACCCTTGGTTTAAGGAATCTCCACACCACAGCCCTTTGCTTTACAAAGCATGGATGGAAATTCCACATGCACTGGAGCTCCATTGTTTTGAGAGGAAGTTCCAATGGACTTATGAAACAATTCAGTCATTTTAACTTCATCGTCTTTATTTACTCTGTTTCCTTATATAAATCAGTTTATTCATTACTAAAACTCCAGGCTTTATTTGGTCTCCACTTTATCTGAAATAGCAGAATGAATGCATCAAACACAAACAAACAGTCAGGTTTAATGTTGCATGCACCACAAAGTATGTAGAGGTTGTAAAGAATTTTAAGTATCCTAAGTGTTGTCATCTGTGTCTAACAACTTAGTAAGGCATGCAGTATTCTTGATGTGTGGCGTACTGACAACATTCTTTGTTGATTGATCCTTCTATAAGAATATGAACAGAAGGAGTTCAGGTGACAGTCAGATAGACTGGGATAAGTCTATATAATCCCTACTTCAACATTAAGTGCTGCCAGAGGCACTGTTGATATGGAATCTGTTAAAAAATTGCAGACCTTATTTATGGGATCGGCAATGCAGATTTTTCATTTACCTGGAGCTTAGCATGTTAAAAATACAGCACTAGATTCCATTCCTAACAAGCAAAACGAAAGGTACATGGTTTGAGGACCTTAAAACAATTGCAAATTACAGGATCGCAAACTTGATTAGATTCAAGAAAGATTATTCAGTTTATTTTAATCATCTCTCCAGATAATATTCCTTCACTGGACCACCTCCACTGCTCTACCTGGAATTCATTTCAAAATGCTTGCAGAAATATCCATTCTAAAATCAACTTTCACCAATATGAACCCATGTTCTGCAGTTTATCTTGAGTTTCAGATTCAGATTAGTTTATTGTCTAGGGTACAATGAAATTCCTTGTACACGTGAAGCTCACAGAGTAAACAATATAGATGGTAATAATAAATACAAAAATGAATACAGTGACTAGAGCAAAACAACGAAACATTGCAAAGTATAATAGTGCAAACTGAAGTAGTGCAAAGAGAAATGCTAAAGTGACAATAACAGAAGAGGTAGAATTAAAGTTCAAGAATGTGGCAGCACCTCTGGGAAGGGGATGTAAAAGAGGTGATTGGTTCATGAATCTGATAGCAGTGGGGAAGAAGCTGTTCTTAAGTCCGGTCATCCGAGCTTTCAAGCTCTTGTATTTTCTCCTGAAAAAGGGAATGGCCAGGGTGACAGGCATCCTTGACAATACTATTTGCCTTCCTGATGCAACACGCCATGAGGAAGGACTGAATGGAAGGATGTTATGAGTCTATTATGGACTGGGCAGCATTTGCCACTCTCTGCAGATTCTGACGGTCCAGAGCACAGCAGTTGCCATACCAGGCTGAAATGCAACCCATCAGAATACTTTCTATAGTGTATCTGTAGAAGCTTATGAGAAACCTCGTAGACAAGCTGAATTTTCTCGGATGCCCAGTAAAGTACACACTCTGATGTTCTTTCTTGATCACTGCATCAATATGGAGAGACCAGGAGAGGTTACAGGCAATATGGATTCCTGGGAACTTGAAGCTGTCGACCATCTCTACAGCAGCTCCACTGATAAGGGCAAAGTTGTGTTCACCCCTCCACTTCCTTAGGTTTAAGTAAACTGACTAAGTAGAGCATGAAGACACAGGTTCAGAATAGTGAAGTACTTCTAGTATTCAGCTTGTGAAATGTGTACAGCAGTAGAAGGATTTGTATGTTGAAAGGTAATCCAAGGGACTGAAGTTCTTTCCATGGCCAAATTTTAAGGTGATTGGAGGAAGATATAAGGGGGATGTCAGAGGTAATTGTTTTATGCCGAGAGTGGTGGGTGCATGGAACACACTGCCGGCAGAGGTTCTGGGGACAGATACATTAGGGACATTTAAGAGACTCTTAGATAGACACATGAATGATAGAGAAATGGAGGACTATGTGGGAGGGAAGGATTAGATAGATCTTAGAGCAGGATAAAATGTCGGCACAACATTGTGGGCCGAAGGGCCTGTACTGTGCTGTAATGTTCTATGTTCAAATGCTCTAGTGAGAGTACCTATAAAATTCAGTCATGTACATTTTCCTGAATTAAATAATAGCTTAAAATTGATTGTGAGATTTGATTAGGACCTTTTAGTTGCCATAACATATATGGACACTTTCACACAGTTTCATGCACATGATCCTCACACATGTGAGGCACTCGGATCATACAAGGTGATACCAACCTGGAGCAAAGCACATACCTCTGCTATAAAATTGATTTACATCTAGGCAGTTAACACTGTGTGTGGGCTATGAAATGGAAAGCGTAGGGATAAATCCTATACCTGTGCTATTTACTAGTGACTCAGAAGTGAGTGCCTGTATCAAACAATTACATGACTCATCCGTGAGGTCATAGATCTCATAACTAAATCACAACCTTGAATGGATGCAAGTTTGGGGCAGAGTAACATGTTATGATATTAAGATAAGATAAGATATTTATTTATTAGTCACATGTACGTCGAAACACACAGCGAAATGCATCATTTTTGCGTTACTGAGAATATGCTGGGGGCAGCCCGCAAGTGTCGTCACTCTTCTGTCTTCCTAACCCGTACGTCTTTGGAATGTGGGAGGAAACTGGAGCACCCAGAGGAAACCCACGCAGTCATGGGGAGAATGTACAAACTCCTTACAGACAGCGGCCGGAATTGAACCTGGGTCGGTGATGCTGTAATAGCGTTACACTAACTGCTACACTACCATGCTGCCCAGCAGTTCAATCCTGGGTGACAAGGATCCTGACTGGTGGCTTGTTCCTATAACTCACCAAGCAGGGCATCAAATCATCTTAGCAGCAGAGAACTGAGGTAACCATGCAGGAAGTAAAAGTTCCTGTAATTATATTATTTGATGCTGGTTCATATCACAAACAAATAGATGTGAAATGAACTAGCAATGCACTGAAAATACCTTTTCCAAGAAGCCTGATATCCAGCAACTGGATTTTGCTTTCCACTATTAAGGAACCCAATCCTGCAGGTGACATGACTATGGGTCCAGGAGCCACATGTTGGTTCTCAGCCAGTCAACATTGCCACTACCTAAAATCAGGGTTACTGTTCAACAGGAGACTCATGGTTATTCCCACCTTAAATAGATCAGCACTTACTTTCAGATTTGTTGGGGAAGCAGAGCTCAGTGTGGGAAGGAGCCAAATACTGTAGATAATTGTATTGGAGTGGCATTCACTATATCCTGAAGTGAAGGTTGCCATTTGCTTTTTGCAAAATGAGGGTGTTGGTAGTACACCCATTGGGTCTTCAGTATGACCAAAAGAGGAGGAGGACCAAAGCCAAGGCCACCCTTGTGAAGCACACTGAAAGTGGAGGGGAGAAGTGGCATAGTCAGGAGAGCTTCATGTTCCGACATCAGTGTGACAGCTGATACACCTGGAGTTTTCAAAGACAGTGGCAGTGGAGGTGCAGGCAGAGTTTCATCATGTATCTGAGTCTGCACTGCTCTACCTGTAGATGTCACTATTTTGTGGGGTTTTTTAACCCCAGGAACACTGCATGCAGCAGCAGCTGACATTGCAATATCTCCCACTTTGCTGTTCACCACTGCATGCTTGTCACTGTGAATGCTGTCTACACATGTGGAGGAAGAGTTAACATGCACAGATCATGGTCTCCACACCCGAAATTCATCATGAAATGCAGTGATATCATCCCTAAATATGCAGATTGTGTTTGACAACAGGCAAAAATGTTGTTGTGGTCAGTGCTGTAAATCCAGGAAGCAATCATGACTCATTTATTCCAAGGCAGTGAATAAATGTAGGGTTTTTGTGCACAAAATGTTTGTGCACAAAACATTTACCTCCATGCCCTTATTATACTGGACAAGTTTAATCTCCACCCCTTTTGTTCTGTCCACCCCTTCCCTTCTCTGCAACTTTAAAAATGTTTGTTTTCTCACTTTTCCAGTTCTGATGAAAGGTCATCACCTTGAAAAGTTAATTGTTTCTCCCTCCATTGATGCTGCTTGATCAGGCACTATTTGTAGGTTGGTTCCTAATAATATGAAACAATCCCCTAGACCACAGCATAAAGGCATGGCATTAAGCATCTTAAGTACAGGAAAAAAAATTATTATCCTTGTTATTGATTGGTGAAACAAATCTCACCATGGAATTCCATTGAAGCAGTGTGACTGTCACACATTAGTGAACGAGTTCATCATAATTACAAACCAACTCAGATGCAGCAGGTGAAATGATAAATCCATACTTAAAAAAAAGGCATGAAGCTTGTCTGTCAAACTTCAGATATCATACTTGACACACTTCAATTGTTCAAATGATAAAAACACAAAGAAAGGTAATCCTTTCCTCCTGGCTTCCAGTGACCTGGAGCTACAAATTTACAAACTTCTGCCAATCTTTCAACCTCCCTCGCAATCTAGGAATTAATCTCCAACCTGCATCAGAATGGTCCTTTTACAACAGCTGGATTTTCTGGTTTGCACCTTTGCAGCAGAATAATGTATTGTGCATTAAATGGTGTAAAGCACTCATTGATTTAAATGTAACAAATACAGTGGATAGTTTGGAGAATAGAAATATGCACTGGTGTCCGTAGAAGGTGACTACAAAAGAGGTTATGCCAACAAAAATAATTTACTTTTCATTATTCATACAGTTCAAGTGGCTCCAATTGCTTAACACTGGACTTTGTGTACACATACTGCATTTCTGTGGTTGCTATTTTAGAAAATAACCCTGTACGTATACCACATCATATTACCATATATGTTACAGGCGAAGATTCAATATTCCCATCATTGAGCAGAGTATGGGAAATGAGAGTGCAAAATCTTCTTGTCATGGCCAGGAAAGCATGAAGCAAAGGGCTGTAAGTTCCTACAAAGCACCTCATGAATAATGCGATTCACTGGGAATGAGGAAAATGAAACCATCAGCAAATACATTTTAAAAGTTATGCTGCATTCTTTGTTCACGTTGTCTGTTCGTCCATAGTGGCACAATTTTAAACATTATTTGATGCAGAATGTAAAATAATATTCTTATCAATCATATTTTCATACCTTTGTAGTCCCACGTTAAACCGTTTCTCATACCTATAATGCAGACATCCATTGGTAGATAATAGGACATATGCAGCAATCTAACGACTGATATTTGGAGGGGCACTCATACGCAACCTTAACATAACAGTGTGAGTGTGTGCAAAAGCACATAATCTCCATTAATAATTCTATAATTTGAAATGAGTACTTTGGGGGGGTGGGGAATGGGTGAATGATGTAGGTGGAGTGCATTTATCCCTGTTTGCTTTAAAGGAAGGAAAGGAAGATGGAGTGAATTTATTTTTCTTCCTTTCCAGCTTTCTTCAGTGAGCTTTGAAAACAAGTTAAAAGAAAGTTAGGAAGGCAGACCTGTGCAACCATACTTCTGGTATAATTTATGTGAACCAAGGGGATGAACCGTTTCTGTGAGAATGGCACAACCCAATCAATAGACTTGAGTATCAGGCACATAATGGGAGGCCAATCAGATAGAACTTGTTTGTGCCACTGCTGGAGATAAATTTTAGCCCTGAATCTCTCAAACGAACAGAGGAATCATGTTAATAGGAGTGAACAGCATAAAGCAGACTGGAGTTTAAATTCCCTTTGTTCGTAATTAAAAGTTCCATTGGCAGCAGGTTCCAGAATATTGTGAAGTTTAATAAGTGCTCTTTTTTTTCACAGTCTACAAGGCACATTTCAAAGATAGCAAGTTCAGGTTCTAAAATTAGAAACTTCTCTGAGGGTTCAATCAAGATCATCTGAAGGCAAGTCAATTGAACAGAAATTGTCTTTCTTTACTGATTAGGTATCATTAGATATATGAAACCACAAATGTAATGCCACAGTTTGAGAAAGGAGAGAGACAAAAGGCAGTAAACAACAGGCCTGTTGGCCTAATATCTATCTTTGGGAAATGCTGTAATCTATTATTAAGAATGTAAAAGTAGAACATATTTAAAATCATAAGACAATCAAGCAGAATCAATATGGTTTTATGGAAGGGATACCATGTTTGACAAAGTTACTAAAGTTCTTTGAGAATGTAACAAATTGTGGAAAATGGGGAACAAGTAGATGTAGTGTGTTTGGATTTTCTGAAGACATTCAATAAAGTGCCACATGAAGTGCCACCTACTGCACAAGGTACAAGTTTGGATGGGGTTGGGGTAACATATTGGTAGAGATAGAGGATTAGCTAACTTACTGCAAGCAGACACTCAGGATAAATGGGTCATTTCCATTGCAATTGGTAACCAGTGGGGTGCTAGAGGGATCACTGCTGGGGACTAAACTATTTACAAAATATACAAATGATTTTTTTATTGAAAGAATACTGTAGTCAATTTGATAATTGTCCAAAATAAGTGGACTAGCAGGTTGTGAGGAGAAGTGAATATTTGTTTTTTTTATTGTTATTGTCACATGTACTGAAATACAGTGAAAAACTTTGTTTTGCATGCCATCCACACAGATCATTTCATCACATCAGTACATTGAAGTAGTGCAAGGAAAAAGTAATAACAGAATGCAGAATGAAGTGTTACAGTTACAGAGAAAGTGCAGTGCATGCAGACAGTAAGGTGCAAGGCCATGACAAGGCAGATTGTAAGGTCAAGAGTCCGCCTTATCATACAAGAGGTCCATTCAATAATCCTACAATGGTGGGATAGAAGCTGTCCTTGAGCCTAGTGGTATGTGCTTTCAGGCTTTTGTATCTTCTGATGGAGAAGAGAAAACGTCCAGGGTGGGAGGGGTCTTTGATTATGTTGGCTGCTTTACCGAGGTAGTGAGAAGTATAGAGTCCATGGAGGAGGCTAGTTTGCGAGATGTGCTGAGTTGTGTCCACAACTCTCTGCAGTTTCTTGCAGTCTTGGGCAGAGCAGTTGCCATACCAAGCCATGATGCATCTGGATAGGATGCTTTCTATCGTGCATCTATAAAAATTGGTGGGGTCAATGGGGACATGCTAAACTTCCTTAGCCTCCTGAGGATGTAGAGGCGCTGGTGCACTTTCTTGGCCATGGCATCTACGTGGTTGGATAAGGACAGGCTATTGGTGATATTTACACCTACGAACTTAAAGCTCTCAATCACCTCCACCTCAGCACCATTGATGTAAACAGGAACATGTGCATTGCCCCGCTTCTTGAAGTCAATGACCAGCTCTTTTGTTTTGTTGACACAAACTTGGCAAATGGAATATGATGTGGGAAAATGCAAAGTTATCCAAGAGGGAGAATGAAAAAGCAAATTATTAGTTAAATGGAGAGAGACTATAAAAATGTTGCAGTGCAAAAGAATCTAGGGATGAAGTGGTATCTTAGTACATAAAACACAATATGTTTGCATGCAGGTACAGCAAGTAATTGGGAAGGCTAATGGAATGTTGGATTTCTTGCAAGGGGTATGAAGTATAACAAGAGGGAAGTTTTGATACAATTTTACAGGGCACTGATGAGATTGTACCTGGAATACCACATATAGTCTTGGTCTCCATATTTGAAGCAAATTCTTGCATTGGAAACCATAATGAGAAAATTCATCAGCTTGATTATTAGGATGAAGGAGTTATTGTATGAAGAGAGTTTGAGCAGGTTGGACATACCTCATTGGAGTTAAGGAAAATGAAAGAAGATATTACTGAAACATATATTCTGAGGGATTGATAAGGAGAATATTTCCTTTGGTGGGGATAAGTAGAATCAGGGGATATAGTTTGAGAAAAAGAGAGATGAGGAGAAATTTCTTTTGAGGATGAAGAGACATTTAACATGATGAGGAGAAATTTCTTCTTTCAGAGGGTCATGGCTCTTCAGAATTCTTTATCCCAGAAACCTGTAGAGATGAAGTTATTGAACATATTGCAAGCAAAGATTGACATACATTTGAATTGCAACAGAGTCGATGGGTATGGGGAGAGAGTTGGAAAGTGGTTTTGAAGCCAAGATTAGATCAGCCGTGATCATATTGAATGGCAGAGCAAGCGTGAAAAGCCAGTTGGCCTACCTCTAGTCCTGTTTCTTTTGTTCTTATGTTCAGAAAAATATAAGTTAGAAAAACTACCAACATTCATGATCATGCTGGTGGCAGGAAATTAGTTTGTTTCATATACAAACAATTTTTGATGTTTGGAGGTGTTATGCTGAACCTTGTTTGAAAGCAGGAGGCAAGGTAGCATGGTTACATATGCCATCAAAATGCTGCATAAGTATCTAGCTACAGATGAATTAGGAAGTGTAGAAAGAGGACAATGCATTAACGTGATAAAATACCTCACTGGATGGCAGAAGGCAAGAGGTTATTTACAGAAGACACCAGACCCAGGCTGAATACTGGGGCATTGGAGATGGATATTATGTCCTCTCCTTAGGGGATCAGCAAGTACTTAATCAGAACCTGTTCTTAAGATTGTACACAGTATCTTGTTTCATGATGTCTTACATTCTTAACTCCACCAACAATCTTTCCATTGGTTTACGTACAAGCACAATAACCTACTTACTGTTGTCATTAGGAGCAGAGAGCATTCATGTTATATGGATATCACAATTGTTTAACTTATCAACAATGACTTTTTAAAATACCTCATATGAACAATTGAAACCAAATGAAACCAGCAACCAGAATTCGACATATCTACTTTAAAGCTCCCATTGCCCCAAAGGTGTTCTTTAAATACCACTTTGTTATGTTTCTACTCATAATCAGTGAATGCAGAATAGGATAAAGTGTGTTTTTTATTTATTTCCCTTCTAAGAGCCTGATGAAAACTTTGTAAACTAATGAAGCGGACTGAGTATAACAGTAGCAGAAATTGGAGTGGCTAAGTTCTTCATGCCAAGACATGCATTGGGTTTTTGAGAAGGATAAACACAGGATGTGACAGCTGCAATTGTGACGAGGGATGAATAAAAATTGTACTTGCTTTTATAGCCTCTCACTTATGAGAGAACTGCTGGTGGAAGGTTAAAAGATCACAAAAAGCAACTGAAACAATGGCCTGGATTTTGCAGTCAGCTGTGGAGGGACAAAGTGACAGTGCTCATCACTGAGCTCAGAGAAATCTGTCCCCAAAGATCTAGCACTCTCAGTGGCACAGATTTCACATCTCGAACCAGAGAAGTTTTAAAAAAGTGAGGTAATTTGTATGCCATTGAGAACTCACTCCCATACAATGCAGTATTGCTTAGACTTTTTAATGGTAAGGATTTTTCATAAATACCAGTTTTCACCATTCCCTTTATCCATAACATTTGCCAATGTATAATACAGTGCATCCATATGTTGACATTCTCAACATAAACCATTTACATTATGTCAGTGTAATCGCCCTTGAGCAAACAATCTGAGGGTTTGTTTTTATGCAGGCTCCAGACCCTCAATGTGCATTACCCTGCAGGTAATGCACATTGAGGGTCTTTCCCATGGGGTTTTTGTGACAGTTGCACCAAGCTTTAGCATGTCCCTCAGCACCTGGTTCTGGATGTTGGAATGTACCAGTCTGCAACATTCAGTGTTGGAGACGTCTTTGTATTGTGTGAGTGTCATGTACCAGCAACAAAAGAAACACACCGAGTCATGTATAAGTGTTAAAACTATTTTATTAATAACTACTTATGATAATAAGAAAAATAAAAGTAAAAATGTTAGAATGTTAGTAGTAAAAATGTTAGATCTTAAACATTAACCCCAAAAACTAAACTCGAAGTGTGTGTGTGGCAAATTCCCAAACTCCAAGTCCAGGAATAGTTCTCAAAGTTCAGTTCAGCAAGCCATAAGGTGAAACGTGAGAAAAGGCTTCTTCAACAACCACCATTGACTAAAGACAAAATGTAGAGAGAAAATAGAGAGTAATTATGAAATCCAAATGTTCCACTTTGGAACTCATACAACACCTCAGTATCTACTCAACAGTGACTACTCCACCGCTTTCTTTTTTTTTAGTTTTTTTGTTATTTACAGCGTGGTAACAGGCCCTTCCGGCCCAATGAGTCCGCACCGCCCATTTTGAACCCATATTGACCGAAGCATCTGCCACCCTGAAAGGCACTCGAATTGTGGCTGTCCACACAAATACTTGTTTCCTTCTACAGGTTAACGACAAAGTGGACTCCACCAGATTATTCCAAAAATCCATACGAGGATTGTAGTGACAGGCACAGCTATTGTTTTTCATCCATCGATAGAGACTAGCAGGCTGGTCTCTCTCTCTCTCTCTCCCTCTCTCTCTCTCTTCTCCTCTGACTGACTCTGACTGTCTGCTCCAAAAACGCCATTACGTCCTTATCTTCTGTTGACGTAAGCACCCCCCCCCCCCCCCCCCACACACACACACACACACACACACACACACACTACTCTATGTCTTAAAGGAACATTCACCAATAGTAACCTAGTCCGTAACAGTGGGGCATATTGGGGTGGCAGAAACTATGCGCATTTTGCATTTTCTTAGCTTCTTTGCCATTTGTTGAAACCTTCTACAACTGAAATATGAAAGGAAGGAGTTGGTCCCAGTGAGAGTAAAATCTATTTTAAGTGACAGGAGAATTTTAACGCAGAAGAAGGATAAATTTACTGATAACTAAATCACATTAAACTGCATGCCAAGAATCAGAACCATTTACAGGGATTACCTCTCACATAGACAGCTGGCAATCAAAGACAGTTCTTGAATTGTTGTGGATCAGTAGCACAGAGTGCTCCTTTCTTGAAATAAGGCACCATTAACCAAAAACCAGAAATATATATGCATGACCCTACTAAACTTTGAACCAGCCATGAACATCAATGGCTGTAGGCATGCCTGAAGCAACTAATTACTGTGTTATATAGGTATGAATCATGAAGGAAATGTTGACACGATGAATACCCTACTCCAAAAGACTGCCTTCACTTGATTTATTCAGAAATGGCCTCTGACCTGTTCTTATCATCACAGTATTTATGTGGTTGGTCCAGTTGAATTTATGGTCAACTGTAACCCCCAGGGTATTGATAGTGGGTGTCTCCACCATGGTAATGCCATCAACTATCAAACGTAGATGGATAGACTCCCATCAGACGTGGTCATTGCCTGACAGCTTTCTTGCATAAATGTTAATTGCACTTATCAGTCATGGACTGCTTTCTTTGCTAAGAATTTGTAAATAGAATTGAATATTGTGCAATCATCAGAAAATATCCCCATTTTATGGCATTATCATGGAAAGAAGGTCATTGATGAAGCAACTAATGATGGGCCTAGAACCTTGCAGGGATGTCCTGGGACTGGGATGATTGACTTCCAACAATCGCAAACATTTTCCTTAGTACAATGTACGAATCAACTACTGAAGTGTTTCAGTTGACCTTTCACTTTAGTTTTACCAATGCTCTTTGATGCCATATATCGTCAAATGCTGCTTTGATGTCATCCCACCTCTAGAATTCAATTCATCCCTTTGGTCCTTATTTGGACCGAGGCTGTGATGAAGTCTCGAGTGAAACTGTCCCAGGAAAACCCAAACTGCACCAGTGAAAAGGTTTTTAGTGAGTAAGTGTTGCTTGATAGTACAATTAATGACACCTTCCATCTCTTTGCTGATGGTTGAGAGAAGACTGATTGGTTCGTAATTAACTGGATTGGTTTTGTCCTGCTTTTGCGAAAAGGAAATATCTGGGCAATTTTTCTCATTGTCAAGTAGATGCTAGTGTGAACAGCTCAGCTAGAGTTACAGCTAATTCTAAAGCATAGATTTCTGATACTACAGATGGCATGTTGTTTGGTCCCACAGCCTTTGTTCTGTCCAATGCTCTCAATCATTTCTTGATGTCACATGGAGTGAACTGAATTGAGTAAAGACTGGTTTCTGTGATGTTGGGATCTCAGAAGGATCATCCATTTGACATCTCTGGCTGAACATGGTTGTGAATGCTTCAGCCTTGTGATATGCACTCACATACTGGGCCCCACCATCAGTGAAGATGGGAATATTCTTGGAGCCTCTTCTTTCCATTAGCTGTTTAATTTTCTACCACCATTCATAGGACTGCAGAGGCCGAATTTGACCTTTTGGTTGTCAATAAGCCTTTCAATAGTAGACGGAACATGAAAAAGATCCCTATTGCAGAGATTTCATAAGGTTGTATGTCAGGACGAGTAAAAGGTATGTAATTGTAAATTGGATAAGGCTGTACTATTAGTAAATAAACAGAAACCTGGTTTGAAGGCTTTGAACATTGAGTTGTGGGAAAGAAGGTATGGGAAGGGAAAAGCCATGGAGAGAATTGAAAACAAGTGATAAGCATTTTAAAATCATGATATTGTCAGTGAGAGTTAGAAAGCAGAGGGATAATGGGTGAACTTGGCTCAAGATGGAAAATAATCAGCAGTGTTTTGGATGAAATAAAAACAAAGTACAGGAAACATTCATTAGGTCAGGCAGCATCTATGGAGAGAGGAAAAGAGTTAACATATCAGAACTGGTGAATTGACAAAACAAGTGTGTTTTAAGTTGCAGAGAGGGGGATCTGTGAAGCAAATAGAGGGAATGTCTTTTATAGAATGGAAACCAAGGTAACACAATGCTTTCACAGCTGTCTGGTTAATAAATGAATGAGGGAAGTTAGGTAGAGAATAAAAGACATTAGACTATACGTGAACTATGAAAGAAAGTACATAGCATTTGCTTGAAATCTGAAACAATGGAGAATGCTGCAAGTAGCAGAATTTTGAATGAGCTCAAGTCTAACGAGATGGAAGAGGCTTTCTGCAGAAGATGAGCAGAAACAGTGATGGAAATGGACAATGTTACAGAGGAGAAAGTTGTCAGTCTTGGTTATGGAGAGGATAGTGTATCAGAAACACAACCCAGGATTAAACAGGACTCTTACATTATATAAAGTGTGTTTCAGCCACAAGTAATGGTCAGCAAAGGGTTTGAATCAATGAATAAAATTTGAAGTAAGGTGCATAGATAATCTGTTTAATATTCCAGATATCTGATTGGAGAAAATTTCTGTTCATCTCTTGCTTGATGTCAAACAAGTGTAGGGAAGTGCTTAAAAAAGAAATTAGGAAGGCTAAGTGGCATCACAAAAAATCACTGGCAGACAAGGTGAAGATAAGTCCCAAGGTGTTCTATTAGCATATATGGACAAAAGAATAACCAAGGTAAAAGTCAGGCCCAGTAGGAACAACATGGGCAAACTAGGAGCAAGAAGGTATAAGTGAGGTCCTGAATGAATACTTTTCATTGGTATTCACAAAGGAAACAGACTTTGTAGATAGTGTTGGATTCGACTGTTTTAAGTAGTTTTTTAACATGTATAGTGTTTAATACACCTCATGTGGCTGCACAGGAATGGCCATTTCTTAGCTTATTGGTTTGTTCATCAGGTGAATATGTGTTTTCTCATTGGTTGATTTTGCCACAGGTATATAATAGGTTTTCTGATTAGACTATTGTTATCTAAGGAGTACCTCTTATCTCAGTATAAAAGGTGTCATTTTTTGTTAATCACTCTCTTGCTTATCTCTCTTGCTTCTTTCTCTCTCTTGCCTCTATCTCTCTCTTGCTTATCTCTATCTTGCTCTCTTCCCCCCAGCCCTAGCTCATTTTTTTAGTTACCTTGTCTCGGCTAATCTCCTAGTAGTAAAGTTAGTGCCATGTGCTCTGTGACTGTTTCTTTGTTTTAAACTTTTTGAATAAAACTTTGTGAAGCACCAAGTTGCTTTCAGCTAATTCTTGGACTCCTGAAAGAACCTGCAGATTTGAAAATAACTAGATCCGACAATAGAGAATTCAGTGAAAGGGTAGACGGAAGTCTAGTGCAGTTTTCATAAATAAAGAGGAGGTGCTTGATGCCATAGTGGTCAGAAAGGTGGATAGATCCCCAGGACCGGATGGGATTTATCCCAGGCTGCTACGGGAGGCAAGGGAAGAGATTGCTAGGACTCTGGCTGAGAGTTATAAATCTTTGCTGGACACAAGTGAGGTACCAGATGACTGGGGGACAGCAAATGTAGTCCCCTTTTGAAAGAAAGGCCTAGTAACTATAGGCCAGTGAGTCTAACATCAGTGGTAAAGAAGATACTGGAAAAATTTCTGAGGGAGAGGATTAATGATCACTTGGAAAGGTCAGGACTAATCAGAGACAACCAACATGGCTTTGTCAAGGGCAGATCTTGTCTGACCAATCTGATTGAATTTTTTGAAGACGTAACAAAGAATATCGATGAAGACACGGACTTTAGTAAAGCCTTTGACACGGTCCTATGTGGGAGACTGTTCAAAGTGTTAGGGCCAGGGCAAGTTGTCAAGGTAATTGAAGACAGGGGATAATGGTAGAGAGTTGGTTTTGTGACAAGATGCCTATGACTAATGGTGTTCTACAAGGATTGGTGGTGGGACCCTTGCAGTTGTCATATACATGAATGATTTGGATGTGGATAAGGGAGGCATGATCAGCAAGTTTGCAGACAAAATGAAGATTGGTGGAGTTATTGTTAGTGTGGAAGGTAATCTTAGGCTGCAGAGAGATATCGATGTGTCGGTGAAATAGGCTGAAAACAGCATATGGAGCTTAATCCAGACAAATGTGAGGTGATGCACTTTGGGAGAACTTATTAGGCTAGGGTATACACTATGAATGGTAGGGTGTGTTGAGGAACAGAGAGACCTTGGAATACAAATCCATAGATCCTTAAACATGACAACACAGGTAGATAATAGAGTCATAGAGTCATAGAACACTACAACTCAGAGAAAGGCCCTTCAGCCCATCTAGTTCATCAAAACCTGATCTTCTGCTTGGTCCCATCTACCTGCAACCGGACCATATCACTCCAAACCTCTCTCATCCATGTACCTATCCAAACTTCTCTTAAATCTTACAATTGAACCCACATCTTCCACTTCCACTGGCAGTTCATTTCACGCTCACATCACCCTCTGAATGAAGAAGTTTCCCCTCAGATTCCCTTTATATATTTCACCTTTCACCCTAAACCTATGTTCTCTAGTTCTAGTCTCACCTAACTTTAGGGGAAAAAACCCTGCATACATTCACCCTACCTATACCCCTCATAATTTTGTATACCTCTATAAGATCTCCACTCATTCTCCTGCGCTCTAGGGAATAAAGTCCTAACCTATTCAACCTTTCCCTATAACTCAGGTCCTTGTAAATTTTCTCTGCACCCTTTCAAGCTTATTGATAGCTTTCCTGTAGGTAGGTGACCAGAACTGCACACAATGCTCCATATTCGGCCTCACCAACGTCTTGTACAACTTCAACATAACATCCCAATTCCTGTATTCAATGCCCTGATTTATGAAGGCCAATGTGCCAAAATCTGTCTTTACGACCCTATCTACCTGTCATGCCACTTCCAAGGAAATATGGACCTGTATTCTCTGGTCTCTCTGTTCTACTGCACACCACAGAGCCCTACCATTCACTGTGGGGGATAACAACAGGATATACAGTATACCAAATTTAAAACTTTTATTTGCAGATAATGTCACAAGGAGACAATATGGTCCGTTCACTGTTATCAGACTCTTGAATGGACCTCTCATACGCTAAGAGATGAACTCTTGAACTCTTGATCTCCCAACCTACCTGGTCATAGCCCTGGCACATTATTTGTTTCACTTTCTTTGTAACTGCAACACTATATTCTGTATTCCATTTTCTTTTACTGCCTTGATGTCATTATGTACGGCATGATCTGTCTGGATGACATGCAAAACAAAAGATTTTCACTGTATCTTGGTACATGTGACAATCATAAACCATTAATAAATGAGAGGTGGTCAAGACTGAGACTTCGATGTACTCTGCAGATAACTGTGTATGAATGGAAAGAAAAGCATTTGTAGGTGATTCTCCATCTTCCGTGAGACCTGTCCCACTCTGTTGCTGATGGTGGAAAGATGCAGGAAGGGGATGATGTGGTTCATCATGTTAAGGGTTGCTGACAGTTCGAGAAGGATGAGGAAAACTAGTTTACATAGGCACACAGTATGTCACTGTGACTTGAATAAGGCTGCTACATTGCTGATGCATGAGCAAAAACCTAATCAGAAGATTTTAAACACGAAACTGTGTGAAAGAAGGGTATGCTTTTTTCAAGACATTAAAAGACTTTGGTGAAGAAAAAGATGTACAGAGGGGCAAAACTTTGCAAGTACAGACAACTTAAAATGCAAAGACAGCAAATCTGATCTTGAAATAGAAAATGCCAGTGAGGCACATTGGATCCTGCAGTTGAAAGGAATCAACTTTGCAAGAGTCTAATTGATCTTGCGCTGTACTCTGCTACTGCCATTTGTACTTTGACACTATTGTATTCAGTATAGAGGATAATTGGGTGTTAAAGGTTTCGAGCTTTGCCTTAGGTATTCTTTTGAATGCTTGGATGATTGTCACTCCTTTAAGCTGTCTGAGTGCTGCATTTAGAAACTCTGTTCTTTCTGCCCGGTATCTAAGTATACAATTGTGTAAGCCAGGGTGTCACAATAGTACCCCCTTGTGAGCCAAGCTGGATATATGGAGGAAGAATTTTACATGTGATTCATCAATTTCTATGAAGAGATGCCAATTTGATACACATCAGTGAAACCATTGCCTGGAATATTTTTCATTTGGACGGGTCTAATCAAGTAACATAGTATAACACTGTTGGCCAATTATTGGATCCTTTGGTGTGTTTCTGCTCATAAAATTGCTATGAACAGAAATAAACTTGAATAATTTAAATGTGAAACAGAGCTGACAAGAAGGTCAAAATTAAAAATGAAGTTGTGCTGGATGAGAACAATGCAGTATTGAGCATTGTCATTATTACATCTAAAATTATTGGTGCACTGGTGTTAACCTGCCTGTTGCTTTAAGGTCCACTTCAATTATAGAAAAATTGTTATGGCACAGAAAGAGGTGAGAAAGCCCATTGAGTCCATGCAGGCTCCTTATGTTGTAATTTCATCAGTCCCATTCCTCCATTCTTTCCCCATTGTCCTACAAGTTATTCTCTCCCAAGTATCTTGCAACTCCCTTTTGTAGGCACTGATTGATTTTGGTTCCACCACCCCCTACAGGGAGTAAATTCCAGATCATTGATATTCTGCATTAAAAAAAGTTGTTCTCTACATCCCCCTTGTATTTTTTTGGTTCATCAGTGGGGAGTATTAGAGATTTATACAGTGCACAAGCAAAAGGGATAAAAAGGAATTTAAGAACTCAGTCCACTGTGACATACAGCTGCTCTCTCCACAAGTGAAGTTGATCAGATTACTTTCAGATGAAACCATTTCATAGAGTCATTTCCAGCACTGAATGAAGCCATTTGACCCATCATATCCAAAACCTGATCCATAGCCATGGGTATTCCTCCTGGTACTTTTAAAAGTGCCAAAGGTTTCCTCCACTGACTTTTCGGGCAGTGAGTTCTAGACTCTCACCACTTGTTATATTTATCAAACATCAAGGCCTGTCTTAATATGCTCTATTTATAATACTACTACATTTTCATGTTGAAAACAAAAACTTCCATTTTAAGGAGTATTTCATAGCCTCTGTAACTGGATTTCAGTGAAAAAATGGTTTTTATTGTCATCTTATCATTGTCAATGTAAGGGCCTTGAAATGCTAGTATATTTGTGAAAATATTATGCTTACCATGTGTGTCCTTTGCAATAAGTGAAACTAAAATCATATCTTGAAATCATTACAGGAGAAATTAGCAGGAGACACTTTGCACATTTTTCAGAGATCTCAACCTGCCTTCTTAAAGAGACTTAATGCTGTGTTAATATGTTCACTTTACTAACAAACATATGTCATAGAAATGCATGTGCACTTACTCTGCGGCAATAACTTAACAGTGGCTATGTTTTTATATTCAATGTTATTCTGCTGGGAAAGTGTTAGAAAATGAATTCTTGTTAAAAACCATAAACAACACCTTCATGAAGTTTGAACAGATACCAAACAAGAACTTGCATAAATGTTTCATTTCATTACTGCCTCTGAGTGTGACAAAGCTACAAATAACATTGGATATTTTTTGTTTGGGAATCAAATACTGAGAAAATCAGGAATGAGTTTGTGGAATTCTGGGCTTGACGTGATATTGAATGTTTCTTCCACTGCCTCTGCCTCTGTGTCCATTTCTTTGACCAGGAATCTTCACCACTCTCTGCAGATCCTTTCTCTTACTTCCAGAATTCCCAAACCACCTGGGCCCCTCTCTCTGGCCTCTTACCCTCTCTAGATCTATTCATTGCTAGCAACCAGTAGGACATTGCCTTGATTTTACTTCACTCATTCTAACCTACCCTTTCTGAACTTGCAGTACTTCACTAAGAACCAATCCTGACATCGTCATCAAACCTGCCAACAAGGGTGGTGTTGTTGTGGTCTGGTAAACTAACCTCTGTTTTGCTGAGGATGAACATTAGCTCTCAAACACAAACTCATATCTCCCTCTGGATAATGACCACATCATCAGACATCTGGCCATTATTTCCCATGCAGAAAAATTGAGGTCATGCTGACACCACTTAAATCTTGTAATGAAATGGAATGATTTGGCTTTTGTTGAGACTGGTGACATATGAATATTATATTTCCCAACTTTAGAAATAAAGTAAGTTTTTGAACAAAATTTTACAAAAATTTTTAGAACTTTATTTACACAGCACGGTAATAGGCCTTTCCGGCCCAACACGTCCACGCTGCCCATTTTAAACCCATGCTAACCTACCTGTACATCTTTAGAATGTGGGAGGAAACCGGAGCACCCAGAGGAAACCCACTCAGACATGGGGAGAAGGTACAAGCTCCTTACAGACAGTGACGGGAATCGAACCCCAATCGCTGGCGTTGTAATAGCATCACGCTAATTGTATGCTACTGTGCCGCCCTTCATCTGTCACTTAACTTTAGTTTAATTTGGCATTGTGTTTGGCACAGACATCATAGGCCAAAGAGGCTTCTCCTGTGCTGTACTGTTCTGTGTTCTATGTCACAAAGCCCCTTACTTGGGTTCCAATCTCAATCCTGGTCACAATCTCAAAACCTATTCTCCCTGACAGTATATCACATCCCCACATCCCACCACCCTCGCACCCCCTCCCCCCCCCCACCCCACAACTATTATGGTCTCCCATCTGTTACAGTCACTGAAATGATGCCTGCCACTAATGAGCCTTGGGAGTCAATCATCATCCTGACCTGACTAATGTCCCATTCTTTCTGGCCCACAACATGCTCTCATTGCCTCATCCCACCACACCACAACCTCTCAGCATCTTATCACACCCTCTGCCTCCCAGCTTCCTATCTCCTACCCACTGTGCCCAACCCTTCCACCTCCCCAGTAGGACACTTTCTCCCATGCTACTCATGCCATTATGACCCTCAGCTGCTGTGCAAGGGTGAAGTGCACAGGGGAAAGACCTTTGTTTGCGTAAGGCCCATAAGGTGCTACAGAATGCCTTGGGTCTTGTGCAACACTGAACTTTGTAGCAGCACACCTTCATATAACATCTTTATATGCCCACTGTGCACCACCTATTATGATTCCTAAGAACATGATCTATTAAGGAAAAATAAAGAGCAATAAGATTGAATCTGAGAAGAATATTTAGCATAAAACTCCAAAACATGGAACCATGCATACTAGGTATTTCAGATCAATGAATAAGGAATAAATAGTTCTAAATTGAGATTTATTTACCAAGAAAACAAATTATTGATACAATTTGCACAGTTTAAAATAACATCAGAATATGTTATGAAGAACTGTATGTTAATCACAAAAACAGAGTGTGCTCTGTGTAGTAGATTTAAGATCCAAGAGATGGTCCTCCCTGGAAAGTTTATTCTTAACCTACAGACAAGGAATGAACTTCCAAAGGAATTCTTAACTGCGGTTAAAATCATCGTGTTTATTTTTTTGGTTCCAGCTCTCAAAAAATCTAATTTGCCTTTATAGCTGCAAAGTTTTCCTGTGGTATTTTCAGCAGGTGAGACATTGCAAATACCACAGATACTGATCCTGGAAAGAGACCTCTACAAATTAAATGAATGTCTAAGGTTACGTCTTAAAATTCCCACTGCAAAGTCGGTCTTGATGATCTCTTTGATCTTGCTGAAGGACTCGGTGTATTACACCACAGATCAGTCAATAATCTGTAAAATAGTTGTTTAGTGTGAGAAGTGTGGTGCAACAAAGGTCTCCAGGGTGCAGGCACCAAGATTCACTGGCTGACAGAGACGAATAGCACAGGTTACACTGCAGAGCAAGGACACAGGGACAAACTGAGAGACTTGAGAGAGCCAATGGCCCACCTATAATCAGTGATCTGTGGAGACATTGAATTCTTTGAAATTCCACATTTGAACAGTGAAAAAGGCAAGAGTTTTTCTGCCAAGTCCTTCTGTAAAGGAGTATAGAAGACTACAAAGGCTTTGAATTTATGTAAAAAGTGTAAACACATCAGCAGTTATGCTTTTTATCATGTCTTGAACATGTAAGCCACAAAGCAAATTCAAAAATTTGGGATAGGCTTTTTTTAACATCAATGAATGGTAGGGTCTTATGACAAGGTATTGGACCTTATGTGGTAATATTTTACTCCAGCAATATAATTATGTTGTATCATTTACTGACTCAAAGATATTTATGTCCCACTTTAGTATTTGATTTTTGTTATGTCTGGCATCCAGGTAGCTTGCTCTCCTTTTTGAAAGACCATTTTGCTGATGTTGGATAAGATTTTGAAGTTAATATTAATGTAAATTTTTAGTGGTACCCTAAATTGAGTTTGTCACACATGACATATTGTGTCATGTTACTGAATTTCTTCAAATAAGCCATTGGCACCCTGATCAAAAGTTATTCAATGACACTTGCACAATCATTCTAACTTATTTGTGGATACAGCCTATTTAATACTAATATAAATTTTGTGGAATTGGTATATGCCCTAGAAGCCTGGGATTAATGATAATCAGATTGTTCCTTCATGGTTTATGGCTGACAACGAGTGAACCTTGTGGAAATTTACAAGTATAGAAAATACTTAATTTTAGATTACTTAAATCAGGTTGCAAATGAACAGCCTACAGCACAGATTTTCTAGGATGAAACCATGGAAATATAGTGATGAGAACAGAAAATTAATAATGAAAATATTCCTACCACAGCAGAGACAACTAATTTTAAAAGGTTTATAAAATTATGAAAGCTTTTTGATCGGTTGAAAAAAAAAATTAGTTGGCAAGTCGGTGGCAAGGAGCCATCAATTTTATATTACCAGTAAGAGCAGGGACATTAGAAGATCTTTTTCACAGAAGCTTTTTGAAGTATGAAAATGGCATGGGTTCAGTATAGAATATGGGAGTGGAATGAAGGTATGATAGCAAAGCGAATGGAGTGTGGCATCCATAGAGCGTGGACTTCAGTGGCTAATGTACTTCAGTGAGGTTAGGGCAATGGTGACAGAAATAAATTGATTAAATTAACGTTTTAAGACAGTGATTGGAGGCAGGTAATGTGTTGGAGCTGTACTTTGTAGAAGTTGATGGGAGCCTTGGTGACCACATCTGCAGTAAGTGTCTTCAACGAAAGGGACTGGCTTACAGTTGATAGATAGATAGATAGATAGATAGATAGATAGATAGATAGATAGATAGATAGATAGATAGATAGATAGATAGATAGATAGATAGATAGATAGATAGATAGATAGATAGATAGATAGATAGATAGATAGATAGATAGATAGATAGATTTTTTTATTAGTCACATGTACATTGAAACACAGTGAAATGCATTTTTGCATAGAATGTTCTGGGGGCAGCCCCCAACAGTCGCCATGCTTCCGGCACTAACATAGCATGCCCACACTTCCTAACCCGCACGTCTTTGGAATATGGGAGGAGACCGGAGCACCTGGAGGAAATCCATGCAGTCACGGGGAGAACATACAAACTCCTTACAGGCAGTGGCCGGAATTGAACCCGGATTGCTGGAGCTGTAATGGTGTTACGCTAACCGCTACATTGGTGAGCTGGAATCTGAGATTTGGACTTTATGGTTCATCAGGGAAGAGGAAAGTTGACCTGACCCTTTGTCCTTGGAGGCAGGAACACTGCAAAGATTAAATGCAGTGGAATTAGTTGGTCATAAGGGACAGGAGGGGGTTACTATGAGTGAGGCAGGCATGGGGATACAGAGGTTGGCAGGAGATTCAAACCTTGCACTTATCCAACAGGTAAGATGTTCTTGTAATATGTGTGGATGAGACCAGAGACTGCAAAGTGGATGAACAAACTGACAACAGCACTTTGTACAGATGACCATTCAAGTTAGGGCAGTGAAAATAACCATTACAATTAGGAGGATGGTCATCTCGGGATTATTATTTAAGAGGGATGCAAATTTGCCTAAGATCAAAGAATAGAATATGTGGCAGAAGGCAAGAAATGGTTTCAATTCATGGGGCAATGTCACGAGTGGTGGTAGAAGAGGGAACTATTCTGCTGGGACATGATTCGCATGAAGCAGGCAAATTGAATACCTAGGACTGTAGATAAGGAACTAAACTAAATAATGGGGAGCTGGGTTTTGGTGAGGAGAAATTTAAGATTTCTTTATAAGTCATGTGTACATCGAAATAAACAGTGAAATACATCTTTTTGTGTGGTGTTCTGGGGGCAGCCCACAAGCGTTGCCACGCTTCCGGCGCCAACATAGCATGCCCACAACTTCCTCACCTGTACGTCTTTGGAATGTGGGAGGAAACCGGAGCACCTGGAGGAAACCCACACAGAAAATACAAACTCCTTACAGACGGTGGCCGGATTTGAATCCGAGTCAATATAGAGCATTACGCTTGGTATTGAGAAAGGACATAGTGACAATGAAGGATCAAAATGGTTAATACTGACCAGAGTCTATCTGGAAGGAACAGACCATACAAATAAGAAGGTATTCCAATTAGAGTCTGAAGACGGAATATGGTAAAGTCAAAACTGAAAGCTTTTTATCTGAATGCACATGGCATTCATGATAAGGAAGGTGAATTAATAGTGTAAATAAAAATGAATAGGTACAATCAAACAGCCATTAAAGAGGCATGGTTGGAAAGTGACCAAGTTTGGGAATTAAGTACACCAGGAAGTTGAATTTTAGCCTTGATATTAAAGAACAGGATAAAGGCAGAAGAGTAGAATGATCTTAACTTAGAAATTAAAGAAGTAGAATCAATTTGGGTGCAACTTAGAAACAGCAAGGAGTAAAAAATATTAGTAGGAATTATCTACAGGGCCTCAAATAGTAGTGACAATACAAAGTATTGTATAAATTAGAAAATCAGAGATGCATATATCAAGAAAAATACAATAATTGTGGAGACTTTAAGCTACATATAGATTAAGCACACTGAGTGAACAACAGCAAAGTGGAGGATTAATTGATTGTGTAATAGATGGTTTTCCAGATCAGTGTGTTGAGGAACTAATGAGGAAAAAGGATATTTCAGATCTAATGTTGTGTAATGAGAAGAGATTAATTGATGATCTGAAATAAAAACAGAAAATGCTGCAAATATTCAGCAGGTCTGGACTGCCGAAGGGGCTTCGTCCTGAAATATTACCTGTTATTCTTTCCCTTTATGCTGCCTGACCTGCTGTGTATTTCCAATGTTTCCTCTTCTACATTTCCAGCATTTGCAGCTTTTGATGATCTGTTAGTTAAGTGGCCTTCAGGAACAGTGATCATAATATGGAAGTATTATATAAAAATTAAAAGTAATTTACTTCAATCTGAAATTTGGGTCTTAAATCTGAATAAGGAAAACTATGATCGTTATAGATAGGTAGTTGATAGTCTGAATATACATAGTGGGCTGAAGGGCCTATTTCTGTACTATATAATACTCCATAATCTCTGAGCCTAATATCTGCCCCTTTGAGACAAAAAAACCAACAGGAAATGTGATTGAACAAGAGAAATTAAAGGGAGTATCAGAGAAAGGAAAAAAATTGCTCAGGAAAGCAAGAGGATTGGGAAAATTTCAGAACCCAGCAAAGGAGGACCAAGGCATTGATAAGGAAAGGAAAGATAGAATTTGAGAATAAGTTAGTGAGAAACATAAAAACAAGCTGGAGGTGCTTCTATAAGTATTTAAAAGAAAAAGATTAGTTACATTTAAAGTGGGTCTATTACAGAAAGAGGTGAGAAACTATACAGGCTGTCCCCAGGTTATGAATGCCTGACTTATGGACACCTCTACATACGAACAAGCTGCTGTTGGATCTGGAGATGATATTGTCGAGAAGGTTCTCTGGAAGACAAGAATGAGGTGCAAATCTTATGGTTACAGCTGCTTTATTACATGTTTATCATAGTACAGGTCAGACAGTGTCAGCTTGAAACAGCAAGGCAGAAGTAAGAGAAAAATAACAAAAGAACTTGAGACCTCATTTTCCCTTTTATACTGCTAACTAGTTCAAACTGGATAGAAAAGGATAAGGGCAATCTGTGAAACAACAAGGACAGTCTTGATTTATGCTGCCATGACATCTCAGGCTTACAGACAAAGAAACTTAAAAACCTACCAGAGGTTAACAGACAAACAGGTGATTATACAAACATATAAGCAAGCATAAAGAAAGTAAAACTACAAGAAAAATAACAATTTAAGTAGCAATTTAGACCCGAATCCAACATTCCCACCTCCTTTGTGTAAAGGGGATAGATGGGGCAGACTTTGATAGGTGTGTCCAGGAAGGATTCCTGATACAGTATGGGGACAGGCTGACGAGAGGAGAAGTCATATTGCACCTGGTTCTAGGCAAAGAGCCTGATCAGGTTTCAGATCTCTCAGTGGGAGAGCACTTTGGAGACAGTGATCATAACTCCTTGACCTTTACCATAGCCTTGTAGAGGGATAGGAGCAGACGATATGGGAAAGTATTTAATAGGGGGAAGGGAAATTATGATGACATTAGACAGGAATTTGGGAGCATAAAATGGGAAGAGCTGTTCTTGGGGAAGTGCACAATGGAAATGTGGAAGTTGTTTAGGGAGCACTTGCATGGGGTTCTGGATAGGTCTGTCCCATTGAGGCAAGGTAAGGGATGGTAGAATGAAGGAACCGTGGTTGACAAGAGACATAGAATATCTTGTCAAGAGGAAGAAAGAAGCCTACCTAAGGTTTAGAAAGCAAGGATCAGACAAAGGCCCTGGAGAGTTACATGGTAGCCAGGAGGGAGCTTAAGAATGGACTTAAGAGAGCTAGAAGGGGGCATGAGAAGGCCTTGGTAGGTAGGATGAAGGAAAACCCCAAGATGTTCTACATGTATGTGAAGAATAGGAGGATGACTGGAGTGAGGATAGGATCCATCAGGGAAAACATGTGCCTGGAGTTGGAAGAGGTAGGGGAGGTCCTTAATGAATACTTTGCTTCAGTTTTCAGCAGTGGGAGAGACCTTGACATTTGTGAGGATGGTGTACAACAGGCTGATACTCTAGGGCATGTTGACATGAGGAAAGAGGATCTGCTGGAACTTTTGTAAAACATTAGGATAGGTAAGTCACTAGGGCCAGATGGGATATATCCAAGGTTATTATGGGAAGTGAGGGAAGAGATTGTTGCACCTCTGGCAATAACCTTTGCATCTTCACTGGCCACAGGAGCAGTGCCAGTTGTTTGAAGAATGGCAAATGTTGTTCCTTTGTTCAAGAAAGAGAGTAGGGAGAACCCTGGGAATTACAGACCAGTGAGTCTTACTTCAGTGGTGGGCAAATTACTGGAGAAGATTCTTAGAGACAGGATTTCTGGGCATTTGGAGAAGCATAGGCTGATTAGGAACAGCCTGCATGGCTTTGTGAGGGGCAGATCATTCCTCATGAACCTGACGGAATTCTTTGAGGATGTGGCAAAGCATTTTGATGAAGGTAAGAGCATTGGATGTGGTGTACATGGATTTTAATATAGCATTTGATAAGGTTCCTCATGGAAGGCTTATTCAGAATGTCAGGAGGCATGGGATCCAGGGAAATCTGGCTGTGTGGATTCAGAATTGGCTCACCCATAGAAGACAGAGGATGGTTGTAGATGGAGAATATTCTGCCTGGAGGTCAGTAAACAGTGGTGTTCCACAGGGATCTGTTCTGGGACCCGTGCTCTTTGTGATTGTTATAAATGACTTGGATGAGGATGTGGAAGGGTGGGTTAGTAAGTTTGCAGATGACACGAAGGTTGATGGTGTTGTGGATAGTGCAGAAGGTTTCTGTATGTTACAACAGGACATTGATAGGAAGCAAGGCTGGGCTGAGAAGTGGCAGATGGAGTTCAACCCGGAAAAGTGTGAAGTGACACACTTTGGAAGATCAAATTTGAAGGCAGAATACAAGGTTGGCGGCAGGACTCTTTGCAGTGTGGAGGAACAGAGGGATCTTGGGGTCCATGTCCATAGATCCCTCAAGTTTGCTGTACAGGTTGATAGGATTGTTAAGAAGGCGTGTGGTGTGTTGGCCTTCATTGGTCGGGGTATTGAGTTCAAAAGTTCAAACGCTGCAGCTTTATAAAACTCTGTTTAGACCACAGTTGGAGTATTGTGTTCAGTTCTGGTCACCTCATTATCAGAAGGATGTGGAAGTTTTTGAGAGAGTGCAGATAGGTTTACCAGGATGCTGCCTGGATTGGAGAACATGTCTTGTGAGGATAGGTTGAGTGGGCTAGGGCCTTCCTCTTTGGAATGAAGGAGGATGAGAGGTGACTTAATAGAGCTGTACAAGATGATAAGAGGCATATATTGAGTGGACAGTTGGAGACTTTTTCCCAGGGCAAAAATGGTGCATAATTTTAAGGTGATTGGAGGAAGATGTAGGGGGGATGTCAGAGGTAAGTTTTTTTTACACAGAGAGTGGTGGGTGCATGGAACACACTGCTGGCAGAGGTGGTGGAGACAGATAGATCAGGGACATTTAAGAGACTCTTAGATAGACACATGAATGATAGAAAAATAGAGTGCTATGTGGGAGGGAAGGGTTAGATAGATCTTAGAGCAGGATAAAATGTTGGCACAACATCACTGAAGGGCCTGTACTATGCTATGTTCTGTGTGTATTACATTCATGACCACTGATGAAACAATGCTAGGTGGCAATTTGATTTACGATGAGGTTACTGAGAGGCTTTAAGGGATATAGATAAGCTAAATGAATGGCAAGGATGTGGAAAAGCCTGAGGCCACCCACTTTAATAAAAAAGACAATATTTTTTAAATGGAAGAGACTGGAAGGCATTTGTGTTCAGAGGGACCCGAGTAATCTTGTAACTGAATTACCAATAATTAACACTAAGAACTAGGCAAACAAATGACGGCCTTTATTGCAAAAGGATCTGGGTACAAGAATAGAGATGTCTTGCTTCAATTATGTAGGCTCCTGACAAGACTACATCTAGAAAACTGTGTACAGGTCTGGCCTCCCTGCTCCTTATTCTGGCTTCTGCCCTCTTCCAGTCCTGATGAAGGGTCTCCACCCGAAAAAAAGACTGTTTATTTCTCTCCATAGATGCTGCCTGACCTGCAGAGTTCCTCCAGCATTTTGTGTGTGTTGCTCCAGATTCCGGCACCTGCAGAACCTCTTGTGAAAACATTTCAGGCACGGCAGTGTAGCAGTTAGTGTAACACTATTACAGCGCCAGTGACCCAAGTTCAATTCTGGCCACTGTCTGTAAGGAGTTTGTACGTTCTCCCTGTGACTGTGTGGGTTTCCTCCAGGTGCTCCAGTTTCCTCCCACATTCCAAAGACGTACAGGTTAGGAAGTTGTGGGCATGCTATGTTGCCGCCGGAAGTGTGGCGACACTTGCGGGCTGCCCCTAGAACACTCTACGCAAAGATGCATTTCACTGTGTGTTTCGATGTACATGTGACTAATAAAGATCTTAATCTTAATCTGAAGGAAAGATATAGTTACAACAAAGAAAATGCAGCAAAGATTCATCAAGTATATTCATGGGATATTTTATTTGTTGTATGAAGAGAGATTAAGTAGATAGGGGCTGTACTCTCTTGAGGTTAGAAGAATGAGAAACGATCTCCTTGAAATATATAAAACTCTTAACAGGGTGGAATGGACCTTTTCCCTGTGATGTCCAGTACCTGGGATCACGGTGTTAAAATAAGGGGGTTAGCCATTTGGGAGAGAGCTGAGAAGAACAATGAATCTTTGGAATTCTCTGCATAGGATGCCTGTGAATGAATGTTTAAAAAATGCATAGCGGTAGTAAAGAGTTGCAAGACAGACATCAAAGGAAAGCAAGATGAAGCTGAAAACTGGAGGTACTAAATTGGCTGTTAGTTATGCAGCAATGCTTTCATATCTCCAATGGAAGGGCAGGTTCTTTTAATGGGCAGCCTTTATGATCTCATCAGTTTTCCCAACATCTACTTTCCTAATCACAGCATCTACATGCTAGCCAGTGTATCTAAACTGCAATCTTGTTTCCCCTGGGCTTTAATAAAGGTCACATATTGAAGTTGAACACAGTAAATGAAGATGCGCTAAAGGAGAGGAGGTGAAAAGGGATTACTTACAGGCAAAATGGTGGAATTTACTCCATGCAACAAATTAACAAATCAGATGCAAGCACTTTGTTGCTACTAAATAGCAAGGGGTAAACTTCAAACGGTCATGACGTTCACTCTTAATACCACTTAGCATCAGCAGTAACCATAGTAATCACAACAATCAACTGTATAGCTCTATGGTACTCCAAAGGAAGAGAAGCTAATCTACCAGAACAAAAATTGCTTCACCAAAATATGCAGCAATTTTCATCTTAAAGCAATACTAATTAGTTTTAGTATTCTAGCTTATATCAGTTAATTTAACAGGGACCATAAATTAAATCTATGCCCTTCTGGTTTATATCACGTATTATACCAGATGTACCTTTATCTACTGAGCCATATGGGGAGTTAGGTATTGCTGGTGTAAAATTGTATTTGAAGCATTTAGTCCTTATAATTGCATTGTGTGGCAAATTGGTCTTTTTTAAATGAGTGATTAAGTTCATGATATGCCACTGTGCAAGGATCTCATTATAATATTTTTATATTATTCTTTAGCTGCTGTCTTTTGCAGCTGACGGCCTTTACAGCATACACTTTTTTTTGAAGAGTCTTATTAGGGACTAAGAGATGCACTGCAGCACCAGCACATTTTGATGGTGATGTTATGGTGTTATTAATTTGCAGATGCCCAAATGCGTGATATGTACCCTACACTGCAGCCAATTTACAGGAAGATCAGCTTAATATTAAATAAAGTAAATGTGAGAGCAGGTCTCTTAACTTGCTCTCCTGAGACACAGGCTGCATTGCACAAATACTCAATATGTGGAGTATGGACATAAAAGCTCTCCTTTTAATAAATATAGTTTAAAATTCAGCCTGAGTAGCAAAAGGAAAACCCTTTACTGCAGCCACAATGATTTTTTCATTAAAATTATTGATACACACAATCTCACTGCTAAATGAAGTTGGTTGATAACAGAGCAGAATTTTCACAGCTCACAATCATAATATTTTTTTCTGTCTCTGAAATCTTATTTTGTGATGGTTTGAACACAAAAGTACTAAGATGCAATGGGAATAAGAAATTGATTAAATATACAGTACCTTCATGAAACCATTTTGTTAAGAGCAATCATTTGTAAAATAAATTTTAGAAATCACTGCTATCTAGGAACTAGTCAAGCTGCAATTGGAAAGCTGAACCTACATCAATAACTAGATAGAAACAACTATCATGTTATTTAGCTCTCCATTTATGTCTTGCTCTGTGTCCTGACAGATTTTCCTCTTTGCAATGCCTGGAGGAAATTCTTTAATGTCAAGTACATAACTGGTAGCTCTGCCTCTGCTGGAGGGATTAAGCCAATAATCTGACACACAGAAAGTAATGGTTGAACGATCACTACACCATGAGAAATACTGTTGTGGATGGTTTTGGAGCTGTCAACTGTTTCACCTGGTCATTTTCACTTAGAACCTGCAGATTGTGTTGCAAATTCTCAAATAATTACATGCCAAAGCAAAACTCTGCAGATGCTGAAATAAAAACAGATAATGTTAGAAATACCCAGCGTGTCAAGCAGTACCTGTTGATGATCTCATGGAAATGTGCAAAATTCCTATGGGGTTTGACAGGGTAGATGTGAAGTTGATGTGTTCCCTGTCCAGAATGTCTCAAATGACAGGCCATAGTTTTAAAATAAGAGGTTGGCTATGTACAGAAATGGAGAAATCTCTTCACTCACAGGATGGTGAATCTTTGGAATCCTCCACGCAAGAGGCCGAGTTCCCAGGAATATTCCAAACAGAGATGAGTAGATCTTTAGATATCAAGATAGATTGTTAGACAAAACTTCTGGGCTTCCGTCACAACAAGTACTCTTGGTAATGAGTGACTTTGATATGGCCATATCTAACTAAAAGGTGCAATTGTTTGGCTTGTTCTGAACATTCTTTGCTCTTTTGGACGGGCCCATAATTATGTTAATATGCTAAATGAGGGTCAGTTTGACAAAAGACAGGACCAGTACTAGTGTTTTAGCATGTATTTTAACTTTCCCCAGAAAAGATGGTACATCTCTGCTCTGTTCTTACACAGTGATTACATCAAACCATTCCAGGAAATGTTGGTAGTATTTCTCAGGAGTTCTCTTGTCCTTTCTACATGGATATACTGGAGACGTGACTGTTTTACCTTTTATTTGCCATCATCACCGATTATCTGTCAAAGTCCTGACATGAGGGCAAGAAAATATCACTGAAAATATTAACTGCTATTTCTTGTTCCCAGTGTAACCCCTTATGATGTTGAGGACACTTCTCATTGAAAAAAATCCCACAACCAGTATCAGGGCAACTGAAACAAGCAAACTGCAATTCTAAAATGAAGAGGTCCATTGACTCACAACCTCCGCTATGTCTGCACACCTTCAGGACCGAACAAATTATAAATATCAAATCCTTACAAACTGTATTCCTTACAAATCTGAATAGTTGTGAGAGATAGGTTGAAAAATAATTATGATATTGTGTGTTCTTTATTTAATAGTCATTGGTCCAGAAATGCTGTCAGGTAGCATAATATTTTTGGGCTCTGCAAAGTGGAATCTTGTCTGTGCTTTGTGATTGGATAATTTGGCACTGGTAGCTCATCTCTGGGTTTTTTTTATGTTCCTTGTGTATATGGTGTGTTTATGCACAGTAAACAGTGCACACAAGTGGCAATGTGAAATGACATACAGCATATCTTTTAATGTTACTCATTCAAAATTGTTTTGCGTTTGTGACTAAACCAGTGCATAATTTATGTACATTAATGACTTAATTGGAGGACTGAGATCTGCTTCAACTTTAAATAAAGAGAGGCTTATGGTATCTAGTTCATTGTTGGAGAACATAAGAAAATAGAAGCAGGAATAGAATATTTGACCCCTCAAGCCTGCCCTTCTGTTCAATATGATCATGGATGATCTGCCCAGGCATCAAAATCTGAAAGGAACTGTCCTGGGCCCAACACATTGATACAATCACGGCGATGGCAGACCAGTGGCTCTACTCCTTTAGGAATTTGAGGAGATTTGGCATGTCACCAAAGGCACATACTGTACAAATTTCTGCAGAAGTATGGTGGAGAGCATTCTGACTGGTGGCATCACAGCTTGGTATGGAGGCTCCAATACACAGTGTTGCAAGAGACTGCAGAGGGTTGTAGACTTAGTAAGCTCCACCACAGGCACAACCATCTCCACCATTGAGGACATTTTCAAGAAGTGGTGCCCCAAGAAAGCAACATCAATCACTAAGGACCATTACCATCCTGGACATACCCTATTCCTGTTGCTATAATTAAGGAGGAGGTACAGGAGCCTGAAGACCCACACTCAACGCTTCTGAAACTCTTTCTTCCCCTCTGCCATCAGATTTCTGAATGGTCCATGAACCCATGAACACCACTGCATTATTCCTTTCTTTGCACTATTTACTTATTTTTGTAGCTTATAGTAATTTTATGTCTTTGCACTGTACTGCTGCCACAAAACAACAAATTTCACATCATCTAAATCAGTGATAATAAATCTGATTCTGATTCTGAATCTCATTTGCCCACAATAGATATATATGTTTCTATGCCTTGAGATTCAAGTGCCCGTCTAAATGTCTCTTAAGCAAAGTGATTGTGTCTACTCCACCATTTCCTCTGGCATTCAGTTCCAGATATCAAATACTCTCTGTGTAAAATAGCTTCCCTTCAAATCCCTTTAACTCTACTTCCTTTCATCTTAAAGCTATGCCGTATTAGAACATAGAACATAGAACATTGCAGCACAGTACAGGCCGTTTCGCCCATGAAGTTGTGCCGATGTTTTATCCTGCTCTAAGATCTATCTAACCCTTCCCTCCCACATAGCTCTCTATTTTTCTATCATTCATGTGCCTATCTAAGAGTCTCTTAAATGTCCCTAATGTATCTTCCTCCACCACCTCTGCTGGCAGTGCGTTCCATGCCCCCACCACTCTCTGTGTAAAAAGCTTACCTCTGACATCCCCCCTCTATTTTCCTCCAATCACCTTAAAATTATGCCCCCTCATGTTAGCCATTTTTGTCCTGGGAAAAAGTTGCTGACTGTCCACTCGATCTATGTCTCATCATCTTGTACACCTCTATCAAGTCACCTCTCATCCTCCTTCTCCCTTAAGAGAAAAGCCCGAACTCGCTCAACCTATCCTCATAAGACATGCTCTCCAATACAGGCAGCATCCTGGTAAATCTATCTGCACTCTCACAAAAACTTCCACATCCTTCCTATAATGAGGCGACCACAACAGAACACAATACTCCAACTGTGGTCTCAACAGAGTTTTATAGAGCTGCAAAATTATGTCACGGCTCTTGAACTCAGTACCCCGACTAATGAAGGCCAACACACCACATGCCTTCTTAACAATCCTATCAACCTGAGCGGCAACGTCTTGAGAGATCTATGCACATCGACCCCAAGATCCCTCTGTTCCTCCACACTGCTAAGAGTCCTGCAATTAACCTTGTGTTCTGCCTTCAAATTCGATCTTCCAAAGTGTATCACTTCACACTTTTTCAAGTTGAAATCCCTCTGCCGCTTCTCAGCCCAGCTCTGCTGTCAATGTTCTGTTGTAACCTGCAGCAACCTTCTACACTATCCACAACGGCACCAACCTTTGTGTCATCCGCAACCTTACTAACCCACCCTTCCACATCCTCATCCAAGTCATTTATAAAAATCGCAAAGAGCACGGGTCCCAGATCGGATCCCTGTGGAACACCACTGGTCACCGACCTCCAGGCAGAATACACTCCATCTACAACCACCCTCTGTGTTCTATGGGTGAGCCAATTCTGAATACACACAGCCAGGTTTCCCTGGATCTCATGCCTCCTGACTTTCTGAATGAGCCTTCCATAAGAAACTTTATCAAACGCCTTACTAAAATCTATGTACACCACATCCACTGCTCTACCTTTATCAATGTGCTTTGCCACATTCTCAAAGGATTTAATCAGGCTCATGAGACACAACTTGCCCCTCACAAAGCCATGCTGACTGTCCCTAATCAGCCTATGCTTCTCCAAATGCCCAGAAATCCTGTCTCTAAGAATCTTCTCCAGTAATTTGCCCACCACTGAAGTAAGACTCACTGGTCTGTAATTCCCAGGGTTATCCCTACTCCCTTTCTTGAACAAAGGAACAGCATTTGCCACTCTTCAAACAACTGGCACTGCTCCTGTGATCAGTGAGGAGACAAAGATCATTGCCAAAGGTGCAGCAATCTCTTCCCTCACTTCCCATAATAACCTTGGATATATCCCGTCTGGCCCCAGTGACTTACCTATCCTAATACTTTTCAAAAGTTCCAGGACATCCTCTTTCCTCATGTCGACATGCCTTAGTATATCAGCCTGTTGTAGGCCATCCTCACAAATGTCAAGGTCTCTCTCACTGCTGAATACTGAAGCAAAGTATTTATTAAGGACCTCCCCTACCTCTTCCAACTCCAGGCACATGTTTCCTCTTTTATCCCTGTTTGGTCCTACCCTCACTCTCGTCATCATCCTATTCTCCACATACATGTAGAACACCTTGGGGTCTTCCTTAATCCTACTCACCAAAGCCTTTTCATGTCCCCTTCTAGCTCTCCTTACTCCATTCTTAAGCTCCCTCCTGGCTACCATGTAACTCTCCAGGGCCCCGTCTGATCCTTGCTTTCTAAACCTTAGGTAAACTTCTTTCTTCCACTTGACAAGATATTCTATGTCTCTTGTCACCCACGGTTCCTTCACTCTACCATCTTTACCCTCCTCAATGGGCAAACCTATCCAGAACCCCATGCAAGTACTCCCTAAACAATCTCCACATTTTCGTTTTGCACTTCCCCAAGATCATTTGTTCCCAAATTATGCTCCTAAATTCCTGTCTGATAGCATCATAATTCCTCCTCTCCCAGTTAAATACTTTCCCATATCGTCTGCTCCTTTCCCTCTCCAAGGCTATGGTAAAGATCAAGGAGTTATGGTCACTGTCTCGAAAGTGCTCTCTCACTGAGAGATCTGAAAAATGATCAAGCTTATTGCCTAGTACCAGGTCTAGTATGGCCTCTCCTCTAGACTGCCTGTCCAAATACTGTGTCAGGAATCCTTCCTGGACACACCTCACAAACTCTGCCTCATCTATCCCCTTTACACTAAAGAGGTGCCAATCACTATAAGGGACATACTTGATCGCTCATCCAATTCACTGATATGGATTGTGAGCATCTGGGGTGCCAGCACCAATCCCTACAAAATATCACTTGTGAAACACTGCTCACATCAAAATGACCCATTTATTCCATCTCTTTTTCTGACTATTATCCAATTCTCATTTCATACTATTACTTAACCCTCAATACCCAGCACTCTACTTTTGCTTAATGATCTTTTTATGTCACTGAGATGCCTTAAAGGCACCTGAGTACTCCGAAATGCAAGAACACTCAGTCTTATTCTTTTCTTCTGTTAGTTACTAATGATCACTCCCTTCCTGTTTCTGATTTCCACCCACACTGACTCAGTAGACGATCCCTCCAGGACATCGTCCCTTTCTACAGCTGTGATACTGTCCCTGATCAGCAAAGCCACTCCCCCACCTCTTTTACCTCCGTCCCTGTCCCTTCTGAAACATCTAAACCCCAGAATATCCAGCAGCTATTCCTGCTCTTGTGACAGCCAAGTGTCTGTAATGGCCACAATGTCATAGCTCCATGTACCTACCCATGCTCTATGTTCATCACCCTTGTTCTTGATACTTCTCACATTAAAGTGGACACACATCAGCCCATCCAACTGACTGCAATTTTGCCCTTTCAACTGCCTATCCTTCCTCACAGTCTTTCTACACTCTGCATCTACTTGTACACTAAATGCACTAACCTCTGACCTATCACTCAGGTTCCCATCCCCCTGCCAAACTAGTTTAAACCCTCCCCAACAGTTCTAGCAAACCTGCCCACAAGAATGGTCCCCCTCCAGTTCAGGTGTAACCCGACCCTTTTGTACAGGTCTTACCTTCCCCAGAAGACATCCCAATGATCCACAAATCTGAAACCCTGCCTCTGCACCAACTCCTCAGCCACGCATTCATCTGCCAAATCATCCTATTCTTACCCTCACTGGCACGTGGCACAGGCAGCAATCCAGAGATTACTACCCTGGAGGTCCTGCTTTTCAACTTCTGACATAGCTCCCTATATTTCCTCTTCAGGACCTCATCTCTTTTCCTACCTATTGGTACCAATATGTACCACAACTTCTGGCTGTTCGTCCTTCCCCTTCAGAATGCTGTGGACCCGATCTGAGACGTCCCTGACCCTGGCACCTGGGAGGCAACATACCATCCAGGAGTCTCTTTTACATCCATAGAATCTCCTGCCTGCCCCTCTTACTATTGAATCCCCTATCACTACCATTCACCTCTTCTCCCTGCTTCCCTTCTGCACGACACAACCAGGCTTGGTACCAGGGACCTGGTCACTGCAGCTTTCCCCTGGTAGGTCATCCCCCTCAACAATATCCAAAGCAGTATACCTTTTATTCAGGGGAACGGCTACTGGGGCACTCTGCGCTACTTGCCTATTCTTCTTCCTTCTCCTGACAGTCACCCAGCTACCTGCGTCCTGCAGTTTAGGAGTGACTACATTCCTGTAACCTTTATCTATTGAGGAGATGAAGGTCATCCAGCTGCAGCTCCAGTTCCCTAACACGGTCTGTAAGGAGCTGCAGCTGGATGCACCTCATGCAGATGTAGTTATCAGGGAGACTGGAAGTCTCCCAGAACTCCCATATCTCAGAAGATGAACACACCACTGACCCTGGAGCCATTCTAACTGCTCTAGCCTGGCACTAAAGGAAAACTCAAAGAAAGAAAGAAAAAGACTTACCAGAGACCTACCTTGGCCTCTGCCTCCTCTCACCGAAGCCTCTTGAGCCAAAGCCTCAAGTGCTCCCCTCTAACCTTGGTCCACTCACACAATAGCCGCTCTGCTTATACCTACCTTCCTTTTATTCGCTGCTGTTAATTAGCCAATAAACTATTGACAATTTGGAAATGTGCCTCTTGTAGACTCTTGCAAGTTGAAACTCACAAGCACACGCACAGACTCACCTCTTTTCAAAGCTCCCATTCCAAATCTCGCTCCAACCTCCCAACTCTGCAAGGTGAAACTCCTTTGATTGTTTTTGATCTTCCTACCCTGGGAATAAGATTCTGACTATCTATACTATCTGTGCCACTTATAATTTTATATACCTCGATCGTGTTACTCCCCATACCATATATCATCTTCACAACCTGTGTTGCCACTTTCAGGGAACTATGGACTAAAACCTCAATGTCCCTTTGTTCATCAATATTCCTTGGTGCCCTATCATTTACTCCATATGTCCTACCCCAATGTCCTCTTGGTTCAAGATTCTAGCACTAGTGGAAACATTTTGGCATCAATCTTGTCTGCCCCCTCAGGACCTTATACATTTCAGTAAGATCATTCCTCATTCTTCTAAGCTCCAAAAAATATGTTTTTAATTTCTTTAGCCACAGCTCAGGAATTAGGCTAGTGAAACTGTCTTGACTGCCTCTAATGCTAGTTTATCCTTTTTCAAATCGGGGCATCGAAATTGTGCACGGTACTCCAGGTGTGGCTTCACCAGTAACTGACACAATTGAAACACTATTTCCCTATTTCTAAACAATAATCCTTTTGCAATAAAATCCAGTGTTACATCTGACTTCCTAACCATTTACTGTATCCATCTATTAACTTTTTTAGTGATTCATGCACAATATACCTGATAGAAGTTTTACCTGATGAATGTTTATAAAACTATGAGAGGCCTAGGGTAGACAGAATCCTTTTTTCAGGGTAGAAATGTCAAGTACTGGAGAAAATGTATTTAAGGTGGGAGGGGGAAAGTTTAAAGGAGATGTGCGGAGCAAGTTTTTTACACAGTGGTAGGTGGCTGGATTGGGCTGCTGGGGGGAGTGGTGGAAGCAGATATAATAGTAGTGTTTAAGAGGCTGTTAGGTAGACACAAGTATGCAGGGAATGGAGGGATATGGATCATGTAAAGGCAGAAGGAGTTTAGTTTAAATCAGCATCGTGTTTGGCACAGGCATTGTGGGCTGAAGGGCCTGTTCCTGTGCTGTACAGTTCTATGTTCTATATCCAGGTTCCTCTGTACTTTGCTCATCGGCAATCTTATTCAACATAGATAATAGTCTGCCTATGGTTTCTTCTTACTGAAGTGTATGACCAAACATTTTCCCATTTTAAACTCCATTTGCTAAACTTTCACCACTCACTTAACCCATCAATAGCCTGTTACATCTCTTACAGACAGAATCTCTTTTAGCTGTTTTTTACAGAGATCACCTTGAATTCCCAACCTCTCCCTCCTCACTCCTGTTGTTCCCATGATCCCTCTGATCTTTGAAATCCTGACCATCTTTCCCACTAATCTCCCCATCCTCACCCCTGGCCAATCACACCCAACCCTCCTCAAACCTCTCTAGCGTCCCTATACCTCTTTAATATATCTGCTCTATGATCCTCTTCTTCTCATCACCACCACACGAGCTGCTGGTAAGGAGTCCCTCTACGAGTTCAAAAAGGTAGGGGTTTGTGGAGAAAATGTCTCTGCATATGCTTAAACCTTGGACATTCTAGAGTACTGCTGCCAGAGGGGCTTGCACACACATGGGCACATACCCCCCTCCCCTCACCATGCAGTCACTTTAAGGAGCTAGTCCATTTTCATCAAATCTTAACAACTACCTTGGTATTAGTATTGGTTTATTATTGTCACATGTACAGAGGTACAGTGAAAAACCTGTCTTGCATAGCATTCATACAGATCAATTTATTACACAGTGCATTGAGGTAGTACAAGATAAACAATAACAGAACGCAGAATAAAGTGTAACATCTACAGGGAAAGTGCAGTGCAGGTAGACAGTAAGGTGCAAGGTCATAATGAGGTAGATCGTGAGGTCAAGACTCCATCTTATCGTACTAGGGAACCGCTCAATAGGGAACAGTGGGATAGAAGCTGTCTTTGAGCCTGGGGGTATGTATTTTCAGGGTTTTGTATCTTCTGCATGAAGGGAGAGGGGAGAAGAGAGAATGTCCCGGGTGAGTGGCGTTTTTAATTATACTGCTTGCTTTACTGAGGCAGCGAGAATTAAAGAGTCCATGGAAGGGAGGCTGGTTTCCATGATGTGCTGGGCTATGTCCACAACTATCTGCTGTTTCTTGCGGTCACGGACAGAGCAGTTGCCATACCAAGCCATGATGCATCTGGGTAGGATGCTTTCTATGGTGCAACAATGAAAGTTGGTGAGGGCCAAATATTTTTAGCCTCTTGAGGAAGTAGAAGCACTGGTGACCTTTCTTGGCCATGGAGTCTATGTGGTTGGACCAGGACAGGCTATTGGTAATGTTCACTCCTAGGAACTTGAAACTCTCAACCCTTTCGACCTCAGCACCGTTGATGTAGACAGCAGCATGTGCACTGCCCCCTTCCTGAAGTCAATGACCTGCTCTTTTGTTTTGCTGACATTGAGGGAAAGGTTGTTGTCATGATACCATGCCACTCGGATCTCTATCTCCTTCCTATACTCTCATCATATGGCCCACTACAGTGGTATCATCTACAAACTTGTAGATGGAGTTAGAACGGAATCTGGCTACGCAGTCATTAGTGTATAGGGAGTAGAGTAGGGGGCTGAGGATGCAGCCTTGTGGGACACCAGTGTTGAGAATAGTTGTGGTGGAGGTGTTGCTGCCTATCCTCACTGATTGCGATCTGTTGGTCATAAAGTCAAGGACCCAGTTGCAAAGTGAGGTGTTGAGTCCCAGGTCTAGGAGTTTGATGATGAGTTTGCTCGGAACTATAGTATTGAAAGCAGAGCTGTAGTCAATAAACAATAGTCTAACATAAGTGTCTTTACCATTCAGATGCTCCAGAGTTGAGGATAGGGCCAAGGAGATGGTGTCTACTGTAGAACTGCTTCGGCGGTAGGCGAATTGCCATAACCTTTCGTCAGTATGCAATCTTTTCCTGCATTGACAAGAACTGTGGCTTTCATCTTTGCAAGCAGCCAAAATGGCATCATTCTGACTTTGATCCTTTTGACAGTGGAACTATTATCTTGACGTGAACAGCGTGAATTTTGCTTGATCTGTGAAGAATTCAAACAGAACATACTTTGATTTTAATAACAGTCTTAAGAGACTGTTGTAAATGGACAGGAAAATGAAATTGTTCTTGCTTGTGTCCTGGAATTGAGCAGACTACTGACCTCTTTACCTTTTCCTTCTGCAATTGTGTGTAGTGCAAGTAGGTCCCTCATCACTAACATGAATAGCTCCTAAACAGATAGTTTCAATGAGATGGAAATCTAATCGAGTGCAAAGAATACATCGAAGCTGGATTCTGCATTGTGAATAAACATCTGATTGTGAACCAGACAGCTGTTGAATGAATCTTCAGCAAGGATTTGCCTTTAGAATAATAAGATCATGGTGCAACAAATACATTTTTTGACATAAATTTCTGTTACATATTTAAGATTTAACTTTGGGACCTTGAAAATAATCACACACTTACTAGATTTTGTCACATGGCAGTTTTATTAATGGGACATATGCAATTACCACTCATCATTCAGATGCAACACATTACTGAAAAGATTCAGCATTTCATTATTTTATTTCCTATCCAGTTTCAGCCCTTTTATTCATTGGTTTACCCCCACACTACACCCCACCCCAACCTTGTACTAATCATTGCTAAGAATAGTTAAGGAAATAGTCCAATTCTTGACATTTGCCAGTGTCTTTTTGTCATCAGAGATTCAAGGCAACATCTGTTTTTTTCTCTTTCTCTCCCTAAAAAAAGGTAGGGTTTATCTATATACATTTATCTATCACAAGCTTGATAGTGCTCTTTGAGGAGGTAACCAGACAGATTGATGAGGGTAGTGCAGTAGATGTGGTCTACATGGATTTTAGTAAGGCATTTGACAAGGTAGGCCTCTTCAGAAGGTCAGAGGGCATGGGATCCAGGGAAGCTTGGCCATGTGGTTTCAAAATTGGCTTGCTTGTAGAAAGAAGAAGGTTGTGGTGGCGGGAGTGCATTCAGATTGGAGGGCTGTGACGAGGAGTATCTCACAAGGATCGGTTCTGGGACCTCTGTTTTTTGTGATTTTTATGAATGACTTGGATGAGGGGGTAGAAAGGTGGGTTGGCAATAGGATCCTATCTCTGATAGGATGCAGAGCTGGGCTGAAAAGTGACAGATGGAGTTCAATCTGGAGAAGTGTGAGGTGGTACACTTTGAAAGGACAAACTCCAAGGCAGAACACAAAGTTAAAGGCAGGATTCTTGGTAGTGTGGAGGAGCAGAGAGATCTGGGGGTCCATATCCACAGAATCCTGAAAGATTCCGCACAGGTGGATAGGGTAGTTAAGAAAGCTTATGGAGTGTTAGCTTTCATAAGTCGAGGGATCAATTTTAAGAGCCGCGAGGTAATGATGCAGCTCTGTAAAACTCTGGTTAGACCACACTTAGAGTACTGTATCCTGTTCTGGTCACCTCATTATAAGAAGGATGTGGAAGCGTTGGAAAGGGTGCAGAGGAGATTTACCAGGATGCTGCCTGGTTTAGAGAATATGCATTATGAGGAGAGACTAAGGGAGCTAGGGCTTTACTCTTTGGAAAGAAGGAGAATGAGAAGAGATATGGTAGAGATGTACAAAATATTAAGAGGAATAGATAGAGTGGACAGCCAGCGCCTCTTTCCCAGGGCACCAAGGCTCAATACAAGAGGCATGGCTTTAAAGTAATGGGTGGGAAGTTCAAGGTAGATATCAGAAGAAAGTTTTTTACCCAGAGAGTGGCTGGGGCCTGGAATGCGCTGCCTGGAGTGGCAGTGGAGGCAGGTACATTGGTCAAATTCAGGAGGTTACTAAATAAGCATATGGAGGAATTTATAATAAAGGAATATGTGGGAGGAAGGGGTTAGATAGTATTAGGTGAGGTTTAAAGGTCAGCACAACATTGTGGGCCGAAGGGCCTGTATTGTGCTGTACTGTTCTATGTTCTATGTTCTATTTATGGCTGGCTTTAAGAATTGAAATCGGATCTACTTACCTAAGGAAAGAAATATGACAGTGAACAGAATGCAAGGATGCTTCACCAGATTATTGGGAGGGGTTGGGTTAGAGAGGGGATGGCAGTTTGTTCTATGAGAAGAGATTAAGCAGACTGAACCTATGTTCTCTGGAGTTGATCTCACTGAAATAAGCAAAATTCTTACAGGACTTGATGATATTTTCCCTGGTTAGGGTGTCTAGAACCAGGGCCACAGTCTCAATATAAGGGATCAACCACTTAGGCAGAGATAAGAAGAAATTTCTTTACTGGGGCCAGTGAATTTTTGAAATTCCCTACCCAAGAGATTGTGGAGGCTCAGTCACTGAATATATTCAAGTGAAAATAAATAGATTTTTAGGTATTAAAAAATCAAGAGGTTATAGGCTTATTGCTGAAGTAAAAGATCACCCTTGATCTTACTGGTTGGCTGAGCAGGCACTGGGGACCAAATAGCCTACTCCTGCTTCTAATTCTTACAATTGGCAAGGTACTTGGAGTCTGGAGAACCAGGTATGCGTGAGACAGAAACTCCCTGATTTTCCTTTCCCAAATTGAGTGGTTTCCATCATATAGTTTCAATCCTCCATATTTGCTTCATTATTTATGTTGAGCAATTTCGCTTTCATGGCAATCATCTTACAATCATTTTTTCTTCTTCTGCAATTTGACGAGAATCATCTGAAGGCAGGTCTGATTGTGATGCTTTCACAATGAACCTGCTAATACATATAAGCTAGGCTGTTCAATGAAGAATGGTAAAGTTACAGAGGGACATTCATTATGGAGGGATGAACAATTTTTTTATTGTAAGGGAAAAGGAAGTAATTTTAACAAAAATTGACAAGTGTCTTGATCTAGAACAAAAACAAGAAATGATAAAAATGCAAGAGACTGCGGATGCTGGAACCTAGACCAAAAAATGAGCTGCTGGAGGAACTCATTGAGTCAGGCAGAATCTGTGGAGGGAAAAGGACAGTCAACATTTCAGGCTGAGACCCTTCATCTGGACCTCCCATCCACAGATTCCCTCCACAGACCCGCTGAGTTCCTCCAGCAGCTCATTGTTGATAAAAACACACAGCAGGTCCAGGGAGATCCCACAGCAGTTAAAAAGGATTCGGATTTTCATCTGAAAACTCTTGAAAGTATGACGACCTTGTTTAATAGAACAGTTTTCGTGCCGTACTTACAACAAAATGCTTTTGGATGTAAAGAAGTGACTGTTAATGATAGTATCCCATAAAGGTTTCTACCAAGTTATCTTTACAGCTTTTCCTAAAAAAAATCATATCATATTTTTAAAAACTCCTTGAAAATACTGAAGATAAGAATTTGTTATGAGCACACTAAGCAATTGAAGCAATTGTATAATAACACTGGAAATGTTAATTTCTAATCTATTATTTATAATACAAAATGTGATGGTAATTATTAAAAAGTGGCAGTGAAGGCCCTGTGATGCTTGTCTATAAACATGACTTGCTAGACAGAGGGACAAAAGAAGTTTGCACATCTGATTCTCGATTGGCTGAAATGTACTGTTAGATGGATGCACTGGTTATAGTCTGATATGATTTCCCTCAGGAAGAGATAAATAATTGAAGAGAGAAGCATCCTAGAAACCATAATTAAAGCAGGGAACTGCAATATTGAAATGGTTTTGAAATGAAAACACAAAAAAAGTAATGAGTTTTTAAAGACTTTTGTAATCAAGTAGTTAAATACAAGTTAGTTTTTTTCTTGATGATCAACTGCTTTGGGATACCTTTCTTGTGGCAATTAGCTTGATGATGAGATTGGTTAATGATGTCATAATGGCAATATGATTCAAATAGACATGCATTTGAGGGCCTACCAATCAAATACTCCTGTAAATGCATTACAGCGGAATTGCAACTTTAACATTACAACAGCAAGGGGGAAGAGATTAAGTTCATGAGATTAAACTACAGATGGGGGAAATAATTGAAATGAGGGTCATTATTGGGGTCACTGGCACTCCATTCAGTGCATAACTTTGTCAGGAGAATGGTAAGTGCAGTAAGTGCTGTATTCCACCCTTCCTGTTTCCTTACCCAACGTTTGAGTTCTTTCCTTTACATCTACTCAATCTCCATGCTATCCCTTATATTTAAAAGAGATCAACTGGCTTGTTCTCTGCAACACTTTTCAGTAATTTGAAAAGTGAGATTTTCATGTCTTTGCCTTGAATGTACGTTGCCACTGCAGATTCATGAACAGGATTATACAATTTTTTTTGCTCATAATGCTCAAACTTACACGCATGCTTACAATTATTACTCATGCTACAAAGCTCTATGCATCTACTTGATGATTTCTGCATTGCCTTGGGTGTCTCAGACACTTTCATTTAGATCTCAAACGAAAGCAGATAATGTAGCTTGACACCAGATTTCCACTTACTCAATGGAACAGATGCAACTTCGATTAAAATTATTAAGAACAGCTCCTACACTTTTTATTGTACATAAAAAGTGTATTTAACAATATTTCATTTTTATATAGGTGAATACTATTTTTTTCACATCTGATTTGAACAACTCAACTATAGAAGGCTTTTAGCAAAGTCTGTAAAGAGCATAAATGAATCACAATAATATGATGTAAGAAATTAATGCAACAGTACTAAAAATAATAACAGGAAACAGTACCATAAGAATTAATTCCTACATACAAAAATTCAAATTTATAAATAAGCTAACACCATTATATAAATAAAGCAGAAAGTGCTGAGAACACACAGCAAATCAGCCAGCATCTGCAAACAGATTCATCAATATTTGAATGAAAATCTTTGTTTTTATCTCAAACATAAAATAGTACATCTCTGAAATATTATTTTGTTTCTCTTTCTCAATACTGACGAACTTACTGTTATAAGTATTTTCTGTTTTTACTTCACGTTTTCAATACTTTTTTTATTTTGAAGTCTTCAACATTATTTAAAACAGCACTACACTAAAATGTCGCTGGAACCTTTTAATCTGTATATTACAGGCCATCGCCAGGTAACGAATGGGTTTCGTTTTTACAGATGTCTGTAAGTCGAGTTTGTGTGCAAGTTGGAAAATACACAAAAATCACTCAATATGGTAACCATGCATCCACAGTGTTATAATGAATGGTATCAATAGCACATAAGACTGATAAGAAAGGAAAATTACTGAAAGTGGAGAGAGAGAGAAAACTAGTTCTGTTGTCTATAGATACGAACGTATGTACGTACGTTGGACTTCTGAATTTAATAATGTTATGGGAGCTCATTTGTATGTAGGGGTGTCCATAAATCAGGCATTCGTAACCCACAGGCAGGCTGTAACTGAAAGAGATGAAAGATCACAATACTTATTCAGAAGCTTAGTGTAGCGAGTAAACTTTATAAGTTAGTGATATCATTGAAAGGAAACTTTAGCTTGACTTCAATTGTAATTCAAACCAAAGCTGTATGACTTCCTGTTCTCTACAGTACAACAACAGGGATCCAGTAAGACTCATCTGCAATATTTCAAATAATAACAAGCCATAATGGCAGTTTCATAGAGCAACATCTGATCATGTCAGTGATTGCATGATTATTTCCTTCATGTTCTACAAAACCAGAATATCATGTTTTCCGTTGTTCAGGAATTTTAGCAACAAAATGAAAAGGAAATATGGTGAGCCTCATTACGCTTGTGGGGTCCTTTCTTCCTGGTTATTCTCTCTTCACACTACACAGGTGATGCCAAACACCTATAGAGTAAAGGGGCACATCCTCCAAAAGTATACAGGCTGATCCTGGGTAACGAATGGGTTTTGTTTTTATAGACATCCAGAAGTTGATTTTGTCCATAAACTGGAAAGTACACAAAAAAAATCACTCAAAAGGGTAACTATACTTCCACAGTATTATAATGAATGGCATCAAAAGCACATAAGACTGATAAAAAAGAACAATTACTAAAAGTGGAGAGAAAGAAGAAACTAGTTCTGCTGTTCATAGAAAGGAACACATATGTATGTTGGACTTTTGAATTTAGTAATGTTATGGGAGCTCGCTTGTATGTAAGGGCATTCATAAGATGGACATTCATCACCCAGGGATGGTGTGTACAGGAATGGCAGGCGTTTTAATCAAGAAGAATAAAGTACAGTACTGTTCAGCCTGTTCTGGCCAGAACTGGTGATGGTTGGCTTCATCAGAAAATCTCATATTTAAATCTTCAAACTGTGCTGACTGGGGATGTTGTGACAGTTTTGTTGAGGGTAAGGGCATGAATGTTAAAGGTGAGAGTGTGATTGAAAAGGCTGGCAGGATCTTGATATTAATAACAACACAAGTGGCAAAGGAAAATGATTTAGACATGTGAAATTTAATTCTTTTTCAGGAGCAAATGTTGAAAGTACTGATATAGTAGAAGGATGGTGGGGATCTGGGTGCTGGAACCAAATCAGTCGAGCCTTTTTGAAGACTGAGACCATAAGCACGGAGCTGCAAGGTGTGAATAAAGTCATGGAGTAATATAGCATGGAAACAAGCTGTTCAGCCCAAATCATCCATGTTGACCATGGTGGCCACTACGCTAGTCCCATTTGCCCACGTTTGACCCATATCCCTCTAAACCCCTTTGATCCATGTACTTATCCAAAAGTCTTTTAAATGTTGTTATTTTACCTGCTACAACCACTTCCTCTGGCAGCTCATTCCATATACGCATGAAGAAGTTGCCCCTCAGGTCCCATTTCAATCTTTCACCTCTTACCTTAAACCTATGGCCTCCAGTTATTAGTTCCCCTTCCCTGGGAAAAAGACTATGCGCATTCACCCTATCTATACCCCTCAACCCCTCATGATTTTATACACTTCCATTAGGTCACCCCTCAGTCTCCTATGTTCCAAGGAATAAAGTCCTAGCCTATAACTCAGGCCCTTGAGTCCTGGCAGCTTCCTTGTAAATCTTCTCTGCACTCTTTCCAATCTAATGACCTCTTTCTTATAACAGAGTGACCAAAACCGTACACAATACTCCAAGTGCGGTCTCACCAATGTTGTACAACTGCAATATAATGTCCCAACTCCTATACTCAATGCCCTGACTGATGAAAGCCAGCGTGACAAACCGCTTCTTTACTAACCTTTCTACTGGTGACGCCGCTTTCAGCAAACTATGTACTTGTACTCCTGGGTCCCTCTGTTCCACAACACTCCCCAGGGCCAGATCATTCACTGTATAAGTCCTACCCTGGTGTGACTTCCCAAAATGCAACACTTTGCACTTATCTCAATTGAAAGCCATTTGCCAATCCTCGGCCCACTTACCTAGCTGATCAAGATCCTCCTGTAATTTTTGATATCCTTCTTCACTGTCGCTTCTTCACCTGTTTTACTATCATCCACAAACTTACTATGTCTTGGACGTTCACATCCAAATCGTGAATAGGTCCAGAGGTGGGTAAGGGAAGGTAAATGAAAGGCAAAATTGAGTGAGGACAGATGAATTCAGTAGGAGTTGGGGGTTGGGTTGAGGGGGAGTGGGTTGTGGGGAAGTTAAAGATTGATTTTACCAAGGGTCAGGAGTTCCTCTGTACAGAATCTTAAAGAAGAGAATTGGAAGGAACTCAGCAAAGGGCTTGAGAAGTGATGGCTAACTATGGGAAATTGAAATGAAAAGCAATAGTGATGGAAAAGAAAGAACGGGGAAGGTACAGGAGAGTCAGAGAGAGGAATGAAGATGTGATGTGGAGGTAAAGGCCATTTTCTTGACATTGCAATTTGGATAGGGCCGTTGCTGAAAGTTACCACAACAGAGATGTTCCTGTCAAAGAGATGATGTTCAGGTCCTTTAACTCCTGCTGTTCCAGTTATCTACAATGAGATAAGGAATGATAAAGGCTTTTATCACGAATGAGTAAATATCCTGGAGACAAATGATGAGAAGGATGTTTGTGTATTGCTAGAGTGCCTTGTTCCCTAAAAAAAGCACACCAGGTTCACATACCCCTGTCATTGAACAAATACCATCAGATTAGCTTACTCTTTTATTTGCATTATCTCTTCAGATAATTATTCTCCACATTTTAGCGTTTTTCATTGTCCTTCTCATACCAAGGGGTACAGACAGGCAAGGCTGTCAGTGCCACTGCTTCATGGCTGACAACCTACAATATAGTAATTGTTCACCAGCCCACTCTCCCCAGCAGGGTGGCTCTGCCCCAGTGAAAATCATTAAAAGCAATTGTGTTACTCATGATACTAATGACTGAAAAGTTCCTTCTTAATCACATTTGAATTTGTTTGTAATTTCCCTTGGTACGGATTTCCAAACTTATGAGTTGCTGCATGAATTAGGCAATTTATCATAATTTGCCTATTTTTAGACTCTGGTTATTAACCGCATCATATAGTGTTACATGAATACTAGAGGCATGTTAGTAGACTTCCCTTTTAATACATAGGAAACAAGTGCTCAAGGTGTAAATTAATATTCTGAAATAAGATCTAAACATTACATTAAATTAGATTCACTTTTCCAGGATTCAATTTTACGGGACCAGAGAAACTCTGCAATCAAGACTGTAGTGCAAGTTTAAAAACCGTATCAAGTGCCTTTGGTTTTTAACTGTCATTAACTTAACCGTTCTACCAACATATGCTACTGAAATTCCAGTGATAGAAGAGCTCCTCTGGCCCATTCTCCTTAGCATTAGCAGTTTATTACAAAAATTTTTCAAGATAACATGAATGATATTGGTCTTTATGGAGAGCATGAAATGAATGACGCCAGTGCTGTAGTTTCATGTAATACACAATACTGGTAGGGGGTTGATGAGAAATTGTGGTTTGGTGAGATATTGCCAATCTTTTTCAGTAATCATGGTCTATTCGTTAAGTTCATTGAGATGAGTAGGAAATGTATCTGGTGCTGACCCCCTGCTCTTTCTGCCCACTGCCGCTGAGCAGCTATTCAGAGCAAGGACCTGCAGCCTGGTGACGAAGACAGTATCCCTCCTCCTGCCGTGATCTCAAATGTTGTATCTGAGATGAATGCCAGAGAGGACGCCGGTCTGCTGTGTTAAAAAGCTGCCTTCTGCTGCCTCCTGAAGTCAGTAGCCAGAGTACACCTCCCATTCAGAGGCATGGAATGATATTAACCGACACTCTTAGTTCCTGTTCCCTGTTAGGAGAGCTGGAAAAGAATAGCCCCAGTACTATTGGCAACCAGTGTTGTTAATGGTAGAAGGGCCTCTGGACAATATCACTCCCTAACTGCACCCATGAGTTTCTGGACACAGTAACTTTATAACTGGTCTCAGTTCACTTGTTACCTCTGTGATGCTTGGGTTTTGCATTTCTCATGTGCTATGGGGAGGAAAATTAGGGCTTCAGTATCCTAGTCTTTTAATGGTTCTTCCTTTCCACCATCCTTAACGCCCTTCCAGCACTCCTGTAATCAATGAGTTATGTCCTGATGCAGGATTTAGACTCAAAATGTCAGTGTTTCTCCTCACAGATGCTGATGGATCCACTGATTCCAGATTCCAGCATCTGCAATCTCTTGTGTCTCTGTCAATGAGATATGTCCCTGGCTGACAGTACTTGAAAAGTTAGGTTCACATATTTCAGCTATGGAAAGAATTGGATAGTCCTGGACAACGGGCATGTAATTCCTCAAGTTCTGAGATAATTTGAGATGGTGAAGAGCACATAGGAAATTGGTGCCCCAGCCTTTGTATCATTATTGTAGCAACTAGTTAGCTTTAACCATGTTGTTACTGACTTTATTGGAGGCAATGCATTTTAATTCCTGAAACAAATAGCACCATTGGAGTAACAATCAACCTGTGCTTTCACCTGTTAAAGAGAAGGTGTCTTATGATGATGGCAATGGATAACCATGATAGAGAGAAAGCCCCATAGTTCTCAAACAAAGTACATGAGGCACCAGTGGACAAGTGGGGAAAAAACATCCTCTTTCCATAGAATGCTGGAAAACCATTCCAGAATGTTATCAAGTACCCATGAGTGGTGGTCACCATGGAAGTGAACACCAGGAATCAAGTGCCATCAAACTGTATCCAGTATAAGAAGAAGTTCAAGAACGTTACATGTGTAGTCAAAGTTTGTGATGCACCTTCATTTCTCCTATGCCTGTAAGCATCAATAGCCTCACATAATGCTTAAAGCAATCCATCCCTTCACTTGCTTAACAATGTTCTCCATTAAATAGCAAAATGATTGCAGATGGAAGAAATCTGAGAAAAGAAAACAGAGACTTTGGGGTGGTTTGCTGGTGCTACTCAGAAGAGTTTGATGTAGTTTGGCAGGAGGATGGGAACCAGAGCACCAGGTCAGTAAGTGGAGGGATTGAGAGGAAGGTAAATGTCTGTAAGGAGGGATGGGCAGAAGCAAGGTAATAGACACAATGGGACAGACAGGTTGAAGTGTGTTTATTTTAATGGTAGGAGTATTAAGAGTAAGGGAGGTGAACTTAAGAGCACAGATCAATACATGGAACTATGATGTTGTGGCCATTACAGAGACTTTTTTGAGTGAGGGGCAGGACTGGATGCTTAATGTTCCACAGTTTTTTTGATGTTTTAGAAAAGATAAAGAGGGAGGTAAAGGGGTGGGGGGGGGAGTTGCACTTTTAATTAGGGACAATATCACAGCAGCACTCAGAAGGGACAAAATGGAGGGCTCATCCAATGAGTCTATATGGGTAGAACTCAAAAATAAGAAATGGGATTATACTACAGATGCCCCATTAGCCACAACGACATTGAGGAACAGATATGCAGGTAGATTAGGGAAAGGTGCAAGAACAACAGGGTTGTTGTCATGGGTGACTTCAACTTCCCCATTATAGACTGGGATCTCCTTTAGCTGGTTTAGCTTGGACAGAATTTGTTAGATGCATCCAAAAGAGTTTCTTAAATCAATATGTAGATTGTCCAACTAGAGGAGCGGCCATACTGGACCTGGTATTGGGAAATGAGCAGGGCAGGCGACTGAACTTTCAGTGGGAGAACGGTTAGGAAACAATGATCACAACTCCATAAGTTTTAAGATAGCTATGAATAAGGATAAGTATGGACCTTGAGGTAGAGTATTAAATTGGGACAGGGCAAACTACGTGACAATTAGGCAGGAACTAGGGAGAGTTAATTGAGAACAGCTGTTTTTGGGCAAGTCCACGTCTGACATGTGGAGGGTGTTTAAAGACCAACTGCACAGAGTACAGGACAGGGATGTTCCAGTAAGAAAGAAGGACTAGAGTGGCAAGGTAGGGAATCCTTGGATTACGAGAGAGGTGGTGTATTTAGTCAAGAAGAAAAAGGAAGCATATGTAAGGTTTAGGAGTCTAGGATCAAACAGAGCCCTTGAGGATAATAAAGAAACTAGAAAAGAACTCAAAAGAGAATTAGGAAAGCCATGAGGGGCCATGAAAAGCCCTTGGCAAGTAGGATTAAGGGAATCCCAAGGAATTATACACCTACATTGAGCAAGGGGATAACTAGGGAGTGGATAGGTCCACTCAAGGATAAAGGAGGAAATATGTGCTTGGAGGCGGAGGATGTGGGAGAGGTCCTAAATGAGTACTTTGTTTCAGTATTAACAAGAGAAGGATGTGGAGGATAATGAGATCAGTGTGGATCATGTAAATATGCTGGGGCATTTGAGATAAAGGAAGAGGTAGTGTTCATTCTCTTGAAGAATATTAAGGTGGATAAATCCCCATGGCTTGATGGGATATACCCCAGGTTACTGAGAGAGGCAAGAAATGAGATTGCTGAGGCCTTGACCAAATTCTTCATGTCCTCTCTAGCTATAGGTGAGGTCCTGGAGGACTGGCGAAGAGCTAATGTTGTTCCATTGTTTAAGAAGAGAAATGGGGATAATCCTGGTAACTATGGGCTGGTGAGTATCATATCTGTGGTAGGGAAGATATTGGAGAGGATTCTTAGGGAATAGGATTTATGAACATTTGGAGAGCCATGGCTTAATTAGGGACAGTCAGCATGGTTTTGTATGGGGCAAGTCATGTCCCACCAACTTGACTGAGTTTTTTCAGGGTGCGATGAAGGTGGTTGATGAGGGTAGAGGTGTGGATGTGGCTACATGGATTTTAGTAAGGCGTTTGACAAGATGCCACATGGTAAGTTCATTCAGAAGATTAAGATGCATGGGATCCATGGTGACTTGGCCATTTGGATTCAGAATTGACTTGCCCATAGAAGGCAGAGGGTAGTGGTTGATGGGACATATTCTGGCTGGAGTCCATGACTAGTGGAGTTCTGCAGGGATCCATACGGGTGGCATTCTGGATAGTGCAGCAGATTGTCAAAGTATACAGTAGGATATAGATCAGTTTCAGATATAGGCAGAGAAATGGCAGATGGAGTTTAATCCAGCCAAGTGTGAGGTGTTGCACTTTGGGAGATCAAATGGAAAGGGACAGTACACAGTCAGACAGCATCTGCAAAGAAAGAAACAGAACTAGTGAATCAGGTTGAACAGGAGCAGGAGTAGGCCAGTTGACCCTTCAAGCTTATAGATTCATAGATCCATGGAGTTATACTGCATGGAAACAGAACCTTCAGCCCAGCTTTTCCAAGCCAACCATGATGCCAATCTAAGCTAATCTCATTTGCTTGTGCTTGCCCCACGTTCCTCCAAACCTTTCCTATCCATGTACCTGTACAGATATTTTAAAATACTGTAATTGTACCTGCTTCTACCACCGCCTCTGGTGGCTTGTTCCATATACCCACCACCCTCTGTGTGGAAAAACTTGCTTCTTAGATCCCCTTCAAATCTTTCCCCCTCACCTTAAACCTATGCCGTCTAGCTTGTTCAGCAATTCTATAAAATCATAGCTGATCCAGTTTTGACCTCAGCATCACCTTCTCACTTTCACCCCATACCCTCTTACTCTCTTGTGGTTAAAATGTCTGAAGATCTCCTCCTTGAATATGTCCAATGACTCCACCTCCACAGCTCTCTGGAGATTCATGACCCATTGAGAGAAGAAATTCCTCGTCGTCTCCATCTGCAGTGAACCACCCCTTATTCTGCTCTTTAATTCCAGATGCTCCCAGTCAGGCAAACATCCACCCTGAGAACCACCTTCAGAATAGAAACATAGAAACAATAGAAACATAGAAAACCTACAGCACAATTCAGGCCCTTCGGCCCACAAAGCTGTGCTGAACATGTCCCTACCTTAGAAATTATTAGGCTTACCCAGTACTAGGCTTACCCATAGCCCTCTGTTTTTCTCAGCTCCATGTACCTATCCAAAAGTCTCTTAAAAGACCCTATTGTATCCGCAGACCCTATCATATCTTATTGAAATCTTATATATTTCAATAAGATCATCTCTCCTTCTTCTGTACTCCAATGAATCTAGGCCCAATCTATTAAACCCCTTTTCATATGTTTGACCCTTCATCCCAGAAATCAATAGAGAGAAATTTCTCTGCACTGCCCCCAGTGCAAGCTCATTCTTTCTTAAATATAGAGACCAAAACTGTTCACAATACACCAGGCATGGTTTCACCAGGACCATGAAAAGTTTCGCCAAAACTTATCTAGTTTTATACTCCATAACCTTTGCAATAAAGTCCAAAATTCCGTTGGCCTTGCTAATAGCTTGCTGTATCTCACATCAAATCAAGTCGAGTTTATTGTCATGTGCAGAAATATGGTAAGGTACAGATACAACGAAAAACTTGCTTGCAGCAGCATCACAGGCAAGTAGGTACAGACAACACAGAATATAAATTATACAACACAATGAAGAGAGAGAGAAAAGACAGACTTTGCAAAACCAAGACCTTAGTGCAAAAAACAAAGACACAATCAAAGACAGGTCCAAGGTAGTGCAAGAGGTGGTCCATGGTGTTCCATTGCTAAGGTAGGTTTGGCATTGTGCATGTCAGGCATCTTTTTGTGCTTCGTGTACTAGGACCCTCAGGTCTCTTTCTACTGCAACATTTGGTAGTCTCACTTAATTAAAAAAATAATTTGCTTTTTCATTTACTCCCTTTCAAAGTGGAGCCCCACATTAAACTCCATCTGCAAACTTCTTACCCTCACACTTAAATCATCTATAAACCTTTGCAGGTTTCTTATGTCCTTCTCACAATTTGATAATCCACCTACCTTCGTATCTTCGGCAAATTGGTTTACACAACACTTGGTTCCTTCATCAAAGTCATCAATCAAGATTGATTGGGACACCACAATTAATTGATTACCAATCTTAAAGTGACCCATTTATCCTGGCTTTATGTTTTCTTTGCCCTAACTCCAATCCCATGCACGCTTATCTGTGCTGCAACTTCTGATATGTCACCTTAACTAGTGGCCTCTGGAAATCTAAATTCACTACACTCACTGGTTCTTCTTTACCAAACTCCGAGACCTAGGACTCAAAACCTCCCTCCATAACTGGATCCTTGACTTTATAACAAACAAACCGCAATCAGTGAGGATAGGCAGCAATACCTCCAGCACGATTATTCTCAACACTGGTGCCCCACAAGGCTGCATCCTCAGCCCTCTACTCTACTCCCTATACACTCATGACAGTGTGGCCAGATTCTGCTCTAACTCCATCTACAAGTTTGCAGATGATACCACCGTTGTATCTCAAACAGCGATGAGTCGGAGTACAGGAAGAAGATAGAGAGCTTAGTGGAATGGTGTCATGACAACAACCTTGCCCTCAATGTCAACAAAACAAAAAAGCTGGTCATTGACTTCAGGAAACGGGGCGGTGTACATGTACCTGTCTACATCAATGGTGCTGAGGTCGAGAGGGTTGAGAGCTTCAAGTTCCTGGTAGTGAACATCACCAACAGCCTGTCCTGGTCAAATCACGTGGATGTCACGGCCAAGAAAGCTCACCAGTGCCTCTACTTCCTCAAGAGGCTAAAGAAATTTGGTTTGTTCCCTTTGATTCTCACCAACTTTTATTGATGCACCATAGGAAGCATCCTATCTGGATGTATCACAGCTTGGTATGGCAACTGCTCTGCCCAGGACAGCAAGAAACTGCAGAGAGTTGTGGACACAGCCCAGCTCATCACGGACACCAGCCTCCCCTCCTTGGACTCTGTCTTTACCTCTCGTTGTCTTGGTGAAGCAGCCAACATAATCAAAGACCCCACCCACCCGGGACATTCTCTCTGCTCTTCCATTGGGCAGAAGATATGGGTGCCTGAGGCACCTACCACCAGACTTAAGGACAGCTTCTACCCCACTGTGATAAGACTATTGAATGGTTCCTTTATACAATGAGATGGACTATGATCTCACGATCTACCTTGTTGTGACCCTGCACCTTATTGCACTGTACTTTCTCTGTAGCTGTGACACTTTACTCTGTACTGTTACTGTTTTTACCTGTACTACATCAATGCACTTTGTACTAACTCAATGTAACTGTACTGTGTAATGAATTGACCTGTACGATTGGTTTGTCAGACAAGCTTTTCACTGTACCTTGGTACAAGTGACAATAATAAACCAATACAATACAATACAATACAATCTACCCTGTTTGTATATCCTGAAGTAACTCTTACAAGTTCATCAAACATCATTTCCCTTTCATCAGAACTGGGAAAAATTAGAAGCCAAAGATGATTTTAGTTGTGGAGAAAAGGTTGGGGTAGGGGTGGTGGGTAGAGAGAACAAAGGGAATGTTTGTGATAGGATGAAGACCATGAGAGACTGAATTACACAACAGTGGTGGTGGTACCAGGTGAGAGATGGTAGTGAAGCCTTAATAGTTGCAGCTGATCTGTTTGGAGGAGATCTAAACAGAAAGAAATGAATAAGAACAGAGGAGAGAGAAAATGGGCGGCACGGTAGCGTAGAGGTTAGAGCGATGCTATTACAGCGCCAGCGATCGGGGTTCGATTCCCGTTGCTGTCTGTAAGGAGTTTGTATGTTCTCCCCGTGTCTGCATGGGTTTCCTCCAGGAGCTCCGGTTTCCTCCCACATTCCAAAGACATACGGTAGGTTAATTTGGGTTTAAAATGGGTGGCGCGGACTCGTTGAGCTAGAAGGACCTGTTACCACGCTGCAAATACATTTTTTTTTAAAAATTGCTATCCTTGTGAGATTAAGGCACTGCAGTTGTTGGAAATCTGGCATAAAAGGCAATGCTAGGAATACTCAGCAGATCCAACAGAAGCTGTGGAGAGAGAAAAACTGAATTATTAATGTTGGTTGAAGACCTTTTATCAGCATACCCAGCTCTGTGACAGATGAGAAAGGTTGGTTATTGTTGAATTTACTGGTGAATTCTGAGGGTTGTAACATACAGATTTAGTGGAGATGCAAGAGTGAATCAGTAAGTTGTGGAGGAAACAGTCCCTTTGGAGGGAGAAAAGACAACGTGTCTGGTGCTGACATCATGTTGAAGGTGGCAGAAACTACGGAGGATGACCTGCTGAATATGAAGGCTAGTGGGGTGGAAGTTGAAGTCACGGGGAGCTAATGGGTAGTAAGAGCAGAAATGCAGGAAAAGGCACCCACACAGCTGAGAAATATGGTAATGTCGATAATAATCTCTTTCAAGTAGCTCACGCAAAACTGACATGGTTGATCAAAAACTGAGGACACAGCAGATGCCCTCAGAATGAAAGCCCCATGGCTCCTCTCTGGTTTATCGAATTAAGCCGAAGGATTTTCAGCCTGTAATTGCAGTCATTATCATGTTCAGTTTGGCCTATCTTCAGTGTGGTTAAAACATCTCTGGCCAAGGTAGGCTTGTAGGTCCAAGCTGAGGTAATGCAGTCAATCGCTCCTTGTAGTATTGGGTCTGAATGCTAGAATTCCTTATCTGGCAGCACTGTAGGAGTACTTTCACCAGAAGGATTGCAATGATTCAAGAAGGCAGCCATGGCAATATTCCTGTTAAGTACTGGCTAGGTAAAGGAGATAAACTCTACTTTCCTTCAGTAGTCTCTGTGGACTGCAGAATGCAGTGATGCACAGCAAATTGTGAGGTGTTGCACAACATTTAAAGAAAATATTTATAGGATGTGGTATCACTGACACAGACATTTATTAATCATCCCTAATTGCCCATGAGGAGATGGAGATGTGCTCCCTTCTTGAATGATTGCAATGCATACAGTGAAGGTCCTCCCACAGTGCTGCCACATAGAAATTCTAGCATCCATACCCAGAGACAATAAAGAAGTTGCAGTATATTTCCAAGTTCTGATGATGCAGGATTTGAGGGGAACCTGCAAATGGTGGTGTCTGCTGTCCTTAGGTCCTTCCTGGTGGCAGAGGGCATGATTTGGAAGATGTTTTGAAGTAGACTTGATGAGCGACTGCCATGTATTTTGTAGATGGTAAAGTCTGCAGTATGGTGCAATGTTGGTGGAGGAAGTTAATGGTGGCGGATAGTTGTGGAGGAAGTTAATGATGGCAGATGGTATGCCAGCCATATGCGATTCATCCTGTAAATTGGAGGAATATTGGCACCTATAGCTCTGTAAAAAAGTTAATGGTGTGATTTCCTTTCTCTCGTATTGGTGAATGACGAAGGATGAGCAATCTCCTTTTTTAGATTTCACATCTCCTTAGTGGATTGCATAGACGATCTCTCAGGGAATTATAAATTTGCATGTGAAAATTGGGCCATTTTTTTCCTCCAGCTCTAATAAAAATAAGATAATATTGGTTGTTTAATCCTGCAGACTAATGTATCACTGTCATAGTGTTATCTTGTTCAGAGGTTCAAATTCCTCTGAGCTTTATTGTAAACTGCCCATTAATAAGTTGTCAAAATTATACACCAAGGTATTTGGCACAAATGCAATAACATGTTCACCAAATCACAGTGATTATTTTGAATCATTGGTTATCAATCTGTTCGACCATGCCATATGTTTCAAAATTGGGATCTGTTTTTACAGCTGGGCAGACAGACATTGTGGCGGAGAACATCCAGTTCATGAAGTTCACTTCTGGTTACTTAATCTCATGTTGTTTTACTTCATGCCCTTTTTTGTTACATAGATATTTAACAATTTTGACATAAGTATGTTAAAACCCATATAAAATATTCCATGGATGGTAGCATAGTATTATAAATTGGAAAATCTAAAATTGCAATATTTTTTCTTAATCAGAAACTAATTTTGTTAATGTGCACAGTAAAGTTTTATTTTGTATTGAATGTACTTTCCTCAAATCATTGACCTTTAAGTAAGTGTAGCAGTGATTTTCCATCTTATTTCACTGTACAGTCTGAAAGGAAATCATAAAATAAGGAGTCTTGCATGACTTACAGCATCTGGGGTACTGACTGGTGGGAACCCAGATCAGAATAGCACATATCCAAACCTCAGCAAATCGTATAGCATTCTCCAAGGTCCAGTTCCCCATTCTTTTCCTAGCTGATCTGCTTAACTATGTCTCTATGAAAGGAAACTGTAGTTAGTTTTAGTCTGCTAATATAACAGTAAACTGCTGAGATATTCATCCTTGTCACTAGTCTTAAATGTGCTCTCCAGTTGCAGTAGTGCAATGTGCTCTGCTCTGAAATTCATTCCATTAACTTCAACGAAATGATTTTGGTAGAGTGTATCTCACTGACTTCACCACACAGCGTGTTTAGTACTTTCATCTGGGGATGCATTTCAAGGCAAACATATTTTTCTTGGAGCACTGAGGTGAATCCTTTGCTGTGTTGATGTCAGCTATAATTGTGAGGAATTTTATCAAAGGGACGTTGAAAATAGGAGCAAAAGTGGGTCTTACAGCCCCTTGAGGCTGCTCAGCCATTCAATAAGATGATGCTTGATCTGATCTTTGTCCTCAACTCCATTTTTCTGCCCTATTTCCATAACCTTTCATTTCTCTGCAGTGAAAAAAAATCTATATCAGCTTTGAATATACTTAATAACACAACATCCACAGCTGTATGGGGTGGAGAATTCCAAAGATTGTCAACCTTTGAGAGAAATACCTCCTTATCTCAGTTTTAAGCAGTCAACCCTTACTCTAAGATTATTTCCCCTAATTCCCTAGCTAGAGCCAACATCCTCACAACATCTACCCTAACAAATCTCCATAGAAACTAATGTTTCAATAAGATCACCTCTCAGTTAACCTGAATATATCACTGCAAACACTTCGTGTCCTCCTCATAACTTACTTTCCCATCTATCTTTGTATCATCAGCAAACTTAGATGAAGAAACTGAGTATAATGTAACTAAGTCATTATTATAGAACGTAAAAAGCTATAGCTCCAGCACAGATCTCAAAGGCACCCTGCAAGTTGTTAAGACTGGTTTTCTGTTAAATTCCAGACTTATTTAATTACTTGAATTTAAATTCCTCAGCTGCTGCAGTGGAATTCAAACTCATGTCAAAGCTCAATGGTCAGAACTCTGGCTGATCATCAAGTACCTTAACCTCTACTCCACATTTTGAGCTTTTTTTCTCACTCCAACCTTTCAGAGAATAATAGTGTTGTTCTCTCTGATAGAAAATGGCAAACGGATATTAATGCAACAGTGTTCCACTATAAATTAGAAAACCTATTTTTAACCTAATTCAAATTTATTGTTTTTAACTTATTGAGCTTCCAGGATAATAGAATTGAATGTATGTTACACTTGGTTGGTGACATATGACACATCCATAGCAGTGAAAAGTGCAGTGCTCCAAAAAATTAACTTAAACTAAACAAGAAAAAAACTATTTTCAAAGGACATAAGTTCTAAATAGATTTTCCACATAATTTTCTCTTGTTGCCTTTTTATGTTTAGTGATATATAATTCAAAAATCATTTACACTTAACTGGATTGTTTTAAATTAAAGTAGATTAACTGAGTTTCAAAATCTCAGTAAAGCTGCATATTAGTGTGCCTGAGAGAAAGAGGAGTTGATACTTTAATATGACATGCAATGAAAATTTGTGCCATAAAATTTGGGGAAAATAGCTATTTTTTAAATTTTACCTTAGACTTCCTTGAAACATCCATATCTATTAACAGGAGTGTTGCTGATAATTTGACCTTAGAATATTCGCAGTAGAAACCATCCATCATTGAGGAAAGGTTTTACTGCTACGTGTATTGGTGAATCACAAAACATAGAGGAAGCTGGAGGAATGAGCACTCCCATAACTACTTGCTATGATCAAAAGTAAGAGAAGTAAAAATACTTTGTTCACAAAGCCAGACATTTGCAGCATAGACAATGAGAGGTTTGAGATGGCAATTCAATTACTTTACTAAGAGTCTAACAAAGCAACTGAGTCTTTTGTCTGACATTCAGGGTGGCCAGGGTGCTACTGATGTTTTACCTGGCACAGCAATCATTATGGAAGATGTTGGAAAATCCTGGAAATAATACTCTGTTCATTTATGTGTGTTCTGCATAATAAGCCAGCTTCCTGATTTACACTGACCTTGTCTCACTAGAGTTTTATCAGCCCTGCCTGCTAGAATATGGAAGACATGGATGTGAGGGAACATGTGAAAGACACAGGTCCTGATATTAAACTCAGAGGTTATTTGGGAGTCTCACGTAGGAAAACTTGAAGTGAATTGACAGCATCTGACAGCGACATTGCAACATAGCTCATTATAATGTTACTCCTGAGATAGATGTTAAATCCAAGAAAGAGTTCTAATTGTAACAAAATCTCAATTCCAGCAGTTAAAGGACTAATTCAAAGATGGAATTTGGAGTTGAGTATAAAAATTGCGCTGATGTATCTTGGACACTCAGAGTATTCAGTCCACTTGAAGTTCGCTGTCCTTGCTCCTGTGCCATGCCCCTGGAATCAGAGCAAGAAATAAATTAATGGCCTAACCATGTCAGGAAAGATGAGTGGAAGTGCTCTAGCCACCAACATCCTGTTGGATACATAACCCTCCTTTCCTCACTTGCCTTATCAAACCTACTCCATCACATCAATTCCTACAACACCCATTCTTTTGCTATACATTTTCTCACATTCCCCATCTATCCTTCCACTATTAATACACATGGTCATCATAATGAAACTTCATACCTCTCTCAAATAATTATTTTCACCAAACCCAATAAATCCATCGATTAAATGCTTGCCATTGCATCAGGTATATTCATGCATCAGATTATAACTATAGAGTAGGAGGCATTCCGGCATCCAATGGTAATCCGATATGAAGAAACAGGGGTATCCCAGCTATTGGGTATCACAATTAAATGTCAGCAATCAACATATCATAGAACATTCTGTCATGTGGATCTGATTTCAAAACAAGCAAAATATGGTTATCTTCATAATGATGAGTTGTAACATTCTTACCCTGCTGGCTGGGTTTCCACTTGACCACTCACATTTCCTTAGTCAGCAACAGCAGATGGTGTTGGCAGGGACAGCTGTGGAGAGCCTGGAATGAGGGCTCAACTTTCTGCTTGGCTGCACACAGATGCAGTTACCTTAGAGATGTCAATGAAAAGGATATTCACTCAGTAGCAGCAGAAAAAATGTGATGTGCTGACAGACCTCCAAATACATGGATAGAATCACAGAGTCACAGAGTTAAACAGCATGGAAACAGGCCCTTTGGCCCAACTCATCCATGCCAACCAAGTTTCCTACCAGAGCTAGTCCTATTTGCCTGTATTTGGCCCATATCCCTTGAAACCTTTCCCATCCTGATTACGATTACAGACAAAATGAAAGAGCATCAGGCAAGATGGATGAGGCATTGTTTCTTCCAGGGATAGAGTGGTAATCTTGGTGACTCAGCAAGCATTCAAGTAGTCCATTCACAACCCAACCATGTCCCTGTGTGTGCTCTGGATGATGATATGTTGTGTCCCTTAAACAGGATGACAATTACATTAACCTGAGCTTTGCATCAAGGAGCTGAGCTTCATTAAGTGCTCTCCTGCAGGGAAGCACGGCTTGCTCTGGAGCTGGATGGTAGAGAGTCTTTCCACTTTTAACCTGTTGCTGCTCTCAGTCAGTAACTATCAAGTGCTAAATCTCCAAGAGGACGAGTCTATCCTTACTGCAGGTAAATTGTCTTTGTTGGCGTCCATATGTGCTTCAAAACACAAAGCTTGTTGACCAAGAGAATCACAACAGGGAAATATTAACAGCCCGCCGAATCCATAGCAGTTTTAGTACATAGGAGTGGTAGGAAAATGGAAAAGTATAGCACATAATTTTATTAGTTTTATTAGTTTACAACATTTTCGTTCACCAGAAGGCAAATCACCTTTTTAACTTGTCTATCAGTAGGGATGTTCATTGAATGAATGGATGAGTATCTGTTTGTGAACTGTTTGTCCATTCACATTGGATATTGAAGTGTTGGCGGATCAGGGGAATTGTGGGATGTGAAGCAAGGCCATAAGTTTGTGTTTCTGACTTCAGTCCATTGGTACAACCTAGGCGAACCTTGCATTAATAAAGGCACGCACAGCATCCTGAGTGCAAAGCAAGCAGCTACATTGCCCTCAACATCTTCTTCTTCCTCCCCTGATTAGTTCCCTATCAATGTGCACTCTGCACATTGTTCCCCCAGTATCTTCAAACATCTCTGCTCTGCAACATTGTTCAGAACACTGTACAGACCTGATGGGTGCATATTGAAGGGATTCTTCAGATCTGTTCAGCTCCTGAAGCACATCTTCAGCATGCAGATGCGTTCTCTGTTCACACATCTGGTGAACACATTGCGTTCATTGTTATGCCATTGCGCTTCACTGGGTTGAATTTCTAACAGACATCATCAGCCATGCTTGAAGTAAGCCAATGCTTAACTTTAGTAATTGAAATTCAAAGACTACGGATGCTGGTAATGTGAAATAAGATCAAAAAATGTTGGAAACACTCAGCAGGTTGGGTAGCATCTGTAATAAGAGAAAAAAAGTTAAAAGTTTCAATTTCTAACAAAGGGTCTTTAACCTGAAATGTCAACTCTAGTTCTATTTCCAAAGATGCTGCCTGACCTGCTGAGTATTTCTGGCATTTTCTGTTTGCAGATCCCTTTTCTTCTTGTAAGTTTGTTTTCACCATCAGAGACATCAGGGAGCTTAGAGGGAAAAAAACATCATCGCACTCTTTCAAGGATCCAGCGCATAACTACAGTAATAGCTGCTCATTGATGATATGGATGCCTGTACAGTAAATGAACACTCCTGGGTGACTGGGGGATGCAGTGGGTGTGGGGGTGGAGGGTGCAAATCACCACGTGTGCAGTCTGTGATGACTTGCATCTGTGGAAAACCAACCAGAACTGCAAGCCCGATCATCACAGGTGAGGTTTACTTGCACATTGTGCCATCTGGGTGATCCTGAATATTCTCCTGTGAAGCATTGGGAAGATCCAGAGGGAAAATGCTTGAGATTAAAAAGCTGGTGGTTAAGTTGGTGGTGCATAGCTGTGAGATCCGATAAGGAGGAAGCTTTCTTTTGGTAAATTGCAAATGTCTTTCACCTCCTAAATTGACATCTTGAGTTTCCTGAATGACTGCTGCTCTGACATGGCAAGGAAACTCAGCCTCTACTTGTACAACCTATGTTGAAAATAACACTATCTCTCTCCGGTAAGCTGTCTCCCTCTAGTAAGACTCTGTGCAGCACCATTCTGCTGCTATTTTGGCACTTTCAAAGTAGGCTGGTGCTGTTTCTGGTACTGGTAGCCTCAGATATTCAGAGGTAGGTCATTGAGCAGCAGAAGGCTGTAGAGGCTTCTGGTGCTGCTTACATTGCTGCTCTGCCAAGATTGGACATGGGACAGCTAAGGAACCACTCACCCTCATCTCCAATGTGCAGATTGTGAGCTCAACCAAAGTACTGTGAACAAAGCACAATAAAAACGGAGCTAAAAGTACTTATTACATCATTATTGAGTTTCAAAAACCATTGTGTTCCTGTCTTGGTGTCTTGGGAAGCCGAGAAAACCTGTGGATGAGACATTAAGTTTTCTCAAATTGAACAATTTACATATGTTAAGACATTAACTGCACTTGAGATGAATTTAAGGCTACATACCTGCAACATTATTAAGATCACCTGTTTTCACCTCGATAACACTGTCTGTCCTCACCTCTGCTTCATTTTATCTGCAGCTGAATCCATCACTCATGACATTGTTGCCTCTACGCTTGTCTATTTGAACATACATCTGAGTGGCATCCCTCATTCTAACTTCTGCAAGCTTGAACTCAACCAAAACCTATTTCCTGTGTTTATTGTAAAAGTACCAGAGTGTGTGGAATGTTTGATCTTATCAACCAGCTGCACACTAATGTTAAGATGTCTTTATTAGTCACATGCACATCGAAACACACAGTGAAATGCATCTTTTGCGTAGAGTGTTCTGGGGGGCACCCCGCAAGTGTCGCCACGCTTCCAACACCAACATAGCATGCCCACAACCTCCTAACCCGTACATCTTTGGAATGTGGGAGGAAACCGGAGCATCCAGAGGAAACCTATGCAGTCACGGGGAGAATGTACAAGCTCCTTACAGACAGCGGCCGGAATTGAACCCGGGTCATTGGCGCTGTAATAGTGTTACGCTAATCGCTACACTACCGTGCCTGCCATACACTACAGTGCCTGCCCTGTGTTCTTCCAATTATGGTTGAATGTGTTCTTCTAATTATGGTTGAGAGTTAATTTTGCAATATCCATAACACATTAGTTATTGTGTTGGCAAAAAATCCTCCTGAATGCTATTTTACAGAAGGTAATTTAAAGTGAATGAGATCATGGGGTTAAATTGATATTTGGATTAGAATTGATTGGAGCCACTGCCTCACACTGCTGGGAACATAGACTAGAGCCATAACAAATGTGCACTTGGGTTTCTTCGGAATTAGTAATCAGCAGACATAATCACATGGTTTATTGACATCCTACAAATCGGGAGAGGCTGAAATAGGACATCAATGGCACCATTTAAAAGTAGACAATGCTAGCTTCCTTACTGTCACTGTGCTCCACTTAATGTTCCATCCTCACAAACAAATAAAATAACTTCATGCTAATTATCTATTATGGTACGGCAATCCGAATGCACAGGAACATAAGAAGCTGCAGAGAGTGGTGGCATCTCATCACGGGCACATTCCTCCCCACCGCCGGTAGTATCTACAGGAGGCACTACCTCAGGAAGACAACATCTATCATCAAAGGTCCTCACCATCCAGGCAATGCCATCTTTTCACAGCTACCATCAGGCAGGAGGTACAGAAGCCTCAAGTCCCACACCAGCAGGTTCAAGAACAGCTACTTCTCTTCAACCATTCGGTTCTTGAACCAACTGCTAAAACCCTAATCACTACAGTTTAGCAACACTATGACCACTTTGATCACTTTGCACTAAAATGGACTTTGTTTTTTTTGTTCTAATTGTGTTCTTTCTTGTAAAAATTGTGTACAATTTATGGTTAATTTATGTTTTTCTTGTGAATGCTGCTTATATGATGCTATGTGCCTGTGATGCTGCTGCAAATATTTCATTGCACCTGTGCATACATGCACTTGTACATATGACAATAAACTCGACTTTGACTTTGACTTTGAATTATTTAAAATAACTTCCAATCACAATAGCTCTCCAAATGTGTGGTCCACGACTCACCTCTGGTGAAAGTGTGGCTAAAACAGAGAATAACGCTAACTTGAGAATTACCTAAAAGGGTGTGAGGATGTTTTATAAACAACTGTTTGACAATTGTTCTCAGCAGAACTTGCTGAGCAGTTTTAGAATGAATGAATCAGATGCTGTTTTGCAATAATAATTCGTACAATCCCTAAAACAAGTTCAATTATTTAGATTTTGCAATTAAGATCCGACTTTTACCCAGGTGTTACCAGACTCCACACTACTGATGACTAGAATTCAGCTCATCTGATATGTTGCTTATACATATGCAGATTTGGTGCTTTGCAATCGTGACCTTGCTGTGCAGAGCTTCTCCCTATTTTCTGCATGAGAAAATGGGCAAAGCAAGGTTAAATTTCTCCCTCAATGACTATATTAAGTGAGTAAAGAGAGAAATGTCAGGCAAAAGTTCAACTACGGGGCAGAAATGTGTTGCAGAATCAAGAAGCCTATTATGTTTGGAATGCATTTTAGCAGTGCTCCTTTTCTTATGTATTTTTTGTGAACATTGCTCATTTTCCCAGATTGATTTAATCCATTTTTATAAGGTTACACTCTCCTATTTTTCTGAGACATCATACTAATTCAAATTGGCAGTCCATTGCTATTAATTCAAAATTAACAGAATTCATTATGTAAATAGATTGCTGCTCTGGTAGGTCATGCTTTTGAAGTAGTGAGAAGATTAATCTCCAGAAGTTTGGATTGATATATTCCTCCATGAATTAATGGATACTTTAAAAAAATCAATACATTTTAATGGGCATTTTAACTTACTTTCTGGATTATTTTATATTTTCATTATAATTAACAGGAAAAAAAAGAGATATTTCCTCCACCGTCTTCTCAAGGATACTTAAAGTTTATTAATCTCCTTGTATGGTCATGATTTTTATTTCAGAGCATGCATAATAATAGTTCAGAACTTAGCTTTTAACATCAAGGACCTGCATCAGATCCAGTGCAATATAATAAATGTCTGCCCTGACTTCCAGCTCAATGGGACCTATATGAAATGTGTTTGGATGGTCTGATTTTGGTAGATGCAAGGCTACAGTGTAAGCAGTCAGACATAGAAATTATAATGTAGGATTCTGAAGATAAAGTCTGATCTGAAAGAGCTTCACCATTGTCTCATGTACTTTACCTGACCTACATGTGGTTAATGATGAAAATAGCAGCTGAAAAGTTTCACTAGCATCTTTCTTCCTCCTCCATCTTCTCACCAAATCATCGGGAATAAAGTGGTGGAAAAAGTACTGGCTCCAGTGGCTCAGTTACTGAATGAATGATGTGTTGTACTATTGGGCTGCAGCAAGCTCCTGGGTATAAACTCACCTCAGTACTGTGCTAATTATTGCTGTTATGGTAATGAGAGCATTTTATAAAGTTTTAGCATAAACTTCTTTGTTCTTACACTGTATAGTACATGTTAGAATAATTGATTTAAAATTATTACTGTTATGTTATGTTATTAATAACCCGGAGGGAGAAATAACTTGGCTTGCTGTTAAATGTTGACTTGAGTTGATCAAATCTCTACATATGATAAGAAATTAATTTATCCCCTGGTAAGTTACCTTTACACTAATAATTTTCCCACTCAGTTTGCTTCTTAATCCATCCTTCCAATTTTTTTGTTAATTTTACCAGAATCACGCTATTAGCATTGATATCTAACTCCAAAAATGTGTCCATGGTGACGACATCATATTCAAAGTATATTGAGGGAAATTAGAAATAAGCAAATGTTAGTACAACTGACTTTTAGTCTTAAAAATAGATGCTCAACCGTAAAGTTTCTTGCCTTTGGCTCACTGCAGGCTGCCTCAGGGGACAGGAGTATGATGTCCTTAAAATGCATTAATCAACAGAGCAGAAAATACATTCTAACATCTCATAGTGTAACAAGTCAGATTTTATTGTTTTTATTATACTGTATGATGGGGTGCATAACTATAAAAATTCAATAAGCACATTCTTGAATCCTGGCACCAACTATGAACTCCAGTAAAAATACTGTCAGCAACAGATAAGCTCTATCAGGCAACAATGGCATTGCCAAAACAAGGAGTTTCTGGCAATGCTGTCACACTATCAGTAGTGAAGCAGCATAGAACACCAGGTCATCACTTTGACACTGCCACCACTCAGTACAACACCTGGAAGAATTGTTTTTACTATCAGAACAGACAGACTATGCTTTCTACACCTGCTTTCTACAGACATGAGCCTCCAACTGAACATAGGAAAAGGAAATCTTTCCAGTGGTCGACATCCAGAAGGAGCAATTATGTTCTAACCTCTGATATCTCTGTTGACCCCAAGTCTAAATTTTAACTCACAATGATGTATTCATTTTATTCCAATGATTTTTTATGATGTCCAATAAGTATACATAAATGTGATAACACCTGCTTGCTAAATTCACTTAAATCATACTCCTTATTCCTCTTTATGTTTATCATTCATTTATATGGGCAGCTAACTTAAATCACTTCAGGTCCATTGAACAAGTGGAAACGTTTGCAGTTCAGTGTCTATTCAATGGTTACTCATCAAAGTATAATATTGTTTCACAATCTAAACGTAACTACAGGTAAACGTAAACAGTCAAGAAATCTTGAAGTGACTGTCACACAGTTTAAATTCTCATCAGTTAATAAACCAGCAGGCACCATTCCTTATTAAATCTGATGAAGGAATTATAGTCAAGGAATTATGGAGTAATATAGTGTGGAAAAAAGCCTACTGTGTCCTTCCTGGTCATCAAATACATTCAGTACCTGCATTAATCTCTTTTCCTAGCACTGGGCCTGTAGCTTCTATGCCATTGCATTTCAAGTGGTAATTTAAATATTACTTAACCAAAAATAGAGTACCTATCTCCACAACTCCATCAAGCAGAGAGTTCCAGATTTCAACTGCCTTCTAGGTGAAAAATTTCTTCCTCAGATTCCCCCTGAATGTCTTACCTTTTCCCTTAAACCTATGCTCTCTGCTTGAAGGAACCTTTGCTAAGGGGAAAAGTTTCTCACTTTCTACCCTACCTCTCCCCCTCATAACTTTGTTGACCTCAATCAGGTCACCTTTCAGCCTCCTCCACTCCAAGGAAATCAATATACAGTTTCTCTTCATAGCTGAGATATTCCATCTCAGGCAATATCCTAGTGAATCTAGTCTGCACCATTGGAATCCCATCCCTCCCATATTGTGGTGAGCAGAACTCCCGTTGTGGCCTAATGAAAGTTTTATATAGTTTTACCATAACCTCCCTGCCCTTGTATTCTGTGCCCCAGTTAATGAAGGCAAGTATTTCATATGCTTTCTTAATCTTGTTGTCAGCCCTTGTTACTGCCTTCAAGACAGTAGCAGAGGCAGACAAGGACATGTACACATACACACATTTCCTCCATCTTGGTACTTCCTAGGTTCATTGTGTCTATTCTAGCCTTACTATTCCTCCCAAAGTGTATCACTTCACACGTTTGGTAAGATAGCAGAGAAACGGCAGATGAAATTTAATCATGAAACATTGTTCAATATTGTTCTGTAGCTGAAGACTACCCTCCTCACTATCAGCAACACCACCAATCCTGTGTCATCTGTTAACTTACTAATCATACATCCTACATTCACATCCAGATCATTAATGTATAAAACAAACCATCAGGGTGGCAGCACTGAACCTCATGGTATATCAAAGATCACAGACTTCCAATCACAAAAGCAACTCTCAAGCATCACTGTGTGCCTCCTATCACCAAGCCAATTTCAGACAAAATTTTCCAAATTGACATGAATCCCAAGGGGTCTTACCTTTTCGACCAGTCTCCTATATGGGACCTTGTCAAAGGGTGTATTGATGTCCATATATGCTACATCAACCATACTACCTCAACACAATAATTAGTCAGCTCATTAAAAATATTCAGTCAAATTAATAAGACAGGATCTCCACTGAACCAAGCCATAATGACTATCCTTAATCAATCCCCATCTCTCCAAGTGCAGATAACTCCTGTCCCTCAGATTTTTTTCCAATAATTTCCTTACCACCGATGTTAAACTCACAGGCCTATACCTGGTTTATCCTTGTTGCCCTTCCAGCATAGGGGTAGCATCTATGCTGTCATTCAATCAAGTAGCACCTCTTCTGTTGCCAGAGAAGATTTGAAAATTTCTGTCAGTGCCCCAGCAATCTCCTCCCTTACCTCCTGCAACAATCCAGGATACATCTGATCAGGGCTTGGGAAATTATCCACCTTTTAAGTCCACTAAGGCATCTAAAACCTCCTTTTCAATGGTAATTTGTTCTAGAATTCCAGATGAGAAGTACTCATTTAAGACTTCAACTATGTCCAGTGACTTCATGCATAGATTTTCCCTTTGGTCCCTGATGGATGCTACACTGGTTACCCTCTTGCCCTTAATAAGGTCAAAAATGCTTCAGGATTTTCCTTAATCAAGCCCTGTGTCATTGACATTTTGTGGCCTCTCTTTATTCTCCTAATTAAAGTACTCCTCACCCCACACTCGTGCACACACACACATACACACACACACACGCACACCCACACACACATATTCTATACTTCTGTTGGCTGTCACCTCCATTCATTTTTCTAAACCTGCCATAGAACATAGAACATTACAGCACAGAAGAGGCTATTTGGCTCACGATGTTGTACCAACCTTCATCCTCGACCTCGAGGGATAGCCACGACGACGATGACGACCAACCTTTTAGCCTACCCTAAGATCAATCTAACCGTTCCCTCCCACATGCCCCTCCATTTCTCTATCATCCATGTGCCTATCTAAGAGCCTCTTAATTGTCTCTAATGTATCTGGCTCTACCAGCACCCCTGGCAGCACCCACCACTCTCTGTGTAAAAAACTTACCTCTGATATCCCCCTTATATCTTCCTCCAATCACCTTAAAATTATGCCCCCTCGTGTTAGCCATTTCTGCCCTGGGAAAAAGTCTCTGGCTGTCCACTCGATCTATGCCTCTTATCATCTTGTACACCTCTCTCAGGTCACCTCTCTTCCTCCTTCGCTCCAAAGAGAAAAGCCCGTGCTCGTTCAACCTATCCTCATAAGACATGGTCTCCAATCTAGGCAGCATCCTGGTAAATCACCTCTGCACCCTCTCTAAAGCTTCGCATCCTTCCTATAATGAGGCGGCCAGAACTGAACACAATAATCCAAGTGTGGTCTAACTAGCTACCTTTGTTTTCTATCCAACCCATGATGTCCCAGGACTCCTTGGACTTCTTTTGGTTTTGCTCTTCACCATGACGGAAAGTGTTGACTCCTGAATTCTCACAGTTTCATTTCTGAAAGGCTCCCATTGGTCGCAGGCAGACCTAGACTTGCATGCAAGTACTGCTCCCAATTGACCTTTGCCAGGTCCTATCATGTCATATTGATATCCACCTTCCCCCAGTACTACACCTTAATTTCGGGTCTGTTCTTTCCTTCTTCATAATAATTTTAAATCTTACAGAGTTATGGCCATTACCTCCAAAATATTTTTGCACTGAAACTCACTCCACTTACTCAGTTACATTCCCAAGGATTAGATCCAGTATCATCCCTCCTCTAGTACTTCTACATGTACTGGCTCAAAAAGGTCTTCTTGATACAATTTTTCACAATTGCACCCCTTCTAAGTTTTTCACACTGACAATCCTAGCAAATCTGTGAATTTTGAAATCCCCTACAACTATAATCCTATTCTTCTTACATCTCTCTATGATATACATATTTGCACTTCAGTATTGCATTCCCATATGTTAATTACTGTCCTCAGTTCATCAACCTTACTTGTCAGACTCCTTGTATTAAAATAGACACATTCCAGACTTACATTCCTCCCCTGTGGATGGACACTTAGTTTCCCATCAATGTTTTCTGTTCCTCATTCTCTGCTGCACTCCTACTCTGTTTCCCATTCTCCTGCCTACCAGACTGACGTAGATTTTCTTGAATATTTATCTGATCCTTACCCCCTACTGTATCCTTACTCTGTGTTCTATTCCACTGCCAAATTAGTTTAAATCCTTGCCAACAACACTAGCAAACATTACCCACCACCCCCTGAAGCCCCCCCAAAAAAAAACACTCACCCCACATCCATAAGAAAGAAAGACCCATTTAGATTCAGGGGTAACCCGCCTGGCTTCTCAAGGTCCCACCTTCTCTGGAAACATTTCCATGATCCAGAAATCTAAAGCACTCTCCACTGCACCAGCCATGTATTCACCTGACCAATCCTTTCATTCATATGCTTGCTAACACTTGGCACCAGAAGTAATCCAATGATTGCAATGTTAGAGATATCTGCTACCTGGCTCCACAATTCAAGTTGCATTTTAACCATATTATTCGTGCCAAAATGAACCACAGCTTCTGACTGGTTACCTCCTTAGAAAATCCTACAATTGTTCTGTGTCATCATTGACCCTGACACCAGGGAGGCAACACACCACCCTGGATTCACGTCTACAGAATTATCAATCCATTCCTCTCATTATTGAGTAACGTACTGCTAATTCCCTTGGACTCTCGCTGCTCCCCTCGTGCAGCTCAGCCACCCACAGTGCTATGAACAGCTCTGGCTGCACTCCCAAGAGAAATCCAAGCAGAAGGGATTTGCCTTTGAATTAAACCTTCCCTTCTTAATACTGATCACATTACCAGTCGGCCTGTCTTTATTTTAGCTGAAACTAATCAACTATAAAAGTAATGGAAATCTTCACCTGGCCTAGTAATTTCTAGGGTAGGGGCATGTTCGGCACAGCTTTGTGGGCCGAAGGGCCTGAATTGTGCTGTAATTGTTCTATGTTCTTACTTACCGATCAACAGCTACCTCTGCTATACATCACTTTCTGAAATGTAATATCACCTCTAACTCTGCTGTTGTATCTGTAAGGTGGTGCGCTCCCACATGTGGGTCTTCCTCTTCTTGCTGCAGCAACCCACTCATTCCACTCCCCGTCCCATGTCACAGTCCACACAAGCAATTCCTATTGAGCTGATATAAAAATTCTAAAGCAGGGTGGTGTGAGATTGGAATCACCAAGGGGACTGAATACTGTAACTGCTCATACCACTCATATTGAAACAGATTTGCTTCCTATATTTCTCGAGACAGAACATGTAATATTGTAAGGGACCCATCTTGGATGAATTGTGCACCAAGAGACAAATAAAGTTTAGTTGGTTTCCTCTCTATTATGGATATAATTTCAAAAGTTAGTCTAACATTTTTCAAGTAATATACCTTTTGAATATAGTTTGTTGTTTGTTCATGCAAGCAAATTGGATTTCAATAACTTTAAAAAGTTAATCTTTAACATTACCAAAGCTTCATAGAGTGATGACAAATGGCATGCTCTTTCAGGTTTGTAACATTATGTGATTCTGCCCATGTACTTTGTACCAAATTATCTGTTTATGACAAACAATTATTCATTGTGACAAACCATAAGGTGGTAACAGGCTCTGGAATTATAGCGCAATAGGCATATGTTAAATCCAGTAAATGCAAAGATTTGCCCGACTTCTAGAAAACCAATATGCTGCCTCTCAGGTTCTGAGAGGACCTTGAGAATTACTAAAGTATCTTCAAGCCAGAGTTCCAGTGGATCTGAACTAGTCTTTGACCTCCTGAGCTCCTCATGTTTCCACTGATCTTCCAACAAAATTAAGCTGACTAATCAGGAAACATCTGAGGACATTTTGGGCATACGTTTCCAGTAAGCAGTACAGAACTCAATTCCTTCATTGCACCTCCAAAATCTAATCCAAATATTTATATTTTATATATCGGATTTGCTCTTTTTCAATAATCCCTTTAAATTCCTATCAGAATGACCTAGAATCGGAATTGCACAGATAATTAAAAAGACAGAACTGGTTGTATTTTCCCAGAATGCATCTAGACTCTGTAATTACTTTGTGGTAATTATCACTTCCTATTACATCACATTCAGATTTATGCTTGTCTTAAACTTACATCCTGTTAAGCTTTATGATTTCTTGACAGCTGAATCTCAGATTAAAAGCAGTTTAAAAAAGTTAGTTGCCAACCTAAACACAAGAGGTTACAACCATCTGGCCACTGCAGGAGGCTGACATAATTGTTACTGGCCAGCTAAGTCAGGGGTGAAAGGCAGAAAAGGAAAAAAGGTGTATAACTAAATTTATGGAGGTATTTTAACAGTGTGTGTATTTTTTTTGCATTATTGCATTTTTATATTATGTGTGCCATGTAGCTAACCTCCTCCTTCAGCCTTATAACACTTACTGAGATCAGCTATCACTGAAACAACATATGGATGTTGCCTTAACGTGGTCCAATAAAAATGCTTTTAAGTTCCAAAATCAATTTGATTATTGCCCAAGAAAAAAGAAAGTTTCAAGGAGTTCAAAAGACTGTAAACAGTATTGTGATCACTCAGAGATGACAAGTGTACAGAGAAGGGTTACTGGCTTGGCCAAGTTAAAGATACAATGGATTCATGGAAGATTGTGAAGCTTGGCATTGATGAATACTAGTAACCTTCAGCTGCTGGAGATCTTGGAGAGCAGCTTGTAGATTACTGTGGCTGAATGTCTCCCCCCTGAATGGCCTGTCATCTGTACAATTAGAATTGCTATGTAATTGTCTTTTAATCCAGCCTCATTCGCTTTTCCACGCCGTCACTAAAAAAAAATTAATACCTGTGTTAAATTGAGAAAAAATACTTCATTAAAAACTTAAATCACACTTATGTGGTGGTTCACTTCCTAAGTTGGGATCAATGTTGTTAAACAAATTGTTGGCTGATGTTTGTGCTTATTGTGAAGTTTATTGCTAGATAGGAGGCTTCTGAGCTTCTGCTGAGAACAGTCTCTTCTGGATGACTGCATTATCTCAATGTGGGTCAGAGCAATTAAATCCAAGTTGCTCCATGCAGTTCAAAAGGGCACTGAGAGAAAGGATATTGGAAGCTTTTCCCAAGGAGTTATTGACATTCACACAAAATGCTGGAGGAACTCAGCAGGTCAGGCAACATCTATGGAGTAAAATGAACAGTTGATGTTTCAGGCCAAGACCCTTCATCAGGACTGGAAAGGAGGAGGGTAGATGCCAGAATAAAAGGGTAGGGGGATGGGGAGGAGCCCTATCTCTTTCTCTACCACAGCTCCGGGCCTCACTCTCCACAACCTGCCACAGACCTCTATGACACTTCATCCTCTGCCAGATCCATGCCTTCAACTGCCAGTTCTTTTTCCTAATGTCCGGGAAGGACCGGAAGCTCTGCAGTCTCTCTTGTGTCTCAGTCATTGACATTCTCCTGGGATATATTCAAATACTCCTGCACGTCAGCAGTTCACTAGTAGGACCACATAGCTCTGGGTTGAGCAGTAAATCTGCAGAGAACCATTCAGTCTCTTAACATAAATACCAGTAAGTTTCAGGATCCCTGTCGAAATGTGGAAATCCCTAACTTACTGTCTGAGCTCTGGTAGCCATTTCCTGCCAGCATTCCCCATGGAGTCCAGAAGTGGAACAAGAGCTCACCAAGATTTCCTGACATTTACACTGGACAATCTGCTGTCTGATCCAATCTGCGGATCACCAAGAGCTCATTCATTTGAGTAGAGATTTTAGGGCTGCAAGGAAAAAAGTTAAGTGTAACAGAAGTTATTTTACATAATTATTTGTGTTCAATGTTTTTAATTACTTTGAAGTGTTTTTAACTTGTAGTTGATTTTTGTTTACTTATTTTTAAAAATACATTCTTTTTTAATATTGAAATTATTCAACCAATTTCTGAAAGTTTATCTTTAATGATTTTTGAATATCAGAGATGTCTGACAGTTCTGACTGCCCATTAAGCTGGGAACATATCTCTCCATCTTGTCAAAAGCTTCCAGATGAATTTTGAAGGCTTTGAAAGCCCTGATTTATCCACATCACTCTGACAGGAAACGTTAAGCTCTGATCTCACTCAAAACATCACCTTTTGGTCCAGGATCACAGTACGTTCAGGGGCATGGGAAATGCAGGCAGTGATTGTGCGCAGAGGGTCTTTCTCAGTAAAATTTGGGCCAATAGACATTGGAGGAGTTTGCACACCTCTCAGAACAAATAAAACTATTCGAGGAACTCTGTACCCCTAGTTTGTAAACTGAATAAGAGGCATTGAATGCACCAGGCTTGGGATTTCAATGCTCTGAACTTCAGGTGCAGATGCAACAGCATAGTGCATTTAAGGTTATCGACGAGGAATGTATTTTTTGGCGATATACTTTTCTCATTTACAAGTCCAGATCTTCTACAAACCTTAATTTTCAATTGTCATGAAGCTTTTATTTTCCTGGCTTGCATTTCAGTATGAATTTTGAATTATATCATTACTGCATTTCATAAATCTCCCTTTAAATTACAACAGAAATCCAAGAAAGTTTTTTTATATTTAATATATTAAGTCAAGACAATTACCTTCAAAACAATTTTCTATAAAATGGCAATCTGAATCTTTCACAACTTCACTACTTCAAATGTCTCAGCCAAATTTTTGAATAAATTATGCTTCTGAGATGAGAGACAATATTTATGCTGGACTCATTGTTATCTCTTAAAAATGCAAAACATGTCAATCATCACAGGAAATCCATCTCGAGTTTCATCAAAGGGCAAGGTATGTTAAAACATATGACACAAGTGAAAAATTGGAATGAAAGCTTAAATAATAAGCAATGCCATATGTCTTGGCTGTATAAATCTTAAAGAAGTCAAATAAACATTTCTTTAAAATTCTACCTTGAGTTGGGAGGTATGAGGGAGCATTTCCTAACAAAACATACTAAACCTGGGATCAACATTCATGGCTGTAGATCTCATCTCCTCCATAGTTCAGATTCTCAAAGCACCTTTGTTTATCTAATTATGCCCTATTTCAATTTAGCCAAAAGAAATGATGCACACTCCTTTATGGGATGTGTTCAGACCAATGTCTTTTCCTTTGGAATTAAAGTATTTGCACTGGACTCGGTTCAGCCTTTTGTTCCCTTTGGTGACCTCATTTATTGAGAGCTCATTTTTGGGAATTGCAGATGGATTTCTCATAATTCTGCCACCATGAAAGTTCATGAACAGAAAATTGCTTGCAGCAGACACCCAATTTCTCAATGTGGAGTTCTGCCAGGCAAGACTTCCCACTATGAATGGTCATGTATGAAACTGGCTCTACCAAGTGCATTCCCCTGCCAGATGGGAAATAATTTTGTTGGACTCAGTGGGTTAGTACTTCTTCCAGGGCTTTTTTATTGTCAGAGCAGGAGCAGGATGGAGGTGGGTGGTGGTGGGAGAGGGGAGGTGGGCACACCTACCTGCTGCCCCAAGCTCAATGATTTATCCAGCCAACTTCTTTAGATTGGATTATTTACTTATTATAGATAAGCTCCCAGTGCAATTGTTATGTCATTCTGGATTGCAGCACTGCAAAGACAAAGTGTTGTTGTGATATACCAACTCCTGCTGCAAAAGAACAAGATTTCACATTGAAAGGAGGTGGCTGAGGACTGATGATTTTATTTACATTTTCAAGGGATTATAAAATTATGAACATGGAACCTCAAAAGAGATGCATCTCGAAAGAGAAGGAACCTAATTTCAATGGTTCCTGCAATGGTATTCAGCACAGTGGATTTGCTGCTAATTCCCTCAAATCCACTGTTATTTCTCTCCTTGGTGAGATTTGAAGCAGAAAGGTGGGCTTTGGCCTGTGTCCAACCAGCTTTTAAGTCAGTGACATACATTGTTCGCCATAGACTGCTGATTAGATCCAGTCCTGTTCTCCAATCAAAATGGGTTAGATACTCTGTCGGTGTTTCTTATAATAGGTAGGACTTGCTTTCTTCCATAGGTATATAGCAGTTTGGCTTTGCTAACCAGCATAGCAAGTGTTGTCTACATAAGTACTGAGAAAATAGGAGCCAGAGTAGGTCACTTGACCCCTCAAGCTTCCCTTGGTATTGAATATGATGATGGCTGATCCACCCCCGGCCTCACCTCCTGTTCTGTGGCAATGTCAACAGTGATCCCCTGGTGCTGAATTTGTTGTTCTTTATTTGTGTTGCATACCCTTTTAACAGATTAGTGATGACCAAGGAAATAAAACACACTTAACAATTAAAAAAGGATTCTGCTTTTCAACTAAGTACTTTATCAAGAAGATCAGAACAAATTTAAAGCAGAAGCCATTCCAATATGATTGTAGAAATCACATGCCCAGTAACAGTGCTTATTAATTATCTTTTACTTAGATCCAAAAGTGCAATTCATTAGTTCCACCTAGATTGCCACTTACTCACAAAAGGGTACAAACAATTGTTTTGGACAAAAATGTTTAAATGCAATGGATGACCAAAAGTCAGCCTGCTGTGTTTTCTGAGGGAATATTGTTAGAGGTTGCTTTATATCAGGACATGCCATTGCTTGATTTACTTCTATTTTTGAACTGTTATGTTACTCAAATTTAGGCAGCAGAAGAAGAAAAGGTTAACTCAGTTTTCTACCAAATATGAGTAGAAAGGTGAATACTTTCTGATTTGCCGCAAAGAGAAAAAAATATATGCAGAGGCATTGTTTTTACACTGTCAGGACAAGAGTTCTAAGTCAAAAACCTTACTTAATTTGGAGATTGATTGCAGAGTTAGACCACACAAGTTAAGATGTTAAATCCCTCAGGCAAGCCTAGAGATTGGATTTATTTCCAAGGCATAATGAATATCTGGCATGGACTCAGCAACAATGAAGCAATTTTGTTGTTTCAATTAATTCCTTCACATCTTGCTGGATAAATAACTTGTCAGGAATGAAACTGAAGTAAGGTAGATTATATATATCTAGATACCTTTGAATAACCTATAGCTACTGACACTTATCATCTGGGGAAAGTAATTGGCCATCTGGTGATGAGGCAGGTAGACACTCAAAAGAATTGACCAGTAGAACGTTTCATAGATAAATCGATAAAGGATCATAATTAACTGGGATCTGTGGTTTGTTCACACTACCAAACCTGCTCCAAACTGAAGGGGCAGGGTCATTTTAATATTTTGGGCATATGGCCCATTTGCCCAGAGGTGGGGTGGAAGTGCTCCTCTGAGTTGCCAATAGAAAATTGTAGCAAATCCCCACCAGTCGGGTATCTTCAATGGCCAAAATAGAAGATTTTTAAAAATATATTCTCATAGAAAAACTAGAGCTTGCATCTTAAAGTTCTTAGATACTTGGTACCCTCAAAAGGCTCTGACCAGATATGAATCTGTAGGTGTAATCAGGAACTTGCAAAGTGGGCTAGCGAGATGGGGGAGGTGAGTATACCACTACCCACTTCCCACAAAGATGAAAATTGCTGATCATGTAAGTGAGGTGGCAGCACCACCGATCTAAGCTCCACTCCAGACTTAGCTTCCTGTGGGTAATGTGCCATTTTCCATAATACAATACCAATAATATTCCAAACGTCCTTTATCAGGTGTGAAGAACTTTTGGCGTCCCAGTGTCAAGAAAGGCACTGTGTATGTAAGAAGGCAAGTCTTTCCTTTTTACCCAACACAAGAATTGGAACCCGAAGAGTTTTTATTTTTAACATTTTAGATGGGCAGTTGCACTATGGCAAAAAGAGGATTGTGACAACCAATTACAAACTTGACCTATGCTAAATCATCTCTTTTGGATTTAAGTGTAGCATTTCACTGACAAGATTTTGGATATGAACAAATGTTTTCTCAGGTTGAGCATCAGCAACCTTTTGTGTTAGAAGACTTTATGTCCCATAAAATCTGAAGTGTTTAACATTGTTACATGACCTATGGAATATAATTTGTGTATATTCCTTGATGTAATAGTGTATAATTGACTATGTATATTGCCCCCCCCCATGCAAACCAACTAACAGAATGCACTTTTCACAATGAAATCATTCAATCTTCTATGTCCTTCTTTTTATGAAAATAACAAATATGTAACCTTTCTGATGTTGTAGTCGTAGATCCATTTTCAAGCCAGCTGTTCCAAATTTAATTGCCCTTACTTTCCAGCTACTAGTTGCTTGTTTTTTTGAGGGAGGAGAGAGGTGAAAACCCAGACCGGGGACTGTTCATTTCAACAGTATAGAAGTATTTATTGCACAATAGCTGATATTCTGTGTCTGGCAGCATTGTACTCTCCTATGATCAAGAAAACATTTTTGCTGTCATATAGAGTTTTATTACAGACAATAGAAAAAGCACTTTTTTATGTATGAGGTACCTCAAGATATGGTGAATTATGAGAAGGGAGCAGATAAAACAATGAAGCAAACAAAGACCATTTGGCCTGTCAACTCTATTTCTTCAAATCATCAGACTTATTTTTCTAGCATGGGCTCTACATATTTACTTAATCTTGTAAGGGAAGTTCAACATATTTTTCACTTGTCTCTCAAATATTAAAGGATTCCTCCTTGTACCCTGGGAAAACAGACAGAAGCTCAGCTGACATCTCATTTAATCATTGGGAAGTTACTGGAAGGAATTTTGAGGGACAGGATCTACCAGTTTTTGGATAGACAGAGTCTGATTAGGAAGAGTCAGCATGGGTTCGTGCACGGAATGTCACGCTTGACAAACCTTCTAGAATTTTTTGAAGAGGTAACCTAAAAGGTAGATAAGGGTAGGGTAATGGATGTTGTCTATCTGGACTTCAGCAAAGCCTTCGACAAGGTCCCATGTGGTAGGCTGGTCTGGAAGGTTAGGTCCCATGAAATCCAGGGAGAACTAGTTAGGTGGATTCAATATTGGCTTGGAGGTAGGAAGCAGAGGGTGGTGATGGAAGAATGTTTCTCAGAATGGAGGCCGGTGACTAGTGTTGTGCCGCAGGGGTCGGTGTTGGGATCCTTGTTATTCATTATTTATATAAATGACTTGGATGTGAATGCACAAGGCTTGATCAGTAAGTTTGCAGATGACACAAAATTAGGAGGTGTTGTTGATAGTGAAGAAGGTTATCATAGATTACAGGACAATCTTGATCAGGTAGGGAAGTGGGCCGAGGAGTGGCAAATGGATTTCAATACAGATAGGTGTGAAGTGATGCATTTTGGAAAGTCAAACCAATATAGGACTTATACTATGAATCGTAGGGGACAAGGGAGCGAAATCAAATGGAGGGACCTAGGATTACAAGTGCATAGTTTGTTGAAAACAATGTCACAGGTGGATAGGATGGTGAAAAAGGCATTTAGCACGCTGGCCTTCATCAGTCAGGGCACTGAGTATAAGACTTGAGACATTATGTTGCAGTTGTACAAGCCGTTGGAAGGCCGCACTTGGAGTACAATGTACAGCTTTGGTCGCCCTGTTACAGGAAAGATGTGGTTAAACTGGAAAGAGTGCAGAAAAGATATCTGAGGATGCTGCCAGTAGTAGAAGTCTTGGGTTATAGGGAGAGGCTGGCCAGGCTGGGTCTTTATTGCTTCAAACATAGGAGAATGAGGGGTGACCTTTTTGAAGTGTTTAAAATTATGAGAGGCAAGATAAGGTGGATGGTAACACAGAGACACAAACAATTCTGCAGATGATGGAATCTGGAGCAATACACAGAAAGTGCTGGAGGAACTCAGCAGGTCAGGCAGCATCCATGGAGGGAAATAAATAGTCGACGTTTCGGGCTGAGACCCTTCATCAGGACTGGAAAGGAAGAGGGCAGAAGCCAGAATAAGAAGGTGGGGGGAGGGGGAGCAGCATACGCAGGCAGGGGATAGGTGAGTTCAGGTGATAGGCGAGTTCAGGTGATAGGCAAGGTGGATGGTAACAGTCTTTTCCCCAGAGTAGTGGAGTCCAAAACTAGGGGACATAGATTTAGGGTGAGAGATGAAAAATTTAAAAAGGAGCTGAAGGGCAACCTTTTCACGCAGAGGGTGGTGAGTGTATGGAACGAGCTGCCAGAGGCAGGTACAATAGTATCATTTAAGAAGCACTTGGATAGGTACATGGACTGGCAGGGCTTAGAGGGATATGGGCTGAATACAGGAAATTGGGACTAGCTGGGTGGGCACCGTAGTTGGCATGAACTCGTTGGGCTGAACGGCCTGTATCCATGTTCTATTGCTCTGTGACTCTAGTCAAAAGATGGCTGTTCTGACAATGCTATCAATACTGCACTTAAATAAGACAGAAAATTCTGGAAATACTGTTTATTTCCCAGATTTCCAACACCCATGATATTGCACTAAGTAGATTCTGATTAGATTAAGGGTCCAGATTCACTGTGGGGCTGCTGAATACACCAAGCTATGCTTCCTTCACTGCTTTGTATTTGTCCATTTGCCTCTTTGTCAGGAGACCATAAGTGGTCAGAACATTTTGCTGCATGAAGTTGATAACAAAGCCATTCTGTGTAGGCTCTGTTAGAAAATCATCCTGATCTCATTCTCCTTCTTGGATGCTTACCAAAGTTCAATAACACTGATGAACAAGAAAACATTTTCTGTGCTTTAGCTTCAAACCCCACAAGCAACCTATCAGCAATTCTGATTTACTTCCCTCTCCAAAGCATAGCCAACCATTGTTAGAGAAACAAAGGACAGCAGATGCTGGAATCTAGATGAAAAACACGATGATGCTGGAGGAACTTAGCAGGCCAGGCAGCATCCGTGGAGAAAAGCAGGAGGACAGGAGACAGGAAAAGGGAAAGCCCAATACATAGGAGGGAAGAGCAGAGCAGTGATAGGTGGACAAAAGAGGGCAGGCGGGGTGGACACAAGGTGGTGATAGGTAGATGCAGGTAAGAGATAGTGATAGGCAGGTGCGGGGGAGGAGGGGAAAGCAGAGAAGAGCATTGTTCCTGTTTCATCCCCATGGCACCGAGGCTAAGATCAGTCATCATCTTACTGAAGAGCAGAGCCAGCTCAAGCAACCACACGGCCTTCTCCAACTCTTCCTTCTTATGCCCTAATGCACTTGAAACCCCATTCACCTCCAGGTTTCATTTTTCCATTCTACACACATAAAGACATAAGAAATAGGTGCAGAAGTGGGACATTTGACCTTCCGAGCATCCTCAGCTATTCATTAAAATTGTAGCTGATCTCCTACCTCATCACCCATTTCCTGTATTATCCCTATTAAGGAATCCTTTTAAAACCCAGAAATCAATCAGTCTTTGTTTTGAATGAACTCATTTAATGAGCCTCCACAGCCCTCTGAGATAGAGATATACAAAGTAAAGAAATGTAAAGAAACTATGTGAAGAAATTTCTCCTCACATCCCTAAATGAACTACCCCTTATTCCAAGTCTGTTACCCTAGTTCTAGATTCGCAGCCAGGGAATCATTCTCCTGACATCCAACCAAGCAAGCCCTTTTTTTTAAAAGTTTCATTGAGATCTCTTTCATTCCTCTAAATTCTAGATATTACATACCATGTCTACTCAATTTCTCCTTGTACAGTGAACCTGTCATCCCTGGAACCAGTCCAATGTATCTTTGCCGCACTTCATTTATGGCAAGTACACCTCCTTAGGTAAAGAGATGTAAACCATACACAATACTCTGACCAAGAGCTATATAATTGCAGTAATAGATCTTTACTACTGCACTCAAGTCTTCTTCTTATGAAGTAAGTACAACATTTGCCTTCCTAATCAGTTGCTGCTCCTGGCATGTTGGCTTTCAGTGACGTGTACAAGCACACTCAGGTCTCCTTGAACCTCATCACTACCCATTCTCTGAGACACAAGAGACTGCAGATGCTGGAATCTGAAGCAAAAAAAATAAACAGTGAGTTCAGTTTTGATGCAGGCTCTCAACATGAAATGTCGATTATCCCTTTGCCTCCACAGATGCTCATTGACCCGCTGAGTTCTTCCAGCAGTTTATTTATTACCGAATCTTTTACCATTTAAGAAATACTTTGCTTTTCTGTTTGTGGACCAATGTGGATAGATTCATATTTTCCACATTATATCCCATCTGCCATGCTTTTGTTCTATGGCATTTATTCCCCCCAGCCTCATTGTTAATAAAGTTCATAAATAGCTGGGCCCCAAGCCCAGATCACTTGCTTCTTCTTTCTGTTTGTATGAAAATTGGCTATTTTGCCTGCAATCGTTTGAGCTCAGATTTTCCTTTGTCTACTTCCTTTTTTTTGCACAGTCTGGCCTTCTGGTCATGTCCCATGACCAAACAATAGTAGCACATTATGCAGACAAAGAAACTGAATCTGATTTTAATTGCCCCGTAGCTGGTATGTTGGGTCATCTGGTCTCACCCTATTCCCTATGTTCCACTCATTCCCTCACCCCCATCTTCTCTGCTACTTAAACTAATTTGTTTCCTTCTTTCACAGTTCTGATGAAGGGGCCCGGGCCTGAAATGTTAACTGTTTCTCTTTCCACGGATGCTGTCTGACCTGCCGACTCTTTCCAGAATTTTCTGTTTTTATTTTAGATATCCAGCATCTACAGTTTTGTTTTACACTTTAATTTCCCAAGCATTGATCCCTGTGGTCCCTCACTAGTCACAGTCTGCCAACCTGAGAAAGATCAGTTTATTCCCATTCCTTTGGTCCAATAACTGATTCTAAATCTTTACAAATATATCACCCTCCAAATCATTATACATTAACCCTGTTGACCAACCCCTGTGTGGGACCTTATCAAAAGCTTTCTGAAAATCCAAACATACCACATCCACTGGTTTCCCCTTATCCGTTCACTCACCCCTCTCTCAGCTCCCTCTTCATTCACCCATCCCTCATAGAGTCATTGAGTCATAGAGTCTTGCAGCATGGAAGTAGGACCTTTGGCCCAACTTGTCCATTCCGACTGTGTTGTCCAGCGAGCTAGTCCCCTCTGCTCGTGTTTGGCCCATAGCCCTCTAAATCTCTCCCATACAGGGTAATCAGTACCAGGAAATAGCTGTCAAAGGAAGTGGTCAAGGTGAGTGCAATTGCAACATCTAAGAGGCATTTGGATAGGTACATGGAGGGGAGGGGCTTGGACGGTTATGGGCCAAGCGCGGGCAACTGGGACTAGCAGGGAGGATGATGTGGTCGGCATGGACCAGTTGGGCTGAGGGGCCTGTTTCCATGCTGTATTACTCTACGACTCTATCCATATACCTATCTAGATGGCTTTTAAATGTTGTTAATGTGCCTGCCTTAACCACTATTTCTGGCAGCTCATTCTAAATACACTCCACCCTTTGCTTGATGTCCCTTTTATGTCTCTGATCTTAAACGTATGCCCTCTTGTATTAAGCACCTCCTCTATGGGAAAAAGATTATGTACTTTCACCCTGTCTATGGCCCTTGTGATCTTATATACCTCTGTCGTCACCCTTCAATCTCTTATATTTCAGGGAATAATGTTTGAGTCTACACGACCTCTCCTTGTAACTCAGGCCCCCAAGCCCAGGCAACATCCTGGTAAATCTGTTCTGCACTCTTTCTAGGTTAATAACATTATTCCTATAACAGGGTGACTTAAACTGTACACAATACTCCAAGTGAAGCCTCACCGGCATCTTATATAACTGCAACATAATTTCCCAACTCCTATACTTATTGCCCTGACTGACGAAGGCCAGTGTGTCAAGTGCCTTCTTCACCACCTTATCTACCTGAGATGCCGTTTTCAGTGAAATATGAACTTGCACTCCTCGGTCCCTCTGTTCCATAACACTCCCCAGGGCCCTACCAGGTCCTACTAGGTGGCTCTCTCAGCTCCCTCTCCATTCACCCATCTCAGAATTGAACAGTTCTCCTTAATCGGTGTCCACAGTGGCATGATTTCCATAAGGATCCCAGTGAGGAACAAAACCCTTGTGTTTAATTTCTTTAGCACACATTTCTGAAAACCCCAGAGGGGAGCAGGAGGTAGCACAGACACTCCAGTAGCGGGAGCACTCACTCGCTTAGCCCTTGTAGGAGCTGGCTCCCAAGATCCAGTAAATAAAGTGCAAAACCTTGTTCTTACTGCCTCAAAAGAGGGATAATAAGCATGTGTCTTCTACCTTCAATGCCGCAGATACTGGAGAAATCCTATTTGTTGTGTTGAGGTGCTCATATTGGAAAACACGGGCAGGGAAACAGCAGGGGCAGCAAAATTTGGAGCGGCAAGTTGACTGTCAGGAAGCTGACTTGATGGTTGGTCTGTAATTTTTGCTTCACTCATTGATCTGGCAGTGGCAGACAGTGAAACAAGAAGGGTATATAAAATCATGAGGGGCATAGAAAGGATCAATGTGCATAGTCTTTTTCTCAGGGTTGGGGAAGCAAGAACTACAGGGCATAGGTTTAAAGCGAGAGAGGTGAGATTTAATAGAAACCTGAGGGGCAACTTTTTCACCCAGAGGGTAGTCAGTATATGGAATGAGCTGCCAGAGAAAGTGGTTGAGGCAGGTACATTAACAACATGTAAGAAGTACTTGGACAGGTACATGGATAGGAAAGGTTTAGAGGGATATGGGCCAAGCACGAGGAAGTGGGACTAGATAGATGTGAATCTTGGACGGCATGGACCAGTTGAGCTGAAGGGCCTGTGTTTGTGCCGTATGACTCTATGACTCCATGGCTTTGCAAGTATGCGAAAGAGAAGGACTTGCATGTCCATTGAGACACACTGGTCTCCTGCCCCCTCTCTTTCCTGCCCCCTCCACACACACACACACACACACACACACACACACACACACACACACACACACACACACACACACACACACACACAAAAGCACTCACACACACACACAAAAGCACTCACTCTCACACACAAAAGCACTCACTCACACACACAAAAGCACTCACTCTCACACACACACAAAAGCACTCACTCACACAAAAGCACTCACTCTCTCTCTCACACACACACACACACACACACACAAAAGCACTTACTCTCTCTCACACACACACACAAACGCACTCACTCTCTCACACACACACACACATACACACACACACACACACAAAAGCACTCACACACAAATGCTCTCTCTCTTCCCTTCTCTCTTTGAAATGAGAGGAAGACAGGCAGAGAAAACTTTGAGGCAGGATGCAGCATCACTGTATGTTCAGGCCCCAGTGAGGGAAGGCCAGATAACACAGCATCTAGTCAAACCTTGGCCATGGATGTCCATAAGATGGTACTGGTGCCTGATTGTCCCCTTGGTGAAGTCTAATCGTCCAACGTGGAATTTCTCTTTTTGAAGCTCACTTTCTACTCGGTGGTGCTTTACACGTTTCATCCATTTCTTCTTGCTCCTTTTCTTCCATTAAAACAATAAACAAATGTAGGTCCAATGGGAATTTCATAACCTGCTCCCAAAGACCTCTCTTGGTTATTGGGAGCATAAATGTCTTGGGAGGCAGGGACAAATCTGGGATTGGCTTAGGGCAAAGGATTTTTTTTCAGAAGTATCCCATAGGATGTCTTTTCTCCCAATAATTAGTGGTCAATGTTTAAACTCTCTTCACCTCAAAAAATTGTTCAGTCTCGACTGATCCAAGTATAAACTTACCTATATATCCCATTCAAGATTATTTCAATTACCATTTCCAGAATATGAAATATTCCTATCTCTTATTTACAAAAGCTCAGTGGATGGAGCATGAGAAGGGGCCAAAACACCACCCCAAACTGAGACACCTCAGTTTCTGGAGAGAAAATGAACTAAGATATCTTATGCCCCAGTTTGCTATCCCAAAAATAAATTGGTCTAATGTCACCAATGCATTGAATACAGTGATTAATTTAAATGCCATTATTTCAATGCAAATTATCATTGTTATTCTAATTGATGACACTTGGCTTTTGATGCAATAAGGAAATGGCATATGCATGCACATAAGAAATTAAGACTATTCCCCTGAGCGTACATTGCACCATTTCTTTAGTTTATTAATAGGATAAGTGCATCCACGTGTGAATAAGTCTGAAATGAATTAAATTAGGTTCTGAATTAATTCAAATTGTTCCAATTCAATGCAATTTGTTTTTTTTTGTTTTCTGTGATGTTGTGACTCTTCTTTCCTTAGTTCAGATCACACACATAATATGATTTCCCACCTGATGTAATTTAAACTGAGCAGAAAGAGTCACAGAGTCATACACAACATAAACTGGCCCCTCAGTCCACTGAGTATGCATTGACTATCAAGTACCCATTTACATTAAACCTACACCAATCCCATTTTATTCTCCCCACGTTCCCATCAACTCTCCCCAGACTACACTTGGGGCAATTTACAATAGCCTACAATAGCCTACCAACCTACATGTCTTCAGGATATGGTAGGAAACCAGAGAACCTGGAGGAAATCCACATTGTCATAAGAAGAACGTGCAAACTCCACACAAGTAGCACCAGAGGTCAGGATCAAACACAGTTTACTGGAGCTGTGAGGAAGCAGCTCTACTAGCGACTCCATGTGTGATCGTACATCTAACCTGACAAAGACATGAGGTATTTGTGAGTTCAATTTTTTTTTCCCATGATCAAGCTCTCATATCTAGAAATATTGGGGCGTTGGAGGTGAAAGGCCCCAGTATTGTACATCCTTTATTTTATAGGCTGGCTTTCTCTTTTTCTTTTACCATCCCTCCTCCCTCCCCTCCACACCGCCCCCCCCACCCCCAATTAATCCTCTATTTTAGGGCCAAAGCCATGCCAGCTCCGTTCTACCAGATCTCAATGTATTCAGCAATTTTGTATTAAATTATTACAGAATTTCCAGATTTCAGTCTCATTTCTACATCACTCCCAGTGCCAGTGGCTGGAATTAAAATAGGTGGGAATTATTGTGAGGGTAGGAGAAAGGGCAGAGTAACCACAGGGCTCAGGGTCAACCAGGCTGGCACCAAATAGTTAGTGGGTAAATGGAAGGGAGCGAATGCATGGCAGTAGAAGAACAGAAAGTTGAAGGATTGAAGGCAGTATAGTGAGAGAATGAGTGGAAATAAAAGCAAGAGGGAAGGGGAAATGCCGAGTAGGGAGGAGAAATGGATGGCAATGAATGGCACAGAAGTGAATGGTTACAAAGGGAAAATTAGATCATCAGTGATAGTGCAGTGTCTGCAGGCACTTTAATGTTGCTGTTGTAAATGCAAATAACAGATGTAGAGCCATTAACAGAATGTTCTTTGTTGAAGGCAATCATTTCACAACTAATTGTAGTGCCTGGTTCAACAATGTATTGAAAGTCGTACCACATTTTACACTCAGTTTTTAAAGGTATACTTACGCTTATATATACTACATTGCTTCCATTTTAAAAATATAATAATACTCAACAACTACTCACACATAACAAATGCACCATCAGTTAACTACATAGATCAATGTACAGTTGTAAGTACAACCATATATGAATCCATTCAAACTTCATTCAATGAGTTCCTTACTACAAGCTGCACTTGTTATCTCTGTAGTATCATTCTGGGCATTGGCAATTCCAATGAATCATTTCTCTAGATAAGCTACATACACAAGTCGTCTCACATTCTGCTCTGTAATTGTTGCTTTAGCATAAGTATCTTCATAACTGAATACGTTGTATTAGATATTCCTCATGTCACCAATGTACACAAAATCGTTCATGTAAAACTTAACACGGTCAATTATTCTTATCGACTATGGCACACATTCTATTTAGTACATTATTGAAAGCCATGAATTCAGGCACAATAATCTATACTTTAGTCACTTCTTATGGGCTCCATCTTTGTACTTCTGCTTTCACACCATTTTGCATTCTGTCTGTGACTTTCAGTAGACTTGGGATCTTTCCTTTTTCCTATTATCTCTTTTAAAGTCAAAAAACCTTCTCCTGACTCTCCCCTTCTGGATCATCTCCAGTTTGCCACAACTGTTTTCAAGCTATCTTTTCACACCCCAGCTGCACCATAATGGGCAAACATTAGTAAGTCCAGACCTGCTGTGACATCCTGCATAGGATGTCCGGAGCTTTTGCAATGCAGTCCTCCCTCAATTCTTCCAGTTCAATCTGTGCTTCATCAGGCCACTCAGCAACTAGTGCAGGTGCTGGAAATTTAATGCAGGGTTAATACTTTTGATGAAAGGCCTAATAGAAAATCATTGGTCTGAAATATTAGTTCTGTTTCTCTGTCTACAGCTGCTGGCTGAGTGTTTCCAACATTTCCTATTTTTATTTCAAAACTCATGTAGACACTAAGCCCATTCCCAAAATTTTCATATTCATTTTCTCTGTCAATATTGTCTGTGGAAGATTCAGTTGGCATCACCACATTACTGCATCCTAGACTAGCCTTTTGCAGCCCACCTTGAATGTACAGCCTTGTAATGGCACAACTGTTAACCTAAGACATCTGTAAACTGGCTCTCTCAAACTATTCAAATCAATTATAGACTCTTTCTCTCATTTTATAGTTGTTTTCTCAATCAATAACGTGGCCTTATATGTACTCTCCTTATCATCCTCCTTGGACATACAATTTACATTGGCATTTCCATCAATTCCACCCCAGAAAGACTGTTCCACACCCTTGTCCCCTTTCATCTTAGTAAATAAAGGCTACATCTTTACCAAAGGTTACTTTCTTCAGAGACTTGTACCCCTGTGGAACTGAGCCAGGTTGAACAGGCATTCTGAGCTCAGGGGTCTTGGATGACATCTGTGGAATGCCTCACACCTTCCACATCTGCATGACTTGCAACCTTCTCACTCCTTGCACTCAATGACCTACTGGTTTCACACCAAACCCACTTATGAAATGAGAAAATTTTATCCCTATTACCATCTTGGTAGCTTTGTATCCAACTACATATCATATTTTTCAACACATTTCCTCCATACTCGCAGTTGTTCTACACAGTCTCTGGAATATTAAGTCCCATGCGTCAAATATTTTTCCTGAATCTCCCTTCATGAATCTAAAATAACCTGAAAGTGCACTTGTTGTCAATACCTTGATCCTGACTACATAATCAGCAACAAAATTCTCTTGTCCCTGTTTGCATGTGCCAAGGTTGTAGCTCTTGAAAATATCTTGACAATGCTGGATCAATATGTTCCTTTAGGGTTTTCACTGCAGCCTCTTGTGAGACTTCATCAGTAGCTCATCCACTGGTATATTCACCAATGTGTCATATCTTTCTGACCTTACCAAGAACAGCATTATCACCTTCGCTTGGCATCTTGACAATATTCCCTCAGGTACATTTCAACTTCCTCGACATACAGGACAAAAGACTGAATCTGCCCATATCCTTCAAAATTTATAATGTATCCACTTACATATTGCCTGCCACCATCACTCCTGCACTTAGATAACCACGTTCCCTATTTCGTTCACACCAGATCATAGACCTGTTTCTTGCTCAAGCAATCATCTCAGAATGAATGTCAGCGTAGTATCTACGGGCTGTTTGGTGTTGATGCTTACAAAGACAAATAATAGAGGTTCCGTTTCAATAGAACATCCTTTATTGGAGGCAGTCAACTCTCAATGACAGTGTCTGGTACAACAATCTACAACAGGACCCTTAGTGCTTAAAGGTAATCATACAAACAGCAAGGGCACCAGCAGCAATTGTATGTGAAAGTGTTCTTATGCAGCAAAATATCCCAAGATGTTTTCAAGGGTCCTTATCAAACAGAACTTGTCAGAGTCATAAGGAAATATAAGGATTGTTGATCAAAAATGTGGTTAAAAAAATAATTTTCAAGAAGCATCATCTATCATCAAGGAAAGAAAAGAGGCAGTGAAACCTAAGGATGGAAATCTAGAGCTTGAAACCTTGGCATTTGAAAGTATGGCAACCAACACCGAAGCAACAAAATAAGGCAATTATGTGTTGGCCAATATGAAAAGAATACAGAGAACAAATAACATAGAAGAGTACAGCATAGTACAGGCCCTTCAGCCCATGCTGTTGTGCTGACCTATTTAAACACCTACTCCTTGATCAACCTGACCCTTCCCTCCTACACCGCCCATAACTCTCCATTTTACTTACTTCCATGTATCTATCTAAGGGTCTTTTAAATGTCCCCATTGTATCAGCCTCTATCACCACCCTGGGCAGTGCATTCCAGGCACCCGCCACTTTCTGTGTAAAAAGCCTACCTCTGACATCTCACCTAAACTTTCCTCCTCTCACCTTAAACTGATGTCCTCTGGCATTGGTCATTGCCGCCCTGGGGAAAAGGTGCTGGCTGTCCACTCTATCAATGCTCCTCATAATCTTATACAGCTCTATCAAGTCGCCTCTCATTCTGTGTTGCTCCAAGGAGAAAAGCCCAGCTCACTCAACCTTTCCTCACAAGATATGTTTTCAAATCCAGGCAGCACCCTGGTAAATCTCCTCTGCACCCTCTCCAAAGCTTCCACATCCTTCTTCTAATGATGTGATCAGAACTGAATACAATACTCTGAGTGTGGTCTCACCAGAGTTTTATAGAGCTGCAACATTACCTCGCGGCTCTTGAACTCAGTTCCCCAACTAATGAAGGCCAGCACACCATACACCTTCTTACCCACCCTATCAACTTGCGCAGCAACTTTGAGGGATCTATGGACTTGGATGCCAAGATCCCTCTGTTCCTCCACAATACTAAGAAACCTGCCACTAACCTTGTACTTCACCTTCAAGTTCATTCTTCCAAAGTGTATCACTTCACACTTTTCTGGATTGAACTCCATCTGCCACTTCTCTGCCCAACTCTGCATCCTGTCTATATCCCATTGTAACCTACGACAACCTTCTACACTATCCACAACACCTCCAACCTCCGTGTCATCTGCAAACTTACTAATCCATCCCTCCACTTCCTCATCCAAGTCATTAATGAAAATCACAAAGAGTAGGGGTCCCAGAACAGATCCCCATGGAACCCCACTAGTCACCAACTTCCAGAGAGAATACTCTTCATCTATTACCACCTCCTGCCTTCTGTGGGCAAGCCAATTCTGAATCTGCGCAGCCAAGCCTCCATAGATCATGACTTTCTGGATGAGCCTACCATGGGGAACCTTGTCAAGTGCCTTACTAAAATCCATATATACCAGATCCACCACTCTATCTTCATCCATTTCTTTTATCACCTCCTCAAAAACTCAATTAGGCTTGTGAAGCACAACCTGCCCCTCACAAAGCCATGCTGACTATTCTTAATAGGATTATGCTTCTCCAAATGCTCATAAATCCTGTCCCTAAGAACCCTCTCCAATAGTTTACCCACCACTGATATAGTACTCACTGGTCTATAATTCCTAGGATTATCCCTAATAGCTTTCTTGAACAACGGAACAACATTTTCCATCCTCCAGTCCTCTGGTACCACACCTGTGGCCAAGGAGGATGCAAATATCTCTTCCCTCGCCTCCCATAGTAACCTGTGGTATATCCCATCCGGTCCCGGGGACCTATCTAACCCAATATTTTTCAGAAGCTCCAACACTATCTCTTTCTTAACCTCTACATGCTCCAGCACATTAAACTGTTCTACATTGACCCCACATTTGTCAAAGTCCCTCTCCTAGTGAACACTGCAGCAAAGTATTCATTAAGGACCTCCCCTACCTCCTCTGCCTCCAGGCATATGTTCTTCCTTTATCCCTGAATGGTCCTACCCTCACTGTAGTCATCATCCTCTTCTTTTATGTATGTGTAGAATGCCTTAGGGTTTTCCTTCATTCTACTTGCCAACGCATTCTCATGCCCCTTTCTAGCTCTCCTATGTCCCTTCTTAAGCTCCTTCCCGGCTACCTTATGATTCTCAAGAGCCTTGCCTGATTTTTGTTTCCTAAACCTTAAGTGTACCTCCTTCTTCTTCTTCACTAAATATTTCACCTCTCTTGTCAACCATGGTTCCTTTACCCCACCATCCTTTCCCTGTCTCAGTGGGACAAACCTATCCAGAACCCCATGCAAGTGTTCCTTAAACAGCCTTCACATTTCTTCTGTGCATTTCCCTGAGAATATCTGTTCCCAATGTACATTCCCAAGTTCCTGCTTGATACCATCACAATTAGCCCTCCCCCAATTAAAAACTTTCCAGTATCGTCTCCTCCTATTCTTGTCCATGACTATGCTAAAGGTCAGGGAGTTGTAGTCACTTTCTCCAAAAGCCCACCGAGAGGTCTGTCTCCTGACCATGTTCATTGCGTAGTTCAAGATCCAGTATGGCCTTTCCTCCCGTTGGTCTGTCCATATACTGTGTCAGAAATCCTTCCTGGACACACCAAACAAATTCTGCCTCACCTAACATTTTTGCACGAAGGAGCTGCCAATCAATATTAGGAAAGTTGAAGTCTCCCATGACAACCTTTGTCCACCTATCCCCGCCTCCCCTCTTTTGTCCACCTATCAGTGCTCTGCTTTTCCCTCCTATATATTAGGCTTCTGCTATTCCCATCTTCAGTCTTGAAGAAGGGTCCTGACCTGAAATGTTCACCGCCTGCTTTTCTCCACAGATGCTGCCTGGCCTGCTGAGTTCCTCCAGATTCATTATGTTTTTCACCATGACAACAGCCTTATTAGTTTTGCACCTTTCCAAAATCTGCTGACATATCTGCTTCTCAGTGTCCTGGTGGCTGTTGGGGGGCCTATAGAACACTCCCAATAGAGTGATCGTTCCCTTCCTGTTTCTGACTTCCACCCACACTGACTCAGTAGATGATCTCTCCACAACGTCCTCCCTTTCTGCAGCTATGATACTATCCCTCATTAGCAATGCCGCTCCCCCACCTTTTTTACCTCCCTCCCTATCCCTTTTGAAGGAACATCAAGCAGCCAATCTTGCCTTTGTGACAACCAAGTCTCTGTAATGGCCACAACATCGTAATTCCATGTGCTGATCCATGCTCTAAGTTCATCACTCCTTAGTTTTAATACTTCTCGCATTAAAGTAAACACATCTCAACCCATCCAACTGACTGTGTTTATACCCTATCCACTGCCTATCCTACCTCACAGTCTCCTCTGCACAATGCATCTACATTTACACCAACTGCTCCATCATCTGACCAGACACTCTGGTTCCCATCCCCCTGCCAACCTAATTTAAACCCTCCCCAACAGCTCTAACAAATCTGCCTTCAAGGTCATTGGTCCATCTCCAGTTGCAGTATAACCCATCCCTTTTGTACAGGTTGTACCTTCCCCAGAAGAGATCCCAGTCATCCACACATCTGAAACCCTGCCCCCTGCACCAACTCTTCAGCTACGTATTCATCTGCCATATATTCCTATTCTTACCCACAATGGTATGTGGCAAGGCAGCAATCTAGAGATTATCACCCTTGAGGTCCTGATTTTTAGCTTCCTTCTTAACTACCTATATACCCTCTTCAGGAAGTCATCCCTTTTCCTATCTATGTCATTGGTGCCAATGTTGACCATGACTTCTGGCTGCTCATCCTTAAGAATGCTGTTGTCTAAGAGTTCTGAGGTAACTGGAGAATGTTTTCAAGACTGGAGAGATAATGCCTGGGTGTTATTTGAAATCAAAGGTGAGAATTTTAAAACGAGGTCTCGCTTAATCATGAGATGAGCCAGGCCATGCCTGATAGGTGATCACGTCTTGTTGGACAGCTGAGTTTGGATGAGGACTCTACAGGTGGTGGTGCAAGGGAGGCTGGTCAGATGTTAGTCCAGTTAAATGACGTAGTTACAAATACTCAGATGAGCTGCATTGCTATGAGTCAGATGGGGGTACAATAGGAGAAATGGGAAGTCATTGCAATCAAGGCTTGTGTAATCTGAAGCCCATTTCTGCGTCAAGTGCAATAGCAAGGTTGCAAACAGCCTTATTCAGTTTTGGATAGATACCAAGGAGAAGGATGAAGTTGTTGGCTATCCAAGGAGAGGGTAGACTTCTGTTTGAGAGGAGAAAGAAACTCAAAGAGATTTAGAGGTTTTTGGTGATTACTAGGCTCATAGAAATGTGAGTAACATGTAAAAATTACGCCCTTTCAGTACCACGGCCCAGAGGTTATCAGGAATAATGCTGTTTGTAAAAACAATAGCAAAATAAATAAAGCACTGTGATGTACAACTGCTTTAATGAAAAGCAATGCATGTTGCTGAATATCAATAAAAATAAAAAGGTTGATTAAAAATGTTAAAACACTAGCTAGACTGGACAAAAAATGAATACTTGTTTCAAGTGATTATAAGTAATACTTAAAAAAGACTTACCTAGTCTTTAAAGCCTGGCCAAGTCTGTTTAAACCAGGCCATCCAGCAGTATTTCCTATTTGAAATCAGTATGGTTTGTTTCACAGTCGGCCGCAATCTTGGTCCAAACATTCTTAATCCTTTGATTGTTGCCTGGAACAATAGCCTTTTCCTGTAGAGTTACTAAAGCAGACCTGGTTTTGAAAAGATAACGATAACCCGGCATTGTCGTGAATGAGGGCTTGCACCTGCTCTTTGGACTGAACTCAGAGGACTGAGCATTGAGGCCTATTGATTGTCTCCTCAGTCTTTGTGGTAGTTTAAGTATGTTATCTGTTATCAAGGGATTGTAAACTCTTTTGTCAGTGGGCTGGTACTGGTTTTGTAATAAGGCCTTTGCGGTTGAGAATAACAGAACTCACTTTCATTCAAATAATGTCGAATGTCACAGGGTCGCAGTGAGAGCAAGAGGTAATTAATCAGCAATAATCCCACAGGATCAGGAAGACTTGGACTTCATTTATATTTAAAGCTCAAAAATGAGAATAATGCCACAATTACAAGCACAATATAAGAATTCAGCTTTATGATATAATGGGCCAGATCATCCTCAATGCAACCCGCTGCTCACACTCGCTCCTGCGCTAACCCTACAGCCTCGCTTGCCTGCAGTGGCACCTACAGGATCCAGTGTACTGGAGGCCTCCTCTCTACGCTCCTACTGTAAGGCAGAGAAACGTGAGGCCCCTCCCCTAGGAGTGCCTTGATGGCTTTTTGACAGCTTCCTGCTGTCAAAGGCATTTTCACTATTTTTAAGTGTTTCTGATATACAAAGATACATTTTTTTAAATTAAATGGATTTAAGTAATAAACAAACTAAACTAAAAATACAGATAAATACATTAAACCACTCCAGATTAATAAAAAAAAATGAAGATCAGTACTTATTATTGAACAGCTAGTGAGACCTCAGATGTTCTAAAACTTGGAACCCAGGAGGGGCCATTTTCAGTGCTGATATCATAGAGTCACACAGCATGGAACAGGACATTCAGCCCATGTTGACCAAGATTCCCATCTAAGCTAGTCCCATTTTGTTGTTGAAGTCCCATGGTTGTTGAAGGGTCGTATTCTGAGTGGAGGTCGGTGACCAGTAGTATACCTCAGGGATCTGTACTGGGACCCTTACTATTTGTGATTTTTATAAATGACCTGGATGAGGAAGTGGAGGGGTGGGTTAGTAAGTTCGCGGATGACACAAAGGTTGGGGGTGTTGTGGATAGTTTGGAGGGCTGTCAGAGGTTACAGAAGGACATAGATAGGATGCAGAGTTGGTCTGAGAAGTGGCAGATGCAGTTCAATACAGATAAGTGTGAAGTTGTTCATTTTGGTAGGTCAAATATCTTGGTGGAATATAGTATTAATGGTAAGACTCTTGGCAGTGTGGAGGATCAGAGGGATCTTGGGGTCCGAGTCCATAGGACGCTCAAAGCGGCTGCGTAGGTTGACTCTGTGGTTAAGAAGGCATATGGTGTATTGTCCTTCATCAATCGGGGAATTGAATTTAGCAGCCATGAGGTATTGTTGCAGCTATATAGGTCCCTGGTCAGACCCCACTTGGAGTATTGTGCTCAGTTCTGGTCACCTCACTACAGGAAAGATGTGGAAGCCATAGAGAGGGTGCAGAGGAGATTTACAAGGATGCTGCCTGGAATGCGGAGCATGCCTTATGAAAGCAGGTTGAGGGAACTCGGAGAGACGGAGGATGAGGGGGAACCTGATTGAGGTGTATAAGATGATGAGAGGTATTGATAGGGTAGATAGTCAGAGGCTTTTCCCCAGGGCTGAATCAGTGGCCACAAGAGGACATAGGTTTAAGGTGCTGGGGAGTAGATATAGAGGAGATGTCAGGGGTAAGTTTTTTACTCAAAGAGTGGTGAGTGCGTGGAATGGGCTGCCGGAAACAGTGGTGGAGGCTGATACAATAGGGTCTTTCAAGAGACTGTTAGATAGGTATATGGAGCTGAGTAAAATAGAGGGCTATGGGTAAGCCTAGTAATTTCTAGGGTAGGGACATGTTTGGCACAGCTTTGTGGGCTGAAGGGCCTGAATTGTGCTGTAATTGTCCTATGTTCTATGTTCTATTTGCCGACATTTGGCCCATATCCCTCTAAATCTTTCCTATCCATTACCTATCCAAGTACCTTTAAAATGTTGTTAACGTACCTGCCTCATCTACTTCCTCTGGCCTTTATTCCATATACTGACAACTCTTTGGGTGGACCTCATGTTCCCATTAAACCTCTCTCCTCTCACCCTAAACCTATGCCTCTAGTTCTTGATTCCTCAACCCTGGGAAAAAGAAAAAAACCTAGGAACTGTAGACCAGTTAGCCTAACATCTGTGGTAGGTAAGTTAGTAGAGGGGATTCTGAGGGATAAGATATACAAGTATTTGTAAAGACAGGGATTGATTAGAGATAGTCAGCGCGACTTTGTGCATGGGAGATCATGTATGGACAACATTCTGCTGGACAACACTATTTGTCAGCACAATGTAAGTCAATTTGCTTCCAATTTTGAAAACAGATCACATGTCTGAATTTTTAATACAACACTTACAAATTGGGTAGCAGAGTGACACATACACACCACAAGTATGCAATACAGACAGTTGGTGATGGGACTCCACATGCAAGCTGAGTTTTTGCCAGTTCAGGCAGATTAGGTCACAATAATCCACCAGATATCGCATATTAGTAGTGCTCATGATACCTGGTGTTTACTTCCTCTCCACCTGTGTTATTTAACAAGGTCCATTCACCTTGGATGCATGTCCCAGCTGAGGCTTCTTGACTTGGACAGTTGCGGACTCCATGAGCCAGGCACTTCCAGTTGAAACCCATTATCGATAAGACTCATTTTGTAAAGAACAGTGACTTGTAAGTAAATATTTATCTTTTACTCTGAAAGAAGGCAAGCTGAATTATCATTTGAAAATTCCATAACTGACTGATTAGAACTGAAAGAAGGGGCAACCTTGGAATAGCTTCTCAGTGCAACTACTAGATTCAAAGCTCTGGATTTGAAGCATCTTCATGATTAAAAATAGGAGAAGACATATGGAAGCCTTTCAGGACCATGGGCATTGCTAGTGTTAAAACTGTACATTCAAATCATCAAGTATCAGCCTGGAACACAAACCTGGCATGAAAAGGAGATTTTTCATGCTTTTCATACAAAATGATATTGTGGATAATGTAGAAGACTGCCAAAGGATACAGCAGGATATAGATCAATTGTAGATATGGGCGGAGAAATGGCAGATGGACTTTAATCCAGGCAAGTGTGAAGTGTTGCACCTTGGGAGATCAGATGTAAAAGGAAAGTACACAGTTAATGGCAGGACCTTTAATTGCGCTGATCTACAGAGGGATCTTGGGGTCCAAGTCCACAGCTCCCTGAAAGTGGCTGCACAAGTTGATTGGATAGTAAAGGAGGCATATGGCATGTATGCCTTTATTAGTCAAGGCATTGAGTGCAAGAGTCAGGAAGCTATATTGCAGCTTTATAAAACTCTGTTTAGGCTGCATCTAGAGTATTTCATTCAGTTCCGGTGACCTCCATTATAGGAAGGATGTGGAGGCTTTGGAGAGGGTGCAGAAGAGGTTTACCAGGATGCTGTCTGGATCAGAGGGCATATGCTATGAAAAGAGGTTGGACAAACTTGGGTTGTTTTCTCTGGAGCAGAAGAGGCTGAGGGGAGACCTGACAGAAGTTCATAAGATTATGAGAGGCATAGATAGAGTAGGCAGCTGGTATATTTTTCCCAGGGTTGAAATGTCTAATACTAGAGGGCATGCATTTAAGGTGAGAGGGGAAAAGTTTAAAGGAGATGTGTGGGGCATGTTTTTTTTTACACAGAGAGTAGTGGGTGTCTGGAATGTGCTGCCTGGGGTGGTGGTGGGGGCAAATACAATGGAGGCATTTAAGAGGCTCTTGGCTAAGCACATGAATATGCAGATAATGAAGGGATATGTACTTGTGTAGGCAGGACTAAGCTTTTAATTACTAGTTTAATTAGTTTGGGACAACATCGTAGGTTGAAGGGTATGTTCCTGTGCTGAACTGTTCTATGTTCTATGTTTTTATCCAATAAAAGCACAGGAGGCAGCCTACTTATTGAACCCTTTGTATCTCTGCATTTTCAATGTCTACTGCAATGCATTGACAGGAAGTGTTTGTGCTCTGAAGGTGATAATCCCCTTACTATCTAGTCTCCCTGCACTAAATTTAGTTCTGAATAAAAATATAGGAAACTCTGAGAGGCATCTGATTACTCCCTCTGCTTTTGATCAAGATTTTCAAATAATCTCATTGCCAGTATGTTATGATATTATTAAGCCATACCACCAGCCTGCCATGCCTATCAATCCTTCATTCAATATAGAGTGTAAAAGGTCATTTTAATATTTAAGTCAAGTAAAACTGGAGCCATTATTTAATAGAGTACAATAGTAGGTCCTACAAATGAACAGTCCCTTACTTCTTATTTTACCCTTTCAATACATATTTAAATGCTTTTATGAATGTTTTGTTTTATTAATTCAACAAAGTTGTGAGCCCAGCTTTATCCAAAACCAATAATAAACATTCAGACTCAAAAATCCTTTGACTTAACAAGGAGATACATTATTATATTGCAGAAGTTGAAATCTGAAGATTTCTAATGATATTATTTTTTTGCCAATTTAAATTGCAAGCAAGCTACTTAATCATTGACTCGTAATTTTCAGAGAAATGCCACGTTCTTCACTCGAGGGAGTTCTTTTGGTACATGAACATATTTGTGCAGTAAACTGAATCTTGAAAATTGAGGCTTTGACTGATGTTAACTAGAAATTAATGTCCTCAAAAATGGGGTCAATAGTTCTTACTGCCTATTAATGCTGACAATGCAAGTAACTCCCTTTTGAAAGAATGGAGTTACCCCCAAGGGTCCAAAACATCTGCCTATCTTGAGCAGGAAAGTCATTTTAATATTCAAACCATGCTCCAAAATTTAACTAGTGCTATATATGTTATTTGAGTTTGGAACTTGCTACTGGTCCTGAGAATTCAATTATTGAGGAGTCACAATGGAGTGTGCAACCACAGAAAACCAAATGCAATCTACTTTATAACTCATTCAACATACAACAATGAGGAACTGCATTATCATCTCTGCATAAGTGCAATTTATGCCATATAGTTCATATTGTACAATGAACTTTGTGTTAAGAGACTGGAACAGGATTTCCTGTCCTGAAATTTCAATCTCCAGAGTGCAAGATCCACCACATTTCTTGAAGTACATAATTTCTATGTGTACTTAACCTTATAAATCCCCATTCACTATGGTCTAAAGGTGCTAATTGAGCTTAGCTTGGACTCATTTCCCCTATCCTGTACCATGAGTGGCAATAAAATTATTCTAACTTCAGCTCTGGCTCATGTATTTTTAATATCATAGCCTTGATGAGGAGTTAATGTTTCAGATCATTGACTTATCATTAGCTCTGATATTAGGCCATCAACCTGGAACATTAGTTCTATTTCTTTTTCTACAGATGCTGACTGACCTGATAATTATTTGCAGTACTTCTGTCTTTGTTTTTACAGGGATGCAGCATTTTGGTTTATAACATGTAGTAAAGGTGAGATGGTTTCAGTGGGAGATTTTAGCTTTCATATGGCTTGGGGTAAATAGATGAGCTCATGTCAGAATGAAAGCAATTTTGTTGAATAAATCCAGGATTATTTTCTGCATTATATCATAGAGCCAACAAGAGCTTAAGCTATACTAAATTTAATAATCGTTGAGGCAGAGTTGATTTTTGGTAGGCAAACAATTATTTGTTAATGATCATAACGTGTTCGAGTCTAATACTGTGGATGAAAGGAAAAAATGTAAAATATTCTAAATCAGTGCATTAGGTTTGAGGCTGTCTACTGAAACATAAGCAAATCTATTAGTTGCTGAAACAACAAGGGAACAAGGAGAATTATTCAAAAATTCATGCAGTACAGAAATAATTCATACCCCAAGGGGGCAGAAGTTTCCTTGCCAAAAACAAAAGCCAGGAATGACCAAGAGGTATGAAACAACATAAAACTAAAGGAAAACAATAGCAACTATAAAGGAAAAAGTTAGAGATTGTGAATCTTTGGATTTTTTTTCTCCACAGGAGTGTGGATGCTCAGTTGATGGGTATGTTCAATATATTGTCCATTCAATACAAAGGAAACCAAGGGGTATGAGGAAAGACCAAAAATAAAATGATTAGAACTTCAACAATGGTCACATTGAATGGCAGGTCAAGCTTGTAGGATCCTGTGGTCTACTTCTGCTCGTACATCTTGTGTTTTCACATTATTGTTCATTTATACCCTTGCCTTCTATTTTTAAACTCACAGCCAGTTAATAACCTGCTAATTATTTTGCTCATTCTGCAAATTTGCAATGAAGAAACCTGTTCACAATTTACTTAGACTGTTTAACAGCATTTGCCAATATACTCTGTAATTCAGCATTCAAAGTTGTGTTCTGAAATTATATCCTGTGCATGATGTTGTAAAATTACTCAATCCTGGTTATTAAATTATCAACAGCTCTGCGTGCATAACAGATACTGGGAATTATTGGGTATCAGTGATGGCCTCTTCAAATTTGCTGTTGGGACCTTCCCACATCAGTCAATAAAGCTTAAAACAGACTGTCAATATAGCACAACTCATTTTGATAAGTTGTTTCAAGCTCATTATTATTGAGTTTTATCAAATTTATGCAATTGGAATCATTACAAATGAAACAAGAAGGAAAAAGATCCTGCAGGTATAATTCCACACTTTTGTGTGTAATTTTAGCATTTAATGAGGCTTTGTGATGTTACTAAGTGAAAAGGTTTCTCTTGTTGTTATTTTCCTTTGTGTTTTCATTTGCAATAATTGTATTGTTGCCAGGGTATTATTGTAAATGAGACTTTGGATGGATGAGCAGTTAGAGTGAGAGCCAGATAATGAGATAGATAATTACAATAATGCAGTAATATCAAACCGCATCTAACAGAAATACTTTTTTTTCATTATAGAAAATAAATAATTATTCAAATATCAAAATAAAAATAATTTATCACCCATGACTCTGTGCCGATAATTTTGGAAGGCATGAAATGTGTCAAGTACAAACACGACTTGATTGATAACTAGGAATAAATTGTATTGTTCTTAAAATTAGATTGAATAATATTCATGATAGTATAAATAATGCCAGCTCAAATCAAATCAACAGGAAGAGTTTCAATGTTATTACAGAGGACTATAGCAAAAGAACTTAAGTTCCCTTTGTTTTCTGGCATTTTGTTGAGCTAAGTGGATAATGTTTCTGCCCATTCCTTAGGTGAGGGTTATTTACTTCCAAATCATATTCGGTTTTATAAGAATATATTTCACTGTTACAATATAAGGGCCAAGAAATAGGAGGAAGAATAGGCCAAATGGACCTTTGAGCCTATTCCTCCAATCAATAAGATCATGGTTGTCCTTTATCTCTTCCACTTTCCCACCTGATCCCTGATTCTCTTTGTGATCAAAAATCCATCAATTTCAATCTTGAATATGATCAATGACTGAGCATCCAGTCCTTTCTGAAGTAAAGACTTCTGACAAAAAAAAGTATCTTCTAAAGTCTCTACTAAATGGTCAGTCTCTTATCCTGTGATTATGCCCTATAGGTCCTGACTCTTCAGCCTGAGGAAATAGCCTCGCAGCATCTGCCTGTCAATCGCGCTCAGGTAGGCTGTTTCATTGGGGTAACCTTTTATTCTTCTAAACTCCAGTGAGAATAAATTAATTTTCTTCAACCTTTGCACCTAAGGCAATTCTTTCATCTCAGGGAAAAATGATTACCATGTTTTAAGATGGATGTAGTACTGAATTCATCAAAATAGTTGTCATTTTATTGTGGAAAACTACATGTGTTTAAGAGCACCTTGGAAACTGCAGAAAGTGGCAGTAAGTCAGGAAGCCAGCTGCAATCCAGTAATTTTTTGCATTTCATTCACATGCATTAGGCTGCACATCATAATAAGCACCTGAACAGAGTACAGACATAATCACACAAGAATCAGGAGCTGGAGTAGGCAAGTTGGCCCCTCAAGCATGCTCCATTATTCAATAAAATCATTGCTGATCCAATCTTGCTCTCAACACCACTTTCCAACTTTCTCCCTTGCGGTTTAAATGTCCGTCAGTTTCTGCCTTGAATATGTTCAATGACTTCTCCTCCACGGTTCTCTGGGGTAGAGAATTCTAAGTATTCACTTTCTGAGAGAAAAAATTCCTCATCTCTGTCTGTTATGGTCACCCTCGTATTCTAAAAATCAAAAGAAAACTGTGCCCAAGCTTTAAAAACTAGGAAAGGGCGATTCTTTAAAAAGTATCACGTAATTAATTGAATACTCTTTTTTTTGTCCTGTCTAGATAGTGTTGAGATCTATTGAATTAAAGTGGTAGATTTTTGGAAGCTCATTCCAAAGGAGTGACCCTGATTTCTGGTTGCCTCTCACTTTAATTCCCCATCCCACTCCAACTCTGATATATCTGCCTGTGGCTTTCTGACCTGTTACACTGAGGACCAACACAAACGTGAGGAACAACACTTCATCTTCCATCTGACCATGTTGCAGCCTTCCAAACTCAACATTGACTTCCTTAACTCAGGTAGCTCATTCTTTCTTCCTGTCTGTGTCACAACTGGCCATTCCTGCCTGTCATTCATGATTTTGGTTCAGTTTTATTTTATATCCATTAGTATAGTCCAGTCTGCTCAGCATGTCCCACAATTCTGCTATAAATAACACACAACACAAAAAACAAAGCATAATCTGATTCTAACATTAACTCACTTGGACTCACCATATCAGAGATATTGCCTTTGTTCAGCAGAGGCTGAAGAAAGACCTATAAGAAGTTTATAAGATTATAGAACATAGATAGAACATAGAACACTACAGCACAGTACAGGCCCTTCAGCCCACAATGTTGTGCCAACATTTTATCCTGCTCTAAGATCTACCTAACTCTTCCCTCCCACATAGCCCCCCATTTCTCTATCATTCATATGTCTATCTAAGAGTCTCTTAAATGTCCCTGATGTATCTGCCCCACAGCCTCTGCCGGCAGTGTGTTCCATGCACCCACCACTCTCTGTGTAAAAAACTTACCCCTGACATCCCCCTTATACCTTCCTCCAATCACCTTAAAATTATGTCCCCTCGTGTCAGCCATTGCCACCCTGGGAAAAAGTCTCTGACTGTCCACTCGATCTATGCCTCTTATGATCTTGTACATCACTACTGGTGATGGATATTGAAGACCCTAACCTGTCCCTTTCAACTCTCAATACTTCTTCCAACTGTTGTTCAACATGGAACAACACTGATACATTAGCTGAGGGGAACTGGTGAGAGATAATTAGACTAGCCTTTAAGATGAGTTCACAGAATGTAGTCAGGAGTCAGGGCAATACACTAAGGATCTGGCTATTTTAGATCTAGTATTTTGTAATGAGATAGGATTAATTAAAATCACATTGTTAAAGAACCCCAAGGAAAGAGTATTATGAGAGGCATAGATGGCATCGACTGCCAGTATCTTTTTTCCAAGGTCGAAATGTCTGATACTAGAGGACATGCATTTAAGCTGAGAGGGGGTAAGTTCAAAAGAGATGTGTGGGACAAGTTTTCTACACAGAGTGGTGGGTGCCTGGAAGGCGCTGCCAGGGGTAGTAGTTGAGGCAAATACGATAGAGGAGTTTGATAGATAGGTACATGAATGTACAGAGAACGAGGGATGTGGACATTGTGTGGGCAGAAGGGATTAGTTTAGTTCAGCATTTAATTACTAGTTTAATTAGTTCGGCACAACATCATGGACCAAAGGACCTGTCCCTGTGCTGTGCTGTACTGTTCTATGTTTTATGTTCTATCTATCCCTCACCTACCTTCCTTGGTACTGAAAATGAACTGGTTTTCTCTCTTTCCCTGTTCTGATGAAGGGTCTCAGACAAGAAACATTAATTCTGATTCTCTTTCCACAAACATTGCCTGACCCACTGAATGCTTCCAGCATTTTCTTTTTTTATCTGTCTTATTCTGAAACTGTGCCCCATTATTCTAAATGGCCTCAGTAGGGAACATCCTCTCAGCATCTAACCTGTCAATTCCCTTCAGATCTTATATGTTTCAACGAAATCACCTCTCATTTATCTACACTCCAATGAGTCTACACCCAAACTACTTAACGTTTCTGAAAATATCAATCCTTTCATTTCAGGAATCAACCTTTTGAAACTTATTCACACTGTCTCCAATACAAGCACATCCTTTTAAAAATATGGAGACCAAAAGTTTATGCAAGATTGCAGGTGCATTTTCTACAGTACCATTTAAAATTGAATCAAAATTTCCTAAATTTTATACTCCATGCCCAATATTCCATTACCTTTCCTAAGTACTTGATGAATTTTGCTAAGTACTTGCTGCATTTTCATACTATCTTTTAGCGATTCCCTTTCTACTGCAACGTCTGATAGTTTCATTCTGTTTAAATCATAATTTACCATCCAAAACGGATCCAGGCACAATACTCCACCTGTCTTGCCCGCTCACTTAACTGAACGATATCTTTCTTCCAGATTTTCAGCATCCTTCTCACAACTTGCTAACCCATTTATCTTTGTATCATCAGCAAATTTGACTGCAGTATCCTCAGTCTCTTCAACCAAGTAATCAATCTGATTATAAATGCTTGAGACCCCATCGGTGATCCCTGTGGCAGCCCATTAGTTAGAGATTGTCAAGTGGAAAATGACCATTTTATCCTGACTCTCTATTTCTTTGTTAGTTCTCATTTCCCTCTATAAGTAAATACATTACCACCAACCCCACGGATTCTTATCTTGTGCAGAACCTTTTAACTGGAACCCTATCGAATACCTTCTGGAAATCCAAAGTTAATGCTTCCCATTTATCCACCTTGTTCATTACAGCCAGGATACTGGTTTCACACCCAAGTTTTTCACCTGCAAATTGAATTTGAATTTTTGCCCTGAAGTGATTACTCTTTCCTTGGGGTTCTTTAATAATGTGATTTTAATTAATTCTGTCTTATTACAAAAGACTAGATCTAAAATAGCCAGATCTCTCATTAGATCCTTAGTGTATTGCCCTGACTACATTCTGTGAACTCATCTTAAAGGCTAGCCTTGTTAATTATGTATATACATATATATAATAAAATCACCTATGATTATAGCAGTTGAGTCATTTAACAAGTTCATGGTGTATTCCACTAAGAGTGCAAGGGTGTAGCCCTGGGATTCCTCAACATTGGTTCATCACAGCAGTTCAAGATGCACAAGGTAACTGCCTCCTAATTATTTCTCACCAGTTCCCCTCAGCTAATGTATCAGTGATGTTCCATGTTGAACTACAGTTGGAAGAAGTATTGAGAGTTGGAAGGGACAGGCTAGGGTCTTCAATATCCATCGCCAGTACTGGTTGGTAGCACTGCTGCTGACTGAGCCAGCTAAATCCTGCAGGATATTGCTGCTAGACTGTGTTTCCGTGAGTGAATCCACACAAGGAATAAACTACTTGGACCTCATCCGGTTCAATCTTCCTGTTGCAGGGTGCATGTGTCCATGACAGCATTGGTAAAATTGACCAATGCCAATATCCATGGAGATAAAGTCCCACCTTCCATCAATTAGAGTGGCATACAATAGTTCTAAATGGGATAGACTCAGAATGTATCTGGCAGCTCAAAGGTGGACACCTAACATGCATTGTGGACCATCAGCATTAACAGAAACGTGTACTATCACAATCTGTAACCTCATGGGCTCGCATATCCCCATTCTACCATTACTATCAAGCCAGAGAATTAATCCTGGCTCAATGAGGAATACAGAAGGGCAGGAATGGCACCAGGCAACACAGGTCTACATGCATGCAAAACAGCAAAAACAGTGACCCCACCATAATGGATCCAATTGAGCCTCTTGTAGTTGTGAATGGTGTTAGGAAGTTAAATATCTAAAAGAGAAGAGTCTCTGCTGACTCCCATCCCCATCAAAGGTGCGACCCAGCTTTTGAGTAGTAAAAGCTGAAGCAATCTCAATCCTGTTCAGCCAGAAGTGTTGTGTGGACAATCCATTTTGGCTTCCTTTTATGATCCCCACTGTCATAGAAATCAGTCTTCAGCCAATTCCATTCACTCAATGTGATGTCAAACACAGGTTGAGAGCAGTATATTCAGCAAAGCATATGGGTTCAGAAAATATTCCAGGACTAAAACTGAAGACTTGTGCTCCAGAGCAAGCTGGGCTTCAACCCAAACTGTTCCAGTACCGTTACAGCACTGGAATCCACCCGACAATGTGGAAAGTTGCCCAGGTATGTCCGGATCATGAAAAACAGGACAAATCCAATACTCATATTCTGCAGTTCCAGCATATTTTGTTTTTTCTCTCTCTATTCGTCTTGTTCATTTTCCTCTATTTACACTCTTCCTAAGAGATCAGCTATAATTTACAAACATTCATTTCCCTCTCCTGGATGACTATTAAAAGCAATTGTGTCACCTGTAAAATACAGTCTCCATTCTATCACAAACACTCCCTCTGTTTTCTCCAGTCCTCAACCTCTCTGCAACTCAAAACGTGCTTGGTTTCTCATTTTTCAGGTTCTGATGAAAGGTCATTAATCTGGAATGTTAACACTGTTTTGCTCTCCACGGATGTTGTCTGATCTGCTAAATATTTCCAGCATCTTATTTTCTTATTCCACTCACAAATAAATCAATCAGGCACTCTGAGCAAGGCAGGATTCTAGAACAGTTTATAGGCAAATGTGTTGTGCAACAATAGAGAAGATTGCAGTAAGGAGAAAGCCAAAGTCATGAGGGATTTAAACACTAAAATAAAATGAAATGAAGATTCACGGTACAACACAGCACAATAGTGTAGCAGTTAGCAAAATGCTATTACAGCGCCAGCAATCGGGGTTCAATCCCCACCACTGTCTGAAAGGAATCTGTACATTCTCCCCGTGACTGCGTGGGTTTCCCCTGGGTGCTCCAGTTTCCTCCCACACTCCAAATATAAACGGGTTAGTAGGTTAACATGGGTGTAATTGGACAACATGGGCTCGTTACTGTGCTGTATAAATAACGTTTTAAAGAAAAGTTTTTAAAGTTTTAAGATGGTTTAACAACACAAGATAATAAGCAGGAAGAGGATAGCAGGGATTGAGATGAGCTAAATTATAGCAAAGCGGTGCTTTGCGATGTGAAATATTCTATTTTGAAGTAAAAACATTCTGCATGTAAAATGGAGCTTCTTCAGTGATTTACTGAAACAGTTGGTAATCTAGTCTCTGGAAAAAGTCAATAAAATCATCCACCTTGGGAGTGGTGTTGCAATTTGCGACTGTTAGATTTTAGACTAGACTTCTTGAATTTTTCTCTCTGGTTAAAATTAAATGGTTATTAAACATATAAGATTCTTGCATTGTGTTTTACGTCCCTTTATCTCCTGATACCACCAGTATGTAAATACAAAACCAGGAATTAGAGTCACGGAAGAGATGTGATAACCTTTTAGTTGAGTATATTGGATAGATTTAAAACTTGAAGCAGGAGAGATGAGAATAGACCTAGGAGGTGGTGACACATTTAAAGGTCTCAGAGAGGAAAGACTGGTCATAAATGAGCCTGTAGTTTGGAAGAGCTGGAGAGCTCAATGTGGGTTTTTCATTAGAACTGGTGACAGCAGCAATTTTGAAAGAAAGGGAGGTAAGGTCTGAAGTGATAAGGGGTAGCTTTGAGCCTTGGAGGAGGTGAAGAAGGATAATGCTTCAAAAGATAGCTGGACTATTGCATGCAATTTGATATAATAGCAGATAGCATGAAATTCGTTGGGCTTTCTGTAAGAGTTTAAAGAAGACAACTTTGCAAAATTGTTAGTCCTTCATCTCAAATGCTAAACTTCTCATATTCTTAGCTACTTCATCTTCAAGAAAGGTCAGCACAGTGGCACAGCTAATAGAGCTGCTGCCTCCCAGTTTGGGTTCAAGCCTGACCTCTGGTGCTGTCTATGTCGAGAACGTGTGTTCTCCTTATGATTATATGGGTTTCTTTCCTTTACTCCAGTTTTCTCCACATCTCAAGGACATGAAGTAGGTAGTGTTGGATTCAACTGTTTAATATATATCTTCTCTTTTAGGTAATTTTTACATGTATAAGGTTTAATACACATCAAATGACTGTACAATAAGCTTCTTAGCTTACTGATTCATCCATCAGGTGAATACATGTTTTCTCATTGGTTGATTTTGGCACAGGTATCTAATAGGTTTTCTGATTGGACTATTGTTATCTAAGGAGTACCTCTTATCTCAGGTATAAAAGGTGTCGTTTTTTGTTCATCTCTCTCTTGCTCTCTTCCTCCTCCCCTAGCTCATTTTAGTTCCTTTGTTTTAGCTCATCTCCTAGTAGTAAAGCTAGTGCCATGTGCTCTGTGACTGTTACTTTGTTTTAAACTTTTCCAATAAAACTTTGTGAAGCACCAAGTTGCTTTCAACTCATTCTTGGACTCCTGAAAGAACTTGCGGATTTGAGAATAACCAGATCTGACAGTAGGTTATTGGCCATTGTAAATTGCTCCCAGTGTACAAGTCAGGATAGAATCTGGGGGGATTTTATGGGAGAGTAAGGAAAATGAAAGGAGATTCATGCAGGATAAATGTAGGAGGATGCTTGAAGGTTGATGTGGATTCAGTTGGCCAAAATGCTTGTTGTATGACTCTATGACTGAGAATGATTTTCAGGGATTTCCTTTCATACAGGAAAAATGAGAGGGGAGAACCTCTCTGTAGTTCTTGTGTATGTCTTTAAAGCAAGCTTAGGGATGACATTAGCATCCTGGAGAAAGAGTTTGCTGCCTGGCTTCTCACTCACTGATTACATCACATTGAAAGAGAAGATGATAAAAAGTAAATAAAGTAGATCTAAAATTCAGATGGGAGAACAAATAAATATAACCAAGGGTCAATTATTCTGTAATAATTAGCAATCTGAATAAATCCTGGAGCTGGTCAGTGAGATTGCAGAAGGAGGGGCCTCTAATAAATGGTGCTGATCACCGCAGTAATGATGCGGTAAGGGAGCTATTAAGTCAAGTCAAAATCACTGTAAATGCCACAAATTAACACTCTAGAGTAATAAGCTAATTCATTATGCAAAGAGATTGTAAAAAGTATCAAATCAATTATTTTATGCCGATCATTAATTAGACATTGGAATAAATAGTACTGTTCCTGAATTTACTAAAGATAAGTAACATCACTAAGGAAAATATCTGTATATATTGTTCATAGGAATCACCTCCACCCAACCTCTTCTCTACAGATGCACAGCTGTTTACAAATATACAAACACATACATGCACATACCCACACCATTCAGGCCATACTAGTGTTAAAAGTCCTTTAAAAGACCTTTCTAACTAGTCTCAGTCCCCTGTTCTTACCTCATAACCCTAAAAATTTTTCCCTTTCATTTTGCATTTATGAGTTTATATTGAATCTGCTTTCACAATTATTTCATGCAGTGCACAGCAGACTGCAACAGCTCACTGCATATTCCTCTAATCTCCTCATGGTTTTTATGCCAATTATCTTATATCTGTGTCCTCTTACCAAACCTCCTGCTAGTTAAAATAGTTTATCCTCATTTATACTATCACAAGCATTTATGATTTTGGAACATCATTAACAGATTTCCCCTTAATCTTCAGTGCTCTAAGGAGAACATCTGAACTTCTCTGGAACATTACAGATACTCATGTCTATAAATCTTGCTCAGTTTCCTTCAAACCCTCTCCTAAAGGTCCGCACCAGAAATGGACACAAGATCCAGCTCCAGTATTCTGGAAAGAGTAATCTACAACAGGATATTTCAGGATATTTCTTGTTTATCCCTTTCTTTGTAAAGTTAAAGATTTTATTTCTATAAACAGCTGTATCAACATGTTTTGCTGTCTTTAAAGACTTGTGGACGTTAGCCCACAGGGCACTCTACTCTTTCTTTAATTGAAGTAATGCTACGTTGTAAATAGTAATGCCCCATTTACCCAATCTTTAATGGAGTCACAAGCATCAGAGTCAGATAGTTCCACTCTACAATATCATCTGCTTATGACCCAACCTCAGCCCATTTACAAAAAAAAAGCCCTCATCAAAGTCTGTGCCAAGTGTGACAGTTGGCAAAGATAGAGGGCATGGTTAGCTGGTTGTCAAAGATGTTTTCAGCTATTATGTTCTGCTGCTAACATTCTTCTTCCCTCAATGCTCCACTGCCATCTGATGGCAATAGTTCTTTTTTATTTATTCCTTTTTTTGGGATCTGGGCATCGCTAACAAGGTAATAATTTAGTCCTCATCTCTAAATGCCCTTGAGAAGGTGAGGCTGAACCAACTTCTTGAATCTATATAGTCCTTCCAGTGAAGGTAATCTCATATAGCTCTTGGGGAGGGAGTTCCAGATTTAGAATCAGTGACAATGAAAAACTGACCACTTATTCACAAAATATTGTAATTGTAAATTTGGATGGGGGATTTGCAGGTGACGGTGTTCCTATGCATCTGTTGCCCGTGTCTTCCATCAGTTTGGGAGATGCAGTTCTACTAGTCTAGGTGAGTAAATGCAGTGCATTTTGTCAATGATACACACTGCAGCCACTCTAAGGCTGTAACACTCTAACAGTAGCAAAGGAAATGAATGTTTAATGTGGTGGATGTAGTGCCAATCAAATGGGCTGCATTATTCTGGCTGGGGTTGAGCTTGAGTTGTTAGCACTGCATTCATCCAGATAAGTGGGAGAACATTCCATTACTTGCCTGGCTTGTACTTTGTAGATGATGGGAAGGATTTGGGTGCCAGGAGGTAAATAGGATATCCAGCATCTGACCCACTGCAACAGCCAAGGTATTTATGTGGCTGAACCAGTTGAATTTCTGATCAATAATGACTACTAGGATATTGAAGGTGGGGTCTCGGTGATGGTAGTGCCACTGAACATCATGGAAAGAAGTCTAAGTTCCTCGTAGTTCGAGATGGTCATTGCCCAGTAGTTTTGTACCTGAACGATACTTGCCACATGATGAAGGAAAACACAATGATGTTGGAGGAACTCAGCAGACCAGGCAGCATTCATGGAGAAAAGCAGGCGGTCAATGTCTTGGGTCAGGACCCTTCTTCAGGACTAGATTCCAGCATCTGCAGTCCTTTGTTTCTCTGATACTTGCCATGTCAGTCTATGCCTGGATTTTGTCTGCATCTTGCAGCAGGCAGGCATAAGTTGCCTCATATGGAGCTGTGTATGAAATTGAACATTGTGCAGTCTTGAATGAGCATCCCACTTCTGGTTTCACCAGGGAAAAAAAGACATTAATGAAGAATTAGGAGATAGCTAGGCCCTGGACTCTGTCTAGAAGAACACTTGCACTGATGTCTCAGGACTAGAATAATCAATCTCCAATAAACATAATCATCTTCCTCTGTGTGAGATATGACTCCAACCATTGGAGTGTTTTCCTCTTGTTACCCAGTGACATCAGCTTTAATCAGATGATTAATCTGATGTAGCACTAGTGGTGCTAGTTCTGGAAAACAGGTCTTTAGTCAAAGTCAAAGTGGAGTTTATTGTCATATGCACAAGTACGTTGATGCACAGGTGCAATGAAAAACTTACTGGCAGCAACATCACAGGCACATAGCATCAGGTAAACAGCATTTACAGAAAAAAAAAATTAAACATAAATTATACACAATTTTTACAAGAAAAAACATACTTAGAACAAAAAAACAACAAAAGAAACAATGTCCATTGTAATACAAACTGGGCAAAGTGGTCATAGTGTTGTTGTATTGAGTTAGTGAATAGGGTTATGCAGGTTGGTTCAAGAACCGAATGGCTGAAGGAAAGTAATAGTTCCTGGACCTGGTGGTGTGGGACTTCAGGCTTCTGTACCTCCCACTTGATAGTAGCTGAGAGAAGATGGCATGGCCCGGATGGTGGAGATCTTTGATAATAGATGTTGCCTTCTGTATATACTACCGATGGTGGGGAGGGATGTGCCATGATGTATTGGGTTGAGTCCACCACTCTCTGCAGCTTCTTATATTCCTGCACATTCAAATTGCCGTACCAGACCATGATGCAATCAGGATACTTTCAACAGTGCATCTGTAGAAGTTTGTTAGAGTGTTTGGTGCTTGCCGTTTAGTGAATATTGTTTCAATGTTTAGTAGAACATTGTGCCAATCTTGCCTGATGTCTCATCTCACCTCTGGAGCTCATCTCTTTGGCCCACATTTGGATTGATTGGGGAGTACTTTAGTGAAATTGAATCTGTCCTTTTTTTTTCTGAATAGGTCATATCTAGACAATATTTCACATTGTCAGGTAAATACCACAGTTATTATTGATCTCAAACAGCTTGGCTTGAAGCACAACTAGTTCAGGAGCACAGGTCTTTAGTACCGCATTTTTCAAAGGCCTGCTGTTGTTGAGATCCTTGTCACTTAGAAAGGCTCATCAGCAAGTCACCACCAGAGGATTTTCAAAGGTTAAGTAGTATTTACTATGTCAGTCAATGCCAAGCGCAAGCCACTCACTACTCATAACACGATTTCACCAAATGTTTCCATTTTTGAGATTAGCAGCTCACCCAAAATTTCTCTGCAAATACCCTAAGTCCCACTAAGTTCTACTCACCCCATCACTCTTTGCTGATCTAAATTACCTCTTAGTATTCCAATGCCTCCAAGCTAAGGTTCTTCCTGTTACATTAGACACTTCTCATGGCCTTTCACATCCTTGTATCTGTACTCTCCTTGAACCCTCTGAGATTTCTGAATTTTACCAACTCTACAGCTCCTATACACTTTGGAGCTTGCATATTAGCCACTAATCACAATGGTGTGGAGTTCTCTAGCTAAACATTTTCCACTTGTAAGCTTCCTTGGCTTATTCTCCATTTATGACCAGTCATGTTTCTTTCAATCAATTTTGTCTACATTGAAGGTATTGACTAAATAGAAGTAATTGATGAAATTGATGGCAGATGCGTGATACGATCCATTATTTGTGGAATTCATCCCTGGAAGGTGTTACCATAAATTATTAACTTTCTTTAAAGAGATGAATTTGGTATTCAATGATTATTATGGAATAATGGATAATACAACAAAATTCTATTCTTGATACATCAGATTAATATAATTTAATATAACAACTTGATAAATGTATAATCTGCAGAATGTCCTCATGTCTGAAATAGAATATGCTTCATTAACTGGATAACTTCAGATTTTCAAAGTGAAGAACTTTTGGCCACAAACAAGGCACATTCCCATGAGATGGAAAGGAAGGGCATTGGAAGCTCGATGACTAAAGATATTGAGGTTAAAATAAGACAGAAGAGGAGTCTGATGACAAATGTTAGGTTCCTAAGACATTAGAGAACCAAGCTGAATATAGAAAGTGAAGAGAAGATCCAAAAAAAGAAATTAGAGGCCCAAGGAGAGAATATGAGAATAGGATCAGCTGCTCAGAGAAAGTGAAGTCCAGAAGTTTTCTTCTAATAGATATATCAAGAGTGAATATATAGACAAAGGAACCATAGCAGTAGCTGGGGACATAGCTGAGATTATGTGAGTGCTTTGCAGCTGCCTTCACTCTGTCATAATAATAGAGAAAGTATTAGCAGCTACTCATTGCATTCAATTCCATTGGCTTCAATTTATCCTCCAATAATCTGGGACAAAATTAATTTGCTTTGGAAAAATATAAATTAATAAAAGTCAACATTGTTTTTTGAAGGGCAACTCACATTTCGCTAACTAGGTCAAGTTCAATAATAAACTAACAAAGATGCGAAAACTACAATTAACAAAGTAACATGAGTAGACTTACTGGAAAATTAAAATCCTATGGTTGAATGAATAATGGCTATGGGGACACAAAACTACACGATGGGTGGAAAAGAAACATGAAATAGTGGTACACTGTTGTTACAGACAGAGCAAGGGAATAGAGAGCTGTTCCTCAGGGCTGCCTACCAGAATCATTGCTCATGTTGATATGTACTAATGGCCCAGACTTTCGCACGATTTTAAGATTTGCAGTTTGAAGACTTTTTTCACACTGTAAATCTTGGAAATATGACAAACAGTGAGGAGGAAAGTGATGGAATTGTAGATTTAGAATTGACTTTCCCATAGTGGACAGAGGGTAGTGGTGGAAGGGTGTTTTTCTGGCTGGAGGTCTGTGATCAGTGGTATTCTGCAGGGATCAGTGCTGGAACCTCTGTTGTTTGTGATATATATATAAATGAGTTGAATGAAGATGTAGATGGGTTGGTTGGTAAGTTTGTAGGTAATACAAAAATTGGTGGAGTTGCAGACAGTGAAGAAGGTCATCAAAGGATACAGCAGGACATTGATCAGTTACAGCTATGGACAGAGAAATGACAAATGGGGTTTAATCCGGGCAAGTGTGAGGTTTTGCACTTCGGGGCATCAAACGTAAGAGGAAAGTATGCAGCAAATGGCAGGATCCTTAACAGCATTGATGTACAGAGGGATGTTGGGATCCAAGTCCATACCTCCCTGAAAGTGTACGCAAATAGAGACAGTGGGAAAGAAGGTGTATGAATCCTTACCTTTATCACTAGGGGCACAGAGTATAACAGTCAGGAAGTCATAATGCAGTTGCATAAAACTTTGGTTAGTATTACGTGCAGTTCTGTTTGCCCCATTACAGGAGGGATGTGAAGACTTTGGAGAGGGTGCAGAAGAGGTTTACCAGAATGCTTCCTGGATTAGAGGGCATGTGCTAAAAGGAGAGGTTGGACAAACTTGGATTGTTTTTTCTGGAGTGTCGGAGGCTGAAGGGAGACCTGATAGAAGTTAATAAAATTATGAGAGGATAAGATAGACAGTCAGAACCTTCTTGCCAGGGTAGAAATGTCAAATACTAGAGGGCATGGCTTAAAGTTGAGAGGGGGCAAGTTTAAAGATGATGTGCAGGGCAAGTTATTTACACAGAGTTGTAAGTGCCTGGAACGTGCTGCCAGAGGTGGTAGTGGAAGCAGGTACCATAGCGGCATTCAAGAGGCTTTTAGGTAGGCACGTAGATATGCAGGGAATGGAGATATGTGGATCATGTACAGGTGGAAGGGAATAGTTTAATTTGGCATCATGCTCAGCAAAGACATCATGGGCCAAAGGGCCTGTTCCTGTGCTGTACTGTTATGTGTATGTAAGTCAGGAGTGCACATAAATGATAGATACCTTTCAGATGAGGATGGTGAGTAGAGGCAATCATACAAATTTAGAGTTGAGTTCAGTCATATAAACTTGAAGCAACAGGATCAACAAGATACAGTCATAGAGTCATACGGCATGGAAACAGGCCCTTCAGCCCCAAATCGCCCTTCCCAACCAAGGTGCCTACCTGAGCTAGTCCCATTTACCAGTGTTTGGCCTATATCTTGCTAAACATTTCCTACCCATGTACCTGTCCAAATGTTTTTATTTAGTTAATGTAACTGTACACATTTCTACCACTTCCTCTGGCAGTGTGTTCAACGTACCCACCACTGTCTATGTGAAAAAATTGCCACACAGTTCCCCTTTAAATCTTCCCCATCTCATCGTAAACCAATAGTTTTAGATGCCCCTACCCTGGGAAAAAGACATCTATTTCCCTCATGGTTTCATAAACCTCTAAAACATCACCCCTCAGCCTCCTTCGCTCAAGGAAAAAAGGTCCTAGCCTATCTAATCTCCCCTTATAACTCAAGCTCTCCAGTCCCGGCAACATCCTTGTGAATCTTTTCTGCACCCTCTCTAACTTAATCATATCCTTCTTGTATTTTGGTGACCAAGACCACACACAATTTTCCAAATGTGGTCTCACCAACATCTTACACTGCTGTAACATGACGTCCCAACTCTTGTACTCAATGCCTTGTCTGACAAAGGCAAGCATGCCATACATCTTCTTCACCACCCTGTTTAACTCTGTCACCACTTTCAGGGCACTCTATACTTGTACCCACAGGTCCCTCTGTTCTCCGACACTCTCCAGGGCCCTGCCATTCACTGTGTATGTCCTGCCCAGGTTTAACTTCCTAAAATGCATCACTTTGCACTTACCTGAGTTAAATTCCATCTGCCATTCCTTTGCCCATTTTCACAGTTGATCTCGATCCTATTGTAACCTTAGACAACCATCTTCACTTTCCACCACACCAACAATTTACTATCGACAAACTTGCTGATCTGCCACCTACATTCCCCTCCAATTTGTTAATATATATATAAATATATAAACACACACACACACACACACACGCGACAAAGAATAGGGAACCCAGCACCAAACCCTGCGACACACTGTTGGTCACTGGCCTCTAATCTAAAAAAATCAACCCTCTACTACCACCCTCTGGCACCTTCCATCAAGCCAATTTTCTACCCAATTTTCCAGCTCACTCTGGAGAACATGTGATCTAAACTTCCAGACCAGTCTGCGGGACCTTGTTAAGAGCCTTGCTAAAGTCCATGTCGACAACATTTACCACCCTGCCCTCTGAGATTCAGGGTATACATGCACAAATCGTTGAAACTAGCAGCACAAGCTAAGATCGGTATAAGAACTATGAAGCATTGGCTTTATTAATAGAGCACAAAAAAAATTAAGGAAGTGATGCTAAGCTTGTATTGGACAGGAGAGTCTTGTAATGTGTCTCCATTCTAACAATGTTGCCATAAACAGTTAGTTTGCAGCAACAGCTTAGAAACTCCACATGTAAATGGTTTGTGTGCTGCCTTGCAAATAATCTTTTACTTCTTTAGATATATATCTCAGTACATTCATGGAGACATTAAAAAACTTTTATGAAACACTGGTTAGGTCTCAGCTGAAATATTGAACTCAGTTCTAGGCACTGCCCTTTCAGAAGGATGTTAAAGCTTTGGGGATGTTACAGAAGTAATTTACTAGAACAGTAACAGGAATGAGAGACCTCAATTATGTGAGGACAAATGATGTTGAGATTCTGTTCCTAAAAACAGTGATGACCAAGAGGAGATTTGATAGAGGTCGTCAAAGCCATGAGTGATTTTTGATAGAGTAAATAAAGAGAAACGGTTTTCACAGCAGTAAGGTTTGGTGACCGGAGCAGTCAGTGATTTTCCAAAGTACCAGAGGTGACATGAGGAAACAATTTTTTTTCACATCAAGTTATTGTGATGTGTGTCTGATAGCATAGGGGAAGAAGTGTCAATGTAAGTGTTAAAGGAGAACTGGATAAGTGGGTAAAACATTAACAGGTCAATGAGGAAAGGGACAAATTGGACAAGCTGATTCAAGTATCCACTTCAGGCATGATAAGCTGAATTAACTCCTTCTATTCTCTATATTTCTATAATTCTACAACAAGAAAAGGAGTCCTGACCTGTGCTTGAGATGTAGAGTTTATAAACTGCTCTATTGACTCCTCTGCTCTAACGAGTCCTGATGGAGGGTGTCAGCCCGAAACGTCAACTGTTTATTTCCCTCCATGGATGCTGCCTGACCTGCTGAGTTCCTCCAGCACTTTTTGTGCATTGCTCCAGATTCCAGCATCTGCAGAATTTCTTGTCTTCCTAATGACTCCTCCAACTCATACTACCAGGAAATATAAATACATGGGAAAAATAAACTTAATGTTTCATGTTGATGATCTTTAGGAACACCCAGTTCTTATGCAAATTGGAAAGCTGATTATTTGAACTCAACCCGAAGGCTGTGATATGACAAGTCAGAAGATCAGATGCTCTTCCTTGGGCTTCCTTGGGCAGACGTGGTAGTCTAGCGTAACGCTTTACAGTACCAGTGACCCGGGTTCAAATCTGACCACTGTCTGTAAGGAGTTTGTACATTCTCCCCATGTCTGCATGGGTTTCCTCTGGGTGCTCCGGTTTCCTCCCACATTCCAAAGAATTACAGGTTAGGAAGTTGTGGGCATGCTATGTTGGCGCCGGAAGCGTGGCGACACTTGCGGGTTGCCCCCAGGACACAATGCAAAAAGATGTATTTCACTCTGTGTTTCAATGTACATGTGACTAATAAAGATCTTAAGTTAGGCTTCTTTGGAAGAGAATCGGAGGCCAAAGACAGTGTTTTGGAGTGGGAGTGGGATGGAGATTTAAAGTGAGAGGCAACTGGAAGCTGTCATTTCCAAACTGTATTTGGTTTCTGCAATGTAGAAGAGACCACATCATCAGCAATGAATGCAATACTCTAGATTGGATGAGGTACAAACGAATTGATGGGAGGAGCATTTTATTCCCAGAATTGTGGGAAGAGTGAAAGTAAAAAGTCAGATGTTGCATCTCCTGCAGTTACATGGGAAAGTACCCTGAGAAAGGGAATAGGATTTGGTGGAAACGGAAGAGTGAACCAGAGAGTCATGGTCTCTTCAGAATGTAAAAGAGGACAGAAGGGGAAGACATGTCTGCTGTTGGCATCATTTTGAACGTACTGGACATTGCAGAATAACAGCTGAATGTGAAAGCTCATGTGTAGAATTTGTTGTAGTCAGAACAGAACAGCTGAAGTCGGAGAAACAGGAAGAATGGACTGGAGTTCTTACAGGGTTTTGGGTGAGAGGGGATGTAGTCAAAATAGCTGAGGGACCCTGTGACATTGTAATGGATATTGGTTGTCAATCTGTCCCCTGAGATGGTGGTAGAGAAGTTAAAGAAAGGGAAGGAGAGTTAGAGATTTCCAGCAAGTGTATCTTGTACTTTTCAATATCTGATCTGATCATTAGCCTCAATGTAATAATGGAGCAGACAGATAGTAAGGCACTGAGTGATGCAGCATGGGAGACCGGACTGGACAATTATTTCAGGGTTTGGGGAAATTGAGAGGAATTAATTTTTCATACTGGACATGGACTACTAAGTCTTTTCTTTTAGCTTTCCGTGAACTGGACACAGTGAAATCAGAAGATAAACAAATAGCGTTTCACACTGGTCATTTCCAGCCTGTTTAAGTACTGATTGTCAACAGAGCTATGTATAACAATCAAATTATTCCAGTACAGCTTTTAAAAACATTTTATTTTCCTGCAAGAGATTTTTCCAAGACCCGCACAGCCACTGTTTCATGTGAAGGCTTGTTTTCTTCAAGGCTGATCGCAGTTATTTCTTTGAGATAAGGATATTTCCTGGTGTGAATACATTATGTGAGCATTCTAGTTACTGAGCTTGCAGAATTGTTGCAGCATGAAAACAAGATAGAAATTGGAACTGAACAGTGATCAGATTGCTTAATTTTAGATGTGTCTATAGTGCCACTAAGTGAAGTAAACCTTTTGCCTGTTTTATGGTAAGTGCTGATGCTTCATTATGACGTGTAACATTAAAACGTGGTTTCAATTTGTCCATTTTGCATCTGAGTTCTGGGACAGGGGTACTTGTTCAGGATGGACGGATTCCAGCTTAGTACAACTGAAGTCAACAGTCTCATGAGGAGTTAACTATGACTATTGGAAAGGATGGTAAGCACCATCATAAAACATTTGAGAAATGTCATATAGTAAAATAGAAGAAGAAATAGCACCAGAGTAAAGAATATTGTGTAGATAGGATGGATTATACAGGGGCAAATATGAGGAAGCCTAAAATGGGTTGGAGCCCCTATTGTTAAATATAAGGGGTGTGGGAATTAAAATGGTCTATTGCAAACAAAATTGCAACATGAGACAATGAAAACAATAATTAAGACCTAGAACGAAGAAAGGACGATTGCACACCTAATTAAATGTTAGGAAGGGAAAAAAGGGACTGGTTGCAGGATTGAACAAAGAAGCTATTATAGCACAGGAAAGTAATGGAGGATGTTGTGGAAGGATCAAAGACACATTATATGTGGTTAGGATCAAGGATAAGAAATGGAATTTGTGGATAAGTTTGGTTTAAACTGTAAGCTACCTAATAGAGGGAAGGAACTACAGATGCAAATTTCAAGGTAAATCACACACTTGGTAAATAGATTTGAATGATTGATATCCTCCATTATCACCAACCTTTAATTAGAAGACAAATTGTAGAGCTATCATGACGGGGAATTTCAATTATCCAAATATAGACTTGAATAGTAACATCACAAAAGGTAAAGAGAATATGCAATTCTTGAACTGTGAACCAAAAAAACATCCTTGATCTGCATGTTTTCCATGCCAATGTGCTGAATTAAGTTCTGGGGAACAAAGTAGCACAAACAGAAGGTGTTTCAGTGAGATGGTACTTGGTTAATGTGATCAAACAAACAAATGTGAAATAGGAGCAGAATTAGGCCATTCAGCCCCTCAAGCCTGCTCATGACTTAATAAGGTAGTCAGTGATCAGATTGTAACCAGAACACTGGTAACTTTCCCCTCCAGCTCCTATTTATCCACTTCTGAAAATATTCAAATACTGTTTCTACAACCCTTTGAGGAAGAAAGCTCCAAAGACTCACAACCACCTGAGAGAAAACATTTGACTCAGTGGTGACCCCTTATTTTTAAAAGTTAAGATCCTCCTACATGAGGAAACGTCCACTTCTCATTCATCCTGTCAACACCCCAGGATCTTATACATTTCAATGAAGTGCAGCAAATAACAGCCTAGTCTGTCTAACCTTCCCCATAAGACAACTTGTCCATTCCTGGAATCGGCTTCATAAATATGTTAAACTGCTCCCAAAGCATTAACATCCTTCCTTAAATTAAGAGACCAATAATTTACACAGCACTCCAGATACGATGACACAAATGTCCTATGTAGCTGAAACATAACCTCTCTACTTTTGTATTCAATTTCCCTAGCAGTAAACAGCATTCAGTTAACTTTCTCAATTACTGTCTATACCCACATATTAGCTTTTTGCAAATCATGCACTCGGACACCTAGATCCCTCTGCATCACATATCTCTTGTAGTCTCTCACCAAGATAATATCTTCTTTTATTACTTTTCCTGCTAAAATGGAGAGTTTTACATTTTCCTACTATAATCCATTTGCCAGATTTTTGTCCACTTGCTTAATCTATCTGGATCTCTTTGTAGCCTTCTTGTGTTCTCCTCACAAGTTATCTTCCCTCTTACTTTGTGTCATCAGCAAAGCTAGCATAGGTACCTTTAATGTCTTTATCCAAGCCACTGACATAAATTGTAAAAAGTTGAGACCCCAACACAGATCCTGTGACACATCACACATTATATCTTGCCAACCAGAAAAAGACCCATTTATCACAATTCTCAGTTTCTTGTTAGCCAGCCAATCTTCTATCCGTGCCAATATATTACCTACTACACCATGAGTTTCTTCATTTTCCACAATAATCTTTGAAGAAACAATTAACAAACACCTTCTGGAAATCAGTGCATCCACCAGTTCACGCTTCACCTTTCACCCTTCCGCCCTTCATCCACAGCACTTGATACTTCTTCAAAAACTTCAATAACTTGATCAAGTGTCATTTCCCTTTCCTAAAACCATGGTAACTCTACCCAAATACCTTAAATTTCTCCATGTGCCCTACTATAATGTCTTTCACAATAGCTTCAAACATTTTCCCTATGACAGATGTTAAGTAACTGGCCCTTAAATTCTGACTTTCTGTCTCCATCTCTTTTTAATAAGGAGTTACATTTGCTATTTTCCAACCTAATGCAACCTTCCCTGAACCTAGGGAATTTGGAAAATTGAAACTATTGCATCAATTTTCCAATAGCTACTTTTTTTAGGACAATGACCAGAAAAACCTTAAGACTTGCTCAGTTAGTGCTCCAACAATCCCTGTGATTGTAATTTTCCCAAATACCTCCTTACCTTCCCATTCCCAATTTACAGTTGCTTATCATATCATCTATTGTGAAGATTGATGAAATGTACCTGTTTAATTCATCTGTTGTCATCTTTTTTTCCATTGTTAATTCTCCATACTCACTTTCTACTTGATTAACACTCAGTTGGTTAGCTCTTTTCTTTTGTAGATAACTGCAAAAATTCTTAGTATCTTTTTTATATATTTGGCAAGTTTTATTTCATTCTCTAAATATTCATTCCTTATAAATCTGTTGGCATCAGTCTATCATCATGAGAAAGGCAAGTAATAATCAACTACAAGAACAGGGAACTGGAGTATGCAAAAGGAGTCAGGGTGAACAGGAAACCAGGAATTAGGAGGTGGGTGGGGGCCAATGACTGAAGAGTCAGTTCGATTGGGGATTTGGGATTCAGTGGATCAGCCAGCTCTGCAGTCCAGGGCTTGGGGCTAGGAGTGATTGGCAGGTCATGGGCTGGGCCTGCCCTGAGCTTTGGTGGTGGGGTCTGGGCCAAATGGTTTTACAGGGGATGAGATCTAGCTTGGGGAGGGAAGAGGGGATTGTGGGCTGAAAAGAGAAAAGCATTGGATTTTTCTGATTGGGATAACAGACCAGAACAGCACTACACAACATAGTTGGCCATGGGTTCCAAACATTCTGTATAACCAAAATAATGTGGACTGATTGCACTGGCAAAGCTTCAAAAGGGTATTCCATAGGAAATGATGTGTGTCTGATGTGGAAATTGAGTTAAATGTGCAAGGCTGGATCTCAATCTACAGATCTGACCCAATTCAACCTGGAAATGGTCATAATCGTGTTTCATTCCCGAAAAAAAATGATGTTCAGATGTACAACATGAAGGAAACAATGCCACATATCTAAATCATTAAAAAATATTCCAAAACACTTCAAATTTAATCAAACCATGAAAATGTTGAAGTTATTACATAGTATCAGAAAAATGAAAAGTAAACAGTTAAGATCCTTAATACAGGTAAAGACAGTCAAAAAAGACCTCAAACGAAACGTAAAACAAAACTTAATTCCTTGTATTAATTCTTCTTTTGAATTGATGGAGGAGAACTCTTTTTGTCAGGTCTAGCATGAGTCCTTTGACTTGCGTGGATTCCTTAGTGTCACTGGTGGGGAATTACAACAACTTCATGCTCTGTTGATAAAATCCAATGGCAGAAATGGTCATTGTAAAAAATACAATGAACAGTAGTCAGGAAGTTTGAGACTCACATATTTACATATAGATGAGCAAGAATCCTGAACTTGTTGGCACTTTCCTGGGGAAATATCAGCTGTTCTGTGCCAGACCCAACTAAGTAAGGTGTGCATGCACAAATCTTTAAAGGTGGCAGTACTAGCTGAAAAGGCTGTTAAAAAGCTGTGCGATTGGCTTTATTAATTGTGGACTAAAATAAAAGATAATGTTAATTAAGTTTTGCTAAACCTTTATAAAACACTGGAGTATTGAGCACAGTTTAAAGCACCACTGCACTTCTGGAAAAATGTCAAATCTTTGGAGAGAATGCAGGAAAAATTTACAAGTATAAATTGGGCACTCGAAGGTCAAGATAGTGGACAATGAGCTCATTCTAATTCTACTCTGGAAGCCAACCTCAAAAAGAAACATCTTGGTGGTGAATTTACAGAATTATATTAGACATTTAATGGGATACTTTCTAGCTAACACGAAACAGCATTTTTGGATATCCCAAGGCAGCAGAACTAAACAGCACAGGTTCAAGGTTGTGAAAGCCAATTTTATTTTAGACAGCAGCAATCATTTCTCGGCACAGCAGGTGATCAACTGATAGAATGGGCAGTCCCTGAGACCTGCTCACTAGGCTTATTTAAGAAGCAGCTAAATAGAATAATGAGAAGAAAGGAGCCAGGGTATCCTGGTAAAATGTAATCAAATGAGTCAGTCTTCACTTGAACCAGTTTTTTGATCTTATAATGCACTTCTGTCTAGTTTCTGGGCTAATTGGAGATTTAGTGGTGAGATCTGGATGAGGAAGGGGTGAGCATCATACATGGTAGGTTTGGGCCTAAAAGTGAAAAGTAACAGAATTTACCTGAGATAATGGTTCATAATAGTGCAACTACTTAATATTGAAGGACAATGCATGAATTCTATTAGTGCTGAATATGATATAACTAAGTTGCCAATTTGAGAAAATTCTCCAATCTGTCAATTCTACCACGCATTTTATTATTGTAAGATTTATGGCATCAATGAGTTAAGCAGCTCAAAATGCAAATGAACTTCATGACAAATTGTATGCTGTTTGCTTATTTGGATCTTTAGCTGGGACATTTCTGATAACTTAAATGCGTTGCAACGTCAGCCCCAATTTTCACAGTGAAACAAATTACAAGAATGAGAAGCAGCTAAAGAAACACATGATTGTCTGCACAAGTTGCACAGATAATTGCAATTACTTACCGAGATGCAAAAATGTCATCTATTACCAGCTGCTTTCGTCGGTGCAAATCAGTCGTAATATGATAGCTGACACACCATCTCTGGAAATCCAATGTCAGCATCAACTCAGACACAATTAAGGTCTCCCAAGTCAAAGCTTGATTAATCAAAATGGTGGACCTGACAATTGGCAGAGCTCTGGCATTTTTCATTTGATTTCTGTTCGAAATATAGTCCCACTGCGGTGAGGGTGACAGTGCTGAATTATGATTTTGATTTATTTTCAAATTGTTATAATAGAGATTTTAGTGGTTCCATTTGTGAAATAATGCTCCTTGAAACTTACATGAATAATTTAAAATGTGCACAAATAATAGGCCACGGTTCTCCTGGGACTTTGCCAAATATAACCCACAGTCACATTGTTTTTCTGTGCGGTGTTACATGAAATTTAAGTGAAATTGAATGATAATTTATATCTCTGTACGTGAGAATTCAAAGGCTCATTAAGTCTGGAGTGATCATAATGGAAGGTTCTAAATAGGAATCACCACATATTCAGAAATTGGAATGAAAGCAATAGGAACAAAATAACACATTAAAATGTTTCCTTAGAGTAGCAGAAGGAATAGGTTGACCTTGAACTTTTTAAAATGTGGTTAAGAAAAGTGACCAAAGGATAGGAGTATCTTGCAGGGAAAATAGATGGAAGGTGTTTGAGAGGGAAATCCAGGTCTAAGGCAAATTGGGAAAGTTCAACGGGTTCTTAAAATATTATCCTTAATGCTTATACAGGAGACAACAAATGAGCAATAAATTATCTGGCATTCATCTGTGACATTTTGTGGCCATCAACAAGGAAATAACTACAATACACTTTGCCTTTGCTCACAATATCCTTCTGAGAACACATCCAAGATCAAAATTAATTTGTTAAGGTTGACAGAAAATAGTGAAGGCAAACCAACAGGCATGCAGTAATGAACAGTTAAACGAAACAAAATACCTAAAAACTTATGGTTTCTCAGAAAATGGACCTGTACACAATGTTTGCGCTTAATTGTCGGATTCCTTCATGTAATCTTTAAAATTCCCAAGGCAGAAGGTAGCAGGGCCTTCTGCACCACATAGCCAGCACATGGAAGCATCAAAACAAGTCCAGCTAAAAGAAAGATGGCTGGAAAAAGCTGTACAACTGCTAAAGCCACACTCCCAGACATACCCACATAACAGCTGACATATGATCGCATAAGTGACTACAACTTTGGGATATGTGTACAATCATGGAAATCCTGAAGTTCAAGCTCGCTCTTCACAATAGTTTTACCAAGCTTCATGAAGTCCAGTGTAAGAGTGTCAAGTTGTGGCAATGCACAGGCACTTTACCTGGATAACCCATCCATACAACCTGCATGAGTTTGAAGTTAGCACAGGTAGAGAATCTCCATAAATTTTATTGTGGGAAAAGAATACAAGAAACTTAAGTAACTAACTCAAAACAGAAAATGCTGGAAACCTTCAGCAGGTCAGGCAGCATATATGTTGTGTGAAATCGTTCTTTTCTGTCTTAAGGATCAAGGACTCTGAACGCGAGCTTAGTAGACCAAAACTAGTTTAATCACAAAGGCAAACGCGGGACACAATGGATGGGAACAGACACACGCTCACTCACGCACAGGATACCACGAACACGAGAGGGGAAACGCAACTGGGGTAAAATACACACACACACACACACACACACACGCACACACACACACACTGATACAAACAAGCACACAATAACAATGTACAACTTCAGGATATAACACTTCAATGCCCGTCCCACACTAGCATTGGCCCTTAACGCTCCCTGAGTCTGAGTGAAATGCTCCCTGACCATGTGGTGATGCACTCTTACCAATGATCTCTGCAACGTTGTCTCACTACTCCTGGGGTCGTCAAAAGAGGGAGAACTAGGGGATTGCAGCCCTTTTTATGGTCCTAGGAGGCTGGGTGGAGCCTCACTGTTGTGATTTAAACAAGCCAATAGTGTGGGAGTCAAAGACAAAGGTTCCTGCCACAGCCAATGGTCAGGCAGGTTCAGAGACAAAGGGTACTGGTCAGGCAAGTTCAGAGGCAAAAGGTTCTCTCACACCTGAGGGGTGGGTGGAGCCGCACCTTGATTGACAGTAGTATCACTTCCGATCAGAGGAGCAATGCTGTCCTCAGTTCAGCGGGGGTCATTGTCGTTACTGTCACGTGACAGCCATGTGGATTTCTCACAACAATATAGGAGAGAGAAATAGAGTTAATGCTTCAGGACAATGGCCCTTCATCAGAAGTTAAATTTTTTTGGTTCACATTTTTCAAATTGTTTAAGTTTTTTTGTTAAACTTTGAACATATTTTACAACATTTTAATAGTTTAAATAAGTTTCAATGGTTTTAGAATGTTTTAGAATGCTTTTGAATGGCAGAACCATTCTAAAACAAGCATTTTATTTTGACAACTTCGCAAGCCAGCTATGTCTAGGTGCAGGACTTCATCAGTTTAAACTTTCTCAGCTGATTTGTGGCCAGGGCATGTTTTGACGCCCACACACGATAGTTTCATGGTTTGCAAGGGCCTGCCACCTCACCATTGAAGACTGGGTAGTCGTAGGTGTGGGCTTTTTTGCCAGCAAACCTGACAATGTCTGTGCGGGCGTTTCTTTTAGGTCAGTGGTGATCATGGGCAGCACGCCACCAATTGGAAAATTCAGCCCATTGTTTTGTAATAGTGGTGTTTGCCTATTAAATAAAATCCAAGCCGAATGTCAAAACTATATCCTGCTGCAAATAGAAAGTAGTGCACAGGAGGAATCGCTAGCATGTGTAATATCAGTTGGTACCATTTTAAGAATTGTACCATGTGACCAACTATTTCATGTTGATGCATTGTTTCAATGTAGAGGCTAGAAGGGTCTCTATGCCCCAGGGAGGAATCTGTCTGGTTCAGCAGAAGATGCCACTGTAATAAATGCTGCCTTGCAAAATGTATGTTCTTTTACAAATTACATGTCTTTGTTTGTTCAAACTATCCTCTGGTGTCTTAAAAAGAGATACTGAGAAAGAATTTGAAACTAGTAAGTTAAATTTAACAGACTATGTTTACCAAGTTCTTTTAAGTGAGAGGTATGGAACCTTGAAAATCATATTTCTTCTGGTAAGAAGCAGACGGTGGCGGCTCATGTCTTTAATCATATGGGCAACTGGTGCACTGAAAGTGGCTGAAGCTATCTCTTAAATCTTTCACTTGTTGGAAATCTCGGGCGAGAAACAAAACTCGAGGTACAAGAAAACATCAGGACTGGAAAGTGGGGACTGAAACTGAAGTGAATGAGTTAGCCCGGTGATGCCAACAGATTGGAATACAGGGTAGCAGTACAGCAACATTGTCACGCCCGTTTGGAGGGATGCAATTTAAAAGGAATACAGTTATCAAATACAGTTATCAACTGAGTTGAAAAATGAAGTACTTTATGTGTAAGAGAAGCTCTGGAAAGAAATCAAAGTAAAGAAGACTAACAATTGGATTAAGCTGATGAAAGAAGAGCTGGAAGGAAGAAAAATGGAAAGAATAAATAGATCAAAGGAAATACATACTGAGCTCACAGTCAAGAGGAAGGGAAAGGAAAATAGAAAGGTAAATGTAAATCACTAGTTTAAAACCAGATGAAGAGCAATGAAAACACAAAATAAAATGGCATGACATTTTGAGGTGCTGCTAATGTAGGTACCCTCCACGGGCAAACTTAAATCATGAGATAGACATTCTCTCCCACTCTTGATGTGAAAATCACTTGAGCTGATTATTTTATCATTCAGTCAACCTCAAGTTTGCTTAAGTAGACAACTGAAGCAAATCCAGCCTGTTTCACTGATCAAACCCATGCTCTTCAAAAGATTCACACAGATGATAATTTCATTCTACCTCAGCCATTGCCAGTGTATCCTGTTAAGGAGAAATGGAAGCTGAAGCTTTTGTCCATTGGTGCTGAAATTTCTGTACTTGGTATCCATATTCTAGGTTATCGTGATCACTAGCCAGCCTTGGGGGAGGAGTTTGTGGGGGCCGATGACCTGTCATCAATGAAATCAATGCAACCCTTCTGCGTGCTCTCTTGCTAATGCTCACGGCTTCAAAATTTGCCTGGATGAATGGATGGTGCCTGGTGGCCAGGGATGGGGACTTGGTGTGTGGTAGGGTGTTCCTGTGGACTGGAGGTGCTCAGGCCTTGCTCTGATTCTTGTATCAAGAGAAAGAGATTGTATTGGCCTTCGCTTGTATCTCTCAGTACATGTGACATAATGGAATGTTTAACTAGTTCTTGGCTGGCAGTGTGAAGAATGAGCAGCAGAACATAGAATATGTAACACAGAACAATACAGTCAAGGAACAGGCCCTTTGACCCACAATGTCTGCACCAAATACAATGCTGAACTAAACTAATTTTATCCTGCCTGTACATGATCCATATCCCTCCATTCCCTGCATGTTAATGTGTCTATCTAATAGCCTCTTCAATGCCACTATCGTATCTGCTTCCACCTGCCCGCCCCCCCCGACAGCCCATTCCAGACACCTACTACTCTGTGTAAAACAATCCTGCCCCACACATCTCCATTAAACTTTCCCCCTCTTACCTTAACTGCTTGACATTTAAGTTAAGCATTTAAAGCCAGTGCTTGACATTTTTGTCAAGTACCTTTAGTACTTGACACTTCTATCCTGGGAAGAAGATTCTGTCTGTCTACTCTATCTATGCCTCTCATAATCTTACTAACTTCTATCAGGTCTCCTCTCAGCCTCCAACGCTCCAGAGAAAATAATCCAAGTTTGTCCAACCTCTCCTCACAGCTCATACCCTCTAATCTAGGCAGCATCCTTTCTTCAGCACCCTTTCTAAAGCCTCCACATCCTTCCTGTAATGGGGCAACCAGAATTGCACACAATGTTTGTAATAAAGCCTGAGTTAATGAGAAGTCTCTTACTTCCCCATCTCCAACATCACCTAAGCTCCACCCCCCCCCCCCCCCCCCCACAGAATTCAAGTGTTTTTTTTCTCCTGCAGGCCACCTTTCTCAGTTGTTATGAATTGAATTCGGTGAAGGAGAGGAAAACAAGTAGGGACTTCCTTTAGCCCAGGTGGATAACCTTTGTGGATGTGCAAGATTCAGCAGTGGGAGATAATAGGATACTTTGGGAGCTGAATATGTCGGGATGTGAGTCATGAAACACTTTTATGGGTAAGCTGAGATTGTAAAGTGCACCATGTAAGATCATGCTAAAGTCAGAAAGAGCTTTAAAATATGAGAAGGTTAGATAATCGTAAATGCCATATTTGCTTACTCTGTTGCAATATTAGAAGGTCCTCCTGCTTCTTTTGCACTGGCTGCCCTGATGAGGTAATTACACATTTTTAGTCTGTCATTTCCAGGTGGTGAAGGTGACATTCAATATTATTGTTAAATTTTGCAAAGCCAGCCCTTCTTATTGGTTTAATAGGCTCCATTCATGTGAAAAATAGATAAAATCATCCTGGTCAGCAGTTTGATTGGCTAGGGGCAGGAAGTCTGCTGAAGTAACAGCTTTAAAGAGCTATTGCTTCTCATTATACTTCCATGGAGTGTTTGCTATGTTTAGTTCTTATGGTTTTTTTCTCCAGTTGCAGCAACCAGAGCAGCAGAGGGGAGGAGCTAACAGTTTTTTTAAAGTTGTGTGATTGGCTAAGTGTGTGGCAACTCAGCCAATGAAAGGAAGGTAAGTTAAAGCAGAGTGGCCATTGTGAGAGTGGACCAGTGTAGGAGTGGGAATCTCAGGCTTTGGCAAGGAGGCACAGGTGAGTAGCAGGTAAAAACAGGTAAGGTTTCTTATAGTAGTTAAATAAAAAGACATCAAATTATAATTTTTTAAATAAAGTAGGGATGCAGGATCAGGTGATGTGTTGTAGCTGCATGATGTGGGAGCTGGTGGACCCCTTTGTGGCTCCTGGTGACCATATCTGCACGGTGTTGGTTACTCTAGGAACTCAGGCTCAAAGTTGATGACCTGGAATCTGAACTTCAAACACTGTGATGCATCAGGGAGGGGAAGAGTTACCTGGATGCTGTGTTTCAGGAGGCAGTCACATCCATTAAGATGAGATAAGATATCTTTATTGGTCACATGTACATCGAAACACACAGTGAAATACATCTTTTTGCGTAGTATTCTGGGGGCAGCCTGCAAGTGTTGCCATGCTTCCGGCGCCAACATAGCATGCCCACAACTTCCTAACTTGTACATCTTTGAAATGTGGGAGGAAACCAGAGCACCCAGAGGAAACCCATGCAGACACAGGGAAGAAGTACAAACTCCTTACAGACAGTGGCCATAGATTAACTACTTAAAATTCTGTCGGTGTAAGGGACAAGAGGGTGTGACTGCAATTGAGACAGGTAGGGCGATCCAAGAGGTAGTGCTGGAGGAGTCTCAGCCCTTGAGCTTGTCCATCAGGTCTGAACTTCTTGCTCCCTGTGTGGATGAGAGTGGGAGCTGTAGGAAGGATGAGCAACAGAACTGTGGCACAGTAGTTCAGGGAGCCATTCAAGAAGAGAGAGAGAAGAGAAATGTAGTTGTGATTGGGGATAGTATAGTCAGGGGAATAGACACAATTCTCTATCACAAGGATTGAGAGACCTGAAGGCTGTGTTGCCTGCCTGGTGCCTGGGTTCAGGATATCTCATCTGACCTGCAGAGAAATTTGGATTGGGAGGGGAAAGATCCAGTTGTCGTGGTCCATGTGGGTACCAACAATGTAGGTAGAACAAGGAAAGAAGTTCTACTGAGGGAATATGAGCAGCTAGAGACTAAATTAAAAAGCAGAACCAAAAAGGTGGTAATCTCTGGATTGCTAGCTGAGCCATGTGCAAATTGGCACAGGGTCAATAAGAGTAGAGAGTTAAATGTGTAGATCAAAGGTTGGTGTGGGAGAAGAGGGTTTGAATTTGTGGGACATTGGCACCAGTATTGGGGAAGGAGGGAGATGTTACAATGGGATAGGCTCCACCTGAACCATGCTGGGACCAGGGTTCTGGCAAATCTCATAACTAGGGATGTAGATAGGGCTTTAAACTAAACACTGGAGGGGTGGAGGTGGTTTTAACAGATTGGAAAAAGTATGTATAAAGTAAAAGGGAAGGAGAATGCAGGAGATGTTACTGAATTTAGTAACTTTAAGACAAAGCTTAGGAAGGGATAAGAGTTTAACTTCAGGCAACATGGAGACAAATTTGAGAAGAAGGTGGTGAATACAGGACAGAAGGTGTTATATATGAATGCACGCAGTATACGAAGTAAGGTAGATGAGCTCATAGCACATTTGGAAATTAGCAGATATGATGTTGTGGGCGTCAGAGTTGTCGTTGATAGAAGATCACAGCTGGGAGCTAAACATCTAAGGATACACATCCTATTGGAAAGACAGGCAGGCGGGCAGAAGGGGTGGGGTGGCTCTGTTGGTAAAAAATGAAATCAAGTCCTTAGCAAGAAGTGACATAGGATCAGAGGATATAAACTCCTTGTGGTTAGAGTTAAGAAACTGCAAGGGTAAAAAGACCCTGATAGGAATTGTATACAGGCCAGGATGTGGGGTACAAATTACAACAGGAGATAGAAAAAGAATGTAAAAAGGGCAATGTTACAATGGTCATGGGGGATTTCAATATGCAGGTAGACTGGGAAAATCAAGTTGGCACTGGGTTCCAAGAGAAGGAATTTGTAGAATTCCTACAAGATGGCGTTTTATAGCAGCTTGTGGTCGAGCCCACTATGGAAAAGGAAATTCTGAATTTGGTGTTGTGCAATGAACAAGATTTGATTAGGGAGCTTAATGTAAAGGAACCCTTGGGAAGCAGTGATCATAATGTGATAGAATTCACCCTGCAGTTTGAGAGGGAGAAGCTAAAATCAGTTGTGTCAGTATTGTAGTTGAGTAAAGGTAACTACAGAGGCATGAGAGGAGCTGGCCAAAATTGATAGGAAGGGGACCCTAGCTGGGTTGATGGTAGAGCAACAATAGTAGGAGTTTCTGGGACTAATTTGGAAGACGCAGGATCAGTTCATCCCAAAAAAGAAGAAGCCTAAAAGGAGGATGAGGCAATCATGGCTGACAAGGGAAGACAAGGACAGCATAAAAGCAAAAGAGAGGGCATACAATATTGCAAGAATTAGTGGTAAACTGGAGGATTGGGAGTCTTCTTTTAAAAAAAAACAACAGAAGGCATCTAAAAAAGCAATAAAGGGAGAAAAGGCGAAATTTGAAGGTAAGCTAGCCAATAATATAAGAGGATATCAAAAGATTTTTCACATATATAAAGAGTAAAAGAGAGGCAAGAGCGAACATCGTATCACTGGAAAATGATGCTGGAGAGATAGTAATGGGGAACAAAGAAATGGCGGACGAACTGAATAAGTATTTTGCGTCAGTCTTCACTGTGGAAGACACCAGCAACATACCAGAAACTCAAAAGTCAGGGGGCAGAAGTGAGTGTAGTCGCTATTACTAAGGAGAAGGTGCTTGGGAAGCTGAAAGGTCTGAAGGTAGTCCATAAGTCACCTGGACTGGATGGACTACACCCCAGGATTCTGAAAGAGGAGAATGGGCAAAGAAGTGACAGATGGAATACAGAGTAGGGAAGTATATGGTCATGCAATTTGGTAGAAGGAATAAAGGAGTAGACTATTATCCAAACATGAAGTGAATTCAGGAATCAGAGATGCAAGGGGATTTGAGAGTCCTCGTGCAGGATTCCCTAAACTTGCAGGTTGAGTCGGCAGTAAGGAAGGCAAATGCAATGTTAGCATTCATTTCAAGAGGACTAGAATATAAAAGCCAGGAAGTACTGCTGAGGCTTATTAAGGTGTTGGTCAGACCACATTTGGAGTATTGTGAGCAGCTTTGGGCCCCATTTCTTAGGAAGGATTTGCTGGCACTGGAGAAGGTGCAGAGGAGGCTTATGAGAATGATCTTGGGAATGAAAGAGTTAATGTATGAGGAGCGTTTGATGGCTCTGGGCCTGAACTAGCTGGAGTTTAGGAGGATGAGGGGATCTCATTGAAATCTACCGAATACTGAAAGGCCTGGATAGAGTGGACGTGGAGAGGATGTTTCCAGTAGTGGGAGAATCTGGAACCAGAGGGCACAGCCTCAGAATAGAAGGATGTACCTTTAGAACAGGGGAGAAATTTCTTTAGCCAGAGGGTGGTGAATCTGTGGAATTCATTGCCACAGGAGGCTGTTGAGGCCAAGTCATTGGGTGTATTTAAAGTGGAGGTTGATGGATTCTTGATTAGTAAGGACGTCAAAGGTTACGGGGAGAAGGCAGGAGAATGGGGTTGAGAGAAAAAAATAAATCGGCCACGATTGAATGGTGGAGCAGACTTGAAGAGCCAAATGGCCTAATTCTGCTCCTATGTCTAATGCTCTTGTGGACTATTGGTAATCGGGGTGATAGTAAACTTGCTCTGTTCCTGACAATAATCTTTAGGCCCTCCAACAATTGATTCCCTAGAGACAAATGACATTCTTGGAATAATGGCCCATTTTCATGTGAAGTAATGGGTGTAAACAATTGCATTGAAATGGACTAAACTGAGCAAATATGAAACCATCAGGAGAAAGGCAAACACTGATACTGACTGGCTGTACATTTTACTATCAAATCATTGTTCATACTGGCCAAAATAAGCCTTTGAGCTGCATGACCATCACAACAAAATAACATGAAAGACATAGAAAGATTTTGTCTCCTACACGTTTCTTTTGCAGAAAAGCTATAGATAAACATTTTGTAGGGAAAACAAATGATACAGAAATGTTGAGAGATAACCAAAGGTGTGTGGTGTATGAATAAATCCTTTGCACGTCTTCACTTGTACTGATTTTTTTTCCTCAGTGAGTTAGTTTTTTTTGCAGAATTGCCAGCAACTTGGGCAAACTTGAGAAGGAGAAGATGAAATCAGTTGACTGAACACCTGAAGGCTTGAAGAAATGCCAGTCAGCAATCAATTGCTGATGATCAGTATCTTTTCAAGTATAGGTATAGCTATTGCCACCATCTCTGGACCTTGCACTCAAATGTATAAAAATATCTGTTCCTTGAGGCCTGCACCTGCTGTCTTCTATTACACTTAATTTTTAACACTGTTTAAGATGTAGCTGAAACTGTTATGTTGGAGTCATCCTACAGCGTCACAGAAAGGAAGCACAGAATTGTTATTAAAGAGCCTCCAATGGTAAACATAAGGTATTAGAATGTGAAAACACTTTATTGCATTTTTATTAGAAATGCTGATGTTAAAATAACAATTGATAGCATGATGTTATAAGGCAATAGTTAAGGAAATAAGCAACCTGGTCCTTCTACAAAAACTGAGTATTCAGAATTTTCTGCTGGAATGCCTTTGACCTTAAATGTTAAATCAATTTCTCTGTACACATATGCTGCCTGACCTGCTGTGTATTACCAGCATTTTCTGTTTTATTTCAGAATTCTAGCATCTGTAGTTCTTTGTAGATACAAGAGACTGCAGATGTTGGAATCTGGAGCAACAACCTGATGGAAGAGCTCAGTGGGTTGAGCAGCACCTGTGGGAGGAAAGGAATTGTCAACGTTTTGAGACCTGATGCAATGTCAATAACTCCTCTCCTCCCACAGATGTTGCTTGACCTATTGAGTTCTTCCAGCAGATTATCTGTAGTACTTTGTTTTTGGATTAATGTTTCAGGTCACTAACTTGTCATCAGAAGTTGAAAATAAAGATTTAATGGTTTGGAAACCCTAAAGTAGCTCTGTATGTTGGACCATGCTTGTTTTTTTTTGTGAAGTCTTGAATGATTCATCGACATGCACGGTATGCAAGGAATTGTGTGGCGATTACAAATCTTGAATATAAATATCAACCCACTTCCTCCACACACACCATCATCTTTCCATTAGCACCAAATAATCCTGCAAACAGCTTGCCTACTCCTCAATACTTGACATTAATCCATGCCTCACCATTCCACACAAATTACAAGGTCCCTTGCAAGTTACTTCATTGACCAAAAATGAGCAAGACCAGATGGCTGTATCAAAAATAACTTAACACAATTATTTAGTTACTCCAAGATATGTATTAAACACCCACAAGCATGACCTTGCAGAACTACAAGTCCTACAACTACAACTCTTCCTCCCAGAACTCAGGCATTGTGAAACTCCTGTGGGTTCAGCAAGAATTGAGTCAGGCAATTCAGATGCTTGCTCTGATAACTGAGATATTCCTGGCCTTCTTTTTATTTTGTACTCACCTACAGAATCTAGTAAATTTCACAGAACCAAAATGTTTTTTTAACTGTTGGAGCTGAACTTAAATTATATGTGTCTCCAAACTCTCTCACCCCAAATGAGAAACCTGGAACAATCAATATAGTGTTGAGTATGGGTTGTGGAGGATCTGGCAAACAAACAGCAGAAAAATTTGGATCTATCACTCAGTGGTGCTCCCAACCCTTGACTCTACTCCCAATCTGTCAGAAAGACACATTTCAGTCCATAATATAGAACATAGAACAGTACAGCACAGGAACAGGCCCTTCGGCCCACAATGTTGTGCTGAACCAATTACATTAGTAATAAAATGCCCAACTAAACTAATCCCTTCTGTCTACACAATGTCCATATCCTACCATTTCCCTCACATTCATGTGCCTATCTGAGAGCTTCTTGAATGCCCCTATCGTATTTGCCTCTACCACCACCCCAGGCAGCGAGTTCTAGACACCCACCATTCTCTGTGTGTAAAAAAAAACTTGCCACACACATGTCCTTGGAACTTGCCCCCTATCACCTTAAATACATGCCCTCTGGTATTAGCCATTTCAACCCCAGGGAAAAGACATCTTTCCACATCTTTTATTATGTGCCGATGGAATCCATCCAGACCAAAGGTTTATCTTCCTTTGGTTTGATTAGCTTATCAGTTATCTCCTCACTTCTGACTTAAATATCTTTACATCTCTTTTGATTTCTTGTAGTAATACTATGCTAAGGTTAGGGTCTACCATTTTAGATTCCCTGAGAATTAATGACACAAAATGACTGGACAAGATTTCTGCCATTTTACCATCAATATCTGAACAGTTATCTTATGTATTCCTTTGTGGACCTATATTATCTTTTCTTTTGTGATGTGAAATAATTAGTTTTTTTTATTTTAGTTGATAATTTAACTTTGAGCTTTTCTTTGTCTTGCTAATTAGTTCTTTCCTTCTATTCCTTTTTGTTATCTTCTCCTCTGTTAGCTATGTAGTTAGTTTCTGCTTTTTTCTTCAGTTTTCATATTTGCCCTTATTCCTTTATTCATCCGTACTGGCTGGTTTGTTATAGAGGCTGTCCAGAGTAACAACTGGTTCCGTTTTTACAGACATCCATAAGCTGATTTTGTTCTTAAGTCAGAAAATACACAAAAATCACTCGATATGATAACCATGCCTCTACTGTATTGTAATGAATGGCATCAAAAGCACAAGAATGCTAAGAAAGAACAATTACTAAAAATGGAGAGAGGAAACTAGTTCTGTCATTCATAAGAACATGTTTGTATATACATCAGACTTTTGAAGTTAATAATACTATGGAAGCTCATTCTTATGTAAGGGTGTCCATAAATTGGGTATTCTTAACCCGGGAAGGGCCTGTAGCTTTTTAGTGGGATGTATTTATTCTAGACCTTATTGCTCCTAACTTTATGTTTTCAACCTTGTTCTATTTCTTTGTTTTCCACTTTATTTTCCTCAGTTCCATTCTCATCTCCTCAAATTCAATGTTTCTTTTTCCAGTTTAACAGTTTGTCCAATGGAATATTTATGTACTATTCAGGTTTTAGCTTAATCCTTATTATTACACAGTAATCACTATTATTCAAATGTTCCCCTACTCTCGTCCATTTTGGTTCATTTCCCAGTTCTTCCTCTGTCATTGTACCTTTTGTACACCAAACACACACTCACTATACCCCTTTCAATTTGTTTTCTTTCCAGTTGATCCAGGGCTCTTTAAAATCTTCTGTGATTTTTATTCCATGTAGTTTACTCATTTCACATATTTGCATACAACTCCTTCCTTCACCTCCTTTTCATTGTTAAGCAATTTGCATGTACCCCCATTAGTATGAGTGACACTTTGACATATGAGAAATTGGGCATATGACATATTACTTGAACCCGGTGTCAGGGTATTTTTGTGCTTTTAAGACATTACCTACTGCAGAGGATAAATTTTACAAAACCTTCCTTTAGCATTTTTATCAATTATCTTAATTGTTATCTTTCCATTGTCTTTTTTTACATAGTTTCTCATTTTTCTCTTCACCTATGTTACTTATGCTCCAGCTTTGTTAATCATCCCTTTTTCTTATTTTATTTTTTTATTTTCTGTATTCATTTCTGTCTTTCTGCATTTGCAAGGCCTGACAACAGTTTCTTTTGCCATATAATTAATGGAGCACGGCAGGCTTGTTCAGACAATCTTCAGGGCTGGATTTAACCCACAGATCTTATCTCTGCCCCATAGCATCCATTTATTCAGCTCTGCTCAAAGTACTTGAATCTTTAATAGAGCCATCACTGTTCTGTACCGTGAAACAGGATTGTGTTGCCAAGTAACTCAGGTTTCAGTTGCTCAGTGGGCAATACTGGGTTAGAAATCTGCTTTTTGTTCTATTTATTAAGTATTACCCTGGAAAAAAAATCCTCTTTTTTAGGGTCAGCAAAATCAGGGTTATTTTATTGTATATATGCCAAATATTGCCTGCTCTCTGAGCCTTGCATTTACTCATAATCTTGTTCAGGCTGGCTAAAATATTGGTAATTTCCCTGTTTAATCCATAATTGAAGGATAAGTTCTGTCCTTGGAATTATGTGTATTTTGCATTTTTAGTCTCAATAATTATAGTGTAGTTTTCAGCAACTTTGAGAAGGAACCTTTACTAAAATGTGGGGCCAGAGTTACGAGTTGCTGACATTTCAATGATCATTGTGGGGAGAGGAAGAGGTTAGGGGAAGGGAGGAGAGATGAATTAAGGTTAGACTCACCTTTATACTTATGTTTTCTTAATTTATTTCTGGAATCAGCAACAGTTCTGTGCTGCATACACAAGGAGTGCTGACAGATAATCCCACATCAAGACAGCATATCGTCAATGAACTAATCTTCGGAGATTTAGAAGCTTTGAAGTTTTCTTGCTTAAGGCATTCCATCCTCAGAGGACAGTCACTTTTTCCCATTGAATACATTGACTCACACTCAACGGGCTTTGATTTTTAGCAACAAAGATAAAATGGTACATGTTTCATTTACTAATTGTAGTTTAATGGCACCATCATGTGTTTGCAAGCAGATAGCCTCAAATGCATCAGCACTACATAATCTCCAAATTAGGCATTCTACAATGCATGATTCAGAAATGCAGATTTCTGTTAGTGATCTTATGCCTTGTTCAGATAAAATTCAGCCAAACAAAACTGTAATATTTTCTTAATGGAGTTAACCAGCTGCTGATAACATGCTTTTCACTTTAATCAGTGCAATGTGATGACTAAACCTCACACAAAGAATTCATCTTTGATGAGCACTTCTTGTTATCATGTTACCATTTGTCTTGCTCCTGGATTGTGAATTGTGAGGAGTGGATGAGGGGATGTTGGTTCCAATTTACATATGGAACGCGAATACAGCAAGAGAGGTATGTTACAGTGAGAGCTACAGAGCCACCAGAAATATAGTGGAGACCAGCAATAGAGTTCCATTGATACCTGGGGCTAACTCAAGATTGTTAGAACTTCCTGCCACAGGCACTTCCTGATGGATCTTTTGATCTTCAGAGGCCCCACTCCAGAGGACTTCTCTTTTCCTCTCCACTTCATCAGCCAAGACTTCCAAAGCCAGACCAGATCATTTGTGTCTATCTTGTTCTGTGCTCTGGCATATCTTCCCAAACCTCCCCAAACCTGTGGAATGGTTTCCACAGTTGGATTCTAAAAGTCAAGGATTTAATCAGCAAGGATTTAATCATCAATTAACAACTCCTAAAATTGTGCCTCATGGATAAGCAGCAAAGTGATAAACTCCACTTCTGGTGCTGGCTGGTCGACCCAAGCAGGATAATCAATTGGGGAGTACAAATTTTAGGTGCGATCAACATTGGGCCAAAGTGGCAGGAATTACTAATGTACTATAATTCCAAGACACATTTCAGCATGATTGAATTTCTCACCAATTGTTAGCAGAATTTCCCATTTGCAGTTGCACAACAAACTCATTCTATTTGCTTTTAATAATATATAATTTTATAATGCTATTCCCACAGAAATGTTGTCTTCATATAGAAGTTTTAGTGTGATGAATGCACTATTTTAACACTTCAAGAATGTTATTAAAATGCTTGTAGGTTTGCAACCCTCTCTGTAGGCATGTCTAATTTGTTGCCATTATCACTCTACTTCATGTCTTCTTTAGTAGATCAACAGAACTAAATTTTGATATAAGTAAAATAGTGGGTGTAAGATGAAAAGATTTGGGGGAATTTGTGCATAAATCTTTGAACTTATTAAGACAGGAAAACAATATAGTATATTGGAACCTGTGCTTTAAAATTAGAGGCACAGAATGCAAAGCATGATTTGGCCCCAACTGCAGTACTGTACTCAATTCTGGCACCAAGCTTTAGGGCAAAAATGAAGACGTTGAAGAGGGAACCAATTTGTTGGAAGAGTCAGGGATGAGGGAGTTTAGGTACCTGGAGATGCTGGGATTGTACTTCATAGAGCAGAAAGATATTTCTCAAGGAAATTTTATTGAAGCAATTAGAATCATGAAGGGTTTAGGGTAAATAAGGAGAAACTGTTTGCAATGTCTGACAGATCGATAGCCACAGATTTAAAATGATTGGCAAAAGACCCAGAGGCAAAATGAAGAAATGATCTTTATACAAAGAGAGTGGTTAAGTGGAGCAGTGCATGAATAGTAGCAGCCTTTGAAAGGGAATTGGGTAAATACTTAAATGAGAAAATATTAAAACATATGAGGAAATTATAACAGAGTGTAATCAACTGGTGTAAAACAGAAAATGCTGGAAATACTCAGCAAGTCAGGCTGCCTCTGTGGAAAGAGAGATGGATCTAAAATGCTAGTTCTGTTTCTCTTCCCATAGATGCAGCCTGCCCTACTGATCATTTCCAGTATTTTCTGTTTTTATTTCAGATTTCCAGCATCTGCAGTTTTTTTTAGATTTTCGTGTAATCAACTGCTGGTTCTTTGTGGGAACCAGCATCGATGTGAAAGGCTGAATGGCCTTGTTATGTGTTGTACCATTCTGTAACTTTAAGGTTAAAGTCCACACTCTATACTTGGATGCACAGAACCAATTTTAATCCTGATGCGAAAAGGGAGTCGTGGGTGTAAGATCTGGCAGTCCAGTACTCCATCTGTTCGCATCGCACTTGCACTTCAAGGGCCTCATCAATAGCCAAACTTTAGGAGTTGATTGTGCCATTTGGGCCACAAGCTCTGCAGTCCTACCTGTCTGCCAAGCAGCCCTGGGAAAGCTGCCAAAGGATAAATCTTAGGCAGAGGAGGCCCAGCTTGTTACATTTTAAGATATTGTTATATCTTTCCTTGAGGGTCAAAAAAAGCAAAATTTCTCATTCAAGGGTCTCTCTTGTGAGATTTCCACCTTTCCTTTGACCGCTTTTTCCCTCCTTATTCCTGCCATGTTCCTCCATTAATTTGCCTGGATGGCAAGGCCATTCCTTCACAGGGGCTTCCAGCTACAATGAACAAGCAACAGTGAACATTTGAATTTAAATGAGGCCTACAGTTTATGTGGCCCATTCCTTGCATTGCTCCACTTTGCAATCTGCCACTGTCTTTAGCCAATGCACATGCATTTGTATCCCAGTTAATATTGGAATTGTCAAACGCTGGAAGTTTTTGACTACAAAAATGTAAAGATTGACACATTATTTTGGTTTATACTTTGGGATATTTTTCTAAGTCAAATGAGATAATTAAGATTGAGTTGCAATATAAATTGAATAAAAAAACAAAACTATTAGACTGCAGAAAATGTAGCTGTTAGTTTTATGTACAAACACTGTCAACCTATGTTTACTGCTTTACAAGCATAATTACGCATGTCATGTACATAAATAGCATTATCTGAGTTGCTTGAAGTTCAATAACTTTGTATTTCAGCTAATAGAATCATTGGATTATTGTGGAATAGAAGGAAACCATTCAGCCCATCAACTCTATGCTGTGTTCCTGCAGCAATGCTGTTCTGATTGCAGTATTTGGTAAAATTGTATTGGTTACATTAAAAATTCACAGATATATCTTTGAAATCATATTTTATTTCATACAGCAAGTAACTCCAAAAGCATAATCTGACGTCAGCTCACCAGCTATCAAAGATACATCATGGAACTGCCAGCTACTTCATGTGATCTAAAGACTAATTGAAAATCATTGCTTCTACATTGAATTGGAGGAAAGGGCAGACATTGGTCTCTGTCAATGGAATAGCCAACCACAATTACATGTACATGCAGGACCCCTTTTTAACATCTGCTCAAATGACAAACCAAATGGACTGGATCTATATCCTACTGACTCACCACACAAATCCAGACTGTCTTGTTACTCCAAATTACATGCTCTCTTTCAAGGCACACATGCAGAAGGTGAGAGGGTAAGTCAGCACACAAGGAAAAAAAATCATCCGCAAGTTTGCAAACCAAAATAGGAAGTGCACCCAGCTATATTCAGAACCTCCTCCTCCTCCTATGTTACTGCTATGCTGAATACACTTTGACCAATGCTCCACCGACCCAAAGTACATCGAGCTAATGCCAAATGACAGATGATAATTTAGCACAGGATGTCCAAACAACATCAATGACATGCGTATCTTGGCTGGATGATCACCACCTGATATTCAGAAAGCCATTATCTGTCAAGGAGAGAGGAAGCAGCAGGTAAAAGACAACAAATACTTTCACCGTTGTCACAATGCCTGAAGTCATTTAGGAGTTCCCTCACAATGATAGATGCCACACCTGCCATTGCGACAAGCAGGTTTGATTTGGAGAGCCAGGTACTGGGCATCAGGGTGAACCACATCCCTTGAGATTTAGGAAGGATGGGCTGCCTGGAAGGTCCTGAACTGCCTCTGCATTCCTTCTGGCAAATCAAGAGCTGACATTCTCCTCCTGATCCAGGACTTGTGATTATGACATTTGTCACTGGTCAAGTGCAACTGCTTCAGGGTCAACTAGGAATGTTGAAATGTACTCGCCAATAGAAACAAGTATGACATTGGTGGATGGACAAGAAAGAAGAAGTTGGCTGGAGCACACCATTACATACCAGCTCTGCAGCAGATGACTCAATGATGGCATCAGGTGAAAAAAGGCTCACGGGCATAAACCAAGAAATTGTAAATATACCATGTAGCATGCTTACTCACCCATCACCCACCCACCCACCAGCACCCACCGTTAGTCAGGCCAATTTTTAACCTTCCAAAGCAAGAGTTGTTACATACTTACTTTTAATTTACTTCATGTAAAGCAACTCCTCTGAGATAGGATACTACACAAGTTAAAACTTTTCTTTTTCATTTCCTTTCTTGCATTCTTGCACACTGTATTTTAGGAGTCATGCCAAATCTGAGGGTTACTAAGTATAGAGAAGAAGCAGCCTGGATTAGTTCATCAGTCATCAAAAAACTCAGTTTTAATAAGCATGAAGAATGGAAATAAGTGAAGACTTTTGCACATTAATTGGGCTATACACTTAGACAATGTGCACCTAGACCTGCCCCAGGCATAATGTGAAGAAAGAACTTCATTCATTAACATATATTATTTTTAATTAATGATATTATTCCTAGTGAGCACTAAAGTGATAAAACAGATGGTAAAGATGATGGATACTGAACATTGCTCGTTGGACAATCACCAGTTGACAGCTTTACTGCTGTGTTATCAAGCAGATTGTCTACCTGAAGTGGTGAATCACAGTAAAGTAGCATACAGTAAAAATTCTTCACTGAGTGTGTCAGTTTTTGAATAACTACTCTAATTAGATTTAGATATGCTTCTACAAGTAGCACAGTTGAGTGGTAAGGACAGTGTTCTGGCCAAGTGACCGTCCACATTTACCTGTATCAACTGACTATCAGTTTTAAGAAATGCTTAAATTAAGTTTAATGTGATAATACGATACACTAGGACATCTGGAGAAAATTGTATTGTAGGTAAAATGCTGGTGTTAATCTTTCCCCCTTCTAACCAGCTTGAGTTGAGTCAACATTTTAAAAGATCTATTAGTGAATTTGAAACATGACCATGTTGTGTCTAAGGCACGTAAAATCCAGTCATATCAGTCCCAAGTTAATCAAAGTGCAAACGGGATTGCACAAGAAAACTGGCATTGAGCCTTTAAATGGAACAGCTGGGGAGCTAAAAATCAGTTACTGATAATGTTTCACTGAATTATAATTTCAAGCTTTTGTAGTGCGTTCTGCAAAATCTCTCAGGATTCACTGGCAAAGGCTAATGGATGATTACTTAACACATTGTGCACAGGGAAGCAGTAGTTCAGAGCCCTTAGTTCAGTAGGAGCTGATACCTCCAGCGACATATTTTCAGTCATACATGTTTTGTTCCTAAACCTTCATTATCAATCACAATTTTAAATCCATTTTGAGCTTGCGGTTGCAGGTCATTCCCACACTGACTTGTCTGTCCTCAGCCTTCTCCACTGCCAGAGTGAGTCCAGACACAACCTGGAGGAACAGCACCTCAAATTCCACTTGGGTAGCCAACAGCCCAATGGTATGAACATTGAATTTTCCAATCTTAGGTAACCTCTGTGTTCCTTTCCTACTCCCACTAGTCCACCCAGGGTCTCTCTCCCTTTTCCATCCCTCCCCGCACCCCACCCTCCTAAGTCACCTAGACATCAGCCTCAGTCACCTGGTTCCATCTGCGCATCACCCACATACCTAACTACCTGGGTTTTTTCTCCCTTGGTTCACCTTTCCTGTCCCCCCCCATCATCCCTCCCTTATCTGATTCCACATCTACCTATCACCTACCAGTCTCTGACTCAACACTCTCCCCTCCCCCTGCCCCACTTGGCTCCATCTGTCCATCATCCCCCTCATGTGATTCCAGCTATCACCTACCAGCCTCTGTCTCATCCCTCCCTCTCACTTCCATATGCTGGCTGTCTTCCCTCTACATTCTCAGTCCTGCTGCAGGGTCTCAGCCCAAAACGTTGACCATCCCTTTCTCTCCACAGATGGTGCTCAACCCATTGAGTTCTTCCAGCAGTATATTTTTTGCTGTGTTTCCACAATTTTAAAAGTTTTACTTTAAGGTATTCATATTACTGGTTATAAATTTCAAAATAAAAACTGCTACAAATTATTAACTTACTAAGCATTCATTTATATCAACTCAAGTGTCCTGTTGGAATTCAAAGAAGACAAAAATATGCAGGCCAACAAGTCCTGTTGCATGACGAGACTTTTTATGCACTGTACAATTAAATTGCAATATAAAATTGATGACAAAATGTGAGCAGTACTTTCTAGCCCACACAGCACACAATACACCCTTCAATTACACAGTTCTGTGCATGTTATGAATGCAGAGGACTCAGGTCAATTAGTTTATAACTCCCTTGTGAAAGTGACTCATGCACATACATGAATGGGCAAGTTGTCTTCTGAAAAAAGATTGGACAGGCTGGGTTTGTATTTGCTGGTGTGTAGAAGAGTGAGAGGGGAGTTAATTGATACAGATAAGGTCCAAAGAATCCTGACAGGTGAAAGTGGAGAGGAAGTCTCCTTTTGAGGAAAAATTTACAAAATAAAAGATTTACAACAGAGTGGAAAGATTTTTTTCTCTTTCAAAGAGTTATGAGTCTTTGAAATTATCTTCCACAAAGGGCAATGGAAGGAGAATCTTTGAATACCTTTAAGACAGGGGTAGATTATTTCCTGATTAGTAAGGGGGTGAAAAGTTCCCACAGGTAGGCACCATTGAAGTTACATTTAGGATCAGCCATAATCTCATTAAATGGTGGAACATAGTCAAGCAGCTGATTGGCCTATTCCTGCTCCTAATTCATATTTTTGTGTGCTATTTGTACATTACAGGCCATATATAAGGAAGCAAGTCTGAATGTTAGAGACAAGCCTTGCACCTATACAACTGAAAGGGTTCATAAATTTGCTGTAAGTTTGTTGTGGACCTTGTTCAAGACAGACACACAAAAACCCCAGAGCAGCAAACATTTGGGGGTTTTCTGAACATGTGCTGTAATGTTTTATGTTCTATAAGAGTTAGGTAGACATTAGAGCAGGGTAAAATGTTGGCACAACATCGTGGGCCAAAGGACCTGTACTGTGCTGTAATGTTCTATGTTCTATGCAAAGGTAAAACTATCTGTTAGTAAGTGAAGACATGAGTGATTTATGGTGGTCCAAGGGGGCCTCTAGTGTTGAAAGTCCTGAATTGAATGGGAGTAAATTGAAGTTGCCTGTCCCATATGGCATTGGTCCGGGATGCCACATTTTGCATTATACTAACAGCGTCCATAAAGACAGGGTTAAAGAGGAATACCAACAGCGCTGCACTGTGAAGGTAAGAACACAATGCCATGACTCTCTGTCCTGCTTCTAGGTCCCATATGAAGTCGAGCACTTGTCCTTGGGGTTCATGCGACATCAAGCTCAGGTCCTCAGATCCAATAAGATGGATGGGAGACCAATCAAATATTTGTTCAGGACACAAGCAACCAGTCTGGATCTGAGCAAGTCTCTTGCTGCGCAAAATACAATCTCAAAGAACTCTCCTAACAAGCTGTTATATACAGGATGGAGTGTAAAGTTCTTTAAATTAACAGCCCTTGCCCATCCTTGCTACCTCCCCCACCCCCTGCAGATATTACTCTTGTTGAAAGTAGGCATGTGTCTGTGAACTGAGGAATTCCCAAGTAAAGTTGATGCAGTGAAAGACAATCATTCTTAAAGATGGGCAAGGGAGAAATGTGTACAGTATCCTGACTTAAGAAAGTGAGAAGTATTTGCCCTCCTAAATTAAAGAATAAAAGAAAGGCATCACAGAATTATCTCAGAAGATAGTCACTTGAGATTACATGGAATATTGAGTTAAAACTCTTGGATTTGAATGTCATTTAACATTAAAATGTTCCCAGGGATGTAGTTCTACTGCAAGGAAGTATCCAGGCAATTCCTCACTGAGTTAGAGCAGGACAGTAGTGAATATCATTGAAGGTTTTTTTCAGTCATCACATTGACAGATGTTCCTCTAACAACCGGTTCCTTGATTCAAGGGTTACAAATGTTCACTTCTATCTGTGACTGAAACACTAACAAATGTGAATTGTTGTTGGCATCTGTGTTCACTTTAATACTTGAAACACTATCTCAGAGTTCTAGGTTTACTCAGTGATAAGCTCTCATGAGACGGATGTTCAGCCTCGTGAGGCCAAGTGCTGCACAATAACAGCATTACTCTGAGTTCTGCCTATCTTGGTGATGCTGGCAATTGTTCACTGTTAATAGTTTTGAGTGAAAGATCTGGCCTGCTATTTATCTCCTCTTCTGATCCTATTCACAATAGTACCTTGTGATATTTCTACCTTAACTGCTCTATTCTCCGAAAGTGCAATGATTTTACTAACTCAAGCATCTCAGATAGTTTGATTTCTTTGCAAGACCTTCTGAAGTTACTTTGATGTGCCTTCTTCAAAGATTTTTGTTTTCAATTCTTACTCAAGATCAAAAAATTCACATTTTGCAGCAATTTGTCACAGGTGCATGAAATACTGACTAATTATTTTGTTTGTTTCTTGCCTTGCATTATCTCATGCCACATTCTGCTGTGGAGTGTGAATAGCAATGAGTAGATTTTGCTTCTACATAGTTAGCAGTTGTAGGTGATAACACTTCATAATACCTTCTAATTTTTCACCACCATACTGTGACAGGAGTGTTTTTTGTTTCCCTTACATCATCTGCAATTTCAGATCCTGTTGTTACCTCTTCGTGCAAAGCCACTACTCCCAATGGGATCGAACAAAAGATGGCTGGAAAAGCATTTTGAATAATATGAGATTGGACATGGCCATTGCCATCTTCTGTGGATAGATGCACTGAATAAACAAAGCTTTAATGTTTAGTCAAACAAACATTTCTGATATTGGTCGACTTATGCAGAGTCCAATTAATTAGAATTCATTGTCTTGTCAGCAGCTGCAAAGCTAACTGGCAGGCTGATTCACTTACAGGCACTGCGGGCAAGGGAACCTTCACACTGAATTAAAAATCAACAGCAAAAGTAAAGTCTGAGTGGTACTTGCACACAAGATATTCAAAATGACAGCAACTACTTTTAGTTTGTTCATCTTCATTGCTGGTGTGAACTGTGATTATGTGATTAATTAGACAAACTTACTACTGCATGATGTAGAACAAGTGCTTGCACAGGGGGCACATGTGAAAACCACTCTCTAACAGTACTGGGACGAACTGGGACTGGATCTCCACACAGCAGCATTTTAGCCTATGTTTGTGTTAGGGCCACACTGTATTTTTGCAGGTGAATATATAAAGGAAAGTGAGCTATATATGCAGCAGAATTTTAAATACACATAGGAATTTGAAAATGCATTAATATAAAACGGTTAGAAAAAAAGACGGAGGTTTCATGGGTTTCGCTTCGGCAGAGGTTGGGACTTTGGGACAGGTAAGTTTTCCTTCTTTTTTTTGTATAGAATTTTTATTGTAAGGTTTAGTTGAGTAAGGATCCGTTTTATAATTTTTTAAATAAGTTTTAATCAGGAATAGTGGGGACTGGACTGCGCAGATGCGTGACGTCAGCAGGTAAGGCGCGGGCTGTTTAAAAGGCGATCCACCCTATCCAGCCGGCAGCATCGGAGCGGGCAGCAGAGTGAGAGGGAGCAGAGTGTTCTGGGCTTTGGCTCAAGGGGCTTCGGAGTAAAGAGGCGAGGAAAGGTAGGTGAATTGAGTTAAGGAAGGAGTATGAGTGCGGTTTCCTGTACTCAGTGTCAGATGTGGGAGATCCCGGAGTCTCCCTGCCTCCGGGAAGGCTACATCTGCGCCCAGTGTGTCGAGCTGCAGCTCCTGAGGGACCGTGTTAGGGAACTGGAGATGCAGCTCAATGACCTTTGTCTGGTCAGGGAGAGTGAGGAGGTGATAGAGAGGAGTTATAGGTAGGTGGTCACGCTGGGACCATCGGAATCAGGCAATTGGGTCACAGTCAGGAGGGGGAAGGGGAAGGGGAAGAGTCAGGTACTAAAGAGTACCCCTGTGGCTGTACCCCTTGACAATAACTACTCCTGTTTGAGTAATGTTGGGGGAGACAGCCTACCTGGGGGAAGCAACAGTGGCAGTGTCTCTGGCACAGAGCCCGGCCCTGTGGCTCAGATGGGTAGGGAAGGAGTGAGGAGGGCACTAGTGATAGGGGACTCTATAGTTAGGTGGGCAGACAAGCGATTCTGTGGACACAGGAAAGAAACTCGGAAGGTAGCTTGCCTCCCAGGTGCCAAGGTCCGGGATGTTTCAGATCGTGTCCAAGATATCCTGAAGGGGGAGGGAGAACAGCCAGAGGTCGTGGTACATATTGGTACCAATGATATAGGTAGGGAGAGGATTGAGGTCCTGAAAAGAGACTATAGAGAATTAGGAAGGACGTTAAGAAGCAGGACCTCAAAGGTAGTAATTTCCGGATTACTGCCTGTGCTAAGTGACAGTGGGTATAGGAACAGATTGAGGAGGAGGTTAAATGCATGGTTGAGGGATTGGAGTAAGGAGCAGGGATTGAGTTTTCTAGATCATTGGGGCCTCTTTTGGGGCAGGTATGACCTGTTCAAAGAGGACGGGTTGCACTTGAATCCCAGGGGGACCAACATACTGGCGGGGAGGTTTGCTAAGGCTACTGGGGAGAGTTTAAACTAGAATTGTTGTGGGGTGGGATCCGTACTGGAGAGACTGAGGAAGAGGTGTTTGACTCTCAAACAGAGGAAGCTAAGAGTAAATATCATAGGCAGGTGATAGAGAAGGTAAGTGTCCAGACAGGCTTGAGATGTGTCTATTTTAACGCAAGGAGTATTGTGAACAAGGCGGATGAGCTTAGAGCTTGGATCGATACTTGGAGCTATGATGTGGTGGCTCCGGGGCTGGAATGGTTGATCGAGTGCCGGGTTTTAGATGTTTCAGAAAGGACAGGGAGGGAGGCAAAAGAGGTGGGGGAGTGGCACTGTTGATCACAGATAGTGTCACGGCTGCGGAAAAGGTGGACGTTGTGGAGGGATTGTCTATGGAGTCGCTGTGGGTGGAGGTTAGGAACAGGAAGGGGTCGATAACTTTACTGGGTGTTTTTTATAGGTCTCCCAATAGTGACAGGGTTATTGAGGAGCAGATAGGGAAGCAGATCCTAGAAAGGTGTGAGAATAACAGAGTTGTTGTGATAGGGGATTTTAATTTCCCAAACATCGATTGGTATCTCCAGACAGTGAGGGGTTTAGATGGGTTGGAGTTTGTTAAGTGTGTTCAGGAAGGATTCTTGACACAATATGTAGATAGGCCTACAAGAGGAGAGGCTGTGCTTGATTTGGTATTGGGAAATGAACCTGGTCAGGTGTCAGGTCTCTCAGTGGGTGAACATTTTGGTGATAGTGATCATAATTCTAACTCCTTTACGTTAGCACTGGAGAGAGATAGGAACAGACAGACTAGAAAGGCATTTACTTGGAGTAAAGGGAATTATGAGGCTCTCAGGCAGGAAATTGGTAGATTAAATTGGGAACAGATGTTCTCTGGGAAAAGTACAGAAGATATGCGGCAAATATTCAGGGGGTATTTGTGTGGAGTTCTGCATAGACATGTTGCAATGAGACAGGGGAGTCACAAGAGGATACAGGAACCGTGGTGTATGAAGGCTATAATAAATCTAATCAAAAGGAAAAGAAAAGCATATAAAAGGTACAGAGAGCTAGGTAATATTAGAGATCTGGAAGATTACAAGGCTAAAAGGAAGGAACTTAAGAAAGAGATTAGGAGAGCCAGAAGGAGACATGAGAAGGCCTTGGCAGGCAGGATTAAGGAAAACCCCAAGGCGTTCTACGTATGTGAAGAGTAAGAAGATGAGATGTGAAAGGATAGAGCCTATCAAGTGCAGCAGTGGGAAAGTGTGTATGGATCCGGAAGAAATAACGGAGGTACTTAATGAATACTTTACGTCAGTATTCACTCCGGAAAAAGATCTAGGAGATTGTATTGGAGACATGCAGCGGCCTGAAAAGCTTGAGCATGTAGATATTAGAAAAGAGGTGGTGCTGAAACTTTTGGAAAGCATTAAGTTAGATAAGTCGCCGGGACCGGATGAGATGTACCCCAGGTTGCTGTGGGAGGTGAGGAAGGAGATTGCGGAGCCTCTAACGATGACCTTTGCATCGTCGATGGAGACGGGAGAGGTTCTGGAAGGTTGGAGAGTTGCAGATGTTGTTCCCTTATTCAAGAAGGGGAGTAGGGGTAGCCCAGGGAATTATAGACCGGTGAGTCTTACCTCAGTGGTTGGTAAGTTGACAGAGAAGATCCTGAGAGGCAGGATTCATGAACATTTGGAGAGGTATAATATGATTAGGAGTAGTCAGTATGGCTTTGTCAAGGGCAGGTCCTGCCTTACGAGCCTGATTGAATTTTTTGAGGATGTGACTAAGCACGTCGATGAAGGGAGAGCAATAGATGTAGTGTATATGGATTTCAGCAAGGCGTTTGATAAGGTACCCCATGCGAGGCTTATGGAGAAGGTGAGGAGGCATGGGATCCAAGGGGACATTGCAGTGTGGATCCAGAACTGGCTGGCCCACAGAAGTTGTTGAAGGGTCATATTCTGAGTGGAGGTCAGTGACCAGTGGTGTACCTCAGGGGTCTGTAATGGGACCCTTGCTCTTTGTGATTTTTATAAACCACCTGGATGAGGGGTGGGTTAGTAAGTTTGCGGATGACACAAAAGGTTGGGGGTGTTGTGGATAGTTTGGAGGGCTGTCAGAGGTTACAGAGGGACATAGGTAGGATGCAAAGTTGGGCTGAGAAGTGGCAGATGCAGGTCAACCAAGATAAGTGTGATGTGGTTCATTTTGGTAGGTCAAATATGTTGGTGGAGTATAGTACTAATGGTAGGACTCTTGGCAGTGTGGAGGATCAGAGGGATCTTGGGGTTCGAGTCCATAGGACGATCAAAGCAGCTGCGTAAGTTGTCTCTGTGGTTAAGAAGGCATATGGTGTATTGTCCTTCATCAATCGGGGAATTGAATTTAGGAGCCGAGAGGTATTGCTGCAATTATATAGGTCCCTGGTCAGACCCCACTTGGAGTATTGTGCTCAGTTCTGGTCGCCTCACTACAGGAAAGATGTGGAAGCCATAGGGAGGGTACAGAGGAGATTTACAAGGATGCTGCCTGGAATGCGGAGCATGCCTTATGAAAGCAGGCTGAGGGAACTCGGCCTTTTCTCCTTGGAGCGATGGAGGATGAGGGGGGACCTGATAGAGGTGTATAAGATGAGGAGAGGTATTGATAGGGTAGGAAGTCAGAGGCTTTTCCCCAGGGCTGAAATGGTGGCCACAAGAGGACATAAACCTCTTGTGCTGGGGAGTAGATATAGAGGAGATGTCAGGGGTAAGTTTTTTACTCAGAGAGTGGTGAGTGCGTGGAATGGGCTGCCGGAAACGGTGGTGGAGGCGGATACGATAGGGTCTTTCATGAGACTGTTAGATAGGTACATGGTGCTGAATAAAATAGAGGGTTATGGGTAAACCTAGTAATCTCTAGGGTAGGGACATGTTCGGCACAGCTTTGATGGCCAAAGGGCCTGAATTGTGCTGTAGTTTTTCTATGTTTCTGTTTCTATATTTCAAAATATTGATTTGGGAGAGAATAGACAATTGCTATTGATTTCCACTTTTCTTGTTTTACTGTAATATATACTAGGTTACCAGTTAAAGTGTGTTTTTTTTCCTTATTTTGCAATGATTTTGACACCAAACCCATTGCAATTTGTTCTTCATGATGTTGTTATATAATCCATACTAGTTATGATATCTGACCTGAGTCTGACTATCACTGAGCTGTAACAACGGAGTCCACTCCTAAGCAGAAAGGGAGTCTGCACCTGCCCCCCCTGCCATTAACTTTTAATGTTAAGAGAGAACCGTAAATTTATTTAAATTCATCAAGCAATCCACAGAGGTTGTGGTGCCTCAAATTTGCATTTATTATTTTGTATCAACATGCCTTTCCTCATAATAACACATTGTAACAATGAAAAAAAAACTTAAATCATTATGTTTGGCTTGTTTCAAGCAATGGTACCACAGCAATGTTATGAGCAAACTGTACAGATGGACTGAACTGTCCTCCAGACATGGAACCTAGTATCAGGATCCATATGGTGAGCCTAGAGTGCTTATTGATTATTCTGCAAAGGCTATCCATTGGGGACAGAAATAACTTGCTTTGCTGGAGCTTCTTATCATGGATAACTTTTGAAGTTTAGGCACTGTAGTGAAGCAGTGAAAAGACAGCAGCTGGAGTATTCACACCAAAGGAACCAGTGATTAGATGATGGAGATGAAAGTATGGTCCAGGCCACCAGATAGTTTCCCTGTTTACTAAAAAGAGACTTCTGGGATGATGCTACAAATACTGCTATCAGATGCAAAGTGGAGGTGGAGTGCGCTGATAGGGGACATGAGGAGAGGTGAATTCGTCTTATCAAAGATAACACAAAACTGCAGATGCTGGAAATGTGAAATGAGAACAGAAAATGCTGGAAAATCTCAGTAGGTCACCCAGCATCTATGGAAAGAAAAAGCAGTTCACGTTTCACATCAGAAAGAATTCATGTAATTCTTCCTGGACAGAGAGCAGAGGCTGGCATGCTTTTGCAGACATAGGACACTTCCTCATGTTTCAGGAGTGATTGATAACACAGGTTTCATGAAGGGATCACACCAGAACCTAAGCCTGCTTGTTGACCCCAAGAGCCTTACCCCCTAACCATTCAAATATTCCACAACCACAGCCAGATATTCACGGTCCAGTACGAAACGAGTGAGGAGCTCACACATTTCTTACATTCTAAGACAGTTAGCTGAACCATCGTACCTCCACATAAGACCACCCCCCTTGGCTCCTGGGGAACAAGTGCCATTCTCCGATATCCTGGCTTCCAAATCCATTTAGAGCCTCCATTACCAAATCGGATTGCTCTTACATTGAGAGATACAGAGCCGTCTGTGTGTTCATGTAGAACACTATTGGATCATGAAGTAAAGTCTAGACTGGTCTGGAAACACATGTCATTACACTTTATACAGCTGCCTCTCCCTTGTTGTGTACAGCTCATTCTGGCTTTGTAGTAGTACAGTCCTTGGTGACCACTGCACAATAAAGGGAGAAGGAAAAAAAATAGAGAGGAGAGGTGAGAAGTGAAAGGGTGCATGCTCACACAATCATCAGCTTTGAAATCAGAAGAGATTGTGGGATGAGGACAAAGTGGAAGTGCAAAGAGGATTAGAGTCACAGGGTAATACAGCATGGAAACAGGCCCTTCAGCCCAACTCATCCATGCCAACCATGGTGCCCATCAAGCTCGGCCTATTTGCCTGCATTTGTTCTATATCCCTGTAAACCCCTCCTATACACATACTTATCCAAGTGTGCTTTAAATGTTTTTATTGTACCTGCCTCAACCACTTCCTCTGGCAGCTCATTCCATATACCCACCACCCTCTGCAAGAAGAAGTTGCCCCAAGGTAACTTTTAAATCTTTCACCTCTCACCTTAAACCTATCCCCTCTAGTTTTTAGTTCACTTTCCCTGGGAAAAAGATTATGTGTGTTCACCCTATCTATACCCCTCATGATTTTATACCCCTCAATCTCTTATGTTGCAAGGAATAATTAGATCTGAGGATCTTCTCCAATTCAGCCCCACTGCCAGACACGTTAGCAATGATTGCTCCACTGATAATCAGCACGGTTTCCTCCTTGCAAGTAAGGTCATTTATCTGTTCCTATCTCTTGTCCAATAGCTGCTGTCTTTGAACATGTTCTGTATGAGAGGGAAGTGTGTCAATGTGTGTTGTGGAACATGTTTGGATCTGTGGCTATCATTGTTGAATAGTAGGAAATGTGTACAAGCTATGTGGTGTGGGCTGTGCTCGTTGTGTGAGGAAAAGATGAACTTATAATTGTTAGCTAAGAATCCTGATTCATAGAGATTGTTGCTGGATGAATGATGGGAGTGAGGTGCAAGGAGCAGTGACTAAGGCCAGTTATGTCATTGGTGGGGTAAGGCATTTTCTGATCTTGACCACATATATGAGCTCATTGAACATCTTGCAGCCCTGTATCCAATATCCTTGGGGCTCAACTCCTGGCATTGACCGCCACGGCCATTTGGTACCTCTCTTTATTTTTTCTGATGGTCCTTCTGCAGGTCCTGTCACTTCTTGCAGTTATCATGTACCTTCACATTGCAAGGTGCAGGGTAACTATATGCAGTGCAGCTTAACTTCTTAGTGGTAATACCTGCTCATAAAATTTTCCCCTTGCTAATGCCTGCAGCAAGTAAAAGCATTGGCTGGATCAGGCAGAGAAGTATTTCTGGACTGTATGCCTTGAAGCAAATAGGGTTGGTTAGAGGTATATTGCCAGACCCATGTCTGCTTTTGATGGTTATTGAATTTAGACTGCTAAATTTTCAATTATATGCAAAATATTATAAATGCGTACTGTCAAAGAGAGATACAGCACAGAAACAGACCCTTTGGCTCACCGAATCATGTCAAGCATTAATTTTTATGTGAACTCTACCTTAACTCATTTTATTCTCCCCACATTCCCAATTACTTGCCCTTTTCCCTAGATTCTATCATTCATGTACACACACGGGGCAATTTACAGTGGTCAATTAACCTGGAAACCCACACATTTTTGGGATGTGGGAGAAAACCAGAGCACCTGGAGGAAATACACACGGTCACAGAAAAATGTGCAAGTTCTACACAGACAGCACTGATTGCTGGAGCTGTGAGGCAGCAGCTTGACTAGTTGTGTCGCTGTGCCACCCTGTTAATTGACATAGAAATGCTCAGCTGCTTATAAAATAGTCACTGTTGTGGAGTTCTTATTGATACATCCAAAACATGAGAAAACAGGGGAATATTCAGTCCATTAAATCTGTTCCTTTCACGGAACAGCATACTCAATCATAAAACACACACAACTCATTTAAATTCTTGAGAAAAGGTCTTGCATTTTCTTTGTGAATGCATACCTAACCTTACATCCTAGCTTTACATTTCTCATTGGCTGGCATGCTTCTCAGCATAATTATGAAGCTTAATTTTGCTGCCTTGCATGCTACTGTTTCAAATTATATCTGCAGTGTTCTTATGTTCAGATATAGATGTCCAGAATGTGATAATAATGTTGGTAAATTCATTATTGCTGACACATTGCAATTCACTCATGCTCACAATTCATGTGGGAAATTCAAATGTGCAGAAAACTGCATTTAAATTTCCCATATGAATTACAAACATTAAAAACAATTCCACAATTTGAAAGACTTGCAAGAGAATTATGAGCATAAGTCTGCTCTGCTTGTCTGAAGAAAATAGAAATTATTTATTTGACCATACTATTTATCAGCTGCTTGAAGTTTACTTTTTTATTTCTGTGCTTTTTGTTTCCTATGCAATTCTTTATTCAAATATCATCTGCGCCACAGTACGAGGATCTTCTCCCTCCCAGCCTACATTCAAAGACCTTCTAGTAGACTTATCCTTATGTAGTGTCCTTTTATCCTAGGAGACCATCTGCTCCTTCCCCCCAGGAACATTTTCATGCAGCAGGCGTCTAACAAAGTGTCCTCACAAGTTTTTATAATTAATAATCAATATGTTCCAAATACTAAGCTTGCCTCATTGTGAATTATATATGCATTATGCATATCACAGAAGTTGATGTTGCTAAAATATCTTTGTTAGTAAAAGCCAAGAAACATAATCCTGGGGATTATGCTGACACTACAAAAGTCTGTAGGATCAATGTCAGTAAATTTAATTTTACAGAGAGAACATATGTGTAGGTAATATTGTGGTCACACATCTTGTGTCAGGTGGTCAGTCGAGATGTTTGCTTAAAAGAGTGGGAAATATCCAGAACAGGGACATCTAGAAATCATTATACCCAATCCCTCTTGATGCACCTTTATGCAGTACTATCCTATTTCTAAAATAACTAAATTTGAAAGAACGCTGGGTGTTGGGAGCTCCTGCTCCAATTGACTTTACAGCTAGTTAAGGGTTGGATGTACAGTATGTCCCTTCCTTCGCATTCTGGAAAACATCAGAAAACCATGTTCCTCCCATATTCACCTGAATTAATCTAGTTATGGTTATAAATGGGCAAGCTCAAAGTCAAAGTCGAGTTTATTTTCCTGTGCACAGGTGTAATGAAAAACTTACTTGCAGCAGCATCACAGGCACAATTTGAAAGACTTGCAAGAGAATTATGAGCATAAGTCTGCTCTGCTTGTCTGAAGAAAATAGAAATTATTTATTTGACCATACTATTTATCAGCTGCTTGAAGTTTACTTTTTTATTTCTGTGCTTTTTGTTTCCTATGCAATTCTGATGAGAGGGAAGTGTGTCAATGTGTGTTGTGGAACATGTTTGGATCTGTGGCTATCATTGTTGAATAGTAGGAAATGTGTACAAGCTATGTGGTGTGGGCTGTGCTCGTTGTGTGAGGAAAAGATGAACTTATAATTGTTAGCTAAGAATCCTGATTCATAGAGATTGTTGCTGGATGAATGATGGGAGTGAGGTGCAAGGAGCAGTGGCTAAGGCCAGGTCAGATAACTAGCATTTACAAGAAAATTATAAATTAAACATAAATTGTACACAATTTTTAAAGAAGGAACACAATCATAACAAAAAAAAAACAAAGTCCATTGCAGTGCAAAGTCGTCAAAGTGGACATAGTGTTGCTATACTAATGTAGTGATTAGGGTTGGTATTGGTATTGGTATTGGTTTATTACAGGCTGTTTGTGCAGTTGGTTCAAGAACTGAATGATAATGCGACTGTTCTACTTACCATGGGAGTTCTCTGCTGTCACCGTGACTGCAGTCCACATCTTACATCAGGCAGACATCAGGCTAGCACTCGAGGAACTAAATGTCACAACCAACAACAACGAAGCAACGTATTTTCATACTCTGCAGATTTTCAAAGTAATTTGTATCTGAAGGTTCCCCAGAATTGACATTTGCACTCTTGTGTCCTCTATAAGTTGGCACCCAACACGTCACAATTCTGATGAAGTCAGTTCTGATGCCTTTGAGAGGTGAGATCCCAGTTTTGCATATGGCAGATTTTCCAAGCTCTTGTAATATCAGATGGTTCCCTCCATATAAATTTCTAAAGAATATCTTAACTTTATTTTAAAGAAGTCAGTCTTTTATTAATTAATTTAATTCTTGCAGGATTATTAAAATGCAATTATATCTGAACTTGTTATGGATAGTTTTTGTTCGGCCTGTAACAACTGAAAATATGTATGTTATTGCAGGTGATGTGATTTCCACCCCCTCTAGCACCCCCACCCTTCCACCACCCAACTCCCCACACACCACGAGCTAGCAAAGCCAATATCTTTAATGCTGCAAATAATTAAACCCATTTTAGGGCAGGCATATCCTGCTCATTTCTGGTTATTTAAAAGAATTATAGTATCATGCCCATCTCAAGATCCCAACATGTGTCCTGTCCTGCAAAGTTTTTAAGATTGAAAGTGGACAGAAACTAACATTATGAGGATGGCTAATGACAGAGATTGCTTCCACAGGAGAAAAATATTCTCAGTACAAGATACACAACATGTTTGCGTAATATACACTTACATAATAAAGGCGTGCACAATAATAGGTCTTCCATTGTGTGGATCACTATTGTGGATTAAGTACCAATCAGAGTCCAGATTGCAATGAGCAAATGCAATGAGCAATTATTTGAGTGATACAATGTCTGCAGAGAGTATCCCCTAGAGCTGGAATGCACCAATCTGCTACTAATATGACCATTCATGGCTCTTATTTATGGCAGCTGAATACTTGGCCATCCCTTTCTCCTTAGCATAGGTCTGATACAGAAAGCCCCCTTCCCCCCTCCTCCTGTCCCACCATTATCTTAATGGTTTTAGCTTCCCTTGTTTTGTTACTAAACCACAGCTTATCCATCCAGTATTCACAGCCTATAGCCTACCCAACTATGATCCTATTCTATTCTCACTCACTCTGCACTCATCCATGGTCATGGTCCTCAGGCTTCAATACAATTTCCTTCCCTGACACGTTTGAATCATGTCAGCACTCAACTGCTGAACCTATCTGAGACTGGACCATTGGATTTCTTACTTCGGTCAAGTATCTCATCATGCTTCATGATTAGGTTACAGTCAGTTTATTACAATGTAGCAAGTGCAGAGCATATGATGAAGACTGAACTTCTCCCACTCAGTATTTAAATACAAACTGGAGTGGAGTAATCATAAAGAGAACTGGAGACATAAGGTCATAGATTATGTGATTCTAGTGCCTCCCTTAAATTAATTATATCAATGAACTTTGAGCCACGGTGAGATCACAGCTTGTATGGCATTATGAAACAGATGTAAGGTGGAGATCATATCTGAGAAAAATCAAACAAAAGAAAGATACTCCACACTATCACACAGTTTGCAACATCAAATGCTTTTGTGCTGTCGATAAACATCACTTTGATGTTGATTCTCGAAGATGTCACACAATGAAGGTTATATCCACTGTATCTCCACATTGAGGAGTAACTCTTCAGCTACTGGGAGGGGACAGCTGAGGAAGACACTTGCAATGATTTCCTTTGCAGATACCTCAATTGGATTTGTCTCCTTTCTTGAATGTAGTCAAAATTATGGCATACCTGAGGTCTACTGGTATGTCCTCCTTCACCTGGATGTCAAAGATGAAGTTATGAATTTCAGACTCCTCTCTGCCAATTTTAGAAGTTAAGCAGGCTCTAGCAAACCTGTATTACCACCCTAACGCTTTTTCTCAATCTTTTGCATTGCAATATTTCGCCTCACTTCCAACATGCTCCTCACTGAAGTGGAGCTTACCTACTGGTCAAATGGGAAAGAAGTCAACCTTTGTTGCCTCTACGTCAGAAACAAGGTCACTCCAAACTCAGTAATCGAACTATAGTACACATGCAATGTTTGCGTATATGCACAAATGGAGACTGATCTTATGTTATCATCAACTCACTCACTCAAGAGTACAAGGTTTCATAATAGTCTAGGAATGGGTTAGGTGTCTTTCCTTCTTTCTGATCCACAGTTTTTTTTCAGTCTTCTTTGTTTATATAATAGCTAAATCTTCTGCTCTTGGATTCTTTTATTTCCTCTACTCCCTTCTTTAAGAAAAAACCCAAGTCAAGGTATTCATTTAGAATCCATTTTGTGGAGAAACTGAAACCTATGAATATTAAATCTTTTCTTTCCATTTACAAAACCGATGCTGTCATTTTCCTTTAAACTTGAGATCTACTAATAGCCAATAATTGGAGTAATACTAATATTATCATACTCTTGATGTCATAATATTAACATGAGTGCTTGGTGGAAAGGGTAGAGTTCTACAACTGTTGAGTCTAAACAGAGTGTGGTCCTGGCTATTCAGAGTGAACACCACATCCATGGTAGTGACCGTCTTTCACTTGAGGTGCCCAGTGTAAATGACCACACCCCTGATCATATTCTCCAGAAAGATCTTCAGTACCTTACCAGTCTCCTCATAGATCAACTATGAGCTGTTTGCCCCATCAGGCTGAACTAGGTTCTATTTGCTGGTTTGGTGATGTCCTGGATGTTATCACAAAGCAGATTACAATGTTGCTTGGCACTGCCTGTGCCCAGTTCTTTGCTTCCTTTCCCTCTGCCAGATATTCTTCTGCTTGATTCAAATTGCTACTGAGTTCAATTATTCCAATTTGTCTGAGAAACTTTTCCTCCTTTTCACATGGAATTGTTAGCAATAACCTAACCCTGGCAAGTGTACACCTTTATAGTGGAAGAATGTTACTCTATAATCATTTTTTCTTTCTTTTATTCTAATCAAATGAATAATAATATCAAATGAATAATAACACTGCATAATAATAAATTCTCTTTATCGTTAAAAATTCAGAAGATGCTATGCAAGTTCCTCCAGAGAAGCATTCCTATGTCACCAATTACTTTTGGTTTTACTGAGAAGAACCCACTTAAAATCTTGGAGCTGTAACTATGTAATAGCAAATTATGCATTGACCCAGGCAATCATCCTTTTGTAATTATTCACTTTACGCTTGACAAAATGATTCCTGTCCTTTTTTGTGATGAATATTTATGAGATTGTGTAAAGTATACAGTCTTCCTTCAGGCAAGACCATTTGGAGTTCATCAATGTGCATTACCAAGGACTTATGCAAAATAGACCAAGGGACAATCACCAGATATACCTGTGCTCTGTTCACCTGATACATGCCTTTCGTGTGACATACCAAGCAATTGTATGGCTGAAAAGTTGCAATTGTATTTGGAACATGTTTTATCTCTTGTGTACTATAATTGTGATTTAAACAAGGCCTTTGTTCAGTCATCAGTGCATGCATCTGGATAATATAATTGTTCACAGAGATAAACTTGTGGATGATGATGCAAATGATCAAAAAGTCTTCACTTTAAAACATGCAGTTGTTTTGATGCATTTTTCTACCAGATCACAATGCACCACAAAATTAGACCATGAATGCAATCTTTAGTCAACTTAGTTCCTGTCATCACTTTATTGAATAATCCCAGTACTTTTACTTATTATCTCAGACCTTCAACTCACCTCTAAGCTTAAATCATTCCAATGCAAATCTTTGACAAATCAATCTATCCAGTGCATCATGTGGGAAAGACAGCCAAGATATAGTCTGAATTCTGCTCTAGTGAATGAAAATGGAAATCCAACATTGGTTGGTCCAGGGTACACAATAGGAAGTTCTTCATGATTTTGTACAAGCAGCAGAACAAAGTAATCTCTTCTTGGTTGAGGCCTGGTCAGTTGAAATGCTGTCAGATCTGTCAAGTCCCACTGATTTAAAGTAACACTCACTAGTTCTTTTTTTTTAATGTGCAGCATCTTATTTTTGAAAATAGGTGGCGTTCAATATTTTTTAAGGAGATCACAATCTGTTTCATTCATTTCCATATTTAATCTCCCCCTTGCTATAGGTAAACCATTAATTTTTAGAGCTGGATCTATAACACTGTCTCAATAAGCCACAAGAAAGGTGGCTTCAGTGCAGTATGCAACAATGCTGTGACATTTTCATTTTCTTTCCACTCCTATCTGACATGCATTAAAATGAAACTGCCAAACTGATGACAATCCATTTATGCCAAACTTAAGACATATTGGTATTCAGTGCTTCGAACAATTGGATCTTAACCCCAGAGATGTGAAAATAGCTTACAAACAAATGTTCCAATTCAATTCTGCACACCGTTTAATATTTATACATTTTTCTTGGTTGAAGTTTTGCATCAAGGAGTCACTCAATGCAATATAGATGAGTATAACTGCATTACATTTTTCCAAAGTTGGTCCTGAGGCAAAACTAAAATTGCACTCTGAAAGTCAATATGATACATGGTTGACAGGTGGGTTCGAAACATATTCCAGATGACTAAACCACACTTTAAGACGAGTTGGCCTGGAAATTCAATCATTTAACATTGTTTTCTTTCTAGCATTATGCCATGAAAAATCAACATTTCCCAGAACAAAATGCCATAAATACTATTTCCCTTCACTCTGGAAATCACACCAGGCACTTCTGGATTCATCTCACTTTAGACACCTGACATAAGTTCCTTGTCAGCCGCAAGTAGGATGGCTTTAGTCCCTGTGCAGCTATACTTTTGGAGCATTGCTGAGAAAAAAAAGCCCAAATTGTCCTGGGACTACCAAATGATGGCAACTGCTGGGACAAACATATTTCCACAATGCAGCTTTGGATTGGAAGCAATGTAAGGTAAGTTCCTTACTTAGTTTCAATCCTTGAACCTCAGTCCATACGACATAGTGAATACCCTCTGCCCTTTCTATTACTACCACCATCTTGCTTCCAATCCTCAAGGCCTGGGTACCGACCCCGAGATATTGCTCCTGATCCCCAAGCCCATGAGGTCCATGCTTCAATGTTCAGAGCCCATACCTTAATTCTTCCCACTTTCACCCCTGAATCTGTGATTCCGGTCCAAACAAGCCCCAATCCCATGAAAGTCTTGAACATTGGGCATAATTGAAGTTTAATCTAAATGGTGCATTGCTGCTACAATCTATCAAGTGCATTTGGGTGCACTGTACTGTCGAGTCTTTGGATTTTACTTATCTTTTGCCTTCCCCCTCACCACTCAATGGCACACACTTCCTCATATCACACAGCACAATATTCGGATCATCTTCAAAGATCAGGGATGAACCATAACTGGATTGCCTTTAAGTACTTTTCAACTTGTCCCACAGAGCCATTTTCTGTGAAGTTTCAGATCTGCATGCTGTCAACTTCTTCAAACACATGAATTCAATTCTTTATAATTATACTGCAGTGTGAAATTCAGGTATATAGATAAGAAGGCTCTGGTTTCAATCCCCTGACTCTGCTCAGCTAATTTCAGGCAGGACAAGAGTGACAATGCTAATCTTTTTATTTGTAAATTGCATTGCTGCTGAATTCCAGTGCATCAATAGAAAATTGATGAGGTCTGAGAAAAAAAATCATTGTTATTTTAATGTAAAAATTAAAAATAAAGTGCAAATTCTATGATTTTTTTCTGAAGCAAATGTTATGAAAAAGAAATGAATGTATAGGAGTGTGGGTGGAATGAAATTGGATGAATGTTAGATTAGTGTAAATGGGTGTTTGATGGTTGACTGTAGGGACTGTTTCTATACTTGACAATCTATGTTAAGCAAACTCTATATATTGTTATATTCTGAATTGTGCAAACAGCTTCAGGCTGACAAGTGGCAAGTAACATGCAACACTCATAAATGCTGGGATGAGACTATATACCTTTCCCTTGGCATTCAATACTATTACCATATCAAGTATGTCACCGTCAACAGTTTGGGTTTACCACAGACCAGAAACTCAGCTGGACCAAACGCATGGGGCTACAAAAGCAGGTCAGAAGCTGGGTATCCTGCATTGGGTGACTCTACTCTTGACTCTCTCATACCTTCCACCATCTGTAAGGCTATAGTCAGGAATTTGAAGGAATATGCTCCACTTGCCTTGATGGGTGCATTTCCAGGAACACAAAACCATCTGAAACAAAGCAGACTACTTGATTTGATGTCATACATTACCCTTAACAAAGAACAAATCCTGTATGACTGGTACCCAGTGACTGCAGTGTGTACTAAATGCAATGCAATTACTCATCAAGGCTATTCTAACAGAACCTCCCAACTCACAACCTTTACCAACAAGAGCAACAGGAGCAGTTGCATGGGAATACCACCATTTTTCTCTGAGTCACTCACCATCCTAATTTTAAAATATATAGCCATTCCTTATCAACATTGTATCTAAATCCTGAAACTCCCTGCTGAAATATGATTGTCAGAAGGATTGCAGCAGTTCACTACCTTCTTGAGGGCAATTTGGAATGGACTATGAACGTTGACCTTATAAGGAACATTCATATCACACATAAATAAATTTAGCCACACATTGCTTCTGATTAGAATTAAGCAGTGACAAGATTTTCAACAATTATTTAGTTAACATTATGGAATTATTAAAGGGTCATTATTACAAGTACAGTGTTGTTGGCTACTACCTTTATATTTACTGGAAAGGACCACGTACAGAAAAGCAAGGCCAACAGAAGAAAACACGGCACTCATGAGATCCAAAGGGATACATATTATTTATATCTTTGTTGTTGAATCCATTATAACTTATGCTTACGTGGCCAAGTCAGCTGCGATGACAAACAGTTCTGAAACATGAAAAATTCCTGGGGGCTTGTCAGGGTAGATATTAATCTGATGCATCTCCTGGTTGGGTGTCTGGAACCAATTGTTGCAATCTCAAAATAAGGGGTTGGCCATTCTGGATAGAGATGCAAAGAAATTTCTTTACCCAGAGGGAAGTGAATCTTTGGAATTCTCTATCAAGTGTGCTGTGGACGCTCAGACATTGTGTATGTACAGAACAGAGATCAATAGATTTTAACAGAATCTTAGCACCTTCCAAATCAATTCACCCAAAGCCATCCACTGACTTACAGCACTGTCACTTTAGGATGTCCTGCTCTGGCATCACATGTTCAGGTGTGTTCACTGTTGTGTGGCCTGAAATTCTACACAGTCTCTATGCACACAAAAGTTAATTAATCATATAGTTTACAGTTCCAAAGCTTTGCTCAATATTACCAATGAAAAACCTTCTCCAGTGGCAGCAGAAAAAAATAATATGGTCCCACACAGAGAGTCATTTTAATGTATGCTTTCAGACATTAATGAATTTGTAGGCAATTGTCTTCCAAATATCCTGGGGGGCCCGAGTCAGTGAATTTACTCACATTGACACAACACTTGTAGGATTATATTTGTGAGAGTGATCTTTCCCACCAAAAATATGTTTATATTTTGCCATGATGCTTTTAGCTAGAACCCCATGGGGTTTGTTTCATGGAATTGCTTTATGATGTTATTTGGCCATTTATGACTGCAATATTACATTCCTGAGCTGGAATCTGTGCCTTTTTCTAATTTATGAGTGTTCACTGCCTTATTGGGACCATCAGAAATGTAAAGAGAACAGGGTTGCAGGTGTCTCATGACAAAATAATACCTTTTTCTTGCCTCAAATGAAATCTACATCAGAATCTTAAATCAAAGTTATAAACTTACTACAGTGCAGAACAAGCCTTGTTTTTTTTGTGGAATGTTAATCCTGATATTTCCTTATTTAAAGTCACTTAAAAAAATCCCTGTAGAATCAAATGCCTGAGTATGTTGTATAGAATGTAGACAATGAAGTCACATGTATGTTCTTTTCTAAAACAGTTGGAAGCCTTGTGCCCACTGAACAACTAACAGTCCACTGCATCATTTATTATACTCTACAAATTTCTCCTAGATCTTTTCCAGTGAGAGACAGTAATGAGGCAGCAGCTTATTCTTTCCTGTTGCTTATGTTGTCTTTTTCCAGTGTGCACTCTGCAACCAAGAAAGCTCACCAGTGCCTCTACTTCCTCAGGAGGCGAAAGAAATTGGACATGTCTCCTTTGACACTCACCAATTTTTATTGATGCACCATAGAAAGCATCCTATCTGGATGCACCATGGCTTGGCATGGCAACTGCTCTGCTCAGGACCGCAGGAAACTACCGAGACTTGTGGACACAGCCCAGTGCATCACGGAAACCAGCCTCCCTTCATGGACTCTGTCTATACCTCTCGCTGCCTTGGTGAAGCAGCCAGCAAAATCAAAGACCCCACCCACCTGGGTCATTCTCTCTTCTCTCCTCTCCCATCAGGCAGAAGATACAGGAGCCTGAGGGCACATACCACCAGGCTCAAGGACAGCTTCTATCCCGCTGTGATAAGACTATTGAACGATTCCTTTATACAATGAGATGGACTATTGACCTCACAATCTACCTTGTTTGACCTTGCACCTTATTGTCTACCTGCAATGCACTTCCCTGTAGCTGTGACACTACTCTGTATTCTGTTATTGTTTTTACCCTGTACTACCTCAATGCACTGTGTAATGAATTGATCTGTAGGAACGGTATGCGAGACAAGTTTTTCACTGTACCTCAGTACAAGTGACAATAATAAACCAATACCATGATTCATCACTGTTTTCAATTTAACTCTTTTACTGAATATTTTCTTCAAAGCATTGTGGAGACAAAGTCCCATCTTCACATTGAGGACATCTTCCATCAGCTTGTGTGCATTGAAGTTGCCACTCAGAATAGACCTGGCAGCTCAAAACTGGGCATCCATGAAATGCTGTGGACTTTCAGCAAATGGAGAAGTGAACACCACCACAATCTGTCATCTCCTGCCCCAGCATATCACCTCATCCATCTATCAACCATTAGGTTCTCGAACCAACCTGTACAACTCTAATCACTACCTCAGTATAGCAACACTATGACCACTTTGCACTACAATAGACTTTGTTTTGGTTCTAATTGTGTTCTTTCTTGTATAATTTATGTTAAATCTATGTTTTTCTTACGAATGTTGTCTCTAATGCTATGCAGCCGTGATACTGCTGCAAGTTATTTTTCATTGCACCTGTGCATACATATACTTGTGCATATGACAATAAACTCAACTTTTTGACTTTGACTTTGACTTTACCATCATGTGAGTATTAAAAACAAGGCTGAAGTACTTGCAATCGTGTTGAAATAAACAATCTATTTCAGCTTCTGTCTGATATCTTTATAGAATCCAGTTCTTAACCAATTTGATTCACTCCACATGATATCAAGAAACAGCTGATAGCATTGAATGCAACAAAATCTTGGGGACTGGACAACATCTCAGCTGCACTCCAGAACTAGCTGCTCCTCTGGACAAGTTGTTTCAGTAGAGTTACATCACAGTGCTATCAAGTGGCATTTACTTATCATTAATCTGCTCAATAATGCCTAGTTTGGGTTTCACCAAGATCACTCGGCTCCTGACTTTATCACAGCCTTAGTCCAAACGTGAAGCAAATAGCTGAATTCCAGAGGTGAGGTAAGAGTGCTGTACTTAACAAAAAAGCACATTTGACCAAGTATAGCTTCAAGGTGCCTGGTAAAACTGAAGTCAATGGTATTAAAGGGTAAATAATCCATGATTGGAGTCATACCTTGCACACAGGAAGATGGTAGTGGTTGTTCGAGGTCATTAATCCCAGCCCCAAAACATCTCTACAGAGGTTCCTCAAGACAGTGTCCTGCACTCAGTCTTGATGCAAGATCTTAACCTGGAATGTCACTGTACACCTTTTGCACGCACAGACGCTGCCTGAGCATTGACTTCTTTCAGCTTTCTGTTTTTTCTGTTCTACCTATCATCAGTTGCTTTATCAAAGGCCATTCTTCAACCATAAGGTCCGAAATGGGGATGCTTGCTGATGATTGCACAATATTCAGTTCTATTTGCAACACATCAGCAAATGAAGCAGCCTTTGTCTGCATGCAGCAAGACCTAGGCAACATTTTGGCATGGGCTAACAAATGGTAAGTACCATTCACACCACAAATGGCGTGTATAACATTCACCACAAATGGTGAATTTGTGAGTGTTACACTTAATATTCACACCTGACATTCAATGGTATTAACAACATTGAGTCCTCCAACATCAGCATCCTGGGTATCACCATTGACCAGAAACTCAGCTGGACCAACCAGCTAAATATCTATAAGAGCAGGTCAGAGTTTGGGCGTCCTGTGGTAACTGACTCACTTATTGATACCCCAAAGACTTTCTACCATGTATGAGGTACAAACCAGGCAGGAGGTACAGAAACCTGAAGTCCTACACCATCACATTCAGGAACATCTACTTTCCTTCAAGCATCAGGTTCTTGAACCAACCTGCACAACCCTAAACCTACCTCAGCAACAGAGGACCACCTCTTGCACTACCATGGACTTGTCTCTGATTGTGATTGCATTGATGTCCTGCTTTTGCACAGTCTTTTTTTTCTCTCTCCACTCTCTTATATAATTTATGTATAATTTATATTCTGCGTGTTGTCTGTACCTATGTGCCTATGATGCTGTGATGCTGAAATTTTTCATTGTACCTGTACCTCACCGTACTTGTGCACATGACAACAAACTTGACTTTACTTGAATTGATTTGATAAATCAGGATCATGATAGGATATTCCCCATATGTCTAGATGAGCCAAGAAACTCAACACCATCTAGGAAAGCAGCCCATTTGACTCGTCCATCAATCACTAAATTTCCATTCCCTGCACCATCATTTTACCATGACTGTATATTGTACCATCTACAAAATGCACCTGGCTAGGCTATGCCATGAGCTTCCAAATTTGTGACCTCTACAACCAAGAAGGATAAGGGCAGAAGTTGCAGGGGAATACCACCATCTTCAGGTTCCCCTTCAATCCCCACAACCTCCCAGCTTGGAAATAAATCACCAGTGCTTCATCATTCCTGGGTCTAAACCCTGTAGCTCCTTACCCAATAGCAATGTGAAAGGACCTTCATCAGAAAGACTGCAGCAGTTCAAGAAGGAGGCTTATTATCACAATTTCAAGGGCAACAAGAAATGGGCAAAAATGCTGACCTTGCCAGTGATGCCCTGATCCAAAGAATGAAATAAAATAAATGGTTCATAAATAACCTGTTTATTTACCCTCTTTAAATATTCCATTTTTTTCAATGGATTAGTTCTTGAAGACACAGAATTTTACTGTAACACTTGACTGAATTGTTTTTTAATTCTTTCAATGGAATTCACAGGCTGAGCCAGCATTTAATTGCCCATCCCTAATTGCCCTTGAGAAGGTGGTAGTGAACTGCCTCTTCAACCGTTGTAGTTTTTGAGGTGTGGGTATATGCACAATGCTGTTAGGGAGAGAGTTCCAGGATCTTGACCCAGCAACAATAAAGGAACGGCAAAATATTTCCAAATCAGGTGGCGTGTGGTTTGGAGGGCAACTTGCAGATAGTGATACTGTTGCCACTGTCTGTCAGTGGTGCAGTGAATGAATGGTTGTGGATGGGTTGCCTATCAAGCGGGCTGCTATGTCAAGTTTCTTGAGTGTTTTTGAAGCTGCACTCATCCACGCAAGTGGACAGTATTCCATCACATGGCTAAATATTGTGAAATTAGCAAAAATAAAGTTAAACAAATTGTTAGACTGCTTTCACTGTGATTTCTGTTTAAAAACTTTACTAGCTTGTCACTAATGCCAGCTGCTTGGTCATTGCTGCATGAAAATTTTGAAAGCAGTCAGAGCATCAAAGGAACTCTCCCACGCAGCCACAAAGTGCAGAACAGGCTGCCAAGGAGGTGAGGGAAAACGCAGAGAAGGAGGGCAAACGTTTTCAAAATGTCTGACCCATTACCTTGCCACCATCCCTTCATCATCCCCCACCCCATCCTGACTCCACACCCCACACCCACCATAAACATTTGTGCAGATCTGAGGCATGAGCTTATCACTCTGACAGAGATCACACCATGTATTTCTGCTGTACACCATGAAGAAAGGCTGCAACATGTTGTGGAAATCCCTGTAGTGCAAATTGAAATATGCTAAGCAATAAAATCTGAGGGGGAACAATAAGTTAAAAGAACTGTGGGGAACTCAGCCACATTTCTTTGCCAGTCTGCTGCAGGGTCATTGTTTTGTCAGTGATAAATGTAGATAGACGATCACACCTTTAAAATTCAACTTCTTTTGCTAATTGTGGAAATAAGCACGGTGTAACACACCATGGCATTAGATGATAATCTGATACTGAGCTAATGTTAGACGCTTTAAGGTGAAGTGTGCCTAGATTGATTTCCTGATGATTACTAGTTAACCCAGGAATGGTCTCTGTTATGACCTAATATATGTAAAATTGCTTTTATGTATGATCTTCACATTTAAAAAAACATGCATAATGAGTTTTATTCCTGAGCAAGTATTCTTACCTTCCATGACAATTACACAGAGATCTCTAGGGATACAATATTATAGAAAGTTACATACAATGCAGTATTGTTTACTATTTTAACTGGGAATAGTGGAAGTCATTTTTGAAAGATATTGATTGATTATTTAGGTCATGTTAAGGGATTTAGAAAAAAATGATTGAGTCAAGGTTGGTTTGGAAGTAATGTATATATACTTTATATATGTATGTATATTAACTCCCAAGGTCATTTTAAGCAACTAAGCATAGATTAAACTTGCAGATAAACATTGCAGAACACTTAGCAGAGGAAGTGAGTACAGATAGGAATATTTTTAATCACACATTCAAATGCTCCCCTGAAGGCAACTGAAGCAGTTTGCCACAGGAATCACCGGTTAGAGTACTCCAAATCTTTAACCTTGAGATAGAATGTTGAAATTAAAGTTCAGTTTTGAAGAGGCATTCATTAGTCAGTTAGCTTGAGCAACATTAGAGAATTATTTGACAAAGCAACAGTTATCTTGTGATGCCTTTCATGTCCTCTGAACATTCCAAGTCAATTTAGTTGGAAGAGTAATCTCTGCGTTAATGTAGAAACATAGAAAAATAGGAGCAGGAGCAGGCCATTCAGCCCTTCATGCCTGCTTTTCCATTCAATATGATCATGGCTGATTATCCAAATGCAGTACCCTGTTCCAGCTTTCTCCCAATATCCCTTAATCTCTTTAGCTGTAAGAACAATATCTAACTTCTCGAATATATTTAATGATTTGGCTTCAATTGCTTTCAGTGGTCATCCTTCAGATTTGTCTTTTTTATCATTCTAATCATCTTAGAGTGTGATCATGTTTGTTTATTGATTTTCACTATTCATTTCTATGCTTTCCATTTTTGCCTTTTTGTTTCCTACCTTTTGTTTCAATTCCTTCTGCTTCCTCCTCAGTTTCCCTGCTCAACTTCTCATGCATGAATTCAAGTCGAATAGATTACCTGCCACAGGTACCTCAAGGCACTTCTCCAATGCTTCTCCAAAAAGTTTTCCAAATCCACTGGCAGGATAAGTTAGCCAATGTCAGCATTCTCCCCCAAGCCACCATCCCCAGCACCAAGACTTGAATTACCCTCAGCCAACTCTGCTGGGCAGGCCACATCATTCGCATGCATGATGCCAGCCTGTGGAACCAGGCACCTATCCACATGCTACGTCTCTCTGTGGAATTTACATGCTCTCCCCATGACTCTGTGGGTTTCTGCTGGGTTTTCCACTTTCATCCTGCATTCCAAAATACGCTGGTGGGTTAATTGGCTACTGTAAATTACCCATTACATAAACAACTAATGTAACGTACCCAATACATAAAAGCACCAAAGAAGAGTTGATGGACATCTGAGAGAGAATATGTTGCAGAGCTACAGAGAGAAGGAGAATGGGACTGAGGAGATTGCTCTGCTCGAAGCTAGTTTCTACCTGATAGACTTCTGTTGCTGCAATTGGTAATATAAGTAAGTCATGAAAAAGTATTACCAGATAGAAAGAGAATAAAAATGTGATGGTGTTCTCACAGGGTCCTTCAAAATGAGCATCATCCTCACCAAATCATGACAATACCTAATCTACGACCATTCAGAGTGGAGAAATACTCGGGATAAAATTGAGAATCTTGAGTCCACACAGAAGCCTAGAGTAAGTGGCAGAAAGAGTTCACTACTTCCTTAGCTACAGACCTCATCAAGCATCTCCTACCCTACTTGTGACAGTGTCTACAAGTCCCAACTGGCTTTATCAACACCTCAAAATACACAGAACTGGACTGGAAGCAAAATTGCTTGCTACAAAAATTCAACTCAATAAGTCAGTCATGCCTTATCTTCCACCAATTCATGCTGATCCTTTATTTTACCTCAAAGTGGTCCAAGTGTTGTACACTTACAAATGCAATTTCTTAATTGGTATTTAGAAAAATGATCCCAATTAATTTAGAAGCAGCCTGAATGCACAGATTGGGTATATGTCATTCCACAGCTCGTTCATCATAATTATGTGCATTCTATGCATGAGAATTTAAACCTTTCTGTCCGGTGGAGTTATAACAGAATGTAGCACCGAAGGAAGCCATTCAGCCCATTGTGCCTGTGCTGGTTCTTAGAGGGATGATCCAATTGATCCCACTTCCTTGTTGTTCTTATTTTAAATTTTAATAACAGCAAGGAAATGTGTGATTGTCAAAAGCCCAAGCAAGAAAATCCAATGAGTAAGGTTTGGAAAAAGATAGCACATTAAAACTTTGTTTCCATGATTTCAACCTATCTGGCAATCATAAAGCACAAGATAAAGTCCCAGTATAATTTACCAATAGCCACATTATTTTTTGAAGAAAAGCTTACACTAAATCAACTAAGTTGCTTCTGTTGATTTATTTTTAGGCTTGCTTGTGTTGTTGATAACTTGTTCATTCTCCTCACTGTAAAAATGCGTACTAAGTACATTCATCTAACTACTTCCTTAATGTCAATTGCAGGCACATTTTCATCTGCCTTTAATAGGCTCTCATTCTCCCTTACCAATCATTTCCTCTTAATATATTTCTAAAAGCTTTTGCAATTAGTATTGTCAGTTTTCTTTTGCATTCTCTTCTTGCAGGTCATATTACTTTTTTTCCCCATTGTTTCTTTTTGAAGGCTTCCCATTGCCCTTGAGTTCCACTTCTCCCTGCAATCAGCTTGATGGTGTCATGTACCCATTTGTTGACCATGAATATTTCATTTTACAAATGGAGTATTTGCCTTCAGAATCTTGTACTGATGTTATAACATTCCAGATCAATTTTTGAGTCTTTCCATTCTCTGGCCACAAGCTTAGCCAAAACCAGTTTTCAATCTACCCCTAACCCAGCAGCAGAAGAGGAATTCAGCCTCTAATCACAAGAAGGAGGTGTTAAAAGAAAAAAATATAGGAGTTATTGAAAGAGAAGTATGACACTCTGCTTGTTTTAATGACATTCAGAAAGCTACTCTAACCTAGAGAGATTATTCAAAATCGTTGCAAACTGTAATTTTCTCTATAGCAGTTGTTATGGTTTAATATTATTTTCCAGTTGTTACAGATTTTATGTCAATTTCAATTTATAAAACCCCTTGTGAACAGACTAATGGCCTTTTAATGGATCACAAGATGTGCAGACGGTCATGCCCATTTATAATTGCCTGAATGATAAGGTTTCTTGAACAGCTTTTCAGTCTTCTTCATCGCCAGACTAGAGCCACCTCTGCGGAGAGACAATGAGAAGGCCAGATTCAATAGGAAATTAACAAGTAAAATGGGAATGTTTAATGGAGCAGGACTCAAAAACATCCTCCATGTATGAGTGTCATTGCCAAGTCCAATTAATTTCAGTTTTCATTTTTCATTCCAAAATGGAATTATTTGCTTGTAAAAGAAAGAAGGCAAATTTTTTCATCAGTTAGAATGTGTGATACTTACTTATCTGAAGAAAATCATCCAAGGAAGAGCTATCTCGCAGAAACTCTTGCCACCATTTGCATTTTATATTTTGCTTATTGCATTTAAAAATATGGTTCTCTTTACCCAAAAGGTTTGGGTAAAGATAATGCATTAAAGTTGTTGTTGCCACAATTTTGCCCTTGGTGCAGTCGACTGGTCCCAAGTCCCATAATTTCTCCAGAGTTGCACCCTTTGAAATGTATGTACAAATTTGGGAAATGTACCACACATGTTTACATATCAAACATACATTACCTCTGAATAGCCAAGGAAATGAGGCACGTCCAAGGATCAAAATAGACTTGTGAACTTTTCGACTCACAATTTCATCAATTGCTCAAAAGAATGGTTGAAGGACACACAGCTTGCAAATGTGAGTAAGAGGCTCAGAACCTCTACCACAATGGTATCCATTGCTCATTTTTTATCTACTAAACAGGAATATAGTTAACTACATCTGGATTTCTAATCAGCCAATGAAAAGCAAAAACAAAACTGCAGTTGCTGGAATTACTTACTACAACACAGAAGGACATTATTTGGCTCATGGCAGTTTCCACAGAGCAATCCCATCAGTCCCATTCATCCTTTCCTTATTTCCTTGTACACTTATTCTCTCTCAAGCACCCTTCAACTCCCCTTTGATTCCCTTTGCCTTTTAACTATAACAAGGAGTAATTTTGAGTAGCTAATTAACCTACCAGCACATCTTTGGGAAGTGGGAGATAGAGTACTCAGTAAAAATCAACACAATCAAAGAGAGAACATACAAACTCCTCATGGGCAGCACTCTGGATCAATGGAGACACAAAAGACTGCAGATGCTGGAATCTGGAGCAACAAACAATCTGTTGGAAGAACTCAGCGAGTCAAGCAGCATCTGTGGGAGGAAAGGAAATGTCAACGTTTCGGGTCGGATCCTGAATTAGGGTTTCGAACTGAAACATCAACAGCTTGACCCACTGAGTTCTTCCAGTAGGTTGTTTGGCACTCTGGATTAAATTTGAACCCAGTTAACTGGAGCAATGAGGCAGCCACACAACCTAACACACCACCACGTCTTCTTCAACTAAAAACAAAAAATGCTGGAAACACTCAACAGATCAGGCAAGATCTATGGAGAGGAAACTAATGCTTCAGAGCAATGACCTTTCTTTAGGACCGAAAAAGTGAGAAAACAAGTGTGCTTCCTTTTTCCTTAACCATGGCTTCCCCTATACTACAGTTAACTGGGACCTTAACCACGTCTGCTCCATGTCGGGCACTCCTGCTTTCACCTCTTTCTTTCCACCAGAACAAGGATAGGGCTCCTCTTGTCCTCACTGTCCACTCCACCAGCTTCCACATGCAATGGATTATCCTCTTCAACAAAGTTCCACCTCCAGACACATCTTACCCCACGGCCACCCACCTGTTTTAACATTCCCAAAGGACCATTCCTTCTGTGACTTCTTGGTTCACTCTTCCATCTCCACCACCCACTCTCCTTCTTGTGGAACCTTCCAACACAACTGCAGAAGACGCAATGCCTGCCCTTTTGCCTTTTCCTAACCCACGCATTCATGAACCCAGTTGAACCCAATTAGGCCATCCAGGTAAAAGACAACAGACAATAGGAGCAGAAGTAGACCATTCGGCCCTTCGAGTCTGCACCGCCATTTTGAGATCTTGGCTGATCCTCAACAATCAATATCCTGTTCCTGCCTTGTTCCCATATCCCTTGATTCCCCTATCTATAAGAAGCCTATCTAGCTCCTTCTCCAGAGAATTGGCCTCCACTGCCCTCTGAGGCAGTGCATTCCACAAACTCACAACCCTCTGGGAGAAGAAGTTTTTCCTCACCTCTGTCCTAATTGGCCTAGCCCTTATTCTTAAATCATGCCCCCTGGTCCTGGACTTCCCCAACATCTGGAACATATTTCCTGTCTCTATCTTGTCCAATCCCTTAATAATCCTGTATGTTTCAATCAGATCCCCTCTCAATCTTCTCAATTCCAGCGTGTACAATCCCAATCTCTCCAACCTCTCAGCATAAGACAGTCCCGACATCCCCGGAATTAACCTCAGAAACCTACGCTGCACGCCCTCTATAGCCAGGATATCCTTCCTTAACCCTGGAGACCAAAACTGTACACAATACTCCAGGAGTGGTCTCACCAGGGCCCTGTACAAATGCAAAAGAATCTCTTTGCTTTTGTACTCAATTCCCCTTGTAATACAGGCCAACATTCCATTAGCCTTCATCACTGCCTGCTGCACTTGCTCATTCACTTTCAGTGACTGATGAACAAGGACTCCTAGATCCTTTTGTATTTCCCCCTTACCTAACTCCACACCATTCAGATAATAATCCGCCTTCCTGTTCCTGCTCCCAAAGTGGATAACCTCACACTTATCCACATTAAACTTCATCTGCCAAGTATCTGCCCACTTACCCAACCTATCCAAATCACCTTGAATTCTCCTAACTTCCTCTACACATGTCACACTGCCACCCAACTTTGTATCATTGGTTCTTTGTATCAAAGAACCAATTCACTTGCACTTCCTGCAGTTTTGTGGATTGCATTCAGTGCTCATGATATATTCTCCACTACATCGGAGAAATGAACACAGTTTGGGTGACGCTTCGCAGAGCACACTGACCTACAGCTTTCAGTTGCCTGTCATTTTAATTCTCCATCATACTTCCTTTCTGGTGTTGGACACCTGCATTGTTCCATTGAAGTTCAACATAAGCAAAGGTTACTCAGTTTCTTCATAGGCACAATACAGCTGTGCTGATGCAATATTGAATTTAACAATTTCTGATATCCAGTTTTTCCTGCTTGTGTCAGAACTGGATAGTTCTGTTGTAAAGTCTTACCCCTGTAGCACTAACTCAGTCTTTCTCTCTCCACAGATGATGCCCGACCTATTGGGTATTTCCAACATTCGTTTTTATTTTGGATTTTCAGTGACTGTTGTGGTCACTGTTTCACAGCTCCGGCATTTCTTCTATTTTTTCTTCTGCCCTCAACCATCTCCCTCTATTTACACTCCTCCAGACTGATCAGTTGTGGTTAACAAGTATTCAATCCCCTCTCTTAGACAACATCAAGAGCACTTGTGTCACATGGACAACCTTAGTCTCCACCCTTTCACAAATAATCCCTTTGCTCCCCCTCTCTCTGGAACTTTCTCACTCTTTCAGTTTTGATGAAAGATTATAAGCTGCAACATTAACTCTGCTTGTTTCTCCACAGATGCTACTTGACCTGCCAAGTTTTTCCAGGGTTTTTATTTTTATTTCCAATTAGCCAGTCTTTGGCCTTATGACAATCATATTTGTAAACTGTTTTAGAATGTCCTGATGATGAAATAGGGTTTTATTAATTCACGTTTTATTTCAGTACTTTTGTCCATGTGGTGACATAGGATTATAATTAATACAAACCCACTATTGGTGAAGACTGCTATGCTTGTTTATCAAATAACTCCGGAAGCAAGAAAAGGCACTTGGTGCTGTGACAGGATGGCATGGTCCTTCCATTACTCCTAGTTCAGGCAATAGCTTGGCTCATCCTCATCTCTGAATCAGAACACTGAAACCTCTAACTGCACTCAAAAATTTAAACAAATTATATGAGCTGGTTATTCAATGCTGTAGTATTGTTGCACTAACAGAAGTGTAATTTCTCAGACAATTTAAATTGAAGCTCTATTTAGCTGGATATAGAAGATCCCATGGCATTAATCATTAAGGTGAGAAGGGTTGGTGGACTGGCCAACATTTTCTTAGCTACTGAAGCCAAAGTTACTTGTCATTTGTCTTGCTATGTGAAAATTGACTATTGTGTTTGCCCAAATGAAAATAATATTTGTAACCTGCACTGCAAAGTTCTGAGGATGCAAAAAGTATTTTACTAACTCAAGTTCTTTCTTCTTTCTTGCACAGTGAGTTCCAACTTCATCATCTTTCATGAAATAACTAAAAAAAGACACCCAACGATGGAGCAAAATGCTTAAAAAAACACTTCTGAGATTTCTCAAATAAAGAGCAGAACAAAATGGAAAAGCTTTGTGTAAATCAAGACCATTTTGCAGCAGCACAGAGATGTCATTTTTTATCATCGCCACTGTTAAAGGCAATTTCCTATTATATACCTCTGATAATTTTACATTATGGAGGGTCTCCAAAAATTATGAGTCAAATAAGTAGAAAATAAAAAAAAACTGCAGATGCTGGAAAGCTGAAACAAAAACAGAAAGTGCTGGAAACACTCAGCAGCTCAGGCAGCAAGTATGGAGAGATGCTTTATCTGACTGGTCCCTCATTTTTCTTTTTCCACCAGCTGTGTGGGAAAGGATTGAGGGCTGTTTTAAGCCTCTGTTTTGATTAAATTACTTACAAGACGTTATGCATGGTGGACAATGATTATGAAGTGCAAGCCTCCTTGCTACATTTATGACTTCAACTTCATCTAATTAGTGAAGGTTTGAAAGTGCAATACAATTACAATAATCCTGTTGCATCTACATGGATGAATAGCTCAAAATATTTAGGAGAAAAAGACACCAAGCAGGAAGTGAAAGGAGTTGAAGATGAGAGAGAAGCAAGTTCAAAAGTTTGATCGGTTTAGGGTCCTAAACATAAGCAAAGGAAACTATGATGGTATGAAGAGTGAGTTGACAAGGATAGACCAGGAAGTTTCATTAAATGCAAGGCAATGGCTTGCCCATAGATGACATTTAAGGAATGAATACAGGAAACACAACAGTTTTACATTCCTGCCTGCCATAGTAATAAAAAAAACGAAAGAAGGACATAGAAAATGAGTAAGCAGTCAAAAATAAGTACATAAAAGGAAATATAGAAGTGGACTGTATCAATGTATGTAAAAAAGAAGTTAAGTGTAGGTCCCCTGTAGTAAGAAATGCATGGGATCATAAGGGGGAACAAAAAAATGGCAGAGCACTTTAACAAATACTTTGGTTCTGACTTTACAGAAGAGAACACAAGTAGCTTTCCAGAAAGGTTAGGGAACCAAGAACCTAATCACAACAAGAAACTAAAGGAATTAATACTAGTATTGGAGAAATTAATGGCAGAGAAAGCCAATAAATCCCCAGAGCCTGATAACTTGGCCCAGTGTACGAAAAGGGGTAGCAATGGAAATAGTTGATGCGTGGGTTACTATTTTCTAGAATTCTTTATATTCTGGAATAGATCCCATAGATTGGATGGTGATCCACTCTTTAAAAAAGGAAGAGGAAGCAAGAAACTGCAGAGTGGTTATCTTAACATCATAGTGGGGAAATGCTAGAAACTGTTATAAACGATGAGATAACTGGACATTTGGAAAATATCAGTCGGACTAAACAAAGTCAGTACAGATATCTGGAAGGGAAATTGTGTTTGATAAACCTCCTCGAGGATGTAACTGGTAGAATAGATAAAGGAAAACCAATAGATGCAGTGCAGTTGAACATTCAGAATTCCTCTGACAAAATGCCATATAACATTTTTGTGATTAAAGTGGGAGGCTTTCAACAGTGAAATATTGAGAGCACAGAATCAGTATGTTCCTGTTAGAATAAAAGGCAAGGCTAACAGGTTTAGGGAACCTTGGTTATCAAGGGATATTGAGGTCCTAGTAAAGAAAAAGAAGGTGACGTATATCAGGTATAGGCAGTTAGGATCAAATGAGGCGCTTGAGGAGTATAAGAAATGCAAGAGAACACAAGAGGGAAATCAGGAGGGCTAAAAGAGGACATGAGGTTGCTCTGGTTGACAGGGTGAAAGAGAATCCCAAAGGTTTCTACAAGTATATTAAGAGCAAAAGGATAATAAGGACAAAATTGGTCCTCTTGAAGATCAGTGTGGTCGTCTATGTACGCAGCCAAAAGATATGTGGGAGATCTTAAATGAATTTTTTTTGCAGTCGTACTTACCCTGGAGACAGACACAGAGGCTATAGAACTGAGGCAAAAGAGTAGTGAGATCATGGACCGTATCCGGATTACAGAAGACGAGGTGCTGACTCTCTTGAGGTGAATTAAGGTGGAGAAATCTCTAGGGCCTGACAAGGTGTCCCCTCGAACTTTGTGGGAGGTTAGTGCAGAAGTTGAAGGGGCCCTGACAGAGATATTTAAAATATCCTTGGCCATGGGTGAGGTACCAGAGAACTGGAGGATAGCTAATGTTGTTCCATTGTTCAAGAATTTTATTGACAGGTATTCTAAGAGACAGGATATATAAGTATTTGGATAGACTTGGCCTGCTTAGGGATAGTCAACATGGCTTTGTGCGTGGTAGGCCATGTCTAACTAATCTCATTCCAGGTTTTTCCAGGAGGGTACCAAGAAGGTCCATGAGGGAAAGGCAGTGGACGTTGTCTACATGGACTTTAGCAAGACCTTTGACAAAGTCCCACATGGGAGGCTGGTCCAGAAGGTTAAGTTGCTTGGCATTCAGGATAAAGTAGCCAGTTGGATTCAACATTGGCTTAGCGGGAGAAACCAGAGAGTGGTAGTAGATGGTTGTCTCTCTGACAGGAGGCCTGTGTCTAATGGTGTGCCGTAGGGATCAGTGCTGGGTCTGTTGTTGTTTATCATCTATATTAATGATTTAGATGATAATGTGGTAAACTAGATCAGCAAATTTGCAGATGACACTAAGATTGGGGTCGTAGTGGACAGTGAGGAAGGCTATCAAAGCTTGCAGCGTGATCTTGACCAGCTAGGAAACTGGGCTGAAAAATGGCAGATGGAATTTAATGCGGACAAGTGTGAGGTGTTGCACTTTGGGAGGACAAACCAGGGTAAGACTTACACAGTAAACGGTAGGGTCCTGAGGTGTGCAGTAGAACAAAGGGACCTGGGAATACAGATCCATAAATCCTTGAAAGTGGTGTCACAGGTAGGTAGTGCCATAAAGAGAGCTTTTGGCACTTTGGCCTTCATAAATCACAGCATCGAGGTCAAGAGTTTGGACGTTATGTTGAAGTTGTACAAGGTGTTGGTGAGGCCAAATTTAGAGTATTGTGTGCAGTTCTGGTCACACACCTACAGGAAAGATATCAACAAGATTGAAAGAGTGCAGAGAAAATTTACAAGGATATTGCCAGGGCTTAAGAGTTATAGGGAAAGGTTGAATAGGTTAGGACTTTATTACCCTGGAGCGCAAGAGAATGAGGAGAGATCTTAAAAAATTATGAGGGGTATAGATAGGGTGAATGCATGCAGGCTTTTTCCACAAAGGATGGGTAAGTCTAGAACTGGAAGACATAGGTTTAGGGTGAAAGGTGAAACGTTTAAGGGGAATCTGAGGGGAAACTTCTTCACTTAGAGGGTGGTGCGAGTGTAGAACGAGCTGCCAGCAGAAGTGGTAGATGCGGGTTCAATTGTAACATTTAAGAGAAGTTTGGATAAGTAAATGGATGGGAGGGGTTTGGAGGGATATGGTCTGAGTGCAAATAGATGGGACTAGACAGAAGATCAGGCCAGCATGGACTAGATGGGCCAAAGAGCCTGTTTCTATTCTGTAGTGCTCTATGACTCTATGACTAAAATTAATTCCATGTTATTAGGGATAATGTATCTGAATGGATTGGAAATTAGTTGAGAAAGTATAGGAATAAATGGATCTTTTTGGGGTGACAAGCAGTGACTTGGCTACTGCAGAGGTGTCCTTAGGTCTCAGCTACACATAACATATAACAGTGATTTTGATGAGGAAGCAAGTTACAATATTTCAAAGTTTGTATATGAAAGTAAACTAGGAGGGATTATAAATTGTGAGAAGGATGTAAAGAAGCTTCAAGGTGACTTATGTGGATTGAATAAGTGGACAAAATCTTGGCTGATGCAGTGCAACATGGATAAATGTGAAGTTATCCACATCAGTGGGAAAACGAAAAGGTGGTATCTTATTCAGCTTGCATAAATAGGGAAGTATTGATGCACAAAGCAAGTTTAGCAAGCAGCTAGGATGACAAATGGTACGTTGACCTTCGTAGCAAGAGGATTTGAGCACAGAGCAAGGATGCCATGCTATAATTTGCAGTCCCTTGGTGAGACCACACGCATGGAGTATTATCTGCAGATTTGATCTCATTATCTGAGAAGGGACAGATTTGCCATTGAGGGAGTGCAATACCGGTTCACTAGACTGAATTCCAGGATGGTAAAAATGCCACTGTGAGAAGGATTAAGTCAACAATATTTGTATACACTACAGTTTGAAAGAATGAGAGGAAATTACATCCACCAACATGAAGTACTTCGAGAGGCAGGTCATGGAACACATTAACTGGTCCTGGTCCAATCACGCATATCCAGATCCAACCACGTTGATGCCATGGCCAAGGAAGCTCGCCAGCGCCTCTACTTCCTCAGGAGTCGTTGGCATGAAAGAAATTTGGCATGCCCTCACTAATTTTTATCAATGCACCATAGAAAGCATCCTGTCTGGATGCATCACAGCTTGGTATGGCAACAGCTCTGCCCGTGACCGCAAGAAACTGCAGAGAGTTGTGGACACATCTCAGCGCATCCACCCCGGATATTCCCTCTTCTTCCCTCTCCCATCGGGCAGAAGATACAAAAGCCTGAAAGCCTGTACCACCAGGCTCAAAGACAGCTTCTATCCTGCTGTTATAAGACTATTGAATGGTTCCCTAGTATGATAAGATGGACTCTTGACCTCACAATCTACCTTGTTATGACCTTGCACCTTATTGTCTACCTGTACCACACTTTCTCTGTAACTGTAACCCTTTATTCTGCACTCTGTTATTGTTTTACCTTGTAATACCTCAATGTACTGTGTAATGAATTGACCTGTATGAACAGTATACAAGACAAGTTTTTCACTGTACCTCAGTACCTGTGACAATAATCAACCAATTTACCAATTTGCTTACAAAATTCTGACAGGACCACACTGACTGAATGCGGGGAGGATGTTTCCTTATCTGTGATTTAAAGGATGAGGGGTCACAGCTTCAGGATACAGGGTAAAATATTTGGGACTGAAGTGAGGGAATGGTTTTGATGGGATTGCTCTGAGTGCTGGAATAGATTTGAGGGCCAAATAGCCTCCTCCTATGTTGTCAGAGAGTTAAAGTCGAATCGAGTTAACAGCATGGAAACAGGCCCTTTGGCCCAACTTGTCCATGCCGACCAAGTTGACCACCTGAGCTAATCCTATTTGCCTGACTTTGGCCCATATCCCTCTAAACCTTTCCTATCCATGTACCTGTCCAAAGGTATTTTAAATGTTGTAATTGTAATTGCATCCACCATTTTCTCTGGTAGCTTGTTTCATATACCCACCACCCTCTGTGTGAAAAAAGTTGCTTCTTGGGTCCCCTTTAAATCTTACCCCTCTCACCCTCTAGTTTTAGACTCCCCTACCCTGGAAAAAGTCCAGTTCACTTTATCTATGCCCCTAAGATCACCCCTCAACCTTCTACGTCCCATCTACTCCAGTCTCTCTTTACAACTCAGGCCCTCCGGTCCCATCTGGTAGGAAATAAGATATGAATATGAGGAAAAACATCTTCACTCAGAAGGTAATGTACCTTTATTGAATTTGCTGCCACAAGGGTTATGGAGGCCGAATTGCTGAATGTATTTAAGGAGGAGATATTGATTAATTTCTAGATGCAAAAGCTATCAAGAGATATAGGGAAAGGCTTGTATTGAGACAGTGGATCAGCAATGATTGTATTGAGCAATGGAGCAGGCTTGATACAAGGTAGATTTTCATGCCTTTTCTTGCTCCTGGAAAATTCCTATAGGAAGAGGATGAGTGCTTATTGAAGTTGTTCTGTTCTATCTCAACCTCACCCAAGGAAGCCAGATTGAAGAGATAGCATGTCCCATCGGAACACATCCTTCCCCATCTCCCACCATTCATCAGTCCCATATCTTGCCTTGCTGAGCATCACAAAAACTATTTGGTCGCAAAGTCAAAATAAATGCCAACACCAAATGAACACTGCAGGCCAAATTTAAATGCGGCAAATTGCATACATGCGTTTACTAATCACCTTTGTGCATTGCCTAAGCATCTGCCTTCCGCGTGTCTTTGCCCGTTCTCCTGTTTCTATATAGTAATCTTCTTGCAGCTTCAGCCTTGCTGATCAAAAACTGCCAACTCTCAACAGGAAACTACAGATGGCCTTGGAGGTGACCTCGAACAGCTTTAGGCATAGATGATCTAGCTTCTCAGTTACAGCATCAGCAGCCTAGGCTTGCTGACTAACAGGCAACAACAAGGGTGTGACCTGAAAAGAGTTGAGGAGAGGGCAAATTAGAGCTGCATGCTTATCCCACAAGCAAATTACAAGTCTGCATAGATTTTGGGATGAGGGTGAGGTGGGATGTGTGAGGGGAATTAGATATGAGGAGTCCATTATCTTCATACTGCTGGCCACAGAGTAAGTAATGGCCTCTATAATGATGACTAGCGTCATCCCCTCCATGGGGACAAACTGCTGCTTCCTTCATCGGTGTGCAGCCTGGTTCTTCACTACACAGGGGATTTTATTAGTGAAGTAGAGTCATTCACCACAGAACCAGCCCCTTCAGCCCATCCTGTCCATGCCAACCTTCAAGTACCCATCTATACTCTTTTTGTAATCTGTTTGGTTGATACAACATCAACATCAACAATTGGGAAACCAATGCCAAGGACAGGAAACTCTGGCAAACCATCATCCGAGAAGGAACAGCAACCTTGGAAGCCAACAGATGTGCAGAATTAGAGGAAAAGAGAAGAAAATGGAAAGAGAGGCAGCAACAACCAAAGCCCGATCTGCCATCTGGAACTACCTGTCCTGAATGCGGAAGAACTTTCAGAGCCAAGATTGGACTCATAAGCCACTTGAGGGCCCATAAATAGATCAATGGAACGAAGACCATCATCCTCGACCTCGAGGGATAGCCATGATGGACGGTTAATAGGCATGGACATTTGGAAGAGTCTGCAAGCTGTGAAACGTGGGTGCAAGGCTTGCAACACTCCTCTGTTTTTTTTAGTGGAGCACATGAATACTACCAGAAGGCATAGATTTAAGGTGAGAAGAAAGAGTTTTAAAGGGGATTTGAAGGGGAAGGATTTTTTACTCTGTGATTAATATCTGGAACTCACTGGCAGAGGAGTTGGTGAAGTCAGATACAGTCAGCATGCTTAAGAGATATTTAGACAGGTACTTAAATAGGCAAGGCAAAGAAGGATACAGACCTAGTGTGTTTGAATGGGATTAGTGTAGATTGGTAAAAAGGTCAGCATGACATGGTGGGCCGAAGGGCCTGTTTCTGTGCTGTACAACTCTATGACTCTTTGATTCTATGACCCTAGCTGTGAATGAGTCCTGATTGATAATAATTGTTCCACCTGGTACTTGGCTGAATTAGAAAACGTTGAAGCCCATTCTCACTTATACTATGTCACTCTTGAATGTTGCCCAGGTCAGCATTAATTCCAGAATTCCTGCTGGCACTTGCTGCAGCCACAATCAATGACGTGCAGACCATCTTTAAATAGTGCTAGCCTCGCTGTTATTGGGTCCCCTGATGAAGCAATAAACCCATGTACAGCAGGGTCAGTGCTGCTGCGCACTAAACTCTTTCTATTAAGCAGACCACACAAATTTGGTGTGCTTCCCGCATCTGATCGAATGGGTTAATGATGAATTAAGTTTCCTGGACTCATGACAAGGGACAATCCAATTAAATCGCTAACAGCCTTTATAAGAATTCTTTCAACCTTAAATCTTTATCAATTATATAAACCCCTCTTATAGCAACAATAGATGGGTGTCTTGGTTTATTTTATTATTTGGCAGATGTTTTAACACATATAATTCTACACATTTCAGAGCATCATTATCACCAATATGTAACATGTACATGTTATCAGATGGATTAGTCAGTGAGCATAATTTAGCAATGTGAAAAACTTTTATATTCATCTACATGAACACTTGACAATGACATGAAAGAGTGGACAGTTCAAGAGCAAAATTCCTCTTCAGTTCAAAAAAAAGGTGACCCAGCTATGATGCATTCAGTTAAATCCAATTTTACAGTCTTCAGCTCAAAAATGATGCAGTGATTTATAGTGGTATTGGCTCAGAAGCCCTCATGCAGTGAGTTAGCATTGAAAGGAAGTAGAAGAACTTGACTCCGTTGCATGCCTTCAAAAAAAGATCATGTTGATGAGTAGATCTAATCCATGTGAATTGGCATGGTGGACTGAGGTGGAGATGCAAGGGCATGGGTCTGAGACCTCTGCAGCTGACTAATTGTTCACCATCAGAGAGGAAAATGTGAGAAGGAATTGTGAAAGCTGATGTTGGGAAGTAAGGGGATGAAGCTGAGGAATTCACCATGAATTTGGCAAGTGGTGCATGGGAACATCAAGTTCTCCTCCAAGTTGGACATCATTCTGAATGAGAACAAATTGCCCTTCCTTCATTGTTGCTTGGTCAAATTTGTGGCATTTTCTGTTCAGCAGTGCTCTGGGAGTATCTCAGTGGTTTAAGCAGGTGGCTCACCATCTTCTCATGACAACTGAAGATGGTGAATAAATTCTGAGTATCTTCCAATAAAACACATATTCCAACAAATAATAAATATTTTGTTTTAATAAAAGATGTATTACTTGATTGAACCATTTCATTCAGTACTCCAATGGAAGTTTCATTTCAATGAGTGTGGTTCCCAGCACAGTACAACTGTGATATTTGTTTGAATAACAAAGATTTTGACATTAGCATCAATAAATTTCTGGAAACAAAACAAGAGTATTATTCATCTTATTCCTTGATTGACCAGCACTTCTATAAGGAGAGACTGACCCAGCATATCTTGCCCAGTGAGCTGAAATACTCTGTTATACAATACCGTCTCTCTAGCAGACAGAGAGCAGAATCATTTCACAATGAGAATCAGAATATGAAGTTAAACTCAAACACACCAAATAAATTTTATCACTCCATACCTGCAGACTAAGCATTACTGCTATAGAAATGTCTCACTGAAATCATTTTCATAAAGTGGACCTAGCTATTAAAGAATATATTTTGCTGACATAAATGCATCCTAATGTTGAGCTTGAGCACTGAAAAAAGTTCTGAACATTTTTCTCACTAATGGAACTACTTGGAGTTTAAACCAGCTGTCACCAATGATACAAACAGTAGAGACAGTAAAATACATTGAAATGAAGTCGTTATCTGAAAAGGCGTCTCTGTTGCTTGTGCTTTTTAAACATAATGTAATGCATGATATTAATAATCTGCCAAGACAGTATAAATTCTTGAGAACACAGTCTAAATATTTTAGTCAAGCTCCTGGGGTATGGAAGATTTTGAAATATTTCCCAGCTCTGTCATGCAGTACAATAGCTGTTTCAGCTAATAAAGAAAAAATGATTTAGTGAAAGTTAAAGCTTTGTAGTCTTGATTTTTATATTGTCCAGTTCTTTATCATCCATCATCTGACTGTGAACTAGGGCTAGAAGTAATGCATCAAAGACATCTGAGATAGCAGAAGCTGTAATGTGTTTATCTTAAGGATAACAAAGATCTCAATGTGAGTTCAGAAGCCTCCCCCAGTCAGAGATGGATAACCAAACATCATGCTACAACAAATACGTCATATCAATGGATTGGCCACTGTTGTGTCATTTTAAGTGGGATGGGTCCTTATTAATTTAAATGCAAGATTATAATGAATTTCTATGTGCCTGTCATTAATTTTCCCTAAAATTAAAAAGGAAAATTTTTTTGAAAAGTTTTGTTTTTGGTAATGAAAATAATTTACTAGTAGTTAAACATATGTAAACAAATGTAAACAGCAATTATTCCCAGACTGGGAGGTAAAATCAACACTAGGCAGTAATGTATAACAACAGACAAGATTGGATCAGTCACCCATTACACATTTCTTCTTACTCTCATTCCATTTACTTCAAAATGTTCAAATCCCATGGCACTTGAAGAAGACCAGAAATGCATCTCTCAGACTATACCAAAATATCAAGATGTTTGTCTGGTTTGGTATCTGGAACATGATTGCTGGAATTATCTCCAGAACATTAGTTTGTGCATTCCATGAAGTAATTAATAATGTACAGATTGCATTGACAGGTTCCTCTGAAGCAAGATAAGGAATTATATGAAACCAGTTTTTTTTTACTTTAATACTTTGATTGTTTTATTTTAACTTTGCAAAGTAAAATAAATATTTAAATTTGAAGCAGCCAATTGTGTTCAGTTGTAAAAGGTTTTAGATCAGGAAACAATTTTGGCTTACCCCCCAGAATTGAGCCTGGGAAAGGAATAGTGTACTTATGTTCAGAAAAACAGAACAACATGGCCCCTAAAACAGAACAACATGGCCCCAACAGCAAGGACTTAGCTGTTGGTCCACCACAACTTCAGTTGTTGCACCATTTCTCAGAGAGTTCTGCTGTTCTTTCACCAGTGTTACCGAAAATGATAGTAGATTTATAAAGAGGAGACCATGCCTATCAAATTGGTATAACTTTCTTTTGGACAGGGAACTGTAATATATATGAATTTCCAGCAGACATTCAATAAAAGCCCTTATGCAGGACCACTGGGTAAAGTTGAATCTCTTATTTTATTTAACTGTCTAGGTACCTGGTCGAGCAATGAAAAAGTGGAAAAGGATAATGGACAAGTATTCAAATTGTCTACATGTGACTTTTAGAGCTACAACTATTTGTTGTAATTTTAAATGTCTTTGACAATGGGATAGAACTTATATCCAGATTTCCCAATGATGCAAAGATAAACTCCTTTGCAAACGAAGTTAATAGACACATTAAATTACAAAGAGATATTAATAGATTGACAGGGAGAATGAATTTCAATGCAGGCAGATGTAAGGTCATCCACCATTAATGTAAGATTGATAGAACACTGTATTTTATAAATAGTGAAAATCTATAAACCTACAACCCGTAACGATTCAAAAAATTGGGGGCCTGTGTACGTAGACCATTAACACATCATGGATAAGTACAGAATGTAAGCAAAAAAGGTAATAAAATGCCAGTTTTTATATCTGGAGGACAGGAAATCCATGGAATAAAAGGTATGCCAAAATCATAGGAAGACCACACTGGAGAGCTACGATTAGTTCTGAACAGATCGGAGCAGATCAGGAGGCAGATCTTGAAAAGGTGCAAAATAACAGGGTTGTTGTCATGGGTGATTTCTACTTCCCTAATATTGACTGGTGCCTACTTAGTGTAAAGAGGATAGATGAGGCAGAGTTTGTTAGGTGTGTCCAGAAAGGATTCCTGACACAATATGTGGATAGGCCGACTAGAGGAGAGGCCATACTGAACCTGGTGCTGGGCAATGAGCCTGATCAGGTTTCAGATCTCTTGGTGGGAGAGCATTTTGGAGACAGTGACCATAACTCCTTGATCTTTACCGTAGCCTTGGAGAGGTATAAGAGCAGACGATATGGGAAAGTATTTAATTAGGGGAGAGGGAATTATGATGCTATTAGGCAGCAACTTGGGAATGGAAATTGGGAACAGATGTTCTTGGGGAAGTGCACAACGGAAATGTGGAGGTTGCCTAGGGAGTACTTGCATGGGGTTCTGGATAGGTTTGTCCCATTGAGGCAGGGTAAGGATGGTAGAATGAATTGACATGGTTGACAAGAGACACAGAATATCTTGTCAAGAGGAAGAAAGAAGCTTACCTAAGGTTTAGAAACCAAGGATCAGACAAGGCTCTGGAGAGTTACAATGTAGCCAGAAGGGAGCTTAAGAATGGACTTAGGAGAGCTAGAAGGGGGCATGAGGAGGCCTTGGTGAGTAACATTAAGGAAAACCCCAAGGCGTTCTACACATATGTGAAGAATAGGAGGGTGACTGAAGTGAGGGTAGGACCGATCAGGGATAAAAGAGGAAACATGTGCCTGGAGTTGGAAGAAGTAGGGGAGGTCCTGAATGAATACTTTGCTTCAGTATTCACCAGAAAGAGAGATCTTGATGTTTGTGAGGATGGCATACAACAGGCTGATATGCTAGGGCATGTCAACATGAGGAAAGAGGATCTGCTGGAACTTTTGAAAAACATTAGGATAGATAAGTCACCGAAGCCAGTCAGGATATATCCAAGGTTATTACAGGAAGCAAGAGAAGAGATTTCTGCACTTTTGGCGATGATCTTTGCATCCTCACTGGCCATAGGAGTAGTGCCAGATGATTGGAGAGTGGCAAATGTTGCTCCTTTGTTTAAGAAAGGGAGTAGGGATAACCCTGGGAATTACAGACCAGTGAGTCTTACTTCAGTGGTGGGCAAATTATTGGAGAAGATTCTTAGAGACAGGATTATGGGCATTGGAGAAGCATAGGCTGATTAGGGACAGTCAGCATGGCTTTGTGAGGGGCAGGTCGTGCCTCACAAGCCTGATTGAATTCTTTGAGAATGTGACAAAGCACATTGATGAAGGTAGAGCAGTGGATGTGCTGTACATCGATTTTAGTAAGGCATTTGATAAGGTTCCTTATGGAAAGCTCATTCAGAAAATCAGGAAGCTTAGGATCCAGGGAAACTTGGCTGCGTGGATTCAGAATTGGCTCGCCCATAGAAGACAGAGGGTGGTGGTAGATGGAGCATATTCTGCCTGGAGATCAGTGACCAGTGGTGTTCCACAGGGATCTGTTCTGGGACACCTGCTTTTTGTGAATTTTATAAATGACGATGAGGATGTGGAAGGGTGGGTTTGTATGTTTGCAAATGACATGAAGGTTGGGGTTGTGGATAGTGTAGAAGGTTGCTCTAGGTTATAACAAAGACATTGATAGGATGCAGAGCTGAGCTGAGAAGTGGCAGATGGAGTTCAACCAAGAAAAATGTGAAGTGATACACATTGGAAGATCGAATTTGAAGGCAGAATACAAGGTTGGTGGCAGGACTTTTAGCAGTGTGGAGGAACAGAGGGATCTTGGGGTCCATGTCCACAGATCCCTCAAGGTTGCCGTGCAGGTTGATAGGGTTGTTAAGAAGGCATATAGTGTGTTGGCCTTCATTAGTCAGGGTTTGAGTTCAAGAGCCAGGAGGCAATGTTGCAGCTCTATAAAACTCTGGTTAGACCACACTTGGTTCATTTCTGGTCGCCTCATTATAGGGAGGATGTGGAAGATTTAGAGAGGGTGCAGGGGATGTTGCCTGGATTGGAGAGCATGTCTCATGAGGATAGGTTGACCGAGCTAGGGCTTTTCTCTTTGGAGCAAAGGAGGATGAGAGGTGTCTTGATAGAGGTGTACAAAGTGATAAGAGGCATGGATTGAGAGGGCAGTCGGAAACTTTTACCCATGGCGAAAATGGCTAACATGAAGGGGCATAATTTTAAGCTGATTGGAGGAAAGTATAGGGGGGATGTCAGAGGTAAGTTTTTTACACAGAGAGTAGTGGATGCGTGAAATGCACTGCCAGCAGATGTGGTTGAGGCAGATACAGTAGGGACATTTAAGAGATTCATAGATAGCCATATGAATGATAGAAAAATGGAAGGCTATGTGGGAGGGAAGGGTTAGATAGATCTTAGAGCAGGATAAAATGTCGGCACAACATCGTGGGCCGAAGGGCCTGTACTGTGTGTAATGTTTTATTTTCTATGTTCAATGAACTACACATAATAAGAAGGAAATATTAGTTTTGGAAGGATTGGAGTGTAGGTTCACGAGAACGATGCCTGGACTCTAAGGGTTAAATTTACAATACAGAATTATTCAGACTAAGGATGTATTCCCTGGAATTTAGAAAGTTAAAGTGTGTTTTCTTTGCAGATTTCACAATCTTCTTCAAGGAGAAGTCGTAGTGTAAAAGGAAAGAAATTATTACTTTTCTCGGATCAAAGGAGATAATACAAAATCTCAAAGGAAGCCTTTCAGGAGTAATATTAGGAAACACTTCTGCAAAGAAATGGCAGTAGAAATTTGGAATTTTCTTCCACAAAAGTGATTTGATGCTAAATCAATTGTTAATATTAAATAGAGATTGACAGATGTTTAGCTAACCAAAATTATTAGGTGACGGCTCACAATCACCTTTTCAAGGGCATAAAGGATAGACAATTAATGCTCTTATTTCCAATAATGCAGTAAATTAATTAAAAAAATATGGAGGGGATGGCATGAGGAGTTGGATCACCAATTTTTATTGAATGGGAGAAGTAACCAAAGCTGCTAACTAAGTTATACCTTTCTCTACCTTCTGCTCTTCTAATGCAATCCCTCTCTGGTTCTGTGAGTCCTGAGGTCACAGATGAGGCAAGTGTAGGCTCCACAGTTTCTACCACAGATGAGGCAGGAGGAGCCAAAAAGGCCAAGCAGGTGGATGGTTTGTAAGGTGTCCACTTCTTCTGCTGTTTGTGTTTGTCTTCCGTGTGCTCCTGATGAATGGATTCTAGTTTCTCAGTACCATCCCCAGTGCTCCCTCGCTGCTTTGGACAGTCAAGGACAAATGATTACCAAAGGTCAGTGCAGATGTTACATGGAGTGTTTGAGGATTTTTTTAAATCTTTTATTGACCATCTGGTAACTTCTTGTTGAGATAAAGGTCAAAATAGAATATTTGTTTCAGGAGTCTGAAGTAGACATGCAAACAAGGTGCCCAGCCCAATAAAGCTGACTGAGTATAACCAGAGACAAAGTTGGCGATATCTCTTGCAATGACTATTATAGGTAAAGCAAATCTCAGAAACATACAGGAGGGTGTAGATTACTGCTGCCTGGTAGACCATGAGTTTTGTGTCAAGTTTAAGCTTTTGCTTCACAAATATCCTTTTCTTCAATTGGCCGGTGGCAATGCTGGTGGATTGAATGTGATAGTGAATTTCATCAATGATACCTGCCTTCACTGGCAGATGACTCCCAAGATATTTGAAGTGGTCCACATTTTCCAGAATCTTACTGTGAACCTTTATTGTTGGAGGGCGGTGTGGTGCAGCAGGAACATGTTGGCAGATGGGATTTGTCTTCTGGATGTTGAGAGTAAGGCACATCTTCCTACATGCTTCAGTGAATGTTTGTACGTGGCTTGGAGCATACTGTATGTGCAAACCAAAGTGTCATCTGCATACTGCAGTTTAATGTAAGAGTTGGGGCGACCTTCGTTCTGGACTGGAGACTACATAGGTTGAACAGTTTCCCATTAGTCATATAGATTAATTTCACTCCAGTGGTAAGTTCATTAGAAGTGAGGTACAGTATTTTTTTATATAAGATATCTTTATTAGTCATATGTACATTGAAACACACAGTGAAATACATCTTTTGCGTAGAGTGTTCTGGGGGCAGCCTGCAAGTGTCGCCACACTTCCAGCGCCAAGATGGCATGCCCACAACTTCCTAACCAGTACGTCTTTGGAATGTGGGAGAAAACCGGAGAAACCCATGCAGACACGGGGAGAACGTACAAACTCCTTACGGACAGTGGCCGGCAAAAAGGTTGAGGAAAGTGTTAGGGAAATGTTGCAGCTTTGCTTGACATCAGTCTGCATTGAGATTGGGTGTGTGCATGTGTGCATGTTTTTGTGCATGGATGTGTGTGTGTGTGTATGCATATGTGTGCGTGTGTGTGTGTGTTTGTATGTACATCCACGCGCGCGCGCGTGTGTGTGTGTGTGTGTGAGAGAGAGAGAGAGCGAGAGAGAGAGAGAGGAGTGTAGCTATATCCTTATAAACAAGCAAACACTTGTTGAAATACCTCCCATAAATGGATACAAAAGAACTTTTATGCAAGATGTCCTGATAAAAAGGTCAAAATGACTCTCTAAAACTTTCTGGTTCTGGCATTAGTTTTTGAACAAGCTGACAGCCACATTGTTGTTTATCTTGCTGAACTGATAAGGGGAGAAAAAATTCTTTTGAAGAATTACCATGTGGAAGAACAACCCCAGAGGAGGTCAAACTTGTTTTATCAGAACTATAAATACTGCCACGAATGATGAACTAATTTTTCCCACCGCAGATATGACAACATTTCCAGGAACCTCCAGCAACAGCTGGAGAGACGGCTGGAATCCTGTGAGTCACTGCCCACCATTTGGATGAGGCTGACCTTGGAGCATTTCACCCCAAGTGAACTTCACCTTCCCAGTCGATTTTAGGTAATCATGGTCCAGCATCCATTGTCAGCTGAGATAAAACAATCAATTGGTCCTCCAGAAGCCATGGTCTGATATGCCTATAGACTGCTTGCCGGACATGAAGAGTCAATTGTGTGCCTCTTACTTAAAATTCATCCATGGCATTAACCATTCCTACTTGATCTAGAACTATGGAGTTTGCTATTCCATCTTAGAAGGGCAGTGAAGAGTCAACCACATTTGAATCACTGAGAGACCAAACTACAAAACAAGGCTAATTGCCTTCTCTGAAGAACGTTAATAAACCAAATGGATTTAACAACCATCGTATGGTTTTGTGGTCAGCATTACTGATGCTAGCCATTTATTCTAGATTTATTTAATTACTTAAATCTTCTGTCTGTTGTGTGAAAATCGAACTCACATCTCAAAATCAATGCTGGATACTGTAATATATCTTCAAATGCTTGCAACAAGCAGTGTGATCTATAATCCTGTTGGACAGAAGAATCATGTGGTGTGCCTGCTTTCCAATAATGAAACAAGGACACTGAATGTGATCAAATAGTCAGTCAGAGTAGGTACTAAGAACTTTGGGAATGAACATGTACATAAGCTACTAATTCATTCTTGTAAATAAAGTTTTATTTCTTCTGATAACCATTAAGTCCACTTGCATGTGTTAGTACCACTAATAGAAAGTACTACAAATTGGGATAGAACTTTGTAGGAGAGAAAAAGATCTCTGTTGGAGGTGAAAGCAAGATGACTATAACTTTTAAGAGGACATTAAGAACAAGACTGATTTTAAGGCAACCAAATCTTTTTGTCACAAGATTATTAAAAAACACAATTCCAAGTCAGTTTCCATTGGGATACATACACAACTGAATCCAAAGTACAGTCATATCTGGATTATGGGCTACTACCTGCAACAGGATTCTTGACATACCACAATTAGCAAAGCATTTGATAACAGCAGTAGTGACAACAGCAGTCATCAGTGTGGTAACACCTGCAGCAACATCTCTTCAAACAGCAGTAATTTGTGTGTCTCCAGAAGCTGAGTTCTGTTTTTTACAATGGTTCAGGCATGTTCGGAAGCAAGACTGTTTCTTCTGAAGGTAGAGGAGGAGAGTGTGTAGGCACCTGAGATGACTACAAAAATTTGCAAATCTGTGGAGAGACTAAATTCATAATTCAGGTTGTTAATTGGTAAAACAGAATGTATGTTTGTTTTAGAGAAAGAAGCAGGGTTGGAAATGTGTGAAACATGCTGTCTGTGTGTTTCTGTGATCTGCAGTCCTTTAGAACAGGAGATGGATCAGTATATGTGCTTTGCAAAAATTGATCAAGGACACTGAACGTTGATAAATAGACTAGGTAATAGGAGCTTTGAGAATAAACACATACATACATTAAATAAATCTTTTAATATCTATTAAGTCCACTTATATGTGTTAGCCCCACTTACAGAAGGCATGACAGATACTAGTCTCTGGATACTAGTCCAATAATTTAACCACAATACTACCATACCCATAACTAACAGATCTGTCTTTACAATATATTTAAAGAAGTGAGGTTGAGCAAAAGCATGGAGAGGTTCCTCAGCACCTTACTTTACTCCCTTTCCACTCACAACTGTGTGGCTGGATTCTCCTCTTACTCCATCTACAAGCTTGCAGAGACACCACCATAAGTGGATCGGATCTCAGACAGCAACGAGATGGAGTACAGGAAGGAGATAGAGAGCCTAGTGGCAGGGTGTCGAAACAACAAACTTTCCCTGTTAGCCTCACTGTCAGCATCAATGGTACTTAGGTGGAGATGGTTGAGAGCTTCAAGTTCCACGGTGTAAATATCACCAATAACTTGTCCTGGTCCAGCCATGTAGATCCTATAGTCAAGAACACTGCATCTCAACTTTCCTCAGAAGGCTAAGGAAATTCAGCATGTCCCCGTTGACCCTCACCAATTTTTACAGATGCACCATAGAAAGCTTCCTACCCAGATGCATCACAGCTTGGTATGGCAACTGCTCTGCTCAAGACTGCAAGAAATTGCAGAAAGTTGTGAATGCAGCCCAGTCTATCGTGAAAAACAGATTCCCCTCCATTGATTCTGCCTACACTTCCCACAGCCTCTGGAAAGCAGCCAAAGTAATCAAAGACCCCTCCCACCTTGGTCATTCTTTCTTCTCCCCCTTTCCATTGGGCAGAAGATACAAAAACTCGAGAACACATGCTACCAGGCTCAAGGACAGCTTCTATCCTTCCGTTATAAGACTCTTGAATGGACCTCTTGTACAATAAAGAACTCCTGATCTCTCAATCTATTTCAGCATGACCCTTGCACTTTAACTGTCTACCAACACTGCATTTTCTCTGTAACTCTAACACAATATTCTGCATTCTTTTAATGTTATTATCCTTTTGTACTAGCTCGATGTAATTATGTATGGAATGATCTGTCTGGATGACATGCAAGCACTATCTCAGTACATGTGAATAATAAACCAATTATTATCAACTAATTTTAACAGGAGTTTTTAAAAAAAAACTTACATAATTACAGGAAGTTAGTCTGCCTGTTTTGGGGACCTGCCCAAAAGGTCTAATACAGTAATTGGATCCAATGAATTTGATCATGGAACTAATGCCTGTACAGATGGGGAACGAGCTTCACACTACTAAATGCTGTGCCTATTTTGTGCACAATCAATGGGCTAAATACATCTGCTTCTTTCCCAAAGACTCTATTGTAATCCAGGAGCTGGTACCAAATGTAAGGTTTTTCTGTCCTTCTGCTGTATTGTGTAGTATAAAAGCATGGAATTTCCCACATTTTCTCCTCCCATAACTTAAGAGCAATAACTGCAATTGCATCAATTTCCCAGGCCTTCTGCCAATCTTCCACTGTAGACATGGCGAATAATCATGAGATCATTTGCATATTAACATAAAAGTCCCTTTTCTGCTGCACAGTCTTAGTCCAATTTGGTGGTCACAAGATTAACCCATAACTTCTAAATTTAAAGAAAGAATTGCTGTTCTTTGAAATAGTTGGTTAGCAGGCATACCTGCCTTGAAAAGCTACCGACAAATATCTCGTTGGATTGTAACACACTCAGAGACTGTGTGAAACACTCGATGCATTCTCTTTGTTGCTGGACAATTATGTACAATTTTATAGTAAAATAGGAAAAAATCTTTCTGACTTATCAATACTGAGAAAAATAGAAATTCCACATCCTGTGTGTGTGGGGGGGGGGGGAGGCGGGGGGGGGGGGGTTGTTGGTGGTGTTCTGTGTACATATGTGTAGTGATGTGCATGCACATTTGTTTGTGTATCATAATGTGTGTGCATGTCTGCTGTGTGTGTGTGTGTGTGTGTGTGTGTGTGTGCATGTTTGTCTGTGTGCATGGGTGTGCATGGTGTTGGTTGTGTGATTGCATTTCAATGAACCCATGTGTTTTTCTGTAATGTGCATGTCATTTTAAATCCGCAGCCTTCAGATGGAATGCAAGTGCTTTAAATGAAAATCTGTACTGGGATTTCAGAGCTGATTTGTCTGTGTCAACATCTCAGTAAACTTTGATCTAAGATTAATCAAACTATTGATTATCTCTGAAGGACTAATTATGGGATATTTTAAATGATGGATTAAATGACAATTCTGTCATTGTCCTCAGGTCAGAAGACTATTGGCTCCTTGTGGCTCTATACATTAACACCGATGGCACTTCCAGCATCTCCAAATTAATTTCTGGATTCATGAGGTCTTTTGTCCTCATAGTAAACTGAGATTTAATGTAAAAATAGTTTTGATTTAGATCATGATCACTAGGTAACAAGCCATTTTGTTTTACAGCTTAATGTATTCTATCTGATGGGGATACAATCTTCAAAAGTGCACTTAAACATCAAAAGGCAAATCACTCTAATAGCCTCAGGTCTTTCTTGTGATCTGCAATTTCCTAGTCATCATACTCTGCTACAATTCAAGTTGACTCCCAACATCACTCTGCTGAAACCAAAGGGTGGATTCCAAGGACAAATCATCTTGGAGCCATTGCAAAGAAAGAATGGGCCCCCTCACCAGATATTTATCATATAATCTCTTGGGAAATCTCAAAGGCTGAGTACCTTACATCAGTCTCCAGGTCATCCACAGTTTCCAGCAATACTCTTACAGAGTTTGAAAACAGTATCTGGCCTGATCAATTTATTATAATGTAAAATAGAAGTTCACATTGAAAACTTACTGCAATGGAAAGATTTTGCCAAGATGGAATTATCAACATATAAATGGAAACAAATCTGGGACTTTCAAACATGTGTTGTAAAAAACATAATTCCTGAATTTGCTAACAGATTTGAAGCTCCAAATGTCAGTTTAGAACAGCACAGGAACAGGCCCTTCACCCCACAATGTTGTGTCAAACCAATTACATTAGCAATAAAATGCCCAACTAAACTAATCCCTTCTGCTTACACAATGTCCATATCCTACCGTTTCCCTCACATTCGTGTGCCTATCTAAGAGCTTCTTGAACGCCCCTATTGTATTTGCCTCCACCACCACTCCAGGCAGCGCATTCCAGGCACCCACCACTCTAAGTGTAAAAAAACTTGCCCCGCACATCTCCTTTGAACATTTCCCCCCTCACCTAAAATGCATGCCCTCTGGTATTAGACATTTCAACCCTGGGGAATAGATACTGGCTGTCTATTCTATCTATGCCTTTCATAATCTTATAAACCTCTATCAGCTTTCCCTCAGCCTCCACCGCTCCAGAGGAAACAACCCGAGTTTGTCCAGCCTATCCTCATAGCACATACCCTCTAATCCAGGCAGCATCTTGGTAGGCCTCTTCTGCACACTCTCCAAAGCCTTGACATCCTTCCTATAATGGGGTGACTAGAACTGAATGCCCCAGGAGAGCTCAGTCTTGGAGAGATTCTGCAGCTTTTACTTTGGGAGATCATCTCTCAGATTCAGTGTCAGCTTAGATCCACTGCAGGACCCAAAACTCTAATAAGAATGGTAAGGCTATGGATTAGAAGGCAACCAGGGAGGCCAGTTCTGCAATAAAATAACTGTTTCAGACTGATTTATTGCTTTTTTTTAACAATTATATGTATGTTAGTGGTGTTATTAGCTTCCTCTTGAACAATCATATTTTTTAAATTGTTTACTCGAAGCGTGATCATTTTTAGTTGTCCCTGAATGTCACAGACAGTTAATACTGTCAAATGATGCTCACAGCTTTTATAATCAGGCAACACTGGGGGTACAGTTTTAATGGCTGTCAACATTTTCAAGACAGTTTTGGGCACGGGCTTCCACACGGCGCCACAAGAGGCCTCACCATCAGCTAGACCATGCGCCGCTAGCGGGGATGCTTTGGGCCGGAAAGATGTGTCAGTTTTGGCTTGGCAGACTGCAGGCAACTCTTTCAGGTGGAAAGACCAGGCCAGCAAGATCTCACTGAATAAACTTCCAAACAGCTTGTTTAATCTTCTGAAAATGCCGAAGTTATTTAGAATCTCAAAGATCCTTTGGGACACCATCTCTTCGAATCCTAGATGTGATGATGTGGAAATGCAATTGAACTCATTTAATTCACCTAAGTACTTGTTGAAAGCTCCATTTACCAAAAAAATATTTGATGTTACAGATATCAATTTTGATAAAACAACTCCTATTGTTTCTAGCTGTTTCCCTGAAGGGCTACCCATTACAATTTAAGCAGGTTTTCATGCAGAACTTGGATGTCATGCCCAGAATACTTGTTTAATCACTTCATGCAATTTAGGTCCCAAAACCTAACTAATTAAAATGGAGTAACAAACAAACTGCTAGAGGAACTCAGTGGGCCAAACAGCATCCGATTAAAGTGGAGCTGATGAGCTACCAGTGCTCCGTGCCTGTTCATTGACAACTTGCTTAGTGGGGTACTAATGTCATATAGTGGTGAAATGATTCCATTTTAAGGTGACATTCATATCTTAAAGAGACAGTGCTTCTTAAAGAAATGGCTGTAGCTATTGCTACCGCGGAATAAAACAAGACTCTACTCGGAGGATTGCCAAACAGAACTGGTTTATTTTCCCGCCTTGCGCGGGCCCTTTAAGGGAGAATGTTCCCGCCCAAAACAACCGGTAATGACGTAAGTCCTACGTCATCAGGACTTTCCCACGCGCGGGTTCTCCCCGTCGCTCGGAAAGACGAGGCCCGCCGCCATCTTGGGCCTCATCGCTCCGACGCCGCGTGACTCGACTGCCGAGCCGGTTCGCCCGACTAGACGGTGAGTCGCCACACAACCCCCCCCAGAACTGGCGATACAGTCCCCAAGGTCCGTGGGCTGTGCCAGCTGCCGCTTAGGGGGGCGGCCTCTGCGTCGCGGCGTGGCAACCTCGACAGGCTGTTGCAGATCCAAATGGGCCGGTTTGAGGCGGTCCGCCGTGAAAACCTGTTCCCTGCCTCCAATGTCCAAAATAAAAGTGGATCCGTTATTCCGTATGACTCGGAACGGTCCCTCATATGGTCGTTGCAATGGCGCCCGAGGTGTGCCCCTGCGAACGAAAACAAACTTACAGTCCCGTAGTTCCTTGGGCTGGCAGGATGGGGCTTGACCGTGCCGTGAGGTGGGAATCAGGGCCAAGTCGCCAAGCTTCTCATGCAGTCTTTGTAGGACTGCTGGGGGTTGTTCCCCTTGGTCCCGAAGGGCAGGTATGAAATCCCCGGGGACAACTAGTGGCGCCCCGTATACAAGCTCAGCTGACGAAGTGCGGAGGTCTTCTTTGGGGGCAGTGCGTATGCCGAGCAGGACCCAAGGCAGCTCGTCAACCCAGTTAGGACCCTTCAGGCGGGCCATCAAGGCCGATTTCAGATGGCGGTGAAAACGTTCCACCAACCCGTTTGATTGAGGATGGTAGGCCGTGGTGGTGTGCAGCTGCGTCCCTAGCAGGTTCACTAATGCAGCCCAGAGACTGGAAGTGAATTGGGTGCCTCTGTCTGAAGTGATGTGGGCCGGAACACCAAAACGTGAGACCCAAGTTGTGAGCAGCGCCCTGGCGCGGGAATCAGTGGTGATGTCAGTCAGGGGGGTTGCCTCAGGCCACCTCGTGAACCGGTCCACGATGGTAAGGAGGTACCGGGCTCCTCTTGAAACCGGCAGAGGGCCCACGAGGTCGACGTGTATGTGGTTGAACCTCCTACGGGTAGGGTCGAACTGCTGTGGTGGGACCTTGGTGTGTCACTGGATTTTTGACGTCTGGCAGTGCAGACAAATCCTGGCCCACTCACTGACCTGTTTGCGCAGGCCATGCCAGACAAACTTGCTGGCAACCAAGCGGACAGTAGATCTGATGGACGGGTGCGCCAACCCATGTACCGAGTCAAAAACGCGTCTCCGCCAGGCTGCAGGGACTATAGGGTGGGGCTGACAAGTCGCAACGTCGCAAAGTAGGGTCCGCTGACCTGGACCAACCAAGAAATCTCGGAGCTGCAGACCCGAGACTGCGGTTCTGTAGCTGGGCAGTTCGTCGTCGGCTTGCTGTGCGTCAGCTAGGGCCGTGTAGTCGACACCCAAGGATAGGTTGTGGATGGTTGGTCTGGAAAGTGCATCAGCAACGACATTATCCTTTCCGGAGACATGTTGGATGTCAGTTGTGAACTCGGAAATGTAGGATAAATGTCTCTGCTGACGAGCTGACCAGGGATCGGAGACTTTGGAGAAGGCAAAGGGCAGAGGCTTATGATCAGTGAAAGCGGTGAAAGGCCTGCCTTCTAGAAAGTATCGGAAATGCCAGACCGCCAAATACAGCGCTAGAAGTTCCTGATCAAAAGCGCTGTACTTCAGTTCGGGCGGTCTAAGGTGCTTGCTGAAAAATGCCAAGGGTTGCCAGCGGCCTTCGAGTAGCTGTTCCAGTACCCCACCCACCGCGGTGTTGGACGCGTCTACCGTGAGGGCAGTTGGGACGTCAGTCCTGGGGTGTACCAGCATCGTGGCGTCTGCCAGGGCGTCTTTGGCCTTAACGAAAGCAGCCGCAGCCTCGTCAGTCCAGGTGATGTCCTTGCCCTTACCAGCCAGCAGCGAGAACAGAGGGCGCATGATACGGGCTGCTGCAGGGATGAAACGATGGTAAAAGTTGACCATCCCAAGGAATTCCTGTAGGCCTTTGACTGTGTCGGGGCAGGCAAAATGGTGGATAGCATCCACCTTGGCGGGTAGGGGTGTTGCCCCGTCGCTGGTGATTTTGTGGCCGAGGAAATCGATAGAGTCAAGTCCGAATTGGCACTTGGAGGGGTTGATCGTGAGGCCGAAATCGCGGAGGCGGGAATACAGCTGGCGGAGGTGGGAAAGGTGTTCCTGGCGGTTACGGCTGGCGATCAGTATGTCGTCCAAGTAAATGAACACGAAGTCCAGGTCTCGGCCTACCGCGTCCATCAGCCGCTGGAAGGTCTGTGCGGCGTTCTTAAGGCCGAACGGCATCCGAAGGAATTCGAACAGGCCGAATGGAGTGATAATCGCAGTTTTGGGGACGTCATCTGGATGGACCAGGATTTGGTGGTATCCCCTAACAAGATCCACTTTGGAAAAGATGCGGGTCCCGTGTAAGTTCGCTGCGAAGTCCTGGATGTGAGGGATGGGATAGCAGTCCGGGGTGGTGGCGTCATTCAGCCTGCGGTAGTCGCCGCAGGGCCTCCACCCTCTGGTGGCTTTGGGGACCATGTGCAGGGGGGAGGCCCAGGGGCTGTCTGACCTGCGAACAATCCCCAGCTCCTCCATGTGACGGAACTCTTCCTTTGCCAGGCGGAGCTTGTCTGGAGGTAATCGTCGTGCTCGGGCATGAAGGGGTGGCCCTGTGGTAATGATGTGGTGTCGTACCCTGTGTGTGGGCCTAGAGTTTGTAAACGAAGGTGCCAAAATCGATGGGAATTCGGCTAGGAGCTTGGCGAAATCGTCGCCAGAAAGGGAAATGGAGTCCAGGAGCGGGGCTGGTGGGCTGATTTCTCCCAGGGGATAGGTCCGAAGAGTGCTAGAGTGGACAAACTGCTTCCTTCGCAGGTTGACTAACAGGTTGTGGGCCCGAAGGAAATCGGCTCCTAGGAGTGGTTGGGGGACGGTGGCAAGGGTAAAGGTCCAGGTAAAACGGCTGCCGCCAAAGTGTAACTGAAGCATACGGGTGCCGAAAGACCGTATCGTTGTACCGTTGGCGGCATTGAGTAGAGGACCTGGTGGCCTGTCACGAGTGTCGCGGCCTGTCGGGGGCAAAATACTGACCTCCGCTCCAGTATCAACGAGGAAACGCCGTCCAGATTCCTTGTCCTGAATGAATAGGAGGCTCTGTCGGCGGCCAGCCGCTGTAGCTATCAGCGGCGGCTGGCCCTGGCGTTTCCCTGAAACTTGCAGGGTGGGCGGCATCGACGGGCCTCTGCACCCCACCTCTGATGGTAGAAGCACAGCTGGTCACCCGTGTCGTCGTCTGCGTTCCTGGGGCGTGGTTGCTTGGTTGCTGGGGCCGGGCGAGGCGGGCGTTGGGCTCGCGGCCTGGTGATTTGACTGACGGACGAACCGCTCTCGCGCTTGGCCCTCCACAGAACATCTGCCTGGGCGGCCACCTCACGGGGTTTGCTGAAGTCGGCGTCAGCTAACAACAAGTGGATGTCATCGGGGAGCTGTTCGAGAAAGGCTTGTTCGAACATCAGGCATGGCTTGTGACCCTCGGCCAATGCCAGCATCTCATTCATTAGGGCAGATGGGGATCTGTCCCCCAGGCCATCCAGATGAAGCAGGCGGGCGGCGCGCTCACGACGGGAGAGGCCGAAGGTCCGGATCAAAAGGTCTTTGAAAGCCGGGTACTTATCTTCCTCCGGAGGCGACTGGATGAAGTCTCCAACCTGGGCAGCTGTCTCCTGGTCCAGAGAGCTAACCACATGGTAGTACTTCGTGGAGTCGGAGGTGATCTGCCGAAGGTGGAATTGCGCTTCGGCCTGTGTAAACCAGACGCTGGGCCGAAGTGTCCAAAAGGTGGGCAGCTTGAGGGCCACTGCGTTGGCTGCTGCGCTGTCGTCCATTTCGCGGGTCCAAAAGCCGTTTGGACCGTCGGGGTCACCAATGTAGTGGTTGCTACCGCGGAATAAAACAAGATTCTACTCGGAGGACTGCCAAACAGAACTGGTTTATTTTCCTGCCTTGCGCGGGCCCTTTAAGGGAGAATGTTCCCGTCCAAAACAACCGGTAATGACGTAAGTCCTACGTCATCAGGACTTTCCCGCGCGCGGGTTCTCCCCGTCGCTCGAAAAGACGAGGCCCGCCGCCATCTTGGGCCTCGTCGCTCCGACGCCGCGCAACCCGACTGCCGAGCCGGTTCGCCCGACTAGACGGTGAGTCGCCACATGGCAGACTTTATTTGAAGGCAACTTCATGAAGTTTGCTGAAAATGTCTTAGAACATAGAACATAGAACAGTACAGCACAGAACAGGCCCTTCAGTCCACAATGTTGTGCCAACATAACTAATCACTTCTACCTATAGAATGCCCATATTCCTCCATTTTCCTCTCATTCATGTGCCTATCCAAGGCCCTCTTAAAAGCCCCCAATGAATTTGCCTCCACCACCCTATCAGGCAACACATTCCAGGCATCCACTACTCTCTCAGTAAAATACATACCCCTCACATCTGTTCTGAACCTACCCTCTCTCACCTTAAGTGCATGCCCTCTGGTGTTGGATCGCTCAATAATGGGAAAAAGGTATCGCTTGTCCACCTTATCTATGCTCCGCATAATTTTATACACTTCCAACAGATCACCCCTCAGCATCCGCCACTCCAAAGGAAAAGAGCCCAAGTTTGTCCAGCCTCTCCTGACAGCACATGCCCTCTAATCCAGGCAGCATCTTAGTAAACCTCCACTGCATCCTCTCTAAAGTCTCAATGTCGTTCCTGTAGTGAGGTGACCAGAATTACACGCAATACTCTAAATGCGGCCTAACCAGAGTTCTATAGAGATGCATCATAACCTCTTGACTCCTGTACTCAATACTTCTTGCTGAAGATTCCAAGAAGAAGATTGTTTTGGAGGTTTGGCGGAGGAGATTGGCTGGATGAGGAAAATCTTTGTTCCACAAGGTGGCAGAAATCTATCACAGCAAACTACTTGGCATGGAGCTGGCGGAGAATGGTACAGTGGTGCAATGCCAGACTATCATTGCTTCCACAACAAGCCTTCCCAAGACTTGGCTATAACATCATTAGAAGTCCTCAAACAGTTCCTTCCTTACTCTTCATATTCCAGCACTGGTAACCTTTGTGTTCATGCTAATCACTCTCCAGGAACTGTCTCAAGCCTTCACCCAACCCCCTCTCCCACACACACGCACCACCAACCCGTGTCCATCTGCCTTTATTTGCCTGCCTTCACCTGTCATCCATCAGCCTCTGTCTCCGATTCCACCCCTCGCCTTCCCCTGCCTGGCTCCATCTGCCCATCGTCCTTCACCCATCTGCGGTCCTCCAATCACCTACTGGCCTCTGTCTCACCACTCCCCATCTCCTTTTTATACTGGGCTGTCGATCTCCACACTCAGTCCTGATGCAGGATTTCGACCTGAAATATCAATAATTCCTTTCCCCCCACAGAAGCTTCTCAAACTGTTGAGTTCCTTCAGCAGATTGTTTGTCTCTTAAACAATTGTTTGCTTTAGTAAGCTTCCAATATCCTTCCTATGATCTGCTTAAGCAATAGAGGCAACATTCAAAACCGTCCCACAAAGTCCCTTTACCGGCTCCAGTTGTGGCAGTATACCTCATTCCGTCGCCTCATGGGAATCATAGATATTCTACACATGCCGTCAAAAAGAGCTGCCTAACCCAAGATCACCTTCCAACATTAGGTCCATAGCTCTGCAGCTCACTGATCTTAAAGTCTACATCCATGTACTGTTTAAATATGATCCCGGTTTCAACCCTACCCCCCTTTCAGGTTGTCAGTTCCAGAATCCCAACAAAATTTTTCCTCCTTCCACCATCTTTTTAATCTATTTCTGCTGGTCTTTGACCTCTTTGTGGAGGGAATTAGATCCTTGCAATGTACTTTCTTTAAGGACTCTATAATTTCATGGAGTTCAGCTGTCTCTGTTCTGAAGAAAACAGCCCTACCTTATCCAATAGTCTTCATGGCATAGTATTTTCCAGACCTAGCTCTTATTGTAATAATATTGCATTTTCTTCTTTCTTGCAGAATGTCATAAAAATGATCAAACAATCATGGAATGTCATGAAAGAAGCTTGAGAGTTATCAAGACCACTCAGCATTTGTGGAAAGATAAACAAAGTCAACATTTCAAATCAGAGGCCTTTCAGCAGAACTGGGAAAGAGAGATTAAGCAGATAATTTGAAGTTTCTACACGACATTGGAGTGTAGTTTCTCTGTATTAGAGAAACCAAACACAGATTGGGTGATTATTTTGCAGAGTACCTGCAATCAGTCCGCAGGAGCAACCCTGAGATCCTGTTGCCTGCGCCTTTGATTCTCCATCCTGCTCCCTTTGTCTGTCTGTGACCTCATTATAACAGTAACTGGAGGTCCAATGCAAGTTTGAGGAACAACACCTCATCTCCCTTCTGGGCATATTGGAACCTTCTGGAATAATATTGAATTCTGCGGGTGACTTGATTTTTAAGTCTAATTTGGCCCCATAGGTAAGTGAATAAATTTCTCTGTTGGATAGGTACATGGAGCTGAGAAAAATAGAGGGCTATGGGTAAACCTAGTAATTTCTAGGGTAGGGACATGTTCGGCACAGCTTTGTGGGCCGAAAGGCCTGAATTGTGCTGTAGTTTTTCTATGTTTCTATGTTTCTATGTAACTCAGACCTAAGTGGTCAAGTCTTATTTTGAGAATATGAGCCCTAGTTTGAGACTTCTTTGCCAGTTGAAATTTCTTCCCCATATCTACTCTGTCAGGCCCTCTAAGATTTCTTTGGAATTGGAATTGGAATTGGTTTATTATTGTTACATGTACAGAGGTATAGTGAAAAACTTGTCTTGCATACCATTCATACAGATCAATTCATTACACAGTGCATTGAGCTAGTACAAGGTAAAACAATAACAGAATGCAGAATAAAGTGTCAGAGCTACAGAGAAAGTGTGGTGCAGGTAGACAATAAGGTGCAAGGTCATAATGAGGTAGATTGTGAGGTCAAGAGTCCACCTTATCATACTAGAGAACCGTTCAATGGTCTTATAACAGTGGGACAGAAGCTGTCCTTGAGCCTGGTGGTACGTGCTTTCAGGCTTTTGTATTTTCTGCCTGATGGGAGAGGGGAGAAGAGAGAATGTCCAGGGTGGGTGGGGTCTTTGATTATGTTGGCTGCTTTACTGAGGTAGCGAGAAGTATAGACATAGTCCATGGAGGGGAGGCTGGTTTCTGTGATGTGCTGAACTGTGTCCACAACTCTGCAATTTCTTGTGGTCGCAGGCAGAGCAGTTACCATACCAAGCCATGATGCACCCAGATACACCAATAGACTATAGGCTATTTTTTACTTTTCAATACCATCATCTCTCATTCTTTAAACTCTAAAGAATAGAGGCCTAGAATAAAAAGACTGGGATGGGCATGTTGGGCCAATGGGCCTGATTCTGTGCTGTATGACTCTATGAATTTATGACTCTATCTATGATTCTGTCAAATATGCCACCCCAGGTAGAATAGAATCAAGGAATCTTACAGCACAGAAATGGGCCCTTTCTGCCCACCTCATCCATTCTGACCATGATGCCTGTCTATGCTAATCCCATTTGCCAGCATTAGGCCCATATCCCTCTATGTCTTTTCTATCTAACCATCTGTCCAAATGCCTTTGAAATGTTGTAATTGTATCTACCTGCACCACCTCCTCTGGCAACTCATTAGAGGTAACCACAAGAGATGGGTCAGAGTGGGATGGAGAATTTAAGTGGCAGACAACAGGAAGTTCAGGGTCACCTCCACGGACTGACTGCAGATGCTCTGCAAGACAGGCACCCTTTCTGCATTTGGTTTGTCCAATGTAGTGGGGAGCACATTGTGAGCACTGAATGCAGTATCCCAGAATGGAAGAGATACAAGTGAATCGCAGCTTCACTTAGGTTCCAGGAAGGTGGGAAAGGAAGTGGTAAAAGGACAAGTATTGCATCACAGTGCCACAGGCAGGGAAGTGGTTGATGGAGATGGAAGTACAGACCAGGGAATCTTGAAGGGAATAGTCCCCACAAAATGCTTAGAGGAGGGGAAGGTGTGTCTAGTGGTGAACTCTTGTTGAAGGTGGTGAAAATCGTGAAGAATGATCTGTTGAATGCGAAGGCTTTTGTGGTGAAAAGTGGGAGAACTTCCATTCTTGCTCTGTCCAGGAGGAGGCAGAATGAGAATAGAGGTGTGGGAAATAGATGAGATGGAGTCAATGTTTCTGTCAAATATGGTAGATTGGAATCCCAAATGAGGAGGGTTTGAGGGCTTTCTGCTTCTTCCTTGAACAGAGATCATCAGTTCCCCTCCATCAACACACTCATTCACTCCATCAGACATTTCTTGCCCTGTGCATAGAAGAGTCTCTAGTTCCCACAGTGGCTTCATTAGCCTCCTCAAAAATTGGATTGTAAACGAGTTATCCTTGATTCTAAGGAACTACCTAAGAAGGAGAAGGATTATTTCTTTAAGTACAAGTGATCCACTCTCTACAGTATTTCCCTTAAATGTAGTTTCCCAATATACCACAGTCAACTAGCCCCTCATGCCTTCATCATTACCTTGTTTAGATTGAAAATCCTAGATGGAGCATTTAGTCAGACTCTGCTGCAAAGATAAAGAAGAAGAGATGGAGAACTAATCATATGTAATAATCGTAATGCCGAAGCACACTAACCTGCCAACCAGTGGATTGTAAACAATGTCAGAGAATATTGGGCAGTCCAGCGCCAATGTGGATACAATTTTTGTGCATGGTATTGAAGCCCTGTGGATACGACAGTGAGTCGTCAGCTCTTTGAACACTGCTGTGATTAAAGGGCACCCATAGCAAAATAGCCTCTGGGATCACCTCCAACAGGAAAGTTCAGGCTGCTCACCCTATGGGTCTGAGTCAGTCATGTTTCAATCACTGTGAAACTGATTGTGAGCAATTACTCTAGGCTTCAGAGAATTCATAGTGGAACATGAACTATATCACATGCTACCAGAGCATGTTTAGCTGCTTTCATTGACTATCATCTCAAAGCAATTTCCTAATTTATGTTTGTAGGTCACTCCCATAAAATGGAAGAAGATTCAGCATCCAGCCTGGGAGTAATGAACTTCAAATTGGTGCCTGAGAAAACACAGCAAAGATTTTGTTTTTGCCACGTTATGGATCTTTTGAGGATATGTGTACTTGACTTACAGATTTATATGTGTTTAAAAAATGTTTTCATTATCTGCGTTCAGAGATATCTTCAAAAGAAATGGAGAGGATCTTGAGCTGTGTGGCACCGTCAGCAATCATTCTGAAGTTTGCTGCAAATGAGAGAGAGAGAGAGAGAGAGAGAGAGAGAGAGAGAGAGAGAGAGAGAGAGAGAGAGAGAGAGAGAGAGAGAGAGAGAGAGAGAGAGAGACTGATGGTCTCTGTATCAATGGATGCAGAACAATAGCTGTGTCTGTCACTACAATCCATGTATGGATTTTTGGAGCAATCAAGTGGAGTCCACTTTGTCGTTAACCTATACTGGAAAACAGGTATTTCTGTGGACGGCCACGTATCAAATGCCTTCGGGGTGGCAGATACTTCGTAACAAAGCAGTAGAGGTCATCGGAGATTGAGGTGTCATATTGGTTCCATCATGGAACATGGGGATTTTGTAATTTCTCTCTACATTCTCTCTACATTTTCTCTTCAGTCAACAATGGTTTTGCAAAAACCTTTGCTCACGTTTCACCTTATGACTTGCTGAACTGAACTTTGAGAACTATTCCTAGACTTGGGGTTGGGAATTTGCCACACACACACTTTGAGTTTATTAGTTTTGGGGATTATGTTTAATATCTAACATTTTTACTTTTCTTATTATCACAAGTAGTTATTAATAAAATGGTTTCTAACACGTACACACGACTCGATGTGTTTCTATTGTTGCTGGCTGGTACGTAACATAAAGCCAACAGATTCACAGGTGGATCCAAAGCATACCATCAAACATTTGCTATTCAAACCCTCAACTTGCTACACATATGTAAATATTAGACACTACTTGGCCCTTAGAGAGCTCAGGCTCACTTTTTGGAGCATTTGACAAATCTGAAAAGAAGAAAGATTTCTACTAATGAAATCACAAAACAAAAGTGTTGTTTCAGTAATGAATTCCAGACCCCTGAAAAACAATATTGCATTAAGAAACAAAAGCAAAATATTCCAACTTTTTCCAGAAAAATAAACATAACTAAGTGTAGAGAAACAAAGGACTGCAGATACTGGAATCTAGATGAAAAAAACAACAGGATGGTAGAGGAACTCAGCAGGCCAGGCAGCATCCATGGAGAAAAACAGACGGTCAACGTTTCGGGTCAGGCACTGAAGGTGGGAAAAAGAGAAGCCCAATATATAGGGGGGAGAAACAGAGCAGTGATAGGTGGACAAAAGAGGGGAGGCGGGGTGGGCACAAGGTGCATAGGTAGATGCAGGTAAGAGACAGTGATAGGCAGGTGCAGGGGAAGAAAGGAGAGCAGATCCAGCAGGGGATGAGTAAAGGTATGGAGGCAGGTGCCCCATGGGGGGAGGGGAGGAGAGGAAATAAAAGAGAGAGATAGGCTAGGAAAGGGAAGAAAAGAAGAGGCATGGCGGGGGTGGTGGTGGAGGGCGTTTGGTTTACTTAAAGTGGAATAATTCAACATTCATGGCATTAGGCTGTAAGGTCCCAAGACAGAAAATGAGGTGCTGTTCCTCCAGTTCCTTCAGATGGATGTGGATTCAAGTTCCACTTCAGGGATCTGAGCACATTATCTGACTGACATTTCAGATGGAATGTGCACAAAGGCCCTACCTGGACTCTCAGATGACATTTATTCATCAACATAATTACAAATCATATTATCTCATTGTTTATCTGAATGCAGTTTATGGAGTGTGACTGTGCACAAAAATTAGTTGTGGCATTTTGTAAGATTATCACAGTCACTTTTTTGGCTGTGAAGTGCTTTGGCAGATAGAGAGCTCATAAGAAATGTTATATAAATGCAAGCACGTCTTTTAACAACAAGGTCACAAAGTACTGTACTGAATTAAGCACAGACAACATCACAAAACAAAATATAAAGGTGCTTGAGTTCCTTCGCCCATAGAGTTTCTGAGGATCCAGTTTCAAATTAATGCAAAAAAAAACAAAAACTTGACATAAGCACAACTAAATCAAGCCACTTGTTCATTTGAGTATATTTTCATTTTATTCGGTATCTTAATCAAGGAGATAAAATGGATGCAAACACTTCAGTTCACTAATAACAGGAGAGCAGTCATTACAGAGTCATAAAAAATACTCAGCTCAATGCTCTTTCAGTGTTAGTTATTTAACTGATCAACTGGTGCATAGGATCATTGAATGAGTCAATACATGTAATAAAAACAGAAAATGCAGGAAACAATCAACAAATCAGGCAACATTTGAGGAGAGAATAATCAGAGTCCAAATAGAGTTGATATGCACTTTTTCTGACTTCTTTCTGCCAATTAAAATAAGTTTGATTATTCCATATGTCCTTAATGGTTATATTTGGAATTTTGGCATTAATATTGCAGCTTTTTTTCTTCTCTAAAATACTGATGTTTAAAGGCAAAACTCTTCTTCAAAGTTCAAAGGGTCTAGCTGTTCCATTGCACAAAAAGTTAGTACGCAGGTCCAACAAGTAGTTAAGAAGGCAAATGGCTCATTGGTCTTCATTTCACGGGGGTTGGAGTTTAAGAATGTGGAGGTTTTGTTACAGTTGTATGAGATATTGGTGAGGCCACACCCAGAATACTGTGCACAGTTTTGGCCCCCTTATGTTAAAAAGGATATAGTAGCATTGCAGGCAGTCCAAAGGAGATTCACAAGGCTAATTCCTGGGATGAGAGGGTTGTTCTATCAAGAGAGGCTGGACAGTTTAAGGCAACAAACAATCTGCTGGAGGAACTCAGTGGGTTGAACAGTAAACGTGGTGGGAAATGAATTGTTGACATTTTGGGTCAAAACCCTGCACCAAGATTGAGAGTGGCAAGGGGAGGTAACTAGTATAAAGAGGAGAAGTGGAGTGGCAAGACAGAAGCCAGAGGTGATTGTTGGACTGGGGGGGGGGTGTGGGGGGGGTGTGGGTGTTGAAGGATGATGGGCAGATCGAGCCAGGTAGGGGATGGGAGGAGTGGAGCTGGGAAATATGAAAGATGGAGGCAGACAAAAAAAGGAGGAAGATGGAGCCAGGAGCAGGGTGGGGTGGAGACACTAGGAGGGTGATAAGTGGGAACACAAAGGATACCCAACTGGAATATGACAAGTAAGGAAGGTGATAATGGGAACCATTAGGGAAGAGGTGAAAGGCAGATGGAAGCAGGGCCAGGACCCAATGGATGTCCAGTCCCTATAAACCTCCTAAAGGATTTGGGTTTATATTCCTTGGCGTTTGGAAGAATGAGAGATGACCTTAAACAAATAAGATCCTAAGTAGTTTGACTGGGTAGATGCTGAGATGTCATTGTTGAGATGACTTGACATTGTCAAGCTGGTGACGATGCAGAAGAGATTTACTAGGATGCTGCCTGGACTGGAGGGCCTGAGTTATAGGGAGACGTTGGCCACACTGGATCTTTAGTCCATTGGAGAATGTGGGATGACCACATAGAAGTTCATAAAATCATGATGGGTATGGATAAGGTGGACGGTCATAGTCTTTTCCCGAGGGTTGGGGTGTCCAAGATAAGAGGGGAAAGATTTAAAAGAGGCCTCCTTTACACGGAAGGTCATGAATACCTGGTCTCGCTCCATCTTACAGCCTGGTTAGATCACATTGTCTGATAATCAGCTACATGAAACCAACTTTTATTTTTTACCCAGTATATTTTTCCAAATTACCAGCTAAGTATACTTCACAGTGTACTCTAGCAGAGATGTAATATGTTAGCTAGCCTCAAGGAGATCTTTTGAAAGATAGAGGTACATAAATTGAAATTAAGTCTTCTAAATAATAACCATTATTTTGAAAGGTATATAAAAGGCAAAGTCAAAGGAGATGCAAGAAGTACAATAGGTGTTGGTTACAATCACGAGGTGTTCTGGTATATTAAATAGCAGAGTACTATTAAGTTTAACACTAACCCTGGAATTATTTTAAATACTTGAGCTATGTCTACTTCAGAATCAGAATCAGATTTATTATAAAACTTTAAAACTTTATACAGCACAGTAACAGGCCCTTCTGGCCCAAAGAGCCCACGCCACGCAATTACACCCATGTTAACCTACTAACCTGTACGTCTTTGGAATTATCACTGACATATGATGTGAAATTTGTTGTACTTGAGCTATAGCCAGTGGGAGATAGAAGAACAGATATATAGACAGATCAAGGGAAGATGTAAAAGCAACAGGGTTGTCATAGTGGATGACTTTAACTTTCCCAGTATTGACCAGGACTTCCTCACTGCAAGAGGTTTACATGGGGCAGAATTTGTTAGGTGCATCCAAGAGGGTTTCTTGAAACAGTATGCAGATAGTCCAATTAGACGAGGGGCCATACTAGACCCTGCATAGGGAAACAAGCCTGGCCAGGTGATTGGGGTTTCAGTGGGAGAGCATTTTGGAAACAGTGATCAAAACCCTTTAAGTTTTAAGATATTATGAATAAGGATAAATCTGGACCCTGGGGAAAGTGTTAAACTGGGGGAAGGCAAATTACAACATTATTAGGAAAGAGTTAGGAAGAATAGATTCAGAGCAGCTGTTATAGGCCAAGTCCACATCTGACATGTGGGGGTCATTTAAAGATCAGCTGATCAGGATTCAGGACCAGCATATTGGAATTCAGGACAAGCATGAAAGTAGTTGAGGCAGGTACAATAGTATCATTTAAGAAGCACTTGGACAGGTACATGCAAGGGTGGGGCTTAGAGGAATATGGGCCGAATGCGGGAAATTGGGTCTAGATGGGTTGACACCATGGTCAGCATGGACTCGTTGGGCCAAAGGACCTGTATCTGTGCTGTATTACTCTATAACTCTATTGCTCTATGTTCCAGCAGGGATGAAAGAGAAGGATAGCAAGGTTCAGGAACCTTGGATAGTCAAAAAGAAAAAGGAAGCTTATGTAAGGTTTAGGAAGCTGATATCAGACATGGCTCTCAAGAAGTATAAAGAAAGCAGGAAAGAACTCAAGCAGGAGATTAGGACCAAAAAGGGCCATGAAATGTCCTTGACAAGCAGGATTAAGGAAAATCCAAGCACATTGTATGGATACATTGAAAACAAGAGGGTAGTAAGGGAGAGAATAAATCCATTCAAGGATAAAGAATGGATTTTATGCCTGAAGCCAGAAAAAGTAGGCAATGTATTAAGTGAGTACTTTGCATCAGTATTCACCAAAGAGAAGGACATGGAGGACAGTGTGGGGTATGTTAATAACCTAGGGCATGTTGAGACCAAGAAAGAGGTGGCGGTGGCATTGGGTCTATTGAACAACATTAAGGTGGATAAATCCCCAGAGTCTGATGAGATCTATCCCAGGTTATTGAGACAGGCAAGAGAGGAGATTTTTGGGGCCTTGACAAAAATTTTTGTATCCTTTCTAGCTACAGTTGAGGTCCCAGAAGACTGTAGAGTAGCCAATATTGTTCAATTGTTTAAGAAGGGCAATAGGGATAATCCAGGAAATTATAAACCAGTGAGCCTCACATCAATTGTAGGGAAGCTATTGGAGAGGATTCTTAGGAATAGGATTTACTCACATTTGTAAGAAGCATGAGCTTATTAGGGATAGTCAGCATGGTTTTGTGCAGGGCAGTTCATGTCCTATAAACTGGATTGAGTTCTTTGAAGAGGTGGCAAAGATGATTGGTGAGGGTAGGGCAGTGGATGTGGTAAACACAGACTTTAGTAAAATTTTTGACAAGATCCCTCATGGTAGTCTGATGCAGAAGGTTAAGGCACATGGGATCCATGGAGACTTGGTAGATTGGATTCAAAATTGGCCTGGCCATAGAAGACAGAGGATAGTGGTGGAGGGGTGTTGTCACTGTGACCAGTGGTGTTCCGCAAGGAACTATGCTAGGACCTCTGCTTTTTAAGATATATAAATGCCTTGGATGAAAAAGTAGGTGGGCTGGTTAGTAAGTGTTCAGGTGTCCCAAAAATTGGTGGATTTGTGGAAAGTGAAGAAGGTTGTCAAAGGATACAGCAAGATATAGGTCAGTTACAGATATGGGCAGCGAAATGGCAGATGGAGTTCAATCCGGATGAGTGTGAGATGTTGCATTTTGGGAGGTCAAAGGTAAGGGGAAAGTATACAGTAAATGTCAAGACCCTTAAGACCATTGATGTACAGAGGGATCTTGGGGTCCAAGTCTATAGCTCCCTGAAAGTGGGAACACAAGGCATGTGGCACTCTTGCCTTTATCATTTGGGGCCTTGATTATAAAAGTCAGGAAGTCATATTGCAGCCGTATAAATCTTTGGTTAGACCACACTTGGAGTAGTGTGTGCAATTCTGGTTGCCCCATTACAGGAAGAATGTAGAGGCTTTGGAAAGGGTACAGAAGAGGTTCACCAGAATGCTGCATGGATTAGAGAGTATTAACTACAAGGAGATGTTGGAAAAAACATTGATTGCTTTCTCTGGAATGTCGGAGTCAGACCAAAGAAGTTTACCTGATAGAAGTTTATAATATAATGAGAGGCATAGATAGGATAGACAGAGTAATTTTTCCCAGGTAGAAATGTCAAATATTAGAGGGCATAGCTTTCAGGTGAGGGCGTGGAAGCTTAAAGGGGATGTGCATAGCGTGTTTTTTAAATAGAGAGTGATAGATGCCTGGAACACACTGCCAGGGGTGATGGTGAAAGTAATCACAATAGTAGAGATAAAGAGGCACTTAGACAGGTACATGAACAGTGACTGGAGTGATATGCATCTTGTACAGGCAGTTCGGATTAGTTTAATTTGACATCATGGTCAGCACATTGTGGGTTGATGGGTCAGTTCCTCTGCTGTACTGTTCTATGTTCTATGTCAAAGCACAAGTTAGTCCCCCAGACTTTACTGAAAGTTGGAAGCAGTTATCTTGGGAGTGCTTCATAATTCAAATAGATCTGCTGATTATGCTCAGACTAAAGCAAGGACTACAATGATAAGTGGATAGGATTTTCCTTTCAGAATATGTGCTGGAAAAAAGAAACAAGGCACAGATAATTGGAATAGAGGACTGGCAAAAGGGAAGCCTTCATTTTATTTTGCCCCTATGTCATGACTTATTTTTATCTAGATTGAGGAATGGATTGTTTGGAATACAGAGATAAGAAGAGACAAATATTCCAGTAGTTTATTGTACAAACACAAAAACCAATGGGAGATTTTGTCTCCCCTTTCATTGTCCTCATTTTCAGCATTATCATTCTCTACTTTGGATGACATGATTTTTTAAAAAATAGAGTTTTTGGTGAAATTGCTTTGTCTTAATATTTGAAGTGCATATTGATTCAGATTGCCATACTTTAATACTGTTGGCCCCTTGGCAACAATTCTTGTTGCAAAGAAATTGTATGGAAGTGTAGATGGAGTACCTCTCTTCACATTAAGAGATTGTGTGGCCCTGAGTTGATGACAGCAATTCTTCACATTGCTATTCTGGTACAAAATAGCATTTTCTATTACTATCTAAACCCACTTGTTCAGATATGGTGTAACTTTTAACATTTTTTAAACAAAAAAATGACAAGGAACAATACTGAATAGCTTTGAATTCCTTAACTTATTTTACAATGAGAATGGAAGATTTACAAATGGAAGACAGCCTATAAGCTAGTTTATTACAAGTACTTCATCATACAGTGAGTCAGAAAAGGTAGGTATTATTACTTCTGGATTGTAGATTCAAGTCCAAAAGATCCCAAAGAGATAAAAGGGATCTCACAACAGACTTTTTTTTTGTTTCCAAGTGCATTGAATTTAATATGCCTTAACTCATGGGGTTTGGACCAATTGTATCAAAGTGAACATAAATCAAAACTCATTTGGAGCCTTGAATGAGAAGGAGCAAAAGGATCAGTGGTGTCAGGTACAGAAATCCTCATTGTGGCTATTGTGGAATGACATACATCAAGGGATTTTTACATCTGATTATATCATGTATAGTCTGGGAGTGCTTCATTCTACCACTGGGCCACAGTGTAGGAAAGTTACTCTATCCCAAGTTACCAAAGTATCTCACTTTAATATATCGAGAGAGAAAAGGTCATGAAGGAAATGAGTACAATTGAAATTATTCTTGACAGTTCTGAATGTCTGTATGTGAGTTTCTTCTTGTTAGTTCATGTGTTAACATTGATTTATTTAACAGAATATATAGGTAGAAACAGATGGTTCAAAATCAAGGCCTTACCCATCATAAGCATAATTCCGTTTTGTGAATTCAACAATATAATTGGAAGTTGATGTACCAAATCTCTACATTTTAATCAATGTATTTGCCATTTTCCCTGAGAACAAACATAGGTCTTCAAAGGACTTCTCAAGTGCTCAGCATCAGATTGGTGATGTGGTTATTTTGTTAACTTACATAAAGACATTATCTTTCAGTAACTATGGCATTGATTTCCAAATGGCAAATTGTTAGCTCTTATTTAGCATCTTGTACTCTTTTTTACAGAAATTTATGGCAGAGAAGAATTACATATGCTGGGCAAGTTCTTATTTTGTCTTTCTTAAAATTAAGGCACTTGAATGGTCCTTTTGTGTGATAGATAACTCCTGATCTCTCAATCTACCTCATCATGGCCCTTGCACTTTATTTGATTGCCTGCACTGCACTTTCTCTGTAAGTGTAACACTATATTCTGCATTCTGTTATTGTTTTATCTTTTGTACTACCTTGATTTACATATGTACGGAATGACCTGTCTGGATGGCATGCAAAGCTTTTCACTATATCTTGGTACATGTGACAATAATAAACCAATTACCAAAATTAATCATAAACACATTAATCAGTGAAACATTAATTTACACAGCTCCAATCCTTTTTTTATCAGTATTTGTTAATGGAGTAATTTACATCAGTAATTACGTGAGACCTGATTGTCTTCAGTTTTACATCAAGCTCAGATTGAAACACAGACAAACCTATGAATGTGTTATGCAGGATAAATCCCTGTAAAAGATAGCAGCTGTTGAATAACTTGAAGACTAATTGCTGTATCTCAAGACAACAGCTTTCATGCATACCCAGTGCACACAAAACACCAAAGCAGGTTGCAAACTTAAGCAGTTTTCTTAACTTTCAATCACAAGATGATGCAAATAGGTGTTAACAAGACACATCCAAAAAAGTAAAACTGTTAAATGCCTATTCTTTTTCTAAACATCAAGTATCAAGGATTTTTATCTTCTTGTAAATATTCTTTATTTTCTTTATTATGTTTCTATAACATTCTGATTTATAAGGTTGGGAAAACATGATTTTTGTTGTATTTCATTAGCTGAACTCATTGCCAATAAAAATGATCTACTCAGCCCCGTTACCAAACATTTAAAATAAATAACAGGAAAGTGCTACAAGATTATAAGGTGTTCAGAGGAAGGCAGAAATTATGACAAGAAAGAATCAGCAGTGTGTGAATCCTTAATGTGTCATAAATATGTCTTAACCAGCACTAAATATATCTTAACCAGACGTATGCCCTTGGTATAATTTGATGAGCATGGGAAAAGAGTGGCAGAATGCTTCTGACAGATTGCTCCATGAGGAGCTGATGAGCTGAAAGGTCTCCATCTGTGCCATGACAATTCCTCGATTCTATTGCTTCACTTTCCTATTCTGATATTCTTCAAAAAAATACCTGGTTGCATCAATGAAAGCTCAAGCACATTCTTAATGTGTGGATATGTACTGCAGCACTGCTTAGTTTTTCTGGGTTTGAATAAAATATCTAATTTGCTGTTCTTGGGCTTTCCTTTAATTTATCTTTCCTAATCCACTTATTATTATTCTACAGATTTGGTGTCCTGAATTCCATCATTAATTTGACTTGGAAAAGTCAGATGTCTGAACACTCCACATGTGTAATTCCTCAGAAATGGGAGTTTGTTGGTCATGTCTCTGAAATTATATTCAGAAGAGAGGAAGACAACAGATTCCCTCCCCCACCTACCTTCTGCAACCTAGACCAACTTGTTTTCTTTCTTTCCCAGTTCTGATGAAGATCTCAGACCTGAAGTGTTAACTATTTCTCTTTCCATAGATGTTGCCTCATCTGCTGTGCTTTTCCCACATTTTCTGGCTTTAATTTGGATTTCCAGCATCTGCAGTTTTTTTAAAATATATATTTCAATTTAAACTTATGGTACATCAAAATTTCTAGTTCTAGCAAGATTTGGCTCAGCTTGCATTGTTTTGATTTCTATTCATGGAAGTTTCATTTTATTGTTAACTTCATTATGTTGAGAACTACCACATACCATTGTGGAGTAAATGAATTTTACAAGCATTCCATTGCAATTAAATGGAAAATATCGATTATATTGATAATGCAATGATGTTAAAAATAGATAAATGTAAACATGGGATGAATCCATCAAGGAGCACAACAGAAGACATAATTCATGAGAAGGGTCTTTGAGCAGTTTGCAAACAGCTGAAAAAAACACTAGATTACAGCACTAAACACATTCTGTGTCAGGTATTAATTAAATAAAGTATGGAAATTAAATAGAATAGAATCTTCAGTTCTATACGATTGAATAATGTTCATTGAAGACTGTAATTTTTCTCTGATATAATTCTCCATATCTATAGAAAATACTGTGCACTTTATCCAACATAAAACACTTTTGTTCACATATGAATGTGTATTTTATGAAAAGTAATTAACTACGTGCAACATTCAAATGTGGTTCATATGGTGGCAAAATAATGGGAGAAAAGACCTAGCTTTTTTTAATTCAAAAGAATCTATCAGTTTGGATTAAATTTGTAATATGCTATCCTGGCAAGTTATAAGTTGCAAGGCCTCTTCTATTTTGTTGATTTACCAACAGCAGCACATTTTACTAATCTTGAGGGAAACTCTAGTCACTATTCCAATAAGGTTTTTTTTCAATGACAGTCATGACAGTTGTGTAGAATAAAGACAAATAAGTAAGTTGTTTTAATTAAATAAAAAAGCCTGGGCAAAACAATCTTACACTGTGTAAAGTACGAAACAACTAGTAAAGGTCATACGTACATTTTGGACTACTACTTTAGCTTATCTTTGCATTTTCAATTTTAAATATGGATCAGCCAAAGACCATATCAGCTTCCCAGTGAAGGTATGACCAGAGCTGCCTCCTTCACTACTTTTCAGTGCAAAACAACTTAAGCTTGACTGTTCAGTTACTGTTGACTAGAGACAAAGAATCTACATTGCCAATAACACTATATTCAAAGTTTCATTTGTCTCTTTGTCACTACCTAAACATACAACTGAGCAATAAGCTTGATATCGTTTTTTTAGAGTCACAGTGGACGAAAATTTACACCAACTTGAATCTGAATGAAACCCATGAATGGAAATATGATTTTCTCTAGCCATTATTAATTCAGAGTTTATACTTCAACAACAAAACTACACGTTTCCCCATTGCACCTTTTACTACACATTGTTATACATGGGGTTTTAGCCATTGTTTGCCTGTGATTTGGGAGGGTGCAAGGGTAGGAGCTGGCAGTTGTTGATAAGTGAGAGTTAATTTTGCCTTAGTCATCACTTGTCTTGTATAACAATAGAATTATAGAAATATTCCATTGCAAGTCTGGCCACAACTACAGACTGCATACGATGGATTGTTCATTGTGAATAGATTTACCTAAAACTCCTATTTAGTCATTATATACTATAACAATTAATTATCTCACTTAATTCCTCAATGTTATTATAAATAATATCTTCTTTTCCTATTTACATTTACAAAAGTTTGCACATTCACTCAGTTTCACCTCTGGTGGCAGGTAGAGTGAAATCACAAATACATCACAATCTCCAACAACCTGTCTGTAGTCACAGAGATGTCATCTGTTTAACAAGGACTTCTTTATAACCCTTTGTTTTAAAAGGATCCCAAATATTAAATTTCCTCCTCTGATTTCTTCATTTACTTTTTCTCATTTTTATACAAATTATGAAGACCATCCAATCTTGAGAAGAAATTTCAAAATTAATTCTAATATGGCAATCATCCATTTGATAGGAGTTGTAAGTGGACAGCCGTAACCACAGCGATTTAAATAAATGGAGTGATTAAAAAAAAGATGTTTCTGTCTTTTCAATGGCAATTTGGTCTTTAAGAGGGGGGATTCAGAATTCCCAATTGGTGCAAACACTGCCAATAGCAAAAACCATCATGACTTAATAACAGTGTCCAAATAGCACAGACAGATATTTAAAAAGAACTGGTTAATCAGGGTACTAAAAATAGTACACCGAGGAAATTAAACCAATACAGTAGCAGATGCTGTTTCAACATCTGTCAACAGTAGTTCAAGGTTCATGCAGTTGCTGTCAGATGATGTTTCTTCTATTTTGCCCTGTCGGGAATATAGGAGGTTTCAAAATGTTGCACAAGGCAGTAATTATTGGGGACCTTCATAAATTGAAGTCATATGTCATTTTAAAGTTGTTGTGGTGAATATATCATTCCTATAAGTTGAACGTATGTTTGGGTTACATCTAGTGCAGAGTAAAGATGGATTTATTTCAGAAATTAATAAAACCATGGGTGCTGGAAAATTTAAAATAAAAACAGAGAATGCTGGAAGAACTTAGCAGGTCAAACAGCATCTGTGGAGAGAGAAACAGAGTTAATGTTTCTGGTCAGTGATGTCCATTTCTGGACTTACTTGTCTTGTTACTGTAGGTAATGACTTTCTAACGCCACTTAGAAAGAAAATTTTTGTTGCTATAGTACACAATGTGGAAATCTTTGCTCCAAATGAGCACTTGGTTTCCTACAAATAAGAAAGATGTTTAACTGTAATCCATTCACAAATAATTCAGGACAGAACAGTACAAAACATACAACCCTTATAGCCATGATTAGTATATAATTCTGACTGAAAGCCTTTTAGATGTACTGAAAGCTTCTCTCAACTTGCAAGTTCTTCAGAAGCTGAAGGACAAAGTACACTGTAGATGGATGTTCAATTCACCCTGAAGGACATCATTGAAAGTTTTAAGGGTATGCAGTGTACAAAAAGAAAAATCACTGGTCCATTTGCCTACCCTATCAAATTTTATGAGACAATTGTGACTATTGCTCTAGTTCTGATGTGATTATTCAATTATATCTAGAAGTTCATAATAGTAACAACTACAGTCCCACCTAAAGTTATCACAAAAGAATAAAACATTTCATTGAAGCCAACTGTTATTCAGAAGGTATGTATATATTCCATCTGTAATGTCAGTACAGAGGTTTTGCTTCACACTGGTATAATTTAAAAACAGTCTAAATCTGGATTCAGAGCCCAACATGGCACTGAAGTGAAACAGAGTGAAACTCTCCAGAGAAAGGAGTCTCATTACATTACCCTTTATTACATTCATTTAAGCAGCCATATTTTAAGGTAATTACTTTCCTCATATTTCTTTCCCCAGTTGTCCCAAGGGTCTGATAGAACAGGGAGAACAACCTGTTCCCAGACTCCTGCCGCTAGATACAAAATTAGCTCATTTGCTTCCTCCTCAGTCTCTGTTGGAGGCTGCTTAATACTCTCACACAACAGTATAGCTGGGATCAAGATTGTAGAAGATGAGGGTTGGAATGTGCTGACATAATTTGGGCTTCTCCCAAAATCATTTTTGTTCAAATGTTTCATATGAAACTATGATGAGTTTCATATGAGACTCATGAATATGAGCTATTATGAACCCAGAATATAATCAGTGTATATGGATTAGCATAACTTGTTGAGTAAAGAATTAGAATATGTGTCTTCCTGAAAATTACTTTCCATCACTGATGCACCATCACCTAGAAGTAAAAGAAAATGTATAATAAAGAAAACGCATCATAAAGAAAACGCAGATGCTGGAAATCTAAAATAAAAAAAAGAAGATGCTGAAACAATTCAGCAGGTTAGGTTGCATATGTGGAAAGAGAAACAGAGTTAATTTTTCAGATCTTCAACCATTAATGTTACAGGTAACTGGAGAGAGGTCAAGAGATGCACCGCTTAAAAATGGAGTAGAGAGCAGCCCCTTTGCTCAAGCCAGCTCCACAGCAGAGTTGAATGTAAACCAGTATAGACCAGTGTGGTATGCTGGTAAGAAAGTAGATGAAGCAATCAATAAGTATGGGTTAAATCGGTTATGTTAGCAATATGACCACACGGGCAAGAAATTTAAGTTCCTTTCTCTGCTGCTCCACACTCAGGTATATGCATTCAGAAAAATACCTGGTTGACTACCTTAGAAACATAGAAACATAGAATTGTACAGCACAGGAATGGGCCCTTTCAGCCTACTTCATCCAAGCTGACCATAATGCAGGTTAGCTATGTTAATCCTATTTGTCTGCATCAGGCCCACATCCCTGTTCTTCCTATCTCAGTACCTGTCCAAATGATTTTTAAATGTTGTTATTGTAACTGCCTATACCACCTCCTCTGGCAGCTCATTCCAGGTAATCACCACCCCCTGTTGAAAATCTTACCTCTCATATCTCCTTTAGATTTCTCCTCCTCACTTTAAACCTGTGATCTCTGGTTTTAGATTCCCCTGCCCTGGGAAAAATACTGATTATCTATCCTATATATGCCCCTCATAATTTTATAAAACCTTTATAAGATCACCCTGCAGCCTCCTACAATCCAGTGAGAATCAACCTTGCTCATCCAATTTCTCCTTATATCTACAGCCCTCCATTATAGACAACATCCTGATGAATCTCTTCTGCACTCTCTCTGTTGCTACCACATCCTTCCTGTAGTGTGTGGACCAGAACTGTACACAATATTTCAAGTGTGGTCTCATCAATATTTTGTACAGCTGCGACATGACATTTCATCTCTTATAATCATTGCCTCAGCCCATGAAGACAAGCATACCAAATGCATTCTTCACTACCTTATTCACTTGTGTGTCCATTTTCAGGGAGCTGTGGATGCACCCTAAAGTCCCTCTGTACATCAAAGCTCCTAAAGTCCCTGCCATTTACTCTATACATCCTACTAGAATTTGACTTCCCGAAGTGCATTACCTCACACTTGCTTCGATTAAATTCCATCTACCACCACTCCGACCAATGGCCCAGGTGATCTATGTCCTGTTATATCCTTAGACAACTTTCTTAACTATCTACAACTCCCCAAGTTTCTGTGCTATCTGCAAACTTACTGTCTGAACCTGCCACTGCATGCTCTGGCCAAATCAATTGCAATTGGGAGATCAAACAGGCATTAACTTTGTTTTTGAAAACAAGAAAGAGATCCAATGCCTCTTTTAAAATTCTTCATTTTTGCCCTTTACTTTCATGGTGAGCAGTGCACTTCTGGCTCACTTGGAATATCTGGTTCCCACACTCAGTACTGGAGACAGAAGGTCTTTCAGCATTTGTAAAGTGGCACTAAATAGCCAAATTCCATGACAGATTGTTTTCGACCCTAAAGGGAATATCCTTGCATAATCTGTCTGATTTTCTTTCTGTTGAAAACTGTTGGTGAAATTGAGCAGGATCTGCAGAGGGTGTGCAATTGGCTCCATCATATTATCGTGCAAGCAACAAAGACAAAACTTATACCTACATGTCCAAAAATTAACTGAAAAAAGCTTTAAGCATTACAAGCATCTGTGTGGAAATACATTTGCTTAAAGGAAATACGTCAAATTATATTCAATGAAACCTTGACTGGGGTTGTGATTTAGCCAAGTCAATCTCCAAACTGAGCAATTAATTGAATGAAAAAAAATCAGTTTTGTGGCAACTTTCAACTTATTAGAAACCAATTAGCCATGAGTCAATACTGTCTTCAAAATGAATGGCACAATCAGTAAGTTTAGAAACTAAAAAAAGGAAATTAATTTTAAGGAAATTAGGGAAAAAATTCCCATAATGGAAGAGGTGTTTAGGTTGGTGTACAGGAGAGACAGATAAACCAGAAATATTCCAAGGTGGATTTCTAGCCCACACAGAGTGAGTTGAGTCTCCTGAAAATAATGACTAGGCCATTATTATTGTCCTCAGCATTCTGGCTTAATGTGAGTATTATTGGCTATTCTGTTTCTAATAGCTATTAAAAAAAGGCCAATTATGAAATCATTCTTTTTTAGCAGATCATAGCAAATAAATAGAAAATAATAGTTTTTTTCTTTCATACATTCAATTGCAACAGGGCTGTTTTTTTTCCCACTGCTACCTGTTTGGTTCTCACTGCAAATAGGAAGTTGGCAAGTAACATGAAGGAAAGGAAGTCACTTAGCTTGTCCTTTGAATATCCAAGATCTGCGTGTGGCAGTTTTCAAGCAAGGTTGAGAAGAGAGTATACTAGCCTGAACCAGAACAAGTAAATCTGGAGAATGTAAAATTTACAATTTTCAATGCAATTTGGCAGATTTTATCAACAATTCTTAAATAGTTTCCTCGGTAAAGTAAGAGGAGGAGGAAAGGTACAGACCTCCGACCAGCTTTTCCACAGAGCCAATGGATTTCTTCCCTGCAGTTACAGTCCAGGAAAGGTCAACGTGAGGGGTTCTGGAGACATGGATGCATTGGACCAAAAAGGAAAATGACATCACACAAATGGGCAAGATCAGGGAATACATCTTCAATGGCATATCCCACCAATTGCATTACCATCCACAGACATTGCTCAATTTGCCACAACAGCATTGCTTACCTACCAACAATCTCTTATAGAACTCAGAGCTGAAATCAAAGTCTGTGTGCATCCTTATATCCCAAGCACATCATCACGTCATACTCCTACACCTGACAGCACACTCACTGCCAGCTATTTCACCATAAGAAGAAAGGAACAGGAGGAGAAGGAGGCCAATTGACCCCTAAAGCCTGTTCTGCCATTCAGTAAGATCATGGCTGACCCAACTATGACCTCAATGCCGCTTTCCTTCCCTCTCTCCATTACCATTGAGCCCATTGAACTTCAAATATCTGTCAATTCCTGCCTCCACAGCTCTCTGGAGAAGAGGATTCTAAAGAGTTGTGACCCTCTGAAAGGAGAAATTCCTCCTTGACTCCACCTTCAATAGGTGACCCCTTATTCTGGAACTATGCTCCCTAGTTCTAGATACCCTCACTAGGGGAAACATCCCCCCAGCATCTACCCTGTCAATTCCCTTCACAATCTTACCTGTTTCAATAAGATCATTTTTCACTCTTCCAAATTCCAATGAGTATAGGCCCAGCCTGTTCAACCTTTCTTCATACTTTATCCCTTCATCCCGGGAATCTTCTTTACAATGCTTCCAAGTTTGGTCTTCCTTAAATATGGAGACCAAAACTGTAACATGCACATTGCTCAAAGATAATGCATGGAACTCTGGGTTGACAGGATGGAGCACAACTTCACTGGTTATACCACCCTTTATCTGTGAACTGACCCAACTAGACGTTAATACCTTATATTTCTTTCTGCTAGGATTTCGGTTCCAGCGAGTTCAGGTGAAGCCCATCCTAAAGGTACAGTATTTTCTGTTCTTTCCCATACCATTACTTCAATTAAGTGCTCACCTATCTAATCTCCATGACTCTATGCCAACACTTGAGTCTGTTCGATAATATCAGTTCCCGTAGATCCTCCTTCTCAGCCAAACTAGGGTATCCTTTCCTTTGGACTGCATTGGGCATATCCACCTCCTATGAAGGCAACTCGTGTCTGCAACAATGCCTGGATACTCTTATTCCTCACTTATGGTCAGAGATGTCTCCAATTCACATTTCATTTTCTTGGATCTGACCCACATGGAGATTCCAGAGGAGGACATGTTCCATGGATGGATTAACTAGGGGCAGTTGTTGATAAATGCTGTCATTTTGCAATCCAGACACATAACCAACAATTCCATAAATTGATCCATACTATTTATAATTTACTTTTGAGACAGTTATAAATGTTTTCTAAAAGTAAGGAAATGATTACAATTAGCATTAAAATAGTCACATTTTTAAATATTCATTCCTTCAAGGTTACATGAATAATTCCAAATATCAGAGGAGTACAGTACCTTGCCTTCCACCTCTGCACCACTCTAACCGAATTCTACTACACATTCTAAGAAGCATTCTTTTTAAGGGCATCTTCTGGGTCCACATTAACAGATCAGCTCTGTATTGAGGGACAGTCACCCCTTATGGTTGACCAGTTGGAGCACTCAACTGAATGAAACCAGGTATTAATCAATCCTGGCTTGAAATTATTGTACCTTTAAGTTTCATAAGTTCTGATGAAAGAGCTAAAATATTAAGTTCTTTCTGTTTATGCAGATACTGTCTGATCTGCTGAGTATTTCCAGCATTTTCTCCTCTTAATTCCATTTTCCTTCATCAAACCCTTCTGCACTTATTGCCTAGTGTGATTCTCTGCCTATTTCACATGTTGACTAGGTATCCAGGGCATGGAGTGCTTTTTGGTTCTGGAACAGGACAGAGTCACATCTCGCATCTGCAAAGGAGATCTGTGAATGTCACTGGCACTCTGCATCTAAGAAACACTGCAATCTTCAAAAAGCAGTGTGGTCTCTCCTTCTGCTGTCTCTGACAAGAGAGAATGAAATGCAGTTTATTTTGGAATAGAGAGTGTCTGCAAATTCCCTCTGCAATAATGGATGACAGAGTAGGAAACTTTACAAATTTCTCAGATTCATCTTGGAAGGAGCCAGATGGATAAAACTTTGCTGCCACAGATGATTTAACACACACAGGCAAGGTGGATATTGGCGATCCTGAGTTTTCAGTCTGCAATGCAGCAGGACACAGATTCTAGTGAGATTCTCCTTTTGAAACTGTAATTGTCTAACACAGAATCCATCATTAAGGTTTAGCGTAGGTGAATGTAAGACCATACAGTGGTCTTCCCGCCTCCTTAGCAGCTTGACCTACTTTGCATGTCCCCTCCCCCACCCCCAGCCACCACCACCCTCATTTAATCTGCCAGGTGGAACGCCCATCAATTTCGGAGCAACTATTTTGTGAAAAAGCCCCAAATCATGAAAGTAAAGTCTTTTGTACTTGTTACAGTATTCCCTATAGACTTCAGGAAATTGAACCAAATCTGTAAATTAACAAACATTTGCAGAATTATACCAGCAGCCAAGAAAAATCAAATGGCAACTAACATGTAGGTAGAGGAAAGACTGAGAGGTGGCCTGATAGAGGTATACAAAAGTATGACCAACATAGATAGGGTAGATAATAGGAAACCTTTCCCAATAGCAGAGTTAAAACTAGAGGGCATAGGTTCAGGGAATGTTTAGGGAAAGGTTTACTCAAGGAGTTTAGAGGGGATCAGCGGAAGAACGTTTTCACCCACAGAGTGATTGAAACTTGGAAGGCAGGTAGTATCACAATGTATAAGAAGTATTGGGGTGAGCAGTTGAAACTCCATGGCATAGGAGGCTATGACTGGGTGTAGGTAAATGGGATTCATATCAGTAGGTACTGGAGAGCGGGCAAGGACAAGGATGGCTGAAGGGCTTGTTTCCATGGTATATGACTCTTTGACTCTATAATCTGGCATGTTTGGGTTGTCTGTTTACTGAGTCACCAACGGCTTCTACCGCATTTGCTGTCAGTCTAATGTGGGTGTCCACCTCACAGTTTCTCCAGCTTTCAGCTGTGGCAAGTCTTTGCACCTCTGCGGTTGTAGGGTGCCTGAACTCTTTAGACTGCCTCCAACATTTATCATGAAATATCTTTACCAATTTCATGTGTAGGATTGCACTACTTCTAAGTATAGGTGTGACCAACATCAATCTGGTCTGTTGCATTAAACTCCATTCTCTTGATTCCTTAGGTTCACCATCTCTATAAAGTTCCTGCTGGCCAGCTTCATTACACCTTAAAAATCACCAAAACCCGAATATTTTGAAAATCTGAAATACAAATGGGAACGGCTGGAAATACTTTGCAGGTCAGGCAGTATTATATGGAGAGAGAATCAGCATTAATGTTTCAGATCAATGACCCTTCATCAGAACTAGAAAAGATAGAAAATATGTGCTTTAAGTATCAGAGATGGGGAGGGGTAGAGAGAACAAAGGGAATTACTATAATTGTGTGGAGACCAGGTTGTCCAGGTGATGTACTACCTTTGGAGCCATCTAGTTAATAAATGAATGAGGGCAGTTAGGGAGGGAATAAAAAAAAAGCCTTGCTGGAACTGTGGAAGACAGAACACAGCATGTGATTTAAGATGGATCACCTTACATCAGAACTGACTAGTTCTGACTCTGTGAACAGTTCTGAGATGAGCAGAACCCACATTTAGTTGAGAGTATGCATGTATAACGAATTCAGCATACCAACACTGAGCAGTCAGGTAGCAGCAGCATTCCTCTGTTGGGAGTTAATATTCTTATGTATCTGCTACTTGATGGCAGAATTAGAATATTAATGATCTAAATGTGAAATCACAATATTAATAATTTTAAGGGATGATGCTTTGATAAACAATGAAAAAAAGGAAGATGTTCAAATGTCACAATTTGTGGATGGATTGTTTAATTTAATAAGCCTACAGTCAGCAGATATGAAAATGTATTTTTGAATGAGAACTTTATTAAAATTAATGAATAACATTCTTACAATGTGCTCTCAAGGTCAAGACTCTTGAGCCTCCATGTATTTGAAGGCAATTGGCTGACGTAAAGTGGTCATAATATTCTTCAGCACAGTCCAATAAAAGCAGACAGAACACAGGGGCACAGGCAAGATTCATGGAGGTACCTGTGTACATATTTCATTTGCATTAGTGCAGAAAGAATCAATTTCATTTCTGACATTATACATTGCATAAATTTTCTTGAAGAAGCCTGGAGGGAAATGGGGAGGTCAAGTTACTTGGATGTCTGGGAACTTCTGAATGTGTATAAGAGCACTTCCTTCTCTATAAGAACTGTTAGCTAATAAATCTCAAGAGCAGATTGCTTTGGTTTTCACATTGTGTTATGCATTCTGTTTTCCTGTCCTGAGATGTGAATATGGTAATAGCATTTTTTACCTCATTTGATACCATTGAATGCTTTTTATGTCATGTTATATAAAGTGTGTCTTATTTTATCCCTGTGAACATTACCTCTTCCTCATATTTCTTCTTGTCTGGTTAGAAATGCTCAGCACTGACAAAATTATTAACATCATGCAGTTGGGTCCATTGACTTGACGAAGCAGAGCGAATTTTGACCTATGTGTTCACAGAGATTTTAACCTACTGGCTGACTTTAAATTAATTATAGAGTTGACTTCACCTTGAGACAGAACTGTGTCATAAAATGGAATACAGATTCACATACATTCAGCAATGTATGTGAATCCAGGCAGTGAATCCACTTAACTAAAACATTGATCCCATCACCATCAGCATGACAGATTTTCTTTTTCTCCACTTAATATTCTTTTATGGGTTTATTTATGTTTTGAATTACATTTGGAAATTTCTAGAGGCTTGAGGATCATGATAATTTTTCAGATTTCTTTAAAAATATGGGTTGAGTAAATTTATCTCCCTGTATCGTGTTTTCAACAAAACATGTTTAAAAACTAGGCATGGATGAGTTGGGCCGAAGGGCCTATTTCCGTGCTGTATGACTCTACGACTCTAGTAGCAGTCAATTATGACCACTTTTAGGTTGAATTGCATCACTCAGGAAAGTTGAACATGTCTTCCAGCCATAATCACATTTGCTTGATATAATTTCCATAGCAATCATGCAAACATTTACTTAATTAAACATTTTGCCTCATACTCCCCAGCTATTTACCTAATCTCCACCCCACCGCAGCTCTCTCTGGATATTTACCCAGTCTCCTCACCACTACCTCCTCCCCATCCATTTACCAGATCACCATCTGCTAGCCCTTACAAACATTTATCCAATCACCACTCCCATCCCATTACCCAGACCCAATTTTGTTTGGCAACAACATCTGCTTTTCCCACATGCAACGCTCTTGATTCTGTCCTTGCTGACCTCACCTCGCTCCTCCCAGCCATTCAGCGTTTCCGATCCAGCCTCAAGTTCCTATTGGGGCAAACACTAGCCAAACCTTTTTCTGCTCTCTTCCATCTCCACTTCACCCCACCCCCCACCCACACTTCCCACACCTGATATCCAAGCCAGAAAGCATGTTTCTGACCAAAAAAACTGTGCAGCAGCCCAAAGTTTGCAGGAGTGGGCCCATGACTGGAACAGTAATTGGCACTCCGTAACGATGATCATCTAACAGATCAGCCCGGGTATACCAGAATTTCCAGGCCATGATCTTTTGTGTTACATATCTCTACTTGCATTACAGTAAAAACTCGGGTGACGTTTCCTGCACTCACTGGGGCCCCGGTTCTCACACTCCCTTTGAACCTATCTGGTTCTGTTGGCAGTGTTCTCTTGAAAGTTATCTGGTTCTGTTTTGCACATTTAACTTACTGGGGCCTCATTTCCCATGCTCCCTTTAAACTTATTGGGAAAAAATAATATTCTTCTGTGAAACACTTAACAAAAAATGAATTAATTGTGTGTTGTATGTCTCATTTAATGACAATACATCAAATAACAATACAAGAAAAATGCATAACAATCTTTATATAAACACACATTTTAATGCTCTGTCACTACATATTGGTGTAAGGGTTAAGTCCTTGTTCAATTAAAAAGGTTAAGTTGATAGCACAAAAGATTGTGAGAAATTGGAGCTGGATTCGACCATCTGGCCCTTCGAGCCTGCTCCACAGTTCATTAAGATAGTGGCAGATCTTCCAACTCTGCACCATTTTCCAGTACTATTCACCAAATACCTTGATATCTTTAATATCCAGAAAGTTATCAACCTTTGTTTAGATTGAATTCAATGACTGAGTCTCCACAGCCTTCTGGGGTGGAAAATATCAAAGGCTTTTCCCTCTGAGAAAAAGAATTTTCTGTTATCTCAGTACTAAGCTGCCCACTCCTTATTCTCAAACGGTGATTCCTGGTTCTAAACTGCTCAGTCAGGGGAAACATCCTCCCTGCATCCTGGCAGTCAAACCCTTTTAACGACTTTCTAAGTTTTGATGAGATCATACTGGGGCAGGCACGGTAGTGTAGCAGTTAGCGTAACACTATTACAGCGCCAGAGACCCGGGTTCGATTCCGGCCGCTGTCTGTAAGGAGTTTGTATGTTCTCCCTGTGTCTGCGTGGGTTTCCTCCGGGTGCTCCAGTTTCCTCCCACATTCCAAAGACGTATGGGTTAGGAAGTTGTGGGCACACTATGTTGGCGCTGGAAACGTGGTGACACTTGTGGCCTGCCCCCAGAACACTCAATACAAAAGATGCATTTCACTGTGTGTTTCGATGTACATATGACTAATAAAGATATCTTATCTTATTCTTCTAAACTCGAGAGAACATGATTCCAGTCTACTCGAACTCTTCTCATACAGTAACTTAGTTATCTCTGGAACCAGTCTGGTGAATTTTTATTGCACTACCTCTATGGCAATTACACCCTTTCTTAGGCACGGAGACAAAAATTGTATATAACTCTCCAGGTGCAATCTCACCCAAGCCCTATGCAATTGCAATGAGACTTCCTTATTGATATAATCAAACCCTCTTGTTATAAAGGTTAACATGTCATTTCCCTCCTAGTCACCTACTAACCTGCACGTTGGCCTTCAGTGATTTCTGTACAACATACCCAGGTCCTTTTGAACAGCAACACAGCCCAATCTCTCACCATTGAACAAATACTCTGCTTTTCAGTTACATTCACAAGAGTGAATGTAAAAAACTCACATTTTTCCAAATTATATTCCATCTGCCATGTTCTCTCAGCTTCTCCACGTCCCCCTCACTCAGCTTGACTATGGCCCCAGAAGACTCTTTATATCCTCCTATATACTCACAATCCCAGTTACGTTAATATCATCAGCAAACTTGGAAACATGGCACTGAGTTCCCTCAGACAATTCATTGATATAGATCATGAGTAGCTGGGCCCTCGGCACCAGTTCCCGCAGTACCCCAGTAGTCACAGCCTGCCAACTCAAGAAAGATTTGTTTACTCTCACTTTTTATTTTCTGTCTAATAACCAATTCTCAACTCATGTCAGTATATTACCCTCAATTCCAGGTGCTCTAAACTTCTTAACAAACCTCCTGTGTGGGAATTTATGAAAGCCTTCCAAAAATTTAAATTTACCACATCTATTCATTTCCCTTTTCTATTCCATCATCACAAAATCTCAAAGAATCCCAGCAGATTATTCAAACACAATTTACCTTTAGAGCCATGTTGACTCTGCTTACTCCTTTTTTCCCCAGGTGTTCAGCTGTTACATCTTTCATTATAGATTCCAGCATTTTCCTTACCACAAATGTTAATCTAACACATCAGTCGTTCCCTGTTTTTTCTCTCTCCCTCCTTTCTTAAATAGTGGGATCACATTTCCTAACCCCCAATCCATAGGAACAATTCAGAATCTTTGGAATCCAAGAAGATGCTAGACTTAGAAGAGGGAGGATAAGAAAAAAGTATTCAGTATAACTTAAAAAACAGTGTCTGAAAGAAATTAACATTAGTAAAAAGATACTAGTGGTAAAATTAATGGGTCTATAAGGACTAATAGCCTGTAATCTAATGTTTTGTAAGAGGTAGCCATAGATATAGTGGATGCATTGGTGGGCATCTTCTAAACATCCAGAGGTTCAAGGACCATTCCCACAAATGGAAAGGAAGTAAATGTAACCCACTATTTAAGAAAGGAAGGAGAGAGAGCACAGGGTATTACAGACCAATGCTGACAATGGCAGCAGAAAAACATTTGAATGCATTATTGAGGAAATCGTAGCAGGAAACTTAAATAATAATAATAGCTCTAACTGTCAATGTGAATTTATGAAAGAAAAGTCATGTCAGACAAATCTATAATTTTTTCAAAGGTTGTAACTAGCACAATAGTTAAGGAGTAACAATTGGATGTGCTATATTTTGACTTTCAGAAGACCTACGGCAAGATGCTACATTGGGGTTATTCATCAAAATTATACCTCATAGGATTCTGAATAATATGCAGGTGTAAGAAGTAGCTTAAACAAGTAATGAAGTGTTTTAAATGTATGCTTTTTTAAAAAGTGTTTCTGATGTAATTCAGTGATTTAATATTGATACTCTAATGGAACAGTGCTATATTAAATCAAATACAATGTGTATTAACTTTGTGTTAAATGGTGTAAGGTTAAGAAGTAAAGCATAATGAGGAGTTTAAGTCATATAAAATCAATGTTAATGCCAAAGAATGGCTGAGAAAAAAAGTGTATAAGATTTGTAGACTGTGAAGGTCAGGGCAGTAATTTAGAGTATGATGTTATGTTGGACAAAGCAAGTACATTAAATCTACCAGCAACATGTTAAAGAATTTTGGTTCTTGAAACAAGTAAATTAGGAACAGGGCACTAACTAAGGAAGGGATGAAACATTCAAAAGGCCACATACGGAAGCAAAACACATTCATAACAGATTTCCAGTGAGTAAATATGAGGATCCCATTCAAGAATAGCTCCATTTTCAAGAGAGCAAACAGGATGATAAAGAATAATTGAACCTGCAAAAGACAAAATGGGGCTAAGAATGAATAAAACATAAATGACCAGGATAAGATCATTCAGTATACTGTTAGTCGGCATATAAGATCAAAGAGAAAGAACTCAGAAAGTATGGTCAGGAGAAAAGGAGCAAACACGATCAAGAGTGAGAGACCCTGCAGTCAACTAAACCCAGCAGGAGGATCAGAAACAGCACCACAATCACTCAAAGGAAAAGCCTTGGAGGTGTCAAGGAACAGAGAGAGCCTATTGTGTTTGTTAAGTAAGCTTTCTTTGTACGGGGTGCAGCTCTAATTAAGTAATATATCTGTCCTCACTGTGGATTGGGTGCCAAACTTGTAGAGTTTCCATTTGTAGCAACAACAGAACCAGTCCTGAGGACTCAAGCAATATTAATTTACACTCTCTTATATTATAATTGAAAGATGAAGTTAGTTATAGACTGATTACATTAGTTGAGGGATTCATGTGCTGTACTTAATTAATGAAGAGGAATGTGATGCATATGTAGGTTATTTTTAATGTCTAGGCATGTGATAAAAATAAAGCACTTTTATGTAAAAGCAAAAGCTGCAAGTACTGGAAACATGAAATAAAAATCCTGGAAACACCTCGCAGAGTACACAGCATCTGTGGAATGAGAAACACGGGTAATGTTTCAGGTCTGAGACCCTTCGTTAGAATTTCAGAGTCATTTCAGATTTCCAGCATTTACAGTCTTTGTTTTATTTTCATCTATGGTGGTTTGATTTGCCTCTGGGGTTGGAGGATTAGGAGTGCAAGTAGAAGGAGAGGAGATAAATGGGAGAAGAGGGAGGAGGAGAGGACCACACAGGAGGCCATGAATTCACAGAGCAGATCTCTGACCTGAACCTACCTAGAGGTAATGTTTGACATTCAAGGAGACTGCCTGACATAGGACACCTGCTGCACCTACAATTTAGGACAAGTGTTACAACTCCATCCCATTCTCCATGGAAATAAACCATCTCAGCTCTTCACAAAAGAATGGGTTAAAGATGATATTGTAGCGGTTACTACCGCGGAATAAAACAAGACTCTACTCGGAGGATTGCCAAACAGAACTGGTTTATTTTCCCGCCTTGCGCGGGCCCTTTAAGGGAGAATGTTCCCGCCCAAAACAACCGGCAATGACGTAAGTCCTACGTCATCAGGACTTTCCCGCGCGCGGGTTCTCCTCGTCGCTTGGAAAGACGAGGCCCGCCGCTATCTTGGGCCTCGTCGCTCCGACGCCGCACGTCCTGACTGCCGAGCCGGTTCGCCCGACTAGACGGTGAGTCGCCACAATATAGGCTTTAAACAAACATTAATATCAAAAGTAAACAATGGAAGCAACTGAAGTTTTAAACTTTGACATTGATTAAAAGTTATAATGTACAGATTTATTAACGAGAGAAAAAATAAATGGAAGAAAAAGGAGAAAAAACAATGGAATACCAAGAAAAGCTAATATGCTTGAAAATATTTGTAGACGCAAGAGACTGCAGATGCTGGAATCTGGAGTGAAAAATAAACCACTGGAAGAATTCAGTGGATCAAGCTGTATCCTTAGAGGCAAAGGGATGGTTGACATTTTGGGTCAAGACCCTGCGTCAATACCAGGCCACTGGGAGGAGGTAGCTGAGGGGGACATTGGCAATGACCTTCCCTTTTGCAGGTTGCATGGAGACTCCTCTGTGGTACCCACAGTCAGGCTTGTCTTCTTTCTAAAGGATGATCTTGAAGCAGAGTCTTGACCCGAAACATTGACCATCCCTTTGCCTCCACAACTGCTGATCGACTTGTTGAATTCTTCCAGCAGATTATTGTTTTGCTGAAAATATTTCTACTTGCTTTTTAATATTTCATGCTGTGCTCGGAACTGAAACATAAAAATAAATCAACTCCTGATTATTAAAGTTCACTCAAATATTAATAATTATTTTTCAACATTAATGCTTGTGCAGAATGTACACAAAACTGTTCTATGGTCCCACTAGCAATTTAAGGGTGAACTGGTACACTTTGCCCAACATTATCCTTATCCTGCCACACCCTTAAGCTGAGGATGATTGTCATTTACACTACTCAGCTATATATGCTGAATAACTTTGCAGAAAGTGCAGTATGGCAAAAAATTAATTGGACTTGTCACTCTGATAGTTACCTTAAGTACTGCTTATACTCCGCTAGCATCACAGTCTATCACTTAAGTATGAATTGCCATAAATGTGGTTCAAAAACATGTTGATGTCAACACAATATTTCTTTCTACAGTTATTAAAAAGGTGACTCACAAGCTACCTAAGAATGCCTCACGCTGATTTTCTTCTGAGTTTAGTTGAATTTATTTGCTCCAATTGATTCCAATAGAATAAATCTGAAATAAGTAACCAAAGGTTGCTCTGATGACAAATTTATGCAATTTCAGGAAACTTAGAACAGAATGGTTTACCTTACAACAACATACAACCAGCAAATAACTATCTCCTGCCTGTAACAATCCAACATTTTAGAGTCTATGTTTGCTATCAGAGAATTATTGCTCATTTCCTAAATTCAGCAACAGGAGTAGGGTATCGTCAGACTGATAAATTAAGATAGGTCAAGCAGTTTTAATCTGCAAGCATCACGTAATCTACAAGAGTTTCTTCATAAACTAGCAGACCAAAATAGAAGGCCAGATTTTGCTGGAATGCAGCACATTATTATTTACTCCATTAGATTGACTTGAATTTACATGTCTACATATTCAAATTTTTAGCCTTCTAGGTTTCTGGAAGTTCAAGCTGATAACAAAGCAACAGGGACTAGAAAACCTTGGGCTCTTGGTAGCTCTTTGGTAGACAGGAATATGATGCGGGAAGACATGATATTATCCATTGTATTAGGAAAAATAGAAAAGTAAAATATAATTTAAATGTGAGAGACTACTGAATGCTGTGGTACAGCAGCAGTTAGGAATCCTCATACAGGAAGTTTAGGAAGTAATGTACGAATGTTGAGCCATGAAAATTGGGAGAGGTTAAGTGCAAGATCCCTTCTTTAAGAAAATATTTACAGAATAGCACACATAGTCCGGCAAGTTAAGCTGGGTAAAACAATTCACGGGATATTTATTCTTCACAACAAATTGTTGTCCGATTTTAATATTAATACTGCATCATTCTTGCCTTTTTCTTCTTCAGCAGTCCCTCAGGGTTGAGGGTGATGTTCTTGCACTCTGGTTTTGTGGGTTTTGAGGTGACTGATGAGGACAATGTAGTAACTGCAGACTCTTCCACTGTGGAGGTATCAGGTGACCGGGCAGGTAGCTTGTGAGGTAGACCACTCCTTCCACTGTATATGCATTGGATTCTGTGTGCATCCAATGCATGGATGAGATTCCCAACAACATCCTGAATGCTCCTTCTCCACTGAGGGTCACAGGCCAGGGATTGAGGAGCCTGAGCACATCTTTTGATGAGGATGAGCATTTCTTTTGAGGTTGTCACAAGGGAAAATTCATGTCCGTTGTGCCTCTTGATGGACAGACTCTATACTGCAATTCAGCAAACATGTCTTTGGCCATTGGGATGAGGTAGCTGAGGAAGACCTTAGCAAAGATCTTCCCTTATGCTGATCACAGGGAAACTCCTCTGTAGTTACCACAATTGCACTTGTGGATGTTCATGATTACATCTCTAATTTATTGTGGTATATTATCCTTATATTGTTGTTATTTTGACAGAATTTGGTCAAGAAAGCACAAACAAATATAAAAATTTGAGGATCTGAAGAAATAAAAGATCTAAATGTATGATGTGAAAGGGAAGGACTGAGAAAACTGTTTCAAATTGGAAACCAAAACAACAACTTGTATGTAAACATTTTGCAGGTTTTTAGATGGTTAAAAGTCAGATAGATGTAGTCAGGTTCAGACAATTGTGTTTCCACTTCAGAGAATAATTCTTACTTCTTAGAGATTTAAGGATCAAATTTTTAAAGGTAAAAGGAGAATGTGATAAAACTAATGCTGAATACCACATAATGTAACAGTTACAGTTCAAAGCTTATATTTTTATTATTTCCTCTGGTAGTAGCCTTGTAAATTTTCTTCTGCTTTATAATTAGCAGCAGTAAATTTTTTTATTAATATGGCCTGTGTTAAAAACCCTGTTAATAGTTTTGTCCAGAAAGAAATTAAATTCAAATTACAGTGCTGACATCACAGTCCCATTATGAAAAGCTAAACAACATATACCTGTACTGCTTGGGACTCGCTGATGAAATTGGGAAGCATTTCATCTCATAGTATGGAAGAATTAAACATTTTTGGTATTCACAACCAGAGTATATTCCCAGCTTCTCCAGTCAATCCGTATTAATAAATTGCCTTATCCATGGAATTACTGGACCTCCAAGTTTCATCTGCAGATTTGGAAATTCTGCCCTGCACACCCAAGTCCAAGTTACGAATGTATATTGTGGAAAGCAATAGTCCAAGTACGGAGTCCGGGGGAACCCCATGGCACACTTCCCTCCATTCCAATGAACAATCTTTCACAATTACTTTTTGTAACTTATTACTTAGTCAATATTCTATCCATGTTGCTGCAGTCCCTTTTATTCCATGGGCTTCAGTCTTTCTGACAAGCCTATTATGTGGTACTTTATCAAGCATGTTTCAGAGATCCGTATATGCTACCTCCAACACTTTCCCTTATTGACACTTACTGTTACAAGGAGATTGTGAGGGGATTTAACCGAGTTATTTAAAATCACACACGTTATCAATGGATTAAATAGAGAGAAACTGATCCCATTGATGAAAAGTTGTAGAACCAGGGACATAGAATGAAGCTCATTAGTGAAGGAACCAAAAGTGAAATGGGGAGAAACATTTTTACACAATGAAGGGTTAGGGTCTGGATCATACTGTCAGGAGGCAGATTCAATCGTAGCACTCAAAGGGAGTTGCATGATTATCTGAGAGAAAAGCATTTGCAGGGACTGACTAGAATGCAGGTACATGAAGCCAGAACCAATTCAATGGTCTGGTTTTCTTTTGTGCTGTAACTATTCTGTGATTCTACAATGTAGGCTCTGAGGCACTTGGTTCAACAGAAGGAAATGGCTTCCCAATCTAGTCATGAGTCACTGATCTCATCCTGGACCTCACAGAGCAGTCTGGAGTGGAGGTTGGCTGCTATCCCACAGAAGGGATGCAATCGTGGAAGGCATTCATTCCTGGAGCTATCATATGAGACATTTTCCTGGACCATGCCACTTCTAGGAAGGGAAAGTCACCTCCAACAAGGTTTTGGCAAGCCTTATGGAAGAGTACCATTTGTCAGATTATTGCATGGGGAAAGCAATCAAGTCTTGTTTTTTATGTAAGCAGCTGGAGAAAGACAAGGAGAGGTAGTCATAGACTCATACGGTAGGAAACAGGCAATGAAACCATCCAAGTTGCCTGCCTGGCTAGTTCCATTTGCCTGCGTTTGGCCTTTATCCCATTAAACCTTTGCATTCCATGTACCTAACCAAATGTCTTCTGAACGTTGTAATATAAGTCTTCCTTTGCTTTAAGTAATTTCTATGACTTTGATAAAGGGCCTCGCAGCACAGCAGCAAAGAGAGAACTTGAGTGGAGGGATTCAAAGATGGGATTTCAGGGAAGTGGAACATGGTTTTGGGAGGCAACATTGCAAAGACATTAGTGAAGAAAATGAGGCTGGAAATGGAATAGTAATCTGCAATGACCAGGGGATTTTGTTTTAGTGGAGAGAATCAGAATCAGGTTTATTATCACTGACTTATATGTCATGAAATCTGTTGATTTGCTGCAGCAGTACAGTGCAAAGACATAAAATTACTATAAATTACAAAATAAATAAATAGTGCAAAAAAGGTAATAATGAGGTAGTGTTCATTGGCTCATGGATCGTTCAGAAATCTGATGGTGAGGGGGAAGAAGCTGTTCCTAAATCGTTGAGTGTGGGTCTTCAGGCTCCTGTACCTCCTCCCTGATAGTAGTAACGAGAAGAGGGCACGTCCCGGGTGGTGAAGGTCCATAATGATAAAAGTGGCAAATTTAAAGGCGTGGAGGAACGGATATCATTTGTTATGTCAACTAAAATGTAAGAGGATCTGAATGGTGAACCATTCCATTAGAATAGAACCAAGGGTGCAGGAAGTCTGACTCATGGACATTATGGGCTCTTGGTCATGGCGAAAGATAAAAGAGAAAAAGATGCGAGTTCAGAGCTATGAAAGTGAGAGGAATCTTAGAGACAGTTTGACTTAGTAGACTAGGGAAAGGAAGAGATCAGTTGATTAAGATGGTCCCAGTTTTCATGACAAAGAAGAGCATGATCAGAAGATAATCTGTATTAAAGAAAAGAAATTGAAGTGAGAAGAATGATAAAATAATCATGGTAGAAAGAAATTAAAGGTTGAAACAAGGAACACAAAAAAGGAAAAATAGTTGAATAACAATGTTAAAAGAAAATAGAGAAACACCATCAGAAAAAATATCCTATAAACTGTCAACAAATCCAAATGCAGTCAATGCATACAAGAATGTGTAAAGTTCAAAATAAATTTCTAACTATGAATATATAAATCACAAAATCAACTCTCCAATGGAATAAAAAGCCAAAAGAGTGGCTAATGTATAGAGTTATAGAGTCATACAGCACAAAAACAGGCTCTTTGGCCCACCATTTCCATGCTGACTACTAATACTCATTCCATTTACCATTCTTGACCTGTAGCCTACACTGCATTGCCGGTTCATGTGCTCATCTAAGTACTTCTTAGATGTTGTAAGAGTACCTGCCTTCATCGCCCACTCACCCAGTGCATTTCAGATTGCAATCACCCTCTGGATGAAAAAGTTCTTCCTCAGACCCCCTCTAAATCTCTCACCTCTTTCCCTAAACTTGTGCCTTCCAGTTTTAGATATCTAAATTTTGGATATACTGATATATAGCCTAATAATTTGAGGAATGATTTCCCACTTGTTTTTTTTTACATATAGACACATTATAATCAAACATCATTATGTTCTAATCTGACCTGTGCTCCAGATCAATGTCCTCGCTTGAAATAAGTTTTCATCAACACCCAACACTAATATGCAATTAGCAGTTAATTTGGCATGCATTTACTTTTAAGGTTCAAGACATTCAGTAACAGAAAATCACTTTAAATTCCAATTGCAAAATTGAACAAAATATGTATTGAATCCTCCTCTGCTTCTAGTTTTCAGTTTGCATAACTCATAAAAAAAACAATTGGAGCAGTGTCACCTTTTGGAAACAATTCAATACCAATCCACATATGTCCTTTGGAGAAGGCAGCTGAGTTAACACATTGTAACATTTCAATTCCACACATTTGAACTGTCAACATAATTTAAAGTTTCACTTCTTAGGGTAAAATGCCAACTCTTCTCCAGACTGAGTAAAGATTAAAACTTTGGGACTTTGATTTTCTATCCAAAGAGAGAATTGTGCTGCAAAAGGACCAGGGGCTTGGCCATAGAAGAAAAAGATAAAAAGAAGAAAATAAAATTGGAAGAAAAGCACATGAGAATATACATCACCCTTCATCAGATGTTTAGGACTTCCTATAGTGTTTCACAAATCATTCTGGGAAAAAAAATCGTATTGTTTGACAAATGTGACAAACAGCTGATGCACAGTAAGGTCCCACATACCGAAATGCTGGACAATCTTGTTTTATTTTGCTTAAGGGGGAAAATGTGGTAAGGATAATTCTTCTTCAAGTTTTGAGATGGGACTTGACCAATGAGACATGCAGACAGAAACTTCAATTTAACAATTTATCCAAAAGGTGAAATTAATTAAAATGATGAGCTCTTTCCTTACTACATTATGTGTATACCCTGGGTAACCCAAACAAGCAAATCTTCTAACATAGATGCTATTAAACTACCATCCACTAGATTTTTTCTTCAGTTTTCATTCAGATACCTAGAAGTTTCCTGATTACTGTGAGAGTCATATCTTATAAACTACTGCAACAAAAATGATGTTGATTTGTAATAAAATCCTGCATACTAACTAGGATCATAACTTCATAAAAGGAGGGCATTGAAAATTTATCTATTTCAACCAATGCAGTAACAAAGCACTTCTCAATATTACAATACTTTTGGGTTTTGACAGGACAAGCAACATTTAATGAAAGAAAGATTTAGTGGTCTTTGATATGCATTTTTTCATAGTTAAAACTGGTTTATTCAATGCATTTAGAATTATTGTGCAATAGGAAAATATTTCTACTTGAAACTATTTTTGCAATAAAAGAACTTACTTCTTCTTTGTCTGCCTTTGTTCATAAGCTTTTTGAATTTTTCCACCATTAAAGGCAACATATTAGCCTCAGAATGATAATGTGCTCAATTTCTGCAGATATTGGAGTTGTCTGCCATATGTGATCTGCCCTTGTCTTAATTGACATAATAATGTGATTAAGTATAAATTATTTATCATATCCATTAATATCTACATGCACATTTTCCAAAGATGATTATTTATAGTAATACAGCAGCAAAACTAAGCATATAAAATTGATGTTATGAAATTTAGCACCCTGCAAAGAATAAAAGAGGAATTAATTTACCTTTGTAACTTTTTCATAATGAAAAGAGAGCATTGCAGAATACATTATATCATGAATCTAAATTCATGATATAATATCGCACTTGTTGTTCTCTAAAAAAGTGATGTAGATTTAAAACCTGTTTGACTTTAGGTTTAATTCCATATCAGATACCTGTAGTCATACTGTAGTATTGTGTTATGCTATATTTAAATAGCATCATCACCCTCTCGCAACCCCAAACTATTAAGTTTGTTACTGCGGAACTTTAACTTTGATTGAAAAATCTGAAGAATAGAACATCCACAAATACTTTGGAAATTAGTTATAGAATTTCAAATCAATTGGAAAACAATCCCTTTAGCACAATGAAACAATAAGATAATCTTACAATGATGTTTCTGAGAGCATTAGCAGAAAAAACACTATAAGCATCAAAACCATTTTATCATGGAATCTTAGTAAAGAAAGATAATGTAACACAATTGCAGATATAATATGTTAGTGTAAAATTAATAACCAGGAACCTAGGTTGTAGATTATCCATTGTAAACAATCTCCTCCGAAAATGCCTTCTTTGTAAATCTGGAACAGACAAAAGAATAACTTCCATGGCTTCTTACTACGAAGTTAACAATAGCCCTTGTGTGAATGACTTTTAGCTCCAGCTTCATGTTTGAAGTGGAAATTTTGCCATACATTTTGCCATCGGTATTTTCTTTAATCCTACTGCATTATTAATCTCGCATTGTTGAAGGTAAGGTCGAAAACTTACACTATCAGGATGTAGGCCACATAAGGCAAAGCTCAATTAGAGCAATCTTGTCTCCTTAAGCAAAGACTGTTTCAAAAAATTTCTAGATATTCTATTTTTAAAGTTTATTGTGAGAATAGGAATGTGCAGTGATCCAGATCAGACAATGAAAGACAGTAGAAAGGAACAAAAGGACACAGACATGAAATAGTCACTTTGAAGTATTCCAAAAGTCATCTATATGTAGATTGAATGAGAGTGAAAGTTTTGACTTCCTCTAGCCTACAAGGTCTCCCAATTTTTCAAGACATGAGTAGATTTCAGAACACCTGCATATTTATTGCACTGCAAAATGCAAATAAAGTGCAAGAAACAAACCAGGCTTGTAGGTTACAGTAGGAAGGCTACTTTATAATAATGACCTCTATATAGCTTATTTAAGAATATCATAATAAATGTACTTTTTATAGCAATTCACAAATGAGATAACAGCACATCCAAAAAAGAACTCACACATTATGATAACTTCAACTATACTACCCACAACTTATTTCACTTAGCCTTGCATGTGCCTACAAACAAATAGAACTAATCTTTGCAAAATGTATTATGAGCTATGTCCCCATTTTGAATCTCCTGAGGGAGAATTACTGGCCTGAAAACATTAAAAATCTGCAAAACCACTAACTGGAACAAGTCGAGGACAGTGGAAGTAGACAAAACAAATGTCTTTGTTTTCGCCATGTGGTGGAAGAAATGGAGACTGTCATTTTGTGAGACTGTTCTTGTGACCACCATTTTGTGAACTTCTTTCTGAACTAACTCTTGCTAGATTAAAGTAATTAAAAGTGAACATAACGAGGCCCCTACCAATAATCTGCAAAATCAGAGATAATTTCCAAATAAGAAGTTATTTGTGGGAAGCTCTTTGATAAGGTAGGAGAATCAATGCAGGCTTATAAGAAGAATTGTCTTGTCTGTGAACTGAAGTAACTTGAGCCCCATTTCTGACTTGAGCTGGCTGTAACTAGTTTGAAATGGCCTGATTCAGGGAAAAGCAAAGGAATGACATCAGACGAATATCTTTATTTGAGAGAAGAGCAATGAGCTAATGCTACCTATAGCCTTGGGCCAAGGCCAATGAAAGTTCGACACAGGCTAGCCAGATAAGTCAGAATCAATGGAATCAAAGTATAATGGTGCAGAACTGATAAGGAAAAAGAATAAAAGTGAAGGATCTCAGAGGTAGAGCAGCGAGAACTCTGGAGACGAAATATCACAAGGAAGACCCCCATGCCTGGGGCAGGGAGAAGAAGAATCTATCGTTTGGCCAACTGGAAATCCCCTATTTTGGTGTTGTAAGTGGGAGAAGTAGTTTGGGTGAGTACTGGTACGAAAGGAACAATAGCATTCAGGAATTGTTGATCCGGGGTCAACATAACTTATGTGAATATTTGCATTGATATAATAAAGATGACACAATAAAGTAGATACAATAAAGTAGTGAATTTTGAATTAATTAGGATTTGTGTGGTTACTCACCTAACCAAAGTTTGACCGGGTCAAAGGTCAACAGAATTCAGCAAAACCTTTGAAGTATTGCATGTACATTGAATATTTAAGCTTCTGCTAGATCACAGGCCAACACTTACAAGATTTTACAAGATAGGTTTGAACTAACTTTGACTTTGTATGTTAGAATCAAAATGGTGATGTGGATGCAGAAGCCTCTTAAAACTTTCTCATGCTTTTCAATCCCATTATGAATTATCACTGATTGTCACCCAAAATTAAAATTAACTCTGCTGAATGTCCAAAATAGCCTTGTATGTTAATTGAACTGTATTTCCAATGATAATCAAGAAAACATCAGATTGTCTACCTGCCTTCATATTTAAAAGGTCCAATGCTGATTGCTCATTCTGTATACGTAATGATTTTTCTTTGGTAAAGAAGCATATTAACAATTCACCCCTTCAGTTACATTTACAACTTCAGCTCTGTTCTTATTCTATTTTATACAAATATTCCATATTCCGTTGTCTATCATGATCAAGTTTACCTAACAACATACTTCAGACTCATTAATTTTCAACCAGGCTCTTGTCCTACATACATAAGAAAATCCACATATCTACTTACATTTAAGTGTTCAATTCCTTTCAGCAATTTATGGATGTAGTAGAGGTAACAAAGGATATAAATAGCAGTAAGATAGCTACAGAATCCATACAGATTGAGTTAAGAGATAAGAAGGGATCTTACATAAACAATTAATTTGTGGAGGTGAATTGGAGAAAGAAATATGTCAGAGATGCTGCAAGGTGAGAAGCAAAATAGAGTGATAATCATGGAAGATTCCAACTACCCTTAAATAAACTAGCAGAAGAAACACTGCCACAGGAAAAATAAAGCTGAATTTATGCCTAGAGCCAGAGGAAGTGGGTGAGGTACTAAATAAATACTTAACATCAGTATTCACCAAGGAGAAGAACATGGAGGATCACAAGATCGGAGAGGTGTATGCTAAGTTTCTTGGGCATGTTGCTATCAAGAAGAAGGAAATGTTGGGGGTTGAAAAACATTAAGATGGATAAGTCCCCAGGGCCTGATGGGATCGATCCCAGGTTATTGAGAGAGGCATGAGAGGAAATTGCTGGGGTTTTGGCAGAGATCATGGTATCCTCTTCAGCCATAGGCAAGATCCCAGAGAACTGGAGAATAACCAATGTAGTTCCTTTGTTTAAGAAGGGGAATAGAGACAAACCAGGAAATTATAGGCCAGGGAGCCTTACATCAGTGGTAGGGAAATTATTGGAGAATATTCTTAGGGATAGGATTTGCTCGCATCTGGAAAGTTATAGACTTATTAGTAATAGTCAGCATGGCTTTGTGTGGTGGAGGTCATGTCTTACAAATTTAATTGAGTTTTCCAAGGAGGTGGCAAAGATGATTGATGAGGATAGAGCAGTGGATGTTGTATACATAGATTTCAGTAAAGCTTTCGACAATGTCCCTCATCGTAGGCTGATCCAGAGGACTAAGGCACATGGGAACCACGGAGACTTGTAGATTAGATTCAAATTTGGCTTGCCCATTAAAGACAGAGGATAGTGGTGGAGGGGTGTTATTCTGACTGGAGGTCTGTAACCAGTGGTGTTGTGCAGTTATCAGTGCTGGGACCTTTGTTGTTTGTGATATATAAGTGATTTGGACAAAAATGTAGGTAGGCTGATTCTTAAGTTTGCAGACAACACAAACATTGGTGGAGTTGTAGATAGTGAGGAAGGTTGTCAAAGGGTTACAAATCAGATTGAAATGTGGGCAGAGAAATGGCAGATGGAATCTAACCTGGACAAGTGTGAGGTGTTGCACTTCGGGAGGTCAAATGTAAGGGGAAAATAAACAGTAAATGGCAGGACCCTTTGATATACAGAGGGATCTTGGGTTGCATCTATAGCTCCCTGAAAGTGGCAACACAAATAGATAGGGTGGTAAAGAAGGCATACAGCACACTTGCCCCCATCAATCAGGGAAGCCATGCTGCAGCTGTATAAATCTTTGGTTAGGCCACATTTGGAGCATTGTGCGCAGTTCTGGTTGTCACATTACAGGAAGGATGTGTGGAGGCTTTGGAGAGGGTGCGGGTTCACCATGATAAAGCCTGCATTGGAAAGTATTAGCAATAAGAAGAGGTTCAACAAACTTGAATTGCTTTCTCTGGAGCATCAGATGCTCAGGGGTAACTTGACGGAAGTATATACAATTATGTGAGTCATTGATAGGGTAGATAGTCAGAATATTTTTCCAAGGGTGGACATGTCAAATACAAGAGGGCATAGGTTTAAAGTGAGGGGGTGAACGTTTAAAGGACATTTACAAAGCAAGTTTTTTTTTACACAAAGAGTGGTAGATGCCTGGAATGTGCTGTCAGGGGTGGTGATGGAACCAGATACAATAGCAATGTTTAAAAGGCATTTAGACAGGCACATGAACAGGCAGGGAATGGAGGGATATAGACTATGTGCAGGCAGATGGGATTAGTTTGGTTTGGCATCATGGGCAGCACAAACATCATGGGCCAAAGGGCCTGTTCCTGTGCTGTGCTATTCTTTGTTCTATCATCTATGTTATGAATGGTCTCCATTGTGTATTTAGAACTACTTTCTTGATGAGCATATGAAAGTCAAGTAACTGCAAATATTGGAAATCTGAAATAAAAATAAAAAATTCTCAAAACACTCAGAAGATCAGGCAGCATCTGTGGAAGGAGAAACAGAGCTAATGTTTCAGGATGAAGTCCTTTCATCAGAATAGGAAAAGTTAGTAAGCAAGGTAGATTAAGTTGCAGAAATGCTGGTGATGGATGGATCCAAAGGGAATATCTCTGAAAAGGTGATATCATGGTTATTATGGGAATAAATTGGAGATGAGTCAATTTGGTTGGTTGGTTAATGAGGACCGTTAGAGACAAAAGAACACGTAATAGTTGTGAAATGCAGATCAGAGCTGTAGGTAATGCCTAACAGATCAGGTTGTGTTAGTGGAGAGATAAAAATGCAACCTAATAGAAGATGGCATTAGAAAGTTTGTAGACTGACTACTTAGGCAAATGAATATTAACATAAAGAAAAATGAAACAATGTACTTTGGTAGAAGCATGACTACGTTGCTGGAAGTCTGAAATAAAAATAAATGCTTGACACCCTGAGCTGGTCAGATAATGTCTGTGGGGAGATCATTAGAGTTAGACTACCCAGGTCAATGAAATGGAGAAAATTAGAACTATAACAAGTTTTAAGACAGGGAAAGGGGATGTGGGGGAAGAAGACTGCAATATGGTGAAGGTAAAAGAGACAAGAGATGATGGTGCAAGGCAAAAAGTGGATGATAATTGATTTAACAATGAAGCAAAAGATGGATGCTTGTGCACTCCCTAATTTTACTTCAATGGACAAACTTTTGTGATTTGGCCATTGAAGGAGAATTAGGAAGTGCACAAAATCCACGAAGCAGACATTGAAGGAGATATATGAAACAGAAGTATATTCAACCACTTTACATTAGACATGTTGGGTGGTTCAATGCATGATTTATTTTAACCATAAAAAATTCTCTCCAAATGCTTGTTATCATACATTAGCTGTACATCCTTCCTCATTCAAGCAATAAATTGGGTATTATGCAGTACATATAAATATTATTCTACATTTCGGTTTAAGTTTTAATAACAATTTTCATGTTAATAGTGTATATAGACAGCATGGCTTTATGAAATTACTAAATCTGACAATGCAATGAAGCTGAATTAGCATCAGTCGACACAATCATTAACTTCAGGTGCTTTATTGGTCATATCAATGCTACAAAATAGAACTGAGTCAAGATAAGGGAAAAATCTGTCAAGATATGTTTGAATCAGAAGTATGATTTGCTAATTGCTTTTATGCAATGAATAAAGTGAAATGCCATGTTGCATTTATTCAAACTCACTCTATTTCAGATTATATTTTAATGAAATATATTTACCAAGAGTTTCGTATACTTGTTTACATTGGGAAAAGATCCGTCTTGCTAATTTTAAATTGGGAGTATAACCCAGGAATAGGTCTACCTATTTCTCTTCAAAGCTCTACCATACAATTCTGGAGGGACAAGTGGAATATCATTTGGCCAATCATGCCTTTGTTGTTGTTAGGTCCACCTTGTTGCTGTCAGATCTAATCCCATTTCCTGTCTCTTACGCAAACATCCCTTTAATATTTTTCTGGATCACGAGTTTACCTAAATTCCTTTTAAAATGACATGATTGGTTTTGCCTCAGTAGCTCCTTGTGAAAACTCATACTGTGTTCTAATAACCATCTGTGCGAAAAATTGTAGCATTTCCCTTGCAGCTTCTAATACCATTCCAAAATGTATGTTCTGCTGAGCCAATGATCTGGTGGCACCACTGGTCCAGTGGGAATACTGCACATCATGCAGAAAATTTATTTTCTAGAGCCTGGTTTTATGGTATGCTCCATTGGGTATTTTACTTGGTGGATGCTTCACGCATTTTGGTGTAGATTGTTCATACACACATAAATGTTTTATCATGTATACACTAATTCATATGTGCTAAAACAAACAACCCAATTAAAACATATAAAAAGAGAGCTTTGTGAATTTATCCAGTGGATAGTACAGACACCGGCGGCAAACCATTCAATCTATGGTTGTTCTTTAACACAGCAATCCAAAATGTCCAATTGTTTTCAGCACAGAAATGTGTCCATCTCTGTATTTTTTTAAGAAATGCAATATTCTCAAAATTTTTTGTGTAGCACAGCAGTGCACATTACAACAAACTTCCACATAAAGAGTTTCCTCCTAGTCTCTCTGTTACTGTCACTGACTGTGAAACTGGTCTTTTCCTTACACTTCATCACAAACTTTGATCACTTTAAAAACCTTTATTACATTTCCTTTCAGTTTTTATCTCTGATGGAAGATATTCCCTTTCCCAAATCTGGTCCCAGAACTGCAGTTTTCCAACCCAGTATCGTTCATATAACTCTTCTCAAGAGACTGTCAATGAATATAAGAACAAGAGCAACAGAAAGAAAAGTAGACCACTCTGCTCCTCAAACCTGCTTGTTATTCAATAAGATCATGGCTGAGCTTTTACCCAGGGCCACTTTTATATACCAACCTCATAATTCTTGATTCCCTTAATGTTGCAAAATATCCAAAGCTTTATATATTTTCAGCGATAAGAAGCATAACACTAAACATAGTACTTTTAAATGTGACCTAACCAATGTTTTGCAAAACATTATTTAACTATTTTTATTCTATGAGATGGGACTTGACCAATGGAGCATGCAGACAGGAACTTCAATTTAACAATTTATCCAAAAGGTGAAATTAATTAAAATGATGAGCTCTTTCCTCACTACATTATGTGTATGCCCTGGGTAACCCAATCAAGCAAATCTTCTAACATAGATGCTGGTAAACTACCATCCACCAGATTTTTTCTTTAGTTTTGATAATTTATTTTGGATTACTTTAACCCAACAATTCAGATACCTAGAAGTTTCCTGACTACTGTGAGAGTCATATCTGATAAACTACTGCAACAAAAATGATATTGATTTGTAAGAAAATCCTACATACTAACTAGGATCATGACTTCATAAAAGGAAGGCATTTGTGTTCTCATTTTAAAAAAAACAAATGTTTTTAGCCCTTTTATATGATTTAATCTTCAATTTAAATTCAGATAATTAAATAAGTCAGGAATAAGAAGCTAGTATCTGTAAGGGTGGGCATGTTGGAGAAACCCCTCTGGCTCACTTGTCCTTCAGAGAAGTTGTCATTTGTACACATTCTAGTTTATATGTGGCTCCCTCTTAAATGTTTTATCAAACCATTGACAAAACATTAGCGCCCAGAAATTTACACCACCAGGCACATCTTCCCCTCCCCAGCTTCTCTCTGCTTTCCACAGGGATCAGTCTCTCCATGACTCCCTTGTCTACTCATCCCGACCCACTGATGACCCTCCCAGCACTTATCCCTACAACCGCACTAAGTGCCACATCTGTCCCTACACCTCCATCCTCACCACCATTCAGGGCCCTAAGCAGTCCTTCTAGGTGAGGCAGCACTTCACCTGTGAATCCAAGGGTGTCATTTATTGCATCCGGTGCTCCCAGTGCGGCCTCCTCTACATCAGTGAGACCCGACACAGATTGAGTGACCGCTTCGTCAAGCACCTTCACTCCGTCCGCTGCAAAAGCAAGGATCTCTCCATGGCCAAGCACTTCAGCCCCACATCCCACTCCCATACCGACTCGTCTATCCATGGCCTCCTCTACTGCCACATTGAGTCCAGACGCAGGTTGGAAGAACAACACCTCATATTCCGTCCTGGTAATCTCTAATCTTATGACCTTAACGTCGATTTCTCTGACTTCCAGTAACACCTTCCCTCTTCCCCCCCTCCTCTTTGTCTTCCCTCATTCCTGTGGCCCCCTCCCCCTTCTCTTCCCCTCCCCCACCCTCATGACCTGTCCATCTATTCCCCACCTCCTTTCCTTTTTTCCACGATCCACTGCCCTCTCCTACCGGATTCCTCCTTCTTCAGCCCTTTGCCTCTTCTACCTATCACCTCTCAGCTTCTTATGAGTCGAAGTACAGGAAGAAAATAGAGAACTTAGTGGCATGGTGTCATGACAACAACATTTCTCTCAGTGTCAATAAAACAAAAGAGCTGGTCATTGACTTCAGGAAAGGGGGCGGTGTACATGCACATTGTCTACATCAACAGTGCTGCGATCGAGAGGGTTGAGATCTTCAAGTTCCTGGGAGTGAACATCACCAATACCCTGTCCTGGTCAAATCACGTAGCTGCCACGGCCAAGAAAGCTCACCAGCACCTCTACTTCCTCAGGAGGCTAAAGAAATTCGGTATGTCCCCTTTGACACACAAACTTTTATCGATGCACCATAGAAAGCATCCTATCTGGATACATCACGGCTTGGTACGGCAACTGCTCTGCCCAGGAACACAAGAAACTGCAGAGAGTTGTGGGCACAGCCCAGTGTATCACAGAAACCAGCCTCCCCTCCTTGGACTTTACCTCTCGCTGCCTTGGTAAAGCAACCAGCATAATCAAAGACCCCACCCACCTGGGTCATTCTCTCTTCTCTCCTCTTCCATTGGGTAGAAGATACAGGAGCTTGAGGGCACATAACACCAGGCTTAAGGACAGCTTCTATCCCACTGTGATAAAACTATTGAACGGTTCCCTTATACGATGAGATGGACTCTGACCTCACGATCTACCTTGTTGTGACCTTGCACCTTATTGCACTGCACTTTCTCTGTAGCTGTGACACTTTACTCTGTACCATTATTGTTTTTACCTGTACTATATCAATGCACTCTGTACTAACTCAATGTAACTGAATGAAATGAATTGATCTGTACGATCGGTATACAAGTTTTTCACTGTACCTCAGTACAAGTGACAATAATAAACCAATATCAAACCAATACATCACTCCCTTTCATCCACCCCTCCCCCCTCTCACCTGGACTCACCTATCACCTTCCAGCCTTTGTTCCTCCCCCTCCCCCGACCTTACTATTCTGGCTTCTGCCCTTTTCTTTTCCAGTCCTGATGAAGGGTCTCGACCCGAAATGTCAACTGTTTATTTCCCTCTATAGGTGCTGCCTGACCTGCTAAGTTCCTCCAGCATTTTGTGTGCATTGCCCAGAAATTAGATTACTTGATACAACATTTTTCTGTATTATGCATTCCAGTTTCTATATGAAATGAAACAAGAATGAAAATTAGATATTTACAGTTCAGATCACAAAGTCTGTGATTTTCATTCTGATTCCTCTGCATCTGCTGCATAAAGTTTAGAAGAAACTGGAGTTGAGGAGTGACATAGAATAATGGAGAATTAAATTCTGGGCACCATGCCTAGGATTTTCTTCTGAGTTGCTGTAGCCTGTGCCATCCACAGGCCTTTCCTTCAGAAGCAGCTTTCATAGCACCTGTGAGACCTTCTTCTACTTGACTTAAAGGGGGACCTCCTTGGTCAGGTCCTAGTCTAGCAATGTCATTCCATCTCAAGCAGGTCCCTTCTAATTCGGTTATGCACCAGTTGCTCTTCAGGACCCACCCCTCTCCCTCAGCACCATCCCACCCTACTTGCCCAACCTGATGGTCCCACTCACTCCTCACCACCCCTACCTTCAACCTGCAATTGCAGGCCCCACACCACTAGCGCCACTAAGTGCCAGCAACCAACTCTTGCCCTGATTGCTGGTAGTGTAGCGATTAGCGTAATGCTTTACAGTGCCAGTGACCCAGGTTCAATTCCAGCCGCTGTCTGTAAGGAGTTTGTACGTTCTCCCCGTATCTGCGTAGGTTTCCTCCAGGTGCTCCGGTTTCCTCCCACATTCCAAAGACATACGGGTTAGGAAGTTGTGGGCATGCTATGTTGGCACAGGAAGCGTGGCGACACTTGTGGGCTGCCCCCAGAACACTCTAGGCAAAAGATGCATTTCACTGTGTGTTTCAATGTACATGTGACTAATAAAGATCTTATCTTATTCTCCCCATAACCCAGGACCTAGCCATGGCCCTGGACTACACTGATTCTCTTGGCACACTCTGAACCAGTGTGGTGCATGAAGGAAAGGCCTCACTTTGGATGTGGATGATTCAGTGGCATCGATGTCTTGGGCCTTGAACACTGAAGAATTTCCAGGCCTAGGACCACAGCAGACCCCCAACTGCAACTCAGGTATCAGGCTGAAAGCACACTCTGCCCAGTTGACCTTGCAATGTTCTTCTCAGTAACAACTGGAGACAGGCTTAAATTGGGAAAGCAGTTCCATTGGCCCATCAAACAATGTCCCATGTTCTTCCACTCCCATCCCCAGCAGGACTGTGACAGCGGATGTGGCAGTATGGTGGTAGACCATCAGGAAGGAGATGCCCTGAACATCCACAACATTGATCCTGGACTCTGTAAATTGCCATGTCACCAGGCCAGACATCACACAGAAATCTCCTCCTGCCTGCTACCTACCACCTTCCTCAACTGATGGATGAATTGTGTAGCACATGAGGAGGAAACAATGACAACAGCAAGTACTTGGGCAAGCTTATCCCTTGAATACCTTCAGAATCACCATCTGTACCAATCCTTCCTCACTTGCACCACCTCAGACAGCAACAAGCTGAGAGGAGTTAGTTGGTTTATGTGGAATTATGTGATTCATTAAACAAATCTAGGGGTGAGTGAGGATGTGGCAATGGAAGCAAAGCTTTTGTTGTGCAGGAGAAATAGGTAAACCTTGGTTCATAACAAGTATGAATGGAAAATGGAATGAGTGGTATCTTCATTAGAAACTGAGCTAGCTCGCAATCTCAGAAACGGCTGAGAAGCAGCCAATGATTCAGCCTCCAATACATCAGAACCTGCTGCCCTGATAGCAGCAAGAGATGGATTAAACAGCTTCCTTCTTGCTCATTTTCAGACTCTGGGTACTGGGAAATAGATTGTATGCTCTCAAATATTACAAGATCCAATAGCAGTTATTAGACCCAATGATAATGACAGGAGTTAGCCTGAATGAAGCTGTTATTTCGCAGCTCAAGCACTTGGCCCTCTTCCTCAGATCACCAAGTAAGTGATACCTAAGAAGTGACATCAAATAGCCCAAGCACATGCGTTAGAGAGGTTCCAGTAGTGGTTACTTGTCAGGAACAAGCTTATGCTCACTTCTGAATTACTTATAATAAGGGAGAATATGTACTTAGTTCATTATCAATTATGCATGGAGGTCATAGTCATACAGGAAATGATGGCCCTCTGCCAAATTTATTTATTCATTCACATTATCTAAATTGGCATTGGTGTTAATGTTAATGATCCCCCACTAGCTCCAACAATGTCCTTTGAGAAAGCCCTAATCCACAATGAAAACTACAGGAAAGTTACTATCAGATGAATGCTCTTTCCCATAATTGACCTCTCATAGATTTACAGATATCATTGTCCTAATATTTACAAGGCTGTACGTTCAGAACAGAAGAGTTACAAAAGGGAATTGCAAGCTCAGAATTTGGGAGTTGGGGTGAGCTGAGATGATGACTGAGGGATTCAGGATAGTCATGGTGTCACAGGGAGACAGGCATTTTGGAGGTATTGGGTAAGTAGAGTGGGAAACTGTCCAGTTCCTCCTGGCCCACAATCATTGCTGTAAAAGCCCTTAAATTAATCCCCTCCTCTCAATTCGCTAGGCCTGGAACTCCAGTCCGCAAGAGGAAAATACAAAACGGAGACACTCAGCCTCTTCAAAGGCTATAATAGACCAACTTGCCTCGTGAGAATGGATTGGTCCATCAGACTGAGGTGGGTAAGTATCAATTTGAAAATTTTTTATTTTAACTTCCCACCTTATTTTGAGGTGTGACTAGTATGATCTCAGTAAGTGAACATGGGGCTCTGGAATTAAATAAAAGCTGATCACTATTTACCTCATTGGCTTTAATGGAATTGCTTCAAAAACAGAAAGGTTGTTCATTTGCTCTTCAAGTGTTTCCTTATCTTTCAAATTACCTTTAATTAGTGTCTGCCTTCTTTAACTCTGTTGCTGGTTTAAGCAGTTAAGGAAAGTGTTGGCCAATTCATGAAGATGTTTTATTTAAATGGAATGAGCAATTTCAGTGCTCTTATTGCACCATTTTTCAACCTCAGTTGATAACTGTGGTCCCTGAGGATCCATATCTCTCTGTCGAGGAGATAGACATTTCACCCTCAGGAGAGAAAACACAGGTTGTAACCGAGGATGTTTCTTAACCAAATGTGCAAATGGATGATTATTAGCCATTAACTTGATAACCTAATCTTAGACTCTGAATTAGCCCACAGGACCTTATCATGGTGAACTATTAAGTCCTTGTTGCTTTCATAAAGTTAAGCAAGCTTTAGTAATTAGAGCTCAGTGAGTTACTGGTAGAAAGCAGATTAATTTTTCAACTGACAATGTTATTGACAGTATGTGGCTATTTTGGCAATCTACAAAAATGTTCTGATATATTCTTCTGATGCAATCCACAAACTGCAATTATGCTCTTCAAACTTGCAAAATATGCAGATCAACAATAAGTATTAAAGCACAAAATCAGCCTGGGGATAAATGATATTGATCTAAGAGAAATTTGCAGTACAGTGAAAAGCATTTGCAAGTTCCACTTGAAAGTTGACTATGCCAAGGCCAGCATTTAAGACATCAATGAGTTCAAATATTGCACAAGATTAAACACAAACTCAAAAGAGCATGAAGGGGAAATTACAAGAGCTGGCTTTTGAAGATTTTAAAGCTTATCACAAAGTTGGCAAGATGGGCAGATAGCAGACTCATTTACAGTTGCATTGAAATCAGTGATGATGACCTTTTATGTTCCATAACCCAGGTAGCTTTTTTTCTCCCCATGCAAAGAACATCTCTTTCGAAATTAATTTTGTAATATAATAGGAGGCATGGAAATCAGAACAGTAATGCATCCTGCATCATTCTCAGAACCACCAATCCCAGACATCTGTATATGTTCTACGCCTTATTTGTTCAATATTCCCTGCTTTTCTTCAATGATCCAAGCCACAATCTCAGTCTGGACACTCAGGTGGCCCCAGGACTGCCCATGGCCTGCCAGGATCACATGCTTTTAAAAAGCATGAAAAAGATGCATTTTATGAGAAAATGGTAAAGGGAGGTTTTCCCACTTTCCAGCTTCAGCAGTTTTATTTTGATTTGCATTTAGAGAGAACGTGGACCATATATCCAAGTGAACAAAGGGAGTTAATGGTTCAGCAGGCAGATACTGAAAGAACAGAGGTGACTGTTCATTGGATGGCATGGGAACGAAATGGGAAGCCAACCAAATAAAAGAAAACTTGAATCTCAATGGAAATACAACTTAAAATGAAAAATATTATCAGTAAGAAAAGTGCAATTTTCAGCCAAAATTTATAACCAATACATTTATTTACAAATATATTGATTTAGTATACTAGTTTACTCTAAAGAATTAGTAAGATTGTATATTTCTTATACAAATATAAGAAATAAAAGCAGAAATAGGTCATTTTGCTCCTTGTATCTACTGAGTCATTCAATAAAATCACTACTGATCTTTTACCTCACCACCACTTTCCTGCACTAAACCCAAAGAACACAAGAAAGTAGGAGTAGGAATAAGCTACCTGGTCCTCAAGCCTGCCCTGCCATTCAATATTATCATGGCTGATCTACCAAAGATCTCAACTTCCCTTCTATGCCTTTTCCAACTAGCCCTCAATTCTCCGACCTTTCAAAATTGTATCTACCTCCTCTTTAAACGTCTCCAGTGATCTAGCTTCCATAATCATCTGGAGTAGAGAATTCCAGAGATTCACCACTCTCTGCAAGAAGATATTCCTCTGTACCTCAGTTTTAATTGACCACCCCTTTATCTTCTAACTGTGTCCCCTAGTTCAAGTCTATCCATTGATTCCCTTAATATCTAAAAATCAACCATAATCTGTCTTGAATACACTCACCAACTGAGCCTCCACAGATCTCTTGGGTAAAGCAGTCTAAAGAATCACTATCTTCTGCATAAAGAAATTTCTGCTCAACTCAGTCCCGATGGCAAACCTAATTTTCAGCTGTGACCTCTGGTTCTATATATTCCAGTGTCAACTTTGTATGTACCCTTTAACTCTCTTCAGAATGTTAAGAAATGTTTTCTCTATACTGTAGAGGCTATAACACTCTCCAAAATGATTGACATATTAATTGAAGCCAATTTTCCAAACCATTCATAGACTCAAAGACTTATACAGAATGGAAACAGGTCCTTCAGCCTACTGGATCTGCACTGACCATCCCTTTACACTGATCCTACATTAATCCCTATTTTTATTTGTCCCCACATTCTTATCAACTCCCTCCAGATTCTACCACTCATCTACACACTGGGGGCAATTTACAGTGGCCAATTAACCTACCAACATGTGTATTTTTGAAATAGGAGGGAAATGGAACACCCAGAGGAAACTGATGCAGTCGCAGGAAGAACATGAAAACTCTATACAGACAGGATCCAAGGTCAGGTCTGAACCCGAGTCTCTGGTGCATAATATTTAGAGTGATCCAGAATTCTTCAAGCATCCTTGTTCTAGACTTTTCACACAAACGGCTAATGTTGAAATTCTGTCATGTAATGCTTTTCTTTCCAGAACTTACCCATCTGCAAATTGGCTGTATGTGGAGTGAAATGTGTTTGTGTCTGTTTCTGGGTTGAAGAAGACATCTTCAGAATTTGACTGGATACACTGTGATTTCTGCATTAGTCATGCTTACAGTGGTATCATTCCCTGTACATTATCTGTTGCCCTGGAAACTAGATAACATTGTCCTGAGAAGTACCTGTCTGTGATCATTCTCAGAACAACCATTGTTCATCCGTGACACTGCTATTTAAAGGGGTTATATTGAAGCAAATCCCAACCAAACACTGGGAACTCAAACCAGATTGGTCCCCTTTAATTTTTTAAAAAATTATTTCCTCGGCTCCGTCCTTGGATACAGCCCTGAAGGATTCATCTGGAACATTCAATCACAGTAAGTCTTAAATTCTCAGCATGTAAATAGTTTGTGCATTGTCTAATAAGTATATCCCTACCTCTTTTGGATATATATTACTAATGTTTCAATGCATTCTGAAAACAATGTAGCCACCGTACTTATTTATTTCTCCAGCTGTGGGCATTTGCCCATCCTTAGTTTTCTATAAATTGAGGTGGATTTCATTCTTTTAAAGGCACTGCCACAGTTTTACTGCTAGTGAAAAACAATGCAATGAAATTCATGCAGGGCTTCACTATTAGTATGTGACATCAGCTCCACACACATTCTGAGAAATTACTGACTTCAGTAAGACACTGCACAACACCTCCCTTTATGATTAACATTAGTCTCACCAGTTCCCCCTCCATCAATATTAATAACATCATCATTAAACTTCACTGGACCAGGCACATAAATACTATGGCTAAAAGATTAGAGGCAAGATATTCTGCAGTCAATGGTTCGATAAACCTTTTCATATTTACGAGACACCAGTCAGAAGAATGATGGAATAATCTCCATATCCTGAGCAGGAATAGCTACAAAAGCAGTCAAGGAATTGGACAGCATCAGCTTAGTCCATTTGATTGGCAGTCTTTCCATCATCTACACACTATGGCTGCTGTGTCTCTTAAGTTCAAAGTACACTGCAGCAAAAATAAAAATGACAAAGGCTCTTTGACCTGAAACATTAGCTCTGTTTGTCTTTCCACAGATGTGGCCAGACCTGCTAAGTATTTGCAGTATTTTCTGTTTTTATTTCAAATTTCCAGTATCTGCAGTTTTTTTTGACATATAGAAAAACCACCAACTGCAGGTTCATCTCCAATTCATGCATCTTCCTGACTTGGAAATCCTCTGCCTATTCTTCATAACTTCTGGTTCTAAATCAGGGAATTCCCTCCCTAAGAGTACATTTGCCATTAGGGCTGAAGCAATTCAAGGCACAAGCTCACCATCAACTTCACAAGGCTGTTTAGGAATGGATATGAAATATTGGCCTTGTCAGTAAACCCCACATTCTTGCAAATTAAAAACAAAAGGTTGACGATAAGTTATTTTTTTAGATTTTTGCTACAACTATGACAATACAGTCACCTTGTTGTCAAAAGGAAATTCACAGTGTGAGTGTTTTAGAATTTCCTGAAGGTAGGTCCACTGGACACTACCAGTTTAATTGAATACCCTCATCTCCACGTAAATAGTTGACCACAGCTGCAATCTACGGAACAGCAGGGGCAATGGAAAACTTTTGCCTGGTCAGCAGATTTTCAAGCTTACTGTCAAAGTATATTAAGCTGCCAGTTTCTAGATCAGGTCATCAGTCACTGCTTAATATACAAGGACATAGTACACTGAGTGATGCCAACAATTGGAAGAGCATTTCAATTCATTGATGGTCCCACCAAATTGTGTGAAGTGAATTGATATCTTTAGACACTAATGCACTCTGCAGAGCATTGATACCTGACACACAGCTCTTCAAACGCTTCCAGAGAATTCAGCCACGGCTGAATGTACATTTTCTCAGATGTCTAGCTGGAACTGATTCTTCCTGCTCCTCCACTGATAAATTATTTTTTGGTAGGATATTTGCACAGCTAAATTTATTCCAACAAAACAAGATACTCTATTGTATAGGTTCCAATATTTTTTCTTGTAGTTATGTGAAAAAGATGTTGATTTTAGTTGTGGAATTATTTTTTGTAAGGTTTTTTTAATCACTGACATTACCTTGTTGCTTTACCTGATAGATACACTGCTTAATTTGATTTTTGCCTTAATCAATGCAGAATTATGGCCCTGGAATTCAATTGCATAAAGCTATATTTTTCATTGTTGGACTTCGAATATTGATGTTGCTCAGAGTGAATGTGATAATAACCATTTCCAGCTCTTTAATATATAATCAATCCATAAATTTGATTGACTATCACCCTTGTGCTCCTGATGTGATTTCTACATCAGTTACACACAGGTTGATGTAATTTCCTGTTCCACATTCCTTTGGAGCATTACAGGAGAAATCAGACCAGGTTGCCAGAGAGGATGGTCATTGGGCACTTTAGATGATTTAGGTTTTTACCTCATAGTGGTAATTGGGACTCCTATAATATAACATACAAAAGCATTGCATAACTCTTAAATATTAATCAAATTATATTTGAAAATGTACTCCATGGCTTTTAACAAAAAAATTAACACTTTAAAATATTTACAAACATTTGAGTAAATATTTTTTTAAAAAATTCTGCAAATGCTGATATTTATGCTAATCTGTCAAAATTCACCTTGTGCCAGGTCCAACTTGACACAGGTTGCTCGTGCATTTGTCTTGCTCAAGTGCAGGAGTATGGCCACATTATTGGCTCTTCTACTGAGCACTGTTAGCAAAGCACCAGCTAACAGCTGTCAGGAAGTTTGGGACTTGCATGTTCACACAAGTGCGCTCAAAAATCCCAAACCACTTTGCAATGAAGTCAGGGAATGCCAAAGGTTGCACACAGAACTGCCACTGATTTCCCACAAAACCACGCCAGTCTCTGCATATAACATGCACATCACTGCCGCCAACAATAGAGAATTCTTTTCTTACCTGGATAATTGTCCGATTGTGGAATAAATTAGAGACTGAAGCAAAGACAATATCAATCTTTAAGAAGAGTTTAGGTAAGCAATTAAAGGAATGGGTGATAAAGTATATGGGAACAAGACGGGGGTCACCTGTCCTTGAAGAGGGTACACAACAGCATGGATTGGTTATGTATAACAGTCTTCTCTCATGTAATTTCTATGTAACTCTATGAATAGTGAGACTGTGTGCCCTGTGGCATTCTACAAGCCATTTTGGCTGATTGCATAATGCCTTGAATCAGAATGACCTAAATCATTTCCAGTAATGAAAACAACCAAATTATATCTGCACTAATGTGCTTTCACAGAAGGTGATATGATGTTGTCAGTAATCAACAATACCATGGTGACTCTAATGGCAGTATAATTTGCAGAGAGTGTCTATATTAGATTGGAATTTACATGATGAAGGAAGTCCAATGGAGCAGTGATAAACAAAGGCAGTTTTATAGTAGCACACTGTGGATCTGCACCACTACGCTGCAATCCTAATCCTCACTAACTCAGTACATTATAGATGTTCAAGCACATTAATGCAAACCCAAAACACACTCTACTGATTAAAGCTGTTCTTAAGCGATTTTTGATGCCCTGGGGTGTGCTTCAGGGTACTTCGAGAAGATATTCTTGTGAAGCATAGGTCCTTAGAAAGGAAGAACATGTATTTATGATGCTTGTGTTCATGACTACAGGCTGACCATGGAAAGCATTCAGCAATCAATATATTATTTTTGAAGTGCAGTTTTGGAGGGAAATACACCAATCAATTTCCACACAAGACCCACCAAATAGAAAATAGATGAATGACTAAGCAATTTGTTTTGGTCGAAGAAATAGATTTGAGCATGACACCATGAGAGCTCCCTGCTCTACATGATTAATACTGTGGGAATTTTTGCATTCAGCCAAGGAGCTAAAAGGATTTGGATTTAAAGGCATATCCAAAGATCTGCATTTCTGCCACTCAGCACTCTCATCATATTGCACTGAAGTTTCAATCTAGATAGTGCTCTCTGAAGGGGGATTTCAACTCACCACCTACCGTCTGGGAAGAGAGAAATATCATAGAACATAGAACAGTACAGCACAGTATGGGACCTTCAACTCATCATGTTGTGCCAAAATATATGAACACCTCTTCCATGATCAAGCTAACCCTTCCCTCCTGCGCAGCCCATAGCCCTCCATTTTTCTTTCTTTCTTTCTTTTTCAATCCTTTTATTGAATTTCAAATTAATTTAAATTGATGTACATAACATTAATGATTATACATATGATACAAAGAGATCAGGATAACAATAATAACAGTTAATATTTATACTCACAAGAAGTAAAATATGTAATCTAGACCTCTTGCACTCTTGCTAAGTGTACATGATGGGAAAAAAATGAAAAGAAATTTAATTATATAAAGAGAAAACCCCAAATCAAAAAAAAAGTATAATAATAGACAAAATCAAACCAAAAACTTCAAAGAAAAAAAAACTGGACTGATATTTCTTCGATTAAAAAAACACATTCTTATGTCATCAGCTCCGCTCCTCTATATTCAAAGGTTATTGAAGGGGATTCAAAAAAGGTCTGCTCATATCGTATGGAAATATTGAATAAATGGACTCCAAACTTCCTCAAATTTAAGCGAAGGATCGACAGTACCGCTCCTAATTTTTTCTAAGTTTAAATATGTTATAGTTTGAGAAAACCATTGAAATGTAGTAGGGGGTATAGGGTCCTTCCATTTAAATAGAATGGATCTCTTCACCATTAATGTAACAAAAGCAGTCATACAACAAGCAGAAGCAGATAAATGGCCGGAATCCATCATTGGTAATCCAAAAATTGCAGTAATAGGTGTAGATCAATATTCAATACAGTTGAAATAATATTAAAAATGTCTTTCCAATATTTTTCCACATTTTTCTTACTTCCATGTGCCTATCTAAGAGCCTTTTAAATGTCCCTATTGTATCAGTCTCTACAACCACACATGGCAGTGTGTTCCAGGCACCTACCACTCTCTGTGTAAAGAACCTACCTCTGACATCTCCCTCGAACATTCCTCCGCTGACTTTAAACGGATGTCCTCTGGTAGTGGTCATTGCCGCCCTGGGGAAAAGGTGCTGGCTGTCCACTTTATCTATGCCCCTCATAATCTTATACACCTCTATCAAGTCGCTTCTCATCCTATGTCGCTCCAAAGAGAAAAGGCCTAGCTCACTCAACCTTTCCTCATAAGACATGTTCTCTAATCCAGGCAGCATCCTGGTAAATCTCCTCTGCACCCTCTCTAAAGCTTCCAAATCCTTCCTATAATGAGGTGACCAGAACTGAACACAATACTCCAAGTGTGGTCTAACCAGAGTTTTATAAAGCTGCAGCATTACCTTGTAGTTCTTGTACTCAATCCCCTGACTAATGAAGGCCAGCAAACTATACACCTCCTTAACCAGCCTATCAACTTGTGCGGCAAATTTGAGAGATCTATGGACTTGGATCCCAAGATCCCCCTGTTCCTCCACACGGCTAAGAATCCTGCCATTGACCTTGTACTCCACCTTCATGTTTGTTCTTCCAGAATGTATCACTTCACACTTATCCGGACTGAACTCCATCTGCCACTTCTCCACCCAGCTCTGCATCCTGTCTATATCCTGTTGTAAGCTACGACAACCTTCTACACTATCCACAACCCCTCCAACCTCCGTATCATCTGCAAACTTACTAACCCACCCCTCCACTTCCTCATCCAAATCATTTATAAAGATCACAAAGAGTCAGGGTCCCAGAACAGATCCTTGTGCAACACCACTAGTCACCGACCTCCAGGCAGAATATACTCCATCTACTACCACTCTCTGCCTTCTGTGGGCAAGCCAATTCCAAATCCATGCAGCCAATTCTTCATGGATCTCATGCCCCATGACTTTCTGGATGAGCCTACCATGGGGAACCTTGTCAAATGCCTTACTAAAGTCCACGTATACCAGATCCACCGCTCTACCTTCATGTATTTGTTTTATCACCTCCTCAAAAAACTCAATTAGGCTTGTGAGGCATGACCTGCCCCTCACAACGCCATGCTGACTATCCCTAATAAAACTATGCTTCTCCAAATGCTCATAAATCCTGTCCCTAAGGATCCTCTCCAATAGCTTGTCCACTACTGAAATAAGACTCACTAGTCTATAATTCCCAGGATTATCCCTATTACCTTTCTTGAACAAGGGAACAACATTTGCCATCCTCCAATCCTCTGGTACCACTCCTGTGGCCAGGGAGGATGCAAATATCATTGACAACACCCCAGCAATCTCTTCACTCACGTCCTGGGGTATATCCTGTTTGGTCCTGGAGACTTATCCATCCTAATGTTTTTCAGAAGCTCCAACACCAACTCTTTCTTAACCTCAACATGCTGCAGCATATTAGCCTGTTCTACGCTGACCTCACATTCATCAAAGTCCCTCTCCCTAGTGAACACTGAGGACCTCCCCTACCTCCTCTGCCTCCAGGCACATATTTCCCCCTATATCCCTGAGCAGTCCTACCCTTACTCTAGTCATCATCCTGTTCCTCACACATGTCTGGAACACCTTGGGGTTTTCCTTAATTCTGCTCAGCAAGGCCTTCTCATGTCCTCTTCTAGATCTCCTAAGTCCCTTCTTAAGCTCCTTTTTTTGCTTCCTATAACTTAAGTATGCCTCCTGCTTCCTCTTGACTAAATACTTCACCTCTCTTGTCAAACATGGTTCCTTCACCCTACCATTCTTTCCCTGTCTCAGTGGGACAAACCTCTCCAGAACCCCATGCAAGTTGTCCCTAAACAGCCTCCACATTTCTTCTGCACATTTCCCAGCGAATATCTGTTCCCAATATAAACTCCCAAGATCCTGCCTAATACAATTATAATTAATCCTCTCCCAATTAAAAGCTTTCCCATACCATCTGCTCCTATCCCTCTCCATGGCTATGCAGAAGGTCAGGGAGTTGTGGTCACTATCTCCAAAATGCTCACCCACCGAGAGGTCTGTCACCTGACCAGGTTCATTGCCTAGTACTAGATCCAGTATAGCCTCTCCTCTAGTCAGCCTGTCTACATACTGTGTCAGGAATCTTTCCTGGACACACCTAACAAATTCTGCCCCATCTAAGCCTTTTGCACTAAGGAGGTGCCAATCAATATTAGGGAAGTTGAAGTCTCCCATGACAACAACCTTGTTATTTTTTGCACCTTTCCAAAATCTGCCTACTTATCTGCTTCTCAGTGTCTTGGTGGCTATTCAGGGGCCTATAGAACACTCCCAATAGAGAGATCGCTCCCCTCCTGTTTCTAACTGCCACCCACACTGACTCAGTAGATGATCCCTCCACGACGTCCTCCATTTCTGCAGCTGTGATACTATCCCTGATTAGCAATGCCACTTCCTCCCCCTTTTGCCTCCTTCCCTGTCCCTTTTGAAACATCTAAACCCCGGAACATCAAGCAGCCAATCCTGCCCTTGTGACAGCCAAGTCTCTGTAATGGCCACAACATCATAATTCCACGTACCGATCCATGCTCTGAGTTTATCACCCTTATTCTTAATACTTCTCGCATTAAGGTAAAGACATTTCAACCCATCCAACTGACTGCATTTATGCCCTATCCACTGTCTATCCTTCCTCACAGTCTCTCTGCTTAATGCATCTGCCTTTACACCAACTGCTCCATCATCTGACCTAACGCTCTGGTTCCCATCCCCCTGCCAATCTAGTTTAAACCCTCCCCAACAGCTCCAGCAAACCTGACTGCAAGGACATTGGTCCCTCTCGAGTTCAGGTGTAACCCATCCCTCTTGTACAGGTTGTACCTTCCCCAGAAGAGATCCTAGTGATCCACAAATCTGAACCCCTGCCCCCTGCACCAACTCTTCAGCCACGCATTCGTCTGCCATATTTTCCTATTCTTACCCTCACTGGCGCGTGGCACAAGCAGCAATCCAGGGATTACTATCCTTGAGGTCCTGCTTTTTAGCTTCCTTCCAAACTCCCTATATTCCCTCTTCAGGACCTCATCCCTTTACCAATCTATGTCGTTGGTACCAATGTGTCCCATGACTTCTGGCTGCTCTCCCTCCCCCTTAAGAATGCTGTGGACTCGATCAGAGACATCTCTGACCCTGGCACCTGGGAGGCAACATACCATTCGGGAGTCTCATTCTTGTCCACAGAATCTCCTATCTGTTCCCCTAACCGATGAATCCCCTATCACCACTGCATCCTCTTCTCCCGCCATCCCTTCTGTGCCACAGGGTCAGACTCAGTGCCAGAGACCTGGCTGCTGTGGCTTTCCCCTAATAGGTCATCTCCCCACCCCCGCCCCGCAACAGTATCCAAAACAATATACTTATTATTGAGGGGAATGGCCACAGGGTTACCTTGCACTATCACCTTTCCCTCTCCTGACAGTCACCCAGCTACCTGCATCCTACAACCTAGGTGTAACTGCCTCCTGGTAACTCCTTTCTATCATCTCCTCAGCTTCCCGAATGATCCAAAGTTCATCCAGCTCCAGCTCCCTAACGCAGTCTGTAGCCAGATGTACTTCTTGCGGGTGTAGTCATCAGGGTGTATCAATGGAAAGAAAAGGAAATGATGCATTGCATGAAGTTTGATTTGATTCACTCCCCACCCTTGCCCCCCCAACCCCTTGCTGATCCTGTGGCAACTTTTACCTGTTGTGACATAGATAGAATTCATTGAACTGGAAGCCTTGCTGCAACAGCTCTTCCACAGGTCAGAGCAGGCCATGAGGCGGAATGGGCAGTGAGGCAGAGCAGAAAATGAGTGACCACCAAGCCTCAGGCAATGGAACCTGAAGCTCCATCCTCAACACTACCCTGATGACATTTGACAGCTCACCCAACAGCAACATCTTCTTTCTCAGTTTTTAAATATTTCTGATATTTAGATAACTAAAAAATAAAAAAGGTTTTAAAATATAGAAAATAATGCATTTTGTTAAAACTACATTGCACTTTTTAAATTCATAAAAATACATCAATGTAAAGTGAAATAAAAAAAACAGAAACATTTAACCGGACACTTTTTTTTTACTGAAGGTCGGTGACTGTGTTCAAGTGAATGGAACTGCTGGTTGTAGAGCACCATGTCTGGCTGTTCTGCTCAGTGCCATCTAGAAGAGTCGAACCAGAAGTCAGATATGTTCTGGTGACCAAATGCCAGATTTCCTACTCTGTCACTGGACTCCAGCATCTCTCTGACTTCCATGTTGCAGTTCACAAATGAAAAATCGAAGAAGCAACCAGCACCACACTGGGCCTTGGTCTGACCCAATGCAATATCTTATTGGAAGGTGCACCTGAACTAGAATGGGAGGTATGCTACATTACTGTTATCTCCTTGAATGAGATATGCAGATCACTGCAGCTATACATTACTGTAGCTTCAGATGTTACACAAAAGACATTATAGAGGCTGTAGACTAATATTGGTATATAGGTTGATTTATGCATAGTCTCGTCAAACTCTTCATGCAGTTCTAGAAGATTGTATGAAAGGAATAACATATATTTCAAACATTGCAGAGCTCTGGAAGAAAAAAGATATCTCTCTTGGGGAATTACCTGACAATCTTTGATATCCAAACACTTTGCAGTTTTATTAGGAATCCTTTGAATATTAAAGTCAATCTTTCTGTTCCACAATCTTTTACAAGTAGTTTTACCATCCTGTTACATTGAATGTCAACATTTTATTGACATTTTTATTTAACTGTATAAAAAGGAATAATTTAAATCCTGCCTCCCTGCAGATTGGGGGCAGTCATCCAAGTTGCTTATGCACCAAGGAGTTGCTTGGAGCTAATTTTTACCTTTTAAACTGGGAAGCAAGGAGAGCAACAAAACCATGGAGTTTCTTTTCAAACGCACATGGATCAGATCCAGATAGCTTCATGACAAGTAATTTTTAGTAGACCATCTGAATGAGAAGTTGATATACCTTGTTCTCCAGGTCAACCAAACCAATAAGATGATTAGCACCAAGAGAGACCTGAAAAATTATTACTGAAGATTAAGAATGAGGATGTGCTTACACATGGCTGCACTTAGCACTAAAATCCATTCATATCCCCTGCAAAAATTACAAAGTTGGTCAAAAAATACATTTGAAAGAGCAATAGGATGGTTTACACCCAGAGACAAGTGCTCAGACAGGACCTCAATGATTTTCAGCAAGACCTCATCCAATTGTTGGTGCACTCTGTTGGTAGATCTTGCAACACCCTGCAGCAATCAGAGAACGATGTCAGCTCTAAAGGCACACTCCCCATGGTAGTCATGTACCAGCAACACTCATTTTAAAAATTTCAGGACAGAGGGAGACAGCTCCCACAGATACTCTAACATGCAATTTATAGTCTACAGCCATCTCCTCCAGTAGTGAGAATCCCATCATCATGCAGCAATCCCACAGAGATTTCGTGACCTCAGGAGTTATGTCATGGCGATACCCACACCAGTGTTTACACTTGCAGAACAGAGATATTCACAAGTAACTGTATTTTATAAAGAGATCTGAGATTTTTAAATGAGGTGCAACCCATCAGAAGGTTCCAGTAAGGCTAAAAGGCAAGGATCACCCACATCCCTTGGATCCACACATAGATTACCCCTTTGGTCCTGCAGGGACCCACTCTTTCCCTGGCTACCCTCTGCTCCTGATATATTTACAGAATGTCTTGGTTTGCTCCTGATCAAACCTTCAATATTCTTTATGATCCAAAAAATTCATATGGCAGGTATAGGCCACTGGGATCGAAGGTGTCTCCTGAGGAATACAGAATATGTAGGAGAGAACTTAAGAAAGAAATTAGGAGTGTTAAAAAGGGCCATGAATTATCCTTGGCAAATAAGGTAAGGAGAATCCCAAGACATTCTGCAAATACATCAGGACCAAGAGGGTAACCCAGGAAAGAGTAAGTCCCCTTAGGGACCAAAGGCATAATCTATGTGTAGAGTCAGGGGATGTGGGCAAGGTCCAAGATGAATCTTATTCACTAAGGAAAAGGATATGGAAGATTGCAAGTTCAGGGAGGGATACATGGATAATGTGGAGCAGAGCAGTATTAAGAAGCAGGAGGTGTTAGATGTCATGGGATACATAAAGGTTGATCGGTCCACAGGACTGGATGAAATCTATCCCAAGATGCTACGGGAAGCAAGGAAGGAGACAGCTAGGGCCCTGACGGAGACTTTTGCATTTTCGTTAGCAACAGATGAGGTGCCAGAAGAGCGGAGGATAGCTAACATTGTTCATTAAGTTAAGAAGAGCAGCAGGGAAAGCCTAGGTGACTAGAAGCGGGTGAGATTTAGGTTGTCATAAGGAAAATTAGAGTCACAGAGTCATAGAGCAATTAGGCACGGATATAGTCCCTTCGGCCCAATGAGTCTAGGCTGATCACATTGTCCACCTAACTAATCCCAATTTCCTGCATTCGGCCCATATCCCTCCAGGCCCCTCCACTCAATTTTCCTATCCGAGTGTTTCTGAAATGATACTACTGTTCCTGCCTCAACCACTTCCTCTGCATGAAAAACCACCCTTTGCATGAAAAGGTTACCCTTATGTCCCTTTTAAATCCTTGCCCTCTCACCCTAAATCTATGTCCCCTAGTTTTTGACTCCCCTACCCTGGGGAAAAGACTGTTACTATCCACTTTATTTGTGTCTCTTATACTTTTAAACACTTTCATAAGGTCGTCCCTCAATCTCCTACGTTCCAATGAACTATACTCCTGGGTCCCTCTATTCCATTACACTCCCTAGTGCCCTACCATTCATAGCATCAGCTCTATGCTGGTTTGACTTTCCAAATTGCATCACCTCACATGGTCGGATCCCCTGCATTTTGAGAGGACATGAGGGAAGGAAAGAAAGAGGCAGTTACACAAAAACTAGAATAGGAAGGTGGGGGGGGGGGGGGGGAAGAGAGAGAGAAGAACACATAACTGTGAGAGAGGCAGACAGAAAAACAATCAGGAGTAACAAGTAGGAGGATGAATTCATGTGGGCCTGTGATGTGCAGCATATTACATGTTTTATTACAGTATTTAGCTTTAAAGCCTCTATCTGATGATTGAACCTCACTTCCCTAAAGCTTTTTTTTTAATGTTTGGTTGTGGGAATTGAGGTGAATTGAGTTAGATTCAATTTTGTTTTATTTATTATTTTTAAAATTTGCTGTGATTGTAAAATGTCTTTAAATTGTGCAGAAGTTAGACACTACTTATTATGATATTTTGTTGAATCAGTGTTTTTGTTGATACTGCTGAAGCATCAAAGAAACAATATCTATTTAAACATTGTATGAGCTTTGAAATTTTCTATTCTTTGCTATCTTTGATTTATCAATTAGATTATTCAATTCACTTTAAAATGACAAGTCAGATATTTTATTCAACTCGATGACATTGCAACAGGCGACTAAATTTGAAATAACTTTTGCAAATATTTAACAATTATCAACTGTTAAATATGATTAATCATCAGCTAAGTAGAGCCATATGATCGAATGCCATGTAAACAAATGGCACCTGATCAAATCTCCAGGAATAGATCAAACTGAATTTGGCAACATAGCTTCAGCTACAGGAATGAGACCTATGAGGTTGAATACATTGGGCCATAATTTTGGACTTCTTCTCATTTGTTGAAATCTTGCACGGTTTACCATTGGAGTCAGTTGATCCACTTGGATTCTGAACAATTACATTTAAAGAACTGTGTAACATAAATTATTGCAATCAGAAGAAACCTGCCAATTTCCTTCTTCTGGTCTCTATTTTACTCTTGTTCCAAAAGCAACATACAGCGTCACTTTAATTAGTAAAAATTAGCACGTATAAGCAGATGTCGGAGAACCCCATGTTACAGAGAGGTTGCGTTCCTAGAAAACAGCCCGTATCGCAATTTTCCATAATGCAAAGCTGTATCATCTGTGCATGGTCAAGAAAGCATGAATTGAAAAAAAAAATGTGTGTTGATTCATTGACTTTTTTTTTGCACAAATTCCAAGAGAGTGAATTCGATGCAGTACCTCAAATTATTGGGTAGTGGTTCGTGAATCCTGCAAGGGCAAGTTTTCATAACCTGAATGGTGGTAATGCAGGGGACATCTGTATAATGTTAAGCCACTGTGGCAATCAATTTGAATCATTCTATCTAATACTGATTAGATACTTTAACAAATGGCAATAAATTAAAATTATGCATTTTGAAATTTGCATCATTTCAGTTTGGCTGATAAGCCTTGAAATTTGTCACTATCTATAAAATGACTGAAATTTGCATCCAGTAGCACCACTTCTGATTTGTATTGCAGTAATATTTTTCTCTGCCCTGTAATTTTATAAGATTTTGCTAACAGAATGATGAACTTTTTTTCTTGTATTCATAATCCCTGTTGTCCAGCACAACATAAATATCTTTCAAAGCTATAAATTTGAAATATTTAACTTTTTAAATGGTGTCCAAAATGATACTATACCATATTGCAAATGATAATTGCATTGCAGTGGAAAACTAGAATGCATGGCAAGCAAGAACAAAAATACTACAGTCATTTCATCTCCCCTATGACTTTGTGTTCCCTAAGGATATGAGAGAAATTTTCAATTTATAGAATACAGAGAATGAATTTACTCCGTATTTCTGGTTACAATTGGTTTCTATATTTCTGACTGGGTAAAGCAGACGGGAGGAGCTTATGGTACAGAAAGCAAGTTCAGAGAAGCAAGTGACAATATTTGTTTACTGAACCTTATTGGGTTCCACTTAAACCAGAATCTTTTCACATTCGAAATTGTTAAACCTTTTGGCACTTTTATTCCTTGAGTAAGGCAAAAATGAAGCAAAACAAAAAAGAAATGGAAACCTTGTAAAAATAGTATCCTGACAAGGAGGCCAGCCAAAACATGGTAAGTTTTAAAAATAATTAGTTTAGAATTAGACCTATTTTTCCACATGAATGCTCAAACAATAGGAACAACTGTACGCCTTGATCTAGAGATTGCTTTAATATATTAAAGAATCTTGCCAAGTAATTTCTGTCATGTCCATTAAGTACTTATTGGAAATGCTTCAGAAGATCACAAGATTGATTTGTACAAAGAATGTATTTCAATCCATTTGATCTTCATTTTCCAAAATATCAACTCTTATCATCTTTCCATTATCTCATCTGCTATTCCTTAAATTAAGCTCACTTCCCGTTCTCATCCACCCTTCCATCTGCTGATCTTTCTGTTTAAAGAAATACTTCCTGCCATCTGTCATAAACCAAAGGCCATGTACCTAGGCCCTCCTGTCATGTTGCCCCAGTCTATCAAAGTAGACTATTCCAGATGTAATTCCCTATCCTGATTGTACTCTACTGAACTCACTGTTGCTTATCCTACATGAGGCTGATGATCCCTACCTTAGTAAGACATTATGCACAGTTCAATCCTTCTAGGAATAGGAATTCTCTTGGCATTGAATGGAATTAGGAACAAGCAAGGGCTGACAATATTCTGGTCGTATTGTATTGGTTGTTGGATAATATTTATGCCATTTTACCTGCTGCATTGTAGAAATATGAAAAAAAGTTTTATGATTATAGGTTTACAATGATGTTTTAGTTACAGACATTATCAGATCATCCCAGCTGGATTCCATAGCCATATTCTCTTTTATTAACTTGACAACTTGGAAAAGAGTTAACTTCAGGACAATTTCCACTTTATCCTTGAAGACGGAGAAAGTCAGTTTCCTCAGCACTTGTCACATAGTTTGCAATATGTCATGCCATGCAGCGGGTTTTAAAGCAAAAAATAAGGGTTGTGTATTTCTGCTGCCCACTTGTCTATAAAATTCACCCCCTAAATTTCCTGAAGCACAAAACTTCAGGTGTTGGAAACTGGAAATAACATCATAAAATGTTGGAGAGAGCAAGCCAGGCAATGCCTCTGGAGAAAGAAACAGAGTTGTGTTACGGACTAGGTGAATGTTCCTTTAAGATAGAGCATAGTGGTGTGTGTGTGTGTGTGTGTGTGTGTGTGTGTGTGTGTGTGTGTGTGTGTGTGTGTGTGTGTGTGTGGCGTGCTTACGTCAACAGAAGATAAAGGACGTAATGACGTTCTTGAAGAAGTCAGTCAGAAGAGAGAGAGAGAGAAAAAGAGAGAGAGACACCAGCCTGCTAGTTTTCTCTACGAATGGATGCGAAACAATAACTGTGTCTGTTACTACAATCCATGTATGGAAATTGGGAGTAATCCAGTGGAGTTCACTTTTTTGCTGACCTGTAGAGGGAAACAGGTATTTGTGTGGACGGCCACGACTCGGATGCTTTTCGGGGTGAGGAAGTCACTACCGAGTAAATACTGAGGTATTGTTTGGGTTCCATCGTGGAACATTTGGATTTCGTAATTACTCTCTATGTTCTCTCTACATCTACATTTTATCTTCAGACAATGGTGGTTGTTGAAGAAGCCTTTGCTCATGTTTCACCTTATGGCTTGCGGAACTGAACTTTAATAACCATTCCTGGACTTGGAGTTTGGGACTTTGCCACACACACATGACAAGTTTAGTTTTGGGGTTAATGTTCAAGGTTTAACATTTTTACTTCTAACATTTTTACTTTCATTTTTCTTATTATCATAAGTAGTTATTAATAAAGTAGTTTTTAACACTGAGTCATGACTCAGTGTGTTTCTTTTGTTGCTGGTTTGTAACAGTTGATCTTTGAGGTTGATGACCTTTCTCTACTTCTGATGATCTCTGAATGTTCTCTTGGTTTTCCATGATTATTATTTGACAGCTGCAATAATTTGTATCTGTCATGAAGAGAGCCTGTAGTGAATCAGCTCAGAGCCGTGAGATTGCCCTGCTGCTCCACCGGGGGTAAATTGCCCTGGTTTTGAGGACAATCCAGCTAGCAGGATCATTGGATTGAGGTGGAAGTGAAGACTTACTGACCCAGAAGAATTTGAGAGGTTTGAATTCTGATTTCTGCCATTTGGAAACAAGTTTAAACCTATTTCTTTGCCATTTTGTCTCCAAACATTTACATTTACTTTGAATTATCTCTCACTGCATTAAACAACAGAGAGATTTTCAGACCCTGTGCACCAACCACACCACCCATCCCCCCCCAATTCCCACCACCAAAGTTCCTCAAGAATACGATTTACCCATCTCTTTGGGCATATTTATGGATGCCTTTCTCATGGGTGGGGGAAGGAAATTGTACTGCAAAATGACTAAAGTTAGTTTAGATATAATTTAATGGAAGAACAATCATAGCACATCTGACCTCTGAAGCTTTTCTTCTCTAAAACAGACTGTCCTTGAGACCACAGATTGAACTCCTTCTGTTTCATTTTAAAGACATTCAAGAGAATCCATCCTATCACTTGACAGCATACCAACTCATGTGGCCCCTCCACAACCTTTCCAATTAATCCCAGCTAATTAAATACATCTACACTGCATATGTGCCCTTTTTCTCAATGGCTCTAACATTCATCAATAATGAAGCATGCTGTCATTGGGCTGTCTATTATGTTATTGAGAGTTTCAAAAGGGGCACTATCAATATCTCTTTTCACAATGTGCATCCCTTTTTAATGCAGAAAAGTGTTTTTTGAAACCCATCCTCATACCTCTAGATGCTAGCTGAGGAGCAGAATGACAGGGAATGGTTGCACTATAAGAGGTCCATGGGACTTAAACAACATTTATCTTGTGGCAGCTTCACGATGTCTCCCATGACCTGCTGTTAGTGAATTCTGAGGGAACCTCACATGCTGTTGTCCTGAAAGATGGCAGTATCACTCAGTAGGAATGCTGGATGTTTTGTTCCTCCTCTTCCTTTCCCGAACAGCCAAATGCTTGATGAATCTACAGGAAGAGTAGCCAGGGATCAAAAGGAAGTCAGCATCACCCTTCAGGATTAATGCAGCTGGGGTCAGTGGACTGAAAGATTGTGGCTTTTACAATCCATTTAATGTTTTCTACAACAAATTCAGCTATGTAACAAACTTTAATCTGTAAAAGCCGCTTGCATTTATATAGCTCAGAGGAAAATGTCTTAAATCTTGAGCGGTTCCCTAGTATGATAAGATGGACTCTTGACCTCACAATCTACCTCATTATGACCTTGCACCTTATTGTCTACACTTTCTCTGTAGCCGTTACACTTTATTCTGCATTCTGTTATTGTTTTACCTTGTACTACCTCAATGCACTGTGTAATGAATTGATCTGTATGAATGGTATGCAAGACAAGTTTTTCACTGTACCTCGGTACATGTGACAATAATAAACCAATTCCAAACCACTTCATAACAGTGTCACCAGACAACAAGTCAAAGAAAGGAACATTAGAAAAGGTAACCGAAAGCTTGGAAAAAGCAGGTTTTTAGAAGCAGCTTGAAAGGGGAGAGAGAATTAGAAAGGTTTCGAGAGGGAATTCCGGAGCTAAATGTCTGAAGAACAAATACTGATTGTTGAGCAAATATGTTCAGTGATGTTTCAGAGATCAAGCCTTGAAGTTCTTGGAGGTTTGTAGGGCTGAAGCAGATTACAGAGATAGCGAGGAGCAAGGCTGTGGAGGAATTTGAATATAAGGGTGAGAATTTTAAAACCAAGATTTTGCTGGAGCAGAATTTAATGTAGATGAACCAGCATTGGACAATGAATAAATAAGATTGAGTTTGGGATTCAGAGAGTAGAGACTTCGATGAACACGAGCTTATAAGGAGTAGAAAATAGAAACCATTTGGTAGTACATTACAATGGTTAATCTGAACTGTTTGGCATTTAAAGATTAAGGTAAAATGTAGTGTGGTTATTCTGTGGTCTTCCAAAAACATGGGAGATTTGTGAAACCACACTAAGAAACCAATAGCTAAAATAAACTGAAAAGAGACATTGCCTGCTCAGTGCATCACTTCACTCCTTTAACATGATAATTCAGCAAAGGTAAATATTCTCTCTGGAATGTGGAAGTGAATTTATCTAAGGTTTATGCTTAAATTAAGGAATGCAAAAAAATCTAATATAATGCAGTACAAAATACCCCTTGTCATCGATCACTCTTTTCTAACTTACATTTTCACTAGTTGTGATAGCTGTCTTTCCTTGTGAACAAATAAATAGTTGTTAGTATTTCTTCCAAAAGGACATAATAATTTATTTAGAAAACTTTTCATTTTTCGCAAATGCGAGTTCATGGAGACAGCCTTGAGAAGGAATATTTCCTGCCTTGGTGTCACTAAGTTGTAAGCAGATGTATGAAAGATAGTTTCATCATTAAACCACTGTTAGAACATAAAAGATGCATTATTTTAAATCGAGCCTTCTTGTTAGTCATGTTATAATTGATGGTCATTTTAGAATCTATGCCAAGCCACTAAGTATTAGCATGGTCAAATAAAAGAACTGGAGATAATGAGGGGAATTTCATCCTGTGTGGTGTTTCCATGTGCATCATTTAAAAGTTGTAATTCCTTTCACTTGATCCAAACTCTTGACTGAGAGCCTGGAATGCTGCCTGGAGATAAATGTATAGTATCAGAATACTGGAAAGCTTGGATCAACTACAGATAAAGTTAATGGCTGAATTCCAAAGGAAGGTGGTATATTCTAAATGCTGATTGAGTGATCATCATCTAATCAAATACTAGACCAGCCACATAACTACAATGAATACAACAACAAATCAGAGGGCAGGTACCTTGCAACAAGTGACTGTGAACCTGGGGATCCCTGGCCTACGACCACTCAAAGTGGAGAAGTAGCATTGAGCATGGTATTGAGGTCCTCAAGGCTATGTATCAGAAGCATTGTATAAGAGATGAAAGGAGCAGTCGACATTACAACAACCCACCCATCCCATCAATTATCACCTGCCACATTGGCTACATTTTCCAGCTCAGAACCCACAAAACCAGAATGGAAGTCAGTCATCTTCGATCCCAAGGCGCTGCCTGACAATAAGATGACTCACCTCTTATTTCACCAAAGCTTTTCCACTGTTTACAAAGTACAAGTCAAAATCGGTCAGAATTCGTTTCTGTTGCTAAACATTCCCTAAGTATTCACATCCTCCACCAGCAGAAAGCAAAGGCTGCAGTCATCAACAAAATGCTTTGATAGCACATCCCCAACATGGAGCCTTTGCAATCTAGAAGGGCGGGGGCAGCAAAAGTTATGAACGCCATTATCTGCAAGTTCCTCTCCAAATTTTCTGGTACCTTGACTTGTAATTATTTCATTAGTGCCAGGCCTAAGTCTTGGAATTCCATATCTGACAGCATCATAGGAGTATATCCCTCAGAAATACTGCAGCAGTCCTCAACACATTCTCAAGGTCAGTTAGGGATATCCATAACAGCAGGTCTTGACTGCATTACCCACACCCCATAGTTCAATTTGAAAATATGCTGGAAATTTGAAACAGGTGTAGAAACTGCCAACAACATTCACCAGATCAGGGAGCTTCTATGAAGAGGTCTCACAATTATATTGTTTGAATATGTTGATGGTGTGTCTTCTTCATGTAACTGCATTTGGTCTTTTGCTTCTTAATTTACTGAGCAAATGAAGAGCCATTGAAAATTATGGCAAGCTGTTAGAATTATTTTTATGAAGTTGTGGCTAGGATGCAGATGAGAAGTTCCTTCCCCATCTGATCTTTCTCTTCTTGCACTTGGATGTTGAGGCCAAATGCAGTGTCAACTAGCACCCCTGCTGAATTGAGCCAACTCAGCCCAGACCAAATCTCAAACAGCTCAAATACTTGAACTTTCAGGTGCGTGAAATATAGTATACTTCTTTATCCCATTCATCTATACTTTGCCAAAAGAGCATCAGGATTTATTCCTCAGCCCCTTCATGTACATTGAACTGAGACTACACTGGAATTACAACTTCAACATCATTCTACTTCAAAATATGAAAGACGGCAACTGATATTGGCCAGTTCAAATGCATTGCATTATTGATGTTTCATATAACACATATTTAATATTGAATATATTAGGTGGCAATAAGAATCATTCTTCCAGGTCACACAGCACCAGACAGAACCAGAAGGAAATAGGCCACATGCCCACAATATGGATTTAATCTTCAGAAAATGAATCATTGGAAAAGATAGGACAAAAGAGAGGTGGATGGAACACAAATGAAAAAAGTAATTTAGGTTAGTCTTAGTACTTGTGGAGAATCTCAATGTCCTTACATCTTTATGTCTGCAAAATACAAGCAGCAAAGGTGAATTTCTATTTTTGTTTAGTAAATTCAATTATTTTTGATGGCTGATTAATAAATAATGATGAAATTTCTGAAATGTAATCTTGCAAAATAAATCTAATCAACATTTAATAAATCTAGAGAGAGGGTTATAGTAAATAAAACAATACAACAAAATGGGATTTTCTTAATCATATTTACTATGATGTATATTAAATTCTGGGATGGTATCTCATTGATTGGAGACATAATGTGTACCTTATGTGAGTGTGGAACACTCAATTCTCATTAATTTATTCTCTTTCCTCACTCTCTCAAAACTCTATTTAAAACCATTATTTGAAACCAAGACATTTGGTCACTATCTTGATGTTATAAAAGTGTTAAAATATTCACTAATACAAAGTAAATATTTAATTTGATTAATACTTAATTAAAATATATGTATTAATTTTTAAACTGTATTAGAGAAGGTGTCATTAAATTTATCTTGGGATGCTCTCTAACCTGTCACTTAGGTTGATAGTGATTATTTTTCAACAATTTTACTATTTTTCGACAGTTAACTATTGATCGGGTAGATATTCTGCCCAGCCTTAAAGCCATTATATTTTCACTTCTTTATTCTTAAAATGCAATGACTTCTTCATACTCTTCAATCTACTTTCATTAGATTTCTGTGCATCACACAAACAGCTTGGTGGAGAAATATAACAAAGTCTGACAAATATGTCTATGATACCATCATTGTGTATATAGTGCATAAAAATGGCAACTTCATTGGTAGTAATCCATTTGAAGAATGTGCACTTCAAGCCCACAGAAGCACTGGAGCTCTATAATATTAGGGATCAAGACAGCTTTTCTGTTCTGCTTCCATTCTGGTAATAACAATAATATATTGAGGAAAGTCTATGGATCTACTGAAATATTTTACTCAGATATTCTCTTCATTTTTGTTTTAAGTAGGCGAGGCTCAGTAAAGTCAGATATCAATTTATCAATGCAATATTATGTCATCGGGCACTGCCACACAACTTTTATGTCATTATGTAATTAGAAGACAGTTTTGTCAACCAATTATCCTTAAAGGCAGTGACTCACTAATGCATTTTAATTCACACATTTGTTATTAATGTTTGTTGTACTTCTGCAAAATACTGAAGAACTACTATCTGTATATCATTACCTGAATAATAAATCAGCAACATGGCTTCATTGACCATCTTCCAGTTTAAAAAAAAATCAGCTGATCACTGAGCTTGATGCAAGATCATTGTGATAAGTGTTGCAGTCTTTAACCAGTTCCAAATATAGGTCTGATCACATATCTATGACACTGCTCACATGTGAAACTAAATTCTCTTTCACCTTGGGAGATAAAATACCCTCTCTTGGAAGGTGATTTCTGAGTTTCAGTAATGTTCGATGTTGGTTACCTGCATCCAGAAGCTAACACTCCTTTTCCAGCCAACGTTTACATGGTCAGTAATAGCTTTATCTTCCCAGAATAAATATATAAATAAAAATACGTTATTCTGTGCTATCTCCACATCTCCTCTACATAAATTTAGACAATTATATGGAAGAGGTGAGAAGTCCTCAAACTAATGTTGTACATATATTAGTTTCTAGATGATTGTCTGATTTGCAAATCTGAATCTGTGATTAATCAACAAAGTTTATTACCATGCATAATGCCTTAATTAACATCTAGGATATTTCTAAGGCGATCCCATATCTTTCATACTGTTTTCCCCAATTGGCATTTTATCCCTTGCCAGTCAATGCTCTGACACAACACCACATCCTTCTGACTGTGTCTCCCACTCCACTCAATCCTCTGCCCATAGCCCTTCCTCCACAGTTCCACTCAACACTCCTTCCTCAACAATCTTGTTCATACTCCCTTGATCATCAAAGCCAAACCATCTTCAAACCTCCCCCCAACATGCTCCTCCCTGACCTACACTTGGCAATGACAGGAGATTGCATAGGGAGTGTAAGCATTAATGCCTGTAAGATCTGTTCTATTGCACAACTGTCTTGGATTCGATGTGCAAAAGAATATTGAAATCTGGGTTGCATCACATACTACAGCAAATATTTTGGGGTATTACAATTTCTGGTCTATTGTTATAATATTTAAATACTCAATCCCAGGGCAACAATGGCTATCACAAGGGGACATAATTTTAAGGTGATTAGAGGAAGGTATAAGGGGGATGTCAGGGTTAAGTTTTTTTTTCACACAGAGAGTGGTGGGTGTGTGGAATGCACTGCCTACAGAGGTTGTGGGGGCAGATGCATTAGGGACATTTAAGAGACTCTTAGATAGACACATGAATGATAGAGAAATGGGGAGCTATGTGGGAGGGAAGGGTGAGATAGATCTTAGAGCAGGATAAAATGTTGGCACAGCATTGTGGGCCGAAGGACCTGTACTGTGCTGTAGTGTTCTATGTTCTATGTTCTATAACACTAAAGCAGACTGTCAAATAAACAGCGATGTGTAAAATGAAGCAGACTTTCACATTACCTCTATGGGTCTGCAGAATACAATTCTAAATTGGCATTGAGTAGCAACCAATGTTTTTGCGATCTTCTTTGGCAGTCCCATGAGATCGAGGTGACTTACTTCCACTCTGGTTTTGAGGTTTCTTAGGTGATCAATGAAGCCAATATGGGAACTATAAACTCTTCCATATGTGGGGCAGGAGATGACAGACAGGGTGGGTGGATGGATAGTGTCTGAGGTGATCAGCTCCTTCCAACATTTAAGCCTCAAAGTTCTCAATACCAAACCTAATGTTTTTCTCCACTTTGAGCTGTCATGGGCCAGAGGTTTCCAGGAATCAGTGGGGAAATTGCAATTCTTCAAGGAAGCTTTCAGCATATTCTTGAATCCGTTCCCCTGTCCACCTGGTAATCTCCTCCACAACAGAAGATAAAGTGTCTGTCTTGCAAGTCTGATTTTGCACATGTGAACAACATGGCCCACCCAGTGTAGTCAGCTGAAAATACTTCTGCTCTCAATGCTGGGGATCATGGCCTTGGAGAAGATGCTGTTGTTATTTTGCTATGATGTTGGGATCACTGCTACCCTGTAGACCATGGAAATTTAGCACCAGGTTGTAGGACTTGTTCGAGTACACTTTTCTTCAAGTGAAAAAAGGTTATGCTAATGCATTGAAGGCCATGGTGAATTTCATCATGTCTGCCTTCACCAAGGTGGCTCCGAGAAATAGGAAGTGGTCTACATTTTCCCGAATCTCATCATGAACCTTTAGTGTAAGGAAGTCAGCATAGTGCAGCAATGGTAAAGGACCTCACTCTTGCAGTAACGCTGTTACAGCACCAGCGACCCGGGTTCAGTTCCAGCCACTGTAAGGAGCTTGTACGTTCTCCCCATGTCTGAGTGGGTTTCCTCTGGGTGCTTCGGTTTCCTCCCACATTCCAAAGACATATGGGTTAGGAAGTTGTTGGCGCCGGAAGAGTGGCAACACTTGAGGGCTGCCCCAGAACACTCTACGTGAAAGATGCATTTCACTGTGTGTTTCCATGTACATGTGACTAATAAGGATAAGGATATCTCATCTTATCCTGTATGCTTCAGTGAATGAATTGATAATGTCTTGGAGCTCAGCCTCTCAGTATGAGCAAATGGAAGTGTCACCTGCATACTGAAGCTCGACCACTGGGGTTCAGGAGGGGTTCGAGAGACCTCACTTCTGGAGTATAATTGGTGTGTGTTTAATAGTTTGCCTTTACTTCTGAAGATTAGCTCCACACCCAAAGGTAGTTGTTGAAGGAGGCACAAGAGACTGCAGAAGCTGGAATCTGGAATGATGGAATCTCGGTTCTGACGTAGGGTTTTGACACATAACATCGACAATTCCTCTCCTCCCACAGATGCTGCTCGACCTGCTGAGTTTCTCCGGCAGATTGTTTGTAGTTTGTTGAAAGTTGTGCAACATTGCAGTGAGAAAGATCAAGAGAAGTGTTGGGGCAATGACACAGTTTTGTTTGAGAATGATCTTTGGTGAGACTGGTTCTGTCTTAGGCACGTTGTTTAGTATCATGTGTGCATGTCAAACTAAGGCAATTGTAAGATGGAGACAAATTTAAGGAAGAATTTCCATGGTTCCTTCCAATTGATGGAGCCAGAATCTTTAGCAAGGTCAAAGAAAGCCATGTATAGTAGCTGGTGCTGCTCCCTCGATTTTTCGTGGAGCTGTCACTCAGTGAAAATCATGTCTACTGTGTCTCTGGATGGATGAGATCCACACTGTGATTCTGGGAATAGCTCAGGGAGAAGATGGTTGGGGAGGACCACGTCAATGACTTTTCTAATGGAAGACAGTGGGGTAACCCATCTGTAGTTACCACATGCGGACTTACCTCTTTTTCTTGAAGGGGTTCCCCACTTTATCTTCCTCTTGTGAGATGTGGACATTGAGATCATGGATTTGTGACTGAAACTCTTCATTGCCAAGTTTTAGCATCATAGCAGGGATATGTCAGCTCCCAAACCCTCATTATTTTGAGTTGGGATGTAGCTTCTTGGATTTCTTGTTGATTGGGAGAAACAGCAAAGCTGTCCAAGGTAGGTTGCTGTGGGCAGGAGTCCAGGGTGCTCACATCAGGGTTGGAGTTGTAATTGAGGATGTCTTCAAGGTGTTTGCATTGATTGCTTCATTGTCCACAATAAGTTCATTCTCATTCGTGGCTCTGAGTGGGGTGGGGCCTCGGGTATTTCAACCTTGTATGACTTTACCACACTGAACAACCCATGCATGTCATGGCTGTCAGCTACATGCTGAATCTTGTGTGCTCTCTCCATCCACTATCTGTCCCTTTGGCACTGGCTTTTTTCTGCTGGACCTCTGCCTTCAGGTACCAGTGGGTTCCTTTTCTTGCTTGAATAAAGGTGGAGCTTCCAACCCAGGATCATCTTGCCATTCTGAATAAGCCAGTCCTGGTTCTCCTTGGTAAAGCCTAGGTGCCAATTAAGGCAGACTTTATGGCAGCCCATAAGTTGTGGACACTCTATAACTTGTGTAGGCTGGAGCTGGCAGGTTGTCTGTGTGATAGTGCTCGAGAAGGACTACCTTCGTGGGGTGTTTTGAGAGCTTCAACATTGATGTTTCTACTTCAACACTTCTTCTGTTGATGCTGGTGTCTTGTGGCCAGGTTTATGGAGCTAACAGAATGGATTAGGCAGTGGTCAGTCCAGCAATCATCAGGGCCTGTCATGGGGCAGGTGATGTGAACATCTTTGCCGTTCCTCACTCAGACAATGATATAATCTAACAGGTTCCAGTACTTGGACCAGAGGTGTTGCCAGAGTGTCCTGTGCTTGCCCCTCTGATGAAACAGTGTTTTTTAATGGCAAGGTTGGGCACTAAGTGTTTTTGTCAAGGGAAGGATTCTGTTGGAGTTAGCATTCCCTAATCCTTCCTTGTCAATCACATCTTGCCAGAGGGTTGTATCCTTTCCCATCCTGGTGTTGAAGTCACTCAGGAGGATCCATCTATCTCTCTGTGGGATTCAGGCCAGGGATTTTTTTCAAGATTGGTGCAGAAAACTGTACCTTGGCATCACCGGAAGGTTCCAGGATTGGAATGTATGCATGTTGGCTCCATGCTTGAGTAAGCTGCAGGTCGTAAGGCATTCACTAATTCTGCAAGTAATTCACTAAGATGCTAGGTTGGTTCATCCTTGACTGTGAAGGAGGCATTCCTCGTCTCCTCTCCAGAAGAAGGTGTACTCACTGCCTTGTTCTTTGGAGACACAGGAGACTGCAGATGCTGGAGTCTGGAACAACAAGCATTCTGCTGGAGGAACTCAGCAGGTTGAGCAGCATCTGTGGGAGGAAAGGAATCAGTCCTAATGCAGGGTTTCGAATCAAAACATCAACAATTCCTCTCCTCCTACAGATAATGCTTGACCTCCTCCAGCAGATTGTTTGTTGCCTTGTTCTTTACCCTGGTCATCTTCTACCCATCATGTCTCACACAGTATGGCAACGTTGATGTCAAAGCAAGCTGAGTTTCTGGACTTTAGTAACAGAGCAACATTTAGGTCTTTCACTGTTGGAGTTGTTGAGAATGGTCCAGACATTCCAGGTCCTGCACTTCATATCATGGAGTGGAAATTACCTTTAACATAGGCTAACTGTTGAACACCGGGTTCCAAATGAGCTTTTAATACCCATGCAGCAAAGTCTGGTCTCCTGAAACACTCATATCAGGATCAATAATATGAAGTCTCTTGAGGAATCCAGGGTTGATTTGTTAATTCAAAAACAATAATACTAATGGTCAAAAGATCAGAAATATCTTTGCAGCTCCCTGACCACAGAGTGAAATTGGCACTGCTCTGTTTTTATTACATTGTCTCATTTCCTTTTCCATGGAACTGATCAAAAACAAGTCGCTGTTTAGCTGTTTCTGTCACCATTGGACTAATTCCATTGCCTTTTCGGTGTAATGACCATGAAGGTGAGTACTAAATAAATTATTTCAATTTACAATTTTAAAATTAAATACTTTCACCCTGATCACTTTGTGATCCTTATTTTCTTTAATTCTTTCTCTGTTTTATATTCTTCCTATCTGGGTAAAGTTGACATCACCCATCCCCAGTTACTGTGAGAAAGCATTGATGATCCATTGTGATCCTTGCTGCTTCAGTTTCACTCTCTGAGCATGTCTGTAGCTATTTTATCTTTTCGAATCATTGTTCATTTCAAAAGGCAAGTGACCATGGTTCGAAATATCAGTTCTGTTTCCTTATGAGTATTGAAGTAGTCTGATTTTATCTTAATGGTCATTTTATTATTAATTTCTATTATAACTATGGGACTATTGGGCTCTTTTGTGTAAGGGTGACAATGATGGCCACTGCCTCACATGTCCAGGGACCCTAATTTGATCCTGACTTCAGGTGCTCTCTGTAAGTGTTGGGTGCTCGATTTCCTCTCAGATGTGCTGGTAGGTTAATTGGCTACTGTAACTTACCCTATAGCGTAGGTAAGTGGAAAACAAATACAAGGGGACCATAGAACCATACAGCACAAAATAGGCCCTTCGGCCCACCATGTTGTGCCGTCCATCAAACCACCCTCACGCTACCTAACCCTTTCCTCCCGCATATCCCTCTATCTCGCATTCCTCCATATGCCTATCCAACAAGCTCTTAAACCTGTCCAATTTATCTGCCTCCACCACTACCCCAGGCAGTGCATTCCATGCACCAACCACCCTCTGGGTGAAAAATCTCCCCCTGACATCTCCCCTGAACCTCCCACCCATAATCTTAAAGCCATGCCCTCTCGTCTTGAGCATTGGTGCCCTGAGAAGGAGGCGCTGACTGTCTACTCTATCTATTCCTCTCAATATTTTATACACCTCTGTCATATCTCCTCTCATCCTCCTCCTTTCCAGTGAATAAAGGAATTGATGGGCATGTGAAAGAGAATATAAATGGGAATGGAATTAATGGAGTAGCTTTGTTGGGAACTAACAATGGACTCAATAGTAATTGAATCCATGTTGGTTCCCAACAGAGCTACTCTATTAATTGTAATAAGTAAATAATAAGTAAATAATAAATCACTTACTCGTCTGAGTACAGAAAAGACACATTCAAAACTATTGCACCAGATGATTATCTGACATTCTATTCTTTCCTTTTCTATTGTTAGGTTTATTCCATTTTATATTCTGCAAACATATTACCTCTTCTATTCTTTCAATGCTCTTGCAGAATTTTATATTTCTTTTAGCAGTTTGCTATTTTACAATCTAAGACTCAGCTTCAGTGGGTTAGCTATTTAAATCAAATGACTAAACTTAAAAGTTTGATCAGATAATGCTTTAAATTCATCTAGAACAACCTTTGACATGTTTGTCTATGTCAAAAAAGGAAGTGAATCAGTGCAAGAGAATACTTGCTGCAGACTTGAGAGTTTTTGAATCCTTTGGGGAGTAAACTCAACCAGGATACTTAAAGATTTAATAGTTACATGAAGTTCATCAATAAATTCTCAGGACTTCTGAGGTGCAATGTGGCAACTGCTATTCAATTGGAATGGCTACCATTGATCACCACCAGTTTTCAAAGTACAATTATGTCAGAACAGCTTTCTGTTCAGCCATAGGACTGTCATATGGCACCTGATCAAATGTGTTCTGAAAGCCAAAAGATTGAATGTACACTGTACCAAATCCACCCACTAATTTTGAGTCATCTTGAAAAATTGTGATGAATATTTTGTCATGACCAGCTATTAATAAATTTATATTGGTTTGGGATTATTGCCTGTACTTTCATTACATACTTTGTAATTGCTCTTTTATAAAGAGGCTACTATGTTTTCCTCCTATAATAGATGTCAGACTAAAAGACTTATAACTCTCAGTTTGTATCTCTGACCTTTCTTGAAAAATAAAACATAAGCCATTTTTTACTCATTTTGTAACTGCCAATGTATCTAATGAGCCACAGCTCCTATCCTCATTTTGTTAACTACTTTTGGATAAATTCCATCTGGTTCTGTTTCCTCATGAATATTCAAGTAGCCTAGATTATCTTAATGGTCATCTCATTATTAACTTCCTTTGCAATTGCTGGCACTAATAGATTGCTTACTCTTCAGACCACAGAAAGATTTTGTAGTTGAGGATTGTCTAACATAATTTCCACTTTATTTTTGCCTTTTCTGTTGTTACATCATCACTTAAATGTCAGCCTTACTCCATTTAATGCTCTTCAGACACTCCTTTCTTATTCTTGCAACACATTTGGATAATTTTCCACTTATTTTTAGCATTTTCTCATTTCATTTTCTGTATTTCCAATATACTGCCTTTCTTCCTTCCTTCCTTACCAGATTATTGCTTTTGTTTTCCAGTACCCAAACATCCTTGAGTTTAGATCCATAGTGAGTACTGCATCCCCCCTCCAAGCACGCAGGAACCCATCAAAGAAAATTAGTCACTTACTGTACTGAGAATAATGAGACGACACTGGAGAGAAAAACTAAACTTCAATATTGAGAAACCCATTTTAAAATTAATAGGCCTAAATTTCAAAGCAGGGACCCAACCTTCAGCAAATAAGTTATTCAACAGCACATTGCATCACCAATACTGGTTCAAGAAATCAACAACTCAGAAAGATGCATCTGTCGGGGACAAACTATGAAGTTTCAGAGGAATCAGAGTTTGAGTTGCAAGCATCATCTACCGTCTTCAGTGACTTCTTCACACAAAAATACTGGATAAAGTTAGGCAAACATAACCTCAGTTTTCTAAAATCATGTTGAGTTTATAAGTCTGTGTGTACTTAATGGTGACTACTATAAATCCTAATGATGTTCCCATTAATTGTCCCACTACTGAAGTTAAGCTCACTGATTTAACATTTTTTTTTATTTTTAAAAGCACTACATCTGCCTCACTCCAAACATCTGGCAGGTTCTTGTTTAACTATTGAAAATATTTACCAGCAGCCTCAACTATTTCCTTCCATACCCACTGATAAATTAAATGTGGCACTGGTTTAATTTCCACCCTGAGCCCCTTTAATTCAGCCTGCACCACTTTCATAAGAGATCCTGCTTAAATTACAGTGTATGTGAAATATAAAAAAAGGTACAAATCATCCTTATCTATCCTCTTATGTCCTTAAGTACCCTTATAATTTTGACTATCGATTGACACACTGCGCAATTTCCCAATCGACTTTTAACTGCTAACTTAAAAATTACATTACTTCATTATTGTCCTTTTAAGTTCATACTTCCATTTGTCAATATTAACTACTTTTCTTAGTTGAGTTGGAAGAGTTCCATTATACCCCTTATCCTTACCTACAAATTGTGCAGATAATCATCCATCAATTGCATTGAAGAGGCAAATAGAAAAGGCTCCTTATGCCCATGTGCAGCTGTTGAAGATTTTTTACGAATGCTGTCAACATCTTTTGTTATTCTAGTCCAGATTTATATTGTACAAGTGCACTGCTTGTAAGAAGTTAAAGATTCTGGAATTTACCACTTAATTAGCTTTTCTTAAACCATTAACAAGCTAAATATGACCTATGGTGGTAATGATCATTAATGTTCGGAACCACAGATTATGCAAGGGAGAATCTTCAGGAGAAACATTAAGCAGACAGTAACAATTCAATAGAATGATCCCATAGAATTACTTAAAATTAAAGTTCAGAAAATAAGCATTTTAGCAGATGAATTTATCCCTAAGTAATCTGTTCAGTAATCGAGATACTTTCTTTGAAGATTATACTTGAACGTGAAGCATTTTGGCAAAAATGTGTCACATGTTCTTGTCAACTAAAAATAATTTAATATGTCATTGGAAGTTAAAGATAAAGGATAGCACAACATATGGTATTGAATGCTCATGAATGTCCTAAGGGCCCTAAAGTTACTGATAAATAATTCTATGTACAGAGCACCTTCATTAAAATAGAGCACGTAGGAGATATGCTGTCACTGTCTATTACTGTGTGATAATCCTCCCATACTTTTCCTAATACATCTATTATTTGAATACGTTAGTTCTACAGAAACAACTAGTAGTTACAGGGAGTCATCAGAATACCAACAGAAGATTTTTCTTTCTTTGCCATAGACATTGGGAAATACAAATGTATTTTCATGTTGCAGTCGGACAAGGGAATAAGACATCTTGCATGTGCATGTCTGAATGACAATAAGGTAGTGGAAGAAAATGACATACTAATCATCTCTTGGAAATGTCACTGCAAAAAGTAAATGAGTCGTGGCCTACTGCTGTGCAAGTATGTATCGTTTCATGATTAACTCACAAGGGAGCAATTAGACTGAAAACTGTTGCTAACCTTCACATATTCTGCAGCTTGAGTGGTTTCAGACAAGGGCCAATTATAGCTTTAACCTTTCCCAATGGGGCATGAATGACCGTTAAATAATGCTAAGAACAAATCCTGCCTGGTTTAGATCCCAATTGTGCAATACCCTCTAAGTCCGCTTAAACTGTAACAGTAGAACATACTTCAACTTCTTCATCAAAAGCATCACCTCATGACTCACTTCAAATTAGTGCTGCCTTGAGATAATTTTTTTCACTCCAGGGAAAACTTCAGACTTTGAAAAATTGCACTGTGTGTAGTTCCTCTGTCAAATTGCTGTCATTATGACTATTTCATTTTTGTATGTCACTTTTGGACAGCAGGTTTAGAAAGGGCTTTGCTTGAAGGGAAATACTGTTTTAAGCATCCCTAATAACACAGAGAACTTTAAAACTATACCAAAATACTGTGGCTAGTGATTCTGAATAATACATTTTAAGAAACTGCATGAGAATCAGGAACATTACAGAGAGTATCTGTCAGGCAAAGGCAGCTGGTAACCAAGGATACATCTTTTGTTCCTATGAATAAACAGAGGAGATTGGTACAGCTCTGAGATTGGACATCCATTAAATTTCAGCCAGTGATGCAGATGATAATGGAATTCCACTAACCATGAACAACAATCAGTGGAGGCAGTCATTGAGAAACCATTTATTGAGACATGCATGTGTTGAACTAAGCAGACAGTGTTAAATAAGAGAGCCAACACTTAGCTGTCCATCTCAACATGCAAGTAGGTTATTCATGTGCATGTGAGGAAACAGTTCAAAGGCATTTCCAACGAGTTACAAATAGTCATGGATTTTATACCGAAAGTACAGCTACACACCCCATATGGTGGACAATTAGACTTTGATACATTTATCACTGAGTAATCCACATTTATTTAAAAGATTATCCAGCTGGTTAATTTCTCCACACGGCTTTGTCTCATATCCTGTGTCCTGTATTCTGTCCTATCCCAGCCTGAAAGTCAAACTGCATATGTGACCTTTCTGCACTCCATTGACCATTTCTTTGTCTTTGTGACCTGTTAACCCTTTCCATCTCTTTTCGATGAACTGACTTTTCACCCTCCAAGTGACAAAGATGAAACATGGATGCAGAAGATAATTAATCACGAGGCTTTTCACTGCAGACATCCAGGACAGAAGGGTCAAACAGGCACCTAAACTCCTGGACAGGTCTTGCTATCTTTCTCTTTACATCTGTGTGAGATTAAGTAGCAAAAGAAGGATGACAATATAGGAGTCCAAAGACAGAGAGGTCATAATGGGCGTAGGTGGAGACTTAGAGTGACAGGAACAGGAAGCCCAAGATCACCTTACAGAACGAATAGAGTTATTCTGCAAAGCAATCGCACAGCCTAAATGAAAGTGGAGGGCCTGATGTAAACGTGCAGGACAGACCAGTTGAGACTGACAGAGTACCTTCCCTTTGGAACATTAGTTAACTGGATAGCTTTCATAACAATCAAGTTGCACATGGTTTCTGTAGTATTACTGTTTCTAGGTTTTTTAAAAATCCAGATTTAATTAATTAATTGATCTCCCATCTCTGTATCACTATTGTAGGCCTTTAGTATGCAAGTATAGCAATATGATCACTATGAGGAAAGAATTATAGAGTCATTGAGTTATACAGCATGGAAATAGGCCCTTCGACCCGATTTGTCCATGCCAACCAAGTTGTCTACCTGAGCTAGTGCTGATTGCCTGTGTTTGGCTCATATCCCTCTAAACCTTTCCTATCCATGCACCTAAATGTCTTTTAAACATTGTAATTGTATCCACCTCTACAGCTTCCTCTGGCAGCTTGTTCAATATACCCACCTGCTTGTGTGTGTGATGACTCTGATTGGGGACTGAACACTGAGACTGTTGGCTTTCCTCTGGAGAAATGTCCCAGTTCTGATGAAAGTTCATTGAATTGCAAACTCTTGCCACAGATGCAGCCTGACTTCTTCTACAGTTTTGGCATTTAGCACTCTTATTTTAATCACTTAAACCTTATTTTTCAACAGCATTCCCAAGTGTGGTGCTGATTATTGAAATATATGAAATGAGATATTATGATCAGTTGTCTGTTTAAAACATGATTTTGAAATTGGTAATGGATAATTGGAAAGGCTAACCTTGTGCCCGTAGGGTGGATTTCTGGAGACTTCTACTGAGTTCAGGACCAATAGTATTTTATGGGGAAGCAGATACCAAACCAAGCAAAGGCTTAGCACTATCTGACAGCATGAGTTATTTTGTGGGATGTACCTCTCATTGATCTGTTTTCCAGCGCGTCAAGGGACATAGCTTGCATTGGAAAAGAAGAAATCATTAAACAGCTTTTTTAACTAATTTGTATTTTAGTATTTGTTCCTAGTAGAGGCCATTAGTATCAACAATAAATGACACAAGCATCATTCTTCCCTAATAAATCATACTCTTAATCCTATAGGAGATAAAACTCCTGCCTCTTTATCTCTTCCCTTCTCACCATCAAGGGAGGCAAACACTCCTTTCCGGTGAAGCAGCGATTCACCTGCACTTCTTCCAATTTAATGTACCACATTCAGTGTTCACAATGTGGTCTCCTCTACGGAGACACAAGATGCTGCAGATGATGGAATCTGGAGCGGCAAACATTCTGCTGGAAGAACTCAAAGGGTCGAGCAGCATCCATGGGAGGAAAGGAATTGTTGATATTTGGTTTCAACAAAGTAAATTGCAGTGTCCAGCACACACCTCTTCCCCACCACAATCACAGCCCATAATTTTTGGCAATTTACTTGAACTCAATCCTGATTCCAAGCTGGATCGTCACCCAATGATGTAGTCTCCACCCTTTGCCCTCCTGGTCCTGAGCTTTCAATCAGATCCTCTTCCCAGCCCCAGTTTTTCAGTCAGACTATACTACTAGTCCTCTTCCAGGATCCAAACTATTTCTCGATAAGTCACCCTGTCGATCTTGCTTACCGACTGAAGCTCCCCCACTGAGTCTTGACCCTCAGCCTCTGCTCTCCCTCTCCTCCGAATCCATGGAGCTGTCTTCAATCCCCGGCATCCCTTACTTGTATATGAAAACGTGTAATGCCTGAACTCACTGAACTTTGCAGCAGCGGGCTCATGATTGAAACAATCATTAACGTGCTGCATTAACACCCATTGAGTCAATCAGGTACACAAACTTGATGCAACCTGTCACAATGGAAGAAGAGGTTAGGTAAGGTATTTTCTATTTAAAAATTGTATTAATGAAAGGCACAAGAGAGACTGCAGATGCTGTAAATCTGGAGCAACACACACAAAATGTCAGGGGAAGGAAGGTGTGGGTGATGGCAGGTCGTGAGGGCGGGGGAGGGGAAAGAGAAGGGGTAAAGGGGCCAGGGGGATGAGTGAAAACCAAAAAGGGGGGGGGGCAAACAGGGGGAGTGGTTACTGGAAGTTAGAGAAATCGATGCTATTGCCATCAGGTTGGAGACTACTAAAATGGAATATGAGGTGTTGTTCCTTTAATCTGCGCTTAGCCTCAACTTCACAGTAGAGGAGGCCGTGGACAGACATGCCAGTGCAGGAATGGGAAGTGAAATTAAAATGGCTGGCCACCTGGATATCCTGGCTGTTCTGGCGGATGGAGCGAAGGTGCTTCGACAAGGCGATCTGCGTCGGGTCTCACCGATGCAGAGGAGGCCGCACCGGGAGCACTGGATGCAATAAATGACACCTATGGAGTCACATGTGAAGCGTTGCCTCACCTGAAAGGACTGTTTAAGGCCCTGAATGGTGGTGAGGGAGAAGGTGTAGGGGCAGGTGTAGCACTCTGCACGGTTGTAGGGATAAGCGCCTGGAGGGAGATCAGTGGGGAGGGATGAGCGGACAAGGGAGTCGAGGAAAGAGCGATCCCTGTGGAAAGTGGAGAGGGGAGGTGAGAGGAAGATGTTCCTGGTGGTGGGATCCCATTGGAGATGGCGGAAGTTGGAGAGAATGATGTGTTGGCTGCGGAGGCTTGTGGGATGGTAGGTGAGGACAAGGGGAACCCTGTCCCTGTTATGTCGGGCGGGGGGAATGGGGTGAGGGCAGACGTGTGGGAAATGGAGGAGATGTGGGTGAAGGCTACATTGATAGCAGTGGAGGGAATCTCATGGGGTGGTAGGTGAGGACAAGAGGAACCCTATCCCTGTTATGTCAGGGTTGATGGGGTCAGAGCAGACATGCAGGAAGTGGAGGTTTTCCCTCATCCCTCTGGTCCCTTTACCCCTTCTCTTTCCCCTCCCCCACCCTCACGACCTGCCCATCACCCACACCTTCCTCCCTCTGGTTCCCCACCTCCTTCCCTTTATTCCATGGTCTTCTGTCCTCTTCTATCAGATTCCATCTTGTTCAGCCCTTTGCCTCTTCCCAGCATCCCACATCATTCCCAGTTTCCCCCCTCCCCCACCTGCCTACCTTCCCCCTCTCACCTGGATTCACCTATCACCTACCAGTTCGTGCTCCTCCCCCTCCCCCCACCCTTTTATACTGGCTTCTGCCCTCTTCCTTTCCAGTCCTGATGAAAGGTCTCGGCCCGAAACATCGACTCTTTACTTCCCTCCATAAGATGTGTATTAATGAAAGATTTTCTTTGTTGTGCTTATTGTAGGCTGCATTTTGTGACAACACTAACAGCCAGAGTGGAGATAGTTGGGTAATTCTTCAGCAATCAAGCCAGGTAACCAATCTGCTGAAGGTAATAAGACTAGTTTTATGCAAGTAATCTGCATGTCACTATTCTCTACTTACTGCAGATTATTGGAAACATTTCCTTGCTGTTATTGGAAGAAGTGGATCTAGTTTTCTTTTCCTCCACATTTTAAGTAAACTCTGTTTTCTGAGTAAGTTGACTTAGTTTGCTGTATAAAGGATCATTTGTTGTGATTCTAGTTATGCTCCCTACCCTGCTTCCAAATCATTAGTTGACACAGTGCTTAGGGAACTATTATTGCATTACCAGATGGGGTGTGGTTTATGTTTCTAAGGAATAATGATATTTCAGATTTGTGATTTAAGAAACTGGGACATTCTTTGTCAGTTATTTCAGTGGAGGCTTGCTTGATATATCATAACATCAGTAGGAGACTGGTATAAACTCTGGAACAAGAGGTTTGGAAACTTTTGACAAAATTCTACCCTTCTACCTACAATATGCTGTGCCCCCATTTTATCAAATGATCTATTATCTTCAATTTATTTTACCCCATTACATAATTATATAAACATAGCAGACATTTATTTCCAAATAACATGAATATGATGCAAAATGATAAACCAGAGTGAATAACACAAGCATTGCTTGGGACAACAATATAATACTATTTAAATATTCAGCTTTAAGTAATGCTGAATCAACTTTTATATGTGTTTAGTAAAAGCTGAATCCTGTAAATTTCATTGACGACTTTCACTTTGACTGCTTACTGGAAGTCTGATGGATTTCACCAAAGCAGTCTTTCTTTTACCTGTTCCTTTGTATTATTTTACTCAATCTTTTAATTGTTTTAATACCTTTCCCACTGTGTTTTACTGGAAGTTCTAGTCTTTTGCATGGTCCTGCTGCTTCCTTTTAATTTAAAATTAGAGCAATTTACAAATTTTAGTCTTTTTATTTGCTTGTGATTTTATGTTTGAGCTGTTAGAGCTGCATTACTTTTATTCTTGCTAATAGTATTTGTATTTTATTTTACAACAATGAAGTACATTTATATAGCACCATTAATGTGGTAAACATCCAAGGACACACAGCGTGGCAAATAATACAACATGGCAATCATTATCAAGAATAATGTCACAGGATGCCAACATTCCACCCAAGAAGCATGATCCAAGACTCTCTGTGCCAAAGGCTGTGCTTTAGTGACACCTCAAGAACCACCTGTGACACAAAGGCCGTAGCTCTGATCCAGCAACAAGGCCAAGCAAGGTCTCAAGAAAGGCAGCATTTTCTCTGACAGCTAGGAGAACCCTGTCCACAAAATCTCAATCTGGAGAAGTTGGATCAGGGTGAAAAGCCACCAGGGAGACCTGCAGTTGAGCTTGGAAGCAAAGCGTGCTCCAATGCCCATCTGATGATTGGACCAGTAGACACTGTGGGAAGGTTTGCAACTCACTCATCAAGCACCACCGACTGACTGACTTTGCCATGTCTCTTTCCATTTGACAAGAGGTTGGATGCCCTTTCACATTTTTTTTTGTTCATGCTGCCAATTTTTACACTTTAGCTTATAACAGAATTGTTTTGTAAAGCACTCTTAACACAGTAAATTCGTGCAATGTCTTTGTAGGACATTCTTAACGGATCTGTTTCTAAATAAATCCCAGCTGTTTTCCTTTGTGCTTTTGCTCCAACTCCCAGTCTAGGTATGTCTTTACCAGTGCTTCAAGTGCTTATATATTTAATTGCTGCATTTGTACTTTCAGTAAGTTCTACTCCAGGCATTGGTTCAACCTTCCTCCCAAGAGTATCACCACAAATTCAGAAACACAAGTACTTCAATTTGCACTGTCCTGCAGAGGATTCACCTGCTATTGGGCTCTTGGTCCTCCATTCCAAACACCCACATGTATGATGGAAACCACTATGATGCTGGAGGAACTCAGCAGCCCAGGCAGCATCCATGGAGAAAAGCAGGCGGTCAACGTTTCAGGTCACGACCCTTCTTCGGGACTGAAGATAGGAAAAGAGGAAGCCCAATGTATAGGAGGGAAAAGCAGAGCAGTGATAGGTGGACAAAAGAGGGGAGGCGGGGTGGGCACAAAGTGGTGATAGGCAGATGCAGGTAAGAGATAGCGATAGGCAGATGTGGGGAAGGAGGGGAGAGCAGATCGACCAGGAGATGGGTCAAAGGTAAGCAGAGAGAGGAAAACAAAAGGTAATAAAAAGCCTAGCAAAGGGAAGAAGAGAAGCATGGTGTGGGGGGGGGGGGGGGGGGGGGGTGGGGATTATCTAAAATGGGAGAATTCAATGTTCATGCCGTTAGGCTGCAAGGTTCCAAGACGGAAAATGAGGTGCTGTTCCTCCAGTTTGCGCTTGGAATTCTCCTGGCAGTGGAGGAACCCCACAGTAGTTTAAAAAACAGATAGGGAAATCTTTGGGCTGGGTAGAGCTGTGCAGCCAAATAAAGAGAAGGAGAGACATCCTGAGTTTTCATCACACCCAACTGGAGGTGATGAGAGAGGCCATAGGATCTGGGTAATCAGTCAAGACGTGGAACAGACCCCAGTGATGGCCCGCACTCATTGTGCCTGCCGTAGTGCTGCCCCGAGCACTACATCTTGAAGCTGAGCAGCCACACCGCACTCCCTGACCAACCCAACACCAGCCCACAGACAGCCTCTCCACACTGAGCCACGTATAATTCATTGTTGTGAGAATTCCCAGCACAGCAGCTCACAACAGTAGGGAGGCAGGGGTTCAAGGGAGGTTTCCAGCACCCAGTTTCTGGCACAGTAGCAATCAAAATTATCCCTTATAGTGCTGGATCTATTGGTTCTCTCATTCCTGATACCATATCCCAGGGGTTAAGTGATGTAGCAAAGTAATTTTTAATCGATTTTATTACCTCTCCTCATGGTGTAGAAATTGCTCCAAGCTGTTATTTTTTGGCATTGAGAAGGCATTGTGGGTCACACTGATACCTTGTCACAGAAGTTTAATGTGCCCTGCAAATTTCTCCAATTTAACCTCTAAATTATAATAGAAAATTGAACATTAGTTATATGCAAATATCAAGAAACTTAATTGCATGTATAGTTTAAAAGCATCCTTTGTTTATTTTTCAAAATATCTTTTGCAAATATATTTTGTGAGTGAAATAATAGTTCAGATATTTTTGGGGGGTCTAGATCACGTAGACAGCTTATGCAGAAGGACGGATTTGGTTAGGTCCAGGGGTGTTCACTAATGACCTGATCTCAGAGGCCGGGTACAGATTATATCTGGCCCATCAGGTGTACAGAGGGACCTTGGAGTCCAAGTCCATATCTCCCCGAGGGTGGCAATGCAAGTAGATAGAGTGGTAAATAAGGTGTATTGAATGGTGTATGGCCCTAGCCTTCATTGCTAGGGCCATAGAGTTATAAGATTCATGATACAGTTATATAAAACTTTGGTTAGTTTGCACGGAGTATTGCATGAAGTTCTGGTTGCCCCTTTAGAGGAACGATGTGGTGGCTTTGGAGAGGATGCAGAAGAGGTTTACCAGGATTCTGCCTGAATTTAATGGTATTAGCTGTAAGGAGAGGTTGGGCAAACTTGGATTGTTTTCTCTGGAGCATCAGAGGCTGAGGGTAGACCAGACAGAAGTTTATAAAATTATGAAAGGGATAGATAGGGTAGACAGCCAGATTTTTTCCCCTCCAGAGTGAAAATGTCAAATATTAGAGGACATAGCTTTAAAGTGAGAGGGGGAAAGATTAAAAGGGCATGTGCAGGCAAGTTTTTTTTTAAAAAACACAGAGAGCGGTAGGTACCTGGAATACACTACCAGGGGTAGTAGGCGAAGCAGATATGATAGTAGTGTTCAAGAGGCTTTTAGATAGGCACATGAATATGCAGGGAATGGAGAGATATGGATCATGTGCAGGCAGAAAGGATTACTTAATTTGACATCATGTTTGGCACAGATATCGTGGGCTGAAGGGCCTGTTCCTGTGCTGTACTGTTCTATGATGAAAAACCCTATGATGCTGGAGGAACTCAGCAGGGCAAACAGCATCTGCAACATTTCGGGTCAGGACCCTTTTTGACCGCCTGTTTTTCCCCACGGGTGCTGCCTGGCCTGCTGAGTTCCTCCAGCATCATAGTGTTTTTCATCTAGATTCCAGCATCTGCAGTCCGTTGTTTCTCCTGTACTGTTCTATGTTCTATTTCTATCAGCTTTACGTATTTGAATGGTGTCATTGACCTCCATTCCAAAGGTAGGTGCAGATAAAATTTGAGTTATTTTTCTTTATTTCAATGTATGTGTTAATTAATTTCACAGAAGTTTAGTGTATTTTGAAATGTTTATTTTTTTTTATTTTTTAAAAAATGTCACAAAATTGCCTAAAATCTGGTTTGAAATGGCACCTGATGGCTTACACTGAGAAACAAGCGTGAAAATGGGATCTGCATGTTTCCAACCCAATTTTGCACATCTCACACTTTGCTTTTCAACAACTAGACAGTGCAGAGGAGAATCACGAGGATGTTGCATGGATTGGAGGACTTGAGATATGGGGAGAGATTTGATAGCTGGGGCTTGCTTTCCCTGGAGCGAAGGAGGCCGAGGGGTGGCCTGACGGAAGTATATAAGATTATGAAAGGCATAGATAGGGTAGATAGTGAAAATCTTTTTCCCATGGTAAGGGTATCAGGAAAAAGGAGGATGTAGTTTTAAGCTGAAAGGCAATCTTATGAGCAAGTTTTGTTTTACACAGAGAGTGGTTGATATCCAGAACATTCCATCAGATGAGATGATGGAATCAGATACATTTACTACATTTAAGAGGCATTTAGACAGACACATAAAATAGGCAAATAGGATTAGTGTAGATAGATAAAAAGGTCAGCAAGGACATGGTGGGACAAAGGCCTGTTTCTATGCTGTACAAATCTATGACTCTAAGGGTGTCAGCCCTTAAAGCCACACTACCCAATAGCAGCCACTCAGTAGCAACATATACTTCACTGCCAGGCAGGAGACACAGAATGCTGTCAGGGACATGTACATTCTGATCACAGGGAAATGTCAGAAGGAAGATCCTATACTTCACAGACTTGAAGAGCAGAACACTCTCAAGGTCGACCAGAAGAACAACACAGCATGATTTGGCTGCAGTAGTTTTCTCTATGAATTGCCATCTAATGGACCAAAGATGAAAGAAGTTTCATGATCTGTCAAGATGATCTGTGCCACTGTTTATGCCTAAAAGATAGAATTCGTCACAGAAAATTATTTTATGCAGAGATCTGAGATTTTAACTGAGATGTCACTCATTGGGAGATACAGAGATGTTGTAGCAAGCCATTAAAGTAATTGGAGCAGTGACTCATTCATTCGTGTGTTACATTCAGTGCAGATGGATGTGAACAGTAGGATGTGAGGGGATTTTGTGTTATCTGGCTTTTCCCCGCTGATTACTTGTGTACGAACATAAATTCAGAAGAAAAAGCAGCAGAGCTGGTCTGTACATCCCCTCCAACTTGTTCCATCACTGAATAAGATTGTGGGTAAGCTGATCTTGGACATAACTCTGTTTTCCTGCCTCTTTCCAATGCAAAACTAAAAATCTCCAACATGTTGGTGTTAAGGATTTTAGTAGAGTTACAGAAGAATACAACAGGGAAACACTAAGTCTGCACTGGCCATCACCCATCCAGTTACACTAATCTTACATTAATCACAATTTTATTTCTCCCCACTTCATTGTCAACTCTCCCCAGAATCTACCACATATAGCCAATTAACCTATCATCTGGCACATCCTTGGAATGTGGGAGTAAACTGGATCACCTGTAGGAAACATTCACGATCACAGGGAGAACACACAGACAGCACCCAAGGTCTGGATTGAACCTGGGTCTCTGGTGCTCTGAGGCAGCGGCTTTGCTGGATGTGCCTCTGTGACACCCACATGCGGAAAGAAATTTATTGACTTGCATTGGGAATTTAATTTTGGAGCATCTCCCGACGCTCAGCTGCACTGAAATTAGAGAAGGGTGTTAGCCCTTAAAGCCATACTCCTCAATGGCAGTCACACTACGGCAAGGCAGGCATTAGTTGCCATGAAGGAAGCAGAGACTTCAAAGCAAAAGGACAATCCTATTGCAGTGCATGAAAGAGTCTCTTATAACCCATGCTTCTAATGCTGGCTTTCTCTGTTCAACTGGGAGGTGAGGTTGTGGACAGTGAGCAGGGACATTCCCTGCTGGTCTTCTTCTCCCTCCTATTCCTTTTGCTGCTGCTCTTTAGGATCTACCCTATAGATCTCAGGCTCCAGGGCTCCTTATTGCTTTATTGGTATTGGTTTATTATTGTCACTTGTACCGAGGTACAGTGCAAAACTTGTCTTGCATACCGATCATACAGGTCAATTCATTGCACAGTGCAGTTACATTGGGTTAATACAGAGTGCACTGCGGTAGTACGGGTAAAAACAATAGCAGTACAGAGTAAAATGTCACAGCTACAGAGAAAGTGCAGTGCAATAAGGTGCAAGGTCACAACAAGGTGGATCGTGAGGTCAGAGTCCATCTCATTGTATAAGGGAACCAATCAATTGTCTTATCACAGTGGGGTAGAAGCTGTCCTTAAGCCTGGTGGTACGTGCCCTCAGGCTCTTGTACCTTCTACCTGATGGAAGAGGAGAGAAGAGAGAATGACCCAGGTGGGTGGGGTCTTTGATTACCTCTGGTATTGGCTGCTGGCTATGGTTTACTGCATTGTACAGCATGCTGTATTCAATGATGGAGTCTCTACAGCTGCTTGGCAAGCACTGCAGCATTTCACTTCATAGAACACAGAACAGTACAGCACAGTACGGGCCCTTCAGCCCACGATGTTATGCTGACCTGTATATAGCTACTCCACGATCAATCTAACCCTTCCCTCCTACACAGCCCATAACCCTCCATTTTTCTTACATCCATGTGCCTATCCAACAGCCTTTTATATTTCATATTTCCCTTTGAAATACAAGAAGGTTATTTGGTCCATTGAGTCTATGCTGGCTCTCAGATCAATCCCATTTCCCCTGCTTATTTCACTGCAAATTACTTTCTCACACACGCCCATCAACTCCCACTGAATCTAACACCCAACTACACTAGGAGAAATATACGGTAGCCAATTAACCTAACAACCGCCATGCCTTTGGGAAGTGGGGTGAGGGGGGGGGGGGTGGAAAACAGGAATAAACAGGGAAAATCTACACAATTACAGGGAGACTATGTAAACTCGAGACAGCAGCACAAGATGTCAAAATCAAACTAGGGTTGCTGAAATTGTGAGACAGTCTCACTTGAAAGGAGACACAAGAGACTACAGATGCTGGAATCTGGAGCAACAAAGTGCTAGAGGAACTCAACGGGTCAGGCAGCATCTGTGGAGGGAAATGTCCAGATGAAGAGTCTCGAGCTGAAATATTGTCTATCCATTTTGCTCCAGAGATGCTGCCTGACTTGCTTGAGACAGCCTCACTACCTGCTGTGCCACCCCATGGATGGTCCTGGACAGATATAGACAACAAGATCTCATCTTAAGGAGTCCTGTAGAGTTTTCCTCTATGATCTTCATACTTGCATGGCCTTCAATGTATCTGTGCATTTGCAGAGATACAGATGCAGTTGTAGAGAGGACTAGTGCAAGAATCAGGGAAGCAAAAAGTAGCCCTTATGCACAGGATTCATCCTATGGTAGTTCCCACTACTAAAAATGTCCGGCAATGTGTACTTCCTCAGAATGAAAGCACCTTGTATGCTTCCAGGAACTTGAGGGACTGAGTGAAGGGAGAGGCTGGTCAGGCAAGGACTTTATTCCTTGGAGTGTAGGAGACTGAGGGGTGATATTATAGAGTTGTATGAAATCATGAGGGGCATAGATAGGGTGAATACACTCAATCTTTTTCCCAGGGTTGGGGAACCAAGAGCTAGAGGTTTAAGGTGAGAGGAGAAAGGTATAATAGGAACTTGAGAGGCAACTTTTTTTTACACTAGGGATGATATGTATGTGGAATGAGCTGCCAGGGGAAGTGGTTGAGGCAGGTACAATAACAACTTTTAAGAGATAGCTGGACAGGTACATGGATTGGAAAGGTTTAGAAGGTTATTGGCCAAATGCTGGCAAATGGGCAAACTTAGATGGGGCATCTTGTTTGGCATGGACCAGTTGGGCTGAAGGGCCTGTTTCCATGCTGCATAACCCTATGAACTCTATGAACAAAAGGACACTTTCTTCTAATCCACATAGTTTATTGAAGGAATCAAAACATTTCCTATTCATAAGTAGATCTGGGATATTAAGCGAACTTCAAGCATATGAGTGCAGTAGATAGGAAGTGAGCAATACTGTTGAATGCCAGTGCCTGTGATACCACCTGTTTCTCTCTAAAACAGCTTCTTTGCAAATACAGTGCTAGCGAGACCTTTTAGATGCATCAGTGATCTTCTGCAGCCGCTCTAAAAGTTCTTGTGATGAGGCAGTTAAGAGTCAAAGGTGGCCTAACCTCCATGGGGAGTGAAGTCTGTGCACTAAGGCATGGCTGGTCTTCCAACAGAACATCAGGTATCATGGATTTAAGAAACCTGAACCTATGAATACCTTGCTCATTAGAGAGGTCTTTAATGGTGTTCGTAGCTTTGTCTCCTTCCTCGCACCTTGAGTGGCCAGTCATGCTCATCCTGGCACCTCCAGTAACGGAGTGCTGCCAGTGGCGTCACTATAGAGAACCCATGGAATTAACATCTCAGCAGCTAAATGGTGATTACAAAAAAACACTGCCCTTCTGTTGTACATCTGGGAAAGGTGGCTGTGCACCTTCAGTGCCTTCTGAAACAGCCCAGTCAGTTCTCCCATTTTCAGCAGTGTGTCTCTTTAAATAGCAAGAAAAGCAACAAACTAACATGATGAACTCCAAGATCTCCTGAGACAGTTCAAATTTATGTCTTTAAGGATGGAAATGGCCATTGTGCAGATAATGGTGTTACTTGGTGTGCACTTGATGCAGGGAGAATGTCAGGCACGTTAAAATGAATAGTCCAATTTTGGATCTGATATGATTTCATTAACAAGTCTTCTCCAGTACAGCCTGCTCCAGCAAAAGTCAAAATTAGACTGCGGATCACTGGCCATGCAAGCACATGATCCAATATATAAATTTTAGATTTAAATGGATAAGCTCTAAGCAGTTTTTCCTGTCTAGTTATTTGTTAACACTGATGATTGTGCAATGTCATTCTGCACAAGTCTCCCAGAATAAATTCAGTCCAATGATGGATGGTCTTCACTTTGAGTAATGTTACTCAAGGCACATTCATCTCATTATTGTACCCAGTCTCATTATTTTTCTCTTCAAAAGTGCACATTCCAATTCATTAAAATTTCTGCAAAGTTTTTGATTGAGGCTTTGTGTCAAGCTCTTCAATATATCCATTTGTTAAGCTGGGAAGCAGCTAAAACCATAAGCTAGGAAGGTCTGATTCCCTGGATTCTCCTGAGCCACTTGTCAAAATGTCACAATAGCCTTTGGTGCACCAAAGTTACAGAGGAGAAAATTGCCTGAAGTGAAGTGTGCATGAATGCCATCTGGTCCTGATGGGACTGGGTTTATCTTGATGGCTCCTCCCAATAGTCAAATAGTTTATCAATATTTCACTCACTGATCAGTACTCGTGTACAAGAAATGGTATTCTGGGGAAGCCAACTTGTAGCTGTCCAAGTATTCCACTTTATAAGTGATTTTGATACTGTAAGTAATCAGGAAATGTTCTCATCTTCAGAAGTCAGTACCCAGAAGGGTCAGACTTAAGATAATTGGCAAAAGAATAAAGCAAGTTGAGGAGGTTTATTTTTAAACACTGAAATGGTTATAAACCTGATGCACTAATTGAGTATTGCAAGCAGATATATATAAATCTTCCAAAGACAATTGGAAAATCCCTGAGAAAAGAAACATTAACAGGTCTACAAGATAGTTAGGCAATGGGGAGTAATTGGATGGCTCTTTAAAGTATTAGAGCAACCAAATGCACTGTACGATTCTGTGTAATTGCATCTCAGAAAAAAATTAACATCTTTTGGGAAAGAGTTGAAACAGACAAATCTGGTAGAAACTGGTGCATTGTCTGTACAAGGGCACTGAGACGCAACAAATATATCCAAAGAGGTAGTGATTTACTTGCAAGGAAGCATGCTAATGATTTACATATTGAATCTTTAAGCTGGCAGACTTAATGTTCCACACTGTTCGTGATAATGTTACAAAGCCTAAAATAGATACACCACAATTTCTCTCTTGTCCAATCAACATCACAGTATGAACACACACATAGACACAGAGATAACAGGATGCTCATGCTTAAAGGTACGGACCAAATGGCCTTCTTCTGTATTGTATGATTTTGTGTAATTGCACCTCAGAAAGAAATTGAGATCTTTAGGAGATGAAAGAAAGGACAAAACTGATAAAAATTGGAAAAAGGCAATAGGTGTTCATTAATAAGTATTTATTTCTACCATTAAGAAATTGGAGCATGTTCACAATTTAATTTTTACACGTTTCCATGCACATAAATAATATCTGTCCAAAGCATACCAGAATTTTTGTTGAACAATATCCTGATGTAACTGGTTTTGCATGCTGTTGTAGGTATGAAATTTATCAAAGAGCAAATTATGCTGCAGAGGGACATAATGTGTAGCATAATGTACTACTGAAATATAATGAAGTTTCTGTATATCATAGATTCTTCTCTGTCATTACCAAGGTTGGTTCTAAATTCTTTGGCTATATAATTAGTATTTAAAACATTGAACAATAGCATATTCTGCAAAATTTCAAAACAAAACTGTAACTTTTTTTTAAAGTATTTGAAGGACTTCATGAGTCCTGTTTTTCAATTCAGCAAAACCAAATGCTGAAATTGGTTGCAATATGCAAAATTTAGCAAAGCAGACATTTTTGCATTCATTAGAATAATTATATTTCTATAGTTAAATTCTACGGAAAAAGATTGTCATAAATTTAGCAATTTAATGAATTTATTGCAATTCAATGGTTTTAAAAAGAAACACGGTTGATATTCCGTTCAATTTAGAGTAGTTTTTTTAACTACACCTCAGGGAATATGTGGAAATTCAAGGTCATAAATTTTGAGCAATTCCTTAAGGGTCTTGACTTTTTTTATTGAGAATTGTACACGGAATCTATGACAAAAACTGTACATGAATTTGTATGAAGACTATTTGGAAAGTATACACTTATGAAGGAAAAAATGAGGGAGAGTACAATAATAAGACAAATCTGCCTCAAGTAAAAAGTTCACTCACAATGAAAATTTCACACATAGTTAGATTGAATTTTATTCAGAAAAACATTCCACAATCACATATTAACAGCAAAATGCAGCACCTAATTAAAAATAATTAAAACACACTGGGTGTGAAATTGAGTAAGCATACTTTTCAAACTCCTAATGGGTGCAAGTAATGATCCCATTGCAAAATGACAAAAAGGCACTAGGATCCTTGGATCTCATTGCAATTAAGATAGTGAGCTGCAGACCACATCATGGCATCCTTAAGAAGCTCATGCACTGTGAAAAAAAATTATCATTCTCTGCCTTTTCAACAACATTTCAGAAACCTCTGACCTCTTGTCACCTAGAAAGACAAGGCAGAGAGTCTATGGATTAAAGTTTGATGTTCAGAAGTGAAACCACCAGGGACATTTTCACACAAAGAGGAGCAGAGGTTTGGAGCCATCTCCCTTACAGATGGCTGATTTGGGGTCAATTAAACTTTTACAACCTGAGACTGTAGGATTTATATTGGGTATTGTACATCAAGGTCTCATTTGAGTAAATATGTTGAGATACAGATTGGGCATGATCTAACTCAATAGTAGAAGTGTAATGAGTGGTCAAATGGTATGCTCCTATTCCTATATCACATTTATATTTCATATTTTACTTACAACATAGAATGAGGCCATTTGGCCCATCGAGTCTATGTTTGCTGTTGATTAGAGCCTCTGAAGAGTGGGAAATCTATTCAGAATTAGCAAAGAAAAAGCATTATGTTAGTATAAGCACCTCTTTATGAGATTGGTTTGGAGTCATGCTTACTACCAAAAAATGATTGCATTAAATGAGAAATTGGCAGATTTTCAGTGACCACTGAGAACTAAGATCTTGCATTCACGTCAATGGTTAAAAATAGCTAGATGGGTGGATGAAGGAAGGAGAAGGATAGGAATATGGCCACAAAGTGGGTATGTAGGCTCAGGACAGCTGCTCCTCCAGAGAATATACTCAGACCGGTTAGTCCATTCCCATTTGTAACTACCACGTAATTCTATATTCTGAACATCAGGACAGTCAGTCCCAGAAAGTCTGAATAGACATACGACCACTGACATACGTAGATCTAAGACTTATTTGTACCCAACACTTAAGCAAAGCTTTATTACTGATGAGGGGTGCAGTTCTGCAGACCAATGTGAGGTATTCAGCCAGCAAGGCTAAAGTAAGTTCTTTAAACGGGATATAATCCCATGGGTGATGCATAGTCCCAGTGGGATCAGAGAACCGTGCCATTCGCAAGCCTGCGGCACAGCTGTCATTTCCAAGGCTACTGTGACCTCAGACGCTGCAAGGACTTTCATCCACCCTGTCTGGGCTTGGTTGGCAAATTATATTTGTCAATTGGTTTATTATTGTCACATGTACCGAGGTACAGTGAAAAACTTTGTTTTGCATGCCATCTGTATTGATCATTTCATCACATCAGTACATTGCAGGTAGTACACGGGAAAAGCAATAACAGAATACCGAATAAAGTGTTACAGTTACAGAGAAAGTGCAGTGCAAGCAGATAGACAATAAGATGCAAGGCCATGATGAGGTAGATTGTGAGGTCTTATTGTACAAGGGGACCATTGAATAGTCTTATAACAGTGGGACAGAAGTTGTCCTTGAGCCTGGTGGTACGTGCCTTCAGGCTTTTGTATCTTCTGTCCGATGGGAGGGGGGAGGCAGAGGAAATGACCCAGGTGGGTGAGGTCTTTGATCATGCTGGCTGCTTTACTGAAGCAGCAAGAAACGTAGACAGAGTCCAAGGAAGGGAGGTTGGTTTCCATGATGTGCTGAGCTGTGTCTACAACCCTCTGCAGTTTCTTGCAGTCTCGGGCAAAGCAGTTGCCACACCAAGCCGTGATGCATCCAGATAGGATGCTTTCTATGGTGCATCTATAAAAGCTGGTGAAGGTCACCAGGGACATGCCGAGTTTCTTTAGACCCCTGAGGAAGTAGAGGCGTTGATGAGCTTTCTTGGCCATGGCCTCTACGCAGCTGGATCAGGACAGGCTATTGGTAATGTTCACTCCGAGGAACTTGAAGCTCTCAACCCTCTCAATCTCAGCACTGTTGATGTAAACAGGAGCATGTGCACCATCCCTCTTCCTGAAGTCTATGACGAATAAGTATTGCTTCCATCAGAAGTAGTTCTTTAGTCAGAATGACTTGTTGATGCCCATCATCTCCCCAAGTATGGCCTTTGTGTCACAAAGATCATCTGCCTTATTTCTAGTCTTGCATTGTAAAAAAAGATAGGAAGAGATAAACCGTTCCTCCAACCTACAATCACTGTGAAACAGGCCACTCACCAACAATGGAACCTTGTTAACAGTTCCAGTCCAATACTTTTTTTTTTACAATGCAATCATAAAATCTGATCTGCAGTATAACACATGGAAATGAGACTTTTTATTAAATTTGATAGAGGTGCATTTGGCATGGACAGGTGAATTAAACAGGAGTGCTTCAGATAACTCTGCCTGACTTTCTTGACTGCAAAGCAGGTCCTCTGATACAGGACAGTGATATTCAAACCAAAAGAACAATTCTGCTTTTATTGTAATCCTCATCCAATTACAACTTCAAATCAAAACATAATCCAGTTCATCATTACTTTCTGAATCTGTTCAAAACCTGAAAGCTGGCAAAATCTGGATAAGGGTTCCATAGAACTTCTCATGCATGTTTCTGAAGACCTCATCTTCCACAGGACAAACAAGCCAACAAATAGAATTTGTCACAAATATTTTGTGTTCGCAGAACACATTGCCAACTTGTGCTTCTGGGTACACAGCATCTGAACACCAACGAGTGGCCAAGAGCACAGATTTTACTGTGGGCCTCAATGGGATCTCAGTACCTGGGAAGAATCATCCCATTCCGACCCATGAAAACTCAAAAATAGACAATCTGAATCTCCAGAATACTTACCTCTTCCAGTAGAACAAGTGTTTTGTGCTTTGCACCACTTCCACATGAGATATTAAGGAAGACATACATAGAACATTACATCAGTTCAGCTCTTGTTTTGTTCACCAGGGGAGGCCCTTATTCAAGTCATGAGCAAAATTCTGGGGTCACTCACCAGAGAAGAGTCACTGAGATATGGTTTGGTCTTTTTTTTTGGCTTTGATTTTTGGATTACATTTATGCAGCTGCACTACAGTTAGCACTAAACTGTTTCTTTACAATGGGATGGGAGAACATGTATCCATTGGACTCAAGTGGCCCCATTGACAACCAATTGGTCACCATTGTCCAAAATATTCAGATGGAACAGGAAGGTAAACACTGTAGCACAGAGAGCAGGTCAGACATTTGCTATTTTGTGGTTTGACTCATCTACAAGTTGCAAGGCTGGAGTGTGATAGAACACTTTCCCCTCGCAAATACAACAACATTCATGACATTCAATCACTCAGGACAAAGCAAAATATCCATCCATTCACTAAACTAAAGCTTCATTCACTTCACCTTCAATGAACCATGGCTGTGGTATCTAGAAGTGTTGAAGCAACCCGCCAACGTTTCCTCACCAGGTCATGGACCAACAAATTCCACCACCTTTAAGAGAAGAGCACAAGGTGCATGGGAACAACATCACTTCAGTAGGGCCATACACCATCCTTAACAAGACATAATTTCTGGTTTCCTCATTATCACTAGAGCAAAGTCCAAGGCTTAGATATTGTAAACTGTTGAAAAAAATTGTTAAACGTTGTGTGATTAACATATGTCAGTTAGGGAGGTACCATTTCCATCATTGTATTAAATTATCAATATTTAAAAATTATATGTGTGTGTGTGTGTGTGAAATGGCAAATAATGACCTTCATGAGATATAGCACTATGAAACAGCATTCTCATTCCAATAGCAAAGATCTGCCACATGTTTGACAGACCAGACAAATAGCATGGGTTACAACACTTAACAGGGGTGCTGAACCATCAGCAAACAGACAGCAGCACAGAGAGGATACTGAGACCGGGAACCATGTCCCAAGCTGCTCAGAGAGTGATACAGAAGTCCTGTTGCAAGCAACTGAACCAAGAAGGGCTCTGCTTTGTGTAAGAGGAACTCGGCCATCTGCCAGTGCCATCTCAGGTAGGGTCTGGGCTGCCTGTGAGCCATGAGAACTGTCGTCTTTCCAAATACCTGGACAGTGGATTGGTGCCAGAAGAACTTTCATGACTAGATACATCACACTGAGGCTCCATAGTCTAACAATTCTCCACAATATCAAAAATGTGAACATCAGTGGATTCACAAAAGTCAATGCTATCCAATGTACTCACACAGCCACTGATATATACACAACAAGATGCCTCTCACTCAAGCAAACAACTTCTGTCAGAAGAAGCATACATTAACTTTTCTTTAATTGACTGAAGTTGCCAGGAATCACAGACTGTTTCATCAAACTGCTAGGAGATCCAGACATAAAGGCTGAATTCCTTGAATGGTGCAATAAGATACAGGTTTTTGGAATTCCTGACAGCAGTAGGTTACGGACTAAGTGCTGGGAAGTGGGATTAGTAGAAATAAGTATTTGATAGTTGGCATGGACATGATGAGCTGAAGGGCCTGTTTCTGCACTGTATGACTCAATGACTCTAACACAGTTGACTCAGAGTGTGGAGAGTATAAACTCAGTTCCTGAGGTGATATCCAACTTCCAATTTTCCATCGTGACCACCCTAGCACTACCTGGCCCCATGGATTCTGTTTCTGCCTCCATGCATCAATAGATGGAGTCATATCGATGAATAAACCTGACGCAGGAGGTACAATTTTTGTCCATCAGAGTTTGGCTGGATGCCAGTCCTGAGCAGACTGCTGACTTGCATCTACAGACTTTACTTTGGAGAAGCAGAGATATGTCACCCATGAGCTCAGGACAGCAGTTTTGTGTGATTCCTTGGTGTGGTGAAGGATCCGGAGGATTTAAGCAACAGCTGGGCAATCTGTTCACAGTAGACGTGTACCATGATGTCTGCCCAGTACCCCAAGGATCTCAGTCAAGCAGCTGAGCAAAAATAATTTGACATCCATCAAGATGTTAGTATTTCTCCTGGCAGAACTGGCCCTCACACAATGTCCTTGCATGTGTATCCTTGCAGCTAGTATCCACAAACTGCACTCAGTCCTGGAAGATCATATCAACCTGAAGCCAACCCTCACAGCAAAAGAAGTACTCACAGGCATCCAATATAGCCATCTAATGTTGAGCACACAGAAACAGACCAGTCTTCCACAGGCCTGGCTGGAGTCACAGTGAAAGCACACATTAGTTTGAGAGTTATTAAACCTGCAAATATGGCTCTGAGGGAGAAAGTGTAAGGTGTGCGTTCTTCTTCGGTCACTCTCCTTCTTTTTAAATATCTGCCATATAACTCATAAACTTGGCTTAGTTGGAAGGTTGATTATCTTAACACACTTCCATGATAACAGTACAGGAGCATTTAGTGAGTACCTTGTGTATAGAATCACACATAGAAGAATTTCAGAAAAACTGAGCAAGTTGAGAGAGAGTGAGAGTGAGAGTGAGAGTGAGAGAGTGAGAGTGAGAGTGAGAGTGAGAGTGAGAGAGAGAGAGAGAATGTGTGGGGTGGGGGAAACATTGAGGTGTGCGCACTTGGCAGAACTTCAAAACCATCAAGTGCATTATTTTGAAAGAAATACTAGAATCATTAAAGTAAATACATATTGAACACACTGACCAGAAATGAAACACACTTGAAATTTACCAATGATTGTTGAGGAGAATCATTGATCTGATCTGATCTGAAAGGACCAGCCTGATCTCTGGTCCTTTACTTGCCTTTTCTCAATTCCTTGTGTGATGCTTTATCTAATTTTACTTGTGCTACATTGCTCCATCTGTCAAAGCGAATAATACATCTCCCTGTGACTCTCACTTCTACAGGGAGAGCAGTCTACACTCAGGTTCAGATCTCATGTCTTCATGCAAAAGGTCATAAATTTGTGCCATGGTGAACCTGAGCCTGCTTGTATATTGCCTTTCAGAGAGATCTAGGGATAATATGTTTTACATTAGTTCAAAAGATACAGGCATTTGGAATCTCTAAAGTCTCCTTGCATACCTTCAACACCTGTAATGCTTGTCCATATCCTCAATGTTGGATAAAGGTAGAGTCATTCAAGCTCCCTTAAATTATTTCTTGTATAGTGACAGAAGTGAAACTCTGAATGACCCTTAAAAAAGCAATGTAGCAGACCAAACTAATCAAATATCATCTTGCTAAGAAGAATGAACAACTGTCACTGAAAACAGACCAGTAAAACAATGCATTTCAATATCTCCCGTTTGGAACGTAAATGCAACAGAATGGCACGTATCATTACCAGACCTGCAACAAACACTGTTAAAAGGCTATCAATGTTAGCACTAAGAATTCAGTTCTGGATCCAATATCCATTAGGGTGTTAATTATATCAGGAAGCATTACAGCCACTATTTGATCATTTAACAATCCAGATTGGATCCTATTGCATTGACAAAAACAAAATGGAAGGATCCAACTTCTCAGTCTTAGAACTTACACTAACAGCAATTTGTAACCACTACACCCAAGGACTTAATAAAAGGACCACTTAAACCTTCTCAATTGCAATTAAAAGATGGGTAAGGAATTTTAACCATGCTGGTGATTCCCCTGAAAGGGCCAATGGATAACTCAGATCATTTTGTGAGAACCGGCACCAGCTGAGAAAACAAAATGATGTTAAGTATCATGGAAGATTTGATCCTGATTGGCATACACCCTATAGGCTCACAACTGTTTCAGTGGAGGTCCGATCAGCAGGAAAAAAGTCAGAATTCAGTACTGTATCCTTTGCACATTCTACCCATTACAGCCCCATTTGTAAGCAGAACTAGGATAGAAGGGCTGCAAAAATCAGGCAATATTTTCATTAATTAGTCATGCATTGCAACACACCAGCATTGCTGCTGCAGGATATTTATAGTACAGCTTACTGTTCTTAATGTGAAGTTATTTCATTGAAATTATGTTAATTCTAATTGAAATTGTGTAAAAGCACCTACAGGGCAATTGTGTTCAAATTGCTTAATTCAAGCTACTAGATAATAAAAGAAAAATTGATAGACATCACTTTTGAATGAACAAAATACCATTACACATTCTCTATATCTGGATGGATTAAAATATAAACAATTCCAGCTTCACTTTCAAAGTCAGGCCTACCAGATACTTCAGCAATCTTCATGTTCTGTCCTTCAGGAAGCAAAACTTCACAATCAATAACTTTACATTAACATGGAAACACTGACTGCTCACTGCTTTTATTTGACCAAGCTGATGCAGCACTGCAGGGAACAGTCCCTTAACAAGTTAATCGTGTATTTTCTTTCTCCTTCCCAGGGGACAACACCTGATTGGTTCACTTGCTTGTCAAATGCTGGAATTCATAGGCATCATATAGAGAAAAAAGCTTAAGGCAGGGCACATGCTAAACACTGCTGTCTTTGGGAGATTAGAAATGGGTTCATGGAAGATGTAAAATTCCAGATAATGGGAAACACAGCCCACCTGCATTAAATTTAAACAAGAGCTAATACATGAGGCACACAATCTCGTTAAAATATTTAAATTTGGGACCTGGTTAAAGACTGTAAGTTAGTTGCTCAAGACCGACTCCCTTTCCACCCCCCTGCCAACTGGCCACCTTTAAAACTATCAAGGGCAGGGGTTTCCCTTCACTATCCGCACATCCTGAAGCATTATGGATCCGAGCATTGTGTCAGTGACTACATTTCAAGAAGCTTCATGGAAAGCAGCAAGGTCAGTCATGCTCCATTAAGTACACATCCCGTCCATCAGCCACAGAATGGCCTTTACAATAGGCGGTGAGAGCAATGTACTACAGACCACTGCAGTTTTTCATCTGCAAAACAGCGGAAGTGGTAAGGGAGCAATACAAATTCAAGGACAAGGAAAAAAAACACTTCATAAATCCTGTGCTCAGGAAGCTGATCAGCAGAAAAACACCAGCTATCAGCAGAAAAAACAACTGCTGGAGGAACTCAGTCGAAGAGCATGTGTCTGGGGAAAGGAATCGCGGATGTTTCAGATCAAGACTCTGTCCTGATGCAGGATCTTGACCCCCCCCCCAGATGCTGCTCCACCTGCTGAATTCCTGCAACAGTTCGTTTATTGCTCCAGATTCTGGCATCTGCAGTCTCCTGTGTAACCACCAGCTACGAACCTGAGTAAATCGATGGTCATATCTCTGGAAAGTAATTCAGGAAAGTGGCACTCTGTCTAAATTAGAGCAGAATGGTGATAGTATATAGAAGACTGAAAAAAGTCTTGTGTAAATTTGGCAGGAAATTCCACCACACAGCAGGCTAACAGACGAAAAGCATTCTTTGGTTGCATGACTTGAAATTGATGCTAAGGAAGAATGGTAAATGCTAACAATTAGATTGTGAGTGGTACAGTAACTTGTTTGTGCTGCTTCTCTACCACTCCAGGGACCTGGGATTGATCTGGTGATGTCTGTGTGGAGTTTGCACATTCACCCTGTGACCATGTAGGTTTCTGCTGGGTGCTGCAATTTCTTCTTACATCTCAAAGAAGGGCAGGTACGTAAACTGGCTACACTAAATTACCTGATAGTCTCAGTGAGTGGCAACTGAATCAAAGTTGATGGGAGAGAATAAGTTGGTAGGGCTACATGTAAATAAGGGAAGTGGAAATGGGGCTGGTGGGGTTTCTCTGTTGGCACCTGGCATGTACCAAATGGGCTGAATGGCTCCCTACTGTATTGTAGCAAGTAAGTCAATCACCTCCATATTTTTCAATATTGGAAGAGCATCAGGAGAATTCTCAGAAGATAGCAACAATCTACAATGCACAGTTCAGAGTTCTCAGAGAACTCCTTTTCAGAACTTTATTAATCTTTCCTTTTTTTGCCACAGTAGGCTGTGTCCTTTAAAATGTAGTTACTGTTCTAGATGTTTAATTGCTATAGGCTAAGAGTGACAGGTAAAAGAGAATCATACTCCAAAGACCTTTCACAGGTTTTGCACAGATCTCTTGTGGATGCAGAGTTCAGCTCTTTGGGCGGACTCCTTCATTATGATGTATAGCACTTTTTACTAAATGTGGCAAGTGTGGGCTAACATTAATTAACTAATGCAAGTTAGCATTAAATTTCTAATTTAACCTTGATCAAATGCTCATCAGTTCAGTAAACTCTTGTGCCTGGCAACAAAACTAAAACAATTCTACATTGACTTGTACACTGAGTCGGGGGGAGGGGGGAAGGTGGTTTTTAAAAGTCACAATTAGAGAATATGAGCCTCGTTTTACAATAACAGCTTAGACAGATCTTAATGATCAATTAAAGTTATTTCAGATAATGTAAAGTTTGATCCAATACAGACCAAATGCCGTATATAAAATTTAAAATGGAATTGCATGCTCTAATGCAAAGAAAGGACAAAGTGTGTGAAGTTATTATTCTATTCTTCTTCAGCAACACCTCCCAAATATACAATTTCCATCAAAGAATGACAAGGTCAGTAAATGAATGGGAACATGGTACCTCGAAGTACAACACAATTGGGACTTGTATCTCTGTTGCTATATGGTCACAGTGTGAACATCCAACAACTCTTTACTAAACAAAATTGTAGGTGGTACCTTCACCACACCAACGACAATGTTTCAGGAAGAAAGGTTCAACCATTTTTCCCAAATGCTACCAGGGATGGGCGATTAATGCTAGAAATGCCTGACAATTGTTCATATCCTGTGAAAAATTACATACCAATGATGTTCCTCAAGTTTTTACTAATTACTCTGACTGAAGCAGAAATACACCTGGATAAACTGCTCCTGGAGTAAAAACAAAAATTTAGCCAGATAAAGCAGCATCTGTGGAAATAGAAATCAGTTCATCTTTCAGGTCAGGGAACCTTCCTGAGAACTCCTGCAGTAAATACCGATTCAGCTAAGTATGGCTGCTAAATCATACTTCTTTTTGCTGGGGGGTGCTGGATTTAAAATCATTTGATGTTCAAACAAAATTCTTCCTCTTCTCTCTAGGTAGGGACATCAATCTGCGATTTTAAATTGGTTACTGTTTCCATTAAAATCTCTGAGAGGAATTTATACAAGTGTGTTCACTTGATAATATTGCTGACAACAATACCTGTCATTATATCCCATCATTCTGCATCGATCAATTTGGTCCTTCCTAAATTTATCACAACGTTGTGTCTGCTCAGCACAGTGATAGCTGTCAGCTAATTAGAAAACAACTTTTAAAATCACAATGAATACAATCATGTCCTCTTGGTACTAAATTTATTCTCTACTAATCCACTGTATCTACAACAGAAGAATCGTGCAATCCACAGAAAACTTCTGATGTTGTCATCCAACCTTCTCATCCCTGGTGATTCAAAATAGGATACATCACAGAGCAGATGGAATGTAGACTTTCAAAAGATTTTGATACACTACTGTATAATGGTCTTGTTAACAAAATTGAAGCCCATGGGAAGAAAAGGAAGATAGTATTAATTTGGCTGTGATACGGAAAGCAGAGAGAAGAAGAGAATGCCTGTTTTTATTTAAATTGGAGGGATGTGTATACCAAATATTGGTACTAAGACCATTACTCTCTTTTGATATATATTAATGGCCTAGACCTGGATATATAGAGCACATTTCAAGTTTGCAGATGACACAAAGCTTGTAATGGTAGTTTGAAGGATAGTAGCAGACTTCACAAGATGACAGAGACAAGCTGACTCACTGGGCAGATCCAAGCCAGATGTAATTTAATGTGGAAATGAATGGGCAGGCACAGTAGTGTTGCGGTTAGCATAATGTTATTACAGCGCCAGCGACCCAGGTTCAATTCTGGCCACTGTCTGTAAGGAGTTTGTACGTTCTCCTCATGTCTGCATGGGTTTCCTCCAGGTGCTCCAGTTTCTTCCCACATTCCAAAGACATACAGGTTAGGAAGTTTTGTGCATGTTATGTTGGCGCCAGAAGCGTGGCGACACTTGTGGGCTGCCCCCCAGAACACTCTATGCAAAAGATGCATTTCAATGTGTGTTTCGATGTACATGTGACATCTTATCTTATATGATATCTTATTTTATCTTATCTTAAATGGTGCATCTTAGTAGGACAAGAAGACATAGAAAGTGAATCATACAACTTTTATTGCAGGAACAGAGAGACCAAAGCATTCACATTCAGAAGTCTTTCAAGGTAGCCTGTAAAATTAATAAAGGTTTTAAATAAAGCATATGGTTTGCTTAATTTATGGAAGAAATACATAAAATACAAAAACAAGGAAGTTATACTATGATTTTATAAATCACTAGTTGGATCTTAATCCGAGGAATGTGTTCATTTCTGGGCACCACAATTCAGCAAGGATAAAGATGTTTGAGAGAGAGAAACTGTTTCTATTGACAGGATGACTGGAGAAACATGAAGAGACTTCACAGTGGAGCAGTAATACTAGAGCAACAAAGAGACTTCGCAGTAGTCTCCACAAATCCACAAAATAGACTGTCAGGGCCGCTTCTATCTCCTCCCCAAAATCCACAAGAAGGACTGTCCCGGCAGACCTATCGTCTCCGCATGCTCTTGCCCCATGGAGCTCATGTCCTCACACCTGGACGCTGTCCTGTCTCTCCTGGTCCAATCCCTTCCCACCTACATCCATGAAACATCAGACACTCTCTAACTCTTCCATAGCTTTAAGTTCTCTGGCACGCACATCTCATCTTCACCATGGATGTCCAGTCCCTATATATCTCCATTCCCCATAATGATGGCCTCACCGCCCTCCGCTTCTTTCTTGACTGGAGACAGAACCAGTCTCCTTCCACCAACACTCTCCTCCGCCTGGCTGAACTTGTTCTCACCCTAAGCAACTTCACTTTTGATTCCTCTCACTTTCTACAGACCAAGGGCATAGCTATGGGCACTCGCATGGGCCCCAGCTATGCCTGCCTCTTCATTGGCTACTTTGAACAGTCTCTGTTCCAAGCCTACTCCAGCCCCATTCCTCAACTCTTTCTTCACTATATTGATTGGTGCCATCTCTTGTACCTGTGTGGAACTCAACAGTTTCATAAATTTCGCCACAAATTTTCACCCTGCTCTCCAATTCACTTGAACTATCTCTGACACCTCTCTCTCTCTCCTTCCTCGATCTTTCCATCTCCATCTCAGGAGATTCCTTATCCACCGACATCTTCGACAAACTCACTGATGCCCACAGCTACCTCGATTACAGCTCCTCCCACCCTGTCTCTTGCAAGAACGCTATCCCTTTTTCTCAATTTCTCCACCTCCACCACATCTGCTCCCATGATGAAGCTTTCCACTCCAGGACATCCGAGATATCCAACTTCTTTTCAAACCGGGGCTTCCCCCCGAATGTGGTCGAGAAAGCTCGCACCCATATCCCTGCCATTTCCCACACATCTGCTCTCACCCCCACCCCTCCCAGACCCAACAGGGATAGGGTCCCCCTTGTCTTCACATTTCATCCCACCAGCCTATGTATCCAACACATGATTCTCCACCAATTCTGCCATCTCCAATGGGACCCCACTACCATATCTTCCCCTCCCCACCCCTTTGTGCCTTTCACAGGGACCGCTCTCTCCGCGACTCCCTAGTTCACTCCTCCCCCCCACCCACCCATCCCCGGGAACTTTCCACTGCCCCCACCATAGGTGCAACACCTGCCCCAACACCACCTCCATCCAGGGACCCAAACAGTCCTTTCAGGTGAGACAGAGATTCACCTGCACCTCCCTTAATATCATCTACTGCAATCAGCCTCCTCTACATTGATGAGACCAAATGCAGACTAGGTGACCATTTCGCAGAACACCTGCACTCTGTCCGTAACTGCGATCTGCATCTCCCCATTGCCAGTCACTTCAACTCCCCCTCCCACACTATCACAGATATGTCAGTCCTCAGCCTCCTCCACTGCCAGGAGAATTCCAAGTGCAAACTGGAAGAACAACACCTCATTTTCCGTCTATTGACAGGATGCTTGGTAACTAAGAATATAGTTTTGAAGTGATTGCCATTATTGCCAAGATGAGGAGGGTATTTTTAAACATTTAGATGTTGTCAACTGGAATACACTGCCTGAAAGGGTTATGGAAGCAGATTCAAAAGTAAACGCCAGAGGGAAATTTGATCTATTTAGAAAGCATTTCAGGCTTTGGGATGAGGGCAAATTTAAAATTTAAAATTTAAAATTTTATTTACAGCGTGGTAACAGGCCCTTCCGGCCCAATGAGTCCACGCCGCCAATTTTAAACCCAAATTGACCTACCTGTACGTCTTTGCAATGTGGGAGGATGGGTTGAATGGTATTTGTATATCGTGCAGCTCAATGTTCAGGAGTAATAACCTGATACTTAAGTCATTGGACAAGTAATCCAGATAAATTGGAGACCTGAGTGTGAGTCTCACCAGGCAACTGAGGAATTTAAGTTCAATTAGCAGAATAATCTGAACTAAAAAGTTTAGTCAATAATAGTGACCATGAAATGGCTTTTTATGGAAGAAATCTACCTTCTTTACCCAGCTAATACGTGACTTGAGAGCAGAGAAACATGGTGAATGTCGAATGGTCCTACAATTAGCACAACAGAACAGAGAATGAATGAAACTGGGTGGATTCCCCAACGCTGATCTAGGAGTCAGCTTCTGAAAAGACCATGACACGCTCAGGCAGCAGAGATGATGCCATAAAGTGCTCTTCACAAACATCTCAATGGAAAAGAACAGTGTATCAGGAGGGAGTTAAAGGACATGTGAGAGAGAATAGGTCCCATAGGCTGATCAAGCAATTACAGACAGGAGGAGGAAAAGGAAACGTTGAAAGAGGAGAGTGAGGAAGAGTAAACTGATAGACGCAGAGCAGAAGAGGAAAGGTGGCTGAAAAGTAGAGAATGGAGGAGGAAGACAGAGAGGGCAGGGGAGGAAGAAGCAAAGGTGAAAAGAAGGTATCTTCCCTTGCTCCAGTAATTATCTTTTCTGGTCCTCCTTTCTGTTTCTTTCCCCATTCCCACCAAATCTTTTTTCAATCCCATCACCCTCCCCTTTTCACCTGTTTATTCCCTCTTGTAGTCATAAAGTCAAAGAGCACCACAGCACAGAAACAGGCCCTTCGGCCCATCTAGTCCATGCTGACCTGATCTTCTGCCTAGTCCCATCAACCTATACCCGGACCATATCCCTCCAAACCTCTTTCACACAGGTACCTATCCAAACCTCTCTTAAATGTTACAATTGAACCTGCATCCACTAATTCTGCCGGCAGCTCATTCCACACTCGCACCACCCTCTGAGTGAAGAAGATTCCCCTCAGATTCCCTTTATATATTTCACCTTTCACCCTGAACCTATGTCCTCTAGTTCTAGTCTCACCCAAACTTAGGGGAAAAAGCCTGCATGCATTCACCCTATCTATGCCCCTCGTAATTTCATATACCTCTATAAGATCTCCCCTCCTTCTCCTGTGCTCCAGGGATTGAAGTCCTAACCTATTCAACCTTCCCTATAACTCAGGTCCTCAAGTCCCAGCAAAATCCTTATAAATGTTCTCTGCACTCTTTCAATCTTGTTTATATCCTTCCTGTAGGTAGGTGACCAGAACTGCACACAATACTCCAAATTCGGCCTTACCAATGTCTTGTACAACTTCAACATAACATCCCAACTCCCATACTCAATTCCCTGATTTATGAAGGCCAATGTGCCTAAAGTTTTCTTTATGACCCCATCTACCTGTGAAGCTGCTTTCAAGGAACTATGGATCTGTATTCCCAGGTCTCTTTGTTCTACCGCATACCTCAGAGCTCTACCATTCACCAGGTATAAGTCTTACCCTGGTTTGTCCTCACAAAGTGGAACACCTCACATTTGTCTGCATTAAATCCCATCAGCCATTTTCAGCTTATTTTCTTAGCTGGTCAAGATCACACTGCAAGCTTTGATAGCCTTCCTCACTATCCACTATGCTCCTAACCTTGGTGTCATCCACAAATTTGCTGATCCAGTTTACCATATTATCATCTAAATCATTAATATAGATGATAAACAACAACAGACCCAGCACCATTCCCTGTGGCACACCACTAGTCACACGCCTCCTGTCAGAGAGACAACCATCTACTACCACCCTCTGGCTTCTCACACTAAGCTAATGTTGAATCCAATTGGCTACTACATCCTGAATGCCAAGCAACTTAACCTTCTGGACCAGCCTCCCATGTGGGACTTTGTCAAAGGCCTTGCTAAAGTCCATGTAGATAATGTTCACCACCTTTCCTTCACCAACCTTCTTGGTCAAAGAACTCTATAAGATTGGTTAGACATGACCTGCTATACACAAAGCCATGTTGACTATCCCTAATCAGGTCATGTCAATCCAAATATTTATATATCCTGTCCCTTAGAATACCTTCCAATAATTTACCCACGACTGATGTCAGGCTCACCAGCCTATAATTTCCCGACTTATTCTTAGAGCCTTTCTTGAACAATGAACAAAATTAGCTATCCTCCAGTTCTCTGTCACCTCACCGATGGCTAAGGACATTTTAAATATCTTTGACAGGGCCCCTGCAATTTCGGCACTAGCTTCCCACAAGGTCCGAGGGGACACCTTGTCTGGCCCTGGGGATTTATCAACCCTAATTCACCTCAAGACAGCCAGCACCTCCTCTTCTGTAATCCATGACCTCACTACTCTTTTACCTCAGTTCTATAGTCTCTGACCATCTCCAGAGTAAATATTGGTGCAAAAAAATTCATTTAAGATCTCCCCCATCTCTTTTGGTTCCATGCATAGATGACCACGCTGATCTTCTGGAGGACCAATTTTGTCCCTTGCTACCCTTTTGCTCTTAATATACTGTAGCTATAGAAACCCTTGTGGTTCTCTATCACCTTGTCTGCCAGAGCAACCTCATGTCCTCTTTTTGCCATCCTGATTTCTCTCTTAAGTGTTCCCTTGCATTTCTTATACTCCTTGAGCATCTCATTTGATCCTAACTGCTTATACCTGATATGTGCTTCCTTCTTTTTCTTTACTGGGACCTCAATATCCATCGATAACCAGAGTTCCCTAAACCTGTTAGCCCTTCCTTTTCCCTTTCTTTAGCCTTCTGTCCTTTTTCTCTTCTGCTCATATTTTCCATATCTTACATCTAAAATAGGAAGTCAGTTGGTTTATCGAGTGTGTGTCAGCTCTTGGGTAAATCCCATTTCCCCACTTATTTCCATTATTCTTTCTACATTCCCATTAACTCTTTCTTGATTTCTTTTATCACTCATCTACATACACGGTACATACAGTCTACTGTATGCCTCCATACAGTAGACAGTTAGATAATCAACCAGCACATCTTTGAGCTGTGGGAGGAAACCCACTTGGTCATAGGCTGTCCAAACTCTGCATGTATACCATCAGAAGTCAGGATTGAATCTGGGTTGATGGAGATGTAAGACAACAGCACTACCTGCTTTGCCACTGTGCTGCCCGCTCCTCTCTTCCCTTTCCTTCATCTTGTCTCTTCCCTCCATTCATTTCTAATCGCTATTCTCCTTCTTTCCAACATCTTTACTTTCTTAGGAGGTTAAGAAGGTTTGGCATGTCACCGAACAGTCTAACAAACTTCTACTGTTGAAAGTACGCTGACTGGTTGCATCATGGTCTGATACAGCAATTCAAATGTGCAGGAACGTAAGAAGCTGCAGGGAGTAGTGGACTCAGCCCAGTACAGCACAGGCATATCCCTCTCCACCATCGGTAGTATCTACATGAGGTGTTGCCTCAAGAAGTCAACATCTATCATCAAAGATCCCCAAGGGCCACACCATCTTTTTTGCAGCTACCATCGGGCAGGAGGTACAGAAGCCTGAAGTCCCACACCACCAGGTTCAAGAACAGCTACTTCCCTTCAACCATTCTGATACTTGAACCAACCTGCACAACCTGAATCACTGCCTCCGTATAGCAACACTTTGACTATTTTGCACTACAATGGACTTTGTTTTTTTTTGCTCTAATTGTGTTCTTTCTTGTAAAAAAATGTGTATAATTTATGTTTGATTTATGTTTTTCTTGTGAATATTGTGTATCTGATAGTATGTACCTGTGATGCTGCTGCAAGCAAGTTTTTCATTGCACCTGTGCATACATGTACTTGCGCATATGACAATAAACTCGACTTTGACTGTTTATCCTAACTCTGTGCCAGTTGCAAAGTCATGCCATTGGTTGATTCTACTTGGATTCAAGGGAAGGGAATGACTGCAAGAATGTCAGATAAGGGTCATTTTTTACATGTATAAAGACTCAGATAGGCAATATAACTAAAAAAAATTTTTACTCTTCTTTGAAATTTCTAATGGATTGTTAATTTAGAATTTTTGAAGTGATTAAATATGTTTAAAAGTGGTTAGGTCTTCTCAAGTGTTTTAGCTTTTGTAAGTTTTTTGAGCATTTTCAGCCTTTCGGCTCACTTGAATACTTTGTTTTCTTTGTTTTTTAAGGTTTTAAATCTCCAAAATATTCCGCAACATTCAGAGTGTTTCAATGTTTTGATACTCTGTTCCACTAAGGAGTATTGCTTAGCCAGTTGTTTCTCCTTCTGGTAGGCTGAATTTGTTTTGCATCATCACATCCCCACAACCTGTCTCACAATCCTCCCCTGCCTCCACCGACCCTCCCTCCAATTCCGATAAGCAGTGCCCCAAGGATTCCTCCCAACAGTTTCTGTTATTTCCTCTTGGGGGATCACTCCAGGCAATCGTGCATTCATTTTAGAGGTTAGCAGTGAGTGCAGACTGCATGTTCTGCCTCAATAATCAAGAATATTATAGGTTTACAGTAACCATGTATACGCATGCATTTTTACTGGCACACTTTCAGTAACCACCTGGGAAATCTGTTCTGTAAAAAAATAAATCTGATGAGTCAATTAAATTTGATTAGATTAAAGAAAAAAGTCAGAAAAGACCCAGAACAGTAAAGCCAAGCAGCACTCTCTGCCAGCACATCAAAGAGTTACCATAAGCCCACATCTGCTGCCTGTAATTTTCCTAAAGGAACTGAAGATTTTTGTATTATTTATGGCCAGTGTATCAATAATGCTCAAATCCACAATGATTAAAAAAAGTAACAAAATTCATTTGGCAATGTACAACTGGCAGGTTGCATACACTACAGGATTAGTAACTACCTCTCTAATCGATGCTGCTCCATCCACATAGAGGCAAGCTGCAGGCTGAAGTAGCATCTGGTACCTGGCACTAAATAGGTGGAGAAATCACAGAGTGCTGCAGGTGTTAGAGAGTTGCAGCAGTTTGAAGAAAGGTGGCACTTTTCCAAACACATCACAGGTTTTCAGGTTCATCAACATGCCAGTGAGAGGTTGAAGGATCGGTAGATCACCTTGGCATTTAGATGAGTAAGTAAATATCTCGATGCATTGTTTGGGGGGAGATCCCATTCCAGTCACATGAGCACTGTGCCTCATGGGAAGTTGAAAAGGTCACTTGGAGGAAGAGGGATCACTGAAGAGGGATCACAGTCTGCTGCCTCTTCCTTTTCCCTAGTCCGACAACTTATTTAGACCCCGGACCAGAAATAATTCCACGCTTAAGTCTTTCAGCTTCATTCCCCCCCCACTCCCCCTCCCCCACTTCCAAATTTCTCCTGACACCAATGGGATGCCCTTCTTCAGTTGTTTAGGCATGGTATTTGATGGTAGCGTCCATGAAGTCTGTGCCCATAAGACATGAGCTAACCCAGAACCATGCACTAGAGCAGTGGAGGCTGGAGGTCCTGCTGCAGCCTACCCTGCAGAAAAAGGACAGTTTAGGCCTGTCAACAAATTGCAATGTACCTTCTGCCAGCAAATGGAAATTTTAAAATTTGTTGTTCAGCTCTGAATTGGCAAATGCCTGTGATTTGTGAACAAAATGATAAATGGTTTCATGGGATGTAAACAATGGAACTTCTCACCATTTTGACAAAATGTAAATATTTGTAGAAACATTAGTTCTATAATTAACATGGGCAGCACACATCTTGAAGAAATATAAAGTATGGGATACAAATTCATTCAATATCACCATGTTAAACATGCACCATAATGTTTAACCATTCATTCCAAAATTTGGTTCTATTGCCTTTAATAGAACTGAAATTCAGAAGTCGAGTATAATATGCTACGGGTTCTGTTTAGTGCAGTTCCTTGAGGGTCCTTTAGCAAAAGTCCTTCCACCCACATTGTACATGTTGTTTTTCATACTGAGGATTTTTAAAAGAACAAAAGAACATAAGAAATGGAAGTAATAGAAGACCTTACAGCCCCTTGTTTCTATTCCACCAGTGAATGACCAATTCTAAACATGTGCATCATCCACTTGCTTGTCTGATACTCAAACTCTTCCCTTTCTGTCCAAAATTATATCCATCCCAGTCTTGAATACAGCCAACAACTAAGTAACCTGTGATGTTGCTGCAAGTAAGTTTCTCATAGCGCTTGTGCATATGACAATAAACTTGACTCGACTTTGACTTGGACTTCAGCCATAGGTTCTGAGATAGAAATTCCAAAGATCTATGACTTTTTACCTCATGGCAATTTTGGATCACCTACCCCTTATCCTGAGACTGGTCCTAAGTTTTGGGATCTTGAACAAGAAACCCATCTCTCAAAATCTTAATGAGGACACCTCTTACTTGACTAAACTTCAGGGAGTTTAGGCCAATCCATTGAGTAGGACCATTGTATTTTTCATGTTTACCTGAGATCTCACACAGGCAGCAGTTCTGACAGTGTCAGACTCTCTCCACAGTGCACTGAAGTGTCACACTAGATTATGAACACAAGCTTGGATAAGGATTTGAACTCACTACTTTCAATCCTAAAGATACGAGTACTATCACTGAGCCAAGACCTGTGCCCTGAACAATGTGCCCCCGCTCTAACACCAAATCTCCAGAGACTTTTGTGTTTAATGGACTGCAGGAAAACAAATTCTCATCTTAAATTAAATTTCTAATATCCTAGTTGAGCACTGAGTTTGGCAAGATATGTTATGCACAGATCAGGACTTATAAAACAAAACATCACTCATGCTGCAAGTGAATCTAAATTAAAATGCTTTATTATGCAAAATACGATCTTTTACAAGAGGTCAGTGTTTGAAAGATGACTAACATGTGTTGAAATGACATTACTCAGTGTGCTGAGCTATAAAATCATGAATAATTGGGGAAGATTTTATGCTAGGCTCAGGATTATACATGGAAGCATAATGCCAAGGCTACTTGAGTGCTGGGGTAACAAGAAGCAACATCATGAATGCCAATAAAACAATTCTCTGCGGAAAGGATCAGTTTGATGGCCAAGTTTTCAACTTCCCCTGGCCTTAACAGTAACTACCTGAGGATAGTTACTGTTAAGGCCAGGGGCAGTTTCATCTGCTCTCTCAGATGGATGTCAAAAACCCCATGGTGTTATTTTGAAGGAAAGCAAGACTATTATCCTTGGTATCCTGACCAGATGTATTCCCCAGTCAACAGCAACAAAAACAGATTATCTGATCTCATCCAGAAACCCAACTATTGTTTACTGTACCATTGGGCCAGATATTTATGTCAATCTTTCTGAGACATACAATAGGGGACACTTCCAATTCACCCAGCACCATTGAAGGCCAGTTTTTGCAAACTCTTACTCCTGATTTTTTGTCTATGAACTTCAGCTTTGAATTCAAGACTTTCTGATTCCAGCTGTATGTAATGGCTGAGACCACAACCCCACAGATCTTTAAGGCTGATGAGTTCCAGATGTAGCTGAGTAGATAGGAAGTACTTGATCAGTTAGAATTTGTGGATTAGATATGCACTGATTTCTTAGGAACTTGAAGTTAACTACATAAGTGAAAGTGTTTCAGATATTTAAAGAAAGGTCAAGGATGTGTCTTGTTTATCCTGTTAATTGTCTGCTAATTTTTGTCCAAGTTGTGCAAACAGATGTTGGTGCCGTACAACAATCTGATGGATAGATCGATTGATTCAAGTGCAGGACTTTCAGCAGCCTTGTGTAGCAACTGTGATTGTGCAACTTGCTTAGCAAAACTGTTTCACTAAACAAATTTCTGAAAGAAGTTTGTTCATTTGGCTCATGGGGGGGGGGGGGGGTATTCAAACATCACTGTTGCTTATCTACTACTTCTGAATGCAAATATTTCACCACTTAAGTACAAGTGCCTTGAACTGTGAAGAAAAATCAAAATTACATGTAGTAGCAACTTTAAGTTCTGAGAATCATTTTGTAATTAGTTCCCTGTTGCATAATTACAAACAGCATGTTGTTAGGGAGTTAGAAGCCAATCCCCCTTATCTACTCCATCTGCTAAAGCAGAAAGGCTGAAATGATGCATATGTGGAAGGAACTGTGAGTCAGACTTTGATTCTAATCCTTGGTGATGTAGTAAACAGCTTCTGAGATGCTTCAGTTATAGCATTCATACTCATGCAGACACCTTTTGCTTCAAAAGTCTGACAATCTGGATTTCAAGAAGGAAACAAGATTCCTCTGAGCCTAAAGAGCTAATTAGGAAACACTAACTTGTTTCTCTGATCGCAAGCATGTTTTTCCAGTGAAATTTATTAAACTCATTAATCCACTCCAATGAAGTATTACTTAAGAAATGCAGCTTGAAAGCATTCTGAAAATGCCTTACAGATCCTCATCAAGACTTTCCTTTTGAAGCTTGCCCATTATACAAAGTATCGCATGGCAGATTATGGTCCTGTACTTGACAGGGGATCTGAAATAAATCCTATGCAGTCATTTTAGTGGCATTTTGAATTTGTCTTTCTGCTTGAAATTTTAATAAAATACAATTGTTTGATTGTTGAAGTCATTTGGAAATAAAATTAGGTACATTGTAATTGATTTTTAGACATTGAGTCTCCCTGGACCTTTAAACTGATGCTACACTGCAGTATATTTTTATTGCTTATAAATTGTTAATGTTGTATGTATTAACTCACAGCTTTCCTATTTCTTCTACATTGAACCTCACTGAGGGAACAAAATAAAAGTCTTTTCAGAATTTCAGCACCTATCATCAAGCATTACTGAACAAAATGTCATTGTGAGCTAGAAATGAAATGTTGCATGGAATTGACCGTGAACTCATTAAATTCTGTTTGCCCACAGTCCAGGTGTTTAATTTAAGATTTGAAAATATCTCTCAGATCAAAAGAGCTTTACTAACATGCTCTTTATGGTTTTAATAGAGATTATTAAAAGCCCTTTACACTGACACTAAGGACTGAATGGTGTGTACATTTTCTGACAAAAGATGACATTTAAAATGGTAACATTCATTGCAATAATGTTGTTAAGATAGCCTATAAGATAGCCCATGAGCATACCTGTGTATACCACTGGGAACGTCATTGTAAGAAACTTTATCATTACTAAAGCGACTCCCTCAGAGTCACAATGCAGATTCTACCAGCAAGTGGAACAAAGATATGAACTTCACCATGTAACAAATCCAGCAAAAATATAGAGACCAGAATCATCCACCATGCATGGCACTTTTGGATCTCACAACAGCCTTCTACATCAACTGAGAAAGATTTTAGATGACTCTTCTCAAATCTTCTCGTCCCCAAAAAATCATTACCTCATCCATCTGCTGCATGCTGATGGACAAGCTATGATTCTTACCAACAGGTCCACCAGAGACGCAGTAGCAGTGCAGACTGGGTCCAGCAAGGCTGCATCAACCTTTTTCAATCTCTCACATTGCATTACATCACCTCACCTCCAACGAGCTCTAAACTGGAATGGAGTTAATATACAAAAGGAACAGGAAACTGTCCGCCCTTTGCTACCCCCGCATCATAACCAAGATCACTCCAACTTCTGTCATTGAGCTGCAGCATCTAGTCTATGCTGGCATATATGTGCACTTGGAAACTGACCTCCAAGTCATTACTGATTCCCTAACCAAAATATATAAGAGGATGGGCCTTGCACAAAAAACATCAGAAGACAAGGGCAATTCACCAGTGTGTCCCTGCCGCACAATATCAGCCTCCAAGAATCAAGATCCACAATGAAATCCTGGTCAATGTAGATTACGTTACATATCTTGAGGGCCACATCTCAGTGAGGGCAAACAGCAATGACAAAATTCATATCTTCATTGTGCAAGCACAGCCTTTGGTTACCTGGTCTACCAAGAAGCACTGATGTTCTCCTTCCTGAATGGGCATCTTCCACTAGGTACCTCAAAGCATTGCAGAGGTCCCATGGATAAAGTCTCTGCAAATGTTTCCAAGTCCATGGGCAACATAGGTAGACCATTGTTGGCATCCTCAAACATCCCCAGTATCAAGGCTCTTAACCAGCTAACCTAAGTTGCCGCCAGATTGCTCAAGCAAGCATTTTACTCCAAGACAAGGGATTTATAGAAGAATGTCTTCAAAGACCCCTTGAGATAGTATAATACACTGATTCATTGGAATCCCTGGTCCATGGCTGCACAAACTGGTGAGGAAACATTAGGGAAGGCACCAGGCACTTCCAGTCTCTCCAATGGGAGGCTAGAGAGGCCAAGCTCGAAAATGGAAGGAGGGGCAAACATTACAAACCATCCCTACTCTCACCAACTTCTATCGATGCACCATAGAAAGTATCCTATCTGGATGTATCACGGCTTGGTATGGCAACTGCTCTGCCCAGGACCACAAGAAACTGCAGAGGGTTGTGGACTCAGCCCAGTACATCACAGGCACCAGCCTCCCATCCTTGGACTCTGTCTTTACCTCTCACTGTCTTGTTGAAGCAGCCAGCATAATCAAAGACCCCACCCACCCGGGTCATTCTCTCTTCTCTCCTCTTCCATCGGGTAGAAGATACAGGATCCTGAGGGCACGTACCACCAGACTTAAGGACAGCTTCTACCCCACTGTGATAAGACTATTGAACGGTTCCCTTAGACAATGAGATGGACAATGACTTCACGATCTACCTTGTTGTGACCTTGCACCTTATTGCACTGCACTTTCTCTGTAGCTGTGACACTTTACTCTGTACTGTTATTGTTTTTTACCTGTACTACATCAATGTGCTCTGTACTAACTCAATGTAACTGCACTGTGCAATGAATTGACCTGTATGATCGGTTGCAAGACAAGTTTTTCACAGTACCTTGGTACAAGTGACAATAATAAACCAATACCAATACCAATACTGAAAAATACCACCTAGGCAGAGTCTGCAGGTCCCATATTAGCCTGATCAGCCATGTCAGAACCTCTAGAACTGGAATGTAGGTGTGTATCCATGACTCTAAAGACATGACATATGATAGAAAAATATCACATGATGGGGCCAAGCATAATGTTGGACATTCTGATACATGTGGCATTCAGATCTTCAAATCATGTCAATATTGGTATAGATAGTAAGATAATTGCATGGCAGTTCCAGGCACACATCTTCAAATCTGACTCCAGTGCTATCTGCATAGATTTGCATTCTTCCTGTGGTTGCTTGAATATCCACCAGGTGCTCCTAGTGGCCTCCCACATCCCAATGACACACTTGTAGGTTGATTGGATACTGTAAGTTGCCCATAGTAGGTGGATGGGGAGGGTGGGGCGAGGGGGGAAATCAAAGGGGAGTTGATGAGCATGTGAGAGAGTAGAAGATACAGAATAAATAAGAAGAGTGATCATGGGACTGATGGGATCGTTCTGTGGGGAACCAAATGGCCCTTTTCCACATCATAATAAGTGAATAAGCAGAAAAAGGCCATTATGATTCCGCATCATAACAAGCCCGTGACATAAGGGGATCGAGGGTTATGGGGAGAAGGCGGGAGAATGGGGTTGAGAAAAAGAAATCAGCCACGAATGAATGGCGGAGCAGACTCAATGGGCCATATGGGCTAATAGTGCAGTGGTTAACATAACGCTATTATAGCGCCAGTGACCCTGGTTCAATTCCTGCCACTCTCTGTAAGGAGTTTGTACATTCTCCCTGTGTGTTCCTCCGGGCGCTCCGGTTTCCTCTCACATTCCAAAGATGTACAGGTTAGGAGCTGTGGGTATGCTATGTTAGCGCCAGAAGGGTGGCGACACTTGCGGGCTGCCCCCAGAACATTCTCAGTGATGCAAAAAGATACATTTCACTGTGCATTTCGATGCACATGTGACTAATAAATAAATACCTTATATATATCTTCTGGTTTTATGGTCTTATATGATGGAGAGATGACTGTACACAAAATTAGTTTGTCAATTGCTGCTTGCAAAGAATAATAGACGAGACATTGGATTTCACCTGTTTTGGTGTGCAAAATGGGTGCTGGATTTGCCCCTGTGCCAGATTGAGATCACCAAAAAAAAAATTACTAAATTAGGACACCTTTGCTTTAAGAAATTGCTATTGTGGTTTTCTCCCATTTACAGGCATAGAACCTGGCCTACCTATTCACAGGCAGCAGCTGTCTGCTGAGCTCACAGCTTTCATGTCATTCAGGAGCTCTGCTGGGAACAGAATCAGTGCTGTTAAAGTTTGCTCTCCATGGCAGCCAATAGAAAGGGGCTAGATGGATTTAGTGGAGAGAAGGCTGTGGGAGGAAATAGAAGGAAATTGAGGGAGGGGCGCATATCGAGCTGGGGGGTGAAAGAGCAATGTGAACCCTCTCAATATGGAATGGCGCCATCAGGATCTGCGCCACAGGTGGGTCATTGCCTTTATAAGTTACAGGACTGCTTACCACAGGGTTTGAACCGAGGTGCATATGTGCAGAGCTACTGTGATGTCTCTCAGTGTGCCTGTGTGCAAAAGGGCAGCTTGTAGGAGTTCAGTGCTTACAAAATCAATGCATCAACAGGGATATTTTCAATCATGAATGACTCTGGACTTACTGCATGAATTACTCATTGCTTAACTTTGAATGAAAGCAAAGATCATGATCTTTCAATTTGATTTCTGTTGATTATATCAGCACGCATGCAAAATACAGTGGGAAAATGGCTCATGGCTTAGGTTGAATCATGACAGAAAGTGTTGGTTCCAATTTCCCAGTGGGGAAGAACTTCAACGGGAAATGGGATAAACACTTCAAAACATGCACAATGTGTTTTTACCATGACTTGTGTTTAAAAAGTAGCAATTTTTTTTTCTTAATCCAGTTTTAGGTTCATACATTTGCTTTGAACCTTTCACATCCTCAGCATGCCCCATTTCATTTAAAATAAATTGATTAGGGCCACGTAAAGGAATGCAGCAGTTAATTTGCTCACATCAAGGTCCTATAAGCGACATGTTTTGGGTATTGGCTGAGGAATATATATTACAGGGGAATTTCTTAGCCATTTGTCATCCAGTGCCAGGGTATCTTACATGTGCTGGGTCTCTGTTGTACATCTCTTCCAAAAGGCAACTCCAGCAGTGCTGCATTCTTCCCCCACTTGCTTGGACTGTCAGCTGAGATTGTGACCTCATATCTCTGGACCGAAGCTTGAACTCATTACCTGTTGAAACACATACAAACATATGAATTAAGTGCAGGAATAAGCCAATCGCCCCCTCAAGTCTGCTACCATTCAGTAAGATCATAGTTGACCTGACTATTACCTCAATTCCCACTCCAGTCTGCTTGTGGTAATTTTTCACCCCTTTGCTTACCAAGAACCTATCCAACTCTGTCTTAAAAATATTCAAAGATTCTTGTCCAACAACCCTTTGAGGAAGAGCACTCCAAAGACACAAGTCCTTTTGAGAGAAAAAAACTCACCTCATCTCTGTCTTAGATGTGCGAGTCCTTATTTTTAAACAGTAACTGCTGGTTCTAGATTCTGTAGATTCTGCCATTAGGAGAGACATCTTCTCCACATCCAGCCAATATAGATCTCTCAGGATCTTATGAGCTTGAATTAAGTCCTCTTTCACTCTTTGAAACTTCAGCAGATACAAGCCTTAACTGTACAACTATTCTTTATGAGACAACCACCTCTGAACTGCTCCCAATGCATTAATGGCCCTTCTTTTAAATAAGAACAATTTACACAATATCCCAGATCTCACCATTCCTATATATAACTGAAACTTAACCTCCCTATTTTTGTTTTAAATTTCCCTATCAATATGTAATAATACTGAGTTACATTTCCTAATTACTTGTTCTACCTACAAACTAACCTATTGTAAAGTATGCATTAAGACACCTAGAATCCTCTGCATTTCAGAACTTTGCATTCTCTCACAATTTGGATAACAGGCTTCTTTCTTTACTCAAATTCGCACTTTCTAACAATATATTTCCTTTGCCAGATCTTTGCCCACTTAACCTATTTTTATCCTTTTGAAGTCTCCGTATGTCCTCTTCACAACTTACTTGCCTACTAACCTTTGTGCTATCAGCAGATTTAGTATCTATACCTTCAGTCCCCTTATTCAAGTCATTCATAGAAATCACAAGAAGTTGATTCTCTGGCACCAATCCCTTTGTTCTTGAGACACAAAAAACTCTGCAGATGCTGGAATCTGGGGCAATACACAAAAAGTGCTAGAGAAACTCAGCAGGTCCTGATGAAGGGTCTCGGCCCGAAACGTCGACTGTTTATTTCCCTCCAAGGATTCTGCCTGACCTGCTGAGTTCCTCCAGCACTTTTTGTGTATTGCCCTCTGGTATTGTACTTGTCAACAAGAAAGAGAACCATTTGTGGTACTTTCTATTTGCTGTTAGCTAGCTAATCTTCCATCTACACCAATATATTACCTCCTACATTATTTTATTTTCTACATGATTCTTTGATGTTGCAGTTAATTAAATAGCATTTGGAAATCTACTATTGGTTTCTCTTTTTCCACTGAATATACCTCTCCTTCAAAGGATCCTAATAACTCGGACAGGGCCTTTGAGGAATATAAAGAAAGCAGGAGGGTTAAAAGGGGCCATGAAATGTCTTTGGCAAGTAGGATTAAAGAGAATCCCAAGGCATTTTATACATACATTTAAAGAAAGAGGTTAACCAGGGAGAGGGTATGACCACTCAAGGACAAAGGAGGAAATTTATGCCTGGAGCCAGAGGAAGTGGGCAAGGAATGAATGCTTCACATCGGTATTCACCAAGGACAAGGGCATGAAGAAAGAGATCAGGGAGGGGTATGCTGATTCTAGGGCATGTTGATATCAAGGCAGAGGAGGTGTTGGGGGGCAGACACTGTAGTGTAGTGGTTAGCGTAACGCTATTACAGCGCCAGTGACCTGGGTTCAATTCCGGTCGCTGTCTATGAGGAGTTTGTACGTTCTCCCTGTGTCTGCGTGGGTTTCCTCCAGGTACTCCGGTTTCCTCCCACGTTCCAAAGACGTAAGGGTTAGGAAGTTGTGGGCATGCTATATTGGCACCGGAAGCGTGGCGACACTTGCGGGCTGCCCCCAGAACACTCTACGCAAAAGATGCATTTCACTGTGTGTTTCCATGTACATGTGACTAATAAAGATATCTTATCTTATCTTAAAGAACATTAAGCTTGATAAGTCTCCAGGGCCTGATGGAACCTTTTCCAGGTTATTGAGAGAAGCAGGAGTGGAGATTGCTGGGACCTTTACAGAGATCTTTGTATCCTCTTTAGTCACAGGCAAGGGCCCAGAGAGCTAGAGAATAGCCAGTGTTGTTCCTCTGTTTAAGAAGGGCAAAAGAGACAAACCAGGAAATTTTAGGCTGGTGAGCTTTGCATTAGTGGTGGGGAAAGTATTGGAGAAGAGTTTCAGGGATAGATTCTACTTGCATCTCTAAAAGCATAGACTTATTAGGGAGAGTCAGCATGACCTCATTTAAGGGAGGTCATGTGTTACAATGATTGAGTTTTTTGAGGAGGTGATGTAGGTAACTGATGAAGGCGGGGGAGGGGAAACAGAAGGGGGAAGAGGGCCACAGGAATGAGGGAAGACCCTTATGACCTGCCCATCCCTTCCCCTGCCATCACGACCTGCCCATCTATTCCCCACCTCCTTCCCTTTATTCCATGTTCCACTGCCCTTTCCTACCAGATTCCTTCTTCTTCAGCCTTTTGCCTCTTCTACCTATCATCTCTCTGCTTCTTACTTCTCTCCCCTCCTCCACCCTCACCCTCCTACCCTCCCCCTCTCACCTGAACTCACCTATCACCTGCCTGATATACTCCTACCCCTCCCCCCACCTTCTTATTCCAGCTTCTGCCCTCTTCCTTTCCAGTCCTAATGAAAGGCCTCGACCCGAAACGTCGACTGTTTATTTCCCTCCATAGATGCTGCCTGACCTGCTGATTTCCTCCAGCATTTCGTGTGTGTTGCTCCAGATTCCAGCATCTGCGGAATCTCTGTGTCTCAATAGGATATAGACCACTGGGAATATGGCATAGAAATGGCAGACAGAGTTCAATCCAGACAAATGTGAAATGTAAGAAGAAAGTATACAGTAAATGGCAGGATCCCTGGGAGCATGGATGTACAGAGGGATCTTGGGGTATAGTCCATTGTTTCCTGAAAGTGGCAACACAAGTAGATAGGGTGGTAAAGAAGGTGTATGGCATACTTGCCTTCATTGGTCAGGGTGTTGAGTATAAAAGCCAGGAAGTCATATTGCAGCTGTATAAAACTTTAGTCAGGCCACTTTTGGAATATTCTGTGAAGGATCTGCTCCTGGGCTGTACTGTTTGATGTTCTAAATTGCCAACTCTGATTTCCTTTTCACAAAACCATATTGACTGCCTGATTACCTGGAACTTTTCCACGTCTGCTGTAACATCTTTAATAACAGCTTCTTACACTTTTCCTAAGACAGACATTAAGCTAAACACCCTGTAGTTTCCTGCTCTTTATCTCCCTCCCTTTTCGAATAAAAAAATTACATTTGCTATTTTCCAATCAATATGGAATCTTCCCTGAATCTGGGAGATTTTGGAAGATTAAAATCAACACATCAACTAACTCACTGGCTCTTCTTTTGAGACGCCAAGATGAAGGTGAGAGTATGGTCACTGAGAACAGATTAAAATAAAGAATAAACAAAAAGGTAGCAGATAAACAAGATGCAGATAGATTGTAAGTGTACCGTGAAAAGACAGATGTATGGTCACAATGGGAATCTAGTTAATCAATAAGTGCTTGCAAAATGATTTGTTTTCAACACAACAAAAGCCAATGCCTAATTAATAGTTAATTGAATTCTTACTGCTCAGTATATATTTATTTATAATTCAAGTATTTTACTTGGTAGGATGATAAAAATTTCATTGGTTTCTGTTTAATATAATGCAGAAGTTCTCAGTTCTGACTAAAGACATAAGTGTGTTCTTTTTAAGAAAAAACAGCTGTGCGACTCATTCAGTGGCATGAATTACAGATGGACCACCCTGCACTGCACATATCTAAATAATATTGACTGTAAATCGTAAATGAACCTTGTTATTTATCAATTTTATCATGTTAGGCTGATTTACATGTACAGTGGGACTTCATCTGCACTGTAATTAGTTCAAACAAGCTACTGGATTACACCCAGTTTTCAAAGATTTATGCTATGCTTTTCAAGCTGGGTTCACAAATGAGCAGTAAATCTTACCAATTACAGAAATAATTTAGTTCACTGAATATAAACTGTGCAGGTATTGGTCACATACTGCAGACTGGATTAAATTCTAATCAAGGAAAAGTGATTTGCATAAAATATGTGAAGGTGTTTAAATATTGGTTACATTGCTTCAAAACTGTCCAGATTATAATTCACTCCCATTCCTTTCATTGACATATATCGTAAATCTTGGTTAAAACTTCAGTGGAGCTGAAAATCCATGATGAGCAAATCTAAGTGTAAGTGCTATCCAGAATGACACGACTGATTTCACTTATGTTGACAGAGCCAGAGCAAAATCCTTTCACTTGTACATGAATATCAAGTACCCATACTGCCAGGCAATTCAGCCAACTTTGATTTGGTGAAGGAGGGGAGAGGGATGAGGGTCTGGGGTGCCTTGAGTTTCCTTTGGGAAACAAAAAATATTCTTCCTAAAAGCCGCCCACTCCTCCACTCCCACTCCAACCAAGTAAAAACAAAATCATTGCTTAGACCATCTCTCAGCAGTATACAGCAGATGACATTCAGTAGCATAGCGCATTGAATGCTCCCCTGCCAGAATATTGGACAACTGAGCAGTGGAAAGTCCTTGATTCAGAGACCATGGCGACACCGACTACATCCCACACCTCCAACTTCCCCCTCTCCTGGGATTCTGTCCTGCTGGTCACCACCAGGATGGCTGAAAATATTTGGCCCCAGTATACTCCTGAATGATGAAAATGGTGTGCATCAAATACAGCATTCGAGATAGATTTAAATAGAAGCTTACAAGGAAGCAATGTTAATGTTGGGGCTTATCATACTGTAGATGATTATGGTGGCTTAGCATGAAGATTAAAAGGGAGCTTAAAAGTGCTAAAATAATGAATGTGACAAAGATGAGCAGAAAGGATAAAAGGAAATGTAAACATATAACTAATGATTGAATAGAATGAGAGTAGGATATTAATTTAAAAATAACTCATACATCAAACTGGTTACCTGGTCTGTACTTGCACTATTCACTTTCTCCAAGTCAGAGATTTAACAATGCAAAGCCATATGGCCCAAGCTATGCCCGCCTCTTTGGGGTAATGTGGAACAGTCATTTTATCAGTGCTATACAGGCCCACTCCCTCAACATTAATTCCATTACATTAATATCTATCTGGTACTGTTTCCTGCACATGTACAGAACCTAAAAATGTCATTACCTTTGTTGCCAGTTTCCCCCCTGCTCTCATATTCACATGGGGCATCACCAACTCTTGCCTCCCCTTTCTTGAGATCGCCATCTCTTTTTCATGTGATAGGTTAGTTGCCAATATCCATTATGAGCCCACTGACTCCCATAGCTATCTTTCTTACACTTCTTCCCATCCTGCTTTCCGCGAGGACTCTATTCCATTCTCCTAGTTTCTCCATCTCCATTGTATCTGCTCTGATGATGAGATTTTCCACACCAGTACATTTAAGATGTCTTCTTTTTTCCTTAATTATGGCTTCCCCATTCCATAGTTAATAAGGCTCCTAACCATGTTTCCATTTACTACATGTTTGCTCTCACCCCTCTCCTTCCAGCCAGAACAAGAATAGAGTTCCCCTTGAACTCACCTTTCAACCCACCAGTCTCCAGCTTCAATAGATCATCCTCCATAACTTTCACCACCTCTAACAGGATTCCCCCTCCAGGTGTGTTTTCCCTCCTTTTCTCCTTCAGCATTCCAAAGGGATCATTCCCTTTGTGACTCTGGTTCACTTTCCACCATCCCCTTCTCATGCCACTTTCCATGCAACCACAGGGAAGTAGCACCTGACCTTTTACTTCTTCCCTTCCCACCACCCAAAGACCCAAAAACCCAAAAACCTCTTCCAAATGAAGCAGCAATTCACATGAACTTCTTCCAAATTCAGTGCATTGCATTTGGTTCTCCTCCACACCAGGGAAATCAAAACTCGCTTCAGTTACTGCTTTTCAAAATACTTCCATTCAGTCCAGTAGGGTGACCCTGAGCTTCCAGTTGGCTGGATTTAATTCTCGACCCCATTCCCATCTCCAGTCAGGTACTCGTCTTCCAATTAGGCACATTACCACCCTCAGGGCTTACCATTTTTAGGTACAGCCCCTTTTATTCAAAGATATGGCTCTACCTTTGTCTCAAATTGTTTTTCTTTCAATTGTTTATGCACGATATTGTTCCAATTGCCTACTTTTAAAGTAAGTACTACCTTGACAACTTTGTTCTGCATCCTAACATAGACATTCCCTCTGTTGTCTCCACCTTCCCCTCTCTTCAACGTAGAAGATGCTGGTCGTCTCATTTTTCTAGTTCAGATGAAAGGCCCTTGATCTGAAACTTTATCTGTTTCTCTCCTCACTGATGTTCAGTGCTTTCAGGATTCTCTTCTCTTGTTATCTTGGCCGTTCTCCAGTTCCACAACACAACCAGCATACTTAAAAATGTTTAAAACTTTGCAGCCAAAGCCCCTGGTATCACCTCTGTGAATCCCTGAAGTATACGCCATCTGGTAGCTAATCCAACCAGAGGTCTGCCAATTTCTTCAGGCCACTTTGAAGGATGAAGGAATGGCAATGATATTAAATTTGGCTTCATTTATTACAAGTCTTGGTATAAGTGAGAACACTCGTATGCTGGGATTAACTATGAACATTCAATATGAATCCTTGTAATGGAAACAGCACAGGAACAAGAGCAAGAGGAAATGTCAAGAGACACACTGGACAATGCTACTTCACAGGAGAATATTAACCAGAGCCTCTAGCATTTGTTTTTGCCTTGATAAAATATTAGATGAGTCCTTGTTAAGGAAAGGACACTAGTGAATTAGCGGAATAATTTCCTTTGTGTTTTGCAGGGGTCATTTAATGAATTTCAGCACTCAGGGTAGAGCTTTGCCTCAGAAATCTAAATATGTTTCCTCTACCCCCTTAATTTCAATCTGTATCTGTTTTCACAATAGTAGAAAACAATTAGATCACATTATAATTCAGCACAAGATGAGTGGGTTCACCCAGCTCAGAATTTTATGAATGCAATGGTTTCACTGTGGAAAACTGGAAAGCTTCAGTACACTCAGCAAATATCGTCTTACGGACATGTTTTCCTTTGATTTAGGTTGTGGGAACATCTGCAGCTTTCAGCCCATTGGTAGGGTGTTTAAAGCAGTTAATAGATCCCAAAATGCTCAGCTTCTGATCTTTTTGTCAGTGACAGGACAGATATAGAAGAAATTTCCTGAAACCCAGTGAGAGTTGCATTAAATATGCTGATGTCTGCTAATATTTACTTTTATTGTTACCATGAATGGCTAAGGGACCAAAATTGGAGAATTAAGTCCATACAATCATTCCCAATTTCTCAGACTGTTTACATAATGGGAAGCCAGTGTCTACGAAAAATTAATTGGCAAAATTTATTATTTTGTAGATAAAACAACATCTGAAAACATATTCTGAGTTGTTCTTTCTATTGTGGTTTATTGGTAATGTGTTAGTTTCTCAGCAGGGTTATGTGCCTTTGTAATAAGCTGTACTCATACAGCTACCTTAGAGTAGGAAATATATTGGGACAGTACATCAATGAAGAAAGATATAAAAATGAGGCATAAAGAATCAGTCACCAAACAATATCGCAAGATCTGTGCACCAGAATCATTATGTTGGAAAGATTAGGAAGGGTGTAAATTAGAATTAGCATCATTGGCTGGTGCAGTAGTTGAGCTGCTGCCTCCCAGGTTTACTGCCCTGGGTTCAGTTCTAATCTCTGCTGCTGCATGTATGGTGTTTGAACGTTCTCCTTGTGAGTGCGTGGGTTTCCTCTGGCTGCTCTTGTTCCCCACCACATGCCAATGATGTGCAGGTTGCTAGGTTAATTAGCCACTGTAATTTGTCTTTAGTGTGTAGGTGATTGTAGTATCTGGAAGAGTTGATGGAATGAGGGGAAGAAAAAGTGGGATTAGTGTAGGATTTTTGTAAGTGCTTGATGGTTGGTACAGATTCAGTAGGCTGAAGAATCTGCTTGTGTGCTGTATGACTTTATGACTCCATGACCTTTGGAATGGCCAGAATTTTTCATAGGACTGGGATTCCACTGAAGAGGTACCCTGATACAAATTCCATCTGCTTTCTCCAGGTAATCATGTACTTCAGATAGAGTGACATCATCGCTCCTAAATTCTGGGATTTCCATCTTCCCATTCGTCAAAGGTTCAGGGAGGTTGCTCAGTGAGGTTGCTTCCGGAGACTCTGAGTACTTTTTTCCCAATGCTCATATTCAAGAATCCTTCACCTACATTCTGCATTACCCTCAGAAAGCATTCTGTTTCAATGCAATTACTGTGCTTGGATATGATGGTTGTGCAATAGGAATCCTGTTTTACAGGATCAATATGTTAGAGGAAGGGAAGCAGCAGGAGGCTGTAAGGGAAGCCAGATTAATCAGGCATTGCCAGAGGGGAGCCAGGGTGACCTGGCACAACCCACCTACTATGAGCTATGGAGGAAATACAGATATTCAGAAGTTTCATTTTAAGTGCCTGAATAAATCTGGTGAAGCTATTCAATACGGCTCAGCAAGATTCTTAAGCTTCATTGCAGATTGCAATGTACAACATGTTATTGCACTGAAGAAAGTAATTGCTGCTCAAAAAGATGAAAGGGTGGTAATAATGATGGTGGGGGTGAACATCTCTCCCTGGAGCAGTCGGAGAGTGCACAGGAAGGACACCACATAGCAATGGACAGCTATCTGCCAACAAGCAGAGAATGTAGGAGAAGACTCTCAGTATTGCTCCCTCAATGCATAAAGGTTGCCATCTTAAATAAAGTCACTTTGCACATACTTGTTCTTCACTTCCCCTTTACTAAGTCCTTTACTGTCAAAGATTTCTCACTATTTAATGAGTTCTCAATATCTCTTGCCGTGATTCAGTGCTATAAATTTAAACCAAACATAGAAATGTCCTTGGCACTCTTGGCAGCTAATGTATGATTGCTCACCAAAGCAATCTTTACCAAAAGGCAGCAACATATGCATATACTTTATCCATAGTTGCTCATCACTATATCAACCTCACATTATGACTCATCTAAAACTGACATGAGATTAAATACTTGGAGATCTTACCCTGGTATCTTAAAGACTGTAAATGATGTAGCATTATCCAGCACCATCTCTTAGCAGTACAATAATTGTAATCACCAAGTGTGTCAAGGTCAGAGATCAGAGTATGTTGTCATGAGGGAAGATGACCATATGCAGGCTTGATACATGATTCACCAGTGTCATAGAGAATGTGAAAAGGAATCATTTATCAAAAACAAAAGCCTTATTAATTGTAAGATTTGCCTATTTGTTTTACTTAACTCAGGAGACAAGTTGGTGATGACAGCAAACCTCTCTGGATTCAGGTACATTAGTTATAACATAACAGATTTATTAAGTAATCTGCATCCAGTGCAAAGGAGCAACGGTTAACAAAAACAATGGTCACATTCTCTTCCTCAAAACCTCAGAAGCTCATCCCTTAACCAACTGTGGCACAGGTCTCTTTACGTCTTGCTGTGTCTTGTAGACTGCTTTCTGGTTGTGTTTGCGCTTTCTTTCTCCCTCTCTCTCTCTCTCTCTCTCTCTCTCTCTCTCTCTGTCTCTCCCTCTCTGTCTCTCTCTCTGTCTCTCTCTCTCTCTCACACTCACCCCATATGTTGTTTGCTTTTCTCTTTGATCTTACCTGTTAACTACAAATTTCCAGAGCTATCTTACCTCATTCCTTGCAAGAATTAAGTTTTCTGTTTCATTAGTTACTATTCTCACCTCTTCTTTCGTAAATTTCTTATTTCTTATTATGCTTATTTATTCCTCACAGACTGAGCAAATCATTGAATTGTCCAAAATTCTGTTACAAATGCTCCTGCTTCAGCAACTCTATTATTTGGATGTTTCTTCCCTTCCTTTATCCTCTCCATTTCTAAATCAGTGTGCTGGTCCTGTTTCTTACAAATCATCACAAATTACTTTGTTAGCATGTGCCTGGTAGATTTAATGTCCTTGTTCAGTCCCAGGCTCACTGTTTTTTTCCAAGGAAATATCACAGTCTCACAGTCCAAGTATGTGCCATTTTATATATCCAAATTTTAAACATAATTCTATTTCAGCACTTTCTTTGCACTTACTGTTATTTTTAACTTAATTCACTTTGGTTTGTGACATTATTCAGAATTAATGTATGTTGTATTTACTGCCATAATCTTTATCTATTTGTTAACAATCTTTACAACACTCTTTCATTACAGCAATGGTTATAACACACTAAGACACATGGAGAATATTTTAAAATAGGTTTATGTACCTGAAATGTTTTATTTATTTAAGCTGCCTCAAAGATAATGATGATCACAGAACTATTGGGTGGTCATGCATCTAGTTCATGAAAGTCCCTGGAGGAATCTGCATTCTTGCCTGGTCAGGCCCACTTGTGACTCCAGACTTGCAATAAAGTGATTGACTTTTAGTTGCCACCTGAAGTGGTCTTGCTCAATTGTATGATGACAGCTTTATCAAATCAGGAAATGGATAAAATCAGATGGGGCACTTGACATCAACCTAGGGTTTTCCTGTTTTATCACCAACTACCTTGGTGCTGTTTCCTGCACTCATGCAGAACTCAAAGATGTTATCACATTTGTCAAGAATCAGAGACGGACCATGTGAAGATGAGAACATGGTCATCTTCACATGGTCCATCTCTGATTCTTCCCTTATCTTTTGGGTCTCTTCGTTTCCATCTCAGGGAGACAGGTGAAGCAGTCATTCACTTGCACTTCCAATCTAGTCTACTGCATTCGGTGTTCACTGTGTGATCTCCTTACATTTCAGAAACCAAACACAGGCTGAGTGATCACTTTGTTGAGCACCTGCGCTCAGTCTGCAGGAGTGACCTTGAGCTTCCAGTTGCCTGCCACTTTAATTCACCATCCCACTCCCACTCCAATCCTTGTCTGTGGCCTCTTGCACTGTTATAACAAGGCCCTATGCAAGCTTGAGGAAGAACACCTCATCTTCTGTTTGGGCACAGTGAAGCCTTGAGAATTCAATGTCAAATTCTCCAACTTGATCTTTTTTTCTGTTTGTATCAGAACTATCCATTTCTGCCTACCTTTGTTTTGGCTCAGTTTTCCTTCTTTTTTGAATAGTCTGGCCTTCTGGGCATTTCCCACAGCTTTGCCATTAGAAACTTATTACACACATAAAGAAACTTAATCTGATTTTAACTACCCCTTAACTCCCACATTAAGTCTTCTGGTCTCACCCTATCAGAGTTATTCTCTTTTCCTGTCATTCTCCTCCCCCACCTTCTCTGATACCTAAAACTAACTTGTTTTCTCTCTTTCCCAGTTCTTATGAAGGGTTCTGGACCAAAGTGTTAATTTTGTTTCTCAGATGCTGATTCCTGCAGATGTTGTCTGACCTGCTGAGTGTTTCCTGTATCTTTTGTTTTTACTTTAGGTTTCCAGCATCTGCAGGGTTTTTTATTTGTTTTTCATTTGCTCATAAGGGCACAGAATGTATTCTGAGGAGAGACTTCAATGTCCATCACCAAATGTAGCTTGGTAGCACCGCCATAGATCAATCTGGTTGAGTCTTAAAAGACAAAGCTGTTAGACTGGGTCTGTGGTGGGTGGTGAGGAATAAACCTTCTTGACCTTGTCCTAACCAATCTACCTATTGCAAATAACAGCATTAGTAGGAGTAACCATGATACAGTCCTTGTGAAGACAAAGTCTTATCATCAATCCAAGGACACCCTCCATCATGTTATGTGGCACAACAATCATGCTAAATTAGGTAGCCCCAGAACAGATCCACCAACTCAAAACTGGCATCAATGAGGTAAATGGGGCCATTGGCCTCAGCAGAAATGTATACCAATACAATCAGTAACCTCATAGCCAAGCATATTCCTTACTCTACATAGCATATACAAAATAACATTAATGATTTATATGAACAACATGTATTAATGATTTACAAGAAGGAAGTTAATGTACTGCCAAATTTGTAAATGATATAAAAGTAAGTGGGGAAGGCACAGTTTACAGAAAAATTGAAATGAGTGGACAAAAAGTTGGCAAATGAAAAGTAAGGTGGGAAAATATCAGGGTGTTCACCTTGGAAAGAAGAATGACAACATAGATTAGCATTTAAATAGAGAGAGACTGCAGAAAGAAATGATTTGGGGATTCTCATACATGAAACACAGAAAGCCAGTTTACAGGTGCAGCAGGTGATCAGCAAGCTAATGGAATGCTAGTATTTGTTTCAAGAAGGTTGGAGAATAAAATTGGCTATGTCTTACTTGTACAAGTTGTAAATACTTGTAACAGACACGGTAGTGTAGCGGTTAGCGTAACGCTATTACAGCGCCAGCTCCGGGTGCTCCGGTTTCCTCTCTCATTCCTAAGACGTACAGGTTAGGAAGTTGTGGGCATGCTATGTTGGCGCCGGAAGCGTGGCGACACTTGCAGGCTGGCCCCCAGAACACTCTACGCAAAATATGCATTTCACTGTGTGTTTCCATTTACACGTGACTAATAAAGATATCTTATCTTATATAAAAAGGCATCAGTGAGCCACCGCTAGAGTACTGTTAACTGTTCTGGTCCCCTTATTTAAGAAAGGATACATTATCACTGGAGGTAGTTCATAGAAGGCTCACAAGGATGATCCCAGGTAAGTAAGAATTGTTTTATGAGGAAAGGTTAAATAGGTTGCGTTTGCACTCACTGGAGTTTAGAAGAATGAGACATAGAACAATGAAGTACGTAAGATTCTTAGGAAAATTAACAGAGTAAATACTGGGAGGATGTTTCCACTTGTGGTAGAGGCTAGCACCACACAACAAATCAGAACAGATTAGTGTATTGTCATATACACCAGGGTGTAATGAAATTCCTTGCTCACATGAAGCTCATAGAATAAAACAAAAAAGTACCCATTTAAGGCTGGGGATGAAGAAGAATTTTGTCTCTCAAAGGGTTGTGGGTCTGTGAAATTATTTGCCTCAGAAAGCTATGGAGACCAACTCCTTGAATACATTCTAAGCTGAGATAGATTTGTAATCAGTAGGAGGATCAGGAGTTTTGGGCAGTGAGCAGGACAATGAAAGTTAGATCAACCATGATCTTATTGAAGACACAAGAGGCTGCAGATGCTGGAATCTGCAGCAAAATAAAACAAGCTGCTGGAGGAACTAGGTGGGTCAGACAGTAACTGTGGAGAAATTGCAGAGAGCTGTGAACGCAACCCTGTTCATCATGCAAACCAGCCTCCCCTCTATTGACTCTGTCCACACTTCTCACTGCCTTAGGGAAGCAGCCAACAGGGCTGCAGATTAGGGAGACACAGAAGAGACTATAGATGCTGGAAATCTGGAGCAACGCACACAAAATGCTGGAGGAGCTCAGCGGATCAAGCAGCATCTATGAAGAAAAATGAACAGTCTATGTTTAGGGCTGGGACTCTTCATCAGCAATGGCAGGGAGGGATAGTGGGCAGATGTGAACAGTGAGGGGAGGGGACCCAGTGGGAGGAGTGTGTGGGAGGATGCAGGGGTCATCTGCTCACCATCCCTCCCTTATTTAGTTCCATAATCTGCAGCTCTTTGTTGTCTCTACTAATCATCTCTGTCACTATCTCCAACCTTCCCTCCCCCACCTGACTCCATCCGCCAAACAACTCCTCCTCACCCAAATTCACCTCTTGCTTGCCTGCTCTTGCCCTACCCCTCCCCCTCGCCTCTTTATACTGGCTATCTCTCTTCTACTCTTTCAGTCCATGTGAAAGGTCTCTGCCCAAAACATCAACTGTCTGGTTCCCTCCACAGATTCTCCCTGGTCTGCTGACTTCCTCCAGCAGCTTGTTTTTTGCTCCATAAACTGTTCACAGTGGCTTGACAGCATTTGAGCTTTCACCTGATTCAACCATTGGATTAAAGTCTCTTTCTACTGATCAATCAACAATGTGTTGATAAGCACCCAGCTTTGTTCACCCCTGATGTACTTATCCCTTTGAAGGTGACAGGGTAAGTTAAAAAATCCATTAAGATAGCATATGAGAGCCTTGGCTTTACTACTAACTGCTCAGAGTGCAATACCAGGGAAGTTACCCCCAGCATTTGTACAAAATTGTTTCAGTCTCAGCTAGAGTGCTGTGTCCAATTATAGATGGTATTTGTCAGGATAGATATCAAACCCTTTAGAAAAGATGTAGAAAAGGTTTATTAGAATGCTACCAGGAATGAGGGATTTTAATCACATGAAGAGACTGCAGTAGTTGATCCAGAAGGTGACCCAAGTGTTCAAAATCAGAAATATTTTTGATAGGGTAAAAAATGAATAATGTTTTTATGGACATATAATCTATGTTTCCAGGCTACTGAGTCAAAGTATTTAACCACTATATTTCCACATATAGTGATGTGCGGACATTTTATGACATAGCCAGTTGTTGGATCTGGTAGGTTCTTGAAAGAAGATTCAGTAGTAACTTTCAGAAAGGAAAAGGATAATATGAATTTGGGGGAAAAGCTTGTGGCTAATTCAAAGAGCCAACACAACTGTGTTGGCCTAACCAGCCTTATTTCTCTTGTGTTATCCTGTGACAAATAATCAGAGTCTCATTTGCATCCTTTAACACTCTGGCATGTAGTTACACAGAGCTATTCTGTGTTTTGTGATAGATGCAGTCAACTAAATGATTAATACAGAAATTAGAGAGGGGTAAATTAACAGCATGTGGAAGTAGAAAATATTGTAATGAATAACAGCATAATCTGACTGTGTTGTGTTCAAAATCAGCTTCTTCTTTATTAACTACAAATTAATTTGATATAATTCATGCATTGTATGTAATTAATGCCAGACTTGAGTGAAATGCTGCAGTTTTGCAGCATGCTATAAGCCTGATAGTGATACAAATGACTTTGTAGGTTAGGATTAGGCATAAGCAAGCAGCAACATTTCCCACAAACGAAGATCATCATCTTGTAGCATTATGGACTTTGGTGCATTTTCTAATAAATATGGAAGGAAAAAGTTTTCCTGACCTAAATACACAGGCTATTAAGGGCAGCAATCACACTGAGATTGTAATCATTTCACCAACCTTGAAAACAGTTTTTGAAATGAAATTCAATTTCTTCTGACTTAAGCCCTGAGCTGGTTACATTGATTCTGTTTTACTTAAATCCAAATGAAATGATCTGCCATTTTGTTGCATACCTGTTTAAGACTGCTAAGTACCTTGCTGGATTTGGTCACAACAAGATGTACAAAGACATGAATGACAATTTTCAACAAGTCTAACCAGATAACTTCATGCTCAACATCATAACTGAACAAAAAATAATCTATAGTGTTCTTACTAATTATCGCCAAAGCTGTCTACACTACAGAGATTTACATATCCCCCAATTATACCTCATTTCCTGTAACAGTTTAATTAGCCTCTTAAATTGTTGAAAAATAATGAAATGCATCGTATTTGAACTTTAATTAAACAGAGATAATTAGCCAATTATTGTAAACATTTTATCGAACAGTAAAAACTAAATGAGGCCTTTACATCTCTTCAAAGATTCTTTATCTGCAGAAATCATTGCAGGAAACATTGCGGGATGAAAAACAGATATATGATTCCAACTGGCCTAATTTTTTGGCAATTAATGATTAATAATGATAAAGACTGCATAAAAATATGCACTTAAATAGAAAAATTCTTTTCTGTCTGAAGTCATCTTATTAGCCATCCTTGGGTATTACTGAAATCACTGCAGTGAAAATAATTTTGATTTATCTCCTTGGGGAATGAATTCCACCCACTGCTGGGTTATACATTCACCATGTTTAATGATGCAAAAAAGTTCTTTGAGTGGTGGCTATTTATCTTTATCAATGAGAACGTATGCCTAGCTGTCAGTTATCAGGACACGATATTCCACAGACAAGCCCCATTGAACACCCACAATTTGGAATTTTGCCGAGACAAAATTATCAGTTGAAACTGTTTGAGTTCAGTGATGTCCTTAATAAAACTAATTCAAGCTTAGGCTCATGTTACAAGTTTATTCTCAGATCCCTGGTATCTATTATCACCCCTTCTCATCCAAAATTCAAGGTGTCGGTTTCGCTGCTTTCATCAGATTCATTAATGCTGCCAAACGTAGAAATTAGAAGATACTGATTTAGATTTCCAGGAATAAAGCAGGTGCCAAAGTCTCCAAAATGGCAGGTAGATTGTGTGAATTATTTGGATTGGATACATTATTCTTATGGGTATCAGAAGTGTAAAATGGATGATATTGAATTGTCTTCTGATTATATAGCTTACCTGTTTTCCCTTCCGTGGCAATCAGGAAGAGGGAAAGTCAAATTAGACATGTAATTAGTGGCCGGATTAAAACTATCCTGCACCCCTCTCCCCCTGTTATGTATATACAAAGTTTTACTTCCTTGGCTGACTCTTACAGAAGAATTAATCTAATGTACCACCAAATAAATGAACCCAGTTTTTTTATTCTATATCAAAGCTGCTACTACTTTGTTGTTCACACTTGAGGCCAGACAAAAATAAGTTGGATATGCATTTATACAATAGTGTAATTATGCTAGTATAGTATCCAATGGTGCTACTTAGGTGCAAATACAGACAAAAAAAAGGACACCAAGTTGAGGAAGAAGATATTGAGGGGAACTGTAACTCCCTGCAATCTGTAGGAAAGAGTAGTGATGGTGTTAAATCAATATATGTGCACAACCCCCTCAAAAATGCTGTTGCTTTTGTTTTAGCCGTGGTAGTTTTGGGATTTTTGAGCAACCCATTCTGGAATGGGCAGTTGGTAATTGTAATGGGCCAGATTTTGTTCCCAGCACTGAATGAGCAGCATGAGATATTCGTGAAATTTTCACTTGCCACAGAGTTTGTATGGGATTTTAATTTGAAACATGCTGCACTTAGAAAGCAATGTTGGCACACTGGTCTTGACATGGAAACTGAAGGCTTGTAAGTAGGACAAGCAATGATAGAAAAGCATATTACAACTAATACTGAAAACCTGAAATAAAACAGATAACACTGAAAATATTCCATAACTCAGGCAACATCTGCACAGAAAGAAACTGGGAAATGATTCTGGAATGCGAAATCTTTATCTCTCTCCACAGATACTGCAGATTATTTCCAACATTTTCTGTTTTACTTCAAGCAGTCATATATTTTGTTCAATAATAATATTGATTTTTAATGAGGCAGATAGAGTCGTAACCAGAAAGTACCAGTCAATCTCAGAAGCCTAAAAGAGACAGAAGATAAAAGTAAAAACATTTTTTTATATCTTTGACAATAAATACAAAGTCTAGCAAGGAAAAGATACTTACCATCCAGTCCAGGGAAATCCACTCCAGGTCTTACAGGTCTGACCCTAAACAATAACTTGCCTGGTGGCTCCACTTCAAGAACGAAGAGTCGCCGCCGTGTATCTCGGAAATGTGACAAGAGGGCTGGGCTGCAGGTGAGGCTGAAGCAACGTGGATACAAGACCCGCCTCCCCAGCATACTACTAGCTAACGTCCAGTCCATTGAGAACAAAGTTGATGAAATAAGGGCAAGACTGACCTACCAAAGAGAACCGAGGGACTGTTGTGCACTACGTCTCACTGAAACGCAGCTCACATCTGCCTCACCTGACTGTGCTATTCAACCTGAGCGCTTCTCAATTCATCGAATGGACCATTCAGCGTCCTCAGGCAAAGTTAAAGGCGGAGGGGTCTGCTTCTTATTCAATAACTTATGGTGCTCGGACACGATGGTCCAGGTGAGCTCCTGCTCACCCAGCCTGGAATATCTAACAGTGAAGTGTCGACCATTCTATCTGCCAAGGGAGTTCACTTCAGCTATCCTGATGGCAGTCTACATCTCACCACAGACGGGATGAAGCCTGCACTCAATGAGCTATACTCTGTGGTCAACAACCTTGAGACAGGATATCCTGAGGCCCTCTTCATCATTGCAGGGGACTTCAATCAGGCCAACCTCAAGAGTGTGTTGCCAAAATACTATCAGCACATCTCCTGCTCCACCAGGGGTGCCAACACCCTTGACCACTGCTATACAACCATCAAAGATGCCTTTCAAGTCACCCCTCATCCTCACTTTGGGAAATCAGACCACCAGGCAGTGCTCCTTCTCCCTGCATACAAACAGAAACTGAAACAGGAGGATCCAGTACAGAGGGTCGTGAAGTGCTGGTCTGAGGAAACAGATGAGCTCCTACATGACTGCTTTAAGACAGTGGACTGGTCCATGTTCAAAGACTCAGCTGCCAGCCTTGATGAGTATGCCACCACCATCACAGACTTTATCAGCAAGCGTGTGGAGGACTTTGTACGAAGGAGGACAATACAGGTGTTCCCAAACAGGAAACCATGGATGAACCGGGAGATCCACTCCCTACTGAAGGAGAGGACTGCTGCACACAAATCTTATGATCAGATCTGTACAAGAAATCAAGGTATGACCTTCGGAAAGCTATCAGGGATGCCAAGAGGCAATACCAAATCAAAGTAGAGTCCCTGACCAGCCGCCAGTTATGGCAGGGCTTACATGCCATAACAGGCTACAAGACGAAGTCGGGCTGCATAGCTAGCAACAGCACATCCCTTCCTGATGAACTTAATGCATTCTATTCGCGTTTTGAATAGAAGGGAAGTGGATTGTCACCATCCACCCTGACAGCCACCAATGAAGCTGAACCTGTGATCACAGTGGAGGAAGTAAGATCAGTCTTCCGGAGAGTGAACATGAGGAAAGCACCTGGCCCAGATGGTGTCTTTGGCCGTGTGCTCAGATCTTGTGCTGATCAGCTGGCAGAAGTATTTGCGGACATATTTAACCTCTCCCTGCTTCAGGCTCAGGTTCCCACCTGTTTTAAGAAGACCACCATCATCCCGGTACTGAAGAAAAGGTAACATGCCTCAATGACTACCGACCAGTGGCTCTGACATCCAACACCATGAAGTGCTTTGAGAGGTTGGTCATGGCACGCATCAGCTCTAGTCTCCCAGACAACCTGGACCCACTGCAATTCGTCTATCGCCTAAACAGGTCTACAGCGGATGCCATCTCCCTGGCCCTACACTCAGCTCTGGAGCATCTGGACAGTAAAGGCACCTACGTTAGACTATTGTTTATTGACTACAGCTCTGCCTTCAATACAATAATCCCAAGTAAGCTTGTCACGAATCTCAGACCCGGGACTCAACACCTCCCTCTCCATTTGGATCCTTGACTTCCTGACCAACAGACCGCAAACAGTAAGGATAGGCAGCAACACATCCAGCATGATTATTCTCAACACTGGTGCTCCACAAGGCTGTGTCCTCAGCCCCCTACTCTACTCCCTATATATTCACGACTGCGTAACCATTTTCTATTCTAATGCCATCTACAAGTTTGCAGAGGATACAACCGTAGTGGGCCATATCTCAAATAATGATGAGTCGGAGTACAGGAAGGATATAGAGAGCTTAGTGGAATGGTTTCATGATGACAACCTTTCCCTCAATGTCAGAAAAACAAGAGCTGGTCATTGACTTCAGGAAAGGGGGCGATGTACATGTACCTGTTTACATCAATGGCGCTGAGGTCGAGAGGGTTGAGAGCTTCAAGTTCCTGGGAGTGAACATCACCAACAGTCTGTCCTGGTCAAATCACGTAGAAGCCACGGCCAAGAAAGCTCATCAGTGCCTCTACTTCCTCAGGAGGCTGAAGAAATTTGGTTTGTCCCCTTTGATTCTCACCAACTTTTAGAGATGCACCATAGAAAGCATCTTATCTGGATGTATCATGGCTTGGTACGGCAACTGCTCTACCCAGGACCGCAAGAAACTGCAGAGAGTGTGGACACAGCCCAGCGCATTACAGACACCAGCCTCCCCTCCTTGGACTCTGTCTTTACTTCTCGCTGTCTTGGTGAAGCAGCCAGCATAATCAAAGACCCCACCCACCCGGGACATTCTCTCTTCTCTCCTCTTCCATCGGGTAGAAGATACAGAAGCCTGAAGGCACGTACCACCAGGCTTAAGGACAGCTTCTACCCCACTGTGATAAGACTATTGAACATTTCCCTTATACAATGAGATGGACTATGACCTCACCATCTACCTTGTTGTGACATTGCACCTTATTGCACTGCACTTTCTCTGTAGCTGTGACACTTTACTCTGTACTGTTATTGTTTTTACCTGTACTACATCAATGCACTCTGTACTAACTCAATGTAACTGCACTGTGTAATGAATTGACCTGTATGATTGGCTTGTAAGACAAGCTTTTCACTGTACCTCGGTACAAGTGACAATAATAAACCAATACCAATACCAATACCAAGAGGAAACAATGAGACCCCAAGCTGCAAAAATTTAATTTTTAGCATCAGAGGTATTTAGCAGTAATTAAGAATATCACATCATTGAAGATTCACTTACACTGAAACAGTCAAGTCCTCACTTTTTCTAGTAAACTTAGGGTGCATCTATCATGCATGTTCAGCAATGTCAAACTATCCCATGTATTTTAAAACCAAGTCTTTTAGTTTAGTTTCACTATCATGTAGATTTGGGAGATTTGGACAATTTGGCGGGCACCTTCTGTGGAAGAAAAAACAGTGCTAACATTTCAGCTTAATAATCTTTCATTGAACATTAACTCAGGTTCTCTCTCCACAAATGCTACCCTAACTTTTGAGTAACTCTAGCATTTTTGATTATTATTTCAGTTCTGGCATCTGTATTTCTTTTTGCATTTTGGAAAGTATTTTCCAGCTCTCCACATTTAATCATGGATATGCAATATAATTTACATATTAACAACAGTAAGTGCTGATAAACTTGCATTATTTTTAATTAAATGTCTCCTGCCCTAGTTTCCTCCCAAAGCAAGAACAACCAGACCCCAATTATTCTTAACAGCATTGCTTAATGGTCAGGAGAAGCCTAATTGTTGAGGAAGCAGGACTGGGGATGAGGAGCAAGGGGGAAGAGGGGAGCTGGGGAACCTAATGTTACAATATGATCATCTCTAACCTGCAATTCCTCCCAGAAACCCCTTCCTCACAATTGCCAGTCTTTTATCACACCAGCCACTGTTGCTTCATGAGGCCCCAAGACCCTCTGCAAAAATGGCTGGCTGTGGCCTTCTGCACCTGCCCTTCCCATCTAACAGTTGTTTAGCCTTTCATCTGACCAGCTGCCAGTTAAGAAATAAAGATTTAAAAATGATGATGCAGTCTTGCCATTAAATTTAAGTTCCTGGTAAAGTGGTCTTAATTTGGTTGGCTATTGGCATGAAACAAAGGCAACCAAAAGAAATTGCAAGAATTCCTGCTTCTGTACCGCCCCAATCCGCACGTACGCACGTACGCACGTACACACGCACACACGCACACACACACACACACATATACGCAGGCACAAGCAATATATCTGCTGCAATTACCAGATGGGATTATCAATATCCTTACTTAAAAGGACAAATTTGTTTTATTTAATATAAACATTAGCCACATCTGAATAAAAGAAACAAGCAGAAATGGTGATGTGACCTCTTAGTGAGGTCATTGATCAAAGGGTTTGATACAAGTAGTCCTTCTCATTTTGTCACATGATAATCTGTTTCTACTGATTAGAAAAAAAGGTCAAGTCAATCCATGAACTTTTCATGTTTTCAGCAAAATCTGATTTGAGAGATAATTGAGAACAGGTTACTGCTGTCTTCTGAGGCAATTACTAATATGCATGAAAATGAGTGAGACTGACAGTGAGAGAAAATATTGCAAAAATGTATTTTCTTTATTTTGCTTTTTCCTTAACCAATGGCAAAAGGACCTTATCAATATTTTATAAGAGCAAGAAATATTACAGCTGCTGAAAATCTGAAATGAAAGCTGTTCTGCTGCTCCACAGATGCTGTCTAACCATTGAGTGTTTCCAGCATTTTCTGTTTTTGTAAGCTTTCCAGCATCCATAGTAATTTGCTTCTGACAAAAGCTCATTGACCATGTGGGAGCCACCTGATCTGTTGAGTATTTCTAGCATTTTCTAATTTTATTGTCAGTAATTTCATATTCTCCTATATAAGAAAATATTAGCAGGCACTTACAAATTATTTTGCTTTAAGCAAAGCATTTTCCTCTTTTGCGATCCAATGAAAAATCATTTTTGCAGCCTCCTCTAACTTCTTCGATTAATAATGTATGTAGCTTTACACTGTGGAGAGAGCAGTCTTGATTGATTCCTATAAGCAAATTGGATATCTGCCCCTTTATAACATGGCCTTTGAAAGATAGAAAGCTATGAATAAATGTGTAACGCTTGTAAGATTAAATGAAATGATCAATTCATTTTGCTCAGTTAATATGAATGAGCTTTTTTATAAACTGGTGAGTGTCACAGTGTGCTATAAACCTCTTGTTAACTGTAACAACAGTAGTTTATATAGTTCAGATACAAAAGGAGTGAATTACAAATGAGGTGCCATGTTTGGTTATCCTGAAAATTTGATGATATCCAACCAATATTTTTTTCCATCTGTTCGCAGGTGTGGGCATTGCTGCATTCTTTCTGGTATTTATTGCCCATCTGGAATTGCCCCTGAACTAAGAACATAGCACATTACAGCACAGTACAAGCCCTTCAGCCCATGATGTTGTGCCGACATTTTATCCTGCTCTACTATCTATCTAACCCTTCCCTCCCACATAGACCTCCATTTCTCTATTATTCATGTGGCTGTCTAAGTGTCTCTTAGACGTCACTAATGTATCTGCCCCAACAACCTCTGCCAGCAGTGCGTTCCATGCACCCACCACTCTCTGTGTAAAAAAAAACTTACCTCTGACATCCCCTTTATATCTTCCTCCAATCACCTTAAAATTATGTCCCTTTGTGTTAGCCATAAAAAGTCAGTGACATTGTTTGGCCTGGAGTCACCAGGCGGCCAGGCATAAGTAGATAAGAAATAGAGAAAGGAGTAAGCCCTTTGAGCCCATGAGCGTGCTCTACCATTCAATAAATATCATTCTATCCCACTGTAATCAACTCTTGAATGGACCTCTCATATGCTAAAAGATGAATTCTCAATCTATCAATTTACCTTGTCATGGCCATTGCATTTTATTTGTTTACCTGCACTTTCTTTGTTACTGCACCATCATATTCTGCATTCTGTTTTTCTTTTTACTACCTCAAGGTACTTGTGCATGGCATGACCTGCCTGGATAGCATGCAAAGAAATGTTTTTCACTGTATCTCAGTTCATCTGACAATAACGAACCAATAAACTAATACCATGTCTGAATTTTTTCCCCTCAATACTATTGTCCTGATCTAACAACAATTTCTTGATTCCCTTAATATTCAAATCTGTCAACTCCCTTCGTCGATATACTCCATTACTGAACCTCTTAAGTAAAGAATTCCAAAGATTATCGTGGGCCAAAGGGCCTGTTATGGTGGGCCGAAGGGCCTGCTTTGTGCTGTATGGTTCTATGGTTCTTATTTATTACTCTGTCAGTGAAAGAAATTCTTCTCATCTCTGTTCTGAATGGCCAACCTCCTAGTTTGGGTCTGTGGCCTTTAGTTCCTGATACTTCCATCGGGCAAAATTAACTCTGCATCTACCCCATCAAGCCCAGTAAGAATTTTGTAAAACTTGATGAGTGTTTTCTTTATCCACCTTCAGTACACAAACAAAGACAAGAGACATAAAACCAAAGCTCCACTTGCTATCTCGGAGGGACATGAAAGTTCCCACTAGAATATTTTGAAAAAGAACATGGGATTTATCTGGCCAATAATCACACCTCAAACAACATCACTAAGACAGGTTACCTAATGATTATCAAAGTGCATGGTATAAAGAGGCTGTTGGAGCTTCCTACATTACGGCAGTGCTAACACTTCAAAAGTGTTTAATTGTGCGTAGAGCACTTTTGGACATCCCGAAGTTGTGAAAAGCACCATAAATATGTCAGGTTGTTCTTTCTCACCTGAGTGGCAACACATTTGTTGAGATACAGGAAAAATTTATATGCATTATAAGAAGTAATAAGGTCTCACATTGCTATGACAAAGTCGCTAAAATTAGAGTGGAGTTGAAGAAATTGTTAGATATTGTCCCCAGGACTTAAAATGACTGAGTGCAGAGGTCAGTTTTAATCCTTATCTTCAATTTATTTAATGGAAATTTGCCATCAGGGCTTTTTTCAACTCATTACTATCTCTCACTGCTATTAATAAAGGTATCAATAATTAATCAGCATAACCAAGGCAATAGGTCATGGTGCTTTATTTAACACAAAACAGCAGCATTTCATTCTTTAGCTCTCTTTTCATCACTCAAAGAAAACAATCAAAGAATCTGAATAAACTACAAACCCATAGTGACTGACCATTTAAGATGAGTGAGAGACAATCAGATTTTGACTATAGCCCAAGGTTATTGTAATTTTCACTAGATGTTTTATTGATGAGATGCAAGGGGTTGGTGGAAAGCTTTGAATTTCTTTGCTCATGCTTTTACTTTTTAATTTAAGATTATCTCTGTAATCTCACGTGTAAACAGATGGAGTCTCAGAGGTTGCAGAGACTTATCCTGCATTAGCAAAGAATATGAATTAAAATGAATCTGATTTATTAATTATGCAACAGCTGTACAAACATAAAATTACTGGTTACTTAGAATTCAAATTATAGTAGCATTATTTTTTTCTTTTCAATTTTAATTTTCCAATTTTATACATTGTGCATTCAACTGAGGACCTTTATACAATAGCTTCAATTAAGATTTAGTTGAATTTTATCCCATGTGGGCTGTTCTGGTTGGGAAAAAGGTATGGGGAGATTGGATAAAGACTAATTAACATTTAAAGAAATCAAAAGCATTTGAATTTCAATTGCAGATTGTAAATTCCGTATAAACTCAGGGATTATGATCTTTAGCATTTGGCACATTGAATGTTGTGTATGGTATTCAGCGTTTAATGATTCCTTTTTGAAATCAACTTATAATGTTATTCATCTCCCATACTTCCAGTGAGCCAGCTCACTTACCCAGAGAGCAAACACACAAATCAAAGCTTGAGCAGCTGTTACTTTGGCAGCTACAGTACATGCATGTCCTTTGAAAACTCTTCCCCCAAAATAATTTGGGCAATGCAAGTTTCTCTGGTAAGTCCAGAAAGTTTATTATTACAATCAAACATAAACAAATATACATTGTATAAATGCGATGATTCTTGTGTTTAAAATCTTAAAGAGTTAATAGTGTATGTTTCACATATTTACTTCAGAGTAACCTAAATGTAGGATTCAAGTAAACCATGAACGGCAAGGGTAAAGTTTCAGTGGTTTGTAATAGTCAGCTGAAACTTCAAATTAATATTATAACATCTTCTATTCAATCCCTGTGTGCCATTTTACATGATAATCCCATTTAGCTTTTTGGTTACAATAGTTATGTTACCTGTGTCAGCTTGCCCAATGCCCTTGTTAGCAACCACATCGAAGGATTAACTATTGTGAAATAAACAGGACAGCTTCTAGTTATTTTACACCCTCTTCTTTTGTTAAAAAATATTCTTCTTATGCTCCTTCCAATATGTGCTAGGAGTGAGCCTTTGGCTTTGTAATTGTTTTCCTACTTTTGAGTCTGAAAGTGCAAGGTTCAAGCTTTCAAACCATTCTGATCAGTGAAGATCCCAGCTCCAGGTCTAAGTGGGATCCAAAGAGATTCCAGTGAGGGTGTGATTGTCTACACAACTAACCCACCCCACCACAACCACAACAACCACCTTCCATCCACTTCCTAACCTCACCTCACCCGTCACCCTTTAGGTTGTGGAGCCCATGTGACCTTGTCCTTATATCAGGATTAACCATTTTACTGGATGATCACTGAATTGATTTACTCCTTGTTTTCAAGGCATACTTTGGGCAACTGTATTTTGCTTCCCAAAGCTTGTTCAAAAACTAACAAGATTGGCAAATATACCACTACAAGGGTTGAATATAACACTATTCACACTACAATTTAGATGCTGAATACTTTTGCAGTTTAATATTCAGTCTCCATGTGATGCTGAAAAATGTTTTTATAATTGTGACTGTACAGTTTTCTATTAATAATTGTAACAAAACAATAAATAGCACTATTCAGAGAGACTGAAAGGTTAGGCTGGTAAAATGTGGGAATATCCTGGAATATGAAAAGATTTGGAAATTAATTTCTTCAAATTTCAGGTATTTTTCATGGGTTTTCAGAAAATAATTTTATCATCCAGTTACAGAAATATTTATTATTTTGCTCACATTTAATTAGTTGGCATTTTCATTGGAAATGGATTACTTTTGCCACTCCACTTTCCAGGGATCACTCTTTCACCTCAATTAAAGTAATCTCATTACGGAAAATCAAAAGAACCGCAGAGACTCTTCAGAGTTAACATTGAAGGATCTCCGACCTGAAACATTAACTCTGTTTCTCTTTCCACAGGACACTGTCTATCCTGCTGAGTGTTTCCAGCACTTTCTGCTTTTATTAACCTCATTAGGACCTCTTTCAACATATTGCACAGAACATTTGGGAACTTTTAACTCCATAAGTTTAGGCCTTACATCAAGGTTCATTAATGTTTTTAAAAAAGACCAGTTAACCTGATGGTTAACACCACTTGTTAGGTCACATTTACAGCATGCCTGTTTTGAATAAGTTATTTGTGTTCAAAATTTACAGCCTTTCCTCTTCTGAACCTTTGACATTGGGCAGCAAAACTCAGTGACTTGCCAGACAATTCACAACTTTAGTGGTGGTCTAGGACAATGGTGGGGTTCAACTCTAATAGGGTACACTTTCAAACAGTCTTCACACAACATTTTCTCCAGCACTGTCACTGGTACTTGGATCATTATTGTCAGCAGGGAACCCTCTTTGACTTTTCTTTTCTCCAGAGACATGAACAAAAAATTCTTCTCCCCACATCATACTCTACTTCATTTCCATACCATTGCCTCAACTAAGACCAGAAACTTGGCGCATACTGCAGATTGACTCTGAATTCATCTGATTCTTAAATTTCTTGGTACAGTAATTCAGAACTCCTGATGGAGTTTGCACTTTTATTTTGCCTTGGATTGTTACAGCATCATCTTCCATTCAACAGACTCTTTTAAAATAACTGGGCAAAATTATCCCAACAGTTAATGTTTTAGTCTCTTTATCAGTAGATATCTAACACTTATTTTAACAACGTTAGCACAAAGTGGCATTTGGAAACATTAATTAATCAGTTGCTGGTATTATCAAACAATTGCAAATGAATTTGAACTATTAAGTGCCAGTACTAGCTAAGCAAATCGTGAATGAGCATTCTGAAACAAATGCTTTTAAAAATCATTCTTGAAGTTAGACTAAACAGTATTCGCATGCTGTCATTTAGCTATGACTCCAAAGCGTCAAGATTAGCATCTTACCTCAATGGAATCCACAGCTTAGAACAGTGAAAAGATAACAGAAGAGTTTCACCTGCAGGCAGAACATTAAAAGAAATGCACAACCGTTGGATGTTTTGAGGTATTTTTTGGGCTCAGTCAGAATATTTTCAAAGGCACATGCATCAGCTACATGTTATTCACCCTGTGTGATTCCTGCTGCCTTATGCATTGTTTGAAGGTCCACGTCGTGATCCTCTACAATATTGATCTAAAAGTGCAACTGCAACAAACTTTCACTTCTGCTTTATTTTTACCTCAATCATGCCCAGCTTCACACAGGAAATGATACTGATGACTTTCCAGAACCCAAGCAGTGCATGCCCTCTGCAATATAAAATTTGTTCACAGTAGCTAAATGTCCTAGAATAACTGCCACCATTGACTTAAAATCCAACATCTTTTTGCACATAAATAGGTCCAAACTATGACATTGATTTTATTTTTATGTAGATGTTGAAGAAGATGGCAGAATAACGTTGATGATCATAGGGAAAAGCTAGATGAAGAGCTCCTCAAAGTTGATAACTCCACTGCACAATCCTTTAGGCTTAGAAACCCATTGGCTCCAGAATTATATTAAGAAATATCAGTGTATGTAATATGCCTTGAGCACTGTAATTGTTGCTGATGCTTCTGAGACCCATTAACCCTTTCTCAGAATTTGTTAGTTAGTTGTGGTTTTGAGGAATCACGTTTTGAAGGAGCAACCTCATCAACGAGTGATAATCAACTATCATGCACACACGTACCAATTTACCAATGTCTGCTATCTCACTTTAAGCTTAAGTTTAACTGTACTCTTCACAGATGAGTGCTACACTTCTAACATTCCCTCTTTCACACATTCAAAGTAGCTGAGTTGGTTTTTGCTACTAGATTAGAATGTAACAATTTCTCTCCTGAATTCAAACTATTTTAAGGCCCTGAGTCGCATGCAGTAACCCCAGTGCTGTCATTAGAACCTTTGTCTTGTTGAAGGTGACTGAAACCTATCCACTGTCTGACCTGAATAACTCCGAGGCAAACTTTCACCTGAACACAATGAGTGGCATCCCAAATACCTGTTTATCAATTATGCTGCAGTGACTCAAGCTCAGCACCCCCAACTCAATACAGAACATAAGCCGTCTCCAATGTCATTTACACAGACACACAGGGAACATAGCAAGTCACTTGGCCAGAAGAATAAGGGCTTTTTGTTACTGTTCCAGTCCTATGCAAATGTGTTATAAATCATCAAGAAGCATATTGAAGGGTCAAATAACATCATAAACATATGCAGTAAAGTTTCTGTTACTGAGATTTAGGTAATTATTAGCAGCTGGGTCTTACCTTCACTCAGTAATGTTTTTTACGTCATTAAGAACGTTAATACAATTTAGTTTTTATAAAAATGTGAAAAGATATAGAATGATTCCTTCATCAATATTTTAACCAAAGGAGTTGAGAGTCTTTGCAGACAAAGAACCACAACCATGATTGTCAATTTTAACTACAATAAAGGAGAACATTTTGATCTAAAAATTTATTTCTGACATTAAGTATTTTGTGCTTCACAATGATCAGTTTCAGTGCTAGTAAGAGGACTTGCCCTAAAATTCTCCAATATGTATTGAAATGAGACGCCCTGTTCATACAAACCTAATTAACCTCCACCAAGAGGTTACCATGTCTGACTGAGATTCCCTTGTCTGTCATTTTACACACTTTAACTTTTCTTTCCTTCTGGCTGATGATTGCAGAAATTGTTTAGTCTTGACTTTACCCAAACTGATTGAATTCTGAGTCTACTATTTATTGGCCATGCAAAGAAATGAATATTTTATTGTTCATTTTTCAAAGCTTTTCTTTGCACAAAAGTGCTCCTTTTAAGCCATTATGTTTGCCCTCTGGCACAAAAGAAATTCCATATTATTTAGCAAATGGTGCACCCAGATCAGGAACTACTTTTAGGAAACAAGCAGCTTCATCTCTAGGGCAGCAAACATTGAAATGGGTGCAAGAGCCCCTCTGTAATAGAAAAGTCCATTTTATATGTCATCTTTCAGAATGGTTTTCTAATTTAATGATAGCTTTGTACACTTACAATCCGCTACCTGCCTGCATTCCTTCGTTCCCCTTTTCTGATCAGCTTTAAGCAAAGGCTTAGAGTTATCTGCCTAGAAGTGAATTGCATAATGCTTTTTTCCCAGACAAATATAGTTATTTTTTTCTCAGGACTGAAACACAACATGCATTTCTGGTCATGTCTTACCAACTTGAGTTTTTCGAGGAGGTGACAAAGGTGATTGATGAGGGTAGGGTAGTGATACTGTCTACATGGATTTTAGTATTTAGCTTCTATCCCACTGTGATAAGACTATTGAATGGTTCCCTTATACGATGAGATGGACTCCTGACCTCAGAATCTATCTTGTGATGACCTTGTACCTTATCGTCTACCTGCACTGCACTTCCCTGTAGCTGTGACACTTTACTCTGTTTTCTGTTATTGTTTTTACCCTGTACTACCTCAATGCACTCTGTATTAACTCAATGTAGCTGCACTATGTAATGAATTGATCTGTACGAACGGTATGCAAGACAAGTTTTTCACTGTACCTTGCTACAAGTGACAATAAACCAATACCAATACAAGAGATTGTAGAAGCTGGAATCCAGAACAAAAAGCAAACTGCTAGAGGAACTCAGCAGGTCGAGCGGCATCTGTGGAGGGAGAGAAATTGTCGATGTTTCGGGTTAAGAACCTGCATCAGGACTGAGAGTGGAGAGGGAAGATAGCCGGTATAAAGAGGAGACAAGGAGTGGTGAGACTGGAGCCAGCAGGTGAGAGGTGGACTGAGGAGAGGTGAGGCATGATGGACAGAAGCCAAGTGAGGGAGGGGGAGGGATGGATCCGAGAGACAAGAGGCAGGTGAGTGATAGGTAGAAACAGACAAGGAAAACTAAGGCAGATGAAGCCGGCTGGGGGATGGAGAAGGTGAAGGCGGAGACAGAAGTTGGAGGATGATGAGCAGGGACACAAAGGTTACAACTGCTGGAATTTGTTAAGTAAGGAAGGTAATAATGGGAGAGATAAATGTCAGATGGAACCACATGGGGGAGAGGATCTGGCAGGCGAAGTGTGTGGGTACTAGGTGAATGGAACCAGGAGGGGGAGGGGTCAAAAATGGGTGATGGGGGTGGGCTGGAGGGGAGTCTGGGAAAATGAACAAAAATGGGAGGACCAGAAGTGGATCGCAAGGAGAGGGAGAAATGCCTACCCTGGTCATTGTCATTTTCATTTCTAACCCTATTCCCATTCAGGGTCAAAATTGAAGTCAAAATTTCTTGTGCGATATTCCTTTGGAGCACTACAGGTGAATTTGGATAAACTGTCTCAGAAGCCTCCATTGTTGGGGACTCCCTAGATAACTTGGTTATTGCAGTGCAGCGTCAGATTGATGTCTGCTAGGTAATTGAATTCTCCCATCAAGCATCACCAACCAGCCCTGCACTGACAGCCTCCCCTCGCCCTGATCTCGGACTCATTCGTCCTCACAGATCTGTGCACACCTCAATGTTCCCCCACACCACACATGCAAACTCACACACTCTCACACTTTCTCTCTGACTCTCTCTCTCTCACACATGCGCACACACATACGCACACACACAAACACACATTCCTAGTCCCATCAACCTGGTTGAGAGTGCTGGTCTCTGATTCCCCCAAACTAGTACCCCATCGCTGCATATTTTTAAAAAATTTTCTTGATAAATTTAGCCAAAGACTAAGACAGGTAAATTGTAATGAATATGATATGATTTATTAGTTATTGCAATAGCTGTTTAGGCACAGTGTTATCAATCATGTACAATTCACATCATGGTAACATACTTTTCCTTTTAGTTTTAATTTTCCATGATATATATATTGTGCATTGAACTAAGTATCTTCATACAGAGGTTTCAAATAAAATTTAGTTGAATTATAACCAATGGCTATGGAACCAATGAGGCTATTCTGATGGATAAACAAGTAACGGAATGTCAAAAAAAACTTAATTAACATCTAAAGAAATCAAAAATATTTGAACATCAATTTCTTATAAACTGAGAAATTATAGTAAGCAGCATTTGACCCTTTCAATGTATGTAGTGTATGACTGAGTGTTCAATGATTCCATTTGAAATCAACATAATGTTAAATCCGTCTCTTACACTTCCAGTTTGCAACCCAGTAATACTTGACCTGCAGAGCAAATATGCAAATGAGCAGCTGTTACTTTAGAGCATTCAGCTGGCTACCCATGAACTTTCTCTGTATGAATCTTCCTGTAAGTAACTTGTATGGCTGAGGTTTAAAGGGAGTGGGGAACTGAGGCCCTGTGAGTTTAAAGGAATGCAGAAAACAGAACCCAGTAAATTTCATCTTGAAACATACAAGCATCCGGACCCTGGCTCCAGACACAAATCCTACTCACATTCCTGAATCCTGGTGTTCCAACCTCGACACCAGCTCCACACCACCTGGCCCACACTTCCTATAATATACAGTGAGTATACAGGTCTGAAGATAGTGAGTCCAAGGACTTAATCATCGAAGGAGTGAGTCAGGTGATGAACCATCAGGATTTTCAAACAATTGAATACCAGATTATTGGAGTTTATTGTCGTTGTGATATGAACTGTATGGAATAAATACTTGAATAATGCTTTCAACAGAATGAGGCTACATTTTATATTTTATCTGGCAATCTGCTATTTGAATATCAGGTTGACACAATTGTCAGCTACATAGAACCAAAATCTTTTAATTATCTTCTAAATGTTGTTATAGTGAAAATCATAATAGTGATATAGCACCATGTTATGTTAATTTTGGTGTATTGAAAACATACTGCAAGGTGCTGCTAATTGTTGATGCACTGGGAAAAGGATGTTCCATTTGGTCTTTTTCCTCCCCAATTACAGGATGATTTCATCCATTTTTAAAAGGATCCTTGAATAATCCACAGAACTGTACAATTTTGATATTTTTTGGTTAACTTACTTTACTTGAGATGTCAAGGGCAGGGAGAGAATGCAGCAGAGTTTTAAAGATGATACCAAGCAGGAGAGCTTTTAGTTATGGGTAGAGTTTTATTTTTAGAAAAAAAGCTTCTTTCATCAGGAGACACAAAAGATTGCAGATGCTGGAATCTGAAGCATAAAACAAACTGCTGGAAGAACTCAATGGTTCAAGCAGCTTCTGAAGAGGCAAAGGGATGGTCAATGTTTCGTGTCAAAACCCTATATCAGTCCTTTCATCAGGACTGAGAAGACATTTTAATAATAAACCAATTCAGGAGTAAATAACTATAAGGCATTATAATCTAAATCTGAAGTAAATCCATCTCACTAGGTTGATGCAGCAACCAGCGATGTCATGTTACAAGTGTATTATTCATTGGTGAGACCACACTTGGAGAATTGTGTACAGTTCTGGTCACCTAGCTATATGAAGAGTGCCATTAAGCTGGAAAGGGTACAGAAAAGATTCATAAGGATGATACTGGGATTGAAAGGCTTGAATTATAAGGAGAGAGTGGATAGGCTGGGGCTTTTTCCCTCCACATGGAAGTAGTAATCACCTCCATCAACACACTATTGGATCCAATCAAGTTATAGCATCTGGTGGCCACATCCAATGCAAGCAGAAACCTACCTGAATGCTGCAGTGGGAACATAAATTGTTATGCAAGTTCAGGCTGCTGCCTTCACTGCTGCAGAGCTCAGTGTTCAAGGGCTTGCATGGAATCCAACAAGCTGCTTGCCAACAGATTACCAGGCTTCGTGCTGTCCTCTCTCAGGATGACAGTGTTCATGAAGCCTCCACTGCCAGTCTGCCAATACCTTTGCTGCTGCCTGTCTACTACAATTCATGTTGAGATGGTCAGTGTGTAACTGGGACTTATTTTCTCAAGGCTGTTCTCAAGGCCACCTGCAATCTCCTCTGCTGAGGGTCAGCAATCATGCACCAGCTGTGCTGCAGCTGCTGAGATAGCATTGCAAAGGAGCACCGGGATAGGAAAAGCACTGGAAGTCGGGCAGGGAGAGAATGTAGCTGGGAGATTGATTCAAGCTTGCTTGCAAGGTGATGCAATTTAATTAATGAATTTGTTTCACAATGTTATTTTGTGTTGGCTTATAATTTTTCATTGTGACCAAACACTGTGATGTTCAGTGACAGAAGGACAGCATTGGGGTCACAATGGTGATATCTCACTTGAACTAATCCTTCATGTAGAACCTGAGCAGAAATAGTCTGTCTCAATGGGTGAATCCCTGGAGAGCTCCTTATGCAGGATTTCTGTTTACTCCAGATGCATGGTCCTCAATACCATTGCAAATGTTCTTTCTCTACATTGAGCAGTCATGGGCCAGAGGTTCCCAGGACTCAGTGGGGCTGTTTCATTTATTCACAGAAGCTTTGAGCACATCCTTGAAACTTTCCCACTTGGTACATTCTCCATGACAGACCTCAGAATGGAGTGTCTGTTTTGGAAGTCTGGTGTTGGGAATGTAAGTGCCCACCCTTTGTAGCTGACCGGGAATAATTAGGATGCTGAGGATGTCGGCTTAGGAGAGGTTGGTTCACTTAACCTTTCAGGGAATTTGGAGGATTTTGTGGAGACAGTGTTGGTGGTATTTTTCCAGTGTTTTGAGATGCCTGCTGTAGGTATTCCAGGTCTCAGAAGCATGTAAGATGGAAGAGATCATTGATGCGAGTACTGAGTGATCCCTTTAAGTAGCATTGTTGAAGCTTCCTTTCTGCTGCTGAAGACATATTTTGTTTTGTAAGGTTAAGAGAGGACACTGCCTGGAACATCATACTGTGAAATGTAACTGGTTTGCATTAAGCCAAGTGCTCCCTTGTCTATGTAAACTTTCACATTTAGAGGCTACAATTCAGATAAATGATTAGGTATGGGGCAGGAAAACAAATCAAAAATATTTTTCTTTTCCTATCCCATGACAAATAATAACTACTGTGGTACAGCCTTTAGAAACACAAAAGGAAATGGATGAATTATTACATTTCACTGAGTCTGCCTAGAAAAAAGGAAGGTTCAAATGGTTACATAAATTGACAAATGTAACAGCGTTCACAAAGTAATACAGCACCCTTCTCTGTCAGTTCTGTGGGTTGTAGATCCTCTCAGAATTATAATCAGGCATGTTTAGCAACATATTTTTTTGTTCCTTTTATGAATACTGTGACAGAAAAGCCAAATAAGATGGACAGGTATCAGCTGCAATCTTTAGCATGTAGGAATAGCTAATGAGCATCAGGGTCATCAACTGAAATAAATGTGGTGCTAGGTTTTCTGAGTAGAATTGTGTTGGCAGCTTCAAAGTTTCACCCTTGTGTTGGAGACCATGTTATTTGCAGCAATGGATCAACTATTTAGTGTTGTAATCTATCCCTCCCTCATGGTCTCCCAAGTCTGACAAGATTTATGTTTGTTAATTGATAGTCACATGTTTATTTATTTGTTCACAGATTACAGGCATCACTGGCAAATCCAGTTTTTATTGCCCATCACAGAATGCTCTGAGATTCACCGGGCCACTTCAGAATCAACCACATTGATTGGACTGGAATCATGTATAGCCCACACTGGGCAAGGATGTTAACTTTGCCTTTCTCGAGAACATCAGTAAACCAGATGGCTTTTTACAGGTGCCTATCCCTTTAATGTATTATAATTTCATGAATGTTGCGTAATACTTGACCTCGAACAGAATCAGTGATCTTCCTCAATCAATGCCAATGGAATCGTTAGCATCCACTTGCCTATGCAACCATTTAACGTCACTCAAAGAACTGCACCCCCTCAGTAGTGGACTAAAGTTCAACCTAGATAATGTGCTTAATTCCTGGAGTGGAACTTGAACCCACAACCTTCAGACTCAGTGACAAAAATGCTAAAAATGAGGACAGAATTCCAGCACTCTGGCTTTGCACGTGCTGCACATGGAGAATATCAATTTGTAATCAGCACTGCAGCAGTGGCTACAGACCATTTTGCTTCAGTCGCAGCTACGTGAGCATTACAAGTGAGAAGGAGCTCTAATTGTGCTGCAGGTGTCATTCAAAATGCGAAAGCAGTAGAGGGCAGACTATCAGGTTACATACCACTGAAAGGTTTAAATGAGTCTTCAGTTTCCCACACACTGGTACACTGTCTCAGCCAGACAGGAAGAAGATTTCCTCAGGTAGCTGAATTGAAGACAAGTGTCTATGAGCAGACTGTGCCATCTACTGAACAATGGGCTACAGTTAAAATCAGATATGAATAAAGTGCTGGCAATGGCAGTGAGAGCCATGATCCGGAAGTTCAGTGGCACAACGTAGTTTTAGAGTAGCAAGTGTAGCATTATAAGGTTTGCTGTGCATAGAATCATCACCAATATGTTATTCTGCTATGTCAACATTTCCCTTAAACTCCAAATGGACTAACGAAATCAGCGGAATTAAACACCACACTGGTTTGTACTCTAGATTGCAGTGTTTAGAGTTAATATCATGGATAAATGCCCTTTGTTTTTTGGAATTGCAGCAGGCTAGGACTTTCACCTGCACACCTGCCCTGATCCTGATTTAACCTCAGGGGCAGCATAATCTGCATATCAGAAGAAGAATTTGTGTCATTCAGGACTCCATGAGGGGAAAGAATGACAAGCGCAAAGACAAAAGGGACTGCAGATGCTGAAATCTGGAAGAAAAAATCAGAACACTGGAAGAATTCAGCATGTCACGCAGCATCTGTGGAGGCAAAAGGTGTAAGTCAAAGTTTCAGGTCAAGACCCTGCATGAGAATGATGAGTGTTGGCTTTATTGTGAAACCATGGTCTTCTCTAATTCTGAGAGATTTGACTAACTATTAGTGTTTCTTTCTGTATGAATTCAACAAAAGCACATTTTATTTTAATGGGAAGTTCTCCGTATCACAAGTAATCCTGCAGTTTGCCCATATTTTACTCAGCAAGTCAATGTGGAGAACAGTACTGATCGGGTTGGGTGAGCACCCTTCACACCACACATACTCACACTGGTTCAAATCCAGCATCATGTAAAGGTGTTAGAGCAAAAGTCCAAACCATAATAGTCTATAGCCAGGCTGATGTTTTGAAATGCTGTGAACAATACAATGAAATATACTTGATAAAGGTACGGTCAGTGTATAATCATTAGCGCAGAACCATACAGATACATAAATCTTCTAGGAAACTCATTTGGGTCTATTATTTTAATATAATTAAGCATTATCAATATTTGAAAAGGAAGATTGAAAAGTTAGCTGCTGGGAGACCCTGTTGCATTCATAGTCAATGGCATCCAGAGTCACAGCAAGACATGGATTATCACTTATCACTGAGCCAATGATTTAGGTGGTCAGAATCACTGGGACAAGGAGATACCTTTCATAGAGAATTCCTTTAGGTTCTTGAGAGTAACTGAAGACTGCTGCCTGAAGTCTTTATCCTTTCAGTGAGACCACACAAAATATTGAGGAGCTATAGCAGAGCAAGATACTGAGGGCAAGGATGACATAGCAGCTGCACAACCAATGAAGCAGCAGAGAAGACACCTGCCAATAAAGCTAAGTGATACTGTCTTTTTAAAGATCCTCAATATGTGTTCTTCCCATCCTATGATCTGCCACACTTTCAAAGTATTTCCAATTGTTACTCTTTATTAATATGATCTTGACGAAATCGCACTTTTACCTGAGCATGTAAAAATAGAACATATTATACAAGTCCAATTAATATTGTGAGTGCATGCAGTAAACATTCACTTGAGGAGTTCAGATCATGGCATAAACAGTATACACTGACAACCTGATAACAATTCTATCATTTTGGACACATTTGAACAGTGCTTGTGTGTTCAGAGTTGTTTAGAAAATAGAAGCAGGAATAGGCCAGCTGGACCCTGAATCCTGCCCCACCATTCAATATGATCATGGCTGATCTGTCCCAGGCCTCAAAACTTTCCTGTGTCAGTTCCACATAGCCATTAATTTCACAATCTTTCGGAAATGTATCTATCTCCCCCTTAAACACCTCCTGTGATTGAGCCTGCACATCCACCAGGGTAGAGAATTGCAGAATCCACTGCCCTCTGTGAGTGGTAACATCGGGGTGGGGGTGGGGGGGGGGGAGGCGGAGATGGAGTTTAAGCAAATATGGGAAAATTAAAGTGGATTAGTGAAGGATTAGTGTAAATGGGTGCTAGATGGTTGGAGTGAATTCAGTGGGCCAAAGGGCAGGTTTCTGTGCTGTATTATGATATTATGACACTATGACTACGCACCTCAGTTTTAAACGACTGCCACTTTATCTTGTAACTATGTCCCTTCGTTTAAGACTCTCCCAGTAGTGGAAACATCTCGACAACTAACGTGTCGTGCCCCCACTTCGAATCTTCTATGTTTCAATAAGATCACACCTCATTCTTCTAAACAAAGAATACAGATTTAACTTTTTTTTAGCTATTTGTGATAGGACAACCCTCTCATTCCAGGAAATAGCCTAGTGAATACCTTCTGGACTGCCTCCAATGTTAGTATATCCTTTGTTAAATAAGGGAACTAAAACTGCACAGCACTCCAAGTGCAGCCTCATCAACACCCTGCACAACTGTAACAATCCTGAACAATAAAGGCCAATATGTGTTATTCAGCACATTGGCCTGCATGCTAACCTTTTGCATTTCATCGAAACCTTTCTGTTCTCCAGTCATTTGCAATCTCCTTCCATTTAAACAATAAGAATGCCTTTTGATTCCTTCTACTAATCTTCATGGTTCAGGAAAGGGGGTGGTGTATATACACCTGTCTACATCAATGGTGCTGTGGTCGAGAGGGTTGACAGCTTCAAGTTCCTGGGAGTGAACATCACCAACAGCCTGTCCTGGTCAAATCACGTAGATGCCACAGCCAAGAAAGCTCACCAGCACCTCTACTTCCTCAGGAGGCTAAAGTAATTTGGTTTGTCCCCTTTGACTTTCACCAACTTTTACCGATGCATCATAGAAAACATCCTGTCTGGATGTATCACGTCTTGGTACGGCAACTGCTCTGCCCAAGACCGCAAGAAGCTGCAGAGAGTTGTGGACACAGCCCAGCGCATCATGGATACCAGCCTCCCCTCCTTGGACTCTTTACCTCTCATTGTCTTGGTGTAGCAGCCAGCATAATGAAAGACCCCACCCACCCGGGACATTCTCTCTTCTCTCCTCTTCCATCGGGCAGAAGATACAGGAGCCTGAGGGCACGTACCACCAGACTTATGGACAGCTTCTACCCCACTGTGATAAGACTATTGAACGGTTCCCTTATACAATGAGATGGACTATGACCTCACGATCTACCTTGTTGTGACCTCGCACCTTATTGCACTGCACTTTCTCTGTAGCTGTGACACTTTACTCTGTACTGTTATTGTTTTTACCTGTACTACATCAATGCGCTCTGTACTAGCTCAATGTAACTGCACTGTGTAATGAATTGACCTGTACGATCGGTTTGTAAGACAAGCTTTTCACTGTACCTCGGTACAAGTGACAATAATAAACCAATACCAATAAACTCCATTTGCCAAGTTTTTGTCCTGTTGCAGATTCCAAATATCTTCATCGCAATATGTCTTCCCACCTACTTTTGCATCATTAGCAAACTTGGATATCTTACACTCTTCCCCCTCCTCTAAGCCACAAATATGATTAGTAAAGAATTTAGGGCCAAGGACCGATCCTTGGTGCAATCTACCAGTTACATCTTCCTGTATGAAAAAGACCATTTATTCTGACTCTCGCTTTATAGAGTTATACAGCACCGAAGCAGGCCCTTCAGCCCACCATGTCTATGAAAACTGTCTATACTAATTCCATTTACCAGCATTTGGTTTATAGCCTTCTATGCCTTGGCGATTCAAGTGTTCATCCAGATGCTTCTTAAATATAGTGAGAGTACCGGTCTCCCCCACCTTCTCAGGCAGTCTATTCCAGTTTGCAACCATTCTCTAGGTGAAAAAAATTCTTCCTCAGATCCCCTCTAACCCCCTTACACCTCACCTTGCATCTATGCCCTCTGATCTGCCCTAATATGTCTCTCATTATTCTGTACACTATATGACAACCAGTCTTCAATCCATATTATCACACTTTCCCTAATTTTGTACACTTATCTTGTGTACAAACCTTTTATGTGGCAACTTGTCAAATGCCTCTGGAAGTCCAAATACACCACATGTCCAGGTGTCCCTCTGTCAAGTCTTGCTATTTGTTTTGACGTTATTTGCCAATTTACTCTCATCATCAATTTTCTTCCCTCTTTTTGGCTTTTTAAACCCTGCTGCTGTTTACCTGAAAAAGTTCCAGTCTTTTAGTCTACCATTGGCTTTGCCACCTTGTATGATCTAGTTTTTGATTTAATATTTTCCCCGACCTCCTTTGTAATAGTACATGTTTCTCATTGATTCTTTCTGTCTAATTGGGATAAATTTCTGTTGAGCTTTATGAAGTAGTTGCTTAAATAAATGCCACTGCTCATTCACTGACTTTAGCCTATTTTTCCAGCCCATTTTAGAAATCTCTTCCTTCCTATCTTTGTAATTCCCCTTATTTAAGTGGAGGACTATGGGCTTGGACATGAGGTATGTGTCCTCAGATTATGTCTGGAATTCTACAATTTTCTTGATTAACAACACTAACCCTCCTCGTTTTCCTTTTGGGAATTTTGAATAACCCGGAATATTGATTTCCTATTCTTGGTCACCCTGTGAACACATCTCTGTTAGCAGTTTATTTTCCCTTGTGCCATCAACTCATCTAATTACAAATACTTTCAAGTTACAATTACAAATGCATTCAGATAAAAAGCCTTAAGCTTTGACTCTACAATGTTTACTTTCTCCAATTCCAATTTCTGTTGCACATTTTTGTTTGTATTTTCTGCCCCTTACTACCACGTGCTGCTGCTTTTTTATTTCTTTTGATTTATTAAGCTTCCTGTCACTTGAACCCTCTCTTCTCTAATTAGCTTAAAGTCCAGTCTGTATCCAGTGATTTGTGAGGGACACGGTCCTGGCATTGTTCGAATAAAACATGTCCCAATAAAACAACTCGCTCTTCTCCAGTACCAGAGCTGTTGTCCCATGAATGAGATCCCATTTATCCCAAAGAAACATTTGAGCCACATACTCAATTCATCTTCCCCATTGTACTGGACACATTACACTGTACACTGTCTATGTTGACTTTGCCTTATACTGGGAATTAAAGCATTTCTATTCCTTAGGTATCCAGTTAGTGTGTCCAAAGAGAGTGAATGGTGCAGGTCAATGCCTTGCATTCTGGCAGCTGTCAGGGTGTTTTCATTCTGAAACACCAGAGGCCAACTACCAGGTGATAAAGGCTATTTGCTGATGGCACAGCTAATCACTCTGTGCACAAAAGTTAAACATTTAAATATGTCTTAAAAGTTAAACATGTGCACCGTGCATACATTAATATCAATACTGCCATATGAAATCTGATAAACCATACAGTTGGCTGTGAACGATGGTCTAAGAGATGCTGATAGCTGGCCAGTGGATCTATAGACAACTACCTGTGGTGCTGCCTGTACACTGAGCACAGAAGTTATGGATTGTGGAGGATTGGGGCATATCTGAACTTTCAATCTGCCACTCGATTCACAGTCCAGTGACGTTCCATAATGTGCTGAGAGGTCAGAGATAGCTCATGACTGGCTCCTCAGCTCCATATTGATGATGGCTTAATTTAAAAAGATAAATTTGTAAATTATTTTTCCTTATTTCACTGCATATTTATATTTTAATCATTGTTATGTTTTGCATGTTCAAGTAAATGCATCATTCTTAATTTTTTCTTAATAACTTTTAGTATTTTTTTTCATCAGACATATTTAGAATTCTAGAATGTGCTGCCTAAAGAGGTGGTGGGGGTGGATACTCTCACGGTATTCAAGATGTACTTGAATCACCGAGGCAGAGAAGGCTTCAAACCTAATGTACGTAAATGGGATTCCTGTAGATAGAAACAATGGGCAGCATGGACCTGATGGACTGAAAGACCTGTTTCTGTGTTGCATGGCTAATGACTCAATGAGAAGCAGTGAAAAGGCCATTTGACAGCACAGGTTGTCAGAAGACCACCAGGGTAATCCGTGGGCAAGGCCTTGTTTTCTGCCACCTAATTGCTGCTTGTGGAAGTCTCTACTTCACAGGACAACCAAGGCATTGATGTTGATGAATTCTTAGAAGCCAGCATGGTCACAAAAAGTTGGTTCAGTTACTGGTTTAGTGAGTAGTGACCATGAGGTATAGACCAGGATCAACACAGTCCAACCCATTGATTTCTCTGTCTGGGTTACTTAGCAGAACAGGTATCAAAATTCATGGCAGCCTGCTACACATAACAAAACCTTGCCATCATGAGGCAAGGCCCTTGCCATCAACTGAAGAACAGGAGCCTGAAAAGAAAGAGGAAAGGTAGGATTGAGGTGACTTAAATATCTCCACCTGTCCTGCCCATCCATGAAAAACATTATTCAAGCACAGTATCAGTATCTGAAACTCCAAGCCCCCATTAGCTAAGACCCCTGCCTTCCCTTTCCTCTATTGACTATCACAGTATATGCTTATGCACAATGGAAGCTTGAAAAAAGATAAACATTCCAAACTAACTTTATAAATTGAATGAAGCCATTTCATGCACAAACGTTAACTAATCATCTTTTGCATTCCCTTAATGCCTATATTCCAAGTTCCGTTACCTGACATGGAGCCCTGTGCAGTGCGATTCCTGTAAGGGCAGCACAGCTGGTGGAAGACCGCTGACTTTCCAAGAGGATGACCTCAACTCACTCTGCGCTGCAAGACCTGGCTTCTGACAGCACCACCAAGGCACTGGTGGTAGCAGATAGAGTCGGCCAGTTGATCTGCAATGTTAAGGATCCTGGCAGACTGCCGGGGACAGAAAGATGAATATCATACTGCTAACATTGAGTAAAGGGCAGACACAGGCAAGCAAAGACATAAGCAATTACCAACACATGCCCTTATAAGACACATATCATAACACGTACCTTTGATGGCATTGGTATTGATTTATTATTGTCACTTGTACTGAGGTACAGTGAAAAACTTGTCTTGCATACCGATCGTACGGGTCAATTCATTACACAGTGCAGTTACATTGAGTTAGTACAGAGTGCATTGAGGTAGTACAGGTAAAAACAATAACAGTACAGAGTAAAGTGTCACAGCTACAGAGAAAGTGCAGTGCAATAAGGTGCAAGGTCACAACAAGGTAGATTGTGAGGCTAAGAGTCCATCTCATTGTACAAGGGAACCGTTCAAGTGTCTTATCACAGCGGGATAGAAGCTGTCCTTGAGCCTGGTGGTATGTGCCCTCAGGCTCCTGTATATTCTACCTGATGGAAAAGGAGAGAAGAGAGAATGACCTTGTCGCTTGAACTGAATGTGAGAAAGAATTGCTCTGTTTAACATTCAAAGAGCATTTTCCTCATAATGTTGGAATGCACCATTGCTAGCACAACGTTATTGACTATAAGATGCAAGACCAAGGAACAGATGTGAGATGAGGCAGTATGGTTTCAAGAACTTGGTAAGGTGAAACCAAGTGCCGCACAGCAGGTAAGTCAGAATCAGGTTTATTATCACTGACGTATGTCATGAAATTTGTTGTTTTTCGGCATGTCTTGTTATGTGCAAGACATAAAAATTACTATAGTTACAGAAGTAAATAAATAGTGCAAAAGAGGAATAACAAGATAGTGTTCATAGATTCTTGGACCGCTCTGAAATCCGATGGCAGAGGGGAAGAAGCTGTTCCTGAGACATCGAGTGGGGGTCTTCAGGCTCCTGTACCTCCTCCCCGATGGTAATAACGTGAAGAGAGCATATCCTGGATGGTGAGGGTCCTAAATGATGGATGCCACCTTCTTGAGGCACCGTCTCTTGAAGATGTCCTCAATGGCAGGGAGGTAATGGAGCTGGCTGAATCTACAACCCTCTGCAGCCTCTTTCGATCCTGCACATTGGAGCCTCCATACCAGGTGGTGACAGAACCAGTCAGAATGTTCTCCACCATACATCTGTTGAAATTTGCAAGAGTGACATACCAAATCTCCTCATACTCCTAATGAAGTAGAGCTGCTGGCATGCCTTCTTCGTGATTGCATCAATGTGTTGGGCCCAAAAATAATGCAACCTTGCCACTAGGTCTTGCTTGGCTGTAACAATGGCTTTCTTCTATGAGAGAGCTCTGTTGCCTGGATTCATGAAAACATTCCTATTTGATTATATAAAGTACATAAGCTTGAAATTGAAACTTTCAAGTGAATCAGGTTTCAGCGTGAAGTTATAGAATTGATTTTTGGTTTGCATTTGTATTTTAGAAAGTTCTTTATGAAATTTGTGGAAAATTTCATATTATATTTTCTTGCAATATAGAAGGCTGTTCAGCCCATTATGTCTATGCCAGCTCTGAGAGCAATCCCCTCAATCCCATTTCCTCACTTAAATGTATATGCTTTAATAGAAGCATATTTAACATAAGAATGCAAATTTCCTTGATTTGCTAAAATATTTATTAAAATTGTAGTAATTTGCTGAGTTATATTGTTACCTTACTCATCATTATCTTTTCATATTCTGTATCCGTATGTCACAAATTTACAAAATGGAATATGGGATAGAAAATACAAGCAAATCAACAAATCTAACTGCCATAATGTTGAACAACATAGAAATGTCCTTAACAATAGCAGCTAAAGTAAGTTCTAATCTTCAAAGGCATGTGCATGCTGGGCTGTGCTGATGGCTTGTCAATGGATAGTCTGCCATCTAGTGTAGTTTCTGTGCATTGTTGCAGATTGCAACGTGCTGCAAAGGTGAATGAGTTCCAGCAGTCTTGAAAAGCTGCTCTGTCCTTGCCCTTGATTAAGTCATAAAGTGGTTCCTGCTTTCGATCAGGAAAACGACATACTTCAACCATTCTCCATAAGAGAACATTACACAAAAGAAGTACTACCAGTGTTTATATATAATAGGAAAGCTATCCATTGTATGTAAATGTTGTGATATTTATAAATCAATTTTTAAAAAAATTTTATTTACAGTGTGGTAACAGGCCCTTCAAGCCCAACAAGTCCGCGCTGCCCATTTTAAACCCAAATTAACCTACCCGCACGTCTTTGTAATGTGGGAGGAAACCAGAGCACCCGGAGGAAACCCACGCAGACACGGGAGAATGTACAAACTCCTTACAGACAGCGATGGGAATCGAACCCCGATCGCTGGCGCTGTAATAGCGTCGCACTAACCGCTACGCTACCATGCCACCCCCCAGTGGAAGTGTAATTGTAATCAATGTTACAAATGTTGTAACGTTATGAGAAAAAACTAAGGTAAGATATGATCAGGTATCTTTGTTAGTCACATGTACATCGAAACACACAGTGAAATGAATCTTTGGTGTAGAGTGTAGGCAATTGTTTCATCTTTCAAAGATGAGTAAGTTCCTTGCTCATAAAATAGTGCAAAGTGTTTTGACTCTATCATAGTGGCATGGTGTGGCACAGCTAGTAGAGCCACTGTCTCACAGTTCCAGCAACTCAGATTCAGACCTGACCTCTGATGCTGTCTGTGTAGAGTTTGCATGTTCTCCTTGTGACTGTATGGGAGTCCTCCAGATGCTCCAGCTTCCTCTGTTATTCCAAAAACATATAGGTTGGTAGGTTAATTGGCCACTGTCAAGTGCCGCTATGTGTTGACACCTGGTAAAATCCAGGAAGAGATGATGGGAACGTGGAGAGGATAAAATGATTCAGGGTAGGATTAATGTAAAAAGGCCACTTGCTAGTTGACACAGACTCTGTGAACCGAAGGGCCTATATCTCTTTGTAACTCAATGACTCTAATGCATTGTTTATGAAATAACTCAATACTAAATTGTGATTTAATCGGGGTGGTGGTGATGGTGGTGGGGGTGTCACCTTTCTCCCACATAACTACCCTGAACCTAAGGCAGGCACACAGTTCTTTACCCAGATAATATACTGGTAAAGTGAGTAAAGAATATTCAGCATACCACCAGCTGTGTGAATGATTGTTGACTGATTGTGAACTCCTTATCCTTGCTGTTGATTCTCACGCTATTAATGTCTTCTTTACAAGTTTAATATTGAAAATTCAGAGTTTCAGAATCCCCTGTTTCATCCTGGTTAAGGATGTGAATTTACAATTTATAGTATTAAAAATAACTAGAACTGTGTCCAAAGTAAAAGTTGATTTTAATTTTCAAATTTTAGGTAATTGGTTAATTAGCTGAAGACTTAGAGTCGGGAAAAGAAATTAGTAGGTACGCAAATAGCAGGACATGACTTGTGGTGTCCTGTAAGAATTTGTGTTGGGGCTGTAAGTATTCACTGTAATTATAAAGGACTTAGATAATGGATAGAAAGCTACAAAACCAAGTCAGTCAATGACTTAACTGTAAACAGTGTAGATGTATTAAATTACAAAGTGACATTAAAGGATTAAATAAATAGGTAAAACTGTGACAAATGGATGTTAGTGCAGATAAATGTGAGGTCATCCACTTGGGACCTGAAAAAAAATGAGTGAAGTACTTTTGAAATGATGAAAGCTAGAAACAGTTGGGGTCAGTAGAGATTAGAAGGTCAATGTACATGGATTATTAAACTATCAGGGACAGGAAAGAAAATAATCAAAATGGTTTAATAGAATATCTGGAGGATGGAGTACCAGAAGGATAAATACTAAAAAGCCCTTTTTACACCACACCTGGAGTATTCACTGAGAGTGATTCTCGGCACCACTCCTGAAGAAGGATACATCAACCTCTGAGGAACTACAGTATGGATTTCCTTGGAATCAAAGATTTAAATTAAGAGAAGAGATTGCATGAACTATGTATTGCAGTACTTGAATTTAGAAAGTTAAGGGATAACACAGAGTGAAACTATTTCCATTGGTTCCACCAGACCATAGAATAGATATTACAGCCAGACCTTCATGACCACAGTTAGAGAACACATAGACATGCAGAGGGTGGTAGAGATTCAAACAGCTCTTTAGTAAGCAACAGTTGATGCTAGGTTAACTGTTCATTTAAAATTTGAGTGATACATGTGCGATAATCCCCAATGCATATTAAGTGATATGGGAAAAGGAGGGTGTATGGATTGAAGTCATGGATTTGCCATGCCCTCACTGAATGGCTAAGTAGCCTGCTTCTGCTTCCATGTTTTTATATTAAATTTATCAACTTTGATTTTTTTTAGTATCCCCAAAAATGTATGCTTTTTAACAGGAAAACTCCCATAGCAATGCCCCTGGTATTGAACTTCCACTCATCAAGGATTTTTCCACAGTGGGTACCAGTTCTCAGGGCTAGAGAAGTGAAATGGGAGTGGAAAGTATAAAATTAGATTTTTAATCCAATTTATGCTTAACACACAAAGGCATTCCTGACACAGGCAGAGCAAATATTGCAGACACTTCACTATGATACCTCCACATTAGTTTCTACAGTTAGACTTATGTTTGCAGAATATGGAGGTTTCTTCTTGATTAAGAATGTAAGATGTTGATAACTTTCAAATGCTGTCAAGCCTTCACTTACGCAGAGGGCTATTTTCCCTTGTTACCATCTTGTGTATGCAGATTTTTTCACGAGGCAGAAGAAAAAGGCACTTGATTTATTTTCAACGTAAATGATGGATGAAGAACAACATATAAAGTCCATTATTTCACAGGAATGGTGGATGACAAAATATGATAGTTCAACTTTTGAGTGAATAAGCAATAAATTGTAATGGAGCCAGGGAAGAGAATTTCAGCAATTGATAATGAAGCATTTATTAATATTTTAAATGTATTCTTTGTTTCCCCACTGGACACGTGTTTTAGCAAAAGCAAGATTTTAGATGACTGAGCAAATATTTTAAGGTAACTTTTCAAAGAGAGAGGAAAAATGTGTAGCTTAATTATGTGTCGAACTAGCCAATAAATGGATTTCTTTTAAAATGCATGTGGAAAGGAAAATTCCTGATTAAACCTGGTGGGTATAAATTGAAACTGAAATTATTGTCATTGTTTTAGATTTGTTATATTGGGGTTATATTGGCTACAACTGACTTCAGACTGAAAGCAGCACAGCATATCATAACGTACCACAAAGGCAGTTTCTCAAGGATGAAACTTTTAATTAAGCCTTCTTGCCGCACAGATCAGATACAAAAGTTCTAAACTTCCAGCACTTTCTTCCATTTAATAAATTTTTTACTAGTGCGGGAAGTTCTCTGGCATTGTCACAGGCACTGCTTATTAACTTCACGATAAACTTCAACTAGCATTCTGCTTTATCGAAACAACAATGATTGAAAACAATCTTAAGACTTCCAGCTAATGACAAAAACAGATTTCTTGCAGAACATTAACATCATCAGGATACGGGCCAATCTGCTCCACCTTGCACCCAGAGCTAGTCTATTTCCTTTGCACTTTCTTAGTGTTTTTTTCCTGAAAGCAAGCCAAGTGCCTATACTGCATTTTTCCAGCCCCTGAATCCATCAAGAGCACCCAAAAGAGACATGCAGCAAGGTGATGTAGGGTAAAAGGCAAATGCATTACTATTTTGTTGAGGGAACAGGAACACTGTGGGGTCCAAATAGATAATATGTACGTAAGACACAATCATTGACTGGAATGCAAACAGTGTGCCAAGTTCTTGCTGCCTGTTTACTTCCATGGTTGCTATGTCCAGCCAGTACAAACTCTTTAACATTCAGCTTTTCATTGGCTGGATGCATCAGCAGGGGACCAAAATGATGAGTTCATAGGACAAATTAATGCAAGCTTTCACCGCTTAAAGCTGGCTTGCACCTCTTACAAAAAAAGAGGTGCACTGTGGTTCTAGCAGGCAGGGAAACAATAAAAAAAAAGCCTAATTTGGGGAGAGTGGGATGAGAGGTTTGTGTGCAGCAGTGTAAGTCTCGTTATCAAACGTAGAAAATGGTAGACAAGCTCTGTTTCTGTAGGGAGCCAGAAGACCCATGAGACAAATGCACAAGGGGCAGTGAGTGCAGATAGTTCTCGAGATTAATGCTACTGTGGTCCCAAGGAACAAGATGCAATGTTGGAAGAAATTAGAGTCATAGAATCATAGACTAATACAGCACGGAAACAGGCCCTTCAACCCAACTCTTCCATGCCGACCAAGACGCCCATCTAAGCTAGTCCCATTTGCCTACATTTGGCCCATATCCCCCTAAACCTTTCCTATCCATGTACCTGTCTAAATGTCTTTTAAATGTTGTTTTAATACCTGCCTCAACCATTTCCTCTGGCAGCTCGTTCCATATAGACATCACCCTCTATGTGAAGAAGTTGCCCCTCAGGTCCATTTTAAATCTATGCCCTCTCACCTTAAACGTGTGCCCTCTCATTTTTCATTCCCTTTCCCTGGGAAGAAGACTGCGTGTGCATTCATCCTATCTATGCCCCTCATGATTTATACAAATTCAGTGAACACACATACATAGCCACGGTCTAATGACTGAGTCTTCAAATAGTTGCCTACTAAATGCACTGCCAGTGTCAGATCTTGCTCAATGCAACACACCTTCATGGAGACACGAGACTGCAGATGCTGGAATCTGGAGCAACAAACAACCTGCTGGAGGAACGCACAGGTTAAGCAACATCTGGGCGGTGTAATTATTAACATGCCCCCCCCCCCCAGCTCTCTCTCTCTCCTTCCAATCCTCCTCTAGTCGCCTTATTTTTGTCCCATTTCCTACACCACCCCCTCCAGCCCCCCATCATCCATTTCACTCCCCCTCCCCCTCCCCGTCCTGGGTCCATCCACCCATTACCTGCGTATTTCACCCACGGACTCTCATCCCTCCCCCATCTTGTCCTGGTTCCTTCTACCTTTCATCTCTCCCCTAATAGTTCCCATTATCACCTTCCTTATTTATCAGATTCCAGCACTAGTAGCCTTTGTGTTCCCGCTTATCACCCACCAGCAGTTGTCTCCACCACCCTCCCCTCCCCATTCCTGGCCCCATCTTCCTCCTTTTTTTGTTGTCTGCCTCCATCTATCATGTCTCACAATTTCACCCTTCCCCCCTGGTTAGATCTGCCCATCATCCTTCTACACTCCCTCCCCACCTTCATAGAGCAACAATCACCTCTGGCTTCTATCACACCAGTCCCCCTCTCCTCCTTGTACTGGCTATTTTCCCCATCCACTCTCAATCCTGATGCAGGGTTTTGACCTAAGATGTCGACAATTCCTTTCCCACCACAGATGCTTCTGCTGACTTTCTCCAGCAGATTGTTTGTTACAACATACCTTCAGCAATCTCCATTAATCAGCACACATTTCACACCTAGCCCCCTCTCTCTTTCTTTTAATTGAACATTTACTTAGTTCTACTTACTTCGTACTTTCCAGTAAATTACAGAGAGGTAGAGTTATCACTGCCAGTCTCACACCCACATCCTACAATGCGCACATGTTACTTATTACTAGAGTATGAGTCAAATCATCAAGATAAATTGTACAAATGGAGGATGAGATAGAACACGAATGAGATGAGATACAGTCCAGCTGTATGTCCAAAACTCAGTGGATGAACTGATACTGGCTATCACTGGGGTAACCCAAGGATGAGGCAGTGGCCAGCATACATCAATGATGACAATATTCTCAAAACCAATACTTCATATGTAAACAGAAAATGTCAGAAAAACTCAGCAGATCAGCCAGCATTTGTGGAAAGAGAAATAGCTAACATCTCAGGTCATAGACTCTTCATCAGAATATCTGGGAAGTTTATGAGTATGTGTGAGAGAACCAGCACAGTGAAATAAGTGTAAGAATGGGATTGATCGGATTGCCCTGAGACCCAGCATAGAGACTGTGGGTCAAATGGTTTCTTACAATGTCACAAGAAATCTTGGCCCAACTCACCGATGATTTGCGTCTCCTCTTCAATAGTTGGTTCTAAATTTGTCATCACATAATGTTTTCAATGGTTCTGGTATGTCTCTTGGTTCAATAAGAGCACTTTTGACTTTTGCTCCAGTCCCCACGAGATATTATTAGTACCACAGACTCATACTACCTTACCAATAACCCAGTTCTGCTTGTTGTATTGGTTAGTTGATCTTAGTACTCTCACTTTCTCACCTCGCCTGAACTGCTTTTCTTTGGTTCTTGGGTTATTCACATGAGAATCATGCACAAAATTTCAACTGCTTCAAGAAATGCTTCAGGAAGGCAGCATCCGTCATTAAGGACCCTCACCATCCGGGACATGCCCTCTTCTCATTACTACCATCAGGGGGGAAATACAGGAGCCTGAAGACCCAGACTCAATGATTCAGGAACAGCTTCTTCCCCTCTGCCATCAAATTTCTGAATGATCCATAAACACATAAGAATATAAGAACAGAAGAAATAGGAGCAGGAGTAGGCTATCTGGCCCGTCGAGCCTGCTCCGCCATTCAATAAGATCATGGCTGATCTGGCCGAGGACTCAGATCCACCTCCCTGCCTTTTCCCAATAAACCTTAATTCCCCTACTAGGCAAAAATCTATCTAACTGTATCTTAAATATATTTAATGAGGTAGCCTCTACTGCTTCCCTGGGCAGAAATTCCACAGAATTGATCCATGAACACTACCTCATTATTCCTTTTCTTTGCACTGCTTATTTATTTTTGTAATTTGTATATGATTTTGCACTGAACTGCTACTGCAAAACAACAAATTTCATGTCATATGTCAGTGATAATAAATCTGACTCTGAACTGCTCTCTCTCCACACTCTACTCCAAAGCTAGGCTGTAGTAAACTGAAGTTCCTTTGAAATCTGCAATACATCAACAGCTCTGCTAGAGTGAATTCAGTGGTGAATTTTGACATTGCACGATACTTGAATAACTTTAGCTAACCAAAATCTCATGGTTTAACTTAAGCCACCTTGGTATAGCAGGCTCTTCAAAGCTCCCTTGAGAATGCATACACACCTGTCAGCTGCTCCGTTAGAGGATGGATGGTATGAGGGAATTAATGATACTGTTTCATCTCATGAAGCATTCAAACAGACATGACAGCAACTCTTTAGGTATACTGCAAAGATCAGTCTCAGCTCCTCAATTGCATGATCCCATATGTCACACTTCAATCAGTTTGGAATGAGTATCATTAAGATCTAAATTGTTTTTGCTGCCTTTCTGACCAAAATCGATGTGGTAGTGTTGGTTACCTCCACGTCTGCAGATACATCTTTGGTGGTTTTGTTCTGCAGCACTGAAGTACTATATATGCTTTCACTAAAGCTTCTAGATGTTTATGGACATCTGGCCAATACAAGAAGTTTCTGCCACTAGCTTTTATATTTACAATGCTTTTATTGTTGAATGCAATTCATCTAACATCTGTCTTCTCAGGATATTGGGGATGAGAATTCTGTATCTCCAGTTTAGACATTCTTGCTTGGGGGGCAGGGGGGGGGGGCAACTCAAATCTTCCACTTTGCATCTTCACATTTGTACACTGACATGAATTGGTCCAACATTTGAGAATATGCTCAAACTTCTCTCAGATATGTATTTTGTTGCCTCAGTGATTTCTGCAGCTGTTACTAAAAAAATCATCCACTTGTTACTCAATAAAAATCACACATTCACAATCTACACTGGAAATTTAACATTCTAAATAAAGCAATTGCTTGAACAATACACATATCTACTCAATCAATCTTTGGTCTTCTAAGTCAAACCTTTCCTGGAAACGCTGGTTGATCTGTGTAGTCAGCTATTGGTAATTCTGATTGTTGAATACTTTAACAAATGATACATTGTATGTGACTCAGTACCTCAGCACTTCACCCATGTATATCTTGAGATTAACTGTACTTGCTGTCAAAGGTAGATAGCTGAACTTGCTGCAGTGTGTAGAACAAACCACTGATGTATTTTTATCTTGAAATTTTGCTGCTTCTCAGCATTTCCTCTCGTGGCCTAGCTGCTATACAAGTCTAGCTCTGCTGTACCCAAGCCACCTTTGATGGTGTGCAGGTTCCATCTTTGTGTTTTCCTGTTGAACAAACTTCTCCTCTGTGCAAGGTTCTCATCAGTAACACTGCCCTGGTTACAGTAAAACCCCAATAATCTGCTACCTGAAAATTTGGAAATCCCCATCGTTCAGCAGTGACTCACCAGGTGATGTTTGCCATGCTCCCTGTCCACTGACCCAGGCCCCAGTTCCATACTCCCTGTCCACTCACTTGGGCCCCAGTTCCCACACTCCCTTTAAATTTACCAGGTTCCCCAACATGTGAATTAAAAGTTCGGAGTATTAACAAAATAACATCTGATAATCTGGAAAAGCTACTAGTCTAGTACCACCAACGTGCCAAGTGTTCCGGATTAACAGAGTTTTATTGCATCATTGTGTGTTTGGAGTTACGTTATGTCACTTTTTGTCCTTTCTTCTGAAGAAATAACACATTGCCTCCTCAATGGAAAAGCCTGCTGTGAATAGCTGTCATTGCACCTGTAGCAAAAATTAATACCACTTGCACTTAGGTGGTACTGATTTTGTTTCTCCCATGGAACCTCTACTGCTGTTTTCTGACTGTAAACTACTGTCATGTTTGAGCCTGACGGTGGATGAAATTCCTTGGTATTTTTCATTGCCATTTTCATTGAGTCAAGTCAAATAAAAGACTACAGGTTAGCAGTTTGGATGAAGCCAATTCATCACTTATACAACACACAATCTATTCAGCAGCATACAATTTAAGAATTCACCAAATTGCGATGTTTCAATAGATCTTTTAATGCACCAATGTAATCACTAATTGTTTCTCCTCTTCTTTGATTTTCCATGCCAAATAGGTTACTCTCTGCTATTTGAAATGACAGTGGATTGATGGCAGAGTTGAACTCCAGAGGTGAAGTGAGAGCAACTGCCCTTAACATCAAGGCAGCATTTGATCAAGTATGGCATCAAGGAGCCCTGGCTAAGCCACAGCCAATGAGAATCAGGGGAAAACCCTATGCTGGTTGAAATTATACTCACACAAAGGAAGGTGGTTGGAGGGCAATCATCTCAGCCACAGGACATCTCTTCAGGGGTTCCTCAGGATAGTGTCCTAGACCCAACCATCTTCAGGTGCTTCATCAATGACTTTTCTTCAATCATAAGGTCAGAATAAGGGATGTTTGCTGATGATTGCACAATGTCCAGCACCATTTGCGACTACTCAGATAATGAAGCAGTCCACAACCAAATGCAGCAAGATCTGGACGATATTCAGGCCTGAGTTGACATGTGGAAAGTAACATTCACTCCATACCATGCCAGGCAATGACAATATCCAACAAGAGAAAATCTGGCTATCACCCCCTAATATTCAATGGCATGACCACCACTGAATCCCACACCATCAATATCCTGGGGGTTACCATTGACCAGAAACTGAACGGGAGTACCCATATACACAATGTGGCTATAAGAGCAGGTCAGAAGCTAGGAATCCTGTAGCAAGTAACTCACCTCCAAACTCCCCAAAGTCAGTCAAATATCTACAAGGCTCAAGAGAAACAAAGGACTGCAGATGATGGAATGTAGATGAAAAACACAGTGATGTTGGAGGAACTCAGCAGTCCAGGCAGCATCCATGGAGAAAAGCAGGCGGTCAAAAATTTCGGGACAGGACCCTTCTGCAGGACTGAAAATAGGAAAAGGGAAAGCCCAATATATAGGAGGGACTGTCTGCTTTTCTCTACGGATGCTACCTGGTCTGCTGAGTTCCTCCAGCATCATCGTGTTTTTCATCTACAAGGCTCAAGTCAGGAGTGTGATGGAATACACTCCACTTGACTGGATGACTGCAGCTTCAACAACTCTCAAGATGCTTGACATCAGACAGGATATAGCAGCCCGCTTGACAGGCACCCCATCCACAACCATCCACTCACTCCACTATTGACACACAACAGCAGCAGTTTGTACCATCTACAGGATGCACTGCAGCAACTCACTAAGACTCCTTAGAAAGGACCTTCCAAACCCACACCCTCTACTTGCTAGAAGGACAAGGGCAGCAAAATCATGGGAACATCACCACCTTGAAATTGCCCTCCATGCCACACATCATCCAGACTATATCGCCATTCCTTCACTGTCAAAATCCTGGAACTCTCTCCCCAACAGCATAGTTGATAATACACACCTCAAACTCTGCAGCAGATCTAGAAGACAGCTCACCACCACCTTCTCAAAGGCAATTAGAGATGGCCAATACTGGTTCAGCCTGCAAAGCTCACATCCCTTGAAATGAATAAATAAAACCTCCAAGTTCTGCACAACTTCTGTGAATGAAGCATGTTTGGCTTTTTGTGGGATTACCAAATGGGTAAGCATGTGATAGGTCTCAGGTCCAATCTCAATCAATAGTATAGCCACCTTCTTCCATTTTGAGGCAATAAGTGCCTGCAGATTTTCAATCTGATCCTCTACTTTCAAGATTATTAGCCATCAAATGGTATTCTCATTTTTTCCAGTGTACTGCTAAGGATTCCCATACTTGTCTCTAGACACCTAAGCTGACTATAAGGTCTGTGTCGAGTGCTATTTTGTCTCATTTCCCAGTTATACTGTGATGATGCTACATGACGTGTCTCCATCCTCCACTCATTCCTCCTCAGAGTTTAATCTTCTTACCAGCATTATCCTCCATGCCACAGAGACTGCTGTTTTCTCTTTTTAGTTGCTGCTACCTACACAGATGTACTGATCAACTGTATATCCAGAAAACCCTCAATGCCTAAACAGCTTCCTCTCCCCAGTTTTGAGGTCCTGTGGTCCGTGATATTAACCAGCAATGCTCATTATATGCTCTGAAGAGTTTCTTTGAAGCACTTTTCCTGGAGCTATTATGTATTAGTTCTTGTCACTAGTTGCAGTGGATCTGGAGGTGGTCTGTGACCCAATCTCACTGTGCTGATATGCATTGATCAAAAAAAATCTCTAGGCGACAGCAGAAGTTTCAAAACTTTATTGTAGACCAACAACAACTAGCATCTGTATTTGTATAATAATGTAATCTATGTCACTTGCATCAGTTATATACTCCACTGTTGGTGAGTGCAGATTGGGGTTCTTCTTGCTGTATCACGTGAACTCAGCTTTGAGTGTTTCAGAGACACTCAATAGACATTTACTTCCCAAATGGCAGCAGTTGCATTGAATCAGCACCACAGGATGATTAACATAATGACCTATTTACATTTCATGCTTCTGGTTGGTATTGACTGCACATGATAAAGGCCTCACTAATTTAGCATCCGGCATAATTTACTCCACAGTTGCCTGACAGCTCTTAATGCTGGAATTCCAAAGTTCACAACAGTTTTCTATTACCAAACAGAGGTCAGAAGGTCCTAAACTCTTGTGGTTCTTTGCACTATCGCCAAAAGGGTAGGAGACTTTTTTTGCCCTTGTTAAACAATATCAAAGTGGGTAGATAAGTGTTGAAATGCATCGAACAACCGTGATCCAACTGAGCAGGGAGACAGGCACAAGGGGACAAAAATACATGTGACTAAGGATGTGACTAAGCACATCGATGAAGGGAGAACAGTAGATGTAGTGTATATGGATTTCAGCAAGGCATTTGATAAGGTACCCCATGCGAGGCTTATTGAGAAGGTGAGGAGACATGGGATCCAAGGGGACATTGTAGTGTGGATCCAGAACTGGCTGGCCCACAGAAGGCAAAGAGTGGTTGTTGAAGGGTTGTATTCTGAGTGGGATCTGTACTGGGACCCTTACTATTTGTGATTTTTATAAACCACCTGGATGAGGAAGTGGAGGGGTGGATTAGTAAGTTTGCGGATGACATGAAGGTTGGGGGTGTTGTGGATAGTTTGGAGGGCTGTCAGAGGTTACAGAGGGACATAGATAGGATGCAGAGTTGGGCTGAGAAGTGGCAGATGCAGTTCAACCCAGATAAGTGTGAAGTGGTTCATTTTGGTAGGTCAAATATGTTGGCGGAATATAGTATTAATGGTAGGACTCTTGGCAGTGTGGAGGATCAGAGGGATCTTGGGGTCCGAGTCCATAGGACGCTCAAAGCGGCTGCACAGGTTGACTCTGTGGTTAAGAAGGCATATTGTGTATTGTCCTTCATCAATCGGGGAATTGAATTTAGCAGCCATGAGGTATTGTTGCAGCTATATAGGTCCCTGGTCAGACCCCACTTGGAGTATTGTGCTCAGTTCTGGTCACCTCACTACAGGAAAGATGTGGAAGCCATAGAGAGGGTGAAGAGGAGATTTACAAGGAGGCTGCCTGGAATGCGGAGCATGCCTTACGAAGGCAGGTTGAGGGAACTCGGCCTTTTCTCCTTGGAGAGACGGAGGATGAGGGGGGACCTGATTGTGGTGTATAAGGTGATGAGAGGTATTGATAGGGTAGATAGTCAGAGGCTTTTCCCCAGGGCTGAATTGGTGGCCACAAGAGGACATAGGTTTAAGGTGCTGGGGAGTAGGTATAGAGGAGATGTCAGGGGTAAGTTTTTTACTCAGAGAATGGTGAGTGCGTGGAATGGGCTGCCGGAAACGGTGGTGGAGGCTGACACAATAGGGTCTTTCAAGAGACTGTTGGATAGGTACATGGAGCTGAGTAAAATAGAGGGCTATGGGTAAGCCTAGTCATTTCTAGGGTAGGGACATGTTCAGCACAGCTTTGTGGGCCAAAGGCCCTGAATTGTGCTGTAGTTTTTCTATGTTCTATGTAACATTCCTAATTCTCTCAATTCTAGGTGAATGCTTGCCAAGAGATGGGCTTGCACAAGGATGAGTTGGGTAATCATATTAATTAGCGCACAAAAAGTAGACACAGATTCAGGTCAAATCACTTCAAGTGTGAGGTGTGTGGTGGGGGGAGGAGAGGTACAATGTGTGAGGTGACAAATTGCCTGGATAGTTAATGTTGCTGCCTCACAACTCCAGGCACCTAGATTCAATCCTAGCTTCAGATGCCATCTGTGTGGAGTTGTGCCTTCTCTCTGTGACCACGTTGTCTTCTCACATGCCCAAGACATACCGGTAGGTTAACTATTCCCTCGTGCAAGTTAATCGGAAATGGAGTCAAAGGAGAGTTGGTGGGCATGTGGGCAAATAAATTGCAAGGCTACAAGGATAAAAGTAGAGGGGCATTGGGGCTAATAAGATTGCTGCCCTGGGAGTTGGCAATGTACCTGATGGGCCAAACAGCTGCCTTCTGTGTTGCTACAAGGCAAGTAGATTTGAATTGAAATAATGTTACCACGATCAGAGAGAGAAGAGCAAAACCATCTGGCCCACATTTAATTCCTTCTGTACACAGGTCAGTGGAAGCTTGAAAATAGTGTTGATTCAAGCATCACTTATTGTGGCACTGCAGCCCCACCATGAGCTTGATCAGAGCTTTCAGATGGGTTGCTGTAAAGCCTGCCTGTTTCAATGCATTCTAATGTGATTTTGAAGCACAAAACAGCACTGTAGTGCAGAGTACATACACAAATTGAATAGCCTCAAAAAAGTCTTCACTTTTTACTTTTGTGCCCTGTCTGACCTGACAAAAGCCCCCTGTATTTCCTGTCACCCAGTTAACGCCAAGCACAAACAAGGCCCAAATCCAGACTCAGCTTGCCAGCAGATTTGGAAGACAATAATCAAGGAAGATGCATTGAAGGGTTTTGGAATATTTTATCTCTTCTCATGAAGCAGCAGAGATCCCTCTGACATCTTGCTACTTCCTGTCAAACAGATGGCGTAATACTATTACTGGCAAGGGTGCTTGCTATAAATACTTCAGTGCCACAGTGCACATTTTACTCTCACACTTTGTGCCCCAATAATGCTGCTAGAAATCCTATCCTGCTACAATGTACTAAGTTGCTCCGTTGACGTTAAACAAATGTAGGGAAAACATAACCAATAAACAAACATACCTTGTGGATACCTTTACAAAGGGAATAGACAGTTTCCTGGGTTAATTACCCATTTCTCTCATTGGCCCCAACAGTGACAACTCAGCTGGAAGCAATAAAAGTCATGGCACAAAATAACTTACATTAAAACATAATAACCTCTCCACCATTTAAAAGAGAGATCATAGCAGACCCTCTACTTTTTCATTTAACTTTTTATCTTTACATATTTCATTTTAGTTTTTGCATCTTCACACTATGTTAACAGACATAATGAAAATCCCATAGGACTGTTAACCTAGAGTAAGTGTAAGAATGTGCCTGAATGGAATGCTTACATTTAAAAAAAGTTTGATAACTTTTACTCGTCTTTGGACTGCCAAGCTGTAAGCGAGAGTTGGAGACCAAGATGGAATACTACTGTTAACGTATTGGAGGATTACAGCACTGACCCTTACCAAATAACTGTGATCATGGAATCCTTCCCTTTACTATGAGCAGGTCCCCACAGGAATTCACTTTCTGAAATTATTCCTCATTTCCTGCCTGTGTCGTGCATAGTTAGAATGAGGGATGGGAAGGGGTGGAGATAACAGCATATGGGAGGTGCAAGGCAACTCCCCTTGGCTCTCCACCTCATTAACCAAGGTATTAAAATCACCTTCACTAAACATGGCAGAAGATCTGTTGCCTCCACACAAGTGCAGTTTCCAGCTGAAGTGGGCTTTAACAGTAAGTTCCCCTTAAGATCCAGAGCCATTTTGTCAATTAATGCAATATCAATTTCAGAAGTCTTCCTTGAACGATAAATGTTCAGTAATAAAGCAAAGAAACTTTGATAAAGTTATATTTTCTTTAATTCAATTTGCCTTTCACCTTTGCTTCAGATAATACCTTGTTGAATAATATTCAGTTGTAATGCAGTCAGTGGCATTGCTCTGTGGTGTCTCTTCACTATGGGAGTGAACCATCTGCAGGCTCAGATTAACATCCTCTGCTGCACCTGGATATACTTTATCAGCCTGTCAAATTCAAATCTTGGAGAGCAGTGATTGTTGAATTGAAATAGTTTTCAAGCTGTCAATTCATATCCACTGATAGTAAATCTCAATATTGTCCGTAACTCAATTTATTTGCAGATTGTAAGAGGATGGCACATTTTTGTCTTTGTATTCAATGTCAATGTCAAACATTTACGGGTTAGATGTGACTTATTCTTGATCTAATGTCACACTTTATACAACAACACAGCAGGATATTATAACCTCAATCTCAACAAAGGTCTCTTTACTACACAAGTGCAATATTTACATTATATACATCAGCCATCTGTTCAGTTGGGATTGCCAAGTTGTTAGTAACTGCACCAAGTTGAATGCAATTTTGTGCTAAAAGCTTATATCCAGTGGGAACTGAGTTAAGATTTTTCATAATGAATCTTAATTAGGATATTTAACAGTCAGTAATATGAAGCTTCGTTTCACTTAGTCCTCACAGTATTTGAAAACTGGTCTCAAAGGAAAAAGACTGTTGCTCCAGTTCATTGCTACATCCAGTTGGCTTAACTTGGATGAATCACCTCCAGGAATAATAAAATAGCCATGTTTGAATAAGTCATTAATTGTCAGCTTTAACTGGAGAAATATAATTTTCTTGAGTCTTTAATTAAAGATGGCAACTGATTTCAGTAATACTCTTAAGTTGCAGAGCTAAATTCATTTGAAATATTTTGAGTAGACAAAATTGTGATATTTTAATGATAAGAATATTCTGAAAATTTGAGTATTTATGCACTTTAAAACAGGTCTAAGTTAGAAAAAAATGATGCTGTAGCTTTAATTTACCAAAGATTACATTTTGCAGGTTTATATTCTAATCATTTGATTCTAATAGTCTCTTTTTCCTTTGTAGATTTTTAAACTGCAGGGTCCAATAGTTCTTTTTAAGCATTCTCATTAAAGCAGGGAATTCTTTAAATTAGTAAAGCAGTTTACTGCAATTCTGAGTATATATCAGATTTAAGAATAATAAAATGCTATTGATCATGCTATCCTTACTTTATGTCAGACTGTTACATTTAATACTCACTGCACACACAAAGCTGAGAAAGCATTGTCTGAGGTAGTACCTAAAATTTATGAAAACCTACCACTTTTCATTTATTATTTTGAGTAAAAGATTATAAAAATGTCAAGCACAAGAGAAGGCTATCCAACTCACCCCAGAAGTTGTCATTTCTACCATGTATGGTTTTGTTAAAGATCATGACAACATTTATGAATCAGTTGTATCAGAGCCAACTATACTGAGATAGTCTGCATAAAATGCAGGGAAATATCTTCGAGTTATAAGACTAGATATTGTACTTGGAAATTTGCACTTCGAAAAAGAAAATCTCAGATATTTTGTACATGTAATACTTATAAGTGGAAATGTCAGTGACAGTGGTATTTTGCTTAAAAACTTCTGTCTACGGAGAAATGAATCCTATTACGGTTACAGTAAGGATTGTAGAAGATGGTAGAGATACCCTTAGAAACTTTTTGAAAGTAATCCCGTTTTAGGATTCAGCTGACCATGGTAATTTGGTGATCCTTTGCTCCAAGCAGGAGACACACTTGCAGGCACCATGGGTTGATAATAATAATAAAAACAAAATCAGACCATAATGCAGTGTTATCAGTTCATCAAGAAGTAGAAGACATGCATTTAAAACTATCTTAAACAAGAGAGATCCGTTTCAAATTACATGTTGTAACACAGAAGGGGGCCATTTGGCCCATCGGGTCCATGCCAGCTCCCAGCAAAGCAATCTCATCAGTCCAGTTCCACTCTCCCTTAATTAGGAGAAGAATGTCATAAGAGAAACTGTACTGGAAGCAAAATCCAGGATATATGTTTAAAAATTAAGGTTGATAATATTTGAAAATGAAGCAATAAAAAGGTGAAGTATAAAGATATAGGAATGACAGTTTATAGATAAAAGCTTTCAGTGAGCAATGTTGAGACATGGAACTGGGTGGCTTCCCTTCATACTGTGAAAATTTATGATTCTATCATTACTTAATAATTGTTTACAGGATAATAAATAAAATGTTACTGTGAAAATATTCTAATTTTGCTATAGTTTGTCTATTTCAAATATCACCAGCAGAAGAACAGGATTCAGTAATTTGAACTGCTTGTCACATTCCTTACTAATTTGTAATTTACTCTTATGCAGATGCAGTTTATTATACACGGAGCACTTTAATAACAGTGAAAAGATTCTAAAGGGACAAAGCTATGATCTCTGCCATTAACCAAAGTAACTCAAATTATTCTCTGCATTGCGGTAACTATGGATAAGAATCCTTAATCAATCCCACAGGATGTGACCATAAGGCTTTTATCTTATTTCAATCATCATTATGTGGCAAGGATAACAAGACACTAATTCATGCTTCAATTAACTGGAGAACTGAATACATAAGGCACACTAAGGCCACTTTGCTTCATGTAGTCCCATTAACAATATAAGCAGTTTCAACTACTGATTCGAATTTAAATTGACTTTGAACATTGGCACAAGCTTTTTGTTTGGGGGGGCGGGGAGGTGGGTAGGGCTAGAGCAGGCTAGGATATTCAATAACATATCGACATGCAGAGGTAATCATGACACGACTGCCAGATTTCCTTTAATCCAGAAGATTCTGCATTAATCAGATTTAATCTTTTTTTTAATGTTTACATTCTAATTTCTGATCCACTTAAATTAAGGTATTAGTGATTTCACTAGAATAATTTAGAAAGTACATACTAGGACTCTTAATTCTAGGGTGTAATAAAATAATCAGCACAAACAGAAAACATTGGTGGCATGATTTCTTACCACAAGAGATTAATTGGAAGCTTTCCTGGAGGTCAGGAGGACCCTGCTGTTCTCATGTTATTTAGTCAGAATGCAAGATAACATTTCCAGTTATTTCAGAGGAACATTTTGGGAGAGATTAGCATTGAAATAATGATTACATTTAAGATCAACACAGTTTCCATGCAAACACTAAAGTGATCAACATGCATTTTGATTCTGCAGATATTATGCCAATTATTAAAAACAGCTAAACTGTTCTGAACAACCACACAGATGAACTTGGTACAAAGGATTTGTAAGAGAATTGCACCAGATAGAAAATACATTTCCATAAGACTAGAAAATGGTGTTCAGAACATAATCCAGGATTAACTTTTGACTGCTAATATTTTCTGTGAATATTTTTTTCCTGTTAATTTGATCACAGTTTGATTCAGTCCTGGGGCAAAGAAAAGTCCCGTGTTACTGGAAAGCCAATAAAAATGCAACAGCATTAAATCCAGCAAACTAATTGTCACACTACAATTAGGAGACAGCTAAACACTCAAAACAGGGAAAATATTAAGGACAAGTCCGCAAACCACTCATCCAACTGTTAATTAGTTGGGCATGAGACACAAGTCATCCAGAAGTAATGTTTCCTCACAAGCCCTCAAACTCCCAAATGTAAGTAGGTATCTTTAAACAAGCAATGCTAGTGAGGACCAGTTGTGATAGACTTGCATCCAGATCCATAGCAATGCTTAACCAAAAGATATTGTAGCAGCAAAATCTCCATGGACTTCCAATGAAATCCTGTAATTAGCCAACATACTTGCATAAGAAAATTATGAGGAGGAGTAGTACATTCGTCACAGGCCTGGAATTAAAAATAGACATCAGTAAGCACCATGAGACAGTTCAAGCTGGCAACAATGACAAGCTGGTCTCATTCCTTTCAAAACAAATTTATTTGTAATCAATGTAAACAGCACCAAAAATAAAAATCACTGAGATGTTAAAATGCAAGTTGTGTTCAGCATAGATTAGAGTTTTGCAATCGTTGGTACAGGTTTTCTGTTGGAAGTAGGCTGGGCTTACAAAGCAAGTCATGTCCCTCAGATAAGATGAGATATTTGTCACATGTACGTCGAAACACACAGTGAAATGTATCTTTTTGCGTAGTGTGTTCTGGGGGCAGCCCACAAGTGCCACCACATTTCCAGCACTAACATAGCATGCCCACAACTTCCTAACCTGTATGTCTTTGGAATGTGGGAGGAAACTGGAGCACCCAGAGGAAACCCACACAGACACGGGGAGAACGTACAAACTCCAGAATTGAATCTGGGTCGCTGGCACTGTAATAGTGTCACGCTAACCGCTACATTACTGTGCCTGCCTGATAAATTAGTTACCTTGACTTTCTGGTACTTGCACTATATACAGGCACTCAAGAAGTCCAAGCAGATATTTTGGACACATAATAATGTTATTATTACTAATCACTAATAAGAATGTTTTAAAAGCTTTTAACTGTGATATTTAAATTTATTATGAAATATAACTAGAATCAAATTTTTAATAGTGTGTTTCAGTAATAAAATAAAGATTACCCTGAGTAGATGGACACAATGACATTGTGATTAAAAATACATTTTTTGTAAGAAACTATTTTCATCAGTTTTAACTAAACTTGGCTATCTCTTTAAAGCATAGGTAAAAGGGATGATGACAAAAATAAAATGTTGATTTATAAAATACTGCCTGGCTGCACTGGTTCATGACAGGTTCTGCATTAGGTGACTCACAAATAAGCTTAAACAGAGTTATCAAAACAGGCACAATTTTTGCAGCAGAGTCATAGTCATAGATATACAACAAAGAAACAAACCCTTCGTCCAATTTACATTCTTTTGGATGCCTTTTTAATTCAAATGCTTGTCCAGAAGCTTCTTAGATGTTGAGAGAGTACCTGCCTCTACCACCTTCTCAGGCAGTGTGTTCCAGATTGCAACCAGCCTCTGGGTGAAAATATTCTTCCGCAGATCTCCTCTAAACCTTTTACTAAAGCCAATGGTCTTAGACCCATCTGTCATGGGGAAAGAATTTTTTTTAACTATCTTCCCCAGTTATGCCACTCACAATTTTGTATAGCTCTATCAGGTCCTCCCTCAGCCTCATTTGTTCAAAGGAAAATAAACCCAGCCTACCCAGTCTTTCCTCATAACTGAAATATTTCATCCCAGGCAGTATCCTGGTGAATCTCCTCTGTACCCTCTCCAGTGCAATCATCTCTTTTATAATGTGGCAACCAGAACAGCACACGATATTCCGACTGTGGCCTAACCAATGTTTTATAAAATTGTACCAAGACCTCCCTGGTCTTATATTTTATTATGTCCCAGTTAATGAAGGCAAGTACCCCCATACCTTAATCACCACCCTATCTACCGGTGCTGCCACCTTCAGGGATCTTTGGACTTGTACACAAGGTCTATTTTTTATACAAAATAAACTTTATTCATAATAACAGACAAACTATATACAATTACAAAACAGTGCAAATCTTTACATTCTTGTACAGATCATTCAGTTGTGTTACCTTTTTATATAGAAAACAGCACCGATGCCACACGTGGCTCCCTGGAAGCTACCCGGTCCCGTATTTACAATATTTAGGGGCTTTCTCACCTGACCCCGCCCCTCCCTCTCCAGTGGCAGAAGAACCCTAAACTGTAGTCCTTCCCCACTGAGCCTTTGTGTTGGCTGCGCCCAGCTTCAGTGCATCCCTCAGCACGTACTCCTGCAGCCTGGAATGTGCCAGCCGGCAGCATTCCCCTATGGACATCTCGCAGTGCTGGAAGACCAATAAGTTTCGGGCAGACCAAAGGGCGTCTTTCGCCGAGTTGATGACCTTCCAGCAGCAGTTGATGTCCGTCTCTGTGTGTGTCCCCGGGAACAGCCCGTAGGTCAGAGAATCCTCTGTTACGCTGCTGCTGGGGATGAACCGTGACAAGGGCCCTTGCATCTTTCGCCACACCCTCCTCGCAAACCTACAGCCCGCAAAGAGGTGGGTGACCGTCTCGTCCCCAGCACAGTTCTCCCAGGGGCAGTGTGCGCTGGGAGTGAGGTTCTGACCATACAGGAAGGATCTGACTGGGAGGGACCCTCTCACCGCCAGCCAAGCGAGGTCTTGGTGCTTGTTGGTGAGTTCTGGCGATGAGACATTCTGCCAGATAGTCTGGACAGTCTGCTCAGGGAACAACCCCACAGTATCCATTGAGTCCTTCTCCTGCAGTGCCTGCAGGATGTTCCGTGCTGACCACTGCCTGATGGACTTGTCGTCAAAAGTATTGGTCTGGAAGAACTTTTCCATAAAGGACAGGTAGCGCGGCAGCGTCCAGCTGACTGGGACGCCGTGTGGCCATGGGGCCAGGCCTATCCTTCGCAACAGCCAGGACAGGTAGAACCTCGGTACGTAGCGACACTTGGTGCCCACATACTTGGGTTCCACACACAGCCTGAGGCAGCCACAGATGAAGGTGGTCATCAGGAGGAGGGCGACATTGGGGACACCTTTACCCCCATTGTCCAGGGACTTGTGCATGGTGGTCCATTGGACCCCCTCCATCTTGGATCCCCAGATGAACCGGAAAACGGCGCAGGTGATTCCCAAGCCAGAGGAGTGAGGAACAGGCCACACCTGCGCCACGTACAGCAGCCCTGAGAGCACCTCACACCTGATGACCAAGTTCTTCCCAGTTATCGATAGGGAGCACTGTTCCCATAGTCCCAGTCTCTGCTTCACCTTCCCAATCCGCTCCCGCCAATTTACTTTGCACGCCCCAGCCCCTCCGAACCAGTTCCCCAGCACCTTCAGATAGTCAGGCCTGACAGTGAAGGGGACGATGGATTGGTCGGGCCAGTTGCCTAAGAGCATGGCCTCAATCTTCACACGATTGACTCTGGCCCCTGATGCCAACTCAAACTGGTTGCAGATGCTGATCAATCTGTGAACTGACCTCGGGTCCGAGCAGAAGACGGCGACGTCGTCCATGTACAGGGAGGTTTTCACCTGGGTGACCTCACTGCCTGGCAACGTCACCCCTCTGATGCTCTCGTCCTTCCTGATGGACTTGGCAAAGGGTTCTATATAGCACACGAACAAGATGGGAGAGAGGGCAGCCCTGCCTGACTCCAGACTTGATGGGGAAGCTGTCTGTTTTCCACCCATTGATTTGGACTGTGCTACAGATGTCTGTGTAGAGCAGTTGGATCCAATTCCTGATTCCCTCCCCAAAGCCCATTTTGGAGAGCACGTCCAGCACGTACGTGTGTGATACACTGTCGAAGGCCTTCTCCTGGTCCAAGCTGACCAGGCAGGCGTTCACCCCTCTGTCCTGCACATAGGCGATGGTATCCCTGAGCAGCATGAGGCTGTCAAAGATCTTCCTGCCAGGTACAGCACAGGTTTGGTCCGGGTGGATCACCTGTCCCAGAGCAGACCTGACCCTGTTGGCAATGGCCTTGGACAGGATCTTATAGTCCACATTCAACAGCGAGATGAGTCTCCAATTTCTGATGTCCTCCCTCTCCCCCTTCTGCTTGTAGATGAGGGTGACGGTGCCCTTCCTCATAGACTCTGACATACTTCCAGACCAAAGCATAGCATTGTACACTTCCAGCAGGTCTGGGCCCATCCAGTCCCACAGAGCCGAGCAAAACTTGTACACAACGTCCATTTGTTCCTGAATGCCCACTAGGCTACCACTATTCATGGTCTGTCCTGGAACCTGATGTGACCACCCTCCAAAATGCATCACCTTACACTTATCAGGATTAAATTTGATCTACCTTTGCTCTAGCCAACCTATCAATTTCATTCTTTAGCCTAAAACTATTATCCTCACTATCAATGACACCACCAATATTCATGTCATTTGCAAACTTACTAATCATTCTTCCTATATTCACATCTAAGTTATTAAAGCATCCAACAAACAGCATAGATCTCAGCACCAATCCCTGTGGCACACCACAGGTCAAAGGCTTCCAAACACAAAAACAACTCTCCACCATCACCCTTTGTCTCCTATTGCCAAGCCAATTCTGGATCTAATTTTCAAATCCAATGTGCACCAGTCTTCCACGTTGGACCTTGTCAAAGGCCTTACTGAAGTTCATGTTAACCACATCAATTGCACTGCCCTCATCAATTTCTCCCTTCAAAAGCTCAAATTAGTCAGACAGGACCTCACACCAAAAAATCTGTGCCAATTATCCTTGACCAATCCAATTGCTCTTCCAATCGTAGATTACTCTTGGCCCTCAGAGATTTTTCCCTATAATTTCCCTACCACTGATGTTAAATGAACAGCCTGTAATGTCCTGGTTTATCCCTGCCACCTTTCTTGAACAAAGGAACCACAGTTGCTGTCTTCCAGTCATCTGGCACTCACCTATGCAATCTCTTTACAACTCCCATAGCAGCCTGGGATACATATCATCAGTCCCTGCAGATTTATCCACCTTTATGCCTGCTAAGACATCTAATACATTCTCCTTTTTAATCCTAACATGCTCTAGAATTTCAATAGCACAACTGAAATCTCCAACTACAATGTATAAATACAGATGAAAAATATTTAAGACCTTGCCCACATCTTCTGGCTCTATGCACAAATTGCCCCTTTGATCCCTAATGGGCCCCACTTTACCCTGTTTACCCTCTTTCTCTTAATATACATAAAATGCCTTGGGATTTTCATTAATTTTATCTGCCAGTGATATTTAATGGCTTCTCATTGCCCTCCTGATTTCATTGTTAAAAATCTTGCTACACTCTCTATACTTCTGAAGGGCCTCGCCCATTTTCATTGCTCCATCCCTACCATGTTTCCTTTATCAAACCCTCGATATCTCTTGATATCCAGGGTTCTCTGGACTCGCCACCCTTATCCTTCACCTTTAGGGGCACACATCAGCCTTGAACTCCCACTTTTAAAAGACCGTTGCTCTGCAAATGTAGATTTATCTGCCAGTAGCTGTTCCCACATAACTCCTACATAAAGCTTTTGTCTGATGCTAGGTCCACCAGTGTAAGAGGGTCAGATTAGCTTCATTTGTGATTTCTTTCTGCTCCTCACAGGCCTGGGATCATAGATTTAGCTCTCAGGCTGCCACCCTTTAGCATTATCAGACTGGTTGATCAAGAGTCTGTGGTTCCCACATTTGCCTCATTAGCCACCTCAGAATCTACAAGTATTAAATTCACAAATCAGTAGCCACCTCCGAACCCACGGATATTGCCCAACCTGTTGAGCGTTCTTCAGCATTTTCTATTTCAATCTCACTCAGTGTAAATGTTACCACCCAATTTCAAGAGAACCTTCCAATTTTTCTGCACAATTTGGTGGACAACCTGGAATTGAGGTTCACAAAATGTAACTTCATATGTCTATAGTGTGTCAAGAGTTTACTTTCAAATGACCGATACACTGTATTTTATGTTAATAGGAAGTTATTTTGGCTTCACAACAGCATGAACTGTGCCATATAATTTGTGTGTAAAATTGCCTGAAGCACACACTTAGGTGAGAGGAACAAGCCCCTCAGCAGGATGTAGTCTCATACTGCTTGGCCAGCACATCTATAGCTACATAACAAACCTGCAATTTCAAGATGATGAACAGTATCAATTCCAAAAGAGTTCATAGGATATCAAACTCTGAATATATTAAAGTATATCTATGCAGATTGAATTAGCAAATGGTAGAGCAGTGCACTCAATTTTTCATAAATAAAAGTGTGAGATGTTTGAGAAAACCCAAGGTCTGCTCTCTCCTGAAGCTGCATCCTCATGCTGTGCTCAATTTGCTGTGAAAGTGCTTTAATTTGCTTCATGCAGGAAAACTGTCTTATCAAGTGTGGAAAGACAAGCACCACACTGTGAACCACAAATGACAACTTCAAAACTAGCACTACCACCAGGGAATAGCACTCACAAATCAGGATCAAAATCCAACTAATTTTTAAGCATGCTCTTCTTAACTCCCTTGTTGCCATTTCACAGTCCTACTCTTTGCATTCTTGTGAAATTGCATATCATCAACAGTATTGTCCGAATTTGCAAAACTGGTTAAACATGAACTACATCTGTGTGATAATAAAAATAATTACATAAATGCCACAGGAATGGTTATGAAATATTCCTCCAACTTACCAGACATATTCAACTATTGCAACCAGAAAACTGAGAAATGTATTAAGATATTTATTTGGGGGAGCGAAAAGTACAGTTGGTGAAGAAAAGATCTTTAATGGATTAGTTCTCACTGTATTAGCAACAGTTGTTTTATATCTTAAGACCTCAGTTCAAACCTTGCCCTATTCTCCCTATGTTGTTAACTGTAAAGATGAAATGTGAGTCTGTCTTAATATGTAATCCATAACATAATCAAAAGCTAGCATTAAGTAAACCACTGTCCAAGTAGTTGGAGCTGGGACAATTAATAGGATTAATGCCACAGCCTGGGTAGTCTGGACTGCAATCCTGTCATTACCTTTCACCAAGTAAACCAGCCCCATTGTGCTTCCTGATAAAAAGATCCATAACTCTGATGGATGGACACAAGAAGGATTCAGCCAAGCTTACCAGGAAATGTTTGCTTCATTCCCTGGCAAAGGGTGATGCACACAGTGAGCAGGCAAATATAATGATTTAGGTGCAGGGTAAAGTGACTATCTAAGTCCTCAAATAACAGGCAGTACATTTCTGGCATGAGATAGAAAAATGTTCACTTGCTGCTCTTGCTGCTTGAGCTCTTCCATAGGCATCCATTGTGCATGGTAAAATAATTCAGAATATAGGCAGGCTGGTGGAATGGACAGATCCAGTTTAATATGGACAAATGTGAGGTGATGTATTTTAGTTGGAAGAATGAGGAGAGGCAGTATAGAATAAAGAACAAAACAGAAAATGCTGCAAAAATTCAAAAGGTCAGGCAATATCTCTGTAAAAAGAAGCTGTCAATGACTCGGGTCTGTGGCCGTTTGTCAGAACTCTCTTCCCTTTTAAAGAGAACATAAGCAAAAACATTTTTGTGCATCGTATTGTTTGAATCTGGAAGGCATTGCTTGCAGTTGGGGTGGATATAGGTTCCATTGTAAAGAGGACATCAGATAAATAAATAGTGAAGAAAAATTTACAACGCTACAGAGAAAGGACTTGGGGATGGAAGATGGAGTTGTTTTGGTAGAAAGCTGATGCAGACACAATGACCTCCAGGAAACTAATATTCATATTTAAATGACTACCTTGCGCTTGTTGAGAAATTTCAATGCTTGACTCACCTAATCCTGAATGGCAGCACGATGACAAGGAGTCTTCAGCAGCATCATTTAAAAGCTTCATGCATTGCCTATTGGGAGATTCTTTTAAGCTACTGTTTAAACGATGAAATTTTCTTAGTCTCCTTTTTAATTCATTTGTTCACAAGATCTGGATGTTGTTGGAAATGACAGCATTTTTTGTCCATCACTAGTAGTCCCCAAACTGAGGAGTTAGTTAAGAATCAACCACATTAGTGGGCCAGGGGTCACATTTAGGCCAGACCAAAGAAAGATGGCAGATTTCCTTCCCCTAATGAACCATCCAGTAGATTCATAGTTATTATTGGCTGAGATTCACTTCTTTTAATTCCAAATTTATTTAATGACTTGAATTTAAATTCTCTTGCTGCCGTAAATAATATGATTTAAAATCATGTCTCTGGATCAGTGGCCTAGAACTCCAGCTGCTTGTCCAATAAGTTAACCAGTACACTATTCTTCACTTTCTATGTTCTACAAATTGAATTCTAAGTTTAGAATAATTTTGCCACATTGGCTTCCTATACCTCGTAAATATTTCTCTGCATTTGTGGGTGGACTGTAGCTTTGCAATTTTTGAAGAAGACTACAAAAAATAAAACACCTACACCATTAAGGACTGTAGGCCTGATCTGAAATTTGGAGTTCTAATCTACAGAAAGCATCAGTACCATAATTCCTGTTGATTTAGACTTCAGGTGAAGATGCTGTTTTGGGACATAAAATGGCACAGTAGCAATCTCCAAGGGGAGCAGCATTCAGGAGAGATGTGCAAGCCAGGGAGCTGATATTTAGAAGACTGCCAGTCCATTTGTGAAGGCTCAGGGTAGCACATCAGTGGATCTGATCCAAAATGCGTCTAGCCAGATAATTAGTATTAATAGAATAGAAGATCCAGTGACCTCACCTTGAAAACATTACTGCCCTACTAGTGTCAAGTAAAGGCAGTAAAAATCCATGCTGTGCCTAAATGAGGCCCGTAAAGAAATTCTCAAAAACACCATGATAAATAGGAATCAACTGAAAATCAATAAAAACTGCAGATGGTGAAGACAAAAAATGTTAGAAACATCCAGCCAGGCAGCATCTAAGAGAAAGAGAAACAGTTAATATTTCAGGTTGAAGACCTTTTGTCAGAACTGACAAAGAGAGAAAATGTTAGTTTCAAGTTGTAGGGAGGGATGGATACGATAAAGAGAATATTTCTAACAGCGGAAGGCTAGGGTAACCATTCCCCAGCTATTCAAACAGCAATTGCGGCTTAAAACAAATGATACTGAAAGCCATGACGTTCTTGAATAATTTGTTCCTAAAATATTTTTCTTATGACTTCCAGAACATGTGCAGTAAAAGGAATTTCTGCTCACTGAATAAGCATGAGGCATATCATCAATCTAGGGTTAAATTGTGTCATACTTGCCCTGTTTTGTTTTTGAACCTGATGTGTAGGTTAAGGATATCTCCAAAAAAAAGCATCCTATTCAGTAAGATTGCCCAGGCATTGATACACCTCCTCAAATTGCCTCCTCCTAACATTGTTAGAGTGCCTGCTGCTGATATGTTGCAGCTCACATGGAGAAATCATTCAAGAAGATATTTTATAATTGTAAACCCAACCAGTATGATCTGGTCAGAGAACCCCTGTGGGTTGCCCACATTTTGCTGAGCTTCCAGCTGAAGCAGTTGCCCGTGAGTACACATTGCAATTGAGCATGTTCCAAGCATGGTGCTACAGGACATTTTTATGCAAGGTGCATGCTACACAAAAGGTTAATGGGAACAGGATACCATGGAAGATTGATGTCTAAGCTCTTCTAATATAATTAGATATTTTAGCCTGTGTTTTTGTACTATGTAAGGAAGATCTGTATTTACAACCATGAATTGCGTGTACAAATTTTACCCACATCAGGAAATCCAAAATAAAACAAAAGGAAGAGAGAATAGCTGGATGAAACTTCCATTTTTCCAAAATACCTTGAGGGCAGGAGTGCTTCCCCACCACTGGTTACCAAGCTAAACTAGTTTCCTTCTCACAATGCATGAAACAGAAGAGTCCATGAACCCAACCTCATTATTCCTTTTTTTTGCATTATTTATTGTTCTAATTTATAGTCATTTTATGTCTTTTGTTACGTACCAGCAACAAAAGAAACACACCAAGTCATGTATAAGTGTTAAAAACTATTTTATTAATAACTACTTACGATAATGAAAATAAAAATGTTAGAATTTGCTCCAAAGTATCTGCTACCCCAAAAGGCATTCGAGACGTGGCCGTCCACAGAAATACCCGTTTCCTTCTACAGGTTAATGACAAAGTGGACTCCACTGGATTATTCCAAAAATCCATACGTGGATTGTAGTGACAGACACAGTTATTGTTTTTCATCCATCGATACAGAGACCAGCAGGCAGGGTGTCCCTCTTTCTCTTCTCTGACTGTCTGTTCCAAAACGTCAGCATGTCCTTATCTCCTGTTGTTGTCGTAATCATGCCACACACACACTACTGTGCTAGGTTTTAAAGGGACATTCACCAAATAGTAACCTAATCTGTAACACCTCCCACCTAAAAAAAAATGATCTATAAGAGCAAAATTTTTAACCGCGCATACAGTTCGTAATGTGTTAATAATTATCATTCTACACAATTACGGAATATCAGATTAGTAAAGATACATTTTTCCCCATTTAACATCGGGAAAGGCAATCAGCAATTATATTATCTTTGCCTTTAATGTGAGTTATCATGAGATCAAACTCTTGCAAAATTAAACTCCAGTTTAACAACCTTCTGTTCTTGTTTTTCACTCGGCTCAGAAACACCAATGGGTTATGATCTGTATACACAGTCAGTGGTTTCTGAGCGGTGCAAACATATACACCGAAATGTTGCAAGGCTAAAGCAAGTGACAGTAATTCTTTCTCTATGGTGGAATAATTCTTTTGATGCTCATTAAATTTCTTTGAAAAGTAAACTACAGTATGGTCAATATCATCACGGTCACCCTTCTGCAACAACACAGCTCCTGCAGCTTCATCACTGGCATCTACTGCTAATGAAAATGGCTTTACAAAATCAGGTGATTCGAGCACAGGATGGTAGCATAAAATGGCTTTCAGCTTCTCGAATGCTTCTTGATAAGGATCTGTCCAAACGAACTTCACTCCCTTCTTCAGAAGATTAGTTAGGGGAAGAGCAATATCAGCAAAATTTTTATGAAATTTGCAATAATATCCAACTATTCCCAGAAATCTTCTAACAGTCCTCGTACCCGTGGGAACGGGGAACTGAGATATTGCTTGAACTTTTGCCTGAACCGGAGCTAACTTGCCTTGACCTACAACATAACCAAGATACGTCACAGTAGCATGGCCAAATTCACTTTTAGCCAAGTTAACTGTAAGGTTGGCTTCGGAATGTCTTTCAAACAACCTTTCTAACGCAGAGATGTGATCTTCCCATGTATCATTCCCTGTCACTAAGTCGTCAATGTAGGCACCTGTATGTTTTAACCCATGAATCACAGAATTAATCATTCTTTGAAATGTTGCCGGAGTATTTTTCATTCCAAGTGGCAAAACATTGTATTCATACAATCCAGAAGGGGTTACAAAGGCAGAAATCTCCCTTCCTCTATCTGTTAATGGAACACACCAATACCCTTTTAATAGGTCAATCTTTGTAAGAAATTCAGCCTTTCCCACTCTGTCTATGCAATCATACACCCTAGGGATAGGGTAAGCATCTGACTTCGTTACAGCATTCAATTTTCTATAATCTGTGCAAAATCTAACAGTTCCATCAGGTTTAGGCACAATAACACAGGGTAAACTCCAATTTAAAGTGGAATGTCTAATAGCATCATTCTCTAACATATATTCAATCTCTTAGTCAACAAGTTTACCCTTTTCCACATTCATTCGATATGGGTGTTGTTTGAGTGGCTTTGCATCCCCAACATCAACGTCATGATTAATTATTGACGTTCAGTTTGGAACATCCGGGAAAAAATTTTTAAATTTTTTAATTAATTGTCTCATCTGTTGTTTTTGCGAAACTTGTAAATGGTCCAACTTTGCTTCAAGATTCTCTGGAATGTTTTGGTTTCTCAGTTTTGATGAAACAATATTTGGTCTTAATTGGCCTTCCCCAATATCAACTTCAGATATCCTAGGAACACCATCCACAGTATCCAACATGGCCACAACTGGACTTCTCTCATAAGGTTTAAGCATGTTTACATGACAGAGTTGTTTTTTCTTGCATCTATCAGGTGTTTTGATTACACAGTTCAAATTATTTAATTTTGATTCAACGATATATGGCCCACTAAAACGAGCTTCCAATGGGTTATTTTGACTAGGGAAAAGTACTAACACCTCTTGCCCTTCCGTAAATGACCTTGGCCGAGCATGCTTATCAAAACATGTTTTCGTTCTCATTTGGCTGGTTTTCAAATTCTCTCTCACCAGCTGACAAACTCTTTCCAGCCAAGGTTTAAATTTCTGAATATAGTCCAACAAACTCAAATGCACCTCATTAACCCATTGTTCCCTTAACAATTCCAAAGGTCCTCTGACTCGATGTCCAAATAAAAGGACTGAATCCTAAGGACTCCTGTATTGACTCTCTCACTGCAAACAAAAGCAAATGAACTCCTTCATCCCAATCCTTTGTGTTTTCAAAGCAATAAGTCTTCAGCATATTCTTGAGAGTAGAATGAAATCTCTCCAGAGCTCCCTGAGACTCTGGGTGATATGCAGATGATACAATCTGCTTTGCTCCCAGCTCATAGACTAATTGTTGAAATAAACCAGACATAAAATTACTCCCCTGATCAGATTGGATTTCTTTCAGCAAACCAACCAAAGTAAAAAATTTTAAAAGAGCCTTTGACACAGTCTTGGCCTTAATATTTCTGAGTGGTATTGCCTCTGGAAACCTAGAAGTTGCACACATGATGGTTAACAAGTACTGATTCCCAGCTTTAGACTTTGGCAATAGGCCAACACAGTCCACAATCACCTTCGAAAAGGGTTCATCAAAAGCATGAATAGGCTTCAAAGGAGCCACAGGGGGACTTTGATTTGGTTTACCTACCATCTGACGTGTGACAAGTTCAACAAAACATCACCACATCCTTCCTCACAGCAGGCCAATTGAATTGTTTCAAAATCTTTCTTACAGTTTTATTCACACCAAAATGACCACCTAAAGGCATACTATGGGCCAGGTTTAAAATCTCATTCCTATAAACTTTGGGAACCATAACCTGGGGAATAACTTCCCATTCCTCATTAGCAGGGACATGAAGAGGTCTCCATTTCCTCATTAACACTCCATTTCTGACATAATATCCAATTGGCACTTCCTCAATCTCATCACGTGAGAGTGCTTTTTCTCTCAATTCAATAAGCTCAGGGTCTTTAGTCTGCTCCACTATAAATTCTTTCCTGGACAGAGACAAATCTTTATATTCAGGCCCAATACAAGGATTTTGATCCTCCAGTGAAGACAGAAAAGTCTCAGCCAAGTCATCATAATTTGCCTCCTGTTTAGGGCTGTCACAGGGAACAACATCAGGTTGCACAGGACTAATTCTTTAGCCCTAGCTCGAGTCACCGCACAGGATGGGTAGACATCTGGATCATTCTTGGACTCATCAACCCTCGGTTTGGTGGCTAACTGTACACCAGGGACAAGTTCTCCACCTGCAAGGTCATTCCCTAATAACAAAGAAACTCCTTACACTGGTAAACTAGGTCGTATCCCTATCTCAACAGGTCATTCCACGAACTTTGACTTTAAAATCACCTGCTGCAAAGGTACAGACATAGTGTCACCTGTAATGCCTCGCACTAAGTTTACCTCACCAGTGTCAGTTTCTTCATCAAAATTTAAAACACTGTCCAGCAAGATAGATTGGGAAGCCCCAGTATCTCTAAGGATTTTCACTGGCACTTGGGGCGACCCAGCATTCAGTGAAACAAAACCCTCTGATACATAAGAACAGAATTCCTTCCTCACCTCCTCCAACTTTTCAGCCTTTACCTTGGGTAAGGACTGAACTTTAACAACATCCCCTAAACCCTTTTGATTTTCGGGTTTAACTACGTGAAAACAAGCATTTGGCACAGACTCCTTTTCTTCAAGAGGGAACAATTAGCTATCACATGACCAGGTTTCTTACAGTAATAACAAGTACACTCAGTAGGTTTCTTCAGCACTGGCTTCCGATCATCCTTCCCTTTTTGATTACTTCCCAATTTAATCTCCGGTTTACCTGGATTGTCCTTATAACTTTTGAAAGGTTTTAGTTTGTCCCCATTTGGATTTATGGATGAAAGCATACTCATCTGCCAACCTAGCAGTTTCTTGCAAAGTTGCCACCTCCTTTTCATTTAGATATGTTGTTATTCAGCTGGGACACACTTTTTAAACTAAAATCAATTCTTTCAATTTATCAAAATCCCCATCTACATTTTTAGCCATACACCATCGTTCAAAATATATTCTCTTTCCATTGGCAAATTCCATGTACATCTGATCTGCAGACTTCTTCAGGTCTCTAAATTTCTGCCTGGAAGCTTCAGGTACTAATTCGTAAGCTTTAAGCACAGCTTGTTTTACCTTTGTATAATCAGCTGCATCCTCAACAGACAAAGCAGAATAAGCTTGTTGAGCTTTACCTTTAATTACACTCTGTAACATAAGAGCCCATCTTCCCCTTGGCCAATTTGAACACTCAGCCACCTTTTCAAAATGTTGAAAATACTGATCAACCTGATCTTCCTCAAAAGGAGGGACTAATCGAACCTCCCTACTGGCTAAAAAACCGTCATCAGAATCAGATTCCAAGTTCCTTCGATTCATTTCTAACCCATGCTGCCACTGTTTCTCCTTTTCCTCAGCCTCCATCTTCTTCATTTCTAGCTCTAATTTTTTTTTGTTCTGCCTCAGCCTCTAACTTCAGCCGAGTTTGTTCCCGTTCAGCCTCTAACTTCAGCTGAGTTTGCTCCAACTCCAGTTTCCTTTGTTCAGCCTCAGCCTTTATCTTTGCCAGCTGCATCTGGGCCTCAGAAATCACTGGTTCACTCCCAGGAAACTGTTTTAACACCTCCTCCTCAAACACCTTCTTCTCCACATAATGGCCAGCTATCAGTCTCTGAATATCTGCCTTTCTCATAAATCGTGTTACTGCCTCAAGATGTAGCTCTGCAGCAATTTTCATCAAATCAGGCTTCCTCATCCCCTGCAATCCTCCAGGGGTTGGCTTTTTCAAAAACGTATCCATTGTTGCTGGCTTCCACCCACACGAACCAATTAAAAAGAATTTATCAGACCGACCACAATCAGTCATCCAATAAGACCCCAATTTGCTCAAACTGAGACCTCTTGTACAAGTCATGAGTTCGATTTCAGACCACCCTCGTCAATCTTGGGATTCGATCCCGGATGAGCCCCCAATTTTGTTACGTACCAGCAACAAAAGAAACACACCAAGTCATGTATAAGTGTTAAAAACTATTTTATTAATAACTACTTACGATAATAAGAAAAATAAGAATGTTAGAAGTAAAAATGTTAGATCTTAAACATTAACCCCAAAACTAAACCCAAAGTGTATGTGTGGCAAATTCCCAAACTCCAAGTCCAGGAATAGTTCTCAAAGTTCAGTTCAGTAAGCAATAAGATGAAACGTGAGCAAAAGCTTTTGCAAAAACCACCGTTGACTGAAGAGAAGATGTAGAGAAAAAATAGAGAGAAGTTACGAAATCCAGATGTTCCACAATGGAACCCGTACGACACCTCAGTCTCTGAAGGTCTCCATTGCTTTGTTCCGAAGTATCTGCCACCCCAAAAGGCATCCGAATCGTGGCCGCCCACAGAAACACCTGTTTCTTTCTACAGGTTAATGACAAAGTGGACTCCACAGGATTATTTCAAAATTCCATATGTGGACTGTAGTGACAGACAGTTATTGTTTTTCATCCATCGAAACAGAGACCAGCAGGCAGGGTGTCCCTCTCCCTCTTTAACTGTCTGCTCCAAAATGTCAGAACGTCCTTATCTCCTGTTGTTGTCGTAATCACGCCACACACACACACACACACACACACACTACTGTGCTATGTCTTAAAGGGACATTCACCAAATAGCAACCTAATCTGTAACACCTTGTACCATACTGCTGCTGCAAAACAACAAATTTCACATCATCTAAGTCCGTAGTAATAAATCTGATTCTGAGTCTCGACATTCACTGGAATCAGATCTTACCACTCCCAAATCACATAAGTTTCTTTCATACCCACCGCCCCCCCCACCCCCAAACCAACCAATGTCTTCAGGCTCTGATTAACCTCCAACCCAACCCATCAATCCCCAATCTACCCTTTCCTGTGCTCTGCTCCCTGGCTGCAGCAGTGCTGCAAGTCCTTGTGCCCAACAAGCAGCTGAGATTTTAATGTACAACACCAAATAGACTTGTTACGATCTCACCTTTGTATGCAGCAGTATCTCTAAGAAACATGTGCTCATGCTGTCCCAGCTATGGCTACGCTCCCTCTCTGCCTTCCTGCCAATATCAGGACAAAAACCTGTTCTGAAATAAGAAGATCTAGGCTACCTAAAACTGTACTTCTATACATTCATATAGCTGTATTATTTGTATTGATTGGTATTTTCCAGTTAAATCCAGCGTCATCATTTGTGAGCAATCAGTGCTCCTACGGCTATGTGGCAGTTTGTTTAGAAAGTAGATATGAGCAAAAAGGTAGTGGAGTACCCTTTCTTTAAAAATTAACTTCAACCTTTTGCTCAGGAATATCAGTTGCTGGAAAACAGAATACTGCCTTGCAATATTATATAAAAATATTCACTTGTCTAATATTCTGACTTGAAATAGTGACAACTGCCTGGTTACATCCACATAAATAGCAGCAATATCAAGGTCAACATTTATGTTCTCATCGTGGAAACACATTCTCTTACTGTGTTCTCTATATGCCTCAGGCACATCATAAAATTGACTGACTCCATTTTTCTCAGTTTCTTCCAGTTATTTTCACTGTCGCTAGGGAATACAAAATGCCTCTGTCTAGGCTATGTAATTTGACTTGTCATGCAAACAGACTAGCAAATGTCTGGTTGGGTTTTATCATGATAGCTGGAAGGGAAGAAACAGAAGATGCGTGTAATCCTTGAAGATTAATGCCTCTTCTGCTCTCACCTGACAGGCCTATTGGTTGTGTTATAATAATCAGGCATTTAATACTGCAACATATCATTCACTTCACTCTGAATAAGAACTGAATTAGAAAGTATAGCTTTCCAGAGGTATTTTGGCACCAGTGCACTATCACCAGCACAAAGAAATCGACAACAGTTTAAACTGAAACACCTTGTAAAACTTAGCATTTGTTGATTTTGTTTACCCAGGCTTCCCCTCACCCCCACTCCTACAGATAGCTTGGTTTTGGCCAGCAAGGATATTTCATCCTGGAATTGTCCAAATTCACAATAGGTAATATAGAATAAGCAAAAAGAGTTTGCTATTGTGCCTGTTGAACATAGGTTTTATTACTTTCATTTCATATCTGTAATTTATCATCTTATCTTGTTATAATCTACAGTTTTTGTCATTCTTCATTCAGGACGGATTAACTTTGAAGACTGTAAACATCTAAGAGATCACCAACTTTATTTTGTATTAGCAGGAAATCACAATCATTGATGGAGGTCAATCAAGTCCATCCATACCTGAACACTGACAGAGCTTCACATTTATCCTACTCTTACTTTGTTTTCCTGTTTCAAAATATTTATCTATTTCCCCCTTAAAACTGTAACAGATTTAGTTTTAGGTATACTTATCTCAATATACTCAACATTTTCTCTTGAAATAAGACCACTGCCTGGGAATTGGATTTAACCCCTATTTGATCAAGGGGTATTGCATTCAGGGCAAATGTCCAATTGGGGGTTCACAAGAAGTTCTAAAATTGGGAAAATTTAACTTTAATAAATTGTTATGGTAGGTTTCACCCTATTTACTGCACTAAAATGGGACCCTGCATAGCTCCTGACGACAGCTACCTGCAGGGATCACATCTGCTGCTAGGAATTGTGGGAAGCAAGTCAAGCCCTCAAAAACAAGTCTCCACAACATCCAGAGCAGCTGTATAAAAGAATGTCCTGGAGACAAGGGAAAATTCAAGGAATTAATACACATATCATCAGCATGTACGGACACACCAATGCGCTGCACTCCATCCCCACCCCCCCCATTCCCACTGCCCCTGCTCTCCCAGCCATCCCAACCATGGTCACCAGCATATTCAAAGCTCGGATGGACAGATGCAGACATATACACATAAAGACCTTGGTTGGGACCCTTGAACATGTCTTCCAACTGACAATGTGTGGTTTACTCCTTGTTTTACTGTGAGTTAACATGGAAGGTTGTAGGCTGCACAATAGTGTTCTAATTTTTGTTGGTAGGGCAGAGAAGAGCACTATGCACATTGAAGACATCATTACTTGATCTGATAAATATGAAATAACTTCACTTTTGCAAATTTTTTCCTGGAATTTATAGCCGCTTAATTTTGAGGAGTAAGACACCCGAGATTTAAGTGATTGGGATTCCAGGTTTTGGGCAGGTAGCTATCCAACATTCTATCTATGAATGCAGGAGAACTGCACCTGGCTCTTTTAAGTAACATTCAGCTGGAGATTCCACCATTATTAAAAGTTTTTCTTCCCCCTTTGCGAGTGAACAACTAGCCATTGCAGTTGAAAATTTCACCAGAAACAAATGTTGGGCATTCCACAATTGTCATATGAGTGAAATTAGATACAAAAAAAACAGTACACAAGTTAATCACAACTTGTTAATGGCTGGAATTAACTCTCTCAGAAATGTGCACAAGAATTATTAACACTGAGTTACCATACCTTTCATCTGGATGATGTCCAGTTTTTGGGCTTTGCAAATTTCTAGACTAAGATTTGTACTGCAAAATGATAGTAGGAAATAAATTCTTGCCCTCTAGGTTTATTTTGAAAGAGAGCTTACTTGAATTTTGTAGTATATTTTCTGCGTAGATTATATAACTGTAAATATATTGGACTCACATTTACTCAGTTGAAATCCTGATTCCTCCTATTTCAACTCATAATCACATAATATTTCTTCAATCCCATCCTTGCCAACAACATCAGTTTATCTCCATTATAGAGACAGCCTTTTGCCTCTAAGTCAACTTTTTCATTTTGCTTCCGAGAAAACAATGCTCAGCTCTTTTTATTTCCCTCCACTGCCACTATATTTCAATCCCTTACCTTTTTACAGGTCTGGAAAAGGCTGCTATACCACCAAGTGCCAGCTCCTTCCACTCCTCTGTTTCATTGTATGGCACCATCTAATATGGCTTTCCTGCTGCCCACATCACTAAATATGTCAGCATCACAAAAATATGGTGTATGGCTGTAGTGAATTCTGTAAGGGTGAATAAGCTGAACTCACCTGTATTCAACACCTCAATTTCTGGCTGTCTTCCCTCTGAAGTTTATGGTTACTGATGAGCAAAGCAACTGGAAGCATGCGCTAGCTTTCAGATTAGTCTTTTTCTGGCCTGTTTCTTTTCTGTTCCACTTGCCATACGTCTAACAATAAGATTCATGCAAATGTATTGGACCAGAAATCCAAAAGTTATGAATTGACAATCCCAGTTTAAGCAGCAGATTGAAACATTGATTATACTTCAGAATATTTGTCTCCTATGCCTTTCTTTCTCTGTAGATACTGTCTGAATTACCAATAGACTAAAAGGTGGCATTGTGCATTGTAAAGATTGGAAAAGCACCAGCATTTCTTGGAGGGAGAATTTCAAAGACCTTCTCAATGAGAAATCTGAAATTGAGAGAACTCTATCTCACAATGACCAATTAAAAATGAGCTTGGAATTCCTCGTGGCTTTCAGGCATCTGTTATTGGATTACTTTTTCAAAGAGGAAATAAGTTTGGCCATGGAAATAACAAAATAACCTATGAATTGTCTCCTTCATTTGTTGAAGATCCCCTTGAGAATTTCAGTGTGGGTTTTGGCCATTCAAGAAGAACTGATGGGATTTTCATTACTCGTCAGCTGAAGGAAAAATACAGTGGTCTATATAAACCTCTCTGTAAGGCTTTATTCAACCTCAAAAAGGCCTCGATTCTTCAACTAAGAAGCACTGTAGAGGATTTTTCTAAAGAAATAGAAACCTCTTGGTGCTGTTTTGGACAAAACCAGGCTCCCCAGCAAAGCTGAGCTTAACTACTGGACAGGTGGTAAGCTATTTAACCACAGCATCTCTGACCCAGAAACAACAGCATCCTGACTTCAGTCATCAAACTCTAGGCATTGATGATGTTATAATATATGCTCATTCAGAAACAAATCTTCAAACATCAACACTCTTGCTAAGAATTACATATACGTGAAACTGTCTCTTAACAAAGAGCTAAGGTTGTCCATCAACAACCCCCGATAAGAAGTCCCCTCGTCCGGCCGTTCAGATTCATGGGGAAACTCTCAAAAAAAAACTGACCATATCTTAGAAGTCAACGCTTATGAATGGTTGATATTGAGAGAGAAATCCAAATTTTCTCAGATATACATGTACAGCTTTTGGTCACCTTAGGAAATGGGTTTCTAACAATCTTGACATTAAATCTGAAACTAGGATCATTTATTTTCAGACTGCCATGATCACCCCCACCACTCAAATGTATCTGAGTTATAAAGAACATGTAAGGCACTGGAGGAGTATCATCAAAACTACCTGCTAAGGTATTGCATTAACACTCAGACCAACATCACCATTGTCTTTCAAGCAAATAGATCAAAACATTGACCATCCAATATTAAGTTTGCTAGGCCAGCTGTTTTGTAGAGCTGGCAGTATTCTGAATCAGTCCTTTTTCCCCAAGCTCATTAATGGCACACTTCAGTCAAAGACAGTGAAAGCACTTTCAGGATTTCCTCAAGGCAAACATAAAGAAATATAACATCAAAGCTGACCCAAGGGATATTGTTCTCAGGACCATCTCCAACAGATTGATAGCCAGCTGCAAAGTCTGAGCACTGTGAAATAATACAATGAAAATGAGAAACAGAAAACTGAAAAAAGCAGAAACAGCATGTTGTGGTGTAGATCAACAACCCAGGTCCAACTATCCCACTCAAATATGTCGAAGTTGCAGCAGAGTCTGCAAATCCCAAACTGACTTCATAAGTCATCTAAGGATCCACTATCTAAATAGTTCTTGGGAGATAATCATTCCCAACCATGCTAGATTTTCAATAAACAAATTAATTTATTTTCTAGAGCTTTGCATAGCACAAAGAGTGATATTTAGACACAACATTTAAAAGCACAACATATCTTGCCTTATATCCCTCCATCTTTTCCAGAAAAAAAATCATTGTGAATCACAAGAGCCAAAAATAGTTTCACCAGATAATTAACAACATTTTGCCCAATCATGTTCTTTAAAGGTCTCACAACATAAAGTTATGTTCCCAATTAGTAAACTTGCAAGCTTAACAAGTGCTGATTATTGACTCTTAAAAAGCATTTTAGAAATAAGGTATGCAGTCTTCAATTAATTTGCTTTGCTTTGCACCTGCCCTAAAACCTCATAAGAAGATATTTTCTCATTGCTGTTGTTGGTAACATTTGGCAACAAAGTTCTGACCAATTAAGCATATAATTGTCAACCAAATGAGTAGAATTTAATAGTGATTGTTATACAATACAGAGAAATGTTGCAAAAAAAGATGGCCAAATGAGATGCTCTTTTCAAAAACTGTTCAAGCCATCTACAAAATTCATTAGATTATGTCTTTTGTGCCTTTTAATAGCTCCCATGCATGCATTTTTTTTTATTTTAGCAATGTAATACATGCTGTGAAGTTGAATAAGTTTAGTTTTATTTCCTTTCATCTCCTTACCCCTGAGGAAATGATTATTTGAGGTTCTTCTCCACTTCTAGCCAATTCAGTTCACCACAATAACAACCACTTTGAGCTGATGTGTCCATAGCTTCATCTCAGTTATAAGAATTCAAGACTTAAAGGCTTTTGATTTTTTCCTCTCCCACTTTTTTTTAAACCCACGAAATACTGTATTCTTCATGCTCTAGAAAGTCAGCTTGTACTGCTAACTCTGTGTAATTATTGAAATCAATAAAATGCTATTTGGAGCTGATTTAAGTTTGCCATGTTTTTGGTAACAGGAAAAATTTCTTGACAAATTACATTAAGTGAAAAAATAAACACTATAAAATTGTGTTGTTGAACAAAAAGCATATTCTCTATTTCCTTTGTGTGGATGTAACAAAAGAATAGTTTCAGAATGTATAATATTATTAGAAAGCAAAATTACATTCTTCATATCTCTAAGACAGTTTTTCTAAGATGCAAATCCATGAAACTTGTTTGAATAAGCTTTTAATTTAAAATATTTTGTTTGGAAGTACCTGAAGGTGATGAGGATGCCTTCTCAATGTTAAAGTGTCATTCAATTGTCTCTGACACCAACAAGCCAAGTAAAACAAAAATCAAAGGGAATTAGGAAAAACTCTCCAATGCCTGTAATCAGTTATAGTTTTTGGAATTTTTATTTTCAACTGTTTCATTAATAACCTTCATAAGGTCAGAAGTGGAGGTGTTTACTAACAACTACAGTGTTCAGCTCCATTTATAATTCATAGTGTAATTAAACAGGTACGTCAAAGCCATCAAAATCCAATTTTTTCAGACAACTGATAATGGATTTTTTTTGTTGATATTAACCATTTCATATCCCTACTGCAGAGATGATTTCCAAGATTGGATAGCACTCAGTGCTCTCCAGAATTACTCCATGATTCCGAATTGTTGGAGCAGGAGCTGCCTGTTGGGACTCTGCTGCTTTTTCATAAGCCTCAGCAAATAATCAGATCTATTTCCAAATGAAAATGCAGCAAGATCCAAACAGCATCCACAGTTGGAATCATCTCCAAAGGTTGAAAGTGGGGGTCTAATTAAATATTCCCCAGTATATGCACATACAACAAAAGTCAAGAAGCTACACAAGAACACTAACAAAGCAATCGGTTTAAGTGATTCACAAATTTAACTATCCACTGATCCTCCTTTCACTTACCATAGCTGAAGCCTATAAAAGATACAAAAATTCTGGTCTATTTTCTCCAATTTAGTCCAGAGACATTAAGAACTTTTAATAGGGTAGTTAAGTTTATATTATTAATTGGATGAATATTTATATCTATCACCCAGCATGTGCAATTTGTCAAAATTATCAGATTAATTAGCGGGATTTTCGACTATTATGTTGATAATTTAGATAGTGTTTAATTACTCAGGTGTGATAATTTATAGAATTACAGCACTAAATTTCAAAACAATTCCTTAACTGTGAAGTGCTTTGAAAAATATTGAGAATGTGAAAAGCACTGTTTAATTACACGTTGCCAACTCAGATTCTCTCCAAAGAAAAGGCAATAGAATTCAGGTAGAACCACACATCAAATTAGAATCTTTGATCACAGACACTAAAATTGGAGTTATTTTAAAGTCAAAGTTGAGTTTATTTTCATATGCACAAGTACATGTATGCACAGGTGCAATGAAAAACTTATTTACAGTAGTATCACATAGCATCATATAAGCAGCATTCACAAGAAAAAACAAGAAAACACAATTAGAACAAAAAAAAAGTCCATTTTAGTGCAAAGTGATCAAAGTGTTGCTATACCATAGTGATTAGGGTTGTGCCAGTTGGTTTAAGAACCGAATGGTAGGTGTTCTTGACCCTGGTGGTGTGGGGCTTCAGGCTTCTGTACCTCCTGTCCGATGGTCGCTGCAAGATGATGGCATGGCCTGGATGATAGGAATCTTTGATGATGGATGTTGCCTTCTTGAGACAGTGCCTCCTGCAGATACTTGTATAATTATGAATTGTTTCTATTTTAAGCAGCAGTGTTTTTATATTTTCTATTTCATTGCAGTGTATTTTTATTACAAAATGAATGAAACCACAGATGATAAATGAATACATTTAATGAACAAGTATAATGTTAGCTTTCTACCACTGCTCAGCACTAAACATATTGTAGCAAAACATAAGCACTCAACATTTACTTTTTAAGTATTTTCATCCAATTACGAGGTGTAGTGGTTAGCGTAACACTATTACAGCACCAGTGACCCGGGTTCAATTCCCGCTACTGTCTGTAAGGAGTTTGCACGCTCTCCCCGTGTCTGCGTGGGTTTCCTCCGGGTGCTCCGGTTTCCTCCCACATTCCAAAGACGTACAAGTTAGGAAGTTGTGGACATGCTATGTTGGTGCTGGAAGCATTGCGACACTTGCAGGCTGCCCCCAGAACACTCTACACAAAAGATGCATTTCACTGTGTGTTTCGATGTACATGTGACTAATAAAGATATCTTATACCTTTCCTGAATACACCAGTTGAAAAATTTGGATCTTTAGTACCATTGTTTGGATATTATTGCTGCCATTTTGATTTCAAAACAATATATAGTACACTCATGCACATTTGTAGCGCAATTTACACAAAACACCATATTGATGAGGGTGTTGGTATTTGTGGACCTGGCAGAATGCAGAGTAGTCAGGGCTTAACCATGATTTAATGCCAGCACTGCCATTTCGGGCTCAGTACTCCAACAAAGGCCTCTTTTAAATGTGAATGGCTGAGTACATATTCAACAATGTGAATGACCCCACCATTAGTGCCACTTAAAGGGTTAATCAACTATTTTCTGTTCAGTTGCTGTAGGGCTCCTACTGAACAGTGTATAAAAAATACTAGTATATTAGCAGGCATGCCTCTTGAAACATAACCAGAGCAGTACAAGCTCCAGGAAGTGGGAGGAGAACGACAGAGATTTGGGCCCTCAGAAAGAGTTTGTATCTTGCCAGGGTGGTCAGGGAATATCCACTAACATTATTTCAGCACTCACCAATTGCTAACCATGCTATATCTGGTCTAAGTGCATAATTGCAGAGATTAAATCCATGACTGGTTAACACCTGTTCAAAGTCACTAATGCCACAACTGTACTTCTTAAAGATGAAGTGCTTTATGGTTGCAAGCAGTCATGGAAGCAGCCTTTGGAGTTGTCCAAAAACATGGGGAAAGTGAGCATCCCAATTTCCAGAGCAGGTTCTGCATGAATTGATTAACAAGATGTAAAGAAGGAGACCTTTCCCCACATGGCACCACAAACTCCATTAGGCAAATAGTTTAGTACCTGCCACTGTACCTGCCTACTACTCTGAATCATATGGCACTTTCCCATGCACCACATGAGGTGTATTGCCTGTCCTTTTACCTCTTCCCTTCCCACCAAACAGGTACAGGTGCGATTCACTTGCACTTTTTCCAGTCTGATGTGCTGCATTCGTTGTTCATGACGTGGCCTCCTCTATACTGGAGAAACCAAATGTATATTGAGCAATCGGGTTTTACGGAGTACCTGCACTCAATCCACAAGAATGACCCTGAATGTCTGGTTGCCTGCCACTTTAATGCCCCAGCCTACTCTGGTCTCTCTATCTGTGGCATCCTGCAGTGTTACAACGAGGCTAAATACAAGCTCAAGAAACAACAGCTCATCTTTCATCTAGGCATGATGCAGCTTGCAGGAGTCAATATTGAATTCTCCAACTATAAATAACTCACTTTCTTTCTATTTGTATCAGGACCTGCCATTTTTGTCTGCCATTCCTCTCTTTCTTTCATTTGTAAATTCTGGCCTGCTGGGCATGTCCCAGTAGGTCACACTATACAGCATTACCAGGACTTCACTGCATTAGAAACACATTACACAAATAAAGGAGCATAACTGGCCATTTTAATTGTCTACATTATATCACACTAAAACAGAAATTCCCTTTGTTCCATCCATTCCCTCCCACCACCACCCTCACCCTCCCTGCTACCAAGACCAGTTTTTCTCTTTTAGTTCTGATGAAAGGTCTACAACCTGAAATATTGCTTCACTTTCCACATACATGCTGCATGACCTGTTGAGCTTTCCCATTATTTTCTGTTTTTGTTTAATATATGTCAGTAATTCCCCTTGAGAAAATAGTGGGAACCATCTTAGTTATAGATCAATCCAGCAGAGGAACAGGCCCTTCAGCCCAACAAATTCATACCGACCATGTTGTCCACATAACTAGTCCCAATTTCCTGGATTTGGCCCATATCCCTCCAGGACCCTCCCCTTCATGTATCTATCCAAGTGTTTCTTAAATGATACTATTGTACCTGCCTCAACCACTTCCATATACTTACCACCCTCTGCGTAAAAAAGTTGCCCCTCAGGTCCCTTTTACATTTTTCCCCTCTCACCCTAAATCTATGCCCCCTAGTTTTGGACTCCCCTACCCTGGGGAAAGGACTGTCACCGTCCGCCTTATCTATGCCTCTCATAATTTTAAACACTTCTATAAGGTTGTCTCTCATTCTCCTACGTTCTACGGAATAAAGACCTAGCGTGGCCAACCTCTCCCTCTAACTCAGGTTCTCTAGTCCTGGTTGGATCCTCATAAATCTTTTCTGCACTTTGTCCAGTTTAACCACATCTTTCCTATAAAAGGGTGGCCAAAACTGTAGACAGTACTCCAAGTGCAGCCTCACCAACAACTTAAACAACTCCAACATAATGTTCCAGCTAATATACTCAATGGCCTCAATGATGAAGGCCAGCATGCCAAACACCTTTTTCATTACCTTGTCTACCTGTGAAATCGCTTTCAATGAACTGTGCACTTGTACTCCTGTTCCATTACACACCCTAGTGCCCTACCATTCATTGTCCTACCTGGTTTGACTTTCCAAAATGCATCACCTCACACTTATCTGTATTGAAATCCATTTGCCACTCTTTGGCCTACTTCCCTAACTGATCAAGATCCCCCTGTAATCTATGATAACCTTCTTCAATACCAACAACACCTCTTAATTTTGTTTCATCTGCAAATTTACTGATCAAGCCTTGTGCATTCACATCCAAATCATTTATGTAAATAACAAATAACAAGGGTTCCAACACCGACCCCTGCATTGCACCACTAGTCACCAGTCTCTATTCCGAGAAACAACCTTCAACCACTACCATCTTGAACTGCTGCAATCTTTGCCTTGATGATACTTCCACATTGCTGTTAGGAAAGGAAGTTTAGGATTTTGTCCCAGCCAAAAATTTTCAAACAGCATGTTTCGAGTTAAACCTGCAGGTGGCAGAACAGGTTGAGTTCCATCCTCTGTCCTTGTTCATCCAGGTAGCAGAGGTCACAGGTTTTTAAAACTACAACAGAAGTCTTATTGAGGTCCAGAATTTCATTTGCAGATAATTAACACTGCAGCTACAGTACAATGCTACCGGAGGAGGGAGCTACAGGGTACTGTACTGGGTGCCAATCATAGTTTGAACTGGTTGATGTTAAACATCTTAATGGTTGTTTAAATTACAAGTAGAAAGGGTGAGTTACATGAATTCCATCATATTCTTGATTTGTAAATCGAATAACTTTGGGGACTTGAAAATTGAATCACTCACAGCAGAATACCTTGATTTTGATCTGATCCTGTAGCTTTAGTATTTATATGGCAGGTCCAATTAAGTTTCTGGGCAATTGTAATCCCCCAGTATGTTGATATTGGAGGATTCAGCAAAGGTAATGCCATAGAATGGCAAGAGGAGATGAACAGACTCTTTTGTTGTAAGTGATCATTATCTGGCACTTGTGTGGTGCAAATGCTACTTGCCATTTACCAGCTCAAACCTGAATGTTTTCCAGGTTTTGCTGCTTTCAAAAACAGTCTGCTTCATTAACTAAAGCATTATAATTAGAATCAGGGCTCTTGTCATTGGATGCATAATTATATCAGTCAGTCCCTCAGTGCCAGCCAAAAGGGAGCTCTCTCCCATCAGCTTCTCCCCCATCGCTTCCTCTTCCTTCTACTCCCCCTCCTCCATTCTTGCTCAGTTACTGGTAAGGGATGAGACTGCATAGTTTCCAGGGCGCAGAGGCTACAGAGTAACTTTGAAGTCTTACAACCTCTCTAAATTATAACACAGATGCCTCCTTTCTGATCCAAGACCCCAACGGTTTTCCATGTCAATTTGGGTCAACGTATGGTTCCCACTTACATGTCGAAGCTTCTGACAGATATAAGGGCTGAGGAGTTCAATAGAAGAGATGTTCCCAATTAGCTCTCTTTTGGGCTAATGCAGTAGCTCAAAAAAAGGAGGCTGCCATTATAGTTTCTCCATGGGTATAAGGCATTCACCATCATGGACTGATCATAGATCAGATGGACATTGGGTGAATGAAATCCTCTATGTTCCAGAATTTTGCTGTGGCACCTCCAATGCAATGTGGGTGCAATCAATGGCATTCTTGCAAAATTGGGAAGCCCATTATCCTTAAAATTTCTAGTGCTCATTGTCTGCTATCCTCTACCAAAGGGAGAAATGAATTAGTCTGTCTTTAAGTAGTGAGCCTCTGTTACCCCTCTAATATTGAGTGTGTTGCAACATAAGGGATGTTACTATCATCTTCAGCATCAATCTGGAAAAAGCCAGAAGTCTCATGACTAAAATGTTGCCAATGGCTGTAAGCATAGCAGCAGAATGAGGTAGATAACTGTTTGGACTTCCTTGGAGAAATAGCTCCTCAAGCATTGTTGCCTGGTCAAACTATAAAGTAAAATTGCTCCAAATGGTTACAATCTCTTCCTGAGACCTCACTTCTCCTCCTCTTTCACTAACTCTACTGGCAGTTAGCCGTCCTCTATTGGCTATCCACCTGTCAAGCTGAAAGCTTAGAGACGTAACAGCCAAAGTCCCCACATCTGGCAGCAACTGGTCTAACCTACAGTCATTGAGTCACAGAGCTATACAGCACAGAAAACAGGCCCTTTGGCCCAACTCATCCATGCCAACCAAGTTGCCTAACTGAGTTAGTCCCATTTGCCTGTGTTTGGCACATATCCCTCTAAACCTTACCTATCCATGTTAAACATATCCTCTGCTACAATGCTCTCTTCTGAAGCTCTGACATCATCCCACAATTAAATACCAGAAAATCTCTAAGAGATCATATCATAGAGGAAAAGATTGCAGAATCTTTAATAATTGTTTTAAACTCAGTCCTTCCACTGAATTCAAACCAAAAAGAACTGGACAAATAATTAAATGGTGCAGTGTCCTTTAACCAAGACAAAATTAAAAGCAAAAGCCAATACTTTATTGTGTTGAAATAATTTTCCTTTATATTCTGCCTTGCAAACTGATTGAGTGTGCATCTCGAATTTTGTGTGCCTGTGCCACTCTAACATGCATCTAAGAGTCAACATTTGGATTGCAGATGACTGCTTCTCAACTACATGAATACGGCTGCTGAAGAACAACTGAACTGAATCACTCACTTTGAGTGAAAATGTTTCTATTAAAATGCTTCATAGGCAATGACCTGAAATTTCCACAAAATTTGCTTGCTGTATGTGCTTCCTGGTCTCCTATAAACTAAACTCACTCTTATCTTCAGCAGGTCCCACAGTTCAAACCTAATTCATGATGTTTTAACCAGGACAGTTCCTCATCAATTATCAATGCCACAATCCTTTGACAGCCAGTTATATCCTTAACTGATTGTCAAAGCTGTGAAAGATCTTGAATATTTATGGCATTCACAAACATTCAAGACCTACTCAAAACTAAATGTGCTATTAAAGATATTTTAAAATGTTAAACAATGAAGCATTTAAGAGTTAAAGCACAAAATCAAAAACAATTGAATACATTTAATTCAATTAAGTTAAACAGAAAAACATAGCTTACCTGTGACTTATCTATCTCTTTTGCTGCCATTCCTCTCCTCTGAAAAGAATAGAGTCACTAGTTCTAACCTGAAGCATGATCAATAAGTAGATTACTGATGGGAAATTATGGATGTTCACACTCTATTCCTGGATTCCATGAGGAGTCTAGTACTGGACTACAGGCAGGTAACAACTGCGAACTCCTGTAGGAAGTTTGGGACTTCTACATTCATGTACACTCGTGAAAGAGTTCCAAACCTCAATGTTCCTAATAACCAGTTTACTAACAGAAGCTTCAGATTAAATGTCAATAGAGAAGTCTGCATTATTAAAAAAAATTGAACTATTGATACTGTATCTGCATCACTCCTTTAAGGATCAAATTCTTTGATGTACTAATACAAATCCATAGCATTACTTCAGGTTTGGATAATCAGTAGTGCAAATTAATCTTACCTCTGTCAGATTAGAAAAAAAGATCTCTGACTGACCAGTTATTTATGATGATAAACTAGAATTAAATTATCCCTTGTATTTTAATCAGTATTTAAACAACAAATACAGGACTCTATTTTCCCAATTTCTTATCCAAATTCTAATCTTTCATATCTCTGTTTGCATTATGATGTCTCATATTAGTCATTTTCAAAGGGATCTCCAAGGGGCAAGTAACTGGGAGGGAGAGATCTGAGGGAATGATGAAGAGAGTGGGAAAACAATCAGGAGCGAGACAGGCAATTGGGAAGGAGTCAAGGAAAACTTGCAATGGTCTTTGGTGCTAGGAGGAGCACTCCCACTTCTTCCAGTTCATACTCTGCTTAGTTTTTTTTAAACAATGCCTTTCAGTGAAGTCCTCCAGTGGTCTCTTTAAGGACTGCTGGTTAAGTCGCATGTGCACTTGATTATCCAGGATACAAAGCCCCGGTGAAGGCTGAGTTTGAAGTTCAGAAAGCAACGTGTAATAATCATTAAGCTCCCCATTTTCATGTGGAACACATCTGAATCCTTTTCAAATACATGTCCTCAATACTAGTAGTTCAGCCTTTGCCATTTTGGGAACAGATGTACTTCTGCCTTTGCCACTTGGGGAACAGATGTATTTCAAGCATGGATTATTAATGTCCCACTGTGAGGGGAAAATAAATGCCATCTGTGAACTGTGTCATGCCTATGTTCAATAGTGGAAATATCTAGATTCACCAGCATTTCAAAATTTAACTTGACCTTTTGCCAAAGGGGGAAGGATAGAAGCAGTATTACTTTTTCCAGAGGTCAAGTGGGTATAGTGGACTCCTTGGTGATAAATCTATTAGTATTGGTATTGGTTTATTATTGTCACTTGTACTGAGGTACAGTGAAAAGCTTGTCTTACAAACTGACCATACAGGTCAATTCATTACACAGTGCAGTTACATTGAGTCAGTACAGAGTGCATTGATGTAGTACAGGTAAAAACAATAACAGTACAGAGTAAAGTGTCACAGCTACAGAGAAAGTGCAGTGCAATAAGGTGCGAGGTCACAACAAGGTAGATCGTGAGGTCATAGTCCATCTCATTGTATAAGGGAAATGTTCAATAGTCTTATCACAGTGGGGTAGAAGCTGTCCTTAAGCCTGGTGGTACATGCCTTCAGGCTCCTGTATCTCCTACCTGATGAAAGAGGAGAGAAGAGAGAATGTCCTGGGTGGGTGGGGTCTTTGATTATGCTGGCTAAATAGGCATCCATTCTGTCATGTACATAGAACTAGTCAGGCTTGATTAAATATATGGTCTTTCCTTGTTGAATTTTTATTACATACTCTACATTGCAGGATTAATGGTCTGAACTCCCAGCCAGATGAAGCAAAAAAGTTTGTTACAGGCCGTCCCTGGACTAGGAACACCCGATGTATGGACAACCATACACACAAACAAACTCCCATAATATTATTAAGTTCAAAAGTCCAATGTATGTACACACATTAATTCCTATGTACAGTATGGCAGAATTAGTTTCCTCTCTCTCCACTTTCAGTAATCATTCTTTCTTATCAGTCTTATGTGCTTTTGATGCCATTCACAGCAATACTGTAGAAGTATGGTTACCATATCAAATGATTTTTGTGTATTTTCCAACTTATGGACAAAATTGACTTAAGGATGCCTGTAATAACAAAACATGTTCATTACTTGGGGATGGCCCATATAAAGAGGATTAAAATTCAATGGGGTACCAAAAAAAATATGCCTTCTAACATTTTGTGTTAATTATAATCTTGATTTATATGATGTCAACATTTTCTTTATTAGAATTCCTTTATGTTGTGCATGTGTCCCCGTGGCTTCCTGTAGTAACATGAAGGTGTGCAGAGTAATACATGAAACATGGAGAGCTCTAGAACATGTAGTTGGTTATTTAAGATTCTTTTCAGATTGTGAATATCTGCAGCACAATTCACAAATTATCAAATACACCATGCCGTAACATTACACATATTATTTATACACAGCATTATAATTCTTTTTTTCCATCTGCACATGCAAGATAGGTGACCTACACTCAAGTGTTCAACTGGCATTATTCTGGTTTCTTCTGTTAGAAAGTGCATGAGTATTTTCTATGATGATATTTTCTTTCAAAACTAAGTTGGCGTCTCATAGAATATTACAGCACAGGAACAAGCCCTTTGGCCCACCAAACCTGAGCCAACCGTGATTCCAATCTAACCCAATCCCATCTGTCAGCACATGGCCTGTCCCTCTCCAAAGCCTCCACATCCTATCTACAGTGTGGCAACCAGAATTGCACATTACACTCCAATGGTCGCCTAAATAAATTATGATATGACTGAACATGACTTGTCAACTTTTATAATCAGTGCACTTCTTTACCACCCTATATACTTGTGTTGTCACTTTCAGGGAATTATGGACTTGCACCCCAAGATCCCCCCGCACATCACTGCCCCTAAGGGTCCTGCCATTTAATCTATACTTTCCTCTTGCATTTGGCTTCCAAAAATGCAACATCTCAGACTTGTCTGGATTAAACTCCATTTGCCATTTGTCCACCCAAATTTCCAACTGATCTATATCCTGCTATATCCTTTGTCACTATCCACAAAGCCCAATTTGACTTATCTGCAGAGTTACCCTTCAGACCACCTAAATTCTTATACAAATCATTAATACATATTACAAGCAATGGATGTCTCAGCACTGATCCTTGCAGAGCACCACTGGTCACAGACCTTCAGTCAGAAAAAAAACACCCCTCAACCTCTACTGTCTTCTATGATCAGTCCAATTTTGGATCCAATTTACCAACTCACTGTTGATCCTATGTGACTTAATCTTCTGGACCAGTCTACCATGAGAGAGACATTATCAAATGCTTTAGTAAAGTCCATGTAGACCATAAACACTGCCACTTCAAAAAACTCAAATTTCTGAAACAGGACTTCCTCTGCACAAAGTCATGCTGACTATCCCCAATAAGTCTATGCTTTTCCAAATGCAAGTAAATCCTGTCCCTAAGAACCTTCTCCAATAATTGCAGCACTGCAACACAATTCCAACACTTTCCAGTTCAGGACAGAAATATCTGAATGACAAAATTTTAACAAAACTACCAAACCATTTGCCTTTTGCAAATGAAAGGGATTCTGTTTTGACTGTATAATAGTAGTCAAAGCACAGAGTTGGCAATTCCTCTCCAATTGCTAGACAAATGAACTCCATCTTCAGCATAATTAAAAATAGATGTCCAAGCTTTTATTGAAAGCTCTTGAGTCTGTAAGCGGCCAGTCTGAGAACTGAAAGTAACTGTTCCAGCTATAACATGTTTACATTGGCAAATCTGCTCATATCCCAGAAAGGGCAAAACCATAGGAAGAACTCTGACAGTAGGCCCCAGGAAACTATATTTGATTGACTTGCCCTTTGCCATCATCACGTGTACTATATGTTCTCTTTGTTTTGACAGGTAGTTGTAATTCTGTTAGGAATATATTGATTTTGTAAAAAAATCAATATTAGCCGAGCACAGTACTACCTTCCTAGTGTAACTAATTTATTGCCTTTACATGAACAAGTCTTCCCAGCATTCTTAGTAAAATATATGTTGTTACTGTTTTAATGAAGTTTTTGGCACTGGGACATATTTTCTTTCCCTGAGTGCCTGAGTGTCAAGTCACATATGACCCATTCTGATGTTTTTGTTGAAGCTGACTAATATTCTCATGTTACCACCATCAAATAAATAGCTGTTTCCTTGTCTGACCCAATATTAGTACTATACTGCAGTTAGTCACGCACTACCTAGAGGTGCAAATGTTACAATATCAACCAATAAAACCGGCAACAAATTCCCTTATTAAATGGTAAACAATTTCTTCATCATGTTTTAAGTGTCCTTTGCGATACATCTTGACTACGTTATTATGTAAAACAGATGATGGTGAGTTAGGAGCCTATATTTTCCTAACTTTATTTGTAGGTACGGTATCAGCTTACATACAGATACTGAAGACCCCCAGAACATCCTCTCCACCATCTCTCTCAATTCCTCTATTGTCTTTGTACTGTCAGGCTGTTTGTTCAACACACAGTCCCTAATTCCAATCAAATAGATTTGACAGGAGAAATTAGTCTTTGGTGGCTGGTCCTAAACACATGCAAGAAGTCAATGGAATTGAATGTATAGAACTGGGTACAACCAGCAGCCAATATTCTTTCAAGAGCAATGATAAGTTTCTTTTCCTCTGTCATTAACCCCTAAATTGCATCAACCTTTCTAGTGCTATGATAGTTTGTTTGATCAATGCTGTCAAACTTTTCCTTTAACCTTTTCTTTCTGAATACTTGGTAGCCATAAACATTAAGTTATTTTCTTCACGTCAAGCCTCTGTAATTGAGATGTATCATGGACCAATATGGTGATTTGTGCATGTAGTTCATTCACTTTGTTACCACACGATGAGCACTTATACACATGTAGTCCAAATCCATCTTGGACTACCTTACATTTCCCCCTGTTTGACCAATTCTTTTCTGTATTATTCTTTACCTCAGTATTGTTTATGCCCCATCTTCTTTTTTCCCTCTCAAATGTTTCATCCCAGACCACCATAGCTAAAGTTTCTATTCTGTTTAATCCTGTCCTCCCTATTGTTGTATCCTCTGGCAAATGACTCACCTACTGAGTCTGCCAGACTTTCTACCATCCACAAGGCACTAGACAGGAGAGTAATGCACTTACCTGGATGAGTACAACTCCTTGCAAAAAGTTCAACACAATCCAGCATAAATTAATCCAATTATTGGCACCCCATCCAACATCCTAAACATTTATTCACTCCACCATCAGGGCACTTGGACTACAGTGTGCATCATCTTCCCAATAGCACTGCAGTTACTCACCAAGGCTTATTCAAAGCAGCTCCTAACCCTGCAATCTCTATCACCAAGGAGGAAAAGACCAGCAGGTACATGGGAACACCATCATCTGCAGGTTCTCTTCCAAGTTGCACGCCATGCAGATGTAAAAATATATCATTGCACCTTCATGTTCCATTAGGGCAAATCCTGGAACTTCCAACCCTCCCTCACTGCGCTCATTGTGAAAAATCTTTCACTAAAGGCCCACAACAGTTCACCATAATCTTTCAAGAGCACCTAGGCTTGCTCTATTAACACTTGGCTTGCTGGTTATGCCCATATCCTATAAATGAATAAAAATCACCATTTTAATATTCTACAACCACACAAGCCTTCTTTAGTGTCTTTCTTTCACCCCAGCTTTGATATCTGAGCATTTAGCCAGTTAGAGTCCACTTTCTGGAATTCTTTGCATATCCTCTCCTCATTTAGGATGCTCATACTAATTCGTCTATTTGAACAAGTTTTAGGTTGCTTCAGAATCAGGTTTATTATCACTGACATATGACATGAAATTTGTTGTTTTGCATCTTCACTTAATTTGCATTTGTTGTCTTCGCTTAAATTTCACTCTTTCCATCAGTGTCTGTTTTCCTGATGTTCCTTTAATGCCCCTTGGATTTTTTCAACATGACAGGAGTTATATAAAGGGGGTAAGATCTTTATTTTGTTGATTGACATGTAGTATTTTCTAAAACTGATAACAGTCCAATATGTTTTTTGGTTCTTGCCAGCTGGTTGCATTCATTTCAAGGCAGTAAATTGTTTCACAGTCATGTATGCTGGATCTCTGCATTTTATGTTTCAGTGTCTGCAGCTCTATCTTTCAAATGTCTCTTACCCAACCTCAGTTGTCATTGTGTATCTATTATGTCTTCACTAACTGAATAACTGCTTGTGCACAACACAAAATTTGCCTTTTAGCGCCATCACTTGGCCTTGAGAGAAAAGGCACATGAAAATTCTCCTGTGAGCTTTCAGTGACCAGCCAGGTCAATAACCTTTTCCTTAGAGCAATCATCTAATAGCTTTTCAAATAATAAATGTTTCTTATTGGCCCATGTTCGATCAGATTTCTATTAGCGTCACAAAAAAATTCTTGGAAAAAATTACTCTTTATAAGGCTGTTCACTCATGTCATCTAGATGATGAATCACTGCTGCTTATCATTGTAAACATAAAAATGGAGTCAAAAACCATAAGTTTTATCCTGTAAATTTTGGCCAAGAGAATTGGTGGGAAAAAACACACAATGGTAGGCTTTTCATGGTTGCATATTGTAAATTGGTCTCCAGCTCTTCAACAAGCAGCAAAAATCTGAAAATATAATATTCTTCCTCCCGAATCATCATATGCACAGAGGACTACATGCGTCAGAAGATCTTGTGAGGGAAGGTGGAATTATCTGGGTGGCTCTTTTTTGACTGGCAAGAAATCATGGGCTCAATGGCCTCTTTCCATGTCAAATAGTTTCCATAATTCTGTGATAATAGTCTGAATTGACAAGGATCAATTATTTCTAGACGGCAACTCAATCACACTCTTCTCATTTGTCATTTTTAACTTAAAATCTATGGTGGAATTTTAGAAAGACTAACAGGAGCCCACTGTGCAAGATAACTCAGAGCTTTAGCTCCAGAGATGAATTTAAACAGACTAGGACCAAATTCATCAATGTCCTTTTTAGCTTATAGACCAAAGAAATATTTTATTTGGAGCCGACGTTTATTAACTAATTTAATTTGCTACTTCTTCTGAGTTGAATTTTTTGACGAGGTAACGTGGAAGGTCAATGAGGGCAGTGTGTTTGAAGTTGTGCAAATGGATTTTTAGAAAGGCTTATGACAAGGTTCTACAAAGTAGTTTGGTCAAAACAATAAAACATACCCAAGGAAAAAATGGCAAACTGGATCCAAAATTAGCTCCATGGCAAGAAGCAAGGGGTAATACAAGAAAAAAATGCAGGAAATATTATAATACTGCAGCATCGATACAGAAAAATAGACTGATGATCTTTCATTTGAACTGAGAAAGTTAGAGATCAAACATATCTTAAATTGAAGCAAAGAAGGAGAGGTGCAGAGAACAAAGAATGCCTGTGAAAGAATGCTGATTAAGAGAGGGTGGTAATTGTAGCTGATCAGTCTGGAAAAGATATATGTATGAGGACGGAAGAGAGAGGAAAATAGTGCTGGAAATGTGAGATATAAAACACTGCAGTAGCTGTAAATATGAAATAAAAGAGAATTCCATAAATGTCCAGCAGATCAGCCAGCATCACTGGAGAGAGAAAAACTGAGTCTACACCACAGGTTGATGACTCTTAATCAGAACATACTAGATACAAACTAGATAGTTTAGATAGTTATCTGTTCATTGAACACGGACTCCCAATGGCAGCATTGTGCCAAGATGAAAGATGAAATACTGTTTCTCAGGCTTACATTAGCTTTTGTACAAATAGTCCAAAAGATTAAAGGTCTAAATGCTAGTGGGATCTACTGATGAATATTTTCAGCAATTTCTATTTAATACTTTTTTTAATTTCAGATTTCCAGCATCAGTGTTTTTTTTTTCTTTTAGAAATAAAGGGTAATAGTTGACTGTTGCTTTTGTTACTGGACAGCTATTACCAATGGGGTTCAAAAGGGCTCAGTACTTGATGTCGTAATCAGATGCCTTCAGCATGAATGCATAGCTCACCGTGAACCAAAAAAAAATTGATTGCAATCCCATGATATTGTGGGACATTCATTGTTAGTGTTGAACTTTTCTTTCTTTTCTTTTTCAATCTTTTTAATAGTTTCCAAATTAATACAGATTAATATATAAGATCGATGATTGTACATGTAATACAAAGAGATCAAGAGAACAATCATGGCATAGATAATCATAAAGAATAAAATATAAAAAAAATCTTTAGATCTCACAATCTCTTAGATGAATATAATATGAAAGAAAGAAAAAGATTTGTGTATATAAAAGAAGAGAAAAAAAATCCCCAAATCAATAAAAAATTGTAAATAATCACACCAAACTAAAAAGAAAATTTCAAAAAAAGACAAAAAAAGAAAAACTGGACTGAAGTTTCTCAATAGAAACAGAGCAATATTATGTCGTCAACTCCATCCTCTAAATTGAAAGGTTATTGAAAAGGGATCTATATCATATGAAAGTATTGGATAAATGGACTCCAAATGTCTTCAATTTTAAGCGAAGGATCAACAGTACCACTCCTAATTTTTTCCAAGTTTAAACATGATATAGTTTGAGAGAACCATTGAAAAGTAGTAGGGGGTATTGGATCCTTCCATTTAAGCAAAATGGATCGTTTGGCCATTAATGTGACAAAGGCAATCATATGGTAAGCGGAAGTAGATAAATGGCCAGACTCTATCCTTGGTAATCCAAAAATTGCAGTGATAGGGTGAGGTTGTAAATCAATATTCAAGAGAGTTAATATAATGTTAAAAATGTCTTTCCAATATTTTTTCCAAAAGAGGACAGGACCAAAATGTATGTGTCAGAGAAGCCAGTGTTGAACTTTTCATACAGGCTGTAAACCGGAAAGGAAATTTGTTCAAGCAAACACAAGCTCTTCTTCTGGTCCCCTGCTACGTGACAATGTCACCAAAGTGAATATCAGGATGACTGAGGTGCATCTAGTTCTGTCCTCAACTGGCTTTCACAAGTGTGAATATCAGGGAAAATACTTGTTAACAAGTTTTAGGCTGTCGATAAACTCAAACTTCTCCATCAAAGCTCCTTTGTTGTGCTAATAGTTTGACAAACATTTCTATATCATACAGGATGATATTGTCACAAACCAGCAACAAAAGAAACACACTGAGCATGATTCAGTGTTAAAAACTATTTTATTAATCACTACTTATGATAATACGTAAAATAAAAGTAAAAATGTTAGTATGTTAGAATTCAAAAATGTTAAACCTCGAACGTTAACCCCAAAACTAAACTCTTCGTGTGTGTGTGTGTGACAAAGTCCAAAACTCCCAGTTCCGGAATGGTTCTTAAAGTTCAGTTCCGCAAGCCATAAGGTGAAACATGAGCAAGGGCTTCTTCAACAACCACCATTGTCTGAAGATAAGATGTAGATGTAGAAAAACATAGAGAGAGTACATACGAAATCCAAATGTTCCACGATGGAACCCAAACGACACTTCAGTGTTTACTCGGTAGTGACTTCCTCACCCCGAAAAGCATCCGAACCGTGGTCGTCCACACACAAATACCTGTTTCCTTCTACAGGTCAGCAACAAAGTGAACTCCACCGGATTACTTTCAACTTCCATACATGGATTTCAGTGGCAAACACAGTTATTGTTTCTCATCCATCGATAGAGAAAACAAGCAGGCTGGTGCCTCTCTCCCTTCTCTCTCTCTCTCTCCTTCTTCTTCTGCCTTCTTCAACAACGTCATTACGTCCTTTATCTTCTATTGACATAAGCACGCCCCACACACACATACACACACACTCTCTATCTTAAAGGGACTTTCACTGAGTCCATAACAATATAAATGGTACAAAAGGGCAGGTTCTGTCAACCAAATTGTCACTCATGAGATTTTTGGTATGGGGGAAGAGGGAGGGGCATGGGGAGAAAAAATGATAATTCCACGTAACATCATATGTCATATTATTTAGAATCATGTAGCACAGAAACAAGCCCATTGGTCACCATGTCCGTCCTAACCATCAATTACTCACCTACACTAATCTGATTTTTCATTCTGCCTGTAGCCTCTGTCTTGATAATTCAAATACACACATGGATATGCTGTGAGAGTCTCTCCCTCCACCATCCCCTCAGATTGTTCCAGATTCCAACCACCTCCTGGGTAAAAAGAAAATCATATATAGATCCTCTCTAATCCTCCTAACACTTTAAAACTATGCACTCAGGGTTTAGACTCCTCTGCCTGGGGAAAATTTTACTATAATCTCAGCTTTACCCAAAGACAAATCCAACTTTATCCAGTCTCTCCTCACAGATGAAAGTCTCCATCCCAGGCAACAACCTGGTGAATCCCCTCTACATCCTCTCCTGTGCAATCACATCCTTCATAATGGTGTTGCAACCAAAATGGTACAAAATACTCCAGCTCCGGCTTAACCAATGTTTTATAAAGTTGCATCATAATCTTCTGGCTCTTACATTCTATGCCCCAGCTAATGAAGGCAAGTACCTCGTATGCCTTAGTCACCATCTTACCTACCTGTGCTTCCACTTTCAGGGGTCTATGGACTAAGATCCCTCTGCACCATAATATTCTCCAGGGGTCTACCTTTTGTGTTTTATGCCCTAGCCTTATTAGTCCTCCTAAAATGCATCACCTCACACTTATCAAGATTAAATTCCATTCACCATTGTTCTGCCCATTTTACCAAATCATTAATTTATATAACAAATAGTAAGGGCCCTAGCACCAATCCCTGTGGTACACCACTGCTCACAGGCTTCCACTTGCAAAAAACTCCTCACACCAATCACTCTTTACCTTCTATGACGTGGACAACTTTGGATCCGATTTGCCTTGGATCCCATAGGCTCTAACTTTTTGGGCCAGTTTCCAATGTGAGACCTCATCAAAGGCCTTACTGAAGCCCACATAGACTATACTAATTGCACTATCCTCATCAATACACTACAAAAAATTTCAATCAAACTGGTCAAACAGGAACTTCCCTTAGGGCGGCACGGTAGCGTAGCGGTTAGCGCGACGTTATTACAGCGCCAGTGATTAGGGTTTGATTCCCGTCGCTGTCTGTAAGGAGTGTGTACGTTCTCCCGTGTCTGCGTGGGTTTCCTCCAGGTGCTCCGGTTTCCTCCCACATTTCAAAGACGTACGGGTAAGTTAATTTGGGTTTAAAATGGGCGGCGTGGACTCATTGGGCCGAAAGGGCCTGTTACCACGCTGTAAATAAAAAAATAAAATTTGACAAGACCATGCTAATTATCTTCGATCATTCCCTGCCTAATCAGGTGTAGATTAAATCTGTCCCTCAGAATTTTTTCCAAAAATGTCCCTACCACTGTCATTAAATAGTGTTTGTGTTTTTATCCATATTATTTTATTTGTGGTGTTTGGTCAGGTTTTAAATTGACTTTTTAAAAGAGCTCTGAGTTACAATGCTCTATGAGCCTTAACTGACCTTCCCCATCCATACAACTTCAGACTGAACACAGAACAGCTAGAGGAGAAACTACCTACAGTTCCTTGCTTTTTATAATTACAGTAATATTAATGACTTGGACAAATGTAGAGAACACAATAAAGAAGACTGCAGATTATATAAAAATTGGCTTTGACATTCACAATGAAGAAGAACACTTTAGAGTACAAGAAGATATAGAGGTTTGGTCAGTTGGGCAGAAAAATCAGCAAATAGAATTTAACCCAAAGAAATGTGAAATAAAAATGCATTTGGGAGCCGTGACAAGGCAAGGGAATGTACAATAAATGGGAGGATATTGAATGGTATGGAGAAATTGAGGAAGCTTGAAATGTATGTCCACAGATACTTAGCAGGACAGGTTAATAAGGTGGTTTTATTAATTGCAGGTGTAAAATATATGAGGAAAAAAAAGCTGTGATAGAATGGTTTATAATGATAGTTAAGACACATCTTGACTCCTGCATACATTTCTGATTGCTACATTAAACTGCAAGATGATATTGCACTGGAGAGGGTCCGGAGGAGTAGATTTACAAAAGTGTTGCCAGGACAGCAGAATGTAGATTTAAGGTAATTAGTAGGTTGAGAGGGTAGTTGAGGAATTTTCTTTTCCACCCAGAGGATCAGAGGCATCTAGAACTGCTTGAAAGAGTAGTGGAGGCAGTATTTGGATGTGCAGTTGTTGGATGCACAGTTGAAGATCTTCTGGCCTTGTGCTTGAATATGGGATTAGGCTAGACATCAGTTTTTTATCTGGTACAGATACAATGGGCTGAATGGTCTCCTATATCATAAATTTTCAATGATTTTCAGAGAAATTATTTTTAAACACATAAGTTTTAACATTGCTCAGGTTGTGATTCCAATAGCTGTCCACTGACTTATCATGCTGGAATTTGTGGAAGCTATGGGAAAGCATATCATTTCATGAGCCATGCAGATACAAGTGCCACTTTGGGTGCTCTTAGGTGCTCATCTGCAGGCTGGGTATCCTGCAACAAGTGATTCACCTTCTGAAATCTCAAAGCTTTTTTTTAAACCATCTACATAATAAATGCGAAGAACAAGTCTGGCTAATTACCAATCCAATAAACCATGGAAGAAACTCAATACCATTCAAGTCAACGCCTCCCACATGATTGGCACCCAATCCACCACCCTGATTATTATTCCCTTTATCACTTGCACCTCAAGACTGCAGTATCTTCCAGCTACAAAACACACAGTAGTTACTCACCTAAGCTACTCCAACAGCAACATGCAAACCTGCAACTTCTACAACCGAGGTCAAGGGAAGCAGGTTCATAGGAACACCACTACCTGCACGTTCCCTTCAAATCAGGATGGTGTACAATTTAGAAAATGTATCACCATTCCTTTACCATCACTGGGTCTAAATCTTTGAACTTCCTACTCAATAGTATCATAGGAGCACTTTCACCAGAAGGACAGTAGCAGGTGAAGAATGTGGCTCACCGCCATGTTTTCAAGGGCAATTAGTGAAGGGAAATAGATACTGGCCAGTGATACACACATTCTGAAGAACAAATAAAAACACAATTACAATCGGAAATCCTGTTCACTCTGAATATACAGTAATTGGGATGAATCTTGTTAGAAGCATTGGTAAGCTTCGACCACAATAACATCTAGAGGATACCTGGAGCTTCAAAACAAAGGTGTGTGATTTAACAAGACCTAACAGCAAAGACATCACCATTTGGTGCTTACATTTGCCATTAGATCGCAGCAAGCCCACATACCAACTTTACATACTGCACATAAAAAACACACTCTTTCACAAGGAAGAGGAATTCTTTCACTAGGAATGGATAGTTGGAACCAATCAGACCAATTGGAAGGGAGAACTGGAGAGTTACACAATCAAGGATCCCTTTGAGGTGGCTTCTGGAGTTTGAATAAGTTGGGCCGTTGGCGTGTAAGCACAATTGCCCATCCACTGGCTGCACAAACTTGGAGGCAGCAAAATTTTGAGAAGATAATTATGGTAAACCTCCAATAATACAGCACCTTTGGGATCTTGGAAATGCCAGACTAACAGATTTTTTTTGGATTATTGGATGTTACTCCTATTAATAGCTAAACACATTATTTCACATTCTTTTTCCATTTATCCCAGTAAGGTTAAGGTGAGCAGGAAATATATAAAAACCCAGAACCCCAGCTCCGGCTGCAAACCTACCCATGTTCCTGACCCCAACCCTGGTTCCAGCCGCATACCTGGCCCACAGTTTGGAGAACGGTCAGGGCCAGACTCCAGACCCCTGGCTCTGGCTGCACACCCAGTTTGCACTCTCCAGCTTGCATTCCCGACTAATGAGTATGCCAGATGCCACACCATCAGGATTTCCAAACAATCAGATGTCAAATTATTGGAGTTTTACTGTACCCCTAATGGTCACAGTTGCAGTTATTGCCATTTGGTATTTGAAATTTGCTTTTCTTCCATTCTGGATGGAAAATACTGGTATTGGTTTATTATTGTCACTTGTACCAAGGTACAGTGAAAAACTTGTCTTGCATACCGATTGTACAGATCAATTCAGTACACAGTGCAGTTACAGTGGGTTAGTATGGAGTGCATTGAGGTAGTACAGTAGAACAATAACACTACAGAGTAATGAGAAGAGGGCATGTCCCAGATGGTGAGGGTCCTTAGTGATGGATGCTGAATTCTTGAGGCACCGCCTCTTTAAGATGTCCTCGATGGTGGGGAGGGTTGTGCTCGTGATGGAGTTGGCTGAGTCTACAACCCTTTGCAGCCTCTTTCAATCTTGTACATTGGAGCTTCCATACCAGGTGGTGATGCAACCAGTCAGAATGCTCTCCACCAGACATCTGTAGAAATTTGCTAGAGTCTTTGGTGACATATATGTGAAAAATAGGAGGATGACTAGAGTGAGGGTAGGACCGATCAGGGATAGAAGAGGAAACATGTGCCTGCAGTTGGAAGAGGTAGGGGAGGTCCTTAATGAATACTTTGCTTCAGTATTCACCAGAGAGAGAGACCTTGACATTTGTGAGGATAGAGTACAACAGGCTGATACGCTGGGGCATGTCGACGTGAGGAAAGAGGATGTGCTGGAACTTTTGAAAAACATTAGGATAGATAAGTCACCAGGGCCAGACGGGATAGATCCAAGGTTATTATAGGAAGCAAGGGAAGAGATTGCTGCGCCTTTGGCGATCATCTTTGCGTCCTCACTGGCCACAGGAGCAGTGCCAGATGATTGGAGGGTGGCAAATGTTGTTCCTTTGTTCAAGAAAGGAAGTAGGAAGAACCCTGGGAATTACAGACCAATGAATCTTACTTCAGTGGTGGGCAAATTACTGGAGAAGATTCTTAGAGACAGGATTTACGGGCATTTGGAGAAGCATATTGGTATTGGTTTATTATTGTCACTTGTACCGAGGTACAGTGAAAATCTTGTCTTGCATATTGATCGTACAGATCAATTCATTACACAGTGCAGTTACATTGAGTTAGTACAGAGTGCATTGAGGTAGTACAGATAAAAACAATAACAGTTCAGAGTAAAGTGTCACAGCTACAGAGGAAGTGCAGTGCAATAAAGTGCAAGGTCACAACAAGGTAGATTGTGAGGTCAGAACCCATCTCATCGTATAAGGGAACCATTCAATAGTCTTATCACAGTGGGGTAGAAGCTGTCCTTAATTCTGGTGGTACGTGCCCTCAGGCTCCAGTATCTTCTACCCAATGGAAGAGGAGAGAAGAGAGAATGTCCCAGGTGGATGGGGTCATTGATTATGCTGGCTGCTTCGCCAAGGCAATGAGAGGTAAAGAGAGTCCAAGGAGGGGAGGCTGGTTTCCGTGATGCACTGGGCTGTGTCCACAACCCTGATTAGGGACAGTCAGTATGGCTTTGTGAGGGGCAGGTCATGCCTCACGAGCCTGATTGAATTCTTTGTGGATGTAACAAAGCACATTGATGAAGGTAGAGCAGTGGATGTGGTGTTATTTTACTAAGGCGTTTGATAAAGTTCCTCATGGAAGGCTCATTCAGAAAGTCAGGAGGCATGGGATCCAGGGAAACTTGGCTGTGTGGATTCTGGAATGGCTCGCTCATAGAAGAAAGAGGGTGGGGGTAGATGGAGCATATTCTGCCTAGAGGTCAGTGACCAATGGTGTTCTGCAGGGATCTGTTCTGGGACCCCTGCTCTTTGTGATTTTTATAAATGACTTGGATGAGGATGTGGAAGGATGGGTTAGTAAGTTTGCTGATGATACAAAGTTTGGTGGTGTTGTGGATAGTGTAGAAGATTGCTGTAGATTACAACAGGATATTGATAGAATGCAGAGCTGGGCTGAGAAGTGGCAGATGGCATTCAACCCAGATAAGTCTGAAGTGATACACTTCAGGAGATCAAATTTGAAGGCAGAATACAAGGTTAATGGCAGGACTCTTAGCAGTGTAGAGGAACAGAGGGACCTTGGGGTCCACGTCCATAGATCCTTCAAGGTTGCCGTGCATGTCGATAGGATTGTTAAGAAGGTGTATGGTGTGTTGGCCTTCATTAGTCGGGGTACTGAGTTCAAGAGCTACGAAGTGATGTTGCAGCTCTAGAGAACTCTGGTTAGACCACACTTGGGAGTATTGTGTTCAGTTCTGGTCGCCTCATTATAGGAAGGATGTGGAAGCTTTAGAGAGGGTGCAGATGAGATTTACCAGGATGCTGCCTGGATTGGAGAGCATGTCTTATGAGGATAGATTGAGTGAGCTAGGGCTTTTCTCTTTGGAGAGAAGGAGGATGAGAGGTGACTTGATACAGGTGTACAAAGATGATAAGAGGCATAGATTGAGTGGACAGAAACTTTTTCCCCGGGCGACAATGGTTAATACAAGGGGATATAATTTTAAGGTGATTGGGGAAATGTATAAGGGGGATGTCAGGGGTAAGTTCCTTACACAGAGAGTAGTGGGTGAGAAATGGAGGGGGGGGCTATGTGGGAGGTAAGGGTTCAATAGATCTTAGAGCAGGATAAAATGTTGGCACAACATTGTGGACCGAAGGGCCTGTACTGTGCTGTAACGTTCTATGGCATACCAAATTTCCTCAAACTCCTAATGAAGTAGAGCCGTTGGTGTGCCTTCTTCGTGATTGTGTCAATGTGTTGGGCCCAAGAGAGATCCTCTGAGATGTACACACCCAGGAACTTGAAGCTGCTCACCCTTTACACTGCTGACCCCTCAATGAAGACTGATGTGTGTTCTTCTGACTTCCCCTTCATGAATTAAGATTAAGGTAGGTGATCAGAGTTTTAAATGAGAGTTTTCAAAAGAAAAGTAGAGAGGTGAAAAGGTTTTGGTAGGGAATTAGGCCCTTAGTAATCAAAGGCACCACAGCCAAGAGCAGAGAAATTAAATTTAGGAATTTATTAAGCACAAGGAAGATGAATGGTAGAAATTTGAATGGTTTCAAGTTTACAGAAAATAGACAAGTCCTGACCATAGAAAATGATGGCACAGTAAAGGCCCTTCGGCCCACGATGTTGTGCCGACATTTTATCCTGCTCCGAGATGTATCTACCCCTTCCCTCCCACATTGCCCTCCATTTTTCTATCATTCATGTAGCCGGCAGGAGTTCAGGGAATTACCAAGAATGTCTAATTTATGTCCAACCTGAATCCAATTCCACTTATGGTATAACTTCCACCCTTAAGTTTCTGATATTGTTGTCCAGTTTTTTCCCCATTTTCTAGCTCAGTATAAGGGGAAATACTGCAGCAGCAAGATGGTGCCACCTTGTGGGAAGGAGTAACACTTCCCAATTTTTTTGTGGCAGGAACTTGCTGCCAGCAACAAGCTGTGTTCGCTTACTACAGACACATGTAGTGAATCAGACTTATCTTTTCCAAAATTGGTGGTGTTGACAAAGTTACCCTAATCTTAAATTGTGGGATGCTGTGTGGCAGTGTCATGTGGATGTCCCAGAACAAGCTCCACGCATGAGAGCAACACTCTCAGACTGTCTTCAAATTTGTTAAGACCCTGAATGCTCCTGAATGTCCAAAACTATTAAAAATTAAATTAACATTTGAAGTTATTAAAGGAAAAACATTAAACACAATTTTAAACAATTAAAAACTTAAGCAATTGCAATTAATTCAAAAGTTGTGCATAATCTAATACTTACCCTTATCCCTCACATCTGTTTCTCCTCTTTGAAATGAATAGACTTACTGTTCCTGAACCAGGCCTAACCCGGTGCAAGTTCAGTGGCCAAGTGCTGGGAAATTACAATAAGTTCACACCCCATTACTGGAATCCATGTACAGGCCAGTTTCAGAAAACAGTCTGCAAAACCCCGGCAACATCATGGGCCGAAAGGCCTGCACAGTGCTGTAATGTTTATGTTCGATGTTCTAAGTAACAGTAAGCAAGTTCAAGAATACTGCATTTATACAGGAGCAATAAACATCCTGACACTTACTGGGGGATACGCATTGTTAATTGTGCGTGGAACTGCCATCAATTTCCAACCCAATATTTAAGTACCATTTTCAGCAGAAATTATGTTTTCTTTAGTCATGTTATGAGGAGTTGACACCATATTTCTGGATGAGGGGGCAATTTATACACAAGGGTGCACAACAGATCAGAACTGCAATTTGAGGGAAATGAACATGCAGTTTTGTATTCGATAATATCTCTTTACAGCGTTTTGTATGTGATAGAAAGAGTAACTCCAACTCCTCAAAAAGACCTACTGTTTACAATCTCCTTATGTCCCCAATACAGCCATCTACCTCTCTTCCTGTTGCTGAAGACAGTCCTTAAGGCTCCTCTCCTGCTGAAAGCATAGCCACTCAGCTGCAGATGAGAGTTAAGATATCTTTATTAGTCACATGTGCATCGAAACACACCGTGAAATGCATCTTTGTTGAGTAGTGTACTGGGGGCAGCCCACAAGTGTCGCCACGCTTCCAGTGCCAACATAGCATGCCCACAACTTCCTAACCTGTACGTTTTTAGAAATGTGGGAGTTTTCAACTTATTCTCCAGCTAGCTGGGAAAATGATTCCAAACAACAATAATGAGGTTCTAACTTTTGGTCCCAGCTGCGTTATGAAGCTGGATGAGCCAATAGCAAACAAGCTAATATCTTTAACTTTCCACAGACTCTCTGTTACCGCCCACTCACCACCAGTTCAGTAGAATTCTACCAAATTGCCTGAAAACCAGGTCATGATTCAGTTACTGGATCTTGGATGGTGCCAGTAGTTTATTTTTTGACCTTGTTCCTTAAAATTCCACTTTCCTCACATCAGAGCATGGCCTTCAGGCCAAGAAATTGTTTCTTTTCAAACTGAGCTGAACAACTTGTGACCCAAGAAAATGCAGCCTGCCAGCATTTCTTATCAATGGAATGGGGCTGATCTGCAAGGTTATAACCCTCAAGCATGATTTAAAAAAAACAGGACTGGCAAGACCTCTGGCCATGGTTTCCCATGACTCTTTGAACCATCAGGCCTCAACTACCGCTCCCACCCCAGCATGCTAGCCACCCAAAAGACTGAAGAGACTCAAGTGCCTAATGGCAATATTTAAATAAAGTGATCTTTGTTCTGACCTTAATTACTCTTCATTTAGTCAGTGCTGAAAAAGTTGCCAAACTATGCAGGAAGAAACTTGATAACCCACAGCAGTGCTGTGTATCCGGGGCTCAATTTTGCCTTTGGTTTTAGCTTTTTAAAAACTAAAAATACCTAGTAAAAATCAGGAAGTTATTTTCACAAATTAAATATATGTCACCATGTAGAATTTACATTCTGAGCCAGTTCGCTTTAAGTATACTGAACGTGGTTTTCAAATTGTGCATTTAGACCCTAACCAAATCCTCTTATTTATGGTGATGCATTTGTCAGAGTTTTCTTATGCAGTGCCTCAGGATCAAGGATGACTTGCTTCCTCCATGATTTTGTAGGTTCTTAGGTGGAACCACAGATTCTTACATAGATAGGGCAGGAGATATTAGATGGGGCAGTAGGTTGAGGTGTTGCAATCCTTCCATCACTTACACAGGGCTTCTATGTGCTCCTGACGCAAGGATTGGCACGGTTAAGGCCTATTGGTTAGTTCCATGATGACATGTTGCATCATGACATGTCATCATGGAAATTAATTTACGTGGGCTGTCGAATTTGAGGAAGTGTTGCACAGTCTGGCCCAACCGATGGAATCAGACTTCAGTGAAATCAAAGACCACCACGTATGGTGACAGGTGCTGCTCCATGCATTTTTCTTACAGTGAGGATCGCGTCCACCATACCTCTAGATGGACAGAATCCACACTGATTCAGAGAGCAGCTCTTTGGCCACTGGGAGTAAGCAGTTGAGGACTCTGACAATGACTTTCATCGTGGCAGTCATCAGGGAGACACCTTTGTAGCTACCAAGTTGGATTTGTCTCCTTTCCTGAAGATGGCAATGATTATGTCGTCTCTTAAGTACCCTCATATGTACTCTCTTCTCAAATGTGGGTGATGGGATGCTGAATGTGTGACTGAAGCTCTTCACTATTGAGCTTTCGGATTTCAGCAGATATTGTCTGCTTCTGAGGTCTTGTTATATTTGGGTTGGGGTAAAGCCTTCTCATTTTGTCTGTCAAGAATAGGACAAGCACAAATAGGTAGCTATGAGGTAGAGTCAAGGTGCTCACATCAAGGACAAAAATCACATTTGAGAAGATCTTTGATTGCCACCCTGTTCCTGATGAATTCATCTCTGTTCTCGTCTCTGTGGATTGGGGCCTTGGGTGTTCAGATCATAGATGATTCTTACAGTGCAGAAGAACCAAAGCATACCATGGTTTCAGTTAGTTGTGAGCTTCCTTCACTCACTCCAACCATCATCTGTTCTTTAGATTCCATTTGCCATTCCCTTGCCCAGTTGCTTGGATCTCCAAACATGGCTACTGGCAACTTAAGAGACTTGCCTTATCAGTTTCCCAGATGATCTATACACTGCTGTAACCATAGACTCTTCGTTGCCCAATACACCACCAATTTTGGTATCATCTGCAAATTTACTAATCATATACATCTCATTCATATCATTAAAATATGTGATAAACACCAATCCCTGCAAAGTACAACTGGTTACAGGCCTCCAATCTAAAGAACAACCCTCCACGATCACCCTCTACCTCCTACCAGCTAGCCAATTGGCTATCTCACCCAGGATCTCATGTGATCTAACTTTCTGGACCAGCCTACCATGCAGTACCTTGTCAAAGTACTTGTTCAAGTCTCCGTAGACATCTACTGCTCTGCCATCATTATTCCTCTTGGTCACCTCTTCAAAGACTCAGTCAAATTCGAGAGACATGATTTCACACGTACAAAGCCACTCTGACTACCCCTAATCAGTCCTTGCTTTTCCAAATGCAAATATATCCTGCCTCTCAGAATCCCTTCCAATAATTATCCCAAAACGTGACAAAGCACCTTCAAACTGAACCAAAAACCAAGACATTTAAGTCTTTTATTGTTGATACCAATAGTTCTCTTCCAAATCACCAGCACCCTCAACTATGGTGAGGGATTGCAAAGGCTCAACATACTACTTGTGGATGAATGCACATGCAAAACCCTGCAATGACGTTCTAACATCCATGCTGATTCTAACATGAAAACACACACTGCAGAATTTCTAGCCCATTGTCTCTTGTGGGTTAGCAGATATCTTTAGGGATTTAGGTAAGAATTTTTCAAAGTTTTGCCAGAAACTTGCCCACATTCTACTTCTGCTCCCCTGGATTTTGCCTCATCAGTGGCAAGGAGGCTGGGGTGCTATCAAACATGTAGTCTGAACGGCGATGATTCCAATAGGTTTCTCCTGACATCCTTTGTAGCCGCACAAAAGGATGTTTCAAGGTGTGCCACAGGGATCGGTGCTGGGTCTGTTGTTTATCATCTATATTAATGTTTAGATAATAATGTGATAAACTGGATCAGCAAATTTGCAGCTGACACCAAGATTGGGGGTGCTGTGGACAGCGAGGAAGGCTATCAAAGCTTGCAATGTGATCTTGACCAGTGAGGTAAATGGGCTGAAAAATGGCAGATGAAATTTAATGCAGACAAGTGTGAGGTGTTGCACTTTGGGAGGACACACCAGGGTAAGACATACACAGTGAATGGTAGGGCTCTGAGGTGTGTGGTAGAACAAAGGGACCTGGGAATACAGATCCATAGTTCCTCGAAAGTGGCCCCACAGGTAGTTAGAGAGTCACAGAGAGATCTTTTGGCACATTGGCCTTCATAAATCAGGGCATTGAGTGCAGGAGTTGGGATGTTATTTTGAAGTTGTATCAGATGTTGGTGAGGCCGAATTTAGAGTATTGTGTGCAGTTCTGATCACCTATCTACAGGAAAAATATCAATAAGCTTGAAAGAATGTAGAGAAAATTTACAAGTATGTTGCCAGAACTTGAGGACCTGAGCTATAGGGAAAGGTTGAAATAGGTTATGACTTTATTCCCTGGAGCACAGGAGAATGAGGGGAGATCTTCTAGAGGTATACAAAATTATGAGGGGTATAGATAGGGTGAATGCATGCAGACTTTTTCTGCTAAGGTTGGGTGAGACTAGAACCAGAGGACATAGGTTTAGGGTGAAAGGTGAAATGTTTAAGGGGAATCTGAGAGGGAACCTCTTCATTCAGAGGGTGGTGCAAGTATGGAACCAGCTGCCAACAGAAGTTCAATTGTGACATTTAAGATAAGTTTGGATAGGTACATTGACAGGAGGGATATGGTCCGGGTGCAGGGACGAGGCAGAAGATCAGGTGGCATGAACTAGATGGGTCGAAGGACCTGTTTCTGTGCTGTAGTATTCTATGGCTCTAAAACTTTGGTTAGACCACATTCAGAGAATAGTGTGCACTTCTGGTCATCTCACTACAGGAAGGATGTGGAGGCTTTAGAGGGGGTACAGAAGAGGTTAATCAGGATGTTACCTGGATTAGAGAGTATTAGCTATAAGGAGAGGTTGAACAAACTTGTTTTCTCTGGAACGTCAGAGGCTGTAGGGAGACCTAATAGAAGCATACAAAATTATGAGAGGCATTGACGGGGTTGATGGCCAGAGTCTTTTTCCCAGGGTGGAAATGTCAAATATTCAAGGGCATATCTTTAAGGTGAAATGGGGAAAGTTTAATATGCAAGTTATTATGCGAGGCAAGATCCATCACAGATCTGCCATAATTCACTAAATGTTCATTTGTCAAGTTTCTGCATTGTTCATGGCTCTTCTGGCAAAGTTTAAATTGTACACAAGATGAACCAAAGACCATTTACAATGCAGTGCATGTACATGTACATGCATTGAACATATATGGACATGTCCATATACTTCCCCCTCAAAAACAATCTAGCATGATTAGCACAATCATAGTTTATCCTCTGTAACCCGTGAGATCACCACTGTGTAGAGGGGAGCTATTTTTAAAGGGAACTTGCTCATAGTTAGAGGAAGCTGTATTGAGGAACAGTAAATTGAAAAATCTGACGCTTAAGGACTTGGTCACTGGATGTTCCTGGCAAATGCTTCACATTGGATGCCCAATAGGAAAGAACGGGCAACCCAGCAATATGGCCGTTCGGGTTACAGAAATGCGCCCTAGAGGAATTCACAAATCACTACAGAAAAATCCAAGATACAGAATAATATTTGCTCTTATGAAATTTATGTAAGAATGATAAAAAATTTAAAAATTAAACAAATAAACACAGAAGGTGAAATAAATAGTCTACCTTTTTTTTCCAACTCCCATCTCTTGACGCATGCTCAGATAATATGTCTTCTTTTTTAAAGCATGGTACTTTCACTTTGATGTCTAGCAATTTATTTTCTCACCAAGCATTTTCAATGTTATTTACCTTCAAGAAGTCTGAAATAGGGCCACAAGTTGTAAACCTAACTGACCACAAAGATATTTCACTGGATGCAAGATTTGATATTTTACTAAAGTTTGATGCTGGATAAAAACTTTGCTCAATAGCTAAATCTGTGGTGCTTGCTACAACATCCACAGTGGCCTGGATCTTCAAATGCAGCTGCTGGCAACTTAAAAGATTTTCCTCGTCAGTTTCCAAAGCAAATCTCTTAAAGTGACCCCTCTGTAAACCAGCAGCTCCCTGTAGATATTATCATCACTCATGAGAGAAAAAAATCCTGTAGGAATACACCCCCACTTATGACATGGAATTGGATGGGAAATAGGGTTCTGTGTTTGTAGTAATGAAAGGCCAGGGGTCAGACGACAGTGACAACACTACTGATCCCCATGGTCGGATGCTAGCATTGCCTATCAGGTTGGAAGCTACACCACTGTCAATCAGGGGTCCGGCTCTGCCCCATTAGGTAAACACCTTTGTCTTGCTGGACCACTCGGATTGGTCTGTGCGAGCACCTTTGTTCCTGGGCACATCTACTATTGGTCCATTTAAAACACCTTTGTCCTTGCTGGGCCACCCAGCCCCCCAGCAGCATAAAAGTGCTGCATGTTTGGTTTTTCTTTCTCTTTCTGTCTCCGAGGATGTTGAGGTAAGCTGTGCACTACTTCAGGGCAGTTAGTTAAGGACTCCCAAGACCAAAGAGCCAATGTTTGTCCAGAATAAGGGTGTCCTAACATTGTACTGTTTATTCTTTGATCATTTGTACCCAGTTATTTTGTGTGTGTGTGTGTGTGTGTGTGTGTGTGTGTGTGTGTGTACCCCACCCTCTGTAGCAATTTCCCTCCACATTCGTGACCTGCTTGAGAGTGTGTGAGTGTGCATCTGTTCCCATTCATTCTGTCCCCGCATTTGTCTTTGTTAATAAACCATTTTTAAATCACAAAGACTGTGTCCAGACCTTTATCTTTAAGATACCAAAAGAACCTTTCTTACAACAGTGTTATGGAAGAAAAGTCACAATACAGAGGGTAACCCTCCATACTGCAGGGGTCGCCTGTACACAAAGACTCAACTCAGTCAAAAATTGTTATCACTGGATCACTACTTGACACATAATCAAATAGAGATATTAACTTAGACAAAATATAATTCAATGCATTTTGATCACATTATTGTAAAGTTTGTAATTTTCTTCATACTTCTACTGAAAGGCTCCCAAAATCCATAGATGTTCTATAGAAAATGAACCAGAAATTATATTTACAAATGACATCCCTTAACTTAAGCAGATCTTAACTTAAGGCCTGCATCTGCATTACTTAAAAGACCCCTCATTATTTTGGCGCCTCTCAATCAAATGAGAGTGGAGAACTTTCCTTGACTGATCATTCTTCCAAAATATTACTTCTTGTTTTCTCCTTGCATCTTTTCTAATCAAGCTCTTCCCACTCTTCAACTTACTACCACACACACCCCCATTCTATGCATGGACTCCACAGACCTTTTTTTTGTTAGAAACAAGCTGGGTTTAATTGAACTTTAAATAGAATGTACCCCATAACTTTTCATGAAGCAGTATTAGAATGATCATAATAGCTGCAAATAAGTTTATGGCCTAATAAAACACCAAGTAAAAGACAGGTACCAGAATGGTATGCCAGTGATTTCAATGGTGTTCTTTTATGCAGATTTTGGCAAGAGACAAAACAGATACAACTCTGAAGTGCAAAAACCCAAGAAAGGAAGAGTGTAAGTCTATATTTACCAATGAAAGCAGTGATGACTGCCACACAAATTTTGATATGAATATCTAGAATTCATCTATGTATTCTTCATCAATGTAAAAACTGAATCATTTCTAGTCTTTTTCCAGGGACATTTCCAGGGACAATTGAGAAAACTGATGCCACATTTCAGCTTCATAGCTGCAGTATGTTCTGGCTGGACATAGAGAAAATATATCATCTTTCAGTTTCCTTGCACTATATGTTATTGATGGACAGAAACAAAAGGTAAACAGGACAAAAGCAAACTATGTGAACATTGGAAATATGAAACAAACGTATAAAACAGTGGAAGTGTACAGTATGTTGCAAGTATCTACAGAGAGAGATAATTCATCAACCTGAAACTACAATTCTCTCTCCACAGATGCTACCTGACATGCAGAGTATTTCCAGCATTCACTATTTTATATTAGAGGGAAGCAGGAATTAATCTGACGCAGAAATCACTAGGCAAATAATACAAAAACATTTAGATCAAATAAGAGCTGGCAGTCTGACTGATTCTCAAAGCTGCACATGATTTACACTATCAATTACAAACCCCCTGTTGAATTCTGTTTCATAAGTCTGTTGAAATCATGTGCTTGCTGAGCAGCTTCAATTCTCAACAGAAAAACATCTCTGATCCAGGGATCATATTTTACTGACTTGGGGCCAATTCAACAATTCTCTGTTCAGCTCCTGAGCCCAATGAAAATTTCTGGTAGAGATAAAATTGGTTTTGTGACTCATTTGGTCCACGTCAGTGTACTGTGTAAACAACTGGACAATATATTGAATCCATAATGCTTTGCTACCTCTTGGCAAACTACTTGGATCTGTCCTTCTGACCTCTTGTTTCATGTAGACTATGCATAGCATTTCAATCATTGTTTTAATAAGTATAGTAATATCACCTAACTGCCAGCTGCTTCTATAACATTCATAATTGTTACTGCAGTTAACCCATATCAGCATGAACATTCAATTTGCTCAGAACTGATATTGTTACAAGTGACAACATTCTCAACAATCAAAAAGGAGCCAATGTTCATTTTTTAAAGACCTCTCCTATTCTAGCAGAACACCAATGCAACTGTCCTATTTTCAGTTGCATCCTTGCATGGCTACAATCTCTAAGCGCTAGGATATTTTGTTCTGTATTGAAGGCCTTTGATGTTTCCAATTTTTTACATATTTAATATCTCCTTTTCTCTTTTATTTTCCTATCTGATGCCTTTTTCCCCCCAGTCTGCTGCAGAAACCCAATTTGCACCTGCAAATGGGGATTTTGTTAAAGGATATAGTGGAGCAATGGAAGCTCTCACAGAAGAGCTTCCACTGCTCCACTATATTATTGTATGTCTAATATTGCTATATTAGACATACAATATAACCTCAATATTGTATGTCTAATACCTTCAAACGTTTACCAAAATCACAGATACAAATTCATATAGCATCCTTTCACAACATCTGAGGAATCAGGGAAAAAGAGGATAGACCAGTGAGCAAGACATCACTGATCTAGAATAAGTCTGGATCCAGTATTAGTATTTTAAGAAGACGGGAGAGCATTCTTGGCATCCCATCTCACTCTGCCAGATAATCAGATAACAGTCCTGGTACACAGCTATCTGGTATCAGCCTGCACTGGGAAAGCCCGCGAAGGATATCCAAAGCCCTAGGAATAGGCTAAAATAAAAGAGGGAAAAAAAATTTCTGGAGTTGAATAGTAACAAAAAACAAAGATGGATTCCAATATGCAAGTGCTTCTTATCTTATACTTACACAGGAGGCTATTCCACCCATCGGGTCTATTCTGGTTCCCACTAATGAGAGCAATCTCATTAGTCCCACTCTCCTTTCAACTTACTTTCTCTCGCACGTCGATCATCTCCTTCATGATAATTTTTACCATTAACTTTATGCTTAGGCTAATTTACAGCAGCTAATTAACCTATTAATTAAAATTGATATACAGAGTAGCATGATCAACATTATACACATCATTAAATCTCAAACTTTAATGGAAGAGATAATCAGGCAAATTACAAAAGAGGCTGCTAATTTGTTACCCACTTGCCACTGCCAAGACAAATGCCCATCCCAATTTTTCCGTGAAAGAAGCCATAAAAATTTAAAATCATGAGTGTGGAATGCCCTTGCCTTTTCATTTAAATGACAAAATTATCTTTCAACTAAGTAGAGTTCATTAGTTTGCTGCCACAAGTTACCCTTTTTTGAGTGGGTGCAGATACAGCCAAAGTAATCTTACTATTTTATGTGGTGGATACTGCAGATCAATCTATTCCCTGTAAGTTTAGGCCGACAAGCACCCCTGCACCTGCATGAGTGCATGGCCAATACATAGATAATGGATAACGATACAATGGGAAGCTACACTTGGAGGTTATCCAACAGTCGACCCAAATCCTAAACAAACTGGTGAAATCTTTCAAATTTTTTTTTGTTTATGTAAAGCCAGTCATGCATTTTTGGAAAGACAGTCCAGTGTATTAAAAAAGGCTACACCATTCGAGATTCTGTTGTCAAGTGGCAATACCGCTTGTTTCTCAGCACAATTTTCTGCTGGGATGGACAATTAAAAGGCAGATATCTTTTGTTAAGATCATTAGAGGATCACAGAAACATAGGAGAGAATCAGCTTATCTATCAAATCGGTAAACGTTTTCTTTGTGTGATCTGTTTAACTTAATTATTCTATCTTGCTCATTTCCTTTAACATTCCTGCTCAAAATACTACGTTGCTACCTTTTATAAACCATGTTATAGACCATGCACCAACACTGGTTTATGACAGAGAATTCCACATTGTAACAATATTTTAAAATAAAAAAAACTCTTTATTTTTGTGATGTTACTCTTTTGTTCTTTGGCTACAATATTGCTGTATAATGCAAATAATTTATTACTATTTACCTGTAAATATTCCTTCAAGAGTTTGAAGACTTGTATCAGGTCACCCTTAGCCTTCTCAACTCCATAAATAAAAGTGCTTCTCAAATATCTCTTAATAATAATCCCTCATTCCCAATAGAAGACAAGTGAACCTGTGTTACATACTATTTTTGGTTTTGAAATCCTTCCGACAATGGCGTGCTTAGAACCATTGACCTGGGCTTTAACTGAAGTCTTGTGCAAGTCCAACAGTGCTTTTTTGGGTTAATACTCAATTTTTCACAGTACAGAATCAACAATTTAGTTTATCTTTTCTATTGCCTCACATGCTTTTACTTTAATGACCTATGCAACTTTATCAGTATGCTGTTCTGCATAATCCACTCTCAAACAGAAAATACACTCGGGTGGCCTTGATGTTCAAGACTGAAGATGCATTCAAGAGTGTACCATTGATTTTCATGAACCTTCTCATTTCACATCTATTTTGATTTACAAAATGGATATTTTTACTTTGTGGTGTTCAATATAGCACTCTTTTTGGTGGTCAGCATAAGCCTATCAAAGAGCAATTTTGCTCATGTCTGTTCACAAGAACACCCAGTGATGATTCAGGGTTGGCTGATGGGGCAACTCTTAATCAGCAGTAAGTGATGGAAGAATTTATTAATAGTGCTATCATATGCCACGCTCTCACCAATAAGATGCTCACAGGTGTTTAATTTGTATCGTCAAGGCCACTTGAAGCTTAGCGTCTTGCTAAACATAGACAAAAGGGCTGATTTCCACACCTGAACCAATTGTGACCATCCTTAACATCAAGGCAATATTAAGGAACTTTGGTTAAATTAACATTAGGGCAAAACTCTCCACTGCCTTGCATCACACATATCACAAAGGAAATATGGTTGTAGCTGCTCAAGGCCAATCTTCTCAGCCTCGGGATATTGTTGCAAAAGATCTTCAGGACACTGTTGTGGCCCCAATTATTTAAGCTGGTTCATCAATAACCTTCCCTCCACAAGGTCAATTCCATTTACTACTCTTCAGAGAATGAAGTAAGCTGTGCCCATCTGCAGCAAGACCTGGGCAATATTATGACTTGGGCACATGTTGCAAATAACAATTGCATCATACAAATTTTCTGGAATAACCAGCTCCAACAAGGCTGTCTAACCATGTACCTTTGACATTCACTGGCATTATCATAAACCAAGTCTTCAACCATCAACATCCTGAGGATCAACATTAAGAAACTTAACCAGAGCAGCCACCAAATTGTGTGGCAATAAGAGCAGATCAGTTCAGGGACTGCACAACATCCAGCAAATAACCTATCTCCTAATTACACCAAGCCTTTCCAAGTCCAGATGGACTCCAGTGATGCAAGAGCAGTGGGAAGAGGAGTGTCACCATCACATTCTCAAGGGCAATTAGGGAAGAGTGCAAGTGATCATGTTATCTTGTTCTGGGAATAAAATTGTGCTCAAATTTTAGAGTGGGATTTGAACCTACAAACCTTATGACTTAAACATATAGTTGTCATATCCTTGAGTACATTAATACTTATAGTGAGGCCTTTCTACCTTAATGATTCTTCAACTAATATCTTTAAAAATGATCATAGTACCATTTTATTGGGCCTTATGTTGTGCTGAATTCAGTTATGTTAGAGGCACACCACTTAAAACTGGTAAAAGAGATACTTAGCTTTGTTCATACTCTTAATTGCAAAGACAACATATAGGCACCAACATCTTGCACATCAAGATACAATGTGATCAGTCTCAATCAGACTTTGGTTTACCTTTGTTCTGAGTACAAGAGCCAGGGTCTCTGCCTGCAAGTGTTGGTTCCAGGTTCTTTTGGTATTGGTATATTATTGTCTCTTGTACCAAGGTACAGTGAAAAACTTGTCTTGCATACTGATTGTACAGGTCAATTCATTACACAGTGCAGTTACATTGAGTTAGTACAGAGTGTATTGATGTAGTGCAGGTAAAAACAATAACAATACAGAGTAAAGTGTCACAACTACAGAGAAAGTGCAGTGCAATAAGGTGCAAGATCATGACAAGGTAGATCGTGAGGTCATAGTCCATCTCATTGTATAAGGGAATAGTCTCAATAGTCTTATCACAGTGGGGTAGAAGCTGTCCTCAAGTCTGGTGGTACGTGCCCTCAGGCTCCTGTATCTTCTACCCGATGGAAGAGGAGAGAAGAGAGAATGACCCAGGTGGGTGAGGTCTTTGATTATGTTGGCTGCTTCATTAAGACAGCAAGAGGTAAAGACGGGGAGGCTGGTGTCCGTGATGCACTGGGCTGTGTCCACAACTCTCTGCAGTTTCTTGCAGTCCTGGGCAGAGCAGTTGTCGTACCAAGCTGTGATACATCCAGATAGGATGCTTTCTATGGTGCATCGATAAAAGTTGGTGAGAGTCAAAGGGGACAAACTGAATTTCTTTAGCCTCCCGAGGATGTAGAGGAGCTGGTGAGCTTTCTTGGCTGTGGCATCTACGTGATTTGACCTGGAGAGGCTGTTGGTGATGTTCACTCCCAGGAACTTGAAGCTCTCAACCCTCTCGACCTCAGCACCATTGATGTAGACAGGTGCATGTACACCGCCCCCTTTCCTGAAGTCAATGACCAGGTCTTTTGTTCTGTTGATATTGAGGGAAAGGTTGTTGTCATGACACCATTCCACTAAGCTCTGTCTCCTTCCTGTACTCTGACTCATCGCTGTTGTGTTGTTCCAGTTAAAATTGTTCACAAGATCCAACTCCTGCCTGTTCTCCTCCAATTGAGCAGCATCACATTGGTAGTCAAGTCCAGGTCAAACTAATTTTATCCATCTTTGTCCTGTTATATCTGAACTATTAGTTGATAAAGTATCATCTCTATTTTTCATTTCATCAACTGTGTAGCATCCCAGTTTTTTTGTACCTGATTGGCTCTGCACCATGGAATTGATTGCTCATGACCAAGATTCATCATTTAGGTAAATTTCTGTTGTAATCTAGGCCTCTAGTTGTCTCTTGTTACCATAGCAGACAGTTCTTCTGCTTGCACTTGAAGCCCTTCATGCCAATGCTGAAATAGAGTTGCTTTTCTCATTACAACCACCTGACCATTGTCTGGGTTTCAATTTATTAGGCTATTGAGACCGTGGGTCAAAGTAAAGTGAGTTAACTTCCCAGTTTATGGCTGCTGCTTAGTAAAGCCGAGATAATGTTACGTTGGAATATTCAGAGTCAACAGTACAGAAATAGGCTCTTCAACCCACCATATCTATGCTGATCATCAAGTACTCATTTATACTAATCCCATTTACCAGCACTTGATTCATAGCTTCCTATGCCTTATCTCATCAAGTTTAGTTCCAGCCTATAGTTATATTTCACAGAACCTTAATTGTTACCAATGGCTTCTCAAAACAATTCCTGATTCACAGTTCTATGACCAATCAATGCTGGAAAATTACTCTTTCAATCAAGTTTCTATCAATTTCCTCACTTATTCTCAGAGAATTTAACAGATCATTTGTTGTGGCAACTTCCTAATGCCTGTTAAGGCAATACACACCATCCATTCTTCTACTCTGTGATGGCTGTTTTAAGCCCCTGCATGTCACAAAGTCCATACTGGTTGGCACTGTAAGGTTCTGAAAATAATCCGTTACTGAATGTAGTGTTTTGACCAGGTTAAGGGAAATACAAACTGTCAGTTTATCAGGGATGGGTGGAAGGGACAGATGAGGTGGAGGCCACAGCGGAGCTTTGATTCTACCATCACCATTCACCAAGTAAATTGTTAACAAAACGTTTACCAATAGAAAGTTCCATGACTTTGGTGGATGAACAATGAGAAGACCACAAAGCATTATAAAAAAATAAGTAGGCCAGTGTAGCAGCTGAGACTGGAAATAGGCAACTGCTAAGCATTTAATAGCAAATATGTACAAGTTGTTTCTTTGATTATAACCATTCTGGTTTGGAAAAAGGGAGAAACTCTAGTTAATGGTGCACAGTATATAACTTAGAGATGAGAGTTGTAAGGCAGCACAGTCATCTTTCTACTTGTTCCAATTTTGCTGCCTTAGTAGATAGAATCATACAGCATGGAAACAGGCCATGTGGGAACCAGTGGGGACCCTTCTGTATTAATCCCATCGCGCAAGCACTTGGTCTATAGCCTTCTATGCCCAAGCAATTCACGTGCTCGTCTTGACACTTGCATGCTGTCAGTGACCCAGCTTCAACTACTCTTTCAGGCAGTGCATTCCAGGTACTTACCACTTTCTGGGTGAAGGCAGCCCCTCAGAAACCCTCTAAATCTCTTCCATCTTACCCTAAGCCCATGTCCTCAAGTTTTATCTAGCTCCGATATGAATAAAACCTCCAGTCTACCAGTCTACCACCTATACCCCTCAATTTTATGTATCACAATCATGTCCCCTCGACCTCCTCTGCTCCAGGGAGAACAGAACTAACTTCTCCATTCTCTCCTCAGAGCTGAACTGCTCCATCCCAGGCAATATTCTCGTGAATCTCCTCAGCACTAGACAGGCCATTTGGCCCACCATGTTGTGCTGATCTTGATGCCAATTTACATAAAATGTCCTACTCCTGTGTATCATCCATTTCCCTCCATTCCCTTCATATTCATGTGTCTATCTAAAAGCCACTTAAACTCCACCACACTGCTTGCTTCCACTACCACCCCTAGTAACCATTCCAGGCACCTACCACTCCCTGCATAAAAAAAACCTGCCCCTCACGTCACCTTTAAGTTTGCCCCCCTCTTAAAAGCATGTCCTCTGGTGTTTGACATTTCTAGCCTGGGACAAGGATTCTGACTGTCTACCCTATCTATGCCTCTCAATTTTAAAAACCTCTATCAGGTTTCCCTTCAGCCTCCAACGCTCGAGGGAGAACAACCCAAGTTTGTCCAACTTGTCCTTATAGCTCATACCCTCTAATCCAGGCAGTATCCTGGTAGACCTTGTCTGCACCCTCTCCACATCCTTCCTAGAATGGGGCAACCAGAACTGCACACAATATTCCAAGTGCTGTCATAAATGACCTGGATGAGTATGTTGATGGATGGGTTAGTAAGTTTGCAGACAATACCAAGATTGGTGGAGTTGTGAATAGTGTAGAAGACTGGTGATGGACACAGCGTGATATAGATCAGCTGCAGATATGGGCAGAGAAATGGCAGATGGAGTTTAACCCAGATAAATGTGAGGTGTTGCATCTTGGTAGGACTAATGTCAAGGGGCAGTACACTCTTAAAGGCAAGACCCTTAACAATGTTGAAGAGCAGAGAGACCTTGGGGTGCAAGTCCATGACTCATTGGAAGTGGCTACACAGGTAGATAGGGTGGTTAAGGCGGCTTATGGAATGCTTGCATTTATTAATCGGGGTATTGAGTATCGGAGTCTAGAAGTTATGATGCATCTCTCTGGAACTCTGGTTAGGCCACATTTAGAATAATGCGTGCAATTCTGGTCATCTTCAGAGGCTTCAGAGAGGGTGCAGAGGAAATTTACTGGGATGCTGCCTGGATTAGAGGGCATGTGCTATCAGGAGAGGCTGGATAAACTTGGGCTCTTTTCTTTGGAGCAGTGGGGGCTGAGGGGTGATCTGTTGGAAGTGTATGAAATTATGAGGGGCATAGATAGGGTGGATAAGCAATATTTTTTCCTATTATTGAGCAATCCAGTACCAGAGGGCATGCATTTAAGGTGAGAGGGGATAGGTTCAGAACAGATGTGAGGGGTACTTTTTTTTTACTGAGAGTGGTGGATGCCTGGAATGCGTTGCCTGATAGGGTAGTGGAGGCAAATCATTGGGGGCTTTTAAGAGGGACTTGGATGGGCATATGAATGCGAGGAAAATGGGTATTCTGTAGGGAAGAGGGAATAGCTATGTCAGCACATTGTGGGCTGAAGGACCTGCTCTGTGCTGTACGGTTCTATGTTCTCACTGAAGTTTTATATAGCTACAGCATGACTTCCTTACTCTTATACTCAACACCCCTACCAATGAAGGCAAGCATGCCATATGCCTTCTTTACCATCTCATCCACTTGCATAGCCACTTTCACCTGGATCCTAAGATCCCTCTGTACTTCAATGCTACCATTTGCTGTATACTTTCTCCTTTCATTTGACCTCCCATAGTGCAACACCTCACACTTGCCCAGGTTAAACTCCATCTGCCACTTCTCTACCCTTATCTGTAACTGATCTATATCCCACTGTATTCTTTGATAGTCCTTTACACTGTCCACAACTTCACCAATCTCAGTGTCATCCACAAACCTGCTAATCCACCTATCTATATTTTCATCCAAATCATTGATATACATCACAAACAGAGATCCCAGCACCAATCCTTGCAGAAGACCCCTGGTCATAGACCTCCGGCCAGAATAACAGCCTTGCACCCCCACTGTCTTCAACAGGCAAGCCAGTTCCAAATCCAAACTTGCAATTCACCCTGAACCCCATGCATCTTTATCTTCTGAATCAACCTACCATGAGGACCTTATCAAATGCCCTACTAAAGTCCATGTAGATAACGTCTTTAAACTTTATTTATACAACACGGTAACAGGCCCTTCTGGCCCAACGAGCATACGCCACCCAATTACACCCATGTTAACCCACTAACCTGTATGTCTTTGGAAAGTTGGAGGAAACTGGAGCACCCAGAGGAAAGCCACACAGTCGTGGGGAGAATGTACAAACTCCTTACAGACAGTGACAGGAATCGAAACCTGATCACTGGTGCTGTAATAGTGTTACGCTAACTGCTATGCTACTGTCTACTGCCATAACCTCATCAAGCATCTTTGTCAGTTCCTCAGCCCTGCACAAAGCCACTGACTGTCCCCAAGCAGGCCATGCCTTTCCAAATGTGCATAAATCCTATCCCTCAGAATCCTCTCCAATAGCTTCCCTACCACTGACATGAACCTCACTGTCCTATAATTACCTGGATTATCCCTATTTCTCTTCTTGAACAAAGGCACAACATTTGCTACTCTCCAGTCCTCTGGGACCCTCACCTGTTGCTAGTGAGGACACAAAGATCTTTGCCAAAGCCCCATAGATCTCCTCCCTTGCTTCTTTCAATGTTCTGGAATAAATGTCATCAGGCCCAAAGGACTTATCCATCTTACTGCTTTTCAGAAGACCCAGCACTACCTCCTTAACCTCAATGTCCCAGCACATTAGCATCCCCCACTCTGCTTTCACTATCCTTCAAATCTTTCTTCTCTGTAAATACCGGCACAAAGTGCTCATTTAGTACCTCAGCCATTTGCTCTGACTCCAAGTACAAATTCCCTCCTATATCCTCAGGTGGACCTGCCCTCTCCTTAGTTATCTTCTTTTTCTTTAGGTATAAAACCTTGGTGGCCAGAACTGCACACAGTACACCAGCTGCTTCTTTTTAAAAAAATGTTGGAACATAACCTCTCTACTTCTGTATTCAATGCTGTGACTAATGAAGGCCAGTAATCCAGAAGCATTCCAAACCACATTACCTACCCGTGTTGCCACCTTCAAGAATCTATAGACTTGTATTCCAAGGTCCGTCCATTGCTCAATACTTCCCAAGACCTTACCAGCAATGGTGTATGTCTGAGCCTTATTCATACTCCCAAAAAGCATCACCTCACATTTGTCCGGATTAAGCTCCATCTGCTGTTTCCAGCCCATGTCATCAACACATCAATATCTCTAAGATATTGTCTATCTAATACAATACATTTAATCTAAGACTACCACACCAATAACAACTCTGCCAATCTTGATGTTGTGCACAAACTTATTGATTTTGCCATCCATGTCATTAATGTATACTACCAACAGCAGGGGTCCCAGCTCCAGTCCCTGTGGGACACCACTAGTCACAGGCATTCAATTGCAAAAACTACCTTCTAACATTACCATCTCCTATTGCTGAGCCAATTTTGGATCCACTTTGCCAACTTGCCCTGGATCTCATGGTCCCTAACCTTTTGAACCAGTCTCCCACATGGGCCCTTGTCAAAGGTCTTACTAGAATCCACGCAAATCACATCTGCCACTCTGCGCTCATTGATGCACCTTGTTACCTCTTCAAAGAATTCAATCAAATTGGTCAGACAGGCTCTGCCCTTGACAAAGCCACACTGGCTATCTCTGAGTAATCCCTGCCTTTCCAAGTTATCATTAATCCCCTCAAAACCTTTTTTAGCATCTTCCCTATCACTGATGTTAGGCCCACAGATCTATAGTTACCAGGATTTCCCCACTACATTTCCTGAAAAGGGAGATCACATTTGCTGTCGTTCAGTCATCTGGTACCTCACTTGTGTCAAGTAAAGATTTTAAAAATCTCAAAGCCCAAGTAATTCCTACCATTGCATCCCATAGCCTGGGGGAAATCCCATCTGGTCCAGGAGATTTATCCATCTTTAAGCCCGCCAAGGCACTGAGTACCTCCTCTTTATTTATGGAGACCAACACTTGACCTTCACCTACCCCTTCACTGACTTCTCTAATTACAAAGTCTGTTTCCTTTATGAATACTAATGAAAAATATTCATTCAGGACATTACCTATACCTTCTGGCTCCATGCAGAGATTGCCCCTGTTGAGCCCCATGTTATCTCTGGTTATTCTTTTGCCCTTAATATACTTATAGAATGCCTTTGGATTTACCTTAATCCTGTTGGTCAAGGATTTCTCATGACCCGCCCTCAGCCTTCCTAATTTCCTTTTTAAGCACCTCCCTTTTTTTCCTCTTTATCCAACCCTCAATATCCATTAACATTTAGGTCCCCTATAATTGTTACCCCTGGCTTTTACCCTTACAAGCATGTATTTTTCCTTTGAATGCTTCCTAGAGCAGATGTCGACTTATCTGCAAACAGATGTTCCCCATCTACTTTTACCAGGTTCCTTTCCCACCCCCCCCCCCAACTTTATATTAATGAATTTGGCCTTCCCTCAATTTAAGTCCTTTATTACTGGTCCATCCATATCCTTTCCAATAATTGTATGAAAACATAGAGATATAGTCACCATCTCTCAAATGATCCCTCAATGATATTTCCTCCATTTGACCAGCTACATTCCTGGACACACCTAAAAAATTCCACCCCCTCTGAGCCTTTAACACCAAGACAATCCCAGTTAATATAAAGGGAATTCAAACCCCCCAATAACCCTATTTTTATTGAATCTTTCTGATATCTGCCTACCTACCTGCTTCTGTTTTTTTGTTGACAGTTGGACAACACTTGTTTAGTTTCCAGTCTCTACCCAGATGGCCTCATTTGAGGAGCCTTCTAGAATATCCTCCCTCAATAGTGAAGTAATGCAATCTTGACCAATGGTACAATACATACTCCACTTTTAATCCCCCCACCCCATGTTAATTCACAAAACGATAATGTTCCAATTAAACATTAAACAAGGACTCATCTGTTCCATCAGTGCCAGTAATCCATGGCATTAACTTGACAATAAAGGTCCATCCACTCCAATAGCTCTATGAAATATTTAGCTTTCAATCAATATTAAAGACCAAATTGCCATGTTCAGAAATGTTATTACTAGGAGCTTGCAGTACAAAAATTTGCTGTTGCATTTCCTACAAGCATCAGCATATCAAAAGCTGGAAACAGTAGGCACCATGTGTGGGGACAGAATCTAAAGTTTCCTAACTCTAATCAAAGATCACTAACCAGAACCATTAACTATGTGCTTTTTTTTTCTGAATACAAATGCTCTAGACCTGGCCAACAGTTATACTTTACTAGTATTCTGGCTCTTTCTCTGCTCCTCACACCAGAGGTCCCATTCTTTAAAAAAAAACACTCCCCTTGAGTGCAAAGTTTTAAATGGCAGCAAAACCTTTACACCTGACCTATCTGAATATTAATCAGATCCCACCCATTCCCCGGACATTACCTGCCTATTTCCAGCATTCTCCTTTTGGTTTCAAGCCCAACAGCAACTCTACCTTGCATTTCGCAGCTTTATCATTGCATCTACATTCCCTCTAATCACCACCATTGACTTCTCGCCAGACCAGCCCTGACCTCGCACCATCAGAGATCCCCTGTGTCCTGGCGGCCCCTCCGCCTTGCTTTCCCTCTTTGCCATTTCCGATGAAGGGTTTTAAACCTGAACGAAAACAGGCGCTGCCTGACCTGCTAAGTTCTTCCAGCACGGTTTCTTTATTTGAGATGTCCAGCCATAGCTACGGCTTTACCACTCGCTCACCGACCATTGAATGACCCGCAACCTCCGTCGGCTCTCCGCTCAAATTCAAACACCAAGCGCGCCAACCCCGGCGGCCGGCGCAGGCGCACCAATCCCGCCACCCCGGCGGCCGGCGCAGGCGCACCAACCCCGCCACCCCGGCGGCCGGCGCACCAATCCCGCCACCCCGGCGGCCGGCGCAAGCGCAGCAATCCCGTCGCCGCCAAGCATCCGGCGCATGCGCACCGAAGCCGCGACGATTCCCGAACCCTCTCTCTCCCTCCCTGCAACTGGTTCGACCGGAGCCCGAGCGATCGACGTCAGTTCCGGCAGCCGGCGGCGGTCCCCGGATGTTTGCGGGCCGGATTAACCCCGGAAATGCCGGGTGAAGCCGGTGGGAGCGGAGCGCTGCAGCAACCGCCATCCGGCCTCAGCAACCTCCGCCACTCACAGCGGCGCCGGGCCCGAGCAGCTGAGGGCGGCCGCACCGGCAGGGGCAGGGCGGGCGGCCTGCGCCCGGACCCGATCCCCGTCCCCGGCTGCAGTGATGTCGGCCGAGATCATCGATACCCCGCAGGCGTTGCACTTCGAGGAGATCGACTACAATGAGATCGATGTGGAGGAGGTAAGAGGGGGAGAGAGCGGGGGGACAGAGTGAAGGGCCACAGGCAGGCAGCCAGCGGACGAGGGCCGGCCGGGGTAACCCCTGCCGCACCTCCATCCCAGACCCCGGCCTGTCCTTTTTAGGAGAATAAGGAAACGGGTTAAAGTCCAGTGGTGAAGCTTTTAGTCAGGTTGTAAATAGGTGACTGAAAGGTACATCCTGCCCTGTGTTGCGTTGTGCTGTGTTGCTTGTCGGTCATCTCATTCTTATACAGTGCAGTACAAGAGTTGGGGGAGTTTCATTGTCTGGATGTTATTTTAAGCAGTATTCTTAAAGAATGTTTGTTTCACCCCACCCCACCAGCACTATTAAAAATGCATAAATATCCTTAAAATTATAATTGGCCAGGTGGGGTACATCTTATTCTGCTTTATTATTTTGGATGTTTTTGATCACACGGAAACATTCTCAGAAACTTTTCAAGTATCTCCAATGCTATTTTATAACTACTGGTTACCTAAGCTAAAAGTTTATACAGTAGTGATGTCTTTGTGTAAGCTGCCACTAAATTATACAACAGAGTGAAGAAGTGTCATGAAGTGAGGAGCTTTAGTTCTAAAGTTTGATGCATGCTAATAGATGTGGAGATTTCCAGAAGTGTTCTGTATATTACCTTATTAAAAATGTTGCCTTTTTTAAATAATTGAGGAAGTAAGATGGAATTTTGACAGATCTTCAATAGGCAAAGATCTAAGTTGTTTGAAATAAAATAGAGAAGCCTGGAATTACTCAGGTCAGGTAGTATCTATTGAGTGAGAACCAGCAACAATGTTTGGGGTTGACCTTTCATCAGAACAGGTCTGTCAATAGGTCATCATACTGAGGCATTTACTCAGTTTCTCTCTCCTCAGATGCCACCTGATTTGCTGAATATCTCCTCCTCTCTGCTTTTATTTTAGATTTTTAGAAGCTGCAGTTTTTTTATCAATTGCTTTAAAATTAGTTGTCCTTTTCAAATGATGTACTTTGCAATAACTGTATTTAGGATGCATTAAATATGTTGTCATGCCATCTGATTTTTTTTATTGTTATGGTTAAGTTTGGTACTCAAATAACAGGTCAGTTAAAGTTTTTTTTTAATTCCTTGTAGGGTAATGAGAGTGTCAAGTTCAGTTATCCAGTGTAAATTACATATTTATTGTGTGTTTTGAATGTATGAGCCCCAGTCACTGTAAATGTGTTAACTGGGTACATTCTATGAAATAGAATGAAAGGAGACATCTAATTGAGTAATATTACTTCATCATCATTTGCCTGTCTAGATGGATACCAAATTTTCAGCTGTGCTTAAGTTCTTGCAGAGAACTTTTTGCTATGTGACCTATTGAAGGTCCAGAACGATTTCTCCCTAATAAACCTTATCATATTACAAACCTGGGGAAAATCTAAAAGCAAAAAAAAAAAATCTGAAGATTATATATGTTTCAAATAGTGGCTGAAGTGTCTTAATTTAAAATCTGGTACTTTAACAATATGTTACAAAGCCCAATCCAATACTTACCTGATATGGATTTCCAGCAGAGGTCTCTGTGCAGCAATCAGGAGCAGGAGCCCTGGACTGTTTCCCTTCCTGTCCCTAATCCAGTATCCTGATTGACTCTGAAGCCCTGACTTTCAATCAAGTATCTGGTTGATTTATTTAGTATGACTAGAGATTAAGCATTTGCTCTTTTTGTACATGGATGCAATTTTTGAGTCCAGTTTAATTGCTTGATTCCCCAAAATACCATATTTGTTTGAAAAGCCCAGTTAAAATATCAAGCATTACATGTGTTAGTTTCAGGTAGTACATTTCTGCAGTGGTAATACATGTTCCATTGTTTAAAATCTTACTTAATTTTGCAAAATCTCATGCTATCAAAATGCTTCCAGTTCTACACTTATGTTAAAAGCCAAATGTATTTGGCTGAGTTAACATATAATCCTTAAAATTTAACAGGGGATTTTTTAACAGGGTTGCACCACAGGCTTGTAACTGTTTGACAAAGGCACACATTTTGTACAATGTTCCCTCTCCAGCATCATCATAACATTCTGTTCCAATGAAGGCAAAAATGGGGAATTTTACCTTTGGTATTCACTCTTGAAATCAGTTGATGGGCATATATGCAAATTATGCTAAAGCTGCATCTGGTCAGTTGATATGAATTTGAGAATTAAGGGATATCAATTAGCATTTTATTCACTTTTGTGATATCATTTGGGTTTATGAGATACTTAGACCTTTTGTATCTTGCACATATAATGCATACTTGGAAGCACTGCATTTGTGATATTCCAAGTGCCATGATGTTTGATATTACTTCAGAAAATGTAGGAAAAAAAATGTAAACTGAATGTCAAAAGAAAGAAACAATACTTTTAATCTGTTGGTCGTAGCATGTTGAAAAAAGGTTATCAACAAGGCAGAATATTTAAATTGTGTGATTCTAATATTGTTGGTGTTCAGAGAAACCTGGATATCCTCTGACAAGAGACAGAAAGGTAGAACGCAGGTATGGCAAATAATAAGCAAGACAATTAGAATGTTGGCATTTGTGCAAAGAGGATAGAGTACAAAAGTAGGGAAGACTTGCTGCAAATGTGAGGGGCTTTGAGACTGTGTTTGCATACGATTTTGGTGTCATTATTTAAGAAAGGACATACTTCACTAGATTGCCTCCCAGGGTGAAGGTTTGAGGAAAGATGAAAAAGATTGGGATTGTACTTTCTGCAGTTTAGAATTGGTGATTTCATTGAAAAATAAGATGTTGGGGAGAGTGGGTGCTGAGGGGGTGTCCCCTTTGGAGGGGAACATTATCCTGTGAGTATGCCACTCAATTCTAGAGTTGCCTGTTTAATATTGAGATCAGGAGAGAATTCTTCTCTGGGGTCATGAATCTTTGCAATTCTCCACCTAGAGAGCTGTGAATGCCGAGTTATTATGCATATTCAAATTGGGGTAGATTATTAGTTTACATAGGCTCAAAACATTATAGGGATCAGACAAGGAAATGAATTTGAGTCCAAGATCAGATCCGTCTAGATCTTTTGAGTAATGGAGTCAACTACTCGGGCAATAATGGTGTACTCATTTCCTGTGTTCTTATCATATGGTATTTTATTGTACCTGACTGCATAGAATTAAAGGATAGAGCTTTTACATTGTATACTGAGAATACGGTTTGTATAACAACATACATATTAACTAATATTCACACCACTATGTACAAGAAGGAACTATAATGTTTAAGAGTAAAATCTTATTGCTAACTAATTTCAACATAGTCTTGCTGTATCTCTTAAAGTACTACTGCATGGTTCTAATGACATTAACCATCTCTTAAAGATTTGGATCTGTTCAATTACAAATGGTCCTAGAAAGCATTTATTTCATTCATAATTTTGTTTTAATTGCATAGTAGATTTACAGAGAAAATTAGTAAATTTTTAAATATTCAATTTGTTTTGATTAAATGCATACAAAATACAAATAATCCAATGTCAGAAAAACCTGGCATACCACAGCAGATATCACTTGTGTTTGATTCCTATGTACTTGTATCAATCTAAAGGTGAAAAATTGTCCAGTAGACCAAGAGAGAAGCAAAATAACTTGTAGTGATAATTTTTATGATGGAACAATCCAGTAAAATTTCCACTCATGTATATTGCATCTTTTCAAATGATATTAAGGTTGCAGAACACAGGCAGAGTTTGAGTATAGTTTTAGAAAGTATAATGTATATTGGACTAATTGGAATTAGAAAGGATCTTAATGAGATTTAAGAGTTGATTTCTGCCATCTCTGGTTAATGTCATTAGAACCATGCAGTAGTATCTGTTGCTATATTGACATTCTTCTTTTAAAATTGCATAGTTAGAAGTTGGGAGGAGAGGCTTTTTATTAATAATATTGACTATTGATTGCAAAATAAAGTATATAATTTAGGAATCTATTTTGTAATTTTTGACAAATGCCATGAATTTCTGCCTGTGCCAATTTATAATCTTTTTTTCAATGCTCGTATTGTCTTTGAAGCCATTCCAAAATTGTGATCTATTAAAATAAATGCTTGGGTTTTGATGCATTAAGAAAGCAATCCTCTGCTTCAATAGAATACTCTAACTTTTAAAAATTGATAAAATTATCATTTAATCAAAGCAGTATATTAATCGAGAATGTTTTAGACTTCTGTCTCCTTTAAGTAAGTTTTGTGTTATTATCTTTTAGGGAAAAAAAAACTAAACATTTGTAATCCTTAAACTTCTTAGTTATGATGTATGTTACTGGAGTTTGTTTCCAATGCACATTAAGCTAAAAGGTTGTTACAACTGTTCTTGGGTACTATGACACTTCTTCTGTTATTTGTCCAAATATGATTTTATTCTTTCCCAGCTTTATTAATGGTCAATTCCAAGCAGCTTTGTCTTTTTAAAAACATTTTGCTTAAGATTTTAGAACACACTTTTTTTCATTTTCTCTGGCTTTTAATTGAATTGGGTAAAGATTGTCTGGTCTCAAACATACTAAGGAGTGTCACGTCTCAAGAATTTGAACATATATTCTTGGGCAGAAAAAATGGAAATTTATGCTGTGATTGACCTAAGGGTGTATTTCCTCTTTTGATCATCTCCTTTTGTACACCTCCCTGTGGTTCATTGTAGTATGACATTCAAATATGTTCTTGATTGGAAAAGCACCATAGAAAAAGAGAAAAAATTTCTTTTAAAATGCATAACACCATATATGTTCATTTTAACGGTCATTGTACACTGGTCTTAACACTTTGGAATTTTATCAACTGCTTAAAAACTGGCTTTTCTGGATAAAAAAATAGGAAAATGAAATTAGGAAGTTCTGCTTGAAAATTATTAATACCAGCAACACACAGATTAGCTTTTCTCTTTGAGGAGAAGCATTCATGTATTTGGTTTGCAGCAGTATTTTCTTAAGGTTTCCACTTCATTTTGGTGACATCCAAGAATTTGAAAGTGAACTAAAATACTGCAGGTACTGAAAATCTGAAATAAAAGGACATATTGGAGGTACTTGTATTTTGACTTCTATGCATGTAAGATGTAACTTCTTTACCATTATAATATTCCCTGTGATTGAAATTTTTGCAAGTCTTCCTCGGCAAACTCTTGATTCTCATTGATTTCCAATCTTGTGGATTGATTTTACCTAATTTTTAATTAATGAACCCATGAATGCTTCAGGACAACTTTCAATAAGTTGGAAAGCTGTGATAATTGGAAGGAACTAAATTTTGCTGGACTTTATTTTTTTCATGTGTTGTATGTGTCAGTGTTCTGAATGTCCTCCCTAATTATTCTTGCAGTGACTTAGTGTTGGCTTCTTGAAGCACCACAGGCTCATGGTCATAGAGTTGTACAGCACAGAAAAAGGCTCTTCTGCCCATTTACACAAATCCCATTTGCCCGCATTAGGACCATATCCTTTTATGCCTTTCCTATTTAAGTGTCTGTATAAATACCTCTTAAATTTAGTAATTATATCTGATTCTGCCCATAATGGTGGTGGGTAGAGAGTTCCAGGAATTTGATAGAGCAATGATGGAGGAGCAGTACGATATCTCCAAGTGACTTAACCTCAAACTTGCAGTTTCTGGTGTTTCCATGCACTTGTCATTCTTGTCCTTATATTTCATAAATCATGCGTTTAGGAGATGTATAATTTATATTCTGTGTGTTGTCTGTACCGAGGTGCCTGTGATGCTGCTGCAAGTGAGTATTTTCATTGTACCTGTACCTTGCCATACTTGTGCACATGACAATAGACTTGACTTGAAGAAGTCACAACAAGTTGTAGCAGCATGTTTTGTATGTTCTATGGGCATCATCCACACTTGGACTGAAGGGAGTGACTGATTAAGATGTTAGATCGGGTCATTTGAATGGACTGTTTTATCCTCCATGGTATAAAGCTTCAAGTTGTTATCAGAGCTGAACTTTTCCAGGCAAGTAGCAAGTATTCCATTACATTTCTGATGTGCGCACAATGGAAAGGCTTTGTGCAATCAGGTGAGTTACTTGCCGCAGAATACTTGGCCTCCAACTTCCTCTTCTGGGTTTCTAGCCAGTCCTGTTAATATATTGCCAAACTAGGTGTTGGTAAAGCAGTTGAATGTCAAAAGTAGATGGGTACAGTCACATTGGTCATTGCCTAGCATTTACTTAGCAGGACTGTTAATTGGCATATCATCATATGCATGTGTGTTGTCTTTATTAGCTGAAGTGATACAATTCTATATTCTTTCTATATAATGCTATATTCTTTTAGATCTCAGGTTTTAGTTTATTAATATTTAAATATGGAAATAATTTTTTTCCTTCAGTTCGCCACAATAATGTTAAAACAATTTCAATCAGTCATTCAACAACAGCTTGGAGTATTTAATCTTTTTCAACTATAACTAATATTTCTAAGAGAGATTTTAGGAGATGATATATTGTACTTCATTCATTTATCCATCCCTACAGCCCACTTTCAACCAAGTTGATTCTAAGCATTTACATCTGAGATATGTAAGCTTTATTTAAAAATAACTTAGGGGGCATAAAGAAGTAGGAGATTGCGGTGATAGACCGAGACAAAGTAGTGTGTTTGTAGAAGGAATAAACCCTGGCCTGGATAGTATCCCATTTTTATGTTGAAAATGTTGTTTGTAAGGTTGTTTTCTCTTTGCTATCATTGTTGCCAAACTTTCTTTATTGATGTGGCTTCACCACTTGGTTGAAACTGAGTTATTTGAAAAGTATTGAACAAGATGCCTTCATTTGGCAGTTTAACAGAGGCATTAACTTATTTAAAGTAAGTGTACTTGTTTATGTTTGTAAATCAATAGATAAATATAATTCATACAAATACAATATTCAGAAGATCAATTTCAAAACATAATTCAAACAGCTATCATAATCACCTATCACAAAAGATGCTTAACTGTGTATTTGTATAATTCCTGCCCATTATTGCATAGGGAAGTCATGTTTTCAGAGCTGCCTTTTCTAGTAACTGTTGGCCATGTTCCTTTAGAATCGGGTGAATGTTGTTGTCTACCTTGATAGTTGAAGTCTTTTCAGTCTGGATTTATTTTTAAGTACTTCAATTTACTCTAGTCCAGCATTTTTCCAACAGCAGTTGTTAAGCTAACCGGCCAATTGTTCCCTGTTTTTAGAATGATCTATATGTAAGTTAATGGGTTGATCTCTAAGTCATTCAAAAGCTAAAATGCAGTTTGTATGGCTGCTTTGAAAACAAATTGATATGTGTTCTGTTTCACGTTAGGCATTTCTTACCAGTTCATATTACCAACAAAGGAGGAAAATAGGGAACTTTCTGAGATAATTTCATGTTGTTTTGACTAAAACTTGATGAATAAAATATCTTTCTTCATTGCCACAGTATTCTATGGTAATGTTCAACACCCTTGAGAAAAGATAACTAGTCTTTTGACTTGTAACTTAAATTTCAACACTTTGGCAATATGCATTATGGACAATTCTTCCTGCTGCTTTCAAGTAAGCTCCACAAAATGATCCTTTTCTACTTTTTTCAAATCAAGTTTCAACAAGGTTGGCACTGTCCAAACAGTCATCAATAGGCTGGCTGGATTGCTTTCGTACTAAAATAGATCAATAATACAAGACCATTTACTTAGAAGTAAAACAAAGTAAAATATGAAGATTTTGTGCACAATTTCAAGCCTCTGCTGTTATTTTGTATTTATATAGTGTGCTTGAATGGAAAATAATCCTGCAGATTTATTGAAATTTTTTTGAAGGCTTGGGAATAGGAGTGTCTTAGAACAAAATAGTATATGTATTTTTTATGGATTTTCAAAAGGCATTATAGCAAAGTACCATTCAAGGTCCTTGCATCAAAGAAGAGCCCACAAAGATAGGGATGACATATTAGCACGGGTAAAGGACTGGTTAATGATCACACAAACAGCAGGAATAAAAACAACTTTTCAATTTGGATAAACTGCTAATGGTGAGAAGCCAGAGATGAATTCTATGTCCTCAGTTCTTCACAGTTTATATTAGTGACTTAGATGGAATAAAGAAATTAGGAGCAAGAGTAGGCCACCTGGTCCCTCAAGTCATTAAAATAGATAGTAAGTAATTGATGGCCAAGAACTATTCCTTGGGGTACTCTGTTGGTAACATCTTTCCAACCTGATAAAGACCCATTTATTCCCACACTCGGGTTTTTGTGGGATAACTAATCTTCAATCCATGTTAATGTACTAACCCAATGTCATGAGATCTTGTGCACCAGCTTTTTATGTGGCACCTTATCAAATTTTTTCTGGAACAAGAAAGTGGACCTAAATACACTACATTTGCAGGTTCCCCTTTATTGCTTCTACTTTTTATATCCTTAAAAAAAACTAGCAAATTTGTAAATTGTGTTCTTTTTTCCTTTCATAAAACCTTAGTTTAATTGTATTCTTTTCAAAGTAACTAGCTATTCTTCCTTGATTATCTATTCCAGCATTTTTACAACAGTTGTTAAGCTAACTGGCCAATAGTTCCCTGATTTTTTTTTTTGCCTCCTTTTCGAGCAAGAGAGTCATAGTTTTCCAATTGGTTGGTATGATCCTGGAACTTGGTGAGTTTTGAGAAACTTTGACCAATGTCTTTACTACCTTTGTAGCTGCTTCCTTTAAAACCCTTGGACGCAAGCTATTAGGTCCTGGGCAGTTTGGAAGTTTTTGTACTCCTGTTGGCCCATCTAGGTTCTCTTTCCATTAGTTCACCTTTCCCATTACCTTCTACCCATCACCCACGTACCTATCCACCTGGGTTTTTTCTTCCCTGGCCTACACTTCCTATCCCCGCCTCCATTTGGTTCCACCTGCCTATCACCCGGTTCCTTAACAGGTTCCACTTAACACATTCCAGCCTCTGTCTCTACCTTCCCTCTCCCCTCCCCCTGCCACCACTTGTTTCCATTTGCCCTTTTTTTTCCCTTGTTTTTATCTACCTGTCTCTAAACTCTTTACCCCCCCCCAAAAAAAACCTGGATCTGCCCATTATTCCCCACCTCACCTGGTTCCACCTATCACCTACCAGCCCCTGTGTCACCCCTCTCTCTAACCTCTTTATGAGCATTTAAACACTGGTCTCAAAGTACTATTCCTCACAAATAGCTACAACTTGTTGATAAGCATCAACTTTAAGAGAACAGAGAATATAATAAAATGTAAGTCTATTAAGATGGTCATTATGGTTTGCCTTGGCTTCTTCAAAAGGCCTAAGAATTGTTTATTTAATAAATCAGCCATCATTTACATCATCATGTATGTGTGAGATGTCTTGTTGCCATAGAAAGCTTATTGAAGACCACGTTCCTTGTGCACTTGTAGAACAACTTGATTACAGGAAAAAGTACCAAATAAGATTTGGAATATATAATTGGTATGGAAGCACAGAAGAAGGCTTTAGCTTGATTAGTCATGTATTGAAAATGGATAAGAGTTGGGACCAAAGAATTATTTGGTCACATGAAAACAAAGGCATGTTCAGGGACATGCCACAAACAAGAACTGTTCAACTTAAGCATACCTGTTGAGAACTTTACGTGAATTAGTCTGTTTAATGTGCAACTGTTTGCAGGATATGGGACGGCACAAACAGGAAAGGTGGTCTTGTTTGAAAACTCTACTAGCAGATGTAGGCAAATGTAGGTGAGATTTCTATGTGTGCATAATTAGTGGAAAATAAGTAGAAAGCAAATACAGTTAACATTTCAAGTCTGTAAGTTTTTAATCAGCATCTGCACGATTTTGCTTTTTGGATTGTTACCTTTGCAAGGGAGATGGAGTACAAGAGGAAAGAAGTCTTGATACAGCCGTACAGAATTTTGGTGAAACCACATTCCAGTCCTCTGTGCAGTTTTGGTCTTTTTAAAGGAAAAATATATTTCCCTTTGGAGGGAATATAGCTAACGTTTACTAAATTAATTTGTGAGATGAGGGGTTTTCTTAACAGGATAACCTCATGAAGCCTAGAAGAATAATATGAGATCCAGAGTGTTGTGACAAGATGGATGCTAGGTACCCATTCGTGGGAGAATTTCTTCTCCTGATGGTTGTGAACCTTTGAAATTCTCTGCCCCAGCTAACTGTGGATATTGAGCCATTAAGTATAAATAATGCTGAGAGAGTTTTCTTTTGGACCGCAGGGGTATCAAGGGATCAAGCAGGAAAGTGTCAAAGATCACTCTTGTACTCCATTCCCCTTGCACAGGTAAGCTGTCTAACAGTACTTTGAGCATCATGGCAAATGTTCCAGGCATACTATTCATGTGCATACTGGGTGTGTAATTTACCAGCTTTCTCTATTGGTAATTAATTTTCCATTGAAGACCATGTGAGAATTTTTTTGGGGGAGAGTTTTACAGTTAACACTTTTTATAGGAAAAGTGATATGAGAATTTTGTGGACAAAAGAATCTCCTTGCTCCTATAATTTGATTTATGTGGTTGTTGTGAGGTGAGAAGAATGCACTAATCTAGTAATATAGTAATCTAATCAGATCCTATGATCCAGGATCCAAAATAATCCAGTAACTAAATTGATAATGAACACTCTGGAAACTTAACATCAGTTTTATTCTTGATTGACAAAGAACTTAGTCATTTAGATCAGCTTGATGCAGGCAAAAGAAAAACATATTGTTAATATGTACAACAAAGGGTCCCAGCACCGATCCCTGAGGTAGGCCATTGGTCTCTGCTTTCAGTCACAAAAGCAACCCTCCACAATTACCTTCTGTCTCCTATTACGAGGCCAATTTTGATCCAATCGGCAGTGAATCCCTTGGGATCTAATCTTCTGGACCAGATTCCCATGCGAAACCTTGTCAAAGGCCTAACTAAACTCCCTGTAGACTATATCACCGCACTGCATTTGTGATGCATTTTGTTACCTCTTCAAGATTCATTCAAATTGGTCAGACGGGGTCTCCTTATAACAAACCCATGCTGTCCGTATTTAATTATTTCTTATCTTTTCATGTGTCAATTAGTTCTGACCCTCATATTTCTTTTCCAATAACTTTCATACCATTGACATTAGACCCACTGGCCTATAATTACCTGGCTTATCCCTGCTACCTTGAATAAAGATTTCACTTTTCCCGTCCTCCAGTCATCTAGCACCTCACCAGTGTCCAGTGAAGACTTAAAAATCTCTGCAGGAACCCTGGCAATCTCCTCCCTTGCTTCCCATAACAACCTGTTAGGCATAAGAGGAACTGTAGGACATAGAAACATAACTTCTAAAATGTATAACCTTTGCCATTCAGTTTGCTACAATATAGTTAGCATAGTATAGGAAGGAAGCTTTCTCTAAAATTGTACAGAGTCTTTGTCAAACTGTTTTGGTCATGTACTACAGTCACATACACAAGAAAAAAAATTCTAACTATAAGAGTTGAAGCAGAGGAAATCCACAACATTAATCCTACCATATGAAGATATGCAAGAAGAATTTGGTTACACAAGGATGCTGAATAAGACATGACTGTATGCTGACATGCACAGTGTTACATTTAAGAAAAGTTGACTACAGAGCAAAATTTTAATTTTGAAACAGATTTGATGACTAACAGACCTAGGTATAAATTAGGATGACTTCATTTAAAAAAAATAATAAAAATAATCATAGGTGAAATGATCTTGGAGTTGGGGCAAGAATTCTGAAGTCACTAAAGTTGCAGTTGTTTGCTGTGATGCTGATAGAGAAGACTACTTTTTTATTGAAAGAATGAGTTGATTGAATTTCATCTTCCATTTGTCATCGCCTTTAAGAATCAATGGATGTTTTATGCTGCATTTTGCTGTTTATACTTGCACTGTAGTTGCCTAACTCTGGACTAGTCTTAATCTTCATGACCGTAGTTATGATTTTAGCAAGTAATTTAATGAATAAAACAACAGAAAAAGGCCTGTCAACTCTTGTACTGTTCCTTCCCTACCTAAAGGTATTGATACCGCCAGCCTTCATGGTTTTATGGCCTTCTATTAGAACGTGCAAGTTCATGATCATTTTTGATCCATGTATTGAGAAGGATTGAAGTGTTGGATGATTTTGCAACTGAACACCATGCTGTTAACTTGTGCACACTTCTCAGCAAAGTCACTGAACAATAATTGCAAAAAGAACTGTGGTTCTTTCTGTTTCATTACCACAACCATGAAGTAAAATAGAATATTGCCGTAGCCTCCAGCTATGATCAGCTGAATGACTTTCCAAACTGTATTGTCACTAGTTTACAGCATGCATATATTCTGTACAGATCTAGTTTTCTTACTTAAAGAAGGATAAAGGGAGTGCAGTGCTGCAGATCACCAAGTTGATTTGTGAGATGGTAGGTGGGTTGGTTTGGAGGGTGGGGGTGGGGTACATGGGTTATTATATGAGGAGGAGTTAATCATAAGATTAAAACTGGGCCTTTGGTCTCAGTCTTAGAAAGATGAGTGGTAATCTTGTATGAGGATCAGAATCAGATTTATTATCACTGACATATGTGAAATTTGTTTTTTTACGGCAGCAGTACAATGGAAAGACACAAAAATCTACAAATTACAGAAGGAAATAAATAGGGCAAAAAAAAAGGAATAACAAGGTAGTGTTCATGGACTGTTCAGGAATCTGATGGCAGAGGGGAAGAAACTGTTCCTAAATCATTCAGCATGGGTCTTCAGGCTCCTGTACCACCTCCCCTGATGGTAGAAATGAGAAGAAGGCATATCCCGGATGGTGAGGGTCCTTAGTGATGGATGCTGCCTTCTTGAGGCACCACCTCTTGAAGATGCCCTCTACGGTGGGGAGGGTTGTGCTCGTGATGGAGCTGGCTGAGTCTATAATCGGCCTCTTGCGATCCTGTGTACTTAGGCTCCACGCCAGACTGTGATGCAATCAGTCTGGATGCTATCCATCGGACATCTATAGAAATTTATAAGAGCCTTTGGTAACATACCAAATCTCTTCAAACTCCTAAGGAAGTAGAACTGCTGGCATGCCTCCTTCATGATTGCATCAATGTGTTGGGCCTAGGATAGAACCTCTGAGATGTTGACGCCCAGGAACTTGAAACTGTTCACCCTTTCCACCACTGACCCCTCTATGGGGACTGGTGTGTGTTCTCCTGACTTCCCCTTCCTGAAGTCCACAATCAGTTCCTTGGTCTTGCTGATGTTGTGTGCGAGGTTGCTATTGCGACACTGCGCTCAACCAGCCAATCTATCTCACTCCTGTACACCACCTCATCGCCATCTGAGATTCTACCAATAACAGTGGTGTCACTGATGAATTTATAGATGGCGTTTGAGCTGTGGTTAGCCACACAGTCATGAGCGTAGAGAGAGTAGAGCAGTGGGCTAAGCATGCATCCTTGAGGTGTGCCTGTGTTGATAGTCAGCAAAGAGCAGATGTTATTACCTATCTGCACTGACTGTGGCCTCCCAATCAGGAAGTTGAGGATCCAGTTGTAGAGCGAGGTATAGAGGCCCAGGTTTTGAAGCTTGGTTATTAGTACTGAAGGAATGATGGTGTTGAATGCCAAGCTGTAATCAATAAACAGTAGCCTGACGTATGTCTTGCGGTTGTCTAGGTGCTCCAGAGCAGAGTGGAGAGCCAGTGAAATTGCGTCCACTGTAGACCTGTTGCGACTGTAGGCAAATTGCAGTGGCAGGTCCTTGCTCCGGCAGGAGTTAATTGTAGCCCTAACCAACCTCTCGAAGTACAAACTATATGGAGAAATAATGTTTCCTCTGGCCGGTGTGTCTAGAACCAGGGACCACGATCTCAGAATAAGGCATTGGACATTCGGGACTGCAATGGGAAGAAATTTCCTCATGCAAAGTGCAGTGAATTATTTGAATTCTCTTCCCAAGAGAAGTGTGGCGACTCAGCCACCAGGATAGAGATCTATTGATGTTTTGCACATTAAAGGAATCAAGGTTTATTGTGGAAAAGTTGGACTAAGGTAAAAGAACAGCCTGTTTTTCCCAGTTCTAACAGAATCCTGGACCTGAAATGTTAACTGCTTTGTTTTCCGCAGATGCTGCCTGATCTGCAGAGTGTTTCCAGCATTTTCTGTTTTTTATTACAGAAGATCAGCCATTCTCTTATTGAATGGTAGAGTAAGCATGAGGGACTGAATGGCCATCTCCTGCTTCTATTTATGTTCTTGTGTATCATTTCTAGATATTTTAAACCAGCCTCAAAACAAGATAATGAAATTTGTGGCAAAACTGGTTTTACTAGTTCATAAGAATTAAAGTTCTAAAGTGGTTAAGATTTTACCTGCCATCTGTTCTTCCAAATGAGAATAAAATGAATGCTGCAGCAGTTCTCTCTGGAAAGATTTCTCATTATGCAATGCAGACAGAATGCTTGCCAAAGTTATTTAATATATAAATGTATATAAAGCATTTAGCAGCAATACTTTGCTTTATTTGTGGAAAATGGCTTAAGATGTTGCATTTCATTTTTACTTAATCTGGTGAAGTGACTGGGCATCATACTGTCCTTCTTTACTATATACTTAAGACTATGATCATATTTACTTTGCAGGGAATCATAGCCGAGATGCCAGTCCTGCTATTCCATAGTACACAGACTGTCAGATGACCATTATTTAGCCTCTGCTTTCATTATGTTCAAGCTTGTCTAGTAGTTTGTTATTGCTCAGAAATTAACATTTTTATTGCCTCTGGAAATGCAAGTTCTTCCTTGTGTAGAAATCTGCAGAATTCAAGCTGTTGAGGATCAATTGCGTTGTGTTTAAACTCTGCTGTCATGCGATCTGTTATCGTACTTCCATGACTTTTGTTATTGCAAAACTATTAAAACTGACAAAATACTAGACTAAAAAGTTGGCTGTGTACCAACTTTTCAAAAGCTTGGATCAGAAGATTTTGAATTTGAGCCCTACTTCAGGGTTTGAACACCTAGTTTAGGCTGATGTTGACCGCAGCACTGAGCAAAATATTACTTTTTGTTGGAGGAGGGGAGAGACATCTTTTAGATGAGCCACTTAAGTGAAGTGTATATTTGCTCTCTCGTGAACATAAAAGGATTCTACTATTTGAAGAGCTGGGAAATTATCGGGTGCTCTAACCAATGTTTAACCTCTGCAAACATCAGCAACAAAGACTAACGGCTTTTTGGCACTCTTGTTTATCATGGACGATGGTAACTGGGTGACAGCTAATTTGCGGGAATATTGAACTTTCTTGCAGGATGTTGAATCGGGCAATGTAATAGTGAGTGGTGGGGTTCAGATGGTCACAGGTACTGAATAGCATGGCAATAGGCTGGGAGTTAAAATCCCTGCTCCTCTTGACCTACAACTTGTGCAACTAAAGCACTCAGCTCATAGATCCACCCTTCTAATCTTCTTTTACCTGCTGAAATTTCCATAGCCCAGAAATAGAAGGTTTTGTTTGGCTGCAAAATACCTTGTAATACTTAATGCAAGGATTAGGAATGATCAAAGTTATACTGGATTGCCATAAAACCATAAAGGCTGTCCCTTCAGGCAGGGAATCTTTCATTACAAAAGATGTCATTACTTTTTATGATGCTTTATATGTTAAATTATTTGGCAAAAATAATAACTTGAAATGAACCCTAGCCATCCAGATTAAGGCTAGACTAGAAATAGGCAAATAAGGAGGACATTTTGTAACTGGCATGCCTCTGCCAAAAGCAGAAATGTCAGTGTTTAGCGAATTGGAGAATTTTTGAAGAATTGCCTAAGTGGAGTTGTGACATTGCCCCTACCTCAATTTTCAGTCTTTTTTTTGCTTTTGTAAAAACATGGAATGTTTAAATTTAATGTGCACTTCATTATTTGACAATATTAAATATTCAATGTGGTTTAATAGACTTGATAGTTAATTAGGATCTCTCACTTTCCATTTCCTAGAATGGAAACGTGCTGATAAACAAAAGCAGTAAATCACTTAAAGTTGATCTTAGTCACTTCAAAGTTAAATGAATGGAAAAGTGGAGCTTAGGGCAAGTGGAAGAATGAAGAATTATCCCATGAGATGGAAGATAAAGAAAACACATGATTACTGGAAGAAATCGTATACTACTTTGCATTCCAGGGCACTCTCCCAGTGGACAGCATTATGCCACTCATAGAGCTATAGAGTTAGGCAGCACAGAAACAGGGCCTCCAGCCCAACTTCTTCACACCAACCAAGATGCCTTCCTAAGCTTGTCCCACTTGCCTGCATTTGGCCCATATCCCTCCAAACCCTTCCTATCCATGAACCTGTCCAAATGTCCATTAACTGTTGTAATTTTACCCACCGCTACCACTTCCTCTGGCAGCTCATTCCATATACCCACCACCTGTGTGTTTGGGGGGGGGGGGGGGGAAGAAACTTGCCCCTCAGGTCCCCTTTAAATCTTTCCCCCTTCACCTTGTGTATGCCCTGTTGTTTTAGAATCCCCTACCCTGGGGAAAAAGACTGACTCACACCTTGTATATGCACCTCATGATTTTATAAATATCTCCAAGGAAACCTGTCAGCCTCATTTGCTCCAGGGAAAATAGACCCAGAAACTCCATAGTGTACTTTCCATACTGCTAAACTCCTTTTCATTCCATGGTCTTCAATCTTGATGACAAGCCTATTATGTGAGATTTTATCAAATACCTTTTCAAAATCTATTTATATCACTTTCACTGTATTTTTCTCATTGATCTTTGTTATTCCTTCATCAAAGAACTTGTAGGTTCATGAGACATGATTTGCGTTGAGCCAATATATGCTGGCTTTCTCTAATCAATCCACACATGTCCAATTGACCACTAATTTGTCCCCAAATTTCCTACCTCCACTGAAGTTAAACTGACTGGGTTGTACATGATGGGTTTATCCCTTCACTTTTTAAATTTTATTTTGAATAATAGTGTAATATTTGTTATTTTTCTCTTCTCTGGCGGCACCCCTGCAATCTAGAGAATGCGGTCCCTAATTTCTGGATGTTCATCACTTTAAGTTACCTTCCCACTTTGACATCCATTGTTGGCCTGCCAGAATGTTCCTATGAAGCTTTACTTAAGCTAAGAATAGGAGCAGGAATAGGCCACTTGGACCCTCAGGCCTGGCCTACTGTTCAATATGATCATGGCTGATCTGCCCCAGGCCTCCATTATCATCTGTGCTGGTTCTCCATGGCCCTTAATTCCCTGATCTTCCAAATATTTATCTACTTCCTTTTTAAATACCTCCACTGATTCAGCCTCTACATCCTTCTAGGGTGGAGGATTTCAGAAATTCTAACTTAAAGAAATACCTAGAGATTTTGCTTAATTTGACTGCCCCCTTGTAAATATGTCCCCTCATTCAAGTCTGTCCTACTAGTGGAAATATCTCAAAATGTGCCCCTTTGTCTTCCCTGGCATCTTGTACATTTCAATGAAATCACCTCATTAATTTAAACTCCAGTGAATACAGAGCTAACATTTTTAATCATTTTTGATTGGATAAGCCTATTGCCCGAGGAATTAGCCTAGTGAGTATCTTCTGAATTGCTTCCAATGCTAGTATTTCATTTAAGATAGAACATAGAATGTACGGCACAGAAACAAACCCTTCAGCCCACAATGTTGTGCCGTACTAATTAAACTAGTAATTAAATGCCTAACTAAACTAAACCCTTCTGTCTACACTATGTCCATATCCCTCTATTCTCTGTACATTCATGTGCCTATCTAAGAGCCTCTTGAACACCTCTATTGTATTTGCCTGTGCCCCCACCACTGGTAGTGCATTCCAGGCACCCACCATTCTCTGTGTTTTTAAAACAAAACTTGCCCTGCACATCTCCTTTGAACTTGCCCCCCTCACCTTAAACGCATGCTCTCTGGTAGTAGACATTTCAACCCTGAGGGAAAAGATACAGACTGTCTATCTATGCCTCTGATAATCTTATAAACCTCAATCAGATCTCCCCTCAGCCTCTGCTGCTCCAGAGAAAACTCCCCAAGTTTGTCCAGCCTGTCCTTGTAACATATGGCCTCTAATCCAGGCAGCATCCTGGTAAACCTCTTCTGCACCTTCTTCAAAGCCTCCACATCCTTCCTATAATGGGGCAACCAGAAATGAATGTAATACTACAGATGCGACCTAACTAGAGTTTTATAAAGCTGCAACATAACACTGACATTTGAACTCAGTGCCATACACCACCTTTACCACCTTATCAACCTGTGCAGCCACTTTCAGGGAGCCATGGACTTGGACTGCCTCGTCACCTCCGCGAAAAACTCAATCCAGTTAGTAGGACATGACTTGCCCAGCACAAACCCATGCCGACTGTCCCTAATTAGGCCATGAATTTCCAATGCTCATAAATCCTATCCTTAAGAATCCTCTCCAGTAACTTCCCTGATGTGAGACTCACCGATCTATAGTTTTCAGGATTATCCCTATTTCCCTTCTTGAATAATGTAACAACATTAGCTACTTGCCAGTCCTCTGGAACCTCGTAGGTGGCTAGAGAGGACACTAAGATCTTGGTCAAGGCTCCAGAAATCTCATCTCTTGCCTAGCTCAACAACCTGAGGTATATCCCATCCATCCCTGGAGACTTATCCACCTTTAATATTCTTTAAGAGACCCAACACTACCTCCTCCTTTATCTCAAAATACCCTAGCATATTAGCATGCTTCAGTGGTCCTAACCTCTCTCTAGTTATCCTCTTGCTCTTGATGTATGTATAGAATGCCTTGGGATTCTCTTTAATCCTACTTGCCAAGGACTTTTCATGGCCCTTCCTAATTCCCTACTTGAGTTCTCTACTAGCTTCTTTATAATCCTCAAGGGCTCTGTTTAATTTTAGTTTCCCAAACTTTGCATACCCTTCCTTTTTTCTTCTTGACTAAATTCATCACCTATCTTTACATCCAAGGTTCCCTTACCTTGCCATCCTTGTCCTTCCTTCTTACTGGAACATACTTATCCTGTACTCTGTGCAGTTAGTCTTTAAACACCCTCCATGTGCTAGATGTGGACTTGCCCAAAAACAGCTGTTCCCAAATGACTCTTCCTAGTTCCTGCCTAATACTCTTGTAGTTTGCCCTGTTCCAATTTAATACTCTCCCACAGGTCCATGCTTATCCTTATTTATAGCAATCTTAAAACTTTAGTTGTGGTCACTGTTCCCTAACTGTTCTCTCACTGAATGGTCAGTCACTAACCAGGCTCATTTCCCAATACCAGGTCCAGGCTCCTCTTGTTGAACTATCTACATACTGATTTAAGAAACCTTCCTGAATGCACCTGAGAAATTCTGCATCTAAACCTCTTGCATTAAGGAGGTCCCAGTCCATATGAGGGAATTTGAAATCAGCCAGTACAACAACCCTGTGGTTTTTACATCTTTCCCTAATCTGCCTGTATATCTGTTCCTCAGTATCCAGGTGGCTATTGGTCTGTAGTATGGTCTCATCAGAATGATTGCAGCTTTCTTGTTTTTGAGTTCTACCCATAGGGACTCAGTGAATGAGCCCTCCATTATGTCATCTCTGAGTGCAGCTGTGATATTGTCCCTGATTAGTAGTGCAACTCCCCCCACCCCCCCTCCCCCCACCTTTTACCTTCTCTATCTTTTCTAAAACATCAGAACATTAGGCATTCAGTCCTGCCCCTCTCAAAACCAAGTCTCTGAAATGGTCACAACATCATATTTCCATGTACTGATCCATGCTCTAAGTTCATCAGCCTTGCCCCTCAAACACATTTCAACCCATCCAACTCATCGTATCTATTACCTTGCTCCTGCCTGTTCTTTCTTACAGACTTGCTGGTTATGACATCTGTATTGGTATTGGTTTATTATTGTCACTTGTACCAGGGTACAGTGAAAAACAGTTCGTACAGATCAATTCATTACACGGTGCATTGAGGTAGTACAGGGTAAAAACAATAACAGAATACAGAGTAAAGAGTCACAGCTACAGAGGAAATGCAGTGCAGATAGACAATAAGGTGCAAGGTCATAACAAGGTAGATTGTGAGGTCAAGAGTCCATCTCATCATATAAGGGAACCATTCAATAGTCTTATCACAGGGGGATAGAAGCTTTCCTTAGCCTGGTGGTATATGCTCCTGTATCTTCTGCCTGATGGGAGAGGAGAGAAGAGAGAATGACCAGGGTGGGTGGGGTCTTTGATTATGCTGACTGCTTCACCAAGACAGCGTGAGGTATAGTCAGAATCCATGGAGGGGAGGCTGGTTTCCATGATGCACTGGGCTGTGTCCACAACTCTCTGCAGTTTCTTGTGGTCCCGGGCAGAGCAGTTGCCGTACCAAGCCGTGATGCATCCGGACAGAATGCTTTCTATGGTGCATCAGTAAAAGTTGGTGAGTATCAAAGGGGACTTGCCAAATTTCTTTAGCCTCCTGAGGAAGTAGAGGCACTGTGAGTTTTCTACATGGTTGGACCAGGACAGGCGTTCACTCATAGGAACTTGAAGCTCTCAACCCTCTCGACCTCAGCACCATTGATGTGAACAGGTGCATGTACACCACCCCCTTTCCTGAAGTCAATGACCAGCTCTTTTGTTTTGCTGACATTGAGGGACTCTTGGGTCTCCACATCGGGTGCTCCAGTGGGGTCCAGGAGTCGGGTCTCGGTGGTGGGGGCTCCATGGGGTCAGCTCTTCACCCTGCGCAGACTTCCACGTGGACGGGCCCGTCCTAGGCCTTGCTGGTCATTTCCATATGGGTTTGGGAGTCGGGTCAGTTGTTCCTAGAGGTCGGAAGACCGCCAGCCCTGTAAGAAGATTTAAAAGAACATTATTAGTAATACTTAGTGACAGAATTTAAATTTAAAAGAGTAGAATGATTATAGTAGAAGTAATGAGTACATCTGCAGAGAGCAGCTTGCAATGAGTCACCATGCTCTGGCACCATCTTGGAAGCTACCTTCATCTCAATCCCTCCACTTTCTGACCTGGAGCTCTGGTTTCCATCCCCCTTCCAAACTAGTTTAAACCCACCCAAATAGCACTTGCGAACCTCCCAGCCAAGATATTGGCTCCCCTCCAATTGTGTAGCCCATCACTCTTATACAGCTCGCCTCTGTCTCAGAAGAGGTTCCAATGATCCAAGAACCTGAAACGACCCTGCCCCCTGCACCAGTTTCTCAGCCACACATTCACCTGCCCTGACTAGCACATAGCACTGCGAGTAATCCAGAAATTACTACCTTGGTCCTGCTTTTCAGCCCCTTTGCTAACTTCCTATACTCACTGCGCAGGACCTCTTCCCCCTTCCTACCTATGTTGTTGGTGCCAATGTGCACCACGACCTCTGTGGAGGTTAGTGAACTAAAACTGTACATAGGGGCCAAACTATGTAGCACCTTCTCAAATGTCTTCTGAAAATCCAGATATACTCTACAGGTTCCCTTCAATCCACTCTGCTTGTTCCATCCTTTAAGAACTCTAGCGAATTTGTCAAAACATTATTTTTCTTCAATCAAATCAATGTTGTCTTGGTTTGATTGCATTACATTTCTCTAAACGACTAGCTGCTGCTTCCTTGATCACAGACTTCACAACGTGGCTGACAGTAGATGTTGGAGAAGCTAACTGATCTCTGGTTTTCTGCTTTATTTTCTCCCCCTCTTCTCGAACAGAGGAGTCACATTTATAGTTTTCTAATCTGCTGGTAAACTGAAACTCAACCAAACTTCAATGGATCCACTTTCTTTAAAACCCTTGGATCTCTATGACTTAATGCCTTTACTCCCATTATTTTTTTCTAATCTCTTGTAAAAGGGTTTGTTGCAAGTTCTTCCATACTGTTTGAAACCAGCCCGTCTGATACCTTTGGCTAATTTGCAGTGTCCTCCACTGTGAAGATTGATGCCAGGTATTGTTTTGAATTATCTGCCACTTCCTTGTTTCCTGTTGTCAGTTCCCCAATCTCGCCCTCCAGGAGTCCCACTCTTACCTTAGCTATCCTTTTCCTTTTTATATATTCATGGATGTTTTGTGCTGTTTGTTTTGATTGTACATGTCAGTTTTCTCCCAGAATCAATTTTCTCCCTCCTAACCAGCTCTGTAGTCTGTCACTGCTGATTCCTGAGAAACTCCTAGTCTTCTGTTCTACCATTAGCTTTTCTACTTTGTTCTAATTACTAAGTTTTTCTTTTAAATGTTTCTTTACCTTCTTTGTTAGCCATGGATCATTCATCTTTAAATATCCACCACTGATCATGTACTGACCTTTACTTTGGCTTTGGAAATTTGGTGTGGGGCATGCGAATGATGTGACTTGCCAGACACAGCCAACCAGGTATAATTTGGCCCTCAGTACCAGGGAAATGGATGTTGGTCTGGGAGCGGACACTGACTCTGGTTCACTTATCCTGCTCGTGGATTTGGAAGATTTTGCAGAGGCAGCTTTGGTGTCATCACCCTGTGCTTTGCAGTTCTTGCAAAGAGTAATCAAAATCTCTGAAGCATGTGGGATGGAAGGGATCGCTGGTAGACTCAGAGCTTTGAAGATCAATATCACAAACCTGACACAAATACTTCTCCTCAGATGGTCAGAAGTCACACTGGTGCACTGAAGGCAAGGGTGAATTTCATCTGTTAAGTGACTTCTCGGGGTTCCCTGTTTAAAAATGAAGAGCTGTAGTTAATTAGCTTCTGGATCTCTGTTATCTTGATCAAACCAATTGTGGTTCTTTCTGGTAGAGAGGCCAATTATAGTGGATTTCAAGGCAATTCAGATGTTGTGGATATTTTATGGCTGCTATTAGCCATGAGTTGTCAGGTTGTGTCTGTGGTGCTGTCTAAGAAGAGCAATTTTTGTAGGCTCTTTGAGAACATTAACACTGGGGATTTTTTGGCAAACTTTCTGTTATAGCTGGAGACACAAGTCTGCAAATGCTGGAATCTGAAGCAACAAACAATCTGCTGGAGGAATTTGGCAGATCGAGCAGCATCACTTGGGGGGGGGGGGGTGGGAGTGTTGGGGTAGGGGGAGGAATTATCAACGTTTCAGGTCGAAACCTTGCATCGGGATCTGATGTAGGGTTTTGACCCAAAACATCAACAATTCCTTTCCCCCCATTGATGCTGCTTGACCTGCTGAGTTCCTCCAGTAGATTGTTTATTCCTTTCTGTTTTAGCTATTGTTTTGAGCCCAGAATGATTGTGATAAGCACATGTTAAGCAGTCCTCAGTTCAACTGTCATCAATATCTATTATGGTATGGTGATATGGACATCCTTGAGGTCTCTCACTTGGATGATGATATAATCTAATGGGTGGTAGTGTCTGGATTAGATGTATTGCCGTGAGGTCCCTTGCCTGTCTCTCTCTGCCAAAACAGGGTGCTGCTTCTGACAAGATTGTGCTGCTTCTATTCTGTCAGAAAGAGCCCCCCAACCCACTGAAGGCAAAAGTTTGGTTCAAGTTTTGATTTGTTTTATTCAAGTGGTTCCTGATGCTGAAGGTAGCAGGAGGTCGATTTCAACTCCTTCAGACATACTGTAAAAGCACAGTTGAGGATTTTTTTTATTTAGGCAAGCAGTTAAATGTTTTGAATGCACAAGCTGCCTCTTGCCCTGTAATTTATCTTGAATAATCGTTTCCAAGGATAAATAACATGTATGCTTAACAAAGAAGAATAAAATGAAGAACAATTAAAAAGACTTGTGGAAACTTAATTTTAATTACCCCTTTTTTCTTTGTTGTGCCCTGCAGGTTGTTGGGAGAGGAGCCTTTGGAGTTGTCTGCAAAGCAAAGTGGCGTGGAAAAGATGTAGCTATAAAGCAAATTGAAAGTGAATCGGAGAGGAAAGCATTCATTGTGGAGGTATTTTTTTTATCCTTGAATTCACCACAGATTTTCAGAACAATGATTTCTCTGAATACCACATGCAGTTTGATAGATCCATCTCAGATTTCAGACCCAACACTCATGCATCCCTTTCCATACAAGTGCCCCATCCCATATCTGTTTGTGGATTCTGACTGCTAGACTCCATCTCTTCATCCCCTTGTCTTTCCCAATCTATTGCCTAAGCAGCCTATTGTAATGTTGCTGTAAGAGTGAAGGTAGAACCAATGAGAGAAAGAATGGGGGGGGGGGGGTGGGGAATACTCCCTCTCTTGCCCCACTATCACCCTCTCATTTTCTATTGCCAAAGCAATGTCTCCTCCACCAACCTCACCTGTCCCTCCACACCTTTCCATTATCATTTCTCTCTCTAATTGAATAGCATAGAGGGCTCAAGGGGCAGTCGACTACTTTTTTTTACTTATTTTCTATTAGTATGATTTGTAAATTTGTCAAAATGGTGCCAGTTAAGGTTGGTAATCCATTTGAGGTTATCAGCCGGCCACATGGATTTCTTCTGTGATGCCCTACACTTTGCATAGTGCTGGTAAATGGGGTAAATATAGATGGGTATGGATGGTCAGCATAGGCATCGTGGGCCAAATGGCCTGTTTCTGTGGAGTTACAGTGAAAGCATATAACCAGTGATAGTTGCCTCTCTCTGCCAGTAATCACATATGATTGTCTTGTTCTTGTAAACTGTTTTCAATGTAGCAACTCCAGGGCAGCAGAGTGGCATGAGTAATGACATCAGAGGCCTCGGTTCAATCCTGACCTCGGGTGCTGTCTGTAGGAGGTTCGCACATTCTCCATGTGACTGCATGGGTTTCCCCTGGGTGCCACATCCCAAAGATATGTGGGTTAGTAGCTTAATTGGCCACTGTATACTTAACCCTGTAAACCCAAGTATTCTGGTAAACTTGCTGCACCCCACCAAGGCCAGTGTATCCCTTCTGAGGTACTCAATAATTAATGCAAAACTCAATGTAGCATCTGATCAAGATTCTTTTTAACTGGAGGATGACATCGTCCCCTTTCTGTTTCAAATCTTTATCCTAAAAGGCTATTATTTCATCTGTCCTTTTAATTGTTTTCCCGCCTTCTAGCTTTATTTGTTTTGTATATTTGGACTCACAAAAGCCATTTTCTTCTCTACAGTTCCTATTGGCCTCGCTAGTGTGGAAGTGCTTGTATGTGTTTTTTCTTGGGTGCCAAAGTGGATGACCTCACACTTACCACCTTGAATGCCATTTCTCATCATTGTAAACACATTTAATTGGTCTGTATCTCATCAACACAACTTATTTTCCCTCTTAATACTGTGCTTCCAATTGGATTTTTCTATTCCTTCGCTATATTTAATAATCAGATGAACAGTTGAGCCCCAAAACAGATTCCTGGAGGTAACCATGTCATTTGCGGTAAATAAGGGGTAAGTTACCGACAACTGAAATGAGGAGATTTTTTTGTTACTCAAAGGATGGTGAGTCTTTGAAATTTGCTACTCCAGAGGGCTGTGGTGGTTTAGTCATTGATTTTACTCAAAACTGAGATGCATATAGTTTTGGGTATTAGAGGAACTGAGAGATATGGGGATAAGGCAAAACAAAATGGTGCTGAGGTGGAAGATCAGCCCTGATCTTGTTGAATGCAGGCTTGAGGGGTCAAATGCCCTAGTCCTGTTCCTGTTCCTTATGTTTTATGTACCCTTTATGCCCACCCTGTATCAAAATAATTACTTAAAAATGCACTTATTTTTGCTAATGATGTCTGCTGTGGAACCTTATCAAATGCCTTGTAGATTAAAGCAACTTTTAACGCTCTGTTAACTTAGAAGGCGGTGAGCCTGTTTGCTGACAGTTGTAAGTAGGCAGAAAAGATAATCTTTGATTTTGTGCCAGGACTCTGTCTTCTGTTAAACTTGGTATTGGTTCCTTGGAAGAAGCTCAGGAAATGATTACAGAGAGGGATTTGCCGGGGTCAGATGGGATGGAGAAAGTTCCATTTTGTATGTGGCAATTGCTTTTTATCTGTTGGTTGTTAATTACCTTTAATCTCTACTGCAGTCTGAGTGATTTTGTTTTTAATCAAACTCCAAATAATAGTAAATTATGTGAGGGTTTCTGTTAATAACACAATAAATAATTGAATTATAAATGGCTCCATACTGTATAAAATTCTGTCAGGTATAAAATTTTATTCCAGATTAATTTTTTAACAGTGTGCTTTTTCAATATCTACCATATGATAAAGGAGATTCATTGTTTTGCGAATAACACAAAACCAAAGTAGCATTAGAGATCTGCCTTTTTTTTTCAGGCAAAGCCACACTAAGTAATTTCCTTGCTGCATATCCCGTCTACTCCAGTCCCTTAGTGTCTACTATAAATTAATCATAAACAGCAAGAAAGAATAAATTCAGTGCCACTTGTATTATATTAGTGTATTTTAATGTCTTAGATATTTTTTATTCTGTGCATGTGATCCCATGTTTAGGGGCAATTAATTATTTGCTACTTTCTTTTTGGCAGCTTGTGGTAGAGTTTCCTTACTGCAGCCAACTAAGGCTGTTTTACTGTGTAGTTTTATCCAGAACTTTTTAATATTTCATAACTTGTTTTTTTCTGTTGCAGCTTCGACAGTTGTCACGTGTAACGCACCCAAATATTGTGAAACTCTACGGAGCCTGTTTAAATCCAGTATGTAGATCAATTTCTAGCAACGTTTCTGGCTATGTAATCTGATTGCACATTACTATGGTTTGATCAAAATAGTGTGTTTATATTTCAGAGAAATTATATTGTTTCATATCAAGAGGGCTTAACTTTGTAAGTGAATTATGTTCTTCAAAAAGAAAATCAGTCTTTCTGTTTGTCTTGGAACTTCTCACTCCACTTTTCAGAACATTCTGTAACCTGCTTGACTACATTGCTGTTGGATTGTCCTGGCAAGCAACTATAATTTCTGTTTCTTCGACTGCTAGTTACATCAACTACTACTCATTAACACAAAAAAAATTCAAATATTTCAAGTCTCTCCTTACAGAGACTTTGATCTAAACATGGCTTAAAAGAGAAGCAAGAAGGCTTAGAAAGGGAATTCCAGAATATAGCACATGATTGCTGCTGAAGATCACTATTGTCAGATAATAAAGGGCGATGCATAAATTGCTATAGTTGGAGAGGTTGAGGGCTTGGGTTATGTTGTAAATTCAGCTTGGAGACAAATAACATTTGGCATTGATGGTAGAATATAGAGTTCGTCAGTAGTGCCGATGGAGGTGGCTTTAACGAATGACATTTCAGATTATCCATGATTGAACATTGGACAGCAATTTGACAGCATGGAGGCAGAAGAGCAATTGACAAATCTGAGAAGGTTCTCAGTATGCGTGTGGAGAGGACCTCCCAGATCTATTAAATATGCCAAGGTCAAATTTGAATGTTCAAGAGCATTTAGTACAAGTTTGAGGGGCTGCAAGGTGTGCTGCCAGAGATACTGTAACTATTCTTGTATCGTTTAAGTGTAGAATCAGGTGAACATGATTCTAGAAGTTGGACAATGGAACAGCTTGGATGTTGATGTATTTAACTGTTTTAAAACTCTGAGAAGTGGTAACCTTTTGAAGAGAGGAAAGAAGAGAGTTGCAAAAGTTTGCTTCAATGGAGGGGTTAGCGTGAAAGTGAAATTTATTTTGGGAATGTGAAGAATTTTTTCAGTCTCCCATTCATTAACTAGCAGAACTTCTGGCTTAGCAAATACGGCTGTCATATAAACTGTCTGACAGCAATAACAGATTATGAGATTATAATTTAGAGAGAACTACATTTTGTCACTGCTCATGAGGATTAAATTTATTATTGAATTACACATCTTTGAAATCTTCAAGTGAAAGTTTTACTGTAAAGATTCAGAATTGGGACATTCACAAAGTATTGTACAGCATTCTTCTTTTCTGTTGGTAGCTGAATAATTAGAATCAAATGTTAAATTGCAATCAAGGATATAATAGTTAATAGTTTTAAAGTAAATAACTCAAAAGTTAGAATTATTTTGTTTTGTTTATACACTTGTTTGTCATAAGCTGATAAATGGACCTATTTTTGTTTTGAAATAGCTACAGCTCGTAGGCTAAAATTGTAGATACATGTACAAGAAATTGGACCTTGGCCATTTTTGGTCACTAAATCAGTACTGTATATAGCACTAATGCCAAATCCAATGTCACAAAAGAGTTACAAAACCAAGCTATCCTTGCTTTAATAAATCACTGTGGGAGGATGTAACAGTGCTCTATGGCCATTGGTGGCGCTAAGGCCCTGTGATCAGCAGTTGCATTGGGTCCACAAATCAAGGATCTGTGCTCTGCATTCATCAGTTCTTTGAAACATCTACTCTTTACAGAAGGCTGCCAGTACCAATTTTTTTTAAATAAAAATTAAATGGGTTGCTTCTTTACATGTTAATATCTTAGTGGGTTGAAGTTACGTTATTGGTTGTAGTTTAGTTACATTAGTAGTTGAAGTTCATGCATTATTCACTATTTTTAGCATGATGCACTTCTCATTTTATTGAGTTATTTACAAGGACTGCAAGTCACTACTTATTTTATCTAATTTCTTTTGTTAAATAAAACAAGCCGTGCACACTGTTGACTGTTTTGCATACACTAAATATAAAGGGGAAATTACATCCGTGTTGGAGTGAATGCATGACGGGAAGTGCAAGGCCAATTACCTGATGGATGGAACTTCCACACAAAATGGTCAGAAGTACTTCAAATTTTAATTTCAACATTTTTTTTCCTTTGGTTATGTATTCTCCCAAAAAGAAAAATAATCAATATTTTATTAGAAGACAGCAAATATGTTCTGTACCCTCACTGTAATACTTTATTCCAGGTATGCCTTGTAATGGAATATGCAGAGGGAGGCTCCCTTTATAATGGTAAGTTGAAATTGGAGTTACAGTTAGTGACTGTCTCAATAGGATTGTAAAAATGTTATGCTTATTTTTGTGATGCATGTGAATTGTTTGCTATGGCTTTTAAAATTAAGTGTTCACAATCATAAAATCATAAATAAAAACAATTCTTATTATCATTTCTCTGGCATTTAGTGAATAAAACGCACCATATGTTAGCATTGATCTAAGTATTACAGACTGGGAAGATCCATGTTTGATTTTCTACTTCTTTCAATTGAGGCAGAATTGGAAATCTTCTAATTGACCTTAACAATCTTGGAATAAGATGTTTGGAAAATCAGCCAGATTTCCTGCTGTATCTGTGTTCAATGAGCATCAGTTAAATGTGTTATGTAAGTGTTAGACGTGAAGACTGGAACAGATTTGGCTGCAATGCAGATCAGTTATTAATTTGGTGATACTGTTAAAAGTCACATGAGAAAGACAGCCAAATGAGGGAGATGCTAAAGGGCATCCACAGAATCTAGCATAAATATTTAATATATTAAATATTCCACATTGCATATCAATGTGACCATGCAAGGTGGTGAGGACCTACAAAAATACGATCAATGGAGAAGAGGTTCTTTGATATCTTCTACAATATATCCAATCATAGAATCTACCACATGTCTTTGATTTCTGTAGTTAAGTATTAACTTTTCAAGTTCTGTATAAATTCTGTCTTTCTGATTCTAGTAACTTCAGGTTCTTCAATCTTATTATTTGTATTCAGAGTTGAATAACTTCATTCCATCTGTGATGGATTCCTTTTTATTCAACCTACTGTTTTCTTTTGGGATGAAAAGGATAACTAAGTATTAAGTAGTTGGAACATGTTATGTTTGAGCTCATGATTCAGAATGGAACATACTGATTTTATCGATTAATTCTGGTCAGTTGGTGTTTTATGTCAGGCTATGCAAACTGTGCCCCAAGAATGGATGTGATTGAGCCAATTTCAAGTTGGATCTTTTATCTGCACTGTATTGTATTTATTAAACTAGCTAAATCACTTGCATTCTGGTTATGGCCAATGATCTGATGTTTTTCCTGTAGAACAAGAAAAACCCTTTGACTTTCTCTCGTATAGGCAAAAATAATGATCCCTGGTGTTTCCCACACTAACAACCACATGTAAACTGGGAGAGGCAATAGAACAGAATTATTTTATTGCCTCTCCCAATAGATTTAATAAATTATTTATTTGACAGAAACAGATTCTGTTAAATCGGGACAAAATTAGAATGAAAATGATTTTCCACCAATTCCTCAAGATGATTAGAATAAATTTCAGCAGAACCATGAGATGTATTATATAGTAATTAGGTTCACAGGACTCTAATTTCCTTACAATTGAATCATTCTGGTAAAATTCCTGTGCACCCACTCAAAGGTTTCCTAAATTCATGCACTCTAAAGTGCCCAGGATTGAACTCGTGGAGGCATAATTGGGAATTTATGAAGGTTTAACATAGTTTCCTTGCTTTTTCACTTTGTTTCCATGTACTTAGCCATTGTTCTCTTTGTTGCACTGGTTTTCATGATGTTTTAGGGCAATAGGTTAGTTCGCAGCAATTCATGTGACATATTGGTATGGATAATTTGCTGGCTAGCAGGAAACAGTAGACGTATATAGGTTGTCTTCAGGTTGGCAAGATGAAACCAGTATTGGTTTATTATTGTCACTTGTACCGAGGTACAGTGAAAAATTTATCTTGCATATCGTTCGTACAGATCAATTCATTACACAGTGCATGGAGGTAGTACAGGATAGAAACAATAATAGAATATAGACTAAAATGTCACAGCTACAGAGGAAGTGCAGTGCAGGTGGACAATAAGGTGCAAAGTCATAACAAGGTAGATTATGAGGTCAAGAGTCCATCTCATCGTATAAGGAACCGTTAAATAGTCTTATCACAGTGGGATAGAAGCTGTCCTTGAGCCTGGTGGTATGTGCCCTTGGGCTCCTGTATCTTCTGCCTGATGGGAGAGGGGAAAAGAGAGAATGACCCGGGTGGGTGGGGTCTTTGATTCGGCTGGCTGTTTCACCAAGGTAACAAGAGGTATAGACAGGGTCCATGGAGGGGAGGCTGGTTTCTGTGATGTGCTGGGCTGTGTCCACAGCTCTCTGCAGTTTCTTGCATAGTGTGTCACAGGGCAAGAAAATAGTGCTAAGGTACAGTTTCGGCTATGATCTTAATGGGGCAAGCTTGAGTGGATGAATGACCTATTCCCATTCCTATTTCCTTTGTTTATTATGTTCTTATCAATGTTTTTGGAGGTCTTTAACTACCAGCTGCTTTTTGATCAGCAAGCTATTTGGTTGTCTTGCCACCATGTTCTCAAAGGTTTAAAGCCCCATGGATGAAGAGCAGATAAGGCAAAAATACATTGCTTTCCAAGCACTCAATATTATAGAGTGGTGAGTATAGAAAGTACAGGGGTGACAGTATAAAAAGGAAATTAGGAAAGCAGAGATGCCATGGGGAAAAAAAAATTGGCGGATAAAGGAAAATTCAAAGATGTTTTATAAATACATAAAGATCAAATAGGTATTGTTTCCTGTTTCCTCCCACATCCCAAAGATGTACAGATTAGTAGGTTAATTGGCCACTGTAATTTGCTCCTAATGTGTAGATGAGTGGTAGAATCTGGGGTTGAGGGGAAGGTAGGGAGAATAAAATGGATTTAGTGTACATGGGTGCATGATAGTTGTTGCAGACTTGGTGGGCCAACGAGTAAATTTCTATGCTGTATGACTGAATAACAGTTTGGATGGGTAATAAATGCTGACCCTGCCAGTGGTGTCACTATTATTCAGGAAAAATGAATGAATAAATATCACATTTAAAAAGGGAGAACAGCTGCATCACTGTCTCATTTATCAGCACAGTACTAGATATTACCACTAGGTGGACCAAATGAAAGGGAAATGCTTTCACAGAGTGAGATGTTTTCACTTTTCTAAAAAAAAGCCTTGACTGCAATATGTGTATTCGTTCCAAACTTACAACCAAGAAGGAAGAAATTTTAGCTGGCAAGGTGTATTTTAACATTTAATAAAATGCTGTTAAAACAATAATTTTCATTGGTTTACTAATTGTTTTTGGAGCATTACAGATTTGTATTATTTCTGGTTTAGCCAGTAGCCATTTCTAATCAAACCTCAGGCACTGCCTGTGTGGACGCATTCTCCCTGTGACTGCATGGATTTCAGCCACAGTCAGAGAGAGATCCAGCACCAAAACAGGCCTTTTGGCCCACTGAGTGCACTCTGGCCATCAACCACCCGTTTACAGTAATCCTATATTAATTACACTTTTATTCTCCCCAAACTCCTATCAACACCCTACCCAGATTCTAACTATAATGCAACCTGAAGGAAACTGGACCACCTGGAAGAGAACACACTGTCAGAGGGAGAACATCAAACTCTACTCGGACAACACTCAAGGTTGGGATTGAGCCCAGGTCTCTGGTGCTGTAAGGCAACAGCTCTAGTAGCTGTGTCACTGTGCTGCCCAATGCTTGATTTCCTCCATTATCAAAGACATAATGGTTTGTAGGCTAATTGGCTACTGTAAATTGCACCTGTTGAGGCAGGGGAGGTGGAGATAAAGGCATTGGCTTATGAGGAAAGATTTATCAGTCCCAAATACCTTGGTTAGTTTGTTTGTATCCTGGCCAACATTACTTCATTTCTCTCTTCTCCATCCACCCAGACCCCCTAAAGGTTTCCTTGTCATTAACATTGAATCACTTCCTGGTAGATAATTCAATTTTAACTGGATTAGGACGGAATGAGAGCATCTTTAGATGCATTTACAGGATGTGTCTGAGAAGGAAATTCCAAGCCTAAGTACCCTCTGTTGGCTGTCCAATTTGCAAAAGACCAACTACTGCTATGGATATGCCCTTGTGAGATAAAACTTGACAATTATCACTTGAGGAGTCTGAAAACAGGAAGAAACTGCAGCTCGTCTCTAATCTCCAAGTAAATTCCTTCACTCTTTCTATTCAGAAGGATATTGTATAATCCATGAAATCCTATCATTTTACTATCTCACAGGAATCAGTTTTTACGACCTTAACCTGCTCTAAAATGTTAATGCTGCAAGACATGTTAACTTTCTTGTGCTGCTTTTGGGATAGGAGAAACACACCATCATCTTAAACTTGCATCCATTACTTGTGTCCATCAAGCTGCAAATAGAAACTGATTTCATCATGACACCCCACCGCCCCTCCCCCCGCCCCCCCCCGTGCTGAACATTGTATAACTTTGTGGATTTCTGTTGTAACCTATTGGAAGGACGAGGAGACCACAGCACAATTAACATTCATTTTTAGCTTTAAATTTGAATGCATGTTCAGATGCAAAACTACAGTTTTAATATAGAATAAGGAATCTGAATGATCTTATTAACTGAAAAACAGGAAAAGATATTTTGTGGTAATTGGGTTTTAACAGGAATTCTGTGATGTTATCAGATTAGCAAACATTTTTGCTGCAGGGGAACATTCTGACATACACTTTTCAGTAGGAAATTGAAAATTACCTTAAAAATGGAGGAAAGCTGATTTTTTTTTAATTCTCTGCTTTTGTTACAAGATTGCTCCCTTTGCATGATCTTTGTGCTTTTCTTGATGCTTTTGGAGAAAAAGGTCTTCCTGATTGTTTCTTGAAAATCTTTGTAATGTTTGACCTGACTAAATTCCATGGTAAATGATTCTGTATGTTATAAATGTCAGACTGGTTCCTTACAGGTGGAGTGATGGTTTGAGCATTCTGAACAAACAAGACTGTTTTTGAATTCTGGATGCTGTTGTTTGTAGCTGTAGCTGCCAATTTCAATTTGTAGTAATATATTCTTGCTTTATGCTATTTTGATATATTTCAAATAATGAATTAAAGTTAATAAATGGTTGAAAAGAATTTTTTTCAATGATATTTCATGATGAGCCTTTAATTTACAGTGCTACATGGAGCTGAGCCTTTACCATATTACACTGCTGCCCATGCAATGAATTGGTGTTTACAGTGTGCACAAGGAGTGGCATACTTACATGGCATGAAACCCAAGGCTTTAATCCACAGGGACCTCAAACCACCAAAGTAGGTTCTTTCTTAATGAAAAAAAGAACAGCAGCTAATATAGACTGTATTAATGAAAAGCATAATGAATTTTGGCTGAAGATTTAAGATTGGAGCTAATGTAGATTGGAGAGATCTTTGGTCATTATCTACCTTATCGTTTGTGTTACTGAAAATGCTTAATGTTGGTAGTAAATTCTGAAAAATGAGAAATGTTCTATTTGCTGCCATGTGGAAATTAAGTAAAGAATTATTGGTATTGGTTTATTATTGTCACTTGTACCGAGGTACAGTGAAAAGCTTGTCTTACAAACCAATCATACAGGTCAATTCATTACACAGTGCAGTTACATTGAGTTAGTACAGAGCGCATTGATGTAGTACAGGTAAAAACAATAACAGTACAGAGTAAAGTGTCACAGCTACAAAGAAAGTGCAGTGCAATAAGGTGCAAGGTCACAACAAGGTAGATCGTGAGGTCATAGTCCATCTCATTATCTGAGTTGGGGGACAAATCCACTCCAACCAGTGGAGGTTGGTGCACGACATTTACAAAATCACCATGCACATTTTTGACCAAAGTCAGTGCCCTGCCCTGACAAAACACAGAAATTGCCATAATCATTGTCAAATGTAACATCCTCTTAGACTTTGACCATGGGCTTCATCATCCTCTGACCTTGCTGCAGTCATTAAGAAATTAAGATATAGAAGCAGGAGTAGCCTTTTCAACCCCTTGTGCCTGTTCTACTATTCAATAAGATGATGCCTGATCTTTTATCTCAGCCCACTTTCTTGCACCAACCAATATCCCTTGACTCCCTTCTTATCTAAAAATGTATTAATATATTTCTGGATTAAACTCAGGAACTAAGCCTCCACAGTCCTCTTGGGTAGAGAATTCCAACGAGTCTCTACCTTCTGAGTGGAGAAATGTTCTCCCACCTCTGTCCTGAATGGCTGACATTTTATTTGGTGACTGTGACCCCAAGCTAAAGCCACCCCAGTTAGGGCAACATCATTCCTGTACCTACCCTCCTAGGCCTATTTAAAACAAAATGTTCGATATTTCAGTAAGAAATGTTCTGTCTATTGAACCTACATTGCTCTCCCTCTATCTTAAATGTAGCCTTGCTTCAATGCGAAGACCAGGCCTGTACACAATACTCCACATGTGGTCTCACTGGATCCCTAAAGAACTGAAGCAAGACAGGGTAGCAGAGTGGTGCAGTTAGTAGATCCATTGCCTCACAGCGCCAGAGAGCCAGGTTCGGTACTGACCTGATGTCATCCAAAATTGAAGACTGGTTCAATCCTAGTTTCTTGGCCAACATCACTATCAAAAGGAAAGCAGCTGATCACCTACCCCACTTTTGTTTGTGGGATTCTGCACCTATAGAAGTTGTACTGTTTACCTACGTAATTGTAACTGGACTTTTACGTGACATCATATAGAGAGTAGTTTTGTTTTTATTTTGAACAGTGTGAAATTCACAAGATCACAAGACAAGGGAGCAGAAACAGGCCATTCGGCCCATCGAGTCTGCTCCAAGGAAAAGGGAAAAAGAAATGGGGTGGGAAAAAAAAGAAGAAAAGAAAAGAAAAAGAAAAAAAGAAAAAAAAACTATTCTAATCCCATTTTCCAGCCTTATCCCCATATCCCTTGATACCCTGACTATTTAGATATCTGTCTATCTCCTCCTTGAATACCCCCACTGATCTGGCCTCCACTGCTGTGCGTGGCAAGGAGTTCCACAATTTCACCACCCTCTGGGTAAAGAAATTTCTCCTCATCTCTGTCTTGAAACTGTACCCTCTAATTCTAAGATTGTGCCCTCTGGTCCTGGACACGCCCACCAAGGGAAACAGCCTAGCCACATCTATTCTATCCTTACCTGTCAACATTTTAAATGTCGCTACGAGGTCCCCTCTCATCCTTCTGTACTCCAGCGAGTACAGTCCAAGAGCCGATAAACGCTCATCATACTTAAGCCCTTTTATTCCCGGAATCATTCTCGTAAATCTCCTCTGAACCCTCTCCAACGTCAGCACATCCTTCCTAAGATGTGCGGCCCAAAACTGCGCACAGTATTCCAAATGAGGCCTCACTAGCGCCCCGTAGAGCCTCATCAACACTTCCTTACTTTTATACACTATACCTCTCGAGATGAATGCCAACATAGCATTCGCTTTCTTAACCACCGATCCAACCTGGTGGTTAACTTTTAAGGTATCTTGTACGAGTACCCCCAAGTCCCTTTGTACTACCGCACTATCAATCTTCTCTCCTTCTAGATAATAATCTACCCGCTTATTTCTGCTTCCAAAGTGTACAACTGCACATTTCTCAACATAAAATCTCATCTGCCATTTCCTTGCCCATTCTCCTAAACTGTCTAGGTCCCTCTGCATTCTTTCTATTTCCTCTATGCTCCCTACTCCTCCACTTATCTTGGTGTCATCCGCAAACTTAGCCACACAACCATTTATTCCATCATCCAAATCATTGATGTACAAGGTAAAAAGGAGTGGCCCCAACACTGACCCCTGCGGCACACCACTAGTAACCTGTAACCAACCAGAACGAGATCCTTTTATTTCCACCCTTTGCTTCCTGCCAACCAGCCAATGCTCCACCCATTTTGCTACCCTGCCCATAATTCCATGACCTCTCATCTTATTAATCAGTCTCTTGTGAGGCACCTTATCGAAGGCCTTTTGAAAGTCTAAATACACAACGTCTACCGCCTCTCCCTTATCCACCCTACCTGTGATTTCTTCAAAAAACTCCAATAGGTTGGTCAGACAGGACCTCCCCTTCACAAAACCATGTTGACTAGGTCCAATCTTGCCTTGCGCCTCTAGGTATTCGGTAACCTCCTCCTTGAGGATAGATTCCAATAATTTTCCCACCACTGACGTCAGACTAATAGGTCTGTAATTGCCTTTGTGCTGCCTCCCACCTTTCTTATACAACGGAACTACATTCGCTACCCTCCAGTCCTCCAGAACCATGCCAGAATCTATCGATTCCTGAAAAATAATCGCCAATGCCTCCGCTATCTCTACAGCCACCTCCTTCAGAACCCAGGGATGCACCTCATCCGGTCCGGGAGACTTATCAGCCTTAAGCCCCTTTAGTTTTCCTAGCACCTTCTCCCTATTAATCTCAACTGAACTCAGTTCCAATTCGTGAGACTCCTGACTAACGGGCACATTGCTTATGTCCTCCACGGTGAAGACCGATGCAAAATATTCATTCAATTCCCTTGCCATCTCACTATCATCCATTATAATACCTCCTGCACCGTTATCAATTGGTCCTATGTCAACCCGTGTCTCTCTTTTATTCCTTATGTATTTAAAAAAACTCTTAGAATCCTTCCGAATGTTGTCCGCCAGCTTCCTTTCGCAACTCATCTTTGCTTTCCTAATGACCTTCTTAGTTTCTCTCTGCAGATTTTTAAAATCGTCCCAATCTTCTGTTTTCCCACTAATTTTTGCTACTTTGTACGCCGCCCCTTTTGCTTTTATTTTATCCTTCACCTCCCTCGTTATCCACATCTGTGCCTTTTTTCCATTCAAAACCTTTTTTCTTGGAATATATCTGTCCTGCATTTTCCTTATTTCCTGTAGAAATTTCTTCCATTTTTCCTCTGCCGTCCCTCCAGCTAACTTACTCCTCCAATCAATTTGGGCCAACTCATCTCTCATACCTTTGTAATTTCCCTTATTTCACTGAAATATCGATACACCAGTTATCAGCTTCTCCTTCTCAAACTTGAAACTAAACTCAATCATATTGTGATCACTTGTTCCCAGTGGTTCCTTTACCTTTAGTTCCCTAATCACCTCGGGTTCACTACACAGCACCCAATCCAAAACAGCCGATCCCCTGGTGGGCTCCTCAATAAGTTGCTCCAGAAAAACATCCCTTAGACATTCCACAAACTCACTCTCCTGAGTACTACCGCCTTGCTGCATTTCCCAGTCCACCTTCATGTTAAAATCCCCCATAATTATCTTCACATTGTCACTCTGGCACGCTTTTTCTATCTCAATCTGCAACTTATGGTCTACTTCCTGACTGCTGTTCGGGGGCCTATATATGACTGCTATTATTGTTCTTTTACCCTTGCTATTTCTTAGCTCCACCCATAAGGATTCCACCTCCTCTGACCCAATGTCCTTCCTTTCTATTGATTTTATATCGCTACTAACCATCATAGCCACACCTCCCCCTCTGCCTACCCGCCTATCCTTCCTATATACTGTATACCCCTTGACATTCAGTTCCCAATCACATCCATCATGAAGCCACGACTCAGTGATTGCAACGATGTCATATTTATTAACCTGTAGTTGTGCCACTAGGTCATCTACTTTATTCCTGATGCTACGTGCATTTAAATATAGTACGTTTAGACTGGTATCTGCTATTGATTTTATTGTACTTCTCTTGTTCAGCAGATTATCCTGACTTTCTACCTGTCCATCCTTCTTACTATCTTCGCTACCTACTATCTTAGACATGTTCGTGTAGACCTCATCCCCTATCCTAACATTCGGTATCCGAACATCCTCATCTCCGATCCTAACATTCTGTATCCTAACATCCTGATTTGTTGTACTTCTATTATTCAGTAAATTATCCTGACTTATCACCTGCCTGTCATTCTTGCCATCCTCAATGGATTCGTTTCTATACACTTTCTCCCTCACCTTAGCATCTTGTAACCTAGCATCCTGGTTACCATCCCCCTGCCAGATCAGTTTAAACCCTCCCCTACAACTAAATTAAACATTCCCGCCAGGATATTGGACCCTTTGGAGTTTAGATGCAACCCATCCTTAGCAAATACGTCTTGCCTCCCCCAAAAAAGGTCCCAGGTATCCAAGAATCTGAAGCCCTGCCCCTTGCACCAGTCACTCAGCCACACATTTAACTGCCAGAGCTTTCTATTCTTCCTGTCATTGATACGCGGCACGGGTAGTAGTCCTGAGATTACTACCCTTGAGGTCCTACTTTTCAACCTTCTCCCTAATGCCTTGTATTCCTCCTTCAGGACCTCTTCTCTTTTTCTACCTACATCATTGGTACCTACATGTACCAAGATTTCTGGCTGCTCACCCTCCCCTCTCAGAATATTCTCGACACGGTCTGTGATATCCCGTACCCTGGCACCAGGGAGGCAACACACCATCCGAGACTCATTATCACTATCGCAGAATCTCCTATCCGTACCCCTTACTATTGAATCCCCAATAACCACTGCATGTCTCTTCCTCTGCTGGACCACAGTATCAGACACGGTGCCAAGGTCCTTGATATGGTGCAATTTTTATATACTGACTACTGAAAGAAGTTAAGAATCCCTAAAAATAGTGTGCTGACATTGCAGTTGTGTTTTTCACTATGAAGCTTGCTGCTGGTTGCTGGTGGGACAGTTCTGAAGATCTGTGACTTCGGCACGGCCTGTGATATTCAAACTCACATGACCAACAACAAGGGAAGTGCTGCTTGGATGGCTCCAGAAGTTTTTGAAGGTAAACAATTAAGACTGAGATTTGCTGAGATGTCACTCTAGTTTTTCCTCTTAACCAAAAAAGTAAAAGCATGACAAGTAGTAAAATGTAATGGGAATCAATGGTTAATCTTGGTTGAGTTAATTAATTGCAATGATTTCAGTGCAAAAAAAATCCTCACCTCCAAATAGAGAATGAATAATTAGTTTATCCACAACTGGTTAGGTCCAGTGACTCCTGGAAAGTTGTATGTATGGATAGATCATTGGCTGCTTTTCATGTATAATTATAATTAATCAGACATGGAGTAGTCCCATGAAGAGAATAAAATCAAAACCAAGCAACACTAATTTAGTAGTAGGCTGTGATGATGGATTCGCCCTAAATAGCTCTAGTCAGCCAAAAATGAATTCTACAAATATGGTGAAGCAATATGTCTTAGATAGGGGCACAATAATATGCTTCATAATCATTTTGTTTTCAAGAATTTAATTGCTCTGATTAGTGATTTTTTTTAAAGTTAAAGATTTTATTAGAAAATGTTAGAGATTTTTATAAACAAAAACTAAATTAAGATTTAAGTCAAGTCTTGATTCTGGATTTGCACCACCACTTTAGTCAAAGCAAAATGTTTAAATAGATTCTAATTCTGCTGTTTATGCATTGTTACGGACTCAGTGAAAGTCCCTTTAAGATAGAGAGTATGTGTGTGTGGGGCGTACTTACGTCAATAGAAGATAAAGGACGTAATGACGTTGTTGAAGAAGTTAGAAGAGGAAGAAGAAGGAGGGAGAGAGAGAGAGAGAGAGAAGGGAGAGAGACACCAGCCTGCTAGTTTTCTCTATCAATGGATGAGAAACTATAACTGTGTCTACCACTGAAATCCATGTATGGAAGTTGGAAGTAATCCGGTGGAGTTCACTTTGTTGCTGACCTGTAGAAGGAAACAGGTATTTGTGTGTGGACGACCACGATTCGGATGCTTTTCGGGGTGAGGAAGTCACTACCGAGTAAACACTGGAGTGTCGCTTGGGTTCCATCGTGGAACATTTGGATTTCGTATTTACTCTCTCTATGTTTCTCTACGTCTATGTCTTATCTTCAGACAATGGTGGTTGTTGAAGAAGCCCTTGCTCATGTTTCACCTTATGGCTTGCGGAACTGAACTTTAAGAACCATTCCAGAACTTGGAGTTTGGGACTTTGTCACACACACACACACGAAGAGTTTAGTTTTGGGGTTAATGTTCAAGGTTTAACATTTTTTGAATTCTAACATACTAACATTTTTACTTTTATTTTACGTATGGTCATAAGTAGTGATTAATAAAATAATTTTTAACACTGAATCATGCTCGGTGTGTTTCTTTTGTTGCTGGTTCGTGACAGCATAAATCCATATTTAACAAGATAAATCAGACCTTGGAACTCTATTGGACTGCTTGAGTGAGTATTTGGATTGGTACATTTTTAAATACTTTTTTTTGTCAATAGTAACATGCCTCACTTGAGAGAGAGAATATTTTTGGAAAAGTTTACTCAAATTGAACAGAAAATTGGGCTAAATATGTAGTGTAGCATGCTGTAAATATTTTAGTAGTACAAAGGTTTTCCTTGGATTACTAAGTGTTTCAAGCTTTAAAGTGTCTGCTTTTACTGGATTCAAATTTATTGTGACTTGATGAATTTGTGTTACAGGAAGTAATTATAGCGAAAAGTGTGATGTCTTCAGCTGGGGCATTATTCTGTGGGAAGTAATAACTCGCCGAAAACCTTTTGATGAAATTGGTGGTCCTGCATTTCGTATCATGTGGGCTGTCCATAATGGTAAGTTAATGCTTGGAAAATAATCTTTTTGCAATAATTTGGTAACTTTGCAATTTAAATTCTGAGCATTGTTGAGTACCACGTGCATTGCCCACTGAGTACAGTGTCTACAGGTTTTGTACTTTGAATTAAATAAAATATTTAAAGAGAAATCAGGATTTACTCAGTTTTACCATGAAATTTTCTTAACCCTGCAGTTTCATTTGGTGTGGTAAGCAAGTAGTTTGCAGGATTCCCATTTAATTGAGCAACCTGGTAGAACTGGTTTCCTGAGGTTACTATAGGCTGGTCCAGAATTGATGGTACCTGTGAATATAACCCAATGGATTAGGCCAGAACATAGTTTCAGCATAGTGTGCACTAGTGGATTGCCAACTCCCATGAGGCAAGAGCAAAGTTGCAGTTTAATGGTTAAGACAGACACAATAGGATTAAAAATCTTTATTTTTAGATTCACCATCATCTTAACTGATCGATCTGTCTTAATCTCTGGTGAGATTGAAGTGTTTTTTCTCCCCCGTTTTTAGAGGCTTCCCTCTAAACTGTTACATTTGTTTAACTAAAACTGGTATCTTGAAATTAGATTGTTGATTAGATAAAATTGTAATTAACAGGTATAAATAGTTAAATTAATCAGTCAATAAGAAGACAAGCATGGCATGACAGGTGAAGTGATGCAGCTATAATATGTAGGTACTAGTGGAAACCACTGAGATCCATGGCAATCACAATTGTAGTGGGTGTCAACGGCTCGAGGAACTTCAAGGTGATGAGCTAGAGTCTGAATTTAGAACGCAGATGTATTGGGGTTGGGAACATTATCTGGCCACTTGTTCCAAAAGCCAGTATTGGATTAAGTACTACAGAGTTGGTCGGTCAAGAGGTATGGAAGGATGAACTATTGGTGAGACAGTTATGGGGATCCAGAAAGTAGTGTTACTGAAGGCTCAACCTTTGTGGTTATTCAACCAATTTAAGATTCTTACATAGAACATTACAGCACAGCACAGTACAGGCCCTTTGGCCCACAATGTTGTGCTGACATTTTATCCTGCTCCAAGATCTATGTAACCCTTCCCTCCCACATAGCCCCCTATTCTTCTATCATTCATGTGTCTTATATCTAAGAGTCTCTTAAATGTCCCTAATGTATCTGTCCCCACAACCTCTGCAGGCAGTGCATTCCATGCGCCCACCACTCTTTAAAAAACTTACCCCTGACATCCCCTTTATACCTTCCTCCAATCACCTTAAACATGTCCCCTTGTGTTAACCATCGTCACCCTGGGGAAAAAGTCCGACTGTCCACTTGATCTATGCCTCTTATCTTGTACACCTCTATCAAGTCACCTCTCATCCTCCATGAGAAATCTCCTCTGCACCCTCTCTAATGCTTCCACATCCTTTCTATAATGGAGGCGACCAGAACGGAACACAATACTCCAAGTGTGGTCTGACCAGAGTTCTACAGAGCTGCAACATCACCTAGTGGCTCTTGAACCCAGTACCCCGACTAACGAAGGCCAACACTCCATATGCCTTCCTAACAACCCTATCAACCTGCATGGCAACCTTGAGGGATCTGTGGATGTGGACCCCTAGATCGCTCTGTTCCTCCACACTGCTAAGAGTCCTGCCATTAACCTTGTATTCAGCCTTCAAATTCGATTCCCCCGAAGTGTATCACTTCACACTTATCTGGGTTGAATTCCATCTGCCACTTCTCAGCCCAGCTCTGCATTCTATCAATATCCTGTTGTAATCTACAGCAACCTTCTACACTAGCCACAACAACTTTTGTATCATCAGCAAACTTACTAACCCACCCTTCCACATCCTCATCCAAGTCCCCCTCCAGTTTAGGTGTAACCAATCCCTTTTGTACAGGCCATACCTTCCCCAGAAGAGATCCCAATGATCAATAAATCTGAAACCCTGCCCCCTGCACCAATTTCTCAGCTACACATTTATCTGCCAAATCATCCTATTCTTACCCTCACTGGCACATGGCACAGGCAGTAATCCAGAGATTACTATCCTTGAGGTCCTGCTTTTCAGCTTCCTACCTTACTCCCTATATTCCCACTTCCGGATCTCATCTCTTTTCCTACCTTTGTCATTGGTACCAATATGTACCATGACCTCTGGCTGTTCACCCTCCCCCTTCAGAATACTGTGGGGGGAATCTGAGATGTCCCTGACCCTGGCACCAGGGAGGCAACATACCATCCAGGAGTCTTTCATGTCCACAGAATCTCCTGTTTGCCCCCCTTACTATGGAATTCCCCTATCACTACCACTCTCCTCTTCTCTCCCCCCACCTTTCCTTCTGCACCACATGACCAGGCTCAGTGCCAGAGACCTGGTCACTGCAGCTTTCCTCTGGTAGGTCACCCCCCAAACAGTATCCAAAGCAGTATACCTGTTATTGAAGGGAACAGCCACAAGGGTACTCTGCACTGTCTGCCTATTCTCTGTCCTTCTCCTGATAGTCACCCAGCTACCTGCCTCCTGCAGCCTCAGAGTGACTGCCTCCCTGTAGCTCTTGTTTATGTACTCCTTGGTATCCCATAGGAGCCAAAGATCATCCAGCTGCAGCTCCAGTTCCCTAACAGGGTCTGTAAGGAGCTGCAGCTAGATGCACCTCATGCAGATGTAGTTATCAGGGAGACTGGATGAACTCCCACATCTCACAAGCTGAGTACATCACTGACCCTGGAGCCATTCTCACTACTCTGTACTACAGGGAACACCAAATCAAAGAAAGAAAGCAAGCTTACCAGAGACTTACCTTCACCTCACCAAAGCCTCAGTTCCCCCACTCTAACACTGGCCCACTCACACAATGGCCACTCCACTTATACTTGCCTTTATTTGCTGCTTTTGATAAGCCAATCAGCAGGTAACAATTTGCAAATATGCCTCGTTTAGACTCTTGCAAGGTGAAACTCACCAGCTCAGGCACAGAGACTCACCTCTTTCAAGTGTCCCGCTCAAAATCTCGCTCCAGCTCCTGACTCTGCAAGTGAAACTTGCACTCTTGAAACTTACTATTGTAGACTGGAGAAGGGTGGAGAATATAGGGAAGATGAGCATGCTTGGTGGGGAAATGAAAAGGAATGTGGTAGTGATAGGTAACAGTATAGCTTAAGGGATATTTGATGTTCTCTGCAGCTGTGAGTGTGAGTCTTGAAGGATGTGCTACCTGCCTTAGTGCCATACTTTGGGGCACCTCCTCCAGGCTTGAAAAGAACTTGGTGTCAGGAGAAGGACCAGTTGTTGTCGTCCGTGTGGATACCAATGCCATGGATAGGACTGAGGAGAAGATTCTGCTGAAAGAGTGTGAACAGCTATGATCCAAATTAAATGGCAGACTCACAAAGATGATTATCTCTAGATTACTACCCAAGTCATGTGGAAGTTAATATTGGGTTGATAAGATCTCAGAGTGAATGCTTATTTTAAGGATTGGTGTGGGAGAAGTTGGTTTCAATTTACGAGTCACTGACACCAGTAATGGGGGATAAATGGGAGCAGTTCTTATTAGGTGAGCTTCACTCGAATCAAGCATTGACCAATGTCCTATTAATCAAATAACTAGGCTATAGCTTCAAACTAAACAGTGAGAGAAGGGGTTCTGGTGCATTGAAATTTAAAATGTTAAAGAGAGAGAGTAAATCAGTGGTACAGAGCAGTGAAATGAGCAATGCAAGGAGTATTGCAGGCAAGGCAGATTAACTTGGAGCATGGATCCGTACATGGAATTATGATGTTGGAGCCATTAGTGAGACTTGGTTGCAGGAGGGGCAGGACAGGCAACTCAATGTTCCAGGGTTCTGTTCTTTTAAACGTGATAAAGGGGGAGGGGTGGCATTACTCATCAGGGAAAATGTCACGGCATTGCTCAGAGAGGCCATACTGGGGCTCAACTACTGAGGCAATTTGGGTGGAAATGAGGAATTAAAAAGGGATGATCACGTTAATGGGACTATATTATAGACCTCCCAATAGTCAGCGGGATTTTGAGGAGCAAATTTGTAGAGAGATAGCAGGCAGTTGTAGGAAATATGAAGTTGTAATAGTAGGTGTTTTTTAACTTTCCACATATTCACTGGGACTCCCATACTGTGAAAAGACAGGATGGAATAGAGTTCGTCAGATGTGTTCAGGGAAGTTTCCTTAATCAATATGTAGAGGTCCCAACTAGAGAGAGTGCGATACTGGATCTCCTCTTAGGGAATGAGACAGGGCAGGTGACAGAAGTGAGTGTAGGGGAACACTTTGGATCTAATGATCATGAATAATTCCATTAGTTTCAAGATAATTAAGGAGAACGATAGGACTGGTCCTAGAGTTAAGCTTCTAAACTGAAGGAAGGCCAATTTTGAGGCCATCAGAAGGGATCTGGCAGGTATGCATTGGAATAGGTTGTTTTCCAGCAAAGAGATGCTTAGTAATTGGGAGGCCTTCAAAAGTGAAATATTGAGAGTACAGAATCAGTATGGTCCTGTTAGAATAAAAGGCAAGGGAACCTTGGTTATCAAGGGATATTGAAGCCCTAGTAAAGAAAAAGGAGGCGCATACTGTATTAGGTATAGGCAGTTAGGATCAAATGAGGTGCTTGAGGAATATAGGAAATGCAAGAGGATACCTAAGAGAGAAATCGGGAGGGCAAAAAGAGGACATGAGGTTTTTCTGGCAGACAAGGTGAAAGAGAATCCCAAGGGTTTCTATAGCTATCTGAAGACCAAAAGGATAGAAAGGGACAAAATTGGTCCTCTTGAAGATCAGCATGGTCATCTATACGTGGAGCTGAAAGAGATGGGGGAGGTCCTAAATGAATTGTTTGCATCTGTATTTACTTGAGAGACAGACACAGAGTCTATAGAACTGAGGAAAAAGAGTAATGAGGTCATGGACCATATTATGGAAGGGGAAGGGCTTGCTGTCATGAAGCGAATTAAGGTGGATAAATCTCCAGTGCCTGATGAGAGGTGTCCCCGTGGACCTTGTGGGAGGCTAGTGCAGAAATTGCAGGGGCCTTGGCAGAGATATTTAAAACGTCCTTAGCCATGGGTGAGGTGTCGGAGGACTGGAGTATAGCTAATGTTGTTCTGTTATTTAAGAAAGGCTCCAAGAATAAGCCAGTGAGCCTGACGTCAGTCGTGGGTAAATTATTGGAAGGTATCCTGAGGGACAGGATATATAGTATTTAGATAGACGGGGCCTGTTTAGGGATAGTCGACATGGCTTTGTGCATTGCAGGTCATGTCTAACCAATCTTAGAGTTTTTCGAAGAGGTTACCAGGAAGGTTGATCAAGGGAAGGCGGTGAACATTGTCTACGTGGAATTTAGCAAGGCCTTTGACGAAGTCCCGCATGGGAGGCTGGTCCAGAAGGTTAAGTTGCTTGGCATTCAGGATGAAGTAGTCAATTGGATTCAACGTTGGCTTAGCGGGAGAAGCCAGAGAGTGGTAGTAGATGGTTGTCTCTCTGATTGGAAGCCTGTGACTAGTGGTGTTCCGAAAGGATGGGTGCTGGGCCCATTGTTGTTTATCATCTATATTAATGATTTAGATGATAGTGTGGTAAACTGGATCAGCAAATTTGTGGATGACACCAAGATTGGGGGCGTAGTGGACAGCGAGGAAGACTGTCAAAGCTTATAAAGTGATCTTGACCAGCTAGGAAAATGGGCTGAAAAATGGCAGATGGAATTTAATGCAGACAAGTGTGACGTGATGCACTTTGGGAGGACAAAACAGGGTAAGACTTACCCAGTGAATAGTAGGGCTCTGAAGTGTGCAGTAGAACTAAGTGACCTGGGAATACAGATCCATAGTTCCTTGAAAGTGGGGTCACAGGTAGATAGGGTCATAAAGAGAGCTTTTGGCACTTTGGCTTCATAAATCAGGGCATTGAGTACAGGAGTTGGGATGTTATTTTGAAGTTGTATCAGACATTGGTGAGGCCAAATTTAGTGTATTGTGTGCAGTTCTAGTCACCTATCTACAAGAAAGATATCAATAAGCTTGAAAGAGTGAAGAGAAAATTTACGCGGATGTGGCCGGGACTTTAGGACCTGAATGATAAGGAAAGGTTGAATAGGTTGGGACTTTATTCCCTGGAGCGCAGGAGAATGAGGGGAGATCTTATAGAGGTATACAAAATTATGAGGGGTATAGAAAGGGTGAATGCATGCAGGCGTTTTCCCCTCTGGTTGATTGAGACTAGAATTGGAGGTCATAGGTTTAGGGTGAAAGGTGAAATATTTAAGGGGAATTTGAGGGGAAACTACTTCACTCAGAGGGTGGTGCTAGTGTGGAATGAACTGTCAGTGGAAGTGGTGGATGCGGGTTCAATTGTGACATTTAAGAGAAGTTTGGATAGGTACATGGATGAGAGAGATTTTGAGGGCTATGGTCCAGATGCCGGCAGATGCGACTAGGCAGAAAACCAGGCTGGCATGGACTAGGTGGGCCGAAGTACCTGTTTCTGTGTTGTAGTACTGTATGACTTTATCAAGGCTCTATCTGAATGCACAAAGTATTTGTAACCAGATTCATGAATTAATTACACCAATAGAAATAAAGGGGGATGAAAATATGGTTGCAAATGACCATGGTTAGGAATTAAATATTCCAGGATACTTTTTTAATGGAGGTGGACAGAATGGAATAAGAAGGGGGTAGCCTTGATATTAAAAGTGAATAAAGGCAGTGGAGAAAAAGGATCTTAGCTCAGAAAATAAAGAATTGGAATCAATTTGGGAGGAGCTGAGAAATGGCAAGGTCCAGGAAACATTATTAAAATTTGTCCACATATCTCCAAACAGTAATAGTAATATAGAACATAATATAAATGAGGAAATTAGAGTATTATGTAACAATTGTAATGCAGTAATCATAGGGGATTTTAATTTGCATATACACTGGATAAATTAATTAGCAGTAATGTTCAGTTAGCGTCGTCATTATTGCTAAATTAATACTTGCATCTATTATAAAGAAAGTGGTAACAGGACACTTGGAAAATATTGATCAGATTGAGTCATAGTCATACAGCATGCAAAATGGCCCTTTGGCCCAACTAGTCCATGCCAACTGCATTGCTCAGCGAGCTAGTCCTATCTGCCCACATTTGGCCCACAGCCCTCTAAATAACTCCTGTCCATGTCTTTATCTAGATGGCTTTTAAATATTGCTAATATGCCTGCCTCAACCACTATTTCTGGCAGCGTATTCTAAATAAGCAGCACCCTTTGTGTGAAGAAGCTGCCCCTGATGTCCCTTTTAAATCTCTCGCCTCCTATATTAAGCATATGCCCTCTTGTTTTTAGCACCCTCTCGCTGAGAAAAAAACTATGTACTTTCACCCTGTCTATGACCCTTGTGATCTTATACACCTCTATCAGGTCACCTCCTCAATCTCCTACATTCCAGGGAATAAAGTCCTAGTCTACGCAACCTCTCCTTGTAACTCAGGCCCCCAAGTCCAGGCAACATCCTGGTAAATCTTTTCTGCACTCTTTCTAGTTTAATAACATCTTTCTTATAATAGCGTAACCAAAACTGTACACAATACTCCAAGTGTGGCCTCACCAACGTCTTTTTGTAAATGCAACATAGCTTCCCAACTCCTATTCTCAATGCCCTGACTGATGAAGGCCAGCATGCCAAATGCTTTCTTTACCACTATCTACCTGTGAAGCTGCTTTCAGCGAACTATGTACTTGCATTCCTAGGTCCCCCTGTTCCATAAACACTCCCCAGAGCCCTACCATTCACTGTATAAGTCCTACCCTGATTTGATTTCTCAAAATGCAATACCTCACATTTATCTGGATTGAAAGCCATTTGCCATTCCTCAGCCCACATGCCTAGCTGATCAAGATCCCCCATAATTTTTCATAACCTTCTACACTATCTACAATACCACCTATTTTAGTATCATCTGCAAAGTTACTAAACATGACCAGTTAGTACATTCACATCCAAATCGTTTATGTGAATTACCAACAACAAAGGTCCCAGCTCTGACCCCTGTGGCATACCACTAGACACAGGCCTCCAGTCTGAGAAACAACCCTCAACCATCACCCTCTGCTTCCTACCAGTAAGCCGATCATGAATCCAATCCGCTATCTCCCACTGGATCTCATGCGATCTAACCTTCCAGACTAGCCTGCCATGAGGGACCTTGTTAAAAGCATTGCTAAAGTCCATATAGACAACATCCACTGCCCTACCCTCATCTACCCTTTTGGTTACCTCCTTGAAGGATTCCAAGAGATTTGTCAGACACTATCTCCCATGCACAAAGCTATGCTGACTGTCCTGAATCAGACCCTGTCTCTCCAAATGAGTAGGATAAGTGAATGGCTGAGTACAGATGCAAAATGTTGAAAAGTATGAGGTTATCCATTTTTGGTAGCACAAAATAAAAGAGTATGTTTTTTTTAATGAATGGTGAGAATTTGAAAGGCATGCAGAGCTCTTCCCTGTATATGGAAGGAAATACTTGTACAAGGGAGCACAAATAAGATTCACCATACAGATTCCCAAGATAGTGGGAATTACCCAGTGGGGAGAGATTAAGTAGACTGGTCCTCTGCTCAAGACTTTAAAAGAATGAAAGATGATCTAATTAAATCATTCAAAGTTATAAGAGTGTTAATGTTTTCCATGGCAGGGATATAGTATCTAGAAGCAGAGTCTCAAAGTAAGAGGTCGGCCAATCAGGGCAGAGGTGAGAAGAAATTTCTTCACACAGAGGGTAGTACAGTAAATCTTTGGAATTCTTTATCTAACATTGCCTTGGAGGCTCAGTCACTGAGTACATTCAAGGCAGAGATCAATTGACATTAAGGGAATTAAGGAATATGAGGTTGGTACATGAAAGCAGGGCTGAGGTGAAAGATCAGCCATATTTTTACTGTGCGACCTTCTTCTATTTCTTATGTTCTTCCTTGTTCTGACAGTATCTGATAGACTTGCATTTGTGTCTTTGGGGAAAACTACAAAATCTAGTTTTATTGAAAGCACATTAATGCATTTTTTTTAGTGAATCATTTATTCACTAAAAACCATGGTTTTTGAGGTGATACAAGCCAGGTTGCTACTTGGTGAGTGTCCCTTTAAGGCACCTGAACAGTAGTGTGTGTGGTTTTGTCTGACTGCTGCGAGTGGGAACGAAAAGCTCCTGTAACTGGAATGATGCAAGTGTCTGAAGGCAGATCCACTGAACTGCTGGCAACTGCAGACACAGAGAGAGAGAGAGAGAGAGACGTGAGAGTTGATAGCACTGACTGCCAGCCTCTGTATCTATGAGTGAAGCACAATTGTTGCGACTCACTTTACAATCCATACATGGATTTTTGGAGCAATCTGTGGAGTCCACTTTGTCGTTAACCTGCACCAGGAATCAGGTATATCTGTGGGTAGCCATGTATCAAGTGCACTCAGAGTGAAAGATATTTCTGATGAAAAGCAACAGAGGTCGTCGGCAATTGGGGCGTCATAGTGGTTCCATTGTGGAACTTGTGGAATTCATAAACGCCTTCTCTCTACATTCTCTCTATATTCTCATGTGGGTTTCAGAAGCTTTTGCTCATCATCTTGCTTTGTGACTGATGGAACTGAACTTTGAGAACTGTTCCTAGACTGGATGGTTTGGGAGTTTGCCACACACACACTTTAGTTTATTTTGGTCAATGTCTGATGTATTACGTACCAGCAACAAAAGAAACACACCGAGTCATATATAAGTGTTAGAAACTATTTTATGAATAACTACTTATGAGAATAAGAAAGAAAAAAAAATAAAAATGTTAGATATTAAACACTAACCCCAAAACTAAACTCGAAATGTGTGTGTGGCAAATTCCCAAACTCCAAGTCCAGGAATAGTTCTCAAAGTTCAGTTCAGCAAGCCATAAGGTGAAATGTGAGCAAAGGCTTTTGCAAAACCACCATTGACTGAAGAGAAAATGTAGAGGGAAAATAGAGAGAAATTACAAAATCCAAATGTTCCACGATGGAACCCATAGGTCACCTCAATCACTGATGATCTCCACTGCTTTGTTCCGAAGTATCTGCCACTCTGAAAGGCATTCGAGATGTGGCTGTCCACAGAAATACCTGTTTCCTTCTACAGGTTAATGACAAAGTGGACTCCGCTGGATTATTCCAAAAATCCATACGTGGATTGTAGCAACAGACACAGTTATTATTTTTCACCCATCGATACAGAGACCACCAGGCAGTGTCTCTCTCTTCCTCTCTCTCTTTTCTGACTGAACCAAAACGTCAGCACGTCGTTATCTCCTGTTGTTGTAATGACACCCCACACACACACACACACACACACACACACACTACTGTACTATATCTTAAAGGGACATTCACCAAATAGTAACCTAATCCGTAACAGATGTCTAACATTTTTTCTTCTTTATTATTACGAGTAGTTATTAATAAATAGATTCTAACATTTAAACATGGCTCATTGTGTTTCTGTTGTTGCTGGTACGTAACAGAGGAAACATTCTTATACCTTCTGCTGTTTCAAAGGTTTTCCACAGTGAGTAAACTGGTTATGAAGCATTCTTGCTGTAATAGCAGAAATTAGGCAGCCAAATTGTGCATAGCAAAGTCCCACAAGCTAAGGACTTTATTTTTATGGGTAGTGGTTAAGAGAAGGTGAGTATCCACAGCTCTCGTTTGGGATGGGAGGTACTGATGTGGGCATTAGGGTTGATGGTGGTTCCAGGGTGGTGAAGCCCCTCTTCTTTGAATGTGATCTTCCACTTTCACCTGAAAGGGCAGACAGGATCTCAGTTTAAAGCCTAATCCAAAATTAACACTTCAGTCAGTGTAACATTTCCTCAATAAGGTACTAGAGTGTAATCCTAAATTATGTACACTTGTTACTGGATTTACTTCTGATTCCAAACTAACCAAGCAACCATTAAGCCAAAATTTATGCCCGTCTTTTCTGTATAATATAATGGGTACAGTGGTTTTGAAAGATGGGGAATAAAATATGGCAGCCTCCAACTTGCATGAAACCTGAAGTGCTAATGTATCACAATATATCCCCTTTATACAAGGACAGTGGTAACTTGAATTTCAGAATTATTTTAGGATTTTTTTTAGTCTGTTATATCTGCACTATAGCAGCTACTTGTTGTTCAGTATTTATTTAAAATTCAAAATCATCTTTTCCCTGGTAGTGTCTAAGATCTTGTACTATATTGCCCTCTGACATTGGATATCCAAGCAGACCTCTTTTGGTATTCTTGTTCTGACTGATAAAGATACGAATGTTTTAAGAGTAAACATTTTTCCTCGGTGAAAATAAATGATTGTCTTAACTTGCTTCCCAGATTCAAGAATTACTTATTTTCTTAAGGAAGGAAAGAGTAAGCATCAAAGCTGTTGATATAGCTGTTGATATAGAAGATAACACGACTATAATGTCAGGCTCAGCTTTGTTCTCTCTCTTCTCAGAAGATAACAATTCAGATTAGTAGGAAAGAGAGAATTGAAAGTCTGCTTGGTCTTGCCACTCTTGCACCTTCTAGTGGTAATTTTTAATATAGCACAGACACTGATTTGAGAACAGGATTCTGTCCTCAAAAGTAAGGAGCTGTTTGTGATAGAGGGTTGGCAGAGTCGCAAAACAAAAGAAAACTTGTCTTGACATGTTTTCAAAGTAATGCTTTATCTACAAAGTTTACACAGTTAAAAGCAAGCATTGGACCAAGTTTAGTAGATGAAACTTTCTATTAGCCATCCTTGAAAAGATTTTCAATGCTTGAGTACAAGTTCACCACTTTAGTGATGTATTTACATCTGTTATTTTAGAGGTTGGAAACCTGCTCTGCCCTGGAGTCGGTCCAACCCTATTTTGTACAACAATTGTATATCAACATTGTTAAGCTAACCTACTTTGAACCAAAGTTACAGTTGACATTTAAGATATGATTAGGTTATGCTCTTAATCCATTTTTCCCCAAGTTCATGGCTATTCCTTTTCCAATCACATTAAGTATAGGTTTACTGAGATTCATAGAGGAACAAAAGAAAGCATTATACATGATACATTTCATACCCTTCAACCAAACTTCAAAATAATGTTGAATTTCTCATTTGAAAAGTTAGCAAAAGGGACACATCTAATCTTTGTTAGAAGATGGTAATATTTTGATGTTGATTAATTATTGTGGTGTTTGAATTGATGAAACGACAATGTATTTGAAGTCTTAAGACATCATAATGTTTATTCTATTCTTATTTATTGAATATATTTTAGGTACTCGACCACCTCTAATCAAAAATCTACCTAAGCCAATTGAAAGTTTAATGACCCGTTGTTGGTCAAAAGACCCTGCACAGCGCCCATCAATGGAGGAGATAGTGAGGATAATGACTCATTTAATGAAGGTAGGTTACTACATTTAACACGTTGAGTAGAGGAGTTTCCAGTAACAAAAGTTCAAATCCAGCCGATGTTTTGTTTTTACTTTAATGCAGTCATGCTACAATGACTGTTACATATATCACATAGGAACAGGATTAGCTTACATTTTATGCTCGCCTGAGAGTGAAGTATGAATCCACAATCCTTGTGACTAATTCTAAAGATGCTACAAACTAAACTAAATTGTCCCTTAGTGTTATTTGAAAAGGATTTCTCAAAAGAACAGTTGAACAGTTAGATGATTCAGTATCAAAATTCCTTAGCTTTGTTTACATCCTCAATCCTGAACTTGCAGACAGGATTAAGGCATCAAGGAGCACATCGGCCCCACAGTTCTAAAATTTACTAAAACTCTGCTTTTGCCAAAGTACAATGTACAGATTATGGTGGAGTTATGAGCACATCAATCAAAGTACCAGTGTTTTTGCTTTACTTTTGTTTAGTATTTCCCAGGAGCTGATGAACCTCTTCAGTACCCATGCCACTATTCAGACGTGAGCCAGAGCAACTCTGCTACAAGCACAGGTATGAAGTGGTGGCTAAATGTTGTGAAAGGGGAAACAAGAATTTCTTTAACTGCTAGAAGTAACTAAAGATTAAGGACAATGTTGCATTGACGAAGTGTTGTCTTTGACAGAAATACACTACTATGCAATTATACACTATAAGAGCTCAATTTTTGAAGATGGAGCATCAGCAGTAATGTGAGCTGATGGAATTGTCTTTTAAATATGTAAATCCACAGAATAGGCTACTCTGATTTAGGCATGGAACTTGTAACTCTAATATCAAAACATTTCAGTATGGTTTTATAAAAGGAAAATCGTGTTCAACAAATTTCCTAGAGTTCTTTGAGTATATAAACAAGCAGAATCAATAGAGAGGAACTTGTAGAATTTGTGTATTTGGATTTCCAGAAAGCATTCGATAAGACACTACATAAAAAGCTAGTGCACAAGATAAGAGCTGACAGCAGTGGGGGCAATTGTTAACATTGAACACTGGTTATCACAACCTATAGAGAGCTGGAGGAGGAATCAAAAAGAAGACTGTTATCTAAATGGAGAGAAATTACAAATTGCCCGTTAAACCAGTGTTTGTTGATTTCTGATGGTTCCCAGTTAAGCACTGACTTGATTTTGAAATCCCCATTCTTGTTTTTAAAGGTTCTGGAAATCCCCACTGGTGCCTCTCTGCTTCTCTTCATTTCTTCTTTAAAATGCTCCTTAAAATCTGCCCAAGTAAATCTAAGGGTGGATCAATGTTAATTTTTCTTTATTTGGTATTGCTCCTGTGAACTGCCTCAGGTTGTTTGTCACGTTAAAGGTTCAACATTAATAATTTTTGAGGGGAATAAGGTGAATCAATTTGAACCTGTTTAAATGTTTAAAACAAACATAGAACATACGATTTTTCTTTTTCCGGTTTCCTTTTTAAAATATTTCCTTCATGAAAGCAGTAACTGGCACCCCTGTTATTGGCAGACTTCCCCAACTCTTAAATGGCCACTCATTATCCATAAGCAATACAGTGAGATCAAATGTGCTGATTGTCAGTTAGGGGTCAACCTGGTTAAGCCCAGTCTTTTTCTGACTTTCACTCATGAATTATTGGAAAGAGTTTCAGGATACTCATCATCACTATGAACCATGACGCATCTCCTCTTCCATCTTTCTCAAGCTTTGTTTCTTCCACATTGTAGAATAGTCAGTTAACACAAACCAGAAAACTTATGGTTATCACAAACTGTCATCTTGCAATGGATTTATCCACCAGGTCACTCAAAGCTGGAACGAAATGCATTAAAATAAAGTGTTGTACAAATTAGCTAAAGATTTTTAACATTGCAGCACTGTAAAAGTTGACAAAGTTGTACCCTTTAAAAATAGTATTACTTTGGTAGGATGCTACTAATTAGATTATAGTTGTCTATTACTTTAGCCTAGAAGTGAGATTTATGTTTGTACACTTAACCTAACAGAATTAATTTATAGCTTCAGCTTGGATAAATTGAAAGCATCATTGCACTTCAGGTAATTGGCTATTTTGGAAACTCCACTTATGCATGTCATAAGTAAGTTCTTTGGGTTTATTTTAAAGTCTAAATCCTCTTGATAAGCATGATAATAAATGCTTTTAATTATCACTTTGTGGTCACTAGAAAGGCTTCCTTAGAAACCACAGATAAATTGTGCTATCTATTTGTTAGGATCTTTCTTGGAAATTACCTCCACAAATACCAGTAACAAGAGTGATGCCAATGCAGAACCTAGTGACTTGCATGCAAATACTACCAACGACACAATCAAGCGTTTAGAATCAAAGATGGCCCAGTCGCTTAAACTCACATCCAAGCAATCGGTGAGTAACTTATCCTATGCATGACTTTATTTCATCTAAATTGAATGGTCCTTGTTTGTTTTAATATAATTTTCTTTAACTTTAAATTGTGTATGGACATTGGCTCTAAAGCATAAGTTTGTTTTCCTTTAATTAAACCTCTACTGTTGTTACACTATCTATTTTCACTGGTTCTGAGGAGGGCAAATTAGACTCTTGACACAGAACAGTACAGCACAGGAACAGGCCCTTTGGCGCACAATGTTGTGCTGAGCCAATTACATTAGTAATAAAATGCCCAACTGAACTAATCCCTCCTGTCTACACAATGTCCATATCCTACCATTTCCCTCACATTCATGTGCCTATCAAAGAGCTTATTGAACGCCCCATCGTATTTACCTCCACCACCACCCCAGGCAGCGCATTCCAGGCACCCACCACACCGTTTTAAAAAAAATTGTCCTGCACATCTCCTTTGAACTTACCCCTATCACCTTAAATGCATGCCCTCTGGTGTTAGACATTTCAACCCTGGGGACAAGATACTGGCTGTCTACTCTATCAGTGCTTTTCATAATCTTATAAACCTCAATCAGATCTACCCTCAGCCTCCGCCACTCCAGAGAAAACAACCCAAGTTTGTCCAACCTATCTTCATAGCACATGCCCTCTAATCCAGGCAGCATCTTGGTAAACCTGTTCTGCACCCTCTCCAAAGCCTCGACATTCTTCCCATAATGGGGCGACCAGAACGGAATGTTATACTCCAGATGCGGCCTAACTAAGGCTTTATAAAGCTGCAGCATAATTTCCCTGACTCTTGAACTCAGTGCCTCGACTAATGGGGGCATGCATGCCATATGCCTTCTTTACCACCCTATGTAACCACTTTCAGGGAGCTATGAACTTGGATCCCAAGATTCCTTTGCTCATAAACACTGTTAAGGGTCTTGCCATTAACAGTGTTTTGTCTCTTTACATTTGATCTCCCAAAGTGCAACACTTCACATCTGGCTGGGTTGAACACCATCTGCCATTTCTCCACCCATATCTGCAACTGATCTATATCCTGATGTATCCTTTGTCTTCTATGCTATCCACAACACCACCAGTCTTCGGTTCATCTGCAAATTACTAACCCACCCATGTACATTTTCATCCAGGTCAGTTACATACATCACAAACAGCAGAGGTCCCACTAAGGATCCCTGAGGAACACCGCTAGTCACAAACCTCCAGTTAGAATAAGTCTTATCAACCACTACCCTCTGTCTTCTACAGGCAAGCCAGTTCTGAATCCAAACAGTCAATTCACCATGGATTCCATGCATCTTAATCTTCTGGGTGAGCCTCCCATGAGGGACCTTGTCCATGTAGGCAACATCCACAGTTCTACCTTCATCAATCACCCTCATCACCTTGTCAAAAAACTCAATCGTTAGTAAGGCGCGACTTGCCCTGCACAAAGTGATGCTGACTGCCCCTAATTAGGCTATGGTTTTCCAAATGCTCATAAATCCTATCCCCAAGAATCCTCTCCAGTGAGTAGACGTGAGACTCACCAGTCTATAGTTACCAGGATTATCCCTGTTTCCCTTCTTGAATAATGGAACAACATTAGCTACTCGCCAGTCCTCTGGGACCTCGCCTGTGGCTAGGGAGGATACGAAGATATTGGTCAAGGCCCCAGCAATTTCATCTCTTGCCTCTCTCAATAACCTGGGGTATATCCCATCAGGCCCTGGGGGCTTATCTGCCTTAATGGTCTTTAAGAGACCCAGCCGTGCTTCCTCCTTTATCTCGAAATGCCCTAGCATATTTGCATGCTCCGCATGGATCTCCCTATCCTCCATGTCCTTCTCCTTGGTAAATATTGATGCAAAGTACTCATTAAGGACCTCACCCACATCCTCCACTTCCAAGCACATGTTCCCTCCTTTATCTTTCAGTGGTCATACTCTCTCCCTAGTTATCCTCTTGCTCTTGATGCATGTATAGAATGCCTTGGGATTCTCTTAAATCCTGCTTACCAGAGACTTTTCATGGCTGCTCCTAGCTTTCCTAATTCCCTTCTTGAGTTCCTTTCTGGCTTCTTTATAATCCTCAAGTGCTCTGTTGATCCTAGTTCCCTAAGCTTTACATACTTTTCTTTTTTCTTCTTGACTAAACTCACTACCGCTCTTGACATCCAAGGTTCTCTTGCCTTTCTTATCCTTCCTTCTTACTGGAACATACTGGTCCTGTACTCTGTGCAGTTGGTCTTTAAACACCCTCAACATGTCAGATGTGGACTTGCCCAAAAACAGCTGTTCCCAATTAATTCTTCCTAGTTCCTGCCTAATACTCCTGTAATTTGCCCTGCTCCAATTTAACATTCTCCCGCAAGGTCCATACTGATCCTTATAGCTATCTTAAAACTTAAGGAGTTGTGGTCACTGTTCCCTAACTGTCCTCCCACTGAAAGGTCAGTCACCTGGCCAGGCTCATTACCACCACCAGGTCCAGTGTGGCCCCTCCTCTTGTTGGACTATCTACATATTAATTTAAGAAATCCTCCTGGATGCACCTAACAAATTCTGCCCTGTCTAAACCTCTTACATGAAGGAGGTCCCAGTCTATATTAGCGAAGTTGAAGTCTCCCATAACAACAACCCTATTAGTTTTACACCTTTCCCTAATCTGCCTGCATATCTGTTCCTCAGTGCACTAGTGGCTAATGGTGGGGGGGGGGGGGCGCGGTTCTGTAGTATAATCGCATCAGAGTAGTGATTGCACCTTTCTTATTTTTGAGTTCTACCCATATAGACTCAATAGACGAGCCCTCCATTATGTCTCCTCTGATTGTAGCTGTGATATTGTCCCTGATTAGAAGTGCAACTCCCCTCTCACCCCCCCCCCCATCCCTTTGAAAGGGAGGCAATGGGGCAAGTATTTTTTAGTAAAATGTGTCAAAATATAAAATTGTCTTGAAGCAGACTTATTGATCCGTTTTGAAATATGATCATCCTGCTTTTTATATGTACATAAGTAGTTAAAACAGCCAGGCAAAAAAAATCATTAAATAAAGTGATATCAATCCATGAGAACTTGCTAACTTAGAGTCATACATTTATACAGCTAAGAATGTCTTTTTAACAGTTCAATTAAAAATAAAATGTAAGATTACATTGGGTATATAGCACAGAAACTGGCCTTTCATCCCAATTAATCCATACTGGTGCTTGAACTCAACTTCTGTCTCATTGCACTTTTCCTCATTACAATAAATCATTGCAAGCCCTCTAAACTCCTCTCCCTTACGTGCTTGTCCAGTCTCCTCTTAATTAGATCAGTTTGAATCTGTCTGATTTGTGAGTTCCTCATTCTTTCCACTCATCAGATTTTTTAAAAAATCTTCTGAAATCCCTGTTGAATTTCTCCATCGTATGCGTAACCATCGTATATTGACAGTCTTTAGTCATTTTCTTCCCCACAGGTGGAAATGTGCCCTCAATATCCAATCTATCAAAACTTTCATCATGTTAAAGACCTCTGTTAGGTGAATCCTCAGCCTTATCTCAAGAAAAAAAGAATCTTTGTTGTCTTTTTCCTTATTTCTGGTATTATCCTCATAAATCTTACCTGCACCCTTTCTATGGCCCCTCTATTCTTTCTGTAATTTGGGGGCCAGATCTGTACATAGTACTCTAAATGTGGTCAAAACCACTTCCAATGCAGCCATACCATAACTTCCTCACTATTCATTTCTATCCCTCTAGCAAGAAATACTAAGGGTATGGCAAAAACAATTAAGTATATGGAGCAGTGAATGGGAATCAACACAATAATATGAGTGTGTGTGAAAGGGAGACTGAGTGAGGGGGTGAGAGTGAGGCACTATCCTTGCAAAAGGAAATGAGATTTAAGCAGCATCAGGATCCTAGAAATAGTGTTAAGGAAAATAAATGCAAACTAGGGCTTGTGCAGCAGAAACACATCTATTGTTAGTGATGGCTTCAGAATTTAATCAGGTTCAAAACAATTATCTGACTTCCAAGAGCCAACCACCAGTTGTCATGGACCAGTGATGGATGAAAACATAAAATTACACTTCCCAAAATGTTCATATTTCCTTATGACATAGAAGGAGGTCATTTGACCCATCAAGTCATTGTCAGGTCTCATATCAATCCCATGCCCCAACTTATTGGTCAGTAACTTGTTCTCTCACATATGCTTGTCAATACCCTCTGATTCCCATACCAGCCACCTACACTGGGGTTAATTACAGCAGCCAATTAACCTAACAGCCAGCATGACTTGGGGATGTGGGAGGAAACTAGAAGTTCCTGGGAGAAACCCACACGGTCACAGAGAGGACTTGCAAACTCCACACAGACAGTACCAAAGATCATAATTGAACTCTTGCAGCTGGAGCTGTGAGGGAGCTGCACCACCCACAGCTTCACTGTGCCATCCCCTATCAAAAACAGTAATTCACAATTAACATGGAAGCAGTAATGTGCTTACCGTAAAATTGTTTACAATTGTTTTGCTCACTGTTGCCTGGTTGAAAAACAAAACTGTTAAGAGCATGCAGAATATTCAATACTCTTTTTAATTAGGAATTCAAATAACAGCCTGTGAACTAAGGGCATGATTCTTTCTGAGGGGAATTTGGTTTCAACTTTACAAAATTAGCAAATGTTTTGAATGAACATAGTTAGATTTGAAAGATAGCATTGATGGTTGCATTATTGCAGCAGGGTGTCAAACTAAGGAGAGGATTTTCCTCGGAGCTGGGAAAAATCCATTGGAGAATAATTACCAGGCCATTTTAGCTTTGCCATAGCCATGGGGATGAATTGCTAATGTGACCTGTCAAGCACAAGTGGTACATTGAATGAAGTGGAGAAAATAATGCTGCAATCTCTCCAAGAAAAAAACATTTTCACCGTCTCTGATGAAAAAGAAAACTAAAGTTTTGTTGCATTTTTTTTGGTTACATTGTGCAAAATGTCCAAGCTGTGAGTGAAATTTGTTTAAAATTGTTTCCTCATATCAAACATTTCTGCAAATGCTTTCCTTTAAATTTGATATTTGTCATCCTCCAAACTGGGGAAATTCTTGTGGCCAAGCACTAACCTACAAGAAAATGAGATTATGTATTATACAGTTTAAATGGAAAGAACTACACTGATAAGAGAGTAGCATGCAGAATGAAAGACAGTCTGCTTAGTTTCTGAAGTTTGTCTTTTTAATATGGAGACTTGTGATATTAGTATTGCAATGGATGTCATTTGTAGTATGTTTGCAAAATTGCTTACTCACTATGTGCAAATGATTTGTCACTCCTGAAAAATCTGCAAATAGCAGAAACACATACTGTATTTTTGCACCCCTGTTGTTCTAATAGGGTGACTCTACAAGATTAAATCTGCCGCTGTCTCGAGGGAGCAGTGTGGAGAGCCTTTCCGGAGGACGAACACAATCAGCTGCTGCTACTCTGGAGGGAAAGAGATTGAGTGCTGACCTCAGCAATTATTCTGAATTGGAGGCCAGAATCATGAATGCTACTACAGGTAAAAATCTACCAATTAAGGGTTGGACCTATATAACGTAAAAATAACCTTGTAGGTAAATTTGAGAACTTCCAGTTGATTAGTGAAAAAAATATTTAATTTTTGGTTTATAAAGCTAACTGTTTTCATGTCAAACTGTCAGGCTAAAACCAATTAATTCTGTGTGTGCTAGTTTTTGGTTGGCAATCCTTTGTAGCTTTCTACGTAACCCCCCACAGCTGTGAGAAACACTTTCTGAGAAATCTTTCATCAAAATTGTTTAATTCCCTAGCCATATCAATCACATCGATAGTTAAATGTTGCACTGCACTGCACTATATTGTTTAAACTTCGCTATTTGAATTCAGTATTTTAGAGGTGTGTGTATGGTATGAAGCTCTGCCTTGTGACTTTCAAAAGCTTATTCAGTAAGATATTTTGTAAACCACAAAGTTGGCTACTCTGTGCTTTAAATGTGCTTTTCTTGTGCAACAAGTCTGGATAAAGTGTAACATTTTTGCTTTTGCATGGTGCCTTTTGTTGTGCATGAACTGGACCCATGTAAAGTTTTTGTTTTGTGAGGAGAATGGCATTGTTCTAAGTTGTAACATGCTTCGTAACTGTTTTAGCTATTTGTTGCATGCGTACCTGTATGTGTGTATTTTGCAGCCCGTCCAAAACCAAAACGAGGCCACCGTAAAACTGCTTCATTTGGTAACATACTGGATGTTCCGCAGATCGTCATATCAGGTACCAGTTCTAACTACTGGTCTGGCTAGCTAGCTGGCTAACTGCTGATAAATATGATGCTTAACTACTACTACTTGCTCCAAGTTACAGAGACTATTGCAGAATCCACATAAAGCTTTAAAATTTTCTAATGTTAAACAATGAAAAATGGGTAGTAGTGATTTTATTCAGACTCAGTGATTTAGACTGATCTATTACCAATGTCAGATGATACTAAAATCATCTGACATTGGTATAGTTCAGTCTAAATCAGGTAGTCATAGACAGTGAAGAAGATTATCAGAAGTTACAGGGGGATCTTGATCAGTGAGGTAAGTGGATCTAGGATTGGCAAGTGACTTTCAGTTCAGATAAATGCGAAGTGTTGCATTTTAGGAAGTCAAACCGGGGTAAGAGTTGTACAGTGAATGGTTGGACCCTGACGAGTGTTGTGGAACAGTTTGCTGAAAGTGGCGTCACAGGTAGATAGGGTAGTGGAGAAGATGTTTGGCACGCTGGCCTACATTAATTAGGACATTGAATATTGGTGTTGGGACGTTATGTTGCAATTGGTGAGACTGCACTTGAGTATTGTGTACAGTTTTGGTTGCTCTGTTATAGGAAAGACATCATTAAACTGGAAAGAGGTGCAGAGAAGATTTACAAGGATGTTGCCTTGAGGACTCGAGGGCCTGTGTTATTGGGAGAGGTTGGGCAGACTAGGACTTAATTCCTTGGAACATCGGAGATTGAGGGGTGATCTTATAGAGGTGTATGAAATCATGAGGGGTATAGATAGGGTGAATGCACATAGTTTTTTCTCCCAGAGAAGAGGAACTAAAAACTAGAGATTTAAATTGAGACGGTTCTGTCCCAAACATGAGCAAATAGGATTAGCCTGGTGGGCACCATTGTCAGCATGGATGAGTTTGGCCAAAGGGCCTATTTCCATACAGTATTACTCTATGCTTCTCTGGTACTAACATTTCAACAGCTTGGTGATGTAACTTGTGTGGCCTGTATTTTCAAGACTGAATTAGAACATTTTTGTCATGTGGGGAGAAGAATTATTAGAATTTAGGACAGTAGGTTTGCATAAATGACACAACAGAAACTACTTGTTTTAAAATTTGGGATTAAATCCTCCAGACAGCATAATTGTTGCTTTGAAAATTTTGAGTCTCCAGAATGTGGCATGATTGGAAATAGGCGATGTGTTCTATAGCTCAGCCAAAAGCATTGGGAACTCCATCTAGATGATACAGGACTATCTAAAAGGGGAAGCAACTTCTGTTGGGAGGTTATAATGACTGCTAAGTTCTCATCCATCCAATTTTTCATATTCTCCATAGCCTTCCAAAAGCACCATATCCATGTCTATTCTTTTGATGTCTTATTCACTGCTATTTTCTCACAACAACCTGAGGCGTACAAACTTTCCGACTGCTTAACCTCATTGCTTCCATATGCACTGTACACCACCTGAAACTTTCTAATTGCCGTTATCCTTATCATCTTTCATTAATCCAAATTTTCTATTCTCCCCATGTGCGTTTTGAAACTGATGGAAAAGTAACATCACATATGATTACAAGTTTGATGGACACTAATGTAAGGAATCAGTTATTAATGGGAAATCGAAACAGAAAATAATGGAGAAACAAAAGTTCAGATAGAATCTAATGAAAGAGAAATGGAAATAACGGGTTAAGTCATGTTGGCTGTTGTTAACAGTTCCAAAGGGAGCCATAAATGTTCAGCCAGTTGCACTGAAATAAGTTCCCGGTTTGCATATACCCACTTTTAGTACAAGACTTGCTGAATGCTTACTCATCGGGAATAACTACTTGGATTTGACACTAGGACAGAGCTCGTATGGGATCTGAGACCTCAAAGATTTGAACAATGACTCTTGGCCTGTGAAATGGGGAATCTAATTTTTTTTAAATTATTTTACTTAAGTTTAAAGCCTTTAATGTGATTTTAATTTTTCTAACTTTTTTTATATCTTAAATACTTAATGTATAGTCTTGATCATTTTCGGATGTCAGACATTTAAAAGCTGTTCAATTCCTTGATAGTTGAGGAGCTAAGCCTCTGTCTGCCAGTACCACACTCTTCCCCCATTTCCAGCCCCCACCCTCCCCGCCCACAACCAGCTATGATTTCTGTTAGAACTTGTTTGTTCCCTGGTCACCACTCAAGCATTGTTGACCTCGATTCCACCTCTGCATCCATATCAAGTAGATGTGGACATATGGTGACTCTCGATTCTCCATGATGTGGCCCAGTTTCCCAGATTAAAGAACTTTTATTAATAACAGAAATATTTAGCTGTATTCACATTTTTTTTAAAAAAGCTAATTTTCAAAAGCTAAAATTAGCTAATTTTCAATGTATGCAATGAGAATGAAATAAATAATAATTTATGGGTCATTTCTAACTTCAGTACACAAATCGAAATTCTGCTTATTTCCCTTAAATCTAAAGTAAATACTGAATTTGCGCTTCTTGTAGCAAAACACAAATAGGTGGACTAACACAAATGATTTTCTGCCCATGTCCAAATCATGCCTGAGGTAGGCATGGAAGTAGCAACAAAAGGAGGTTGCATCTTTATGTTTAGGCAAAAAATGTTAACATTAAATGTGTGTGGGGGGGGGGGGGAAGAAAACCTCTTAGTTGAAATTTCAGCTAAGTAATATGGTGGGAAAATCCTTTGAAGCTTGTAATATAATTTTGACCTCTTTTTAAATGAAGTTAAAATTGAATTAAGGAAACTGCAAACGGGAAATTGAGGGGATCCTTTGGTTTTAAAGTGGCCTTTGTGACCAAGCATCCTGGGAAACATTTAAATTGGGTTCTAAGTTCCTATAAGGAGCAATTTAAGGGGTTGGGGTGGGAAGGGGAGAAATGCTGTGCATAGAATTAGTTGTGAATTAACTTATATGAGATCATACTGTTCCTGAAGATTTTTTTTTTAATTGTTATTGTTCTTCATTATAGTTTTTATAACTTTGTAACTCAAGTCATTACAAGATAATCTACAAGGCCCAAGTCAGGCATGTGATGAAATACTCTTCACTTGCCTGCACAAGTATAGTTCTGATACTCTGACACCATCTATCTTTCTTGATTGACACCACATCTATCATCTAAAACATTTGCTCTCTCTATCACTGGCACTTGCTTACAGTATGAACTTTATTCAAAATTTACTTGCACATGACAGCACCTCCCAAACCTATTGTCTCTACTACTAAAGAGGCTGACTTAGCAGGCCCATGGGAGAACCTTCACGTGGAAATGCCCCCACAAGTTACACATCATCCTGACTTGGAAATATATCACTGTTCGTTCATCATTGCTGGATCCAAATCTAAGAACTCGTTAAGTAGTTCAAGAAGGCAACTCGCCACTGCCTTCTCAGGGTCAGTTAGGAATGGGCACTAAATCTTAGTCTTCCCAGTGACACTCAAGTCTCATAAAAATAAATAAACATGAAATTCAAAGGAATTAATATGCCAGTTCCGGTTGTTTTATGTATAGATGACATGAATTATTTAATCTATGATTCTGTTGCTATACTGTTCTGGAGCAAGAAGTATTTTCCTTCACCTTAATTATGCTCTTTGAGGTTGATAATTGAGCTTCTGACTGCTGTGCTTGCTTATGTAATAACCTAATGATTTGTGTGTGTGTCTTTTCTGCACTTGCATGACTTTTGTGTTTATCATGTGTGCTTTTCATTGTCATACTGTGAATTATGTTGAGGTTTCATGCATAGAAGCCAAGATATGCATTCATCCTTGATAAATTGTTCAGCTGTCTTGAATACTGTAATAGCATTCTACATTTATCAAAAGACAAGTGTTGTTTTCGCTTTTTAAAAAATTTTGCAAGGTATGCACTGCAAGCAGGTGAATGCTTTCGGTGCCTGCATTTAAAGTTTTTTTTTTAATGACAATTCGCTGCCTTTCAGAAGAAACATTGAAGAACCTAGTTGTTTGATGCACCTAACTGGTTACTCTGAGACAATTGCACAATGTCAACTTTAAGGCCATAGAATTATTTTGGATGTGAAAGTTTGATCTCTGTCCAGGCAGATTACTCAGAATGCAAATTCTTTATTTCTGTGTTGTAAAACTCTGATTAGCTATTACTTTTGAGTTGATCATGGATTTTTTCAATTTATTTTCTATAGAACACAATTGTAATTGCATTTTCTTAATGTAGTCTCTTTGAGAAAGTTATTAATATGTGCACCATATCTACAGTTTTAAATTTTCCTTTCCAATCTACCTAAAAAGAATAATCACTATTTGTGTTGAAAGTAATTCATTCAAATCTGCCTTAGATTATGCTTTCAAAATATGTTGCTTTTCTGACTCCCACACAGTGTATGCAATCTATAATTGAGGGGCTTGGAGTTGTAAAAGGTGGAGCTGGATTTCATGATGTGATAGGTAGTGAAAAGTGGTGTCCTTGCAGAATATTTGAGAGATGAGCCCTGCATTTGAAAACTGATTTTAATCCAGTTCGATTAATCATGCAAGTAGGTATAATGAACTGTGAATCATAGAGTTGTAGCTCAAAAATGGGCCCCTTTGGCCCACCTCTTCCACGATGCTTATCTACACAAGTCCCATTCGGCCGTATCCCTCTGTACCTTTCCTATCCAAGTACTTGTCCAAACACCTTTTAAACATTCTAATTGTATTTGCCTCCACCACTTCCTCCAGCAGCTCGTTCCAGATATCCACCATCCTCAGTGTGGAAAAACGTAGCCTTCAGATATCCTCTAAATTTCTGCCCTCCCACCTTGAACCAGTTTCCTCTCAGTTCCAGGCTCCCCTGCCCTGGGAAAAAGATTCTGGCTGTTTATCCTATCTATACCCCTCATAATTTGATAAACCCCTGTAAAGTCACCCTTCAACCTTCTATGTTTAAGTGAGAGTAAACCCAGCCTATCCAATCTCTCCTTATAACTAAAGCCCTCCATTCCAGCCAACATCCTGGTGAATCTCTTCTGCACTCTCTTCATTACTACCACACTTTTCGTATGGTGTGGCATCCAGAACTGTACGCAGTACTCCAGATGTGGTCTAAGTGATATTTTGTACAGCTGCAAAATGAAGAAATCAGAAAATTTTAAACCACATAAGAGGATAGCTAAAACAACAATAGGTGCAGTATCACAAGTACACACAGTAAGTGCACACTCTACAAAAGCAAGAATGACGAATGAAAGTATAAAGGTAATTGTGATACTTTACTCAGGTCAGAGCATATAAGGAGCACCCATGGAGCTCTTGATGCTTGGCTTATAGTTTCTGAAGGTTTGCTCTGTGCCACCTCTGTATTTTTTAATTACAGCTCATAATCAAAATTGAAAAGATTTGAAGTATTTAGACAAAAACATTCAGGAGTTTGTCTACGTAGTCACCAGTTATGTCATTTTATTTCAGCAGAATTAGAGTAATGGCCTTCATCACAAGAGGGTTAGAAAACCAGTGGCATTGAAGTCACAGGATGCATGATGCATTGAAGTGCCTGACTTTTGATGAGATGTTGGGCATACTCAAGTTCTATTGAGTATGCCCAATATCTCATCACAAGTCTCTTAAAAACCAGGTGGGCTCCATCCCTTGGTTTTAAAAGAATTAGGTGAGAACGTTGTAGCTGAGCTAATTATAATCTTCCACGATACTCTTGATTCAGAACCGATCCCTTAGATCAGAAAATTCACCATGTTGCTTGCTAACCAAGGGAAAGTGATGAATTATAGTCTAGTTTCCTTTGCATTTGTTGTCAGGAATATTAGTTACTAGCAACTGAAATTAAGAAAAGTGCAATGGAATATGTTTAAAATTTTCAGCAGATCAGACACAAAGTTGGCATGAGTCTTTAATGGAACTGAAGATGAATTATTAATTTTGTTAATAAAGGGTTGAAATGCAAGAAGCAGTGTATGAATGATAATCAAGCATCCAAATTTGGAGGATGTAACTACTGTTCTTTAGGAATCTGCAGCCCACAACTGATGATGGTATTTATAAGTTGTTTGGACAATGGGGTAGATGACCATATACCCAGATTGTTGTTCACTCAAAACCATGTGATATTGTAAGCAATATGGGTAGAAATATTAAATATTACTAGAGTAAGCAAATGAACAGAACTGTGGCAAATGGATTTCTTCATAGAAAAACAGTTCATCCACATTGGACCAAAAGTGACTAGATCCAAAGTACTTTCAAAATGGTGAAAAGATGGAAGCAACAGAAATCTAAGGAGACGTGGTAGGTCAGTGTTCATCAAACATCAAAATGTTATGGACAATTATGGGAAAAAGTATTTAGAAAGGCTACTGAAACACATGATTTTAACTGGAATGTAAGCAAGTGAAAATTATGCTACAACACTATAAAACCCTGGTTAGACTATATCTGTTACACTCTGTATAGTCTTGGGCTCTGTGCCTTAGGAAGAGCATGTATTGAGCAAGTGTAATGTAAATTTACCAAATTTATTATACCTGGATTCCAATGGTTCAATCATAAGGAGAATTTACACAGACCAGGGTTGCATTACTTGGAAGTTAAGTTGTAAGTAGTTTGATTGAAGTTTCAGGACCTTACAGGGAACCAGTGGAGTGGATGAAGAGAATACAGAGTCGGGGACATGAGCTCATCTGAATGTAGAAGCAAGCCTTTCATGAGTGAAGTTAACCACCACTTCTATTCAGAGAGCAGTAGAAGTTTGGAATTCAGTTTATGCCAGGCCAGTGTTAATTATAAATTTGGGATTGATGGATTGTTATTGAGGGGAATGGGACAAAAGTTGTTATATGGAGTGAAGCTGCAGATCAGTTGTTTGTGCCCTTTAAGTCAATGAATAGACTCAAGGCCTACATGACCAAATCCTACTCCTGCCTCCCTAGGGATTGGCTGACCTGCATCTAAACACACCCTTATTCCACATTCCTGATGCCCTTGCCTAACAAAACTTGAGCTATTTTCAGTCTTGGATTATTAATACATTAGCAACCATTTTTAGAGCAAGAAATTGATGTATACTAGTACTTAAACAGTAATTGCTTTCACACTGAAATGATGCCATTCTAATTTTAAGGTGGTGTTTTTTTCCTTTCTGGATTACCCCATTGCAGGAAATAGTTTTTTTTTTATCTTCTACCCCATTAAATCCCTTTATAATTTAAATATCTCAGTTAAATCCTCTCTCAACTTTCTGAAGGTAAAGGAATGCAACCTACAATTGTACAATATTTCCTCATAATTTAAACTTTAAACCCCGAATTCTCTTCTGCTTATGCTGGAATTCACCAAGGATCTCTCCTTTGTCTTCACCAGTTTCTCATATGTGCTGCAACTTGATTATTCAGATTCCACAAGTAGGCTGAATTCTGTTTTCTCTACACCTTCATGTCCCACAAACAATGGCTTTGATCTTCCCAATTTTTAGTTGGAAGCAAGTTTTGCTCTTCTGGGATTAAATGACTAACAAGCAGCATCAATCAAGCACAGTAGAAATAAACTATTTATTTCCTCAGCCACCAAGGGCATTCAGGGGTGACTAATAAATGCTGGCCTTGCCAGTGATGTCCAGATCCTGAAAAACAAATATATTTTAAAAGAAAAACACATTCAACGCTCCTTGAATCCATAATTCATTTGTGACCTAATTCCATAACCATTTGTTCCATATCCATTATGGAACAACAAAAATCATTCAATTTTGGATGAAAAGTTAATAGTTGGCTTATCATTGTTTGTAATAATAAATGCAAATACTAAACCTGTGTCATACTTTCTATAAGGAATATTTCCTGCCTTCTGTCTTGAAAGGTGTAATTCTAATTTCTAGACAATAGACTCAGCATTAACTGTGTGCCAGAATATAGCCATATTTATAAATATCTCTGCAGGGACTGACCTGAAGTATTTACAATTTTGTTACAAACTTCTCTACAATTTTTAAAATAATTGCTGTATCTGCAGACTTAATGCCATGAAACATGTGATTAGCAAACCCTATCTGTGTTGTTAGTTTCTTTACCCCTCAGACCTTGCTAGTTTGCTGCAGCAAGAACAAAATTATGTATAGAATTTTTAAATTTCGTTCTGTACTCCTATTTCCAAACTTTTATATTTGACTTGATATTGAATGCCTGATGCATACAGTGCAGGACGCAGGTATGGGATTGCTGCTGCAGATATACAACCGATCACTTCAATACAATTCACGACAAAATGTTCTCCTAATTAAGACATGTTTCCGTTCTATCAACATTTAATCCAGCTAATTGTAGATTTTCAATGGTAATTCTAACCAAGTAATGTGTTATTTTTATTTCACATTCTATCTGTTAAGTGTAATGTCATGAATTATATAAATCTGTGAACTAAACACTCTGTACATAAATTGTATGTGGGAATTGAATGTGGATGACTTTTAATCACTGGTCATGTCATCTTACTGTATTTAGAAGCGACTTGTAAATTATGGCCAATCGAACCAGCATCTTGGGTAACCATAGTAGACTAGCTCAGCTGTCTGTTTAGTTTGACACTCTGAGCTTATTACTTATCAATACTTTGATAAAACATTTTACAGTATATGCTGTTTTCATATTGCTGGTATTACAATATCCATTCGATAACCATTGAAGTATCATTTGCAGATATGTTAATGGAATTGTGGATTTTTTTTGATAATTTTACTTTTCCAGCCATTACCATTTCTATACCCTAACTTTTTTCTGAAATTTTATATAAAAAATATAATAAATTAACAAATACAAACTATTACAGATTATTTGGTTTTGCCAGGGTAAGTATGGAAGATTTAGTGCAGTTATATATATGTGGATGCCATGTTGCATCATTGATGGGCTTGGCTTCTAGGACACACAAGTTACGGTAGTGTAGCAGTTAGCTTAACGCTATTACAGCGCCAGCGACCCGGGTTCAATTCCAGCTGCTGTCTGTAAGGAGTTTGTACGTTCTCCCCATGTCTATGTGGGTTTCTTCTGGGTGCTCCAGTTTCCTCCCACATTCCAAAGATGTACGGGTTAGGAAGACAAACTCCAAGGCAGAATACAAGGTAAATGGCAGGATTCTGGGCAGTGTAGAGGAGCAGAGGGATCTGGGGGTTCATATCCACAGATCACTGAAAGTTGCCACACAGGTGGATAGGGTAGTTAAGAAAGTTTATGGGATGTTAGCTTTCATAAATCGTGGGATTGAGTTTAAGAACCACAAAGTAATGATGCAGCTTTACAAAACTCTGGTTAGACCACACTTAGAGTACTGTGTCCAATTCTGGTCGCCTCATTATAGGAAGGATGTGGAGGCGTTGGAGAGGGTGCAGAGGAGATTTACCAGGATGCTGCCTGGATTAGAGGTATGGATTATGAGGAGAGTCTAAAGGAGCTAGGGCTTTACTCATTGGAGAGGAGGAGAATGAGGGAGACATGATAGAGGTATACAAAATATTAAGAGGAATAGATAGAGTGGACAGCCAGTGCCTCTTTCCCAGGGCACCAATGCTCAATACAAGAGAGCATGGCTTTAAGGTAATGGGTGGGAAGTTCAAGGGAGACGTCAGAGGGAGGTTTTTCACCCAGAGAGTAGTTGGTGCATGGAATGTGCTGCCTGGGGTGGTGGTGGAGGCTGTTGGTCAAGTTCAAGAGATTGTTAGATAAGCATATGGAGGAATTTAAGATAGAGGACTATGTGGGAGGAAGGGGTTAGATAGTGTTAGGAGTGGTTTGAAGGTCGGCACAACATGGTGGGCCGAAGGGCCTGTATTGTGCTGTATTGTTCTATGGTAAGTTGTGGGCGTGCTATTTTGGCGCTGGAAGTGTGGTGACACTTGCGGGCTGCCCCCAGAACACTATGCAAAAGATGCATTTCACTCTGAGTTTTGATGTACATGTGACTAATAAAGATATCTTATCTTAACCTGGCACTTTGAGCACCAAGAAACTTCCATTGCCATTTGCTTGTTCAAGTGAAATTAAAAGATCTTCAGAAAAAAATCTGTGGGCGTCTGGTGTCTGTGGGGGTGTTTCTATCTCTTGACTACTATGTCTTTTAACCAGCTCTACATGATAAGAATTAATCATTTATCTCATTGCCATTTACAGGATCTTGCTACATATGTTTACCTACATAAGAATAGTGACAATACTTAAAAATATCATTGATTGTGAAGCGCTATCTATGATACCTATAGATAAAGTGCTCTATAGCATGAAAGTCTTAGGCTAGAGATTTAAGTCATAAAGCACAGAAACAGGCCATTTGGCCCACCATGTCGATGCTAACTACCAAGTACCTATCTATTCTGTTCCCATTTACCAACACTTAGTTGATAGCCTTCCAAACTCAATGATTCAAGTGGTTGTCCAGATACCTTTATACTTTTTAAATGTTGCAAGAGTACCTACATCCACCACCCTCTGGGCCTATATTGGTAGAGCCTATTTGTTTCGCTAGGGGTGCTGTTTAGGAGGGAGTAGGGATAGTGTGGCCTTTTAAATCTGGGACAAATATATGTAATATAACAATGTTATCTAAAAGGTAATGCTATTAGTTTGAAGTCACTTTGAATGTGAAAGATGCAATTTATTATTGAAAAATCCACAAGATTCAAAAGATTGGAGAGTGAAACATATTATATCTCCATTTCATGTAGAGGTGTTGCATATTCTTTCAGTTTTCCCCATAACCAACTTAGCCTTGTCTAAATCTGATGAGCTTTTTAACTGCCAGTGGATATATTTGTAGTGAGAACCAAAATAACATTGCCACCTCATCACAAACAATCATTTTAGTTTTTAACTACCAAAATAGCTATTCACTAGTGCAATCCTGAAAGTATAGCAAAGTATTAAATGCATGTCTATTATTATTAATTTTCAGATAATTTTTAAATAATTCTTAAAAAATTAGTTCCAATTCATGTAATTGGCTTTGGCATTAGGGTAAATACTTTCGCGTTTGGAAATTCTGCATTTATTATTTTTAATTCTGATTCAGTGGAGAAAATAGATTTAATTTCTGCTTTTGGAAAATTACCATATGTCAAGACTATCTGTCATAATCTATGCCCTTTTCTCAAATCATGGCAACAGTTGGAGGGTGATATGCATGATGTCAAAGGAATATCATTTCCAAGAAACTCACAAATGATAGGAAAAATTTTATTGAATAATTCATTGTGTAGCATATGACTTAATCTCCTAAAACCATGTCAATAATTTGCAAAAATATTTAGAGTGGTGCAAAAGAAAATCAAAGTCTTAGATAGCCAACCAACAGAATAAGACAACGGGTAACTCTTGCACAGTCCTGCTGCGCTGCTTTGTGGACAGGGCAGCTTTTGAGGTAATATTCATCATCACTTTTAATGCCACCACTAACCTTCCCTGCTCCAACCCCAATTCCTCTACCTCCATTTCGTGTTGAATTTTGACTCAATACCAGGTTTTTGCATTACTTCCGAGTTTTTTTTATTCCTGCACTTCCAGTGGCCACATTTCACCTTCAATTGCACGTGACTTGCTTTCAGAGATTTTTAACGCCATAAATCTCAGCATGTTGAACGGTGGCCTGGATTTTGCAGCATTCAGGCCACAATTTCCAGTGTTTACATGTGTGCAACTAAACATGGAAAGCCAGAAGATACTCTTTGAAGTGCCCTGCTTCCACAGATCTAACAATATCTAACTATACCATGCAGCATTTGTGAACTTGCAGTACTAGGGTGATAGATCCCTGCCAAGCATGCTGGAGAAGGTTAGCATTTGTCCAATCCAGTCAACATAACTTTTTAAATATAGTATATCTTAATTACTGCCAAACAGCCTCTTTAGATAGAAAATTACATTTTGCACAGATTATTTTCAACTCTCTTAATCTTTAACCTGGAGTAGCTCACAATAGCAATAATTTCCTATCCATCACAAAGGTGCACTGGACAGTTCAATGCACTATTTACATTAGTGCCAGCATAAGGCATGCACTTAAAGACATGGCTGTTTGTGCAAAGTGCTATTCTACTCTTCCCAATGTAAATGAGATCTGTCACAGAATGGCCTTGGCACAACTAGGGCCATACTTCTTTGCTTTTGTTGTTATTTAAAGGCACATTCTGCTGCCATTGGGACACCTGACTAGGCAGCTTCGCAGATCACCACAGACACATTCCAGAGTTCAAAGTGTGCTAAAATTAACACGGGGTACTTTCTCCATTAATTAGTTGCTGGCATATTTAGTGGATATCTGAATGATAACAATACTGACAACACTTCATTAGTAACCTTTCCAATTGTGCCATGCCAGCAACTGCCACACCAGTGTCACTTATCTCTGCACAATAATAGGTCTGATTTGCCCCAAGTGAGAAGAGGGCTATTTGTTCAGAGACATTTATAACAAGAAAAATAAAACATGAAACTCTCAACATTTGGGTTTCAACTTTAACACCTTGACCTTTCCTATCTCACTGCCATGTATATTGGGATGGATGTCCAAATGCTGCATCACTGTGACCCTTCACTGGCTGCAGTATGTCTGCTGAAAGGCTGTTAAATTTCCCTTTCAATTTACGTAGATAAGGTGAATGGTCAGAGTCTTTTCCCCAGGGTAGGGGAGTCTAAAACCAGAGGGCATAGGTTTAAAGTGAGAGGGGAAAGATTTTAAGGGGATCTGAATGGCACCTTTTTCAAACAGAGGGTAGTGGGTATGTGGAACGAGCTCGCAGAGGAAGTAGTAGAGGCGGGTACAATTACGTTTAAAAGATATTTGGACAGGCACATGGATAGGAAAGGTTTAGAGGGATATGGCCAAATGCAGGCAAATAAAACTAGCTCAGGTAGGCAGCTTGGTTGGCATAGACGAGTTGAGCCAAAGGACCTATTTCTGTATAATTCGTATTGTTTAATGCCAGATAAGATATCTTTATTGGTCACATGTACATCAAAACACAGTGAAATACATCATTTTGCATAGTGTGTTCTGGGGGCAGACTGCAAGTGTTGCCACTCCTCCGGTGCCGACATAGCATGCCCACAACTTCCTAACCCATACGTCTTTGGAATGTGCGAGGAACCCAGAGGAAACCCACGCAGACACAGGAAGAATGTACAAGCTCCTTACAGACAGCGGCGGGAATTGAACCCGGGTCGTTGGCACTGTAATAGCATTACGCTAATGAATTGAACACAAAAGTAGGGAGGCTCTGCTTCTGTTTTGCAGGGTAATGAAGAGACATTTTCTGGAATAATGGTGTACAGTATTGGTCGTTTTATTTAAGGAAGAATGTAAATACACTGGAAGCAGTTCAGAGATGCCTGGAATAGTTCACTTGTCTTATGAAGAAAGGTTGGACAGGCTCAGCCTGTATGAGTAGAAATTTAGAACAGCAAGAGGGTTCTTAATGGAAACGTAAAAGGTCCTGAGAGGTCTTAGCAGAGTAGATACGAGAATGTTTCCACTTGTGGGGAAATTCAGAATTAGAGGTTGCTGTTTAAGGGTCACCCATTTAAGACAGAGATGGAGCAACATTTTTCCTACAAGGGTAATTATCCTTTGGAACACACTTCATCAAAGGACAGTGGAAATCTTTTAGTATTTGTAAAGCAGAGGCAGATAGTTATTTGGTATTGGTTTACTATTGTCACATGTTCAGAGTTACGGTGGAAAAACTTCTGTTTGCGTGCCATCCAGGCAGATCGTGTCATTAAGGTAGTAAAAAGAAAACAAAATGCAGAATATAATGTAGCAGTTACAAAGGAAATGCAGTGCAAGTAAACAAATAATGTGCAAGGGCCACGGTGAGGTAGATTGGGAGATCAAGAATTCACCTTTAGTGTACGAGAGGTCACTTCAAGAGTTTGATAACAGCAGACAGAAGCCGTCCTTCAGTCTGGTAGTAAGAAACGGGAGTGAAAGGTTACCAGGGGTAAGAGGGAATGAAGATTTGTGTTTCAGGTCAGATCCGCTGTAATTTTATTGAGTGCCAGAGCAGGGTTGAGGACAGTGTGGCCTTCAGCTGCTAATGCATTTATTCCTATGAATATATACCAGATGTCCTCTGAGGACTGGGTACACAAAAGTGTAATGATCTTCTTCACTCAGACTGCTCCAATGCTGCTTCAGTCAGCAGATCTAGTGCTGAGCTGGCTGACAGACCCCAAATCACAAATGTCAAGACCAAATCTCTAACTGGATCTGCATGTGACTACATAAAAGTCTGCATCAGTGCCTTCACAGCAGCTGTCATCTGAATCAGAATATAGTTCTGCATGTAAGCTGTGGTCAGAACATTTTTCTGGTGATGCAGCAAGACAGTTGGTAGTAAGGGTGTCTTGGTGATCAAATCAAAAGAGATGAAGTACTCACAATTGTTGGTGTGTGCACCTGACAGGTTGCAAATTGCACTTGCTCTGAAGGTGGTTTGGGGCTGTGATTTCTCTGCTTGCTGGTTGCAAGACGAGCTCCCCAGTGGAGACAGGCTTCACAAGGGCCTTCTTTTTGTGCAGTGGAGTCCCTCCTATTCTTTGCTATCTTTACCTAAATTGAGGTGGTGATGGACATTGAAATAACCTTTTCATTATCATCTTTCTGGAAGCTTGACCTCTGTGTGGAGCTGGAGAGAGTTGAGTGTCAATGGTTGGGTGGGTTTGTAGGAGAGGAGAGGGCAGTGGAATAACTGCGTCAAGTTGAATGTGTCAACATGAATGAGCAGTGTTGCCTGGATCTCACTTTGATGTATCTAATAAGGTCATGAAATTTCTTCCACTGTTAAGGGAGTTCTCGCCCCTGGCTGACTCCATCCCTGCCACCTTATGCTAGGCTCTTCTGATGGCTACACTGGCAGATCTGCTGCCAAACCTTCTCCATCACCCCCTCATCCAGTGCACCTGACATCCCTCTCTGGTCTCTGTCTCCTGTAGTGAGTAGTAGCTCTAACATTTGCACAATGCGATATTATCTCCCTCTTCCTCTGCATTTTTCTACTCTACATAAGTCTTTGTGTGTGTTGCTGCTGTCTGGCTGCTTGTCTTTAAGGGCTGATGCCCTTCTGTCATTGTCTTGCAGCAAAGTGTTGGCAGCTGCACTGAATTTACTGTGGTCCCACTGGGAACCATGTCAGTTCTGTTCTGGCATATTTTTCTGTATGTTAACCACCCTAGTGACCTGTCAAACTTTTTTTGGCTAATTTCATTATATTTTTGGAGGGGTCCCGATTTAGCATTTGTGCAAAATGCAGCAGTGGATTAGTGGATCAAAATGGAGTGAAATTCAATTACAGGACCTGTGTCTCTCTAAGAATTCACTAACCTGGTTTAAAAAACCTACTGTTGTTTGCTCTGTTTTCAGACCCCAAACCTCCTGGATTTTTGTTTGAAAGGCCCATTGAAAATCTGGGGCATTTGCAAGAGATTTGCACTTCTTGTTTACCACTGACCACAGCCTGTGTTAACTTTAATTAATCTCGTTGCATTGCGCAAAACAATTTAATACTATTCAAGATACAGAAGTGAGTACAGTGTATTTTGTGTGATGTTACATCCTAAACCTAGTTGTCCCTGAGTGGCTGAGTATTTATTATACAGGAGCAGCTTACTTTATGGTATCAGTTTTATTAGCTTAGTTGTAAGTTGGCTATCATTGGTGGTCATAAGAAACATCTGTATTGCTGTACTGCATAGTGCCTTTTTAAATCACTATGAAAAAGAGTAGCAGTAATGAGTGGAATTTCAAAAAAGGCACCTCACAAACAAAAACAGGATCCATTTTTCCTTACCCTTGTTATTTTTGTACAAGATTAATTTAAGTGCACATCTTTGCTCAAAACCTCCAGCTCAGTAATTTAAGAGTTGACTGAGATTCCTCTTGGTTTTGCGCAACTTTAAGTCTTTGACTGTAATGTCTCAACTTTACTCAGACAATTCCCAAAAAAAGTCTCCTGGTGATCCAAATTGACAGCCATTTGGCACTGTCTGTCAATTTATGTTTACCAATTAAAACCTTGGAGCCTTGAGAAGCCTTCTGATATTCAGATACCACTACAGAATCTGGAGTATTTGTGGTTTGTTTGGCATTAAACTGAACTGTTTTGCCTGCTCATTGTTCAAAGCTATTGTGATCTGACCGGGCAGGGTAAAAATAAAGCTGCAGCTTTTGTTTTAGTTGTGGATTGTAGTAAATGCTCAAGTATGCAAGATTTAGTTTCAGTGAGAACTATCGGGTTGTTTATCATTTCTTTCCAAATACAGTCTTTACACGAGGTTAACATTTGAAGATTGCAGCTACTTAATTTACAAAAAAAACTATGCTTTTTCTTTCATTCAATTAATTGATGTTGAGATAAGACTTTAAATTTTTGGGAGGAAGTAGCTGTAAAGGAGGTATTCTGTTCAAAGGCTGGGATTTTATTTTTATAGTTAGTCGCTGTTTTCTAGTCATTTTGCAGAAGAATCACATTTGCTTCCCCTTTGCACATTGTGAAAATATAACAAGGACAGAAGGCTATGAGAGGTCTCAGAGTAAAGGAGCAAAGCTTAGCACGACAAGGGACTAATATCAGCAGTCCTGTTCTTGCAAACCATCACGTAAGAGCCCTTAAATAGTTGCCGTCATCAGCTCTGGTCTCCTGCATATGGTCTCTTAGAACATGTGACAAAAAATGGCGAGGAGACTGAAGTAGCTATTCATGTGGTAGGAGTGGTCACTGGATTAAGTTTTAGTTATGTTGACAAGACTGTGTGTTCCTAGTTTCAACACTGCAGCCACTGCTTCTCTCTCTCTCTCTCTCTCCCCCTCTCTCTCCCTCTCTCCCCCCCACCCCCCTCTCTCTCTCTCTCTCTCTCTTTTTTTTCTAAAATCCACCTGCAGCAGTTGTGCTTGTACTATTTTGCTGCTGGACAATTATTGCCTGTTTTTTGCTCAGCAGGCAGTGAACAACAAAGGCGCAGGTCAATTCAGGACTTAACAATTATTGGAACTGAATCTAATCAGGTAAGACATTTATTTTTTTTAAAGTCTCACAGCATCTCTTAGGCCAACGTGATCCTAAAATTAATTATATTAAGCTATCAAGAATTTTTTTAAATGTCAGATAATGTACTAGAAAGAAGTTTTTCATATATTTAAAAGTAACATGGTAGATAAACTTTGACTTGTTATTATCAAAATTTTCACCAGATGTTTGATCGGCAGCAAATTAGTTATGAGCTACAGATTTCATTCTCCCATTCCAGTAAAGCCATAAGCTAGAGACCATGCATCATTTGGAGAAATAGTGAACATTTTTAAGCAGAGGAGGATGTATGACAATGGACCAATGGAAGTTCATCAATTCATCAATCTAGTTCCTTATTTCCCCCATTGGAACTTTAAGTGGAGCTATTGATTACCCAAATGTTTTATTTATATTTTTCCATCTCATGTCTATCTTTCCTAGTTTAGGAGTTTTTCCTTGCACTTATTTTAGCATTTAGCTCTCACTTATTTAAATTCATGACTGCTAGTTTCACTTGTCATATTATTGTTTTACCTTATCTGCACCATTCTGTATTTTTCACATGCTTGTGATTCTTCTTCACAGACAGCAACTGCACTTTTAGAGTTTTAGGAAACAGTATAAACAAATGTATGGGACAATGATTAAAAGATAATGGCTGAATCAAATGATGCGACATCTGTGCCCCATGATAAAATTGCTTTTAAAATAGTCTATATATACTTATTGGCACAATGTATACTTCTGATTTTGGGGAGCAGTCTTATAATATTTTCCTTTTTTTTGATGTTGAACATTGCAAGTCTGATGTGCCACTTGTGATCAATGGTTGCTTGCTAAATTGCATCAAATAAATTAATTCTAAGCTTCCTTTATTTTTTCCTGCACACCACTTCAAAGATTTTTTTATTCTCAGCCCTTCTCTAGCTCCGGCCCAAAATTTGAATACTGAATAGAAACTATTTGCTTTTATAATTACAGCTGATAATTCCCCTCTTTATGCTTCCACTCAATTTTACCTCTGCACCTGGCTACCAAGTCCCTGTTTGAAAACCAAGATCTTGAATACTAATCAACTGGCAAAATAACAAGTTAAGCATGCATCATAGTATAACAAACTTTTAGTAATTTGGATATAAACTTGCTGATTTCTGCAGTACCTTGTAGTCTTTTTTAGATGTAATAGACACACTGGATAAACTGCGATACTGGGTAATTTAAATTTGTGTTAAGCTGGAAAATTGGAGATTTTGTGTTTGGGAAAGTGAGAAGTTTATTTTTCTTGTCCCACTCTTAAAAGCACTAACTTCACAAGCACGAAGTTGTTCCTATCTAAATGATAAATTATTGAAATTACTGGCTCATCATGTTTGATTATGTTAGATTTAACTAAGATTAGAAGGGATGCCAAGACTTCAAAACATTTTGAATATCACATTCCACGATTCTGTACATTTTCCTATGAAATTGTACAGCCACCTTGGGCACTGTTCATGTGTTCCAAGGAATTATTAGACAGTTACGCTGGTTAAAAAAAAATGTAACCAAGCCAAATTTTGCTTTCATCTGCTGCTGACACATCTGCATCTGGCAGGGGTCACTAGATAACCATCAAGAACAAAAGACCTGGCTAAACTTCTTTAACAAAATGATACTGAGGCTATTTGTTGCACATTTCCTTTCTCTATTCCATTGTCTGTCTGCAGGAGAACAATGAATTTAACAGGAAGGTCAAGTTAGGACCTTCCTAGCTTATGTGGCTCAGTCATTGGTTATACTAAGTGATCCACAGAAAGAGTATAAAGCATGTTTTTTTTTAATTTATTCTGTTATCAGCAGATAATTGTTGTAATCTCTCATCATGTTTTCCAACTTCAGGTTCTTGCTATTTTCTGATGACCACCCCATCACTATTTGATTTTGTATCCAATGCTATAGATCATAGTGATATATACTGGATACATTTAGCAAGATTAACTTTCCTCAAACAAATATAAAGAAAATCACATAGAACAAATCACAAAAAGGTTGTAAAATTAAAGTAGTTAGTTTTATCCTTTTTCCCAATTTGTTATCTTCTTCTGTGATGGGAAGTTACTTTTATGGATTTTTATCATGTGGCAGAGTGAATTTTAAGTATTTGAATTCAAAACTAATTGTAGTTTTTGATAAAGTGGTAAAATCAGTTCAGAATTTATTTTGGCAGCACCTTTCAGAATAGCTAAAGCATACTTGTAAAGCAATTCAAACTCAGCTCTATAAAGAGCTCCGATATATCAAGGTACCTATTTGATTATCTGAACACAGTGATTGCTTTTCCACTTTTTACTGTTGAAATGTTATAGCAAATATGATTTGTTCAAGCAATATTATCATAAGGAATTTTATTCTGACTTCTATTGTTCACATATCCAGGGCAGCAGAAATAGCAGCCGCTCATCTAGTCCGAGTGTGAGGATGATCACTGCCACGGGAACTCCTTCTGAGAAAACTACTCGCAACTATGCATGGACACCAGATGAATTAACAGGTTTGTTATGGCTTTTATTTAAAACAGTCCAATTGATGGGATGGAATTCTAGAGAAATGGCATAGGGTTAATAAAAACAACTGTCTCGGTTTAATTTCCTGTAATGAGTATGCATTATATAGGGAGGTATGAAGTATACAGAAAATGTGATGACCACCTTTTTCTTGTGTCTCTGTCTCAAATATGTATCTATATTTTATATCGTCGTAGAGTCTTACAGCATGGAAACAGGCCCTTCGGTCCAAACTTGTCCATGCTGACTGAGTTGTCCAGCAAGCTAGTCCCATCTGCCCACATTTGGCCCATAACCCACTAAACCTCTCCTATCCATGTACTTAACTAGATGGCTTTTAAATGTGGCTAATGCGCCTGCCTCAACCACAATTTCTGGCAGCTCATTCCAAATACACACCACCCTTTGTGTCAAGAAGCTGCCCCTGATGTCCTTTTTATATCTCTTGCCTGACCTTAAACCTATGCCCTCTTGTTTTTAGCATCTCCTCCCTGGGAAAAAGACTATGTGCTTTCACGCTATCTATGCCCCTCATGATCTCATATAGCTCTATCAGGTATTTGTAGCATAAGTTTTGCATGCACTTTCTGTTTGGTCCTTGGTATCATGCTATTATGACACATGCATTGGGCTTTTAATTAGGTGTGTACTTTGGTGCAGGACTCTCCTTTTCTTGTTTTCACTCACGTATGTCTGACTGCCTCATACTTTGGACCCGCCCTGTTTCACCAGCAATTTGATTGAATGCCCTTTCCACACACTTAAACTAGTAATAGCAAAGTAGTCTGGGTGACGTTGATGAAACCAATGCAAATATTGGCCATTTTAAATACGAGTGATGCCCATAACCATTCATGTTCATCCTTTACACCTCTTCAAGATTCCATTTGCCCAGATCAGGCTCCATCTACAGAAATGACATGCTGCCATGTTGGAATTCTGCTAATTGCTCTGGTTCAGAAAAAACCGTTAAATTGTATTTTTTTAAAGCACGGCCATAATCTGGGAGGTTTGAAAAGTATTTTCCTATCAAAAATAATTAATTTGCTAAGAAATTATACACTGTGTGTATGTATAGTGTGTGTCGATAATATATATTGTTTCATTGATTTTAAATTATATTATTCCTTTCAGGAGGAATGGTATTCTCAATAAATATTCTTATTTTTGCTGTTTAAATCCATTAGCAGCTGTATTAATAAAATAGCACCAGGTAGCCACACAAGTACATCAAAGGATTCCTTTTAATTGAAGAAAAATAAATTGCATTAAATTGTTGTGTTTGTTTTTGTTGATTCTTCAGAAATCTTACATTTGACTTTACACAAATTTCAGCAATAATTTGAACTGGAAATTAAACACTGCAACTTTAAACAATTTGGGCATGGTTTCCCAAGTGTATTGAAAGCAGAAACTCAAAACCCAAACTGTATGCAAATAGTGTGACAGGAGGAAGTAATTAAGTACAACCTTACCAATGGTGCAGACATAAACTTTATGTTCTTTATAATGAGAATATAATTCTATCGACAAAATTGAAATGCATGGAGCTTTGAGTTATATGCTTCAGACTGGATAAGTGATAACATTGTGGTTCTGCAATGGGATGTAGATAGAAAACAGAACATTACAGCACAGTACAGGCCCTTCAGCCCACCATGTTGCGCCAACCTATATAAACACCTATTACATGATCAATATAACCCTTCCCTCCTACACAGCCCAAAACCCTCCATTTTCCTTACATCCATGTGCCTATCTAAGGGTCTTTATATTTCCCTATTGTATCAGCCTCTACCACCAAAACTACCTCTGACGTCACCCCTAAACTTTCCTCCTCTGACCTTAAACTGATGTCCTCTGGATAGATTGAGTAATTGGGCGAACACCTGGCCAATGAATTTTAACGTGGGGAAGTATGAGGTCATGTGCTTTTATAAGAGGAATTAAAAGGTGAGTTATTATCTAAATGGAGAGAGACTGCAAATGTTCAGAGGGATTTAGATGCTGTAGTGCATGAATCATAAAAAGTTAGCATACTGGTCCAAAGAAGGAAAACAGCATTGTGGCCTTTATTGCAAAGTTTAGGAATAGGGAGGTGTTGTTACAGTTGTACAGGATGTTGATGAGACCACATGGATGTGCTGGGAAGATACATGAATATGCTGGGAATGGAGGGATATGGATCATGTGCAGAAAGAAAAGATTTGGCATTGGGTTCAGCACAGACATCATGGGCTGAAGGGCTGTACTGTTCTATGTAATGTTCTCTGTAAATCTGCAGGGTAACCATTATAATCACTTTTAGAAACCCATTAAATCCTCTGGTCACTTACTTCTACTTTTCTAGAGGGGGTTATAGGAAAATATTGCACCGTACCTAAAGAAGGATAAATTGGCCTTTACAGAAGTGCTCCACAGATTTACCAAATGTTTCCACCTTTGCTGATGCGAAACTAAGTGGGAATATAAGGAGTTATTGGAGTGCAAGGAGGTTTCAAGGCAGTATAAACAACTAAGTGAATGGGCAAGAACATGGCAAATGGAGTATAGTGTGGAAAAATGTGTGCTTATCCACTTCAGAAGAAAAAAATCAAATGCTGAGTACTTATTAGATGGTCAGGGATTGGAAAATGTTGATGTTCAAAGGAACCTGAAGGTTCTTTTATATAAATCAAATGAAAGCTAACGTGTTGGTGCAGTAAACAATTAGGAAGGGAAATTTTAGCCTTTATATTGAAGTGTACTAGCTATAAGAAGAGGCTGGACAAACTTAGATTGTTTTCGCTGGAGCATCTGAGGCCAAGGGGCGACCTTATAAACTTAGGACAGGCACAGAGAAGATAGGGAGTCAGAGTCTTTTTCCCAGGGTGGAAAGATCAAATACTAGAGGACATGGTTTAAGAGGAGAGCGGGAAAGTTTAAAGGAGATGTGCTAGGCAAGTTTTTTTTTACACGGAGAGTATTAAGTGCCTTGAATGCTTTGCCATACAAGATGGTAGAAGCAGATATGATAGGAAAGATTAAGAGGCATTTCAACAGACTCATGAACCGGCAAGGCAAGACTCCATCACAGGCACAACCCTCTCCACCATCAAGGACATCTTTAAGAAGCAGTGCCTCAAGAAGGTGGCATCCATCACTAAGGACCCTCACCATCCGGGACATGCCCTTTTCTCGTTATTACCATCAGGGAGGAGGTAGATGAGCCTGAAGATTCACACTCAACAATTCAGGAACAGCTGCTTCCCCTCTGCCATCAGATTTCTGAATGGCCCATGAACCTATGAACACTACCTTGTGATTCCTTTTTTTGTGCATTATTTATTTTTGTAATTTATAGCAATTTTATGTCTTTGCACTGTACTGCTTCTGCAAAACAACAAATCTCACGTCACATAAGTCAGTGATAATAAATCTGATTCTGATTCAGAATAGAGGGATACTGACCAGGTGCAGGCAGATGGGATTAGTTTAGATTGGCATCATGGTTGGCGCAGACACAGTGGACTGAAGGGCCTGTTCCTACACTGGACTGTTTGTTCTATGTTCTTTGTACAAATGGATTTGAGTACAAAAAAACCATTTCTTACGACAATTATATGGAGTCTTTTTGAGACCACTCCTAGAGTATTGTGTACAGTTTTGGCTTCCTTATCTAAATAAAATGTATATGTTACTACAGAGGGATTGCCACAAAAGTCGACTTAAACTGAAATGGTGGGTCTGTCAGATGAGAAGAACTTGAATTGGGTAGGTCTCTATTATCCAGAGCTTAGAAGAATGTGTGGTGGCATCATTGAAGCATACAAAACGTTTAAGAGAGCTCAACATATTAGATAAGAAAAGAATGTTTCCCTTGGCTAGAGAGTCTCGATGTAGAAGTCACATTCTCAAAATAAGGAGCAGGGCACGTGGGACTGAAATGAGGAGAAATTTCTTCATTCGAGTGGTGGTGAATCTTTGGAATTCTCTTTTCTGAAGCACTGTGGAGGCTGAATCATGGATTACATTCAAAAAAGAGACTGAAGGATATTGGAGGAATTGAGGGATAAGTGAATGAGGCAGGAAAATTGTGTTCAAATAGAATTTCAGCCTTGGTTTTGTTGAGTGACAGAGCAGGATCCAGGAGCCAAATAACCTACTCCTGTGCCTACTTACTATAGGTGAACTCCAGCAGTTGAATTTTGAGTGTTTACAAAACCTAGTATTGTTTTCCCTGAATGATTTGGTTGAAAGTTTCTAATTGTAAGGGAAAATGAAAAGGTAGATATGGAAAAAGTATTACTGTTGGTTGGGAGTTCAGGAATAGGAAGCAAGATCTAAAAGTTAGAGCCAGGCTTTTCGGGACACGTAGAGGGCAGTAAAGATTTGGAACTCTGCCGACAACTGTTGATGTCTCTTGTTAATTTTAAATCTTAGGATCCAGGGTCTTTTTTAAACAAATGTGTTGAGGCATGTAGTCAAACATTTTTTTTGGAGTTATGTCACAGATCTACAATGATTTCATTGAATTATGGGACAGGCTCAAGCTGAATGGCCTCCTCTGCCTATTTCTGCAAGCCACCTGTGTGCTTAATCACCTGTAATTTCAATGCCTGTCTTTATTAATCTATCACTTTCCTTGGCCTGTTCATCATCTCCGGTGTGGTTCTCATTCTTGCCACTTAGTCCAAGGAACATATGGTGGACAACTGACTTACTTAACTATTCATCATTAGTTGTCATCCATCAGAACTGATTATTTGCATGATCTTCTAGAACACATTAAAAATTGTCGTCTTAACCCCTTTACTTTTCTTTCTCTGTACAGACTTTCAACAAAAGGAGCAAAGTGCTCGTGAGCTATTTTGTCACTAAGGAGAATACCTTTTCAGTTGTTTCTCTCTGGTTAGCCCACCAAGACAAAATTCTTCTCGGGATTTTCTTGGTCTACCCTAGATATTGTATCTAATTTCTGTTCTTTCTCCCTGTATACCCTACCACTGCTTTTCCCCAATCTCCAACCTCCCTTCCTTTTATTGCTTCCCAAATCCAAGCTAATCTTTCCTCCAACTCTAATCAAGTTGTTGCCTTAAAAGGGCACTGGTTGAAGTTGAAAATTGCATTCCAAGTGACTCTGAACGTTAAAGGTATTCTTCCTCATCCCCCACTGCCCATATGTGGCCTTTGATTGAACGCCGCCTTCCAGTTGGATGGGATTGCCCTCACTTAATTAATTACATGTTTATTTTTCTCGTCATGGCAGAGAATCACCAAAAATAGTTTCTCTTCCAAAGTTGTCTCTGGAGTTCTACAAGAATCAGTCCATGTAACCCTCTCATTTCCCATTGATACACTAGTAATGGTAATTCAAGTGCAGAAGGCTCGTATTAGTGCCATGAAATTACAAGGTTATTGTAAGATCCATCTGGTTGCTGATCTTCAGAAAACTAAATCTGCCGTTCTTGCTTGGTTGCTGATGCAAATGAAATTGGCACATAACTGCCAAACGTCATCTAAATTTTCACTCAGCAAGCTAGAGGAGGGAAAAAAATTTGGGTAAAGGCATTCCTGTCTGCCTGTCTCAAACTGTCCATCATTCATGTGGCAGTTGAAATCCCTGTCGTAGCATCTAAGTGAGTGCTAAAATGGAACTTCCAGAGGGCAGACTGCATTGGTTTTACTACTGAGGTGGAGGAAACTATCCATTGCATTGCTCCAACACCAAAACAGAGAAATCTTCTTGTAGACACATTCTACAGATGCTGGAATCTGGAGCAACACACACAAAAAGTGCTTGAGGAACTCAGCAGGTCAGGCAGCATCTATGGAGGGAAATAAACAGTCGATGTTTTGGGTCGAGACCCTTCATCAGGACTGGAAAGCAAGAGGACAGAAGCCAGAATAAAAAGATCGGGGGAGGGGGAGAAGCACATGCAGGCAGGCGAGAGGGGGGAGAGAGGGGGGGAGATGTAAGAAGTTGAGAGGTGATAGGTAGAAGAGGCAAAGGGCTGTAGAAGAAGGGATCCAGTAAGAGAGGGCAGTGGATCGTGGAATAAAGGGAAGGAGGTGGGGAATAGATGGGTAGGTCATGAGGGTGGGGGAAGGGAAAAGAGGAGGGGATAGGGAGCCACAGGAATGATGGAAGACACAGGAGGGAAGGGGGAAGGAGGGAGAAAAAAGGAGAAGAGGGGAGGGGTTACCAGAAGTCAGAGAAATTGAGGTTGTGGCCGTCAGGTTGGAGACTACCAGGGCAGAATATGAGATGTTGTTTCTCCAACCTATGTCGGGCCTCAACGTGGCAGTAGAGGAGGCCATGTCGGTATGGGAGTGGGATATGGAATTGAAGTGGCTGGCCACTGGGAGGTCCTTGCTTTTACAGCGGATGGAGTAAAGATGCTCGACGAAGTGGTCACCCAGTCTGCGTCGGGTCTCACCGATGTAGAGGAGGCCACACCAGGAGCACCAGATGCAATAAATGACACCTTTGGATTCACAGGTGAAGCGCTGCCTCACCTGGAAGGACTGTTTAGGGCCCTGAATGGTGATGAGGGAGGAAGTGTAGGGGCAGGTGTAGCACTTAGTGCGGTTTCAGAGATAAGGGCCAGGAGGGTCATCAGTGGGGAGGGATGAGTGGACAAGGGAATTGCAGAGAGCGCGATCCCTGTGGAGAGCGGTGGGGTGGGGGGGGAGAGGGGAAGATGTGCCTGGTGACGGGATCCCGTTGGAGGTGGCGGAAGTTGCAGAGATTGATGTGTTGGATGCGGAGGCTCGTGTGTGGTAGGTGAGGACAAGGGGACCCCTGTCCCTGTTATGTCAGGGGGGAATGGGCCAAGTGTTGACATACGGGAAATGGAGGAGATGCGGGTGAGGGCAGCATTGATGGTGGTGGAAGGGCCTTTTGCGGCCCTCCTTATGGCTACAATAAAGGAGAACGTCCCCCAAGGTTTCAGCGAGCAGTTTGAGCCCGAAGTGTGAAACCTTCTCAAATGAAATCAACATCCCACCTTTTCTCTGCAACCCCTACTGCCCCTCAACTTTTCAAGATATCTGCTCTCTGCATACCACCCTTCTGTATTTCACCAGTTTTCGTTGTTACACCATTCGCAATCCAGATGTTGGTTGTTTTGCACCTAAACTATGGAAATTCTTTCCTCGCCCTCTCGTTCTGCTTTACTTTCTGCACCCATAAAACCCACTTTTTTACTCAAGTTTTTCAGTGTTTGTATTTTAATGCATCTAATTGTGTTTGAAGGCACTACTGTGAAGTGCCTTGGAATAGCTTATTACATTAAAGATGCTATATAAATGCTGGCGGTTGTTGCATTCATTGATGTGTACATGTATTTATTGACAGGTCAAAGGCCAAGAGGTTATTGCAGTAAACCAATTTGAACTTAAATTTTGTTCAAATAACTACTGTAAATGAAGGCAATCAGACGTTGAGTGGTTTCAATTGACTGTTGGGCATAGGTCTGGCATACATGTGGCAGATTAATTGACTGAATTTGAACTCTTTTAAACTGAACTTTAAGTGTAGCATCAATATGCAAAAGAGAGCTGAGTGAAGTTTGGCCTCTAATCAATGCAGCTTCAGATCATTAACAATGGGTCAATGTACCTGCGTTTGAAAATCTGGGTGCAGTGTGATAAAGCTGTCAAATGGGTGCAATCAGTAGCAATCCACCATGCCACTGGTGCTTGGCTTGTTTTGTGCACAACTGAGATGAGGTGAAATTTCTTCATATGGAGGGTAGTGAAACTACAGCATTCACTAACAAAGAGGGCTACAAAGGCTCGGCCACTTGGTATACAAAAGACCAGAGTATTAGGGAAATAAAGGTATCGGGTTTGCACAGGGAAGTGATGCTGAGGTAAAAGGTCAACCATGATCTTACTGAAAGAACAGGCATGATTTGCTAAATGGCTTCTTCCTGTTCCTGTCTCAAGTTGTTATTACTGCTCTGATCGAAATTACATTTGTAGTAGTTTAAAAGCTCATATTTAAATGATATAATATTTTGTGCTGATTCAGTCAGGTCTTGCCAAAATACACTAGTGTCTGATGGAAAAGGAAAGCACTCACAAGCCCACATTCAACTCTAGCACAGCTCAAAAATTGAGCTAATAAAATAAATCCGCTCTTTTGGAAACCTAAAGTTTATTTGTTAAGCTTTATTCACCATTTAAATACACCTCAATATTTTTCATAGGTTCTTCCAGTTATTGGATATATTTTTGTGAAATTGGATCAGAAATTCAAATCTTTAATATTTTACTTTTTGAGAATGAAGGAATTTAAAGAATATTGATGTGATTGAGCTACAGGGTTGTCAGGTGTGGACGGATGAGATACTTGACAAGGACTTTACTGGTCACTTGATTAAACTAACTACCACAACAAGACCTGATACAATGTGTTTGTACTGGAATTTTTTTTCAATAGACACCACCACGTAACTTGCTGCGTTTGGGGCTGCTGTTTTTTAAAAAAATGTTCCTCTCTCCATTTCAATCTTACAATTAGTTTTAGTTTATGAAACATGACAAAAAAAGGGAAAAACTTTGATGTGTAATAGGTATGCTATTAAATAATTATGGACCAGTTTGTCTTTCTGTTTAATTAGGCCCCCTTCCCTATGGTATACATTGGTGCAGCAGTTAAGACCAATAATCCAGAGACCCAAGTTCAAATGTCACCATGGAATCTATGAAATTATAATTTAATTAATAATCTAGCATTTTAAAGAAAATCACCATGATTGCATGAATACATGAAGAGGATCAGGAGTAGGCCATTTGGCTCCAGAGCTTGGTCTGCCATTTAATAAAATCATGATGACCACAGAACCACTGAGTAGTTCTAACTGTCATTCACTGACGAACTTCAGGGAGGAAAATCTACCTTCCTTAGCCTGTCTGGTCTTTACATGACTCCAGACTCTCAAATGTGGTTGATTCTTAAATGGCCAAGCAAACATCTCAGGCTGAAGAGCGTTTAGGGTTGGGCAATAAATGCTGATCTTTCAAGCGACAAGCAAATCCTGAAAAATAAATGAAAAAGATCAATGGCCAATATCTAAGTGATTTACCATCAGTCCAAAAGCTAAAAGTAATATTCTTGTTACTATAGTTCAGATGCTGGTTATATCATTTGTCCTTGCATGATCTTGGTTGACTTTGGAAAACATTTAAGAAAATGAATAGAATATTGAATTACACAGCCAAAATAATCGTGTGTGAGTCAACTCAAATAGTTCCTTAATTGTATAGTCGCATAACTTTAACTTGCATACTGTGGCCAGTGTGGCTAATAATTCCAAAGAGATGGCATTGAAATGGGGCAGTTCAGAAAAGAACTGCTTCAAACATTATGTGGGAATAATGAAATAACTTAAGAAGTAATTGAAGATTATTAACAGCTATTTTTACATACTTTAATTGTTGTCAATTGTTTTCTTTTAAAGCCCACTTACGTCACGAACTGATTGAAAAGGGACTAAAAACAATGTCGCCAATGTTGATCAAAGACTAGTTAGTGTACATGCAGAGTATAGGCCAATATTTTGATCATCTTCACTTGTATTCTCATTCTCCACCCTCCCGAATTGCTATCTAAGATCAGGATCTTGCCCCTTGAAGCAGTGACAGTAAAAGTCCATCCCCTACTACCATGCAAAAGTTGTGAATCAAGACCTCCCATTGCACCACTGTAGTGTGTGCATCTCTTCTGAAATACAACATTCTAAGGCAAAGTTTAAATAATGAAGAAAGAATATGAGGAAAAATACTCTCTCACTTGCTGGAGCTATAGATAGCCTAAATCCACTTGAACAAACAGCTGGTCTGTGAAACTTGTTTTATAAATGATGTTCTTTACCAGACTAAGCAAGCAGCTGCCCTCAGACAGCTGGACTTTGACAAGATTTGAAGTCAGTTCCCATAAATAAACATAACGAAATGTATGTAACCTAATAATTTGAGTTAATGCTCTAACAATTATTTTCCAGATACAAATGGTTCTGATAACTCTATCCCAATGGCATATCTTACGCTGGATCACCAGTTACAGGTAAGAATGTCACTATGCGCCTAAAACTATTTTGATTGATTATTTTAAATACTAAGCATTAACTCACTGTGAAGCTTAATATTTGGGTTCTCTGTGCTTGTGTTCTGAATCATTCTCTCAAGGAAATAATTTATACTAATTTATGAAGTGAACATGCAGTTGAATAAGTGTTCTTGTGACATAAAATACAAAGTTTTACACTCCGTAAGTGGTCTGTTCCTCACTGAATTTTAGGTGACTGAAGACAAGGGGAATTCCTTGAGCACTTGTTTCAGCTGTTATCTTGGCAATAAGAACAGAAAATGCTGGAAGTGCTCAGCCGGACAGGGCATTATCTGTGGTAAAAGTAATCAAGTTAATGTTTCAGTTCCATGGAAATGCCCGATACCAGGAGCAGGATGACACTTTTATAGATTGAGTGGGAACAACGTGAGGTTATCCTTGCCCTTCCGTACCATTGGCTAGTGTCTTTTCCACATCAATGCCTGTGTACTGATGTAGTTAAGGATTTAGTAAATCTGGCCCTGTTCTTATCTATTCTTCCACCATGTGCATTGAATATAACCCCTCTATAAACTTGAAGATCCATTGTTTCCTGATAATTCTGATAAACCTATGTATTTAATTTTCCATCTGTGGTTTTTAGATTAGCTTTTAAAGGCATGCTTAAAGGCAATTTTCATTTGTGATTTTACATTTCTCTGCAGCCACTAGCCCCATGTCCAAACTCCAAAGAATCCATGTCTGTATTTGAGCAGCATTGCAAAATGGCTCAGGAATACCTGAAAGTTCAAACTGAAATAGCATTGTTACTACAGAGAAAGTAAGTGAGAGTTATTTGTATTTTCCTTGTTGTACAAGGGATAAGTTAATGTCAAACCTGCAAGTTTTTGTTGTTGCAAGTTCTGATAATATTGCATTACTACACAGCATCTCTGAGACAGAGTGACGATGAAAAAATAACTTGTTACGTGTGTCTGCCAGTTTTTTTTTGTTCTTGGGATGGTGGAATCAAAGTTAATTTGGGTGCCCTGAGAAGGAGATGGCAGACAGACCACAACATTCAAGCAACAAGAGCAAGGGAGATATTGAATACTCTGATCAGGGGCTAGTCTTTTGACCCCTGAAAACCTCACTATCATCTAGAAGATTCAAATAGGTGTCAAATTGCAATGGTCACATAACTATAGGCTTGACAAGACTGAAAAATCTTGATGTTGTTCAGGTCTGTGCAGATAACTTGGGTGCAATTCTAAACACCAGATTCATCATCTGTCCCAGCATTATTTTGTAAACTGTGATTGCACTATGCATTATCCACAGGTTGTATTTCCAGAGCTCATCAAAGTTACTTCAACAGCAACCCTCTAGCACATGACTTCTCACCAGGGACAAAAATAGCAATTGTGAAAGAAAACCTTCATCCTCTCCATGAGCCTCCACCTCCCTTCTAATGATGGTGTTCCCACTGTTATATTGACCCAGGGATGTTGAAAAGGAAGAGCAGGGAAATTTCTCCCCAATGTCCTGATAAAGATATCTCTCAACCAACTTCATAAATGGGGGAGAAACTAGAGAAAGATACAAGTTCTGGTCTCAGCCAAGTGGGAAGCTTCGAAGAAATTTAACCTGGTGGGTGAGGGCAAGTGGGAGAAACAATAGTGGCAAATAAATGGATCAGAATTAGAATCAGATTTATTATCACCAGACTTAGATGAAGTGAACTTTGTTGTTTTGTGGCAGTAGTACAGTGCAAGGACATAAAATTACTATAAATGACAAAAATCTTAAGAATTTGACATTCATGAACTCGCAAGCTGTTGGCAGGGTTGATAAGGCGCAAGGTATTTAAGAAAAAAAAGCTTGCAGCAGAAATTAACTGGGAGTTATTTTTGCAGTCAATGCCAACATGATCCCAGAATTATTAGCAGTTTAGGCAGAGAAAAGCAAGACATAATAGAATTTTGTGGCCTAACCAGATTTGGTAATGAATGCATAAACTGTTTGTCTGCTATACATGTTCAAATGTGCATTCCTTGGAAATTGGGTAGTGGTAGTTAGAAACGTACCTGTGGAATAACCAGTTGAGAGAGATTGATGGTCTTAATAGGAACCCTGTCATAAACAGTGTTGAGGATGTGACTGAGCTTATTGGTAACAGTAGAAATGTCCTGGTGAATGAAGGCTAAATGGCTGCATACCCTTTGAATGTAGGAAAAGTAGAAATATAGTTATTGGGGAGTGCAGTTTTGCTTCTCCTTCCAGGCTCACTGCAGGAGAAAGCTGGGTTGTGATTGTTTGGAGGGTGGGGTGGGGTAAGTGAATGAAGTCTGGGAATAATATGTGGAAACCTTCAGAAATGGCTTCTTCTGTGTTATAATAGAATTAGTGAGGCCAAAGGGGATGGTGTGGTTGAGGGGGTTGCTGTGAATTATGAGATGGGTGTATTGTAGGTGGCAAAGTAGCTGCTATCTCACAGCTCCAGCGACTAAGGTGCGATCCTGACCTCAGCAGATATCTGTGGAGTTTGTGTGCTCTCTCTGTCTGACTGCCTAGATTTCGTCCCACATCCTAAAAACACGCATTTTGGCAGGGTAATTGCATATTGTAAATTGCCCTTAGTGTACGGTGATTTGGAATAGTTGATAGGCATGTGGGATGAATGAAATAGGATTATTGTAGGACTAGTGGTATGGATGGTTGATGGTTGGCATGGGCTCAGTAGGCTGGAAGGCATGTTTCCTTGCTATATCTCCCCATGACTCTATGTGAGGGGAGAGATGAAGGGAGGACAGTGAAATTTCAGGTGAGAGAATGGTAAGCTGAAAATGAAATCATCTTGTTTCCACCCGTATGCAAACTCCCTGCAAGTTCTGTTTGTTTTTCACTCTGAGCTAGCTGACCTGGTTAAGCAAACCCTTGATTTTAAAATTCTTGTCTTGACTTTTGAATATTTCCAGAGCTTTGCCTCCCTCCTCTGTGGATCTGCAGACTAGTATGTTTGTGCTAAATAGACCTCTTCCATACTTTCAATTCTGATTGCTCTACCTGATGCTGAGGTTCAAAACTCTACAACTTGCTCCCTGATATTATTCTAGTAAATATCACTTGCATCCTCTCTCATTGATTCAAAAACATATTTTGTAGTATGGTATTAACACATACAAAGTTCAGTAACTTTTTAAAATTTGATTCTAAATTATAGGCAAGAATTAATAGCAGAACTGGACCAGGATGAAAAAGATCAACAGAATACCTCCCGACTGGTTCAAGAACATAAGAAGCTTTTGGAAGAAAACAAAAGTTTATCTACATACTATCAAGAATGTAAGAAGCGGCTAGAATACATAAGAGCCCAGCAGCAAAAGCGGCAGGGCACATCCTGAGGCAATGGAATGCATGGGCCCTTGTATCTATGCTACATGCCCGAGACTATTGCTTAGTCACACAAAGACTGATTTTATTGGGAGATGACCTGTTATGGATAACTTAATTCAGTGTTCGGGCCTTTCTGTTGTGTTCTGGAAGTGGATTTCTGTGCATCTCCATTGCAGCCTTGTACATCTGACAAACATTGTCTTTAGTTGATTTTTTTTTAAATAGGTTAGTATTTAATTTCATTCCATGCATATTTTAGTTCGATCACCAATTAGATTTGAGAGATGTTTTAGATAAAATTGTGGCAATAAATTATTTGTAAGAAACTGCAATTCAGTTAAGATGTTACAAGAAGGGAAGGGAATATCTAAACCAAAACAAACTGATTGTTATGCCCCACTGATCATTCTTACCTGTTATGGACTTAATTGCTCATAATGCTGGATGCTAATGTGCCTTGGAGGCTAGCAGTATTTTCCTTTGGTCACCATATGTTAACTATAATATTCTTTAATTGGGACAGATCTGCAGTAATGGTAGCTGTCCAGTGCTCTATGCTAATTAAAAAAAAAGATCCTATTGCTGGATATTTTGGAACGTTCTGAAAGTATCCAGTAGTATTAATCTCTGAGGTATTTGTAATGTGAAATTAAATAGAGTGCATTGAGCATAGCTATTCCAAACTCATATTGCACAGTTTGTCCTACAGAAGGAGAAACACTTTTTTAAAAAAGAATTCCAGAAGCTTTTATAAACTGAAAACAGCAGTATCTTGATAGCTGTCTTCGGTGCTGATGCCACTACACTAACTTTGTTTTTTCACTGATGTGGACGGTATGTGTCATACAGCCTTAAGTTTTAAATGTTAAATAAATATATATATGTAGAAAATTATCTTGGACATAACAGTTATGTTAGAAAGCTAAATCTGAAGTAAGTAAAAGTCATTCATGAAGCATATGGGGTGATCCAGTGTGCAGGGAACAGTACTCACAATGCACTCAGCCCAATAACCTTTTATATTCTGTGATGTGTTTCCTGGGAATACTGGATCAATGAACCATCCTTGTATGCTTTATTTTATGCCGTCCTAAAGTTAGGCTCTAAAATTTATCTGTAGGGAAATTGAAGATTTGTCCAAGAGATGATTACAGATTTGTTGAAGCGGCACGGTAGCGTAGCGGTTAGCGCGACGCTATTACAGCGCCAGCGATCGGGGTTCGATTCCCGTCGCTGTCTGTAAGGAGTTTGTACATTCTCCCGTGTCTGCGTGGGTTTCCTCCGGGTGCTCCGGTTTCCTCCCACATTGCAAAGACGTACGGGTAGGTTAATTTGGGTTTAAAATGGGCGGCGTGGACTCGTTGGGCCGGAAGGGCCTATTACCACACTGTAAATAAAAAAAAATTAAAGTTTTCTTTTATTGTATAATTGGCCACCACAAAATAATACCCCTATGGATTTTAGCAGAGTGGTATTTTTTTCAATAATCAGGTTTGAAAGTATGTTCACATAACAAAATGGAACTTGGTTGAAGACAACAAGTTGGACAAATTGCACTTTATTTTTTTCTTAGCATGGAGCATGGATGGGCTTGTGAGACATGCAGCTGGGCCAGGTGGAGTTAGCAGTACTGTAATTGTTTACATTCTCTAAATTAGCATTGGCAGAGGATCCACAAAGGATTTATTAATGTGACATAAGTGAAATGTTGGTTGCTTTGGTAGATCCAGCCTGAGCAGAACCTTACGGTTAGTTGCTCAGCCAGACACTTGCTCATTCTTATGGGAGATAGGTCATTATAATTCTGGAAGTTACAACCACAATTTCAAAGCAAGTATTTTTGTTAGAGATGGTATCCTTTTTGAAGGATGTATATAAGCTGGATTAAAACAATCGGATAAGAACTCCTTTGAGCAGCTTGTTTTACTTGTTTGAGTCAAAAGAAAGCTCATGTCTTTTCATTTAAATGTATTCACTCCAGTAAAAGGATAGTCATTCAGTTATAGTCAGCTGTCTTGTTCAACAGTTGAATAAAACTTTAAGCCATTGGACCCTCTTGAGGACTGCAGAAGCATATCTGCATCAAAATATTAGGATTAGTTTTCTTGTTCAGTTTATTCCAATATGCTGTGAACAAACAAAATTCTGTGGTTCTCTCTATTTCTATATTTCACTTTATTTTCACTAATGCAAGAAATTAGTGTTTGCAGATTTTATACAAAAAAAACTTCAACAGATTCTGTAAAACAACAACTGTATATACATATATATTTATTTGAAAGAGTGGCTTATTTTGAATGGTATTTTGTAGGTCAAACTTTTTTTTCCAGGGAGGGTTGGGTTAAATTGTAATGTTCATTGGTCAACTGATTGAGGGATACTGGCTGTCAATAGAAAGTTGAAATACCTCAACAAAATTAATGGAGTCTGCTTATTAGGCTAATTCTGCAGCCATCTGTTAGAATTCAAAACAATAACCAATCTTGTGTTAATTTATGTACATTTTAGCATGCTTTTTAATTGCTCAATAAGGTCCTTTCCCAGAGTCTTCAGAAATTATGAATTTTTTATTTGGTATATCCTTCTACCTGCTTGTTTATTTCTACACATTCTTGTCAGCTTTTTAACTTGAAAACACTTCATTTATGAATAAATTCACCAGGATGGCATGGTACCATGCTGAATAGACCAAAAACTTTGGTCTAGTTTCCCTGACGGTCAGGGTTGCACTGGGGATGATATAATTGGCTGCCTTGAACTTTGGCAAGAGAGATAAATCTCACTCCTGCAGCCTGTGTAGGAAAGAAATAACGTGTGCAGGCATTGAGTGAGAGTAGTAGTCTGCTCAACTGTGATGCTCTCCCACATTTGGATTGCTAACTCGCAGCCTAAGCTCCCGCATGAAGAATGCCAATGTATGCAAGTTACTAGTGTGCTGTTGGCATTTGTAGAACTGTGTACCAGCATGAAATAGTATTACCAGAAAATAAGATCGGTACATGGGAGGGGAAGGGAGAGGTACCTCTTTAGAAAATGGCTTTGTTTGAAAAGTGGGTTGTGTATGCATTTAGGGATGAGGGCTGTGTTTTCAGACATGTTTGCTGTTATTGAATCTAAAAGGTGAGTCCTTGGAGGACTGCAATAGCATTTACAAAGAAAAATAAAGTTTAGAAGTTTTTCATTTACTTCAATGTCAGTTAAGAAATCTGATGTTGTGCCTTAGATGTAATTAAGGATAAACTATTTTTACAGCTAAGCTCCAATTTCAGCTTTGAGTATTGGACTGCATCTTTGTTAAAGAAGGGTCCAAATAGTGCTTCAAGTAATTTTGTCTGAAAGTTTCATGAGGAAACAAGCGTGTTAACTGACATAAAAGAGAATATGAATCATGTCCTAGGTTACTTAACTAACTCACAATGGCCCTGCTTTATGCAAAATTCTGAGGTCTTGCATATCAGATTAATAAAGGCCCTCCTGCCAAAAAATCTCTAAACAACAAAGTAAGTCTCCCATGTTTACTTGAATAGGTTTATAGAATTCCAAATAAAAATGCATATTTGCTATGTCTTTTGCATAGCTTGCAGTGTTAAGTATAATTCCAAACTACATAATTCAGCTTTATATGCTATTTGAAAGCACGTGAGGTAAGAATTTCAAGATTCTACCAAAATAGTTGTATATATTTAAGTGGTATTTATATTTCAATGCATATAATAATTTGAACATTGATTTCCTGAATAATTTCTGAATGATTTTTGGTGATTTTCATTTGGACAGAAAAGACAGCAAAACTTTCTGCCATTACTTGCATACCTATTGGATAAAACTTCTAGTCTAAATGGCTCTTTCTGTGCCAAATGCCCACAACACTTTTCACCACTAATCTACCCACATGAGGATTCCTATTCTTTACTGTGGAATTTGAGCAGTATTAATTAGCTTTCTTTAGCAGTTTCTGCAGCCAGATGAAGAGGCCTGATTCACTCCTGAAATTGGGCCTTGGGTTAATTTCAATTGAGCTGGCAAACTGAAGATCAAAAAGCAACTTGCTGATGAAGTAAAGTGGGAGTTTTGGCAGCTGCTTGTATCATAGCAAAGCTTGAGTCAGTGAGGAACAAGAGCACTTGAATCAGGTAGTAGTCCTGGTTTAATTGAATGCAGCCAGCTACCTTATCAAACCTATCTTCCAGAGAAAACCTCAAACAGGAGGTAGACCCTTTGCTAATGCAAGTAAGTGGCCTGTCTCCTTCAAATGTGGCACTGCATGGTGGATTTTTATCAATATGTAAATGACACATTTCTAGTTTGTATTAATCATTCACTTTCTGCTGCTATACTGGAGGCTTAGTGCCCAAAACAAAGCACTGCATTGTCAAATTTCTGGGCTGGCTTTAATAATTGAATAAATACTCATGGGTAGATTTATTCAAATTAATAAAATCCAGTGTTTGTAAAATTCAAGGTGAATTGTTTAGTTTGCTATGTCAACAGATTTTTTGTTCAGATAATTGTATTTTCAAAAAACCCTCTAATCAATGCAGTTTGATTACTTGAAACAGGGCATGTGTCAATTTTGAATGTTACCTTTCCTAAACAATTTCTAAGCTAGCAACTATTACAAGTATTACTGTTTAATAATTATTATTTTTCCCTGTAATCGCAAATCTGTTCAAGAAACTTCTGTGTCGAAGGAGTCTGCATGTTTTTTTTCTAAATTGAAGTCAGAATAAGCTTATGACTCCATGACAGAGAAGTAATGATTAAAAAACAACAAAAGATGTAGATTTTTTTTTAGTTTAAATTAAGTTGAACAAAACAAACACAATGGGCATTGAATCTGAACCACAATAATAATTCCACCAATCAATCAACTAATTATCTCCAAATTCAGATTTCATTCTGAATTATCGAAGTATTGCTGAGAATTGCTTTGAAATGTTTATAAAATAATATTTTATGACTGCAAGAAATTTGTGAACTTTTCACTGTGAGTGAAATCAATCACTTGGTTACAATGCTATGTAGACTTTTGCAATGCTAAGTATGGTCGCCCAACCTCGGGTAGTGTGCTGCATCTGAGCTATTTTGGGTAAATCCTCTGAAGGAAGTAGTCTGATGAATGAACTATTAGAAAAAAGGAATTGAAAGCATATCGGATGGCTTTTTGGAAAACTGCTATGATTTCTATGATTTGCAATGGAGTAAATGGGAAACTAATGAAAAAGTTAATAATTTCTATGCCTTTCAGAACGAAAGCTCTGAGTAAATTTCAGCCAGGACTGTATCTTTTACCTTCCATGCTACAGCTGACAGCATTACTATAGTACAGTGGATCTTCAAGACATATGCACATACCTTTCTCCAGCTCCAGGCATGTGCTACATTTTTCATCCTCCCCCAGCCTTGTGTTTCTCTGTGTATATATGGGTGTATGTGCACTAATTCTCCTCCTCTTGTGGCAGAAGAGCTCCACACATTGTTTCCTACATTTTCATTTGTTCTTAATCTTTAGTAGTCCTTCAGTTTTGGCCATGGTCTTGAGGTCTAATTCTTAGAGTTTCGGTGGAGAAAATATTCAAATGAACTATTTTCAGTGTGAAAAGAAATTGGATATCCAGTGATTCATACTCCAACTATAAAATGTCAACCGGCTATTTCAAATATTCTCAACCTTATTTTTTTACATAAATCATTTTAATCATTCATAGTTCATTTTCAACTTGTGAAGCAGACCCATTATGCAGAGCATTAAAAGCTTGTTGGTGGTGCAGCTTTTATACTACCTGAAAAGATTCTGCTGTATAAGATGTGTTTTTAAAATTCTGACTTTTTTGTTTTGTTAGGATTGAAATTTATCATGCAAAAATACGTGATAAATGTCAATCCTGCTCAAGAGGATGCACAAAGAAGACCTGTACCTTAAACAGTGAAAACTGATGTTGTATCAGAGTGTGCAACTGTTCAAGTTTTTGGAGATGTCAACAGGTTGAGCTACTACAGTCTTTCAATAGAAAACAATTGGGTGAATTGAGGAGAGAGGAAATAAATTCATGTTTGCCAAAGGACTCCAATAATCATACATAAACTTGGCAAGGAAAACCTGGAACCAATTGGCCTACTATGTCCCTATTTATTTAAATGCTATTTTACTACTTTTATGAAGGAAAATAGATTTCAACTTGGAAAAGATTAAATGCAAAGTTCCAGGTAAGATACATCAGCATTTTCTGTATTGTTCATTCAGAGCCCTTTGCTGACCCATTCTGTGATGCTTGAGAGATACCTCAAATAAATTCTTTGAGACTGTAACTGAGGTTTGCAATCCTGTCATGGAGATGCTCATTACCATAAAATGTTAATCCAGCATGTTTAGGACTTTGGAAAATCTGCCATCTGGCACCAGACTATTGGATGTTATTTTCATTCACTTTTTAAGATACACAGTAACATTTCAGTCAACCAGGTAAATTTTTAAACTGAGAGCATCCAAGAGAACCAGGTGAGTGGGTCGGGAATATCACAAACATTACCTTTGAACCAGATGCCAAACCATCAGGATTTCTAAACAGGTTAATGAAGTTTTACTGTAGTAAGTTCTGTCAACAATTTGCACTCATTTTTGTGATGGAAGACCAGGTTTCAGAAGCAGTGGAGTCAGGTTAAACTTGCTTTGATCTGTGGTTATGTCCCAGTTACAGACATAAAATGAGCTTGATTGGCCTGCTGCCTTGGTAAAAACTGATGGCACCATTTAAAGAGACCTACCACTACAGTGTCCACCTCTCAACCACAAGCTCTTTTAATATGCAAATCCTGCAGCTAAAATGTATATTGGTTCCCAATCATTCTTTAAGGAGAGAATTGATCAAAGTGTGCATCGCGCAGTTAATGATCAGTTTCATAAAGCTACTGCTGAAGAGAATCTAAAAAGTTGTTCTTTGTAATTATTTTTGCAGGAAAAGGAATTACCAGGAACTATATTCTAGGAACTGTGTTACCTGGAACTATCTTTATTCCTTGGAATGCAGGGGAATGAAGGGTGATATTTACCAATCTTATAGAAGTGTTTAAAATTATGAGAGGCATAGATAAGATGGATGGTAACAGTCTTTTCCCCAGGGTAAGGGAAACTAGGGAGCATAGGTTTAGGGTGAGAGGGGAAAGATTTAAAAGGAACCTGAGGGACAACTTTTTCATGCAGAGGGTGGTGAGTGTATGGAATGAGCTGCCAGAGGAAGTGGTCGGGGCAGGTACAATAGTATCACTTAAGAAGCACTTGGATAGATGCATGGAGGGGCAGGGCTTAGAGGGATATGGGCCAAATGCAGGAAATACGGACTAGTTGGGCGGGCACTGTGGTCGGTGTCGACTTGTAGGGCCAAAGGACCTGGATCCGTGCTGTATTACTCTATGACTATCTTTCAAGCCCCACAATTGTAACCTGCACAGCTGCCAATTTGTATCCATATGGCATCTCTAAAGCAGTGAAACATCCCCAGGTGCTTCTTAAGAATATTTGCAAGCAAAATTTGTCACTGAGCTCCATAGGGGAATATTGGGTCGGATCTTCTTAGACTTGAGCCACCCTCTGATGTCCTGACCCAAAGTCCCAGCCTTCCACCAGGGCCAGATGCAAACGGTCAATCTCACTCCGCACCAATGAGCTCCATAGCAATATCCAGTGAGTAACCCTCAAGCAGTGTTCTGTTCAGTTGTTAAAAGACATTTAAGAACAATTAAAAATGATATAAATAATTAACAGCAGAATTTATTTTTAAAGAAATCATAAAACACTTTAAAAATCTTTAAAACCATTAAATAGGTAAAATAATTCCTTTCCATATTCCTCGGGCCAAGAATCGTCCTTGAAGTAAATGAGGTCTTGGGTCCTACATCGAGGTGACTCCGCAATAGAACTATTACCTCAGACGTAAGCAGACTGAGTGGTAAGATCAACTTTATTTTCTCACTACTTAGTTCAAGCCAATCTGGTAGCCATGTCTTTCAAAGCTCGTACTTTGGCCATTAGTACCCCCAATCCACTAAGCATTGAAGTCCTCCACTCTGACCATAATCTGTTTCTTTCTAGTTAATGGTAAGTAGCAAGAGGTTCTATTAATCTGCATCCATGAAACATTGCGAGGCTTGCAGGACCACTTTGCTCCAACATCCAATTGGTTGTTCTGATGGAACAAGGCAAGACAGGGGTAATGATGGATTGTGGAATGTTGATCCCAGGCAGCTATGTTTCATCCCCAGGTATTGGAGGATTTTGCATTGTCTCAAATTGACTTGTCTTAAATTGATACTTGTTCATTGCGCATAGGTCTGTCCATTTTTTTAAAAATCATCATTACACCAGAACGCATTAGGAATCTGGCTTGGTGCAGGACTGGCACACACTTTGGCCAGATTGGACAGGAATGCCAATCTGCCTGTAGGAGATTAAAGAGCCACTTCAACTTTTACTTCTAAACTGGACTTTTGCATGTTTACTTTTATGGTGCTCGGTCAGAAATCCAGTTTCACAATATGCAATGATAGAATTCAGCTCACAACCTTTGGTTGCTAATTCACTAAGCTACTGTATTATATGTTCTGAGAACTTGAGCTCGTGGTTAATTGATGCTGGTCACATTGAAAGGTTAGTAATTGTGGCAGCAGTTCATTTCATCAAAAAGTACTCTGCGGTTTGTTAGTGGGAAGTTCTAAATCTTCACAAAAATGCAGTTTTTCAGTGACCATAGTGAAAGTAATTGCACCAGAATAACCAAGGAAAAACCTTCTTAGTGGTTTATCAATACCATAATCCCTGAACAGTAAAAGAAAATGCTAATTATCTGATAAAGATCCACCAATGTGATTTTTTTTCACAATAAAGAGAAAGCCACATAATACTAACCTAAGTTTCGATTTTACGTTATTGCTCCACATTGCTTGACTCTGAAAGACTCATTTAAAAGGAAAAACCCTCTGAATTTTGGTCACATTTTTCTTTGCTTGACTCATAATGAAAATCTAATTTGTTAACTCCGGAATTAACCTGTGGGTAAAGTACACGCAACACCAGAGGCTGTGGCTCAGTTTCATTTCAGTTTTGTTTGTTCCTATGTTAGATAAATATATGTATACAGCACAAGTATAGCTATTTGGCCCGACTAGTCCACACTGGCATTTATGTTCTGAAGCAAAATGGAAGGACTCTGAACAATAATTAATTGAAAATGTTTTCCTGAGCACTTCTACTGATGTTATATTTCAGAAACCTGGTAATTATAAAGCTAGAACTTCAGTCCTGCAACAAAAGACTTGATGTCAAATGCCACACTGAACGTTACATTTCTATTATTCCCAAAGGGAAAAGTTGGGGAAGAAATGTCTGAAAGGTCTTGGTGGAGTGTCAAGGAATGATTGAGTATTTCCCTATGTTAGTTGGCCACTCTTCAGTATTGTTCAGTTGCTCCTTCTATTGATGTGTAGCTCCCTCTGATCTGTTGGAATCCAGCAGGTTGCAGGATAGCATGGTGTAACTATATCCTTTGTTTATTGTGTTTCCCAACATGTTTAAGGTTCATCATTCTTATCATAATATGTGTATATTTCAAAAAAAGAGTGGTTCCTAATTTCTTTGATTTTGCTATCTTTGTCTCCTTATGTATCTGGCACACTAATGGAAACAATTTCTCCACATCCATCCAACAGAATGCAGTCGGGTTTCTTCCAATCTTGTCTTTCCCTGAGGATAGAAGTCCCAAACTGGTTCCTGATGGGTTTCTTCCTCTTAATTTTGATATCATCCTTTGAAACTTGTCTGTATTTTATCCAAAAGTCCTTTATAGAGCAGCTGACAGTGCTCCTTATCTGTCTAACCAGTATGTATCTAATTTTAGTATTGCATTCCCATTTTTGTATAGCCTTTATCACTATGTGAAGTTATAGCATTCACAGATTTTGATTTCTCCATTCCACCTTGTATCTTACTATTCCAAGGAATCAATTCCCCACCAATTACATCTACACATTTCCTTATATTGAATTAATTTGCAATCATCCTTTCCCGTATTTTTTTTTTTGGTGCAGCTTTTCATGTTATTACCTTTTAGACTTGCATTTGGTTTGTGCAATTTTTGACACCATTCCTTGAATTTTTGAGGCCTAATCATTTATGAGTAAGGTGAACAACAGTGGCCCCTAGAGAGACATCTATGGGGCACCACTTCCTATCAATCCAAGAAACTTTACTCAACCACTACTTGTTGCTTTCTTTTTTATAATGACCTCCAGGACCATTCTGTGATCTGATCTAACAAGCCTCTTATGCAGAACCTATCAAGGATCATCTGAGTGCCCATTTCTACCACATAAACAACATTGACTTTGACTTCCCTTTCTGTTGCTATTTCTAAACTTTTGCTTGTTGGCAGGATGTTCACTTTTCAGATAAGGCCAGTACATCTCTAATTGCTTCCTGACATGAATGACTTGCTAAGCTACTTTACTATCAAGTGGTGGATCTGGAGTCTGTGCAGGTGCAGCAGATTTCAACTCCTAAAGGATATAGAACTATGCAGCACAATACAGGCCCTTCGGCCCACAATGTTGTGCTGACCTTTAAACCACGCCTAAGACTATCTAACCCCTTCCACATATCCCCCTATTTTAAATTCCTCCATATGCTTATCTAACAATCTCTTGAACTTGACCAACGTATCAGCCTCCACCACCACCCCAGGCAGCGCATTCCATGCACCAACCACTCTCTGGGTGAAAAACCTCCCTCCCTTGAACTTCCCACCCATTACTTTAAAGCCATGCCCTCTTGTATTGAGCATTGGTGGCCTGGGAAAGAGACGCTGGCTGTCTACTCTATCTATTCCTCTTAATATTTTGTACACCTCTATCATGTCTCCCCTCATCATCCTTCTCTCCAAAGAGTAAAGCACTAGCTCCCTTAGTCTCTCCTCATAATCCATACTCTCCAATCCAGGCAGCATCCTGGTAAATCTCCTCTGCACCCTTTCCAACGCTTCCACATCCTTCCTCGCATTACCTCACAGCTCTTAAACTCGATCCCATGACTTATGAAAGCTAACATCCCATAAGCTTTCTTACCTACCCTATCCACCTGTGAGGCAACTCTCAGTGGTCTATGGATATGAACCCCCAGATCCCTCTGCTTCTCCACACTACCCAGAATCCTATCATTAACCTTGTACTCTGCCTTGGAGCTTGTCCTTCCAAAGTGTACCACCTCACACTTCTCCGGATTGAACTTCATCTGCCACTTCTCAGCCCAGCTCTGCATCCTATCAATATCCCTCTGTAAGCTTCGACAATCCTCCACAATATCCACAACACCACTGACCTTTGTGTCGTCTGCAAACATTCTAACCCACCCTTCTACCCCCTCATCCAAGTCATTAATAAATATCACGAAAAGTAGAGGTCCCAGAACTGAGCCTTGTGGGACACCACTAGTCACAGCCCTCCAATCCAAGTGCACTCCCACCACCATAACCCTCTGCTTTCTATGGGCAAGCCAATTCTGAATCCACACAGCCAAGCCTCCCTGGATCCCAAGCCCTCTGACCTTCTGAAGAAGCCTACCATGTGGAACCTTGTCAAACGCCTTACTAAAATCCATGTAGACCACATCTACTACACTACCCTCATCAACCTTCCTGGTCACCTCCTCAAAGAACTCTATCAGGCTTGTGAGACATGATCTTCCCTTCACAAAGCCATGCTGGCTGTCCCTAATCAGTCCATGCTTCTCTAAATGCTCATAGATCCTATCCCTTAGAATCCTTTCCAACAGCTTACCCACCACAGATGTAAGGCTCACTGGTCTGTAATTCCCTGGACTATCCCTACTACCTTTCTGAATAAGGGGACAACATTTGCCACCCTCCAGTCCTCCGGTACCATTCCCGTGGCCAACGAGGACTCTAAGATCCTAGCCAACGGTTCAGCAATCTCCTTCCTCGCCTCGCGGAGCAGCCTGGGGAGTATTCCATCAGGCCCCGGGGACTTATCTGTCCTAATATGTTCTAATATCAGTTACCTAGATGTCTTTTTTCATGCAATCTACTAGCTACATAGCCATCATTACTGACTAACCACATAGCCATCATAGCCATCATTACTGACTAGCTTTTCAATCTTGAATTTGAACTCAAGACTTTTATGAGATTGGAACTTGTGACTCTTAATCATTTATCACACATATAACAACTACATACTCTTGTACCCACCTGTTGAAAGAATTTAATAATGTTGATTTAAAAGTCACCAAACTTCTTAAAAAAAATCAAGGTTTTTTCTTTTTTGCATCATTGGCAAAGTTGTCTGATCTTTCATAACGATTTTAATATTTCCTACCACTAATATCTACAATTTTCTGCATTTCTGCTCTTTATTAATAATCACTCTACTGATCAGCATGTTTTCCTCCTATAAGAGAAACTATATACATTGTCATTTGCTAAAAACATTGTTAAAATACTGCCCTCAATATATACAATCTGGTAAAAGGTATTTGTCTTAATACCTTAATGTGACCAAGGGGGAATGCACTTCAAAAACCTTGGTAATTGAACCATATAATTACAAATAGACCATTATTGCATGATATGTTTCTCAGTAATGTATAAAAGGATTCATATTCACAGCCTGTTCTATTTCATTTTAATTGAATTGCCAACTGACGGCTCTATTCTTGCTTCCATATCAACTGAAAAAACATTCTCTGATGTCAGTGCCCTTATTTAATATTGTTTACATTGCAGTACCAACCATCTGCCATGTAGAGCCAATGCTGAGCCATCAATGTCTCAAAGTAGGGTCTGACGTGACTTTTCAGGTTATTTATAAGGTGTACCTTTTATTTATAATATCCTTTTAAAACCAAGCAATATCTAAACAACACCACTTTAAAAAGGTCTCAATTAGATTTTCTCAAAAAAAAACATACAGCTAGGAAATTGAAATGTTACCATCATTATAATGGTCCAAAGGAGGCATGTAGTGGAGAGTGTTACATAGTTAATCTGGAGTTCTGCTTGATAGATGAGGGATAAATAGATATGCAAACAGTGCAGGTACCTGGGATTAGAAAGATCGACAACAACAAAACTCATTTGATTTAAGTGATTTGTTTCGCTCTAGCAATTTATATGCAAATCTCCAAAAAAAAGTTTCAATCTTTCACAACAACTGAAAATGTCACGTTCTATTACGTAAACCATACGTTCCCCTTGTAAACAAAAAACATTGCATATTGTTTTGTATCCACTGATGGAGAAAAGGGTATGTGACAAGACGCAGAGTATCCTAAATGTAAAATGAAAATGGGTGAATTGGCTGATATTTAATTGAGTGTAAACGTTTGAAGCAAAAGTGAGTCAATTGCAACTAATACTATGACAAAAGGTCACAATTACAACCTCTTTGAGGTTTGGTATATCCTCGATGACGAGAGACGATTTCAGTAAGATTGTTATCTTTTACTTGGGATATAACCTTTCGACTTCCCAGGATGAAAATGGCTAATAGGAGGGGACATAATTTTAAGGTGATTGGAGGAAGGTATAAGGGGGATGTCAGAGGTAAATTTTTCTTTAAACAGAGTGGTGCGTGCGTGGTTGTGCCAGCAGAGGTTGTGGGGGCAGATACATTCGGGACATTTAAGAGACTCTTAGATAGTCACATGAATGATAGAGAAATGGAAGGGAAGGGTTAACGTTTGGGAGGGAAGGGTTAGATAGATATTAGGGCAGGATAAAATGTCGGCACAACATTGTGGGCTGAAGGGCCTGTACTATGCTGTAGTGTCCTATGTTCTTGTCTCAGTCAGAAGTGACAGCAAGACTGGAAAGACTAGGTTGCTGTGGGATGAAGCACCAAAGAGAGAACCATAATTAAGTTTTTGAAGTGTTCCTTCTGGTAAGCATTGATTGCCACTTTATCTCTGATGAATTCACCTCTGTTCTTGACTCTCAGTGGGCTGGGGATTTGGGGTTTGGGCCATGGATGGCCTTGGCAGTGCTAAAGAATCTCCACATGTCATGGATGCCAGCAAGTTGCTGAGCCTCCTGTGCTCTCTCTGACCACCATCCATTCCTTAGGTTATAGTATTTTCTGATGGAGCTATGCCTTAAGATGCCTGTAGAACTGTTTCTTTTCTCTTAAGGAATGGTGGAGTTTCCAATTCAGGAACATTTTGCACTTGTGGCTAATTAATTTGTTTTCCTGATCAGTCTTATCAATCCAGTCCTCTACTTGGTAGAGAAGAAGGTATGCCAGACTTCAGGGCAGTTGATAGGCTATGGATGCTTTGCAGCTTCTGTAGGCTGGTCTGAAAAATCTTCTAAATTCACGTGAAGGATAAGCAAATAAATGGCAATATTCTCTCCCAGATCAAAATCACCAGCATTGAGGACCTAGTTACACTCAGCTATGTTGGGCAAACCATGTCACTCATATGGTAACACCAGACTCCTGAAACAGACATTCTATTCTGAGCTCTGTCATGGGAAGAGATCACCAGGTGGACAGAAGAAAAAAATTTAAGCATGTACTCAAAGTGTTCTTGCAAAAATAAAAGCAACATCCCCACTGAACTCTTGGGAATCTCTGCTTCATACCACTCAAGGTGAAGAAGGTCTACTTGGTGGTATTGAAAACCTCTGCTCAATGCATCAGGAGCACACACAAGTCCTGCATAAGCAGCAGAAGAAGCACACCACTTCAGAAATTATCCACCATCCACCCCATTTGGCATCTTCTGCCTCATCTGCAGTTCCTACCTTGCTCAAGAGTAACCTCAGAACCCACAAAACCACAGAGGAAGCTAGTCATCCTTGATCCCAAAGGCCTGCCTAAGAAGGTGATAATATTACAAATACATGGGTTTAAGAAAAAGTTAAAATAATTTTAAATATCTAAAACAGTTTTGAGGGATTATAAAGCAAAGCATGACTTCAAACACAGGCCTACTTTATTTAAAATATTGAAATATTTGCCATTACCCTTTTGGGATTCTCTTTCACAGACCTTGCCCCTTTATAATCAAGGTGCCAAACTTGTGTAATTTGGTTTTACATGATTGGATGGTGAATAGTATACCAATTAGTCTACATACAGGAGCCTGGATTGAATTAACCATATGTTGATATTAACAGTCTCTTCAGATGAGCAGAATGCCAAATACTTATGAATGTTTGTAATGTTACTGTGTTAATATGTATATGATTTCTTCAGTAATGTTGACCTTTCCGATTCTATGTATGTTTTTCTCTTATCTTTATAGGAGAGAAGTGTCCACATTCTTTTAAGTCTCAATCTCAGCCTAAAATTAATCTAGTAATGAAGCTATTCTGATCGAAATAGCATGATCCTGTATTACGTGCTGTGTGTTTTCATTGGAATATGTACTTAACACTGAAGGCTGAAAAATCAAGCAGTAATTTCAACATGCCATGCGAATTTTAACCACAGAAGCAGAAGGGGAAATGTTTCATAATGGCAGTTTAATATTACTTGGGCAAGTGGATAAAATGTAGTTCAGATTCTACAATTAATTGTTAAAATTCAATACAATTTAAGTATTTCTTTCACTACATGTACAGTATGTAGGGCTGGACTTAAAAAGGATAGTATAAAGACAAAACTGCATGAAAAAGATATTTTCAGAAAAAAATTGAGGAAAACCCCAAAATATTTTTGAAAAGTACATTAAGGGAAAGAGTGGGTCATGTTAGAGACCAAAATGTAGCCTAAGTGTGAAGATTATACTTTGCATCCATGTCTTCGTAAGAGGAGATTGATGCACATATGGCATAAAGGAGGGATTGTGTGAAGTATTTTAAATAATAATTAAGAGGTCTAACATCTTTAAAAGTGGATAAATTGGTAGGGTAATTACAATGTATCCCAGCTTTTCAAAGAAGAAATGCTGAAAATGGTGTTGGCTCTGACCACCATTTCCAATTCTCTTGGGCTACAAATGTGGTGCTGAAGGAATGGAAGACAGCTCAAGTGGAATTGACTCTCTTTGAAAAAAAGAGAATAAATCAACTAACCACAGGCCAGTCAGCCTTGCAATGCAAGCAGACAAACAATTGCGAAAACTTCTGAGAACAGCATAAACCAGCATTTGGAAAGGGACAGTTTAATCATGGACAGTTAGCATTGATTTGTTAAGGGAAGTTTGCGGTTGACAATTGAATTTTTTGAGGTGTTAACTGAAAGGCTCAATGTGGGTAGTACATTTGAAATGGTCTGTGTGACTTTTAGCAATGTCTTTGAGTTCCGTGTGATGGATTAATTAGGTAAGTAAAAGCTTGTGGAATACAAGAGAAGTTGGCAGAGTTAGATTAAAAATTGGGTAAGTAGTTGAGCTCTTGAAGGAGTCCTGAAGAAGGGTCCTGACCCGAAATGTTGACCATCTGCTTTTCTCCACAGATACTGCCTGGACTGCTGAGTTCCTCCAGCATCATCGTGTTTTTCATGTGATTTTTGCACTTCACTAAAACAAACCTACTCTTGCATTTATAAGCTGCCTTTTATGATCTTAGAATGTCACTGGATGCTCTTTATTAAATTCTTTGCTATTAAATGTTTGTGCAGATGACATTCCATGAAATGGAATTAATTATTCTCGCTTCATTGTTTTGATCCACTGTTATCAGCACGGGCTTGCAGGATGGAATCTGCTTTGAAGTTATTTCGTTGGGTACATCGAGGATTCGTAATCTTCTTGATTTTTTTTTAGGGAAAATTGTCCTGCAGTTTACTTGCATGAGTCTCTGATCGAGACAACTGCTTTTGAGAGAAGCAGATGCATAGAGGAAAGAACCAAAATGTTAATTTACCAAAAGAGTCAGAAATTAAAAATAACTCAGTAAATTGATGCCAGTTGGGTTTAGTTCCATTTCAGTTTTAGAACACCATTAGTTATTATGAGGAAACATTATTCCAATGATGCACTGTCATACTCAAATGATTATGTAGATAGAGCATTCATTGCAAGTTTGTCTACATTTTCAGGATATTGAACTTGGCTTCTTATCCACTAATCCAAGAATGAGTAGAGATAGAGGAACTTGAATGTGGGTTCTTTCTGGCTGTCTAGCATCCAATAAAAGTTAAACCTGCTTCAGGAGAGAAGTGTAAATCAGACTTAATGATGTAAAGTCAAAAATCTGTAATGAGGATTCTGAACTAGTCTAAATGCAAATGAACATAGAGTATGAATAAAATTAAACCACACAAGTCCAGTCTGTTCTTGATAAGAATAAAGATGGCTGGCAAAAACAATTCTTTTTTTATTGCAACTCAAGTATTCTCTATTTTTTTTACATTATGTGAACCTTATTTTCTATTAAAACTTCTTTCCAAGATTTATTAAGTGCAGCTTTTCAAAAAGTTGCAATACAGCCCCGGACACTAGTTAGCTCAATAAACTCATTTCAACCATGTTGTTAGTTTGTGCTCCATCATAAGTTTGAATGCTGTCACCAAAGCAGTAATCCCAAAGGTATCATAAGTAAATATTATTGATTAAAAATTATCAAGACCATACAGATCTCGCTAATTTAGAGATTTGCTTTACAGACAGACATAATGCTTCCATTGTGAGATTAGTTGACACTGGGTCTTTATTCAGTTCTATATTCTGTTCCCCTTGTGTACCTCAATGTTCTACAGATGTCATATGCCTTTTCGTAGGTCACCTGGGTGGCCTTATCTTCTCATTTTATAAAGGGCACATTGCCAAGCCTACTTATTCTGATGGAAGGGATACAATAGGCAAGCAGCTGTTGTCTTCCCTCAACATATACAGACCAGCTTTTTTTTGTATGAGGGATAGTAATCAAGGAGGAAATCTCTAACTTGTTCTTTCATTTAGCTGGAGGAAGCAGAGTTAAATATTGTGCTCCAATATTGTACGAGATAAAGTCAGGCCTGCTCAGAGCTAAGCAGCTCAAATAAAGGACCTTTCTGGTTTATATAGTTGAGTCTTCCACTTTACAGCACATTTACACACTGAGCTCAGAGAAGAATTGTTTATTTGCAGATTAATTTAAGCAAGAACAGTTGAAGAGAAAGCTTGTTCTGAAAGCTCAGTTTTCAGACTGGCAAGGATATTTGCATTGCAGCTCCAGTCTTTTGTGTCTCTTTAAATGACAAATTCCACCAACCCCAATGATCCTAGCAGTGGGCATAATCACGCCACATATAGGAAAGAGGTAATACCTTTAGAAAGAAACTGAACAGATAGCTGGTTACATACAAAACAGCTTATTGATAAATGCTGTTGCCACATAAACGATTCTCCAAACTACCCTGCTACTGCATTCAATGCTATGGTCTGCCACTGGCACTTGGCATGTGATCTTTGTCAAGTCAGTAAAAATCCCAAAGTGTGATTGTAATTCTTTCAAGCCCAGCAGCTGGAAGGCCAGGCTCAAAAAGAAGTTGCTCAGTGGGGGCATTAGTACATCCAGCAAGTTGACTCTGGAGCTGCTGTGATCTCAGAAGGTACAAGGTCACTTTGGGAGTGTGCAGACCAAGGAGGAGTCCACAGAAATTGCACTGTAGTCCTAAGGTTTCAGGTTGATTAAATTTTCCTCATGATTAATCTATTATTCTAGAGCTGGTCAATATTACTACGGAAAGCAACTGGATGTGAATTTGGAGTTACAGTGGTGTTTTATCATCTTCTATGTAGGGTTAATCATAGAGTCATATAGCAGAGAAACAGGCATTTTGGCCCACCATGTCCATGCTGACCATTATGTACCTATCTACACTAATCCCCTTTATCTGCACTTGGTCCATAGCCTTTAACCATGCAATTTCAAGGACTTGTCCAGATACCTTTTTCAATGTTGTGGGAGTACCTGCCTCTATTGCCCCCTGGGCAGTGCATTCCAGTTCAGAGGGATATTTCCCTGAGATGAAGTGGGTTTGGTCAGGTTCTTGATAGAATGGCTTGCACGTGGCCTGTGGAAGGAACAAGTTTATTGGTCTGGCTAACTTCTTGTGGAGCAGTGTCAGCATACCCTACTCTGAATCAGAAGCTGTAGGTTCAAGTCTCTTGTGTATGCAAACTAGACTAATACCCCAGCACAGGGAGTGCCGCTTTGATTTTTGGATGAGATGTTAAATATTTTCCCCCTTAAACAGATACACTCTGCAGAATAAAAACAGGAGAGTTAATCAGTAAACTGGTTAACATCAGATTACCTCACCACTCTTTGTGTGAGCTTGCTGTGTGGAGTTTGGCTATTGTGTTTCCTGCATTATCACAGTGACTTCACTTTAAGTTAATTGGCTATAAAATACATCCTGATGTTGTTTCAGGTGAGATTCATATTATAGATGATTCCTATATACAAGACAAAGGCCAAATATATATTGAGAAAACACATCAGTGCATGAATAACTGCTGCTTCTTTTCAAGATCCTCATGTCAGTCAGTAATGAAATATGGAGTGATCCATCCATTGCAGCCTAACTCCAGGTTCTAGTTTGGGAATGAAGTATCTCATTGATTACCACAGCTGGAGGGGTAAATCACCATGCTCGGTGTTGCTTGTCCATCTGCTTTTGTAAGGTTATCCCTGGAATAGCTTCAAATAATTTGCATCTAAAGCCAAGAACTTGCTTGAGACCTTGATCCATGATAAACCATGCAAAATGAAGTGTGAGTGATTTTTTGCCATTTGTAGGTTGTTTCCTCAGAAAAACTTTAAAGGTGGGGAAAAGCCTCATCAGAGCCATATCTTGAAATAGTGCTTGACCTGGACAGCTAGGTGGAAGCCAACAAGTGCCTAAGAAAGCAATTGGTTAAGGAAAAATAGAGCTGGAAGAAAGATACTGCACCCTTGTTCAATGAATATACTAATCACAAGTTGAAAAGTAGCACTGGCAAATATCCACACCAGTAGAATGTGTGTTGCCAATGGATTGAAGGGGAATAAAGATAAACGTTAAGGAATAAAAAATGTAACTGGAATAGGGTAACAATGCAGTACGTTAAAGGCCCAACAGATGGTATGTTGGTACAGCAGAACGTAGCTTTAACATATGGTACAAAACAACTAAAAATGCATTAAACTGAGTTCTGAAGAAAGGTTTTCGATATGAGATATTAACTGTTTCTCTTCCCACAGATGCGGCCTGAACACTGTATTTCCAACATATTCTATTTTTACTTTAGATTTCCAGAATCTGCAGAGTTTTTTTATTTTCAACTGAAAATGCAGGTTTTTGTGGTTCCCATAGAACCTGGAATGATCAGACATCATTGCACCAGGTTTTAGTTTTAGTACAGTTGCAGACTTACAAATTTATCCTCATCTGAACAATTGTCATCCTTTTGAAATGTACAATAATGTTATTTTGCTCAGCTTAATTCAGACAAGATAATGAAGTGTTTGTATTGGCAAAAGTTTCTGAGTGCCAGTCCCACTTCTCAATCAACAGAAGTATGGACTCACTTTATGTCTTTGGTACTTGGCTGAACTTTCACCCTCCTTAAATCCACATATTTGGAAAGAAATCCTTTTTAGGTGAGATCAGGGAACAATGCTTTACTGAAATAACAAAGGCGAAAAAGCAAATATGTTGGCAATCTTGGTAATCTAAAAAAAGCAAACTTAATTAAGCAGATGATAAATCCTACTTTTACAGTCATCCAATGAGTTTATAAAATCAGCTGAATTGAAGAGGATAAATTAAGTTACAGGCCATTCAAAACTTTTAAACTATAGTCCTAACTTTCCATTATTGGGCCATGGTCATGATTCATTCAACTATCAGCCAGTAGATGGCAATGTCTTATGCTGACATTTGGTGGGACCTATTTCTATATTCACCAGGAAGCCTTAATCTTCGGAAAGAATAAGGACTTAAGGTCATAAGAAATTTGAAGTTCCTCAAGCTTGCTGTCATTCAATAATATCATGCCTGATCCAACTTCCCTTAAGTCCATTTTCCAACTCTCTCCCACTAACCCTTGATTCTCCTACTTATTTTTAAAAAAATCAATCTAACTAAGCTTTGGATATATTCAAGGATTCAGCTTCCCAGGGCAATGAATTCCAAAGTCTCACACACTTTGAGACAAAATTCTTCCTCATCTCAGTCTTACATGGGCATCCTCTTATTCCGAGACTATGTATGCCCTCTGGTCCTTGACTCTTCCATGATCAAAACAGTCTCCCAGGATTTACCTTGTTCAGACTCCTTGACTCCACTCGTGTGGTAGTAATTCTCTGGATATGGTGGTGGCATTTAATTCCTCCTCCATATATTTTTAGTATTAATGGGATGTTCATAGTATCTTATACTGTAAAGACTTTAGGAAGGGGAAGTTGGGCGAACACGCACAAGTCCTCATTGGAGGGTCTGTGGTGGAAAGGGTAAGCGACTTCAAGTTCCTGGGTGTCAACAATGCCTCAAGGTTCAAGGGTCACTTCTTCTGCACTGCCATCAGTTCTTGAACAAACACTAACACTACCTCGGACTATATTTTTTTCTCTCTCTCAACTTGCACAAAATAAAGTTATGTACAATGTATGTTAACTTAAGTTTGCCATGTCTGTAATGTACTGTGCTGCTGCTGCAAAAAACTAATTTTCATGGCATTTATACCCTGGGTATAAATAAATGAACTTGAACATGTAAAATATCTGTTTAATTCCTCTGCCATTTCCTCATTCCCCATAACTATTTCCCCACCCACATTCTCTAAGGGGCTGATGTTCACTTTGACCTTTTTGATGTACTTAAAGAAAACCTTGTCAGTTTTTATGTTTCTCACTAGCTTGCCTTCATTGTTTCTTTTCTTTTTTTTTTGATTCCTTTGCTCCTCATTTGCTGGATTCTGAATTTTTCCCAGTTTTTAGACATGCCACCTTATATGTTTTCTCCTTCAATGTAATACCCTCTGCAATTTCCTTGGTTGGCCACAGGTGTTTCTTTATCCTCCCCATCCCAGAATCTTTTCTCCTCATGGGAATAATTTTTACCAAGTCATGAATTATTTCCTTGACTGTCTTCCACTGTGTATTGTCTTGCCTGTTAATCTATTTGCTCAGTCCACTTTAGCCAAATCTCTACTCATTCCTTTGTAACGCCCTTCATTTAAGATTAACACCGACCCAAGTTTCTTACTTCCATACTGAATGCTAAATGCAATCATGCTGTGGGGATCCTTAGGGATCTTTTATTCTGAGATCATTTATTAAATCTGTCTCATTACACATTACCAGACTCAAAATAGCCTGTTCCCTGATTGCTCCGTAACATAACGTTCTAGGAAACTAACCCAAATATTCATGAATTCATTTGCATAGCCACCATTTCCAATTGATTAACATAATCTATTTGAAGATTAAAGGCATCCATGTTGATAATCTTAGCACCTGATTTTTATTTTTGTTTCTTAATTTTCCTACTGCCTTTCACATTTCTGTTTGTCCTATAGGTGAGATGGCTAATTAAGAGAATCTGAATATTCTTTTTAAAGTTTGCTTCAGTACAGCTGCGTATCCTTCAGTTTTTATTAGTGTTCAGCAAAATCGGTCAGTCTCGATTATTAAGCAATTTCAGTTAATAACTTCCATCAAGCTTCTGTTTCTATACCACTGTTGTGGTTCTCTTCTGACTCACCACTCCACTTCCCCTCTTTATACTCGCCTCTCCATTCTCGGTCCTGATGCACAGTTTTGACCCGAAACGTCGACAATTCCTTTCCTCCCACAGATGCTGCTCAACCTGCTGAGTTCCTTTCTTTTCTTTTTCAATCTTTTTATTAGTTTCCAAATTAATACAGTTTAATATATAACATTGATGTTTGTACATGTAATACAAGGAGATCAAGAGAACAATCATGACATAGATAATCATAAAGAATAATAAAATATAAAAAAAATCTGTAGATCTCACGATCTCTTAGTAAATGAATATAATATAAAAGAAAGAAAAAGATTTTTGCTGAGTTTCTTCAGCAGATTGTTTGTTGCGCCTGTTTCTACGAGTGTGACTAAAATCAAAATAGCAACAGTTGTACCTTTAAGTCACTTGCAGCTGAATCAAGAGACCTCTAGACCTCCATCAAGGCTAATGCTATATTTCTTATTACTCACCATGCTTGTAATGTGTCACAAGTCATTTACAAACACCTTTGGAAAATGCTTGCCTAAACATTGGTGTGCTTGTGGTCAAGTTCGCACTGCAGGGGCTCTTTTGTGAAACAGCTCATAAAGGAGTTCATCTGCTTGATTCAACATGGTCTGGATTCCACCACAGACCAAACAAATTCATGATGATATCTTGCTCTTCCCCATTGATTCTTTTCCTTACATTTAGAGATTTGGTTAATAACATTGATATGGTTACAGAAGTTAGATTGGATTTTTTAATATTATGTGCAATGCATTGCGTAGGTGCTCTGAAATCCGATGGCGGTTTTGCCAGTAACCACAGAAATAACAACTCTGCAGCATTTATTTCAGACTTTACCTTAATTATTTCTTCAATAAATTCTTCATTCCCCTTAGACAATTATAGAAATCTTTGGCTTTCTGCTCATTTTCCACCTATATTGATACTCTTTTTTGTTTTACCCACTCTCTCCTATCTCACCCCTGTCCAGTGAGTCATCTTGAAACCAAACAGTAAATTCTGCATGGTTGTCGCTTATTGCCAATATGGAATTTTAAATGTGGAAAAAAAAACTATTTTTCTAAGTAGGCCTTTGGGGGAAATTGGTGGAGGCGGGGGTGATTATTTTTTATCAGTTCAAACTGAAAAGATTTCAATAAACAAGCAATTTGCTGCCATACCCGTGATGACCTTAAGTAGGACTTGTCAGTGATAAATGTTCCTTCCTCAATGGCCTCCAACCTTTGCAAACACTGTATTGGTTCACTATGCACTCTTTTTGTTTTACTGAAATGTACCAGATGGAAAAGTAGTGACCTTATCCAGCCAAATAGGCTCAAAAGGCAGTTTGGTACTGCCTCAGGTAGTGCAGTTGCTTCACACCGCCAACAACCCAGATTTGATTCAACTGCTGGTACCGTCTGTTTGGAGTTTGCACATTCTCCCCGCAACAGAGTGGATTTCTGCTGAGCAGTCCAGAAGAAGGGTCTCATTCTGAAATGTCAACTGTCCATTTCCCTCCATAGATGCTGCCTGATCCACTGAGTTGCTCCAGCTTCTTGTGTGTTGCTCCGGATTTCCGCTGAGTGCTCTGGTTTCCTCCCACATCCGAAAGTCCTGCTGGTTGTTAGGCTAATTAGCAACTGTAAATTATCCCTGGTGTTGGTGGGTGCTAGGAGTGGGTATGTGAAAGAGAATAGATTATGGAGATGTAAGGGGGGGGGGGGGGGAACTGGGATTGATGAGATTACTCATGGGATTTGCATAGCCTTGATAGGCCGAATGGCTTCCTATGTTGTTTTGAAATATGAGTAAGTACTCTGATTTAATCTGAACAGTTATATACAAACAATTTGTCTTTACAGCCGGTATTTCTTCCAAAGAGAACCATCATTCATAGTCCATCCAAGTCAACAGAATGCTTGTCATAGTTATTTAGAACAATTTCTAATTAAGGTTTCTCAAGCAAAATAGCACCTAGTTGAGAAGGAAAGTGGTGACCTTATCTCACCAAAAGGGGCTCTTGCAATGCATAAAGAGTCTTGTGTTCAAAAAGCAGTTGGAAGAGCCGCTGGGAAAAGTTTTCTGTGTGGTACCTGGTAAACCCAATGGAAAGACAATATAGTTTAACATAGGATGGAATATATATATTGAAAATTGGAAAGACAACTTTTTCTTTCATGTCGAAAACATATTCAGGGTGACTCTATCAGTGAACCACGGAGGATATACCCAACAATAGCATACTTCCTTGATTTCTTAATCTGAACAAGTTGTCTGGGAAAGATTTCCTACAGGGGTAAGGCAGAAGTAGAGCAGGGGGAGTTATCACTTTTCATCCTTGCCTCCACAGCTATTTGAAGAACAGCACTGGCAAAAACTAGGGCCATGGTTGCCCAGTATTCTGGAAAAGCTGCATGGAATTTCTGGGCAGTGATTTGGAATGTGAGAGCGATGAGAGGCCCACAAAGACAGAAGTGGAAGTTAAAACCAAACAAAAGTATTCAATAGGTGTGCTTCCCCTCCCCCAATGAGAAGTTAGTAATGAATATCGCAAATGAACCAATTCTATAGACGTTGGTTATACAGACTTCAGAAGAAAGTGGTTAAATGTACCAAACAAGATGATTGGACAAACTTTCCTTTCTCCAGTCAGATGCATTCAGATCCACAATAAGACCATCATACATAAAAATAAATTTTACCCATTTCTGGTGCACTGAAACACGGAAATGTTTAATGCTAACCTCCAGTCAAGATTCACACAAACATAATTTGGATAAACACCCTGTGAACTTTGGTAGGAGGTTGAGCAGTCACTCATGAAGAACCTCTGTCTGTTTTTCTGATGTCTGCTCAGCATAAATTTGAATAGAGCAAGATCAAAAAACCACCAGTATAAGCTTCTAATTCTACTGAGTATGGAGTTTTCTACTGCAGTTTATTTTGGTGTGGATGGAAATAGGTTCTATATGAATAGTGATGGTTCTGGTGTGCTATTATTGCTGGGAAAACATCAGGGATATCAACATTAGTGCATGGAAGTGCTCAGTCCAATTTTCCATCTGTGCAATTCCACCTGGGAATGACTTCCAGCACAATGTACCCAAGATAAAGTCAAAACTGTACTGCAGAGCATCCAAAAAGTAGGTACTACACAATCCATTTTCTAGGGTTCAGTGATAAACCAATTTGGAAGACTAAAACATTTAGTAGTCTTAACTCTGCTAAAACCTTGACACTGGAAGTGCAGGGATGGTGAAACATTGAAATTATATTTGATTTACATTTAAAAGAAAAACAGACAAAATAGCTATATAAATTTTACAATGATCTCTTTCATTTGGGTTTGAGACAGTGTTAACCACAAAGTTCTAATTAGCACATTGATGGAGATTATTCCCATAAATTTAAATACTTCAACATCACTCAGTTAACCAGACTCTCTTCAGTTCATTATTAGGTTTTTGTCTACCTCAGCCAATTTTAAATTTTATTTTCTTTGAAAACATTGTAAACTTCTGATTCCTATTTGGGCTTCTGCCTGTCAGCCACGTCAAGGGTGCACGGGTGTGTGTGTGTGAGAGAGAGAGAGATAGAAAGCAAATGATTGAGGTTTAAAAATGTAAATTATAAAGAGAATTTAAGAAGAGTTAATCTTAGAGTTAATTTAAGAAGAATTTAATCTCGCACTTAAATTGTTGTCACTGTTAAGCTTTACAGAAAAATCTTGTCAAATAAGTAAACCAAAAGTCAACGGTTAAAGCTTGTTAACTGTTCTGGATTTAATTACGTAATTCTGACCCCAAAAGGTGGGCTAATATCTAGATAAGTACCACCCACCTTGGATTTCATTATCACCACCAGCATATTGATATTTAAAGAAAGACTCGTTTTTTCCATTACAAGTCAGCAACTGAATCAAACTACTTGTTTATCGTGAGTTTTTAATCCAAGTCTAAGCCAATCAAACTCCCGTTAATGTCATTGTGCTGTTAATTGTTTCCATACACCAGTTTGTGCATCATTTTTGCCACAATTTCTCTGAAATGCCAACCAGTCAATCCACCATATTTTATATAATTTGTCAAATAAGCAACTCTGTCAAGTCATAAGACATAATTTTAACATCATCTATCTGGCAGCAAACAAGCTTTATGCTCTGCCAAACAATGCACCTTTAAAAACATTAATTCACTACTGTTCTGTACAAAGCATAAACTGCTCAAAAAAAAATGAACAGGTGTTATCTGATGGCCAACCTTAGTCATTGTGGTTGATAATAGTCTCCAAGAAGACACCTCAAGTGACTTAGTTCAGTCACTACTTGATCATTCTGTTGAAAACAACGTTCAACTCTTTGTTGGTTAAGTAAAGATAAATGGCTTGTGGTCAGCTAACATCGCATGGTCTGGCCCTTTGGAAACCTCCTGCTGTTTACTTCTGGCTATTGTTTATATATGTTGTTGAATAATATTGTAAACACATGCACATATAGATAAGTCAGTGTATGAAGTATATATAAATGTAAGTGCGCCTTTAAAAACTGAGTTAGCATGTGATTGTAACCAATGAGTTTACATTGTTATACAAAGCACTCTCAATTGAGAGTTGTTGCCTTCAATAAAGACCATTCTATTGAAAGCATGATTTACTTAGATAATCAGCAACACAAGAGAACCCACAAATATACAGTAGCATTCAATTTGGGATGTTGCTGCTTGAGGGAGTAGTAGGAAAGTGACTCATTACCAAGAAAATAGACAGCAGATTTCTCTAAGTAGAGCAGTAGTAATGGAAGGTAGTGATTGTTTTGGTTACATTGATGAGCTTGAAAGACATGAGCAAACTATTAGTAATGTTCCTGAGAACAACTGATATTTTTGGGGAGAACAAAAATTTTGGGGGAGATTTTTGTCTTATGAGGATAGGTTGAGCGAACAGGGCTTTTCTCTTTGGAGAGAAGGAGGATGAGAGGTGACTTGATAGAGGTGTACAAGATGATAAGAGGCATAGATTGAGTGGACAGTCAGAGACTTTTTCCCAGTGCAACAATGGCTAACATGAGGGGACATAATTTTAAGGTGACTGGAGGAAGGTATAAGGGCGATGTCAGGGGTAAATTTTTTACACAGAGAGTGGCGGGTGCGTGGAACGCACTGATTGCAGAGGTTGTGGGGGCAGATACATTAGGGGCATTTAAGAGACTCTTAGATAGACACGTGAATGGTAGGAAAATAGGGGACTATGTGGGAGGTAAGGGTTAGATAGATCTCAGAGCAGAATAAAATGTCGGCACAACATTGTGGACCAAAGAGCCTGTACTGTGCTTAGTGTTGTATGTTCTAACATAACAGAGAAATGCGCTGCACACGAGATGAGGATGATTTTGTTGTTAATAACAGGACTGAAGATGCAGGAAACATTAGTGAACCTATGAGTGCCATGAACTACAGACAAGGTCCCATACACAGATGTAGCAAAAACCTTGAAGGGGAATTTTAATCCAATGTCATCAGGGTGTGGGCTGCAATGCACCAGCACTATTGCAGATGGAATTTGATGACATCTGATGACAACGTGAAGCTTACGCTGAAATGAGAACCAAAGGTAAGACCTCCCTGGGAGGAGGTGGGGCTGCAGCTTGACCAAAGTATGTATAAGGAAATCAAAGGAAAGACTTGTAAGGTAGAGCCAAGGGCTGCAGTGAAGGGCTGTTGTGAAGTAGAAGGGCAGTGAATGGAGATGTCATAAATCCAGAAGAGGCTTTATACTGAGAGTGGATAATAATAACAAAGGAGACACAAGAGACTGCAGATGCTGGAATCTGGAGCAACAAACAACCTGCTGGAAGAACTCAACAGGTCAAGTAGCATCTGTAGGAGGAAAGGAATTGTTGACGTTTTGGGTCGAAACCCCACATCAGGACTGAGAGTGGAGAGACAAGATGGCCAGTATAAAGAGCAGAAGGGGAGCGGCAAAAAAGGATTCTGAGGCAATTGGTGGACCGAGGAAGGGTGTAAGATGACAGGCAGGTAGTGCCAGGTAGGGGAGGTGAGTGGGGGTGGAATTGGAAGTCAGTGGAAGGTGAATGATAGATGGAGGCAGATAAAGAGAGAGAGGAAAAATGGGGAAAAATCAGATGGAGGGGAGGGGGGTGTGAAGATAGGAGAGCTGCTGGAGGGAGATAAGCAGGAACAGTGCTGGATCTGATGTAAAGGAGGTGAGAATGGGAACTGTTAGGGGAGAGGTGAATGGCAGTTGGAACCAGATGAGGGGTGAGGGGAACCTGAGTGTGAAGTGGGTGGATGGAAACAGCTGGGGAAAAGGGACAAAAATGGAAGGACCAGAGGATCAAAGTCAAAGTCGAGGTTATTGCCATATGTACAAGTACATGTATACACAGGTGCAATGAAACACTTATTTGCAGCAGCATCACAGGCACATAGCATCATATAAGCAGCATTCACAGGAAAAGCATAAATTAAACATAAACTAAACAGTTTTTACAAGAAAGAACGCAATTAGAACAAAGTCCATTTTAGTGTAAAGTGATTAAGGTGGCCATAGTGTTGCTAAACTGTAGTGATTGGGGTTGTTCCAGTTGGTTCAAGAACCAAATGGTTGAAAGGGAGTAGCTGTTCCTGAACCTGGTGCTGTGGGACTTCAGGCTTCTGTACCTCCTGCCCAATGGTAGCATCGAGAAGATGGCATGGCCTGGAGAGTGGGGATCTTTGATGATAGATGTTGCCTTCTTGAGGCAGCGCTTCCTGTAGATACTACCGATGGTGGGGTATGCCCATGTGTCATAGGCCCATGGGCAGAGTCCATTACTCTCTGCAGCTTCTTACATTCCTGCACGTTTGAATTGCTGTACCAGACCATATGCAACCAGTCAAGATACTTTCAAAAGTACATCTGTAGAAGTTTGTTAGCGTGTTCGGTGACAAACTGAAACTCCTTAATCTCCTAAGAATGTAATGATGCTGGCACGCTTTCCTTGAGATTGGATCTATGTGCTGGGCCCAGGACAGGTCATCCGATATGTTAACACCCGGGAATTTAAACCTGCTGACTGTCTACACTGCCAATCCCCCAATGTAGACTGGTGCATGTTCGTCCTCCTTCCCCTTCCTGAAGTCAACAATCAGCTCTTTAGTTTTACTGACGTTAAGTGAGAGGTTGTTGTTGCAGCACCACTCAACCAGGTGTCCTATCTCACTACCTGTGATACGTCCAACAACAGTGGTGTTGTCGGCGAATCTGTATATGATCGGGGGGGTAGGGGGGGAGTGGGGAAGAACAGGGGAAGAAAAAGGGGTTACCTAAAATTGGAAAACTCAATACTCATGCCATTGGCTTATAGACCACCAGGCAAAATATAAGGTGTTGTTCTTTCAGTTTGTGTTGGGCTTCATCTTGGCTGTAGAGAAGGCCAAGGATGGACAGGTCAGTGTGGAAATGGGAAGAGGAGTTAAAATGCTCTGCAATTGAGAGCTTGGGATGGCCATTGCAACTGAGCATAGGTTCTCTGTGAAATGGTTGCCCAGTCTGCACTTGATCTCGCCGATGTAGAGAATATTAACAATTATTATATTTGATATTAACAAAGGATATACTGTCAGAGATATAGAGAGGGTAACAAGTCAAGCAATATCTGCGGAGGGAAAAACAGAGTTAATGCTTCATCAGACAGCTTTTATTATTGACTTCCCTAAAGTAACTCCTGTCATCTATGGATTTAACTTCTTCTGAGAGATGGACACACCATGATTCGCAGAGATCAGCCGGCATTAAACCAAATGATAAAATTCACCTTTTCGTACATTAATAACCCACTTTTACATCTATATCCAGCTCTGTGCACACCATGCAGAGTTCAGAGAAATTGAAGGTCAAAATTTGCTCTCGTCAGATACAGACAGCAGAAATGGCTTTTTTATTTGTGATTTATCTTGCTTTTAAAATCCCTGGAGGAAAAAGGATAGAACAGTTTTTATAATAAGCAAATTACCACAGGTCAAGAGAAGGCACTTGTCAGGTAATATTGAAATCTATCACATTAAAAGCATTACTATTGTTCACATCCTGACAAAAATACCTTTTCTATCCACGCATCCCCAAGGATAATGAATTTCCAGGCACAATTTCACAAAGGTGGTAATAGTACTATCTTGGGTCAGTGAGGGTTGGAGGAAACATTTCAAGAGCTTACTCACATTCCAGATACCCTGATCAAACAGAATGGAACTGGTGTATTTAAAATACAAACTGGCATGGAGCTTTTCACAGGTTCCTGTGCTCTGGAACATGGTCCCAAAGATCCAGAGCTCAAAGGCTTGTATTGAAGGATGTACTATATATGCTTCAGATCCATCCCTCTTCACCTCTCCAGTTAATACTGCCCCGGGCTGCTGTTTACAATCCTCTCTTGTTTCCCATTTGGAGAGTACACTACAGAAGAGGCAGTGGCTTACTGGGCAATTTATTGTGTTGTTTTTTTTAGTATATAGCACTTCTGCAAGAAGTTTGTTTTGCAAGATTAAATGAGGAAAATGCAGGAGATGTGAAACAGATTGAAAGCTAGCATAAAAAGCACAGTGGAAAAAGTGAGCAGCCAAATCAGATAATGAGAGTGGATAAGGCCTTTCAACCTGTGGTCTCTCCCACACCGCCCCCACCACCTTCAACACCCCCAACATCCACCACTGATACTGCAGCAGATGTGGCAACAGTGAGCGGACTGTGATCCAGCCTTCAATGAGACATTTCCAACATGGGACGTTGCACCCATTCATACATGGGCAAACTGGTGTTAATGAAAGGGGAAGAAGGAAACATAGCGGCCTGGAAAAGCTAAGATACCTGGAAATACACACTAAGGTTGCACTGCGCAAGGGGTCCTGTACTAGTCTCTTGGGGGCTGTAAGGGAGGAATTTCCTTTTGCCATGCTTGTGTACTTAAAACCTCGTGCTTTTAGCATGGTTACACACACTAACAATGCATTACTTACAAGATCACAAAACAAGTGTGAATATTAAAACTGACCTCCCATCTTGGCAGAAGCTCCAAAATCGACAGTTCTTAACGGGAACCCTGATTTCAAGTGATGAATTAGATCAGGGTCAGTTTAAACACTGAATAGTGAGTCAGATAATCAAGTGGGCATCACACTTTCCCAAGAGTCAATGAGAGGTGCACATCAGGGGAAGTATCTAGGCAGCCACTCACCTCCCTCCACCCACCAATTAAAACAGAAAGCTTTACTTCAAATGTCAATGGCATTGGAGAAGATTTCATGATAACCATAATGGCAGATTCCCTGACAGCAGCTCAGCTAAGGACGGGACCACTAACATACCCTCGAGAAAGACTCCATGATCTTGTCAAAGCCACCTCTTCCACTCAGGGCCCGCATTTTAATTGACATCACTATTGTGCTTAGTCATAGTCATAGAGTCATACAGCACAACTCCTAATGACTTCCACACATTGCCATGTCTCACTTGTGCAATGGACCACAACAAGGAACTGACAAGTCCATTTTAAAATTGCTTCAAGTACAACTAGCACATATAAATGTGAACTACATTGTAGGATTTCCAGCCTTTTTTTGTATCCCTTAAGTTTATGGATTGGAATCAGCAATTGCCTGCTGGGCCCAAATAGCATTCTGAGGTCAACGGGGGCAGGAAATGGAGCTGATCTAAACATAAGGCCTGTGCAAGCCGTCACAAGCATGAACGCAACATGAGTTTCAGTCCATAATGTTTCAAAATTATTGATGAAGAGTACACTGGCCACTTCCTTTTGCTGCCTCTTGGCTGGCATAGCTCCCTGAGTACAATGTAGTCATGATTCTTGTTCTGGAAAACCCATCAGGGCCAGAGGGACGTCAGGGACAGGCAAGTGTACCCATTCATCTCAATTCTGTTAGTCTAATACTCTGATGCAAAATCTCAGGCCAGATTCATGCTCAGCAGACACTCAGTGCGATGCCCTACTTCAAACTACAGAGAGCAGTGCTACACTAGAACTACTGGCACTTCTTGAAAACTTAAATATCTTCATTTTGCTGATCAAATTGGGACAAATTTTATTACACTTAGATGTTATTGGGACAATAAAATTGCGACATAAGATTGGGACAAATAAGATTGAGACAAATTTTATTACATTTAGTCTAACAGCGTGCTTGTGGTTTGTATGCAAACAGTACATCAGTTTGAAAGTCATTTTGGATTAACTTGGGTACAGGAAGAACAAGTAACAAAGCCATATGAACACATTCCTTTCCAGTTAACTAGAGCAGATAAATAAGCAACTAAAACACATCGCAAAACATTTAAGTTTTGCACGTGCATGTCTATATTTATTATACAGTAAGCCTATATGAAAAGACTCTCCCTTATTTTTTTCTGATTTTATCAATTAATTAAGTCATTGTATTATAAGATCATATGTACCCCGATGATAAGTTGTTTAGACATCGTAAGTGTTGATACATTTGTGGTTTTACATGACAATTTCAGTCCAGGAGGGACTGAGTCATGTGGGTAAAATGCAGAGTTTTCACAGGATTTGCAGTGTAGCATCTTCAGCCAAAAGCATTCTGGCATCAGAGTAAACATGTGAGTTTGGTTCTTCTGATCTTTATTCTTGTGCATGATGCTGGGAATTGCAGGGATTAGTATGAAGGTTGTTGCTGACTTGAAAATTGGAGAACAACATTTCAGTTCTGAAATTAGTCATCATATTACAAGGTGTGAAGACTGCCAACTTGGTATAACTATAGAATGGTCAAGGAATCAGGTTGCTGAGACTGTGATTCAGAATGAAACTATTTAGTAATTGCGGTCAAAAGAAATCTCAGCCAAAGAGCTGATGAGCCAATACTGGCAGAGATTTTAAACAAATGTGTCTATGCTTCGCCAGGAATGCATTAAAATGTCTACCAGAAACAAAACTGACTTCTACATTTGGAGTCTGTGAGTGATTTGAAAAGCAAAAGGAATAAGTGTCTGATCCAAAATGCCATTCATATCCAGCTGGAATTGTATGGCTGTTTGGCTTGGGCAGGAAGTTAGAATATGAAATTTTGGTCCAAGTATTAACTCCGAAACACAGAAGGTGTAGGGGGACATGGTGTCGGGGGTATACTTGAGGGGGAGTGTTGGAGTCCAACATTGTGTCATAAACCCAGATGTAAGTTCAGTGCTGCAGCATTTTAATGCAAGTACATCACTATTTGATACTCGAATACTCGGGACTCGATAGAGGGGCGGACAGGAGATTCTGTGGCTGCAAAAGGGACTCTGGAATGGTGTGCTGCCTCCCTGGTGTCAAGGTCCAGGATGTCACAGAGTGGGTAGAAAACATTCTCAAGGGGGAGGGTGAGCAGCCAGAAGTCATTGTGTACGTTGGCACAAATGACATAGGTAGAGACAGGGATAAGGTCCTGCAGAGTGAATGTAGGGAGCTCGGGAAGAAGTTAAAAAACAGGACCTTGAGGGTAGTAATCTCTGGATTACTTCCAGTGCCAGGTGCCAGTGAGGGTAAGAATAGAAGGATATGGCAAATGAATGCGTGGCTGAAAAATTGGCGTAGGGGGCAGGGATTCAGATTTTTGGACCACTGGGATCTCTTCTGGGGCAGAGGTGACCTGTACAAGAGGGATGGGTTACACCTGAACTGGAGGGGGACAGATTTGCTGGTGCTGTTAGGGTGGGTTTAAACTAGATTGGTAGGAAGGGGGTGGTGGGATCCCAAGCATCAGGGAAGCAAATGAGATGCTGGAAAATGGTGGAAAAGTCAGTGACAGCAAGTTGAACAGGCATGACAGGCAGGAGAATGGCTAGGAGCGAGGAAAGACTGTTGGATTAAATTGCATTTATTTCAAAGCAAGAGGCCTGACTGGTAAGGTGGATGAACTTAGGGCATGGATAGCTACGTGGGACTGGGATGTCATAGCCATTACAGGAACGTAGCTAAGGGAGAGACAGAACTGGCAGCTTAATGTTCCGGGGTACAGGTGCTTTGGGTGGGATAGAGGTGGAGGAAAGAGAGGAGGGGGAGCTGCACTTTTGATTAAGGGGAATGTCACAGCAGAAGTCAGAGCTGAAATTACTGAAGGATCATCCAGTGAGGCTTTATGGATGGAGCTGAGAAATAAGAAGGGGATGATCACATTGTTGGGATTGAAATATAGGCCCCCAAATTGTCAATGGGAATTAGAAGAACAAATATGCAGGGGGATTGTGCAGAGTTGTAAGAATAATGGGGTTGTCATAGTAGGGGATTTCCTAACATAGACAGGGACTGCCATACTGTTAAGGGCTTAGGGTGGAATTTGTTGATTGCATTCAGGAAAGTTTCCTTGGGCAATATATAGAGGAACCTACTAGGCAAGGGGCAAAGCTCAACCTACTCTTGGGTAATAGGGCAGGGCAAGTGACTGAGGTGACAGTGGGGGAGAACTTAGGGACCAGTGACCATAGTTCTATTAGTTTTAAACTAGTTATGGAAAGGGATAGAACTGGTCCACAGGTTCAAGTTCTAAACTGGGGCAAGGTGAATTTTGATGGCACGAGACTGGAGCTTGAAAAGGTCGATTGGAGTAGGTTATTTGTGGGCAAAGGGACCACAGGCAAGTGGGAGGCTTTTAAAGGTGAGATAGTGAGAGCTCAAGGTCTGCATGTTCCTTTTAGAGTGAAGGGCAAGGCTGGCAGGAGTAATGAACTCTGGATGACAAGGGATATTGAGGCCCTGGCCAGGAAAAAGAAGGAGGCATGGGTCAGGTACAGGCAGCTGGGACCAAGTGAATCCCTGGAGGAGTATAAGGGATGCAGAAGTGTACGCAAGAAAGAAATCAGGACGGCAAAAAGGGGGCATGAGATAACTTTGGCAGAGAAGATTAAGGAGCATCTGAAGAGGTTTTATAAGTACATTAAGGGAGAAAGAGTAACTAGAGAGAGAATAGGGCCCTTCAGAGATCAAAGAGAACACCCTTGTGTGGAGCCACAGGAGATGGGTAAGGTCCTTAATGAATATTTCTCCTCTGTTTTTACTGTGGAGAAAGACATGAAGACTTCAGAACTAAGAGAAGTAAATGGGGAGATTTTGGAGATAGTCAGCATTACAGTAGAGGAGGTGCTGGAAGTCTTAAAATGTATGAAGGTAGACAAATCTTCAGGGCCTGACCAGGTATATTCAGGAACATTGTGGGAGGCTTGAGAAGAAGTTGTGGGAGCTCTGGCTGAAATATTTGCATCATCGTTAGCCACGGGTGAGGTGCCAGTAAACTGGAGGGTAGCAAATGTGCCTTTACTTAAGAAGGGCAGCAAAGAAAAACCAAGAAAGTTGATGAGGGCAGGGTGGTAGACTGGTTTATATGGACTTCAATAAGGTCTTTAATAAGGTTCCACATGGGGGAGCTGGTAATTGGATCCACAGTTGGCTTGATGGTAGAAAGCAGAGCATGATGGTGGAAGATTGTTTCTCAGAATGGAGGCTTGTGAGTAGTGGTGTGCCTCAGGGGTCAGTGCTGGGCCCATTGTTATTTGCCATCTATATCAATGATATGGATCAGAATGTACAGGGCATGGTTAGTAAGTTTGCAGATGACACTAAAATAGGTGGTATAGTGGACAATGAAGAAGGCTATCAAAAATTACAGGGGGATCTTCATCAGCTGAGTTAATGGGCCGAGAATGGCAAATGGAGTTTAATTTGGATAGGTGCAAGGTGTTGCATTTTGGAAAGTCAATTCCAGGTTGGACTTTCACAGTGAAAGGCAGGGCCCTGGGGAGTGTTGTAGAACAGAGGGATCTTGGAGTACAAATACATGGTTCACTAAAAGTGGAGTCACAGGTAGACAGGGTGGTGCTTTTGGCACGCTGGCCTTCACAAGTCAGGGCATTGAGTATAAAAGTTGGGAGGTCATGGTGCGGTTGTACAGGACACTGGTGAGGCTGCACTTGGAGTAATGTGTTCAGTTTTGGTTACCCTTCTATAGGAAAGATGTTACTAAACTGGAAAGAGTGCAGAAAAGATTTACGAGAATGCTGCCAGGACTTGAGGGACTGAGTTAGAGGGAGAGGTTGTACAGGCTCGGACTTTATTCCCTAGTGCGTAGGAGACTGAGGTGATCTTATAGAGTTGTATAAGATCATGAGATAGGGTGAATGCACTCAGTCTTTTTCCCAGAGTTGGGGAATCAACAACTAGTGGGCATAGGTTTAAGGTGAGAGGGAGGAAATTTAATAGGAACTTGAGGGGCAACTTTTTTACACAAAGGGTGGTATCTATGTGGAATCAGCTGCCAGAGAAAGTGGTTGAGGCAGGTACAATAACAACTTTTAAAAGACAGTTGGACAGGTACATGGACAGGAAAGTTTCGAAGGTTGTGGGCCAAACGCTGGCAAGCGAGCTAGCTTGGATGGGGCACTAGTTGGGCCGAAGGGCCTGCTTCCATGCCGTATAACTCTATGACTTTATGGTTTTCTGTCTGGGTTTAGCATCAATTGGCCTGCAATATATGGACCCATATGGAATCTCAAATTTAGGACTTAAAGGAATAAACTAGGAATAGAATTTGGAGAATTTGGGAATTGAAAGCAACTGAGCAAGATCATTGGATTCCAAGCTCTATTACAGTAATGCCTCCTTTGGTGTGTTGCCAATGAGAAGCTGCTGAGAGATACTCTTCTCCAGATGTGGAAGAAAACTGGCATGGCATAGTGGGATATAGCCCACGATACTAGTAATTTTGTGCCATGGATTCTGTGTAAGAACCATTTTAATGATTCAATGAGGTGAGTAAAGGTCGGTATAGTGACACAACCCTCCTACACTCACTCTGCCTTTTGAAACTCACTTCTATCACATCACTCCTCACACCCTTTAACATTCCGTGCACTTTGTTACGTTCCCCATATGTCCATCCCCTGGCCCTGCTATTTTCCCTTATGCAGCTTTGTGCCCAGTAGTCACCCTCATGAAATGAACATAATTAATTGTAATGTGTTATTTCTTGCAGGTCTGAATATTATCCCCCTACTTGTGAAAGAGCACAGAACTCAAGAGAAATGTGAGGTGATGCATTTGGAGAAGTCAAATAAAGGTAGAACATGTACAGTAAATGGGAGGCTACGAAGGAGTATTGATGAACAGGGGTCCTAGGAGTCCAAGTCCATTGTTCTCTGAAAGTGGCAACACAGGTTGACAGGGTGGTAAAGAAATCATATGGCATGCTTGTCTTCATAGTTTGGGGCTTAGAATACAAAAGTTGGGACATTATTTTTCAACTTTATAAGACACTGGTTAGGCCACACTTGGAGTATTGAGTGCAGTTCTGGTTGTCACATTATAGGAAGGGTGTGGTTGAGATGGACAGTGTGTGGAGGAGATTGACCAGGATGTCACCTGGAATGGAGGACTTCAGTTATGGAGAAAGACTGGGTAGCCTGGGCTTCTTTTCCCAGGAGTGAAGGAGGCTGAGGGATAACCTGTTGGAAGTGTATATGATTATGACAGGCATTGACAGGGTAGACAGTCAAGATCTTCTTCCCATGATAGTGGTATCAAAAACAAGAGGTCATAGGTTTAAGGTGAGAGGAAGAAGTTTTAAAGGGTATTTGAGGATTAAGTATCTTTTTACACAGAGAGTGGTTGATATCTGGAATGTGTCACCAGGAGAGGTGATGCAATCAGATACAATAACTACATTTAAGGAGTATTTAGTCAGGCACATGGATAGGCAAGGCATAGAAGGACATGGTCCTAATGCAGGCAAAAATCGGTATGGATGTTGGCATGAATGTCCATTTCAGTCCTCGACAATTCTTTGAACCGCTGAGCAAGGGGAGAATTGAGGTGCTCCTCTGTAGATCTCATACCTAACAAGTGGTGAGAATGAAAATCTGGGACTCAGGGAGTCTCAGTGTCCCAGGTCATTGGGAGTGTGGAGATGGAGATACTGTAACTACCTGGTGAATATATCAAACATAGCACCAGGTAATTATATCACTAATGTTACACAACACTGATTAATTTTGATTTTGGCAACAAATGAAGAATGATCACGTGCAAAATGATAAGCTACAATACCCATACCTCACCACTAACAATATTTTAATTTTCATCTTTTCTCTGCAACATGCCTTTCACACATGCAACAGATCACACATCCACAGATTTCACATATGATGAACTCTCAAAAGAACTGATTTTCACAGAGGCTGCTCACTCATGACTACTGCATGCACCTATGAGATAATTCTTCTTGGATGGATGAGTTGTCTACTTGCAATACTATATTTTTGCATGGACATAAAGGGAAAACCATGAAATCCTGTGACAATCAGTTAAATCCATGGACCGCTTAACCACAACACAACCGTCTTCAGTCTTGGTCCCAAGATCTCTGATGGCCTAAATACAATGCTGGATATGACAGTCTTGGCCTTACAATGTCCCCCAATCTGGACCCACTTAGACTGCAGCAAAATAGTACGAGTGACGTGCAGCTGGCCCTTGAGAGGGTGAAATGAAGTGTGGAAGTGGGGTTTCCACTCAAAATACTTTCTACTTCTCACTTACTGCCCTTCACCCCATTACCTACATGGTGCCTTGAAAAGGACCACTTACCCTGCCAAATAGGGGTCCTACTAAGATTGTTACTTTACTCACACAATAGACTGAATGTATGCTGCACCTGTCCCACCCAATGTGAACTGGAACTGAGTGCTCCTCAAAGAGACGACTGCTGGCATACATAAGGCATACATGTCTTTAAGAAAAATGTTTATCCTTGTATTTAATGGAGTGAAAAGATCAGGACTGTGCTTCCTGTCTCCATAAAAGTACTATGGTGCTGCAATCAGCATACCTTCCCAGTTAGTCCCACCATGCAGCATAGTTTTTATCTAAAGCCCTGGTGACTGTGACCTGAAACTTCTTTGATGATTATGCTTCATCCTAATCTTTCCTTCATCTCCTGAGGTTGTGCAATGTGAATCTTTCATTCAGATGTTGCTGTGTTTGCTGTTATATGTGTAACAGTATCACTCTCCAGTTTGTAAGGTAGCAAAACCCCCTTTTGCTGCTTGGAGCTTTTCCCCAGTGATATCTGTTATGTTTGGGTCGTGGGCACACTGCCTATTACCTTCTACACTGCTAATTGTTTTGCCTCTCTGACTCCAATTGACTCCAATTTCTCTTTACAGTACATTCCACAATGCTTCACATGACAAGGCTGCAGTTCTGGGAGTTCAGTGTTGGCTCCTTGTCCTGTTAGTTTTTGGACTGAGGTGCAGCCAAGTCTTCTTTGTCTGAATGTTTCTCTAGAGCTAAGTTATCAACTCAAGGATCTGCGTTGGCTTTCCTCTGTAACATTTTGGCAGCCTCCACCACATTTTCCACCTTCACACTGAACTGTGTATAACTTGGATGAAATAAGGGAGATTTTCCAACCCATATGGTTGTTGGTACTGGTGTGGGATGGACAAACAGGGTCAAGAAAATCAAATATTCATAGAAACAAATTCTTTCCCACTAGCACAGTTCAACTGGTCTTTTAGATTAGACTGCACTTACATGAAGCTTTAAAGAATTGGAGTATAAGTAAATAAGGCACAATTTAATTATTTTTTCCATTTATTTTGGATGTTATTATTCAGCAATGCAGAGTGGACATTGGATTTCTTAAAGACATAGGAATTCTTTCATTTCCATTTTTCTCAGGAATCCTTTACTGCCTGTTATATTTTTTTCTTTTATTCCTACCCAACTGTGAGAGTAAGATGGAGAGTCAAAAAGGTTCAAACAAAAAAGCAAATTCTGCGAAATCACCAGCACAGTAGCATAGCGGTTAGTGTAACACTTTACAGCACCAGCGACCCGGGTCCAATTCCGGCCGCTGTCTGTAAGGAGTTTGTACGTTCTCTCCGTGTCTGCATGGGTTTCCTCCGGGTGCTCCAGTTTCCTCCCACATTCCAAAGACGTACAGGTTAGGAAGTTGTGGGCATGCTATGTTGGCGCCGGAAGCGCGGCAACACTTGCGGGCTGCCCCCAGAACACTCTATGCAAAAGATGTATTTAACTGTGTGTCTTGATGTACATGTGACTAATAAAGACATCTCATTTTAAAAGTGACTTAAGACTTCACCAGGACTGCTGGAAGTACCACATTTCATCAGTGCAAACTGCAAGGTGCCCTTGGTTCTGATGACTCCCATGAGGCCCCAGCTCCTTTTATGTACCATCACTTGGTCTTGCTCACTGTGCACTTCAAATAGGGGCAGGCATGGTCGTGCAGCAGTTTGCCTAACACTATTACAGCACCAGCGACCCAGGTTCAATTCCTGCCAATATCTGTAAGGAGTTTGTACGTTCTCCCCATGTCTGCGTGGGTTTCCTCCAGGTGCTTCGGTTTCCTCCCACATTCTAAAGACATACAGGTTAGGAGCTGTGGGCATGCTATGTTGGTGCTGGAAGCGTGGCGACACTTGTGGGCTGCCCACAGCACATTCTCAGTAACTGTGTGTTTCGACATACATGTGATTAATAAATAAATAATATCTTAAAATATCCATGTGCTTGTAACAGTATAGGAACAGGCCTTGCAGCCCACTGACTCTGATGCCAAATTAAACTAATCCCATCTGCCTGCACATGGTCCATTTTCCTCTGTACCCTGCCTGTTCATGTGCCCTGTTGCTATGGAAACTGCTTCTACCACCACCCCTGGAAGCGCATTCCAGACACCTACCACTCTCTGTGTAAAAAAACTTGCCTCGCAGATCTCAGTTAAACTTTCCCCCTCTCACATTAAACCCATGCCCTGAGAAAAGACACTGACTACCTACCCTATCTACACCTCTCATAACTTTATGTATTTCTATTAGGTCGTTCCTCAGCCTCTGGTACTCCAGAGAAAAAAACACCGACCCGAAACGTTGACAATTCCTTTTCTCCCAAGCATGCCATATGCCTCCTTTACTACTCTATCCACTTGTGTTGCAACTTTCAGGGAGCTATTAACTTCATCCCAAGATCCCTCTGTATATCAGTGCTCCCAACACTCCTGCTGTTTACTGTATACTTTCCTCCTGCATTTGATCTCCCAAAATGCATCACCTCACATTTGCCCAGATTAAACACCATCTGCCATTTCTCTGCCCATACTTCCAATTGATCTATATCCTGTGACAACCTTCCTCACTATCCACCAATAAGATATCTTTATTAGTCACATGTACATCGAAACACACAGTGAAATGCATCTTTTTGTGTAGTGTTCTGGGGGCAGCCCACAAGTGTTGCCACACGTAGCATGCCCACAACTTCCTAACCTGTACGTCTTTGGAACGTGGGAGGAAACCGAAGCACCCGGAGGAAACCCACGCAGACATGGGGAGAATGTACAAACTCCTTACAGACAGCGGCGGGAATTGAACCTGGGTCGCTGGCAATGTAATAGCATCACGCTAACCGCTACACTACCGTCCCTGCCTGACGATGTTGGTGTCATCTCTAAAACTGCTGGGCAGCATGGTAGTGTAGTGGTTAGCATAACGCTGTTACAGCGCCAGCGACCCGGCTTCAATTCTTGTGCTGTGTAAGGAGTTTGTGCGTTCTCCCCATGTGTCTGCGTGTGTTCCTCCGGGTGCTCCACTTTCCTCCCACATTCCAAAGACGTACAGGTTAGGAGCTGTGGGCATGCTATGTTGGTGCTGGAAGAGTGGCAACACTTGCGGACTGCCCTCAGCACATTCTCAGTAACACAAAAAGATGCATTTCACTGTGTGTTTTGATGTACATGTGACTAATAAATAAATATCTTAATCAGACCACCTACATTTTCATCCAATCATTAATATATATTGCAAACAATAGAGGTCCCAGCACTGATCCATACAGAACACCAACTGGGCATAGACCTCCAGTCAGAAAAACACCCCTCTGTCACTGGAGACACAAGAGTTGGCAGATGCTGGAATATGGAGCAACAAATAATCTGCTGGAGAACTTAAGGGGTTGAGCAGGACTGATGTACGGTTTCAACCCAAAATCTCGACAAGTCCTTTTGCCTCACAGATGCTGCTCAACCTGCTGAGTTCCTCCTGCAGATTGTTGTTATCCCTCTGTAACTATCCTCGCTCTTCTATGACCAAGCCAATTTTGGCCAATTTACCAACAAACCGTGGATCCATATGACTTAATCTTCTGGAGCAGCTTACCATGAAGGACCTTGTCAAATGATTTAACAGTGAGTTCAACTGCCACTCCAACTGAGAGGAGCTGCAGCTGGACAACACCTCTTACAGACATAGTCGTTAGGGGCACTTGATCTCTCCCTGATCTCCCACATTTCCCAGGAGGAGCAGAGAATTCCATTGACTGCTGTTTCTGCCCCTTAAGTTACTACCGGCTTAAAAGAAAGGAAGAAAAGACCTTATCTTGACTCGTTTTGTCACCACTCAGACATCTCGTGGAAGCATCCCTCAGCGAAACCTCTGCACTTTGACCTCAAGCACAGCATTTCCACCTCAAAACAGCTTTTCTCAAAATGGCTGCTCCATAATGGCCCTCAGCTAGAAATCCAAAATAAGAGCATCATCAAACTAAAGTAAGATTTTTAAAGAATTCAAATCTGCTGTTCACAATTTGAACAAATGGAGTCTCATACTTTTAATCATTCACTCTCTGTGCAAAATAGGTGGATTGGCTGTTATTAACAATTATTATGTTGTTAAAAGGTGCTTATACTGTTAATTCCTAAACCTCTCTGATGTGGATTTAATGGGCCATTAATGTTCAAATGATGCAGTTTCAGGAAAATCATGGGCTGGTTAAAACCAAGGCTGTTTTCACAAGGTTACCAGTAGAGTGACACAAATTGGGCAGTAAATTGTGGAAATGCACAACACATAAGCTATGTCTTCTCTTCTGGCTGACTGGAACACCAATAACAGAGTGGTTTGTCTGGAGATCATTTTTTTCTCATCAAATTCTGGGCCAAAGTTTGGCCGAACATCATCATTTTGCAGGAGTAAATGCTGGCTTTGTATTAAAACAGTCCAGTGCTGCAAAGGTCAATCTCAGTTCAAAAAATTAGTGGGCACCACCTTACTATTTTAAGATATTGTTATTTATTAATCATATTTCCTGGAATATATAGGAATATGATTGCATCTTTAAGAACTGCATGTTACCAGTATCTTTTGATGTGGTGTTATACCAGCCACTGCTGTTAATTGAGTGTTTTGTTGGTAGCTCTATCCTTGTTACTTGTCTTAGTAAGTAGCAACACAAAAGAGTCTGAGGCTACTGTACTTCCCTGTTAAACTGACCAAGGCTAACATGGCTGCAACACAAGAACAATTTAACAAGAACAATTACATTACCAGACCTGATACTTGTTTCTTTCCTAAAGGGATTACGCCCATACAGCATTCTCACAATGCCACTGTGGAGTAAAATCTGAGGTAAATGAAAAGGTCATTTGATAGTTCTGAAGCAAATGTTGCCTGTGATATTACATACTTGAGAAAACAGTTGTCAGCAATGTTAACACATGGGGAATTAGAGAATCAAAGTTTGACAGTCTCATTGATATGATCTTGGAGATAGGTCCAGCAAACGACAACTGTTGTTCCCCAAAGCACTTTTAACATCCTTAATGGGATGCGTACCTCCTCCCTCACTGGGCTAAAGGGTATGATCATTTGGTAGCTCCTCATACTCTCCTTGTTGAAAAAGCAAGTTCTGAAGCTTGAAGCAAACCCAGAGTGATGAGCACAATGTTCTATCAGGGCTTTACTGGAGGATACTTCCAAGCTCACAAAAGTATTGGAAAAGTTGCTACAAGATACCAATTGTGTTTCTGATAACATTGATGCATGTACCTCTCTGTACCTTTCTTCACTGAGTTCTGTATTTCTTCATCCAGCTTGGTTTTGCACAAACTCTGCACTAATTTTGTATTCTGTATGTACTGTTTTTTTTTGCACTATTTGTACTTGCACAATTGTTTTGTCTGTGTTTATTGTATGTCCTCTGTTCTATGTATGTCCTCTGTTGTGTGAGTCTGGGGGGAAATGACATTTTGTTCCTCCATGTGTTTTTATAGCATATGGGTGATGACAATAAAGTATAACTTGAACTTCAACTTCAACTTCAGCTGCTGTACATAAGAGTACCATAGGAGTTTAAGCCAGAAATACAGTGAGTATACAGTTACCAAAGGAACTAATCCTTCACTCATTGTCCACAATCATTGTCAACAGTGGGTTAAAGGATACTGATGTAAAGGCTGCGAGCAAATGAGCAATAAACACATTTGTTAGGTTCTTACTTGATAATGCTAATATCCCCTGTGGCAGCCTGGAAAGTGCCAGAGGCAAAACATGTTCAGGATTGCAATGACTCTTATTGCAACAGACAGTAACACATTGCCCGGAGGTTGTCAGTAAGATGTTTCAGCTTCTCTGGTGAAGCACAGCACACACCTGCATTGACACTCAGATAAAAATGAGCTGTGGATTGTGCATTTAACTGGGAGCATAAGCATCAGCGTTAGGACTCTTCCTCCACTCTGAATAGCAAAATTTAATTTTTCCTCCTCTTTTTCTAAATGGCCTGGATTTGGTGATATTCCCATTCCCAAAGAGGGCTCCTAATGTAAAAGATAGCTGCTTCCAATTACAAATAACTGAAACAAATACCCCTCATGCACAAATGCAAACAATTATTAATAAAACATCATGGTCAAGAAACTGATTTGCACCAGTTCTTGCTATCAACAGCTAAATTCTGCAAAACCTGCCCTGCTTGAATCTGTCACCTATATTCAGTTTCTGTGCGGGTTCAGTGAATTGCATCACAGTAAAGTAAATAACACAGATTCATGTCAAGATTCTAAAAATGTCATCTTGGCCTAATCTAAATTCTATCTTCATTGATGGGAACTTTACTGCCAACCACAAAACCTAGTGGGAAATTTGACACAGAGAAAACAATCAGGAAATTGTACATTGTACAATGAGTTTGTGTGAAACGTGAAATATGTGAGTTTGCCAAGGATTTCAGTTTAAAATTTTTGCTGCTGGACTGTGGGGAATACACTATCAGTACTGAACTTTAAGATTGTGTGTGGGCAGGTTGGCAACAACACTTGTGCCATGAATACCTAGCTATATTGAGTAGTCCTTCTTGGGCAGTAATTTGCATTCAGGTCAAGTTCTTCTGCACATCTTCCCAGGTATCATGGGAACTCAGTGGATCTGTGGAGGCAAAGCGATGGTTGGAATTTCAGGTCAAGACCCTACATCAGGGTGAACCGGGAGATTCACTTCCTACTGAAGTCTAGGACTGCAGCATTCAAATCAGGTGACCCTGACCTACACAAGAAATAGAGATACGACCTTCGTAAAGCTATCAGGGATGCCAAAAGACAATACCAGTGCAAAATGGAGTCCCAGACCAGCTGTCAGTTGTGGCAAGGCTTACATGCTATAATGGGATACAAATCAAAATCAGGCAGCATTGCCAATGAGCTTAGCGCATTCTATGCACATTTTGAAAAGAAAGGGAGTGGAATGACATCACCCACCCCAACAACCTCCAATGTACCCAAACGCAGAGTCACCATTTCAGACGTCAGATCAGTCTTCTGGAGAGTGAACCTGTGGAAAGCATCTGGCCTAGATGGAGTTCCTGACTGTGTCCTCTGATCCTGTGCAGATCAACTGGCGGGGGTATTTGCAGACATTTTTAATCTCTCTCTACTTCAATCTGAGGCCCCTGCCTGCTTTAAGAAGACCGCCATCATTCTGGTACCTAAGAAAAATAAGGTAAAATGCCTTAATGACTACTGCCCGGTGGCTCTGACATCCACCATCATGAAGTGCTTCTAAAGGCTGGTCATGGTACACATCAACTCCAGCCTCCAGACAACCACAACCCACTGCAATTTGCCTACCACCAAAACAGGTCCATGGCAGATGCCATCTTCCTGGCCCTACACTCATCTCAGGAGTAATATGGACAGTAAAGACACCTAAGTTAGACTGTTGTTTATTGACTACAGCTCTCTTTTCAATACTATAATTTGAAGCAAAATCATCTCCAAACTCCTCGACTTGGGATTCAACATCTCCCTTTTCGGCTGGATCCTTGGCTTCCTGACCAACAGACCGCAATCAGTGAGGATAGCGAACAACACCTCCGCCACAATTATCCTCAGTGCTGGTGCCGCACCAAGGCTGCGTCCTCTGCCCCCTACTCTACTCATGACTGTGTGGCCAGATTCTGCTCTAACTCCATCTACAAGTTTGCAGATGACACCACCATAGTGGGCCATATCTCAAATAATGATGAGAGTACAGGAAGGAGATAGAGATCCTAGTGACATGGTGTTATGACAACAACCTTTCCCTCAATATCAGCAAAACAAAAGAGCAGGTCATTGACGACAGGGAGGAAGCAGTGCACGTGCTCCTGTTTATATCACTGTCACTGAGGTCAAGAGGGTTGGGAGCTACAAGTTCCTAGGAGTGAACATCACCAATAGCCTGTCCTGGCGCAACCATGTAGATGCCATGGCCAAGAAAGCTCAGCAACACCTCTACTTCTTCAGAAAGCTTAAGAAATATGGCATGTCCCTTTCCACCCTCACCAATTTTTGTAGATGCACCATAGAAAGCATCCTATCCAGATGCATCACAGCTTGGTATGGCAACTGCTCTGCCCAAGACTGCAAGAAACTGCAGAGAGTTGTGGACATAGCTCAGCACATCACAGAAACCAGCCTCCCTTCCATGGACTCTGTCTACCTTTCTTGCTGCCTAGGTAAAGCAGTCAACACAATCAAAGACCCCCACCACCTCCACCCCAGACATTTTCTCTTCTCCTCCCTCCCATCGGGCACCAGGCTCAAGGACAGCTTCTATCCTACTGTTATAAGATTTCTGAACGGTCCTCTGGCACGATCAGATGGACTCTTGACCTCACAATCTAACTCATTATGACCTTGCACCTTATTTTCTGCCTGCACTGCACTTTCTTTGTAACTGTAACACTTTGTGTTCTGTTACTGTTTTCCCTTGTACTACCTCAATGCATTGATGTGATGAAATGATGTGTATGGATGACATGCAAAACAAAGTTTTTCACTGTACCTTGGTACATGTGACAATAATAAACCAATTTACCAGGAGAGGTTGTGAGAGGTATTTTGTTTCATGGGTTCTGAGGGTCAGTTTTTCCATCCCTCCATATCCAGACAGTTTAGTGTAGTCAACAGAACAGATACATGATTGAGTTCAGACAGAGACCAATAGGTCTCCATATATACATTTATGTTCCAGTGATATCCATGCAATGTAACATGCCATATTTTCTATCTCTATGCCATTGCCACCTCTGTTGTCATTTCTTGATTTTATTCATCATTGCTATTGGTACTGGAGGAGACTACTTAACAGTCAAAGTGACAAATGGCAATGTCAATCAGTGTCTGTGACAATCAATCACAGAAACCTCAGTGCAACTTTATAAATTTCAATCCTTTCCACAAAACTTAGATAGGGAGTCTGGGACTAGAACATGTGTGCTGCATCTCTGTGACAAGTAGAAAGGTCTGAGATGAGCCTTAATTCCAGTGCTGCAAAAGTTGGAGTCCAGGGTGTTTGAGTATCATGCCGTTTTATCACTCCACAAACGAAACACTGCCAGTTATTTCACTGCTCCCACATAATCATTTGCCATTAAATTATACCAGCTACTGATATCCAAATTCACACTTTACCCTTTTCATCAGCTAGGTAAAGCTCTCCAGGACGTTTCAATGGATAATCTCTTACCATTCATTCCTCAAAGATGAATTTATAGAGAGTGTGTGAACAGATGCCAGAATGAGGAAATGCAAGGTATTTACTTTCCAGTATTAACATCTCTCTCTTTGACAGATCTACAATAAAATCTAAACATAATTTTCTCACTGTTTCTTCTAAAACAGCTAAACAATTAGACTATGAGGTTATCTGTTTTGATTCCAAGAAAAACACATGGGAATATTGCAGTAATGAAGGGAAACTTAGGAGTGAAATGGGTCTTTTGCCATGGAAAAGAAAATTGGTCTATTTTCATTATTGTGCTGTTGAATGTTGTACAGTTTTTCCAAAGGCACTCCCAGGAGCCTGGATCAACAAAGGAATTTATGAATTATGATATGATACAGAAATCACTGAAAGCTATCAGACAATGCCTTTACCTCAAGTACAAAATACCTTTATCTTAAGTGGGCAGGTACACAAAGCGAGGAGGTGATCCTTTCATTGTATGAAGTGTTGCTCAGACCCCAATTGGATTAATGCATTTAGTTTTGAAAACCCCACTTCAGGAAAGCTCTATTGATTCTGGGAAGGGAACAGTGCAGATTCTCCACAATGGTAACAGGGCTGATATGTGCTTTTTATTCTGTTGGAATTAGAAAGTTGAAGGGAAGACCAATCAAAGTCTTTAAAACAGTAACATGGTTCATATAGTTCATAGGGTGGATATCAAGGGAGATTTGAAGAAAAGAGCATAATATTAAAACTGACTTCAGTCAGAGATCAGGAAGCACTTTACTACACAATGAGCAGCGGATGTCTGGAGCTTGGCTTTTCCAAAATGATGGATTTTGTATTAATTTAAATGTGAATGCTGAGGTCAATAGTTTTTTTAGGTAACTGAATCAATGGGTATGGAGTTGAAATACAGATTAGCTGCAATCCAACAGAAAGGTGGAACAGCTTGAGAGGTTAAATAGCTTACTTCTGATTTTCTGATCTATCCCATGTAATTGTGGTAAGTTTGATCTCTGTGTGAAACAGGCAATATTAGATCAGATACCAGCTGTAGTCATGACAACAAAGATGTGCAGAAATTGTTAACATATAACTGATTTACATTATTGTTCAGAATCAGATTTACTCTTAGTGATCTTTTTAAACCTGATGAAGAAGGCACCGAGCAAAGGTCAAGGTCTTTTCCACAGAGAAGAAGAAAGACAAGAGAGGAAGAATTATTTGGAGTTCACCTCCTCCACACCTACGTATTGAGATCAACAGTAACTTCGATGATTCTTCAGAAAAGGCTTCATGCTGATATTCTCAATAGAGAGACATAAAATTGAGATAATATATAAAACACATTTGTATGAACTATGGCAGGAGGAACTTACAGAATACTTCTCCGCCACACAGTAGTAGCACTTGTTGCAGAGCTCAATCAATTTATTATTTCCTGCTGACCTTACAGCAGTCCTAGTGATCACGAGTTTTCTCCGAGGGAAATTACACAATTTTGGTATTATATTATGATGGCTGACATTCCAAAAGCAGTAAGAGAAAAGCTCTTCATTCTTCCATATTTATCCAAAGTCAGCAAACCAAATCCATGGCACTTTGTGGTGAAGGTAGCCCAGAGAACGGAGCCTGGAATTCTGATTGTGGCGATGAAATTCCATACTTGGTCATTGTAACTGAACTAAAAAGTAGATTTAAGTCATCTCCTAGTGAAATGCGACTCCTTTCCAACAAGGACAGTTGTTTTGTGTGAAATGGCTATATTCCGGGTGTAATGTGGGAAATCAAATAATCAGGGATCTGGGCTGGGTAATGCACCAATCTCACATTCTCCACTCCTTTCCAGTGGTTCCCTAATCGTAAATCCACAAAAGCTCCTGCTCATCCTGCACATGAAGCACATTAGACTTGTGAAAAAATGTGAATGATAGGCAGTCATTCTGAAGAGACTGCCTATCATTTTAACCAATGTTGGGGGTTGGTTTTAACCAACCCCCAACATTTGCAGGTAAGATGGTGGTGGCAATGTGGGAGGACGGTGCTTAGGAGAAAGAATTTGTGTTGAATTTCCAATCTCATTCCGTCATCCTTACTGATCTGAAAACCAGGCACAGAAAGCTTACTAGAATCAGCTTGGGGTTGGGGTCAGGGGTTGGAGGTTTTGGTTGGGCTTGGGGGTGGGAATGCTCCCAATTTAAATGAGTAATCAAGTCCAATCACATCAATGGGATATAGATGTCATTTTAACCGTGGGCCCAATGAAGGGGTCAACCTGCATCCAAGCCAGGAGAGTGGAGGCAGGCACCATCCAGCTTTTTCTCTTGTACTTTTTAGACATTCCTTGACATCAGAGGGACCTATCATTCAGTTTGATTAATTGACACAGACAATGGACGTTGCTAAGGTTATCATGTTTTAAACATCTGAGGCTTCTGACTTAAAGGCATAAATGTTGCGACACAACAAATCTACACAATATCATAAGAAGCAATGTCTTGAGTGATAGCTCATGTTTTTTTTCCCAAAAATATTCTGTATTCATAAAATCTCAGGACATGTCATTATCATCAAGCACTATACCAACCTATTCAGTACATAGAACACTACGGCACAGTACAGGCACTTCGGCCTACAATGTTGGGCTGACATTTTATTCTGGTGTAAGATCTATCTAACGCTTCCCTCTCACATAGCTCCCCATTTCTCTGTCATTCATGTTATGTTCTTACAATATGCTAACATCAGTAATGTTTCATCTTCAAATATTCCATCAGTGAAACATTTGAGAAGTCATTACACAGGGCCCAGTCCCTCAATGTCCAATGGCAGCAGGACCCTAGACTATAGTACTTCTCAACAGAGCCTTTGCAGTGTCTACACTGAATTTCAGTGTGTCCTTCAGCAGATACGCCTGTGCCTTGGAATGTGCCACTCAGAAGCACTCACTTTTGGATGTCTCCTTGCACTAAAAGACCAACAAGTGTTTTTCACCAAGTAATGGTCTTCCAGCAGCAGTTAGTGTATGTCTCAGTGTGTGTCCCTGGAAACAGCCCTTAGACCAGAGTCAGATGTTATGCAGCTGCTTAGGATGAACCTCGCCAAAGACAGGTGGCACAGTGGTACATCCAGTAGACCTGTTGCCGCACGGCTCCAGTGACTCTGGTTCATTCCTGACCTCAGGTGCTGTCTGTGTGGAATTTGTACATTCTTCATATGACTGCATGGGTTTCCTCTGGGTGCTCTGGTTTCCTCCCACATCTCAAAGACTTGCAGGTTAATTGGCCACTGTAAATTTGCCCTAGTGCATAGGTGAGTGATAAAATATAGCAGGAGTTGATGGGAATGTGGGGAGAATAAAGTGGGATTCGTGTAGGATAAGTGTAAATGGGTGCTTGGTAGTTGGCACAGACTTGGTAGGCCAAAGCGCGTGTTTTCAAGCAGTATAACTTTATGACTCTGTCATCACTGCATCCCTTTCCAGACCTTGACAAACACAGAGTTCACCAGAAAGTGAATGACCACCTCAACCGCACTGCAGCCACTTCGATGGCATCATGTGTTGGCCTCGTTTTTGCTGTGATTGACTCTGGTCCCCTGAGGAGAGTTCAAATTGGTCACAAACACGGATCAAATGGACTGATAGTGGTCCAGACAGAAAACCTCCCTTCCACGTACAGGGAGGCTTTGACCTGAGTATCTCCACTGCCTTTTCATCCTTCTTTTGTTCGTTTACTTCTGATGGATTTGGTAGAAGGCACAACTGACACACAAACAAGACAGAAGAGAGAGGACAGCTTTGTTTGACTCCAGGTTTGATCAGGAAGCTTTCCACTTCCCACCTTTAATCAGACTGTGCTACTGATGTCTTGTGTTGAGTAGTTGCATCCAAGCCCATCCAAGTGGGAGGAGCGATAGGCAGGTGAGGGAGAGGGGAGAGTGGGAATGATGCAAGAAGCTGGGAGGTGAAGCTGGATGATATGTTGCCTCCAAGGTGCCAGGGTCAGAGATGTCTCAGATCGAGTCCACAGCATTCTTAAGGGTGAGGGAGAGCAGCCAGAAGTCGTGGCCCGCATCAGTACCAATGACATAGATAGGAAAAGGGATGCGGTCCTGAAGAGGGAATATACCACTGTCCTCTGTCACCCTATCTCTTTCCCCTTCTCCGCCCCCTTGATCTGCCCATCACCCTCACATTCCTCTCTCCGGTTCCCCTCCTCACTTCCTTTCCTTTATTCCATAGTCAGCTGTCCTCTCCTGTCAGATTCCATATTCTTCAGCCTTTTGTCACTTCCACCTATCACCTCCCAGCTTCTTGCATCATTCCCACTCTCCCCTCTCCCTCACCTGCCTATCGCTCCTCCCACTTGGATCTACCTATCACCTGCCAGCTCTTGCTCCACCCCTTCCCCCCCCCCCCCCCGCCTTTTCATACTGGCTAGCTCCCCTCTTCCTTTCCAGTCCTGAAGAAGGGTCTCGTCCTGAAATGTTGACTGTCCATTTCCCTCCACAGATGCTGCCTGACCCACTGAGTTCCTCCAGCTCCTTTGTGTGTTGCTCTAGATTTCCAACATCTGCAGTCTCTTGTGTCTCTTTTCAGTGCAGGGAGCTGTTCACAAACAAATGCTGCCACCTGGCACATTCCAAGCTGTGGGAGTACATGCAGAGGAAGATGTGAAGGTTGGTGTAGCCACTGCAGAAGCTCTATGGGGAAGATGGCCTCCAACCACTGAATATTGAGGGGCTGCAACCTATGTAATAATGTCTTGAGCTGGTTGATCATGGAAATTATGCAAAAGAAAAATTGAAGCCCTGCTGATATAACCATGTGAATGAATGGAATGTGCTGCACTGTGAATGGTGATACATAAATGCAGTGTATAATATTATTGCAAATTTTAAGAATGAAGTATAATTTTAAAAGTAAAAACTGTTGACAGGCTGTTTGACTACAATGGTGAGAGAGTCATGGCCAAAACTGATCCATCGTCTAATAGAGAACACTAGTGCGAAAACCCCGTCAACATTTTAATACTTTAATGGCCCATTATACCCTACATCCAATTTGTATTGTCTTGTTATATTCCATGTTGCTAATTAGTCATTACTTAATCTACAATTGTTCAATGGTAACAAATGATGGGTATCAGATTCTAGTTGTGTTTCAACAATGGCCATCACTCAGATATTCTGTTAACTCAACAGAAGTGGTGACAAATGTCACCACTTTCCTTGAGCTTAGGTGTTCTTTTCCAAAATTACATTTGTGTATGAGTACTTACAACTGTGGAGGTGGAAATCTAATTGACAATATCCCCTGATACAGTGAGTCATGCAATGGTTTTTTTTTAAAGCATTGCTGCAAGTGTTTAACAACCTTCAGGCTTGAATCATATTGGTCAAAATGTGACAATAGAAGTAAAGGTCATATGACTGCTAAAAAATGCTGTGGTTTGCCTCATTTACAATTTTTTAAAATAAATTCATTCCTGGTATATGGACCTCACTGACAAACTAGAATTTATTGTCCATCCCTCATTGCTCCCTGAACTGAGTGGCTTGTTTGGCCACTTCAGTAGGTAGTTATGACGTTTGTAAGTCTGGAGTCACACCAGGCAAGGATTGCCTTCCCTGAGGGATATTAGTGAACCAGATGGGTTTATGTAACCATCCAGTAGCTGTATGGTCTCCAATACTGTAACTAGTTTTCCCTCGCCCACAGAAGTGTTTTAATAACCTGAAATTGGATTTCCCAGCTGCCGTGTTAGGTTTACAACTTATACCTCCAGGTTAGAAGTCCAGTTTAATGGATATGTCCAGTTTATTTTTAACCAGAATATTCCCTTCATGAGTCCACCCTTGCTATTGAATATGGAAAAATATTAAACATGAAAATTCACCATCACTTTTCTACTTACATTTACAAAATTGCTTTCAGGCACTTACAATAAAGTATTTCAGTCACGTAATATTACGCTGTTATCAATCTTGACTGAGTTCTTAAAGAAATGATAGTGTAGATAGAGAAAAAAATTACTTTTTTCTGATTAAGGTGTCAAGGACTCAAGGGGATTGTCTAAAAATTAGAGTCAGGCCTTTCAGCAGTGAAGTTAGAACACATTGTGTGCAGTTCTGGTTGCTAAACTATAGGAATGATGTTGTTATGCTGGAGAGAGTGCAGAAGAGGTTCACCAGGATGATGCCTGAATTGGAGGACTTTAGTTATGGGGAGAGATTGGATAAGCTGGGGCTTGTTTTACCTGAAGCAAGGAGGCTAAGTAGTGACCAAATAGAGGTATATCAAATTATAAGAGGCACAGATAGGGTAGATAGCCAGAATCTCTTCCCATGGTAGGGGTATCAAAAACAAGAACATAGAACATTACAGCACAGTACAGGCCCTTCGGCCCACAATGTTGTGCCGACATAGTTTTAAGGTGAGAAGAAGGAGTATTAAGGAGAATTTGAGGGGAAGGTTTTTTTTACACAGAGAATGGTTGATATCTGGAACTCGCTGCCAGAGAAGGTGGTGGGGTCAGACACAATCAAGACACTTAGACAGGCATTTAAATTGGCAAGGCATAGAAGATTACAGGCTTTGTGCGGGCAACTGCGCAACTTGTAGATGGGCGAAAAGCGCAATGTGGACATGGTGGGCTGAAAGTGCTGTTTCTGTGCTGTACAGCTCTGTGATTCTATGAATCCTATTCAGAAAGTGGGTAGAAATTTGGAACTCCCTTTTGCAAGTAGGAATTAAGGTTGGAAAGATTGTTAATCTTGTTAACCAAGGGTAACAGAGGATGTGGGGCAAAGTGAATAGACGGAGTTAGGTCACCAATCAACATTGGTTTTGTTGAATAGGAGTAAAGTGTCAAAGAGATAAGTGACCATAAATATCTATGTATCTAATATATCACTACTAAGATACAAAGTCAGGGAGAATTATTTTGCACATTCTTAGAAACAGTTCACAAGAGTAGTGTTGCTGGTTGAAGTCTGACAAAGATTTTTCAATTTGTAATGTTAACTGTTTATTTTTCTACAGATGCTGTCTGATCTGCAGAGTGTTTCCAGCATTTCCAGTTTCCATTTCAGATTTCCAACATCTACAGCTTTTGATTTTTATTAATGTAGAATAAACATTTCCATTTCTCTCTATATATGATCCATATATACTATATATATGTAACGTCTAGCGACAAGTACCTTGTCACTTCCACCTGTATATTATTGTGCTGATGAACTATATTGTCCAGCTTATGCTCTGCTCATTGTTGTGTTCAGTTTGAAGTTTAAATATTCTACTCTGTTATATTATGGTGCAGCTGCTGGCATCAATATTGATACTTCCAATTTACAACCAGTGTAAAGTCTGCAAATCCACAGCCTGTGGTCCTAGGTTGTGGGATCTGCTCCTGCTTTGCTCAAATGCTGATTGCGGCAACATCAGTGGGGATTCCACCCATTCATCATGGAGCCCACTGGCGTCACCATACATTTCTGCAGCCCTCCCTCCACTGTGCCACACTGTCTACAAATACAGCTTCAGGCTGAATGGGCTGAAATGATGCACTACTCTATATAAATCTTTTTTCTCTGACTAATGTGCTTGGGATACTGTTTATACAATAGCACATCATCTAATATCATAATAACGTTTAGATACTGAAGTCAATAGAAATAAAAATCAGGAAAGATGCCAACTAATTGTTGTCCAAAGTCTAGATTTACCTCATATTTTCAGTTTGTTCTAGTTGAATTATAGAACAAGCTTCAGCTAAAATTTATATTCAAAACCTCCAATATAAAACCTCCTATGATCCAGCAAACTGTCAACATAGTTGTTTTCCTTATTTTTTTCTTGAACACTATTCCTATATTTGAGACTGTAACCTGTTGCATATTTACTAATGCAGCTGAAAAAAGGTTTATTAAAATAAAAAAGTACATATTTTTATCAAAGATATCCAGAGCCTTCCCAAACTAGTGCTATCTCACAATTTTATCTATATTTTATCCATATTGTCCATCTATAAATACTTTGTTGTCTCTATGACAAAGTATTCAACCATGACTTTGGGTTATGGTTAGCTCTGAAGGCAAATTGAATCTAGATTCAATGTACTTGTAGCTTTTCTAAAGAACCAAAATGGGGATGATGCGGCAATTGACTTTGTTCCATTGTATTATTCTTTCATTATGGGACAATTTTTTGTGCAGCTGAGAAAAGAAAGGAAATTTGAAGGCAGCTGAAACTTGCCATTTTGCCTGATGTGGAAAGATGTGGAGGAGTGCAAAAGGTAGGTGGTGGGAAAGTGGGGGTGGTGCAGGAGGATGGGGGGGAAGGTGTGCAGATCTCTGGGTAGACCTTGATTTGGGTGAATTTAACTTTGAAGAAGGCAGAAAGAATTTGCAAAAAAAAAATTGCAAAAATAGCTCCAAGCAGAATTTACACATTTAAAATTCTTTGATTTCCACAGTGTTGTCCCCTAATACCATCTGGATTGATGTAACTAATGAAAACAGGTAGAAGTCATGGTCAGCGATGCTGATTGAATGAAGTCCTGTGTAGCACTCAGGGAAATCTTACCAACTTACTATGTTAAAATTATTATTTAAATATTGTTGATCTATATAAGGGCTGAAGCTGGCATTACAAATGGCCTGAAATTTACACCTTTGCCATCAAGCTCCCAAATGAATATTGAGTGCGCCTTGGGCCCAACAAGTTCAGTAAACTTATCCATGTAAGATAGGATTATCTGAGAGTAAAATGAGAAATTTTCCATAAGCTGTCTGACATACCAATTATCAGTATCACAGAATGCAATCCAATCCCAAAGACCTCCAGCAGAACTACTGCTGTTTGAAATTGGTTTTCCTTGTCGGATAAGTTTTAAAGCTCTCAGTGAGGTATTAAGGCATGATGGGTCAATGTGCTTGTTGTGCTCCCTAGGAATACCAAGCAAAACAGAGTCAGACATGACTAATAGTTGAAGGGAGACCACCTGGAAATACCAGATGTAGTGCTCTTGCTGCCTGGGAAACAAACAATCCAACCAGCAGAGAGTCATATTGTATGTGCTTTAAAGCTAACAGTGAGCTACTGGTTGAAGTATCAGCTGTATGCCAGTGTACCATTCCATTTTGGGGGGGGTGGGTTCAGAATCAGGGAAAAACTGTCAGTTCAAGTTTTGCCTTAAAAGTATGCCATTTGAGGTGATCGTGGAGCATTATGCAGCTGAGAACATCCCACCCGTATTGCTGGAGGCACCAACAGGAAGCCTATAAGTGGAAAAAGTGTGGGAGGTGGAAGTGTTAGTGTGCAGAGAGGGTTTGGTGACTGTGTGGAGGACTAACTGCAGATGCAGTCTATTTATGCCCAGAGAGTGGTGACAGTGGGTGGTTAAAAGAGATTTTATAGAGCTGAACCTGTTGAAGTTTCTGTATGCAACTGCTTTAAAGAAAATGAATGTGATCAGAGGAGATCTCTCACATTTATTTTAAAATAGTGTCAACATCTATAATCGTCATTAAATAGAATTATTAGAAACCTATTGCTATTGATTTTTTTCTGAATATTTTAACCAGTAATGACATCACTGGGGAACCTGTAAGAAGGAATTACTGAGGCTGCCCCTGTGGAGGAGTTGACACTGTCCATAACTGTAATAAAACCTGTGAAAATGGAGTAAATGTCTATATCTCTACTGAGGTTAGATTACCACCCACATAATGTTGACCTCAGTTCTTCCTCCCATGACTTCATCAACAACTATAGATTCCAAAATTGTTGTTAACTATGGCACTATCAAGATTGCTTTCTTTCATTTCTGCAACGTTACTGTTTTCTATCATTAATCCATTCCATCATTGCTGAAGCTGTGATCCATATCTTGTCCCCATAACTCTTCTTGCAGACCTTGTCAGCTTCAAAAAAGAACTTTTTGCAACTACATAAATAATCTGGAACTCCATATACTGTATACCATTCTGCATTAAGCTCCATGCATCCTTGCCAACCTTTGCCCCATGCATACTGATTTCAAAAACCTTGACAACTTTCGATCTTCCACTCCTCCTTTTCTATCCAATTTTCTCCAGCCCTAGTCCCAGTAAGCACTTCCTCGTTCTCTGATATTAACCTGCTTCCTCTTCCTCCACTCAATGGCTAACTAGAGAGCCGTGAAAAGCATTCATACAGCTGGGATCTCTGTAACTAAATCTCAACTTGTCAACTGTCTTGGCCATCTCAAAACCTGTTCATCCATGCCCCTATTTTACCTGCTATTCTCTCTAATTTTTTTTACATATAAGGCTCTGCATAAATAAAAAATTACCTTATTTGTACCTTTTGAAATTCTTTTAGTTTTTCTCCATGAATCACTTTCCTTTAAAACATTCTGCTGATAAATTTTAAACATGTTTCTTTCTAGTGCATTGATGGCATCTCCACATTTAGTAACTGGGGCAATGTGAGTCATGAGTTACCATTCTTTAATTTTAGACTTCCTCTTTATTGCATGCAACCAACCAAGGACTAAAACTTTGTTTTTACAACTCCAAAATAATGGTGCTACACTATTGAAAGTTGGGTTAACCCTGAGTAGAGCAATTTAGCCCTCATCTCTGGGTACCTCAGTGCTCATTAGGCAATTCAGCTCCTTATTTTTCAGTGGGATTTTTATTCCTACAAAATTTCTTTTTCAATATACAACTCCCCCAATGGCAACAACAGTGGTGCAACATGCAAAATTCATTTTGGAATGAGATTTCATTCTCACTGCTCTGGTAAATTTCTCAGCTACTTTCAGAACAAGAAAATCTAACCAACCTTGTTTCCCCAGAAACCATGCTCTTTAAAGGACGAGCACTTAAACTGCTTTCTTTGGTATCACTGAAATCTGTGATAGAACATAGAACGCTACAGCACAGTACAGGCCCTTTGGCCCACAGTGTTGTGCCGACATTTTATCCTGCTCTAAGATCTATCTAACCCTTCCCTCCCACATAGCCCCCTATTTTTCTATCATTCATGTGTTTATCTAAGATCTCCCATGACCTCAGACAAAACCTCATGTGTGGCTGGACGGCTTTACCCATGGAGGTCAAGTTCATTGCCACTCTCAGCTTCTATGACCTGAGGATCAGTCCAGGCTGGTGCTGGTTAACTCTGCCACATCACTGCTGTGTTAAAGAGATCCCTCTAACTCCATCCTCAGGGAAAGGAAACTTCAACTGCTTTTCCTGCAGTGCACAGAAATAGTGCAGAGTAACTTCTATCCCCAAGTCATTTTAACACTGAAATTTATTTTAGATAGCGGTCAACAGATTTCAAAAGATTTATTGCTCCAGATACGGTTTTCCCTGTTTTATAAGAGCAAACTGGATATAGGAAACAATACCTTAGTGGAAAGGGTAGGCCCAGGACCCACTAATCTGGACCTCTGCCTCACTTGCCCCAGATGGGCAAGTGGCAGATGCCTGTTGAGCCCTTCCTGGCATCTTGTTGGAAAAGACTATTTGTATCTTAGGCCGCTGCATCATGAGTAACATCCCCTCAAGTAGCTCAGTTAATAGTGGGTAGGGGGAGATGGGGGTAGTGGGGTAAGAGACATATGCTGAAAGAGAAGGGCTGGCTGGAAGAGAAGTGTAAGGAATTGGGATTGGGATGGTGTGGGGTACAATTGTAGGCAGGAGGAGTGGTTTGCAAATCTGATTCAATAGAAACAAGGAACAAATAAACTGAACAGGAGGTTCACTGTCACTTATTTAACAGCCTTGCATAATCTCATACTCTCTTTACAAATTGATCATTCATTATTATTGCTTTTGTGGGAATCAGAAATCCTAACTTAAACAATTGCTGTAAAACCTCACTTTATTTGTTGCCTGTGAGTGGAGAGTCCTGTCCATCTGCCTCCTCCTTCCCTCACTTAGTTTCTGTGTGTTTGCAGCTCCATAAGACTCCTCGTCATCTTGCTGCAACCCGGTTCCTTGCTGGAGGGAAACATTGTGCAATGTTCAGCAGATGGTGATGATTCCGCTGATTTTGGCTGTGCTACAGATCCACACTGCATATGAGCAGTTCAAACTGGAATACTTTTGCTTTAGAGTATCCTGTGAAATATTTTATAGTGGGTTAGAAGCTGGTGCACAAATCATCCTATTTCTGTACTTCTGTGGTGTGACATTCAGAAATGATATCTGAAAAGGAAGTTCTGGCCACCTTTAAACAATCTGTTCATTTCCATGGGACCATCAAACATAGGTACCAGGAGCCATTCATAACGAGAGCACTGTGTCTCTTCCCTGGACTGCTGGCAGAAGCAAACAGATTTGCTTTTCTGTGCTGCAAAGCCATTTCGGTGTTTAAGGAGTGACACCATCCTGATCAAGTGAGCATTAACGTTTATATGCAAGTTCCATGTGTTCCTAAATAAGAAATAGTGGTCAAGAAACCTACTAATCAGTAACCATTCTATGCCTTCCCACACTGGTGTGTCTATTCCACTGGGAAACATGGCATTTACAATTGTCTCTTGCAAGGAAGAGCCAAGGACTATCCCTTGTAGAGGCCTGAAAGGATACAGTTGATTAATACTGTTCTGACCCTTGTAGTTTCCAGATGGCCCATTTCCGAATTAGCCGAAGGGTCCATTTCAGTCAGCTTCCAGGAAGACTAACTTAGTCTGCAATGGCAGAGCCCTGGGTACTGAAGTACCTTACCCGAATTGGTCCTGAAGATTTTCTCCTCTCAAATCTAGGCTGCTCCTGCAAATTACAGCAACAACAGGATTGTTACCTGAATTTAATGGTAACAGGCCATGTAGCAGTGATTACTAGTTCTTCAGAGAGTAGATCAAAGGCTTTAACAAAAGGAGATGCTCAATCCACTAATGGCTGAATATTCACTTTTAACCCTAACTAGGCCTGCACTGGATGAAACAATAACAGCCTTGGCAGCTATAATATTCAGGAACAAGTAGGGATGGGCAATAAATGCTGGCCTTGGCAGTGATAAATTAACCTTGATTCAAAGATTGGTCAAGCCCAGTTAGTTGGCTTGGGCCTGTTTCAGGTAGCAAGACCAGCCCTAGGGGCTGGATCTCATCTGTAGTCACTGCAGGATTCCAGTTCAGTAATTGAGCTTTCTAAGTCTGACTAACACACAGAGCTGTATGCTTTCTTTTCTCCCTCAAAACTTGCAAGTCCCAAGCTTCAGCACACAGCAAACCCAAAATGGGCCAGCTGCCCTATTTCCTGATCTAAAGCAACAATTTTTAGTTGGGGACTGCAAAGTCTGTTTCATGCTTCTATCTTGTAATATCTGTATTGGTGACCTGCATTGCACCACTGGTGGAAGTCTCCTGAGAGGCATGTTGAGGACCTGCTTATGACTCATCTAGTTGTTAACCTTTGCATTGCAAGCTTAAGTGGTTTGGTCTGTCCTGTTCCACCTGTGATTACTCCCCTGTCACTTGTTTAACTAATCGCAAATGAGAAAAAGGCAGTCTCAGAAGTAAGAGCGTTTTCCCTAAATAGTATGAATTAGGAACTGTGGAGAAACAGCCAGATTTATGGTCCATGTATGAAAATGACTACAAATTGGTGCTCAGGTACAAATAATATTTTCAAAAGACTAATGGAATGTTAATTTTTATCTCAAGAGGAGAAGAAATCAAAAGAATGGAAGTCATACCACAGTTAAAGAGAGCTTTGGTTATATGGCATGACTGACTCCACATTGTAGGAAGAATGTATTTACCTTGGAGAGGGTGTCAGAAGGTTAATCTATGATGAGAGGTTGTATATACATGTATTTTCCTGATTATAGAAGATCAAAGAGTTGATACAATTGAGGTTGTTAAGATGATTAAAGGATTTGAAAAGGAGATTGAGAGAGGGGGCAATTTCTCATATTTGCCTTGGGCTCAAAATAACCTCCACTGGGACCTTGAACTGAAACTCTTGTTTAGCCCTCTTCTAGCTTAAGATAACCCTTTGGCAAAGGAGTTGTGGGTACAGCCACAGGAAGGATTTAAAGCAGCTGATTGGTACTTAATTTGCCTGATGGCTCTCACTGATTATTTAATGGATATTGCTTAATTTAACACCCTCTCATAACAGTGACCAACTGATTTGCAGTAAACAAGTTTTATTGGTTATCTGCTGCGGAAGTTGAAGGAACAATAGAATCTTGGAGTGCACATCCACAAATTCCTGAAGGTACCACAACAGGTGGTAAAGGTTTTAATTCAGCACTTAGGATACCTGCCTTTTTGGCTGAGGCACAGAATCCAAGAGCAGGAAGATCACACTTGGGCTCCATAAAACATCAGTCAAATTATGTCTTCCTTTTCTTAGGTGGTCCCTCAAGATCAAGGATGCTGGAATCTGGAGCAACAAACATTCTGCTGTTTCTACTCTGGCTGCAGACTTGTTTCTGCTCTGGTTTTATGGGATGTTAGAGCCTCAGGGAGAATCGAGAAATGGAGAGATCTATATGGACAAGTACAATTCTCCCTGAAGCTCGCAGCAGAAATTGACCTGTATGATTGGTATGCAAGACAAGTTTTTCACTGTACCTCAGAACAAGTGACAATAATATACCAATACCAATACCAAGATGATTAAGAAGGCTCACAAAATACATGCTTTCACTATTCAGAGCATAGAATATCAGCACAGGGAGGTTATGGTACAACCTTATGAAATAATGTTTTGAGCTGCAGCTGTTATAGCGTGTGAAGTTCAGGACACCACACTATAGGAATGATGTGATTGCACTGGAGAAAGAGCAGAAGAGATTAACCAGGATGTTGCCTGGGATGGAGTTTTCCAGTTATGAGGAGAGACTGGAGAGGCTACACTTCTTTTCCTTGGAGCAGAGGAGGTGGGGGGAGGGGAGATTTCAAAGGGGGATCAAAATTGTGTGAGGCATAGATAGGGTAGATAGTAAACAACGTGACATACAAACAATCTGGCTTGTCTAGTGTTGCTGACTAAGTATAACTCCAGCCTGGGAATGCTGGCTTGGGAAAGGATATTGGTCTGGCTTGTCCCTGCAGTTAATTTGGGGAATTTTACAGAGGCACCATTGGTAGTATCTTGAATGGCTGGTTTAGGTAATCCAGGTCTCAGAAGTATAAAGGAGGGCAGGGATCACTGCTGCTTGGTATACCACAAGTTTTACACCAGTTCTGTGTTCTTGATCTTTTAAGTATTCTTTTCAAGCAAAGATTACACTGGAGTTTTGAAGGTGGTGGTGAATTGATGTCTGTCCTCACCAAGAGGTGACTCCCAAGATATAGGAAGTTGTCCACGTTTTCCAGAGTCTTACTGTGAACCTTTGTTGTCGGAGCGTGGTGCAGCAAGGGCAGTTTGGCTGAGGGCTTTGGTCCTGCAAGGTCTATTCTCTTGTGTGCTTCAGTGAACAAATATCTTGGAGCTTGGCCTCTGTGTGAGCACAATCCCAAGCATCATCTGCACACTGCAACTTGACTATGTGCAATTTAAGGGAACCAGAAACAAAAACAGAAAATGCTGGAAACACTTAGTAAGTCAGGCAGTATCTTAAGAAAGAGAAACAGAGTTACCATTTCAGGTTGTAGATCATTTATGAGAACTGAGAAAGAGAGAAAACAAGCTTGATTTAGATTGCAGAGAGGTTGGGAGGGGTCATGGCACAAAGGGCATATCTGATTGGGTGATGCCTGGGTTGCCTAGTTTATCGGGTCAATTGGTTAATCGATTAATGAGTGCAGTTAGGTAGAGACAAAACAGACAGGATATGTAAACCTGTGAAATGCAGCTCAGAGATGTTTCTGAAACCTGAAATTACCCAGCAGATCAGGCTGTGGAGAGAGGGGAAAAAAAGACTGGTTTTGAATATCCAATTCCTTAGGCCTCTCTCAATGGCAGCACCTTAACCCACCACCACCATCACCAGACAAACATAACCTGCCACTTCCCTTTCTGACCTACCCGTTTTCCACTGTTATCTCTGTAATGACAGAGTTGGTGGAGGAAAGATCTATGTGTGCATTTAGGAGTGCAAGGCTGATTCTATTGAGCATAGCTACTTGGGCCTTATGCAAAATAGGGTGTTGCTGTGGGAAGTCCGCACACAAAACATTCATTGGCCCCTCTATGTATTGTTGCTTTAACATGCCTTTTCAGGCACTAAACATCTTCTAGCACTAAATACCTTGCTAATGTACTTTATTGGACACCTTGTAGGAGTCACCAGGGAAAAGGAGGCTTGGTTCTTGGCAACTTGTTGGGGATTCCTCTTGGTCTGCAGTAAATACATGAGGAGGACATGAGGTCAGGGAACGCAGTACCAGTCCATGTGCAAGAGATATTCAGGGGGGCAAAGCCTGCAGGTACAAGACACAGTCCCTATTCCATGGAACTTCCTCAACCAAGTTATCCAGTAATATCTCAGTGTGTGTTTTACTCCTTCACTGGAAGTGAAATCAGAGGTAACATGTATGGATCCATGAAAATAGCTTTTAATCAGTACTTGAATGCACACCTGCAGGTGGCTCAGTTTTAACACCTCAAGGCACATCAAATTATAAACAGCAATTAGGACCAACGTTGTGCACTAAAACCAGGCTTTCAGACAGATGTGTTTCACTTACCGCCTCCTTTCACCCTTTCACCAACCTATAAACAAGGGTTATAATTTTAAAATTAGGAATGACTTGGTCATAAATAGTGATGGAAATAAGGAATTTTACACCAGGAAGCTGCTGAGATTAGGTCAATTAAAAATTTAAAATTATGCTTGATGAATATTTGTGATCTAAGTGTACTAACGGTTATGGAACCAAAGCAGGCAATGATGCAGATTAACTACAACATAATAAAATAAGAAAACAAGACTCAAGAGGCTGAATGTTCTTCCAGTTCCTATGCATCTATCTGTTTCCCTGTTTCTCTCTTAACACCTTTGTTGGAGTCTGAGTCCTCATACCAACGATCGATTTCTTTCAGGATATGGTAACACTACATGAGATCCTTGAATCCCTCTCTGATGACAAGCCTTATGTTACTAATAAATGCATCCAAGTTGGCTTTTCTCATATTTTGGATGGGCATCAATGGGTGCACACAGATAACGTTGCCATGCTCAGACCGTTGCCTACACTGTTATTTCCACTCGTGCTGTATGCAGTTCAATGTCAGACTGACTGGAAATCCTGATGTATAAAATCACCCATCTGTGCATTACTTGTTGAATTGTGCACTGCAAGACAGCCAGTGATAGGTTCAACCTACATTATCCTGAAATATCCTGTGTTTCATATCTGGCCCTGTGAGGTATGAATCATAAATCAGCAGGGACCATTCCCCAGACTGTTTTAGTCAAGCATTAAATAAGTGGTTTATTATTCTAGAGGGGTCTGGAGCATGCATGCACTTGAGAGCTACAAATTTATATATGATGATGCAATCTAGTGAATTTTCCTATTACAACACATAAGGCTGGAATTTTAAATGATTTAATTTTGAACTCGAGGCTTGTTTACCATTTACTTGAGAATATAGAATAGGAATCATACAGAACAGAAACAGATCCTTTGATCCACCATGTCTGCTTGGACCATTGAGTAACCACCTATACTCATCGTATTTATCAGCACTTGGTCTGTAGCCTTCTGTGTTTTGGTGATACAAGTACTCACCTAGATATTTCTTAAAGGTTGTGAGGGTACATGCCTCCACCTCCACTCAGGCTGTGCGTTCCACTTTGCAACCACCCTCTGGGTGAAAAAATTCTTAGACCATAGAACACCGAACATTACAGCACAGTACAGGCCCTTCGGCCCACAATGTTGTGCTGACATTTTAACCTGCTCTAAGATCTATCTAACCCTTCCCTCCCACATAGCCCTCCATTTTTCTATCATTCATGTGCTTATCTAAGAGACTCTTAAATGTCCTTAATGTATCTGCCTCCACCAGCTCTGCTGGCAGTGCATTCCATGCACCCACCACTCTCTGTGTAACAAAAAAACTTACCTCTGTCATCCCCCTTATACCTTCCTCCAATCACCTAAAATTATGCTCCCTTGTGTTAACCATTTTCACCCTGGGAAAAAGTCTCTGACTGTCCACTCAATCTATGCCTCTTATCATCTTGTACACCTTTATCAAGTCATCTCTCATCCTCCTTTGCTCCAAAGAGAAAAGCCCTAGCTCACTCAACCTATCCTCATTAGAAAGGCTCTCCAATCCAGGCAGTATCCTGGTAAATCTCCTCTGCATCCTCTCTAAAGCTTCCACATCCTTCCTATAATGAGGCAACCAGAACTGAACACAATACTCCAAGTGTGGTCTGACCAGAGTTTTATAGAGCTGCACCATTACCTGGCAGCTCTTGAACTCAATACCCTAACTAATGAAGGCCAACACATCATACACCTTCTTAACAACCCCATCAACTTGCATGGCAAACCTTGAGGGATCTATGGACATGGACCCCAAGATCCCTCTGTTCCACCACACTGAAAAGAGTCCTGCCATTAACCTTGTATTCTGCCTTCAAATTTGATCTTCCAAAGTGTATCTCTTCACACTTTTCTGGGTTGAACTCCATCTGCCTCTTCTCAGCCCAGCTCTGCATCCTATCAATGTCTTGTTGTAACCTACAGCAGTACTTAACTTCCTCTGATCTCCTCTAAATTTCCTGCCCCTTACCTTAAATCCATGTGCAGAGGTCTTAGACGTCTCTTCTATAAGGGAAAGCTTCGAACTACTTGCCATATCTATGCCCCTCGTAATTTTAAGTACTTCAGTTGTCCAATCCAAGTGCCCCTACCCCCCAACTCCCCTCTTCCCAAGCCTCCTCTTCAAGGAAATCAAAGCCTATCTTCATAATTGAAATGCTCTATCCCAGGAAACATCTTAGTGAATTTCCTCTGGACATTCTCCAGTGCAATCACATCCTTCCTATGGTGCGGTGGTCAGAACTGCACACAACACACCAGCAGTGGCTTAGCTAATGTTTTAAAAAAATGTACCATTACTTCCGTGTGTGTATACTCTGTTCTGGTTAATGAAGGCTGGGAAAGCTACTCAGAGGCCATGAACTTAAGTGTCTCATCTCTGATTTAAAGCAAATTACTGTGTTGCATGTGTTGCTACTGTTAACTCAGAGTAGTATAAAGATATGAGTCACCGTGCAGTCTCCATGCTACATTTTGTTCATTGTTATCTTCATAACTTTCTCTGGCACTTCTTTCTTCAAGCCAACCACCTTCCTCAGGGGCTACATACCACTTTAGTAGTTTCTTTCAATATTATCCCTGAATGTGACACCTCTGCTAATGGATTGCTTTCTAGTTTCTTCTTGTATGAGACTTCATGTACCCAGTCAGTCTGCTCCTCCCCTCTGCCAGTTCACAGACTCACTCTCTATTGCTATTCATATTGCTCTCAATCTATTAGCTATGCCCCTCAGGTTGTGACTATAAATCTTGCTTTTCCCCATCTGCTTTTCCAAAGGTAAAATGATATTCTATTATTCTTCCTCAGATCTTCCTAATCATCCTCTCCTACTGCTTATCTTCCCTTGTCTCAGAAATGTTCAACATAGTGAAGATGGCTCATCCATTCTTTCATTCTGTCCCAATAAGGTTGGGTCCTTGTTACTTTTATTTTCTGTTGTGCTGTGCTGTCTTTTATGCTGCACCACAACTAACTCTATTGATATAGCGTTACTTTTAGAATAGGTGTTTTAATATGACATGGGCTGGAAGGCAAGCAAGTACAAAGCTATATCTTAATTGGCTTTCAGTAGAGCAAAAACCACTTCACATTTCTATTAATGTGCTCAATTGTTGCACATTAATGCAAGCTTAGCACATGCATGTGTTTTAACATTCAGAAGAATTTCATCCCCTAAATAACACTCAGTAATTAGCAGATACTTGCAGACTGGTCATTCAGCTATGAGCTCCTTTTTAATCCAAAAAGCTTAATGGAATTATGTGCTAAAATTAGGAGCAAGAATGTAGGTCTCATCCGTATTTTATCCGCATATTTACAGAGATTTCACCCTAAGGGTTGTTTTAGACAGGAAAATAAATTTGATCACTAACTAGTGAACAAATGAGCACATTTGATTTCCTCTGGTTTACATCTAATCCCCCAAACCTTTGTCTACATCATGGGCAGTGGGAAGCTCTGTAACTGCAGTTCCGTCCTCCTTTTGAGGTATGGCTTTATATCAGATTGCCACAATAACAATGTTAAAGAATGCTGTTCACGGCTAATTTTTTCTGCCATTTTTCTTCATTAACAGGAATGATTTAGAGCAGCTGATAGGGTAACAGAGCCTGAATTTCCTGTAGAGAAGAATTAAGATTTAATCAGAGATGAATCCAGTGTGTAAGGGTTTTAATCATTGATGTTTTAAGGGGCTGATGGAAGATTTTGTGTTCTTAATAAATGCACAACAGCTGAGAGGCAGGAATAGCAATCCAATCCAAAACAATAACCATCTGTTAGTATTCTGCCAATTGTGCATTCTGTAATACTTGTTCAGATGTCCATTAATCTATGCGTGGGGAGAACGTAGGGAGAATAAAAAATGGGATTAACGTAGGTTTTGTGTAAGTGGGTAGTTGATGGTCAGGACGGACAGTGGGCTGAGAGGCCTATTTCTAAGCTGCATCTCTCTATGACTGTGTAAATAAGATTGTGATTTTCCAATTTGTCTTTTCCAACAATGTGAGAAATAAAAATATTCCACTTAAATGTCATTGGATTATTACAAAGAATAGTCAATAACTTTTCGAACAGAAAGTGATATTCTCCTGTGGTCATTATTATCTATTGTATCTCATGCTAATAAGTCCATGCTAATAATAGTGTATTTTGGTCATTTGGTTACAAGGCGGGAAGCTACCTTTCACTTGCCAGTTCAGATTCAAACTGTTGTTTCCTTCAGCAGCTCATATGTAACACATGTTCTAGTTGTCCAGGCACTGACTCCATTTTGGGCCTTCCCTTTGGCTTCTAGTCTGTGCTTGAGTCACAACCCTTAGGGCTCCAGTTATCTGGAAGCCCTGGCCTCCTGCTCTAATTCAACTTAGAATCTTCTGCACCCTCCAAGCCAATCTTACGATATCTGGGTCCTTCCCACAACATTGTTTTTGAGTTTGAAAGCAGTCATGTAAAGCGCATTCAAGTACATGATACCAATCTGTAGCACAAAACATTAGAGACACAAGAGACTGCATATGCTGGAACCTGGAACAAAAAGCAAACTGCTGGAGGAATTCAGCAGGTCAAAAAGCATCTGTGGAGGCAGCAGGGCAGTTGTCATTTTGGGTCAAGACCCTGTATCAGGACCTAATGCAGGGTCACAACCCAAAACATCAATCATGCTTCTGCCTCCACAGTTGCTGCTTGACCTGCAGTGTTCCTCCAGCAATTTGTCTTTTGCACTACGTTTTAGAGTTCTGATGTACTGTTATGCTTTGACATCTTAATTTTGTTTTGATATTGCATCCTGAAGGAAATAATTTGGTGTAGCTGCAGGGTTCCTCAGGAAAGTTATCATACAATGAGGAGAAAGTACACATTCCACATGACCAATTAATTGTAGGACTATAATGAGAGCATAGATAATCTTGGCTTGTAATCATTGAACAAAAACATTATTATTTAATTTTTCACCACATCCACCACAATTTGTTTAACAAGTCTGTTTAAGTCTAGGGAGCAAGAAGGACCAAAACTATTGCAATAGGTTGAGAATAGACTCATTTGGGGTATAAGTACAACTTGATCAGTTCAGCCTAATGGCTAGTTTCTGTGGTGTACATTTACTACTATAATATTTTAAGCATCTATTCATCATACTTTGTCACTCCAAGAACACAGCCCAGATCTGGTGTCGTGATTTATCTCCAATAGTTTCAGGTGTACAGGACATTGGTACAGGTCTTGCAACAGGACATGCTCAGGTGTTTGCTTGGATTCTCCAAATTCTCTTCTGGGCTCAATTCCCAGCTTTTACATGGTCGTGTGATCACAAGTAAAAAATGTGTGATGCATTTAAATCTGATTTATGGCAATCAATCATACAATTTGAAATAGACAGGAGTAAATTTGTCTTATTTGATGGTTGTGCCTCTTTCTGTAAAATGTGGTCTGACGAAAGCTGATTTTACCAGTGAGTCACCATAAATTTTATACAATAATCATTTCCGAAAGATGTGATCTGAAAGCTGGATTTACTTTGCACAGAGATGACAATTACTATTTTTAGGATTTTCAGTACTCCACAAACAAGTATTAAAAAGCCAGCTTTCAATCAAAACCTGTGAAGTATCACCCACCCACGCATTATTCATTCTTCCAGGCTATATTTAAAAGTGATAACTTATGAAACTAGAAAATGTTGTCTTAAGAGAGAAAACTGTTAATGGTTTCAATGAATATGTAATGATGCACAAAGATGATCCAAAACAAAATTCATAAATGTGTAAATTGAACAGTCATCAAAGTATTTAAATTATATTTGAGCAATAATGGACAACTCTGTGCACTTTTCCAACTAATTAACTTTAGATTGTTCAGCTGATGAAACCACAAGACATATCCTTCAAAGTGCCTGTCTTTGTTAGTTTCTCAATGGAATAATGGTGGTGGATATTAATGCTGCTTAGTCTGTTCTCTTTACAGTAGGGCTACTGATTCGGTGCTCCTTTGTTGACTATACTAATTCATTAAACACATTCATTGCTTCCATGGACCGAGTAATTTGTGATTCACAGGTATACTGTGGGTTTATTTCTGTTCCCATGCTGTTATTAGGATTTTTATTTGTTACATTTGGAGTACTTGGAAAAAGAGTAAGAAAACATTTTGCATGTGAATCATTCACTTTCTTTGTCAATTTTTCCTTTTTACTCCTTTCCTGAGGGCAAATGACTCTTAAAAGAGTTGAACAATTAATGAATGAAACTAAAAACAAGAATGTTTTTCTTTGTCTCAGGCAAGATTTTGTAATCACATTGCAGAGAAAGGAGTCAAGTATACAGAGTTCTTCCAACACATGCCTCTATCAGCTCTGGCACAATTATATTCAGTGAATCCAAATTGGCCACAATTTGGATACATTGGCTCATGGTCTTGTGCTTGGAATTCCACTGAAGCATTTACAGGGAGGGTTGGTGCCATGAAGGTTGCAAGTCCCAGAATTTCTCTTTTCTGATTTTTTTTATTTTAAACAGTATGTGCCTCACTTTATCATATTGAAATGATGATTTAGCAACGGAAACTATCCAGCTTGACTTATCTATGGCACATTGAGGGTGATTTTCACCTGTTTGTCACCCATTTCTTGTCTGGGAATCACATCAGTGTATATTGCAGAGGGACTGAGGTTTTCTTGTTGGCACCCAAGCCCTTTTCTTAGGCCTGATTCTGTGCCTTCCATTTTGCGTCAAAGTTACAGCAAGCTATTGGTGATTCTGGGCAGATATTCTATGCTGAAGTAATTTGTTGGGTGAAGACACAACAAAAGCCCTGATAGTCTCCACCTCGTGGTGTCAGGAGGTGGACAGAAAGAGTGATGGGGTGCAACCAGTATATGGAAATCAGGAGAATAGAAAGATCCTTTGCCTTATGTATTGGAATCAGATTATTGTGGATCCTTAACCTAAAACTACTGCAAGGATTACATAGAGGGAAATTTAAAGACTAAAATATATCCATCAAAGGAAAGTGAATAACCCAAGGCTAATTCTGCAATTTGTATTCAGTAGTGGTCAACTGTACATGGAAATGTCAATGTTGATGCCTTGAAATGGATTTCTGTATGATTTTAAAAGGCATGGGGTCTCCACTATGGCTGGCAATTCCCAACTATTGGGTGGGGGGGGGGGGGGGGGGGGTTGGAACATTTCACTCATGTAATGTTACAAATGGCATCCAAATAGAATAAGTAAAAGTCTGTTTAAATTAACTCATTGGGGCAAGTCAAGGCATATGATTCAAAGCTGAGAAATGTTACTCACCTACAACGTATGTCAGAAAATGGTGCCAGGCAAGGTTTCCACCAACAATTGGAAAATGTCTCCAAACGGCCTGTTACTCATAGTATTTGAATTCAGTGCAGACAGATGGGGTGAAACCTTTTATCCCTTCTTCTCAGGAAATGAGGGAACGCTTTAATCTGGCTTTTAGTAGGACTGGGTCTGCAACAAAAAAGAACTGCTTTTAGTCCTTAATTTAGCTTAGATTGCACCAATTAAGCAATTCTATATAAAGATGGTGATGTGGAAAGGTACTTAATATTCTGGTTGTCAAGCAATCCATGGGCTCTACTTCAAACAGCCTAATGGATACTATCTTCCAATGTACTCCATTTAATCCACTGGTAAAATAATACAATTAGTGGAAACCAGTAACAATGAACCATCCTACAAGTAGGGAATCAACTTATTATTTTGAGTAAATAATCAGCAGAGTGGACCAAACAAAGTAGATAGACCTACTGAGCTGGTTAATCCCAGCAAGATCACTCTATGTAACTTGGACAGAACTCAGGAAAACAAAACAAAGGTAATACCGATTTTAGAAAATTGTTATAGAAGAGCTGGTGGCTTATGGGGGTCGAATGTTATTTTTCTGTTTCTAAAACCTCCTCAGCTGTAAAATACATGGGAGGGGGGGGAGAGGGGAGGAGGAGAGAGGGCTCCCAACTAACTAACCTACAGTATGTCAGTGGAAGATCAATAGAAACCCTGGAGAAATGGCCGTTTATTCTCTCAGTGAAACCATAGTGGAAGAATTTTTCACAATTTCTACTCTTTCACATTGTCATATAAAGTGAACACAACATGATCAAATTTCCAGGCCAACCGAGCTTTCAAACAACAAATAAATGATGGCAAGAGAGTGCAAAACTGCCACATAAAGCTTCAAGATTCTGGACCCTTAGCAATTCATGCACAAACAGCACAACATTTTTTTGTATTTTTGTGGTTATATTTATTGTTCAGTGTTTTTTGCCCCGTTTGAGAATTGAAAGTAGCCCAGGGTCATTCCTTAGAATCCGGAAGAATCAATTTCTGCAGATTTTCAGACACAAACAAAAGATATGAAAGTAGATCCTCAGGGACAAAAGCAGATTGGTTCTAAAAATCTATCATTTGAATTCCTTGAGAAAGAATCATTTCACCACTGGTAGACTGAACCTGCTTTCCCATGAAAGCAGCAAATATCTGTCCACGTTGACAGAAAAGATAAGCTCTATGAAGATGCATTTGCGAGGTTTCTGTAATATAAAAGTAGGGTATCTCTCCACTTGCTCTTAATCTAGGATATTCTAATTTAGAAAGGTGCAGAGCAGAGCCTAGTCCCTACATACAAGGAGCGACGTTAAAGATCATTCTGCTCTTATACATTGTGTAATGAATGATTTCAGAGTAGCAACATTCATCGCTCCATGAAGTAGCCATCCTGTTGATCTGTAAATAAAGATCAAAAAACCAGAGATGCTGGAAATCTGAATTAAAAAACAAATAATGTGGAAACACTCAGCAGGTCAGACAGCATTTGTGGAGAGAGAAATTAATTAACATTTCAGATTGAACAGCCTTTGTCAGAACCCTTTCTGAAATATTAACTCAGTTCCTCTTGCCACAGGTGCTGCCTGACCTGCTGAGCGTTTCCAACATTTTCTGTTTTCAGTCCTGTTGACCAGAAATGTTTTGGAGATCCAAGAATTGAGAGAGGCAAAGTGTACAAATAAAGGGTGAAGAAGATGGGGTCAGAAAGAAAGCGCCCCATCAACACCCTGATTCATATGACTAATTGGGTTTGTACAAATTTGTTTTCCTTCACAGTTCTGATTCTAAACTGCTGCAAGAGCAATTTTCAAAGTCTTTTGCGTTTATCTGCAGTTCCACAAACATTAAAAAAACATGAGTTGCAGAAAACCACAATGTATGCACAATGCCCTCAAGAAGGTTTACTGAAACACAAGTAAAGTACTGAGGACAATTATAATTATCTCAACCTGGGAAATAAAAAAAACCCGGAAGAATCAATTTTGTTTAACTGATCTTCAATTTATTTGAACAACTCCGAGCTATGATATGCATTAGTTACAAAGAAATGGTTGAACGTAACAAATATGTTTATTCACATAACAGCACATTTCGGGGTGAAAAACAGAAAGCCACATTAAAACCAATAAAACCACCAACGTGTAATCCTCACACCTATAACAGAATTTAACTTCAAGATAATAAACACACCCAACTTCAACAAAAAAAATTGAAACCTTGAACACTGAACTATATTGATTAATTTATTTTTAAAGGAAATTGGAGGATTCTTTTGTTTCATTTGCTTTTATTGGTCCTGTCACCTCATTCCCCCCGAGTTACTCTCACCACTGGTTCCTGTAAATGAAGATTATCCCCAACAAACTGGAAGCATTTCTGTAACAGAAATTCAATCCCAAAGATTAGCGTTTCATCCATCGGTATAGATAAGTTTATTGAATCATTTATTTTCTTGCAAAACTTTCCAAAATATTATTTAAATTCATACAATCAATATGGCACAGAAACAGCTTTCTCTACTTCCCTTGCTAAGGCTGTCATGATCTTATACACCTCTGTTAGATCCCCTCTCAACTTTCTTTGTTCCAAGGAGTACAACCCTCTGTGTGAACATCAAAAAGCTGCAAGTGGTGGACATCTGAAATAAAAATGGAAAATGCTGAAAGTACTCAGCTGGTCAGGCAGCATATGTGGGAAGAGAAAGAGTTAATGTTTCAGGTCAAAGACCATTCTTGAAGATTCTTCAACTTGAAATGTTAACTCTGTTTCTCTATCCACAGATGCTGTTTGACCCGTTGAGTGTTTCCAGCATTTACTTAGAAAAACTCCAGATTCTCTACCAGAGTGTTGAAACTGAAATCCCTCAACCCTGGAACCATCCTAATTCTTTTCTTCACCTTCTCCAGAGCTTTCCTAAAGTGCAATGATCAGAATTGGCTATAATAGCCTGGTCTGGCCTAACAAATTGGTAAAGGGTTAAGAAGCCAAAGAAACTAGTAAACATTAAAAATGAAACAAATTAATGTATACAGTACAAAATTTAATGAAATACTATTGCAAGTCCTGTATAAGAAAATATACTCATTTGGTGATATAAAGTTACAAACATATTTTTCGAATGGTTTTATGATTTTGCTTTGCCCAAAATGTAAACTGTCAGCAATATTTCTTAATATCTCCCTAATTTTCAAAGAAAAGTGCTACTTACTGGTGCAGAAAATTGTGTTAGTTCCATCTTCACATAATTTTCTATAAAGCCATTGATTCATACTGTATTCCTCTAGCAGAGAATTAAGAACTGGAACTACCAGTCATTAATGCTGCAGTGTCAACAAGATTTCAGCCCTTAAAATGGACTAAGAGTGCAGGGGATTGAATTGTCAGCACTCTATGCTGCAATGTGGTGAGATGTGTTTTCATATTTATAATCCTATCTCACTAGGTTACTGTTACCTGATGCTAGAGGTTAGGCAAATTCTGAGGGAAAAATCAACAAATTGCTGCTCGTGCACACCTCCTTGTGGCTACTTTCAGATCAGCAGTGAGGACATATGGGATGATCAGCTCCCTGTTCACTTGGACTGGCTTGATGGGGTATTCAAGGAGGTTCAGAGCAGAAAGCTTTAACAAAAAATAATTTCACATTGAACAAAGACTATAGGAAAAAGAATACGTAATTAGACTCTTCATGTATGTTCAACCCTTCAATTAGATCATAATTGATCTGTACGCTGCATCTCTTAGCCAGCTTTAGTAAAATAAGAACTGGAGGCTATTCCATTTTGTAACAGCTTACTCAGTTTTCAAATTTATTTTACAGTAATGCCTATGACAATCTATTTTATGAAGTTTAAAAGGTTAGAAGTTGAAACATACAAAGTTTAAGGTGTTTCACTCTCAAGCTATTTATTTTCACTTGCAGCAGTAACACATCTGTAACCTAAAATCACTTCTGCATTTGTTTTCCTATCCTGGGTATCCTTTCCTGATTTCACTTAATCAACCAATAGACAAATAGCAAAAGCACAGATTATTACCATATAAAGGTGTTTTGTTGCTACACATTCCCTTCTGTTCCAATCTTCCGAGACTACCTTTTCTGGAATGTGGAGAACCAAACAGCATAACCTTCCACCTCAAGAGACATCAGACAATGAGGAGTGGGCTTTGAGATGTAAGTAAACCTTCTGCTGTGTACAGTTGATGTTCTGCCTTCAGAACTACAAAAGGCCACCATCAAATGCTTTTGAGTAGTGTTTGGATGTCTCCGATATACACTTAAAAACTGTTTGAGTAAATGTAAATAAATTTTAAGAACTATTTTAAAAATTGAAGTTAAAAAAAATTGAGACAGTTTAAGACAATAACAAATAAATAAAAATCTTAAAGTAAAGTGAAATAACTTGATTACTTACCTTTTTACAGGGTCCATGGCCCTCTTCAAATAAAAGGGGTCACCATTTATGTACCAGCCCTCTGGCGAAAAGCTGGAGGCTGAATCCGCAATGTGATCCAGCATCTGACCTCCAGCTCATCTCAGACTTCTGTTTTCCAACACATGAAGTTTATTGGATGTCAAATTGTTGATGCACTTAATTTCCCTACAGAGCTCTCATCTGCAGGTAAGCATGATTCAGTCATTTATGTTGACTGGAGAATATTATGTCCTGAAAAATAAATAAACACTTGCTTTTGAGTTTATTAAGATAGAAGAGAGATGAGCTTAGTAAGAAATTTAGTTTTGAGAAAGCTTAACAAAGTAGATACTGAGAGGTTGAGTCTGGAACAGCAGAGGTGTTCTCTGGGGATAAGGCGACATTAAATGAGGATTGAGGTAAGGAAACATTTCGTTATGCAAAAGTTTGGAAACCTTTGGATTTCTCCAATGCAGAGGGCTGTGAAAGCTCAGTCATTGGATGTATTAAAGACTGACACAGATGGATTTTCAACACTAAGAGAATCAAGGGATATGGATTAGGGTAAGAAAGTAGATTTGAGGAACAGGATTAGCCATGATTTTCGAATGGTCACAGGCTTGAGGGCCATATTCCTTCTTCTATTTCATAAGCTTTTATGTTATTATATTCTTAGACAATTCAAATAGAAAAGTGTTTGTTTTCTTGAGAGGAAAACAAACCCTAAAGGCAACTTGCTGCCCCAATGAGCAAAAGACCGTTTTTTTGTAAATTACCCATTTTTACCCTTAAATCTTCCTCTTCGTTGATCCTAATATTCCAGAGATGTGTGACTCTGTTCTCAGGATCTTCTTCTGGTTCTGTGAATACTCTTTATCTTAGCGCTAACAAAGATAAAAATGAATTTATTTGCAATTTTTCCAACTGAAATTTCACTCTCAATAAATGCATTGGCATCTTTTTTTATTGGTCTTCAGGGAAGAGTGATTTTTGTGTGGGTGTTAAACGATATGGGAGAAAATATCTGTTTTGCTGCATTGCCCATCAAGGCAGTACCAAACATTCTACCAGCAGAAAATAGATGTCCAGAGTCTGCCATTGAGAGAATAGTGATATACAATGGTTACCAAATTGATACAATAGATCTTGTAGCCATTGACTATACTGGACATAGATCACAAAAGATAGATATAGGCTGATAGTTAAGGTTGATCAACAATTGATTCTGTTTATCCGTGACAATGCAAAAGTCATGAAGAAGGACTGGTACACCAAATCATTATTTTCTTCTCTCTGCAGTACAACTAGGCTGCTTTGCTGAGGAGCCGTGACTGGAATGTTCCTAGTGTGATTATTAGCGAACATCCCTTCTTCTGACTTTATGATGGATGGAAGATCATTGATGAAGCTACTAAAGATGTTTGGTCCCAGGACACTGAGCTGAGGAATTCCTGCAACAATATCCTGAGGTTGGGATGATTGACCTCCAATAATCTCAGCCATCTTCTCTTGTGCAAGGTACGTCTCCAATCATTGGAGTGTTTTCCTCTGGATGCCCACTGACATCAGTTTTACCAGGGCTCCTTGATCAAGTTTTGTCTTGATATCAAGAGCAGTCACTCTCATCTCATCCTTGGAATTCAGCTCTTTGATCTTGCTTGGTGATAAGGTATGGAGCTGAATGGACTGGAAAAATCCAAACTGGACATCAATGAGCAGGTTATTGGAGAGTAAATGTCAATTGAAACCACTGTTGATATCTCCTTCCATCTCTTTGCTGATGAATGAGAGTGGACTGAGTGGGTGGTAATTAGTCATAATGGATTTGTCCTGTTCTTTGTGAAAAGACCCCACTTGGCCAATTTTCTACATTATCAGCCGGCATAATTTCGAGCATGAGATATAACATTCCACAATCTTAATTACTTTCTCCAAGCTTGTTATTTAAACTGTTTTGTTATTAATGTATTTAAACTGGTTCCTTTTGAGTGAAATAGGCTGGTACTTCTTTTTATTGCAACAAACATCTCGTTGTCCACCTTTAAACCAATCAGTTAGGGTCCCCTGGCTTCTATTTACAACACAGAGTTGTAGACTTAACTTTTTAAGATAGTGCTATTATGGTATTGTATTTACTGGCTTGAGAATGAAAGTTACAGGAAGTGAAACAGCCAGCAAAACCTGAGTTATATGGCAAGCTATGACTTGTTATGTGTGGGTGAGCGATTAGGCTACCCGAACACTTACAGATCTAGGCTCCTATTGAATTGGAGGAAAATGGCCTTCTTTCGGAATATCACACTGCTTGTCATTAGTTTAGCCTGGGAATTGAACTGGCACTTTAGCATCAACGCTCACAGGTGGAACATTAGATTTTGTTCATTGCTTTGGGACAAGATTTATGAGACTCCACTTGTCCAGTTCTTCCACCATCTGTTTTCTGCTCTTATCTTTTGGAACCAATTTATATTTATCACACAATCGCTTGGTATAGATTATACAGTACCTACTGAGTTCATGTTCAAAAATGTGTAGGAGTTTCCACTGGGTTTTCTACCTTTTGGTGTCTGGCTTAGCTTGTGACAGATAGCTGCATGAGGTGGAGGTCATAATTCAGGGGAGCTCCTTGGAAGGACTTGGCTCTTGAAATTCTTCCAAATCACTTCTCTTGGCTGGCATTGTTAATTCCAAATAGGCACATAAATGTTAGTTAAAATTGAAGAAATCTATCTGGTCTTTGTGTTGAAGCAGTGATTCTAACTCTATTGCGGGTTGCAGTTTGAGTGCTTGTAATGAAGGCACATGTAGCTGGAGATAGTGCCATTGACTGATTTGTAGCTAAATCAGAAGGCCCAGATGTACTACAGAGAGAAGAAAATAATAAAGTTGCTGGTGTACCATTCCATCTTCATTGCCAAGCAACCAGACTACTTCGCTGAGGAACTTTGAATGGAAGTGGGTTTGTTTTCTTGAAAAGAAAACAAATTATAATGGCAGGCTTTCAATCCCAATGAGCAAAGGACTGATAATTGTAATTTACCCAATTTAACCCTCAAATCTTTTTCATTGATTCTAAGATGTGTGACTCTGTTGTCAGGATCTTTCACCTTGTCACAGAAAAACAGAATCATTTGTTGACCAACCTTAACTAGCAGCTTATAACTATTATATTTTATGATTAGTGTCTAGTAGAGTCAATTTTGCTTCAAGATCTACTCTATCAGTTAGGTAATCATTATAACTCATTATTTTCTGAATAGCAGATTCAGAACATTTTGTTTTTACTTCCTGCTGGTAGAATGTTTGGTATTGTCTTGATGGACAATGCAACAAAAAAAATCTCCCATGTTGTTTAACACCCACAATTTTTTATCAGCCACCCTTCCCCAAGGCTGATAAAGAAAATGCCAATGCATTTATTGATAGTGAAATTTCAGTTGGAAAAATTGCAAATAAAGGTGTATTTATCTTTGTTAGTGCTAAAATAAAAGCTATTTACAGAACCAGAAAAAGATGCCGAGAACAAACATCTCTAGAATACTAGGATCAATGAAAGATTTGAGGGTTAAAATGGGAAAGTTACAAATAACGGTCTTTTACTCATTGGGGTTACAAGCCTGCCATTATAATCTGTTTTGTTCTCAATAAAACAACCACACTTCCATTCAAAGCTCCTAGCAAAGTAACCTAGTTGATTGGCACCCCATCCAACATCCAAAACATTCATTCCCTCCATCACTGGCACAGAATGGCTACAAAATGTATCATCTACAAAATACATCAGTTACTCAAGTAGACTGGTCTACTAACACCTCCCAAACCTATAACCACCACCACCACCACAATGGACAAGGGCAGCAAGCTCATGGGAACACCAAGAACTGCAGGTTCTCTCCAAGTCACGCACCAGCCTAACTTAGAAATATGTTACTAGTTCTCCTTTGCCACTGGTCTAAATCTTAGAACCATGGGAGTACCTTCACCAGAAGAACTGCAGCCACTCAGGAAGGCAGCTCACCACCACCTTGTCTGGCAAGTTTGGGATGGGTGGTAAATGCTGGCCTTGTTACGGATGAATACATCCCAAAAAATGAAATATTCAGCCTTCCTATTAGAGATATCTGCTAAAAAATCCATTATATACCATCACATTTGAAACAAATAATTATTACAGATATAAAAGCAGAAAAGGCTGGAAGCTCAGCAGGTCAGGCAGCTTTTATGAAAAGAGAAGCAGAGTTAACATTTCAGGTTAAAGACCTTTCATCAGAAATATTACCAATGATGAATCAGACTGCTGTTTTCATTTGTTAATCTCTATATATAGAGGCATTATAAAAACGTCTGATTACGCAGGAGTGAAATGTTACAGTACTTTCTGACTTCACAGATGACAATCTGTGGTCAGCCTACCCACCCTTGTGTGGGAGTACAGACAGAGCTAAACTTTTCTTGATACATTTTAATTGCAATGAACTTCACTTTCTTTGCTGAATAACCAGTGACACCAAATGGAAGTTTTATTTGCAAAATTTGAACAATTAATTGTTTCAGGAAAACTTATATTTGAACAGTTTTTGAGCAAGAGACTCAACCATGTGGCTCAACCATGCTTCTATAACTGAATAATTAGGCCAGCTTTTTGCACTCTGATTTGAATTTTATTTTGTGTCTTAAACATACTAATTATATTTTTATGTTTATGTGACACAACTTTACACTGTTCAGATCTTTCCTTGAATTGATCTATGAATAGGAATTAGGGGAGATTTTCGTTATTAGCCGTTTATTGCAAGGTCTTAATGTATGTAGAATATGGGCCTAATAATTGTACTCCACAGAACAGTGCACAAAACTGGTTCCACACAGAAGCCCCTCCAGTTTCATTGTATATAAAAGGAGGGTGATTTCTGGATCTTACTTTAGTTATGCACAGAAACCACTCATAATTTCAGGAGCTGTACGCAAAGCATGAACTTACCTTTTACAGCGCCCCATAATATTTAGCCCTCTTAAAGCAGTTGTTCTCAAAGAGCACCATTGCTGGAACTTGTGGGGCAGATTGAGTTGACCGCCACTAAGATTAGAAGAATAGACATTTAGTAGCATTGCCACTTCTCCAACACTCGATTAACTTCATGACAGAAGAGGCAGACTCCTGGCCAAGGACAGGAGCAGTTGAGAGCACCACCTCAAAGAAAGTAGAAAGCCTTACCTGCAAATAGATGTGATCTAGCTGGTCTATCTATGCGTTAGAAAAGAAGCAGTGGCAGAATCCCAACAATAGATTGGGTGAGGACTTTAATTAGCACTGAAACAAATATTCACTCTGTAAGGGCCTGCTCAAATGGCCAACACCAGTGAAGTATTGTTGCACATGGACATATTCTGTTGTAGCAATGACATCAACTATAATTTTTGTCACTTTTGCATGCTCAACAGTCTCCATTTATAGGCAAGTCAAATGCATTAAGTGTGCAAGTCACAGCTGCACAACATGCTTTACATGGTAGGAAGTGCCAGTTGAGCTTAACAATCTTACACTGCACTTCAAATGAATTGCATGTAAAATGATTGCAATCACCTTTCAGAAACATGATTTTGATTTTACTATAAATAGCAAAGACAGATAAAGGAAGTGTTTTAATATCACAATGTCTTTTAGAAATTGAATACTCGTCATGAATTTTAAATTTTACACAACATAACTTAAATGTCATTTGAAAGTGTGAATGGTCACACAATGTGAGAGGAGTTTTGGGAAGCATCATAGGCCATCGAGTACAGGAGCTGGGATGTTATGCTGAAATTGTACAAGACGTTGGTGAAGCCGAATTTGGAATATTGTGTGCAGTTCTGGTCACCCACCTACAGGAAAGATATCAATAAGCTTGAAAGAGTGCAGGGAAAATTTACAAGGATGTTGCTGGGACTTGAGGACCTGAGCTATAGGGAAAGGTTGAATAGGTTAGGACTTTATTCCCTGTAGCGCAGGAGAATAATGGGAGATCTTATAGAGGTATACAAAATTATGAGGGGTATAGATAGGGTGAATGCATGCAGGCTTTTTCCCCTAAGGTTGGGTGAGACTAGAACTAGAGGACATAGGTTTAGGGTGAAAGGTGAAATATTTAAGGGGAATCTGAGGGGAAACTTCTTCACTCAGAGGGTGGCGCGAGTGTGGAACGAGCTGCCAGCGTAAGTGGTAAATGAGGGTTCAGTTGTAACATTTAAGAGAGGTTTGGATAGGTACATGGATGGGAGGGGTTTGGAGGGATATGGTCCAGGTGCTAGTAGATGGGACTAGGCAGGTCAGGTCAGCATGGACTAGATGGGCCGAAGGGCCTGTTTCTGTGCTGTAGTACTCTATGACTCTATAGGGCTTATGGCTGTTCAGACAATGTAGGCAAATAGTTCAATAAAGCTAGATAACCACTGCTTTTAACTACCAGAAAAATATAGTTCAAAGTAGCCGACTTAAGAGTCATAGAATCATAGAGTAATACAGCACAGAAACAGGTCCTTCAGCCCAACTTGTTCATGACAACCAAGGTGTCTATCCAAGCAAGACACACTTGCCTGGGTTTGGCCCATATCCCTCCAAACCTTTCCTATTCATGGACCAACCTAAATGTCTTTTAAACGTTGTAATTATACCCGTCTCTACATCTTCTTCTGGTAGCTTGTTCCATATACCCACCACCCTCTGGTTGAAAATGTTTCCCCTCAGGTCTCTTTAAGCCTTTCCCTTCTCACCTTAAATCTATGTCATCTAGTTTTAGACTCCTCTACCCTGGACTTAACTACAACATGCGATTCATTTGACCAGTATAAATAATGTTTTCTTGACAAGCTATGCATAGGTTAAAGTAAATGCTAAATGACAATTTGTGAAAACACATGATAGAAACTTGAATGTCTCTAATGCTTGTACTTATAACCTGAAGTGTCTAAGTTGCATGAAACCGTCAACCATAACTATAGGTTGTAAAACTTATTGAGGATGGTTTCCTCCACAGACTCGAAGTCAACACAAAGTTTTTTGGGAAAGAAACTTCTGGATATCTGCAGGAAGCATAGCTTTGTTGGTATATCAAATAGAGAAGGATAGATAATACAGACAAAAACCAGATATGTTCAAAATGACATAGATTATGATCCAAATCTTCCACTAAGAGGAACAAGGATATGGTACACGATCTGATACTACTGAGTTGTGAGTATTTTTAAAACTATGGACCTGTTAGCCTAACATCAGTGGTAGGAAAATTACTGGAATCTATAATTAAGGATGTAACAACAATACATTTTAGAAAGGAAAATAGGATTCAGCAGAGCCAACATGGAGTTATGAAAGGAAAATCATGTTTGCAGATAATCTCAGGAGTTCTTCGAGGAAGACACTAGTAGAATGGCGAAGAGGGAACTAGTGGATATGATGTATTTGGATTTTCAGAAGACATTCTACAAAATCCTGCACATGTGGTTGATTAACAAGGTTAGACAGCATTGATTGCCTTTTCACACTCCATATCAACAATACAAACCAAATATCATATTTCCAAACATTGTTGATATCTAACTAGGTGGGATTGTGATTACAGAGAAGAGTGGAAACTGACTTTGAAGGCATATGGACAAGCTGAACCAGTGATGGAACATAATGTGGAAAAATGTGAAGTTATCCACTTTGGTGAACATAACAGAAAAGCAGTGTATTAGTTAAATAGTGAAAGAGTTATTTTTGATGTTTGAAGGGACCTAGGTATGTTGTATACAGGTTGCTGAAGGCCAACATGCAGATGCTGTGAGTGATTAAAAGGGCAAATGGTATGTTAAACTTTATTACAAGAGGATTTCAATACAGGAGTAAGGAAATACAGAAAACTGCAGATCTGAAATCTGAGAGACCTGAATCTGTTCAGATAAAAGGTCTTCGACTGAAATGTTAACTTCATTTCTCATTCCACAGATATTGCCTGTTAACTTTTTCCAGCATTTTCTGTTTTCATTACATGAGGAAGGAAGTCTTATTATAATTGGACAGGGCCTTGGTGAGACATCACCTGGAGTAATGTATACAGTCCTGGTCTCTGAACTATAGGATGGATGTACTTGCCATTGAGGGCATGTAGTGAAGATTCACTTGGCTGGTTCCAGGCATACCAAGTTTACCACTGGAGGAGAAAGTGATTAAATTAGGACTGTATTCTCTAGAGTTTAGAGAATGAGAGGAAATCTCATCTAAACATACAAAATTCTAAAAGGCTTGACAGGTTGGATGCAGGGAAAATGTTTCACTTGGCTGAGGAATCCTAGAGCAGGAGATCTAATTTCAGAATAACAAGTCACCAATTTAGGGCTGAGATGGGGAGAGATTTCTTCACTCAGAGGATGAGTGGAGTTCCCTCTCACTGAGGGTTGTGGAGACTCAGTTATGTTCATTCAAAACACAGATCAACAGATTTCTGGCCATCACTGGAATTGAGGAACTTGGGGAGAGTGCTGAAAATGATATTGAACTGAAAGATCAGCCACAATCTTAATGAATGTTGACCAAGCTCGAAGGGCTGGATGGCCTACTCCTGCTCTGACATCCTTACATTCTAAATCATGTTTATTACATCATATTTTATTTTAAAATTGTAATCTACATTGCTTAATAAATCATTAGGTAAATTAAAGGAAGAGATAGAAATAAATGGGTTTAATTTCATAGAGACATGGTTGCAGGATGAACAAGATTGCAAATTAATTATTTCAGGTCTTTTGGAAAAGATAGGCAAAGTGGGAAAGGAAATGGGTGATAGTCATAAAGGCAGAAAATTGGTCAGAAAACCAAGTTGTGGAAATGTTTAGGTGGAAATAAAAAAAACAAAGATCGCTTTTGGAGTATTGTGTACAGTTCTGGACCCCACATTATAAGAAGGATGTGATTGTTCTGTAGACAGTGCAGAGGAGATTCACCAGGATGTTACCTCTACTGGAAGACTTGAGTTATGGGGTGAGATTGGATAGGCTGGGCTTGTTTTCTCTGGAGTAAAGGAGGCTGAGGGATGACCTGATAGAGGTATATAAAATTGTAAGAGCCATAAATAGGGTAGAGAGTCAGAGTCTTTTTCCCATGGTAGGGGTATCAAAAACCAAGAAGGCATATTTTTAAGGTGAGAGGTAGGAATTTTAAAGGGGATCTGAGAGAAAAGTTTCTTACACAGAGAGTGGTTGATATCTGGAACATGCTACCAGAAGAGGAGATGGAATTGGAAACAATTACGATGTTTAAGTGGCATTTAGACAGGCTTTCAATGCTTTTTGCCTATTTACACAAATCCCATTTACCCCTAATGCAGGTAAATGGGTTTACAATAGAGGGGTAAAAGATCGCTATAGACGTGGTGGGTTGAAGGGCCCATTTCTGTGCTTACAACTTTACACCTCTCTGACTATACATCTATCAGAAAACATGAATAAGAGTAGTTGTATTGCTGAGAAGACTATAAATCAGAAAATTAAAGAGTATTACAAGGATAGTAGAGAGTCATGGGGGACTTTAATCTTTTTATAGACTGGGCAGACCAAATTTGCAACAATAATAATATGGTAGGAAGGCGGGGGGGAGGGGTGCGGGGGGAGGGGTGCAGGGATTGGGGGTTCGGGGATGCTGGTCAGGGTGAGGACAGGGTTGGGTGGAGGAAAGACAGGGTTGAGGTTCACAGAATTCATTCAAGGTACATTTCTGGATCTGTATAATGTGCAATCAATTAGGCAACAGATCATTTCAGATCTGGCACTGGGATTATGCTATAAAATAGAGTTAATTAATAAAACTGTGGTAAGGTGCCTCAAGCAATAGTAAACATAAAATTAGAGAATTGCAGTGTGGTGTTGTGCATTAGGGGTTCAAATGTAAGGGGAAAGTATACAGTAAATGGCAGGACCCTCAGGAGCACTGATGTGCAGAGAGATCTTGGGGTGTAGGTCCATAGTTTCCTGAAAGTGGCAACACGAGTAGATAGGGTAGTAAGAAGGCTTACAGCATGCTTGCCTTCATTAGTCAGGGCATTGAGTATAAAAGTCAGGAAAGTCATGTTAAGGCTGTATAAAACTTTGGTTAGGCCACATTTGGGGTATTGTGTGCAGCTCTGGTCACTCCATTACGGGAAGGATGTGGAGGCTTTGGAGAGGGTGCAGAAAAGGTTCACCAGGACTCTGCCTGCATTATAGAGTATTAGCTATAAGGAGAGGTTGGACAAACTTGAGCTGTTTTCTCTGGAGTGGTCAGAGGCTGAGGGGAGGCCTGATAGAAGTTTATAAAATTATAAGAGACATAGACTGGTTAGATAGTCAGTGTCTTTTCCAAGGGTAGAAATGTCAAATACAAGAGGACATAGCTTTAATGTGAGAGCAGGGAAGTTTAAAGGAGATATGCAAGAGTGGTAGGTGCCTGAAATGTGCTGCCGGGGGGTTGGTGGAAGCAGATGCGATAGAGACGTTTAAAAGGCATCTAGACAGGCACATGTAAACGGGGAATGGAGGGATATGGATCGTGTCCAGGTTGATGGGATTACCTTAATTTGGCATCATGGTTGGCACAGACATCATGGGCCTAAGGGCCTGTTCTATGTTCTATAAATTTGATTCAATTAGTAATTGCCATTATAAATCTCAACAAAGCAAAAATGTAGGTATGAAAAGGAAGTTAGGTGGGCTAAATTACACTCAAGATATGAAGATAGATAAGCAATGGAAAACATTTAATGAAATAAATCATAATTCACAAAGCATACAGTATATACTTTCTTAAATAATTAAAACTCCCCTGTGAAAAGTAGCAACAGTTGACAACAATTAAAAATAGCATTAGATTAAATAAGGGTTTATAATGTTGCCAAATAATAGTAAGCCTAAGCAATGGGATGGTCTTAGAATTCAATGAAGAATAACCAAGAAACTGATGATGAAAATAGAATGTACAAACTTGTAAGAGACAATAAACACACACTGGAAGAATGAAGAGTTAGGAAAAGTAAGCATGGGTTCTTTACAGGAATAATTATAAATGGGGTAAAGGGACATGGCAGAGGTAACAAAAGTAATAGAAGGCACAAAAGTGAATCAGAAGTTATGGGGCACAGAAAGTCTAATGGTGGTGTGGAACTTAAGTAAGTTTGTATTAATAAAGAAATAGTATTGAAAGACTGAATGAGGCTAAAGGCTGACAATACCCTGTTGCTGATGGCTTATGTCTCAGGGTTTTAAAAAGAGGGATCTGGAATGGTTCTGATCTTTCAGAATTTCACAGATTTTAGAATGATTTCTGAAGGCTGGAAGGTGGCAAATAGTAGTAAGTAGGAAGGTAGCACTAGTTACCAAAGGAGGGAGAGATAGGACACAGAATTTTCAGCCAGACAGACAGACATCAACAGAAATGAGCATATGAGAATCTATTATTAATGGTGTGGTAACAGGAGACTTAGAAAATCATAATATGACTGGACAGAGTCAATACGGATTTACAAAAAGGAAATTTTGTCTCAAAATACTTGGGGATTTTCTGAGAATGAGGATGTAACTCGAAGAATGGATAATGAAGAAGTGGATGTAGTGTATTTGCATGTTTAATAACATTCAATGAAGTGCCACACAAGGGATTATTAGAAAAGAATTAAGGCTGATGGAATACAGACAGGCTTGTGGCTGTATCTAGTGAGTGTATCAAGAAACGTAGCTGCTTACAATTTACATCAATGGCTCAGATGAAGGGACAGAAGTAATGATCTGAGTTTGCTAGTGTTAATTAAACTATGAGGAGGACGCAAAAGAACATTCCCCTGCAACTCTAGGAGAGGTAACACTTGCCCCTACACCACCTCCCTCACCACCATCCAGGGACCTAAACAGCCCTTCCAGGCGAGGCAAAGATTCACATGCACCTCCTCCAACCTCATCTACTGCATTTGGTCCTCTTGATCAGCGAGACCACGTGTAGATGAGGTAACCGTTTTGTGCAGCATCTGTACTCTGTCTGCAACAGCCATCCTGAGCTTCCAATTGCATGTCACTTCAGCTCTCATTCCCATTCCCATATTGCTCAGCCTTCTCCACTGCCACAGTGAGGCCAAATGCAAAGCAGAAGAACAGCATCTCATGTTCCACTTGAATAGCCTACAACCCAATGGTATGAGCACTGAATTTTCCAGTTGTTTGTTTTCCACTCCTACCAGACAACCTAGATTCTCTCTCCCTTTGTTCACCTTTCTCATCTCCATCTGCCCATCCCCCACATACCTAACACTTGGGTTTCTTTTCTCTGGTTTACCCTCCCCATCTGGTTCCACCTGCCCATCATTTTTCCCATATCTGGTTCCAGTTTCTTGTGCCGCCATGCAAAGGAACTTGCCAGATTAAATTGGTTGAAGAGAACCTGACAGCTGGAATATGGTGTTGAGTAAGTTTTTTTTGGTTGTAAAAATAGTAAGACCAAATATAATTAAAAGATAAAAGAATATGAAATATTGGTACTTATACAGAGCTAGATATCTTTGTACACAAATCACAGGAAGTTAGAGCAAATGATAAGGAACATGCTGCCTTTCTTACAAATGGATTAGAGTGTACAAGTCAATAAATTTTATTATGAATATATGGTGCCTTGGTGAGCCGTTATTATTTTGGTTTTCTTACCTTGGAGTGCAACTAAAATTACTAAAATGCTTTGTGGGATAAGGCGATTATCTCATAAGGAAATAAAAAATATTGAGTAAATTAAGCTAATTTTCCCAAGTTTATAAAAATGAGAGGAGATTTCATAGAAACATAAATTTCTTAAGGGGACAGGTTAGATGTTCAGAGGATGTCAAAATCGTGCTAGAGAGTCCAGAACTAATATCACCATCTCAGAATAATTAGGAGAGGAAGAACATGTTCACTTGGAGGGTTGTAAATCTGTGGAATGCTCTTTTCCAGGGGGCTGTGATTTCTCATTGAATATATTTTAGACATAAATCAAAGGATACTACAGTAATGTAAGATCTGGAAATGATGTAGCAGAGCAGACTTCATAGTCTGAATGGCCAATTCCTGCTCTTATTATCTTATGCTCTTATGGCTCTAGGTTTGGAGAAAGAACAATGAGAACAAAGCAGCTAAAAAAATAAAAATGCAAGTGGTATGTATAAAGGTACCATGAAAATTGTTAATACTGGTTGTCAGAAGAGGAAAACGTCAAAACTGCAAAATACTTCAAACAACATTTAAAGCAGAAAGACAAGTTAATATTTCAATTTCAATTGAAACATTCATTAAGTTATCGTGCATTTCCAATATGTTCAACTTTTATTTCTAAATAATACTTATTATTTTAAACATAGAGGTGTGCATGAATCCATTCTGATATGTGAATAAAGATTCCCATTAGAGAAACATTCTGGAATGCTCCAGTGGTATTGATTGAATATGTGCTATGTGGTTTCAGTAATGAGACATCAGTGCCAGCCTGCAGCTATCCAATAGCTATTTGACTGACTGACACCATAACCAGAGTGTGCCAGGGGCCAGGAGGTTCAGTCTAACTCCTGCATGTAAAAATCTCTGTTTCATTTTAAATATTCAATTACTTTAAACATATTCCTGCTGAAAAATAAATGAAAGTAGAAGAGATCATCTGTCAAAATGTAAAAATAATGAGGACATTACCTGTCACAATGTAAGGCTGCTAATGTAAAAGTCGTGCATGTTTTTTGATGAGACTGTACCATGAAAAGAAAACCCAAGGAGCTATTGATACTCTAACAGGATAGTTATATGATGGGCAACATGAAGCAAATTTCTGATAGGACTAAGCTTGATGGTGAGTTGAATATCATTAGAATCTGCACAGAACAGATTTGGAAATGTCTTTATTCTTGTCCAAAGGCCTTGATGATTGCAGCAAAAGCTTGAGCTGGTTATAATTTTTGTTCAGAAACCTGATGAAGAATTAAAATCACTTAAATAGAAAGATATTTTTCTATTTTTTTGTGATTTATTTTATATGTTCTATTCTGATTACTTGCATTTGAGCTGGCACTTTTCTAAAGCTCTGCTTTTGTTACAAATTGTTCTTTTATTTATAGTCTCATTTTCATTTGTTGCCACTGTGCCTGCTCCTGTAGGTGGGGTGTGGGAAGTACTCAGCAACTCTCTTTGATATGGCTGCTGTCATCCATGTTTCACATACTTTCCAAGATTGAACTGGAGATTTTATTTCTTTCCTCCAAGATAAAATAATTATCCAGGTGCCAATCTGCAAAATCTGTTCCTATTGATTATCCATCTCTGAATGAAAGACAGGGTTGGAATTTGAAGTCATGTTCTCTGAATCAAACTACACTTTATGGAATCAAAATTGTGCCCATGCCACGATATGTTGGATAAAACTACAATGTAAGTAAGTTTGATTGTGTTAGTTCCATCCTGCAGCAAGAAGCAATTAAGAAACTCAATACAACAAAGAATATGGCCTCTGACAATATCCCAGTAGTAGCAATGAGTGTGCTCCAGAACTACCTGAACCTCTAGCCAAGAAGGTTCCATTGAGCCACATTACTGGCATTTAATCAGCAACTGTAAATTTGTTCATGGTTAACCTGTCTAAAAAATACAGGAAATACAGGTAAAAATCCTGATGAGCTCTTATTTCAAGATCATACACACTTGTTTACCGTTACTCTCTTTTTAGTGTTCTTGTATAAACATTAGGCTTGATTCAATCTGATAAATATGATCACATTCATATTCAGAAACAAATTAGAGAGCAATAGTATTTCCTAAGTATATACTCCAATCATTATTAATGATCATTTGACCACAGTGCCAATCTCATGTGATTCATATTTGGCTTACTGCAATGTTACAATTTTACTTGTATGCTGTGCCAGCTGTGGAAACAATTCTCATGCTAGTTGTTGTAAACACAAAGCATTGACATTTTCTATGTTACTCATGACCAGCCATGGCTTTGTTCTTAGTTTGTCAACAGAAATATTTTACCTGTTTTCAAAATTGAACCGTGCTACTTTACATTGTGTTGTATTACTATCAATACACTTGAAAGTCAAATGGTACAAATTATTGGTTCTTGTATATATTTGAATGGTTTAGTTACCTAGTTACCTATGCAATCAAGATTCAATGGCTCTGACTCTGTTTTCCAAGTGTAAAGCCGATGCAAAATTAAACAAAATGGTATATTGATTAGTAAAATTTTGAGTCCAGAGTCCACATATGATCCAGGTATCAGGTCCTTCGTACTATCAAAAGACATGATGCCTGTTTGAGTTCTGCGTTCATAAATGCAACCTAACTATCCCAACCTAAAAAGAAACTATGCAGATAACAAACCAAATGATATGCATAAAGAAATGCTTAACAGAATTTAAAATTTAAAAATTTTATTTACAGCGTGGTAACAGGCCCTTCTGGCCCAATGAGTCCGCGCCGCCCATTCTAAACCCAAATTAACCTACCCATACGTCTTTGCAATGTGGGAGGAAACTGGAGCACCCGGAGGAAACCCACGCAGACACGGGAGAACGTACAAACTCCTTACAGACAGCGACGGGAATCGAACCCTGATCGCTGGCGCTGTAATAGCGTCGCGCCAAGTATAGTGCCAAGAGTTCTTTGAACATGTATGGCCACACAAGAAGGTCTATTGCCATCACTGCATTTGATAACTGCTGTAACCTTCCCCAGCTTAGTATCCTGCTTATCACCTCTTATTTTTTCCTATCCTGTCCTTTCCCAGTTGCTTCCAACTTCTGATTTTCTACTGCCTCCCATTGCTGCTTGAGTGTTATTCATTTTAGGTCACTCCCAATATCTCCTAATTGTTCACCTCTTTCCTTCCAAAAATTGTCACACACCCTCCTTCTTTTTGACCTATTTCCCCAAGTGGTGCAATCTGCCAACAATACAACTGTTATTAATTTGTATGGTTTTTAAATGCAAACTACCTATGGGTACCCAGTAGGCATTTGCAGCTCATTAGTCTTTTGTAAATGAGGTTAGAGTCAAATAAAGGGAAGATCCTTCAAATCCTGGTGCAAGAATTAATCATTGCAGTTAGTTTGAGAAGGAGACACAAGAGATTCTGCAGATGCTGGAAATTGGGAGCAACACACAAAGCGCTGGAGGAACTCAGTGGGTCAGGCAACATCTATGGTGGGAAATGGACAGTCGATGTTTCGGATCAAGACCCTTCATCAGTAGTTTGAGAAGGCCCTGCTTGCATTGATCAATTTCAGAATATTTTAAAAAACTTTTTCAAAGGAATGTCAGAGAAACTACTTGCCAGACACAGAGCTGTAAAATCAATAGAGTAAGTGAGACTGAAGAACAATAATTCATGGATTCATTTCTGGCATTTTAATACTGATAAAGAATTGAAATCAGAAAATCTAAGCAATCCAGAATTATGAGCCCCTTTCTTTTATCAATGCACTTCGTTAATTTCACAAAGATAAAGATTGTGACAAAGATTGTCAGAGAGTTTTTAATTAACTCAAGTCCTTTCTAAGTGACAATTAATGTCGTTCTTTATAATGGTCTCCAGAAGCTTAACCACTTAACTATGCTGAAGCATTTACAATCATCCAAAAACATAAATGCCAAGTGGATAATCCATTTCAGCCTCCTCCTGAAGATTCCTCTTACCAACACAGGTCTTCAGTTGACTCAATTCACTCAATATGATAAACAAAAAAAAACAATTAAGGGAACTCAATACATTGAAGGATTTGGCCTTCAACTGCATCCTAGTTGCTAGCTGCACTCTAGACAAGCAGTTCCAGTACAGCCACAGTACTGGCATTTACGAAGAGTGTGAAATTTTTCCAGGTTATCCTGGAACATAGAACAGTAAAGCACAGCATGGGCCCTTCAGCCCATGATGTTGTGCTGACCCATATAAACCTATTCCACGATCAGTCTAATCCTTCCTTCCTACACAGCCAATAACCCTCCATTTTTCATACATCCATGTGCCTACCAGAGTCTTTTAAATGTCCCTTTTGCATCAGCTTCTACCACCAACTCTGGCAGTGCGTTCCAGGCACCCACTACTCTCTGCGTATAAAACTTACCTCTGACATCTCCTCTGAACTTTCTTCCACTCAACTTAAATGGATGTCATCTGGTATTGGCCATTGCCACCCTAGAAAAAGGTGCTGGCCGTCCACTCTATCTATGCCTCTCATAATTCTATACGCCTCTATCAAATCACCTCTCATCCTCCATTGCTCCAAAGAGAAAAGCCCTAACTCACTCAACCTTTCCTCATAAGACATGTTCTCTAATCCAGGCAGCAACCTGGTAAATCTCCTCTGCACCCTCTCTAAAGCTTCCACATCTTTCCTATAATGAGGTGACCAGAACTGAACACAACACTTTAAGTGTGGTCTAACCAGAGTTTTATAGAGCTGCAACATTACCTCGCGGCTCTTGAACTCATTCCCCTGACTAATTAAGGCCAGCACACCATATGCCTTTTTAACCACCCTATCAACGTGTGGCAACTTTGAGGGATCTTTGGACTTGGACCCCAAGATCCCTCTATTCCTCCACACTGCTAAGAATCATGCCATTAACCTTGTACTCCACCTTCAAGTTCAATCTTCCAAAGTTTATCATTTCACAGTTTTCCAGATTGAAATCCATTTACCATTTCTCCGCCGAACTCTGCATCCCATCTATATTCTATTATAACCTACAACAACCTTCTACACTATCCACAACACCTCCAACCTTCATGTCTTATAAAAGAGAAAATATCAAACATGATTAATTACAATCATGTCAGTCTATTCTCAATCATTAGCAAAACAATAATTCTTGTTAATAGTGGCATCAGCTCCCATATCCCATGAATAAATACGTCTGCAAAGAAAATTATTCCTTGGAAATTCCCCACAGTTATACAAATTACTTGTTTACAGGTGTTTTCATAATTCCCTCTTGAAATTTATTATTGAATCTACTTCCGCAGGGAGTTAAATTACAGAAGCGGGCCAATTGTCCAACCAGTCCGTGTAACATTTATGCTCTGCTCAAGATTCCTCCCATGTTTCCTCCTCTAAATCTATCAGTGAAGTTCTCTATTCCCTTCTCTCTCACAGGTATTCTAGCCTCCCCATAAATGCATTTATACATTTTGTTTCAACTACTCCCTTTGTTAGTGAGTCCCACATTCTCATCACTCTTTGGACAAAGTTTCTTTTCATTTCTTATTGTATTTCTGAATGACCAGCTTGTCCTCTGATTATCCTCAGGTAGAAGCATTCTCTCTGTATCCACTCTATTAAAACCTGTCAACACTTTAAAGACCTCTACCATGTCACCATTCAGTCTTTTCTCACAAGAAAAGTGACTGTCTCTGTTCATGTTTTCCTGTTATGCATGCAGTTTCATTTCTGGTACCTTTGTAAATCTTCTCTAAATCCTCTCCGACACCTCTATATTCTTTCTTTAATAGGGAAACTAAAACTGTAGCAAATTACAAGGACATTATAAATTACAAGATTCAATACAGGCTAAACATAACTTCTCTACTTTTTAAGTCTGTTCAAGAAAAACATCCTCATGCTTGTTTTGTTTTCTTTATGGTCTTGTTATTCTACCATTTAGTAATTGGCAGATTTTTACTCCTAAATCTCTTTTTGTTCCATGTAGACTTGCACCTTTCAAGTAATGTGACCTCTCTATTCTACCTATAGCAAAATGTATTACCTCAACACTGCCCACCTTCTTCTGCTGTCAACAGCTACCTTTTACTCACACTCTCTGCTTTCTGCCCTGAAGCCAGCTAGCCATTATGCTATTTGTCTCCTAACTCCATAATCTCTATATTCCAAAACTCTTCGAGGCAATGCATTACAGATCATAACCATAAACATCTGGTTTGGTTGCTAATGGTAACGGGACACACAGTAATGGAGCAGTGGAGGGGGTTCAACCTCTCTCAGATCCTGCTGACTGATGACAGGTGAGCAAGATAGATGTGATCCCTTCCAGCCTTAACAACCTTCTCAGATCTCTCAGCTCCTCCAATCTGGCCTTTTGCACGTACCTGATTTCCCTCATTCTATCTTTTAGCCATAATTAACCCTTTATTTCAATGATTTTCTTGTTCAAATTACCCACACCAATATCAAGCGAGATGAACAACTTTGGAGGGTTTGGACAGAATGTTCTTTACATTAATGTTATGATAGAAATACATGATTATATTTATTTAACTTTATCTAATCAATACAGCTGAATTGTTATCCTGTATATATCTGTGTCAAGGGAAGTAAATCATATAATCTGTTATATCAAGTGTATCATACCATGTGCTTGCTTCATCTGCCTTCAAATACATATCAAGAAGGACTTGCATTTGTATAACGTCATTCACAATATTCCAAAATACCTTACAGACAATGAAATAGTTATAAAACGTAGTCACTGTTACAATGTATGAAACATAACAGACAATTGTAGCACAGCAAGCTCAAACAACAACAATGTGATAATGACTGGATAATCCATAACAGCCATGTTGAGTGAGGGATAACTGCTGGCAGGACACCAGGATAATTCTCTTGGTCTTTGGATCATTGCCTTTGGATCATTGATCTCCACTTGATAGACCCCTATATTTGGTATCAGCTTCAGCTTTGTGCTCAACGGTCTCAAGTGAGACTTGAACCTACAACCACTTGTCTCAGAGGTGATGGAGCTACCAGTTGAACCACAGCCAACACAGGATGTCCATTGCTGATGTCCAATGTGTGGGTGGGGTGGGGAAGGGAAGGATTGGGTTATGGGGCCAGGGAAAGGGATTGGCTTTTTTCAATATTATACCCTGGGTCATGATGTTGATAATCTAGAAATTATCAGCTCCCAAGCTGTAGCAAAATAACTGCATCACATATCCCTCATCATTCTCACAACAGGGAAAACAAATAATACCACCAATCCAAGCCATTATCAATGGCAAACATGAATTTTAACACTCCCTTCTTCCTATTAATTTCTCTGTTGCTCAGCAGCTAAACTTTCTATATACTGATTTTTTTTTGTAATCATTTGTTGGATGCCTCTTCTGGCTTATTTTAATTTATCTTCTTAGTCATTAAATATTAACTTTTGTTGAATCCTGATTAGCTCTCATGTGAATATTGAATATCCTAGAGAATACTGTTTGAAGGTTACCAATTGTTGATCCATTATCTTAGTGGCCATTTTTCCTTTTCAATCCCCTGGGTAATTTGTTTTTAAGAATATCTCATTGAAATTTGCTTTCTTTCTAACCCATACCTTTATGTTTGACACTTGCTTGTAATTTTCAATGTTTATACTGAGCCTTATGATATGGTTGTGTTTCAACTCACCTTACAGTACCTACTTGGCCCACTTCAATTCTTAGAACTAGATTCAGCACTTCCTCCTTCTTTGTTACTATGGCAACAAGAACAGCTTGCATTTATACAACTAATGTACAAAAATACCTAACAGTAGTTTTCGGAAAAATAGCAAGAAGAACGAAACGTCAACATGGTAGGATTAAATTTAGCGATCTGATTAAAAACTTGGGCAAGAAGAAAGCTTTCAAGAACCTATTTTAGAGATATAGACAGGCAGAAAAATTAGGTTGGAGGTTGTATTCACCAGAGTCTTTGTACTTTTTACTTCAATCAATCTTGCAAGCAGCTTGACAATTTTATGCTGCACAGTAATTCTGGTCTTTCAGCATTGTTTAACAGAACAGTGCCATTCTGTCTCTTTCTCCTTCTTCCTTTTACATGCCATTCTCAACAACTCGACAAAATTAATTAACCTAAACTCTACTCTCTATACATTTCTTAAATACTTTTGTTCCATTTACTAATTGCTAATATTAGCAATTCTTTACGTAGAACTCTTCTTTATGTAGCCAAACAATCAATCAATCATAGTATCTATTATCACCACATATTAGCCTAAAGTTGGAAAATTAAAAGTGTTTGTTCCAAGTGTCTAAACTTTTCACTTTACTGGCCTCTTGATATTCAAGCATGGGTACTTGTTAATGGGAATGTACAATGTGGATTGTGCAAAAAATTGTTGCTTTGTCTCTCATCACATCTAATCCACACAAATAATTTGTATTCTGGAACAAAAATGTTAGTTAAATATGCCAATGATATTAAACTAAGCAGCTAAGAAATTCCAGAAAGACCTAGATCGTGCCTGCAAAGTTTTCCAGATTAGAAAAAAATGATTTAATGAGTTCTATCAAGCTTACAAGTGGAAAGCAGCTAAGAAAGATCTGTTATTGGTTGTAGATTCAAACAAGATATATTCTGTCATTGCAGAGCAGCAATTAAAACAAAATATCAAGATGTCAGCAAAATATAAACCTCAGCTCACGAAGCTGAAGATATAGAAAGTCTGAAATAAGAACAGAAAAATTCAGGAAGCACACAGCAGGTCAGGCAGCATCTGTGGAAAGAGGAACAGAGTTAGTGTTTATGGTTAAGTTCACTTTGAATACTGTATTCTTTTCTGGTCTCCAAAGGAAATGGCAAATTCCTGGAAGGTGTGTAGTGAAGGGTTATAAGGCTGGTCAAAGATGTTAGAAGACTGAGTTATGAGGAAGAATTAATGAAGCATGAACTCTTCTGTCTTGAAATAGGCAATTGATAAGGAACTCTGTGCACAAAGGCTGACGTGAAAAGAAATGGGATATTTAATCCTAAACACTGTTTCAAATTAAACTATGAATGCTGAACATAATTCAAACTGGCTAAAGATAAAGAGGAGGTAATATATCTTTCCTTTAAAAAAAATCTTCATAGCTGCCCTCCTCTCCCCAAACCATTGATTAAATCTATTCTCATTATATCCCCATATATTTATATTTACTAGGAATTGCTGAAGAGCGATTAGAAGCATCTCAGAATCATCTTGTACTCCTTTACTTTTCTGATTCGACTTCTCACTGGATGGTATAAGTTAACACTGGACAGTCAGGGATGAATAAATCTGAGATCTTTTGGTTCATGTGGCTCAGTTGCACACAGCCTTAACCAGCCAAACCATTGGGAAGGAGTAGAAGCAACACTTCGCATTCATAACGTAATTTGTTACAGTTATCAGAGATTATTTTAACCTTACAGCGACGTAAACTGCAAATGTTGTAACATATGGATTTTCGTTTTACCTTTACAGTTCCCCGATTAATAGTTTATCGAATCCTTAGAGTTTACATGAAAAGTTTTTTTGCACTTTTCTGTGCGGCATAAATCTTGCCGTTTCTTCAAAATTATATGCATGCCGACATCTGCCAGGTAACCACACACAAACCATAGTGTGGGTACCGTGAATGAAGCGATGTTTTCTTGACATTAAACGTACCCCGCATTGTACGTTGTAACATTTTCCACTGTAAAGGTCACATGGGGGTCAAAGAGGAGGATAACCTCATCTCCACTTTAAGAATTTAATTATCCTCGAATCTAGACGAGGAATTTCATTTACCTTTAAGATATTTTCAAGTTTTATTAAGACTGCTCCCATGCAACATTTGAAATGCCACGCCTTCATCAACTCAAGCCAAACATTGCCGCTGGCTGAGGACTGTGGCAAAATAATCAAGATCTCAGTCACAGCATCTCGTTCAGTCGTTTAATCACAACTGATATTCTTGATTTCGCCAACCAGTACTTCATTTTATTAGAAAACGTATCCTATATTGGCTGCAAAACACCGGACACAATTCTATACACGATTTCCTTCAGTGCTAATTATTGTCCTCAACTTGGCTTTGGGAAACATTTTATTTTTTAAAAATGCACCGATTGCACCAATTCTGCCAGAAAATTGATAGTGCTTAAGAATCTGGTACCTCAGACCATCCTTTATCACGTTGCTGCGTATGGGACCAGTGCAAGTAAATCTCATTGTGAAACATCCTGATTGTATTTCTTTTTGTTCCTTATCTCGCTGAAATGCAAAGAATGCTTTCACAGGAGCAGCTTTCAACTGATAGCAACAACAATAGGTTTTCAATGCAAACTTAATGTATTGGAACTCCCGAGGACAGTGATATTATTGATTATTCCATTTATATATCACAGGACAAATACTCAGAATCGGAATTTCCAGATTTGATCTTCAGACTACATTCCTTGCAGTTACAAAAATCGCATGATGCCTATCACCCCTCAACAGTTTGTGAATCGCGCTTTAGTAAGTGAGACTGGCTCGGGGGGGGGTAGTGGTGGAGGGGGGGTGGTGGAGGGGCTCTCGGGGGGGGGGTGGGGGGGCTCTGGGGGGGGGTTGGTGGGCTGTCAATCGCGATGAACCGCACCAACCGCTCCGCGTCTCCAAACCCAACCAGGCGCGTGCGCGCGCGCATGCTCGCCCCCCCCACCCCGCGCGCGCGCGCGCGAGCGAAAGACGGGGGGAAAAAAAATCCATCCTCGCACATGCGCCGCAGCAGAAGGCAGCGCGACTGATGGAATCCCAATGAAGCGGAGCGGAATGCGAGCATGCGCAGTTCGTTCACCCCGGCGCTGAGAATCAGCGCGAGCGGGCGGGCGGGCGCGCGCCGAGATGGGGAGGGGAGGGGGTGGGGGTTGCTGGGCGTTGTGTGCGATGGGCTGCAAAGGGTGGGGGGGGGGGGGAAGGGGGTGGAGGGGGGGGAAGAGGAGATGGGCGGGGCTCCTGCGCGCGCGTGCGCGCGCGCGGGGGGCGGGGTGCGCGCTCTCACTCGCGAGCCGAGCCCTGGAGCGTCCCCGAAGTTTTGCGGCGGCGCGTGCGTCAGCGAGAACGTCAGCGGCTGCTGAATGTCAACAAAAAATGAAACCAAGTGAGAGTGAGTGAAGGAGCGAGGGTGGAGGAGGAGAGGCGGCGCTGCTGCACGGCGCAGGGAGGGCGGCTTGCTCCGTGCACTGTCTGTGTGCGGTGGCAGATTGCAAGCGCTTCATCTCCACGTTGTGGAGCGAGCGAGCAAGAGAGAGAGAGAGAGAGAGAGAGGCAACTGGCGCATTGGAAAACATAACTCAAACACGCTCCCCTCTCTCTCCCACATACTCAAAACAACCCAGCAGCCACGCCGATTCAGCTCAGCTCAACTCAGCTCCCTCCGCCGGTGGCCGGGCTCCTTTTGGAAAGCCTCTTGGCGCACAGAATCATGAGGTATTTGTTTTGAACTTGGAGCTGCCTTGAACATAGTCGAAAGTTACCAGGGTAAGGAGAATGCAATCTGTTTATTTTTTTCGAAGGGGGGAGTGTACATCACCTCCGTGATACAAGTGGCTGTTCCGATGTGATTTGCTGCAGAAAGACAGGAGGCATAACAGCCGGACTGACAAGCATGGTTGATGATTTTTAGTTCGAGCTGTCACGATGCGGACACGCTGAGTAGAATTGGAACTCAGTCCGAGCCGAGGCCTTGACCGAGCTCTAAAAAGCAGCAGCGAAAAGCCTTACAGCTTGCCGCCTCCTAGCCTTGGCATCTCACTCAGGATTCTGCTTGACATAATGCATTCAGCATGGATCTGCTTATGTTTTGCATGTTAATAGTTTAACAGCCAGTTGATTGTTGTAAAGACACACAGTTTAACAGTGTGTTATGAACATGCAAAGATTTTACATGTTTCTGCATACATAATATGTTTGGAACTGGCAACAACTGGATAGTGTTCACAGTTTCTTTGTGCAGTTCTGGATTGATATCCAGTATGTTTTCATGTTTTTTTATTGTGGGTGCCTGCAGCATGCAACTAATATGCCCTAAAATGCAGTAGTTGTGACAATGCATGAACGTATTCGGGGGTCTAAATACAATTATGATCTTGTTTACACAAGAAATATTGTCTATTGCAGCAAACTGATTACATTTGCATACTTTTGAACAGAGTAGGGTCTGAGAATACCAAATCAATTCAGTTTGTATTATTAGAAGATTGACCTCGTCCGAAAAATGGTAGCCCAAGTAGTGTCCCATTTTGTCAATGAAAAATGTAGCGCTGAGTACGCGACCGAGTTAATTTCAGAGCGCTCTGGCTAGCAGCTTGCGTGCTTTCTATTTTGAAGTTACAACTTGGACTATCTTGAAAAATGCCGGGGTTTCTCCAAATGCTGTTCGAGGTGGAGCTTGTTTCGCTCTTAAAATCACCAGCTTGAGCAAATATCGTGGATATTGTTTTTGCATGTGCTCTTTAACAATGACGAAATCTAAGCATGAAGCCGGAGCAGTGGTTTAAAGATGAAATTTGGGATATGGACTATGTATTTTTTTCCAGAATATGTCGCAGTTCTATTGATCGATATAATAGAGGGGATTTTAATTTATGGATTTTTAACGACTATGTTCATGCACTGAGTATAGCTTATGTTGAATGCAATACGCAGTTCTGACAAAGGAACGCGCCTTTCGCCGTAGTCTTGTTTATGCACCCTTGTGGTGCATACTAGGGCCACATTGATAAGAAATAGCGATGTGTAAATGACCTGATGCCTGTCATTTTGCCGCTACCCAACTATATTTCAGATGAGGCTTAGTTAATATTTATATACAATTTCGAAGTTGTATAATTTTAAATAAATAACATTTTTTACAAGGAAAAGCGTTTTATGTGTTCTGTTGTATAATTAGGAGGTATTGGGAAAAGTCAGTGGGACTTCGGGCAATATTTAGAGTGTGCAAGATTGTTTAGAGTCCTAGCTTTCTTCGTGGTCTTGGCTGCGCTCCCAGTATTGCAGGATAGATCCAGCACGGCCATGTTCTCAGAAACTACTCTCTATCTGAGATAACTAGTAAGATTTTGATACAGTTTAAACATAGAAGACTGAGGTAACACACCTAAATGTCCAAAATACACTGCAGTACTTACTCAAATACACTGCAAAAACTTAGCTGATATGTTTCGTGTCCTGTGTCAAAATTCATAAAATATACCAGTAAAGGAAATTTATTCTCCCCATAAGGCACATAAAAGATGAGGTAATGTAAATGAATGGGTTTTATTGATCATGTGATCTAAAGCTTAAGAACATCAGCAACCTGCTCCTAACGTTTCCGAAACGTGATGTAAAGATTCAGAACGGGGTAACTAGATTTAAATAATGTTCTATGTTAATACTTCGATCCCAAAATATCCATTGATTGACCTCGGTTGTTTTAAAAACATAATCCAAGTCATAAAGTATACTACTATTAAATAAAATAAAAATAATAGCATTCTCCTCCTATATTTCATTAGGCTAATAGACTTTTAAAAAATATTAAATGGAAGGCTTACAGTCGGCTGGAATTCAGTTTATCTTACAGAATCCTAAGAAATCATTGGTTCTGCCTTATGGCCATGATTGAATATTTGTGAAGCATTACCAGCTATTTTCAAAAATATTGGGCAACACCACAAGATAGCACATGCAATCTGAGTTTTTTTTTCAATGCAGCAGATCATCTTGGGAAAGATTCTTCAGGATGACATTTCTGATGATCTCGCCCACTCGCAACCTAAACCTATGTTTCTCTCTTTGTAATTGACCTATCTCGTGCCTTTAGTACTTTACGTTATTCTTTCAAAATGTCAGCATATTTTCTTTATTATTCTACTCCTACTCAGTGATGCCCAACAACATAATTCTCTACTTACCACTCCTGTATAATGTAACTTAAAGTCCCTTTCAAAAGCAGAGCTGGGACATAGAATGTCTTTTGGAACTCAAAGGAAAATGCTTTTAATGTGTGATTTTTTAAATTACGTTTCCACTTCAAGATGGTGCAAAACAAATATCAGGTAGAAATTTCTGAAAAATTATAGATTTTAATAGGAAATTCAGGAAGCTTGCGGAATGTAGGCCTATCATATAAAATGTAAATAACTGATTGTGCATTTTTATGGTAAAGTCGACAATAACCTGAAAGTATGTTTTTCATTTCCATAAAGATTTTTCCTTTGACTTAAATCCACGCCTTGTGAGTTTGTTGGATTGCCAGGAGCTATGCATTGTTTTAGACTTGCCCCCATCATCAGCAATGAAAAATCATCTTCAAAGTTATTTATACACATGATTAGCGTTAGGATAACCCAAGCGGATACTTGAAGATCCCTGCATGTAAATAATAGTAGTAAAATAGTAAACGTATGAAACAAAATAGATGCATAGCAAGGAAGCCGCTAATCGCCTTTTAGTAATTTGGTCGTATCGTTTACTAATTTGTGGGTTTAAAGTAATTACACAAAACTCTAGTTAAAAGCGGACTGCTGGTTGCCAGCAGAATTGCGTTGGTGTGCCTGTTATTTGTGCGCTATGCGAGATGCTCGTGTGTGTGTGTGTGTGTGTGTGTGGTGACCGCGCGTCAGCACTTTAAGCAAACCCTGCACTTCTGCTGCTGACTCACCTGCGCACAAACCAAAACGTGACGCCAGTCCCACCTCCTTTCACCCCACAGCACTGAATCATCGCAACCCACTCGCCGGGCACCGTGCCGCTCTGATTGACAAACGGCTGCCGCCACTTGCAAGCGGCAGTAGCCTTCCAACCTGCCCATTTCAACCATTCAGCGTGAGCTGGGCGGAGCCGCTGGGCTGATTGATGAGCGGGCAGAAGGAACGCTGTGTGCAGAGCTGGTGCGGTCATTGTTGGCAGCGTTCGGAGCCGAGCGCAGCATTGCCCAGTGACTGGCTGCAGATAGACAAGTTGCCAGCAGAAATAATAAATAAATCCACGACTGCACAGGACGGAGGACGTCGGAGCTTATTTCTGATTTCCGTCGCTGTGTAACCAATGGATGACTCATCAGCGTTGTTGTTACTGATAACATTGTGATGAAACGCTTGGTCGCATCACCATCACTTGCTGGTGAGATGTTGGAAAATATTAGAGCAACGTCAATAAGCTCAAAGTTAACGTTGACTAGATAAAATCAGCACATAATTTGCGACTTGTGGCAGTCTTCTTAGACCCCATAGCCTTGACTTCGTATTCTGGTTTAATTAAAATGACGGTGCACTTAGCTTCCTTTGTCTCATTTCAAGTAAAATTAAAGAAAAGATTAGTTAAGGAAACATTAACATATTCAAACAATATGACATCCATGATAATTCCTGTAAAATTATCTGCTAATCCATTGAACCCCTAAAGGGTGCTATATAAAATCCAACGTAAATATGTTACGTATCATACCTTCCGCAGTAACTCGTTCTTTGTGAATATATTTAACACGAGTTGGATGACGTGCAGAAAAGTGACCAAACGTAAACACAGAATTTGCAAAGAGCATTCAACCATCAACTTGTATATTGTGAGCTCATCGATAGAATCCTAGCTTCTCTATATAATAGAAAGTTATGGGTTCAGTGCCCATTTTAGCAACTGGCATTCAAGTGCAGTTTGAAGGAGTGCTATGTTGATACCTGCGGTATTTAAAATAGGGCTTTCCATGTGCCAGATGAATCTTGAGGAAGAATGGGTATTTTTTACCCAGTGTTATAGCTAATACCAATCCCTCAACTATCACTAAGACTGATTGCTGTTTATACCGCCTTAAAGTATGTAAATTGGTGGTTTTGTTTCCAGGGAATACACCTCAAAAGAAGTTCATTACCTGAAAAATGTGTTGTGTGATATCCCAAGATCTTGAAAGTCTTTGTATAAATACAAGTCATTTTAACCCCTCCCTTCAGTTTACCAGCTCACATGATTTTGTCTGGCTTCTTCCCTTCAATGCTTTCCATTAGCAAAGCTTGCTTCTCTATCTACTGCCTTGTTTTGCCTCTGCCTTAAACATTCTTCTCAAACCTTACCTGTTCATTCATGCATGTGGTCCCCCTTTTAACAGATGTCCAGTTTTGACTTTGGACATGTTGTTAAGCTTCAAGACTGTTCTGGGGTTATCAGGGTCTAAAGATTAATCATTCAATGTCACTGCAGATAACCTTGGAGGAGGATGCTGGCCAAAAATATGTATGTTTCTCATTTTCTTTGGAGACATTTCATTAGTTTTGAAACTACAAGAAATGGGAAGGGACAGATTATTTGGTGGCAGGAGGTTATACGGTGATACTTCCAGAAATGTGTACAGCTGGAATTGGCAATTGTAATATCTTATGATTTTTAAACCTATTGTATAAACAAAAGTCATCTTTGTTTTATAATCCATCTTATTGGGTACTTTATAATGTATACATTTCATCTTCCAAAGGAAAGCTCTTGGTAAATACTACTTGATCTCCAAGATAAACAAGTTAAACATGTAGCTTTTTAGCTTGCCGCTCTGTACTGATGTGACCCTGTTAGAACGTGGAACATAGAACAGTACAGTAACATCTGCCTGCACATAATCCATATCCCCCCCATTCCCCGCATGTTCATGTGCCTGTTTGTATCCCTCTTAAATGTACCTACTGTATCTGCTTCCACCACCATCACTGGCAGTGTGTTCCAGGCACCTACCACTCTCTGTATAAAATAAAAACTTGCCTTGCACATCTCCTTTAAACTTTCCCCCTCTCACCTTAAAGCTGGGAAATTTCTACCCTGGGAAAAAGACTCTGACTATCTACCCTATTGATGCCTCTCATAGTTTTATAAACTTCTGTCATCAGCATCTGAGTCTCCAGAGAAAACAATCCAAGTTTGTCCAACCTCTCCTTATAGCTAATACTGTCTAATACAGGCAGCGTCCTGGTGAACCTCTTCTGCACCCTCTCCGAAGCCTCCATATCCTTCCTGTAATGGGGTGACCAGAACTGCACATAATACTCCAAATATGGCCTAACCAAGGTTTTGTACAGCTGTAACATATCTTCCTGACTCTTATACTCAGTGCCTGGACTGATGAAGGCAAGCATTTAATCTGCCTCCTTTACCACCCAAACTATTGGTGTTGCCACTTCCAGGGAGCTATGAACTCGGGACTCCAAAGATTTCAATTCAGCTTCAGTGGTTTTTGTACCTTTATGATCCTTATAATGGGGCTTTGGAACATTGGAATTAACATTTAATATGTGCAGAAATTTAACCTTACTGTAGAACAAGCAAATGGCAATTGTCAGTATGGCTTCTTGGACTTCTATGGAATTTATTAAGGCAAATAATTGACACCTCTCTCATCATGGCACAATTATAGATTGGTATGAGCTGCTTACTTGCAATATTCTAACAGCAGCAATGGTGTGTGTGAGATGACAGAACTGTAGATTCTGTGACCAGCTCTGTAACTTATTGAACAAAGAAGAACTTAATTCAACCAACAAAGTGCACAACTTGTGACATATGAGATTCAGACTTCAGACGGCTACCTCTGAGGATAGTCAGATTTTATATTTTTGAATTCAGGAATAAGCATTCTGGTTTATTGGAAGAGTTGTGTTGTCTCATGTCTCCTTTTATTTGTATTAAACTGATATTCAGCAAACTTTCCAGAATGAAACAACTAGTCATTTTGGTTAAATTGATTTCCACTTGTACCTCTTCAGGACCAAAAACTTTCCTTGGCCTTGATCATTGGTGCAAGCAGCATAGTGAATTTGGGTCCCGTAAGTTTCTCTTTGATTACTAAGAAAATAATCTTTTTTTAAAAATTTAATTCAACTTTATAATTCTTTTTAATTATTAAAATAACGATAGATGCTGCTTAATAAGGTTGTAGATTGGTACAGTCAGGGTATCACTCTCAAAGTCATTGAGCTTCTTTAAAACATACTCTGCATATAAAATTTAGTTACAGTCATTATTGTACAGTTCTTCAGGGTATCACTCTCAAAGTCATTGAGCTTCTTTAAAACATACTCTGCATATAAAATTTAGTTACAGTCATTATTGTACAGTTCTTCATGTAACTCTGAAGGTAGTGATGGTTCTAATGTAGAATCCTGGAGGACTCTACTGAGCACACCTCACAAGTCCAACTGTCACCCATTACCAACTATGAGCTGTTCTCTGTTCTTTGACCAATTCCATCTCCAAGCTGATGCTTTCCCTTTAATGTCTTTTTTTAAAAATGTTATCAATATGTTCCATTGCTTTTAGAAATTGCATGTGTACAGCATCTTCTCTTCTCCCTTATCACACTCCTATTAGTTTCTTGAAGAACTCCAATTAAATTTGTCAAACATGACTTCCTTTAACATATTCACAACAGCTAATCTTAATTTCCAAGTCATCCTAAGTGTGCCTTAATACATTTTAGTTTATTTAGATTAAAAGATTGTAAAATGTAACCAAAAATTAACTATTTGAAGTGCTTTAAAGTGCTCTCACTGCTCTAAAATCAAATTATTTTGATGGGTTCTAAGGGGTTATCTTGTCATTGACATGAGAGACCAAAGCAGATATTCAGACATTCAGAGTAATATTAAATAGGCCAGGGCTCTCTTCTCATATAAAAAAATCTTCCTCTTGTTTGATCAGATTGATACACAGATGATATTTTCACTTACAGGTGATAGCAGAATAGGAACCGAAAATATAAACTAGGCATTGGTAAATCCAAAAATAAGTTCAGGAGAAACCATGCAACATAGAGGGTGGCTAGAAGGTGAAATTTAGTACCACAGGAAGTAGTAAAGGGAATAGCAAGTAACATTCAAAGAGAAACTAGATAAAGGAGAAAGGAATAGAAGAACATCCTGATATGGTCATTAAGTACATAGTTGCATGGCAGTGTGTCATTTTCTCAGAGTCCTTAAGCTAAAGGATAACTTTAGTTCCTGGGGGACCATCTGGCAGGCAAGACAAATTATCTCTGTGACACTGGGGAAGATAGAAATGGAGGATATTAAAGTACATGGCACAAGAGAGGCAACACAAGTGATGAAAATTTCTGGCAAGTTTAATGGTCACATTGTTATCAGTATGTAAACTGCTCAACAATTTGCACTGAAAAATAAATACAGAATAAGTTATGAATGACCTCAATATGCTTGATAGTTTATTAGCATCTAAAAGATGGCAACTCCCTAATTTCAAGAAATTGCTACCCATATGCATTCTTTGTGAATTAAATTTAGGCTGGTACTCAACAGGATAGCACCCACTATATGATGACGTTTTTTTTTCTCTGTAATGCTGCTCAACTTCTCCAGCCCAGAAAGGAACAATTGAAACTATGAAGACTTCTTGCAGGCGGTAAATTGTTCTTTGGAGATGTTTTAAAAGATAACCATTTTTTTCTAAACTTCCATTTCAGTTCATTTTTCTTGTTTGCACAATCTTTCTTTCTCTTTCTTCATAGCTTCTTCAGTACTTGGTTTGACACTAATTCTCACTATTTTGTTCACTGTCTTTTTTTGTTCATTAGAATCTTTAATTCTCTTTGGTTAATGAGGTAGATTATTCATTCCATGTTTCACTTAGGTCCCTGGTATACTGTTGAAGTTGTGGCACTGCTATCAACTTGTACTTAAAACAAATTGTGATGCAAAATTATATAAGCTGACAGTTGAGAGAAAATACGTGTGTAATGGTGTAGGCTAAGAAATACCTCAGTCTAGCAAATTCAAGGCCTGAGTTTTATATTTGAGCAAAATGGCTAATTTAGTAAGTGGAATCTTTCAATTACCAGACGCATTCCTGACTGTGATCACACACTAAAAATTACTTATGTTGTTTTTGATTTTTAATATTACGTGGTGGCAGCGATGGAAATAAGAGAGAACACATTTTTGGAAAATTTTATAGAAAATAGAAACCATGAATTATGCTTCTGAGCAAGTCTTCTGTTCAGGAGCAGGAGCCTGGCTAAAAATAATTGGCAGATTTATTTAAATGTTGCACTGTGAGCTACTCCATTCTAGTCAATATAAAAGAAGCCCTTTCAAAATATACCAGCAGATATTTTAGTCTGACAAAGAAACAGGTTCACCAGCTTCTCTTTCTGCAAGCCACACATTTCATCTGAGCTTATCTCGTCCATATTGCATTTATGCATTTGTAGTGGTATTCTGTATCCTGAATACATTGAAATATCAGTTGTCATTTTTTTCAAAGCATTGCTTGTTATCTGAACATTGCCTTCAGTGAAGTGAATAAATTCAATTTTGCTGGGGAAGCTGCAGGTGGATTCTGAGAAATTAAAGTGTGTGTGGGAAAACCAGGTTCGGTCAACTACTGTCTAAATAGCTAAGATCATAAGACTGAATTACAGTCATGCCTCTCGTGACAAAGCTATTTATTACCACTCATTGGCTTTAGATGCTTTTGCAGGGGAATTTAAAGCCGTTTCCTTTCAATAATATTCAATGTTTGTGAGTCCACTTTGAGCTGAGTGTGGAATAAATCTTTTTGTTGAATTATTTGGAAAAATTGTTGGTGAGGATTAAAAATCCAATTGGGATTGATTACTTCTCATGAAAATGCTTTTCAGGATTGCAATACATAGGAATGTAAGAAACAGGAACGGGTGGGCTACATAGCCCTTCAAACCCGCTCTGCCATTCCATAAGATCATAAGTGATACCATGCCTTTGCTAAGTTCACTTTTCTGTTTAATCCACATTTCTACTGATACCTTCAGTGTCTGAGAAATCTGTCAGTCTCAGGCTTGAATATACTCTGTCTGAACACTCACGATCCAGTGAGGTGGAGATTTAAACAAAAACGCTCTGGATAAAGGAATTTCTTCTCATTTGTAAATGTCTGATCCCTAATGCTGAGGTGTTGTGCTCTAGTTCTGGACTCTACTGATAGAGGAAGCAACTTCTCAGGCTAACCTCTCTCAAAATCTTGTGTGTCAATGAGATCACCACCAATTTTCCTAATCTCCAGTGAGCCGAGGCCAATCTAACACTCCCCTCAATCCAAGAATCGGTTGTGTGAGTCATTCTAATACTTATTCAGATGGGTTGTTATAGCAATTAATAAACCAAAACTATATATCAGAAACAGCCAAATAAAATTTCAATTTTCAGAGAGAATTTGAATACCTAACCATAGATATTCAGACACTGTCTAATGGTTCAGTACTTAGGATTTGATTAATAGTATATAAATTTGAGATAGACCACAGTGCACTCATGCTACTATATACTGTAAGTATGCATAGCACTATCAACAGAGAGGTATATGGGTAATTTTCTAGGCAATATTTCTTTCATCCTCCACTTCTGAAACCGAGCAGGATTGTTAAGTGATTAACTCCTCAAGTACCTGTGTGTTGTGACATTGAATATTGGTGCGTGGTTGTTGATCTATTTTTGAGACTTTCTTTTCAGAAGATTGCTTACATAATTTATTTTTGTTTCTGTGCTTAAGGTTCTGTTTTGTAGTCTCTATTAATAAAGACAAAATTGCTTATAATCTATGAAAACCTATATGCTTGTTTATCATTTAATAAAGGTCATTCTTCCTATTCTCAGATTCTCACAGTACCTCTTAATTAAATAACCTTTGAATTTTGAGAGCTCTGGTCAGTTTAGCAATTAAAGGTCTGGAACTATGCCATCTTTGTAAAATAATGCAAATAACCTTCTTTGAGATTAAAGGTATGGTACTTATTAAATGGTAAGGTCCATGCAATTTTGAGAAGTCATACTGTATATAAAAAGCAGAAAATTTTGAAAAATCTCAGATGATAGGTCACATGAACGTCTCATGTGAATGTCTCACATGAACGTGAAACATTATCTCTGTTTCTCTCTCTGCAGATGCTGCTTGACTGGCATTTTCTGTTTTTATTTCAGATTTACAGAAACTCTGGTATTTTATCAAATTCTTAATGTTTAGGCAAGATATTATTTGAGTATGATGGGAGGTAAACTTTAACCTTGACAATGAGCCTGACACTAAATCTTGGACTGGGATCCTGGTTTAGTTGTGTTTTACAATCACTTTAAAATTGATTATTGTTTTTAGGAAAATAAACACCATAAGATGCTAAGTGGTCCTAATCTGAAATGGTGTCATATTCAATCATATTACTAATGGACAAGTCTGGAAAAAGGGCAGGTTATGAAGTTGATCTGGTCTTTAGGCATTTCCTGCACATATAGTCAATTTGAATCAAGTCTGGAACTGCAATTGCACAGATGAAGCAAAGTCCAGAATTTGCAAATATATGATAAATTACTTAAAAATACTTGGAGACAGGAATCAGAAATTAATGCATGATATTAATAAAATAATTGGGGTGGAATGATAGAGCATATGCAAAATATCTGCCATGATCTTATTCAGTGGCAAATTGCCATAAGGGGCTGTATGGCCAACTACTGGTTCTAATTCTTACTGTTGTTCATTCTCTCAGAATTCCAGTGTGCTGTGTCATTAAGTGAAAGTGGATCCACATCTGTGATATTCTGGGAACAAAAGTTCCTGATCTTGATTATAGTAAGTTGCAAAAGGGAACCAAGGCACTTTGCAGAGAGTTTGCAGGGACAGAGAATAAAACAAAGGGTTTGCCACTCAAGTGTTATTATTCTTCATTTTCCATCCTTTAGTCAAAGGGTGACATTAGTAAAAATTCTGGGAAATGGAACTTCCCATTGAAAATGGAAATGGAAATCTGGGAATCTGGGAAATGGAATCTTGATCAGGATGACAGGCAGAAACTCAAATAAAACTGAAGTAAATTTTTCTGAAAGCTATGAAGATAATTAATAGAACAGTGAATATGTACTTTTTATACTTCTAGGCTGACTTGAATTACTTTCTCCAATCTACAGATCTCTTTTTTATGCTCCCATTTCAACTACTTAAATTTGAGAAACACACTTTTGTACATAACTCTCTGCACCAGTTAGAATTACTTTACATGTCTCAGGTAAGGTACAGTATATTTAAGATGCATTCAGGGGCTTAATAAATCCTTACATTTTACTGTAAAGTAATGAATAAAAATTGCCACCAATTCCTAAATTCTGCTCTCAGAAATAAAATATTTGCTTCCATCTGCACAAACAAAATCCATTGCATCTTGTATCTCCTTGGGAGTTTGAAATCAACAATTGCCCCTGTAGATTTTAAGCTGAGGTAGGCATTTGAGTTAAAGAAGACATAGACATGGATTTTATAGTCTGTGGCAAAGTGATAGCACTTGATGCTCACAGCAAAGAAAGTTTCACATAGATCCAATAAACACTGTTGTATGGTATTTACCTTTCTCAATGTTGTTTGAGGTCAGGCATCAGGTCTCTCTGATCCCTGGTATCCAGTAGCAGTAATGATACAAAGCAGGCTTAGCTTTTGATTGTATTGAACAATGTCTACAGATGGCAACTCAGGAGGTAAAAAGAGCAAAAATCTGGCAATTATGAAGTAAAAATTGCTGGATACACATGAGCTTAAAGTAGAAATTAGAAAATCATAAATTAATTAAAAATATTTTCTTAATTTAAAATGTGCTGAATTTTATTGGAGGACTTGACAGCCTCCCAAGATGTTTTACTTAGGGCCAGAAAATGTGCTAGTACATTATTAAAATATCACTGAGACCTATTGCTATAAAGCATAGCATTTCCAGGGACTTTTCCAATAGGAGTAGATTGTAAGTATCTGAAGTTCTTGTTGGTTTACTGATTGCTGTTGATTACCTGGGAGAAACTTGCAAAATAGCACATCCTATGGACTTGCAGAGAATCAGTGAGTAAAAATTTCAGTGTTCTATATTGAACTGCATGTGCATATTCTAAAAGTTGGTATCAGATTTTCTCCATTATGACAGTGAATACTGACAGCTTCATCGTTATTTTATGTCATGGATTCTAAGCAATTTGTGCCTCTGAAGTGATATAACCTTTCACATTCTGAACTGAGTCATTAGTTTGATGTTTTTGTCTGGCCCTAACTGTCCTATTAAAGTTAGTTAAATAATGGATGTGGAAATGTTAAGTAACATAGAGTTTAAATAATGCTATATTAAACAGATAATTTAACCAAGTTTGTGCTTTATGACTAGAGTTCATTTGCGAAATTAGAGCACACATGGCACTTTCCTGATCATTTATAGGTAATGGTTGGAAAATGGTACAGTGTCCATATCATTGTGTTGAAGATTAGCTAATTCACATAAGACACCCCTTGCTATATGTGCTGGAATGCAATGGTAGGAGCATAATTGGAGCATTCCAGCACTGAATACTATCTGGGACATGCAATCATAGAGAGGCAGCTTGTAACCAATATAGTGAATCATCCAGCTCAATGCAAGGAGGCCCAGAAGTAAAAAATTGGTCCATTTGCAATGTCGCTTAAGAGCTCATACATGCTCCCAATAAAATTGGGACCTCTAATTTAGACCTAGATCAATGCAATCTTCATTGCATTGAAGAGAAATTAGCACAGTGAAAAAAATGAAAACATTAATGGGACCGAAAGGCAGATAATCATTATTTTACATCATGGATTCTAAGCAATTTGTGCCTCTAAAGAGATATAACTTTTCACATTCTATGGAGATAATGTATGCTGGTTATTATCTTCCAAAATCTGTAAGGTTCTAGGACATATCCCATGTACCATAGAAAACATCCTCCCTAGATGCATCACAGCTTCGTACGGCAACTGCTCTGCCCAGGACCGCAAGAAACTGCAGAGAGTTGTGGACACAGCCCAGCAGCCCAGCACATCACGGAAATCAGCCTGCATTCCATGGACTCTGTCTATACCTCTCGCTGCCTTGGTGAAGCAGCCAACATAATCAAAGACCCTACCCACCCGGATCATTCTCTCTTCTCCCCTCTCCCATCAGGTCGAAGATACAGGAGCCTGAGGGCACATACCACCAGGCTCAAGGACAGCTTCTATCCCACTGTTATAAAGCTATTGAATGGTTCCCTTATACAATGAGATGACTTCACAATCTACCTTGTTATGACCTTGCTCCTTATTGTCTACCTGCAATGCACTTCCTCTGTAGCTGTGACACTTTACTCTGTATTCTGTTATTGTTTTTACTCTGTACTGCCTCAATGTACTGTGTAATGAATTGGTCTGTATGAACGGTATGCAAGACAAGTTTTTCACTGTACCTTGGTACAAGTGACAATAATAAACCAATACCAATGGATTGGAAAGCAGCATATGTAAACCCACTATTTAAGAGAGGATAGAGAAGGACTAGTTGGCTTGGCATCAGTAGGAAGGAAAATGCTGGAATGTATTATAAATAAAGTTAACAAGACACTTACAAAATAATAATAAGATTAATTAGAGCCAGCATGAATTTATGAAGGGGAAATTATGCTTGACAAATCTGTTAAAATTAGTAGAATAGAGAAGGATAAACCAGTTGATAAGGTGTAATTGGACTTTCAGAAGAGGTTATTAAACAATATTAGAGTCTATGGTATTGGGAGTAGTATACTGGCATGGATTGACAATTGGTTAGTGGACAGAGAACAGAGTAAACAGGTAATTTTCAGCTTGAGAGGCTATGACTCGTGGGATATAATAGGGATCCATGCTGGGGCCCCAGCTGTTCACAATCTGTTATTGATGATTTGGATGATGGGACCAAGTATAATATATCCAAGTTTGCTGATGATATAAATTGGGGTTGCAGTGTGGGCTGCGAGTAGAACACAGATAGGCTAAGTGAATGGGCAAGATGTGGCAGATGGAATGTGATATGGGAAAAATGTGAGATCATCCTGTTCGGTAGAAAAATAAAAAAAAGTGCAGAGCATTTTTTAAAAGGTGAGATATTGAAAGGTGTTGGTGTTCAGAGGGACTTGGGGAAATTTGTACACGAATCACTGAACATTTACATGCAAGTTGAGCAAGCGGTATGTCGGTCTTTGTAGCAAAGGGGATTTGAGTACAAGAATGGAGATGTCTTGCTCCATTTTGGGCCCTAGTGAGACTGCACCTGGAATATTGTGTAGAGGAATTCATCAAAGGTTCACTAGGTTTGTTATATAAGTTTGATATATAGACTGGGTGTGTACAGTCATGAGTTTAGAAGAATGGGAAGTGATCTCATTCTTAAATTGCATAACAGAGTAGATGCATGGATGATGTTACCCCTGCCTCATGCATCTAGAACCAGGGGTCACAGAGTTTAAAAAAAAGAGGTGGGCCATGCAGGATAGAGATGAAAAGACATTTCTTCACCAAGGAGATGGTGAATCCAGGGAATTCTCCATTCGAGAAGGCTGTAGATGTTCTGTTGGTGAATATATTCAAGGCAAAGATCAATAAATGTTATAAAGTGAATCAAGGAGTATGGGTTTGGTGCAGGAAAATGGGTTGAGATAAAATAGTGACCAATGTCTTATAGAATGGTGGAGTAAGCATGAGGGCTGAATGGCTAGCTCCTGTCCTGTTTCTATATCGTATGTCCTCTTGACATAACAACAAGAAGCATGCTGTATTTCAGTTACTTTGTGTTGAATATTTAAATAAGGTTCGCAATCTATTGACTTAGTTTTTCTATAGATTTCTAATCCTGTGATGAAGTAAGAGTGATCATAAATTGGACAACCACAAATTTCAATATTAATCGTATTCCTGTAAAGATAACTGAGAAACTTGTAGCTCTGCTGCTTTTATCTTTTCCCCTTAATATCTAAATGGTGTTAGAATGCAACCACAAATCCCAAAAGGCTTCTCTGAAGTATTCAAATGTGTACTGTTGCTGGACATTAATTCATCTCATTTCTGGGAACTGATTTGTTTTGCAGAATGCTTATTGTTTCTGCGATTGAAAACTTACAAAGGGTGAGATGACTTTCTTTGTGGTAGGAATGTCCTTGGTTTAATTACTTTTCTCAAAACCATAGTAAAAGGAAAGGTTTTCACACATTTCACACATTATGGCTATAGAAATCAAATGGAAGCTGTCTGTCTTTTTTAGTTGTAAAAGCATTCAGTGATTTTACCTATTCAATGGGTCCAGACAGGTCACTTCCTACATCCTGTCTCACACAGATATGAAAGCAAAAATAAAAACAGAATTCTCAGTGGGTCAGGCAGCATCTGTGGAGAGAAACAGGATTAGTGTTTTGGGTAGATAACCTTTAATCAAAATTAATGTTTACCTTATGCAGAAACTGCTTTGTGGTCCTTCATTGGCTTTCCATACAAATGCATTGAAATCACCATTTACAAATCACTACCAGTCTCATCCTACACTATCTCTGAAAGTACCGGGAATCCTATGTGCTACTGTGCACTTTCACTCTTCTGACTGCGAACTCTTTATCTTCCCTCCTCTTTCAGTGTTGGCTAAAGCTCAGTTGGCAGCATTCATGTCTATGAATCAGAAGCTTCCAAGTTTAAGCCGCACTTCAGTGAACTGAGCATTTTGGACAAGTCGTTAAGTTCATGCCCTGTCTGTTCTCTTGGGAAGATATAAAAGAGTACAAGCCGTTATTTCAAAGGAGAGCCAGGGAGTTGTCCCCAGTTGCCCGACCAATCTTTATCCCTCACTCACAACATATCTGAAATAGGTATCTAGTCATTATCACAATTTGTGTCTGCCATGTTGCCATTTTTCTACAATACAGTAGTATTTACAATTCAAAATATTTAATTTTCTGTAAGGCACATCAATGCATTCTGACAGGAAAGTGAAAGGTGTTATAAAACACAAGTTTTTCTCTTTTTTCTCTCTTTCTAGATTGCTCCACCTGAACACCAGATCCGAAGTTCCTTATCCATGCTACATCTGTTTCCCTTTAATTCTTTTTCTATGCATGGTGCCATATGAATGAAAATTGTTTTGAATTGGAATTTTATTTATTGTGCATTTCATTTACTTCCAAACTGAATACAACACATTTTAGATATAGAACAAAGCTCATTCTGTCTTGTCCTACCCCTTCAACCTACCTTGGTTCCAACCTAAGGAGGTTTGGTTGCCTTAATATTTTTCCATTTCAGTCTAAGTGAGACCGCTGATTTCAAGAAAATTAAAGTATATTTGTCCTGATACTCATGTCCACTTGGGACAAAGTGATACAGCCTTAACCAGCAAACTTGGGAGAATGTCATAGAGTCTGTGCTCTAAATCCAAATCCACAAAGTTGCATGTTTAACAACAACCCACTGCAATGCTTAACTCCTGCAAAATTTTGCTTATGTATTTGAATTCCAACTAATTGGTACAGGAATAAAATCTGTTTGACTAAGCGGCTGCATTATGGTGTAGTCTTATTTACATTGTAGGTGTGCTTGCTGTAGTATCTGCAACATCTGTTTGAAGTAGATTACCACAATCTTGAAAAATGACTAATTAAAGTTAATTAACTGGCACTGCTAATCAGTTCTCAACTGTGTATAACAGTACCACTAATTAACTCACACACAGTTATTTCAGATCCAGTGTTTTATTTTTGGATTTATTACCAAATTGCTGCTGCAGTTCTCGCAAAGATTAATTGGAAATATAGGATGCAACAGATGTATTGTTCACAAAATGCAGATTGAAAGTTTAAATGTTCCTCTTCCTCAACCTGTGATGCCATCCTGAATTGAGTACCATCTATGCCTTCAAATATAAAAAAAAGTACAAACAATGAGGATTAATGTCTTTTTTCTCCATTTGCTCTTGATTTTATTGTGCAGCACCATCTCATTTCCATGTTCTTCACTGTTGATGATCTTATTGGAGAAATGGACTTGGATAAGTTTGAGTCCAACTATTTGATTCAACTTGCAAAGGTGAAGTGATGAAATAGTTGTTTGTGAACAAAGTTTGAGTAGATTGGGACAATACACTTATAGCAGAATGAGAGGAAACCTCATGAAAATATATATAATGTTCTGAAAGGGCTTGAGAAGATAAATGTTGTGAGTACCTTTCTCCTGGTGGTGAAAATAAAATTAGGGACATAATCTAGGATAAAGGGTTGGCTATTAAAGGTGAGGAGGAATTTCTTCTCTCAGAGGGTTGTAAATCTTTGGAATTTTGCACCCCAGAAGATGTGAATGCTGAATCATTAAATATATTCAAAACAGAATAGAATTTTGGACTACATGGGTTTCAAGGATTATGGGAAACAGGAAGGAAAGTAGAGTTGAGGTCAACAATCAGATCAGCAATGAATGGCGGACCAGATTTTAGGGTCCTTATATAGCCTACTGCTGCTCCTGTTTCTTATGGTCTTTTGTTCTTATGATAGAATCATTGAGATAACGATTCCACTAAGATATTGCCCAGAAAAAAACATTCTCTTGAAAGGACTTCCTTAAAACATGTTCTCACATGTTCATAAAGGCAAAAAGTCTAGAAAGACTGAACGTTTTAGATAAACTAAAACGTGACTTTATTCTTCATGCTAATTAACTTTGTTCTTTTCAGATGTACCATATTTCTCAACATTGCATTAACTTTAGGTTTTGAGCATTTACAGTTAATCTTTTATTTTTCCATCAGTACAGTCCTTATTTAAAGAATAATATTGAATCAGTAGATCAACAAATATACAGCAAAGGATGAGAATGATGTCAGTCATGATTATTTGTGGCTTAAAATTTAAAAACTTTAAAATTTATTTATACAGCACGATAACAGACCCTTCTGGCCCAATGAGCCCGCAACTCCCAATTACACCCATGACTTCTTGTATTTTTAATTGGGTCTTAATAAAATCCTCATTTCAATGATTATAAACCTTTCTCTTCTGTTAAAATACATAAAGATGTTCCCATATGAAATTCATATCATGTTTATTAACAGTTAGTAGGGCTTCTTCTCAGATTTTTTTTTGTCCTATCGTCTTAACTTTGTTTCATTAATGCTTTGGCTATGAATAAGCTTTAGCACAGAGTAAATGAAAGTTTATAAAATGTAATTTGAAACATTTTCATAGAACCATAAAATGAAACAGCATAGAACCCTTTCAACCAGTGCATTCTAAATCACAATAGATTCCTGCACATAAAAAGCAAGTGTTATTTCCTCATGTGACCTCTGCTTCTTTTGCCCATCACCTGAATCCCCTTTCTGGTTACTTCTTCTTCCTCCCTGCACCCCCCCCCCCCCCCCCCCCCCAAATCAAATAAGGAGACCAAAAGTATACACACTACTCTAGGTGTAGTCTAAGAATATAAATGTAGTGATACTTCTCTACTTTTCTGTCCCCTTTGCAATAAAGACTAATGTGCTCTTGGGCTGTAACAGCATACAAATGTTCTGCATTTCATGCACGAGGACACCCAGATCCCTGTGTACTGCAGCATCCTGCAATCTTACCATTGAAACGATATTCTCCCTTTTGTAAGCTTACTACCAAAATGGATCAGCTCACAGTTCTCACATTACACTTCAGTGCTATTTTCTCCCCCCATTCAATTAACCTACGTATATTCTTTGAAGACTCTTTGTATCCTCCTCACAGCATGCTTTACCACCTATCATTGTATCATCAGCAAATTTAGCTACAATATATTTGCACTCTTCTATGTCATTAATATAGATTGTAAATAGTTGAGGCTCTAGCATTCATCCCAGTGGCATTCCGATAGTTGCAGTTTTCCAATCTGAAAATGGCCTTTTATTCTGATTCTCAGTTTTCTAGTGGCTAGTCAATTCTTAATCAATGTTTAATTGTAAACCCAAGCCATGAACTCTTGTACATATTTTTTATGTCCTTTACAGGGAATACACTACATCTACTAGTTCACCTTTATCAACAGATGGTTGTTAGATCCTAAGAAAAGTCTAACAAGTTTGTCAATCATGATTTCCCATTCATAAAACCTTGTTGACTCTGCTTAATTGTACGATTTTTTTTAAATACCCTTCTTTATTTTCTTCATAAATGATAGATGTTAAGCTTACTGGCATATAGTTTCCTTCTTACTTTCTCCTTCCTTTCTTGAACATGGGTTTTACATTTGCAGTTTTCCAATCCACTGGAACCTTTCTAGAATCTTGGGAATTTTGGAAGATCACAGCAAATATATCCACTGTCCTTTAATCCACTTCTTTTAAGGTGCTGGAATGAAGGCTATTTGTCCAGGAGTTTTGTCAGATTTTGGTCTTGTTAGTTTCTTCTTACCTTTTCTCTTGTGCTAGTGATTTATTTTTAAAGTTTCTCCGTCGTTTTTGTCTTTGTAATTCCTGTTATTATTGGTATCCTTGTTGTTTCTTTTTCCATGAAGATAGATACAAAATATTTGTTTGAAGTCTTTGTCATTTCCTTATTTTCCATAATTAATTCCCCAGTCTCATTCTGTAAGGGAATGTCATTTAGCCCTCTTCCTTTTTATATTCTTGTTAAAACTCTTTGTGTCAGTTTTTGTATTTCTTGCTGGCTTCCTTTCCTAATCCATTTACTCCCTTTTTTTAATCTTTTGCTGGTTTCTAATTCCATCCATTCTTCTGGCCTGTTGCTAATATTGGTGACATTGTTTGCATTTTCATTCAATATGATACCATCTCCAACTTCCTTTGTTAGCCACGAATGTATCATCCTTCTCGTGGTCTTTTCATTGCTAAATAGAAGTTGTCTATGTTAATGATGAGATAGCTCCTCCCACAATTATTTACTGTTTTCTTTTAATCTGTTTTCCATAGCCATGTTAGGCAACTCTGCTTTCATACCTTTGGATATGTATATTAAACTTGTAGCTCTAGTTTCAGACCTTAGTTTCTCACTCTCGCATGGAATATGAAATTCTGTCATATTATGATCACTCTTTCCCAGAGGATCCTTTACTTTTAATCCTGTCTCAATACACATGAACAGATCTAAAATAACATGTTCCCTGTTTGGTACCACAACACATTATTCAAAGAAACTATCCTGAATGAACTCTTAAGCATGTCCTCAAGGCTACCTTTACCAATTTAGTTTGTCTACTCCATATGAAGTTTAAAGTTGTCTCATACTTTTCCTGCTATTACTTTACTACCTTTCTTGCAGGCGCCCATTATTTCTTGATTCACGCTCCATCCCACAGTGCAGCTTCTTTGAGGAAACCTATAGACTAATCCACCAGTGACTTCCTTCCCACAGCTATTTTTTTATCTTCACCCAAACTGATTCCATTATATTTTGATCTTCTGATTTCATTGTTTATTAACAGGTTTACCCCACCTTCTTTTCCTTTCTAAGATTCTGAAGTACATTAGTTGTCAGCTTTGTTTACCTTAAGTGCCTGATGGGGAAATCATGGCAGATGCGTGAGGATGACTTATGCCTTAAGTGCCAGTTGAATTTCCAGAATGATATGAAACGGCCCCGGAATAGTCATTAATGTATTTGTCTCCAGAAAAAGTGCTTTTTCAATCATACAGTGATGAGTAAATACAATTAGATTTCTCGGCCACTGGATCTTGTAAATTAAGTTAATCCTCCTGCAGTTATAATCTTAAGAGAGAACAAACTCACAATACCAATATATATTTAGTTGCACACAAAAATGCAGGTGTAAGAACTAGTCATGGAAATTGTGCTGTACAAGATGTCCACAAACTTACCAACCATGATTATGCCACAGCTGTGCATTTATAAAAATCACTTCGACATTGACTGAAGTACAAATGTATGCATTATCTTGAAAACTTCTATGAAATATAAAAAAGGACAGTTGTAAAAAATGAATCAAATGTGATTCATGTGTATAATATTTTACATCCAGATGAAGGGTCTTGATGTGACACCCTTCATCTCATGTCTGTTGACTGTCCATTTTCCTTTATAGATGCTGCCTGATCCACTGAGTTCCTCCAGCATCTTGTGTGTGGCTCCAGATTCCACCATCTGCAGAATGTTGTGTCTCTAATATTTTACGTGTTGTATGTGACAAAATCTTGCCATTGTATTTGTACCAAAGTTACTTAGCAAAACCTTTTAGCAAAACTTGATAGTATAATTAAAACTAAAGCCTTTCAGTCAACCTGGGAGACAGTGTAGAAAATGTTCACTAGGATAATTCATCCTAGTGAACATTCAGGGACGAAGAGCTAGATTCCTGAAGAGATTGGGACTATGTTAATTGGAGTGTATGTAGAATGGGAACTAATGATTTGAGACATACAGGATTATGAGGGGGATTGACAGGGTGGATGCTAAAAGTATGTTTCCACCAGTGGGAGTATTTGGAACTAGGGGGCATAGTTTCAGAATAAGGCAGTGCCTATTTTGGATGGAAGTGAGGAGGAGTTTCTTCTCTGACAATTATGAATCTTTGTAATTCTGTATCCCTGACAGTTGTGGTGACAGAGTCATTACATATATTAAGAGTGGAGACATTTAAACAATAAGGTGTCCAAAGGATATGGGGAGAGAATGGGACAGTGGTTTTGGGGCCAAATGTGAGTCAGCCATGATCCTGCTGAATGGTAGAGATTGCTTGAGGAGTTGACTGGCTTACTTCTACTCCTACTTCTTATGCTTTTATACACTCACAGTGAAATATGCAACCCATTTGCCAATAAATATCTGATAATATCATGGGCTGCTCTTGTTAAGGAGATGGATTAGTCTGGGAAATTCCTGGGACTGTTTTCAGCCCTATGGCTGGGACAGCTAATATTGCCAAAAATGTTTAGTTTACTTTTTTTGTGAACTTTCTGACCATACACTCAATAGTGTTGAAGCCCCAAGGACTCCAATAATATTTGGCATCCCGCACCTACTCCTCCGCCACAATCCCCCTTGGGGCCCATGCACCTCAGATTAGGAACCACTGTTGTAGATACACAAAATTTTCTCATGCTTTTTTGAAAGATGTTCTTCATGTGCTGCTAGTCCTTGGTTATATTCCCCAAATAGAGGGTTTAGCTAGGCTGGATTTATTCTCACTGGAATGTAAGAGGCCGAGGGGTGACTTTATAGAGTTTTATTAAATTATGAGGGGTATAGATAGGCTAGATAGCCAGAAGTTCTTTCCCAGGGTAGGGGAGTCTAGAACTATAGAAAGCACTGGTTTAGGGTGAGAGGGGAGAAATTGAAAGGAGATCTGGGGGGTAATATTTTTACAGAGGTTGGTGAATATCTGGAATGAGCTGCCAGAGGAGGTAGTAGAGAAAGATACAATTACAATGTTTAAAAGGCACTTGGACACGTACTTGGATAGGAAAGGCATAGAGGGATACACGCCTAATGCAGGCAAATGGGATTAGTGTCAAAAGGTGCCATGGTCAGCGTGGATGAAATGGGCCAAAAGGGCCTGTTTCTGTTCTGTATCTTTCTATGATTCCATAAACAGCTGAATGGTTGTCTTCCATTATCAGGTATATCAATAATAGATAGAGAGTAACAAGTAAACTTTGTGCTTTTGTTTCAAATAAGACCTGTCCAAGTGAGAATACTGCATGTGGAGCAGAAAAGACAAGAACAACTAGGGAAAGGAAACCAAACCCAGTCCAAAGAGAAGATTGGGACAAATTCAGATGAGATAAACTGTTCTTTCTTGTATTTTAAATATTGTGAGAAAGGAAGAATAAAGGTCTTTTGTGTAGGCATGTAGTTTGCATGTGTGTTTGGCAGGGTGGTTATAAGGAGTGGTGGGCACTTCTGATTCCTGGGTCTTTTGGAAAGTAAAATAACTTCATTTTAAAAAAGAGAAGCACAAATTTGTGGAAAAAAAGAAAGGTCTGAGGAAATGACTGAAGGATAGAATCAACTGGATTGAAATTTTAAAGAAGTAGCGTGGGTACATTGGCTGAATGGCCTCTTTCAGTACCGTGAGATTCCATTACCAGTCTCATGATATTAATATATCCAGAGCAGGGACACTCATTCTTCCATACACTGCTTGGGAGAACAGTTTATGTGATGGATGTATGATTTCATGCACTATTGTTCTGATTTCATACTTGAGTTTAGTGATAAGGTGAATATGGATTTGAAGGAAAATAATAGCATCTTGCAGCAAAGGCCAAGATAGATGGAAACAAAGAATTGTGATATAAATGACAATTCTGCAAGGAGAAAATAGGACACTAGAGAGAAAGTTTGCTGCTGTGAAATGTTCCAGATCGTTTGAGGGCATGAATTTGGGAGGCCATTCTGACCCAGGTTTGAAACCTAATTAACCACATCAGTTGTTGAATTATTTTTGTGCCATTCCTGTCTCCTTCATACTGTTCACTTGAAATTTTAAGACCCTATGTCCGTGGTCATTAGCACATTTTGTATGCATTATATATATTTATATATGTTGTCGTAGATACATTGTGGCTCATATGATGCAGCTGGAAAGTGTGCGGGGACTGTCTGCTTCCTGTGAGATTTGTACAGGTGGTCGGGGGAGGTACAATGAAAGGGCATTGCACCCACTTCCTTTGTCGTACATAGTGACATACTGTAATCCACTGGCCGATTACAAGGCTGATTCTTCAGCAGGTTTCATTTGTGGTAGCTTCTTGCTGCTTCTGATTTGCCTTTTGTAGGTGTGTGACTAAATTTGTGGTTAAATGTGCCCATTTTGGTTTGAAGATCTTCAAATCAATTTGAATTTTAAATTCTTCCTTCTGCTGTGCAGCCCACCAGCCTTCAGAATTTTTCCATTACCTCTCAAATTAAAATTGTAAAAATAAAAAGAATCTCTTAACTATTATTAAAGCAACATTTACAAGGTTTATGTTTATCCAAGTTATTTTGTGTACCTGAAATTCAAACACCTCTGAATTCTTTCAGACACAGGAATCTGATCTAGGTTAATTACAGAAAATGTTAGAAACACTCAGCAGGTCAGGCAGCATCTGTGGAAATAAGGAGTTAATATTTCAGTGAAAGACCCTTCACCAGATCTGATGAAGGGAGAAATCAAGTTAGTTTTAACTTGCCAAGACGATTGGGGGGATGGGGGTGTGCAGGGATAGGAGAAAGGGGATATGTCTGAAAGGTTAGAGACGGTAGCAATGGTGATAAGCTATTGATGAAGCCATCTGGTTGATAGATTATTGAGGACAGTTAAAGAAAGAAAACCATAAGAAGGACAAGTAAATATTGTGAAAGGCAGATCAGAACCACAGGAAATGCCCAGCAGATCAGGCAGCGTCAGTAGAGATGAAAAAAAATGAGTTACTATCACATATGAATGACCTGTAGCAGAACTGGAAAGTTTTGATACAAATGAAAAAATGAATTACCTGAAATTGTTGAATCTAATGTTGAGTCCCAAAGGCTGCAATGTGCCCAGATAGAAGATGAGGTTCTGTTTGTCAAGCTTATGTTGGGCCTTGTTGGTATCGAGCAGGAAGCCACAGACAGATAGCTCAAACTGGGTGTGGAACTGGTCAGTTCTGCTGCAGGTTATCCATCTCTGATATCAACAGTTTATCATCATAATAATTCTGGCTCCACACCAACAGAGAATGTCCCTTTGCCCTATTCATTGCTCCCCCAACCTCTTTGCAACTTAGAATTAACTTGCATTCACTCTTTTCCAGCTCTAAAGAAGGTACTTAAACCTGAAGAATAACTCTGTTTCCTTTTCCACAGATGTTACCTGACCTGCTGAGTGTTTCCAGCAGTTTTCTGTTTTTATTTCACTTTTCCTGCATCTGTAGTTTTTTAAAAATTTTCATTTGGGGTTAATGCTGTTGGAAATACTGAGGACTTGTAAGACAGAGATGAGGAAGAATCTTTTTTGTCTGACAATTACCTGCAGTAAAAGGAATAGAAGTATTATATTATCTGATAAAGGAATCCACATTGTGCAGTTATACAGTAAACCCTTAACTTCCAAAGGGAATACCATTCCAGAAATGCTTGCAAATATTGATAAATGCTGATACCATTTTTATCCAAGTATGGAAGTCAAAAAAAAAGTACAGTATGTATAAAGTGTAAAGAATAACAATGTGACAGTGTTAATAAAATTGCCTTAACACATATTGATAATATAACTTGTTGGTGACTCTGCTGTTTGCTGCTTCATTGATAGCCACCACTACTAGCTGCCATAGATGGTGAGAAAAGTCAGAAGCTAGTAAATCTTCTCCCTGTATGGTTGCAGTAAATCAAAAGCAAACCACTCTTGTTTTGACAGGCTGAAACCTGCAAGTCATTCATCGCACCACTTTTATTGATAGAAACACCAGATGGAAAAGCATCATTTGGGTTGGGATAATCATTAAAATTCCAGGAGTAAGGAAAATTATGGATTGCTGATTAATATAGGGATTTATTATTCATTGATTGTTCCAGAGTGAATGTGAGCACTTTATCTTACTTTTTGGCTGATTCATTTTATCTAATCACACAGATGCTTGACCAAGTTTTTGTTTTCGATCTTAAATAGTTGGTTTAATTAGTCTGAATGGGAAAGGGAACCAGAGGTGAGCAACACAGATTAGTTCAAGTACAATTAATAGCTTTCATTTTCAAAATTTAGTTTGATTGCTGGCAAAATAATATGTTAATTTATTCCTATTACAGCATCCCACTAAATTTCTAGGAGCTTTTGTGTCCATGGAGAGATCGACCATGCTTTTGCGAAACTGTAAAAATTAAAAATGTGAAAGTTAAGGTTTTAGTGTACACCAATAATATGGTATATAGGATTTGTAATATTTGGGTACTAATATAAAATTACACTGCTCACATGTAGAATTGAGGAAAGTATAAGTGAAAGGATTTGTGTACTGAATATTCTTGAGAATGTAGATTTCTTTCTTCCAGGATTATCTTGTTAATAGGTACCATAACCAACTTGATTAGGTTAGTTTTGGATCTGCTAAAGGATGAGGTTTGAGGTTTGCCTTCGTCTACTGTTCATTTAGATGCACCTTGTGATAGACCATAGCTTTTAATTTTATACATTTCCTCATATCTGGCATTCTGATGCAGAACATCTTCAGCAAACTCCCTATTTCATATTTCTTGTAATTCTATTTATATTTGCTTCCTAGTAACGAAAATAATAATTGACATATATGGTTTAGAATATTCTATCATGTTTCAGAACGTTTCAAAATATTTTATATCCAATTAAGTATTTTTTAAGTCAAAAATAGAGAATGCTGGAAATACTCAGTAGGCAAGATAGCATTTGTGGAGAGAGAAATAGAGTTTTAACTTAGTGACATTTCATCAGTTCTGGTGGAAGGTCATGAACCTGAAACATTAATTTTGTTTCTGTCTTCACAGATCCTACCTGTTCTGTTCAGTATTTCCAGCATTCCCTCTTTTTGTTTCAGATTTCCTGCATCAGCAACTTTTTGGTTTTGAAAGTACTTTCTGAATTGTGGTCAATGTTTGCCAATTGGTACTAATCTGGAAATGCTTCACTCCATATGATCTCAGTAGCTAAAAAGACTCAAACCTGGTTAACGCTTGGATGGAAGTCTGCGAAGAATGCCTAGTGCAGTAGGCTTTACCTGAAGAGGGGATGGGCACCACCAGGTCACTCCACCCAAAAACCACCTCTGAAGCTAAAACTGTACCACTGGCCTAATTGTCTTTCTGAATGGTATGTTTGTATGTAAATGGTTGAGACAGCCTTGAGACTGATTTTGGCTTTGAGTCAATGTATGTAGATGAAAAAGCTACCTTCTGTATTTGTCATTTTGAAGTTCAAATTTTCGTTTAATATTACTCTTCTAAGATTCTCATATATTTAAGTTTAGCATCGTATCAGTAGCATCAGTGTCCCTTTTGTGATATTCCCTTCATTAGACAGTTCAGATTGACTTCATTTACACCACAGTAAAGAACTAAAATTACACAATTTGGAAAGATTATTTGGGTTAAGAACTTTACTATGTAAGTCATTTTAGTAACCTTCCTTTGGATCTAAAAAACTTTATGTTTGTGCTTTTATTTCACCCTCACTCACCGTCCCATTTGGATCAGAATAAATTACAGATTGAAACATCAGTGCATAGGCAATAAAGAGCTTCAAGGTGTTTTTAAAGTGGAGGCATCCATTAGGTTTATACTGGCTCAGTGCTGCTATGCATTGCCCAATGACCAGAGTTTTGCTCTGTCTTGGATGCACTCACTACTTACCACAAGACGGAGCATTTGCTGATAGCTCTCATTGCTCTTTTGTAGGGATGTCCTCTAACATTTTGTGGAGGGTTGGTTTCCATGGGATTTGTGAAAACAAATTAAAAACAAGTAAGAGCTTTCTGCCAACTGGGAACTTGCTTGACTCTCAGGAAAAGTGACAAAGAATGGATTAAAAAATTGTCAATTTTTACACTTGATCTCTGCAGTGTTTTCTTTCCTTCTAAACAGTGGCATTTTGTTTGTTTTCTAAAGATTTAAAATCAGCTAAAGCAGTTGGATTTGGATTTCCCTAGGATTTTCAGCAGTTGAATTGTTCAGCAATTTCTGAAAATGGATTACAGAAACTATCAATGAATTTTCATTGCCAGAGTTTCTGCATTGGTCTTTGCCATAAAAAGAGAAATATAGGAGTATTTTTTTAATTTGTTTTTCGAACGGTGAGTCAGCACAAGTGTGCTGTAGCAAAATTCAAAGTATTGTAACACTAGGACATGGTGTAAGTAAATTTGTGTGGATGTTTTGTAATGCTTTCAAAGTAAAGTTTCTTTAAATTATTACTATTTTCTGCCATGTTATCAGTAGGCAGCAAATCCATGCTGAATGCTTTAAGTACTACTTGTATTTTTCACAAGTCATGTCTTGTAATGACTACATGGCAATCAGTGCTCATTGATGTTTAACCGGTTTTTGAATGTCGTTTGTACCTTGCGATTTAATTACATCTATCTCATACTCTTGGCATTTGCTCATATTGCCAACCTGGTAATAGTGCTTTTATTTTTCCCATCTTTGTGCTATTCCCCCTCTCCCCTCCCCTAATGAAGGGCTTGCTTCTACAAGTATACAATTTTACGACTGTTACCAGCTCTTTAGTACCTTCATCTAGGTGGCCATAATCAATTTTTGAGTCATGGAAGCGAAAGCCATCATCATCTTCAACCATTTGATTACAGTTCTCATCTGATAACGTTTAATGCACTTTTGAACAGTGATCAGCAAGTAATGATCCAGAACAGGCAAAAGGACATTTTCTTTCCTATCCTTAGCAAAAATATGCAGAGGAAAAGCTGAACATATTTAAATGGTTAATATTTCATGTGTAAAAAAAATAAATACTTAGCATTGGCAAATGGAGGTCTTGCTCTTTGCACCTATGCCTTTATAAACCTTTTCTCTCTGTCACAGCAGATTCTCATTCCTCTTGGTAAAGTTTACTATCATCTGCCTCACTTCAGGTTGCTTATCACAACATTTGTTGAACAGTTAACACAGTTGCACTTTTTTAACCTTTTTTTTCCACCCATTTCAAACCCTGAAAGTGAACTTGAACCATACCCTCATTTTGACTTTTCACATCTTTTTCCCCTAATGAGCTTCCTGCCACCATCACCCTTTAGAAGTCTGTGGTCTTCCATCGGATTGCTGCTCATTAAACCCCTGGGTTTAATATTTAGTTCATAGGTGATAGTCCCTTCCTGTTTGTCACCATGACTCATCTGACTTCATATTACACTATGTTCTATGTCAAATGATGACGGTGTAACTGTCAGTTCCAACTTAACTGGCTTATTTTTCACATCTCCAACCCTTCTGCTTTTTGCTCAAAATTTTGACCACTTGAATTTCCAGGTATCTCCTGCAACGAGATTCTCTTTCTTGTTACCTGGAGACAGCTTATTATTAAACTCAACCTTTATTTGATCTTCCTATGTCCCCAACATAGCTGATTTCTTTGACTTCCCTGCCTTTCTCAGTTCCATCCTTGCAACTGAATTCACCAATCATATACGTGACTACCTCTTTGACTTAATCAGCACATATAAGTTTGAGACCTGTGAAATCTTTATCACTGATGATGACCTCATCCATTTTCTCCAGCCTATCATGTGATGTACTTCTGACATTGCATTAAAACCCAGAAATATTTACTGCTTGATTTAGTCACTCTTAAGTTGCAATCTTATCGAATTCTGGCTGTCAGCTTTAAAATTACATAATTGATCTGTTGATCTTTTCTACCACCATGTCATCACCTTGTTTAATGCCCCAGCTATTAATAGACAACCTTCACCAGGCTGCTGAGTGAAACAGCCATCACTGTGACTTCATGTCTGTTAACTGTAATGGAATAACAGTTTGCAAGAGTGAGTGTTATCAGATTTGGGTCATCCTAGGGTTGTCAGTTCTGTTTGTTTCTGTTCATGGAAATTTCTTCATGTGACATATTGTGTCAGATGTGATTATTCTGATGTAATTTGTCATATGATAACAACATGTCAATGACTGACTTCTAACCAAAACCTGAATGGTCCAGGGCAGCTTGATAATGTTTGGATTAGGTTTCAGTCTCGCGCTCCATTTCAGGTCTTGATGGCATGAAGGACTTCCTCTTCCCCAGCTACTTTCTTACCTGTAAACTTCTGCCACAGAATCTGCCCCTACCACATATAATGCCTGGGGGAGGGGAAGGTTGTTTTAGCACAGGCATTAGTATACTCTGCCCAACACATGTGGCAGAGGGAAGGCCTGAGTTCTTCAAATTTGTCAACCTGGCTGGTTTGATCCCCATGTGTGCATCCTTTAAGTTGTATCAATCCATGGCATGAGCATGCATGACCATTCATATACTGGCGGATAGATCTATCTCCAGGATTTCACTTAGTAGTCTTTAGGAGATATAATTTAAGTGGAGGAGATTCCTGGACAATCCAGTGGTCAGCAGCCCCAACTATCACCAGGTCTACTATTGCTCCCTTTCCTTAGCTAATTTGCTTTGAAGATTTTCTGGAACATTCCTCCTCTCTGCCAATCACTTTCGTCTGCACACTCCATCTTTACCTTAATGTGAGGAGCTTATGGAATTATGCAGTTGCAAAGTTGAGGATGTGTTACCTCTGCCTCTTCAATTCCTTTCATTGGTGAACTGTGGAACTGGAGCAGAGGGATTTGAAGATGAAAGCAAGAAATTAAAAGTTAACAGGAACAGGGAGAAAATGTGTTAGCTATTAATATGGTCGTAACTTCCAAGCTCATTCCTTCCTCTCTGTCTATTAATGATACAGATAATGTAACAGAAACCTGCATATACATATAGTATTTGCCAATGACACAAAGATAGAGTTACAAACTGTGTACTTGGAAGGAGTTACTCAGAAATATTACAGATTAAGTGAATTACCAAAGCTGTGAAAGGAAGATTTTGATTTAGCCAACTCTGAGGTGATCACTTTACGTTTGGATAGAACACAGTAAATGGTGAAACTGGAGCTGGCAATCCAGTGATCTAAAGAGACCTGAGGATCCATGTGCGTAGATTATTCAGGTATGAAGGACAGGTACACAAAGCTATCAGAATGGACAATGGAATGGTGATCTTCATCTGTAGAGGACCAAAAGGGTGATAAAAGTTATGCAAAGTTTATGAGAGAAGATTTCCCCAGTTAGTTAACTGTAGTAATTTTTTACAGGTGCATGTATCCTTTATTGGGTGTAATGTTCCAACTCCTTGCTTCCTATTGGATCTGTGAAATCAGAATGTTATTCTTCAGTTAAACATGTAGTTATAATACAGATCTTTTCTGGTCAGCATTCATCAAATATAACCCGAGAACTTCTATCAGAGCTAAGGCATCACACTTAAAAAGCAAGATTTTCCATTTGGGTGCAATGGATTCAAAGTACCGCATGATTCACACGCACCCTGTGTCATATTGCTGACCCCACCATAATTTCTGGGTCAGCCTCATTTAAATATAGTGGGCGAGCTCAGGCAGAACAAACAGTTCTGCTGTGGAGCTTGCCTGTTGGGAGGTGGAAATGGCACAATGTGGGAGGTGATAAGGCTTGCAGCAGCTTTAAAGGGCTCTAAGGACATCATTGAACTTGTTTGTGTTGCACCTCACCAAAACATGTATGGAGGAAAGTGGCAGCCATGACGGAGAGAGATAAGCTGATAAGACAGACTGCATTTGGAAAGGTGAAACACAGGTTGCCAAAACGAAAAGCAAAGAAACACTTGGAGCATCTTTAATGATCTCAGGACACAAAGGTACTTTACGTTCACCACAGTACTTTCAAAATCACTGTTACAATGTAGGATTTGTGGTGGGCTATTTATGCATGGCAACATCTTAAAATGAGCTAATGACCAGATAATCTTCATCTGTGATTTTGTTTGAGGGAAAATTACTGGATGCATTATTAGAAATATCGATACTGCTTTTCTTTGAAATAGTGCCATGGGATCTTTTCCTTCCACTTTAACGGTTTAACATCATCTCCAAAAGCTGACATCTCTGTCACTGCAGCACTCCATCAGTATTGTCCCAAAGCATCAACCTAGATTACATGCTCAGACAAAAACAGAAATACTCAGCGAGAAACAAAATGCTGGAGGAACTTAGTAGGTGGAGCAGCATCTGCAGAGGGGATTGGACAGTGGAAGTCTTGGGTTGCGACCCTTCATCTGGACTTGATCTTGACCTGAACGTCGACTGTCCATTTCCCTCCACAGCTGCTGCTTGGCCCGCTGAGTTCCTCCAGCATTTTGCTTTTATTTTGCTCCAGATTCCAGCATCTGCAGTCTCTTGTGTCTCCAACATAAATACTCAGTAGGTCAGACATCATCTGTGGAGAGAGAAACAGACGTAATGTTTCTTATTGATGATCTTTTGTCAGAACAGAAAAATGTGCAAAAACAAGCATGTTGTAAGTTGCAAAGGGGGAAAGGGTGAAGAGAACAATGGGATGTCTATGTTAGGCTGGAGTATTTCCAGCATTTTCTTTTTTTATTTCAGGCTTCCTGCATCTGCGTTTTTTTAGCTTTTCTATTCTGTGCTCAAGTATTTGTAGTGAGACTTGAACCCACAAACCTCTGACTCAAAGGCCAAGGGTGTTAGCAACTAAGCCACAGTTGACACAATAAATAACATTCAGGGACAATGGAAAGAGTTGGTCAGGACGTGGAGCACCTACACATACCATTCAGTGCCTGAAAAATATGTTGCTTTTACCAAGTTAGGCAAAGTAAGAGGAAGCTTCCAAAGATGCAATGCTGCTTCTTAGGTGCAAGTGTAAAACAGGAGCTGTTCAGCTTCTTGAGTAATGACCAACTTCAGCATTTACTCCACAAGTCATCCAAAACTATCACTGTATGGATACATTAATCCACACATGATTGTCTGTCACACTAAACTTTTCTTTCATTTAATCCGTAAAACAATGGCTAGCAAAGATGTCCAAAGGGCCAAGACATAATGTATTTCAACTATGTGGGTACATATACTGTATTCCCTCTTTTAAGAGGAAAGAATTTCGTTCTTTCAAAGTACCGTTTATTCGCAAACAGCAGAACAGCATGCACCAACTGAAAATTTGGGATTCTTTAGCTAATTTTCTGTCCCAGAATTCTCTGGATCTGAAAGATAAGCCTCAGGATAATTGTTGGGAGATCAAGATTATTTACTGCAACTTAGCTAATGACAGCGTACGGTTTTAGAGGGTAATAGCTGGATGCTATTCAAATACCTCAGTTATAAAACATCACACAAAATAACTGGTTTAATGAGGAATCAGTCTATAATATAGACTTGGAGAGGATTTCTAGGCTGGCGGTATGTGCTGAATAACTTTATCTTACACAGTGGTTGCATGATGCCTGATGGTAGAGTATTTCTCAGGCATCTAGTTAGAGAAGCAGATGGCATCCAAAGAAGATGGAATGATCAGCTTTTTGCCTTCTCCAGGAGGTATCTGTATCATTCTGATATGGGAGACTTTCTCTTGACGACTGCACCTTTGTAAATATGGTGTGAATGGACCCATCCTTGTGGTTTACGGTGAAATCTAAGTGACAAGGATATGTGAGGTGGTTGTCTAATGCATTCCATAGAGCTCTCTTGAGGCTGAAGTTGTTGAAGATGCCATGAATGGCCAGTAGCTAAGTTCGCTGTAGGTAGTCATGCATTGGGAAGATACCAGTCAAAGCTCTGTCATGGGAAGAAATTATCAGGTAGACAGAGGAAAAAGTTTAAGAATGTTTTCAAAACCACTTTGAAAAAATTGCAACATCCCGACTAATTCCTGGGAATCTCTGGCCCAAGGCTTCTCAAGATGGAGAAGGAGCATTTAGGATGGTACCAAGAGCCTTGAGTTCATGTGTCAGGAGCACCCAGAAGCTGAGTAGTGGAAGAGTCGTGCATCCTCACAAACTACCCACTCATCTGTCCTGTCAGGTACCTCTTGCCCCATCTGTGGTATAAACTGTGGGTCCCACACTGACCTCAGAAACCATAGAACTGCAGTGGGGCCATCCAAGAAGAAGAAGGAGGAGGAGAAGGAGAAGAATAAGTATTAAGTCCAGAAGTTAAGTATAAATGATAATTTTGGTGAAGGCTGTACTTCTCCACTACTTCAAAGCCAGCTGGGGTCCTGTATCCTTTCTGACACATGCAAGAATTGGAAATGTTTTAGTGTTTCAACCTACTTTAGCTGATGTTCTGAAAAGCAACACCTTCTTATGTTGTATCACCAGTGCTGTGCATTGTCTCAGCAAAATTTTCCCTTTTTGTTTCAGTATCATTCTCATTACTCTGATGCTTATGTTTATCTCATTTATAAAAACACTAAACAGAAGTTTTAGGAGTAACTGTGATAAGTTAATACAGTATTGATTTTCAGAAATACAAAGAGTGGAATTTGTACCCAGGATATATTTCAACCAGATCACTGATTTATCATGCTATTAGATATTATGTTTTGTAATATTTGTTATGGGTGGCACAGTGACACAGCAGTTAGTGCTGCTAATTCACAACTCCATGAGCCTGGACTTGATTCTGACCTTGGGTATTGTCTGTGTGAAATTTGTATGTGACTGAATGAGTTTTCTCCAGGTGCTCCCATTTTTTTCACACATTCCAAAGATTTGCTTGTGTATAAATTAGAATATCCTAGTAGACTGCATGAGAGAGAATAAGTTGTAGGGTTACAGGGAAATAAGGAGAGGGGATAATGGGACTAATGGGATTTCTCCCCGGAGGCCAGCGTTGACACAATAAGTGGAATGTTATCCTTCTTAATTGTTATAAAGTGAGCTAAGATGTTAATGAAATTACGGCTAATTTAAAAGATTCACCAGTCAAAATTGAAATAAATTTGTATTTTGTGCAGAATCATATAAAGTGCTGTTGGTAAGAGTTAATCACTTTTGTTAATTTTACATAGGGGAATATATTAAAATGTCTCTTGAGTGCAGCAAGTCTAGTAGCTATTTACCATTTGGTCCATTGAATTATTCAAAAATTGCAATTTCTTACATTTGAAAGAGAGGATTCTGAGCATATAGCAGAAATTCTCAAAGCATATAGCACTGAAAAAGTGTAGGTTGCTCTGCCAGCAGTATTTTTGACTACAAAAGTGTATTTTCCATGAGGAAAGTGATTACATTTCCGTCTCACGGGTAACACAGGAAATAATTGCCCACAGTTATTTATGCGTCAGCTGTTATCCTCATTTTAAAAAGTTATTCTGTGAGGTGTGGAGGTTTCACTATGGTTTCTAAAATGTGTACGTGAGGTGAATGATATTGTAGGTGAAGATTTGCCTCTTGTATGAATGCATAATTTCTGAACACCAATAGAAATTAAACATGGTTTAAAAGTCCTAAATACTGTGTATAACAACACTGCAGAACCCTGTGACTTTTCCTTTCTTATGTCATATTAAACAATTTTAAAATATGCAGATATTGCAGCAATGGTCTCGAAACAAAGAGAGAAGTATGAAGAGGCAGTTGTCTTCTGAATATCTTGTAGATACGTCTAGAACACGTCCTATGCATGTTTCCCACCCTGAAAACCACCACTAATTTTAATTTCTTTGCAGTTCAGATAAATCAAATCTCGGAAATCTTCAGGTACTGACCACAAGCAGTCTCTGGTAGTCAGACATTGTCAGCATTTGGACATCCTATCTGTCCAATCTACCTGTAATATCCTACTCCAAATATATGCTTAAACTAATAGAACAGTATTTTCTTTCAATTTCATCTTGTTCTCAATTTTCTGAATATTCCTTAAACCACTTTCTGTACTTTTAATTTGATCTGGAACATCATCATTGCTCTTTCCTTCAGGCTTATGAATAGGTGTTGTCCTTATTATCAGTGCTCTTCTGCTTTAAAACCATTGATTTTCTAACTTTGTATATTTTACCTTTTTCAGTTTCTTTACATCTCTGACTTCCTTATTCAGCTGTCTATGTTTGTATGTCCGTGTGTCGCTTCCTGTTTCTATACTGAGAATGCATGTTTGTCATGTAGTGCCTTTACTCGGATTTATGAACATAACTCCTCGTGAATAAAAGAAGATTTTTTTGTAACCAAACTTAAAATGTTATGGTTGCAATTCAGATTCTTTTGGAGAACAACCTTTATCTCACAACCCATTTAATTGTGTTATATTTTTACTAGATTTGGTGTTCATGTCACATTATGGCATTGCCATTTGATTTGTGAATTTCAATGGTCTGGTATTTAAATATCAAATCAATAAAGTAGAAGGGAGTTGAACTGTAAGATTTGAACCATAAATTTCCTTTCTATGCCATTTTTTCCTGCAAACTTGGCCTAAGAGAAACTGGATAATGCAATACTTTAACTGACTGCGTTAATCCAAAATCTAAAAAAAATCACAGATGCGGGAAATCTGGAAGAAAATGAAAAATACTGAAAATGTTCAGCAGCTCAGATGGCATCCATGGGGAGGGTATTTTCTATTTAATTCCTGATTTCCACCTTCTGCAGTATTTTCCTTTTGCTGTTCAGAGCAACCAAATGAATGTCCAAATGACTCTTCCATTTCTGTAAGGGTTTTGTGTGAAATGGATATGGGGCAGTCTCAGTTTGGTTCTCATAAATCATAGACCATGATTCAGAAAGAATTTGACTGACTTCGAGATGCCAATATGTAACTGGTTTTTAAAGTACAATGATTCTCTCTGATGGACTGGAGGATTTTTCTTCTGAAATTGGGGTCCATGTATCATATTGAGGCAGGCTTGAAGGGTAAATCAGTGCTTGCCCAGTGGATAGTGACAACTGACCTGTACCAAAAGTGTCCAATTCACTAGAACAAAAGTCCTGATGAGCAGGAAAATATAATGGTAAAGGACATAAACACATAGAAACTAAGAAACTGAGTTGTGTAGTGCCTATTTTTTGTGTTACACAGTATAATTTTGATTTTAAGTGGAGTGGATTGTGTTAAAGAACATTTCTAGTTGTAATTGTGACAGAGGCGAAGTTGGACTGCATACTTCCATCCGCTGTTCAACAAATGACATTGTTATTTATGCAACACTCATTTCTACTCTTACTGACATATATCAGAGCAGAAAACTGCAGCCAATAACCATTGGGGAATTGAGACAGTGGAATAGGGACTACATTATGCTAGTTTGTTGCTGTTTGAAGGGACACACAGTTGACAGTGGGAGAACTAACTGGGCAGCAACAGGACCAACTGTAGGCAGTTATTAGATCTTCCAAAGTCACGCAGTGTGTTCCAACTCAGAGGGAGTGCTTTTTTTTTTACAGCATTTAGCTGTTGAGGTACTCATTCATTGAGTGATTTTGCTGACGGCACTACATTATTGGAAATATTGTGGTAATGGCTGACCATTTGGGGAGAGTTAAAGATCTCTGGGCAGGAGGCAAAGAGTGAAGAGCTTATTCCTGGAGAATCTTCAGAAACACTACATCCCAGCTAGATCTCTCTGAAGAACAAATTAACCTGGTAAAGGGTCTCAACCTGAAAAGTTGACTGTCTATTTCCCTACACAGATGCTGCCTGACCCGCTGAGTCCCTCCAGCATTTTGTTAGTTGCTCCAGATTCCAGCATCTTCTGTCTCTTGTGTCTCTCTTCAAATGGTAGGCTGGCTCCTCAATGCACAGCACCATACTCTTGCCATGTTTACCATTCATCTTGACTTGCATGTGACTTTTAGTCATTGTGGGAGCTGTCTCATGTTCCCCTGTGGCCTCCTGTATGGCAGCCAAGGGGTGTGTTGCTGTCATGCAGAGTGTGCCTTTAAGGGCTGAAGCCATTGAAGCTGTGCAGTGTAGTTTTGGAAGATGCATGAAACTGAGTGAGGTCCTGTCAAGAACTCTGCAGTACCCATTTTAATGCTTTCCTCCAGGTATAAATCACCCTAATTCTTTTTCAAATTGGATTTTAGCTAAGTTTGTGATTTTTGTTTTGTCTGTGAGAAACCAGTTGGGTATTTGTGTGGAATGCTGCTTTGTTTTAGTGCAATGCACTAAAAATGGATGCAATCAAATTTACCGGCAGTGTTGTTTTGTACAGTAATATACAGCAGTACACAGTGACTTCAGTTGCCACATTTTAAAACTTGGTTAGATGAGGTTGTTTGAATTTGTTAATTGATTAGTATTTTGTAAAAACAAATCAAAAAAATTAAAACCTAACCATGGATATACTTATCATAGAATGAGTAGAGGGAAAAATCTCCAGACTGGCTCCAGGGATGGTAAATCTGTCATATGAGGAGAGGTAGAGTAGACCAGGTCTATATTCTCCAGAGATTAGAAAAATGAGAGGTAATCTCATGGAAATTTACAATACTTTTACCAGGCTCTATAGGGTGGATGCAGGGAGAATTATTTTACCTTGCTGAGGAGTCTGGAACCAGGGGTCAGTCTCTGAATAAGCTCTGAGCCACTTTAAATTGAGATGAAGGGAAATTTCTTAATTCAGAAGGTCGTGAATCTTTGGAATTCTCTGTGGATGGGGTAATGCAGCAAAATTGTTTTGAAATTTGGTCATTATGTTGCTGAATGCCTGTTCATGTTTGAAGGCTAGATGTCCAGCTCCTGCTCTTGACTCTTATGTTTTTAGTGTAGAGGTTTATGTCATTGACAGGTTGGTGGGGGGGGGGGGGGGGTGCAGAAGATGTCGAATGACATTTAATGCAGGAAAATGTGGGATCATGCATTTTGTGAGGAATAATGAGAGAAAAAAATCATGTACTAACCCTAAAAGGTGTATAGGAGCAGAGAGATTTAGGGTTCAGATGCATTGGCATTTTGAAATGAAGGAGGCTGTGTTCCAGTCCTGATGCAGTGTCTCAACCCAATTCTCTCCACAGATGCTGTTTAACCTCCTGAGTTTCTCCAGCAATTTGTTAATTCCTCTGGATTCCAGCATCTGCAGGTTCTCGTTTCTTCACAAAACTTATGTTATCCTTGGTTGTATTAATAGCGAAATAGAGTATAAAAGAAGCAAGGTGAAGAGAATTTAAATCTTCCTCTGTGCAAACAATACTTACCAAATAAAAAAATTCTGCTTCATAGTGCCCAGGTTTGAGAAACCAAGGAATTAAAGCTATGATCAGAGTGTAGAAGAACTTACTAAAAGTGATGAGACTATTTTCAATAGAACAGAGAAGTCCAAGAGAAAATATAAATGAAGTCACCAAAATTATAATTTTGATAAGATAAATAAGGTTAAACATTTTCCATCAGTGATTCAAGGATGCAAGGCATGAAGTGGTAAGTAGGTAGGTTATTCCAACATATTGGAAGCAAAAACATTTGGAAAGAAACACTAAGATTAGCAAGAGCATATAATGTACTCTGGTTGGGAATTCATTGTCATTATGAAGGCTGGCTCCTAGTGTCACCCTTGTCTGGTCCTGAAGGACATATTTGTTAGACTGGATCTTTGACAGGTGACGATGAACCAACATGAAGGACAAATCTACTTGATGAATCTATGTCAATCAACCTATGAAAAATTATCTGTCCATGGTAGGAGTAACCACTGAGTAGTCCTTTTGGAGTATTGTGTGCTGTTCTGGTCACCACACTATAGGAAGGATGTGAATTCACTGGAGAGAGTGCAGAGGAGGTTCACCAGGATGTTGCCTGGATTGCTTAACTTTAGTTATAGGGAGAGATTGGAGAGTCTGGGCTTATTTTCCCATGAGTGAGTGAGGACCTGATGGAAGTATATAAGATTATGAGATGCATAGATAGGGTAGATAGTCAAAATGTTTTTCCCACGGTTAGGGGTATCTTAAAAAAAAGTGGGCATACATTTAAAGTGAGAGGAAGGAGTTTTAAAAGGGATCTGAGGGGTACCTTTTTTTGTCATAGAGAGTGGTTGATATCTGGAACATGCTGCCAAAGGAGTTGGTAGAATCAGGCACAATTATTATAGTTGCTCATATTAATTGACTGAACTAAGTGAGGCTTGTTTTGATGAATAAACAGACAGGGGAGTCTATGGTGCTTTAATGTAGGAAAGGGAAAAATAAGCATTTTATAATATCTGAAAACTAAGATCCGTCAGCCAGATGTTTGGCATTTGGAGTTCTGGCCCACTGTAGCTTATGTAAGCATTGCATATCAGTAAAGCTATACACTTCTGCTTCTTCATGATTTTGCTTTCAGCTAATTTGTTCAATCTCCACAAAATCTCATACTTTCATTTCTCCTTTCCAGCTGTATTTCTGAAAGTTCTGATTCTCATGATCAACAGGGTAATTTAGTCTACCTTGGGATAAAATGCAGTATGAAAAATCATTCATTTGTTCCATTTGAAGTATGATAGTTCTGCAGGAAGGTGTTGCATGTACAATGTTGCATGCACAGAAATGTAGAACAATTTTGTAATTAAATTATTGCCTTTCCATAAACCCAATGAGGCACAGTTTAATTGTCAATTTTCCCTTTGAGAGCTGAACAATATTGATCTAGCCTGTTAATCTCAGAAATGAGTAGCAGCCGACTCACACACAGCAAGTTTGTCCCTGATCAGCATGAACCCAGGCTTTACTGAACCATAAATGACCACCTGAATGAACCAGAGCAGCAATGCACTTTACAAGTCCTGGACTGTGTCCTTCTGAGAGTGAGCATTTGAAGTAAATCTCAGCTGCAAGAAAAGTTGACCAAATGGATTTTTTTATATGATAAAATTGCTGATAACTCCATACAGGAAAGTGTACAGTAGATTTCTTCAGACTCAATTAAAACCATGTGTTCTCATAAAATATAGCAATCTAATCATTTGGAGCTTGTTAAGGATTAGGCTAGACAGGTTTAATATTATGTTTCCCGTCTGCCCTTTCTTTGTTTTAATTGGCTTACATTAAAAAGTGTCAGGAGGCTTCCACCAATGCAGAAATCTATTTCCTTGCCTTTGTGTAAGAAGTGGACACAATAAGGTTGAGTGACATTTCATATTTTATCATATATATTGCCATTCTTTCCATCATTGTCACTCCACTTTAGTCTAATATTTGAAGTTAATTTTTAACTTTGTGGTTTTGTGCTCGATAAAGGGCTCTTAGTGCATTAACCTATGATGTAGCACTTAATGCTCCAGTCCTTTTGATTATAAACTTTTGCTGAAGCAAGATAAAGGATACATCCATTCTGAATCTACCTGTAATTGTATAGTGCATTCTCAAACTACAAATTATGATGGAGAAAAATGAAATTTTTTGACTTTACAATTAATAGTTATCAGCAACAACACTAAACTTTCAAACCACATGCTATTACTATGTTACAATGGACCATTGAATGTTTAGAATAATTTTAGTGCTGCATTTCTGTTCTAAACAGTCAGAGCCTTTGTTTTACACTGGAAATGTCTGTTCACCTCCAACCATTTCCTTCCCCTTCCATGTTGTCGGTTTTAAAAAGTTTTATTGCAAGTTATACTTGTGCAACATTTGGCTTTCATTGGTAGGTTTAGTGTATTGTAATGGCCTAATTACATGATTTGCAACATAGTGTCTAACCGCATTGGGAATTAGCAACAAACGATTCAGCACTAAAGGTTGATCAGCCTAGAAATTCGTCTGCACATTTTTTAGCTGTTAAAACATTACTACATACACAAGGACACAAGAAAATGGGAGCAGGAGTAGACTGCTTGGCTGCTCAAGCCTGCCCTGCCACTCAATACAATCATGGGTGATCTGTCCCAGGCCTTACCTATTCTTTTATGCCTATTCCTCATGGCCCTCAATTCCACAGTCTTTCAAAATATATCTACCTCCTCTTTAAGTATCCTTGGGGTTGGAGAATTCCAGAGATCCACTACAGTCTGTGAGAAGAAATTCCTATGCACCTCCTTTTTAAATGACCAAGCCCTTGTACGTATGTCCTTTCATTTGAGACTATGCCACCAGTGGAAACATTTCAGCATCTACCCTGTCATGCCCCCTTAGGATATCATGCATTTCAATAAAATCATTCCTCCTACTAAACTATAAAGAAAACAGATCTGTCATCTTTAGCTGCTTGTGATAGGACTTGGCTTCCTAAATCTATTTTAAAAAGCTCTTAAAAGACTGCAAAATTCATTGATGTTGGTTAGAAAGCAGCATTGTTGGACTCCCTATTATAATGCTGCTCTGTTTCAGGAAGATTAAGCATTACTTGTCAAATTTCTTGCTGCTATTAGCACCTCAACATACTGCTGGGAGTTCATCAGCCAGTCTACAGATGCTCGAGCACACAAAATTATTAGCACTCTTCAAGCTACTGGAGACTGCCATTCCCTTCACCTTGTCCTGCCCCAGTGATTCCTGAGGTAGGGACCATGCTCCTAGGATTACTGACAGGACCTTGAGAGGCTGGGGCATCACATCACTAGAAGGAGGGATGACTTTTCCTCAAGGGAGCCACAAAAACAGGTTGCCAAAATGTAGTACAGAGATAGACAACTATCCATTCAAGAACAGGATGTACCATTGAATACTGGATGGTTGTTTATCCCAACAGAGAAATACTAAAACTATGGCATTGTTATGGCAAGAGTGTTGATGTGCAGAGGGATTTTGGGGTCCAAGTCCATAGCTCCATGAAAGTGGCTGCACAAGTTCATAGGGGGGTAAAGAAGGCATATGGCATGTATGCCTTTATTAGCTGAGGAATTGAGTTCAATAGTTGGGAAGTTATGTTGCAGCTTTATAAAACTCTAGTTAGGCCACATCTGGGGTATTGCATTCATTTCTGGTTACCCCATTACAGGTAGGATGTGGAGGCTTTGGAGAGGGTGCAGAAGAGGTTTACTAGGACGCTGTCTGGATTAGAGGGCATATGCTATAATGAGAGGTTGGACAAACTTGGGTTGATTGCTCTGGAGCAGCAGAAGCTGAGGGGAGGTCTGATAGAGGTTTATAGATTATGAGAGGCATAGATAGAGTAGACAGCCGATCTTCTTCCCAGGGTTGAAATGTCTAATGCCAGAGAGTATGCATTTAAGGTGAGAGGGGGTAAGTTCAAAGGAGATGTGCGGGGCAAGTTTCTTACACAGAGAGTGGTGGGTGCCTGGAATCCACTGCCAGGGGTGGTGCTGGAGGCAAATACGATGAGGCATTTAAGAGGCTCTTAGATAGGCACATGAATATGCAGGAATTGGAGGGATATGGACATTGTATCGGCAGAAGGGATTAGTTTAGTTGGGCATTTGATTGCTAATTAGTTTAGCATAACATCGTGGACCGAAGGGCTATACTGTTCATTGTTCTATATGTTTTAACTACAGCCAGGTATCTCCAGAAGAAAGTTGCCGGGAAGCTCCATCTACTGTAGGTATCTTAATCCATGAATGCTTGCACCTTGGAGAATCTTGAAATTCAGGTGAATGCCTATACCCATTCTGCCAGCTTCTGTAGGCTGATGGAGAAATGGATGAGGCCTGTCTGATAGAATAGAGAATATCATTGCTATGGTCAGCAGCAAACTTTGAAATGTTGAATGGAGGAACACGTATAGTTCAGAAGTTGAGAGTGAAGGTGGTCTGGTCCCCAGGATGCTTGCGGTGACTTATACATCCATGAAGAGGAATGTAAAGTCAAGGCAAAAATGCATAAGCCATTTTATGCTTCAGCAAAGTGCTAGAAGATGCGAGGAAGGGTCAGTGTTTAGTGTGAGTAGCCCTCGGGGTAAGCTGGAAGTATATGGTGTGCTGTTCAGAAGTCTGATTATGAAAGCAAGTTTAGAGTGAATGGCCCTTTAAGTAAAGTACAGTTTGAGAATTCAACATTAGTAAAAGCTGATCATAAAGCAACAAAAACTATAGATGCTGTAAATCTGAAATAAAAATTCACAATTGTGGGGATTTTCAGCAAGTCGGCAGTGATGGAGAAGAAAATAGTCAACATCCCAGGTCAATGCTCCTTCATCAGAACTATCTCTAGCATTTTCTGTTTTTTTTTAATTATTATTTTACCAAAAATTGGTTCTTCTGTCAATGAATAGCACCTATTGTTATTTAGACCAGTGTGGTTGAAAACCTCACTGAAGACTAACTTGGAGCATTGTTGACTTCATTTGGGCAAGCTTTATTCTGGGAAAAAATCGCTAGGGAACAAGAAAATATCACACCAAAGTGACCATATAGTATTAATAATAGGCTTTAACTCACCCGGGAACATAGAAGTTGGCTTATACTGCTTGAACACTATTTTTGACTACATCGTGTCTGTTTTACTGGCATTGCACAGGTGAATTTTTCAATTTAATTGTTACCATTTTCTTTTACAGATGAGCAATTACTAAACAATTGTTTTGGAGAATAGTTTTATTCCAGCATGACTCTGGAGAGATACATAGGCAATTTGCCTATCCTCAATCAATGAAGTACGAAACCATGTTTGAAACCTAAATACACAATATCCCTGTGTATCCCTGAAGGAATATTTCTAAACATCTTTTGTTTTGAAAATTTTATTCCAATCTATTTAGTAGTTGTATTGATTGGTAAGTACCATTAATTTATATTTTTGTTTGCTTTAATCAGTGTGAAATGTCCATCTATTAATTATCTTAATATTGCATCTGTGTGGGAATATGCCTCTGGGTCATTGATCGATGTTGGTGTGTCTTGAAATTGTAGAGTTCCGTTCATGTAGCACTGGAAGTTATCCAGTTACATTCTTGAATTTTACTCAGTGAAATCCTACATGCATTTCACTTAGATTTATAAAATGTGATAATTACTTAAAAAGGAACTGGAGCCAGGAAACTGAACTATTTGTGCCTTTTATGAACAAATTAAACATTAAAAGCAATTTTATGCATGTTGTAACACAGTGGCAACCATTTCCAGTTTAAATCTTACCCACTCTGAAATTGGACTGGTATTTTAAGATACAATTCATGTTAGAGCACCTAACATTTCTCTTTGTATGATCATGTCATTAATATGTGCAGCACTCATCTCTGCCTTATGAACAGAAACTGGAGCAATAATCTGTAACCTGTGACCTCCATTTCTGATTCCTAGTAAAACAAGGAGCAAACCCTGTAGCAAGTTGGCTAGGAGATGTGAATTAAGTGGTCCCCACAGGGACATCAATGTGTCTGCAGCTGCCTGTCTTTAATAGTCTGTTTATCTAACATATTTCAGACATACTTATTACAGCTTCCTTGCCAGGTGAGAGACTGTGACCAACTAGGCAGTTTTCCTAAGATGAGAGAGACTGGTGTTGGTTGTTGACATAGAGGCAGGTCTCAGTCATGATTGGCAGCTGGTCTAATACCACAGCAACTGTGGCATGATTCATGTAGTAGCCATAGCAGTAAAACCTTCTTGAGCACCTGGACATAGGGTGCAAAATGTGAGACTGCATGTGAAATCTTCTGAAGCAAATGTGCCGTGGATTTGAAGAATTTTTGTGAAGAAGGACTTGCCATAGGGCTTGTGACTTTAAATCTAAAGATTTTTTTTCACCCTCGAATGAATACTTCAACATTGCTTTCAGGAAGGTTGAGGGATGCTTGAAGTAATGATGGCATTCAAAGGAGAAGGGAAAGGAAGCATGGCAGAAGTAGTGAACTCTGAATGTGTGTCTGAAGTACTCATGTTCCTGAGAAGATAAGTGGTAGAAGGCAAGGATATAAACCCCATCTATAATTGAAAATAAAAAAAACAATGCAGATACTGGAAATACTTGGCAAGTCAGGCAGTGTATGCGGAAAGCGAAACAGAGTTAATGTTTCAGGTTGAAGACCTTTCATGAGGTCTGGAAAAAATGAGAAAACAAATTAGTTTCAGGTTGCAGGGATTGTGGGGAAGGGATGGCTAGGACAAAGGGAATACCTATGATAGGATGAGGCCAGGGTTGCCATGGTGATAAACGGTTGATGAAACCTGGTTGATAGATTAATGAGAGACAAGAAACAAAGGGGTATGTAAAAGCTGTGAAATGCAGGTCAGAGGTATTGCAAAGAACTGAAACCAAAAAGAAAGCATTGGAAAAGCCTAGCAGGCAGTTCTTCAAAAAATAATTTATTCCACACATTCACTTATTGAAATATTTTGCCAAATTTAATAACATGTTATATAACAGCAAATAGTATTTTACTTCTAAATGTAAACAATTCCTAGTCCCATTAGTCAAACAGTTCCCATTAAAGATCAGTATGAACCTAAATTACCTCTCTAGTGTTATTTCTAATGGTTCACTCACAGTAATACCTGTAGCATAGTTCCTCACCCAGTCAAGTATATGCCCCTATAAATGATTATTATAATTAATAACTTAAAATAAAATTGTTCACAAAATCACCATCAACTCCCCTGTTAGTTTTGTAACTCCATTATCTAATCAGACTTGTGCTGAGCCTTCTTCATGCCCAGTGAACACCATCTTTTCCCATTTTAGACTGATTCACATGTCTGACTCCAAAGACCAGCACTATTTAGTTCTAAGATATGGAGTAGATGTGTAGCAGAATAAGTACATGTATACCCGACAACTGACTCCCACCTCTTTCCATCACTAAATGTTAGTGCGGTACACCTCATGCTTTTCTGCTCAGTTCCTTCCACAGCCCATTTGATACCATTTGTAGCTATGCTTCCCCCTTGCTGTTTGTTTCCTTCTGTAGCTTTGCCTCTAGCAAGAAACACTGAATAGACAGCGGCAGTAAAACCAATTTACCCCCCACGTCCTACTTGAAACTCTTTGTGCATTTGACATAAATGGATACAACTTGTGAAGGTTGATGGGAACCAATGTGATGTCATCAGTCCATGCAAGTAACAGGATCAGATTTGCTAAATAGAGTGATAGTGGGGTAAGAACATAAGAACTAGAGTAAGGAATAAGTCATAAAGTCTTTTGAATCTGATCCAACATTAACAATAAACCTTGGATAATACCATCAATTTTTTCACCTAATCATCTTGATCCACTTTAATGTCCAAAAATCAATTGCTATATTTTAAGTGATTGAGTATACTCACCCTCTAGGGCGAGAGAATCCATAGATTGCTTCACTTTGGTTTAAGTAATATCTCTTCAGATGAGTCCTAAATGGTTGATCCTTTCTTCTGAGATAGTGCCCCATGGTTCTGCAGCCTTCAGCCTGGGAAAGTATTGTCTCAGCATCTATCTTTTCTGAATCATATGTGTTTAAATGAAATCACCTTTTCTTCTTCTAAACTCCAGCAAGCTTGTTCCGGTCTTATCAATCCCTTCTTAAAGAATAGCCCTCTCACGTCAAGAAATAATTCAGTGAGATAACACTATAATCTCTTCAAGGCATATGTATCTTTCTTAGGGAATGGAGACTTCTTCCTGATTCTTATACTCCAACCCCATTGTATTAAAGGCCAACATGCTATATAATTATAAGGTAACTTTCTGCCTTTATGATCTTCTAAGATGATCAAGAATTAATAGCTTTTTTTAAAAAGACTATCAAAAATATTGAATACAAATTTAAATTTTGTAGACTTTACAGCAAAAAAAAACTTATGCAATATTGCTTTTCTTGAATTTTGTTTACAAATTTTGGGGTCAAGTTACTACCAAAGTTGTTCTGGTCCTTCTAGTCAGTGGAAGGGATGACCACAAAGCTATCAGATTGTTACAAAAACCCATCTGGTTCAATAATGTCCATCAGGGGAGGAAATCTGCCAACCTTATGTAGCCAATATGTGACTGCAGACCCACCAATGTGGGTTGACCCAAGCAAGCCACTTGGTTTGGGGGCATTTAGGGCTGGGCAATAAACAGTAGCCTTACTAGCAAACATTGTATCCTGAAATATAAATTAGAAAGAAACTAGTGGAAGATCCATAGAAGTTCTGAATAACAGCCAGAATGGAATTAATTCCATTTTTCTGCAGGTCGATCTGACTCTTTTGCTAAGTTTCAGGAGCTAACAGAACCATAGCAAAAATTCATTTCTATATATCTACAAAGCTGATGAAGAGATTAGTCACTGATGCGCCATACGTAAAAAGATAAAAGTAAAACAATGGGACAGTTATAGAATTTATCTCCAGTGCAATGCGTTGTAATCCCATTTCTCAACTTGGAGGTTGCATAGAGAAAGCTGAAGTCAATAATTCTTTGCTTATTTTTTTCTTTTTAAAATATTGACAATGTTTTAATATCTTTTTATTACATTTATTTCCAATATATTTCATTTTAAAATCATTTAAAATTTTTACTTTCTAATTATGCAGAACAATTTCAATAGCTTTTAAATCTCTGAATATTGGAGGCAGATAAACTCTTTTACAAAATCTCGCAGATTTTGTCCAGCGTCAACCCCCTGCCTCCAGCCTTCTCTTCTCTCAAAGGCTGTAAGGATGTTCTGGGAACCAGGCCTCCGGAGTTCACTAGCTGAGAGTTAGTTGGTGCTGAGGCCCAGCAATGTTCCAGGAATGGGAGGCCCAGGAGCTTTGGACCCACACCTCTGCACCAAGTAGTGAATGGGAGGGTTGTGAGGAGAGACCTGGTTGTGAGCTGAATCAACTTTGATGTGACCCAATGCTGGTTGTTATTTCAGTCACATATGAATCAGTCCACAATATTAATTTCTGCTGATTTTAAAACCTATTCATTGACTTTACTTACTGTTTGTCTAAAACTGCTACACTTGGGTGGAATCCATGACAAAGATTTGGAATAGTTCAGTAGAATTTCACACTTGGATAAAGTATATGTTTATTTGATGTCAGTAAACAAGGAAGAGTTTTGACATTATGGGATTGAGAAGAAATTGGATGAACTCTTGAACTCTTGATCTTCCAATTTACCTCATCGTAGCCCTTGCACTTTATTTGTCTACCTGCGCTACACTTCCTCTGTAACAGTCACACTATATTCTGCATTTTGTTTTCTTTTTACTACCTTGATATAATTATGTATGGCCTGATTTATCTGGATGGCACACAAAACAAAAGCTTTTTGCTGTATCTCGGTACATGTGACAATAATAAACCCAGACCAATACCAGCTAATTTTAAAACAATGCCAGGCTTGGTAATGTGGCTTTGCTTTAGATCTAGTAATCTGAAACCCAGATGTAGAAAAATTCTAGTTTGTAAATGTTAACACACTTTATAAGATTTGAAAATAAAAAGCTGGTAACACTAAGTGAGATCATGATACATTTGGGTTATGTAATTGCCCAATTATTTTGCTAATACCCCTAAACAGTCTAGCCTTTTTGTGACACCACAGCAACACACAGCACAAACTATCAGATAGCAGTAGAAAGCATTCTTAATTATTGATATTCTACCCCAGCCTAATTTCCTTAGCACATTAACACATTAAGAAGTGTGATTTGTTGTTTTTATTTGGTCAGTTGATGTTGCTAAATATTTAGCTTTCTGATCACTTTCTCTTTAATAATTAGCATGCTGTATGCTCAGTAGTGTTTAATTCTTATACTGTTTGCCAGATTTCTGTTGTTGTAGTTAACTTCTGGTACTCTGTGGTCAATATTTGGCACGGTGGTCCATTTCAAGCACTGTAGTATTATGGCCAATTTAGTGTGGTACGTATTTGGCCCTGTGTCAGTTATTCATATTTTATGGACTGCATTTGGCAATGTGTGGTCTGCATTTGTCATTATGATCGGTTTATTGCACTTTGTTGGCACTACCTGTAGTCACTTTTCAGTGCAGTGACATCATTTACATCTTTACTAAATCATGGCTTCTGGCAATAATGGAAACTTGTCCAGAACCAATAGATAAGTGGAGTTAGGTGACAGTTACTCATGAGTTATCATATCCATGGAGTCAGTAAATTACCCTAACAGTGATGTGTTATAATTACTCAAGGAAAGCTGTTATCAAAATCACAAGTATGTCTTCATTCTTCCTCACATAAATGTGGACTTTCTAGAAATGATTCCATCTTCTGCTGGGTTCCTTGGATTACTGAATGGGATTGTTATTCTAAAATGTAATTTTGTCAGAATAATTGCGATTATCAATTGTTGAAGTCTTTCTAAGGAAGACTCAGACTTAAAGCCAGGCATCCCATTTCAAATATCAAAAATTGCAATAAAAATTTAGATGTTTAGATGTGGAGGAGACTTGAAAATATGTTAAGCAACTAAAGGAGGATTGAGATGAAATTCAGTATAAGTCTCAAAGAGGGCTTGATACTAAAGAGGAGGCAGGATCAGATATTTGTCAGTTCCACTGGAATAAATGTTGGAGCAGAATTTAAACCAGGGTAAACACAGCCACATAATTGGAACTTGGTGCTCATGCTTTACTCAGTTGGTTCTATCTCGGGATAAATATTGTCTGCAAATAGTTATTGGCATTTTAAGGTAAGAACATGGTTTTCATTATTGCATTACCTGATCTTGACGAGAACAGGCTATTACAGATTGAAATACCAATGCACTCTTAACACGCATTAAGTTCTTGGGTTTTTATTTGTACTAATCCAATAGTTTTGTGCAGGAAATGTGTTTGGATTAGGATGTCCTCATCACTATAACAGTGCAGTAAATCAACAGCTGCAACAGGTTTCCTGTTTCCCAAAAGTGCACAATGAGTTTAAAGTCTGGTTAAGAAAGCTGTCTCTTGTGTTCTTTAGATAATGAGAAACTGACATCATTATAGATTTTAAATTCTTGAAAACTACAAATAAGTACCTTGTATACCTTGTTTTGTAGGATATCCCAAAAATAATCTTCAGGAAAATCATTTTTGTAAAATTGCAATTAGTTTGGACTTCATTTTTCCTTGTTGAGTGTTGGGGGCAGGGAGTGGGAATCTGTGTTCCTGGATTAAATTGTTTCTGCAGCTTTAAGTTTATAACCTGCAAAATATCAGCTGCAAAGCTTTATATTAATCGTCATATCTTTTGCCTAGATTAGTAAATTCTGCATGTGTGTGAACTTGATGGGTTCTTTAGCTGCTTCCTGCAAATTGAAATAGCATCACTGTAGGCCTGAATTTGTTCGAGAGTTGAGTTTATAACACCATGCATTGTTCATTTCCCCCATTCTGCCCACTTTGTGTCCTTGCTTGTGTTACTTTTGGTAGATGCAGCGCAACACTAGTCCACAAATAGTGCAGACATGGAAAGAAGCATTGCGGCAGATAATGGTTCTGGGAGGTGGTAGAACAGATTGTTTAAATAAAGAATAAAATACCCTAAAAATGAAAAAACCTATGAAAAATCCTCACTGTTAGATGTTGGATAAGTGGGGGTGGAAAAATGTGATTGCAAAGGGATGGGTGTTCCATGGTCACTGGTGGAGGGTGAAGGAGAACAATGACGATCTTTGGAAGTGTAAGGACAAGAAGTACAATACTAGTCGGGGAGGGGTTTGCTAGGGAGGAAGTATTTAGGGTTCCACTGGTGATTGTGGAAGAGCAGAGTGATTGAACAGGGTTTGCAGGAAGCACTCATCCTTCTTTTGCCCACAAATACTGCACCTCATAGAGATCGTCCATCTTGCATGCTTATATTTGTTGTGTTTCCGAACCCAGGGAGACTCTTGCTTCTGTGGTTAGAAATGGAAGATGGTCAGTCTCATTATAACCTGCTTTCAGCAGGTGCAGAGGGTTACCTTCTGTGAACTTCTGCACCAGGAAAGAGTTAATGGGTGCAGGGGAAAGCCAGGTTGCTGAGCACAGGCAATGGGCTTGGTCCCTTGGCCAACATTTCTTATGATGGTCATTAGATAGCCTTTACTGAGTAATCTTTATATTATTTTACATTCGAAAGAATTTAGTAAGGGCACTGGACTATTAGGTAATTTAATTTTTATTTAGATTGAACAGCCTTTCGGTTCTTTTGAACATGGTTATGTAGTAGTTTTCAAAAAATAGAAAACACGATGATGCTGGAGGAACTCAGCAGGCCAGGCAGCATCTGTGGGGAAAAGCAGGTGGTCAATGTTTCAGGTCAGGACCCTTCAACGAAACGTTGACTGCCTGCTTTTCTCCATGGATGCTGTCTGGCCTGCTGAGTTCCTCCAGCATCATCGTGTTTTTCATCTAGATTCCAGCATCTGTAGTTCTTTGTTTCTCTAGTTTTCAAAAATATTTTTTTACTTATAATATTGAGGCAAAACTTACAGTTGTGACACAAATGGAAAATGATCTTATTTGTTTAACTGCTTAACAACTAAACTTACAAAGATCAATCGTAACAAATGCAAGTGTGCTTCACATAATTATGTCACAAGATGCAGACTACATAATTTGTATAGAAATATGTTTTAAGACGTCAGTAAAGTTTCATTGATTGTGAATCAAAGTGTGTATTAGAAAATCTGATAGATTGCATTGCAGATAGAGGAGTTATCGAGAGCAGAACAGGAAATGTGGATGGGGAAGCTAATAAGCAAGACTGAACAGGTTGTGTTGGGAACAAATGATTTAGTATTTGAGACCCTGGTATAAGGCGTTTGGGGGGGGGGGGTGGGGAGGTTGCTGGCTAGTATTAATTTCTACAGCAGTTTTTGAGATATTTATTTGCTGACAATACAGCATCCCTTCTGACATGTATATGTTTACCCCTCTGCTGCATTTGGGCTCAGTTATGATATTCTTTTGCAGCAAATCATTACAGATCACTGTGTACAAGTACTTAATTATGGCAGGCCTTGTACAGCCGAGTCTTACGAACATTTCAGAGTTCTGACAGCTGGAATCCCAAGGGAATCACAGGGAAATTATGCTGCAAAGCAAGAAGCAGTAAAAATAACAAATAGCTTTTTAACTTTCACAATAGAAGCAGCTGGAGAAGCAATAATTTTTGGCAGGAATACAGGAAAAGTTATCTTTACTGATTCTGTATGATCTCAGTCTCAGCCAGTGTAATTTACTTGGAATAGATTTTATGTGAAGGAGCGCACTGGTAGTTTGACATTTTTACTGAGTCACACAAAGAGAACATGAAAACACCACAGAGTAAATGCAATTGGAAGTGCTGTGAGCCTTAGTGAAAAGCAAAACATTGCAGATGCTACTAGTCTGAAATACAAACAGAAATTGCTGGAAATACTGAGCAGGTCAGGCAGTATCTGTGGAGAGGAAAATAGAACCGTAGAACCATAGAACACTACAGCACAGAAAACAGGCCATTCAGCCTTCCTAGTCTGTGCCGAAACTTTATTCCGCTAGTCCCATTGTCCTGCACCCAGTCCGTAACCCTTCAGACCTCTCCCATCCATGTATCTATCCAATTTATTCTTAAAACTTAAGAGTGAGCCCGCATTTACCACATCAGATGGCAGCTCGTTCCACACTCTCACCACTCTCTGAGTAAAGAAGTTCCCCCTAATGTTCCCCCTAAATCTTTCCCCTTTCACCCTAAAGCCATGTCCTCTTGTACTTATCTCTCCTAATCTAGGTGGAAAGAGCCTACTCGCATTTACTCTGTCTATACCCCTCATAATTTTGTAAATCTCTAACAAATCTCCCCTCATTCTTCTGTGCTCCAAGGAATAAAGTTCTAACCTGTTCAATCTTTCCCTGTAACTCAACTCCTGAAGACCCGGCAACATTCTAGTAAATCTTCTCTGCACTCTTTCAATCTTACTGATATCTTTGCTATAGTTAGGTGACCAGAACTGCACACAATACTCCAAATTTGGCCTCACCAATATCTTATACAACCTCACCATAACATCCCAACTCCTATACTCAATATGTTGATTTATGAATGCCAGGATGCCAAAAACCTTCTTTACAACCCTGTCTACCTGTAACACCACTTTCAGGGAATTATGTATCTGAACTCCCAGATCCCTTTGTTCCTCCGCACTCCTCAGTGCCCTACCATTTACTGTGTATGTCCTACCTTGATTCGTCCTTCCAAAATGCAACACCTCACATTTATCTGCATTAAATTCCATCTGCCATTTTCTGGCTCATTTTTCCATTTGGTCCAGATCCCTCTGCAAGCTTTGAAAGTCTTCCTCGCTGTCCATAGTGCCTCCAATCTTAGTGTCATGAGTTAACGTTTCAGAAATAGTTGCAAGAGCTGATCATTCAGCCCTTGGTTCCCAGTTCACTGAAATAAGATCATGTCTGATCCTTTACCTCAGCACCACTTTCCTGCACCAACTTCATATTCCTTGATTTCCTGAAAAATCAATTGGATATCGATCTCTGTCTTCAATGTACTGAGAACTGAGCAGCCATAGCCCATTTGGTAGAGAATTCTAAAGATTTACTAAGCCTGAATGAAGAAACTTCTCTTGAATGCCTGAACCCTTTTATTGTGACTGTGATTGCTGGTTCTAGACATAGGAAATATCATTTGTGCATCTGTCCTGTCAATCCCTGTAAGAATTTTGTATATTTTAGTGGGATTGCCGCTCATTCTTCTAATCCCTAGAAAGTGGAGGTTCAGTCTGCTTAATCTCTCCCCATAAGACAAACCTGCCATTCCAGGAATGTATTTGGTGAACTTTTACAAGGTGGCACAGTGACAGAACGAGGAGAGCTGCTGCCTCACAGCACTAAGTTGTTCTCATGCGTGTTCACAAATTCTCTTGCAATAAATGAGAACGTGTCATCTACCTTCCCGATTGCTTACTATATTTGCATGTCAACATTCAGTGAATCATATACTAGGACACCCATTTTTTCTGAACACAAATACCTTTTCAATTTCTCATCATTTCAAAATTATTCTGTTTTTTACCAAAATCTGTTTTTTTGTCCAACCTCACATGGTTGGACATTATGTTCCACCTTCCATACACTTGTGCATTCACTTAGCCTGTGTGTATTTCCCTTGAAGCCTCTCTGTATCCTCCTGCTAACCCACAGTGCTACTCAACTCTTTATCGTAAGCAAACATAGATATATTACACATGGTCCCCTCATCTAAATGGATTGTGAGTTGGTGGGGCCCCAGCACTGATCCCTGTATTTGTTAATTACATTTTCCCAAACCAAAAATGATGTTTATTCCTACTCTTTATTTTCTATTCATTAAGCTAACCTTACTGTACGTCATGCCAGTATATTACCCACAATCCTATGGGCTCTAGTTTTATATATTAGGCTCTTATGTGGCACCTTATCAAAGTCCTTCTGATGGGGTTGAGGGGAGACCTGACAGAAGTTTATAAGATTATGAGAGGCATAGGTAGAGTAGACAGCTGGTATCTTTTTGCCAGGGAAGAAAAGTCTAATACTAGAGGGCATGCATTTAAGGTGGGGGGGGCATAATTACAAAGGAGATGTGCGGGGCAAGTTTGTTACACAGAGGGTGGGTGTGCCTGGAATGCACTGCCAGGGGTGGTAGTGGAGGCAAATACAATAGAAGTACTTAAGAGGCCCTTAGATTGGCACATGGATGTGCTGAGAATGGAGGGATATGGACAATGTGTAGGCAGAATGGATTAGTTTAGTTAGGCATTTAATTACTAGTTCTTTTAGTTCAGCACATCATCATGGGCAAAGGGCCTGATCCTGTACTGTACTGTTCTATGTTCTAAAAGATCCCCATCATCTATCTTGCTCGTTACTGTCTCAAAAAAACTCTTAACACCAATGTCAAACATGAATTTCTTTTCATGAATCTGCATTGATTCTCCACAAACCTCTTAATCTGTTTAAGTACCCTGTTTCCACTTCCCTATTACTGAGATCAGATTAACTGGTCCATCATTCTCTGCTTTCTCTCTCCTTTTCTAAATGATGGAGTTAAATTCGCTCTTTTCTAATCTTTGTGAACTGTACTGGACTGTGCGGAATTTTGGAAGATGATTACTGGTGCATCCACTTTGTCTGTAGCCTCCTCCAGGACCTTAGGACATAGGTCATCAGATCCTGGGGTTTTATCATGTTTCAACTCCATTAGTTTTTCCAATTTTTTTTACTATTACTAATTTCTTTGAACTCATTCACTCCAGAACTGTGGGTCTCCACTATTTCTGAGAGGTTTTCTATGTCTTCTTCTGTGAGGACAGACACACCATATTTATTTAATTTATTTGACATTTCCTTATTTCCCAATGTAATTTTTCCTGACTTACTTTTAAAGGACTTACCTTAACTTTTGCTAAGTTTTTTATGTATGCATATCTGCTTATACATTAAAGACAGAATTGTGCATCCCTCCAAAGGCTGGGAAATTCAGAGACACACAAAGCATATGTTGCATTCAATCCATAATTACTTTGCATTCACGTGGAGCAGAGAAATAACCATACAAAAACACAGCCTCTTGTGTTGTGTCCTGCTTTCTTTGAGACGTGCAGGTAGTTGCAGTAGCTAAGTGATTGCAGTAAACAGCCTCTTTACTCAGTTCTCTGCCAATGGTGTTCTACAGCCAGATGTTTGAGGTTATATGGAAATGATATGAGTTGACAGCAGTGTTGTCATTCACAACTCTTTTTCCTTTCCTCTCACTTCACTGTATCAAGCTAATGAGAACTTGTGGTATGGGAATTGAAGGAAAAAAAAACTAGTGTTCTGACCCACCGTAGCTGAATGCCTCACTGCATCAGCCTGCTCTGTCGGTGTATTAGCCCAGGTCATCCTTTTGGTGCTAATGGAATTGCTCAGCAAATTGGAGTTTTATTGTGAGCTGCCAAGGACAGATCCTCTGTTTCCTATACAATGAGGTCTCAATCTCTGGCAGTGTACTGAATGAAGTTCAAGTTGTTTCCCCACAAAGAGGACTGGAAAATTCATAGGGGCATTTGCCTAGCTGGTTACTCAGCTGCATTGTTGAAGCCTTGTTGATAGCATCTCCGTTGTCAAAGAAAATGAGCTTTGTAATTCTTGCTATTTTTTCAGTTGGCAAACTAGCAGCTGAAAATAATGTAGCATGATGTTCACAGAATGGTATGTGACCTGTGACATCATTATTGAAGAGTTATCCAGAAGTGAATGTAGTTGATTATAGGGAATTCTTGTACATGTGATTTATAATGTGTTCTATTTATACTTCAGTCCTGTACAAACTGAATTCAGATTTCAACTGGTTTGGATGATATGAGCATCAAATCCAAGATTCTGACCCAACAGTTGCATTGATTCACTTTGGGTTCAGCTGAAACATTTTAAGATTATCAGTCAAAGAACAGTATAATAGAATGTAATCATTACACCACAGTCTGAAGCCATTTAGCCCAAGAAGTCCAAACCAGCTTTTCTTTAAAGCAATCTGGTTTGTTCCATTCTCTGGTAGTTTATCCATAACCTTGCAATTTTCTCTCCCTTCAAGTAATAATACAATTCTTTTTTTGAAGGTCACAGTGGGCCTGATTTTAGGCAAGTGAAAAAAAAAATGAGAATTGAAAAGGATATCACAATCCCAAAAATTAAAATGAATGAAATCCATTTTCTCTCTGAATTTTGTTTTTTCTGTGCTTGAAAAGGCTAAGTTCTCAGAAGACTTTTCAAAATTAATGAACGACTTAAACGTTGCATCAGTTTAGAAGTCAACATCTAATAGAGACTTGAACCACCTTTAATTTGATGTAAATACTAGAGGACATGTACTTAAGGTGAGGGGGAAAGTTTAAAGGAGATGTATAGGAAAAATTTTTACACAGAGTGGTGGGTGCCTGAAATGGGCTGCCAGGGGCAGTGATGGAAGCAGATACGACAGTGGTGTTTAAGAGGCTTTTAGATAGACACATGAATATGCAGGGAATGGAGGGATATGGATCATGTACATATCCCTCCATCCTCAGAAGAGATTTAGTTTAATTCCGCTGCATGTTTGCCGCAGACATCGTGGGCCAAAGGGACTGTTCCTGTGCTGTACTGTTCTATATAATAACAAATAGAATTTTTGAATTGGATTAGGCAGCATAATTTTCACTTGAAAAATTAAAAGTAACTAACTTCCATGGGAACTCTGCTGGATCAGTTAGCTGTTTTTAGTGCATGAGATTTTGTAGAAGTCAAATACTGTTGAGAGTTTAAAATTTTCATCTCTGATGGAGCACAGGCCAACCTACAAGGCTTGTGGTCTTAAAGTTATATAATTAGCAGAGTGAGTTCCTTTTCTATCCTGGTGTCAGATGGTTTCTGATGAAAGGATATGTAGAAGGAGATCAATAAATAAGCCTTGTTTCTATGTTATTCAGCAAATGAAATGAGAGTTTAGAGTCATAGAATAGTACAGCACAGAAACAGGCCCTTCGGCCCATCTAGTCCATGCCACCTGATCTTCTGCCTAGTCCCATCTACCAGCACCCGGACCATATCCCTCTAAACCCCTCCCATCCAAGTACATATCCAAACTTCTCTTAAATGTTACAATTCAACCTGCATCCACCAATTCTGCTGGCAGCTCATTCCACATTCGCCCCACCATCTGAGTGAAGAAGTTTCCCGTCAGATTCCCTTTAAATATTTCTCCTTTCACCCTAAACCCATGTCCTCTAGTTCTAGTCTCACCCAACCTTAGGGGAAAAAATCTGCATGCATTCACTCTATCTATACCCCTCATAATTTTGTATACCTCTGTAAGATCTCCCCTTATTCTCCTGTGCTACAGGGAATAAAGCCCTAACCTATTCAAACCTTTCCCTATAATTGAGTTCCTCAAATCCTGGCAACATCCTTGTAAATTTTCTCTCCACTCTTTCAAGCTCATTGATATCTTTGCTGTACATAAGTGACCAGAATGGCACACAATACTCTAAATTCAGCCTCACCAACATCTTGTACAACTTCAACATAACATCCCAACTCCTGTACTCGATGCCCTGATTTATGAAGCCAAAGAGCCAAAAGCTCTCTTTATGACCCTATCTACCTGTGACACCATTTTCAAGGAACTATGGATCTGTATTCCCAGGTCCCTTTGTTCTACCATACACCTCAGAGCCCTACCATTCACTGGGTAAGTCTTACCCTGGTTTGTCTTCCCAAAGTGTAACACCTCACACTTGTCTGCATTAACTTTCACGCCATTTTTCTGCCCATTTTCCCAGTTGGTCCAGATCACTTTGCAAATTTTGATAGCCTCCCTTGCTGTCTCCTACGACCCCAATCTTGGTGTCATCCGCAAATCTGCTGATCCAGTTTACCACATTATGATCTAAATCATTAATGTAGTTGATAAACAGCAACAGACTCAGCACCAATCCCTGCAGCACACCACTATACACAGGTCTCCAGTCAGAGAGACAACCATCTACTACCAGTCTCTGGCTTCTCCCGCTAAGCCAATGTTGAATCCAATTGACTACATCCTGAATGCCAAGTGACTTAACCTTGTAAACCAGCCTCCCATGCAGGACTTTGTCAAAGTTAATTAAGATGTTGGAGGTAGTATGGATTTTCAGGACTTTTTCAGGGTGGAGAGTCATCATGTATACTTCTCTCATCAACCCCAGCTCTGATCCATTTTCATCCCATATGTACAATGAGATTACCTGAGAAGAGGAAGAGTGGGTGTAATTACAATGTTTAAAAGACATTTGGACAGGTACATGGATAGGAAAGGTTTGGGGCCAAATGGAGTCAAATAGGACTAGCTCAGATAAACATCTTGGTCAGCATGGGCGAGTTGTGCCGAAGGGCCTTTTACCATGCTGTATAACTCTACGACTGTCTCTAAATATTTGGAAGGTTCTGGTCCATGCCCTAGTCTCTAGTGGTAAGTACTTCTCCATCTTGAGAGAGGAGGAGCAATGCATCATGGATCTCTCTTTGCGATGGAGGAACTTATCAACTTTGTTGACTTCCATTTCTCACAGGACCCCTATTAGCCTTCCAATCTCATTAATAGATAGATGAATAACACTTTGGCAGGAGGGTATGGTTTTATGACATTTTTAAAAACAACAAATGTTATTAGGAAAAACTAAAATCATATATGGGAGAATTTTGTCTCCTTCCATCCAAAACATTAATTCTGTGATGTATAAGTAAATCGTGTCATATCCATGATTTCAGTATTCTTTAGCTATGAAGTACTATTTATTAGAAATTGTGCTAACCTGCAGAAACAGATTGAAAGGTAAGTGCATGCAAGTGAACCTGGAAGTTGTGGGTACATTGATGGTACGGAACAGGTATTACTAAATGTCATTGTACCTAAAAAAAAATCAGTGTGTTGATTTCTGAAAGCATCATTTTGGACATCAGCAGATAATACTTCTATTGATAAGTTCACTTATCAAAGTTACTTAAAGAAACTGATTTCTTCCACTGAGCAATTAGTTGGCATAATTCACTCTCTGAGTTAAAAGGATGATCCTGCTGTTTGCATTATGACTTTGTGCTGTAACTTATTTGAGCAGATGCCCAGTCTGCCTCAAAAGGCTTATTATCTCTGCTTAGTATTGACATGTGCATTTAAAATATTATTGGTGTTCTTCCATGGTTATTGCATGTCTGTACAATCTATATTCATTTTAACTATGGATTTTAAGTAAGATTTGCATAATGAGTATTTAAATTTGATTTTTATTTGTATCTTGATACTATTAGAACATTTTCAACAAAATACTTCCCAATAAACCAGCCACTGTTCAGTGGATTTAATGTTTATTCAGTGAGAAAGCCTAAACATAGGCAAATTTGGATGTTGTCTTTCATGACCTTGGGACATCACAAAACATTTTGCAAGAAATGAAACAAAAACAGAGAACACTGGAAGCACTCAGAAGGTCACTCTTCCAGTCTTAATACACTGCCCCAATCCCATTTGACCTTTCTGACTTCGGCCTCCAACACTGCTCCAACAACGTTCAACATAAGCTCGAGGAACAGCACTTCATCATTTGTCTGAGTGCATTGCAGTCCTTGTGACTTAGTATTGAATTCAGTGGTTTCAGGTAACCACTTTTTTTTGTCTCTCTCCACAGAAGAAGCTGTACCTTTCAGATTGGTTTCTATTTCCAGTTGTTAGCTTCTAAAATAATTGTTACCTTGGCAGTTTTGGTCTGCACCTTATCACAGGCTGTTCTCCATCCCTCCTGGTTTCTGCAACTTAACAAGTCTGTTTTCTTGCTTTTTCAATTCTGATGAAGGATCCTTGTCCTTGATCCAAAAAGTTGTCTTTGTTTCCATCCCCATTGATGCTGCTTCCCTCAGCAGGATATTCTCTGTTCTGGAATATTCTCTGTTTCTAGAATATTCTCTGTTTCAGGTGTCCAGCATCTGAGGCTTTTTTGCTTCAATTACAAGCAATGAAGTAGTTATGAACTGTAGTTATAATAGTAATGTAGGAACCATGGCAGCCAATTTGGACATGTAAGGTCCCACATACAGCAATGAGGTGAGTATCAGATCATTTGTTTTCCATATTGGCGAAGCATTAAATATGTCACTAGTGATATATTTGCAGATCTGTACTCTCGGATGTCACTCTTATTAGTGAAAGATTTACAGAGAAAACAGCTTTACTTCATGGTTTTGCTTTGATTCTATAGATTAGTTAGTGTTAAAGGTTGTTTGGGAAAAGATTTGAAGCAAGATGGGAGAGTGTTATGAATGTAAAATGGCACTCTTGGGATGATTGCATTCATTTGCTCAGAAATGACATCAGATAGCCTATGTATTTGTGAGATATGCAATCTGATTTCCAAAAAAGACTAAGTTGTGATTTAATAGTTAACGTTTAATAGTTCCATAACCATTTACAATGCAGAAGGGGGCTATTTGGCACATTGTGTCCATGTTAGCTAAAAATGGAACTATTGAGGTTATTCCCATGTAAACTGTGGAGAAAGTCAGTGATATACATTCTAGATTCCTCGGTGCATCTGATCCATAAAGTATAAGGGCCCTTGATGCGTGTTATGGTGTCCATCAATCTACAGTTCATGTCTGACTGGCACTTCACTGAGTTTTGTTCATATTAGGCTAGCCCAAGGAGTTCATGGGTACCTCCTGCAGAAATTGGTTTTCACAGTGGCCTGCTTCTATACAAATTATAGTGGACCTAAAAGAGACATGAATAATTTAGAGGGTGACCTACATGTAATGAGGCCTAGGCTCTCACAATGGGTAGGTTCCCCTCTAAATTATTTATGTCTTCTCTCCTACAGGCTTCAACTTGTCCAAGGTTAGCAGCCCCTATCCACTCCCCCCAAATTCCTTTACCTCTGGCTAACATGGCATACATCACCCCACCCTCCAATTCTTTGGCCCTCCCCAAAAATCAGATATCCCCGTTCTGATTTGCAATGCAAACTTCACACCCAATCTCCAGACACACCTCACTCCACTGATTGCTGGGAGCAGACCTTGCTCTGACCCTCCTTTCCTGTCCACAACAGTCTCCTCCATCCTCTGGGCCCCTTACCCAGCAGCACCTCTGCCATTTGACCTGACCAAGAAGCCAGGCTTAACTGATTTCCTTTGCATGCCCTGTAGTGGTGCACCATATGAGGGGACTCGTGATAAAATGTTTGTTTGCATGCCACACGACAACAGACTGATGTACCTCTGCAGCTACTGCGGAATCCTACATTGATACGTTTCGACGAAGTAGGAATCCCTCGTGCGTCTTGTTCACGCCCATATAGATTAGGTATTATCAGGCATGAGCCACGATTAGATTGTTCAATTATGCAGCAGTTAACACATGAACATGTTGTTAACACACTAACAGTTTACACATTAGCAGTTTACACACTAACACTAACATGACTAGTTTCCAAAAATACTTAGAAAAGTATTTAGAAATACTTAGAAGCAGAAAACATTTGTCAGTTTTGTTCTCGTAATTATATTTGTTGGGCATGTAGCAAGATTAAGAATTTGCATATTTGATGTACTTTTTAAAACTTACATATGTCACTATGGCCATGACTGGTTGGTCTTGGTAATTTTTGCACTATTTTGATCTGGGAACCATGATCTTTTTACTTCTTGAAATGTTCAAAAATACAGGCTGGCTATCCATTTTCACTTAGCTTGGTGCGGGAAATAACTGATTCTGTGCTGATCTTAAGATGTATTGGGATTTGTTCTGAGTTCTGGAATTTGGTATAAATGATACTTGAGGATTGTCACAGACTTGTTGGGCCAAAGGGCTTGTTTCTGTGCTGTATGACTGTGACTATATGACATCTGAAAACAAATTTTGAGGAACTCTGAGTGACAGAGTCAGGTGCAATTTTACTTCTATATTAGTAACCAATCCTTAATGCCACTGCAGACTGAGGGAGTGGAACTCTTTTTTGCTGTTTTTAAGAGACTTGAAGTTGTTTAATGAGTCCCAATCCAGTCCTCTGTGGGTAGGTAACCCTCAGCACAAAACTGCCAAAACTGCAGAGATAATTGACACCAAATGATTCAGGTTATTTGGAGCTGGAATGAAGAATGCACATCTGTGTGTTCTGAGGTTGAGCTGAGACAGATTTGAAGCTGGAAGAAAGTGAGCTTTACAGCCACTAGTTGTCTCAGCCCTGACTCAGAAGTGCTTAACTCTGGCATTGGAATAGAGAAGTTCTGTCCAGCACTGACATAATCTTCAGCATTCCCTCACTACTCCTGAAAAGACTTCTGGAAAGATCTAATGAATTCAATGATCCCATGTACAAAACAGTCTTTGGCAAACTGAAGTAAATAAAATGGCACATGGAAATAATTAAGGATGAATTTTGTAATGTGCAAATTTAGATTTACTGGAATAAGTTTTATAAATACATATTTAAAAATTCTTTGAAGTACTCTTTTAGTTGCTGCCATCTAAGTTCAGGCAGCACTGTGAGTTCATTTTGCTGCTTCTCATTTATTTACAACCTGCCACATTTTATTTTCTGTTGGTTGACATACAAGTTAGGTCATTGTTGGCATACGAGTCGGGTCATTGTTATCTGTGCTTGAGGAATCGAATTTGTTTGCATCTTGCCTGCTGGAACATAAGTAATGAATGCTTGCTTTCCAAAAATTTAGTCAAGGCTTGGGGAGCACAGTAGTTCGTTTGCACCAATATGATTATTTTTAACCATAGGGAGATCTACTTCTTGTTTTCACAGAGATTGAACGAAAATTGCTTAAACATTTAAATGGGAAAAATGTGAATAGCTATGAGAAGAGAGCATGGGAATGGATGAAAGTACAAATTCTTTCATTCTTCTCTGTGTGCTTGAATGATTATAGCTTGTTATCGAATTAGCAGGTTTATTTGTGTGCATGAAAATATTCCTTTAAGGAATAAAGAAACATCTTTTATAGTTAAGTGAATGTCTAAAGTTAAAAAAAAGAGCCAAGATTGACCATACACCCTATTATTGTTTTAAGAATATATTGAAATTAAAGTCTCAAGGCAAAATTTAGTTTTCTGCTTTTTGCCCACTCTCCTTTTCTCTGTGCTGAACTGCTGTTCTCTCCTTTCTACCTACTATACTTATATTTTCCAGGCACTGTTTCTGAATTTAGTTTACTCTTTCCTTACAATTATGATTATGCTGTGACCTCAGGATTATTTAAAGAAGCACAAATGTTCCAGAGGACAAAACACTCACTGTAATTGTCTTTTATTTCCCAAATGGTTTTTAACACGTTCTGCTGAAATTAATCTCCCAAGTCAGTTTTTGGTTATCATCAAACTTTTAATTGCTTTACGCTTCAAAACTCATATAAAAAACTAATGTTTACATAGTCTTGCCAACAATGATAATGGGAAAAAAATCAGCTGAATAAAGAAGAATTGAAGTAAAATGATGCAAAAACAGTTAAAGGTCATGTGCTAAAAATGTTAAAGGACTTGGATAACAATGTTGGTAGATATTGCATCGCTCTATTGGAATCTAATGGCTCCAGACCAGTAAAAAGCCAGTACACGTTGGAATAATAAACCCAATGACTAAATTTTGATAGTTCATGGTCCTGCACTGAATTAAAAGTACCAACATTTTCGAGTTTCCAAGTTGGAGCCCTTTATGTGCTCACAACTAAAAACTTTCTTGTTTCAGCTTTTTTAATTTTGACTCTTTTTAAATATTGGGTGGTGGCATACATTGTTCTTTTGTTTTATTATTAACCAATTGGAAACAATTTCACTGGAAGGCATTGTGCTGCCCAACTGTTTAATTAAAGTGTAAACTGGTGAAAATCATTGACCTGAAACATTACCTCTGTTTCTCTTTGAATAGTTGCTGCCTGATGTGCAGAGTATTTCCAACATTTTCTGTTTTATATCTGGATCTCCCCTTACTGTTTTTGGTCTCAGAAAACCAGAGGAAGATTGATGGTCAGCTGTAATATATACAGCATACTTTGGAGGTGCCAGATAGGCAAACTTCCTGGACTTTTGGATGTTATTTCTATTAATACCCCAACACATTTTTTATTCACTTTTGTTTTTAGATGTTACACAGTATTATAATAAATTTTTCAGTGAACCAGCTAAGTTTAGAGGGACCACAGGAACTGGTATCCCAGTTAGTTGAAAGAGACCACAGGAACTGGGGCCCTAGTGAGCGGAAAGGAAGTCCAGGAATTGGGGCCCTAATGGGTTGAAAGAGAGCGCAGGAATTGGGGATTCCCATGATTGGGAAAGGAGTGCAGAAAATAGGGCCCAATAGATGGAAAAGAGTGCAGGAACTGGGACCCTAGTGAGTGGAAAGGGACTGTGTGAATTGGGAAATGGTGAATCTGAAAGGAAGCATGGTAAGCACCACCTGGTAAGCCAGGCACTGAATCATCAAGATTTCCGAATAGTTGGATAATGGATTAACAGAGTTTTGCTGTACCCAGATGAGAAAGCAATTAATCCATCATTTATTTAGTTTTAAAACAATTTCGTCACTAACTGAACACTCAGAAACAAAGTAAGCAAATAAACAATTCAAATACCAGCATACAAAACCCAATATGCCTCACTGCCATCACCTTGCATAAATAGATCACATGCAGGAGTAAATGCAAGTCCCTTCTAATCCATATATGGGATAGTTTATGAGAAAGTATATTTTGACTTTGGAGATACCATGAACAGTGTACTTTTAATATAAAGTGTGCAATAGATGCCAAAGGTGAGGAAAGAGAAAACACAGCGGATTCAAAGATATGGCCAAAGAGGAGCATTTTCCTGAAAGGCTGAATGTGTTAACTCAGAGTATCAGGAGCTGGATGTGGAGGTCTGATCGAGCAACAGGAAAAGTAACTGTAGCATAAGTAACAGCCTGCACTTCACAGGCCTTAATCTGTACAGGTGAGAGGGGGTCAACAGAGCTGCCTAATTTTTTTCGGAAGGCCAATTTGGTCACACCTGCTGTATAAGCAGAGGCTGAAATTCTTCAACCTTTCAACCTCAAGGCCTGAGGAGAGTCAGAAATACACACGAGAAAGTGGCTTATGTCTGCATCTTACTGGACAGCAACCCCCGTCAGCTGAAACTGATGGCTGTGCTTTACTTCGGGTCATTAAAGTGATCATCATTCATAACTTCTTTGCTTCAGGGCTCTACTGGAGATACACAGGTTCTTACAGTAGCATTGGCATAAATGCAGAAGGCAGCTGAATGATGTTTTCTCTGCCAAGGCAGCTACTTGTATCACCCTTACCTATGGTGAGACAGTCATAATGAGTGCTCATTCAAGTTTGCAGCTTTGGCTGTCTTTTTGCAGGAACAGGGTGTCATTGACCACATGCGTATTGTGCTTGAGGCCACAGGAATGCTCATTTACCCTCCAGGGCATATATTGCATCACCACGTAGGTGTAAACATGATAACCAAGTATCTGCCATCATGCATTTGTTTGGCAGCAATCCACTCTCCCTGATCTCTTCACAACTCCAAGCAGAATTATCAGCTGACTACTCCTAAGTACAGTATATGGCAGTAGTGAGAGACCCAACCATTCAGGTCTAAGAGTGGTACAGCCTGTTCTGTCAACAAGAGGCACAAACCAGAAAGAATGGGAGATTTTTTAAATGAGGAAGGACACAGAAAATACAGGAAATGCAAGAGGAGTGCTGTACCTTTCTGCCAAGGAGCCCAGATTGCTCTCTTCAGACTGAGATTTACTGGTAGATTTTCTGGTAAATTATTGATATTTACTAGTAAGTCATTGGTAAAGTCATTCACCCATCTGATATCCACATGTCAAATCCTCTCTCTCGACACCCTTCCACTATCATAGACCTGTTTATGTTTGCTTGCCCCCTTTGTTTGGTGTCAGTCCATGTCTCACCATTCCATGCTCATTAAAAGGCCATTTGCCATATACTAACCAAAAGTATTCCAGATCAGAAAGTGCAGTCAATAAGCAATTTTCATGCATCTCCAAAGAAGTGAAACTTAACTGCTCTAACAACCACTTGCATTTCCTTGTGCAGGTACAAACCTTAACTCTTCCTCTTCATAAGAATTATATGCTGCAACCCATAGAGATGCTGCAGAGATAAAAGCAAACTTCTGTCCCTGCTACGCTGGCTCAAGTGCTCTGAGCTGTATAAGATAAGATCTTTATTCGTCACATGTACATCGAAACACATAGTGAAATGCATCTTTGCATAGAATGTTCTGGGGGCCGCCTGCAAGTGTCGCCATGCTTCCGGCGTCAACATAGCATGCCCACAACTTCCTAACCTGTACGTCTTTGGAATGTGGGAGGAAACCGGAGCACCCGGAAAAAACACATGCAGTCACGAAGAGAACGTACAAACTCCTTACAGACAGTGGCGGGAATTGAACCCGGGTCGCTGGCACTGTAATAGCGTCTGTCACATACGTTGCATGACCTACACCTCTCTAAGAGCAAACTTAGTTACTGGGACCCAAGGCAATATGCTGCGTGAAGCATCAGGTGAGGTAGAAGTGATTTGATTAGACACTTTGGCCCTAGTTGCCTCTCAAAGTCTTCCTGCACCTTCTTGCTAGCAATGACTTTCTGAGCACTGTGCTGTGGATTATTAAGGAACTGAATTTGGTTATGTACAGTTTTGGTCCCCTTATTTAAGAAAGGATATACAAGCATTGGAGGCAGACCAGAAGAAATTCATTAGTCTAATTCTCAGCGTAAGAAGGTTATCCTATCACAAACAGCAAAAAATAGTTAAGTCTGTTTTCCTTAGTTTGGAAAAAGGACATATCCCTAGGGGGATCCCAGGGAACAGGTTAAGATGTTTCACCTAGTGAAGGCATTGTTATGAGATTAATGGGCAGCCTTTTAAAACTGAAGTGCATAGGAATTTCTATTCACAGAGGGTGGTGAATCTCTGAGGATTTTGGAGGCTGGATCATTGGAGGTATTTAAAGATAATTTTTTGAATGGTTGGGAAATTGAAGGCTATGTGGAACTGGCACAGAAGAGGAGTTGAGGCCAGGATCAGATCACTCATGATAATACTGAATGGTTGAGCAGGCTTGAGGGGCCAAGTGACCTTCTCCTGCTCCTTTTTTCTTGATAATGGCCATGGCTAGGTCATAACACATCCTATTGAAAGCAGCATTCATAGTGCACACACCTTAATGAAAACCTGTGTGCACTAATGTGATTGTTATGTTTGATGGACAACAGGAGGCTACTCTTTTTATGCACGAAATCATCAAGATAGTCTTAGAATCTGCACTTGTACATTCTATTCCTCAATAGGCTTCAAGTTGTTGCAACTATATCCTGCTAAGTAGAGCTTTAGCACTCCTGCACCTGCCATGAACATTCCATTGTTTTCCTCATCTCCACCATCTGACTTTTTTTTCAGTTGTAATTATAAAAACCCTTTGCATCAGATCCTCTGAAGCTGAAGATCTGAGCTAGTGCATGATGAGTATCTCACACTGTGACGGTGCATCAGCTCATAATGAGTGACCACTTCTGAGGAAATGAGTCCTCTGCTGCACATCTGGTGGGTTAAGTGAAAATCCAGTGAGAGATTGAAGACATGAGTCAGAACTGTTAAAATAAGAATGTTTAAAGATCATTATGTATATGTGCATTTTTCACTGGCTTCTGACATGCCACATAAGGGCATAGTCTAATATGTCTGGATAGCAATCAGTTCTGTCACATGGTAGCTGTGAGGTCTCCATCAGCCCTGCAAACCCTCCACCTTCCACATCAGAAGCCTATGTATTTCAACATACTGGTTACTTCCAGGATCATCCATCTCCTCTTCAAAAGTGAGTTGCAAGATAGCTCGACCATGAGTGCCATTTTTTTCAGCTCTCCCTGCTATTTTGGCTTTGCAAAAAGGGGATTAAAAAAAGGGATCTGTGGGAGAGATGAATGGAATATATTAAACAGATTAAAGAACATGTAATAATAATAACTGAGAAAAATACTTGACATTGCAAAAAGATGAGGTTAAGTATCAATGGTAGCTGAAAGGATGGAGTCATGAGGAAGTGAACAGACAACGAGGTGTGAGCATGAGTTGGTGTTTAAAGTGATCATCTTTAATGGGCTTAAGAGGGCATTGAAATGAAATGCACTTGCCTCTGTGCCTACCTTTCCAGACCTGATGAATTCATTAAACAGTTTGCAGTATTGAAGCCAAGAGCAGTAATCCACAATCCTGCTGCTCACCATTTGTGGCAATCTCCGGTTGTGTTGTGTATTAAAATACCATTGACAGGGAAAATGATGTCCCTTAGTGCCTTTGCAAACTCAGCCATAACTAACAGTGTGGAATCATTGAGTTTTGGGGCTGCCTTTGTGTCCTCATTGCCCATTTTTGTCTCTTTTCTGGTGTTCAATCGACACTAAAATCCATCAAAATTTGTAACTGCAATGTGTTTTGAAATAGTAGAGCTAACTTTGACTCATGCCTGTTGTCAATGTACAGATAGTCTAATTTGTGAGGAAATCTGAAAATAATATTTTAATACAGTGTCTGAGATAATGTGGCTTGAAAAATGCGCTATAAATACTTTGTGTCTGCTGCCCATTGGTAGCCTAACTTGCTCCCATCACAGTTGAAATTCAATCATTGAAAATCAATTGCAGTATTAATTGGTCCCTTTGATAGCTTTGGTTTAAAAAATGATTAAAATATAGTGACATAAAGAAAATCCACTTTGTAATCTAAATACATATTATTTCTACACCTGTGGCTAGCTCCAGCCTTGGTATAAAGCTTATTGTTCATAGAAATTATTGACAGTAATGTTCTTCTGATCCTTCCTCTCTGAGTTATTTTTATAATCAGCTTTGCTTTAGAATTAAAGTTTATCAGCTTTTCCTGGCATTGGCTTAATGGTTACAGCAACAAAATATCATGATGGTTTATTTGGAAATATTTATAAATTAGCTTCTGAATAAGGTGCCTTTTGAGAGAGCAGATTCTGTGCAGAGGTATGTTTGATTTTTGAGTAGTGTTTCAGTTGTTCTTTACTCACATCTGCTGCTTACTATATTCTTGTAGAAAGTTGGCAGGCTTCAAAAAATATTTGTATTGATACATATTTAAAATTCATCAATGCGTTTCTTGACAATTAAGAGCTGGTATTTGTTACGTGTGGCTGCTGGTTTTTATACAAATATTTTATTAGGGTTGTAAATCAGAATTTGCTTCCAGCACAGAGCAGAAGATAGCATAGAACTGGCAGGAAGGTGGTCAGTAGAATTAGCCAGGAAATTATGATAAACGACATTATTTAAAAACATGCTATGAATAGGCAAGTCATCTATTTTACAAAACGTGTTTCTGTGGACTTGAAGGATGTGTAAGGAGAGATATTTGCACCACAAGACATATATAGCAGGATAATTTTTTAATTTATGGAAAATGGGAATGATACAGTAATGATAAAAATGTGGTTAAAGAATAAAATTAGGAACAGAGCATTTCAGAATGTGTGTATAAACTATGTTAGGTGACAGCTTTCTTGACCTGCTAAAAACCTGAATTTCAGATATCATGTTGTATAAGTGTAGTTCATTGATATAATTTACAAATAGGAAGTTAGCCCACTTGGTTTTGATAATAGTTGTTCAGATATTTAAATAGTGCAACAATCACTAAAGATAAGAAATGAGTGTATCATTTTCCCACAACTTAATGTAAATGTATATCTAAGTCATTAGAATGACAAATACTGAAACAGGTTCTGCGGGAACGGCCATGATGAGCTTCCAGTGGTTACGCATACACTTGTTCAATTTGGTAAAAATAAAGCTATTGTAGAAATTACAGTAAAATCTAATGTATAAACTGATCTTCTAGGAAATATTTGAAGGGATAGAAAAAAGTCATTGTGGGCAGGTTATGGGGTGTAATGTAAATACCTGTATGACTTGTATCAATAGTTCAACCAACAGTGGTCCATGATATTGTCTGGAGTCACTATCAGCCTGCCTGGCCATCTTCACCCGTCCACTCCCACTGTCACACTGCCCACTCCCACTGTCACATTGACCTCTCCACTCTCACTGTCACACTGCCCAGTCCCACTGTCACACTGACCTCTCCCACTGTCACAATGATCTCTCCACTGTCACATTGACCTCTCCACTCCCACTGTCACACTGACCTCTCCCACTGTCACACTGCCCACTCCCACTGTCACATTGACCTCTCCCACTGTCACGCTGACCTCTCCCACCATCACACTGACCTCTCCCACCGTCACATTGCCCACTCCCACTGACCTCTCCACTCCTCCTGTCACACTGCCCTCTCCCACTGTCACACTGCCCACTCCCACTGTCACAATGACCTCTCCCACTGTCACGCTGACCTCTCCCACCGTCACACTGACCTCTCCCACTGTCACATTGCCCACTCCCACTGACCTCTCCACTCCTCCTGTCACACTGCCCTCTCCCACTGTCACACTGCCCACTCTCACTGTCACACTGACCTCTCCCACTGTCCCACTGACCTCTCCCACTGTCACATGGACCTCTCCACTGTCACATTGACCTCTCCACTCCCACTGTCACACCGACCTCTCCACTCCCGCTGTCACACTGCCCACTCCCACTGTCACACTGCCCACTCACACTGACCTCTCCACTGTCACACCGACCTCTCCACACCCACTGTCACACTGCCCACTCCCACTGTCACATTGACCTCTCCCACTGTCACGCTGACCTCTCCCACCGTCACACTGACCTCTCCCACCATCACATTGCCCATTCCCACTGACCTCTCCACTCATCCTGTCACACTGCCCTCTCCCACTGTCACACTGCCCACTCTCACTGTCACACTGACCTCTCCCACTGTCCCACTGACCTCTCCCACTGTCACATGGACCTCTCCACTGTCACATTGACCTCTCCACTCCCACTGTCACACCGACCTCTCCACTCCCGCTGTCACACTGACCTCTCCCACTGTCACGCTGACCTCTCAACTCCCACTGTCACATTGACCTCTGCCCACTCCCACTGTCACACTGCCCACTCCCACTGTCACACTGCCCACTCACACTGACCTCTCCACTGTCACACCGACCTCTCCACACCCACTGTCACACTGCCCACTCCCACTGTCACATTGACCTCTCCCACTGTCACGCTGACCTCTCCCACCGTCACACTGACCTCTCCCACCGTCACATTGCCCACTCCCACTGACCTCTCCACTCATCCTGTCACACTGCCCTCTCCCACTGTCACACTGCCCACTCTCACTGTCACACTGACCTCTCCCACTGTCCCACTGACCTCTCCCACTGTCACATGGACCTCTCCACTGTCACATTGACCTCTCCACTCCCACTGTCACACCGACCTCTCCACCCCCACTGTCACACTGACCTCTCCCACTGTTACGCTGACCTCTCCACACCCACTGTCACATTGACCTCTGCACTCCCACTGTCACACTGCCCACTCCCACTGTCACATTGACCTCTCCACTCCCACTGTCACACTGCCCACTCCCACTGTCACACTGCCCACTTCCACTGTCACACTGACCTCTCTCACTGTCGCACTGACCTCTCCCACTGTCCCACTGACCTCTCCCACTCACACTGACCTCTCCACTGTCACACCGACCTCTCCACTCCCACTGTCACACTGCCCACTCCCACTGTCACACTGACCTCTCGCACTGTCACATTGACCTCTCCATTCTCACTGTCACGCTGACCTCTCCACTCTCACTGTCACGCTGACCTCTCCACTCCCACTGTCACACTGACCTCTCTCACTGTCACACTGCCCACTCCCACTGTCACATTGACCTCTCGCACTGACTCACTGCCCACTTCCACTGACCTCTCCACTCCTCCTGTCACACTGCCCTCTCTCACTGTCAAATTGACCTCTCCCACTGACCCATTGCCCACTCCCACTGACCTTTCCACTCCTCCTGTCACACTGCCCTCTCCCACTGTCACAGTGACCTCTACGACTGTCACACTGCCCACTCCCACTGTCACATTGACCTCTCCCACTGTCACACCGACCTCTCCACTCCCGCTGTCACACTGACCTCTCCCGTTGTCACATTGACCTCTCCACTCCTTCTGTCACACTGACCACTCCCTCTGTCACGCTGACCTCTCCACTCCCACTGTCACACTGCCCACTCCCACTGTCACATTGACCACTCCCACTGTCACATTGACCTCTCCACTGTCACACTGACCTCTCCGCTCCCACTGTCATACTGACCTCTCCCCTAATGAAAGCTTTGCTTTGTTTACTTTTCAGTCATTATGAAGTGTGCAGCAAGCTTCTCCATACTCTGTATTTTGTGTAGTTTGGAAATTGTGAAGCTGTCAGTCAGATTGATAGAAACCAGTTTGTGGAAAGATGCTGAGGAGTTTTCAAGAAGGTTATACTCCTAAAATTCTGAGAAGGGGTCTGACTAATACATTGGATTTCATTGTAATAGTTAATAGTGATGATATTTAAATAGATTAAATAAATAGATAAATAGATAGAATTAAATAGATTCAGGTTGAAAAGATGCAGAAAAAATTCATGAGGATGTTACCGGGACTAGAGGGCTTGAATTATGGGGAGAGGCTCAATCCCTGGAGTGTAGGAGACTGAGGGGTAACCTTACAGAGGTATATAAAATCGTGAGGAGAGTAGATAAGGTGGATAGTCACAATCTTTTTCCCAGGGTAAGGGAGTCTAAACAGAAGCATAGATTTAAGGTGATAGGGGAGAAGTTTAAAAGGGACCTGATGGGCAACTTTTTCCACACAGAGGGTGATGGGTATATGGAGCCAGCTGCCAGAGGCAGATACAATTACAATATTTAAAAGACATTTGGATAGGTACATGGATAGAAAAGGGCTAGAGGGATACAGGCCAAACACTGGCAAATGGGACTAGCTCGGATAGACATCTTGGTCAATATGGACAAATTGGGCCAAAGGGCCTGTTTCTGTGCTGTATAACTCTAGGACTCCAGATCAATGTGTTGTTTTGACTTAAATTCCAAGAATTACAACAGTTGAAATGCTTCTGCCTCCTGTATTATTCCTCTGCTAACCTAGAAAGTTTATGCAGTAATATTACAGTTTGTTATATTATTTAAGCTTCCCTTCTCCTCTTTAACATCCAGGGTTCATGCAGGAAGTCTGCAGCCTCTAATCTAACACAAATTAACCTAACCTCCAATGTGTTTCCTTTTCCATTCTCTTCAGTTGCACCAGACAGCTCCGCTATGCTGTATGTTTGTGAAGGAGTGAATGATGAAGATTAGCCTGTGTTCTACTAATTAATGGCACAGTGCATGTCATTAGTGAAGAGTTTAAACCTTTGACTCCAGCAGCTCTTCTACGTGCTGCCCCATCCTTAGTACAAGCAAAGCTAATTTTGCTTGTTTCAGTCTGTCATTAATAATTAAGTTGGTAGGAACTGAATTTATTTTTAAAATACATTTTGTTTAAAAATCTTATAATAATCTCACACGTGTATATTATTTTGGAGGAGATTCTATTTTTTTAAATTTATGGCTCTTAACATTATTCAAATTTTAAAGTGAATGTATAAACCTGAAGGAGAGCTTACCTGAACCGTCTTTGTAAAGGTGAAAAGTGGAAAGGTTCAAAGTGTAAGAGTTTCTTTGAGATAATTCGTTCCTAAGCTCTTTTACTTGCACACGTGTATGTGCATTGATTCCACCCGCCCCACGCACATACACACCCACACATCCTGCCCCCATCTCATTTAAACTGAGTGACACATCTATATCTTGTGATTAGTGAGTCACAAACCCTTGAAGTACAGATAGATACAAGTGGTTTCACTTCCAATTGAGTTTCTGTCAAATCATCTGAAGAATTTCAAATGGTTCAATAATTGAATAAGAATTAGGAGTTGCTTTTTATATATATATTTTCAATAAGGATCATATTCAATGTGTATATCCCTAAGTATTAAGCCTTTATGAGGTGTTACTGGCACTATTTTCTTTTGAACAGGAACAGTTACTTGCTTACTACAACACAGAATTAGTTATTCAATCATCAGGACTATTCTGGTTCCCCACAGAGCAGTCCCACCGGCCCCACTCCCCTTCTCTGTGTAGCTCTGCAACCCATTTTCTCTCACTTGCCCATCAACTTCCCTTTGGTTCTTTTGCCATTCACCTGCACGAAGATATTATTTACAATAGACAAAAGGTCAACATGTCTTTGGGAAGAAACTGGAATATCTGACACAATCAAAGGAAGAATGTGCAAATCCACAGCAACAGCCAAGAGTTCAAGATCAAATCCAGATCCCTAGAGCTGTGAAGCAACAGCGCCAACTGCTGTGACCCTGACCCAAAAAAAACCAGATTTATTTAATTACTTGAATTTAAACTCCCTGTCAGTCATGTCTCTGGATCCAGAATGCTCACTGCTAGTCCATTGATTTAACCACAATTCCATTTAATCCCCTAGCATCAATTGATGACTGTACTATCTAGGAGCAATTATGGGGTAGGCATTCACTGTTTCACAGATATGAATGCTGACTCTCAGTGACATCCTGTTGTAATGATATTCCAGTCTCACAGCAACTAGTAGTTTTGGATTTTGCTTTTTGGGTTTCTTTCCCCTCTGCCTCCATGTGATGTGGTTTCCCATCTCTCCTATGCTTAGCTCCAATGAAGTAAATTATTTGCACTGGTACTCAATTTCAATGATGCAAATATAGTTAATAATGTTTTTCTCATTTGGTGGATGAGTTTACAGGCTGGGAGACCGAAGAATTAGCAGAATCGATGTTGAGGATCACTATTCATTGGAGGCTCTTGTAAATGCTTGTATCAAATATTCCTTACTTCTTCTAAAAGCTGCCTCTTAAATGAATAAATCATTCATTCATCTTCTGTAACATAATCATGTATAGTTCCTTTTAAATTGTCTGAAGTGATTTATATGGTTTGATGATTGGACTAGGCAAGCTGAAAATCATTTGTTGGGAAAATTAGGTCCCATGCATAATCTGAAATAAAAACAGAAAATGCTGGAAACACTGAGCAGCCCATGCATAATCATTGTGGTGTAAACAGAGGAACCTCAAAGTCAGAAAAGGCTTTTGGTGATGTTTGTCATATTGACAGATGATGACTGATGGGGAGTTCAAGGAAGTGAAGACTGATTCAAGATGACATTGGACATATTTCAGCAAGTCCTGGACATCATGTCAGTTCCTTTATGATAAAGAATCTAGAGTCTCTTGGACTTGCTTGAGGCTTTCTGAGTTGGCTGTATGTCTCTATTTTTTGCTTCTCCAAAGAGTGGACGTGATCAGTCAATGGATTAGTGAACACTTAAAAGCTTTTGATCTCTTTTGTGAGCTGATACCTAACTATAGAATCCTGCCTTAATATTGGCAACATCAAGACAGGTCAGGTTGAGCAAGGAAGGTCATATGGCCTCTTTCGATGCTAAAGTTACAATGACTGTGTTTTGATATATTTGATACAGATAATCATACTAACTCAGTGAAAACTGGCTTTAAGAAATAGTTGGAATAGTTTAGGACAGTAGTTAGCAAGGATTAGGAAGGTGAATATCATGCTTGACAACTCACTGTTATTCCACTTGAAGGTATTGCAGGTAAGGTACTGGGATCCCAATGATCCTATCTTTAGATTTTTGGAATGGCTTTGACAAGATCAGTAAACTATTGAAATATCGGCATTTAGGTATTTGGATAACCAAGCTGTGCATTTATATGGTACCTTTTACATTGTCAAAATATGCCAAAATGCTTTACAGCTAATTATATAATTTTGAAGAGCATACACTTCAAAAGTGCGAAGTGTAGCTAAACTGCACAAAGTAAGATCCCAGAAACAGCAATGTAGGAAATATCTGATTTTGTGACATTGTTTGATGGATAACAACAAAATGCCACTGAACCCACACTTGGGGTCTTTTACATCCATATGATAGAGTAAACGGGGCCTTGTTTAACATCTCATCCAGAAGATGCCATCTTCAGTGATGCAGCAGCCCCTCAATAATACATTGAAATGTCAGCCTACACTTTGTGCTCAATTCTCTGAAGAGTAACTTGAATCCATAACCATCTCACATGGGAACATGAGTGTTGTCACTGAGCCATGCTGACACCTATGTTTATAATGAACAACTAAAAATTTGCAAAAAGAATTTACTTGGGAAAGATGTAGGGTCTAGTAAAGTACTGTAGAAATCAGTCTTAGGACCTTATTTGTTTCCTATCTGTTTAAATTATTTGAAAGTTGAAACTAACAATGAACATTAAAATCATAGGCAATGCCTCGATAGGGGAGCTGCAGAATTAGAGGATGCAGATGTACTTAGATCAGTTATGTAACTGGGGAAAAAGAATAAGTAACTGTAACAACAGCAGCAAATGTATTACATAATACTGAAGAATGAGATGGACAGATACAGAAAGAAGATAATAAAAACAGCTTGAGATTGAGAAGTCGATTTGAGTGTAACAATAAATTTGATGTTGCCAATATTAAGACGGGTCAAACAAAATGTTGAAACACGTTGCCAAACAAGTTGGCAGAGATTATGCTGTATCTCTATAACACTGCAGTGTTTGGCACCATTCTTGAAAAGTAACATGATGTAATATATTGAATAGAAAGAAAAGAAAAAAAAACTCTATTTAAATTATACTCAAAATGATTTGGAAACATTCAGTTTTGTAATCTTAAAGGACACTAGACTGGGGAGTGATTCAGGGATGGACATTAATAAGATATATTAAGGTTATCTATGCTATGTTTATATTTTTGACTCAAATATAAAATCCACAAGGTGACATGGTGGAGTTAAATAAGGCAGCTGTGTGTTTGGCTGCTCAGTGAGGTGAATTACAGTACTGGACAGATAAGCATCAGTGGGCTAAATACCCTTTTCTCACATTCAGGAGCAGGAATTTAAATTTGATCATTTTAGGAGGGACACATTTAATATGTGTACATGTGGGTGAGATTAATGTACATAATGATTATTATGAGTGGGCCTTCCTCTGCTGACTCTTCCCTGCACACTTTTTCCTCACATTATAATAGATTTTTACTAATATTTGCCACAGGGTGGTCAAGGAGCCTTCGTGCTTAACAAAGTCATTTAGATTTATTGCATTGTTTGCTAATTAAGAGCTAGACCATTGTCAAAACAGTCTCCCTGAAAAACTGCCTTGAAATTTCTACAACCCTGAAGTTACATGGACAAATATCTCAATTATTAATTTTACTGCTCTGCACTGTTGCTGTTAGAAATTACAAATTCATTCAATGAGATAGAGTGTGTGGTCTTTGATGAGTATGTATTTATTGGTAATGAGGTGTAAAATGCTTCAATAAAATTGAATTGTTTTTGACATTAAAAACTCCTGATAGTTTTTTGTTGCAGAACTCAGAGTTGATGAGCAGTTGTAAATGTGGAGGGGGTGGGGGCAATTTTATTGTCAAAAATCCACATGGAGAAGGCTTATGAAAGAACATAGAAATCTTTAATTAAATAAAGCTAAGGTTGATGTCTGTCTGTCTCTGTATCTAATTATCTGTATATCTACCTGTCTGCCTGTCTTTCTTTCGTTCTTTCTATCGATTGATCTATCTAGCTGTCCGTTTATCTCTATATCTGTTTATCTGTATATCTATCTGTCTGCCTGTCTTTTCTATCAATCTATCTACCTACCTACCTATCTACCTGTCTGCCTGTAGGTATAGTCTTGAGGAAGAGCTGGGTTAGAAACTGGCACTTGAGCCATTCAATTGCATTTTAACGCTAGATATTAGGGTGAGGATTATATATGGAAGTATACATAGTGATAAAGAAAAACTGTCATTATACATAGAACACAGAACAGTACAGCACAGTATGGACCCTTCGGCTCACACTGTTGTGCCAACCTATATAAACACCTACTCCTTGATCAACCTACTCCTTCCCTCTTACCAGCCCATAACCCTCCATTTTTCTGATATCCATGTGCCTATCTAAGAGACTTTTAAATCTCCCTATTGTATCAGTCTCTACCACCATCCCCAGCAGTTGTTCCAGGCACCCACCACTCTCTGAGTAAAAAAAGAGACATCTTCCCTAAACTTTCCTCCTATAACCTTAAACTGATGTCCTCTGGTATTGGCTATTTCTGCCCTGGGGAAAAGCTGCTGGCTGTCCACTCTATCTATGCCCCTCATAATCTTATACACCTCTATCAAGTCACCTTTTATCCTGCATTGCTCCAAAGAGAAAAGCCCTAGCTCGCTCAACCTTTCCTCATAAGGTATGTTCTCTAATCCAGGCAGCATCTTGGTAAATTTCCTCTGCACCTTCTCTAAAGCTTCCACATCCTTCCTATAATGAGGTGACCAGAACTGAACACAATACTCTAAGTGTGGTCTAACCAGAATTTTATAGGGCTGCAGCATTACCTCGTGCCTCTTGAGCTCAATCCCCTGACTAATGAAGGCCAGCACACCATACACCTTCTTAACCACTTTGCTGCCCAACGCTGCGTCCTGTCTATATCCCGTTCTAACCTGCGACAGCCTCCCACACTATTCGCAACACCTCCAACCTTCGTGTCGTCTGCAAACTTACTAACCCGTCCCTCCACTTCCTCATCCAAGTCATTTATAAAAATCATAAATTGCAGGGGTCCCAGAATAGATCCCTGCGGAACACCACTAGTCATTAACCTCCAGGCAGAATACTCCCTATCTACTACCACTCTCTGCCTTCTGTGGGCAAGCCAATTCAGAATCCACGCAACCAAGTCTTCGTGGATCCCATTCCTCAAGACTTTCTGGATGAGATTATCTGTAAATTTCTTCTGTTATGAGGAGATGTTGGAGGTTAGGGGTATTGCAAGCATCTGACATCTCCAAAATAGACACAGAATCTGTTTGCAAGTAATTAGTCTCCAATTGATAAGGGAACAATTATGAATTAATTAGACTTTATACCATGTGATGTTAATAGAATAATTTATTGTTCCGATATAACAGCATATGCACATAATTTACTGTGTCATAATTCCAATTATTATTAAAACTAGGCAATACAAAAAAAACAAAGAAGTCAGAATGGGAGATAGACAAAAACACTAAAGTTAGGAGATAAGAATGTTGCATTCAAGATTAATTTGAATATATGGATGAATGGAGAAGGGGATTAAGTCACATGGGAACAGGATGGAAAACTGTGATTAAGACTACTTGCTTGCAGTGAAAAAAAATGCTGGTTCCTGGGAATCCCAAGCCAGTAGCTTCCCAGAATAGAAAAGAAATATTCAGGATGACATTGAGAACCTGGAGTCCATCCACCAGGAATGCACAGAAGCTCAGTGTAACCATCCCCTAAACTACCCACCTGCTCACCTGTCAAGCACCTCCTGACCCACTTGTAATAAAATCTGTGAATCCCACATTGATCTCATTAGTCACCTTACAACCAACAGAACTGGAGTGAAAGCAAGTTATTCTCGATCCCAAGGGACTGACTAAAAAGTAGAAGAGGAGGAAGAAGCTTTCAAAAAGAATGTGGTCACTGAGTTATTGCATGTAACAATGAGAGCATTTCCTTCCCCACTTTTTCCTTGCAAAATGCAAAGTACTGTATATAAATACGATAATGGCTGAGATCATGCTAGCCTGATCCTCCTACTTGCAATCAATGCCGGTGGTTGCCTCACCCCTGCATATACCTGTGTTATAAGTAGAGGGTGCATCTTACTGGTCCTCCAAGTCCTGGAGTCCAGCATCTGGAGTGCACCATGACAGTGTCTCAACAGCGATGTAAGGAGGCCTGCCCCCGAAATGCCCTGACAGCCTTTGACAGCTGGATTTGCCTGTGGGAAAAATCTACTTAATCACAAAAGTTTTTGAATGTTTCTAACATTCAAAGACATCTAAAAATATTAAAATGCAAATCAAAAGTTAAGAAATATTTTTAAATTTAAAAATCTGATAACTAGAAACACATATAAACACTTCTAAGTGATCAAAATAGGAAAGAGAGACCACCTGTCCTGCACTTTCATACTTCACTGTGTTTGAACAAGTTTGGGACTTGCTTAGTTTCAGAGCTGATTGCCAGCAGTGTCAGTGGGAACCACTGGCAATAGCCAGCAAATTTTGGCCAAATGTCTTTGGTTACATCACAGCTTACCCAGTTTAAAAAGAATGGTTGTGTTTTGCTGTTGCTAACATAGTGAGAATGTCTAAAAATTTCTATTGATGTACCATGTACATGAGCTGTGGAGTGCCTAGCACCGCTTTACCATGTGGTAGTGTCTGTGAGTGCAAGCTTTTCCTGCTGCAGTTTTCCTCTTTCCACATGCTGTCATAACAAATGTACATTGCCTGTTTGAGTAATTAACACAAGAAATGCTTAGCGTTTCAGACCAGGTGAGGTGAGGCAAGCTTTTGCAGTAGGAATAATGATGCCAACCTTTTAGTCCTTCTGTGGGAAGTTGTGATACAATTGCACGTAGGAACCAGATGGCATTCTGAAACACCATCATGGCTTCTGGAAGTGCCAAATCTACAGCATATGCTTCTGTGAAAAAAATGAATTTACTGATTTGTGATTGTAATACTCGCATCACCTATTAATGCTGTTTGGTTGGTGTCAAACTATTGAGTTGTTAGTTTGTGCACTCCAGCATATCATGTTTATTTTTCACTTTGCATTTTAAAAATATTTTTTCATCAAACTAAGACAGTTAACATTTATTTTTTTTACAACAAGCAGCACTAAGGTGTTCTACTTTGGAACACAGCTTCTTCACCCTATCACAGCTGCACCCTTCTGGTTGTAACCTCTATGTCATTTACAAGTACAGCAAGAGAGGTTGTATTTGGAAATCACTTGCTTTTGACTTCAAGCGGTGGCACAGCCTATTTAAAGAACTGCTGAGCTCATTCATCTGCTTTTCTCAGCCGTTTCCTTTTATTTTTAGCCAAATCCATCAGGCTTGACAAGTGGGTAATTTGAGCCAGCGAGAAGGCTTTGCTTCAGGTCTTTTTACAAAGTAATTCTTCTCTTCCTTCCTGGGAAGGCACCAAACTTGACTTGATCTATTCAGATGATCTGTTGAGTCATGTGAGATCTTGTACACAAAAACATATTCAAGCAGTATGGGGAGCGTAGAAAATCTACTTAGCAGCAGTAAGGCAAAGGAATGCAGCAGATTCATACTTGTATAAGTTGATGTCTTATATACCACAGGGCTGGTACCAAAGTAAAGACTTGACTTGAAAACATTGCTTGGATAAACAGGATCTTGTATAAGAGTTGAAAGAGATATTTTCTGCATGTTTTAAAATATATCTTTGAAAAGAACAGTTTTCAGTGTGTACTCTTTGTTAGGTTTGCTTTCAGCTAGATCTTCTCAGGTATTCCCTTAGAATTGAGGATGACCTGCTTCAACCCTGGTTTTGTAGGTTCTAAGGTGGCTAATGAGGTCAATGTGGAAATGTAAGCTCTTCCTCAGTTGGAGCAGGAGGTGCCTAACGGGATAGTTTATGAAGTGGTTTGTTCCTTTTATCACTTTTGTTGTGCCTATTTGCACTCCCGATGCTGGCTTCAAGGTTTTCAATATAATTCTAAATGTTCCTTCTTCACTTTCAATGGTCATGGGCCACGGATCCCCAGAAGTCAGTGTGGATGTAGCATTTCTTCAAGGAGTGAGCATATACTTGAACTTTTTCTCTGTCCATTGGTAGTCATGAGAGAGCCCAGAATAGAGTGTCTCTTGGGAGTTTCATGTTGGGCATACAAAATGACATTGCCTGCCCATTGTAGCTGACTAAGAGTAACTGGAGCCTCAGTGCAAGGGATGTTGGTCTGGAAGAGGATGCTGATATTATAACTATGGTGAGAGTGGTAAATATATGTCCACATAAAGGTGTGAGTGCACTGGGTAGGTTTGTGTTGAGCGATGGGGTGAAGTACTTAACTTTTCAATAAAAGTGACATCAGCACATCATGGTAAATTTTGCAGGTGACTGCTTACCTTGTCTCTCTCAGAGAAGATAATCAGAGTATTATTGCTGTTAAATCAGCATAGTTACAACTGGATTCAAACTAACACTCATTATTTATTTACAGCATAGAATACACACAACATTCAGTTACTTACTAATAATTCTTAACAAGAGATGTTAGGCTGTTTAAGATTTAGAGGCTGCATCCATGTTATTTTAATTATTTGGCAAAGTGCTAGGCCCTGTTACATACTTTATTAACCTATTATCATAGTTTCAATCAAGGTGCTCACATAATGCTTCCTTTAAGAAAATATAGCATTCCAGAAGTGGGCTTGCGGCATTCTGTACAGCATGACATTGCATTGTTTGAAGTATTGTTTATTGCTGGCTATTCAACCAATGAGAAAAAAAATAAGAACAAGCCTCACCCACAAAGAAGATGAATATGCTTTGACAGCTATCTAAGTCATGGCCCCTACCTTAGCCAGAATTGTCACAACTCTGTGATTGTATCAAATTTTAAACATTCAGAATATTTAAAAATATATTACAAATTACCAGCAACCTTAGAAAAACATAAAACATTTAAAAATACCCAATTTAAAATGTCTAAATTAACTAGACTAACACACCTACCACAATAACACTACTAATTATTTACAGCTTCAATTATTGTGGGAGCATTACTGCAAGACTAATGTAAGCTGGACTCAAGTGTCCGATGAAAGAGTAGTGTGTTAGCTCATGACAACTACACCTGAACAAAATAACTCAGAACCTGGTGGTAATCATCAGGAAAGCAGTGATTGGCGTAATGATCAGTGGGGTAGAAGTTTGATTTTGGGTGTATACAATGTGGTAATTCATATGCTTCCAGAATTCAGTTCCATTAGATATAATTAGTGCATTGTTGACAAAGATTAATTTTTACTCTCAGTTTTTCCTTAGCATTCAGCAAATTTCCTTTCCATATCCTAGCTTTGATTTTATTTCCCACAGTTTTGAGCTTGAGAAGAAACTGTTGCTGTGGACCTTTACAAAATGCCTATTAGAAGTGGAACTGCAAAATGTCTCAAAAGTTTAACTGTTGCTGGTTCCTTGGGGTCTATATTGTTTGTAGTATAAAGGCACCCTAAAACCAAGGAAAATAATAGATTGAATTGGGGAAAAAAATTAACTAAAAGTCACATGATCATAATTGAAAGGCATTTACTGATTTAAAGTGCCAATCGTTAAAGTACTGAATCATCTAGAGAAACTTAACAATTTGAATGCACAGGTGCTAATGGGAAGAGAAGAGGAAGAAAGGCATTGTAATGTTTTTCCTCCATTGGGATTATGGGGAGTGTTGTGTATCTTTATGTGTGTGAGATATATCCAGGCAACATAATGGGGGTTTTCCGTAATTGTTTTTAATTTTAAACTCTCTTTCGCAGGATAAGTTTGGAGTGGAGTCAACCTTATGCTGGAGTGAAAGCCCGGTGGAGGTGGGGTGATGGACTGTTAAATATGCACTCAGAATGTAGTGACTATTCAACCCTTGGGGTAGGTAATTTGTTTGAAAATCTATAACAAGAAATATTGTATGGACTTTCACTAAGCATTTAATGCTCTGTAGGATTTTCTAGACTCCAACAAAAAATATAACATTGCAAGTTTATGGAGATAAGTATTTTACGGTAATGTTATTTCTGAAGGAGTATTTGTGTGTTTACATAACTAAAATGGGAACTTTTACAATATTGATTGATAGAAAAATAACCGTTCTGATGATGAACATGGGAATGGAGGGCATTTAAAACTTGTTAGCAACATTGGATAACAATTGAAATTATCGAAATCAATATTGTGTATGAATGGAAAATCTAATCAAAAATAATCTATTACAGCATTTCAGCAATTAGCTGGATATGTAGTTCTCGTGCTAGAGCCCAAATCCCTTGTCGTGATTTGCAGTTAAAACATTTTGGCCCAGAATTTGAAACAGACCAGACCCCAGCCGGTAACTGTTTCTCCTTCCATAGGCGCTGCCTGACCTGCTGAATGTTTCTAGCATTTTCTGGTTTTGTTTTGGATTTCCAGCATCTGCAGGATTTTTATTTTTGGCAACAGCACACTGCTTGATGCTCCCCTACTGACTAAATTCCACTTACTTGAAGCAGATCTTTGAGCAACAGCTTGCTGAGTGAAGCTGGCTCCAGCATGATTGGAGAGGCCCTGTGCAGCACAGGGTCTTCTGGTGGTAAACAGCAACAAGTGGTGGAGCCTGAACAAACTTCACTCACTAATGATTTGTCTGTCAGTTAAAATACACCCCCATGCTTTTCCAACTGTCAAAGCTGTCAAAGAGTTTACATTCAAATACAATTTAAGATGATCACAATATGAAATAATTAAAGTGAAATAATTAACATACATAAAGCGGTAGAACATATTTAAAATAATTAAATACATTTACATTTATATAATTAATTAAAAGAAGTGTAAATTACGTAAAACTTGGCTTTTTCCTTCACAGCTATTCCTCTCCATTGAAATGAATGAGGTCATTGAATTGGTGCTCGGTCTAACCCTGCACAAGTTCAGCAGGCATATTCGACAGCTTACATTTTGGTGAATGGCAATACATTGAAAGTTCTTTCAGGTTTATGGTTAGATCTGAGGAAAGTATTTAAGAGTGGTGACTGAAGATGCATTATAAAGAGATCCCTTTTAAATCTGCGGGATGAAAAATGTGGAGCCATGCAAGGAGCTGTGTTGGGCTCAGAAGGCCCAGTCACTGATGACAATTCTGAAAGTTACATCATGGACTAGAGTCACAAAGATGGATGATGAGATGGGCTGTAAGAAACGAGGACAGGGAAGGATGAGGAACTATCCTCAAGAATGATGCATTTAAAACTAATATGTTGATAAAAGCTGATAAAGATGGGCTAAGAGGATTTTGTGCATTAGCCAGTTTATGAATGTGGAGGTTAGTACTGAGTCTGAAAGTGACAAAGGTATGGATCAGTGGAGGTGGCATAGAGATCTCATGGTGAATGTTTTATAGGTGACCTTAAGTCCGTTGATATACAGAACATGAAGGATTCTGCAGGTTGCTGAGGTTGTGTACCATTAGGTTAATTTTAAGCAGGACAGCTAAAGGAAGGATGGAGTCAGTCCGGGTTGTGTGATTTATTCTGTTAGAGCCCAAACATTGTCTTTGTTGAATTCTGGTAAGTTCTGATTGATCCTTTGACCTGATTTAAGACATGTTTCACAGAACAAAGCTGATGAATCAAAGATGGGAATGGGTTGGTGGAGAAAGGTAAAGGTAGATATCATCAGAATCTGCTGCATGTCCAGTCCACAATGGCCCAACAAGTGACAAACATCAGTTTAGTGTTTCTTCATAACTTTTGCACAGCATTTCTATTTTGATTTTATGGTTGATACCCTTGAAATTTACCAATATTAGGCAGTGTGCAGAAGTAGAAATGGAGATTTTTGAGCTGGCAATATGTTTCTCAGTTACATCATGTACAGAGCCATGGGATGATTTTTGAACGTTAAATCTGTGCTGAAACCTACTTTTTCTCTTCTGTGTTGATTGTCTACAGGGAGTGTTATTTTTTAAACTATAGTAATTGAGGATGGAGAGTTCAGATAGCACATTTCCTTCACCCTTCCCTGGCACCGTCAAAATATTGATATTTTAGAAGGAAGCTACTCTTCTGTCCGCGGTTGGCAGGAAGCTTCACAATTGCTCGATAATAAGCCAGCAAACTGAACAAAAGAATGCAAGCTGTGATTTGCTCAATAACGGTTCATTTGGTTTCAAATTAGATTCAATTTATTAGTGTGCAGACATGATGAAGCTTTGAGAGGGACAAGTGATCTGGATTTAAATGGTTCACCGATGATGCAGACTCTTGGAACGTAATGAAGTGAGGCAGTAAATGGAATGAAATAGATGAACTTGGTGAATTGATCAAAGTCAGGGATCCCTTATCACATTAAAAAACAGTGGATTTCTGACTGATGAGTATTTGTGTTCATCTACTGTGATAACAAAATCAACATGATTATTTCATGTTGTGGGAGGTCAACAAGAACGTGGGGAAGAAAATTTTATTTAAAGTGAACTGATCTAAATCATGGCAGTATCTCAACATTTAGCAGGAGAGTAACATCTAGTAGGATGTAGTAAACAATTTTCTAGCTTAGAGCAACTGAGGGACACTGGTTGAAAAGAGATTGATGATGATTGTTATAGATGAATTCATGTGCTGAGGCTTGTGTGATACAGGGACACAAAGAGAATAGAATTAATACAGGATGACTCAAAAAGGGATTCGACAGAATGTCTAGACAATACAGTGATGCAATTAAATTTTAGGATCCTCGATTACATAGCTGGAACAATAAAATGCAAGTCCATGAGAGATTGCTGAGATTATACAGGAGCTCTGTTGCTCAGATTGCTTTTATATTTCATTCTTTGGCAACTCGACCAATGTAAAGTGATATGAAGAAGGGATTTCACATCTTCAGTAAATGTAGTTTTTTAAGTTATACACAGTTATAAATTTGATGTATTGAATGTATTGCTGTATAAAATTCTGTATGGCTGGCTGTATTAAAAGGGTGCTATCAATGTAATGAAAATACTTATTATAATTATCATATCAATTTGATTTATTTGCTAGACTTTTGCATCTCAGATGGTTGTGGGTTCAAGTTCATTGCAGAACATGGCATCTAGGCTAACACTTCAGTATAGGAGTGTTAGAGTAATAAATTATTATTGGTGCCAGATTTCAAATGAGTTATTAGACTAAGGCCCTGTCTGGACACTCATGTGAACATAAACATGTAAGGATGTTGTTTGAAGAAGAGCAGAGAGTCCTTTTAACATAAAAGAAAAAAATGCTGTAAATACTTAACAGGTACCTTTGTGGAAAAAAGAGGTAATATTAGAATCATAGAAAAATTACAACTCAAAAGGAGGCCATCAGCTCATCATGTCTATGTTGGTTGAGGTAAAAGCTACTCAGCTTCCAGCACCAGATCTGTAGCCCAGCTGCTCATGGTTTTCAAGTACACATCCATGTAGTTTTCAGATGTGTGGTACAGGTTTATGCTTGTGCTACTTTCTCAGGCATTTAGTTGCAGAGTTTAGGGGTGAAAGTTTCTTTCTGAATATCTCCTCTAATCTTTCTACCAATGACTTTAGATCTCTTCTCTCTTAGTTTATGACCACTCTTCTATGGGAAATGGGCTGTTTCTAATTACTTTATTCTAAGCTTCTCATAACTTCATATACCTCAGTTAAGTCTGCTCTGTTCCAAAGAACATAACCCTTGCTTCCCCAATCTTTCTTCAATACCAGAATTTTCTTGTCTAGGCAACATTCTCATAAATCTTCTCCAGTGCAATCACATCTTACCTGTACAGCTTTGACCAAAAATACACACATTACACTGGCTGTGGTTTAACAAGTGTTCTAGCATAATGTCCCCATGCTTACCTTCCATGCCTCGGCTAATAAAAGAAAACATCCTATGTGGCTCTTTTACTACTTTATTAACTTGAGCTGGCATCAGTAAACACATGAGGACGTATAGTCTAAGGTTCATTTTATCCTTCCCATCCTCAGTTTCCTCCAACTTATTGTATATTCCCTTGCCTTGCCTGCACCTCCCCAAATGCAGTGCCTCACACTCCTTTGGATTAAATTCCATTTGCCACTTTTCAGCCCATTTAACTGGACCATAAATATCTTCCTACAGTCTAAAGGTTTACTCCCACTTTCAATGGTACAACTAATTTTCACAATATGTATGAACTTCTTTGTCACATCCCTAACACTTAGTTCTAAATCATTAATATATAAAACAAAACCCAAGGGATCATGTGCTGAGCCCTGTGGAATCCCACTGGTAACAGCCTTCCTGTCAGAAAAATACCTGTCAAAAGTTATCCTTTTTTCCTGCCAATGAGAAAATTGTAGTTCCAATTTATCACACGCCATTGGATCTCATGTGCTTTTACATTTTTGACCATTCTGTTACGTTGCAACCTTCATTGACCTTTCTTCTAAACTATTCAAATAAGTCAGTAAAATTAGACAGGATCTACACTTAACAAATCCACACCAACTCTGTTTGATTTATGTGTACTATTCTGAATAATTTTATACTATCCCTTAGAATTGATCCTAATAATGTGCCCAGCAATGAAATTAAATTAATTGGCCTGTAAATACTCAGTTTGATCCCATCTTTTTAAATAAGTTCTCCAATCCTTTAGCACTACTCCTTTCGGCAGAGATGAATGAAAAATGATGGTAAGAACCTCTGCAGTTTGCATGTCTGCTTCTTTTAATAACCTGGGACATATTTTTTTTACAGATTACGCAATTTATCTACTTTCAAAGATGCTGAGCACTTTAATACTGTATCTCATCCAATTTTTCACATTTTCTCTACAACAGCATCAACTCTTTTTGTGAAATCTTCCAAAAAGTATACATTAAGAACCTTATCCACATCCTCTGTCACTACATTTGTTACTTTTTAGGTGCCTATTTGGTCCTGTTCTAAAAACTGATTGAAAAAAAGTTCTCCTGAAGGCAGTTTTAGAATTTTGTACCTTTAACACTGGCCATATCCCAGTTAACACTGGGACAATTGAAATACCTCACTATTCCTGCATTAATACGTATGCATTTATTGAAAATATTGCTGCAAATTTGTTCTTCTATCTCCCTTGGACTGTTTGGAGGTAAACAGTGTGAGTGTCTTCTTTCTGCCCTTTAGTTCAACATGTATTGTTTCATTTGGTGATCATTTTAACATATCATCCTTTCTTATAGTTGTGATTGTTTCTTTAACCAATAATGCCAGCATTTTTATACTCCTCTCTTTCTTTTCAGAAAACCTTGTCGTCAAGAGTTTAAGGTGCCATTTTTCAGTTTGGTTAAAAGATCACACTTCCATGTTCCTATCAGAACCTATAGCTCATCTGCCTGGCTCACTAAACCCCTTGCATTTAGCTATATAATGTTAAGTATATAGCCAGACTTCATTTTTGTCCATTTTCCATTCTTTGTTTTGCCTTCACAACTTCACTGATTTCTTACCTTCCATTTCTATTTCAGCTTTTCTCCTTGTTGAATCTTGTTGAATTTATGTTCAGCATTTTTCCTCCCCCAGTGAAATTAACTTAAACTCTCTTTAACAGCACTAGCAAACCTACAAAAAGTTTGCAATCTGTTTGTTTCACGTCATTGATCTTTTACAGTCAAAGTCGAGTTTACTGACATATGCATAAATACATGTATGCACGGGTGCAGTGAAAAACTTACTTGCAACAGCATCACAGGCACATAACATCATATAAGCAGCATTCACAAGAAAAAAATATAAATTAAACATAAATTACACACAATTTTTACAAGAATACTATTTGTTGAAACTCTTTCTGATTTCCTGCACTCTAAGTAGTTTTTTTGTTGGAACTTCTGATGTTTTGATCTACATTCTCCCATTAATCAGTAGGAACATCCTTCTCTGCTGTACTATGTTCTATTAGCCAACAATAGATTATTTGGCAAGTCATCTTCCTAATGTTCATGAGTCTTTTGCTGTAGGCTAATTGGTCACTATATTTGCCTTCGTAAGATAAAGTGATAACTCTTCAGGTGAAACTTATTGGCTGTAATGTGCTTAAGGATGTTACTTGGAACTGGTAGTTCAATTACTTCTTTCAAAATCTATTCCAGTTATTTGCTTCAAGATCCACACTGAAAATAAAGAGGGAAGTTGAATCAAGTACTAATTTGGGAGATTTTAGATTGCTTTTCTTCCAGCGTCCATTTGTAACCAAGTTTTACAAAAGTAATCTGCATAAATTTATTTCAAGTGGCAGAGAGGTTAACAGTTGGTCTAGTTTACATCACTGAAAGGCAATGACCATCTCCATCATAATGCCCATAGATGTAGTCTGTTTGGATTTGGTTGAGCAGATTGTGTTTACCATTTGAAGTGGTAGCAGATCATAAATAAAGTTGTTCTATTCTGCATGGTTAATCAGTAGAACCAACTGACACTGATGTTAACATCTGTCAATCAGCAGCAATTGAGTTGAAATCATAGGATTTCTTTTTAAAATGGTAACTGTATGGGAAGAATATTTATCTTCCAATTTCATGCACTGCATTTGGTGCTCATGATGAGTTCTCCTTAGCAGTGGAGAAACCAAACACTAATCCGGTGACTGCTTTCCAGAACCATTACACTCGGTCTGTAAAGATGACACTGACCTTCCGGTTGTCTGACCCTTTCACCCTGCATTGCACTCCCACTGTGATCTGCCTGCCTTTGGCCTCCTACTCTGTTCCTTTGAGCCAACCTAAGGTCAAGGAACAGCATCTCATCTTCCAACTTGGCAATTTACAGGACTTAATATTCAATTCAACTATTTTCAGATTACCTGCCTTTCTAGTTTTGTATCTGCATTAGACAGTTCTAATGAAAGGTGATTAACCAGAAATGTTAACTTTCTTTCTCACTCCACGGATTCTGCCTGACCTGCTCGGTATTTCCAGTATTCTCTTCTTGTTTGAACTAACAAGCATTTGCAGTCTTTTCCATCTCCCGATTTGGCATTACATTCTTTCCCCCCCCTTTTTTTTCCATTTATCTCCTCCTATTTACATCACTTCTAGACAGGTCATCTTTGATTAACCATTCTCCTTCAGCTGGTACCACCATCACTTGTGTCAATCATTCTCTGCCATGTCACAGAGACTACTTCTGTCCATTCCACCCCTCTATCTTCTCTACAACTTAAGCATGTTTGATTTATAACTTTTTTGAGTTCTGATGAAAGATCATCGACCTGAAATGTTAATTCTGTTTCTTTGTCCACAGCTGCTGCCTGGCCCATGAGAATTTCTGGCATTCTCTGTTTTTAGTTTAGATTTCCAGCACTGAAAATTTTCAGCATTTCAAACATTTCTTGATATTTATTCAGATGGTCAAATTTTTTTAAGAAATAGTTAATCTTTAAAAATATGTTTCTGGAGATCTTCTGTTGGCTCAGGCATTAAAGCAGTTGAGTACTGAACATTAGTTGCTACGAAAGTCCCAAATTCACACCTGACCTTAGTTGATGTCGGCAAAGCAAGGATGAGCAAAACTATTGTCCTCCACGACCCAGGGTAAGGGAAAGAGAAAGCAATCGGCTTCCCACTCCAGTCATCAAACAGCCCACTCAATATGCTGACATGTTGTTTTAGTGTGAGTGACTTCAACGGTTTTTTAACAATTATTTCCAAATGCAACCCATCACAAGTGTCATCTTTGTAGAGTGGCTGTGATGCAGTGTTATTCTGCAGCATGACAAATAGGCATTTTGGAGCTAAGGGTCACATCATATAGGTCATGCATACAGAAAGCAATCTTTGAATTCTAACTTCAGAACTGTGCATAGGATGAGACAGCAGTTTACAGCTTTCGAGCTGCTAAGCAGCAGTAACTGTCATCAGGAAACTTACTTTGTGTGTCTAAACATTAGGTTCCTGTCTTACTTCTGTTTTTATGTGGCACTGCACACATACACACAGAGTCAGTAACTTCAATTAGGACTGCAAAGGGCATGATCTTGAATGGAATTCTTGAGCTGAGAGGTTGGGCTGTGATTAGATGTTGATTTTTTTTTCCTGTAATTCCTTTGCCAAAGTGAACTGGCATTATTAAAAGAAATCTGTGTGAAAAACCTTTTGGCTTCAACTTTAACATGAAACGTTTGAGTTCTGACGAAGCGTCTAGATTTGAAAAGTTACCCGTACCTCCTTCCAGAGATTCTACCTGACCTGCTGAGTATTTCCAGCAGTTTTTGTTTTTATTTCAAATTTCCAATGTCTGATTTTTTTTTAAAAACTTATTTTCATGAAGCTTTCTATTTTGCATAAGACCTCCTTGCAGACAAAATCTATGTTGAGAAGCTTTTAGAATGTCTTGAATAAACTTGCAGGATTGAACTTTTACTGATAAATGTTGGTTATACCTCACACTCGCAGATTGACAAAAAAAACTTCCATTATTGATAATGAGAGCTTGTTAATGTCTGCAGAGCTCATTGGTGTGAATGGAGCAGGTATTAATTTCTGTGGCTAGAACTGGTATTGTGAATAACTTGTTCGGCACATTATTCATTATTCCTACTGAATGGTGCTACTGAACTTTAGTAGCACTATTCTACTAGTTAATAGTAGTTTTGTTGCTGTTGCAACCCTTAAATTTGTGCAATCCTGAAAACTCAATTCAATAAAAATTGGAGCAAATGCCTAAAAATAGGCAATGATGTTTTTGGTCAAAATATTTTAAAGAAGTTGAACTCTGCTACACAGTAGAAGCTATATTTTTGAAAGATTACATGGTAGGCTTGAGAGAATTTGAGGGATAGTTTTTAAATCAGAATGCCTCTGTTGTTTACCAAGCTACACAGCAGGAAGCTTGGGCTAGGATATATACAAATGTGCTAAAATGCCACTATGCAGGAGTTCTGTTAGGGTTTGTTCTGTGGGTGTGGAAAGCGATTTTTCTTACTTGCAACATGTGCTAGAAGTCATGGACATAATTGGCATAGTTCCTAGACTTTCTGTGGCAGTGCATGATTTCAAGAGTTATGCCAGCTCTTAAAATGGTGATCCCTAACAGAAATGGCAGCTTTACTTAGTGGGGCTGAAGTGGATTGCAGAGGTCCAAGTCTGGCATCTCCTTCAGAAGGATCTACTGTGTGAGCTGGAGGTGGGCACCCAGGGGAAGCATTAGTATCACCAATATAAAAGAGGAACAAAGCTTTACCTTGAACATAAGACAATTAGTTTGTCAGTGAGGATTGTATTGGTGATGCCAATGGTTGACTCCCCTTAAGCAGCCTTGGATCAGCAAGCCTCTTTAACCTGTGTTTGAATGGACTTCTATCAAACTGTTAGGGCTTGTACATGTAGTCAAGGCCCAAACAGTTTCTTTAGCAGGTGTTTAATGCTCCAGTTTTCTTGTAATGATGTCAAACTTGTTGCAGACCAATTGACGCTGCTGATGCACATCCAGTGTCAGTAAAGTCAATTGGTCTTCGAGTGTAGTTGCCTTCAAGTTTAGTTGCATCACCTCAGGGAATTCCAAAGTGCTTTACAGTGATGTTATCAGTGTCATCATCACAAGTTGAATGCAGAAAAATTCAACCCAGAGCACTCAGACATCATTTTCAATTTCATGTACTGTATATCAGATTCAACTCTAATTCACCACAACAGCTCTGAGATTAAGTATGATACAGTCTGGAGAGAAATGTTAATATAATGATGAAAGATGAAGAAACAAAAATAAAAGATAAATATTTGATTAGTAAACCACTTTCACATTAATAAATTTAGTGTCCATTTCATTATTTGTTTGGATTGACTAAAGTAGTCTTGACTGGTACAGATGAAACAAAAATTATAATGAGTGTTGTAATAGCTTAGGAGGACATGGGTAAGCTAGCAGAATGAACATTTACACTGTATGTGATAAACGCAATTCAGTGTAGATGAATGTGAAGTGTATTTTGGAATTAAGAATAAAGAAATAGCTCCCAGTGGAGATCTCTGCCATGCAAGCACAAAAATCTTTGGTATTATATCAAGGATTATTGAATACAAAACATGAAGCAAAAATAAAATTAGAGGTACATGTAATGTGCTCGTTTAGGCACAGCTGTTAAAGGAAAGATAAGGCGGTGGAAAGGGGGCTATATTATGAGGCAGAAAATAAATTTGGTTTGGGCATTATTTGAAAGAGTTGAGGTTACTGAGAACTATAGAGAGAATCAAGACTTTGGAGGGTTACGAAATGATTGTCTTCTCAGACTTATTACATAGAGAATGCCTCGTAAACCAATGTAAATTTGAGAGTGGAATTCTCTAGAAAGTTTTGTGTCATTGACTCTCAAACTAAAGTATAGGTTGACATTTGGTTGATTTAGAACTTTAACTAAAACAGTAAAAGAAACTGCAAGTTAGTCAACAGTTAACAGAAACTGCCTGTCAGTGGCAGTTAACAGTTAAACAGTCAATCAGGTACAAGTGATTCTCTGAATAAGAAATAATTACTATGAGCAGGTGGCTGAATCAGGACTTGTAACCAGGGTGGGGTTCGAAAAGGTGTATAAATGTAAACGGTTTCTGTTGGTGCTGAGTGCTCCAAAATGGAGTGCAAATTATTTGAAGGTTGAGGATTCAGCAGGGGTTATGTGTGGTGGAAGAGAAAGGTGCTGCAGTTTGTTTTCAATACTTGTAGTGGCTTGTGTATGCTTGAGGCAGTAACTATTTCAAATTTTGCCAGATGTTTAATTGCTTAGTGCAGGTTATTGTGTTTATAAAAAAAACTGCAACAGCCTTTAAATAATAGACTAAAATATGCAGAGCAAGTTGTGTGGTTTGTGAATATTGAAACTCTGCAGAGTAAATGCATTGGCAGTAGATGTCTCTAGCTCTGAATCTGTGATCAGGAGTGTGATTTGGGTACACTAACACATTAGAATTGGGGGGGGGGAGGATTATCTGGGCACTTCATCATAGACCTTGGTCATACCTTGTGGGGTTAATTGAAAACAGGTAAGGAGTGGCATTTTTGATAAGGGGAATTTGAGTGATATAGAGAGAATAAAAAGCTGCATAAACTAATCCTATCCAACAGGTACAATGTTGTGGCAACCTGTGAGGATAGCGCTAAAGACTGTCCAAAGGCTTGAGAAAGAATGAAAGTGTAATGTTCTGGTTTTAGGGCATTTGGAAATTAGGGGGATATAGCATACTTTTTAAACAGAATTGAAAATCTGTCAGTATGTTCCCCATCTGGGATGGAAACATCTCAAATTCAGTTGAATGCTTTTTGGCAGAGGAGTGGATCAAATCATGAGGAATAAGCAGGCATGAGGATTTGTAAAGAATGCTTGGAAGCTAAACTAAAGAACTGGACCTCAAGAATAACTCAAGATTATTACCTGAGCCATCTGCAGATTGAGATAGAGATAAACAGATTAAGCAGGTGAACACAGCTTTAAAAAAAATGTGTATGGAAAATAGGGATTCTATTTCTTGGGATATGTGGAACATGAAAGAATTGTAAAGAAAGGAAGTGCAGTGCAAGGCTAGGCTTCACCTGGAGCAGATTGGGGGTAGTTTCAGTGGAAAGCATAAACAGTTAAAACAGTAATGAATTTGAAAATGGCTCTAAGGAATGACAAATCTCCAGGACCAGAATGATTCAAACCCAGGGTTTTAAAAGAAGCAGGTGGGAACATTGCAGATGCCACACCTATAAGGTTCCAATTGTCTTTATTCAGAAAACTGTTCTTTATACTGGCAAATGGCACATGCCCCACTGCTATTCAAGGAAGGTTAGAGTGGGAATCTAAGAAACTGCCAAACAGTCAATTTAACACTTTTTGTCAGAAAGTTACTAGTGATTTATAATAAAGGATAATGTCTCAATATCATCAAAAAAGATGGAGACACATGTTGCATGTCCAGATTTCTAATGTGTTTTCAGGTGATAGCAATCCTCACTTTGACCAAAGGTGACTAATTGCTTCCAATGGGGAGAGTGGGTATCTTTTGAGGAAAGGTTGGACAGACGAGAGTCTAGAAGACAGAGGAGGACTTGTTTGAGAGATATAAAATTCTGAGTAGTTTTTTCAGGGTGGGTGTGGAGAGGATGTTTCCTCTTGTGGCATGAAGAATTTTGGGTCATCCATTTAAGAAGGGGGGCAACTTTTTTCTTTCAGAGGGTCGTGAGTCTTTGGAACTCCTACTCAAAGGAACGCAGAGTTTTTAAATATCTTTAGGCAGAGGTAGATAGTCTCTTGATAATGGGGTGAAAGGTGACAGCAGGTTATAGATTGTAGGTTTAAGGTTACATTCAAATCAGCCTAAATCTTTCTTGATGGTACATCAGGCTCAAGGGGCTGAATGTTCACTGCTGATCCTAATTCTTATTTTCATAATAATGTCAAATTGTGAAAAATTCTAATTACTTGCATTATATTTGTGTCTTTTGCAAAAATGTATTTATGAGAGAACAAGATCGTAATATGCTGTTTTACCTTTTGTTTTGCTGTGCAAGCAATAATCTAAAATAAAATGGATTCATTTCAGAGTTAGACCTATATTTAAACGAGACTAGAGGGAGTTGATTTCAGTTAGATTTGCTCTGCTTGTCATTATTTTTGACACTTATTTTGCAGGCTGAAGATAGAGGAAATAAGGAAGCAGTATAATTTTTGTGTTTTGCAGCTAATTGTGTGAAATGGAGGATGAGACCCACCTCCATTGAGTGATGTCTGATTTTTTTTTGTATATATTTCTGGGCAGATTTCTTTTCAGCAGATTTGGACACCATAAAAGGCTGCCCTGCCAAGTACAACTTCTTTTTTTGTTTTGCATCAGAAGTTATGCATTTAAGATAAATTATGCTTTAGGGTAAAATTCCTTACTTAATTGTTTGCCAAAGACTTGGCTGTAAGTAACAGACAGTTTAGAAGAGCTTTAGCAGAATGCGGGAGCAGCCATTGTGAGGTGCACTGTAGGGAGTGAAGAATGCGATGATACAATGAGAACCATGTGTTAGGGCAATTGATGAAGGGAAACATTTGCCAATGACTACTTTTTCCCAATCATTCCTTGGCTGGATCCATTTTCACCATCTCTTTGTATGTTCAAATGCGTTAGAAGTTAATGCAACCCTTTCCAACTGAATATTTGTCTTGGGGAGGAAAAAGACAAGGTCTGCCCATCATCTCATTGGTTAATGTGTGTAACCAACAGCTGGTTCACAATGTAGAACTTTTAGGAGATGGTGAGTTCCACTCGCCCTTTTGAGAAGGTGGAATAAAATAGGACAGGAGTTTTTTTTTGTTTCTGAAGCTGTCCAAAATATAGAGGATGTGATCGTCTTGTAAAAAATTGGGTGGATATTCTACCTCTTGTGGTGCTCTAGAAGCAACTTAAAGACTTTATATAAATGCATGTTGTTGTTGAATGAATTTAAGTATTTATTGGCTCATTCGTATAATTATAAGCATCCACCAACATACAAAAGTAGATTATGTATTTTCTGAAGGGAGAATGGTTAATTGTCCAGACTGTAAGCTAAGCGGGCCCAATAAGCACAGCTGAGAGAGAGGGTATGGCAACAGTCCAGATTTATTTAATGGGTCCAGAAACAGAATTGGTTATCTGACCAGAAAACAGAGTGGGAATAAGTAGGTCTTTCCCAGGTTGATAGGCTATGACTATTGAGGTACTGTAGGGATCAGTTCTATTCACAATCTATATCAATAATTTGTCCAAAGGGACCAAATTTGCTGACAATACTAAGCTAGGTAGGATTTTGAGTATGGAGAAGGATGTAAGGAGGCTTCCAGGGGACATAGATGAGGCAAGTGATGGGCAAGAGCACGACAGGTAAAACACAATGTGGGAAAAATGTGCAACAATCCACTTTGGTATACATATCAAAAAGGCAGAGTATTTGTTAAATGGTGAGAGATTGGATATTGTTGATGTCCAAGGAGACCTAAGCATGATTGTACACAAGCTGCTGAAGGCCAATGTGCAGATACAGCAAATGGCATGTTAGTCTTTATTAGGAGGGGGTTTGAATAAGAGAGTAAGGAAATCTTACTGCAATTGTATACGGCTTTTGTGAAACTGCATATGGTATGTGTACAGTTTTGGTCTCCTTGCCAAAGAAAGCATGTAATTGCCGTAGAGAGGACACAGCACAGCTTCAGTAGACTGGTTCCAGGGATGGCAGGTTTGCTGTATGAGGAGAAACTGAGTAATCTGGGATTGCATGCTCCAGACTTTAAAGAATGAGAGGAGATCTCATCGAAGCATACATAAAATTCTTAGAGGACTTGACAGGCTAGATTTAGAGGATGTTTCCCCTGCCTGAGGAGTTTGGACCAAGGATCACAGTTTCATAATAAAGGATAGGCTATTTAGGACTGAGATAAGGAGAAATTTCTTCACTTAGAATGGTGAAACTTTGAATTCTCTACCCCAGTCGATGCTTAGTCATTGTGCTCATTCAAAATGCAGATCGCTGCATTTCTAAACAAGAAGGGAACCAAGAAATTTGGGGAGAGAGATGGGAAATAGGACTGAAGTGCAAGATCTTAATTTTAATGAATAGTGAAGCAGGATTTGAGATCCAGCTGGCCTAATCATGCTCTGATTATGTTCTTACAAAAGAGAAGTCCTACTACTGGAAAAAATATGCAGGGTCTCCTAGAGCAGTTTCTATTGGTCTTCATTGATTGCATGGTGAAGTGTGCACGCAACTTGCTCATCCCATTTGTCCCTTCAGTTTGTAGTTGGAGTTCTACCATTGCGCAGGACACCGATTTGTATATTTAAGCAGCCCTGGATCTACCTCAGGCAGGCAGCCACCTGCCCACTTACTAATCAACCTGAATACTGCAGAAGGTGAGCATGGGACATTTAAGGGGTAGTTTAGTTTACCTTAATTTCAAACTGTTAATCACCATTTTTAAAGAGGTAAAACTAATGAACAGTAGTTGAATTTCTGCCCCACATTTTACCCTGCAATGTCACGCTGCAGTGCTAACCTATTTATGCAGTCAGTTCATGAAGTTCAGCCTGAATCCAGAGCCTTTTGTATTAGAATAACTATACCATCAATCAAGTGAGTCAAGCTAACATTGGTGCTGACCAGTGAAGTGTATGTTGTTTTCTCTTATTAGTTTCCTGTTATTTATCTGCTGATGAGATCACACCTTTATTGTTGCTTCCTGGATGGTGGCGGGGGAGCTTAAATTGTTCTCTAAACTGATAATGGGTAAATTGATTTTTTTTTAATGTAAAATGATTTGTAATCCATTGCCTATAATTGATCCTTGATTTCAATCTTGTCCACTGTTGTGGACCGTTCTGGCTCCGGAGGTCCACAGATTTGCTAACAGTTAAATAAAGACAGACCTGTGTGCTAAATCTAGTGTGTGAATAACAATATACCCAATGTGTTGCCCAGATAAATAGATCAAATTTTATAAATAAATTAACTTGTTTAAAAGGTCATGAATCTCTTTAACAATTTATTGAAAACTATTTTTTATCTTTTTGAATTTTCCTTTTGTGGATATGATATTCTACCTACCTATCATCATTCTTGTGGCTCTCCCATCATTTGCCCATCCTTTTATGTATCCATTTTCAAATATAATTCCTTATATGTGGATCATTCCAATCTTACTTCGCAACTTCTTTGCATCCTTGTTCTGACCTTGGCGAACAGCATCACTGTAAGGTTGCCAATGCAGCCATATGTACCTCACTTCTACTATCTGGATCTCTAACTGCTGATTTAAATTATTATTAATGCTGAAGTCAACACATAAGATGATTGAAATATGCACTTGGTCTTTACCCGAGATAGCACAGTAGCAGATAGTCATTTGTAGTTTTGTGGTATAACTTACGTAACAAGGGTTGAAAGTGATTAGAAACCTATAGGAAGGTTTAAGTTGAGTATTTGTTATGTTTTAAATTAGTATTAAACCTAAACAATGTACACAGCTAGTTTAGTCTACTGACCTGACTATGATACTACAGACTTGTGATCCAGAACTAGCTGTGTCGCTATCCAAGGTGTTGGCACCTACTCAACAATGTAGAAAGTTACCCAGGTATGTCCTGTCCATGAAAATCAGAACACATCCAATTGTCCTAATCATTGCTGTTAGTCTACTCTCAATCACCAGCCAAGTGATGAAAAGAGTGCTCAACTGTGTCATCTTGCAGCACTTCAATGCCAATAACCTGCTGCAGATACTCAATCTGGGTTTTGACAGGCCTGCTCCATTGCAGCTTTCGGTCCAGTGATGGAGCGAAGAGTTCAATTCTAGAGGCAAATTGCTACAGGCATGCCAAGCAGTGACTAAGTCCAACAAAGGAGATTCTAACTCCCTTCCTTAGAAAATCAGCAGCATTTTATTGCCAAACAGTCCACCTCCAACATCTTGGGAGTTACCACTGACCAGAAACTTAGATGGACCAGCTACATAAATATTATGTCTACAGAACAAGTCTGAGCTTGGGTATCCTATGGAATGTCACTCATCTCCTGACACCCCAAAGCTCCTCCACCAAAATGTAAAATGATAAACCTGAGTTAAGTGGCTTTTAATTAAGAGTATATGTTTTCCAAATAGAGTGCATATTCACCTAAACAGTGTGCTTTGGGCAGATGATGTGATCTGCTGTGAGGTAGTGGTTATTAAAGAAATGAGGATTGTTAAATTTGCGCAAAATTATTTCCGAAGTTTAACCCGTATTGTCCACATCCACTTGATGATGTCAGCTTTATGCCCCATTGCCTGAGAACTTTGTGAATACTGTTTTTTAAAAAAAAACAAGCGTTGCTGGTACTTAGAAGCATAACACCCAAAGGGCTAACTGAAGGCTAATTTAGTGTGGAGCAAAAACCAGCAGAGTACATTAAGGACATGCTCTCTATAATCTTATGATAGTATAACCTTCCCCAGCAGGTGCACATTAGAAGTGGGCATGGGGAATATTGATCGTTGGAAGAGTTATCCCTATCCTTTCAGCCATGATTTTCTTGGTGGTAGAAAAGCAGTATAACCTTGATCACAATTGAATTGTCTATCATATATTCTAATTGATTTAAAAATGAGGTCATATGACATCTGTGAGATTATTTCATTTAATTTTTGTGTGACTGCTGTTTAGCCTTGTTCTTAAGTCTGTTTATTAAGTCATTGCCGTCAGGGATAAAATATCTAATACTTGTACTTGACAGCAGTCAGTTCAATAACTAAGGTTTCTTGACTAAGCTGAAGCTAACTCAAAGATGAAATTTCAACTAAATGCACAGAGCATGAGATCATTCCAATCAATACAATGCCTAAATGCCTCACTTTAGTACATGACATCATTGTTAGACATTGAGTGGTGGGATGGATTTCATTCTGTATGAATTCCCATGTTAAGATGAGAATTTAGTCATTCATCGTTCTTGGCATACTGTGTGCAGAGATATGAGAATGCCTTAAGGTAGCATGAGCAATCCAAGTCTATAGTGTAACCTATAATGAAGTAAGCAAAAAAAATGTCTATTGCATTCTTTTGTAAATCATTTATAAAAGTCAGAGATTAAATCTAGGTCTCCTCTTATTCTCCTTTTGGGTATTGTAGAACAAAACTCTGCAGATGGAATAGACAAAAGGCAAAGCTTGCAGAACTAATCTGGCTGTCTGATTTATAATGTATGATGTAATCTTTAATCCATTACATTACTGCAGACAAATGAAAGTAAACCATGATTTTATCTCTTTATATCATTCTTATTTTTATTTTTTTCCATGCATGTTTTAAATTCTGCCACTTTGTCTTCAAAATAGTGCATTACTCTCAATAAAATTAGCTGTTCTTTTACCTGATGAACTCCCCGTCAAAAGATACTCCAAAGAATTTTATTTTTTTAACAGGAATGTAATTAGATTTGTTATTTCTAAAGTTCGGGTTCATTGGGTGTAATTATTAGTATTACTGGAAAATTAATATTAATTAATATGAGAATAATTATGAATGTAGAGGTAAGCTTAGTCGTAATGTTAGAAGCACTAAAAGCCAAATGTGAATGGCCTATAAAATTTGATTCTGAACTGAGATTACATGTTTGAAATCCCTCAAGGATTTTTTAGTTCACAATATGTATTATGAAATTAACAATAGTTTTAATTGGTTGTGGGCCTTTCTACAACTTGCCAATGGACATAATTGATATGAATGCCAATGGCCTTTGTATACATTTTTGATTCTTACTGAAGGATTAAATACTCCAATATAATCATTGTCTCTCAATGAACCTTCAGTCAACAATAGATTACTCTTATGAAGTGTAATTAGTAGTTCAGCATGGCAAGATGTATGGCAACATCCCAATCTGGTAACAGTGCTTTGGAACTGAATTTCAAAGGCATCATTTTGTGTACTGCACTTTTTTATTCTTTATCATTTTACTTTTGTCAGAGTTGATGTTGGTGCAGAATTGGCTATGTTTCTGTTTGGGGAAGGGAGATCCAGTAGCTTTAATTTTGAATTGGAAGAGTACAGCTTCATCTTTCTCCACATTTGGGTTATTTTCTTCTTTAAAAATGTACCAGGTTTACAGTTCCTTTGTTGGTACCACTGGTTAGGTTACTTCTGCAGCACTAGTTAAGTTAAATCAAAATCATTTTAATGAAAGTGTTATAACATTGCTTACTGGTGGTGTAAATCTTTGTGTGGCATATTATCTGCAGAAAGTATTGCAGACTTGCACTAAAACAATGACATATTAGAATATTCAATGCATTGGCAATAATGTTATGGTATTTTAATAGCAGAAATGCATCACAGCACTTTTGGACTGGAAAGTAATATCTGGACTGATAGCAGAACAATGATGTCGCATTGAGTTAATTCTGAGATTCATAGATAGATTCTTAGAGTTATATAGCCCTTCAGCCCAACTCGTCCATGCCGACCAAATTGCTCTTTCTAAGCTAATACCATTTGCCTGCATTTGGCCCATATCATTCTGAACTTTTCCTATCCATGTACCTTCCCAAATGTTTTTTAAATGTTGTAATACCATCTCCTGTGGTAGCTTGTTCCATACACCCACCACCCATTGTGTGATAAACGTGCCCCTCAAATCCCATTTAAATCTTTCCTCTCTCACTTTAAACCTTAGATTTCTCTGACCTTATAAAACTCTATAAAGGCACCCCAAAGCTGCCTTTGCTTGAAGGAAAACAGTCCCAGCCTATCCAATCTTTCCTTATAGCTCAAGTTGTCCAGTCCAGGCAACACCCTTGTTAATCTTTTCTGCACCCTCTCTAGCTTAATCACATCCTTGCTATAGTGTTGACAACCAGAACTACACAAAGTACTCCAGCTGCAGTCTAGCCAATGTCTTGTACAACTGTAACACGACAGCCCAACTCTTGTACTCAATGCCACGCCTATGCAGAAACGAGTGCCATATGCCGCCTTCACCACCTTGTCTGTTGGCTAGCTCACCTTGTATTCCAGATGTTCTAACCTTCCAGACCAGCCTACTACACAGGACCTTGTCAGAGGCCTTGCTAAAGTCCATGCAGACAACATCTACCTGTCTACCTCATGGGCACCTCTTCAAAAAAAAAAGCTCAATCAATTTCATGAGACATAATATCTCATGTTTATAAAAAAACATGCTGACTATCCCTAATAAGTCGTTGCCTTTCCAAATGCAAATTAATCCTGTTTCTCAGAATCCCTTCCAGTAATGTTTCCACCACTCCTATAAGGCTCACCAGCCTATAGTCATTGTCCTTGCAGACCTTCTTAACAAAAGGCACAACATTAGCCATATTCCAGTCTTCCGGTACCTCACCTGTCACTAACGAAGGTACAAAAATCCCTGCTAGGGCCCCAGTAGTTTCTTCCCTTGCTTCCCACAACATTCTTGGATACACTTGGTCAGGCCCTGGAGATTTATCCACCTTTGTGCCTCAAGACTGCCAACACCTCTTTCACAATGTCTTTATGTTTCAGGATATCACTATTCTCTTTCTGGAACTCAGTAGGTTCCATGTCCTCCTCCACAATAAATATAGACGAGAAGGATTCATTTAAAACCTTGCCCATCTCCCATGGCTCCACATATACATCACCACACTGATCCTTAAGGACATCTACTTTTTCCCTATCTACTCTTTTATTCTTAATATATTGATACAATCTTTTAAGATTCTATTTACCTTTAAGTTCCAGGGATATCTCATGTCCTCTTTTTGCCTTTCTAATTTCCTCCTTAAATATATTCCTACGTCCCTTATACATAGAACATAGAACAATTACAGCACAATTCAGGCCCTTCGGCCCACAAAGCTGTGCCGAACATGTCCCTACCCTAGAAATTACAAGGCTTACCTAGTTTGGATAAGTACAGGGATTGGAGGGGTTTAGAGGGACATGGGCCACATGTGGACAAAGGGGACTGAGTTGGTGGGTACTATGGTCAGCATGGACAAGCTGGGCTGAAGGGCCTGTGTCCACACTATTTATGACCCTATGAATAGATTGCAGGGAGATAAGTGAGAGAATAGGATTGATGGCAAAGACTTGATGTGTCAAATGGCCTTCACCATATCATAAGAAATATGAAATATATTCAATGACTCCACCGTCTGAGGTCTGTGGTGCAGAGAATTCCAAACAGTCACAACCCTCTAACAGAAGAATTTCTCTTCACCTCCATCTGAAATGAAATGATACCCCCTAATTCTAGATATTCTCCATGAGGAGAAACACCTCAGCATCCACCCAGTGAACCAACCCGTCTCTGAATCTTACATGTTTTGACAAGGTTACCTGTCATTGTTCTGAACTCTAATTCATTTAGGCATGGTAGTGTAACAGTTAGCGTAACACTATTACAGCGCCAGCGACCCCAGTTCAATTCCAGCCACTGTCTGTAAGGAGTTTGTACGTTCTCCCCGTGTCTGCGTGGGTTTCCTCCGGGTGCTCCGATTTCTTCCCACATTCCAAAGATATACGGGTTAGGAAGTTGTGGACATGCTATGTTGGCGCCGGAAGTGTGGTGACACTTGCAGGCTGCCCCCAGAACATTCTACACAAAGATGCATTTCACTGTGTGTTTCGATGTACATGTGATGAATAAAGAAATTTTTAAAAAATCTTAAAAACCTGGTTGACCTTTATTCATATACCAACTCCTTCAATCTCTCAAGGGACTCACTTGATCCTAGCTCCCTGAACCTGACATCTGCCTCCTTTTTCCTGACCAGGGTCTCAATATTCCTCATTAACTAAGGTTCCCTAATCCTGCCAGTTTTGCACTCTAACAGGAGCTCTTCCTATGTCACTTTTAAAAGTCTCTCACTTGCCAGATGTCCCTTTACCTGCTAACAGCCTCTCTGTCAACCCTTTGCAAGTTCCTGTCTAACACCATCAGAATCAGCCTTGCCCCAATTTCAGAGTTTGATTTGTGGACCAGTCCTAGCTTTTTCCATAACTTTTAAGGTTGATAGAATTATGGTCACTGGCCCCAAACTGCTTCTTCATTCACACCTCAACTACTTGCCCAGCTTCATTTCTTTAGAGGAGATCGACTGTAGTCCCTTCTCTAGTAGGGGCATCTGCATAGTACTTCAGAAAACTTTACTGGACACATTTAACAAATTCTGCCCCATCTAGTCCCTTAGCATTATGGCAGTCCCAGTCAATATTAGAGGAGTTAAAATCACCTGTTTTTACAATCCTGATATTCCGACACCCATCAGCAATTTCCGTACATATTTGCTTCTCTAATTCCTGCTGACTATTCGGGGGCTTATTGTGTAATCCTATCAAGTGATCACACCTTCCTTATTTCTATGTTCTACCCATATAGCCTTGTTGGACATTCTCTGTAGAATATCCTCTCTATTTACTGTCATGATGTTCTCCCTGATCAATAGCACAAAACCTGTTCCTCTCTTACCTCCACTGCTTTCATCGCAGAAGCATTGATACCCTGCGACATCAAGCTGCCAGTCCCGTTTATCTCTCAATCATGTTTCTGTTATAATTATAATATCACAATCCCTTGTGCCAATCCATGCTCTGAGTTCATCTGCCTTGCTTGTCAAACTTCCTGCATTAAAGTAAATGTAGTTTAGCCGATCAGAGCTTCCTCGCTCTCTGTTATACCCCTGATGGGCTTTCTCCTATATTTGCTTGCTTTAACCTCTATATTTGCTTCAGTTTTCTCATCTGTTAGATGACAATTTTGAGTCCTGATGTAGCAATTAATATAGCTAAATTGCTGCCCACTGGCAGCCTTTTTATTTGACCTTTATCAGCGAACCATTTTTTTCCCAAGTAGGAACAGTTAGAACCTGGGAGATGTAATTTCTGACTTTTACTTAATTAACAAAGAGAAAGGGTGGTCACAGTTCATTTGCACTCCAATAAGAGCCCACAAAAATCTGTTTAAAGAGAGCAGGTAGGGTTTTGTATCCTCCATGTGCTTATTTAGCTTGGGGAACCTACAACTATTTGAGTTGAAGACAGATAAAAGATGAGAGGATATCATTACTATATTAGATAAACCATCACCAACTTCCTACAACTACTTCACCACATTTAATTCTGGAGTGTGTTTTTTTTTCTTTCTTTCAAAGTTTGGTTATTGTGGTGATGATTTAAAGGAACTTTGAATGTATTTGAAGGTAACAATACAAAATGCTGCTCTGGGAATTTCTGCTTGATCATAAATGGTCAATCAGGAGCACAGTTACAGGGAAAAAGAGAATACTTGTGAACTGAAGGCAGGTTTGTTCCAACATGCACTGTATTTTAGAAGTGTGAAATTGCCTCTCATACTCACCTAATGTTCCTGTAAATACCACTGGTTTTCAGTTTCAGTGCCATCACTTTTGGGTATGAGTTTGGCGCCTCCCATGATGCTTATTCTGTTGAGAGAGTCATAGTGCAGTTATAGTGATGCTGAGTGACCGTGGCAGCTGTCCTCTAAAGAAACTACTGTCGTCCTTCACCATCTGGAGAAAATGTACACACCAGAAACTGCAAAGGAGACATTTTAGAAGGAGAAATTTAGAGAGGGCAGTGTTCCATTTTAATCTTGCTGTGCAATAGTTTCCTCAGTTTTTATTTTTAGCTCAGGTTGGGGGAATGTATATTCTGTTTTTTTGGTTTTAAAATAAATTTAGTCTCAATAAAGCAAGACAAAATGCAATTTGGATTTTTAACCTGAATGTTTCACAGCTTTTGCTTTTGATTCCTTTCCCACCAGCACTTTTACTGTTCCAGGCTTTCTCACCAACTTCACGTCACTGAGCAGCTCCACGTAACTGGGATTGGTTAGTAGTCTGTATGAGCATTTTGAAAGGCTTGTGCAACATTTAAAACAAAAATAAATGAAATGGAAATTCTGCACGTTTGATATTTATTAGTCATTCAGCATCAAACGGGCTCTTCAGCTCACTGAGTCCACACTGACCATTGGCACTCAGTGAAACTAATTCCCAATAGCTCCCCCATAATTTTACCACTTGCCTACACACTAGAGATAATTCATAGTGGCCTGTTAACCCAACAACCTTCACTTCTATATGATATGGAAGGAAACGAGAGGACCAGGCCGAAGCCCTCGTGGTCAAATGGAGAACGTGCAAACTCCACATAGACAGCACCAGAGGTTAGGTTTGAACTTTGGTCACTAGAAATGTGAGGCAGCAGCTACAAGCTATGCCACTATGTTGTCCTGTTTTTAACTGAGTTATTTTAAAATAAAACTGTTTTCCAAGCAGGCCTTTGAGGGTGTTTTCAGTTTTTATTGGGCTTATTTACTTTATTTGCCTTCTGGAAGAAAGGTTCAAAGAATTGAAAATTACCACATTTCCCACAATTAACATATTTAATCTGTGTTGCTATTTAGCGGGGATTCATGCTTTAGTTTAGAAGTTGGACAACTTAATGTCATGTGTCATGGTGTATGTTACAGCTGCAGTGAAAACACTAATTTCAAGGTTAGTTGCTTAATTGTAAAATACAGAACATTAAGAGCTACAGATCTTATCATCTGTCTGCTGGTCCAACATCATCAGTCATCACACTGGTTTCTTCCAGCTTGGTACTGGGTGACCAGCTACCATCCATCAGTGTGACCCTGTGGAGCAGAAGACATCCCCCAGCATGAGTGGCCAACTTTTCCCAGAAGGCAGTGAGGTCTTGCATCAAGGATCGCCAGCTGACGAAGCTGTCACTGAAATTGAATATTTGAATGTCTTTGACAATCTCAAGTATTCAGATAGGTGTGCACCATGAAAATGTAAAAAAAATGATTAAAATATTTTTAAAACCTAAAAAAGACATATACTTAAAACAGCAAGGTACATTTTAAACTTGCTACACCAAATAAAAATGGCTGTTCTCACAGCAGCTATGTGATCCCATTGATTTTAATGGAACTGATATACCTGCAGCAAGTTAACCTGGTGCAGATTCAGTGGGCAGGTTTCCCAGCCTGAGAACTGGGGGTCTCCTGGCACAGTGTGGGAACTTAGGGACCACCAGATAAATGTAATGGAAGCCAGTGTTGCAGAAACTGTTAAAGAATCCCTAAGTTTCCACTGAGTACTATATGTATCGAAAAGGGCAGATCTTAGCAGAACTGCTGGCATTTAAGAGGGAGATCTAGCTTAGTGGGTTACATCACATAATTGGCCTTTGAGCCATTTATCTCACCACCTATATTGTCATAGTCTTTAAAAATAGTGGTCAGGTGTTTCCAACAGGTCAAGCAGAGTGAACAGAAAGAGAAACAGAGTCAATGCCTCAGCTCCAAGATCCTTTGTCAGAACTCAATTATTGCTCTGTCCTGGAATAGCCATATTTTGATAGTGTTGCTGCAATTGACTTTGTTTCTCTTTCTGCAGATGCTGGGTGCTTGCATCATCTTTCTGTTGAGTCAGTTTTCATTCTGTTGTAGGCAATAATGGTTTTCTACAGGTTGGCGATAAAGGCAGGCCTATATATATATATATATATATATATATAATCTCAACATAATTATAATGTAATTATGATTCACCAGTGAAAAGAAATGTACTGCCAGTGAATATTGTGAAATATATGAAAAACTTGCTGATTCTATAAACAATTTTATGGCAAGAGTAAATGATCTAGCAGGAATACTGACTAGTTTTTATTTTATTGTGTGACTGTCTTAACACTCTGCCATTAAGTACCAGATCAGCAACATAGCAGGTACTATTTATAATTGGCAGTCAATGAATGTGTCCTAATAGGTATTATTTATTCTAATGTGTCTAACTTTTAAAGTGGCTGGATGATGCTGTTAAGTACATGTAAAGCTCGTTGTGTCACCATGAAAATATAAAAACAAGATCTCAATGTGGATTCAACTGCAGTCTTTAATTTCTGATTTATTCAAATTGACAGATAAATTAGCTATGGCATTTATGAGAGAGGAGAAAGGCAGTGAAAGACATTTTATCATACAAAGCCAAGCTTCTTGGAGGCATGATTGCTAGTGGTATGGCAAAAGGAGCAGGGCTGCAGAAGAAGCAAATGAAGAACAGAGTTTACAGGGCCAGGGCAGAGTATTACATGGCTAAAGGAGATAACAGAAATTGGAAGTGGTGTTGAGTGATTTGGTTCTAATGTTGCACAACCAGAACAGGGTGCTAATGTATTGGTTTTTTATTGTCACTTGTACCGAGGTACAGTGAAAAACTTGTCTTGCATGCCGATCGTACGGGTCAATTCATTACACAGTGCAGTTACATTGAGTTAGTACAGAGTGCATTGAGGTAGTACAGGTAAAAACAATAACAGTACAGAGTAAAGTGTCACAGCTACAGAGAAAGTGCAGTGCAATAATGTGGGGGATAGGATATATGTTTTGGGTGAGCTAAATAGTAGAGGGTTGTGGATGGAAGGTTGGCCAAATGTTGGAATTGTCTAATCTAGTTTGATAAGGACATAGGGTAGATAAATATTTCATTGGCAGCTGAATTATTTACTCATTAGAGCTGAATTTGTTCCCTTTAATCCATATTGGAAATCAATTAAGCATACACTTTTGATTACCTTTCTGTGTAAATATAACAGAGTACCTATCGTGATTATGTTTATACATACGATTGATCCTGATTTTGAAAATGTCAGTGAAACACACTAACAAGGACAACAGAACACAATTAGTGTAATTATCATTATCAGTTTTTCTTCGAGAGCAAAATGTGCCTTTGAACAATGATTGTGGTCCTTTTTCATTGATCTGCTAATGCAGGAAAAGCAAGATATGCTCACCTGCATTAATTTGGATAAGGGAAATTCCTTGTGAATGATCCCTGTACCTTAAGGTGGTTATTTGATGAGACTTGCTTAGTCTTTGTGAGGCAGGGTGTGGATAGAGCTAGGTTTTTTAAAAATATGCTTGCCAACATTAACCAGCAAAAAAATACTTCAAGATCTAAACTGAATGTTACCTTGTGTTTCAATTGAAGTTTAATGCCGAAGAATGTACTATTTCCCAGCTAATTTGGCAATGCAGAATGGATGTATATTTTTCCTCAGAAAACACCTTTGATATATTGACAGACGTCCACACATTATGTGCCCATCCACCAAAGGAAGACCAAATAGTCTCTCTGGATTTTTCAGATCAATGGTACGTTTTTATGTTCCAGAGAGGCATCTGATTTGCTTGCTGTATTTTTGCCTACAATGGTTTCAACCCTACCTCTCCCTAGGATCCTATGTGCTAAATATTTAGTTTGCTGGATGTGTATTCAGATATTTGGTATTGATAAACTGGGAATGGAATGATTGCTCCAACCAAGAATGCCCGTTATTTATAAGATGTTTTTTGAAGTGTAGTCATTGCTCTGAAGGTGTGGAAAATTGTACTTGTTAGATTTGGAGTTTCATTGAATTAGGTAGAGTGGAGAAAATTTACAGATCTCTTCACTGAACCTGATCTTTATCCATAGGGTAGAATATAGTCTCATTAATACCTCCAGAAATAATAAACCCTTGTGGAGAAGCAAAGTATCAAACTACTTCCAGTTGAATTACACTGGAAGAAGATCATGGATTATTGATGCTAAGTATTAACGTTTAAATTAGATTGTTTTAATGAAGAAAGAAATGTATGGAAAATATTCTGCTCTTTTTTACGCGTGGATCTTGTTTCGCCTTTGTTGACTTGTATCTGATTAAGCCTCTGTAAAGTATCATAAGCCACTTCTCCTTGTTAAAAGTGATATATACATGCCAGTTATTTTTGACCTTGACACATAAGAACATGTGTATAAGACAAACTTCTTAGATGAAATATGGGCTAAAGGTTATACTTCAGAGATTGCATTGCATTGAAATTTGATTTAAAAACATTAATTATGAATGTTTTCAAATAAAAGTATTTGACATAACAGAATAATGATAAAGAAAAATGATTAATTTTCACTGCAAATATCTTCAGAGGAGTTTAGCTGATGATTGCTTTATTTTCAGAAGAAACAGGAGAATGAAATGTGATGGGTGAGAAATGGCCATTATGGTCTGAAGACTGACTCTCTGATTGTGAAGTCTGATCTTATGTGATCAAAGTTATCTTTTCACCTTGTCAGTCACTTGAAATATTATTCATTGGGAAAAGAAGAGCCAATGAGTGGATAGTGTCCACAATTGGATTAGAACAATGCTGAGCAATTAAAAAAAAACTGTTGTATTCTTTGCCTCTTAGATTTGTCTACAAAATTGGTGGGTTTAAATGGAGTGCTGTGCATGAGTTTTCCTCCTCATTTATGGCATTATTCACACCTTTCAAGTGGGTAAAAGCTAGAGAAAAGAATTGAATTCTTTGGTCCTTTCCACATGTCAGGCTGACTAAGCTCAAGTACAACAATGAGCACATGTATGAGTGAAGCTCCCTTTGTACAGAACCAGCAGCAGAGCCTCCTATTAATCTCTTAAGTATAATTTCTACTTTACCAGTTAATACTTTTTGATTTCTGACCCTATTTGGGACTATATTGAGACCATTTGCTCTTTCAAATTTATAAATTTATCTGTGACTTTAGATGTAAGAATTCTATGTACTGTGCACAAGCAGTAAGTTTGCAAAATCAGTCACACTTGAAGTCTGCCAATTCGTACCTGTGCTCTACAAATCTACAGTGTGCATGTGATAAAATTCTTAAAGCAACTGTTGTCCATGTTGTTGCTATTTCAAGAAGTCAGCTATAAATTTGTATATTTAAATTTTTTATTAAACATATTTTAATATTTTTGTGTAATGCATTTAATAATATTAAACAAAACATAAAGATTTGAGGACAGCAGGATTTGAAACAAACTGTTCACATGTGCATAGAAGCATGCCATACCCACATTGGCTAGCTCCATAACATGTCAGTTCTTATATTATTTCTCAAAGTTGCAGTTCTTATCTTGAAATTATCCCAGTAATTAGTCTTTGCAGCCTTACCCTTATTAGGTAAATTGGTTTATTATGGGCACATGTACCAAAGTACAGTGAAAAACTTTGTTTTACATGCCATCCATACAGTTCATTTCATCACATCAGTGCGTTGAGGTAGTACAAGGGAAAACAATAATACAATGGAGAATAAAGTGTTACAGTTACAGAGAAAGTGGAATATAGGCTGCAAGCTGCAACGGCACAATGAAGTAGATTGTGAGGTCAAGAGTCCATCTTATCATACTAGGGGGCCATTCACTAGTCTCATAACAGTAGGATAGAAGGTATCCTTGAGTCTGGTCGTATGTGCTTTCAGGCTTTTATATCTTCTGCCTGCTGGGAGAGGAGAGAAGAGGGAATGTCCAGGGTGGTGGTTGGGGTCTTTGATTATGTTGGTTGCTTTACCAAGGCAGTAAGAAGTATAGACAGAGTCCATGGAGGGGAGGCTGGTTTCCATGATGTGCTGAGCTGTGTCCACATTTCTCTACAGTTTCTTGCAATCTCAGGCAGAGTAGTTACCATACCATGTCGTGATGAATCCGGATAGGATGCTTTCTATAGTGCATCGATTAAAAATTGGTGAGGGTCAACAGGGATATGCCAAATTTCTTTAGCCTCCTCAGGAAGTGGAGATGCTGGTGAGCTTTCTTGGCCGTGATGTCTATGTGGTTGGACTAGGACAGACTTTCAGTGATGTTCACTCCTAGGAACTTGAGGCTCTCAACCCTCTCGACCTCAGCACCGTTTATGTAGACAGGAGCACGTGCACCGCTCCCCCTTCCTGAAGTCAATGCCCAGCTCTTTTGTTTTGCTGACATTGAGGGAAAGGTTGTTGTCATGACACCATGTCACTAGGCTCTCTATCTCCTTCCTGTACTCTGACTCATCATTATTTGAGAAACGGCCCACTACGGTGGTATCATCTGCAAACTTGTAGATAGACTTAGAGCAGAATCTGGCTACGCAGTCATGAGTGTATATGGAGTAGAGTAGGCGGCTAAGGACACAGCCTTGTGGGGCACCAGTGTTGAGAATAATTGTGGCGGAGGTTTTACTGCCTATCCTTCCTGATTGCGTTCTTTTGGTCAGGGAGTCAAGGATCCAGTTGCAAATGGAGGGGTTGGGTCCCAGGTCTCGGAGTTTGGTGATGAGTTTGCTTGGAATCATAGTATTGAAGGCGGAGCTTTAGTCAATAAGCAATAGTCTAATGTAGGTGTCTTTACTTTCCAAATGCTCCAAAGATGAGTGTAGGGCCAAGGAGATGGTGTCTGCCATAGACCTGTTTCGTCAGTAGGCAAATTGCAATGGGTTGAGGTTGTCTGGGAGGCTGGAGTTGATGCTTGCCATTAACAGTCTCTTGAAGCACTTCATGATGGTGGATGTAAGAGCCACCAGGCGGTGTCATTAAGGCATGTTACCTTGTTTTTCTTAGGTGCTGGGATGATAGTGGTCTTCTTAAAGCAGGTGGGAACCTCAGATTGAAGCAGGGAGAGATTTAAAATGTCTGCAAACACCCCCGCCAGCTGATCTGCACAGGATTTAAGGACACGGCCAGGGACACCATCTGGGCCAGATGCTTTCTGCGGTTCACAGAAGACTGATCTTGTATCCACAGCGGTGACTGTGGGTTCAGGTGCATTGAAGGCTGTCGGGGTGGGTGGTGACATTCCATTCCCCTTCTGTTCAAAATGTGCATATTGCATTAAGCTCATTGGGAAGGGATGCACTGTTGTCGGCGATGCTGCCCAACTTTGTTTTGTAGCCCATTATAGCGTGCAAGCCCTGCCATAACTGATGGCTGGTCCGGGACTTGATTTTGGACTGGTATTGTCTCTTGGCATCCCTGATAGCTTTACAGAGGTCAATAGCTTTACTGGATACAGGATGCACTATGCCAGCAGTTAAAATCAGTCACTCCTTCCAAGAATATTGATAGGGTAGGAGCTCTTGGCCGAGACTATTCAGTGTGTAATTTCACCCATCTTTTGGAGTGAGGGATAACATAAGAAAATAGTCCCCACCACTGCCTCCCCTTGCTTCATTTGTATACTTCAGTGGGCCCAGCTAATTTGGAAGTAGAGTTTCTGGGTTTTGTTGTACAGTTGGTACACTTAATATTGTTGTAAACCTTGCCCATAATGTCTCTGAACATATTTATATAGACTGCCTTTGATCATGCAATGTCACTTTTGCACTGGTTTACTCTGTACATCTTCACACTCTCCAACTATCCATGTAAATTCAACATTTTTTGCACTATTGCTTAATATAGTAGTATGTATTTATTGAGGCTAATCATTTACAATGAATAAATAAGTCATTGATTTGTAGTATTTGCTTTCAATGAATTATTCTGTGGAAATGATAAATCAGTAGCCTTCAGTTATTATTCATCTTTTATTTGTACAGTTATGCATTGAACTATCAAAAGTGCTGAACTGAAACAGTTTGGTTGATTAGATGCTTCTTGAGTGCATAGCGTAAGGAATTGTATTGTTCTGGTCGTGTTGAGGCATAAGGTTGGAGTTTGAAGCTGACAATATGTGGGAAAATTGGAAACATTTTTGAGTCTGGTTGGAGAGTTCCTCATGACACTTCAACTGTCAGTGAATGATGAAATGGTGACAATAATAGGAAATGAATTTTAGGATTGTAGGGAAGAAATGGCACAGACCCAGTGGGCTGGATGAGATTTACAGAATATTGAATGGGAAGATGATCCCTTCTGTGAGGACTGATGGATCAGATTTTAGAAAGAAGTGGTAGTGGGCAGTAGCAGGAGGAGCAGGAACAGGCACTGGTTTAGGCAGAGAGGATCATTCTTCAAATCTGTCAGTTAGCTGGACAATGATCAGAGCTAGTTTAAGACATGAGAAGGACAAGCTAAATAATGGTAAGTAGAAACAAACTGACTAAACATAGCCATCGTGTGCTGAGAAAGAAAATATCAAACAGTTCAGTTGTGGGTAAACTAGCAACATTTCCGGGAGTGACCTGAGGAATCTCCTGCAATGAGAGGAACAAGAAATGCAGCATCGCAGGGAAATTGACTGTTAATTAGTTAAGACCAGTTAACATACAGTGGAAAGAAACCAGAGCACCCAGAGGAAACTCGCACAGAAAAGATCTTTTATAAAGGTTGTATAACCTTTTGTAATGATTTTCCATGTCTTCCTTTCTTTAGAGCACAAAACACAGGGTCCTGTATGCTTTTTTTTAAACTGCTTTCTCAACCTGCTCTGCCTCTTTCATATATATATGTAATGTATGTACATATATCTCCAGATTTTGGTCTTGTACACCTTAGAAATGTGTCCACCAGTTTATATTGCCAGATAAATGACACAATGCAGTTTTATTGGCACGAGCATATTAGTTATAAATAGGCTGGTTCATATTCATATGACTGTGTATATTTTGATTGATGCTACAAAATGCTGTGTTTGTTTATTAAACAAAGCCATTTAGTTTTATATAAGGTGTTAATTTTCTTTTAACTTCAAGGCCAGGATTTGTAGTCCAGTAGTGGAGAATACTTTTACATTTTGTGAGCATTAGCAAGGGAATTGGTGAAAGGTACACCAGAGATGGTGTCCTTGTGGGCCATTGTGATCAAAAAGTGCTCTTCAATTACAAATTGGAGACTTCCTCAGCAGCAAACTCCTTTGGCTCATTTCTCCCTCATCAGTACAAGGACACCAGTGTGTAAATCTGGGTGTGAAACTTCTCACCACTCACTTGTGATGTTCAGTTTGGAGTGTAGCCATACTTTGAAATGTACCAACTAATGGGGAAAAGAAATTGGGTAACTGCAGACCTGCCCATTTCATGACAGTTATGGGCAAGCTACCAATGTGTGACATTAGGGTTAATGATTTAGCAGTTGAACAAGTTGCAAGTTGTAAAGTATTAATGTAGTTGATTTTTATGGAGGTTACTAATAAGCAAATAACAGTGGGTAGCAATTTATATATAATACTTAAGACATTGATTTCATTGGTGCTGAATGTATGGAGGAAGAGAACAACATGATCTTGAATCAGAGACTAAAGCCAAATTACAAACCTCACGGATATTATCTATATAGAAATAAGGAAATTGACAAGGATCTCCAAGAGATAATTGGCAAGACCATGAGTGTATGGAATTGGATGAAACTTTTTGCCCTTGATTAAAAATTGGTTGGGAAGCAGGAGAGAGGGAATTGTATGGCAGATTGGTAGAGTGTGAAAGATAATTTTAAGGGATTTTTTGGCCTCATTTCTTCATTTTAAAAAGACTTAAACAAAGAAGTATAAAGTTCTATATCCAAGTTTACAGATTATGAAGGGAATGGCAGTGCATTTGGACGCTGGAAATTCTACACAGAATCCACTGTCAAAGGGTTAAAATAGGCATTGAAATGAAGACTACCTACAAGTTTGATAGCACTTGATTTATTTGGCCTGTTCTTCCAAGACTTTGATATTTTGCTGTACATTTTTTAGATAACTTGATGGAAACTGATGTTTTACAGGCATTTCCAGCTTGGTTCTAGAGGGAGGAGAAATTTTGAAGCTGTGTCAGTTTCATCGAATAACACTGCTTAACATGTCAGCGTTTCTTTGAAGGAATGAATGTAAACTGGGAAGGAATTTCTTTATGCACTGCAGACAGTTAATGAGTGGGATCTCCACAAGTGTAATTTACGATTTTAATTTTGGAGTCTAAAAGGCTTTATTTAATTACAGTATTGAAAGATGTGCAAGTGATGCTGTTTAAAGCATGTTGGGATTAGTTGACATTCCAAGATCATGTTGTAGTGTGGTATTTTACATTTAAGCTCCTGCATGGCAGATCAAAGAGCTCAATCATGATTTGTTGTCAGCAAAAGAATGCTAAGAAATTCAGTACATTAATTGCAGCTCTAGTTGGATTTTTGATCAGATGTGATTCAAGAATTAACAAATACATGACTGAATAAATTGTGTTACAGAACTGTGCCATTCATTGTCCAAATAACATGGACCAACCACTTTGGTTGGAAAACTGCCACACCAGGTTAAACTTGGGTGATTTTTTAAAAGATTTCAGGTGACAACATAAAACTGATAATAATTCAGCCCATCCATTACAAATGTATTGGGATTTTTGGAGGTGAAGCAATTTCTGCTAGCTGGGGTTGGTAGTTGTGCAGTGGGTAGTTGATGTCTGCTCAACTCTGGCAGTGGAGTTCACCCAGGAAACCAAGGAAGGGATCCAAACTTTCTCATCAGGAAGTGAGGGGAGTTATTCCTACTGTACGTTGGGTGTAGTGGGGCAAAGGAATGCAGTATGAGTGCATGCCCAAATATTGGTTAGCATCTACCTGCCAGCATGAATAGGACCTGGGTAAAATCTCAGTGCAAGGCAGTTTGGTTTGAGGCATGCTGAAGGCTAGGCTTTAGACCTCATTTACATGAGACCAGCACGGACCTCATTTACATGAGACCAGCAATGCCAGGGAGTCGTGAGCAGGGATTTCATTTTCCACACTCTTGTAATGCAAGTCCTGGAAGAAGGAGATAACTGATGGAAAGAAATCAGGGGAGAGAGGAAGGAGAGTAGATAGTGCGCTTAAGCAGTATCTGTGGGCACTTTGACAATACCAGGAGATATAACACCTATTACATCTAGCCTCTAAATGACCTCATTCCTGACCTTTTTCCTACCTCCCTTAAGGACTGTAGGTTAGATAAATGCACACTACTTTTTTCATGCATGTAGACAGCCTAACAGTGGCTTCACATAAGCACCCAATTTAGTTTTGAGGGCGTCACCTGGACTATGCATCTACAAATAGCCTTCAATCTATTTTTGTTTTGGGATATAGCACCTGATTTTTGTCATCACTGGTGTGCTCGGTGGTGCATTTCTGATGTAAACACCATGTGCTTGCCACAATACAAGAGCATTTGGCTTCAGACCTCATTTCAAAGTTGGCCTACTGCTGGGCAAAGAGCTGAATTCCAGAGACATTGAGAGTGAATGCTTTTTGACATCATCATTTGACTATGTGTGGCACCAAGGAGCTTGATTAAAACTGCAGTCATTAGAAGTCAAGGGGTAACTTGTCCACTGCCTAGAGTTATACAGTACCTGGCACAGAAAAAAATAGGTGTGGTTGTTAGAGACTAACTGTCTTTGCTCCAGAGCACTGTAATTATCCTAGGCCCAACTATCTTTAGCTACTCCATCAGGTTGCACATGGTGATAGTCGCTGATGATTGTACCATGTTCACTAACAACTCCTCAGGAAAAGAAGCAGCTCAAACGTGCATGTGGCAAGACCCCAGACAACATTTGGGCATGGGTTGACAAGTACCAGGCAGTGACTGAGAAAGATTTTAACTATTTGCCCTTCAGTTGAGTGGTATTGCCTTGACCCCTCACAATTAACATCAAGGGGATCACCATTGACAAGAAGCTTAACTGAGCCATATAAATACTGGGTACAAAGGCTGGTCAAAGTCAAGATATGCTGCATCAAGTGGCACGCCTCCAGAATTCCCCAAAGTCGTTTAACCATCTGCAAGGTGCAGATCAGCAGTGCGAATGAATTGGCCTGCACAAAGACAACTCTAACAATACTTAATCTCAACACAATCCAAGCTAAAACAGCCCAGTTGATAGGTACACCACTCACCATCTGCCTATTTATTGCCAATACTACCAGCACATTGTGACTACAGTGTGTATTTTCCAAAATCCACTGTGGAAACTTGCCTGGATCTTCAGTGGTACTTCCCCTGATCCAGGACCTCTACCACCAAGAACACAGCTGCAGGCCCATGGGAGAATTACCAGTATTAGATTCTGCTTCAAGTGGCACACCATCCTGACATGGAACTGTAGTGCCTTTTTTTATCACTGTGTGACTAAAAGCTGGAGTTCCCTACCAAGCAGCACCATGGGTGGGTCTTCAAAAGAAGGAATACAGTGGGACAAGTAGGCAGCTTAAGGGGAACCAGAGAGAGAGAGGTTAAAAAAAAATGCTGACTGTACACAGACACTTGCAACCCTTTTTAAAAATTAAAAAAAAGCTCACTATTTATACTGCTTAGATTCTTGTTTTAGACACATTGCCATTGATTTTCTTACCAATATCTTCAGTGGGGATGAGACAGACCACAATACCTCTTTTCAGGATGTGAGGGTTGGCGCTATAATCAGTCTCTGCTCAGTGGGGGCAGAGGATGTCTGTGTTGAAAGGAAGTAGGAGGTAAGAATGAAAACTGAGTAGATTTTCTACGCGAGCAGCAGGTAGGTTTGCTAACTGTTTGAAAGCTGCTCACCAAATTTCGGATACAGATGCAGTGTGGACTCCAGGAAAAGCAGGTGCATTGGCTTTCATCGTTCAGCAGTTTCACTAAGGTATTTTGCTAAGTGCTTTCTGTTAAGTCTTGTATTATTTTTGGGTGATTCTTATTCACAGATATTGAGAAGCAGACAAAATCGATGAGCTGTCCATTCCAAGTGATTGTGAGTGATATGGGTGTCAGTAGTTTCCTGGAGCATTTTTTGGCAAACCATTTCCTATTTTCTCATTCTTCTTGAATATGTGATTCACTTAATGGGTATTTTTCTCACCACTTAACTTCACACTGGATTTTTTTTAAATCACCGGACTATTATCTATGTGATCAGATGGCTGAGATTTTTCTGACTGGTCATTTGTTTCTATACTTTGCAGTCAAACCCTTTCTCAGTACCTTTATGTTCTGTTGAATTGGCCATTCTTGCTGTCAAGAATGAAGGAAATGAATTAAGATTCTTAAGAGTTGTTTGAGGGGTGTGTCAGAAATTTTGGAAGCTGACTCAGTATAACCAGTTAGTCAATAATTTGTTCACACTGCCATCTACAGATGCAATACCATTAACAACCTGAAAGCAGACATTAAGGATAATTTCAATTTTGCTGTTGTAAAACAAATGACATCAAATTGGATATCCATTATGCACCTGGCCATATAGATGGGAAATCAAACAAATGTATAATCAGCATTTGGTATATTAATGTCTGTGAGCTATTGTTATCGTAAGTTAAAATTGTTCCACTACTTAAGTATAGTATATATTTGAATACAATTTAATATTTTTACCAATTTGAATCAACCTTTTTCTATTTGTGCACTTGAAAATGCACTGAGATAAAACCCCAGCCAGTGTTTTAGTGCAGTAGCAGAGATGGGAGGGGAGTTAACAAGCACAATATGTGGTGCATTGCTATGTAAGTATTGCAAATGCCTGGCATTTTGCACAATTAGACACAGATTTTTTTCTCTAATTTTATCCTGCATTTTAGCTCGGGTTTTAGTGAATATTTCAAGGACTGCATCATTATTTCCCCTACTCTATCCAATACCTGGCTGTTGCTTCGCACATTTCTTGGAGCAATAGCTGTGGGAGCTTGCATTACAAGCATGATGCAAGTTACTTTTCTTCAAGTTTGTTGCTTATGCTAACTGTTGCAACATTACTGTTAATTGTATATGGTCACCAAGCTGAAGATGAAGCCAGCTTTTACTTCATTTTCTGAGTATATTGATCAGTGATAACAGATGAAAATAAAAATGCAGATGCTGGAAATATGCAGTAAAAATAGAAACAGAAAATACTGAAAACACTCAGCAGGTCAGGCAGCATCCACAGAAAGAGAAGCTGAGTTATCGTTTCAGGTTGTAGACTTCATCAGAATGATAACAGACGCATAATGAGAATTTTCAACTCTGTTCTTGAGAGAATTTTTAGTTTTTGCTTAATTTAAAATATTAGAGCTTCATATCAGCCATATGTCAATAATTCACTCCTTCCTCCCCTAGTAGTGTATTGTGCCCAGCTGGTCTCAGTGAGGCTACATATCTGCATTCCAGTGGTTAACAGACTTGGAGGTTCTTGTGAAATTAATGCTTCTTGGATAGTTGACCTAGAATTTCACTCAACGTTTTCTGGAAACTTATCCTCTTGTATTAGCCAAGCAGATTTGGCCTTCCTCTACAAGTGTACTATCAATTTGCAGCTCTGTGTTTTGTGACTCTATGGCTTAATGGCAGTGAAGCATTAGAGAGCTGCACTTTGTACCATAACAGTACAATATATTGAAGGAGAATGCAGTTTACTCGTATGTAGCTGTCATTTTAGAAATCATTGATTAATGTAGTTGCATGCAAGGAACTACAGTGAACCAAGAACCAAAGGCCACTCAGAACAGAAGGTTAATTTCTTTTTGGTAATGCTTTTTGTGATCTGTAGATAAAACTATCATTCCAGCAACACATTTGAACATACAACAGTACAGTACAGGAAAAGGTCCTTCAGCCCACAATGTTGTGCTGAATTTATAAAAACTAATGACACCTAATCCATTCTGCCTGCACATGGTCCATATCTGTCCATTCTCTGCATATTCATGTGTCTATCTAAGAGCCTCTTAAATGCGTCTATTGTATCTGCCTCCACTACCACCCCTGACAACGCATTCCAGGCATCCATCGCTCTCTGTATAAAACACAAAAAAATTGACCTGCACATCTCCTTTGAACTTTCCCTCTCTCACCTTAAATCCTTGCCCTCTAGTATGAGACATTTTGATCCTAGGAAAAAGATACTGGCTATCTACTCTATCTGTATCTCTCATAATTTTATAAACTTCTATCAGGTCTCCCCTCAGCCTCTGCCACTCCGGAGAAAACAACCCTAGTTTGTCCAACCTCTTGGACAAATATCAGCCTTTATTTCACATTATATACATTTATATCAGCCTTTCCTAAAATGTACAGTTCAGTCAGAGCAATTGCATCTCAGATTCAGGAGGGGTGAAATTATTAGAAAAAGTTCTATTTGTTGAAAATTAGATGATAGTTATTGCAATTTAAAGTATTCCATTTGACCAGGACTTCTATCGGTCTCACATTCTATCAGGGAAAGTTTATAATGCATTTTTTTTTACCTGAACTACTAAATTAAAGTCTTTGTCCTTCAATTGCCGCATTTATCCATTAACCCATACTGTTAAAGCTGATTTTAGCTGCTTGCTATGACATTGTTGTCATGGGAGCTTGCTATATGTAGTTTGGCTGTCATTTTCCCAAGCTTCAGAAATGCTTCTTGTCTGTAAAGCAGTTCAGAATGCCCTGCAGTCTCTGAAAGACAAGCTCATTCTTTATTTGAAATTGAACTTTTGCTTGACCTCAAGAAAGATTCTCCATACGAGTTTTGGATTTAGTTTACAAGGTGCTCCTGCCCTCCATCTGCTTTATTTGGGATCCTTATTCTTTGATTTTTGATTGATATTTTATACTCCTGGTTTTCAAATTCACAAATGTGCACAGCTGCATTTAGCCTTCAAATTAATTTTCCCATTTTTGTTTTCTGTGAAGGAGACTTGCACCCTCCCTTCCTACCAATAAGGACTCTGCAGGGGATACTGCTTAAAGTCCTTTACACATCTACTGACTTTAGGACCACAGAAATTCTTTTCGTCGTCACATAGGATACCACAAAGGGATCCTATCACTAGTGGCAAAGAATCACTTTTATTTGCAGCATGGTAACCACAAAAGCAATAGACCTTTTACTTGCACCACAGAGATCACAGAGATTTAACACTATGGAGTCTGGAAAGAGTCACTGACTAGAATGATAAAAAGAGACCTTATCCATAGCGACACACGGTGGCAGTGGGATAGTAGTAGAAATTGGAGAAAGGACTAACAGTCAGTGGCGGCAGCGTGGGTTTGTGTGTGTTACCATTGTTAATGATGTTATCCATAAATCAGATGTTGAACAAAATCTTCACATATTGCCACCACTTTGAAAATTTGGTCTGTAGTGGCTAAAGAATGATAGAGCCAAAAAAAACAAACTGCTGGAGGAACTCGATGGGGCAGGCAGCATCTGAAGATGAAAATGGACAGTCGACATTTTGGGTTGACACCCTTCATCGGGACTGAAAGATGGAGGGGAGATGGCCAGTGTAGAGAGGTGAGGGTGTAAAGGGTGGGGCAAGAGCTGGTGAGTGATAGGTGGATCCAGGTGAGAAGAGGTGATTGGCAGATAGAGGAAGGAAGCATCAGAGGCTGGGAGGTGAGGGGTGGAGGCAACAAAGGGCTGCAGTTGATGGAATTTGATAGGAAAGGAAGCTGGAGCATGAAACCAAATAATGGAGTTGGGGTGGGCAGATGGGAACAGTGTGGGGAGGAGATCCAGTGGGAGATTCCAGCATCTGCAGTCCCTTGTGTCTGTAAAGGAATGATGATGTCTATCATTTATTTACTTCCAACGTAGTCCTTGAAGCAAGTTACTGGATGTGCAGCCAGAATTTTGGATCATTGATCCAGAGATATGTTAGTTTGAAACCCTCCATGGCTGCTAGTGATTTTTAAATTCAAGTAATTAAAAAAAATCTGGAATTAACAAAAAAATAGTCTTGGTAACAGTGATCATGAACCTGCCAGATTTTCATAAAAACCTATCTTGTTTAATAATGACCTGTAGGAAAAGAAATCTTCCATCCTTGCCCAGTCAGGTCTGTTTGTGATTCTGGACCCACCAATGTGGTGAACTCAATTGTTTCCTTAGTTTAGGAGCAACCGGGGATGGATAATAAGTGCTGGTATTACCAACAATCTATCCCATGAACAATAAAATATATGCTGCCATTATTAATTTCACTCAACAACAGTAAATGCATTCTGGATACATTATCTATAAAGTGCTTTGGAATACTTGTTGCATAACAGACATACAGTATATAAATACAGGCTAGTTTCTTGGTGATTTTGCTGTATTTAAGTATTGTTGAGCACCCTTGTTCTTCTGTTACCATGGAATCAATGTTCATCTCTCTTGGAATGTGTGAAAAATGTACATTGATTAAGTGTAACATATTGTATGGATGTTTATGTGGATTGCACATATTTAATGTACAATAAAAGATTGCAATGTGGCTATTACCATGAAAAATTTTAGCTACTTTATATGACATTTGTCCCTAGCATTTAAGCAAAGGTATTAATCCAATTAATTCCAAATAAATTAATTAAAAGAAGGTTTTTGCATTTGGTTTCAATGCATGCAGCTTTGCTTCTGCTTTTGCAGTCTATTGTACCATGTTTTTGAATCTCCAAATGGTGAGTTTCTATCCAACAGTATTTATGAACACCATATGTATTTTTGTGCGTTGGGTCTGGTCAGCTGTTAAGCCACATGATTTTGATGTACCTCTATTGAAAATCGCGAATGTCACTCCACTCTTTAAGAAGGGAGGGAGGCAAAAGACAGGAAAATATAGGCCAGTTAGCCTGACTTCAGTGGTTGGTAAGATGTTAGAGTCCATTATTAAGGATGAGGTTTCGGGGTACTTGGAAGCACATGATAAAATAAGCTGAAGTCAGCATGGTTTCCTTAAGGGGAAATCTTGCCTGACAAATCTGTTGGAATTCCTTGAGGCAGGATAGGCAAAGGAGAGTCAGTGGATGTTATTTATTTGGATTTTCAAAAGGCTTTTGACAAAGTGCCGCACAAGAGGCTGCTAAACAAGGTAGGAGCCCCTGATATTACAGCAAAGGTACTAGCATGGATAAAAGATTGGCTGACTGGCAGAAGGCAAAGAGTGGGAATAAAGGGGGCCTTTTTTGGTTGGCTGCCGGTGACTAGTGGTATTCCGCAGGGGTCGGTGTTGGGTCCGCTACTTTTCACGTTATATGTCAGTGATCTGGATGACGGAATTGATGGCTTTGTGACCAGGTTTGTGGATGATACAAAGATAGATGGAGGGGCAAGTAGTACTGAGGAAGCAGGGAGTCTGCAGAAGGACTTGGACAGGTTGGGAGAATGGGCAAATAAGTGGTAGATGGAATACAGCGTAGGGAAGTGTATGGTCATGCACTTTGGTAGAAAGAATAAAGGTGCAGACTATTTTCTAAACGGGGAGCAAATTCAGAAATCAGAGGTGCAAAGGGACTTAGGAGCCCAAGTGTGGAATTCCCTGAAGGTTAACTTGCAGGTTGAGTCAGAAGTAAGGAAGGCAAATGCAATGTTAATGTTCATTTCAAGAGGACTAGAATAGAAAAGCAAGGCGATAAGGCATTGGTTGGACTATATCTGGACCACATTTGGGACTAAGTTTCTTAGCCCCATGTCTAAGAAAGGCTGTGCAGGCATTGGAGAGAGTCTGGAGGAGATTTACAACAATGATCCCAGGAATGAGAGGGTTAACGTATGAGGAGCGTTTGATGGCCCTGGGCCTATACTCGCTGGATTTTAGAAGGATGAGAGGGGATCTCATTGAAACCTACTGAATATTGAAAGGCCTGGGTAGAGTGAACGTGAAGAGGATGTTTCCAGTAGTGGGAGAGTCTAGGGCCAGAGGGCACAGCCTCAGATAGAAGGACATCCCTTTAGAACAGAGGTGAGGAGGAATTTCTTTAGCCAGAGGTGGTGAATCTCTGGAATTCATTGCCACAGACAGCTGTGGAGGCCAAGTCACCGGGTCTGTTTGAAGTGGAGGTTGAGTGTTTCTTGATTAGTAAGGGCATCAAAATTTACGGGGAGAAGGCAGGAGAATGGGGTTGAGAGGGAAAAATAAATCAGCCATGATCAAATGGTGGAGCAGACTCAATGGGCCGAATGGCCTAATTCTGCTCATATGTTTTATGGTCTCCAAACAATTTTCATGAGCAGAAGATGAGGTTCAATAAGCATTTGACCCTTTATACAGATCATTCAAAAAAGTATCAGAGGTGTGCACAGGGTTCATTTACACACTGGGTATGATTTCATAGGCATTATAAATATTCCAGCATCTATCAAAGGAGTGCATTCTTCTTCCAAGTGCCAAAACCACACAAAGGTAATTATAGGTGAAGAAGACCGATTGGGCACATGACTTTCTTCCATTATAAACCGAATGTTCTCTGATCTTGCATTTGATTGATTCTTGAATGACTCCAGAGTTTTAGCCTCCACTATCTTACTTGAATGTCCTTTCCATTTATTAAATTTTCCTTGAATGACAAGGCGTTTTTTAACATCAATCCCAAACTCGACTTCTGCCAGATTTTAGCTATGATTTCACGTCTATCTGTTATATTATCTTTTCTATGCCGCTTAGGCTCTTATGCCTCTCAGATTCATTTCATTTATCTCCTTTTGACAAGTTTTTTCTTACCATCTATTTTAATTCATCATTCACCATTAATAGATTCATATAGCACCACCTATAAGGCTTTGCACAGATGAAAATGACACTAAGGCAAACAAAAGAGATAGGATAAGATGTCAATATGGTCATTCTCAAATACATTCTCAAATAAGACAGCAGAACGCTGTAGTTGATGGTGTCTGTTGGTACCTGGTGAGATTGTTGAACTAAAGGACAAGGTGGCATCAGAGTCAGGGAATAAGAAACAGGCAAATCTGAAGCCGATGAGGAGTTCAGTGAGACTATTGCAGTGAATTATAAACAGGGATGAGGAATTTAAATTTCGTTTATAAAAGATAATCATCTGTGATTTTTTTTTCAATAAAAAGAGACCAAATTGTTTCCCTTTTTCCAACAGTGAAACAACTAAACTTGAAGATAATTATATTTGTGTAAGTGATGAAGGATTTATTGGAAATATGGCATTTTCTTTTTTACCTTTTCTTCACTTGTTCAGTTAGCCAATAATTGAATAATAAGTGATTTAATTTATTCAATTCATTATCAATTATTAAAGCAGTAATTGAGTTTGGACATTATCATTGTATAGATTAAATTTACAGTTGTATATCACTGCAACAATCTCAATTTGTACATCAGTAAAATAGGATTATGAATAAAATTAATATTTGGTAATGATGTTTTATAAGAGCAACAATTTCTCAGATTTCCCATTGATGATTATAGGTTTACTGTGCTATTCAAGTACATGATGAGGATATCGGTACCCAGTAGATTAGGTGACTGTGCTTCCATTTATTACTTCTACTGAAATGGGACATTATATCTTGAGTTCTGAGGACTTGAAAAATGTCATGCCCAATGTTAACTTTGTTTATTACCTGAGGACGTCTTGCCCCAACACATAGGGGAATAATGCTCTATTTACTGGAGAAAGAGCTCAAACAAAAATGCAGTCGTACGGACTTTCCCATCTTTAGTGCTTGTGATTCATCCTTTCAACTTTCCCGTGAACAAAATACCTAACATGTAATTAAATTGATCATTATTTGCACTGGTATTTTGGTGGTAAGTCCGTCATACATGCCAATAAGACCTGGTTCACTCCCTGCAAGCTCAATGGTTTCACTCTTTCTGACACTTGTAGTGATCCTACTTCAGGGCATCACCACAGCCAAATATGAATGAAGTAAGATGACTGAAATTGAATTTTTTTTCTTCAAAAATATCATAAATATAAAATGTATATTTTGAGTGGTTTTAAAAACAATCTTGTTTCCCATTGTAGAAGAGATCCTATATGAGCATTAGAATAAAGCCAGAGGATATCATGTGTTAAAGATGGATGGACACTATAGGCATGGTGTAAAAGTTTTCACTCTATTCTGCATTAGCTTCAGAAAAATATTTAAATATCTAACCAGAGTAACCTAACAAAGATTCCCGGTTTATGATGAGTCATACATTGCCTTACTTAACTGTAGCTCTGCACCAAGTTGTGGTGCAGAAACTGTGAACAGTTGGCTGAAAATTCTCGTGATTGTCAGTTTCTTTTTGTCAAGCAGAAAATGTAAATAATTGTCCATGTTTGGTATAATTGTGTTGAACAGTGAGCAGAAATTGAATGAGTTAACATTGCAATGTGCAAGACATTTGTTCCATAAGTTTTCCATTGCGCTTAATTATAAGATTTTTACTGTGCCTGGCTTGGAAGATGGGTAACCAACCTGGTTCCTATACTTCTGCCTATGCCTTTATAAAATTGAGTGCGAGGATTGGTGTGATCTTTCCTTTGGGATTATACTATAATTCCGCATGTAGTCTTGACAAAAAAAAATGTCCAATATTGGAAACTCCCATTTCTTAGCAGATTTTAGTTTGCAAAATCAACCTTCTGATTAAGATCAAAATTTGTTAGCACTAGCTTTTATTATCTTCCCGAGCTTTTTCCTGACCTTGCACTTAACTGCAAGTTTTAGTCGCATTTGTTATGTATCTTGGATAGAATGACCTCATTGTTAACAGAGACTGAGGGTTTGATTTCAAATAATATGTGATCTCTTTATTGTATAAGAAAGGGGAATTTAAAAAAATTGAATGCCTGGTTGAAATTGTATTGTTAATCTGTGCGAGTTTGTCAAATTTTGACTCTGCATGCAGTTGTATGCATGCTGATTAGTTAGCTAGTACACGATTGAATGAAAGTGGCTTGTATCAGTTCAACCTGAAACTTGTAAGATCTGCAAGACTTGCTTAATTTTAAAAAATCAGTATGTTCTGTGTTTAGTGTACTAAGATACAGTCTGTGAATTTGGTTGCCAGCACTAAAGCCACATTAGTTACAAGCAGTATGACAGGCCAACAAATGCTTGAGTGTGCTGCTGGGAAATTCAGTTGTTCAAGGCCCAAGTAGATGGGAGATGGGAGGGTTGAAGTTTGAGGAGATGGTCATGGGAAGGGAGGGATTGGGATGGCCTGGCTGGGCAGCTTGTGGGGTGGGGGTTTCTGAACAGCCAGGTTAGTATCCACCTTAAAGGGGACCTGCTTGAGTTGATCCCTGTGCTACCCTGGGACCTACTCAGTCAAGTCCCCTTTAAGTCACACATAACCAGCCTGACAGCCACCTGCAAGTTATGTGAACCCCACATGTCAATGAAGTACAGTAAAACTCCATTAATTCAGCACACTCGGGACTTTGGTGGTGCCGACCTGCTAGATTTTCCAAAACTACTGGATATTATTTCTAGTTAATACCCCAATACACTTTTAATTCATTTTTTAGTATAATTTTTCCAGTGAACCCAGTAAGTTTCAAGGGAGCATGGGGAAACAGAATCACGTGAGTTTCAAGGGAGTCTGGGAATTGGGGCCCCAGTGTGTCAAAAGGAGAGTAGGGAAACAGGGCCACAGTGAGTTTAAAGAAAGCATGAGAACTGGGGCCCCAGTGAGTCTAAGGGGAGCACAGGAACTGGAGGCCTCTGGTGTATCAGCGAGAGAGCAGAAACCAGGACCACAGTGTGTTAGAGGGAACTCAAGAGCTGGAGCCCCAGTGTGTCAGAGGCAGCATGAGAATCAGCACCCAGATGCTAAACCATCAGGATTTCCGAGCAGTCTGACAAAGGAATATCAGAGTTTTACTGTGTTATGGAGAGTATCTAGGCATGTGTTATGTGTAATCGGGTGACATTGACGGAGTTTGGGACCTTCTGTATGTCAGTGCATCAGACAGATGGAAAACCTAGAATGAAATTGCAGACTTTATAAATTGCATGATACTGATTTTCATGAGTGTTTTCATTTAATAACGGATTGCCTAGTGCACATAAACATAGTGGCACCCCATCCAATTTCCACAAAACTGCCTCTGAAAGTGGCTTTCAAGGACAATTATTCCAAGTCAAGTTGGCATTGCACTAAAATTGTACTTGGTTGATTATGCACACGTTGTTCTCTGTATCCTTTGGAAACATGCTGCAGTTTAACATCAGTTTGAAATCTAAGCCTGGCATATTTGGATTATTGAATCTATTTCATAGTCTGTTTGCTTGCAGAATGCACCTTCTATGAAAACTAGGTATATGGATTGATTTTAATTGGTGTTCAGTTGTTGTAAATAGACATTTCAGAAGGTTTCGTTGGGATCTTGCCAATTTAAGATTACAGAGTACTGATTAGAATCAGTCTGTGCACAAAAAAACTGCCTGGAGGTGCTGTGATCAGAAAACTAACCAAGGATGTGGTACTTGAAATGCCGAAAGGAAAAGGGCATTTAGCCACTTTGTGTCTGCAAATAATTGTGCCCTTGATCTAGGGCAATGCCTGCTTATTGGCATGTATTGTCAAGTCTGATGTCTTTGACAGACTAGGATAATGAAAAACACTTCTGATAGTTCAGAGACACTCAGATTCCAAAGGACTGGTGTAAAGAATATTTAAGAAGCCCCACATTTACAAATTCTGAAAGTTTTCTAAAATTAACATTAAATAAAAGGGAAAAAGAATTGGAAATGTTAGAAATTGGAAATAAAATGCTGTTCTTGCCTGCGTCTGGGAAAGAGGAAATATGTTATTAGTTTAGATGTAAGCCTGTTTGTCATTTGTTCTGTCAAATCCCTATTTCCATTGCAAACCCTGTTATTTCTCTTTACAGAATATTTTAGTTCTGCTGTGCTTTTCCAGCTATTTTCTGTTTCTTCTTCGAGAAGTGTTTGTGCATCATGTTATAGCTTCATTTCTGATATCTGAAAGTATCTGCTATAAAACTGATTGTATAAGCGACACCTTTATGAGCCACAGGTGGCAGATGTAATTCATACAGTAGTTCACCCCTGGGATCGCCATATAAGTTTCTCCCCTTCCCAACCCTGAACTTGGTTCTTTTCCTCCTAACTCTTCTTATGCCATCTATGGGCTCATTTTGCCTATTGCTGCTACCTCCTGTTCTGTTGATTATACTCATAGAATTATAGTATCCAGTTTCTCAAAATTGGATCACATCGCCCTGTTTTTTATTTTCAGTGCTATGTGGTTAAAAATGGATTTAACCTGGAGTAAATCCTGTTGGTGACTATTTCTGGATCAAATCATGTCAATTATGAAATTTAACTGGTTACTTCCAGTCATGAGTCACCCTCATGTTGGGACTAAGTATGATGATTTTATTCTTCTTTAGAAGCAAGTTCCTTCAGAAGAAGTGCAGGGGGAATTGGACAATTTTGTCTTGGGGCCACCAGTGATTGGGGGCACTCCTGGGACAATAGTGTTAAAACGGGGCCAATTTTTTATCATGCTGCCATTATTTCCCCTTTTTACCTCTCCACACACAGTTGGTATGATTCTTCCCAACCAGTGTCCTCATAAAAGTAAAACCTTGTCTTTATATTAATAACTCAAAATTCAACCCCTTGAGGTAAAGGGAAAAATATGCGAGGGTTATAATTCTCGGGTCAGAAGGAAAAGAATGGGCCAAAATTTAATACTGTGGCCAAGTCAGTAAGCAAGCTCATAACAACAATAGCTCTGACTGTGGTGGAGAAAGTGACCACAAGTCTTGGCCTTGTATACTGCAGATTCATTCCAAGGAGCCACAGGAGACTGTTGTCACGTCATCCAATTCTGTAAATTCCTGTATGAATCACCCAGTGACTGGTTTTTCAAGGCTGCCTTCTCTTTACAACTTGCCAATTGGCCAAGGGAACTCTCTCAGTGTACAGATTATATTTATTGATTACATCAGCCACCAAAGACTGTGTTCCATTCACTTGTTTTTACGGATCATACTCACAAAATATTGTGTATGTTCTTGATACGTTGGAGGCACTTGCCCTTACAGCTTTATCATCCAATGTCCCAGCTTTATTTCACAAATGAAGTCGATGATTGACAGAAAATACCCACTTTCCAAAACCCAACACACACCACTTCACAAGTAGAAATGAGAACAAATACCTACAATATGGCACACAATTAAAATTAAAGCGAGGACTGCCTTGCAATGTATGCTAAATACATCCCTTGGATTAATGCAATTCGTTGTCTACTTCAACATTTTGCTATTGCGACATCATAGCGGATGCTCTGAAGGAGTAATAATGCTGATGCCAAAAAACTGGCCCTTGAGAATATGAAGCAGTTACTGTAGCCAGTGTTGCATCAGCAGAAAAACAAACACTTTCTGTCTTTCCTGTGCAGAGATCTTTTTTTATATATATATGAAGCACCAGCCCACATAAAAGTAACCATCATGGAGTCAAATAGCACAGAAACGAGCCCTTCGGCCCACCACATCCATGCCAACCTTTTTGCTCCTCTACACTAACCCCAGTTGCCCGCATTAGGACAGTATCCTTCTGTACCTTGCCCACTTAAGTATCTTAAACAGAGTAATTATATCTAATTCCACCAGCTCCTCTGGCAACTAGATATTAACCACTCTCTATATGGTTTAAACAGAATCTTTGTTCCTTATAACTAATCTCATATCATAATGTGAATCTGCTCAAGTGCAGTCTTTATTCTTCACTAGCCTAAAATTTAACAAGTACCTGAATCGGCTTCTTTCCACATTGCAGGGCAGGATGAGGGTACTCCAGCCAGTAGTGGGTTAGATATACTGAGAAACACAGCATCTTTGGATAGTGACAAGCAGCATTCGGTTTTTATTTCAGACTTTTCAGCATCTCTTTTTGCTTAGTGGTATGTGTATTTGCTAAAGTAGTCTTTTGCTGTGAACTGTTGGGATAGAATAAGCTTAATCCAGTTTGTCCTGCTTTTCTCCAGTTTATTTTGTGCAACCCCAAAGGTGTACTCTGTCTTGAAACCTGGCTGCCTTGGTCTGCATCAGGATGAACTGTCCTTTGGAAATTTTTAAATGTCTTTACTCAAGGATATTTTATAACCAATCATTTGGACTTAAATAATTTTAAAAAACTACTTCAATGCAAATAATGGAAATTAACTAAAATATTAAGGTAAAGTAAAATTTTAAAAATACAGTTGCCTGCGCTTATATTTCAGAAAAGGCTGGTGACATGTTCAGACAAATGGAGTCATGCTGCACAAATAGTTGAAGGGAGAAATGTGAAGTTCATCTGGTCTCTCTTCTTTGGGCATTGGTGCTCATATCTGGACTGCATCTGACCTCCTGTTCATTCCTGACATCCCTCAATGCATAAATGCAGAAGTCATATGAGCATACAAATATGCAAATTAGAAGAAGGTGTAGGTTAACCATCTTGCCTACTTTGCCACTCACCAAAGTCATGGCTGAAATGATTTTAATCTTAACCCAGCATCCCCTACCTATAGTAATATTACACTGCCTTGTTTATGAAGTATCCATCTACCTCTGACTAAAATATTCAGGCAGTCTTTTGAAGAAGAGTTCCAAAAATTCACAATCGTCAAAAATCATTAAACCTCATCTTTTTCTTAAGGAGGTAACCTTTTGTGTTTAAGTAGAGATCCCTAGTTCTAGATTCTCCCAGAAGAAATGTCCTCTCCACATCCACCCTGTCACATTCTCTCAAGATCATGTGTTTCTATCAAGTCAACACATTCTTTTAAATTCTAGCAGGTACAAGCCAAACCTGTCCAATCTTTTCCTCTTAAGACAATCCACCCATTCTTTGAAGAGCTTCCGAAGCACTTGCAACCTTCCTTGACTAAGGAGATCGAAACTGTATACAGTTGTCCAGATGTAGTCTCTTCAATGTACTATATAACAGAGACATATCCTCTTTTCTAGATTCAATTTCCCTAACATTAAACAATAACATTCTCTTGACTTTCCTAATTACTTGTATATCTATATTGTAATCTTTTGAGAATTATGAATTAGGAGATCTGGATCTTACTGCTTCTTAGAGCTCTGCAATCTCTCACCTTCTAGATAATGATCTTCATATTTATCCTGCCAAAGTGGACAATTTCACATTTCCATACATTGTATTCCCTTTGTCTGATCTCTGCCCATTTACTAAACCCATTTCCCTCTTCAATTTACTTTTCTACCTTTCTTTAAGCCCTCAGCAAATTTAGTATCCATATCTTTGCTTCTTTCATCTAAGTCATTTGTACAAATTGTAAAAAGTTGAGGCCCCAGCACTGATCCCCATGCACAACGCTCATCACATCATGGCAGCCAGGTAAAGACCTACATATACCTACAGAATCAAGCAGGTCCGTGCTTCACAGTTAACCATTGGAAAATTGTTACATTCTAGACTGTTGCGATGGGTTGAGGAGTAAATCTGACCTTCAGTGCGTGAGGCTTGCTGGAAATATTCATAAAATTTTATGATATCATCTGTTAATTGGTTCTCCAATTTTGCACTCTAATTGACAAGACTTAATGTGAATATTTATTTTGTTCTGAGTGAATGAGAACAAAAGAAAAAAAAGCTTCCCTTAAGGTCTGCCTATTTTTATAAAGAATTGAAGAAAGTTGATGAATTTAAAATCAAACTATATGGAGGCAGAACCTTAAGGGAAAAGGAGCTATAAAGCACAATGTATCCTGCTGTAACATGTTAACAAGATTCCTGTCTATCAGATTATTTTCTTCTCAGCTGAAATTTGAAAAAAGTACCAAATGCAAATGTTACTGAATACAAGAATCAAATCAAATTAAGCTGAAACTGCCACTGAAATAAATATGAGATTATATTTCCAAAATTAATTGAATCACTTCAATCTGTTTTGAAGATCTTCACAGAATACTTTTATGGTAGTGATGCTTATTTCTGATTAAAGCCCCCTTTTTAAGGAAAAAGGGAATTGAATAAAGTAACTTTCAGAAGGCTTCAGTAGATTTTAAACAATGAAATGTAAAATACTATAAATTGATATTGGTTTATATGATCATCTCTGAATTGAATTTTGCATCTTTCACGTTTTTGACCTTTTTTTTTACTGCTTAATTGTTTTGCATCTTATAGTCATTGAAATCTCTGAATCTTTATTGTGTTGATTTGGTGCATTTTTCTTGAACATTCATTTTAATAGACTGTGAGCTCAGTGTTTCAACAGTGATAGAAATAAAGCTGCCTGGTGTTGGTTAAACCTTACTTTTTAATACCAGCAATCGTTTGAGCTGCAAGTTGTTGCGGGGGGGGGGGGGGGGAGGGTGAACAAGATTAAAGTAAAAACAAAATTAATTTAATATATAGAAATCTTTAATGACAATTAACCTACAAAAGAAAGAGACTTTGTTCTTATATTATTAAGGTTTAGTAGCGAATAGGCTCACTGCAATTTTCACCTCACCTTTTTAAAAGGGCATATAATCTTGAAATGGCTTGATCTAACCTCCATTCATCCTGATAGAATATTGACAGAACTGTTGCCTTAAATCTCTGTCTTTTTAAAGCTAAATTGGCTAGTTAAAAATTATAGTAAATAACGGAAAAATTTTGAGTAATTGAACTCTGGCTGGAATGGGTGAGTGGGTGTCAGAGGCAGGTACTCTCACAGCATTTAAGAAATATCCACATAAGCACTTGACTGTTCAGTGCCTAGAAAGCAGCAAACTAATTGCCAGTAGTTGAGATTAGTGCAATACTGTATATATAGGTACTTGATGGTCGACATAGACATTGTGGCCCTGTTTCTGTGCTGTATGATTCTGTAAGTTCATGACTGCCCCACTACTGAAGAAGCTGTTGCACAATGACAATTGGTTGGAGGCAGTTTGTACAAGAAAACTAAAGGAATTCTGCCCCAGTGAAAGCTGTTGAAAGACATCAGCATTTGATTGGCAGTAGCTTGTGCATTCAAGAAGACTCTGAATTTTGATCCTGGATTTGTATAAATGTCCAACTGTACAGGAACCTCAATTTTTTCTATTAATAATTTTGTGTTAATCAGGTTGGTGTGATAATGAAATATATTAAACTATTTAGTGGCTGGGTTATTCAAATTATATTGGTTGCACTTTGTTGGAAGTGGATTTTGTGAATGATTTCTAATTTCTGGAGGCAATTTGGACATCAAAGCTTTAACCCAGAAATTGTATTGCAGAGCAGCCATTTTTTTGGCAGCTACACAGTTCAATTTTGACTTTACCTGGAATAGAGCATTCTGCAGATCATTTCCAGGTGAAATCATGCCAGGTGCAAAATACTAATCACATTAACATGACTGGGTTTTCCTGCCATCTGATGTATAGCAAATGATGTAACTACCATTTCTGCCCTTCCTGACATAATTTGGAAGAGAAAGCTGCAAACTACAACTGTTGTGGAACAGTCTCTGTAAAACTAGGAACATATCACACCAGTTTTTTATTAACTTCTTAAAAGGAGGCTACACTGATGTTGAGCATCCTATTTGGACACAGTCAGAAGTGAATACAAGCTGCCCAAAGTCCACAGAATGGACTTGCGCTAATAGGGAATGCTTTTTCTAGCATTTGGTTTCTGAGACATGCATTCCATGGGTGCTTCAAAAGTGACATCATTGACAGAAATCCACTTCTGGACATGTCATTATGGCCATGACTAGCCATTCAGGGTGGATCAAGGACCTCAGAGCAGAAGACAATGGCTTACCCATCAGCAAAGAGCCTCTGCACAGACATCACATTCTACTTGGATCTCAAATTAACAATGTATTCTCAGGTTTTCCAAGGCTATCATGACTGAAATGATAAACATACAGGTTCATGAACAAGACCAAAATCTCTGAAGGTGACAGCACAGGTACATAAGGTGGTAAAGAAAGCATGCAGGATACTTGCCTTCATCAGCCAGAGAATAGAAGGGAAATCTTGGTACAACTTTATAAAACATTTGTTTGGTCACTGCTGGAGGATTGTATACAGTTCTGGTTGCCATATTGCAGCACGGATGTGATTGCACTAGAGAGGCTGCAGATGAGATTCACCAGAATATTACCTGGCATTGAGCATTTAGTTGTGAGGAGATAGACTGGGTTTGTTTTCCTTGGTACAGAGAAAGCTGAGAGAGGTATACAAAATTTATGGGAGGCAGAGATAGGAGGAAACCTTGTCCCATAAAACCTGACTGCATAGATTTGGAGTAAAGAGTAGCAGGATCAGATGGGTTCTGAGAAAGAAATTTTTCACCAGAGGCTGGTTGAAATTGGGAATGCACTCCTGAAAGGGTGGTGGAAACAGTTACTCTCACAGCATTTAATAAGTATCTAGATGAGGCTGGATGCTGGGAGACAAGGGCCACCCTCTACTTCACTGGCTCCTTTCACAATGTGCATTCAGCCATACCAGCTGATTGCAGACACAAGAGCCACATAAGTAGCAGGATAAAAGTGGAAAATACCAATGGCCTCCTCAGGGTGAGATGTTTTCTGCTTTGATCTGAGAGGATCCTACAGAACATCCCCAGAAGATATTGAACCATCATTGTTGTGCAGCATGCAGCACACAGTCTGGCAAACTGAAAAATGATATTAGCCAGTGCCAGAGGAAGAGCAGAAAAAGGAGCAGGAGCCTTGTGACCATGCAGCAAAGTCTGAAAAGCAGCTGGAAGGAGTCTCCTAGGAGAATACCCCTACTCGGCATCCACAGTCTCTTCTCAGCTGAGTGCAGGGTGCAGGCATTTACTGAATAGGATATAAGAACCTTTGGATGAAAATCTCGAGATCTGCAAAATAAAATTCTCCAGTGTAAATGAAGTGGCTCCTTCCACACAACAATCCTTAACACCAACATTACTCTGCAAATAATTAGCTTGGAGATACTAAATGATGCATAAAGTCCCCTCACACCTTATTGTGCAGGTCAACCTGCACTGAATATGACGCATGAATGAATGAATCCCAGCTCCAATTACTTCTTTGGCTTACTCCAACACCTCAGAATTTCACACTGTATAGCACCTCATTCAAGTAGCTCTGTATTCTGCATGAGCAAAAACTCTTCCTCTGAAGATTGTGCAGTGGGTGTAAAAAGTGGTGCAGATCACCTGACATGCGAGGTTATGAAATTTATTTCAACGTTGCTCCGTCATGCAGGGTTTTTATTCCTGGACAAGACCACTGTGGCTGCTTCTTGCTAGGTTCTTATGGTAATCCTGACGGGTTTTGTGTTCCGTATGGGGCACAAGACTTTCTGGTCATATATATTGTGGACACAGGTGTACATGTCCTTTGAGTGAGTGTGAGATCTAACTCCATCTCCCTGCCAGCCTTCGTCTCTTTAATTATAGACTAAGTGTTTGTTGTTGATGTCAGGCTGCGAATGGGGAATGTGCCTTTCAAGGGCTGTAATCCTTCTCTCGTCTGGGCAGCAAAGAATTGAGAAATTGAGTGAGGTCTTCTTAGGAATTGTGCAGGTCCCCTTTTAAGGTTTGTTCACAAGATCACAAGACAAGGGAGCAGAAGTAGGCCATTCGGCCCATTGAGTCTGCTCCAAAGAAAAGGGAGAAAAGAAAAAGAAATGAGAAATTGGGGGGGGGGGGGCAAAAAAAACCTATCCTAACCCCAATTTCCAGCCTTATCCCCATATCCCTTGATACCCCGACTAATTAGATATCTATCTATCTCTTCCTTAAACGCCTCCAATGATCTGGCTTCCACTGCTGTACGTGGTAAGTAATTCCACAAATTCACCACCCTCTGGCTAAAGAAATTTCTCCTCATCTCTGTTTTAAACCTATACCCTCTAATCCTAAGATTGTGCCCTCTGGTCCTGGACTCACCCACCAAGGCAGACAGCTTGGCCACATCTACTCTGTCCAGTCCTTTCAACATTTTAAATGTTTCTATGAGGTCCCCTCTCATTCTTCTGTACTCCAGTGAGTACAGTCCAAGAGCTGACAAATGCTCATCATATGTAAGCCCTTTCATTCCGGGAATCATCCTCGTAAATCTCTTCTGAACCCTCTCCAACATCAGCACATCCTTCCTAAGATACAGGGCCCAAAACTGTGCACAGTATTCCAAATGAGGCCTCACTAGTGCCCCGTAGAGCCTCATCAACACTTCCTTACTTTTATACACTATACCTCTTGAAATGAATGCCAACATAGCATTCGCTTTCTTTACCACCGATCTGACCTGGTGGTTAACCTTTAAGGTATCCTGCACGAGTACCCCCAAGTCCCTTTGTACTTCCATACTTTGAATTTTTTCTCCTTCTAGATAATAATCTGCCCGTTTATTTCTGTTTCCAAAGTGTACAACTGCACATTTCTCAACATTGAATCTCATCTGCCATTTGCTTGCCCATTCTCCTAAACTATCTAGGTCTCTCTGCAACCTTCCTGTCTCCTCAATACTCTCTACTCCTCCACCTATCTTGGTGTCATCCGCAAACTTAGCCACAAAACCATTTACTCCATCATCCTGTCATCTATTTTCTGATCTTTCAAAAACTTATCTACCTCCTCGTTCAATACCTTTACTGATCCAATCTCCACAACCGCCTGGCATGGAGAAATCCAGGGATTCTCTGGGTGTAATCATTTTGGTCTGGATTTTTGGCCAACTTTGAATTTTTCATGTGAACCCCATTGGGTGAATCACCAAGGTAGTCATATTTTAGCCCACCAAAATTGTTTGTGGTCCAGTTTTTCAGTAAAAGTTGCAATATGTGATTAAGGTCATTCATATGGATAAATAAGATTTTTTTACATCAATTTATTGTGACAGTGAATGGAAATTGTGTGGCCTTGAAGTGAGACATTTGAAAAGAAAATGCAGCAAGGTAGTTGCCTCAGAAAGGAGAAAACGATAGTGTGAGGTGACCCAGATTTCAGGTTTTCTCTGCTCTAGGGATATTACTAATCATTTCAACTTGTATTATGGGACTTGTGCCAATATTTCACAGTTATAGATTGTAAGTAGCTCTGTCACAGATCCACAAAGCAGGGCAGAACCATAAAGAATGCCTAGAGTTGCATGCATTAATATTCCTTAATCTGGTTTTATTCATAATATTTTTGCTTTTTCAATAACGTGTCATTTTACATTATACTTGAATTATTAACAAATCTGAATATATTTTGTCAGTATTCCAACCCACTGACCTTCAACTATGCCGATTTTTGACATACCGCAGAATAAAACTTGTGGATTTATACTTTTAACAACATCTTTGGGGTAATAGAATTGCTCGAAAGGTGGATGATCATATTTTGTTCGTATACCCTGATAACAAGGAAGGGATTTTTATCATAATAGAATGGGGTTGTGAGCTGTATTTATAATCAGGGACATTCAGGGGTGTATTTATACAAGCTTTACAACAGAAGGGCATGTCAGAAGGTGAAATTGTTGACTCCTAGCAACAAGCAAAAGATTCAGAATGATGTGAATGTTCAAGAGTCTCGACACAACAGTTTGTAGTACAAATGGTGCTGTCACCAAGTCCTGCTGGTGGTGTCAGGGGATCTTCCCTCTGTAACTTGCATCACCGTGTCTGGCCTTAAGGTACAGCAACAAAGGATGATTCTTGGGGAAGGTTGGGCAGTGAGAGGAGAAAGGAGTGGTGATGGGGAGGTGGTTGGTGATGGGAGCAGAGATGAGAAATGTTAAAGTATAAACAGGTCATATAATTAAATGAGGGATAAAGGTCAATGCATTCTGTCATTTCTCTCCTGATGTTGTTTCACAGAATCCTCAGTTTGGAGTGCATCAGGCCATTACTGGCACCCCACTGAGATCATTAATGTTATTTGACTAGCTTTTAGTGATTTTTATTCAGCACATGAATAGAAGTAAGTATTTTTAAAGAGCACTCTCATTAGTTTATAGTTATTTTGCAGTAATCCTTTTTCTATCTTGGTATTACTCCTACAATTGAAAGGAAATGTATTCAATATATTTGTAAAATAAAGAAACGTTAATGCACAGAGTTTTGACTCATTGTAAGAGTTTGAGGATAAACATTGTAATGGCATTATGCTTATTCTCTACTGTGTAGCAAGGGCTGCAGTGACGCTATTTACAGAAAATGCAGTCAGTGCTCAGCATCTTGGAGAGAAACTGATTTAACATTTTAGTTTCATGACTTTCATTTAGTTCTGATGAGAATCAACTCATCAGAACTAATATAATTCCAACTCTGTTTCTTGCTCCACTTTTGTTCCCTGACACGCCGATGTTTTTCCTCTTTATAATTTAGAGTTTTAGCATCTGCAGTATTTTGCTGCAGTGAAAATTCTGTTCAAGTGAATGCAAATGTGATGCATGGCCAGAATAGAATCAAGGGGCCAAAGCTGAACGACTGTCCCCTCAGCTCAGGTTGTTAGTGCTTCACCACTTAGTGGCAGGTCCATCAGTGAAATGGGGATTTGATGCTGCATCATCTGATTCCAGCTCGGCTCTAACTTCTGCATTGATTTCCATGCCTGCACATTGCAGAAGTGAGTTAATCCATATAGAATATGTCACCAGTGGTATTCTACATAAGTACAATATGGTCCATTAGCACTGAAGTAGTCCTCTACTTTGCATCTTATCTAACAAAAAAAAACTCTTTCTAAAGCAGTCTGCTAATTCAGTTTAGGAAAAGCCTCACACTGCTGGGTTAGTGCACCAGGTAAAATCACACTTGTTGATCGGCGAATAGTGGATCAATTACAATATCTACTCAGCCTAGAATGGCAAATTCTGCATGAGTGGCGATATGAAACAAGTGATAAACGTTGATTGTTTCACATGCAACATTCTGGCCTGAAAAGGAAGAAAACAACTTGCATTTTTCCATGACTGTCACAATCTGTCCTAAAGTTCATCATAACCAAAGGAAGTACTTTTGAAGTGTCATCATTGTTATTAAGAAGAAAAATATCACCCACTTTGTGCATCTTCCACAGTCAGCAATGAGATAAAAGATCAGATACAGTTTATTTTAACACGTGTTGTTAGAGCAATAACTATATGTCATGACATTGCGAGAACTATTGTACTCTTCCACATATAGGACAATGGAACCTCTTGCAGCTCCATGAGAAGACAGATGGGACCTTAGCTCATTTGGAAGGAATCACCCAAAACAGTTCAGCAGTCCCTCGGTATTCCAGTAAAGTGACAAGCTGAATTGTATGCTTAGTATCTAGACAGGGACTTGAATCCACAGTCTTTTGCCTCATAGGACAGGGTGTAGGCTCAGGGCTACAAAATGCCAAAACCTTTCTTCTTCTGGGGCATTCCCTCGTGATCAAATATAATTTGCTTCCACTCTAGCTTTGTACATTCTTTATGCCTGGTCTGAGGTCTTGATTTTCAACCACCCTTTTCCTTAATCAACCAAAGATTGTGCTGGTTCATTGAAAGTAATTGATAATTTCATCATTAGTGTCTACCTTTGTTCACAAGATGTTGAGAGTTGTTTATGCTTTCCATGGTCTTGCTGTAAACTTTCTTTGTTGGAGAGCAACGTGTTATAGCAGAGACAGGTTGGTAGAGGAGCTTTGTCTTGTGGATGTTGAGTGTATGGCCCATCAACCCAGTGCTTCAGTGAGTGACTTGATGATGGCTTAAAGCTAAGCCTCTGAGTATTCACAAACACAAGCAATGTCTACATTACTCAAGATCGATTTCAGATGTTCAGGTGCCTAGGTTCTGGAGAATAATCATTGTAGGTTGAACAATTTCCCATTAGTTCTGAATATTTGCACAATTCCCACACAAGGTTTGTTCGAGGCAAAGCACAACATTGCAATGAGGAAGATTGAGAAAAGTGTGGGGCCATTATGCAGCCTTGTTTAACACCAGTCTTCACTGCGATTAGCTCTCCTGTAGAACTGTTTGTTGTTTGCCTTTGTGCAGCAAATGTAAGATGGAGACAAATGTTTGTGGAGGATGTACCACAACCTCTCCAATTGGTGGAGTCAAAGGATTTAGGGAGGTTGAAGAAGGCCATGTACAGTGGCTGGTGCTGCTTGCTGCAGGTTTCTTGGAGTTGTCACACAGTGAAGATTACATCCACTATGCATCTAAATGAACAGAATCGACATTGTGATTTGGGGGCTGCTCTTTGGCCACTGGGAAGAGGTGGTACAGAAGACTCTGGTGATGACTTTCCCTATGGCAGACAGCGTGGAGACCCCTCTGTACCCACCACTCTCAATCTTGTCTCCTTTCTTGAAGATGGTCACAACTGCAGCATCTCTGAGATAACAACATGGTGTATCATCCTAATATTGTAAAGACCAAATTCAACTGGGATAGTTTGTGCATGAGAAAAGCTTGATTTATGCAGAACCTCCTACAAGTTGGAAGTTTTCCAAGATGCTTCACAATTAATGAAGTGGCTTTGAAGTGTAGTTGTTTTCATAATGTTAAGAACATAGAACAGTACAGGCCCTTTGGCCCATGATGTTGTGCCGATCCGTATAAACCTTAACCCCATTAAATCTATCCCCCTCTCTACTTCACCTCCCATAATCCTCTATTTTTCTTTTGTCCATGTGCCTATCTAATAGTCTCTTAAATTACCCTATCGTATCAGCCCCTAACCCCCCCCCCCCCCCCCCACCGCTGGCAGTGCATTCCAGGCACCCACCACTCTGTGTAAAAAAAACCTACCTCTGACATCTGCCCTGAACTTTCCTCCACACACCTTAAATGGGTGACCTCCAGTATTGGCCATTGCCATCCTCGGGAAAAGGCTGTCCACTCTATGTATGCCTCTCATAATCTTATATACCTCTATCAAGTCTCCTCTCATCTTCCATCGCACCAAAGAGAAAAGCCCTAACTCACAGGTTCATTGCCCAATACCAGATCCAGCATGGCCTCTCCTCTGGTTGGCCTGTCTACATACTGTGTCAGGAATCCTTCCTGTACACACCTAACAAATTCTGCCCCATCTAAACCTTTTGCACTAAAGAGGTGCCAATCAATATTAGGGAAGTTGAAATCACCCATAACAACAACCCTGTTATTTTTGCACCTTTCCAAAATCTGCCTAATCTGCTTCTTAGTGTCCCGATGACTATTTGGGGGCCTATAGAATACCCCTAATAGAATGATCGCTCCCTTCCTGTTTCTGACTTCCACCCACACTGACTCAATAGACGATTCTTCTATGATGTCCTCCCTTCCTACAGCTGTGATATTATCCCTGATTAGCAATGCCACCCCCCCAACCCTTCTACCCCCTTCCCTGTCCCTTTTGAAACATCTAAACCTCGGAACCTCAAGCAGCCAATCCTGCCCTTGCGACAGCCAAGTCTCTGTAATGGCCACAATATAGTAATTCCCTGTACTGATCCATGCTCTGAGTTTATCACCCTTATTCTTAACACTTCTCGCATTAAGGTAAACACATTTCAACCTATCTAACTGATTGCAATTATGCCCCGTCCCCTGCCTATCCTTCCTCACCTTCTCTGTACACATTACATCTACTTGTACACCAACTGATCCATCTTCAAATCTAACACTCTGGTTCCCATCCCCCTGCCAACCTAGTCTAAACCCTCCCCAACCGCTCTAGCAAACCTGCCTGCAAGGACATTGGTCCCTCTCCAATTTAGGTATAACCCATCCCTTTTATACAGGTCATACCTACCCCAGAAGAGATCCCAATGATTCACAAATCTGAACCCTTGCCCCCTGCACCAACTCTTCAGCCACTCATTAGTCTGCCATATCTTCCTATTCTTCCTGTGTTGTGATGCAACAGGCAAGTGAAAAATTGGAGATGAAGGGATGAGGAAATTAGAAGTTTTAAAGGTAGATAGCTGGAACCATTGAACTAATCAATTCAGATTGAAGTGAAAATCTTTTTGTGAATTTGGATTGTTTGTTGAAAGATCTCTCATCAGGTGTACCTGTTTCAAGACCAGGTGAATGAATTGTAAATAATTACTGAAAAGTTGCAGGAACTGGTGGTTGTGAACAAGGATGCATAAATATACCTTTCAGTCAAATAATAATTCAAAAGGAGCTTGGAGATTGATGTAAAAAATCCCTTTCACTATTCAGAGAAGAATGTGTAAATTTTCCCTTTTTCTCTAAACCAAATCCTATATATTTTAAAATAATATTTTTTTCTGTGTTCTCAGGGACTTTGATATTACAAACTGCATTTTCTACCTATTACTACGACCACACTTCAAAACTTTTTAACTGGCTCTTAAGTATTAAGGACAGTCTAAGGTCATGAAAGCCAACTCTGTATATAAATTCAAGTCTTCATATAGAACAAATTGACAACAGTAGAGGAACGCATAATATACTGGAAAACCATTCCAAAGTTCTAAGGCCAATATAAAGAGAATGTTAAATTTGTAAAAAATGTAAGTATTAATACACGAGTCTGGGTAAGGGGTAACAGCATTTTTGTAGTTGGGGAAGAAAAACAAATTTGACTGGTGAGTGTTTGAAAAAGAACTATTAGAATAGATTTGGAAATAATAAAAGGAACAAAAGATGTTGCAAGTCAAGCAGCATCTACAGAGAGAGGGATAAAGCATTATTATTTCAGGTTGATGACTCTTCATCCAAATTGGCCTGACTTGCTAATTATGTCCCATTTTCTATTTTTCAGGTTTCCAGCATCTGCAGTCTCTTATTTTTGTATTAAAAATTGATTTGATTTTCAGAGATCTTTATGTGTCTGAATTATCCAATGTGTTTGCTTTTTCCACTATTGACATGACTCTTTAAAATTATACTTTGGTTTGAGAAATAATGGAATTTCAGCAGTGTTAATAGAGTCATTATTGATCTTAGTGAATTATAAGCTACCACAGAAATGCAGTCTTTAGTTTTAGTCATGTACACAAATACTTAATGTGCTCAGTGCTGGATGTTTGTTCATACAAATTCTCTGCTTAGCCATGTAGGAGATTTAATATATTGATATCTTTGAGTCTGCTTAAGAAACTAAATTGGTATTATACTGCAGAACACCTTTTGTAATTCCATGGTATTGCAGAAGTATGTCTCTGTGACTTTGTAAAATATGTGCCAGAGTTTTTTTGACATGATCATTACATATACTGTTCCATTATCAACTAGAAAACTGCCAAGATTGTTGAAAGATGATTTTCTAGGGCATTCTCAGAAGAATTATTTCAAGGTGTATTACAAAACAGGGTATATTGCTACATAATATTTATAAAATACTTAAGGAATTGATAGTTAGTGGTGGTTATTGATCACATACCTTTTAGGAATTAACTTTAGCCAGATGACAGTAGAGCACATATGCATTATCCACAGCTGAGATTAAACTAATTCTCAGGAGTAACTCCTTAACTAGAGACTACTATTCCACAGAATTTCAGTGGAAACATACATGAAATAAGTGTTCCCATTTGACTGTACAAATTATCTTGCAAATTATCTTCGTTTTCCTGAAGAAAAATAAATGATTGAGTGAGACAGCAGTGGGAGAAAGAACACAGAGAATTAATCTTTGTGCTTTCCAAAGGCAAAATTTTGAAGGATGTATCTTAAAAATTCAGCAGGGCTGTGGTCAGTTGTCATGGCTTAAATTTCTGGAAACTCAGACCTTTGGATCCAGGTCTCTGTGTTCCTGCCATCATAATTAGGAGCAACATCGTGAAAGTCGGTTCAATTTCAATCAGAAGGAATATTGACTTACAGAACTGACTCCAGTCAGGATATTGGGTTTGTTGTAAACAGCCAGTTGTGGTGAGTTTGGTAGAGAGGGATCAGCCAGGGATCCTTTCTGTGTCCAACATTGCTGGACATGTGTATTTGTTGACATTAGGTCAATTTTAATGACTTCAATTACAATACTTCCCTATGATCAATCGAAAACAGTTAAGTATCTTGATGAATAATTGTCACTTGGATGAAATACTGGACTGCGGTGAAGTCTGTGGAGTTGTACTCTGTCAGTTGTTCAATTCATTTGGGAAAAAAGGATATCTATTTACATTTTCCTACCTAGTATAATGCATAACATCTAATTCAGACATTGTTACTGTGCTGGTAATCCTACTTAAAAGATATTGATGAGTTAGTTGTATCAATTTGGTGAACCCTTAATTCCCAGTATTGGTTCAATTTATTCAGTGGTGGCGAAATCCATCAAAAATTTGCAAGAACTATCCAGGATGATGCAATGTTTTTTTTTGCAGTTGTATTCCAGTAATAGCTTTCTGTGTGAAATTCATTGGTAACAAAGCATACTTTAATACATGCTTAATAGTGCTTAGTCGTTGTAAAATCTGCAATTAGCCAGTTTCCTATATTTGTTGTTTTTATCAACCAGATAGTCACAATGATGCCAAAGGAAAATAAATTCCTATAAGCCAACAGGCTATTCTCTTATGGAGGACCCTGATATTCTCTGATATCCCAGTCTCCATATTCCTTCATTTCTTTAGCCATCCAAGCTAAGATGAATTGGTATATTCTAGACTGGTGCTTAAATTTGGAATTTTCCTTGCTGGAGTGACACCATAAGTATGTCCATTAAACCATTGGCAGAACTTGGTGTTATGTTCTATAAAGCTATCATCCAAATTCAAAGATCCAGTGGGGTGACAGTATAATGGGTGGAAATTACTAAAGCACAAATTAAATATTCATATTGAATTATCATTGGACTTTGGATAACAACTCATACATAATGTGTTGCTTTACTAGCATGCGACACTACAATTATGCCTTTATTTGGAAATCTTCAGCGAGCACAGGCAGTGATTTAGAAAAGATAAATGGATATTCACCGGGGAATAACGGTTTTAGTTTTGCCTTTGAAGAAAGAACCACTTTTCTGGTTCTGAGTCAGAAGGTATGGTTGTCAAAAAAATGTCTTTTTAAAGCATTTCATAATACCTTTTATAATATTAGCCAACAGGCATTCCTCTAATACTTGATTTGTTAGAGAAAAGAAAGCTTCATTCTTAATGCCATCATTCATAAGTGAAGAGACTTTTGTTATAACATGCAAAAGAAAGTCTGAGATTTTTGGTGTAATTGAAATGTTGGACCAAATAGCACTGTCATTCATGGAGCTGACCAATTGTAAATCTGCATTATAATAGAATGTTTTATTCAAATAAATCAGACAAGAACAAAGAATGTTTAGATTTTTATTTTTTTTAAACAAGTGGAAAAGAGCTTTTCATATCAGTTATCAGAGGGATTAATTTGTTCAGACAATGCCATGTAATAGCGAGGGGTTATAATAGCACAAAGGAAAATAAGTCTGAGTCATTATTACTGACATCGCTTGATGTGCTGGCTGGTAGTGCTTTTATTGATTTCCTAGACTAAGGCTTATTCTTCAGTGGTTACTCGATAGTGAACAGGAACTGAAAAATCGATAACAGACAGAAATTTCACCATGTAAAGCAGAGAGCAATAAAGTACACAGAAGATAACAGACCATTACTCAAAGAATGTATTGCTAACAGACTGGAAGTGTGAGATAAATGCAGTGGTGATAGTAGTTGGAATCCATGGGATAATGGATGAGGAAATTCTTAAAAAGATTGCAGAAGGAACAAAGGCTTGTGGTATGATGCAGAGGACTAAAGCCTGGGAAGAAGGTACAAGAGTAAGAAAGCTCAGAGCCAGAATAAGCAAACAAGCTGGAACAATGACCCTTAAAGACACCTCCAGTGAAGAGCAAGCTTTATTTGAATGAGAACAATATGCAAAAGAAATCCAAGGTGCGTATAAGGGCTGCCTGTTGTTAACAATTGGGAGGGCAAAGAGCCTGTAAGACACAATACCAAATAATTTTCCACAGTTAATAGAAATATCTGATATATGACTATGTTACTCCTCCCAGAATGAAATAGAGGCTTGAATTTTGTTACTGAGACAGACCATTCCAATACTTTACTTCTGCCAACAAGTAACTTGATTTTTTTCTCCCGCAGAAGTATTCATCATACAGTTACTATACTTGTTGAATTTATTGCATCACTGTGCAATTTCATTGGTAGGTGTTTTAATGATTTTATAATAGTAGTTGTTACCAAACAGTTAATTTTACTCTATAACTTAGATCAATGGTGATGTTACTTTTTGTAGCATTGATTCTTACTCCTTTTGAGTGCCGTTTCTCTTCGGGAGTACGTCATTGTGGAATTATTCTTATTTTGTTTACCAGAAGATGAACTGAAAATTATTTGCTCTCTCTCACTCCCTCCCCTCCCACCCACATTCCAGCACCTGTTTATTCATTTATTCTGTCTCTCAGAAATATACATATGTTTTCACTGTCACTAACTATAGTTGGTGATATAATGAAAGAAGATTCAAATTCTCTATTTTTTTTCCAGTAATGTTCAGAAAGGAAAATATCTTCAGGGCATCTGCTGGCATATTTAGTAATTAATCCAATGAATCTTGCATGCCTGTTGATCTACTGAAGAGCAGTAATTATACACACTGTTGTATTTAGGTCTCAGTGCTCATTGATTTCCTGCAGTATATAAAGGACCGCCATTCTGACAGATCAGCCAAAGCTTTGCTAATACTGCATTAATTCAGGATTGGCGACATTAGAAAGTTCAAGAACATCTTCTAAAATGATCAGAAATCCAAGATTATGACAAATTTGCACTCACTTTTCACCGGTGGAAATAAACAAGACCAGTTCTTTTTCAGAGCTAGCAAATTGGCGCAAGGGGCCAAATGTGCTGTGAATGTCTCTGATTCTATGACCTTTGCACTGGGAATGGTATTTGGATAGTCTGCATGACAAAAAGCATTCAAGGAGTTAAACTTATAGGCTGTATGTCCTTTGAATCAAATCCAGTTTAATATTTTATTGCAGTCACAAAACCTCAGAAAACAAGTGGTATGACTCATTTAGTTTAGTATGGAAAAATTAGTCCTTTTTCCTTGGTTAGTTAACATTTTCTTCATGTTAAATTTTGAAAGCAGTCTCGTAGTATGATCAAGTCTCTGAAAACATTTTTGCATACATTACCTCAAGAGCAAATTGTCAGATGCTAAGCAGAAAGTTTCATTGCAAATCACTTACAGTTTTCATATATTTTGTTGAAGTGATCAAGTTTGACAATCAATCATTAATTCAAAGAGCATTTAAGTATTTTAAATTAATGATAACAATAAATTTTTTGAACAGGCGATAAATCTTTTGCATTAGGAATTTTTACTCTTTTGAGCTCATGAACGAATGCCCTAGAATAGAATATAATACCAGTGCAATTCCAGAACAAAGACTGAAACAAAAGGAGAACACAATAAGACACCAGAAGTATGTAGACTGGAAACATTTTTTAAAAAAAGCAAATGCTCAGTCTCATTTAGCATCCTCCAAAAGTTGCTCAGGTTCATTGGTGACAGTTTTGATTAACATTTCTCTTTAAAATGTCATGCGTTTCCACTATTTTCTGTTTATTTTGACTTGATTCTAGTGGCATTTAATATACATTATATTTAATTCATTACTGGGGATAGTATAGGGTAGTGTGTTTTATTTTTCGTCAGAAGTATGCTTTACATAGCCCAGGTAAAAGGGAGTCAAATGCAGCAACTTATTGAAATAGGAATAAAGCCAGCTTGAATAGGCACAGAAGAAAAGTAATTCCTTACCTGTTTTAATAATTGAGGGTGAGGGAAGATGCATCTCAATGATGACATTAATTTCTGGAATAATGTTCCATTCATGTTATTGATGACAGCTTGAAGCAGGCCATCATAGGTTCCTTTCAGGTGGATCAGAGATTTTCAAGATTTAATCAGAAGAAGTAATTCTGTAACATAAAACTCATACTGCAATTTACTGAATTTCATTTCATAGAATGTAACAGAGATAATAAAAAAGGGAGTTTTGCAGAAATTTTTGGTGCTCATCAGAATGAGTGAGTGGTGGTGCTAGATATGGAAAATGTGTGCTGTGCAGCTAGACTAAGAACTGAGATGAGAGCACGCAACTCATTTCACATGTGAACCTTGGAGATGCTGGAGAGAGCTCAACTTCAAGTATTTGTCCAGTCTAGATTAAAACCCAAATCCTAAAATGTGAGAGGAGTCTACAACTGATGATTTTGCTATCCTATCCCCAAAATGGATGAAGAATTAAGGTGGGAAAGAAGTATTTGGGGTTGATTCATGAACTGCAGTCTTGTACTGTCAGGTTGTACACATGACAACACAAGATTGGATCCTGTTCTAGATTAGCATTTGAACATGGATTTCCTCTCTTAAATGGGGATACTATTCTATGTGTATTATGAGGAGAGAAAACTGGTGTTAGGGGAAAGGTTCTGATGCTATGTGCTTCAGTGGTATGTAAGAGAATGTTGCAGGCTTCAACAGCCTCATTGTGGCAAAGCCATGTGGGGTTTATATTGCACAAACATGCAAGAGGTTGCTTATGTTAGTAATTCTCTCACTCAGTTTTCAGATGTCTGTTGTGCTCCTTGAGATCTACGAACTTGAATTAAAACTTACTTTCTGTGCTCTTCTTCAGCCAGACAGTAGACAGTCCAACCCCTTCCCAGCCAAGTCCAAAGGTGGCAATTGTGGGCATACAAAATGTGACTTACTACCACGTCACCATCATACTGTAACTCACCCCTGCACGTGATGTAGAATCAATTCCATATGTCCAACTGTGAATGTCTGTACAAACATCAGCTGCTGTTTTGCTACTTTTCATTTATGATGTTTGCAACTTTATTGTGATGAGTTTTTGTCAAGCAAATTACTTGCATTTTGTTACCATAAAACTTTGGTATAATTCAAGATGTAAACTTGAATTAAAACGAATCAGTTCCAGGAAGAAAGACTTGTCAAACTAAGTTCTTTCACCAAGAAAAATCACCTTTCCAGGAAGGCTTGACAGAACTATTGATACCAAAACCGGTAATAATTTCACTCTTAACAATTATTAATCATGTTTTTACTTTATAATCTGTGAGATATAATGTCAGTCATATTTCTCAAACATTGAGCTTTGCACTATTCGACTAATCTCTCAGATTTAATATTTTATGAGCTCATGGTGCTTGAAGTTGACTAGTTGTGACAGATTTGGGGGGAGGGGGGAAATCCCACATATTAGTCTGGAACTTCAGGCACACAAATTTCTGACCATGCAAGGGCTCTTCATCACCAGAACAGTGAGTCACAAGTAGGGAAATTTGCTTCAAAAGTGATCTTGAATCTAATGGGTTCTACCAAAGATATAGAGCAGTTATATTATCACAGGCAAGGTAGAGAGTCCAGCTCTGGTCTGGCAGCCACATATTTGGCTCTTTCAGATGTTGTTCGTGGTTGTATTTTTGTGTGATTTATAAATTAAGGTGCACTGTGAGGTTGTTTGCAGTTGCAAGCAGTTGTGCCCCCTCAATCTCTGAGTATCTGTTTGTAAAGTTATTTCCTCTTTTCCATTCCTACATGAGTGGGAGTAAGCATATTAAAAGGGAGGGAAAATAGGTCAAGTCTTCCTGCCACATATCTGTTTGCCCACCAGTTTAAAAATAGATATCTCATTTTGGGGTAGAATGAATGAATGCTTTGCACACACTGCCCAAAATAGAATCTGACAAACCCAACTTCAGCTAAAATTAAATCCTGTCCCCTGCCCACAATTTGTAAAACAAACAACGTCTCCTGAAAGTCATCACCCACAATTACCTCTAAAATAAATAAATGTCATTTCCACCCCACGGCTATCTCAAACCATTTTTTCAGTTGCCTGAAATGGATCTCTTATCTCCAACTCTCTCTGACAATTTGAAATAAAGTGCCCAATCACAAATGAACCTCTGCTGTTTTCTGCCATGTGCTCACTGATTCCTGTACCACCTGTTTGTATGATTAGGATAAAGTAGAAAATAAAAATTAATACATGTTGCCAAGCACCTGTAATACAAGAACAGAAGTTGATACAAGCCCTTGAATATATCTGAAGTCCACAACAAAGGTTATTGTGGGATCTTATCAATATAAGCATGGCCAGTTAATAAGGCAGAGTTGATACTTTGTAAATTCCTCAGGTCCATCTTTGTTGCAGTATGGATCTGGATCTCAATCAACTGATAGCAGAGAATTTGAAAAAGAGGGAGATATGTGACAAAAGAGGTGGGACTTTTGGCAGGGCTCTGTGAATGCCTTCATTTTGAGAGCCCTGCACTGGAGCCAAACTCTCCCTTCAGATGTGAAAGCACAAAGTACATCTATCAAAATAGGTTGCCTAGTTTACTAGTAGAATGTTTCTTGACTTCTTCAAAGGAGCAGCAAACAACAAAGTGTCCATTTGATTGGTCCCCTGTCCACCACCTAAACATTTACTTCCAGCATCATTGAAGCACAGAGGTTGCATTGTCCACCAAAACTAAACTGCACTGCACCAGTTTGCTGAGGTTTGTTTGACAGTGCATCCCAAACCTTCAACCTCTACTGCAAGTAAAATGACAGCAGGACATGGTGAATGTCTTACCTGCAACCTAACCTCCAAGTTGCACCCTATCCCGGTCTCATCATTCCTTTGTAATTTTCCTTGAACACCCTACCTAATATTGTGGGAGTATCTTCACCACAAGGATTCCAGCTGCTGAAGAAGATGACTCAACACCAATTTCCCAAGGTCAATTAGAGTTAAATGTGGCCTTGCCAATGATAGCCATATCCACTAGAGAATAAAAAGATTGTAGGTGAAGTAATTACTGGTTATCTCTTTATGAACCCAATGTGGAAACTGCTTTCCAAAATGTAAACCTTCAAGTACAAGTTTATTATTGTCATAGCCATGCATATACTGGGTACAAATGCCATGAAAATTAGCTTTTGGCAGCAGCAGCACAGTACGTTACAAGATGAAGAGAAACATAAGTGAACATAAACTTAAATTAACATAAGTTATACATAACTTAGACACATTCAAAATAAACAACAAAATAAACCTCAGCTGATGTAATGTTACACATTGGGAAAAAAGGACAATGTGATGAAGTATTGATGCACGTTAATGGGGAGTGGAAGAGATTACAATTAAGCCAAAAGATAAAATTATTGTTTCTATTGCAGAATTGCTTTCTATACAGAAATCATTGCACACATAAACATTGATGTTTCTTTGCCTAGTTATCTGGTACGAGAAAGAATCAGCAAAGAATAGGACATGGTTCTGTAATTTATTTATTAATTGTAATAAAACATTTTGTTTACACAGAAGATAGTTATTACTGTTTGGCATTAACCAAGTATTTCATTTGTTATCCTAACCCAGAGTGAGAAGTTAGTCCACATTATGTGTATTGTCTTTCCTTAATTACTTAAAAGACACTTCACATAATGTAGATCAAGACTAAGCAAAATACAATGCCTTTACCTAATTGGAATCATCAAAAGAAAGTGTGAACTGTTCAAAGTTCATTGCTCTTGAGATTAAATCAGTTTTAAATTCAACAAATAATTTGAATGTTTATTCTGTGAAAAGGATTGTGCATGGTGTTTGAGTGGTTTTCGTAATTTTGTGGTGGAATGTGCAGTTCAGTTTGTTTAAGATGTCAATATGTGATCCCTGAAAATAGCTTGCCTGACATCTCAGTCAGAATCTCAAGATTGATTTTAAGTAGTTGTATGGCTAAAATTATGCTGCCCAGAAATACAAATATTTGTATTTTGTATTTTTTGCCTTGTGAAATATCACTTCTGAATATGTTCAGTGTGACAACAGTTATACAAAACTATGATCTGAAAATGGGAAATTTCCAGCAGTTTGTTGATTAATGCCACCACATTAAAGGAAAGAAAAATAGCACTGGAAAAGAAATAGATAGTGTAACTAATAATTACAAATGAACCCCGAGAAATTGGATTGGGAAAAAAAAAACATTTGCACATAATTATTTTAATGAAAATAGTACATAACATACAATAATGGGAAATTGGACAAGGCACTTCCTATCACAATTTACACGAATGGTGAGATCACTTCCATGTCATATTTTGTGCATTGAAGATGTAATCAATATGTACAGCACTTGTTAACTAGTCATTGACAGAATTGGATCAAAAGGTTGAGATATACAACCTCTATTGTAATTAACTTGCAGTCCAGTGAGAAATACATCACGCTGAATGCAGTGAACGTTGCATGATTTAACGTGTCCTTCCTGGGCCATCATTTTTGTGTTTTTTAAAAAAAAGTCATCTCCTGCTATATGCAGTTCACAAGTCTTTGATTTATGACCCAGTGGTTGATGCTGATCATGGGAGATTGCAGCTGCCTGTGACCATGGGACTCCATGGTCAGGAGGATGTACTGTAACCCTCTCTTCCTCTGTGCTTCCCCAGATCTGTATTCCTCCCTCATGTTTTTCACCAGCAACCACCACAAACCCCTTTTCACCTCCACAACTGGACGTCATCTCCATGACGCCCTGGGGAGATCATGTTAACAATGCTGACACATCTCCCTATTTTATTGAGGAGAGGGGAGAGCTTCCAGTTTGGCATTATCACTACAGAGAGCACACCAAATATCAGGAAAATCCAATTTCCAAGCAGTTCTGATCACCACACTATAGGAAGTATGTGAAGATAATAATAAACTGCTGGAATAACTCAGTGGGTCGAGCAGCTTCTATGGAGGCAAAAGGATGGTCAGTGTCTCAGGCTGAGACCCTGCAACAGGACTGTACACAAGAGACTGCAGATGCTGGAATCTAGAGCAAAAAATAAACTGCTGGAAGAACTCAGTGGGTCGAACAGAAAAAGAAGAATGTGGTTGCACTGGAGATGGTATAGAAGTTCACCAGGACGTTGCCTGGATTGAAGGCTTTAGTTATGGGGAGAGATTGGATAGGCTGGGCTTGTTTTTCCTGGGGTAAAAGAAGCAGCGGGTGACCTGATAGAAGTATATGATTATTTGAGGCATAGATGGGGTAAATAGTGAAAATCTTTTCCCCAGAATTTAAAACAAAAAGTGCAGAGGTTTAAGGTAAGAGGAAGGAGTTTTAAAGAGGATCTTGGGAGTAAGTTTGTTGTACAGAGAGTGGTTGGTATCTGGAACTTGCTGCCAGATGATGTGGTGGAATCAGATATGGTTACTGTCTTGAAGAGGCATTTAGACAGACACCTGAATGTGCAAGACATAGAAGGATACGGTCCTAATGCAGGCAAATGGGCAAAAAGATCAGCATGGATGTGGTGGCTAAAGGGTCTGTTTCTGTGTTGTACAGCTCTGTGGCTAAAATCCACAGGTATACCAAAGACATTTACAGACTTCCATATAACAATGTATTTTCAGAAAGAGTGCACTGAGTAAATATTCAAGTAACCATAAATGATGAGGTTTGCATCCTGATTAAATTATTCACACTGAATACACTTTATGCATCAGGCGAGTTTTTATTTCTCTTACCCGCAGTGCCCTGGAGTGATCATTAGTAATTTGAGGCTATAATCAAATTTTAAAGTAATAGGTTCCACAACTGGCTTGGTCATTATTTTTATTAATTTCAGTAACAATATGCTGCAGTAATATTGCAAATCAGCAAACAGATTTATATGAGATGTGTCAGCAAAGTCATGACAGTAAAGTACACTGAAACATTTGAATCTATTATTGCAAAATGTGCTGGAACTGAACAATAAAAATAGAGAATATATTTATATAGCAGTTTTTGCACTCTTTTTATCCTAAAGCATTGAAGTGCTTATGAAGTGTAATTACTGTTTGAATATGAGAAATGTGGCAGCCAGTTTGCACACAGCCATATCCATCCAAATCATCTGTTTGAGTGATGTTATTTGAGGACTTAATATTGAGAGCACACTGGGGATAATCTTCACTGCTGTTCTTCAAAAAAGGTGCCACATGTCTCTTGAATGGCTCCTTCAAAAAATGGCCTCTCCAGTGGTTCAGCACTCAATATTGCAACAAAGTGTCAGCCTGGATTTCGTCTCTTGGGTGGGTTTTCAACCATCTAGCTTTTGACTCTGAGATGAGATTGTTAGCAACTGAACCAAAGCTGACGCTGCAAGTATGAAATCATAGTACATTTGCTGCAGAAAAGGAGGCCATTTGGCCCATTATGTCCATGTGGTTCACTACCAGAACAAGTCACTGATTCCATCCCCCAGCCCAGTCCCATTGTTTGACAGTGTCAATTATTCACCTACCCTTTTCCCCAAGATGCAGCAGCAAATGACCATTCCCATTATACTTTCCCATATTTTGCAAGATCCGGTGAAGGTCCAAAACTCCAAATACTTTGTCAAGTTATAATCTAAGGCATTCAAAATGCACTGCTAGGTTGGTATCTGATCAGTGTAGTAATATTCTTTGCTCAGAGTTGCCCTTAGGACCAATTGATAGGTTCACTCTGTGTTCAGTAGGTTAAAAGTGGCAGTGGTATAGATATTGTTGTATAGTGATTGTCATTTAATTTTTTGTAAGGACTAAGAGACTGCTATCTTTATTGTCATTTGGAGTTTTTTTTGGCAAACAATGTTCTACTGTTCTTCCCTGTCATTGGCAGAAATAGGGATGTTTTGCAGAATGTTTCAGATTGAATTGTTGGATAACTTTCATTTTGGGATAACTAGCTCCTTAACTGTGGAAGAATGAGCTGTTCAGTCACATGAGGATTTCTTGTTATGTGCTCTCATTTTCTTACAAGTGATTGTCCTTCAGCATTACTCAAGACAAAGTGTAAAAGATTTGGTACTCTGGACTGAATTACCTTTTGCATGTCATATTCAGGCATCTCTGATCCATCAATAACCTCTGTCCTCTACAAGGTCTGCTGCATTCACTTTCCTGTCAAGCCAGGCTCCAACATTTTGCCTGCTGATTGTTGCTATGCAGCTTGGGCCATAGATTATCACAGATATCCTCTCTATTTGCATTATCACCAGCATTTTATCTTTTCCCTTCCAAAATCTTGAATGTTTTCTGGTTAAATTTTCTCTTTTTGTACAGTTTATGCTTCCTTTCAGCTGGATATGGAGTCTGGGTTTTATTTTCCATAAGCTATCCTCATTTGCTCTACTTATTTGCTCTAAGCTCCAATGATATTTAGATCCTCTGAATTTATGCTCTCATTTCTGTTTAAAATCAACTTGTCAAAAGAAACAGTAAAATTCCATGTAGGAAAATAAGCTAAGGTCTAAAAAAAATAGCCAGAGAAAACCTGTATGGATTGTTGTGGGGTAACATAGGTACAGAAGTAGATTACTCATCCTCTTGAACCTGCTCTGCCATCCAGGTAGATCATGGTTATCTGCAGGTCAACACAATTTGCTTGTGTTTTATCCTTATCCTTTGATATCCCTGCCAAATTCTGTAAGTCTTAAAGAACATGGTACAATACAGTACAGCACAGAAACAGGCCTTTCAGCCCACAATCTCTATGCTGACCATGATGTCAAATTAATCCATCTGCCTGGACATGATCTATATCCCTCCATTCCCTGCCTGTTCATGTGCCTGTCTAAATGCCTTTTAAACATTGCTATCACATCTGCTTCCACCACTTCCCCTGGCAGCGCGTTCCAGGCACCTAAACACTCTGTGTGTGTGTGTGTGTGTGTGTGTGTGTGTGTGTGTGTGTGTGTGTGTGTGTGTGTGTGTGTGTGTGTGTGTAAATAAAGATTTTAAACTTTCCCCTCTCACCTTAAAGCTAAGCCCTCTGGTATTTGACATTTCCAGCCTGTGAAAAAGACTCTGATTATCTGCCCAATCTCGTAATTTTATATATTTATATCAGATTTCCCCTCAGCCTCCGACGCTCCAGAGAAAACAATCCAAGTTTGTCCAACCTCTTCTCAGCCTCCTGTTTTATGGAAAATGATCCCAGCCAAGCCAATCTCACAGAGTAATATAACACAGAAATGGGCTCTTCATCCCACCAAGTCCATGTGGACTATCCGGCACCCATTTGCGCTCATCCTACACTAATCCTATTTTGTTATCCCAACATTCCATTCTCATTACTATAATTCTCCAGTCTGGCAATATCCTCAGAAATCTCTTCTGCATCACTTTATGCTAAAACACGTTTGCTCTAGCGCTGGGACCAGAGTTGTACTCTGCACTCTAGCTGATGCCGAAATAACACTCGAAACTGTTCCAGCCAGACCTTCCTGCTTGAGGTGACAAGAATGGCAACCATTTGAATGTGTTGCTTTGCCAGAGATCCTGGTGCATGCTTAGCATCTGATTGGTATTGCTAATAAAGAAAAAATATAACTTTTATTATGTCCATGGGATGTCCCATGCTGTTTAGCCCAATGAAGTATTTATGAAATGTTGTTACTATTTGCATCAATGGAAACGGGAAATAGTTTTTATGGAGCAAAGTGCTAAATGATCAGCTTTTTGCTTTAGTAGTGTTGCATATTGTTGGGTGAACTCCTTTGATCATTTTCAAACAGTGCCAGGGATCTTTCAGGCCACTGTCAGTGGTGCATCAAGCCTTAAACGATGCAATGCGTCTCTTGTCCTCTGATTTTGGGCTTCAACATCTGAAGTGAATCCTAGATTACACCTTTCTGATTCAGAGGTGAGCATGTCCACGGATGCATAGAGGGGATGAATGAGATCAGTAGATGTGTTTGCCCCGAGCTAAGCAGGAATAATATAAATGTTTTGTTGCTGTTAAGACAGTCCCTTTACACCTTTAATTTTAAAGCATATATTAATCACAATAAGGAGAGCAATGGCCCATGAAGAAGGTTCACCACCTTCTTGAGGCAGGAGTAATAAATACACCCCGACAAAGTTGCTTGCATTCAGATAACACATTTTAGAAATATTGTGCTTTTAAAGATGATCCTATATATATACTGTAAACCTCTTGCATTTGTTTTTCTTTGGTTTTAAACTCTCAGTTGTGTTGTACTGCTCTTAATCTATTCACATTTACAGTAATAATGCTAACTAAGCAAGGTATAACTCTCACAGCAATTTCCTTGTGGTCTTTCTTAACTGGTTTTAATTTGAGACTTCTGGGTTTTTTTTGGAAAAAGAAAACAAAAGTACCCTTTTGAATGGATTCATTGCCCAACAAGGATTTGTGGTGAAGAATGGTACCTCCAATGTTTGTAATTAGTACTTCAGCCAGAGTCCAATAATATTGCAATAATGTAAACAGAGCTCTGAGGAAATAACCTTCACATAACTGCAACACCAGAGGCAAATAATGATTATAAATAGTATGAACATGACTTCAGGAACTTCCCCTTTGGTCCGGCAAGCAATTGTCCTTTGACTTGATAAATTTATGGTCCGTGACTTTATGGGTCTCTTAACTCTGGCTGAAACTACTGGAATTTATTTTTTTTTTAATTTTTGTTCACATAATGTCTTTCATAATCCACCTTATAGCACTTTTGAGGGAGATGTTTGTTACCAGCTGCACTGTCTCAAAGAATGAAGCTGTCTCAAAATAAATTACAGGTGCTGTGGACTTCATTGCAAAGATGTTTTGTATCTAGAATTATTAGAACAATTTTTGTTCTACCTGGATTGTGTGTATAACATTCTAGTTTTGGGAGCTGAAAACAATTTAGATGTTTTTGGGTGTATATTTACTGCTCTTAAAGAAGGACCAAACTTCTTAAAAAAATTTTCCCATTCATTTTAAGGATATGTTTATTGCTGGTCAGACAGGCATTATTGTAGGGATGTAAAGGTCGAGAAACGTGGTTTAGGGTTAGGGTTAGGTATCTGTAGCTATATTCTAATTTTGGTCATTACATCAATTATTTCAAGTTGACATAATGGAATTACACCACAAAAAATATAAGATAACTCTAACAAACATTACTTTGGATAAATGTGTTTGTTAAGGTACTTATTCTATAATTTTATAGCTCTAGCTGCATTCTACAGATGATCGGGAAGTCTGTCTGTGTAAATTCTTGTAAGTGGTGTAATTGACCTGAAGAATTGATTAATGACACAATAATTCTCTTGGATAGTATTTCTAGTGATGAACCTTCTTTCAAACCAACATAGGGCTGAAAATCCTCGTGTCAGGATCTTAGGATTATATAATGGAGGCATGGTAGTGTAGCGGTTAACATAATGCTATCACAGGGCCAGCGACCCAGGTTCAATTCCGGCTGCTATCTGCAAGGAGTTTGTACATTTTCCCCTTGTATGTGCGCGGGTTTCCTCTGGGTGGTCCAGTTTCCTCCCACATTCCAAAGACATACAGGTTAGGAGTTGTGGGCATGCTATGTTGATGCCGGAAGAGTAGCGACACTTGTGGACTGTCCCCAGCACATTCTCAGTAATGCAAAAAGACTGTGTTTCGATGTACATGTGACTAATAGGTATTGGTATTGGTTTACTATTGTCACTTGTATCGAGGTACAGTGAAAAGCTTGTCTTACAAACCGATCGTACAGGTCAATTCATTACACAGTGCAGTTACATTGAGTTAGTACAGAGTGCATTGAGGTAGTACAGGTAAAAACAGTAACAGTACAGAATAAAGTGTCACAACTACAGAGAAAGTGCAGTGCAATAAGGTGCAAGGTCACAACAAGATAGATCGTGAGGTCATAGTCCATCTCATTGTATAAGGGAACCATTCAATAGACTTATCACAGTGGGGTAGAAGCTGTCAAGTCTGGTGGTGCGTGCCCTCAGGCTCCTGTATCTCCTACCCGATGGAAGAGGAGAGAAGAGAGAATGTCCCGGGAGCGTGGGGTCTTTGATTATGCTGGCTGCTACACCAAGACAGCAAGAGGTAAAGACAGAGTCCAAGGAGGGAAGGATGGTGTCCATGATGCGCTGGGCTGTGTCCACAACTCTCTGCAGCTTCTTGCGGTCTTGGGCAGAGCAGTTGCTGTACCAAGCCGTGATATATCCAGATAGGATGCTTTCTATGGTGCATCGGTAAAAGTTGGTGAGAGTCAAAGTTGGGGGACGAACCAAATTTCTTTAGCCTCCTGAGGAAGTAGAGGTGCTGGTGAGCTTTCTTGGCCATGGCATCTACGTGATTTGACCAGGACAGGCTGTTGATGATGTTCACTCCCAGGAACTTGAAACTGTCAACCCTCTCGACCTCAGCACCATTGATGTAAACAGGTGCATGTACACCGCCCCCTTTCCTGAAGTCAATGACCAGCTCTTTAGTTTTGTTGACATTGAGGGAAAGGTTGTTGTCATGACACCATTCCACTAAGCTCTCTATCTCCTTCCTGTACTCCGACTCATCGCTGTTTGAGATACGGCCTACAACAGTGGCATTGTGGTATCATCATGATATGATAAAGAAATATCTTCTTATATCATGTGGCACCCCAGAGCTAACATTGCCAAAATCTCAAGATCAGTGAGACAAGAGGATGTGGGCCACATTTCAGGAATCCCTCTGCCTGCCAAGTTCACTGCCCAGGAACTTTGCTTCCACCAGCCATGATCTTATTAACTGGCAGATCAGGCTTGAGGAGCTGAGTGGCCTACTTTGGCTCCCTAATTGATTTATTTATATGCCATTGTCATTCTCAGCCTCTTGGTATATCTCTTTAAATGTATTTTCTGTCTCTATTCTTGTTGATAAAAGACATAATCTGAAAGTTTGTAGGAGACACAAAACTCACAATAATGGCCAATATGGAGGGCAAAGACAGAGTGGTAAAGTGGGCAGACACAAAGCAGGGGAAAGTAACACCTACACTTATAAAATGATTTTTTCTCTTAGCTAGAAAGAAGAGAAGCAGTGTAAGCTGAAGAGTAGATTTTGGAGTACAGGAACAAAGAGATCTAGAAATGTACATATACAAATCTAGGAATATAACAGGAGAAACAAAGGAGGCTGTCACAAAATGCATATCATAGCCTTGGTTTTATTAATAGAGAAATGAGAGGAACATTGATGTTCAAGAGCATCTAGGTTTGGGATTGAGGAGAGGTTTAATTCTGGGGGAAATTGACAGCATGTCTGGAAACAAGTGCCAGCCTACAGACTTTTGAATCAGTTAGGACAGGACAAAGGTTGGGCAGCCAAGGCATTTCCAGAAAGTGAGTTGGAATTTAATGTATCTTTTACTTTACCATGGGTGGCTGTGTTGCCCAGGCCTGGAGAAACCATAGCAGCTGAAGTGGGGCAAAGACCATTTCTGAGCAAACTTATGTGATGTCACGGGAGGAGTAGAGGTGCTGTACCCCAGCCTCCCAAGATTCACACCAGACCCTCTCCTGCCCATGCAAACTCTCCCTCCCATCCCCGATAGACTGGAGTCAGGGATTCAATCTACTTGCTCCTGCAGTCTGTTCCTATGTCCATCCTAGTGCCAGGAGATACAGATTTATATTTTCGATCAAGAGATGTAGACAGAATATGAGGAAAGATATTTTTACCCAGTGAGCAATAACGAACTGAAACTTGCATTTTACAAGGATGTTGGAAACAGAAGCAGACAAGGATTTCAAAATTAAGACCCTGTCCAATTTGTGACATTATGGAAATTGCAGATTCCACAATGTCAAGCATACACCAAAATAGACTGGATGTCCAACCTCTACCACCCCCAGGATCTCTGGCACCATCACAGTCCAAAACTCTGCCCTCTTACCCCACACCTGGCCAGCCCCACCCAATTTATATAACGTGACCCAGGAAGTATACAGTTCATAAAGTACAAAAGTATGGAATTTCGTTAATGACTGGTTGAGCCTCAACTAGAACTGTGTTCCAATAATGGGCAACACACCCTCAAATGATGCCAAGGTTTTAAAGAGACCCCAGAGACTATTTACTACAGTGGTTCCAGGGTCCAGAAACGAGTAAAGCAGTGGTTATTCTCTTCAGATCCAAGAAAGTTAAGGGAAAATTTATTGGAGGCATTTGAAGTCATTTTGATTTTTGATACAGAAAATCAGTAGAAACCGTTTCCAGTGACAGATGGACCGTTATCATGAAAATGCAGGTTTAAACTAATTGGCAAATAAAGAGAGGTGAGATCAATATTTTTCAGTGCGGAGACTGTACTAAAGACACAGGAAATATGAGCAGGTATGTTATATTACTTTGACCATTGAATGTAGAACATTGTTCTTCCTATGATGACATCACAAGGGGCTTGAATATACATTGGTTAAAAATAGTAACTGAGCTTTTCAAATGGCTTATTGCGTAGTTGTACCACCTTGTGTGATGCTGGATGGTGCAAAGTATCTTGTTTGTCTTGATTAACCGATGTAGTAGTTGGGACACAACCATTGGAATCAAAGGAAAACCTAGCCAATGTTCCTGCTCCTGGTAATTATCTGATTATTCAGCAAGTCACAAAGGCTTCAAATTTTGTTGAGGTCATGCTTTATCTTCCTTGTGCTGCCTTTCATTGTAAAATAAATGCTTACCTGCTGATTGTCAAAAGTTTGTTTATGAAAGCTAATCCTTTGGCTAAATCATGGAATGCAGATAATTTATTCAGGTTAGATCTGTCAGGTTTCATTTACATCATATATTCATCAGTTCCGTAGACAAGGCGACAGAACATGTCTGGACTAGGTAGGGAAGGAGATTTGTATTTGAGACTCAAGTAATTCGTTAAACCTCAATTTTGTTATGTGCAATTCATGCAAAGCTTCCTTTATGGAAGACCTTTCCCAAGAAGGTAATTATTATCTTGCCAGAAGTAACGTGAAACCTGGCTGTTTACCTTCATTTGAGTTATTTAAGCTTGACAAAAAATATTAATAAAAGGCAAGAAAGAGAAAATACTTTTCATGACCTCAGGTTGTCTTACCCTGCTTTGCTCCATAGCTACAGTGACCATTTTTTCAAAGTATTTCAATACAGAAAATAAAGCAACTGATCTCTGCACTGCAAGATCATATAATCGGCAATGTGATGGTGATCAAATAGGTTTTCTCAATGATGTTGGTTGAGGAAACAGTATTAAAACCTGGGAGAAGGCCTCTGCTTTTACTTGAAAGATCACCTTCAACAATGCTGACTCCTTTGTAACTGCACTAGAGAGTCAGCCTAGATTACATGCCCAAGTCTCTACAGTGGGATTTGAAATCATAATCATCTGGTTCAGAAACACTGACACTGAGCCACTTGACCCCCAGAATAAAATTTAAGGTTTAGTGATTATGTCTCACTACCAGTATTCCATCATTACATTTCTTAATCCATTTTAAAATCGTAAGTATAGCGGCCTTAATGCCAATCACTTTATGCAGCTTTGTTGATATTGCTTCCCTACACCTTGCCTAATTATAGAGTGCAGTTCCGTGCTGCTTACACAACTGTGTGAATCTGCTAACCATTTAGGCACTACAGTGCTTTGTACCTCTAAGTTCATTAATCATTATAGCCTCGGAACTTTGTTAGCTTTCTTGTTGGGGAAATTTGTATTAATTGTTGGAAATGGAGAAAATCTATTTATCATCTGTAAGTCATTCCTTGACACAATTTCAGTACTGATATTTACATTTTGTATGGAATTGATTGACAGCTGTAGCCAACTATTAGAAGCTCCCCTTTCTTGCCAATGCCACATGCCTTTTCCATATTTCTTTAAAACATAGAAGGAACCCATTTTGGCCCACAGAGCAATCCTATTAACCATAGAACCATAGAACCATACAGCACAAAATTATCCCATTAATTTTCCCTGTAACCTGTTCTCCTAACATTGTCATCACTTCCACTCAGATTAATGTCATAGAGTTATACAGCACAGAATCAGGCCTATTGGCCCAACTCATCCACGTCAACCAAAGTGCCTTCCTGAGCTAGTCCATTTGCCTGCATTTGATCCATATCCCTCTAAACCTTTTATCCATGTACCTCTCCAGACATCTTTTAAACATTGTAATTATACCCACCTCTGCCACGTCTTCTGCACCATCTCTAACTTAGTCATATCCTTATAGAATGGTGAACAGAACGACACACAATATTCCAGCTGCAATTTCACCAACATCTTGTATGTCTGTAATATGGCATCCCACCTCTTGTACTTAATGCCATGTCTGATGCAGGCAAGCATGCTGCATGCCTTCTTCAACATCTTGTCTACCTGTGTTGCCACTTGCAGGGAACTATGCACTTGTACCCCTAGGTCTCTTTGTTCTACAACACTTCCCGGGTCCCTGTCATTCACTGTGTATACCTTGCCCTGACTGCTTTCAGAGTGACAAGTTAGACCATAGGCCATAAGATATAGGAGCAGAATTAGGCCACTCAGCCCATCAAGTCTGCTCTGCCATTCAATCATGGTTTTTGTTAACCCCATTCTCCTGCCTTCTCCCTGTAACCCTTAACCCCCTTACCAATCAAACATCTTGCTGAATTCAAACATTCATCAACAGACTCTGCCCAAAATCTTAAATATTTTCCCCTTGTCAGGTGCGGAGGTCCTTTAGAAAGTTATTTGCTCCTATAACATCCAATAAACCCTGTTCCATAAGATGTGATGTAATATCTGAATTTTCACCAAATTTATTATCAATTTATTAACAATCATCCACTCTTTACATTTCAAGAAAATGGACCTGCGAGGAACTAGCAGTTCTCAGGCGTGTCTGTTCGATATCTAGTACTTTCATAAACTATTTCAACTATTTCTGTGTGCAAACAAAGCTATTAATGAAGTAGCTTTGGTTCATTTACAGTGGTGTTCTTGACTCCCAAACCTACTGACAGGTAATATGTACAACAGCACGAGAAATCACAACTTCTGCCTCTAATAAGGATGAAGCCTTGCAGGGACGGTGCCAACGAAAATGTTTCTCCAATGGCATGGATGGACTAGCACAGATCTCCTGCATAACACCATTTTAACACGTTTTCATGCACAAATGATTTTCTGTTCCTATCCCAAATCCTGCTGGAGAGGTTTTACTGCATTTGGATTTTTTTTTAATGTCTCTGCTCGTATTACACATTGGCATAGCTGGATTTGGGAGGTTGTGTATATTGCTCATTTGACATTATGGTGTGCCATTACATTAGCTTTTATATCAAATGCACCTTCCCTTTCATGTCAAGAACTATTTTAGTTCAATGAACTGCAGGAGTATAGTGGTTAGCATAATTGCAAACTCTACAAATCATTCATAAATCTAAGAATTTTAGCTACAAAGTTAGACTGGAGAAGCTAGGGTTATTCTCCATGGAGAAAAGAGGATATTTAATAGAGATGTATAAGATCTTGGTAGTTTTAGATAGGGTAAATAGAGAGAATCTGTAACTGTTTGCTCAGAGTGTAGTTATGAACTAGATTTCACAGCTTGTTAAGGTTGCAGAAGCAAATTCAGTGAGTGCCTTCTAAAAGGAATTGCTTATGCTCTGGAGAACATTTGTAAGGCTTTGAGGAAAGAGAAGGAATAATACTGTAAGAATTGTTCCATTGGGAGCTAGCATGGACTCAGTAGGCCATTATTTTGACCACTGGAGCTCTCATATCCATCATAATAATTGATTTTTATAATACATTTAATATAATTTTGTATTATTGAGTAATTTTACTCTAATGTTAACATTAGTATGAAAAGCATACCTGTGAAACAATATTACTCCTATTATGGCTTAGCACAGCAACTAGGAACTTTTTTTTTCCCCTCTGAGGAGTAGTTGAGTGCCATCATAGAATCACCTGAAAATTTAGGTAAAACAAATGAGTAGTATAAACTTGATTCACCCAAATTCACTCATGTGAGTTAGACACTGGAATGAATAAAATGTTTGGGTCTGTGGAGAATAATTAAGAGAAAGAGACTGACAGGATTGCTTTACCAGGAGCTGCCATTGACCTAATGAGCCCAGTGGCCTTATTCCATACCATAATAATTTCATTATGTATCTGGGCCAGTGAAAAATATTTTGGGACTTTCGGGTATAGTTTAAAACTTCAAAGCCAAATCTTCCTAATATTTGGTATTGGGTACCTGTAAGTAATACTGATAATAATTGGGTGGCATAACAGTTAGCTTTTCTTCCTTGCAGCTCCAGCGACCTGGGTTCAATCCTAAACTTGGGTGCTTCCTGTGTGAAATGTGCACATTCTCCCTGTGATCACATGGGTTTCCTCTGTGTGCTCAGACAATGCCCTGCAGACACTGCTTAACTTTTAAATTAACTCCTAACTACACTGCAGTGTAGAAGTAATCTAACGTGCATCTCATTTCTTTTCTTTAGGGTCTGAACGGAATGTCTGTGGATGAGAAGCCTGAATCACCCATGTATGTGTATGAGTCAACAGTGCATTGTACAAATATCCTCCTGTGCCTCAATGACCAGCGCAAGCAGGATATCCTCTGCGATGTGACCGTACTGGTGGAGAGGAAGGAATTCCGTGCTCACCGCGCTGTCCTAGCTGCGTGCAGCGAATATTTCTTACAGACTTTGATTGGGCAAACAGAACATGAACTGGTTATCACTCTGCCTGAGGAGGTACGATGGAGTAACTTGCTTTAAACACAGAGCATAGCTTAATCAGATCCTACTGCTGCAGGAAGCATGGCATGGGAACACTCCGTGCAGTGTTATGTTATTTCCTTGATGTCCAAAATAGCAATCAGTTTATGTTAACAAGTTATTACTCTCTATTCAAATCATCATTGCAAATTAAAGGTAAAAGCATTAAAGAGTATATGACATATAGTTGTGGAAATGCAAAGGTGCAATATTTTAGAGCATTGCTATTTGTTGCTATCATGGCAACCGTATATTCCATCAATTTACTAAGCCCCCAGAGCACTGTAGAACTCCAAGTCTCAGATAGAAAGCTGACCAGAAACTCCTACCTGATATCCCTTGAGCCCCCATTCTAATATTTGGTACATGGGATGAGAACTATTCCAGATCCCAATTCGTCAAACAGAAGGAAATTAGGGCACCCATACCTTCTGTAAAAAAAAATCATGTAGTTTACAGCACTGGAGGTCACTTAGCCCATAATATTTGTGTCATCTTTTTGCTGGGAAAGCCAATCACAGACAGATTTTGTTTTTAAAGGAGACCTGTAATGACTATTAATCTGTTAGGAAATTGTGTTATGGGTCAAATTTGGTTGAAGCTAGTAATTAGACATTTTAAAGATGCCGTTAAGCAAAAAATGTAAAACATAAGTTGTGGTTTGGCTTAAGTTGTAATTATAGGGGGCCAGTCATAAACTTTGGACAAAACCTAATCTTAATCATAATGTCACTCTTTTATGCCTGAAGTAAACAGAATACATAAATTTACTGAATAACCCAGACTATCAAAGTCCTCTAGCAACTCAATATTAAGAATTTGTCAAGTCTAATGTGACTCTTGAATGGACTCTGACAAAAGAGAATACCGGTCGAAACTTTGACTTTAAGGCTTCACTACAAACCATGGAAGAGAATATTATATGTGCAGCACAACTTTTGGGGCCCTATTTCTTAGACATCTAATCTATCATCCTTACTGCCATCACTGTCCAAAATGGTTGTGTCTAACCATTATTGCACTTTATGTATTAAAGTGAGGGAAAAACTAGACTGAAGCACAAACCAAAAAGGCTAGAACTATGCAGTATATCAGTAAATGAAGAATGGTTTGGCATTTCAGGCAGAGATCTTTGTCAGGCTAACAACATCCCCTATTTCCAGTATTTTCTATATTTAAATGTCTCGCATTTGCATTTTTTCATTTCATTTTCAGAACTGGATTGAATTGGAAGGTAAGTCAGTGAAGGAGAGTTGAGAATAGTAGGATCTGTGATTATAGGTAATTTAGTGGTTGGCTTTTCATGTAAAACATTTCAATTCAGAATAACACCTGATTTAGTGAATGGATAGTTCCTTTATAGCAGCATTATATCTAGTATTTTGTTGCTGAACTTGATGTTTAAGTCATAACCTAGTTTCACATATCATAAATAAGTTGCATTAATGTGTGACTTGAAAACATATGTTTTTGGATTCTGAGCTAAGAATTAAGTTATTTGCTTTTCAGTTTTTCAGCAGCTTTGGAGAAAATAATTTTCATGTCCATATTTTGTTGTGAGATACTACATGATGAGGTGTTTTGTGCTTTTAGTTTAATTAACCAGCTGAAATTAACTCTGAAAAAAATAGTCTTTCACAGTCCACTAGTCCAGCATAATAGAGCTGATGGGTCACAGAAACCCCTGAAAATGCTTGGTACCATCCATATGCTTCCCTGATCATTACCATCCCAGCTCATAATGTACAATGACAACATGCTTTACCATCATTCTAGCACCTTTCTTGACCCTTCTGCTGCCTCTATATTGAAAAGCCTGTTTCTCTGACATCCAAACCAGGATGAACAGAAAGTTCCTGGCAATTAAAGTCCTCTAATTCCATTCCTCTGCTGAACACTATTTGAGGCTAAAGAGGACTATCCATAAACTTTCCACACTATTTGGGCCTGAGCTGAGCTTTGATCACTTTCATTTTGTGCCTGTCAAAACCCTGTTTTTGCCACCTTTGTGAATTCTGCAGGTGCAGACATGTTCAATGCAGCTAAACTGGGCCAGCAGCCAAGTTATCAGCAATGTTTCATTTCAGTAACACTGGAATAAATGTGGACTGTATCTTATAAACATGTGTGTGCACAAATAGAAACAAAGAGTGAAGGGTGGTTACAGGGAAAGGAAGAAGAAAAAGTACAGTGATTCAATTACTTAAAAAATGAGGCAAGTATGTGAAACCCATGTGAAAAAAAAAGTGCAAGGTAACCATGAATAGTTGGGGCAGATGCCTGTATCCCAGGGAAACTGGAACAGAAAATGCCAACTATTTTGTTAGGAGTGAGAGCAGGAAGTGCCAGAAACACTCAGCAGGTCAGGCAACATCTGAGGAAAGAGAAACCATTAACATTTTGGATTGGAGCCCCTTGATCAGAACTGGAAGAGAGAGAAAGCAAGTTAAGTTTCAAATTGCAGAGAGGGTGGGGAAGGTGTGGATAGGACAAAGGGAATATTTCTGGTATCACAAGACCAGGATTGCCTTGGTGATGTGTTGTTCACAAAACCATCTAACTGACATATTAATGAGGACTGTTAGAGAGAGAGAGAATAAAGGGTTCATGTAAAAGCTGTGAAAGGCAGCATAGAGCTGTTACAAGGTTAATTTTTATGGCATTGGACAGGAACTTTGCAAAGTTTGATTGGGAGAGGGAATTAACAGGCAAGAGGACGTCTGGCAAGTGGTAAGCTTTTAAAAGTGAGATAGGGAGGGTTCAGGGCCAAAATGTTCCTGTTAGAGGCAAGGCTGGCAGGATTAGGGAACTCTGGCTGACAAAAGATATTAACACTCTGGTCAGGAAAAAGGAGTCATAGGTCAAGTGCAGGCAGCCGTGATCAAGGAGTATATGAATGAAGGAGTATACTTAAGAAGGAAGTGAGGAGGGCACAAAGGGGACATGAGATATCCCTGGCAGATATGGTAAAGTAGATTCCTAAGAGATTCTATATTAAGAACAAAATGGTAACAAGGGAGAGAATAGTTCCCCTTAAGGATCAGTGTGGTCATCTATCTGTGGAGACACAGGAGATGGGTGAGATCTTAAAGGATTACTTCTCAACTGTATTTACTGTGGAGGAGGACATGGAAGCTGGGGAATTCAGGGAAGAGAACAGTGATGTCCCCTACAGAAGAGGAGGTGTTGGTGACACTAAGGTGTATAAAGGTGCACAAGTCCCTGAGGCCTGACCAAGTGTATCCTAGGATGTTGTGGTAAGCAAGGGAAGAAATTTCTGGGGCTCTGGCAGAAGTTTTTGTACCTTCCTTAGCCACATGTGAGATACCGAAGACTTAGGGATGGCTAATGTTCTTAATTTAAGAAGGGCCTATACAGAGAGCGGTTGATTTCTGCCAGAGGAGGTGGTGGAATCAGATACAGTTACTATATTTGAGAGGCACTTAGACAGACATTTAAATCAGTAAGGCAGAGAGGGATATGGTCCTAATGCAGTCAAAAGGGATTAGTGCAGAAGAGCAGAAGCATGGACTTGGTGGTCCAAAGGGCCCTCTTCTGTGCTGAATGATTCTATGACTCTATGATCTGCTTAATCGTTCCGGAACTGACTGCTGGGAAGTGAGTCAGTTCCTAAAAGTACAGACATCATGGCTGCCAATGTTTCCCTCCACCCAACCCCTCGTGATCAGTGGCACCAAATGAGCCTCATGCCAGTGCAAAGCACAAGCTCCTGAACCTGCAGAGATCTCAGTATTTATGTGCAATGTGATTATATTCTTTTAGCACTCAGAGAACCAGCAATGCCGATTACAGTAGACAGAGCAGTAAAAGCACTGCAGAGAGCAACCTGGGATGCATTCCTTTGTGCATGTTGATGACATCATCATTTGCATGAAGGAAGCCTAAAAACTGACAGCTGTGATAGGATGAATCATGTCCCGAAGTGCCTGGTACTGTTTCCAAACAGGTGTATTTCAAGTAGCAATGGGTGCACACCCATTAAAGCATGCACAAAAATGATTTTGTCTGGTTTGCGCACAAAATAATCAAGTGTTAAATGCTCCGATTTCTAGATAAATGTGAACAGATCTGAGCTTGCATATCACCTTTTCTGGTGTGGAATACTTGTGATCTTTTTAAAGCTATCTTTTCAAACCTGCTCAGGGCACCAAGCTGTGATTTTGTAACTTATGGTTACATTTATCATTCCATGAGTAATAAATCAATATATACCTAAACTTACATAGAACAGATAGCAGCACTGAGTCACTTCTGATGATGTTAGCTCATTCACAGTTTCACAGTTTCAGATAACATCATCAATGCAAAGCAGTAGAGTGGAACATTTATAAAATGTTATTACTTTTATAAAATAACAAATCCAGTCTAGTTTATACTTAGCAGTTTCTCTAAGTATCCAGTGGAGGTTTACCAAGTAGAGACATCAACAAGGATCCAAAATATTCAAATCAGACAACTTTTGGACATTGTATTGTCAGCACCCATGTTTTCTATCATGGATTCTGCCTGTTAAAGATACCATGTTAAGGTCCCACTTCCACCAACCAGGCTATCATGGCAGCAAAAGGACAGGAGTGCTGGCTTGATAAAGCTTTGTCTGTCATTGTGTACGTGCAGCACATGCATGGACCTTGATACTTTGCATTGTTTTATCTCAAAAGAATCCAAGCTGCGTACTATATTGAATCAACGTCCGTTAGATATTTGGTAGGTACATGGGTCAGGGTGATTACAAAGAGTAGCAAAAGGCAGAATGGATTCTAGAATATTATAATGACTTCAGTTGTGTAGAACTGACAAAGCTTTACTGACTCTTCTGCATTATTTCTGCTACTCCATTTTGCTAGCCTGAGCACAGTTTAAGTGTGTGAGTAGTCCTCAGTGAAGTTTGGAACTGCCATGTTCCCATTGAGTCAAGTGGCCCTTATGCAGATTATATAAATGCAGAACACAATGGGATGAGCTGCTTGTTTTGTTTTAACTGCTGAGCATGGCCTTTGTCTGGAATTGGCAGCTCCAGTTTGTTAGGGAGACCTCAAACACGTGGCATGGTGATTGGCTTTATTAGATGTGTGTCTGATACTGGGAAAGCATTGGATCTTGACTGGAAGTGCCTGGCCTAATTTCACACTAAGTACAATTTCACCTGAAAATGGTTAGTAACACGATTTAATCCAAGATTACAATGATTTTGGATAGAATAGTACCAGAAAAAAAGACCACATTGCAATAAAATTTCTTTGGGTAAATTTTTAAGTGTGGGTTAAAACAGAAAGAATATTGTGAATACTTTGGAATTCTAAGAGTGCAATAAGGATAAATTAAATTTTATTTAAAATATTACGCTTATTCATTCAGCAAGCAGATTTGAATGAAAACTATCTTTCATAACCTCCTTTGAAATAAAAACTGTTGGGGCTTCAAATGAAAACTTGCTTAAATTAAATATTTATTTAATTAAATTAAATTAAAAGAAATGCATTAATCTCAAATATGATTTCAAATTAAGGCAATTTTTCATTTCTAGCTTTTTTATTGCAAAAACAACTAGCATATTTTGCCATGATTTTGGTTGTGACAAAGGGTCTTCAAACTGAAACATTAATTCTGTTTCTCCTCCTATAAATGCTACACCTCATGCTGAGCATTTCTAGAATTTTTTTTATATATTTCCACACCTGCAGATTTTTGATTTTCATTTTCAGTGCTTTAACATAGGTTTGAAAAGACTATTGATGTATGGGAGTGATTAGGAGAGGTGAAAGGGAGATTACAAAGATGGATTTTAAAACATTTTCAAGAAGAACACCAGAGTGGGCAAGGGAAGTGGCTTTTCCTGCCATCAGTGGTCATCATATCATAGAAAATTAACAACAAAGGAGGCCATTCAATCCATTGTGTGTGTTCTGGTCAAAAAATGTTCTTCAGCTTCATCATACCTTTCAGCATTTGGCCCATAGCCCTGCAAGTGTCAGCAGAAAACTGCTGGAAATGTGAAATAAAAAAAATGCTGGAAATACTCAGCAGAGCAGGCAGCATCTGCAGAGAGAGAAACAGGTTACTGTTTCAGGTCAGTGATCCTTCATCATAACCTTATTGTGACATCCAACAGGGTTCCCAAACAGTGTGAAAGAGATGACAGAAGTATGGTTCAATTGGTTGATCTACATGGTGTGTTAAGAGTTCTTTGTGCATTCTAACATGCGGCAACTTAGCAGTGGCAATACTATGGTGCCTCTGCATCTGACACTTCATGAAGTTTCGTTTACAATAATTTACCAGAATGTAACTAACTTGAAGGTAAATTTAGATACTTAAAGATGACCCAAAAGTAATAATAAAGCAGTGAAATTAAAAAAAACAATTCAAATATGCCTCAAATTGTTTGAGGCTAGGAGTGGGTGCCGCGGGCAGGTGATAGAGAAGGGATGTGTTCAGACAGGCTTGAGATGTGTCTATTTTAACGCAAGGAGTGTTGTGAACAAGGCGGATGAGCTTAGACCTTGGATCGATACTTGGAGCTATGATGCGGTGGCCATTACGGAGACTTGGATGGCTCCAGGGCTGGAATGGTTGATTCAAGTGCCGGGTTTTAGATGTTTCAGGAAGGACAGGGAGGGAGGCAAGAGAGGTGGGGGAGTGGCACTGTTGATCAGAGATAGTGTCACGACTGCGGAAAAGGTGGCCATTGTGGAGGGATTGTCTACGGAGTCTCTGTGAGTGGAGGTTAGGAACAGGAAGAGGTCGATAACGGTGCTGGGTGTTTTTTATAGGCCGCCCAATAGTGACAGGGTTATTGAGGAGCAGATAGGGAAGCAGATCCTGGAAAGGTGTGAGAATAACAGAGTTGTGGTGATGGGGGATTTTAATTTCCCAAACATCGATTGGCATCTGCAGACAGTGAGGGGTTTAGATGGGGTGGAGTTTGTTAGGTGTGTTCAGGAAGGGTTCTTGACACAGTATGTAGATAGACCTACAAGAGGAGAGGCTGTCTTGATTTGATATTGGGAAATGAACCTGGTCAGGTGTCAGATCTCTCAGTGGGTGAATATTTTGGTGATAATGATCATAATTCTATCTCCTTTACGTTAGCACTGGAGAGGGATAGGAACAGACAGGCTAGAAAGGTGTTCACTTGAAGTAAAGGGAATTATGAGGCTCTCAGGCAGGAAATTGGAAGATTAAATCGGGAACAGTTGTTCTCTGGGAAAAGTACGGAAGATATGTGGCAAATATTCAGGGGATATTGGTGTGGAGCTCTGAACAGACATGTTCCGATGAGACAGGGGAATCATGATAGGATACAGGAACCATGGTGCACGAAGGCTATAATAAATCTAGTCAAAAGGAAAAGAAAAGCATACAAAAGGTACAGAGAGCTAGGTAATGTTAGAGATCTAGAGGAGTACAAGGCTAAAAGGAAGGAACTTAAGAAAGAGATTAGGAGAGCCAAAAGGGGACATGAGAAGGCCTTGGTGGGCAGGATCAAGGAAAACCCCAAGGCATTCTACAAGTATGTGAAGAGTAAGAGGATGAGATGCGAAAGGATAGGGCCTATCAAGTGCAGCAGTGGGAAAGTGTGTATGGATCCAGAAGAAATAGCGGAGGTACTTAATCAATACTTAACGTCAGCATTCACCACGGAAAAAGATCTGGGGAATTGTAGTGGGGACTTGCAGCGGCCTGAAAAGCTTGAGCATGTAGATATTAGAAAAGAGGTGGTGCTGAAACTTTCGGAAAGCATCAAGTTAGATAAGTCGCTGGGACCAGATGAGATGTACCCCAGGTTGCTGTGGGAGGTGAGGGAGGAGATTGCGGAACCTCTGACGATGATCTTTGTGTCGTCCATGGAGACGGGAGTGATTCCGGAAGATTGGAGGGTTGCGGATGTTGTTCCCTTATTCAAGAAGGGGAGTAGGGTTAGCCCAGGAAATTATAGACCAGTGAGTCTTACCTCAGTGGTTGGTAAGCTGATGAAGAAGATCCTGAGAGGCAGGATTTATGAACATTTGGAGAGGTATAATATGATTAGGAATAGTCAGCATGGCTTTGTTAAGGGCAGGTCCTGCCTTACGAGCCTGATTGAATTTTTTGAGGATGTGACTAAGCACATCGATGAAGGGAGAGCAGTAGATGTAGTGTATATGGATTTCAGCAAGGCGTTTGATAAGGTACCCCATGCGAGGCTTATGGAGAAGGTGAGGAGACATGGGATCCAAGGGGACATTGCAGTGTGGATCCAGAACTGGCTGGCTCACAGAAGGCAAAGAGTGGTTGTTGAGGGGTCGTATTCTGAGTGGAGGTCGGTGACCAGTGGTGTACCTCTGGGATCTGTACTGGGACCCTTACCATTTGTGATTTTTATAAACAACCTGGATGAGGAAGTGGAGGGGTGGGTTAGTAGGTTTGCGGATGACACGAAGGTTGGGGGTGTTGTGGATAGTTTGGAGGGCTGTCAGAGGTTACAGAGGGACATAGATAGGTTGGGCTGAGAAGTGGCAGATGCAGTTCAACCCAGTTAAGTGTGAAGTGGTTCACTTTGGTAGGTCAAATATGTTGGTGGGATATAGTCTTAATGGTAGGACTCTTGGCAGTGTGGAGGATCAGAGGGATCTTGGGGTCCGAGTCAATAGGACGCTCAAAGCGGCTGCACAGGTTGACTCTGTGGTTAAGAAGGCATATGGTGTATTGTCCTACATCAATCAGGGAATTGAATTTAGGAGCCGTGAGGTATTGTTGCAGTTGTATAGGTCCCTGGTCAGACCCCACTTGGAGTACTGTGCTCAGTTCTGGTCGCCTCACCACAGGAAAGATATGGAAGCCATAGAGAGGGTGCAGAGATTTACAAGGATGCTGCCTGGGATGCGGAGCATGCCTTCTGAAAGCAGGTTGAGGGAACTCAACCTTTTCTCCTTGGAGAGACGGAGGATGAGGGGGGACCTGATAGAGGTGTGTAAGATGATGAGAGGTATTGATAGGGTAGATAATCAGAGGCTTTTCCCCAGGGCTGAATTGGTTGCCACAAGAGGACATAGGTTTAAGGTGCTGGGGAGTAGATATAGAGGAGATTTCAGGGGTAAGTTTTTTACTCAGAGAGTGGTGAGTGCTTGGAATGGGCTGCCAGAAATGGTGGTGGAGGCTGATACGATAGGGTCTTTCAAGAGACTGTTAGATCGGTATATGGAGCTGAGTAAAATAGAGGGCTATGGGTAAGCCTAGTAATTTCTAGGGTAGGGACATGTTCGGCACAGCTTTGTGGGCCGAAGGGCCTGAATTGTGCTGTAATTTTTCTATGTTCTAAATCTGAAAAAAATATATTTTTGGACCAAAGGGGAATTGAGGGTGTTTATGAAGATAGGAAAGTGGCTAGTTATTAAATCAGCCATGACCTTATTGAATAATAGAACAGGGCTGATGAACCATATGAACAACTCTTGCTTCTGCTTCTGATACTATTATGTTCCTATGTAGTTGCAATAATTTAGGGGAATACAGAGTGAGTCTAAGAAAGGCAAATATCATCAACTTTTGTTGACTTACCATTCAGTTTATTATTTGCAAATTTTAATGTGTAAAAGTATATTGATCAATATTTTTTTAAGTTCCTATAAATGAAAGCTTGCACAAACCGATAAGAATGTTAACAGAAAGAAGGTGCAGAGAGACTTATATTTGCAGAAAGAAAAAGCAATAAAAAAAGCAAATAGAATTTTGATGCATTTAACGTTAAATTAAAAATTGGAAACTTGGTGTATTATTGTCACATGTACCGAGGTACTGTGAAAAGCTTTGTTTTGCATGCCGTCCATACAGATCATTTCATCACATCAGTATATTGAGGTAGTACAAGGGAAAGCAATAACAGAATGCAGAATAAAGTGTTACAGTTACAGAGAAGGTGCAGTGCAGACAGATAATAAGGTGCAAGGCCATGACAAGGTAGATTGTGAGGTCAAGAGTCCATCTTATCGTACAAGGGGACCGTTCAATAGTCTTATAACTACGGGCTACAAACAGTCCTTGAGCCTAGTAGTATGTGCTTTCAGGCTTTGGTATCTTCTGCCCAAAGAGAGGAGGGAGAAGAGAAAATGACCGGGGTAGGTGGGGCCTTTGATTATGTTGGCTGCATTACCAAGGCAGCAAGAAGTGTAGACAAGAGTCTATGGAGGGGAGGCTGGTTTCCGTGATGTGCTGAGCTCTGTCCACAACTCTCTGCAGTTTCTTGCGGTCATGGGTAGAACAGTTACCGTACCAAGCCGTGATGTATCCGGATAGGATGCTTTCAATGGTGCATCTATAAAAATTGGTGAGGGTCATTGGGGACATGCCAACTTTCTTTAGCCTCCTGAGGAAGTGGACATAATCCTGAATTTGTTTAAATACTGGCAAGCTTACAATGGGGAAATTGCATGTAATTCATTATATGACATTGGCCCTTTGGACAGTATACATTGAATATTCACAGAAGTTATATTAGAAATTGTAGTTATTTTAGTAATTGAGGTTCTGACAGTTCCTCAGTGGCTTCTAGAACTGGATGCTGGGGGAATAGCTTTATCACTTGTAACTTTGAAAGTACTTTAAGCAAGCAATAGATAGCAGAGCTGATTTCAAACAGAATATACTAACCAAGAAAACCTGGTGTTAAAAACAATTAATATGAATCACTGAGCTTTTAATTGATCAGGATTGCCCTTACAAACTAGCTTTGCCTGAGGCATGTTACAATGAATGGAAGTTAAAATATGTAGCAATCATTTGCTGGTTGGCTAATCACAGTTGAGATTGTATGGCAAAACAAATATAGTAATAAGTATTGAAGACTTGTACCAATTTGTCATGAATTTGGCTTAGTCGCGTAGGCTTGGAGACAAGGTGGAGTTTACATGTAGAAACATACACAATTCCAAGAAAGGTTGTCTCAGGTGTGTTCAAGCTGATACTTGCCTTCTAAGAAATTTTTGTCACCAAGTTCTTTCAAGAAAGTCTCTCAAGAGAACTTGGGTGATCTTTAACCCTTTTTTTTTAAAAAATGGTGTGTATCTTAATTGACTTCAGCAATTGCTCTGAATTTCCACCATTTGCTTGTCTTCATATCGCCATCTTTTCACTTCTCTTTTTGATTTTTCTTTCTCCATTTCTAAGGTAAGGCTGTCAATCATAGAACATGGAACAATATGGCACAGGAACAGGCCCTTCGGCCCATGATGTCTGCACCAAACATGATGCCAAATCTCTTCTGCCTGCCCTGGTTTAACTTCCCAAAATGCATCACTTTGCACTTGTCTGAGTTAAATTCCATCTGCCATTCCTTTGCCCGCTTTCTCTGTTGATCAATGTCTTGGTGTAACCTTAGAAAACCTTCTTCACCAGCCACTATGACACCAATTTTGGTGTCATCTGCAAACTCACTAACCATGTCATTTACATTTTCTTCCAAATCTTTAATGTATGACAAATAACATGCCCAGCACTGATATGAATCTGAAAAACAGCCCTCCACCACCACCCTCTGCCTCCTTCCACCAAGCCAATTTTGTATCCAGTTGGCAAGCTCACCTTGGATCACATGTGTTCTAACTGTCTGAACCAGCCTACTATATGGGACCTTGTCAAAAGCATTGCTAGAGTCCGTGGAGACAATGTCTACTGCCCTGTCTTCGTCAATCCTCTTGGTCACCTCTTCAAAAAACTCAATCAAATTCATGAGACTTGATTTCCCACACACAAACCCATGCTGACTATCCCTATTCAATCCTTGCCTTTCCAAGTGTAAATAATGCTGTCTTTCAGAATCCCTTCCAATAACTTCCCCATCACTGATGTAAGGCTCACTGGCCTGTAGTTCCTTGGCTTATCCTCCAGTCTTTCAGTACCTCACCTATGGATAACAAAGTTACCAAAAACTGTGCCAGGGCCCCAGCAAACCCCTCCTTTGCTTCCCATGACATCCTAGGATACACCTGGTCAGCCCCCAGGGATTTATCCATCTTTATGCATTTCAGGACCTCCAACACTTCATCCTTCATAACGTTGATATGCTCCATAATATCACTGTTTCTTTCCCTGAACTCACTAACATCCATGTCTTTCTCCATAGTAAAAACAGATGAGAAATATCCATTTAAGACTCCGCTGATTTCCTGTGGCTCCACACATAGTTTATCATGTTGATCCTGAAGAGGATCTACTCTCTCCCTAGTTACCCATTCACCAATGTTCAATGCTGGGCCAAACAACCTTTCCTCATTTTCTTGGTGCTCCTAGACCTCATCTGTGCGTAAATTCCCAATCCCCTTCTCAGTGCTTTTGAAACACATTTCTTCCCTGGTCTGAGACTCTTGGCAAGTATTCTCTGACTTCTCTCTGGGGATTAATCCCTTTTACCCTTGCTCACAACTTCACATTTAATTTGCAATTGTTTTCTTCAGTGACTGAAAATCCAAAAAACTGCAGATGCTGGAAATCAGATCTAAGAACAGAAAATGCTGGAAACATTCAGCAGTCAGGCAGTATTTATTGAAGGAGAAAAAGAGGTAAAGTTTCAAATTGAAGACCCTTCATCAGAACTTCAGTGCCTTCATTCTTATGAGATGTGAAAAGATTTACTTATGTGCCCACCTGCAGAGAGTAAATAAAACAAGAATTATAAATCACTTAAAGAATCAATAAAATAAACACTACCTTTTCTGCCTCATCGAGGATATTTCACTTACTTGTTTCCAGACTCTTTCCATGGTATAGTCTAGAACTTTGGGAAGATTTTGATTAGATGGTGGGCATTGAATGCTTCAAATCTGTGCCAACTCTTTAAGAAACTTGTAATGCTCCCCAATTCTTCCTCCGCTACATTGATGACTATGTTGGAGCTGCTTCTTGCACCCATGCTGAGCTCATCAATTTCATCAACTTTGCCTCTAACTTCCACCCTGCCCTCAGATTTACATGGTCCATCTCCGACTCCTCTCTCCCCTTTCTGGATCTCTCAGTCTCCATCTCCGGAGACAGATTAACCACCGACATCTTTTACAAACCCACTGACTCCCATAGTTACCTTGACTATACCTCTTCCCACCCAGTCACTTACAAGGACGCCATCCCCTTCTCCCAGTTCCTACACCTCTGCCGTATCTGTTCCCATGATGAGGCTTTCCATTCCAGGACATTAGAGATGTCCTCCTTCTTCAGTAAACGGGGTTTCCCTTCCATCACCATCAATGCTGCCCTCACCCACATCTCTTCCATTTCCCTACATCTGCCCTCACTCCAACCCCCCCCCCCCCCCCCGACATGACAGGGACAGGGTTCCCCTTGTCTTCACCTACCACCCTCCACATCCAACAAACCATTCACCGCAACTTCCGTCACCTCCAACGGGATCCCACCACTAGGCATATCTTCCCCTTCCCTCCCCCCTTCTCTCCACTTTCCATAAGGATCACTCTTTCTGCAACTCCCTTGTCCACTCATCCTTTCCCGCAGATGACCCTCCTGGCATTTATTCTAACAACCACACTAAGTGCTACACCTGCCCCTACACCTCCTCCCTCACCACCATTCAGGGCCCTAGACAGCCCTTCCAGGTGAGGCAGTGCTTCGCCTGTGAATCCGAGGGTGTCATTTATTGCATCCTGTGCTCCCGGTGCGGCCTCCTCTACATCAGTGAGACTGGGTGACTGTTTTGTTGAGCATCATTGTTCCATTTGTCACAAAAGCAAGGATCTCCTGGTGAACAGCCACTGCAATTCCACATCCCACTCCCATACCAACATGTCTATCCATGGTCTCCTCTACTGCTACGTTGAGGCCAGACGTAGGTTCACCTTATATTTCGCCTTGGTAGTCTCCAACCTGATGGCCTCAACATCGATTTGTCTAACTTCCGGTAACCCCTCCCCTCTCCACCCCCACCCCGTTCTCTTTTTTTCTTCTTTTCTCCTTTGTCTTCCCTTATTCCTGAGGCCCCCTTCTCTTTCCCCTCCCCCCGCCCTCATGACCTGTCCATCCCTCCTCCTTCAGCCCTTTGCCTCTTCTACCTATCACCTCTCAGCTTCTTACTTTACCCCCACCCTCCTACCTTCCCCCTCTCACCTGGACTCGCCTATCACCTGAACTCACATATCACCTGAACTCACCTCTCAGCTGCCTGCAAGTACTCCTCCCCCAACCTTCTTATTCCGGCTACTGCCCTCTTCCTTTCCAGTCCTGATGAAAAGTCTCGACCCAAAACGTCAACTCTTTATTTCTCTCCATTGATGCTACCTGCCCTGCTGAGTTCCTGCAGCATTTTGTGTGTGTTGCTCCAATTAGTACCATCCATCTTTTCATAACCTGGCATATGTTTTTTATTCATTTTGTGCATCTGAGAACTCTGCCCCAGTTGCACGGACACTCGCCTCAGTATAATCGCCACTTTTGTACCACTGGAGATCTGTTAATTGTTATCTTAGCCTAAGTGGAGAAATCCAACTCTTTGATATAGGAGGACAGAGAGCAAGCACAAATTCTTCTCCTAGACACTCAGTCAAAGTTCAATTGATGATTTTATTGGAGCATTGTAACTATTTTTATTTTAGTTAGTTGACCTACAAACTTCTATTTTTATTTCTGAGATATTTAGATATTTTTGCTTAATTTGTGTGAATGAAACCCTAGTACATTTTGATTCAGTAATCAGGTCACTGGCTCCAGTATAAATTCTGTTTTATGTCTAAGTTATTTAAAAATGCAGACCCGTTTATGTTTCCTGTTGCAATAGATTCTGACATTGTGCCATTTTATCTGAACATCCTCATACAATATTAAAGGCTGCTTTCCTACTTCGTCAGTTTTAAGTCAATCACTCGTGTATGATCAAACCAAGAGCAATTCAGTCTGAAGTTGAATGTCTTTGCCTGTGCTCTGCAGAATTTGTCTTTGTTCGACATGAGAAATACTTGCCTCCCTTGGTCTGTGCTGTTATTTGTAATAAGGAAACAAAGGCCAAACTGTGCACAAAGCAGGTCTGTGTGGCTATGTGTTGGATTTTGGCAGTGTTCCTGGAACTGCTGTTGATTTTATGTTCTTTATTATGTTATACATACAAAGTACTGACCTGCAATAGTTTCTGTTCATCATGTGCAAAGTAATATAAGCCTAAACCCAAGGAACTGGTATTAGCATAAGTGTCCTAGTTCTGTCATTTTGATTAATTTGTCTCTTTGTCTGTACCCTATACCATGAGCTTTCACTACTGCAAAGCCTCATGTGTCAATGTCTTCAAATTGTACTTTATTTCACCTTTTTTGTTTTTCTTTTCCTTGCTATTATTTTTCTTATTCAGCACTTTTCAGAGATTTTTTTTCTACACACTTCCATTAATAGCTTGCTGTAATGCTACAGTAATCACATACGGTGCTGGATATTCATGAAGTTGTGATCTCAGGGGCAGCAGCTGCTGATGCAAGCTGAAAATAGATCCAACATACCTTGTGTAGCTCTCCCAGAGGTCCTCTGTTTGCTGGTAACCGTCTCTGCCTGAGAAAGCTCAGTTCAATAAAACAAAAGGAAAAAACTGAAGGGGCAATTTAATTTAGCCTTCCAGGACAATGGGGAGTGAGCCTGTAATTGCTGAACAGCTTAACTTTATATCTACACATTTCCATTGATATACAAAATGTAGGTTAGGGTCAAAACCTTCAATCATTAATTAAACTTGTAAATTTTGTAGTGTTTTATAGAATGCCAGGAAATTCATTTCACCATCTGTATGACTAGAAATGACTCACTCTGTACTATTTTTATGCATCAGATTGAAGTAAAATTGTGGGAAGTATTATTACTTATGAAGCTAAAAATCCACGAGAGCTGCCAATTTGGCATTAGTAGCTTATTTTGAATGCCACAGTGGAAATAAAAGAATTTATGTCTCTACTGTATCAGTATGACTAGTGACAGAAGCAGCAGTAAAAACAGCCATTGGAACTTCATTGCCAAGAAATATTGACTCTCCATGACACTGATGGACTACTGCAGACCTCGCAAGAGCATAGTTGGATTTAATTACAACCAGGAGGGTACTGTAACTCATTTAAGGTGAACATTTAAGGTAATTGTTTTCTGATATCCTTAATTCAGAGTTATTTGTGTCAGGATAGAAGTGACAATTATCTGCATATTGTATGGCAACAGAACCATGCCAAATTTCACAATGAGAATTTCTCTACCCTAATCGGAGCAAGTTACATGAACTCTTAAAGCTTGGCCAGAAAGGTTTCTCTGTGCTACATGTGCCTAAAAATTGGAAAATCAGGGAAGACAGTGGATGTAAATTATGCCATAAAGAGGAGTATTGTGATGGCAGAAAATTCCTATTTGTTACACCAAAAGAATCTGGAGGTTCTACTGCAGAGTGATGCAAAAGAGGGTAGCCCTTATGCTGTTGAAGACCATTCTATTGTGAAGGTATAGTTGCCAGCTGAATAGAGGTTATGTCAGTACAGTCGTACCATCCTCAGTATCGGACTGAGAAAGCGTAAGATAAGTGCACTTAATTGTACACCAGTTTCTTCAGGCTGTATTAAACACAAGACATACCTTGTTTGAAAATAGTTGCACCCTTGAGGAGGTCTGATCGCCATTGAGATCCATGCACTAGTGTGTTTTTTTTGGCATTACAGCAGTTGAGTAAAACTCCAATAATCCATTTTCCTGTTTATCGCACACCCTGATAGTTCAGCAAGTAATGTTTCCTACATTTCCTTTCAACTCACTGGAGCAGGGATTCCATGGTCCTTTTAAATTCACGAGGGTTAAGGTTCCTGCACCCATTTTAAACTTATTGGGGCCCTGGTTCTGAAGCTCCCTTTAATTTCACTGAGGCCATGGTTTCTGAGCTCTTTTTAAATACACTGCAACCCTGGTTTCCACACTCCCTGTAAACTCATCTTGGCTCTGGTTCATGTGCTCCCTCTGAACTCTCTATTTCTGCAGTTCCAACATTCCCTTGAAACTCGCCGGCGCCCCATTTCCCATGCTGCCTTGAAACTCACTGCGACCCCATTCTCATACTCCTTCTAAACTCACCAGGGCCCCATTCCCATTCATCCTTAGCTGTACCCCATTTACCACACCCCCTTTAAACTTACTGGGTTCACTGGAAAATTTATTATCCTACTGTATAATTAATAAAAAGTAAATTAAAAGTGTGTTGGGGATGGCTGCAATAACTTCCATTAATTTGTATGACCTGCCAGTCCAGCACTGCCAAATTCCTGAGTGCGCCAGTTTAATAAAGCTTTTACTGAATTAGAATTTAATTCTGTGCTTAAGAGTTAATGTCGGTGAGATAATCGAAGTCAATTTAATTTGGGAAAACTTGAGTTTTAACTATCTGATGCAAAATTCAATGTGCAAAGCAGGTAACATAACGGCATATTCATAGCCAGTTACTTGGTCAAAGTATAACAATTCCTTTCAATTGCCTTTAGTGTGATTATTACCTTGAACCTAAATGCACAAGTTACATTACCTCTTAATGATGAATGTCACACATAAGGGAGCACTTTGAGTTGGGTGATGAGAGAACAGTTATTTTTCCAGACATATTAACCATGTCTAATGTTACAATCCAAATTATTAGTAAACTGAATTATCAAATAGAGTTTAATTTTGAACTGAAGTTATAAAGTGGAAATCTTTGTGCAGCAAAATCTTTTCTTTTTAATCTTGGACTACAATATTTCTATTTGTAACTTAAAGCTTACTTGACTGCAGAATTCATAGTATCAAACTCAATCTTTCAATTCCTGGTAATTGCAAAGATTTGAAAGACTGGAGAATTTAAGTAGTGTTCCACATTTCCCACAGCAAGAGATTGAAACAATATCCCAAGTCTGCAAGAAGATTCAGGGGATTGCACCATGGTTGATTTGTGGCTTGATACAAAAAGGATATTTTGCACAAATCATCAGCCTCCTTTCCCTAATAATCAGATGTGAAGGAGAGGCATGGAGGATGGAGATACAGGGTTTTCCTGGTCAAGATATGAGCAGTACACCTTGTGTAACATTGATTGCATCGCTTTTCCACAACTCCCACATCTCTGCCCCTAAAGTTGCAGTGGATGATTTAGAAGTTCCACATAAATTCACACAAATTGTAATATTCTATGTCTGTGATTGGTCCATCCAGCCTACCAATCTAACAGCACTCCTGAAATGAAAATCAGCCAAGAATAGTGCCATTGTTGCACCCGCTCTTCACGCATTTTACATTGCATAATTCTCTTGACTTCTTTTGGAAGAGTTGAGATGGACACTCATCTGGAGCAAGCCCAGACACATTACAGCAATGTAATTTAGTTGGGGTGTGAGGTGGAGTATAATAATTCCTAGTTTTCCATATCACTTTATTGGAGGAATATCTACTTTGCATCCCAATATGAGGATGAGTGATGAAATATCGCATATGCTCTATTCCTGCACCACAGCAGGACTGCATAGGCTCCAGGAACACAGAGCCTACATGGGCAAGTTGCATTTGCAGTTTTAATTATCTCTGCCTCTGCATTTTCATTGATGATAAGCAATCTGTGCCATCCAGTTAATTTCAGTGACAAAACACGCAATGGTGGGACAGAAAATGCTTCATGCTTCCAAACATGCATGTGTTCTTATGTACACAGTGTGCATTCATGTTTTCCTTCACTTCTCCACTGACAAGCAGGATATTGGACACTTGTAACTCTCCCTCCCAAATGGAAGTATCATGGATCAGTATTTTTGTGTCAAAGGAACCTTTACAGATTACGATTATTATGGTTATATTAGCTAAATTTATTAAGGACACAGGATAAACTTGGGTAAATGGCTATAGCACATATCATCTAAGTCATAGAGCAGAAGAAGACTTGAGAGGTCGAATGGTCAATGCTGAATTGAAGTTCCTATAACCTCAATTCCCATTTTTAATCGGACTTTTTTAATATTGAGAGAAGACATTAAAGAATCAGGCCATAAGTTCAGGGCAATACCAATGAAATGAGATGCACCTGGTTTCATTGGAAAGGAAAATCCACCAAGACTTGCAATGCATTAGACAACTATCTAGTTTTCTTTAAGTATATAACTCAATGTCAATCGTTTTTCACAACTCAGAAGTCTATTTATTTGATAATGTAATCCATCAATCATGCTAATTTGAAATACAAAACTCCGAATGCAGGAATGAAGGATTTCTAACTTGATCTAATGAAATAAATGTGGACCAGAATTTCCTCAGAACATCTCTAGCTCAGAGTTTTCATCACATTTGGATGAAGTTCCAGCAGGGAATCATCTCCAAGGGAATTCCAGTCCCCACTGAATGTGATGATACTTTTGCAGGAAGCTAGGAGTTTGTGAGAACCTTACAGTTAGAAGTGCACTCAATTAATTTTATAATGCAAAAGCTTCTAATGTTTTGTTTCCCTATATTCTTGGTCTATAACTGCTATCTAAATAAAAAGATGTTAATTTTCTATATTGAACATCGCTTTTTACTTTTTTGCACAATTTTTGAAAGGAATTTGTACAATTCTGTATGTGCCTATTGAGTAAAATATTTAATCTGTTTTCAGAACATATTATCCAAAAATGTAACATCAAAGCTATTCGTATAGTGCCATTAGAAATGTTTCATACATGAGGAGAAATATTTGCAAAATGTTATCCAATCTTGTGTAACCAAGATTCAGTTCCAGAGAAAAGTCTGTTTTAGAATTAAGTATATCTATTTATTGGACGTAACTGGCATTCTTTCAGGAAGCTCTTGCCTCTTGTTTCATCTGTTCACTGTGGTAGACATAAAAAGATTCTGTGATGTTATTTAAAAGAGAAATGATGGACAAAATTTATTTGTCACTTGCAAAGTCTGGCTCTGTGGCACCTGTTGTTTGTTCTCTGTGGGGAGTGAATCAATTTCAATTCTGCAACCAGTTCATGAACAGACTTGTGGTCCAAATTGTTGAGGTCACCATATTGGTAGGGATACTAGTGCATAAGTGTCTGGTAACCTATGGAAGAATACAGAAAAACCAGGTCATCACTTTGTACCATCATCTCTGTCCAGAAGCACCATCATTAGATAGACTACTGTGGCTCACCACTGCCTTCTCAATGGCAATAGGGGTGAGCAATAAATGCTGACCTTGCCAGTGATGCCTCTGGATGACCGACCTGTGGCCAGAACTGGTGGTAAAAGCCAGTCCAGGTACCTGGAGAGATCATAGACTAGTTCTGCAGAGATGAGGACTTTGACAGGACTTGACAGGTCAGTTTACAGAAGGAAGCTTATGGGTGTGTAGAATGAAAGCCTTGGTACTTCTGGAGAATTGCATGCAATGCCAAGGAGGGAAGAGTCCAGCACCAATCATACCTATTGTTTCCAGCAAAGATACAGTAGGTTACAACCTTAGCACGTTTGTAGACCAAGACTTTTCTTCTTTAAGCAGTTCCTTGGGGTAAGAATAACTTGCTTCTGCGTGCTCCCATAGAGACTCAAGGCTTTCAGTGCCATCCCAAATACACATTCTCTATTTTGATTGGTCATGGACCAGGGATTCTGACAAATCAGTGAAAGGGTTACAATTTTTCACGTTGGCTTTGAGGATCTCCTTGAAGCATTTCCTATGACCCCATGGTAACCTTTTGTAGTGAAGGAGCTTGGCATACAGTGACTCATTTCCGGACTCTGGTATTGTTCATGTGAACGACGTGGCTGCTCACCAGAGCTAGCTTAGTGTAAATAGAGCCTTGATGCTGGTGATGTTGGCCTGGGAGAAGACAACAACATTGGTTCACTTATCCTGCCAGTGAATTCAGAGGACTTTCTTGAGACAGCATTGATGGTACCTCTCCAGTGTTTCGATGACCTTGCTGGTAAATAGTCCACATCTCTGAACTATACAGGAGAGACCATCACTGCTGACCCACACACCATGAGCTTTACACTGGGTTTGAGGTCTTGACCTTAGAATGTGTTTTACCTAAGATGGCTAAAGTTGGGTCCTGGCTCACTGGAAGCAGCTGTGAATTTCATCAGTGGTGAGTGCCTTTGCTGAGAGCTGGCTCTTGAGATATGAAAAGTGGCCCATGAAGTTATAGGGTAATGTTGTGGGTCTTTATTATTGAAAGGAGTTACTGTGCAGTGGGACCAGGTTGGGAGAGGTCATTTATTTGCAGAGACCCTTTCTCATGTACTCTGCAGCAGATGAGTTGACCATGATTTGGTGCTTATCCTCCGAAAGTGTGCATATACATTTCCTCTATACTGTATTGCAGACTGAGATTGGCATGATCTTGGCCTAGATTGGAGATGAGAGACTGAACAGTTTCCCATTCATCATGTACAGTATATGCAGCTGCAGCCCAGTGATAATCTTGTGGCACATGAAGTGCCAAATTGTGATGGGAAAATTTGAGAAGAGGGTTGAAGTGATGACTTAGTCTTGCTTGACCTCTGTTTGGACTAGGATTAGGTCTATAGTAGACCCATTGGATAGAATCATGGCTTGCATGACCCCGTGCTGCAGGCACAGAATGAAAATGAATTCTTCGGGTAATCAAATTTGACTAGGATTTCCACAGTCTCTCCTGGTTGACAGTTAATGACTTTGGTGAGATCAACAAAGGTCACGTACTGTGCTTGATTCTGCTCCCTGTGTTTTTCCTGGAGTCATTGCACAGTGGCAATCGTGTCCAGTGTGCCTGTTAATCAACAGAACACCACAATGCAACTCGCGGAGCAGCTCCTTGGCTACAAAGAGGAGACAGTTGAGATGACTTTCCCCGTGGCAGGCAGCAGACAGACTTCTCCATAGTCACTGCACTCAGATTTGTCTCCAGTCTTGAAGTCTGATGTCAGTCATGGTCATGATGCCAGGGGACCCCGCTTCCCTCACCTCCCCACAAGCATCGTCTATGGTTTCAAACCTGCCACTGCCCGTTGATCCAGCTATAAAACCCTAATGAAGTTAAAAACCATCTCCTCACATGAGGATAAGATATTACAGCTGGACATGCCCTCTGCTGGTTAGCTGCTGTTGCCTCCACCAAATACACCCAAGCTGGTAGTGCAGGAGAAAGTGAAGTGTGTCAACATGTGTCTAGCCAGTTTTTGGGTTTTGTGTCTGTCATTATTGATTGACACTGAGTAAAAGCTGTAAAATTGACTGCAAGGATTGCAGCAGTTCTAAGTGAGTGTTGTAGCTTATAGATGTTGGGTCCTGATTGCTCAGAGTTATTGGAAGTTGGATGATTAAGGTTATGATGCATTGAGCTGTGAACTGAGTTATAATGCTGTTGGTGGAAGAAGGCATTTGAAGCCGATTTATTGGTCTTGACCCCTGAATTTAAGGCATTGTATCCAAGTCCTAGGATCCTGACTCCTCCTCTATCTTCTACCACTGACGCATGCATTTCTGGAGTTCCGCATGATTCCCTGAAGAAACAGGACCTCTTTTGCATAAGAAGTCAGTGAGCAGTAGGAGATAGAAAACTGTAGAACCTACCTTCTCCTACATTATGCTTCTCTTAAATGTCTTGTAGATAAGAGTGTCTTTCAGACTGGCAGTCTATCCTTCTGCATCTGTAGTGCACATTCCTTTTTTGGAGTTGTGGGCTGGTTGAAGCGATTAAACCAATGAACAACAAGGTTGCAGCTGGCTTCTGTATTTAGTCAGCTAAGACCATTGGCTATTCCATTCTTTCCCCACCATGTAATACAATGCATTACACTGGATCTACTAGATTTAATGCTTCCCCTGAGTATATCTTGAGACTAACTGAACTTCCTGTAACAGATAGATGACTGAATTTCCTACTCGTGGACAACTCCCTGCTTTTTGACATTCATTTCTAGAGCAAGATCGTTTATTTGCTCTTTTTTTATCTTGAAGTATTGTTGCTTCCCAACATCTGCACCCATGGTTCTGCTCTGAGTCAGCCTTGTTGTGTAGATTCCATCTCTGGAGTTTTCTGTTGACCAATTTTCCCCACTGTGCATGGATCGCATTGGGAGCACACTCTAATTAGAGGTTCTAGAGTTAGATTTACTTGATATTGCAGTATGCTCTTCTTCTGACTTATATAACACTTTGCCTCCTCAAAGGAACAGGCCTGCTGCGAATGACTGCACGTTGCACATAAGCCAGGGCAGAGAGGGTGTTGCAAGGGTGGTCTTATGTTCAATAGCTCACGTTCGCTTGGTGCTTGAACAAGAAATCATGCCACTTGCACTCACATGGTACTGACTTTCTTTCCCTCATTGAGCTTTCGCTGCTGACTTCTGAACATAGGCTTTTATTTTCATTGCCATTTCTATCAAGATTAAGATCTTTATTAGTCACATGTACATCGAAACACACAGTGAAATACATTTTTTGTGTAGAGTGTTCTGGGGGCAGCCCGCAAGTGTTGCCACACTTCCGGCACCAACATAGCGTGCCCACAACTTCCTAACCCGTACGTCTTTGGAATGTGGGAGGAAACCGGAGCACCCGGAGGAAACCCACACAGACACACGGGGAGAACATACAAACTCCTTACAGACAGTGGCCAGAATTGAAACTGGGTCGCTGGCGCTGTAATAGCGTTATGCTAACCACTGCACTACTGTGTCATACAAGCCAAGTCAAATGAAAGACTCTACAGGTTAACCTCTTGGACTGAATCCATTTGTTACTTCAGCCGCATGCGAATATATCCAGAAGCACATGGTTTAAGAATTCGCCTAAGTCGCTATGTCTGGATAAATCTTTTAATGCGACAATATAGTCACTGATTGTTTCTCCTGTTCTTTGCCAAACTAGTAACCCTCAGCTTTTTCAAATAGCAGTGGACTGAAACAATCTTCCAACAGCACTATTTCTCTGAGTGGAACATCTTTAGCTTTCTGTGCTATTGCCAGTTCAGTAAGCGTGTGCTCCTCTCGAGCCAATCACAAATCACTAAGATATCTTATCATACTCTCTAAAACAATATTCTGTGGCTGCAGATTTGCAATATTTCAGCCATTAGGAGCATTTCCATCCTTTCCAGTGCTTTGTGAAGGACTTGCATTCACTTGTCGGTTGCCTGGCTTATCTGAACTTGAACCGCTAATTTGTCTCATTTCCCAACTAAACAGGGATGCTGATGCTCTCCTGTCCTGCGTGTTTAACCTGCTTACTAAATACAACACAGGAGGCCATTCATTCCATTGAGTCCATGCACAAATCCAAGCAAAGCAATCCCGTTAGTTCCACTTCCCCTCTTCTTTTCCTGTAACTCTGCAGCACATTCTTGCATGTCCATCAACTTCCCTATGCTTTCACCACTTTAGACCGTTTAGAATGTCTTTGAGGTATGGAAGGAAACTGAAGCAGATGGGAAGCACAGACAGTCACAGAGAGAACATGCAAACTGCATGCAGACCGCACCTGAGGTCAGGATCGAACCCAGGTTGTTGGAACTATAATACCTGTGGTGCCACTGTTCTGCTCTCCTGTTATCAGCAATGCTCTCCATTCTATCTTCTACTGGCAGCATTACTGGCTGTGCTACACTATAGATTGCCCAGGTTTACAGACTCGCTGTGCATATAGGAAAAATTCAACACCTGAGCCTCTCTCAGTCCCGCTGGTGGTTTTGAGGTACTGTAGTCAAGTGCTCGATGGCTGCTTCAAAAAGCTTCTTCCAACTGATTTTCCTGAAGCTGCCACGCTCAGTTGTTGTGACTATCCTCATCACTAGTTGTAATCAGAGGTGCTCTGTCAGCCAGTTTCGTGGTGCTGCAGGAACTTCAGAACATTAGATATACTTTATTGCACTCGACAACAACCAGCATGTCACATGCACATATGACCCATTTACACATTTGCACATTCACATACAAATACACCACATTCCCTCTCCCCCATGGCAGCCTTTGTGCTGCAGGTGCCTGACTGTCATGGGGATTGTGTCTTTAAATGCTGACATTCTTTTGACTGCTGGGAAATAGTGACAGAAGTTGCTTTACAGTAATACAGCTCCCATTGGGCCTATACAGGTCACAATTCAATGCATCTTTTTAGATAAAAACTGCATTCATCCTGTTGTACACTTGTTTTCAACCAATTTTGGTATCTTTTGCGACCTAATTTGGCACTAGCACTACATGCTAGTTTTGTTGCATGAAAAAGGGTGAAATGAAATTTCTAGACAGTTGTTTCTCAGGAAAAAAAACATGGGTTCATGCCAGTGTTCAGGAAGAGCAGAGTATCTCATCAACATTTGGCCCTGAAATTACATCATGGAATACCATTTTGTTACAATGTTCATCTGAAATTTGTTCTTTTGCTGTTTTAATGGAAGCATCTGCCTATTTATTTTTTAAATAGTTTAATACTGGCAAGAAATTTCAGATGAGTATATTGTGCTTCTGTAGCAAGAGCCCACAGTGTAACTTCAAGGCCAAAATATTTTCAATTAGCTTTTAGGGAGGGATCATTATCATGAAAAATAGATCTGGGCAAAGCCTACGTTGTCATTAAATTGTGCTGTTACAAAGTAAAAATGTGCATCAGCATTTATTATCAAATTGTTCCTTTATGATATTGTTCAAACAAAAGTGATACACATTTCTTCTGGCTCACTGATTTCCTGATTAAACAATTTCCCAAAATTTTATCACAGCAGCACCACAACTATGAGAACGTCAAGTTTGTTTCCATTTTAAAATCTAAACTGCAGCTGTGCCACCACAGAAGGTTTAATAATTTGGATAAAAGAACTTTATTGTCAGCTGGCTCAGCTGCTACCTATTAAGTCAGAAACTCCAATCAGAACTATGTGGTGTACATTATACTTAAAGACATATGTGCAATCTCATTTATATATAAGACAATAAGACATAGGAGCAGAATTAAGCCATTTGGCCCATCAAGTCTGCTCTGCCATTCGATCATGGCTGATTTATTTTTCCCTCTCAACCCCATTCTCCTGCCTTCTCCCCATAACCTTTGACACCCCTAAACCTCTGCTTTAAATATATCCAATGACTTGGCCTCCACAGCCATCTGAAGCAATGAATTCCACAGATTCACCACCCTCTGGCTAAAGAAATTCCTCTTCATCTCTGTTCTAAAGGGACGTCCTTCTATTCTGAGGCTGTGCCCTCTGATCCTAGACTCTCCCACTATGGGAAACATCCTCTCCACGTCCCCCTCTATCCGGGCCTTTCAATATTCGGTAGGTTTCAATGAGATCCCCCCCTCATCCTTCTAAACTCCAGTGAGTACAGGCCCAGTGCCATCAAACAATCCTCATACATTAACCCTTTCATCCCCTGTCCCTTTAGAACAGAGATGACCCTGTCCACCACCAACACATACGGGGCCCAAAACTGCTCACAAATACTCCAAATGTGGTCTGAACAACGCCTTATAAAGCCTCAGTATTACATTCTTGCTTTTATATTCTAGTCCTCTCAAAATGAATGCTAACATTGCATTTGCCTTCCTTACTACTGACTCAACCTGCAAGTTAACATTCAGGGAATCCTGCACTAGGACTCCCAAGTCCCCTTGCACCTCTGATTTCTGAATTTGCTTCCCATTTAGAAAATAGTTTTTGTCTTTATTCCCTCTACTAAAGTGCATGACCGTACACTTCCCTACGCTGTATTCCATCTGCCACTTCTTTGCCCATTCTCCCAACCTGTCCAAGTCCTTCTACAGACTCCCTGCTTCCTCAACACTACCTGCCCCTCCACCTATCTTCGTATCATCTACAAACTTGGCCACAAATCCATCAATTCCATCATCCAGATCATTAACATATAGCGTGAAAAGTAGCAAACGCAAGACCAACCACTGCGGAACACCACTGGTCACCGACAGCCAACCAGAAAAGGCTGGTTGGATGTTTGATTAGATGACTGTTAAACCATTGACAGTTCTCACACAATATAATACAGTTTTCCTGCTATCACAGCTCATTCCTTCCTCAATCAATCCTCCCAAAACAGAAACTGTTCATTCATCTGTGGCTTCTGTAGGCTCTGCATAAACTGGCTGCTACATTCACCTACATAATAGCAGTTCAGAGTAATCCACTGAATGGGAAGCCTCTGGAACATTTCTAGGATACCTAGTGCCATATCAAAATAAATTTGATTTTCTTTCTTACTGAAACAGAGAAATTTATGCCCAGTAATTAAATTGCACCTATTTTTGGTGCAGTAAAAACATGGATACTCAAAAGGGACATTCCCTCCATAAGCCACTGTCTTCCTTTTGCTCTGTTTACTGCTACTGCTCTTCAGGTTTTGTCTCCTGGCAGCCCTCTTTGATTTCTTGGTCTACTTACTTCTCTTCCCCTAACAGCAATTGCTGACTATATCTTGAAAGATTTTACAGCATGCAGTACAGAGCAAGGAAGTCTGCATCCAATAGAAGTGTACTGAACTGATGCAGGTAATGAAATCTCGTATTGAGGAGACCAGTTGCAATTTCCTCATATTTGTGTGGCTCTTATTGTATTTGCTGTGGTGTGAGTAACCAGGAAATGGAGGGTAGCCCCTGCATAACAGAATCCACCCCTCCAGTTGCTACAAATGGCAGTGCAGACTCCCTCAGGATGAAGGAGACATGTGCTTTGCAGAAATATGACATTCACCATAAGGAAATCCTTATCATCCATTGGATGCTACACATTGAAGGCCAAAATCTTTCTGCTGGTGAAGATGCCTGGGCTTTTCATCGGAGCCCTTATGAGCATGTGATGCCTGCTATGTTGGAAGCCAGGAGCACTGGCAAATCCCAGTGCCCAAGATATCACCTGAGATCATAGTAGATGAAATTATTTTACCGCAAAACCAGTGCTTGGGTGATTTCTGTGACGCAGTGGTGAGCAACAAATTGGGAGATGTGTTAGAAAAACATTACAACCTCTTGGAAAAATCCTATATCAAGGAAGTTGAGAGTTAAGGTGGCCTTGATCTCCATCGCCCCGCATGAGAGGGTGGCCAAAGATCTTCCTGCAGGTCATCATATCCTTGGAAGACCTGAGCTTGCTCATCTGAGAAGTCTAGGTAGGATGTGGTGTCTCTGAAGGGTCTGGGAGTAGGCTCTTCTGAGATGGGCAAGTCTCTGCCTTCTGCCCTAAAGACCTCACCTACCTTGAGTGCAAGCAGACATTAAGGTGCAAGGGCCATGACAAGAAAGATTGTGAGGTCAAGAGTCCATCTTATCATACAAGAGGTCCATTCAGCCTACTTATAACAGCAGGATAGAAGCTGTTCCTGAGCTTGGTTGTATGTGCTTTCAGGCTTTTGTATCTTCTGCCAGATGGGAGGGAAAAGAAGAGAGAATGTCTGGAACGGGAGGGGTCTTAAACAGCAAAGAAAGCCACAAACTACTAAAATGGACTCCTTGTTCCACTGATACTGTTCCATGACAGTTATGGTTTTGACTTTATTTTTGTGTAACCTTGAGTGGCCAGGCTTGGACATAATGGCATCTACAATAATGGGGTGCTGCCAGTGGTGTTGCCTCTGAGGACTCCCACAATCAGATATCTCAGCAGCGAAATGCTGGAAAGAAACTACACCTTATAAGTTTAAGCAAACTTTATGGACTTTAAGAAGTGTTTAAGAAGATTGCAGTTAGTTCTGAAGCTGCCCAGTGAGGATTCCCACTATCAGCAGTGTAAGCTATGAAATTGTAAATTGGTTTACAATGTACATGCACTGACGTACAGTGAGGAACTTTGTTTTGCGTGCCATCCATACAGATTACTTCATTACATCAGTATATTGAGGTAGTACAAGGGAAGGCAATAACAGCATGCAGAATAAAGTGTTACACTTACAGAGAAAGTGCAGTGCAAGCAGACATTAAGGTGCAAGGGCCATGACAAGAAAGATTGTGAGGTCAAGAGTCCATCTTATCATACAAGAGGTCCATTCAGCCTACTTATAACAGCAGGATAGAAGCTGTTCCTGAGCTTGGTTGTATGTGCTTTCAGGCTTTTGTATCTTCTGCCAGATGGGAGGGAAAAGAAGAGAGAATGTCTGGAACGGGAGGGGTCTTAAACAGCAAAGAAAGCCACAAACTACTAAAATGGACTCCTTGTTCCACTGATACTGTTCCATGACAGTTATGGTTTTGACTTTATTTTTGTGTAATCTTTGCTTTCTTACATTCCTATTTTAATTCAACAATTGTTGCTTTTAAGGAAGCTGGTTAAATTCAGTTAAGCAGCATAGCAGCAAGCCCAAAGGAACAAACTATCCTCCTTCTGTTATTGATTTATTGTATATTTCCTTTTCGTTCATTGTATGTTATTGACATTGTGTGTTATGAATTTCCCAGGTATATATAAATGTTAGTGGTCCAGAAATATGAATAATGACACTGTGAACTGATGAGTTACAGCAAACACCACTGTTTGTGTATAGGTGAATGCATACATTCATAATATATGTAGAAAATATATCTGTGACTTTGTTATATGTTATGTGGCATGGAAGTTTGTAAAATCAGTAATCAAAAATAAGTTGCTTTATTAAGTCTTCAGCATAATTTTTTCAAAGTTATATTTTTGCTGTTTAATGTTGGCTTGCTTATTCCTTGTTTTAATCTAGATCCTTTATTATTTAGTTTTTCAACAGCTGTTTATATAGCCAGAACTAATCTCACTGCTAGCAATTATTTTCTCATTGTGGTGGTAAACAGATTCTGAAACTGAAATCCAGTGAAAAAAAGATTACAGCAAATCAGTGTGATAAGATGATGTATTCATTTCCCCATAAAAATAAATAAGCAGGTTTGGAATTCAGTACCATGAAGTCGTTAGGCACACAATTTATACTAGGTGCTTTGACATTGAGAATAAACTCAAACCACTTGCACACATCACAGTGGTGATTGAATTTATATTTTTATATGCATGCATTGGCATTTTTGGCAAGGATGCAGTTTTATGTCAGTAGATGAGAAAATTAGGAAAACTTCTTTATACACAGCATTTGATCCATCAAATTACTATTTGATCCCTTGCTAAATATCTCTTTGATACTGGTATTACTGAAAGAGATTCAAATATATGTTGTAATGCAGGAATTACAGTCTTGAGGTTCAAAATTAAGGGGTATGGAGTTCATTGGTCTAGGGTCTGATTTTATTACAGTGCAGGCTCTGGGGTTTAATGTTGCACAGTCTTAAGTTGCAGAATTACTGAGCTACTTATTTGGTTTGCATTGTCTGAACTTTGCTTTTAACAGGATAAATTGTAAATTGGATGTTGCAATATTAAAGACATTATAGAACATAGAATTAATTGTACTGGTTCAGAAGGAGGCCATTTGCTAAATGAAAAGGTGTCACACTTTCGGACTATTGACAATTATTTTGAAATTTTCTCACACAAAAGTCTGGGAAGTAGGGGATGAAGAAAAGTCAGATCAGTTATCTGTTCCACATGCCATGTGCAACATGGTCTCTTTGGATCCTTTTAAACTTATAATTTACTGAAGTCAAATAACTCCTTGGACAGAAAACTAACGTTTCTGTTTAATTTCTACCTTAGACAAGGTAATAATTAAAAATAAATACATCAATTAAAATTCGCATTACTTCATTCTTGGTTGAGGCTTGCTAATGGTTGTTCTCCATGACCACAGTTTATCTTAAGTTTATTAATAGAATATTGTCTGTTAATAGTAATAGCATGATGTCTGTGTTTTAGTATCCTAAAGATCTGGGTTTTGCTCTCCACTAATCTTTGTGCAATGTAAGTGCCCAATTTAGTCATTTAACTTTATCATATCAAAGCCTTTTTTGCCTCTCGGTCACCTTAATCACATTTTTTGGTACATTCAACAATATAACATTATCAAAAAACTTGATTTATTCACAGTATTCTAAGTGTAATATAATGTGTTTGATTATCAGCCAGGAAGGAATAGTTGAGATATATACATATTAACAAAACTTGTGAGTTGTCAGTAGTCATAAAGAAAGGTAATCTCTTTTTGCATTATCATAAAATGACTTTTACAATTGGCATAAAATATTGGGGATATTTTTGTCTTTGTATGATATTATAAATTTTGACAATGGAAATGAAAATGGCAAGAGGTATAAAACAAGTTGCCAATTCACTTTTGCCCATTATACACAATTGCACAAAGTCAGAATTATTACCTCAGGGATGGAATTTTTCTGTGGCAAAACTGGTGCTTTTGAATATCTGACATTTAAATTTGCAAGTATATTTTCAGGCTCTAAGGAAGACCAAAAGTTGCATTACTAACTTTTAAAAGGCATTAAAATGATGTTGTGGGTCACCTAATGGTCTTTGTGAAAGTCTCATAAGGATGGAGTTCTTCATTTGTAGGGTTTACAGATCAGCACCATCAAGTTTTCCTCTGCAACATTTAAAATAAAACACACGATCCACATATAATGGACAATGGAGGAGAGCCTTTGGAGGATGATGGTGTTATTGTCCAGATAAAATCTGCACAGAGGCTAAGAAGAGGAGAGTGCATCAAGACCCAACATGAGAGGACATTTGTTTGGAGGTTCTTGAAGCAAAGATTTGAAAGGAAATGGACATAGAGTTGTTGGAGAAGGGAGATAGGTAGTGTTGTAAGAAAGGAACCAACATAGCTAGGAGAGGAAAGAGATTAGTTCTTATTTTGAATATAATTTCAAATTCCTGAAAATCTATTAGAACTGTACACATTTTTTAATCAAATCAGCAAAAGAAAATGTTGTATAACCCACTTATCAGGTAAATGTAAAAGGGCTTTACCTATGGAGAGACAAATTAATGTAAAAGTCATTATTTCCTCTGTCATTTCTCAAAGCTCCTCAGCAATAGGTCTTTATCAAACACTCCCCCAGGGAATTTGAATAAGCATTTCGATAAAAATTGGAACTTCTGGCCATCTGTTTAAATCTTAACATTTTATGAAGGGCTAGTGAAGTAAGCATTGTTGTGCATTGAAGCAGTTCTTTGCCTTTATGTCTAGTAAGCATACTAATAATTTGAAATGCCATATAAATATTTTCTATAATTTTTGCCAATGGCATTTTAGAAATGAAAGCACTTTCACCCCTCATCTATACCTGTAGATTTCCTGCCTTTTAAAGTAAATAGACATATAAAATGTTTGCCGCTGACCTAATAAAAGATTAACTGGCATTTTTCTGTATTTGTTAATGACCATTAGAACTGTCAGGCATCCTAACTACACTTGAAGTATTTTGGACAATAGCACTGCTGATAGTAATGCTGGCAATTTCCCTGTTTTTTAGGTCACCGCCAGAGGATTTAGCCCATTGTTGCAGTTTGCCTACACTGCTAAGCTATTACTCAGCAGAGACAACATTCAAGAGGTCATGCACTGTGCTCAAGTCCTGCACATGCACAATCTGGAGGACTCCTGCTTTCGTTTTCTTGAAGCTCAGCTCTTTAATGAGAAAGATGGTTTCATCTTTTACACCAAGATGTCAACTTTCCAGCAGTCCGTTGAACAAGAAGATGGTAACTCTGAAGGCGAGGAAGAGCACATGCAGTCTGAGACTCATAAGATCACCTGTTCGAAGGAAAGAATGTGTGATGAGACCCTTGGGTGTGAGGCATCTCCAAGGTTATCTGAGAAGGAACCAGCTGTGATATCCATTCCCGTTACATCAAGTGATGATATGGGACGCTGCCCGAAATACAGGAAATACCAACTGGCTTGCACAAAGCATATCAATAGCACACCACATACTAGTACCTCAGGTTTTCAAAGCACATTTAAAGAAGACCGCCCAGTCCATGCCCAAACCCAAGGATACAACAAGGCACAGATAAAAATTGAACCACATGCACCAGAAACTGCCGGAGAAAAGCATTTGTCTGGAGTTGAATCCAATGCAATGGAGCATGCTATAATGGATAAGGAAATGGATCTTAAACAGTTGAGTCCAATGTGTGTTGATAGACCTAAAAGTAGAACGCCCCCTTGTTCAAGATTCATAAAAAAGACTGATATAGAATCTACTGAGAGACAAAGTCCACTGCAACAAGCCTTCAACACCAGAACATCTTGTTCCCTTGAAGAGGGAATGACTCAGGGTGACCTCAAAACAGAATACAGGCCTTACAGTGCGAACTCTGGACTGTCTTGCACACCTCAAAAAGATTGCAGTAGCTTTATTGCTGGACCATCTTGTGAAGTGATTTGCAAGCAAGAACTGGAATCAGACAGAAAGAGCGTAATATTTTCTTCTGGTACCTTGGACACTCCTGCTGCACATTCATATCCTGGTGGGAGTTCACTAGAAAGTGAGCTCACTGAACATGTGCCAAAGGGTTTGTGGACTGGCACTAGCCAGTCGCTCCCATGTTCACAGACTTGTCCTTCTACTGGACTTTCAATGGAGCCTTTATTACCAATTCGATCCACTTGTAACACCAGCTGCCCAGTGCCAATTAAAGTGTGCCCCCGATCCCCTCCATCTGAGACCAGAACTAGAACCTCAAGTTCCTGCTCCTCCTACTCTTTTCCAGAAGATGGAAGTGGTGGTTCTCCTTGCAGTTTGCCTCAGTTTGAGTTGTCCACTTCTCCCTGCTCACAAGGAACGCGCTTTCTATCTACAGAGCAGCAAGACCTCAGCATGATGGGAGATGCAATGTACAGTCAATGTAAACCACCATTAAAATGTGAACAGTCCTACGTCACCAACTCAAGCGATGAATCTGGGTCATTTTCAGAAGGGGATAGTGAATCATGCTCAACTCGAGAGAGAGGAAATGAGGTAAAGTAGCAATAGTTTAATCAAATACTTCGCTGTGAGTGAATTGAACTGGGATTATCACACATGCAATGCCCATGTTGCAGGGCTGTGATTTGTTAATATTCATGTCATGGAGTGATAATAGGCACATTTGAATTTCTGTTATATTTAGTTCCAGATCAGAGCCACATAGAGCAAGACAGCATCAAGTATAGAGTGGGGAGTGGTGAAGGAGAAGGGAAAAATCATTGGTATGGAAATTACCTTCAGAATGTTATTGTAGAAATGTTTTAAACAAAAACACTCATGCCAAACCCATGTCTCTTTTGTTTTAGTGAAGACGTTAACCAATTTGTTAACCTTTCAAGCAACGGTTGATATGTGAAGGTTCAGCATTCATACCATATTAAGACATTGATTGTTTGTACAACTGTATCAGCAACAGTATCTTTATGCCATGAAGGAAACTCAAATCTGGATGGTCTTTGACACCATTAGCCACTGACTATAAAGTGCCAGGCCAATCAGGATGAAGTTATAGCACGAGAAAGAACCCACTCAAAATATAACTCACTGAAAATATTGAATTAGGTAACTATATTTTCACAATTACTTGATTAATTGTCACAACTACAATATGATTAAGCAATTAATACATACAGAATTTGGTGCACCAGAGTTGGTTTTCAATCTGTTCAAAATTTCCATTTAGTGCACTGCACAATATTCCAGGAGTTTGGCACACTTTGGATAGTTTACAGAGAATGTTCCAAAAGTTTAATCTAAATTTGTATATATATACAGTATAAAACCTACATAATTATATTGCACTAGCCCTGGAAATTTAGATTGATATTTTTATGTGTAAAAAAAGCATAATAACATTTATTTATTTAGAACATTTAATATAGAAAAACACCCTGAGGTGTTTTCAAAGAAAGGTGTCAGAAAATGCATATAGGCACAGTAGTGTAGCAGTTAGCATGACGCTATTACAGTGCCAGCGACCCAGATTCAATTCTGGCCACTGTCTCTAAGGAGTTTGTGCGTTCTCCCCGTGTCTGCATGGGTTTCCCCCGGGTGCTCCGCTTTCCTCCCACATTCCAAAGATGTATGGGTTAGGAAGTTGCGGGTATGCTATGTTGGCGCCAGAAGTGTGGTGACACTTGTGGGCTACCCCCAGAACACTACGCAAAAGATGCATTTCACTGTGTGTTTCGATGTACATGTGACTAATAAAGATATCTTATCTTGTATCTTATAAGGTAAGATTGGGAAGATAGCTCAAATGGATGGGTTTTAACAAATGCATATTTGTATTTATAAAGTGGCACTGTTATGCCAAGCAGTGCTCGAACCAGCGCATTCCTTATACCCTGTCCTTGCATTGTTCCCGAAGCCATATTTACTTTTACAGCCTCACCCCCTACTCTAATCAAGATCCATGGATCATCGCTGCAGCCCTGGTGCAGAGCGGACCAATCTGAGAGCAACAGCTGGGCCTCAGGCCGCAAATCCTGAGACCTTGGCCTTAGACTGCCCAGATCATCATTGGAGAGCTGGCTGCTGTCAAAGGCCTTTTTAAACTGAGACGTTTACAAAACATTGAGGAATATTTAAATCATTATAGAAATAGTTAAAATATGTTTAAATGGTAAAAATTAATGGAGACATCGAAAGAAAATAGAATCAAATGACATACCTACTCTTACCCATTTAATCCCCGTCATCACACCATTCAAATGATTGGGGCTATGTACCAGCAATGGCTGGCTTAAAGCTGAAGACTAGATGTACTTGGCACATTTGAGTTTCGCTCCTGAACTCAGTACTGAGTCAAGTGATGGAGCAGAAACATATCTGACCTCCAGTGGATGCCTGACTTACTCAAAGCAATGCACAAGAACAGGAACGGAGTGACTCATGCATTGTGGTTAGTAATCAGTCCTTCACAGATACACCAGCTGTCAAACAGCAGATTCTGACCAATTGTAAAATGACCCAAAGTCCTTCGTATAACCATAATCAGACAAAACCAAGCCAAAAAAATCATGTTAGAAGAGGTGACAAAAGTTTGTTCAGAGGCATGGGATTTAAGAAGACACTGAAGTAAAGTGTACTTCAATAATTTTGCACTTTTCACAAACTGAAGATGTCACAGCTAATCAAGCATTCCTGAAAAGCAATTCTTGTCATCTTATACAAAAAATGGGAAGTCATAGGTTGTTCTTGAAGGGGGAGGCCGAAAGTGACAACAGTGTTGGCTTGATGAAAAACACAGTGATGCTGGAGGAACTCAGCAGGCCAGGCAGCATCCGTGGAGAAAAGCAGGCGGTCAATGTTTCGGGTCAGGACCCTTGTTCAGGACTTAGAGTGGGAGTGATCCACTCAACCCCCTCCCCCACACCCCCCAACCATGCCTCTTCTTCCCTTTCCTAGCCTTTCTCTCTCTTTCCTACCTTTTTTTCCTCCTTACCTTTGATCCATCCCCCGGTGGATCTGCTCTGCCCTCCTCCCTCGCACCTGCCTATCACTATCTCTTACCTGCATCTACCTATCACCTCCTTGTGCCCACCCTGCCTCCCCTCTTTTGTCCACCTATCACTGCTCTGCTTTTCCCTCCCATACATTGGGCTTCCCCTTTTCCTATCTTCAGTCTTGAAGAAGGGTTCTGACTCGAAACGTTGACTGCCTGCTTTTCTCCATGGATGTTGCCTGGCCTGCTGAGTTCCTCCAGCATCATAGTGTTTTTCATCTAGATTCCAGCATCTGCAGTGACTTGTTTCTCTTCAACAGTGTTGGCTATTTTTGTGTAGTTGGGAGGGGTTGGACCATCAGCCATTATTGGACTGAGCACGCACACGTGCTTCATCTCAGAGCTTGATTTATGTCCCATCAGATGACATCCAAAACCACCAATTCCAAGGCTCTAACAAAATGGTGGACATCTCATATGTCAGGTTGGGACCTCAAAACATTCCCTGCAGTTTATGATTTCAACCACATGGTTGAGAATAGGAGATGTCCTGAGTCTCTACACAGAAGGGAAAAGCCAAGTGACAAGCCAGCCTCCATCATTCCAATGCACTGGTTTGGGGGAAGTTGAAGAATTGAATTGGAAGATGCCCAGAAATACATTTGCCTGGACATTGAATTTCACCCACTTTTGGTGCACTAAACAGGTGCTATGACTTTCCCTGATGGCAGTTTAGGGATCAGTGAAAATACTGTGAAACTGGGACATCCTCGCTTTTAAAAATCATTATTATTGTTTGCTAAGAAGCATTAATTCCTTTAAAAAGCATTAATTCCCAACTTAATGCGAGATCTCGCAGCTGCCATCTCAGCCATGCTTTGCCTGCTGGGAAGTAGGTTAACACTGTTAAAGTGATTGACATGGAAGTGAAGGAAAATGGGTGGAGACAAGGGGAGAGGGGAATAGAGTTGGAAGGAGTTGGGGCAGGTTGGAGTTTAACAGTGCACTGATAGAGACACCCCCCACCCCACCCCCATCCCAAACTCAGCACCATGGATCATCCTGTATTGTGTACCAGGTCCATTCAGAATCAAGCCACTGCATAGCCAACTTTGGGGCCATAGTGCTGCCTGTCTGCAGATCAGATGAAAAATGAGGGAAGAGAGTTGCAAGTGGAGACCTCCTCCCGAGACATGATGCACTATGCCTTGGGTGGGCCCGAGCCCCCATGAACAGTGACTGCATTGAGGCCACAGGTGACCTGTGACCTGAAGATATCAGTGTACAGCTCCTTCCATTCATGGTCAGTACTGCTGGCAATGGGATTTTTTATACATTGGAAAGAAATATAATGGTTAAATCCTATATGATTCACTTCTTTCACTGTAATATATTCCTTAATAAATTGTGAATTGACACTAAACATGGTAAATTGCAACCTTTTTAGCTGTTGTGAAGCGACTAATGAATACAGCGCTCATGGATGATATCATATGTACAGGATATGACTGAACTAAGATCAGTGTTGGTGTGAATTGTCAACATACCCAGAATTGCTTTTACAGATTGTTTGCAGAAAAAATAGACAATCCCAAGGCCACTGTGTGGAAGATATCTGAAAAAAGTTTATTTTTTCCATTTGTCATTAACTTGATTTATGTTCTTCTGTGAAAGATAATTTTTTTGACAGGGCAACTGTGAATAAAACCTGCCACAGTATTCTTGCTAATGTTTGTTGTTTTGAAGTTAGATTGTAAAATTGTCAAATAAAAATAAACATCCCTAATCTGGCACATGATAATACAATGATATATGCAATAGATGTGTAATGGATGCAACTCTCATTTAGGACAGGGCAAGCTGCACAGACTGAATGAAAGCCTGAATTTTCTGAAATAGCGTGTGTGCATTTTGACCAACCAAGTCATTATTTCCGCTGTACTATAAATAACTACAGTGCATGTCAATAGACTGAAGAAGGAGAATGAGATTAAAAATAGCAACATGTAAGATTGAAAACAATACTTTGTGGAGGAGGAAGGAAACTGTTAGTATATGGGCAGTGTCTAATGGGGATTGTTTTTTCTGAATTTTACATCGTTATAATATTGCTTTATTAATAACTGATGTGTGTAGGTATCAGCATTGATGTTTAATTGATTATTGATGTTGATCTGCAAATGGAATACACCTGGTAGATTCAGATATTGAATTGTGTTGCAAGCTATATATTAACAACGCGAACCAGATTTTTGTTATTGGAAGTAAAATAATTTAGTCTTTTTATGTAAAATGTCACTATTAATTCTTTCTAAACCAGGATGGGTTATAAGACAAAATGCTTTGTCATAACAGACCTCACTATATCCAGCAACCAGCTGCAGTAAGTCTGTGTTTTGGAAGTGATTTATGGCTGATAGTGCCACTTTGAATCTGAACTAGCTTGAAATATCCAATGCTTTACAGTTTAAATGTTGGCCAAAAATTGCTTGCCATGTCCTTTTGGATCCTGATAGTTTATTTATTTTGAAATTGTATTAAAACCAAAATATCATGCACATAAATAAATTTGACTGCATGTAATGAGCTAAAATCCCTATACAATATATAAAGGCAGAGGCAGAATAATGCTCAGTTGCAGCCAGCTATGAAAGTATTGCTGATTTTTTCCAATATGGTTATAATTAATTGTTCACATTAATCTTTGTTTCCATTCTAAATCAGGCTCCCAAGTTTTATGACTCATCATGCCATAATGGGAGACTTATCAGTCAAACATCTCCCAAGCAGAAACCAATGACTTATAAACATCGGAATTCATTGTTGCCAGTGTGCTAACTTCCAGATAACCTGAAACTTCAGGACACACTCCAATTTTCCATTTTAACAGAAATTTTGGAGACGTGTATGTGAGAATATAAGAGACTGGTTGATGCTGGACCAGATAGCAACCTGGAATCACCGCCCATAGTCCGTGTACCACCACCTTTACATGGCCTGTGTGGATGAGCCTATCTCACTGCATGTCCTGGAGTTCAGTGGCATGCTCCAGATGGTGACAATGCCCTGGGCAGTGAAACTGGGACTGGAGCTTGGCCAGCTATAAATCCTTTTTCTTCACCTTTAATAGCTTTTAAATGTCAATCACGTACAGAGACATTTAAAAACTACTTAAGTTGAAGAATATAATTTTTTAAACATTTTTTAAAAATCTCAGCATAGAAATGCACTTTTAATTAAGAATATTAATCTAAAACAAAATATTTTTAACACATAACTCACTCCTCTTTCCTTGAAATGAACGGCATCTCTGATCCTGCATCAAATCTGTCATTATGTTCTGGGTTTTCATGTTTCATTAGGCATGTATGAAAATTGGGATTTACCGCCATTGAAGCAGTTGAACCCAGGTTCTAATTGTTCAGCTACCAGCAGCACTCAACAAGATCCAGGCTAAACAAATGTATAATTAGAAAAGGACAAGTAGACCATTAAGCTTGTTCCTTCCACAGTCTACACTCTGTTGATGACCTATTTCTTTAGACCCAAGTGCCTCATTTTTAAAATTCTCTATCTCCAAAGGTCAAACAAAAATTCACTATACCTAATGGCCTTGCATCCTATTTCACACACCCTTAACTAAGTATGAAAATGTCATGTTGCTGAGCTCAGAAATCATTGTCACTCTGTTATGATGTGTTAATTAATACTTACTACGATAAGTACTCATTGACCCCTTTGTGGGACCACCAGGGTGAAACTCCTTGCAGGTGTTGGACTCATTGAATGCTTGGATAGCCACATCTTTGGGACTTGGGACAAGCTACACTTTTGGGCCCACCTAAGGTTTTTCCATGCTAAGACACATCAATGTCCTAGTTTATTTATATTGATCGGTCAAATTATTCTCATGATACATCTCCAATAAATAATTCATAGGCTTCCAGATAAATATCAGATTGATGGCACTAGGTCTTCTAGTTTTTAATCTCTACAAGATCTGCAAAATCTTACACCTTTGCAGGATCTTCTGGATCATATGTCTTGCATGTTGTAATTTAACAAATTATTTCATAACATCGAGCTATAAATCCAAATAACTGGCCATTGCATTCCATAATAATTTGTTTAGCTTCCTTAAACCCAAGTGGTGCTGAAACATTTAACCAAAGAATCAACACTACAGAAAACTTGCTAGTTTGGATGGAAGTTTGAGGTTTGAGTTGCATTTTGATTGACACCTATGACCACTGAGTGCCTCAGACTGAATGCTACAAGCCTGTTCAAATTCTAACACATTTTTTAATGAAGAATAATGGTATACAGACTTTATGGATATGTGAGTTCAGTCTCTTACAGCAAGTTCCCAAAAATGCCAAGGAGTAATTACAAATGCAGAAAATGAATTTGACAGTCTTATTTGGGTTTGAATAAATTCTCCAAGACATTTAAAATGAATTGTACTGGCATTATGTTCACTGGTATTTAAAGACTCGTGCACCTTGTGTTTCCTTCCTTCACTGCTTACTTGATAAACTGAATCATAAAATAGTTTTCCATTAACTCTGGAAAATCCTTCGTTGTCTTAACAGAAGAAACATCGTTGCCCTTGTCAATTTGTAGTAAGTTGAACTTTTCAACTACTACAGTCCGTCCCTTACTAGACACCTTCCATGCTTTATGCCATCGTTCTACACTAAGGCTTTCAACCCAGCCTGGGATATTTCAGCATCCCCTCAACAATGGCTTAGTCGCTTAGCCATCTGTTAATTCTACTCAGTGATCCACATCTGTCCTTCAATTTTTATTCTCTCTCTCATGTGCCTCAGTGCTCAAGTTTATGTATATTGCTCCATCAGCTTCATCACCTTATTCTCCTTATACTGTCTTCATTAAGTAATTTATAGCTGTCCAGATTATTTATATGTTGCAATTGTTCCATCAGACAGCGAGATCTCACAGCCCACAGGCAAAACCAATTTATATATCTTGGATGTCAAACTGAATGCATTATTACAAGCACAACTCCAATGCAGTTTACCTTCCCCAACTGATTTTATTAACATTTATCTTCCACTGTTGAGAGTGGACATGGAACTGGAAATCCCAAGTCCAAACGTTATTGCTCCTGTACCTGGAAAGACTCTTGTATCTATCACAAGGGTGGACCAGCTGTGATTAAGAATTTGTCATTTGTTGTATTGGGTTTGCTTCTCTGACCTTTGCTCCAGAATTTTTAACCTGTTACTGCAAAAAGTTGCCACAAAGATTTGGAAGCCTGGTGATTGGCAGAATTTCAGAATTTCTCAAGGAGGTCGAAGACATTGACAAGGAAGGGGGAAAAAAGATTGCTCAAATAATCTAGCAATAAATATAAAAACAGACTGTAAAACATTTTATGGGTACATAAAAAGGAAAAGATCAGCAAAAGTTAGTGTGGGTCCCTAACAAATTGAAAAGAGAAGTTGCAATGGGGGAAGAAAAGAAACAGCAGAGAAGATAAATAAATATATAGTGCCTATCTTCATAACAGAAAGAACAGAACACTTCCTGGATCCAGAGGGAGTGAGGAGCTGAAAAAAATTAGCATTCATTAATAAAAAGTATTGGTGAAATTAGTGGGACTGAAGGGTGCTAAACCCTGGGAGCTGATGACCTGCATCCCAAGCTTTTGAAAGAAGTGCACTCATTGTCATCTTTCAAAGTTTCATAAACTAGAATAGTTTCCACGGGTTGGAAAAGAGGGAACTACAGACCGGTTACAAAAACAGAAAATGCCGGAAACATACAGCAGGTCAGGCAGCATCTGTGGAAAGAGAAAAAGGTCAATGTTTCAGGTGAAAGTTCCTTCACCAAGCAGGCCAGTTAGCGTGACTTAGTATTAAGGAAAATGCTAGAATCTATTGTTCAAAAAATGATAGCAGGATGCTTAAAAAAAGATTAGAATTAGGCAGAGTCAGCATGGAGTTATGAAAGAAAAATTATTTCAAACATATCTGTTAGTTTTTGAGATTGTGGCCCGCAGAATAGATAAAGGTGAACCAGTGAATGTGAGTAAAATTGGACCAGTATTCCAGCTTTCGGAGACCCTTGATAAGGAGGTTATCAGACAAGGTCAGGGTGCACAGCATTGTGGGTAATGTAGCGGCATGGATTAAGGATTGCTTAATGAATTAAAAACAGTTGAAGCGAATGAGCCATTTTTAGGTTGGGTGTTTGTGACTACTAAGCTGCCATAGAGATTGGTGCTGAGGCTTCAACTGTTCACAATTTACATCAATGTTTTGGATGAGGGGACCAAATGTAATTTATCCAGCTTTGCTGCTGATACATAGCTGGGTGATAATGTGGGTTGTGAAGAAAATACAGAGAGACTCCAGGAGGTTGTAAACCGGCTGAATGAATGGCAATGGAATATACTATAGTAAAATGTGAAGTTGTGTACTTTGGTAGAAGAAATGGAAATGCACTGTATTTTTTTAATAGTGAGGAATTAAAAGGTGATGCTTTTTAAGTGGACCTGAGTTCCCTTCTATGTAAATCACTGGAAGTTAACATGTAAGCACCGTAAGCAATTGGGAAGCAAATGGTACATTAATCATTCTTGCATTAGGATTTAAGTATAAATGCCTTACCAGAATATTATAGGGCCAGGTGAAGCTACATCTGAAATATTGTATAAAGGTCTGGTAAGAAGGATATATTTGTCATAGATGGATTACAGCCAAGGTTCACCAGATTGTCCCATATGGAAAGATGAAGGAGACTCAGCCCATGCTTGCCAAAGTTTGGAAGAGTGGGAGGTGATCTCATTAAAACATACAACATTCTTACAAGGCATGATGTTTTCCTCAACTAAAGGAACCAGAGGCACAATGTCAAAATAAAGGGTTGGCCAGTCAGGACTGAGATGAGAAGAAATTTCTTTGCCCATATCTTTGGAATTTTCTCCCCAAGGGGGCTGTGGAGTCTCTGCTTTCAAGGCAGAGACCATTCGATTTTTAGCTTTTAAGCGAATGCAGGGATATGGGGTTAGTGGAAGAAAGTGGCGCAGAGATAAAAGAATGGTCATGATCTTATTGAATGGCAGAATAGCCTACTCCTGCTTCTATTTCTTATACACCATCCTGCATCTTGCAGTTGTATTGCTCATATTCCCTTTGGTAAAGTGAAAACTCATTGAGACTGTTAATAACCTGAAACTTCCCTTCTAACTGCAATCTATGAGCTTTTATAAACAATGTCTGGCATTATCTAATCATCTGTACTTTCTTGTCTACCATTACTTTATTTTTAGTAGCATCTTTTGCATGATTGTTCTACATATCCTTCAGGTTTCTTAATAGAATTGCTTTCCCTTTTTCAGAACTGAATAGCGGTTATGGTTTAACTGCTCCTTATAGGTACCTTACATTTCCACAACAGAGAACATAAGAAATGGGAGGAGTAGTCAATCGGCTTCTTGAGCCTGTTTTGCATTTTGATAAAGCCTTAGCCGCAACATACTTTCCTGTTCTCTCCCCATACCACTTGATTCCCTTGTACAAATATCTGTAAATCTCTGTCTTCAATATGTTCAGTGACTCTGCCTTCACAGCTCTCTGGGGTACAGAATTCCAAAAGGTCATAATCCACTGAGAGAAGAAATTCCTCCTTGTATCCACCTCCTGTGAAACTATTCCCCCTAGATCCAGATTCTCCCACTTGGGGGAGAAAAGTCCTCTCAGCCTCCACCCTGTAAATCCCCTTGGAATCTTACATGCTTTAATCTCTCATTCATCTAATTGTAACCTCCAGTGAGTATAGCCCCAACCTGCTCAATATTTCTTCAAAGATCAACCACTTAATCTTAGCTAGTGACCTAGTGAATCCTCTCTGCATTGCCTCTAATGCATGTATATCTTTCCTTAAATATGGAGATCAAAACTGTACATAATACTCCATGTGCAGTCTCACCAATATTCTGTAAAATTATATTAAAACTTCCCAAATGTTATACTCCATGTTCTTGCTGTAAAGGCCAACATTCTATTAGCCTTCCTAGTTCTGTATGCCTGCCTGTTGTGTATTATGCTCTAGCAGCCCCAGATCCCTTTGCAATGCTACACTCTGTAGTCTCACTCCTTTTATGTAAAAATCTGCTTTTCCGTTCTTCCTTCTAAAGTGGATAACTTCACACCTTCCTATATTATTCCATCTGCCAACTTTTTGCCTGCTCAATTAACCTATGTATGTCAATTTGAAGGCTCTTTGTATCTTCCTTACAATTTGCTCAGCCACTTATCTTTATATCATCAGCAAATTTAGCCAGAGTACACTCATTCCCTTCATCCAAGTTATTAATACAGGTTGTAAATAGTTGAGGTCGCAGAACTGATTCCTGTAGTACCCCACTAGTTACTGACTGCCAATCCATAACTAACCCATTTATCTCGACTCTATTTTTTCCTTTATAAATAGCCCAAAATCCCCTCAATTTGAGAAGTAACAATTGTTACGAACCAGCAACAAAAGAAACACACCAAGTCATGTATAAGTGTTTAAACTATTTTATTAATAACTACTTATGATAATAAGTTAAAAAATGTTAGATCTTAAACATTAACCCCAAAAACTAAACTCAAAGTGTGTGTGTGGCAAATTCCCAAACTCCAAGTCTAGGAATAGTTCTCAAAGTTCAGTTCAGCAAGCCGTAAGGTGAAACGTGAGCAAAGGCTTCTGCAAAACCACCGTTGACTGAAGACAAGATGTAGAGAGAAAATAGAGACATTTCGAAATCCAAACGTTCCACAATGCAACCCATACAACACCTCAGTGTCTACTCAGCAGTGACTACTCCATTGCTTTGTTCCGAAGCATCTGCCACCCATGGCCGTCCACACAAACATCTGTTTCCCACTACAGGTTAACAACAAAGTGGACTCCACTGCTTCGTTTCGAAGTATCTGCCACCCCGAAAGGCACTCGAATCGTGGCCATCCACACAAATACCTGTTTCCCACTACAGGTTAACGACAAAGTGGACTCCACTGGATTATTCTGAAAATCCATATGTGGATTGTAGTGACAGACACAGTCATTGTTTTTCATCCATCGATACAGAGACCAGCAGGCTGCTCTCTCTCTCTCTCTCTCTGTCTCTGTGTGTCTCTCTCTCTCTCTCTCTCTGACTGACTCCGACTGTCTGCATCAAAAACGTCATTACATCCTTATCTTCTGTTGTCGTCATCATGCCCCACACATACACACACACACCACTGTGCTCTATCTTAAAGGGACATTCACCCATAGTAACCTAATCTGTAACACAACTTAAAACTGATTGGAGTTCAAGCATTTTAAAATAGCATCAGTTGAGGAGTTGGAAGTCGTTACTGGCAGCAGGTAAACTTTCTTTATAATTTGTGCAATTTTTGGGATCCAAGCACTGCTAACAAGGCCAACATTTATATCCACTCCCCTATTGACCTTGAACTGAGTGGCCAGCTGGTCATTTCAGAGAGCATTTTAAGAATCAATGACTTTAGTAAGTCCAGAGTCGTATATAGGCTGGACTGGATAAGCCCTGAAGGACACTAGTGAACCAGAAAGGTTTTCGTGGTAGGTTTTTTGTATACATCATTGTTTGTGGTTCATTTTTTTCCTATTTGGTTTATGTGGGCATTTTTCATTATTGACTTTTGTAGTTTATTATGAGAAGTTGACACCAGGCATTACATGTTTTTTTCTGAACGGCAAGCATGAGTAGACATAAAATTTGTGCACTGTGCACCTTTAGTAGTTCACTTGCCTTGGACATAAATTGATGTGAAATTTGAATGGGCAAGTAACTGGCCTTGTTAAAAAATTGTGCAGTTTGATTGGAGGACTGAGGCTTGTAGCAGAGTAAGAGAGTGTGTACTTATTAGAAAAGTTCCAGTCTTATATAAATGTTATATGCTGAAAAAAAAGAATGCTTAGATAGCTGATACTTGTTAGCATTGCCAAACATACATGTCATCATTTTTCCTACATCTACTACCTGTTGCTAAGTTGATCTCTGGACCCAATTGCTTGCCCAGTCATTTTCCCCGTAAAATCACCCCATGACTATCACCTTATAAATAAGCATCAAATCTTGGCAAGTAAGTAACAGCAGCTGAATGATAAGTGCAAAAATCATGGTTGCTTGTGGCAGATTGATAATTCATTGGAATAAACAGACCAATACTATACAAACACAGCAGAGCTTTGGGACAAGGCTTCATGTTTGGTTCAGAGGATTGTGTAGGTCTCTGACCTCACCTGGTATTTATCAGTCTTGAGGACTGTCAGTGCACGTATATGTCATACTCAAGGTTAGTTATAATTATCTACTGAGATGAAACTAAAACATATCTAACAGCACAGGATATATTGAAATATTGCATATCGATTGTTGACAGTGCAGTTATTGTTGACAGTGCAAGTCTCTTACATTTGGGACTGATTGCATTTATCAGGGTCATGGCAAGAGTTTCTCATTTCAAATGTGTTTTTAAATTGACTCATCAGGTAATCTTGTCAGGAACTTCCATGGTTCAGCAACCAATAAGGTGGAGTGACAATAGGCCAAGTACAAAAACAGTCAAAATCATGTTACTAAGTACCAAATGTTACACAATGTGTTGACCAAGATTTGCTAATCTGGAGAGGAGATTTGTGTGTTGCAAATTCAACTCACATTTTGTAGGTCAGAAGGATGAGTGCTGAATGTGGGATTGAGGAAGGTTAGTATCTTACAAAATGCTTACAATTTTGAGCAGGCAGTCAATAACTGGCTTCGTAGTGTGGCGTTAATCCTGAAAATGACTTACTTGCTAGACTGTTGGCTTCATACCACCGTAGCACTTTGTCATTTGATGGATTTATTGAGTATTGTACCATGTAAAATAACACCAGTGATCTCCGCACAAGATCATGGCCCTGGATATTTACTTGGGTGGACTATGTCGGCATGGAGGCAGAAATTTGGGCAGGAAATATGGAAGTCATTGTCTCCACTTTGTCCACCTACACTGCACTTTCTCTGTGACTGTAACACTATATTCTACATTCTGTTTTCTGTCCTTTTGTACTACCTCGATGTACTTATGAATGCAATGATCTGTCTGAATGGCATGTAAACAAAGCTTTCCACTGTATCTCAGTACATGTGACAAGAATAAACCAATTACCAATTACACACTGTTGAAATTTAACTCCATTCTCTGCAGCACCCCAGGATTGCCATACTGCAGAAGCCAGCCTAATGGAAAAACTTAGCTTCCAATCAGATTGGTAACACTCTGAACAGGTTAGGACCAAGTGGATATACACCTCAAATCTGCATGCAGGTATATGATGCTGGTAGATGGTAGGGTGGCTGAAGTTGTGAAAACACTAAGTTTCTCCCCAAAGCTGCCCTTGCCTTCCTTCAGTAAGATATTTTTATGAATATCATATGGTGATAGTAGCAACTTGTATATTAGTGTCCAGGTTTTGGAGCCAGGTTTCAGCATTTGTTATGGCTGTGTGAAAGTCAGTTACATGGTATGGAAAAGATTACCATTCTTTGACAGTAAGTTCCATTGTTTGACTTCTGTTGCTGCAGTTGCAACAAGGATTGATTAGAGGTTCTGTTGCTGTAAAGGATAACCACAACCTATCTTAACTGGTTCATATTCAGTTTGATGCAGCTATTTGTTACATGGAAGATCTGGTCCAAGTACAGGTTCCACAGGGTTGGTATCAGATCTTTTGTTCAAATGTTGCTGTTATTCCATATTTAAAAATTGTCAAGCCATCTCTTGGAAGTGGTTTAGCTCCCATCTTTTTCTTGCCTCAGTATAGCTTGTTGTGGTAGCTTAAAATTTCCCAGCATGTTGTGAGTTACACTATACCTGGCTTCCAAAACCACACATTCCAGATCTTAAAATTCTGCACAACACCCTTGTGTCCCCCACCCAAACCCCCAATCTGTTTGCACCTTGTCCTTCATCCATGTCGATATTATCCATTTTTAGCATATTTTAACAGTCCTGTTAAAGGATCAGCCTGAAACTGTAACCATTTCTCTCTCCTAAAATGGTACCTTACCTGCTGAACATTATTAATGAATTAGCAACTGCAACAAAATAATGCAGACGGCACTTTCTGTTGTCTGCATCATTTTATAGCAATTGCTAATTCATTGATAATGTTCAATTATTCTAAAATAATATTTTTGTGAACATGCTGACAGTTCAACTGAAAATTTTATTCAGGGAAAATTAAACTAAAAGAAGCCATAGGAGAGACAAAAAGGGTAAAGAATGGAAAAGAAAATGGGTGGGATCAGATAGGATGCAGAATTTAATACAGGTTGGATTAAGAGAAAGATAAGAGACAAAAGATAAAGTAAGAACAAAAATAAATATTAATGACATCTGCAAGAAAAGTTTGTAGCAGGGAGAATCCCCAGTTTTAAGTGTTTCCATCTTGAGAATCCAAGGTTAAGTAGCAGGTCAGGACCATAAGTCAGTGCATTAACATGATCCTTATGGCATAAAGTAGGATCCCTAACTTTCCACGAAGAGTTTAAATCCATTGGGTATCTGACACTTGTGGAGACTGGCAGCAAGCTCTCTTTTGGTAAGTCTACCAGTGGAAATATGTAAATCATCCACCAATTTGTGGTGATTAGCAACTCAATCTCTATCATTTTCTCACAATAAATGTCTGAATTTTCCTTCACACTAATCATGGTGTTTGTTATGAGCTCACCATATTTTTTCCAGCCAATTCTGGACCAATATCTTTTGTAAAGAATTGAATTTTAAAAGTTGTTAACTTACTTGAAAATGGTGCTAACTTAATTATTTTAAGAGTTGAAATATGCACTTTCCGTCACAAGGTGGATAAGAAGGGGTCTAGGATACTTGATTCTGTGCCTCAACCAATGAATACACGAGCAGAGAAGTCATCCTAAAACTGTATAAGACATTAGTTAGGCCACACCAAGATTATTATTTGTATTTCTGGTCAGTACGATACAGGAGTAATGTAGAAAGGGAGCAAAGGAGATTTATGAGGATATTACCAGGACTGGAAGATTATAGTTATGAGAAGACTTGGCTGGAGTTGTATTCTTCAGAATAGGAGACAAAGAGATTTAGTTGAACATAGAACACTACAGCACAGTACAGGCCCTTTGGCCCACAATGCTGTGTCAACATTTTATCCTGCTGTAAGATCTATCTAACCCTTCCCTTCCACATAGCCCCCTATTTTTCTATCATTCATGTGTCTATCTAAGAGTCTCTTAAATGTCCCTAATGGATCTGCCCCCACAACCTCTGCAGGCAGTGCGTGAGGTCTACAAAATTGTGAGAGCCCTAGAACGAATCAACAGAAAGGACCCGATTCTTTCAGCAGTAACTGGGGGATATAGATTTAAGTTAATTGGTAGAAGAATTAGACAGGAGGTGATTTTAAAAATTTATTTCACTCAGTGGTAGGAGGGGGTTGAGAACTCACTGCTTGAAAGGGTGATGGAGGCAGAAACCCTTTGCATGTTTAACATGTACTTGGATGAGCATTTGAAGAGCTGTGACATCCAGGGCTATAGATCAAAAGCTGGGAAATGACATTACCTAAAGTTAGTTTATTGTAGGCATGGACCAAATGGCATCCTTCTTCTGTGCTGTAAATTTCTGATTCTGTGAAATCCACTTTTTTTTACTGATGAATAGCTTAATGATAGAGCTCTTCCAAATAACTCCCTAGACTGTGAACTATTGTTTTCCAGTTGCTGTTGTCTGATTGTCAGGGAAAGTGCTTTGTCGTGTGTTGATTATGCATTATGTCAGAATGTGAGCTGCACTAAAAGAATTAAAGTGATTAACTACCTATTGTTGTTGTTCCAATCCAGGATTGATAATCATTCATTCTGCCAGTGCCATCTGCAGGTTGGAGACTGCATTGCAAAATAATAGGGCTTTTCATGCAAATTAGTGCAGATGATTATAGAGATTTGTCATCTCTGTTAAATGCCAAGCTCCCTGTATAACTGGGCATTGCTATGAAATACTTTGCAGGTTCATATATCTTGCAGTAATCGTGGCTGGATTTGTGTCTTATGTAGCTTTACTAATTTTTCAGATTTTCTTTGCAGCTATAATTCACACTTACAGGATGCAAACCAGTGCATTCATTGTTCCTCCTATTATAGTGATTATAGCCTATTCTTTTTTTTCAATTAATGATTATTTGAATTGTAAATATTACTAATATAGCTGAAGTTCTATTGTTCCAATGTATCTGATAACCAATTCCTGTTACATTTGTATTCTAGATTAAACTCCCCTTTCCAATAGATCAAATCACAGATCTTCCAAGGAATGATTTCCAAATGATGGTAAAGATGCACAAATTAACCTCTGAGCAGTTAGAGTTTATTCACGATGTCCGCCGGCGCAGTAAAAATCGGATTGCAGCCCAGCGTTGTCGGAAGCGAAAACTCGATTGCATTCAAAATTTGGAATGTGAAATTCAAAAGTTGGTGAGTGTTCATAAAAACCCAAATATTTATTATCAAAGCTGTGTGGGTTTCTGTTCACTGCTTGCATTACAATTGGCTAATTTGTACCAACAAAATATTCCTATTGATTTTCTGATCTTGGGGAGGAGCCAGGGATTTGTATCTAGACACCAATCTACAGAGAAATAATTGACTTCAAATAGTCCTAATGATACATCTTTGAGAGATACAGCACAGTAACAGGCCCTTCAGCCCACTGAGTCCACACCAACAATCAAGCATCCATCTTTACTCCAATCCTACCTTAACCCATTTTATCCTATCACTCAATTTACAATGACCAGTTAAGCACCACACATTTTTGGCATGTGGGAGGAAAACAGAGCACTCAGAGGAAACCCACACAGTCACAGGATTAATGTGTAAACTCCACACAGACAGCACCGGAGGTCAGGGTCAAACCTAGTTCATTGGAGCTGTGAGGCAGCGGCTCTGTTAGTTCTGTAACTGTGCCATCCTGTTACTATCTCGGAAGTTTCTTAACCATCAAAATATATTAAACTCTTATTCACCTCAGGGCCCATATATAACACATTACATAGTGTTTCTGTTATTCTAAATTTGCTTCAGTTATGATCAATAATTTAGATAGAGAAATGGCAGATGGAGTTTAATCCAGACAAGTGTGAGGTGATGCTTTTTGGGAGGTCAAATGCAAGAGGAAAGTATACAGTAAATGGCAGGACTCTTTGGACCATTAATGTACAGAGGGATCTTAGGGTGCAAGCCCAGTGCTCCCTGAAAATTGCAATACAAATGGATGGGGTGGTAAAGAAAGCTTGCCTTCACCGATCAGGACATGAAGCTGGGAAGTCATGTTGCAGCTGTATAAGTCTTTGTTAGGCCATGTATGAAGTATTGTGTGCAGTTCTGGTTACTACATTATAGGGAGGATGTGGAGGCTTTGGAGACAGTACAAAAGAAGTTCACCAGCATGATGCCTGGATTTGAATGTATTAGCTGTAAGGAGAGTTTGGACGAACTTAGACTGTTTTTGCTGGATTGTTGGAAGCTGAGGGGAGACCTGACGGAAGTATATAAAATGATGAGAGGCATAGATAGGGTAGGTAGTCAGAGTCTTCTTCCCAGGGTGAAAATATCAAATACTAGGAGGCAAGGAACAGAGGGATACAGACCACATGCAGGCAGATGGAATTGGTTAGATTGGCATCGTGGTCAGTGCAGACGTGGTGGGACAAAGAGCCTGTTCCTTTGCTGCACTGTTCTGTGTTCTATGTACATCATTAGACTTTTTATCTCAAATATTTTTCATGGATTCAATGCTTCAATTCTTCCTTATGAGCTGACATGAAATACGGGATACTGGTGGCTCAAGCAAGATATGCTTGGCGGTACAAATTGTTGATTAAAAATCACAGGTAATAAACTGGATAATATATCAATTAACTAAATAAATTACCTTTGACATGGCATATGTTTACTGTACTTTGAAGCCTCACACTTGAGACCATTTCACACAAACAAGGTTCCTAATACACTTGTGCATGATCAGGTGCAATATTAATTAGTGAATCTTAAAATATCTTTATTTTAAAGAAAATACCTAAAGAAGAACATGAGAAAGCTAGTCTTAGTCTGCTGGTTTCTTTCACCCTTGATAAGCTGACCCATTCTCAAGAAGAAGAGACATCAACTTACAAGCAGCTGCCAATGTGAAAATATTCTTCACAGCAGCAGGATTGGCTTCTTATAGATAACAACATGTAGGTAAAAGGGGGCCTTAAATGAACAGACAATTTTAACAGAGGTGACCCTTGAGAAGCAAACAGTCACAACCAGACAACTCGCAGGCAATGTTATGATGAGATTGCCATCTGGTGAAACAAAATGTTAAATATTCAAGCTGCTTATATGGTTAAAACTTCTAATGTTGTTACACTGTTCTTGATATTGTTTCCAGCAACATATCTTCCCTATTGCCATTAATCCAAACTGTGACATACCAGTTTAAGGATGCACGGCAAAGCCAGGGCTAATGGATTGGTGACAACAAACTTGCACATTGCCAAGGCTGTTGCCTCTAACATAAGAAACATTACGAGAAATGGAATAGTTAAGGCTGAGAATGAGGCTCCCTGCCCATTAAGTCCGTAGTGCTCCCTTTAAACCCAATCAGAACTGTTCCCCTGGTCTTTTCCCAAAGTCCTAAAAATAATTTCTCTTTAATCACCTATTTAATTACCTTTCGAAAGTGCAGATTTACTCCTTTTCCACCACAGACAATGATCTCTGGATAATAACCACGTTCTGCTTAGTCTTTCCTCATGTCCTCCCTGTACCTTTGGCCAAAATTGAATGTGCATCTCCTGGACTTCGAACCATTTACTAATGGGAATAGCTTCTCTTGATCGATCCAGCTAAATCCATTGTGTTCTGGAGTACTGCTATCACATTTCCCCTCATCTTTCTAAACTCCAAGGAAAACAATTCCAGTTTCTCCAGTCTCGTTTTGTGGTTGAAATCCTTCATACCTGCAATCATTCAAATAAAACTGCTCTACATCCATAAAATAGGGTGACCCAGAGTGGGATGCTATTTTCATTTATGGCCTAACCACAATGTAACCTCTCTACTTTGGTACTCAGTGGCTCCTTTTATGAACTCATTGGACTTTATTTAATTCATTTCTATACCTGTCCATGACATATTAAATATTTTCATACTTAGACTGCGTTTGCTTTGGATAGCTACTGTTTCTAACTTTTCACTATTTAGTCAGCATTGTATTCTATCATTCTATGTCCAAGATGGAAGATCTAATTTTAGCCTCTATGGAAATCCATTTGTCATTGTTTTACCCAACACTAAATCCATTAATATCATCACCAAATTAATGAAATAATCAACTGAACAATTTCATAATGTTAGTAGTTATATTTTATTATGAATGTAATCAGAGTAATGGTTGTGCATAAGTAAGTTTGCAAACAAATACTTCCTTAAAATGCATTTACTAACCAGTCAAATACCTCTGAAACGGTCTGTTATAGTAGCATAGGTATCTCTATTTCCTCATTTATGTCATTACTAAATATGAGAAATAGTTGAGGCCCCAACAGATGTCCTATAAAGGACTTCTGGTCATATCCTACCAATTTGAGTACCTGCCCATTATCCCCACTCTCCATCTCCTGACAATGAGTCAGTAATTTGCCTTTAAATTCATCAGCCTCACATGAAAATAAAAATAACTGCAGATACCACAAGTCTGAAACAAAATCAGAAAATGTTAGAAGCACTCAGCAGGTCAGGCGTCATCTGTAGAAAGAGAAACAGATTTGGAGCTCCAGGTTGAAGACCCTTCTTCAGAACTTTATTCCATGAAGCTCAAATTTAGCTAAAAACGTGTAAAAAGGACCTATCAATACCTTCCACAATTCAATTTAAATAATATTCATAGGCATTCCTACTTTAGTTCCCTCTTCAAAATATTGAATGGATTTATTAGACATGACCTAATATTTGCAAACCAGCTGTCAAGGTTTTCAGTCATTCCATCCTTAATTATATACTCCTATAATTTCTGACAACAATTGTCAGGTCAACTTAAGTCTACAGTTCCCTCTCTCACCTTTCATAAATATTGGAGTTACATTTGCAATTTTCAAACCTGAAAAATGAGCTTAGCATGCCTCAAAAATTTTAACTTGTGTTCAGACAAATATGTGATTAAACGTGACATTTGTACCCAATTTCAACTTAGCACTACAGAAGATTAGATTTTAATTTGAAGTATTGGAGTTGATAGAGGCAGTGAGGAGATCATGTTGGATATAACTACAGTGATTCACTGAAGTGCCACTTCCTGTCAAAAGCAAATCAGAGTGACTATTGGAATGTGAATGCAAGGTGGCCTTGGCCCTTGCCAACTATATGGTAAGTTGCTGGGATGTGGTTTTCAAGAGGGTCTTGCAAGAAGGAAAAGGGGAGGGCGAGTCTGGTAGAAGTGAGTTCGGGAGGAGAACCACTGCCCCTCATGCATTTGCAAAGAAAAGCTTTACACTTACCTGAAGGGTAAGTGCCATCTGTTTCCTGTTACTGTTATTGGGTCCAATTTCAATAAAGATATGAGACTCCTACTAGGACTAAGTAAGTGCCTTACTTGTCTGTAAAACCCTGTGGGTTAACAGTGGAATTATTGGGCATTTTTAAATGCCTATTCTCATTGGTCTCTGCCAGACAGGTAAAACTAAAATTGACGTCAAGTTGATTACTGTGAACCCTGTTATTGTTCAATTCCATTACATGAAGAACAATCTCAAGAAACTAAATGGCAAATAAGAAGTTTCACATACACTAATATAAAATGAGTCTGTTGAACAATTTAATAATGTCAATAGCAATATCTCATTATGAGGGTAATCAGAGTAATAATCATACTAAATTTGCTAACAAATATATAATTGAAATGCATTTACTGGCCAGCTAAGTACTTCTGAAACTATCTCTGGTTAAGTAGATCTACAATTCACCCTCTACTATTGTTAAATATACATGTCCTACTGAGTGAGATTTTATTAAGAACCATAACAAATGCAGTACTCATTCTCATTCTTTTTACAAAGGAGATATCAAAGCCAGCAATGAACAATTTTCTGACATAGATCTGTCAGAACTGTGAATGGCCTGGAAATGTGAAGTCATCAAAAATAGGAGCAATGAATATGTTGTAAAAATGTCATTAAAATATGCAATGATAACGTCAGGATTTGGCACCAAATGCAAGACAGATCCAGGCTACCTGAGTGCTTCAGCTGCTTTGCCATCCTGTTGTGCCTCGGCATATTAACTTTTCTATTCAATAAAACTTTCCTATTTGTTATAACTCTATTCAATTCCACCCTCATAGTTGCAACTCAAAGCTATTCAGAAACATTTTTCTTAGAAGGTTCAGCTATCCATGATCTACAGGCTGTGAAATCAACGTGCTGGCTATTATGGCAATACACCAGTTTATTGTTTAATATATTGAATTACTTCCCTCCAGTTTTTTTCTCAAGATGTGACTTCTGATGGATCAATGGTTACTCTATATTAAAAGACACTACTTTGCTGAGGGGAAAAAACTTGTCCAAAGTAGACTCAAACCACCTATGGGAATAATAAGTAATATGGAACTTGATTCTTCAGTCCCTCAGTGTGTTCTTGTTTTGTAAGACACCAAACCAAATAGTTTAGTGTGCCTAGAATCTCAGCTTCAGAACATTGTTTTCAAGTTACTTTTATGTTAAGTTATACTGTACATTTTTGTATTCTGTTATATAAAAAAGAGATTATGAATAGATGTTGTTAAGACCCTAAGGTACATAACCAGTCATTTTTTTCTGTATTTTTTCCTAGCTTTGTGAAAAAGAAAAGTTACTGACAGAAAGGAACCAGCTGAATGCTTGCATGGGAGAACTGTGGGATAATTTCTCATGCCTTTGCCAAGAAGTGTATGGCGATGTCCAGTTAAGTCCAGAGCAAATGCAGTCATTACACAAGTTTTGTCCAGTCTTTAGGCCAATGGATGAACCTGCAGCCACGGGCAGCACCGCCTCACCCCCTGATGGATTAGAACAGAAGTTTCTGAAAACGCAGTGCACTGGAGATGGTATGCAATGTTGCTCAGAGCAAGGAGGATCCCATCATCAAGATCAATGGTCACGTAGCCACAATGCAGAAGTATGCACATCAGGAAATATGCAGGGGCTGCTTGACCAAGGAACATGCTCGGAGAAGAGGCCCTCATTTGAACAGTGCAGTCAAACTGTGACGGTAGATTTCTGCCAGGAAATGACTGATAAATGTACAACTGATGAACAGCCTAGGAAAGACTGCACCCAGTGACTGACTCGTTCTTCCCTTTTTTTTTGTTTTTCTTAACGTAAGCAGGAGGTTCACTTGATCAGGATGCAGACAGCATTCATCTGTTGATGCTTTTCTCTTTGATGCACACTACAACAGTCTTAAACTGCAGCAATACTCTGTCCAGGTATTACTCCTCAGATCAGCTGAGGTTTATCCTTACATTGGTGCTATACCTTGCTTGTGCAGGGAACTTGACAGTGATAATGACGCTGTTATTTTGTTATGATTATTAATTATTGTTGTAAGGAGTTTGACCTTCATTCTCAAAAAGGAATGAGTCAGGCAGCATCTCATTTTACCTTGAAGGACCCTACTAATACTCAGTTAAATCTTTCAGCAAGCTCGGTGGCCCATGTCACACGCCAACTCAGGAAATCTTCTGAATGTTCAACATGACTCAGTAACATTAAAGATGGTTTCTCATCTGACATCTGCATACTGTAAATGTACTCCTGCATCCTCTGTTTTAATTCATTAGAATACTGGAACTCTGTGTTTGCCTTGTACAAAGAATCTGGTTACAACATTCCCATTTTGCCTTCTGCAGAACCTGACCGAAACTTTTAAGAAATTAGACAGTTAGATTTTCACACTTGAGCAATATCACCTTCTTTGTACTTAAGAAAAAAGAAAAAAAAGATTTGAAATGTAATTTATGTAAATTGAATTTGTAAGACACCTCTGGCACTCCTTTGAAGGTGCCTTTTGAGCAGGGAAGATCTGTTGTTATTGCTGATGTAGAACAGTGATGGTCAAAACTGCCGCTTGCACTGTGTCCGTCATTGGGTTCTTTGCTTTACCATCTGATGCATTACACAGTTTTGTTTAAAAACAAAATGAGAAAGTATTCAGTGAGATGGGGTCAGGCCATGTCCCTTCCCAACCCAAACATTGAGAGGTGATACTTGCTACAGCAGCTGCTACGATCAAGAGTTGTGCAGTGACCAATAACAGCTTTTGTAAATTTGGCTCTTGGTATTTGTATTCACCAGTGTTTCCATTTTTAACTCTAATGTTCAGCCATAATTATCATTGTCTAATGAAACTTATGCTTTGAGACTAGGTTTAACACTGAAGCGCAGGGATATCAATGCATAGGCCACTGAATCTAAAATACCGTATGAGCAAACTCTTTGGAAAAGAATTTTTTTACATCACTTGAACTTTCATACAATTTTGATTTTCTTTTTTTTGCTTTTATAATGTCCCTAGAAACAAGCTTTTATGGAGAGTAAAATGGCAAACTGTTCTTTGGTCCTGCTGCCACACTATCACTAAGTCAGTGACTTACTCCAAATCTCCCTTTGAATTTGCGCCTCTCCTCCCCACTCTCTCTCTCACTCCTCTCTCACTCTCCCTTGCTCTCCCTCGCTCTCTCGCTCTCTCCCTAGTTATTTGTGAAAATAACTCTCTTTCCCAATCATTTGTGAAACAAAGATCATCAACCATTGGATCTATTTACTGCCATCCTATTTGGATTTGCACTTTGTGCATAAACCTCTGCATAAGAGGGCTTCACAGCTTTACTGAAGGGAAGATGTATCACAAGGGACCAGGTGACACTTTTGTCTTGAAGCTTTCTATACACTCATCTTTGTATTTTGGTTTATTAAATCTGATGAATACAGAATACACTGATTAGCCCAATTCAGCCATTACATTTCTTGGTGTTCTAATCCAAAGAAAGCAGAGGAATTTGCTTTCCAAGCCACATTACAACTGTATTGAAATATTTCATTGGTTGTAAAATATTTGGGGGCATACAGAGGCTGTGGATGTATTAGATAACTGCAATTTTCTTTTAAGTTATTGGGGTGTGGAGGGTGTTCCTCAGAAGCCATGAACAAACTAGCAAAAGTAGCTACAGCAAAGATCACTGCTATCAATATCATATGGCCGAACATTCCATTTTCCAGTTTCCTCTGTCCTTAACAAGCACACAGTAAGAAAATGATAAGAGCATTCCTCCCTGGTCTCATCTGTAAGAGCACCTGAATTTCAAATGTATCACCTAGCACCCTACTTCCCCTCTTAGATCCCATGTAAGTTGATGATTGTTAACCATTTTACTCGACCGAGGTTGCATTTAAACAGAATTCTGCATTGTATATGCAGAACATTTTTGCTAAAGTGCAAAAAAACCTCGTGTGTTTCTGAAACACAGTATTTGTCCTGACAATCACTTCCTTCCAGTCTCTTCCCAGAGGAGCCTGCAAAGATTAGAGCAGCAGGACTGAGATGGCAGGAGCAGGGTCTGAGAAGCAGCAGTGGGGGAGGGATTCTGGAGTTAGAAGCAGGAGTGGGTTCCATGTGCTAACACTAGGAGCAGGGTTCGGGAGGCTGGAATAGGAATGGAGTTCCAGTGGCAACAGTGGGAGCAGGCTCCTGGTGGCAACAGTAGGAATGGGGTCCTAGAGGTGAATACTGAGAGCAGGGTCCTATTGGTGACACTAGGAGCAGGGTCCTGGAAGTGAACACTGGGAATGAGATCCCTATGGTAACACTGGAAGTGGAAACACTAGAAACTGGGTCGTGGCATGATGCTGGGAGTGGGGTCCCAATGGCAATAATGGGAGCAGGGCCCTGGAGCACTGGTACAAGCGTAGAACCTGAAGCTGGAACTGGAACGGAGTGCCAGTGGCAAAAACGGGAGTGGGGTCCTGGAGGTTAAAGCAGGAATGTGGTCTCTGTCACAAGTGTGAGGTCTCAATGGTGGCAGAAAGGGTGGGGTTCAGGAGGCAGCATCAGGATGAGAGCAAGGTCCCATTGACAGCAACAGGAAGCAAGAGCAGGGTCCAGAGCAGGAGCTATGTCCCATAGGGTCTACTTGCCCAGTGTAAAGGATTGTGAGGAACCAGGAATTAGACCAGGCAGTTCATTGAGAAGGAGTGGAATAGAGTAAGAATTAGACCAAATATTATTAGGGATGTTTTTTTTTAAATGTACTTTTGTAAAGGCAAGAATGACCTTCTCTGTTATGCCTCTTGACGTTGGATACAATCTCTCTTCAATAAATACTAGCACCCTGTCTTCAACCAATCCGTTTCTCTGTAAAATTCTGGAGTGTGCCATCATCTCCCAAATGCATGTTGAACTTGTCTGGAATTATGTTTGAATTCCACCCACAAAATCCCTGTCCTGCCGCAGTACTGAAAAGGTTCTGATCAAAGTCAGAAGTGACATCCTTTATGACTATGACATGAACTTATCCTATCTACTATATTTTGATTGGATTAAGAACACAGTCCCCCCACAATGCCTTTCCATCCTTGACTGGATAGATGGGATCAGGATTGGCTGGTTTCATGTTTTTATTACCTAGTCATTGCAAGACAATAATCTGTAGTTGTTCCTCTTCACAGTCACTCACTGTTACCACTGGTATCCCTTAAGGAACTTTCTTGGTTGTCCCCTATTTTTATCTGCATACTACCATCAGCAACATCATCCAAAAGTGGTAATGTCCAGTCTTTGTGTGTATGTTAACTACGCCCCCTCCATCACCTCCCCTGTCCTTTCACTGTCCTAAATTGTCTGACTGCACAATACTGGATGAGCAGAAAGTTTCCTAGAAATGAATAATAGGAAGACCAAAGCCATTGTCTTCAGTCTCCAACATTAAATCCATTTTCTAGTCATTGGCTACAACCTACTGGCTTGCAGCATTCTCACTTAACAAAATTAGTGTCACAGTGATCCAAGATGAGCTTTGGACCACAAATGTGCATCGTCACTGAGACTACCAATTTCCACCTCAGTAATGTAACCCAATTCTGCTGTAGCTCATCTCCAGCTGAAACTCTCATGTAAACCTTTCAACTTACTGACCTGTGATTCTTACACTCCTGACCACCTTCCACATTCTAGCTTCATAAGCTCAAGCTTTTCCAAAATACTGCATCCTATGTCGTAACTTGCACGGTCCCATTACCTGCCTCTGCTTGCTGGCCAACTTTGGCTTCCAGTTAAGCAGTGCCTTGTTTTTTTTAATTCTCACCTCTGCTTTCAAAACTTTCAATGACCTTTACCCTCAATCACTGTAACCTCTTCCAGCCCTACAATCTTCCAGATATCTGCACTCCTTCAGTTTTAATCTTTTGAGCATTCCCTTCTTTAATCACATCACCATCATCAGCCATGTCCTCACCTGCCAAGTTTCTAAGCTCTGGAGTTCCTCTCCCAAGTCCCTTCACCTGTCTACCTCCTTTTTCATCTTTAACACACTCCTGAAAACCTACCTCTGACCAAAGTTTTGGTCATCTCCCCTAATAGCTCCTTATGTGTTTGGTGTCAAATAATTACTCTTTGGAATGTTTTACAATTTTAAAGGTGCTACATGTACAAGATGTTCTTGCTATTAGTGTGCAAACACTCCTTTCCTGCTACTGGGGACAATGGTCTGTCCTTGTACAAAGTTGCTGAGGTGCCGACCACCGGCTATTTAAAGTTGGAAGGGGAGGCATTAAAAAAACAATCAAATTAACAGAGCAAAAAGTGGGATACTTCTATAATGTTAAAACTTTAAAAGAAAGGGAGTTTAATTTTCATTTTGTGTTCAGTGCTGATTATATCCAAAGCTATTTCCAGTAACTGCCAACATTGTTTAATTCATAAGCTGTGGTGGTTGCAACTGTATTACTCCAACCAAACTTAGAAAATCGTGTATGTATTTAAATTTTCATTTAAATGATCATAAGAGGTGTGATCTCTTGAGAGTAAGCAAATATCCCTTCACCTGACACAGGTTTGCAACTGCCAGTTTTCACCTTATTATAAGTTTTATTTAAACACATAATTTTTGTTTAAATTTCTGATGCAGCTAGGTGTGTGTTTAACGGTCATTATTGCTAATCATCACTTCCAGTTTCCAGAAAAGGGAAATGTGAACTGTAATAATCTATGATCAAGCTCTTGCATTTCAAACCAGTGTTCAAACAGCATTTTTTATGCTTCAGGAAAGTTAAGCTTAGTATCCATAATTTAGCAGTAAACAATTTTCATATTTGCATAATTGATTATATAATCTTTTTTGTTGCTATTCTGAACCATGTTACAAACAAAGCTTATCAGGAGATTAACAGGAAACATTATTTATCTCCCAAGTGTTCTTGTATCAAACAGTGCACAGACAACCTCATTTCATTTCATTATGTATTGTTGAGAAGTTAGCTATAAAAGTCAGATTAGGTATTTTTGTTCATAATCCAAAGGTGCCTTGTTTTATTCCAAATTGATTCTGGAACAGACAAAAATTATCCCATGACACTTTGCCCTTGTTGATGCTTAAGACTTCTTTCTTCATGCATGTAAATATTGTAAGATTTTAGAGTAATCTGTGTATAGTTAAGTATGGTTCTTGTTAGTGAATTGTCTTTGTGCATGGTCAGAAACCTAATTTTAGATGTTATGTGTGGTCATCTATCTAAATGATTTGGAATTGACTTATGCCATTTTTTAACTTCCGTGCTTCCACCATCTAAAAGGTCTAACAGACTGCGTTTATTTTAAGTTAGATTGGGTAACATTCAGTATAAACTGACAAAGTATTTAGTGATTTGAAAACGTGCCCTGCTGCCTGCTAAAAGTTTAAGTTCCAACATTTTATTCACCCTTACAGAATTTTGAATTCTTTAATATTTACAATTTTAATTTCCACCATCTTCCCAAATAAGTAGTTTTCCCATCAAAACATGTTTTTAAATTTGTAAGCATAGCTATAGTTTTGTTTTGCCCATTATGATTTTTTAAAATATGCTTGTACTCCACTGCTTGCTTTGCAAGTTTATCCATTGAGTAAATGCACCTTAAATGAGGAAGACTCCAATTTCAATTCTGCTTTGTTCCTCGATCTCAGCCAGGACGCTGACCAGGGAACTACAGATAACTTCAAATTATTGATGTTGGGTTAAGGAGAGGAAAATGGACCAGTTATCACATTTCTGTGTCTATTTGAGTGTTGTGTTAGAGTAGGATCAAATGATTGGAAATGTTTGCCAAGCAGTGAGTAATAGTCTTTATTCTACCACATGTTATAAAACTGAAGTAATGTAAATGACTCTTGTGTGCGACTATGACATGCAAATTCATGAAATAATTCCAATTAAAAGCAAAATGGTGTATGCTGAAGGATATCATAATTTGGAACATGATCACATGATTGAACTGAAATGCCCAAAGTCCAGATTCTAATAAGTTCTTGTTAATTTTCAACTTCTATCTCAGTACTTTGTGGTACCATAAATTAGTAATAAGTAATTATTCTGCAGTTATGTTAGCAGTGTTTTAGGTTTACAACTTCAAAGAATTAATTTTGTATTACTTTTTATTAAATTCTCCCTTTTTTTGAAAAAAAAACTCAAATTAACCTGTTTCCCTCCCTCAGGCAAATTGCCACCCAGTTTTAGACTCACCATATAACATAAAATTGATTTTATTATTTCCCAGGAATCTGGTTTAAATTCCAGCTTCTCAGAAATCCAATCACATCAATATCACAAGATTCACTCCAGATATTTGGTCATTTCCAGGAATTGCAAATTGTAACAGCTAAGGGAATTCAGAATTACTCAGGGGGAATATTGCATGCAATTTACATTGAATAATTCTTGAGTTTATCTCTCTGCTGCTTTTAGTTCAGTTTCCTCACAGTCAGCCTTGGCAACCTCTCCAAACTTATACCCCAATGAAGTCATAATCTTCAAAAATCAATGGACTTGCAATGGACTATCAATAAGGAGATATCCATTGCATTTCTTTGTAATTAATTCACATATAAGAGGTTCTGACTGAAAATCAATGTGTGACATTAACTTTGGGTACATCAGCTGGTAGTATGAAAAGCAAGCACAACATGTACCTTTCTGAATGCTTAATAGTGGATAGGACTCCCTGTCTGAACTACTCAAATGGCTTGTGAGGTAGACTAGGCCTCTTGTAATCAAAGAAGATTTATTATTGTGTAAGAGGTAGGACTCTCCTATAATAAAACCAGAAAATTCTGGAAATACTCAGCAGATTAAACAGCACCTATGGAAAGAAAAACAGAATTAATGTTTCAGATCAATGGCCCTTTATCAGAATTCCATCTTCAATTTTTCTTTATTTTCCACAGTCTCTGCAGTATCTCAGACTGAAGGTGGACAATTTTGACTCAGCTTTACCTATTCTCATTGAAAGCCTAGGGAGGTTTACTGTGCTAAAGATTCTACATACATGCACATGCTGTAGTTATATTGAATAGGAATATGCAACATATGGTCAGATTCCAAGTGGTGGTTTCTGGAACAGTAACTCACGTTCCAAGTCACTGAAAGTCAACGTGCAGTGATAACTAGATGCACATACATCTATCCCCTTGCAAAAATAACATTTAAGAAAAATAAAAATAGGTACTGAAGCTCAATCAGCACATGTTAAAGAGTGTTTAACACATTCAGACTCCTCTCCTTTCCGTCTTCTTCCTCTGCAATCCTATGTTGTCTTATAAAATGGCTTCACCATCCTGCTGTTGAAGAGTCACCTGAATTATGAATCAATTTATTTATTCAAGTGCTGAACAACTTACTTTGTGCTTTGGGTAATTTGTTCCTATTTCCAAAATTATTTTATTTCGGCTTGTTGGAATTGGTGAAAATTGCACTCCCCTTCCAGTTCACTGCAGTAGAACTGATCCATGTTGTTACCAGGGATTTATTTAAATCCTTCTATCCTAGTTGGAGACTGAAAATGGGCATCACTGGCTTCTAACCCATGAAGTTTGGCTGACTTGGGTCCAGCACTCAACTAAATCGCCACAGTCCAAATTGAGAATGAGTGGTTGAGCTGCAGTGTGCAAAGGTATGGAATTGGAACCTTTGCTCACTTCCCTCCAACCCCATAAAAAACCTTGGCATAAATCTTGCAGTCTTCTATTTCTTGTCCACAGGATTTGTTCATCAAGCATTAGAGGCCGTCTCTGCAGCTAGGAGATCATTAAAATTCAATGAGTGCCCTTTTGAAGTGATTCTTTGCATAAATATTTTTGAGGTTGAATCATGGGCACTTCGCCTTGCTCCTTTTCCACCCCCCACCCTCTCTCCCCAAAACAAGCGCCAGTGACTATGACTCAAGCAACTGTTTTAATTCTGGCTTTTCCAAGTTTCTGTCACACAAAGAGTTAACATTTCTCAATAGAGTGGAGATCAGCAAAGGGGTGTTATCTATTATTCAGGAATATGCCCTATGTGGTGAAGCACAACTTACATGCTAAGTATTTAGATCTGATAAAAAAAATCAGGCAATGATAGTTGTAATACCAAAGGGGAAATTAAAAACCTTAACAAGTCTTTCTACAATTTAATGTCAGAGAAAGTGTAATTTTATAATTTGGTGGCTGTTTCTTGAATTTTATTTAATAATGGTGCTGTGCTGTACTATTCATGTGCTCCAAGAGGATAAATAACCGTCAGGTACACCCTGTTCATCAGGTCAGAATTTTTTTTTCAAGGCAACAGTTTCATTAGCTCTTTTTATCTATCTCAAAATTAAAATACTGTACTATCACTACCAATGTAGTGCTATCAGTTTCAAATTAAGATTGCAAAGGTTTTGCAATTGTTGTTTATGTTATTGCAATCCAATGTAAATGTGTTTTACTTTTTAAATAACCTTTTCATGAGTACGGATAATTTTACCCCTATAGTGTTGTGTGACTATAGTGTTGTAGTCACACAACAATGTATTTGTTATTGCTAATACATTGCTAATTTAAATCCCTGTGTTATTTAATGTATGAAATACATTAATACTCGCTTTATGTCCCTTCATGCATACACCTCCAAAGGAGGTGAAGTGATTTAAAATTAAATGCGTCACCAAGGAAGCCTGGCTGTTTGACAGAACAGGTGTTTTAGAATCATATTGGAATTAAGTGCACCTTCACTCTTGCCTTATGTAACATAGAATACTGTGGAGGCCATTATCATGATGGGATGGAAATAGTTCATCTGGAGTGGGTGGGGATTGGGGGGGGGGGGGTACAGTGGGTAAGACAACCCATCCCAGAGTGTGAGATATTCTCTTAAGTGACACATATCTACCTGTACATTGATCCATACCTCTCATACTTGGTCAACGACTGTTATCATCAGGTGTTTTTTCTACATACTTTTTACACAGATTTTGTGTGGAATAAATGTAGTAAATAGATTCAGCATATCACTTCAACGTTCTCGGTCTGAAGCTTGTAGTTCTGAGTTCTTTTTATCCCAGGTGATTGTGTTTTCTGCGGTGTTTTTACTGTCACTATCAGATAGTTGTAAACGCTTCCTCTTTGTTAAAAAAATGTTGGAATGAAGTGAAGAAAAATCACATTCAATGTAAATACAGTATTGTTCAAAAAACTGTTTTAATAATTTTACTGCTAGTGTTAAAAGATTTTTGTCTAGACCCCATTTCTGTTGAAATAAATGACATATCATCGCATAGCATATCAGTGTTCATAATTGCCAATGATCATCTCAGAGATCAAGTACATTATTTGCATCCTTGATTAAATTTACTTACACTCACTTTTAAAAAAATACATACATTTTTGTTTTAAATGGTCTATTGGTTTAAGGCAATTGAGCTAGTATTATGCCTGCATAACTGTCTGAAGAATTAGCAACCCAGCACTACATTCCACAACTTCCTATGCACTTAATCTAGCTAAAATTTTCAGCTGGTAGTCATAAGAATGTTATTCAATGAAGCAGCTCATCAAGCTTAACAGTTCAATTTTCAGACATTCTGCGTAGTTCCAATCATAATAATTAATGCTGGCTTGAATTCAGGATTTTCACTTGCCATTTGTTATTGAAGACATAGGGTTTTTAGGATAGAGAATTAATCTCAAAAGTATAGTACTTCATAATTATAACCAGTAAATTGATACAAGGAAACTTGATTCATTTTCATCAGCTTCAAGTAATCTGAAAAGGCAGTATTACAATATTTAAGCAGTAAGATCCCTGTTGTGTGGCAATGTGGACTGGAAAACTAAACACACCTCCAAATATCAAAGAAAGATACATTAACTGTTGAGATTACTGTATGCTCTCCACCAAAACATTATAGGCAAGCTACTCAGGAAACCTTTTCCACTATTCAATTTAGCCTTAATCTATTTTGAAAATGCATAGATTTACAAGTAAATTGATTGAGGTTTATAAAATAACTAAATAGCTGGATACCATGCCTATTAATCATTTATCTAGTTCACTTACATGGGGACTATGGAATGCGACATTGAATTATGCAGGGGTAGGCAGTTCTTTTTCCAGACAGGCTTTGGAAGATATTATTGACTGCTTGATGGGAGCTGATTTTCCTGAATTCCATCAAGAGCAAGTGCATAAGTTCTTGATCAGATCAGACGTCGTATCATATAAGGTAAGTAGCTTAATAAATAAAGTTGATCACCTGAAAATACAAACATACTAATTAAGAGCAGGAGTAGGCCATTTGGTCCCTCAACATTGCTCTCCTATTTTATAAGATCATGGTTAATCTGATTGTAACCGCCTTCCACATTCCTGTTTAACCAGACTAAACCTCAACCCCTTGCTTGTCAGAGAAAAAATATGCTTTCTCTCCCTTTTAAATTAATGACTGCTTATTTTTAAACAGTGACCCTCTAGTTCTGGATTCTGCTATTAGAGGATACACTTTCTCCACATCCACCCTGTCAAGAATCCTCAGGATTTTATACATTTCAATCAAAATCTCTCTTGCTCTTCTAAACTCCAGCTGATACAAGCCTAGCATGTCCTTTCTACTCTCATAAGAAAACTTGCCTATTTCAAATATTAGTCCAGTTAATCTTCTCTGAATGACTTCCAATGGCTCAGAGTTAATTAAGACCAATTCTGTACATAGCACTCCAAATGTATTCTCTCCAATGCCCTTCATAAATGATGCATAACCTCCTTCAAAAGTATTCTATTTCCCTAGCAATAAACAATAACATTCTGTTAGTTTTCCTAATTTGCTTGCACACCAGCCTTTTGTGAATGATGCACTAGGAAGACACCCAAATCCCTCTGCATCTCAGAATTCTTCAATCGCTCACCATTTCCTGCTAAAATGGACACTTTCACATTTTCCTACATTATGTTCCATTTGCCAGATCTTTCACCAGTCATTTAACCCATCAGCAAATTTAGCAAACATACCTTTGGTGCCTTCATTCAACTGTTAGATAACTTGTTGAAAGTTGAGGCCCTCCCTGTCTTGCACTCCTTATTACATCTTGCCAACCAGGAAATGACCCATTTAAATTCACTCCCTGTATCCTGTTAGCCAGCCAATCTTCTGTCTATGTCAATATGTTACCACCTACACTATGGGGTTTTCAATAATAACCCTTGAATTCAGCACCTTCTCAAATGCTTCTGGAAATCTAAAGACAGTACATCCAGATTCCCCTTTATTCACAGTGCATTACATCTTCAAAGGACCCCTAAAAATTGGTCAAGCAAGGTTTCCTTTCCTCAAGAATATTTTGATTTTGTCAGATTACCTTAAATATTTCAAAGTGCCGTGATATAGCTTCTAAACAACTTTTTCTGAATTCATCAATTCTGGTCCACACATCTGGACTGCCCCCAGGGGATAGAAGAAGAAATTTCCCAAGGTTTATTATCCTTTACTTCATCTGAACTTTTTCCTGTTTTGATAGAAGTTTACAAAATATTAAGAGGAATAGATAGACAGCCAGTGCCTCTTTCCCAGGGCACCAATGCTCAATACAAGAGGGCATGGCTTTAAAGTAATGGGTGGGGAGATATCAGAGGGAGGTTTTTCACCCAGAGAGTGGTTGGGGCATGGAATACACTGCCTGGGGTCGTGGTGGAGGCAGATACATTAGTCAAGTTCAAGAGTTTGCTAGATAAGCATATGGAGGAATTTAAAATAGGGGGATATGTGGAAGGGGTTAGATAGTCTTAGGGGTGGTTTATAGGTCGGCACAACATGGTGGGCCGAAGGTCCTGTATTGTGCTGTATTGTTCTATGGTTCTATGGTTATTTTCTTGATCTAGGATATAAAAGGGGAAAGGAAGCAGGGAGTCCTGATGGTCTAATCATTATGGAATGAGGGGCAGATTTGACAGCCATTTGGTCTTCTCATGCCTATTAATATCAGTTGTTCGTATAGTCATTCATCCACCACTGACATACTTGTAGCCCATATGATTCTCAGAAATGCACCAAGGTTGAAAGCCTCTCCCTCTCTTGTGGCCTTTAACCCTCAGAAGGTAAAAAGCAACAATGTGAGAAGTCCATCAACTTCAAGTTTCCTTCTGAATCTGGCATCATCCAAACGTGGGCATTTAAAACAGTTAGCCACAGGTTCAATATCCAGGATTCACCATCTGACGACATTGCTGAGATTGCCATCCTCATTACCTTTCAGTTTCCCAGAGAATCCTAATGACCATAGCCAATGAATTTACATTTGAAGCAGGGTCATTTTTGTTAGATAGGTAACTATTCCTGCCAGTACAAACACTCCAAACAAACAGAAGTGTTAAATAAATGAGTTGTCAAATAAATTGTTTTCAGAAGTATTGTGTCAGGAAGCAAGGTTAGTCCTAAAACCAGGAGAATTAAGAATTGCCTACTCTCCAGTTCTGCTGTGGGATCTTTTGCATCCAGCTGTGTGTGCAGACAGGACCTGGGTTTAATATTTTATTAAAATATAGCATTTCCAACAATGCAATATAAATCTGCTCAGAAGCAGATTTAAATCCAAAACCTTCTGACTCTCAAACAATAATAAAACTACTGAGCCAAGCTATTAAAAAAAGGAAATATTAGCAGGAATTGTTAGAGAGAATATATTAATAAAAATATCGAAAGTGAAATTAGAAACATCCTGCAGACCACAATCAATAAATGATTAATAATTATAAACAAGTTTCAAAAGACTATAGCGAAAGATGTGGTTGTTGCTGTGGGAAATGTTTTGCTAATTCAAAGGCTTCTGAAAAGACCAGTTGCTTTCAGGCATTAGTAGGCAGACTGCTTCTTGGAGTAGACTGAGAAGTTCAAAGTCCAGTAGAACAGGCTGCTAGACAAGGAGGAGAAGAGCTCATAGCAGAAGATCACATGCATTCAGAATGTTCTGGCAGTAAGTATCCAAGGAACAAAATGTAAGGCATTGGTTCTTCACTAAGTAGGCTCCTTCTACAAGAACCATTTTGCTAGGGCGTTTGTAGGTAACTATAAATACGTTCTATGATACAGTCCTAATGTGGGCAAATGGGATTAGTGTAGATGGGCAAAATGGTCAGCATGGGTGTGATGGGCCAAAGGGTCTGTTTATGTGCTGTATAACTATGACTCTAACAATTAATATTAATGTGTTTGGATCCTCCTAGGTTTGTGCTGGAGATACTAGCAACATCTTGCAGTCTGCAGTCCGGCATCGTATAAGAGAAGTCACTAAGCCTCTCTAATCACAGAGAGTTAAATTCATTGCATTCGCTCTTGTCACAGACAAGTGAGTACACTGCTTCGTGACGATGGTACACTTCACCGACAGCAAAGGTGCCGCTGAATGTTTTTCAGGGTTGAACCTGTCAGCTCTGAGATGCACCTGAACTAAAAAGATAGCATTCTCACAACATCCAGTTGGTGTGTGTCTATATACGGCCAATCATGCAGGTCTGTGCCCAGTAACCTGCCAGTAGTCATGATGCCTTCACTGTGCGGTAGCCACAACACTATCTGCGCTTGAGCTACTTAGCCAATCAAAGGCTGGCTACTCAGCAAGAAAGGCCATTCACTTGTGAGCAAGAACTTGTAAGGACAGGAGCAAGAGGATATGGAAAATGAGAAGTTGGAAGAGAACAGAAAGGAAGCAAGATCCACAATCTAGACAACCCCTTTCTGCCCAGACTATATGTGGAGAGTTAGTCTGGGATAGCAGTTACCTAAACCCCAATTCCCAAATCATCAGCAGCCCCACACTCCAGACTGGCTTCCTTGCAGCAGCACAGGCATTGGCTGTGGTGGGATCACTATTACCCTAAGTGAGACAGCAGGCTCAAGCTCCATTGATCCTCTGCCTTGATTGCAGGGCAGTGCTTCAGTGATCCTCGCAGAAGAGGAACAGAGTGTGGAAGGCAGTTGTCTGGGGTTCTAATGCATCACCTAGACTTTATATGGAAGCTGCTTGTTGTGCGCCAAACTCTGACATCAACTATCAGAAAATGGCTGGGTGCTCTGGAAATGCAAGAGACTGCGGATGCTGGAATCTGGAGCAACAGACAATCTGCCAGAGGATCTCAGCGGGTCGAGCAGTATCTGTAGGAGGAAAGGAATTGCCGACATTTTGGGTCAAACCCTGCATCAGGATAGTCAGATAGTCCTGATGCAGAGTTTTGACCTGAATCTGACTTCCTCCAACAGGTTGTTTGTCACTGTGGTTGGGTGCTCACCTGTTAAAGGCATTGACTGCCACTTACTCAGGAGAAAGGACAGACTGTGCCTAGCTGCTACCTGCTTAACTCCTCGAGGCTTCTTGACAATGAATGTTGTCTTTTCTTACTGACTACACAGTAGAAGCCATTCAGCCCAAGCCAGCGCCCAGCAGAGCAATCCCATCAGTCCCATTCCCTCTCCTCTTATTTCCCGGTAGCCCTGTAAATTATTCTCTCACACTTGCTTATCAACTCTTCTTTGACTCTTCTGCTTTGCCACCCATCTACACTAAGGGATAATTTACTGTAGCCACTCAGTCTACCTACAGGTCTTTGGAATGTGGGAAGATAATCCTCCAGAAATCCACATGGAGAATGTGCAAACTTCACACAGCCAGCACTAGTGGTCAGGAACTGTTAGGCAGCAGCACTCAGTACTGTTTCCCCCATGCTGCCCTCCTGTGTTTCCCAAGGCACCAAACATTTTATTGTATGTGACTTCTATCATTTGCTGGTTGTTTAGCTGCAACAGTCTTGTGCCAATGCTGATCCTAGTTCTCCAAATTAGGTTTGGTATTCATATCTGAGCTGGTGGCTGTGCATGTGAAATTGAATAGTCATCGCGGTCTCCTCCATGACAGTTTGAACCAGGCAGGTGGATTTGCTTCTGTGTTGCTTGTTGCCATTCGCTTCAGCAGTGTGCCTCCCTTTCCTGCGAGACAGAATGTGCCAGTGAACTTTATGTAATCTGCTTGGGCTGCGTGTCTGCCACAATTAAATAGCTGGCAGTGCTTGCAGGCTATGAGATGTGGGTGCGAAGCTTGCAACAGTGCCAATTATGTGACAATGAGGTAAAGCCTAAAAATATTAATTATAAACCCTGACTGATAGAGATTGTTGGTAGATGAACGATCAATGTTTGGTAGTAGGAGCTGTAATTGAGGTCACTGATGCATTCAGTAGGATATTGCATTTTAAAATGTGTTCATGACCTGAACCACACACATGTCTTATTGTTCTGTATCCAGGCCTTTAGGGATAGACTCCTGACATGAACCTCCAGAGTTACCTGCCCCGCTTTGCTTTCATCCTGCTTCCGGATCACCTCCAGGCAGAATGCAGCAAGACTGCCTTCATTTCAATTTCCTCTGTAAAGTTCAGTGTCAGAAGACATGGGTACCTGCTTTCTCTCTCCCCTATTTAGTCAATTTTCTGCATTTTAGTTCACATTGGACTCCTATCACCAATTCCAATCATGAGGGCTATAAGGTGCCTCATCTTTAAGAGGTGCTAGCTAGCTTTAAACATTATAGGCTAGTTTTAAGCATCAATTTGGGTCCCATGCTAACATATATAACTAGCCTATAATGGGGTGATTGCTGACTGCACATCAAGACCTTGTAAATGATGGGGAAAGATGAATATACAAAATACCTGCATCACATTGGACGCCCACAGATTGATTGTACATCACCATCCCCCCGGTCCAAAATTGAGCCCCATTTGTCTTGCTTAGGCCATACAGAGGTATCCACTGATGGGAGATGCCATTATGGGAAAAGGTGAAAGGTTTGGCCGTGCTATTTTAGAATTTTACGTACAATTGAACCATTTGAAGACCAGACCTTGATATAATCCAATGTGGACTAACTGAAGTGCATGGTTTTGTGGGCCTTGTATTGGCATAGATGTGAAAATTAGTTGACAGACAGGAAACAAAGATCAGGAATAAATGGCTGGCAGATTTATTGGTTTATTGGTTGTTATCAGTAGAGTACTGCATAATCAGTACTTGGGCCTCAGTTATTCATAACATACATCAACAATTTGGATAAGAGAACAGAACGTAATATTTCAAAGTTTGTTGATGGTACTAAAATGGACAGGCTTGTGAATTGTGAGGAGGATGCAAAGAGACTTTAAGATGACTTGGATAGATTGATCGAGTGGGCAAAAACATGACAGATGCAATATAACATGAATAAATGTTGAGTTATTCACCTCATATGAAAACCAGAAGGGAGCCTTATCATTTAAGCAGTCTTAGTATTGATGTTTGACAATACTTGGATGTTCTTGTCACCTAGTCACTAAAAGCAAATATGCAGAAGTAGCAAACAGTTAAGAAGGCAAAATGTATGTTGGCCTTCATAGTATGAGGTCTTGAGTAAAGGAGTAAGAATGTCTTGCAACAATTATACAGTTTTGGTCTCCTTACCGAGAAAGTATAAGCTTTCCAGAGAGGGAGAGCAACAAAGTTTCACTCAACTGTTTCCTGGGGTGGTGACACTGCCATATGAGGGGAGATTAGGTCGACTAGGTTTGTATTTACTAGAGCTTAGGAGAATGAGAGAGGACCTTACTGAAATTTCTGACAAGGCTTGACAGTTGGGGTGTGAGGAGAGGGTTTCCCCTGACTGAGAATGGGGAGGAGGGTTCAGAGGTCAAGACATTTAGGGCCAAGAGGCGGAGAAATTTCTTCACTCAGAGGTGAACCAGTGGAATTCACTGCGACCAGGGGTTGTAGAAGCTAAGTTGCTGAATATATTTAAGGAGGAGATAGATTTATTGATGTAAAATACATAAAGGGAGTTTTGAGGAGGGGATGGGAATATCGCTTTGAGATAGATCATCAGCCATGATCTTATTTAATGTCGCAGCAGGCTTGAAGGGCTGAATGGCCTACTCCTGCTCCTATTTTCTATATTTCTATTTTCTAAGTTTTCTTTACATAATAAATGTTACTGCTAGACAGGTAGGTGTAGAAAAAAAGGCCTTTTCAGCCCTTGATCTGTACCTCAACTCTACCCATGATTACTATTATAAAACCAAATTAATATTTGATCATTTGTAACTTCTGGGGAGCAAGCTCTAAGGTTCAATTACCCTTTGTGTGAAAATGACAATTACTCTTTACGTGAATCCAGACAACCACTTAATTTAACTTACCTCATTCTATCTACTTGTTTGTTATCAAGTGTTATACTTTGGATTTTTCATTTAAAATCAGAACAGTTACTGATTTGCCAATAAATATCATTGTGTCTGTCAATAAAACAGCCTAAAAAAGTAGCGGGTAATCCAGAGTAAGTTTGGTTATAACCCACAGAAAAGCATTAAATTGTTACTTTTCAAATATCTTTGAAGTTTCAGTTCAATTTGTGCATTCTGTGGATGGGTTCAGAAACAATCTCACAGCTGCCAAAGGGTTCAGATTTGATGTGTATGTTATATCCACATGAATATAGGTTGTCATAAACTTATTTGGTATTTTGGTATTGGTTTATTATTGTCACTTGTACTGAGGTACAGAGAAAAACTTGTCTTGCATACTGTTTGTACAGGTCAATTCATTACACAGTGCATTAAGGTAGTGCAAGGTAAAAATTGTGTGTTGTGTGCTATGTCTCACCAAAACGGACAGGATTAATTTCAATGCACTTTAGACTCCACTGTTTTTGGCAATTATGTTGTAAGGAAGCATGTGACTGAGATTGAAGCACGGGAGACCATAAAAATGTGTTGTTTGTTACTTTCCCTTTTAGGTCTGTGATCTATTTCTGCTGTCACTTTCAGTAACATTTGCATGAGACGCCATCTGCCTGACCTCTGTTTTAACCAAAGCTCACAGATTTTGCATTAAAAAAGGAAGAAGGGGGCCGGTTACTTGAACATTCACAGAGAATGTCAAGTGACTGCTTTTGATGACGCAGTGTTCCTTTAGAGCTGCATGCTGAACTTACTGAGCAACTGGGCGTTGTTTCCAGCTCACAATGCTCTGTACACTATATTCTCACACTGAGGTGTGAAGCATTGAGAGGACATGCAAACGTGTTCATACATGGCGTGAGAGTTGAACAGTCACCTGATTTCAGAGTCCTATCTGCAGACTGAGATAATAGTAGCTCATCAGGAGGGAAGCAGGTGATTGAAAGGAACTCTGGCAAGGACGATAAGTGGTCTTCAGCACCACTGTAGATCTGAGAGGAATCAAAGCCCTCCTGCTAGCTCCATATTCAAATAAATGATTTATTGCAACATACTTTTATGCTGGCGACTGTCAACTTGACCACAGTCTGCTGGCAGCTGCAGTGTCTGGACCAAATGTTTTATTGAGTAGCTGAAAAGTCAATGCATATAACAGAATTCTGTGGTTTAGCAAGGGCTCCCTTCTGTCACTTTCAGCTTGATCCCCTAGGTTTGAAAGTTCCTGCGCTGGCACTTATTTAAAGCAGAAGTCTGTGATGCATAGAGCTTTGGAGTATTTTGCTGATGGTTGGCCTTGGCCCACTAAAGCAGATGAAAAGTTATAAGCATGATAAGATATTGTCATCTAGAAAAATATCTCCTAAAAGATGCAAGCATCTGCTAAAATACAATGGCAACACTGGTAATGTCCTGGCAATAGAGGTAACATAGAGGCAATGTGGGAATATACTTGGAACTGCAATAATATAAAGATTATTGCCAACTGCAGTAACATGATGGCAACTGCAGTAATATTGCAACAGCTGCAGTAACATACTGGCAACTAAGGTATAATACTGGGAGCCAGGGTAATATTGTGCCAATGTGGGAATATCCCACGATTCATGTGATTATACAGAACACTGGTGACTGTGATAATATACTAACAAATGTGATAATATGCTGGCATCCACAATAACATGCTTGAGTTATATGTGGGCAACTGCAATGGAGTTTAATCTGGACAAGTGTGAGTTTTTGCACTTTGGGAGAACAAATGTAAGGGGAAAGTGTGCAGTAAATGGCAGGGCCCTTAGGAGGACTGACGTGTAGGGAAATCTTGTGGTGCAAGTCCATAGCGCTCTGAAATTGGTAGCACAAGTAGAAAAAGAAGGCAGATGGTATACTTGCCTTCATCGGTTGGACTGCTGGGTATAAAAATCAGGAAGTCATGATGCAGCTGTATAAAACTTTGGTGAGGCCACATTTGGAGTATTGCATGCAGTTCTGGTCACTGTATTACAGGAAGGATGTGGAGACTTTGGAGAACATGCAGAGGAGGTTCACCAGGATGTTTCTTAGATTAGAGAGTGTTAGCTGTAAGGAGAGGTTGGACAAACTGGGATTGATTTCTCTGGAGTGTCGGAAGCTGAGGGGCGACCTAATATAAGCACATAAAATGATGAGAGGCATAGATAGGGTAGATAATCAGAGTCTTTTTCCAGAGTGGTGGAAGCAGATAGGAGAGCGATGGGGAGGCGGGGTGGGCACAAGGTGGTGATAGGTATATGCAGGTAAGAGATAGTGACAGGCAGATGCAGGGGAGGACGAGAGAGCAGATCAACCAGGGGATGGGTCAAAAGTTTGGAGGCAGGTGCCCCATGGGGAGAGGGGAAGAGAGGAAAAAGAAGAAATAGGTGAGGAGAAAAAAGAGAGATAGGCTAGGAAAGGGAAGAAAAGAAGAGGCATGGTTGGGGGATTCCAGCATCGGGTAGTCCTTTGCTTCTCTTGATAAATGTGATAATATAGTGACGCTGTGATAATATAGTGGCAATATGGAAATGGTCTGGCGTCTGCGGTAATATCTCAGGAAATGTGTTAATATGATGGAAATATAGAAATATACTCGCAGCTGTGGTGACGTACTCACGTATTTAATAGCATGCCAGCACCTGTGATAATTTGATGATAATGTGAATTTATAATAGCAACCTCGAAATATACTGGCAACTGCAGAATTATAATGTCAGCTATTCTCCAAGCACATCAGAAAGTTTCAATGCGTTCCCAAAAGTATTTTAGTTTTGGATTTTTGTACTTTAGGAATTTTCATATCTTCCAGGAAATTGGTTAACTGGAACGGGAGCAGGAAAATGTTGACATTCACATCATTCTGACTCCTATAACCTAACCATAGTGGGCAGTGGGTTGCAGGAGGTGGTTACTAGCCAGGTCAATTGTCCTGAAAATAAGAACAAGGGCCAGGGGGGCAGGGGTGCTGCTAAATTACATTTTGACTATTTACTGTTGTTTCCTTGTGGACCAAGAGGAAGCGTGGCACTTGTAACCCAAAGCTTATTAATTTAAAACCCACGATGGAAAATTATGAAACTGAATTCAGTAAAGCTGGTGACTTGTGAGCAGAGGGAACTGGAGACCATGAAAGTGATGGGATTCCCACAGAAACCAACTAACATTCTACAGGAGGGAATTTGCCACTGCTGTTGATTTGATCGGTACATAACTCTGGTCCCACACAACCTGAGTGGCTTCCAATACTCTCTGAGCTGTCATGTTGAGCTACCTAGTTAAAGAAAATAGGAATGAGCAGTAAAATCCTAACAAGCAACAGACACGTGCTGAGAATAAATTTAAAAACAGGATCGGTGGGCTGGATCATCAATTGGTCATTCATGCATAGCTAAGCAAAGGATGATTTAAAACATGACTTTAGGAGTGGCTTCCGACTATGGTCTTGTCCTGTGCTTCAAGACCTAGCATCTCCATAAGAAGCCCTAGCTGACAGCCAACGTTTGGAGGTGTCTGTTACGTGCAGCTTTCTCTTCAAATAAATAAATCAATAATATCTATTAGAATAAGGTTTATAAGAAGATGTGTATGTATGAACCAACCTCCCAAGGTGGTAGCCACCTTATATAAATTGCTTGGTGTTTGGCATTACTGTTCTCTGTAGGCAACATGACCAACTTATCATGATGGAGAGTGAAAACTGGGCAATCTGTGTATTTCATAAGGTGAATAATATGAGAGCGTAGATAGTGTTCCATTGTAATATTGCACCACAATCAGATGAAGTGCTATTAAGATGTATGGTGAAAAAATAGTTAAGTTAGCATGTGCAAGTAGCTCTTTTTTTGTCAACTTTGTTACATTTTCAGCTCATCTCAGACACGAAGTAGAGATCAAGCACATTAGCTCTCTTAACTACCAGTCAATCTGCTCTGCTAGCACTTTAGACTGGAAGGCAGCAGAAAAACCATCAGTACAACACTTACCTCTGGAGGTTCTCCAAAGCAACGTCTGCAAATGTTGCTCTTCTGAGTCAATGCTTTGCAAGCCAGAGCTTCATCCAAATCTTCCTTCAGAGGTAACCATTACCTTTTCAGCTTCTGGCACAAGATACTCAATCCAAACCTTGAGATGCATGAACCATGTCATGGACTGAGTTCACCACAAAAGTTTAGCTCTATGAAGCTTAAGTACATACAGCATACAATGGCCAGTGATCCTAACCATCAGTACCTAATCCACATTCAAAATGGACAAAAAGCAAAGGATTTTTGATTTAAAAAAGGACATTTTGCACATTTGGAAAACTAAACAATTCTGAACATAGAACAGTACAGCACAGGAACAGGTCTTTTGGCCCATAATGTCTGCACCAAACACAATGTTGAATTAAACTAAATCTCTTCTGCCTGTACATGATCCATATCCCTCAATTCTCTGCATGTTCATGTGACTATCTAACAGCCTCTTAAATGCCATTATTGTATCTGCTTCCACTACCACCCCTGACAGCCTGTTTCAGGCATCTCTTGTGTGAAAAAACTTGCCTTGCACATCCCCTTCAAATTTACCCCCTCACACCTTAAAGCTATGCCCTTTAGTAGTTGACATTTCTACCCTGGGAAAAAGATTCTATCTGTCTACCCTAACTATGCCTCTCATGATTTTATAAACTTCTATCAGGTCTCCTCTCAGCCTCTGACGCTCCAGTTGACTATAAAAGTTGACATTTTATAGCACTTCCATCATTTATTTGCTTTAAATATGTTATGGACAAAGCTATGTGCTCCAAGGCTAAGGATTTTATTTCACATTTTATTTAAACTGAAAGTCGTGTTCTCGACATTGTTCTGTAAGCAGCTCATACCACTCAGAACCAACTACGCAAAATGGCTTTGTAGACGCACAGTAGCAATACATAAAAATAGCAAAGTGTTGGAGTGCATTAGAAATTTGCAATTCCATTGACAGACATCAAAGACAAAAGAATATCAATGATTATTTAATTAGCCTAGGGGGAAAATGATGCAAGGTACATCATGAGTATTTAATTAGACTCGATCCCTTTGTGGATCCAAGTTGTTTTCAATTACATAAGCCATTGATCGACAAGACTACGGGTCGTAACAGATGGCAGCAAAGTCTTACTTTGACTTGTAAATAATGATACGAGTCATGTTTTGTGATTATTAAAATGTATTTTGCTTCCTTTTTGTTTTGTTTTTAATTATAGATCAGTGGCTTTTGATGTCAGGGAAGGATGTGCATCTGACCATTTAATGGACAAGGTTATCTGGTAGGAAAACTGGGAACAAAATGGTGAAGCTGAACTCCATTCCAACAAATGGGTCTGAATTGATGCCACAGAGTCTTCTAGGGCTAGCTCCAATAAAGATCACAGAGTTAAGCCACCTCGTCTGTAACCTGAATGATATACTGTAATGTAAACATGTGATCATTGGTACTGCCACTTCAGTTTAGAGCAAAGAAATGAAAAAATATTGAGGCTGATGTTCCAATGTGGGAGTGCTACACTGGCGTAGATGTTGCCTTTAAACCAAGTTCCTGTCTTTTTTCACAGGTAGAGACAAAAGATCTCATGTTACAATCTTTAAGAAGACTGGAGGGCTTATCTCAGGCTTTCTGAATGATGTTTACCCCTCAATCAGAAACAATTTACCATGTACAAATTAACTGATGTATGTCCTGTAGTAAAACAGTGACCAAACTTCAGAGTATTTCAGTTAGCTGTAAAGAACTTTGGTTCATCCTGAGTTGTGAAAGGACCTTGACAAATGCAAGTCTTTATTTAAGAGCCTTTTTTTAAAGGGACAACAGTATTTAAGAATGCATTCTTCCAGTCGCTCGTCTCAGGCACAGTTGTATCATTTTTCTCCCACCCTATCCATCCCCCTCACTCCTCCACAGTTCAGCCAAGATGAGATGGACATTCCAGAAGGGGGAAGGTAAATGAGGCTGGCACCGTTTGGGGTGGAGAGCCAGGTGGTAGGAAATGGCAACAGTTTATGGGAGTTTGCCAGGCCATGCATAGAACTTGGTGTAGTTAAACTGAGTCAATCAAGCTAATAGGAATGATATTACTCTTTACTTGGGGAATATGGGTATAAATGCACCATACATGTCAGCTTTTTACCCCCACCTCCTCTCAACGCACAATAAAACAAGTGAACTTCCTACCATCAATATCCAAGAACAACATGTCAGCCTTGAATAGTTCAACCTTTGTCTTTGGAATTCCTCCCCTCAATGTCTTGCATCAATTAAACCTGGACTTAAACTTTGTGTCATATATGGCTTGATGGAAGCTCTCTTCACTTTGAATCAGAGCTTTGTGTATTCAAGACCTACTCCTAAGATTAGAGCATAAACATTTAGGACAATACCGATGTGATGTTGGAAGTGCTGTCTTTTGGATTACATATTACATTGACACCACCTCTTTTTTCCCAGGATACCAACACACTGTTTCGAAAAGAGCAAGGAACTTATCCATGGTCTTCTGGTCGTCTGAAAAACAGATAGTTGGCCATTATCAATTGATGAAGCCACTTTTTAAAGAAAACATTCTGTAATAACAGGGCAAGAAATGCAGGAGTGGCAAGCACCAAACTACACAATGCCAATCTACTCTTACTCACCATTAGCAGGAAGCTTTTGCAAACCTTGTGAAGGAAGCAAGGATGGTGAGGTACCAGTGCAGCTACTATGCTGCAGGCACTCACTTGCATGATCTAATGCTCCTGGTCATAATGAGCCAGATATCAAGAGCATGCATTCCTTTCTTGATGATATTGATGAGGGAAGCATGTTTGACTATTTTGTTATAATCTATGAAGCGCCGTGCAGAAAGAAAACACTCAGTCCATTCTGTTGCACCTGGCTCATATCTGTAAATCTCCTGCCACACTGTCGCCCATGATCTTGGATCTTACCCTGCTTCAATTGGTTATCCATCCATCCCTCATTGGGTCCAATGGTCTCCACCCCAATCACTCTCAAAGCAAGACATTCACACAACATTCCAGTTATCTATCCATTAGTACTGGCCTGATCAGCTGGTCATGTCCTGTGGCTCTACTATTGGCAACAAGTAATACAGACAAAGAACACAGAACATTAGAGCACAGTACAGGCCCTTCGGCCCACAATATTGTGCCAACATTTTATCCTGCTCTAATATCTATCTAACCCTTCCCTCCCAAATAGACCTCCATTTTTCTATTATTCATGTGGCTATCTTAGAGTCTCTTAAATGTCCCTAATGTATCTGTCTCCACCACCTCTGCCGGCAGTGTGTTCCATGCACCCACCACTCTCTGTGTAAAAAACTTAATGTACCTCTAACATCCCCCCTATACCTTCCTCCAATCACCTTAAAATTATGCCCTCTCGTGTTAGCCATTTTCATTAGAGAAGCAGAATGTGCTTCTCTAACCACCATAATACCCATTTAGTCTCACCTATCAGAGATATTCCCTGTGGTCTCCCTATTCCCACACTACCTTCTGTCCTACTGAAGACTAACTTGTTTTCTCTCTTTCTCAGTTCTGATGAAGGGTCTCAGACCTGAACATTGTTTCTCTTTCTACAGGTGCTACCTGGCCTGCTGCTTCCAACATTTTCTGTTTTATTTCAGTACTGTTCTTCCTAACCTCTACTCAGTCATAATTTTGAATTGAAGCCTTTAACTCGAGGAAATATTCCATTGCTATTCACGCTGTCAAAACCTCCTTCGCTTTAAAGTGAAAATACTTCCAGTATCTAAATCTCCTCCTCAAAACACACCTTCATTTCATCCAGGTCACAATGCTGACAGTCGCTCATGGGACACATCAGTCCTTGAGGGCTTTATTTATGAATCACAACACCATGAGTAGTATACGTATCACCAGGAGGTGCCTTCCAGTTTATATCCCACCTGCTTTCCTCCTTTCTCTACTTCCAAAAGTAGGTTGGAAGGGTATTTTCAATGGAAAACCCATGAAGGGCTCTCTCAGTGGGGGAGAAGTCATTTGGGCCACATTACAGAAAGAACAAAGTTTCAAAGTTGCAAAGCAATAGACAGCAACCTAAATGTAACAAAAACAAATGTTAAAACAATGCCAGAAGAATTTTGTTGTAAAGTTCTGCTCGCAATTCTGTTTAATGCTCCACAGATTCTTCCTGGTCTGAAAAGTCTTCTCAGCAATATCTGATTTTATGTATTTATGTGATGACCTTTCCCTTCTTATTCACATAGTCCTTTTCATTCGCCCCAAAAGTGGCACAATGTACTTCTTCCTTCCTTCCTTCCTACAACATAGTAAAAGGCCATTCAGTCCATTGTTAGCTCCAGTACAACAATCCCATCAGCCTCGTTCCCCTTCGTATTTCCCTGTTGCCCTACAACCTCTTCCCCTTTCACATCTCCATCTACTTCCCTTTTTGATTCTTTTGCCACTTACCTACACCAGGGGCTAGTTTACAGTCACTAATTAACTTATTGGTGAATGTGGAGAAAAAGCCAACAGAATCACAGGGAGATTGTGCAAACTCCACACAGACAATGTCCAAAGTCTGGATTGAACCTGGTCACTGGAGCTATGAGACAGCAGCACTAACTAATGTACCACTGTGCCACCAAATCCTTCAACAGAAGACTGCCCAGTTCAAATCAGGGCCAACTAGTTCATTTACCAGCACATACATGCTGCAAAGTTTTGTCTTCATAATACTTAACATTCAGGACAAGAAGATTTAATGGTACTAATCAACGAATGTTTCTGCCTCTGTAAGGAAGGCAACAAATGACAGGAAGGAGTATGATAAAATTATAGAATAAGATAAAATAAGATATCTTTATTGGTTACATGCACATCGAAACACACAGTGAAATGCATCTTTTGCATAGAGTGTTCTGGGGGCAGCCTGCAAGTGTCGCCATGCTTCTGGTGCCAACATAGCATGCCCACAAGTTTTTAACCCATACGTTTTTGGAATGTGGGAGGAAACCGGAGCACCCGGAGGAAACCCATGCAAACACGAGGAGAGCATACAAACTCCTTACAGACAGTGGCTGGAATTGAACCCGGGTCACTGACGCTGTAAAGCGTTACGCTAACCACTACACTACCGTGCCTGCCCTACACTACCGAATATGTAGTCAAGTTGTACAGCACAGGAATAGGCCCCTTCAACCAACCTCTTCCTGCTGACCATGATGAGAATCTATGCTAATCCCATTTGCCCATATTAGACCCGTGTCCCTCTATGTCTTTTCTATCCAAGTACCTGTCCAAACGCCTTTCAAATGTTGTAATTGTACTTGCCTCCACCACCTCCTCTGACAGCTTTTCCCAGATATTCACCACCGTCTGTGAGAAAAAACTTCCCCCTCAGATCTCCTTTAAAGATAGAAAAGAGTAACTTTACATTCTCCAACGTTTGAGGAACAGACTTGCCAATTTATGGCAGCAGAAGCTGACTCAGTGACTCGGCACCTGGAGTCTCATACCACCCCTTCAGTCAGTTTCCCATCATTATGCACCAATTGGGATTCCATTTCTAAGTTTGTGATCAGCAAGATGGAGAACTGATTGAGCACAAAGAGAGGCAGTCGAGGTTGAGCAAAAACATCTCAATAAAGGCTAAGGCCAATAGAAATGAAAGTGAGAAGAGGTTGCGAATCCAATATTTTCTGATATAAAAAACAGAAAATGCTGAAAACACTGAGCAAGACAGGCAGCATCTCCTCAGAATGTTTCAAGACTAAGACCTTTTCTGAGAACTGAGAATAGTTGGAGATAAAACAAGTTTTAAGATGCAGTTAAAAGGAAAGAGAATAGTGAAATATGGGAAAATTCTGTGATCCCTACCCTCTGTGTTCTTCTGAGACCTGGATTAGTTACAACAGGCACTAGAGAGAAATCACCAACACCACCTCGGCTAAATCCTATAATGCAAGATAAGCAAATCAACATCAATGTCCTCCGGCAGTCAACACCAGTCTCTTGAAGCAAACACTCTATTTCAAGCTCTGTCATGAGAAGAGGTTGCCATGTAGACAGAGGACAAAAACTGAGTATGTTCTAAAACCTCTTCTAAAAGTGCATCATTCCCATTGACTCGCAGGTATCCCTGCTCAAACGGGAGAAGGGAACATTCGGGATGACACTAAGTCCATGTGTCAGAAGCACACAAAGGTCCATGTAAATAGTGGAAGCCATCTGCCTGTATCACCAAGCACTTCCTTTACCATCTGTGGCTCACTCTGTGGATCCCACATTGACCTCATCCGTCACCTCAAAACCTGTTAAACTGGAGTGGAAGGTCAATCCTCGATTCTGGGGGATCTGGCTAGTGAGAGGATTGAGAGATAATTACTGAATGCACTGTCAATAGAAACATCTCAGATGTTAATGGAAATAAAAATTGGGAGAGCTATAAAATAGGCTGCCAATTCATTATCAATTGATAATCATGTAGCGGCCTGTACTTATGGGACTCGAACTGCCATCGGTGGCCACGGGCGGATGCGCAGCAGCACGTCGTGAGCTAACCGCGGGGCGGGCCTTCCAGCGGGATCCTGACGTCATATCCGCCGGAGAGGCTCTCAGGTATCTTTGTGCGCGCGCGCGTTTTGCTTCACACAGTAAAGTGTGCTCCGATTCAGCCACAACGTCTCCAAGTTTTCCTTTCGGGAATGTGTCGTGTTGGGCTACATTTGGTGACCCCGACGCTTCCAGACGGCATCTGGAACCCGCAACATGAATTCCAACGACTCGCACAACGCAGTCTCGCTCAAGCTCCTGACTTTCTGGGTCACTCAGCCCCACGTCTGGTTTGAGCAGGCTGAGGCCCAGTTCAGCATCAGAGGCATTACAGCTGACGCAGAGAAACTATGCTCTCTTAAACTAGCAGAGGATCATAGGAATTGTAGTTTCTACTCCAGTCTTAAATCAGCCGATGTTTGTTTGTGTTTTGAACTAAAGCCTGATTGCAGGTGTTTCCTGTGAATGACGATCCATTGTGGCGTATCCTGTGTAGATAACGTACAATTTACTAACATGCACAAACATGGTTGAGTAGATGTTCTGAATTCAAGACCAAGAGAAATTGTGGAGATCAAGGGAAACTGAATGATCCAAAAGCTCAATGGAAAATGAAAAAAATTGAATGCGTATTAATGGTGCCTAGTTTTAACTGTGAATGGACCAATATTCTAATTATTTACCAACCTGACTATTCTCTAATCAACACAGGCCTTCTGCTTTTGAGATTTCCAGCCACAATTTCCTCCTATTTATTTAAAGAGACAGAGAAGTCCTGATTTAGTGAACACAGAAAGGAAAATCCTCAGTCTTCATATAAACAGTAATACAAAACATTTAATCCATCAAAGACAATTGGTCAAATTATACAATTGAGCATGTCAAAAGTTAAGTATTTTGTCATAAAAACATATAGTGCTGGATATACTCAGCAGGTTACACAGCATCTTTGGAGACAAAAGCACAGATGACCTTTCATCTGAACTAGCAAAATCACGCTGTTTTTCCTTTCTGGATTAAAAAAAATACCACAATAACTACTCTTTATATGAAGACAAAAGAAACAGATACTGGAACCTGGAACAAAAAACCGAACACTGGAAGAATTCAGCAAGTCAAGTGAGTAAACTATTCTTTGTAGTTTTCTTCTTAGGAAGAAGTAAATAGATCCTGCCACAGGTTCTCTCCTTTTAGATTTATTTTGATGGGGAGAAACAATCTCCAATCATATCAAGATTTTATATATTGTTGAGTGGTGACTTTCCAATCATTGTCTGGTAATTTTTATTTTATCCAAAAAGCAAAAACAGTGTAATTTCTAATTGGTGAAAATGTAAAAACAGTGATGATCTAAACAGACTTGGCTGCGTGAGAGGATCCAAGTACACAGATCATCAAAATGTTATGGCCAGGCACAGACAATACCCTTATAGTTAAAGAACTGGAAGCCAGAGATGAAAGTTATGATACAGCAATACAAAGCCCTGGTTAGATCACACCAAATGTATGTGAGCAATCCTGGGAACATCAGGTTAGGATATATTTTCCTTAGGGGAATCCATCGTTTACCAGAATGATAGCTAGACTCCATGGGAAGATTACAGAAATTAGGGCTGTATTATGTGGAAGTTAAAGATGAAGGGATGACTTACATTTTCAAGGGAACTGATAAGGTAGACAAAGAGAAATTAGTATGAATGGTTATAGATTCTGAAAGGGGATCTAAAACTTAGGGTCTGGATTTTCAAGGAGTGATGTTTGGGAATACTTCTTGATGCAAAGCGTGGTAGAGATTCAGAACTCTCATTTGCAAAAAAGTTTAATACTACATGAATTGTTAATTTTCATTCAAAGATTGATAGCTTTTTAATAACCAAACATTTAAAGGGAGTGAAATCACAGATCAGCCTTCATCTTGTTAAGTAGCAGAACAGGCTTCAGGATGTATCAAGCTCTCCTTTCATTCCAAGGTTCCTACTGCAATGCAAATGTAAAGCCAGGACCACTATGACTACATTGAAACTATTCTTGCCATTTATGATAAAGTGTGTGAACCCTTCAGTGCAGAACAAATGGATATGTTCTTCACTGTTATTATTGAAATACATAAATCAGCTCATTCAGGATTTGGTTGTCAACTTACAGGAAATGTCAAAAATAAAGGTATTGATTTTGGTTCACAAAATGGGCAAAAATAGCTTGTGCTTCATTTTGTATTCAAAAAATTTGTTGTTCTTTTTCATATTCTAAAATTGTGTCACAGCATGATTTGGTTATCAGTTGACCAGTTTGGCTAACTTAGTAGTTCTCTCATTTTCAGCTGAGTTGATTATGGATTCCTTTCTCATAATCTGTATGAGCATGTACAGCTAAAGATCAGTGATCCTTCCAGTAGATTTATTAACTGTAAGAGTCAAAGTTTGGACCAGGGGCTAAATACAGTTGGTCCTTGGCAACTTTTGGTTTCCCCAGACAGAGAGGGGGAATATAATTGGAGAAAACAGTTTTCAGTTTAGGAATTTCCTTGTCCTTGGCAAGGTAAAAGAATTGCGTGATGAAAGTAAATAGAGATGGGCACACCCAGGGGTTCAAGTTTGCCTTGTGGTCTGGAGCTTCAAAGATTGCAAATTTTTTGGGCAAACTATTAATATGTTTACAGAGCAGATGGGATGCTCTTCACCAGTAATTTTGGCTCTACCTTTTAGTGAATGCTCATGAGAGACTAATAAAAGCATGATTATAAAGCATAGAGCAACCTTATAACATTAAAGTAAAACATTCTCTCTTTTATTCTGGGAGACTCAGTATTTGAGATCCTGAACAGATAGAGTTCAGCACTTGTGCTGGATGCCTAAAATCTTACTGACATTGTTGGAGGTACCTCATAGATAAATTATTTAATTGAGGTTCCTTCTGCCCTGGTCAACTAGATATAAAATATCCTATGGCAATATCTGTTTCAAGGTAGTTCTCCTGCTGTTCCAGCCTACATTTATTTCTTACCCAGCAACAGATTAGCAGGTTAATTATCCTTCCTGTTTATGGGACCTTTCACTATGAAAATAGTTCTGGTGCTTGCCTACATTACTATGGTATCCTTAATTCAAAACCACCTTTGGGTTGTAAAATGTTTTGGTGACAAGGCAACAAATAAATGCTAATTTTTTCTTTGTCAAACTTGCTCTTCTGAAGCAGCCTCACACTCAAAAGCTGCAAGTATTTTTTCATTTATTTGTAAAATGTATTCTTAAGCTCAGGGAAAAGTAAATTAAAGTTCTGTGTTTAAATACTAACTTCCTTTTGATAAGATAAGAATTGCTCGATTTTACAAAAAGAATTGCTAATTCTTAATAATGCAATTTCCCCCCAGACTTTTAGTTTGGAGACAAAAGAAACTGCAGATGCTGGACTGTGGAGCAAAAAAGCAAACTGCTGGAGGAAGTCAGCAGGTCAAGCAGCATCTGTAGGGGGAAAAGAATTGTCGACGCAGGGTCTCAACCCAAGATATCAACAATTCCTTTTTCCTGCAGATATTGCCTGACCCACTGAGTTCCTCCGGTAATTTGTTTTATGCTCATAGTTTGGAGAGATTTTTTCTGTTAATGTTTCAGTCTATCTAATCTATCCTCTATTTCCCTTGCCTTCTGTGACATTAGATAGCTTCTGACTCAGTCTCCTGATCTCTCTAACCCTAGTTACTTAACTTCCAGCCCTATTCATTCTCCTACTCATTTCCTTCCTCTGCTATCCAAGGTTCATTCCTTCCCAACATTGCTGGATGAATCCTTGGTCTAAAAGTTATTATCATCTGCCCAAACTCCTTTTGTCCTCACCATAGCTTCACAGAAAGGAAAATGAAGAAACATTGTTCTTCATTGTTTGAGAAATATCTTAAATCAACCAGATACCCCTTTAAGGGCATTTAGTTTCTGGCATGTTACTCTGCACCATATTAATGTTCTTCCACCATAGACTAGAAACCACTAGGTTATACTGGTGACAAGGATGGAGAAAATTTGAAGCTCTCTGAAATAATGAAGACATCAAATATATGAACAGCTGTATATTCATGGTGTGCAGACTTGAAGCAATGAGACTTTGAATTCAGACTCAAGCACAGTAGAACTAAGGGGTAATACATGCTGACAACTTTAACAAGCCTTGTAATTGGCAAAGCACTATGGCAAGATTCCCGGTAGAGCCAGACTGGGACTGAGTTGCAATCATGCACCATTCCTTTTGGATTGCAGAGGAGTGAAATCAGCAGGAGAATGAATAAAGTAGAAAATAAGTAACCAGGTTAGGGAGACCAAGAGACAGGTAGATGGACATAACCATGTCAGAAGCTCTGCAAAGTCACCAAAAGGAAAAGAAATAGAACATAATTTAGGGAGAATGGAACGATGGCAGAAAAAACACCTCCAAAACTAAAGGTACTTATGTAGAACAGATGGGGTGTCCTTTAGGCTAAACAATATTGTCAAACATGTGCCTGTTCAACACTAAGTCACATGTGTGGAAGTAATGCTACTGTTAGAGAGAGGCATGGCTATATATGGCACTTTATAAAACCTCTTGGTGCCTTGCAAGGCAATAGATTTTCATTTGAAAAGTTGACAGAGAGATCACAGACTCACTTTAATCCAGCAACTTCAGGGGGACTAGAAAGTCACAAATTAGGAATATGAACCAAAAGACAGGCAAGACTGATTTTATGGTTACATTGAAGAATACGTCTCAAAACTGTAAAGTTTCCGCCTTCTTGAAGTGAGTGCTTTGAAACAAATTTGTAACAAAGTTTGAATCTAAATTATTTAATGTTTGAATGTGCATATAAAATTGTCATATTGATGGAGATGGCTTCCAAAAATGCTATTAAATTCTGGCCAGTGCATACTATTAGTGGTTAATGCAGTAATATGAGCAAGAGGCAGTAGCAAAAGCAGAAGCTCTTGTATTCAGCTTGCATCACATGACTGAGCTTGGCATAAAGGGCAAGATGGCAAGAAAAGCTGATACTGATATAACGGAGATCATTTACAACAAGTATGCCAGTATAGAGCAGTGAAGTACTACAAATGCAGAACGAAAATGCATAAAGCCTCAGTGTGCAAGGATAGACTCAAGATTGATAATTAGAGTAATATCTGCCAAATAGGTTCTCAGTGAAAGGTCGCTTTTAACAAGGAGAGCCTTGTACAATTTTGAAGATGATCAGCAGTATAAGGTGCAAAACCTGAACAATATATGTGTCAATTGCAGAGGCAATAATGGAAAATGTAGCAGTTGTAGAATTAAAGTGAAAATTAATAATTGGTATATGTCCTTTAGGCTAAACAATATTGTCAAACATGTGCCTGTTAACTGCTAATTGCTTAACAATGGGTAGAGACATTCTTATTGAGGTTCATCCAAGTACCAATAATAAAAAAACACATTACATTTGAAAATATTTTTATATTTGATTAATGCCTAACCCAAGCATGGAGAATGAACAATATCCATTGCCTACATCCCAGGATCTGTTTGCTGAATCAGGAGAGGTCAAAGTGTTCACCAGGCTGAACCTGTCACATGCATGCGTATGCTCAATACAGCACAGATAAAGAAGCCAGCACTATTGAGCAATCTACACACAGAGGGGACTTTATTCGAATATTAAGTTGCCTTATGCTAGCCTAAAATAGTGAGCATCAAAACAGTACCCAAAAGCAAGATGTTATGAGGAGTCCAACTCTATTTATGCAATCAAAATGACATTATTATCACAATTACCACAGATGAGGAAATTTTCTGAATACTGCAAAAAGGTCAAGACAGGGCTAGAACACCCTAAATGCAGAAAACTTCAATCTTTCCTGGGCATGTACAATATTATACCAGATTTCTGCTGGAACTCACAAGGGTACGGATGTTAACTGCTGAAGAAAGATGAACCATAGTGTTGGGGAAAGCAACAAGAGATGGTACATGAAGACAAAAGTGACTGCAGATGCTGGAATCTGTGAAAAAAGCAGAATTTTGGAAGAACTCAACAGGTCAAACAGATTCTGTGGAGGCAAAAGGTGTAAGTTGATGTTTTGGGGAGAGACCATGCATCAGGATTGTGAGGGAACAGGAGAGATTGCCAGTAGATAGCAGTATGGGGGGTGGGGATAGAGGCTGGTAGGTGATGGGTGGAACCAGATGGGGTGGGGGTGATGGGCAGATGAAACCAGTTTGGGGGAGGAGATGGGAAAAGTGAAAAAAGGGGAAGAAAACTAGGTAGATAGGTGACATGACTTCTGTAAGAGGTGCTAGAAGTGAATCCTTCCTGGTGCACTAATAACACCACTTACTTGCTAAAGTTCACTTGTAAAGCCTCCAGATATAGAGTTGGGGCAGTGCTAAGCCTCATAATGTACAATAGCCAGGAGCAACCCAACATCTTTCCCCTCACATGGATTCACCCATCACCCACCAGCTCTTGCTCCAGCCCCTCCCCCCACCCTTTTATACTGGCTTCTCCACTCTTTCTTTCCAGTCCTGATGAGGGGTCTGGACCTGAAACATCGACTGTCCATTTCCCCCCATAGATGCTGCCTGACCCCCTGAGTTCCTCCAGCATTTTGTGTGTTATCTCAACATCCCACTGCCCTTACTTCAGGCACACTAACAAAGAGTGAGAGGAAATACGCTTAGATAGAAATGGAGGCATTGGGGATCATATCTGGGATCACAGTGTTCTGCTAGTTCCTGTTAGACAGACTGTTCACATTGGCTACTAACCACAAACCCTTGTTGGGTGTTCTTGGACTCAGGTCCACTATTCTCACAACGGCAAAAACTGTACACTACCTTCATGTCCAAAGTCATTATGATATAAAATATTAAGCATCAAAACTGAATGACCCAGGTTCAATGCTGACCTCCGGTACTGTTTGTGTGAAGTTTGTATGTTCTCCCTGTGACCGCATGGGCATCCTGCAGGTGATCTGGTTTCCTCCTACATCTCCGAAGACGAGCGGGTTGGTAGGTTAATTGGGTGAGTGGTTGAATCTGGGGGGAGTTGATATGAATGAGAAGCAAATAAAATGGGAAGAGTGTAAATGGGTCCTTGATGGTCAGTGGAGAGTTGGTGGACTGAAGGGCTGTGCTGTATAACTCTATGAAGTATCCTTGTACGCTCATGTGCAGTTTGAGAAGAACCTCCAATGAACTGAGTATGTCTTTTATAGCTCTAAGTATTTCCTCTGATTTACTTTTCACACTCTGCTCATTATTCCCAACAGAAACAAGGAACCCATAAGGGTATATATATTACAACTTTTAACAATCAATCCCATGTATCATCCTGAACCTCCAATGCAGAGACTCTACTTGGGAAATTCCTCAGAGCTGTTCCCACTCCACTGATATTCAGTGAGGTTTCACAGCAAATTTATCAAACCAACATCAACACAGTGGGAGCTCTTCTGAAATATCTCCCAGTCTGTGCGTTAGACTCCGTCTCCACTTTGTAATAGAACCTTGCAGACTAATAATCCCAAAACAGCATCACAATTTCCTTTCACTACAGGAATAAAAAGAATAGTTTTATCATAAAATACCAACATGAGACTATTCCAAATCAGCAGCTGCGTCCTGAGGCTATCATGTTGCATCAGAGTCAGAATTTCTACACAAGTTATTAAAGTATAAAACAGAGCACAATAAAATTTACATCATTGCCATGCTAGTTCTTAAGTGAAAAGATCATTATTGTTGATTTCATTGTTACTCTTCTGTCACTATTCAACACGATTTTTTGATTTTTTTGCAGCTTGTCTACAGCGACACTCCTTGGTCAATAAAAAAACTGCAGAACATGTTTCTGGGCTCACTTCTGCAAAAGCCCTTTATCATTTGTCCTGAATTTCTTTGCTGCTGTTAGAATTTACTATCTCAGTATTGCACTGAAAGGGTGAAGAAAAAGAATGAAGTTATTCTTCCAAACTTTCCTCAGTCATTACATCAGTGCAAATCTTATACCAGTCAGAGCTCCCCAGGGAATATTTGCATGGTTGCATTGTTCAAATATATGGAAACTTCCTGGGTTTATAATAGTCCTGCAGCTGGAGTAACTTTAGATGTATCTACTGAACATCTGAGAGCAATTGAAAAATGCACCAGTTTCTCTTGCTGATTAGAGTCTTCAATTCTTATTGACACTTGTATATCATTTTACTATGTTCCTCTCCTTTCTATCCAGGAAAAAATGTTGAGGCCCCTGACTTTACCCTAAACCTTTACTCAACCAGCTTTCAGTTAGGGCTGGGTCTCCCCATGGACAAACCACTTACTTCATCGAAATGGAACACAAATTGCAGTTAAAGAGCGTGTGTCCTCCTCAATGAATTGCTTTCTTCTAAAATCATAACAACAATTAATCTGAAACTCATTTTCAATTTACCAATCACACCCAAACTTAATTATATTCAGTATTTGCAAATATATTTTCTTTGTCAATCAATCCACTAAACATTTTTTTCCTATCACATCACTCACTTTGGGTCTCATTTGTTGAAAGACTAACTACCTTCCTGATAGTCACTTACTCTATCCATTCTCCTTTTTTGAATGGTGGAGCTCAGCTGGAAATTATAGTGTCTACCTTCATATGATTCTGTTTGTCTCTGTAACCAGCGATATATTGTACGTCCCATTCAAAATTTTACTGCAAACCTTAAGAGAACAGGTGCAGAGTTGGTTTTCACTCCAGATTAATCAAGAAGGAGCTGGTTGAGTTTATGTTTAACACTGACAGCTCACTGATCTGATGCAAAAACAAGGTTAACCTTAAAATACTAGAAGAAGTTCACACAAATTCTTCTAGGTAATCACCACTACACCTCAATAAATAGTGCTCAAAACAAACACCGGCCCTCTCATTTTCAACAGCAATTTTTTAAATGAATTTATCTTCTATACTTCACTAGAGATTTCCCTTTCTTAATTTTGAACAACAGGTGACGAGCAGGAAATGTCTCTTGCAATTTATGAACTGTATGCTGATCAAACAAAAAAAATGAAACTGGTTAATTTTGTCAAATTTTATTTTGACATCTCTTATTGTGAAGCACTTCAAGCAATTTGTAACTTACATCCTTATAAAGACCCATAAAATACATTTTACTGAATAGAGAGAAAAAGACAAGAACATGGTATGAGTCTTATTAAATATCTCGTACATTAAACACTGTAAGCAAATTTGTAATATTAAGAGATTATCATTAAAGCATTCATGCCTCAGTATTTGCAACATTTCTTCCCTTTGGAACCTTGTATTCTGGAGGCCTTTAAATTGCTCATAAATTACAGCACAATTATTTTGCGTTGAATCATCTCATTTTTTCATGATGGAAGAAAGCTCTAGGAGCATGCTCTGAAAGAGGAAAAAATGAATATTAAGATGACACATTTTCTTTAATAAATGTTTAAAACAATGTGGAAACAATCCCCGTTCTTTATCTATAAATCTGAAATTTCCTTTTCTATATTTGTCTAATTCTCTGTCAACATTTACTATTGATTCTGCTTCAACAACTTGTGAGGATAGTGCATTTCTCATCATAACATAATGGGCCAAATGGTGCTGTTGTTCACATGGTGGTTCTGTAGAGAAGCACCAATTATCATTTGTGCATGTGAGCACATTCCAGACATTGACCTCTATACAATGCATAGTGGATGTACAGAGACACACTGATGACATCTGACCTTCCCCATCATCCCTGGTCTGAATCGAAGAGTGGTACCTCACCAGAATGAGCTAAGGATTCAGATAAACTTTATATTTGGCCCTTCAGATTTACAGCAACCAGAGCTGGCAAATCCAACAGGGTCCCATTCATTTGAATAGGGTTGCCCAGCTCTATGGAGAATATGAGTGAAGACCAGTGCTTTATTTTTCTGCCCTTAATTTAATTAATCTACACACATTTTTAAATAAATGTATTCTTCAATGTATTTCAATTGTTTCCAAATGTCTCTGATTATGAGAGGTGCTGGGAGTCTTGAATAGGATTTGGTACAATATTCTAAAATCAGAAGCGCTGACTATGTTCTATATTTTTATAACTGATTATTCTAAACAAAAAAGTGCAAAATAAGCTTGCTTAGTAGCAAACACTTTAAGAATTCTTCTCTAAAAAGTACTGACTGCACCAATGCAGCAGTTTGTTGAGTAAAATATTTTTAAACTCACATCGTGATGTCTAACCTTATGAATAATCTCCTTTTCTCCCCTGGGGCTTCACGGTTCATTACCCTACACACATCGTTATACTGTAATGTTGTTGAGTTGGAAATTATGTTGAGACATTGTCAGATTTTTTTGGATGGCTTTCTATGAGATGGAGCCACCATCTATTTCTTACAAGGTTTCAAGATAGAGATAAAGTGTATTTTGTAATTAATTTGCAGGATGTAGTCATTGCCTGCAAAGTTAGTATTTATTGCCCAGTTCTAATTGCTCTTGAGAATGTGGGGAGGGATTTAGAATTGCAAATCTAAAATTTGGTACTTCTCTGATTTTCTGTCTTACCAGAACTGGGCTCATCAATGACATGGAACACTTGACAAGCCAACAAGTCACCAAATGTGACCAGAGTAGTCAACTTGAAGTTTTACATCCTTCTGAATACTTGTCACAATCCCCAGCAACCCTGTTTCCCTAGCAGTCATTAGTTTTTACCACGTAGCCTCCGGAGAATGAAATCCCAATTTTGGTGTGCTGCTTATGGTGTACTATGATTCAGCCAGGCCTCCAGCATTGGCTCCCTGAACTTCATTGGATTGGCAAGAGCCTTGGGTTCATACAACTTGAACAACCACTTTTGTGCTGTCAATGGTGGAGATATAAGGCAAACCCTGTGTTGTGTTTTCTCAGCTATATAACATTTTTAAATTAGTATCTACATTTTTAAATTCATTCTAGGGATTTGATCCTTGCTGGCAACGGCGGTATTTCTTTCCCATTTCTATTTGCTCTTGAAAAAGTGGGGGCTTAGCTGCCTCCTTGAACCACTGCAGTCTTCTGATGAAGATACTGCCAAAATGCTGTTGGGGAAGGAGTTCCAGGACTTAGCCCCAGCGACGATGAAGCACCAACAATATCTTTCTAAGTCACAATGATGCGTAACTTGAAGAGGAAGCTTCAGCTGGTGGTATTCCCTTGTGCCTGCAACCTTTGTCCTTTTTGGTGGTGGAGGTTGTGGGTTGAGGTGCTGATGGAGTAGCCTTGGCAAGTAAATGCCGTGCATTGTATAGCTGGTACACACAGCAGCACTGTGCGCTGGTGATGGAGGCAATGAAAGTTTAGGGTGGTGGATGGGGTGCAAATCAAGTGGGCTGTTTTGTCCTGGATGGTAATGAGTTTCTTGAGAGTTGTAAGGGCTGAACTCATTCAGGCAAATGAAGAGTATTCTATCAAGTTCCTGACTTGTGTCTTATATAGTAAACTCTAACCCTAACCCTAATCTGGCATGCTTGGGAATTTGTGGTGCCAAACTAACAGGTTTTCTGGACTTTCGGATGTTAATATTAATACTTTTTTCAAGATGTTACACAGTATTATAATAAATTTTCTGGTGCTCCATTTAAAGAGAACATGGGAAATGGGGCCCTGGTGGGCCAGAAGAGAGCACAAGAAGTAGGGCTCTGGTGATTCAGTAGGAAGTGCAGGATCCAGGCCTTGTTGGGTCAGAAGAGAGTGCAAGAACAGGGGCCACAAGGAGGCAGAAGGGATTGCAGGAACTGGAACCTCGGTGAGCCAGAAGGGAGCGAGAGATCCAGAACCCTGGCAAGTGGGAAGGAGGTGTGGCAAACATTACCTGGTGAGCCAAATGCCAAACTGCTGGGATTTCCAAATGGTCAGATAGTAGATTATCAGAGCTTTACTGCAGTTGGTGTCAGAAGGTGAGTAAATCTCCTCAGGATACGCAGCCCCTGACCTGCTCTTGTAGTCACAGTAGTTATGTGGTTCGTTCTATTGAGTTTGTGGTCAGTGGTGACACCCAAAATGTTGATGGCAGGGAACTCATCAAAAGTAATGCCATTGATCATCAAGGGTAGGTGGCCAGACTCTCGCGAGTTGGAGATGGTCATTGCCTGGCACCTCTGTGACGCAAATGTTACCTGCCATTTATCCACCCATGTCTGAATGTTGTCCACATCTTGGTTCGGACAGGCATGGACTGTTGAGGAGTTGTGAACAGAATTGAACAAGGTATAATCATCAACAAACACCCCCACACCTGAACTTATGATGGAAGGAAGGCTATTGATGAAGTAGCTGAAGATGATTGGGGTCAGGACACTCCCGCAGTCATGTCCTGGTTCAGAAATGATTGCTCTCCAGCAACCACAGCCACCTTCCTTTGTGCAAGGTATGACTCCAATCATTGAAATGTTTTCTCTGTGCAACCCCTTGGTTTCAATTTTACCAGGATTCCTTGATACCACTCTTGGTCAAATGCTGCCTTACTGTCATGGGAAGTCAGTCTCACCTCACCACTCCTGAGGAAAACCAAATTTGGCCGAGGTGAATAGCCTACTAGTGAGGAGGTGCCACTTCATTGCACTGTGGATGACAACTTCATCAATTTTCTGATGACTGAAAGTGCAGTAATTGGATGGTAATTAGCTAAATTGAATTAGTCCTTTTTTTGTGGACATTCCTGGGCAATTTGCCATATGGTTTGGTAGATGCCACTGTTGTAACTGTACTGGAACAGCTTGGCTCGAGGGCAGCTAGTTCTGGAGTGCAGGTCTTCAGCACTACTGTGGGATGTTGTTTGGTCCCATTGTCTCTGCTGTAAGCAGTGCTCTCAAACATTTGGTGAGATCGTGTGGAGTCCAGTGAATGGGCTGACGGCTAGCTCATGTACTGGTGAGGACCTTAGGAGGAAGCCAAGATAGATCTTCCATTTGTCATTTCTGGATGAACATGGTTGTGATGCTTTAGCCTTTCCTTTAGCACCCACAAGCTGGTCCCCACTATCCTTGAGGATGGTCATGCTCTTGGAGCCTCCTCCTCCTCCTGTTGGCTGTTTAGTTGTCCACCACCATTCAACACTAGATGTCATAGACTACAGATCTTCAATTTGATCGATTGATTGTGAGGTTGCTTATCTCTGTCCGTTGCATGCTGTTTTGGCTATCCAGAACGCAAGTGATTCTGTGTTACAGTTTCACTAGGCTGACACCTCATCATTTTTAAGTGTATCTGATCTGCTCCCAACATGCCCGTCTACACACCTCATTGAACCAGGATTGATTTCCTGGCTTTATGGTCATTTAGAGTGGGGAATATGCAGGGCCATGATGTTACAGATTGTGATGCTGCTGATGGTCCATTGTGGATGCCCAGTTCTGAGCTGTTCTGAGACTAGATAAGCTATCTTTATTAGTCACATGTACATCGGAACACACAGCGAAATGCATCTTTGCGCAGAGTGTTCTGGGGGCAGCCCGCAAGTGTCGCCATGCTTCCGGCGCCAACACAGCATGCCCACAACTTCCTAACCCATACGTCTTTGGAATGTGGGAGGAAACTGGAGCATCCGACGGAAACCCACGCTGACACGGGGAGAACGTACAAACGCCTTACAGACAGCAGCCGGAATTGAACCCGGGTCGCTGGCGCTGTAATAGCATCACGCTAACTGCTTCACTACCGTACCTACCACTCGGTGTGTATGTAGTGCCGCATAACATGATGGAGGGTATCCTCGATATGTGTATGGAACTCATAGATCAATGCACCTGCCACAGGGTAGACTGGGGAGGATGAGGTCAAATAAGTAAGTGTTGGTTCATTCACTATTTGCTGCAGACCCAGTCTGACAGGTATGTCCTTCGGGACTCAGCCAGTTCTGTCTGTAGTAGTCCTCCCAACTCATTCTTGGTGATTTAGTGTTTCTCCATCCAGAGTATGGACTGTAATCTTGCTAATTTCAAGTGCTGTTCAACCTGAAGGAGCACTGATTCATCAGCAGAAGGAAGACAGTAGCTGATAATCAGGGGGAGGCTTCCTGCCACATTTGACCTAATGCCATGACGCTTCAGAGGGTCTGCATCTAAAGTTGACGACACAGCCACTGCATTGCCAGCTCTGATTGGTCTAACCTGTTGGCGGGACAAAGCATAACCAGGGGTTGTGAAGGGGAGTCTGGCACATTGTCTGTAAGGTGTGGTTCACAATCTAACTCTGTCAGGCTGTTGCTTGACTGTTCTGTGGGACAGCTCTCTTAACTTAGCCATCAGCCCCCAGATGTTAGTGAGAAGGACTTTGCAAGGTCGACTGGACAGTGAGTGAATTTACAGTGTCCAATTTCAGTGCCTAGGTTGATGCCAGGTGTCATTCCAAGTTAATTATTTTCTGCTTATACTTAGCAGGAATGATATAACTGAGTGGATTGCTAGGTCATGTCAGAAGCCACCTAAGAGTCTGGGAGGGTTTTGCAACAATTCAGTAATTTCATGATCATCATTATTAAAACTAATTGGAATGGTTTTTTTGTTTCAAAGTTTGGATTAATAGCTGAATTTAAGTTTCTCAGCTGGCATGTATGATTTAAACCTAAGTCTTTGGATTGTTAGTCCAAGTCTCTGGATTCCTCGTCTGGTCACTAATCACTGCACTCCCAATGTAGCCATCCCTGTTGTTTCTCTGCTAAAAGATTAAACTGCATGAACGGATAACCTTCATTTTTGAGACCCCTGCATTACCAAAAATATTCCAATCAAACTATGTGCCTAGGTACTTCTGTGACATTTCAGAAATATTATACAATGGCTGTCCTTTACAAAGTCACTATGTACTACCATGAAAGGGCAGCCACTAAACTATTTTATCAATTATGAAGAAAGGTCATGGGTCACAGAGTCATAGAGAGATAAAAGATGGAAACAGGCCCTTTGACCCACCAACCAAAAACCACCCCAGCTCATCACCTAAATTATCTCTGTTTCAGTCTTTGCAGATGCTGGCTAAGTATTTCCAGCATTTTCTATTTTAATTTCAATTAACCTACCTGTATTGGCAACCAAAATGTAATTGGCCTAGCAGTTTGTAATTGACCTAGCAGGTCATACGACCTAGCAGTTGGTTTTGCAAGGTTTCTTGAGGACCAACAGTGGTTTGCTTTGCACACTGCTTCAGATATCTGACTTCAGCTTAGTTACTTGCATTCAATCTCACCAGAAACAAGCTGAGCAGTTGGTCACTGATTAATGTCTCTGTGTGAGGCAACTCATCTCCCACAGTTCTGCTCCCAAGCCCATAAAGTAACCAGCAACATGTGCTTGGCTGCTGGTATTTTTCAAGAAATGCATATTAGAAGCCAATATTATTTTGCAGAGGTTCATCAAAATTCTGAATAACTTATGAACACAGGTAGTGACAGGGATTCCCTGCAAGTATTCAAAAAAAAGTGACCAGTTACTCTTGATGATAAACATGGAAAGTAGGTGGGTGCCAGGGCTAATGTTAATCAAGATCTCCTGGAGTTTGCTTCACCTTCCTAGGTCAGAGAGGAACTTCTCCAGAGCTCATGACAACATTACCTCTTGAGTCCACAAAAGTAAAGGAGAACATGCTTTTGGCATTCTCTTTGGCTGGAGAGATAAAACTGGGCAGTCATTCCAGTTTCAGTCCTGAAATGGCCAACAAGACAGCAAGCATAACAAGACCTGATTTAACATTTTAAGTCTCATCACCTACCCTTGGATTGGGTTATCAAGCATTAGGCCCTGGGATATCATTGCAGTTACATCAGTGTTGAACATTGCCCACTGTTTTCAGGGAGTTACTGCCTTATTTCTACCCAGATGGGTGCCCTGAAAATCCAGCCCTTATATCCTAATACCTGAACAGCTTTATTTCAAACCTGATGCAAGCTTGTCACCAGAAATTCTTTATACTTGCCATTGACATTCTGCGTCCTGCAGGAGGTGGGGTAACAGGTGGACTTTCTTCTTTATGCTTTGACTCAGTGCTAGAGCCGTTTGTAGAACATGGACTTTCAGGGCGGCTAGCGATTGTGCTTTCTGAGATCTTCTTTGATTTCATCCCAGTGCAGCTTGCCCTCCTCATGGTGCCATCTTGAGAATCACCACAATCTTCCAGATAGTCTTTATAACAACTGACTCTGCTCTGTTTGCGAAGAGTATTGCGGATGGTGGCTGGGATTTCTGATTGGCTTGCATGGTACATAGTTACCTTAGCTTGTTCCAAATGCATTATCAATAGTATCGCTGCTTTTGAATCATGCTCATTAGGATGGGACCTTTGGAAGTAATATCACTACTGGGTGAGTGATCTTGGTTTCCTGTTCTATCATGGGTATGGTTCACTTGATCTGAATGCTCAGCTATGTGCTCATCATGGTGCTGTCTGTGGTATTGCTCCTGGTCATGTTGAGATTTATTCATTGAGTAGTCTCTTCCAGTTTGACCGGATGGCTCTTAATATCACAAATGAAAATGTTAGACATTTTATCTGAGATTAGTTAAAATATTTACTTGCATGCAACAAATTGAAAATATTCACTTTTTAATAATGTATATATTCATTGGACAAAATTTTTAACATAAATCACATGCAATATGACAATATGACTGTTTGTCTTTTCCATTTGATCTACTTATAAGATATTTGGTCAAACTTCATGCAAACCTGATAATAAAGTATAAGTGCAGTAGAAAGGTCATAGCTCAGAAAATCAAGTAATAGAATAATTTTAAGTAGAGCTAAGAAACAGCAAGAGACAGAAAACAATGGCGTGAGTTCTGCAAAGATCCATAAGTAGTAGTAGTAATATAAGGCAAAGTATAAATCAGGAAGTTAGAGGTGCATCTAATAAGAGTGGTATAATAACCTTGGGGGACTTTAACCTGGGAAACCAAATTAGCAGTAATGGTGTGAAGATGAATTCATTGAGTATATAGGAGATGATTTTCTAGATTACTGTGTCAAGGAACCAACAAGGGAGTTAGTTATAGGAAATCAATTATTGTATTGCGCAAAGAGAAAGGTATTAACTAATAATCTGGTAGTTAAGGGGCTGTGAAGGAAGGGTGAGCATAATATGACAAAATTTTTTACAAAGATTTAACAACTAGTTCTTAAACCTAAACAAGGTAAGTTACAAAGGTATCAGGCATGAGATAACTATGGTGGATTGGGAAACTTAGAAGGTACGAGTGTAGACGAGCAATGACCAATGTATGAACAATTAATACATCGTTTAACTAAAGAATTAATACATAGCTTACAACAAACATATGTCTCTTTAAGTGCAAAAACCCAAAAGGAAAACTGGTCTAACTTTGCCAAACAGGAGAAGTTATCAGATCAAGGAAAAGGCTTAATAACCATAAATCCATGGATGTAGGAAAACAATGTTGCTGGATAGAGCAGTTAGAATGAGCAATGGGAAAATTTCAGAATTCAGCAAAGGAGGAGAAAGAAATTGATAAGGAAACAGAAAGTAGAATATGAATATTAAAGTGAGAAATATAAAATGAGATTTTAAAAGCTTCTATTGATATTTAAAAGGGAAAAGATTAGTAAAAATGTGTTGCAAAAACCAAACTGCTGGAGGAACTCAGCAGGTCAAGCAGCTTCTATGGAGGGAAATGGACAGTTGACATTTTGGGTTGGGGCACTGCATCTGGACTGAAAAATAGAGAGGAGATATTCAGTAATAAAGAGGTGAGGGGAAGGGGTGGAGCAAAAGCTGGCAAGCAATAGGTGGATCCAGATGAGGAGGGTACTAGGCAGATGGGGGAGGGAACAGTGGAAATAGAGACAGAGGCTAGGAGGCGATAGGTGGAGCCAATAAAGGGCTTCAGGTGATGGAATTGATAGGAAAGGAAGGTGGAGCATGGAACCAAATAAGGGAGGTGGGGTAGGCAGATGGGAACAGGGGAGGGGTCCAGTGGGAGGGGTGTGTGGGTGATGAGCAGATGGAGTGGGTGGAGGTGGGGAAATAAACAGGGTGATGGGGAGCTTGGTTTGGGCATGGGTGTAGGAGGAATCGGGTAGATCAGTAGGAGAGAGGAAAGGGACAAAGGGAGAGCAGGTTACCTGAAATTGGAGAATTCAATGTCCATGCTGTCAGGTTGTAGACTATGCAGGCGGAACATGAGGAACTGTTCCTCTAGTTTGCATTTAGCCTCACCCTGGCATTGAAGGAGGCTGAGGACAGACAGGTTGGTGTGGGAATGGGGAGGGGAATTAAAACAGCTTGCAACCGGAAGCACACAAAGGATATGGTAGAGGGAGCACAGGTGCTTGGCAAAACAGTCACCTAGTCTGCACTTTGTCTCACTGATGTAGAGGAGGCCACATCAAGAGCACTGAATGCAAAAAACAAGTTTGGAGGAGATGCAAGGGAATCTCCACCTCACCAGGAAGGATTGTTTAGCACCATGGATGTGTTCCTTGCAGATTGAGAAAGGGGATGTCATATTGAGGAAAAGGAAATAAAAAGAAACAAATATTTCATGCCTGAAAACCTCCTGAAAATAGTGGAGAATAACAAGTCTAGAGTAAATGAGCAGCTGATATAAATCAGCATTACTAAAAAAATGTATTGGCAAAATTAATGAAACTGAAAGTCAATAAATTGCTGGGACCAATGACCCACAAGCCAAAGTTTTGAAAAGGTGGCAATGGAGATAGTAGATGCACTGGTGGTCATCTTCCAAAATACCATAGATTCTAGAATCACAGATTGAAGGAGGGGGAGAGAGCAAACAAGCAATTACAGACCAAATGATATCTATTAGCAAGGACGTAGAGATAGGGCACTTCAATAAAAATTAGAATTGGGCAGAGTCTGCATGGATTTATGTGGGCAATCATGTTTGACAAATTTGTTAAGAGTTTTCTACTAGCAGAATAAGAACAGGGAATGAGCAGTTTTGTGGTATATTTGGATTTTCAGAAGGCCTTTGATAACGAATCACCTAGGAAATTATTTAACAAAAATAGAGTACATGATATTGGGGATAATATACTAATACGGACTGAGCATTCAACAGGAAGACAGAATGGAGGGATAAACTGATCCTTTTTGAGTTGGGAGGTTGTGACTATTGCGGTGCCACAAAGATTGGTGCTGAGATCTCAGCTGTTCACAACCTCTATCAATGATTTGGATGAGGGATCCAAGAGTAATTTATCCAGGTCTGCTGAAAGTACAACGATTGATGCAAGGGTAAGTTTTGAAGAGGTTTAAAGAGGCTTCAAGGGCATGTAAACAGACCAGATGAATGGATGAGGACATTGCAGATAGAATATACTATCGACTAATGTAAGATCATCCACTCTCGTAGAAAAAGTAGAAAGGCAGAATCGTTTTTTAACTGGCTAGAGAATGAAGACGTGGTGTTCAGAATGATCCGAAGATCCTTGTTCATGAATTACTTAAAGTTAAGGTGCAGTACAGCATGAAATTAGAAAGGCAAGTGGCGTGTTGGCCTTCATTAAAGGAGAATTTGAGAACAACGGTGAAGTTGTTTTACAGCAATTTTATAAGGCTTTACTAAGACTGCAAATGGAATATTGTCTACAGGTCTGGTCTCCCTGCCAGAGGAAAGATGTACTTACAATAGAGGAACTTCAAAATATGTTCACCAGATTGATTACTGCGTTGTAGGCATTTGTCTTGTCAGGAGAGATTCAGCAGTCTAGCTGTACACTCTATTGAGGTTATAAGAATGATAGGTGACCTCACTGAAATGTACAAAGTTCTTAAGGAGCCCGGTAGATGCAAGAATAATATTTTCCTGGCTAAATTACCTAGAACCAGGGTCACAGTCTCAATTGTCCATTCAGGACTGCAATGACAAAACATTTCTTCACCCAGAGGATAGAAATCTTAGGGATACACAACCCAAGACAAGTGTGGAGGCTCAGTTCCCACAAAATTTCGAGACAGAAATGAAAAGATTTTTGGATATTAAGAGAATGAAGAGATATGGGTTTAGTGAAGTAGAGGGGCTCTGAGGTAATAGATCACCATAATCTTAGTGAATGGTGGAGCAGGTGTAAGAAGCTGCTTCTAATTCTTTTCTCTTCTGTAAATAAAGGCTCTGAAGCTGTAAATTAATGTATTATTCAGATTTGATAATTTTATGTAATAATGTAAAAGTACAGTAAACTTTGATTCCTGAGTATAGTGATGGAAGTCAATAAATTTTCTTACAATAGTGTCAGCTCTGACCTTCAGATTGTTCATTCGATAAATTTCCAAGTGAACAGTCTTGTGTGCTGATTTACTTAAACTGCTTCTGTCAATTTGGATGCCATTGTTTGAAAACAAGAGAATTCTCCGAGCATTTAGATCATGTGGTGAGTTTAATTTTATTTTTATACTGCCATCTTTTAAAAATCATTTTGTTTCCTTTTATTTGATTAGAGACAAAGGTGGGAAGATGTGCCTGGAAGCTGTGGAAGTGGGTGAGGTCCTCAATGAATACTTCTCTTCAGTATTCACCAAGGAGAGGGGCCTTGATAATGCTGAGGACGGTGTTGGTAAGGTTAATGTTCTGGAGCATGTAGATATCAAGAGGGAGGATGTGTTGGACCTGTTAGAAATATTAGGACAGTTAAGTCCCTGGGGCCTGACGGAATATTCCCCAAGCTGCTCCGCGAGACAAGGGAGGAGATTGCTGAACCGTTGGCTAGGATCTTTGAGTCCTTGTTGTCCACGGGAATGGTACCGGAGGATTGGAGGATGGCAAATGTTGTCCCCTTATTCAAAATAGGTAGTAGGGATAATCCAGGGAATTAGAGACCAGTGAGCCTTACATCTGTGGTGGGTAAGCTGCTAGAAAGGATTCTAAGAGATAGGATCTATGATCATTTAGAAAATCATGGTCTGATCAGGGACAGCCAGCATGGCTTTGTGAAGGGCAGATCATGTCTCACAAGCCTGATAGTGTTCTTTGAGGAGGTGACCAGGCAGATTGATCAGGGTAGAGCAGTATATGTGGTCTACATGGATTTTAGTAAGGCATTTGACAAGGTTCCACATGGTAGGCTTCTTCAGAAGGTCAGAGGGCATGAGATCCAGGGAAGCTTGGCCATGCGGATTCAGAATTGGCTTGCCTGTAGAAAGCAGAGGGCTGTGGTGGAGGGAGTGCATTCAGATTGGAGGGCTGTGACTAGTGGTGTCCCACAAGGATAGGTTCTGGGACTTCTACTTTTCTTGATTTTTATTAATGACTTGAATGAGGGGGTAGAAGGGTGGGTTGGCAAAGTTGCAGATGACACAAAGGTCAGTGGTGTTGTGGATAGTGTGGAGGACTGTTGAAGATTGCAGAGGGACATTGATAGGATGCAGAGCTGGGCTGAAAAGTGACAGATGGAGTTCAATCCAGAGAAGTGTGAGGTGGTACACTTTGGAAGGACAAACTCCAGGGCGGAGTACAAAGTTAATGGCAGGATTCTGGGCAGTGTGGAGGAGCAGAGGGATCTGGGGGTTCATATCCACAGATCCCTGAAAGTTGCCTCACAGGTGAATAGGGTAGTTAAGAAAGCTTATGGGATGTTAGCATCCATAAGTTGTGGGATCAAGTTTAAGAGCCACGAGGTAATGATGCAGCTCTACAAAACTCTGGTTAGACCACACTGTGTCCAGTTCTGGTCGCCTCATTATAGGAAGGACGTGGAAGTGTTGGAAAGGGTGCAGAGGAGGTTTACCCAGATGCTGCCTGGTTTAGAGAGTATGGATTATGAGGAAAGACTAAGGGAGCTAGGGCTTTACTCTTTGTACAATGCTCAGTACAAGAGGGCAGGGCTTTAAAGTAATGGGTGGGAAGTTCAAGGGAGATATCAGAGGGAGGTTTTTTACCCAGAGAGAGGTTGGGGCATAGAATGCGCTGCCTGGGGTGGTGGTGGAGGCAGGTACATTGGTCAAGTTCAAGAGATTGCTAGATAAGCATATGGAGGAAATTAGAATAGAGGGATATGTGGGAGGAAGGGGTTAGATAGTCTTAGGCGAGGTTTAAATGTTGGCACAACATTGTGGGCCAAAGGCGTACAGTGCTGTACTGTTCTATGATTCTAAATTTTTTTCTTCAAAGTTGGATTAATAATCATGGTATACAGCATATAGTAAGAGAAGATAAACAGCCTGGTCATCAAGTAATTAGAAAGTAAATTATAAAAGTAGATATTGTAAATGGTTGTATCGATAATTATTCTGTATTTATCAAAATGCATATTAAAAGTTATGTTTATTAAGAATGAATATTCTTACACTTGGCATCTAGCATGAATGAAAAAGAATGGTGAAATATTAATGTTAAAATGTCCACGTTGTACAACTGCAGTACCAGGCATTAACATCATCCCCCTACTCATTCCATTCCTCCGTTTATTTCAGCCCTTCGTTGTTCTTCCTCTCCTGAAAGTACAGGCAGTCCCCAAGGTGCGACAGGGTTCCCTTCCTGAGAACTATTCCTAACCCGAACTGTCAGTTAGTCAGCAATGAACAAAAGGTGAATGGAAGAGGATCACAAAAACAGCTGCGACGGGAAAGCGAGCAGGCACGGGAAGAGCGGCCACCAGCCCGCCTCACTGACTCAGTGAGTGAGTCTGTTCAGCGCTCCCAGTTTGAGCAGACTAATTTCTCGCTATTATGGACACTTGTCATATAGGATATGCAGGTTGGGGGTATCACAGCTGAGTACTGACCCCTAAACATGCAGACTGTCGCAATGGCGCAGTCATCGCCTCTCTAGTTTACTGCCGCCCAATATGTTAGTTCCCTGGCAATCCGGATGCGGAGATTTTCTAATTTCATTAAAAAGTATAGTTAATATGCAGTGTCGACTGATTTATTTGTGCCACTCACCACTGTGGGAAAAGAGAAAAAAAATGTAATTTTTGCGCTGAATGCCTATCATGGTTTTTCAAAACCTGCTGAAGGGTTTCTGTCTGAAATGTTAACTCGATTTCTCCTTCCAGGTCTGCTGCCCGACCTGCTGAGTGCTATCAGTATTTTCTGTTTTATTTTGTAAGTGAATGGATGCGCGAAGTACATTCATCTGTATCGAGTGTAGGTGTTTTCTCCTAAATTTAGTGCGTGCGCCTGTGGCTAGTCGCTGCACAGCTAAACTCTGACCGTCCAGTCTGGTCTTAGCTGGGATCACTCAACGAGTAAATCTGAGGACACATGGGCCTCTTTGGCTAACTGCTTTACAAACTAATTATTTAGAAAATCCAGGGAAATATCTGACTGAGTACTTGAAATCCAGACTACCGAAGTATCCCAATTGACTGCTCACGTTTGAGCCACACTGTGCCAACGCTTTGTTTTATTTTAATCGTGTGAAGAAATCAGTTCTTTCGACAACATAAGAAAGTAAATATAGGCGTCACCTTTAGTTACTCCAAGCGTCATCGTCGGAGGCAGGCAGATCGAGAGATGTGCAGGATCTCCCTGTTCTGGCAAAGGTTTATAACCGCTGAGGACCGTTGGGACAAGTTTGTGAGGAGAGGAATTGGCCATGATGCAAGCCTGCTGTACAACTGAGTTTTTCTTGGATCTGCAGATACTTAGCTCTGAGTCCAGGTAAAGACCTTGTTTGATCTTCCTGATGCCTAGGTGAATAATTTCAAGTATATTCAAAAACAAGGAGAAGGCAGCAATGCTGAGCATGAAGACGATGAAAATAGTCTTCTCTGTGGGCCTGGAAACGAAACAATCCACCGTATTGGGGCAGGGCGAACGCAGGCATTTGTACAGGGGATCAAGCCGAAATCCGTACAAGATGCATTGGCCCACCATGAAGCCGACTTCCACCACTGACCTGGTCAAAATATGGAGGACGTACGTGCGTAAGAGTGAACCCCGGAGTGGCGCCTTGTTTACCTTGCGCTGCTCTTCCAACTTTCTCAGTTCTTTCTCCAGCCTTTTGTGCTCTTCCAGCATCGCCTCCGTGTCTTCCAGCTCGGCTCGGATGTGGGCTTTCTTGCGCTGCCTTTCTTTCTCCAGTGCTCTTAGCCGGTAGAGTGCGTGACCCATGTAAACCAAAGAAGGGGAGGACACGAAGATGACCTGTAAGACCCAGTACCTAATGAGAGAGATCGGGAAAGCCTTATCGTAGCAGACATTTCTGCAGCCTGGTTGCTCTGTATTGCAGATGAATTCAGCCTGCTCGTCAACCCAGACATCTTCGGCGGCCACCCCAAGAACCAACATCCTGAAAATGAACAAGATTGTTAACCAGATTTTCCCCACGATCGTTGAGTGAACGTGCACCTCTTCCAAAATGCTTCCTAGCAAGTTCCAATCACCCATCTTCACTGTTTCATCTCTCAGCCCGCAAACGTCAACGTTCTTTTTCACTTGTGTATCCTCTCCCTTCTCAGCCCTCTGCTGTTATTACGTCCTCTCCCTGTTTATTTGCCTATCGATCGCCAATTGTCCGTACTACTGCACAATTCATGTGATCCCATCATCATCCATCGCCACCAAACCACTGCTCGCAAATATTCTTCACTCAGTCTCCAAGGCACCATGAACTGGCCATTTAAATTGGAACATTTTAGTAGAACTGACCACATGTGTAGTTTGTACATTTTAATAAATGTGAGCGTAAAGGCAATCACAGTGAAACGCATGAAGTCCCATCCACGACCCTAAACTAAGTGTTCTTTCTAGGCATCACAATCCGTAGTTTGCAAGTAGTTACCAAAAGGCGAAAACAAATTCAAAATACATATCGGTTTCCGCAGGTATGCTGCTTTAGCTTTGGGGTCGCTTTTTTATTGCAGGGGTAAAAATCAGCACAATACTTGCTGTTCAGTACATTCTAATTATGTACTTAAGTGCACCGTAATCCAAACTTCAACAGTCCAATTCAGAAATTACATTCATCTTTGAATGATCGATCATAAATTAATTTCACAATGTCTGGAATTCAGAATTAACCTATAACTGCTGGAGGCAACGGCAGTACTATTGGAAGGATCCCTCAGGCCGATAAGCTATTCATTAACGCTACTAATGTGTCCCCACTCATTACAGTCAGAGAAGGCAGAAAATTCAAATAGCGGGTTACTGAGATTAAACCTTTCATGCTACAGGGACAAAATATGATTTATTTCACAAATTATGAACGTAATGCCCTTCCCTTCAGTAGTGCATGCATTACTTAAAATCTGCAATTTACCACAAATATTAATGAAATCCTTAGCTTTATTTGTGGCTGTAACATGACCAGCAAGAAATCAATTGTGTTTTGCAAACCCAGGGACACAGATCAATCGGTCATGTCCGATTTCATAGACAACTGCTCGAGTGTTCTATTTTCGAAAACACTACTAAGTGTATCATTTCTATAGCTGCTATTAATTCTACAATGATGCGTAGTGTTTATCGTCCAACTGTAGTGCCAGCAGTTGAATTCAGTAAACTATTCTAAAATAACTTATCAATGATTTTCAGTTTCTATTATTCAATTTTAGTAATCATGAACGATCACCAATTTTGTAATTTTGTTACCCAGATCATATTTTAATTACTTTACTAGTTCCTCAACCTAATAAAAGCCAAGTTAAAGTGAAATGAAATAGCAAAGTAACCTGCAAAGTAACCTATAAATTTCTCCACCATTCAATTGCTTAGCGAAGTGTTTAGTGAAAAGTGGCTTGGCACAAGCCCTTCAGCAGACAAATAACCTTAAAAACAGGACCTTATTTTTCACAGAAGTTCTTGTTTATTTTGGTGTGGAAGTTGTGGTAAACACTAAATATTAGCAGAATGACTTTGAGCATCTTAGTAAATATCTGTTGGTCCAAATTAATAACCCTGTAATGTCCTATTTTCTTTCAAATCACAATTATGAAATTAGTGTGGTTTGTATAGCTGTGGTGCCAGTCTTCAACAAAAGGCTTACAGGGAACATGACCACCTAGTTAGACCTTTTATTTTATTAAATTCAGGATCAGACTCATTAGGATACTTCTAATCTATTCCCTCAATATGCCAAGTGACCAACGACAAATTCTGTCCGGGGCGGTGTAACCAAAATTTGAGAAGCAGCCATTTCAGGTGATTGGAAAAGTGCAGTCTCTGTCATGCAAGTACAATTTGACCATAAAAAGTGTATACAGTGATATGCTTTTAAAATTGAATTGTGTACTTCTATGCACACATAAGTATATCATCATCTTCAATGAGCACAGTGCTGCTTTTGGCTGTGGACTTCGTGCGGCTAGCCAAACTGATGGCCAGCTCCCTCTTCTCTATGGTATTGCCCATTGATAGACTGGTGGGTGTAGGGCACCTTCTGCAAAAACAAAGAGTAATGGTGTGTGCATTGTTTCTATGTGATATAGCTGTCATGGGTAAATCACTGGAAATATGTAAACTGAGAGATGTGACTGTGATTTTTGGATAATGACATGTCGTTATTAGTCACATGTACATCGAAACACAGGGCAATGCATCTTTTGCGTAGAGTGTTCTGGGGGCAGCCCGCAAGTGCCGTCATGCTTCCGGCGCCAACATAGCATGCCCACAACTTCCTAACCCTTACATCTTTGGAATGTGGGAGGAAACTAGAGCACCTGGAGGAAACCCACGCAGTCATGGGGAGAACATACAAACTCCTTACAGATAGCGGTGGGAATTGAACCTGGGTCATTGGCACTGTAATAGTGTTACGCTAACTGCTACACTACCGTGCCTGCCCCTAATTGGAATATGTTATGGAGCAGTTGAATGTAGGACAGGTGGCTGAGAGAAGCTGTTGCTAAGTGAGTAATGGGGATGTATAGTAAAGGGCAGTATATGAGTATAGTGATGCATTTGTTAGCAGTTAGGATTTGTTAAGGTATTGACTGATCTCATCCACATTGGTAACATCATTTAGTTTTCGCAGCACTACATCAAAGTCCTAAGTGCCTTTGCTAATACTCTTGCCCTTCTTGGCCATTCCCTTCCACTGCCACCATACCTATTCTGGTGGCCCATTTGAGTCTCCAGGGTTGGAGGACCTCTTGTCTCCTCTTTAACTTTTCAATTTAACTAACAGATCAATTGTAATTCCAATATCAAGGGGCCTGCTCTCATGAACAAAAAGGCTTAATATCTCCAGTGTGGAGAAGTTGGTTCCCAGATAGCTTATACTCTGAATTCCTAAAAGAACCTAAGAGGGTGCTTGCAATCTGGAAAACACAACCTGAGAAAGCAGTGGAGTCAGGTATTCTCACAACACTTAAGAAGTACTTGGATGAGCACTTGAATCAATCAGGTAGAGTAGGCATGGGCTAGGCAAATGGCTAGGTACTTGATCGTCAGCATGGACATGGTGCACCAAAGAGCCTGTTCCTGTGGTGTATTTTTCTATGCTTCTAAAAGTGGGAGTGGAGATGGGAGAAGAGCTTGTCATAGTCTTCCAATCCTCCTTAGATACAGGAGAAGTACTGGAGGATTGAAAAATGGCAAATGTGGTACCCTTGTTCGAGAAAGACATTATGAGTAACAAGAGGCTAGTCCCTTTTAGACCAGTGATAAATGGGATTTTAGAAGCAATAATCAGGGAAAGTGTTAGCAGAGATGGAGAGACTTGAGCTAATTAAGGATAGGATCTATAAAGGTATATCTTGTCTGACTAAACTCATTGAATTTTTTTTTGATGAACTGAGAAAATGAATAAAGGCAATAAAGTGAATGTCATTTAAATGTATTTTAGAAAGTGCATGACAAAGTACCTCATAAAAAGCTGGTTGACAAAACTGCAGCTTATGGAATAGGAGAGGTTGTGTCGGCTTGGATGAAGATTTAGCCTAAGGACATCGTGGTAATTGTTTGTTTTTCAGATTGGTTTGCAGTAGTCAGCACCATGACCTGTGTGTTTGCTTTATATACAGCAATTTGAATATTGGAAATAAGGGTAAAACGTCAAAATTTGCCAAAGATACTCATCTTAGAGATGTGGTAAACAACAGGATCAATAGCAATCAACAGCGGGAGCAAATAAGTGGTAGGTGGAATTTAAAGCAGATGGAATGGAAATAGGCAATATAGACTTAACAGTTCTAAAGAGTGTGCAGGAACAGAGGATCCCAAGGCTTCATGCACGTAGATCTTTGAAAGTGACAAGACACATTAAGAGAATCATTAGCAAAGCATATGGTGCCTTGGGCTTTATAAATAGAAATATTGAGAACAAATGCTGGGTAGTTATGCTGAACATTTATGAAGTTCTGGTTAGGCAACAGCCAGAGTACTGCTTCCAGTTCTTGGTCTCCACACATTAGGAATGATGTGAAAGTTCTTGGGAAGGTGCAGTGATTTATCAGGATGATTCCAGAGATATGGTAGAGAAAGAAAGGCAATTTCCATAAGCTGATATTACTTGGGGCCATAGTGTTAGGTGCAAGAGATACAGTGGGTATGTGAGGAAGAAGATTTTTATGCAACCAGTGGTAATGACCTGGAATTTTTTGCCTAAGGGCGGGGTGGGGGGGGGGTGTGGGTGGTTGTTGGAAGTGGCGATGATCACTGATTTCAGAAAGAAATTGCACATACACTTAAAGTAATAAACTTATAGGGCTTTGGGGAGAGAATGAGGAATGGAATTGTTCAGACTGATCTATAAACACCCCAAATGGGCTCCTTCTGTACCAAAATAAGTCTATAACTTTACGTAAGGTGGTGTGGTCATATCTATACATGGTCATATATTCAAGAAAGAAACATTAGGGTATGTAACATGATCCCACACTTGGAATGAATTTCTGAAGTTTAAGTTATTAAAAACCATTAAAAACATTTAGCAACATTCAAAAACCTAAAAAAAGTTAAACTTCTATAGAAACATTTATGCCCTTTTAAATACTTGAAACTATTCTAGCTTTGTAAAACAGTCTGAATTAATCATGCACTAGATAGAATTTTATTTATCGTCTTTGAGTGATTTAAAACATATTCATAATAAGGGAAATGTTTATTTAAATTAGCAAATTATTTAAAATCTGCACCTGAATTTTACATAGCTGCTTGATTTTGCTAAGTTCTCTCACCACACAAGGATACTCCTTTTACCTGCTCAGACCTGATGGAAGCATGTTACTGAGATAAATACTGGGCAATTAGCACACGCTTCTCACTCCCTCATTGAAATCCACATTGATTTTAATGTTGGGGCACAACCTGCAAAGTTGTGTTATATTACTGACAGCATGGTAGTGTAGTGGTTAGCGTGACACTATTACAGTGCCAGCGATCTGGGTTCGATTCCCGTCGCTGTCTGTAAGGAGTTTGTACATTCTCCCGTGTTTGCGTGGGTTTCCTCCGGGTGCTACAGTTTCCTCCCACATTGCAAAGACGTACGGGTAGGTTAATTTGGGTTTAAAATGGGCGGTGCGGACTCATTGGGCCGGAAGGGCCTGTTACCACGCTGTAAATACAATTTAAAAAAAATTAATTTCAAGAATTTTGCATTTGAACACTAATCATCTTGTTATCATTACTACTCCAGAAATTGACTCCATAACTGTAACTATAACTCAAACGTCTGTTCAACTAGGTTATGTCACAGTTCATGCGTCACTGCATCCTGATTTAGAAGCACATTGCTGATCCTTAACACTTAATTGGTCTAAATTTTGGAATTCTCTGCCAGAAGGATTGCAACAATTCAAACCACAAGCTTTACAATGGAAACTAAGGACGAACAATAAATGCTGGTTAGCCAGCAATATGCACATCCTGAAAAAAGTGAAGAAGAATAAGGTTAGTTATTCCATTATCTGACTTTTCAAACTACTTTTCTCTTCCTTCTTCCTCATGTACTTTCTAATTTTTATTCAAGAAGATCTCTGCTTTTAATTTTGACTACAGGTTGGCTCAAGCTTCATATTTATACCACTCTTTAGTTGAAAAGTTGTTTCTAAATTGCCTGTTGGGTTTATTATTCATTGACCCATATAAATGGCTATTTGTTTCGAATTCCCCTGTAAGTGAAAACATCTTTTTTGTATCTGCCCCAACAAAATCTTTGTCTTTAAAGACCACTATCAGGTTGTTCATTTCTCTTTTCTAGAGAAAAGAACCATAGTTTCATCAGCTTTTCCTGATAAATATTTATTTTTCATTCTTGTATCATTCTTTGGAACCCATTTTGCATTCTCCCTGGTGTCTTTATACCTTTTTTTATAATTGACAATCAGAAATCTGCATAGTACCTTTAACAGTTTTTCAAAACTTCCCTGTTTTTCTATTCCTCTAGGAATGAACCACAGGTTTTGGTTTGCCTTTTTATATTGTGCTGAAAACTCAATGGAGTACAGCAGAAGGAGATAATAAAGAATAAAAGCAAGAAATAAGAGAGATAATGAAAGGTGGAAAATCAGACAGTTTGGGTAATCCTTTCATTTAATTTTCCCAAGGCCTTGTAAATCAATATACCCAAGTGCTGAAACAGGAAATCTAGCTCATGCTCTTTTCACAAATACTTGCATTGTTATCGTAGTTTAGATGCTGGATTTGTCAGGATTTGCATACATTTTATCAAAAACAGCTTTCATTTTTCAGTATTTTATTGATATCATAAAATAATAAACCTGCTAGATTTTAACTATGCTGAAAAACAAATTAAAATGACCAAAAAGTATCAGTGTTGAAGTGTATGCTTTACTGTTTGGCTTTCATTTTCATCCATTTGAGTTACTGTATCTGATTGGCATCAGTGGAAGCACATAAAAACTTATCCTGTTTGGTTGACAGGCAAATGATCTAAATATCTGTTCCATATCATCCCTAAGTCTGTATTTCCAACTACAGCGTGTTTCTTTGGTGACAGTGGGAATTAATCAAATTATGCACTCTTGTGAAATTGGCATCATTTTCATTTGTTCATGTGGAACAATTTTGAAAGAATTAAAAATTCCCATCACCTCTGAAAATGAAAAGATAATGGCATATCTTTCGAATTTCATCGAACATAAACAAGACTGAGCTGTACTCATTGGAAAATTTATAACGTTAAATGGCTGTTGCTATTTCTCTCACTCCCAGTTAAATGCCTTGCTGAATCAATTCATTATTCAAAGATGTACTGCACCAATATTAAATGGGATGCTTGAATGACTTGAATGGAGGCAATATGTATTCAGGTTTTGTTTCTTCCACTCTTATCTAGTGTTTTTCATTCACAGAAACGGATAGTAAAGGATCTAAAAAATACAAGAACATGCTATTCAAAACAAAAGAAACGTACACAAAAAAATCATCCTTTCTTGAACAATATCACAGGCAACCTTGATTCCCATTAACTTCAACTTTACCAGGGCTCTTGTTGTTCAAACTTAATCATACCGTGGTGTCAAGCAGTCACAGTAATCCTACCTCTGTAATTCAATTGTTTTGGCCATGTTTATATAGCCAACCACATTGAGCATAATTGACCTAGTAAGTAGTTGAAGATGCTTCCAAATGTTACAGCTGTGTCTTTTTCAGGGAATCTCTCTCTCCTATTAATTATTTCTGACTGGATGTGGCAGAACTGAAGAGCTTTGGTTGGATTCATTGGTTGTGGGATTGCTTAGCTCTTCACTATCATGTTACCTCTACTGCTAACCTGCATGTAATCATGTACTGTAGATTCATAAAGTTGGTACTTCATTTTCAGATTTTCAGAAACACTGCTCCTGGCATGGTCTGCTGCATTTCCTACTAAATCAGGATTGGCTATCCGGTTTGATGGTAATAATTGAGTGAGGAATATTCTGTGGCATAAGGTTATAATATTTGAGCATAATATAATTCTGCAGCTACTGAAAGTTTACAAAGCTTCAGGGATAAACAACTTTGAGTTTCTAGATCTGTTTTTAATCTACTCCATCCAACACAACAGAAAATATCTCTGTTTTGGAGATGGGACTTCACTTGATCACACTTTCTAACACTGTTCTGAACAGTGGGAGGTAGAGTGGTGGCCATGTATCAACTAGTTGTTTTTTCTTCCTTCTGTTTGTTCTCTCACCACCTGCAGTGAGTCTAATGTGACAGTTATGTCCTTCAAAATTTAGCCTGTTTGGTCAGTGGTAGCACAACAAAGTCACTCTTGGTCATTGATATTTAAGTCACCAAACTATGCCCGTGCTAGCCTCAATCTTCATTTGATATGGTGTTCAACATGGAAGAGTACTGATCTGAGAGCTGAAGGAGGGTGATAGGTGGTAATCAGCAGGTAGTAACTTTTACACGTTTGACCTGATACCATAAAACTTCATGGGTATTTTGGAAAGGGACTTCAATGAATACAATGCCTAATTCAAATCAGGTAGTCTGTCTGGTTTTAATAATATTGTAATTTTAAAAAATATTTTGATATCACTGCTAAAACATTCAGATGGCCATTAAGAACCAAGTACATTGCTGTGGGTTTCAAGTCAAACAGATCAGACTAGATCAGGACATGTCCTTAGATATTCACCCCTGGATGGTGGCTCTGAACACTTTAAATGGTAACAGTTGCTGTTGTGATCAATGGAACTTTATTTCAGATGCAGGAGTGGAACAGCTGCTTTTACATAGTGTATTTAGTGCTAATGCTTGGGGATAAGCTTCTAGACACATTGCCAAAGAATATTAGTGAAAATTAGTGGATTTTTTCAATAATTTGGATGGTGGTGCTGTTCAATAATTAGGATATCGAATAAAAAAAACCTTTTCATGTGGAACAAACCTCATTTCTACCAGCTGCAAAAATCTATCAGAGGTGTACAGAAATGTTGGATTCTTTTTATTGCCAGGATCATCAAAAGTGCTGATGCACATTTGAGTACACAATTTTAAAAATGTGCAAGAATCTTTTGGGTTTCAAAATGAGATGCATGTTAAAATGTAACCAGAATTTTAATTTGCTTCTTGGTAAGATCACTCATTGGATGCTTAGAGTCATAGAGTCATAGAGCAAGAGAGCACGGATACAGGCCCTTCGGCCCAATGAGTCCATGCTGACCATGGTGCCCACTCATCTAGTCCCAATTCCCTGCATTTGGCCCATATCCCTCCAAGCCCCGCCCCTCCAAGTGCTTCTTAAATTATACTATTGTACCTGCCTCAAACACTTGCACTGGCAGCTTATTCCATATTCTGTATCAAAAAGTTGCCTCTCAAGTCCCTTTTAAATCTTTCACCTCTCACCCTAAGTCTAGCCCCCTGATTTTGGACTCCCCTACCCTGCGGAAAAGACTGCTACTGTCCACCTTATCTGTGCATCTCATGATTTTATAAACCTTTATAAGGTCACCCCTCATTCTCCTACACTCCAAGGAATAAAGACCTAACCTGGCCAACCTCTCCCTGTAACTCAGACCCTCTAGTCCTGGCAACATCCTTGTAAACCTTTTCTGTGTTCTATCCAGTTTAACCACATCTTTCCTATAACAGGGTGACCAAAACTGTACACAGTACTCCAAGTACGGCCTCACCAACAACATATACAACTGCAACATAATGTTCCAATTCCTATATTCAATGCCTTGACTGATGAAGGACAGCTTGCTAAACACCTTTTCACCACCCTGTCTACCCGCTTTCAATGAACTATGCACTTGTACTCCTAATTGCATCTGTTCCATTGCATTCCCTAGTGCCCTACCATTATCATAAAGGTACAAGTATCAAAATGCTGCTTCATACACTTTTACTTTTTCATCAAAATAATAAATAGAGAATAAGTGATCATTTATTATTTCTATGTAGGATGTGGAAATACTGTGTACTTGATTTTGTATGACAATTATTTTTTTCTTTATAATAACATTTTCAATATAACTTACTTTTGAAAATCAGGTGATCTACCAATCATACTTTCAAACTCTACAAATGATAACATGTCATCATTATTTAAATCTCCTTCATCTAAGATCTGTTAGGGATTTAAAGAAATGAAAAGTATTGTTATAAAATATAATAGTAAATTATTTGGCTTGTATACATAATATTTTTATGCCTAAGTCTGGTGGTAAGTTAAATTATAAGATAAGCTAATTGATTAAAATAATGACATTTACATTTTATTTATTACTTTGTAATTTGGAACTGTAAACTAAATTCATCATTTAATTATTGGACCAATTGTTAATTTGGCAAATGGTGGATTTAACAATAAGTGATTAAAGGCTATGCATATATTTCTTACATTCCAGTTAAAAATTGGGATCAGGAAAATGAAATTTTAATGAGATAAAACTCATACCCCTATTACTTAATGAACACTTATGAAAAATGTTCTGACTCTCTTTCATAAAATTTTAGTTTTACAAATTGAGAAACCAGGAACTTCAACAAGGTAGTAGGTATAGCAGTCTTTAGAGAAGTGCTGTAATTGATAGAAAAAAGATTTTCTGATACAGCATGCAAGTCAGGAAGAGCTGAGGAGTCTGCAGTTAACTTGTGAGTATATTTGCAACACTGCTGCAATCATAGAAAGCAGCCACTTATGTACTGCAGTTGGGAGCTTCCTGAACTGACTGTGGCGTGAATAGTAGCATCACTTAGGAATACTTATACTGGGGCCATGTAGGCTCTAGACTTAACTAGGTCCTATGCTTTGGATGATGGGAGAACAAATAGACATGGATCTTTTACATCCTATTCTACCACAGATCTATGTGAGTCTGGAATAGTAGCTCAATAACAGATGTCATTGTGTAAATGGAAGGAAACATGTTATCATCTCTCAAGATGCTAGCATGTTTGGATCCATCCTGGTTCTAGAATTCTAGCTGTATCATTTCTTCTACTAGGTGCTGAGATGCTGTTGCCTGCAGCCAGCGTTAGATCCAAGAAATAAATGGCCAAGAGTACCTCAATATTACTTGATAGGGCCATAGCAGTTTCAGCTCCTCTCAGCAGCAACTATTAACAGCACTAGGAATAACTAATTTGTACATAACTATAATCCTTCCTGAAACCCTTGAGAGTAATAATAAAAATGACTCGAACAGAACATAGAACATTACAGCACAGTACAGGCCCTTTGGCCCACGATGTTGTGCCGATATTTTATCCTGCTCTTTAAATGCTGTGGAATTTAAAACTGAATTTGTGAGTTCTGTGAAATACAACAAATGTGATCAGAGGTGATCTTGTTGAAGATTGAAACTCTAAGAATGAAGATATCACAGGAGATAGAGATTGCAAAAGTGACTGAATACGCATCAGAAACTTTAGAGGTAAATGTTTAGGGAGGACAGGAGATTGGTGAAGTAGGAAGAGAGAAGATAAAAATTAAATGTGTGAGAAGTTTGGGGTAAAGCTTGAAAGAGCAATAGTTAAATTTACTAGAAAGGTAGGAGAAGTGAGATGCCTGAAATAAGAATAGGTGTCTGAAGACTAGTGAGAGGTCAGACTTTAACCTAACAAAAAAGATCATGCTGCCAAAATGGTGGTTTGGGCAGACTGGGTGAACACAGAACAAAATAACTTTCTTTATAAAGGACGAAAAGACTCCCTTACAAAATTCTAGGATTGGAATTAGCTAAAGGAAGATATGAAATGTCATATAAATAAAAATAGTACCAGTTTAGCGTAGTTTTGGGGACTTTTAAATGAGGACTACTGTCTTAAATTATGACAAAATTAGGTTATGTAGTTACTCACATTCTGAGTCAAGTCTACTATGTTTGGTTCATCCATCAACCCGTTAGTCAAACGAAGTATGACGTTTCGTATGTCTTCTTGATCAATGTAGTTATTTCCATTTAAATCTATGTGAAAAGTAGTTTATTAAAATACAGCCTGGTAAACAAATATCTATATTAAACTTTCCATAAATACAGCTGCAAAATTAGCACACAAAGGAGAAGAATGTTATAAAAAATGAAAATAAAATGTTGACTTTAGTTTTAGTATTATTAAAGTCCTATTCATGTAGTTATTGGTGGAATAGTTTCATCAATAATTAAGAAGTTGCATTTGGTAAGTCTAGCCAATCTTTTGATATCTCTGGGAATAGCATTCTCAACATTATGTGCATCATTAATTACCAAAACTAATTTGCAAAAGAAAGCATTATAAAGCGCATTAATAATGTTACGTATTATCGAGACTTCCTCTCCACCTTTGAGGATGATGTTTTTTATTTGTTTTTAAATTTTTAAATTAGATAAAGCTTCATAATGGAAATTAGGACTGCAAACTCCAACTACCTAAGCGCCCATTGTTTGACTAATACAGGGGCCAATTTGCTTTCAATATGGCATCCAATGTATATGCAGATTTGAAAGTTAACATGAAGGTGCAGCAAGCAATTAGGAAGGCAAATGGTATATTGGCCTTTATTAAGACAGGATTTGAGTACAAGACAAAATATATTCTTACTGAAGTTAGAAAGGGTCTTGGTAAGACCACAGCTGTAGTACAGTGTACAGTTTATGGAGTGTTGTAGAACAGAAAGACCGAGGGGTACAGGTACATAGTTGCCTGAAAGTGGCGACACCAGTAGATGATGTAAGAAGGAATTTGACATGCTTGCCTTCATTGGTCAAGGTACTGAATACAGGAGATGGGACATCATGTTGTAACTGTATAAGACCACACAGAATATTATGCACAGTTCTGGTCACCCAGCTGTAGGAAGGATGGCATTAAGCTGGAAAAGGTGCAGAAAAGATCCGTGAGGATGTAACCAGGACTGGAGGACTTGAGTTACAAGGAGAGGCTGAATAGGCTGGGACTTTTTCCCCTGGAGCATAGGATAAGGTGGATGGTCACAGTCTTTTTCCCAGGGCAGTGGAGTCTAAAACCAAAGGACATAGATTTAAGGTAAGACAGGAAATATTTAAAAGGGACCAGAGGGGCAAGTTTTTCACACAAAGTACGGTGGGTATATGGAATGAGGTGCCAGAGGAAGCTGTCGAGGTGGATACAATTGCAATGTTTAAAAGACATTTAAACAGGTACATGGATAGCAAATGTTTCGAGGATTATGGGTCAAATGCTAGGCAAATGGGACCAACTTAGATAGACATCTTGGTTGGCATGGATGAGTTGGGCCAAAGGGCCTGTTTCTTTGCTCTATAAGTCTATGACTCTTTGTCTCTCCAATAAAGCCCAGGATGCCCTATGGCACAATAAATGCTTTCTTATTCTTCACCCTTTTCTTATTCAGAACGTATAGATGCAGTTCTTCACTAGGTAGGCAGGATACATTGCCCTCATACAAATCATTGATATAGATTGTGAACAGCTAGGCCCTAGTAACAATCCCTGTTTCACTCCACCAATTAGAACTTTTAACTCAAAAATTATTTCTACCTTAATTATCCTTCAGAAAACAATCCTCAATTCATTCCAGAATATTACCCTTAATCTAATGAGCTCTAAACTTGTTTAGTAAATTTTGGTTCAAAAGCTTTCTGAAATAACAAGTACATCTCATCCATTAGTTCTTCTTTGTATATTCTGCTTGTTACAACCAGAAAAAAGACAACGTATTTGTCAAACATGAATTTCCTTTCATAAATCCACAATGATTCTCCACAATCATCCACAATAAATCCTCACCGAATGATTTGTACAACTTCTTTAATAGTTTCACACATTTTCCCAAATACTGATATCAGGCTATTTAGACTGTAATTCTCAGCTTTCTATCACTACTTGAATAATGGGATTACATTTACTATTTTCCAATCTCTTGGAACTCTTCTAGAATCTCTGGAATTCTGGAAGAAGGCAGCTGGTGCATCCTTTACCTCCAATGCCACTGCCTTCAAAACCCTAAGAAGTAGGAATCGGGAATTTTTCATCTTTTAGCCCCAATAATTTTCCAATACTTTATTTTTCACTAAAGCAATTTTTTTTCAGCATTCTCACCAGACTTGCTTTCCTCCACTATTTCTAGGAGGAAACTGATAAAATATTTATGTAACTTTGCTGTCATTTCCTAACTTCTCAATATAATTTCACTTGTTTCAGTCTGTGAGGGATCCACATTAACTTTTTCTTTACATAGCTATAGAATTTTTTATGGACTGTTTTTATACTTCACATGTGATTACCCAAGTACTTTCTCTTTCTTTATCAATGCCTTTGTTGTCCTTTGCTGAATCTTGAAAATCTCCCAATTCTCAGGATTGACTGCTCTTTTTGATAAAATTATAACCACTTTATTTTGACCCAATGCTATTTTAAATCTTTCATGTTAGCCACAGTTTGGACTAGTTCTCCTGCTTAGATTTAGGACCTTAAAAAGGGATAGGTATTGCTTTTTTACTGTCAGACCTGATAATGTAGTCACCCAGAGCTTATAATTATAGCCAAAGTTAATGCATACTTCACACAATAGCGACAAGACAGTGTTAAGGTCATATAAACAACTCAGGCTATGAAAATCAGTGAACTCTTTGCTATAAGCCTGCAGTATGTTTCTGGTAATGCTGCACCAACTAGTTATCCAGATTTCAATAAAAAAGGAAATTTTCTCCACGATGAATTAAGCTTGATAAAATTCTGCTTTGTTAAATCCTTACATAAATTGTATTAATTTCTTACCCTGTATTGAATGAAAACTAAAGGTCAATCTCTTTTGGTTATCATTGTTTATGCTCAGAATAAGACAAAAATAAATCAGTAAAAACATACCAAAGATTTGAAACGCGTAGTCAATTTTTACAGCAAGTGATGCATTTGCACTAAAGGCTGAGAACATTTCCAGGAAGTCTTCAAATGAAAATAATCCATTTTTATTTGTACTAAACACCTTACAGATTTGGTCCCGAAATGGATTCACCTGTTTCAGATAATCATAGTTGATTTCTACCAATAGCTTAAGAGTTAAACATTAAAATTTTAACCAAGACTAATAAAATTACTAATGGTTACATTTTCTTTTCATTTAGCAAGAACACTTGGTGAGCTCTTGATAAATAAATTTGCAATTAGAGGACATGAAATTAAGGTTAGAGGGGGCACGTTCAAAGGAGATTTGTGGGGCGAGTTTTTTACACAGAGAATTGTGGGTGCCTGGAATGCGCTACCTGGGGTGGTTGTGGAGGCAAATATGATAGGGGCATTCAAGAGACTCTTAGATAGGCACATAAATGTGTGGGAAATGTAAGGATATGGATAGTTAGGCAGAAGGGATTAGTTTAGTTGGGCATTTGATTACTAATGTAATTAGATCGGCATAACATTGTGGGCTGAAGGGCCTGTTCCGTGCTGTACTGTTCTATGTTCTATTAACAACCAATCTTATCAATTCCAATGCACTTGGCAACTCCTTGTAGGCCACCTATTTGAGGATATGCAAAGCTATTCTGATAAATGCTGATATCTTGCCTGTGGCTAGGGGAATCTAGTACATCTGACTTCCACTTTGTTTGAGTGGCTGGTGAAGGAGAAGATGTGCTAAATCATACCACTTTCCTTATGTCACTAAGCTCAGGTGGGCCTAGAATCTTTCACTCCCATTAGGTTACTGACATCACCTACAAATTCATCTTATGAGGGACTTGTTCCAGATGGCTGCATCATTATAAGGTATATTTCCAAGCTGATAACATCCAGACTAGTATATTGCATTAAGGCTGCCCACTCAATGAAAGCACAAGTTATTCAACACATTGTATAGCTCATATGTAATTCCAGCTCCTTTTTTAATGACTGGATCTCTGTACTTCCTGTACTTCATATTTGTGTCCTTTTCAACAGAACTCTAAGAAAGCTATGTCCTACAAATGAGCTGTCTCAGGAGATGTTCCTGCCAGCAGCACCTAGAGTTGGTTAATTTCACTGTTTAACACATTGGGGATCCCAGTGTTTAAGCTGATTTTGAACATGGGCAACTCTGAATCCTCAGAAACACTATTATTCTCTTAAATATCAGAGACATTCAGAAACACAGTCTTTGAGAGGTTTAACTGCTAAGGCGGGGACATGTATTGTCAAAATGGAGGTAGGAACATGAGTTTATTGTTGAGAGCACAGAGGCTGATGGCAATTATGCAGAAAATCCAAGCCTTTAAAAAATTTTATTAGAACATGATATTAATGCATTAAAAAGATAATGTATTAACTTTGTTATTCATGTGATTAAGTATGATTAATTGGCAACTTGAACTTGGATATAGGGGTATAGTTTCAAAGTTTATATTTGATACAAAATGGAAGTTAACAATAAGGTAGCAGATTTCAGACAGAACCTGATGAAATGGGAAGATAGAATTTAACAAAGAACTTTGGGGTGAAGCCTAAGGAAAGAAGAACAAAGGGGATCATATAAACTAATGGTTATGTTTTAGAGAGGTTGCTGGAACAGAGACTCGGAGATTACAAATTACAAAGCACTTAAACTTTATTTAAACTTTATTTATACAGCACGGTAACAGGCCCTTCCTGGGACTTCAATACATACAAGGCATGCCCTCTCACACTAAGCTACATCCCCACTGCTGCTTTTCTAAGCAAGGAAACAGGACATTCACCCCACCAAGTCCATGCCAACCACTGAACAACCATTTATACTGAGCCCATTTTCTCCCCATATTCCCATCAACTACCACTCATCTGCACATCAGGGGGCAATTTATATCAGCCAATTAATCCACCAACTCTCATGCCTTTGGGATGTGGGAGGAAACCGCAGCACCTGGGAGAAACCCACGTGGTCACAGGAAGAACGAGCAAACTCCACACACACACACACACACACACACACACACACACACACACACACACACACACACACACACACACACACACACACACACACACACACACACACACACACACACACACACACAAAGCGCCCAAGGTCAGGATTGTCCCGGGTCCCTTGGAACTGCAAGGCAGCGGATCTACCTGCTGCGCCATGGTGCGGCCTCATAAAGCATCGAAACAAATTACTCAGACTGGCATCATACCAGTGCTTGTACACCTCATGAGTCTCCACTTGCCTTTCTTCATCTAGCCCTATTATTATTATTTCTACCTTTTCCTTTCTGCCTCAGATGCTTCTTCAGCTTTCACATTAATGCATCTACATCACTCTGTGTGAAGTACTAGGTTTATTGGTGACTATCTTGTATTTATAATAGCTCTCTGCATTTATCCTAACAAGCCATTTTATAATCTATTAGATCATCCTTCAGACTTACCGTTTTAGAGAAAATAACCTCAGTCAGTTCAATATTTCTTGAAAACAGTAGCTTCTCATGTCTTAATCTTCTCCAGTCCCTCTATGTCCATTTCATAAAATGATTAGAACTGATCACAATAATTTAAGTGTAATCTAACCAAGTTTCTATATGTTTAACATAAATGTATGTTTAACATAAACACGATCCTTTTAGAGTTTTTTGAAGAGGTAACCAAAAAGGTAGTGGATGTTGTCAATTTGGACTTCAGCAAGACCTTCGACAAGGTCCCACATTGTAGGCTGGTTTGGAAGGTTAGGTCCCATGGAATCCAGGGAGAGCTGGTTAGGTGGATTCAAAATTGGCTTGGAGGTAGGAAGCAGAGGGTGGTGGTTGAAGGTTGTTTCTCGAAATAGAGACCAGTGACTAGTGGTGTGCCGCAGGGCTTGGTGTTGGGACCCTTGTTATTCATTTTTTATATGTGATTTGGATGTGAATGCACAAGGCTTGATCAGTAAGTTTGCAGATGACATGAATTTAGGAGGTGTTGTTGATAGTGAAGAAGGTTATTGTAGATTACAGGGGGATCTTGATCAGTTAGGGAAGTGGGCCAAAGAGTGGCAAATGGATTTCAATACAGATAAGTGTGAGGTGATGCAGTTTGGAAAGTCAAACCAGCGTAGGACTTATACTATGAATGGTAGGGCACTCGGGAGCAGAGGGACCTAGGAGTACAAGCGCATAGTTCACTGAAAGTGGCGTCACAGGTAGACAGGGTGGTGAAAAAGGCGTTTAGCATGTTGACCTTCATCAGTCAGGATACTGAGTATAGGAGATGAGACATTATGTTGCGGTAGTATAAGTCATTTGTGAGGTCGCACTTGGAGTACTGTGTACAGTTTTGGTCACCCTGTTATAGGAAATATGTGTTTAAACTGGAAAGAATCCAGGCCCACCTGAACTTAGTGACATAAGGAAAGTAGTATGATTTAGCACATCTTCTCCTTCACCAGCCACTCAGACAATGTATTACAGTATTAGGAAGTCAGTGGGGATATTGTCTTGGTGCCCAAGATGTCACAAACTTTGTTACATTGATGGCTGCTCTCTGTTTTCTCACTTGCCTTTATTCAATACTTGTGGAACCAGAGTCCAGAATTGGAAATGTAGTTAGATGTGTGGCCGGAGCTGGAGCCGGGGTTCAGGACCATGGTAAAGTGTGCAGCATAATTGTTAATAGATGTAAACGGCCACAATGATACCTTGCACTTTTTAAGATATCTGGCAATTGAAACAGAGTAATGATAATGCTGATTCTTGCTGACCTTGATGGACTTATCTTTGTGGTGAAAAAGTTTTTCTGTGACACTCTAATCTAGTGGTGAAAGTTCAACAGTTGACATGTTATCTCCTTTGGACGCCTGAAAAGTTTCTGTGATTTAGAAGGTGAAGGAAAGGGACCTTTAATCATAAAATGTGGTTAAATGCTTAACTGCACTTATATGTCATAAATGTACACCAAATGATACAATTGATTGCAGATGCATCTCAATAGGCATTACTCCTCTGTGAGGTCAAAGTACATCTAACACAATAGATTTATTTTATCGAGCAGTTTCTAATCTCAGATTATACTTCAATAAAGTCTGAGCTGGTATTCACTTCCATCAGTGATATGCAGTAAAACAGCCTAAAGGCAGCCTGTGGCCCATTTTTCAAGTCTATAAATTGCCTGATACCTCTTGTACACTATTAATTTAATTCTGGCTCTTTAGATGAGCTAGTCATTATTTCTTTGTTAGTATTTCACAAGATCACAAGATCACAAGACAAGGGAGCAGAAGCAGGCCATTCGGCCCATCGAGTCTGCTCCAAGGAAAGGGAAATAGAAATGAGAAATGGGGACTGGGGGAAGAAGAAGAAAAAAAAACTATTCTAATCCCAATTACCGGCCTTATCCCCATATCCCTTGATATCCTGACTATTTAGATATCTATCTATCTCCTCCTTGAACGCCCCCACTGATCTGGCCTCCACTGCTGTACATGGCAAGGAGTTCCACAAATTCACCACCCTCTGGCTAAAGAAATTTTTCCTCATCTCTGTTTTGAAACTGTACCCTCTAATTCTAAGATTGTGCCCTCTGGTCCTGGACTCACCCACCAAGGGAAACAGCCTAGCCACATTTACTCTGTCCTTTCCTATCAATATTTTAAATATCGCTATGAGGTCCCCTCTCATTCTTCTGTACTCCAGCGAGTACAGTCCAAGAGCCGACAAACGCTCCTCATACGTAAGCCCTTTCATTCCTGGAATCATCCTCGTAAATGTCCTCTGAACCCTCTCCAACATCAACACATCCTTCCTAAGATGTGGGGCCCAAAACTGCGCACAATATTCCAAATGAGGCCTCACTAGTGCCCCGTAGAGCCACATCAACACTTCCTTACTTTTATACACTATACCTCTCATCCAACAAAAAAAAACTGCCTCATTCACTTATGTTGTACAATAATATTAAAATGCTGATTGGCAGAACATCATTTTAAGGCAACTAAACACTAGTATAACTGCATTTAGTATATATGCATTTTTTGTGATTGAAATAAAATTTAATTATGATGAAGAGCCTGATTTTACCTTCCACTGGCTGTGGAAATCCTGCTGAAGAAATACATCTGAGGTAGAGATATTTACCCATTTCTTTGCTGCACTGATCTGACCAACTACAATTTTATATTATAGGTGACAAGAACACCTAGCTCAAGTTTATCTTTAAAAGCATATATCAGGTTAAAATTATGGCACTGGAGTCCTGCCTGCTTATTTAACTGGCAAGTTCACTGTTAGGCAAAATCCAGATGGATAATTTTTAATCAAAAAAATGTTTTCTTGTGGATCAGAATGGGACAGAGTTGCAAATTTGTTTCAGAGATGTTACTGAAGCGCACAAGAGTTAATAATGGAACAGAGGGAAGAAATATTCAAAGATTGGATGTGATGCATTTACCACTGTAGGCTTCAGATCAGATGAAGGGCCATCAGGAGATAAGTGCTGGGAGTGCAATTGAATACACAAAGTTGCCTAGAGATCACCCCTTCCATGGGAACACATCATTGCCATTACGATTGCTTTCCTAGACCTAACCACAGCTTTCCCTTGGTGATCCCCTGAAGCAACTATACTACATCTTAAGGGAGAGAAATCTTGCCCATTTTATCATTTAAGATAAGATATCTTTATTAGTCACATGTACATCGAAACACACGATGAAATGCATCTTTTTGCATAGAGTCTTCTGGGGGCGCAGCCTGACAGTGTTCTGAAGGGGAGAAGAACTGTACAATGGTCCTGACAGAGGAAAATACAACTTGTTATAGGAACTACATGGCAGTTTCATTATCTGCATTTTTCATTGTTTCCTGCAGCTACCCTACTTTGTTCTCGCAGGAATGTGAAGGAGAATCTCATCTACCTCTCAAATGTATTATTACATTCCAGTTCAAAATAACAGCTGTATTCTGTGCCTCGTATGAAGAATGCAATGACTTATCAGCTGCTTATTGGCATTGTAAACCTTAGTGGTAAATGCATTGCATAGTTATTCTGAAATATGCAGATTAAACTGTTTCAGGCATGTTCAACAAGTCATCACTAAGTTAGTTGATCAGAAACAGATGTTGTAAACTGACTACGACAAATGATCTCAGTAGTCCCTTAACTGGGAATTTACTTCCGACATTTATCCATTAATCGATAGTAGGAACTACTCATGGGTCTTGTAATATGCAAGCTTACTTTCTAGCAACTGAAATTGGGTTAGATTAATAAAGCAGAAAACATCAGAGACTGAAGATTGAAAAGGTGTATGTACATCTGAGTAAGAAAAGAAATGGAGACTAGATGGGTAGCAGTATCAATATATAGGTGGAGTGATAAATGCACAAATAACTTAATAAAAAGCAGATCACATAAAAGATCATCACAATAATCTTCCACAATAAAGTAAGTTATTGAAATCAGTCTAGGCTCAAGACAGGAAAATGTCTGTTTGGGTGATTAAATGCTAATAGCCTCTAGCACAGCAGCCCAGAATGGGAGAAAAAGAATTAAAATGCAGTTCTTAAAATGATCCGTACAATTAAAATAGAACATTGAACAATACAGCACAGAAACACGCCCTTTGGCCCATGATGTTGTGCCAAACTAATTAAGCTAATGATGCCTAAATAAACTAATACCTTCTGCCTGCACATGGTCCATATCCCCCCATTCTCTGCGCATTCATGTGCCTATCTAAGAGCCTCTTAAATGCCTCTATTGTATCTGCCTCCACCCCCACACCTGGCAGTGCATACTAGGCACTTATCACTTTCTGTGTAAACAGCTTGCCCGGCATATCCCCTTTGAACTTTCCCCCTCTCACCTTAAATACATGTCCTCTAGTATTAGACATTTCAACCCTGGGAAAAAGATACCAGCTCTTTATTCTATCTATGCCTCAAATAATTTTATAAACTTCTATCAGGGCTTCCCTCAGCCTCTGCCACTCCAGAGAAAACAACCCAAGTTTGTCCATTCTCTCCTTATAGCACATGCCCTCTAATCTAGGCAGCATCCTGGTAAACCTCTTCTACACCCTCTCCAAAGCCTCCACATTCTTCTTCTATATTTATAAGTATTCTGACCAGAATTGAATGTAATACTCCAGATGCAGCCTAACCAGAATTTTATAAAGTTGCAATATAACTTCTGGACTCTTGAACTCAATGCATCGATCAATAAAAGCAAGTATGCCATACACCCTTTTTACCTCCCTATCAACTTGTGCGGCCACTTTCAGGGAACTATGGACTTGGACCCAAAGATCCTTCTGTACATCAATGCTGTTAAGGGTTCTGCCATTAACTGCATACTTTCCCTTTACATTTGATCTCCCAAAGTGCAACACCTCACACTTGCCTGAATTAAACTCTACCTGCCATTTCCCCACCCATATCTACAACTGATCTATATCCCGCTGTATCCTTTGGCAATCTTCTACACTATCCACAATGCCACCAATCTTTGTGTCATTTGCAAACTTACTAACCTACCCATCCACGTTTTCATCCAAATATCACAAACAGCAGAGGGCCCAGTACAGATCTCTGCGGAGCACCACTAGTCACGGACCTCCAGCCAGAACAAGATCCATCGACCACTACCCTCTGAATTCTATGGGCAAACCAATTCTGAATCCAAATGCCAAGTCTCCATGGATCCCATGCATCTTAATCTTCTGGATGAGCCTACCATGAGGGATCTTGTTCAAAAACCTGAAAATCAAAAAAAATGCAGATATTGGAAATCTAGAACAAAAACAGAAAATGCTGGAAATACTCAGCAGATGAGGTCACATCTGTGGGAAGAGAAATGGAGTCAATGTTTAGTTCAGAAACCTTTTGTCAGAACTGAAAAGGAGACAAAAGATGCTTGTAAAGCTGTAGGGAGTGTGTGGGAGCATGTACAGCTTGTAGGCACATGCTGGTAAGATTCCTGCTTTTTGTTCATTCAGGACTATTCTATTGGTTACATTAACAAGATTATTTGAAGGTGAGGGGTAATAATTCTGGTCCTAAATGGCAGTTCTTTCCAAAAAGGTTCCATTAGCAAGCAGGACTAGTGATTAATCTTCAATGGGGCCCTGGAATATTGCAAGTATTTCTGGTTCTGGATAATGCCAGGGTACAGATGATTTGATTCTGCACTATTACATGTAACTCATTGTAAGTAAAAAGGGACCCTGCTAACAGTGGTTGATAATGGACAACAGGGGTTTTATCCCTAACTTGAAGAAACAATACTGTTTGTAAGAAGTTCCTGGTAAGTCATATTACTCAAAATACAGTATATATAAATATACTGCCACTTAGCTGAAATCACTTTAAGGACACATATTTGCCATTATAGGTACAGTACAGCAAATCTCCATATTCCACACAAAATAATAGAAATACAGAGTTAAACACTTAATTAACAGAGACTTCCATACTCACCCTTAAAGCTGGAATATTGCTGACCTGTTCAGATGTAAGAAATTGTTCTTCATTGTCAGTTGCTCCATGAGTCAAATTAAGAAATGCCTTGTGAATACTGAAACATAAAATACATTTTTTTTATTAATTTGTTGACTGGAGTTCAAGAATATTAACAGGTTATGTTTTACTCCCAAGTTTCCTCTCCATGGTATCTTTCTCTACATTCCAACACTGGATGCAAAGCACTTTGGATAACCTGATGTTCCGAAAAACATTACAGAAGAGCAAGTATCTTGTTTATTTCTGTTTTACTAGGATACAATTTCAAGAACACCATCCGTCCTCCGTAATCTCACTTAAAAGAGCTGTCCTCCAGAAAATAGCCAAGATAGCTGCCAGATTTTGCGTTTTTTTTTTTCTGGCAATTCTACACCAAACTGTTGGCATTTACCTTCTGAACATATGTATATGAAAATGGAAGTCCTGAATTTGGGCCTGTCACCACACTCCACTGCTAGCTTGTGCATGAATACCAGTTACAGAGCATGAATGATGAAATTCCCCATAAGTTAATTTGGGAAATCTACTTGTGGATCCTCCATCAGGTTGGACCTGGTGCAGGAAAGGCAAGCCCAGTCATTTCAATTGAGATTTTATGGCTGTGAAGAAGGTAAAAATAAGATATATTATACCTTTTTAAATTATTTAATATTTATAAGTATTTTGGGTGATTTAGAATAAAGTAAAAGTTTGTAAAATAAAGTAAAAACATTGTAATTGTACCTGCCATGATAGCTTCCTCTGGCAACTGGTTCCATATACCCACCAACCTCTGTGTGAAAAGGTTGCCCACCAGGTCCCTTTTAAATCTTTCCCCTCTCACCTCAAATCTATGTCCTCTGGTTTTAGACTTCCTTACCCTGGGAAAAAGACTGTGACTATCCACATTATCTACACCCCTCGTGATTTTATATACCTCTATAAGGTCACTTCTCAGCCTCCTACACTCCAGGGAAAAAGTCCCAGCCTATCCTTATAACTCAAGCCCTCCAGTCCCAGTAACACCCCTGTGAATGTCTTCTGCACCCTTTCCAAGCTTAATGACATCCTTTGTATAGTTGATGACTACGGTATCATTGCCCAGTCTCATCTTATCCTCAGTTGACATCCAGACAGAGGCAATTTTCAGTAGGAAATCAGGAGACATTGATCAATAGCCTGATTTCCCTTTCCTAGCCCGGAGGCATGAGGCTAATTATAGAGCTCTAAGTGGTATCCTGACTGAGTTTAGCTAACTCACAGATCTAGAATAAAACTTGATCTTCTGATGATTATATTATATTGCAATAATGGTGGACTAGTAATTGCATTGCCCCTAAAAAAGTGCTAAGAAGGTGCTGCACAGGGATTTTGTGTGCAGCGTTGTGTAAGTGCAGTGTGCATTGGAACTACCAATTCCTTTGTTTATCATATTAGCTTGCTTTAAGTGTGACTGTGTCAGAGTGGCATATATCTGCTGGTGATCACTGATGTCAGGCTTCTACCTCTTAAAAGGAAAGTGACATTGCTATAAGTCATTGGTCATCTGGAACCACTGTATTGAAGAAACCACAGGCGGAGGAGCAGGCATTACTTTCGCAAATACAGACCTTGATATCTTAGTTAGTGAAGGAGATGTATAGAGAAGATCTGCATGCCAGGGTCAATTATGCCCCCTCTCCCCCTATTATCCCAATGTCACAGCAACCCAGGTCTGAGATGAAGTACCAAGATGAAGAACTGATCAAAGAGTTCATTGCCTGGACTGATAACCCAAGAACCCAATCCTGTCTACCTGCAAGTAGTTTAATGATCTAACACACTTGGTTAATGTTAGTAGAGACTGCAACAAATCCCATCGGCCAGCACAGCACTAATATATCCACATACTTACCACGACATAACACTCATACACACATATCCCATCTTCTTTCCTGGCATATGTGGCATCCTGCAGAACTCAATATTGAAATCCCAACTTTAAATAACTCTTTTTTTTCCTTTTTGTATCAGCACTGGTTATTTTTTTGGCTCAGTTTTTACCATTTTTTGTACAGTCAGGCCTGCTGGACATTTCCCACAGCCTCTCACTTTCCCAATTCTGATGAAGGTTCCTGTACCTGAAATGTTAATTGTTTCTCTTTCCATGGGTGCCTTACCTCTGCGTATTTCCAGCATTTCCTGTTCTTACTTCTGATTTCCACTATCTGCAGTATTTTTTGGTCTTCTTTAGTCTGGTTGGGACTGCACTCAGAGACAGGTAGGTAGTTTTTTCAGTGTAGTTGGGGCTGTACTCATAGAGGCAAGCATTTTAATTCCTTCAGTGTCTTTAGAACATGAAAAGATCTTCCACCTCAAAGATTATGCCATGGTTTTGCAAGGAACGAAGTTCAGCCTTTTGCTCTTGCAATCATTGACTTTGATGTGCTATTGCACCCCTAGTACATAGTAGCTAGTTAAGGGAATTTTCAGGTCCACGGTGTTGCCCTAAGGTACTTCTTTTTGAGGAAATAAACAATTATAACACCAATGAATGTCAAGGAAAAATAATAAGTCTATCATGATGGAGATGGCCATTGCCAGATATTGATATGGCATGTTGGTGGCTTGTTATGTACAATTCTTTCTGCATAGTGGAAAGATCTTCTGGTCTTGGAGTCTGACTGCTGATGATAGTGAAGTAGAATGCTGAAGAGAATCTTGATGTTATAAGGCTCACCTTGACAGCGTAGCCTTACTTCATTTCCATATGTCAGTTCTCCATCTCCTTCTCTGCCTGTTGCTTAGCAGACAAAGGCTGTACCTTTATTGATGGGCATGATGGTTATGCAACATGCAGCAATAATAAAGCATGAGACCCTCTGTGGCAACGCTTCAGGCTGTTTCCTAAGCAACCCAAACAGTTGAATTTCACCTTGAGGACTGTGAAGGCACATTTCACAAGGATCTTAGTTGGCCTGTGGCTGTGAATGTAGTTGTGCTCTGCTGCATGACCAGGAATGTGGAATCAAGTGAGCAGTCAAGGTCCAAGAGCCATCCAGGCACTATTTAAATGTCATGTGAGTGCCTGCATCCACCACTTTTTTGGTAAGTGATTACAATTTAACGTAACTATTTCAGTGTAATTTCTTCTTCCTCAACTCCCCTCTAATCCTGATATCTATTATTTTAAATTTATGTCCATTTGTTAATGATATTTCTGCCAAGGGAAATAGATCCATCTTACTCACTCAGTAGAGTCTATCATAATCTTACATTCCTCAACTAAGTCTCCATGCAGTTTTCTCTGTTCTAAAGAAAATAATCGTTGTTTTACCAATCCTTTCTCTTAACTCTTCCAACACATTGATCCAATTATGAGAAAGGCACACCAGCGGCTCTACTGTTAGGAGTTTGAGGAGATTCAGTATGTCACCAAAGATTTCTTACAAATATCTATGGATGTATGGTGGAGAGCATTCTGACTGGTTGCATCACAGCTTGGTACAGAGGCTCCAATGCACACGAACACAAGAGGCTGCAGAGGGTTGTAGACTCAGCCAGCTCCGTCACAGGCACAACCCTCCCACCATCGAGGACATCTTCATGAGGAGGTACATCAAGAAGGCAGCATCCATCACTAAGGATCCTCACTATCTGTGACATGCCCCCTTCTCGTCACTACCATCAGGGACGAGGTACAGAAGCCAAGCCCCACACTCAACAATTTGGAAACAGCTTCTTCCCCTCTACCAACAGGTTTCTGAACGGTCCATGAACCCATTAACATTACCTCATTATTCCTTTTTTTGGCACTATTTATTTATTTTCGTAATTTATGGTAACTTTATGCCTTTGCACTGTACTGCTGCAACAAATTTCACATCATGTCGGTGATAATAAATCTGATTCTGATTCTCTGTCCCTGTTAACATTGAGTCATAAAGTTATACAGCACAACAGGTTCTTCAGCCCAACTCATCCATGCTGACCAAGTTGTCTATCTGAGCTAGTCACATTTGCTTGCGTTTGTCCAATTCACTCTAAACCTTTCCTGTCCATGAACCTGTCCAAATGTCTTTTAAACATTATAATTGTACCCACCTCTACCACTTCCTCTGGCAGCTGGTTTCACATACCCACCACCCTCTTTGTGATAAAAACTGTCACAAATGTTGACTGTTCATTCCCCTCCATAGATGCTGCCTGACCCGCTGAGTTCCTCCAGCATTTTGTGTGTTGCTCCCTTTATATCTTTTCCTTCTCACCTTAAATCTATATCCTCTAGTTTTAGACCCCCCTACTCTGGCAAAAAGACATTGACCATTCATCTTGTCTATGTCCCTCATGATTTTATATACCTCTATAAGGTCACCCCTCAGCCTCCTACACTCTAGGGAAAAAAGCCCCAGCCTGTCCAGACTCTCATAACTCAAGCCCTCTAATTCCGGTAACATCCTTGTGAATCTTTTTTGTACCCTTTCCAGCTTAATGACATCCTTCACATAGCTAGGTGACCAGAACTGCACACAATTCTCCAAGTGTGGTCTGACCAATGTACAGTTGTAACATGATGCCCCAACTCTTGTACTCAATGTCATGTCTACCTGTGTCGCCACTTTCAGGGAACTATGTACTTTTACCCCTAGGTCTCTCTGCTCTACAACTATCTCCAGGGCCCTGCCATTTACTGTGTAAATCCTGCCCTGGCTTAACTTCCCAAAATACAAGACTTCGCACTTGTCTGAGTTAAATTCCATCTGCCATTCCTTGGCCCACTTTCCCAGTTGATCCTGCTTAGGTAACCTTCTTCATTGTCCACTATACCACTGATTTTGGTGTTATCCACAAATTTACTAACTATGGCAACTACATTCTCATCCAAATCATTAATATACTGTAGATGATGAACAAGTGGACAAAGCACCAATTCCTATGGCACACTGCTGGTCACAGACCTGCAATCTGAGAAACAACCCTTCATTACTACCCTCTGTTTCCTTCCACCAAGCCAATTTTCAAGCCAATTAGCCAGCTCACCCCAGATCCCATCTGATCTAACCTTACGGACCAGCTTACCATGTGGGTTCTTGTCAAAGTCCTGCTAAAGTCCATGTAGACAACGTCTACTGCCCTGCCCTTGTCAATCCTCTTGGTCACCTCTTCCAAGAACTTAATCGAATTCGTGAGACACAATTTCCCATGCACAAAGCCATGCTGACTATCCTTAATCAGTCCTTGCCTTTTCAAACACAGGTAGATTCTGTCTTCCAGAACCCCCTTCAGTAACTTTCTTGCCACTAATGTTAGGTTCACTGGCCTGGAGTTCCTTGGCTTTGCCTTGCAGCCCTTCTTAATTAAAGGCACAACATTAGCCACCTTCCAGTATTTCACCCATAGCTAACGGTGATACAAATATCTCTGCCAGGGCCCCAGCAATTTTTTCCTTACCTCAGATACACTTGGTCAGGCCCCAGGGAATAATCCACCTATATGTGCTTTATGACCGCCAAACATCTTTGCATACTATGAACCATTTTTGGTGTTATCATATCTATTCTATAATGTGGCAACCAGTACAGTGCGAAGTACTCTAAGTGTGGCCTAACTACTTCATTTAAACAGTTCACAGCTCTATTTCTTGCCTAAACCCTAAAAGAAAGCATTTTAGATGTCTTTGATTCCTAATATAATTATGGGGATCTATGAACAAGCAATCCAAAGTTCCTCTCTCCCTTTACATTTCTCAGTATCCATTTACTACCTCGTTTGCCTTCCACAAGTGCATTACTTCATACTTTTCCAGCCTGAATTCTATTTGTCACTTTTCTGTCCAGCTGAACAATTCATTAAGATCTTCCTGCAGCCCTAGAGATTTCTTCACTGTCATCCACGTGACCAATTTCATATCATCTGCACATCTCTTAATCCCCATATTGTCAAAATACCTTTTATATATCATAAAAAAGGACTAGGTTGTTGGAATGGATAACATACATCCAAATAATTAATCTACATCCATTTTAAGTGCGTGGTATTAAATGTACAACTTATAAATTTGGTTGTATTCTTAAGTTAGACAACTTTCCAAATGGTTCGGTAACAGAATTATCAATTATTAATGCCTGTCAAGCTGTTTGGGTATTCTCTGAAGAAGATGGTGTGGAATATCAAAGAGCTAAAACCATCATTCTTGCATTTCTATCATATGGACCAGCAATATATTTCAAAAAAAGATGTCAGTTCTATAGTAATTTCTCTTTTTACACACATCAGCACTCAACAGTTGCATGTTTTTTTTTCTGCCTGGAGGACAGTGACTAGTGGTGGATCGGTTCTGGGGCCCCTGCCGTTTGTGAATTTTAAAATGACTTGGATGAGGAAGTGGAGAAGTGGGTAAGTTTGCAGATGACATGAAGGTTGGAGGTGTTATGGAAAGTGCAGGAGAATTATTTATTTATTTATACAGCATGGTAACAGGCCCTTCCAGCCCAATGAGCCCGCACTGCCCAATTACTGTAGGTTACAATGGGATATAGACAGGATGCAGAGTTGGGCGGTCAAATGGCAGATGGAGTTCAATCCGTAAAAGTGTGAAGTGATACACTTTGGAAGATGCAGAGTACAAGGTTAATGGTAGGATACTTTAACAGTGGTATCTTGGGGTTCAAGTCCATAGATCCATTAAAGTTGTCACGGAAGTTGATAGGGTGGTTAAGAAGGCATATGGTGTGCTGGCCTTCATTAGTCGAGGGATTGAGTTCAAGAGCCGCGAGGTAATGTTGCAGCTCTATAAAATTCTGGTTAGACCAGACTTAAAATATTGTGTTCAGTTCCGGTCGCCTCATTATAGGAAGGATGTGGAACCTCTGGAGAGGGTGAAGAGGAGATTTACCAGGTTGCTGCCTAGATTAGAGAATATGTCTTATGTGGAAAGGTTGAGTGAGTGAGGGCTTTTCTCTTTAGAGCAATGGAGGATAAGAGAAGACTTAACAGAGGTGTATAAGATTATGAGGGGCATAAATAGAGTGGACAGCCAGCACCTTTTTCTGAGGGCAGCAACAGCCAATACCAGAGGACATCCATTTGTCAGAGGAAGAAAGTTTAGGGGAGATGTCAGAGGTAGGTTGTTCACACAGAGAGTGGTGGGTGCCTGGAAAGCACTGCCGGGGGTGGTGGTAGGGGCTGATAAAATAGGAACATTTAAAAGGCTCTTAGATAGGCACATGGATGTAAGAAAAATGGAGGGTTATGAGCTGTGTAGGAGGGAAGGGTTAGCTTGATCATGGAGTAGATTCATATAGGTCGGCACAACATCATGGGCCGAAGGGCCCATACTGTGCTGTACTGTTCTATGTTCTTCTCCTGATAGCAAATTCTGTAAGCAAACTCAATTTAAATCACAGGATTATAAGGACAACTTCAGAAAACTCTGCTGGGACTATTATACTTACTTCTCGGTTTCCAACACTAGTATGATGAGGCTTGTAATAATCTCTGAGTTAGGACCGTGATATTGCTCTGCGAGGTGATGTATCTAAGTCAAGTACTTGTTTGCAGCAAAAAGCACTGAATGACATTTTAAGGTCTGTATTGCCTGATCTCCAAGTTTGTGTTGTTATTTAATTAAACATCGGTTTCTCTTTGTAACCAACTTAGCTACATTATAATTTAAAAACACGCAGCACCAGGCTCAAAGACAGTTTCTATCCCGCTGTTATAAGACTCTTGAATGGACCTCTTGTACGATAAAGATGAACTCTTGATCTCTCAATCTACCTCATCGTGGCCCTTGCACCTTATTTGTCCACCAGCTCTGCACTTTCTCTGTAACGGTAACGGTAACACTATATTCTGCATTCTGTTATTGTTTTTCCCTTTGTTCTACCCTGATGTACTTATGTTTTGGAACAATCTGTATGAATGGCATGCAAAACAAAATTTTTCACTGTACCTTGGTACATATGAATAATAAACCAATTACCAAAGAGGAGTTAACACATTTATTTCTGAGCAGGAAAAATTTACCAATGTAAACATGTGGAATATGATGGTAACAGGAATTTAAAAAAAAATCTTCAGATTTATCCAGGTCCTGAACATGATATCATTTGTGACTTGTTTTCCTCAAAATCTTTTCTCGTTAATTTGTACTATCTAATAATAATTACACAACATAGGTCCAGATTGAGTGGATGGACATCAACATTGGGAACATGTATTATTGCACAACTGAAAAACTTATCTTGTACAGGATTAGTATAGAATAATAATCTATGCTACAAATTAATTTAATTATTCATATATATTTTACTTCAGTGTTTTTAAATGTTTTTTTCAGGCAATCCACTTTAATCAACTGGGTCACCCGCACACTATTCTCTTGTCATGGACCAGCATATAATTAAAGGAGCAGATTTAGCAACACAATTTGTAACATCCTGCAACCCACCTACGGGATTCAGCCCCACTTTGAAAATCACTGGTTTAGTTGATTCCTGTTCTGGTAAGCCCATTAACTGCAATGGAATGCTAATGCGATATGCACCACTTGGGGGCAGGCAAGTCTTGGAAACAAAGTAAAAATGATCGAGAATAGAAATACAGATTTATGTGAAGTACACAAGGCAAACTGGGAAACAGTTTGAAAAGAAAAGGATTTTATAGGATCAGAAAGATTTAAAATATATGTTAATTCAGAGAATTATTGACAATGATGAATAACGTCAATGAAAAAGCAAGAAAGTTTGAAAATATATAAAACCATGAAAACTGATGAAATTTTCCTAAAAAATAATCCTACATTTTTTCATGTTTTGTAGTATGGTGAACTGCAAAGCTGAATGGGCCAAAGTTCCCTAAATCTAAGCCGCATGTGGTAATGAGGTACACTGTTTTGTAAGAGGTGTCATCATCCCATGTAGCCAATATTTTGCACTCAATCACTAAATACAGATTATCTGGTCATTCTCACACTGTTGTTTGAAGTTACATCATGTACACAAGGTAGCTGCCTTGTTTACTATGTTACAACAATTACTAAAGTTTGAAATTACTGCATTGGCTGCGAGGTCCTCTGGGTTTCATGAAATTAAGTGTTAAAAGAAATGAAAGTTTTTTTTCCCTTTTGAGACTGGCATTGTACACCTGCTATAATTTTGATGAAATGAACCTTAGGCATCCGAGATTTTTTGATTAGCTTTTCCCATAATAAACACACAGTTTTGAAGAATGATCAAGCTTCCAATTAAGCAAGTAGGACCCTTGTGTTTATGCAGATTAACATAATAAACCAATGTATAAGCAAGAAAAAATGCCAAGACTTCGTGCTAAGCAGAAATAGGTCTGGGATTCAGCTGCAACAACGTAGGTTATTCATGTAAACTGGAAGCTTTTCTTTGTTGGATTAAGAAGGGCAGGATTACTCTCCTTTCCCTCCTCCAAGGCCCTCCAAAAACACACTGTCCACCATTTAACTAAAGGCTAGAGGATAGCCTAATATCACTTTATCCTTGTCTGCTGACAGCTACTCTGTGGACCCATTATGCATTTACCAAGTGATTAGTGAACCTGGGGTCCAGTGCATAAGGCAACCTGGGAAACAGTTTAAAAAAGGATTTGATAGGGAAAGGAAGTATTAAGTATCCATAGGGAAACAAGATTTTTCCCTAACAAAGCCAATGCTACAAGGATAACCACTATGCCAGGGATAACGAATTTCTGATTCACTTGGGACCTGGCTCAGGATTGTGGGGTGGGAAGTGGCAGTATACTGAGATACAGTGCTCTCTAGATAGCTTTATGACTCCCCAAATAGGAAGACAGTTTGTCCTGGGAGAAATAGATTAGTTTCCATTTACCATGCTTTGACTGTAAAGGTAGATGTCCCAATCTGATGTAGATTAACTTTACTATTGGATATGTCTGATTAATACGTGCATCTTCCTCCACCAACAAAAATATGCCACCATTGAAAGACCATTGTCTATAATTATTAATACACATAAATTCCTTTCAATGCAGAGATAGGATCTATGGGCATTTGGAGAATCATGGTCTGGTCAGGGACAGCCAGCATGGCTTTGTGAAGGGCAGATCATGTCTCACAAGCCTGATAGTGTTCTTTGAAGAGGTGACCAGACAGATTGATGAGGGTAGTGCAGTAGATGTGGTCTACATGGATTTTAGTAAGGCATTTGACAAGGTTCCATATGGTAGGCTTCTTCAGAAGGTCAGAGGGCATGAGATCCAGGGAAGCTTGGCCATGTGGATTCAGAATTGGCTTGCCTGTAGAAAGCAGAGGGCTGTGGTGGAGGGAGTGCATTCAGATTGGAGGGCTGTGACCAGTGATGTCCCACAAGGATCGGATCTGGGACCTCTGCTTTACGTGATTCTTATTAATGACTTGGATGAGGGGTTAGAAGGGTGGGTTGACAAGTCTACAAATGACACAAAGGTTGGTAGTGTTGTGGATAGTGTGGAGGACTGTCGAAGATTGCAGAGGGACATTGATAGGATGCAGAGCTGGACTGAGAAGTGGCAGATGGAGTTCAGTCCGGAGAAGTGTGAGGTGGTACACTTTGGAAGGACAAACTCCAAGGTGGAGTACAAGGTTAATGGCAGGATTCTGGGCAGTGTGGAGGAGCAGAGGGTCTCGGGGTCCACATCCACAGATCACTAAAAGTTGCCTCACAGGTGGATAGGGTAGTTAAGAAAGCTTATGGGATGTTAGCTTTCATAAGTTGAGGGATCCAGTTTAAGAGCTGCGAGGTAATGATGCAGCTCTATAAAACTCTGGTTAGACCACACTGTATCCAGTTCTGGTCGCCTCATTATAGGAAGGATGTGGAAGCGTTGGAAAGGTGCAGAGGAGATTTACCAGGATGCTGCCTGGATTAGAGAGTATACATTATGAAGAGAGACTAAGGGAGCTAGGGCTTTCCTCTTTGGAGAGAAGGAGGATGAGGGGAGACATGATAGAGGTGTTCAAAATATTAAGAGGAATAGATAGAGTGGACAGCCAGCGCCTCTTTCTCAGAGCACCAATGCTCATTACAAGAGGGCATAGCTTTAAAGTAATTGGTGGGAAGTTCAAGGGAGATATCAGAGGAAGGCTTTTTACCCAGAGGGTGGTTGGGGCATGGAATGCACTGCCTGGGGCGGTGGTGGAGGCAGGTACATTGGTCAAATTCAAGAGATTACTAGATAAGCACATGGAGGAATTAAAAATAGAGGGATTGTTAGATAGTCTTAGGCGAGGTTTAAAGGTCGGCACTACATTGTGGGCCGAAGGGCCTGTATTGTGCTGTACTGTTCTATGTTCTATGTTAATCCCACCATTAAAATTTCTTCCAATTTTTGTGAATGATTGTGACTAGATACACAATTTAACATGAAAACCCATACTGTCCAGTGCCAATTTTTTTTCCATGAGTTAACTTCTAGCTCAGCAGTGGTAGCTGGAAACCACAGCATTTCAAGAAATGGGCCTCAAGTCACTAATCATGTTGAACATGCATGATAAATTCATCAAGCAGCTATCAGCAGGTAAGGATAGAGTGCTGCATGGCCGTCCTCCAGCCTTTAATTAAATGGTGGGGAGTATATTTTAGGAGGGTCTTGCAGGAGGGAGAGGGGGATAATCCTGCCCATTTTAATCCAACAAAGAGAGCTTTTCAGTTTATATTAACAATCTACTATGCCGCAGCCCAATCCCAGACTTAGCATTTTCCTTAATGATACATTGGTTTAATATGCCAATCTACATAAACACAAGGGTCCTACTTGCTTTAGGTGGGAGCCTGATTATTCTTCAAAACTGTACGCTTACCATGTGTAATGTTCAGTATCTAAGAGGGTAAATAACCAAAATATTTTTAACTAATTGCCTGCTAATAACAACTAAGAATATAGCGTTAAAATGTATCCCTGTGTGTGCTCCTCTAACTTTTTACCTCTGTGAATTATGTGAATTGCCAATGTGAATTATATATTCTTAATACTAGTCTCAATGCAACTTCTAAGTATTAAGAAAAGCTTCAGTGTTTCTGTGTCACATTGTTGTCAATTCTACAGATACATAAAACTCACAGCAGCTAAGCCTTGAAAAGGATATTATGCAAAATTTGCTTCTTATCTGGCTCTATGATCAGAGCCCCACAGCTACCAGTGATACTTGAGCATCACACCATCTTGGGCTACAGCATGATGCATGCCCATTTCTGCAATAGTACTGGACATTGTAAAAGCATGCATATAGATATTCATAAAGTATTAGAGAGCCAATGCAGGAAGGTTAATAGGCATCAAGAGGTAAAAAAAAATCCATCTGAAGTCATACTTTCCACAAAGGACAAATGTAGTGGTAGATGGAAGCCAATTATCTCAATCTTAGGACTTCATTGCAGAAGTTCCTCAGGGCAGTGACCTAGGCCCAACAATCTTCAGCTGCTTCATCAATGACTATCAATACTATTTTGGAATTACACAATTACTCAATCAATTAATAATGTACATTTATACAGCATCTCTATTGCAAGAAAATGTCTGCAAGAAGGTACATGATTTGTACCATTGCACCTGTACTAATTTTAGCTCATCACTTGAAGTGATTGACTTATCACATCTCTCTGCTAGTAACTCAATACAGAAGACCACAAGTAACAGAAAATAAAAGTAAAAAATGCTGTAAATACTCAGCGGGTCATGCTACATCTGTGGAGAGAGAAACAGAGTTAACGTTTCAGGCTGAAGATCTTTCATCAGACGCCATCAATCTGAAATAGTAATTCTGTTTCTCATCCCACCAAGTAACCTGATCTGCTGAGCATTTCCAGCATTTTCTGTTTTTTAGATTTACAGTGTATGCAAATATAAAGCAATGTTAACATAAACATCCTTACCACTCAATTTCTATTGTTGTTAAAAATGTTAGTGCCTGTAGAAATATAAAAACAATGATTATCATAGTATCTTTCTTTAAGGCATAATCAATTATCAGAGGGTCGAAGAATATACTAGGGCCAGGAATACAATGTCTGATATTTATTGCAATAAGACATAATGAATGGAGCCAATATTATATGGCATGGAAACGTCTCCACTTCTCCTGTCTTTCACCCGATCAAAGACAATTTTTCTCCCTTCCCCAATTCCCTTGCTTTCTTTGCTCCTTAAGGCCTGTTTATTTCTAACTTTTTCTGTTTCTGATGAAATGCCACTGAACTGAGATATTAACCATTTCTCTCTCCATAGATGCTGTTTGGACAATTGAGTATTTCCAGAATTTTGTGTTTTATCTGCACAGAATCTGCAGTATTTTACTTTTGTATTACATAAATTGGGGTTGTAGTCTTTCAAATTTAGATGGCAAACAAGTATTCTGATTGAAATTTAATATTTCAAAGGAATTGATAGGTAAGATAGAAACAATTTCTGTCACTTAAGAAGTCTCAGATTCAGTGATATGACTTAAAAGTTAGAGCCAGGACTTTTAGAATTTATTAAATATTTCTAGACATGAAGAGATGTAAAAGTTTTAAATTATCTTCTGCAAACAGCAGATAATGTTATGCCAATTGCTAAATTTTTATCTGAGATTAAGATTTTTAAACCTCAAGTATTAAAATAACACTGTTTGGATACAATCAGTCTCAATCTCATTGACTGTAGGATTGAATCTAAGGGCTGAACAGCCAATTTTTAATCCTATTAACCTGTGCTATCTTTTTAGCCGGTTCAGAATGGAACCGCATATTCTTGCAGACTTAATCTGATGAATGAGAAAATATACACGGCAAGGGGGGAGTTATTTATATAAGGCAATTATCCAGTCTCTTTCCAGTCAGGGTGACCTGAGTGCAACTCACAAGAGTGATGCATGTAATGCAAAGAGCTGACCTTACTACTAAAAATAGGGAGTAATTGAACAGTGTTATACTTTGTGCAGCAGATAAGCAGCACAGTTAAGTTTGCTTGCCAAACTGACATTGCTGACTTTGCATGTATTGAATAGATCTAGTGGCTATTTGCCAGCCATATCTGTGCAAGGGAAGCAGCACAGGAGATTAAGCAGCATACAGAGAAGGAAGAGGAAAGGTCCAAGGATAACTATTAGGTAGTGACACTGGAAAGATGGGTAAGGAAGGCATTGCTGGAGATGTTGACATGGTCCCACATAATAGGTTAATCAGGAGAGTACGGAGGCATGGGGTCAGTGGACAATTGGCTGTGTGGATCCAGAACTGGCTTGCCCGTAGAAGACAGAGGGTGGTGGTTGAAGGGACTGGAAGCTTGTGAGTAGTGGTGTTCCGCAGGGATTTGTACTGGGACCTCTGCTGTTTGTGATGTACGTAAATGACTTGGATGAGTTTGTTGATGGATGGGTTAGTAAGTTTGCAGATGATACCAAGATTGATTGAGTTGTGAATAGTGTAGAAGACTAGCGACGGATCCAGCGTGATATAGATCAGTTGCAGATGTGGGCAGAGAAATAGCAGATGGAGTTTAACCCGGATACATGTGAGGTGTTGCACCTTGGTAGGACTAATGTCGAGAGGCAGTACACTCTTAAGGGCAAGAACCGTAAGTGTTGAAGAGCAGAGAGACCTTGGGGTGCAAGTCTATGACTCATTGAAAATGGCTACATAGGTAGATAGGGTGGTTAAGGCGGCTTATGGAGTGCTTGCATTTATTAATCGAGGTATTGAGTATAGGAGTCAAGAAGTTATGATGCATCTCTATAAAACTCTGGTTAGGCTGCATTTAGAGTATTGCGTGCAGTTCTGGTCACCTCACCATAAGGAAGGATGTTGAGGCTTTAGATAGGATGCAGAGGAGTTTTACTAGGATATTGCCTGGATTAGAGGGCATGTGCTATCAGGAGAAGCTGGACAAACTTGGGCTTTCTCTGGAGCGGTGTAGGCTGAGGGGTGATCTATAAGATACCTTTATTAGTCACATGTAAAGGCATCTTTTGCGTTGAGTGTTCTGGGGGCAGCCTGCAAGTGTTGCCACGCTTCCGGTGCCAACATAGCATGCCTTTAAGGTGAGAGGGGGTAGGTTCAGAACAGATGTGAGGGGTATGTTTTTTTACTCAGAGAATGGTGGATGCCTGGAATGCGTTGCTTGATAGGGTGGTGGAGGCAAATTCATTGGGGGCATTTAAGAGGGGCTTGGATGGGCACATGAATGAGAGGAAAATAGAGGGATATGGGCATTCTGTAGGTAGGAGGGAGTAGCTGTTGGCACAACATTGTGGGCTGAAGGGCCTGTTCTGTGCTGTACTGTTCTATGCTGCTGCTACAATTGTACAGGTAAGAGGCCAACTGAATGATGGCAATCCCAGTGAACTAGACAATGGAAGTGCAGCATTGGAAGAGAATGGTATGAATAATTGTATTAAAGATGCAGAATAACAAGGGTTAGTTACAGACAGGAATGGGGGAAAGGAGTAGTTGGAAGTAGGTTGTTGGCTTAATGGGAAACTGGAAAGGTATAATATGAACTATCTGAATCCTATATTTACTGGAATTTAGTGGAATTAGGAAGTGGAATTAGCAGCACCAGAAAGACTGGGTGCCTGGGGAGTCCAGTACCAGGGGTCACAGCTTCAGGTCATAGGGTAAGCCATTTAGGACCTAGTTCAGGAGAAATTTCTTCACACCTAATTTATCTTGCGGATTTAACCTCTGCTTGTGGCCTGACTCTTGACCCTTACTGCTTCAATTCACCCATTCTTCTTATGCCTGGGTCTGCACCTCAGCTCAACGTGACTGATTGTGTATTTCCCAAACTCAGCCTTTCAGTACAGTATAAATTCACCACTTTTGATGATTCTTTGCCCCAGTCACCGATGTGAACTACGCGTTCTCTGTGGATTTCTAACATGCCACAAAGTCATGTTGCAGAGTGAGGACAGACACACATCAGATAAAATGAACTCAAAAAACAGGGGCATCCTCTTCATTCAGGGACTCCTCTCTATAAACACCGATGCAGAAAGCAACCTTTAAAGAGGTAGCATCCTTAAAACAAGTCTTGTTCACAACCAGCATTACATACACATCACTGACCTCCCCAACCCCAATGTCCAAACCAGAATTCCACCCACACCACCACAGAACGCAGCCCACTCACCCAACCCTCCCAGCACCGTCCCCAGCCACTCCTCCTCTCCTCTCAAAGCTGCCTAGCGGGGTGACCTGGTATTCCCAGAGCTCCTCTCTGGTTAAACGCTTCATTGAACTGGGAGACTGTCCCATGGCTGCCTCTCCTTCAGTTATATTTCAAAACCAGCCCGCGGGCCGCAGGGACCAGGCGGCCCCGCACCGCAGCCCGCGGGCCGCAGGGACCGGGCGGCCCCGCGCCCTCGAGCCGCAGGGACCGGGCGGCCCCGCGAACCGCAAGGGCCCAGCGAGAGACGCGCCGCAGCCCGCCAGGCGCAGGGACTGTACGGCCCTGGCGCTCTAGCCGCAGGGAGCCCCGCACCACAGTCCATGAGGCGCAGGGACCCGAGGAGTTCCGTGCCCCACCCGCGAACGGCAGGGAGCCCCGCACCCCGGCCGGCGAGCCGCAGGAACCCGGGGAGACCAGCGCCCCGGCCGGCGAGCGGCAGGGACCGGGGGAGCCCCGCGCCCCGGCCGGCCAGCCGCAGGGACCCGGGGAGACCAGCACCCCCGCCCGCGAAACGCACGGAGCCGCTCAGTTCCTGCGCCTGGCGGGCTGCGCCCGGGTCTCCCTGCGGCTCGCTGGCCGGGGCGCAGGAACTCGGCGGCCCCGCGTCTTCGGCCCTTGAGCCGCAGGGAGCCCCGTGATTTAGCCCGGGAGACGCAGGGACCCAGGGAGCCCCGCGCTACGCCCCGGCCAGCGAGCTGCAGAGAGACGCGCCGCAGGCCGCCAGGGGACCGGCGCTCTGGCCGCAGTGAGCCCCGCACCACAGCCCTTGAGGCGCAGGGACTCAAGGAGTCCAGTGTTCCCCCCCCCCCCCCCCCCCCGCGAACCGTACCTAGGAGCCCCTCGCAACAGCCCGTGTGCCGCATGGAGCTGGAGCGCCTTCGAGTCATAGCACAGCACAGAAGCAGGCCCTTCAACCCATCTCGTCCATGCCGACCTGATCTTTTGCCTCCTCCCATTTACCTGTACCAGGACCATATCCATCCAAACCCCTCCCATCCATGTACCTATTCAAACCTCTCAATGTTACATTTGAACCTGCATCCACCACTTCTGCTGGCAGCTCGTTCCACACTCGCACCACCCTCTGAGTGAAGACGTTCCCCATCAAATTCACGTTAAATATTTCACCTATCACCCTAAACCCATGTCCTCTAGTTCTAGTCTCACCCGACCTTAGGGGGAAAAGCCTGCATGCATTCACCCCATCTATACCCCTCATAATTTTGTATACGTCTATAAGATCTTCCCTCATTCTCCTGCACTCCAGGGATTAAAAGTCCTAACCTATTCAACCTTTCTCTATAACTCAGGTCCTCAAGTCCCAGCAACATCTGTGTAAATTTTCTCTGCACTCTTTCAAGCTTATTGATATCTTTCCTGTAGGTCAGTGACCAGAACTGCACACAATACTCCAAATTTGGCCTCACCAACATTTTGTACAATTTCAACATAACATTATAACTCCTGTACTCAATGCCGTGATTTATGAAGGCCAAAGTGCCAAAAGCTCTCTTTATGACCCTATCTACCTGTGACACCACTTTCAAGGAACTATGGATCTGTATTCCCAGGTCTCTTTGTTCTACCGCACACCTCAGAGCCCTACCATTCACTGGGTAAGTCTTACCCTGGTTTGTCCTCCCAAAGTGCCACACCTCACACTTGTCTGCATTAAATTCCATCTGCCATTTTCCAGCCCATTTTCCTGGCTGGTCAAGATCAATTTGCAAGCTTTGATAGCCTTCCTTGCTGTCCACTACGCCCCCAATCTTGGTGTGATCCACAAATTTGCTCATTCAGTTTATCACATTATCATCTAACTCATTAACGTAATGATAAACAACCACGGGCCCAGCACCGATCCCTGTGGCACACCTCTAGTCACAGGCCTCCAATCAGAGAGACAATTATCTGCTACCACTCTCTGGTTTCTCCTGCTAAGCCAACGTTGAATCCAATCGACTACTTCATCCTGAATGCCAAGCGACTTAACCTTCTGGACCATCCTCCTATGCGGTACTTTGTCAAAGGCCTTGCTAAAGCCCATGCAGACAATGTACACCACATTCCTTTGATCAACCTTCCTGGTAACCTCCTTGAAAAACTCTATAAGATTGGTTAGACATGATCTCTCATACAAAAAGCCATGTCGACTATCCCTAATCAGACCCTGTCTATCCAAATACTTATATATCCTCTCCCTCAGAATACCTTCCAATAACTTACCCACCACTGACGTCAGGCTCACTGGCCTATAATTTCCTGGCTTATTCTTGGAGCCTTTCTTTAACAACGGAACAACATCAGCTATCCTCCAGTCATCCGGCACCTCACCCGTGGCTAAGGATGTTCTAAGTATCTCTGCTAGGACCCCTACAATTTTTGCACTAGCCTTCCACAAGGTCTGAGGGGACACCTCATCAGGCCCTGGGGATTTATCCACCCTAATTCGCCTCAAGACAGCAAGCACCTCCTCTTCCGTAATCCGGATACGGTCCATAACCTCTCTACTCTTTTTCTTCAGTTTGATAGACTCTATGTCTGTCTCGAGTAAATACAGATGCAAAAAAATCATTTAGGATCTCCCCCATCTCTTTTGGCTCAATTCATAGATGACCACACTGATCTTCAGGAGGACCAATTTTGTCCCTTGCTACCCTTTTGATCTTAATATAGCTATAGAAACCCTTGGGATTTTCTTTCACCCTGTTTGCCAGAGCAACCTCATGTCCTCTTTTAGCCCTCCTTATTTCTCTCTAAAGTGTTCTCTTGCATTTCTTATACTTGTTACGTACCAGCAACAATAGAAACACACCGAGTCACGTATTAGTGTTAGAAACTATTTTATTAATAACTACTTGTGATAATAAGAAAAGCAAAAACATCAGATGTTAAACATTAACCCCAAATCTAATAAACTGAAAGTGTGCGTTTGGCAAATTCCCAAACCCCAAGTCTAGGAATAGTTCTCAAAGTTCAGTTCAGCAAGTCATCAGGTGAAACATGAGCAAAGGCTTTTGCAAAACCACCGACTGAAGAGAAAATGTAGAGAGATTACGAAATCCACTTGTTCCATGATGGAACCCATACGACACATCAATCTCTGATGATCTCCATTGCTTTGTTCCGAGGCATCTGCCACCCCGAAGGCATTCGATACGTGGCGACCCACAGAAATACCTGTTTTCCAGTACAGGTTGATGACAAAGTGGACCCCTCAAGTGCCTCATTTTATCCTAACTGCCTATACCTCATAAGCACCTCCTTTTTCTTTACCAGGGACCCAATATCCCTTGATAACCAAGGTTCCCTAAACCTGTTAGCCTTGCCTTTTATTCTAACAGCAAAATACCAATTCTGTACTCTGAATATTTCACTCCCACTTACCAAGCATCTCTTTGCCAGAAAACAACCTATCCCAATGCATACCTACCAGATCCCTTCTGATGCCCTCAAAATTGGCCTTCCCCCAATTTAGAATCTTAACCCTAGCACCAGTCCTATCCTTCTCCTTAATTACCTTAAACTAATGGAATTATTATCACTAGTGATAATTCCATTATCACTAATGGAATTACTATCACTTCTGTCACCTGCCCTGTCTCATTCCCTGAGAGAAGATCCAGTATCATGCTCTTTCTAGTTGGGACCTCTACATATTGATTAAGGAAACTTTCCTGAACACATTTGACAAACTCTACTATCACATGCAGTCCTTTTACAGTATGGGAGTCCCAGTTAAAGAAAAGAGCCTTGCAGCTCTTTTTTTTTGCTCCAGGGCACTGAGTTGTAATGACTTGCAAATGGTTATCAGCGTTATTTTGATAGCAGTTCTCTTTTCCATCATTGCTGGGAGATTTTACTGATGTGACTATCAAAGATGAGTTAAACTACTGAAGCATGCAAGGAAATGGAATAGTATTTCTTATTGCAAAGACTGTAAAACCAGTATATACAATATATGTTTCATAAGTCACTCCACAATGAGGGAAACAAGGTTTTCTTTTCGTCAGGTGCTAAAATGCCCTTCTGTGCCCCCTTTTCAAAAAAAGTAGTGACACTAACTCTAGATTACCCACTGGAGGAAACATTTCTGAACGTTCACACCGTGGTATGACTCCTACAGACTGCTAAAGATCTTACTTTATGTTTTAATCTAGTCTTTTCTCACTCTTCTAATCTCCAGTGGATATGCCTAACCTATCCAACAGTTCTTCCATTCTCGATTTCAGTCTAGTAAACCTCTGAACTGTTTGCAATGCACTTACATTCTTCCTTCAATAAGGAGACCCATACTGTACATAGTACTCCAGATGTGATCTCACCAATGCCCTGTACAACTGAAGCATAACCTCCCTATTTTTGTATTCAATTTCCCTTACAAAAAATGATAATCTTCTATTAGCTTTCCTAATTACTTGCAACAGCTGCATACTAGCTTCTTGTAAATTGTGCACTAGGATATACAGATTCTTCTGCATCTCAGAGCTCTGCAATTTCGCACCACTTAGATAATATGTTTTTTTTAATTTTTCTGGCCAAAATGGATAATTTGACATTTTCCTACATTATATTTTATTTACTACACCTTTGCCCACCCACTTAACCTATCTATGTCCTTATATAACCACTTTATATCCTCCTCACTGTTTACTTCCGTACATACTTTCACATTATCACCAAATTTAGCAACCATAACTTTGCTCCTTTTATCCAAATCATTTATATAAATTGGAAAAATTTTAAAGCCTCAGCGCTGATCCCTTTAGCACACCATTTGTTGCATCCTGCCAATAAAAGAGACTCATTTATGCCTATTCTGTTTCATCAGCTAATCATCTGTCCTTTACAACTGTTAAGTTTTTCCTCCTGACGTAATGTCATCAATGCCCACAGTTATCAAATTAGCTTTCTCCAGTTTTCAATTATTTCCCTCATATATCATTCAACATCTTTAATATTAAAAAACAATCAGATACAGAATGATGTGATAAATTCTGAGTCAAGAAATCTCCTGTGTAAAAAAAAACAATTTTGTTAATGGGAAAGATGGTTTGTATAATTAAGCACCACATGTGTTCTGAATTACATTTTAGTTCAATTATTTGCACTAACTTCACTACAGTAATGATGTGCTAAAGGTTCATTGTACTTTAGTAAAATCAATTGAGATATTTAATCTAACTACTATATGTGATGATTCAGCTGTCAATTTCAAAATGATTGGTAAAGCAGTCATGTTAACTGTATTCAATAACTTATTCTCCTTTCCACATTCTTCTTTGCATACATTATTTCATTGAAATTTCTGTGACATAAATTGGTTTTAACTCTGCATTAAGCAAGCTATGAAAATATACACATCATTACCACCATGATTTAAAATAGCAACCATTGATAGAATAATACAACATCAGACCAAATAATACTAGAAATGTGGTGGTGCAATGGGTAAACAATGATTTTTTTTACCATTCTGACTTGGGTTCAAATACAACCAAATTTGCTGGTATGAAAGTCCTTGAAGCACCAAGCCCAGTTTGAATTTAGTTCCTAATGAGCATGAACCTACAACGTGACACTGCCCCTAAAACAGCAGCATAAATATTTATGGGACCTCAATGTGTGCACATTGACTTTTGGATTTCCTGTATTACAGCAGAAAATATAAGAGTAGTATGAAAGTAGAACATTTTGAGACTTCCTAACATTGGGAAAGATAATAAATATACGTAAATAGAAGCTAAATGTGGTACTTAAACACGTTGAGCTATCAAAAGAAGTTTGATTAAAAAGGTAAAGGCAGGTAAGTGATTTATTTTACTTTATGTTACTAACTAATTTATAGTAGTTTAAGATATTTTTAGAAGAGTTTTTAGAGAAGTCATGTTTATTTTCTGTATTATTTTAGTTTATTTGAACTGTTTTAAATATAATTGATTAGCAGAGACTTTTGAAATAGTTGAAACAGCTTTTTCAGTGTCAAAACCTAAATCATGTAATAATATTATTGTGTTGCAGATAGAGGCCATTCAGCCCATTCACATCATACAAGCTCTTTGTGGAAGAGTCCTGTCAGTCCTATTACCTCACTTTTTATTCAAATCTACAAATTATTTTCTCCTCAAATGCCTCAGTAAAGAACTTTGTCAGCCGGGTGGTAACCAAACAAAGTGGTCCTACAGCCTCCATTTTGCAGATCCATTGATTTTGATGATACGTGTATAAGATGTACATGCAAATACTGTGCTGATGTGGCAGACAAACAATGTCTGGATGCAAACGAATAGGAGGACAGGAAACAGGCATCAATACTTACAAAGCATTTAAAGCAACTCTGGAAAATATCGGGTTGGTAAAGAAAAAATATTGAAAATCATGCAGATAGCAAAAAACAGTTTGAGGAAATAAATCATAACGAAGTGAGTTTGGAGAGCCTTATTTAATACTTTCAGGGGATGTCTTTTGGATCAGATATTATTTGAATAAATTCATTTTGGTTCTTGCTTGCAGATAATTTGAGCTCCCTCTGCACCAAAGTGTTTATTAATGTTACATCAGGACAGATTAAAATATGTTTTCCATGAAGTCTTTCACTGAAATATTTATATAACCGCTGGTAGTTGGGACTTAAAGACACAAATGATTAATTCAAAGACTGAATTATCTGAACTGAAAATATTTTTAATTGTGCTTTTTACGAACATGATCTCTTATAAGCAGAGTGCCTTGTTTGGTTGGTGTACTTTAGTGCTAGCCTTATAAAAAATTCTTTTCCTATTGTGCTCTAAACCCATTTTACATTCTCCAACTACTAACAAATATAATTGTCTATGCTTGTGGTTCATCATCCCTTTTTTTTAAATTACCACATTGGTAGCTGCTGAAATAAATTAGCAAAAGTTGATCAATTGACGAGATATTATATTTAACTTTGACAAAATAATAGTTCAATGTAGCACCAATATCTTCTATGTGCAGCCAATGTTTTGGAAAACCCAGATTGCATCATTGCATTTTCTAGCTTTTTCTAAAAGAGGCTTGGAGATGTGCATAATTCTTTGTAATGAACTAAATGAGACTGAGCAATTGTACAACATTCATGTGTCATTGTTGATAACAGGATGAAAGACAAGTATTTAGATGTCAATGAATAATTGAAAGAATAATAAAGCAAGCACTCAAAAGAGTTGAGATCAAAAAACATTACTTCCTTGAAGATGCCAAACACATTGTAACATTTGAATTATTACCAAAGAAAATATTTGATCAGCTATATAATCTTGTCAACATGTGTTAAATAACAGTTTTGACATTTTATTCTTATTTCTACAAATTTCATTTGAATGTAAGTTAAAACAGAAAGTGCAGGAAACAATCAGCAGGGCAAACAGCATTCAGTGGGGAGGGAAAGAGAGTTAACATTTCAGGTCAATGACTTCTTCAGAACTGGAGAACCGAGAAAACGAATGTGTTTTATGATGGAGAGATCAGAGGAAATATCTATGATAGGATGAAGACCAAGGTTGTCTAAGTGCTTTCAGAGCTATCCAGTTAATATATGATTCAGGGCAAATAGAGAAGAAATAAGAAACTTAACAAAACATGCTGAAACTGTGGGAAACAGAACACAACAGTTGCTGAAAATCTGCAACAAAAAATGCCTGAAATACTCAGTAGATCAGACAGCATCTGATAGAGGAACAGTTAAGGTGGATGACTTTCCATCAGTGCATGAAAAACTGGTTATATTAAATTATTGTGTCCCAAGGGCTGTAATGTGTTTAGATGGAAGGTGAGGTTCCTCAAACTTATGTTGGGTTTTCTTGGAACATGGTAAGAGGCCAAAGACAGGTCAGAGTTGGAGTTGGATGAAGAATTAAAGTGATAGACAGCTGAAAGTTCAGGACTGCTCTGATGGATTGAATGGTGATACTCTGTAAATTGGTCACCCAATTTGCGTTTGGCTTCTCCAATGTAAAGAAACAATATTATGAGCACTGAATGCAACACACCAGATTGGAAAAAGTACAAGTGATGTAATGCTTCATCCAGAAGGGCTGTTTGGGTTCCTGGATGGTGAGGAAGGACAGGAAAAATTGGCAGATGGTAAATCTCCAATTGACACATGACAAAGTGCACTGAGAAGGGGAGAAGTTAGTGGAGATGGAGGAGTGAAGCTAGGATTCATGAAGAGAAAGTGGAAGATATGGGCTGGGAGCTCAAGATCTGTCGATGATGGAATTTCATTGAAGGTGGTGGAAATTATGGAGGATGATGAATTGGATGTGGAGGCCGGTGGGGATCCCTACCCTTGCTCTGGCTGGGTGGAGAGGCATTGAGAGCAATAGTGCAAGAAGTAGAACAGTCTTGGTTGAAGGTCATTTCAGCTATGGTGAAAAGCAGCAACAGTTAAGGAAAAAGGACGCCATCTCAGAGACACTAGTGTAAAAGTCTCATCATGAGAACAGATATGACGGAAACAGTGAAATTAGAAGAATGGAATGGAATTCTTGGAGGAAGCGGGGTGGGACGAGGTGTATTCAAGATACCTGTGAAACTTAGGGGGCTTATAATGGGGACAGGTTATGAGTCTATCCCATGAAATGGATATACAGAAGTTGGGCAAGATAAAGAGTCAGTGGTGGACCATGTGAAAGTGAGGACAGGATGGAAATTGGCAGCAAAAATAATGACATTTTTCAGGTCCGTATGAGTGCAAGAAACATCACCAATCCCATCAACATCCTGGAAAAAGAAATGAGGGAGTGAACCTGAAAAAGACAGAACCAAGCACTGTTCTACATTACCCCCAAAGAGATCGGCATATCTTGGACCATGTGAGTTCCCATAGCTACATCTTTGATTTGGAAAAAATGAATAGAATTGAATGAGAAGACATTCAACGTAGGAATATGCTTAGCCAAGCAGATAAGTGTGCTGGTGGTGGGGGATGAATTGGGCCTCTGATCAAGGAAGAAATGAAGGGTCCTCAGATCATCCTGGTGTGGGATGATTTAGAGGATTAGGACTTCCATGGTGAAAATGATCTAGTTGGAATCCAAAAACTGGAAACTCAAAATGGTGGGGAGCATCAGAGGTGACATGGATGGAAATGGGAAGAGAACGGACAAAGGGAGAAAGAATAAAGGCAGGAAGAAATAATGTGGGTCCACTGGGACAGTCCTTCTTGAGGATCTTGGGGAGGAGGTAGAATCAGTTTGTGCAGGATTGGAGTATATCAGGCTGGAGGTTGTGAAGGGAAAGTCTCCAGTGAAGAAAAGGTCAGTGACTATCTGAGAGACAATGACTTGTTGTTCAGAAGTGAGTTCATGGTCCAAAGGGATGTAAGAAGAGATGTTTCAAAGCTACTGTTTGGTCTTTGTGAGATAGTGGTCAGTTCACCAAACCATAACGGCACTACCTTTGTTAGCAGGTTGGAACTGGACCTTACAGAGCATAGTTCAGGAAATTCAGTGGGGTATAGAATGTATAAGGGCAGTGGAGAAATTGTCATCTCAGCAGTTAGCAATGGATAGATGTAGAATAAGAGACCAGAAGAGGGTATTAGTTGGGTTGGGAGTTGTTGAGATGGGAGAAAGGGTCCACAGTCTGGCGTGGGGACTGGGGTGAGGGAAAGAAATGAGCATGGGTGTCAGAAGAAGAATTCAACATAATGTTGAGCCTGAAATTCCTTGATATAAGGGTGTCGGGGGATGAAGATGAGTCTTTCAATATGAACTGATCATTTGTGGTCAAAGAGGGGAAGACCAGAATGTGATAAAAACAGAAGGGACGGGTGAGTGATGAAAGTGAAAGGGGAGAAAAATCCAGAGGAGTATTAGCATTGCTGCAGTGTGTGATTTGTGATGTCTGAAATGAAGGATAAGATAAGACATCTTTATTAGTCACATGTACATTGAAACACACAGTGAAATACATCTTTTGCATAGAGTGTTCTGGGGCAGCCTGCAAGTGTTGCCACACTTCTGGTGCCAACATAGCATGCCCACAACTTCCTAACCCGTAAGTCTTTGGAATGTGGGAGGAAACCCAAGCACCCAGAGAAAACCCACGCAGACACGGGGAGAACGTACAAACCCTTTACAGACAGTGACCGGAATTGAACTTGGGTCGCTAATGCTGTAATAGCGTTATGCTAACCACTATACTACCGTGCCTGCCCAAGACTTAAAAAGACTTATGTAGAAGCACTGGATATGCTGAAAGTTAAAGTGGAACCTTGGACCAGGACAGTTTTGAGATAGAGTGAATTGGTGCCTTTGCAGAGAAAGGTCAGGAGCCTGCATATGTCAACACATGGCATAAGGTATGGATCACAGGATGCAATGAGAACAGTGATCCAAGAAACACCAAGTAGTTTGAAGAACCTTGTGATTGTGGGCAGATCAGATATGTGATGGGTGGAATTTCAGTCAGAATCCAAAGGGAGTAGTTTGGAGTTGGTGACAATTGTTAAGAATGTGGCTGTGAAGGTGAATTTTGGTCAACACCTCAACAAAGACAAAAAGGGAATAGAAACCATTGAGGGTCAGCTGGGTAAAAGGAGTCAAAAGGAATTCCTGCTGGAAAAAGAAACTGAACTTCTTCAAAGTGGCATTGCTGCAAGAGAGGTGGTAGAGATTTTCAATTTGTTTGATGTGATTTATTATTAACATTAAATGTTCAAACCAACTAAATCCAATATTTCCTTTTAGATAAATGCAGATTTGCTTAATGGATATTCAATATTCAATTATATATCAATGAAAATGGCAATTCTGCTACTTATATTGCATTGTGTTTTACTCATCCTTTCAGATTGCAGATAGCTTCTCTGATGACTCATTTGAGAAGCAGGCATATGAATGAGAAAGATGTTGAGTATGAATCCTCGTCTAGGTTGAGCAAGTGATCTCAGCTGAGACATTAGTGATAGTACTATGATTAGCCTCATCTTCATAGGATGTCTATTAAATTATGATGTACTGCACTTTGCATTTGTTCATTTAAAATTGTCTCCGCTTACCTCACAGATCCTGCAGCTTCTCTCACAATTCCATGTTGTTGTTTAGAATTTAAAAGCAAATAAATGTTCATTATTCTGAGCTTTTATGCATAAACAACACCCTCTGCTGTCCATTGCTGCAGGCTTCCATGGGTTATGAGTTTATTTGCTCATTCTGTTTGCATGGCACGGTTACTTTCTTTCCATATTGTTATTTGAATAACAGAACTCCACCATATGATTTGAATAAAAATATTATTCTACATGATAGAAACACTAGAATACTATGTAAGGTTTCATTTGGAATCAGTTACCTTAAAAGTTTTATGCTATTAGAAATATTAATTTAAGGACTAAGATTCTGGGATTAGTTTGGGATTGATTTGAAGGAAGACATTCCCATTCAATTTTATTCTGCCTTGCTCCAAACTGGCTCAAAAATGATGAGTTTCTTTGGGAACTCTTTACCTTTCACATCACAATATTATAGGTTATAGAACATAAAACAAAAACTGTTGCAGATGGGTAATCAACAAAGTGGCATTATTTCCTTATTCTTATCTCTGTACACAAAGACATAGACAATCCATTTCTACAAAATAAACAGAACTTGTAAAATATAATCTGTATCTGAGTGAGGTATTTGGAATTGTCCTCCAGCATTTAAAATAAATTTAAAAATAAATGTTGTTGAAGGTAAAGTTCTGGTTTTGCTGAAAGACAAATATTGATGCATTCTGAAACATTGGATGCATTGCATGTGGTCAGATGGCACAAGTCAGACCAGGCTGATAGCATCACAGCTTCTGGAGGAAAACACATTAAGGGGATTTTCTTTGCTTGAGCCCTCACACACTGCACATCCTGTGCAATAAATATTGAAAGAATCAGGCAATGTTCATTGATCGTCTCCTTACTGCTTCTGCTTTCCATCATCCAATCATCCTGTTACATTTTCTTCGACTTTCTCTTCACACTGTGCTTCCACCTGGCAGCATCTCCCTTCTCTCTCCCTTCACTTCTGCCTCCTTTTATCCTTCAATTCCTTCTTCCCTTTCCTATTTGTCCATTTTTTTCTTGTATATATTTGATTTGTCTCTTAATAGCTCCTTTTCATAAAAAAACAAATTGAATATCAGTGCTAAAAATCTCATTGGTTGGTTGAAATTCCAATTATACTGCAGTTTAATGATTGGAATAATAATAAATATTTCCAAGCCTCATGACAGCAAGGTACCTCACATATGGGTACACTAAATTGGGAAAATGCAAACACAATGCTGATATTTTTCTATTCAATTATTTCATGCACATACACTCACCTTGCCACAAAATCTTGCAGTAGATTGTATTCCAGATGAAAAAGCTTTCAAACAAAGGATAGTTTGTAAAATTCTGGTGAATATCATCAAACAGAACCTGATAATCTATGTCAGATCAATAAATAAAAAATAAAATGATTGTAATGGATCAAACTTGCTGTTTTTCATTCAAAAATAATTACACACACACACACACACACACTCTCTCTCTCACACACACACACACACACACACTCACACAGAGCATCCACAAAGTGATATTCACATAGAAACACACAAAGCACTCATATTTTATTCCTCTGTTCACTAATTATATACAATAGTTTTTGAAGTATTATATATATGCCACTCAGACAAAGGACAGGGGTTAAGGTGGATCATATTATTGAGTAATGGAACTATGAAAACGTGAACTTGTCAGACTTACCCAATGGTATGAACATTGAATTTTCCGGTTTCAGGTAACGTACACCCTGGTGCTCTCCTCCCACACACATTCGCCTGATCACCTAGTTTTCTTCTCCCTTTTTTCATCCCTCCCATTCCCTCTCCCCACCTGGTTACGTCTATTCATCAACCCCTCCCCATCTAGTTCCACCTGGTACCTACCAGCCTCTATCCCACCCCAATATGTACTGCTACATGCTGTTGGATGTGGGCAAAGAAACAGTCAGATAAGTTTTTGGACTTACCTAAACGTAAGGCAGTGGACCTTGAGTGCTACACCTATCCCGTCATTGCAACTGCTGACTGCTGCTCGCTCAAGTTCACACATTGTTAAGTCACTTTCTCCCTGTCAGCATTCACCTAAACTTAATATGAACTGATCAAACTCATCAGAGTTTGACTGCCAAGATGCATAAGGAACCCCTAATGCCACCCAAGTTGGACAGGCAAAAAATAATGGGCCCTGTGGATTAACCTAAGGATGTCTTTTGGTCTTTGTTGTCTGGCACATGACTTCTGACTGTTGCCTGATTCAGTCAGAACTGGTCACGAACAATTCAGAACGAAAACAGAATGCTGGATGAACTCAGCAAGTCAAGCAGCATCTGTGAAGGCAAAAGGTGTAAGTCAACATTTTGGGTTGAAACCCTGCATCAGAAACTTTAATGAGTGCTGCTTAGAGCAATACAATGCAATGCAGTGGAAATTCAGATTGATCTTAATGACAGTAGAAAAAAAGTCCTGAAATGAGTGCACGACTCTCTTTTCACTTTTAAGATGAGTTGCTTGCTTGTTTCAGGCACATAAAAAGAAATAGAAGATGCAGGTCCTGAAAAAATTTTCAGTGGCCCAAATTATTTACTATGAGGCCATCCAGTTCATCAAGCCATGTCACCTCCCACCTGAGGAATTCCATTAGTCCCATTCTCCCTCTCCTTATTCCTTGTAGCCCTGCAACATATTCTCTCTTGCAAATCTATCTCTTTTGATTCTTTTGCCACATATTTATACTAAGGGGTAATTTACAGTCAACAATTAATCTACCAGCACACCCTCGAATGTGGAAGTAGAGTGGAGTACTTGGGGGGGATGCCAACTCTGTCTTAAGGAGAACATGCAAATTCCACACAGACAGCACCAAGGTCAGGACCAAACCAAGGTTCCTGGAGTTGTGAGGCAACAGCACTGACATCTAACCATCCAAATGCCCACACTTCGCATTTATGCGTCTTTGCAGAATTATCGTTGCACACATTTTACAACTATAAGTGATGTTGAATTTCTCCCCTCAGTGCTTGTTGAAGAGAAGACCAAATGAAAGATATTTATTCTTACTTGAATAAATGGGTTTAGAGGCACAATTTGTGAATTCAAACTTTTAAATCAACCGGCACAGAGAATAATCGTATTTACAGATCTGCCAAAATTATTAAATTCAATCATTTAATTGTCCAAAAAGTTAAAGATGTTGAGATGTTTATCTAATTAGCAGATTATTATGCTACTGGCTTAGTCTCCCAATGTTACATCACACCTATCTAATCAGCATACATTCTGTTGTTAAACAGACCCGCATAATGTGCACTTTGCCATTAAATCAATTTCCCACTTATGCAAATACTCAAATTGTAATTCTAACAGCTGTACTAATGCAACCACTGAACAATGATCATCTTCTAACTCATTAAGTCACTTTTAATTAAAAATAAAATGACTTGTTTGCTATTTACCTTGAATAATAATATCTACAAACACACCTACCAATTAGCATACCTTAGAAACGAGGGGCTAAATTTTAATGTACAAGGGAGTTTGTATTTGGAGGTGGATAGTGAGTTAAAACCAGTGAAATTGTCAGTGCATTGGTAAGCTAGCTTCAACCCACTGACATCTGCAAAGTTTTTAGCATGGAAGTAACTCCCTCAGGATAGGTAGGTTGCCAATTTCAATATGTTAGTCATGCAACGACCATGCTTTCGTAATTTAACTCTAAGTTCATAGGTTTCATTGGTGTCTTGGAATTTGCCAGTGAAATCAAATTGATGAATCAGTGACAATTGAGGTAGTTGAAAATATGACAGGGAAATATGCCAATATATACTGATATATCATAGCTATCTTCTTGCATACTTTTGTGAAAGGCTTTGGCCAGGATACTTTGAAGTTTTCACCTTGATCAATCAAAATAGCATGGGTACCACTTATGTTGTAAGTAAGAGCATAATATGCTGTGCTCCTGGTTCTTCTGAGACTGTTCCATGACAGTCGTTGTCTGGATTTTTGAGATCTAACTTATATTGGTACTAGCTGAAATATGTGCTGCATAATGATTATATCAGTAGTGCATATTTAATGCTGGGAGTACTTCAGAGGCATTATCATGGATAATGACCAGGAGTGACTGGCCAATTTTGTGATTGGGGAAATTTCATGTGAAGATGATTACTTATTCGAGGCAAAATAGATTTTGAATGACAGAGCGCTTTAAAAAAACATTGTGTGATACAATTTTTAGGTAGTGAATTATAACTGTTGTGATAAGAATGTTTTTAGAGATCAATCTTTTTTATTTGGAGCTGATATCAATGAGTTTTGTATGCTACATAACTCTGATATTTGATTCGATGTCTAAGCATCCAGAATATTTCCTTCTACATCAGCCAGCATACTGAGACTCCACTGATATCTTGCACAACCTGCTTTGCCATGGTCAGTTGTGAGTTGGTTAGGAGACCATCTCTGGTTATCTGCATTTCCTTTGTGTTCCGTGCTTATTTTTGTTCTCCTGCAAGACGTATAATTCAAGGCATGTATTTAGATGAATGGAGTACATTTGTTGGGAGTGACTATGAGGGAGAGCTATGACATGGTATCAGGATAAGGAAGGATTTTAGTGATGTTTGGGTAGATGTGAGGAAAAGCACAGATGAAGAGGGATGGATGCATCTACCATGTCATTTATTTTGAGATGTGATATGCCAGAAGAGCCAAGAAAAGATAGAATGAGGAGTATACAGATGTCAGAATATAGGTGACTGCACCACTATTTTTCCCCTGTTATAGTAATTAAGATGTTTCCAGCACTGAATCAAGAAACTGGCAAACTTCAAGCCACATCTCCTTTGTTATATTTACATACTTCTTCCTCCTGTCAACAGGGAAGAGTATCTTCCTGCATGTATATCCAAGAAGGTCTCCGCATAACAAGGCAGAACCTTTGAGCATCTAAGCTGCATTCTGCCAATAACTTCCATTATGCTGGAACATCATTGTTGTAGGGGTAGGAATAGAGAGGGTTAATAACTGGTAAAATAGGATGTAGCTTGTGCTGATGTGGTAACAAGGAACCACTGATAAAGTTCAATAACAGAGAGATGGGATGCAGCTGTTTGATGATTATGTTGTAGCACACCACTATTGTTGTGGCTGAAAGTTAGGTTTGCTGTTAACTAAGACTTATGGATAATTAAGTGTTTTATTCTGTAACAAAAACCTAGTTTTACTGTTAATTAAGTCTGTGTAATGACATAGTTAGAGAAATGTAACAATCAAAACTTAGTTAATTAAATTTTCCATGTAATCACATATGCAGAGAAGTGTATAAGGCTGTCCCAAAGTCGTGTTTGGGTAGATCAGCTTTGTCTGGTCTCCTGGTATGCACTAGTTTCAACAAATTTCTTGTTGTTCAGACACCAATTTCTTGTTACCTTTCTCGTTCGTTCCTACAGTCATGTACAAGATGTCGATAAGCCACATCTGGAATATTGTGTGCAGTTCTGGTTGCCATACTATAAGTTAAGCTGGAGAAGGTGCAGAAAAAATTCACAAGGATATTAATAGGACCTGAAGGATTGAGTTATAAGGAGAGACTGAATAGGCTGGGACTGTTTTCCTGGGAGTAAAGGAGGCTGACGGGTAACCTTGGAGATGTTTATAAAATCATGAGGGGCACTGATAAGATGGATTGTCACAGCTTCTTCCCAGGATAGGCAAATCTAAAACTATAGGACATAGGTTTAAGGGGAAAGATTTAAAGGGGACCTGAGAGGGAAGCTTTACACATAGAGGGTGGTGGGTGTATGGAACGAGCTGTCAGAAGAAGTGATGGAGGCAGGTACAATTTCAACAATGAAAAGACATTTGGACAGGTACATGGATTGGAAAAGTTTAGGGGGGGATATGGGCCAAATGCAAGCAAATGGGACTAGCTCAGGAAGACACCTTGGTTGGTATGGATGAGCTGGGCTGAAGGGCCTATTTCCGTGCTGTATAACTCTAGAAATTCATGGCACTATGACTCTTTGGTCTCAAGTTCAAATTCCATAATTGAAATTCTCTGTGCTGTAGGCCCCTTTAAATACTGGAGCTTAAGTCAGCTTGTGTAGGACACCTTTATGTTTGTTCATGGTAATTGGTTGGAAAACCCAGAAGGGATATGTGTAGTTTTAACACAGGCCACCAGACTATAGCCTGCCAATCTCTACTCTCCATCTTCCACAACTCTAAGCTTTGGGAAATTGAAATCCAGCCCAATATTAGTATGTAATTAGCTTCCTTAATGATAAGTGCTTCTTGTCTCTGGTTGTCTTTCTAAACTAAATAATGCTGCACTTTGTTTTGGCTTTCTACCATCTACCTTATCAGGGTAATCTTGCCCACAGAAAGTGCCTGGAATATTGTGCATATCTATTGTAAAATTCTGAATTATGGTTCAGGTGAAAGCCCATAGGCATTCACACAAAGTTGCAAAATTATCCTACTATTAAAAAAAATTAAATCATTCACATATTTGTAAAAGAATTTTGCTTCTCTTTAGAAAATTGGATTTATATTCTAAAGTGATTTTAGAATTCAAAAGAAAGAAATTGAAACACTGTGATGAAGATTTAACACAAGCATATTGACTTAGAAATTCATTTCCATAACACTGCAAAAACAAATACTGCAAGTCAAAAATTGGGTAAAAAGCCACGTTAATCAATTTTGCACAGATTTCTGGATCAATTAATGCTGATTATTAACAATAATTTGTCATTGGGATTGTCTTATTGTTTTTTGCTGTTTTTCTGAAGACCAGTTTGCCCAATTGATATCAATAATAGTTTATCACCCAAATTTCACCTCCAGAGATAACATTTAGACCTAAATATTGAAAGGCATCATTTACTAATGGAAGGACCAACTTCTACCAATGCTGAAGGCTCAAACTGAACATTATTTAAGTGGCCAATCACTGTCAGCCTGCATTCCTAGCTCAACTGCTTTACAGAGATTAGTAGATCTTTGGATAGTAAGGGATCAAGCGCCGTGGGGTTAGTACAAAAAAGTGGTGCTGAGGAAATAGATTAGACATGATTTTATTGAACAGCAGAGTAAGTCTGAGGGGCTGAATGGTCTACAGCTGCTTCCACATATGTTCGTATGTATACCATTCTACATACTCTCTCTGCACACTGCTCACACTCAACACTGACCCCTCCTTGCATCTTCAAACATTTTACTGGAACCAAAATTGACTAACAATGTTCTTTTGTCTCTTCATGGCTAATAATGGGGTGCAAAAGATATCTCCCAGGCACCTTAGGCACACAAGGGGTCCAGGTGACCCTCATTCTCAACCTTCTAGCCTTACGTTCACTCCAGCCCACATTTACTGTTAAATGCCACTTGTCACATTTTTGCTGATCATTATTATCATCAGTGCTACATAAGAGAAGCTGTTGGCACTATCTATTCCACCAGATAAGATTTTGTCTACTTATCCATCTGCCTACAGGAATAGGCATTGTGGTAAACTTATTCCCATCGCAGGGTCTTTCATTATGAAGACATTCTCAGACTGCTCCTATACCTTTACAGAGACCTCCTTCGCAACATGTTGCCACGAACACTTGACTCTAATCCTGGTGAAGTGAACATCAATCTCCAGTAGCTAGAAGAGAGCCATTGACTTGTGTTTTTAAACAGGCTGATGCACCCTTAGCTGCATATTTAAGTGTTGGTAGCAGCAAAAAAAAATCAATCACTATTGCCTGCTGTTTCTGAAACAGTGGTATTACACTAGGAAGCCAAACAACATTGTTATACAATTGGTGCTAATAAATCTCTAGATTTTTTAAAATGAGGAACCATGTGGTGATGTTTCAATGCTCCAAATAATAGTGCAGGTGCAATTCTAGGCCATTGCCTTATCATTTTGTCAAACAAAAAGTTGTAGAAGTGCATATTTTTCTATATGTAATTTGTAAAATGGAACTATCTTCTTGGAATAACTGAAGGCTTCCATTGCATTTGCTATAATGATTGATGATTTTAGTAGAAAGCAAAGTCAGACCTTTTTGAGGGGGAGGGGTGAAAGGCTGTTTTAATTAGGGAGCTATTCAACAGTATGAGACAAAATTTATTGATCAATGGAGAAATTAAAAGATATGAAGATACAAAGCTGATCCAATTAGAATTATATATCTTACTTGTGTAAGCAAAGGCACTAGAAGTATTTTCCATAACTATCAAGAATTAGGCAGCTTTTGACTGTAATGCAATAGGATCTACTACCTGTTGTCCTGGTGGGAATGCTTAAAGTTAAATTAAATGGTGGCTTTGTTTATTGACTTCCTTAAAAATGTCACTTTTTATGTTATAAAGGAAATAATTAGAACAAAAGAAGACCTAGATGAATGCTTTGCAGCTGATAATATTGACACATTAGGAGTTAACCATTGAATGTAAATATTCATGAGATCTAGAACCATGGGAGTACATATGCTGAGGATGAATGCTCACTTATTTTGAAATTGTGTACAGTTATGCTCACCCAAATTGAGCAAAAGTTTCATGTTTAGCTCTAATAATGCCAAATCACCTCCACATTTGATTACACCAATGCACTTCTCTTAGCCTTTCTCACATCTAACCTTAATAATCTACAAACTAATTACAAAATTATGTACATATTCTAACCCATTTTAAACTATACTTTCTCATCAAGCTTTTACATACTTTAGTTATCTGTTCTGTAAAATAATACATTTTAGATCCTCATTCTTATTTTCAATTCTCAATGGTTTAGATCACACCTATGTCTACAACCCTTTGCAGATTCACATCCTTTCCCAAATCCAATGATTGTGTTTGCTTCTGTGTATCTGCATATATTTGTTCATTCTATCATCATGGACATTTCAAGTGCCCAAGCTCCACCCTTTAGAAATACCTTACTATAATTCTTCTATCTTATCATTTTAAAGCTTCTGTAAACATTTTTCCCAAACCTTCAGATAATTCTCCTACTCTCACTCTTGCCATTCAATTACTATATTAATATATGGTGAAGAGCCAAGGGATGTTTTGTAATTTAAACATGCCAGTGGCACATTTATAATGGGTTATCCTGCACATCCATGGGTGACTTCTGCCAAAGAACTAAGAAATTAAATAAAGAGTGGCTTAGAAATTCTCATTGCCTAAAAACTTGTGTTGAAAGAATGCCATGCTGGAGGCCTGTGCTAGTTTTCTGTGGGGCTTTCTGACTATATTCCACCATTCACAAAGCCCAAGGTATAGTTTACCTACTTGTGTAGAGACTATAAAGATCTTTCTTCAGCAACCTGGTTTGGGAGCAGATTGAAGGTTGTGTGGTAAGATTGTAGTGGCAATGATGATGGTTGGGAAAGGTGCAGAGGATCCTGTAGAGGGGAAACAATCAGGCTGGGGAGTAAGGATGATCAATAATTAGAACATTTTCAAGAAGAGTACTACCTTGAAGAAGTTTGCCTTAGAATCGCTATTCATTGGCTTTACAAACATAGTGGAATTTTGACACAACTGATATCAAAACAAACACTGCACAAACCAGTAGCCTCCCTATACATCATGCCCATAACCAACCCAGTTCAAAGATCTAGTAGTGTGAATACCAGCATGTAAAGTACCTGATCACCAATGGTCACACAGTAGATAAAATCATGATAGCATGAGGTAACCTTTCTTGACCAGTTTAAATAAAGTTGATCCCTGCTATGTAAGAAGATATCTGTACATTCATGTGTATCCCATTAATTGACGGTGTAATTAATCACTGTTTTTAAGAAGTTAATTTCACTTTCTTTTGTCCCTAAAATGAGTACTATAAGTTGAATAAGATTACTGCCAGTACTTTTCACCAGTGGATCTTGGAATGATTTATGAAGGCAGAATCTGATTTCATCAAAGTAAATGATATTAATCAAGCATGAGATATTGCATGTCAAACAAATAACATTTTGTTTGTTTGTTCAGCTGTGCCATATGGTGTCTTTTAATTACAATGGGAAACAATCATTTACCTCTGCTGAGCATTGCCATGTGCTGTCATACTAACTGCTTCGTACAGAAGATGAAGATCAAAAGATGGTAACGTCTTTTATGTATAAATGAGCCGAAGAAAAAAATATCATGGTAACAATGTTGAATTTGGTCACTTATATTTGTACAAATCACACTGACTTTATTTTCCCAATAATGTTATTTTAACAAAATAGGGCATGTTTATAAATGAAAATTGAAAAACTGCAAGTGCTGGAAATAGATTCATAGAATCATACAGCACAGAAACAGGCCCTTAACTACATTAATCAAATTTACCCACATTTGGTCCATAGACCTTCTATGCCTTGGCAATTCAAGTTCTTGTCTAGATGCTTCTTAAAGGTTGTGAGAGTACCTGCCTCTGCTGCCTCCTCAGACAGTGAATTTCCCATTCCAGCCACAATGTGTGAAAAAAACTCCTCATCATATCCCAATGAAACCTTCTAAATCTCACCTTATATGTTGTTTTAGATATCCCTACCATGGGAAAAAGATTCTTATTATCTACCCTATCTATCCCCCTCATAATTTTGTCTATCTCCATAAATCTGAAATAAAAACAGAAAATACTTAGCAGGTCGGACAGTATCTGTGGAAGTAGAAACAGAATGAATTCTTTATGTCAAAGTTCAAACAAAGGGTCTTCGGTCTGAAACATTGACCCTGTTTCTCTTTCCACAGATGCTGTGGTTAGCATAATGCTATTACAGCACCAGCGAACCGGGTTCAATTCCGGCCACTGTCTGTAAGGAGTTTGTACGTTCTCCTCGTGTCTATGTGGGTTTCCTCAGGGTGCTCTGGTTTCCTCCCACATTCCAAAGTCATACAGGTTAGGAGCTGTGGGCATGCTACGTTGGCGCTGGAAGAGTGGAGACACCTGCGGGCTGCCCCCAGCACATTCTCAGTAATGCAAAAAGACGCATTTCACTGTGTGTTTCGATGTACATGTGACTAATAAATAAATATCTTATCTTATATCTTATCTATTGTGTTCATGGATGCACTTCTTTTTAATTTAAATATGCATAATTGTTAATTGTTACAGAAACTTTCATGAATTTAAATGGACACTTGCAGATCAAGCAGCTGAAATTAATTTTAGAAACTCATTTGGTTAATGATGTTCCTTTCATTATCAATCAGTAAAACATTATTACATGTGTGAAATTGGGCTCAGAACCCAGAGTTCTATTAACCACTGTAAATATGGCCAGGTAGGTCCTTGGTTTCATCCATGATTTAAGTGACTGACCATGTTAGAATAGCTTTCCAACTAGAGTTAAAAAGAAGCAGAGTAAATTGGACTGACACCATTGTCAGCATCAGGGCAGTTCTATTAAATGGAATGGGATAAAAATATATGATTGTAGGAAGCCACTTTGGTGCTATCTGTTCTTGACATAAGCATTTAGCTAATGCCTGTCAATTACAGACTAACTCAGTTTTTCAGGAAGTTCTGTGATAACAGCAATCTTTACCAATAACGGTAGAGATTTCTATTATCATACCATTACTTTTTACACTCTTCCACTCTCTTTGCAACTAGATTTTTGCCCAACATCCAAAAACTTGTATCGATGACAACTTCCATCAGCTAGACAAATAAGAGATGAAAACTCAATCCATTACCACTTATTCTTTTCCGACCTCAACTGTCGTCTTGTGCTGAACAAGACCACTCACATTTGTGTTTGACCTTCTAACATATTTCACCTCCTTGTTCAAGACCATGCATTTCCATCTGTTAAATTACCTGCCTTCAACTTGTTATTCTAACCAATCATAAAATCACAATAAACAGAAATCTAACCACTTTTCTTTGAAAGAAACAAAAGCATGAACTTTCTTAAAATGCATCATAAATAGACCAGAGAAAGGGATAGAACAGTTTCCTCAAAAAGTTCTTTTGAGGTGTTCTAAATTGATATATTGCTTTAAAAATTCATATGAAAGCATTGAGGATTGACCACATGGGGGCACTACATAAAGACACATAAAAGGAAGAGAGAAAAGCAGAAGATATTGTGAATAATAGCAGGGTCAAGTCATAAAAAGAAAAGCTGGAGGATGAAAACCTCATGCCAGCAAATTATCTATATTAACTTTATCAGTTTCACGCAAATGTAAGAAATCATCTTCCCAAAATCAAGTATTAAATCTTTCTCCCTAAATCCCTCAGACTCACTGCTTTAAGAGCTTCCTTATAACTACCTTTTTGTTCATGCTTTTGGTCATCTGTCCACATTTGTCCTTGTCCTGGCACCAAATTACAAAAATTCTCATTACTGTCAGTAACAATTTGAATTGTTATAGTAACTTCAGTCCAGCAATGCACCTGAAGAACCACATCAGAAGTAAGAGCAGGAGTAAGTTGCTTGACTCTTGGAGATGACTCTGGCATTCAGTAACCTCACAGCTGATCTTTTGCCTCAGGTGCCAAATAATCTCCAGATCTTTTGATATGTTTAATATCCAGAAATGTACTTTTCACTGACTTGATTAAAACAATGTCAATGTCTGATAAGCAAAAACTGAGTCAGAGAATTCCAAAGACACATTGCTGTGAATAAAGAAGTTTCTCCTCATCTTGGTTGTACATGTCTCATTCCTTATCCTGAGTGTTTAGTTCTAGATTCTGCAGACGGGGATCTGGCTTCACACATATTTTAAGACTTGTATATTTTGCAATGAGTTCATCTCACTTGCTTCTGAACTCTGAGTGTTATTAGCATAATCTATCCAGTATCTCCTTGTAGAACAATCCTCTGAATCCAGAAATCAGTCAAGTAAACCTTTCTCAAACTCTCTTGAAGACAAATTGATGCTTTTTAGCTAGAGAGACTAACAATATATACTATACCTCTGGTGTCTTATATAATTGTAGTATAACCTTTATTTCCATTTCAGTTTCTTTGACTGAAAATTAGCATGCATGCTAACTGTACCATTTGCTTACTGTACCTTCATATTAACTGTCTATGATTCATAAAAAAGGACACTCAAGTCCCTCTGAGTATTAATATTTTCCTAATCCTTTTAAAAAATATTCTGCTTTTCTATTGTTCCCACCACTGTGTAACTTCACATTATGTTCCACCTGCATGGTTCTTGTCCTTTCACTTAATTTGTCTCTATTTCTTTGTGACTTCTGTACTTTGCCATGCTGTTTTGTATTGTCAAAAAACTTAGATTCCACACTTTTACTCACATGTCAATAACATAGATTGAAACTAGCTAGGCCTCAGCGCTGATTTCTGCAAACCTGCCATCTTGAAAAATGATTGATTTATTTCTATCCTCTGTTTTTCTGAGAAGGATCTTCAACTTAAAATGTTAACTCTTCCCACAGATGCGGCCTGACTATATCCAGCATTTTCTATTTTTATTTTAGATTTCTAGCATCTGCAGTTTTCAAAATTTTCATTTATCTGTTTCTCTGTAGGTTTTTTTTAAATATCCGCAAAGTGACTGAGGCTCTTTATGGGATGTGGATTCAGTCTGCTGGTTGGGTCATTTGTTTCCCCCATCTGTGAGTCTTCTGCATTCAAAATCACTTCTAAAGCCCTTGGATGTCAGCTAATTGATACCAAAGGTTTATTGTCTATTGACCCCATCAATTTCTTCAGTACTAGTTCTTCAATAGTGGTGACATTCTAGGTTCATTATTCTTGGTAGAAACTTTATTCCCTACATTGTCTGGAATTCTTTTTGTACATTCTACCTTGAAAATAGATATAATGCATTTGTTTAACATCTCTACCATTTCATTATTCATCATTATAATTTCTTCTATCTCTGCCTTTAAGAGACCCATATTTACTTTTGCTATTATCTTTTTTATCTACCTAGTGAAGCATTTATAATCTGCTATTATGTCTTGTGCTAGTCTGCTCTTGTTTTTATATTAATTCTCTCTTTCAATCTCTTTGACATCTTTTGCTGAATACTAATATGCTCTCCCAGTCTTCAGGTACATTACTGCTTCTGGAAACAAGATAAGCCAACTTTAACATTCCGAACCACTTTTCCTGTAGCATTTTCAATACCTTGAGGGGTACATATTTGTTGCAAGTTATGAACTATTTCTTTAAAGATTTTAAATTGCACTGTTAAAGAGGCTTCACAAATGTAAAGCGAGATACAGGCAAATAGGCAGGAATTAGCAAGGATGTCCACATGTTTCAGTGAGAATGTTGACTTTGAAAATGTGGAAAAGAAAGCTGGAGAAATTTGAAAAAGAGGTCCTGTGAGCACCTTGGGATATTTCAGTACAATGAAGATGCTATATGACTCCAAGTTACTGCCACTGATGTAAATTGTCCATGAAATGTTTAACAGATTGATGCTAAAAATGTTACGGTTGAATGCAATTTTAAGATGCAGAACATGTTACTTCAACCTGCTTTATCATAAGGAATTTGGCAAAATGCACTGGTTGTTACCTTGAGGAATTCAACGCAACATGCTTATTCTTACCTTATAGAGTACAGAATGATGAGAATAGAATTTATTGTGGTTCTGAGAATCACCGTTAAATTAAATTTCTATATTTAGTGCTACAAAATGCAGATGATTCAAAAATTGGCTGTGTAGTTGACAGTGAGGAGGAACGCTTCAGGCTGCAGAAAGATATAGATGATTTGGTTAGTTGGGCAGTAAAATATAAAACTGGATTTAATTCAGAGAAGTGTAAGGTAAAGCATTTGGGAAGGTGCAACAAGGCAAAGGAATATCCAGTAAGTGGGATGATTTTGTGAAGAACAGAATGTATGTCCACAGACCTCTAAAGGTCACAAGACAGGCCGATGAGGTGATTAAAAAAATCATAGGGGTTTGGAATATGAGAGCAGGAAGATTATTCTAGAACTGCATACAAAATTAGGCCATAGGTTGAATACCGTGAATAGTTATGGTCATCACATTGCAGGAAATATGTGATTGCATTGGAAAAGGTGCAGGGAAGATTTACGAAGATGCTGCCAGGACTGGAAAATTGTAGCAATGTGGAATATTGTGGAACAGAGGGTGCTAAGGGTCTGGAACTCACAACCTGAATGATTGGTAGAGGCAGAAACCCTGACTTCATTCATATCCTCATTACATTTACCTGGATGTGTACATAGACCATCACCACACACTGGGCAAAACCAAAAGAAAACCCTCATCTTCGTGCTAATCCTTTTATCAATTATCCCTTGGGAAATAGGTCCTTACTACTTACTCTATCTACATCATTCCTACTTATATATAGCTCAATTAGCTTTCTTCCAGCCTCTTTTGTTCCAAAGAAAACAACCAGAGCTTGATTACAGCCTTGATCTACAGTGGCTACGGGCATAGTGCTGGAAGCTGGGAATAAGTCAGATAGCTCTTTTTGACTAGCACAGACATGACGGATGAAATGGAAAATTTTCAATAATTTTATGATTCAATGCCAAGTCTTTTGTACCTTTTGCCAGGTTAGGGAAACATTTGATATGGCAATTGATATCTCGTAGGAGCATAGACTTAGCTTCCAGGACTGAAAAAAAAATTGCACTGCCAGTATGAAAAACATCTTCACAATTATTAGATGACAAATTGTGTAATTATAAATTCTGATAATTAAACATAAATTAATACCTAAATTATATTAATTAGAATCTCTGTAACAGACATTCTATGAAACTTGATAAGTGTAATTATTGTGTAATAATGAATGACATTGTGATTAATTATAACCATAAGCAAATAAGGGGTAGATTACAAAATGAAGTTTCCTCTATAATTGAAAATCTGCAAGACTTTAAATTACAAAACTTGGAGAATAAAGCTGTCAAAGAAATTCTACTGCAATGTGTTTTCCCTCAACATTTATTGTTATTGGTTCTATTAAATGCAAATTGCTTACCTGTCTATTTTAATACTTAATTTGGTTATAACACAGATAAGAATGTCTTCCATTCACCATTGTATTACATGGTATTACATTGCATCAAAATATAAAGCATTCAAATTCACAAAAATCAAGATTATTTCAATTTCAATTTGATTAAAATTAAGTATGCAAAAGAAAATCTTCCATGTACACTCCGGATAAAGGATTAAAATGTAGCATCAAACAAGTTATCTATTTAACAAAAATGGAGCAGTCGGTAGAACTCCTATGCAAATCTATGCACATCATTTTGCAAGATATGAACAATGGTATTTAATGGATTTTATGCTACTTTATGTTTTGGCCTGCTTGCCATATCCTAAAACACTTTACATGAGGTAATTTAATGAATTAGGCTACTAATCTTTTCCAAAAGGACCATTATGATAAAATGAAAAAAAAACATTTAAGTAGTGTCTTTCATGGTTTCAGGTTATTCTAAAGCATTCTACAGCTAAAGAGCTACTTTTGTGCAACACAATCACTGTTATAATGAAGGAAATGCAGCAGCTGATCTGTGCACGAGTTCCAACAAAATGCATTAATTACTAGATAATAGCTTAGAAATTCAATTGATAAAGAAATGTGCTGAAATGATACTGCATTGTGGATCCATGCCAGTTTGCCCCAAATTTCTTTGTGTGATGTTTGTGCATGTATGAAAGGCAATGTGCTTAACAGGCAATAATTGTGATCTCTTTCCATTAGCACTTATTAAGGGCAGCAATTTCAGGAGTCCTGCACACCAGATGGAACTCATGTTCTAATTAACGTTAAAAGTGGAACAATCACTGAATCCAATGACTGTCAGAAGTCATTGTAGAGTTTGGGAAGCATTGTTTAAAGCAAAGGCAACATTGGCACAGGAGTAACCCTCCTGTTTCACAAATGTCTATATCTTGATTGAAGAGGCAAAAAGCTAAGATAGAGCACCAGTGGAAGGAAGTGAGTTCTGAAATCTGGTCCCAATGCCCGTAAACATTAGACTAACCAAGTGCCAAATCCTTGCTGAAACAGGTCTATGGCAGATGCCATCTCCCTGTCCCTACACTCATCTCTAGAGCATTTGGACAGTAAAGACACCTGCATTAGACTATTGTTTATTGACTACGGCTCCGCCTTCAATACTATGATTCCAAGAAAACTCATCTCCAAACTACGAGACCTGGGAATCAACACCTCCCTTTGTAACTGGATCCTTGACCTCATGACCAACAGACCGCAATCAGGAAGGATAGGCAGCAACACCTCCTCCACCATTATCCTCAACACTGGCGCCTCACAAGGCTGAGTCCTCAGCCCCCTACTTTTTTTTTACTCTCTATAAACCAACTACATGGTCAGATTCTGCTCCAATTCTATCTACGAATTTGCAGATGATGCCACCGTATTGGGCCGTATCTCAAATAATGATGAATCAGAGTATAAGAAGGAGATAGAGATCCTAGTGGCATGGTGTCATGACAACATTCTTTCCCTCAACGTCAGCAAAACAAAAGAGCTTCATTGACTTCAGGAAAGGGGGCAGTGAACATCCTCCTCTTTACATCATGGTGCTGAGGTCGAGAGGGTTGAGAGTTTCAAATTTCTAGGAATGAACATCACCAACAGCTTGTCCTGGTCCAACCATGTTGACACCACAGCCAAGAAAGCTCACCAGCACCTCTACTTCCTCAGGAGGCTAAAGAAATTTGGTATGTCCCCTTTGACACTCACCAATTTTTATTGATGCACCATAGAAAGCATCCTATCCAGATGCATCAAGGCTTGGTATGGCAACTGCTCTGCCCATGCAAGAAACCGCAGGGAGTTGTAGAAACAGCACAGCACATCACGGAAGCCACCCTCCCCTCCATGGACTCTGTCTACACTTTTTTCTGTCTTGGTAAAGCAGCCAGCATAATCAAAGACCCCACCCACCCCAAACATTCTCTCTTCTCCCTCCTCCCATTGGGCAGAAGATACAAAAGCCTGAAAGCACGTACCACCAGGCCCAAGGACAGCTTCTATCCGGCTGTTATAAGACTATTGAACGGTTCCCTAGTATGATAAAATGGACTCTTGACCTCACAATCTACCTTGTATGACCTTGCACCTTATTGTCTACCTGCATTGCAGTTTCTCTGTAACTGTAACACTTTATTCTGCACTCTGTTGTTGTTTCACCTTGTACTACCTCAATGCACTCTTGTAATGAATTGATCTGTATGAACGGTATGCAAGACAAGTTTTTCATTGTACCTCAGTACATGTGACAATAATAATAAACCAATTTACCAATTTATACTAATGGCTGCACTGCCATTCACACATTTACACCACTACTTTAACATTCACACTTATCACACTTTACATAAACCCATCTCTTCAAGCATGGCAGGCACGTTGCAAACAAACATTGAAGCTCACTCACTAACCTCTCTTTTAAAAGATGACATGCAATAATCACCCTCAGAAGCAGAGAGGAGATGGCCCTACTGACTCACAAGCTGAGTTACCTTGAGGAGAGAGCTTTTCCGATCAAGTTGCTAGGTTGGAGATTATTGAAAAGGAAGGGCTGGGCATATCTAATCCTACTTCTCACCACTACTTTATTCTACAATTCCTCGTGCCAAAATAACATGCAGATGTTTTAAAGGTGCTCCTCTTACCTTGCCCTGCCCCCGGTCTTGACCATGTGCTTTTCTCATCTAGACAGGCTACAACACTTGATGGACAACTGTTGAAAGAAGTTTGCTGATTATGCAAAGCTAGGTGGCAGTTTGGGCTGTGATAAGGATACATAGGACCATCAGAGAGATGTGGACACAGTGAGTGAATAGGCAAGGGCCTGTCAGATGGAATATAAGGTGGGAAAATGTAAGATCATTCATTTTGCTAGAAAAAATAGAAGGGCAGTGCATTTCTAAATGGTAAAAGATTGAAAGGTGTTGGTGTTCAGAGGACAGTATATGAGTTACTGAGAGTTAATGTGCAGGTACAGCAAGTGAAGAATAGGGTAAATAGTACGATGATGCTGGAGGAACTCAGCAGGCCAGGCAGCATCCGTGGAGAAACGTTGACCGCCTGCGATTTCTCCACAGATGCTGCCTGGCCTGCTGAGTTCCTCCAGCATCATCTTGTTTTTCATCTAGATTCCAGCATCTGCAGTCCTTTGTTTCTCAGGGTAAATGGCATTTATTGCAAGAGTATTTGATTACAGCAGAGAGGGGTCTGGCTCCAGTTATATAGGGCTCTGGTGAGACCACATCTGGAATATTGTGTTCAGGTCTATCAAATCTCAGTTACTCAGTATATTCAAAGAAGATATAGATAGATTTTTAGATATTAGGGGAATCAAGGAAAATTGGGTTACTGCAGGATGATGATGCTGAGGTAAAAAATAATCAGCCATGATCTCATTGAATGGCAGAATATGCACAAGAGTCCTATTTCCTACATTCTTATGTTAAGATATCCCATCACTTTCATCCACCATCACTTGTTCTTTGCACCTTATACACTTGGAATATATTATCAGGTACAAGTAATTTGCAATCAGGCCAATTCTGCTCCATAAAATTCAGATGAAGTTTACAATCAGGAAGCCTCAAATGAGGATTGATGATATCGCACAATGAGATTTTAGTGCATTGTCCAGCATCCTGATGACATGTCAAGGTGCTCAGGGAAATCCAGCTGTAATTATATACAGTATATTAACCCTGGGGCCTCTTCTTCCCAGCATGGAAGTGATGGCTAGGTGTATCCCAGCACACTTTGATCCAACTTTGATATCGCTTTTGATAGGAGAGCTCATAGCTTCCATTGCAGGAAGTAGCCAACCTGGAGTGAGATTGTAAATTAATAGACTGCAAAGATCTAGCTGTTCTTGTGCATGAATCACAAGATGTTAGCATGCAGTGAGCCAAGTAGGCGAATGACATATTGGCCATTATTATAAAGAAGCTGGAGTTTAGAAATATGGAAACATTGTTACAATAGCGCAGAGTGTCGGCGGGACCACACGGAGCACGGTTTTGGTTCCCTCATTTAAGAAAGGATATCAGGATGGAGGCAGACCAAAAGAGATTTACTGGACTAATTCCTGAGATGAGAAGGTTACCATATCATGCCTTAAGAATTTGGATCTGTATTCTTTGCAGTTACTGGAATATGGGCTGACCTTACTGAAACATATAATGTCTTAAGCAGGTATGACAGGGTAGATGTTGAGGTGTGTCCATTAGTACTTGAAAAGGGGTCATTTAAAACTGAGTGGTACAGAGGGTGCTGAACCTCTGGACTTGTCTATCCAGCAGGATTGTGGAGGCTCAATCTTTGGGGCTATTTAAATAGGAGAAAGATAGGGGAATTAGAGATGTTGAACCCTGAGCATACTGAATGGCAGGTCAGTCTTGAGGTGCTGGGTGACCTCCTTCTGCTCCTATTTTCTTGTGTTCTTGTGGCTCTGTTATTGTGGTAGTAGTTGCTCTCCAATGTTACCTTGAGCCCAGACTAAACAGCAGAGAGGGAAGGAATAATCCTCTATTCTCCACACCACCACCTCCCCACCCCCCACCACAGCCATCCATTCATCTAGAGCAGTGGCTGAAATGATGATCAGCACAGTGGGCTGTCTTAAGGCGAATGAACCATTTGAGCTTTCTGTGTGCATAGCAATGATGTTGATTCATTTGCTGGTGGTCACATTTTACTGCATGTTTAAGGATGATAGGCTTTCCATTTGATAAAGAGCCCTGGGTTGACATGTTGAACCTAGAGTACTACCTGCATGTAGCTCATTACTTTGTGATCCTTCTTTATTCCTTTGCTGGTTAATGCTCTCTGTTTAAGGAGGAGAATATTTTTTAATTTCAAAAATAAACTTTATTCAGAATAAAAAATATATACAAAGGAAGAAACAGAGCAAAAAACTTTTACATTCATGTTCATTACATTCAGTAGTATAAACTTTTTTTAATAAGAAAAACAAGCAAACACAGAACCATACCACTCATGTGGCCCCTGAGGGGTGATATGACCTTTACATTGCTTGAGAGGCTTCCCCACCCAACTCCGGCCCTCCATGTGTGGTAGCTGAAGCAGCCTATACTGTGGTCCTTCCCCACTTAGCATTAGCTGCACTGAGTTTCAGTGCATCCCTCAGCACGTACTCCTGCAGCCTGGATTGTGCCAGTCTGCAGCATTCCCTCACAGACATTTCACTGTGTTGGAAGACCAACAAGTTTCGGGCAGACCAAAGGGCGTCTTTCACCGAGTTGATGACCTTCCAGCAGCACCTGGTGTCTGTCTCAGTGTGGGTCCCTGAGAACAACACACAGATCGTCCCACTTATCTGGGATATGGACCCTTGCATCTGTCTCCACACCCTCTTAGTAAATCCACAGTCTGCAAAGAAGTGGGTGACCATTTCTTCCCCACCACAGCCATCCCAAGGGTTAGGATTTTAGAAACAAGGGGCATCTTTTCATTCCATAGGAAGTGGCAGCTTATAGCGAGTCTATACCCACTGTGACCTAAATGTGATTGCAGACCAATTGAAATGTGGTTACGTCTCTATATGAAACATCACAGATAGTGCTCAAAGAGCAAAGAATTCATCTACTCTCTCTATCCTTTGTAGATGAATTCTTTGCTCTTTGAACACTATCGATGATGTTTCATATAGAGTATTAGCCACATTGCAATGGGTCTGCAATCATATTTAGGTCACAGTGGGTATAAACCAGCTATAAACTATCACTCCCTATTGGATGAAAAGAAGGTGCCCTGTTTCTAAAAATAATGGTTCTGGCTAGAGTTCTGCTTTTTGAAGATGGAGTACTGATTCACCAAGTGAGGGAAACTGCTTGATGTTAATCAGCTATAGATTTCCTTGCCCACATTTGACCTGATGTTAGGAGAACTTCATGATCTTTCTATTACAGATTTGTAAGGATGCTCCTTGACTGAACACTATGATGCCACCAACTCTGTTGGATCTATACAGCTGATAAAACATTGTTATGCAGGAACTCTGATGTAGCCTGAAAGCTATGATTCTGTGAGTATGACTATGTTGGCCTTTTGCTATGGGATACACTATGGGATAGTTCCTTCAATTTAGACACCATTTACCCAGACGCTCTTAAGGAGGATTTTGCAAGTGTCTTCGCAATGTCTAGAACCCAAATCAGAACCACCTGCTTTTGTTCTTATTGTCTTTAAATAAAGTGATTTGATTCAACTGTGAGGTTTGTTAAGCCTTTTCAGAGGATAATGTGTCAACCACATTAGTCTGGATCTGCAGTAAGATATTCTTCAAACTGGGTAAAGACAGTGGATTTCCTTCCCTGTAGGAACTCAGTGATCTATATGGGTGGTTGTCAACATCTGGTCATTTTACAGTTATTCCATTTTTTAAATGATATCATGTGTTTCATTCATACTCTGTGATAATTGCATATATCTGAATCAACTTCACAGGGGATGGTCAAATGAGTGTTGCACATTTATTATTTTCATGTCCAAATGCTCTGTGTATTTTGAGCATCTGTGTGTTGTGCAGAGTTTGAATGAAGGCTTCATGTTGGGTTTCACCATCAAGCTTGCACTAGAATTCATTCCTATGGTGCTTTAAAAACATACCATGATCCTGGCAAAGTCCAAAAGAATAGCAGTCAGCCAAACATTTGCTTTTGTGATATGATCTAGAATTGGTCAAGTGGCCTACTTCTGCTCCTTTGTCTTGTTTTGTCTTGTGAATTTACCTCTGAAAGTGTGCCATTAAATAAAGGAACACAAATTCTTAACATTTCATCTCAAATTCTTGTACATATATATTCTGCATTCTGTTTTCCTTTTTACTACCTCAATATGGTTATATATGGAATGAATAGTCCAGATGGCACACAAAGGCTTTTCACTGTATCTTGGGACATGTGGCAATAGTAAACCAATAGCAATACAATTACCAAGAAATAGAAGCACAAGCAGGCCACTTGTCTCTCCATGCTTTGCTATTCAGTAAGATTGTGGCTGACCTTTAATCTCACCCATACTTCCCTGCACTCACACCATACTCTGTGGTTCCCTTAATATTTAAAAGTCTAGCATGCTCTATCCGGTATATATTCAGTGAATGAGCCTTTACAGCTCTTTTGGGTAGGGAATTCCAAAGATTAACTACCACCTGTGTGAAGAAATTTCTTAGTTTTGAATGGCTGACGCTTTATTTTGAGACAGTGACCCCTGGTGCTAGTTGACCAAACAAGGGGAAACATTATCTCTACATCTAATCTGTCAAACCAAATAAAAATTCCATATGTTTCAATGAGATCACCTCTCATTATTCCAACTTCAACAGCATATGGAGTCATTGAGTCATACAGCACGGAAACACACACTTTGGCCTACCAAGTTCAGACTGCCTGTGGACCACCCATTTATACTTATCCCATTTTACTGCCCTCACATTCCGATCATCTCTCCCCAGGTTCTGCCACTCACTGACATGAAGGGCAATTTACACGGCCTATCAATCTACCAACCTGCACATCTTTGAAGCAATTTGGAGCACTGGGGAGAAACCTGAGTGGTCACAGGAAGAACTTGTAAGCTCCATCAGACAGCATCAGACAACATGGGTTGCTGGAACTATGAGGCGGTAGTTCCATAGCTGCACCACTGTGTCATCCGGTACACATACAGTTAGCTTAATTCTTCCCCTTCTGACAAAGCCACTATCTCAGGAATCAGTCCAGTAAACCTTTGCTACACTCTATCTCTATGTCAAGCGTATTTTTCTTGAGGGAGGGAGACCTGATCTGTGGAGAATTTTCCTGATATGATCCCATCAGGAACCTATATATTTGGGGCAAGACACATCTACTATTGAAATCTTGCACTAAAGGCCAATGTGCCCTTTGCCTTCCTAACTGTTTGCTATATCTGCATGATAATCTTCAGTGAATCATGTACTAGGATACCCAGGTCCCTCTGATACAATCTCTCACTATTTGAAAAATATGCCGTATTTATTTTTTTTCCGACCAAATTTGATAACATTGTATTTTTCCATTTTAATTCTATTTTCCATATCTTCACCCATTCCCTTTATGAGTTTGTATCCCCCATGAAGCTTCTCTGGATCATCCTCACAACCCATACTGCCACCTGGAGCAACAGACAGAGGTGCTGGAGGAACTCAGCAGGTCAGGCAGCATCTATGGAGGGAAATGGACAGTAGACATTTTGAGTCGAGATCCTTCATCCAGATGGATCTCATGAAGGGCCTTGACCCGAAATGTCAACTATCCATTTCTCTCCATAGATGCTGCCTGACCTGCTGAGTTCTTCCAGTGCTTTGTGTGTTGCTCCAATTTCCAGCAGCTGCAATTTCTTGTGTATCCATACTGCCACCTGGTTATATTTCATCAAAAACTTTGAATTATTACATTTGATCCACTCATATAAAGCACTGATATAGATTCTGAGCACTGGCACTGCAACATTAATCCCTATGGCTTCTTTCAGCAAAGTAATATTTTTATTCCTACCCTATTCTCTGTCAATTATCTAATCCTTAATTTATGCCATGCACTCTCCATTTTATTAGACAGCTTCCTTCTGCATGAGTATTGTTGCACGGCTTATTTTTAGTACCTTTACAGTGACTGATTTTCAAAATCTTAATTCAGTCCCCTTTTGATAAAATCACTTAAAACCTGTGGTATTCAACTTGAAATTCCTCATTTGAAAACTAATACTTATAGCACAACCACCAAGTGGAAGGAGACTATCCTGTTTCTACAAAATGATATGGCAGCCTTTTGTATTCATTGAAAATTTATGTTCTTAATGAATGGGCCAGTTTTTTTACACTCGACAGTTGGCCATTATGTATTATTTAATTCCATTTAATTATAAAAATGAGTAATAATTGCATCATGTGAATGCCTTTAAAGCTCTCTGAGCTATTTAAACAGAAGTAATTGTCCACTGCATTGTTACAGCGTATATCTGATTTGTGGAACTAGTTGCATTTCTCATAATAAGTCAAGAGAGGTATGGGGATTAAATGTATAATCTATTAACAATGAATAACTAACTTAAGCACAATCTCCTTCCAATGTAGTTTTGAAATTCTATATATTTGTGGCTTTCTACGTGAAAACCATAAATCATTGACCAATTGCAATATAAGTTGTAATATTTGTGTATTCATTTTTTCATTTACCTTTCTGAAAGGGTATGTTAGCAGGATTCAGGATGAAGGCAAGTATAAAAAGGAGGCTGCTGAATCAAAGAATTGAGCAGTATGAGATTACATTGTCTGGCTTTGGAGAAGTATAATCTTGAATGTGGGTAAAACTGCTAATATTACATTTATTACCCATTTTCTAGTGATTTTTGGTTGGAGTTTAGTGGGCCTACTTGAACAATTGCAGTCTTGGTGGTAATGGTGCTTTCAGGTTGCGGCAAATTCCTGGCTTGTTTTTGGCTAAATCTGGTAGTTTACAGCAGAGGGAGAATCCAAGGAATTGACCACATGGGAGGATTCTGACAGTTGCAGGTACTTCAACAGTGGTCTTGTGCCTTGTCAGCAAGCATGGGAATATAATTCCAGACAGCAGGGTGGGTGTTATAGAGTGGGATTATTGTGTTACTCGGTTCAAAGAGTCTTGTGATATTAACAGAAATGGACTGCAGAAAATATGCAAAATGGCATCCCTAATCTGCAGTCCACTTCAATAAAAACTCTTACATTTTTCCTGATTTAAATATCAGATTCTGTTGAAGTGAAATAGCTCAACATCTGCCATATTCTCACCTGTTCCCTTGGGAAAAGGGATTGGGTGCTGAACAATAGCTTGGGGTGTAGACAAAGCTCCAGACCAGAAACGCAGGTTAAGCAAAAAGTTGTCAACGTATTTGCCATTGTGTGCCGTATCAATATTTCCCATACAAATTACTTTCTGGTTATCCACCTTGTAATGCTTCTTTTCCTCATTTGTTTCTTATGCTACCTTTGTTAGTTCCTGAACCTATGCAAGGTTGTTTCTTTACTTGACCTACAAACAATCTATTTTTCTGTGCCTAACCTGCTCCACAACTTAGTGGCACTTTTACTTGTTCTTCAACAAGAGGTTACATGGACCTCAGCAGTCTGTTGATTCAGCCGTGTGATCTGTGTGTTATGTGTTGAAAATTCATGGATCAAGCTGTAAGGTCAAAAAAACACTGATTTCTATCTCATCTATTTGTACATTTTTCTCAGTCTTACAGTTTGGAATTTGAGCTGATGATTTTACCGTTCAAGGTTCATATTCTATCAGCCTTTATAAATGCATATATATTTTTATCCAAGGCTTAGCCTATGTGATGAGAATCATTGAATATATCATTTAAGAAAATTAAAAAATATTGAAATATGATGAATATGAAAATACACCCTATTGACTAACACAGAAAATGTGATGTAACAAAAAGGAATTACAAAGAGGTAGAGTTTTCACAATATTACAGTTAACACGTCTAGAGAGTATTGTTGATGATATTTGGAGATGATTTTTTGGACATATTCACTTAACATTATATTGCTTTTTATTTCAAATCCATTAACACTTTAGATGGATTTCCAAAATAGTTTCCCCCTTCCCACAAAGGAAGAGTAGCTGTAGTAAGTCTTTGGCATCTTCCACAGCTTATGGTGGTCTCTAAGATGTTTACATTTCTAGCAGAGAAACAAAGGACTGCAGATGCTGGAATCTAGATGAAAAACATGATGATGCTGGAGGAACTCAGCAGGCCAGGCAGCATCCGTGAAGAGCAGGCGGTCAACGTTTCGGGTCAGGATCCTTCTTCAGGACTGTTTGCACTTTAAATGTTTGCCCCAATTATAGATTAGCCTGGGCAGTAGTTATAATTGATGGTTAAATAACTAGATGTCAAATCTCTCTCATTTAATGCATTTTGAATACACTGAACGTATGAGGGCAGCTGTATTCCATGGCCTTCTAATTTCTGGCAGGAAAGCTTAGAAGAGGATGGACAGATGACAAATCAGGTGCTCTGAGCCCATGATTTCCCAAATAAATTGTCCGTTGATTATCATTCCTTGACAGAGCAGCCACTTAATTGATATCCCATCCACTTTAAACCCTTCATCCTCTCCACCAGTGACGCTTCACGACTGCAGTGTATACGATCTACAAATGCACTGCAATTACTCACCTGGGCACCTGGGAGTGCCTTTGCAGCTGCTCAGGAGGGTGGCTCACGACCATCTTTTTCAAGGGCAATCGGGAATGGACAACAAATACTGGCCTTGACAATTATGCCTAGGTCTTGAAATATGAGCATATTTAAAAGGAAAACAAAAACGTGATTGGTAAAATCTGCCTTCGTCCTAGGTCAGCTTAATAAGCTTTAACGATGTAAACAATGAAAGACCTTTGGTGGTGGTGGTGGTGGGGGGTGGGTGGGGTGGGTGGGGGGTGGAGGTGTAGTCTGTGTGTTTGTTGCAGGGGGCTGGAAGTAAGTTGCTAAAGTGGTAGGGAAGCACATGTTTACAATCGACTAACAAAGCAACAGCGAGTGCAATTTGCCCTCTATAGCATATCCGCAATATTTTCACTCAATTCCCTGGACGTGTTTTCAGTTGTCTATTAAATCATAATTTAAAATAAGTATCAGGATCTTTTTTTGCATGTTCTAAATGAGGCAATGCAGACTGTATTAGTGGACTTCTAGGCAGAATAAATGAAAAGAGAGTAGCATTTGACAGATGTTCTCGTTCCTTATGAAAAGGAAAGTGGCGTTAATTAAAGAAAGAAATCTGAAATCCACCCGTCCTTCGGCTGAAAGAAGATACACGAAGTTGACTGATGTGACTTGGAGGAAACAAAAAGCCACGGAGATAAAGCTACCTGTACCGTATCAAATTCTCTGTTGCAAAATGCAAGTCCCCTCCCCTCCCCTACAGATAGCTTTCTATATTGCTGTAAAATGCCGACTAAAGCTTTGCACATCTGCCTGCATTTACAATTGTATTAGTTGACATAAAAAAATACTCACTAATAACAACGATAATCTGTCAGCTCACATCTAATACGAATGAACAATGTCTCCTGCACAAAAACTAGTCTTAGGCATATGGCAAGAGAAAATAATATTAATAACATCCCGTGAGGAACTGGCAAAATATATGAAAATCTATGGGGCACTTTATTATCTTACAATTTTCCTTCTCTATTCTTAGTTGAGTAAAAATTAACAATACCCAACATCAAGGAATATTGACACACACCCAGCGCCTAGATGCTCTTGTTTAATGAACTGATGAAGTGGTGCTGAAGGATAGCTGGAAACGTGCCGTGTACGATTCCAGACACCAGTCCAATAGTTCAGATATGCGAGGAAATGTGAGTGGAAACAATAATCACACCGATGGCTTTTTATTACCTCTGACTAACGATTGCCTTTATATATGATAATATAGTGTTTATCGACTAATTACTTGCACTTCTCGGGTCATGAATTTTGAATATATCAGGCTAACAAAATAAAACCTAGTTTACATCTCACCCTGTGATCGAAAGCAAATATTTCCTCCCAGAGGTGTAAACCCATGCGGCATTGTACGCGTATTCATATTCAAAAGCGACTGCCTCACAGGGGGCTTGGAAGGGGGGATGGGTTGCGGATGTATAGAGCAATTTATTCGCTTCCATCTCCAGGAGTAACTTCCCTTCGGTACATATACATTCGGGAGTAAATGCAGTTTAGGAAACGTGCCTTTTGTGCACTTACCCTGGCGTGCGTCGGCTGCCTCTTACCATCCCCCCAACCCCCCCTCAACTCCCCCCACCTCCCCTAATATGGCCAGAAACAGCAGCAGGAGCGAATGGGCGTGGCGACAGGGCTCGGCCGTGCTGAAAGACAGCTCCCCGCGCTGAGGGTGTGGGTTGTTGCTCCGCCGCACCCTCCAGTCTTCTGCTGTGCATCATGAGTCCAGCGGCTCCCGGAGCGGCGCCATGAAGCGCCAGAACGTGCGGACTCTCGCCCTCATTGTCTGCACCTTCACTTACCTGCTGGTCGGAGCCGCCGTCTTCGATGCCCTGGAGTCCAAGCAGGAGACCTCGGAGAAGAAGAACTTGGAAGAAAGGAGGTACGAGCTCATGACCAAATACAACCTGAGCAAGAAGAAATACGAAGAACTCGAGCTTGTTGTCTTGAAACTCAAGCCGCATCAAGCTGGGGTCCAGTGGAAATTTGCCGGTTCTTTCTATTTCGCCATCACTGTGATCACAACCATCGGTGGGTGCTTTGTTCTGTCTGTCTTGTATTGACGGGCCTGCACTTTCTTTCGGGTGTTTCGTTAAGAAAACAGTTAAGAAATCGCAAGAGATCTTGTTACCGCTTTACTGAAAAGTTGATATCTGTAGCAATTTTAAATATTCATTTAATTACAATTTTCCAGCTTAACGTCTTTTTCAGTAGTTTGTGGCGACGTGGTGATAGAAGTAAAGTTTAGGATCTAAGACATGCTAAATAGTTCCTTGCACTAAATATTCATTATACATACAGGGATATTTTGATCATGACTCTGGCAAATAGATGTTTTATATTTTTAAGAATTAGAGAAGGATGCGACAGCCCGGATAGTTCTGTCTGACCCTTTGAGGAAGCCATAATATAAAATTCATAAACCTGTAGTAAGTCACAGCCTCCCTTTATAAACAGTCCTTGGTCTCAGAACTTGCAATGTTAGAATAAGGGAAAAAGGAGTCATGAAAATTGCTGAAAATTTTCACATTGAACACATTAGCAGTGACTTAAATAGGAAGCGTTTTGTACTCGAATTCTGATTTCCATATTTAGTAAAAGGAGATAATGGCACTGGCGAACCTGCCAGAAAAATAATTGGAAGGCTGATCCCAGCACGGAGAAGTTAGAACTGGCAGAAAATGCTAAATAGGGTATTTTTCCGATAAAGATTAGAGTGTGACCCAGCAGATGCTTTCAAAATACTAGAGGATTTAATGGAACGTAGGTAGAGAAGATGTTTACATTTGTTGGGGAATCCAAAATAAGGGGTCATAAATATGGGATATATCCAATAAAGAATTCAGGAAAAGCTTCTCTCAGAGGATGTTTTGAATATGGAACTTGTTACAAGGAACAGTTGGAGCACATGACATTTCCGAGAAACACACAAAGGAAGAAGGAATAGAAGAATATACCGATAGTGTTAAATGATTGGAAGAAACTTACGTGGAGTATAGGTAGAGTAGTTGGACTGAATTGATCTGCTGAAAACTGTATTCAGCTTGTCTTAGGTGTCATGGAGTTCACTTCTACATTGTTATGGAGATTTCATTGACCTGGGTTCTGTACCCTGGAAGTGACCCCTTAAGTCTTTCCATTGTTTTGCCACCTTTAAAAACCTTACCATGACAAAGCCTTTCAACCAAGATTGTGTTCAATCTCCTAATCTCCCTTAAACCTATTTTGACATCTACTTTATTGCACCTATTCATGAAGTGTTTTAGCACATCCCTGTATTAATGGTATTACATGCATGTAATTTTATGTTTTATTTCATGATTATCCGTAATCTTAGGGGTGCGAAATTCAATTTGCTTGTGTTTAGTTTGTCTGCAGTATTTTCAGAATCGTTATCCATTTTAGCAACTTCTTGATGCAATTGGCTGAATACTAAATTGGAAAGCTGTCTGCTTTGTGAAAAATAATGACTATTTTGTTTAGACAGGTACTATTTGATAGGAGTGCTCAGTGAAGCTATTTTTAACTGCTTTATTCTAGAACATTTGTAACTTATTTCAACTGTTTTATTTCAGTGTACTTGGTTTTATTCTTATATTTCTCAGTGGATAATGTGAATGAAAGGTAGTTAGTGTGATAACATGAGCATTTCTACGTAATCATGGAATCTAACATCCAGATTAAGGTGAAGGAGGAAATCATTGCCTTCCATGCAAAATGAGCTCAGAGACATCAACACAGCTGTACAGATCATGTAAATTAACATGGGATCATCAAAGCACACAAGGAGGCCATTTAGTTCAACAAATCCACTGGCTTGGTCTTCCTTCAGATACAGCTTGTGAGCTAGGACTCACTAAATGGTAACTGAAATTCTGCATATGGAATAGTGAGATGGTCATTACATTCTACTAACAGCTAGATCAGAGAGGTGGAGGTAATCTTGAGAGTTTGGTGTGGGGGGGGAGGTTGGTGATTGAGGGGATAAGTAAGTAATTTAGCTGGAGTGGTTAGAGGCCATTACATAAACTGTTGAACAGAACTATTATTGTGGGCCTACTTTAAATTCTGTAAACTCTTAACTAAAGCATTAAAACTTCCTTTGTTTTTATTCTGAGCAGCCTTGACAACTTCATTAATGTCTGGTGCAACTGGATGGAATATATGCAGTACACATTCTGTTCATTTGTACCTGAACATTAGAGTCAGAATCCTACAACAAAATAGAAGACTAATTTGCAAAATAAATCGGTTTCCAGCTGAAGCAGGCTGGTTTTGTGTTTGTCCATTTGTGCTCACCAAAATATTACGCCAGCATGCCTTGGAATCAAGGGAATACTTCGCTCCTGCATTTATAAGGATGAAAGGGTTGGGAGTGGGTTAATGAAGGAAGCTTTTAGAGCAAGGGAAATGGTGCACATGAAAGTGAATTTTTCAGAATAACAGGTAACATTTAGGCTAGGAAAAGAACTTTGTAATTAGAACTTCAATGGAACAGAGCAAGAGATGTATCTGCTTGGAAAAATAGGGATGTTGCAATAGAGATAGTGGCATCAAAGTCAGCTCTGGTGCCATAAACCATTCATGGGAAATAGAGGACTAAAGGCTAGATGGTTGTAAGTTTGAAAATACTGTTGCATATGACTTCAGTAAGCGTTGTGTTTGGAGATGCAGAAGAAAGTGCCTTTGGAAGCATGTGAGGGATATGAGTAATGAGCATTACAAGGAAGTGATTGGGGATGGTCTTGACTGTGATTGCTAGTAAAGAGGTCATATCATTTAAGAAGGTTTGGGGTGCTCATGGTTATGAATGGGAGATATTACATGCATTTAAACAAGTTAAGGAAGGATCGGTGGCTTGTAAATTTAGGGGTTTACTGGTCACCTATACTTTCTTAAACTGCTTAGATCCATGTAAAGGAGCAAATGATGCTGACTCAGGGATTGATATCACTGAGAAAGAAAACATTTAGTCTGGAAGTAGATAGAGTGGTACAGAAGGCATATGGTATGCTTGCCTTCATTGGTTGGGGCATTTAGTATCAGAGTAAAGAAGTCATGTTGCAGTTGTATAAAACTTTGGTTAGGCTTCACTTGGAGTATTGTGTGCAGTTCTGGTTGCCCCGTTACAGGAATGATGTAGAGGCTTTGGAGAGGGTGCAGAAAAAGTTCACTAGGGTTCTGCCTGGAAGAGAGGGTATTAGCTATAAGGAGAGGTTGGAGAAACATGAATTGCTTCATCTGGGTCATCAGAGGCTGACAGGAGACCTGATAGAAGTTTATAAAATTATGAGAGTTATAGATAGGGTAGAGAGTCAGAATCTTTTTCACAGAGTAGAAATGTCAAATACTAGAGGGCATAGCTTTAAGGTGAGAGGAGTAAAGAGAAGATGTGTGGGGAAAGTTTTTTACACAGATCGTGGTAGGTGCCTGGAATACACTGCCGGGGTGGTGGAGGAAGCAGATACGATAGTGGTGTTTAAGACGCTTTTAGATAGACACAGGAATATGCAGGTAATGGATGAGGGATAAGGATCATGTGCAGGCAGAAGGTATTAGTTTAATTTGACATCATGATTGGAACAAACTTTGTGGGCTGAAGGGCCTGTGCTGTACTGTTCTATGTTCTTTGTTATATGCAGAAGCTGAGAGAGAAAAAAGCTAAGGATTTATCACTGAGAAACCTGAGGTGGAGCTTGGTGAGGTAGAGGGATAAAGATGGGAATTTTAAAGATGAGATTAAACAAATTTAGTGCTTAAGTGAGGAGGACATAAGGAACATGTAACAAGCGATGGTTTGGTGATCATGTTATACACAACAGCATGGATATTCGGCATGATAGTTGCTGAAAGGTGTTCCAGGTAGGGCTTTCAGTGAGAAGCAAGGTATCATAACTCATGACTCTTGCTTCTGTCAAGGCTATATCATAACATTGATTTAGCCAGTTATTGCAATATGATCAAATTTCTTTAAGAAAAATATTATTAAAATAGTAATAATTGAATCAAAAGCACATCTATGTGAATTCCTGGAAAAACACATGCTCACATTTTGACATAAACAGCAGCAATTGTGGTACTTAACATTTAATCATTGAAAAAGTTGAAATCCTCATCAATCACAGCAGTGAATCTGAAGGGAATGGCTGTGTGGTGGTTGTTATTAGATCAGTAATCCAGAGGTCTGGACCAACAATCTGAAGGTATGAGTTCAAATTTTATCACAACAGCTAAAGGATTTAAGTGCTGTTAATTAAATAAACTACAATAAAAATAAGTATTTTCACTAATTACGACAATGATTGTCATCATGTTAACTGGCTTTGAAATGACCTATCAAAGTATTCACTTGCATCTAAATTGCTATGTTAGGACAGATTATGATTAAAACTGGATGCATCATCCAGTATTGACATCCGGGACGTGCCCTCTTCATGTAACTACCATCAGGGAGGAGGTACAGGAGCCTGAAGACCCACACTCAACATTTCAGGAACAGCTTCTTCCCTTCCACCATCAGATTTCTGAATGGTCCATGGACACCACCCCATTATTCCTCTTTTGAACTACTTATTTATTTTTGTAACTTATGGTAATTTTTATGTCTTGTACTGTACTGCTGCCGCAAAACAAGAAATTTCACAACATACGTCAGTGATAATAAACCTGATTCTGATTCTGACCTAGGCACCAGTCCTTGAAGAGATAAAGTTCTGCCTTCACCCTAAGGTCATTCTCTATAGTGTTATGTGTCCCGAGCATTCTACTAAATGGGATAGATTCAGAGCAGCTATGGCAGCTAATAGCTGAGGGTCCATGAGGTGTTTTAAGTTATCAGTAGCAGTAATTGGTATTCTGCCACAATATAACCATATCACCTGTCACGCCTTTGACTTCAACAAAACTGTCAAGCCAGGAAAAAGGACCCAGGTTGCAGAAGAGTGTAGTAGGGGCAGTTCCAAGCATGCATAATATGCAACATAGGATACATGCGTTTAAATCAGCAAAAGGAGCATACGATAGACAATAATGGAACAGATTAAAGTTCTATACTCCTGCCGCATCTAATCATGAATATGTGGACATAATGGAAGGAGACATCTCCATCCCCAATAATGGCAGAGACCAGCATGCAGGTACCAATGATACTGAAGTAATTGCAGCTACCTTCTGTATAAGACATCAGGTGGATGATCCACCTTGGCTTCCTTCTTAGTTTCCCGCCATCACTATTCTTCAGCCAATTTGACTCTTTCAATGTGATATCAAAAAATTAGTGCTTAAACTAATTTGGCAGGGAACCAGCATATAGCACTGGAAAATAGAAATAGATGAACAAGTAAGTGGAAAGCATTGGAATGAGTTGGAGATGACTAAAAAAGACTGGAAGAAAAAGAAAATTTAGGATACATATATTTAGATGCAGAATTTGTCATGAATAAGCTTGGTGAGCTACAGGTAAAAGTGACCTTAAGGGAATGATGTTATCGTAATATCTGAAACGTGGCTCAGAAAACGGCAGGACCAGACAGTTAGTAGGCCTAAAGCAAAAGAAAAACTGCAGATGCTGGAAATCTGAAATAAAACAGAAAATGCTGGAAATACTCAAGCTCTCCCTTTGACCACCTAGGTTTCTTTCAGATGCTCTGGTTTCCTCCCACATGCCAAAAACACTCCAATTTCCCTCCTCAATTCTCCTGCCACCCACATACATGAGGAGTGAGTGGCAGGAGAATTGAGGAGGAAAATTGGAGTTGATGGGCATGTGAGAAGAAAAATTGAATTAGTTAAGAGGGTGCTTGATCATTGGGGCAGATGTGATGGGCCAAAGGGCTTGTTTCTATGTTGTATGAATGTTCCTCTATGACTCTTATGACTCCATTCAGCAGGTCAGGCAGCAGCTATGGAAAGAGAAACTAAAGTTTTGGGCTAATGACCTTTCATCAAATGGTCATTGATTTGAACCATTAACTCTGTTTCTCTCACAGCAGATGCTGCCTGACTTGCTGAGTATTCCTAGTTTCATCTAATTTTATTACTTAATAGCTCAAATTGAACTGGATTTCACCTGCCTTCTGGATTCACCACCTGCAGTATTCTTCTGCTCATACTTACTTGGGTTAGAAGAGGAAGGCTACTTGAGATCAGCTTCTACACTGGGGAGATGCCCGGTGAGATGGAGTGGGGCCTTAGTGGTGAGTAGGCCTCAGAGGGCATACTGCAAAGATCCGTCCTCTGGGGCCATGGAATACTCTCTACTTGCTAGAATGAGTGTAGCCTCAAATCCTCACAAAACTTGACATTATCCACTGTACAAATCATCCTAACTAATTGGTACCCCATCCACCACCCTGCACTAAGGATTTATCATACTTGAAACAAAATAGTCTATGCAATCATCATGCACCTTCTCTGTGACAATCTGCATTGTAAAACAGCAGCCATAAAACAAAACCTGTTTGAAATATGCTTTGAAGTGCTACTTAGTTCTTCAGAAGAAGGATTGTTATCTACAATTTCAAGCAGTTGTGCTCTTGTGAGTAGATGAATCCTCGTGTCACCTACTTGTCCAGTGCCTAGTTCTTAACCATTCATACAGCAGCCTCCTTATCCAGATTAACATTTCAGAGCTTTCTCTTACCTCAGGGTGCTAGTTTATACAGGCAATTTGGTAGTATGATTCTGCATTTCAGATTTAAGGGAGAATAGTTCACAGAAGGGCAGTCTTTCTCTGTCAATCATAGAAATGCTTTAACCTTGGCAGCCAGCAACAAAAGGCTACAGACTTTCAGAGAGAAAAATGAGTTGAGCTCTCCTGCTTTCAGTAATGAAGAATGATGGGGAATCCCTATTCTTCTCATGAAGTGTTTCACTATGAACAATATGACAGGTATGGACTCTCATACCTGCTCTGCCATGCCTGATCCGTCATTTAATGGCACCTTTGTTTTAAACCTTTAAAGCCTAACAAAAGTTTTATAAATTTCAGTTTTGACATTTTCAAATTACCTACCCTCCACAGCTTTTGGGGACTGCAGTTCCATATTTCCATTACCCTTTGCATGCAGGCATGGTAAGTGACACTGAATTTAAGATTATTCCTCCTTGTTCTGGACTTCCTTACCCCAACACATGACTTCTGTTCAATTACACTATCATATCCTTTGACAGAATTAAATGGTTGCAATAAATCACCTCTTGAGGGTGCAGTGCTCCAAACTGAATACAGTGCTCCAGAAGTGATCCAACTAGCTCTTCATGTGACTGTAGCAGGACTACTGCTGCTTTCCATCTGAACTATTTCTTGAGATAAAGACAAACATTACAGTAGTCTTTTTAATGCTTGTTTGTATGTGCCATAGTTTCTAGTAATTTGTCATGAACCCTGTCTCTTTGCTCCTCTGCAGTTCCAACTTTCCTCAATTTTGCTTAAATCCAAACCTTTCATTTCCCTATATTCCACTCTATCTTCCATATTTCTGCCTATTCATATAATTTATAGTCACTTTGCAAATTTATATTCTCATTCATATTACTTACTGCATCACCTGACTTGGTATAGTCAGCAGATTTGGTTATAAGGCTTCCCAATCCTTGCTAAACACATGGAAAATCTGAGGCATGGGACGGATCATTACTGGGAACCTCTGGTCAAATTCTGGGACACAAGCTTACAGGGCAGTGACTTGCGACTGACAGCAAGCTGCCTGCAAACACAATTCATGTATGTACTAAGTATAGAATTACCTTTACAGGATCCAGTGAAGCTCCATTAGTAAGTTCAGGACTTTCACTTCCTCTGGAATTTCCCAGCAACTTCCAAACCATGATCTCAGAGAATAGAGTCTTCTATTTTCTAAGCAATTCACCTTCTGTGCCTGTGTATGAAAGGAAAGGTTGTGGGTGTTGTATTTCAATAATATAAGCAAAATGGGAAATAGTATCTTCTATTTTCTAAGCAATTCACCTTCTGTGCCTGTGTATGAAAGGAAAGGTTGTGGGTGTTGTATTTCAATAATATAAGCAAAATGGGAAAGATCAGGCCAAGTGGACCCTCAAGCCTACTCCATTGTTCAATAAGATCATGGTTGATCTGATATTGGCCTCAACTCCATTTTCACTACTGAAAATAGGAAAATTCAACTTGTTTTCTCTCTGACTTCAGGTATTCCTGGGCTTTGAAATGGTTCTTGGGTGGTTAGAAACTGGATAAAATGGGACTCACTTAAATGAAAACCAAGGTGAGGAGATACCTAGCATATATGTGCCTATACTATTAAGACATTGCACTACATACTGCATTGTCTCTTCAAATCAGTACAGGCCTTCAAAATTTATAGAACATTTGGCCTCACCAATATAATGCAACATCAAGCATGGTGCTTGCCAACTCATGAGAACAACTAAATTCACATATACAGCCAGGTTCAGCCATGAACATTAAGCTGCAGAAATTCATGTTCAGCGACATCTTCAGTCGGTTTAAAGAAATGGTTCCTTTGCTGTTGGGCCCTGGGTGGAGGTAGAGGCTTTTTTCATAGTACCTGGAAAATGTTTGACTTTGAACCTGTTCAACCCAGCCTCCAATCCAAAAACTCTGATAACTCAGAGACAATGATTGTGAAGTGGGATACAAGGATTTAAAGCCATAGGTTGATCCAAATTCCTTCATTCATGTTGGAGGTGCAAAATTGTGCATGAAAGTCTGATGGGCAAAGCAGGTTCAAATGCACGGAATGTATTCTCAATGTCAATGAGAGTCCACCTAGGTTAAAACAACATCAATATTTTCCTGTGGTTTTCTCCTTTCATTAGTTTCTATTCCTATGAAGGGTAACTTTTTTTTTACATCTTAAAATTTCTCTTTTGCAGAACTGTTCTTCGGCAATTCATGTTGTAGAAAGCAATGTATCTTAGTTTCCAATAGCTGAAACACCAGGGACAAATGCAGCATTATGTCAGTACCTAAATTTAGCTCCAGGGACAACATTTAGAGACACATGCTGGGCTTGTCAGACCAGTTCACACAGAAGATTCTGAGGGTAATTTAATAGTTTTAAGTATCCGGAACATGCAGAGACATCAGAGATAAAATTGTCAACATGGAGACATTAAAAAAAAGCTAAAATCCATATAAATATTTAAAACTAGCAAACTAAAGTGAAAGAATTGCAACAAGAAGAAACTAACCTTCCTCTTTGCCTCCTGATCACAATTAAGTTTAATGAGATCTCAGATATGTGCCAGTACTTAAGAAGTAAATTCCAAGCATGAAGGATGGGGAACCTTAGCCAGACTGAGTGACATGCTAGACTGCATGTGAAGTCCAGAAAGTCAGCATATGTCAGTAAGTCGGGGACTTCCATGTTCGACAGCAAATGCATGGAAGACATAGATATGATGTCATTTAAATGTCTAAGTTATGGTAATTCCCTTCAGAACTACCATTATTAGGCAAGAAAGAAAGTCCTAGGAGCTTATTAGATTATCTAGTGGAGCTGTAAGTGTAGTTCCTGCTTCACAAGGGAAATACACTTTCTGCTCCAACATTGCCTGAAGACCATTTCTGCCACAGGGTCGGTTGTTCCAGTAGTTGTGAAGATCACCAGTTTCACTGAGAAGATTACACTGCATGTACATATTCTTTCAAGGTAAACTGTATCTCAAATGTTTATAGGGGAGAGGAGCATTCCTAGCATGAGTTGACAAGGAGCTTACTTTCACCTCAGTGAAGACTGAACTTCTATTGGGTCAGGCTGAACTTTCTGATAGGGCCTGAGGTGCAGAACCTTGCCACAGGTCCCATCAGGATGTCCAAAAAGTGACTCAAAGTACTTATATGGAAATTAGACAATTTACCTCTGACATAGTATATGAAATTTATGTTCAGGAGCAGATATCCCCAACATCATCTCTGCCATTCTACCAGAGAATGGATACGAGGAGTTTTGGTCTCACATAGACAGATTATGGAAACAGCAGTTATGTTTCGTTGTTGAGTTGTCAAATGTTGTTGACTGCCAAAGGAGAGGCTAGTATAAAGCACAAAACAGTCTGCAAGTCAACAGGGGAGAGAAAGGGTAGAACTGGTAAATATTTTAAGACAAAGACCTAGAAGTGAGCTTCCAACCTCACTGGCATTCTTTTTCTGAAGAATTCTGGAAAGTTGCGGCAGTGTTCTGGGGTCAAAGATTTCAGTTCTCATTTCATTTTTAAACTTGAGGAATATTTAGTTCTTAGGCAGAATGAAAACAAAAGCTCATCCTTTTATAGTACTCTGTACTATTTTAAACTATTGAAAGGAGCATGAAGCTGTCATTTCTTCACTTAGTTACCTCTATTACAGACTTTAACAATGTTTCCAAACCCTTGATTTGTTTCTTTTGTCTCTGCCTGGAAAGCAGCAGCTGATAGCCACCAAGAGGAGAGTCCAGGAAACTGAAGTATGTTAGATATTTTCTCACCTTGATGGTCATTAAGTGAGTCCCAGATTATCCAGTCTCTAACTACATAATAGTCTGACCAAGAACCATTAAAAAAAATTCTTTTACTCCATAGTCCTTGTATGTGAATTCAATAGAATTTAGATGAGGAAGGGCTGATCTTGAAATATATAAGATTCTGAAGGGTCTTGGCTGTGGAGATGCTGAGAGATTTTTTTATCCTCATGTGGAGGAATCTAGATATAGAAGGCATAGCTTCAGAATAAAAGGTCGCCCATTTAAAATAGAGTTTTGGAGGAATTTCTCTGTGATTGGAAACCACTTTATGGTCAGCTACCAGGTGACATAGCTCTCAGCTTTCATAAAATAGAGAGGCTGCTCCCACAAATAGCTTAATAAATAGAGAACAATTCAGCCAAAATGGATGAAAGGTTGAAAAGCTGGAAAGAAAAATAGTGGAAATGGTATGCATTAGTCATGCAAGATGTTTAACATGGACCAGTGTTGAGATCAGTGGTTCGTGGAATGTGCTTTCCGCTGCACCAAGCAGCAATGGGGAGACTTACATACTGACATGCATATCAGTACACAGGTACAAAGGGAGTTTACCAATACATGCTCTCAAAGACAAAAAGATACAGAGGTTTGAATCACAGGTTTCATAACTTTTCAGTGATTAAAATTAATGACTGGAAAATTAGAAGGGTTGCAAAGTATGTGCACTAATCTCAATAAATTATCTGATCTATCTTCTCATTGAAAAAGCCTGAAGAGCACTAACTTCTAAAATTTACCTTATGTTTTTTTTAAATAAATTTGCTAAATAGATTCTTGTTTAGACTATATGTAGTTAATTTTAGTGTTTTAGAATATGTTGACCGGTATGTAGAAATTCCAGGCAAGAGTATCTTCTCATTTACTGCCCACTGCTCAGAAATACCTGCTCAATTGTAGCCAACCCACAGCAGCTAACAGAGCTCCCACTCATTCTAAACTGTGCATTTTCACGTTTAGAAAGATTTGCAATCACGAAGAAGATAGAGCCAACGGCTCTACTTCATTAGGAGGAAATTTGGTACTTCACCAAAGACTCTTCCAAATTTCCGTAGATGTATGGTGGAGAGCATTCTGACTGGTTGCATGACTGCCTGGTGTGGTGGCACGGTGCACAGGATTGCAAGAGGCTGCAGAGGGTTGTAGATTCAGCCAGCTGCATCACGGGCACAACTCTTCTCCACTATCAAGGACATCTTCAAGAAGCGGTGCCTCAAGAAGGTGACATCCATCACTAAGGTCTCTCGCCATCCGGGACATGCTCCCTTCTCATTACTACCATTGGGGAAGAGGTACAGGAGCCTGAAGGCCCACACTCAATGATCTAGGAACAGCTTCTTCCCCTCCACCATCAGATACCTGGACGGTCCATGAACCCATGAACACTAACTCGTTATTCCTTTTTTTGTTTGCACTATTTATTTATTTTGTAATTTATGGTAATTTTATGTCTTTGCATTGTACTGCTGCTGCAAAACAACACATTTCATGACATATAAGTCAGCGATAATAGAGGTCCTGGTGGCATGGTGTCATGACAACAATCTTTCCCTCAATGTCAGCAAAACAAAAGAGCTGGACCTTGACTACGGGAAGGGGGGTGGTGCACATGCTCCTACTTACATCAACAATGCTGAGGTCGAGAGGGTTGAGAGCTTCAAGTTCCTAGGAGTGATCACCAATAGCCTGTCCTAGTCCAACTACGTAGATGCCATGATCAGAAAAGGTCACCAGCACCTTTACTTCCTCAGGAGGCTAATGAAATTTGGTATGCCCCCTTTGACACTCACCTATTTTTATTGATGCACCATACAAAGCATCCTATCCGGATGCATCAAGGCTTGGTATGGCAGCTGCTCTGCTCAAGACCGCAAGAAACCGCAGAGATTTGTGGACACAGCCCAATCCATCACGGAAACCAGTTTCCCCTCCATAGACTCTGTCTACATTTCTTGCTGCCTTGGTAAAGCAACCAACATAATCAAAGATCCCACCCACCCTGGACATTATCTCTTCTCCCCCCTCCCATCAGGCAGAAGATACAAAACCCTGAAAGCACAAACAACCAGGCTCAAGGACAGCTTCTATCCCACTGTTATAAGGCTATTGAATGGTCCTCTAGTACGATAGGATGGACTCTTGACCTCACAGTATGCCTTGTTATGGCCTTTCACCTTATTGTGTGCCTGCACTGCACTTTCTCTGTAACTCTAACACTTTATTCTGCATTCTGTTATTGTTTTTCCCTTGTACAACCTCAGTGTACTGATGTAACAAGTGATCTGTATGAATGGCATGCAAAACAAAGTTCTTCACTGTACCTCAGTATGCATGACAATAATAATAAAGCAATTTATCAAGTTGTTTTGCTTTTTGGACCTATTGCTCCACAGCATTGCTGTTGCACTTCCATTCTTCCCTGCTCCACAGCTCCAATCATACTGTTTGGAAAACTCTTGCCATCGCATGAAGTGCATTCCATTTTTGATTATGAGAGTGATATGAAGGAAATGAGTAAATACACAAATCATTGTTACATCTCGCAGTGTAAAACAAGTGACAAGATAGCAATGTGAAGATCTTACATATACTTGTGGGCATTTCCGTGCATTCTACAGAAAACTGTGGGAAGCAATAAGGTAGAAATCAAAACTTGTAATGATCCCCTGTCTTGCAGAAATGGCATTCAGACATGCAATACATACTATTGGAAACAATGGCGCATGTCCAGATGCTTCCATGTGTGAGTGCATCAGACATACCTTGGACCCAGAAACAAAATCATGGACAGTAAGATCAATGTGTGAAGTCGCCTGTCTTGATTAGCATTAACTTTCTACTTCAATAGACACTTAAATGTTTGCTTTATGATAGAATTCCAAAGCCTTTGTTAATTTAAAATGTAGGAGTTGGTTTTATTAATTCTTTTGATAGGAATTTGAAGTGAAGGAAGTGTATAAAATAATTTGCTTTTAGGATAAAGTCTCAAGATTAACTCCATGTACTTCTCATCAAATGATTACATAGGAAATGTTCTAAAACAAATTGATCTCACAACTGTGTAAATTCAGGTTACCGCAGCATAAGAAACTATGGAACACGACACACAAAAGTATATTGAACCATCAAGTCCTCTCCTACATTGAAGCAGGAATAGGCCAATAGAGTCTTGAAGCCTACTCCACCATTCAGTAAAATCATGGCTATTCTGATTGTTGTCAGAACTCTGTTCTTCTGCCTGCACCCTACAATCTTTTCATTCCACTGTGTTCCAAAAAACTATTTCGCTATTGAATAAGGTCAATGGTTCAGCATTCAGAATACTTATGGATAGATTCTTCCAAAGATTCATATTCAGAGAAAGAGAGGAAATTCCACTTCATTTCATTCTTAAGTGGCCACTCTTTTATCCTGAGATATGCTTCCTGGTTGCAGACTCCCTACCAGAGAAAATATTCTCAGATCAACTGCATTATAAAGCTCCCACAGGCTTCTATATGTTTTGATGAGATCACCTTTCATTCTTCCAAACACCCAAAAGTATTAACCCATTCAGTCATAGTCATAGAGCAATACAGCACGGATACAGCACAGGCCCTTCGGCCCAACCAGTCCACGCTGCCCACCCAGCTAGTCCCAATTTCCTGCGTTCGGCCCATATCCCTCTAAGCCCCGCCCCTCCATGTACCTATCCACGTGCTTCTTAATGATACTATTGTACCTGCCTCACTCACTTCCTCCGGCAGCTCATTCCATATACTCACCAATCTCTGTGTAAAAAAAAGTTGCTCCTTACGTCTCTTTTAAATCTTTCCCCTCTCACCCTAAAGCTATGCCCCCTAGTCTTGGACTTTCCTATCTTGGGGAATAGATTGTTATCATCCACCTTTATGTGTGCCTCTCATAATTTTAAACATTTCTATAAGGGTGCCCCCTCAGCATCATCTTTCCTCATAGGCCAACCCTCTTATTCTGTGAATCAATTTATGAACCTTGACTACACTGCCTCCATGGAAGCTATATCCTTAAAAAAGGAGACCAAATCTGTATGCTAGACTCCAGATGTGTTCTCTCTTCCCATTAATCTATCATATACCTCATCATGGAAATTATCCTGGCTTCTGAATCATCAGGGAGCAACTTCAACATAAATATTCCCTGATCTCCAAAGGTAATCAAGCAAAACAACATAATTTTTATGCATCCTCACATGCATGGCCCACTGTGTACATTTCAACTGTCTGTATTTGACACAGAGGTTCAACATGGTAAAAGCCAATCTGACTGTCCTTTGCAGGTAAAGATTGATAAATTCTGCGGGTGCTAATTCATGACTTGATGAAAATTCACCTCTATCTGTGTAGTTATATTCAATTGCATTAATACTTGCAGCAGGAGAACTCAGAGAAATGCCCAGGTTGTCAACCAGGAAGGAGAGATGGAAGAACTAGGGAATGGAGGTAAGAGGGTTGAAAGTAGAGACAGGAGTCAGCATTAATCACAGGGATGAGTAATCACTGTCGAATACATTGAACAATGTACAAATGAAGAAAAAAATGTCAGCCTAATACCCAGTTCTGCGGGTGGTCAAAAGGATTTTCATCCTTTCAGGTTATCCTGGGGCCTTAGTTATTAACAATTGGCTCGGTCACTGCCATAAGCAACTTGGGAGGAAAACTGCTGAGGCATTTAGCATGTTCTCTTTACAAACATTTGCCTATTTGTTGTAAAATTATGAAAAGAGGGAAATAATGTTCAGTTTGGTTGGGTAGAGAGCATGTAATTTTTCCTGTGGGAAAATATTAAACCAGAGTTATCAGCCCTAGCTGGAAGAGACCCCTGAAAGATCTCCTGACTTATTTTAAACGTTAGTCACATTTTATGGGGCAGTGCCCCCTTAAAATGCTTTTCCTTGCTCCATTTTCCACTTCTGAAAAAAAAACAGATGCAATGTGAATCAATTTCGATCCTATTTCTGACATTTATTATTTCATTCTCAAGTAGTAGGGTTTCCTTTGGTAATGTTGAGTTAAGAAAACAATTTAGCATTGTATCTATGACATTACAATTTGTTTTTGCATGTATGGAATAAGTCTCCAGGCTAAGCAGCCAGCTTTCATCTCACTTGAGTCTTTTACATTACTTCCTTTATAATAGCTAAGCCTTAAGAGGGTCGACTGCAATATCTCAAGGATTAGGTTTCAATGCTGCTAAGCACGATTTGGCTTCATAAAGTGTGAATGGAATCATAGTATGCAAAGGAATGAAAAAATATTACCATATTCACACAACAATGTTTTTAAACATTCATTTAAAATATCTCAAGGGAGATTGAGAATGAGGGAAAGAATGAGAGAAGCAAAGAAGGCAGAGTCTGAAGAGGAAAGCTCTATAATGAAACCTGTATTTTGGGATAACAATAACTTGGGTTGGTTTAATTATCTCTTGATAATTAGGTTTCAACATAAGGTCATCAGTTATTTCCATTTGGAGCTGTATGTGGTAGATGGTATTGAAGTACATTTGTTTTATTATGACTTAGTATTTAATTGCCCACAAAATTGGCCTGATCCTGTGGTTCAAGAAGCAAAAAGATGATGTTGGGAATCTGAATTTTTTAAGTTGCAGAGAAGGAGAAGAGTGAAAAGAACAAAGGGAATATCTGTGACAGGATGGAGACCAAGAGACACTGAATAATGCGAGTGATGTTGGTGATGGCTGAGAGAGGGTGATTAGACATGGTAATTTGTTGTCTGCCTTTGCTGAAAAGTTGCTCCTGGATCCACGTTTCCCGGGGTCTCATCATTGACTTCTATTGCCAGGGGATGGTGTTGTGTGGCAGGGGTTGGTAGGGAACTTTTGTCTTGAGGATATTTAGTGTAAGGACATCAGAACAGAAGGTCCGTTCTCTTGTATATGTTAGAAATGGGTCATCTATTACTTGGAGCTTGATTTTCTGAATGTGCATATACCCAGGCAATGTTTGTGTACTGCATCTCAATGATTGAGGTTGAAATGTCCTTTGTTCTGGAGTGGAGCCAATGAGGATTGAACAGTTTCCCTTTCACTCCATTGATTTGCTCTAAACCAATGGGAATCTTTTTTGAAAATGCAGTTCATTATTGTGGTGAGGAAGACTGAGAAGTAGGTTGGAGGGATATCATGCCTTGTCTGATCCCAGGCTGCACTGGGACGGGTCTCTGGTAGGTCATTGGTTAGAACTGTGGCTTACACATCATCATGCAACAGGCATAGAATGAAAATACATTCCTAAGGGCAGAAAGTTTGAGCAGGGTTCTTCACAGTCTCTTGGTTGACAGTATTAAAGGCTGTTGTTCTGTCAAAAAAATGCACAGTTGGTGATGTTGCTCCTTGTATTTTTCTTGCAGTTGTTGCACAGTAAAGATCATGTTCATTGCACCTTTTGATGGATAGAATCCACAATAAAATCTGTGGAGAAGCCCTTCAATCACTGGAAGGTTAGAATTGAAGGAGATTCTTGCAAAGACTTTCCCTGTGGCGGACAGGGAAGATCTTCTGTTCAGATGTTCCTGCAGTCAGATTTGTTTCCTTTCTTAAAAATGATCACAATTAAAGCATCTCAAGGTTCTCTGGCTTGTTATTCTCTTCACGGATGAGGGAGATGAGGCTGTGGATTTCCTTTGTCGGAAGTTCTTTTGGAAATATAGATCCTTCCTTAAATAAGGAAACTCTAAGAAAAAAGCTCTGCAGTACTCTGGATGCAATCTGACCATTTCCCTGTATAAATGAAGCAAAACTTCCCTACTTTGGTAGACACAAGAGACTGCATATGCTGGAACCTGTAGCAACATCCAAGATGCTGGTGGAGCTCAGCAGGTCAGGCAGCATCTGTGGAGGGAAATGGACAATCGACATTTCAGGTCAAGACCCTCCATCTGGTGTGCAGTTCCCCTAGCATTAAACAATAAAATCTTGAAGACCCTTGGAAACTCTTCGGTGCTTCAAACCTGAAATGTTAACTTTTTCTCTTTCCACAGATGGTGCCTGACCTGTGTTTCCAGCATTTTCTGTTTTTAGTTTCAGATTTCCAGCATCCGCAAGTTTTTGAATTTCATCAACAATAACATACTGTTAGCTGTTTAAGTACTTGCTGGACCTACACATTAACCTTCTGCAAATCATGCTCTGGGACACCCAGATCCCTCTGCATCTCAGAGCTTGGCAATCTCTCACCATTTAGATAATATATTTATATTTTTTCTGCCCTCTTCAATAGTGAATTCCAAAGGTGCACCTCCTGGGTGAAGAAATTCCTTCTCATCTCAGTTCTGAATGGCTGACCCTTATTTTGAGACTGAGCTCTGGCTCTAGTCACCCAGCCAAGAAAAGCAAACTTTGCATCTTTGTCTAGCCGTTTAAGAATTTCTTATGTTTCCATGAGATTGCCGCTCATTCTTCTAAAACTTTAACATTTTATTTTGTTTTATACAGCACAGTAACAGGCCCTTCTAGCCCAATGAGCCTGCACCGCCCAATTACACCCACCTACTAACTTGCATGTTTTTGGAATGTAGGAGGAAACCGGAGCACCCGGAGGAAACCCACAGTCACGGGGAGAACGTACAAACTTCTTACAGACATTGGCGGGAATTGAACCTGAGTCGCTGGCGATGTAATAGCATTATGCTAATTGAAAACCATTCTTTCTTTTCACCTCTTCAGAAATCTAGAAAGCCCTTTTGACATAAACTTGAGACTAGTGTTGGCCTTCATCAGTAGTAATACAATGCAGGTCATTAATCATGCTTGAAGGCCTGCATGGCCTGGCTTCATAGCAGCCAATCACAACTTGTCTTCACCATACTTGTCAAAGGCAGCAGGTGATCCTAGTGTTGAATTTTCCTGCTTAATTTGTATAAATTGTTTTTATGTCCTCTACACTCCTCAAATGTACTCTTGACCAGTTGCCCCATAGACAAATCTTGCTATCTATTGCAAATGGTATCAACAATTACTGATACCATAATATCCTACCTGACAACTGCTGAACTACAATTATCTGACAAGAAGGCTGTTCCATCTTTCTCTTCATGTCACATTAAATGCAGTTAGTAGAATCCTTTTGACAAAATAGAACTCAGTTTGAATATTCTGCAGAGGCCTGCTTTAGACAGTTTTTACCTCATCCACTTGCGATGTGCATTAAAATGGTTCAAGTTGTATTACAGATTGATTAAATTTTAGTTCTATGTAATTAAAAACACACAAAGCCACTTCCCTCAAGCTAAGTTACAGACTTCAATTAAAATTTAATTCAAACTAAAAATTAGAAGGGTTCTAATGACCTCCTAAACTTTATTCAGTGACTTTTGTACTGTATCTTCTTGATAATGCAAATCATTGCTTAGCATAACTACCTTTTATACAAAGATATTACTGAAAGATACTTACTCGCTTCAACACCCTTTTAACCATATATCTTTTCTTCATTTTGCTGACATAAAAAGCCATTCATCAATGTTTTTAAAGGAAGCAAGAACAGCTTCTTATGAACCTCATTTTGTCAATTAGCTTGGAAAGAAAAAGGAACGGTTTTATTAAAAAAGCATTTGGAGTCAGATATAGCACAGAAGAAGATCATCTGAGCTAGCAAGATCCTGCATCCTGTCCAATCAGTCCAATTTCCTTATTCTTCCCCCATGGTCTGAGATTTTGTTAATCTTTTACAAGTTTCTGTTTGATTTCTGTTTGAATGTTATTATTGTCTCTGCGCTCACTGACTTTCCAAGCAGTGCAATCTGGATTATAAAGCTCAGCTCCAGTTCTGTCATCATTGACCCTGCATTGCTGAGAAATATTTTAGTGAGCTTTACAGAGGTACACTTAAAAAGGGCAGGCAGCAAGTAGGAAGGTGATATTGAAGGCAGTTTTGAAGTGGTGAGAGATGGTGGCTGAGCCAAAGAACAGTTAACAATGTTGGCAGAAAACACAAGAAAAGAAATAATAGATCAATTGGTAATAATTTAAAAAGGCAATTAGGATTATAAATTTTGTTTGTTTCTTTATTTGAAACTACATAACACTGTATTCTTTTAACCAAACCTGGAATTGTATTTTTGAATTAATTTATTGCCATATGTTTGTTCTCAGTTACATTTCTAAGCTTCTTGAATTGAGCATGGCAGATGGTTTGGAAGGATCTGAAGGTGATTTTCCTCTTTCTGGTTCAAATCCAATGATGAGAGAAACAAATACCCTTCAGATTTTTAGGGATACATCTTTGACAGTCAGGGCCATCTTGAGATCACTTTCCAGTATGCTCAGAGATAATGTACCTGTACCTGTATCTTTAGCCTGTTTCTGCACTACCTTTTTCCTCAGCTCCAATGTCAGTTAGTGGTGGTTAGAGTACATTCTGGGAATGTAAAAGGGCTGAATTTCCCAGTCCTGAAGTCAAAAAGCATGTCTCCCTTTTCACAGGTATAATCCATTTATTGTGGGAAGAGACATCAAAGGAAATTTCATAAACTCCTCTGTTGTTGTTCCCTCACTGGTAGGTTAAAGGTAAAGGATCAATGTAAAATCTCCAGAAAACAGAGCTAGCAAACACACAGGCCTGGTACAGTGGAGGGCTTCATTGTTTCCTATAAAAAAAGTATTGCAGAAAATAAAACCTTCTGAATGACTAGTTTTTCTAGGTTACAGCAAAAATGAGTGACAGCCATGGTGTAGAAGCTTAAGTGACTCTGTGGTTGAAATAATAAGCCTCTTTGGCCTCCCCTTGACAATTGATTTTATTTTGAACACCTCTTGTTCAGATTAAGGGAGCTTTTTTGTTGAAGTAGTTAAAACTGTGAGGTCACTTTTTAATACAAAATCAGTTCCCTATACAGATTACACAGTAGATTAAGTTTACTTAATCTGCAGTTCCAAAACCACAGATGGAAAATATGTTCACGAATCAAGATGATAGTTTTGACTTATTCATTCAATTAGTTACGCTAATTTTTGAAAAAGATAAATAAATATTTACAAATAATTTTCAGGTATATTCTTCTGTTGTGTGAACAAATCCCACAATTTACCTTTTGCTACTTATCTTTATTTTATCTCCAGTGATTATGCTATATGGTGCATTGTTCAAGTATTAGGATCAAATATTGCACACATGAGGATCAGAAGAGATATTCATTTTATGTGACAGGCTTCTGAATAGATTAAAGATTTATCATTACTTCCAGCATTTTTCAGGACCATATCGATGCAAAAGAAGTGCTTCTTAAACTCAATTCAGTGCCCTTTACAGTAAAATGATTATACAGGAAATCTGCATTATAGAAGGCTTTTGATAAGATGGTGAATACACTGAAACTCATTAAAAATGTATGCAGCATGCTCTGTATAAAAGCTGACACTGGTTGACATAAATGTACCACACAATTATGGATGGGCAGCAGAGAGGCATGGCTGTAGAGCAGCTGCCTCAAGCCTTCAGTGACATGGGTTCAAAACTGACCTCTGGTGCTGTCTATGTGGAGTTTGCACATTTTCCCTGGGACTGCATGAATTTCCTCTGGGCGTTCCATTTTCCTCCCACATCCCAAAGAAGTTAATTACCCCTAGTGTTTGAGTGGTAGAATCTGGAGAGATTTGGTGTAACATAGAAACATAGAAAACCTACAGCACAATTCAGGTCCTTTGGCCCACAAAGCTGTGCCAAACAAGTGTGAGGAGAATAAAGTTGGGTTAGTGTAAATGGTGCTTGATGGATGGCAAGGACTTGACGGGCCTGTATCTGTGCTGTCTGACTTTATAACTCTATGAAAGGCAAGTAGGGATAAGCATTAAATGCTGGCCTTGCAAGCAGTATGCACATCCTTTGTATGAATAATAAAATCAAATCTCGTCGACACTGGTGGAATTCACTGGCACGTGGAAGCTGTAAATTATTGTAACGAACTATTACTATACTTCTCCAAGAAATTGGGGAAATGATTCATACATTTGTGATTTTGAGCATATCTTAATTTATTCTTAAATATTTGCTTTGTAGGGTATCTTGTAGATATAACTGAAAGAGGCATTAGCTTTCTGTACAGGAGAAGAAAGAAATAACTTGTAAATGCATTGCATTTACATTGCATCTTTTGGATGTTACAGATAATGGATTACATTTTAAATATGGGATTAGTATGCAGGCAAGGAGAGCAACCAGTTTTGACACAACAAGGTCCGATAAACAGCAAGTAAGATTCATGACCAGTGTAGTGGATCTTTTCTTTTTCTCTGTACTCAGCTTACCATTTCCTCTGAAATATGGGAGCTCTGTTATTGCCGCACTGCATTAAAGTCAGCCAAACTTGTGATGGGATTGTGGTATGTAAACTCAGAGGTGAGACTACTACTAAATAAACCAAGATGACATATGCACCAATGAATTACCAGATTTTATTCTGTGAATAGTGTTGCCATGGGAGCTTCCAATTAATTTGAAAACATGACAATATTTTAAAGCACCAAAGTTTCACTGGATTGTGGGAGTTCTTTCCTAATGTCTAGAGTGCTGGAGCCAGACACACATTTGACTTAATTATTGTCTGATGTTTCTGGAATACATTAACAAGCTGTGAAGCCTTATGTTGTGGCTTCAATGTTTATAACCCAGGGATTCCACAGATTTATCAATTAGTTTGCAATTATAGAATGATGTGGCAATAAATAAAGGATAGAGTGATGTTGGACCAACTGTATTTCTTTGAAAATGATATGATTGAATAATGTGAGTAATATCAAGTCTGGACAAAAAAAACGATGATCCTGTGCTCTGTAAATAGTTGTAAAGAGCAGGTAAATTATGTTAATCTTATAAAAGACGATTTTGGCCCTACTGTAGTATCATGTTCAATCATGGAACTGCACTTTAGGAGGAAGTGAATGCTTTGGAGAAAGTGGAGAAGAAATTTACTTTCTAAGATTTTAGAGTTGAGGTATCACAGTTTCAGTTTGTTTTCTCTCCATTAGTGCAGCCAGACTTCTCAATGTCCCAAAGCAACACAGAACAAAGAAGTGCAATCACCCTCTAACTGCCCATTAACCCCTTTGACCTGGCCTCACCTTATCACAGATATTTCCTCTGTCCTATCCATCCCTCCCACTACCTTCACTGCAACTTAAAACTACCTTGTTTGCTCGTTCCCAGTTCTGATGAAAGGATTAACTCTGTTTCTCTTTCCACAGATGCTGCCTGCAGAGTGTTTGCAGCATTTTCTGTTTTAGTTCAGATTTCCAGCATCTGCATTTAAAAAAATCATCACAATTTCATGGGTACATCAGTGCTCTTTTCTCCAGAGCAATAGCACAAGCACAGTTGAGAGAAGTAATTGAAATTATGAAGTTAGTGGTAACAAATAAAGTAAAACAATTTCAATGGCTGATGTAATTGGGGGATAAAAGAGGTAATGTGAGGCTTTTTTTGGTTAGGCAACAGGTTGTTAGGATTTAATTGAATGCTGGTAGATACAAATTCCAATGTAGGTTTCATAAAGTAAATGGATAAATAATGCAGCTATCTGGGGAAGGAGTGAGGTTCTGGGACTAATTGGATTGTTTGTCAAAAAAAGAAAATTATGCAGACATGGTAAGTTTATTAACTCCTTCAGTGCTATAACGTCCTATGATTCTTTGATTTTCTGTTGACTAGATTCATTTTATATTAGGTTTAAGCTTGGCCAAAGGTTGAGCAGTGAGAAGCCAGAAGAATATGAAAAATCAATATACCATTGAGTTTAGCCTCAATAACTTTGAAACAAGTTGGACATGAGTTTATATTTCTAAGTAATACATGTATGGAGGAACTCAGTAAATTTAAACTCTTGAAAGTGTTTGAGGGCTCAAACTAAACAGTACTTGTAGTTTTAAAGGTAGATCAGGAAAACTTGGATAAATATTGAGCCAGTGTATGATGAAGGTCTGTGGAGAGGTATTGGGAAATAGCTGGAAATATTCAGCAGGCTAGGAAGAATCTATAGGGAGGAAGAAACCAAGTTAATGTTTCAGTTGTCATCAGAACTTGGAAGTAATCTTGGACTGTTCTCAAATAAGAACCGACAAAGTCACAGTGAGCCAGTTGTCCTCCTTCTGGTCTATAAACCGCTGTGCTTTGATGGTTCTCTTTCTTGTGCTGAAAGTTATGCCTGTTTTACAGAAACAACTGTGGAATGCATACTGTATCAAGCATCTAGGATTTTTCAGCTATCATCTAGCATTCTGTGCATGAGTACAGTGTTGCCATGGCATTGAGGAATTGTAAGCTGTGGTTAGATTGATTTATGAGGACCTTTATCACATCTGTTTAAATTAGAGATGTGGATGCATGCCAATATATGTGAATAATGTAGTGTGAGGAAAATTCATGCCAATTTGGCAACATGGTAAAAATGCAAGTCCTGGCATTAAGGATAGAAGGTAATTTCCAAATATTGATATTTTCATTCTGGCAAGTTAATCACTTGGTATAAATATGGCAGTAAGTACAAACAAATTTACCTTAGTTTGACATCACAACAGTTCTAACTGATGAATCATTGTTGGATTGAAACCATAGTAATTAAAATGGGAATTCGAAAACCAGTAAAGAATATACTGGTGAGGAGCCAGCTTCTGCAGGAACTGCTCGGGTTTCAACAAATTGTGGGAAGCACCCTGAAGTCAGAAATGGTACATTTCTGGCAGCTGTAAAATTAAAACCATTAAATTAATTGACTTCAGTGTCTCAACAACATAAACCTGATAAGGATTGATCTGTGGTGGTCACTAAAATGCATTGCTACTTCATTAGAAATAAAAATAAGGTCTTCTACTATATCAGTTAATGCACATAGCATTATTTTACTTTGTTAACTAGATTCTTTTTTTTGAGAATTACTTGTTAAGAAATGCATAAACATATTTACAGATGAAGCAAAATATGTTCTAATATTGACATTGATGTGATTATAGGTGAAAAAGTTTCTAACTTGACACAATTTAATGATGCAATAGATTTCAGTGAAGCAGAAAGCTATTTGGCCCATTGTGCCCATGCCTGAGCATTTTCACATTGGAACCAGTTTCCATACATACATGATGTTTTGTTTTCAAGTCTATTCAAATGGAAGGGAGTCATTCAAGCAGCAGACAAGGTTTGAGACATTAAGGTTGTGTGCCATTTATCAGTGGACACTGTTAGCACGAAATAGGCAAAATTATAAACGCACACAAGGCCTCATTAGTTTACAGAATATGCCAATACGGTCTCCAGCAGTTACTCTTTGCTGTTGACTAATGAAGGATTTAAATGGTTTCTTTCAAAGTGGTTCTCCACATACTGAGAGCTTCAGTTGAGAATAAGGAATTCAACTACAATTGCACATAAGGGAAAGGGTGAAATTTTAAGCTTGAATAGCAATATAAGATGCTTAAGTTTTGTTATATTTAATATCAGCTGTCTATTATACATTTACAATTTTTATTTTTACTTTCTAAGATTGAAAGAGGAGTCTACATATGCATTGGTTGTCATCTTGCAAAATACCTTAGGTCTTGGAAGATTTCCCGCAGATTAGGAAACAGCAGATGTAACACTCCTGGTCAAAAAAGGAGGGAGGGAGAAGATTCAGAACTACCTGCCTGTTAGTCAGATATCAATAGTCACAAATTATTGCAATCTATTATAAAGCAAACAACAAACAGACCACAGAGAAAAATAAAACATAAATAGGCAGAGTTATTGTGATTTTCTGAAAGGGAAATCATTTTAACTAATTAATTGGAGTCCTTTGAGGATGTAACCAGCAGGGTAGATAAAAGGGGATCCAGTGGATATTATCTATGTAGATTTCTAAAGCATTCAATCGCATGCCAAGAGCTCATGGATTTGAGGGTAATATATCATAAATAGAGGATTGATTAATGGATAGTAAATAAATAAAATATGGGTAATCAGGCCATTTTCAAGTGACAAAGCTGCAACTAATAGATCGCCTCAGGGATCAGTGTTGGGTCCTCAGCTACTTACAGTCTATGTAATGACGAGACTGCATGTAATATATCCACTTTTTCTGATAATACAAAGATTGTTCAGGAAAGTAAGATATAAAGAGAACACGAATGCCTAGAAACTGGACGGTTTTACATGCAAACTTCTGAAGCGTATGGTGCATGGTTTAGGAATAAGGTGGCAATTAACTAGATTCTTTTTTTTGAGAATTACTTGTTAAGAAATGCATAAACATATTTACAGATGAAGCAAGATGATTTACACACTTCCCAGCCTCACTTTTTAATGGCCAGCATTATGTTGAATAATTCATTGGAGCTTCTTTCACTGATTGCAACCTTTGTTTTAAGATGATTTGACCTGCCTGTAGAAGCTACTGGTCTTTTGATCAGCCTAAAGTTCACAGTGGCTTAGGGCCATTGTGATACAGGAATTAATCAGGTCATTTCATTGCAATGGGAATACCCAGTCACATTGGAAAGCTCTGTGTCTCCTTTCCCTGCGTCTCCCTCACCTCCATGACAACCTATTCTGCTTGTGTACTTTGGCTGCCATCAGGAAAGTTCTAAGCCTGACTTGCTTCCCATTAGCCAGTATAACAATGATGCAACAGTTGCAAACTCAGCATAGTGATCCTCACAGGAACCATTGAGGTCCTGTTTTAGTGCATGAGTGCTAAATGGTATGGTCCTATTCTTCAAAGATTTTTGCCCAATTTTGTGAATTTCTTTGGGAAATTGGAGTAGCCAAAAATGCTGCATGCAGCATATGTTTAGCACATCAAAAGCAAGTGAACTCTAATTTCAATGCAAGGGATAAAGAGAGGTTAAGTGTGTGGGAAAAATAAGGCAAATGGAGGACTATGATGGTAGATGTGAGATTATCTACTTTAGATGGAACAATTTATTTAAATGGTGTGATGCTATTAAATTTCGGTGTTCAAAGAGATCACGCAAGAAATAAACAGCATGTAGGTACAACAAATAGCTAAAATGTAAATAGCATAATGGCTTTTATTGCAAGAGGGATGGAATATCAGTAGGGAAGTCTTGCTACAGCTATACAAGGATTTGATGAGACCGGTTTAGTTTCATATAAGGAATGATCTATTTGCCTTAGACACAGTGCGGCAAAGGGTCACTGGATTGATTCAGAATCAGATTTATTATCACTGACTTATATGATGTGAGATTTGTTGTTTTGTAGCAGCAGTGCAGTGCAAAGACATAAAATCTTTATAAATTACAAAATTAAATAGATATTGCAAAAAAAGGAGTAACGAGATAGTGTTGAAAAAACAACAAGATGCTGGAGGAACTCAGCAGGCCAGGCAGCATCTGTGGAGAAAGGCAGGCGGTCAATATTTCGGGTTAGGACCCATCTACAGGACTGAAGATAGGAAAAAAAGGAAGCCCAAGATACTGTATAGGGGGGAGAAACAGAGCAGTGATAGGTGGACAAAAGAGGGGAGGCGGGGTGGGCACAAGGTGGTGATAAGTAGATGCAGGTATCAGTGATGGAGTGGGAAGGGGGAGTTGAAGTGACTGGCAATGGGGAGATGCAGATTACAGTTTCGGACAGAGTGCAGGTGCTCTACGAAACAGTCACCTAGTCTGTGTTTGGTCTTACAAATGTAGAAGAGGCCACACTTGGAGCACCGAATGCAGTAGATGATATTAAGGGAGGTGCAGGTAAATCTCTGTCTCACCTGAAAGGACTGTTTGGGTCCCTGGATGGACGTGATGGAGGTGGTGTAGGGGCAGGTGTTGCACCTATGGTGGGGTAGTATAAAGTCCCCGGGGTGGGAGCAGGATGGGTGGGGAGGGAGGACTGAACTAGTGAGTCGCAGAGAGTGTTGTCCCTGCGAGATCAGTGATAGAGTGGAAGGGGGAGTTGAAGTGACTGGCACCAGGGAGATGCAGTTCCAGCATCTGTAGTCCTTTGTTTCTCCAACAAGATACTGTTAATGGGTTCATGAACCTTTCAGAAATCTGATGATGGAAGGGAAGAAGCAGTTCCTGAATTGTTAAGTGTGGGTCTTCAGGCTCCTGTACTTCCTCCCCGATGGTACTAATGAGAAAAGGGCATGTCCTGGATGGTGAGGGTCCTTAGTGATGGATGCTGCCTTCTTAAGGCACTGCCTCTAGAAGATGTCCTCAATGGTGAGAAGGGTTGGGCCTGTCATGGAGCTGGCTGAGTCTATAACCCTCTGCAGCCTCTTGCGATCCTATGTATTGGAGCTTCCATATCAGGCTGTGATGCAACCAATCAGAATGCTCTCCACCATATATCTATAGAAATCCTGGGAGGAAGAGATTGTCTTCTCATAAGGAAAGATTGAGCAGGTTGGGCCCACGCTCATGAGAGTTTAGAAGAATAAGATCTCATTGAAATATATAAGAGTCTAAGAAGACTTGACAGGATAAATGTCATGAGGATGTTGCCCTTAGTGGAGAAGATGAGAACTGGTGACTTAGTCTCAAGGTAAAGAGTTGACCATTTCAGACTGAGATGAGGAGGAATCTCTTCTCTCAGAGGTTTGTTCCTGAGGATATTATTGTTGATTGAATATACAAGTTGGAAGGTTATGCTTCAGTCATACAAGGCATTTGCCAGATCACATCAGGAGTACTGTGTTCAAGGAAGGATGTTCAGAGAAGATTTACTAGATAAGTACCTAGAATGGATGAGTGGTCTTATGAGGAGAGTTAGGACAAGCTAAGCTTGTACTCATTTAAATTCAAAAGAGTGAGGAGTACTTGACTGGAACATGTAAGGTATTTTGGTTACAATGAAATCAAGGGTTATGTATATCAGATGGGAGAATTGAGTTGCCCAAGGATCAAAATCAGCCCCTATCTTATTGAAAGATAGAGCAGGCTCTAAGAGCTGTACAATGAACTCCTGCTCCTTTTTTTCTTCTATTTTGGAATCTATGTTTATGGAATTTATAAGCACCTGAGCAAGTTACAGGAAATCTAAGCTCATTGTTTCAACTTTGCAATGAAGGGTGACACACAGCTTGTTACATCAAATTACATGGAAAATACAATGTAGAAACAGAACTCTTGGCGGAAGCATTCTATGTTGGTGTTTACTCTCCACATGACCATCTGCTACATGTGACCTTCAATCAACATTGGAGCAGAAACAATTCTTCCCAGAGCAGTGAAAGGTACCACAGCATGATGCTTTCATGCATTTGGTTCTTTCTGAGTCACCACATGGTCCAGTTCTTCTTCAAACAATCTGTTATGCACAGCTATGTTAATGTTTGCAAGGGAGAAAACCTGCATTGCTCCCTTACTGAAAGGAACCATCAATTGGACGGATTGCAGAGGTTTCATTGGGCAACAAATGATATCGCAGATGATTCCCCTGCAGACATTTGGATTCCATATTTAGCTTGAGGCCAAGTAAGGGGTTGATTCTAATTAATGCTCAGCTATTACACAGTTGCATTACTATTACTATCTGGGGAAACAGTTGTCATTTGGCATAATCATTGCATGTTGAAAAGGGAAAGAAACATACAAACGAAGGAAGGTGCTTGGTAGATGAGGGCTCAGCTTTGTTCCAGGAAGCTCATACCATCTGTGTTGCTGAGTACAGGAGGCATGTGTCATCACATTGACCTGGTTAGTGAACCTCCTCCATGCAGTTTGCAATTATGCTTTCAATGTAGAAATCTTTAGCCCCCAAATATAGCACCACCAGCCGTATCCACCATATTTCAGCACCCTACGCAGCAATTTGCTCACATGTTTCAGCTTCACCATTATAAAAATTAAAGCCTGTTTCTCTATTTATGATTGGCTGCCATTCTATAGAGCTGCAGCCAACACATTTTTAAATCCATGGTGGTTAGTAAATTATGCTTGCTGCTTTTTTGCTGTGAAGTTATCATTAAAAGTCATTCAAACTATACATGAGTTTTGCTGTAGGATGAGCTTACATTGGCAAATTCAGCCTGGTAGCACTCTTTGCCGCAGGCAGAGCTAAGTTGGGAACATTAGAGTCACAGCACAGAAACAGTCCCTTTGGCCCACCGAGTTCATGCCGACCATCCAACACCCATTTGCACTAATCCGACACTAATCTCATTTTATTCTTCTCACACCTCCACCCAGAGTTTACCACTCACCTGCACATAATTTACAGAGGCCAGGTTACCCACCAATCTGCACATCTTTGGGATGTGCCACCCCCAAAAAACACAGTAGCTTCTAGAACATAGAAACAGGCCCTTCAACTCACCATGACAGTCACCAATCAAGCACCCATCTGCACTTATCATACTTTTACTCTCACATCCCCATCAACTCCATTTTGTGCCCCACCCCTCTTCTCTGTCATCACCTACACTAAGGACAATTTACAGTGGCAAAATAACCTACCAGCCACTGTATCTTTGGCAGATGGGATGAAACCAGAGCACCCGAAGGAAACCCACATGATCACAGGGAGAATGTGCTAACTCCACACAGATACCACCCGAGATTGGGATTGAACTCCTGTCACCAGAACTGTGAGGTTGCAGCACCAACCACTGCACCCACTGCACCATCCATTGGACTATGTGAACCATGGTTTATTTAACTAGGAAATAAGGATAATCAGGCTTCTGCGTTTGGACCCTGAAATCTAACGGAACAGTATGATCCAATATGCCAAGTAGCATAATTCAGAAGCAGAATGAACATGCTGCTATTATGTAACTTGCTGAACTCTTAAGTGTACATAACAAACTGATAAAGGAACTCAGCGGGTCGTGCAGCATCAATGGGGGGTGGGGGGGGGGGGAATAGGATTGTCGACATTTCGGGTTGAGACCCTGCACCTGAAACATTGACAATTCCTTTCCCCCTACTGATGTGACTCAACCAGCTGAGTTCCTCCAACAGTTTGTTTTTTTTACTCCAGATTCCAGCATCTGCAATCTCTTGAGTCTCTTCTTAAGTGCACATTTTAGGCCTGCTAGAGTGCTATGACGTTATGGAAATTCTAAGTCATTATAGGTTGATGCACAAATCATATTTAATATTACTAATACTGGATTCCTTTCTCCAGACCCTTTCTCCCACTTCTCCAGAGCCAAAGTACTGAATTATGATTTTGATGAAAATGATTTCTTAAGTAATTCACTAAGATGGCTGAAAGTACTATTTACTCATTGCCAAAAATATTAGAAATTGCTGACCATCCAGTTTACTTAGTAAATTGGCTTGTTGATGAACACAGCCACCTTCTTTGTAATGTATTTAGTAGGAAATTGGGACCTGTGACAGTTACTGCCTGTTTTAAGGCACCGTGAGTGTGCTTAGAGCTTGGAGTGTACATATATCTTTTGGATTTTGGTTAGGCATTAGTAATGTGTCCAGCTGAAAGGACACAAGAGCTGGATGACCATGATGCAATGCTGATTTTAGATCAGTGTGACATTTGGAGGTCTGTGTTCCAGCTAACAGCCTCTTTTAAGTTCAATTGGCTGAACATAGCTTCAGCTGCTGAAAAGACCATCCCGAACAGCACCTTTTAAAGAAACCAGGAAACACTTGATGGATTAATTTCTCTTTGATTTTGTGCTGAACCCAATGCCTTTCTAAATACCATATATTTCCAGATTAGTGAATTAATTGGCATTCTCCATGCAATAAAATAAGAATTGCTGGTAGAAGGAACTTGTATCATGTAGAATGAATAGAGTTGGCTGTAAACTGGCATGTGTGAAAGGAATCAGGTAGAAGCTAGGATGGTACTTCTGGCAGAGGATGTTGCAAGCACACAAGTCTTGCCTTTAATCTCCTGCTCCTGTTAACTGTTTAATTGTCCATTGCCATTCATGACGAGATATAATAAGAGTGCAGATCTTTGATGTGATTTATTGGTTTGAAATCATTTAGCCTTGTCTATTACATTACAGTTTTGCTGCTTAGACCATGTTTCAGCTTCAGCTGGTTAGCAACTAATTTCTAGCTATGCCTCGTATTGTTTCCAGCAAGTTCATCTGCCTCTTCACTGAACCAAGGTTGGTCTCCTGGCTTAATTGTAATAGTACAGTGCAGCATATGCTAGGCTATGAGGTTACAAATTGGGATGAGATACAATTCTGCTTCCCCTGATGGCCACAGCACTTCATGGATGCTCATTTTTGAATTCCCATGATGGGAATACCGGGCAATACGATGGCAGACATCCTCCATGTGAAGATGGAACTTCACCTACACAATGACTGTGCTATAGTCACAACTGCCAAACGTGCTGTGGACAGACACAGGTTGACTGGTAAGGATGAGCCAAATAGCTTTATCCCTTTTATGGTTCGCTCACCACCTGCCATAGACCTAGTCTGGCCAATATGTCCTCAGGTTTCAATTCTGGTAAAAAGTATTGAAGACCACATCCAAAGAATATTGCATGTACTTGCTGTACTCAGTGCTTTTCCTAGATGTTTTTCAAAATGGAGGAGCTGTAAGAGGTGAGGGAAGACAATAGGCAGTAATCAGAGGAAGTTTTCCTTGCCCATACTTTGACCTGATGCCATGAAACTTCTTGATATCAGGAATCAATGTCCGCTGGCCCTCCCCAAACAGATCAGTGATCAGGTGGTTTGACTGTGTCAAAAAGCCTGAAGCTCACAGATACTGCCAGGTCAATGTCATTGGCTGCAGCTCTAACAGAGTCATAGTTACTGATGAGAAAATGAGAGAAAAAAATATAACTCAGGACAAAAGAATGGCAAACATAGATAGCTCCCTGCTCGAGGACAGGTGTGGTGATGAAGCCATGTGGCATCATTGCAGGGGGAGTTTGTTGAAAGTCCATCTGAAGTGGAATATATTGGTTTATTATTGTCACTTGTACCAAGGTACAGTGAAAAACTTGTCTTGCATTACCGATCGTACAGATCAATTCATTACACAGTGCATTGAGGTAGTACAGGTTAAAAAACAAAAACGGAATACGGAGTAAAGTGTCACAGCTACAGGGAAGTGCATTGCAGGTTGACAATAAGGTGCAAGATCAAACAAAGTAGATTGTGAGGTCAAGAGTCCATCCCATCGTGTAAGGGAACTGTTCAATAGTCTTATCCATAGAACCATAGAACCGTACAGCACAAAACAGGCCCTTCGGCCATGTATAGCCTCACTAAATGCAAGACACTCCCAGGAAGAAGTATGCCAGAACTTAGACTAATGCATGCAGAAGTTGTGTTCCAAGGTGAGTGAATAAAGGTATAATGTTATGCAGCAAAAAGTTCTGGTGAAACCACATGTCAGTGAAAGACAAAATGATATTCCCAGAAATGGTGTAACAGTGCAAGCTGACCATGTCAATATAGAAATTTACCTTTCAGGATATAAAGGGAATATTTAGAGCATATTTGTAGGCCATGGATATGTCGTGTTGGAGTGTCAACCAGCAAGAGCTGCCCATGTTAACTTCCCTGCTGATTAAAAAAACATCCTCCATTACAGTGGCAGCAGGATACTTGGAGGGAAGGTATTCATTTCTGAAACATCTGCAGAGTCCATCCCTTGGTGGAAAGTCAAATCTGTGGAGTTCTGGCAAAGGGTTTTTAACCTGAAATGTTACCTCTTTCTCTTTCTAAAGATGCCACTTGACCTCCTGAGTGTTTCCAGCATTTTCTGTTTTAATTTCAGATTTACAGCAAATGTAGTTTTTTTTTTGTGTTCATTTATTGCAGAGTAAAGTGTTGGGAGCTAGAGAAATAGACCAGAGTGGGATGTTCCAGAGCGAGGCCTAGTCTGTTTCAAGCAAACTCTGTTCAGAGGGTCTTCTAGACAGTGACATTTTCAGGGCAATTCACATTCCCCGATAACAAGTAGTTCAGAGGGAGGAACTGGAAACTATGAGACAATGGATCCATCATCATCTCTGGGCAATGACAGGGATTCACAAATGAGATAGAAGGTGAGAAATTCAGACTAGGGTACTCCAGAAAAGTCACCTCAAGTTCGTCAGATGATACTATTGTAGTGGTTAAGGCTACAAAGGTCTTGGGAGAGAGTTTGATATCTGTGGAGCTTCTGTTGTTCACAGTGGTTGGAATCAGGCTCACACTGAGCTGGGTGCCTGAGGGAGGAATGTACTGCTCTGTGAAAGTCATTTAAAAGTACTGAAGATCCCATGAGTGTTGTCAGCACAATAGTGTGGTCAAAGTGCACCTGGAGAAGCTGAAAGCATTTATGACTAAATTGTGACCATTGGAAATAATCCATAGTAGGGTCAGAGGTGATAACTTTCTAACTAATGGGGACAGCAAGAAAGAGAAAAAGTTCAGTGTCTATGTGGTCAAACTATAAGACTGAGTGAAAGCACAGACATGAAAATGAGGAACATTAAGAAGGAATCAAAGTAGAAAAAATGATATTGATGAATTAATGGCATTTAGTAACATACTGAAAATAATGTATAATTATAACTGCTATCATAGTTAACAAGGGTCATTAGTCTAATCTATTACAGCTGGTGTTTAGAAGATATGTTAAACAGTATTCTTATGCATAGTTAAGATAACACTTGCAATTTGAGCTATGATATTAATTATGTATGAAGCTTGGGAAGTGATTTTTGGGGGTCATCTGTAGCTGGGATAGCCATCATAGTGAATTATTGTTTGGTTTGAAGGATAGACTTTATAGTCAATGACAAAGAAAATGAGTAAATATAAGTTTAGTTAAATTTAAGAACATATTTGTGTCAACGTTTAGTTAATTATGTAATTTCACATATTTAGTTAACTGCTAATATAATTTAGTGTATGAATTTTTGAAGATTTTTATGTACTTGTTAATTTTTTTAAGGGAAAACACTGTTGCACGTTTGAATGTGAATGTACTTTGTGTGTACAAGTGGTATGACCTTTGATATGCTTTTGTACCGGCTGGTGTTATTGATTAGCTATTGACTGACTTCAATAAGCAATGTTGTTCGTAGCTCTCTCCTTGCTACTTGTCTCAGCGAAAAGCTATACAAGAGCCTATGAGCCTACTTCATTATGTAAGACTGTCACTTGACTAGTCTCAATTTTGATACGAAGCCCCAACTATTTGTGAGGAGTATTTTGCAAAGTTAACTGGGCTGGGCATGACTTCGCCTTGTCAAAATGTCATGTCAAGTTCAATGCTGGGTGGTGCGCCTCATTTTACTCTTATTCTGTGATAATGTATCAGTTTTGATACAATTGACCAGCTTGCTGGTCAGTTCAGAGGGCAGTTAAGAGTCAGCTACATTGCTGTGTGTGTGTGTGTGTGTGTGTGTGTGTGTGTGTGTGTGTGTGTGTGTGTGTGTGTGTGTGTGTGTGTGTGTGTGTGTGTGTGTGTGTGTGTGTGTGGAATTACATAATTACATAATTACATGTAGGCTGAACCAGGTAAGGGTGGCAGATTTACTTTCCTGAAGAACATTAGTGAGTCAAGTAAGTTTTTACAGCAATCCAATAGAAACAACAGGTTGATCTTTGGTACCTGAAACCTTGGGGTCCCATCTTTCTATTTTTTTTGCCATTCTTCTCTGTTTCATGCGAAAGTCACCACTGTTGTGACTGATTCCTGACTAACTTGAAGCATTGCAAGCTAGCAATAACTGCAGCTAACCACTCATGATATTAGCTCCCTTGATGATGTTTTTAGTTAATGAACAATATGTTAGCATTGACAGGATGCTGAAATCTTTACAATGAATAAGTGAACAACATTGTGGTGTCACTCTGTAACCAACAGGTGTGGGATAAATACAACATTATTTATCGAAGACAGTCAATACCTAATCAATAACAGCAGCTGGTACACATGCAAGAATGATCAGTGTTGTATTGTGTTTTAAGATTTTCCTATAAATGTAATGGGTGGAATCAACTTGAGGTGTGGAGATTGATTGACTACTACATCTGACGTAAAATGCACAACTACCCATCTAACGGGGTATAGCCGTCAGAATCATGAAAAACAGAGAAGAAAATGATCAAAACAGATACTGCCTGGAGACCGCTCTTTATGCAAGTACCTTATCTCCTGAGCGGTATGATGAAATTAATTAACTCTCAGTGGCAGAGTACAACTTGTCAAAAAGTCAGAATATAGTTGGAATCCAAATAAAAAGCACAAATAACTTATATCTGATGGTGATTTCATATTGTGCATTCATTTTATCTGCATTATGGTATTTGCTCCAAAAGAGAAAGGTATGGAGCAATTAGTTATACAACTAAGAACTGTGATGGGAGTAAGAAATAAGGATTGTATTTGCACAGTCCACTAAGATTTGTTTTATAGAAATATTGGAATTTAAAAGTAAGAAACTGCAGATGCTGAAAATCTAAAATAAAACAGAACATGCTGGAAATACTTAGCTATTCAGGCGACAGCAGTGGAGAGGGAAACAGAGTTAATTAACATTTCAGGTTATTTCAGCAATATTAGTAGATTGATACCTGTAAAGAATATATTGGTCTATTTGCTTAACCCCTGAATGGAATCAATGGTATAACATAACAGGTACAAAACTGTAGTGTTTTAGACTAGATTTACTCATTGCTTAAATGTTGCATCACAGGGTATTCGATTTATGTATGGTATGAATGGTTCAATTACATCAAATATTAGCTGGACTAAACTGCTTTATAGAGCTCATTTTATTTGCTCCCTGTGTGTCTCTCCCTGCCTCTCCCTCTCCCACTTACACAGTCTTTAGTCTGTCTGTGAGGTTTCAGGTTTACTGCAACGCACACTGGACACGGAATTAATAGTTGGCGGCTGTTGGGCAGTTGAGGAGCTGGTGGTGGGATGTGCTGATAGGGGTGGGATGTTTGGGGAGTGGTGACAGTGCTGTGTGTTACAGGAGCTGGGTTCAGGTAGGGAGGACTGTGAGGGTTTTGGGAGATGGCAAGAGTGTGACTTTAGCCAGGAGCAACCTTTCAAAGCAAAGGTCCTCAAATGATCTTTTACTTCCAACATTTCAATTGACAAAATTTTCCCTCCCTGCATCTCTCTCTTACTCTGTCTCAAACACACGTTGACCCAATGACTCTGTCACTGCACCAGTTCATTACTCACACACTAACTCAGCCGTACACTCTGCCTGCAGTCCTTTAATCTCCTCACATTCACGCTCTCACAATCACTCCATGACTGTTCCACAATATCATCTATCAAGTCTCCACCCAACCACCTAATCCTGCATTAATTCCTAATGTTCTTATGTTTCCCACCCTCTATTGTCACGTAAGATCACCACAAGCAGCTGACTGATGCTTGGACTTGAACAGCAAGTTGATACCTCTTAGAGAAGAGAATGCCAGAATGTAACAGGTGCTGGATTAGGTGAACCCCAGCACCAGGAGAAGCTGTTCTGAGATCTGCCCTCTTTATTTTATTGCACAATCTCATTCAGCAGTATGGGGTGTTTTTACATGCAGGGTCAACACATGTAACTTGGAGCTCATTTCCAAGCATTCCCAATCAATGGATCCTCTGAACACCAATATTATATTACACCAGTGCATTTGCAGCTCAACATTGCTGCCACCAAACATGTACTATCCTTTCTAGGCCTTCTTCAAAGAAGCAGTGAAAGATGCCCTGAGCTGCAGCCTTATGCAACAGAGGAGCTGCTAGAGTTATCTGAAGAGCAGGAGATGGAGGCAGCACATTGCACCAATGCATCTGTTCCCACACAGCACAAGCTCAGATGCAAAAACTAAGAGAACAGATTAGATTAATGGGGTGTATTGCACGAGGGAGATATCTGGCACTGATCAAGTTCAGTCAGGTGGGAGGAGAAGGAGAGCTCCTCTCTTGGCTCCTCAGTAGTGCTGACTCAAAAGTAAGCTGAGCTCTACAATAGAGAGGCATTTAGCAGAAGGCACGTGGGTAGGTATACTAAATTGCTGACAGTAGTGTCTGACCTGTCAGACCAGCCTCGATGAGATGGGAAATAAGGCATCCATGGGTTCTGGAGAAAAACCAGAAGGTCCTCATTTCCATTTTGAAAGTGTTTCATTCTTTTGCACCAGCAGGCAATGCTGAGGAATTAAGGAGGTCAAGGGAGTGGGTTTCCACCTCAATTAAGGTACAATCCCAGTCCTCCAGAGCTCTGCTAATCCTAAATCAGAGGCTAGGTGATTCACAGAGCTGTAGCTTCCTGCTCTGCAGGGCATCGGTGCTGCTACCAGGAGACAGGCAGCCTTGTTCCAAAATCTATTTACGGGCCTTGTCAGGAATCTGACAGAGGTGATGACATATGTACAATCGGAACAGCATCAGATGTGCACATCATTGCCTAATATATTAAGAGTGCAGTTGACAGAGTGGGAACTGAGACTCCTATACTTTGTCAGAAGGTTGTTTCTCTATTGATGTTATTCACTTGCAGGAATTGTCCTCGCCAATGAAATCAAGCCGGCTTACCTTAGCTATAAAAATAGAAAATACTGGAAGTACAGGCAAAGCTTGGATATGTGGCACAGCCTTCACCAGCAGGCTCTGTTGACCAATGCTTGAGGGGAGCATCTGGGTTGAGATCAACAGTAACGAGGGAGCACCCATGTTGACACCTGAGCAGTGCCAAGGGTGCACATTGGTCTACTTTGAGAAAGCGCTGAGGGAGCACCCTGGTCAACATCAGGACAGTGCCAAGGGAGCTCCTGGGTCATTACCGGGACAGTGTCAAGTAGGCACTCAGGTTGATTTTGGGGTAGTGCCAAGGGAACATCCTGGTCAACAGTAGGACAGTGCTGAGGGAGGACCCAGGTCAACAACAGGACGATGCCAGTGGAGCACCCAGGTTGACATTGGGACAGCATTGAAAGAGTACCTGGGTTAACAAGGGAACAGTGCCAAGGGAGTGTGCAGGTGGACATTGGGCAGCACTGAGGGGGCACCCAGATAATCACCAGGTTAACCAGCATTTTGATAAAATGGCACCTGACAAGTCTAGCAGGTGGTAGATAATCAGGTTTTTACTGTGCGCAGCAGATCAGGCAGCACCTCTGGGGGTTCCCTCGGAACATTAACATTTCCCAATCTCTCACCATTTAAGAAATACTCAGCACTTCAGAATTTTCTACCACACATTTTTCCACATTGTATGCCATCAGCCTTGTTGTTGTCCACTCACTTAGCTTGTTTATATCTCATTGAAGCTTCTATATGTCCTTTACATGGAGATAGTGTTTTCTCAGAACTTCTACAGCAGTACAGAGTGATGCCATAATGAGTCCAATCCTACTAGCCAGTGATCTGAGATGGCTTTGGCAATGTGTGGATGACGTGATGATGCTAAAGTATGCCACAAATCATGACAGCATTCCACTCTCAATTTCTGTCATTAAAAGAAGATCATTGTTGGAAGATGAATCCTGGAAGGCGAGCAATTGATACATCTGCTTCAGGTACATCTTTATACTGTTCTGTCTTTCTTTTGCAGAGTTCTTGTGGGAGCAGTGAGACCTGAGTGCAGCTGCCAAAGAATGATGTTGGGTCTATAATAGTACAGATGGATGCACTAAAGGGGAAATAGTGTTGGAGAATTGCCTGCAATTTCAATTGAGACCATAAGGCAGCTGATCAAATGAAACAATGTCCATTTGCAGCTGCCTTAGTATTCCATTGAACCAAAGAGATTATTAACTGTCCTTCTGATCTCATTGTGTAGCCCTGCCATTTTGTATTGTTCTGATTCTACATATCCATTTGTGTACTTCACTGCAAGTGTACTAAAGTGGCTATTTGGTGAGTAGCTGTAAAATTTGTAAATGGGAAGAGCTGGTTGTCATGAAGGTATTCAGTATCTGAAATTAATTCAAGATAGAGCAGATGTTTACCTTGAAAAGTGAAGGCAGTGCATGAACAATGAGAAATTACTTTTTTTTCACAAGGCTTTGCAATGACCACAATTGGTCTTTCTTTCTGATTAAGCCCTTTGTGTAATTAAAAACAGAAAATGCTGGAAACACTCAGCAGGTCAGGCAACATCTGTGGAAAGAAAGAGTTAACATTTCAGATTGAAGTTCCTTCGTCAGAACTGTAAAAGAAAGAAATTAAGTTGTAGAGAAGGTGGAAATATGATTGAGAGGACAAAGAGAATATCTGTGAAAGGGTGAGACTCAGAAGAGCTGGAGAAATAATGAAATGGGACTCCTGTAATATATGCCGGGCTCCTTCCTAACTCAGTATGATACCAAGGTTGCCGTGGGGAAAAGTTGTAGAGATTATCTGGTTGATAGGTTAATGAGGGCAATAAAGTAATGGGAGTAGAGTCATAGAGTTATACAGCATGGAAACAGGCCCTTTGGCCCAACTCACAACTAAGTTGTATTCTACTTACATTCACAGTTAGAAAGCAGCCCTGCACGTAGTACAGGATTTCCATGAATATCTCATCATATCTTCCAGCCAATTCATTTACATATAATTGAAATCTCCCATAATGTTTTTTCACTCATTTTCTCCATTTACGTATTTCTCCTTCCACTAAGAGGTGCTCTATAGACTGCCACCATTGGTGTAGTTAATCTTTCATAATCTTTAATATCGATTCACAAGAATCTTATTTCTGTTATTTTTTTCTGCCACTTTTGTTATTTTGGATGAGGACAGTTTTTCTACCTCTTATTTTCCCTGTGTATCTTACAACTATATTGTGCAAAATTTAATTAGCAGTCCCAATTTTTCTGTAGGTTTGTCACAGTAATTGCCTCTCTTGTCCTATATAATGTATTATTGCTTCAATTCTGTGGCTTACGGTATTACTGATTCTGTGTGTATTGCTGTAACAGCTATTTATTTCACTGCCTTTTTTGCCTTTCCATAGGGAAACTGGTGATTGTTGCATTTTAAGTGGAGCCCTTCACAATTTGCATCTGCCTTGGCCAGTCTAGCGATTTTCACCCTTGAGCTTTTTTATTATATTAGCTCTTGTGATAATATATCAATGGAATCCTCTCTATCATTTTTCTCATAGTGATGTAAGTCACAACAGTTGGATTTTCACTCTTTTTCAAAGTAATAGACCATGTAAGGAAATAGATGGGCTAGCAAAATAGGCAGACCAAAAGCAAGTGAAGTATAATGCAGGGGTGTGAAATAACATTTCTGCAGAAAGAAAGACACAAAATGTTATAGTTCAACTGTCACAGTCCTCAAGGAATTGCAGGAATGGAGAGATCTAGATATATAGATCTATAAATCTATAGAGTATGACAGAGCATGTTAAGAGAGTGGTTGGTAAAGAATGCAAGTTTCTGGACTTTATAAACATGCATAGGTTACAAAACAGGAAAGTTATGGTGAAAGCCTAGGCTTTCAAAATCAGAAAGCCACTTGAGGGAATATAATTTGTAGAGAAATGAGTAGGGGATGGGACTGACTGGATTATTTAATAAAGAGCCAGCACAAACTCAATGGGCCATATAGGCTTCATTGATGCTTTAATAATTTTATGAGTCTGGTCCTGTGTTGTAACTTTGTTAGGTTACAAACTCACCTATAGCTACATCAGGTGTTATTCCTGGCTTGTCCTTCCACATTCCTCAGGGTTTCCCTCTAGCTTTATAGCAATGGTAGAGTGAGGGATAAATTGGGTCTTGAGGTTAAAGATTGTGATGGAGTACAGTTCTGCTTCCCTTAATGGCTCACAGTGCCCATGGATGCCCAGATTGGAGCTGCTGGAAGCGTCCTGAATCCATATCATGTAACACAGTGGTATTACTGTAGAACATCTTGAAAGGTGTCCTTGTTGTGAAGAAATGCCTGTGCCAGGATCACTCTTCCCAAAACAGTCATGGATAGATGTAACTGCAGCAGGGAGATTGTTAAGAATGAGCTCGTGTAATATTACCCCTTGTGATGGTTTGCTCACCACCTGCCACAGGCCCAGTCTGGCAGCTATCTCTTTCAAGGCTTTGTTGGCTTAGTCAGTGGTAGTGCTATTTTTTCTGGTGGATGTTGAAGTTCCCCCTTCCAGAGTAATTTTTGTCCCCTTGCTTTTCTCTGTGCTTCTTCTAAATAATTGTCAATATACAATTGAATCATCAGCTAAAAGAGAGCAGTAAGTCAAAAAAGATTGTTCATGTGGTTGACTGTAAGGGGGTAATCCTTAGACTGGTCTGTTCAATTGAGCAGAAAATGGCAAATGGAATTTAATCAAGAGAAATGTAAGATAAAACGTTTGAGGAAGTTCAGCAAGACACAGAAATACATAATAAATGGAGGGATATTGATAGGTATGGAGGAACAGAGTAATCTTGGAAGGGATGACATTGACCATCTCAACCATCTCAATTTTCACATTCCACTTACTTACTCAAAACTATTCTCCTCTGAATTTGCAGCACTCCATTCACAAAGGACTAACCCCAGGGTTGTTACCAAGTGGTTGACAAAGGCAATGCTGATGAAGGCAATCATAGATTGGGTAATTATTTTGCAGAGCACCTGCATTCAGTCCACAGGGCTGGCCCTGAGCTTTCAGTTGCCTGCCACTTTAATTCCATGTCTCATTCCCATTTTGAATTTGGTGTCTGTGGCTTCAACACAGGCTTGAGGAATAACATCTCATCTTCTGTTTGGGCACATTGAAGTCTTCTAGACTTAATAGTGAATTCTCCAACTTTAGGTAACCTACTCTGTCTTCTGTTAGTCACAGAATTGGCCATTCCTGCCTGCCATCATTTTGGCATAGTTTTTCTTTTTCTATTTTTATTGTCTGGCCGACTGGATGTCCTACAGCCTTGCTGTTAACAATATGTTACACAGACAAGCACAATCTGATCCTTACTGCTATCCTAATGCTACATTAACTCATTTGGTCTAAGTGTATCAGAGATATTCTCTTTGTTCGACCCATCCCTCCCACACCTTTTGCAGCTACTGAAAACTAACTTTTCTCTCTTTCCCAGTTCTGATGAAGGGTGTCAGACTAACTGTTAATTGTTTCTCTTTCCACAGGTATTGCACATCCGCTGAGTGTTTGCAGCATTTTTTGTTTTTGTTAAAGGCAATGCTGGTGTTGGCTGATGAATTGCCATCTACCTTGCAGAATCTGAATAGCAGCTCTCTGGCACTTACTCATACGTCACGATCATAGAATCATAGCATAATACAGCACAGAAACAGGCCCTTCGGCCCAACTCATCCATGCCGATCAAGGTGCCCACCTAAGCTAGTTCCATTTGTCCACATTTGGCCCTTTTCCCTCTAATCCTTTCCTATCCAACTATTTATCCAAGTGTGTTGTTATTGTATCTGCCTCAAACTACTTTCTCTAGCAGCTCATTCCATATATATGTACCACCCTCTGCTTGAAGAATATGCCCCTTAGGCCCCTTTTAAATCTTTCCCTCTCACCTTAAACCTATGCCCTCTAGTTTTTGGTTCCCTTTCCCTGGGAAAAAGATTGTGCATTCACCCTATCGACGCTCCTCATGCACCTCTAAAAGGTCACCTCTCAGTCTCCTACGTTTCAAGGAATAAAGTCCTAGCCTGCCCAGCCTCTCCCTATAACTCAGACCCTTGAGTACTGGCAACATTCTCATAAATATTTTGTGCACTCTTTCCAGCTTAATGACGTCTTTCCTGCAACCGGGTGACCAGAACTATATAAAGTATTCCAAGTGTAGCTTCACCAACGTCTTGGACAATTGATTGCCTTCATCCTGACCCTTGAATTCAATCCCCTGAGTGATGAGGGCCAGCATGCCAAACACCTTCTTCACCACTCAGCCTACTTGTGACACCACTTTCAGCGAACTATGTACCTGTACTAGGTCCCACAACACTCTGCAGGGCCCTACAATTCACTGTATAAGTCTACCCTGGTTTGACTTCCCAAAGTGCAACACCTCCCACATATCTGGATTGAACACTATTTGCCAATTCTCAGCCAATTTACTTAACTGATCAAGATCTCACTGTAATTTTTGATAATTTTTATACCACTGAATATAAGGCCACTGACCTCATTTGCTCTGGCGATCTTCCCTGCACAGCCTCCAATTTCATAGTCCCTTAATCACACACAGCTTATTTTCACTCCCCTGCCCCCACTCCAGAGCTCCATAGGCAGCCTGTATGTCTTGCTAAAACATTGTTTGTCTGTCAGAACTCTTACTTTAACTCTGTTCTCTCTTTCAGTCACTTCCCACTTACATCCATGTCACTTCTGTCTCCCTCAGCCACTTAGACAGTTTCCATTTTCCTTGACCTAATATGCTCAATTTTATCATGATTTCCTAAATCCTCTGCACCTCCAACCTACACCAAAATATACACTTGAAGATCCATTACCTGTAGTGCTATGAAGCTAGTACTGGAAGACACTGGATGGATTTTTTGACATGCACAAATGTGATGGGTGCAATGACCTCCTACTGTGTTGTAAATTTTCCATAGTCCTATGACACTAGGATGTATATGGGTCCATTCCACTGGGAGTAAAGGACATACTCTGGTATCAAGATAAAACAATGTCCAAAGGTGTGAAGGCATGAGATACATTTGCAGTAGAATTAAGCAAGACTGGTACCAAGGAGATGGATAATAGCAGAATTACATTAAATGACGATCAACCATATCAAATACTGCAGTATGGTTCATAAAGATGGGTCACATTCATATTCATGATGTGAAATGGTACTTAGTCAAATTATGCTACAGATAAAAGTTGGCAAAAATGCATAATCCTGTGAGTAAGACTATGTACAGAAATTTCTTGTCCGTAGATTATGGGACAGCTCTCAGACACAGATTCCAAGAGCCTCAAGGGGATGATCTTCTAGATTGGCAGGGCTAAATGTGCCTTTGTCCCTTCGGAATCCAGTGCCGAGGTCATTGGAAGCACATCCATCCAATTTTATTCTTATTATGTTTAGTCATAGAAGCTTGGAGTAACTAAGTGGCCTGCTGGGCCATTTTAGAGGGCAGTTAGGATTCAAGCACGTTGCTGTAGGTCTGGAATCGCACAAAGACCGATCTGGGTAACAATGTCAGATTCCATTATTTAAAAGGAATTAGTGAACCAGATTGTTTTTTTGTTTATGATAAGCATTACTGATGCAAGCTTTTTATTTCAAATTATTAACTGAACTTAAATTTTCCATCTGTCATGGTCAGATTTGAACTCAGCTCTCCAATCACTACACTAAGCCTCTGGATTACTATTCCAGTAAACCTAACTGCTATGATATTGTACCTTTCCTTTCAATATTTTACTGTCTTTATCCATTAGTCTCACCTTATCTGCTCAGCATTATATTTCATTTTGTTTACTCTTTAAATTGTATAACTGAATGGGAAATATATGATGATGCTGCCAAGCTACTTTATGGGAAATGGCAACCCTACACATCTGTTTACCTTCTGCACAGAATCACTGCTGTTTACATCATCCTGAACAAGACTTTCTCAAATTTCAGTGGGTTGTTTTGAGACTTTGTGGATAATATTGTGCCATAAAAAAACTGTTCTGAAATATAAAAGGCTGAAGTTTATTACTGGGTAGTCTACTGATGCCTTAATCATATCCTGCCATAAAACACTGGGGTTATATCAGCATCAGTTCTGTTCCATTTCCTTGGCAACTGCATAATGGTTCAAAGTACAGTAAATCAAATACAATGTTAAAATGCATCATATATTATAGAGAATAGCAAATTATCTCTAGATAGCATTAGGAACAATTTCTTTCTCAGTGTTCGTCAGATAACCTAAAGCTACACAAGGTTTACAGTCTATTTATGACATCATCAGAATCATCATTAAATTACTGCTGCCTTATAACTTACTGCCAGCTGTCTATTCTATAAATAATGTAACACTTGAAGGGAAATTGGTGGCATATACATTCATCACGCACATACTCTCTATTTTAACATGTAAAGATGCCATTAAATTCTATCGCCAAAATTGTGTTAATCCTTATGTATATGTTTGCTAACTTAAATTCACAAGATATAAGTTGAGCCACTGGTTTCTTTTATTATTAGATTCTGTTTACCTTTGCTTAGCAACAGTAACTGTATTAACAAATTACTCTGATCTTATGGTTTAATGCAGAACAATGTCCCAGGGCACTTCTCAGAAGCATAATATGACAGAAATTGAAATCGAAGCGAAGAAGGGGATGTCAGGGATGATTAGAAGCTTTGCAGAAGAGCGTGTTTTAAGGAAAGTCAAAGAACAGAGAGAGACAGAGTGGATTAGGGAAAAAGTTGCAGGATTAACGGTTTAGAGATCATCACCACTAGTGGTAGGATGATGGGAATAAGAGCCAAGAAGAACCAGAGATGAGGGCATCACAGAGTTTTCAAACAGCTGCAAAGCTAGAGAAGGTTACAGGGATAGGGAAGGCCATACCATGATTTGAACATGATGGTAAGAGTTTAGTATTTGAGAAACTGATCCAGTGAGCAAATATGTATCAACAATGAGAGATGAGCAACATTTGTTAGTATAATGTCTGGCGGCAGAATTTTGACACACTAAAAAAATAGACAAACAGGAATTTAAATTTATCTGCTTTTGTCAGGGTATGTTAATCACACAGAAACATGCATACATGTGTGCATGTTGTAGCGGTTAGCATAATGCTTTACAGTGCCAGTGACCCGGGTTCAATTCCGACCACTGTCTCTAAGGAGTTTGTACATTCTCCCCGTGTCTGCGTGGGTTTCCTCCGGGTGCTCCGGTTTCCTCCCACATTCCAAAGATGTACAGGTTAAGAAGTTGTGGGCATGCTATGTTGGCGCTGGAAGCGTGGCGACACTTGCGGGCTGCCCCCAGAACATTCTACGCAAAAGATTCATTTCTCTGTGTTTCTATGTACATGTGACTAATAAAGATAATATGCTTGTAGATAATGGGGAAAATGTGAGGCCCTATCTCTGCTGCCCCCTCCACTGGCCTGTGCATACTTTTGGACCAAAGTTTATGGTTAACAGAATTTGGAGAATAGAAGGTCTGTCAGAATATAATTGGAATGGTTTGGGATAATGTAGACATGGAGAATAGGATTTCTACAGCAGACTGGCTGAGATGAGGTAGAAACAGGCTACATTATAGGTGGAAATAAATGATCGCTGAAGTGGAACAGACATGGGATGTGAAGCTTAGCTCAGAATCAAGTGAGATTGCAAGGTTACAAATAATATGTTCTAACTTATAACATTGGTTAGAGAATGGAACAAAACTGGTGTTGTGGAGATAGAGTTTGGCTGGATGCCGAAGACTATGTCTTTATTCTTCCCAAAGATTAACAATTGTAGCTCATCAAAGAATTTGGCCACACAAAGAAAGTGAGACGGTTATGAGAAGGATGACAAGCAGGAACTGGGTATTATCAATGTACATTTAGTACCTGAACCATGTCTTTGGCAACAGATCGCATCTAATGGCACCAAGGTTTCATCCTCCGGCCACAATATCCAAGGGTGTGAAGGCACGAGATATATTTGGAGTAGAATTAAGCAAGACTGGTATCAAGGAGATGGATAATAGCAGAATTACATTAAATGATGATCAACCACATCAAACACTGCAGTGAGGTTCATGAAGATGAGTCACATTCACGTTCATGATGTGAAATAGTACTTAGTCAAGTTCTACTAAAGATAAAATAAGCTTCAAAGAAATACTTGGGGGCTCAACAAATGAGTTTTCTTTGAGAATGTGCTTGAAGTTAAGCAATAGACTAGATATTCCTTACACCTTAAAACCATAGAACCATAGGACAATACAGGCTTTTCGGCCCACCATGTTGTGCCGACCTTTAAACCACGCCTAAAGCTATCTAACCCCTTCCTCCCACATATCCCCCTATTTTAAATTCCTCCATATGCTTATCTAACAATCTCATGAACTCGACCAACGTACCTGCCTCCACCACTACCCCAGGCAGTGCATTCCATGCACCAACCACTCTCTGGGTGAAAAACCTCCCTCTGATATCTCCCTTAAACTTCCCACCCATTACTTTAAAGCCATGCCCTCTTGTACTGAGCATTGGTGCCCTGGGAAAGAGGCGCTAGCTGTCTGCTCTTTCTATCCCTCTTAATATTTTGTATACCTCTATCATGTCTCCCCTCATCCTCCTTCTCTCCAAAGAGTAAAGCCCTAGCTCCCTTAGTCTCTCCTCATAATGCATACTCTCCAAACCAGGCAGCATCCTGGTAAATCCTCTGCACCCTTTCCAATGCTTCCACATCCTTCCTATAATGAGGCAACCAGAACTGGACACAGTACTCCTAGTGTGGTCTAACCAGAGTTTTGTAGAGCTGCATCATTACCTCGTGGCTCTTAAACTTGATCCCACGACTTAAGAAAGCTAACATCCCATAAGCTTTCTAAACTACCCTATCCACCTGTGAGGCAACTTTCAGTGATCTGTGGATATGAACCCCCAGATCCCTCTGCTCCTCCACACAACCCAGAATCCTGCCATTAACCTTGTACTCCACCTTGGAGTTTGTCCTTCCAAAGTGTACCACCTCACACTTCTCCAGATTGAACTCCATCTGCCACTTGTCAGCCCAGCTCTGCATCCTATCAATATCCCTCTGCAATCTTCGACATTCCTCCACACTATCCACAACACCATCGACCTTTGTGTCATCTGCAAACTTGCTAACCCACCCTTCTACCCCCTTATCCAAGTCATTAATAAATATCACAAAAAGTAGAGGTCCCAGAACCAATCCTTGTGGGACACCGCTAGTCACAGCCCTCCAATCTGAATGCACTCCCTCCACCACAACCCTCTGCTTTCTATAGGCAAGCCAATTCTGAATCCACACAGCCAAGCCTCCCTGGATCCCATGCCCTCTGACCTTCTGAAGAAGCCTACCATGCGGAACCTTGTCAAACGCCTTACTAAAATCCATGTAGACCACATCCACTGCACTACCCTCATCAATCTTCCTGGTCACCTCCTCAAAGAACCCTATCAGGCTTGTGAGACATGATCTTCCCTTCACAAAGCCATGGTGGCTGTCCCTAATCAGTCCATGATTCTCTAAATGCTCATAGATCCTATCTCTCAGAATCCTTTCCAACAGCTTGCCCACCACAGACGTAAGGCTCACTGGTCTGTAATTGCCTGGACTATCCCTACTGCCTTTTTTGAATAAGGTGACAACATTTGCCACCCTCCAATCCTCTGGTGCTATTCCCGTGGACAACGAGGACTCAAAGATCCTAGCCAACGGTTCAGCTATCTCCTCCCTCACCTCGCGGAGCAGCCTGGGGAATATTCCGTCAGGCCCCGGGGACTTATCTGTCCTAATATTTTCTAACAGCTCCAACACATCCTCTCTCTTGATATCTGCATGCTCTAGAACATTATCCTTATCAACACTGTCCTCAGCGTCATCAAGGCCCATCTCGTTGCTGAATACTGAAGAGAAGTATTCATTGAGAACCTCACCCACTTACACAGCTTCCAGGCACATCTTCCCACCTTTGTCTCTAATCGGTCCTACCTTTACTCTCGTCATCCTTCTGCTCTTCACATACGTGAAAAAAGCCTTGGGATTCTCCTTAACCCTACTCGCCAAGGCCTTCTCATGTCCCCTTCTTGCTCTCCTCAGCCTCTTCTTAAGTTCCTTCCTTGCTACCCTATATTCCTCATGAGCCCTATCTGATCCTTGCTGCTTACACCTTATGTATGCTGCCTTCTTCCTCCTAACTAGTTGTTCCACCTCTCTTGTCACCCATGGTTCCTTCACCCTGCCATTCTTTCTCTGCCTCACCAGGACAAATTTATCCCTAACATCCTGTAAGAGATCCCTGAACAATAACCACATCTCCATTGTACATTTTCCTTCAAAAATGTCATCCCAATTTACACTCTCAAGTTCTAGCCTTATAACCTCATAATTTGCCCTTCCCCAATGAAATATCTTCCTGTCCTCTTTGCTCCTATCCTTGTCCATGACAATGCTGAAGGTTAGGAAGCGGCGGTCACTGTCCCCCAGATGCTCACCCACCGAGAGATCTGTCACCTGACCCGTTTCATTACCTAATACTAGATCTAATATGGCATTCCCTCTGGTCGGCCTGTCAACATACTGTGACAGGAATCCATCCTGGACACACTTAACAAACTCTGCCCCGCCTAAACCTTTGGTACTAAGCAGGTGCCAATCAATATTTGGGAAGTTGAAGTCTCCCATCATAACAATCCTGTTATTCTTGCACCTTTCCAAAATCTACCTCCCAATCTGCTCCTCAGTATCCCTGCTGCTACCGGGGGGCCTATAGAATACTCCCAGTAGAGTAACTCCTCCTTTCTTGTTTCTAACTTCCACCCATACTGACTCTAGAGAGGATCCTTATACATAATCCACCCTTTCTTCAGCTGTAATAGTATCCCTGACCAGTAATGCCACCCCTCCTCCTCTTCTCCCCCCTTCCCCCCCCATCCCTTTTAAAGCACTGAAATCCAGGAATATTCAATATCCGTTCCTGCCCTGGTGACAGCCAAGTCTGTGCAAGAGCCACAATATCATAGTCTCATGTACTTATCCAAGATCTCAGTTCATCACCCTTATTCCTGATACTTCTTGTATTTAAGTAAATGCACTTTAGCCCATCCACCTTTCTACTTTTATACCCTGTACTCTGCTTCTCCTTCCTCAAAGCCTCTCTACATGTTGGATCTGACTTTTCCGCATCCATTTCTTCCTCTGACCTACCCCTCTGCTTCCCATCCCCCTCGTAAACAACTGATTACACTAATAATTTACTGGTGAGACACACCTTCATGAGAAGTACATTCTGGATTCACTTACTGGACAGCATTGTTTAAAATATTAATGAAAGGAATATATTGCTTTCAAAATAAACGTATTTTATTCATATGCGGTACGTGTGGAGCACTGGCAATGCAAATATACGATGCCCATCATCCTTTGAGAAGGTGGTGAGCTGCCTTTGTTGCAGTAATGGTGAAGTAAGCTCTGGGAATTTGATCCACCAGTAGTGAAGGAGTAATTACATATTTCCGAGTGAGGATAATGTGTGACCCAGAAGGGAACCTGGAGGTAGTGGATTTCCATACACTCACTGCCCTTGTCCATTTAGTTTGTTGGGGTCATGGGTTTTAGGGGTCCTATCAAAAAACATATTTAGCAGGTTGCTGTTGTGGATCTTATAAGAGGCTTATACTATGGCCATGATCCTGTGGTGGTGGTTTATTAGGTGGGGTTTCAATCAAGCAAGCTGCTTAATTCTGAATTGTTTTAAGCTTCCTGACTCCTGCTGGAGATGTACTCATGTGGGCATGTAGCAAGCAGTCTTACTATTGATGTGTACCTTGTGAATGGTCTAAACTGGGACAACAGTTATGCCTTTTGAGAAATCAGAAGGTGAAACGCTCACCAAAATGATAGGTCTTAAAAAGCTCGAATAATCAATACTTGTGATAGGTATGGCTCCAGTCAGAAGAGAGTTTTCCCAGATTTCTCATTGACCAACTTTATTGTGGCTTCTTGGTGACTCACTCAGTCAATATCAAGGGCCTTCATTGTCATTTTACTTCTGGAACCCTTTTGCCCATCTTCAGATCACAAATGAAATGAGGTCTGGAGTCAAGCAGGTATGGTGACTTCATCTGGTAGTCACTCTAATAGTTTCACAAACTGAGTATCAGTGATGATGGGTGGCACTGTCTCTGGCATATTCAAACTATTTGGTGATGATGGAGAGCAAGCTGATGAGGAAGCAGATAGCCCAAATGGATTTTTCATGCTTGTGTGCACAATGCATACAGGACTTTTACACAGTTTGTCAGGTAGATGCCAACATTGAAGCTATACTGGAACATCTTGGCTAAAGGTATAGCTGGTTCTGGAGCACACTAAGTAGAATGTTATCAGCCCTTGTTGTCCTTGCTGTGTCTAGTGCACTCAGCCATTCCTTGATAACACATGGAGTGAATTGAAATGGCTGAAAACTGGCTTCTGTGATGATAAGGAGAGACTGAGATGGATTATGCACTTTCTGCTTCAGACTAAAGGTGATTGCAAACAATTTAGCCTTGTCTTTTGCATTCATGTACTCTGTAGTTCATCATTGGAGATGAAATGTTCATGACACTTTCTCTTCCAGTTGTTTATTATCTATCACCATTCATGATGGGATGTGGCTGAATTCTAATCTGATCCATTAATTGTAGAATTGTGTAGATATTTCTGTAGTATACTGTTTTTATTGTTAAGCATGCAAGTAGTCCTGTGCTGTAACTCCAGCTTGCAGTCATTCGAGTTTTTGATATATATGTCTGATGCTGTTCATCTTGTTCTTCTACTCACTTGATAGGGGTTCGCTGCTAGGCTTGATAGTAATGGATAATGGAGTGTAGAATATGGATGACCTTAAGTTTTAATATTGCCACAGAGTATAATCTTCTTGCTGCTAATTGGTCAGGGTGTTTTGTTCTTGCCAGGTTTGGGTGGCCAGATCTGTTCTCAATCTATCCCATTTCACACAATTGTAATATGACAATAGAATTTGTCTTCAGTGCGAATACAGTGTGTCCATAAGGATTGTCCGATTATCACTGCTACCAATACTTCTGTGGAATGATGCCTTTCCAGTAACTCGATTGCTGCCAGGTCGTCAGTTTTTCTTCTGTTGGTTCTCTCAATGTCTTTCATATTCATAGTCTAGTATCTACTTCCTTCATCACCCAGCCAGATCAGTCAGTGCAAGTGCTATAAATGTGCACTTTGTGATGGTACATCTGTATCTTTTCTGCTTTCAGCCCTTCACATTCATAGAGTGATACAGCATTTTACTTCAGCATTATTCTGGGCTGTAACCACTAATCTCTGCCACATCTCACAGTTCACTGCTTATTTCTGCATTAGAGAACTCACCCAACACCCTACCCAAGGAGAAAAGACTTTATTCACCTTTCCCTGAGTTCACAGAAGCAGGCAGATGGAGCATTGGGATGTGTGTGCATCGCAAGCTTTCCCAAAGCTCTGGTGTTCATGAGCTTGCCTCATAAAGTTATAGAGTCACATAGCACAGAAATAGGCCCTTTGGCCTACTATGTCCCTGTTGACCATTATGTGCCCATCCATATTGATCCCATTTTCCAGACTTCCAAACAGTGGAATTGGTAAGGCATGAGGGCTACATGCTGATTTGTGTGCTTGTATACATCCTTATGCTGTCCTTGCATTTAAAACTTAAGAGAGCACGTTGGCCTTGAACCTGCAGTATTTCATCGTTGAATGGCACCTATTTATCATATGTAGATTTACCTGCAAGTTGCTGCTCCCAGTCTACTTTGGCCAGATCCTGTTTTGTGGAATTGAAATTAGCCTTCCCCCAATTCTGACCTTAATTTTGAATTCAATCTTATCCTTTTCCATGAGTACCTTAAAACTTGCAGAATTATTGTCACTATCTCCAAACTGATCTCCCACAGGTACGCCAGCCACCAGCCTGGCTACATTTGCTAAGATTCAGTCCAGTAGCAGTCCAATTCAGTCCATTCCAATCTACCCTCTGTAGACAGACTATCTACCTTCTGGCTCAAAAAGGTCTCCAAGTTGAACTTTAATAATTCCACCTCCTCTACACCTTTCACACTAAGATGATATAAGTTAATACTGAGGAATTTGAAATCCCCTTCTGTTACCTGCCCCCCTCCCCCAATTAGTCCTGCACGTCTCTGGAATTTGCCTACAACTTTGCTTCTCTGTCTCCCACTGATCGTTGGGAGGCTCTAGTACACCCCCAGCAAGGTAATCATCTTTTTGTTTCTAAGCTATACCAATATGGTCTCATTTGAAGAACTTTCAAGGATATCCTCCTTAACAACTGCAGCAACTGACTCCTTAGTCAGTTTTGTCACCTGGTCTCTTACATAGCCCCCCTGTCATGTCTGAAGGTTCTATACACTGGAATGTTGAATTGCCAGTCCTGCCCTTTTCTCAACAATATCTCTGTGCTAGCAATGATATCATATCCCCATGTGTTAAGCAGTGGCCTTAGCTGATCTGCCTTGCATTTTTGTAAATGTAATTTAGCCTTTCATTCCTCCCATGTGCTTTGTCATGCCTACTGGACTAACTTGGTTTTCCTTTTATATTTGACTCTTCCTACTCCCTCCCAAATATACATCTCTTTAAGAATTGGCTGAAAAGATCACACCTGCTAGGCTACACACTAACGTCGATGAAAGGTTTCAGTATGATGTTATACAGGGAGACCCAGCTAAACTTCTGTAGTCCTTGCATTTGAAGATCTTTATTTACGCAACTTGCATAACCATAGTGAGGGTGACCCACAGTGCTATCTCAAATGTATTAAAGAGTACTGTGGAAATTCTAGCCCTTTAGCAGCTTTAGAAGGGTTTGAACTTGTGTTACCAGATAATTAGTCCATCCTACTGAATTAATATCCATTAGCACAGCCACAACCATTCACCAACAGCATAAAATTGTAATTGTGAGTCTGAAATTGTATTGTTTATCAGAAAATATCTACTTCCACATACTGCTCAAATTGTACTTACTTAAGCTTTTTAAAAAAATTTTGTTTATGTAAGATGAGGAACCCCACAATGAGGAACAGATGATTGTTAGGCATAGCACTGGCTAAATGTAGACTCTACCAGCAACGTGGCAGAGCACAACACAGACCTATGATGATATTTGAGTTTTGGCAGCGTGGTGTCATTGTGTCATGTTCTATTCTGCATTAAGTGGAGGCTTTAGATATATTGATAGGATGAAACTCCATTTCTTTTGCCATCTTTATAGGACTTAAGGGTTCAGTGTTTTTAAGGACAAGAGAGAGGTAATTAAATTAACATTGTATAACAATTTTTCTGTGCAGAAATAAATCTAATAGTCTTTCAGATCAATTACTTCTACTATTCTAAAGGTCACCTTTCAGAGCTATTTCTTCCTCTCACAAATTCTTTTCTGTAGATAAAACTGATCTAATTAACAACATTTCTGGTGACGTTCTTCCTTCCCCTTTACTTTATAATTTTTTTAATTTGCCTGTTATTTGAAAAAAATATTGTCTGCAATATTGACCAGAGGTTTTGACCAGTAACGTCATTAATCAGTATCACTGGTAGATGAGTGGAAAATAGATTAGATGGCAACATTATTTTAATCCTAAAGCAAGAGTTTAAGAGATAATTAAAGGATCAGGAGGCTCTGATCGTAGTGTTCCTTAGAGATTGGCAGCCCCATGAGCTGTAATCTGTTCATTAAGTTTAGCAGATGGAAAATAACAGCAAGACCACTGTGACGTTTCAAGATTTGCTCCATATAAATGGAACATCCTTCTGCAAACACTGAATCAGAAGATCACCCCACTGATTTCAAGAACAGCTTAAGTAAACTATATTGCTTCTATTAAACAGTTGCCTTTGGCTTTGCTGTTTTTTCCCATTGCTCCATTTTGAGTATTGCCAATATATTTGTTAGAGAAAAATAACCTACGAAAAGATTTCAGTTTTGCAGAATGTTTCACTGGATTTGAATGATGTCAATCAACTATAGATGAGGTATTTTGCCAGAAGATAGGAGCAGGAGGAAAGGAATGTTCAAGAGGGAAGAGCGGAAGGAGAGGAGGTGGAAGGGGTTGACAATGATGATGACGATCAAAGTCATTGAGTGTGATACACAACCTCATCACTTCAAAGGTGAGGGATGAGCAAGGTAGATTAAAGTGACATGTCATGGCAAGATATATCAGCCACCAAGGGCTGCAGTCTGACATGAGCCACACAGAATGTAGTGGGGGAAGTTGCTGGAGGTTGGAGCTATGTATCCATTCAGGCCTGAAGCATCTAGGAAGGACCATAATTGGGAAGTCTTCATGAAAAGGCTAATGGGCACAACATGATGATTACTGCATTGGCTGGCCTGCCTGCCAAATGCAAGAGATGAATCATGGATTTCAGTATTTGTAAAACTGCAGCCTGTGAATTCAATTTCATCGTTTTACTGTCTGTCAGAGAGGCTTGCTGTTGGAAGTCCTGTGCCACGGAATCACCCCTTGTACTTTCCGGCATTCCCTCTGAAAGAAAATCAAGCTGTATTTTTAATGGGCCTGATCAGCTGGTGGTTCCATAAAGAACTACTGGTAAACTAATTGTGAGGGTCAGCTCATTTTTGACCTTGGGACCTGCACATTGCAACACAGAGGTCAGGAACAAGCTCTTGCTCAGATGCCATTGTATCTGACATCCCACTCCCCGTTCATTTGAACGGGTTCTCCTACCTTGATTAAAAAAGTAAGTGCTAATAACTGTTGTTCTTTAATTTTTCTAAATTATAATGTATTTACTTTCTAGCACACAACGTACTTTTAAGTAAATTAATTTTATTTTAATTATGAGAATCAAGTTGAACAAATTTTAGATGTCCCTGATCATCAGCGACGTTTAAAAGTTGGTGGAATTTCTTTGACATCAATGAGCTGTCAAAAGGCCAACATGGAGGTCAGGGGCAGGGCCTCAGGATCTGTCAGGTGAGGCTAAGTCACCATGTGTGGACTGCTTCATCTCACAGGGTGGCTACGACAGTGAAGCCTCAAGGATGATTGAACCTGTGGGACAGCATAATGTAAGTGCGGCTGTGGGATGAGTGTGACCAGTGATCAAGAGCAGTCCAGCCAAATATCTCTATAACCCACAACATCATTCTCAATAAATGTGGATCTAAATATCTATAAAACTCTCAATTTACCCAAAGTCTGCTTCTCTTGTGATTTGTTGCGTATACCCTAAAAGAACAGAGCAGATAGTAAGAAACTTCTTCATAGATTTCAAGTGAACAGTAAGAGGTTTAAGGGGATTTGTGGAAGAATTTTTTTTTACCTAGATGGTGGTTGCAATTGGGAAGACACTGCCTGAGAAGGTGGTGGGGTCAGTACTTCCACAACATTTAAGAAGAATCTGAACAAGCTCTTGAATTGCAAAGGCAGAGTAGGTGATGGACCAAGTGCTGGTAATGAGATTAGTATAGACTGGTGGTGGTCAGCTTAGGCATGGTGGACCCTAGGGCATGCTTCTCTGCTGTATGATTCTATGTGAACAATTTTTTTTATATCTCCAACCTTGCTGGAGGTTTATTACCTGTGCAGTTATGGTAATCATATGAATAGATTTGCTTATTGCTAATCAGCATATTGTCACTCTTCATTATTATCTCCTTGAAATTATTTTAAACATTCCAGTCTTTTACATAAATATCACAACACTGCCTTTAAATATGAAACTCTGCATATGAAACAAGGTGATTTAAATTAAAATTAAAATATGTCAATCTTTCTGTTGATTTACTTAAATAATGCAAGTGCAATTCCTAGAAGTCATCTTCTATTTGACCTGCAATTTTCTGTTTCTTATTGCCAGCAATATGTTTATATGCGCAAAAGCCGATGTTCCTTGTTTTGTGCTCCAAATAGATTTTTCAACAAAATTGTAAAAAAATATTGTATTTAGTTTTCTTGAGAAAACTACTATGTGACAAAAATATAATTGGGCACCTCAGTGCTAAGATTCCTGGCTAATGTAGTAGAAGTATTTACTATTGATATTGAATCCAAAAAGATAACAACTGGAAGTTGATGATATACATTTTCTCTTTGGCAGGATATGGCCACGCTGCTCCGAGCACAGATGGAGGGAAGATTTTCTGTATGTTTTATGCCTTGCTTGGGATTCCACTCACACTGGTCATGTTTCAGAGCATGGGAGAGAGAATCAATACATTTGTCAAGTATCTCCTACACAGAATCAAGAAGTGCCTTAGAATGAAACGAACAGAAGTCTCCATGGCAAACATGGTCATCATTGGCTTTTTCTCCTGCATTAGCACCCTATGCATTGGGGCTGCTGCATTCTCGTATTATGAGGATTGGACTTTTTTCCATGCATATTACTATTGCTTCATCACACTCACCACCATTGGTTTTGGGGACTATGTGGCTCTGCAGAAACATGATGCTCTTCAAAAGAACCCCCACTATGTGGCATTTAGCTTTGTCTACATTTTGACAGGCCTGACAGTTATTGGAGCTTTCCTCAACCTAGTGGTTCTGAGGTTCATGACAATGAATGCAGAAGACGAGAAACGGGATGCAGAGCAGAAAGCCTTGCTTATTAGAAATGGACAATCTACCATCCGCACAACAGAAACCTCTGGTAACTTCCGGAACATGTACGCAGAAGTTCTTCATTTTCACTCCATGTGCTCATGTCTCTGGTATAAGAGTCGGGAAAAATTGCATTATTCAATACCAATGATCATCCCCAGAGACATATCGACATCTGACACTTGCATCGAACAGAGCGATGCATCTCCAAATAGGCTTCCAGAGACCTTTACTAATGGATGTGTGTGTAATCTCCACAGGTCGACCATTAGCTCTGTGTCTACAGGACTTCATAGTTTGTCTGCCCTCAAAGGATTAACAAAAAGAAGAAGTTCTGTGTAATAAGGATACAGTAAATTAATTTTAAAGTTAATTAATGGTATGTACACAATTAGCAGTATTTAGGAGTTGATAAGTCTATTGGACTGTACTAATATATTGAAAATCAAAAACAGCAGATGTTGGACATCTCAGATAAAACCAAAATTTACTGGTAACACACAGCAGGTCTGGTAGCATCTGTGGAAAGAGAAACAAAAGTTATTGTTTCAGGTCAAAGACCCATGTGCTGATGAAGGGTCTTCCCTCTGTTACTTTTTCCACAAATGCTACTTGACCTGTTGAGTGTTCCTGGAATTTTCTGGTTTAATATATCATCAGGCAAAAATAGCAGTACTTAGTCAAAAAAGTGTGACAAGAAAACACATCATTTATGGGAAAGAAACAAACCAGCCAACACACTTCTAAAAACAGGCAGAACCAGGTTTTAAACAATGCACCTGTTCATGGAAGTGATGCGAGAATTAAATATCACTTAGAATAAACATGAGACACACAGTCACATATACTTAATGAATATCCTGATTGGATGAATCACTACCTATAGTGCACTGATGTAATGGCCTTTCATTGCTTGCAGTGTTACTTAATAATGAGGAATGCCTTCATGTAGTTCAGGATATGCAAAAATGTCAGAATCTGAAGTGGGTGTCACAATCGTTGCTCTTCACACCAGAGAGTGGGGGCTTGGAGTGAAATTGACAGTCAAGAAAAAAGGAGTGGATGGAGCTGGAACTGAAAGTAGGAGTCAAGAGTGTGAAGGCAACAGTTCAATGCAGAGTTTACTCCTAATGGCTCTGATATAATGAGCTACAAATTCTGACATGGAGCAGTATATTTTGCTAGGTGGTTCACCAAGCTTCCAAAACACTGCAGTACCCAGTGCAATGGATAAGATAGGTGTGCTAGAGATAGGGGCAGGTTGAAAAGTTAGAATAATATGTTCAAATTAGAATTCTGCACCTCTTATAGGATCTGTTCATGTGTTTTGAATGCCTCACTACTTCACCCACCATATGCTGAAGTCATGTGATGAACAAAGCAGTAGCCCTCAGAGAGGGCACCATAATTACCTGAGGTAAACCGCAAGCACGGCAGCAACCTAATTTTCAATTACAATTCAGTGGCAGCTCTGAATAGGTCACCTGCTCTGTGAAATGAGAGCTGAAGCCCAACTTTGCAGACACCAGAAATTCACAACACAGAATGAGGGATTCTGCTTATTGGTTCAGTGGTTGTCAGAAAAGAGCCACCCAGTTTAATCCCAACTTCGAGCAATAGGTCCACAGCCCTGCGGGTCACAGCTCTTCAAGTACATGTCCATGTACTTTTAACTTGTGGATTTATGCTTCTGTGCCCCTTCCAGGCACTGAGTCCCAGATACCAACCCATCTGGAGGAAATAATTTAAAAATGATCTACCTTTTAATCTTTCTATCAACTAATTCTATTTCACCTCTTTTTGATCATTAATAGCTCCTACCTATTTACTCCAGCAAGACCCCTCCTAATTTAATAGATGTCAACTAATTCTCCTCTCAATCACCTCTTTTCCATAGAAAATAACCCCATTGTATCCAGTCTTTCTTCATTGTTTTAATTTTCCAGTCCTGACAGTGTCCTTGTAAATCTCCTCAGCATTCTGTCCAGTGCAATCAAATCCTTCTTGTAGCATGACAACCAGCACTGTATGCAATACTCAAGTTGTGGTCTAACACTATTATGTATGGTTGCAATATAAACTCCCTGCTCTTACATTCTGTGCCTAAGGTAATAAAGCAAAGAGTCCTGAATGCCTTTTTAACTACCCAATTAACCTGTTCTGCTGCCTTTAAGGATCTGTGGATATCTAAGATTCCTCTGTTCTTCCACAGATATAATGATTTTGTCCTTCTCATTGCCAACACTCAAACAAGGAGGAGACACTGATATCTGTACATCTAGGAGCCAGCATCCTGAGGACAAGAGTAGGGCCAAACTTTTTCAAGAAAAATATTGAAACTGAGGGACTACCGGAATACCTCTTGGGAATATTAACTCATTTAATAATGATAATTTTGCCATTTTATTATGTACGCTGCATTGTATGCAACTGGGGACCAGTTGAAATCAAGGTGCAAGATTATACAGTCTACCATATACTGTATATAATAAATATTTAGCTTGACAAATTGTGGTTACCCTCACAAATAATCACTCAAAATGAAAATATTGCTGACACCTTGGTTTAGCCCGATTCAAATCAAAATGAATTACTTTTACTTTTGTACATGACTGAATACTCCAGGTGTAATATTCCACCTGCTGAATACTCTACCAGACTTTTTTTAAAAAAGTTAGAATCTTTTCCACCTATGGTGCTCATTTCTTAACCATTTGTTGCCAACAGGATTTGTAAATAAAGGATGAGATCCATTGTATCAAATAAAATTGCAGTTTACACAAGTATGTATGTCTCCTGACTGCATTGTTAGGTTGAAAGGAATAAAACAGGACTTCAAAAACTAAGACCCAAAAATTCTGGGAATACCCAACACCTGAAAAGAGAAAAGACTAGTTACTGTTATTTGATGAAACCTTGTAGACTTGCTGAGCATTGCCAATTTATTTTTAATTTTACTTCAGATTTCAGATTATCTTTTTACAGGAAGTTTAAAGTGGTTGATTTAAAGCTATTTACCATATTGTGCCATACTATGTCGGGTCATTGACAGTCAAGTGTACACCATAAATGCCCATACACTACTAGATATCCTAAAGGTTGTACATTTGGTCTCATTTTTTAACCTCATCAGAAACTGACAAGCCAAAAGGCTCCCCATCACAGTACAAGGGCAAAACACTAATTTAACTATTTTCAGTCACCTAAACATGAATAGACTGGCAACTGATATACTATTTCGTTAATGTAGATGCAATTACTGTAAAAAATATACAACATTGGTCAGAAATTAAATTTATGGATGCAAAATACAGAGCAATGCTGATCATATTAGCTGATTTTTTTTAAAAATGGAAATACTACTTTTATCAAAATATGCTTTCTTGTCAGTGTAATTACAATTTATCTCAGAAAGGGCCACAGTGTCGAAGGACAATATACTTAGAGGATTGTCTTTATGGTTCAAATTTGAATTATGAAATTCTCCATTATACTTTGATTTATTGTGCAGTAGATCAAGCTACAGAAACTAAATCTCCTGAAATGTCCGCCAAAGTCTCTTGGTCTGCATCTGTTAGCTTTAAAGAGTTCTGGAATCAATGGGTAAATTTTGGCCTTGTATGACCATGTAATACGTGTTATTATGAGTCAGCACACTAATGAAAAAATACCCTTCCCACCACAAATCTGTGGATTAAACACTGATGGGGCACGTGCCGACCAATGCCCTGAAATACATCCCCTGCACAATCATTTTCTATTACTTCAGATTTGTTGACTCTTCCATCTCCTTACCACAGTATCTCATAATTGCAGCTCTGCAAGTTCTACATTCAAACAGCACAATATCCTTTCTCAACAACATCAATCAGTAAGAATTGCACAAAATGTAGAAGTATAAATATCCTTCAATGGTGTAAGGCTTTTATATGAATGATTAGTGATTGACCTAAAACTAATTCAGGATCACATATGTGTATGTTCTTCATCTCATACCAGGCCTTAGATTTAATCTCTGACCTTAAATCTCTAAATTAATTTTTTCTCCCCCCAAGAGAATGCTGCCTGCACTGAATTGCAATTGTTGTTGCATGATTTATTGTGAAATATTAAAATATAGGTACATATTCTATAGGGAGTGATGATTCCCAAAAATATTTTATTATTTCAGTTTTAATATTTGTTTATTTTTATCCCTCAGCAAATTAAGATGGCTATGGATATCTGCATTGTAAGTTTTCTGATGCATTTTGTTTTACTACACCTTGTCTCTTTTGATTCCAACTGTTCAAAGTACTTAGTAAAACTGTGGATTACATTTCTTTTTTATATTCAAGCTGTTTGTAGTCCTGGGCATTTTGATACAGTGTGCTATCAAGAGTCAATTAACTACCATAACCAAAGAGCAGATAGTTTGCTAAATTACTATAAAGCATGACTGCTACTTTACTGTTTAATGCCAATGAGTAGTTTGAATTTATTAACCACAAAATATAGATAGCACACTCCTGCTCTCTAAGGCCATCGTATGTGACATAATATTTTCACATGTTAGATTTCATAAGATCTTCATAAAAGCATGACCTTCTTTACTCCAAAACTGCTTGGCTTCCAGGGTACAGGCTATAATCAGATCAGTGCATTCTTTCAATTACATTGGCTCACAATGCAATTTATTTAAAAAAACTTTACAATCCTAAAATTACATATAGGAGTTTCTTTACCACAAATCAATGCAAAATTAAGAAATAAAACGTTCTTGTAGCTGCCTGGAAACAACACTTTCAATCCAAAGGAATAAAACTGGACTGATAGACTTTGCATGGAGGCATGTATGAAGTGAAATGAAAGCATCATTTTCACTTTTCTTTTACTGCTTAAACCATAAAACATATGTTACGGAAAAATGCATATCTTATAAATTTGATATAGTTTTCAAAATTTGCATGATGATGAACCAATCATATTGTGCAATTATAGAGACCAGACTGATAATTGACCTGTTTTGTAGCTGGTGTAACTCAGTCAATGAAGGCTTTAAAATCTGTTGACTAAGACAATTGAATAGAAATGCATACAATCCATTTCAAGCTACTTGCTGGACACCTGCTGTAAATCTCAGATGTAGATATAATATAAAAAATAAAGTATTGTGAATAACTTTATAGTTTAATAATCTGCACTCAGAATATATTGATTTTTAAATATGGTTACATGTCAATTGTCATGTCTTTTGTGTCTAACTGTTTCTTTTATATATGTATGTGTTATGTAAATGATCTTTTTATTCACCTGTTTATTTATATCAACATTAAATAATGAACTAGTCATGAATTTGGTATTTTAAGCTTTTGGTTATGCCAAGCTAAGCAAATTATAAATTTGCTTAAAATGTCAGAAAATGTAAGAAGGAACAATATCAAGATATAAAGAAATAAATTCAATTAATTTGAGTTGAGTTGCAGGGATCATGTATTTTTGAAAAAAAAAGGAAAAATAAATCTAGGATTCAAAGTATATAATCAGGATGGCAAACAATTGTTTTGCTGGAGTTTTATTCATTTTAATATACTAGATGATTATCAGATGAATGAAAAATAGTTTATTTGGAATCAATTGCATCCAGCTTCTTTTCCAACTGCCCTTCCTCCAAGGCATACAGTAAATGGATACTTTTGTCCAGCTGCATATGTTCAGAAAATCAAAGCCTCAGAGTATTTTTTTATTTAATCAAGGACACCAGTGAAAGGGAAGACAAGATAAACCAATCAGTAGTAATTAGGTTGAGTTTTAAGACCGGAACATTGAAGTAGGAAGAAAAGACTGAATAAGAGGGGTAAGACAATCTCAGAGAACAGAAGTATGATGAAGTATAATGTAAGTTACAAGTATTTGCTCAACATGTATCAAAAAAAAACGTAACTGTTCATCACCTTTCTGAGCTTGTGTAAGTAACAGATGCCTCTGCTGGGATAATTTTTGAATGTAGCCTGTGGCTAACATGTATTTTCAGGGAGTATCTTCTGTGTTGCCAATGGAGCGTTCCAGTTCCTGAAAGGATAATTCTGGCTGCACACCAGACTTAATGTTAATATTTCAAAAATCATGAATATTGAATACTGAATGTTACACTGTGGATCGGAGAAAGCTGCACATGAATTGATAAAAGAACCCCCCCCCCCCCCTTAAAGCAAATGCCTAAACTGCACTTGTGGTCTGAAAACTTGGGACAACTGATATCCCATGACCGTGAGAGGAATCTCACTTTCTCCACATCCCCACTGTCAAACATTGGCTTACTTCTAATTAACTTAAACATGCCTCACAAATATTAAAGGAGAATGCTGATTGACAGCATGTCATTATTTTAATGGGTGTTCAAACTTAGTCACGTGACATCATCTTCCATTATAGAATTCATCACTGAATGGTTGAATATAACTACTGAAACTCACACGTGCCAAATGAACGGTGAGTTCCAGCTTAATATTTAAAGCATCGATTCATGCCAAAGGAACTAAGGTGGATGAACAGATTGCATGAATTTTGCATGAGAGTTGTTATAAATCTGCATATGGTCTTTGAAAATGCCCTAGAGCATGACTGATTGAAAATATGTGCAATGATGCACAGTAACCACAACATATTGTAAATATACATTGTATGTTTCCTTATAACTGGGTGTGGGTTCATCCAAGATATAATAATGATGAAGAGCAAATGGTACAGACATTGATATAAATGTCAACAATACTTGAAATACAGTAAGATACAAGGCATTGGTATCAGAATGGAACAGTGAGATTAGTTTTAGGGTGCTTAAGCAGGGAGCATGGACCTATGAGCTGAATGGTTATCTTCTGCACTGTAAACTCTTTATAGCTCAAAGGATGTTCAACAATTAATATACAATGCTCATGTTTGTTGTTGATTATTGAGCTTCTGCATTTCAGTGCACATGTCTTATGAAACAACCTTATAAAATGGTAATATGTTTTACTATAGTATTTGTTATTATGGAGCATATTTCCACAATGTAATGAGATAATTTAGCAGACTTGGTATTGTCTCACTTTGTTGTACATAATGTAGTGCATAATGCTAGAGTACCTTGTGTTGCTGTTTAATTGACTAAACCCAAGATGTTTTGTGCTATACTTTGTTGTAAATAAAATTATTGATTTAATAAAATGATTTGCTGAAATATTTCCAAATGACTTTTGATTAAGAGATGTTCTATAGTTACAACCCCTTAATCACAGATTTTTGGAGACAGTGTCACTAAAAAAAAATCAACAATCCTTGATAATTGGGAATGTCTACTGAACAAATCTGACTTCTTTGTTTCAGGAGGCTTCAGCTTCAATCATGCAACTGGTGTAATAATACATGTTGATATTATTTATGTCATCATAGCCTTTGTAAACAAATAATAAAAGGCTTTCCAATCATATCTTTAGGATGATTTTTTAATGTAGGGGTTTTCCAGTGTTTGCAATACACAAAAACAAGATAATACCTGTAAGCTTCAATCATTCTTGTAATACATTGAGTTTCCATTCGGCACAATGTTTATTATGGGGTGATATTGATATCATTATCTGGGTATTTGAGTTAGTATCTCATTAACACAAAAGGGACAAAGATGAATAGACCAGCCAACTTGCCACAGTGCTCTGTGGCAAACTGCATTCTTCTGCTTGGAGATAAATGATTGGAAAAGAAGGGCTTAACAGATTCTGAAGGACTTCACATGCAATGATAAGGAAAGGGGAAAGTGCAACCAAGCAGTCTTAAAGACAACATCAAGTGAATAAAGAGTCTTGAGGACACTGTTGGCCTTGTGAAAATCCTGAATCTGAAAGTCAGTCCAGACACTGATGTCGATCAGTTGACTCCTCATCTTCACCCAGGAATTCTGATTTAAGACTGACATGAAAATGGCACTACTGAGATCTTCCACTCCAGCACCTACATGTTGAGTTATTTCTGCCTGTTCTGCATAGTAAGCTGCATGGTTATGTCTCTGGGTGTTAAAGTAGAGTTAGATTCCCTGTGTGCCTTATCATTTCATTGTAGGCTTTCAGGCTGTTCCTTATCTGAGCTCTCTAGAATATAAAGGGAGTTCAACCTAGCCCTTTGGGAAACTGGCACACTTTACTCTTGACTTTTTTATGACTTATCATGTGTGGATCATGATTTTAAACCACCTACTGATATCTGTGGAGTGGTGGTATCTAGCCTGCTAACTGTTGTTCTCCTTGGTAACTTAACCGCCTGTGGGTTACTTTTGTACCAAAAGAAAAAATCACAAGGCTGTGCTTATGGTGAGGGAAGGGAGAAAATAAGAGGAGCATAAAAATAAAAAAAACAAAAACTGCAAATGCTGGAAATATTAAATAAAATCTGAAAATGCTGGAAACACACAGCAAGTAAGGAAAGAGAAAAAGAGTTAGTGCTTCAGGTCTGACACCCTTTGTCAGAGCTGGGTAGAGAAAACAAAAATTAGTTTAGAATTGAAGATAAAGTGAGGGAGAGATGGAAAGGACAAAGTGAATATCTGTCATAGGGTGAAACCAAATGAGTTAATGTGGCAATTAAAGGCAGATTATACATCTCTGTCGGTATTGTGTGTTGCTAATAGCAGGGCTGTGGGATATGCCCAGCAGGCCAGGCTGTACTGAGAGAGAAATACTGAGCCAAAATCACAGATGATTGACGTAAAGAATGAGAGAGGCATGTTTAAATCATCTGCATCATGTGTGCCAGAAGGGACTGGGAAACGAGGGAAAAAGATGAGAGAAGCAGATCAAATAAGAGCATTTTCCATGATCAGTGCTGCATCACTGGCTGAACCCATAATCACCAGCATGTTTTTCTCAGTGCACTTTATCTCCAGGGCCATAGGGACCTGAATCAGTTTGCTACTGCAGTCACAGTTTCCTTGCCACCTCCTCTTAAAGGAGAGAGAGAGAGGGAGAGGCTGAGAAAGAAGAGAGTGTTAATGAGAGTGTTGCAGTATGTCTCTGAATTGCACTTAGTATGGTTGAATTGCTTATAACATGTGTAAACTGTGAGATGCAAGTGTTGGGGTGGTTTTATTAGTATGAGTGTGTGGTGGAACATATGTCAGGTAAGATTGTTAATTGATAGAGATTGGTTCCAGGTGATCATTAGAGATGTAGTGCATGGAACAGTGTGTGAACCTAGTAATTAGGAGATGGGATTGTTTGTATATTACCTGACCTTCACCACAAGTATGAGGACATTGTACTCTGTGCAGCACTGGGTAAAGGTCCTTGGGCCGTTGCTAATGGCATTAACCTCCCCAACAATCTCCTTGATTTACCTTTGATCTGATGTGCTTTCAGTACCCTGAAGCATACCTCACCTGGTGTCAGCCACTTAAATAAATATTTCAAAGGCAGTGACTGAAAAGTGGGATATCCAATCCCACTCTAATCTTTTTACTGAGTGCTCCCCAAGCAGTACAATGAGGTGCAACAGTGGTTATAGCCAGTTATTTCCTCTGCCCTAACCTGTGTATGGATGATTTTAATAAGATTTCATGCAGCGTCCACGGGTCTCCTAAAAATACCCTCCCTCTAGTCAACAATGTTAAAACTAGAAGAGGCACTACTAAAATAATCAAGCCTTTGCATGAGCAGAACAAGCAAATTTTCCGAGATGAGTGACACTGAGTCAGGCTACATCCTTCACTACTTTAACCGTACTGTATCTTCAAGTGTCAATAAATTTCTAGGATCTTGTTCAATTGAACAAGTCTGCTATAATTTTCTTTCATTTAAAACTACATCAGCCCCCTATCATTTTTACAGCACTTAGATAATTGAAAAGCAAAAATATGTAGATGCTGTAAATCTAAAACAGAAACAGAAAGTGCTAGAAATACTTAACAGCTCATACAGTATTTTTGCAGAAAGAAACACACCTAATGCTTAAATTTGATGACCTTTCATTAGAACTACACAAATTAAGCAGACAAGCATATTTTAAGTTGCAGAGAAGGGGTAGAAAGAACAAAAGGAAATTTTAATTGAGGGTGGAGACCATGAGAAACTGTGATGCAAAAACTGGTGATGCCAGCTGAGAGGGGGTGGTAAGGCTTGCTAATGAAAATTATCTGTCTGGGGGGGGATTTAAATAGAAGAAAGTGATGGAGGATAGACAAGACAGAGAGAAACAAAAACAATGCTGGAATTGTGGGGTATAGAATACTGCAGTTGCTGAAAAGCTGAAATAAAGGAGAATGCAGGAAATACCCAGCAGATCAGGAGATATCTGTGAAGAGAGAAAAACTTACTTAACATTTCAGGTTGATGACCTTTTATTAGAACTTGCCAATTCTGATGCAAATATGACATTCTGTACAATCCTCAGCCAGGGAAACATGCTCACTGAATCCATCCTGTCAAGACCAGTAACAATTCTGTAAGTTTTAATGAGATTTCCTCTCATTGTTTTCTATCTCTAGAGAAAACAGATCTAGTCTACTGAATTTCTCCTCAAACAGCCAGCCTGCAAACCAGAAACCGGTCTGGTGAATCTTTGCTACATTTCCCCCAAGGCAAGTACATTCTTTTTTCCAGTAAGAAGTCCAAACCTGTACACTGTACTCCACATGTGGTCTAACCAAGGACCTATATAATTACAATAGGACATTTTCACTCATATATCCAAATGCCCTCGTAATAAAGGCAAACGTACCATTTGCCTTACTAATTGCCTGCTGCACCTGCATGTTAGCTATCAATCAATAGCTTGTGTACAAGAATACCAAGGTCCCTTTGATCAATTACTTTTCCCAGCCTGTCAGTACTGAAAAAAAATACTCTGCTTTTCTGCTCTTTGCATAGATGTGGATGCCCTTGCAATTTTCCACATTATATTCATTCTGCCATGTTCTCACCCACTCACAAATCTGCAGCCCTTTGAAGCCTCTTTACATCCTCCTCCCCTCTCACTATCCCACCTAGTTTAGTATCATCAGCAATTTCAGGAACATGATTTTGTTTCCTCAGCCAAACTGTTGATGTAGGTTGTAAATAGCTGGGGCCGAATCACCATTCTCTGCAGTCTCCCACTAGTCACAACCTGTCAACCTGAGAAAGACCCATTTATTCCCATTCTTGGCTTTCTGTCTGTTAACCAGTTCTCATTCCATGCAAGCACATTATTTCTAATCATATGAAGATTTACTCTTCCAAGTGTAGTTGAAGCTGCTTTTTGATGACAAGCAGTCAGAATCAGAATCAGATTCAAATTTATTATCACTGACTTATGACGCGAAATTTGTTGTTTTGCAGCATCAGTACAGTGCAAAGACATAAAAGCTATAAATTACAAAAATAAGTCAATAATGCAAAAAGAAGGAATAATGAGGTAGTGTTCATGGGTTCATGGATCATTCAGAAATCTGATGGCAGGGGGGAAGAAGCTGTTCCTAAAATGTTGAGTGTGGGTCTTCAGGCTCCTGTACCTCCTCCCTGATGGTAATAACGAGAAGAGGGAATGTCCCGGATGGTGAGGGTCCTTAATGATGGATGCCGCTTCCTTGAGGCTCCGCCTCTTGAAGGTGTCCTTGATGGTGGGGGGAGTTATGCCCATGATGGAGCTGGCTGAGTCCATAAATTTGTAAGAGCATTTGGTGACAAACCAAATCTCCTCAAAATCCTAATGAAGTAAAGCCACTGCCATGCCTTTATTGTGATTGCATCAATGTCTTTGGGCCCATGATAGAACCTCTGAGATGTTGACACCCAGGAACTTAAACCTGCTCACCCTTTCCTCGATGAGGACTGGTGTGTGTTCTCCCGACTTCCCCTTCCTGAAGTCCACAATCAGTTCTTTGGTCTTGCTGATGTTGAGTGCAAGGTTGTTGTTGTGACACCACTCAACCAGCCGATCTATCTCACTCATATACGCCTCTTCATTGCCACCTGAGATTCTACCAACAACAGTGGTGTCATCAGCAAATTTATAGATAGTGTTTGAGCTGTGCTTAGCCACACAGTCATGAGTGTAGAGAGAGTAGAGCAGTGAGCTAAGCACATATCCTTGAGGTATGCCTGTATTGATAGTCAGCGAGGAGGAGATGTTATTGCCGATCTGCACTGACTGTGGTCTCCCGATAAGGAAGTGGAGGATCCAGTTGCAGGGGGAGGTACAGAGGCCCAGGTTTTGAAGCTTGGTTATTAATACTGAGGGAATGATGGTGTTGAATGCCAAGCTGTAATCGATAAACAGCAGCCTGACGCATGTCTTGCGGTTGTGTATGTGCTCCAAAGCAGAGTGGAGAGCTAGTGAGATTGCGTCTGCTGTAGACCTGTTATGGTGTTAGGCAAATTGCATTGGCTCCAGGTCTTTGTTCAGGCAGGAGTTAGTTCTAGCCATAACCAACCTCTGGAAGCACTTCGTCACACAAGATGTGAGTGCTACCAGCCGATAGCTGTTGAAGCAAATCATCCTGCTGTTCTTGGGCACTGGAATGATTGCTGCTCTTTGGTGCGAATATATTAAAAGGCTTGATTGGATATGACGGCAACTGCACTGGCAGAATTGTCAAGGTTTGGACAGAAAAAAAGGCAATTTTCATCTTCAGGAATAAGGCAAGTGGTGATAAGCCTTATTTAATTTAAATATATTACACTGAGGTTTCTACATTTAGGAGTTGCTGCAGAATTCTGATATGAAATGTGATGTGAATTGTCAGTCTGTGTTTGAGTCACCATACCAGGTTTATTTTTCATAACTTTTTTTCATTTTGATAACATGCATGTGACCAAGGCACAACAAATTCTTTGAGTGACCCGGGATTGAGCACGCAGCATTATAATAAGGCAATCAATATTAGTGGGGATACATGAATATTGGCATTTGTAATCAGTGTATAATTATCATACTCATTATGGAAGCAATCAGTCAGATGCATTCACATGGACAAGGTTCAACTTCGCCTGTCTATCTCGATTTATCCTACAAATGATTATAGTCTGCAATGATTTTCATGTTCATTGGGAAAAAAATAAGCCATTCTAAGAGGCACAAAAGAACATATGCGAAGCAAATTACTATCAGTGCTAATTGTGAATGCAATTTAGTACTCTTCTGTAAATTTAACAAATGACATTGATCTGCTACAACCTATACTGTAATACTTCATTATACATTTAAAATATCTCCAACTCTTCTGCAATAAATTACACTGGGGTTGAAAGACAAATTTACAGAATCCTCTAAAACACCAGAAAATGCAGTTGGAATAACTCTGTCTCTGTAGGGTACATGCTGACAAGTAGCACTGGGAGCAAAGCCAGCATCTCAGTATTGACTGAGTTCAGTCCACACTATGTGGACCTGTCACTTATTCTGCTACTGACTGAGTTGGGTGCACTACACTCATCCATAGCTTCTTCTCCCTACCTAATTCACCAAGTATACCCCTACTCCCTCTCCACATCCTCACCCCCACCACCTCTGATTGCTGTGGTTAAGAACTCTTACCCAATCCTCTTACGTACGTTGGTGATGCATTTACTGGCAGGTAAGCCAGCAGCCTAGACTCAATTCAAACCCCACTAAGGTACATGTGAAATTTACATTCATATTTCATAAATGCTGCCTGACCCGCTGATTTCCTCCAGCATCTTGTGTGTAGCTCCAGATTCCAGCACCTGCAGTCTCTTGTGACCGCCAAAAAAAGTAGTTGAGGCAGGTACAATAAAAACATTTGAAAGACATTTGGATAAATACATGGATAGGAAATGTTTAGAGGGATACAGGCCAAACAAAGGCAAGTGGGACTAGCTTACGTGGGCACCTTGGTCAGCATGGACAAGTTGGGCCGTAGGGCCTGTTTCCAGGCTGCATTACTCTATGAGTCTATGACCCTATGTTTTATTATGCTGTAGGAGGGCATTCCATCCACCTAAACTATGCTGTCAGTCAGAGTGATGTCTACCGCCCTATTCCCTGTAACCTCTTCTCTCACCCATCAACTCTAACCTGATTCTCCTACCATCCACCTACTCTAGGGGCAAGTTTACAGTTGCCAGTTAATCTATCAACATGACTTTGGGATGCTGGAGAAAGCTGGAGCAGCAGGGACAACCACCGTGCAGAGTCACAAGGAGAATTTGCAAACGCGATGCAGACAGCACCCAAGGTCAGGATCAAAACTGACCTGCTGGAGCTGTGGGACTACATCATTAACTGCTTCCCTATTGTTCCACCCAATTAATCAGTTGGAACTTTAAAAATAATGTCATTAACAACGATACCACAAAGCTGGATTGCTAGATAACCTCATCAGGTTCACTAATGCCCTTCAGGGGAGGGAATCTACCATCTTCACCTGGCCTGGCCAATACGTCACTCCAGATGCATCACTGTTGTTGACTCTTAAGTGCTGTCAGAGTTGGCTTAACAAGCCGTGAAGTCCAAAGGCAATTAGGGAAGGGCAAGGAAGTGCCAAAACACAGTGAGGAGTTGCAATGTAAGGTGAGCAAATCTTTCGAAAAGGAAGGAGGGGCAAGTTCATGGGAAAGTGATATGTTGCAAGGGTGGAAAGGAACAAGTGAACAGCATCTTCCACAGACCCAACATAATATTTAGAACAATATTTGATTTGCTTAATATTAATAAACTGGGTATTAAGTTGAACCTTAACTTTTCACTTCCATGAAAAAAATTTACCAGTCTGTCAAAATTGTTCCATGTGGAAATAGCTCAGTCATCAAGCACTTTGCAGTCTGGCACACTCTGATGACTAAGATTTCAGAACGAGTGAAGGGACAGAACCTGGAGGGTGGCAAGATCCAAACAGGGCCCAGTCTGACAAGACAGTCTGAAGAAGCACCCAGGCCAAGGGAGGGACTGGACTGAAGGAGGGACTGGACTGAGAGAGGGGCTGTGCTGGAGCGGTCTGGATTGAGGGAGGGACTGGACTGAGGAAGGTATCAGGCCCACAAAGGGGCTGCACTGAGGGAGGGACTGGGCTGAGGGAAGGGTCACAGTGTCAGAGGGGGTCATGCTAGGGGAGTAGCTGGGCTGATGGGGAAGTCCTTCAGGAAGGGTGGGGCTGGACTGGAGTGGCACAAAGGATCTGGACTGAAGGAAGGACTGTGGTCTGGGAAGGTTGCTGTTGAGCGAGGCACCGGACCTATGGAGGAACCATGCCGAAGGTCAGCCAGAGGGAAGGACAGGCCATGTTGTGGGAGTGGCCAGACTGACTCTTAATTAACAGGCATATTGGATTAACCTGCATTCTGACAAATCCAGCACTCTGCTAGATAACAGAGCTCTCACTGAATGAGTGGAGGCTGCAATGTAATTTTATTGCTGTGTGATTTTTGTTTTAAATCAACCTAAAGGTGCACCTCAACCTTGCCTGGCCTCACATTACTGTAATAGCTTCATCATTACAGGGAATGCATGAAAGACTCTGCCAGCCTCTTTTCAGAGCTTTCAAAGAACATCAATAAATGCTTGGTTGGCATTGGCCAAATCCAGAGTGATAAAACAATATGTAAGAGTGTGAGTTTAGTATTATTGACAATAATTCAAAATACTAAGTGTTTCAGAGAGCTGAAGTAAAGAAAATTTTGGAAATACCAGATCAGACAGCATCAATGGAGAATTCAGGTCAGTGAAATATTAGCTTTATTTCTATCTCCACAGATATTTTGTGACCTTCTGAATATTTTGACCTCTAACAATTATGAAAGAAAATAAGCCTTGCATATGATGTTGTCCCTCAGTAATTAATTGTTACATTCTGTTGAATATTGGAGAGGCTGTGCAGGCTCCGCACCCTACTATAGATATTTTGAAGAGTGTGATGGATGATATAGGCAGTACGCCTGCACTTTACATGTTTATTGTGAAGGAAATACTCACTTTTGAGGAACTAGAAATGAATGCATTACCTTGTAAATTGACTGCTACCAAAGCAGAGACTGTTTTTTCCCACTGCAAGTCTAAAATATCAATGTCACCCTCACACTCTGAGTTAATTCTGCTTCACCACCTGTCCAAATCCCCTAAGCTTCTATCTTGGCTGGAGTAGAAGCTGAACTGAATGAACATGACTACTAACTGACAACAGATGGGTAGCTGTATTCACAGCAATAGGAGAATTTAAGATCTGGCAGAACTAGGTACAGGCAGATCTGAATTAATTTGAAGTGTTGTGCTGAGTCTCATGTTGGAAAGCATATTTCCAAAATTGATTTGAATGGAAGCAATTTCTTCGTTTGGATCTAAAGAGGATCACTTTGATGTGAGGTTTCCCAGTGCCATTTAACTGAAGTTCTGCCTCTGCACCATCTGAGTCCCGTGCTGGTCCATTCACACACCAGGTTGCTTTCCGAATTTCAATTTGTTCCATTGATTTGGGGCTGAATGCGGTCTCAGCTTCCACCTCTCACCCTTTCTCCCTGCCCATCCACCCTCACCCCACAGGCTTCCAGCTTACAACCATGCTTTACTGCCACCAGATCCAAAATAAAACTCTGTGCCCCCTGCCCCTTCTCAGGCTTTCACTGCCATTCTGGAGACTACTCTTTTGGTGGCTGTGGGTAGTTGGTGATGGGTGATTGGAAGCTGGAGGGAGGCTGATGGCAATGACCACAATTGGCTGGCTAATAGTGATCACTCCAGAGAGGTTGCAAAGAAGATTTACAATGATGTCACTAGACTTGGAGGATGATAGTTATGAGGAAAGACTGGCCTGGCTGGATTCGTATAGGGATCAATAACAAGGAGTCATAGATTTCAGGAAGTTGGTGGAAGGACAGGGCTGAAGTTTACTGCCTGAAAGATTAGAGGTGGTAAAAACACTCACCATAGGCCAATTCCAAAATGTGCTTAAAATGGATAGCATTTCTAAAGTTAGCAGAGATTCAATGGGCCAGATGGGCTCCTTTTGTGCTGTAAATTTCTTTGACAATATGATTTCTCTTTGAATCTGAGGTGGTTGCTGTGGTGATGGTTATTCTTCTTAACAGTTGATCATGATGTTTGTCTGGTTAGAGACTGGTGGGCTGGTTGTAGGCCAGTGAGTTGTCCTGTCATTCTCTTTCAGAAAATCACAGAATATTTAGCTGGCCATACTTCAGGTGCTTCCATCATGAAGGGTCTTTTTACACTTCATGAAGTAATACAGACATTACAAGGTATTCATACACACTCAAGAAAATAAACATTCCAAAATGTTAGTGGCTGAACCAAATTGTCAAATTAAGTATCAAAAATAAATATTTTCTTTGACTGGGAACCTTCAAAACCACCGAGAGAAATAAATTATTTTCAATGGATATATCCCACTTTTAAAAAGTCATAACATTTCCACATATTTTGATGACATGCTCTGATGGAGTTAATTCCATTCTCTCCATAGTGCAACCAGTGTGTTCTCATGTACAGTTGCTGGATTTCCCCTTGGAGCTGATACTGGTAACATTAAATAATTCCAAAGTGCATTGCACAATATATGGAAGAAAACATAAAGACCACAGGCACTCACATAGCAGTACCTCCTCCTCCAGCAATGGAAAGGAATAAGCTTATGCACATGGGTATAGTTTTGTTTTTAATTGTTGATCCCCAGCGTAGTTAGATCACTTCCAATGGCTGCAAGCAATGTTACTCACTAGCTGGTGCTATGGCAGTTTGCCATTAATTATTATACTCAGAATATAATTTTGTGTCAATAGTTAGGGGAGTGCATATTAGAGCATTTTATTTATGCAGATAAATTATTCCCTAGAAATTAGTCTAGAATTTGCGTTTCATTCCTTCAGTTAGATTTTGTAAATATAAACAGCTCTACCAAAGGTTTCCTTTGAAGTAGACCTGCTCTGATCATAGCTGTACATCTCCACCAAATCTATGGTTTGATACATTGTTCAGAAACTATTTAGGATTTTTGTCTTTGCGACAGCCAACTTAAAACTCAATGACCATTAAAACAAATTATCGGAAGTAATAAGTACATAAAGAGAAACTTGTTCAAAATTGATCCATGATAAGTGATCAAATGAAGTGATTAAATTAATGAAGAGATCAAATTGTGTTTTCTCTTTATCCTAGGGCTGGATTCATCAGTATCCAGAAATTCACAATACAGACACCTAGTAAAGAAACCAGAATGCAGCAAATACTAACCAATATTTTCACACAACTCATACAGAGCTCAACATTCACAGTTTATTGTGCACTAGAACTGGAAAAAATAAGTTAATGAAGACCTGAAGGAGTGCCTAAATTTTGGAAGAACAAGATTGATACTGGATCAATAGTGGAAGGAAAAGACTGTAAAATACACTGCAATTACTCTACTTCATTACTCTGTCAGCACCTCACAAGTTGGCAATCTCAATAATCAAGACATCAGACACATGAGAACACCACCTTCTGCAGGTTCCTCTCCGAATCATATACCATTCTGACTTGAAATTATACCATCTTTCCTTCATCAGGCTAGGTCTAAATCCTGAAACTCCCTACTCAAGGATATAATATGACTACTGATTCCAGAAGGACTGCTGTAGTTCAACTCTAATTGATGTTCTACCAGTGCTGGGCTTTACCACCCTACTTGCCATTTAGGAACGTTCCAATATCCTTCCCAAGATGAAAAGTAAACTTAGGAAACAAAAATTTCTTTGTTGATAAAAATCCAGTAAAATCACCACAAAAGCATGGAAAATCACACCAGCCATTCTGCGCACATTGGACAATATCTGTGCCGCAGACACAAACCCAGTGTCCAAATGGAAGACTGTGGGATGCCTCTGGTGAAGGAAAGAAATACCTCATTATTGACCTCACAGCAGAGGACCCACGCTTCAGGCTGTGTCTGAAAATAGTGGAGAAGCCTCAGTGAAATCCAGACAAGCCATGGGCGATGTGGTCACCTGCTCAACTTATGGAGGATGCTGAGTGACCCAAAGTATGATTGCAGCCAAAGGTCTGAAACCATAGAGCCCCCTACATCAATCAGCCCAATAAGATTTGTTGAAGGAGGCACCTATCTTCTCCACTTTGTATCCCAAGACACCAGTGAATGGATAAACAAAAGAAACTTATTCTTGACCCAATACATCAACATACACCATTTGCCTCCTCAGATGCTGCTTGACCCATTGAGTTCTTCCAGCATTCTGTTTTTGACTGGATAGACAGACTGGACATGCCAGTGTGAGACTTTCTCTGTCATATTAAAAAGAGAGCACTTAAAGTAGGTTGCTCACCATCACCTCTTCAAGGACAATTAGGGATAGGTAATAAACATTGGTTTTGACACTGACACCAACATCCATAAATTAATTAAATAAACCTTCTACATACCAGACGTCCCTTGTCCCTGATTCTACTCTGTGAAATCCATTCACCACCTCTGTCATTGATATTTTTCCAAAGTTGTGATAGATTGACTAAAGCAGGAAGATCCTAGCAAAATAGAAATAATTCTGAAGGATAGTATATTAAGGTCTGGGAATTCAATGGTGTGCTAAAAAGTTGTTTGTCTTCACTTTAGAGACAGTTTGGTTATCAGAAAAAAAATCAGTGGTACCCAAGGATCAAGGCATTGGGCATTACTGATTGTCCCTTGCACACTTTCCTTCATGCATATGTCATTTCAGAATTCACAGAGGAAAGATCAGAGAAGTCCAGGGCTGGGATTGAGTCTGGGGAAGACTTTTTTTTGCCAATGGGCCAGTGGTTGGTGGTCAGGCAATGGAGTGAGACCTTGGCTGGGGTTATATGGATCAGGTTGGGAGTCATTGTTGAAGTCAGATTTGGCTTTGGTTGAAGGTTCATAATCTGGAGTTGGACTGGGCCCTTGGTCAGGGATCAGGGGTTCAGGTTAGATAATGGATTTGGATTGGGTCCAAAGTCAGGAGAATGAGTAGAGAGTTGGAGAGAAACAGAGCTAGAGTTTGATCAGAGGTTGGAAACAGAGGTTGGATTGGTGAGCAAGAATTAAGAAATTGAGATTGATGACGTGGGAACTTGAGGTTAAGTAAGGGAATCTACTGAGTGTGTACCAGCCCAAGCAAAGGCCAACTATTAAAACATGGTTGTTCTGAAAATACACAAAGACCAGCATAAGTTATGCTGAATTTGCAATCAGAGGGGCCTGATTTAATTACCAGAAATGTATGATTTGACCCAGATATCACCAGTTCAACTGTGGAAGTAAGTGATTTTCACGTGTGCAGTGCTGACAAAACACTGCTATGAATACAAATTCCCAGGCCACATAATGTCTATGATTGGAAGACATTATTGCTTGGAATAAATTCACCTCTAAAAATGGCAGTTTTGATGATACAATAGGAGATGATGGTGGTGGTGGGGAGACATACTTATGGAACCTAACAATGGCTGCTGTATCTGTGAAAAAAGAATGCACTATGACCTGATCTCTCTGATACCATTATGGCAGGAGCAGTATATTAGTCAATGCTGCATTCTCCTCTTTCAAGTAATAACATTTAAACATCACCTATTGAATTAAGAGCTTTACTAAATCCTAAGCAAAACATTTCATTACTTTTATTTTGAGGTGCAAAATTTAAAACTATTTTGTTCCTTTTGTGTCATGGTGATTTCCTCAAATGCATGAGCAAAGAAATGTTCAAAGAAGTTTAAAATGCTTCTCCTTATCTTGCATTAACTTCGGATTTTCAAACATTAAGGCAGAAAGATGTCAGATCCCAGCAGATGTCCTTAATGGAAAATTCAGTGCCACTGATTTAATTCAGAAGTGGTCTGGTACAGTAAATGAAAGGGAAAAACTATGTCATCTCCTAAAACCTCTAGCCATCTGTTAACAAATTATGTCTGCTACACAAAGCACATTGGCTTCAAAGGAAGAAGCTATATTTTCACCCCATCAGTGCTGGATGCTCTTTGATGCTGTACAGCATGCTTTTTATTTCTGACCTTTATCTCTTCCACTTGATCCTGTGCCATAAATCACTGTCCCTGCCCCTTTTACATACAGGTAGATTAATTATTACAGATGCCTTCATTTAATGAACACAAACTCATATCATATGCAATGTTTTACTTAAGTCTGGTAATTGTGAGTATAAATGTAACATTAAAGTCAATTACATTGGCAAACTCATTGGGGGCTTTCAAGAAGGGGTTGGATGGGCACATGAATGAGAGGAAAATAGACAGATATGGGCATATTGTAGGTAGGAGGCAATAGCTATGTCGGCACAACATTGTGGGCTGAAGGGCCTGTTCTGTGCCGTATTGTTCTATGTTCCATGTATATAGACGTGGAAAGTCCCACTTTTTGGGTTCCTAAGCAGTTGTATGCACTTATAAAACCAACTCCAATTTACAGGTCTTATTTCATTGCCAGTTATATATGGAGTTGCATGAGGAAAAGTTCAGCTGCTTATCCGTAATGATGGAAGCTCATAGACCAGAACAGTAAGTTGACCTTCCTTTTTCTGCAAAACTGCCTGACCTGTTGAATGTCTCCAGAATTTCCTGTTTTTATTTAAAGGTTCCAAGATTCCTAAGTTGACTTGGTCCAAATCCTTCCTTAACGAAACTAGGAAGTGCTTTGACTGGATCAGCTTTGGAATCACTTGGGATGAATTGGGATGGCAAACATTGGGTTGGATCATATCAGCAGGGCTCTGTAGATCAGAAAGGACAAGAGTGAGTTAACCTGAGATTCTGAGAGCGCTTAGGGCATTTCTGCTTGAAAATCCTGACCACAGTGGGGAAATCTTGGAAACCCAAGGAACAAACTAGAGCAGACCAGAAAAGACCATTTTCTGGAGATCTGAGAGGCAAGTTTTTCACATGGAGGGTGATGGTTATATGGAATGAGCTGCCAAAGGAGGTGGCAGAGGCAGGTACAATTACAGTCTTTGAAAGGCATTTGGACACGTACTTTGACAGAAAAGATGTAGAGGGACACAAGCCTAATGCAGGCAAATGAGATTACCATAGATAGGCATCACGGTTGGCATGGACAACGTGGGCCAAAAGGGCCAGTTTCTGTGCGGTACCTTTCTATGATTCTACTATTCTGTTCTCAGTATGAACCAGATGTTTCAAATTGAATTTATTGACAGGTTGATTATTTTTAAAATAGGACATTTTCAAAAACAAAATCAGTAGATCAAGCTAATTTACCAAGCTGAAAGTGGTGTACCAAGATTTCCTTCTATGGCTCCCAGAGGCATTAAAGTGGTTCTAAAACATGGGAAGGTGCAATTCAACAATAGCATAGTTATAACCAAGTGAAAAATCACACATTGTTAAAGTTTGGAAATGCAATGAAATATGTAAAAGGATGTTAAAAACAGTTGCTGGAAATATGAAGTGAAAGCAGAATGAGTTGGAAATATTCAGCAAATCTACCAGAATCTGAGAACAGAAAAGACAGATTAAGGTACGGATTTATGCTTGAATTCTGATTGAAATCCTCTACATGAAATTGCAACTTAACTTGAAATAAACAGCCTGTTCTTATTCTGTCTGTAAGTAATGCCTTTCAGACTGGATCTGCTGGATATATATTGTTGCCAGTCATTGTGCTTTACACATTCAGCACTTGATCCCAATGCTCACTGTAGAAGAAAAGAGAAACATGAGCAAGGTTCCACCTTTCCAGTGATAGAAATGGAAGAACTTCAGCTGGTGAGGCCTGATGGACCCACTTGGTGGAAACCAATGAAAAGGCAAGGCTGAATTATTGCAAACCAGTAGGCAACAAAGAAATAGAAATGCCTATTTATGCCTGGAAATGCCTATTATAGTATTAACACAATATATTGACTTCAACAGACTGAAGCCTTGGAAAAGGAAGTCAATGTGTAGCAACAGCTACCCTTAACATTTTCTGGATTTGTTTAAAGAAAATTGATAGAAGACATTTGATCTGGTTAACTCTCCAAAGACATCAACTGACCCACTAAATATGTTCAACATTTTCTGTTTTTATTTCAGCAGCTATTATGTTACATATTTATTGCAAGCTGTTGAAGACTAATTTCTACCTTGGTTTCCAAGATGTTTGTGGTGCTGTCAGTATAGGTCAGTTTCTCTTCCCACCAAACTGTAACTGGGTCATCTGCAGTCAGACAACTCAGTTGCAAAGAGTAAAACTGCAGTAATCATTGGGCTAAATAAATATTCAGCAGATTCCATCATAAGTAATTACTTACTTTTGCACCGGTTAAAAATTCCCTTCTATTTCCTCAATAAAAACAATGTTATATTATCAATTTTGAAGGTTTTCAGGTTTTTTGGGTGAAGATTGAATTATTTAATATTAAATAAAACCATCAGAATCTTTTGGGTGGGGATCAGACTATTTCATGTTAAAAATATAAACAAGTTGTTGCATCAGAAACCACAGATTGAAAACATATTTGGATAAAATAAATCCTGTGATTCTTGCTTTTGCGTACTATTCTTGCCTTTGAGTGCAGTGTCAGAGAATCATCTCACAAAATATTAAGCACAGAAATTGCCCTTTGGCCTCTCAAGATGTTATGAATATTTTTCTCTACAAATGGCACTTCATCTATTCTATAATGCTTAAACATAGTGGTAGTTTTTAATACCAGCATTTTTTAAAATTCAGAAGTGCATAATTGACTGAGTTTTAATTATCAAACTCTTTTCTCCGAGAAGGAACACATTCAGACATTTCTAAAAATAAACCAAACCAAAATAATAGCTGTAGGATGAGCAAGATGCACAGAGTGGGAGAATGTTTGCCAGCGATCATTTCTGAGATTAGCTGAATTGTGAATTTAAAATATAGCATTGTGTTCTTTTCGAATGTATTTATAATAATGTTACCAGATTTTACAAATTGAAACCTGTTCTGCATAATTTAATTTTCTAAAGTAACTGACTGTTTCATTCTATTCTTATGAAAATTTAACCAAGTTATTTGCATTTATTCTGGTTTTAAAAATGACTGTATGAAAAAATGCTTTTAATAGTCATGATGTTCTTGTGCCATTAGTATATAACAATGTGCAGCGGTTGCTACCGCGAAATAAAACAAAACGCTAGTCGAAGGATTGTCAAACAAGAACTGGTTTATTTTCCCGCCTTGCGCGAGCCTTTTAAGGGAGACTGTTCCCGCCCAACGCAACCGGCAATGACGTAAGTACATCATCAAGTCTTTCCCACGCGCGGGTTCTCCCCGTCGCTCGGGAAAGACAAGGCCCGCCGCCATCTTGGGCCTCGTCGCTCCGACGCCGCGCGACCCGACTGCCGAGCTGGTTCGCCTGACCGGACGGTGAGTCACTACACAACCCCCCCCAGAACTAGCGATACAGTCCCCAAGGTCCGCGGGCTGTGCCAGCTGCCGCTTAGGGGGCCGGCCTCTGCATCACGGCGTTGAAACCTCGACCGGTTGTTGCAGATCTAAATGGGCCGGTTTGAGGCGGTCCGTCATGAAAACCTGTTCCCTGCCTCCAATGTCCAAAATAAAGGTGGATCCATTATTCCTTATGACTCGGAACGGTCCCTCATATGGTCATTGCGACCGCGCCCGAGGTGTGCCCCTGCGAACGAAAACAAACTTACAGTCTCGTAGTTCTTTGGGCTGGCAGGATGGGGCTTGACCGTGCCGTGAGGTGGGAATCGGGCCCAAGTTGCCAAGCTTCCCGCTCAGCCTTTGTAGGACTGCTGGGGGTTGTTCCCCTTGGTCTCGAAGGGCAGGTATGAAATCCCCTGGGACAACTAGGGGCGCCCCGTACACAAGCTCAGCTGACGAAGCGCGGAAGTCTTCTTTGGGGTCAGTGCGTATGCCGAGCAGGACCCAAGGCAGCTCGTCAACCCAGTTAGGACCCTTGAGGCGGGCCATCAAGGCTGATTTCAGATGGCAGTGAAAACGTTCCACCAACCCATTTGACCGAGGATGGTAGGCCATGGTGGTGTGCAGCTGCATCCCTAGCAGGTTAGCTAATGCAGCCCAGAGACTGAAAGTGAATTGGGTGCCTCTGTCTGAAGTGATGTGGGCCGGAACACCAAAACGTGAGACCCAAGTTGTGAGCAGCGCCCGGGCGCAGGAATCAGTTGTGATGTCAGTCAGGGGGGTTGCCTCTGGCCACCTCCTGAACTGGTCCACAATGGTAAGGAGGTACCGGGCTCCTCTTGAAACCGGCAGAGGGCCCACGAGGTTGACATGTATGTGGTCAAACCTCCTACGGGTAGACTCGAACTGCTGTGGCGGGATTTTGGTGTGTCGTTGGATTTTCGATGTCTGGCAGTGCGGACAAGTCCTGGCCCACTCACTGACCTGTTTGCGCAGGCCATGCCAGACAAACTTGCTGGCGACCAGTCGGACAGTTGATCTGATGGACAGGTGCGCCAACCCATGTACCGAGTCGAAAACACGTCTCCACCAGGCTGCAGGGACTATAGGGCGGGGCTGACCTGTTGCGATGTCGCAAAGTAGGGTTTGCTGACCTGGACCAACCAAGAAATCTCGGAGCTGCAGGCCCGAGACTGTGGTTCTGTAGCTGGGCAGCTCGTCATCGGCTTGCTGTGCATCAGCTAGGGCCGCGTAGTCGACACCCAAGGATAGGTTGTGGATGGTTGGTCTGGAAAGTGCATCAGCAACGACATTGTCCTTTCCGGAGACATGTTGGATATCCGTTGTGAATTCAGAAATGTAGGACAAATGTCGCTGTTGACGAGCTGACCAGGGATCGGAGACTTTGGAGAAGGCAAAGGACAAAGGTTTATGATCAGTGAAAGCAGTGAAAGGCCTGCCTTCTAGAAAGTATCGGAAATGCCAGACCGCCAGATACAGCGCTAGAAGTTCCCGATCAAAAGCATTGTATTTCAGTTCAGGTGGTCTAAGGTGCTTGCTGAAAAATGCCAAGGGTTGCCAACGGCCTTCGATTAGTTGTTCCAGTACCCCACCCACCACAGTGTTGGACGCGTCCACCGTGAGGGCGGTTGGGACGTCTGTCCTAGGGTGTACAAGCATCGTGGCGTCTGCCAGGGCGTCTTTGGCCTTAAGGAAGGCAGCCACAGCCTCGTCAGTCCAGGTGATGTCCTTGCCCTTACCAGCCATCAGCGAGAACAGAGGGCGCATGATACGGGCTGCCGCAGGGATGAACCAATGGTAAAAGTTGACCATCCCAAGGAATTCCTGTAGGCCTTTGACCATGTCGGGGCGGGCAAAATGGCGGACAGCGTCTACCTTGGCAGGTAGGGGTGTTGCCCCGTCACTGGTGATTTAGTGGCCGAGGAAATCGATAGAGTCAAGTCCGAGTTGGCACTTGGACGGGTTAATCGTGAGGCCGAAATCGCGGAGACGGGAATACAGCTGGCGGAGGTGGGAAAGGTGTTCTTGGCGGTTACAGCTGGCGATCAGTATGTCATCTAAGTAAATGAACACAAAGTCCAGGTCTCGGCCTACCGCGTCCATCAGCCGCTGGAAGGTCTGCGCGGCGTTCTTAAGGCCGAACGGCATTCGAAGGAATTCGAACAGGCCGAATGGGGTGATAATCGCAGTTTTGGGGACGTCATCCGGATGGACCGGGATTTGGTGGTATCCCCGAACGAGGTCCACTTTGGAAAAGATGCGGGCCCCGTGTAAGTTCGCTGTGAAGTCCTGGATGTGAGGGATGGGATAGCGGTCCGGGGTGGTGGCATCATTCAGCCTGCAGTAGTCGCCGCAGGGCCTCCACCCTCCGGTGGCTTTGGGGACCATGTGCAGGGGGCAGGCCCAGGGGCTGTCTGACCTGCGAACAATCCCCAGCTCCTCCATGTGACAGAACTCTTCCTTTGCCAGGTGGAGCTTGTCTGGGGGTAATCGTCATGCTCGGGCATGAAGTGGTGGCCCTGTAGTAATGATGTGGTGTCATACCCCGTGTTTGGGCCTAAAATTTGTAAACAAAGGTGCCAAAATTGATGGGAATTCGGCTAGGAGCTTGGTGAACTCGTCGCCAGAAAGGGAAATGGAGTCCAGGCGCGGGGCTGGTAGGCTGATTTCTCCCAGGGGATAGGTCCGGAGAGTGCTAGAGTGGACTAACCGCTTCCTTCGCAGGTCGACTAACAGGTTGTGGGCCCGAAGGAAATCGGCTCCTAGGAGTGGTCGGGCGACGGTGGCAAGGGTAAAGGTCCAGGTAAAACGGCTGCCACCGAATTGTAATTGAAGTGTACGGGTGCCAAAAGACCGTATCGTTGTACCGTTGGCGGCATTGAGTACCGGACCTGGTGGCCTGTTACGAGTGTCGCAGCTGGTTGGGGGCAAAATACTGACCTCCGCTCCAGTATCAACAAGGAAACGCCGTCCAGATTTCTTGTTCTGAACGGATAGGAGGCTCTGTCGGTGGCCAGCCGCCGTAGCCATCAGTGGCGGCTGACCCTGGCGTTTCCCTGAAACCTGCAGGGTGGGCGGCATCAACAGGCCTCTGCTCCCCACCTCTGATGGTAGAAACACAGCTGGTCACCTGTGTCATCGTCTGTGTTCCTGGGGTGTGGCTGCTCGGTTGCTGGGACTGGGCGAGGCGGGCGTTGGGCTCGCGGCCTGGTGATTTGGCCGACGGACGAACTGCTCTCGCGTTTGGCCTTCCACAGGACATCTGCCCAGGCGGCTACCTCACGGGGGTTGCTGAAGTCGGCGCAGCTAACAACAGGTGGATGTCATCGGGGAGTTGTTCGAGGAAGGCCTGTTCGAACATCAGGCATGGCTTGTGTCCCTCGGCCAATGCCAGCATCTCATTCATGAGGGCGGATGGGGATCTGTCCCCCAGGCCATCCAGATGAAGCAGGCGGGCGGTGCGCTCACGACGGGAGAGGCCGAAGGTCCGAATCAAAAGGTCTTTGAAAGCCGGGTACTTATCTTCCTCTGGAGGCAACTGGATGAAGTCCCCGACCTGGGCGGCTGTCTCTTGGTCCAGAGAGCTAACCACATGGTAGTACTTCGTGGAGTCGGAGGTGATCTACCGAAGATGGAATTGTGCTTCGGCCTGGTCAAACCAGACGCTGGGCCGAAGTGTCCAAAAGGCGGGCAGCTTGAGTGCCACTGCATTGGCTGCTGCATTGTCGTCCATTGCACGGGTCCAAAATCCGTTTGGACCGTTGGGGTCACCAATGTAGCGGTTGCTACAGCGAAATAAAACAAGACGCTAGTCGAAGGATTGTCAAACAAGAACTGGTTTATTTTCCTGCCTTGCGCGGGCCTTTTAAGGGAGACTGTTCCCGCCCAACGCAACCAGCAATGACGTAAGTACTACGTCATCAAGTCTTTCCCGCACGTGGGTTCTCCCTGTCACTCGGGAAAGACGAGGCCTGCTGCCATCTTGGGCCTCGTCGCTCCGACGCCGCGCGACCCGACTGCCAAGCTGGTTCGCCTGACCGGACGGTGAGTCGCTACAAATGCTTTTTTAATCATGAATATATTTGTCTTGATCTTGATAGGTTATCGCACATGAGGCCTAAGCCAACATGTCCAATATGAATGTTTTTCCCCCTGCTAGCTCTATCACTGCAAATGCAATGTAGATCATAGATTTTTGCAAATGTGTGATAAATTATTGCAGATTTTCCTGAAATGGTGACCATAGAAGGAATCTTTCCATCTGGAGAATGTGGAATATTCAATGGTCATGCCATCAGGTTGTAGACTATCCAGGCGGAATATGAGCTGCTATTCTTCTAGTTTGCGTTTGGCCTCATCCTGTTAGTGGAGGACGCCAAGGACAGTCAGGACATTGTGAAAATGCAAAGGGGAATTAAAATAGTTTTCAACTGAGAGCTCCAGATGGCCATTGTGGACAGAGTGCAGATGCTCCGCAAAGCAGTCACCTAGTCTGCACTTGGTCTGACTGATGTAGAGGAGGCAACATCGAAAGCACTGAAAGTTTGGAAGAGGTGCATGTGAATCTCTGCCTCACCTGGAAAGGCTGTTTAGGTCCATGGATGGTGGAGGGGGTGAATGTGTAGGAATGGGTGTTACACCTCAGGGTAACACCCATTCCTACACAGGGGAAAGTGCCTGGGGAGGAGGAGGGATGGGTGGGGAGTGATGAACGAACCAGAGAGTCATGGAGACAGTGGTCCTAGCAGAAAGCAGGAAGGTGTAGGAAGATCTCTCCAGTGGTGGGATCATGGTGCAGCTGGAAGAAACCTTGAAGAATGATGGGCTGGATGAAAAGCTGGTAAGGTGCAAGGTAAGTACCAAGGGAACTCTCTCCCTGTTCTGTCTGGGGCAGGCAGGGTGAGAGCAGGAGCGCAGGAAAGGGAGGAGACGAGCTGCTTGACAGAAGGATCTTGTACAGACTGGCCCACTGTGTTCTTGTGGAGCCAAGAGGAATATTATTGCTTCGGTTGGCCCTTTCAAGGATGACTGGTTGGAGTGCTCACTGCCTGGTACAAGTGGGTAGAGGTTATGATGCACACCTTGTGACCTTCATAATTCAAAACTGAAATTAGGGCCCTCCAGTCGCAACAAACTCCTGTTTGAATATATAAACAAACTCCTGTTTGAATATATAAACAATCTCATGCCCACAACATACAACATGCAATGCCCCCACTTATAGGTTTACCTGAAAAGGGCAAATAGCAGATCTTTGGCAGGCAAGGATGAACAAAGGTTCTCTAATTTCCTTCACTGACAGCCCATTTTTCAGTCTGTCAGCAGAGGAAAATCTTGATTCCTTGATTCTCTAGGAAAGTCAAATTTGCTTTGGTTGAATGCCGGATGAGATATTAGATTTCAGTGGTAGTTTCTCAGGACATAATTGCTCACACTAATTTGGTTATAGTTGTAAGGATTTTTTGTCATGTTATATTAGTGGCTGTGTTACGAATTGGAGCTTTAGTTGACAGGAGGGTATTGTAATATATACCCTGAATTGGTTGTAGGATTTTTGACTCATTGAAATTAATTTTGCCTTGTTGCCTTTTGTACAGTGAATTCCATCTCTGTACTCCAAGAATGCAAAGCTATATTCAAGAATCATTTTAATAAAAAAATCAACCCTAAGCCTTAGAATAACAATCTAACAAATTGCTTTGGTAATACATGCTCTAAGATCCATTCTGCAGTAGTTGCAGCAGATGGTATAATCAATTTGGTTGAAGTTCATCAGTCCTATCCTTGTCACTCTCAATTTGTCTACCAACCCTTATGTTAGTTTTTTTTTGCTTCCACTTTACCTGGATCTCCCTGTTTGAATCGAGCCATAGTTCTGAAATGACTCTTATAAGGATCACAGATGACCAACCTATTTGACCATGACAGTGCTAGTCCATCTCTCCTTTTCTTTCTCAAACTGCTTGCAGTCTCTGACATGACTGAATGCACCATTTTCTCATAACACTTTTCACCTATCTATGTTGGAGCTGAACTCATGTGGTGCCGCTCTTTTCTATTCAGTGATTCTAATTGAGAATCTTTCTTCTCACCCCTGCCTTATCATCCCCTTCCTACTTTCTAACACCAGTCTGCTCTTCTGCAATATTATCTATAATAGAGCATCAGATTACACATGCAAGAAGATGCACCCAGTTCTTCCTGACACCAGCTCTCCCACTAATTTATCTGACCTGGACAATGGGCCAGCTTGAAGCAGAGCAATTTGATCCAATAATGATTATCTCAAATCAAATTCAATACATTGTTGCCTGTTAATGTCTACTTTGCAGCATTTGCAGCAATCTCTCTGAATTATAATTCTCACACTATCATTAAAACAAATCCCTGTATTTATTTTTCATTGACAAAGCTTAGATCAGTCTTCCATTCAATTTTGTCCTCAAATTTTCCAATGTTATAGATATCATTTGCTCAGAGATACACAGTTTGAGAGGACAGTTAACATTTAAGATAGCTCTCAATTGTAAATGTATTCTCACAGGCTGACACGAATATTTACTAAACTAATATATCTTTTGTTTAACATTTCTTGTTTTAGATCTGACACTGGTACATGAAAAGCTGCCTTGAAGCTGTGAAGGAGTGTGGGAAGACAACATCATAGATGACACAATCAGCAAGGAGCTTCAAGTGGGCCAACAGGCCTTCTTCTACCCACCTTACGTTTTGATTCTGTGATCAATCTACATTCACCTCTCTTGTACTTCTGCCAAAAATAAAAACATCAGTTCCTCGGCTTTATGTAAGAATTACACCTAGCCAATTTTAATAAACAAGAGAGTCACAATGAGCCTTACACATATACATCTACTTAACCCATCTTTCTCCATTTAGTCAATAATAGAATTCCTCTCCTCATTTCTCTCTCTTGCGAAATTTGCTTGGATGATTCTAATGTCAAAGTCACTCTTGTTGTATTTATTTCCTTTTGAAAGCATGTTTTCACAATGACCACAAATTAGCTAAATTAATCTACTGCAGGAAAATGAAATTAGATTTTTGTCAGAGCTTATGGTTCACATGGATTTACCTACCCATTCCTCTTCCTATCCATTCGTCTTCCTGTTCAAGGGACTCTCTCCAATAGTTCACTTCTCATTTACAGTGAGCAGTTTTATGTTGGTCAATACAGTGAATAATTAGAGCCATGTGCTGGGAATTTTCTCAGAATTGCTCCAGATCAACAATCATAACTTCACCAGGAAGAGCAAATTCCCCTCTGCCTTCTTCATTAGAGTAAAAGTAAGAGGAAGGAAACTCAAAATAGTAGCTCTCAATGAAAATCTGAAATGAAACCAGATGATAACAAAAATATTCAGCGGATCAGGCAGTATCAATTGAAAAACTGTTAGCTTCAGGTAAAAATGCTTTTAAACAGCTCCTTTAATAAAATTGCAAAGGTGCTTCATGGGAGCCACTGTCAAATAAAATTAGACACCAAATTGCATAAGGAAATGGAAGAATAAACAACCAAACGTTTGCTCAAAGAAATAGCTTTTAAGGAATATCCTAGAGGAGGAGGGAGACTCAGAACCTGGGAATTCCAGATGTTTGGATCAAGTCAGCTGGAATGCCAATGTTGGTGCAATATTGGTATTGGTATTGGCATTGGTTTTTTAGGGTTATTATTAGGGATAGGCAAAAGGCTATCTCAGAATGTTGAAGGCTGACACAAATTAGGAGATGGGAGAGGACAAGGTCACGTAAGGATTTGAACACAAGGATGAGGGCACAAAAATTGACTCAGACCCAAGGTATCTCCATGACCATAGAGGTGATGACCTGATGGAACTTGCTGAAGGGGGAAGAAGTAAAGCTTTGGATGAGTTTATGACAGATACAAGGTTGGAGTCTGACTGGGAAAGCACTGGAATGTAAAAAAAAACATATTTTGGATGCTGAAGGTATGAAATAAAAACAGAAGATGACAGAAATATTCAGCAGATCAGGCAGCATCTATTGCGAGAGAAAGGAAATAATCATTTTGAAACAGTTCAGGGAAAATGGTCTTTTATCAAGAATTAAAAAGAAGTGAGGAAAGAATGATAGGGTGGAAAGCAAGAGAGATTAAAAGATCAAGAAGGATAATATTGCAAGAGCAAAGGGAATGGTAATTAGATAAATGAAGCAGCAAAAGATGGAGCAAAAGATGTGTTAGTGGGAGTAGCAGAATCATTATAAGATATTGTTGAACTCACTATGGTGTCCAGAAAGCAGCAATGTGCCTAAATGAAAAATATTGTGCTGCTTCTCAGGCTTACTTATAGCTTCATTGGAAATGTGGAAAGCCAAGGACAGAAAGGTCAGTGTCAGAACATGATGGAGAATTAAAGTGACAGATGACTGGAAGCTTGGGTCACTCTTGTAGACTAAGTGTCCTACGAACTGCACTGATCTCCCCACTATAGATGATATTGTATTGTTAGCAATGATAGATAGATTACATTGAAGGAAGCATAAGTAACCATTGTTTCAGCTGGGAAGTGAGTTTGGAAAACTGGATGTTTCGAGGAGATCAAAGGAGAGGTCTTGCAACTCCTGCATCTGCATACGAAGGTGCCAACAAAAAAGGGAAGGTCATGCTGGTAATGATTAGGATGCCATGGAGGTAGTGATCCCTTCTGCGTATTGAAAGGGGAAGAGTGGGAAGATTTTCTTGGTAATGTCATCAAATTGGAGATGGTAGAAATGCTGAACGAAGATCTAATGAATGTGGAAGTTTCCGGGATGGAGATGATGGTTAAGGTGAGCACAGGAGTGCAGGAAATGGATGGTGAGGTTAGTTGACACCTCTGTCAACTAGGGTATTAGGTTTAGGAAGATATGTGAGTGGGTAGGTCCATGTCTCCCTGCTTAGTACCATAATTCCTGAATTCAAATTCCCTTCGCTCTTGAACAGGGTTACCTAGACGGTTCCCCTCTGGCTCGCACAAACCATTGGGGTTTAAGGGAAGCAGAGGTAAAACTGGTTAAAACTCAAAAGCAGTGCAACTCAAGGTTCTTTTTCTGACTTCTTGCATCACAAGTACCAAGCATTAGTATGTTATTCCATTTAATACATTTGACCCTTTAAATTCAAACATTACTCATAAATACAGTTCCTTTTATCTTGCTTAGATTTCAAGCACCACTCAGGGGAATGTGTCATTCCATACAATGTTGACCACTATTATGTAAAGGTGTTTCAATGAAGAAATGTTCTGGATTTATCATTATTGTGAAAGGTTGATGAATAGGTTTAACTTTAGCAATAACTTTATGTTAAAACTTCCAAAGGCCCTGCAAATTTTGGTAACATCCCGATCATTGGAATTTAATCGACAAGACAGACAGTTAAATCTGAACGAACATGTGGCTATCCACTTCCTTGGTTATTGTCAGTCAATTGTGCCAGTGCTTTTGTATGAATAAATTTGCTTGCATTCCTTTCAGTTTGCAACTTGCTTTTAAAATTCATTCAAAAGTTCCATGGGTTCCACATGGCACGCAGACAGGAAACAGACATTTTTTATGAGTAAACCTGAAAAAATTGCTTTTATAGTACAGCTGTTTGACTGTTTCAATAGGTATGTGTTAAATATGTCTTGTTGCAGATATGGCTACAGGATGGAAAATGGCATCATCAGTAGAGACACAATAAAGATGGAGAAGGTGAGAATAGAATTCTTCCAGGGATGCTGGAACTATTTAAAACTGGAGGTGCTGAAAGACATTCATCATAATACTAGCTTTCTCTGACAGCACCAGCAATTCTTTCATACTTGAGTCTGCTACAGCACCTGCCACACCCCTGATTCCTACAAAATTGGGAGAGCACATATTAGGATATTTGTCCCTCTCCAGCTTGTTACTGGTGGAAAGTAGCAAAAAGATAAAGAAGATCTGCACTGCTCATCAGCAAAGCTCCAAAACAGGAACACATGTTTAAAAATTTACCAACTGCTTCACAATGAATAACTGGCATGGTCTTCTAGCTGGGTACTGGAGGTAAGATCTTTAAAATAATTTGGAGGAGAGATGGATGGAAGCACACTGAATTCTAGGGAAGGATGAATTCAATGGATTAATTGTTATCTTTGTGATTCTCATGATCAGTCCTGCAATTTATGCATTGTCTGTAAATTTAAATATATCTCTTGCACCTTAATGGACAAAACTGCTTAATACTCAGCATGCTCCTGCAGTGCACTATATACCCAATTACAGCTTCATGTCATTGAATTTAATGGATAGTTTTACAAATTTGTTCTTTCAACCGACAAATCTCCTTACAGAGTGCTCAAATTCATCAATTTACTTCTTTATAAAATGCAGTTTACATAATATAATTTAACATTCCATTTGCTTACCGCATCAATATACATGCCAAATTAAAAAATAAAGAAAGCTATCAATTTTAAAACAAAGATGTTAACTAAAGAATGTTCCGATCGGACTTTGTCACATATGATGTCAAAACTACATTTGACTCAGAGTGGCCAAAAGAACCCCTGATAAAATTGGTCCTAGACTCAACAATTTCAGCTGCTTTATCAGAATCCTTCCTTCCATCAGAAGTGGGGATGTTTATTGATCATTGCATGTCTAGTTCCATTCACAACTTATTCACAAATGAAACAGCCATGCCTGCATATCGGAAGACTCAGATAACATTCAGGATCGGGCTGATCAATGGCAGGTGATGAACATCTCCAACAAGAGAGGTTCTAATCACTTACATTTAATGGCATTACCCTCATTGAGTCCCCATCATCAATATTCCAGAGTTCACCATTGATATAAACTGGACCTGACACATAAAACCATGGCTACAAGAGCAGGTCAGAGGCTGGGTATCCTATAAAGTCATAGAGCTCTACAGCGCAGAAACAGGCCCTACGGCCCACCACTTTCACGCTGACCTTTTTGACCTTAATCCCATTTACTCGCATTAGATCTATATCCTTCTATGATTTGCTTAATCAAATGTCTATCTAAATGTCTCTTAAATGAACTGATTGCATTTCATTCCACCACCACCTCTCAAAGCAAGTTCCAAATATCAACTACTCTGTGTAAAAAACTTTCCACTCAAATCCCCTTTAAAATTCTTTCTTCTCACCTTAAACCTGTGTCCTTTTATTTTTTATACACCTACCATGGGGAAAAAGATTATGACTATCTACTCTATCTATGCTTTCTATAATTTAGTATACCCCTATCCAGGGCAAACAAATTCAGTCAATCCAATCTCTCCCCATAAGTAAGATCCAATAATGCAGGCAACAACTTAATGAATCTCCTCTGCACTCTCTCCAGCACAATACATCCTCCCTCTAGTGTGGTCACCAGAAATAGACACAGTACTCCAAGTGTGGTCTAAAGTTCCAATATATCATCACAGCATTTTTATTCACTGCCCGAACTATGAAGGCAAATGTGCCATATGCCTTCTTAACCACCCTATCTACCTGTACTGCCACTTTTAGGAAACTATGGACTTAAATCCAAGGTTCCACTGTTCATCAACATTCCTTAGTGCCCTCTAATTTACTGTATATGTCCTATTCCTGTTTGACTTTGCCAAATGCATCACCGCCCAGTTATTGGGATTAAATTCTATCTGTCAACACTCTGGCCATTCTTCCAACTGACCTATATCCTGCTGTACACTTAGACAGTCTTCCTTGCCGTCCACAACACCAACCAATTTTTGTGTCATCCACAAACTTACTAATCATTCCTCCTACATTCACATTTAAGTTGTTGATATACTGTATATCACAAACAACAAGGGTCCTAGCTCTCATCCCCGTGGTATGACACTGGTCTCTGACACCCAATCAGAAAAGCAACTTTCCATCACCGTCCTCTGCCTCCTATTACCAAGCCTATTTTGGATCCCATGTGCTTTAACCTTCTGGACCAGCCTACCATATAGGACTTCATCAAATGCCTTACTAAAGTCCATATAGACTCTACCTATCACCCTTCCTTCATCAATATTCTTAGTTATCTCCTCAAAAAACTCAAAATTAGTGAGGCAGGATTTCCCTCACACAAATCCATGCTGTCTATCCCAGATCAGTCCCTGTCTCTCCAAGTGTACATAAGTACTATCCCCTAGGATTTTTTCTAATGATTCCTTACCACTGGCATAAGGCTCACCCACCTGTAGTAACCTGACTTATCCCTGCTGAACTTCTTAAATACAGGAACACCATACTGTGACGTGTGATTCACTTATTGATACCGTTAAATCTTTCCACCATTTACAAGGCATGAATCAGGAGCATGACGGGAAACTTTCCACTTCCTCTGGATCACAGCAATGCCAACAACTCTCAAGAAACTTGACACCATCCAGGACAAAGCATCCTGCTTGATAAGCACCCATCATCCACCCTAGATTTTCATTTCCTCCACAGCTGGCACAGTGGCTCAGTGTGAACCAGCTACAAAATGCATTGCAGTTACTTGCCCAGGCTATTCCAAAAGCAGCTCCCAAACCTGTGATCACTACCACCAGTAAGGATAAGGTCAGCAGGTGCAGAGGAACACCATCACCTGCAGTTCCATTCTAAATTGCAGATCATCCTGACTTGGGATGATATCACTTCATCAATGCTGTGTTTAAATCCTTGAACTTACTATTCAACAGTCCTCTGGGAGTTCCTTCAGCAGAAGAACAGCAGCTTTTCAAGAAGGTAACTCACCACCACCTCCTCTCTGGCAACTAGGGATGGACAATAAATATTGCTGTTACCAGCAATGCCCAGATCCTGGAAATGAATTTTAAGAAAGGGATTACCACCACTGTGCTTCTGGCATCAATATCTTTGGGGTATTATTGACCAGAAACTCAACTGGACCAGCCACATAAATATTGCAAATACAAGAGGCTGGGAATCTTGTATCAAGTAACTCATCCTCAGGACATTTCCACCATCAGGAATGTGATGGAATACTCTCCACATGCCTAGATGAGTGCAGCTACAATAACAATCAAAAAGTTCATCACAACCCAGAACAAGACAGCCTACTTAATTGGCACCCTATCAACCACCCTGAATATTCAATCTGGAGCAAATCAGCAGGTTAGGCAGCATCTGTGGAGGGAAACAGGACAGTCAATGTTTCAGATCAAGACCCTTCATATGGACTGAAAGATAAAGAGGAGACAGACAGTTTGAAAAGGTGAAGGGAAGGGGTCAAGCAAGAGCAAGCAAGTGATAGATGTCTGTTGTGTCTCTAAACATTCCTTCCCTGCATCACCAGTTCACTGTGCACACAATCTACAAAATGCACTGCAGTTCCTCATCTTGGGTTCTCAAGCAGTGTCTCCTAAACTTGCGATCTCTACTACCAAGAAACATAAGGAACATAGGCACAGAGGGAAACCATCACTTCCAGGTTCCTGTCCATATAGAAGTGTATTTCCATCCCCATTGTCACTGAGCCTAAATCCTAGAATGTCCTACCAACTGCACCATGGGAATAGTTTAACCAGAAGGCCTGGAGCAAGGACTTCCAGAAGTCTCAAGGGCAGTTAAGACAATAAATACCCACGGCCCAAAAAAACGTATAAAAGTGGAATTCAGTAACTCTGCTGCAAATTAGTAGGAATTGGAAAATAAAAGCAGTGGATGTATCCAATATCCTTTATCTTTGATTGCATGCAATCTCCACAGGAGGTAAATGTGCTGGAGGCAGAAGATTCATTTTCTGCTTCTCAGCTCAGCACTCTCAGGAATGACTTTCACACTTTTCTCTCTATAGCTCCTTGCTCTCCTTATTTTCTCCATTCACACTAAATTCTGCTGAAGATAATATTCCTCCTTCATGCTGTCCCTGCTCATAAAATTCTGCTTCTGACAACATCTGCTCTCCCCCCCTCTCTCTCTCTCTCTCTCTCTCTCTCTCTCTCTCTCACACTCACACACACACACACACACACACACACACACACACACACACACACACACACACCTTCTCTCTCTGTATCTCTCCCTCTTTCTCTCTCTTCATTTCCTCACCCAGCATCTTGCTGAGTGCTTTCTGGTTTCTTTTTCTCTCTTTCCTCTGAGTGTGATCATCTCAAGAACCTATTGCTGATACCATACATTGGAAGCACCTTTTATCTGTGTAGGGGAAGGCAATAAAGTTCCTTGTCTGGATGAATTGCAACTGCAGGGACAACTCCTGAGTGGGCTTATGTTTGGAATCAGGGAAGGACCTAGCTGCAAGTCTGAATGGGCTACAGCTACCCTTTGATATCCAGCAATGGTCCTTCCATTAGGGGCTTCCAGGGCCTCAGTTGGTCTTCAGCCCAGAACAGCTTTTTTGAACGTGGGTTTCTTGGGCCAATGGCCAGATAACTGGAACATCGAGTCATTGATTCATACAGTACAGAAACAGACCCTTCAGTCCAATGAGTTCTCACTATCATCCACCCACTTCAATAAATCCTACATCAATCCCATATTTTTTATTGTCCTCACATCTTCATCAATTCCCCTCAGGTTCCACCACTCACCTACACACTAGGAGAAATTCACAGTGGCCAGTTAGTCTTCCAGTTTGCAAATCTTTGGGATGATGGAGGAAAGCAGAGCACCCAGAGGAAAGCCACATAGTCACAGGGAGAACGTGCAGACTCCACATATACAGTACCTGAGGTCAGAACCCAGGTCTTCGGCACTGTGAGGCTGTGGCTCTACTAGCTGGGCAACTGTACCACTGTAAAAAAAACATATAATACTCCCTCCAGTTAATCTACAGGTTTACAATATGCTGGCTCTAGGCAGACCCAGAATTCAGTGTAGGAATATCCAGCAAATCCAGTAATGTAAGGGTACAGACCTGATACAATGGATCTCTGCCTCCATTGCTCCCCAATATCTCTTGGAATCTCTTGGAAAATTTCCTCATCGATTTCAATCTCAACTGCCAATAATATACCACTTATAGATTTGTCTGCTTTATCAGGCCTTAAGTTTAGCACAACCTGTAGGTTATAAATTGGAGCATTTTAGATGGAGCACTAAATCCAAACCATTCCTATAATTTAGAGCCATGAGTAACTGGAGACGGTTATTGGAGACATACCATTAGGTATTTGCATTTCCAGACATCATTTCCCCAACATCTACCTGCTAATAATATATTTAAAAAAAACAGAAATTGCTGAAAATATTCAGCAGGTTAGGCAGCATCTGTGGAGAGACTCTGTTTCTCTCCCTAGATGCTTCCTAAACTATTGATTATTTCCGTCATTTTTTTGTGTTCATTTAAGATTTCCAGGATGAACAGTTATTATTTTGCTGTTCTATCTGCTATTTATTCTCAATGTTTCATCAATCTCCATGATTTTACCATGAATTCTCAAAATTTCCACTTAAATAGAAGCACTTTTCATGGCTCAAACCCCATTTAATTGCCTTTGCTCACCTAGAAAACATGTCTAAACTTTGATCATTTCAGCAACCACAGTTCTCCGCAGATGAACATTGTAGAGTTTTTCTAGCCTTTATGTAGTATTTGCTTCCTGATTCAGTCCCAGATGTTCTAGTTCCAACTTAAACATTATTCCTTTCTGTTTCTAATTTCCACCTCAGAAGAAATAACTTCTATCAGATCAAAAGTTTTAATATTTCATATAACAATGAATATTTAAAACAGCTTTATTTCCATTCTTATATTTCTAATGAGTCAAATAATATGTGTGGGAAATTATACTTCAACAAAAAAATTGGTTATGAGTTTATACGAACCAGCTGTGATTCCCTTGTATGAAGTTACTAAGTGGATTAATTTGAACACTGTGAAGTTAATTGCCTTTGTAAAATAGATTAGTCTACACTACCCTCAATCAAGAACATGCTTTATATTATTGTTTACTGCAATAAAATCCACGAAAGGGCATGAAAGAACAATTGTTCTTCCATGTGCTGTTTATCATGAATGGACGTTGAGGAGAAACATTGATGTCAACTTCTAACTTTGGCTGCCTGACATAACCAGGGCAGTGGCAATGTAAAATTGGCATTGGGCCACTTTGTACTCAGTTACTCATCAACGGTTCTAATGGCCCTGCAAGATACCACCTGAGGCCACATTAGTCTGTCTCATGAGGAGAAGGCATCATTTAATATGTGAATTAGTGTCCCATATTGGAGTCCAATTGAATTATTGATTCACAAAAGTTGTGCAAACAATCCACCTATTTGTACTGTTGAAAAGTGGCCAAAAGAGCGGTCCTTAAATTGGCTACAGAATCTCTATCAAAAAATGGTCCCAAGCTATTTACATTCCCTGTTTTTATGGGTATAATTTTGTCACATTACTACTCACCTTTCCAGTCAAGTATTATCTGCTGGCAGTTTATAGGTTTTTTCCTTGTTTCTGACCAGCTGTCCTTACTGAAGCTGTCAGTCGTTTAAATATTTCAATAGCTGATCCATTTCCTGATTCTTTTGTGAATATTCGAGCTCTAATTTTAACATTACTGTCTCTTGTTTCTAATTCTCACACCACTAGAAAAAAAATAACTTCAAATATTTTATACAAAGTTCAAACACTTAAAACTTAGCTCTTTCTTCATTTCCATTCTGATCCATCTTGTATGTCTGGAATGAATTAGAGTCAATAATATGTGTGGGGAATTATCCGAAAAAACTAAAATGAGTTATATGAGTTTATGAGAACCAGCTGTAATTTCTTTTTATGAAGTTACTAAGTGGATTAATTCAAACACTGTGAATCTTAATTGCTCTTGTAAATTACATTATTCTTCATCAACATCAACCTGCTATTTGTCTGCTTCCTAACCTGCCTATACAGAAACTGGCAATGGACAACCGGAGGCAACCTGAGGGCTGGTAGCCCATTTATTTCCTTTTTATATCCCCCCATCCAAAAAGTTTAAAGTTAGCCCAAAGCATTTTGATGCCCAAAATAGAAATTAATTACAAAATATTAGTCACAGGGTAGTATGACAATTAGTAGTCATAAGATGCAGAAATCCCATAGATTGATCTATATTTAACTGAACTAACTAATTGATAAAATATAAAAGAGTGAAGAATTATGTTTGTTGTTCATTTCCCCATCAATCATGGTTTTTAAAGTTACTTAGTGATTTGTTTTTGGACAATTATATCAGTAAAGCTGGGAACTTATCAGATCAGATAGCAATTGAACAAGAAATAGACACACAAGCATCATTGTTTTCCAACTTAGTAAGTTAAAGTACAAAAGTGCTTCCCTTCTCTCTGGATCTGGTTTGGACTGTGAGGCAATATAATTTCAAGAAATGGATTTCAACAGCTTAACGTGAATCTTCCTTTGCTTTCCAAAAAAATTCTGTAAAGAACAGCATGCAGATCCCACAGATGATGTAAAACTGCCAACAGTTAAATGAACTCAGATCACTTTGAAACATGACTTTGGGGAGTTTCTGTTGATGGGAATCAAAATATATACAGGGTACAAATGGCTCTACATGATAGCTGTAAAATACAAGGCTGATGTTTGCAAAACAGCTAACTGAGTAAAATAATTAAGATAGTGCTTTCAGTGACAAGACAAATTAATATTTTGTCCTAATAACAAAAAGGTGGACTTACATTATACAACAGTAGAATATATGCAGGGAAATTAGAAAATTCAGTAACTCTTTCTGCTGATGCCTTTCTTATCAGATATATTTTCTGTGGTAGAGTAATATATTCAGACCTCAAATTTGTCGAAAAATATTTAAATGATCAATAATTTAGTGACAGTCCTCTGCTGTGTCTATGTTGCAGGAAGTTGTCTTGCTGGTGCATGTCTATACAGGTTACTGTGTGTTGAGTTAGAAATTCTTCCTTTGTGCAAAAGGCTCAAATAGTAGCAGATGCACATTGCTCTCCATTTCCAAAATTTAGTTCCATTGAAGTCAGTGTGACAAAGATAAGTACAACTTCAAAACTGCAGGCCTCATTGGGACTACAAGTGACAGACACAGTGGGGCTGGTACAAGAAAATGATGAGCTCTATTCATTCAGTTGCCTGCCACAGCCCACCAATTGCCATGAGGAACAAAAAGTAATGAGCAGCATATATTTGAATTCCTGAAATCCATCAAGAAGAATAAATGTTAGGAGGAGATATTTATGAATTGCAGCAAATATTTACCCTGTAAATTCCACATTCTTTGTGTTCTTATTGGATGCCATCTCCAACTTGATGACCCTGACAATTAAATTAAGATAGTTGCCAAGAAATTGAATCAAGTTGTGCAATTTTTTTTGGAAGTACATGGTTCAGATTCAGCAAAAAATAATTTGGGAAGTAAAATTGTGAACATAGTGTACAATGATTGCCTAGACAATGTAAGTCCTGGAATTTCCAGTGATGCATTGCCTGTGAATAGAGTGGTATCTCACAGGCCTGATTCAGCATTATCTAAAGGTCATCCACCTGAACAAGTCCCAGTCTATGGACCCTGGCAGTGGGAACCCACTTTGTTTAGGTCCTTTTAAGTTATATGTTCAAAACACATTCCCTTTGGAGTCCTTCTGCTCAGCTCAAGACCCTCACCAGACCACCCCACTGATCTACCACCCATAATTTTACCCAGGCCCCCAACCCTTAGTTCAATACACCTAAGAGGACCAAACAGGAAAGTGAAAATGAGGCTATGATCAGATTAGCCATTGTCTTTCCAATCGTAGAGCAGGCTTGAGAGCCCCATGGATTACTTCTGTTATGTTTTTGTATATAATCATGTTAAAGATCTTCCACCAACAACCCATGCTTGGCATGATCTAAATCCCAACCTCCCAGGTTTCTCTTCCTTCCAGCTCCCCATTATCCCTGCACCCTCTCCACCTCGTGACCCAGGCCAGGACTTACCTCATTGTTTTTGTGACCTCCACAGTGGTGAAGCACACAAAGGCAAAACCTTTGATGGTGTAAAGCATACTCAGTAGTGCACAACACCTTAGGCTCATGCAGTACTGGATTTTGCACGAGCAAGCCTTTGATCAAAATATTCATTTGCACACAGCCCAGTTCACATATTTATTTATTTCTTTCACAGTCTGAAGTATTTTCTTCAAACTCAGTGCTTGTGGATTAACTGATTACTTTAACTACCTCACATCTAATGACTTACTTTCATTGAATGTTGAGGAAAGCAAATAACCTGCACCCTTTTGAGTTTAGAATCCTGCATTGTCCAGAGTGATCCCTAAAGTAAGAATGTAATCTTGGAGCTGGAGTTGATTCCATTGCTAAAACAAAACAATTCTTACACTGCTGCTTTCATATTTTCTACGTTTTCTTTGACTTATTATTGCAATTATCCTCCCTTCATCCTTAGATTTTCATCTGATTTCCCCCCCCCCCCCCCCATTCCAAATGAATCATTGGTCATTTGAAACTTCAGCTGCTAAAAAGTCCACAGAACTCACATGTCAGCATGTGGTTCATTCCAGTTGCTGGTCCACAGATGGTCCACAGTTGTGACTTATGTCTGTCACTATCCCTTGTCGTGTGTTGGGCAGAACAAGGCACTCTCTGTGTCACAGGACATCTGAGATGTGTGGGGTTTATGATTCACAGCAGCCTCTTGTGTAGCAAACACAATCAATCCACTCACAAAAACAAGTCTACTAAACGAGTGGAGGAAACAGAAATGTTAGCAACTTCTCCAATTAAAATCAATCATGTGCGTGTAATCAATCCCAGTCTCTTAAAGCAGTGTGGTTACCAAGCTTGGTTAACAGGGAAATTAGCCAATCATTTCCATCCTATTTGGCTGCACCACTGCATGCATACAATGAAAATGCCTGTTTTAAGATTAGCCAGTTAGCCAGTGTCCTCTTTTCAGATGTGCCAGTCTGAATCATAGAATCATAGAATCAATAGAATCTTACAGTTAAGAAGAAAATAATTCAATTTTTATCATGCTGTGCTGAAAGATGATAATTTTGTTTATTAATGGATTGTTGCTGGCAAGGTCTGTATTTATTGCAATTCCCTAATTGCCCTTAAGAAAGTGATGTATTTCCAAGTCAGGACTTGGAAAAAGTCAAGGCAGGACCAAGTGTAACTTTGAGGGGAAGCTGTTGGTCTTGGCATTTCCCTGTGACTGCTTCACTTGTTCTTCCTGGTGGTAGAGATCGCAGGGTTGGGTAATGTTGACAGAGAAGTCTCGGTGAATAACTGTAGAGGATTTTGCAGATAGTGCACGCTGCAGTCATGTTACACCATCGGTGGATGGAATGAATACTTGGGATTGTATTGTGGTGCCATTCAAGAAAGTAGGTTTATCCTGGATAGTTTTGAGTTTGTTGGGCATTATAGGAGCAGCACTCATTCAGACAAATGCAGAGAATTTCACCATGTTCCTGACATATGCCTTGCAGCTGGTGGGTCAGGATACCCACCCTATAACTTCTTTTTGAAGTTGCTGTGTTTATGAAGTTGAGGAGGTCGATGTTTCTGATCAGTGGTTACCACCAGGTGCAAAAGATTCTGCAGTGGCAATGTCATTGAATGTCAGGGGTAGGTGCTTCAACTCTGTTTGGTGGAGGCTGAACTCCAAGCCATTATCAACTCATTCTCTGACATACATGAGAGGATGACCATAAGACATAGGAGCAGAATTAGACCACTCGGCCCATCGAGTCTGCTCCGCCATTCGATCATGGCTGATTTATTTGGATGGGCCTTACAGTTAATATGTTCATGGAAACCCCTCCCTCTTTCAGTAGTTTAATTGTCCACCACCATTAACAACTGGATGAGGTACGATCTCAGAGCTATAAGCTGATCCATTAGTTGTTCGATCACCTCACTTTTCTACTGCATGCAACACACAAAGCACTGGAGGAACTCAGCAGGTCAGGCAGCGTCTATGGAGGGAAATGGACAGTTGATGTTTCGGGTTGAGACCTTTCATCTGCACTGAAAGATGGAGAGGAGATAGCCAGTATAAAAAGGTGGAGGCAAGGGGTGGAGCAAGAGCTGGCAGGTGATAGGTATGATATCAGAATCAGATAATGGTATCAGAAGCTGGGAGGTGATAGGTGGAAGTGAAAGAGGGCTGAAGATGATGTAATCTGATAGGTGATGATGATGAAGCGTGGAATAAAGGGAGGGAGGTGAGAGGGGAACCAGTGGGGGGAGGGTGTGGGCGATGGGCAAATGGAGAGGGTGGGGGAGGGGAAAGAGATAGGGTGATGGGGACAGTAGGATCAGGAGGAGAGAGAAAAGAAAAAAAGGGGAAAAGGACAGAGGGAGAGTGGTTAATGAATGTTTGAGAATTCGATGTTCATGCCTCCGGATTGGAGACTGCCCAGGTGGAAAATGAGGTGCTGTTCCTCTAATTTGCTTCTAGCCTGGACCTGGCAGTGGAGGAGGCCTTGGACGGACATGTCAGTGTAGGAATGGGAAGTGGAATTAAAATGGCTAGCCACCGGGAGATCCCAGCTGGCACGACGGACAGTGCGAAGCTGCTCGGTGAAGTGGTCACCCAGTCTGCATCGGGTCTCACTGATGTAGAGGAGTTCGCAACGGGAGCACCGGATGCAATAAATAACACCTTGTGATTCACATTAGAAAGACTGCCTCACCTGGAAGGGCTGTTTAGAGCCCTGGATGGTGGTGAGGGAGGAGGTGTAAGGACAGGTGTAGTGCTTAGTGTGGTTATAGGGGCAGGTGCCTGAGGAGGGAGGGGGGTAGGTGGGGAGCGATGAGCGGATGAGGAAGTCACGGAGAGAGTGATCCCTGCAGCAGGGGGAGAGGAAGATGTGCCTGATGGTGGAATCCCATTGTAGATGGTGGAAGTTGCGAAAAATGATATGTTGGATGCACAGGCTGGTGAGGTGGTAAGTGAGGACTGGGGGATCTTTATCCCTGTTATGCTGGGGGAGATGAGACGAGGGCAGAAGTGCAGGAAATAGTGGAGATGCGGGTGATGGCTCTATCAATAGCAGTTGGGGGAAAACCCTGTTTGCTGAAAAAGGAGGACATCTTAGATATCCTGGAGTGGAAGCATGCTGTTTTTGTTGTGTAGCATGCAGGTATTACAAATTCATGAGGTTAGCACTTCATTTTTCAACACACCTCTAAAAACTAGCAGATACCCAGTAAGATACTCAATTTTTTTCAAATACACAGCCAATTCATCAGGATATGTTTTATTTACACAAGTTTCCTCCATTTTGCAGATATATCAGGCCTAAAACAATCACTTTGGAAACCTGCCTACAGCAATGAAAGTGTCTGATTAGGTGAATCTCATTTAAGCTGATGGTAAACAACAGTAAGTCAGTTACTCTCCTGTGAGACTGCAGCAGTTCAGCTACATTCAGTTACTGGCACCGAGCAGCACGATTCAGGGCCCAGTTAATTTCAAGCCAAGATTCTACCCAGACAGCTTTCAGAATATTGAATGAATTTTCTCACTGAAGCATTGTCTGGTTTGAACATCAATTTTGTGCACACAGATGCTCTCCAGCAATTTTTTCTCATATTATCACTTTATCATCTTGCTATTTATTCTTTATACAATATTCAGTGATTTCTCACTTGCATTCATTTACATTGCTACATTGCACTTGATTAAGTGAATCAACAGAGACATATTCCTAAATACAGATACATGTTCATAAAATGTGTAAACAGTGCAAGGTTATTTTCCCATGAATTCATGATCATTGAATGGAAATTTTAATGCTGTGCTTATTTATATGGTAATTTATTTTTGTTTTATTGCACAGAGCACATATAATGTGTGCTAGTTCAACTATTAAACACAAGCTTTCCTTTTGTTACTGCTTATTGAACTGAACTTCTTCTGAGAGAAAATACCAGCCTTTTCTTTCAGTGCAGTGATAAACATTAGCTCTGCTGTTTCTGATTCTTCAGACTCTCATGGGATTTGTAGTTTTGATATAGATTATTCTGAAGGATTGTAGATTGAAATTATTTAGGACATCCTCGTTATTGCAGATATTGTGTTGCTATAATGCAATCAGACATTACTGAAAATCCCTCTGCTGCTGTCTTCTCATAGCTCTCTCCCAAGGGCTGTCTCTGACCCTGCTTCGTCCTCTCTTGTCTGAATTCCTGTGTCTCAAGTGAGTACAGCTTGTGACTCTCTCCTGGTGCAGGGTTTCGACCCGAAACATCGATAATTCCTTTCCCCCCACAGATGCTCAACCCAGTGAGTTCCTCCAGCAGATTGTGTGTTGCTCCAGATTCCGGCATCTGCAGCCTCTTATGCCTCCTTCTAGCTCTCTCACTTCCTCGGAAACTTAAATGTCCAGCCTTTCTGGAACTGAAAATTGTGGAAGACAAACAAATAAGGTTACAACTTTGAAGACCATCCTGTGAACTCACTAGGCACCTGAATGTAGTTAACTTAATTTCTAGTGTGGGGCTCAAGCTCCGTTGAAGTATTCTTCCATTTTATTAACAGTCTTTTCCAAAGGGAGTTGAAATCAAATTATAGTGTTGGATATCTTCAAAGGTTGCAGGCACATTGGTTATTAAGGGGGGAGTAAATCATGGCAAGTCCTTGCTTACTGGTAATTGATATCCAGAAACCCATTCTGTTCGAGTGGTATTGACCATTTTGGAGTGAATTCTTGTTTTGTTAATGTAATGACATGGATTGACAGTAGGAGTCCAGATAAAGACAATACATTGGTTTGAGCCCTGAGCCTTGGAGAATTTAACACAACAGATTGAATCACTACTGCACCTCTGGATAGGGTGATCTTGCACTCTGATTATCAGAGGAGGGGAGGTGTGGGGGAGTGGGTGATAGAAAAGCCACCTAAATTGCAACAAAGAATAGTGTGGCTTATTGAAGATTATACTGGATCCAATTTTACACAGAAACATAGAACATTACAGCACAGTACAGGCCCTTCGGCCTACAATGTTGTGCCAACATTTTATCCTGCTCTAATATCTATCTAACCCTTCCCTCCCACATAGCCCTCTATTTCTCTATCATTCATGTGGCTATCTAAGAGTCTTGTAAATGTCCCTAATATATCTGCACCCACAACCACTGATGGCAGTGCATTCCATGCACCCACCACTCTCTGTGTAAAAAACTTACCTCTGACATCCCCCTTATATCTTCCTCCAATCACCTTAAAATTACGCGCCCCCCCCCCCCCCCGTGTTAGCCAATGAATGAAGGAGTGTCACATTTGAAACAAGACCAAGGAAATGTCACAGGGAAGCAATACCACTTGGCTGTGTTGGGGAGGCAGTTAAGCTTCCTTCTGTAATGTGCCACATTAATTCTGTAAAAAAAAATTAAAAAACATTGGTCCCTTTAAGAACCATATCAGTCACATAGCTTCAGTTTTGCTATTTTAGCTGGCAAAGCAGATTCCCAACCTAAATTAATATAAAATTAGTAAACAGCACATCTGAGCATCCTTTCACACTGTCAAAAATCACAGGATATATGAATCCAAATTCCTGATACACATTCCCAACAGCTGAGGCTCCCTGCTGGAACCACAATTTTATAAAATTACTGCCTAGAAATTGGATTGTGTAGTCTAGTTTTTTTCAGTGCTACATGATCCAAAATTGATTTAGCCTGGAGTAAACTGCATTAGTGATCCTTTCTATATGAAATTGCACCAGTTGGAAAATTGGACTGGGTATTTCTGGTCAAGATTCATGATTGCACATCTGACATTTTCTCAGCATCAGACACAAATCTAATGGTGTTTATCATCGTGCAACAGCTATTTCAACCCCTCTCAACGTAAACTGGAACTACCATTTCCAGAAAATGACTGTTGATTGACAGTTACAAGAAAGGAGCAGAATTTACTGTGTTCTTCATTTAGGTGCCATTTAAAGGGATATCCTGCTGACAACAGAACACTTCACAAGGACATTTCAGAAAAGACATCAGGCTATCTGTACATCTCCCTAAGTACTCAAATTTTGGTCAGACAAGCAGAGAATGCCTGGTGCTGAACTTAACTGCTGAGCAAATTATTTAATAGGTGCCTCAGTGGCTGTAGGCAGGAACTTTTAAGTGGAAGCTTCAGGCTAGTTTTTGCACACAGCTAAGGGGAAGTCAGGAACCTTGGGACAGGAAGACATGGTACACAGAAAGTTTTCAGATATACAAGATGCTACTTCAACCTCTCGTACAGTACACTGTTAATGGCAGGACCCTTAACAGTGTTAATGTACAGAGGGATCTTGGGGTCCAAGTCCATTGTTCCCTGAAAGTGGCTGTACAAGTTGATAGGCTGGTAAAGAAGGCATATGGCATGCTTGCCTTTATCAGTTGAGGTATTGAGTTCAAGAGTCAGAAAGTTTTGTTGCAGCTTTATAAAACTCTGGTTAGGACACATCTGGAGTATTGCATTCAAGTCTGGTCGCCCCATTACGGGAAGGATATGGAGGCTTTGGAGAGAGTACAGAGGAGGTTTACCCAGATGCTGCCTGGATTAGAGGGCATGTGCTATAAGAAGAGGTTAGACAAACTTAGGTTGTTTTCTCTGGAGTGGCAGAGGCTAGAGGGCATGTATTTAAGGTGAGGGGCGTAAGTTCAAAGGAGATGTGCAAGCAAGTCTTTTACACAGAGAGTGGTGGGTGCCTGGAACGCGATGCCAGGGGTGGTGCTGGAGGCAAGTACGACAGAGGTCTTTAAGAGTCTCTTAGATAGGCACATGAATGTGCAGAGAATGGAGAGATATGAACATTGTGTAGGCAGAAAGGATTAGTTTAGTTTGGCATTTAATTACCAGTTTAATTAGTTCAGCACAACATCGTGGGCTGAAGGGCTTGTTCCTGTGCTGCACATTTTTATGTTCTGTTCAATGAGCAATGTTTATGCGGGTTCAGGTTTTCAAAGGTTGTCTTCTGTGACATTCTATAAGATGATCTACAGCCATGTCTGAAATTCAGAGGTCAAGTTCAGAGCACACTTAGCTACCTGGCCTCAGGATCATTCTAGGCAACCATTCATCTGCTCCTTCATATACCACTGGTTGCTACTCACTGCAGCATTATGGAGGTCACTCGGGACCTTTCGCAAGGAGAATAACTTTGTATACTTTGACTTCAGGAAGGGGAAGGTGGCATTATATGCTTATTGGATTTACCAACATTGTTGGCTTCCCCATGGTCCAAGCTGCCAGTGACTACAACTCATGTGCCCCTAAGGCTTCCCTCAAAAACTCCAAGCCTTTCATCAATTGAAAGGAATTCCATGCTCTTTTTAATCAAGAGAGAATTTTCTCAATATCAATGGCACATTTTCTTTGAGTTCAGATGACTTCTATATTCTTAGGGAGTCTGCCCCGAATGTTTGCCTTGAGGAAAGGAATTTGGGGGATAAAGTCTACGTACTCCTTTCATAATTTCTGACACCTGTGCACACTCTGAACACTCTTGCTGAGTATCACTACAACACAGCAAAACCCTGACAGTATTTTAAGATTCTACTCTCTACGTCAGTCTGGGGTCTGACTGCACAACAGACCCAACAGTTTTGCAGAGCTTGTGGTTGTGTTTTGCATGTTTCAAACCCTGAACAACAGGAGGGCATAACCCATGTTTGATGGAAATTGGCCAGCAGTCTAAGAGACTTTGGAGTCACACAATGATGACCAACAGGACGAACAAGAGGAGCAAGAGGAACAAGGACAGCTCCAAGGGGGAGAGGCCACCTCTGGTCGTGGTCCTCCACAACCACATGGGGAGATGATTACACTCAGCTCAGGAAGGAGGCATCGTCTAGACATCCCTTCATAGACAACAGGAGGTAATTAATGATGAATTCTCCAGGGAAAAGTTTCTCTCTGTGCCAATCAATCAGATGTAATTATTTATGTTTAAGCCATCCTGCTGGATGAATTATCTACAACTAACGCTATCTCATCTGTTTGTGTAATTTTTTACCTTGCTCAGAAATGAATGATCCTGAAGTGCAGACAGCACTGAGTTAATATTGTGTTTGACTCTGGTATTTTACTTTTATTCTACAGCCTGTTATAGGAATTCCTTCTTCAGAGAGTGCCACTAAAGACTTTGTAAAGAGCAGCAAGGAGGGAAGAATTCTGAGAGAAGGATCGATTTTAAATCAGAGATCATAAGTATTGTTGGATCCTGTTATTTTTGAATCCACAGGTTCTTTCAGGAGTCCAGGAATGAGTTGAAAACAACTTGATGCTTCACAAAGTTTTATTGGAAAAGTTTAAAACAAAGAAAAAGTCACACAGCACATGGCACTAGCTTTGATGAGCCGAGACAAAGGGAACAAAAGATGAGTTTGGGCCGGGGGGAGGAGAGAAACAGAGAGATTAACAAAAAGCGACATCTTTTATACTTGATATAAGAGATGCTCTTTAGCTGACAATAGTCCAATCAGGAAACCTATTAGATACTTGTGGCCAAACCAACCAATGAAAAAGCCACATATTCACCTGATGGACGAACCAATAAGCTAGCAAGCGGCCATTCCCTGTGCAGCCACTTGAGGTGTATTAAACATTATATATGTTAAAAAGCTAGTTAAAGCAGTCGAATCCAACAGTATTCATCATATGATTTACGTGGGAAGTGTGGCATCAGTTTGATACACCTTACGATCTGCTGTGCAGTCCTGAGAAGCTCAACATTTGAAATAGCAATCCACCATGACTCAGAGCCATCGCATTCAATTAGCATTCTTGTTAAGTGAGGTATTGCAATGCACACAGCAATGCCAGCAGCCGTAAGACAAATATGACTCTTTGCTACATTCTGCAAGAATATGTTGAGCCTAAATGAAAACCAAGCTAAATGCTACTTGTATATTGATTTTTTTCTTTTTCAATTAAGTGAATACATCAATGGAGACTTATCACGTTTGACTTCCAAATTAAACATCGCACCTTCAGCTAACTAGAATAGGAGTTTCAATTGCCTGGTGCTATGTTGCAGTGTCCTCTCTGTCACTACAGTCTGACTGCTTCCTTTTCCTTTGAGTCCACTGAGAAGTCTTTGATGAACCAGTAACAGGGCATGCTCTAGATGGATCGACTTCAAACTACCAATTGAGGGAGCAGCCTGGGATGGTTGACTGTGGTGTATGAATAAACATGTTGAACGAGAGGCAGAGATGGGAATGAATTGCTTCCTTTGTGATGAATGGCAATGAATTTGTGAGGAGGGACAGCACTATCCTGATATAAGCAAGAAAAGATGGTTATCTGAAGCTATTGAATTCATATTGAGCCCCGGGGCTGCAATGTGCTTAGACGGAAGATGTGATTCTGTTCCTCAAGCTTGCATTGGGCTTCATTGGAAAAGTGTTGGATGCCAAAGACAGAGAGGTCAGAGTGGGAATGGAATGCAGAATTAAAGGGAACTAAAGCACATGGTTATTCTTGACTTATGTCTCTCCTGTGTACAGAGGACCATATTGTGAGCACTGCATGCAAAACATTAGATTAAGAAATGTGCAAGAGTGCAAGTTAATCACTGGTTCAGCTGAAAGAATGGTGAGAAGGGATGAGCTGGATTAGTTTTTGCATCCCCTGTGGTTGCTGGAACTGGAGGAGCACAGTAGGGCAATACAAAGCGAGCGCGTGGATGTTGTGGTTTCCTGGCTCCACTCAAAGTGGATATGGATGTTTTGCTTCTTGCCATCTCCTGCATTTGTCCAGGTAGATCTGACAAAGTGCCAACCATATTGTCATGAACCTGTATCATCCTTGTCATAAAATCATCCCAACAATCGTCCTCTGTGAGGCACGACAGTGGCTTGAATTTTCCATCCATTGAGCCCCCACAACACATTCCCCATGATTTGTGTCAGAGAGCACCTCACTGGTGCCTGATGCTTCTCCCCATGTCACACAGTACATGCTCACCTCTGGCAATGCTGGTCTCCAAGGTCCTGCTGTGAATTGTCGGATGTAATTATATACTCTGCTCTTCATTGTTATCAGCAGCACTTCCATCCACTTCCTCTTCCTCCATTCCACCCTCTGGTCTTCCTCTTTTTCCCTCTCCTTCTGCAGCTCTTCCTCTGTGCAGGAGTGGGGCAAACAGCAGACTTCTCCTTATGCCTGCAAGGACTAAATAGAGAATTGTTGAGCCCAGGCCTTTTTTATGATAATACAGCAGCCCCAGTGGTGATAAAGAAGCATAATTATGATTAATACAAAGGGGATGTACCAAACACAAGGAAACACTTAATGAGCAGACCTGGCAAATTTCATGTGGCCACTGCTCTTGATGTGGTTGAATCCTCATTGGTTTCTCTGCCTATGAGAAGAAGAAATATCTTCTCTTTCATTTTTCCCAGTTTCAGACTAAATGGAGGAGCTGAAGGAATTATGTAAGCTTTTCATTAAATGGGGTGAATGTGTGTGTGTGTATGTGAGAGAGAGAGAGAGAGAGAGAGAGAGAGAGAGAGGGAGAGAGCTTCAGCATGAAAGTATGATGCTTAAAATGGAGTAGAGCTCTGGTGAAGTCAAGAAATTTTAGCATTAGTCCATTGATTTGGAGTCTCACTTCTGGAGAAGAGTGTTCAAGCCAGCTCCTGCTGGACACTTTTCTATAGGGGCTTGGTGAGGAAGGGAGGGAGTACTTCTAGCCTTGCCATCCCTAACATTTAAGACCTTACTCCTGGTGTGTATCTCAGTTAAGGGCAGTTCAATGGCCCCCACAGAAGATCTGGGAGTTTGTTCTCTGTCCCCTGCTATCTCTCTGTATCTTATTCCCACATAGTTGTCATAAGGAGTCTGCCTTTAAGAGCTGATGCTTTCTCTAAATGTTGTGTAGAAAAATCTTGACTACACCATTGAAATTAGCCTTGCCCATTTGGGGTCCATGAAAGTCACATATCAATGCTTCTTGTTAGTTGGAAGTTAAAATCAATAATCTGATCTCTTTTGGGGTACTCAGCTTGATGCTGGTGTTCCACACAACAATGTTTTAGAATGCCAAAGAAAGGCACCATTCAATTTCTAGGTATTTCTTTTATACAAGAGGACTTAATACCAGCAGATGTTTGCATGTTTCAGAAGCCTGGCAGGAATCTCTCTTGGGAGTTTTCTCATTTATTAGTTTGACCACTGCTTTTGTGTCCTCCAGCCAGAATATATCACTCATTTAATATAAGCTGGTCCCCTGTTTCACTTTGGCATTACTTAATCATCTGGATACATAGAGGTGCTCAAACTTACTTTGAAAATTAAGTAAACATTTTGACTAGAATTGATTATAGAAATAATTTCATCCTTTTCTTAGTCACAATTTTCCTTGCAATGAAAATTGGCCAAAACAAACAAGAATTACAGCACAAAAATAAGTCCAGTCCTCATTCCACATAAAGCCCCTGCCACTCCCTTTATCTGATTCTATCAGTGCTGTAACATATGATGAGTATTTCCTGTAGATGTGTATCCCTTTAAGAATTGTGGCCAACTGTTCTCCATGTATGCATTGTACTGGCTAGATGTGATTGTACCTCCATGAAACTTAGTCACCATGTAGATAGTTTTTGAGTTCAGCCTGAATCTGTTTAGATGATAAAAACAAGTCAAGGTTCATAGAACAACACAACCCAAAACTTTTATGAAAAGTATTAAAATTGAACAAATGCAACAAATAAAATAATATAAATACAACACTACCAATAACCCAACATAAGATGTTAGGTGAAATCATGATATAAAGCAATGCAAACTTTGAAAGTTTATCATGATTTCTGTATCCTGTACTTTACAGTGCTCTAACCTTTATTTGTAACATGTGGCATATCTACTTACATACAGTCTTTCTCTCTATGGGTGGTTAGTTCCGTTTGTAGTTCAACTTGCAAGCTATTCTTCAACTTTAGAATCAGAATCAGAATCAGGTTTATTATCACTGATATATGTCATGAGATTTGTTGTTTTGCGGCAGCAGTACAGTGCAAGACAAAAAGACATAAAAAATCACTATAAGTTACAAAAATAAATAAATACTGTAAAAGAGGAATAATGAGGTAGTGTTCATGGGTTCATGGACCGTTCAGAAATCTGATGGCAGAGGGGAAGAAGCTGTTCCTGAAACGTTGAGTCTGGGTCTTCAGGCTCCTGTACCTCCTCCCTGACGGTAGTAATGTGAAGAGGGCATGTCCCAGGTGGTGAGGGTCCTTAATGATGGGTACTGCCTTCTTGAGGCACCGCCTCTTGAAGATATCCTCAATGGCGGGGAGGGTTGTGCCTGCGATGGAGCTGGCTGAGTCTACAACCTCTGCAGCCTTTTCTGATCCTGCACATTGGAGCCACCATACCAGGAGGTGATGCAACCAGTCAGAGTGCTCTCCACTGTACATATGTAGAAATTTGCAAGAATCTTTGGTGACATACCAAATCTCCTCAAACTCCTAATGAAGTAGAGCCGCTGGTATGCCTTCTTCGTGATTGTATCAATGTGTTTAAGTATTACGTTAACTCCAGATATTTTTACATGGAATTCACTCTGGCAACCACTCAGATTGTGGAAGAGTTCTGTTTTTATTTTCCTGATGTTTATACTTGCAAACTTTGCCATCAAGTTGTTCCCCAGAAGTTTTCTCCAAGCCCTCCTTACTTCATAAGTCAAATTTCACAGCAGTGACAATTTGCTTGACACAACCTTTCCTTTTAATTTGACAGTCTCCATCCTGTTACAAGCCCATGAATTGTCCAATTTAGAAATGTTTGTTGTCCACCATTAGTAAACAAAGTTGCACCGATGGAGGAGAAGGTTTGAGTTTATCAACATTGTAAGTTGTTAAATATTTTTTTCCTGATGTTAATACTTGCAGACTTTGCCATCTTGTTAGCTATGTGTTGATTTGCAACTTTGGTGACTTTGGTAGCAAGGGTGCAGAAGAAAATCTTGTCTTTGCATAAATAAGTTTTCTAGGATTTCTTTTCATCTTGCAGCCCATTTGAAAAGGTCAGCACTGGCACTGGGTTCCCCATAGTATTTTGGGATAGGAAATCTGGTAAATCTTCGGTAATAGAACATAGAACATAGAACAATTACAGCACAATTCAGGCCCTTCGGCCCACAAAGCTATGCCGAACATGTCCCTACCCTAGAAATTACTAGGTTTACCCATAGCCCTCTATTTTACTCAGCTCCATATACCTATCTAACAGTCTCTTGAAAGACCCTATCGTATCAGCCTCCATCACCGTTTCCGGCAGCCCATTCCACGCACTCACCACTCTCTGAGTAAAAAACTTACCCCTGACATCTCCTCTATATCTACTCCCCAGCACCTTAAACCTATGTCCTCTTGTGGCCACCAATTCAGCCCTGGGGAAAAGCCTCTGACTATCTACCCTATCAATACCTCTCATCATCTTATAGACCTCAGTCAGGTCCCCCCTCATCCTCTGTCTCTCCAAGGAGAAAAGGCCGAGTTTCCTCAACCTGCTTTCATAAGGCATGCTCCGCATTCCAGGCAGCATACTTGTAAATCTCCTCTGCACCCTCTCTATGGCTTCCACATCTTTCCTGTAGTGAGGCGACCAGAACTGAGCACAATACTCCAAGTGGGGTCTGACCAGGGACCTATATAGCTGCAATAATAATCTTGGTTCATCAAGAGTTTTACATTCTTGCTGAAGGCATGACTCCAGTAGGCACATGGAAAATAAATTCTTTAAGTTCTTTGGTTTAATAAAGCATGTTAATTTACTGGCTACCCTTTGATATCTTATAGGGAGGTTCTGATATGAGTATAACTTTAACAAACAGTTGGCATAAGCACCAAGGGATAAATTGCCAAGTATCGTGTAGTACATTTTATTCTTTATTCTGTCCAGCTTTCTAAAATGCATCTGTGCTATATAGACAGGCTTTATAGAAGTTTAATCCTCATGTGACCTGTCATGCATTGAAAGTGTAGATTGTGAATTTGGGTATGGAAGTCAGTGGGCCCTGAAGAATTCTACAGCCATTAATTTTAATGGGTCAAAATTGCTGTGATGCCCATTGACATCGATGGGAATCCTGATATTTATTATTAATGTATTATGGTCCATGTCACAAGTATCTATTTATAAATTCTCCTCTATAATTTACATCATGAAATGACAAAGATTTGAATTAGTAAAAAGGAAAACATCTCCTTTCTGAGGATTTCGGCAAAGTATTCTCTGGAAACTCAGGCCTCTTCCAAGTTTACTGCAGCCTCCCTCTCTAAGGCCATATATTTAATTGTATTGTTACATTCAATTTCTTTTTCTGTCAGTTCCATTTTGCTGCTCTGAAAATATATAGTAAGAATGTTTCAATGGACATGTAAATGTGCTAACACATACCTTAAAGTGATTCAATGCAACTATCTTTATCACCTTCAATAGAACTTCACCTTTGGGAACATTCCTTGTGTTACAAATACCGATACTTTGTGACTCTTGCTTCTGGGAATCTGGAGCTACCTTTCAAAAGTATATGGAATATTTCATGCAAACAGCAAAGGGGATATTGTGCAACAAATAAGCTGAGAAGTTATATGCTACCTATTAAGGTTCATTAATGGAGCGGCAAGTGTTGCTCAAGTTAGCAAGGAGCTGCTCCTATCATATAAAAATAGACTTAGATTATGGACACATGGCATTCATAAACCTTCAAACTGAAATTCCTATACACAGTCCTGAGAACTGCCATTGCAAAGTTCGTTAGTGGATAAGACATTGTAGCACTATGAGCCACACTATCAAATGCCTCTCTTTTGTGTGTGTTTATAGGAGATCAGATACAGCATGGGTTCAGATTAGAGTTTAAGTCACAGTTGTGGGTGAGTAGTCAGGAGGGATGGATCTCAAGAGAATTGGGCCTGAGGATGAAGGGATGTTCACAATTTACATTCATATTTCATATTTCCTTACAACATAGAAGGAGGCCATTTGACCCATTGAGAGTATGCCAATAGAGCAATCCCAATCTCCCACTAACTTTCCCTGTAACCTATTCCTATCAACTCCCCCTAGATTCTCCCACCTATCTACGCTAAGAGCAATTTACAGTGCTAATTAGCCTACTAAGCCACATGTCTTTGGGATGTGAGAAGAAACTGGAGCACTCAGGGAATCCCACTGGGTCACAGAGAGAACGCACAAACTCCACTTGGGGAGCACTGGTGGTCAAGATTAAACCTGATGACTGGAGCTGTGAGACTGCAGCTCTACTAGCTGTGCCACTGTGCTACCCTAAGATGTCAGCTAGTGGGAATCAGGACCCTGATGACTGGACAAGGACTTCATGGGTGGAGCATGGGTTGCAATAAGTTAATTGGGGCTAGGCGAAGGTCAGGAAGTTGATTGGTAGCTGTGGTGGAGGGAGAGGATTAGACAACAGGTCAGTGGGATGGGGACTGGGCAATGGACCGGTTGGTGATTTAGTGAGGGAAGGTAAAGCAATTTGATGGGGGCTTGGGTGGCAAATCTTTGGACAATGGAGGAGTTGGTTGGACAAGTGTCATATATTGAGATGTTTGTGACCGGATGGGCCCAAGGAAGAGACACAATGATGGGTGCATTTAACTTAAAGTGGACCTACTTGAGATGGGGGTTCCTCGCAAGGGACTTAGCCAGAGACCTGATCAGACTAGCCCCTTTGAAATAACTACAAAGCAGGTCTAAGGACTGCTCTGAATGTCTCTTTCTGCACGATTACCATTCATGAACCATCCACAGATGGTCCAAAATCAGGGAAGTGGTAGGCAGACCTATATTACATGTTGTAGGATGCCACTGGACTGAATGAGGCATTAACAAATCAAATGCACATGGAGCCTGGAAAGAAATTCAGGGAATGTGGAGAATACAGTGAATCTACAATGTTCCTTTGTAATTGATTTTTTCTTGAAATTAAATTTCATAGAGCAAAAAGTTCTAACTGACAATTTCTAGGCTGCTGTCCTTGTAATGGTTTTAACATGTTATTCCTTGTTTTGCCAAAATAGTAAAAAGCTATTTTTGGTGGAATGTATAATGACTGATTTTATCTTAAATTATAAGATTAAATTAGAATTATAAAATTTTCCTAAATTTGGCCTAACTCATGTAATTGGACAAATTGCAGGCACATCTCAGAAACTGGCTGTGGAGGTAGGCATTTTTGGATGGGATTAGAAGATAAAGCTAGTGCCTAATGATTCACTTGCAGTGATCACTTGAGTTGTGTCTTGTACTGCTGATGTTCCCACTGCACTGGCTTTTGGTGTGGCCCCTTTGGAATTGTCTGCAACAATTTAGAAAGTTTTTTTAAATTTTACCTTGAGTCCACAAGTTATTAAGTTTATTTTGCTAGTCATTATATCTCCCAATTACAAGTGCTACTTCTGTTACAAAATATAGAAGGCAGAGTGCCACAAAATATAGAAGGCATAGTGGGTGTAAAGGTTTCAGTCATCTTGAAAGTTGTTCTAAAATCAGGCTAAATGGGATAATGTCATTTTCAAGACAATTCTCAATAGACTGCATGCTTTTCTTAATTACTCCATAATCATAAAATGCTCTTCACATGATCCCAAAAAATGCAGCAACTCCCTTCTCATCACCTTCAGCGTTCAAGTGCTCAGTAACTGAATACAGGTTATCATTCACATTTTCCTTGGAGGAAAATTTCTTTACAAAAGTCACAGATGCCCTTAATGCTTCCTAGGAGAAAATCAATTGCTGAACTTTCTGCCTGTTTCCCCTTTACATTTGACAGTTATTCCAACAGACATATCTGCCATTATGGCTTTAAGCTCCATTTTGCACCATCGTGAAACAAAACCTGTTCAACCAGATTGCTCTTCACATATATACTTGCTCAAGTGCAAAAAATAAGGAACTACAAAGACATTTTATTCTGTTAATTTCTACCAGATTTGATACTGGAATGCATAAAAAGGTATTGCTCGGATCTTGTAATTACATTCTACTAAATGTATTGATTAAAGGTTGTGTAAGCACAAGAAAGGGAAGGAGTACTTGAGAGGTCAAAGACGCAACATATTTGGTTAGAATTAGAAACAAAAGAGGAGCTTATACACTAGGTCACAGAGCAATGGAAAGGAGATGGATAATCATTTATATGTAAATTACAGAACAATGTTAGAATACAAGAGTAATGATAATGGGAAACTTCAATTATTGTAATGTGCATTTGGAAAATGTCACTATAGAAAGCAAGCAGGGAAGAATTCCTTAATTGTGTACCAGAAGGTTTTAGAAATAAATAAAAGGAGACAGTTTCGGATCTGGTTCTGGAAAATGAAGTGTTTCGATAGATTAGCATGCAGGAAATATTGTTAGATTTAGAATAATAAAGAAAAAAGATAAGAAAAAATCATAAGTAAAAGTCTCCAAACGATGTAGGGCTAATTTCAGCAAATTGAGAAAGCATCTTGTGAAGGTGGATTGGATTGGAATCGAGGTTTGTTGAGTAAAACAGCGCATGAGCAATGGACATCCTTCAAAGAGAAGACAATTTGAGCATCAACCAGAAACATTTGCACTGGGGAAAAGAATGGCAATTTGATTCTAAAAATACAGGGATTGCAATGAAACAGAATAAAGACACTTATGAGATTGATAAAGTAAAAGATTGAAAACCAAAATAAGAGGGGTAAAAGAGACCTTATAGTTTAATGGGGTTGAAAGAGAATTGAAAATACATTTAAAGGAGCAATGGCTGATCAGAAAACGGAAAGATTTTTCTATGGAGAAAGAGGTCATGGATGTGTTGTTTTGAATTCTCAGCATCCAGCTTCACTGATAAAGAGGACGCTGGCAGTGTCAGTAAAGAAGACAGCAGTGGATAATTTAACTAGAACAAGAAATAGATGAAGTGAAGGTCCTTAATAAATTGGTAATGCTCAAAGTAAGAAAAGTTACCTGATCAAGATGAGATGCATCCTATGTTTGCTGAGTGGAGGGGCATTGTTAAGTTCTGGCCATACAATGCTTTTAAAACAGCTGAACTATCTCCTGCTCTGTGGCCATTCTTCTCCTTGTGTAGTTCTTCACAGACTCAGCCACAGATGGGACTGGAGCTCAGGTGTTTGGGGGCGGGGTAGTTTTGGATGTGGTGTCCTTCTTCCACTGATTATACTGGGTTTCTACATTCTCCCAACAAGTTTTCAATCCTCCCCAAATGCTCTTTCTCTATTTTGAATGATCATGGGCTAGGAATTTCCATGCGTCATTGAGAAAGTTATGCTTTGATGTTAACCTTGAATCATCTCCTCTATCTATCTGGTAATTTATTGCTGTGACGGATCTCACAATGGACTGTCTGCTTCAGGAAGCTACTGTCAGGCATGCAAATGTCATGGTCTACCCATTGAAGTCAACTGCATATCATAGGGCCTCAGTCCTGGAAATGTTGGCCTGGAAGAGGACCACAAATCCTGATAGTGGATTTGGAGGATTTTGTGAAGACACATTGATGGTACTTCTCCAGTGATTTGAGGTACCTGCAGCAGGTAATCCATGTCTCTGGAATGTACAGGAGGGCAAGGATCACTGCTGCTCAGTATACCACAACCTTTGTGCCAGGTTTGAGGTCTTGATCGCTTCTGCCAAGCCAACACCAAATATGAATTAAACTCCAACTAAACCAACATTAAAAGGGTAAGGCAGCTGTACTGTAAAAGGAGCTGTGTAACTCATTGCTTCTGATGGCTGACTAGGATATAAACCTTGGTCAAATAAAAACTGATAAATAAAAATAAAAATAAGCATGTTATAAGGAACCAACAAGACTTTTAAATTAAGTTTTAAAACAGACTGTGAGCTAAAGGAAGTACAGGAGTTATTCATGCAGAGACATAAATGTGGGAACTATATACTGACCCAAGCATGGGGAATATATACTAAACCCAAGGAAATAAATAGAGTAAACATACCACGCAATGACATGCATTCATTTAGATTTAACTGCCTACTTTCTTCATTAAACCCCTGCAAACTGGCTGTCACCAAGCTTTACAAATCAACTCACAAGTTTTAAACTCAAATCCACAAATTTTAAGCTTTAAATTCCTGTGCGTTAATATATCTGATGACCTGTCCTGGACCTCATACATAAACTCAATCATAAGGAAAGAGTTCCAGCATCTTTACTTACTAAGGAGGTTAAGGAGGTTCAGTTTGTCAACAAACACTCTAACAAACTTCAACAGATGTACTGTTGAAAGTGTCCTGACTGGTTGCGCCATGGTCTGGTATGGCAATTTAAATGCGCAGGAACGTAAGAAGCTACAGAGAGTAGTGGACTCTGCCCAATACATCATGGGCACATCCCTCCCCACCATCGGTAGTACCTAGAGGAGGTGCTGCCTCAAGAAGGCAACATCCATCATCAAAGATCCCCACCATCTGGGCCACGCCATCTTCTCACAGCTACCATTGGGCAGGAGGTACAGAAGCCTGAAGTCCCACACCAAGAACAGCTACTTCCCTTCAACCATTCGGTTCTTGAACCAACAGGTACAACCCTAATTACTACAGTTTAGCAATATATGACCACTTTGATCACTTTGCACTAAAATTGATTTTATTTTATTTTTGTTCTACTTGTGTTCTTTCTTGTAAAAATCATGTATAATTTATGGTTAATATATGTTTTTCTTGTGAATGCTGCTTATATGATGCTATGTGCCTGTGATGCTGCTGCAAGTAGGCTTTTTATTGCACCTGTGCATACATGTGCACATGACAATAAACTTGACAATAAATAACTACAAGGTTTGGATCTGTCCCCCATCACCTTTAACATCAAAGTTATCACAAAGTTAAATTCAGTCACCATCCTTTCAAACTGGTGATAAACTCATAGAATCTTTTTTTGTGATAATGGTCAAACATCAAAGAGAATGACATTTCTTTGTTGAAATGTAAGAACAGATACTGAGTGAGCACTTGAGTGAGTGGTGTTTGAAATCAAATACAGTTAAAAAGAACTGTGCATCCGAGTAGTGTTTAAAGTTAAAAAGAACAGTGTGTTATAAGGGCTGGTGAACTTATGTAGTATTTGCAAAGACACATGAAGAATATTGAGTTTTATTGCTTTGTGAGCCTTGACCAGTTTTACTGAACCTTGGAATTATGTTACCGGAATGGATGTGAGGTTCACCCACCTACACCTTAAGGAATACAGGCTTGATGCCAGTAGCTGGTGAGATGCTACCAACTTTTGGTAGTTTGTCTAACTGCTGCTGAAAAGCCTACTCTGACCCTATGTCATCTAAATAGTTCAAAAGTTATATCAAAAAAATTTCTATGACTGCCTTTGAGTCGTGTGGTTTAGATATCTGTTCTCCAAAAGCTCAAAGTGTTAAGAGTTATTGTTAGGCAATACTAAATAGGCGCATGAGAATTTTCTTGCAAATTATTCTCTGTATTCTGCTTTAACCTTCTGCTCAATTGTAAATCAATAAATGGAATTAATTTGTTCAATTTGACATTAAGAAGGAGAAAACTGTATTAGCTTAGAGATTACAAACTGAAAACATGTCACGGTAACTAACCACTTTAAGCTGTTTGATGGGCAAGGCTTTCATTCCCGTCAGGAATTAATTAAACGCAGGCACTTGAAATTTATTCTATCCTCTCTAATTCAATACACCATTAAACCCCCTGAAAGAAAGGAAGGGAAAGCAAACATATTAACTTGGTTTCTCAACTAATAAATGGCTTACCTGAAATAAACATTAAGGCAGAGCCACTGAGGATAACAAGGAAATATATTAGCCTAATGAGAACATCTACAGGTCCTGGATTAAGTTATTTTCCTCAGCATGCATATTGATACATTGATCACAAATAACTGATCAGGGTTCTCTTCATTGAATCACATGATTTCTATATGCAAGAATGAATTCATACTGCACTTAAGAATAATGCACCCGCATATTCTCATTCAGACTGGACTCTCTCTCTCTCTCTCTCTCTCTCTCTCTCCCTCTCTCTGTCTCTGTCTCTGTCTCTGTCTCTCTCTCTCTCTCTCTCTCTCTGACCTTCCTTCCATGCAGATAGATGGATGACCAATTGCTTGGCGCTAATGGACACTAATAAGTGCAGGAAATAGAAAAGTCATCTTGGAATAAGAATTGCCCTTCTTGGAGACCATTTTCTGAGGATTGTACACTTAATTCTTGATTTATATCGGTCTGACCTAAGGTTGTCAGATGCTGTGATACAAATGTTATTGTTCATCTTAGTCAGCACACTAACTCAAAACAAATCAATAAAGAACATCAAAGAATATAACTGGACTGCTCCAATGATGGTTGAAGGAAATACAGAATTTATTAATGTTCTTTATCAATGAATTTCTGTTGCTAAATCATATGAGCAACATTGTTGGCCAGACATAAACGTTTGGGGAAGAGCATGGATATACAGAGAGCAAACTGTGGGATAGTCAGGAGCTGCAGTTTCTGATCTTTTTCAAATTGGTCATGCCTTCAGGTTGACTTCCACTCTCCATTTCTAATGAAAATGGGACATGCAGAATATTAAAGTGTTAATACCTTTGTACTTAACTTTCGCATGATGCACAAGTGCTCCACTCCATTTTAGTGGGTGCATTTGTCCATACAGGTGGCAGCATCTGAAACTCTAGAGTTTGAATCTACTGATGACATCAGAACCCAATAAGAGTTTATTGTTCAAGCGCATGTTTAACACTTAGTGTCAGCCTAGCTAGAGAAATCTGGCACTATACACATGGAGGCTAAAAGAGGGCCGAGAAAGGCCGTGAGCAGCAGAAATGCCATGAATTTGCCACTGCCCTTAAATACAATTGTTTCTAGCCTTCAACCACCAACAGCCCTTTAACCTGGTCCCAGCTATGGTCTTCTGCCACAGCTCCAGCCAGCTTTTGGACCTTTACTTCAAGGTTCAAGCTTGAACTTCGATGAGTTGAGTCTCAAATCAGAAAGGCCAACCAGTTGCTTTGCCTTGCAAACCTCACACTGACCTCTTGTGTCAAGTTTAAATTAGGACTCATTTTTTTAAATCAGTCAAGCAGCTTACAAATATAAATAAATTTTTCACAATTATAGAAGCTGAACTATTTTTAGAATTATATTGTTTGAGGCAACTGCAAATAAAATAAATTAAATATGTCACGTCATTGATTTAAAGGTTATTTTAATTGAACCTGGGAACTCCCAGTTCCCATAAATTTTATATATTGCTGTATATTGCTGCCGCACTCCTGATTAAATTTTCTACAGACTGCAGAATCTGTTTAATAATTCAATTTTATTTTCCTTTCTTTTCAGAATGCAGATGGTATATTTTGTATTAAAAATTCAACAAGATAAAAGCAATTTTGATTAAAACTACATATTTTTTTCCTTTTCCTTGTCGATTGGTCAGAAGTGAGTGAGTTGTGTAAATAATATATAACAGCTAGAGGTGATTTATAATTTGCTCTGGTGCTTTGGATTAATGTTCTATTTCTTTACCAGTGCTGTGTAGGGAGAATTTTCTGAGCTTGTATTCTGGTTAAGAGGCCACAAAATCAGAAATTTCTGTGCAATGGCACTGCTCGGTAAGTAAGGCTTCACCTAACTCCCAGATAAAATATAGCTTAAATGAAATTCCTTGCTTCTTTTGCTTTTTTCCTCTATTAAATATTAATCCATTTGTTACAGAAATGATGGTGCCAATTTTAACTCTCGGCCTAGTCCTGGGCTGTTGAGTTTTGGACTATGATGTAAACTCCCTCACTGAGTGAGGATCCTCGGTAAGCTTCTGTTGCGTACCAAAGGTTTACACTTCTCAGTAAGCAACAAAAGCGAGTGTGGTTCACTGCTTCCCCTGGCCACTGCTATGAACCTCTGCTGTTTCAGCCTTCCACTGGTTGCCTTTCCTCCTCAATCCCATCCCTGACTTTGGTTTCCCTCTTCCACAGACTGCCTGGCCCATTCCCATGGATCCCCAACTGCAGCCTCCTGCCAGCACACTCCTGCACCCATCTGCTGGTGAGACTTCGGGAGTTTTTAATTATATGGGAAGCTGCTGTTAAGACTGACAGGCCCTCCAATCCCCTGGAATTCTTTGGTGCTCTGGCTGCATTGGAAGTTGTGAGCACCTTGCACAACCTCCCGGGAATGAGATGTCAGTTCATGACTCACCCTGCTGCAGCAACAAAACTGAGTGAGATTCCTACTGGATTTGCTGGTCTATGACAAACCTGCCCATCGGTAAACTTCTGAGGTTTATTGGAAGCAGGATTGCATGACTTAATGTAAAGTGAGATCTCCTTCTTGCTAAGCTCACTGCTGGAGTACCCTGAATTACCTTTGTGAGTTAAACAAACTATACACAAACATTAGAACTTAGAAATTCAATTCCATAATGCATGCCTTGTATCTGCTGCAAACTGAGGTGTAAAATTGAGGCACAAGACACTGCAGCTGCTGGAATCTGGAGCAAAGAACAAATTTCTGGACAAACTCAGCAGGTCAGGCAGCATCTGTGGAGGCAAAGGAATAGCTGATGTTTAAGCTGAGATCCTGTATCAGGACTGAGAGTGTAGAGGACAGATACCCTGCATAAAGAGGTGAGGGGAGGGGTGAGGCAGGATCTGGCATATGTGGAGAGAACAAAGGGCTTCAGTTTCTGGAATCTGATAATTAAGGAAGGTGATAAGAGGAACCAGGTATGGGAGGGATGATGACCAGGGATGTGGGAAGATATAGGAGACCCAGTGGACTGTGTGTGTGGGTGAATGGCAGATTGGACCAGGTGGGGGAAGGGAAAGAAACTGGGTAATGGAGGGCTGAGGGGACGTTGGAAGGGTGGGGCGGGCTTGTGGTGAGAGAACTGAGGTGGACCAGAAGGAGAGAGAAAGGAACACAGGAGATGCAGGTTACCTGAAACTGGAAAATTCACTGTTCATACCTTTGGATTGTAGAATACCTAGGCAGTACATGAAGTGCTTTTCTTAAAAGAGCAGTGTAAGGAGGTGTAAAATTGATTGTTAGGACTTCCTAGAATACATTGCACATTATATGGCTTAGAATCCCAAGTATTTATAATACTGAGTATGCAACAGTGATATCAATCAGTGTGCAATCCATGTTTTAATGTTGCTGCTGTGATATCAGACCTCGGACACATAAAGAGATATATGGACTTCAAACAGAAAAGCAACCCTTCACAGAAAGAACCATTATCACTTGAGCACTCATTAAAGTATCAGATCTTACCCATATCTTTTCAGGGAAGTCCTGTGGTGAAGACATCAATGGGCATGGTTCAAATCCAATGATGGATCAGATTTATGAACATCCTAAGGGTGTTGTTTCCACTGTTTTCTTTTGGGGAGGGGATCTGAATATTCCAAGTTTCTCCCTGAGCTCCACCTCTGCCATTTGACGTGCAGTGCAGAGCTGGAGACAAAATTCTTGTACCCATCATGGCACATCAAATTACCTCAAACCAGCCTACTACTTCCAGCTGCTGTTCCAGTTGAGACTGGCCAAAACCGGTCATCAAGCAGGTAAGTTTGTGGTTTATGCTGCTGCCAAAATTACATGGTGCTAATATGTGTAATGATGCTACCTATGAGTACAATGCCTTGTGTTTCACGTGTGCAGAAAAGTTATTCCATGGTGACTCCATATGAAGCATAGAAATCCAGTGCACAGTCTTTTTAATATATGATTATATGCAACGGAGAACTTCTAGCCCTAGATCTCTAAATTAATTAAAATGGCAAAGTAGTCTCTTGCATTTTAAGTGTTTCTCATCATATCTCCTCTTATTTTTGAAACACTATGTCTGACATTATTTGAATTGCTCTTTAAAATACTTAACCAGGTAAGAATTTACATCTTCCTATCAAACTTCAACTTGTCAGATTCTGAAGGGCACATTTCAGGCTTCCAGAATTTTCTGCTTTGAGACAAATATTCCATAATTCATGCTTTTTTCGGTATTAGCTTACACAAAACATATGCTATATGGTCACAGGAAAAGTGAAACAAAGCCAATAACAAACAAGAGCAGAGGTAAAATTACAACTGATTGAAGACAATGACAAGTTACTCTGAAATCATCACTGCAGAATAATGTGGTTACATGTTTCAGAGCAACATATGGTAAGGGGACAATTTGCATCACTAAAGGAGAATGATAAAGGAATTAGTTCTTATTTCATGATCTGAAACAAGCGGCAGCACTCTGCCTGGAGTATTACTACAAAGACATGAACACTGAATTTCCTATTATTTTTGTCACTGTGCCACTGTAGCTTCATTGGAAATACACCACATATCTGCTTTGTGTGTCACTGGGATCTCTGAACTGGGATTAATATAGAATGAGTGTAAATAGGCAGTTGATGGTTAGTGTGAACTAAGGGAGGGGGGGCAAAGGGCATGTTTCTGTACTGTATCTCTCTATGAAGAGTTGCAGTGAGGTTATGGTTCTACAGTAGCTGAGTGTCCAAGTATAGCATATATGGTTTACTTAATATTGGGTGCATTTCCCTTTAAATATTATACTATGTCACCAATGGCTTTCTATGTAAATATTATTAAATTGTGAGTATTGAACTGACTGGAATCAGTTGCATATTTGAAAGTAAACATAGAACAAAGAAATGCTTTGTCCTTCTCTGTAATTTCTTTTGGTTAATGAAGTACCTAATTTAAATTACAGGCTATCCTCCAGAATATTATGAGTGATATTGATACATAGTATCAGAAATACTGGTTAATGAAACTATGAAATTTAGTCACTATGCTTAAAAGGTAAAATAGCACATGAATACAGTATACACTGAGAATCAGCATGCTCTGTGATTCAAAAAAGATACTACATCATAGAATAAATGAAAACGCTTGAGTTGTTGAATTTCCAGGCAAGTAACCTACTAAAGAATGGAGACTGTGGAGAAAAATGTTTACACTCTATTTTGAGCTGATTATGCAAGATAAATCAAAACAGATGAAAGTAACAATGATATTATATTTCATTGTGTGCCAAGGGCAGTGAATTGTACCATAATATAAAAATTCACAGAGTAGATGAGATGGCCATGCAAGGTCTGAGACTGGGTCAGATTCAGAGTACCAGCTGAACACAGTGTCCCTGGTGTCAACGAGATCAGATATAGTTACACAAAGATATTGGAGCATGGCCAACAAATGGCATTTCAACATGTAACATCCTCCCAAAGCAAGCCATCAGCTTTAAGGCAGTGCAGTTAAAATGTACAGGTCATATGCCATCAATGCCCAACAAGACTATACTGAATACAACTGGGAAATGTTTTCTGGAGCTGGTGAACCTAAAAAAAATCAGAAGAGGTATGAGATGGAAATCCCCATCTTCAACATACAGAAACTTAATTGGACCACCAATATAAATACTATGGCTACAACAGCAAGTCAGAGGCTGGGTATACTGTGACAAGTGACCTGACAGTGATTCTTCAAAGCCTTTTCACCATCAACAACGCACAAGTGAGGCATGTGATGAAATATTCTCTACATGCTTAGATGTATGCAGCTCCACCAGTATTATCTAGAATAAAGCCAGCATCTCAGACTGCATCCTATACTGTATATTCACTCCTTCCATCACCACCACAGTACCTGCAGTGTGGATCATCTATGAAATGAAATACAGCTCACTCAAGGCAACTACATGATTTCTACTGCCCAGAAAGGCTGATAGCACAAGGGAACATATGCTGGTTTTATCCAAGTCAGATACCATCCTGACTCAGAAGTACCTCACTGTTCCTTCAATATCTAAATCCTTCATCTTCCGATTCAAAGATAAAGTCATAGAAAATTTAATGTCACGGGACTATCTTCACTGGACATACTGTGGTAGTTCAAGAAGGTTACTGCCCACCACTAACTCAAAGATAAATCCTGACCTTGTCAGTAAAGCTTTCATCCTTGTAAAATAACTTTTAAAATCTATTTTAAAGTACAGGAATACTCTGAACATTTTATAACCTATGTAAAAACTCAAGAGAAATTCAAACTCTTTAAAAGGGTGAAAATTGCTTTCTCAGTTACGGTTATTGAATCACTCAAGGGCTTTCCTGGCTTCTGGTATATTTTCAAAATCTTTTAACAATCCTTGACAGTGTTTGCAATTTCCTGCTTCTAAAAAGGATCTGCAATGATTCATCTTTCAGCAGACATTACCTTAAGGTCCTTTCCCATGTTATGAGGTAGGTCTCTTGTCACTTGAAATTTGATTTCATGGCATTCCTGCTTTTATAGAAATGCACAACATTTCTTTGGGTACTTAATCAAACATTCAATGTCACCATTTGTTATTCTCAGCAGCATTATATCACCATGGAAGCAACTAATCAAATAACCTACTTCCTTAAAAAATGGCAACTTATATTTTATTGCCATTGAGACATATAGCATGGAAACTGGTCCTTCAGCCTGCCAAGTCCATGACAATCACCGAGCACCCATTTACACTGATCCTTCACAATTCCCATTTTATTCTTCCCACATTCCCAAGAACTCCCCTAAATTCTAACATTCATCCATACAATAGGAGCAATTAACCTACCCACACACATGTCATTGGGATGTGGGGGGAAACCAAAGCACAAGAAGAAACCTAGAGAAAAACAATGTCGTCAAAGGGAGAGCATGCAAACTCCATAGAGAGAGCACCAAAGGTCAGGATTGAACCCAAGTCACCGGAACTGTGAAGCAGTAGCTCTACTACGCGTGCCGCTGTGCTACCTCTGTAGTATACTCTGTACAACTTTGAATTGTAATTAAATGGCTTGTAGTCTAATATTGTAATCTTGTGTATAATTTTCCTTCTTTGCATTAAGTAAGTTTGGGGGATTTATGAATTAAAGTTAACCATGATAAAAAATAAAATTTTCAAGGGGACAATTGATACCTATCAGATCTGCCATGATGAAATCTTGTAAATGCAGGGCAAGTGAAGGGCAAGTAAGGCACAAGTGATGAAAATTTCTGTGCAGTTTTAACTGTGCTGATTCAGTCAGCAGTCAGTATTATGGCATTAACTTAGCTTGAGGCTGAGAAAAGCTCTATTATTTCTTTCTGCTGGACATTTTAAAATTAGAATCCTCTTGCTTCAGAGCAATTGCAGCAGTACATCTTGGAATGAACTCTCAAAAATCTTATGCATTTTTAAAAAAATATAAAACTCCAGGCTATATATGTTTTGTGCTACTTCACGGGTGAAAGTACATAAGCAAAAGCCAGAGTTTTTTGAAAATATTAGGTAATTTTCCAAACATGCACAAAACTAAATAGTGGAAACTTGTAATGGTCACTAACTTTCAAGGTGAATCCTAAGATATATTGTCAAATCTTTGTTGGGTGTGCTAATCCAGAAAATGTACTGTAATCATTGTAAAATTATGAAATAATAAACATAAATACAACTATGCCTCATTTTAAAGCCCCAGATTATGAAAAATAGTTAAAACAAAGTCTGTACTGTCTTTGCCTTTTATTTGCTATAAATCATTTCATCTTGTCTCATTATTAAAGATTTTTGTGTCTTTATATAATTGGTATTGGTTTATTATTGTCACTTGTACTGAGGTACTTGTTTTGCATACCGTTCGTACAGATCAATTCATTACGCAGTGCAGATACATTGAGTTAGTACAGAGTGCATTGAGGTAGTACAGGTAAAAAAAACAGTACAAAGAATAAAGTGTCATAGTTACAGGGAAGTGCATTGCAGGTAGACAATAAGGTGCAAGGTCACAACAAGGTAGATTGTGAGGTCAAGAGTTCATCTCAATATTGCATTGTACAACAAGATTTTGTATTACAAAGTGGTTTCCAGGAACTCATCCCTTTCATAATATGTGAATGCATATGCAGTTATTATGCATACAGGTAATATAGGTAAGATATCCCAAGCTCATAGCATCGGCTGGGTTTCAAAGGTGTGGTTTATTTCTCCTTTTACATATACATACCATTCAAGTAATCATGGCTGATGCATAAATTAATTCTGTCTTCTTATTTTATATATAACTAAATCAAAATCTATCATTCCCACACGAAAGTAGGGCTGGACATAACCAATCTGTTAGCTGAAAAATTGCAGGTGACATTTTCCAGTGAGCCACCTGGACATGCAAGATCTCAGTGGTATATAGTCTGAGCACATTTATCCCATAGTGTAAGTTCTGTAAGTACTCATAAATGCAAGCTTTGCACAACCATTTTATACAATAAAATTCAACCTATTAAACAGAGCTAGTGCACGGTTAATCCCTCTGTTAAATTGTCACACAGAGAAATAAGATACATGTTTTAAGCTACCACGTTCAGTTATCCCCAACAGTGACTGTCACCTTACTGGGCTAGTTTGTTCTTTATGTGACCTGTGGTTCACGTCTTCCCCCTGTACAAAACCTGCTGCTGAGCCATCCTTCAAAGTGAAGTAGTCCATGAGCTCCATCAGGCCTCAGGCAGCAGAGCCTGTGACCCAGCCTCCAGACCACCCTCTGCTGTCAAAGGCCTGCTTAACTGACCTAAAAGATCTCTGATGGGCTTGCAAACAGTTAAATTAGATCTAAACAATTAAAAGATATAAACGACTAAAAATTTATTACGTTTTACTTTGAAAACATTATACAAATTTAAGAAGTTAAATTCACTTAAAAACAGATTTAACTGATGACAATTAATTAAAAATGTTTGGAACAGGCATTCAGATGCACTGGTGTCTGATCTCCAGCATTTTCCCTGGTCCTATGCTGTAAGGCACAGGCACTATAGTCATGGACACACTGACCAATGAGAAGCATCCTGCTGGCAGTTGTGTTAAAACTGCCAGCAAATGGGTAAGATAAGATAAGATAAGATACCTTTATTAGTCACATGTACATCGAAACACACAGTGAAATGCATCTTTTGCGTAGAGAGTCCTGGGAGCAGCCCGCAAGAGTCGCCACACTTCTGGTGCCAACATAGCATGCCCACAACTTCCTAACCCGTATGTCTTTGGAATGTGGGAGGAAACTGGAGCACCCGGAGGAAACCCACGCAGACACGGGGAGAACATACAAACTCCTTACAGACAGCGGCCGGAATTGAACCCGAGTCACTGGCTCTGTATAGCGTTATGCTAACCACTACACTACCATGCCTACCCTGGCAAGTATATTTCAGCCCAATATTCCTATTTTTGCAACTCATCAAGCAACAAGGAAGTAAAAGATCATGTGCCATTCTGTATAACCAACTTCTAATGCTCATTTTGTCTCATAGAAAATCTGTTTTTATTCCAAAGCTAATTGGCTTGTTGGAGAGCTGATTCAACCTAGCATATTGCTCTTCCATTATGCACCCTCTGACCTCAATACCATTCTCAATTTATGTTTCTAATCCAAGGTTCTCTTCATTATACATTTCCCAATGGCATGATGTTCACTTATAGTATATCTGAATACTTCAGGAAGATCTCTCTTTGTTATCTTTTATCCAATGCAAACCTTCACAGTTTCAGTAGACTTTTCTTTCGATGAAGTGGGATTTTTTCGTAGCCCTCCAAATGATCTTTGTCCCAATAACTCGTGTTACACTAGTCTTTCTAAATGAGATGGGTACAGTGTTTCTAAAAAGGCCATTATGATTTTCTGGCTTTGTCAATATTTGTACTTCCTTTGTTTATCGGATCATACAATTGTCTTGTCTGATGATTGCACTAAGCTAACCGCAATGTATCTTAAGGTCCCTCTTGTGTATTGTACCAACAACTGATACATCGCAGTTTCCAATCTCTTCTTTGTAGATTAATTTTCATTCATCCACACTAAACAACCATTTCATATTTTTAATGCAGAATAATGTTTTGTGCCCTGGTTTTCCGCTTCATTTTGCTTCTGAATTATCTTCTAAGGGAAAGTCGTAATAAACATGGTCAATAAAGAAAAACAATTACGAGCCATGAAAGTGCCAAGACTAACACATTATGCACATTATAATTAGGGCGACAGCTCTGTTGCCTTCACCTTCACAAGAGCCTATAGAATAAAGAGTACAAATGAAAATTGCCTGGTATCAGTCTGCTTTCATTCTTGTAAATTTGATTTCAGGCACAATCTTTATGTCAAGAAACCTGAGGCTTTGCAGCCATTTTCTCCTCATAATCAGTACAAAACTAAGAACACAGATGCCTGCAGATCTGATGCAGCACTGAACCATTACTAATCTCCTGACCATCAAGAATGCTGCTCTGCTGATGAATTTCTACTCATTCTGACTGTAGTTTATTGCCAACAGCTCTTCTGCCTATAATGCTTCTTCCATGACATTCATCTTCAGTTATTACAGATGGAGGTGTGGTTGGGTTACAATTGTGTATTTTCTTGTAGATGTAGATTACTTCCACTACTCTTTGTGTACAACAGATGGTTTGATTAGCAAATTTCTTCCAGCACTTGAATTTCAACCTTTTCCATTCTCTTGTGTCCACAGCTTTTGGACCGGTACAAAAATTCTACGAGTTAGTTGGCTGTGCATCTAAATGTAATTTTATACATTAACATTAATACAACTGTCTGACATTTTTGCCTACATTCTGAAAGTAAATCAATTCTGGAAGTAAATCATTCTGGAAGTAAATCAATTTAATTGATCTTAACAGAAAGATGCATCATGAATATCTTTGCTTAAGTTATGGAATCATATACTGACATGGAAAAGCAGGATGCTCTTCAGCACTTCAAGCCTGTTTCACCTCTTTGAAAGAGCTGTGCCATTAGTGCCACACCCCTGTTCTTTCCTGATAGTAATGCAAATGCTTATACTTCAAGTGTTTACCCAATTTCCCTTTGAACAGCAATATTGAATTTACTTCCAGCTTGTTTCAGGTGATTCATTCTATAATAAGTGGCTGCATTAAAAAAAAATCCGATTGACACGTTTCATCAGGACTCCATTCACCAGTTCATTCCCTCCACTAACCGCAGTTACTCATTGTAGTTACTCACAGAGGTGATTCTGACAATATCTCCCAGACCCACAAAGTCTACCAGCAAGAAGGAAAAGAGCAGCAGGTGCATGACAACACTGCCAGCTGCTATTCCTCTCTACCAGGCTCAAGGACAGCTTCTATCCCACTGTTATAAGACTATTGAACGGTTCCCTTATACGATGAGATGGACTCCTGACCTCTCAATCTACCTTGTTATGACCTTGCACCTTATTGTCTACCTGCACTACACTTCCTCTGTAGCTGTGGCACTTTACTCTGTATTCTGTTATTGTTTTTACCCTGTACTACCTCAATGCACTGTGTAATGAATTGATATGGACCAACAGTATGCAAGACAAGTTTTTTGCTGTACCTCAGTACAAGTGACAATAATAAACCAATACCAATACCAAGTTGTGCATATTCTCACCTTCCGGCCCTCCATTGTCCCTGCGGCTAAATCATGGAGCTTGTGACATTGTGGGAGTACCCTCATCACCGGGGTTCACCACAATTTTTTCATGTTGGTTAGGGATGGGCAATAAATGCCAGCCTTACCAAAAATGCCTACATCCTGAAAATTAATAAATGACAAAAAAAGTTTGGACCTTCCCTTTGTCCAACCACAGTTGTTGTCAGGATCAGGTTGAGGGAAATCGTGAAAGAGGGGATAATTAAAACAATAGCGGTGGGGGTGTCATTTAAGACTGAGGTGTGTAGGGACTTCTTCTCACAGAGGGTGGTGAATATCTGGAATTCGCTACTGCAGAAGGTTGTGGAAACTGGATTGTTGGGAGTATTTAAAGAAGAAGTAGATACATTTTTGAATTGTTAGTGAAGTGAAGGCAATGGGGAGTCAGCACAGAAGAGGAGGAGGCCTGGGGCAGATCAGCCATGATCATATCGAAAGGTGGGACAGGCCTAGGTGTCAGTGACCTTCTCCTACTCCTATTTTTTTTATGTTGTTATGTTCTTATGAAAGCTCTGATGTCCACTAATATTGATCAGTTTATCACATTAAGGAATGTTCACAGACAGCAAACCCAGAAAATAAAAAGCACAATGTCTAACTGATACTTTAGACATTTTACAGTTCAGGAATTAGAGATTAGGGCAGTCACGAGTAAAAAAAGATAAAAATTGAAATATCACAAACAACAGTGGTAGTGAAGCAGTTAGCCTGACGCTATTACAGCACCAGCGATCGGGATTCAATTCCTGTCGTTGTCTGTAAGGAGTTTGTATGTTCTCCCTGTGTCTGCGTGGGTTTCCTCTGAATGCTCCGGTTTCCTCCCACATTTCAAAGACGTACGGGTAGGTTAACGTGGGTTTAAAATGGGCGGTGCGGACTCGTTGGGCCGGAAGGGCCCGTTACCGTGCTGTAAATAAAGTTTTTTTTAAGTTTTAAGTAATATCTAATAAAAATACTCAGTAGGTCAGGCAGCTGCAGCACAGGAGATGCAAAACCTGTCCTTTCACCTCTTTGCTTCCCACCATCTGGAGACCCAAACAGTCGTTCCAAATGAAGCAGTGTTTCACCGGAACCTCTTCCAGTCTGGTGTACTGCAGTCAATATTCACAATCTCCCCTACGCTGGAGAAACCAGACGTAGATTGTGTGATTCACAGAGCACCTGCACCCAGTCAACTGCCTACAAAAAACAAGCTGCTGGAAAAACTTAACGGGTCAGGCAGCATCTGTGGAGGGACCGTTTCAAGTCAAGACCCTGCATCAGGACAATTCCCCATCCCACTTTGACCTACCTATCAGTCTGTGGCTTCCTGCACCGTTACAATGAGGCCCAATGCAAGGTTAAGGAACAGCACCTCATCTTCCATCCGGACATGTTCTGGACTCATTATTGAATTCCCCAACTTTTGGTAACTCACTCCTTCTTTATGTTTGTATAAGAACTGGCCATTACTCGTTTCATCTCACCTTATCTTTATTTTACCCATCTCTTCCCTGATACTGAAAACTAGCTTGTTTTCTCTCTTTCCCATTTCTGACAAATGGTCTCAGACCTGAATTGTTAACTGTTTCTCTTTTCATAGACGCTGCCTGCTGGATGTTTCTACCATATTTTCTTCTTATTAAAAAGGCAATGATTTTCAAATATTTTTAATGCTTTGTGGAGGAGCAGGGGAAGCAATATTTGGATGCATGTACTTCAGAATTTGTTGTCAGTTAAGTGATGTTCTAACAGGAAATAATAGTCATTCAGCCATCTTTACAATCACAAAATTTAGTCCATTAACACCGGTAGTCCAGAGCGGGGTGAGCCTGGTTGGTGCTCTGCTCTGCAGACTTCAATTTACTGAAAGGGGTCTGAAGTGGCAGGTGGCCCCCTAATTATGCCCGGCTGCTGGGTAATCTTTTCACTGTTTTGGTGATGAACGTAGAAAATATGTTTGTTTCAAGTTAAATGAACTTCTCTCTATTCTAAATGCAAACATGAATCAGTTGATTTCTTGCATTCCTCCCAGTGTCAAATAATATGGGTTTCTCCATTTGCTGCCTCTTTTGATTTTCTGTGGCTATTTCCTTCTGTTTCTTCACAGTAACACAATAAATTGGTCCCTGTTAAGTGATTGCTGGAATGGAGCATGTCTATCTTTTCACTCAAATGGACAAATTGTGTGAGGAAATTATATGCTGAGTGGCAGCAGTGTTCTCACTTGGCTGTGAACCTTTTTAATTATCGCAGTAACCACTGAGCTTTGGATCCATTGTAGGACAAAGGAGGTGTTATTTTGTAGATTCTTGTTGAATACATAATGGTTACCAAGTGGTTAGATAATGTAAGGGGTGGAAGACCATGCCAGGATCATGGCAAGAGATGAAATACTTCTGCCTTTATTAGCGATCAAGATTATAGTGGAGAGGAATTTTAATATAAATCACCATTCTGTTTCAGGATCCCAGAATTTCTACCAAATATTATCACCGTTAAGGTCTAAAAGAGGTTTAATTAGAAGATCCACCAACAAAACCTTTGTAATGATCAGCCGAATTTAAACAATGAATGAAGTCTTTCCAGCAACACCCATATCCTGAAAACAGATAAGGAAATGGAAATCTCTCGAAATAGTGCAATGACTGCTCTCCCTGTGATTGTTCTGGTAGAATGTCTCTTGTCCTATATGACAGATTGTCCTGGATGAGTATGAAGCCATTTGAATTGAGTTTCTCAGAGGCAGCTGCTGCATCTCTGAAGCTTGGCTTGATTGAAAGCCTTTTATCATCGAGCTCTCAGGCTGAGAATGCACATAGCAGCTGCTGGGCAATGCTTCAGTTCACTTGGATCAAGCCTATTTCCAGGTCATTGCAGTAAAACAGAAGTCTATTTATGCAAAGCTGGGCATTTTAGTTTAAAAAATAAGCATCAAAAGACATGGTTGGATTTAATGATCAGTTTACAACTTGCAAATTAATATTTTAGTTTAGGTTATTTGATCAGTTAGCATGTGCTTTGCTTCTTTTGATCAATCAACAGTGGATTGTTCCCTTCTCAGGAATATTATTAGATCTAATGTGACACTGAGCAACATAATCAGATATCAGCACAAGTTTGTAGAGGATACTTCAGAACATTGAGCCTAGCTTGATGGAAGCACGGCCATCAATGACGGAGTAATAGAAATCAGGGTACACAGAGAACTGTAGGAGCAAGGAAAATTATAGAGCTTGATGTTGAAGGATGAAGCTATGGAGGATCTTGAACTAAAGATGAAAATGTTAAATCTAAAGAATTGCCACGCCACAACCCAATCCAAGGACACTAGAAAATTGATACAGTGCGAGATTAGCCCATGTCCATTTGACCAGAATGACACACAAAGTTTGTGCTCCGTCTTATCATTTTCAATTCAGCATCTAGCCAGCATAATCATAGTGAACAATTACATGAGTGTCTAGCTGCAGCTGAAGCTAAATAGCACTGCCTGAAATCACTGGTGGAAGTCATTCCACAGGATTTGGAAGCTTAGAGCAAAGCAAGGCAGAGCACAGAAGAAAGTGCCACCCCATTCTGGGAATGTGCTTCTGAACACTGTGGTGGATGAGGTGCAGAGGAGAGTAGCTTTTTACTTGATGGAACTCAGAAATCCTTGCAGATGAATAGTCAAGTGGGGATGGGAGGAAGTTGCAATTGGGGACAGTATTAGATGAAGCCCCATAGATTCTAATGGAACTTTAATGACCAAACACACATGGTTAAGTGATGTCAACAATATAGCCTTTCAAACTTGCTGCATTCAGTACATGCCCATCACTCATCTACCAGTAACATCTATCAATTCTGGCCCCTAATGAAAATGATATGCCCTTCATATCCCCACAGAATACTCAGGGATTCAGACACATGACAAGCATTAACATCTCACAGCTTCCACACTGTAACAGTATTAGGCATACTTTTCAGATACATCGCTAACAAGTTTCAATTTCTGCTGCTGCCGCCAAGTTTACACCACCTTCTCCTGCAAGAGAATGCTGGGTCTTCCATGAGTTTTTTTTAATGTTTAGCTCAACAATGCACATTGAATGGTGACATAATCTGCCTACTTGCCATACTTAATAGTGTGTGAGAACATCATATTTCCCAATATAGTGGACAGTGTGACACATGCAACAAAACCTCATAAATGCATCAGTCGCTATATTAGGATTAAATAAAGGGTGTCAAATTGCCAAATTTTGTGACCAATAAGTTTTAATAAATGTACCTGTGGGATGTATTGGCCAGGATACAAGGACAAAACTCCAGCCTTTTTTCAACAATGTGCCATGGGGTACTTTTCATCTCTCAGAGAGCAGAAAGGGCCTGGGTTTACCAGCTATTCCAAAGACAACACCTCCAGTAGTCTGGCATTTTATCCATGCTCCACTGAATTGTTAGCCTAGGTTATTTTGCTCTCAAGTCTCTGGAACTGGATGAATTGACTGGGACTTTCATACTGTAAAGGAATTTGATGGGATAGAATTTGTCAAATGTGTTCAGGAAAGTCTCCTTAATCAATATGTAGAGGTCTCAACTAGAAAGAGTGTGATACTAGATCTCCTCTTTGGGAACAAGACAGGGCAGGTAACAGAAGTGTGTGTAGGGGAACACTTTGGATCTAGTGATCATAATTCCATTAGTTTCAAGATAATTATGGAGAAGGATAGGACTGGTCCTCGGTTTGAGATTCTAAATTGGAGTAAGGCCAGTAAACTTAAGGTTGGGTGAGACTGGGACTAGATGACATAGGTTTAGGGTGAAAGGTGAAATATATAAGGGAAATCTGAGGGGAAACTTCTTCACTCAGAGCGAGGTGCAAGTGTGGAACGAGCTGCCAGCGGAACTGGTAGATGTGGGTTCAATTGTAACATTTAAGAGAAGTTTGGATAGGTACATGGATGGGAGTGGTTTGGAGGGATAGGGTTTGAGTGCAGGTAGGTGGGACTAGGCAGAAGATCAGGTCGGCATGGACTAGATGGGCTGAAGGGCCTGTTTCTGTGCTGTAGTACTCTATGACTATGAATCTGCAAATTTCTGACTTAGAGGTCAAAGTACTACCAACTGATCAACGATTGATAAATTATCATGAAGCATCTGCAACTCCTTATTTTCTTTAATACATGCACTTTAGAAAGTATCGCATGTCCATTTTAAGGGCCAGTTATATTCTCCATTACTAACTTCCCATCCCTGATCTACATTTTCTTTTATCACTGGCTGTCTCTTGTTGCACCATTTTTAAAATAGATTCAAAATGCCTTTGTTATTTTAACATAATATCTGCATCTATTAAGTGCTTTCCACTTTTCATCAGGGGTTCTGACTTCATTTTGGTGAGCAGATTAAGCATAAGATTAAATTTTAACTGCAAGAAATAACTCATTAGTGGGAAATTAAATATTAATTTACAAAAATATTCTATGAACCTTTTAAAATGTCCCTATGTTTCCTCCCAGTGGTTAAACACAATAACAATACAATAGGCACAGTCATTGTTTCTACATTTAAAATGTAACTAAAACCCTTTCGCTGCAATCTTTTTAAACATACACTTTTGAAATGATTCCCCTGCAAGTAACCTTTGCTTTTTGCAGAGAGGTTTAACCTCTGTTGGGATAGTTAAGCTTAGTAGAATTCAATTACTTCTTGTTTCAAGAGATCTGAGATCATACAATAATTAGACATATGTTTTGCATTTGTTTATTCTTTAGCACCCTGCAGAGTATAGAAAGTAACTTATTATTAACATACAAAACAAATTAATCTTTTTACCCTTCTGAAATCTGTTTGCTTCTGCGAGTATAGTTTGAATAATTTGAAAGTTCAGTTACTAACACCACGTTTGCCTATGGTTGAGGTGAAGGGTGGAATTCAACGCACACTGCCTATTTAACACATGTAAGATTGTCACTGGGCCTGCGAATTGTGGGTCACAATGTATCATTCCCACCCTGCTCTGGAAGTGCAATGGTTGCCATATTGGATTAGACAAATTTTTTCACCCAATGTAGCCTCACGAGCATATCAAAATTATACTGCAACACCAGTTCAAGGATGATTTTGCCAAACTGAGCACCAAGAACAATTGATTGATTCATTCTTAAATCCACTTTCCAACACTGGGTACCAACATTCAAGTTAGATCTTGCCCCAGTATCACTTAATGGAATCCTCAGGTGCACTTAGGTACACTTCTGGTTACTCTTTCTAGACTGCTAGTGGGCTTTTATATTTTCTTTGGAAAGAGTGGACTTGTAGGTTTGTAGGAAAATCAATTGTAGAACAACTTTGGTCACAAGCCGGTGTTAGACATCTCCCATTTTCTCAACATTGCCTAAGTAATCAGTCTCTTCTTTCTCATTATGCTGAAGACCCTACTCTACAAGGTGTTGTCCCTATCTTAAAGGAAAAGTATGCAATATTCACCAAGTTACAATAGTCCTGATGAAGGGTCTCAACCCGAAACGTTGACTGTTTATTTCCCTCCATAGATGTTGCCTGACCTGCTGAGTTCCTCCAGCACTTTGTGTGTGTTGCTCCAGATTCCAGCATCTGCAGGATCTCTTGTGTCACAATAGTATGGGTCACTTTCAAGAAAGCATCTCAATTGCTTGCTCAATAAGGTCTCCAGCTGACACAAGCATCTGACTGCAAACAGTCCAATGGCTGAGAGTGGTTTTCTGAGCCATGTCTGCAACATTGTATTTGTATCTAAGCCTTAGATCTGGAGTGTCGTGGTTAACATTGAAAGAACTGAATATTGTCATAACATAAATACATCAATGCAGCAGCCAATAAAATGGCCACAGAACTACTTTTCCTCATTAACAGAATATAGGGCCTTCTTATTCATGAAGATAGTTATGTTGCATAAAGAAGAATGCAGGACACAGTGGCTGGAAGCAATGATATCCTGGGTTTGAAAGACTCCTGTAATCCATTCAAACTCAGTACTTGATTCTGATGCTTTTAAATACTTATCCCAAAACTGCTTTTGATGAAGTCACCTGTTTGATATAAAGAACTGCCAGATGACTTTGGTTACTGATTCCTGGAAGGAGCTGGAGCTTGGAAGAAGTTGAAGGCTACAGTGACTTTGACAATGTGCAATGCTAACTGCAGCAGACGGCTGCTGTCTTCTTGCAAGATGTGACACAAGTTTGTCACTGCCTCCCTGAGGAACTAAAGACGCGCAATGTACATTGTTTCAAGGAGCAGAATGAATGTTGTCTTCTGAATACTGTTGGGAAGTAAGCACACTGTTTAATATGAATAATTGTAAATGGTTGCATTTTAGAACTGTTATAGAATTGTAAATTTATCTACTTTTAGTAAAGTAGAGGAAGGAAAGATCTGTACCACCTAGAAATTGTCCTCAGTCTGTACTCCTAAAGCTGTATAATAGTAGATGTTGTGTGTTGTATTTGTATCTCAATGGCTTTCTAAGCTGCATAACAATAGCTAATAAATTAAAACAACAAAGTGCTTTTATAAAAGAACTCATGGAGAGAAAGAACGAGAGAGCAATTCTTTTTTGTGTGACTACTACCAGAGATCAAACCATTTCTAACAATGGAACTGTACACACAGACACACAGAGACACACAAACACACACACAGACACACACACACACACACACACACACACACACACACAGAACAGCTGGTACACAGTACAGCTCTTAAAGGGGTACACACCCATCATCACATAAGGAGCTGAGTTACAGTACTCAGCTGCTGAAATTCACTTTCTTTGACTTTATTGGAACCAAATTTCAGAAGTAGAATATATTGCACAACTACAGTTCTATTCCATGCTTAGCACATTCCCTGAGGAATATATTTTACAGCTTGGTGGAGTTAGATAAGTTTTTATATTCACAAATAAGACTCTGAATTCCGCATACAATAACTGTTATGGTTTTAAATATTTGCAATTTATTTCCCTTGTGCCAAGCACAATCTGAGCACACACTCTGGTGTCACAAACCAGCAACGAAAGAAACACACTGAGCATGATTCAGTGTTAAAAACTATTTTGTTAATCACTACTTATGATAATACGTAAAATAAAAGTAAAAATGTTAGTATGTTAGAATTCAAAAATGTTAAACCTCGAACGTTAACCCCAAAACTAAACTCTTCGTGTGTGTGTGTGACAAAGTCCAAAACTCCCAGTTCCGGAATGGTTCTTAAAGTTCAGTTCCGCAAGCCATAAGGTGAAACATGAGCAAGGGCTTCTTCAACAACCACCGTTGTCTGAAGATAAGATGTAGATGTAGAAAAACATAGAGAGAGTACATACGAAATCCAAATGTTCCACGATGGAACCCAAACGACACCTCAGTGTTTACTCGGTAGTGACTTCCTCACCCCGAAAAGCATCCGAACCGTGGTCATCCACACACAAATACCTGTTTCCTTCTACAGGTCAGCAACAAAGTGAACTCCACCGGATTACTTCCAACTTCCATACATGGATTTCAGTGGCAAACACAGTTATTGTTTCTCATCCATCGATAGAGAAAACAAGCAGGCTGGTGTCTCTCTCCCTTCTCTCTCTCTCCTTCTTCTTCTTCTTACTTCTTCAACAACGTCATTACGTCCTTTATCTTCTATTGACGTAAGCACGCCCCACACACATACACACACACCCTCTATCTTAAAGGGACTTTCACTGAGTCCGTAACACTGGACAAACTGAAGAATTGCCCCAGCAGTACAATTCCTAGCAACTGCAGCATGCCCCAGTGAGGGTATTGGATGGTCACATTAATAGTGTGCCAACAACTGATTCAGTTATGGGATCACCATTACATATTTCAGCAGTACATGATATGTTAGGGGCTAGTAAAAGGGGTGGTGAAAGGGCATTGCAATTTTCAGGGATGAACATTGGCCACCTGGGGACAACAGAAGGTTCAGAGATTGTCGGAAAAGGCTGCTTGGGCTCCATCAGAGTCTTGGATTTGGAACCTATAATAAAGTCTGCAACCAAGTAAGTGGCTAGGGTAAAGGACAGTCTGGTAACTGATGAGGGGGTGGTGTCAGCAATAGGTATTTGGGGCTGGGGTGTGGTAGTGTGTTGGTTAGCATCTTGGCCAATCAGAGGAGGAGCAGTTCAGTACTGAGGGTGGTGCGCAGTGGTCCTGAAGGATAAAAGGTAAATAGAAGTCTAAGTTGGACATCAAAATAATGCTGCACTTCAAATAACTAGTTATCCCAAGAGTGCCAACAGTGGTAACCTGGATCAACTCTGTCTAATTTTCCTGGCAATTCTCCAGAAGAAGTGATACACATGAATTTTGTGATTTGATGTGTATCCGGCTCAGGAATCAGGTCAAAAGCACAAGCACGACTTACACCAGGTTGAGTTTCCAGAGTGGTCGTTACACACTTCGTTATGTGGTGTGATGTCAAAAGTGTTGTGCTGAATAGACATCTGATTTCTAAGCACATATCTGGCAATGTAAAGTTACCCAGGTGCTAAACACAAACTTTTACTGAGTGCCCTCATTGAAATTGCCATAGACTAACTCATATTCTCCTGGCCTTTGGTTTATAGAATATTAAACCCTGCAGAATAGCTTTTGCCAAATACACTGCCAGCTCTGTCTCTGGTTGACAAATTAGTAATGATAGCATTTAAAAGTAGAATATTTTGACTTATTTTGGGTAAAGATACTATATAAGTACAAATTGTTTCTGATGTACATGATAAGAATGAAGTGATGGATAGGTTATTTTTTTATATAGATCCATGGGGATGTCCATGGGGATCTGTAAATCAGAACATTAAAAAAAATCTACCTGAATGTGATAGTGAAACATGTTACAAGGAAAAAGTAATAAGACGGAATTGGGATAGATAATTTGCAATAAACACATGGTCAAAATAACTTCTATGTTAAAATTGCTGTAATTCAATAATAAAGCTGTTGTAATGAGTAAATAAGTGTTTAAGAATAAGTCGTATCCATCCAGCAATGATTTTTATTTTCATTGAATCACAGGATACAGAAATTGTTGACAAGGCAAGTATCTATTGCCCACACCTAAATACCTTTAAGGGAGTAATCCTCAGTTGCTTTCTTAAACTGCTGTAGCTTGTGTGATATACTCCCACAGTATTTTTAGATAAAATGTTTACTAAGCCCATGACAATATATTTCCACATCAGGATGATGCACCTGTTATTCTTGCTTTTAAGCACAGAGATCATGGCTTTGGGAACAACCTCAGAAAATTACTGGAATGTACCTAATAAGTGGTGAACATCTGAACAAACAACCATAAAAACATACGAATTAGGAGCAGTCATAGGCCATTTGGCCCTTCAAATCTGTTCCACCTTGCAATAACATTGTGGCTGATCTGATTAAAACCTTAACTCCATTTTCCAGTCTAATTGAGATAATTAGGATTATGGGGAGAGATTAAAGGAGCTAGGGCTGTTCTCGTTGGAGAGAAGGAGGATGAGGGGAGACATGACAGAGGTATACAAGATATTGAGAGGAATAGATAGTGTGGACAGCCAGCGCCTCTTTCCCAGGGCACCAATGCTCAAAATAAGAGGACATGGCTTTAAGGTATTGGGTGGGAAGTTCAAGGGTGATGTCAGAGGGAGGTTTTTCACTCAGAGAGTGGTTGGTGCATGGAATGCGCTGCCTGGGGTAGTGGTGGAGGCTGATACATTGGACAAGTCCAAGAGATTGTTAGATAAGCATATGGAGGAATTCAAGTTAGAGGGATATGTGGGAGGAAGGGGTTAGATAGTTACAGGTGTGGTTTGAAGGGCGGCAAAACATGGTGGGCCGATGGGCCTATATTGTGCCGTATTGTTCTATGGTTCTATGGTTCTAATATTTCACCCTATTGCTTATCAAGAGCCTTTCTTGCTTTGAAAATATTCAAGGACTCTGCTTCCATGACCTTTTGAAGGAGTGAGTTCCGAAGACTACTGGCACTGACAGAACAAAATTTTGCCTCATCTCTGTCTTAAATGGGTAATGGCTTATTTTAAAACACTGACCCTTAGTTCTGGAATCCCCTACAAGAGGAAACGTTTTCTCCATGTTCACCTGTCAGGACTCCTTAGGATCTTATATGCTTCATTCGAGTCCCCTCTCATTCTTCAAAACTCCAGACAAACCTGGCCTTAAGAAAAGATAACCCACCCATTCCAGGTATTATTTTTCAGACAATTAAAAACAGACTGCTGGAAGAACTCAGTGAGTCAAGCAGCATCTTTGCAGGCAAAAAGGTATAAGTTGACATTATGGGTAAAGACCCTGCAACGGGACTGAGAGGGAACAAGAAAGATTGTAACTTTATAGCAGTATAGTGGGGAGTGGTGGGGGTTGGGATAGAGACTGGTATATGTTGGTATAGGGGAAGGAGATGAGGAAGGTGAACAAAGGGAAGGTGAAATCTAGGTGGACAGGTGCATGCGTGCGTGTGTGTATGTGTGTGTGTGTGTGTGTGTGTGTGTGTGTGTGTGTTGGGGGGGAGGGGGAGAACACCAGGGGTGTGGGTTACTTGAAATTGGAAAATTCTCTGAACTGCTTCCAACAAATTAACATCCTTCTTTAATTTTTTTTTAAAGTTTTATTTACAGCGTGGTAACAGGCCTTTCCGGCCCAACGAGTCCGCGCCACCCATTTTAAACCCAAATTAACCTACCTGTATGTCTTTGCAATGTGGGAGGAAACCGGAGCACCCAGATGAAACCCACGCAGACATGGGAGAACTTACAAACTCCTTACAGACAGCGACGGGAATCGAACCCCGATCGTTGGCGCTGTAATAGCGTCGCGCTAACCACTACGCTACCGTGCTGCCCATGTTTACTGAAGAGACAAATACATTCAGCCAACAAAATAGTGTAGCAGTTAGCATAACACTATTACAGCGCCAGCGACCTGGGTTCAATTCCGTCCTCTGTAATAGTGTTACGCTAATTCTGTCTGTAAGGAGTTTCTACGTTCTCCCTGTGTCTGCATGGTTTCCTCTGGGTGTTCCAGTTTCCTCCCATATTCCAAAGATGTATGGATTAGGAAGCTGTGGGCATGCTGCTTTGGTGCCAGAAGGGTGGCGATATTTGCTGGTTTCCCCCAGAACACTCTACGCAAACGATGCATTTCACTGTGTGTTTCAATGTGCATGTGACTAATGAGAATAGCTTAAAATTGAGGGCATTTTGCCCCACTGAACTCGTTTCCTTATATCTTGACTCCATTTTGTCCCCCTCAGTCCAGTCCCTTCCCACCTACATCTGTGACACTTTGCATGCCCACCGTCACTTCAACAACTTTCAGTTCCCTAGCCCCGACCACCTCATTTTCACCTTGGACGTCAAGCCCCAGTAAAATCAGGAAGGCCTTAAGGCTCTTCGATTCTTTCTGAACAACAGACCCAACTAGTCCCCCTCCACCACCACTCTCCTCAGTCTGACAGAACTGGTACTCACCCTCAACAACTTCTCTTTCGTCTTCTCCCACTTTCTCCAAATCAAAGGTGTAGCCATGGGCACTCGCATGGACCTCAGCTATGCCTGCCTTTTCATCGGCAGCCTACACCGGTAATTCTCCCCAACTCTTTCTCCGCTACATTGACGACTGCATTGGGGCTGCTTCCTGCACCCGTGCTGTGCTCATCAATTTCATCAACTTTGCCTCCAACTTCCACCCTGCCCTCAGATTTACTTGGTCCTTCTCTGACACCTCTCTTGCCTTTCTGGATCTTTCTGTCTCCATCTCCAGAGACAGATTAACCACAGACATCTTTTACAAACCAACTGACTCCCACATTTACCTTGACTACACCTCCTCCCACCCTGTCACTTGCAAGGATGCTATCCCCTTCTTCCAGTTCCCCTGCCTCCGCCACATCTGTTCCCATGATGAGGATTTCCACCCAAGGACATTCGAGATGTCCTCCTTCTTCAGTAAACAGGGTTTCCCTTCCACCACCATCAATGCAGCCCTCGCCCACATCCCTCCATTTCCAGCACATCAGCCCTCACCCCATACCTCCATCCCCCGACATAACAGGGACAGGGTTCCCTTCGTCCTCACCTACCACCCCACAAGCCTCCGCATCTGACACATCATTCTCCGCAACTTCTACTACCTCCAACGGGATCCCACCACCAGACACATCTTCCCCTCCCCCCCCGTCTCTCCACCTTCCACAGGGATTGGTTTCTCCATGACTCCCTTGTCCATCCATCCCTCCCCACTGATGACCCTCCCGGCACATATCCCTGCAAAGTGCTACACCTGTCCCTACACCTCCTCCCTCATCACCATTCAGGGCCCTAGACACTCTTTCTAGGTGAGGCAGTGCTTCACCTGTGAATCTGAGGATGTCATTTATTGCATCCAGTGCTCCCAGTGCGGCATCCTCTGTCGGTGAGACCCAATGCAGACTGGGTGACCGTTTCATCGAGCACCTTTGATCCATCCACCACAACAGCCAGGATCTCCCGCTGGCCATCCACTTCAATTCCACGTCCCACTCCCATACTGACAACCCTCACCCCATACCTCCCTCTCCCACATAACAGGGACAGGGTTCCCTTCGTCCTCACCTACCACCCCACAAGCCGCATCTGACACATCATTCTCCGCAACTTCTACCACCTCCAACTCTACTGCCATGTTGAGCCCAAACACAGGTTGGAGGAACAACATCTCATATTCCGCCTTAGTATCCCCCAATCATCAATTTTTCTAACTTCCGGTAACCCCTCCCCTCTTTCCCACCCCACCCCTATTTTTCCCCCCTTTTTCTTCCCTTATTCCTATGGCCCCCTCACCCCTTCTCTTTCGCCTCCCCTGCCCTCATGACCTGCCCATCTGTTCCCCACCTTCCTTTTATTCCATGGTCTACTGCCCTCTCCTACTGGATTCCTTCTTCTTCATCTCTTTGCCTCTTCTACCTATCACCTCTCAGCTTCTTACATCACTCCCTTTCATCCCCCCTCCCCCACCCACCTACCTTACCCCCCTCACCTGGACTCACCTATCACCTGCCAGCTTGTACTCCTCCCCTTCCCCCAACCTTCTTATTCTGGCTTCTGCCCTCTTCCTTTCCAGTTCTGATGAACGGTCTCAACCTGAAATGTTGACTGTTTATTTCCTTCCATGGATGCTTCCTGACCTGATAAGTTCCTTCAGCATTTTGAGGGTGTTGCAAGGAGATTTTGCATTCTAACAGGCCCTGGCTAAGATTTTAGGAAGTCACATGGTGAGTCAATTGCCACAGAATACCCAGCCTCCAACCTGTTCTTTTAGTCTCAGTGCTTATGTGGTTGGTGCCATTGTTTCTAGTTGAAGGTTACTGATGGCGGTGGATCTTATCATGGTAATGGCATTAAATGTCAACGGAAGGTGATTAGGCCTTGCTATTGAAGATGGTCATTCTTTGGCACTTACATGGTGCAAATATTAATCACACAAAGCCTAAATATTGCAATATCTCAGATTGTTTTATTATCTGACATATTACAAATGCAAATTAATATCTCACAATCATCAATTGAAGTTGATGAAGATGTTTGGGCACTAAGGAACTCCTGCAGCAAGTCTACTGGTTTTGACTCAAACCACTAGAGAGTTTTGCCTTCAGTTTTACCAGAGCATTTTGATGCCATGTTTTATCAAATGTTAAAACAAGAGACTGCAAATGCTGGAATCTGGAGTAACACACAAAATGGGTTAGGCAGCATCTATGGAGTGAACTGGTCCAGATGAAAGGATCCAAAACTTTGAGTGTCCATTTCACTTCTTAGATGCTGCTTGACCCGCTGAGTTCCTCCAACATCTTGTGTGATTTTTATCAAATATTGTCATGATATCAAGGTCAGTCAGTGTCATCTTATCTCTTGAATTTAGCTCTTTGATCCACATTTGAACCAAGATTGCAATGACGTCTGAAACCAATTAGCCCAGGCAGAACATTGGTAATGGGTTATTGATGAAAGAGTATCTTTTGATAGGACCATCAATGTCACCCTCCAGGACTTTTCTTATAATCGAGCATTGACTCATGGAGTGGAAAAGGGCCAGATTGGATTTGACCTATTTTTTTGTGAAGAGGACTTTGCACAACAATTTATTTACTTTTCTCAATAGACTCAGAAGTTACAGTTATACTGAAACAGCCTGGTCAGAAATATGGTTAGCTCTGTAGATCGCGTCTTCAATGTTATTGCTGGGATATTGTCTGGATTGTGAACATTACTGTCTTCAATTTTTTTAGCCGCCTTTCAATACCACATCAAGTGAATTAAATTGGCTGAAGTCTTGCATCAATGATGGTAAAGACTTCAAGGAGGCTGAGAAGATCATCCACTGACAACACTTGGCAGAAGATAGTTGCTAACGACTCATCCATATCATTTATATTACTTTTCAGACCCTGCCATCAATGAGTTTGGGAATATTTGTGTTGCTTCCCTCTCCTGTTGGGTGTTTATTTTTTCCATCAACATTCATAACTAGATGTGGTAGGATTCTAGACCTTTGATCTGATTCATTCTTTGTGAAATTGCTTAAATCTCTCTGTAGTATGCTGCTTAAAACCTTTTGCATGCTTTGAACTGTCTAGTACACCTGTAGTTATCCAAGTTCTTGACCAATGGACAACTCTTTATCAGAAAATAATGAAAACAATTTACACCAAAGATGGTTTGGACAATAAATTTAAAATTCTAAATTCATTAATCATGTTATATTTTTAGAGATTTATATTTTGGATAATCTCATACTGATCAGTTAAACATTGATTCTTTAAATGGAGACACAAGAGAGACTGCAGATGCTGGAAATCTGGAGCAACGAACACAAAATGCTGGAGGAACTCTGCAGGTGCTGGAGAAAGAAATAGGGCCCACAGGTATCTGCGCATGGCGGTGACGGTGGCGCATAGAATCCGATGGGAGATGGATTCTTTAACTATCTTTTCTGCTGGAAAATTTACACTCACTTATATTTGTTCTGCACTTCCATGTGATTTAAATATTTTCGAGCATAAACATCATCTTATCAGTGCTATCAGATGTCGTGCTAACAGGATCTGTTTAAAATGTCTTCAAATTTTATGGATTGATTCAGCATTGTAAATGGTTACAGATGAAATTGTTGCTAGGCTTAGTAACCGATATTTATACTGTTTGCCTTTATGGGTTATGTACTTCTATAATGAAATGAGGTTGTATATTGTATGGCAGTGTGTCCACATTATATCATTTTGCTTTGTTTACTTTTTCTTCATTGTACAACAGCATAGGATTATTGATAGGATTCAAAGGATTTTATATCAAATAATCATAATTGCTGTTTTACTAACCTCTGTCTATGAATGCTACAGAGTTCGCCATAAAATAAAGATACTGCCAACATAAATTTAAATGAATTCATTTCAAACTGAATTGAGAGTTGTCACAGAAGAGGACTTAATTTTGCAATTCGTCTGTTCTAAACTTTGGAACTTTTGTTGGCATTAAGAAATGGTAACTTTGCCACTTTTCCTCTGCTCCATGCCTGTAGCTCTATCATTGTGCACAGGGTCTGTGTGCCTATGTTTCCCATCATATTGACTTACCATGGTATTTGACAACCTAGGAAAATGTAAAAAAGCTGCCACTTCAAAAGCCACCCTAAATAAAGGCATTATGACAAATGAAGATAAAAGTCAGCAATTTATTCAAAGTTGTCACTATTTTTGCTACCATAACTTCCCTGGAAGTATTATTTTGGCCAGAACTGTTCCCATTGCCAGAAATGTCAAGGACCAAGGAATGCAGAATGAATGTGATTGGCAAAAGAACCAAAGTGACATGAAGAAAAAGGGGAAAGCTCTGCTAAAGGTACTAGTGAAGGCCGATTCATTGTAATATACAAAAGTGAGCTGTATAAATACCTTTAAAGGAATAAATTTCCAGTGCTATAGGGAAAGGGGTAGCAGAGTGGGCTAGCTGGATAGAGTCAATACAGATTTAACATGCTGAATGACGTCCTTCCATGTTATAACCACTCTGTCATTGCAGTGCATTTGTGAAGGTAATCCCACAGTATTGTTGGCTGGGATGTTCCAGGATTTAGATCCAGTGATAAGCAATGAACAGAGGCACATTTCCAAGTCAGGATGCTGTGCTCATGATTTTCTGCTCTTGTCCAGAACAATTTCTAGTCAAAAGTTTTTAGCCTGCTCTGAAATAATTAAACTTTGCCTGACATTAGTAAAACCCCAGGCTCCAGGTCTTTGTTGATGTGTCACTGACAAAATTACATACCATTCCAACTCATTTGCAAATAACTATTATTAAGGCAACAGATGCAGTTGCAATTAAATCTGTCCAAAGATTGAAATGAAACCTGAATGATCTAATTTTCAGTACGTCAGTCCAGACTGTTCTGAACATTGAACTATGCAAATCTGCTAATAATTGAACCCTTCATTTTGGTTGTCATGGAAAGTGAAAACAGAGGCCATAAAAATACCAATAGCAGCTGGCTGCTTTATTCGATTGGCTGTTTAAAATAATGACATCTTCCTGGCACAGCACTAAAGGCAATGATTGTGCCCTATATTTGATGAAGACCTGAAGTTATTATGTTGAATTTCCAAATCTGGTTGCACACATATTGCAGACATTGAATGACATGCCATCACATGATAATCAATCTGAGATATTTCATTGTGGGACACTCAAGTACATGACAATGAAAATCAGTCCCAATCGAAATGTACCACCACAAGAGTTAGTTTCAGGTGGGCTATTCTCCAGTGAGTGCCAGGAGTAAATAGACCCAAGAGGAATGCAATGGCTTCAGAAGAGGTAAAGACATGTGCTTGAGAAGGAGGATTATTTTCAGTCATGAAGGAATATTCACATTTTATAATGGGCTACTTATACATATGCTCTGCCGTTTTGTTGCTGATATTCTTGATTTATGATCTGAAGTTCATATTGACCATTATTGGCTTAAGTTTGATGGGATACTTTCTTTCTTCAAATAGGCTGACAGATCAATTTTAATTTTAGGTGGTGAGCCTCCAAAATTAACTATTTTCTACAAGCCATGGGGAAGTCAGCACAGCCATTGCGAGGTTCATTAACTATTTATTGCCTTCCTCTTCTCTCTCACCCGATCTTCTACCTATACACAACCTCTCCAATTACCACCTCTTCTCATTCACTATTCTGCATAACTACAATGGTTAAACAACACTGATGGGAGAAAAGTGCACAGATGTAGCTGTTTTATTAGCTCAGATGAGTCAGGCTGGCACTTCTGAAACCAATGAGCTACTGCCTGACACTCCTCATTGCATAGAGAACACTAATTTAATCACAACATTTCAGGAAAAAGGTGAAATCAGATTGACACAATCCTTCAGTGTGTAATGTCTCTCTTTCCTATTTCCAAACTGGTATCTGCCTTTATTAGAAATTGCTATCCACACAAAAATTAACTAACAACTGTTCTCCATTATGTCAGTCAGACTTGTGGGGAGGGATGTCTGCGATATTGAGCAGGACAGGCAGCTTCTGTGGAGAGACAAACAGAGTTAACATTTCAGGCTGATGATTTTCAATCAGAACTCTGAAGATTTTGTTACTGTTGTGTATAGTTCCATTTCTGTAGAAATGACTCCCCATGTAAAAATATTCATTCATAATCAGGGTTGTTGATATTTCAAGAACATTCATGGAAAAAGTAACATACTTCAGTTCATTTATCAGAATATTTATTCTGCATATAATTTAATATGTATGATGAAAGCCAGTAGCATTGGCATTATTTTCCATAAAGGAGTTGTGTTCTGTACCTACTCTTATTTTATTGAGAAGCCCAGAAGGGCCAAAACCCAGAACACAATTGATTTTAATTGTTGATTTTGGTTCTAAGCATGTATGATAGATAAGGGTAGCCTACATTTTTGTTTTACAAATGGAAATTCCTCATGGCCCATTGTTGTGCATACATAGTTGAAAACAAAATATTAGATCAAAGGTTGACTGAAGCCCAGATTTCTTCAGCTCTCATAGTTCTGGAAGTTAATGTATTTTGTGACCCTGAATTTCCAGTGAGAGCATAAATCAATCAACTTGAATGGCAACAAATATCAGCATATGGAAATACAGTGGAACATCATTTACCCACTGCCCTCTGGCTTCACTCTGAGCCCTGCAGCATTACTGTTCCAAAGAGATTCACAATATAGTTCATTTAAGTTGAACAATCAAGCTTTCAAGAAAGTGAATAAGGTAAATTCTCTTCCATCAGCATATTCTGATACATTGGTAAAACTGGTATATCAACTATTTCTTCCAATTATCAAGCCTTAAATCGACATCACTGCTCTCTGTAAGGGATGCTTAAATCTAAGTAGTGAATATTTAGTTAATTTCTTAGTCCGTTGACCAACTATCACTTAATTGATTTTTTATGGCATTGTCAGGTATTGATCAATCAATTTTAGACAAGTAACCCCTGTATTTAAGACATCTTTTTATTGTTGTGGACCCATCAGTTACGATCATGGCTTACATGTCATTATGAAGTAAAAATAAGATGGAGACACGTTTCTGTGGGTAGATATCTATCTATCTATCTATCTATCTATCTATCTATCTATCTATCTATCTATCTATCTATCTATAGATAGATAGATAGATAGATAGATAGATAGATAGATAGATAGATAGATAGATAGATAGATAGAGTGCCTGGTGCAGTTTTCTTGGTGTTGTCACATGGTGATGATTATGTCCACTGTGTCCCTAGATGGACGGGCAGCAGTGATCTCTGCACTCCTATATGCTTCTGAGACCTGGACTACCTACAGCAGGTGCTCAAAGCACTGGAAAGATATCATGATTGCCCTCTCCACAAAATTCTCCAAATTCAGTTGAAGAATAAGCCAACCCACATCAGTGTCCTCTGTCAGGCCAGCATCCGCAGCACTGAGGCTGTTGTTACATTCCGTCATCTCCATTGGGCAGTCATGTCAATCAGATTCCGACACTTGACTCCCAAACTGACATAAAAACAGAATGTGTTAGAAACACCCAGCAGGTCAGGCAGCAGGTCTGATGAAAGAGAAGCAGAATTAATATATCAAGTCAAAGATCCTTCAACAGAACTCGTCAGAATCCTATGATAAGATCCTAATACAAATGCATTATTCCAAACTCCGTCACAGGAGGAGATTATGACAAAGACAAAGGAAGAGATTCAAAGCCAACCTCGAAGTCTTCTTGAAAAATTGTGACATTTCCACTGACTGGCCCGTGACGACTCAAAATGGAGACTGAGTACTCAGGATGATATTGAGAGCTTTGAAGTCATGCATTGGGAGCACACAGAAGTCCTACATAAATGACAGAAGGATTACACCACCTCACAAACTATCCAGCCACCTGTCACATCTGTGAAAGAGATATTACCCTCATTAGTCAGCTCTGGACCCAGAAAACAGGAGTTGTTTCAAGTCATCCCTGTTCCTAAAGGACTGCCTAAGAAAGAAGAAGATGAGATTGGTTAGTCTTATCAAATTGTGCTGCCAAAAATAGAAGTGATATATCTTGTGAAAGGTCACTGTTCACTGCAGGAAATTATGGAATCAGTAAACTACACAGAAATTAGACAATTTTCCAATTCACAATACCCTAAATTTCCTTCCTCAAATTATTGCAAAGACATCATACTCCCAACAGGTAGAATGCAGAACTTGGGGTAGAATCCGATACCTTGCTATTCGTTTTTTGGGATGTGGGTGTTCCTGACAAGGCTAACATTTAATGTCCATCCATACTTCGTGGCAAGATGCATTTCTGAACCACTACAGTTTTTCATGTGAACAACGCTGTTGGGTAGAGAGATTCAGGATTCAGACCCAGTGATGATGAAGGACTGGTGATATATTTCCAACTTGATCTCTGCAGTTCATCAATCACACCTTTGGCTGCAGAATTGTATCTAGTTCATAAACAGATACATTGAAAAATAGGCATTTATTATTACTTGGTTTAAGAAAAGTTATATTGACACATCAGCTTCTAAAAATTATATAATACCAATAATAAAAACATTTAATCCAAATGCATTTACAGGGAGATTTTGTATAATTGCCATCATAATGCACAATTTTAAAACTGATTACCTCCACTCATTATTACCATTGCTGTTCCTTAGTTTACTGGCAGTGATATAGAAACATTTGTTGTGGAAGAGTCATTTATTCCTCCTGTTAAACAAAGTTCCATTTAAAGTTTTGTAAGAAGAACATTTTTGAGCAGTTGCTAATATTACACACTGCTTTAAAGCTGACCATTTCATGAGAGTGTGACTGCTGCTGGCCATTAGTCCTTTGACACATTGCAATGTCTCTGTTGCTGCCCAGTCAGCTGCTTCATGTGGAAGGGTTCAGACATTGGAATTCTGTCATCTGGTTTTAAAACAGTTCAGTTTTCAGCAGTTATCTCTTGCTGAATAAATGTTTTCCTAATGTTGTTAGTCATGAATAAAAGCTTTACTGATTCTGTGTTGTCAACTGCTTTTCCACTGATGTTGTTTACATACAAAATAGCAGACTTTACTTGTTATTCATACAGAGTAAATTTAAATTAAGCTTCCCTAAGGGTTACTGGAAAAAAGCATTATCTGGTTTATGTGATAAGCCAAGTAAACTAAATGATCCCAGATTCAATTTCCAATCTGTACTGAGTTAACATCTCAGCTAGAGGAGCAGCTGGGTTGTAGCAATTAGCCTCAGCATCCCTTGCACACATTAACCTTGAAATTTAGCAGAGCCTGGGAACACAAAGCCAATTGCAAACATAGGCACATGTTCAGAGCAATGATTAAGATACATTCCATTGTAATTATCAGTAATTTCTACATTTTTACCTGTGTTTTAAATTATATTCTGAAATTCAGTCATTTTTTATTTGGAAATCAAAACCCATCACCCTTTGACACATGATAGGCAATAGCTACATCGAATAAAACAAAGCTGAAAATTCTTCCAAAATTCTGTGACCGAATACAATGGATTGAATCCAGCACCAATATTAAAGTCTTTCAAAAACTGTTTATAAAGTGCCACAAAACAAGAACATAGAAAAGTACAGCATTGGACAGCATTGCTTTTGAACTTAAGTTAGTAGAAATGTCTTTAAACTTCCTCAACTAACCATAAGACATAGGAGCAGATATAGGCCATTTGGCTCATCGAGTCTGCTCTGCCATTCGGTCATGGCTGATTTATTTTTGACCCAAAATACTTCCTCAGTTCATCTGCCATTTCTTTGTTCCTGATTACTACCTCTCCAATGTCATTTTCCAGCGGTCCGATGTCCACTCTTGCCTCTCATTTACTCTTTATATACTGTATCTGAAAAAACTTTTGGTATCCTCTTTTATATTATTGGCTAGCTTACCTTCATATTTCACCTTTTCTCCCCTTATTGCTTTTTTAGTTGCCTTCTGATGGCTTTTAAAAGCTTCCCAATTTCCCACTAATTTTTGCAATATTGTATGCCCTCTCTTTTGCTTTTATGCTGTCTTTGACTTCTGCATCTGTTTTTTTTAGGTCTTTGAACCTTGAAAATAATTTTAACAGTTTTAACTTTCTTTTTTAAAGTTTCCCAATGACCTTAAGTGCTTGTGAGTAAACACTGCACTCAGCAAAGCAATGTGCAGGAAGCTCAGCACCCAGCAGGAAAAAAACAACAGCATGGCCTTAGGACAGGTGTCCAACTTCCTGCTGTCAACTTCCAAACCAAAGAGATCAGTTGAAGAAGACACTGAGCACTTCCATTTTTACTAGGGAGAAGAACAGTAAAACTGATATTAATATTTTCCACTTGAATCATCATCCTGCTCCCAGGTCCCCAACTACTAAGTAACCAATAGGGATCAGTAGCAGCCCTTTGAGCTAGATTCTGACAGGCACCACTCTGCTGAAATGATTCAATGGACAATGCAGCATTAAAGTGTGAATTCCTCCTCTCCCCCCTTGGAATATGAACTCTGGGGTCTGGAAATTCCTACGTATGTCACCAAGGAATTTAATCAAAAACCCGACTGTTAAAGTTTCTTTGTGGATGGGATAGGCAGTTCCAAAAATTGATTCCACTTCCTCTCAATTATGACATGCTTATACATAGAAACTGTCAGATATGCCCGGTGGTGTCAAATGCTGTGCAATATTATATCACTCGTTCAAAATTCACTTGTATATCTGAGGCCCGAGCGTAGTGTTGGCCATTACACAAAAGGTCTAAACAAGAGAGTTGAGGCCAGCTTCTGCCTTAGTTAAAAGGGGCTAGACAACAAGTTGAGATAGTGAGAAACCATTAACCATAACTTGCTTTATTCCCCAAACCACTATTCCTATGAGTTCCCAGGACCAATGCATACCTACTTCCTGTTTGCAGTGCTAAAGGCTTTCTAGGACACGGGGTACTAAAACAAGGAGGTTATGTTGAAAAAACATGAAACAAATATTTGAAAAAACAGGTGTCACTGCAACTCAAGCATTGCATCCATTTCTGATCAGCATTCTGAAGAAAGGACGCGAAACGCAAAGGAGTTATGTGGTCTGTGGTTTACTTTCAGGTCTTCCAGGTGTTTTAAGTGTTAACACACAGAGGTACCAGGCATTCATAATGATGTCCAGTGCCGTGTAATCCAATCCTGAAGGCCTGACTTCCATGAGTTTGGTCAACTCATGTGTAACCTAGCATGGTATGGGCCACCCATGCAGAAACAGGCATTCACAAGATATTCAAGGTCTGATTAATCATCAAACCACCCATCTTTATCCCATGCCAAGTCCACCTGCTAATCTCCTTCCTGAATACTCAGTCCCTGCCCACCCAACTACCAATCTCTCAGCATAATTTTCCAATCTTCAGGCACAAACCTTGCCCCAACCCCTCACTCTACTCCACTGATCTCCAATGTGAGCTCCTTCCACCAATCTCCTGTCTTTAACCCCCAAAAACACAGGGAAACAATCACAACCCATAGCCTCTCAACGACCTTACCCAACCTTTCAGATCCCTATTATCCATAACTAATGTCATCAGCTCCTACTGCTCACCCTGCGTCCCTGCCACAATTTTTAAATTTTATTTACAACATGGTAACAGGTCCTTCCAGCCCAACGAGTCCGCACCGCCCATTTTAAACCCATATTAACCTACCCGTACATCTTTGGAATGTGGGAGGAAACCGAAGCACCCAGAGGAAACCCACGCAGACACGGGGAGAACGTACAAACTCCTTACAGACAGCAGCAGGAATCGAACTCCAATCGCTGGCACTGTAATAGCGTCGAGCTAACCGCTACACTACCATGCCACCAAGCTTGGGGGACCAACTAGCCTATACCTACTCCTGATTTGCATGTTTGTATGTTCAAATATGCAAAGGCAGAATGGATAAAGGAAACACCTTCAATATATATTCCATATCACAAGAAATCTTGGGCCTTCAATATTGAATTTTGCAGCAGTGTGCCCTCAAGCAAAATGTTCACAGATTTGCCTTGCTGTAAATGTTTATCATGCCATTGCAGGGAACATTCAAGTTCTAGGCTATTTTTCCTTTGGTGGAGGTTCAAAAATCAGAGGATTTAAGGTGATTGGCTAAAGGAATAGGGATGGCTTGAAGGAATAAACTTCTATGCTGCGAGTAGTAATAATTCAGAAACCAATGGCTAAGGAAGCAGACTCAAACATGGTCTTTCAAACTGGTATTGGCATTAGTTTATTATTGTCACTTGTACTGAGGTACAGTGAAAAACTTGTCTTGCATACCGATCGTACAGATAAATTCATTGCACAGTGCATTGAGGTGGTACAGGGTAAAAATAATAACAGAATACAGAGTAAAGTGTCACAGCTACAGGGAAGTGCATTGCAGGTAGACAACAAAGTTCAACGTCATAAAAAGGTAGATTATGAGGTCAAGAGTCCACCTTATTGTATAAGGGAACCGTTCAATAGTCTTATCACAGTGAGATAGAAGTCCTTGAGCCTGGTGGTATGTGCCCTTAGGCTCCCGTATCTTCTGCCTGATGGGAGAGTGGAGAAGAGATAATGACCCGGGTGGGTGGGGTCTTTGATTATGCTGGATGCTTCACCAAGGCAGCGAGAGGTATAGACAGAGTCCACGGAGGAGGGGCTGGTTTCCATGTTGTGCTGGGCTGTGTCCACAACTCTCTGCAGTTTCTTGCGGTCCCAGGAAGAGCAGCTGTCATATCAAGCCGTGATGCAAGATAGGATGCTTTCTATGGTGCATCAATAAAAGTTGGTGAGTGTCAAAGGGGACATGCCATATTCCTTTCACCTCCTGCGGAAGTAGAGGCACTGGTGAGCTTTCTTTGAAAATGAGCAGAACACGAGGATGAAAAAATACAGGGCGAGATATAAAGAGCCAGGAAATGGACTACCTGGATTGCCCTTGCAAAGGCGTCCTTCTTTCCTGCAACGATTACACAATTCACTGGTTTGCAGTGATTGGGTCTGCTGCTAAAACAGGTGCAAGATCAGTGTCACCACCAGAGGGAGCTCCCGGAAACACTGGAGCAGCCTTCGATGAAACCCTGCACAATGGGATAGATTTTCTCCTGTGATTAATGAATGTTGATTCTCCAGTGCAGACCAGAGGGGAATCTTACCTTATTTCCTCTGGTTCATGTGGATCGAGCAGTTAAAAGTTTGCCTTATTTCATTCCCTGCCTACAGACCATTCTTCTTCATTCCAGAAATGTCTTAAACTTTCAAAATTAAATTCCGAAAAGGGTGATTTATACCTGGAAAATGCCTCAATTACTGATCTCAATTTCCTTGTTGTATTCAATCCTGCTAATTACCATGCTCTCAGTCTATTCTCAACCATGAGAAAACTGATGAAAAATGACGTGAACGGTGCCATCATGAAGCACTTACATTGGTACCAAGTTCAACGCTACCCAGCAGAGGATTGATTTGCTACAGCGAACTTGGTCCTCCTGTCCGAACACTCACAGATACACGCTTTAAAGAAGGCAATCTGCTCAGGCTGTGAGGCTGCTGTGCCGGAAATCTGACAGTTCGCCAGCAATGAACCAGTGATCTCATTGTGGCAAGGCTCAGTGTGGAATGTAGCTCTGAGGTGATGTACAGAGGCTGCCAGTGAAGGCAAGCTGGGCAAGCTGTGTGGTCATGAGATGTGAATCAATGGCCCATGGTTACCCTGCCAGCCATTGCTTGGGACTGACCGCACTTGTTCCATGTGTTTACAGATCACCCAGATCCTGCTATCTCCTTCATCATCTCCTGATATGTGTGAAGGAAATTGCAGTCTAACCCCTCTCTTTGTTTGGGTGCACAACTTTCCCCAGCCTGAACATTTCTCCATGGTAACAAGCTCAAAGGTGGTAGCTAGCCAGCTGTGCGGTACTCCCTGTGCCAGCCAGGGTGTAGACCCGAGCCTCACATCTCAGTGCTGAGCAGTTGCAACTTCTGGCCAAACCTGCTCAACACCGACCCTCTTATCACCTCATTGTTTCAGCCGTGCTAAACTGTGGGGCGTTGGTATTGGTATTGGTTTATTATTGTCACTTGTACTGAGGTACAGTGAAAAACTTGTCTTGCATACCGATCAGACAGATCAATTCATTACACAGTGCAGTTACACCGAGCTAATACAGAGTGCATTGAGGTAGTACAGGTAAGAACCAATAACAGTACAGAGTAAAGTGTCACAGCTACAGAGAAAGTGCAGTGCAGGTAGACAATAAGGTGCAAGGTCACAACAAGGTAGATTGTGAGGTCAGAGTCCATCTCATTGTATAAGGGAACCATTCAATAGTCTTATCACAGTGGGATAGAAGCTGTCCTTAAGCCTGGTGGTACGTGCCCTCGGGCTCCTGTATCTTCTACCTGATGGAAGAGGAGACAAGAGAGAATGACCCAGGTGCATGGGGTCTTTGATTATGCATTGAGGTTACTTTAACACTTTCAAGGCTGCAGGATTACCTCAACCAGGCTTTCAGCACACCAGCACATGGCAGCAGGGAAGACAAGGGTTTGTGCCAGGTTCCTGGCACTGTAGTGCTGTAACATATCTCCCTAAATTTAGTGCTACAATGACCACCCCCCCCCACCCTTTTAGCACTGCTTCCATTAACTAGCTGGTACCTGGAAATACACCCTGAATGCTAAACATGGTACCAGTGTAAACACCAATAACCTTCTTGTTTTTATTTGCATCAGGACCACTTAGCTCCAGATTTCATACAGCCTTGGTACAAAGATTTGAATTCCAAAGATGAATCAACATACAAGCATCGATATCAGCAGAATATGACAGAGTGTGGCATCAAGAAACTCTATTAAAACTGAAGTCAATGGAAATCCTGTCTGACCAATTTGAATGAATGTTTAAAGAAGTAACAACAGAAATTTATGAGGGAAATGCAACTGTAACGATAGCTCTGCATTATGTTATTGCTTAAGATTAAGATATCTTTATTAGTCACATGTTCATCGAAACACACAGTGAAATGCACCGTTGTGTAAAGTGTTCTGGGGCAGCCCACAAGTGTCGCCACACTTCTGGCGCCGACATAGCATGCCAACAACTTCCTAACCCGTACCTCTTTGGAATGTGGGAGGAAACCAGAGCACCCGGAGGAAACACATGCAGTCATGGGGAGAAGGTACAAACTCCTTACAGACAGTGGCCAGAATTGAACCTGGGTTGCTGGCACTATAATAGCGTTACACTAACCACTACACTACCGTGCCTGTCTCCTCAATTGTACTACCTCCTCCTCGTACTACCTCAATGTACTTATGTTTTGAAATGATCTGTACATGTGACAGTAATAAACCAACACCTATTATATAGTCTACATGAACTTCAGTAAAGCCTTTGACAAAGCCCCACATGGAAGGCTAGTCCAAAAAGTTAGATCCAAGGCAATTTAGCAAATTGGATCCAAAGTTGGTTCGGTAATAGGAGACAGAGGGTGATGGTGGAGGGTTGCTTTTCTGCTTGGAAGCTGTGACCAGTGGTGTACCACAAGGATCACTTTTGGGATCCTTAATGTTTGTCAAATAAATTAATGATTGGAATATGAACGTAGAAGGTATGATAAATTAGTTTGCAGATGACATGAAAATTGGGGGTATTGTTGATAGTGAGGAGGATAGTCAGAGGTTACAGAATGACCCCAATCAGCTGGTAAGTTGGGCAAGCAACAGCAAATAGAACTTAATCCTTATAAATATGAGGTAATGCATTTTGGAAGGACTAATAAGGATAGGACTACCATGAATATAGGACCTTAGGGAGTAAAAATGGCAATACAGATAAAACGATAAAGAAGGCTTCAGGATGCAGGCCTTCATTAGCTGGGGCACAGCATATAAGAGCACAGTGGTCATGGCCTCAGCTGCAATGTTGTGTGTGGTTCTGGACACCACCACTATGGGAAGAATGTGATTGCACTAGAGAAGGTGCAGAGGAGATTCACGATGTTGCCTGGGATGGAGCATTTCAGTTAAGAGGAGAGACCAGATAGGCTGGGTTTATTTTCCTTGGAGCAGAGAAGGCTGAGGGAACAGGGGAAACCCTAATAACGGTTTATAAAATTATGACAGGCATAGATAGGGTGGAGAGTGAAAAGAATTGCCCCCATTACAGAAACATCTAAAACCAAAGGATATAGGATTTCATTTAGGAGCAAGAAGATTAAATAGGATCAGAGAAAAAGAAAGCACCCTAAGGGTGATTGTAATCTGATATACACTGCCTGAGAAGGTGGTGGAGGCAGGTACTCAGGCATGGTAGTGTAGCGGTTAGCATAACTCTTTACAGCACCAGCAACCTGGGTTCAATTCCGGCCACTGTCTGCAAGGACTTTGTGCACTCTTCCAGTGTCTGCATGGGTTTCCTCTTGGTGCTCCGGTTTCCGGAGATGTACAGGTTAGGAGGTTGTAGGCATGCTATTTTGGTGCCGGAAGCGTGGCGTCACTTGTGGGCTGCCCCAGATCTCTACACAAAAAGATATATTTCACTGTGTGTTTCCATGTACATGTCACTAATAGAGATATTTTATCTTATCTTATCTTATCTTATCTTATCTTACCTGGATGAGTACTTGAATTGCCAAGGCATAAAAGGCTACAGACCAAGTGTTGGTAAATGGGATTAGTATAGATGGGTACTTGAAGGTCGCCATGGCCTGTTTCAGTGCTGTATGACTTTATGATTCTATAATAATGCAAAGCAAGATGATCGTGGTGTCCAACTAAACTGCAGGTTGGGATTGCAAGGGTCCCTCAAGGCAGAGTGCCAGATCTAACCATCATTAGATGTTTCCTCAATGATCTTTCCTCTAGATGGTCAGAAGCAGGGATGTTTGCTAAATGTGTAATGTTTATTAATATTATCGGCTCCCTAGAAAACGAAGCTGGCCATGTCTGTATGCAGCATGATTTGATCCATAGATTTGCAGTGGTAAGTAGCAAGAAACATTCACACATGAGAGTCAATGACCACCATTTAGAGTGGGTTCAACCATCTCCCCTTGACATTCAACAACGTTTGTCAAATCTTAACTGGAACAGCAACATTAACATGGTGGCTACAAAGGCAGGTCAAAGTTTATTTGAGACAAGTTATCCATCTCCTGATTTTTCTAAGTGCCTCTGCCACAAATAGGCCTCTACTCAACTCTATGAGCTAATTATTCCCCCCAACCTCATCCCCCACCCATCACTCAAGAAATTTGACATTGTCCTGGGCAAAGCAATTCATTTGATTTGCACTCCCTCTGCCAGAGTAAAGATTTTCTCCCTCTAGCAGCTGTGTAATATGGCTGCAGCATGTATCCCCTACATGATGCACTACAACAATTCACCAAGACTTCTTGGACAGGAACTTCTAAACTCATCAGTTCTAACATGAGGAAGAGGGGGGACAGAAGATTTATGGGAATAGTACAGTCTGTAATTTCCCTTCCAGGTAACAAACCAATTTGAATTGGGAGCATATCACCATTTCATCATCATCACTGGGTCCAAATTCTGGAAATTTAGAGCACTGCAGCAGTATTTTTACCACATGGATATTAGCAGTTCAAAAAGATGGCTCACCACCTGCTTTTACTTATTGCCAAACACTCTGAATGAATGTATAATAAGCAAGTTGTACTTGAGGCTTCAGCAGGTGAATAATTATACAATCTTTTGTCCAAATTATTCTGCTTCATGCTCAAACACAATCAATAATGTGCTTTATGTGTAATTGCAGTTAAAAGAACTAAGGCCAGGGACTTAGATGTGGAGGCTTTACTTATAAACATTTGCATTTAAAAGTCTTGAATCATGCTTCGAAGACCATTGCATCTTGTAACTAGAGTCTTACTTTTCAAGAAAATGACCTTACCTAGCTGAGGCATCCAGCTGGTGTTGGTAAGGCATTTATTAATTACTTTGCGAGAAGTCACATGCTCCAATGCTATTTCATCTTCTGCTGTGTATGTTATTAAGAAACTGTGTTTCTGAGTCAAGATATCCAGTTGAATTCTGACATAAATTAAGTGTGTATATTACTGTGGGAAAAGAACAGTAGAGAGATAGAAAGGGATTTGAAAGAGGTAGGGGAGTTGCACCACTGATCAGGGAGAATGCCACAGCAGCACCTTGAGAGGATGTCCTGAAAGGCTCATCCAGTGAGACAGTAGGGTAGAGCTCAGGATTAAGGAAGATGTAGTCACCAAGATTGGGTTATACTAGAGGCCTCCCAATATTCTGTTGGGGAAAGAGGCACAGATATGTAGGCAGATTATGGAAAGATGGAAAAACAACAGGGTCATTGCAGCGGGCGACTTTAATGTCCCCAATATTGACTAGGACTCCCTTAGTGCTAGCCAATATTGTGCCTCTGTTTAGAGGCCTCTGCAGTGGAGAGAAAAAAGTCAGACAATTATAGACTGGTGAACCTTACATCTGTGGTAGGAAAATTATTGGAGAAGATTCTTAGGGATAGGATCTACTCACATTTGGAAAAGCATAGATTTATTAGGGATAGTCAGCATGGCTTTGTGTGGGGCAAGTCTTACAAACATGATTGAGTTTTTTGAGGAGGTGAAGAAGCTGATTGATGAGGGTAGGGCAGTAGTGGATGTTGTCTACATGCACTTTAGTAAAGCCCTCAAAAAGATCCCTCGTGGTAGGCTAATCTAGAAGATTAAGGCACATGGGATCCACGGAGACTTGGTAAATTGGATTTTATATTAGCTTGGGTATTGAAGACAGAGGGTAGTGGTGGAGGGGTATTATTCTGACTGGAGGTCTGTCACCAGCAGTGTTGCTCAAGGATCAGTGCTGGGACATCTGTTTGTGAGATATATGATTTGGACAAAAATGTAGGTGGGCTGATTAGTAAGTTTGCACACAACACAAACATTGGCAGAGTTGTGGATAGTGAGAAGAGTTGGCAAAGGACTCAGCAGGATATAGAATGGTTGGAAATGTGGGCAGCAAAATGGGAGATGGAGTTTAATCCTGACGAGTGTGAGGTGTTGCAGTTTGGGAGGTTAAATGTAAGAGGAAAGCATACAGTAAATGGCAGGACTCTTAGGAGCACTGATGTACAGAGAGATCTGAGTGTGCAAGTCCATAGCTCCCTGAAAGTGGCAAGACAAGTAGATAGGGTGGCAAAGAAAGCGTATGGCATGCTTACATTTATTGGTCCAGGTGTTGAGTATAAAAGTCAGGAAGTCATGCCGCATAAAACTTTGGTTAGGCCACATTTGGAATGCAGTTGTGGTTGCTGCATTACAGGAAGAATGTGGAGGCTTTGGAGAGGGTGCAGAAGACATTCACCAGGGTGCTGCCTGGGTTAGAGAGTATTAGCCTTAGGAAGAGGTTGGACAAACTTGAATTGATTTCCCTGGAGTGTTGGAGGCTGAGGGGCGACCTGATAGAAGTGTACAAATTTAGGAGAGGCATAAACAAGGTAGATAGTCTTTTTCCCCAGGATGGACATGCTAAATACTAGAGGGCATGGGTGGTGCGGGGGGGAGGGGGGTGAAAATGTAAAGGAGATTTACGAGGCAGGTTTTTTTTTACACAGAGTGGCAGGTGCCTGGAACGCACTGCCAGGGAAGAGGTGTGGAAGTAAATACAAAAGCAACATTTAAGAGGCATCTAGACAGGCACATGAACAGCCAGGGAATTGAGGGGTATAGACCACGTGCAGGCAGATGTGCAGTTTAAATTGGCATTGTCATCAGCGCAGACAACTTGGGGCGAAGGGCCAGTTCCTAAGCTAAACTGTTCAATGTTCTATGTAAAAATGCATTTTCACATTTAAGAAGAAAAATGCAAGAAGGACAAGGAACATAAGAACCAGAGCATGTGTGAATCATTTCAGCCCTCATGGCTGATCTGCCATTCAATAAGATGATGGCCAATTTTTATCTTGCTGCCACTTTCCTGCACTAATCCCATTCCTTTAATATCCCAAAATCTCTGTCTTGAATATAATCATTAAATGAGCCTTAGAATCTTCTCGGGTGTGAATTCCAAAGATTTGCTACCCTCTGAGTGAAAAAATTCCCTTTCATCTTGCTCCTGAGTGGCCAACCCTTATTTTGGGAACTATGATCCCCGGTTCTAGACTTCAGCCAGGGAAAACATCAACTCCATGTCCAGCCAAACCTCTTTTTGTGATTCAATGAGATCATCTCACATTCTTCTAACCTTGAGTCATCGTGCTAAATCTCTCCTCAAGTGACAAGCATATCATCCCTGGAATCAATCTGGCAAACTTTTGCTGCTCTCTGTCTATATCAAGTTTATCTTTCCTTAGACAGGGTGACAGACCTGCATACAATATTGCAGGTGCGGTCTCACTTGCATCAGAATAAATGGAGCAAGACATCTCTACTCTTGTACTCAAATTCTCTTGTGAGAGAGGCCAACGCACAGTGTGCTTTCCTATTTGCTTACTGTATCTGTATGTGAACAATTGTTCTTGTACAAGGACACTCACATTGCTCAACCTTCAATCTCACAACATTTAAAAAAATATTTTTTCCCTATCAAAGTGGATAATTTCATATTTTTTCCACATTGTATTCTATCTCACAGGTCTTTGCTCATTTACTTAGTTTGCATGTATTCCCCTGGAGCCTCTCTGCTACCTCTTCACAGCTCACACTGCCCGCTAGCTTTGTATCATGGACAAACTTGGATAAAGTTACATTTAGTCCCCTCAACCAAATCATTGAAATAGATTAGGAACGGCTGGAGTCAGCAATGACCCCTAAGGCACCCTATTGGTCATAGACTCCCATCTTGAAAATGACCTGTTTATTCTGACTTTCCATTTTCTGTTTAACATATCTATAGAAATAATATTATCCCAATGCCACACACACTAATTTAATTTAATAACCTTCTCTACACTATTACTGATCATTTTGTTTGCACTATATGGATTAATGTACGCCATGATTATTTTGTTATTCTTGTTACATGTATTTCTAATTTCCCGATTTACATTATGCCCAGCATTATCTTTGCTATTTGGAGGCCGAAAGACATCTGCCAGTAGTTTCTGTCTCCTGTTGTTTCTTGGCTCCACCAGAATCATTCTACATCTTGGGTTTTCTGAGCTAAAATCCTTCCACTAATCTGGCTTTATCCCATTCTTTAATATTAGGACTGCGCCACTTCATTTTTCATTTTACCTACCCCTTCTAAAAATTAAGTATCCTGGAATATTTAATTCCCGATCTTGATGACATTGTAACCATGCCTCTGTAATGCAGGGTTGAAAGTAATTTAACTGTCTTACCAGTGCAATCACATCGGCAACCTCGCTGATTTAACCCATTTGTATTGACTGTATTGGCCACTTTCTCACTGATACACTATGCCAGCTGGTACAGGTTTACTTTCACTTTGGCTACAGTGGCTTCTAGATTGTGCCCTTTCGTTCTATTTGTGCAAGAAATACAAGCAATTAAGATATCTTACTGTTAGCAATCCCATAATATTGGAAAGCAGCTCATTTCTGACATCTTAATTTTTTTAAAGAAACTAAGTCTATAACTGTTTTTAATCATTCATCTGGAAAATTAGGTAACTGTAACAATATAATTACTAATCATCCATCTGAGGGTTAAAATGAGGTTTAATTAGTGGGCTCACCTTATCTGCCAACATTAAATAACAAGGATAAATCACAAAAAGTTAGAGGCATCTATGATTGGCTTCAAATCTACCCTTGTCAAACCGTCTCCTCAGTTAGAAGCAGACCAAGATATATCACATGACTTTCTTTGTTGTCTTAACAACCGTTAACATCATGAGATTGTGAACTCAGAATCAGAACCCTAAGATAATACAGTACGGAGGGTCCGAAGAGGTATCCAATTAGTCCTGCTTTCCCTGTGGCCCTGCAGTTGTTTTCCATTTTAATTAAGTATTCCATTGGAATGATATTGGAAGTAAGATTTATGATAATGATGTGACAACCTTCCCCGTGAATACATGTCTTATTCTATCAAGTTTAAAAATTACACTCCCCCCTCTACCCCCAAATAAGCGACCCAATAGAGCTCGGATTGGCTTTAATCACTCCGCAGAAAGTTTGTTCAGGGAGCTCAACATGACCAGGTGCCAGCTGACCGAATCACGTGATTTCTTATTCCTGTGGCACAGAGAAGATTTAGTTCTCTTTAAAAGCCACTGAATAGTGGAACGGGGTGAATACCTTTCAGATTTTTTCATGGCGTGGTCTAGGTATCAGTTGGGTTTGGTAGCGATGATGCTCGTTACTGGGACCATTAACACACTGTCGGCCAAGTAAGTATCAAATGCATAATTTAAGACCGCGCCGGATTGTCAGAGCTGCCGGTTGTTTCATTGCTGAAGCTGAATCTTTCTTTTTCTCTCTCTTCTCTCTCTAAAAACGGATAATCTTCCAGTATTCGCATTCGGAGACTTTGTTTGCAAATCCTTCTTTAATCCAGTTTGTTTGAAATCCATCGGCTCTTAATATGATTTATTCGAGATCCGGCATAGGAAATTAATTTCAGTTTCCAGTGGGGCAAGGATATGGACTCAATTGTTAGTATTAAACAAAACTTAATACCGTGATCCCATTGTGGGATTGCAATCCTTGTTTTGTGCACTTAATTCTCATGAGCGGCCGTGTTCAAGGCTGCAAACCTCGGGCTCTGGTAGTCTCCAGGGTGAACTGTTAAAGAGTTGGAGCTTTACTGTACTTGTGGGGATCTGTACCACATCACTGAAGTAATAATTGCGCATTTTAATTGAAACTCCAAATGGAGTTTGTGGTTGTGCCTTTTCTTAGAAAGAACTAAGTTTGAAAACTTGTAATAATTATGCAAAACAGAATTCTGCTGTAATACTCCATTTATGCAAAACAGAATTCTGCTGTAATACTCAATCAGTAAGGTGCTATCTGTGGAGATGCAATGGATGCTTTTGGGTTAATCCTTATCAACAAGTGTATTGCAAGGGGGCTGGAGTATGAGAGGGTATCTATGACACCAGGTGGGTTCACTTACAATACCAGGTACAGCTTTGGTGCCTCAAAGGATATAGAAGCAGGACCAGGCCATTTGGCCCCTTGTGCCTGCTATTCCATTCAATGATTATGACTGACCTTGCATGGTTTTTTGAGTGTATTAAATGCATATCCCTTGGTTTCCTCCATGTCTAAATCCTGAATATTCTAGGTGAGCCTTCACAGCTGCCTTGGGTACAGAATATCAAAGATTCAGTGCCCTCCTGGGTGAAGAACTTTTCTTACCATCAATCCAGAATGATTTAATGCCCTGTAATATAAACAGTGAATGCTGGAAAGACTCATCAGGTCAGCATCTGTGGAAGGCAAAATGATTAAGGTTTTGGATCTGGGACCCTTTGTCAGAACTAGGAAAGAGAAATACAAGTTGGCTTTCAGTAAAGAGGGTGGGGAGGGATGTGTAGAATAAAGGGCATATTTCTAATAAGGGTCATTGACCACCTCCCTCTGCCCCAAGGTCTGATCTGGTGCATCTGGCCAGGGAAAAACATCAATCCTATTGAGCATTTTAAGAATTATGTATGTTAAAATGAAATCTCCTCTATTCTTATTTAAAAAAAAGTGTAGGCTTAGTCTGCTTAATAAAATAAAATACCACAGTTCATCATGGAACATAAAATATTACATCACAGTACAGGCCCTTAGCCCACGATGTTGCGCTGACATTTTAGCCTACTCTAAGATCTCCCCTCCCCAAAGTCTCTTAGATGTATCTGCCTCCACCACCTTTGCCAGCAGTGTGTTCCATGCACCCACCACTTTGTGCTTTTTTTTAAAAATACCTATCTCTGACATCCCCCTATACCTTCCTCCAAACACCTTAAAATTATGCTCCCTCATGTTAGCCATTTTCACCCTGGGAAAGTCTTAAACTGTCCACTCAATCTATGCCTCTTATCTTGTACACCTAATCCTCCTCTCCAAAGAGAAAAGCCCTAACTCACTCAACCTATCCTCATAAGACATGCTCTCCAATCTAGGCAGCATCCTGGTAAATTCCTCTGCACCCTCTCTAAAGCTTCCACATCCTTGCTTTAATGAGGTGATCAGAACTGGACACAACACTCCAAGTGTGGTCTAACCAGAGTTTTATAGAGCTGCAACATTATGTCATGGCTCTTGAACTCAGTACTCTGAACTAATGAAGGTCAACACACCATATGCCACCTTAACAACCCTATCAACCTGTGTGGCAACCTTAAGGAATCTATGGACGTGGACCCCAGGATCCCTCTGTTCCTCCACACTGTGAGGAGTCCTGCCATTAACCTGGTATTCTGCCTTCAAATTCTATCTTTCAAAGTGTATCACTTCACATTTTTTGTAGGTTGAACTCCAGCTGCCACTTCTCAGCCCAGCTCTGCTTCCTATCAATGTCCTGTTGTAACATACAGAAACCTTCAATGCTATCCACAACACCACCAACCTCTGTCATCTGCAAACTCACACCCACCCTTCCATATCCTCATCCAAGTCATTATAAAAATCACCAAGTGCAAGGGTCCCAGAACAGATCCCTGTAGAACACCACTGGTCACTGACCTCCAGACAGAATACACTCCTATAACTGCCCTCTGTCTTGTATGGGTGAGCCAATTCTGAATCCACACAGCCAAGTTTCCCTGGATCCCATGCCTCCTGACTTTCTGAACAAGCCTTCCATGAACCTTATCAAATGCCTTACTAAAATCCAGGTGCACCTCATCTGCTGCTCTACCTTCAATGTGCTTTGTCACATCCTCAAAGAATTCTGTCTCCTAGGGCATGACTTGCTCCTCACAAAGCCATGCTGACTGTCCCTAATCAGCCTATGCTTCTCCAAATGCCCATAAATCCTGTCTATAAGAATCTTCTCCAGTAATTTGCCCACCACTGAATTAAGACTCACTGGCCTGTAATTCCCAGGGTTTTCCCTACTCCCTTTCTTGAACAAAGGAACAACATTTGCCACCCTCCAATCATTTCTCACTACTCCTGCATCCAGTGAGGACACAAAGATCATCACTAAAGGTGCAGTAATCTCTTCCCTCTTCCTGTAATAACCTTGGATATATCCTGTCTGGCCTCAGTGACTTGTCTATCCTAATGTTTTTCAAAAGTTCCAGCACATCCTCTTTCCTCACGTCGACATGCTCTACTGTATTAGTCTGTCGTACACCATCCTCGCAAACATGAAGGTCTCTTTCACTGGTGAATACTGAAGCAAGGTATTCATTAAGGACCTCCCCTACCTCTTCTGACTCCAGGCACGTGTTTCCTCTTTTATCCCTGATCAGTCCTACCCTCACTCTCGTTATTCTCCTATTCATGTGTGTAGAACACCTTGGGGTTTTCCTTAATCCTACTCACCAAGGCCGCCTTGTGCCCCCTTCTAGCTCTCCTAAGTCCATCCTTAATCTTCCCCCTGGCTACCTTGTAACTCTCCAGAGCCCTGTCTGATCCTCGCTTTCTAAACCTTGGGTAAGCTTCTTTCTTCCTCAAGATATTCTACATCTTTTGCCAATCATGGTTCCTTTACTCTACCATTCTTGCCCTGCTTTAATGGGACAAACCTATCCAGAAGCCCATGCAAGTACTCCCTAAACCTCCATTTCTGTTGTGCACTTCCCCAGGAACATCTGTTCTCAATTTACTCTCCCAAGTTCCTGTCTAATAGTATCGTAATTCCCCCTCCCCCAATTAAATATTTTCCCATATCATCTGCTCCTATCCCTCTCCAAGGCTATGATGAAGGTCAAGGAGTTATGGTCACTATCTCAAAAGGCTCTCCCACTGAGAGATCTGAAACCTGATTAGGCTCACTGCCTGGTACCAGGTGCAGTATGGCCTCTCCTCTAGTTGGTCTGTCCACATACTGTCAGGAATCCTTCCTGGACACTCCTAACAAACTCCATCCCATCTATCCCCTTTACACTAGAGGTCCTAATCAATATTGGGGAAGTTGAAGTCACCCATGACAACAACCCTGTTATTTTTGCACCTTTCCAAAATCTGCCTCCTAATCTGCTCCTCAATGTGTCTGCTGCTATTGGAGGGGTCTGTAGAATACTCCTAATAGTGATTGCTCCCTTCCTGTTTCTGACTTCTGCCCACACTGACTCAGTAGATAATCCCTCTAAGACATCCACCCTTTCTACAGCTGTGGTACTGCAGGAACCTTGCAGCCTAGTGGTATGGACATTGAATTCTCCCACTTCAAGTAATCCACACACTCCTTTCTTCCATCTCTCCCCACCCCACCCCACCCCACCATACCTCTTCTTCCCTTTCCTAGCCTCTTTTTCTACAGGCCCTCTTATTTTCCTCTCTCTCCCTCTCCTTACCTTTGACCCATCCCCTGGTGGATCTGCTCTCCCCTCCTCCCCTGCACCCACCTATCACTATCTCTTGCCTGCATCTATCTATCACCACCTTGTGCCCACCCTGCCTCCCCTCTTGTCCACCTATCACTGCTCTGCTTTTCCCTCCTATATATTGGGCGTCCCCTTTTCCTATCTTCAATCCTGAAGAAGGATCCTGACCTGAAACATTGACTACCTACTTTTCTCCGAGGATGCTACATGGCCTGCTGAGTTGCTCCAGCATCATCGTGTTTTTCATCAAGATCCTGGCATTTGCAGTCCTTTATTTCTTGACACATCCATTATCTCCTTAGCTACTTTTAAACCTTGAATTGCAGGATTAGGGAATTCAGTTCTGTTTTAATATCTCCAATATTTAGCAGCTATAAATGCCTTGGAATTGTGGTGTTGATTCAGAGATGAGGGAGTTGGAGTTCGGGAGACTGAAGTGAGAGGATAAGTGGGTTGGTGCTGGGAGCTTGACTGGATGATTTGGGGCTGGATAGGTAGACTGGGGGTGGCAAGGTTGGCTATTTAGATCAGATGAAGAGAAATGCTTGCTGTTGAGGCTGGATCCTGGAGGGTTATGGATAATCAGCTGCAGAATATCGTTGAGATTTGGTGGGGGGGGGGGGGGAGGAGGTCTGACACCTTGATAAATGGGAATAAGTAGTAACGAGGATGCAGATAGAGGCTTGAGGTAGATAAGGATGAGTTAATGAGTAGGCAATATAGCAGATTGAGTACAGTGTTGCAAAGTATGCTAACTGCTTGATTTTAAATGGTTAAGATTTGTTGATGTTCAAAGGGACCTGGGTGTCTCAATACATGTCACTAAAAGCTAGCATGCAAATGCAGCAGATAGAAAGGCAAATTGTATGTCAGACTTTATTGCAAGATGCCTTTCATTACATTGTGCCTTGGTGAAACCACACCTGGATATTTTTGTGTACAATTTCAGTCCTTTGCCTTGGAATAGAATAGAACAAAAAAATCAGATGGGTTCTTGGAAAGGTGGGTCTGTCCTTAAGTGCGATTGGGTTGTCTAAGCCTCTATTTGCTAGAGTTTAGAATGAGAACTTCGGGGGTGGGGGGGGGGGGAAAGAGTACAAATTTGTGGTGGCCTTGATGGGGTAGATGCAGGGGGAATGCTTCCTCAGGCTGAAATCTAGAACTAAAATTGCCTTTGAGGTAAAGGGTAGGCCATTTGGGGAGAAACTTCTTCCCCTGGTTATGGTAACTTGTTTTTAATTCTTCCTCTCTGCAGTCCCCCACCTCCCCTGAGGAATGTAGAGGATCAGTCATTGACTGCAGACTTTATGGATATTGAAGGAATTGAGGATGGGGTGGGAAAAGACTTTGGAGTGGTATTGAATGGCATAGCCAGCTTGAGGTGGCCTACTCCATGAACCCATGATGAGCTCACTTCTCACTGTTTAGTGCCTGGTCGTGTTGATCAGGTTTTTCTAGTTTGGCATGATAACTATCTTTATTTCAACTGAGAGTTGTATAATGGCCAATAACAATAGTTTGATCTCTATTGAAGACTGAAGCACTGAAAAACATTAATTTACTGCTTGGCATTCTCATTTTAACTTTTTTTTAAACAGCAAAGTATACCTTTGGGCTTCTTCATTGGTACCAGCAAGTATTCCTCAAAATTTCAACTTGGGCTGATCCACTTGAAGGGGCTAACATAGCTATTTTTAATTTTCCTCCTTTTGTAATGTGAGCACTTGCATGGCAGTATACTGCACTAACTTGAGCTATTTAACAGTTGCAAACTTATTTCGTTCTTGAAATTGCCATGTTTGAGGTGCCTTTAGTGTAAACTTTGGGTAGTAGAGCAGTTGGTTGACCATTCTCTTACTGTTATTACTTTCCCTGTGCAAAAATACAGGTTCTACAACCATATCATGGGTGTTTTAGGCACATTCTTGTTACAATGGGTGTCTGGAGCCTGAGATCAAAATTTGGTAAACCCAGATTGTAGTATAGTGAATGTTTAACTTCGTGCCCTGCTGTAAATGAAATTGCATCTTGATAAGTTGAACTTTCCCTAATCTAAGGGAGCAGTCATTGCACCTTGCAATGGGTATCTTTGCTTCACGCAGTCTGCTTTTATTGTTCCCTAGGTTTGATTGACTGGCACTATCCACTGAAAGAAATTGCAGTCCTAAGTGATCACATTCCTTTTAAGGTGTCCCAGGCAACTTTTTTCCCCTTATGCATAACTAATGCCGGAAATGAATAGCTCCTCAGTGTGATGAAACGACAGCACAGCTTGATTACAGATGAGTGTGGCTGAGTGAGGGGGTTTCTCAAAGACTCAGTCCATTCGGCATGAGATTGTTGCATCTGACGTTTCTGATCTACAGTATTGAACTGCCACGTATACTTTTTATAACTTGAGCTGTGTTGTTGCTATTGCAATGATCCATAAAAATGATGACACACCTTGAACAGTTTGGAAATTGGAACTTTTAAGGGCCACAAAATAACTGGGCTTTTATTTGCAAAGACACAAATGGACATGGGCTTTTTTTCACTGAAATTATAGAACCAGAGGAAGACAACTAGTTGTCTTCCTCTGGTTCTATAACTTCTTTTGACAAGTACTTCGAAGGGACTAAATGTTATCTTGTGAACAAATTCCAGTTTAATTTGAAACTAGGCCAGGTTATCATTCTTAAATATACTGTAGAAGAATGCAATCCAGAGATCTTAATATGTTGCCAAATTGTGGTTCACAAAAGACTTTGCATGTAATACTTGGGTTGAGGAGGCTCAAGCTCTATCTACTTGTCAATATCCATTGGAACCAAAATTGAGATTAAATTGTATTGTTTCTTTCCTATGAAAGACAGGCATTTTGTATAGCACCTATCTCAATCTCTGTGCATTCTAAAGCACATGCAGTCAATGAAATTCTTGGAGAAATGATGCAAATTTGGAATGTATTAATGGCATGTCTTATTCTAGCAACACTGAGAATAGCATGAGAAGGAACTGTGGGAAGTAATGAATTGTAATAGGTTGGGTTGATCTTTGGCTTATTGGGGGAGGGAATTTGGGGGTGAAAATCATAGCCCTTCATTTTGTGGATGTAAATGATGAACTTGTACTATAATAACCCTCACTTCCACATGAATATTTGGAGCAAGTTCTTTCTAATGTTGCTGAATTTCCTGTTGGATGGAGGGGAAGACAGCTTGCTGTTGCATTTCCTCGGGGATACTCCAACACTACAGCAATGTGTCTGAACCAAACTGCAGAAGAACTGGAATTGTTGTGTGTTCTGTCTTAACAATAGCACTGAATAATGGTGCAATTAATGGAAGATCAAAAACTGATTTGAGTCTAAACTAAAACCAGAATGTTGGAAACACTTGATCATTCAGCAGGGTTGTCCAGGTGATCCTGATATTTATGGACCAATCTTATTAATTAACAAGGGCAGTTGGAGAAAATGAGTATGTTTAAGCTTTTTAGTGGTTGCTGAAATTTGCTTTTTAGTGGTTGCTGAAATTTGCACCCAAAAAAGAATACTAGAAGTGTCCAGCTGAGTTAATATTGTAAATGCAGCCTGACTGCATCTGTACAACCAACTCTCACTTCTCCAGTTCTGATGGAAGGTCTTTGAGCTAAAATATTACATTATTTTCCAATAGTAAAATTAACTTGGCTGCCTTGCTGTAGTCAATAGAAGAAAATGTGCAGTGTAATCATAAAGCCAAAAACGATGCAGTTTCTGAATGTCAGCATATAATGGCATTTGCCATTACATATAGTTGACTGCACACAAATACATTTGCTTCTTGCATTAAGCTTTCTAATATGACACTACAGTATTGGTTTCTTAAATGGATAACAGCAATTAACAATCTCCCTCCAGAATTCCAGCACATGCCATTCTGTTGAATCATGGATGTGGCTTGTTCAAATAGCCATTTTCCATTTAAGCTGTCATAGTCGAGAGGAATACAGCATGGATACAGTCCCTTCAGCCCAACCAGTCCCAATTTCCTGCATTCAGCTTGTATCCCTCTGAGCCCCACCTCTCCATGTACCTATCCAAGTGCTTCTTAAATGATACTATTGTACCTGCCTCAACCACTTCCTCAGGCAGCTTGTTCTGTATACTCACTGACCTCTGTGTGGAAAAAGTTGCCCCTTGGGTCCCTTTTAAATCTCCCTCCGCACCCCCACCCTAAATCTATGCCCCCTAGTTTTGGACTCTCCTACCTTGGTGGGGTGGAGGAGGAAACCACTACCATCCACCTTATCTATGCCCCTTTATTTTATAAGGTTGTCCCTCATTCTCCTATGCTCCAAGGAATTAAGACCTAGCTTGTCCACCCTCTCCCTATAACTCAGGCTCTCTAGTCCTGGCAACATATTCCTTCCAATCTTTTCTGCACTCTTTCCAGATTAACCACGTCTTTCTTATAACAGTGATCAAAACTGCACACATACTCCAAGTACGACCTCACCAGTGACTTGTACAACTGTAACATAATGTCTCAACTTGTACTCGATGCCCTGACTGATGAAGGCCAGTGTGCTAAACACCTTTCTCACCATCCTGTCTACTTGTGATAGCATTTTCAATGAACTGGGCACTTGTGCTTCTAGATCCCTCTGTTCCATTACACTCCTTAGTGCCTGCCATTCATAGCACAAGTCCTACACTGGTTTGACTTTCCAAAATGCATCACCTCACACCTGTCTGTATTGAAATCCATTTGCCACTCCTAGGCCCACTTCACTAACTGATCAAGATCCACCTGCAATTTATGATGACCTTCACTATCAACAACACCTCCTAATTTTGTCATCTGTAGACTTAATGATTGAGCCTTGTGTGTCTTCATCCAAATCATTTGTATAAATAATGAATAACAATGTTCCAGCACAAGTCATCAGCCTCCATTCTGAGAAACAACCTTCAGCCACCACCTCTGCTTCCTACCTCTGAGCCAATTTTGAATCTAACTAGCTCTCCTTGGATTCCTTGGGAGCTAACCTTCCGGACTAGCCTACCATGCAGGAGTTGAAGGCCTTGCTAGAGTCCAAATAGACTGCATCCACTGCCCTAGCCTTGTCTACCTTTTTGGTTACCTCTTCAAAAAAAAACACTCTCAAAGGTTCATCAAGCATGACATTCCATGCACAAAGCCTTACTGATGCTTCCTAAATCTGTCCTACAAGGCTCAAATAAAACAATGTTGGAAATCGTCAGCAGTTCAGGCAGTATCTATGGAATGAATCACTTAGTGTTTCAGGTTGAGGACTCATCAGATTTTGTTTTTTTTAACCAAATTTGTGTATTTAAAAAAAAAAATCACTTGCTGTAGTTCTCTGTAGTTTTGTGGACTTTGCTTTGAAACCTTTTTATGAAGTAGAGAAATAATTGCAAGTTTTACCCTGTTCCTGTACAACATAATGCCCTACTTGGTATGACAATTGAGCAGCTGGAAACTGTAGTAGCTGCTTCCAAACCATTTTGTGGGATGAATTTCCTTGTGCCTATGAATCTATTCTCTCAACACAATGCTTGCAGTAGCTGAATTACTACCAGATGCTCAATACCTTATTCAGTTGCACCATTAAATACCTACTTAAACTTTCTTGGACATGTCTTAATCACTGATATGGGTTACTGAAAGATTATATTCTAGTTTTTCATAAACAAAACTTGTGCTCCTGAATTTATTCTGCTGACTGTGCTGTGGATAAATATCAAGACTGACCAAGCCTTTTCACCTGAGCTTTTAGGTATCCTTAAGTTTTAAGAATCCTACATTCAGGATGTTCTGCCCCCTACTATAATGCAAAACTTATGAAGTCCTGCTAAATATTGCACCCAGCTCTCCTCCTTCTCTATTTGGAGGAAGGATGTCCAGAAGGCAGTCCTATATTAACTTGTGTTCAAGCCTTGTAGCCCTTGCCAACTATTTGGCTGTTACGTGATGAAGACAGTACCATAAAATGTCTACATGCTGGAGATGTTTTAATGCACAAGGGCTCATTTCTTTCCCCCACCCCCCCATGAATTGTCCATGAAGGTCTGGCTTTGGTGTAAGTTGAAGTAGCAGTAGAACACATGGAGGCAATGGTTGGCATGTGGTTTTTTGTGTGGGGGAGGGGGTGGGAAGTAATGTTTTCCTTATTCAGTTGGTACCAAATAGCCTGTGATTACGCACACTTCCCCTCTAATGCATTATTCTACATCAGTTACTGGATTAATGTCGGTAACCTTGCTATGGAGGTTTCCTGGCCCTGGTCTTCACTGAGGTGAGATTGGGAAGTTGGAGGAAATTGCCTAAAATCTGGTTTGCATCTTGCAATCCATTTGTCAAAGGGTTATTAACATGCTTCCCAGTTCAATCCATTAAATTCACTTAAATGGAAACAAGTGTGATGGTGAATACTATTATTCACCAGCAGAGTGAGCTCTTGTTGCAGTTTTTCTTGGCTGTGGTGACTGCAGTAGTTAAATTGCCAGACCAGCAATCCAGACACCTGAACTAGTATCTGAAGTCCAGAGTTCAAGTCTCACCACAGCAACTATAAGATTCACTTAATCTGAAATTAAAATCGGTCACTGGTAATGGTTCCTATAAAACTAATGGATATATTTTTTAAAAGGTCAGGTTAACCAATGTTCTTGAGGGAGGAAATATGTTGTCTTTGTCCGATCTGGTTTGACTCCAGACTTACAGCAGTGTGGTTGATTTAATGTCCTTGTGGTCTAGTGAGCCACTCTGTTAGGGGGCAGTTGGGGACCAGCAATTACTGCTGATGACCACATCTTGGAAAGACTCCTGACCACAACTGAACCTCCATCCTATAGTTTAAATGCCTAATGATGCACTTGTCTAGTCTCCTTGTTGCATTTCCTATAGCTTTGACTTTTATTTAATTTTGTTTGAGGAAAATGTCAGTAGAAGCAAATATCAAGTGACAAAATTCTGTGTATGGTGCTTTTAGGAATGCAGAACATTGTTTTTAATTGTTGTTTTTAAACTGTCAGATGGGCTGATGACTTCACTGCTGAGGGTTGCCATGGATCAGTGAAACACAAGTTCAATCACCCTTTCCTTCAGGTGAGTGTGCACTAGCTGGACTACAAACAACTACCATAACTTGTAAAGTTTTTTTAATTTGAGGGTACTATATTCAACCGATGTAGCCAAACTTGATGTCATCAAATGATTTAGGTGGCAAGAAAATATTAAGTTGTACAGCACTGTTCTATGCCAGCCATCATGCCTATCCATTACTAATCCCACTTGCCTGCATTAATGCCATATCCCTCTGCTTTCTCATATGAGTACCTGACCAAATGCCTCAAAGTAATTACTGTGTTCCTTCCTCCTCCACCTCTGGCAGCTCATTCCAGGTAACAACTACTTTGTGGAAAAAGTAACCTCCTTGGATCCCCTTTAAACCTCTCTGCTTTTGCTTTAAATCTATGCCCTCTGGTTTTAGACACCCACATCATGGGATATGGACTCTGCCTATTTACGCCTCGCTATAATTTTGTATACCTCTTTATCATGTCACCTCCATTTGCTCTGGGTGGGGGGGGGGGGGGTGGAGGGAGAAGTGGGGGGAAACAGTCCTAGCCTATCCAATCTCTCTTTATTGATCAAGCCCTCCAATCCAGGCAACATCCTTGTTAATCTTTTCTGCACACTCTAGCTTAATCACAATGCCTACTGCCCAGTGGCTCTGACATCCACCATCATGAAGTGTTTTGAGAAGCTGGTCATGGCATGCATTAACTCCAGCCTCCCAGACAACCTCAACCCACTGTAATTCCCTTACTGTCAAAACAGGTCTACAGTGGATGCCATCTCCCTGGCCCTACACTCAGCTCTGGAGCATCTAGACAGTGAAGACACCTATGTTAGACTATTGTTTATTGACTACAGCTCCCCCCTTAATACTGTAATTCCAAGCAAATTCATCACCAATCTCAGACCTGAGACTCAACACCTCCCTCTGCATTTGGATCCTTGACTTCCTGACCAACAGAGTGCAATTAGTAAAGATAGGCAGCAATACCTCCAGCATGATTATTCTCAGCACTGGTGCCCCACAAGGCTGCATCCTCAGCCCCCTACTCTACTCCCTATACATTCACGACTACATAGCCATTTTCTACTCTAATGCCATCTACAAGTTTGCAGATGCTACCACTGTAGTGTGCTGTATCTCAAATAATGATGAGTCTGAGTACAGGAAGGAGATAGAAAGCTTAGTGACATGGTTTCATGATGACAGCCTTTCCCTTAATGTTAGCAAAACAAGAGCTGTCATTCCCTTCAGGAAAGGGGGCAGTGTACATGCACCTGTCTACATCAATGGTACTGAGATCAAGAGGGTTGAGGGCTACAAGTTCCTAGGAGTGAACATCACCAATAGCCTGTCCAGGTCCAACCACATAGATGCCAAGACCAAGAAAGCTCATCGGCACCTCTACTTCCTCAGGCCTAAGAAATTTGGCATGAACCTTGACGCTCCAACTTTTATCAATGTACAAAAGAAGGCATCCTATCCAAATGCATCACAGCTTGGTATGGCAACTGCTCTGCCCAGGACTGCAAGAAACTGCAGAGTTGTAGACAGCCCAGTGTGTCACAGAAACCAGCCTCCCCTCTGTGATCTGTCTACACTTGCTCCCTTGGTAAAGCAGGCAGCATAATCAAAGACCCCACACATCTGGGTCATTCTCTCTTCTCCCCACTCCCATCAGGCAGAAGATACAAAAGCCTGAAAGCACATACCAACAGGCTCAAAGACACAGCTTCTATCTCACTGTTATAAGACTATTGAACAGTTCCCTAGTATGATGAGATGGAGTCTTGACCTCAGTCTACCTTATGACCTTGCACCTTATTGTCCACCTGCACTGTACCTCCTCTGTAGCTGTGACACTTTACTCTGCATTCTGTATTGTTTTACCTTGTACTACCTCAATGCACTGTGCAATGAATTCATCTGCATGAACAGTATGCAAGGTGAGCTTTTTCACTGTACATGGTACAAGTGACAATAATAAACCTATTCCAATTCCTTCCTCTAGTGTGGCAACCAGAACTGCACACAATACTCTGTGTAGTCTCACCAGTGTCCTTTACAGCCACAACACAATATCCCAATTGATGCCCCAACAGATGAAGGCAAGCCTATCATACTGTATTAGCTTGCCTATCATTAACAAAGATACAAAAATCTATCTCTGCCAGGACCCCAACAATATCCCTTGCTTTCCATAACATTCTAGGTCAGGCCCTGGGGATTTATGCACCTTTTGTTTCAAGGACTATGAAAGAGGAGGTGTTGCTATTGAGGTGCTCCAGGATATCACTGTTCTCTCTGCTGAACTCACTAGCATCCATGTCCTTCTCCACAAGCAAGTACGGATGAGAAGTGTTAACTTAAGCCCTTGCTCATTTCCTGTGGCTCCACATGTTGATTACCCCAGTAAGGTGGGCTACAATCTTACTAGCATCCTTTTAATATACTTTTGGGATTCTCCTTTACCTGCCATTGAAACTTCATGGCCCCTTTTTGCCCTCAATTCTTTGCATGTACTCGTACATCCCTTGTACTGTTGAAGGGATTTGCTTGATCACAACTACCTATACATGCCTCCTTTTTCCTGACCATATCCCTCAACAACAAAGGTTCTCTAATCCTGCCAGCCTAGCCCTTTACTCTAGCGGGAGCATGCTGATTCTAAGCTCTTCCTATCTCACTTTTTAAAGTATCCCACTTGCCAAATGTCCCTTTTCTTTTTAACCTGCAAACTGCCGCTTCCAATCAACCGTAGAGAATTCCTGTCTGATGCCAATGAAATTGGCTGCCTTTTCCCCCTTTACCAAACTCCCCACCCCCCAAAAAAAAAATTTGGGACAAATTGGAGGACCAGTCCTACCTGTTTCCATGACTATCTTGAAACTAGTACAATTAGTCACTGGTTCCAGAGTGCTCCCCACTAACACATCAACCACTTCTGAGCCTCTCTTCCTGAGAGGTAGCTACACTTGACTCCTCTTAAGTAGGGTCATCTACGTATTGCTTCAGAAGACTTTCCTGAACACACACTCTGCCTCTAATCCCGTGGCACTAAAGCAAGTCCCAGTCAATACTAGTGAGGTTTAAAATCTCCTACTATGACAACCATATTATTCCTATGCCTGTTATCTCCTTGTATGTCTGCTCTGATTCCTGTTGGTTGTGGGGGTGGTGCGCAGGGCAGTGGTGATAGTATATTGCCATCAAAGTGATGACTACTTTTTCCTGAAATTGAATATGCTAGTTCCCAGATCAAGTGTTAGGTGGGAAAAGGCAAAGGACAACTGAACTAGGTTAGCTACTATATAATAAACCACGTATCTAGCAGGGACTCACTGAAGCAAAATTCAAATTGTGCTACATATAGTGAGAGCCACATCCATTGTCTTGTCTTGGGGGCAGAAAGAGCTGTACCAACTTTGCCTCTCAATCCTATCAGTTAATTGTAAAACAAATGGGGCTATGCTTAATTGACACTTTGGTATTTCACACTATCAGTTGAGAGAAACTCTTAAATTGATGGGGAAAAGCTGCATTAATGCCAATGTTGACTGACCTCAAATAAGTTAATGCATCTGTCTTTTGCAGGCAGTGGGAATGTTCCTTGGGGAAGCCTACTGTTTGGCTGTTTTCTATCTAGTTGCATGCTATGATCGACGAAAACTAGAACCACAAATGACTTCTGTCAGAAAGTTCAACTCTTTCATTTTCCTGCCACCTGCTCTGTGTGATATGCTGGCCACTAGCATTATGTACATTGGTAAGTCTACTGAGTGTTTGAAGGAGAAGAATATAAACCTTTTAGTAATACAATGGATATCTCATTTATTAGGACCTTGGTGATATAAATGGTATCACATTTGTTCATTGACTGGTAATGAAAAGCAAAATAATTTGTAAAAAGCAAGTATTCGCAGAACACCAGGATTGCATAAAGAAAGTGAATTACAGCACTAATTGTTTGGTTTTTACTCCCCAATTCCATAAAACTAGGCCATTGGAGAGCACTTTAGAGTCAACCACATGGGGTGATTCTGGAACCACACAGCCTACATTAGATAAGGATGGCAAATATCCTTCCCTGAAGGGCATTAGTGGATCAGATGGGTTTTTGCAATAATCATGTTGTTTTTGTGATCATTACTGTGACCAAATTCCAGATTAACTAAAATTTCAGAGCTCTTGGGGTTTGTACAAATGTCTGGTTGTTAATTCAGTTACCTGCATTGTAGTTTAGTAACATTGTAGTTTAGTGCCAGCATTGTGGACACACAACTTTAAGTGATTGTGAAATGCACTGTATTTTGGCCACCATATTGCTCTTAATGATATTCCAATAACTCAATCCCTCTACATGTTGTGAATCTGCTTTTTCTTTCCTGGTTTTGAATTCACTAAGGCCAGTTGTATTTTTGTGCATCTCTCCCCAGCCTTAAGCTTGACCAGTGCATCCAGTTTCCAGATGCTGCGAGGAGCTGTGATCATCTTTACTGGGCTGCTCTCTGTTGCCTTCTTAGGCCGCCAATTAAAAGTCAGCCAGTGGTTAGGAATTGCCATCACCATCTGTGGACTTGTCATCGTAGGTTTGGCAGACTTTATCAGTGGAGAGAGTGACCAAGGGCACCACTTGTCTCAGGTTATAACAGGTAATGATATGCTTTAGTATTTATTAACCCTGGAAGTGAATCCCTATTAAGCACAAAACTTCCTTGGTGATGAATAGTTTTAGGTTGGTTGAATTCCCATTTACTTGGTTCTTAAACTTAAACTGGAAAGGAGATCTTGTTAATTAGCAATTTCAGATGCTCTTAAAATCTGAGGATTTGTCTCAACCACTTTCCAGGCAGTTGGCCCCAGACCTTGTCATTTGGATGACTGCCCTTACCATCTTGGCTATTGCCTTAAATCTTTCCTTCATTGACTTTGCCAAGGAAAATATTACCCTTGAATCTAGCCCTTTTTGTTATCTTTGCATTTTGGTTGGGCGTCTGTTGCTGCTTTAATTTTGTACAGCACAGAAATGGACCCTTTGGTCAATGAGCCTGTGCCAACTGTCAAATGCTCATTTACACTAATCCCATTTTATTCTATACATATTTCCATCAATTTCCCCTCATGCCAACATCTAACTAACTGAGTGGCCAATTAATTACCAGCATAATGGAGACGAGATTTTGCTGATGCTGGAATCTGGAGCAATGCACACCAAATGCTGGAGGAACTCAGCAGGTCAGGCAGCATCTATGGAGGGAAATAAACAGTTGACATTTCAGGTCAAGATCCTTCAACAGGACTGGAGAAGAGGGCATCTGGAGGAACTCAGCAGCATTTTGTGTGTAATTACCAGCACGTATCTTCAGGATGTTGGAGGAAAGTGAAACATCCAGAGGAACCCTATGTGGACACGGGGAGAACAAGTGAACTCGCACAGTAGAACTTGGATGGAATCCATGTCACTGGAACTGTAGCAGCAGCTCTGTCAGTTGCCCCTCCTGCCTCCACTGAACACACTCCTCTTGGTGCTGTCAGATTCTTTGTGGTAGTCTACAGTGACCCACCTAGTCTCAAATTCTACAATGACTGCAGCTAATTAAGGAAAGTTGTCTCCCATGCATCAGCCTTTATTAATTCTACAGTCTTGTAATTAATCTATGAACATGCACAGGTGCTAATTTCATATCTCTTGGCTGAATTCGTCTATTTATCCCTTGTCTACAGCCTGCCTCCTAACCATAAACTCGGTCATAATTTTGGTATTACTTGTAAGTTGCTTAATCATGCCACTGCTCACACTCCACCCAGTCTCATATGTATAGAACATGATCAAGCCTGGTTCTATGGAACTTTATTCCAAACACCCTTCCAAATATCTGGGATGATTTTCCTTTTTCCCACAAACAGCTTTTCATAAAATAGGTTTCTACTTTCTGATCAGTGGAACTGTTTATCTCGTGCTTAAGATTGTGTAGACTACAGTAAAGGTATTGTGCTCACCCCACCACAAAACCAATCAATGTTTTTAATTTTATCTTTTTAGGTGACGTCCTTATTATCATAGCACAAATAATTGTTGCTATTCAGGTGGTGCTAGAGGAAAAACTTATTTATAAACATGATGTGCACCCACTTCAAGCTGTGGGCACAGAGGGTATGTTCTATTTTAATTTTTTGTGCTTTAAAATGAGGATGTTTTCTTGTTTGCCATTCAACATTACCATGCTTTCATTTGCCACCATTGCAGTGATTCATTAGTTAAGGGAACCTGCCAATCTTTGTATGAGATTTCTATAAATTGTAAATATATTGGCTCTAACAGTTTTAGATCAGATGACTAGAAACCTTCATAATTGGCCAAAGGTTTTGTTGGATATTCATTCTTTTGCACAAGAATGTGGGCGGGTGGGGGGAACCCTTAAATTGAGAATTATTTGGATTGGAAGCCAGAAGTTCTGCACTCAGTAAGCTTCTTTTCATGCATATTGGAATGATATGCATGAAAAGATAACTTTCATGAGCCATCCTACCATCTCCCTAAATAGGTAGGTTTGCCATCCCCTGTGCTTTGTGTTGAGCTGGTAATGTGACTGTGCTGCAAACTCTTATATAACACTGTACATCTTTTATAATTTGTCTCTGTCAAATGAATTTTGTTCCCTTTCACTTCCTTGCCCTAGACTCAACTTTTGCATGCAACTTATTCTACTAACAATGTAGTGAACTGATTTAACACCCTAACTTTCACACCAATGAATACCTTTGGATTATGATACCAGCAATGACTGTTGATGCCAGACCAAATACTAGAAAAGGATTTGAGGCAAAACCCACAAGCTTGGAGTTGTCAGTCATAGATCATAGAAATGGGGGTCCTTCAGCCCACTGTCCAGGCCAACCATCAAATGCCTATCTATACTAATCCTATTCACTGGAACTTGGTCCATAGTGTTCTTTATCTTGGAAAATCCAGTGCTTGTCTAGATGCTGCTTAAATGTTGAGGATCTAACTCCACTACCCTTTGTTTTTGGAGTTCATTCTAAATGTCATTTGCTGAGTGGGTGGAGAAATCTTGCTATAACCCAATACCCTATCGTTTTAGATATTTCAGTTTGATCCACTGCATATTTGTTTCAAGTGACTGGTGTACAATGACATTTGGGTTCCCTTTGATCATCAATATTTCCTAATCTATCAGCATTTCAAAATACTGCTTTTGTGGTGTCCACAAAAGTAGACTAACTTGAATTTTAACTAGTGATATTTGTTACTTACAGAATACAATTAATGTTCTGCTTAAAGTTTGAAGTTAACCATTCTCCTGTTGCTAAAGTTTTGAAAGGTTCTTGCTCTGGCAATTCAACATGCTGCAAATCATACTGATGCTTGAGATGACTTGGGAGTAAAATTAAACACCAAGCTAGTGCATAACTGGTAAATCTTAATGTATGAATCCAGTGAGGAAAATATTACACTTGCTACCCATGTTGCCTGCTCTTGCTCATCTAATTCATGTCTGTGATGCATTTTTTTAATTTAACTTGGCTTTTAAAACTTGTTCACTTTTTGTCTTTTTAAGGTATTTTTGGATTCGTCATCCTAACTCTGCTGTTGATTCCAATGTACTATATCCCAGTAGGGGAATTTGGTGGCAACCCCAGAGGTGTTCTTGAAGATGCACTTGATGCTTTCTGCCAAATTGGGATGAAGCCATTAATCTTTCTGGCCCTCTTTGGAAATATTTTGAGCATTGCATTCTTCAACTTTGCTGGTATTAGTGTGACAAAGGAAATCAGTGCAACCACTCGCATGGTTCTGGACAGTCTACGGACCATAGTAATCTGGATAGTGAGCCTTGCAGTGGGTTGGGAACAATTCCATGGTCTCCAAATCTTGGGCTTTTTAATCTTACTGGCAGGTGCAGTTCTCTACAATGGGTTCCATAAGCTAGTCCTAGCAAAGCTTCAATGTAACCAGAAGCCTGAAAGGGAAGAATTATTAACTGAAACCAAAGACTCCATAAACTCCAGTCCATAAAAATTAAATGGATTAAAGTTTAGGAGAATGTTGCTTTCAAACAATGACCAAAGGAGGTTAACTTTTCATAACATAATCAGTAGTTTTTAAAATTTACACTTGAGGAATAAAAAGATACCCGAATGATTGGTTACAGAGTGGAACTTCATGCCACTTTGTAATGTGATCTACATTATATGTTGGGAAAGATGCATTAAGTGACTTGCTATTCTTCAGAACTGCAGGCAAGGCAGTTGAAGTAAATGCCTTGTAAGAGGTCTGAAACATCTAGCTTGGTTGGGTGCATGATCCAGATGTGCTACTATAATCTTCACTGGAGTAATGACCAGTAAGCCCACGTTAAGAGGAAAATGAGTGGACTTTGTGCTCCCTTTTGATGTATTATTGGTGAAACCCCAGATTCTGTCCATTGCAGATCCTTGTGATTGTTGCCAGTGCCATAGTTTTTAATTTTGGTTTCTACCAAGAGCAAATGAAGTGGGCAGACTGACCCTACTCCTTTACCCAGCTTTGTTGTACCTGAATCTACTATTAGTGCAGTTCTAGGAGTGCTAGTATTTTGGTGGGGAGCCTCTGGAAATTCAAGCATTAATGAAAACCCAATACAATAATTCTCCCTCATTATCTGTTTGCCATTATCTGAACTGCCTTTTTCCCAGAAGAATGAACATTTATCTCGAACTGATTTACAGACTAGGTACTACTTGAATCATTCAAATTGCTGTTGTATTGATTTTTAAAATGGTAACCAGTGCTATGTGCTATTTGCAATTTAAATTGACTTTATTGTACATTGAATTATTTTTGCTGATCAATGGGAGAAATTTATAAAAGTATGCATATAATTATAGAGGTTACTGCTTTCCTGTAAAACTACATTTTTGTAATAGAATGTTAAATGTGACCTTTTTAAATCTATAAATACAACTCTTGACTGCAGCACATTGTCATTTGTACAATATTGTGAATGTAATTGGGACCACCTTCCTCAAGTTGCTTGGTTTTTATTTGATCACTAAAATGAGGTTGACTCTTACGGTCTTTCTCTCACACTAACTTCTGGGAACACTGACCCTGGAAGTTAAAAGCTTGATCTTTAACACTTGTGGCCAGATTAATTAAGGAAATGCCTCGCTTTTGATGCTTTTCTAAAACTCCAATTTCCACTTGATCAAAAATGTCTTTTTTTCATATAGTGTCACATATTGTGCAACTATAACCTGGATTGTGTTCCTTACTGAATGTGACAGATTCAGCTTTGGATCTTTTCAAATTGATTTTGTGATTTGAACAATATTTCTACTACCAAATCAGAGTCCCAAATTGATTGACTCTTGGACTAATTCTAAAGTTGGCACACAATGGTGCTGTTGAAGATGGAGGTTCCAGTTCCTGGAGTGAGAGGGAACTACAGGTCTATAACCTTGCCAGTGCAGAGTTCCTGTAGCAGAAGACGCCCTGACAGGTCATCATCCCAAAATAATATCAACTTGGTTTGTCTCTCCTCAGCATTAATTTCAGATTGCCAGAATCTCAGTATTTTGCTTCCAGAACCCAAAATGGTTATTTTAATTAATCTAGCTGGAGAAACCAATTTTAAATAGTGTGCCTGGGAGTGGGGGCAGATGATGTGTCACAAGAAGATAATCTGCTGAAATTTTCCTTGGAAAGATGCTTTAACTCAATCCAACATGCTGTGTAACTAACATTTAATACTCTTCCCAAAACAAAAATGGTGCAAGTTGATTGCTGACTTGAAATAAAGCTTGTGCATTAGAGTTGATGCAGACCACATCCACACCTGCAATAAGTGTTTGGGTCTACTGGAGGGCAAAAGCTACCTGGTATTTGTTCCAGGAGAACAATCTTGCTGCTTGGGTACTGTGCATTCTGTCAGCAGATAAGGAAGTTCAAGAGCCAGGTATGGGTATTCTAAAGGGGCCTCTGTCTAACCAGTTTGTGGCAACTAGGGACAATTAGGAAATTGGCACTTTAAATGTTGTAATGGTAAGGTGTATATTTTTTCTGGGGGGGGGGGGGGAAGAGGAGGAGGAGAGAGAATCTAAAGACACTGTTCTCTGCCACCATGAGCTTGAGTGCCAAGGCCTTTTTCCACCCCAGTGCCAGGGTGTTCTGGGCTGGAGTAAATGGGGCACAATCCTGTTGCTTTGGTCCAAAATTAGATCTAGCTGCTCTTGAGCAGCTAGATCTTATGGCAGAGCAACAAGTAGTAGCCTCTGGATTGCTATGCTACATGCAGATTGCCTTGGGTAAATGGAGGGCAGTGATTATGGGGTAATGAGCAGAGTGCACCTCCGTGTCAAGCCTACACCAAGAGGCCATTGAACCTATTGTCTGTGCCAATCAGGAGCTACTTGTTTCTAGACAGTTCCACTTTCCACTTCTACCCAACCAGACTATCTGGTCACTCCTCCATCTGAAGCTTTCCTCACTCAACTATAAACTTAATTATTTGTATTTTATCATGCTCCTGTCTTGCTGAGAATGCCCTTTGAATTTCAAAGCTGTCTTGTCAACTATTACTCTTGATCCTTGCCATTGAGCTTATGAGTTTTAATTTTTGACCAGCCTGTTGTGTAGGACATTGATTAAAATCATAGAGCACATCAAATGCACTGTCCATATTAATCCCAAATATTCAAGTTAGTCAGACATTAAACACACAAAATGCTGGAGGAACTCAGTGGATCAGGCAGCATCTATGGAGGGTAATAAACAGTTGACATTTTGGGCCAAGACTCTTCATTAGTCCTGATGAAGGGTCAACTCAAAACATCAACCATTTATTTCCCTCTATAGATGCTGCCTGATCCACTGAGTTCCTCTACCATCTTGAGTGTGTGTTGCTCCAGACTCCAGCATCTGCAGAATCTGTCTCAGACATAAACATGATCCCTGGCTTTATAAATAAAGATAGTTTAAACTTAACTCCCACTTCCTTGCCACAAAGTAGCTGGTAGTTTTTTGTTCATCACTTCCCTAGTTTAAATTAGTTGCATTACTGGCCCTAAATGGTTGGGCTCTGCAATTTGCTCATGCTACTTTCAAGGCTGTGCAATCTGATTTCAATTGGGCCTGGTAACTTATTTGTTTCTAAAGATGCTAAACCTTTAATTCTTTGCCAGGTTTTGCATTTTCCCCATTCCTTATGAAAGCAACTATTGTTCATTGTGAAACTTTCCCAAATCCTGTCTCCACTTGGGTATCTCTTTGGTTCTAATAGGCCTGCTCTTTGTTACCTTTTTGAATTTTTTTGGTCAATATTTTAAGGTCTTTATTTGACTGGATAAATTAATAGAGCTAGCAGAATAATTTGTAAATTGACCAAGGCTGGGACCTAAATATTGTCCTTTTGGAAGGATGAGCAGTGAAGCTGGGATAGCTCTATAGCTTTTTTTAAAATTAAAAACTGAATAGTGCAATGAGATGATTGAGGCTCAACTGAAGCTGCAGCACTGGTTTGAGTAGGGTGGGGAAGAAACACCAATGAAAAGCCACTGGTAATATTAGGTTAAAGCCCCATCTAATTTTCCACATTTAGCAATATTTGTTAGTAAAGTTCATCCATTCCTTGTGTTTGTAAAAACTACAGCTTTTGTATTACCCTTCATGCCAAGTCAAAGAACTATTTTTAAAGTCATAAAGCCACAATTTATCTTGCTTCCAAAAGCATTTATTTAATAGTTCATGTTAAGTGATAGCAGCAATGCAGTAGGCCAGCAACATTAGTGCAGAAGATTTTCAGTAGCTTTGTGCTATAAACCTATTTGCTATACGCTAAGGTTTATGGAAGTAGTCTTCAAAGCAAGTAAAGCAAGAACTTGCTCCTTTCACGCTTCTCTGTAAAACAATAGAGATGTTATTTACAATTTTTCTTAGCTTAAACTTTGACATTAAATATTTTATAATCACAGTTCAAACACTAAACAAACACTAGCTGATGTAGATATAGGATTAATGATTTTGTAGAGAAACCAGCTGCAGGCAAATGTTATTGCAACATGAGTGCTGATTATGAGATTTGGCAATGGGTAAACCCAATTATGCTAAGTACTTGGGAGGTGTAGAAAGCAACATATCCTTGGAGCCAATGGACAAATTACTCAATTAAAATATTTCAACACAAAGCATTTTTAAATCTAACGTGAAAGAAAATATAGTACGAGGAAAGTAAATGTGGTTAAGAAGGCATATGGTGCATTGTCCTTCATCAATCGTGGAAATGAATTTAGGAGCCGAGAGGTATTGTTGCAGCTATATAGGACCCTGGTCAGACCCCACTTGGAGTACTGTGCTCAGTTCTGGTCGCCTCACTACAGGCAGGATGTGGAAGCCATAGAAAGGGTGCAGAGGAGATTTACAAGGATGCTGCCTGGAATGCAGAGCATGCCTTATGAAAGCAGGTTAAGGGAACTCTGTCTTTTCTCCTTGGAGCGACAGAAGATGAGGGGGGACCTTATAGGAGGTAAAGATGATGAAAGGCATTGATCAGGTAGATAGTCAGAGGCTTTTCCCCAGGGCTGAAATGGTTGCCACAAGAGGACATAGGTTTAAAGTGCTGGGAAGTAGGTATAGAGGAGATGTCACGGGTAAGTTTTTTTTTACTCAGAGAGAGTGGTGAGTGCATGGAATGGGCTGCCAGCAAGGGTAGTGGAAGCGGATACGATGGGGTCTTTTAAGGTACATGGAGCTGAGATAAATAGAGGGCTATGGGTAAGCCTAGTAATTTCCAAGGTAGGGACATGTTCGGCACAGCTTTGTGGGCCGAAGCACCTGAATTGTGCTGTAGGTGTTTCTATGAAAGTAAATGGAGCCAGAGGGAAATTAAAAGTACATGCAACTTTGAGACTAGTCAAATTGGAGGTTAGGGAGTGTAAAACTTGATCTCATGTGACTAACAGAATTGATCTGAAGCTAAGCTGAAGGTTGGGACTCATTTCCATGCTGAACATATGGCGAGGAATAACTCCATCTCCTGCTTGGAGCCCTGGTTGTGAAGGATAGTTTTTAAGAATGGGAGCTATGGGAAAAGCTATCCAGTGATGGTCGAGCATCTCAGTATTAACTGTTGAGGGGAAAAAAGGATTAATTTTTTTTGATCCCAGGAAGAAGTAAATGTTGTCACTTGAGTGATTAACAGTGGTCCCTTTTAAGCAGCTGCAGAGGCTGCTAATATTCCTGTGGTAGTGCAGAAGTAGTAGGCAATGCCAATCTGTAAGGGAAGTGTTTTTATAGCCCTACAAGCATTTCAGAATCCCAATAAAAATGAATGTTGAAATATACAACTTTGTTTTGCTGAACCACATATTTGCCTGAAAATAAGTGTTGGGGAATTTAAAATAAAAATGCCCTGTTTGATGGGGTAGATATACTGTAGTTGGATTTTATTTAATGAAAGCCTTAATAGAGCCTGAAATAAAAGTTAAGCATTATCAGGTTTGGGTTATTTCAGTTATTCTGTGGTCCAGATGCTCAGTCACAGGGTACCCAGGCTTTTTACTAGCTCCAGATATTTGGAGTTTGAAAATATCAAGTTCTGCTTTTAAACAGCAAATCAGACTAATTTAAAATGGACATTATAAGATGGCAGAGCAAGCTCATGAGTATTACTACTTGTTCTATTTCTTGTGTCCTCACAGTGTGTACTTATGTAATTGTAGCAAAATATTCTAAAGTGCTTCACAGCAGTGCTATCAAACAGAACTTGAAAATAAGGAGATTACCTGAGTCTTATCAAAAAGGTCAGTTAAGAAGAAATAAAATAAAGAGAAGAATATTTAGGAATAGAATTAGAGCTGAGCATCTTGGAACCAGAAGAACAAAATAGCAATGATGGTGCAATTGCATTAGGGATGATAAAGCAAAATAGAAGAAGTGGATGTACTCTTGAGTTGTCAAGCCGGGAGAAATTATAGATGCGCTAGAACAAACCCTTGGAAGGATTTGAAAATGGTAAGTTTAAAATCAGGTATTAGCTTCCAGTTCAGCACTCTCTCTTTTCAAGGTCATAGAAGAACAGAACTCCTACATGCAGCAGTGTTGGAGTATATGGAGTGAAGGTGTGGGAATAGTTAGTTCTAGACTTAAGCATGAATGAGTGCATCAGTAGGTTTTTTTTTTAAAAAGTGAATTTGCTACTCACATGGTTTCCAGCTGGCGAGTTGGTAAGTCTTCTGATATCTTCCTCTCATTGTAGAGGTCCAATGCTTTCTGTGCCAGCATTTCTGAGAGCTCTGGATCATCCCAGTCAAATTTTCCTGGGACAGTGAAAGTCAATGGAGGCGAATCAAATATCTGGACAGTTACATTGATATCAGGATCGCTGGTCGTACTGTTGTTGCTTTCAGATCTTGACAGTATCTGGAGGATAAAAAACAATGCGCGTCTCTTCAGCTGTGTACAATTTGGTTGGACATACAGCCTCCTGACTAAGATGAGAACAGCCATGAAAGGTTGGTATCAAGCAATTCCTGTAGTAATCTTTAATTTAAAAAAAAATCAGCTGTTCCATAAAAGTTGAACTAGATTTGCAAAACCAGCAAGTCTGCTGCAGTGTTCCGTTTCCAAATTTAAAGGAGTAATCAACTTGCATCTTAGCCAAAATATTTCACAAAAATAAGCAAATCAAATGCTCCAATAAACATAAGGAGAAAACTTGAAGCAACCAAGGAGCTGATTAATAAGTTACTGTTTTGGCGAGGAAGAAGTTTTCAAGTATGCACAGCTGTAGTTGAAAACCTGAGCAGGAATGGATTTAACTGGTATGCATTGTGCATTCCAATTTTGTTTAAGATTTTGCTGTGATATCACCCACGAATAAAAATTGCAAAATAGATTGCATTTGTTAGAATTCAAAGATTCTTAAATCTATTCTGTTACTGCATAAATGTTATCCAAATTAATTCCAAGCATACAATCATATCAGCATGAAAAAGAAATTGAAATGTTGGACACCCCTTTCATGTGCAAATACCCATACTTACAGCTTTAACTCTGAAAAATCCATCTGGGCTTTTTGTATAATTTGCCAGTTTAGACACCCATCCAAACTGTTTGTTAAGAGTTTCCAACTCCTTTGTTTTATTTTCCATGTATTGTTGAAAATCTTCCATCAGGTTATCATATTTCTTTGCAAAGTTTTCCGCCATTGCGAGAGATTCTTCAAATGCCTTTCGTAAAGGCTTGTGATCTGCATCAAAACACTCTGGGGGGGGGGGGAGGGGGTGAAAGAGAAAATAAGTCAGAAATATCTGAAGTTATCATTAGTCTAATATTGTGCTTGTTATTAACTGATGGGTGATTATTCACAATTCTACTTTTTGTTAATGTCCAATTTGGAAAAAGCAGGGGATGAGTAGGATGTCTTCAGGATATGTTCGAAAGGAAAAAAAAAGTTTGTTGTATAACTGTAAGCAAATCTTGTCATGGATGGCATCTTGTCATCATACCAGCAACTTGTCAGATAAATTTTCTGGTTTCTAACATTGGCTACTTCAAACCTGGGTAAGTTAGCACTGCCCTCTACATGTTCATTGCATGTTTAATTAATGTAAACCATTATTTGCATAAAGCTAATATTATTACTTTTAGCTAGATTTGTCATTCTTTTAATCTATATCTATTAGCATAATACTCTGGTATCTTCTCCCTCTCATTTAATTGCATCTACATGATTTGCTTACTTAAAATTCTAGTTTTCTATCCTAGAGGTTCCAATATTAATCCTTTCCCACTGTGCTTGTACATAAATCTTATTTAACAGGAACTAATTTATGGTAGATTTATTTAAGTGTAGAATTTGATGTTATATCAAACTGTTTATGTAGGCATAGAGAATTTGCATTTGTAATTACAATATTTTTTCATTATTAATGTTTGTTACTTGAGGAATAAACATTGACCTGGACACTAACTTGTTCAAGTTGCCTCTTCCCATCTTGCCACAAGAGCAAGCTGGGAGATGGCTAGTGACTCAGATGCATAATAATCTCTGATAGTTTAACTCTACTCCAAGGAGCCTTGATGAGCATCCGTGCAAGGGGAGAGAAAACCCTGGCAAAATGTCTTCATATTATTGTCCATTTACAATAGTCTTGCTTTCATTTACTTACTGCTTTAACAGTGTAGTTTGCAGCACTTTAAAACAGACCTCATTCAACTATCTCCTATGATCAAATAAGATCTTAACCTTCCCAGAAAAAGGCCTCTTTTTTTTTTACAAAAGATTTGTGCACATCTTTTCTCAATGTCTGAATGTTTTGATTTACCCAAGGACATAAGTTCCTTGCATTTTTCACACTTGTTGGAAAGCTTCATGCAGCCAGATGAGTTCCGACGTATTTCATGGCAGATGAATCGATCCTTTCCATCTGGTGATTTTGTCACATTTTGCTCTTCTATTAAAAGAATTAAAACATTAAGGAGAATCATTGTGAGCCAATTCAGATTATCAATAGCTCAAAAAAAAACCTTTCTGCCCCGTGTTCACACTAGAATTTACACATCACAGACATCTCTCCCACCAAACTATTCTTTTTGTTCACTTCTACCTTGTATCCTTTGATTCCATGCATGCTATTCACGGCAAGCGCTTTGCGGTAGTGAGACAAGGATTTTAGTCACCAGTTAAAATAGTTTCTCCCAAGTTCTCCAGTGGATCTATTAGTGACTGTCTTATGTTATTGGCACTTTGTTCTGGTCTCATTCACAAGTGAAAACATTTTTATGCTTAACCTAAAACTCTTTTGCAATTTTGAGAACCTCCTAATTATTAAGTCATCTTTCTCTATTTCTGGAAAAGAACTTGACTATTGAGTCTTATTAGTACTTATCACTTCTTTCAGCCCCTCTATAATGCTCTTATGAAGTGGAGATCAATGGAGTGTGGTCTAAGCTTCTAGAACATCACTTATCTGCATTTCATTGTATCCCCCTTGAAATTAATCCCATCATTACTTGTAGTGATCCACAGATCACACTAATGATCTACCTAAATGCTATGTTTACTATTGTGCATTCCGTTTTCTTCTGAGCAAAGAGGGCAATACAGTGGCATGGCTGTGGACCTTCTGCCTCACAGCTCCAGTGACCTGGGTTCCATCCTCATTTCTGTTGCTGTCTGTGTGGAGTTTGCATGCTCTCCCTGTGGCCAAGTACATTATCCCCAGGTGCTTGGTTTCCTCCCACATCCCAAAGAAGCCTCAGTTGGTAGGATAATGGGTTCTGTAAATTGCCCCAAGGGTGTGGCTAAGTGGTAGAATCAGGAGAAGGTTTGTAGTCGATGGAAATATGGGGTGAATAAAATGGGATTAGTGTAGGATTTGTCTAAGTAGGTTGTGGCAGTTACCATGGGCCAAAGGGCTTAAATCTGTGCAGGAAAAAATCTTTGATTCTAAAATATTACCTTACACTTATAATTTAAGCACACTTTCCATTTCCATCTTCATTCTGCAGGTTCGTTGATGTTTTTCCTGTCTTAATCCACCACTTTATTAATTCTAATTAACTTAATGTGAGGGGTCAAACTGTATGTCATTTGCAGTAAGAAAGTGATCAATGCAAAAAATACCAAATAAAAGAAAACAAATAAAAATTCTCTTCTTCCCACCACTCCTCCTCCCCCCCCCCCCCCACCAGCTAAACACTCAGTGCCAGAGGTCCAAGGCTTTTTGGTTAATTATGGGTACAATTAATATTTCAGTAACTGAGCCCTGTTCTGACATAGAACCATAGAAACATAGAAACTTAGTCCCAAAGTGTGCAATGCATTTCAGGCATTTCCCAGACAAGTCAGTTTTCTGATGCTCACAAACCCAGCTCAATCCAGAAAATTTTCCTGTTTTCAAATCTTGTCTGACATGTTTATTTGACACAGCTACAATTTCTAATTCTGAATGCTCAGATTCAATTTTCTGTTAGTTGGCCAAAGATTGGCTGCAGGTAATTTTAAAGGTTGTTTAAATCTAGTAAACCAGTCCCAATGATTATTTCTTACCTCCCTCAGAAAACAGTTCTTTATTTAATTCAGGATCATGCATGATCTTATGGAATCTTTCAAACATCCTCTGAGTCATGTCGAAGAAAGAAGAAAGCATTCCATGACCATCAAAGATGCTGGGTCTAAAGTGGGGAAAGGAGTAATCTGGAAACAAGGAAAAACGCTTTGGGAAAAATCCAAAGCTGCCAAAGGGACTGTCAGTCAATCTATCCATTGCTTCAAAGGCCCTTGTGCTCTCTTTGAACAATTCATCCATGTCCTCATACTGTCTTTCAACATGTTCAAATTGTTCACCCAGTTCTTCATTCTTTTCAATCAGTGAGTCCATTTTTTCACCATTAACCCAAACAGAAACTGCTGGTGTTTCATTGAAGAATTTTTCCACCTGTTTAAAAGAAATTGAGTTCAAAGTTCAATGATCAGATTCTACAGAATATTTATAGTAGTCCTTTACTATTAATTCCCAACTTCTCATTCCAAATAAGTTTAAGTAATAAGTGAAAGCTTGAAGATATTTATGTTCACTTATTTTAGCACGGCAATTTTTATTTCCAATTAACCCACAGAGGAATTGCAACAATTCATGGAATCACAATGGTTACAGCACAAAAGCCATTAGACTCTCAACTGATTACACTCTGTGTCCTTGTGGTCAGAACTGCATTGTGCAGGAATGCTGATTTGCCTGTGAGGGCAATAATTGGTGGCCATCATTAGAAGTTCTGCTTAAACCTTTATTGAATGAAGTAATGTATGAATTATTGAGGATTTTCTCAGCCCCTTTCACCTCCTTGGTCTATTCAGCTGGTGGGGCAGCAGTAGTCCAGGGCTAGTCATGGAAATGAAAAAAATGCTGCAGAAGGTGGAAATCTAAAAGGTCAGAAAACACTGGAAATTGTCAGAACATGCAGCATCTGTAGAGATGGTGTAAACATTTTCTGTTGAAAGCAGGTGGTCGTGAGCCTGAAACAGTTCCTCTCAGGTGATGGTGCCTGACCTACTGAGCAGTTCCAGTGTTCGCTTTTACTGTTGGATGAAATAGTCGGGATTATTGTTTTGAGAGTACAATATGGTCAAGATGTTTTATGACTAATCTGGTTAGAGTTCTTCCAAACTGATCATTTGCCCCCAAACATTAGTGAATTACTTCTAAACTACTTCGGGGAGCACTGGGAGCCAACCAAGTGTTGTAGGACTGAAGTGTAAGCAAAACTCTATATAGATTGCAAACATTCTTTTATAAAGCAAGGTTGTTAATCAGTTGAGATTTTAACAATGACTTAATTTTTTTTGATGACCTCTTGTTAGGCTGGTATCATTACCATTTCCATCACCACAACCTAAACTAACATTCTACTAGCAGTTTAAGTGAGGGTGCCTCTGAAGTTGTGTAGAATGTTTTTACAACAGAGGCATTAAGTTATTCAGCCTTGGCAAATGATTACATGTGTTAGCTGAATAGGCACTTAATAAGAAAAATAGGTGGAGATTTGTTCAGGTCATCATTGAAGCCCAAGGTCAGCAGAACTGATGTATTTTCCAGTTCTGCACATGCCTACAACTTCTACATTTTTAAAATCTGAATCAGCTTAACTTTATGAAAATAAGATGGCGAATGAGTGCATGACTGGCTTTATTTGAGCATTCCTACAACTGTACCACAGTACTGCCAAGATTTAACAATGATACAGGCAAAAGGGTTAGTGCAAAAATGGGCTTTATTTTCTAATTGTACGATTAAATTTATCAAGCCATTTATGTACTCTCAATGGGAGAACTGTAACTAGTATTAGAGTGAATATTTACTTAGATTTTTTTAAAAATTAGGCACACTTCCAGGACATTAAGATGTAATCACAGGTAATAAGATAGTAAGTTAGTCATGTTCTGAAGATGACCGGAAAAATGTTGCAAGCTGTGAGCTCTCCATTTGTGTCTTATTTCCCTGTTTTATCTACAAATGCTCAGTTCTATTAGATCCTGGCCGATGCTGTTGATGCCCCAGGACAGGAAATTCTGGGGTCCCTGGACCTGCTCTGTTCCGGTGTAACTCTGAGATGTGGTGAAAGCCATCTGTCACTACATATAATGGTTCGATGTGCTCAGCAGATTTCATTGTTCATAAATTTTTATTCTGGTTTTCCTGCTTAACAAAAATTAAAATGCTGGATTTTTGCCTTAAGAATGTAAAGGCATCAGAATGATGAGGAAAACGTTAGAAGTGTCAGTCGCTTTCAAATTGCACAAAAGCTTCCATTTATCATAAGCATCTACAATATATAACAGCTCGTCAAAGGCCCCTTAATAAGATGGTGAAGAAGGCAGTCTTCAGCTACAAAATGATATTGATCAGCTGGTAAATTAGGCAGAGCAATGGTGGATGGAATTTAGTTCTGGTGAGTGTGAGGTGATGCATTTTGGGGGCCAAATAACGGTAGGACATATATACTATGAATGGCAGGGCCCTAGGGAATAATAAGAAACAAAAGGGAGCTTGATGTACAAGTCCAGAGATCCCTGAAGGTGACAGCACAGGTAGATAGGGTGGTGAAGAAGGTACAAGGATGCCTGCCTTCATTAACTGGGACATACAAGTGTAGGACGTTGTTAGTACAACTTTATAAATCACTGGTTAGGCCAGAGCTGGAATACTGTGTGTAATTCTAGTAGCAAAACTACAGAAAGGACCTAATTGCACTAAAGAGGGTGTAGAGGAGCTTTACAAAGATGTTGGCTGCGATGGAGTGTTTCAGTTATGAGGCTGGATAAGCTGAACTGGTTTTCTTTTGAGCAGGAGGAGGCTAAGGTAGTACCTGATGGAGGTATACAAAATTTATGAGGAGGCATATAGGGCACATAGTATGAAACTCCTCCCCTCGGCAGAGGTGTCCAAGACCAGAGGGCATAGATTACAGGTGAGGAGGAAGGGGTTTAGAAGAGATCAGAGGAAGCATTTTTCCACTCGGAGGCTTGTTGCAATCTGTAACACACTGCCTGAGAAAGTGGTAGAGGCAGGTACACTGACAACCTTCAAGAAATATCCGGGCAAGCACTTGAATTGGCAAGGCATAGTAGGCTGTGGACTAAATGCTGGTAAATGGGATAGGTTCTTTGGCGGTCAGCAATAACATGGTGGGCCGAAGGGTCTGTCTTTGTCGTCTAGGACTCTAATAGCATTATTAAAATTTTACTTACATTTTCTTGTTAAGCATCTTGGAACACTTGCTAAGTAACAGTGATTTTATAGGTTTGCTACATATTACTTACTTCTTTTTCAACGGTACCAAAGCCTCTCCTGCAAACTCTTGAGTAGAACTGTGTACATGTTTGCTTCAAGCATGGCTTGCACTCTTCCCACAGGGATTCTTTGGACTGACATTGCTCAGCTTCATTCAGCTTTTTCTGAGCATCTTTGGCAGCCAGAAGTGCTTCCTGTTTAAGTCAAAAGAAACACTCACTTGTGTTGCCACTGTACAGTTCATACAAGGTTAAACTCAAATACAATTATCCTATCTTTGTCCATGAAATGGATATTAGCAACGGCCCATAATACATGTTTGATAGTGCAGTTATTAAACACTTTCAGCTCAGTTTACTCAAGATATACTGGTTATGGATTCAAAGTGAAGGGAAATTTATGGTGCATTTCCAGAATACTGCTTTAACATCCACAAGCTACTTTTTCAGCTGGTACTTGGATTCAAAATAATAACTCATTCATATAGAGTCTGCATTACACTATGCTTTCATTCTTTAAACAGATCAGATTGAGGAGTTCTGGAGTAATTTTAATTGAGATCTTTGTAAACATGAAGGATGAGGGAATGTTTTCATTTCTGGTTTAATCTAAGCAAATGGGAGATGGGATAATAAATCCTATTGAACATTTGCTTCAGTACATCCTTTGGCTGGCAAATAACTGAATGGGCACAAGAACACATGAAACAGAAGCAGGAGTGGGCTATTTGGCCACTCGTCTATTCTGCCATTCAATACGATCATTGCTGATCCTTTACCCCAACATCACTTTCCTGCGTTAACGCAATTTCCCTCAATTCCCATAGTATCCAAAAACCTGTTGATACGTGCTTTGAATATACTTAGAGGTTGAGCTTCCATAACCTTATTGGGTAGAGTTCCAAGTGTCCATGTGAAGAATTTCCCTCCCATCTCAATTCTGAATAGGTGACCCCTTAATCTGAGATTATGACTCTCAATTTGAGACACCCGGCCTGGGCAACATCAGCTCGACTCTACCCTGTCAACCACATGCCTCTTTTTAAACTCTTTTCTCCATACCACCTCACCTCTGCAATGGGTGGCAGGTCAGGCATCAGATGGGTTGGAAAATGAGCTCAAGTTAAAATAAAATGCCATGTCTCAGAAGCCTTGTGTTTCAAACCTTTGCTGATGAACTTCTATCGCAACTAAGACAGAAGTCTTTTTCTACACTGATAATCTATTAAGAGTCATATTATCATTCCCACTCAGTGATCTGGATGACAGAAAGTATCTACCATCAGATTAAGCTTGAATTTGAAGCCAAGGCCAGGGTCAAGCAAGTGATCACCCAGCATCACATTTCTAACACCTCTCTCTAGTTACCACCTGAACTGGTTCAATTGCCCACTAAATACAACCTCACAATCACTGAAATAATTTAACAGTGACAACACCCCCCACTTTGCCACACATGACAGTAGAGTAGAAGGATTTAAAGGGCTAAGGCAATGAAACATTTAAAAGCTAAAGATTATATGAAATATCATCAACTGGGAGAGCAAATTATTTCCACAATCTTGGAGGCTGGAAATGAGTTTAGGGTATGGTTATGGTGCAATAATATGTTATTTCACAATACTGGAATTATAGGGATTAGGCAAAGGAATTAAGATGATTTGTTTGGAGTTTGAATCAGCAGATTACTTGTCATATTACATTAATTAAAGATTCAAACATGGTAATCCAGAGACTATGGACGCAGTTGACAAGACAGTTGATAAATGGATGAAAATTTTTTTTCCCCCCCTAGTATTCACCCCAGAAGCAAGATAAGATGATAAAAGAGCTTCTCCCAATACAATAAAAGTATAAAGTCTTTGGGAATAGTTTTACTCGAGTGTAGGGAAAGAAAGTTTTGATCAACCACCTATTATCCATATCCACTCTGTCAGACATTAGGCGCACCCAAAGTAAAAATTATCCCAGACAGCAATTGAAAAGAAATGTCCCGTGAAAGAAGAACACCAGCTTCAGTAATGGAAAACGTGGGGAGTCCATTTCAAGTCAAAAGTGACAGGAATGTTAAGAATGCTAATAGATTTAATGGTGTCATCTTTGCCCTTCATTGGATGGATGGTAATTTTTGGTTAGATTGCAAAGTCATAAAAATATAGGTAATCAAATTTAGGCCGAAAATGTCAGTGCTACTTGAAAGGCTCAAATAAAAAAGAATGTATGATGAAATCAGTAGCAAAGTAATGGATAAGTTTGAGTAAATTTGCCTTTTAACGTAGCCAGTAGCCCAATTTTCAAAACTTGAAGAGAGTGTCTTCTCATATTAGATCTAGTATTAGGTAATGAACCGGGTCAGGTGACAGATCTATCAGTGGGTGAGCATTTGGGGGACAGTGACCACTGCTCCCTAACCGTTGGTATTGTCATGGACAAGGATAGGAGCAAAGAGGACAGGAAGATATTTAATTGGGGAAGGGCAAATTATGAGGCTACAAGGCTAGAACTTGTGAGTGTAAACTGGGATGACATTTTTGAAGGGGAATGTACTATGGAGATGTGGGCAATTGTTCAGGGATCTCTTGCAGGATGTTAGGGATAAATTTGTCCCAGTGAGGCAGAGAAGGAATGGCAGGGTGAAGGAACCATGGGTGACAAGAGAGGTGGAACATCTAGTTAGGAGAAAGAAGGCAGCATACATAAGATGTAGGCAGCAAGGATCAGATAGGGCTCATGAGGAATATAGGGTAGCAAGGAAGGAACTTAAGAAGGGGCTGAGGAGAGCAAAAATCGACATGAAAAGGCCTTGGCGAGTAGGGTTAAGGAAAATCCCAAGGCATTTTTCACGTATGTGAAGAGCAGAAGGATGATGCGAGTAAAGGTAGGACCAATTAGAGACAAAGGTGGGAAGATGTGCCTGGAAGCTGTGGAAGTGGGTGAGGTCCTCAATGAACACTTCTCTTTAGTATTCACCAAGGAGAGGGGCCTTGACGCTGAGGACAATGTTGGTAAGGTTAATGTTCTAGAGTATGTTGATATCAAAAGAGAGGATGTGTTGGAGCTGTTAGAAAATATTAGGACAGATAAGTCCCTGGGGGCTGACAGAATATTCCCCAGGCTGCTCCGTGAGGCGAGGGAGGAGCTGCTGAACCATTGGCTGGGATCTTTGAGTCCTCGTTGTCCACGGGAATGGTACCGGAGGATTGAAGAATGGCAAATGTTGTCTGCTTATTCAAAAAAGGTAGTAGGGATAGTCCAGGGAATTATAGACCAGTGAGCTTTACGTCTGTGGTGGGCAAGCTGTTGGAAAGGATTTTTAGAGATAGGATCTATGGGCATTTAGGGAATCATGGTCTGATCAGGGACAGCCAGCATGGCTTTGTGAAGGACAGATCATGTCTCACAAGCCTGATAGGGTTCTTTGAGGAGGTGATCAGGCAGATTGATGAGGGTAGTACAGTAGATGTGGTCTACATGGATTTTAGTAAGGCATTTGACAAGGTTCCACATGGTAGACTTCTTCAGAAGGTCAGAGGGCATGGGATCCAGGGAAGCTTGGCCATGTGGATTCAGAATTAGCTTGCCTGTAGAAAGTAGAGGGTTGTGGTGGAGGGAGTGCATTCAGATTGCAGGGCTGTGACTAGCGTGTCCCACAAAGATCGGTTCTGGAACCTCTACTTTTCGTGATTTTTATTAATGACGTGGATGAGGGGGGTAGAAGGGTGGGTTGGCAAGTTTGCAGATCACACAAAGGTTGGTGGCGTTGTGGATAGTGTGGAGGACTGTCGAAGCTTACAGAGGGACATTGATAGGATGCAGAGCTGGGCTGACAAGTGGCAGATGGAATTCAATCTGGAGAAGTGTGAGGTGGTACACTTTAGAAGGACAAACTCCAAGGTGGAGTACGAAGTTAATGGCAGGATTCTGGGTAGTGTGGAGGAGCAGAGGGATCTGGGGGTTCATATCCACAGATCCCTGAAAGTTGCCTCACAGGTGGATAGGGTAGTTAAGAAAGCTTATGGGATGTTAACTTTCATAAGTTGTGGGATCGAGTTTAAGAGCCACGAGGTAATGATACAGCTCTACAAAACTCTGGTTAGACCACATTTAGTGTACTGTGTCCAGTTCTGGTTGCCTCATTATAGGAAGGATATGGAAGTGTTGGAAAGGGTGCAGAGGAGATTTACCAGGATGCTGCCTGGTTTAGAGAGTATGCACTATGAGGAGAGACTAAGGGAGCTAGGGCTTTACTCTTTGGAGAGAAGGAGGATGAGAGGAGACATGATAGAGGTGTACAAAAATATTAAGAGGAATAGATAGAGTAGACAGCTAGCGCCTCTTTCCCAGGGCACCAATGCTCAATACAAGAGGGCATAGCCTTAAATTAATGGGTGGGAAGTTTAAGGGAGATATCAGAGGAAGGTTTTTTTTTTTACTCGGAGAGTGGTTGGGGCATGGAATGCGCTGCCTGGGGTGGTGGTGGAGGCAGGTACATTGGTCAAATTCAAGAGATTGCTAGATAAGCACATGGAGGAATTTAAAATAGAGGGATATGTGGGAGGAAGGCGTTAGATAGACTTAGTTGAGGTATAAAGGTCAGCACAACATTGTGGGCCAAAGGGCCTGTATTGTGCTGTACTGTTCTATGTTTCTATGATTCAGAGGATTGCCTGTTTTTATATTGAACATTATGGAAACAGTAATCTGCATTTGCATAGCACTTTCATTACGCCATGTATTAATTCAAGTTACTATGCAGGAAAAAATAACTTCAAACAATAATTAGATCATGTTCAAAAGCTTGATCAACGTAATAAAACAAGAGAAAAAAGGAAGTGAGTTTAAAAAAGTGAATTCCAGAGTTTAGCAAAAGACATGCTCATTAACAGCAGAACAAGGCAAAAATCAGAATAACAAGAGCCAGGAGCACAGGATTGAAGGGCTGAGATGCTGAGAACCATGAGAGAAAAATGTGACCACAATTATGTGTTTTTAAAGACTCTTTTACTATGATGATGCGAAATTCCCTTTCACTGCTGCTTCAACTTTTCCCAAGTTCAGCCAGTAGAATAATGCACAATACCTTTTTTTGCTTGTTGGTTTGTTCCAAGTTTCGTAAGAACATCCGGTGTTCTTGGTCATTTTTATCTGCGAGTGATTTCATAACTTTTGCTCCATCGATAGCATTTTCAAGTTGTTTATTTAGATATTTTTGTCCCTCAGTTGAAAGCTCTAAAAAGAACAGCATAACATCAACCACACAACCAAACCTTATTATAGACGGCAATCAATTTCTTCCCCACACCCTCAGTGTTCTAATTTTCCTCCTCACTCTGCTAATTCTTGAGTATGATAGGTCAGCCTGATATATATATTTAGTTCGTATACCCATGTGTGGCCATCAATACCTTGCCTAAGTAGCCATTCTTCATGTATAAAACTCTGTACTAGTGAATGATTCAGTCAGAAAAGTATTGAGCTAATCCAAACTAATCCTGATTTCACACATCTACAGATGAACATTTCCAGTTAGCATGGACATCAATAAGGAAAAAAAAACAGCCCTAATCTAATCAGAAACTAAATTCAAACAACTTCCCTGCCAGGTTTTACTAACTTGACACAGACCTGGATCAAATTTTGGACCCCCCTTTCTGATCTGATTTCTCCAAATTAAAAAAATGAACTGAACTAAAAGAAAAATCTAATTTTCTAGTGGCATAGAAATTTCTAGTTGAAAATTACCTAACCATTTAGTTCACATCGCCTGATACACTGAAAATGGAGTTGTTGTCTATTCCAGTGATCAATGATGGATATGAAGCAAGATTAAACCCTTTTTTGGGAACCATAGATCCAAAGCCACCAGTTTCATTCAGGCATACCACACAACATATATGATGTATTAATTTATATATTATAATTAGGACTTCAATTTTCAGTTTTAACTGATAAAAGCAATCCCAAAGGCTTTCTTGAAAGTACCCACCCCCCACAAAATCGATATAACTTGCTACTCACAATAAATGGCAACCATGCAGAATTTTACTTTCAGAATGAGGTTTTCAAAGAGTAAATAGACCATTGACCAGTCTACAATATCATTTGCCGGGGGATGTGCCAATCAGTGGCCTTATAGTGATGAGAAAAGTCTGAAGAATAAAAAACTCAGGTGGAAACAGGGCAAGCAACAAAAGGGGTGTGCTTTTACGGAAAAAAAGTTGTTTTTAACAAAATAAAAGGCAAAGCCTGAACTAGTCTGTATCTACTGCAGAGTCCACATTTCCATAGTTATCAGCAAAACCATCTGTCAGACTCCAGAATACCAATAAGAAAATCTAGTCTCAATTTCCAGAGCAATGCAAGTGTCGTTAATTCAAACTAAAATGATTAGCTTGGGCAGAGGTGCAATTGCACATCAAGTATATACACACTAAGGTGAGCTTTCTGCAAGAGCCCATGCAACAGGAACATACACAGTAGCTTTACTGCAAGTAGTTAGAAGTTTTTGAAAATTATTTGCAATGCAAACCAAGTAACAGAAATTGTTATTCCCCCAATTCAGGCCCCGGAGACAAAATGGTGGTCTAGCTGTAAGTAGCCTGTCCGCATTCTGACAACTAGAACAAAACTGGGAGGAAAACTGCAATAGTCAACATGACATGGAAATTATTATTATCACATGTACTGAGTTACAATGTAAAACTTTGTTTTGCATGCCATCCATACAGATAATTTCATCACATCAGTACATTGACTCAAGACATTAGGACATTCTCTCTTCTCCCTCCTCCTATTAGGGAGAAGATACAAAACCTGAAAGCATGTACAATAAGATGGATGCTTGACCTCACAATCTACCTTGTTATGGCCTTGCACTTTATTGTCTGCCTACACTGCACTTTCTCTGTAATTGCAACATTTTATTCTGCATTCTGTTATTGCTTTCCCTTGTACTACCTCAGTGTACTGATGTGATGAAATGATCTGAATAGATGGTATGCAAAACAAAGTTTTTCATTGTACCTCGGTACATGTGACAATCATAAAGCAATTTACATTGAAATAGTACAAGGGAAAAATAATAACAAAATGCAGAATAAAGTGTTACAGTTACAATTATGCAAATGTTCAATTTGTCTTCACAATCAACATTGTTTGCTTAGTAAGGCTGTCAAGACATTGTGCTTGGAGGTTGAATGTTCATGCCTCTCTTGACTGAAGTATTTATACTGACTAAAATTAACCAATTTTGCTCAACAATAATTAAAAAAAACACACAAATGAACTGAATCAATAAACCAAAAAAAAATGCACTAACTATAATATAAATATTTTCTGAAAGGAATCCAATTAGAGTATAAAGTAATAATTACCAGCTGCTTCCACCATCTCCCAAGGGAACCTATTTCATAGATATATCATATTCTCTCAGATTTGATTTTGAATTCAAATCCCTTCCAGTAAAAGTCTTGTCCTCTGCTTCTCCTGTTCTGGACAACATGAGACAACTCTACATTACCTAATGCCTTTAACATTTTAAAACGTTAATTAAATCTGCCTTCAACTTTCTCTTTACCAATGGGGACAATGCCCAGTTTAATTAATCACTCCTCGTATCAAGGACTGGATAAAGAAAAAAAAAATAGCTTATAGCAGGTTTAGAGAACTGAAAACAGGAGAGCCCCCACAGGAATGCAGGAAGTACATGGGGTTACTTAAAAATTAAATCAGGAGAGCAAAGCAGTGGCATGGAATAGCACTGGTGGGCAAGATTAAGGAAAATTCCCAAGCTTTTTGCAACTATATTAAGGGCAAGAGGTTAATCAGGAAAACAGTAGGGCCCAATAGAGACCAAAGTGGCAATAAAAGAGGACGTAGGTGAGATCTTAGAACATAAAACATTACAGCACAGGAACAGGCCCTTCGGCTCACAATGTTGTGCCAAACTAATTAACTGTCTAACTAAACTAATCCTGTCTGCCTACACAACATCCATATCCCTCCATTCTCTGCCTATCCAAGAGCCTTTTAAATACCTCTATCGTATTTGCCTCCACTACCACACTGGCAGTGCATTCCAGGCACCCATCACTCTCTGTGTAAAAAAAAAACTTGCCCCGCACATCTCCCCAGAACCTACCCCCTCTCACCTTAAATGCATGCTTTCTAGTGTTAGAAAATTCAGCCCTGGGAAAAAGATACTGGCTATCTACGCCCCTAATAATTTTTATAAACTTCTATCAGGTCTCCCCTCAGCCTCCGCCATTCCAGAGGAAACAAGCCAAGTTTGTCCAACCTCCCATAGACATTCTTTACCATCCTATCAATTTAATGAATATTTCTCATCTGTGTCTCTATGCATAAGGACACTTCAGTTGGAGAATTCAAGTAGAGGAGTAGTGGAATTCTAGAACAAATTACCATTGATTAGCTATATTTTATAAGGCATCTTAGCAGCCTTAAAGGTAGATAAATCCCCAAAGCCTGATGAGATATATCTCAGGCTGCTATACAGAGGAATGGGAGGAGATTTTAGGGACTCTTGACAAATAAGTGAAAGACAATGAATGTGGTAGCTTTATTCAAGAACAGCAGGGACAAGCCAAGTAATTATAGGCTGTGAATCCAAGTCAGTAGTAGAGAAAATGTCAAAAAAAGATTGAGGGGCAGGATTAACCTGGACCTGGAGAGTCAGGGATTAATTGAGGATAAGTTGGCATTCTTTTGTTCAGAGAAGATCCTAATTTGATTTAATTTTTCAAAACATGACAAACTGTGCCAATAAGGATGGTGCAATTGATATAGTCTACATGAAGTTCTGTTCCATATTCTATTTGGAAAACTACAAAAAGGATAGAAGGTGATGGGCTGAAGCACAGTAAGCAGTTCTGGTCACCACCCTATAGAAAGGATGTGATTGTACAGCAGAGGATGCAAAGGAGATTCACCAGAATGCTGCCTTGGATGGAATGCTTTAGCTATGAGAGAGTGGATAGGCTGGGTTTGTTCATCTTGGAGAAGGAAAGGCTTAGGGGGAACTTGATTGAAGTATGGAAGATTATGAGGGGCGTAAATGGGATAGTCAGTGGGAAATGTTTGCTCCTAGCAGAGGTGTATATAACCAAGAGGGCATAGGTTTAAAATAAAGGAAATTTAGAGGGGAAGAATTTTTTTTTAAACCCAGAGGGTGGTTGAAATCAGGAATGCACTTCCTGAGGGGTGGTGGAGGCAGATGCTCTGACAACATTTAAAAAGTATTTGAATGAGCACTTTATACACCACAATATAGGTTACAAAAGGACCTGGTTTCATGCTATATGACTCACAATACAATCTCCTCCCCTTCAATTATTCAGGTTGCTTCCTTCAATATCCTTTCAACAGTTGCAATATTATTTGTGCACGTCACCACCAGTATTTGTGCATATATGTGGTTGCACTAATGACTTAAAAAGGTGATTGAACTAGTTCACTCTTCTGACTCAGTATTTAACTTTTAATATATCCTAGAACCAAATGATCTTTTAAATCTTTTTCTTTCACAAATTTGGCTAGTGATGTTTCTCCATTATTTGATTGATTCCAATATGTTCGACCCTGCATGTTAAATCTATCATGTGACTTAGCAGAGTGAGTCAGTCCCACTTTGTGTCCTCGTACCCTAGATTCACCTATAAAATAGAGAAGCAAGGGCAGAAAACATTGGCTGCTTAGTGCATGCTGATTATTCCCAAGAAAGGAAAAGGACGAAGATCGTCCTGGGCAGATTGTACACAAAAAAATTATGTTTTATTTGTTAATGGTTGGAAATATCACTGCATGCATTGCAAGAGCATTTTTGGATGGAGCTTAGCGCAGTAATTTCATGTACCAGTGCTGTAATTTATTTTGCAGCATACTTTATTTGTATTTTTCTGTAAACTATTTGTATGGTGACATACTGAACTTGGATTTACAAGGATGGTGACAGCACCTTTTGTTGACTTTGCGAAACAAAAAAGTTGCCCATAAACATCTTGCAATATTTGAGCTGTGGATTTTCCCTGTTCCAACATTAATTTCATTATAAAGTCAGTCTAGGGTACCTGTGGCAAGCAGCGACAGCCATACCATCAAGGAGTGTTAACAGCCAATCATGTTGAGGAAACAGACAGCAAATCATGAATAAAAGCTTGTTTATAACAAACTTTTTCAACAAGTTCCAGAGAGTGAAATAAAGAGTACATGCACAATAATGTTAACAGGACTGGGTGTGGTAGTAAACAAAATAAGCACTAGAGAATTTAACCATCAGCAACTTAACCACCACTCACTTTTGAGTTTCTCTGGCGGAAGCTCTTGAAAGCTTTCACTCACAGCAAGCAAGACAACAAGCCACAGGGTTAACATGATGTCTTCTGTTCCCTTCTCTTTATTTCGATGGGGATCAGCAAGTTTTAATCTGAAAGAGAGAGACAAATAAATGTTGATTGGATTAGAATGTGATCAGAACAGAGAGGAGAATAGGCACAATCCTTCAATGGTGCCAATTCAAGAAGTAGTCTCAGCAGATAAACAATCAATTTTAATATGTCCTATTAAATCATGTCACTCAGGAGACGTAAACAAGTGGCTGATTGCTGTGTTTGCAGCTTTAAAAAAAATTGCACACTGAGCTACCAAAATAAGAAGTGTTGTAAAGAAAGAGGAATTTCATTGACGCCAGTCACTTCAAGGATTCGTCAAAACTTTTTAGACATTGGGAAAATGAAAAAACAAGGAATGAGGAGGTGTTGGGGGTAAAGCAGGAGGGAGATCCTTTATAAGTGGTGGCATGGGGCCTCTGGGGGCCAGGAGTCACAGTTTGGTGAAATTGCCACCTCTTGAGCCTCCGAGCTCCTGCACTGGATATACTACCCACAGAACAAGATGATAGGGAGAGAGTCAAGAGGAAGTGGTGCACTTAAAAAGTTGAAAAGTTAAGACTAAAAGATTTGCCAAGCCACTACCAATATTTGTGTTTTTATCTTTAATTTGTATCTTCAAGCCATAATATAACTACTTGTGAAAATTTTACAAGATGATGCTTAATACATTTACAAGGACCTGCAGTGAAGCTCAAAATCTATACACCCCTGGAGGAGATCACCTGAACATCCAAGTGTGAGGTGTTGCGCTTTGGGAGATCAAATTTAAAGGGACAGTAGACAATTAATGGCAAGACCCTTAACAGAATTGCTGTGCAGAGGGATCTTGGGGTCCAAGTCCATAGCCCCCTGAAAGTGGCTGCACGGGTTGATGGGGTGGCAAAGGCAGCATATGGCATACTTGCCTTTATTAGTTGAGGCATTGGGTTCAGGAGTTAGGAAGTTATGTTGCAACTTTATAAAACTCTGGTTAGGGTGCATCCAGAGTATTGCATTCAATTCTGGTCACCCCATTATAGGAAGGATGTGGAAGCTTTGGAGAGGATGCATAACAAGTTTACCAGGATGCTGCCTGGATTAGAGGGCATGTGCTCTAAGGATAGGTTGGACAAACTTGGGTTGTTTTCCCTGGAGCAGTGGACACCGAGGAGAGACCTTAGAGAAGTTTATAAAATTATTAGAGGTATTGATAGACAGCCAGTATCTTTTCTCCCCCAGGGTTGAAATGCTTAATATTAGAGGGCATGCACTTAAAGAGAGAGAGGGCAAGTTCAAAAGAGATGTGCCGGGCAAGTTTCTTTTTTAAAAACACAGAATGGTGGGTGCCTGCAATGTGTTGCCACAGGTGGTGGTGGGGGCAAATACGATAGAGGCATTTAACAGGCTTTTGGATAAGCACTTGAATATGCAGAGAATGGAAGGATACAGCCCATGTACAGGCAGAAGGGATTAGTTTAGTTAGGGGTTTAATTAGTTGGCCACAACATCGTGGGCCCAAGAGCCTATTTCTGTGTTGGACTGTTCTCTATTCTATTTCTGAATAGAAAGACAAACAAATGAAATGACAGGCTTCCTTCAAGATTATCATATCCAACAGCCCTTGTTTGTATGCATAATGTGTCCAACGATACTGTTTGAGTTCAATATTCTAATATTTGTTCCTTTTCAGCATAGACGAGCAGCACACCAGAACAAAGCAGCAATTCCAGGACCTTCCCACAGTATTAGGAAGCCTAGAAGACAAAGCTGGGGAGCTCAAGGTGGTTACATTTGTGAATAAGGTATACAAAGTTTTGTACTGGACAGATCATATCACTGAGTTTCTGTGCTTGAAATGTGTAGCAATGCAGTTGAGGCCATTATGCTCAGAAGAAACGAAAGTGTTGGTCACGAATACTGATGTTGTTAATATGTCAGATTGTTACAAGTATAGCTTAAACCAGTAATTCTCCATATAATCTTTAAACTAGACAAAAAAATGATATAAAACCAAATGAGAAGATAGGAAGATGGGCAAAGAAACATTTCACTAAAAAGGAGAATGAAATGGAGAGTTTAAGCCTCAGCAGCTGACAGCTAATGGTGGAATGTGGAAAGGTGGCATATTCATCCAAGGCACCAAGTGGAGGAACTCAACTCTTGAGGTTTTGGATAAGGTCATAATGATAAGAGGGTGGCAAAACAGTGACATGATCATAAGGATGAGAAGTTCTTTTGAAAAAAAGATTGAACAGAATAGTCAAGTACAGAGCTAACAAAAGAATGTTTGTGCAATTCTACCAGATAAACTGTAGATAAATTATAGCTGATTCAAGGTTAGATACCAGAGGAGTCAACAGTTGAGAAATTGAGAGAGCTGGTAAAGAGAGAACGGATTAGGTAAACAATGGCTCTTTGTATGCACATTGTGTCACGAAGAGACAGTTAGATCTTTCTAACTGCAACAATTTTGAGAACTGAATAAATCATTTTGCCCAGATTAGAAAGGGCAGAATCATGTGGTTAACAGATTTCATTGAATTCCAACTCATGAGTTAATAATTACTTATTGTTGCAAATAGCAATAAGGAAATAATTTGTTCACCACTTTCTTCCAGAAGCTCACATATTGTGTATCACAAAGTCTCTCATAGTCATTGTTTGTAATTTGTAAATATTTAATGCATGTCTGTGAGAGAATGTTCTGGCATCATTTTGAAATGTGCCTTTTTTTCCTGTTTATGGTGTTTTTGGTTTGTATATGGTGGATATATAACAAAAGAAAACATTCTAGAACCAAATTATTTTGAAGACCTACTTCTGGGTATTTTGTAACAAACTGAAAACAATATTGTACAACTTTTAATAGATCCTATGGAGTTCCGAAAACACATAACTAGGCTGAAGCACTGGATATATTAAAAATTAAAATGCCAGATCTGGTAAACATGATAATTCCCCTTCAAATGCACTAAAATAATCAAATATTTGAAAGGATGGAGGAACAGGCAGCATGGCATTAAAACTGGTATGTTTGAGGAGGATACATAACAACATGGACAGACAAATCGAATGGCGGCTTTCTCATTATATTAGTCAATAACCTGCAATGAGAACAAACGAAATAGAACCAGGAGTAGGCCAAACAGTCTCTCATGCCTGTTGTACCCTTCAATATGGTCATAGCTGTTTGCTAACTTCAGTGCCACTTACCTGCACTAACACCTTATGCATTGATTTCCTTAATATCCAAAAATCTATCAATTTGTGTCTTGAATACACTCAGGTGACCCAGTCTCCACAACTGAGTAGAGACTCAGCATCCCCAGGTTTGAAGAAATTTCTTCACACCTCAGTCCTGAATGGCTGACTCCTTATTTTGAGTCCATTAGCCCTGGCTTTAGGCTGCCCAGCTAAGGGAAGCATCAACCATGCACCTATCTTATCAAACCCCATAAGAACTTTGTAGGTTGCAATGAAATCATTTCTCATTCTTTTAAGCTCAATGGAGCATAGCCCCAGCATACTTAGGTTCTCCTCATAATCAAAACCCATCCCAAGAATTAATCTGGTGAACCTCCATACTACTATATTGCAAATACATCTGTCCTTTGCTAGGGAAATCAGACCTGTACACAATATTCTGGGTGCAGTCTCCTCAAAAACACAATCAGACAAAAATGGACAGCAATCCTAAACTATTAGGACAAGCAATTAAAAGCTTGGGTATAGAAATAAGTTTTAATGAGGGCCTTCACAGATGAGTGGTTTGGGGATGGAGGTCCATCAATTATGCGCCATACAGACAAAGGACTGCTCATGCACTTTGAAGGAGAGCAGGATGAACAAGAATCAAGAGTTGATGGAAAGCAAACCTGGAGAAGGTAATAAGAAAGGGGAGAAGGAGTGGGGTCATTGAAACATTTGATCACAAGGATTAATGGAATATATTAATTCAAAAGTATTACAATGTTCTTATGGAGAAAGTACAATAAATTATAAGTATTTTTCGAATGTAGATGTCAATTTTCCTGCTTATTGGAGATCCTTGAATCAGCTCTCCTTCCCTGCTACAAAAACAAACACTCAGAAGGTCAACAGCATCTGTGGAAAGACAAACAGAGTTAACGTTTCAAGTCAGAGATCCTTCATCAAAACTGGGAAAGAGAAAGCAAGTTAGGTTCAAGATGCAGAGAGAGTGTGGGGGGAGGGTCTGATAGGGCAAAAGGAATATCTCTGACAGGGCAAGACCAGAGTTGCATGTGAGATGACTCATTTTCTTCAAAGGGCAGGCATAGCTTCAACCTAGTCTGATCCAAACTTGGGAATGGATTTAAATAGACCTGGAGGTATTAAAGAGAGAGGAAAAATAATTTTAAGTAAGAAAATACATCATAAACCATAAAGATTATTGTTCCATATATATATGAAAGATAATAGCCTCACTCTTTGCTATCTATGAGTTACCCCAGTAAACTTATTTTCATCAGACTTTAACATTCACAAGCATTTTGAAAGGCATTTTGCCACCTGGGTTTTGAACATAGTGTTGATACCACAGTGCCAAGCCCTCTTTTGTCTCCTGATATATGGCACACAAGTCTAGTTACAGCAGCTTGTTGGGTGAGAGGAAGCTTTTATGAGTGTGTTAGCATAGTGGTTCAGTCCACAGGTCTGGATCATTGACCTGGAGACATAAATTCAAACACTGGAAACAAGGAGGTTAAGTTCAACTAACTAAATAAGTCTGGAAGTTAGTCTTAATAATATTGGGTATGAAACACTGTTGTCAAAAGAACCAATCGAGTCCATTAATGTCATTTAGCTAAGGAAATCTGACATCCTTAACTGCTGTGGTCTGTATGCAACTCCAGATTCAAGAATCTGTTCAACGTTTAAATCCTTCCTCAGTTCTGGAACAATTAAGGATGGACAATAAATGCTGATGTGGTCAGTGATGTCCACAAAATGTAAACAAATAACATCAATGAGTGGAAAAAATATCACATTATTGTAAGTACTTAGACCTTAATCCAATAAAATTAGACCTATGATTCACAAATGAAATATTATTCTGCAATCTTCTGTACAATGCTTGAAGCAGTCGATAATCTTATAATGGTGCAAAATACAAAAATACAAGTCTTCAGTAGCAAAAAAGAAGAGGAAAATGTTCCTCCATGGTAAGTAAGATTATATTCACTAAAACAAATGCCTAAACCAATCTAGGGAATTCATTGGCTGTAATGATTGTCAAGTTCTCAAATCCACTTTAAAAGTTAGGCTTTAATCCCATTTATAAATGGTCAATGGCAACGGTGACAGAAAATAATCTGCCAGGCACTGGAAACATTGTAATTAGAAAAAAATAAATTAGGTATTCATTGAACAAATGTGATTTTTTTAAAACAATTTTTACTTTAGTTTGAGTATACTAAGGAATGCAAAATTTAGCATATAAAAGTTTATAAGCACCTTGGCAAGTGCAGCTTTCGCAAAACAAAAACTCCCAATTGGCCCCAAAAAGCTGCCCTAAAGTTGCTCTGATCAAGTGAATTAATGCAATCATAGTTGAAAGTATACAGGAGTAAAGTATTTTTTAGGATGTGCATATTTCTGGCAGGACCAGCTATTATTCCTATCCCTAACAGTGGCTTTGGGTAGGCAGTTTCAGGATTTAGTGGCGATGAAGGACCAGTTATAATATTTCCAGGTCAGGATGGTGTATGACTTGGAAAGAAACCAGTACATGGTACTGGTTCCTATTGACCTGCTGCCATTGTTCTCTTTTGTAGAGTTGTGGGTTTTGGAAGTGCTATCAGAGGTAGACTGGGCAATTAACTGCAGTGAAATTATTTGAACTTCTCCCATTATTCGCAACTCAGAGTAAAGGGAATGATCTGTCCCCCAGAAATGAAGATCTTTCTCGAAGCTCTTACAAAGACTCAGTCTGCATAACTATAATAGTTGCAGTTGTTCTTAACACATCTGAATCTTCTGGGTGAAATACATTGCATCTTTAGTTTCAGCTGTATTCAATAACAGCACTTTCTGAACCGAGATACAATGCAAACCATAACCCGAGCTGTGGCTTGCATCTGTCCAGTTCTGTGGGGCTGTTCTATTACTAAAAGCTTCATCTTTCAGATGAAATGGTAAGTCAAGGTCTCACCTACTCCTTCAGGGGAGTGCAAAAGATCCCCTGCCAAAATTATTAGGTCATTATTATATTGCCATTGGTGAGACTCTGATGTTAAGATTTCATATGCTATAACAGTGATAACTTTTATGATGTTTTTTCCCTTTGATAAAAACTGAGATATCTAGAGGCAATGAAAGACTCACCTCCATGATTTAACTATAATGAGGATTTTTTCATTTTATTAAAATTGACCCCCAATCCATCCTCCATGATGTAATTTTAACCTTGGAAATAGCTGGAGCCACCACAGACTTAGTTATTAAGCCCAAAAACAAGCAGATATTTTCATTGTATAAGTAGCTGATATTAATAAATTGGTGCAGGACATCTGAAAGGCATGAAAGAATGCCTCCCAATCAATCCCTTCTATACCCTTTTGAGCTGTGCCAGACTACAAATGCTATTATTTTAGGTATCTAATGCCTGAATATGTTACCACAAATTTATTTTAAACATATTTTTGTCTTATTTAGTTGTTTGAAAAGATAGATGATTCCAGTTTGCACTCCATACCATCACATATAATTGTTTTTCATTCAAATGTTACTAGATTTGAAAGTCAAAATTTAAATAAAACATATCATATAGCATACCAAGATGTAAATCAGCAAATGATCTTTCTCTTTAACTCAGTGACTGTTTCAGATGTAGATTTGCATGACTGGGTACATGGCATAGTTCAAAAACATTGGTTAAAACAAAAATATGACTTCCTTGAGGCTTTTTCTCCAAAACATGTTAATTTGAAACCTTATTTTATATTATTAAGGGTGCATTAAGCTCATTTTCACTTAAGTTCAGGTTATTTGTGGTTACAAGCATAAGAATGGGACTATCATGTAACTCTCGGCATTAACATCCTCCCTCTGAAATGCAGTCAGATTGCAGCAGCTTGGAATATGCAGCTGCAGTGTGGCCCTGTGCCAAAGAGAGGAAGCGCTGACCCTGACAAATTCTGCTACAAGTAGCAACAGCATTGCCAAGAACATCCAGCCTCTGGTATCTACAACATCACACTTTAGTCATTCTGCTAAAAAAAAAACAAAAAAAAATCTTTAGCTAAAAACCTATTAATTCCTAGCTTGTTTTCGCCCCCCCCCCCCCCCCCCCCCTCGATCTTGCTCCTCTTCCAAGCCTGAGCATGAGGGGGCAGCAATCTGCTTCAGCTCAGAGCAAGCAGCGAGAACAATACCATACAACTTTTTCCTGGCACTCATGCCCACACCCATGCACGCTTTCTCCGTCCTTGAGGAGGGGAAAAGGGAAATACTGTCCTCTGCACAATGCTGCCTCACCCCAATATATGCACCATCTGACATAGATATTCAGCCATTGTAAAAAAGAAAGCTATGGTGGTAAACTCATGGAATCTCAGCCTGCTTGGTGCTAACACTTTCTTCTACCCATCATGCTCCCTTTGTTTGGTTGCATGTTTACTTCGTCTGTCAGTTTAGCCAACTTGGACAATTCTCCTCGTTTAAGAGTGGAGCCAAATTATTTTGAATTGCAACTATTAAGCAGTTCTGGGAGGGCTGAGAATAGTTAATGCCCAAGCTGGATCACTTCACAGATTTTATACAAATTTACAAGAAAAAAAATCAATGAGATTGCTTCGTACACCACAAGATGATAAATCTACAATCTGATATTCTTTTCCAGGGGTCGGACAAAATCTTCAATTGTTTTTAAAATGTATTTTAATAGAATGGCCAAAAACACAAGCACAGTCGCTGTTTCCTCATAATGCAGCTACATCCACACAAAGCAATATGCCCAAGTGATTATAATAAGTACTTAGCACCAATGCTAGGAATTCCTCCAATACCTTCACACTGAGAATAATGTCATCTTACAGCTTCAATGTCTCGCCATTGTTAAGTACACCCTTCACCATCAGACTTTTCAACTTTCCCTCGCGTTTTGAACCTCAGGAAGAACCGTGATAGACCTTATCTTAAGAGAAGGCATTGTTTACATTAGACTGTGCAAATAAGAAATACTAGGCATTGTTTCCATAAGAATGCGCAAATAAATATAAAGCATCAAAATTTGCTACATGTACAATTTATTCAATATCAACAGCTGTTATCTTGTTTAATTCCAAACGCTTGTTTTCAAATATTGCAATTGTCTCATATGCTAAACCTGTTTATCATACATACCCTTTATATTTTGAAGCATCTCACTCCCAAATCAAACTATTTAAATATAAAAATCTGAGTCTGTTCTAAAAACATTTACACCGCAGCAGCAGCAACAGCCCCCACTGAAATCATTAACAAATATTTGCGAAAGCTCCACTTTCTTGTGTTCGTACCTCGCACAAAAGCCGATTTCCTATCCCGCTGATCTCCGCCTCAGCAGCGTTCCCGAGGCCTTTTTATGCAGGGGCTCAAGGTTACATTTAAATTACTGTTGAGTCACCTAATACGCAATGTTGAATAGCTTTCTGGGTCTTTCTGGAAAAGTCGAGATAGACTGGCTGTGTCTTTTCCCGACCAATACACACAGACAGCCACTGGCTGGCGTCCAGGCAGCCGCTGCAGATGCTACCCTCCTCCAGCAGTGGGCAACATGAGACAAGCCAGTGAACCCCCAGCTGCCTGTTGCGGGGATTCACTTGCACCACCTCGCCCCCTCCCACATACCTTCCCACCAACATGCCTGCGACCCATGAGCACGAGGTGAAGGACTCTGCTGAGATTAAATTCTCCTTGGAAATGCTCACCTTGACCTTGATCACTTTTACTGGCGTTCATAATTATTAGATAGAACATTGCAATAACCTGTCACTTTAAAATGATCTGTTTTCTTTTGAAAGGTTGGTTTAATAAAAATGATTTATTGCATTCACACGTGTTGGCTGTGATGCTGCGCTCTTTTATGTCACATTTCATTTTTCCACAATTGTGGGATTTCAATTTAAGAAATGAGCGATTGGCTAACTTTATCATACTTTAAGAGCACAATTGTCAGTATAGTATGATCCTATTTCATTCCCTGTTCAAAGACTTTTGTTAACGATTAGCTTAGTCAAATTGTGGTTCCCCTGCTAGCTCCCACCACGGTCGCTGGTGCAAACGCCTCTGAAAATGCTTAAGTAAAATGAGGCAAGGTCACGGCTTTCTAAATGCAAAACATGTCGCTTGGGCAAAAACACATTCAGTTTGTTTTTTACTTAGTGAGGAAGTTTATTCAGGCTCCAGAACAAGAAGGAGTAGTGGAAGTTTTTGGTTGCAGTCTGCATTTTCCAGACATGTTTTCACGAAGGAAACTTAGATGAAAACAAGTAGGTATGTAATCATGATATTTTTTCTTCAAAACAACACAAAAAAGGTTTTGATACTTTAAATATACACAGCGATACATGTTTGAATCTGTGGACACAGACTGTTCGTACAGTATTTTTCTTACCAATGAATTATTTGTATCCGTGTGCATAACTTCATTGCAACGTTATCCTAAACCTTTACTGTATTACAGGAAGTTCTTGTCTGGTTAACTTTTCCAAGAAAGTCGTTTCTTTACTGTGAGATGCAACAGACGCTCACTGGATATAAAAATTAATAAGAGATCATGAAAGGTTGGTGCTTAATTTTACTAGCAGGTTTATTTACACAATTTTTAAAAATCATTTAACGATTTTTCATTTCTGAAATTCTTGGTAAGGTTGATGTGGGGAGCACGTTAGGTTGTATATATGCGAGTCTGTGCATTCACGCTAGTTCCAATAGTACAGAGAGTGTGATCGTTTTGAATTGACTAACTATGGAGGTTTCTGATTACTAAATCTAACTGGGTTGTTACCTATTTTTATCATCATGAGATTTTATTAATAAGTTGTAACTTAGAACCGAGATACTATGAAACATTCTTTGTCAGGAAATAGTTTTTTTGTGCAATTTCAGTGTGTATTTGTTAAAACATTGTATATAAGTATTTGTGAATAATATTTGAGAAGGGAACATTCCCTTCAATGATTATTGCATTGGTCAGTTAATATGTAACTGTAGCACTCCTTTCAGTGGTAATCCAGTTGGATGGTGGAATGATAGTTTTTATTACTGCTGAAATACAATATGAGAGGAAATATTGCTTTGCTAAACAAAGTCCTGGTTAGACCACAACTGGAATATTGAAGACCTCAGAATGGATATATAGACGCTGGCAGGGATGGAGGGCAGCTTTTACAGAATGTATTGGAACTCCAAGAATTAGATTGAGGCAAATTGTATGAACTAGTTTTGCACTCTCTGGTTAAGTTGTGATCTGATTGAGGATTTGGGATTTTGAAACAAATGAATAAGATAGATTGAAAGAAACAATTTCATCAGTGGGAAATCTCGAATACAGAGATAAAATAACCCTTAAAAATTAGAATTGGGTTTTTCAGGAGAAAACTTAGGAAAGGCACTTCTTGCAGCCTGTGGCAGGAATGGAATTTCTCACCAAGAATACCAGTGGATGGTAACTCAGTTGATAATTTAAATGTGTTTGATAATGTTCTAGCTAGCCAAGAGATACAGAGTAAGGAATCTGGCCCAGGTTAGCTGGAGGAGGTGTTCCTAAATTCCAGACTGCTAATCCCTAATGTTTTGTAGTTATATTAGAGGTGATGATTATAAGGACCTACAGTTAGTTGGAGAATCTTTGAACCGCAGCTAGATTAGGGGTGGGGTGGGTGGAGAGCAACCGATTTTTACCTGAATTAGAATGGTTGAAATCAAGGATTCCCACAATTACAAGGGCTGTGCTGGAAACTGCCTTTCCAGGTGAGGATGAGAGCAAGCTTGCTTGCAATACTCTCTTAATCAGATGACTTATACAAAAACTCCGTGTCCAGGTTTGTAAAAGCACAAAGCAGGCAATGCCCATTATTACTGCTGAAATACAATATGAGCAATACAATCTAAGCAATGCCCATTGATTGAATGAGGGAATTTTTATTATTGCTTGCTTCCACCAGGAAATATTCAGTAGGAGAGCATGATGAAATTCGCAAAACAATGTTCCAGCTCCAGTTCCCTATTCCTCATCTCTGCAGGTGTGAATCCCCACTGGAAGCTCATGTTTTTTGTAGAGAAAAGACAAGAATGGAAAAAGGGGAAAACGTTTTGGAGTTAAGCGGGTTCCATTTAACAATTGATTTTAAACCACTGCTATCAGTGCAACTAAAACATTTGGTTCAGGGGAGAGTTTTCTTGGGACTGTAAATCTAATCCAGATTTTGGGTTAAAGTGGTTTGCATTTGTCTTTGATTTTGTGAGTCTGAGTTATTGGACTGATATCTTGATTGAACTACACACATGATATTTAACAACTGCTGCACTTTTTTAAAGACACTGCGATATCTATAAATGCTGTGAATTTTAGGGTGAGTCTTTTAAATAAATAATAGAAAATGAGAGAAATGTGAGATCTGAATTTGCCAAGTTTGTACAAGTGCCAGGCAGCCTGTGACTTTTCTGCATTTGTTGGTGATGGATGGAGTTTGTCTCTGTAAACTAAAAAATAACAACTTTAATCTTTCTAACCTTGTGCAAAGCATGTTCACATTGTAATTTTTATTGAACTGGATAGGTAATTTTTACCTATTTTGTAGCCTATTTGAATATTAGTGACTAACTTTGTCTCAGGGGCCATAAACCCCAGCTGTATTTTTTTCCTCCCCAGGTCCACCCTGGAATGCAACATCTCTGAGTGATAGGACATTGGCCTGTGATGTTTTCTTGCCTGAGGCAGCTCGTGATTTTAATGATTTCAATGCAAGCAGATGCATGTGAGGTACAGGCATGCAGGAAGGGGGAAAAGAATCAATGGTTCCATGCTCTGGAAATGCATGTGAGAATTCTATAAAATCGCACCCCTTGTGAAAGATGTTGCACGTACACAGCATCTGTCATAGCCTCAGAATGTACCAGTATGCTTACCAACAAAGTTGTAGTGTCAGAAACACAACAACCAAATTCTCACAAACAGCAATGTGATAATGACCAGATGGTTAATTTTATATGGATTAAGCAGGTTAAAGTCTTATCTGTTCTGAGAGCCAATGTCACTACTTCCAGAGATATACTGTGGACTTTTGCAATCCTGTGTGTGTAGAGATGGTCAGAGTAATTATTTACAATGTGGAGGACTGTGTGAATGTCTTCCCTGCATTCATACTTAGGGCTTCTCAGCTTCTTCTGCTTGTGCATAATTTGATGAGATAATCTATGATGTTGGCTGAGGGATAATTACAGGCCAGGACTCTGGGGAGATAGTCCACACACTTCTTCTATAGTGCCATGGGGTCTTTTGCATCCTCCTGTGAGGACAGATGGTTTAACATCACAGCCAAAGCATAGTACCTGCAAGAGTCCAACACTTCCTTAAGTAAAGCAAAGAAGTATCAGACTGAATTATGTGCTCAGGTATCATGAGTGGAGTATGAACCATAAACTTCTTACTTAATGGAAGAAATAGCACCACTGAGCCAAAGTTGATTGGATTAAATTAAATGGATAGAAAATTATGAAAACTCTATGCCAATTTCTTTCTAGAGATTCCTTTAGTTGATGTTGTGTGACAGTGGAATTTTGTAAAATCATAATGTTCTGAAATGTTTGGTATTAGAAATATGGTTTTCTGGGAGATAAAATGCAGCATTACTATGTTTGAGCAGATATGCATGTGTTTCATAAGTGATATTTTGTAATAACATCAAAGGCTGTAAATAAATGCCAGGTACACACGTGAAATAAAACATTGGCGGCAAAGATCACAGGTGTGCAACAGGGAACCACGGCAGCCAAGAGCACATTCATCTTTAATGTGTCCCTTTTCAAGGCAGTTGGGGCAAAACAAAACGATTGTGTACGAATGTTTTGCTGTCTCTGACTGTGTGGCATTGAATTGAATTTGTCTGCTTAGTTATTAGACCAGTTATCCTATTCAGGACTAATTTTATAAAAATCTGTCAATTGTCCAGAACTCCATCAGTGGAAGCTTAATTGTAGCTCCACTCTCCATGCGCCTTTTTTTTTGTTGGGCCTAATCTCCAACCTGAACTTGGATTGCACAGGCATCAGGTATGTTGACTGCCAAATGCATCCATATCTGTCAACCTTCCCCCATCCTTTCCATCCCCCACCCCCACTCCCACCTCACCCCCTACCACCACCTGCTGGCCTTAGCAACATAAGACCTAGAGTATTTTATACTTGCAGTGAATTTATGTTTTTAGAAAGCAAGAACACAAAATGCTGGAAATACTCAGTAGGTCAGGCCTCACCTGTGAAAGGAGAAACAAGGTTAATGTTTCCGGTCGGAGACCCTTTGTCTTTTTGATTTTCACTTACATTTTAGAAGTTGTCTTTTTTTTGTGTAATTGCTGTCAACTCATGGCCTGTGATTTTCTTCCTGAATAATCCACCACGTTCAAGTTTTTATTTGTTGCAAATGTTATTCCCCACTTCAGCAAAGTAAGAAAATTCTTACCATCAGATTCCTTGAAATAGGTCATATAATCCCTCAAGCCAGCTTCACTAAGATTGTGGCTGGTTGTCTAGAAGTCAATGTTTTCACCTGGTGCCCTTATCCTTCAGGAGATGTACAATGGCTGATGAATTTGGTCTACATCCATTTTGTCTACAGTCTGAATCTATAGAGACTGCATCTATTGGAGAAAATTGATTCCATCTCATCAGAGTTTTTAAAAAATGCTGCAAAGCACAGTTTAGGAAATAGTCCTTTGGAGTTCTTCACATCTGCTGGTGTAATTTTGGTACATGACTGACAAATGCTTGGTGAAAAAGTGAGTTGAAAACAGCTTTTCTCAGTAGACCAGATAATATCTGTTGGGAAATCAGGATTGACTTCCACATCCATGGTGCTGACCCTGAGCCATCCCCTAAACAACCTGTGCATTTGCTGGTGGTTCTTCAGCTGCCACCTCAGCCTGCTCAAAGTGTAGTATATTTACTATAGCAAAGATATATTCTGTTGCTTGATGTAGTACCTCCCAGAATTTGAAACCAGTGATTGCCATGCTTGATTAAGCTCCTCATTTTTCACGTATTTTTCTGCAGAGCTGTTTCACTCTGCTCCTGTTACCGTCATAACTTTGCAACCAGGAATGAGAGATCAGGTGACGGCAGAAGCTTGGTCAAGAACTTCTTTCTGTGCAGGCTTGCAGCTGTGCTTTTACTGGAACTGTGCGATCCAGCTCCACTGTCCTTGGAGGCACTTCCTACATCATGAGCACTGACTCTTCAGCATCAAGAGGGGGCTGCATTGCCAGGTGTTTCCACTGTGCTCTGTTTATTTCACTTTATGCTAATAGCACAGTCTCCCCTTTAAAGACAAGCCCCAGACTCTTAAGTGCCATTGCTGCATGGAGTTTTCCATTCTGCAACTTAAGTGTGCCACTGGCTGAGCTCTCTGTGCAAGCTAGCCATGTGCCAGTAACCTACTCAAAGTAAGCACAGGAGCTCTGGTTTAAACATTTGCTTCAGTTGAGGCAGGTAAGGCTGCTGTCATAATCAACCCATGTTGTCTTTTCCCACATACCAAAATTGGACTTCAGTGCTCAGATTTTTTAAAATGTTTTAACTATTAAGAAAATATATACATGTGGATGATTTCTGCTAATTTTAACCACTTGTCTCTGAGCAGTTGCTGCTTTGATCTAAATAGGTTCTTTGATGTTGTCAGTAAACAGAAGCGCAAGGACCCCTCCCCTTGCCCTCTTCAGTAATTGCAGGTAGCTAATTTAAATCGGTGTGGGGGGGGCCTGATGCTGGAAAGTGGGTGCTTTCCAGCTTTGATGTTGATGTTGCACACTTAATCGCCTTTTCAGAGTGCCTGGCAGACTACATTGCTTTACCTTCTCAGTTTACTTATATCTTTGCAGCCATTTTGGGGGGGAAGAATGGGTGGAAGGGAAGAGAGGGTGGATGAAAGGGGGGGTAGGGGATAGGGAAGGGGATCAAGGTTAGAGGAAGGGGAGGGACGGAGGCTGGAAGGAAGGGGAAGGGGTAGAGAAGATTGGACAATGATGGTGGTAAAGGAAGACTGACAGTTTGGATAATGGTGCGGACGGGGAGAAAATCTCACCAAGCTAATAATGGTCAGAGCTTCCTTTCTTTATCTTACTAAAGGATAATTATAACACACACACAATCACACGTGTGACTAACATCATAGAAGCCATTAAAAATGATAAAAATTGAAAATGAAATAACTGCAAATGTTACATATCTGAAATAAAACCAGAAAATACTGAACATACTCAGCAGGTCAGACAGCATCTGTGAAGAGAAAAAAGGAATTAACATTTCTGGCCAATGACCTGTAGTAGAATTTGAATGAAGAGTGAAGATTCATTGAAGTGCAATGTTAATGTTGTTGTATTCTGGCTAATTAAAAATCATAGAGCAATACAGCACAGACACAGGCCCTTCGGCCCAACCAGTCTGTGCCGACCATGGTGTCCACCCAATTAGTCCCAATTTCCTACGTTCAACCCATATCCCTCTAAGCCCCGCCCCTCCATCTACCTAACCAAGTGCTTCTTAAATGATACTGTTGCATTTGCCTCAACCACTTCCTCTGGCAGCTCACGCCAAATACTCATCACCCTCTGCATAAAAAAGTTAACCCTCAAGTCCCTTTTAAATCTTTCCCCTCTCACCCTAAACCTATGCCTCTTAGTTTTGGACTCACCTACCCTTGAGAAAAGACTATTACCATTCACCTTATCTAAGCCTCTCATAATTTTAAACATTTCTATTGGTTAGATTTGTGAAAATTTGCCCCCTTCACAGAAAAGGAATTGAATGAACTAAGACATACCAATGAAGCAAACATTGTAGCCAAAGTTTCCTCTAGTACAAGCACTCCACAATCTAAGGTTTGGTATAGGCACATCCTAGAGGGCTTCATTGGAGATTATAGAGGGAGTTCAAGTGAGACACAATTCAAAGCTGAAGAAGAACAACTGTTGTTGATGGCACAAGGCCAGGTGCCTTCTGAGTCACATTCCCACATGATTATAGGGCATACTACACTACTTGGGATTGAGGTCAAGCAGGATTCTGCTGCTGACAAAGGGTGTTGTCATGGTAACGCCAGTGACATCTATAATGTCATAAACCATAATAATATTCGTAGATTTTCCATGAACTCTTGATTAGTGCCAGAGACCTTAAGATCAAAATTCAATAAAAGTCATCTTGTACCAGTTTTAGCTTGTTCAGGGAATGAAGGATTTCAAAGCTGCTTCCACGCTCCACTTTGGTATGGCACTTGCAAGTATCTGAATGCTGTAGATTGCCTGTGATCCTGCAATGGTTGGAATATGGCAGGGCAGTGCATATAGCATTGAAATGGGTACCCTTGCATTAGTGCCTGGTTTTAATGCCCATCTGTGGGATTCGGTGGAAGGCTTTATTGAGAGAGCTGCTTCACCAGCCTTGCATCCTGCCCTTCCTGTTAGAGAGCTAGAGAGGGCACAGGAAAGATCCACAATGATGTTGCCAGTACTAGGGGGCTTGAGTTACAAAGAGAGATTGCTTTCCCTGGAGCGAAGGAGGCTGAGGAGTGACCTTATAAAGGTTTATAAAATTATGAGGGGCAAGGTAGGTGGTCTAAAACTGGAGGGCATAGATTTAAAGTGAAAGAGGAGAGATTTAAAGGGGATCTGAGAAGCATGTTTTTCACAGAAAATGTATATGTACAGTATATAGAATGAGCTGCCGGAGGAAGCTTCCACGCGCCCCCCCCCCCCCCCCCCCCCCCACCAATTGAGAGCTCTGTTGCTCTTGTGAGCTGTGGAGCCAGCTTCTGTTGCTCATTGTGGGCAGCACAAAGACTTCATTAGTAATAGCTGCAATGGGTGCCCAGCTCTACACACAGGCACCTTCTTCCTCCTTCAAACAATATTGGAAATTCACTGATTCAGTCCTGTGTGAGCTGCCAGACCATAGAAATGAACCTGCATTATTCTGATGATTCATTCTACTTATGTGACAGTAAAGTTTCACATTCTGCTTGGCATTGTGCATGGGTGCAACAGCAGAAGATCCATAGATTCCCTGCACTTTCAGAAATTTAACATTGTGGTAAAATATGTCACCCTATCTCACTGTGACGAACTGGGGTGTTTGTATTTTGATGATGGACTTTGAGTCATAGCATCATACAGCACAGAAACAGACTTTTGAGCCCACCATGTCCATGTGACCATCAAGTACCCATCTGTACTAATCCCATTTACCAGTCCTTGGTCCATATTATGCCTTGGGATTCAAGTGCAAACGGTGATGCCTTAATGCATTGAGCAGTAGTTGACTGAAATGATTGAGGTTTGGTATAGTTGCCAGTGATAGTGCCGTTTGGATATGTCTGTTTTCTTATGATAGTTGGCATACATAATACTGCTTTCCTGCTTAGACATGGCCTCATGAAGCATTAATCCTCTGACTCACAGTAGCTCTGCTTGGATCTATACACTCCCTGCATGCAGTACCCATGTGTATTTTCTACAACTGTGTATGCCATATGCTACCTTTCACTACTTTTCCTGGTCTTTCCCTACAAAATAGCATACCAGAATACCACTAAATCATATGAACTGCCAAATGGAAACAAATATTTCCAAAGAGAGAACGAAATTTTCCATCAGAACTAATCCTGAAACATTAATTCTGTTTTTCTTTCCATCCATGCTGCTTGACCTACTATTTCCAAAACTTTTTGCTTTTATTTATTTTACCCAGTTGCTGCAATGAGTATTTTTGCCAACCTCAGATTAAAAAAACATAATTTAGAGTTAGTTAAGTGTACCATGTGTCCGACTGGAATAATGCAGTATGAGGGATTTTTGCTCAATATTGAGTCAATTATTAGTATCCACCCCTCTTTTCCTATACTAACTGTTCAATGAATGTAATAGTTCCTAAGATTATTTGAAGAGTATAAAGTTCTCCTGATGTAATGGTAAACATTTCTAGCTCAATTAGTGCCATCAAAATCAGATCATTGCGTCGCATTTATTAGCTGTTTAATGAGCCCTGCAATTCACAAAATGGCTATTGCTTTTTTTAAAATAACCAAGCATGTGGTTCAGTCCTATAAGGAGATGGGATTGGTGGGTCAGTGGAGGTACAGTGTGGCTTTGAAGTTTAAGAGATTCTATTTGTGGCACTGAGGCCATGGCCCACTAAGGATGAAGCCCTTATTCCTCTCTTCCCATTTGAAATCCTGGGTTTTCACAATGATCCATTAATCTGATGAGTATTTTAGTGTTATTTCATACAGTGGTTTCAGTGGTGACAAATGTCATTCAAAAGCAGTTCCTTTGAAATTAAGCATTGCATTTGTATTTCAGACGACGACTTTTCTGTAGAAGAAGAGATGCATTCTTTCAGATGCGAACAAAGTGGTTTGTATATTTCTCACATTACAATTTAATTCTATGAAATCAATGGTAATGCCATGTTTTAAGTTTGCTAAGTAATGGGGCCGAATTAAAATGTTCTGCGCATCCTCTTAAGTGGACAAGAGTACATCTTGGAGTAACTGTTGCTTTGCCTGGACATTGACCATGTCAGACACCATGTGGACAGAGTCATTTCATACTTCCTCGCCATATAGAATGAGGTCATTCAGCCCATTGAGTCTATGCCAGCTCTCAGAGCAATCCCATCAATCTCATTCTACCAAATTTCCCTGTAACCTATTCTCTCACACGTGCCCATTAACACCTCCAAATTTCCCCTACCATCCACCTGCACTGGGGTGAGTTTACAGTAGCCATTTCGCCTGACAACCAGCATGTCTTTGAGATGTGGGAGGAAATAAGAGCATCTGGAGGAAACCTACACATTCGCAGAGGGAATGTAGAAAATCCATGTAGACAGTACTGGAGGTCAGAATCAAACTCAGGATGCTGGAAGTGTGGGATTGCTGCATTACCTGCAGCATCACTGTGTTACCCAGTTAGATGCATGCACTGGGCATCAACGTCTATGTAGATGCTGTCAAGGCATCTGCCTGTGAGGTGTTGGATGTGAAAATAGCTCCCTAACAGTCTGACAGGAGGACACAAAGCCCATGAGCAATGGAAAAAATAATGGTGGAGAATGTTTGTTGGCCCTTCAAGAAGCTATGAGGCTGGATTTTAAAGATAATTGATCCCTTTCTGATCAATTACCAAACAGAGCATTTCTGAGGCCTCTTCATCTCAGTGTTCTGCTGGATATACCAAATAGCAACTGTGCAGAGTACATCAGGAAAGCCTTGTCATCTTCTCCTCCCCACCCCACCAACTATCCTGTCCTCCCCAGAGCTCCCAATGGATTTAACAGAGCCTGAATTAAAACTTGCCATCCAATTATAGAATCCCATGTTCTGAGCCAAATTATACTCTTCCACCCCATCCCAGAATTTGATGTCTAATCTCTGGACTTATTATTTTAGGGCTTGTGCTGTCTTGGCCAATATGACAAAAGCTGTAGTTTATGTTCTGGAATAGTTCTACTTTAAACCTAAAATCAAAACAACATTCAGGAATTAGTCACTGAACTGCCAAACAGATCCTCTGTAGTACCTCCAACGCACAACAGCACATGTCACTTTTCATTAACCTGTTTTGCTTTCTATCTGCGTTTGCAATTTTGTTTGGCTTAAAAGCCCATAAAGAACTTTCTTGTCCTAAATCTTCTTCATCACACTTTATTCACTCTGAAATTGGCTGTCAGTCACAATGAAAGTTGTAGTCATATCGGCTTTTTTCTGATCGAGAAATGTTTAAAACAGACACAACGTTTATTTTGATGAAATTCTGATGAGAGCCGATGTTTTTCAGAGCAGCTCTCAAAGAGCTCTTACTGTCTCGTGGGACCAAGGAAGGTGTAAGTTACAGTAGTTGGTTCATAGTTCCAAAAACAACAGTAAATTGGCTGAGATAACCTGTAACTGCAGTTTTTGCCTCACTGAAAAATTTATTTTCCAGAGAACCCTACTGCATAGAAATCATTAAAAATATGGTGACTGTGTAAATAAGGTCGTGTTGTTCAATGGTAGACGTCACTCCTAAAAGTAGAATTGCTCCATGCAGTAAACTAATTACTATACTCAGGAATACTTTGATTCCTAGATTCATTTTAACAAGAGTGAAAGCAGCTGGTCTTTCTAATCTGGCAGTTGCAGCTGTCTGGGTTTCTAAGACAAAAATGTTTTATTTATTATGGTACATAGCAGTAGCTATAAGAGGAATACTGGTTGAAACGCTACAGTCCGGCATTCATGGCACAGCAACTCCTATGGTCCAGCAGGTTTTAAATCTGCAGTAGGATCTATACTAATTAACTAACTCTAACTAAGATCTAACTAAGGCCTAAAATTAATTGAGATCTGTACTAATCTGTAGCTAATTAACCAAAGAGTGCATCTTTTGTGACCTCAGCTGACTGTGATCTCAGTTGATTTAAGTAAACTTCGGATTACAATCAGTTCTTAGTGACCCGGGGAGTGTCTATAGTTAAAAAGAACAGTTCTCCTGCTCAGAGGAAGATGATTGAGGGTAATTTCTGTAGTCCAGATTTTCTGTGATCCGGAACCAGTCAGGTCCCAAGGGTGCTGGACTAAAGAGTTTCAACCTGTATTTCCTTTTTAATGTACTCTCCCAATGTCTATGGGAAGATGTATGGGAAATTTATAAAAGAGAAGTTAAAATTTTCTACCTCTGTGCAATATACTATTTCAGTGTACTTCTTTCTAGGACTATTCCAGTGAAGTCACTGATAGGGTGAGGTATGATTGGCATACACAAGAGTATACTCTGGTTTCTCTTCAGATTGTATAAATCTTTCCCCCCTTACTAGAGATAAATATTTTGTAAATCACTATCAATACTTTTTGGTTACTAGTGCATTTGTTGCAAATGCTGTGTGTGAGGAAAGATATATGAAGGAAATATGGTCTTTTGTTTCGGTAAAAGGAAGTGGAATCAACCTTGGCTTGATACAGGATGTTGTAAATTTAATTCCCCACTCAACTGACTGAGCAATCATATGGAGTGGCAGCATAATGATTTTGTTACTGAATTCTGAGATTTGGATTAATGATCCAGAGAAAGAAGCTGGGTAATTTAAATACAATTAATTAAATATAACTGGGCGTCCAAAGGTAGTATTAGTAAAAGTAACCATAAAACTGCCAGATTTCCTTAAAACCAAGCTGATCCACTAAGGCTATATAATCTGCTTAGTTACTTTGTCAGTCAAATATGTGAATCCAGACCAAGACAAGGATACCCTCTGCAAAGCCTAGCCACCAAATTCAGGGCAACTAGCTTAGTGCCACAAACTGTAAAGAAGTAAACTAAACTTTCTCATTGCAATTGTGAGGGCTTACTGTGTATAAATTAGTGTCACACAATAGGTCAGAATTCATGATCAGCTGACTTTAGAATAAAATCTCGACATAGTCTTGAGTCATCCAGGTGGAGGAGATCTGGATCTGGATCACTGCCCAGTGACAAGGCTTTCTGCACCTTAACATCATCACAAAGCAGGGAGGGGGTAGCACTGGAAACAGAAAAACTCCCACCCAAAACAAGATAGAAAAAAGCCGACAGCTGGCTTGGCCAAGCCTCATGGTTTACCTGGAACTACAAAGGACAAAATATTACATGGGAACATGAGGACTAGGAGCAGGAGTAGCCCATTCAGCCTCTCAAACTTGCTCTGCCATTCAGAATGGTCATAGCTGATCTTCTATCTCAAGAGAATTTTCCTGCCCTATCTCCACTTCTTTTGATTTCTCTTGCTTTCTGATTTGAATCCAGAGTCCTCCAGTGTAGAGAACTTTAAAGAATATGAATCAGATTTATTATCATTTACTTATATGACGTTAAATTTGTTGGTTTGCAGCAGCAGTACAGTGCAAAGACAAAAAATTACTATAAATTACAAATATCAATAGTGCAAAAATAAATAACAAGGTAGTGTTCATGGGTTCATGGACTGTTCAGGAATCTGATGGTGGAGGGGAAGAAGCTTTTCATGAATCGTTGAGTGAGGATCTCCAGATTCCTGTACCTCCTCCCCGATGGTAGTAATGAGAAGAGGGCATGTCCTGGGTGGTGAAGGTCCTTAGTGATGAATGCTGCCTTCTTGAGGCACCGCCTCTTGAAAACTCTCTACCCTTTGAGTGAAAAAATTCCCCTCATTTCAGCCCCAAATAGCCATATCAATGTTGAGTCCTCTCAGAAATTTGTATATTTCACTGAGGTCACCTCTCATTCTTCCAAACTCTAAAGAAAGTTTTTGACATCCAAAACTATTCAGCTTTAACAACAATCAACTTTTTTGAAAAACTAATAAGCTAATACATACTAAAGTCCCTCTCAGCCCCTCTACTCCAATAATGGTGAACCTTTCATTGTGCCAGTCCTCAAGTGCAAGATATTCAGAAGGATGACATTCGGTAATAGTGGCTAATCAGCACAATTTAGCAGTCCTATGCTGGACTTAATTAGGTATCTGATGTTAGAGTGCAGACATAGAAACTTTGAGAATTCAGTCTCATGTGCCCACCCTGTGTTATAGCACAGTTGGAAGAACTACAGAACTTCAGTACTATTGTGCCCATCCATTTACGAGTACTGCTGGAAAAACCTTGCAACTTCGGTGCTTGAGTTTATGTCCAGTGTTGGGACACATTAGGAGAAATTTCAGGACCTCCATGCCAAGAGCACGTATAGTGCTGTAGAGCAGTCAAAGAAACTTAAGGGCTTCCGTACTTGTGGGCATGTCCAAAGATGGACCACATTTGAAGGAGTTTTAGGACTTCCATGTTCATGTGCACTTACATTTAAGTCTCAAAGTTCTGATGGTCAGGGAGGAAACATCGGCAGTTTTGTTGACATTTTCCCCCTCACAGTCCAGACCATTCAAATTCTCACCACAGTGCAGATATACCATTGATAATTATTTGGAAATCCTCAGAATGTGAAAGGTTTGGGATTATTATAACTTGCAGAGAAACCTAGAAAAAAGGCCATATCACAATTTTCCATAACACAAAGGTGTGTCATCTGAGCATGCATCAAGAAATGAGAGTTGAAGAAATAAATTTTGTGTTGATCGATTTACATTTTTTTCACATAAATTCCATGAGAGTAAATTTTATTCCATATCTCAAAATTTTGGGTAGTGATTTGTGAATTCTATAAGGGCAATTTTCCATAACCCAAACAGGTATCATGGTAACAGGAAGAACTGCATTATATATATATATATATATATATATATATATATATATATATATATATATATATATATATATATATATATATATGGCATCTTGCAAGATTTCAGAATATGCGCAGTCTGCAGTCTAAATGGATTTTTTTTGAAGGGACATCATGTGGGAAATGTGACAGCCAATTTAAACAAAATTCCAATTTGCATTTTAAATGAGCAAGTAGGTAAATCTAATGCAAAAATATACAATAAGTACATGTGATAAGTGCAAATGATGTAGTTTTATAACACTTGGACATCTTTCTCACTTAACTTACAGATGTAATTTTGTTTTCTAATGAAGCAGAGAGGACTGCAAGACCCGGCTGTTGTAAATGCCAAGCTCCATGGTCACTAAGTGTGGCTGTGAAAGTGCTATACATATTTTTTAGTTGTCTCATCATAGCTGTTGCTGTGCTGGCATCTGTAGGTAAGGCGGATCTGTTATTTAGACCCATTTCATAATTTTTTACTGATCTAAGATGTCATTCTAAATTGCATGAATAGACAGACAATAACTAGCACAGTAGAAATCTGAATTTATACAGGAGAGTATGAATCAGTGTCAGAATGCAGGACAAATAATGTAGTAATACAGACAAATATACAGTGTGGAGCAGTTTTATCAGGACATAGGTGAAAGTTGCATAACAAAATTTTCAATCACCATCCTAAGCTTGATCATTTCCATCTTATCCAGAGAAAGGAACAGTGGGGCAGCCATCATAATTACTTTGGCAGAAATTTGGGGATAATTTGAAATTATGTGAGATTCCGAAGGGATTTTGTAAAATCACATAATTTACAGTGACAGATGGAAGCTAAATGCTCTGTTAATTCAACTCCCATTTGTCACAATTAATGAGTTGTAAGTTCCATAACAATGTAACCCTTTCACATGTGCCATAAGGTAATGAGCTGAATTTTGAAATGTAGCTGTATTTTTTGGGCACAGTTACTTATTCCTATTTTAAAAATCAGTAAATACTATTAATGTGAAAATCCTTTTATCAATCTGTTTGTCAACTCTATTAAGCCACAAAATCACCAGAGAATCTTCATCCCATTTATTACTTCAAATCTCTGAAATTAGCACATACTTTTGTTTTCCCTTCTCTCCTTCCCCAACCTGGGCCTATATAGATGAGAGAATAATTTCAGCTTTGGACATTATGACCAGTGTACCTCAGCACTGCTCCTCATGATTCCTTTAGCCGCAGGAAAGAGATCTAAAATGTCTTAGTTTGTTATATTATGGTTCAGCCATAAACGGAACTGATCACCAAGCATTAATATCCGTTTTTTCAATGTGTGTGACATTTGAACAAATAAGCTATTGTTTGTATTGTTACAGTGTTCAGAAAGGTTGACTCCATAACCAAAGATATCAACACGGCCCAATCATTTTATGAGACAAAGATTAGCTCTGTGCAGATGAACATAAAAGAGCTAGGTGAGTAATGCTGCAGCCGGCTTGCAAATGACATCTATCATGGCGTTGTAGAACTGTTATGTTTCATAAGAAAATAAAGAACAAAATTGTTCACCAAGAAGTTAAATAAATTTAAGGATAATTTCACATGACTGATTAGATGTGGGAACAACCCTACACTCCAAGAACATTCTCTTTTTTTACTGTAAAAGAGAGAAAGATAAAGGAAATAGTTGATTCTTAATGTGGCAGATATCTCACAGACATGCAAATGGTGTATGAAAGCAAGGTGGACAAAAGCAAAGCCGTGGGTGCATTAGAATTATCACCGTGTCAGTTTGGCAGACAGTGCCAGGTGGCTAGTTACAGGATGGATCCTGCAGTATTACATATCAGCCCCACTGCCCAATTAGAATTGAAGATTATAAAGATATTAAACAGAGCACCTGCCTTATGGACATGGCATTGAAATATCAGCTTCAAAGCATCTTAAAGGATAACTAACTGACTTTATAATGTGTATTTGAAGACCACTGTGTTCAAGTTTTCCTTTAAACATATTAGAGATCCCTGTAACATTTCCTTGAGTTGTTAGGTAAAAGCATAAACCGTGTATCAATGCCATTTGAAGCAAATGTAGACTGCATCAGTAATTTGTTTTAAGACTTAATGCAGTCCATTGAATTGTGTAAGTCAAAAGCATCAAAATGCACAGTGACTCCATGGTTGGTGCCATTTATATGTAAGCAGATATCAATTTATACATAAATCAATGTTGACTACAGATTATTAAGACATATGAATTCACTTTCTACTTCTCATCAACACATATATGGCTGAAGTTTTCATTCCATCTATCTTCCTGGATTTCCTTCAGGTTGGTTGAGCAGGTGTGATCATTTGTTTGACCTGAACTAAGCCGTCAGTATGGCATTCCTGCCAGTCCCAGGAGTGCTTTCTTTCATTTCCCATACATAATTAAGTCTGAGTAGAGAAGCTGATGGATTCCACTGTATGTATTAATATAGAACATAGAACATAGAACAATTACAGCACAATTCAGGCCCTTTGGCCCACAAAGCTGTGCCGAACATGTCCCTACCCTAGTAATTACTAGGCTTACCCTTAGCCCTCTATTTTACTCACCTTCATATACCGATCTAACAGTCTCTTGAAAGACCCTAACGTATCAGCCTCCACCACAATTTCTGGCAGCCCGTTCCACGCACTCACCACTCTCTGAGTAAAAAACTTACCCCTGACATCTCCTCTATATCTACTCCCCAGCACCTTAAACCTATGTCCTCTTGTGGCCACCAATTCAGCCCTGGGGAAAAGCCTCTGACTACCTACCCTATTAATACCTCTCATCATCTTATACACCTCAATCAGGTCCCCCCTCATCCTCCGTCTCTCCAAGGAGAAAAGGCCGAGTTCCCTCAACCTGCTTTCATAAGGCATGCTCCGCATCCCAGGCAGCATCCTTGTAAATCTCCTCTGCACCCTCTCTATGGCTTCCACATCTTTCCTGTAGTGAGGCGACCAGAACTGAGCACAGTACTCCAAGTGGGGTCTGACCAGGGACCTATACAGCTGCAACAATACCTCACGGCTCCTAAATTCAATTCCCTGATTGATGAAGGACAATACACCATATGCCTTCTTAACCACAGAATCAACCTGCGCCGCCACTTTGAGGTTCTATGGACTCGGACCCCAAGATCCCTCTGATCCTCCACACTGCCAAGAGTCCTACCATTAAGACTATATTCCGCCAACATATTTGACCTACCAAAATGAACCACTTCACACTTATCTGGGTTGAACTGCATCTGCCACTTCTCAGCCCAACTCTGCATCCTATCTATGTCCCTCTGTAACCTCTGACAGCCCTCCAAACTATCCACAACACCCCCAACCTTCATGTCATCCGCAAACTTACTTACCCACCCCTCCACTTCCTCATTTGGGTCATTTATAAAAGTCACAAATAGTAAGGGTCCCAGTACAGATCCCTGAGGTACACCACTGGTCACTGACCTCCGCTCAGAATACGACCCCTCAACAACCACTCTTTGCCTTCTGTGAGCCAGCCAGTTCTGGATCCACACTGCAATGTCCCCTTGGATCCCATGTCTCCTCACCTTCTCCATAAGCCTCGCATGGGGTACCTTATCAAACGCCTTGCTGAAATCCATATACACTACATCTACTGCTCTCCCTTCATCGATGTGCTTAGTCACATCCTCAAAAAATTTTGTGAATTAAACTTTTCTCTCTGGAATCCACAATAATTATTTAATGCCTAAGGGGAAAAAAATCAATGAAAAATGTTCTCCATTATTTTGTAATGTCAATTAGAAAGTGGATCTCATAATTGGAATTGGAATTGATTTATTATTGTCACATGTATTGAGGTACAATGAAAAGCTTGTCGTACATACCATTCATACAGAACAATTCATTACACAGTGCATTGAGGTAGTACAAGGTAAAACAAGAACAGAATGCAGAATAAAGTGTAACAGCTACAGAGAAAGTGCAGTGCAGGTAGACATAAGGTGCAAGATCATAACGAGGTAGATTGTGAGGTTAAGAGTCCATTTTATCGTACTAGGAAACCGTTCAGTAGTCTTATAACAATAGTAAATTGCAATTACATTTAAAGATAACATAGCAATACAAGAATTTGAGAACATGAGAATTTAGATCCTTCCAATTGCTTTGAGCAATGCCAACAGTTTTTCTGAACATAGAACATAGATAAGATTTCTTTGTTAGTCACATGTAGATCAAAACACACAGTAAAATGCATCTTTGAGTAGAATGTTCTGGGGGCAGCCCGCAAGAGTCGCCACGCTTCCAGCGCCAACATAGCATGCCCACAACTCCTAACCTGTACATTTTTGGAATGTAGGAGGAAACCAGAGCACCCAGAGGAATCCCACGCAGACACGGGGAGAACGTACAAAGTCCTTAGAGACAGCGGCCGGAATTGAACCTAGGTCGCTGGCGCTGTAATAGCATTACGCTAACCGCTACGCTACCATGCCACCCAACAGTACAGCACAGCATAGAACAGTACAGCACAGTACAGGCCCATATCCCCATTCAATCTATCCCCCTCTCTACCTCTCTACTTCTCCTCCCATAACCCTCTATTTTTCTTTCATCCATGTGCCTATCTAATAATCTCTTCAATGACTCTATTGTATCAGCCCCATCAACCACCCTCCCCCCACCTCCCTGGGCAGTGCATTCCAGGCACCCACCACTCTCTGTGTAAGAAAACCTACCTCTGAAACTTTTAATTTTTTTACAAACTGCCATAGATAAAGCTTTGATCAGCTGTTGTGATTGATGTATCAGACTAATAAACCTGGATGCCTAGATTCACAATTCTAAGAATATGAATTCAAGTCCTACCATGGTAGATCAAGTTAAATTAAGCTTTAAAAAAGACTGTATCACATCACATTAAAAACAAAGTAGAAGAGGTGGCAAAATAAGTGAAGTATTTTTGGTTACTGATAGTTTATGCAGTTTATTTGTTATCTGGTTTTGAGATGTGAGTGTACTGGTAAGGATGGTATTTATTGATCTGGAATTTCCCGGCGATGGTGAGCCATGTGCACTCCCTCCTATACCTGTCAACTTCACATTGACCTGAAGCAGATCTTCCAGAGGCAACTCTGTTCAGAAAGTGGATTCTAGATTGAGACTCTTGGTATGCAGTTGGGGAAGTTCTGGTGAGCAACTGTCAAGAATTCAGAGCTTCTGACGCCAGAGTCCCAAGCTTCCCAACAGTTAAGGAGGAATACAGTTCCATACAGCACAGACAGTATTCCTTAGGAGGGCATTGTCTGTCTCTAGTTACACTGAGAATGTGGTGGACGTCACTTTCCTAAACATCTGGCACCAATTTTGAATGAAGTTATTAGGTTGTTAAGCCACTTCAAAGAGCAGGTGAGAGCCCTTTGAATGACATGGAGAAATAGTTAATTACTGAGCCTACTCGAATGTGCATTTCGTGCTAATCTAATATGGGAATAGAACTAACATGTGTATTTATCTGTCTGTGAAATTACTAACTGTGCAAAACTATTTGCAAATAAATAATATTGTAGTAAATTACTAGATTTTGACTCCCTCAGTACCAAATGAATCATTAATTTAATTTTGGCAGTGTTGTTTGCTTCATGGTGATCTTTATTTTTGTAAATTTGGAAGCCAACGCTTCATTCACAAAGTTTTATTTTACGTAAATTATTTAACACAGCATGAGGCCCTTCAGCCCCTTAGACCCATTCCCCCACATGGTCTAACATGCCCATCAACTTTCTTTTAATTTTTTTAACATATCTACACTAGGGGTAATTTACAGCAACCAAATAACCTACCAGTGCATTTTTCATATGTGGGATAAAACTGGAACACCCAGAGGAAATCCACCTGATCACAGGTTGAATATACAAACTCCACACAGACAGCACCAGAGGTCAGAATCAAACCCTGGTTCCCGGAGCTGTGAATCAGCAGCACTAACTGCTGAGTCAATCTGCACCCTAGTTGCATTACCAAAAAAATATATTTTATATTTGTTAGTTATTGATTTCATCTGCACTATGAAGGTCAAATTCAGAAAGCACTACAAAAGCTGAGAAATTAGTAAAACAATGTAATTATTTTAATCACTTCCTCTTGTTCCTAGATCAAAAATCCATCAGCCACAATTGTTCTTCATGCCATGAAGTTTCCCATTTTGCTCAAGAAATTGTTGACTTACAGAAAGAGTTTGAACAGATACAGCAATTACTTCTGGCACAAGAACCAGTGCTGGATGAAACTGTCCAAAATCATCAAACACTATCATCTGACAACCGCAGAATCATTAAAGAAGTTACCTATTATTCATCGTCCATTGAACAGATCAACCAAACAATGGAACGATTTTCAATGAAGGTAAATGGCTTGCAAACACTTGTAAAGCAACTCGATGAATTTATCAGGAGACTATCCCAGGATCAGTACAAAATAAGGATTGGAGTACAACATATTAACTTCACCACCAACCAGAATTCTTTATGGCTTGAAGAAATTCAAAGAAAAACCAATGAGGAAACCTTAATATTACAGAAGATAGTGACAGACTGGCAGAACTCCACAAAAGTGTTTGGAGTTTTAAGGGCTGCAGTGAGCAAGATGAATGACATGGTCAAAAGTGTTCAGAATACCCTGGCCACCACACTCCAAACCATCTCACAGAATTCTGAGTTCATGCATGACTTAAGCTTGCAACTATTGTCTGTGCATGAGCAGTTTGAAAATATATCTACCTACCTTGATGACCATGAAGAAAATATCCAGGACATCCTTTACCATGCAAAGTATTATGAAAATAGGACAGCTGAAAGATTTGAAACCATTATGGGGCGAATGGTTTCCCATGAAACTGAAATTAACACCATACTGGCCAACATCAATGCCACAAATAACCATGTACACAGTATGATCAAATACATCAGCGACGTGAGGGCATCTTGTTCAAGTGGGCTTGGAGCACATTCAGAAGAACTTTATCACCTCAACATTTCTCTGGCCGTTATTCAGGGCACGACTGATATGTTAAGACAACGCTATAATCTGTTAAGTGCAACACTGAATAAAGAAATAAACAAACTTGGTGTTGTTATGGAAGAAATGAAAATTATTGATGCACAACATGGAGAAGCAATTAAAAACTTCACAATTTTGAGAGGTGAGCAGCTTTTACATTTAAAAAAAGTAGAGAAATATTAAGTGTCTCTAGTTTATTTCCAGTTGTTCTGGATGGCAGTACAAGAGTAGAATGGGTGAGTGGTCGGAGGGTTGGGTGCGTAACTGAGTAGCGTTTGAACTTGTTCAATACTTGTCCAATTGTACAACTAATCCCACCATCTAACGGTCTTGCAAGCTGGCTGTGTATGCTCTCGTAGCAAACATGTGAAACCTTCATCCCAATTTTAGTTCAAGGAATCATCATAAGGATAATTTTCCGATTTTTCTCATAGAGACTTCACATTGCTCTAAAATTGGTCATATAAAATGGATAACCAGAGTAAGATGTGTTTCATCTTAACAGAAAGTCAATTTTTAAATTGTAGCAGTAGCTACTGCGATGTAAAAACAAGACGCTAGTTGAAGGGTTTCCAAACAAGAACTCATTTTTTTCCCGCCTTGTGCGGGCCTTTTAAGAGAGACTGTTCCCGCCCAATCCAAACGGCAATGACATATATGCTACGTCATCAAGTCTTTCCCGCGTGCGGGTTTTCCCCGTCACTCAGGGAAGGCGAAGGCCCGCCGCCACCTTGGGCCTCGCCGCTCCGACGACGTGCGACCCAACTGCCGAGCCGGTTCGCTTGCCTGGACGGTGAGTCGCTACACAACCCCCACGCCCCCCCCCCCCCAGAACTGGCGATACAGTCCCCAAGGTCCGTGGGCTGTGTCAGCCGCCGCTTAGGAGGTCGGCCTCTGCGTCGCAGTGTTGAAACTTCAACCAGTTGTTGCAGATCTAGATGGGCCGGTTTGAGGTGGTCCATCATGAAAACCTGTTCCCTGCCCCCAACGTCCAAAATAAAGGTGGATCCATTATTCCTGATGACCCGGAAAGGTCCCTCGTATGGTCGTTGCAACGGTGCCTGAGGTGTGCCCCTGCGAACGAAAACAAACTTACAGTCTCGTAGTTCTTTGGGCTGACAGGATGGGTCTTGACTGTCCCGCGAGGTGGGAATCGGGGCCAAGTTGCCAAGCTTCTCACGCAGTCTTTTCAGGGCTGCCGGGGGTTGTTCCCCTTGGTCCCAAAGGGCAGTTATGAAATCCCCCGGGACAACTAGGGGCGCCCCGTACACAAGTTCAGCTGACGAAGCGCGGAGATCTTCCTTGGGGGCAGTGTGTATGCCGAGCAGGACCCAAGGTAATTCGTCGACCCAGTTAGGACCCTTCAGGCAGGCCATCAAGGCTGATTTCAGATGGCGGTGAAAACATTCCACTAACCCGTTTGATTGAGGATGGTAGGCCGTGGTGGTGTGCAGCTGTGTCCCCAGCATGTTCGTTAATGCAGACCAGAGGCTGGAGGTGAATTGGGTGCCTCTGTCTGAAGTGATGTGGGCTGGAACACCAAAACGTGAGACCCAAGTTGCGAGCAGCGCCCGGGCGCAGGAATCAGTCGTGATGTCAGATAGGGGGGTTGCCTCTGGCCACCTCGTGAACCGGTCCACGATGGTAAGGAGGTACCGGGCTCCTTTTGAAACCGGCAGAGGGCCCACGAGGTCGACGTGGATGTGGTCGAACCTTCTACGGGTAGGCTCGAACTGCTGTGGCAGGACTTTGGTGTGTCGTTGGATTTTCGAGTCTGGCAGTGCGGACAAGTCCTGGCCCACTCACTGACCTGTTTGCGCAGGCCACACCAGACAAACTTGCTGGCGACCAGTCGGACAGTTGATCTGATGGATGGGTGCGCCAACCCATGTACCGAGTCGAAAACGCGTCTCCGCCAGGCTGCAGGGACTAGAGGGCGGGGCTGACCTGTTGCGATGTCGCAAAGTAGGGTCTGCCGACCTGGACCAACCAAGAAATCTTGGAGCTGCAGGCCCGAGACTGCGGTTCTGTAGCTGGGCAGCTCGTCATCGGCTTGCTGTGCGTCAGCTAGGGCCGCGTAGTCGACACCCAAGGATAGGTTGTGGATGGTCGGTCTGGAAAGTGCATCAGCAACGACATTGTCCTTTCCGGAGACATGTTGGATATCCGTTGTGAATTCAGAAATGTAGGACAAATGTCGCTGTTGACGAGCTGACCAGGGATCGGAGACTTTGGAGAAGGCAAAGGACAAAGGCTTATGATCAGTGAAAGCGGTGAAAGGCCTGCCTTCTAGAAAGTACCAGAAATGCCGGACCGCCAGATACAGCGCTAGAAGTTCCCGATCAAAAGCGCTATATTTCAGTTCGGGTGGTCTGAGGTGCTTGCTGAAAAATGCCAAGGGTTGCCAACGGCCTTCGATTAGTTGTTCCAGTACCCCACCAACCGCAGTGTTGGATGCGTCCACCGTGAGGGCGGTTGGGACGTCTGTCCTAGGGTGTACAAGCATCGCGGCATCTGCCAGGGTGTCCTTGGCCTTAACGAAGGCAGCCACAGCCTCGTCGTTCCAGGTGATGTCCTTGCCCTTACCAGCCACCAGTGAGAACAAAGGGCGCATGATACGGGCTGCTGCAGGGATGAACCGATGGTAAAAGTTGACCATCCCAAGGAATTCCTGTAGGCTTTTGACTGTGTAGGGGGGGGGCAAAATGGCGGATAGCGTCTACCTTGGCGGGTAGGGGTGTTGCCCCGTCACTGGTGATTTAGTGGCCGAGGAAATCGATAGAGTCAAGTCCGAATTGGCACTTGGATGGGTTCATCGTGAGGCCGAAATCACGGAGACGGGAATACAGCTGGCGGAGGTGGGAAAGGTGTTCTTGGTGGTCACGGCTGGCGATTAGTATGTCATCTAAGTAAATGAACACAAAGTCCAGGTCTCGGCCTACCGCGTCCATCAGCCGCTGGAAGGTCTGCGCGGCGTTCTTAAGGACGAATGGCATTCGAAGGAATTCAAAAAGGCCCAATGGGGTGATAATCGCAGTTTTGGGGACGTCATCCGGATGGACTGGGATTTGGTGGTATCCCCGAACGAGGTCCACTTTGGAAAAGATGCGGGCCCCATGTAGGTTCTCTGCGAAGTCCTGGATGTGAGGGATGGGATAGCGGTCCAGGGTGGTGGCATCATTCAGCCTGCGGTAGTCGCCGCAGGGCCTCCACCCTCCGGTGGCTTTGGGGACCATGTGCAGGGGGGAAGCCCAGGGGCTGTCTGACCTGCGAACAATCCCCAGCTCCTCCATGCGACGGAACTCTTCCTTTGCCAGGCGGAGCTTGTCTGGAGGTAGTCGTCGAGCTTGGGCATGAAGTGGTGGCCCTGTAGTAATGATGTGGTGTCGCACCCCATGTTTGGGCCTAGAATTTGTAAACTGAGGTGCCAAAACTGATGGGAATTCGGCTAGGAGCTTGGTGAACTTGTCGCCAGACAGGGAAATGGAGTCCAGGCACGGGGCTGGTAGGCTGGTTTCCCTCAGGGGATAGGTCTGGAAAGTTCTAGAGTGGACTACTCGCTTCCCTCGCAGGTCGACTAACAGGTTGTGGGCCCGAAGGAAATCGGCTCCTAGGAGTGGTCGGGCGACGGTGGCAAGGGTAAAGGTCTGCCGCCGAATTGTAATTGAAGTGTACGGGTACCAAAAGACCGTATCGTTGTGCTGTTGGCGGCATTGAGTTACAGGACCTGGTTGCCTGTTACGAGTGTCGTGGCCGGTCGGGGGCAAAATACTGACCTCTGCTCCCATATCGATGAGGAAACGCCGCCCAGATTGCTTGTCCTGAATGAATAGGAGGCTTTGTCGGCGGCCAGCCACCGTAGCCATCAGCGGCAGCTGGCCCTGGCGTTTCCCTGAAACTTGCAGGGTGGGCAGCATCGACGGGCCTCCGCGCCCACCTCTGATGGTAGAAACACAGCTGGTCGCCAGTGTCGTTGTCTGTGTTTCTGGGGTGTGGTCGCTCGGTTGCTGGGGCTGGTTGAGGCGGGCATTGGGCTCACGGCCTGGTGATTTGGCCGACGGACGAACCGCTCTCGCGTTTGGCCTTCCACAGGACGTCTGCCCGGGCAGCTACCTCACGGGGGTTGCTGAAGTCGGCATCGGCTAACAGCAGGTGGATGTCATCAGGTAGCTGTTCGAGGAAGGCCTGTTCGAACATCAGGCATGGCTTGTGTCCCTCGGCCAATGCCAGCATCTCATTCATTAGGGCAGATGTGGATCTGTCCCCCAGGCCATCTAGATGAAGCAGGCGGGTGGCGCGCTCATGACGGGAGAGGCCGAAGGTCCGAATCAGAAGGTCTTTGAAAGCCAGGTACTTATGTTCCTCTGGAGGAGACTGGATGAAGTCTCCGACCTGGGCGGCTGTCTCCTGGTCCAGAGAGCTGACCACATGGTAGTACTTTGTGAAGTCGGAGGTGATCTGCCGAAGGTGGAATTGCGCTTCGGCCTGGTCAAACCAGACGCTGGGACAAAGTATCCAAAAGGTGGGCAGCTTGAGTGCCACTGCGTTGGCTGCTGCGTTGTCGTCCATTGTGCGGGTCCAAAATCTGTTTGGACCATCGGGGTCACTAATGTAGTGGTAGCTGCTGCGATGTAAAAACAAGACGCTAGTCGAAGGGTTTCCAAACAGGAACTCGTTTTTTTTCCCGCCTTGTGCGGGCCTTTTAAGAGAGACTGTTCCCGCCCAATCCAAACGGCAATGATGTATATGCTACATCATCAAGTCTTTCCCGCACGCGGGTTCTCCCCGTCGCTCGGGGAAGGCGAAGGCCTGCCGCCATCTTGGGCCTCGCTGCCCCGACGACGTGCAACCCGACTGCCGAGCTGGTTCGCTTGCCCGGACGGTGAGTCGCTACATTTTGTTGTTGAAATTGGACTTGAATTTTGAACCAATGGCAATTTAACCTTTTATGAAGCCTGCTGACCCTTTGTGCCATGATCAAAATTTTGGCTGATCCATCCAGGATGATACAGTGGCACAGCTAGTAGAGCCACTGCCTCACAGCGCCAGAGACCCAGGTTCAATCCTGACCTCAGGTGCTGTCTATGTGGAGTTTGCACATTCTCGCTATGACTGTGTGGGTTTCCTCTAGGTGCTCTAGTTTCCTTCCACATCCCAAAGATGTGCAGTTTGGTAGGTTTATTGGCCACTGTAAATTGCCCCTGTTGTGTTGTGAGTGACAGAACCTGGGGCAGTTGATGAGAATGTCAGAAGAAAAAGATATGGGACCAATGTAGCATTAGTGTAAATGGATGGTTCTAGAGTCATAGTTACAGCATGGAGACAGGTCCTTTAGCTCACCAAGTAGGCAGCTTACAGAGTCGAGGTTTCAGTCAGACCAGCCACAACCTTACTAAATGGTGGAGTAGGCTAAAAGGCCGAGTGGCCTACTCCTGCTCCCAATTTGTTAAAAGTATCTTTACAAAATTAAATACTCTTGAAGTATAGAAACGGTTGTAACATAGGAAATGCCCCAGCCAATTCGCAAAAACAAAGCTCCCACTAACAGTGAAGTAAATGTTTTAGTAATGTTAGTTGTTGAGGGATAATTATTGTTTGAGACACTGAGAATTTACCTCCACTTCTTCGAACAGGACTGTGAGACCTTTTTTACGTCCATATTTTAGAGGGGGAACAAGGATGCAGTACAACTATTAGCCTAAAAAAAACTCTCCCTCAGAATTACAGAGAAGTATCAGCCTGGATTATTTGCTCAGTTCTCTGCAGTGGGCAGAGTCATTTAAGTTTGACCATTTTGGAGGGCCTCTTTGTACGTACAAACAATATACATAAATAATATGCACATACACATATACTTGCTAATTAAAGAAGAGACAGTGTTCCTGCTGCTCTCCAGTAATACATGGCTCTCACAGTGAATGCTCCCTGCTCCTGTCTGGTGCTGTGTTGGATATGGAGCAAGACTTGTGCATGACTGGGCAAAATTCCAACAGTACATTTCACCTGAGGAGGTACATCATAAACATACAAGTACTTCCACTTCCTTTGAATCATGAGTAAGAATTATTCACTTGGAATTGTATGGTAAACAGCAACATGTAAAAAAAAAACATGTTTTTGAATAAGACCAGTGTGCAATTTATTGATTCACCTGGGCCTTGACACTCCCTGTAAAAATTATGAATTTTTTTTTATTTTTACGTAGATTTTAAGATGTTTGCAAATTAGATTTAAATAAGATTCTGGTCTCTTTATCATCCCCTTAAATGTAAAACACCAGGCTCATGTTCTTCTGTTGGAGCTTAACGTTTAAAGAGCTTAATTTGATCAGGGATGTAATGACTTGGACTTGAGTATACGGGAAAATCTTCAAAATTTGCAGATGACATAAGGCTTGGAAGTTTAGGAAACAGTGAGAAGGGTAATAGACTTTGAGCGATACTGGACAGGCTGATTTGAGTGCGTGGACACATGGCAAATGAAATTTAAAGCTGTGAACTGTAAAATGATACATTTTGGTAGGGAGAACAAGCAAAAACCAAAAGAATCTAAAGGGTACAATTTGAAAGCGGGTGCAGGAACAGAGAGATCTGGAGCGGCAGTGGGGAAGGGGAGGAATTAGGCTGAATATGGACAGATCTTTGAAGCTAGCAACACAAACTGAGAAAAAGATTACATGCATAGAGTACAAGATCAAGAAATTATGTTGAAGTTCAATAAAACAGTGGTTTGGCCATAACTGTTGTATGAGCCTAACTCTGAGCACCAGACTTTAAAAAGGATGTGAATCCCTTGGAGAGGAAGCAGAAAAAAATTGCTGGAATAGTTCCAGGGAGGTGTGGTCTTTGTTGCATAAAAAGATGGGACAAACTGGAATTGTTTTTCTTACAGCAGAGAAGATTGAGAGGAGACCTGGTAGTCACAAAGGTCCTTGACAGCCTTTTGTGAAGTATCAACGCTATGCTTCAGTAATAGTATTGTGACCTATTAAAAAGAAATTACAAGCACACTCATTGTTATTTACTGTGTATCTGGTGTCATAATCTCACTGGGTACACGGGGAATAATAAGCAGAAGGAGGAGTGTAGATCTAAACTGGGTAGCTGGCCTCTGAACCCTTTGTTTCCAACCATGGTGATACTATTCTGCAGCAGCAGCTGGAAGGATTTAAGACAAAATTTGTCCTGTCATAGAATAAAGAGACCTCTACTTCTGAGCATCAACCAGCCTGTCTTGTTAAGAGGGAAGTCCTAGCAGAAGCCCCCTGCCAGTATTTGGGCTGCCTACGCATGCACCCAGCAGCAGGTCCCACTCCGTCTACACATATCCACCAGCCTCATTCAGATAGAACCAGCAAGAAGCAGCTGCCATTTACTACTTCAACAACAGCTCAGCTTGCTAGGACACTGACTGATCCGAGGAGTCAATGGGAAGGGGAGGGGTAAGAAATCTGGAGAGGATGAGCAGCAGCCACTGGTGACCATAGGATTTAATGTGGGTCAGGGGAACATTCCTCTTCCTCTTGGTTCCATAGTACTACTATTCCTCAATTTTCAAAAGGGGATGAGTTCCTAGAAAACATCCCATTAAGCAAATTTTTGTTAATCAAAAAGGCTGGGCAAAGTGTATCATGGGAACTGGGGTGTAAGGTATTTCTTTGCAGAGATTGTAGTACTCCATTTGTCATAGCGAAAATAGCTTCATAAGTTGAAGATATATCCCTTAATAAGTCAATGGAGTTTGTAAATTGAGCAATACCTGTAATTAAATAGAGAATAGAGAGTCATAAAGCAATACAGCATGGATACAGGCCCTTTGGCCCACCAGTTCATGCCAACCACGGTGCCCACCCAGCTGGTCCCAATGTCCTGCGTTCGGCCCATATCCCTCCAAGCCCCACCCCTCCGTGTACCTATCCAAGTGCTTTTTAAATGATACTATTGTACTTGCTTCAACCATTTCCTCTGGCAGCTCTTTCCATGTACTCACCACTCTCTGCATGAAAGATTGCCCCTCAGGTCCCTTTTAAATCTTTCCCCTCTCACCCTAAATCTATGTCCCCTAGTTTTGGACTCCCCTACCTTGGGGAAAAGACTGTTACCCTCCACCTTACCTATGCCTCTCATAATTTTAAACATTTTTATAAGGTTGCCCCTCATTCTCCTACGTTCCAAGGAATGAAGACCTAGTCTGACCAACCTCTCCCTATAACTCAGGCCCTCTAGTCCTGGCAACATCCTCATAAATCTTTTCTGCACTCTTTCCAGCTTAACCACATCGTTCCTATAACAGGGTGACCAAAGCTGTACACAGTACTCCAAGTGCGGCCTCACCAATGACTTATACGACTGCAACATGATGTCCCAACTCCTATACTCAATGCCCAGACTGATCAAGGCCAGCATGCTAAACACTTTTTCGCCACCCTGTCTACCTGTGACAGCATTTTTTTTTCCTGTAAGAACTGCTATTTTACTGCTTAAGCATTGAAAAACAAATAAAGCAGAATGTGAGTTTATGGGTTGAAGTTCCATTTCAGAGACGATATTATTTAGAGCAACAATCTGCTGGGGGAACTCAGCAGGCTGAGCAGCATCTGTGGGAGAAAAGGAATTGTCGACATATCAGGTCAAAACCTTGCATCAAGACTGAGAGTGGAGAGGGGAGATGGCCAGTATAAGAGGGGAAGGGGACCGGTGAGATAGGAGCTGATTGGTGGACTGAGGAGGGATGAAAGATGACGGGCAGGTAGTGCCAGGTTGGGAGGCGGGGTGGTGGACCTGGGAGACAGTGGCAGGTGAATGATAGATGGGGGCAGATAAAGAGAGGGAAATAAATGAGAGGCAGATGGAACGAGGTGGGGGGAGGGGAGTGTGAAGGTTGCAGGCAGCTGCTGGAGGGAGATAAGCAAGAACACAAAGGGCAACCAGTGCTGGAATCCGATAAGGAGGTGATAATGGGAGCCATTCGGGGAGAGGTGAATGGCATATGGAACCAGAATCAGATAGAGGGCGAGTGGGTGGGCGGAGGTGAAGAGTGCCCTGTGTATGTTACCTAGGTTGTCACCCCAGTATTGAAGAGTTATTGCTTTGTCTGAGGTGCTGTCTTTCACACGTGGGAAGGTCTCCACTTGTTCACGTGCACACGAAGCATCCCCATATCCAGAGAAGAGCACAGAAGTTCTGGTGTTCCAGCCAGCATCCCTCCATCAACAAAAATCACCACACAAAATTGCCTAGGCAATCTTCTGCTCGTAGGATAACACTGAGTGGCGTGTATGATGGTGATCCTGCAGCAATGAAAGGAATATTAAACAAAATGATTAACTTCCCAATCAATACTACTAAAATTTATTCATTGTTGTTCTATTCTTAATATAGGTTTGCCAGGACCTCCAGGACCAAAGGGAAACAAAGGAGAATCAGGGGTAAAAGGAAATGCTGGACCTGTTGGATTAAAAGGTGATATGGGTGACACAGGACCCACAGGAAAGCAAGGTCCACGAGGTTTGGATGGACTCCCTGGTGTTCGTGGAGAGAAAGGTTCAAGAGGCCCAGAAGGAGGTCCTGGTCCAAAAGGAACGAAAGGCAACATGGGGAGGCCTGGTATCCAAGGGCAAGCTGGCCCAAAAGGAGACAGAGGACCAGAAGGGAAACCAGGACCACCTGGCCCCAAAGGCCAAATGGGAAGTAAAGGAGATCCTGGAATTCCTGGCCCACGGGGACTTAAGGGGGAAGTGGGAAAATTGGGACCCCCAGGGCCGCCCGGACCACCAGGTCCGTAAATGGAAGCACTTTGTTTTAACTGATTAAACTTGCTGTATGTTAATTATATAACCTTGTATCACTAAATGTATGCTTTATTTGACTTTTAATCAGCCGTGTTTAATGTTGAAGATATGAAACAGATTCATTTAAACTGAGATAGTCACTGTCACTGACATGTGAGCTCCTGATCACATGCAATTAGTTACCAACCAGTTTAAGTAGTCATCGTTGAAAGGTGTTGCACACAGTGACTGTCATAGCGATGGCTGTTTTTTTGGTAGACTGCTAAAAGACGAATGGTTTCATGGAATCATACAACATAAAAACAGGCCCTTCAGCCCTTTTGTCCATGCTGACCATCAGGTTCCCATCTATACTAATCCCATTTACCAACACTTGGTCCATAGCCTTCTGTTGCCTTGTCAATTCAAATACTTGTCTAGATACTTCTTAAACGTTATGAGAGTCTCTGCCTCTGCCACCCTCTCAGGTAGTGCACTCCAACCATCCTCTCAGTGAAAAAAAATCTTTCTTATATCCTCTCTAAACCTTTTACTCCTTAGGTTAAATCCATGCTCTCTGATCATATACACCTATGCCTCAGAGAAACATTTACAAATTTCTACCCTATCTATGCCATTCATAATGTTGTATACCTCTATCAGGTCTCCCCTCAGTTTTCTCTGCTCCAAGAGAAACTTGTAGAGTTTCTAGAGTTTGATCAAGTGATGCCCACAACCAAATGTCTCAGCATACCAATGTTCAGTTTTAGCTGTAATTCTTTCAATATATATACTGTGTGTGTATATGTGTATGTGTGTGTGTGTGTGTGTGTGTTTGTGTGTGTGTGTGTAAACAAAGATAACCAAATATGTGAAGTGCCTGAGGATTGTAATTAAAATCAAATCCAAATGAAATCCACGCCAGGGTGTGTCACTGCCTTCAGGGGATGAGGGACACCAAATGATGTTTACTAGGATAGAAATTGGACTTTAAAACCTTCATTTTATATGCATAAATGGACCTGTGGTTGAACAGTCTCAAATATTGATGCAATCAGTATGTGGGGAAGCCATATTGGGTTTCTGCGACTTTTCGGGCACTGCAGATAGCCACCTGGTACAGTTCTTGTGCAATCAAGAGGCTTAACGCATATCTTAGGCCCCCTCATTGCCCTCTGTATTGTGGGGTCACACAGGAACCTTGCCTGATCCATAATGAATTCTTAACTTCTTACTGAATGACCTTATAATAAACAAATAAATCATTGCTTTGGTGCCGGGAGAGCAAGAATATCTTTGACTTCACAATTCCTGTTTGCCATCTTTTGGGGTCAGCTTTGGGCTTCTGTACTGAAGTAAGTAGTTCACTATAGACAAGTGCAAGGCAGATTCCCTCAAATTAATAGAAGAAGGATGCACTCTAATTTTCATTCAGCCTTGTGACTTTCCAATTCAGGCACATCACAGTTATATGTCAGGTACTGGGTAGCATTGAATGTATACACCCATACATTTATCAGTGTGACAATACGGTCATGCACACTTTTATGGTGCATCTTCACTGACTTATTCTGCTATGAAAACTGACAAGGGTGTGGGATTTTAAGCCTAACATGTAAATGATAAATAATTTTGACCAAATGGCTCGTTACCATTTAAACATAAAATTAATTTGTTTTAATTTTCATCCACTTTTGATGCATTTTTTGGTTTCCTCATTTACATAGATTTTCCCAAATTCTTAAAATATGCAGTTTCAAGTCATAAGATTGCTCTGAACTTTCTACTGGAAAAGATATCCCACCATTAATCACAAAACGTATTGGAAAATGAATGTCAAAGCAGCGATGAAAATGTACCAAAGGCTATAAAAAGTTCTTCACAGCTTTGATAGCAATGCTACGGCAGTAGTTTGTCTAATTTGATACAGTTCTGGGGTGGGCAGGACTCACGCAACAGAAAAGTGCTATTTCTCTATGGGTTTTGTACTCTCATTAGTAATCCAACCAACTAACCTTACACAGCACGCAGATTAGAATATAGGCCCCCCCCCCCACCCCCCGCATTTCAATCTTTGACAATGTTGCTATGTGATGCAAAAACCTTTACTGCCTTAAATAAAGTGCTCTTATTTAAACCCATTACATTTTTGTTGGGAAAACAAATATCCTTTTGCTAAGATGGTTGTCTTTTGCTAAGTATGAGTCCAACACATAGCCTAAACGTCACAGAGTTTTGACTTTGGTAACAGCCGGCTGGAGTATTTTTTTCCGGGAGAGTAAGAATCTTAGTCTCCACCAAACGATATCTTCCCAGCCACCACCATACCATATCAAACAAGTATATCATGCACACAACAACTATAAAAACTTCTTCTAAAATTGACATTAACTTAGTTTATCAAGTAAGTCTGTAGGAAGAAAATGTATTTGCATTAAGTTACAAAAATGTGATGTGACCTGAATAGATATAAACATTTGCTTCTATATTTGCTGAAAATTTGAGAAATTCAAGCAAGAACATAAAAAATAATGCCTTGAAGATCTGCCACACTTAATATTCTCATTCCTTACAATTTAGGGACAATTCCTGCTCTATTTGGGAATCAGTAACAACAAGTAATAAGTGGTACATATTATTTGCATGGATTCATTAAATTTTAATTTTTCTGAAGTACAAAAGTAAGATATGTGATAGAATGTTTTTAGCAATTAAGTGATGTTTTATTTACCTTCTGTCCAGTTCAACTTTTGTTGTAACTGCAGGCTGATGATTAGTCAAGTATCACTACAGAGATGCATTACGTCAAATGTAATATATGTCATTTGCTGCTTTGTTTTTATTATAATACCATTATAATGTTATATCCTGAACTCAAATGAAATCTACCAAAAGCACACATGCAGACATTCAAGGGATTAATCAGGTTACGTTCACGGTGCTCCTTTCAGTTAAATCTGTGACACCTTAATAAACTTCATATCACAATTTGGAATATTTACCACAAAATGAAGTATTGTTTGATTGTAGATTGTGAATATTATTTAGTTTTCTTATTTGTAATTATGTTAAAACTGCAGCTGGTTTGCATGCTATTATAAATGTCATCCAACTCATGTAATCTCTGTAACTTGTTATTATAACTAGGTATCTGGGGCCCTGACCAAATAAATTTAGTATGCTGTACTATCTTATTGCCCTGTATGTAATTAACCTAGAAGTTGTGGGACATTATTTCCCTATGTCCTAGGTACAACAAAATTATAGACAAATTAACCTGGGATTTGCAGTTGTAAGTGAAAGAGAACCAGTTTGCATTGCTATTATTACTGTGCAAAACTGACAGTAACTTGTGATATGCAGAGTTAAATCCAGAAGCTACTGTCAGGTCCTCGAGAGGATATGGTATTGCAGTCTTCAGAGATGCAAACAACAGAGAAACAGTGGTTTGATTTCATCTGCAACTTATGCAGGATTCTCACTGTAAAATCCACTGAAAGTGTTAAACTGTGTTGAATAAGGTGTAACTGACAGAATTACCATTCAAGTGTCAATATCTTTGCTGGAAAATAAAAATTAATTTTTTTTCTTGTAATGCTTCTCAGATAATACATAATCTACCGTGATCCCCTTAGGATGTGCCAGTCTGTATTTTGCATTTTGTAATATTACAGTGCTTTTTATTTCCTGGCTTGCTGTCTCTGAGAAACATAGCATGATTTGATGGCCAGACTAATGGTGACACTGTTCCTGAGCACCACAGCCTCTGTATAAACAATATCAGACTGAATGTTGCTTCTAATTGTGGAAACTGAAACAACAAAGCTGCTAAACTTTTATGGGCAAGTTTTTCAGAAATCAACTTCATTACATCGATCAGTCAGGAAATCTATCATCTGTTTTCCTTTGAAGAAAACTTAAATCAAAATGAGGTCAGACTGATGCTTTTGTAAAATTTTGATAATAAGTGGTATAATGTCAGAAGGATTTCTCTGAATGCAGTGCTAATTAGAAGCATTTTCATTCCATTAAAAGGCAAAATAAAAGGTCCAAAAGCAAAATACAGTGAATGCTGGAAATCTGATGAAAGGTCGTTGACCTGAAACATTCACTGTTTGTCTTTTTCCACTGATACTGCTTGACCTGCTTGAGAATTTCCTATGTTTTCTGTTGTAATTTGTTTTTCATTTAAAGGGTTTTCCTCTGTATTTCATGTGTTTGCTCCTCTGAGCACTTTGCCTCATTTCACCCCATTGAGTGAACATCACCAAAAGCCTATTCTGGTCCAACCACGTAAATGCCAAAGCCAAGAAAGCTCACCAACACCTCTACTTCCTCAGGAGGCTAAAGAAATTTGGCATGTCCCCTTTGACACTCACCAATTTTTATTGATGCCCCATAGAAAGCATCTGGATGCATCACGGCTTGGTATGGCAACTGCTCACCCTGTGACCACAAGAAACTGCTGAGAGTTGTGGACATAGCTCAGTGCAACTCGGAAGCCAGCCTCCCCTCCATGGACTCTGTCTATACTTCTCGCTGTCTTGGTAAAGCAGCCAGCATAATCAAAGATCCCACCCACCTGGGATATTCTCTCTCCTCCCCCCTCCCATTGGGCAGAAGATACAAAAGCCTGAAAGCACATACCACCAGGCTCAAGGACAGCTTGTATTCTGCTATTATAAGACTATTGAACGGTCCTCTAGTATGATATGATGGACTCCTGACTTCACAATCTACCTCATTATGACCTTGCACCTTATTGTTCACCTACACTGCACTTTCTCTGTAGCTGTGACACTTTATTCTGCATTCTGTATTGTTTTACCTTGTGCTACCTCAAACCACTGTGTAATTAATTGATCTGTATGAATGGTATGCAAGACAAGCTTTTCACAGTACCTCAGTACAAGTGACAATTTTAAACCAATTCTAATTCCAATTCCAAATAACTCCCTGCTGCAGTACAGAGAGAATTAGATGGCAGGATGTTCCATTGAAACCCTCCACTCATGAGTCCTACATGCACCTGATGCACCAGCACTTTCACATGCACAATGCCAGTGCTCATAGAATTTCAACATAACTGATCCTTGCAATAACTTACTTCCATATATATCAATCAAAAAGTTGAGGGAGAGGACTGGAGTTGGACTATCACAAATAGTCCAGCCAAGTAATTCTGAGGAAAGTGACCAAGAAGTAAGTTACGTATCTGTACCCATGTTGGTGGGAGTGGAAAAAAACAGAAGTCAGCAAATTGCTGGTGACAGAATTTCTTATTTCCCTGATGAAGATAGACCAAATTTATTTTATCAACAACCGAGCCATGAAGTTGATATTTCAACTGCATGCCACAACTAAACCATATCCCTTTTGCCTCTGAGAACACATATGAACACAAGAAAACAGGAGCGGGAGTAGGCCACTAGGTCTTCATGCCATCATGTGCATAGTAAACGTTGCAGGGCACTGACGAGGATGATTCCTCAGGGTCTTCATTCCCTCTGAGAGTGTTCCACTAGAGGACTACAGGTTGGATGGGTGTCTACTGGCTTCCCACCTGGTTCTTCACACTTCATAGGTGAGCATGAGTGTGTCAGGAGCTGCTGTGTCTTGGACGTAATCTGTCCAATCTCAGATCAGTTAAACCCAAGTTGCTAGCACTGAGTTGGAGGTATATCACTAAGTTAGTGACAATACTGACAGTTGCAGCAAGCACAATCTGCATAATAGACGGTGTAGGTGATAAAAATATCTGTCATAGAGAAAGAGCCGACCATTATAGAGTTTGAAGGAGAGCTCATTCATCATACGGAAGAGCAAAGTTTGGGTGCCAATGTAGGTGCGGCGGTATGAAAAGATTCAAGGATGCACCCAAAGCCTCCTTGAAGAAATGCAACATCCCCATTGACTCCTGGAAACTGCTGGCCCATGTCCACTCAAAGTGGAGAAGGAGCATTTGTAATGGCATTAAGAACCTTGAGGCCTTGCACGGGGAGTACACAGAATCCTTTTGTAAGCAGGGGATGGAGTACACTACCTAACAAACTACCCACCTGGCCATCTGTAGCAGAATCTGCTATTCCCACAATGGCCTCATCAGCCACCTCAGTGGAAGTAAATTATCCTCAGTCCTGTAGGGCTTCCTAAGAAGAAGATCTCAGGATAACTATCTTATCTCTGACCTTATAACAACTTTGGCAAGGTGTTAAGTGGCAGACTTATGTGATGCTGGTCCAAGGGGGGATAATGAAGGAAGGAGAAATAGAAGTCATAGCCCTACTTAAAATGCTTCCAAGTCTCGCCACTACTCTCAATCTGATCAGATCTCAATCTGACCTAACATGTTGCCTCAAATCCTCTTGGCTAAGTTTGCCTCTCCATGGACACAAATGGGGTCCTCATGTACTCTTAATACTCAGTGATTGCCAGCTGAAACATCTTAGCAATCACAGCAGGGATGGGGGCAGCCTGCTTCTACATCTGCTGAAGCTGCTGCCTGCCTCCCTCCTGCACAGCTTGATCCTGCGTGCCTGTCTCTTGCCTTCCTGTCTCCTCTACGTTGGCCTCCTGTGCACATGTTGATTCTATTTGGGCGCACAATCTTCCAATATGCTGTTAAGCACATTCAACACAACTCCAATCTGACATTTTCAGTTTGAAAACCTCCAAAGTTGAAAGCTCATATGCATAGAACAATTCCCTGTTAAACATTTGGCAGAGGGATCTGGAATACCAGTTGCAACAGGTGAGTTTTTATTCTTTCAGGATAATGATAAGTACCACCTGAAATGCTACTGAAACTTGTATTAGTTTTCTGAGCCCTGCAGAATCCATGTTGCATGCATTCAGTTCAGAGGGAAGTTAAAATCAATGTGCAAAGTTAACACCTGCTTAAGGTGTAAAATATACTACCTGTACATTGATTATAATTAAATCCCCAACTTTGGCAAATAAGTTTCTTGTGTACATTGAATCATTCTGCTTTTGGGCATGGCTATGTGAGTGTTTCAGCCAGATTGCTGTGAAGATGGAGAATTCATTAATTTTAACCATCATTCATTCTAGGGGTTTAAACTCCCCTCTTATAGTTAATGATGTTTGAACTCTCAGTTGGATAATTTCCTTCAGTTCACAAATCATTATTAATAGTCTCTGTAAATGTAACATATTTCGATAAAAAAATGTCAAGTATTAACACTTCTTGCCAAAACCCAGCTATGTGTAAATGGGTAATTTTACATGGACAATTAGCATGAATAGTAACATAACAATTTATTTAGGAACTCTTAGTCCATTGTTCTTTAAATATTGTAATGAAGCATTTCTAGGGATTTAGGAACTAAACAATATTAAATTGACAGCGATGTGAGAGAGCAAGAGAACAGATTCAAGTGTGAAGCTTGTTTGTGGTTTCAATTTATTTTCAGAGCCTTGGGGAGGTCCCTAGGTCCAGGCAAAGAGCTTCATGTCTCCTGAACCATGGATGCTAATCTTTTGTAAACCAATATTTAGTACCAAAGTAACTAGAGTAGTCAACATTTTGCTGACAGCCTCTCCACAAGTCATCTTAGACACAGAATTGCCTTTATAATTTTTAACCTGCAAGTATTATTTTGTAGCAATGAAAAACTCCAAAACAAATTAAAATGCCAGGGAGAGAAAGAGTGACTCTGTGAGTATTCAGATGGGATGTGGCAGCTGTGCTGGATTCCCAGACTTGTACATGTTGCTTTTGAATTAATCCTTAAAAAAAAAAGATTATAACATTTAACAGGTAGAAGAGGTACAAAAATACACCTGGTTGAACAGAATGGGGGTGTGGTTCCAATACCAGATGAGAAACAATAACGTGAGGCGCCAGAGACAAACAACTCCCTCCCCATCCTATTTCCAGGAAAGGTTAGGCGTATGACACAGCATCCTGACTCACATCCCACCCCATCCCTATCTCCAGAAGGTGGTGGGCACATCGCAGCCCATCACATCCACAGGGCGTGCTGGCTACATCCCACTCTATCCCGTCTGCTGTGAGTGTTCTGTGTGCACCACCCCATCCTTTCTCTGGGGTGTACAGTGGACACATCCTACCCTATCCCACCTCTGGTAAAACTGTATATGGTGTGTTCAGATACAGTTAGTTTTGGGTTAGACATGGTTAAATTTTAATATTCCACCCAATCCAAACATTTTTGCTCTTGGGGTTGAAAATCTTTCTCTTATTATCTAGCAGGCTGTTGTAACAGGGATCTGGTGTATTCATGGCAATTCAAGTTAATAACAACATAATAAAGGTAATAAGTACTGGGATTTATAGTTCAAGGGATAGAATTGCAGTGAAGGTATGTTAAATGTGTATAGAACCTAAACTACATTATTTTGGAGTACTTGCAATTCTCGTCAGGTGAAAGGATACTGAGGTACCATAAAAGATGCAAATACCTTTTCTAAGAATGTTCATAAAATGATAGAAACCAACAGCCAAATGTGTCCCTGGCAGGGATAAAAATGATATTTACCATCTCACATTTTTCAGTGTGCATTTTATAGCAGAGCATGGGCTCATCAGGTACTTTTTAAATCTGATGGAAGCTTCTGCTTCCACCACCCTTTCAGTGAGTTCCAGGACAACCCCACTTCATTCTAAGGACAAAATTGTATCTTCTCAATTCTCCTCTAAACCTTCTACTAATGGTAGTGAACCTATATCCCTAGTTTTTGACCTCTCTGAGAAATAGGTCTTTACTGTTAATCCTTTCTAGGACTCTCATAATTTTATATACCTTCAGTGGACTTTTATCACCTCTGTATTATGGTGACCACTTTTCCAAATCATGTTATTTAAAAAGAAATATGGAAGGGTGGGTATTAGTGGAGATGGTTGTTGTAAAGTGTATGTGTTCAGTAAGTCCTTAAGTTCTCATGAAATCCATTGTCATGAAGTATTGAATGGGGGAAACACAATAAAAGGTGAAGTATAACAGGGCTTATCAAATGGATAAATCACCAGCCATGAATGAAATATAGCCCAGGCTGATAAAAGAAACAAGGGAAGCTCTTCCTCTGTGGTGGCTACAATTAGATTGGCGTGTTGATTGCACAGACAGTTCTAGACCTCCTGAAGCACCTTATCCATTGAAGCCTGGAATATTTTTGGTGATGATCTTACCCCATACGGCAGCTTAATATATGAATGCATTCCCTTATGGGTATTAATTGTCAAGTAGTGTTGGCTCCTTTTGTCTACATTAAGCTGGGAAGAGGATGAGACAGGTCTAATTTAGTGAAGACCTTCACCCTTTCTATGTGGATGGATTATAAAAAAGAAAAGGAAATCATACTACAACTTTGGTGAGGCCATACTTGAGGTATTGCATATTATTTTGGCCTCCTTTGTTAAGGATAGATATACTTGGGTTGGAGGCAATTTACTAGGTTGATTTCTGGGATGAAGAGGTTGTTTTATGAGGAAAGGTTGAATAGGTTTTGAGTTTAGAGTAATCTTATTGAAACATAAGATTCAGAAGGCGCTTGGAAAGCTGAGGGGATGTTTCCCTTATGGGGGAATCTAAAACCAGGAGCCATTCAGAATACAGGGTCACCCATTTATGAGAGAGGTGAGGAAGAATTACTACACTCAGAAGTTTATGAAGTTTTGAAGCTCTAAAGTAATGTGGACACTGATATAGACAGAGGTTAGGACTGTGGTGACAAGGTTAAGGAGAACAGGCAGGGAAGTGAAACTTAGACCTCGATCAGATCAGGCAAGATCTTATTGGCTGGTGGAGCAGGCTCAAGGGACAGTAATTGTTTCCCTTCTGTTAAGACATCACTTGTCTACCATTACTTCTGTTTGCTATTCACAGCTTAATCTACACATGGAAGCTACGTGCCCTTTTCTACAATTAAAATATCTTGCTGCTTTGAACTGACACGTGCTGAAAGATGCCCAATGTAAAGGTTGCAGTTTCCCACCAGTTTTCATGCTATTCACACACAATGACAAATCACTGTCTGCTGTATTTATGTTAATATTGTATCCTGGCTGAAATTCCTTTGTACCTTTAGAGGGCATCTCCACAGAGGTACTTGTCTTGCATACCCATTGAATCTGGCATGTTCGGTAACTTGGACTGGATATGTTCATTATTCGTCCACAAAAAAACTATCTCACAGGGTGTGATTTAGGAACGTACAGAAGTTGTAATACCATGACAAATATATTAGAACAACTACTTAATCAATAACCATTTTTCTTGACCTCTGAATATGGGTTCTGAATTTAAACCTAACCACACTCTCTAGTGGTGCTGTTTTGAACTGGTTTTACAGCTTTTCTATACTTTGTTACATCAGACATCAATTGAGTTTGGGAACATTGAATGCATTTGTGTATAGTCTCTTTCTGAGCATGTTCGTCTGCACCCTCTACTTCACATGTTATTCAGCCTAAAACACATTGCCATTTTGTTCCATACTTTGGTCCTGCCCACATCAGCATAGCAGATCTTGTTGGGCAGGGTTCACACTGAGCTATCGAGCAGACTCAATACCCTGTAGGTTCTAGTAAGCACAAATTTGTTGTCAAATAAAGTTTGTTTTCTCAAACTAGGAGGGCAATGATGGTTAAAGCTGGTGGGGTGGAAGTGAGTAGTCACCTTGCACTGTGGCCTGTTTGCTGATGCTGGTGGTGCCTAGATGTTGGGCAGTGAGAAAGTTTCTGCAAGTACTAGTTACACCAAGTCACTGATCCAGCACTGCAGAAGAAGATGGAGCACTCATTCAAAGAGGGACTGAGGCAGTGTGCATGATTGACCCAGTGGATTCTGTCTTTACTCCTCTATTACTCACCTGCAACCCCTTGCTCCTGTTCCTACTGCTGGACCATTTCTGCCTCTGGTCCCCCACCCTATCCTTTTCCTTAAATCTGTGACTATAAACAACCACTTCCATGGTGCTATGCTTCATGTTTTTTCTGTGCTCTCCAGAAATTCCTCAATCCATTTCAAAAGAAAACCTCTCATTTACAAGAGATGCTGGAATCTGGAGCAACGCACACGAAATGCTGGAGGAACTCAGCAGGTTAGGCAACATCTATGGAGAGAAATAAACCGTCAATGTTTTGGGTTGAGACACTTCATTAGGACTGGAAAGGAAGAGGGCAGAAGCTGGAATAAGAAGGCCAGGGGATGGGAGGGGGAGGAGCACATGCAGGCAGGTGATAGGTGAGTTCAGGTGATACGTGAGTCCAAGTGAGAGGGGGAAATTAGGAGGATGGGGGTGGGGGAGGGGGGTAAACCTGCATGTACTCCTCCCCCTCCCCTGACCTTCTTATTTCGGCTTCTGCCCTCTTCCTTTCCAGTCCTGATGAAGGGTCTTGACCCAAAATGTCAACTGTTTATTTCTCTCCATAGATGCTGACTGACCTGCTGAGTTCCTCCAGCATTTTGTGTGTTGCTCTCATTTACTAAATATTGTTCTTTTCACACTCCCAAATTATGAGAAAGAATGGTAAACCACTGTTGCAAAAAATCACACTGCAACTTTTGTGTTGCTAATGAAACTTTAATGATTAAACCACTGAAACACTACAACCGTTAATCAAGTATCCTGTATGTTTCTGACTTAGTTGGTGCAACTGTAAGTAGTGACTGTCCAAGTGAAAGATTATTCGGAATGTTTACTTTAATAAGCCTGACAGTTTGAATATGTAGGAAATGCTTAACAAGGCCGATATTGTAAGTAGCAAAGAATTACTTTTTTAACGTGATACCCCAACATTGTGAATGATAATAAAAAAATATAAAGTTTCAGTTTATTTACTACTGATTTTGTTAAAGATTGTTTTAGTCTCTCTGCTGACAGTGTGGTGATTTTGGTTTTAAACAAACAGTTATACAGTTTTGAGAGTTCATCGAATTCAGTGACTACACATGAAATGCTAAGTAGCAACTTTTAACTGAAAAGCTTTGCAATTCTTCTAAAAGTCAGTTTTTTAGCCATTAGTTTATTATGAGTATTATCTCCCCAATTTTCCTACTTTGCTGAAGAGAATACAAATTGATGAATTTTATTTCTGTTTGACGCACATCTATTATATATACTTCTTTAAATGGAAGTAAATTTACACAAAATATTCTGCACCAAAAATAGTGTTGATTTAAATAATTTTGGGCTCCCATGGTTACAGTTGCTATGGTTTAGACTGCCTGCAGTAGCAGAAATTGAGTGAATTAACAGCTTTGTGCCAATAAAGAAAGCACCGTAAAGGACTGAAAAATATTTCAGAATTTATATACTAGGTTTTAACTGGAACTTACAGTAATGCAACAGAATACCACATTACAAATAGTTAAAGATACCTCCTACCATGAACAAAAAAAGAGAAGTTATAAACTGGGGCTTTAACGGTTGAGCTCCTTATGCTGGAAGTGAGTATGAGGAGTTGGGCATGAAAGTCAACTTTGCTGTAAAGTTTTCCATAAACCATGGTGCTAACCATGGTGGTTGAATTGTTGATGTCCAATCGCATCACAGGGCTGAGAATCAGCAACATAATGCAAACAGTTAATACTGGTGTTAACAGTTATATTGTTCCAAAAAATGAAGGCTGTTTTCAAAATGATGATGATTTTTAAGCAGCAAATTTGAAGTGGAGGAAGGGAACAAAACAAATTCCATGAATTGAGAAATGTGCAAAAGGTGATTAGAGAGGATATAGTGAAATCCGTGGGTGAAGGGACATGCAAAGTGTGTCAAGGTTGGATAGAGATATAAACGTAGAATATGTGGAGGAATAATGTGTCACTTGTGTGGGGAAGACAGAAATGTGGAGGGGACTGTTTAGCATTTCTCTGATCATGCTTCCTTCTTTCCTTAGCTAGTGATCTCTTGTCTAATTAGCCATGTATCCCTAGTTACAAGCTGAGAACCAATCATAATTATCCTTGATGTAAACTTAACAAAGGCATTTCAAAAGGTGCATCAAAAAATGAAAGTATGTTTCCTACCTCTGTCAGAAATGTACTATTACTTTGTTAAGTTTACAAATTTTGGGTAGATGAATGGGTGTACAAGGAAAATATGGGAAAGTTTTTAATTGAGGGAGGGCTAATTATGATGGTATTAGGCAGGAACTTGGGAGAGTAAATTGGGAACAGGTGTTCTCAGGGAAATGTACAGCAGAAGTGTGGAGGTTGTTTAGTGACTACTTGCATGGGGTTCTGGATAGGTTTGTTCCACTGAGACAGGGAAAGGATGGCAGGGTGAAGAGAGGTAGAACATTAAGTCAGGAGGAAGAAAGAAGCATACTTAAGGTTTAGGAAGCAAAAATCAGACAGGGCTCTTGAGAATTATAAGGTAGCTATGAAGGAGCTTAAGAAAGGACCTAGGAGAGCTAGAAGGGGGCATGAGAAAGTCTTGGTGAGTAGGATTAAGGAAAACCCCAAGGTGTTCTACACATACATGGAGAACAGGAGGATGACTAGAGTGACGGTGGCTCTGGGATAAAGGGGGAAACATATGCCTGGAGGTAGGGGAGGTCCTTAATGAATGCTTTGCTTTAGTGTCCACAGGGCAGAGGGAATGTTTGGTCAGCATGGAACAGGCTAATGTGCTGGAGCATGTCGAGGTTAAGAAAGAGGTAGTGTTTGAGCTTCTTAAAATCATTAGGATGGATAAGTCCCTGGGGCTGGACAAGATATCCCCCAGGTTACTATGGGAAGCGAGGGAAGAAATTGCTGAGGTGTTGGTGATTATTTTTGCATCCTCCCTGGCCACAGGAGAGATACCAGAGTATTGGAGGATGGCAAATGTTGTTCCATTGTTCAGATAATCTTGGGAATTATACACCAGTGAGTCTTATGTCAGTGGTGGGCAAACTATTGGAGAGGGTTCTTAGGGACAGGATTTATGAGCATTTGGAGAAGCATAATCTTGTTAGGGATAGTCAGCATAGCTTTGTGAGGGGCAGGTCATTCCTCACGAACCTGAGTTTTTTGAGGAGGTGACAAAACAAATTGATGATGGTAGAGTGGTGGATGTGGTGTATATGGATATGTAAGGCAATTGATAAGGTTCCCCATGGTAGGCTCATCCAGAAAGTCATGTGGCATGGGATCCATGGAAACCTGGCTGCATGGATTCGGAATTGGCTTGCCCACAGAAGGCAGAGTTTGGTAGTAGATGGACAGTATTCTGCCTGGAGGATGGTGACTGGTGGTGTTCTGCGGGGATATGTTCTGGGGTCCCTGCTGTTTGTGACTTTTATAAATGGCTTGGATGAGGAAGTTCTGTGGTGGGTTAGTAAGTTTGCAAATGACACAAAGGTTGGAGGAGTTGTGAATAGTGTAGAAGATTGTTGTAGGTTACAACAGGATATAGACAGGATGCAGAGTTGGGTGGAGAAATGGCAGATGGAGTTCAACCCGGAAAAGTGTTAAGTGATACATTTTGGAAGATCAAACTTGAAGGTGGAGTACAAAGTTAATGGCAGAATTCTTAACAGTGTGGAGGAACAGAGGGATCTTGGTGTCCAAGTCCATAGATCCCTCAAAGTTGCCATGCAAGAAGGCATATGGTGTGTTGGTCTTCATTAGTCGAGAGATTGAGTTCAAGAGCTGTGAGACAATGTTGTGGCTCTATAAAACTCTAGTTAGTCCACACTTGGAGTATTGTGTTCAGTTCTGGTCACCTCATTATAGGAAGGATGTGGCACCTTTAGAGAGGGTGCAGAGGAGATTTACCAGTATGCTGCCTGGATTAGAGAACATGTTTTATGAGGAAAGGTTGAGCGAGCTAGGGCTTCTCTCTTTCAAACGATGGAGGATGAGAGGTGACTTGATAGAGGTGTATAAGATTGAGGGTCATAGGTAGAGTGGATAGCCAGCACCTTTTTCCCTGAGCAGCAATGGCCAATACCAAAGGACATCTGTTTAAGGTGGGAGGAAGAAAGTTTAGGGGAGATGTCCAAGGTAGATTTTTCACAGAGTGGTGGGTGCCTGGAACACACTGTCAGGGGTGGTGGTAGAGGCTGATACAATTGGGCCATTTAAAAGACTCTTAGATAGGCACATGGATGTAAGAAAAATGGAGGGTTATGGGCTGTGTAGTTGGGAAGGGTTAGATTGGAGTTGGTTTATGTAAGTCAGCACAACATCATGAGCCGAAGGGCCCATACTGTGCTGTATTGTTCCATGAAAAGGAAATCCACAGAAAAAAGGACCTGAGCTAGCAAGTAAGGAGGTGATTGGTAAATGTTGGTGTGGGACATTCACAGCAGCACAAAAGATCATACAGAGAAAGGACAATGCAGAAGACGGTAGAGGGTATTGGGATGTGGAAACTCCCAATGAAGATTTTAGACGATAATGAGAGGATCTTGGATTCATTATGGCATAAACAGCGAAAAACATGAAAATGTTATATATAAAGCTTATCCATGCTTTTCCTGGTCCCTGAAAGTTCACGTACATTATGATTTCCTCTCTATTTTTCAGGGGACAAGTAACAGACTCTTTAGATGCAGTTTGAGGAGTTCTACTAATTAAGTTGGGGGGGGTGTCCCACCTATTTTAGGCTGATGCTCTAGTTTCCCATTTCAAGGCTTGCTTGAAAATTGAATTGGCCAAGCCCTACATGTGATCTTACTGGGAGAAGTAAGAAAATTATTTAAACCCCTGCTTCCAGTAAAAATCAGAGACCAGCAGAATGAACATATCTCCCCAAGATCAGAAACAGGTTAAGGTTCAGTTCACTCTTGCAATCCTGAGACTCCTGATAAGTTGCATTTGGAATTGGCTTTAAATTCACTTATTCATTCAGTCTATCAAAACAGTTGATTTTATGTCATAAATAAAATGGTACAGTAGCTTTAAGTATAGTCCTATTCTCCATTTTGTAAAACATTTATCTTTACGTGTATACATGGCCAACATGTAAATGTGTAGTCCCCTTTTGGTCATCTTTTCATGTTAAGTAAACTTTACCCAGAGGTCCTGTCGGCTTCTTGCTATTTATATCACTGAATTTCCCTGTTACTGGCTGAACCGCAAAACAGGTTTTATAACATTCCACAAACCAGAACACCCATTCAGAGTCAGAGACCATTTGTCTACCAGTTTGGCACAGCAAACTTGCACAGGACCTATTATGCTATGATTTCTCATATTTTCTTTTTGACATAGAAGGAAACCGTTCAGCCAGGTCTATGTCAGTCCTCAGAGTTATCCCATCATCCCCTTTTCCCACTTATTTCCCAGTAAAATATACTCTTTCACATGCCTATCGACTTCACCCGATTCTCCAGCCATCCACCTACACCAGAGGTAATTTATAGCAGTCAATTAACCCATCGGCCAGCACATCTTTGGTATGTGGAAGGAACCCAGAACACCTGAGGGACGCCCTGGCACAAACTCCACACGGTTTAGTATCGAACCTGAGCCACAGTACCTGCTGGTGTGGCAGCAGTGCCTGTTGTGCCACTGTGCCAAGCTGTCAACATTTTAGGTACCTCTCTACTCCCATCATTAACTTGCCTTTTCTTTAAATGCCGACTAACCTGCTGTGCATTTAGTGTGACCTTGGCATAGTTCCACATTTTGATGAACCGCAGATTTTTTGTTTATCTCCATCTTCTGTGAATGAAGGGTTAGGAATTTTGGCAGCCAACTACAACAGAAGAGGGTTTAATTCTGCTGTGCACCCAACAGCTTGCTAAATGTACAGTTCAGAATCTGAATCAGAATCAGATTTATTATCACTGATTTATGTCATGAAATTTGTTGTTTTGCGGCAGCAGTACAGTGCAAGACATAAAAATTACTATAAGTTACAAAAATAAATACGGTGTAAGAGAGGAATACTGAGGTAGTGTTCATGGGTTCATGAAACATTCAGAAATCCGATGGTGGAGGGGAAGAAGCTGTTCCTGAAATGTTGAGTGTGGGTCTTCAGGCTGCTGTACCTCTTTCCCGATGGCAGTAACGTGAAGAGGACATGTTCTGGATGGTGAGGGTCCTTAATAATGGATGCTGCCTTCTTGAGGCACCACCTCTTGAAGACATTCTTGATGGCAGGAAGGGTTGTGCCCGTGATGGAGCTGGCTGAGTCTATAACCTTCTGCAGCCTCTTTCGATCCTGCACTTTGGAGCCTCCATACCAGGCGGTGATACAACCAGTCAGAATGCTCTCCACTGTACATCTGTGGAAATTTGCAAGAGTCTTTGGTGACATACCAAACCTCTGCAAACTCCTAATGAAGTAGAGCCACTGGCGTGCCTTCTTCATGATTGCATCAATTTGTTAGGCCCAAGGTAGATCCTCTGAGATGTCGACACCCAGGAACTTGAAGCTGCTCACCCTTTCCACTGCTGACCCCTCAATGAAGACTTGTTTTATAAGCAGACAGCCTGAACTCCAGAAGGAAGGGTTAAAATAGTTAAAACAAGATGGATTGGCCTCCATGCATCAAATTAAATGTCTTCTCACTGAACCCACAAATTCCTGCACTATATCTGCTGGAGGGCAGAAATGAGTTACCTGCGGGCATGACATCCTGAGGAATTTTAATTTACTTGTCTTTTACTAAATTGTATAATATGTCTACATTATTTGCATGTTGAGTGATCCAGATCATACTTGCAATTGTTATGGCCAAAATGGATCTGGAATCATAAATCACAGCGTTCTTGGTTTATGGTAGAAGATAAACGATCAATTAACATTTTGTAAAACCAAGACTTATTGATAAGGCTGAATTACACCAGGGTGAAAGAGATGGCCTCTGCCTTTACCTCTGTTCCCTTTTGGAGTGGAGGGAATCTTTTCCACAGCCTCCACATCTTTCCTGAAATAGACATCCAAAACTGCACACAATAATTATTTTTTCCTGGATCTGAATGCAAATGAACTGAGTCACTGGTGTTTATGGAGTTACAGGAATAAGGCATTACAGAACTCTGTGTTGACCAGTCCAATTTTTTTTGGACTTTGACATCTTTTACAGTGCACAACAAAATGCTCTTTAAAATCTTACTATGGCCTAATCTATGATGTATGTAAGCTTTGTATTATTCCTTCAGTTTTAGAAATTTCAGTTTGTGAGCCTGATCTCTTTAACATGTAACATCTGATTAAAAACAAGCTGTTGCTGTTACTTTGAGGACTGGAATTGTTTGAATTGTTCTTGTTTTGACATTTTTTTTGCAGATTTAAAATATATAGGAATATGCAAAGTGCAGCAAAGTATTAACAATTCATCCAAATTATTTATTTACTCACTGCTTGATAAAAGTCTATGTACTTATTTGAGAAAATAAGGACAAGCATTCTTTTGAATAGTTTAAGGGTTTCATTCAGAATGTTAAATGGTGAGATATGACTGCTGAAATGGAATTTATTCTCAGCACGTAGATACACCCTTAAAATGTTGAAAGCTGTGGATAATGTATATACGAAAAGGTTAATTAATTCATATATAATCTATGTCCCAACAAAGTGGACAGAAATATAAAACTTCCAAACATGTGAGAAAATGTATGAAAGATTATTTTGCAATTATGTAATTAGTACATAGATTTCTATCAAAAATAATTGTTTTTTGCACAATGCAATTTTAAAAGAACCTTTGAGTCTCTGGTTTTGAAAGAGGCTATGAATTAAAGGGAGAGGGAAATGTATACAACTTTGATGATGAAATCTTACAAAGTATTATGGTCCTTATTTCAGATTATTTATGAGATTTTAGAAGGGTTAAATGACAAATATTGAGAAACAGTTAAATGCCCTTTGATTCAACCAACCAGTTTCATACCACTTATGTACCACAATATATATTCTCCATCTCATCTGAAAGTCATGTATTCTGCTGAAAAAGAAAAAAATACAAATAAAAAATAAAGCCATTTAGAGGAAAAAAAAAGAAAATTTCCTCTTCTACCCTCTTCAAACCTGATCCAGGAATCCATTCTGTAGTGTATTAATGTTCTCAGGTTCTCAGGACAGTTGATCCCCTCCACAACCTGATATAGAACCACCTCTGCTTCTTTTATTGCTTACATTTTACTTTCTATTAAATGATTTTCTGGATGATCATTCACCTTGTTATACCTTTATTTTACCAGTTTATCACCTCCTGATCCTTCATGGAAAGCATTTTAAATGTATTGAATAGAAAGTAAACATAATACTTGGAGAATTTTTTTAATCTTTCATGTTTAAGTGAAGATAAATTTTCTGAACAGCAACATATAATTGCATTGAAATGAGTGTTCATTTACTATTAAACACTGCCACTAATTCAGAATAATGGAGTAATCTAAGTTAACCTTTTTTGTCTGCACATTTAAAAATGTGTGCACAATGAATATTATCGCAAGGAGATACAAGAGACTGCAGATGCTGGAATCTGGAGCAACAAACAATCTGCTCGAGAATCTCAGCGAGTTAAGCAACATCTGTGGGAGGAAAGGAATTGTCAACATTTTGAATGAAAACCCTGCGCCAAGACTTTATTGTAATCTTATTGTAATCTTTGTGCATAGTTTTTCACACTGTCTTGGGATCTTTGACCAACCACTGGAGACACTAATATATTATTTGTGATATTGTTGTAATAAATCTAAAGGAAGGTGACCATCACAATAGATGTTGAAAACAACATTGGAACTGGAGTAGCATAGAAAAAGAAAGGAACAGAATAATAACCTTGGATCCAGTCACCGAGAATTACAGTAAATGGTTTGGTATGTTCTGGATTGTGATGGTTCTCCCTTGTTGCCAGGCAAGAAAATCTGTCAACAGGAAATAAGTGCACATTTATGGTTTTCACACTGTTGTTGAGTCATATGCTGTTGGATCACCCCTTGAAAATATTACATTACTTAAATATATAAAATCAATATATTCCATGGGAGGAAAAGTGCAATTTATCACCAAACATTAACATTGTTCATAATTAACACTGTGCTAAAGTACAGGTGTGCTTAAAAAAAACCTTTATTTACCTTTTAACCTGTTATTAACCTAGGGTCTTCAAATATATGTTGCTATACTTTTATATATCTAAAGGCTTTGTTGTGGAATAGTAACAGCCAACAGTGGGTGGGTTTTGCAGGGGGCTGGAAGCAGCAGTGTGCAAAAGGGGTAGCAAGCAGCAGCACTGCCTTCATCAGTCCCACCCCATAATAACCTAGGGAGGTTATTGATGTGCGTGCTCATTTACACAATAACATTGCTTGAATGCATCCCCACCACCATCCTCCCACTCCTACCCTCTTACCTGAAAAAGCCAGTAAATCTAAAAACATACCCCTGCCTAGGGGTTTAATCATTGAAGACAATCTGTGTTTGGTATCACAGGCAGCGCCTGGGTTTTCAACCCAAGTACAGCCTGGCCACTCAGACAGGAACATTTGGGATGCTTTTGTTCAATGTCCACAGGCTGACCTTCCTGCACCTGTGCTGGGACACACCCAGCTATTGTTGGGTCTGTCCCAGTGCAGGGTGGGCTGCAGGATTTGAGGGGAATGGCTGAGAAAGGGAAGCGTTTTAACCAAAGCCTAATTTCCAAGGCAACTATCCATGTCATTCCTCCCCTGGCCCTCCTGCACCTTTCTGCTAGGAATGAGCTACTGGGCATTCTGCTAAAGGTCAATGAGAAACTGAATGTCCATAACTTGGCAAATTGTCATACTTTTGAAGTCAACAGTCACAGTGGACAAGCGCTTAAAGCCCTGCATGCATTCATCTGATTGCTGCGTTTGAACCTCCATGATAGGCACTCTTTCTGTTGAGGAACACATTATCAGAAAAATCTGTGACGTCATGTCTCACATGCTTGAGGCAGACTTTTCCACTCTCTCCGCAAGAGTGCATGGTGCAACTGGCAGAATTTGAGGTATTTCACTTTTGCTGCTCCAGCAGTATCCTGATGTTTAGCCCAGAAGGCGCAGCATCTTCATCAGCTGAGCAAAGTAGCTGAGTCCTCTGGCACACATTTCCCAGCACTGTGCTTACTTCCACCATCTGGTCCTATTCTCCTGCAATGTGCCAACCCTGTCCTGGTGGCCCCGCTGAAATATAGATATCTGAGCCAGTAGATGGAAGGCTTGAATAAAGTGACAGTGAGTGACCTCCTCTGAGGAAATGTCAACCTCATCATCTTGCTGCACATCATGTGGGATGGGCCCTATAGGAAAGTGAAGGCATGAGTTCAACTTTTCAAGCTGAGCGCTTAAGGTTTCAGTGATACAAATGATCACTTTATGCAGTATCTGTACCAAAAGCTTGCACGCTGCAGCACATTCAGGATGCTGCGGTTTGCTCCCACATTCCAAAGACGTAGGGGTTAGGAAGTTGTGGGCATGCTATGTTGGCGCCGGAAGCATGGCGACACTTGCGGGCTGCCCCCAGAACACTCTATGCAAAAGATGCATTTCACTGTGTGTTTCAATGTACATGTGACTAATAAAGATATCTTATCATATCTTATCTTATCTTATTAATGGTTGATGTGGAATAAGCCCCCAATTTCAGTCCACTGATGGGAGAGTGATTAGCAAGTGCCTAGAAATTGGATTTCATCTTTATTTGATGCATTATGTTTTGTGCAATGCTAATGCCATATCAGGGGTCAGTAAAACAAATTTGTGATATGGACATATCGTCATGTTATGGATGACTTACCATTGTTCTTCCTCATTCGGTAGGAGTATAATGCAAACTGAGCTGCTGGCAGCCTACCACAGAGCTCACAGCCACTGGCATTCCCACATAGCCAGCTGGGAAGTGAGACAGCTTCATTAGAGTCAATGCTCCCTGGCAGCCACGTGGAGAATTGGTCTCCTCATTGAGACCCCTCTTTACCCGTCACATGCTGGACAGCACAATTGTGCTCTATGCTGCAATTAGCCCCATGCCTCTGTGATCAATGGGAATATCAGGTATATAGTGCAAACATGCTATAATCTGAGACAGTGCTGTCCATGGTGAGAAGATCAGTGAAGAAAAACAAATGTGTGGAAGTCAGTTCCTATAAAAACAATATCCTAGAGTGGACCTTTTAATTCACTTGTTGTTCCTGACTTGGTGTTTTATAGGGCCTTCCCGGGTTACAAACACCCAGTTTATGGATACCCCATGCATATGATCAAGCTCCCATAAATATTATTAAATCCAAATGAGAACCAGTCCTGGGATAAAACCTGTTTATATATAACCTCCCTACAGTAATCAGACACAATTATCTCTTAAGAACACAGGCTGCCAGTTTCACTGCAAGAGGCCACTTAAGTGACTTGGTTTGAAAATTGGCAAGCAATCATTGCTTTTCGTGCTTGTGCAATGGTACTCTATCGAACAATGAAACCACTTCAAGCCCATCGAAACCAGCCATTAAGGGTGGGACATCCTGATTCTGTACCATTGTATCAACCCAACGGATGACGATAAATAAATGTTCATGTTAATTGGCATCATCGACAGCATTCATTACATTCCTGTGGAGGTATGATTATTGTATTGAGTTATTTTGTGTATTTTCTGACTTATGGACAAAATTGACTTATGGATGTCTGTAAAAACGGAACCTGTTTGTACCCCAGGGAGAGTCTGTACTATGATGGATAAACAAAAGCTGTAGAATGCAACTATCAATCCAATTTCTGTCAGTAAGAAAGTAATGAACACTCTGTGTGCCAATGATGTCATCACATGTGTGAAGATGGCATGGAAATGACACGCCAATGTGAATCATGCCCAGAAGAACCCATAAGATTTCCCAGAAGGTGGCACTTAAGCAGGAAATATTTGCAAATTCTTCAAAACAAATGAAAAATTATTTTCATGTGTGATTTACACATAAAAAACAGTTTGAATGAGATAGAATTCTGTAGCCAGATGGCTCCATGGTCTTTCATGCTGACATCCTTGTTATCTCCTGGACCACCTGCTCAGTAAGTGTGAAGGAGCTGCTCACAGGAGGGCTGGTTCTGTTTGGTTGCCTCTCGCTGGTGTTGTTATGTTCTTCATCAAGATACAAACTTCGCGTGGGTTTAACATCTGAACATTTTATTAACCAACACCAGCTTGGCTTGCTTCCCCTCTCTTTTTACAGCCACTTCCTGTTCCCCCATGTGACCCCTTGCATTGCCTACTGGGAACTGTAGTTCTTTATTATAACTACATAATAACACAGGTGTGCTGTGTTCTCTTCCACAGGTGGACAAAGGAAAGACCAATGGAATGTGGTGTCAAAGGAGGTGGTGGAATCAGACACAATTACTTTGTTTAAGAGGCATTTAGACAGGCACTTAAATAGGCTAGGCATAGCAGAATATGATCCTAATGTGGGCAGATGGGATTAGTCTAGATGGGCAAAAAGGTCAGCATTTACGTGGTGGGCTGAAGGGCCTGTTTTTGTGCTGCATGACTCTATGACTCTATGATTGAGAGTAATGTCATCTAATACACAGATAAATAAGTCATTGAGAAAACTGCATCTTCAGCCCATGGAATCTACACTGACCATCAATCAACCATTTTACACTAATCCAACCCTAATTGCTTCTTTTTATTCAACTGCCCCCACATATCTATAAACTAGGGGCAAGTAAGAGAGGCCAATTCGCAAATCTTTAAGATATCTGAAGAAACTGAAGCACCCAAAGGAAACCCATCCCGTCACAAGCAAACTCCACACAAACAGCACCCAAGATATCAAGATTCGAACCCAGGTCTCTAGTGCTGTGAGGCAGCATCTCTCCTTGATGTGCCATTGTGCCACCCAAGTGTAAATAAAGCATTTGTTGATGGTGACAATAAGGGAGACAGTTGATTGTCGGAGATGTTGATTGTTAATTGAGGCAGTTCAGATAGAGATGTAAGAAAATGCATGGAGAGTGATGTGTGCATCTGCAAGCTAAGTGGATTTGAGAAATATGGTTCAGAGGAAGATTGAGAACATGGGGGCCATACATTGTCAGGTTGTAGGAGACTGAAGCACTCTGCTCTACTTTCCTGGTGTAATAAAGCATTAAACTGCTTGTGTCATTTGAATCCAGAAACTTGGGAACATGGTGGGAAGAAAGAATTGCCATTTATCCAATGCTGCTGATATTTGTGGTCACCTCCAGCCATATATTCTTCTCTCAACACTAAAGATTTTCCCTGAGCATCCATACTACCCTGGTATTTCACCCAGATGAATCCACTAAGGCATAAGTGAATCTGGAGCTGGGTTTGGTAAGTCCACTGTCTATTTCTTTCTCCACAGAAGACATTGAACTTTACATTTTCAACATTTGCTTAAGTTGAGGTCTATACATTTTAGTTGCACCACATTTTTGGTTGGTCAGGAATGCAACATAAATAGAGAGAAGCAAAATAAAGTCAGATCATCTGCCCAACTCCCTTGATCCCACAGGGGATGAAAAACTGCCATTTATAAAATGCACAGATTTAAGGTGTGAAACTTCCTAAAATGAAATGAATATGCAAATTGAAGGAGTTGTTAGAGAAATAAAGCAATGAATGATTTTGTTCAACTAGTCACATTGAAGAAGTTATTCACAGCTAAGTTATTTCTTAATAGCAACCACATCTAGAACAGGGGAAAAAACTGAGGAAAGTACTTGCTTCTGAGAATTGCCATTTGGCTTATTATCCTTGGAGCACCAGAACTGATTCAGTCTTGATCAAGATAGGGAGAAGTCATATTTCCAACTTTGTACCATTCAAAGGGTTATGTTTTGCTTTTCAAAATTGCTCAGAAACTTTTCTTTAAAAGCATCTAAATACTCAACTAATTGATCAATATATATTCAGCAAGAGGTTCACCAGGATGTTGGCTGGATTAGAGAGTATTGGACATAAGGAGAAATTGGACAAACTTGGATTGTTTTCACTGGAGCATCAGAGGCTGAGGGGTGACCTGATAGAAGTTTATAAAACTATAAGAGGCACAGATAGGGTAGAACATAGAACATAGAAAAACTACAGCACAATTCAGGCCCTTCGGCCCACAAAGCTGTGCTGAACATGTCCCTACCCTAGAAATTACTAGGCTTACACATAGCCCTCTATTTTTCTCAGCTCCATGTACTTATCCAACAGACTCTTAAAAGACCCTATTGTATCCGCCTCCACCACCGTTGCCAGCAGCCCATTCCACGCACTCACCGCTCTCTGAGTAAAAATCTTACCCCTGACATCTCCTCTATATCTACTCCCCAGAACCTTAAACCTATGTCCTCTTGTGGCCACCATTTTGGCCCTGGGGAAAAGCTTCTGAGTATCTACCCAATCAATACCTCTCATCATCTTATATACCTCTATTGGGTCCCCCCTCATCCTCCGTCGCTCCAAGGAGAAAAGGCCGAGTTCGGAGAACAGTCAGAATCTTTTTCTCAGGGTAGAAATGTCAAATAGTAGAGGACATAGATTTAAGGTGAGAGGGAGGAAGTTTAAAGGAGATTTGTGAGACAGTCTTTGTTGTGCAGAGTGGTGATCCTATTTAATTTCCAACATTACCCTCTGAGATAACTTCAAGAAGTATAAAACAGTGGACATGTGTACAATGGCTATACAATCTTGTCTGTTTCACACAAGCAGCAAAACTAAACAATTACCCAGCCTAAATCTTAGCAGTCTGGTTTGACATCCTGGATGACTTCAGTAAGTATTTCACCAAATGACACCAACCAATGGAAATATTTGCAGCAAGTTTGCCTGTATTTCCTCACATTACGAATTTTGGGATATTTCAGCGAGACATTATATGAAAACAAATTATATGTTTCAGCCATGTATGGAAGAAAGTGACTTTGAAAAGACTACAGAAAGGAATAAAAAAAGACAATGATATTTTTGATTCTTGAACTTTGACAAGTGTGGGGAGCCAGTATACTTTTATCCACATTTTATAAATGTACGTGAGTTGGATTTGCCACAAATTGTTGGTTTTCCCCAATTTCGGTTTCAGTGTATTGCACTAGAAATGTAACAATTTAATGTATAGCCATTAGTGTTGGTGGCCTGGAAGAAGAACATTAGTTAGTTATCACCTACGTCAACTGAACAAACATTAACATCTGCAAAATAACCTCACTCTCAAGTGACTTATTAGATCAAGCTGATTGATGAATATGCCAGACAGAGTTGTAATAAGATTGTGTAAACCTATGAATGCTCTGTGAATTTCCATGTTCCAGCCCAAGGCTTTTATTGTACCAGAAAGAATGACTATATTAGTGTTTACTTTGGCATTGTATTTTTCACCATGACTTAAAATAGATACCAATTACTTTTTCCTACTCTCGGAAGGTAAATATATTCTAAAATTTTTACCACAAATGCAATACCTTGAGAATTAATTACTTCTGGAGTTGAAATATTATATATCCTCTAAGAATGTCATTTGAACACTGACTGACAATCACAATTCAACTATATTTGTCCAAATTTGGTACTTCACAATCAAATGGATTTGGTAAAAATGTCACTCACCAGTTCATGGAAGAACAAGCCATAGGGCTGGAAATCACCAGAAAAGGCCAGAGGTCTTGAACAGAAACATTGGCAATTAGCCATTCCTAAAACAGTTAATCAGAGATAGTCTTGCATATGCACCTTGATTGAAGAAGTCCTAGACTTCCTGACAGATTTGAAAAATTTAATCTGTCAATCCACAGTTTTGCCTGATTCCAGATGGAGTCCAGCAGTGAAGCCTAGTCTTGTTGAGATTATCCAGCATTTGCGCTGAGGAAATCAGATCCTGAATCCTGCCAGGATACAACTCTCCATTGATTTCACTGTTAATTGTAGGGCTGCAGATTTTGAGGCAAAAAAGGAAAGGTGCTTTTATAGTTATATTAATTTGGTTTAATACTTTAATTAATTATAAGTGTTTTTGTTGTTTTATGTTAACTGCTTTTCATCTTTTTATAATGTTTATTCAATTAAAATATTTACACAAATTTTAATTATTTCCAAATGTTTCTAAATCTCGGTGGTATTCAAAAGCTATTAAGTTATCTCCAGATCTTTGCCAAGTGTCAAAGCATTTTGGGATATATGGGGTCATATCTTCCACACCATACCACTGGAGGCCATGCCTTCACTGAGACCATGCTGCTGGAATCTAGTACACTTTGGTCTCTGCATGGAGAAACCACAGGCAGTAGTTTGGACAGCATGACTGGGCCAGAAAAATGCTGGACACCACTGAGTGAGTTGCACAATTCATTGCATTAAAAAAAAATTGTAAGGCATTTGCCAAAATGTGGTGGGGGAGTTAGAAGATGAGAACTGCAGAGCTTTTGGCAAAGATACTGTATACTTCTTGGCATTGAAAATGAGGTCATGCTATTTCTACCATAGACTTAAGCATTTCTGCTTAAATTATTACGAGAAATGTTTGGCGATAAACAGTTCAAAAGTGCTTCACGTGGAGCGGTACACAGAGAGAATTTGAGGTAACTGGAAGACAAAGGTGGCCTTCATCTCCTCTACTTGATCTGGGCTCTTGGTTCAGTTGAGTTGGCATCACTTTCCTCTTTGAGCCAGAAAACTGATAGTTTTCAACTGGCACTAAGGATTAGACAAGATGTACATACGTGTCAGTATTGAGGCAGTGCTATGGTTTTGGAAGTCCCTACATTTGAATGAAACACCAGATCCTGGATGTGTGTGCTTTTTTGGCAGAAATTAAATATCCCAGGAACTGTTTGAAAATGGTCTCCTGCTGTTCGAGCTAAAATAGTTCCACAATCAACACCACAAAGAATGAATAATTTATTTCGTTATTCTCAGATTTTGATGTTAATCCATTTAACAACAGTGACAATTTAATACTAAGCCTTTAGTTTCAGACTTGCACAACATGATTCTGATAAATGTCAACAAAAACCTTTCTTTGTAACTGCAGTTTATGAGGACATTTTGTACTGTCATTGCTCCAGTGGTTTGAAGAACATTAAGAAATGATTACCATTACTATAAGGCTTGAGGAAGATTTTCCCAATGGCTTAAAAATCAAATGCATGACTGATGTAAGACTGCATTATAAATCATGGCATTACAAAGACCATAATGAACCTCAGTTAAATCTCTGTTTTAACAGAATTACTTTATCTGAGCTAGGGCATTTGGAGTTCCATAATTAGCTTTGGTAAAACATGACAAGGGAACCCACTCCTTGCAGTTATTAAATTAGTAATTTGATAAATTGGCAAAATGGTTTATTATTGTCACATGTAATGAAGTACAGTGAAAAACTTGTCTTGTATACTGCTCAGACAGATCAATTCATTACAACAGTGCATTGAGGAAGTACAAGGTAAAACAATAACAGAATGCAAAATAAAGTGTTACAGTACAGAGAAAGTGCAGTGCAGGCAGACAATAAGGTACAAGGCCATAACAAGTTTGATTGTGAGGTCAAGAATCCATCTTATCGTACTAAGGGATCGTCCAATAGTCTTATAACAGTGGGATAGAAGCTGTCCTTGAGGCTGGTGGTATGTGCTTTCAGGCTTTTGTATCTTCTGCCCAATGGGAGGGGGGAGGAGAGAGAATATTCGGGGTGGGTGGGATCTTTGATTATGTTAGTTGCTTTACCAAGGCAGCGAGAAGTGTAGACAGAGTCCACGGAGGGGAGGCTGGCTTCCGCGATGTGCTGAGCCCTGTCCACAACTCTCTGTAGCTTCTTGCAGTCATGGGCCGAGCTCTTCAGTTGGAAGTGGAAAATAGGATCACGTTTGACTATAATGTTCCCCACAGTACTGAGGGTCAAACTCTAATATGCACATGAAGATTGGTCACTTGGGTAAAATATAAGTGATGCCCATGCAGCTGTATACAGCAAGGGCCAGCACTTTTAAGAGAAAAGCAAGTAGATAAAATCAGGCAATACAAAAGGACTTCTGAGAAGATACTCATTAAGCACCAAAGGGAAAATTTTATGAATTAACTTTGAGACGGACCTCTGCCTGTTTGCAAAACATATTAGGAGTCTGGAGCAACAATCTGCTGAATGAACTCAGTAGGTTGAGCAGCATCTGTGGGGGGATAGGAACTGTCAACATTTCAGGTCAAGACCCTGCATCGGGACCATATTAGGAAATCTCCATATTAGGAAATTGTCGCATCCTCACCTTAATTTTCTGTCTAGTAATGGGAAGTTATATAAGTACACAGCAGGCTCCAGTGAGTGAGCACATTCAGAAAATTAACCCTTAAAGGATGTCACAAAAAGTTTAATATTATCAAACATCATTCCTTTAGTCCTCAAATAAGTTACAAGACAAGAGAGGTATTATTTATGACAAAGACAACCTTGTAACCATATAGAATTTGCTTTTCATCTAGATCAATGTTAATGGTAATTTTACAAACTTAATTTGTAAAATATTATATATTACCATAACTTTACCAGTTCTTTCATCAAATGTTGGAATTCAGCCCTTGCTACTGTCCAGGGAAGCAATTAAAATAATGAATTATTACAATTGATCTTTCTTTTTCTGAAAAACATTCAGCAGCTTTCTATAGCTCTAGCTTATTCCTAGAGGAGACTTTACTGCTGAAAAGAATATTTTTTATTCTAACCTGGGAAGAAAAAATACATTATGATTGAAAAATCACACACTTACATCAGGCGTGCTACATGACCAAAGAGAAAGATCAAAAAGCTCACTTTTTCTGTACAGTGTTATTACTGTGCATTGAGTTAGTCAATGTATAAATACTTGAACTTTCAATACTGATGTATGTATTCTGGTCATGAGCTTAACAAGAAGTTGGAGAATCAAATGTAGATTATATTTGAAACAAGAAAAGCACAAACACCAATCAATTTTGAAAATCAGTGCTGACAAGCCTGCATTAAAACTTCAAAGCGGCAAAACACCAACACGACATTTTCAAACATCAAGTAAAAGGTGTTTTTGTTGCTTTCCGTACACACTGAAGTGAATTTAACATCGTGAATATGCAAAGATTAAGTATGAGAGATCTTTTGAATAGACTGTCCAGTTCTAAGGATGTCTTAGGCTTGACAGCTAGAAATAGTGAGCTCACCAGCCATAGTCACCTCTGTCCCATGCTGACTTCATGTTCACATCCAGAAAAAAAGGAATAGTTTACTGAACCCTGGGCCATTACAAGGTTAGAGAATGGTTTGTCAGAGAATGAAGATGAAGAACCCAAAATTATCAAAGGTACACTAAATAATCTACAAGCTCAGTGATAATAATGGTAAGCTAAATTGTGTAAATGACATGGTTAAGACATTGATCCAAACTGCCTGTTCTCAATCCACCTACAAAATGAAGTTATACTTGGCTGGATACTGACACTAAAGGTAGGTTTGTTATCTGTTTGATTTAGAATTACCTAGTGAAAATTACTTTCAAATGTACAAGAAATATTAAGTCTGCAGACAGTTGTAGAGGCAATGAAATTGCTTGAATATTTGTCTTTCATGTACTCTTATGTAAGAACGGGAAGAAAGGAAAAACTGCTTCAATTCCTATTGTCATGCTTTCATGTGTTAGAAAATATAGCTTCTGGTTTGATAGATATATAAGACTAGAAACGGAATCAAATAGCACCAGTTTTTAAAGTGCTGTGCAATTCAGTCTCAACTTTAACCGAAATAGATTAGATTAGAAATGTTTCCTGGATGAAATTGTGCCAGTCATTGAATTGGACTGGGCACTTTGTTGCAGTATTCACTTTAGCTTCCATGATGTTTATCCAGCATGAGGTGCACGTCAAATGACATCATTATTTGCATAACACAGATTTCCTCCCATCCTAATATGATATTGAGAAGAAATCTCCACCCTCTGACCATCATAGAACTTCATGGCAAAATTGGCAGCTCATCATTACTGTTTGTTGCATTTTGCACTGTTTAAGTAACACTCCGCTGACATTGGACAACTTGACTGGGCATTTCCGAAGTGACAGCAGGCTACTCAGACACCTTCCAATGTCCACAGAGTGTGTTACAATTAACAGTGAATGCTTTCTCCAGCAATTAGCTGCCGAGATACTCACTTATTGAGTGTCTCAATTGATGGGATAACTGGCAGCACTCCATTAATGGAAGCATCATGCTTGGCCTCTCAGGGTGGGTTGGGACCTCAGGGCTAGAAACAAAGACATGCAAATTGGCAAAGAATTATCATTTTGGGTAGATGCTATAAAAAGATCAAATAGGAAATTTGAGATAAAAATTCTTATCCAGAAAATGTACAGTTCTGATGACCGGAAACATTAACATTGTTTTTCCCTTGTCAGATGCTGCCTGAATTGTTGAGTCTTTCCAGCATTTTCTGTTTTATTTCAGATTTCCAGAATCTGCAGTATTTTTTTGAAAGCCCTATTACACCTTTGCAGGAGCATGTGCCATGACTTACCTTGTTCACCTTTTTCAGATAAATCTTTTTTTTGAGATTCAAGACCTGTACGATCGGTATGCAAGACAAGTTTTTCACTGTACCTCGGTACAAATGACAGTAATAAACCAATACCAATAGTTAGTTGGAAATTGGAAAAAATGGCAAAAACTCTGCCTCAACCCTGTATTCACTTATAGAATCACAGGAGTAGTTATTTATTCTATCTACCCCAGATCAATTTGTTAAATGTGCTGCTACACCTTTGCATAATTTATATGGATGCATTTTCTTTATCTTCCAATACAATCCATCATCTTATTAACTTTTATAATTGCTTTACTATACTGACCAGGCACTAAGTGATGTGTCTGTTGTTGTGCTCAAGTCCTATTCCAAGTTAATATTTTTCGTTATATTCTTTTGTCCTTCAATTCTACCCATTGTCTTCAGGACCCTGTTACTAAGATTTCAGAGAAAGAGTACAGTCAAGAATTCCCATAAAGATATCAACATAAAAGGGCTTTGTTCTGGAGGCACTGAAGAAAATGACATTCTTTTCATTAAAACAAAGATGGTTAAGAGTAGAGCTTAACAGAGGTGTTCCACCCATGAGATCAAATATAATCTCGATTTAATGTTTAATCCAAATGCTCTGGCATGGAACTTGGTGATTCAGAGTTGAGGATATTTTCAATAAACCATGGCTGACACCTAATACAACAGAACATCCTGTCTGTTAATTATTTTCAGCCATCGGATTTATCTCATACCTTTAGAAGTTTTTTACTCTGATGTATAAAAAATCCTTTAAAACCCATTTTAATTTTATAACCATTAATAAAATTAACCTAACAAGGGCACGCTTCTGATATTCATCATCAACAGATAAAATTTTTTGAACTAAGCTTTTAAGAAAATCCAATATAATTATAACTAACCAATCTCTCTATCTTTCTATCAATCTATCTCTCATCTTTCTCTTCTATTTCTGAAACTAATATTTCCTGCAGGGACACAGAATATTCATCTGTGGTTTAGAACAGTGTCATTAATCTCACCATGGAAGGAGTACCACAGACAAGCATCAGCCAGTCACTAAGTACTACCAGTAAGGATCGCTGGATTGGAGTTCGGGCCACTACAGACCTGGGATTTTTGTCGAGTTTTAACTCCCATACCTTAAGGATGAATATGTATGACATGTATATTATTGAAAGTGTAAAGGAAATGCAGGTTAGATTGGAGCAATGGAGAGAAGTGCTGGAGGAAACAGAAATGAAGTTTGGTTGACCTAAAATGGAATACATGCCCTGTGATTTCTCTGAGATATCTGATGTTTGAAACATTGTATTTAATGAGACATATGTTTAATAAGTTTAAATATTTGGAATGAGTTCAATAGATTGCAGATTTTAGATGATGAGTTGAATCATCAAATAGCAAAAGGGTGAATAAACTGGAAACTGGTGACAGAAATATCAGTGACAGGAAAGTATCACTGAAACTAAGAAAAAGTTCTGCTGTACAGAAGAGAGAGGGCTCCTGAATAAACGTAACAAAGATGAGAATACTCCGAATTGCTGAGTGACAAAGATCTTCAAAGCAAAGAGTACTTGCATCAGGGACTCTGTGAAGATAGTGGAAGTATCCAGAAAAATGAGGAAAAGCTTTCAAGGGATGGGCAATTTCAGATGAAGTTGCAAATTGCAGGAAGGATACAAAGAGTCTGCAAAGGGATATAGAATGGTGAAACAATTGGACCAAAATTTGACACACGAAATATAAAGTGGGGAAATGTAAGGCTATTCATTTTGGCAGGGAGAATATAAAGTAGAATGTTAGTTAAATGAAGTCAAACTACAAAATACTGCTGTACAGAGGGTTCTAAGGGTCTTTGTACATGAAACACAGAAAGTTAATTTGCATGTAAGTAACTAACTAGAAAGGCAAAAGAAATATTTATTTAAAGAGGATTAAGTTCAGAAGTAGTGAACCCCGTTACAATTTACAAGACTTGGTGAAACCATACTGTGAGTACTGAGTGCAGTTGTGTTCTCCTAATTTAAGGCGAGATAGACTTGAACTGGATGTAGTTAGATAAAATTCAATAGGTTGATTCTTGGATTGAAGAAGTTGGCTTGTGAGATAAAGTTGAACAGATTAAGCCTTTGCACATTGGAGTTTCGAAAAATGACCCCTGACGTGTAAGTTTCTAAAGAGTCTTGACAAGGTAAATATGAGAGGAAGTGGGAGAATCTGGAGCAATACACAAAAAGTGCTGGAGGAACTCAGCAGGCCAGGCAGTATCCATGGAGGGAAATAAACGGCCGATGTTTCCGGCTGAGACCCTTCTTGGCTACATATTCTCAGAGTAATCATCATTCAGGAGACGAGGAGGAATTTCCTCTCTGAGAGGGATATGAATCTTTGGGATTCTCCACCCCAGATGGCTGAGAAGCCAGAGTCATTGAATATATTCAGAGCTGAAACATGCAGATGTTCAACAGTGAGGAAGGGAAGAGTTATGGGGATCAGGAAAGAAAGTGGATTTGAGGCAGAGATTAGATCAGCCATGATTTTGTTTATTGGTGGAACAAGTTCAATGGACCATTTGGCCCATTAGTGTTCCTATTTGTTGTGTTCCTGTGTAAAGGAGAACAGAAGACTACGTGGGTAATGCAGTTACCAAAATGCCTACAACAGAGGTGGAAGAAGAGATGGAGTGACATCGTAAGAGGACATGAGAGAGGTGGTGTCAGAAGATATGTCTGGCTGAAGCAGTGGAGAGCTAGGATCTGCAACAGCTGCCCTTTTTAGATGGAAAGGGAAAGAAAAAGATAGAAGAAGAAAGAAGAAGGAGAAAGAAGAAAAATGAAGGGACAAGAAGAAGAAGAAGTAGCAGCAGCCACCTTTCAGGTGCTGAAATTGTGCTCCATTGTCATTGCAGTAATTGAGTTTTCCTATTTAATCTCATTTGAAGCAGCAGAATATATTTATTCAGCATGCTATCAATACTGACAAACAACTTACTGGTTAATTTCCAGTGCAAATTATAAGAATGTGACAATTTGATTAAAAGGTCATTTTCTGAGTGGACACTGCTGGCTGGGACACTCTGCCCCTGGTGCTGTACATTGCAAATTTAGCTATTTGTCACATCATTTTCCAGCCATCATTGCAGTGTTTGGACATCAGTCCTAATGTGTAAATGTATTTCCTGTCATAAAAATGGATCTCTATACATAGGCTCTGTTGGTAACATTATTCCACTTCATACACCGAGTCCAGTCTCCCAGAGCAGGAACATACAAGCTGATCCCACTCTGGCACAGAAGTAAATAGAGTTCATCTCACAGATCAAGAAAAGGATAATAATATCACAGTAGGTAGATGAATACATCTAACCCAGGAAGAGCTCTTAATGCTGTCTGTGATTTGAGCTCCAAAATTTGAAAAATATCATTGCAATTGACTTTTGTGACATCAGAAATCACAAACAGATGCAGTCTTCTGAAAACAGTCACTTTGAAGCAAACCACTGTTGACCAGTTTTCTGAAATGGTGTTATTAGAGATTGAAAAAAAAAACAAGAATAAATGCCCCAGGTGCTACGGTGAAAACATGTTTCTACTAATGTCCTTTAAGCTATTCAAAGTACCTTTGGCGTGGGCTTATCATTGAACCAAAACTAATGGGTGTATTTGGTTCCATCCTGGAAAACACATATTTTGCCAATATAAGCTGAGCCAGATGTACATTCTTCAGGTGGGCTGTATTTTAAAGAAACTCTCCCAAACAGTTTTCATTCCCAGTACCACTTCCACATCTGTTCTCTCTAATATTAAGCTCTCAGTTTCTACATATCTCAGATTCCAAAATAAACAGTATAAATGCTGATTTTCTTTCTACAAACTGTGCATAACACAAATGCAAACAAATCCAAAAATTTGAGGAGAATGAGTGTACATTTACAAATAATTAAAACTGTTTTCAGAAGAATGATGTGCCAATGAATTTCTCCTTAAATTCTAAAGATGACAAGGAGAGCTACATGGTTACTTCCTGCTGTATTCAAAAGCGTATCTAGTTAACCCTTTAAAGTCAGGGTATAGCAATCTAAGAGCTGATAGTTGTAATATTTAAAATATGTTACTGATTTTAACAACTTTTCACACTTTCAAGTTTGTAAGTAATACTAAAAATATGAGGTGAGATAAATCAAAAGAAATAACACAACAACATTCAGAAAAAAAATCATTTTTTGCTTAATGGGACTGAAACGGGGAAGGTGGATTTCATAAAGGGCAGTTTTAAAATATCAATGGGAAGAAATTTGTTAAAAAAGTAGTGGGACAACATTTTGACCTGGAAGGGATTTAGAGGACTTAATATGGAAATCATTGTAATCTTCAGCATAATATTGGACGGTGCAAAGCACGCAATATGTCAGTATTTTGGGGAGCATATGTAAAAAAAAGATGCAATGAAGAAGTGAAAATAAAATGGTTCAAAGCTGCATTCAAGTAACCATTGGAATGATAATACCCCAATGTATTTTACTTCTAATATTTCCAGTTGTGAAATATAAGACCATTAGAACATAATAGGGGTATAGGGATATTTGGTCCCTCAAGCCTGCTCCTTCATCCAATAAGATTAAGTCTGATCATTTACTTGTACCCTAAATTCTGGCTGATCCCCATAATTCTTGAAATCCCGTGGTCCATAGAATCTATTTAACCTTTTGACATAAAATGATTCAGAAACCATAGCTCTTTGGACAGAGAATTCTGAAGATTTACAGATCAGAGAAGAACTTCTGTGAAAGTTATTTTTTTCCCTTTAAGAAGTTTACTTATTTTCTTAAGCCTGCTGAGTGCACATGCCTGCAAACATAGCCTTTACAGTGATTAAACAAAAGGCCATCTGCTAAAGATCAAAACAAGATTAACTGCCAAAAGCACCATGACCTCTGCTGGCTTGGAGGGGAGCAACTAGCAATTATGTAGATTGAATTATATATATTACAATGTAAATTATATGTATTACTCCGGGAGTCATTCTTTAAAAGTAATCTAATGGTTGAAATTAACTTTGAGTGCCGTATAAAGTTGGTTCTGTCTTCTGTACCTAAATTCAAAAGAATCTGACATCAAAAGCATAACTAAACCAATGACACTAATCACATTTAGCTACTTCATCAAACAAATTTCCAAGAGACAAATAATGCTCAATACCAATTAACAAAATTCATATATTGTGCCTTTAACATGGAATGTTCCAAGATGATTCAAGCAAAAACTGATGTTGAGCTAAGTAAGGAGATATTAAGATAGATCTTCTGAAGCTCGGCAAAAGAGGTAGATTTCATGGAGTGTCTTAAGCAAGGAAAGAGAGGTAGAGAGGCAGAGAGTGAAGTTTGGCAAATGAAGGCACCAATGGTGTAGTCATTAAACGTTTCAAAATACACTATATTTTTGGGGTCAAATATGAGTCTGTAAGTGCAGCTGTTTTTTAGATCAGCAACAATATTTTCCATTCAGAAAGAATCTGCAATGTGGACTTATAAAATTTTGCAGATTTACTGTTATATGTGTTATAGAATCACTTATGTTTGGTCTGCATTCGCTCTACATTTATGTATTTCCCCAGAGGACACAGTTACAATCCATTGGTCAGACTGGAATGTGTTCACATTCTTCAGTTATTCTAGATTTTCCTATAACAGTAAACAAGGTTCCCCTCAGGTGGTAAATGCAATCTTGAGCATATGTACTTATGTAGGTAGGAGGGAGACTCACCTGTTCTCCAGATGTCACAGTATCTCTTTGAGAGAAGTGCAATGCCATAAGTGTTTGGCAAAGCTTTTCACAACAAAGGATAGTAAACTATATGCTTTTATGAAGCTGGCTAACGTTAACTTCCAATTTCATCTATAAACTATTTACGTGGTGTTCTGTTTCCTTGTATCTTTTTGAGAAAACATTTTGTTGATCAAGTATAATGCTAAAAATATTCAGAGTCTGAAAATATTTTAGGATTTTTAATGTGTCCAGTTTTTAAGCAAAACATCAGACCTAAGTATTAAATTATGTTTCAAAGATTTTTTCTCAGATCTTTACAAAGTCACGTACAATCTAAAAGTTAGAATTCATGGTTAAACACTTTTATTGCTTCCCTCCTCAGATTTCTCTTTGCTGGAGAGAACAGGTCCAATTTCAACATATATACCATTCCCTTAAATCGGTAGATTAACCAGGCAACCCTTCTCTGTGCCCCTCCAATAATTCACAATTCTATTTGAGACAAGGAAATGGTGAATGCATGCATTACTCCGAATTAACTACAATTTTACAATGACCTCTCTGGATTCACAGGTTTCTTGAAAAGAAAATTACAGATGCTGGAAATCTGAAATGAAAATGGGAAATTGCTAGACATACAAGAACACAAGAAAATGGGAGCAGGAGTAAAGCACCCAGCCCTTCAATCCTGCCTCACCATTTATTATGGTCTGCCCCAGACCTCAACTCCTCTTCTGGGTCTGTTCCACATAACTCTCAATCCTGTGATCTTTCAAGGAATTATCCATCTCTGTTTTAAATACCTCTAGTGATCTCGTCTCCAAAACCCTCCAGGGCAGAGAATTCCAGAGAATTTACCACCTTCTGTGAGGATACACAGCAGGTCCTGCAGCAACAGTATTTCTGCCATTTCCCGCACCTCCGCTCTCTCCCCCACCCCTCCCAGACCCAACAGGGATAGGGTCCCCCTTGTCCTCACATCTCATCCCACCAACCTGTGTATCCAACACATCATTCTCTGCCACTTCCGTCATCTCCAACAGGACCCCACCACCAAGCATACCTTCCCCTCCCCACTCCTTTCTGCCTTTCGCAGGGACTGCTCTCTCCGAGACTCCCTAGTTCACTCCTCCCTCCCACCCATCCTGCTCCCACCCCGGGAACTTTCCACTGCCCCCACCATAGGTGCAACACCTGCCCCTACACCACCTCCATCACCTCCATCCAGGGACCCAAACAGTCCTTTCAGGTGAAACAGAGACTCACCTGCACCTCTTTTAATATCATCTACTGCATTTGGTGCTCCAAGTGTGGCCTCCTCTACATTGGTGAGACCAAACGCAGACTAGGTGACTGTTTCATAGAGTACCTGCACTCTGTCCGTAACCACGATCTGCATCTCCCCATTACCGGTCACTTCAACTCCCTCTCCCACACTATCACAGTCCTCGGCCTCCTCCACTGTCAGGAGAATTCCAAGCGCAAACTGGAAGAACAGCGCCTCATTTTCCGTCTTGGAACCTTGCAGCCTAACGGCATGAACATTGAATTCTCCCACTTCAGGTAATTTCCACCACCCCCCATCCCCACAACACCCCCCCAACCATGTTTCTTCACTTCTTCCTTTTCCTAGCGTCTTTTATTTCTACCTTTTTTTCCCTTTCTCTCCTTAACTTTGACCCATCACCCAGTGGATCTAATCTACCTTCCGCTTCCCCCCCCCCCCCCGCACCTGCCTATCACCATCTCTTACCTGCATCTAACTATCACCACCTTTTGCCCACCTCGCCTCCCCTCTTCTGTCCACCTATCACTGCTCCGCTTTTCCCTCCTATATATTGGGCTTCCCCTTTTCCTATCTTCAGTCCTGAAGAAGGGTCCTGACCTGAAACATTGACTGCCTGCTTTTCTCCACGGATGCTGCCTGGCCTGCTGAGTTCCTCCAGCATCATTGTGCTTTTCATCTAGATTCCAGCATCTGCAGTGACTGTGGTGATCAACCTGAAACATTAATCCTGTTTCTCTCTCCAAAGCTGCTGCCTGGCCTGTGTGATATTTTCAGAAGGTTCTATTGTTATTTCACAAATTTTACCTCTTGCTATGCATCTCAATATTCTGTTTGCTTTTTTAACTGTCTGAGAACAGCATGCTAATGACTCTAATAACCTATCCATTCAAACAGCATGATTCCATTCATGTTCTGATATCACAGTATTTTCCTCTTCTGTAAATAAAAATCACATTAACTGTCTCCTGGCCAAATCTCAACCTCTATGCTAGATTGCATTTGTTGCATATTATGGCATATCTGAAGGCAGTGGAGAGGACACAGTAGGACAGCATAGTGGCACAGTGAAGAACAGCTGCTTCACAGCTCCAGCGACCTTGGTTCAACCCTGACCTCCGGCGCTGTCAGTTTGGAATTTGAATGTTCTTCTTGTGAAGCATTTGTTTCCCTCTTGTGCTTTGATTTCCTCTCACATCCCAAAAAACTTGCAGGTTAGTAGGTTAATTGACCATTGTAATCTTCCCCTGTGTATGGGTAAGTGGTAGAATCGAGGGGAGTTGGTATGTATGTGAGAGGGAATACATAAAAATTAATTGGGGGTGGGGTTGTTCTGAGAGCCAGCATATATTTAACGAGACTAACGGCCTCTTTCTATGTCGTCATATGGTAACAACCTCAAGACAGTTATTAAAGCCAGGACTGCTCCTGAATCTAAGAAGTGATTACTTACCATCACATGATGTCCCTTCCCCTGACATTGTACCAGCTCCAAGCCATTTAAAATCAGTTGAGGATTATACTCAAGCCAGAACCTTCTAGGCTGCAGATATATGCAGTCTGCTGCTTTGGGAGCTGATACCTTCCAAGTCATGGCACATTAACACAAATTAATTTTTATCAACATCTTAAATAAACACAAAGACCACTAAGTGTAAGTCATATCTTCAGGCAAACTTACCACTGTCCATTAGACATGGCTAAATAATAATTTTGCTCCACTACTTACAAAAATCAAACTCCTTTCCAGTTGAAGAGTGCCTGCTGCTTTTGACTCCCACAACTGATGTGACTTCCTCACTTCATTATGGTTGTGGCCAATACTGAGCCCTCAAATATAGTCAAATGTGATCCTGAATGTACTTGGCCTGATACTTGCTGAGTTTTGGGAAGGGCTCCTGAAATAAGTACGAGATATTGTCTTGCACATGCAAAGAATCTGTCCCTTGTTTCAGGTGCTAACTCTGGACACTTGTAACCTTTATTATTATGATGAGTAATGGAACAACATGCATAAATCTAACTGTATCAGATGCCTAGGTACTCATTTCATGCTGATAAATGTGGTGGTGGCATCGATGAGTTTCTCAGCTTGGGGATCTTGACTCTAATGTGGTTACTCTAGAAGAGAAAATTATTGCTTTTTTATTTGCAAATTGATCCATATCGGTATCAAAGTGCAAATTAACACAGGAAGAGGTGAATTCTGGTTGAGAAACAGAAGAGTCATAGAAATGCATTTGCATTGTCTTTGCATTTGTCTTAGAGTACATTACTGGGACAAAATCAGGAATGCTTAGTTTTGCATCAAGTCTATTGTACCAGGCCAGATGCAAAGTTAATAAACAATGTGACAAAAATGGAAATGATTATATAATGATGCCTGTTATCTAACTAAGTATGTAATATATAAAATGTATGTGTATGTCTGTGTTTATGCATTTGCTTTTGGAGAATTTTTTTCTGACAGCCATGCCCCCAGATCACTGTGGTGATTAGAACTGGAAATGTGCCCCATATGTTTGGCTCGAAAAAGAAAATATTTGTGAATAAGTTGATCCTGTAAGCGTGTTTTCAAGCTGTAAATAAACATTACTCTAGGGACATAACTGGGTTGACATTTTCCTTCATTTGGCTCAAGAGCCAACAAAAATCTCTTTGGAATTAAACTCAGTTTCATGACTCTTGTTTGTCCACCTGAGTTCATCGAAAGATAATGTGGTTAATTCAACAAAAATTAAAAGAATCTAACAAAGGAGTCATTTTGTTGTTACTTTAGTGAGTACTTCAATAAACCCTAGGAAAATTTTCAAAGCTATTGCATTAGATGAAAATAACTGAAGAAGTAAGTCATGCCCTACAAGGTTAACCTTATGCTTTGTACATTAAAGATACATCCTTTGTAACTACTGGGTGTAGGTGATTACTGCCAAAGTTTTCCAAGACCAGGCCACTTCACTTGTCCTTTAGGATTGGACATTGTTAATCAATAGTCTTACTTTAAGACAACTTTTGAGCGAGACCAAGTTGAATGAAAAGGCAGACAGAGGACAAGGATGTGAAATGGGGGTCAATCCTGAACCCACTTTATGTGTTCTGCTTGTTATTTCCATTAAAATGCTGGGTTTTGATTTCCAAAGAAGTAGAATACAAAAGCAGTAATGTAATGTTAACTTAATACATGCAGGCCATCCCTGGGTAATGAACAGGTTCCATTTTTACAGATGTTCATAAATCGATTTTGTCCGTAAGTTGGAAAATACACAAAACTCACTCAGTACAGTACCATACCTCCAAAATATTGTAACGAATGGCAACAAAAGCACATAAGACCGATAAGAAATAACAACTATTAGAAGTAGAGATAGAAACTAGGAATGTAGGAATGAATGCATGAAAGTATGTCCCTTCTGCCCACCCAAACTAATCTCCTCCATTATCAGCAATCTACTTCCCCTGTGATCAGATACTACAATGAACATTCTGACCCACATCCAACTATATCGGGGACCTCCACCCACCCTGCCCCCACCACTGTCCTGATATTGATAACTTTGGACCAATTTCTCCAGTTTACATGTCAGCAAGTACACTTACCCACTCAGCCTTCCCCAAGTTCCTCAAAGTCCCCTTGACACATAAGACCTCCATCACTCCTTCCTGCTCCCAGTCCAGGCGAGAGGCACCCAGCCAGTCAGCCTCTTCGTCTCAACATCTCAATCTGCCAGAATGCAAGAAGAGGAAAAAAATGCAAAAATTTAAATTAACTCCAGCTGTTATATATCAAGGGTACTTTTGACTGCCAACTCACCCTGGTTGTCTCTGCTAATCCTGTAAATATTTGAGCTATTGAATTATTAGCTTCAGTTTTTGCAGAACTGCAAAGAGGCTGCCAGCATTGCAGGGATGCAACAATCAGCAAAGATTGATCAGACTGCTGCTCGTTACCTGGATAAAAGCAGACTGAAAGAGATCTTTGAAATTAGGATGATGGTTCATGCGATGGATGTGAATGAGTCCAGAGCAAGGGAACATAAAAATGATGATCCTGATGCAGGACCTCACCCTGAAACGAGGACCATTGTTTTCCCTCCACAGAAGGTGCTTGACCTGCTGAGTTCCTCCAACAGTTTGTTTTCTGCTTCAGATTCCGGCATCTGCAGACTCTTGTGCCTCCATGAACATTATATTCACTGACTGATCAAATGAAGGACTTTGGAGAAACTGCTTTACAGGTAAAGTGAGTGTGAAACTCACTGCCAATTGGAGCAGCTGAAGTAGGCAGCAATGTTGCACTAAGAATGATACCGGTTGTTTATATGAGGGAGAAGGGATTATTAGGAAGTGGGGGCAGGCTGGGAAGAGGAAATTAGAATGGAAAGATGCTTCTGTGGTTCCTACACACTGCTGGAGATCAACTTTTGTTTTTGTGATATAAGTTTGATGGAATCCTATGGAAGATGCCACATGGATTCTGCAAGCAAATTTAAAGACACTCTAGAGGGATGTGCGCCCTGGGGTCATAGGGTCACAGCATGGAAACAAGCCCTTTGGCCCACTGAGTCTGCGCTGACCATCTATTATCCATTTACACAAATCCTAGACTAATCCCATTTTGTTTTTGCTTTTTTTTTCTCAAACAGAAAAATATATGTTGACCGAACTTTTTGCAGCAGCAAATCACTGTCTAAAAATGCAAGAATTCTGCATCTTTGATTTGGCTCAGGCAAGAATTAATGAGTTCCATTAAGCAGCTAGTGCAGCCTTTAAAAGCTGCAGCTCTATGCTAGTTCCCTCTGTTATTGGGCTGGGAGATTTGCTTTGCCTCATAAATCAGCCTGCTGCATGAAGTTGGCCCAGTATAACTTCAATAAGCACTTGCTGTGCTCCTGTTACTACCATTTCAGTGTCAGAAATAGAAAATGGAAGCTTCTGCCTCAAAGGGGTGAAAGTTCTGGTCATCCACAAAACTGTTGATGACAACAGCTGGCAAATGGTTAACATCCAATATTAGAACATAGAACATTACAGCACAGTACAGGCCCTTTGGCCCACGATGTTGTGCCGACATCTTATCCTGTTCTAAGGTCTATCTAACCCTTCCATCCCACATAGCCCTCCATTTTTCTATCATTCATGTGTCTATCTAAATGTCCCTAATATATCTGCCCCCACAACTTCTGTCAACAGTGCATTCCACACACCTTCCACTCTCTGTGTAAAAAACTTACTTCTGACATCCTTCCTATATCTTCCTCCAATCACCTTAAAATTATGTCCCCTCATGTTAGCCATTTTTGCCCTGGGAAAAGGTCTCTGACTGTCCCCTCGATCTATGCCTCTTATCATCTTGTACACCTCTATCAAGTCATCTCTCATCCTCCTTCTCTCCAAAGAGAAAAGCACCAGCTCACTCAGCCTATCCTTGTAAGAGACGCTCTGCAATCCAGGCAGCATCCTGGTAAATCTCCTCTGCACCCTCTCGAAAGCTTCCACATCCTTCCCATAATGAGGCGACCAGAACTGAACACAATGTGGTCTCACCAGAGTTCTATAGGGCTGCAACATTACGTCACGGCTCTTGAACTCAGTACCCCGACTAACGAAGGCCAACACACCATATACTGCCTTAACCACCCTATCAACCTGCGCAGCAGCGCAGGTTGTTTCATGATTTTTTTTTATTTTGATATTTATCTTCACTGACTTCACTGATCAGAATATGCATTTGATTATCTCTGCATAAATTCATGCCCAATTTCACATCCATTTGGGTTTAGCATGGGTGGATAGTGAGATAAGATGATAACTCACCTGCAGCTGTGGAATTTTCCAGCCAGAAGTGGCAAGAGGAAGATCCATCTCAGCTTTCTCCAGTGGACAGCAGTACAATAGATGTCAGTCTTCAGCCAGTTCGATTCACTTCACTTGATATCAAGAAATGGCTGAAAGCATTGGATACAGCAAAGGCTATGGGCCCTGATAAATTCTTCTCAATAATAGTGAAGACTTGTGTTCCAGAACATGCTGTGCTCTTGGCCAAGCTGTTCCAGTATATTGGCATCTACCCGATAATGTGGAAAATTGCCCAGATATGTCCTGTCCTCACGAAGCAGCACGAACCCAACGCGACTAACGACTGCTCCATTGGTCTACCCTTGATCATCAGCAAAATGCTGGAAGGGATAATGGATGGTGCTATCCAGCAGCACTTGCTTAGCAACAACCTGCTAACAGAAGCTCAGTCTGAATTCCTACCCCAACTCCCACTGATGTGGGTCTTGTGTTTTTCTTGCAGCTACTTTCTGGAAGCAGATGGTGGGCAGTAGTGCCCGTGGCTGGACAGAGCGTAGCACAAGTGGTTCAGCTAGTAGAGCTGCTGCCTCAGAGCTCCAGCGCCCTGGGTTTGTTCTGAAGAACAACACCTCCTATTCTGCCTGAGTAGTCTACAACCCAATGACATGAACATGGAGTTTTCCAGTTTCAGGTAACCCACACCTCCTGTGATCCTTTCTCTCTCCTCCGATCCACCCAGGTTTCCCACTCTCACCCAGCTTTCTTCCCCTCACCCACCTGGTTCCATCTGCCTATCACCCATACACTTAAATTACTGGTCTCCTATCCCTTCCCACAATTGGTTCCATCTGTCCACTTTCCCTTCTTTATCTCATTCCACTCATCACTTTCCTTATTTATCAGCCCCTTGTGTCTCCAGTCCAGCCTCTGTCTCTTCCCCCACCCTCTCCTCACCTCCCCTCACCTGGCTCCATATGCCCCCATTTTTTTCTCTCTCTCTCTCTCTTCCTCCCTCCCTCTTGCTATGTTGGCACTGGAAACATGGTGAGACTTGTGGGCTTCCCCCAGAACACTACACAAAAGACGCATTTCACTGTGTGTTTCGATGTACATATGACTAATAAAGATATCTTATCTTATCTCTTCTCTCATTATCTGTTTCTACCTATCACCCACCAGCTACCATCTCCTAACTCCAACCCATCCCTTCCCCCACTTGGCTCTGCACTCTCAGTTTCGAAGTAGGGTCTCAACATGAAACATTGACTATCCATTTGCCTCCACAGATGCTGCCTGACCTACTGAGTTCCTCCACATTTTACTCCACATTACAGCATCTGCCCTGTCTTGTGTCTCCAGATTTGATCCTGATCTGCAGTGCTGTCTGTGTGGACAGTGAACCTTCTCCCTGTGATTGTATGATTTCATCTGGGTGATCCAATTTCCTCCCACGTCCCAAAGATATGCAGGTTGGTAGGTTAATTGGCCACTGTAGAATACCCCTTGTCTGTAGGTGGGTGGCAGAACCTGGGGAGGGGTTCATAGAGTCATAAAGTCATACAGCATGGAAATAGGCCATGTGGAAATATGGGGAGGATAACATTGGTTACGGTAGGATGAGTGAAAAAATGGGTGTTGGTGGTTGGTGCTAACTCCATGGGCCAAAGAGCCTGTTTCCCTTCTGCATCTCTCTATGACTCTATAACTCTGGTTCGCACATCAATGAGTATCATACACTCCATTCTTATTTCAATCCCCAGACCCCCACCCCCCAAGTCCTGGTGGAAAGTTCTGCCAGGAAAATCATGAGCACTTCTCCCTTGCAGGCATACCCTACCTCAGAAATTATGACCTCCTGAAAATTTATTTGTTTCTTCTCAGTAATTGAACTTTGCTGTTTATACCAATTGTCTATCCCTTCCTAAAGCTGTGGTGAGGTAAGGCTCAGGAGCATGAAAGCAAGTGTTTTTGTTAATTTTCTTGTTAATTCAGCTGTACTTCTTTTCACTGAATTAAATACAAACATGAAAGTAACATTGGTAATCATATTTTTAATGGAAGGCTTGATATCTGAGCTTGAGTTGTGTCTGTTGCTAATTTAAATGTAACAAATAGGAATGGGAATAGACCATTCAACAGCCAAACATCAAAAACAAATAAATACCAGAACACAATATATTCTGCAACACTAAAACAGATACCAAACCGTTTGACTGTAGATTCAAAGGTCTGTATCACAAAAGAAAAAAGATAAGAAAAAGGTGAATTCTTACCAAAGGTCATCTCCCTTGTAATTGCACAGTAACAAACTGAATAGAACAGTCAGATTATCCTTTTATCAATTAATTGACACAAATGTTCTTCCGTGAAGGCCATGCACAAATAGTTTCCATCTCCAGGACATATGCTGTGTTTCTTTGTTTCTTATATTATCTGCTGTAAACACAGCTTTCTCTTCAGCATTGTTTTTGAAAAATTGAGTTTACAGTACATGCTTTCAAATGATTCATTATATTCTGAAACACCACACTCATCTGACCATGACTCAGAAGTGTGCAACATGGGGTTTAATAGAAGCTTTACAAGAAATAAACAATTGCTCATTCTCTTACAGGAGGAACAAACCATAACTTTATATCTTTGTGGTATTACACATTGACCAAGAGAGTTAAAAATGATCATGGCAGACATTTCTAACAATGCCTTTGTTCCTTCATTCTCATAACTGGAGTGTGATTTTGATTGTACAAATCATTTATGGTCCAACAGTGAGATGGGCTGAAGCAGGGAGAGTGAATCACTTTTCGTCATTCCTTAATTATTTTTTAATGAAAACTGTATGAAGCATTTGAAAATACTGTGAACAATAATTATAGTTTGGATCATAACAAGCTAGAAGGCACAAAGTAATAATTAAAGGAAGATGTTCCAATGATGTTAGCATAACAATGATTCACATGTCATGTGTGCTGCATTAATTTCAAGTCAGCAAATTGGGGTGGAACTTGTCTCTTCTGGGTTTTTGCCCTGTAATGTCTGCAGTGCTGTTTCCAATCATTCTGAGGTCTACCACAATACACTCATCCATGTTGGCTGGAGGTCATTTTTATTAAGTTTTAATGAAGAGGATCTCAGGCTAAAGTTCATGACTTTCAACAGAAATGACATAGGTCAGCCAGCAGTCAGAATCAGGTGATTGTGGCTTTACTTTACAGCTGGCAACCTGAAGAAGCATGGAAGAGTGATTGTTGAATTATGAGACATTTGTTTCAGAGCCTGTAACTCACAGACTGTGAGTTCAAACCCCATTATTGCGAATCTGTGGATTTCAATTTACGTATTTAAAATTCTGGAAAAATAAGTGGTATTGGTAAAAATGTCCATGAAGCTGTTGGACTGCAGTAAAATCTAATCCAATAATGTCCCTTTGTGAAAGAAGCCTATGTCTTTACTCATTCTGGTTTATAAATGATAGTCCCACATCAAAGTGCTTGGATCTTAACTTGTCTCTGTAATGGGCGAGTAAAACACAGTTGTGATATTATACAGCCTGAAATACCATTAACTTCCTGGGCATCTAAATTAAAATATGCAGTAAGTATTAATTTTTCCAGTGATACCCACATCCCCAAAAAAAGAATCAGAAAAAACTGAGTAGTGTTTGTATTTTCTGGGAGAATTGCACAGTCTCTGAGCCTAGGAGACCACAGCCATAGACATGGATGTTAAAGTTCACCATCGCCTTTAGTGCGCTAACACAGCCTTTACCCATCAGAGGAAAAGAGTCTTCGAAGACCAAGAACCCAAACCCAGCTCATAACTAATGCAGTGATCCTTGCCTTTCTGAGACATGGACTACCTACAGCAGGTATCTTAAAGCACCTTGTACCACTGACACAATCCTTGCTCACTTTGTACAGTGATCACGGATTCACTTCAAAAGATGAGAGTTCATGTTACACACTTTCTCTATATTCTCCGCTGAAGCTAATTTTTCATATTTTCTTCTGAAGAAGTTCAATTTTCTTCTTAAATCTGTCATCTGTTTTCCACGTGCTGGAAGCTGCTTGAGAGTATCATTTGAAGTGGTATTGTCACTGCTGTATACCAAACATTTATGGAGATTAAGTTGCATTAGTGATCATGAATCACAACCTTATTACATCTAGCTCAGTAGATTAATTGAGGAGTTATATTTATTTATTTTAAGTCTGCTGAAACATACTGATACTGGACATATAAATTATTAAACAATGTTGCTCCAATAAATGTATGTTCTACTTCACAGCACACTGAGAAATGGAAGCTGTCTAAATAAAAAGTATATGTTTGGATTATTCAAATATTATGAAATCCATTTTCAATAAACAAACTATTTTCCTTTTTTCATACCGTACTTAAAGATAGCTATTGAATAGCGTCTGCTCCGTATCAAGTACTAAGATGATCAAATTTACAGAAATGTGCCAGAAAAGAAATTACATGCAGAAGCAGAGTGCAGTTTTGATATCCCAAGTTCTTCCTCTTTCCCCCTAAAAATTGGAATATTTCACCCAGGCCATCAACACTGGCTTCTCTTTTCTGTCGAGGAATAGATTGGAACAACCAGGAATGGGTTATGTAGTCACACATTCAACAATGGGGTTATACTGCAGCTAAGCCATTTAACCTAGGCCCACTGCCCTGCTGATTCCTTTGGGAAGTATGTACTGATTGACCTGGTAACAGAGATTTCCATATTTTAACCACTATTATTTAAATATTCTTTTCCTTATATTTCTCAAATTCGTTTTAACAATTTCTTGAAATTTGTACTCTCTTGTTATTAATTCCCTGGTCAATGAAAGAAATCTAATTGCCTTATAATGTTTCCATCTCTCGGGATACCCATCCTCCCTGTGAAAATAGTTTTGGCATTGATGATACTCATGGTGACAGTCAATAAGAATTATATTTCTTATAATTGCTGAACATTATTTACAGCAAATTGGTTGAAGGAAATTGTTTGTGACGATACAGATGATATAAAGAGAACCCAAATTTCTCTGGGGTCTTGAAGCAGAACTGACATAAAGTGGCTGGGAATAGACCATTAGAGACAGGAAGCTGGGAGGCACTCAGATCTCTCAGTTCTGGACCCTGAAAGTGAACAGAGCAATTCCAACTTGTGTGATTTACTGTAGCCACATGCAGCTGGTCTGATTCCAGATACTTTGGAAGAACCAAACACAGGGTCACAAATTCATCAGGATTCCTGATTCACTACACTTTCAACTTTCGGATGGTGAGTGGAAATGCAGCCACAAGATGTATATATTGGCCTTAAAATTCAGACCAGGAGCACTAGTTCTCAAAGCGCTTTTTTTTCTGAAGTGGAAGGAAATTACAATCATTTATGGGTTGAACCACACTGCCATGGAAATTCAAACAAACTCTATCATGAATTGTGTTATTCCTTATATAATCAATGCTGAGAAAATGAAGCCTTATTGTTCCAAGGTGTACTGGATGTTGTGTATTCTCAGATCAAGGTATTGAGGCATTGATACGTCAATCGGATTATTATTTTGGAAGCAACATGACTTTGTGTACCCTGGAATATACTAATCAACAAAACAATATCCATGATGAGCACTGAGCTAAGTTCAGCACAAAGTGCTGAAGTATTTGCAGTATATTCCGCTCAGCTTGAGTGGACTGGCAGCAGGCTAAAGGATCCACTGAAGGCTGCAGAAATAGAAGGAAATAAAAGGGCCAGTGGAGCACAATTACTCTTCTTGGCTTCACCCTCTTTCATTTTGCCTCCCAAACTCCACTTCCCTGTATGACCCCCAACTTGACTCAGTAGTCATCTGAGATTTTTAAATATTAAGTGAACCAAGGGATATGGGGTTATGGCAGGAAGTGGGGCTGAGGTAAAAGGTCAGCAATGATCTTATTGAATGGCGGAGCAGAGAACATGGGGATGGATTTTGCTGTACAAGGCCAATTTTGTGGAAATGAGAAAGGATCTAAGAAGAGTGGATTGGGATAAGTAGTTTTCTGGCAAGGATGTGCTCAGTAAGTGGAAGGCCTTCAAAGGCGAAATTTTGAGAGTGCAGAGTTTGTATGTTCCTGCCAGGATTAAAGGCAAAGTTAACAAGCATAGGGAACCTTGGTTTTCAGGGGATATTGGCGATCTGGTTAAGAAAAAGAGAGAGGTGTATAGCAGGTATAGGCAACTAGGAACAATTAAGGTACTTGAAGAGTATAGAAAAAGTAAGAAAATACTAAAAAAGGAAATCAGGAAGGCAAAAAGAAGACATGAAGTTGCTTTGGCAGATAATGTGAAGGTAAACCTGAAGGGTTTCTACAAGTATATTAAGAGTAAAAGGATAGTAAGGGACAAAATTGGTCCCCTAGAAGATCAGAGTGGTCGTCCATGTGTGAAGCCTCAGGAGATGGGGGAGATCTTAAACAGTTTTTTTTGCATCAGTATTTACTCAGGAAACTGGCATAGTGGATATGGAAGGAAGGGAAACAGGCAATAGTGTCATGGAACATACAGAGATTAAAGAGGAGGAGGTGCTTGCTGCTTTACAGCGAATAAAGGTAGATAAATCCCCCAGGCCTGATAAGATATTTCCTTGGACATTGAGAGACACTAGTGTAGAAATTGCAGGGGCCCTGGCAGATATATCCTTAGCCATGGGTGCGGTGCTGGAGGACTGGAGGGTAGCTCATGTAGTTCCGTTGTTTAAGAAAGGATCTAAAAGTAAACCAGGTAATTACAGGCCAGTGAGCCTGACATCAGTAGTGGGTAAATTATTGGAAGGTGTTCTGAGAGATCGGATATACAAGTATTTGGATAGCCAAGGGCTGATTAAGGATAGTCAGCATGGCTTTGTGCATGGTAGATCGTGTTTAACGAATCTTGTTGAGTTTTTCGAGGAGTTTACCAAGAAAGTAGATGAAGGAAAGGCTGTGGATGTTGTCTACATGGACTTCAGTGAGGCCTTTGACAAGGTCCCACATGGGAGGTTAGTTCAGAAGGTTCAGACACTAGGTATCCATGGAAAGGTTGTAAACTGGATTCGAAATTGGCTGTGTGGGAGAAGACAGAGAGTGGTAGTGGATGATTGTTTCTCAGACTGGAGGCCTGTGACTAGTGGTGTGCCTCAGGGATCTGTGCTGGGGCCATTGTTGTTTGTTGTCTATATCAATGATCTCGATGATAATGTGGTAAATTGGATCAGCAAGTTTGCAGATGACATTGGAGGTGTAGTGGACAGTGAGAAAGGCTTTCAAAGCTTGCAGAGGGATCTGAACCAACTGGAAGAATGGGCCAGAAAATGGCAGATGGAATTTAATGCAGACAAGTGTGAGGTGTTGCATTTTGGAAGGACAAATCAAGGTAGGACATACACAGTAAATGGTAGGGCACTGAGGAGTGCGGAGGAACAAAGGGATCTGGGAGTTCAGATACATAATTCCCTGGAAGTGACATCGCAGGTAGACAGGGTTGTAAAGAAGGCTTTTGGCATCCTGGCGTTCGTAAATCAAAGTATTGAGTATAGGAGTTGGGATGTTATGGTGAGGTTATATAAGACATTGGTGAGGCCAAATTTGGAGTATTGTGTGCAGTTCTGGTCACCTAACTATAGGAAGGATATTTGTAAGATTGAAAGAGTGCAGAGGAGATTTACTAGAATGTTGCTGGGTCTTCAGGAGTTGAGTTACATGGAAAGATTGAACAGGTTAGGACCTTATTTCTTGGAGCGCAGAAGAATGAGGGGAGATTTGATAGAGGTTTACAAAATTATGAAGGGTATAGACAGAGTTAATGCAAGTAGGCTCTTTCCACCTAGATTAGGAGAGATAAGTACGAGAGGACATGGCTTTAGGGTGAAAGGGGAAAAGTTTAGAGGGAACATGAGGGGGAACTTCTTCACTCAAAGAGTGGTGGGAGTATGGAACGGGCTGCCAGCTGATGTAGTAAATGCGGGCTTACTCTTAAGTTTTAAGAATAAATTGGATAGATACATGGACGGGAGAGGTCTGGAGGGTTATGGACTGGGTGCAGGTAAATGGGACTAGCAGAATACTGTTTCGGCACAGACTAGAAGGGCTGAATGGCCTGTTTTCTGTGCTGTAGTGTTCTATGGCTCTATGGTTCTATGAATAGCTCACTCCTGCTTCTATTTCTATATTCTTATCAAAGCTGACTCCATACTGAACTGGACAAATTTTCCAAGGCTCTGATGGGTAAATTGTCCAGTTGTCATCCATGGTTTCCTGGTTTCATACAGAAGAAGCCATTGCCCAGTTTGGATAAACCTCAATCTGTATTGGTTTCTGGCACAAAATCAATTCCTCAGCCACTTCTTTGAATAAAGAACCTGCACAGGTATTGCACATTAACTCAATAGGATTGTCTGATTTTCTCCACACATTTTTTGTTACTTTTTACAGTAATCAAACAGAAATTGAAATTAATGACTATACAAATTGCTTTAACGGTTTTGAAAGGGAAGGTTGAAAATGGAAAATTGATAGACGATCGTTTTTTGAAAGATGAAACTTTTTTTATTCTGACCAAGATAGAGCTATTAGCATTCATAGAATCATAGAATTATCACACAGAAACAGGTCCTTTGGCCCAACTGGTCCATGCCGACCAAGATACCCCATCCAAGCTAGTCCCATTTGCCAGAGTTTGGGCCTTCTAAACCTTACCAATCCATGTACCTGTCCAACTGTCTTCTAAAAGTTGTTATTTATAGCTGCCTCAACCACTTGCTCTAGCAGCTGATTCCACATAGATACCGCCCTTTGTGTAAAAAAGTTGTACTTCAAGTTCCTCTTAAATCTTTCCCCTCTCACCTTAAACGTTTGCCCTCTAATTCTTGATTCTCCAGCTCTGGGTAAAAGACTGAGTGCATTCACCCAATCTATGCCCCTCATGATTTTATACACCTCTATAAGATCACCTCTCAGTCTCCTATGCATTAAGTCCTAGCCTGTCCAATCTCTCCCTATGACTCAGTCCCTCAAGTTCTGACAGCATCCTTATAAAATCTTTTCTGCAATCTTTCCAGCTGAATAACATTTTTCCTATAGCAGGGTGACCAAAACTGAACACAATACTCAAAGTGCAGCCTTACCAGCATTCTATACAACTATACCATGACCTCCCAACTTTTACAATCAATACCCTGACTGAGGAAGGTCAGCGTGCCAAAAGCCTTCTTCACCACCCTGCCTACCTGTGACTCCACTTTCAGTGAACCATGTACTTGTACTACAAGGTCCCTCTGTTCTACAACACTCCCCAGGGTCCTGCCATTCACTGTGAAGGTCCTACTGGGATTTGACTTTTCAAAATGCAACACCTCGCACTTATCTGAATTAAGCTCCATTTGCCATTCCTCGGTCCACTTACTAAGCTGATCAAGATCCCCCTGTCAGCAGTCACCTGATCTTCTTCCCTCCAATGTACTCTGCCTGACAAATCAGCCACTTCCATAATTTTTTACCTTCATTTTGGATTTCCCAAATCTGCAGTACATAGCTTTATGTCACATCTGTCTGTTGGATAAACTTGGAGAGTGAACTGATACTAGATAGGACATACACCATGAATGGTAGGGTCTTGGGCATACACCATGAATGGTAAGAACTTAAGAAGTATTGAGGATCAGATGAACCTTGGAGTACAAGCCCATAGATCCTTGAAGGTGGCAACACAAGTAGGTAATGTGGTTGGGAAGGCATATGGGATACTGGCCTTCATTAGTCATGGCATTAAATACAGAACTAGGAAAGTTATGCTCCAAGCTTATAAAAGCTTAGTCAGACCTCAGCCGGAGTTCTGCATGCAGTTCTGGCCAACAAGGTACAGGATGTGATAACATTGGTGAAGGTGTAGAAGGGATTCACCAGGATGTTGTCTGGGATGGAGTAGTTCAGTTGTGAGGAGAGGCTGCAGAGGCTAAGTCTATTCACCTTGTAGTGGAGGAGCTTAAGAGGGACATTATTAAGGTATATAAAATTCTGAGGGGTATAGATAGGGTAGACTGCAGGAAACTTTTCTCCCTATCAGAGATAGATAAAACTAGAGGACATAGATTTAGGGTAAAGATTAAGAGATTTAGAAGGGATATGAGGGGGACCTTCTTCTCCCAAGGAGCAGTAAGCATCTGGCATGCACTGGCTGAGACAGTGGTTGCGGCTGGGTTGCTGACAACATTTACGAGCACTTAGGCATAGTGGGCTCCGGACGAAATGCTGGAAGACGGGATTAATATGAAAGGGTGTCCACTGGTTGGTGTGGACAAAGTGGGCCGAATGGCCTAGTTCCTTGCTGCACAGTTCTATGACTCTAAGAACTGCATGTGAAAGTTAGGAGTTAGGTCCAGGTTCATGTAGTACTGCAGGGATCCTGTTAATCAAGTGCAATGCAGTCCTTTTGCAGAAGAGGGAAATTTTCCAACTGACTAATTACATTAAGCAGTACTTCAAAAAACTGGAAAGCAGCAGGTTCCCCAGGTGGGTAGGCCACAAGACTTTCCCCATCTGTTAAGTTGAAGAATCACAATTCTGAAAAATGACAGGATCTTTCCATAAGTCTACAGGTCATGTCAAATGAAAAGACTCTATTTTTTGACACTTCATCTGCTTGCTTTTCTTTCCAGTTTTACATTAAATGAAACCATGGTTGGAGAGATTATTGCGTTCGTGCCTTGAAGAAATTTCCTTCAAAAGAAAGTTGGATCTTTTTAGTGTTATTCTACTTTCAGCGTTCAGATGGCACATTAAGAACATAAGAAATAGAAGCTGGAGCAGGCTATTCGGCCCTTCATTCTGGTTCTGTCATTCAATAAGATTACAGCTGATCATTCACCTGAATGCCACTTTGCTGACGAACTCCCACAATTTCCTTAATATCCAAAAATATATGGAAATATGAAATAGCTACAAGTATGTTTTAACTGATAGTGAGACATAATAATCTCAAATGATTCATTGTTGAGTAATAAGTGATAAAATTCTTCATTAAGTTCAAAAGATATTTAATCTTTAAGGTTTCTAGCTATCAGCAAAATCAGGATTTATTACGGACATTTTTTGTGAATTGTTTCTATTGAGCCTATAATTCTTCCTTAAATAAACTGATTTTTCGAGAGAAGGGATGAAATTATCCCAGCGTTTGATTTCCTTCTATTATCACATCCATTACTTTCTTAGTTCTGCATTGGAAATGGCTGGGGATGTTACCGGAAATTGGCAGACACCCGATTATTGAATGTATTCTAGTAAATCTCTGAATCCTCTCCAAGGTCTCAGCAGTCTTTGAAAGAATAGTGCTCAAAATCTGATGCCATACACCAGATTAATTCCATCAAATACTTTATAAAGATCTGGCAAAGCAGGACTTGAATCCTTGGCATAGAATGCAACACTATTACAACTAAAGGTTCAAATTCAAAATACCGTTGATGCTGGGAATCTGAACTCATCAAAACTCCAGTGAAAGAATAGCAACATGAACTTTTAACTCTGTGTGTGTGTGTGTGTGTGTGTGTGTGTGTGTGTGTGTGTGTGTGTGTGTGTGTGTGTGTGTGTGTGTGTGTGTGTGTGTGTGTGTGTGTCTGTGTGTCTGTGTCTGTGTGTGTGTGTGTGTGCCTGTGTATGTGTCTGTGTGAAAAATTGCATGTGCATAAGTGAGGCAGCATTATCATTGTATCTTGATGTCTCTTGTGAGGTCATGAACTTTCATACACATTATTCCATAGACTGGAAATTGTCACTCTTGGAATGGATGGTGGAATTTCAAGAAACTGGCAGTTCTCCTGACCATCCACCACTCTCCCCTCCATTGGCAGACAGGAGCTCCATTCTGGCTTATATCTATTTCATTCACTGCCTCTCCTGCTGAACATTTCCAGCGTAGTTTGACTTTATTTCAGCTAAAGGTTCATCAAGAGATAGCAGGGTATGTTGAATGGAGGTAAGTAAAATTGTTTCATTTAATATTGCAGACCTTGTCCAAAACCTGATGTGTCTGAGGAAAAAGATGTTGATAGAATAAAAACATGGAACAGTTGTGGGAAATAGTCAAATGAGAAAAAGCTCTATTCTTGAGAAAGTACATATCTAGAAATTGGAATGCATAGTGCCTATTTTTGGATGCTAACCATGCATAATTTGATTTTACCTGCAATGGTTCACATTAATGATCATTGATGATAATTGACCAAAATTGCATCAATTGGGGAATTGGCCTTGGCACCTCCGCATGTGATCCACATTAGCGTGTATGGCTCTTCCCTGGCATTAGGTACACACCCAATGGCATTACTAGTCACAAATCACACAATTCTGCCTGCAGAAACATATATTGCTCAAAGTTCTAAGTAATGACAATTGTGGAACAGCTTCAGTTGAACTTGCAGCACATCTCGTTCATTTGTTACTTTTCCTTCTGCGTAAAGATGCATTCAGCTGAAATCAGAGTGGACAATTTCAGAATCCTGAGTGGACAACTTCAGAAATGACTGCCGGCTACTCAGACGCCTACCCATGTCTGGGAAATGCTTTCTCCTGTATTTCTCATGTTCTGGGTGTCTAGCAGTGACAGCACTGGCAGAACTCCATTGCAGGTGATATTCTTATAGCCATGCCTGTTCATTCAGGGTGGATCGGGGATCTTAAGGCAGGAGGCAAAGACTTGGCCATCTGCAAAAAGCACACTCCCAGAGACTCTTCGGAGGCACCACCTCTGTGATAAATAACATATTCACAGGCTTCCAAGGCTGTCATCACTGGCATAGGTGACTATGGGAAAAACTTTGGCCACGGTCTTGGACTACCCTCTCTGTGAATGTCAAGGTCACCTTGATTCTCAATCTCTTCAGTATGGAATATTTCCAAATGGCCACAGAATATTTCTGTTATATTTCCCAATTCTGCACAATGCTGCATTAGAGAGGTCACTCAGCTAAGCTAAGCTAAGCTAAGCTAAGATAAGATAAGATAAGATAAGATAAGATAAGATACAATAAGATAAGATAAGATAAGATAATTAATTATTAGTCATGAGTACATTGAAACACACAGTGAAATGCTTCTTTTACCGTTACTGAGAATGTGCTGGGGGCAGCCCGCAAGTTTTGCCACTCTTCTGGCACCAACTTAGCATGTCCTAACCTGTACGTCTTTGGAATGTGGGAGGAAACTGGAGCACCCAGAGGAAACCCACGCAAACACGGGGAGAACGCACAAATTCCTTACAAACACTGGCCTGAATTGAACCTGGGTCATTGGCGCTGTAATAGCATTACGCTAACTGCTACACCACTGTGCTGCCCTGTATTCATGATGAAATGATTTCATCTCCTTTGACTTTAGTGAGGAATAGGTGGCATCTTGCCAACTTCCCACAAGTATGGGCTCCCATTGACTGCACATGTGTACCATAAGAGTTCCTATGAAGAACCCAGAACTCTTCATCAACAGAAAGTGATACTACTCCCTAAGTTTATAGCTTATTGTGGATTATAGGAAATATTACCTCACAGTGAGTGGCATGAGCCCTTATCATGCAACTAACACCATCATCCCTATGGAGTCCACACTGCTGGACATTTTCAGTAACTGGCCCTGCCCAGAAGAATGGATGCTTGGTGACTAGGCTTACCATCTACCTCCATGGCTTTTTATATCATTCCTCAATCATAAGCAGCTGGCGAAAGAGGAGAGCAACAAGGAGACCTGGAGCCTGAGAGGCATGAACTGCAGCCTGAAGAGCACCAGGAGCAGGAGAATCACCAGTGGGACCACCCAGCTCAGTATCCACAGCCTCATCCCCTGGCTGAGTTGAGGAGGGAAGCATTGTTAGCGCGGCTGGAAGTGATTACCTGAACAACTGATGGTTTTCCTAAGATCTCTGCAAATTCACAGTCCCCAATGCAAACAAATGTCACTCTTGAAATTCTAATGTTTGCCAACAACATAGTACGTCAATAATTGGGGTGGCGGCAGGGGAGGGAGAGGTGGGCACCCTGATGATGCAGAAAATGTCCTCATATCCTGCTTTGCAGGTCCGTCAGCACTGAATATATTACACAAATGAATGAATCCTTGCTTTAATTAATTAATCATTTTTGTTTCACTTTTGGCATCCATGTATTATTGGCAACATCCACATTTATTCCCCATCCTGAATTGCCCTTGTGCATGTGGTTAAGGGTGCTCCCACAGTGCTGTTGAGTAGGGAGTTTCAGGATTTACACCCATTGAAGATGAAGGACATATAATGTATTTCCATGTCAGGAGAATGCACAGCTTTAAGGGGAATCTGCAAGTGATGGGCTCCCAAGTGCCTCCTGCCCTTGTTCTTTTTCTCGGTTGAGATCTCAGGATGGGAGATACTGTCCAAGTAGCCAAGTAATTGCAATGCACTTTGTATTTGATACACGCTGCAACCACTGTATGCCAGTGATGGCAGCAATGAATGTTTAGGGTGATTGAAGGCTGCCAATCAAGTAAGCTGCTTTGTCCTGGATGGTGATGAGCCTATTGGGAATAGTTGGCATTGCAGTCCTCCAAACAAATGGGAAGTATTCCGTTATGATCTTGCCAAGTCTTGTGAAGGATGGAGAGACTTTGGGGCATCAGTAGGTGAGTACTCACCATAGGAAACCTAGCCTCTGACTCACTCTTGTAGCCATAGATCCTGCCACCCCCCCCCCCCCCAACCCCAGGATTTCAAGGGTGGGGACCTGTTTTTGGCAATGGCTTTGATTCTCAAGGATAGATGTTTAGACTCTCTCTTGTTGGAGATGGTCATAGCCTGCCACTTTTGTGGGGTAAATGCAAAATATATTGTTACATGTCTGTATTTGCTGACGACTTGCATGATGTTTAAAGAACTCAGCAGACATTGGGGTAAAGTACAGGTTTGGTGAGGATCTCTATTCTGTAGGTACAAACAGTGGTGTGAGATCATCGTGACATGCATTGCGAGAATGTGACATTTCTTTCCTTATTGCTCCATTCTGTGGGAATTCTCATTCCTGGAGGAGGCCCCCGGAGCTATCTCCTTCCAGGTTCTCCTAATGGTGGATCTTGGCCACCCTCCACCTGACAGGACATGCAACATAGCATTTAACTTTTTGACCAGGACTGGCATATCTCCTTGAATAAAAATGGGAGTTGTCTCCCTTTCCCTTTCTTCCATGACAGTCTTAATATGTTTTAAGTACATATAAACGTAAGAAATTAGAAACCTGGCATTTGGCCCCTTGTATTTGTTCTGCCACTCAATAAGGTCATGGCTGATCTTTCACTTCAGTTCCACTTCCCTGCATGAGCCTCATGATTCCCTCAATGTTTACCTGCACTGCACTTTCTCTGTAACTGTAACACTATATTCTGCATTCTTTTTATGTTCCCTTTTGTATTGCCTTGATGTACTTACGTATTAAATGATCTGTCTGGATGGCATGCAAACAAAAGCTTTTCACTGTATCTCGGTACATGCGACAATAATAAACCAATCACCAATTATCAATTACCCGATATATCAACCTGTTGATCTCTGTCTTGAGTATATATAGCGACTGAGCCTCCACAGTCCAAAGACTTACTTCCTTCTGGATGAAGAAATACCTACTCAGATTTGCCCTGAACAGTCAAAACCCTATTTTGAGACTGTGACACTGGTTCTAAACACCCCAGCCAGGGAAAACATTGACTCTGTCAAGTCACTGATGAAATTTGAATCTTTCAGTGAGATCACCTCTCATTCTTCTAAACTCTGACAAGTTTTGCTGCTGTTTGGTTGCCATGTGGAGTTTGCCTTTAAGAACTGACCTCTTTCTCTGATTGCTGCATAGCAAAGTGTAAAGCCATGTGCTGAAATGATCGAGGTCCTGTTGGGAATTGCATAACCCCTGCATTAACATTGTTCCTGGGATTAATCCATCCTAACGAGGTTTCACCCTGGATTATGGCCAATTTCTCAATTCTTTTACAGGGGACCTGACATGGCATTAACGCTAAACACAATTATGTTTTATTGCACCAAAACAAAAGATGTAATTCAGTTTGTGGCAATGGGAACAAACTAATCAATAAGCAGAGATCAATAGATTTTTAGAAATCAAGGGATATGGTGTTAATGCAAGAAAGTGATGCAAAGGTAAAAATTCTTGATTTTATTGAACTGCAAAGCAGGCGTAACGAGCTGAATGGCCTCCTCCTGCATCTATTCCATATTATGCATCTATGCTGTTATGAAACAAAGCATCTAAAAATGGTTAATATAATAAAATGACTAGCATAGATCATTGAATTCTTTGAAGATGTGACAGAAAGGCTATAAAAGATCTATGGCATAAACGTGGTATACATTGAATTTTCAGAAGCATTGCCACTTTCCTGTGCTAATCCCATATCCCTTGATCCTTAATAATCTATTGATGTCTGATCTTTTGTCAAGGATTTTAGTGATTAGTTTTCCTAGGTCTGGTGTCAAGCTAATTAGTTTGTAGTTTTCTGAATCCATTCTAGCCTTCTTTTTGAGATACCAATTATACTTGCTGTTTACCTGTCCCCTGAGCCTACTTCTTTATTGATTTTTTTTATAGACAGATAGAAATATCTGTGTTTCCTACCCCCTAAAATTTTAAGTGTGTACTAGTGGACTCCATTTGGGCCTTAAGCGTTTGATAAAATGTTGGATGCATTCTGACTGTTTGCATCACAGCCTGGGATGGAGGCTCCAATGCACAGGATCGCAAGAGGCTGCAAAGGGTTGTAGACTCAGCCAGCTCCATCACGGGCACAACCCTCCCCGCCATCAAGGACATCTTCAAGAGGTGGTGCCTCAAGAAGGCACCATCCATGCTTGTGGCAAATATCTGGGTTTGTGAAATTTGGGATTATTGCACATTGGATATAAAATGACCACAAAACAGAAAATAAAATAGAGCAGAGGGAAGGTTTCCATACCAACAGAAACCTGGAAGTGGTGTCTTTCACAGGTCTGTATCATTGGCACTTTTGTTCACCATATTACATTCAATGATTTGGATTCAGAAATTGGAAATGGTCAGAGCTAATGGGTTGGAGGAGACTGCAGAAACGGGGGTGGGGTGGGGATGACGCCATGCAGGCATGTGAAATTCAGGATGACAATTTTAAAATTGAGGTGTAATAACAGGAAGACAATGTCAGTCATCAAGCAGGAGTGGGTAGGTGAATGGGACATGGAATTGGGTTTCAGCAGCAGATATGCTCAGGCTGGGTGGAGCCAAGCAAGAGGTAGAAATAGACAACCTTACTGATAGCCAGGATACTTTATATGATGATACCTCAGACACTGCAATAGTGTGGCTGTACTGCAGTGTGTCAGTCTAGCCTTATGCTAGTGAAACTATCCGCATGAAAGTAATTTCTATGTTCAGTGTAGAAATTGCAGAGGATAATTTTCTTGATAAGGTTGCAATTTTCTGTGCTTGCTGGCTCCCATGATCGCTGTTTATGTCTACTGCTAGACTTTATGTCTACTTACCAGTATTTCTATTTGCCAAAATATTCTTAGATGTTTTCAGAAAGTCTTCATAAAATGGGCCAAACATCTGCGTGATTTTATAACTAACATCTCTGAGGATCTATCCTGGGCCCAACACACGGATGCAATCACAAAGAAGCCACGCCAGCTGTTCTACTTCGTTAGGAGTTTGAGAAGATTTGGTATGTCACCAAAGACTCTTACAAATATCAATAGTTGTACAGTAGAGAGCGTTCTGACTGGTTGCATCACTGCCTGGTATGGAGGCTCCAATGCACAGATCGCAAGAGACTGCAGAGGGTTGTAGACTCAGCCAGCTCCCTCACGGGCACAACCCTCCCCGCCATCAAGGACATCTTCAAGAGGTGGTGCCTCAAGAAGGCACCATCCATCACAAAGGACCCTCAACATCCAGTACATGCCCTCTTCTTGTTACTACCACTGGGGAGGCAGTACAGTAGTGTGAAGACCCACACGCAAGGATTCAGAAACAGCTTCTTCCCCTCCGCCATCAAATTTCTGAACAGTCCATGAACCCATGAACTTCTACCTCATTATTTCTTTTGTTTTGCACTTTCTATTTACTTTTGTAATTTACAGTAATTTTATGCCTTTGTACTGTTGCTGCTGCAAAACAGAAGAATTTCATGTCATGTAAGTCGGTGATAATAAATCTGACTCTGTTTCTGATTCTCATAAATCCATAACTGAACAAACTCTTTAGAAAAACCTTTCGGATTATTCACTTGGAGCAAAGAATGTAGAGAATCTATGAAAATGCCCAAGCAGTTTACCCTATTTGAAGTGATCACACCTTCCCACCATATTTTACAATACTCCTTCTCCAGAAACTCATCTTGTCTCTTGATCCCGGTTTCTTTAGTAACATGGTTAATTATGCCAGATAGATCTGCCTAAATTACTTTTTGCTCCTATCTTCCTTACTGATGAGTACAAGCCACTGAGTTCATTCAAAAAGACTGCGCATGGATGAACAATGGATTTCTTTTGTGCTTGGTATCTTTCAACAGATTCTTATTTTCTTATATTTCCTTATGACATAAAGGCCATTTGCCCCATTTGATCCATGCCAGTTCAAAGAGCAATCACCTGTTCTCTCTCACATGTCCATTAATTCCCACCAATTCTCCTACTACCTATCTCCTCAAGGTCTACTTTACAGTAACCAATTAACTTGCCAACGAGCATGACTTTCAGAAATGGGAGGAAACCAGAATACCCAGGGGAAACCCGTGTGGTCACAGTGGTCACATGCAAGTTCCATGCACACAACATTGGAGGTCAGGAATGAACCTGGGTCACTGCCTCATGACCTGCTGCATCACTCTATGACTATATGCTTAGATGAACATTATGTTCAGCATGGTCGAGTTGGGCTGAAGGGCCTGTTTCCATTCTGTCTTACTCTCTATAACTATGTCAGGCCATATCATGCTTTTCTTTTTAGTTTTTTTCTGCAACAATCATTATATTGTTTATAACATTCCTCATGTCAAAATGACACATTTGGTTAACATCTGAAGAACTTGCAAGTATTCTAATAACAAAACCTATATTGATCTTTCATTTTCTTATGATTGTCAACATTGGTCATTTGTATTATAAACGTCTGATAGAGGAAGATGAAACCCTGTGAAATTTATGCATTCTGCAGTAAGATCCTCAAAAAAAACTTCTCCAAAGTTGTGGGAAAAAGTTTCTGCAGTCACTTTTTCTTTGTTTAGCATTTGAACTGCTGAGCCTACATCATGCTACTAAAATGGTCATTATGGGTCTAGCCTCATTAAAATACATCATTAATGAGCAGATTACCTAATAATCAAAGCTGGCTGTCACACCAGGATCCAAAACTCATTTGGATATTCCTCAAAATTAAGGGTCACATAACACAGAACTGTGAACTAGCAAAAAAAAAGTTGCTGATGCATTTCAAGATTTTATCTTAAAATTTCAACTTCTCTTGAGCTGTTATTATATTTGTTTAGTGTGCCCGATAACTGGTTGGACAGCATTTTAGTCTCCAACAATGACAGAACAAAACAAGTGATTTGCATAAATGTATTGGGCTAAATTTCTGCCCATCCTATGCAGAAACAATTCAGATATCATTTCATTAAAATTAATGAGATGAAAATGTAAAACTTTCAATACAGGATAGATAAGCCATTCTTCCAGATTATCACTTTTGTGGTGAAGATGTACTCTATGTAGGTGAAAGTGCCCTTTTGCCTGTGGGAGAGTAGAGTAAAAGATTCTTCATAGTCCTTTGACTGAGATCTATATTGATAGAAGTTGCTGCTTCTAGGACAAGGAATGGTTCAGAATTGACGAGGTGGAGTATGAGATAAAGACACTCCAATGAATCAAGGAGAGGGAAAGTTAACTGGAAAGGTGTTCTTTGGATTAACTCCTGCAGGATTGATGAGTCTAAAGAGACAGGAAGGTGTGACTACAAGTAAGGCAGATATGGGCATCCAGAAATGGAGAAACTTCAGCCCTTGCATGCAGCCTGTGTGGATGTGAGCAGTGACTACAGGGACGATGTGCAAACTGCATGGTACGGGGGCATTCAAGTTGGAAGAATGAAATGGAATGTACTGGTTTTAGAAGATGGTATCATTAGAGGAATAGATGCTGTTTTCCGCAGCTTGGAGCATAAGTACCAAGGGTTATGTTTTCTGCCTGGTACCAAAATTAAGGATGCCTCTCAGGGTTGGAGTTTGTTGGTATGGTCCATGTGGGAATGAACAATACAGGTGGAACAAAGAAAGAGGCTCTGCGGAATGAGTAGTCAAGGTCCAAATCTTAAAAAAACAAAGCCACGGAAGTAATAATTTCTGGATTACTTCCTGAACCACATTGGCATTAGGTTAAGAAGATCAGAGAGCTGTATTTGTAGCTCAAAGAATGGTGTTTGAGGAAATGGATCAGTGGGATTCATTTCATTGGGTACTGGCAGTATCTAGGGAAAAAGGAAGCTGTTGTATTGGGACAGGCTTCACTTGAATCTGGTTGTAAACAATAATCTCACAAATCGAATAACTACAGCTGTAGATAAGGCTTAAATCTAAATAGTTGGGAGATGAGTTCTGATGAGGGGAAATTTAAGAAGTTAATGGGACAAAGTTGTGAAATGATTCATGGTAACCAAGGTCTTTGTGAATCCTGGTCTGGTCCACTCTTCCATTCCCCACCCACTACCCTGTTCCCCACCCACTACTCCCTGTCTCATGGCACCTTCCCATGCAATCAGTGGAGATACAACACCTATCCATTCACCTCTTTCCTTCTCACCATCCGGAGACCCAAACGATCATTCCAGGTGAAGCAGGAATTCACTCGATCTTCCAATCTAGTCTTCTGTATTAGGTATTCACAGTGTGGCCTCTTCTACATCAGAGAAACCAAATGCAGACTGAGTAACCACTTGCAGTCAGTCCACAGGAGTGATCCTGAGCTTCCAGTTGCATGCCACTTTAATTCTCAATCCCGCTCCCATTCTGACCTGTGTGTCTGCAGCTTCCTTCACTGGCATGGTGAGGCTCAACATGAACTAGAGAAACAACACTTTATCTTCCATCTAGCCACTTTGTAACCTTCTGGAATGAACATTGAATTTTATAACTTCAGGTTAACTGCTCTCACATCATTTCACATAATTGTGCTTATGTCCCTTTCTCATTCCATTTCTTTAAAACACCTTGTTAATGGTCAGTACTCATGCTCCTTGTAACCTGATCTATTTTATCCTACAGTCGTTTGTCTTACACCTCCTCCCCCCAGCTCTGTTTTTAAAGTGTAAACCCTCAACTCTTCCCCCAGCTTTGAGGAAGGGTCCCTGACCCAAAACGTTAATTGACTTCTCTTGACTGGCTGATTTCCTCCAGCATTTCTGTTTTTGTTTGACATTCTAGTGGCTGAAAAATGCACTGTCTCATTATTCCATTTCTCCTGAACTGCCTTGGTGTTGGTGAAGCTTCATGTCGACCTTAAAAGTTCTGGACAAAAGTATCTTCTTCCAATTATTCTTTAGCGTGGCGTCTTGTCCAGGAAGGAACCGAGAAGATGTAGGCTAGAAGTGCTTGAAGACACATTACTGTGGGGGAGGGGGGCAGTGCGCAGGAGGACAAGTAAACTAAAATTCCCAGGAGGACATAGGACAGGAATGAAACAGGAAGCTCAGGATCACTCCTGTGGATTAGACGCAAGAATTACCCAATCTGTGTTTGGTTTCTCCAATGAAGAGAAGGCCACATTGTGAACACCAAGATATAGGAAATAAAATGAAATGGTAAATGGAAGAAGATTGTGAAGGACAAAGAGAGGGAGGAGCTCTTGAAGTAAGTACAACAGAACTTTCTTGATCTGTGTGTTTCCAGCCTAACAAGGAAAAGCATTGATGTGTGTAGTATGGGAGTATGAAGTGGGATAATTTGTATATTTTTCTATGGGGTGAATTTCAGAAACAGTGAGCATAATTTTATTAGGTTTAGAATAGTTATGCAAAAAAAAGGAAGAATCAAATGCAAAATCAGTTAAAAGATTGATAATTTTAATTTGTTGAGAAGAGTTTTGGCTCAAGATTAGAATTAAGATTGTCAGTGAAAATATTAACTCATCTGGGAGGTTCTTCACAGTGGAGATAATCTGGGGATAGATTAGAGCTCCCTGGATGACTAAAAGATTTTAAAGGGATTTAAAAGAAGCAATCAAGGATTAAAATACTACATGTATGGATGTTCTGCTTAAAACAGAGGAGTTTAAAGAAAAGTTTGATGCAGCTGTTAGAGCTGTAAATCTTGACTTTGACAGGAGTAAATATGTAGAAACCACTTCCAGTGGCAAAGGTTCCATAACTAGAGCACACGAGTTTTTAATCAGCGATGATTTAAGTGAATGGTGGAATAGGCTTGAGGGGCCCAATGCTCTCTTGCTTCTTCTATTTTTTTATCTTTATTTATGCTTAGATAAGATATCTTTATTAGTCACAAGTACATTGAAACACACAGTGAAATGCAACTTTAATGTAACTGGAAAATAAACCAAAAGGGAGATCTTGAGAATTTTCTATAGTGAGTTGATATGATCTAAAATGTCTGCCTTGAATGAATGGTGGAAGCAGATCCAATGGTAACATTAAAAAGGGAAGTGGAAACATGGAAAGGAAAAGAATGCAGGACAATGGAGAAAGAGTAGGGAGTGGGATTAATTGTACAGTTCTTTCAAACCATGGTCACAAGCTAGAGAGGCTGAATGGGCTCCTTTCATGTGTTAAACCGTTTTATCAAAATCAAAACAGCTGCAGATGCTGGAAATCTAAAATAAAACACAGAAAGTGCTGGAAATAATCCATAGGTCAGGTCACATCTGTGGAAAGAAAAAGAGAGCTAAGGTATCGTGTTGAAGACCCTTTTTCAGAACATTAATTCTGTTTCTCTTCCCACAGACATGATCTGACCTGTTGAGTATTTCCAGCGTTTTCTATTTTTATTATAAACCATTTTAAATTTCTGTATAAAACTGGGAACTTTATTTTGTAAAATTGAATCTTTACCTCTGACGTGTTTGGGGTTAGATTATCCAAGTGCTTCGCAGGAATCCAATATCATCAGTGAACCTGAACTAGTTCCTGACTTTAAGATAAATAAGCTTAATCACCATCAATCTTGCCCAAATCCTGAGCTGCTGAGTTTTTAGTGTGAAGCTGTGCATATAATTTGGGCACACTTAAGATGTTCCGCTCTTTATAAATTACAGCAGGCTAGATTTGCCACTGAAATACCAATGACTGTATTATTTATTTTACATTATGTACACATCACATGAAGCCAGAATCATTCTGAGAAGAATTGACATAGGCCCACCATTGAGATATACAGTATCTTACATGAATGAACCAGAGCCAGAATATGAGCTGACTATCTGAAAAAGAAATTGTAGCAACAACTGGAGAACTGTATGCAGACGAATTTAACAATTATTAATGCTGTACCTAAGTTACAAGATCAAGTAAAAAAATTGCAACTGAGTTGCTGACAAGATGAAGGAAGTTGCAGAAAAGAAAGGTAACTTTATATTACATGGAAACATAGAAGTTAGGACTAGGAATAGGTTATTTGGCCCTTTGAACCTGCTCCATATTCAATATAATCATCCAAATTCTGCATCCTGTTCCATCTTTCTCTCCATATTCCTTGATCCCTCCAGCACGAAGCATAATGTCTAACTCCTTCTTGAACATATTTAATAATTTGTCTTCAACTACTTTTTGTGGCAGTGAATTCCAGAGCCACCACCCTCTAGGAGAAGAAGTTTCTCCTCCTCTCAGTCCTAACATTAATAATGGCAGTTTCCACATGGTACTAGGCATATTTGCCTTCATGGAAATAAACAGCTTAATCTACATAAAAACTTCATAAACTTCTTAAAAACATTTTATACCCACTGATAATACAGTTGTCTACTGGCTCCCATTGGAACTAGCTTCTGTCCTTCCTCAGCCAATAGCCATAATTCTTCAGCATGGACTGAGGAGAGTCCGTGAAGCAACACTCAGGACTGATGGTGCAGAAGAGGGTAGGGCTGCTTTGCTGCCTCTCGCACAAGGCTAAAGGAGGCAAGGCCAGAGCACGGCCTAATTAAGCTGCTGGAGCAATCATACCAGACAGCTGTCAAGGTGGGCTGACTGCCTGGAAATTCCACAGGCATCACACCACACCCACCACATTTCCTGTTCTCTGGTAGTTGCTGATCTGGGAGAGGTTCAGTGAGTGAGAGAGTGAGCAGGGCAGCAGCCAGCTCTGATGGCACAAGCCAAAAATTGGAGCAGAGGCCAAATGTTGCAGAATCCACAATTTCTGCAAAACCCCATCTTAGGTAGGACTGTGATTGTATACAATCTCTTGAAGCAGGTACTTACATAATTTGTACATAAAATAACCTTAAATCCAATCTGTGATGCCAAAATGGTTGGCTTTGCTTTTGTACATAATATGTTAACTTCATTGGAAATAAAAGTAAAGAAAGGGACCATTACGGTTTGTAGCAAAGTCAAGTATATGGAGCATATGTTATGTACATTTGAAGAGGATTGTTTTTGTTGCATTAAGTGAACTTGCTTTAAGCTATCATCTGCAACTATTAATGTGTATCAGGAAGGTATACATAATAAGTTATGCGAAATATATACAAGACTGAGTATATGTGAATGAAAATGGGATCAAAAAGAACAAATTGTGAAAAGTAGTTGGTAATAATAAAAATTGTATACTACTTTAAATGCAGAAAACCTTTCCAAGATGTTTCATAAAGCAGTTTTGGGTTGTTTTCATTCTTCTAACATGGTAAATAATAGTCATTGGGCTCAGTAGCCTAATCTAGTTTACTGAAATTTAAAAAGTGAGGACCATATTGAACAGAACTTCATAGTAAAAGCTCAGAGAATAAGAAATAATAAACTCAAGATAGACATTAATAGTCAGCAAACAGGAGAGTATCTACCAGCCATAATATCCACAACAATGGTCAATAATGAAAAGACACCATTTCTGGGGTTCACATTAGGACATTTGTAGCCCTCAACTTTGTCCTCTTGTTGACCTGAATGCCAGCTCCATCTCATAATCCAGTTACTTATTATAAATACAGTGAGTGATGGGTAAGTCAATGTTTGGAGGAGTTCCCAATCCTGCTGTGACCCTCATCATATATCTGAGATGTCATCATATGGCATCGTAGAGCATGTATTGGTACTGGTATTGGTTTATTATTGTCACTTGTACCGAGGTACAGTGAAAAACTTGTCTTGCATACTGATCGTACAGGTCAATTCATTACAAAGTGCAGTTACATTGGGTTAGTACAGAGTGCATTGATGTAGTACAAGTAAAAACAATAACAGTACAGAGTAAAATGTCACAGCTACAGAGAAAGTGCAGTGCAATAAGGTGCAAGGTCACAACAAGGTAGAACGTGAGGTCATAGTCCATCTCATCGTATAAAGGAACCGTTCAATAGTCTTATCACAGTGGGGTAGAAGCTGTCCTTAAGTCTGGTGTTACATGCCCTCAGGCTCCTGTATCTTCTACCTGATAGAAGAGGAGAGAAGAGAGAACGACCTGGGTGGGTGGGGTCTTTGAATATGCTGGCTGCTTCACCAAGACAGCAAGAGGTAAAGACAGAGTCCAAGGAGGGGAGGCTGGTGTCTGTGATGCACTGGGCTGTGTCCACAACACTCTGCAGTTTCTTGCAGTCCTGGGCAGAGCAGTTGCAGTGTCTGTTTGAGATATGGCCTACAACACTGGTATCATCTGCAAACTTGTAGATGGAGTTAGAGCAGAATCTGGCCACATAGTCATGAGTGTATAGGGATTCGAGAGGGGTTCTGGGTTCGAGAGGGGTTTGGCACACACTAGCCCTAAGAACCTGGGCTTTCACCAAGTGTTTCCAATCCCCACAAAATGCTCAGTCAGAAACTTGTGAAATCTCCCACAAGATTCTCCCACAAGAAAGAGGTTCATGCATCTTTGAACCTCTTTGGTTCAAATTAGTAATTGGGCAGGCATTACCGAATTTGGTAGTCTTATGCTTTCTATCCTCCTCACAGGCATAAAAGTACGCAGGTTGCATTTCATAGAAAACATGCCATTATAGAAATTATCATTTTGTTGTGAACACAAGGTAAAAATATTGTAGGAATGTTTTTCACCTCAGTAAATCTCACCTGTTGATCAAGTTTTGACTAAAGTTGTCAGGTGTAGTGCTGTACATTTTCTTTGGTATTAATCCTAGTTAAAAAAACCGAAACTTTTTGCCAGATATTAATATGAGAAAGCAATGAACAACTCCAAAATAAAAAAAATACTTAGACATTTATGCTTCATTATTTACTAAATTTGGGCTATATTCTATTTTAAAACATTATAAATTGTCTGCCTTTGGAGCAGCATAGTGTGATCAACAATGTCAACAAATACACTCTTGCCAAGAAGAATAAGCCCCAGTCATGTGACATTCTGACCAAAAAAATTTCCCTTTTAAAAGCTTTTTCATAGATCTCTTGTGACCCTGGTGTACCCACTGGCAAAACCCTAATCACTACATTTTAGCAACGTTATGATCACTTCAATCACTTGGTACTAAAATGGGCTTTATTTCTTTTTGTTCGAATTGTATTCTTTCTTGTAAAAATTATGTATAATCCATGTTTATGTTTTCTTGCGAATGCTGCTTATATGATGCCATGTACCTGTGACAATAAACTTGACTTTGACTTTGAATGGTTAAGTCAATTAAATGGATGCCATCCCTGTGGACTTATCTGAAGGAGTTGCCTAAGCAGCAAGTCCACTTGAGTAAAGACAGGGATGAGAAAGGGTCACAATTGCCTAATCAAGGAAGAGCTGGTTGAGGTACCTGTTTGCTTGTAATTGGTTTGTTAACGGGCTAAGGTAATTAGGTTGGCAATAGAAAGACAGCATTTGCCAACTACCTGAAATAAGATAATTGAGTTTACATATGGAGCTCGCAGCTAATCGAGAGCTCTCTCAGGTGGATTCATTTTGCTAGTTTGGCTCGCCTTGGCTTAGCACCATGCATAGCTTAAGAAGGTACTGACAGAGAAAAACAATAGTGCTTCTGGCCACAGCTGATGCCAAGACATCTCATTGTTGATTGATCCTAAGCAAGATAATCAACACCCTCACCATCCAGGACATGTCCTCTTCATGTTACTACCATCAGGGAGGAGGTACAGCAGCCTGAAGACCCACACTCAATGTTTCAGGAACAGCTTCTTCCCCTCCACCATCAGATTTCTGAAGGGTTCATGAACCCATGAACACTACCTCATTATTCCTCTTTTGCACTATTTATTTATTTTTGTAACTTATAGTAATTTTTATATCTTTATGTCTTACACTTTACAGCTGCCACAAAACAAGAAATTTCACGACATATGTCAGTGATAATAAACCTGATTCTGATTCTATTATGGATTCTATGTCAAGTTTTATTATATTCTGATAATTACAGTGACTGTCATTTCTTTGTGAACCAACAAAACTACTCCATGACACCGCAGGTAATATGTGAACTTGGGGAGAAAGTTAAAATCTCACGACAGTTGCCTTTGTAATCATAAATCTTCATCTGCCCTTCTGAAGCAGTCCCTCAGGTAAGAGATAACTTCCTTTCATTACATTTCTGGAGGCTCTGAAGTGTCTGAAGAGTCCTATGTGGGACCAGCAGACACTACCACAGATCCAGTGTGCCAGCATAGCCTTCAGCTTTCCATGAAAAGTGTGTTCAAAGACCCAGGAGCCCAAATACAGCAATAAGTCTATGGTCAATTGCGCAGTAATGACCCCCACCTTTGTGTAAGCTTCAGAGACATGGACAAGCGAAAGTAGGCTATCAATCCATTGAAGAACTGTCACTAATGTTGTCTCCATAAAATCTTCCAAACCCAACAGCAGGTTAGTCTGACAAACATCAACATCTATTCCCAGGCTAATATTCCCACCATTGAAGTTCTGATCATTTTCACCCATAATCACTAATACTACATTTCAATTAGGAAATTCTAAAAGGAACAGTCTACTCTGCCACCATTATATTCTTCTTGTTTCTCAAGCCCAAAGCAGAAGTAGGAGGATAGAAGCCACATATTATTCCCACTTCCTGTTGTTGATTGACTGTCAGGTTAGTACAGTCATAGACTCCCAGTTTTGTACAGCATAGAAATAGGCTTTTAGGCCCACTGTATCCATGCCATTCTTTTTGCCCATCTATACTAATCCCATTGGCCTGCAATAGGGCCATATCCATCTCTGCCTTGCCTATTCAAGCGTCTGTCTAAATGGCTCTTAAGCATAGTAATTATATCTGATTCCACCACCTCCTCTGGCAGTGAGTTCCAGATATTAACCACTCCCTGTGTTTAAAACAAAACTTACCCCTAAGATCCCCTTTAGATCTCCTACCTCTTACCTTAAAACTCTTATATTTGATACCCCAACCATGGGAAAAAGATTTTAACTATTTACCTTATCTACATCTCTCATGATCTTATATACTTCTATCAAGTAAAATTTTTTTTAAAATTTTATTTACAACGTGGTAACAGGTCCTTTCAGCCCAATGAGTCCGCGCTGCCCATTTTAAACCCTAATTAACCTACCTGTACATCTTTGCAATGTGGGAGGAAACCGGAGCACCCGGAGGAAACCCACGCAGACACAGGAGAACGTACAAACTCCTTACAGACAGCGACGGGAATCGAACCCCGATCGCTGGTGCTGTAATAGCATTGGCTAACCGCTACGCTACTGTGCCGTCCTTGTTACTCCTTGGCTTCTTTCACTCCAGGGGGAAAAAGTACAAATGGGGATCAATACATCTGCATGTGTTCAGTGCCGGCAGCCAAAGGCTTTCTCCCCCATTTTCTTCTATATCTTTTAATTTTAATTCCCTTTTGATAGTTAGGTATAAATTGATATTGCTTGGATTTGTTAACAACTATGTCCCTCTCCTGCTCCCCTGATGAAAAGAGGTCTGATTATTACTTAAGGGGACTCCTGTGTGATTGTCGCTTTTATTTATTACACTTCACCAGCTTGATGTGCAATTGAACTCATGAGCCTTCATGGTTCTTTAAAATCAAACAAAGGTTTTAGAAATCTGTCCAAAATAATCACTACTCGGCACAGAGCCTAAAATCCCCCAGCATGTGGTATGTGATTATGCTGACCTCACCATATGTGGAAAATGAAGAAAAAATAGTGTTGATCAGACCACAGGCTAGGAGAGGAGTGGCCAATATAACACACACCAGATGTGAGTTGCCGAGAAAAACCCAACTAGAAGCTTACTTCATAATGATCGGAGAGGAGCAGAGAAGTTTATGCTTGTTGATGAACTGAGCTTGGGGTGTGCTCAATGTTCCCCATTCACTTTCATTTACTTGCCATCTCCAAATTTGAAATGTTTTTCTCCAGTTTCAGAAGCTTGAATCTTACTTCACATACAGTCATGTAAAGGAGAGAATTCTCATTAATTTCATTTCAGCAGGACTAATTCTGACTGATATGCCTTCCTCTTTATTTATTTACTGCTTTTTATCAGTTATTGACCTACATTTCACAACATTAATTTCTACTTTGCTCATGTATTTTTCACTTTTTATCTTTATGAGGACATCATATTTCACTCTTTTCTCCATGACACATTGCTGCCTCTAGCTGAAATGTTAGATGGAAGAATGGTCTTCCTAATTCTCATTTTCCTTTCAGGTAACTACTCTGCAGCTTCTTAACACAGCGGAATGGCAGATGGAGAGATGGTTAGGGATGAGGTTGGGACAGGCTTCTTTTTTTGAGTGTGGTTCTGGATGGATAGTATGATGAGGGTGGGCAGTTTGTTGAGGGTGGTTTAGGGTTGGCTGTTTGTTGGGGTGCTGGAATCAGGATACACTCTTGGTTGAGGAAACAGGGTCAAGTCTAGTTGTTTGTTAAAGGGGGGAGTTTTGGAATGGGTAGTTTGTTAAAAGAGGGAGGTTCAGGGGTGGTTGAAGAATGGTAATGTTTTGTGGGGTAATCAAGAAAGGCAGTTTGTTGAAGGAGGTGGTTTGGGATGGATAGTTTGTTGAGGAGCATTTGGGATGGGCTGTTGTTGAGGAATATAGCTTCTGATGCCCATTTGATGCCCATCATCATTTGAATTGGGGTGGATTGTGGTGGGGGAGGTGGGGAGGGAAGGTCCATGGATGAAGATAAGTAATTTTTACCTGACTACCATTCCTGATCGGCTCTGTGTTAAAATGACCATATTGTCCTAGGTATCCATTTACTATGGAGCTGCTACTGAAATGCAATTTCATCTATATCCCAGGATATTCCTCCCTTTTATTGTAATCATCAACAAATGTTCTGCCTTTATCTGTCCATGACATGCACCTTACTCATAGGCCTCTTTCCTTTTTTTAACTGGAAAAGGTAGTGGAGCACACTGGGGAAAGACGGTGAACTGGAGTTGCTTCTTCAGCCATTAGCCAGCTAACATCTGCTGAGGACCCAGCCCTGTGGAAAGCAGGGATATCAGAAAGCCCTGCACTACTATGGCCTACTTAGATGGATCAAACTGTGGAAGGGCCCTTGGGGGCTCCAAAGCCCAAAGGATAGATGCCACAAGAATCACAGCTTTTAGAACAACCTGCGACTACTACTGCTGAGTTTGCATCACATAAGTGCAATACAAAGAGGAAATCTAAAGAATTATAATAGAACATGGGGTTGACCATGGGTGCTTTTAAATTTATTTTTACATTTTTTTAAAATTTTATTTACAGTGTGGTAACAGGCCCTTCCGGCCCAACGAGTTCGCGCTGCCCAATTTAAACCCCCATATTAACCTACCCCTACGTCTTTAGAATGTGGGAGGAAACCGGAGCACCCGGAGGAAACCCATGCAGACACGGGGAGAACGTACAAACTCCTTACAGACAGCGACAGGAATCGAATTAGAATAGTAATGGAAGTTTATTCCTCATTGGCTGTAAAAGGGTGATGGTGGTTTTAAGGCTGCTACCCTATTAAACAGTGTCATGTGATGAACTGCTTTCTGAGTTGTCTGAAGAGGCGTGTCAATCAGTCTGCAGAGACCCTTGAAAAGAACAGTCATGTTATGTTTGCTGAGTTATGAGTAGACTCAGTTCCGCACTTATAGGATTGCACAAAGAATTGAGTCACTATATTAAGTTTTTGATATGTTATTCACTTTTATTTACACAATGTTGTGCTCTGTAACAATTCTGGGAGCTTTGAATGGAATTGGAATTGGTTTATTATTGTCACTTGTACCGAGGTACAGTGAAAAACTTGTCTTGCATACTGTTCATACAGATCCATTCATTACATAGTGCATTGAGGTAGTACAAGGTAAAACAATGCAGAATGCAGAATAAAGTGTTACAGCTACAGAAAAACTGCAGTGCAGGTAGACAATAAGGTGCAAGGTCATTACGAGGTAGATTGTGAGGTCAAGAGTCCATCTTATCATACTAGGGAACAGTTCAATAGTCATAACAATGGGATAGAAACTGTCCTTGAGCCTAGTGGTGCGTGCTTTCAGGCTTTTGTACCTTCTTCCCAATGGGCAAGGTGAGAAAAGAGAATGTCCTGGGTGGGTGGGGTCTTTGATTATGTTGGTTGCTTTACCGAGGCAGCGAGAAGTATAGACAGAGTCCGTGGAGGGGAGGCTGGTTTCCGTGAGATGCTGATCTGTGTCCACAACTCTCTGCAGTTTCTTGTGGTCCCAGGCACAGCAGTTGCCATACCAAGCCGTGATGCATCCAGATAGGATGCTTTCTATGGTGCATTGATAAAAATTGGTGAGTGTCAAAGGGGACAGGCCAAATTTCTTTACCCTCCTAATGGTAATGATAATGGTAATGGAATGTTAAATAGACATATAATCTGTGTTAAATTTTTTATATGTATTTCTTGGATCTGGTCATTGCAGACAAGGTCAGCATTTAATGACTATCCCTTATTGCCCTGAAGAAAGTATTGGGAGCCATCTTCTTAAGCCACTGCAGTCCTTCTGGTGAAGGGACTTCCATGGGGCCACTTGGTCACGAGTTCCAGGGTTTTAGATGCAATGATGATAAATAGATGCAGTGGTGATTTATTTCCAAGTCAGATCTACTGTATGTGTAAATTGGGGGGAAGCCTGCACATTATCATGTTCTCATGTACCTGCTGCTCTTGGCTTTCTTGGTGGTAGAGGTTGTGGGTTTGAATAACTTAGAAAAGTAACAGCAAATGTGTTTTTTAGATGACAGGTGCTGCAACCAGGATGTACCAATAATCAACAAATGAATGTTTAGGGTAGTGGACGGGATGCCAGTCGGTTTGCCAGATTATACAGAGGCTCTGAGTGCTGTTGGAGCTGAGTTCATCCAGGCAAGTGGAGAGTATTCAGTCATGTTCCTGGTGTGCCTTGAATATGCTGGGAAGGCTTTGGGATGTCAAGAAGCGAGTAACTTACTGCTGTCGATATGTTCTTGTAGCCACATATGTAGCTGGTCCAGTTGTGCTTCGGGATTAATGGTGAGCCCCCAGGGTGTTGACAATGGGGATTTGGTGAAGGTAATTTTAACTGAGTGCCAAAGGTAGATGTTTAGACTATTTTATGATCATTGCTTGGTACATTCATGGTGTACATTTTACTTGCTGCTTATCAGCCCATGCCTAAAGGTTGACTGAATATTGCTGCATGCAGTCATGGACTGTTTTATTGGCTGAGGAGTAGCAAATGGAATTGAAGATCATCAGCAAACATCTCCATCTCTGATCTTTTGATATAAGGGAGGTCTCTGATGAATGAGCTGAGGATGGTTGGGCTTGGGACTCTATCTTGTGGAACTCCTGCTGTGGTGTCCTGAGACTAGGATGATTGATGTGTCCCTCATAGAGAAACTATGGACTAACAATGATTAGGGAGGATTAGGCAACTGAATAATTGCTTGGTATTGGTGGTAGCAAGTACATCCTTTATTGGATAAGGAGACAAAAATTGCACACAATATTCCAGTGGTCCCACCACAGCCCTATATAATTGTAGTGAGTTGTCTTTACTCTTGTATTCAAATTCTCTACCAATAAAGGCCAGCATACCATTTGCCTTCCTAATTGCCTGCTACATCTGCTCGTTGGCTTTCAGTGACTTGGGTACAAGTAAACCCAGGTCCCTTTGAACATTAATATTTCCCAATCTCTTACTATTAAAAAAAATGATGGTCAGCATAGATGTGGTAAGGCAAAGGGCCTGTTTCTCTGCTGTAAAACTCTGACTCTTAAGATACTGAGAAATAAGATTAGCACTAATCCTCTCAAAACTTCCTTCAAAATTTGATAAGGAACCAATTCTTGCTCAGAATAACTTTCTCAGAGTCATTGAAGCTCTATTTATTCATAGTGAGATTTCTTTGTCAGTTATATAGCCCTTATCCAATACCACTCTACTCTGCCAGGATTTGACTGATAAGTTTCTGAACAAAGCTAAATCTCAAAGCTGCCATTAAAACCACTCTGACTGTTTTGGCAGACTTAACTCATTGCCAGCTATGGCAAAGTTACAGTGCTACTAGAAATGACAGTGGTTGTATCCATTAGAAGGAAATGACAATTAAAGTTCAGAGATGCTAAATAACACGTTTAGACATGCAATTTTCAAAGAAAATGTTTCTTCCACATTTTCAGCATTGGCAGTTTATTGCCTTCTGTTCAATCAAAAAATATGCAGATTATTTTTTAAATCATAGCATTTCTTTGACCTTATTATTCTACCTATTACAATCTACTCGGAATGATATAATTTTGTGCTGCAGGCAAGCACAATGCATTAAGAAGTACATGGACCTCTGGTGGCTGGAGGGTATAAAAAATTAGCAGTTTCTACAAGAATAAATCAAAATAGGAGCCAATAGCAAAACCCATTGTGCCAAAAAGATATGCTGTTTTCATTCATAAATGATGTGTCCTTTTTAATAAAAAACTGAAGGAGAAATCACTGTAATGGAAGAAATAGACAGTAATACTCAGTGTTGACTCATGAAGCAAAAAGCCAAGAATGGAACAAGCAACAGTGAAACACAAACCAAATCATTAAGAATTTGAAGGTAAAAGTATGTTGAACCATAAGGATACTTCTTTTGTGGCATTTTGGAAAAAAAACTGCCGAATGCTCGTAGGTGCAGAATTGTGGGAGTGCTGTGAGGGGTATAAAAGTATGGAAATTTTGTTGCAACAATACAGCACATCGGTGAGGCCACATATGGTTTTGGTCTCCTTATTTAAGAAGCGATATACTAGCATCACAGTCCACTGAGAAACACATCAATAGGTCGATTCCTGGGTGAAGAAGTCCTCTTATGAGGAATTTCTGGGCAAGTTTAGCCAATAGTTGTTAGAAGAATGAGAGATGATGTTATTGAAACATAAGATTCTGAAGGGCTGGAAAGGTGGATAATGAAAGAATATTTCCCCTTGTGAGAGAACCTGGAACCAGGGTGGAATGTTTCAGGATAAGAAATTGCCCATTTAACATGGAGATGAGAAATTTCATAATCTTGAATTTTTAGATGTCTTTAAACAGCAGACTGTGAGGTTGAGACATTGAACATACTCAAGGCTGAAGTGGAAAGAGTTTTTGACTATAAGGAAGTGGAGAGGGCTTCAGTTTTCCTCAGGAGGGGTGGAGGAGTTTGTCTTGGAAACTCTTCTGCCACACTCTCAGGAAGAGATGGTTGAGGTGGTCAATGCCAGAAATCGAACCACAAGGACCTGGATATTGTGCTGCAAGGAGAACCTTTTCTCGGAGCCTGTGATCAAGGTTCAAATGCCCCAGTCTACCCAGCAGGTCAAGCAGAGAAAGGAAAACATAGTCAGCATTTCAAGCTGATGATCCTTCAGCAGAATTGAGAAAATAAGCAACTTTTAAATTGCAAAGAGAGGGAGGAGTAGAAAGAACAAAGACAATGTCAATGATATGGTGGAGACCCAAGTTTATCCAGATGACATATCCGATTTCAGTGCCATCTAATAAATAGATGAGAGAGGACAGTTAAGAAAAAGACAAGAACCGGTAGGAACTGTGAGATGCAGAACACAACAGTTGCTCAATATCTGAAACAAAGGACAATGCTGTAAATACCAAGCACATCAGGTAGCAACTGTGGAGAGAGGAAAAACAGAGTTAATGTTGTGTGTTTCTTTGTTTCTTTTCGCTTTTTAACTGACCTTGCTCATCAATGATTAGCTTGTCCAGTTATTGAGGAAGCCAGATCTTTGAAAATTCATAGAGGAATATTACGATGAAGGGATATCTGCAGATAATGTTAAATATAAGATCTATTTCATTTACAAAGTGTTTCTGTATTTGAAGACATTAGTTATCAACCTTTGGAGGGTTTTCCAATGTGGGGCAGCTCCAGATTTAAATTTGTTAAACTTTGATTAAGAACAATTCCTTTGATACCTTGGATGAAAGGGTTAGAGGCCCCAGCCCTCAGCGGAGAAAGAAGCTGAACACTGTTTGCACTCTGCAGTCACCTTGTAGTATTATAGCTTAATGGTAAAGTGATCTTTTTCATGCTGTTCCAATAGTCGTTGAAAATCTTTTCTTCATTTCTTAAGGATGCAACTGAAAGGCACTGTATTCATCTCTGGAGCACTTTCCCTTTTGCACATTTCAGGTCTGCTTTCTTTGTCCACCAGTTTTATCCCTTGAAAAAGCTGTCTCCAAGAAGTTTGGTTTTCTTGTTTTGTGTCATACAATACCTACCCCAAAATCACCTCCACAAAAAGGAAATCAAATACCAAAGCATTGGAGGTGCTAGAAATCTGGAATGAAGAAAATGCTAAACCTCAAGCATTGAATCTGTTTCTCCTGACCTGCTGAGTGTTTCTGGCATTTTGTGCTTTTCTTCCTAAATGGGAAAGCTTGTCAAGTGAAAAGTGATGCTCTTGCACCTAACCTTCAATCTCTCAATCTCTTTTCATGGGATTTTACACTATATTACAGCAAAGAATGCACCACATAAGTAACTATGGATTGTAGGGTGCTTTGGGAAATCATGAGGATGTGGAACATGCTACAGAAATACAAGTTCTTTTTTATCTTGCCTTTTTCTATTTTATTGTTATTGCCTCAATCACTATTCTACACCTTGTTTGTTTTTTTTAAACTCAAATAAAATCTTTTATCCCCATCTGCCAGCTTAATGGTCCTATTCAAAAAAGTGGAGATTATACCTTATTTCTTTTTTAAAAAACTGTATTCATTCTTCATGTAACATAACAAAAATGCAAATTATCCAGTTTGTAAGGTTGCCCACTTTACAATAGACTGTACTTAAAAAAAATTGGTTTTATATGCATGAATAATGTCATGATTTGAGTATTGTGAAAAATATAATTCATTCCATGCTGTTATCCATCCATTTCTAGTCACAGAATATTGTAATAAATACAATATCCAGTTTTCTGATGTGCTATAAACACTTGAATTCCCACCATCAAAGCAAAATCAAAACATCACTCCCATGAAACAATGCAGAAAATCAAATCTTTCCATTTAGCTTTGAGAATTGGGATACCCAAATGTCAGCTTGTTCTTCAATGGGGGAAAACAGGCTCTTGTGATTGCATTGAATAGAATTTCTCTTGCTTTTGCAAAAAAATACAGTGCTGCCTTGCTGATTTGCAAATATAATTCCTGTCAGATGGACGTTTTGAACTTCCAAACTAAATATGTATCATTTTTCATGCCAATTCTCTGGCAGAATCATGTAAAAATAAGGGCAAACTGAAACTGAATCTAAACCAAATCCTACTGTTTGGGTTTCACCACAGATTAACTTTAAATAAGTAATAGCCTGTCAGTACAAATATAGATATTTTATTTTGAGTATTTTGTACTGTATCTGCAGAATGAAGTGTTTTGAATTATTCTGTCCTACAACATTCATTTTATTACAATAACACAAGACTTGTGGATACACTTCAATGTCAGATGCATAAGCAGTTTTAGAAGCTTGTTTTTGCAGCTGGCTGTGACTCAGTGTGCTTTTCCATTTGAGAAATATTACGCAATGTTGTGGTCGTTGGTTAAGTTGAGTCCAAGTTGAAAGTTACCATCAAATTTTAACCCTTCAAATGCATACATTGATATAGGGAGTAGATAATGATATGTTTGGAAACTGTACACAGATGTGCAATTTCATTAATTGTTTTTAATGCACCACAGTTTGGATTCATGCTGACTAATAATGAATGCCCAACACCTGCAGTGTGTTACAGTCACAAAGAATAGGCAGGTAATGTCAAGAAGATGGAATAAAATCTTCATCCCTGCAATAACATTAGGCCATCACTTGGGATTAAGGATGACTTGCTTCCGTCTCCTTTTTGGGGTTCTGAGGTGGCTGAAGAGGCCAGTGGGGGACCTGCAGACTATTCAACAAATAGGGCAGAAGGTGACTGATACAGTGGGCAAGTGAGTAATTTGTGAGGAGGCCAGATCTTTCTGCCATTTATGCATGGCCTTGAGGTTTTCAATACCATTCTGAATGTCCGTTCTTCACTTTGAGCGGTTATGGGCCAAAGGTGCTCTGTAATCCGTGGCAATATTGCACTTGCTCAGGGAACCTTTGTACACATCCTTGCATCTTTTCTTCTGTCTCCCTGAAAACCTGTCTTCCACAATGGATCTCGGATTATTGCGTCTGCTTTGGAAGTCTAGTGTCAGGCATGGAACTGACATGGCCCACCCAACATAGTCAACTGAGAGTATCTGGGGCGTTTGTACTGGGGATGAAGCTGTGGGAGAGGAGATGCTGGATTGCTTATCCTTCCAGTGAATTTGCAGAAGTTTGTGGAGGCAATGATGATGGTTTTTTTCCAGTGCTTTGAAGTGCCTGCTGTAAGTAGTCCAGGTCTCGGATTCACATAGGTGGGTAGTGATTATTGTTGCCAAGTAGACCATGGGTTTATACCTGGTCTGAAGTCTTGAACTTCAAGTATTCTTTTCCTCAATTGACCAAAGATTGGGCTAGTTCATCAAAGGTGGTAGTTAATTTTATCAGCTATGTCTGCCTTTGCTGAGAGGTGGCTCCTGCGGTATGGGAAATGGTCCATGTTTTCCAGGGTCTCACTGCCCTCCTTTATTGTTGGAGGGCAGTTGGTACAGTGGGGGGATGTTAGTAGAGGACAAGGCCCATCCTCTCATATGCTTCAGAGAATGAATTGGCATTCCTGCAGCCACTGACATTGACTAACAATAGGAGGGTGAAGTGGCAGGATTTGCCTAATTCATTAGTATTTGTTTTGACTGAATTTTCCATTAATTGGAATTAGGAACCAGCAGCAAACCTACTTTAGTTAATGTGACCTAAATAGTGGGGAAAATATCTGTAACCCTTAATAACTATGGCAAATGATTAAAAAACCTACACTTTAGCTTAAATAGAATTTTTGGTATTTGTGACCTTGGGCCCTGTACTCTTCTTAGTAGTGATCTGCCTTCTGTCCCAGAATTGTACCGTAATCAATAATGATACCTGAGCTCCGCAGCTTAGCATTTAGCTAAAGCTGTGATTATCCTCCAGTCGTCCTTTCTTTGGAATATTCTCACTCAGATTACTGTTCCTTTTGGTTAAAGACATGCGCCACCTGTTGCTTAAATGCCAGAAACAAAATCAACAAACTGCTGGAAGAGCTGGTGATAGAGTCAGCCTGATTCAACCTACCAATCAGATCTGTTTTCAAAGAAGCTTTTGAATGAACTAAAATATTCTTGAACAATATTATTACTGTGACACAAACCTAAAAATTGATATCAATGTGTCATTTAGAAGTGAACTGTGCATTACCGGAATCTTTGAAACTACCTTATATTTGTCTGTAAACTAAAATGTGGGCTTTATCTCCCAGGCAGCTTGCCAACTAAGAAAAGGGGAGAAGTGCTAACTTATCTGGAAAATATAACCATTGGAAAAGCATCCTAATGAGTAGATACTGTGAGCCTAGATATTTCAGATTAAATAAAGGCTGAGCTACAAGATCTTATGGTGGGATAGGACTCCGATTCTGGGAATGATGACTAATCAACTCCCTCTCCCTTGAAGTGCCTGGTACACCAGAATAAAGGTCATGTTGAAAATATAACAAGGTCAGTTAAGCCGCTACAGTACCTTCTATGAGTTCATCATTAATTTCACTTCTCAGTGCCCTTTTTGAACTTGTTTTATGTGGGACAAAAACATTCTGGCAGCTTTGAACAGAAATGAATGTTTCCTTTGTATTTTGGCCTGACATAATAGAACTTTATAATTCTGACTGACTTTTTTGATCAGTCAGAAAAGGCAGAGAACTCTAAAGCCAAATTAGGTAGAGATTAGTGTTGCGGTGCATACCCATTGACACCAAGTTTGAGAATGTCTAAGCTAATTTTTTGCAGGACTCATATGACAACAGAGACAGTCATCTGAATTGTCTGGAGGAATTAAAAGCCAGATCTTACAGTTGAAGTGACAAAGGTAGTAATTATTTTTACCCAATCGCAGAAATTGAAAACACGTGCCCTGTTTATAATGCATAAATCAAATGCAAAAAAATATTTTGCACTTGCTTTAATGCATTTGCATTCCTTTCAAATCAAGTCACATCCATCAAGAAACTAGGAACTTATCTGTTGTGATGCACCCTAACATAGGTATCAGTTCTCCTTTCACATGTCCTGCATATGATGATGTCATCAACATGTGTTTCTGCCTTACTAGTAGAAAGTGGGAGAAAATTACCTTCGCTGTTCACTCAACAACAAGGATCAAATCACACAGAAAGTCGGGAAACTATGTAACCTATGACATTGACTTTTATGATCACTGTGTCCACCATATTGATTTCCATGTGCTGCCTTTTTTTGTACAGACAGGGAAGTCCTGAGAAAGATCTCAGCATGTTGGCCCTGTCCTCCTCAATACAACATGCTGTGATCCATAGCCCTGATGCTCCCATTGCTGGCAGTGACCCAGTTGAGACCCAACAGGAGGTCAGGTGTCCTTTTACCTTTCACTTCTAATTTCCCTCCAGCCCCTTGTTTACCCTCTATGGCTACTATGTAGGGTGTACTTTAACTGAGCTAACTTTCTTCCCAGCTGTCACCTGTAAATATGCAGGTGTGGCGACTCACCGTCTAGTCGGGCGAACCGGCTCGGCAGTCGGGTCGCGCGGCGTCGGAGCGACGAGGCCCAAGATGGCGGCGGGCCTCGTCTTTCCGAGCGACGGGGAGAACCCGCGCGCGGGAAAGTCCTGATGACGTAGGACTTACGTCATTGCCGGTTTTTTTGGGCGGAAGTTTCTCTCCCTTAAAGGGCCCGCACAAGGCGGGAAAATAAACCAGTTCTGTTTGGCAATCCTCCGAGTAGAGTCTTGTTTTATTCCGCGGTAGCAACCGCTACATTGGTGACCCCGACGGTCCAAACGGCTTTTGGACCCGCGAAATGGACGACAGCGCAGCAGCCAACGCAGTGGCCCTCAAGCTGCCCACCTTTTGGACCCTTCGGCCCAGCGTCTGGTTTGACCAGGCTGAAGCGCAATTCCACCTTCGGCAGATCACCTCCGACTCCACGAAGTACTACCATGTGGTTAGCTCTCTGGACCAGGAGACAGCCGCCCAGGTTGGAGACTTCATCCAGTCGCCTCCGGAGGAAGATAAGTACCCGGCTTTCAAAGATCTTTTGATCCGGACCTTCGGCCTCTCCCGTCGTGAGCGCGCCGCCCGCCTGCTTCATCTGGACGGCCTGGGGGACAGATCCCCATCCGCCCTAATGAATGAGATGCTGGCATTGGCCGAGGGACACAAGCCATGCCTGATGTTCGAACAGGCCTTCCTCGAACAGCTCCCCGATGACATCCACTTGTTGTTAGCTGACGCCGACTTCAGCAACCCCCGTGAGGTGGCCGCCCGGGCAGATGTCCTGTGGAGGGCCAAGCGCGAGAGCGGTTCGTCCGTCAGTCAAATCACCAGGCCGCGAGCCCAACGCCTGCCTCGCCCGGCCCCAGCAACCGAGCAGCCACGCCCCAGGAACGCAGACGACGACACGGGTGACCAGCTGTGCTTCTACCATCAGAGGTGGGGTGCGGAGGCCCGTCGATGCCGCCCACCCTGCAAGTTTCAGGGAAACGCCAGGGCCAGCCGCCGCTGATGGCTACGGCGGCTGGCCGCCGACAGAGCCTCCTCTTCGTTCAGGACAAGAAATCTGGACGGCGTTTCCTCGTTGATACTGGAGCGGAGGTCAGTATTTTGCCCCCGACAGGCCGCGACACTCGTGACAGGCCACCAGGTCCTCTACTCAATGCCGCCAACGGTACAACGATACGGTCTTTCGGCACCCGTACGCTTCAATTACACTTTGGCGGCAGCCGTTTTACCTGGACCTTTACCCTTGCCACCGTCGCCCGACCACTCCTAGGCGCCGATTTCCTTCGGGCCCACAACCTGTTAGTCGACCTGTGAAGGAAGCGGTTAGTCCACTCTAGCACTCTCCGGACCTATCCCCTGGGAGAAATCAGCCCACCAGCCCCGCGCCTGGACTCCATTACCCTTTCTGGCGACGATTTTGCCAAGTTCCTAGCCGAATTCCCATCGATTTTGGCACCTTCGTTTACAAATTCTCGGCCCACACATGGGGTACGACACCACATCATTACCACAGGGCCACCCCTTCATGCCCGAGCACGACGATTACCTCCAGACAAGCTCCGCCTGGCAAAGGAAGAGTTCCATCACATGGAGGAGCTGGGGATTGTTCGCAGGTCAGACAGCCCCTGGGCCTCCCCCCTGCACATGGTCCCCAAAGCCACCGGAGGGTGGAGGCCCTGCGGTGACTACCGCAGGCTGAATGACGCCACCACCCCGGACCGCTATCCCATCCCTCACATCCAGGACTTCGCAGCGAACTTACACGGGGCCCGCATCTTTTCCAAAGTGGACCTCGTTAGGGGATACCACCAAATCCCGGTCCATCCGGATGACGTCCCCAAAACTGCGATTATCACCCCATTCGGCCTGTTCGAATTCCTTCGGATGCCGTTCGGCCTTAAGAACGCCGCGCAGACCTTCCAGCGGCTGATGGACGCGATAGGCCGAGACCTGGACTTCGTGTTCATTTACTTGGTCGACATACTGATCGCCAGCCGTAACCGCCAGGAACACCTTTCCCACCTCCGCCAGCTGTATTCCCGCCTCCGCGATTTCGGCCTCACGATTAACCCGTCCAAGTGCCAATTCGGACTTGACTCTATCGATTTCCTCGGCCACAAAATCACCAGCGACGGGGCAACACCCCTACCCGCCAAGGTGGATGCTATCCGCCGTTTTGCCCGCCCCGACACAGTCAAAGGCCTACAGGAATTCCTTGGGATGGTCAACTTTTACCATCGTTTCATCCCTGCAGCAGCCCGTATCATGCGCCCTCTGTTCTCGCTGCTGGCTGGTAAGGGCAAGGACATCACCTGGACTGACGAGGCTGCGGCTGCTTTCGTTAAGGCCAAAGACGCCCTGGCAGACGCCACGATGCTGGTACACCCTAGGACTGACGTCCCGACTGCCCTCACGGTAGACGCGTCCAACACCGCGGTGGGTGGGGTACTGGAACAGCTGCTCGAAGGCCGCTGGCAACCCTTGGCATTTTTCAGCAAACACCTTAGACCGCCCGAACTGAAGTACAGCGCTTTTGATCGGGAACTTCTAGCGCTGTATCTGGCGGTCCGGCATTTCCGATACTTTCTAGAAGGCAGGCCTTTCACCGCTTTCACCGATCATAAGCCTCTGTCCTTTGCCTTCTCCAAAGTCTCCGATCCCTGGTCAGCTCGTCAGCAGAGACATTTATCCTACATTTCCGAGTTCACAACTGACATCCAACATGTCTCCGGAAAGGATAATGTCGTTGCTGATGCACTTTCCAGACCAACCATCCACAACCTATCCTTGGGTGTCGACTACACGGCCCTGGCTGATGCACAGCAAGCCGACGACGAACTGCCCAGCTACAGAACCGCAGTCTCGGGTCTGCAGCTCCGAGATTTCTTGGTTGGTCCAGGTCAGCGGACCCTACTTTGCGACGTTGCGACTGGTCAGCCCCGCCCTATAGTCCCTGCAGCCTGGCGGAGACGCGTTTTGGACTCGGTACATGGGTTGGCGCACCCATCCATCAGATCTACTGTCCGACTGGTCGCCAGCAAGTTTGTCTGGCATGGCCTGCGCAAACAGGTCAGTGAGTGGGCCAGGACTTGTCTGCACTGCCAGACGTCAAAAATCCAGCGACACACCAAGGTCCCACCACAGCAGTTCGAGCCTACCCGTAGGAGGTTCGACCACATACACGTCGACCTCGTGGGCCCTCTGCCGGTTTCAAGAGGAGCCCGGTACCTCCTTACCATCGTGGACCGGTTCACGAGGTGGCCTGAGGCAACCCCCCTGACTGACATCTCAACTGATTCCTGCGCCCGAGCGCTGCTCACAACTTGGGTCTCACGTTTTGGCGTTCCGGCCCACATCACTTCAGACAGAGGCACCCAATTCACTTCCAGTCTCTGGGCTGCATTAGCGAACCTGCTAGGGACGCAGCTGCACACCACCACGGCCTACCATCCTCAATCAAACGGGTTGGTGGAACGTTTTCACCGCCATCTAAAATCGGCCTTGATGGCCCGCCTGAAGGGTCCTAACTGGGTTGACGAGCTGCCTTGGGTCCTGCTCGGCATACGCACTGCCCCCAAAGAAGACCTCCGCACTTCGTCAGCTGAGCCTGTATACGGGGTGCCACTAGTTGTCCCCGGGGATTTCATACCTGCCCTTCAGGACCAAGGGGAACAACCCCCAGCAGTTCTACAAAGACTGCGCGAGAGGCTCGGCGCCTTGGCCCCGATTCCCACCTCATGGCACGGTCAAGCCCCATCCTGCCAGCCCATGGAACTACGGGACTGTAAGTTTGTTTTCGTTCGCAGGGGCACACCTCGGGCGCCATTGCAACGACCATATGAGGGACCGTTCCGAGTCATGCGGAATAACGGATCCACTTTTATTTTGGACATTGGAGGCAGGGAACAGGTTTTCACGGCGGACCGCCTCAAACCGGCCCATTTAGATCTGCAACAGCCTGTCGAGGTTGCCACGCCACGACGCAGAGGCCGCCCCCCCTAAGCGGCAGCTGGCACAGCCCACGGACCTTGGGGACTGTCTCGCCGGTTCTGGGGGGGGGTTGTGTGGCGACTCACCGTCTAGTCGGGCGAACCGGCTCGGCAGTCAGGTCGCGCGGCGTCGGAGCGACGAGGCCCAAGATGGCGGCGGGCCTCGTCTTTCCGAGCGACGGGGAGAACCCGCGCGCGGGAAAGTCCTGATGACGTAGGACTTACGTCATTGCCGGTTTTTTTGGGCGGGAGTTTTTCTCCCTTAAAGGGCCCGCACAAGGCGGGAAAATAAACCAGTTCTGTTTGGCAATCCTCCGAGTAGAGTCTTGTTTTATTCCGCGGTAGCAACCGCTACACAGGTCATATTTCTGCATTCTTAAACAGGAGATATCCATGACAGCAAGCTTTAAAGTAAGGATATCTCAATTTGATCTTTTTTTTGGCAACCCTCTCTCTAATGTGGCATGAAGTCAAAACTCATCACCCATTTGCTGTACCAAGAATAGGTGAAATCCTATATCGAAATGATTGTTCCTGTTTACATCGATCATTTTTGAATTGAGAAGATAAGCATTAACTAAAATAACCAGTGCACTTTATGATTGGATGTCTGAGTACTGTTTTTCAACTATTTACATAACTTTTAATTGAGCAATACTAGTTTTAACTTGAAGATAACATTTGGAGTACATTTTGATACACATTAAACTGGAATCCAGTCATGCAAGTCTTTCTTCTTGGGCACTCCCTCAGATTTGCAGATGCCTCGCTTCCATTCCTTTCTGTAGGTTCTGAGGTGTCCAATTAAGCTAAAACGCAAATCACCAGCTCTTCCACAATAGGACATGGCATATCTAATGGGGGTGAGCAGATTGATAGTTTGTGAATTCCTGCGCTCCTTCTGCTATTTAAACAAGGCCTCTGTGTGCTCCCTATGCATTGACTTAGGATTCTCCTTCTTCACCTTGAATGGTCATGTACAGGGATACCCAAGAGTCAGTGGGGATGTTACAATTTTTAAAGAGGCTTTGTTCACATCCTTGAATATTTTCCTTTCACTTTGTGTGGTAATCTCTTTGATCTCATTGGGAAATCTCAGAATAGAGAGTCTGGTATCAGGCATGAGAATGACTTGGCTTGCCCAGCAAAGTTCTGAGTGTATCTAGGGCCTTAATGCTGATTACATTGGCCTGGAAGAGGATACTGTTGATGGTTTGGTAATCCTTCCAGTGAATTTGAAGAATTTTGCAGAAATGGCATTGGCAGTATCTTTCCAGTGCTTTGTGTGCCCAGGGGAAGATTGTCCAGGTCTCAAGAGCACATTGCAGGGCAGGGATCACTGCTGCCTGGAAGATCATGTGTTTTGTACCAGGTCTGTGGCCTTGATCTGCAAACTCCCTTTTCCTCAGTGACCAAAGGCCATGGTGTTCCACTGAAGGTAATGATGAATGTCATCACAATGTCTCCTTGCACTGGGAAAGGTGGCTCTTTATATACAAAAACTACGAACATGTTCTCCAAGGTTGTGCCATGTGTGTTTATAAATAAGTATCTCAACAATGAATTGCCAGTGCTGGACAGTATGGTTCAATTCTGTGCCATACATTCTACGTAAGTTGACATAACATGATATGCCTTTCCAGTATTTTTTATGGCTTAAAAACAATTTATTTCAGATGACAATTGAGTTCATTGGGGGAAAAAATTCTGGCTTTACCTAAAGCAGTGGTGTACATTGTTTTTGTGGGGAGGGGTGGAGTGACAATCTAAGATATTTCTGATGGCCACCCACATGAATCTAGAAGTCGGACTGCTGAGCAGTACTCACCACTGTTGCCCCTACAGTGCTCCAGTGAATGAGCCCTCTTGGACAATAACAATACAGGACCAATTCCCTCAGTTTTCCACATTTCATCTGGAGTCTCACTGCTAACCAAAGCAGGCTGGTCCCAACCAATTGACCCTAGGCTGTATTTGGTCCACCAGAGATTTAAAATCAAAGGACTAGAGAAAAATTACAGTTTGGAAGGAGGCCATTCAACCCATTGTGGCTGTGCCAGCTGAGAATGTTTATATCAAAAATAAAACTTATGAATAAATATATACAAGAAATACAAAGCAGTACATTCATTGTGCTGTAATGGCTATACATTCATAATGTTATCAAGTTAGTGCACATTATGTACAAAGACACCATTGCCACTCATGTGACATCTTTGAACAATACACCCTTTAAGTGTTTGCATGGCTGTACCTGGGACCCAGTCCCTCAGTGGCCAGTGGTGGTAGGGCCTTAGACTGCAGTTCTCCACTCAAAGCTTTTGCGTTGGCTGCACCAAGCTTCAGTGCATCCCTTGGCACGTACTCCTGAAGCCTGGAATGTGCCAGGCAACAGCATTCCCTAACAGATATTTCATTGTACTGCAAGATAAACAAGCTGCAGGCAGACCAAAGTGCATCTTTCACCAAGGTGATGATCTTCCAACAGCACTTGATATTTGTTTTGGTTTATGGCGCGTAGATCATACAGCAGCTTGGAACAAACCTTGACAAGACACTCTGCATCCTTTTTCAGACCTCTTTGCAAACACACAGTCCACAAGGGGGTGGATGATTGTCTCATCCTCATCATAGCCATCTCAAGGGCAGTGTGCGTTGGAATTTGATGGGGAGGTCCTATTCTTTGCAAAACTGGGGGCAGGTAGAACTTCAGCACAAAGTGACACTTGGAGTTTGCGTACTTCAATTCTACACACAGCTTGCTGCAGCCAAAGTGGCCATCAGAATGAGGGGAATGGCAGGTACACTTTCTGCCCATTCTCTGGATCTGCAGATGAAACATGAGTTGGCACAGGTGACAAAGTATGGGCCACACCTGCACCACATGCAGCAATACTGAGAACACCTGACAACCAGGTCCTTGCCCATCATTGAGAAGGAGCGCCACTCGCTCAGTCGCAATTTTTGCTGCATCTTGAGTTTCCGTTCCAGCCAATTCTTGCTGCCTGCCCTGTCTTCTCGGAACCAGACTCCCAGCACCTTCAAGTAGTCAGACTTGACAGTGAAGGAAACGGAGGATTGGTCAGGCCTGTTGTCGAAGAACATGGCCTTGCTCTTCCTGTGGTTGAACTTGACCCCTGAGGCTCTGTTCAAACCAGTCGCAGATGCTAATCAATCTGCGGACTGGTCTTGGATCTGAGGAATAGACAGTGACATCTTTGATCTGAGGCCACCTGCTTCCTGGCATCATCATATGCCCACATCCCACCTGATGGACTCCGGTTCTATGCAACACACAAATACAATGGAGAGACTGGGCAACCCTGCCTGACTCCAGACATGATGGAGAAGCGATCTGTTTCCCACCCTTTAATTTGGAAACAGTTATCTCTCTAACCTCCCCTTCCAGCTTTTGATCCATAGCACAGTAGGTCATGGCTCTTCACCTAGGCACTTTTTAATTATAGTGAGGCTTTCAGCCTCTACCAGTTTTTTCATGTAGCCTATTCCAGACCCCTACCGCCACCTGAGCATGACCAATTTTTAGCCTTCCTCATCTCCCCAATAACCTCATACCAAATCCTCTAAAGTTTTGACCCCCACCCCCATCAGCTAAGAGAAATAGTTCCTTCCTATTTATTCCAATTGGATCCCTCATAATTTTATAAACCTTAAGTCTCCCCTTGGCCTTCTCTGTTGCACAGAAAACAACCCCAGCCTGTCTAATCTCTCCTTTTTTATAGCTAAAATTTTCAAGCCCTGGCAACATCCTCACAAATCTCTTTTGCACCCTCTCATCTTCCCCAGTGCAATTATATCTTTCCTGTAATATGGCATTCCTTGGCAAGATTATTACTTTTAAGGTGAGAGGGGGAAAGTTTTAAAGGAAAGTTTTTTTACACAGAGTGGTAAGTACCTGGAACGGGCTGGCTGGAGAGGTGGTGGAAGCAGATACGATAGCAATGTTTCAGGGGCATTCAGGCAGGCACATGAACAGGAAGGTCTGGCGTGCAGTTTAAATTGTATTCATGGTATATATTATTTTGTATAATGCTTTCTAGAATTATTTCAAAAGTGTTAGTATTGAATGTAATTATTTTGCCTTCTGTGTATAGACCAGACAGAGCAAGAATCCCCAAAGAATTATGTGAAAACAGAACTAAATCAGAGTCCTGGAAACAGTGAACATATTAACATTGGAGAAAGCAAGTTGATTCAAAGAGAATGTCGAAGAACATAAAGGTAACCAGTGTGAGTTCACTGGGAAGCATTCCCCCTCAGCTTTCTGTCAGACAGTGAACCATCACCGAGGCCAGTCACACGTCTTGATTTAACCAATTTAACCAATTGCTCCTAGATTTGGGGAAGTCACTTTTTTGATACGAAAGTTGCTTTGAAGCAGTCCTATAAAATAAAAAGCTTGGTGGCCTCAATGAAGGAGCTACTTCATTCCAGTCTGCAACAGTCTGAATTCAACACATTTCCAGGTATTGGGTTTATGTCTTTCATGCTGTCCATTTAATAATTAGCTGTGCTATCCCAGCTTGAGGAAACTGGAAATACCAATGCTGTCCTTTTGGAGAGTGCTGAATAAAAATAAACAAAAAGTTAAAATTTGACATTATTAGAAGTGATTGTTTTGTGACCTAGTCCAATCCTGACCTCTGGTGCTGTCTGTGTGAAATTTGCACATTCTCTCTGTAACTGCGTGTGTTTCCTCCAGGTGCTCTGGTTTCCTCCCATGTCTCACAACCTTGTGAGTTGGTAGGTTAATTGGCCACTATAGATTGCACTCAGTGTGTAGGTGAATGCACTGGTAGTGGTAGAATCTGAGAAGTTGCATTACAGTTCCTGAGACCTGCAAAGAGAAACTAATTTAACACCCAACTTCTACATCTTTGTTTTACTCTGCCTATGTAAAATCTACATATTTTCATACATTTTCATCCAATCATTTGCCACAATGCCAGTTTTAAAAATTAGTTTCTATTTTGAGAGAACTGTCAATCAAATAATCCCATTGTAGACTGAATCATAAAATCATAGAAATGTACAGCACAGAAATGGAACCTTCCGGCCAACCTCATCCATGCCAACTGTGATGCCTATGCACTCTAATCCCATTTGTCTGCGTTGGGTCCATATTCTTCTGATTTTCCTGTCCAAGTACCTGTCCAAAACTCTTTTAAACATTGTAATTGTAACTGCCTCCACTACTTCCTCTGGAACTTGATCCAGATATTCACCACTCTCTGCATGAAAAAAGTACCTTTCAGATCTCCTTTACATTTCCCCCTCCTCACCTTAAACCTGTGCCCTCTAGTGTTGACTCCCTTACCTTGGGAAGTAGACCCTGACTATCCCTATGCCCTTCATAATTTTATAAGCTTCTATCAGGTCATCCTGCAACCTCCTACATTCCAGTAAGAAGAAACTCAGCCTATTCAATCTGTCCTGATAACAACAGCCCTCCATTCCGGACGACATCCTGGTGAATCTCTTCTGCACCCTCTCCATTGCTGCTACAGCTTTCCTGTTGTGTAGTGAACAGAACTGTACACAATACTGCAAATGTAGTCTAACCAATGTTTTGTATTACTGCAATATGATGTCCCAACTCTTTTACTCAGTGCCTCAGCCTATGAAGGCAAGCATACCAAATGCTTTTTTCACCACCCTAACCACCCAAGTTCCTACTTTCAGGGAACTATGGACTTGAACCCAAGTCCTCTCCTGTATGTCAATGCTCCTAAGGTCCCTATCATTTACTCCACATGTCTAACCAGTGTAACACTATTACAGTGCCAGCAACCCAGGTTCAATTCTGGCTGCTGTCTGTAAGGAGTTTGTATGTTCTCCCCATGTCTGAGTGGGTTTCCTTCAGGTGCTCCAGTTTCCTCCCACATTCCAAAAACGTACAGGTTAGGAAGTTGTGGGCATGCTATGTTGGCGCTGGAAGTGTGGCGACACTTGCGGGCTGCCCCCAGATCACTCTACGCAAATGATGTATTTCACTGTGTGTTTCAATGTACATGTGACAAATAAAGATATCTTATCTTAATAGTCTGAATAATTCTCTTTGATTACAACTGTTGTATGGAATTGCAATACCATGATTTTAATGCTGGCCACATTCATCTAATCCTCCTGCATCTTGCAATTAACTTGCTTGGTGCTATTATCATTTCCTGTTGTCAATAAATGAGCAAAATTAGAATTATAATTCCTGTACTAAATGATTGTGCAAGTGGTGACTGGAAAAAATGTAAGGATTTCCTATCAAGATTGAGTGAACCATCTCCAGTTTTCTGACCTACCCTTTCTTTGACATTCATAAATGGCTTATGATGAATTAACTAAAATAAGAGAAATCTTCTTCTCTAGAATTTTTTTAGAACTTGAGGAATGCCCCAAATAAAGGATTTGTAGAACTCATTTCAAAAGAAAAAACCGGCAAGTTAGAGGAAGGTAGCAACAACACCAATGAAGTTATGTTGAATAGGTAATGGTTTTTGAATTTTGTTAAGGTAGATCCTTATATTGAAAGAAAATACAAATTTGTTATGATTGCTGGAATAAATATTTATCAAGATAGCAACATAATTATTTTTGCAACATTGAAAGACTTTAAAGTTAATTTATATAAAATAATATATAACTGTTATAGATTTGAGGGAAGTCCTGTTAAATGTACGCAACATTCTTGGGGGGAGGAGAAACTCTTTGAAACAATTTTCATTTACTTATAAGTCTAAGCCAACTGAAAGTCAAAACATAATTGTTGTAAAACTGCTGGATCTTGTGATGAATAATGTGGTCTAACCACCATTTAGCTCTGGCACCAACTTCACATAAATGACAGAAGTCACCACTAGTGGGTTAGCTTTAATGAAAAAAGACCACAGATTACAAACTGGGTTTGGTGTGTGGAGCACTCCAGGATATGTACTCCATTTGCAAAAATTGTTCTGATCTATTGGCTAAAGAAGTATGTAAAAAAAGAGTCAATTTGACCCTAATTTTTTTTATATACACAGACCTTAGGAAGTCCACAGATTGTAGTCCAAACATAAGTGTGGGTGTTCCATCCATGGACACAATGTGCCAGGAGGACCTGATGGGTAAGCAGAAGACACATGCACCTTTCCCACTTGATGACATTTTTTAAACATAGGGCAAATAGAGTGAAAACTTGAATGATCTTGGTTCAGCTGCAAATGGACATCAGCATCACACAACCTGCCCCTTCTTCGCAGGAAAAAGAGTTGTCTCCATATCGCAGGTGTTTAGGACCTAGGTGTACCAAGGGAATTCTGCACAAAATGTATTACAGAAATGTTAATAGATTCCTGACATAAATTGGTAGAAGCAAAATATATGTGTGTGATGATAGGCATATGGGAGGATAATACAGCTGATGAGAGAAAGATGTAACTATTCTGCTGCTTTGAGTGACAAAATAAAATTAATCAAACTTTGCAATATCTACTAAACAAAATATGAAAATGGGGATATATTTGACAAGCTCGTGAAGATTTCTTTGGCAGAAGGACAGAAAATAGCAGCAATCTAAAATCTCCTAATTATTTTCATACATTATTTTCATGAAATGAAATGCAGAAGTAAGCTACAAATTCACAAAAGATTTTGGTTTGGCTGCAGGGTATTCAATGAAAAGATCTGTTCAAAAAATAATAATTTTAGACATGATTAAGGTTATGTATATGATAATAGATCAGGATCAATCTAAAAACATTAAAGATAATCCTGGGATGTTAATTAATGCAGCATCAAGTTTGAAGTTCTGCCTGCTGATGTTCATGCAGGTAAAAAATCACTGGGATAGAACTTAAAAAATGTAACATCAATATGTTGAGTTGTATCAGCTTTTCTAATTCAGGATGAGATTTTAAGACTCAATATTTAATTGATTTCAAAATAATAAACCTTGTACAACATCCTTAAATGTAGCTTCTGTTTACACTGCTGTAGAGTTGATTGATTTACAAGATCAGAATAATCTTTCAAGATGTAAGCGTCAGGTGTTTGACTCAAGGAGAAATAGAAAATTATCAATCCGACACACTATTTCAGAGGACTGGCCTCCAAGTCTGGTTTTTGAGTCAAGATTTGAATCTGGAAACCTATATCAAACTGAGAGAGTGTAAGTAAATCCAGGTCTTGTATGCAACATAACTTCAAAATAATATTTTGTAGTATTAGCAGATAAATATCTATTGTATTACAAGCAGTTCTTTCTTTGACTATCCTAACATTGGTGTAAAATTGGGTAAAATATTTTAAATTTGCAAACAAAAACATGTTATGCAATTGTATTTCTGGAATGTAACACATTTGTCTCTATGGGTTCCTCATGATATGGAGAGCCTGCAGAGTATTTTGTGGCAAATGGAGACCTTTAAAAGGTGTGTCTATTATTTGAGGTTTTGCTTTGTGGTTCTCTGGGTTCTGTGGTTCTGTGGTGCTCTGTGACTCCATTTGATGCAGCCCCAGTTTGTGGGTAGCTTGTAATATCTGTGATAAAAAGGATTTGGAGACACATGAATCCGCAGATACAACAAACAATAAGCTGGAGAAACTCAGTGGGTCAGGCAGCATCCATGGAGGGAACTTTACGTTATGTGTCAAAATCAGTAGGCTCACCTGAAGTATACATATACATTTGCCACAATAGAGGATACTTCTGCTCAATTTTGCTCTCTCTACCACTATCATGAGAAAATTATCTTCTACAGTATGTCTGCATCATTTACTTGGGAGAGGAGGATGGTACGTACCTGCTTTCTGAGGTCACCATTATAGGAATTGTGCATCTGTCCAAGCATGACCAACAAGAGCTTATCTTGGTGGTCAACTTGAATGACTTGCAAGTATGATTCCCAATGCTGCCTCCTTCTCTATCTGGGCATAGTTACCCATTTCCATAATTGGAGGTATCATAAGCAAATGTTAGTAAATGGGTGGTATCATATGTCATATACCTGGAGGGACTCAGTACTAGGAATTACGAAGGTCATATGGGTTCTCTTGTAGCTTTTCCCCCACCAGAGTTCATTTCTTCTTCAGCAATCGATGCAGCAATGTCAATAGTAGAAACAGCAGAAACCTGATGTTATTTTGAAAATGCCCAGGAAAGATCAATGTTTTGTGACATCTTTGAATTTTCTCGCCTTTCTGATGGCCTTGACCTCTTCCTTGACAAAATGTAGACTGTTTGCATCACTGTCTAACCCACATAAACCACATATTTCTCCTCAGACACATTCACTGTACTAGAGCTTAATGTTATGTTCCTGAAGCCTCAAATAACTTGCCAAGAATTTGGAAGTTTTCCACCTCTGTGGCAATCGCAATCAAAACATTAATGTATTCTGTCTGCATTGACAAAGTTAGACTCCTATTTACCATCCTGTATACAGTGGCTTTAAGTATTTTAGGAGAGGATTTGCACCATAAAACAGCTCAGTTTTGAATAGAACCCTCTATGGTTGTTAATTGTTAGATAATGTTGGCATTCTTTATCATATGTACTGTTAGTCATTGTCCATGGTTGGATTGAGTATTACCTTATTGTCCCTGCAAAGTCAGACAGTGTTTGCCTGCTTTGGACACCAGGGCAAAGGGTTTCTGTGCAGCTTTGACTAGCAAACCATGATATTCGGGTTTGTTCAACTCCTCCTCTACTTGAGCCTGCTTCGCCAATTTAGGCGGCAGTAAACACGCTTCGTGTTTATCTTATTCCCTTTGTGCGGTTTGTTACCCTTTAATGATGGAGTGTGAATCTTTGAACATATCTGCATAATGTTCTAGAAGCTTGTTCAGATGTGGTTATGAAGTGCTAGCACTGAATACATTGCATCTGACCCAGGAATCCAAATGTCTCGTCAGAATAAGTCTACAGATTCATCAAACTTTCTGTGAATGGCACTTTGCTGAACTTAATGGGCATATCTCTGCCCATCATTGAACAGTCAGCAATTGTATTGATATTCATATCCATTTGACGATCATTAACAGTGAAAAATTTAAGATTGCTGCATTTTCCATTATTGCTGAGAATGACATTTATCCTGTTCAAACTTTACTCTTCTCATTATTCATCAGCTTCAGCTTTATGCAGTCTTCTCCATTGTGACTTTCTGTTTTAAGTGTTATCCTTGCATTAAAAAAAACTTGGCTGACAATATTCTGGTTTGTAATCCTGGGTCCAACCTTGCACAGTGCAGCTATGTGTCTATTCTGTTTTAAGGTAAAATATTTCACTGCTCTAAACTGGCCTAGTTGTGATGGGTGATCTCTATTACATTAGTAGCAGCTCTTCCCACTAGGCAAAACTAAAGTCGCTCCTGTAACTTGGGTTTAGTATTGGAGCCCCTGCCTTCGGCATTGTCATTTGCCCATATACAGCATTAACACTGACATTACACACTGGATGAATTTTTTTAAGGTCTTTGAAAGCCCCCTCCTTCAATGTGGTGATATTTCAGGTATGCCTGAACATGAGATTTTTTGTATTTAATAATTCGGATCGAATTTGCTTGTCTATTATGTCATTCACAAACTTTTCCTTCATCATTAACAATCTCACCTGTCTTCCGTTTCTGATTCCAAATGTGAACCGGTCAGCAGTCTCCCAAGGTACCAGATTAAAGTGATTTGACTGAAACACCTTTTGGTATTAGAAGGTCTGCCAATGCAGCATACACATTTGGTAGTAAGATTGCTTTCTTACACTCTCTTATGGCTTTGTTTTCAACAAGAATGTTGTCACCCTTGCCCTCAGTTTCAAGAATATTGTTTGCCCTGAAGAACAATCCATTAGGTCAAGGTGGCACATTGGCACAGCTTCACAAGATCACAAGATCACAAGACAAGGGAGCAGAAGCAGGCCATTCGGCCCATCGAGTCTGCTCCAAGGAAAAGGGAAAAAGAAATGGGGTGGGAAAAAAAAACTATTCTAATCCCATTTTCCAGCCTTATCCCCATATCCCTTGATACCCTGACTATTTAGATATCTGTCTATCTCCTCCTTGAACACCCCCACTGATCTGGCCTCCACTGCTGTGCGTGGCAAGGAGTTCCACAATTTCACCACCCTCTGGGTAAAGAAATTTCTCCTCATCTCTGTCTTGAAACTGTACCCTCTAATTCTAAGATTGTGCCCTCTGGTCCTGGACTCGCCCACCAAGGGAAACAGCCTAGCCACATCTACTCTATCCTTACCTGTCAACATTTTAAATGTCGCTACGAGGTCCCCTCTCATCCTTCTGTACTCCAGTGAGTACAGTCCAAGAGCCGACAAACGCTCATCATACTTAAGCCCTTTCATTCCCGGAATCATTCTCGTAAATCTCCTCTGAACCCTCTCCAACGTCAGCACATCCTTCCTAAGATGTGGGGCCCAAAACTGCGCACAGTATTCCAAATGAGGCCTCACTAGTGCCCCGTAGAGCCTCATCAACACTTCCTTACTTTTATACACTATACCTCTCGAGATGAATGCCAACATAGCATTCGCTTTCTTAACCACCGATCCAACCTGGTGGTTAACTTTTAAGGTATCTTGTACGAGTACCCCCAAGTCCCTTTGTACTACCGTACTATCAATCTTCTCTCCTTCTAGATAATAATCTACCCGCTTATTTCTGCTTCCAAAGTGTACAACTGCACATTTCTCAACATTGAATCTCATCTGCCATTTCCTTGCCCATTCTCCTAAACTGTCTAGGTCCCTCTGCATCCTTTCTATTTCCTCTATGCTCCCTACTCCTCCACTTATCTTGGTGTCATCTGCAAACTTAGCCACACAACCATTTATTCCATCATCCAAATCATTGATGTACAAGGTAAAAAGGAGGGGCCCCAACACCGACCCCTGCGGCACACCACTAGTAACCGGTAACGAACCAGAACGAGATCCTTTTATTTCCACCCTTTGCTTCCTGCCAACCAGCCAATGCTCCACCCATTTTGCTACCCTACCCATAATTCCATGACCTCTCATCTTATTAATCAGTCTCTTGTGAGGCACCTTATCGAAGGCCTTTTGAAAGTCTAAATACACAACGTCTACCGCCTCTCCCTTATCCACCCTACCTGTGATTTCTTCAAAAAACTCCAATAGGTTGGTCAGACAGGACCTCCCCTTCACAAAACCATGTTGACTAGGTCAATCTAGAACTGCCGCCTCACAGCTCCAGCAATCTGGGTTCAATCCTGTCTTCCCTCTGCAGCACAGCAGGGGCTTGCAGATACTGGAATCTGCTTTGGCCACCTTGGCCAAACATGGGCAGATAGCTGGATGTCAGTCTCAGATATTCGTCAGGTCCATTTGGCCCAATGTGCATTTAAATACAAGCACACACTAACACAGTCACTTGGACATTGGTGAAAGAATATACACTCAGTAAGTTTAGTAACACCACAGGGAAGATCTGATAGTGAGAAGGAGGAGGAAGAACAAGTTGAAACAGTAAGAAATGTTATTAATAACATAATGCATAAATAACAAGTTTAAAATCTTAGGGTTGTGTGCACTGCATGACAACTGATTTTCATTACTGTAGAAATTGCCTGTGAACTGTTGCCATGCTAACACACTCCTGCCATTGGTTAATACTCGGCTTCATCTGATTGCATAATACTAGGTATTTAAGGATCTTAGGATCTCACACAGTTAAATTTGTTTAAAACATGAGTGTTACAAAAATGTAGATATATAAACATTTAATCATTTTGCCTGTATTAAATAAAAATACAATACATTTTTTTCTCTGAGGTTGAAGTCATCATTTCTTGGAGCTTGAGTATGAAGGTAAGGTTTCAAAATGAAAACTTAAATGAAAGTTACTTCTTGTATTAGCATTGGCTTCACTGCAGTATCTAAAAATAGTTTTATGGTACCTTTTATGTTTAGGGAGTTGACAGTGTAGCATAGAATTACTTCCCTGTCTGACTATTTCAGTCATGATTAAGATATTCTCCTGTTATAATGCTGCGACTCTTAGGAATAGTGGCCACACACAGTGCCAGTACTTAAAATGAAACCTGGCCCCAATCTTTATTGTTATGAGAAATTTTATTAACTTGCATGTGAATAATATTCTTTGCCAAGTACATTGGTTATTCATTTCTGACTTTGGGGAAATAAAACAAATAATTCAAAATATCATACCACAGGTAAATTTCTCTCTTGAACACCCTCGTGACCCTTTTTCCTCCAATGCGATGTGAAGGGTATGTAATTAAAGATGTTGGCATGTCATGTAGCTGTCTTGTGAAACTCTGGAGTTATACCACAAAAATTTCCATGGAACTTTGGCTCATAAAAGAATAATACCAGTCTTAACTTTACAACTAAGGTGGGATATCTGTGCTAGTCCCATACACAGCTCAATACATCACAACCTCATTACTGCCTATCAGCAAGTTCTGTCAATCAGGACTTGCACCTGATATTTGTATGCTCCACCACACACTCACACATGATGACAGGCATGTTACCCAAATTATTTATTTGATGATCACTAACACAATTCCTCCTCATGCAGGACAAACTGACAAAGAGGCACCAACTACTAACTCATGCACGGCAGGCTCAGAAACCACATTTTGCCACGCCATCCCAACCCTTGGAGGATACAGTGCTCACCTTAACAGGTAACTTCAGATGCTAGAAATCTGAAATTAAAAAAAAAGTGTCCGTGGAAAAAGAAACAATTGATGTTTCAGGTCCATGACAAAGGATCTCAGGTGAGAATGCTACTTGTTTCTCTTTCTACAGTTGCTGCCTGAACTACTGAGTGTTTCCGGCATTTTCTGTTTATATAACTGGAGATGCTGTAGCTAAGGCCATCACCAGTAGCAGGGCCAAAACTGTAGATGATTGAACCTTCGTACCTAATTCTCCTTTTCACATTCATCTTCCCCCTTGCCCTATAATCTCTACTGATTTGTAATCTGCTGATGGTGTAAGCAGGCACCTCTTGACTGTGCTCCTCCCCTCCCCTCACTACACCTTTCTCCTTTCAGATGGCCAAAAATTGCAGCTTGGCCAGGAGAATGAAGGAGGAATATTGGCAACTACCAGCTCAAATATAGACCTTGAACATAATTTAGAAATTTGGCACAGAGACGGAATCTGGATGTGGTGGGCATCAGGCACAAGTGACAGACATACAGTACAGGGAAAGGGTGGAAGAGTGGTACAGGCAGAGATGCTATTGGTTACTTAAAAGTGGAGTATTTAAACAAAAATGATGCCTTTCTTGCCTCTAGAGGTAAGTACGAATATGAATTGATGCTGTCAGTGGATATGTTCACCAAAAGACACACCCAATGGTATTACTTTCAGATTCAGAACGTAGTGACAGATATCACCTACAAATTCAAGATTAGCAACTTGCTGAAGAAAGACAGCCTTTATAATTATGGTAAGATGCACTTCATATTACAGAATGCTGTTCAAATTATGCACCCATGTTAAACTTGCCAATCATAACCAGTTGGATAGCAAAGACTAAAGTGGTCCATTGGTTGAGATATTATTCAATTTATAAGTTAAATAAATAAGGGAGGAGGCCATTTGCCCATCAAGCTTTCTGCTTCCATGGGCCATATACAATCCACTGCATGATCGATCTCCCACTTGAGTATTCATCTCTTGAGAACTGATATCAGAGTACCCATTAAAGTGTACATGTATATTTTTAATTCCATAAAATAATTGTTTGGATAAAACAAAATTAAATTGTAGATTTTGTTCTAAAGAATTGCAGTTGACATTTATATATATTACAGAGCAAGGGCTTTGGGGATTAACATTCGCCAATGGCAGGCATAATGGAGTGGCATAAAGATGCAATAGGTCCTGCAGCTCCAGGGACCTGGGTTCAATCTGGAGCTCCAGTGCTTTCAATGTGGAGTTTGCACATTCTCCTTGTGACTGCATGGGTTTCCCCTAGGTTTCTTCCACATCCTGAAGACAGTCTGCATGTACTTTTAATGGACTGCTCAAAATTACCCTGGTGGAGGTGATTGGTAGGAGAATCGGGATGAAGTTGATGAATCTGCCATAGAAAATAAGTTATAGGGGAAAAAGTGAGGAATGGGATTGATGAGATTGCTCTGAAAGAGATCATTCTGCCCAACAGGTAAGAAAATATGAGGCATCAAACTGCATCAGTCTTGATCTACAGTGGAAGGGATAGGGAACTGGGATTTTGCACAAACATTGTCTTGAAAACCTCTGAGAGGTAGAGATGTGATATGTTTTAAATTCATGTTTATATAACAAGAATAAAGTTGTTATATATTTAATTATGGATGCTACAGAAGATGGCAGTTATTTTTATTAAAAGTCTAAGTAAATAGAATTGAAGGTAGGAAACTATATTTAAATTGAAGGAAAAACATTGCATTGAAGTAGTAATTATGCTGTAAACAAGAATATTTCAAGGAGGAAATAGAAATACGTTAAACAAAATAAAATTCATTAGTTTAATTTAAATTGGGGATGTGTGAAGTAGTGCATCTTGGTAAGTCAAATTCAGGTAAGGCATATTAGAGTAACTGGCAGGGACCTTAGGAGCATTGATGTTCAGAGGGACCTTGGTGCGTAAGTCCAAAGCTCCCTGAAAGTGGCAAAGCAGACTCTGAAAAAGCTGGATTGTTTGTGTAAAGGAAGGAAACTTGAAGGGAGACTTAATACTGTGTTTTGGTAGAGTTGATAGTGACCAACTGTCTCTCATGGAGATATCATTGGCAATTGGAGGACATAGATTTAAGTTAATCAGAAAAAGAAAAGAGGGGAGTTAAAAGGAATTGTTTTTGAAATTATTGCTATTCTCTGGAATGTGTTACCTTGAAGGATGGTATAAGGAGGCTCAATATTAACTTTCAAAAAGGAATTGGATGATTACTTGAATGGAAATTAAAATTGGACTAACTAAGTGGGTACAAACATGGCAAACGTAATTCTATCCAGAAAACATGATAAATGGTGGGATGCTATGAAGTGTAAAGAAATGGAATGGAACAAAGATTTATAAAGATTAGTATTGGTGTTAGTTTATTATTGTCACTTGTACCGAGGTACAGTGAAAAACTTGTTTTGCATACCATTCATATAGATCAATTCATTACACAATGCATTGAGGTAATACGGGGTAAAAACAATAAAAGAATACAAAGTAAAGTGTCACAGCTACAGGGAAGTGCATTGCAGGTAGACAGTAAGGTGCAAGGTCATAACAAGATCGATTGTGAGGTCAAGAGTCCATCTCATCGTATAAGGGAACCGTTCAATAATCTTATCACAGTGGGATAGAAGCTGTCCTTGAGCCTGGTGGTATGCGCCCTCACAAGCTCTCAACCCTCTCGACCTTAGCACCATTGATGTAGACAGGTGCATGTACACCACCCCCTTTCCTGAAGTCTATGACCAGCTCCTTTGTTTTGCTGACATTGAGGGAAAGGTTGTTGTCATGACACCATGTCACTAAGCTCTCTATCTCCTTCCTTTACTCTGACTCATCATTATTTGAAATACCTACTATGGTGGTATCATCTGCAAACTTGTAGAAGCTGCAAATGCTGTAGATGTTGCAAAGGCTAGAGCACAATAACTATGAGGTGAGATTGACTAGGTTGAGTCTGTTTTCTTTGGACCAGAAAAGAGAAACAAGAGATTTAACTCATTTTTCCAAAATTCTGAGAGGCCAGATCAGAGTGAAAAGTGAGGACATAAGAGGTCAATAGTTAAGGGATATAGATTTAAGTTACTTGGTGCAAGGATTAGAGGAGAGCTATAGGGAAAATAAGATTTTGCCATGATGAGTTGTGGGTATATGAAACCTACTGTTTGAAAGGCTGGTGATGGCAGAAACTCCCATAACACCAGGGCACTTGAGGAGCTGTAACCTAGAAGGTAACCGACTGATAGCTGAGAAATGGAAGTAGCCTAAAAGTCACCATAACTGGCACGGACATGATGTTCTGCAAAGTTCTATGATTATTTATTCCAATATTTGCACTACTAACTTGAGAGCTCTATCAAGCAAGCACCATAGACATGATGGGCTGAATTACCTCAGCCCGTTATTCTGTGCTGTTCCACGGATGAGTCAGGAGATAGTAATTTTCCAGTGGGACTGCAGAATGCCACAGCGTTTCCTGCAGCAAACTGCTGATGTGCTAACTACAAAGGAGAGTGAACATGAACAAAGAGGCAATTGTGTACTTTCACTGGCACGTTAGCTTTCACTTGAAGTTCACTACATTTAGGATTAATTTCATTCCTGTTTATTTCTCTGTTAGGAATGAAACTGCTGGTTTACTCAGGAAAAAGATGCAGAAGAGCAAGAGGTTGGCTGGTTTCGTTCAGACCGTCACATGTATGAACCATGGAATAAGAAAGGCTTTCACAAACACTTTCCTGATGTACAGCACTACTGTTTGAAATTCCAGATGGTATGTGGGAATTCCATGAGTAACAAAGGGATTTAAAATCCATGGGGTTGAGTGAATTTGCTGGAAAGGTAACAAGCCAATAAATAGAAAGGGGCCAGAATGCTGTTATTCCAGATTAGTTCTGTGGAGGCTAGAGAAAGCATTCCCACTTCCATTCCCACTCCCACTCCTCGCAATCTGTGGGCTGTGCTTCAATCATATAGAATGGAGCAACTGCCACTCAAACTCCTGCAGCCTCCTAAAATGGTGGATGGACTCTTATGTGCATATTGGACTCAAATTTATATATTACAAGGCCCATTGGCCTAATTTGGGCAGGTGCACCAGTCTCCCAGCAGTGAGTGTGCTATGGAAGATTGTGGTGCCTGAAGCTGTGTTGGTACAAGGCTGCATGTCATCCTTCCTCCATTTTAAGATGCTGCTACCCTCTTTCTACCAGAGAGGGCCTCAAACCTTTCCCCCATCTTATCTGTAAGTTAAATTTATTCCTCGAACTGTGCAATCCTTGAGTCAAGTTGTTGAGATTATTGTCATGTGCACGTACAGTGAGGTACAGGTACAATGAAAAACTTGCTTGCAGCAGCTTCGCAGGCACATAGATTCAGCCATTAGCACCCAGAACATAATTTATACAAGACAGTGAAGAGAAAAAAGACCGTGCAAAACAAGAAATTAGTGCAAAAAACCACAATCAGAGATGTCCATGATAGTGTAAGAGATTATTTTGCTATCAATATTTGTTGTAAAAACACTTTACAAACAAAGTCCCGGTAGCACTCACATCTACTGTGATGAAGTGTTTTGAGAGGTTGCTAATGGCTAGAATTAACTCCTGCCTGAGCAAGTACCTGGACCAACTGCAATCTGCCTACCACTACAACGGGTCTACAGTAGACGCAATCTCACTGGCTCTCCACTCAGCTTTGGAGCACCTGGACAACAGCAAAACATATGTAAGGCTGCTGTTTATCAATTACAGCTTGGCGTTCAATGCCATCATCCCTTGTACTAATCAACAAGCTTCAAAACCTGAGCCTCTGCACCTCCCTCTGCAACTGGATCCTCTACTTACTTATCAGGAGACCACAGTCAGTGCAGTTCAGTAATAACATCTCCTCCTCGCTGACAATCAACACAGGCACACCTCAAGGATGCATGTTTAGCCCACTGCTCTACTCTCTCTACACTCATACCTGTGTGCCTAGGCACAGCTCAAACACCTTCTGTAAATTCGAGGATGACACCACTGTTGGCAGAATCTCAGATGGTGCTGAGGAGGCTTACAGGAGTGACATAGATCGGCTGGTTGGAATGGTGCCACAACAACAAACTCAACATCAGCAAGACGGAGGAATTGATTATGGACTTCAGGAAGGAGAAGTCAGGAGGACACACATCAGTCTTCATTGAGGGGTCAGCAGTGGAAAGGGTGAGCAGCTTCATGTTCTGGGGCATCAACACCCTGGAGGATCTACCTTGGGCCCAACACATTGATGCAATCATGAAGAAGGCACACCAACAGCTCTACTTCATTAGGAATTTGCAGAGATTTGGTATGTCAACAAGGACTCCTGTAAATTTCTACAGATGTACGGTGGAGAGCATTCTGACTGGTTGCATCACCACCTGGTGTGGAGGCTCCACTGTGTAGGACTGAAAGAGGCTGAAGAGGGTTGTAGACTCAGCCAGCTCCATCACAGGCACAACCCTCCCCGCCACCAAGGACGTCAGCAAGAGGCGGTGCCTGAAGAAGGTGGCATCTATCATTAAGGACCCTCAGCATCCGGGTCATGCCCTCTTCACGTTACTACTATCAGGGAGGAGGTACAGGAGCCTGAAGACCCACACTCAATGTTTCAGGAACAGCTTCTTCCCATCCACCATTAGATTTCTGAACGGTCCATGAACCCATGAACACTACCTCGTTATTCCTCTTTTGCACTATTTATTTATTTTTGTAACTTGTAGTAATTTTTATTTATGTCTTGCACAAAACAACAAATTTCATGACATATATCAGTGATAATAAACCTTCTGATTCTGAAATATTTTCAAAATGAATTATGAACATGAATGTAATTAGAAAGTGTTATGGTGTTAGCTTGCAATATCATTGCTGTGCGAACTGGTCTCTGTCACGGCTGCACTGAATGTACTGAAATGTCAGTGTTCTTAGGTGATCACTGCCTGTTGATTCCTATAACAGAGTGTCCCAGAGTGGGAGCAGGACATCTTTACGATGTTGATTATGTTGTTTTCTGGTCAAGTCCAGTTTATTGTGTGCACGAGTACGGTGAGGTACAGGTAGACTGAAAAACTTGCTTGCAGCAGCATCACAGGCACTTAGATTCAAACAACAATACACAGAACATAACTTATACATACTTTATACAAGACAATGAGGAAAAAAAGACTGCAAAACAAGACATTAGTGCAAAATAAACACAATCAGAGACAAGTCAACGGTAGTGCAGGAGGAGATCCTTAGTGTTCCGTTGCTGAGGTAGGATTAGGTTTGTGCAGATCAGTTCAAGAACCTGATGGTTGTAGGAAAGCAGCTGTTCCTGAACCTGGTGGTGTGGGACTTCAGGCTTCTGTACCTTCTGCCCGATGGTAGCAGCAAGAAGATGGCATGACCCAGATGGTGGGGATCCTTGATGTTAGATGCCACCACCTTCAGGCAGCACCTCCATGTAGATGCTTCAAATGGTAGGGAGGGCTGTGCCTGTGATGGACCAGGCCGTGTACTGGAAGTGAGTAGGACAATAACAAACAGTGTGTTCATAATGTGCTATGTTTTCAATTGCGGCCTTTGACCCAAGTTGGGTAATTTGTAGGGTTATAAAGGAATAGTTATCACATTTTCATGAAGAATTTTTAAATTAGTTCTGATGGGCCAGATGAAACTCTTTGATCCCAAATGGAAATTAAATGACAAAATTCAAATGCTATTAACATTATGTGATGTAAAAATGAATGTTAATTAATGCCATTGCAGATAAAAGTTAAGTGTTGTTATTATAAGATAATGGGCTCTTTGATAAATTGGCAAACATTTCCCATGACAATTTCTGATGTGATCTAACAGTCTTGGGTTAATAATTATATCATGCACATTTGGTCAATACTAATTGAACGGTGTGACATGTTTTGGCTAAGATTACAATCAATGTGAATAAATGAACATGATTTTCTCTAGACAGTATTTTCACACTAATTCCAAATATTATCCTTTTCAGGAGTTTACAAATAAGGATGACACCTACTACCTAGCACATTGCTATCCCCACAGATATACTGATCTAAATGCTCACTTAGACGAAATAATAAAGGATTCTAAACATTTACCTTATTTTAAAAAGGAAGATCTGTGTGAAACAAGGGCAGGAAACAGCTGCTTGTTATTTACAATCATTGACTGTACAGGTGAGACCTACCAAACTTTCATTATGTAAAATAGTCCATAAGACATTAATCTTATCAATTACGAAGTAAGCATCAACAGTCTATGTAACGTCTATTGATCGGAATTTTTTTTTATGCCTAGAAATTGGATTGAACCTACGTAGGTGCCTTAAAAAGTATGGTGAACTGGATGAATAGTTCTTTTACAAAATATTTCTAAGATCAAAAGAAGCATTAAGTCCTGACCTGCAAGTTTTCTGACAGGAATGGCATCATACAGGAGTGGAGTTCCCAATGTAGAGTAATTGTTGAGTAGAATAGAGCAAGTGCCAAAGAGAAAGGACAAGGAAGCAGTGCAGGAAAGTGATTGGGGTAGGATGATCAATATGTGTTGGGAAGGGATACAATGTAAAACAAAATAATGCACTAACAAAAGGGATCTGGGTAAGAAAAAATTGTAATAATGCAAATAGAGACATAGTACATTAAAAAAGCTAAGATATTTTTGGGCAGCACAGTGGCCATAGCTCCAGAGGACCAGGTTCAATCCTGACCTTGGGTGCCGTCAGTGTGGAGTTTGCACATTCTTCCTGTGACCATGTGGGTTTCCTCTGGGTGCTCCAGTTTCCTCCCAGATCTCAAAGACAAGCGGATTGCTATGTGAATTGGCTACTGTAAAGTGCCCCTAGTGTGTAGGTGAGTAGTAGAATCCTGGGGGGAGCTGAAGAGAATGTAACAAAATTTAAAAGTTGGGTGGTTGATGGTCTGTGTAGACTCAATGAGCTGAAGGGCCTGTTTCCGTGCTGTATGACACTATGACTCCATGACTCTATCTAAAACTGTTAAAAGGAGCTATTCAAAGAAACTGTATCTGAATGGTTTTGTTTGGATCGTGCTTTTAGAATCTGGCATATTCATTGAATAGGCAGATGGATCCTCAATTTACCATTACATCCCAGAGATGGTACATTTCACAATTGTTCAAAATTTACTCTATATTTATCCAGAGTTTCAAACTAATTTACATTTTATATGTCTTCTCTTTTTGCTCTTGTATGTTTCTTTTGATTGCCTTTATCCTTGGTTTTGGTTTTCCTCTCTGAAATGTACAGCTTGCTTCTACATTTTTTTCTATATTTATTCCAAGAAAAGCTGTCCCCCATTTCCCCCTTTGATGTTAAATTTGTAGAAGTTCTTCATTTTATATTTAAGTAACAATCAACTTTAGTCAGGTCATAAAATGGGCAATGATGAAACAGATTTAAAGTGAATGAAATGGAAAATAAGTTGAGGTATATTACAGGCAGTGGATCTGTTACCATTTTGCACCCACACCTTTCCATCTTCTATTGCACAATTTTAACCCATTCTTAGTGTGGAATGTATTTATCCTGTGCATTCAGCATAATAACTTCAAAACAATTCTGTAGTGGTTAAATAGAAGTTAGAATGACCAAGTCTCCCCAAAACAATGTTTTTAGTTGTCCCATAGCTAATTCAGCCCTTGGTTAACTCTGGCTTCCAAACTTTTTTGAAATTGGTCATTAAGTGGTTGCAGTTCTATATGAACATTAAGGCAGTGGTCAGTAACAAAGCTGAGCATTGCTTTGTTGCTCTCTTAACAAACAGAGTCAAGATTTTCCTTTTTATTACAGATTAGGCAAACCCTGAGGCAAAGCTTCATGTTGTACTGACTGCAAGAATGTACCCTGGAGAGATTCAGTCCAGCTGGATGATGAAAGACATTCTAGATTTTCTGATATCTGAAGAACCCACAGCAAAGGTAATTAAACAAGATGCTTTGTCAAATGTTTTGCTTTTAGCTTATTAAACTGCTATTACATTACATCACAAAACACTGGAAGACCCTGTCCTTTTCTTGTCTGTAATCACCCCTAGTCCTTCACATATTTGAATTCTCTTCTTTGGACATTCTGTTTTAATGGCAAGAATTGTTCAGTCCCTTCAGCTTAAGAGACTCCTATCTCAAGAACAGCTGGGCACATCTCTAGGTGTTATTTTTCTCCAACAGAATTTATTCATGGTGGGGAAAAAAAATCAGTTTTTATGGTTTCTAGAACATTATCTATTTTTGCCAGTGACCCAGACTAAGACCATTAAAAACATTTAAGACAACAGGAATACCTAGCATGTTAATGGAGGAGGCAAAACTGAAATATGAAATGAATAAAACCATTTAAAGATGACTATACTGGTGACTGTAAAACTGTTACCAGTCAGGTCATACAGGGCTCAGTACTCAGTGCCCTTGCTAATACATATTAGTGACTTCAACCTAGATGCAGGGGGCTTGATAAAGAAGTTTGCTGATGATACAAAAGCTGGCTGTGTAGTTGCCCATGAGGAGGAAAATATTCAACTCCAAAAAAAAAATGTGGATGGTCTGATCAGTTGGGCAGAAAAGTGGTGAAAGGAATTTAACCCAGAGAAATGCGAATAATGTATATGGGGAGATAAAAAAAGGGCAAGAGAATATCTAATAAGTGGGAGAATATTGAGTTTCTGGAGGAAAGGGGGAACTGCATATCTTTAAAGATAATAAGATAGGTCAATAAGGTGATTATAAAAAATCGAATGTGATGCTTTTCTTTATTAGCCAAGAAGTGCTAGAATATTCTAGAAAATATGCTAGAAAAGATTGAAATGCGAGTGAGTTCATATTGTGAGTACTTCTGGTCGCCACATTACAGCTGTACTGCTCTTAACTTGAAAGCAGGCATAACCAATACTTGTTGTTATGGTTAGTCAGATTGTACAAGATATATGCTGTCAGGAGCAATGTATGAGAGAGATGCTTAGCAATTACCACTTGACAGGAATCCTACTAGAGAAAGTATATTAGTACAGGATTGTGAAAAAGCTAAAGGTTTGAACAAAAGCAGAAACATAATTGGAAGAAATTAGCATTTCAAATGGCTGAATATACTTTTATGTTTTTTATGATAACTATGCGTGTTTCAAGTATCTGATGTATTTTGTCTGAGCTAACAAATTGAAGCATTTTTAGCTGACAGGAACCAGTGCCAATCCTGGTGTACGGCAACATCCACTATTGGTGGCATCTTATCACTTCTGTCTACTCTACACTTTTATCATAGTACATTGACTTTGGCGTGTTATTTTGTGAATCTTATTTCTCACTTTGAAAGAACAGCAGTTTATTCAAGTTCAAGTGTCCTTAAAGAAATTATAATAATCTCTAATTTCCTAATGTAAAATATATAACATATACAACTCATTTACTTTGATTCTAATAATTCTCTTCTCAAAATCGATCCATAGGTTCCAGGAAAACTGGTGGAATATTTTTTTTATTTCTGCCTAAAAGGAGATCAGTTTTAACATATAGACTTTGCTTGGAGGATATCTTCTTTGTTCCACCTGACGACAAACCACATTTGCCACATCCATCCTGCCCTTTCTCACTTTGGCAATGATTACAATTGCTCAGAAATTGTAGCAATTTACAAACCCCTTTGTCATCATACTAATTGCTAAAAGTGCCTCCAAACATCCTTGGGGGACTTCAGTGGAACAGCTGTTGCCGTGGTCTATTTGGTCGTCAATACGATGCCACTCGAGGTTATTACACAAAATTAGAGGGCACAAGACTGGGGGTAACATACTTGTGTTGATCGAGGATTGGTGAACTGACAGAAAACAGATCAGGAATAAATATGTCACTTTATGAATGTGTGTTGTGAGGTGCCATAGAGATCTGTCCTGGGGTCCCAGGTGTTCACAATCAAAATTAATAGGTTGAATGTGGAAATGAAGAGCAATGCATCCAAGTCTGCAGATTATACAAAATGGACAATAGTATGGGCAGTGAGAAAGCTGCAGAGAGGCTTCAAGGAGAAACAAACAGGTTAACTGGATGATCTGAGACATGGCAAATGGAATCACAAGATCACAAGACAAAGGAGCAGAAGTAGGCCATTCAGCCCATCGAGTCTGCTCTGCTACCTCACCATGAGCTAAATTATTCCCATCTAGCCCCAATTTCCGGCCTTTTCCCCATATCCCTTGATACCTTGACTAATTGATACCTATCAATCTCCTCCTTAAACACCCCCAATGATCGGGCCTCCACAGCTGTATGTGGCAACGAATTCCATAAATCCACGATCCTCTGGCTAAAGAAATTTTTCCTCATTTCTGTTCTAAATGGGTACCCTCTAATTCTAAGACTGTGCCCACTAGTCCTGGACTCACCCACCAAGGGAAACAGCTTAGCCACATATTATCTGGAGTGATATGAAATCATTCACTTTGGTTTTTAAAAAAGAAAAGCAGAGAATTTTTTAAATGGTGAAAGTTTGAAAGGTTTTGGTGTCCAGAAGGACCTAAGTCTCCTTGTAAATAAATCACTAAAAGCTGACATACAGAAATTGCAAGCAATTTGGAAAGTATGATGCCTCTGTTGCTGGAGGCTTTGAGAATAAGAATGGAACCATCTCGCTCCAATGATATAGGACCCTGATAATACTGCATCGTGAATATTATGTCTGTCTCCTTACCCAAGAGCTTTATACTTCCAACTGAGGTGTAGTGAAGGTTCATTGGATTGATTCTTGAGATGGCAGGTTTGTTGTGTGATGAGGGGTTAAGCAGACTGGGCCTATCTTCCCTTGAGTTTAGAAGAATGAAAAGTGATATCATTGAAATGTAAATTGTTCTTCAGGAGCTTGACAGGATAAATGCAGGGACGGCTCTTTCTTTGGCTGGGGTGTCAAGAACAAGGGGTCACAGATTAAAAATGTGGTCAGCCACTCAAGACAGATTGGAATAATATTCTTCAACCAGCAGACAGTAAATCATTGGAATTCTCAGCCTAGTGGGCTGTGAAATTTCAGTCAATAAGCATATTCATGAAAGAAATCAATTTTGTTTTAGATATTAAGACAATCGAGGGATACGGGATTAATGCAGGAAAGTAGCACTAAGGTAAAAGATCAGACATGATCTTATTGAATGGCAAAACAGGCATGAGGGGCTGAATGGCCTGCAACTATTTCTTGTATTCACACATCTTCCAAAATCAAGGTGTTGATTTTTAACATAATCTGCATGTCAGAATGTAGTTAAAATAGCAGGTTTCTTTCTCATCCTTAAGGTGTCCGGACTTCAGGTTTCTGGACAAGTTTTTAAAGAATCAAGTCTGGGTCTATTGGCAATGTACATCAAGTGCAATTTTAACTCTGATTCAGATTTGGAGTAAATCACAGCAAGAACAGGACACATGATGAATTTCTGTAGTCTTTATTATTCCTTTTGAAAAATGATTTATGGATATATTTTAATAAAGTGTATTGTGAGTTGTACTCTGACCATAACTGAAATGTTTCTCTACAGGAGAGATGCATCTTTAAAATCATTCCTACACTAAATCCAGATGGAGTGATTAAGGAAATTATAGGTAAAGCAGGCCAATAATTACAATAAAAATACCTTTTCTATTGCATCATTAATGTTGAGAGAAGTATGATCCTCTCTCTGGCACCAGTCAGTTGCTCAGTTTCTATTTTGAGCTGGTAATCTGAATCATTCAGGGAGTGAGTTTCATGGCATCCCATGAATGCATAATTGACAATTGAAGTAGGAAATACTCACTCACTCATTCATTGCTACCATTTTATACAAGTTGCACGTAAAATCCCAGTGGCAACTAGCAATAGTGCCCTTGCCTGCAGAAACAAGAAATTGTTTACTGAATAACTTGCCTAAATTGTTTGCTGCCAGACTGCAGATCTTAAGTACAAAATATTATAACAAAAGCCATCTGCGAGGCATCAATAATGATTCACGAACCCTCCCTTGTAATGGGGCAGTTCAGTAGAATATATTTACCATGCTTCAGTACTTTTAAATTGAGCACATTTCAATTGAGTGCAATGAACCCATCTGGTTCTACCTTTTCCTAAATTAAGATCTTGGGGAGGACTAATCAAAGTAAATTGCTGCTAATTTAAAGATGTTACATTGTTGAACAATCTGCTGTTGGCAGTCTGCCCACCACTAAGCTCTTGTCATTGCCAATTAACTGGACTCTGACAACTTGCACTCATTTCTCAATCGCACTTTATTTACTTGTGCACAAGGAGAACAGTCCAGCCCCTGTCACCAAACTCTTCTAAAGTTTCAACAAAGAGTTGTCTTTTTTAAAACAGATATTGACCAATTAAAATCTTTGGGCACCTTAGAATCCCTCATTTGCATACATAAAATACCAATCACATTCCATTAATGTAAGTGTTAATGACCAATAGAAACTATATGTTGATGGCCAATAATACTTTAGAGTAATTGCCCAATAGTTAGTGTGTGCTTTGCAATCCCTCATTTGCATCCTTGGTTTGGTAGCCCTGGTGACCTCGGCTCCTATGCTGTACAGAGGAGCTGTGCTCTCAAGGACCTTGCTCAGCATGGGTGACTGCAGACTGTCTGCAAACCACCTCTTGCCTGCACAAACTATCTTAACCCTTGCCTTGCCACAGCTTCCATACTTCCCCCCCCCCCCCCACCCCCCACCTTTTGTCCTGTAAAGGACAACACAAACCTTACTGAGTTTCAATAGCACAGAGCTTCTGGAACTCCGTGACAACTTCATCAGGGGCAGTTGGCTGTTGGATCACGATGAAGGCGGCTGCTCTGTGTGCCATCACCCCACAGAGTGATCTCAGGCAAGAGATTAAAAGCGAATATCACAACCAGCAGAAATAAGGCCCCGAGTATCCATTGTGTGATGAAGCTGCCCCAACCGCCCCCCCCCAAAGGGCTCCCAAGGTGATGCAGGCGTGCTATGTAACTCCTGTCCAGTCTTTCTGACCTTGTCAGCCTCCTTCTGGATGCGTGCGGCCAAATCAGTGATGTTTTCAGATGAATTGGGGATGTATGTGCAACACTCCCAACCAATATCAGCACGAGTACCACCTTCCTCGGCCAGCAGTAGGTCTAACGCTAACCGGTTCTGGAGGGCCACAGTGCGATTCGCTACCATCTCAGCTGTAATGTCCTTAATGGCCTGGCTGGTGTCCTGCAATGCTAGGACCATCTCATTGGCCAATCTTCCCATGGCAGAAGCCATACTGATGTTTTCGTGAGCCAGCCTTGCAGGTCCCCAGAATGGGGCCGCTATTATCCAGAAGCGTTCAGCCTCTGTGATGGCCCTTCGATGGGGGCCCTGCACAGCCGGATGCAGAGAAAGTGATCATAGGTGGTGCATTTGTGGTATTATGTGGGCCAAACAGCAACAGCCTTTCCATTCTACAGGCAACCATGTGTACATCTTGAGGCTGCACAGCCAGTATGTCCCATTCAGGGTCAGGGGTGGTGTAGTAGCTTGTGTGTCATTGAATCTACACGCGCTATTTCCCACCCAGATAGTACCTTCCCGTTGGCAGATGCATCCTTCGCCTCTCCTTCACCCCATCAGGGTTAGAGAGGGTGGTGCTAGGATCCTGTTATGTGAGGACAAATACCACCTATCAAAGCCGGTGCCTACACGCTGGGAGATAGTATACATCTTTCCTTCAGACTGCAGTCCAATGAACCACCCTTGCTTCCCAATACCACCAGTCTTGAGCCTTCCTGATTCTTTCCCAGTCCCCTCCCCGACCGTTCGGTACCGCTGTTTTCCTAGTCCCGTTGTTGGAATGGCACCAAGCTTCCATTTCAGAAAAGGGGATGGGATCCAAGGGAATGCCTCCCGCTGAATGTGTGGGTCCGCTAGAACATACCCAGTAACTTGACTGATTGGAATGCTGAGCATATTCATAACTAAGAGGTAAAAAGTGTGGCTCTGCGCTTAAGGACAGACATACAGAACATCCATAACCTGAAACACATAATGACTGCTTAAAACCGCGAATGATAATGATCAAATAATTCAGTTAGTTCATTCTTGTCCTTGGGGTCTTCCGTGCCACTGGTTCCCTGGTCCGGAGGCGCAGCAGGTTTGGTATGCGATGCGTGGACCCAAGTCGGTTTTCCTTAGAGTTTTGTGGCAATGTGTATGGTCAGCAACACTTGATATGGACCTTCCCACTGGGGTTCCAAGGCAATTTTTCCATCGATAGGATTTCACAAGTACCCAAACTCCCGGCTGGTAGGTATGGTACTCTATAGTCGTCACGACCTTCTGGCTTCAATTACCTGTTGATGGAAACTTTTAAGGGTCCATGTTAGTGCTATACAATACTGCAACATGCTTTCACTCATGGTATGGATGTCCACCTGTTTGACAGAAAGGGGAGGCGCGACTGGTAAGCGCATGGGACGTCCCAATACTATCTCATGTGGAAATAGGCCAGGTACATGGTTTGAAGCACAGTGCATTGTCATGAGGGCCAGTGGAATTGCCTCTGGCCATTTCAGTCCTACTTCCTCGCATAATTGAGCCAGTCTGTTTTTCAGGATTCCATTCTGTCGCTCCACTGCCCCATTCGATTGTGGGTGGTACGGGCAAGTGAAAGTGATGTTTACACTGCAAAGCATTGTCACTTGATATCTTCTCAGGGATTCCAAACCTAGGAGTGAATTCTTGTAATAACAGTTTAGCAACAGTTACAGCATCATTTCTACAAGTCAGATAGGCTTCTATCCATCGGGAAAACAAACACACAATAACAAGTACATAATTATAACCCATACTTTTAGGTAATCGTATGAAGTCCCTAGAGTCTTTGATACATCACGCTGTAAATATACGTTCATCAATAGAGTTTGGGAAGGGGTTGGCAGCCTGAACACATTCGGCTACCACGTGCCCGTACGAGTCCACTGCTGCTGCCTTTGCAGCAAAATCAGCCCGTTTATTACCTTTAGACACTTCATTTCCATTAGTATCAGCCTTACATTTAATAACAGCAATCGCAGAAGGCAATTGAATGGCAGAAAGGAATTAATTCACTGTGCCATACTGGGGTTCCCGAAGAGGTGAGAAACCCACAGGGTCGCCGGTGCTTGGGCGAGTAAACAGTCAGTGCTATCATCGTTCCGTGACGTAGAAAGGTTCAAAACATGGTGTTTGAAATTAGTGGGATAAGACGCAGATTTGCTGTATGTGAAGACAACTGCCTTGGGAAAAGCTGGGAGGGTTCCTTCTGGGTTAGTAGAGAAGGACTTACTATGGCTATCTCGCAATAGTTGCCTCACTGATTCCTCGCACGAATGGTCCGGACTCTCCGTGGAGTAGTTGTATGCCACTCGGATGTCATGTATGGGTATTTTCCCAGCACTATGTGGGCTTCAGGGAGTTGTAGCAGTTGCTGAACTGTGGCTAATGCCCTTTTAGACAAAGATTTGTTCGTAAACTTCCACCACCAAACTTCGGGTTTTACCCAAGCAGTCTCTTCTAACAAGGCACAGACAGTTGGGTATACAGTTCCTGCTACTTCAAATTGTACTCCTTCAGGGGAACGTACCAACATACAACCTAGCCGGCAAAGGAGATCTCAACCCAACAAATTAGCCAGAGGGTTCTGTGCTATGAGAAACTGATGTTCCCCTTGGTGTCCCTGAAGCTGGATAAGTAACCTTCCGAGAAACAGGTAAAGGGACTGGTGGTCCCGAAAGTCTCACAACGCTTACTGACTCTTTGCTCAATGATGTTAGTGGCCAATTGGAAGCATGAGTTGTGGAATAAGTGGCTCCAGTATCAATTAAGAAGTTGTTGTCCATTCCCAGTCAAGAGAAGAGCAGACTCCGAAATCTTCATAACGGGCAGAACTTGGGCGTGGCATTGCTATTGTGGCGGCTGGGGATGTTGATCAAATGGGTTGTTTAAAGTGAATTGCGCAGCTTGTGGTGGTGGTGGGAGACGGAAATTGTTAACTATCAATGTTGCCTTGGCGCCGAGGGCACTCTGGAGCCCAGTGGCCAGGCTGCCCGCAAGCAAAACAAACCCCTTGCGGACGTCCCCGTCCTCTACCCCTACCGCCTCCGCCGCCCGACCCCAGGCCAGTTGAGGTGAAGTAACCCCCGGTGCTGACGCAAGGAACGTGTCCCCACCTCCTTTAGTAGGTTTAGATTTCTGCTGTTGTAACTGTATTTGACAATGTTGCAAAACACTCATAATCTTAAATTTAAATCTTTGCCTTCTCATCCCACACAAGTAACAGTGAACATTCCCTTTAACCTGGATTGCAACCCATTTACAATAACATTTATCAACGCGGGTGTCCCCGTCTCTAGGGTTATTCCGGAATGCTTTTGAAATATGGTATGTATGCGTTCTACATATTCGTTAACATCCTCATCCGCCTTTTGCACAATATTGTGAATCTTATGCCGATCTACAGTGCGATGGGAAACACTCCCTCGAAGGATCTGTTAGGTTATATTGGAAAAGCTCTGACTGCAATGGGGCAGTGGCTGACGCCGGTGCTGCCGAGTTCTCAGGGGGTGACACTCGGAGTGAGCCTTGTTATAACTGTGGCTGAGGGAGACGAGGATGCAGAGGGTTATAGTCATCTATTTCATCCTCTGATACTGATACCCATTGTTTCTTTTTTTAAGCACTGAGATAGACATCATTATCTACCTGTTCTTTCTCTTTCCCCTTTCTCCAGCACCTTTTGTACACTTTCCTTGCTCTTCCTGTGAGATTCATTTAACTGCTTCTGCATCTCATTTTTCCAGTGAATAAATGCAGACCAACCCAAATTACTCTTAGATTTCTTTTCTCCCTGCTAATGCCTTCTGTAGACACTCCAGATTGTCTGCATTAAAAGTACCGTCGGGAGGGAAACTCCCTTAGTCCGCTTCACCCGCTCATCAACATCCTGGTCCGTAGTGCAAAAACATGTACACCGCTGGCGTCCGCTTAGGGGGTCCAGGGCAGTCTTTTGACAGGGCTTCTCCCATTTTCGCTTTAAAGTTTCACTCACACATTCATTCACACACACAGAAAAGAAAATATTTTATTCTTACCCACAACGATCCTTCTCTTTATTCCTCTTTTTCCGTATTTTTTTCGTGGGACCCAGCCCACAGGTGCTCACTCACGGTACTTGAACCCAGCCCGAGCCACCTTGGTTGGGGACTCGAACCTCCCATCGCAATTGCTCAGTCAATTGCTATCCCTTTCGGCGACGATACGATGGCGCACTTCAACTACCCCACACGGGAAGAAATTAGTATTCCAGCGACAGACTCAGTCCCACTGCTCAAATACGAGCTGCCGCGGATTTGAGACTGATCGGTCACCAGGGCTCAATTCCATTTTCCCGTACAGTGAATCTAAAGGTTAGCCATCTCGGTGGGACCGCCAAGAAACTGGTGTCGCCGATTAACTTGCACTCATTTCTCAATCGCACTTTATTTACTTGTGCACAAGAACAGTCCAGACCCTGTCACCAAACTATTCTAAAATTTCAAAGTTGTCTTTTTTTAAAAAAAACAGATATTGACCAATTAAAATCTTTGGGCATCTTAGAATCCCTCAGTTGCATACATAAAATACTAATCACATTCCATTAATATAGGTGTTAATGACCAATAGAAACTACACGTTGATGGCCAATAATACCTTAGAGTTAAAGTAATTGTCCAACAGTTAGTGTGTGCATTGCAATCCTTCGTTTGCATCCTTGTCTTGGTAGTCCCAGTGACCTTGGCTCCCATGCTGTACAAAGAGGAGCTTGCTCAGCAGGGGTGACTGCAGACTGTCTGTAAATTATCTCTGCCTGTACACTATTTAACCCTTGCCTTGCCACAGTGTCCACACTGTCAATTAACAGTGTGCAAATTGGCCGTTGCATGCCCTACATTTCAGCGTTGACCTCACTGTAGAGTGCTTTGGATGTCCTAAAAGAGATGTAAAGTTTGTTATAGAAATATAAGAGTTCTTTCATTCTTTTGCTATCATTCTCATTCTGAAGGCAGTAGGTCCCATCAATGTAATTGTATTCTCAAAACCAAATAGTGTTGTTTGCACCAGCTGTTGGTTGTTTGTCCAAATAAATTGTTTGCAATCATTGTTTAGTATTTTGTGTCACTTAACATTGAACTTCAAAATATTGTTTTAAAATATTAACAATTCCTGAACTCCAAGAACGACTTAATTCCACTATCAGAACAATTCTGCAAAATTAGAGCAGAAATCCTGTTTATTTGGGTTCCTGCATTATATCCCATTAAGTTATAAAGCTGCTAAGGAAATATATGGTGCTCATCTCCTGTCTGGTTACATTAGTCATAGAACCCGTTTGGCATGTATGAGAACAAACTCACTTTCTCCCTTCAGTATGTAATGGTCTTCAGTTTATTTAGAGCAATTTGAACCAGATTGCTTTGAAAAACAAAAAGAATCAGATAAACAAGAATGCAATAATGGCTGAAGTTGCAAATGTGTGGTCATAAAGTGTTGGCCATTTTGCATCAAGAAATTCAATGAGTAGACAAAATCGGACTGACTACAATCCCAATGCTCATTTATTCTGCTTCTTATGCCCTGTAGCAGGTAAAACAATTAGCTTTTATTTATTCAAATAAGTGTACCAACTACAACAGACTTTTTAATTGAAGTTCTTCCAGCCATTCTGTTACAGTTCTTAAATAATCTAAAATAGTAATTTGATAAATTCTACTACTCTAGCTAAGCCTATTCCTGTCTTTTGAAGAACAAGGAATTCAAAGAATGAGGTTTGGTAGGAAATTGACAGAATTGGACTTGCTATGATTTCTTTAAATGGTGGAGCAGGCTTGAGGATCTCTATTGACCATAGAGTCATAGAGTTATGCTGCATGGAAAAGAGGCCCTTCAGTCCAACTCAATCATGCCAACCAAGTTGTCTAACTGAGCTAGCCCTATTTGCCTGCATTTTGCCCATGTACCTGTCCAAATATATTTTAAACATCATAATTGTACCCAATTCTGCCACTTCCTCTGGTAGCTTGTTCCTTCTAAGCACCACCCTCTGTATGGAAAAAGTTGCCCCTCGTTTCCCTATTAAATATTTCCTCAATTTACACCTGTGCCCTCTAGTTTTGGATTTCCCTACCCTGGGAAAGAGACTGACCATTCACCTTATCTATGTCCTTCAAGATTTTCTAAACCTCTATAAGGTCACTTCTCAGCCTTGTATGCTCCAGGGGAAAAAAAACATGCTTGCCTATCCAGCCGCTCTGTATAACGTATGTCTCCTACCATCAAGGCAATTTTGTATCCAATAGGCAAGCTTGCCCTGAATCCCATGTGATCTAACCTTCCAGACCAGCCTACCGTGCGGTACCTTGTCAAAGACCACCTTCTCCTTTTTCTGGTGTTCTGATTTCCACATTGAACCGTTATTTATAGGTTATGTTTTTGCTTATCCCAGATGCTCTCTTTCAGCTATAGAAAATAGTTCCCGCTTTGGATGTCAATAGATCTCAATGGGAACTATTGACGTCCAAAGTGGGAACTATTTTCTATTTTTTGGTGTACCAAGAAAATGGTGGATGAGCTACAGAAAAACAATTCTGAGAGTTGTGGTTATAGATGCAGAATTAGCTTAATATGAGGTCTCTTATTGGCCAATTCTCTTGCCAACTCTTTGAATTCTTAATCAGTAAACCAACATGATGGTAATTACAATAAGGAGAATACAGAAAATCCCCGCATTATGGTCATTCGAGAAACAGAACTTCACTTTTACAAATTCACAAATCACTATCCAATAATACAGGATACAGAATAAAATCTGCTCTTACTGAATTGATGTGGGGGGGTTGAAATTAAATAACTAAACACCAAATGCAAAAGAAACAACAAATTTCATCTATCTTTTTCGACTCTCATTTTTGACACGTGCAGATAATGTGGCTTTTTCTTTTAGTGCAGAGGGTTAATTTTGCTGTCCAGCAGTTCCCACCCCCCCCCAAGAGTTTTCCATATTATTTACCCTCATGATGTCTGAAACAGGGCCAGCAAGTTTAAGTGCAAGTTGTAAACTTAAATGACACATTCATTATGAGTTTATATCATTAAACAGTCTTACCTACATTTGATATGCATTTTAAGTGTATCTCTCTTTAATGTCTTAATATCTAAAACAAAATCTATCCATCTCAAACTGAAGGCTGGAAAGTGATAAGCATCTGCAGTCACTTGTCTCCAAACATAACTGCTGGCCACTTAAGAGATTTGCTTTGAGAACTGATAAGCACAATCTCTTAAATGCCCGCCTACCAAGAACCAGCAGCAGTGGTACTCATCATTACTGACAAGAGAAAAACATCCCACAGGAATGCATCTCCATTTGTAAATGGGATTCAATGGGAAACAAGTTTTTGCATTAGGAAATATTGTGGTATGGACAGCTTTCTAGGAACACAATCCTCCGTAACCTGGAGGTCACCTGTAAATGCCCCAGAATTTCATTGGAGCTGTGAGGCATCTGTTCCCTCTGCTCACATACCCATTAATTCTTTAGTTACCTTGAATGGATCTTTCAATTCACAACAAAACTGTGACAATCAGCTAAACCATGCCTTCACTGTCAAATATCAGAGACCATTCAGAAATATTTAAAAAACATGCAAAATCCATTAAAAATAATCACATTTAAAATTTAAGATTTTTGAAAAATGAATTTAAACAGTTAATTGCAAAGACAAAAGTTATTTGAAATTCATTGTACTTTTCTGAAATAGATAATCAGCAGAAAGGGCATTAGTTTAACTGTAATGATGCAGCATTTCACTCTTATTGTACTGACCTCTCGGCTTATTTTCTGTACTGAGGTCCTGAGGTACAAAGTTTCGAGAAGTTTGACCTAGACCATTCTGATTCTCAGGTAAGTATGCTGCCAGAAAAAATACTGGAGCTATATTCTGCTACTCTCTAGTGTCACGTAATGACCCAGTCTGCAATGTAACACTTGTGGTTAACGTGTTCCAGATCAGAATGTATGGAAGGCTGAGTAACACTTACCTTTAGCAGTAACTGTTACTATAAAGTTGCAAATGTTCAGCCAACTAGGATACTGAACATTGATTTAAGTGCTGAATACTTTGCATCAGTACAATTGAAGGACATTACTGACCTTGTACTTCCTGACATGGTTACAGGTTCCTCTGCCTGACTTCTATGTGGCATCAACATTCAAAACTGGGTTATTCTCTAGGCAAGAGGGAAAGATAATGAGACCAAGAATAGGATCAAATGATAAGCTGCAAATTTCACCAGGTGATATTTACATAGCATCATAGAATTGTTATGGAACAGGAGTCTATTGGGGCTATCAAATCTCTTCGTGAAGCAAACAAGTCCAACCCATGCCCCGGTTAGACATAGTTTTGCTGATTATTATCTCTCAAGTGCCTAGCAATTCCTTTTTGAAAACCTGGATTGATTCTGTTTCCACGGTGCTTTTGTTTTCATAGAAGAAAATTTTTCTTCTATCTCCTGTGTATTTTTTTATGACAGGTTTTAAATCTATGTCCCCTGTCCTTGAACTGTCCATTAATGGAGAAAGCTTCTCTCCATTTGCTGTATTCAAAGCAGTCATGATCTTGTACAATTTAAACAAATATCCTCTCTATCTTCTTTGCTATTAGCAGAACAATCATCTCTTCTCCAGTCTAACCGTATAGCTCAAATCCTGCATGCCTGGAACCATTTTAATCAATCCTTCCGACACCATCTCCAGGACCTTCACATTCTTCCAAAAATTTGTCATCCCGAGTAGGATGCAATGATCTAGTGTTTTATACAATGTAACATTGCTGCTTTTGTATACTGTGCCTCTATTTGTAAAGCTAAGATCTCATTTGCTTTACTCGCCACTCTAAAACATTTCAAGGTATGTTTAGAAAGATTTATGTACACATATCACAGGACCCTCTGTTTCTACACATAATTTAGAACAGTGGCATTTAGTCTATTTCATCTCTTATTCTTTCTGCCAACATATATCAATTCACACATAACTGTATTAAATTTCATCTGTGATTTTTCTCTGTTCTGCCTGCATATCTATGTTTTCTTGTATTTTTGTATTATCTTCATTGATTACTACATCTATTGACTAAAGTTAGTCGGAAAAGTAGTAGCAACATGGATAAGGATAACAAGTGGTTGTTAAATATAGCAGCCTGTAGTATGCCAACTCTCCATTCCCATCACTCCTCGAACTTAATTATCTCATTAGGTTAGCTCGCAGTCATAAGAATATAGTTTAGTATATTATACTGTCATTCATATAACTTTGAAATTAATTTTGGACAGTGGACTAATATTTACTTACAAAATTACATTCACAGACCTAATTACTTCATATTGAGCACTAATTGAATGTTTTGATATGTGGACTACTTCAAATAAAAGTCTTTGGCTTCCTGCATTACATGCATATGTGCTGAAGCCTCACTACTTCTCTAGAACATCCATGATGTGAACAAAAATAACCATTAAATAAAGCAGTCTTGGCCTTTCTTTCCTCAGAGATCAGAATGAGGAAAGATTATGCCATTAGCAATGGGTAAAGGGAGAGAGAAGAAATCAATGAGGGTGTTGAACATTTGTATCAGCATTTCCTGCCTGGTTTGTTTGCTCTACTTCTGGTTTGCTGTCCCAAACTCCACAGCCTACTTGTGGGACAGCTTGGTGTCAGAATAAACAAGAGTCCCAAGGATGTTACCAGCAAGAAGCATCAGAAAGTCTAACTAGCCAAATGATATGTACAGCTTTCTGATACCCCAAACACTAGGTGGTGAACACAAGGTCCAATTTAGGAAAAAGCCAAGCCTCACTCACACCAAATATTAGAAGGGGTGAATTTCCAGGCTGCCCCCAGAACCCTCTATGCAAAAGAATGTATTATTTCACTGTACATGTGACTAATAAAGAAATCTTATATATATCCATCCCTATGATTATGCTAATGCACTTTTATTTTTTTATTCATGGGGAGCATGTGGGAGTTATAGGCATAGACCGCACTTAATGTATATTCCAATTTATTGTCAAGACAGTCTTAAATTGCTGCAATCCTTCTGGTAAAAGTGGTCCCTCAGTACCAGTGAGCAGAGTTCCAGGACCATGGCCCATTCATGATGAAGAAATGACAATATATTTCCAAGTCAGCATTGTTTCTGATTTGTAGGAAAACTTGCAGGTGATGGTGTTCCCATGTGACCACTGCCCTTGCAAAAGTGTCATTTAGAAGAGCGAGTTTGGGAGGTGCTGCCAAAAACATCTTGGCAGGTTGATCCAGTACATTTTGTAGATGGTGTACACTACTGCCACCATGTGGTGCCAATCAAGCAGACTGCCTTGAACTGAATGGTCTTGATCTCTGCTGCATTCAGTGCTCCATATGTGGCCTCCTCTACATTGGTGAGACCAAACATAGACTAGGTGACCATTTCGCAGAACACCCGCACTCTGTCCATAACCGCGACCTGCATCTCCCACTTGCCAGTCATTTCAACTCCCCCTCCCACACTATCACTGATAATGTCAGTCCTCAGCCTCCTCCACTGCCAGGAGAATTCCAAGTGCAAACTGGAGGAACAGCTCCTCATTTTCCATCTTGGAACCTTGCAGTCTAATGGCATGAACATTGAATTCTCCCACTTTAGGTAATCCCCACGCCCCCTCCCCCCCCCCCCCCCCAACCACCCACCTCACCACGCTTCTTCTTTTCTTCCCTTTCCTAGCCTCTTTCTCCCCCTTTCTCTCCTTACCTTTGATTCATCCCCCAGTGGATCTGCTCCCCCCTGCTCCCCCACACCTGCCTATCACTGTCCCTTAACCTGCACCTACCTATCACCGCCTTGTGCCCACCCCACCTATCACTACTCTGCTTTTCCCTCCTAGATATTGGGCTTCCATTTTTCCTATCTCAGTCTTGCAGAAGGGTCCTGACCTGAAAATATTGACCACTTGCTTTTCTCCATGGATGCTGCCTGGCCTGCTGAGTTCCTCCAGTATCGTTGTGTTTTTCACCTAGATTCCAGCATCTGCAGTCCTTTGTTTCTCATGATCCCTCTTAGCCTTGTAGGGGCTACATTCATTGAGGCAAGTGGCAATTTTCTATCACCTTTTACATAAATAGTGGAAAGGATCTGGGATATCTGAAGAATACCCAGCCTCTGAGCATCTCTTGTGGACCCAATATTTAGGTGGACTGCTTCTGTTAAGATTATGGTGATCTCCCAGGATGCAAACAAGGGAGAAGGAGTGAGTGGATAGTGAAATTCAAAGGTTGTAGTAATAATTTTATATTAAGAAATTAAATCTTTTTCTTGATTTGATGGTTTGGCCACCACTGCAGCCTATGGAATTATAAACTCTTGGTGATTTAATAATTTGATATAACATAATGGTACACTTACTATTTGTTTTTATATCCTGCACTTATTCAAGGTAACTGAGCTTCCCTGATAAGCAGCTTGTTAAGTATTTGTCTTTTGCAAGGATAGCAAATCAATTCATTTGCTGATGGTCATTAAATGCCCCTATATCTGGAATCCTTAACCATCAGCAGCCATTGACAAAACATACAAGGAAGGTGGTCACTTGAACTGGGTACCAGAATCCAATGGTGCTACAGAACCATACATCAATACTGAGGCAACACTTGGAACAGAAGAGGGAGAAGCTGAGGAATTTTGCTTTTAAAAGTAATCATTATTAGTAATGAATCTTTGGTTTCAGCTCTTGGATTTAATTTTATTGGCTTTGGAGGCAGTACAGAGGAGGTTCACCAGGTTGATTCTGGAGAAGAAGGGGGTTAGCCTATGAGGAGGGACTGAGTTGCCTGGGACCATACTTGCTGGAATTCAGAAGAACGAAAGGGGACCTTACAGAAACATAATACAGGAAGTCCCCGACTTACAAACATCCATACTTACAAACCGACCTTCGTGGTCGGTTCTTAAGCAGGCCTTGCCCCCCGATCCTACCACGGCAGCAGTACACCTTCTTTGGCCCAACCCCGGGCTAAGTGCGCATGTGTGGCCGGGGCCATGTGTGGCCGCAATCCCTGGCCCAAGTGTGCATGTGTGGACACTGTTCCGAGTTACATACAAAATTGGGTTACAAACAGTCCCAAAAACAGAACTCGTTCATAACCCAGGGACTTCCTGTATTATGAAAGGGATAGATGAGATAGAGGCAGGAAAGTTGTTTCCACTGGTAAGTGAGCCTAGAACTAGGGGACATAGCCTCAAGATTCAGGGGAGTAGATTTAGGATGGAGATGAGGAGGAAATGCTTTTCCCCCCAGACAGTAGTGAATCTGCAGAATTCTCTGCCCAGGGAAGCAATAGAGGCTACTTCATTAAATATATTTAAGACACAGTTAGATTTTTGCATAGTAAGGGAATTAAGGGTTATGGGGAAAAGGCAGGTATGTGGATCTGAGTCCACAGCAAGATCAGCCATGATCTTATTGAATGGCAGAGCAGGCTCGATGGGCCAGATGGCCTACTCCTGCTCCTATTTCTTATGTTTTTGTTTTTTTTTTTGCTTCATTTCATGAATTGAAGACAAATGGTATAACCTTGACAAATTGTGCATGAATATCTTCACTTCCCTTGCTTTTCTTTTCCACAGATCCTTTTTAGTGACCTGCACTGCCAGTCAGAATCCTAATGCTTTTATGTATGATTGCAGTTAGATGGGAACTACAGCTCCATTTGAAGTGCTCACCCATCTCAGGCAGAGAAAATTTCCATAGCTGATCTCTCAGAGCGCAATTCATAATGTGTTTTCAGAATTGCATTTTAACCTAATTGCTTTACATAACTTTAATAATTGTCCTTTTTAAATTGTCCTTTTTAAAGTACATTTTTAGATGCCTAGTGTTTGAGCTGATTCCAATTTATGTTGTTGAACCCATTTCAATAAACAGCCAGCAGTCTGCAAATGCAAATAAAACCGCAGTGCCCGAGATCTTTGCTGGTGCCACCACACTCCTGAAATACACATCTCTCGACACAGGCTGCAAAGCAATGGCAAACTTCTGAGGCTCATTAGCAATGGATGCAGTGAAAACCCAGACTCAGCAAGTCTTGAGTCACCATTCCCAGCAGGTTTACATTTGGCTTGGATTTGGTTGAAGACTGATGTTTCTAGAACTGTAGCAATGGTCCCGAAATCAGGCTTTAAAAAAAGCCTATAAGCCTGACTTCTATTTCTTTTAACTCCTATACCCATTTCATCACCACAAAATATTCTATTAGAAGGGTTGATCATGGATTCCACTCATGTTTCCTCTTAATGAATTCCATGTTCACTTAAGAATCTGCAAATGCAAGAACCAGCTGAATCCTTCTTTCATTTTTGCTTGAGACAGTCTGTATAAGGAGGTTTAATTTACCACTCTAAAAATATTGCCCCTCATTTTATCCGTGCACTGAAACCCGAGAAGGCCAGCCAGAATATATCATGGAGATTCATAGAGTTATGCAACATGGAAACAGGCCCTTCAGCCCAACACAATAATGCTGACCAGGATGCCATTCTAAACTAATCCCATCTGCCTGTGTTAGCCCATATTCCTCTAAACCTTCCCCATCTGTATACCTGCCCAAATGACTGAATGTAATTGTACCTGCCTCTCTCACCTTTATGGGCAACTCATTCCATATACCCACAACCCTGTGTGGAAAAACTTGCTTTTCAGATCCTTTAAAATTTTTCCCCCCTCTTGCCTTAAACTTATGCCCTCTAGTTTTAGACTTCCCTACCTCGAGAAAGGAGTGAGACCATCTGTGATTAACTATGCCTCTCATAATTTTACAGACCTCTATAAAGTCACCCATTCACCTCCTTTGCTCCAGAGAATACAGTCCCAGCCTATCCAATCTCTCCTTAAACTCCAATCATAGAGAGATACTGTACAGAAACAGGGCCTTTGGCCCACCACATCTGTGCCAAACAGCAAGTACTCACTTTTACACTAATCCTACCCTAACCTATTTTGTTCTCCCCATATTCCCTCCAAATTCTACCACCTACTTGTGTGCCAGTGGCAATCTACAGGGCTCAATTAACTTACTAACCTGCACACTTTTGGGATGAGGGAAAAAGCTGAGCATCCAAAGGAAACCCAGGGCACAGGGAGAATGTGCAGACTCTACACTAACAGCACTGGAGGTCAAGATTGAACGGGGGTTGCATGAGCTATGAGGCAGCAGATCTACTAGCTGCAACACTGACGCCACTTCAGATTTTGCTGAGCTCAATGATACAACAATTGGCTTTGGTATATGAACCACTGAAGTATTGATCCACACAGAAAGAACTTTGGGGGTTATGCCACTCTCAGAATCATTCCTTCTTTCAGTTCTTAAGCCATAATGTAGAACATAGACATAGAACATAACAGCACAGTACAGGCCCTTCGGCCCACAATGTTGTGCCAACATTTTATCCTGCTCTAAGATCTATCTAACCCTTCCCTCCCACATAGCCCCCTATTTTTCCTATCATTAATGTGTCTATCTAAGAGTCTCTTAAATGTCCCTAATGTATCTGCCCCCACAACCTTTGCTGGCAGTGCGTTCCATGCACCCACCACTCTGTAAACAAAAAAAAACACCCCTGACATCCCCCTTATACCTTCCTCCAATCACCTTAAAATTATGTCCCCTCGTGTTAGCCATTGTCACCCTGGGAAAAGTTTGACTGTCCACGCGATCTATGCCTCTTATCTTGTACACCTCTATAAAGTCACCTCTCATCCTCCTCCTCTCCAAAGAGAAAAGCCCTAGCTCACTCAACCAATTCTCAAGACATGCTCTCCAATCCAGGCAACATCCTGGATAATCTCCTCTGCACCCTCTCTAAAGCTTCCACATCCTTCTTATAATGAGGCAACCAGAACTGAACACAATACTCCAAGTGTGGTCTAGTCAGTGTTCTATAGAGCTGCAACATTACCTCGTGGCTCTTGAACTCAATACTGACTAATGAAGGCCAACACATCATCCGTCACCTAAACAACCCTATCAACCTGCATGACAACCTTGAGGGATCTATGGACATGGACCCCAAGATCCCTCTTTTCCTCCACACTGCTAAGAGTCCTGCTATTAACCTTGTATTCTGCCTTCAAATTTGATCTTCCAAAGTGTATCATTTCACACTTTTCAGGGTTGAACTCCACCTGCCACTTCTCAGCCCAGCTCTGCATTCTATCAATATCCTGTTGTAATTCACAGCAACCTTCTACACTATCCACACCACCAACCTTTGTGTCATCTGCAAACTTACTAACCCACCCTTCCACATCCTCACCCAAGTCATTTATAAAAAAAGTCACCAAGAGCAGGGGTCCCAGAACAGATCCCTGTGGAACACTACCGGTCACTGACCTCCAGACAGAATATGCTCCATCTACAACCACCCTCTGTCTTCTATGGCCAAGCCAATTCTGAATCCACACAGCCAAGTATCCCTGGATCCCATGCCTCCTGACTTTCTGAATAATTCTTCCATGAGGAACCTTATCAAACACCTTACTAAAATCCATGTACACCATATCCACTGCTCTACCTTCATCAATGTGCTTTGTCATATCCTCAAAGAATTCAGTCAGGCTTGTGAGGCACAACCTGCCCCTCAAAGCCATGCTGACTGTCCCCAATCAGCCTACACTTCTCCAAATGCCCATTTATCCTATCTCTAAGAATCTTCTCCAGTAATTTGCCCACTACTGAAGAAAGACTCACTGGTCTGTAATTCCCAGGGTTATCCCTACTCCTTTCTTAAAGGAAGAACATTTGCCACCCTCGAATCATCAGGCACTACTCCTGTGGCCAGTGAAGATGCAAAGATCATCGCTAAAGGTGCAGCAATCTCTTCCCTTGCTTCGTATAATAACCTTGGATCTATCCCATCCAGCCCTGGTGACTTATCTATCCTAATATCTTTCAAAAGTTCCAGCACATCCTCTTTCCTCATGTTGACATGCCCTAGCATATCAGCCTGTCATACACTATCCTCACAAACGTCAAGGTCTCCCTCGCTGGTGAATACTGAAGCAAAGTATTCATTAAGGACCTCCCCTACCTCTTCCAACTCCAGGCAGATGCTTCCTCTTCTATCCCTGATCGGTCCCATCAGGACTCTAGTCATCCTCCTATTCTTCACAAAAGTGTAGAACACCTTGGGGTTTTACTTGATCCTACTTGACAAGGACTTAGGCACCCTTCTAGCATGCTTAAGTCCATTCTTAAGCTCCCTCCTGGCTACCTTGTACCTCTCCAGAGCCCTGTCTGATCCATGCTTTCTAAATCTCAGGTAAGCTTCTTTCTTCCTCTTGACAAGATATTCTACATCTCTTGTCAATCACGGTTCCTTCACTCTACCATCCTTACCCTGTCTCAATGGGACAAACCTATCCAGAACCCCATGCAAGTACTCCCTAAACAACCTCCACATTTCCATTGTGCACTTCCCCAAGAACATCTGTTCCCAATTTACACTACCAAGTTCCTGCCTAATAGCATCATAATTCCCCCTTCCCCAGTTGTCTACTCCTATCCCTCTCCAAGGCTATGGTCACTATTTCCAAAATGCTCTCCCACAAAGATCTGAAACCTGATCAGGCTCATTGCCTGGTACCAGGTCCAGTACGGCCTCTCTTCTAGTCAGTCTGTCCACATACTGTGTCATGAATCCTTCTTAGACACACCTAACAAACTCCATCCCATCTATCCCCTTTACACTAAGGAGGTGCCAATCAATATTAGGGAAGTTGAAATCACCCATGACAACAACCCTGTTATTTTTGCACCTCTCCAAAATCTGCCACCCGATCTGCTCCTCAGCATCTCTGCTGCCACTTGGGGGGGCGGGGGGTGGGGTTCTATAGATTACTCCCAATAGAGTGATCACTCCCTTCCTGTTTCTGACTTCCACCCACATTGACACAGTGGACGATCTCTCCAGGACATCCTCCCTTTCTACAGCTGTGACACTGTCCCTGATCAGCAAAGCCACTCCCCCACCCCTTTTACCTCCGTCCCCATCCCTTTTGGAACATTTAAACCCTGGAATATCCAGCAACCATTCCTGCCCTTGCGACAGCCAAGACTCTGTAATGGCCACTACTTCATAGTTCCACGTACTTACCCATGCTCTATGTTCATCACCCTTGTTCCTGATGCTTCTCACATTAAAGTAGACACACTTCAACCCATCCAACTGGCTGCAATTTTGCCCTTTCAACTGCCTATCCTTCCTCATAGTCCTTCTGCACTCTGCATCTACTTGTACACTAAATGAACCAACCTCTGACCTATCACTCGGGTTCCCATCCCTCCACCAAACTAGTTTAAACCCTCCCCAACAGTTCTACCAAACCTGCTCACAAGAATATTGGTCCCACTCCAGTTCAGGTGTAACTCATCCCTTTTCTACAGGTCATACCTTCCCCAGAAGAGATTCCAATGATTCACAAATCTGAAACCCTGCCCCTGCACCAACTCCTCAGCCACACATTCATCTGCCAAATCATCCTATTCTTACCCTCACTGGCACATAGCACAGGCAGCAATCCAGAGATCACTACCCTCAAAGTCCTGCTTTTCAGCTTCCTACCTAACTCCCCATATTCCCTCTTCAGGACCTCATATTTTTCCCTAGCTATATCATTGGTACCAATATGTACTATGACCTCTAGCCGTTCACCCTTCCCCCTTCAGAATGCAGTGGACCCGATCAGAGACATCCCTGACTCTAGCACTGGGGAGGCAACATACCATCCAGGAGTCTCTTTCACATCCACAGAATCTCCTGTCTGCCACCCTTAATATGGAATCCCCCATCACTACCACTCTCCTCTTCTCCCCCTTCCCTTCTGCATCACACAACCTGGCTCAGTGCCAGAGACCTGGTCACTACAGCTTTCCCCTGGTAGGGCATCCCCCCAGTGGTATCCAAAGCGGTATACCTGTTATTGAGGGGAATGGCCACAGGGGTACTCTCCACTACCTACATATTCTCAGTCCTTTTCCTGACAGTCTCCCAACTACCTGCCTCCTGCAGCTTCAGAGTGACTGCCTCCCTATAGCTCTTATCTATGAAGTCTTCATTATCTCATAGGAGAGAAAGGTCATGCAGCTGCAGCTCCAGTTCCCTAACATGGTCTGTAAGGAGCTGCAGCTGGATGCACCTCATGCAGATGTAGTTATCAGGGAGACTGGAAGTCTCCCAGAACTCCCACATCTCACAAGCTGAACACATCACTGACCCTGGAGCCATTCTAACTACTCTGTCCTGGCACTACAGGGAACACCAAAGCAAAGAAAGAAAGGAAAGTACCAGAGACTTACCTTCACCTCTTCTCACCAAAGCCTCTTGAACAAAAGAGGCTCAGCGCTCAGCTTTCCAGCTTTCCAGCTTTCCAGCTTTCCCGCTTTCCCGCTTTCCCGCAACACTGGCCCACTCATACAATGGCCACTCTGCTTATATCTGCCTTACCTTTATTTGCTGCTGTTAATAAGCCAATCAACTGGTAAAAATTTGCAAATGTGCCTTGTTTAGACTCTTGCAAGGTGAAACTCACAAGCTCAGGCACAGAGACTCACCTCTTTACAAAGGTCCTGCTCCAAATCCCAACTCTGCAAGGTGAAATGTCTCGGATTTGCTATTCTGAACAGAATCTATAAATCTTTATTGGCAAAGCATTCCAAAGCGAGATATTCTATCCACCAATGACCCAGTGGAAGATCCTTCTTTTTGTAATTGCTATGTTTAAATATACTCCTCTATCTCCCTTGACATTGCAGCTAGGGAACCAAAACTAAGGGTCTTTTTAAATTTATTAATGTGGAAGACATCCATGGCAAAGTCAACATTTACTGCCCATTCTTAACTTCCCTAGAGAAGGTAGTGATGAGCTGTTGTCTTAACTGTTGCAGGCTTTCTGGTGAAGGTACTCTGCAGTGCCGTCAGTCAGGGAGTACCAAGATTTAGACCCATAGATGATGAAGAATGACAATATATTTCCAAGTCTTGCATGTAAAGGATGAACTCTTGACCTCACAATCTACCTCATCATGGCCCTTGCACCTTAGTGTCTGCCTGCACTGCACTTTCTATGTAACTGTAACACTCTATTCTGTATTCTGTTATTGCTTTCCCCTTGTACTACTGTTTTGAAATGATCAATCTAGATGGCATGCAAAACAAAGTTTTTCACTGTATCTCAGTACATGAGACGATAATATTCCAATCCAAAGTCAGGACAGTGTGCAGATTGGTGGGAAACCTACAGGGACTGCTGTCTCTGCTCATGGTATTCAGCTCGTGGAGTTAAAGGGGTAGAACCAGATAAGGGAGGGAGGAAAGCGGATGTGGCAAATGGAGTGGAGCGGGGGCAAGTAGAGGGAAAAAGAGTGAAGGAAGAGGGAGAGATGATAAAGAGAGAAGAAAGTTGATGTTATGTTGCAACAAGATGTTGGTGAGGCCACACTTGGAGTATTGTGTACAATTCTGGTCACATTGTTATCGGAAAGACGTCATTAGGCTAGAAAGAGTGCAAAACAGATTTACAAGAATGTTGTCCAGACTCAAGGGCGCAAGTTATAGGGAGAGGTTGGGCAGGCTAGGACTTTATTCCTTGGAACATAGGAAACTGAGGGGTGACCTTATAGAGAGGTATAAAATCATGAGGAGCATAGATAGAGTGAAACCACACAGTATTTTTCCCAGGGAAAGGGAACCAAAAACTAGAGGGCATAGGTTTAAGGTGAAAGGGGAAAGATTTAAAAGGAACCCAAAGGCCAATTTTTTCATGCAGCGGATGGTGTGTATATGGAATGAGATGCCAGAGAAAGTAGTTGAGGCAGGTATAATAACAACATTTAAAAAACATTAGGAAATGCATATGGATAGGAAGTATTTAGAGGGATATGGGCCAAACATGGGCAAATGGGAGTAGCTTAGGCAGCCACCTTGGTTAGCATGGACAAGTTGGGCTGAAGGGCCTGTTTCTGTGCTGTATGACTCTATGAGAGAAAAATATGGTATGAAACTGGAGGAAGGCAGGGTGAGGGGGAGTAAATACAAACAGGAAATGAGGGTGAAAAGTCAAAGGTTTGGAAAATACCTTAATATATGGAAGGCAATAACTTCTTTAACAGGAGAGTGTTCTAGTCAGTGCGATTTTTCTTTGACACAGACTGGGTGAACTCTTCTCCCCTCCTTCATGTCCTGGTTTATACCAGTGGAGGTTTATCCTGCACACGTACAACTTCTTATCCAATGGATTTTAATTCAGCCATCTGAAATAGTTCTCAATTTCACACCTCCTCTGGAATATTGTATCATACAGGTCACTCATCCCAAGGTTGGGTCACATCCACCACTGCTTACGCCAAGAAGCTGTCATTCTTTCACTCCCCAACCACAAGCTGCTTGGAAATAAAAATTGCCATCAGAAGCATAAGTATTGCATGATAGATATTGGAAGGAGTCTTGGTACAAAATAAAGACAGTAAAGAGTTTATAAATTTCTGCTACAGGCTATATTGTGAGAAGTGAGGATATCCTCAGACCTGGAAGGGATCTATGCTGGGTAGGCAAAAGAAAGGGGATGCTTGGATATTAGAATGAGAGGAAAAACTGTTTCAGTGTGCCAAGAAAATTATTTATTTTAAACATGGACAAAAGTTGTTTTGTTCATTATTTTAAAGTGTTCAACAATTTTAGGGACTGAAGAGTGACTTTGAGATGCTGTGATTAAATGTTCTGCCATGTTCTTCAGTCAACCACAATTTCTATAATTAAGTGCAGTCATAGATCTGTTATCTCTTGCAGGCACTAATCAATATTTCTCAAAACCACATCCGTGGTGTAAATTAAGCTTAGGAGTTCTAAAAAGAATTCTATTAGAATGTTCAAGGTTGGCCTTAAAATCTAAAAGGGATATTAAACCTTTAAAACTGAACAAAATTGTAGTAATCTTTCTGTTTTTAATATCCATATTTTTATTTAATCACAATGTTTCTAATTAATGTCTATCTCTTACAAGTTTCCAGAATGTTGGCCACTTATAAACGTGTAAATGTTCAGTACATTTTGAAACAGTCTGAACTTCTTTGCTGATGAAACAAGGCCTTAAGTTAACCTACATTTTTTAAAATTAAAACCATTAATATTTGTGATCCTGAGTGGCATCTTTTCACTTTTGTTTATATTGACATGAAATCTTGTTTGTTACCTTTTTGTATTTTGATCCAGAGAGGTTTGACTGGAGCAGCTGCAAGCTCCACATCCATAAATGTAAAGAATCGACAGCATGGGTGGTGATGTATGGGCAGCCAAGCCTCAGATTCCTTCACCATGTGAGTCTTATTCTCAGGAGCAAAAAAAGAACAGTAAGATAGTTACTGCAACTGTAAGATCTCATATAAAGGAATAGAGATATACTTGGATAAAAAATTAAAACCTAGGCCAAACCCAACGCAACCACAGCCAATTCAAACCTGATCTGAGCCCAGAACTTTGGCTTATAATATTTTCTATACTTTACTCCACCCAATCCAACCCAGCCTAAAGGCATTTGCAGAAAAGCATATAAAAACACTTGCTATGTTGCACCTGCATTGCTATTGGTCAACAACAGAGATACGCATGGTAATACTAAATAAATCATCCCTACTTGGATGAAATGCTGAACTGGGGAAGGCCCAACCCTACCTGAATCTAAATATTCTATCATATTTCCTGTGGGGTCTGAATAAGGTGAAAGGGGAGAGAGATGTTTCTGGTTAAGAGAGAACCTAGAACCAAGAGCCCCTGTTTTAAAAATAAGGGGATCATTCATTCAAGACAGTCGGGGCAATTTTTTACTGTCGGGGGGGTCATGAGTCTTTTGGAACTCTCTTCCTCAAAGTGTGATGGAAGCAGAGTTTTTGAATATTATTAAGATGGAGGTAGAGAGATAAGTGAGAATATGAAAGGTTACTGATGATAAGAGAAATTGCAGATTGAAGTTACATTCAGAGCCACCAAGATCTTATGATATGGAAGAGCTGGCTTTAGGGCTTCAGCAGTGTATTTTTACTCCCAATTCATATATTCCTATCAAAATACACAACCAACCCAACCCAAACATGTCACATTAAATCAGGTCCTCTCAGAGCTGGGTCTACCAGAGGGAAAAAAAATCACTGATGCAATATAATGTAGCATCCTTGTCTTTGACCTCCATGGTTATCCAGTTTGGTGTCTCCTGAGAGAGCTGAATGGCTAACGGTCGTAAGTCTCACAATACACTTGTGGTATCTGTGAACTATGAGCAGATTATAGTCTCTGGTTTCAATAGTGTAACTGGAAGCTAAACTCTTTCCCCCGGAGATGGCAGGAAGAGTAAATGCAGTAACTTTCCATCAATCAGGCCAGGAGGTCAGTCATAAGATGGCTGGGACTAGGAATTATTGCTTGAAATCTTTCCTCTGGATTTGCAAGAAATAAAATATAAGACCTTTTATTGTGGCCACCTTTTAAAATGTTTCTCCCTTTGAGCTAATGTCGGATTATCCAGTTGCATCTAGCCTTTACATATTGGAGCTGTCATATAAACGTCCAGTGAAAGGGTTAATTGTAAAAGCTTATATCACTTTAAAGCCTTTATTCTCATGACATAACAGACATAAAGGTGACAAATGACCTTGGCAAATTAGGGTTATGAAACTACTGTGGAAGATTCAAGATGTGCATTCCTTTAAGTCCCTCCCCAAATACCTCCTGTTGGATGCTTTGTCCATAAAATCAATTTTAGCTATTCCAGAGGAAGAGGAAAATAGAGGCAAGGTAATCACGTAGAGAGAAGGTTGAAATTTCTGGGACAATCTGCCGTCACTCTCATAGATTTGGCAACAAGTTTGTGTGATTTAAGAGCACAGACATGTGTGCGAGCAAACCCCATTTTCTCCTTTGCAGACTACACACTACATATCTAACCACACTACTGGATATTCCTTTTCTGGATGAACTACAAAATGCTACTTAAATGGAATCAAGAGGAAATGGGCATAATTCTCAAATTTCTCTGAAACTCTTCACATCCTCAGTCATGTCCACAGATCCCTTCCCTTTGCCAAATTTTGCATTGTTGTTCAAGTGAGCTGGTAATGATTGAGCCAAGATAGCAGAAGTGATCCACATTGTCCGAACTTCATTATTTTCTCATGGAAGATACTGCCTTATGCCACAATCATTGGTAAATTCAGATCACCTTTCACTCTCATAGTACATTGTTGTCTTTATTCCCCTATGAAACTCCTTTAATCAAATGGACACCTTATGAACAGTCAATTTTCAATGGAGATGCCATTCCTGCTTACCAAGCCAAAGACCATTTGAAGATCAACAAATGCTTCACTGAGGGGCTTCTATTATTCATGGCAAATTTTCTTGAAACAGGAACCATGTTAAAGAACAGTCAGTCATGGAGTGTCCCTCTGAATTCACACCAGTACTTAGGTGAACTCTTTGAATGTCTTTAGAAGAGCAAAGATCAAGCAATCTGATTGGTTTCAGTGTCTGAAGATCTGTGACTCTCACTCATAGAAAAGAAAAAGCAAGTTCTCCTAATCTAATTAACAATGGAACATAACATTTCCTGACATTAACCAGAAACTGATAGAATTTTCCCTCTTTGGGTCAGTAATGACTGAAAAACTAACTAATGTTTAGGGATATTTGTAACATGAGTTTGGTATTTTCATTGAGCTACTTCTGCCAAAGTAGCAGCAGCTTTGAGGAAATTCCTGTGCATTATTTTCCTTCCTGTATTCATTCTGCAGCTCTGTTTGTTTTATAACACGCATGATATCTATTAATCCTGCTGCAGATTAGCCTGGAGTTAAGTGGATTATCTTTTATCAACTACTTTACAAGAGAAAATTATTCAGCTAAAATAATCTCAAAGTAAGTGAATTACTTTCAGGCTGACCAGCTACAAAAATCATTGGGCCAAAATGGCATTAAGAAATTAACTGATATTTCCTTTTGCTCAGAATACAGTGGAAAGGAAAATGGGCAAATGGAAATCAAAATTTTGCTTGATTCAACTGGATGCTGTAAAAGGAAACGTCAAACTGAACAGCTATAATAAAGAGGTAAGGCATAATAATAAATGTATTGCTCTGTGAATCTGCTAAATGGGAGCTTGTTTGTATGTAGCGGCATCCATAAGTCAGGCTTTCTTAACCTGGGGATGGCCTGTACTGAATACCTTGCTGCCAAAGTGTGAGGTCAGTACAAATGTCGTGAAACTGAAAATAGAATTTAATTCTTTGTTGTACAGAGCATAGAATGAGAAAAATCAAAGAAAATTTACCAAACAGGAGGATGTTCAACGTATTTGCATCCGTGTCACTTGACAAAGAGCTACCCAATCTAATCCCACTCTCAATCACAGGATCCATAGCTGTGCAGGTCACAGGTCTTCAAATACACAGCAAAGCACTTTTAAAATATGGTGAAAGTCTCTGCCTTTATGACCCTTTTGGGCAGCAAGTTCAAGACCTTAACACTCTCTGGGTGAATCTTCTTTTCCTCATCTCCCCTCTATTTCTTCTAGCAATTATTTTAAATCTATGCATCTGGTTTTTGACCAGTCAGCTAAGTGAAATAAGGGCTTTCTATTTATTCTGTCTTTGTCCTACCACAATTTTATACACACTAAGTCTCCCTTCAACCTCCTTTGTTCCAAAACAAAACAACCCCAGCCTATCCAATATTTCCTTTGATTAAAACTTTTTAGTCCAGGCAACATTCAGATAAATCCCCACTATGCTCTCGTGTCTTTCCTGTAATGTGTTTATCAAGTTTAACCTAGCAAGCACTGTGTACAATTGTAGCCTGTTCTTATATTCTATGCCTCAGCTAATCAAGGAAAATATTCCATATGCCTTATTAACCTTGTCTACCTGTCTTAATGCTTTTAAGGGTATGTGGATGTACACTCCAAGATCCCTCTGTTCCTCCAACCCACTCAATATTGTCTCATTTATCATATATTACCTTGCTTGTTATACCTCCCCAAGAGCAATACCACTTCATTTAGCACCAGTCTATATGTCTCCCATATCTGGTTCCACTTAGCACCGTCTGTCCTTATCAGATTCCAGGATCTGCATCGCCTTGTTATCTCCACTTATCACCTCCCAGCCTCTGCCTCTACTTCCATCCTCCTCCAATGCCAAGTTTCCTGAAAAGGAGGACATTTCAGATGTCCTGAAATAAAAAGCCTTAACTCAAGAATAGCTACAGTGGAGACAGAGAAAGAGATGGCATCCTTGCAAGATACAGAGTGGGAGAAGGTATAGTCAAGGTAGCTGTGTGAGTCTGTGGGTTTATAGTAAATGGCCAGTGGATAGTTTGTCTCCTGAGATGGAGACAGAGAGATCAGAAAGGGATCAGAAATGGTCCACATGAATTTGAGGGTGAGGTAGCACTTAGTAGCAAAGTTGCTAAATTTGGCAAATTCTGCGTAAGTACAGGAGGCAGTGTCAATGTAGCAGAGAAAGAGCTGGGGAGTTGTGCCAGAGGTTCCACGTGCCCATCATTCCCCTCCCCACCTGGTTCCACCTATCGCTTGACAGCTCCTACCTCATTCCTCCCCCTCACCTCTTTATACTCACTATTCCCCCTCTACATTCAGTCCTGATACATGGAAATGTCAAGTATTCTTCTGCCTCCACAGATGCTGCCTGACCCACTGAGTTCCTCCAGCAGTTTTGGTTTTTTTGCTCCAGATTCCAGCATCTCCAGTCTCTTGTGTCTGTCTACTTTCACATAAACAGCGACGTCAAAAGTTGCAAATTTTTTTCAAATTTCATTCAAAGCGCCATACAGCAATGACTAGAATCTAGTTCAGTCATTACAATTTCATTCCAGTACCTTGGACTCAGATGTTCCCATAAGTCACATACACATATCTATGGCCACTTTATATGAAGTGAGCATCTCAATTGAATCATAGTCCAGGGAAACAAATTCATATGCTTGCAGTCAAGTTTCTATTTTTTTCATAGGACAACTTGAAAGAGCTGCCAAAACGTCATCAAGCAAAAGATTTCCTTCAGCTGGAAGATAAAATGCCACAGGAGTCACTGCAGCAAAGCTGGACACCGTTGAACCAAATGAACTTGTCTCATTCCTCGAATCAGAGTATGGACTCGCTCCTCTATAAAAAATTCGGTACATATAAGGACAATAAAATTGAGTTTATAGAATTTAAGATGTATAGGAATGTGTCCCATTCCATAAATTATATGTGAATATACTGCAATCTTTTCAGTAAACTCTGAGTGTAACTGTGTTAGGAGTAAAGCACTTAGTTTAAAAAGAGGACTGCACATGCTCTGAGCAGTTTATTCTGGGTATAGCTAGTGATCTGCACCTTTGAAGATCTGGGTAAATTTCCAATGACATTTTAACGTCTTCCAAACAAAGCAACATCAGGAATATTCTATCTATTTCCTAAAACCAGAGCTCCCTCCTGGACCCATTCTCTTGTGGAGGCTGATAGGTGTCTGACCTATTGTGCCTACGATCACCTTACACATGAAGGAGCCTTCTTCTGACCAGAGAGACTTCATTGGTCTCATGATAATTAGCTTTGTCCTTCAGCTTTACAACCCAGGTGTTTTGATGTGCATTTGACATTTAATCATCACTATTTCACTGGTATTCTGTCAAGTCAATATTACTGAAATAAGAAAGAATTAAGTCTAGCTAAAACTATGGAGCTTGGGCCGGACTTTGATACCACTTGATGCAAACAAAGTTTTGTAAGTTAACCTGATTTAAATTCCTCAACTTGCACCACCTTGCTGTGCCACTAGATAGCACAATTCATAACACATTCTGCCGACCTGAATCAGAAAGGAAAACACTACTGTTCCTTATGAATTGGGTTATTAATAGAATCATAACAGAAATTTACAATAAAAATGAATTAGTATGTATAACATTCAAATAAAAATGTTTCTTCCTTTATCAGAACAAGTGAAGACAGTGACTGAGTTGGAATCAGAGGTCGTTAAAAATATATACAATAATCTACAGCTTGTGTTGCAGAGTTCCCTGCAGAAAATAATCCATGATTTCTTCTTACTGACATTCTTTCAAATCTAATTTCCTCTAGTATCCAGTATTACTAGTTTAATTCAGAGGACATGAACACCGCCAAGAACAGATTAGTTTCTGAACAATTATTCCATCATTCAATATGTGTATCTACCCACATACTATTTGTAGGTGGGAAATTTTAAGAGTCTGATCCACATCAAATCAGACTCACTTGTAATTGCAGGGATGTCAGCTAATGACACTTGAGCAGTCACACATCCTGTTCACCCCAATCATCCCACTGTCCCCAGTTGATGCTGCCATTGATTGGAAATATGAATATTTTAGCTTCATTTCTTTTGCATGAATGTAGGGAGAAACCCTACAGAAACTTTCCGTGAGAGATTGAATAAATTAGATCTGTGGACTCCAATGCTTTGCAAAAGGAGCAGACTTAACAAGACAAATGGCTAATTATTCTGAGCTTCATTATGTCCTTAATTAAGGATTGAACATTTAATATTTTACAGCAAGTAAAAGAAATAGAAAGTGCTGGGATATTAAAAGAACAATCAAAATCTTATATAAGTATATATAATATTTTACAAGCCACATAGTTAAACATGTTCCAAATTTTAATGTTACACAAGTCATGCCATGGCTTTGGTGTGGCAAAGGCAGTTGTTTTAGCCCATAAGCAAGTGAACTTTATAATCCCTATTCTTAAAATGATTTTAAAACTTACTGCTACTTTCTTTTTGGTTCACAACTGCTACCCAACAGTTTCTCTGAAAATAGAGGCCTCTATTAAAATGTCACAGATATGGGTGTGATCTGGGTTCAACCTTAGATTTGTTCTTCATATACAGTGGCATGCAAAAGTTTGGGCACCCCTTGTCAAAATTTCTGTTGCTGTGAATAGCTAAGCGAGTAAAAGATGACCTGATTTCCAAAAGGCATAAAGTTAAAGATGACACATTTCTTTAATATTTTAAGCAAGATTACTTTTTTATTTCCATCTTTTACAGTTACAAAATAACAAAAAAGGAAAAGGGCCCGAAGCAAAAGTTTGGGCACCCTGCATGGTCAGTACTTAGTAACACCCCCTTTGGCAAGTATCACAGCTTGTAAACGCTTTCTGTAGCCAGCTAAGAGTCTTTCAATTCTTGTTTGGGGGATTTTCGCCCATTCTTCCTTGCAAAAGGCTTCTAGTTCTGTGAGATTCTTGGGCTGTCTTGCATGCACTGCTCTTTTGAGGTCTATCCACAGATTTTCGATGATGTTTAGGTCGGGGGACTGTGAGGGCCATGGCAAAACCTTCAGCTTGTGCCTCTTGAGGTAGTCCATTGTGGATTTTGAGGTGAGTTTAGGATCGTTATCCTGTTGTAGAAGCCATCCTCTTTTCATCTTCAGCTTTTTTTACAAATGGTGTGATGTTTGCTTCCAGAATTTGCTGGTATTTAATTGAATTCATTCTTCCCTCTAAGAGTGAAATGGTCCCCGTGCCACTGGCTGCAACACAAGCCCAAAGCCTGATTGATCCACCCCGTGCTTAACAGTTGGAGAGGTGTTCTTTTCATGAAATTCTGCACCCTTTTTTCTCCAAACATACCTTTGCTCATTGCGGCTAAAAAGTTCTATTTTAACTTCATCAGTCCACAGGATTTGTTTCCAAAATGCATCAGGCTTGTTTAGATGTTCCTTTGCAAACTTCTGATGCTGAATTTTGTGGTGAGAATGCAGGAAAGTTTGGAGAAAAAAGGGTGCAGAATTTCATGAAAGGAACACCTCTCCAACTGTTAAGCACGGGGCTGGATCGATCATGCTTTGGGCTTGTGTTGCAGCCAGTGGCACGGGGAACATTTCACTGGTAGAGGGAGGAATGAATTCAATTAAATACCAGCAAATTCTGGAAGCAAACATCACACCATTTGTAAAAAAAGCTGAAGATGAAAAGAGGATGGCTTCTACAACAGGATAACGATCCTAAACTCACCTCAAAATCCACAATGGACTACCTCAAGAGGCACAAGCTGAAGGTTTTGCCACGGGCCTCACAGTCTCCCAACCTAAACATCATCGAAAATCTGTGGATAGACCTCAAAAGAGCAGTGCATGCAAGACGGCCCAAGAATCTCACAGAACTAGAAGCCTTTTGCAAGGAAGAATGGGCGAAAATCCCCCAAACAAGAATTGAAAGACTTGGCTGGCTACAGAAAGCATTTACAAGCTGTGATACTTGCCAAAGGGGGTGTTACTAAGTACTGACCATGCAGGGTGCCCAAACTTTTGTTTCCGGCCCTTTTCCTTTTTTGTTATTTTGTAACTGTAAAAGATGGAAATAAAAAAGTAATCTTGCTTAAAATATTAAAGAAATGTATCATCTTTAACTTTATGCCTTTTGGAAATCAGGTCATCTTTTACTCGCTTAGCTATTCACAGCGACAGAAATTTTGACAAGGGGTGCCCAAACTTTTGCATGCCACTGTAGATGGTACTCCATCTTCCTAAAAACATGCTTATGTGAGGAACCATTGAGTTTTAAACAACTTGACTAAAAACAATTGAGTTGTCATCTGTAGGTGCTCTGGCAATCTTTCCTAAACCGATACCTCACTTAACACTTAGGGTGCATTCACAGGAACAAGTGAACTAATTACATTGGATCTAAAAGCAATCATTAAGTATTATGCTTTCATTGGCTGAGCACCAATGACATAATGTCTAGTTGGCCGATTGAATGTAACCAACATACCCATGTTCAGCGAGCTGTCTGAATACATTCAGTAAGCTGGTAAGTTTCGACAAGTTTATTATTTTGTTTTCTGATTCTTTTTGTAGTAAAAACATTTTTCCCTAGATCAAGACTGCTATCATGCATCAGCACACTGCAGAGTACCATTGTATTTACTAGCTTGGAGGCCTTATCATTCTGATGCTATTATCAGCTTTTCCCACAGAGTTTGTCTGTATAATTGACAATTTTATCAGAAAAACTCTGTAGTAGAAGTTGATAGTATCAGTAGAATATGTAAGTTCTCTAAGTAGTAAATACACTGGTAAACTGCTAAGTGCTACCCTGTGATCCATTATAGCACTCTTGACCCCAGGGGAATTATTTTTGCTAAACACTAGAAAACAAAAAAACCTTAAAAGCCACCTAAAATACGATTTAAAGTAGAATACTTAAAGGTAAACAATTGATTTGGAATAGAACCACAGAATATAAAATCTTATTAGATTTATATTTTTTTAATTATATAATTCTCTAGTTTGAGCATGATCAACTAAAAATTAATGAGGTAACTTTTCTTTCAGTTACTAAGAAAGAAAGGAAGTTGCAGTTATTCCCCAGTTAAGAATCATGCAACCTTCTGCACTGTCAGATTAATGGAAGGCTGAATAAATGTCCACCTGGAAATGAGAGAGAATCAACATGTTCATGGTTTGAGAGCAACTACAGGAACATTGGTAAGGAAAGGAAAGGACAGCAAGTTTTGTTTATATGCTTCTAAATGACGTAATTGCAATGTATTAGTGGTATAGTATCACATTGATCAGCTTGGTCCCCGATCTGTGTCTGTGTTGCTCTAATGGAACTAAATGCAACAGTGGAAGTAGAAATGTTCTACCCCACTCCCTCCGGGATAGGTGGGGAAGAAAAAAAAATCAGACAATTTGGATTTGATTGCCTCTTTGCTAGAAAATTGCACTGCTCACTTATGAAAAACAATGTCATTTGTAATTATGGAAAATTTGTACTACAGGTAGATTATTTGTGACCAGAGATTTTGAATATTTATAAGACAGAAGTTTTATTTATAAGAATATTTATAAGATAGATTCTTGAGAAACAAATGAAGTGAAAGGTTACCGAGAGTAGGTAGGAATGTAGAGTTGAGGTTACATTCAGATCAGCCAAGACCTTATGAAATGACAGAGCAGGTTCGAGGAGCTACTCCTGCTTCTAATTCATGTGTGAGGATTCCTATCCTTCCTGCAAAAAGACATATGCAAAATTGAAAATTGCAATTACCTACAATTTGTTTACCTATCATCAAAATAGATGATATGAGGCCAATATCATGTAATTATCATTGACAAAGAACAAAATGAGACTTCACTGACATAAATACAAAGATTTTGTTCAGGTATTTCTGTAATATTGAATTCTCCTCCAGCTTCATACCCCAAAATTCTTCTGAACCTTTCATCCTAATTTTCACTTGAACTATTATTTTCACAGTTGGAAAAATCTTGGAATGTCATGCAAGCAAAATAAAAAACTTAAAATTAAAGAACTTATTCATGTACATTTGAAAAGCTTGCCAAAAATGGTAACCTGCAATGGAATTTACCATTTCTAGGACAGTGAGAACAATCACATTTCTACAAACTCAAGACTGCCACCAGTAGAAACTTAATATAGCTGCAGCCTTGAGTATGATTTTACCCAATGCATATACGAGATGCTCATCTACTCCATTACTTGAGTGCAGATTTCCCAGGAAATTATGGCATATGACCATTTCTTTCACCATGCTAAATTTTCTGGAGTATCTGCACCACACTATCGTCGCTTTCATCAAATTAATTTACAGTAATTTTTATATATCTGATTGCCACTTAGTAAGATCAATAAGGCTCTACTGACTGGACATTTCTATTCTCACTGAAAAATTACGAAGCTAATGAGATAGAATTCACCGATTTCTTAGTTTACAAACCAAAGATACTTAATAATTTTCATAAAAATACACACATGCAATTATATCCAGCACATCAGATTATCATTTTATTGACCTTGTGGTAATTATTTGATGTACATAGAGCCTCTTGAATATGCCCTTGCATTGGATCCTTCAATGAAATAATACCCTGTAGTTTCAACAAAATCTCCAGTAATAAACTAAAATGTCTCTAACCTGAACCATGCATCAACAAGGAAACAATGTCTGCAAAAGCAACACTCTCACAAAAATTAGTGCTTTATTTAAAAAGTGAACTATACATTCTTCAGAGACAGCAGAACAAATAGTGGCAGATAAGGCTGCATAAACCTGCGTGATGTTAGCTTCATAAGCACCCATGGTCATACTCATTTACTGATGAACATTTATTACTTTGAGGTTACAGGATCTTAAAGGTGTACGCAGGGCAGGCAATTCTAGGCTGACCTTATGGAGCACGATCTTGCAATATTATCCATCTGTGAGCAAATTTGACAGTTTGATCACTGTTTATTTTCCATTGCATTGTTTAATCAAATTTTGAAGGTTATTTTGAAATGTTTGCAAACCAAACAAAATTGCTTCAATAAATTATTTTTCAAATGGAACATTATTACTTCCATTAATCTAACATCTCAAACAAAGGAAATGAAAAGAAAAAGCTGTTTAGTTAGGTAAAAATCCCTAAAGCTCTGTAAAGAGAGAGTTACATTTTCCAGAAGTCATATTTGATTCCTCTTCGGTATGTGCAAGAGTGTGTAAAACAAAATGGTGGTTGTAAGACAAAATGATGTCAGCTTGGAATGTGGTAATGCTTCAAGGACGTACAGGAGTACAAAGCCTTGAGATTAGACAAGGGTGAAAACATGTTCTCCTGCAAAACAAGCCGCCTCTGTTTTTAAGTTATATGCCTAGGCCGAAGGCCCATGAGGGATAAGAAGGCACAGACTGGAGCCATGACTGAATGGAAAAGTACTAGGGAAGAGGTTTTGATGGGTATAAAAAGGGGCTACTCCTTTGTGCAGGGGGAATCTCGCCTTCGGCTGGGGTCATGACCGGTGCTAACTAGTTGCGACCCCAGCCTAAGGGACAGACTGACACAAGGCAGAGAGGTGGCTGCAGAAGAGGTTGCCGGACACCTGTGGTTCCCTCCAGCATTGTATCACATTGGTTGATGTATTCTTTTTCCTTTCTGTATTTTATTAAGTATTCTTCTTTCTTTCTGTAATTTATTTATATAATTCTAATAAAGTAGTTTTTATAATCTTTCACATATGTATAGTGCCTCGTTTGTTTGTGAATACCTCTCACTGTTGAATCAAAAGAAAGAACAAGGAATGAGTTTCAAAATATTTTGCTATAAGCTCTAAGTCCTAGCATTTGTTAAACTGGGAAGCTATCCGTAAACTCTACTGCAATAATCCTATGAACATTTAGTAGCATGATTCCAAAAATCAGCTTCCACTCGTCCAACTAACTACATCTCAAAGAATATTCCTTATTTCCATGAGGTATATTCTTTTGGAAGAAGATCCAACAATTACACACAATCATTGAAAAGCTGGGGCGTATTTGAACAGTGTGAATATTTTGATACAATAAAAATATAAACCCCACCAAAAAATAAATATTCTAACCAAATTTATAAATGGAATCAACTATGGGTAACCACTGTGAATTCCAATAATCCTCACTGCAGCATTCCTTCCCACCTCTATAGAAGCTGCACCTGCTTTAGAAGATACCAATATAATCAACTAAACACAGGATAAAAGAAGTTCAAAATGTAATTCAAGGATGGCAAGCAAGGCAAGGTAATAAAAGGGAGGTGAACTGTTCAAAGTGCAGGGTTGAGTTCACAATATAACAAGTCTCAGTCAAGAGGATAATGCAACTTTATAATAACAGGTTTCCCTATTTCTGTGATCAATAATTGTTTGATTTTCCTTTTCAAGCTGCTTTGTCTTTGTCTCTGACAAGAAGTATATTACAAATTTATTGACAAGATTACTGGCATGAACCTATGAAATAATTCCGTACACTAATATAGTTAAGAGCAAACAATGAAAAGTAAAAAAGTACTATATATACTGTATAATTAAGAAATGTACATTTTAATATCTTTTAACAGAGTCAAAGAATAAAAATCTTATAAATGTAGATAGGACCAGAATTTATGCTGCAGACACCAATGAAACTATCAGTACCCACTGTGAATGGAAGAAAATTGAAAGCGACTGCTAGAGTACACATATGAATTATTGAACATAGAAATCCTGAAGTTGCTGTCAATGGGAATTTTGTTCTCCATCGGTGTCCTGGCGTGATTCTGCACAAGGCATCAATATAGAATCTATCATATGGCTTGAACATCTACTTTTAACAAAATATTTTTTCTGTAAAAATCCCTAACTGTAAGTGCCTCTGGCACCAGAGGAAATCAGTACCATGAATCCCATTGACACTCTGCGGGAAGAACTTCTAATTGCCTGTGAGACATTGGTGGAGAGCTGCCTTTTTGAAACATTCTGGTGAAGCTACCATTAAGGTGCTATTGGGTGGGGAATTCCAGAAATTCAATAGCTTGGCTGTGAATTGTGAAGAGGTAAACCTGGTGGTAATGACTTCCTAGGTGCCCACTTTCCTTGTCCTTCATAGATGAGAGGTTGCAAAGTTGGAAGGTGATGTTGAGGTAGTCTTGGTGAGTTACTGTTGAGCACTTTACATACATGCCCACTTGTCCTTCATAGATGAGAGGTTGCAAAGTTGGAAGGTGATGTTGAGGTAGTCTTGGTGAGTTACTGTTGAGCACTTTACATACAGCATACACCGTAGCTACAGTGCAATGATGGTAGAGTCAGTGAACATTTAAGGCATTAGATATATCACCAATCAAGGGGCTGCTTTATCCTGGATGGGGATCAAGCTTTTTGATCGTTGCAGGAGCTGCACTCATCCAGACAAATAGAGGGCATTCAGTCACACTTCTTGTGCCTAGTATGTGGTGAAAAAGATTTGGGAAGTTAGGAGATGAGTTGTTAGCATTTACATGGCTAGTCCAGTTAAGTGTTTAGTTGACAGTGATCTCTGGGCTGTTAGTGATGGGGACTTGGCAATCGTAATGCTGTTGAATGTCAAGGTGTTGATAAACGACAAAGGTAATACCTTGTTCAAGAAGAGAGGGGGACAAAAAGTAGGAAACTTCTTGTCATTTAGCCTAACATGCTGGAAAGATGTTGGAGTCTATAATCAAAGAAGAAGTAGCTAGTTATTTTAAAAAGCTTAACATAATCAAACCAAGTCAATGTGAATTTATGTAAAGAGAATTACATTTGGCAAATTTCATACAATTCTTCAAGGATATAACAAGCAGAGCCGATAGGGGGAACCTGTGTGTGCAGTGTACAGTATTTGCAGAAAGCATTTGACAAAGTGTGACTGAAAAAGCTGGTGCACAAGTGCTCCTGGTGTTGGGGGAAGTGTGTTAACAGAGATTGAAGACTGATTATTATGTAGAGGGCAGTGAGTCTGAATAAAAAGGTCTTTTTCAGACTGGATAGATGTAACTAGTGGAGTGCCCAAGGACTGATCCTTAGTCCTCAATTATTTACTACCTGTATTAATGATTGGGACAAGGGACAAAGTGTAATACATCAAAGTTTGCTGATGAGGTGAGAGGGAATGCTGCAATGAGGATGCTGCAATAGGGTTTAAATAGGTTGAGTGCATCGGCAAAAACTTGGCAAATAGAGTCTAACGTAGGAACATGTAAAGTCATGCACTTTGGTAGGAGGAATCAAAAGGCAGACAACTATCCAAATGGACAGAGATCGCAATTGAGTAAACTATGGATGTATTGTTACACTTATACAAGTTGGTAATGAAGCTGCACCTGGAGTACTGTGTACAGTTTTGGTCTGCTGCATACTAGCACTGGAGACAGTCCAGATGAGATTCACAAAGCTAATTCCTGGGTTAAAAGACTTGTCCTTTCAAAAACTGTATTCTTTGGAGTTTAGAAGAATGAGGAGTGATCTTATTGAAACATAAAAGATACTAAGAGGACATTTCAAGATAGAGTTTAAAATGTTTTCACAACAAGATAAGGGATAGTTATTTAAAAGTGAGGCATGCAGCAATTTTTTTCTTAGAGGCTAGTGAATCTCTGGAATCCTCTTCTCTGGGGGGATGTGGAGGCTGGTTCACTGGAGGTATTTAAAGAGGAGGTAGATAAATTTATGAAAGATCAAGGAATTGAGGACAATGGGAAAACTAGCACAGAAGAGTTAAAGCCTGGGGCAGATCAGCGATGATTATGTTAAATACTAGGGCTGTGGACTACTCCTGGTCCTATTTTCTCGCATATAGAACATAGAACAGTACAACACAGGAACAGGCCCTTTGGCCCACAATGTCTGTGCCGAACATGATGCTGAATTAAACTAAATCTCTTCTGCCTGTACATGATCCATATCCCTCCATTCACTGCATATTTATGGTCTATTTAACAGTTTCTTAAACGCCACTATCGTATCTGCTTCCACCACTACTCCTGGCAGCCCGTTCCTGACATCTACCACTCTCTGTGTTAAAAGTCTTGCCCTGCACATCTCCTTTAAACTTTTCCTCTCTCACCTTTAGGTCCTCTAGTACTTGACATTTCTACCCTGGGAAAAAGATTCTGAACTATCTACCCTATCTATGCTTCTCATAACTTTATAAACTTCTATCAAGTCTCCCTTCAGCTTCCAGCAGTCTAGAGAAAACAACCCAAGTTTGTCCAACCTCTCCTTATAGTTTATACCCTCTAATTCATGCAGCATCCTGGTAAAGCACCCTTTCCAAAGCCTCCACATCCTCCCTCTAATGGGGTGACCAGAACTGCACACAGTACTCCAAGTGTGGTCTAACCAAAGTTTTATGCAGCAGCAACATGACTTCCTTAATCTTATACTCAGTGCCCCAACCAATAAAGTATTCTTGGGTGACAGGGACTGCTTTTTCCAATAAGGTAATGTTTGATTAGTCACTTATATCTGGCCTTGAACACTATTAAAATGAATAGTGAATTACTTAAATGCCACCAACAGGTATTTTTGTTCATGATTGATATTTGGAAATAAAGATCCTGTTAAACTTGTAAAATATTAATTCTGGTTTTCAATAAATCAAACTCAGAAGGTTGTTTTCTCTTTTCCACTTTATGATAAATTATTTTAGTAATTTGTTGTATGCAAGATAAATATTGTTCTATTACTCCATGTATTTTTTAATAAATTCCATCTAAGTTGTTGCAGTGGCCATTTAATTACAGTGAAGGGTCCATACAGATCTATAGGGTGAAGAAGCAAGGGACACAGAGTATTGGAAAAGGAGAGATCAGGTGATGTTTTCTTTACTTTTAGCCATAAACTTCTTTGGATAGTATTCAGTTTGAGATCTAAACCTATATTAGCATTTCCCTCACACACAAAAAAATGCCTTTGGATCCAGATCCGGCTTTATATAAAAGGCGAGTTGAAATTAAAACTAAATATGATCTTCTTTTAACTTATCCAATTGAAAGTCAACTTTTAAAAGATAAAAGTCAATTTTACATTCATGGAGATAAAACAGGTAAATTACTGGCTAACCAATTAAAGATTTCCAGAGCTAGACGACAAATTAAAGAAATTTCGAAAGCCAACGGTGAGAGGACAACTGATCTTTTAGAAATAGATGATACTTTTAGAGAATTCTATTCTAAACTTTACATTTCTAATTTTCCGAAAGATAATACTGTAATGGATCATTGCTTTGACGAATTAAATGTTCCTACACTTTCCACTGAAAATCGAAAGCAGTTGGATCAATCTATTACATATGAGGAAATCATCGAGGTTGTGCGATCTTTACATTCTGGAAAGACTCCGGGTCCGGATGGATTTCCCGGAGAATTTTATAAGGCCTTTTCCTCTTTACTTATACCTCATTTATGTGCTGTCTTTTTGGATTCTTTTAAATTGGGTAAATTACCACAATCTTTTTATGAAGCTTCTATTTCACTTATTCTTAAGAAAAATAAGAACCCAACAGAATACGCTTCATATAGACCAATTTTGCTACTTAATGTGGATGTTAAAATTTTATCTAAAGTTCTAGCTCATAGATTAGAAGATATTTTACCTTCAATTATATCCGATGATCAGACTGGTTTTATTAAAAATCGATATTCTCATTTTAATATTCGTTGTTTATTGATTATTTATTCTCCCTCTAAAGAAATATCAGAATGTGTGATATCTTTAGATGCTGAGAAGGCCTTTGATTGGATTGAATGGAATTACTTATTTAAAACTTTAGAGAAATTTAATTTTGGGCCTGATTTTATCCAATGGATTAAATTACTTTATTTATCCCCTTCTGCTTGAATTCTTACTAATTTTCAAAATTCTAAACCTTTTAAACTTCAACGTGGAACCAGACAGGGATGTCCTTTGAGCCCTTTGCTCTTTGATTTGGCCTTAGAACCTTTAGCTATTTCTTTCTGAGAATCTAGAGATATCTTTGCTATCTCCAGAAGAGGTATTAACCATGAAGTTTCTCTATATGTTGATGATTTATTACTCTTTATATCTAATGGTGAAGCCTCCTTACCTCCTATGCTTTCTTTACTTTCTCGCTTTAGTCATTTTTCAGGCTACAAATTGAACTTATACAAGAGTGAATTTTTTCCTCTGAATAATTTGGTACCATTTGATATTAATATTCCTTTTAAAATTGTAAGAAATCATTTTATCTATTTGGGAGTGTCAATTACTAAAAATTATAAGCATTTATTTAAAGAAATTTTTTTTACCTTATTACACTATGTGAAAAGGGTCTTATCAAGTTGGTCTCCCCTTTCTATATCATTGATTGGCCGAATTAATGTTATTAAAATGAATATTTATATATCTATTTCAGGCTTTACCTGTTTTTATTCCTAAATCTTTCTTTGACTCTCTTGAGTCAATTATATCTTCTTACATATGGAATAATAAACATCCTAGATTAAATAAAGTTCACTTTCAGAAGGTTAAAAAGAATGGAGTTTTAGCCTTACCTAATTTTAGATTTTATTACTGGGCAGTCAATATACGAAATCTTACGTTTTGGTTATATTACATTAATCAAGAGGCTTGTCCAGTATGGGTCCCTACGGAAATTAACTGTTAAAAAATGTTCTATTATTTCTCTGCTTGGTTCTCCACTTCCTTTATCATTAATTAAACTAACAGATAATTTAGTAGTTAAACATACCTTGAGGATTTGGTTTCAATTTAGAAAATATTTTGGTTTATTGAGTTTTTCTTTGTCCAGTCCCATTTTCTCTAATTACTTTTTTAAACCTTCTATGACTGATGTAGTTTTTAAAGAGTGGGACAAATTAGGTATTACTTATTTTCAAGATCTGTTTGTTGGAGGAAATCTTTCTTCATTTGAACAATTGTCTACCAAGTATAATTTACCAAAATCTCATTTTTTTAGAGATTTACAAATTAGAGATTTTTTTCGATCTCAATTACATTCTTTTCCTTTGTGTCCCAATAAGAATTTATTAGATGTAATTTTTAAGATGGAACCCTTTCAGGATGGCTCAATATCTAATATTTATGACAGATTACTAGGAATGAGTAAGGTGCCACTAGATAAAATTAAAAACGCTTGGGAACAAGATTTGCAGATGTCAATTTCTGAGGAAACTTGGAATGAAATTTTCAAGTTGGTTAATACTTCATCATTATGTGCCCGTCATTCTTTCCTTCAATTTAAAGTGGTCCATAGAGCTCACTTGTCTAAAGATAAACTATCCCGTTTTTATTCTGATATATCTCCTTACTGTGATAAATGCAATAACGTAGTGGCTTCCTTAATTCACATGTTTTGGACTTGTCAGAGTCTTAAAAAATATTGGACAGAGGTCTTACATACTTTTTCTGTACTTATTAAAATAAATTTTAAACTTAATCCTTTGACTGCACTATTTGGGATTGTTGGAGAAAAAGATAGAACTTTGAAGGCTTCTGATTTACATATTCTGGCTTTTATTTCTCTTATAGCCAGGAGAGTCGTATTGCTTAAATGGAAGGAAGCTACTGCACCTACGCATGTTCAATGGTTACGGGATGTTATGTCATACTTGAATCTAGAGAAGATTCGCTGTTCAGTTTTTGAATCTAACCTAGACTTTCAAACCCTGTGGGGACCCTTTTTGAATTATTTTCAAAATCTCTGATTTGGGGACTAAGATGCAGATATTGGCTGACACTGTTGTTTTTTAAGGTTTTTCCTTGCTGTTTCTTCTATCTAACAGCTTCGGGTTTTGGTAGTGGGGGTAGATTTTTTTTGTAATAAAATATTTCAATTTTTTCTTTCCTTATTAACTAACTACTATATGTGATTATTGATTTAGAGTATTGTAATCCTAAGTACAATTTAATACAATGTATTCAGTAGTATTTTTACTTTCTTTTTTGATGCATGTACTCTGTATTTTTTTCATGGATTTAATAAAAATATTGTAAAGAAAAAAATGCTAGTTTTCTTCTCCACAATATTCAGAATAAAAACCTATGGTGCCAGTCATCACCATTTCTGCAAAATCTAAGAACCAAGGTTCAAAGATATTCCTTGAAAAACACTATGTGTCTGGAGGAACTCAGCAAGCCAACTGAGTTCCTCCAGCATCATAGTATTTTTCATCTAGATTCCAGCATCTGCAGTCCTTTAAGGATATCCCTTGACAGATAATTACAAGGAATAAAGCACAGATGCCATTGCTGCACTGACATAGCCAAGCAGGTAACTATGTTGTTGGTGCAAACAACCAATCTCATATTACAGACAAGTAAACCACCCACATAAACAGAATATGCAAATACCATTTTCAATTAATTCAATTATAAACTTGCAGTTGTTTGCTCTTGTAAGATGCTTTAGAAACATCAAGGATACTCGAGTATTGAACTCCATTTACACGAGAAGTCAGGTAACTCTGCATGTGCCTCATAAATCAGACATGGCTTGCTTTAAATGGGAGCCAAGTTATGATGTTTGAAAGGTACCAACGATGCCAGGTCATACCATGATACAGGTCATGATAGTTCATTAATTACTGGAAAATTTAAAATGTTCAAAGTACTAATAATGGTACTGTCAAATGAAGGAAACATGATGCAGAATTAATTCTGCTTTATTGTATCCAAAAATGGCTTTAGATTTGAAACATTTCATTTCTACTTCAGAATGCAGCCATATTTTTAGAGACACAAGAGATTGCAGATGCTGGAATCTGGAGCAATAATCGGCTGGAGGAACTCAGCAGGTTGGGCAGCATCTGTGTAGACCATACCATAAGACATAGGAGCAGAATTAGCCCATTCAGCCCATCGAGTCTGCTCTGCCATTCGATCATGGCTGATTTAAATTTCCCTCTCAACCCCATTCTCCTGCCTTCTCTCTGTAACCTTTGACTCCCCTGCTAATCAAGAACCTATCAACCTCCGCTTTAAATATACCCAGTGACTTGGCCTCCACAGCTGTCTATGGCAATCAATTCCACAGATTCACCACTCTCTGGCTAAAGAAATTCCTACTCATCTCTATTCTAAAGGGATGTCCTTCTATTCTGAGGCTGTGCCCCCTGGTCCTAGACTCTCCCACTACTGGAAACATCCTCCTCATGTCCACTCTATCCAGGCCTTTCAATACTCGGTAGGTTTCAATGAGATACCCCTTCAACCATGTAAACTCCAGCAAGTACAGACCCAGAACCATCAAATGCTCCTCATATGTTAACCCTTTCATTCCCGGGATCATTCTGGACCCTCTCCAATGCCAGCACATCCTTCCTTAGATATGGGGCCCAAAACTGCACACAATACTCCAAATGTGGTCTGACCAATGCCTTATAAAGCCTCAGCATTACATCTTTGCTTTTATATTCTAGTCCTCTTGAAATGAATGCTAATGTTGCACTTGCCTTCCTTACTACCGACTCAACCTACAAGTTAACCTTTAGGGAATGCTGCACTAGGACTCCCAAGTCCCTTTGCACCTCCAATTTCTGAATTCCTTCCCCATTTAGAAAATAGTCTATGCCTCTATTCCTTCTACCAAAGTGCATGACCATACACTTCCCCACGCTGTATTCCATCTGCCACTTCTTTGCCCATTCTTCCAACCTGTCCAAGTCCTTCTGCAGATTCCCTGCTTCCTCAACACTACCTGCCCCTCCAACTATCTTTGTATCATCCACAAGCTTGGCCACAAAGCCCTCAATTCTGTCATCCAGATCATTAACACATAACGTGAAAAGTAGTGGACCCAACACTGACCCTGCAGAACACCACTAGTCACCGGCAGCCAACCAGGAAAGGCTCCCTTTATTCCCACTCTTTGCCTTCTGCCAGTCAGCCAATCTTCTATCCATTCTAGTACCTTTCCTTAATACCATGGGCTCCTATCTTGTTTAGCAGCCTCATGCGTGGCACCTTGTCAGAGGCCTTCTGAAAATCCAAGTAAACAACATCCACTGACTCTCCTTTGTCTATCCTGCCTGTAACTTCCTCAAAGAATTCCAACAGATTTGTCAGGCAAGATCTCCCCTTAAGGAAACCATGCTGACTTTGGCCTATTTTATTAAGAGCTTCCAAGTACCCTGAAACCTCATCCTTAATAATGGACTCTAACATCTTACCAACCACTGAAGTCAGGATAATTGGCCTATAATTTCCTATCTCCTGCCTCCCGCCTCCCTCCCTTCTTAAAGAGTGGAGTGCCATTTGTGATTTTCCAGTCCTCCAGAACCATTCCTGACTCTAGTGATTCTTGAAAGATCACTACTAATGCCTCCACAATCTCTTTAGCTACCTCTTTCAGAACCCTGGGGAGTTGTCCATCTGGTCCAGGTGACTTATCTGGCTTCAGACCTTTCAGTTTCCCAAGCACCTTCTCCTTAGTAATAGCGACTACACTCACTTCTGCCCTCTGACTCTCTTGAATTTCTGGCACGTTGCTGGTGTCTTCCACAGTGAAGACTGACGCAAGATACTTATTCAGTTCATCCGTCATTTCTTTGTTCCCCATTACTATCTCTCCGGCATCATTTTCCAGCGGCCCGATGTCCACTCTTGCCTCTTTTTTACTCTTTATATATCTGAAAAAACTTTTGGTATCCTCTTTTATATTATTGGCTAGCTTACCTTCATATTTCATCTTTTCTCCCCTTAGTGCTTTTTAAGCTGCCTTCTGTTGGTTTCTGAAAAGCTTCCCAAATCCTCGAGCTTCTCACTAATTTTTGCAATATTGCATGCCCTCTCTTTTGCTTTTATGCTCTCTTTGACTTCCCTTGCCTCATCTTCCCTTTAGAATGCTGCTTCTTCTTTGGGATGAACTGATCCAATCTTCCAAATTGCTCCCAGAAACTCCTGCCATCACTGCTCTACCATCAGCCCTGCTAGGGTCCCCTTCCAACCAACTTTGGCCAGCTCCTCTCTCATGACTCTGTAGTTACCTTTACTCAACTGTAATACCGATACATCTGATTTCAGCTTCTCCCTCTCAAACTGCAGGGTGAATTCTATCATATTATGATCACTGCCTCTTAAGGGTTCCTTTACCTTAAGCATAGGGTTGAAACCTTGATGCAGGGTTTCAACCTGAAAAGTTGACAATTTCCCCCCCCCTCCTCCTCCCCCCGATGCTACTTGACCCGCTGAGGTCCTCCAGCAGATTATTTTAAGATTTATTAGTCGCATGTACATCGAAACACACAGTGAAATGCAGCCATATTTTACGTTTTTCTAAATTAGTCCAGTGCCCTGGCTTTAGTTAAAAAGCCAAAATCTACAGATGTTGTAAATTTGAAATATAAACAGGAATTGCTGGAAATACTCCACAGGTCAGGCAGCACTTGTGGAACTACTAATGTTGTTCTTGTCTCCGCAGATGCCGCTGGCCTGCTGAGTATTTTCCAGCTCTTTTTCTGGTTTTAGTGTTGCTTTAATCATTCTTCTTAGCAACTTGTTCCAGCTATTGATCACACCATGTAAAGAAATACTTATTTGATACGTGAACTCCACTCATTATACCCTAAACCTTCTCTCAGTCAGTGCTTGAACGTGTGCTTCAGATTTCTTTTCTCTATTTCATTAATTATCTCACATAACTATACGAGGTCATCTGAGAAATTAATTTGCAAAGCTTGAGGATCCATATCCATATTCATAAACCTTTTCTCTGACCCTGCAGATCTCCTCTATACCACCTTTACAACAACCTTCTTTTGTAGATTAATGGCAGGCAATGTAAAACCATAGAGGAATTTAAACTAAGTATTACTTTAACATAATGTCTTTAATGTAGCAATCATCCCAGACATTTCACAGCAACATCATCAAAAAAAATGGATGAACCAAGGAAGTTAGTGTGAATGTTAATCAAATACTTCATCAAAGAGATAGGTTTTAAAGCAGGACTGAGGTGGTAAAGGGATTAGAGAAGGAATTCTATGCAGTTTGGTGGCATATTTAACTTCTAGCTGAGTTCTGACCAGACCATGCTATAACTAAAGCTGCTTATTTCCATTTTAGTAATGTTGCCCAAATGCCATGCTGGCTCATCTGCTGCTGAGGTCCTCTTCAATGTTTGTGGCCTCCTGACACAACCATTCTAACCCATTCCTGATTGGCCTTCTTTATTCTACATGCCATAAACTTATCACCCAAACCTAAACTGTCCAAATCCTGACTTCTATTTGCTTAGAGGTCCTGTGCACAATGACTGAATTAGGTTCCTGATTTGGTAATGCCTTGATTTAAAAAGTCTCATCCTAGTTTTCAAATCCATTCACAATCCCTCCCCTTCTCTGTAATCCCTAACCAGCCCTATTAACACTCACTTCTCCCATCTTCTGGATGCCTGCATTCCTCTAATTCTGGCCTCTTGTTCAGTCCCAAAATTGCTCCAGAAATATTAGTCAGGCTTTTGGCTTAATACACACACACCCACACACACAAACACACACCCACCCACCCCTTAAAACCCTCCTCTTTGATCAATTTTTTTGCTCACTTGACTCAATACACCTTTATTTGGCTCACTGTAGAAACATCTTGAATGTAAAATTGACAATGTTAAATGATGGACATCAATGGAAGCTGCTGTAAAGCCTACTTATTCCCTGCACTCCATTCCATGTTGCTTGCTGATGTCTTGGTCTATTTAGCACAGGTAAAATGTTATGATGAAACAAGACTTAGATTTTTAACATAATTATGGAAGGGCTGCATTAAAAAGAGATTTTGAATTACATGCTAATTGTGGAATAGCTACTAAACTGATTAGTTATCAGTGCTGTCTGTCTCGAGCAAAACATTTGCATCACTCTCCACAGAAGTCAATTGCACAGAAATTCTGTAACCAAGTCTTATTTAGCTAAATAGGTAACCAACCAGAGGCAAAATTCCTAGAGGAAACTATAAATGTCTCTTCCGTTATTACTCAATCCTTGCAATTTATATTCCTCACAGATTAATTGGTATTGGTTTATTATTGTCACTTGTACCGAGGTACAGTGAAAAACTTGTCTTGCATACTGTTCGTACAGATCAATTCATTACACAGTGCAGATACATTGAGTTAGTACAGAGTGCATTGAGGTAGTACAAGTAAAAAAAATAGAATACAGAGTAAAGTGTCAAGCTACAAGGAAGTACATTGCAGGTAGACAATAAGGTGCAAGGTCACAACAAGGTAAATTGTGAGGTCAAGAGTCCATCTCAACATATAAGGGAACCGTTCAATAGTCATATCACAGTGGTGTAGAAGCTGTCCTTGAGCCTGATGGTATGTGCCCTCAGGCTCTTGTCTTCTGCCTGATGGGAGAGGAGAGAGAATGACCCAAGTGGGTGGGGTCTTTGATTATAATTACATTCTGATGCACATTTGCTCATCAATCTGTTCTTAGATCCTTCAATTTGTCCACATATATAAACAGTATTACCTGAACAAAGTCAAATGGAGTATTATTGGTTCATTTTCATACTCTGCTTCAGGCCTACTACTTTGTAGTAGAGAGAAAAAACACTCTACTATGTAAATTGAAGGACAATAGGTTTTCACTTAGTACAATAACAAGTTAAATATTTAATTAACGAGCATTCTAACCACACCTTAAAATGATCCATTCTCTTTCATTTGGAGTGTTTTTCCATTTTTCAAAGAAAGACTGGAACTTTAGATAAATTAAACTAAATAGACCATCAACAGATCATAGGAGGGAAACTCAGAAGTATAACAGAATGCCTTCAATATCCACTTAAAAGAAAGATACCACACTGAATGCAAAACCAGGCATCCTCCTGGCTGCTACACTGGGGTGAAACAGGTGAGAGTGTAAAGGAATTTAAGTAGAGTTTGCTGTGAAGAAAATGTTAGTGGGATATTTTTGATCTCGAGAGTGATCCTGCAAGTGAGTGGTTTGGTAAAGATTGGGGGTCCAACTGCACATGATGGGATCTAACTAAATCTGTTGGATAGTAAAACCAGTGTGCCAGACATGTTACGAGTTGACTAATGAAGTCCCTTAAAGAACAGGCAACCAAGAGTAGAGATAAAGGTGTCAATGGGGTCAAAGTCATCAAAAGTGGAGGGCAACTGAGCAGATCAACAGCCATAGTAATATACAGACTAACAGAGGGCCAAAGACTAAACAGTTAAGAAAGCCCTGTTGTTAAGTATCTGAAGTTGGTTTGCAAGGTGTAGGAAATACGGATGGTGCTGGATGAAGGGACATGTTTGGATGTTATCAAGACCATGAAATGACAGCATTAAGAAATAGCAATAGAAAGCTTATAGGGAGGAAGATATTCAGTGTGGTAAAGATTGGAGCAGGGGCAAGGTAGATTGAGATGGAGGCTTAAAGGCAAATGTAGATTCTATGGCAAATAATTATAGATGGAAGAACACAACATCTAGGACAGCAACCACCTAAATAAACAAAATATTTGCTGTGCCTTATGTCTATTCTGGTTTTGAATAGTTTATACAATTTGAAACATTTTTCATGATTTTTTAAAAAATATAAAAGATGGATTGATGTACAAATATGCATCAACTTTGATTTTCTTTCGAGTAGACATGTAAACAACTTGTTCATCCATGGACAGCAAGTCATTATTAGATTTCCCCCAAAAAAAACAGATGATTTCAAACAAAGGGAAAATTATGGCTGTAAAGACATTGCAGCTGTCTGCTGAAAATATTCATAATGTACTTAACTATGAATTAATGTGACCTCTAGGCTTCTAATCTGCAACTATTACTGATAGTTAATTACTGATCACTGGATCGAAAGCTACTGCGTATGTCAAATCTGTGCCTGATGCTGCTGCTGCAAGTTTCTCATTGTACCTGTACCTCACCGTACTTGTGCACATGACAATAAACTCAACTGGAGACTTGTACTCAAAATCAAAAATGTCTTTTTTCCCCAAAAACTGGGGTATGGTTTCCCCATGATTTACTGAATCATAACACATCCATGAAAAATGGCTGGGATTTTGTCAACAATTAAGAATAGGTTGTAGAAGAAAGGCAACACCCAATTAATAATCAGAAAAGAACAAATACATTACAAAATATTTTTATTTTCAGAGTTCATTCTTGTTACCTTTAGCCCTGGGTTAGGTTCAACAGAACAAACGTTAAGATGTAACAAATGGTTATACCATAGAATGAAGATCAGGTGTAATCCCTTCTGACAAAAATCTTTAGAGAGGAAGAGACCATGCATCAATTGTATTGGTTCTAATGACAAGCAGTAGTCTAGAGAATTTTCATTCCTCAATAACAGAATAGCATACATTTAAGGAAAATACTTAAGACACCAGGTCAACCAGTATTGATTATTCAAAGACAGGCTAACATTTCAGCTGCAGGACTCATTCTTTTTTCAGTTTCTGATATTTATAATTTAAGCTATAATTTTACTCCACTTTTACATAAATGAGAGTGATTTCAATAAACTACATTCAGTTATATTGATTTGACTATTAAGAATAATCAAGTAGAAGAGTGGTGACCACCTCAAAATATTTCACACAGTTTTAACTTTGTGCTAGGTGCAGCACAACTTGTGCCTATAAACACTCTTGTGGACATTGCCCAAAAAAAAAATCAACATTTTCTCTTGGGTGAGATTTCATTATTTTAATTGTTTGTGTTTTAGGCATTTAAAAAACTCCAGCAAAAGTGTTTCCAGTGATAAGCCATTCTCCTAGATAAGCGTCCACACCAAGCACGTCAAAATTATGTTTTCACATATCAATTTCTTGAGTGGAAAAAACAGTGACAAGTTTAATTTTCCACTTAGTAATCACATTACAAGATAAATATCTTGAAACTCAAAAAAGGTACTGGTCCCTCAAGCAATTGTCAAAAGCAAAAGGGGTTTTATGGCAGGCCAAAAATCTTCCAATTTAAGATGTCTATGTTTTTGCTTCCAGCAGACTTCACATGAAATCATCAGAGTCATAACCACAATCCTACAGAAAGAGGAAAGTCAGACAAATTATTATTTTGTTTACCGAGAAGTCATTTCAAATTGAATTTTCTATTTTCAATGTCAGTTTTGCAGGTTCAAGTGGCAGAAATCGGAGGAAGAAATACTTGAAAAGTTGGCAAGGAAATATAACTCTGGCTCCTGGCATCAAAATCTGGACCACGTTGGTGGCAAGTGGATTTTGAGCTCATCCTTTGAATAATAGGATATATTGGCAGTTAAGATATACAGGGAAATGCTGAAATTTTCATACACCTGGAATTAATAACTGCAGCACCACTTCGGCATTAGTTGTAGGACAACTGTACACCTTATAATTCAGCAATGGGAAGGGCAAAGTTTTTATAACAAAAAGGGGTATCCTGGACAATTTTCATTCCTCAATGACTGCAATAAGCATTCGCATCTCACTAGATATAATTTTAAGCATCACCACCATTCTTTCCAAGTCATTCCATTCAAGACATTCTTGCACAAAATCTATATCATCTCTTCAAGATTGCTCTTGAGTAGCAGTCTTTCAGATGAGACTCCAAACTCAGTCTGGCCTTTAAATGGATGCAAAAGATCCCATGGGACTTTTTTTAAAAAAGCAAGGGAATTCACTGTAGCGTCCCCATCAACATTTATCCCTCAACTCATTTGCATTGCTGTTTGTAGGGCCTTACTCCATGTACAAATTGGCTGCCATGTATGCTCTATTACAAAAGGGGCTACTTTATCATCTGCGAAACATCAAGATTTTCTGAGGTCATGAAAAAGCACTGGACCAGATCATTCCAACCATCAGATCTCTGTGGAATTGTTGGCTGGCAGTAATGCATGGGTCAGCTCATTCCCAACTTCTTTCCTGTACGCGGCAATGCAGAAATCAGGAAGGAGTTTGATCTGCATATGATCTTCCATTCCACCACTGGGCTCAGCATCAGGTCTAGCGGATCAACACGAATGTACTGAACTGAGAGGTCTGATGTACTTTGCATCTGGCCCCTCTATTTTAAATATAGCAAAACTGCATTCATTTGTGTGGGTCACCTGAAAAAGAGCAGGAACTTTTGCACTTAACTTAGCTTTAAAGTTTTGAATTAATTTTTTGGAACTCAAAGGTGTTAAACAAATTTAATATTTTAAAATTACTTCAACCTTTCCAATAGTTTTTAAATATCTCTGGAGACAAAATTGTTTTAAAAAGGCGTTTTATTGCAGGGGCTTCTCAGGATCCATCGCCCAAAGCCTAGTAAACAACCTCATTTGGACCCGTGGGGCCATAAAAAAAACGAGAGTAGTGGCTGGATCGAACAAGGTACAGCCCATTATATAAATACAAATCCGTCTTTTTCTTTCTTAACCAGACCCAGCATTTAACCTTGGCAAATATAAATTTGGCACATTTAGTCCATTTTGTAGTTCCAACAAACATGACCTTTAACAAATGAATGAGTTGTATAGGAAAATAAAACACATTCATTTCGACTATATTAACAACAAGAGAACAAAATTAGTTCTGGGCCATAGTTTGGCACTATAGTCTTTAACATCCAATTACTTTTCCTTACCTGATTGCTACTCATGTTTTCAGATTTCATAAGACTAGAATAGCACCTAAGGAGTTAATACAGACAATTTAAACTTAATTAACTTTTCAGCTGCAAGTTAGTGCTAGAGCTCAAGCATCACAAAGTCTACTTATAATTCCCCAGTCAAACACCCTTGTTTTATAACTTCATCATAGTTTTCTATGTTCATTGAACCCAATAGCAATATTGTTTTATTTTCTACGTGATCTTATAATCAATTGTGATTATGGACAAATATCTTTATCACAGTTTATTTCCAGTTAGTTCAAACTATCCATTATTGCTCTACACTTCTTGAACACTTTGAAAATCTCCTCATCACAACCATTTGGATGGTCTACAATATACATCTAACTCTGGATTATTTTCTTGTGTTTCTTAACTTTATTTATGCAGATTCCAGTTTCAGCACAATTCTAGCTACAAGTGATTCTGTATACCATTAACCATTGTGCTTTTTGCTCTTTCCTGAAAAAGTTATAACCAAACTTGTTGAAAATGTAGCCACATTTCTGTTGATGTATCTACCATATTACAACTTCCTATATACATTTTCTATTTTATTCTGAATGATGGCTGCATTCACATACTCACCACATAATACTGATAAACTCTGAAAGTTTACGATTTAAAAAAATCCTGCATCTTTTTCTCTCTATAAAACTTCCCTTTTCTCCATCTTGTTTTCTATTCTTTATATTAGTTTAAATTTCCCTCCAATCTTACACTTCCTAGCAACAATACTGATCCTACTATTACCTAGAAGATGCAGCTAATATTATTCCACTAATTCAGCCAATACATTACGCCGATTCAATGCTAATTTGATGAATGCAAAGAATGAATCTCTCAAAGTACAGTTACGTACAGTAAAGACAATACAAGCTCTTGTCCACTAAGCCCACACAAACCTAAGGTCTTCCATTTCTTTTCGCCTTTTTATCTCCTCTTTTTCCTTTCGTTTCATTTCCTGAATTTGTGCTTTTCTCTCATTCTGCTCTTCGCGGTCTCTGGATTCCTTTTCAGCTGCCAAATCTGGGAAGCGTTCATTTTTGGTTTTCTCCAACCGGTTTAAAATTTCATTTATCTTTTTCTCCACTGCAATTACCTTTACCTAAAAGTAAACATGTAATTGCATAAATAATTTAAAAAAATTACTCCCTTGAATATAAATAGGAGCAAGCCATTCAGCTCTGCTCCATCATTCAATAAGCTTGCTGATTTTTTTTTACACCACTTTCCTGAACATACCCCATGACTCCTTAGTACCTAAAAACCTATCGATGTCTTAAATATACTCAGCCACTTAAATTAAACTTGATATTACTATTTCAACATTAACTATAATTCCATGACCATTCAATTTAGAAATTAAGTGCAATTCTAACTTGTATATTAAAAAAAATGTTCTTGTTAACATAAGTAAAATGGACACAAAATAAATAATTCAATAGAACAGTTTTGTTTGTTAGTTTCTAATTCCTAGTTTCAGAATTCCATATCAAAAGATGTAGACAACAAACTTTAAAACAGCAGTTATGTTCGGTTTACTATTTCTTTAAATGTTATGACTAATAAATCAATAGTCAAGCAGGGCTTTAGCATTAGTTCCTGTCATAATTACCTCTTTTTGCCTGTGAAATCCTATTTGTCCCACATCCATGTCACCAGTCTTCTTTAGATTAGACCACGGTGTATACACAACATTTATATTATTCATCTTGCATCCTAATAAAATAAAATGCAATGATTGATACATGCAAAAAAATGAGTAACAGTAATACATCATTTATACATTAGTAAGAAATCACCTTCGTGACTAAGCAATAAGCTTAACCAGTTCAGTGATTCAGAACAGCAAGTTCATCATCAACCAATAAAGGAGGAAATGATTGACCAAGAATAATTTAAAGACTGATCATCTTGGGATCATATCCTTGCTGTAACTTTTTCTCTCAGTACAAATGAATTGTAATATTACACTTACAATATTAATTCTCTGTGGAAATAGTTCTAATCCCATGTCTACCCAGTTAATTTATCTTGCCATGTCTTTTTCTTCAATGAGTAATTTAACCAATTGTCACTTAGATATGGTCTTTGTTATAATGAAGATTTATGAATGAAAAACTGCTAGACAGCTGCATGGTTGCTGTGAATTTGGACTTTTAAAAAATTGTTTTAGGTACTACATTATATCTCCTAGTAAAATTTTAAAGGATAGCGATGAGTAGGACAGAAGAAAGCACAATTCTGAAGTTTGCAGAAGACCGCATATTAAATAGCGAGAATGGTACCAGGAGTTTTTTTTTAAATGTATTTTTTGGAATGCAAGTGTTGCAGGCATAGTCAGCATTTATTTCCCATATCTAATTCCCCTTAAGGTAGTAGTGTGTCAGCCAACATGAAACTCTCCAGTCCTTCTCATGAAGGTACTCTCACAAAGCTGTCGGGAACAATGTTTCAGGAGTTAGGATGGTATGAGACTTAGAGGAGAATCTGTAGGTGATGGTCTTCCAATGAGCCTGCTGCATTTGTTCATGTTGGCAGTAGAAGTCACATTTTTGGAAGGTGCAGTTGGTTGAGTCAGCCAGACAGGTGAACCAGGCATACAATAGGCACCATGAAATAAATCATTTTCATTATGTTTTTAATGTTTCTATTAAAACATACTTTTAAGAAAAATGCAACAATTAATCTTACTGAACAATGACTATTGTGAAAACCCATCTGCTTCACCAATGTCCTTCAGGCAGAAAATTTGTTAGAACACAAGGACTACGAGCAGGACTAGGCCATATGGCCCTTTGAGCCTGCAATGCCATTGATCAAGATGATGGCTGATCCTCCACCTCAACACTATTTTCCAGCATGATCCCTCATTTCCCTTAATGCCCAGAAATCTGTCACTGTTTTGAATGAATTCTGGAAAAAGTTAGGTCAGGCAGCATCTATGGAAAGAAAAACAGTTGATGTTCTGGATCTGTGTCCTTTCATGAGAAGTGGGAAAGAGGAACACAAATTAATTTTCAATAGGAGAGAGGTGGGGAGGGAGATGTAGAACAAATGGTACACAAACCAAACTGGGTGACTGCTTTGGGGCACCTGCATTCAGTCTATAGGTGCAGACCCTGAGCTTTTCATTCTCATCCCATTCTCTGTCTGGCCTTCTGTACTGTTATAATGAAGCCCTGTGCAAGGTGGAAGAACAGCACACCTTCCATTTGGGTAATTTGTTGCCTTTGATATTGAATTCTACAACTTCAAGTAACTTGCTTTCTTTGTCTCTATTAAAACTGACCTGCTCTGCTGTAGTCATCCACTCTAATACTGTCTGTTTTTCTCTCTCCATTAGCATAGCCCAACATTCTCTCTCATTACCCTCATTAATGTATCCACTGGTTGAACTTGTCTACAGCTTATCCCCATGGAAACCCTGGTCTCACACTATCAGAGATATTCTCTCTGTCCTATCCATCCCTTCCCACCCTCTCCTAATTAAAACTCCCTTTTTCAGTTCTGACAAAAGGTCTTTGACCTGAAATGTTGATTTTGTTTCTCTTCCCAGAGATACTGCTTGACCTGCTGAGTGTTTCCAATATTTTCTGTTTTTAGTTCAGGTTTCCAGCATCTGATTTTTTTTTTAAGCCAACAAGCAACAGAGGGGCTGTAAGCCCAGGGGAACACCACCACTTCCATGTTCTTCTCCAAATCACTCATAAACCCAACATGGAAATATACTGCTGTTACTTCATTGTCACTGGGCCCAAATCCTGGAACTCCCTTCCTAACAGTACCTTCTCCAAAAAGACTACAGCTGTTCACAAAGTTAGCTCCTAACCACCTTCTCTAGGTGAATTAAGGATGACCAATAAATCAGACCCTGCTGGTGATGCCGATTCCAAGAGGTGATTGGATACAAGATCTTTTGCTTTGTAATGAAAGCAGCTCCATTTAATTATTACCTTGAATGCTATTGGCTTTAACTAGCTGAGCACAATCAATTAGTACTTCCTTTGGGATGGAATCAATTACTTGCCCCTAAGACACAAAAATAAAATATTTTAACATCTTGCTTCTCATTCCTCAAAAATCTTCAGTAAAGTTCCAATTCATGCTAAAGCAGAATATAAAAATAGAAGCATTGTTTACTGTAATATTACTAAATCATTGTTTGAATAAAATTATCTTCTAATGGGTTGAGCCATTAGATGAATGTTCAATGACAAATATATATTTACCTGAATGAACTACAAAGCAGTTGAAATAACTACTTTGAAGATTCTTTGATAATCCATAGATCCTTATACTACAGAAATGCTGAATTCATGTAATAGACATATTAAATTCTTATTGCCCCAATTCTACCCAGCTTGTTGAAGCAGAACTCCAGCTGGATAAGGTTCCATATGTTTTAACCATTCTTAGATAGCTAACCCAAAGGGCCCTTCTTCAAGTACAAGTTTTGAAAGCAAATGTCAAGAGATATTAAAATTAAGAACCACAGCAATGGAGTCTGATCTTTGCTCAAAAACAATACACATACTCTGACTGTTAAAAGCTAAGGGGGCAGTCATTTAAAGCTAAGCTGCATCAGAATTGCTTCGAACAGAGGTTGGCGAACCTCTGGAATTCTCTATCCCAAAAGGTTGTGGAGGCGAAGGTTGTGGGCTATTTAAAGAGGAGTTTTTGAGAGATCAGGAATTTGATGAAATTAGCACACAAAAGGAGTTGAAGCCTGGGACAGGTCAGCCACGATCACACTGAACAGCAGGTTGGGGGGGGCCAGCTGGCCTACTGCTGCTCCTATCTTTTTTATGCTTCTGCTCCTGTATTCTTGTGACCGTCCAGCTTCAGCAAATACAAATCAAAAGCAGGATCCCCCTTTTGAAGACCTGAGGCCCAGTGGTGCAACTAGGAGAGCGGCTGTCTAACAGCTCTAGCAACTTTGTTCAATCTTGAGCTCTGGTGCTGTCAGTGTTGAGTTTTGCACGTTCTCCTAGTGATTGCATGGGGTTCCTCTGGTTTCCATACCCCAAAAATGTGAGGGTTGCTAGGTTAATTGGCCACTGTAAACAGTCCCTAGCTTGTAGTGAGGTAGAATTTAGGGGCTAATTGATGGGAATGTGGGGGAAATAAAATAGGTTAGAGAAGGATTAGTGTAAAAAAAAAGAGGGTGCTTGATGGTTTGCACAGATTCGATGAGCAGAACAGTCTGTTTCTGTGCTGTATCTCTCTATGACTAAGATTAAAATCATTTCTAGCTCCCCACATTCCAAGATCAACCATGTAAATATAAACCAGAAATTAAGTCTTTCTGGTTTTCTATCTCTGTAATCCATCATTCACACAAGGTTAGTTCCTAAAAATATGAAAGAGAAAATACAATTCAGATCCAAAAGGTGAAATTCAAACATCACAGATGATACCAAACACAAATGACAGAAGTTTCAAGTAAACATTCAAAATTCTCAACTCAAAAATAAAACATCAGCACACACCTAATATATCCTATCAAAAGTTATCAAAACTTTTAAAACCTATTAAAAGTTACTGTAAAAGGATTCAGTTCTGACCATACCTTGTATAATCGAAGGTATACATGAGCTGAAGATAATTTATCTACATGAAACCTAAAAAGAAAATAAATTCAAGATATACAGCAATAATCTAAACAAGTAATACATTTGCAGATTCGAGTCACAAATATTAAGTGAAAACAAAGGATTTAATCAGCAGTAGCAAAATATTGTAATGGGAGGGATGTTTAAAATGTGTGAAATTTGGAAAGAAATAAGCAAAGTGACAGCAAAACCATATTCATTGTAGCATACCAAACATCTTCTGGCCATCCATATTTGATTAAGTCCTCATCTAAATTAAAAAACAATCGCACAGGTTTCAGAAATGAAATATTTAAAAACAGCTTATTTATTAGCCATCTACCTGATTCATTCTAATTTCTTAAATGCTATTTAAAAAATATCGATAAAATTTTTTTGAATTGGTAATCACTGCTGGATACATGGAACAGTACAGCATAGGAACAGGCTCTTTGGTCCACAATGTTTGCACTGAACACAATGGCGAATTAGACTAATCCTCTTCTGCCTGAGCATGATCCATAGCCCTCCATTCCCCGCACATTTATTTGTCTAACAGCCTCTTAAATGCCACTATCGTATCTGCTTTAACACTTCCCCTGGCAGTCTGTGCAATGCACCTACCACTGCTTGTGTAAAAAAAAAACTTGCCCCGTGCATCTCCTTTAAACTTTTCCCCTCTCACCTTAAATGCAGGTCCTCTAGTACCCTGGGAAAAAGATTATGTCCTCTAGCTCATCTACGCCTCTCAATCTTATAAGCTTCGATCAGGTCTCCCCTCAGCCTCCGATGCTCCTGAGAAAACAACCCAAGTTTGTCCAACCTCTCCTCGTACACTCACATGAACCTCTAAATTCTAAAATAATTCATCACACACCCTGTCACTAGACAATGGTGTTTAATCCTCATTTAATTTTAGGCAAAAGTCAACAAAAATTTAAAGCTTCTCAAAATGCAGCTGGAGGTTTTATATAAAATAAAAATCTGGCTCTATAAAGTGTCCTCAGTTCTCATGTATAAAATACTGCATCATTATTGTATCACATTTCAAAGATAGCACTAGACCAAATGTCAACAGAAAATAACCACCAGCACAATACTTAAATTAATCCACATGTCAGTACTTGACACGTCACTTAGACAATTTCTATTGACATAAGCAGCACAGTACCAGAAGAACAAGACTGTAATGATGTCAAACTAAACAAGAATGCAGGCAGACATAGATGGATTGTCCAAGAAGGGTAGCATGTATAAATATAGAAAATTTCAAATTCAGGATAGACAGTTGATACATGTGGTGTTTCTTCCAATATAACCAGTAAAGACATGGCATTATAACCAATGAAGTGCCTCTCCAAGGTACTTATTCAACTTGACCACAATACCCGAACTTCTGGTTTATTCTTAATCCTACAATGTCAAATATTCCAAAAACCAACCAGTCTCTCAGAAACAAAATATTTTCTTACATTCTAATATTCCCTTACTCTGCAATCTTATAAGGAATCTAGACTTAAAATTACATATTTTCTCTAGGATAGTGTAATAAAGCTAGTCTTCATTAGCCATTAAAAGAAAAGAAAGTAGTCACTTACTTTCATATTTATCTTTTCCCATATATATCGTATATGGTGAAGAACCCACTGCAACAAATTAGAAAAAATTAGTCAATTTACACAGTAATAAAAATGAATAGTTGAAAAGCACACATTTTGCAAAAGTGGAAAAAGCCACACTTATTAATTTCAAAAGATTAAACCATCTAACCCTGATTTTAATTATATGCATTTATATTTGTGGAGCACTATTTCAATTATGTGTTTTCCATTACCCCATGCACACTTGCCCACCAACCAACTTGATTTATAGATTAGTAATAGCAATGTGTAAAATGAGGCCCAGACATATTTTGGATAGACTTAAGTTCTTTTAATTCTATCTGAAGTAGTGCACTTGGCTTCTGGTTAGCTACAGCGTGTACATCAATGCAATCACAAATTCTGTGCTTACACTTTGCAGAAGTACGGAATATAATGGAGGTCAGATGGAGGCATATCTGATCGCTTGCTCTGCTGCTGGACTTACCACTGGGTCCATAGCTGGCACATTTAGGTTCATTCATTTGAATGGAATCTCTACTCTCATTAAAATATTAAAAGGTAGCTTTGTTAATATATTCATTAAAATGTTTTATGTTTTTCATTTGTCAGTTAAACACGTTTAAGTAATTTTACTATTTAATTTAATAATTTTTATTTTTCAGATACCTTTCACAACAGTGAAAAGGCCTTCTAACAGTTAGTGCTATCAGAAAGCTTTCAGGGAAGTCCATGAGTGAATCCTTAATTTTACCTCTTGTGGCATTAACAACATACACAGACATCTCTACTTCACAGTACAACCACAGCAGTGACCCAGACGGTGAATGGGAACCATGCAGCAGTAATGCGAGTGCATCTCAAGGTCTGGGATAGGGGTGACTGTAAGGCATGGGCCAGTCCAGCATGATGCAGTCCATTAATTCTTTCCCTCTCTACAGAGTCTGCTCGAGCTCCTGAGCATTCTAGCATTTATTTTTTTTAAATAAACCAGATATGTAGTATTTTTGCTTTTGTATTTAAGTTTATTTTTCCTGATATTTTTTAACCAATAAAAGATTTTGCACTTATGGCTGCAGGTAAAAATAACAATGGGCATACTTAAGTATGAATAGATAATTCTGCACTGGTTAATACAGTCACACACACATTTTATTCTGGAAGTACTTTGTTACGGACTCAGTGAAAGTCCCTTTAAGATAGAGAGTGTGTGTGTATGTGTGTGTGGGGCGTGCTTACGTCAATAGAAGATAAAGGACGTAATGACGTTGTTGAAGAAGTCAGAAGAAGGAGAGAGAGAGAGAAGGGAGAGAGACACCAGCCTGCTTGTTTTCTCTATCGATGGATGAGAAACAATAACTGTGTTTGCCACTGAAATCCATGTATGGAAGTTGGAAGTAATCCGGTGAGTTCACTTTGTTGCTGACCTGTAGAAGGAAACAGGTATTTGTGTGTGGATGACCACGGTTCGGATGCTTTTCGGGGTGAGGAAGTCACTACCGAGTAAACACTGAAGTGTCGTTTGGGTTCCATCGTGGAACATTTGGATTTCGTATGTACTCTCTCTATGTTTTTCTACATCTACATCTTATCTTCAGACAACGGTGGTCTCACCTTATGGCTTGCGGAACTGAACTTTAAGAACCATTCCGGAACTGGGAGTTTTGGACTTTGTCACACACACACACACACGAAGAGTTTAGTTTTGGGGTTAACGTTCGAGGTTTAACATTGTTGAATTCTAACATACTAACATTTTTACTTTTATTTTACGTATTATCATAAGTAGTGATTAATAAAATAGTTTTTAACACTGAATCATGCTCAGTGTGTTTTTTTTGTTGCTGGTTCGTGACAACTTAAATGAAAACATTATTCAAATATAATTAAAAGCCTTAATCCATTTTACCAGAATAAATAATGCCTTTTCAACAGCATAATTAGTCAGTTGATTCCTAGCTAGCACTTAATACGGCAAAAAAAACAACAGCTGTTTATAATGTGCTTACAACAAAAAAAATCCTGGCTTCTGCTTTGCCGGTTAAAAGCTAATGGAGAGTTTGACTGTGCAATTCTAACTTTGGACGCAGACCACTCATACCAAACCTGATTCCACTGGAACTAGGAAAACGCCAAGTATATCTTTGCATATAAATAGTTAGTGTTAAATCCAAGCAGCTCAAAAAATGTCACTGCACCAAAATCAATGTGACAGGTTTGAGAATTAACTGCACACAATTTTTCTTATTTTTTTTAAAATAAACTGCATAATGTTAGAAATACTTCCCTGCCAAGTAATGAGACTTCAGTTTCAATCCCTGGAAGAGGACTATCTTCTTGCAAGCCCCAAAAAACTGGAATTGACTACAAATTCAATGGAACATGATAAAAAAAAGCAATCCCACGGCTCATTATCACTATTTTCCCTTAAAATTACTTTAAATATTCCTCAGTACTCTTTAATTGCATATTTATGATAGATTCAGTCCCTCATCCTTGATCTGACATTCAGTAGGACCAAATTACTTTCTTGGTAGCAAACGCCAAAGATTCACTACCATCTGGGTGAAGACTTTTTAAAAAAAACTTCAATCATGAACAGCTGGCCCCTTATTTTGAGACTGTAACCCAAGGGTCTAGACAACTCAGCCAGGAGAGACATCAACTTTGGCATTTACCCTGCTGTGTCCCTTAAGAATTTTGTATGTTTCAATGCAATCACCCCTGCCCCCCACCTTTTTCTCAACTCAACAGCAGGGGCCGAGTCTGTTTGATTTATCCTCATATAACAAACTCACCTTTCCAACAATCAATTAGTGAACCTTCACGACACTGCCTTCATCACAAGTACATCCTTTCTTAGGTATTGAGGCCACAGAGCTACAGACAATATTCCAGATAGAGTACCAACAAGATTCTCTATAACAGGTATGTGACGACTCCATTCTTGTTCTCAAATCCTCTTGAAATAAAGGTCAACAAACTGTTTGCCTTTTAATTGCTTACTGTACTTACTTTCAGTGAGTTGTGTACAAGGACACCAATACCTTTCAACCTTTAAACACATACTCAGCCCTTTCTATTTTTCAGATTCAAGAGACTGCAAATACCGGAATCTGGAGGAAAAAAACAAATTGCTGGAAGAACTTGGCAGGTCGAGCAGCATTTGTGGAGGTAAAGGAATCTACTGACATTTTTGGGTCAAGATCCTGCATCAGGATGACAGTAGAGAGGGATGGTAGCTGGTAATACAAGGGGGGGGGGGGATGGGGGGGAAAAGAAGGGTGAGACAGGGGTCAGTAGGTGATAGGATTCACTTCCCCTGGTCTGCTCATCTCTTCCTACCTACCCCATTCCCAATCCACCTATCCTCTACAAGTCTTGTCTCACCCCCTCACCCTCTCCTCTTTATGCCAGCTACCTTCACTCGACCTCTGAGTCTTGATGCAGAGTTTTGAAACAGAAACGTTAGCAAAATTCCTTTCCGTCTACAGATGCTGCTCGACCCAGAGTTCCTCCAGCAGTTTTGTTCTTTACTCCCTATTTTTCATTCAGGTTTCAGCGTTAACGTTATTGTCCCACTTTGATAAGCAGGCAAGGAAAGTTGGCTTCAGAAGGACGACCCAGAGACTTCTGGGGGCCTATAAAGCCTGGCAGCCTTCAAGTGAAGTAGCAGTGGCAGCCTTCAAGTGAAGTAGCAGTGGCAGCCAAGGGTATAACCCATTAGTTTCCACGGCCTAGGTTACAAGACTTATTGATTAATCAGAAACAAATATTTGAACTATTTAAATACTTGCAAAGATTAAAAATGTACCAAATCTTACCAGTTTACTTCGAATCTCTTGACTTCCTACATACACAAATAAAAAAGACAATAAAACGACCTTGCGTACACGCAAGGAGATGAAGAAAGATTCAATTCCAGTTACTTTAATTACAACCGGCACTAGGCCGTGTTCAGTGCCGAGCTCCTACTTGCCATTGGGGACAATCAACAAACCTTTTCTGAACCGTTTCCGACAACAGTAAAAGTCCAAGCCATCAAGTACTCACCATTACTGGTGAAATAGTAAACCATTTCCACACCAACAAAGACAAGCCTCCGTTACAGGCACCGAGTGACCAGGAAGGCGAAGGTGAACCACGTGATCACCGCAAGACAGGCTGGGACTTGTAGGAAAGTTACCCGCACGACCCAAGCGAAACAAAGCTGCTGTCGTCAATCAGATATTGTGCAGTTATTAATCTGCATTAACTGCGCATTGCTTACTGTCGTATTTACAATCGTGTGAGAGTGCTTAAAATTCTCATTACGTAACCTCTCGTTTTCTCTTATGCAATCCCGCCAGTTCAATTTTCTCAATGGTTTTCACTTCCTTGCCAATACAAATTAAAACATTTCCCGCTGCAATTAAGAGATAATTTTGCTCCGACACATGATAGTTCTTTTCTCATTTGGTTTACAGTGCTTTCGTGTTATACAGATTCTGCAGTTTTCCCTCCAACATTAGATCTCGTAGGAGAAACACAGCAGCTCGTCGGGGGCGGGACCCGAGTCTCTGACTGGCACATCGCTGGACCAATTGGTGAGGGAGAGACGCCGGGTGAGTCCAATCAGGGAGGCCCGGAGGCAGGTCGACACGGAAGGCGCGCAGCTTGAACGCGCGAATTCCGAGCTCAGGGGATGGTGACAGTTTGAAGCCGAGAGTGCGTGAACGAGGCCCGGGAGAGAGGCGCCGAGGGGCAGCAGGAACCCGGGAGGGAGGGAGAGAGGCGCCGAGGGGCAGCAGGAACCCGGGAGGGAGGGAGGGAGGGAGGGAGAGAGGCGCCGAGGGGCAGCAGGAACCCGGGAGGGAGGGAGAGAGGCGCCGAGGGGCAGCAGGAACCCGGGAGGGAGGGAGAGAGGCGCCGAGGGGCAGCAGGAACCCGGGAGGGAGGGAGAGAGGCGCCGAGGGGCAGCAGGAACCCGGGGAGGGAGGGAGAGAGGCGCCGAGGGGCAGCAGGGAACCCGGGAGGGAGGGAGAGAGGCGCCGAGGGGCAGCAGGAACCCGGGAGGGAGGGAGAGAGGCGCCGAGGGGCAGCAGGAACCCGGGAGGCGCCGAGGGGCAGCAGGAACCCGGGAGGGAGGGAGAGAGGCGCCGAGGGGCAGCAGGAACCCGGGAGGGAGGGAGGGAGGCGCCGAGGGGCACCCTGAGCCCCGGGAGGGAGAGAAGGGCAGCCGGAGCCCCAGGAGAGAGGGGCAGCGGAGTGCATCAGGAGCCCGGGGGGGAGAGAGAGAGGTGCCGAAGGGCAGCCGGAGCCCCGGGAGAGAGGGGCAGCGGAGTGCATCAGGAGCCCGGGGGGGAGAGAGAGAGAGAGGCGCCGAAGGGCATCAGGAGCCCCGGAGAGAGGGAGGGGCGCCGAAGGGCAGCCGGAGAGCGAGGCACAGAGGACAGCAGGAACCCAGCGGCCTGCCCAACGAGAAAAGCTGAGCTGGTGCAGAGAGGCGCTGAGGTGAGGTTGAGGTGAAAAGGCTGCCGTGTTTTCTGCGCTGCTGGGCCGCGTCAATGATTGGATGAAGTGTTGGGCGGGAGATGTCCGGGCGGTGACCCGGAGCCCGCCCACCTGTAGTCACAGCTTCCAGTGGGTGCTGCAACGTCTTGACGTGTTCACAGGAGCAGCTATCGTGCCGGTGCCTGACAGTTCGTATCCATTGCTGGATCTTCTGGCGTCCTTAAGCATACTACTGGTGAAAAATCTGAAATTAAATATAAACGGTTGGGAAAACTTCGACTAAACAGCATCGGTTAGGATGCTGATGGTTCTGGACCTGAAACCTTAAATCTGTTTCTCTTTCCATAGATGCTGCCTAAGTGTTTACAGTATTTTCTGTTTTTAATTGTTTTTCAACATAGTAATATATCACGGAAACGGGCCCTTTGGCCCATCTGGTCCATGCCGACCAAGACGCCCAAACAAGCTAGTCCCGTTCGTCAGCGCTCAGCCCATATCGCTCTAAACCTTTCCTATCCATATACCTGTCTTTCAAAAATTGTTATTGTACCTGTCTCAACCACTTCCTCTGGCAGCTGGTTTCACATAAATACCACCCTTTGCGTATGTGAGAAAAATGTCACCCCCTCAAGTTTCCCCTCTCACCTTAAACCAAATGCCCTCTAGTTCTTGATTCCGCAGCCCTGGGAAAAACACTGAAGTCCTACCCTGTCCAACCTCTCCCTATAAAATGCATATTTTTTTATTCATTAGCATATTTAGGAGACTTTAGGAGTTATTGAACTGGTGGGTGACCTTGTCAAGGAGTTTACCTTGATCCTTTTGGTTAACCTCTGTATTGAATATAAAACTTGCAGTTTGTTCCTGCTCTCATCCTGACTTCATACCTCATGTTAGATTTTCTCCCACTTTCATATAAACATTCTGAATTTATTAACTAGATTGCTTTGTAAGCATTTGAATCACTTTGGCATTCCCGGCATTCCCAGCCTCAAAGGGATTCTCATTTTTCTATCCACCCTGCTCTCTCCTCCCCCTCCCCCCCGCCAAAACTAACTTGTCGTCTCTCACTTCCAGTTCTGATGAAGGGTCTTCGATAAGAAACACCAACTCTTTCTCTTTCGGCAGATGTTGCCTGACTGGCTGAGTATTTGCAGCATTTTCTGATTGTATTTCTGAACTTATCTCGTCTATGAAACTGAAATCTACTCTGATGTCATTTCAATGTTTTCCCTTCCCAAGCTCCAATGACAGTTGATGTTGCAATTGATCTCCTTGTCGATTGACCCCATCACTTTCAAAATCTACATTCGTCAATTTAAAAATAAATATCCTTTGCTCAGTTCTTCACATGGAAACTTTTGTTCTTTTGCCCTCACTTTCATCTGATTCTTCCAATTCTTTAGTCACCTCTTGAAAACTTCAGGATTTGTCAGACTTAGTTTACTCATAAATCCAGTCTGGTTTGATCAACTGAAACAATGGTGTTCAGCCAATTTACACTTAATTCTGGACTCTAATAATTATCTGATTATGGATACTTCCTAGGTTTCCTCTCTCTTTGACAAAAAACGGTTAAGTGCACATATGTTCAAAAAGAAGTGAATTGAAGTGTTTGAAAAGTTATAGTTAGAGCATGATGCATTTTCTCTGATGCCTCCTATAGAATCCTGTGACTGAATCTATCCAGTCCTAGAGATCTGTCATTCTTTGTCATCATTATTTCCTCTACCATAATTTTGTTGTTCTGAGTCCCATAATGATTTAGTATTAATCTTCTCAGCATGTACCCTGCCGCAAACACTGATGCAAAACAATGATTCAACCCCCACACTTTCTCTTTGGTTACTGTCACCTTAATTGCTTTCAAGGGGGTCGCATTGATCCTGGCCCACTTTTTCCTATGTAATTGTGAATTATTTATGTGTTGATTTTGATATCCTTTGCAATTGTTTTTCATACCTTTTTGTATTTACTTTCTGGTTTGTCACCTTTGTATCTTGCTGAGTAATTATGCACAATTTTTGACTTTCTTGTATTCCTTTCTGTTAACAAGTATATCTATCAGAAAATAAAAGTAGCCACAAAGTTAACATGAGCAGCTTAGAATATCTATAAGTATAGATGGTACCCAGTGGCATTGAATGAGTTAGTGTACGTATGATAGTTGTCCCCACTGCTTCTTGTCCTCTGATTGCTTTTGATTATGTAAGGTAAGCCGTAATACAATGTTTGTTTTTAATTTTTTTCGAATTTCAAGAGAAAAATGTCTGAACTCACTCCAAGAAAGAGGAAACCTAGTTCTTCTAAACATAATTGGTAAGACCTGCCTTTTTATTTCTTTTACATTGAATATACTGCACAGAAAGAAGGCTAGCCAGCATTTATTCTCCATTCCAGCCTCTTGCTTCCTTTCCTTCATTTATCACCATTATCCAATATTTTGGACAGTGTAAGTGAGGTAATGTTCTAGAGTATGTAGATATCAAGAGAGAAGATGTGTTGGACAGATACGTCCCACGGGGCCTGACGAATATTCCCCAGGCTGCTTCGGGAGGCGAGGAAGGAGATTGCTGAATCATTGGCTAGGATCTTTGAGTCTTGTTAGTCCGTGGGGATGGTACTGGAGGATTGGAGGGTGGTGAATGTTGTCCCCTTTATTTAAAAAAGGTAGTAGGGATAGTCCAGGGAATTACAGACCAGTGAGCCTTACGTCTGTGGTGGGTAAGCTGTTAGGATTCTAAGAGATAGGATCTATGATCATTTAGAGAATCATGGACTGATTAGGGATAGCCAGCATGGATTTGTGAAGGGAAGATCTTGCCTCACCAGCTTGATAGGGTTCTTTGAGGAGGTGACCAGGAAGATTGATGAGGGTAGTGCAGTAGATGTGGTCTACATGGATTTTAGTAAGGCGTTTGACATGGTTCCACATGGTAGGCTTCTTCAGAAGGTCAGAGGCCAAGGGATCCAGGGAGGCTTGGCCATGTGGATTCAGAATTGGCTTACCTGTAGAAAGCAGAGGGTTGTGGTGGAGGGAGTGCATTCGGATTGGAGGGTTGTGACTAGTGGTGTCCCACAGGGATCGGTTTCTGGGACCCTCTACTTTTTGTGATATTTATTAACGACTTAGATGAGGGGGGTGGAAGGCTGGGTTAGCAAGCTTGCAGATGACACAAAGATCGGTGGTGTTGTGGATAGTGTGGAGGGCTGTCGAAGATTGCAAAGGGATATTGACAGGATGCAGAGCTGGCTGACAAGTGGCAGATGGAGTTCAATCTGGAGAAGTGTGAGGTGGTACACTTTGGAAGGACAAACTCCAAGGCAGAATACAAGGTAAATGGCAGGATTGTGGGCAGTGTAGAGCAGCAGAGGGATCTGGGGTTCATATCCACAGATCACTGAAAGTTGCCACGCAGGTGGATAGGGTAGTTAAGAAAGCTTATGGATGTTAGCTTTCATAAGTCGTGGGATCGGGTTTAAGAGCCGCGAAGTAATGATGCAGCTTTATAAAACTCTGGTTAGACCACACTTGGAGTACTGTGTCCAGTTTCTGGTCACCTCATTATAGGAAGGATGTGGAGGCAGTTGGAAAGGGTGCAGAGAGAGATCTACCAGGATGCTGCCTGGATTAGAGAGTATGGATTATGAGGATAGACTAAAGGAGCTAGGGCTTTACTCATTGGAGAGAAAGGGAGGATGATGGGGAGACATGCATAGAGGTATACAAAATATTAAGAGGAATAGATAGAGTGGACAGCCTGCGCCTCTTTCCAGGGCACCAATGCTCAATACAAGAGGGCATGGCTTTAAGCTAATGGGTGGAAGTTTCAAGGTGATGTCAGAGGGAGGTTTTTTCACCAAGAGTGGTTGGTGCATGGAATGCGCTGCCTGGGGTGGTGGTGGAGGCTGACACATTGGTCATGTTCAAGAGATTGTTAGATAAGTATATGGAGGAATTTAAGATAGAGGGATATGTGGGAGGAAGGTGGTAGGCAAGTCTTAGGAGTGTTTGAAGGTCAGCATAACATGGTGGGCCGAAGGGCCTGTATTGTGCTGTATTGTTCCATGGTTCTATTTCCATTAATGTATTTATATTATTTTTCTTAACTAATTAATGTGATAATGAACTCTCCATTTGTTATGTTATAGGTTCAATGTTGTCACTGCCCTTTCGTTGGTCTTTGAGTTTTCAGATGGTCACTAATATATTAAACAATGTACTCTATTTAAAAAAAGAAGGCTCGTGTTGTACCTTTCAATAGAAAAGAGATGTAGTCTTTATTTTCCCTTGTAGAAATAACTTGCAGTACTGAGGTCATTCTTATAAATCTCTTTGGCATTTTCTCCAGTGCTTCTCTATCTTTTTTTATAATTTGATAACTGCAATACACCAAGTTTAGCTTAAATGTGGTTCAGTATAAGTTAATATTGCTTTTGTGTGAACAAGTCTTCTGATTCTCTAATGAAGAGAGAAACAAGAATAATCATACCACAGAGAATTTGTGACTGGGAGTCCCCTTTGTGAGTAACCCATCACAATGAGAAATTCGTCAATGAAGTTACAATTTGAAGTTCCTGAAATTGAAAATAGGGAAACTACATTGTTTCTGGCATATCTGTTTCAGACTAAATGGAATTAGTGCACACATATTACCTTTTACCAAAGTCTCCTTTATTGATCCAGCTCATTCCCAAAAAAAGTTAAATCTTTCAGCACCTTTGAATTTTAAATTAGAACAAAATAGTGTTTCAACTGTTATTATTAACTTTGTGTGAATTGTTTCCAATACACTCTGCTACCCTGGTGAAATTATTCATCCATGAGAAAAAATTGAAAGATGTGCTGAATAGTCAGATTTATTAGAAAAGGGTAGTTTCATCTATCCTATTCAAGGAAGGTGCACCACCATCTTTACTTTCTTTGGAGGTTAAGGAGATTTGCCTTGTTACCGAACACTCTAACAAACTTCTACAGATGTACAGTTGAATTATCCTGACTGGTTACATCATGGTCTGGTACGGAAAATTTAAATGCGCAGGAACATAAGCTGCAGAGAGTAGTGGACTCAGCCCAATACATCATGGGCCCATCCCTCCACACTATCGGTAGTATCTATAGGAGCAAAAAGGCAACATCTGTCAAAGTCAAGTTTATTGTCTGTTATGTACCAGCAACAATAGAAACACACCGAGTCATGTACAAGTGTTTAAAAACTATTTTATTAATAACTACTTGTAATGATAAGAAAAGTAAAAATGTTAGATATCAAACATAATCCCCAAAACTAAACTCAGTGTGTGGCAAATTCCCAAACTCCAAGTCTAGGAATAGTTCTCAAAGTTCAGTTTCAGTAAGTCATAAGGTGAAACATGAGCAAAGGCTTTTGCAAAACCACCGTTGACTGAAGACAAAATGTAGAGAGAATTTATGAAATCCACATGTTCACAATGGAACCCACACGACACACCTCAATCTCCAATGATATCCATGCTTTGTTCCAAAGTATCTGCCACCTCAAAGGCTTTTGATACGTGGCCACCCACAGAAATACCTGTTTTCCAGTACAGGTTAACGACAAAGTAGACATCCACTTGATTGCTCCAAAAATCCATACATGGATTGTATGTGACAGACACAGCTATTGTTCTTCACCATTGATACAGAGACTCTCTGCCTCTCCTCTCTGCCTCTCCTCTCTGCCTCTCCTCTCTGCCTCTCCTCTCTGCCTCTCCTCTCTGCCTCTCCTCTCTGCCTCTCCTCTCTGCCTCTCCCTCTCTGCCTCTCCTCTCTGCCTCTCCTCTCTGCCTCTCCTCTCTGCCTCTCCTCTCTGCCTCTCCTCTCTGCCTCTCCTCTCTGCCTCTCCTCTCTGCCTCTCCTCTCTGCCTCTCCTCTCTGCCTCTCCTCTCTGCCTCTCCTCTCTGCCTCTCCTCTCTGCCTCTCCTCTCTGCCTCTCCTCTCTGCCTCTCCTCCCTGCCTCTCCTGAGCAAAACACTGTCAGCACGTTGTTATCTTGCTGTCGTGATGACACCACACACACTACTACTCTACTGTCCATGTCTTAAAGGGACATTCACCAAATAGCAACCTGACTCGGAATATGTCATATGCACAAGTGCAATGAAAAACTTTACTGCAGCAGCATCACTGGCACTGCATCATATAAGCAGCATTCACAAAAAACAAATTAAACACTATTTTTTTTACAAAGAAGAACACAATTAGAACAAATAAAAAGTCTATCTTAGTGCAAAGTTATAAAAGTGGTCATAGTGTTGCTAAACTGTTGTAATTAGGGTTGTGCCAGTTGGTTCAAGAATGGAATGTTTGAAGGGAAGTAATTGTTCTTGAACCTGGTGGTGTGGGACTTCAGGCTTCTGTATCTCCTGCCCGATGGTAGCGGCAAGAAGTTTGTCTTTTTAGAAGTCTTTACAAATTAGTGTCCAGGTTAGATGGAGTTTGTGGCTATCTGTAAGATTTTTGGCAAAAGAATAGAGAGGTTATGTTTGTGCTGGATGCCCACAGTTACAAAGAGATATTTACTTCATTCTCCATTTGAAGTAGCTTTGTCTGCATCTCCTGATGAGATATCCTGATGCAGTTTAGTCAGCTCCATTACTATTCAGCAATTACAGTTTACTATTATTACTGAGACATGTTGATGCTGGAAATTGTTTTACAGTGAAGTGAAATCACTACCTTAACATTGTAAAGATTTACAGTAAAATATTAATTTATATGTTTATCTGTATTTAACAGTCAAGGCTATACTCCCATCAACTCTGCAACATCAGGAACACCGACAAGAAAAAGAATACTTAATTTTGATGGTGTTGACTGTTCATCAAAAATGTCATCACCTAAGTTAACAACCTCATCAAAGTTATTATGTTCTCAAAACGATTGTAATTATAAAGAAAATCATTTGGACAACTGTGCTTCGCCACACATGTTGCCTATTAATGAACATCAGTGTGATTCACAAAAATCCTCTCAACTGACTTCCAATGGAAATGACTGTACACAAGAGTCTGTTGTGCCTCCAAAGTCTTTTTACAGGAAGGAAAAGCAGCTGTATCTCACCCCTCTTGAAAGAAAATTGATCAGTCAGAACAGGCCTTTCAAGTCTGTCACTACAACTCAACAATCTGAAATAGAAAGTGAAAAATCTCAAGCAAAGAAACCAATGGGAATAAAAGAAAAGTTGTCAAATGTTTCTAAAACTCCATTTGATTCAAAGGAATTGCAAATAACTAAAAACAAAGTTGAATCTAATGCCCCTTCAAAACGGACCCATTGGAAGGAAAGTGTATGTTGTGGACCTAAGACCAAAACGCTGACTTTTAATTCGAAAATAAATGGTTTGAAGGTACAGCAAAGGCCTAGAATTCAAAAAGGAGCAGCTTTCTTTTCCACAGGCAGAAAATCTCAGCCCTGGTTCAAGAAGAATCTTCCAGACTCTGGCAACAAATCATTTTCATCTGATCGCAGAATCCAACAACGTAAAAGCAACACCAAAGATGTTGTCAAAGAGTCTGATGAGAAAGATCTTCCACCAGGTGATCACAGAAATGAATTGAATGATAGGATTAATGACAACACTTCTGAAATGAAAACCAAACCAGGAAAGCAAGGAAATGTTGAAAACCTGCACACCTAACTGCCAGTTTAGTCAATGTTTTGCTTACTAAAGAGTTGAGGGTGGTACTTCAGAGAACTGAAGTGAAACAATCCAATTGTCCAATATTGGAGAAGTCATTGCAACAGAAAAATTCAACAACAGAAGTAAGACAGAGCTTGGGATTAAATTTTCTGTAGCATTTTGCCTACATTCAATTCTTGAACTTTTTTAATAATTTAATAATTCTTTACTAACAATCCTAATGTGGCTTATGTTGAAACGTACAAACATTAGGGGTTCTCTTGTGCTATTACAGAACTTGCTGAAGGGGGTGTGTTGATGTTTTTCTACTTGTCCTGATACATAATTGTGAGTAAAATTTAAAGTTGACAGCTCCAGATTCGTGAGGCAGAGGTTGTGCTGGAGTTTGGAAAATACTAATTTAATACTAATTGACTAATTACCATAGCTTTCCACCTATTTCAATTCTGAGAAGGCTGGTGTAAATCTCCTTGTGAGCATAAGATCTCATATTTACTAGACTGGCAATCAATGCCTGGTAGGTGGGGGGTGGTGGGGAGAACAAACTCTGGTTTGTAGAGACCGATTCTGCAGAAAGGTAGAAAGCTTGATAGTTTAGGTCCTGGAGATACAAAAGTCATATGGCTCCATCCTACTTCCACCTTTCAATTATTATATTAAAGTGGTATATCACTGAAGTAGTCTTGCTGGGAAGATTGTCTGACACAGTTCTACAGGTGATCCGATATTGCAGTTTAGGATAGGATTATCAGTTTTAGGCTACCTTGGAGATTGTTCTGTTTAGTTGCTTTTTGCTGAGGGAATCGGAATCCACTTCCCACACTCCCCACAAATAAACACATGAATTTTGACCCCCAAGTGAATTTATTTCTGCTTTCTTGATTTCAGTTTTGGCAAAGCAAATGCTTCCTGACACCTATAACTTATAGACCATTGGGATAGAATTACCTTTCTCATCACGTTCAGGCTCTAAATTCACAGTTGATGGTTTGGACCTATTTGACTGTAGGTGAAATATTCTTTTTAGGTGCAGGATAAAGTACATTAAGAGGGAAACCAATGGATATGTACTGGCCTTTATGCCTGATCTGAGAATGCCTGATACTGGTACAGAGTAACAAGATAATGTCTCTATTCCCCTTTAAAACATTAATTCTCCCTGTTTTCTTATTCTTACTTATTTTTGGCCCTTATTTACTAGTGGGTTGCTTTGTAAGGATGATAACAATTCTTTTAAGAACTGTTCTTGAATATCTTATTGCCATATTAGCCATTGATGGAATATTGGATGACTGGCAAAAGCTGCAGTAGATTAAGAGGGGATTTCTTCTTCTGATGAAGGGAGATATTATGGTCTTAATAGGGAACATATGAGAATATAGAATTGATCAAGATGCGTGTCATCTGCGATAGTCTAGTCTACTCCTTTGTAGCTAACCAAAACTTGCATGCTTACTTGCTGACATCGTCTTTTTCGAGAAAACTAGGCTTGTTAGAATCAAAGAATATTTTCTATTGTGTCGTGTTAACAGGTTTCAATATTGTATATTTGAACTTATTCAGTATTTTTATTAAATTTTGCTAATTTCACACATTTTAAAATTTCTGTCAGAAGAATTATTTTCGTTTCCAGAAATATAAAGTGATGTATTAGAATTCAAATTTGTTCTTGTAATGCACCTTTCACCACCTTAAATCCTGATTCCATTCATAAATTCTACACCTGAGAATGCTCAAATGGCACATACTTAGAAATTAAAATTGCTGTTGATCACTGTTTTATTTTGTATCTTAAAAGAATGAAAATACTCGTGGTTTGAAGCAGAAAGATGAGAGAACTCCACTGGAAGAAAATACTGAAAAAAATGAAGGTAATTTCTTTGTTCATGAGCTCAGTGCAGACTTGGACATTGTGGTGTTAACTTTTTTAGTGATGGTTACTGGATGAGAGAAAAATTTTGCTCTGCATTGATGCTTGCCTTAGTCTCAAGTGAAAAATGTCCATTTCAGAGACACTAAGTGGTTTCTGAACATCATGGATGAGGACCTTTTTAGAGAAAATGTATGGGTGCAGTGATGTCACTCTATTCTGCTATTCAGAGTAGAATTGAGTGTAGATTCACAATTTGTATAGTAAGGTGGGCTTTAGTTAGGCACGGTAATGTAGCGGTTAGCATAACGCTATTACAGCGCCAGCGACCCGGGTTCAATTTTACTGCTGTCTGTAAGGAGTTTGTACGTTCTCCCAGTGTCTGCCTGGGTTTCCTCTGGGTGCTCCGGTTTCCTCCCACATTCTGAAGACATACGGTTTAGGAAGTTGTGGGCATGCTGTGTTGGCGCTGGAAGCGTGGCGACACTTGCGGGCTGCCCCCAGAATATTCTATGTAAAAGATGCATTTCACTCTGTGTTTCGATGTACATGTGACTAATAAAGAAATCTTATCTTAGTTACTAATTTTGGACAAACTTTTAGCAGCATTTGTTTGTAAATACCATATGATGTTGGGGGGGGGGTGGTATGGGGGAGGAAAAACTAGGTGGCATAATTAAGCAGTTACAGGAAACCTGAAGATGCTGAAAATTTGCAAATTGCATCTGCAAAGAAAAATGACATTGATATTTCAGGCTTAGAACAGCATTAGAAATGAGAACTAAGATAACCAAGTAGCTTAAGGCTAGGGAAAAACAGTCAGAGGAGCATGATTACTGAGAACAGATCCTTAAGTCAGGAAGAAGAAACTAATTAGTGGATGATTTACTTAATTCTTAATGCAGAACTATTGAATGATGTCAAAGATCTTAGCAATGAAATAATGTAAAAATATTAAATGAACGAAATAGATAGTGTCCCAATGTTTAGTTCTATTTTATGGAATTTTATTTTATGGGTTGGAATAATTCTAATTTTACTTTTAATTGAAACTCAAACTTTTGAGCTTTTTAAATTTAATTAAAAATACTGTGCTATAAATAATGAAAATACATTTCTTGCAATTGTCGTTACTGACGTCAAAGTATTTGGTTTTGTGATTACACTATTCTTTGGTTAAGCACTTCTTTGCAAATGAGCATTTTTATCTTTCAGGCTTATTGTCAACTGCTGCTGTCTACCCCATTTTCAGTACTCGTCCCGGCAGTAAAAGGTATGGTTGACAACAGGCCTAAATATGTATTCATGGCAGCAAGTTTCTATTGCTAGAATAGCTTTGAAATACTAGCATGTGAGATCACAATACAGTCCTATAAAATTAATCTCCACAATTTTATTGGAAGTATTTAAATAGGTTAAGCAGGTTGAGGCAAGAAGTGGAGACTAAAATTTGACATTCCACTATGCTATGTCAGAGAAAATTCTTTCTAGACTTTGTCAAATAGATAAATATGTTTTTATAAAAATAATAGAACCAAATTCATTTTTAATTGTGGTGGAACAGCAAAAGGATCTTGGAGTCCAGGTAAATAACAATAATTTTGCAGGTTGATAAGGCAATTTTTTTTTAAAGAAAATTAAAACCAAGCATTGGATTCCATTTCCAGACAGACAGGATTAGTAAATTAAATAAATTGGTTTATTATTGTCATATGTACTGAGGTACAGTGAAAAACTTGTCTTGCATACTGTTCATACAGATCCATTCATTACCCAAGGCATTGAGGTAGTACAAGATAAAACAATAACAAAATGCAGAATCAAGTGTAACAGTCACAGAGAAGGTGCAATGCAGGTAGACAGTAAGGTGCAAGGTCATAATGAGGTAGATTGTGAGGTCAAGAGTCCATCTTATCGTACTAGGGAACTGTTCAATAGTCTTATCACAGTGGGATAGAAGCTGTCCTTGAGCCTGGTGGTACGTACTTTCAGGCTTTTGTATCTTCTGCCCGCTGAGAGGAGAGAATGTCCTGGCTGGGTGGGGACTTTAATAATGCTGGCTGATTTACTGAGGCAGCGAGAAATATAGGCAGTCCATGGAGGGGAGGCTGGTTTCTATGATGTGCTGAGCCGTGTCCACAACTCTCTGCAATTTCTTGCAGTCACGGGCACAGCAGTTTCCATACCAAGCTGTGATACATCCAGAGAGGATGCTTTCTGTGATGCATTGATAAAAGTTGGTGAGGGTCAAAGGGGTCGTACCAAATTTCTTTAGCTTCCTGAGGAAGTAGAAGCACTGGTGAGCTTTCTTGGCTGTGGCATCTACGTGATTGGACCAGGACAGGCTATTGGTGATGTTCACTGCTAAGAACTTGAAGCTCTCAACCCTCTCGACCTCAGCACCAATGATGTAGACGGGAGCATGTGCACCATCCACTTTCCTGAAGTTGATGCCAAGCTCTTTTGTTTTGCTGACATTAAGGGAAAGGTTGTTGTCATGACACCATGTCATTAGGCTCTCTATCTCCTTCCTGTACTCTGACTCATCATTATTTGAGATATGGCCCACTACGGTGGTATCATCTGAAAACTTATAGATGGAGTTAGAGCAGAATCTGGCTATGCAGTCATGACTATATAGGAAGTTGAGCGGGGGGGTTGAGGACGCAGCCTTGTGGAGCACCAGTGTTGAGAATAATCATGGCGGACGTGCTGCTGCCTATCATTCCTGATTGCGGTCTGTTGGTCAGGAAGTCAGGGATCCAGTGGCAAAGGGAGGTGTTGAGTTCCAGGATTTTGGAGAAGCAAAGATGCTTTTAAACTTGCACAGTAGCTTGGTTAGACCATTCGTAGAATGCAGGGAACAGTTCTGATCTCCATACTAGGAAAAGATGTGCAAACACTAGAGAAGGTGCAAAAGAAAATGTTAAAAGTCAAGGATTGAGAGCTTGTAGGTATTCATCAGGAAAGACTTGATAGGCATGGGTTCCTTTCTGTGTGAAAGGAGAGATTGTAGAGTAACCCGAGAAAGTTCTCGAGGTTATGTTAAAAGAAGAAATTGATGAAATGCATGTAGAGAAGATGTTTCCACCTGTATGTGAGAACAAAATTAGAGGTTATAAATATGACCATCCAAAAGAAATTTAGCAGGAGCTTACTTTTCTCAAAATTATTAGAATGTGTAATTACTTCCTCAAGAAATAGCTGAAGTGAGTAGGATTGATGCATTTCAGAGGAGGTTAGATAAGGACCTGAGGAAGAAAGGAGTAGAAGGCTTTCTTGAGGTAGATGCTAGCTCATGTAGCACATAAACATGGTTATAAATTTGGGCTGATTACAGTTTTTGCACAGTAAGCACTTTGTAAAACTTTGACAATTTGCATATTGGCCAGTAATGTAAATTTCAAAGTAATAGTAAATTATTGTATCTTAATTAGAAATTATTAAAATCCATTCATTAGCTTGCCACCAGTAACAGCAAATAAAAATACCTTCCCTCTAGTGGAATGAAATTCTCTCATTGCGTAAACTTTCACATTCGCAGCATTTAGGCTCACTGCAGCTATTGCTACAGTAATTGCAAGTTTGAATCTTTGAATTGTGTGAGCTTTTGTATGTTAAAACTATGAATTGTTATTCAGATTATTATTTTTCTATTTCATATGCATTAAATAAATAACCACCTTCAAATTTGGGTATCACTTTTGTAAAGGGAAGTGAAAAATCTGCCGGGTAGCTGAAATTCAGACATTAAGTTATTAATAGAATTAGTATTGCTGACAAAAGTGCTGCAGAGATTTTCTGTAGCCATAAAGCTAATTTATATTCTTTCCTATATCTCTAGATGTTGTGTGCATGCCTCTTGTAAATTTGTATTCAAATTGACTTTGTAGCATTTCAGAAGCCAATCTTGGTTTAGCTGGCCTACATATGTAGGAATCTTTCAGCTTGGAATGTGAATGAAAATAGCAGTAAGTAATTTTGAAAAGAAAAGCAAATGGATTTGAGAGTCTTGAAAAAGGATTGCTAGAACTATAGTTGTAAAATCGCAACATATTCTGGAATTTCAGGGGAATGTTAGGCTGGAGAGGATGTAAACCTTTGCAGTAATGACAGTGACCTTGAAGGATTTACAATTTGTGCTAGAAAGGAGGGTTTGAATACGGTCAAGGAGGGTGCCTGGGAGCAAATTGTGGGTGGGATAGTGAGGCATGAAGAAGGTGGTTTGATGAGAAATCCAGTGCTAAATGAAATGAATAAGTGGAGTGAATACAGTAATGTAAAAGGAATTTGGTGGGAAGAAGGGGAGCAAAGAGGTAAGAAGAATCTTGAAGTTTTTTGAATTTTTAAAATATCCATAAAGTAGACTGACTGATGTACAACTTGGGTGGGAAGTCAAAACACAACTATGGAGATGTTTACAATTATTCTTAACTTCCCCTCCACCCCCTCCCATTAATGTAATATAAACATTCATTTACTAAAATGTTTATTTTCTTAGATCCCTCATTGCAATTTCTTTCTATTTAGATATGAACTGCCGAAAGAAGAAACTGCAGCTGCTAGATCCAGTAATTTTGTTCCTCTCCCCAAGATGCCTTATCATACACCTATACCAAAAAATAAGAAGAAGGATTTTGATAAAGTGCCTTGTGATCAGCTAATAATAGTAAGTTTGAATTGGCTTGGTTTTATAGAATGAAATGGCTAATGAATGGTTTTGTAATGGTTACCTAAAATTAATGCATTAAAAAAAATTAACATAATTTGAACATAGTTTTCTTCAAAGGGTGAGTGAAAATCGATCTGTCTCTCAATTGGATTAAAATTTACAGTAATCCTTGTGTGGGCAAAATAATGCTGGGTCTAGCCAGCAATTTAATAGTGAACTGCTTGTGCTTGCTTGTTCTCATGCAAGTTGCTCTTGTACATGCCCAGGACTTGCCAAGTGACTGACACCACTATATCATTCCATCCGCTCTGTTCCTGAACTTCCACAGAGGCCAAAGGCAACACCCAATCTTGTTGGGATTGCTCAATATTATACCAAGGAATTATCTCTCTGATTTTACACAAGGTTAGACCTAGCAAGGCTCAGGCATGCTGTTCCTTTGATTCTTAGCCTTAAAAAAAAGGGAAAATAAATTGATAAACTACTTCATTGCAATTTTTACTAATTTTGTAAGCATCTTAATGTTTTAATTATCTCTAACTTAGTTACATAACTTTTAGTAGTTCTTAAATGTCTGAATATTTGATGGAGAGTAAAGGTCTGCCCCAGCTTTGTCTTCTGTCAAAGCCTGCTCAGGCATTTCAAAGGTTCATCCTTGGGACTTGGCAAGATTTGCCCTACACATCTGACCCAGGCAAGTGGCTTGAGAGGTAGCCAGTTTGGGTATTATATATTGATGTAAAAAAAAGTTAGAGGCCAAATTTTATTCTTTAGGAGGTTTATTTATTTGTTTCCATCAAGCCTGCTGAGTGTATGTATTTGCAAACACAGCCCTTGCAGAGATCAAACAAAAGCTATTTGCTAATGAACAGAACTATGATGCAAGTTAAGCCCCCAAAAAACAACAACAAAAGCCCTGATGGCTTTGAGAACCATCAATTATTTATTTACAATTATATATACTTGTACAAGTTTTGTATATTACTATATAGGGAATCCTCCTTTCTCCTCCACCCCCCCCCCCCCCCCCCCCCCACCACCACCACGAATTGCAGCTTTTACTTTAGAAATGATTGTGAGGTATCATGAAAATAAATTTTAGATGATTGAAAATATTTTAGTTTGTACATCAGAAGTCACTCAGAAGTGAAGTAGAGCAGAATATCACTGAAGGAACTGGTAGACAATTTCTTTGAATCCCAATGCATGGTTCTGACTCAAAACTTCGACCATTGTTTTACCTCCATAGATGCTACTTGACCTGAATTTCTCCAGCAGTTTGCTTTTTGCTCTAGATTCTAGCATCTGCAGTCTCTTCTGTCTCCAATTTCTTTGAGATTATTGTTTTTTCCAGAGAAAGTGTGAAGCTTGTCAAAAATAGCCTTCTAACATCATTTATATAAAAAAAAGTTTTTGTTTTCTGCTGGTTAATAACTGGATAGAAAGAGAGTGTTAATTCAGGATTAAAGACAAAGTAGAAGTTGGAGTGGAAAGTCAATTACAAATAGCTAATGGAGCAGACCGTGTTAGCCATTTAAATTGAGTATTGAACTAGTATTGGCGAAAGAATATAGAACACGAAAATATAATTAGATAGGACCAGCAAATGAGCTAGTCATGCCACAGGTGCAAGTTATTTAGTGAAAGTATCTTTGTCTTTTTAATTTTCAATATTCGTGATTATGAGATGTTAATGAATAGACAAGTCGTAGTTTATGCTTAGATTTAATATCTAGCCCAATTATCATTTGGGTCTTTAAGATTATGTTGGCCTTCATAACCTTGTGTCAATCTCATTGGATCTGCATCAGCTACCCATGCTTTTCAGATTCTTTGTCTTTGTCTCAAGATCCAATTATGGTTTCCATAATGCATATAGGTAAGTAAACAGAAGACCTCCATTAGTTTCTGCTATTAGGTATTGGATTATCTTGTGATCTAGAATATTCTTTATTCCTTCTTCATAAATAACAAAGATTCCTAATAAATTTCATTAAGACTTCTTATGAAGTGAACTTCTTATACCATGAGAACTTTTTTTTAGTAAACAGCTGTTACAAAACCTCCAGAAGAAAATAATCATTGCAAAGAAATAATTAACCCTGTAACTGGATTTTAGACAGTTTTTTCCTTGTCTTCCAGAAATATTACTATTGCTTCTGATATTTTAAAACAGTCTCTCATAAATCAGAAGCACAATGGACCAAATGGGCTCCTCCTAAATCATGCAATTCTGTAAAAAAAAATTTCCCCATTGTATAGGTTAATTTTTTTATTCTTTATATCCAGAAAAGAATTCATACTGAAAACTAGATACCCTGAATTTAACAGTAAGTGGGTCTAATACAAACATTTCTATAGATTGTTTTAGTCCAGAAAACATTAATCAAGGAGATTAAAATAAAATTTTCAACCTATAACAATTAAGTTTTATTTGAATCTGATTTGGCCTTGCCCTCATAACATTAAAATAACTTAAGTTTTAAAAAGGTGGTCACTAAAATTACTTTTTGACAAGCCGCAGAATAACATGCCAAGGTATTAAAGAATAAATATCTGCAAAATAAATTAAGCATGTATTCAGGACAATATATAGGGAGATGTGAGCAAATGGAGGAGAGCTTGTGGCTAGTCTACCAATTTCTTCCTCTCTAGACAATCTCATTCAGATTTTTAGAATAGTTTTTTTCATCTAACTTCGATTCACAAAGTAATTGAAACCAGTACTGTTTTAGTAATAAATGGAGAAGAATGAGATGTACCTATCAAAAATTACAACCAAAGAAATCCATTCTTGTTGGTTTCACAGATGGAAATTCCTTTGTCTCTTGCTTCGATTTTTATGAGATAGGAAGTTAGTTAGGTGCTGTTTTGTCTTCGGATTGTAAAGTGACGGCATCATTTCTGGATATCCGGTACTATTTTACTATACCCAATTGAAGACCAATGTAGAAATCTAGGATTTCTTTTCAAATTAGCGATTGACTGTTCATTCAAGACCAATTGGCAAAATCTAGGAAAAAGTGAAATATCAATTAAAATTATGGGTGGGTAATAACTGAGAGTAGAGTTACTATTTCATTTATTGAGCCTTTGCAAAATTGAATCATTGTTCAGATATTCAGCTTGATTAGAGGGCCTATTTGGGGTGGGGGGGAATATTATCAAACAGATGTTGACACTGAGTCAAGTAAGGAAATAAGGAGGAACAGAACAAATGATTGATGGAAAACAAGATTTTGGGGAACAACCTTAGAGAGAGGGGTGCAATTTTACCGATGGAATTTCCAGAGATTAAGGGTCTGCAGCTCAAGGAACATCTCCCTATGGTTAAGCCATTAAATTCTGATCAAGATGCTAGAATTACCAGAATGCTGAGATCTCAGAGTTGTAAGTATGGAACTAGAAATGGGGAGGAAATGAAAACAATGCTGAAAACCAAGTCATTGCTTAACTAGAAGCTAGTGCAGGTCAGTAGCACAGGTGATGGGTAAGTAGGGCATAAGATAGGATGTGGATTTGAATGGTCTTCGAATTTATGGAGGATCACAAATGGAATTTCAGCCATATGTATATTAGGGCAGTCAATTCCAGAGGTAAAGGTATGGAAGTGTTTCAGCTTCAAATGAATTAAGGTAGGAGAGGAGCTTTACAAGGGTAGGCATAAGTGGTTGTACAGATGATCTGAGCCTCATCTGGGTTGTGTGGAAACCAATGTTGTGAATGATCAGGTTTTGTTTCAGACAGGTGGTAGGGAAAGGGAGAGTTGGTGGCTAGGAAATGGTTCTTGTAGTAAAGGGAATCAAAGATGAAGACTTTAGTCTTCCCATTATTTAAATGTAGGAAAAATCTATTGAGTGTTGCACATCAAGCAAGCTATCATACAATTTAGAGAGTGAAGAGAGGTCAGAGAAGCTGGTTAGAAAGAGCTGTGTTTTGTTTCCTTGCAGCTGGGTTCAGACATTGTATTCGGAAGGCTGTAAACAGCAGCATTGTGGTTACAAATAGGAGGGGATAAGGATGGATTCTTGGGGCACCAGAACTAATGTTGCAGGCACAAGAAGAGAAGCAATTGCAGGTGATTTGCTTGCTACAACTAGATAAATAAAAATGGACTAGGTGAATAATGATTTCCAGAACCCCCCCTCACATCCCCCACATCCAAGATGGACGAAGGGGAAGAGTTGTAGGAGGTTGGTGTGATCAACTATGACAAAGATGCAGATGGGTTGACGAGTACGAGGGGAGAGGTTATTTTTGCTACAAACTCAGTTACAAGGAGTCTTGTTGCTATCTGTTTTGAAAGATTCAACTGTTGAAATGTCAGTATGAATTTAAGTTCTATCTTGGGACTGTACTCAAAGCACATTGACAAGTATAATCCTGAGATGAGGATGATGCTTTTTGAAATGTGCTTAAAAATAATGAGTAAAGGCACATTCTAACTCTGTCAATATGGACAGTTTCCTTTTCACCATTCTAAGCTCAGATAATTCCAACAGTGATTTAAGTGGTAGAAAAGTTATTTAGATAGGAAGGATGTAGAGGCGTTGGAAAGGGTGCAGAGGAGAGTTACCAGGACGCTGCCTGGATTAGAGAGTATGGATTATGAGGAGAGACTAAAGGAGCTAGGGCTTTACTCATTGGAGAGAAGGAGGATGAGGGGAGACATGATAGAGGTATACAAAATATTAAGAGGAATAGATAGTGGACAGCCTGCGCCTCTTTCCCAAGGCACCAATGCTTAATACAAGAGGGCGCGGCTTTAAGGTAATCGAGGTGAAGTTCAAGGGAGACGTCAGAGGGAGGTTTTTCACCCAGAGAGTGGTTGGTGCATGGAATGCGCTGCCTGAGGTGGTGGTGGAGGCTGATACGTTGGTCAAGTTCAAGAGATTGTTGGATAAGCATATGGAGGAATTTAAGATAGAGGGATATGTGGGAGGAAGGGGTTAGATAGTCTTAGGAGTGGTTTGAGGGGCGGCACAACATGGTGGGCCAAAGGGCCTGTATTGTGCTGTATTGTTCTATGGTTCTGTGATAGTCCTTGTTAATTAGAAACTGGCCAATAAACTGAACTATAATACAAGCATAGATGTAAACCTGCTCTCAATATAACAAGTAAGCATTTAGGGATTTTTTTTTCCTTGGGACAATGCCTTCAAATATCAAGAGCATGACTGCATATTTTCTTGAATTTTGTAGGATGCAGGTCAGAAGCACTTTGGACCTATCATGTGCAAGTCCTGTGGGATGATTTATACAGCAGCCAACCCTGAGGATGAAGTGCAGCATATACAATATCACCAAAGGTTCCTGGAGGGGCTTCGCTTTGTGGTATGAATGATGCTAACATATTTAATCTCGAACTACTCGTATGCAAACTTGCCCAAAGTTAGGTCTTCAAGTTTCTTCAAAGTATATCTGGAATGTAAAATTTAAACTATTGACGTCCCAGGGTATTGCATACTGGGTCAAGATAAAGTATAGTCTTCATGTAGCAATGACTCGATTGTAAAATTGTCAGTATTGTTTTCAAGTCCCTCCATTATCACCTTTCCTGTGATGCCTGCCATTGAATGACACTGGTGAAGGTATATCTGGAGGAGATGATTAAAATCTGAAATAACAGAAAAGGAAAAGAGAATAAATGTTAGAGATGTGTGAAGTACAAGATTGCAATGCCTAAAATAATTGAACTTGGTATTGAGTCCAGAAGGTTCTTGTGTGCCACATCTGAAGATGAGGTGCTGTTCCTCATGCTTGCATTGAGCTCACTGGAACAGATCAGAATGAGATGAAGAATTTAAATGAGGACAACCCTTTGTCACTTAACCACAGCTGTTTTGCTTTGTTTCCCTTGAATTTTTGAAACCTGAAGAAAATGCAATATTATAGAATATTTCTCTTTAATACTACAGGGATGGAAAAAAGAGCGTGTTGTGGCAGAGTATCTAGATGGAAAGATAATAATGATTCTTCCAGATGATCCTAAATATGCTCTCAAAAAGGTAAAAAGGCACAGTAATAATGAATTTTATTTTCCAAAACTAAGTAAATTGGCAATTACTTAATTTTCAACAGGGTGGCTTGGCTACACTTGAACAAATTAAGTTGTACAATCTATTCCTTTTAATTCTGTCATTTATTTCAAATCTGCTGATTCATTTTTTTGTACTTCAGTGTGTTGAAGTGTAGTTGAAATTATTGAATGATTCATTAATGTATATTGACACAAGTGCAGTTAAATGAATTGTTCTCTGTCTCCAAACTGTGTTGGATGCAGTAACTGCTGTGTTTGCCTTTTTAACAGAGATAAAGTTCAGGAAGTTATTGTGTATTGTTTTGGGATATTCTGAAGAAGTGAAAGATACTTGTAAGGAAAGTTGCTTGAAGAGAGGGAGTGGGGAATAGTATAGAATATCTCCAGCTGGTGAGGAACTTGGGGGGGAGAGAGGGCAAGTGATTTATTTTCCCAAATGTGCAGAGGTATGAAGCAGGGGAAACATTATATCATGGTACATCTTCAGAGTGTTAATGTACATAAGCTTGGTCGGCACAGTCTTCACCAAATATGATATGAAAGCTAGATTGAAGGATTGATGTGCCAAGTTCCTGGAGGAATGGCATTCTGTCGAAAAGTATTGGTTGCTGGACCACCTTGAAGAAGAAAGAGGAGTCAGAGATATATGACTGAGGAAGATTGTTCCTTTAGTTTGCATTGATATCATGACATAGACTTTGCAGAGGTGTGGGGGAGGTGCAGGCACAATAACTGTAAAGGAAGCAGTTAACGTTAATTAAGCTGGGAGTCCAGAATGGTAATTGATCAAGTGTCATGGGGTGAAAATGCAAAGTGATAAGGCTTTTTTGTCAGTTGTTTGAAGAAAGATCTGGGGGAGGGGAAACTAAATAAATTGCTCCGTTGACTTTTAAGACAAAAGTAAACACATCTCTTGTATTTGTTATAGGGAGGAGGAGAAAAGTGGGGTTTGAATAACAATTCCATCATAGCATCGTTAAGCATACCAAAAACAATCCACTGTGCTTCGAAGAAACCCATCAAACTAAAGTAATTGTGTCACAAGGGGATATTGGTCAAAGAGAGACATTTGAAGTATTATTTTTTAAATGGGAAGATAAGGCAATGATTTTGTGAGGGAACAATGCTTGATATCTCATCAGCTGACATGATAATAGAGCCTTTAAATTCAGAGATGCACGAGATTAGAATGACCTTAAGACTGATTTTGGAATAGAAGGTGACTGAGTATATGGAATGCTTACTATATTCACTATTCTGGTTCTGGCTGTTTTTCTTATTACACTTGAATTAAGCTCTACCTTCTGGATTATCTGCCAGCTGACCTACTGCTCTGGCTTCCACCCCTCTGCCACTCTAGTATAAACCCTCCCGGGTAGCCCTAGCAAACATCCCTGCAAGATATTGGTACCCCTCCAGTTTAGGTGCAACCTGTTCTTGTACAGATCCCATCTGCCTTGGAAGAGATCCCAATGATCTAGGTATCTGAAGCACTCCCTCCTACACCAGTTCTTTAACCACACATTGAACTGTACTGTATTCCTACTTCTGGACTCTAGCAAGTGGCACAGGAGCTTGCAACACTAGAGGTCCTGCTTTTTAACTTTCAACCTAACTCCCTAAATTCTCTGTGCAGGTCCTCATCTCTTTTCTTGCCTATGTAGCCTGCTCTGTTATTCAATAAGATGATGGTTGCTCTTTTACCTCTGCAACATTTTCCTGCATTGTATCCTTTAATTTTCAGAAACATTGATTTCCGTCATGAATATAGAGGAACCTGGGAGATCTCGTACAAGAATCTCTCATTCTTATTAGCTCTGGAGAATTAGGTTGAATCTGCTTAAGCTTTATTTTAGGACAAACATGTTATTCCAGGAATCAATCTGGTGAGGCTTTGTGTAGGGAGACCAGACTTGGACACTGGGTGCAGTCTTGCCTGACCCTCTATAGAATTTAAGTAAATTATCTTCCCTTGTGCTAAAATGCTCTTGAAATAAAGGCCAACATGCTCTTTACTGATTACTTGCTGTATCTGCATGTTAACTTCCAATGATTTCTCATACAGGGTCACCTAGATTTGCTTGAATATCAATACCATTCGATTGATATAGATTTGTGCAAAGGCCCCAACTGTTCATAATCCTGATGATGATATGTTCTGTTTATAAACCAATTCCTTGTCCATGCAAATAAATTACCCTCAATCAGATGTTCTCTAAGTTTGTTTAACGATCTCCTGTGTGGCATCTTATCAAAAATCTTCTGAAAGAACAAACACCCCACATCAACTGATTTCCCCCTAATCTACCAGATCCTCAAAATTAACTCAAAATGAAATAAATTAAATAGAGAGAAATTGATCTAATAGCTGTTAAGAGGACATGGTTGAAATATAACCAAGTCAGTGAATGAAAAGTTCAATGGTACTTGATGTTTTCTAAAGCTGATCAGAGTAGAAGAGGAGATACAGGTGGTTCTTCCATAATGTATGTTTCCATAACACAAATTGGATATTAGACAAAAAATGAATTGGGGAACATGAATTGTATAGCACAGGTTGAATTGATTATAATGTGGTTTCGATTGGGAACTAGAGAACCACTTGAGTTACTTTGGAAATTGACAAGTAGAAAAAGAAGCTGTCGGGGGGTGGGGGGGGGGATGAATCTGTTTACATGTAATCAGACACCATTGTTGCTTAAGGACGCAGGCTGCTAGTTTCGCTGCAGGAGGCAAATGGAAATTGACAAGCAATCGCTTCTATTGATACTTATGCAAGAATACTTTATTAAACAATGTAACTTATAGCCTTTAGTATTTTTAGCTTGCAGTAACAAAATAAAGTTATAACTATTAAAAACACCTTTATTTGTGAAAATACTGCAGGAAAAATAACATTGCGTCTGAAACTCTAGCCCCTAACCCCTTTCTTTCTATTGACACGATTGTTTTTATAACACTATTTTCTTTAACAGGTGGTTTCTTAGGAACACAACTATCACGTTATAGGAGAACTACCTGTAGCTCTTAAAATTATGGATGACGTTATGGCAGTTGTGAGAAAGAGTATTGGCTTAGATCAGTGTAATCCTTTTGGGTGGAGATGAGGAATACCAAAGGCCAGAACACCATTAATAGTGGCGTATAGATATCCTCTAATAGAGCTATACTGTTTGACAGAATATTAAATGAAAAATAATGCAAGGCTGTAACAAAGTTAATGCAGCTGGGGAAACAAAATTGCCAAAAGTAGTCTTGGACAGGTTCATGGAATGCATTTTGGACAGTTTCCTAGAATGGTACATTGTGGACCGAACCAGTGAATAGGCTGTTTGGATTTGGATATGGGTAGTAGACAGGATTAATTAGTTTGTCATAGGAAAAGATTCTCTGGAGAAAAAGAATCATTTAAAGACAAAAGCATTCAGTTTTATAGTGACATATTTAAGACTGAAACTAGACTCTTAAATTTAAATTTTAAAAAGTTTCTTGGATATGAGAAGTTGTCTTTAGTAGTTTAGAAAATTGGATCAAAGGTTATGATAGATGAGCTGTGGAGATATTTAAAGAAATGTCCCATTGATGGCTATTAGATCAGTTAATCTCTGTGCAAGTAATTCATTTTGAATGGGTGGCAGGGTGGTGTAATTGGTGGTTCAATCCTGGCCTCTCATGCTGATCTGCTTGGAGTTTGCATGTTCTCTTTGTGACTGTTTGGATTTTCCTCGTGTGCCCCTGTTTCCTCCCATATACCAAGATGTGTGGGTTGATCGGTTAATTGTCCACTGTAAATTGCCCCTTGTGTAGGTGAGTAGTAGAACTTGCAGGGTGTTGCTGTAAATGGGGGGAGAATAGGAACAGGGAAAATTAGTGGGGGAACAGCATGGACGATGAGCGGAAAGGGCCTCCTTATATGTCATAAGGAAATGTTGAAAAAAATTCATAGTACTCATTGAATGTATGGTCCATTGAGAAATGGAGACAGTGAAAGGAACGATCTATCTGTGGCTAACTAAAGAAGTCGAACATGGTGCTAGATTGAAGGAATAACGTGAAGTTGTAAGCCTGTGCATATTAGAAACCAGCAAAATAGAGTTATGGAGCAGTGCAGCGCGGAAACGGGCCCTTCAGCCCAACTCGTCCATGCTGACCAAGATGCCCCTCTAAGCTAGTCCTATTTGCCTGCGTTTGGCCCATATCCCTCTAAAGTTTGTCTATTTCCCTTTTTAAATGTTGTTATTGCATCTGCCTCAACCACTTCCACTGGCAGCTCATTCTAGAGATGCACCACCTTCTGTGTGAAGAAGTTGCCCCTGGGGTACATTTTAAATCTTTCCACTTTCACCTTTATTGACTACAAAATCAATAGAATGAAGAATAGAATGAATGTAAGTTTGTACAAAATAAGAAAAAAATTGCGTAGCAGTTGTTTTGAGTACAATAAAGAGTGGTGAAAGTAAATGTTGCCTTTTAGAGGTTCGGACAGAGAACTTAATGGAAAAAATAAGAAATGGGAGAGAGGCAAGAGATATTAAACATTTTTTTATGCCTGTGCAAAATTAAAAGCATACCAGCAATAGCCAGTAACTAACGAGCAAAATGTATGTGAGGAACCTAAAACAATTATTCAGGATGAAGTATGTTATGCAAACTATTAGGACAAAAAACTGACAATTCTGTACATCCTAGGGTCTTAAAAGAGATGTTTGCATCAGTTATAATCTTCCAAAGTCTTCTAGAATCTGGAAAGATCCCAGCAGATGATAAAACAGGAATGTGAAACAGGAAACATCGCCCACACATTTCTCCCTCCTGTTCCCCTCCTCGCCTCCTTCCCTTTATTCCATGGTCCACTGTCCTCTCCATCAGCTTCGACCTTCTTCAGCCCTTTGTCACTTCATCTATCACCTCCCAAATGTGAGAGATTATCACTGCTTTTGCATTCTTCCTACCAGAGTATTAACTTAAGTCCAGTATGTAACTTTTAAATGTTGGTGTTCTGCAGGATCTGAGTGTCCTCATAAAAGAAAGAAGTTACGTGTAGATATAACAAGTAATTAGGGAATGTTAGCTATTATTGCAAAACGAATAATTTCTTGCCAAAAGTGGTAGGGGCTTTGGCGAGACCATACTTGGAATATTATGTACAAGTCTCCTGGTTTAAAGAAAGATAAACTCGCCTGAATGTAGTGCAGCAAAGGTGAATTTGGAGGATTGCCTTAAGGAAGGATTGAGCATAAGGGATCTACTTTCTCCAGAGTTTAGAGGAATGGGTTGATCTCATTATTACATAAGATTCCAAGGAGCTTAGCAAGGTATATCTGCACTGTACAATGTTGGTGCTGCATGATACCTGTCTGGCCTGCCTTGTGACCTCTGAAATAGCTGTGATGGGCCTCGGGTTGCTGTGGTTTTCAGAAATCTCTAATACATTGGCTTAAAATAATGTCAAGAAAATTCTATCAAATGCATAAAAAATGCCAGACATTCACTGCCTTTTAAATAAGAAAGCAATTATTGGCTTATTGTATGGTAGCAATATGAACAAAAAAAAGCTATTAATGAGCAATGGCATATGTGTCCATGTATGTCAATCTGGCCTTCCCACAAGCTAAATAATGTACCAATGGTTTTGATGCTGTGAGGATGTTTTGAAATTACGGGAGTCCAGAATTTGGAGCTATAGTCTCAGGATAAAGGGATGCCCATTTAGGATTGAAAATGAGGAGAAATTTCTTCTGATGGTTATGAATCCTTGCAATTATTTTTGCCAGATATTGGTGGATTGTTAAGTAATTGTATTCAAAGCTGAGATGGATTGGGATGAACTGGATAGCAGGAAAATGAAGTTGAGGCCAAAGATCAGATCAGCAGGCTCTCAGGACTTCCTCCTATTTCTATTTCTTAATTATATTGAAGGAGAGGTTAAATGTTTTCAAGTCAGATGGGATGATTAATGCTCTGGAGGCAAGGACATTAAGAATAGAAAATGAACATTATGTCTGTATTTTTATGTATTCTTGCATAACAGCACGTGTTTTTTTTTGAAACAGGTGGAAGAAGTGAGAGAGTTAGTCGATAACGGAATTGGGGCTTTCAACAAGCCACATTAAGCTCCCAGGCCAAAAGGCAAAACCTACATGTTTATCTCTAATGAAAAAGAAGATAGTTGGCTGCCTTATCGCAGAACATATCAACAGGTAAAGTTTCTATTGTGTAATATTGATCAGCCTTTTTGGATTTAGCTGTTTCCCCGTGCTCTCAGATTTCATCCTTGGCACATTCACATTTTTTGACTCAATTATCCTTTCATGATATGTTAGGCTCCAAAAATGTACAGTTTCAACTCCATTGACCACTCATGGATGCCGTTATTACCAATGCTCTCATTCTCTTGATATTGGTAAGTGGTCACTTTTGTACTCTTCTATTTGGAGGATATTCATATTACTAGGGAGGAGGTATTTGCAGCCTTAGAGCACATTAAAGTGGATAAGTCTCCAGGGTCTGACTGAGTGCATCCTCAGACTTTGTGGGAGGCTCGAGGAGAAATTGCAGAGGCCCTTGTGGAGAAATTTGCTTCATTGTTAGCCACTGGTGAAGTTTCCAAAGACTGGAAGGTGGCTAATGTTGTTCTGTTGTTTAAGAAGGTAACAAGAACAAGTCATGGAACTACAGGCTGGTCAGCCTGACATAAGTAGTGGGGAAGTTACTGGAGGGAGTTCTGAGGGACAGGGTCTACCAGCATTTGGATAGACAGTCTGATTAGGAGGAGTCAGCATGGCTTTGTGTGGAAAGTCAACCTTCACAAACCTTTTTAGAGTTTTTTGAAGAGTTAACCAGAAAAGGTAGATGAGGGTATGACAGTGGATGTGTCTATTTGGATGTTAGCAAGGCCTTTGACAATTCCCGCATGATAGGCTGGTCTGGAAGGTTAGGTCCCATGGAATCCATGAGAGCTAGTTTGGTGGATTCAATATTAGCTTGGAGGTAGGAAACAGAGGGTGGTGGTTGAAGGTTGTTTCTCTGAATGGAGGCCGGAGACTAGTGGTGTGCCGCAGGGGTCAGTTTTGGGACCCTTGTTTTTCGTTATTTACAAAAATGATTTGGATGCAGATGCACAAGGCTTTATCAGTGAGTTTGCGGATGACACGAAATTAGGAGGTGTTGTAGATAGCAAAGAAGGTTATCGTAGATTACAGGGGGATCATGATTAGCTAGGGAAATGGGCTGAGGAGTGGCAAATGGATTTCATTACAGATAAATGTGAGGTGATGCATTTTGGAAAGTCAAACCAGCATAGGACTTGTGCTATGAATGGTAGGGCACTAGGGAGTATAATGGAACAGAGGGACCTAGTGCATAGTTTGTTGAAAGCGGCGTCACAGGTAGACAGGGTGGTGAAAAAGGTGTTTAGCACACTGGCGTTGAGACATTATGTTGAAGTTGTATTAGTCATTGGTGGAAGCTGCACTTGGAATATTGTGTACAGTTTTGGTCACCCTGTTATAGGAAAGACGGTTAAATTGGAAAGAGTGCAGAAAAGATTTACGAGCATGTGGCAAGGACAAGAGGGCCTGAGTTATAGGAAGAGGTTGGTCAGGCTAGGTCTTTATTCCTTGGAATGTAGGATAATGAGGGGTGACCTTATAAAAATGATTAAAATTATGAGAGGCATAGATAAGATGGACAGTTACAGTCCTTTCCCCAGGGTAGGGGAGTCTAAAACTAGCAATGTAGATTTATGGTGAGAGGGGAAAGATTTAAAACAGACCTGAGGGGCAACTTTTTCATGCAGAGAGTGGTGAGTATATGGAACAAGCTGCCAGAGAAAGTTGTTGAGGTAGGTACAATAGTATCATTTAAGAAGCACTTGGATAGATACATGGAGGGTGAGGGCTTAGAGGGATATGGGCTGAATGCAGGAAATTGGGACTAGCTGGGCAGGCACTGTAGTCAGCATGGACTGGTTGAGCCAAAGGGCCTGTATCCATGCTGTATTGCTCTATAACTCTCTTCCTACCAACAGTTTATTCCAATCCTTTAACAACTATCTCCTGTTTCTTCCCAGTATAGTCAGTTTCCTTCCTGCCTTAGTACTCAACTGATCCAATCCATCCCACAACTCGTATTATGGCACTCCTAAGAACTACATTCCCCCAGTGTACATTGCCTCATGTTGAGGCCTATGGAATTAAAATTTTGTAGATATTGAGTACATAAATGAAGAAGCATGAGAAAGAGCCACATGAACACATTAGATCTATGCAAAGATGAGAGGTAACAGCAGACTTAATGAGCAAGAACCAGAGATGTTTCATTATAAGCACCATAATGTAAATAAAGCTGTACACCCAACACCAAAAGTATACTATAGAGTGTATAATATCAGTGTACAAATAAAGGAAATAAAATCACATGACATTTCACATTATGTGGAACATTGATTGTAGAAATACAGTTGCATAAAGGTGTTGAGTTCAGTTACAGGCATTAGGATGAGAGATTTGACATTAGTTGGTCATTTTGTTTTTGATGCTTGAGATTGTGCTCTATGTAAATTACCTACATGAAAAGAAGTATTTTTAAAATAGTCACTCATCTGCTGTTTAAACTTTCATTAAATTTTTGCCTTGCCATCTAAGCTCCCACACTGTCATTCTATTTTAGTCCATTTTTGTCCTGCATTCCAAGACCTAAGTTGCAGAGGAATTAATTTTTTAATCACTTCAGGGACTCTGTTGGTTTTGTGGATATATTCCCAATTTGTCTCTGAAATGAATGTTAAATCTACTTCAGAAATGCTGATGTCCAAAATTTCCTCAACTTTTTTCTTTCATAAAGTTCATGATCTTTTCACATTTTGCAATGATGATAAATTTATTTATTTCTCTCAAATATCTGAATTTGGTCATGGGTTATAAAGCAAAAGTGAAGCAATGGGGTGGGAACTGGGCGTAAATCCCAAATAATTGATTTCCTTCCCTTTGCTGAGACAAGTGGCGTCATCATTTAAGCTTAAACAAAATATTAAATACAATAAGTTATCCTCCTGCCATTACCGATTGATTAAAGTATATTAATTTGTTGGGTGCATGGTTTGTCAACATGACCTTCAAAAATCTTCAACACACTAGATAAAGGTTACACAAATTTAACTTTTACTTCTTTCCTTCCTATCCAACATTGCGGTGAACTTTATTGTTTGTAAGTTTGTGCTGGAGGGCTTACACCATTTCATTAAGCTCATTGGGTTACTTTGAGTCTTCGCCCTCCAATTTTCTTGCGGTACTTTCACAGGCCTTTCGGGTGCTTTCTGAACCTGCTGATCAGAAGATTACTGAGAACCAAGTAGTATTTGAATATCGTCGTGCCTGGCAATGTGCTACAAAGCCAGAAGAAGCTATCTGTGGTGTGAGCAGAATCTGGGTATTTTGCATGATGAGAAGAAAGAAAATTGCTAGCAGAATGTTAGATGCTGTACGGTAAGCGATAATATTTTGAAGTATGGATAAAACACCAAGGAACAAATGTTTATCAATAATTTTAACCTCAATGTCACCAATCTGCTTTAGAAAGGACACCAGTGACTTCCCTAAACATACTTCTACCATATCTTTAGTGTCAAGCTTTATCCAAAAATGATCCCGTGAAATACCTTGGAATGCTATGAGAGCTCTATAATTGCAAGTTATTGTTGAGTCATTAAGCTACTTCCAACACGTGGTGCAATGAAACTATTTGTAGGACAACCTCCGAAGTAGTACTAAGGACTTGGATGACTTCAATCCCGTAAACCCCATTGATAACCACCTCAATTAATCTGCTCACCAAGGAAGCAGATAAGAGTAGTTAAAACATTAAAGTCTACTGCATGTGGAAAATTTTAATTGATATTTTTGCTTTTTTTCTTCTTCCTGCATGAGTTGCAACATATTCTGGAAAATGGTGTATTAATGTAAAATTTGTAGAAAGCACCTCCCAACTTTTTCCACATACAATAAATTGTTTTGTGTTGGTCACCCATTATCACTTGTAACAAAATATAGGAATTCCTGTAAAGCTACCAGAATTATTAATTTTCTGTGCTTGGCATGGGAAATGATGGTTATACCAGGACAAGTAATGCAGAGTTGCTGAATGCAGAAATCAGATCCCTCTGAGGGCATTGTGAATTGGAACTCAGTTTTAAAAAATCCAGAGATAACTTAGTATCAAGAAGATGGTTTAATAGTGGCCTTTAGGGAAGGAAGCACATTGTCCTCCGTCTAGCTAAACCTCAGATGGTTAATTTGCAACCACCCTGCAGAGACCTGTCAAGACATTTACCAAACTGCAATAGCACCATCTTGAGGCAACCTAGGATGGTTGCATCATTTTTGGCATAGGAAACTATTCACTGTGTACACTCTCCTGAAAAGCTATTTACATTAATCCCACTTCCCAGATCTCAGGCCATTGCCTTAGTTTAGGCAGTTCAACTGATCATCCAAGTACTTTGTATAGTAAGGGTTGCTTCCTACATGACACTTTCGAGCAATTGGAAAGCAGGTGAGTATTTTTACCAGTTATCTTAAATGTCCCTTTTATTATTAACCTCGTGAGGGAAATTGGCCCTTCCTGTTCTCCCCTGTCTGAAACATCCCCAGAGAATACTTTCCTTTAATCATTTGCAATATTTGCTATTTTAACTCTTCCTGGTTATTAAATCAGACTGTTTTAGCTTGCACTTAACCTACTTGCATCTCTGTTTCAGAAATACTTTCATATATGGAACATACCTGAGTAAGAATGAAATTGCCTTCTCTGACCCAACACCATCTGGCAAGCTATTTGCAACTATGTATAGTAAAACACCAAACTTTCTTGTTTATAACTTGTTAACTTGAAAAGGAAATTAGTTTATTCTGGTAATCATTTACCTTTTGAAGTATTTGGCTTTAACTTTTAGATTTTATGACAAAGCTAACATTAAAATCTCTTAACTTTATTTGTAGATGAATCTCAATGTTCAGTATTTAGAAATGTCTTTCTTTATAATACAGTGCATTTAGCCAGTTTGATCCAAGAAACATTGCAGTGCTAACAGTTATAAAATAATATCCATCTGGATTTGTGGACATTTTAATTGATAAATAAAAGTATGAACATGTGTAGGTGTCAAGTTTCTGAATTTGAACTAAGAATTACAGTTTAAGTATATTTCATGTTATGAAACATAACCTCTGCAATAATAACCTGTCATTGAATTTGAATGACCAAATTGTTTGTTTTTTGATCTTCAGATATTTAATCCAATACATCTAAATATGCAATGTCTAATTTAACATTAGTCCTAGTATAGTCTTGTGTCTTTTTTCCCCCTGTTATTTTGATCAATCCAAATAATTCTTTGTAAATGGCTTTAATATTTCTATAAAAACATGCTTATGGAAAATGGCAGTAAACAATTAAGGGATAAGTTTTGTTCTGTTCCAAGAAGTGTTCCATTGCAAATTTTTCTGCAAGTCTGAAATATTTCCTAAACTTGGAACACCAGTACACAACCAGCCAGTAATTGCCTTTGTGAAATTTACTGAACTGACATGAAATTGTATTATTAATATTTCCAATGAAGTACAAAGTTAGAGCATTAATTAACCAAATTATGACATTGTAAACACCATTAGTGGGAACAGGAGTAGACCATTTCAGTCCCTTGAGCCTGCTCTGCAGTCGCACAATCCAGGGTGAGCTAGCTAATTGGATACAAAATTTGCATGACAGTACTTCAATATTTAGTCTGTAAACAACAATCAAACAATATAACTGAGTTTTGCATCACCATGTGATGTTCAGCTTTAAGGTCTGTTACTAGAGAGTGGAAAGATTAGCTGCTCTGTAGCATGATTTTCTTTAAATGATCAGTCTGTAGTTTGAGAACCAGTTTTTAATTTAAGAAAAAACTACATGAGTAACAACAGCTCCTTATGTAAATAAGTCACTTTAAGAGTATTAAACTAAGATGTACTTTGGTAGAATGGTGCTTGGGATAGTATCTTCCAAAGGAAAATAGTTCTTCGCTCAGATGCTCTCCACAACTCCTGGGCTAAATCCTGAATTTTAGAATATTTGCTATATACAAGTATAAATGGATAATTAAGATTTTATTATAGTAGCATACAAGTTAGATTTCAAAAGCATACACTGGAATCTATAATACCAAACAGCAAGACAGTACCAAGAGGAAGAGTGCAAATGAGAATAAAATTACATAAAGGGAATGAGTAGTAAGTTACAGATTTCAAAGCTGGATAATTCAAAATCCAAAATGAGTTTGAGAAAAGGACATTGAAAATAAATCATTTCTTTTTGATTATTTCCTCCAATTCTTCCACTATCTGTGCAGCAGAGGGACGTTTTTGAGGGTCTTCATTTGTGCAGACCAGAAACAGTTCAATAACCTCCTTGTAGGAATCATCTAGTTCCTCCATGTTGAGTGCAGGTCGTGTTCCCAAAGCTGCATAATAAGCATCCTCATCGAAACTTTCTTCACTAAAAGAGTCTACAGCAGAGGAAAACCAAAAAAAAGCAAGTTGTCATCTCCTCGAAACTATAGCATACTTTTGAGCATAAGAAATGTTTTAAGTGGTTACAAATCTTAGGAACCTCTCCAACTTTATGGCATCTGATGAAAGATCAATGACCCAAAATGATAAATGTCACTTCACAGATGCTACCTGACCAGAGTATGCTTAACATTGTTATTATTGAAGAAATATCCAATTGGGCAAATGTCCAGGACTATTCCACAATGGAAGCTTAACAAACCAGGCAGCTATATGCATAATTAATTCTCAAACACAGCTCAAGTACTCTTGCATGAACAAAACAGTGTTTCCAAAAATATCCATTTAATACGACCTGTTCAAGTACCTGCTCTGAGATAATAAAAGCATATGAAATCAGTGTTTATTACTTTCTAGGTCACCAGGAAGAAACAATCTTTTTTGCCCTACTCCTGAATTTACTATTCAGGAAAACACACAGAATTTGGGGCCTCATTGTGCAAGGAATAAATACCACAAAGTAGACCAACCTCATTCAACTGCAGAGGCCCAGATGAAACAAAATGCTTTTGAACTGTCAATATTATACAATCAGGGCAACAAAATCAACATTTAGAAGTGGAAAAGTATAGAAATAAGTATGAACAGATGAAAATTTCCCAGACCTCCAACATCCATGAATTCTTCCTTAATTTTTCATAAAGTAAAAACATAGGGGAAGCAAATAATTTTGGGAAAATTAATTAATAGAAAAAATAGCAGTACAAGTTCTCAGTGAATGAATAGGTATGTTGATTGAAGTGCAGGTGGAAGTATCTAAAACATGAGGCACTAAATTTCAGGAAGGTCTTGAAACAAAGGAGATGCTCAGGTGCTAAGCAATATTTACTTTCAAATGTAATTACGATTGCCATTACTGCAGATTGAGAATTAGTTAAAACCATTGCTACATAGAATAAAGGAAGTTATTCAAAAAATGTAACTTCATAACAGAATTCAGTTAAGCCAAATGAACTCCCCTTAAATCTCCATTACACATTGTCATTAATCAGAAATAAAGAACAAATTATTTTAAGTGATGGGTTAATTACCAATAGTCAAAATACTTAACTGATGAGTAATTAGTATTTACTTACATAACACATGACATAGCAAGATCAATTCATATGCATATCTAAAATGATACAATAGCAGACAGACATCTTGTAAATAATAAAAGGACTGAGTAGAGTTGGCATGGATTTATGAAGAGAAAATTATGTTAATCTAAAAACTTTTGGGGTTGTCACTTGGAGGACAAGGAGAAAACAGTGAATGTGGTGCATCTATATTTCTAGAAGGCTTTTGATAAGGTCCTGCACAGGAGCAAGGTGAAAGCACAGTGAATTGACGGTGATGTACTGACATAGATTGAGAATTGATTATTGGACAAAGCGAAGATTGGAAATCAACACACTTCTCAGGTTAGCTAGTTGTGACCGGTGGGGTAACCCAAGGACCAGTGCTTAGGCTCCAGCCATTCATAATCTATAACAAAAATTTCACTGAGGGTGCTTCCAAGTTTTCAAACATTACTAAACTATTGAGATTGTGAGAATAGAGGATTAAAGACTTCAATGGGATATGGATAAACTAAGTGTGTGGATGAGAACACTGCAGACAGAATACAATGTGGAAAAATGAGATCATCTACTTCGGTACACATAACAGAAAAACAGCATTTGTTAAATGTGTTTGAGCATCATTGATGTACAAAAGGACACAAGTCACTAAAAGCCAAAAAGCAATTAGGAAAACAAATGCTATGTTAGCTTTTATTGCGAAGGTTTGATTACAGGAGTAATGAAATCTTTCGCAATTGTACAGGGCCCCTTTGAGTCTGCACCTGCCATACTGTGTATGATTTTTATTGTGTTATCTATGAACAAATATATTTGCCATTAAGAGTTCTGTGAAGATTCATTAGACTGGTTCCAGGGATGTTGGATGTGCTGTATGAGAAGAGACTACATAGACTGAAACTGTAATCTTTAATATTTAGGGAGAGATCTCATTGAAACTCGCAAAATTCTTAATTAGTTTGACAGGGTAGATGCAAGCAGGATGTTTCCCCGATTAAGAGTCTAGGACAAAGGAGCAAAGTTTGAGAATAAGGATTAGCCATTTAAGACAAAGATGAGAAGCAATTTTCTCACTTTGTGGGTGGTGAATCCTTGTAATTCTCTAACTTGCAGGGCTGTGGAGGCTTGGTCATTTGTGTTCACTTAAAACTGATTATAGATTTCTGGGCATTAGGGAATCAAGATTGGGGATAGTGCTGGAAATAGCTTTGAGGTAGAAGATCAGTCATGATCTTGATAAATAGTGCAGCAGGGTCAAAAGGGATGTATAGCCTACCCCTGCTCCTATCTCTTAGGCTCTAATTGAAAGAATTGCCTTTGGCTCTATTGAAACATGTAGCATTATCATAAAAAGTAATAAGGATCATTAAGATGTTGATATTAATTGAGGTTGAATCTTCATCTGGAAACCAGACCTCACCAGTGTTCTTTGAATGCTGTCATTAATAGCTACTATTTTCAGTCAGGTGAAGTCTTCTGTAATGCACTATTTTCTCAGTATGGAACAGAGGCTGTACTTGTTTTGAATGGAATGGAACTTGAACCTGTAACTTCCTAATTCAGAGGCAATACAAATTGAGCCAAGATAATATTGATGAGATGACTGTGTTACGGACTCAGTGAAAGTCCCTTTAAGATAGAGAGTGTGTGTGTATGTGTGTGTGGGGCGTGCTTATGTCAATAGAAGATAAAGGACATAATGACGTTGTTGAAGAAGTCAGAAGAAGAAGGAGACAGAGAGAGAGAAGGGAGAGAGACACCAGCCTGCTAGTTTTCTCTATCGATGGATGAGAAACAATAACTGTGTTTGCCACAGAAATCCATGTATGGAAGTTGGAAGTAATCCGGTGGAGTTCACTTTGTTGCTGACCTGTAGAAGGAAACAGGTATTTGTGTGTGGACGACCACGGTTCAGATGCTTTTCGGGGTGAGGAAGTCACTACCGAGTAAACACTGAAGTGTCGTTTAGGTTCCATCGTGGAACATTTGGATTTCGTATTTACTCTCTCTATGTTTCTTTACGTCTACGTCTTATCTTCAGACAACGGTGGTTGTTGAAGAAGCCCTTGCTCATGTTTCACCTTATGGCTTGCGGAACTGAACTTTAAGAAGCCTTCCTGAACTGGGAGTTTTGGACTTTGCCACACACACACACACACGAAGAGTTTAGTTTTGGGATTAACATTCAAGGTTTAACATTTTTGAATTCTAACATACTAACATTTTTACTTTTATTTTACGTATTATCATAAGTAGTGATTAATAAAATAGTTTTTAAACACTGAATCATGCTCAGTGTGTTTCTTTTGTTGCTGGTTTGTGACAACTGCAAGAAATCATGGACATAGCAACTTCCCCTCCCATTTCAGTCCAAAAAAAATGGAAAACAAGACCTTGTACTGAATTTACTATCAATTCCGTGGAAAGGCCAAATCATTCCATCTAGTTAAACAAAAGGCCAGACCAGCAATGCACAATTGAAAGCTTACCTTCAGAAAAATTTACATGAGGCATAGAAAGGGTCATCATTTCCCACAAGGTAAGGCCATACGCAAAAATGTCTGACTTGTCTGTAATTGAATGATTTTCTTCCAGAGCCTCTCTTGGCTTCCATGGCTCAGTCCCAATGTATGTTGCAGTTGGATCACTCACTAAAAAAGAAATTGAGAATGTAAAATTTGCTGTGGGGCCAAACTTGAAAGAGTGAGCATTCAAACTACAGGGCCAAAGCTGGTAATTTAAAGTACCAAATTCTTAAAAAATATGGCTTACCGTCATATGTAACAGTTCTACAAAGATATAGATCAGCCAGCAACTGGAAAGAATGTTACTGCAGATTTTCCAGTACACCAAAAGTAGCTCTCCATCTGCCCATGCCGTTTGTTCCCATGCAGTCTTCTGCTGGCAGCCTGGCTCCAAGCAATTCAATGTCCCAGTGCAGCATAGGGGTTCGGTGCAGGCAGCCAGCTGTACTCAGTGCAGTTTTGAAAACAAGTGAACTCCTACACCAACCTCAGGCTGTCAAAGCTATCAGTGCAACTGGGGCCATTGAATGTTTATAGACATCTTTGGGTAATATTTGGGATTAGAAATAAAGGTTATAATTAAAAGTGTAAGGTTCCTTTAATTCATAAAGCTAAAATGTAAACACTGCAAATAAAATCAATGGAATGAACTTAAATAACCAAAATATAGGTACCTTGCTACCTGGAGTGTATCTCACCAGGCAAGCCATATATTTCAAAGTTCTACACACAAATGTAGTGATATGACCTCATTAACTTTTCCACGTGTAAGCAGGTAACTTTTGATGAGTCAAGAAATTGTGGATTGTCCCAGTATTGATTTGAGCAGTGATTCCCAAACTATCAAGCCCCCAAGGAAAAACTGAAGTTAATCACCAATTGTTTTCAGTTGACCCAAAAGTAGTGAAATTAAGTGTTCAACCTATATTACCTTCACATTTTGTATCAAATATTGCAAAGGAAATTTTCTACAGCTGTCTTGATTTGGAACAATTTGCAAAACTACAGCAGAGTCATGGAATTTACTGATTTCCTTTTTGAAAATACATTCATTTGGAAACCTGTTTTTTCTCTGCTGAATATCATTGCTGCACAGGGGCACAACTAGAAGAGCTACTGTGTTACAGCTCCATCAACCCCAGTTCAATTCTGATAATTGCTCCCTCTGTATGGATTTTGCAATCTCTCCATAACCATGTGGGTTTCTCCTATGAATTCTAGTTTCCTCCAAATTTCAAAAACATGGAAATTGATAGTTGATTGGCCACTGTCAAAAAGAAAACCTGACATTTTCAAAGTTATCATCCAGAAGTAATTTAATATGTTACCTTAATCCTGAGAAATCATCCATTGGTAAATTTGTATCACTTTAATTAAAATTCAGTTGAATTTGTAAAGTAGCAAATAGGATAAATTAATAATTAATAAGATACTAGTTACGGACTGATGATTTTTGAAGGCTGATATTGACTTAGTTATTTTGAAGGAATTTGACTAGGAACTAGGTGTTAATGCAGTCTGGCATTTTTATTTTCATTTACAGTAAACTCATTTACCTCATTTGAGAATTACCAGCATTCTCATGCATTCAAAAATTTCTAGGAATATTAAGCAATTTTCTGTATTTTACATTATTACTGTTTAGCCTCAAAATATAGCATTGCAGTGTAAAACATTGAAAGAGCAACAAGATAAAAAATAGTTTGAGAATTTAAAGGTTTATGCTTACAATATTAGTGTGATGTATAGTAATAGTTGATCAGTTCTCATACAACCATCAACCTCCATTTACTTATGTATGGTAGGATCTGTCTGAATGGCATGCAAACAAAAGCTTTCCACTGTATCTTGGTACAGGTGACAATAAAAAACCAATACCAATATCATTTCCCATGGATACCAGATGGCTGAGAGTATACTGTATGTGGCTAAGGATATTAATACTGATCATGTACACTCAAAACAAAATAATGTTTTGTACAAGTGGCCCTTAGAAATGCACAACATAGTTAATCAAAAGAAAAATTCAGCACCTCTTTTCCAAATGGAGAGATTTTTCCCAAGGTAGATGAGATCTTAAAGAATGAGTGGCTTTTGCTTTCTTTGTACATTCTTATTCAAAACTAGGAACCACTGCATCATTTTAGTACATAGCCACTTTAAGATGAACTGTAAACTTTGTGGATATGCATTTGTCTTTCAGCCAGCTAATAAAATAAACACCCCGCAGAATTAAAACAATAGCAGATGTCTGAACATTCCTTTCCACTAAGTCAATACATTTTGGAATCAGTTGTCACATAAGAACACATTTCTTTTAGAACAAATCTGAATTAGGAACCCTACTGATGACTAACACTTACAAACGGTGTTAAATCTTTGCAGCATTTTTCATTGGCCCTTAGGGTTTTACTTTTAGACTAAAGAATAATAATGTTTTAAAAGGACACACAAGATGTATATTTTTGCTGTTCTCCAAAAAAAAATTCTGATAGGATCCAAATGCTTTCAGTGCTAACCATGAAACCCTTAAGATTTTTCCATATAAAATTACAATCTTTTATTTTGCCATTTAGGTCATACCTTGGTCTTTCCAACTGTGCACCAGGGAAATATTGACAGTTTCACAGTCCAGTGACAATTAAAAAATCTAACTGATCTATCAATGCACTAGTCCTTGCAAGTATGATGCATTCAAATGGGTTTAATTGTACAATGGAATGTGCAGTGGTTTCATAAAGTATTGGGAATAAAAACATGCAATTACAATCACTTATTCAAAATGCAGCATTTCATTTAAGAACTTGTTTGCTACTGAAAAACACCAATATATAAGACTTGAATTGTTTGGTTTTAATCAATAACCAAAAAAAAGTCTTCAAAGGCATACTTGGAAAAATTGTTTTTTTTTAAATCTCTTTTCAGCCAATAAAAAATATGTGCAGGCAATAATTTCAACCATACATCATAAATATAATTAAAACATCCAGTCCCAAATTCTGGAGTTGTACAGATGTTACTAATTAAAAAAAATCTACAACTAAATGAAAAGAAAGCACAAGGAGAGAATACCACTCTTGGCAAATTGTTTTGCAAAAAAAATACCCACAGCAAAATCTCTATCGTACACATGCCATTTTTATAGTATTTGCCAAAAGTTTTTCAAAATGATTTGTGATGCATTGCAAGCATGGTGGAAAATCAAATTTTCTTTGATTAACATCCTGAGAGAGATGCTTTGATCCAGCTGCAAGTGTCCCGTTTACATTTGGTAAAAGAAACAACACTATTATGAAAATTATGCAAGTATGAAATGCCATCACTCCAGCAAAATTGGAGATGCTCAGAACGCATTCAAGTAGTCAAGGCCTGATGTTATCTGTTGGTGTCTGTACAAAGTGAAGCTGTTCTATGACCTGAAATCTACATACCTTGACTTTAGAGAAATATACATGCAGATTCCCTGCAACTTGTTTAAGCAGTAACAGAATCTTAAACAGAAACTGTTTATATTGGTGTTTTATTCAAGTAGGGAAGCTGAAACAAACCCACATTATAATATTCCAGGAAATGGGTTCAGCAAAAAAGTAATGCTGTCAGTCACATTATTTCATTGGTTTGCTTTTACATGGGAAGGCAGCCAAGCAGCACTCCAGAACCAGTTGACTGGAGTCTCGTTCAAAAGGATCTACTTTCCCCACTGATTCTACCTCTTCACCACAATTCCTACAAATCTAGCACCAGCATACTGAAACAGCAACATACAGTGGCCAGAATCAGCCAACATTTGGTAACATGGTTGGCAGTGTCAGTATCCCACTCTCAGAAGTCAACAGCTGCAAAGGCAGTGCAACATCTGCAGGCTTAAAAATTGTGTGCCATAATTTACTATATATGATTTTCTCAATTTTAAATGTGAATATCTGTATTTCAAGCCTAGTTTGTACATTTATATGTGCACATTTTATATTATATACATTAAATATCTCAGGAGTACTTTTGTAAGAAAATGGTGCTGGGACACAAGGAATGAAATTTTAATGTCAACATGACTTTGAATTTGCAAGTGTCTGATTGACCAGTACTTAACAGAAACCATACTTGTTTGTTTTGACTGAGTTTTTTTTAAATAACAAAATTACAAGATTTTGCAGAAGGCTAAAACCAAAGAAATGTCCAAGTGAAACCAAAAAGAGAAATTGAAAAATTCAGATTCTATTAAGATTCCACATTCCTAATGAAATAGATCTACAAGTGTATCATTTGTCACATACCTTGCATGTTCTCATCCAATTCAAGTGAAACACCTACATCACAGATCTTGATAGTCTCAAAGTCTTCTTTAATGACTATATTGTAAGATTTGATATCTCCATGTAACAATCTCTTCTCATTGTGCAGGTACTGGAAATCAAGTTTGTAAATGCTTAAGTGTTACAATTATACAAAAATGCAATTTATTTATTGTGCCTTAAATCCAGAATTTCTACAAAATGTTCTTGGGCAAATTAAAAACTGGTCAAGAATGAGAACATCTTATTCTAACTGTTCCATTTCCACTTGCATCTCACGTGCAGGCAACTCTAAATGCAAAATGTTTTAAACAAAAAATGCCATTGTGTTTTTTTTACAAAAATGAGTTGATATGAAAATTTCATAATCTTGACATTTTTAAGGAGCCAAGGAATGGCACCATGACAAGAAAGTAAAAGTCCATATTTGCCACATGTACCATACCAAATTGTTCAAATCAACATAGGTAGAAGAGTTTAGTTTGAGGAATTCAAGATCCTCCATACGGGATCTAGCAAAAGCATATTACGCAAAAGCAAACCTATTGACTAATTATTAGGATTGCAAAAACAAAATCTATTCATAAAATCAAACCAGTATAAACAGGAGCCATGATATTACTATAGTTAAACTGATAATCCGGTGCGCCCCTGGGACTTTGGTTGTGCTGAACGTGCAAATTTTCTGGATTTACCAGATTTTACTTCTATTACTCCCATACATTTTCATTTCACTTTTTTTACATGTTAGACAGTAGTATGACGATTTTGAGTGAACTCTGAGTTTAAAGGAAGTGCAAAACAGAACCCAGCAAATTTCAGCTTGCAAGTTTCAGCTCATCAATCAAGCTCACCTTCAAACAGTTCTGGCCTAACACCCAGTCCACACTCCAGACCCCAGATCTGGCTGCAGTCTAACCCACATTCCCGAGCACGGTATTCCCCCACAACCAGACCACATTGCCAGTAATATGGCAGCTCTTGCAAGGATGCAGGTCCACAGAGCCTAGTGCCCTAATAGGTGAACCAAGTACCAAACCACCAGAATTTCTGAATAGCCAGAAAATGGATTACTTTAGTTTACTGTATGTGCTTTTACTGGAGGCAAGGCATGTCATGGTTGAGGGCGGAAGGATGGAAGAGTAGAGGCAGACTGCATAAAAGAGCTAATCAATTTGGACTGATCCCATACAACAGCAGTCTTGTATTGCACTGACAATAACCAGGAGAGTGGATCAATTTTTCATCCTTTAGGTTCACAACACAGATGAATTAGGATATCAAAATATTGACATAATATCACTATCTTAAACAATACTAGAAATAATATTAATGTTACACTAATATGTGTTTGTAAATAAAATATTAAAATAAGTAATCTGATGATGAAAATCCAAATTTTATAAAATCTCATACTGCGACTTATAACCACTTGACCCACGTTTTATTAGCATCTTCCCTCTCCTACCAATTTAATTGAAAACAACATAACATTATCAGAGCATAACCAATGTTTACTCAGCTTGTTTATTAACACATGAACAATTCAAGCATACTAGCCTTTGAACAAAAAGTAATCCTTATGAGTCAGTAACCAGGACACCTATTCAAGGTAACAGAGAAAAGAGACAGCATCTTAAAATCTAGAATGCCTGAAAAGATGATGGTAGCAGATTGCACAGTAAATCTCGAAATACTTGCCCTAGGAAAAGAACAGGAGAGTGGGGATGAGCAGATAATTGTTTCTGTGAGGACAGATATGATGGGCTGAATTTTTACCGCTTGTACCTCATCATTTTATGATTCTACATTAACACAGTAAGATTTGGACTCAAATAATTAATCCAGTACCATAGCTACTACAGTACCGTACCTTCAATCCATAAGCCACGTGCAAAGCTACTTTGAGGATGGTAGAAGCAGGAAAAGGTCCTTTGCCACTTTCACTCCTTTCTTCTATCAGATCATTCAGAGACTTCTCTCCTCCAAACTCCATAGCCAGACATGGTGTCCCATCATTTGCTTTAGTAAAAGCTCGGTATCCTGTGAACAAAATTTCAACAAAGATATAAATCCATAAAAGCAAAATTCATAGTAGTTCTTACAATTTAAAAAAAGTCACAGTGAAGTCTGCACAATCTCAGACTGAAGAATTACCTTGCCCTGGGTAAATAAATTAATAGCATAAGTAAATGGGGACATTTAAAAATGAAACATTGAGCACATTTAACAGTTGTGAGAATAGTTATTAAGTGATAACTAACGCCCAAGGACACCTTAAGATACCCTTCAGATGTAGTCCCTGTATGCAAACACAGCATTATCAACATCCAGCATTCAGGTAACAAGTTAAACTACTTGCATTCGCAAAATTTTGGCAAGAAAACCAGAAGCATTATTTATTTTTGTCTGAAAGTAAGTTTGAATCTTTTACATACTCTTAACTCAGCTGACTAGTTTGACTGCTCATGTCCCACCCAAAAGGCCAAGAAATGCACCATATGTGTTCTTAGGAGGGCAAGTTACAAACTTGTAGGTTACCTACTTTTGATATTAAAGACCAATGTCAGCCTGCTGTAATTTTTTTTAAAATCAGGCTCAATTTGTACATATGTAGAAATAGTCCAATCTAGTACAAAAATATTGTTCATTACAACCACTTGAAACAGTAATGCCACTGTTCTTCAATATACAGAAAATGTTCTCTCTTAACAATTAGAGGATCTTTGTGCCTGACTGATAGAATGGCATATTGCTACCAGAGCCATGGTATTTCATTTTCCAATTTTACAAGATACTTTTGATGATGCCGATGGGTGGTGAATGAATGTTCAATGTTATATTTTGAATAAGTACATACTATACTTCCCAGATATTACGCCAATAAAATATACAAATAAACCTACCAACAATATTAGGATGCTCAAGATCTTTTAGGCGTCTGGCTTCTTCCTGAAGTCTCTTCAGGTAAACACTTTTCTGCTTCACATTACACTTGGCATTAATCTTTTTCACAGCCCATGGAGAATTTGATTTGCCCGTGGGGGATCTAAGCACAAAATACTTTATGAAAACAATATAACCTCAACACCACTGCTTTATATTCTATTTCCAACTCCAATGCAACTATAATATTGGAGGTGCCCAAACTCATGTCATTTTCATAGTGTAAGGAATCCCGTATATTTTCACAGACCCCTAATTTGTGAAAATTCTGAAGGGCAGTTACTGTTATTATCGCTAAACTCAAGTCTTGGCAGTTCTTAAAAAAAAAAATCAGGTGAGAATTAATGCTTTTTGATGAAACAGTATTGAAATTACTGTAATCAATAGTATTTGCAGGCTGAATATTAATTATATTTATGTAATGTGGCTGAATATTAACTATATTATGTAATTGATGAAAGTTTAGTTATGTTTATACACTAGAGAAGTTGGTCCACAAAACAGAAAAGAGGCATTAAAAATCACGAAGGGCATAGACAGCAGAGATAGAGAGAAACTGTTTCCATTTGTGGAGGAGTCAAGAACCAATATGAACGTAATTAGATAAAAGAAAAAAGTGGGACTAGCTGAACTGCTCTTATATTAAAATACAAAAAGAAAATATTAGAAACTCAGCTGGTTAGGCAGCATCAGTGCAAAGAGTTAGTGTGTCAGGTCAGAGACCCTTCACAAGAATAGAGTTGTGCAAAATTAACAGGTCACATGGACCTCTTTTGTACTGTAACCATTCTATGTAAAGAGCCTGAGTATTTCTGAAAATGCCAGCACAGAATTTTCCCACATAGCTGTCGGGAAATATGGGACTCCCACACAAGCATTTTGCTGGGAAATGTGTCTCAGAGCCCGCAATCAGTCAGACTCAGCACAGGCTCAACTTCATTCATTGTTTCAGAAAAGAATGGTTGCAAAGGCAAGAGATCTCAGGTAACTGGGCTTTATCCGAATTAACTTAAATGTTTTTGACATAAACTTTTGACAGTCTATTTTCCTGGAGATGTGGCTTAACTGGCTGCAAAGCATTTGTGGATGGAGCATTCTACTTGCAGCTGGAAGGCCTTAAGCTCCACAGAACCTCTCCGATCAAGTCAGAACTGCCTTCATGGGTCAGGCTGGTTGCTAGGATCCAGTGCAGGCTAAGCACAAACACAGCATGAGAGGAGCAATGACCGCAGGCAACTTGCCACTTCCAGAAAATTCTGGGCCAAGATTTCATGACCAGCTATTACTGGAATCAATAAAAACCTACATATTGAACTTAGAAAGCAACATATGTGGATGATACCTTTTTAGGCATCATCCGAGTTATTTTAATTAGAATAACTGACCAAAATTTATGTTTGCTCAAAATGCTTATCAGAACCATCTTCAATAGATTTTGTGTGCAGTTCATTTATTGCAATTGTAAAACCTGGATTTTCTGACTGATATCATTTGAATACTGGCAGCAACCCCCAATGACTAGTAGTGGAAAAACATCAAATAAAACTCATTTTCCTCAAAGATATTCCGGCAAAGTAATGACATTTCCACATAATTTACATCAGTATATATATTTATTGAAAATCATTCAAACAGATACTGAGTCTAATACATACGATTCAGTTAGGAAGAGGGTCACAGTGCTCAGCTTATTTACCTCAAACCAATAATAAAAGTTAAACAAGTAACAAAAGTCTGTTATCTAAAGTAATGGCCCGAATAAATAATGAGGGTACTTAGAGAATTGTGGAACTACAGAATGAGTGCAAACCTAGGAAGTCTAATGTAAAACTTGGATAAAGTCTTCGTAAAAACCTTCACATATTTATTTTGTTGGAGACTATCCAATAATTGGTTGACTCTCTCAGAAATAAGAGTTAGCTAGAATCATTTCTAAAATAAATTGAACACAATTGCAAGAACATTTTTACAGCATCTGCCATTTATAAGGCAAATTAGATATGAATCCCTTGTCATTTCTTTTGTTTTAAAATAAGATTGAGTCTTCAGGTGTTTTCATAATGTACTTCACTAAATTATTTTTCAACCTTTCCATTTACTGACCTTTTCATGAGATAAACATTAACTCCAGTGCCATAGCCCAGCTTCTTCATGAAGGGAGAGGCAGGAATGACCAGAGAAATGCGATTCTCATTACTAGAACCTGCAAGGAGATCAAAGTTAAACAAAATAGCACATTTCATTCAGGGATGTGACATTACATTCAAATTTCAGGTTAAATCCTCTTAAGTAACTGCTGTAATAATTAATGCTCTATTAGATTTCAGTGTGCATTATGTGGATTTTGCATGAAAGCACGACACGTGGAGTCCAATTGTGGAACAAAATGACAGATTTGGCAAGTCCCACACTTCTGCATTTCACAGTACAGGCCCAGAGGTCCAGGACTTAAATTTCAATAATTGAATGAAGTTAGCACAACTTGCCTCCTTGTCAACGTTACTGATTCTAAAACTAATTGTTGTATGATTTCTATAGATTTACTAAAGCACAACTGTACAGACCGTATGCAGGTTACAAATGCCTCGACTTATTAATGGTAGAACTAATTTCACCTCTCTTTCCACTTTAAGTAATTTTTTTTAAAATCAGTCTTCTGTTCTTGATGTTATTACAATACTGGGGAGTTATGGTTACCATATCAAGTGAGTTTTGTGTATTTTCCTCAATGTGGGCAAAATCAACAAATGGGCATCTATAAAAATGGAATCCATTCATTCCTCAGGCAGCCTGTACTGAAACCCACAATTTACTAGCTGATAATTTGAGATGAAAACTACCAATAATTCTCTATTTACTGGGCCAAGAATAGATTTATTCTACTGTGGTGTTAAAGACAAACTCCCTCTATTCTGTGGTCAAAATTTCCATATGAACTCAAAGATAACTCACTCATACTCAAAAGTAAAACATGCAGGTTGGTCTGACTTATATCATATTGCCCCTTGTCTAACTACCAACCCTTCCAATAATCTGGTAAATTCATACCTGACTGGGACTTCTTACTTTCCTGCTGGCAAGGAGATTTGAAAGGGCAATCTTTATCCATACTTGCTATTCCCCACCAAAGTGATTTGTATACCTTTGAGACACCACTGAGATAGAAAAGGCAAAGTTAGCAATAGCTTAGAAAACTTTTCACTGTTAAAGCAGACCAGAAGGAACTGGACTGGAGTCACGGCAGAGAAGCAGGTCTGGGTCGATTCCCACGGGGTTCCAATTCCTGTTTCTCTCATGCTGGCCTGGCAGCAGCTGAAAGCCCCGTCAGCATCCCAACCCTTTGCCCATCCCACCATCAGCACCCTAACCCCAATCAACTCCTTAAAACCCGCTTGTTTGAAGCCCACCCCCCCATCAGCACCCTAACCCCTTGCCTGCGCCTCCAATCAGAAATAAAGCAAGAAGCCCCCCTCCTTCTCTCTCCTCCATTCCCACCCCCACCTCTGCTGGTGGCCCCAGGCCAGTGACGATGACCCTCAATCCTCCCCTCTCCTACATACCACTTCCTCCTCCTCCATCCCCTGCAGCAACAGCAGCTGCCCTAGACCAGCAGTAATGACCCTCAATCCTCTCTTTTCCCCCTGCCCTCTCACTCCAAATCTCCACCTCCCCTTCCCCCCCCACAACCGGCCAGCCCAACACCACCGGAGATGACCCCCCTCCTCCACATGACGGATGATTCCCCCCTCTCACCCCCAACGACCCTCCATCTCCCTTCCCACACCATCGGTGAATCACCTTCTCCCATTATTCCCCCACCCCCCCCAGTTATTTCCCTCTCCCCCGGTTAATCCCCCCTCCTCCTCCTCCCCCCCACCCCTCGGTTATTCCCCCCTCCTCCTCCCCCCACCCACCTGGTTATTCCCCCCTCCTCCTCCTCCTCCTCCTCCTCCGTCCCCCCCCACCCGGTTATCCCCCCCTCCTCCTCCTCCTCCCCCCCCACCCGGTTATCCCCCCCTCCTCCTCCTCCTCCCCCCCCAACCCGGTTATTCCCCCCACCTCCTCCTCCTCCCCCCGTTATTCCCCCCACCTCCTCCTCCTCCCCCCGTTATTCCCGCCACCTCCTCCTCCTCCCCCCCGTTATTCCCCCCACCTCCTCCTCCTCCTCCCCCCCGTTATTCCCCCCACCTCCTCCTCCTCCTCCCCCCGTTATTCCCCCCACCTCCTCCTCCTCCTCCCCCCCGTTATTCCCCCCACCTCCTCCTCCTCCCCCCCGTTATTCCCCCCACCTCCTCCTCCTCCCCCCCGTTATTCCCCCACCTCCTCCTCCTCCTCCCCCCCGTTATTCCCCCCACCTCCTCCTCCTCCTCCCCCTGTTATTCCCCCCACCTCCTCCTCCTCCTCCCCCCGTTATTCCCCCCACCTCCTCCTCCTCCCCCGTTATTCCCCCCACCTCCTCCTCCTCCCCCCGTTATTCCCCCACCTCCTCCTCCTCCTCCCCCCGTTATTCCCCCCACCTCCTTCTCCTCCCCCCGTTATTCCCCCCACCTCCTCCTCCTCCCTCCCCTCCCCCCGTTATTCCCCCCACCTCCTCCTCCCCCCGTTATTCCCCCCACCTCCTCCTCCTCCCCCCGTTATTCCCCCCACCTCCTCCCCCCGTTATTCCCCCCACCTCCTCCCCCCGTTATTCCCCCCACCTCCTCCTCCTCCCCCCCGTTATTCCCCCCACCTCCTCCTCCTCCCCCGTTATTCCCCCCACCTCCTCCTCCTCCCCCCGTTATTCCCCCCACCTCCTCCTCCTCCCCCCGTTATTCCCCCCACCTCCTCCTCCTCCCCCCGTTATTCCCCCCACCTCCTCCTCCTCCCCCCCGTTATTCCCCCCACCTCCTCCTCCCCCCGTTATTCCCGCCACCTCCTCCTCCTCCCCCCCGTTATTCCCCCCACCTCCTCCTCCCCCCCGTTATTCCCCCCACCTCCTCCTCCTCCCCCCCGTTATTCCCCCCACCTCCTCCTCCTCCCCCCCGTTATTCCCCCCACCTCCTCCTCCTCCCCCCGTTATTCCCCCCCCCCTCCTCCTCCCCCCCGTTATTCCCCCCACCTCCTCCTCCTCCCCCCCGTTATTCCCCCCACCTCCTCCTCCCCCCCGTTATTCCCACCTCCTCCTCCTCCTCCCGTTATTCCCCCCACCTCCTTCTCCTCCCCGTTATTCCCCCCACCTCCTTCTCCTCCCCGTTATTCCCCCCACCTCCTCCTCCTCCTCCCCCCGTTATACCCCCCACCTCCTCCTCCCCCGTTATTCCCCCCACCTCCTCCTCCTCCCCCGTTATTCCCCCCACCTCCTCCTCCTCCTCCCCCCGTTATTCCCCCCACCTCCTCCTCCTCCCCCCCGTTATTCCCCCCACCTCCTCCTCCTCCTCCCCCCCGTTATTCCCCCACCTCCTCCTCCTCCTCCCCCCGTTATTCCCCCCACCTCCTCCTCCTCCTCCCCCCCCTTATTCCCCCCACCTCCTCCTCCTCCCCCCGTTATTCCCCCCACCTCCTCCTCCTCCCCCCCGTTATTCCCCCACCTCCTCCTCCTCCTCCCCCCGTTATTCCCCCCACCTCCTCCCCCCGTTATTCCCCCCACCTCCACCTCCTCCTCCCCCGTTATTCCCCCCACCTCCTCCTCCTCCCCCCGTTATTCCCCCCACCTCCTTCTCCTCCCCCGTTATTCCCCCCACCTCCTCCTCCTCCTCCCCCCGTTATACCCCCCACCTCCTCCTCCTCCCCCCGTTATTCCCCCCACCTCCTCCTCCTCCTCCCCCGTTATTCCCCCCACCTCCTCCTCCTCCCCCCGTTATTCCCCCCACCTCCTCCTCCTCCCCCCGTTATTCCCCCCACCTCCTCCTCCTCCTCCCCCCGTTATTCCCCCCACCTCCTCCTCCTCCCCGTTATTCCCCCCACCTCCTCCTCCCCCTCCCCCCGTTATTCGCCCCACCTCCTCCTCCTCCTCCTCCCCCCGTTATTCCCCCCACCTCCTCCTCCTCCTCCTCCCCCCCACCTCCTCCTCCTCCTCCCCACCTCCTCCTCCCCCCGTTATTCCCCCCACCTCCTCCTCCTCCTCCCCCCCGTTATTCCCCCCACCTCCTCCTCCTCCCCGTTATTCCCCCCACCTCCTCCTCCCCCTCCCCCCGTTATTCCCCCCACCTCCTCCTCCTCCTCCCCCGTTATTCCCCCCACCTCCTCCTCCTCCTCCCCCCGTTATTCCCCCCACCTCCTCCTCCTCCTCCCCCCGTTATTCCCCCCACCTCCTCCTCCCCCCGTTATTCCCCCCACCTCCTCCTCCCCCCGTTATTCCCCCACCTCCTCCTCCTCCTCCCCCCCGTTATTCCCCCCACCTCCTCCTCCCCCTCCCCCCGTTATTCCCCCCACCTCCTCCTCCTCCTCCCCCGTTATTCCCCCCACCTCCTCCTCCTCCTCCCCCGTTATTCCCCCCACCTCCTCCTCCTCCTCCCCCCGTTATTCCCCCCACCTCCTCCTCCTCCTCCTCCCCCCGTTATTCCCCCCACCTCCTCCTCCCCCCGTTATTCCCCCACCTCCTCCTCCTCCTCCCCCCCCGTTATTCCCCCCACCTCCTCCTCCTCCTCCCCCCGTTATTCCCCCCACCTCCTCCTCCTCCTCCTCCCCCCCCGTTATTCCCCCCACCTCCTCCTCCTCCTCCCCCACCGTTATTCCCCCCACCTCCTCCTCCCCCAACCCCAGTTTTTCCCCCACCTCCTCCTCCCCCCCGTTATTCCCCCCACCTCCTCCTCCCCCAACCCCAGTTTTTCCCCCCTCCTCCCCCCGGTTATTCCCCCCCTCATTATTCCCCCCTTCCTCCCCCAGTTATTCCCCCTCCTCCTCCTCCCTCCCCCCTCCCGTCCCTCCTTCCCCCCTCCCGTCCCTCCTCCTCCTCCCCTCCCTCCTCCTCCTCCCCTCCCTCGGTCACCCCCGCCACCGATGCTCCTCCAGCCATTACCCGCTCAAGCGCCCGCCGCTCACAGTTTGAAGGCCCCGGTGCACCACGGGAATGTGCTGAAACCCGGCGGCGGGCGGCATGCAGACTGCGCATGTGTCCGCACTGGCGCCGCTGCACTGAGGGGCCAATGCTGCGCTTCTGCGTTGCTGGCGAGCTTCAGGGTCATCGAGCGCAGGAGAGATGAATATTTAACATGATCTGCAAAGATTGCAGTGTTCCCGCTTTGTGCCTTCGCTGTCGAGGTCTTTGATTATCCATTGTCCAGCGTTGTGAATTCAGAGTATCTCTGCACCTGCTCAAGGAAACTCCAGTGTTTTGCAGAACCGGCACCATGCATCAATGTAGCGGGGTGTTTTGCATCAAATTGTTCCTTTAAATGATTGCAAGGTTTCCTCCTCCACTTGCCATTTGTTGTTCATTCTGAATGAAGAGCCACCTGACAATTAATACCATTTAGGAATCTCCTTTGTATCCGGATGAACTGAACTGAATTTAGCACTCAAGTGTGATCTGCCGAAAAAAAACATTTGAATCCCTACTTGTTCTGACTTGTATTTTGTTCCATTTGACTTTGCTCTATATTATTTGAAGATGTTGAATGTCAAGACTACTAAAGCAAATAAAGTCAGCAGGCAACTACACCAAATAATTAAGACAAGTGGAATGTCTTCATTTGGGCGACCTGATGGAAGTATGTAAAATTATGAGAGGTAGATGGAGCCTTTTTTCCCAGGGTGGAAATGTCAAATAATCGAGGGCATAGCTTTGAGGTGAGCAGTGGGGGGGGGGGGGGGAAGCTTAAAGGAAATTTAGGAGGCAAGTGTTTTAATCAGAGAGTGGTAGGTGCCTGGAAGTAACCTGCTTGTCTTTGGGATATGGGAGGAAACTGAAGCACTGGAGGAAACTCACACGGTCACAGGGAAAACATGCAAATCTTACGCAGGCAGCACCCAAGGTCAGGACTGAGCATGGATCTCTGGTGCTTCAAGGCAGCTGCTTTACAAGTTGCACTGCTATGCCACCCAAAGCCTATAGCATCTGACATTCCCAGGAGGACTCCCATTCCAAGTACTAACCAAGCTTGAGCATGCTTAGCTTCCAAGATAAGAGCAGATTGGATATTATCAAGCTCATAAGGTTGTAATCATGACACCGACCAAATGATCCAACAAATAAAAGGGATTTGTCAGTATAATATTGTAATTTTTTGACCTAGTATCATCACCTCAGTCTAAAGCACTAATCAGCTATAAACATTTTGAAAGTCACGTGTCATTCATAAAGCAATTGAATGGAAATTTAAATTCTGCATAGTTTACACAAAGTTTTATCTGTGGAAAAAAATCCAGTTGAGCCTTAAGAGGTGCTTTTCATTTTTAATGAAAATGAAAATGGAGCTGAAACTAAAAGTCAGATTAGCCAAGAGTTAACTGAGTGACACAGCTGGTTCAAGTGGCCATATCAATTACTCTGTGCTCCTATTTCTTAAATTTTTAAGAATGTTCTAAGTCATTTTTAACTTTTGCCTTAGTGTGCCCATTTTCCTTTCTGCACGGAGAACTATTGTCAATATTTAATTTTAAGTTGACATTTTTTCTGCTAACCTGCATGCTTGATCCAATTCCTTCTCTTAGTACAGAGCTATCTTCATCAATTAAATTACATCTCCTACTTTGGAAAGCAGCTGTAAGTTTAAATTTAAACTTGCCTTTGGACTGTTCTAAATATCTTCCATATTGGTCTCATTTGAACCTGGTTCCCCTTCCTGAAGTATGGCATGCTTTCTTCCTAAATATTGTATTGTCTGTCTGATGAACAACTTATTTGCTGCATTGCCTTCCTAGGGCCACTGTTCATATTCCGGACATCAATACTCCTCAATGTCATATGATATCTATCTAGTACAGGCCATCACATTTTATACCCATTCTTGCTCAATATTAACGTACAGTTAGGAGTTCTCTCAAGCTTTGCTTAGTCTCCTGTTTTGCTTTCCTTTACTAGCCTAGATTCATCTGTAGGCATGTTCTGTTGGTACATTATATTTCCAGATTCTATTGAGATAACTGTAATATTTATAGTAAGAGTTTATTTCTTCCTTGATAAAACCACTGTTATAATCTCACTTTTCCATTACAGTTATAGACTCCTCTTTGATCCAAAGTTGGAAGGTCTGCCTCTTTCCCCATATTCCATCCATCCTCCCTTCTCAGAACTGTTACTTTCTAGCCCTTCAGCCTCTCCCACAAATCTAGGCTAACCCCAAGTCAGTCAGTCTCTCTGCTAATTTTATTCCAAACACCATTTTTAAAAAATCTTCCTCTAACTCACTGCCTAATGACCCAATGCTCAACATATCAGATTTCTTTGCAATTGTGCATGTTACATCCACAGATTATTTGTCAGTTTTCTGTTTCTGCATACCTTTGATTTTAAGAAAGATAATACATGGAAACTAAACTCATCAATAAATGAAGGTTCTGCTAAACATACAGAAAAGACAACAAACAAGAAAAAGGAAGGCATTTCGAAGGTGCTGGTGTGGGAGGTCTCATCTTCCGAACAGATCTGACAGAGATGGAGGAACCAGGACAATGGAATGGGGTCCTCACAGAAGACAAGGTGGGAGGAGGTCGCTATGGAAGTCTGTAGTCTTATGATGGTTGCTAACCTATGCCCTGAGATGAAGATAGAGAATTCAAGAAAGGGAAGGGAGGAATCAGATATAGAGCAGATGAAACTGAGAGCAGCATGGAAGTTGGCAGCATAAGCAATGAACTTTTCAATTTCTGTATGAATTCAGAAGCAGCACCAATTAAGTCACCAATATACCAGAAAAAGAGTTGACAGAGGGGGCCTTGAGTAGGACTAAAACAAGGACAGTTTTGTGTATCCAAAAAAGAGACAGGCATAGCTTGAGTTCATGCAAGTTCTCATAACTATACATTTGATTCGGAGAAAATGAATGGAGTTGAAAAAGAAGTTAGTTAATGTAAGAACAAGCTTAATCAGGCAAGTGAGGGGTGTGGGGAAGGAGGCCAGTTTGGGCCTCTATTTAAGGAAGAGGTAGAGTGGGATGGAACTATAGTGGGATTGTATGTCCATGGTGAAGATAAAGCAGTTAGAACATAGAATATTATTGCACAGTACAGGCCCTTTGGCCCACAATGTTGTGCCGACATTTTATCCTGCTCTAAGATCTATCTAACCCTTCCCTCCCACATAGCCCCCCCCATTTCTCTATCATTCATGTGGCTATCTAAGAGTCTCTTAAATGTCCCTAATGTATCTGCCCCCACAACCTCTGCTGGCAGTGCATTCCATGCACCCACCACTGTCTGTGTAAAAAACTTACCCATGACAACCCCCTTATACCTTCCTCCAATCACCTTAAAATTCTGTCCCCACGTGTTAGCCATTGTCACCCTGGGAAAAAGTCTCTGACTGTCCACTCAATCTACGCCTCTTATCATCTTGTACACCTCTATCAAGTCACCTCTCATCCTCCTCTCCAAAGAGAAAAGCCCTAGCTCACTCAACCTATCCTCATATAAGACATGCTCTCCAATCCAGGCAACATCCAGGTAAATCTCCTCTGCACCGTCTCTAAAGCTTCCACATCCTTCCCATAATGAGGCAACCAGAACTGAACACAATACTCCAAGTGTGGTCTAACCAGTGTTCTATAGAGCTGCAACATCACCTCGTGGCTCTTGAACTCAATACCCTGACTAATGAAGGCCAACACACCATACATCTTCTTAACAACCCTGTCAACCTGCGCGGCAACGTTGAGGGATCTATGGACATGGACATGGACCCCAAGATCCCTCTTTTCCTCCACACTGCTAAGAGTCCTGCCATTAACCTTGTATTCTGCCTTCAAATTCAATCTCCCAAAGTGTATCACTTCAAGCTTATCTGGGTTGAACTCCATCTGCCACTTCTCAGCCCAACTCTGCATTCTATCAATATCCTGTTGTAATCTACAGCAACCTTCTACACTATCCACAACACCACCAACCTTTGTATCATCAGCAAACTTACTAACCCACCTACCCACATCCTCATCCAAGTCATTGATAAAGATCACAAACAGCAGGGATCCCAGAACAGATCCCTGCAGAACACCACTGGTCCCTGACCTCCAGGCAGAATATGCTCCATCTACCACCGCCCTCTGGTCTTCTATGGGCAAGCCAATTCTGAATCTACACAGCCAAGTTTCCCTGAATCCCATGCCTTTCTGAATAAGTCTTCCATGAGGAACCTTATCAAATGCCTTACTGAAATTCATGTACACCACATCCACTGCTCTACCTTCATCAATGTGCTTTGTCACATCCTTAAGGAATTCAATTAGGCTCATGAGGCATGGCCTGCCCCTCACAAAGCAGATGCCCATAAATCCTGTCTCTAAGAATCTTCTCCAGTAACTTGCCCACCATTGAAGCAAGACTCGCTGGTCTGTAATTCCCAGGGTTATCCCTACTCCCTTTCTTAAACAAAGGAACAACATTTGCAGCCAGGAAAATGGGAACCCTTAAAATGCAGAGAGCACCAGACATGCCATGGATGTAAATAAAATAAAAACTGCAGATGCTGGAAATCTGAAACAAAAACAGAAACTGCTGGAACCACTCAAGGTCTGGCAGCATTTGTCCAAAAAAAGCCCAAGGAAATGAAGTCAGTGACAGTCTGGGAGACAATGGCCTGATGTTCAGTGGTGGTGTCATGGTCCAAATGGAGGAAAAAGGTGTTTGTGAGCTGGCATTTAGCCTCTTTGAGGTAGAGTCAGTTCTAGAAAATGAAGATGCATTTATATAGGGATCTGTAAAATGATTCACACTTTTATTATCTACTGTGACTTGGAAGCAAATGTGGCAATCATTCTGTATTAGGGACATTCCATAAAAAGCAATGAGATAAATAATCTATGGTCATTGTGTCATTGTTGAGGAAGATAATTTGGTCAGGTTGCTAAATGGTCATTAAGATATTTAATGTTAATTGAATCACTGAAACAGGCAAATGGGACTTATTATTTTAGGGACCATACCTCCAAAATATTTCCTCAGAAATACACTGGAGTGAGTTACTCTGGATTATAGATATATTTTTGCAGTAAACAGGATGATGTGTAATGTTTGTATCATAAAGCAACATTACATTGGCTTACCATCAGAAAGTAAATGCAGATCCAGCAATTAACATTATATTTGAAAATTACAGTTTCATTGTTTATTTTGTGTTCTGCATCAACCTTGTCTGCTTCCCAAGTAAAGTGAATGAACCATTGCAAATATCAGTGAAAATGCTTGATGTTGGGTTGTTGTCATGAGAACATAGTTCTATGAATTCCTAATCTATCTATAAATATTTACCCAGCTGTTTATACTTACTGTAGTTAGTTTAACACAACTTTTGAAAAAGCAGACAAAAAGATCAGTCAAAGTTTAAAATGGGCATTAGGCCTAAAAATGATTCCCGCCAAATAGGCCTACTTTATAAGCAAGTTATTTTTCACAGAAAATCTACCTCCAGGTTCCCAACTCCATCGGAATCTTTTTTTTCAGACACTATGGGCCAATCTTGAATGAATTTATATTTGCAAATCATCTTATTTTTCTGAGAAATAAACATCTGAACTGCTGAATATTTATACAGAACCATTTAAGCAGAATAAAGGAATCAACTACATATTTGTATCCCTTTGGTAATTTATATAGGGACCTATTAATGCTAACAGAATAGGGCCGTTTCTGAATTTGTGCTTCCAATGATGATTGAATTCAAATATTTTGTGAAAATAATAATCTCTCAAAGTGAAATACGTTTGTACATTTTATAAAAGCGTGATGAACATTGTAAGAATAACTTCACTGAAGCCCAAAACTGTGCCAAAATTATTTTAGTTAATTATGTAGTAAGATAGTTCAAGTGCTTTTTGTTCATAAATTTGTTCTGTCTGGCTCTTCTCATGTAGCCTTGGTAATAAACCTTTATAGTGAGATTGGTTAGTCCATGTTGCAGTTTGACTCATTTGGTAGCTTTCTTGCCTCTGACAAAAAGTACTAGGTTTTAATCCAAATTTAGTCCAAAAATATCAGTTCAGTACCTACATGATGATAGGTGCTGTTCTGCCTAAAAGATGACAGACTATGGCTTGGTTTGCCTGTTTAAGTAGATGTCAGACATAGTGTGGCACCATTTATCCATACCTCCAACAACATAACTTAGTGTATGCAAAACCTAAAATGAAGTTGAAACCATTCATTCCTGACTCGAAGAAAGCCAGAGCTGAACTTATTTGTTAACCTACTATTAAGTAAATGTTGGAGCTGTAGTATATAAAAACAGCAACATTTGAAACAGCCATGCAACTCAAGCACATTAATGCTTGGTTTACATCCTCAGGAATAAAGGTATATCTCCCAAATGAAGGTCCATTAATTGTGTAACTTTCATCTGGCCACCAGAGAGCAGTATGATATTTCTTTAAAGAACAGAGTGGAACAACAGAATACTACTGAACATGTCTCAGAATATGTCCATTGAATATTCAATGGTATTCAATACAGATGTGCAAAAAACCCAATCACAATCTCCTGAACTCCTGGTTGCAGAAGGTACTATGGTGACCAGGAGGCAGTGGATAAATAAAAGTAGTTAAGACATGGCTCAATGTAAATTACCCCATGCATCCACAGCTAAATTATGTCTTTGTATTGTTACAAGATGGCACTGAGAACCTTGAGTCTCTTTGTCCGGAGTACATTGAAGCCCACCAGAAACAGCAGAGGAAGCACATCATCTACCATACCACCTAACCACTAGCTTTGTCAAGCAGCTTCTGCTAGACTTGTGGTGGACTCTGTGGATTCCACGTTGGCTTCATCAGCCACCTCAGAATCCACATGGTTGGACTGGAAGCAAGTCAGTCACAATCACAAGAGACTGCCTAAGAGGAAGAAGGAAAAGAAGGGGCAGTCCAGTGGGTAGTTGTACTTCTAAACAAAGTGAAGCTTACATAGCTTTTGCTCATTCTCGAATGTTTCATTATAGTGCTATGTGTCTAATTGGTTCAGAACTCCAATATTCACTGTTAAACATCCACTAAATAATTTTTTAAATAAATGAGCATTTAAAATTTCTTAGTAACAATTATGTTTTCTGAACTAATTAGAAAGTGGTATGCCAATCCCTAAGAAGCAGAACTAAGCTTTTCCCATTATCGTCTGGAGCGAGAGAGAAACCTAGGAAAGAAGTTGCAAGATGATTGAATAAAGAGGATGAACAACAATGTCAAACATGATATGTTATAAAAGAAGTTGATTGAAATAATGAAAACTAAAGATTATTAAAATTTGTCATCAGAAAATAAAACAGATGGCAGAAAGAGAACAGTACAACTTGTTATACTTTGGACAGACTTGAAGACCTCGAGAAATGACGTGGGTAAAGCACTTTAACTTGTATACTTGTGGAATAACTTGCACAACAATATTCCAATGGTTAATTAGTTTCAAGGTAAAACAGCAAACACAATTGCACGCAATTCACCATTGCCAATAAATATATATCACTTGTTCTGTTGAGGCTACAAAGAAAGTATTGGAATGGTACTTTCACTTTGCAAGAGATAAACTGGAATTGTAAGACAGTCAGTATAACAATTAGGTATCAGGTTTGGTCATGTTGTAGCATGTTTGCACTTTAATTAGAAGGTTGTGGCTTAAGCCTTTCTCCAGAAATGTGGATTCATTACTCTGGAAGCAGGGACTGGTGAGAAACTGAGAGTGGGGGAGAGGGGTAGGTTGCAAGAGTACAGTCAGGAACAAGGGGAGGCGTGTAGCTGTGATTTCTTCAAACATGGGATAGCCATTGCACAACAGCTGCTGCATGGACTTGACAGAGCAAGGTCTTAATCCAATAGTAAAAGGGTCCAAGACAAATAGACATCACACATAGACCCTAACGTTCTAGGCACATATTTATTCACCTGTCAGGAAATATGCTCTTGCACACAAACATGGGTAGATTCAGGCAGATAGGCTCCTGCCCAATACTACTTCCAGTCTTACCCCCTCCACCCATCCTCCTTCCCCCCGAACCCTCTCACCCTGGATCCTCCCCATCTCAAACCTCATCTCTTTCAATGTCCCACCCCCTGAAGTCCCCCTACCCTTTCTCAGAACCCTTGCCTCCCATCCTTGCACCTCTTCTCCCTCCTTCTTGCTCCAGCCAAGCTCATACATCCTTCCTCTGGCCATCTCCATTCACACCTTCCCTCCCCCAACTCATCACCTCCCCCACTCAAAATTCCACCCACGCACTCTCTTGATCTCCAGCCCTGAGAGCACATGTTGTCTGCGCAATAGCTGGTTGGTCATCCCTCAGCAATGGACTGGGCCCAGGTATGGGGCAACTGATGGCAATGGCCTCAGATCTGTGGCACACCACAATATTCCCAGCCACACACCTGCCCCCACTCCAGACCACATTCTGCCCTTGCTCCAGGCTGCACACACTTTTACAACTCCGAGACAGCAAGCATATTTCATCGCCTTTTTTGACTTCACAATAGCTTTTGACTCTGTCAATCAAGTGGCATTATGGAACACCCTTCACAAATTTGGTTGCCCAAAAATTTGTTTCCATCTAACATGAGCTGGATGATTACATGCAAGCTGTGAATGGGTCCAGAACATACCCAATCTCAGTGCAGATTGGTCTCAAGCATGGCTGTGTTAACTTCCATACTCTTTATCTTTTTTGTCATAATACTACACCTTACCTCCAATAAGCTTCTTGCTGGAGTGGAGCTAATCTATCGGAATAGTGGGAAACTATTCAATATATGTCACCTCCATTCCAGAAGCAAGGTTAAGCAATTTCAGTTATTGAACTGCAGTACCTGTTCTTATACACACATTCAGAGGCCAAATTGCAGGTCATTATCAACTCATCCAAGCAAATGAGAGAATGAATCTAACATTTAACATCCATTAAATAATACTCCTCTCACAACCTAGCTTCACTGGACAACATTGCCCTCTGACAACAGATGTCCATGACAGGATCTTGGAAAAACATAAATTGCTTCCATACCTAAGGAGCCATTTCTAAAAGAAGGTCAATATCGACAATGAAATTCACCATCTGCTTCAGTGTGACAATGCAGCCCTTGGCCAAATGATCACAAGAGTAAAGCCCAGTACAAAACAGATCTGGCAGATCCTAAGAGATGTTCAAGTCAAAAAATTAGAGATGAAGGCTGACAGTGCTTATGGATATTCATTGAACTCTCAACCAGAATCAAAAGCTTCCTCGAACAGCTGTAGAGGATTGTAAGTGGCAACTTGGGATATGAATGGATGGTATCTTGGGATATGAATGCATGGTCTTTGACCTTGTTAGTCATGATTTGAAGAGTCCGGGTCTCACATTCACTCAACTTCCTTTCAACAATGATCTTTTAAAAACTGATTGGACACCTGCAAAAGCAAAGTGGACACCGGAGGCTCATTTCAGTAATGATCATGAGGTGAATTTCAGGCCATGCTCAGACCTCCCAGTTGGGGCATTCATTCTATGTATGAGATCATTTCAGATCTGGAATCTGCTCAAAGGGGTCAGTCACGGAGTCATACAGCACAGAATCAGACCTATGGCCCACCATATCCGTGCCGGCCATCAAGTAAATATCTACACTAATCCAATTTTCCACCACTTGGCCCATAGTCTTCTATGCTGTCGTATTTCAAATATTCATCTAAATACTTAAGCACTGTGTGAGTACCTGCCTCTATACTCCCTCAGGCAGTGGGTTCTGGATTTCAACCACTTTCTAGCTGAAAAAAAAAGATTTCTATAGTCCTCTCTAAATCTCCTACATTAAAACTATACCCTTTTGTCATAGACATAAATGCTAAGGAAAAAGTTTCTCATAATATATCTTATCTATGGTCCTCATAGGTTTGTATGTCTCAATCAGTTCCGTCCTCTGCCTTTTCCACTACAAGGAAAACAGACCCAATCTATCCAGTTTCTCCTCAGCGTTGAAATGTTCTCTCCCTGGCAACATCTTCCTGCATCCTCTGCAGTACAATCATATCTTTTCAATATGTGTGGCAACCAGAACTGTTCACAGTACTTCAACTGTGACCTAACTAATGGTTTATATAGCATCACTAATGATCTCTTTGTTCTTATATTCTATGCCTTAGCTGTTAAAGGCAAGTATTCTGTGCACCTTCCTAACCACCTTATGTACTGCTGCTTTCAAGGACATGGACAAGATCTCTCTCTCCTCAGTAACGCCTACCCCTTTTGAAAGAAAATTAAGAAGCACTTCTTTCTTTTCAATGAATTTATTATTTTGTGTTTATGTTGCTGCTTCCTGCAATTATCTTTTTTTTTGCATTAAAAAAAACAGAAATTCATCAAAACAAGAGTGAAATTTTATTTTGCATTAACTGAGGTAGGTTTTTAAGCAAATTCTTAATTTGTGCATAGTGGTGAGAAACAAAAACAATGATATACAAGGACTGCAAAATACTTCAGCTCTCCAAAAAACAGCACACCAAAGTATGAAAAAGGCATTGGATTAAATCAGACTGAAGTGAATCTGATGCAGTGATCCCATAATTAGATAAATATGAACAGTCTTGGCCTGGATATTGGATTCTAGCAGAATTTACTAGTACCTAACAAGACTAGTTGAACTGTTAGCCTTATTAAGGTATTAGGAGTGCATGCACCAGTCAGAGCCTGACATAGATTGGAAGTCAGGCAGCTGGGACAACAAGGGGACATCTGGCAGCAGCCCATGACTTTAATGTGTGGTTTTAATGTGACACCAGACCTTCCCTTACAAATTAATAAACAGCCAATTGTCCCTGGCACAGTCTGGCATCTTTATGTATGCACTGTGGTTTGCACAGATGACCCTATCTTCACTGAAGGAACACAGGGAAAGAATGACTCCTATAAATTCCAAATGTTAAACGTGCTTTTTTTCCAAAGCTGAATTTCAAATGTAAAAAATCTAATTGTTTCTATTGTAATCTCCCTGTACTTTACAGCTCCTTCTGTCATGTACCATTACCTACTTCATGCACAAGCCTAACCATTCAACTCCTTATCATGATGTGGTACATTATTTAAAGACTGAAATATAATGGTTCAAACAAGCCTCCTTCAGCAGTAACTCACAAACCTCAAGTTCCCTCATTAAGAAGGTTGCATAGCAACTCCCTCACCTGCAAGTCACAGAGCTCCCTAACTTGAACATATACAGTATCTCTGATCCTTTAGTATAATGGGATCAAGATCCTAGAACTCCCAGCCTAATAATAATGAGGAAGAATATTCACTGTGTTGGCAACAATAGTTCAAAAAGTCTCACCACCAACTTTTTCAGAGAAACTAATGATAACTAGCAAATGCAGGCTTTGGTAGCAATCGCCACATCCTTGGAATTAAGTTGAACAAGGAATCATAGTTTTTTTTATTCACCAGTCTTTTTATTCTTAGAGCCATTCTCTCAGAATAAAAAAAACACCAGACATTTACTGCATATGTTAAAATGTTACCGGCCAAAATATTATCACATCCAATTAGGTAATACTTTGCAGTATGGGTGGGGAATTGGTTAAGAATAGAAGGCAAAATCAAGATAAAGGATAGGGGCTGCAGTCTGCCCCAGAGATCTTATTGTGGCCTTGGCTGTTAACCCTGTCGAACATCATCATCAGAGGTGAAAGTATAGAGAGATGCATATTAAAGTTTACTTGGAAGTCACAGTAAATTTGTAAATGAGAATAACCAGATTAAGTAACAACATCATCAAATTAAATAGGTGCTTAAAATAGAGGCAGGTGAAGATCAGAAGCAACACAGACAAGTTAAAGTATTTTCTAAATAGTAACAAGCTAGGAATTGTGAAAGAAACCTATGTGACCATTTGCCCAATTCATTAAAACAAACAGACTGGTACAAAAGCAAATCATAAATTTCAGTAGAACGTCAGCCTTATTTCATGAGCTGGAGTACAAAGAAGAAGGAGTTATTCCTCAGTTGTGCAGAGCTTTGGCCTGGTCCGGTTTGGAGCATGGCATTCAGTCCTATGAAGCAAGGCTATATTGGTCAGAAATTCTGAAGGGACCGTTTTGGGCAGATTACTGATGTGGTATTAATAGTCTGAGCTCAAGTGGTCCAAGGAGCCCTGGAATCTGGGCCCTGCACTTCATCATAATGTTGAAGTAGTCTGTATTGGCTTGTGGTCTGGCTTCTAGATAAGTGCTGAGGTTTATTCACAACTCTCCAGAAAATGAGTGGGTGGTCTTCAGAATCCATGTGCAGGGTTAGATAGAACATTGCAGACTTTGGGCGTATTCCTGTGGACTGGAGAGTGGAGTGGGAGATTACAGGTCTCAGGAGCACTGTTGGTGATCAGATAGCAAGTTCACATGCAGTGAATAGGGAATGCTTTATGGGGAAGGACTAGGAGATCAAAGATAATGTCATGGAGGGGATTAGGGAAGTTCCAGAAGTCTGAGCCAGGAAGAAGATTAGAAAGTTTGAGACGAGGAGCAGCACTCATTGTGATGGGTACTTACCATTGTGATTAGAATACTGGAAGAACATTATGAATAGGAGACATAAGAGATTCTGCAGATGCTGGAATCTGGAGCAACACACACAAAATGCTGGAGGAACTCAGCAGGTCAGGCAGCATCTATGGAGGGAAATAAACAGTTGACATTTCGGGTTGAGAGCCTTCATCAGGACTGGAAAGGAAGAGGGCAGAAGCCAGAATAAGAAGATCGGGGCAGGGGGAGGAGCACAGGCTGGCAGGTGACAGGTGAATCCAGGTGAGAGGGGGAAGGAAGGTGTGTGGGAGAGGGGCGATGAAAGGGAGTAATATAAGAAGCTGAGAGGTGATAGGTAGAAGAGGCAAAAGGTTGAAGAAGGTAGGAGAGGGCAGTGGACCTTCTATTCCTATTCCAGTAGAATTCCTATTATGAATAGGATTGGTTTTCTTGGAGGAATCCAATTCAGTGTTGGCTGTCTGAGGGCAAACCGAAGTTTTAACAGGGATCAGAACTGGGTGTCAGCATTCTTATTTTCATTCAAACTGCCTAATGCCTGCTTCAGGAGTAGTTAAAGGACACCATGTTCTTGTCTTTTACCATTTTGTCCTCCAGTACACTTTAGGCAGGAATGTTCCAAGGCATTTCAAGTGTCAGTTTGGTCCACAAATGGGCCCAGTGTTTGCCAAAAACTTACTCATTCAAATTTCATGCCTTTTGTCCTTGGAAGTGGTATGAAACTGAAATGGTTTAATTATAATTTGAAGAAATCTGACTTATATTTCCTTGAGTTTAAAAAGTTGAGAGCTGTCCCTAACAAGGTGTAGAAACAGGCTCAAAAGGATAGACAAAAAGAAATTAGGGTGAAATCAGGAGTTGAAAAATATAATAAAATTAATACTAAATCCTTCAGGAATAAAATCATATGACATAAAGCTGTAGGGATCTGAAAATAATTTCCCTAAAAGGCTGTGGATATTGAGCCAATTAATTCTTTTGAGATTAAGAAAATAGATTTTATTTTATAACTACCTTGACAAATAATAGACAATAATAATTGTAAACAGTCAAATTTTAAAAATATGAAATATGGACTGCAGACATCGTTAGGATGGAGGTTTAGATCACCTTTGATGCAGCCAATTGATAGAATGGGCTCAGTTGGTTGAATAGCATATGCCTTTATCTTTCATAGTGGAGATTAGGAATTTAACACATGAAAAACCATGGGTGCTGCATTTATCATTCCATTGCTGCCCTGTTATGTTGGAGGTTCAAAATATTAAATGTGGCAAAGCCTTAAACAAAATATGATCATGTTTTGGGGAAGAAGGCAAATATTTCATCAAATATCTTAGTGAATGCACTATTTTTTTATTTTAAGAAGGACAATTAAATATTGAAACAAACTGAGATAATATGGATTCTGTTTGTCATATTTCATATTGTGTTAAATTTTATAATGACATAGAAGAGAGTTGTTCAGTCCATCAGGTTCATGCAGGCTCTCAGCAATCCCATTAATCCCTTTCCTCAACTTGTTTCCTATAATTATTCTCACTCACATACCTATTAACTCCCTTCTGATTTTCCAACCACCCAGCTGTACCAGGGATAATTTACAGTAGCTAATTAATCTACCAACCTGTCTTTGGGATGAGGGGGAATCCCACACAATCAGAGGGAAAATGTACAAACTCCAGCCAGGCAGCACTGGAGGTCAGGATCAAATCCCTGGAATATTAACCAACCTTGGGTTCCAGCACACACATTTTAATGGAGCACAATACAATAGCAAGAACAAATGACAGTGGTAACATTTATTGAATTGTTGATTTTCAATATTCATGGCTGCAACATGCACAATAAAATTGGGATCTGTATTCTTCAGTGCATAAAATGATTATCAAACAACATAATATTTATTATAATATTTTATCTTTTTCACAGATAATACTTCTGAATATAATTGTTTTCCACAGATGTTGTGGCATAAAATGATAAAATCATGGAAAGTAGAGAATAGGTTTGCTTTTTGTAATTTTTTAATAGGTGAAAATAAATCAAAGTAGAAACAAAAATGATTTAAAATGAGTGATGTTCTTCAAATGATTAAGGGTTTCCTTTTTCAAATCAGTCAACCTTGCAAATGAGCCCTGCATCTTCTGCATGCCCACAGTTAGTCTTCCCCCATCCTGAGAATTTGCACTGGAGAATTGTGTCCTCTGTTCCAGTACAGGCAACATCATCCATCCAGATACGCCCTGTACCTGCAAACAAATAATCAGTTCCTTTTAGTAGGCTTGTGGGATTTCTTTAGAAAAAATATTATCAGTAAAAGTTGTCTGTTCAGGCATTAAAGTAAATCAAACAAGACTGATTCACCAGCTGGTACACTAGGATGAACAGCTCTGAAGTTCACATCTTCCAAATTTACTTTAAACTAAATGTCTGTGTTCCTGCCTTTTGTTGGCTGACTTCTCACTATGTCTAATGTTAGAGTTTCTGGTTCAAAGTAATGATAGTTTAAGTTTTTGTGCCAGATTTAAGAGTCCAGCATATTTGTCAGAAACAAGATCAATTGAATTTGTGCTAAGTTGTCCAAAGCCTATTTCTGCCTTTTTAGGAAATTACAAACTATGTACAGTTTTGATGATTTCAGCTTTGGCCAAAGTTTTGTTGCATAATCCTAAATTTTTTGGTAAGCACTCTTGTTTACAAAGCATTAAGCAACATAAATTAACAGTTCACCATACTGTGAGTTAACTCAATGCATGTGAGTCATAGGGTCATATAGCACGGAAACAGTCCCTTGTCTTTCCTGACCAAGGTGCCTTCTTGAGCTAGTCCAATTTGCCTCATTTGGCCCATATCCCTCTAAACCTTTCCTATCCATGTCCCTGCCCAATGTCTTTTAAACAAATAAATTGTACCTGCTCCTACCACTTCCCCTGGCAGCTCATTCCAGATACCCAATGCCCTTTGTGTGAAAAACTTGCCTCTCAGGTCCCCTTTAACTCTTTCCCCTCTTACTTTAAACCTATGCCCTCTAGTTTTATATTCCCCTACCCTGGGACAAATACTGTGACTATCCATATTATCTGTGCATCTCATGATTTTACTGACCTCTATAAGGTCACTCCAAGCCACCTTTGCTCCAGGGAGGTCCCAGCCTATCCGGTCTCTCCTTATAACTCGGTTCTGGCAATATCCTTGAGAAACTTTTCTGCACTCCCTCTAGCTTTATCACATCCTTCCTACAGTATGGTGACCAGAACTGCACACAATATTCTAGGTACAAACTCACCAACATCTTGTACAGTTGTAACATGGCATTCCAACACTTGTAATCAATTCCCCATCTAATGAAGGCAAGTGTGTTGAATTCGTTATCATTACAAAAAATTCCTGATTGGAACCAGTTTTAATTAATTCAAAATTACCTGAATTTTGGCTAGTTTGACATATATTTTGCTGAGCCTGATTAGTGAAAACTGTTGTGCCCCCAGCACTGGGATGCAGTATTCCTCCACACAAGTGTACTGCAATTTTCTGAGTCACTGCAGGTTTACCACACACCCAATGCTTCTACACAGCGCCACCACCAACATCACCTCCCACCCCCAACACAATCTCAACAGCCCCCACTACTGCCAACAGCCATTTGAGTCTTAAGATGCACACACTAGATGTCACATTGCTTATATACAAACATTATAAATGGAGAATATCATAAATTGCACAGCAAGCTCAGGACTTCTTTTATACAAAAATATTTGAATGCGTGTAAAATTTGAATTAATCTAAAAATTTGCTTCTTCTATTTTCCTGCAAACAAGGGGACTAATATTTGTTGGAGGCCACATTGCAAAACTAGTTGGAGTTAAAAGCTGAAGTCAGGAAAATCGAGTTAAAGGCTGAAGTCAGGAAAATCAGCTCGAAGTTGATATCAAATCAGTAAGATTGTTAAACAAAATCATGAATATCATGTGCAGTGTGCTAAGATTATGGACTTTGATGAGTAAGTGGGCATTTAGTTTTGTTTTAAAAATTATTGTTTGAGTTTAGATTGATAGTTAAATTCTCTTAATCTCTTAAATTGCAGTGATAAACATGTAAACAAGGTTACATGTAAACAAGGACATCCAGCCAGAACTACGTGACACAGATAACTGGAAATATAAATTTGAGCCCCCAAATGAAAGAACAGAGTGTTTTTAGCATGGTATCCTCCTTATAGCTCACACCCAATTTTGCATCTTCTGCAAATTTGAGGAGATTACATTTAATTCCCTTTTCTAAAACATTAACAAGTGCTATGAATAGCTGGGGTCTCAACTTTGACCCTTGTCATACCCTACTAGATACTGCCTACCACTCATAAAAATACCCGTTTATTCCTACTCTTCATTTTTGGTCTGGCAACAAGTTCTCTACCCATCTTAATACCTTGCCTTCAGTCCCATATACTTTAACTTTGCACATTTACCTCTTATGTGGCACCTTATCAAAAGCCTTTTGCAAGTCAAATAGTACATCACATTTACTGATTGTCCTTATATCCTCAAAAAACATTCCAGTAGATTTGCCAAGCCTGATTTGCCTTACATTCAGCCATCCATGTTGATTTTGTCCAACCCTCTCACTGCTCCATGAGCACTCCGCCAGTGCATCTTTCTTAATGGACTCTAGCATTTTCCCCAAATGGCTACCTGGTGTATAAGTCGTTGTTATCTCTTTTGTTTTAAAACAGTGAGGTTATATTAGCCACCCTCCAGTTCATCAGAATTGTTCCAGAGTCTAAAGAATGTTGGAAGATAACCAATACATCCATTATTTCTTGGGCCACTTCCGTAAGCACTCTGGAATGCAGATTATATGGCCTGGGGGATTTATTGGCCTTCAATTCTATCAATTTCCCTAATACCATTTCCCTACCAATACTGATTTTATACAGTTCATTTCTCACATTAAACCCAATGTTCCCCAGTATTTTTGGGAGCTTATTTGTGTCTTCCTTTGTGAAGACAGAACCAAAGTATGTGTTTTATTGGTCTGCCATTTCTTTATTCCTTACTTTAAATTCCCCTGTTTCTGACTCTTAAGGGACCTTCATTTGTTTTCACTAATCTTTTTCCTTCAGGATTCCATGGATGTTTTTACAGTCAGTTTTTATGTTCTCTGCAAGCTTACTCACATGCTCTATTTTACCTCTCTAAATCAATTCCTTTGTCCTTCTTTGCTGAATTCTAATCTGCTCCCAATCCTCAGGTTTGTTGCTACTTCAAGTCATTCACATTTCCCCTCCTTGGATCTAAAACTATCCCTAATTATTTTTTTAAACCACTGTTGAGCCACCTTTCTTGTTTTAGTTTTATGCTGGACAGGAATGAATAATTGCTGAAGTTCATGATATGTTCCTTAAATGCTTGCCATTGCCTGTCCACTGCCAACCCTTTAAGTAACAATTCCCAATCTATCAAAGCCAATTCACACCTCATACCTTCATAGAGACACAAGAGACTGCAAATGCTGGAAATATGGAGCAACACACAAAGGAGCTGGAGGAACTAGAGAAATAAAAGACTGCAGACGCTGGAATCTAAATGAAAAACACTATGATGCTGGAGGAACTCAGCAGGCCAGGCAGCATCCGTGGAGAAAAGCAGGCGGTCAACGTTTCGGATCAGGACCCTTCTTCAGGACTGAAGATAGGAAAAGGGGAAGCTCAATATACAGGAGGGAAAAGCAAAGCAGTGATAGGTGGACAAAAGAGGGGAGGCGGGACGGGCACAAGGTGGTGATAGGTAGATGCAGGTGAGAGATAGTGATAGGCAGGTGTGGGGGAGGAGGTGAGAGCAGATCTACCGGGGGATGGGTCAAAGGTAAGGAGAGAAAGGGAAACAAGGTAGAAAAAAAGAAAGTCTAAGAAAGGGAAGTAGAGAAGAAGCATAGTGTTGGGGGGGGGGGGGAGTTGTGGGGAAGGGGGGTGGGGATTACTTAAAGTGGGAGAATTCAACGTTCATATTGTTAGGCTGCAAGTTTCCAAGACGGGAAATGAGGTGCTGTTCCTCCAGTTTGCGCTTGGAATTCTCCTGGCAGTGGAGGAGGCCAAGGACTGACTTATCAGTGATAGTGTGGGTCCTGATGAAAGGTCTCAACCTGAAATATCAGCTGTTCACTTCCCTCCATAGATGCTGCCTAACTCACTGAGTTCCTCCAGCTCTTTTGTGTGTTGCTTCATACTTTCAGAGTTTCCTTTGTTTGGATTCAGGACCTTAGTCTTGGAATCAACTCCCTCACTCTCCATCCTGATGAAGAACTCTATCATGTTGTACTGTCCTCAAAGGATCCTGCACAACAAGGATACTAACCCTAGGATGGCTTGTTCTCAATGTACTGGTCCAAAAACTAACACAAATGCACTCTAGGAATTCATTCTCTATAGTATCACTGTTAATTTGTTTTACGCAATTGAAATGTAGATTAAAGTCACCCACAGCCTTGTTGCATGCATCTTGTAGCTTAGGGGCCTTTAGAGAACAATGATCATAATATCATAAAATTTGATATAAAAGCTAAAAATTGATGTAGTTAAATATGAATCTAGTGTTTTAGATCTGAATAAAGTAAACTACAAAGGCATGAGACACAAATTGGATATGACAGATTAGGAAGTTACAATTAAAGATATAGCAGAAAACCAACAATGGTTAACTTTTAAAGATTAATACACTGCATGGACGACAATGTATTTGTATAAAACTGAGCAGGAAAGTGTTTCATTTGTGGCTATCAAGAGAGTTTAAAGATAGTATTAGATTAAAGAAAAGGCTTATAATGTTGCCAAAAGCATCAGCAAGCCTGAAGGTTAGGAACATTTCAGAATTCAGGAAAGGAGGACTGGTCCAATGATGGAAAGAAAAAGCAAGGTGCGAGAGTGGACTATCAAGAAATATAAAATCAGATTTTAAGAACTTCTAAAGATATGTAAAGTGGAAAATATTGTGAGTTCCTTACAGAACTGAGACAGAAGAAATTTCAATATGGAGTAAGGAAATGGCAGAGAAATTAAAGATATATCTTATGTCCTATCAGGTCTGTGGAAAGAGAAACATTTAAGGTTTCAGGCCCCTGGAACCTTCATGAGAACTGAAAAAGAGAGAAACTATTTAGTCCAGGTAGCAGGGAAGATGGGTGAGGGCAATGCGTGAAACAAAGGCAATTTCTCTGATAGGCTGTGACAATGGGGCAGTTAAAATCAGATTAAGCTTCTTTGTCTGTGTAATGTGTTACTAATATTACTTTGTCGGCACAGTGTTATCTAGGCTGACTATACAGAAATACAGAAAAAGGATGGCAGTTCTCATACAAACAGAAAGAAAGTTGGAGAATTCGATATTGAGTTCTGCAGGCTGCAATGCACCCAGATAGTCTTGTTTCTCAAGTTTGCACTGGACCTTGTTGTAACAGTGCAGGAGGCCATGGACAGAAATGTCAGGGTGGGGAGTGGGATGGGGAATTAAAGTGGCAACCAGAAGCTCAAATGATCACCCAATCTGCATTTAGGTTTCTCCAATGTAAAGGAGGCCATATTATGAATACCGAATACAGTAAACTAGATGGGAAGGAGTTCAAGTGAATCATTGCTTCACTTGGAAAGACTGTTTGCTGAACTCCAAAACCCATGCGCCAAGGTTGGCTATGCTCCCAGCAGCCGCCCTGTCTCATCCTAATTCTATCTAGTTTTCACATCCAGCTCTATGGGAATATCCAAGGTGTCTCAGATCCACTGTTCTGGTAAAGGATTGGTGTTAGGTTTTCACTCCATTATCATTTCAAAGTTCATTTCACTATTCATGTCCATCTCTTTTACCTAATCATCTGGAACTCGTCTCCCCTTCCTACCTGGTTGAGCTGGTAGGAATGCAGTGATTTTCAGCTAGAGTCCATCTGCTTTATTGCCCAAGAAAACACCAACATCTACAACCCATCACTGCCAGAGAAGGTAGTCAGTGTGGGGCTTTGAAGCCATGACCTTCTGACTCTGAGAACTAGCACTATGAAGGAAGACTGAGCACTGGAGAGCTGAATTCGCATTTCAATATGCAGCCTAGCCTGCTGGTTGTATATAGTGGGAAAGTGATGGAAAATTGTGGGCAGTTTGCCCACTAGTTCCTGCTGTGTGCTGCTGGTGGGTGAGGCTCCCTATCCACAATGTGAACTTGGACAGTCATCTTTAATGTCACAGTAAAGCTACGAAGACATTTATGTAGGATGCTCCATGGTGTCTGGAATCCTGTTCAAAGTCTCAATTAAATGCAGACATCTGTGTTTGATCAGAATTTCCTTAAAAGTCTTGCAGCCAACAAATATGTATCCTATCTCCTTGACAAAGACATCTGTGTAGCAAATGGATATTTTTTTCTAAGGGGAAGTAAAATGTTTTTGACATATTTTAAATAGCTTTTACTGGTAATGTTTCTTCAGTTTTCTGTTTCAAATAAACTATTCTATGGGAAACATTTTGTAACAGTTCCACTTAATACACTAAAATAACATTTTTGCTTCCTTTTTGCAGCATATTTCAATTTATATTAAATCCAAAGGTCAATAAATGCTGCAAAACAAATTTTTGCACAGTAGTATTTGTTCCATTTGTAGATGAAAGGGGGAAAAATTTATCCTTGTTCCTATGCACTATCCACACCATGTAGCGGTGTACGTCCATTGCATGCTTCTGAAATTTGGTCATCTGTGGAACTAAGTTTTGAAAGTTTCTATGCATGCGACAGAGCATGAATTATGGTGTTAATTTTCTTTCATCAAACTAAAAGCGATATGCTAATTGTGTTGCATCTTGTTTGCCCATATAGACTATACAGATCCTTCCCAGCTTACAAACGCCCGATTTATGTATAGCCTGTGCATACAGGTGAGCATTTGGGAGACTGACGGGATGGATTTGCTGTCTGCTGTGGGGCTGCAGGCACCTTCTGCCACGTGGGAACTCAGTTTGTGGCCGTATTTCCAACTTGCCAACTGTTCGGGTTATGAATAGTTCACAGGAAACGGAACTCTGACATAACCTATATTTATAAAAGAATTGGAAATATGATGATAATATGAACAATTCCTGACAGTCAGCCTCTTCCAAAAGCAGATTCCCTGCCGGTAAGTACATAAACAAGGCCAACTTATCCACAGTAGGCATCATGCAGTGGACACTAAGTTATTATTGTTCTCTTATATTTCCTTTCAGCTGATATGAGTAATACACGAGGATCTGAAAGAGATGCATGTTCAAGTTTTCTTAGAAGTAGATTACAAATTCTATAAAACTTTACAAACAGGTTGATAGTATCTTCTAAACATCCTGAACTATGACAAGAACTTTCATACAAAAACAAAACACTGCTGATGACGGATATCTGAATAATATATTTATGTTTTGGGACTTTGCAAATTAACTTTAGGTGAAACCCAAATACTAATAATAATACTCATGGTCATCACTCTGCATATGAATCACCATCATTTGTGTTGCAGAGCATGATTGATGTCACTTGTGAAATTTGTCCTCCTTGGACCTTTGCATCTCATGCTATCCTGTGCCTCCAACCCATTCCCCACCTGCAATCTTTCCTATGACCACAGATTTCTTCCCCACACCCTCTCAGAACTCATCCTTAGCACCTCTATTCTCCTCTCTGCTCTGGCCTAATTTTCCTTCCAGTTCCTTAGTCTTCTCTCTGGCCAACACCAATCTTCACCCCACCCAGATGTTCTTCCCGGTCTTCTTGTTGGCTCATTCTAATCTTCTCATTCTACTTCAAACTTCTCTCTTGACTTCTCAATTTTGTCTCAATATCTTTCAGATTATCCTTACAACCTTCTTGTTTGAACATCTTATCTCTCCACACACAATCATTCCCCTGCAATTTTATCCCCAAAACTCCACCACTCTGCCCTGATTTCATCATCCTCTGATCCTAATTCTTTTTCCAATGTTTAACCCCATCCCTATGATCCACTCATTGACCTCCTAATCTTCTCTCTGACTTCCAATTATTTTGACAACATTTCTTCAATCTTTCTGTATAATTGACCTCCCCTGATCTTCTCCCCCACCCTTCCCATGATAGTGGAAGGCTATGGAGGAAAAGCATATCACTTGGTTTGTGCCTGGGAATGCCAATTCTAACACTCATAGTACTTTGGATATTTGGTGCACCAGAATAGTGGACCCTTGTGACCTTGTTAAAAACTGGCAAGTCCTTTGCATGATGTCACCTCAACGTATCAAAGCAAGCCTTGAGGAATTCCTTAGCCATTATCCATCAGGCAAGTCTGAATGGTATATAAACCTTGTGTTGCTATGGAATCATCAGTATAGACGACCCCTGTGTTATAACAGTTCAGATAATGGAAATCCGCCCTTATGGAATTTACAACTATCTGAGATACAGAATAAAAATTTGCTCTTACAGAATAGGTGTGTCAATTTTTACTTTATTTTCAGCTCACGCTTCTTGGAGCATGTGCAGATGATGTGGCTTCGCGTCACGGAAAATTGTGATACGGACAGTTTTCTGGGAACGCAACCCCTCCTCCCCCATAATGCGGGGGTCCTATAAGCCAAGAAAAGTACTAATATGCTCACAGTTACTACAGTGCAACATTCTCAGGCATGTTTCACCCAGTACAAGCAAATAGCTATTCAACCATAACAGCCGTTTCATATGGACACTTGATGAAACACACTCATCAACACTCAGGTTTCTCAACAGACAGAAAGTTTCTCACAAATTTTGGGTGCATCAGCAAAATAGAGGAGGCATCTTACATGTTAAAAGGTTCAGGTAACTGAAGAGGGTGCTGACAATCATGAGATTTGTTGCCACAGTGCCAGTCACCGGAAGAGGCTCAGGTATTGAGGCTGATGATGACATCCAATTCACGCTTTCACACTCCACCTCCTTCATCCCAATTTTTCCTTTATGTGATGATATCCAGATGGTTCAAAATGGGTCTCCCTTACCTGTCCGTCCTCTCACCATGACCATACCCTGGTGTCTTTCTTATTTCAGATGCACTAGTCATACTGATGAGAGGCACAAGAGTCAGAGGAGGTTGAAGAAGACCTGAGCCACTCCTTGCCACTGGCTCTGTTGCAACAAACCTCATGACTGTCAGCACTTTCTCCAATTACCTGAACTTTTTTTACATGCAAGGTGCCTCCTCCATTTTGCTGATGCATATGTTACTCCAGTTCACCAGGCAAGATCTACCCATGGTGATGGGCAGAAAAACAGATTATCACCGAGACGGTGGAATAAAGTGGACAGAAATAAGTGCTGGTGTTTTCAGCAATATCCAGATCCTGTGCTGAATAATTTTTGAAAAAAAGTTCCATCCCAGAGGGCTCAGATAATAATAGGGATAGCTATAGAGAGAATAGAATGCATATGGAAAGGCCTAAGGTGTTGTCTGGTCTGTTTGAAAGCCTGCTGAGAGATCATGTAGCATGATGGAGTCCACCTCTAGCCTTGGACAAGTCTCTTCACAGAGCCTGTAGCCCACTCTTTCCAGCTCAGTAGTAGTGGCCAGTACTACGTCAACACTTAGAGATCACACTATGCTGTGTTTTGCAACTGAGGCCTGAGCTTGAAGTACATCAGAAAGATAGCTGATGTCTTACTATTCAGACTGTTGCAAGCCAAGCTTCAGACAGAATCGCCTGTTGTCTTGGGGCTTAAAGGTTGTGATTTATTCTCTGGCAGATTGCTAGGCCAACAAATTGCTAGTCCTCTCTCAGGATGAAAGAATTCATATTTCCACTATTGCCACTCAGAAGTATCCTCACAGCTGCCCATCAAGCAGCAAGCCCAGACTGCTGTCTCTTGATGTAAGACAAAGGCTGGGCATCCTACACCCAGAGCTGCCCATGGACCATCCTTTACAGGTACTGACAACCCACTTCATTGCAAGGAAACAATCATCACCACATCAACAGATATTAAAGTAACACTGCATGGAATAACAAACTTAAACAGGATTAGGCCATTTGGATCCTTGTGATGACAGAACTCTAACATTGTCTGTATGGAATTTGCACTACTAGGGTGCCCTAAGGATCAGTTCTTTGCCCGCATTATTTATTATCTACATTCATGACTTGGAGGAGGAGGCAGAGTGTAAGGTGTCCAAATTTGTGGATGACATGGAAATCAGAGGGAGGCTACGATGTAGATGTTCCTACACTGCAACTTGATTACAGAGGTTGAGTGAGTGGAATAAAACTTGGCAAATGGAGTTTAATGTAGGAAAGTATAAGGCCATGCGCTTCGGTAGGAGAAATCAAATGGCGGACTACTATCTAAGTGGAGAGAGATTGAAAAGAGTGGAGGACAGTGAGGGTTAGGTGTTCTTGTGCATGAAGGCACAAAGAGCAAGCATGCAGGCACAGCAAGAAGCCATAAAATCATAACATAGAACATAGAACACTACAGTACAGGCCCTTTGGCCCGCAATGTTGTGCCAACATTTTATCCTGCTCTAAGATCTATCTAACCCTTCCTTCCCACATAGCCCCCTGTTTTTCTATCATTCATGTAATGGCACATTGCCCAAATGGCACATTGGTCTTTATTACAAGAGGATTGGAGGGTTGCAAGGGTTGTTTTTTTCATGAACAGTTAGATCTGTATTCTTTGACATTTAGGAGAATGAGGAGTGATCTTATTGAAATATACAAGATGCTAAGGGAGCATGGCAGGGTAGATATTGAGGTAATTCCACTAGTAGAAGAGTCTCAAACAAGGAATCATAGTTACAAGAATAGGGGGTGGTCAATTAAAACTGGGGTTTGTAGGAACTTCTTCTTGGAGAGTTTGGTGAACCTCTGGAATTCTCTACCCTGGAGGGTTGTGGAGGCTGGATCACTGGAGGTACCTAGAGAAGGTGAATGTTTTTTCTCAAAGATCAGGCAAGTAAGGACTACATGGAACTGGCCCATAAAAGGCCTGGGACTGATCAGCCATGATTATATTGAATGACGGGCCAGGTTTAAGGGGCCAGGTGGCTCATTCCTGCCCTTATTTTCTTGTGTTTGTGTTTATACAGTGATAACTAGTACAGTCTGGCTAATGTGAGAAATATTGCCCAAAGCTGCCTGGAGCAACCCGCTGGGAAAAAAACATTCAATCCATGTTTACTGCTGTGGTCCTCATTGAAGTGGGTTGTAGGTCTTCATCCAGCAACTCCCCAATTCCCATAGGAAAGAACTGAGATTTCTGGAACATTTTGTTACAAAGGGTTTTTGCAAGATGTCCTAATTTGTAAACTCTATTAAACATGTTTTGTGGAGTGGAAATAAAAGTCTTCCATGATGCTTTCCATTCCTCTAACGGAAATCAGGTCTCTTTCATTTCTTTATCCTCTTTCTCTTTACAACACTGGCGCAGAAGGCTTCCCATACAGAAATCCTTTGCCTGAATGCCAAATTTTGATATTCATTTTAATCCCTGTTCAGTAAGGCTAAATTGTAAAATGATAACAATAAAAAAAATCTATCTTGAGAAAGTTATAGAAATAAGATGTCAGATTAAACAAAAGATCTCTCTTGGACATGTTATCCATCTCAGGTTTGATCTGGTTTTATTCCTTTTGCAAATTACATTTTGCATAATTGGATTAGTGGCATTAGCAAAGAACTTGATTGTGCTCAACTACATTATGTTTACATGCATTGGGCTGGATTCATGTCAGGCAGTTGTCAGGACTGGTGGTTTAGGAGGGGAGACGTTTGGTAGTCTCCTGGGCCATGGTCATGATCCACTACACTTTTCTTCCCCGACAGAGTGGCTGATAATTCAAAGATAAAATCCCTTCCAACATCTCAAAGCCCACAATAACACTGGCAACCCCAAAGTGAATTCCCAGTAACATGCGACAAACATACTGCACTCATTAAAACCAAAGCTGAAAGGAGTCAACATGTTGGGATCACAATCCAATCCTGCCTCTGAAATTAAATATTAGAATAACATACTGCAGCTTTTTTCATTTAGGAAAGCAGACTGTGACTATTTCCTTCACTGAAAAAAGGAAAATAGGAAAAATATCAACTGGCTGTAGAAATCCAAAAATACCAAACATCAAAAGCGGGATAGTGTTGTTAAATGTGAATGATAATAAGATATTTTAAATCTTCTCCCCACTATTGAATCACCACTTTCCATCAACTTCCTAGCAATTTATAGATCATCTTTGAAGCTGACTTCTCACCTACATAGGAGCCTGCCATGAAGCAGGATCTTTGAAGCCCTCTGTAAATGTCTAAAGCTGTGTGTCTGGATCAAATTGATGCAAAATTACTACTCATATTTTCTACAGATGTTTTCTTTTCTGATCCATTAAGTTACTAGTTACTATATTTTTAAACAAAGTTGACTTAGCACAAAGTGCATTCTAGTTTACATTTGTAAATCAACCACATGCTAACAATTACAGGTTAGTTTTCATTTTAGTATGTGAGATGCCAGGAAAAAATTATCATGCTCTCCACCACAATTTACTGTGTTTAATCAGATCTTAGGAAATTACTAACCTATTTTATTTGCTTTTTTTTGGAATTTGTGATCAGTGTGTTTAATTCTTGCTGCATGTTATCTTAGCACATTTGTTAATTAACGGTATACATTTACTGAAAGACACAAACCCTGCCAGCTTTTTTGAAGCAGAAGTGAAAATTCAGATCAAAGATCTGCTCAGTAATTGATTCTGAGATGTTTTTAATGAAAGGTTCCATTCCTAAAGAAGCTTGTTTTCCAAGAGTCCCAGATAAGTCCCAGAATTTTACTAGCCTTACTATAGTATCTAATTAGTTCATAGCAGTGAGGATGAATCTTGGCATTCACTTACTTATCCTAATTGCAGTTTATAGGTGCTTCAGAGGGAATATGAGCTTTAACAAAAGTGGGAATCACTGGAAGCCCTGGGTCAAGCCCATCAGTCACTGGTTGTCCACTAAAAATGTACATTGTTAACTGCATCAAGGCGTTGTGTACATGATCTAATGGTGGTAGTCACATTCAAGTTGCACACTGACACAGTAGAATTGCCCCTTTCACAAGGAAGCTGCAAACCTCTGAATGGTCATGTACTGCCATCCTTACTTTTGCTCTATGCAGTTTATTCATATCAAATGATGGATTTTACCTGTCATTTTTTAATGAAATTGTTTATAAGTTTGAATGGATTAATAGTGCTTAATTATTTAAAGCTGTCAATGTGACAGCTTTAATAGTGTGGTATTATACATTGTATGACTATGGGAGTAGAAGAGTGGAACGATTTGGTAGTTCTTTCAGGGAGCGAGCACAGGTTTAATGAATTGAATAGCCCCTTCAGGGGCGTACATTTTTGTGACTGAAGTTTTCATTCTGCCCAAAATTGATTGATGAAGATTTAAAAGACCAACCTAATTTTCAAATAATATAAAATCAAGCAATCATTCATCTATAGTATATGGGAAAATAAAACAAGCACACCATCTTTTATAGCTTTTACTTTGGTCTCTATCAGCACTCCCACCTCCCCATCACAACTACTTTTCATATTACATTCTTATAAATCACAGGCAACAACATTTCAGGAATAGCAAAGATAAATTTTTGCAGATTTTTTAGGGGTGTTCATCTGGATTGAAGTTGAATATGAAGTACACTCCAAATATCATATCTGCTCTGTAGATTTGTGATTCCTGACAGCTATCTGAGACAAAGAGAGAGAAAAAAAAGAGACACATGGATTTGTACCTACTTCAAATTTTGTAATCAAACAAAGCTTCTTTGAGGGAAGTAGGTGGGGCTTTGAATGAAAGACAGAGGGAAGTAAGTGGAGTATAAAAGTTCCAGCTTGATGGGAATTTGGGGAAAGTGAAGTGAAGTAAAATGTGGTTGAGAGTGGTTCTGGTGAATATTTGAAACAAAAGCATAAATAGAAAAAGGTTAGAAATAAGATAAAAGAGTAGATGGTAAGACTGCAAATGATACAAGTGAACAGTGAGAGGAAGCATGAATAAAGGAGTAGGGTGGGGGAAGTGTGCTGCAGATTTCTGCAGGACATAATTATCTTGCACCCACTAGTCGCGAATTCAGTCTGCAACCATCAGTATCTTTTCTTAGTGCGCAGAATGATATGGAGTCCACCAGCCTCCACTTGAAAGGAAAGAACAGACAGAGGGCAAAGAAAAGAATTACAAAAATAAAATCCAGAATGAATGAGAAAGAGCAGAAGTGGGAGAGAAAAGGACAGAGAAAGAGGTAACAGAGACAGGTCAGAAAATATTCTCTAACTTACTATGTGCAAAGTCACGGTAATGTAATATGTACCATTTGGAAAAAAATCATGCCCTGACTCCTTCCAAGACTGAATAGGTAACTCAAAGTCAGGTTCCATTCCAGTATGGGAATAATAATGCCAGACTTCCACCCAAAGAAAACACAGCTCACCACGTGAGAGAAACGTAATGTAACCAACAAAGAGGCCAAGAGTATATCATACACCTTCCTCAGGAAGTATCAACACAGAAAGCCACTACACTGGAAGAGAAAAAGAGTTCTGATTAATCCCACACAGAGTGATTCTACCCTTGAGAGCACCAACAAAAACTCTGATCCTGAAATGTCCACATATTGATGTAAGTATTAAAAAAAATGTCATATGATCAGAGTAAAATATGCTCCTAGAACCATATTAGAAAAATACACATCTCCATTAATATGTAAACTGATGCAGGATGCTACTGTTTTTTAAAGGAAGAAAATAAAAACTGTATTATACTTGTATGACAAAAAGATCTCACACAGATTAAGTTTACTGGTGATTAGGCTGAAATGATCATTTGTTTCAGAAGTTCGTTAAATGATGCAATAAAGTCCTTTGCCCATGCAGGCTGTAGTGTCTGATGATGGCTAAGCCAACAAAACAATGGGCTGCTTCACTCTGGTCAGAACAAAATTCATATGAAATAGGTTTTGGTTAAAAATTAAGTGCAGCTCAAAATCCAGCACCTAACAAATTACTATTTTAAAGTCAAATACCCAAGTATTTAGGGGAAAATGGGGCGTTGAACCTTGGGGGAAACCCATCTCCTTCTCTGGTGATGGCACTGGGGTGTGGGAGAGGTGAATGGAGTAGAGCCAGAATCACCTAACATTGGTCTAGAAAGGGGGCAGAAACTTATTTGGTTTCCACACTAGGATATACCAAGACTGTGTCATTTTATGTTACAAAACCTCAAGAATTTCAACCTAAGGGTGAACACTTAAATAGAAAATATGCTGCTAATACATCCAGCATAAAGCTCCTGAAAGCAGAGAATCCATCACACACAAGCACATTTATGTTATTTCAAAAACAAATATAAAAAAAGTTACCTTGTCCAAACCGCTTTGCTGTATGAGTTTCAGAAACTTCTTTATAGCCAAGCATCCTGCAGACCACTTCTCCATCCAGCTTATCCCATTTATCATCACACACTGTTCCCCACAGCTTGTCATAGAAAACCTCCACCCTGCCTTCGTGAGGTCCTGAACCATTCACCAGTCTTACCACAGGCCCAATTTCTCCTAATGAAAACATGGATTAACAAAATGATTAAAATCTAACCAACATAAATTAACCTTTGGCACCTGATTGTTGCAAGGAAATTGCAGCTGCCTGGACAATAAATTGAGATCTTGGATGGAAAAACTGCAAGTTACACTCCATTGGGCAAGAATAAATGGAAGGAGAATAGAAACCAAATAACCTTTGTCCTGACAGTTCGACATATTTTGTGATAAAGTTACTGGAATTTTTTTTGGAGAAAGAATGAGTGAACATTTGGAAAATTATGAGCTGATCATAGACTTGTGGTTCAGGTAAACCAGCTGAGTTGTCTGAGAGGGTCACTAACACAAGAGATAATTAGTAAAAGTGAAAGCACTCAGAATTGGAGGTAACCTGCTGGTATGATTGGAGGATAAGAAGTGCACACTCAGCAGACCTATGAGTGTAATACAAAGAATAGGCAAAATGTGCAAAACACTGCTGGAAGTGAACCTAACTATAGAATTATAAACTTTAGAGTACTGGCACCATCAGTGGTATCTCACCAGTACATGAGCCACAGTAGTGTGGGATGCTGTTTGTGGCTGTGCAACTATCCTTTGTAAAAGTGCAATGAACATACTTATAGGAATTGATCTACACATGGCTATTCCTTATTAGTTGAGCTACACAATTCACAGTGTTTGGTGGAGAAATTTTCAATAAAATAAATTATTTTTACACAAAATCTAAGAATAAATGTTTTATGCAATTAGGTATTAAAGTGCATAATGGGGGAGTGCAGACAATATTGTCTGCAGGGTGAACATTTATAGCCTTTTACATGAGTGTTTAAAGCAGTACTTTCAGATCATTTATTACTTTTCATCTAGTTGCTGAGTTTATAAACACACATTTGTTAATGGCAAGAAATTCCATTGAGAACGGAGTCTGTATCAGCTACCTCATTCCTAGATTTATATCACCCTCAGCTGACAAAGACTAAAAACTGAGCTGCTTCTTTAATTGCCTTCGATTCCAGTTATCAGTAGTCTCCTCCACTGGAAATAAATCAGCATTTGGCTATGTTCTCTGCTTCTGTCTGCATCCAGCCACTGCTCTCTGACACTGCACTCTCTCAGGGAGTATTCTGTACTGGAGTGGACTCCACATGTTATGTTGAGGTAACAGAGAAAGTAAAGCGTAGGTTCACAAGAATGTTGGCTGGTATGGAGGCATTTAAGTATGCAGAAAGACTTGGAAAAATGCAACTACTTTATTAGAACAAGGGAGATTCTGAGATCATTTGAAATGAGAATCTAAAACTATAAAGAGATGGGACAAATTTAGTAAAAATAGGATTGGAGTGAATTTTAAACAGATAAGTTGGGTTGGGTGATGTATAAACATATATAAAATCTCAGGAGCTACCCCACGCTGGCCTAATTCCAGATGAGAAAGAAGTGTGTCATCGTTAGATAATTAATTAATTTTCAAGAAGCTGGCTGGCTAACTGAATGTATTATGAGGCTGAGAACCTGACATTTAATTTCACCTGGTTTAATGCTGGCTGTCTGGGATTTCTAGACTTTGGAAAGCCCAGCAGCTGAAGGGAGGTGGGACAGCTTTGGTGGAAACGTTAAGTCCCTTTGCAGCACTGCAGGGGGAATAGGAGGGCTTTCTCCAGGCCCTCAAGCATTCATTGCTTCTCCAGAAGATGGTTTTCTGTGCTCTCTCATGTAATTGTGGGCTGCCCAGCTGTGGCTTAGGAGCCCTTTCTCCCATCCCACCTGACTGGAAGCCAAGCCTAACAGTTGGGCTGACCACTACAGAAAGTCCTGTTGAAATGAAACAGGTCCACTGCAGAATTAAAGTTTCACAGCCTATCCAAAACCGTAGGTCCCTGCTGTGAAATCCTACCCCTATCGTTATTGGGGTCAATATTATTGCAGTGATTGACGAGTCTAGAACAAAGAGACATGAATACAAATTAAATGTAATGCATTCGTTTTAGAAACCAGAGTGAGTTTATTTTACACGTAGCTTTGTAAAGCTTTTGAATTCACTGTTGGAGTTATTAATTGAAGCAAAGGCTGTGTGATCATTTAATAACAGATAAGATAGCTGGGTTCAAACAAAAAGGAAACAGAGCAATATATGAACAGCAATTTTACGAGGAATTTGAGTTACTATTTATGTGCAAAATAGACTCCAACATACTGTATCTGGATGGGCCAAGACATACAGTAGCACACCAGTTATTTTACTGGATTAGTATTCCACCTTAATAATTTGGGAAATGTATTCAAATACCACAAGTTCAACATTTTTAGCTTTAAAAGTAAAATTTGTTGAATGTGATTCAGAAATTCTGATCGTGTGACATCTTACTAATTACCTTAAGGGAATGAAAACATTGGCCTAGAAATTCTTTGATGCCTAGAAAGGGATACATTACATATTTGAGGCAAGTCTGTGAACAAAGCTGGGAATCCTGTTAAACTCTGATTTAAGTGGTAACTGTGGAGTGTTGGGAGTTTCAAAACAAGAGTGTGTACTTTATTTTGGTAGAAGAGCAATAAGAGGAGAACAAGTTATGTTTCTTAAGTACACATGGTGATATCATTATGTTCTATACCCAAGAGAACAAAGGACTGCAGATGCTGGAATCTAGATGAAAAACACGATGATGCTGGAAGAACTCAGTAGGCCAGGCAGCATCCGTGGAGAAAAGCAGGTGGTCAAAGTTTCAGGTCAAAACTGAAGGTAGGAAAAAGGGGAAGCCCAATACATAGGAGGAAAAAGCAGAGCAGTGATAGGTGGACAAAAGAGGGGAGGCGGGGTGGGCACAGGGTGGTGATAGGTAGATGCAGGTAAGAGATAGTGATAGAGAGAGAATAAAAAGAGAAAAAAAGAGAAAAAAAAGGGCTAGGAAAGGGAAGAAGAGAAGAAGCACGGTGGTGGGGGGGGGGGGTGGGGGGGGGGATCTTGCTCTCCAAGATGTGCCGAGGACTGTTATTTTTCGTTGCCTGCTTTTCTCCACGGATGCTGCCTGGCCTGCTGAGTTCTTCCAGCATCATCGTGTTTTTCATCTAGATTCCAGCATCTGCAGTCCTTTGTTTCTCCAGTTGTATCAAATTACTTCCAGTGAAATAACTGTAATGGACTGGCAATAGCTCCGATGGAACTTCTGCCCTTTATTTCAGTTAGCGCACCTTACAGCATCTGTACTTTGGTACCATGTTAGTTTCCATCACTGCAGGAAGTATGAATAGACTTGAGCACTTTTAAGTTTCTTTGTTGATTTAAAAGGTGAAATGGAATGATTATTAAAAACATATTAACCTTGGTTGGACATTTCCAATAATCACACAGATCAATAGAGCCCTCAGCAAATCAAGGAAAAAAAAAATATTTTCTGGACAGGAATGTCATGGAGGTGGCCATTACTAACTATCACATGCATCAAAAAAAGAAAAAAAACTTGAATTTATGGTATTAGTCATCCTGAAATGCTTTACCATCAATGATTGATTTTGAAGAGTGCTTACTAACCAAGTAACTGTACCAGCTGTAAATGGGTAAAGAACAAGACGATCTGCTTTTAGTGTTGTTAGTTAAGGTAAGCATATGGGCAAGGCAGTAGCAGAACTCCCAGCTCTTCTTTGATTCATGCCAAGAGATCATTCATTGGTTTATCATTCCTTTAGAAACATGGCACTTTCAATAGCACAGCATTCTCTTGGTTCTGCATTGAAGCTCAGATGGATTATTTGTTTAATCTATAACGAGGATCTAACCCACACACTGACAAAGTTTAAACCATAGAACCATAGAACCATAGAACCATACAGCACAAAACAGGCCCTTCGGCCCACCGTGTCGTGCCGTCCATCAGACCACCCTCACACTACCTAACCCCTTCCTCCCGCATATCCCTCTATCTCACGTTCCTCCATATGCCTATCCAACAAGCTCTTGAACCTGTTCAATGTATCTGCCTCCACCACCACCCCAGGCAGTGCATTCCATGCACCAACCACTCTTTGGGTGAAAAACCTCCCTCTGACATCTCCCCTGAACCTCCCACCCATAACCTTAAAGCCATGACCTCTCGACTTGAGCATTGGTGCCCTGGGAAGGAGGAGCTGACTGTCTACTCCTACTCCTCTCAATATTTTATATACCTCTATCATGTCTCCTCTCATCCTCCTCCTTTCCAGTGAATAAAGCCCTAGCACCTTAAGCCTCTCCTCATACTCAATACCCTCCAATCCAGGCAGCATCCCGGTAAATCTCCTCTGCACCCTCTCCAATGCCTCCACATCCTTCCTATAATGAGGTGACCAGAACTGAACACAGTACTCTAAATGTGGCCTAACTAGAGTTTTGTAAAGCTGCATCATAACCTCGCGGCTTTTAAACTCAATCCCGCGACTTATGAAAGCCAACATCCCATTGGCCTTCTTAACTGCTCTTTCCACCTGTGAGGCAACTTTCAATGAACTGTGAATATGAACCCCCAGATCCCTCTGCTCCTCCACACTGCCAAGTACCTTGCTGTTTACCCTGTACTCTGCCCTGGAGTTTGTCCTTCCAAAGTGTACCACCTCACACTTCTCCTGATTGAACTCCATCTGCCACTTGTCAGCCCAGCTCTGCATCCTATCAATATCCCTCTGTAAGCTCTGACAGCCCTCCACACTATCCACAACACCGCTTATCTTAGTGTCGTCCGCAAACTTACTAACCCAGCCCTCCACCCCCTCATCTAAGTCATCTATAAATATCACAAAAAGTAGAGGTCCCAGAACCGATCCCTGTGGGACACCACTAGTCACTGCCTTCCAATCCGAGGGCACTCCTTCCACCACAACCCTCTGATTTCTACATGCAAGCCAATTCCTAATCCACACAGCCAAGCTTCCTTGGATCCCTTGGCCTCTGACCTTCTGAAGAAGCCTACCATGAGGAACCTTATCAAATGCCTTGCTAAAATCCATGTAAACCACATCCACCACACTGCCCTCATCAATCTTCCTGGTCACCTCCTCAAAGAACACTATCAGGCTTGTGAGGCAAGATCTTCCCTTCACAAAGCCATGCTGGCTGTCCCTAATCAGTCCATGATTCTCAAGGTGTTCATAAACCTTACCCCTTAGAATCCTTTCTAACAGCTTACCCACCACAGACGTGAGACTCACCGGTCTATAATTCCCTGGCCTACCCCTATTACCTTTTTTGAACAAGGGGACCACATTCGCAACCCTCCAATCCTCTGGCACCACCCCCGTAGACAACGAGGACTCAAAGATCCTTACCAGCGGTTCAGCAATCTCCTCCCTAGCCTCTCGAAGCAGCCTGGGGAAAATCCTGTCAGGCCCCGGAGATTTATCTGTCTTAATATTATTTAACAACTTCAACACATCCTCTCTCTTGATATCAACAACCTCGAGAACATTACCCCTACCAGCACTCCCTTCCGCATCATCAAGACCCCTCTCCCTGGTGAATACCGAAGAGAAGTACTCATTCAGAACTTCTCCCACTTCCGCCGCCTCCAGGCAAATTCTCCCACCTTTGTCCTTAATCAGACCTACCTTCACCCTAGCCATCCTCCTACCCTTCACGTACTTGAAAAAGGCCTTGGGATTTTCCTTAACCCTACTAGCCAAAGCCTTTTCATGTCCCCTTCTAGCTCTCCTCAGCCCTTTCTTAAGTTCCTTCCTCGCTACCCTATATTCCTCACGGGCCCTGTCTGAACCTTGCTGCTTATACCTCACGTATGCTACCTTCTTCTCCCTAACAAGTCGTTCCACCTCTCTCGTCACCCACGGTTCCTTCACCCTGCCATTCCTTCTCTGCCTCACCGGGACATATCTATCCCTAACATCCTGCATAAGATCCCTGAATATCGACCACATCCCCATGGTAAAGAGAATAAAGAGGATAAGAGAATGCCTATTGTCCATGTTGTCATGTCTGTTGTCTACATAAACATGCTAACTGCACTGGTGGAGAAATAGCGCAGGTTCCATTAGTAAATAGGCTTCATTCAAATTTAATTTATCAAGTTGATTTATGTCTGATCATTACCATGGCTCATTATTTGCCCAGTGCTAGCTGATCCCTGATTAATGTCCAGGCTAGAAGACCAATGTGAATTATTTTGATTATCCAGACATTCCAGCCAGTGTTTTGCAGGTTGTGATTTATGGCTAGCAGATGCAACTGCTGGAAGTACTTTAATTTACAAGCTAAAGCAGACCTACAGGGTCCTTTCAGATGATATCACGATGGAAAAATCTGCATGCCATTTTGCAAGTCCAGCCAAAGTGGGCAGAAAGGCATTGTAGATGGTGAATAAATAACGGTAAAACATGGGGTAATAGTCCTCATTATAGAATGTAGAAAAGTAAGAAAGTAGGCTTTAGAAAGTAGGCATTTGTGTGGTGCCTCCCATGTTGGAAAACTGCCAACCTAATCTCATAAAAATACTTTAAAACATTTTCTCCATTTTCTCCAATATTGTTCCTGTCATGTAACTCCTACACTGTCTTTGATCAGGATGAATCACCATATTCATTGTAATGATTTTTTTAGGCAGCCAAAATGTATAATTTCATTACAGTATGGTGAGTTATTTCATTGCCATTTCTGCCAACAGATCAAATAAATCAAATAATTGGCTTTAAATCATTTAGGACTAAGTAAGTTGCTTGATTGGGGTTCCTGCCAATGGAATCAAAACCAACTCTTTCAATAATTGGTGCACTGGGGTTACCTCCCATAGGATGCAGTGCAAAAACATACCACAGCTACTCCGAGATCACTTTCCTCCCACAACATTCACTGGCAAGAAGGAATAGATGGAAGAACATCATTAAAATGCTATCACCTTCAAATTCCCTTCCAAGGTTATCATTCCTCTTTTAGTGTAGGGTCAAAGATCTGGAATTTCCTATCCCATCGCTGTAAGGATCGCAGAGGTTCAAGATGAAAGTCCACCATAACTTTCTCAATGAGATAACTGGTAGAATTGGGCCGACATTACATTTATGTCACTAGCAGCAAAGCCAGAAGGCAGATAAAAGCAGATAAATGATCAGTGCATCAGTATGAGCAACCACACAGCAGCAAAGTGTTCAATCATGAGCAAGGTATGTATCTGAGTATTGGTATTGGTATTGGTTTATTATTGTCACTTGTATCGAGGCACAGTGAAAAACTTGTCTTGCATAATGATCGTACAGGTCGATTCATTACACAGTGCAGTTATATTGGGTTAGTTCAGAGTGCATTGATGTAGTACAGGTAAAAACAATAACAGTACAGAGTAAAGTGTCACGGCTACAGAGAAAGTGCAGTGCAATAAGGTGCAAGGACACAATGCAGTAGATCATGAGGTCATAGTCCATCTCATTGTATAAGGGAACCGTTCAATAGTCTTATCACAGTGGGGTAGAAGCTGTCCTTAAGTCCTTAAGAGTAAATATAAGACCAAGAGAACAGAGAACTTGAATACATCTTCAGGCAAAGTACTGAAGACTTTAGGCCAGATGAAATGTTTTCTGAGTCATAACGATCAGCAAATGGTTGTTATTGATTATAACAGGTGGTGGACAAAATTTGGCTCAGAGGATTGAAGCCAAACTGGAAAGAGACGTTCAATGTGGAAGCTTCAAGATCATGCTTAGACATACTATGGGAAAGTATGCAAAATTGTTTCAGGATACCTACAGAGGTGTTACAGAAACACACTGATAATCTGGCACCTGATTCTTTGAAGATCCTGATGGTCCAGCATCTGGCTGATTCATTAGTCCAGAGGAGAGGGTCCAGGATGCAAATGGAGTGTACAGCCAGAGCTGGGTGGGGAGAGGGGGGAAATCAGGAATGAACCAGGCCTGGGTGTGCAGCCAGAGCTGGGGGTCAGGGTGCTAGAACACCAGAGATTAGGAATCAGTTAGGATTGTTGCTGAAGTCAGGGTACTGAAAGGTTGAATATTTTCTGCCTCTTTTAAACTCACTGGGTTCATTGGAAAATTTATTATACTACATTATATCATGTAATACAGTTAAAGATACAGTTTTATACGGAGAATAAAAGGTGGAAGCTCTATAAAAGTTTTGGTTAGGCTACATTTGGAGTGTTGTGTGCACTTCTGGTCACCATATTACAAGAAAGATGTGGAGGCTTTGGAGAGGGTGCAGAAGAGGTTCACCAGGATGTTGCCTGGATGAGAGAGTATTAGCTATAAGGAGAAATTAGACAAACTTGGACTGTTTTCTCTGGAGCTTCAGAGGCTGAGGAGAGACCTGATAGACGTTGATAAGTTTATGAGTGGCATAGTAGAGTCTCTTTTCCAGGGTGGAAATGTCAAATACTAGAAGGCATGGGTTTAAGGTTAGAGCAGAAGAGTTTAAAGAAGATGTGCGATGCAAGTTTTCTTGTTTTATTTTCCCTGCACAGAGTGTGGTAAGTGCCTAAAGAGCACTGTCAGGTCGGGGGGTGGGGCGGGGCAGGAGGTGGGGATAGTTGTGGAAGCAGATACAATAGTGACCTGTATGAGGTATTTAGACAGGCACATGGACATGCAAGAAATGGAGAGATATGGACCGTATTCAGGCAGATGGGATTAGTTCAATTTGGCGTCATGGTTAGTACAGACATCGTGGGCTGAAGGGCCTGTTCCTGTGTTGTACTGTTCTATGTTCTATGTAATAAAAAGTGAATTGAAAACATTTATGGGTATTAATAGGAGTAACATCCAGTAATCCAGAAAATCTGCTAGTCCAGCACTAGCAAAGTTTGATGGATGCTAGATTGCAGTTCATTTGTATCTACTTTTATGGTACAAATTATAATGCTCATACTCATTTCCAGCCAAGTGTAAAATCTACTGTAAGCTCCAATGTTTCTCATTGAAGAACCAGACAGAGGAAATGTTAGATAAATTAGAACAATATGGAGCTCTAATAAAGACAAGCCAGAGTGACTATAGTAGTACCTAAAGTGGGCAAAATTGTTTGACTATGTGGTGATTACAAGGTGTCAATAAACCAGGCAGTGGACAATGAACAGCACCCATTATCTATTTCTAATAATTGTCTTTTCATCAAACTAGATCTGTCATATGTAAATACTCTGTTGAATGGTGTTCAGGAGAATCAGGAATATTTGATAATTAATATACATGCCTGTATTCATATACAACACTATAATGTGTATGAAATCATTACCAAAGACCCTTCCAGCAACAAAGGACAAAACATTAGTAAGTATAGATCATTGTCCACATCAATGCAATCAAGGTGATGCACTAAAAGCCACAAGTATTAAAGAAGAAAATCTTTGAATGTTGGTTTAGGTGGCCAAACAAGCACAAGGCAAAGCTCAAAGGAGACGAGCGTGCATTTGTACAAAATGAAGTAGTTTATCTTGGACCTAAAAGTAGATACAAATAAACTGCAATCAGTACTAGAAAATTGGAAACAATTATGAAGGAAAGGAAACTTGAAAACATTCATAATTGCAGAGCAAAACCACCAAAAATACCTTTATGGAGTTGGAAATGGTCAACAGGACCTTTCTAAAGGGTTCACATTGATTCTTGTGAGAAGGGAATTTCTTAGCAGTCCTATATAGTCACTCAACAGGAATTGAGCTGAAACATTTTGGGTATAGTTCTACAACATGGAGTACTTTTGAAGAATGGAAATCCCTTTATCCCCATGAGCAAAGAGATGCAGAATACCTGTAAAAATATTAAATCTATAAACAGTATGAATAATCGCTCATTTTAAAAGGACAAAAACTGTATAGACTGTATATATGCCTATAGACTGTGTAAAAGGTTTGCTAATCAAAGTATGAAATATGCACACATGCAGAATGTAGTTGGAGAGAGTGGAATAAACAAGACACATGCATTTTAGCAGTTCACCATGTTGCTTCACAATTCCTCGTGTTTTGGGAAGTACTTGCAGTTAAAATATAAACCCATACATACTTTAAAATATTGAAGCAACACCAACAACAACTTGTATTATACACCATTTTTCATGGTCTTTACTCACAAGGTGCTGCAGAAAAAACAGCAGAAGATTTTTTAATGAACTTTGTGAGCTTGGAGCAACATGAATGCTTCTTCACAAAAAGAAATTTTGGCCCCACTGTAACTGTCAGCAAGTTGTAAATAAATGAAGCTCATTTGAGAAAAGTATCAACATATATTTTATAGTTTTTGTAGCCTAGTTCTGAGTCCTAACATTCAATTATACAGCAAGCAATACCTCAAGCAATGTAATGGGCATTTCTGCTCCATACTCACCGTTATCACCCTTCTCCCCCTTTTCTCCTTTTCTTCCTCTCTCACCTCTGCGACCTTTTAAATGAAAATTACAATACGTACACATTAATGCACAAAAATATTCAAATCATAAACTGAATTTGAACTTCTGGTTCCGATGGTATAGGCAAAAATCAAGAAATGCTAATGAGAAAAGAACGTCTTCGTGATTACCATAATGGTGAACATATAAGATAAGATATGATCTTTATTAGTCACACGTACATCGAAACACACAGTGAAATACATCTTTTGCGTAGTGATTTTGGGGGCCAGCCCGCAAGTGTCGCCATGTTTCCGGTGCCAACATAGCATGCCCATAACTTCCTAACCTGTACATCTTTGGAATGTGGGAGGAAACCGGAGCACCCGGAGGAAACCCACACAGACACGGGGAGAACGTACAAACTCCTTACAGACAGTGGCTGGATTTGAACCCGGGTCGCTGTCACTGTAAAGCTTTACGCTAACCACTATGCTACCGTTCCTTATCATGGGTTTTATATTGTTGGTGATTGTTTTGTCATAAGTTGAGGCTTCATATTAACCTATTACTGTCATAAAACTAATACCAAGTATATCATTGGTCACAACACGGCCTCAGTTGAACAGACGAAAAATATGTAAGCTGTCTTAAAGTAATGCACAAGATATTACATTGGGCCAGAACTTGCTATTGACCCACCTTCTGAGTATGAACTTAGCTTTTGTTGATCCACCGTTTTGAACTCACTGTCCAATGGAGTCTCCATCCTACATGCGGAGACCCTGTATGGCAGAAGGGCCCTCCGAAAACATAACGCACTGCAACACAGAATCAGGGAGGAGATGGAGGTCAGATGCCAGTGTGTCTGACCACTCACTCTGCCACTGTACTCAGCACTGAGACTGGCAAGAGATCAGAAAAGTCCTGATCTGAGCAGTCAGATGCACATTCAATGAAAAAGAAAACGTAATTGAAAATCAGGAACTTCATGTGAGTTGCATGAGTTTGGATCTGGATCTTCCATATTTATGAACTGCCGACCAGTATGTGTGCAGTGGTGTCTGGATGCCCTTCACTGGCATACACTGTAAGCAGACCAGTCCTGCAAATGCATGCTGTCCCTTTCTGCGTGACTTATTTAACAATGCAGATCCTGAGCTGGTGCTGGAAACACAACTCTATTAGTTCTCTTTTGAAGTAAGTACATAATTCTTCCTGCTTTTAATAAAGGCCATTCATTAACAAAAATCAGCAAATCAAATTTCATTTTTATGACAAGGAAGTTTTGGATTTTCATTTGTATTTTGGGAATCAAGTTCTACCATGTGATCCATTTGTGAAAAGTGTAAGTATATAATCTTGACTCCAAAAATCTTTTGGAATTCTTTGAAAGGTGACCAAATAATTGTAAGCTACTTTGATTTTCAAAAGGAATTTAATAAAATGGTACATTAGGAGGGAATTCTGAAGTTCATGGAATAAATCAGAAATCTTCTACTTAAGAGATTTACAGGAGGTTGTGACCAGTAGAAATTGCTACAGTTGGAAAAAAGTAACATGTTCCATAAGGATTCCATTGGGATTAGTTCCTTGAAACTTGCTGTTAGTGTAGGAAACCTGCAAGGTTGTGAACCAGACAAGACATAGCAAAGAATTAAAGGAGAGTACTATGAATTGTATAAACTTATTGGATATTTGTTGATTAAGGGTAGGCTAGCTTGTAGGTAATAATTAGAAGGAAATCTATTACTTTAGAAAACCACACACTGTAGATAATGCAGATGGTGTTTGATCTGTATAAAGGTAGACAATGTATGTATGATGAGGCAATTGTGTAGTATGCTATACATACGTGATTATCATATATCAAATGTATATAAAATATAAAATATGTGTGCGTCTGTAATAGAAATGATTCTGACAAGCTTTGGCAGGATGGAAGAAATGTTTGACCTTATTTCTACTGGAGAAAAGAAAATTAGAAGGAGCTATAAATCTTCAAAATAACAAAAAGGTATGAATGAATTGCCAAAATGCCAAATAATTTAAAATATAAGCATGGTAACTTAAACAAAATAAGAACAAATTCCTTAAGCCTTGAGAAAGTTTACATAAAATAAAAAAAACTTTCTTTCTCAACAGGGGACTGGAAACGTAGAATAATCTCCAAAGTAGGCAAATGAGTCCGTTTGCTTTTTAAGGAGGAAGAAGATGGGATTTGTTGAAGAGTTGTTTGGTGTTTCCTTTCAAGGGAAATGGATATTTTTCCTTGATGTAGGTTTTCAATCTATGGTATGGTGATGAGAGAGGGAATGAGATTGATGATGAAATAATTATATATAGACATGGAGCACATTGTGACATGTTCCCTCACTCTTGCATTTCATATAAATAATAGTCATAAAGTCACAAAGTTGTACGGCACAGAAACAGGCCCTTTGGCCCAACTCATCCCATCTGTGATGCCTATCTAAACTAATCCCATTTGCCACATTAGGCACATAACCTTCTACTCCCTTCCTACCCAGGTACCTGTCCAAATGCCGTTAAAGTACTGTTGTTGTACCTGCCTCTACCACTTCCTCTGGCAGCTTGTTCCATATAACCACCACCCTCTGTGTGAAAAACTTACCCCTCAGATCTTTAAATTTCTTCCCTCTCACCTGAGACCCATTCCTTCTAGTTTCAGATTCCCCCACCCTGGGAAAAAGACTTCGACTATCTATGCCTGACTCCAGTTAGCATCTTTTTGGAAGGCCAGCTGAAAATGAAATTACATCCTTTGTGGAACATTCCTGGAAGCTGTAATTCCCTGATAAAAATGAATAATGCTTGAATAATAACATACCCCATGATCCTTTTTGTCCCTTGACAGAAAACCCAGGTAGCCCACGCTCTCCAGGATCTCCTTTGAGGCCTGGTAATCCAGGTATTCCAGGGTTACCAGACATCCCTGAAAACAAAAATGCCCTTAGATGAGTAATAGCCGTATGTTACATTTCCCTCTTGAAATAAACTAAAATCACAAAAGGGAACATACAAGGTGACTCAAATTTTGAATGCTGCAATAAAGGAGCAACAAAAAATAATATAAGCAAATAGCGACAAATATACTTTGAATAGATCTTTGGCATTAAACATTATACTGAAATAAATGCATTGTGCTCAGCTTGAACATTGTGCTGAAGATGTGCAAGCCAAACACTGAAAGAGGAGGAAATAAGTTAGCTATCAAATAGGCCAACTGTAATTATCTTAATGAGCCTACCGAAAGTACTCAGCACAATAAGAAACTTCTTTAGCTCTTTCTATTCACTGTCTCAAAATCTCTGATCATCTGCAGCAGAATTTGGTCCCATGCTCAGAAAGAACATGCACAGTTATTCAGATCCATTTAAAATGATTCTCCTATCTGTGAAATTTGCTGATTCTCTTCCATTCTAAAAAGTGACCTCTCACTATCCTGCAGCACAAATTTTGTAGGCATATTAACAATAAGCGTTGCAACAGGATAGATAACTAGGGACAAAATGATGAAATATCAGTGGTGACAGATGGCGTGGCTGAGATACAAAACAAATTTAGCATAAAAATGGGGTTTCTGGGAAAAAGGATGAATTGAAAGCAGTTAAAGAGCAGCTACCAGATAGACTAATGGTACACTACATGGATATGTCATCATGATGAGTTGGGATGCATCCCAGGTTGCTGTGGGAAGTAAGAGTGGAAATAGAGGAAGTACTGGTCCAATCCACTTTAGATGCAAGAGTGGAGGAGAAGATTTACGAGGATGATTCCTGGAATGAAAAGGCTTACATATGATGAGCGATTGTCAGCTTTTGGACTGTACTCATTGGAGTACAGAAGAATGAAAGGGGACCTCAGAGGAAAAATTTTGAATCTTGAAAGGACTGGACAGAGTAGATATGGCTTTCCCTTGGTGGGTGAGTCCAGGACCAGAGGGCACAGTCTTAGAATTAGAGGGTAGCCATTTAGAACAGAAATGAGAAGAAATTTCTTTAGCCAGAGGGTCGTGGATTTGTGGAATTCATTGCCACATACAGCTGTGGAGGCCCAATCATTGGGGGTGTTTAAGGAAGAGATTGATAGGTATCTAATTAGTCAAGGTATCAAGGGATATGGGGAAAAGGCCAGGAATTGGGGCTAGATGGGAATAGTTGAGCTCATGGTGACGTAGCGGAGCAGACTCGATGGACTGAATGGCCTACTTCTGCTCCTTTGTCTTGTGATCTTGTGACTGCAAATATTATATCAAAAGGGAAGGATATTTCAGGGAACTACAGGCCAGCCAGTTTAACCCCATTGTTACAGGCTTTGGGAGAATGATAATCTGACATATGAACATCTATTTGGCCAAGCATGAGCTACGAAAGGAGACATTAATGTAGCTGAATTTTGCAAATGGATTACAACACATAATTGTCATCATACTGTATGTTTTGTGCATGTGTCCAGAGAGAGTTACAGAAGAAAGTTATCAGAATGGTCTCCGGGATGAGGGATTTCAGTTATATGGATAAGATGGAGAAGGTCGAGCTGTTTGCGAGATTTGATAAAATGGTTAAATAGTATAACACAGAAATAGAAATACTGGTGGGGGGGGGTGGGGAGAGTGGAGGGTTTACAATTTTTGATAAGATGTTGCCCTCCTTGTTTAGGTTGGGCCTCACTATAGCAGTGATGGAGGCTGCTCCAATATGGAGGAGACCATAGTGGAGAAACCGAACACAGATTGCGTGGTTGCTTTGTGGAGCACCTGTGCTCTGTCTGCAGGTGTGATCCCGGGCTTTCTGTTGCATGCTACTCTATTTCTCAATCCCACTCCCATTCTGACCCATCTATGTGTGGGTATCCTCCACTGTTATAGTCTGGGCACTTTGCAACCCTCTGGAGTGAGCATTGCATTTTCATTTTCCAGCTTCAGGTAAACTGCTCGCTCATTGTTTCCTATTGTCAAGCTTAAGTTCCTTTTCATCCTGTTTCTTTAAAATACCTTGCTAACAGTTAGTACTCATCCTCCTTATCACCTGATCTGATTTAAACTATGTCCATATAGTCTTTTGTCTTGCACCCCACTCCTTCCCCCAGCTCTGCTTTGAAAACTGTAAACCCTCCACTCTCCCCCCAGTTTTGAGGAAGGGTCACTGACCTAAAACACCAACTGGTTTCTCTTTCCATAGATGCTGCTTAACTGGCTGAGTTCATCCAGCATTTCTGTTTTTCTTTCATATTCCAACATCTGCAGTTTTATTTATTTTCCATGAAATAGTATAAATAAAGATTCACTGTTTCCAGTGGCTGAAGAGTTCATTAATGATAATTGGAACAGAATGAAGCATGATGGTGAATGCGGAAAACTTTTGTACATGAGAGTATTTGGAATGCACTACTTGATTGGATGGACCACATTGACTTAGAGTACTCCTTGAAGAAGATCTGAATAGTTACTTGAAAGGGAAAATTTGCAGATACAGGCAGAGTGCACCATATTGAAATAACTGGATTGTTTCCAGAGCTGGCACAGAATTAGTGGGCCAAATGCTTTTGTTCTGTGCTATGATATACAACAATAATAAATTTACTATTAACAATTAAGTAATGATATAAACACTTGTCTTGTGGAAGAACTATGGCTTTAAATTTCATTTATATCAATCAAACATGGATTATTTTTGGTATATCTTGTTTGTGGATGCTTTTATCACCAATAGCTCTTTCAGAAGCACAAGTCAATCACAATTCCCCTTCCCTTACTTTGTGGCATCAGTTGTGAAAAACAACTAGAACCTGTCTCTGCCATATCCGCAGACAGTGCGCTCCAAGTTCCAGCCACCTGTTGCATAACAATGCTTTTCCTCCTGTCACTCATTCTCTTTCCCTTTATTTTATACTTGTGACCTCTAACACTCAACCCCTCTACCGAGGGTATGTGTCTCCCATCATTTTTTATTTACCAAACCTCCCCTCGAGACTTCTCTTTTTTTCCAAAAATGACTTGTATTCCTAAAAAAATTATAGACACAATCAGAATATGGCTTTAGTTACATTCATAGAGTAATCAAGTCTGTGCATTCATAATCGCATCAAGTCAAAACATTCCAATCATGAAGCACCAAAACCACTCATGTGACCTCTTTGAACAATGCACCCTTCGAGTGATTGAGAGGCCCTTCATTGTCTGAACCCTCAGTTTTCTCAAAAAAAAAGAACCAGCCTTATCCCAGAAACTATTCTTGTAAATCTTTTCCATGGCCTCCTTAACATTCTCACATTACTTCAATAATGTGGTGGCCAGAACTGAACAAAATACTCCAGATGAGGCCAGACCTGTGTTTTATAAATGTCCAACATAATTCCCATGCTTTCGTACTTCTTGGCTCTCTTTATCAAAATCACAATTATGTAAGCCTTTGTAATCACATTGCAACTTTTGAAATTTGCTTTTGGCACTTCAGTGATCGTCAAATAATAAAACATTTTGGAGTGCATTTAAGAAGGTTAATTCTTCAATAACATAATATTGAGTGTTTTATTAAACTCACCATCAGCTCCAGGAAATCCACTTAGTCCAACAGGCCCCTGCAATCCTTGATCACCTTTGTCACCTTTTGGTCCAGGGGGTCCTAAAAAATTGAATACTTAGTAAAGCAATTAAAGTGTAATGGTTTGACCAATGAAGGGGATTTTATTTCATTTTATTAGGTGATTTCATTTTATTTCATTTGGTGATTTCATAAGTGATTTAAACTTGACTGAGTTTTTCAAAGAGCACTGTTCTTAGACCTCACTGCATTCTTTATGTCTACACTTATTCAAAGATGTATTAGAGTAAATTTATGTCATAAGAGATAAGGTAAGATAAGATTTCTTTATTAGTCACATGTACATCAAAACACACAGTGAAATGCATCTTTTGCATAGAGTATTCTGGGGGCAGCCGGCAAGTGCCGCCACGCTTCCAGCACCAACATAGCATACCGACAACTTCCTAACCCGTACGTCTTTGGAATGTGGGAGGAAACCGGAGCACCCAGAGGAAACCCACGTGGACACACGGGGAGAACGTACAAACTCCTTACAGACAGCAGCCAGAATCGAACCCAGGTCGCTGGCGTTATAATAACGTTATGCTAACCACTACACTACCGTGTTCCCATTAATGAAGTTTGCAAAGCTCCACATGGAGTCAGCGTACACTGAGTAATCACGGGAACATTTGCACCAATGATAATTTAATAAAAAAATGTTTAATTGTTTTTTATTTGTGACCTTCCTTTGACAACATTTAATGTTTTGTCCAGACAGGGAATATTAAAGGCAAACCAGTAAGGCACTTTTTTCATCTTCATTTATGTTCTGTACACAGAGAACCATTATATATTAGTCTCAGTCTGTTTCTACACATTGCTTCTGCATCATCTGGCATTGAAGCAGATGAAATACTTGCCTTATTAAATTAAATACTTTTATTTCTACAACCAATGAATAAGCCACCAGTTAATCTATTCAACCATACTATTGTAAAATTTATACCAGACACCCATGGTGGAATTTGCATTGAATTGTTTGTCAGTTTTACCACATAACTTCTCGATTTTCCTTATATTTTTGCCAAGTTTGTTTTATTGCCACATTTCTGCTTTCTAGAGAATGCTGACCCTCCATGTCTCAAATTCGTAAAGGTTAATTTTATGACTTGTATTTGGCTGTGTTTGTCACTAACAAGACACAAAGGAACAGTGAATGATGACGTTAATGCAATATGTAGAACCCAGCATGTTTTGGTTAAGCCAGAGATTAAAAAATACATGAGCAAGAAACCACAAATCAAGATTAAAATTCCTTCTGCTTATTAAAGATACAGGTCCATTTTCAATCGCTTTGGGGCAGCCCAGTGTCACAGCTATAGAGCTGCTGTTTCACAGCTACTGCTGCCACGGTTCAATCCTGACCTCTGGTACTGTTTATGTAGAGTTTGCACGTTCTCCCTGTGGCTGTGAGGGTCTTTTCAGGTGCCCTGTTTCCTCCACATCCAAAAGATATGCAGATTGGTAAATTAATTGGCCATGGTAAATTGACCTTAGTGTGTAGGTGAGCTGATCAGAATGTGTAGAGAATAAAATGAGTCAGGGTAGGGTTAATGTAAATGGGTGCTTGATGCTTGGTGCAGGTTTGGTGGGCTAAGAGGCCTCTTTCTGTGTTGTATGACTCTGACACTCAGCACAGTAGTGACTGCATGTTGTAATCTGCTTCTGAATAGAGCACTGTTGATAGAAGATGAATATCAACAGCATGTTCTCAAGCTTCTTTAATATTATTCTGGAACATTCCAATGTAGTTAAAGATATATAAAGTCTGTTGAATTCAATTTAAGCTTTACAGATGAAGGATCATTCTTCTTCACTGAGCAGCTGATTTTAAAGTGGCATTGGAGAAAACCAAGGACAGGATACCTGGTCTACTTTTCTCTCTGGGTTGACGATTGCTTGGCAAGACCCAAGATGAAGAATGATTAAAATATGATCAAAATAACTTTAGAAAGGAGAGGTTATGAAAATAGAAAATGCTTGAAATATTCAGCAGGTCAGGCATCAGTCCTGATGTAGACATAGGAGCAGAATTAGGCCATTTGACTCATCAAGTCTCTTGCACCATTCAATCATGACTGATTTTTTTTAACCCCATTCTTCCACCTTCTCCCCATAACCCTTAACCCCCTTACAAATCAAGAAGGTCAAAGGTTGTAAGGTCAAGGACCTGGAACATTAACAGATTCTCTCTGCACAGTTGCCAAATCTGTGGAATATTTAAGGCATTTTTTTGTTTTTATTTCAGAGTATCATCATCCAAGTCCATTTACTTTTGCGATAAAAGAAACCTTACATTGAGTAGCAGCTTAATGGGTCAGACCTTGCTGGCATAAGCCTGCCACTCAGAAGTGCCACCTGTAATTACCCCAGATCTGTATACTGGCAACCCATGTGTTATGGCTGTTCAAGGTTCCAGAATTCACAAATTGTTACCCAATAATTTGAGACATGGAATAAAACTTGCTGTCACAGAATTTACATGAAAGAGAAGTAAATAAAGAAACACAATTTTTTTTCAGCTTGGGTTTCTTGATGCATGTGCAGATGATGTGGCTTCGCATTATAGAAAATTGTGATATGTACTATTTTCTAGGAACGCAACCCCCCTGTAATGCAGGGGTCACCTGCATACATGGTCCAAATGTGGAAAGATTATCCTGTGTTCTAGACCCGAGTTGTATGGTTTTAGTAGACGAAAGGCCTCAATTGTGCACTAAAAGAAACACACCTCCACAATACTTCTGTAAGTTTTGACAGCTGGTAAAGCCTTGTCCACAACTTTGCTCACTGTCAAATCTGTGAGTAGCTTTAAATGTCTCTGAGAAACATTGTAAAAATTGAAACAAATAATCTTAAAACATTAAAATTATTATTTTAAATAATAAACTAACTAAATGCATAAATAATAAAAAATATTATACTAAACCAAAGTGATAAAATGGCTTACCCTGTGCTTTGTAGCCTTACAATTCTTATTGAAATCAGTTCCTGCACCAGGTACAATCTGATGCAAGATCCAAGGACTGATTCCCCTGTGTAAGTGCTGAGGTTTCTCAGCAATTCCTCCCACCCTGATCAGTTACCTCCCTCTTGATTGTTCCATCCCATCCTTTGATCCATGTGGAGTCCAGAGTCAAGGCTAACTCAGCAATCCAAATCTACTGATTTGGGGGAAATTACAGAGGCAAAGTAATGAGCTCTAAATTGGTAAAGAATCATCCACATCCATCAAATGTAATAGGTATTAAGCCTGTTCCAAGTGTGGGGCCTGAAACTTGTTTGAGTCCCCACTGAACAGAATTTCTTCTTGCCTATCTCCTGCGTCAATTGCTTCCTGTCCCATCAACTACCTCTCAATAGCTCCATTAACCACCTGATCAGATTTCCACTCACAAACACTTTCCTCTCCTGCCCCCTCTGACATTCTGATCACAACCCCTTGGCTCCCATTAGTTAGTAACTACCTACAGTCCAAGACTGATGATGGAGCAGCACAGAATCCACCAGTGCACAAATTGGGGATGCCTGGCATTAGTTCACAGATTACAGGAGTCATTAGGTGTGCCTTAAACCTACCTTTTCTGATGCCCAGCTTGTACTAGCTTGTTGCTATAAACCAATTTCTAAAACAATAATTCCTTTGGTCAAATCATACTCTCCTTACCAGCTAGGCCTGTGGCTGCCCCCACTCCCCCCCACCCCCGATATTTGGTCATTGACATGCCTGGGAGCAATCACTCATGTAGTTTTATATCCACAAAAGGCTTCTTAACATACGTGCTCTTAGAGGTACTGATATTCTGACAATCCAGAAAGATATGCTTCTTACACAAGATAAATTGAGAGAAGACAAAATAAAAAATACTGATTCAGAGACTACAATAGTGACAGTAAATTGAAGATATTCTTAAAAAGATTCATATATCACAGTGTATCTAAACTTCCATTACAAGCATTCTTTAAGGATAAGAACAAAAGGGATGAGAGATCAAAGTTACCTTGCACTAAGGTAAGATTTTTCAAAGTAAGTGAATGTTCCCAGTCCTTCAGCCTCAGATCTTCTGTGACATTGTTGAGCATGGCCACCTCCTCCTTCAGTTGTTTCTCTGTGTTTTGCTGAACAACTTTCAAGATCTTTGCATCTTCTGATACATTTGCTAAACGTATTTGAAAGTGCTGAAGTCTTATGTGATACTGGCTAATGTCCTCTGTGAAGGTGCTATTGACTGTATTTAGTGTCCAACGTACCTCCTTTACCTGCCTAGTCAGATTTCCTACATTAGATGTTATCTGTTTCAAGTTTGCTTGTTGTTTTCGGAGTGTATCCTGTGCAATACTTAAACTTAGAGTCAAATTGTATATTTCTTGTCTGTTTGTTAAACTAAACTGTTGCAAATCATCTTCTAAATCATTCACAGATGCGTTAATGTCATCCATGCGTGCCTCAAAGCTCTGTAGCTTGTTTTCCAGTCTCTGAACAGACTCACTCAGTTGAAGCCAGAGCACTGAGCGATTCCGGAAAAGTTCATGTAGTTTCAAAATATTATCCATGACATCTTCCTGGGATGCCTTCTGCTCCATTGTTTGATGCATGCCTTTGAAGCCTTCACCTAAGGTTGTAATGTTGTCTGTCAATATTTTCCAATCAACAGGTGAACGTTGATGTCTGGGAACTGAAAAATATAAATGTAAACATTACATGCAAACATCTTGCAGTTTTCAGATCTAATCTTTTTTGAACAAGGTTACTTTAGACTCGATTTAACATAAGCAATTTGCAAACTTCTGTTTACCAGTTCTACTACACATTTATTCAACAATTCAATGTTAGGAGGTGCATATTTGACGAGAAATGTTAAATTTTAAAAGCATTGCTAAGGTTACTTTAGACTCCATTTAACATAAGCAATTTGCAAATTTCTGTTTACCAGTTCTACTACACATTTATTCAACAATTCCACGTTAGGAGGTGCATATTTGACAAGAAATGTTAAATTTTAAAAGCATTGCTAACTGCAAAAGATTTACAAAATTTATTGCTGATGATTAAATATTAGATAATTGGGCCTTTTATGTTTGGATGGGGAATGTAATAGGTAATTTGGTACATTTATTAGGAAATATATCTGAATTAAATATAAATATTCTTAGGCAAATTTTGTGATTTTATCTTCTGAAAATGCGCAGCCTGTTCAAGGTGACCAATTTGAATGCAATGGTTATTCTTTAACCATTCAATTTGAAAACATGGATGGCACACTGGCACTGCTCATAGAGCTGCTGATTCTCAGCTCCAGTGACCTGTGTTCAGTCCTGATCTCCAGTGCTGTCTGTGTGGAGTTTGCACATTCTCCCATGACCACATGGGTTTCCACCAGGTCCTCTTGTTTCTTCCTAAGTCCCGAAATGCGTGAGGTCACACAAGAGATTCTGCAGATGCTGGAATCTGGAGCAACACACATAAAATGCTGGAGGAACTCAGCAAGTCAGGCAGCATCTGTGGAGGGAAATAAACAGTCGGCATTATGGGTCAAGATCCTTTATCCAGTCCTGATGAAGGGTCTCGACCCGAAACGTCGACTGTTTATTTCCCTCTATAGATGCTGCCTGACCTGCTGAGATGTGTGAGGTAGTAGGTTAACAGGCCATTATAAATTGTTCTTAGAGTGTATACGAATGGTAGAATCTGCTGGGAGTGTAATGATGGTTCAAACACACTTGGTGGGGAGAAGAACCTGTTTCTGTGTAATATGAATTAAATTCCCTCCATTTTCATGGCTTTTCTCCTTATGCAAGGATACTGGTGCCAAAAGCTTCTCAATTCCTTCTCCAAGTGACAACTTGTCACATATAAACCTGAAAACATACTAGCAGTGTACTTGAATGGCAGAATTATACAGCTAATATTATCTGGAGATGTTCGTACATTCATTGGCATTAAGCACCATATACGCACCACCCTTTATGCAAAGAAGTTGCCCCTCAGGTCTTTTTTTTAAATCTTTCCCCTCTTACATTAAACCTATTCTGTCTAGTTTTTGATTTCTCTTCTCTGGGAAAAAGACTGTACATTCACTTTATCTCGGCCCCTCATGATTTTATACACTTCTAAGGTCATCCCTCAGGCTCCTATGTTCCAAGGAATAAAGTTCTAGCCTGCCCAACCTCTCCCGATAACTCAGGCCATTGAGTCCTGGTAAAATTCTCATAAATCTTCTTTGCACTCTTTCCAGCTTAGTGACATCTTTCCTATAACAGAGTAACCAAAACTATACACGATACTCCCAAGTGCGGCCTCACCAATATCTTGTACGTTAAGTAAGTTACATTTAAAAAAATTAATTATCATAAACTAAATAATATTAATTGTTTAAAATGGATTTTATGTTCTTTAAGTGCCTTCATTTTATTAATTTTTAATAACTTTATAATTAGTTCATTGTTATTTATTAATTTTAATTAATGAAAAGGTACATTCAGAAGCATCATTGGTCTTTAACAGCATTGACAGCTGGCTGAACTGAAGACATGGCTGTCAAAATTGTAAGTCCCTTGTGGTTTGGTTGTACTGACCCACTCACATGATGGCATTATAGTGTGCAAGCCTTACCCCTATAGAAGGCTTTGCCATCTAGGATCTGGAGGATTCTTGCTACTAAGTTGACACTGGTGGATCTACAAAAGGTAAGGATGTACTTTCTGAATGATTCAGCTGCCAATGTGCTCATCACTGCAGTGTGCTAGGTCACAAAGTCTGTGGATGATGCCAAGCTGGGAGATGTACTGAATTGTAAGGAAGTACTAGGAGAGATATAAGAGTAGTCAGAACAGTAAGCAGGTCCGGAGGATGCCAGATGTTAATTAGTATAAAATGAGGTCCTTTGAGAAAGTAAGTAAACAATGAAGATATCTCAAATCTTCATGTAGAGGAAGAGAAAATGTATCCAAATCATTATAAAGACAAAATTAATTTTTGGTGTATATTGAGAGTGTTTGAATAGAAAAGAAACTGAACTGTAGTTTGTCCACATCTGGAATACAAGGTATAATCTTACAAACAAGTGTGAGGCTGAATTCCCAATATACATTCCTGGGAGCATGATTCATAACATTACCCCACTGTGTATAGTTTTAGATTACTCGCATTAAGAGGGACATGATATCCCAGGTTTAGGTGCAGTACAGATTTATGAGTATTAGAGCAGGGTGAAGGGTGAAAGGCTAGAGCAAATGAATTTTGTAAACTAAGTGAATGTGTAATTACACTCTAATTTTCATGAGCAGCCAAAGCAAAGAAAGCATGATCTCAAGATAAGCTGCAGAGAGCTAAAGGGCATGAGTAATAAAAACTGTTTCATGGAAAGATTTATTGGAATGTAGACTGGTTTGGCACAAGTGACGGTCAATGCTAAATTTCATGATTGTGCTTTAGCTACAGTATCATGTTTACCTATATATTAGCTACGAAACTATGGCTTTAATTGATGAATTCTAATGGCATTAAGTAAAACATAAGATAAGCACATGCGAAAATAATTACAGGGGTGGAATTGCAATTCTGATCTCAGCATCTACAATCCACTACTAAATAGAAGTACTGTGATTGTAACAGATCTCTAGTAGTAGTGGGAAATTACCACTTTCTATCTTACTTGTACAGTTGTGCATGCTACCATGATACCTTATAACTTAACCATTCACACCCTGGTAATTCTGGACTGTACCCTTCCAGTGTCAATAAATCTTTCCTAATGTGCAGTATTCATGCTCAATGCAATATTCTAGCTTCAGTTGACCAAGGTTCAATACAACAACTTCCTCCATCAGTCCTCTGCCCCTTGTACTCAAGCTTCTTTGAGATAAAGCCAGTAGTCCATCAGACTTTTTGATTACTTCTCCCTTTTCACTAGGTTCTGATGATTTGCTTTCATGGACACTCTTTGCTTTTACACTTTCAAGTGTCTTGCCCTTTTGGGGCCTGTGGAAAAACAGATGGTTGGGTGTGTCAGTATCTGTCCTTCATGATGGCTTGATCTGAGGTGAGAGTGTCTCACAGTTGGCAATTCCCTTTGGAGCTGATGGTTATGAGTTAACACAATTCACCTCAATTTTGCCAGAAGACACAGCTCTCATTTCCATCATCCACCTTAATGATATATGTGATGAGAAATTGGGTCTCAGTTCAAATCATGAGGAACACCACTTTCACATCTCATCCATCAGAAAATGAACCTTGAATCCTACTCTGTCTCTCCTGGGTGCTAATTAATTTATCACCAAGCCTCGACAGCTTGGAACTAACTTTATCTATTCCATATTTTGAGAATTTTCTATTTTTTTATATCAGATTTCCAGTATGGGATTATTTATTATTAAACTCATCGTCTAACTTCCCAAAAGATCCAACTTTGTCTGACTATGATAACCTTTTTCCAAATATGATAGCATTTGCAAACCTTGTAAAACTATTATTTTTGCAGCTTACAGATCTACTACAGAATGAAACTAAATTACGTGTGATCTATTTTCTATGAACATCTTTAGTGTATCAAAATCAACAGGATCATTATGAAACCAAACCTGAGATCTGTCGCCTACCTTGCTCAGGATACAGAACTCAGCAATAGCGAGTTGAAGGAGAGAAGGGAAAACAGGAAGACTATCTCCTTTTTTATTTTGTTTTTATCATTTTTTTTGTTGTGCCATCACAGGAGTGGCAGAAGAGTATTATTTATTTATTAATTAAATCCCAATTCATAACAATGCACAAAATATTTCACCAGGAATTTAGATTTGAGGGTCTTTCAAACCTAATGCTCAGAAATATTCATCAGAGGTAGAAAAATCATCACTATTTATTTCAGGATGCTGTAGTTGTTATTCGCTACACAGTCACCATGGGCAAAATGAACCTAATTATTTGACTCTTAAAATAAGTTGAATGTGTGTTCAGCACATGTGGTTGGATGGAGAGGTTACTGATTTATCTTAATGTTTTTTATATGTTTTTGTTTTACAGATTGGGAACAGTTGCTTTCTCACTCTGGGAATCCCTTTAGTTTCATAACCTATGGATTCTGACGGTTTACTGCTTGTGATGCAAACTGGATTGCTGTTTTAACTAAGTGTGCCTTTTATTGGCCTCAGTTCAGTTAATTTCAGGCTATTGTGGATCTTTTTCAATATCACGTTTTATTTCCCTGAGGCTATTGAGAGTCAGTTTCAACAAAAAAATTTACATCTAAGTCATCAACCTGCCTTTTTACTTTCAAGCATTGGTGTTTTGTGCATTGTACTTTCAACTTGTTCTATTTTGATTCAAATTTCCAACCACATCTAATCAGCTTTGCTTTCATTCATTCAGTATAATTTGAATATGATGTTTTTTAAATAAAATGAAACTATGTAGAGGCTATGTAGAGATACAGAGGCTGTATGAACTTGTTCAAATCTAGCAAATGAAGTGAAAGGACTAGAGGATCCTCATTTAGAACTGCTGCACAATCTGCTCAGACCACTCCAGTGTTTCAGTTCTGAGTGTTCTTCAAACAAAGTAAAGTGGACTTCTAGTGCATTATGTGCCACACTTCCACTATCCTAACCAGTCATATATTTTACTGTCTTACTTAATTTTATTTAAATTCAAATATATGTGAAAACTGAAATAGGACTGAGAAAACCATTTGATCATTGCCTGCACTGTTTCTCCTGCTCGGGTTACTTCATCCACCTCAATCTATAAGGATTAATAACATCACCAGTCTACTCCTTTGAAAAAGGTATCAGGTAGTCACCTCCATCATGAATGGTTTCAGTTCATTTCCTCTATGATGGCATAAACATTTACAGCTGAAACTAAAATGTTAAACGTCAGCAAAAAAGGACAGTTTTTCCAAAAAACATAACAATTCTACACCTATTTGATATTTAATAGGGACAGTGTTGATGCGGAAGACCTGCAGTGAGGAGTGTTTATAATTTAAGTGCCACCTGCCTGGCACCAGTTTTAAGTGCTGAACTCCAATTCAGAAAACTCCCTTCTGAATATTGCTGATACAGGCCTCGTATTCAACACAATGGCTTGCTTATGCGTGAGTAGTTCCTGCCAATTACAGACTGTGCAATTGAATTTCCTGGAAGTGGTGTCCAAATATACATTACACTGTGAAATCCCATGCATTAGTATGCCATACATCATTATCCAAACCTTGTTAATGACTTAGTAAATACCCACTCAGTACAGTGATTGATTCTCCAGTAAAATTCTACCACATAGTGCACCTGAACATTACATTAAGCAACAAAATCTTTTGGTCTTTGGATCTAACTGTTATATTTTAGTGGTCTGTGTATATAAACTCTTAAATCACTTTGCAGACATTTTACCATTGAATGTCTACTTGGCACTTTCCTTACAGTATTTGTTCAGAATGGATGGCTTTACATTCGTTTGCACTGAAATCCATCTGCCCCTGTCGCCCACTCACTTAATCTAACAATGATTCTATTTGTGTTTCCATTAATGTGACAGTGCCAAACATGAATAAATGGCCTCCTATTTTATTACCTAAGTTATTGGTAAGTATAATGAAAAGTTTAGGTGCAGTCCTGATCTATATGGGGCATCACCTGTCACCTCCCAATTCAAGTACTTTCTCATTGCCTCTTTTCTTTATAATCATCTAACCAGGTCATAAATTGTCATCAGTTTCATGAGCTGCCAGTTTAATAAACTGTCTCTCTGATAAAACCTTGGCGAACGCCAACTAGAAATCAAAAATAACCACATTCTCAGACATTTTCCTGTCTGCTACCTTACTTACTTCCTCAAAACATTAGGTTTCTTGGTCTTGACCCAATTTTTACAAATCCATGAAGGCCCTCCCTAATGAACTCAAATCCATCTAACTGCTTAGGTGTTCTGGCTCTAAATGTAGATTCTAAAGCTTCCCCATAAAAGATCTTCTAATAATTTATTCATGTTTTTCATTGTTTAATTGATCTTTAGTAGTTTTTGAACATTACTGAAGACCAGAAGCATTTAGAAGCATTCATATTCCTTGACAGATTTGACAGCCAGCAAAGGTGTAGGTCAACCAATTGTCAAAGTTACCCAGCCAGTTTGTAGGTGAGGCTTGATCCAGCACAGTCACATGATAACAAGAGGTCACCCAAGTTGCTTCCACCATGCAAAACCTTAGCAGTTTGGATTGAAGATGGCAGCAAGCTCATAATTTTCTGCGCTTTCTCTCTCATATTGTGGCAAAATAAGGGAGTTATATTGCCAATCTTCCCATCTGTAGGGACTGTCTTGAACCAAAAGAACTTTATAAGATTACAGAATAGACATTCTTCCTCTGATATATCTGCTAAATGAGTGAGGTAGTAATGTAGCTGTGTTGAACTCTGGATTGGAACCAAATTCAGAAGTAGCATTCAATGCCCTAACATTATTGCATCACACTTACATCAGAGGGAGAATTTTTATCCCAAATATGGCTCAGGCAACTGCAATTTACATGTCCATTCACTTTAAAATGCTGGGTGAAAATCATAAGGACAGAGAGATTTGTCAGTCTTTAGTCCTTCTATTTCTTTCTAATTTTGTAATTAACATTGGTCAGTTCCAGTTCTGAATTCATGATTAATTCCCTGGAAAGTCATGGTATTGAGCTGTAAAGGGCACATCCTATGGTTATTGCACAAAGTGCAACAAAACAATTTGATCATCTCTTCATCACTACAGACTTTGCCCATGGTCTAAACTATCATTACCACACACAAACCTTCAAAAACATACCGGGATTTATAGCAGTTAATTACACCATTAAAGATGTTTTAAAATTATTAACTCTTTTATAAGACAAGAATATTAAACACCTAAATATAGTATAAAGTTCTTAAATCAATCAAAATATTTGTGTTAATTCAATTAATTAATAAAAAAATTCTCTTTCTTTGTGCACCTATTCCTATCCACTGAAATGATGGAATCCAGGAACATACACCAGATCTAACCTGATTCATGTCCAGTGGTTAGATATCCTAGCATAACTGCTAGGAAACTGCAGGATATTGGAACTCTATCATTGGACTACATGAGAAGACCAACGTCGAAGTACAGTTGAAAAACTGCCAGCAAGCACATCTCTGGAAGTTTGTGACTTGCACACTCACACGAGTCTCAAAATTCCTGAAGAACATGGAAAATACAAGGAACCTGTAGCTGGTGGTGTTCCCACGCCACTGCTGCCTTGTCCTTTTTAGTGAAAGAGATCATGGGTTTGGGAGGTGCTGTAGGAGGAATCTCAGAAAGGAACTGTAGTGTTTTCTGTAGATGGTACACACTGCAACCATGCATTGGTAGTGAAGCAACAAATGGTTTGAGTGTGGATGGGCTACAATTAACTTTGTCAAACTTCTTGAGAGATTTTGAAGCTTAACTCAATAGAGCAAGTGGAGAATATTCCATCACATTAGTGGAAAGTGGAAAAATTCAGCATGTCATAAGATAAGACATCCGCTGCAGAATACCCAGCCACTGACCTGCTCTCGTCACCACAGTATTTATGTGGTTTTAGGCTTAACATTAACCCCAGGATCTTGATGGTGGGAGATTTAGTGACAATGATCCTATGGAAGGTCAAGGGTGGGTGGTTAGACTCTCTTTTATTGGAGATGGTCATTGCCTAATAATGTGATTATCCCCTGCCATTTTTCAGCCCATGCTATTGTCTGAGGAGTAGCAAGTTGAATAAATGGGAGAATTTTTACTACATTTATGGCAAGGATTGAAGGGTGTACTTTCATATTGATAACAATGCTGAAATGTGATGCAACTTTTAGGAAGTTAAGTGGAGAACTAATGTGGTATAATGGCTGATAGTTTGGAGTTAGACATGCAAACTGAATGGGGTGTCCTGCAAAGCAGCGATCTTATCAGTGCTTGATCTCTACAACGTAGAGGAGGCCGCATTGTGACCTGTGGAAAGTATTTTGTGAAAGAATCAGGGAGGTGTTAAAGAACATGTGTTAGAGAATAGGTTACAGGGAAATAAGTGGGGGAATGGGATTGCTCTGAAAACCAGCATAACTGAAAGGGCTGACTGCCTCCTATTTCATAAGAAAATATATTATGAATATGCAATAGAAGTACTTAAAAACCTGTTGGCAGAATGCTAAAATAATGTTTTGTTAGCAGTACTTGCTCACTTAAAGGATTTTGCAAAGTGACAATTAAATGGTTAAGAATATAATAATTTTAGAGAACAGGGAGAAGTTATTATACCCAACAAATCAATCCCCTTCAGAGTAATGGGAAAGGCAGGTTGCATTACCTAATTGGAATAAGACAATGCTGATGTAGTGCCCTTGTTTAAAATGAATAAAAACGAAAATGAAACATGAAACAAAATCACTTTCTGATGTTAATAGTGGATAACAGGAGACAACAGCATTCCAGTGAATGTTCGCTCCCTGTGGTTTTAACATTCTTTTTACACTGGGGCACCCAAACACGAATCTAACTGGGGCCATGTATGCTTTGTACAAATTTATCACTATTTTTTTTAACCACTTTACTGTATGCTCCTGTTTACAAAGTTCAAAATTCCATGGACTTTCTTTATAGCTTTATCCATTTGCATTCATGTGTGTAAGAAATTTTGAGACAGAAATTGGGCCCATCCTGCCCAATTACAGTATGTTTAGACAATCATGTTAGGGAGACTAATTTCAAGAATCCTTAACCTGTCACATGAAAACTCTCCAAAAGTACATCAGCTTTTAGGAATTGCTTGTTTGAAACTGAGGTGAGGGGGAATTTCTTCTTTCAATGACTCATAAATCTTTGGAACTGCTGCTCAAGGGAGCAGTGAAGGCTGAGTCACTGAACATATTCAAGGCTGAAATAGACAGATTTTGGGACTATAATAGAATCAAGGGTTACAAAGAACATGGAGGAAAGAAGAGCCGAGGCCAAGATTCAATCAGGTATGATCCTATTGACAGGTGGAGGAGGCTCAAGGGGCCGTATGTCCTTCTCCTGTTCCTATTTCTTACATTCTCATTTTTTAAACTGGAAACCAGTTATGTCAAACTATCTGAGGCAGCCCTTGGAAACAGACATTTGATACTTTGACTATTAAGGCATAACAGCCCACTCCAAATCTGCTATCCACAGGCCAGAGATTCTCCATATATGTTCCACTTATTTGTTCCAGGATCTATGTACCTAATTACCAAATGATAAAGTAATAGGTTACCAGTTTTTACTGTTTAATTTCTATGGTCTTATGGAACAAGTGATCTTTCTCGTTAAACAAACCCACTTTGGGCCACTGACAGCCTAAACTCAACCACCTCTGGTTTCCTTCCAAAGAAGTACTTCCTTGCAGTAAATCTGTGACTGCAAGATTTATTAGGACATGTATCTGACACTAGCAACTCAGTAGTTTTGTGCAGATGAAGCATGAAACCAGATTTCCAGCTTGCCTTGGAGCCAGCACCTTTGGCTGTGGTTTCACTTTGTGACAATTGATGTTGGTTTCCAGTGCTAACTCTAATTTCTCATGCCTTATATTTGAATTTTGTTCATGCACACTGTCTAGCATTATCTGTATCCTCCAGCTTGTTATTTCTCTTTCCAAAACAGTCTCACATTTCATCCTTTGCCTTTCTTCCGATTCCATTAACCTGTTTTCCTGTTTTCTTTCACATATTTCTTGACATTTTGCAAAATTCCTCAAAACTCACCATCAAATTTTCAGATTGTGTTTCCTATACTCAAACACAAATTACTTTTACATACTAAGTACAAGTATGTACTCAGCACTGACAAGAGCTATAGGTCAGTTTTGATTCTTATTTGATCTCAGAAACTTCCATTCACTTAAATGCTTTATTATTTGCCATCAAACCACCTTCTGTCCAAATTGTAACAGTTACTTAAGCTATATGTCATGATTTTTCTAAGAAGCCTCTTTGAAACATTTTGAGGTAAAAACTTCCCCATTGCTTGTGTTAAACGTGCATATTGTGGTAGCAGCTGCATACTTTGAATTGGTTGGAACTAAAGTCAACCCCTTGGATGAAATTATCTGTAGTTGGCTCCTTTATCATGCACATTTCTTAAATAAAAGTGCTTCATCACCTCTTTTCCCATCCAATTGCATTGGAGTATTGATAACTTTTGACCAACAACTCTGCCATTTCTTCACTGACATTTCAGCGGTATTTTATGAGGGCCCTTTCATTTAACCAACTTGTGAGTTATAAATCCTGCACATTATTTTCTTGCACAACTATGTTCTCACCACTATGTTCTTTTGCAAAACCTAATCTAAAATACATGCACCACATTCCTAATCTCTAAAATTAGATCTCTAATTCACATGCATTCCTTTTTATTTCCTTATAGAATAATTAAAGGTGGAGGACAGTCCTATGAGACAGCTTCTTGGCTTGATTTCCTGGACAATTTTTTCCCTGTGTAGAGAACTTATTGTAATTAGGAGGAGGGGATGTCTCCCACTGATGTGTTCTTCTGTTAGGCCCAGTTCATGTGCTTCCTTGGCAGGGGTGACCATAATTTTGCCAACTTTACAAATTTCATATTTCATAAAATGGATGTCTAGAACATCCAACACAAGAGTGATTGGAGACAGTCCTGATGCAGGGTTTCGACCAAAAACATTGACCATTCCTTTCCCACCACAGATGCTGCTGACCTGCTGAGTTCCTGCAGCAGATTTTTTGTTGCACAAGAGTGCTTGGGTTTGAAGTTCATCTTCTGCAGCTTTTTTTAAATGTGTAATTTAGTAGCAGCTGCATGGTGCACTCTGCATCTGAAATTTAGTCCCATTAAAGTCAATAGACCTGAATTTTGAAAGCTGAGTATAATTTAACACTTATTTGAAACATAACTGATGACAAATACCACTCTGCTAATTGACATAAGTGTCAAGAATGAATAAAATACTCAAATTATCAATTGAATGGAAATAATTTGTTTCTTACTGTTATTGAGCTTTCATTGGATGAGGGTAGTTAACTCCTGACTTGGAATGATAATTATAAGTAATAAGCAAAGTATCAGGGCAATCAAGTTGGGCACAGAAGTGGTCTTACTTCCTTATACGCTCCATTGTTTCCATCAGTGATGGACTGTAGCATTCAAGTCATTCAACTATTTGTGAGTTTGAGGTTTTTATAGATTCATGAATTCGGAACAAGGGTGGATTTTATAGTATGAAAGGCCAGGGGTCAGGTGACAGTGACAACACTACTGACCCCCATGGTCGGATGATAGCATCGCCTATCAGGTCGGAAGCTACACCACTGTCAGTCAGGCGTCCAGCTCCACCCCATTAGATAAACACCTTTGTCTTGCTGGACCACTCGGATTGGTCTGTGCGAGCACCTTTGTTCCTGGGCATATCTACTATTGGCCTGTTTAAAACACCTTTGTCCTGCTGGGCCACCCAGCCCCCCAGCAGCATAAAAGTGCTGCATGTTTGGTTTTCTCTCTCTTTCTGTCTCTGAGGATGTTGAGGTAAGCTGTGCACTATTTCAGGGCAGTTAGTTAAGGACTCCCAAGACCAAAGAGCCAATGTTTGTCCAGAATCAGGGTGTCCAAACATTGTACTGTTTATTCCTTGATCATTTGTACCCAGTTATTGTGTGTGTGTGTGTGTGTGTGTGTGTGTGTGTGTGTGTGTGTGTGTGTGTGTGTGTGTGTGTGTGTGTGTGTGTGTGTGTGTGCACCTCACCCTCTGTCGTGATTTCCCTCCACATTCGTGATCTCCTGCTTGAGAGTGTGTGTGTGCATCTGTTCCCATTCATTCTGTCCCCGCGTTCGTCTTTGTTAATAAACCATTTTTAAATTACAAAGACTGTGTGTCCAGACCTTTATCTTTAAGATACCAAAAGAACCTTTCTCACAACAGATTTACAAGGAAGTGGAAGTTACTGTGAAGTTAATTCACATCAAAAGTATTCTTTATCTTAATAGCATTTCTGCTGGACATTCAGTTTGATTAATAGATTTGGCACTCTGCCAGACAGGGGTGTTGCAGAAGATATTGAATTCTTGCGGCTGAAGTACAGATTACAATGTGGGCATTGTAGGTGGGTGAAGGTGGGGGGTGATAATGGAGGGTAGAGGAAGATTGGCAACAAAATGACAATGTAGGGGTTAGAGAAGCTGCAACAACAATTGTGGAAGAGGAGTGGCAGGGAGTGGTCAGTGATTACAGTAGGCAATGTAATGTTCAAGACATTAGCCTGGGGAACCAAGACAAAATGGCCTACCAGTAGTCTTGGATAAACACTTACCTTTTCCATGCCAGAATTCCAACCTCCCTTTAGCTTCCAGAATCTCAAGGTCTGGGAATCTCACTTTGGCAAGTGCCAAGGTGGCAGAGAGATTCTGAAGCTTACAACCTTAGTAAAATAATTAAATGATATGCCTCTTGGGAATTGATTGGTTGGCTGCCTCCAGCCTAACTTCATTGAAAGTAGAAATGAGTGAGTACAACACAGGTTAGGGATTAGATTTTGGGTTTCGAAAATTGATCCAAAGCCACCTGTTTTGGCAGGGTTAATATTCGCCCTAGGGAACTTCACAGCACTGTTAATGGCCACGAAGCCTGCACAGGCTATCAATTCGTCTCATTTCCCAGGCCTTCCCTTACGCCAAGGCTTTGCACAGATGTGACATGTTCCCAGTAAACTGTTAAATTCTGAACATGTGGGTTTATTCAAAAATTTATTTTTTGAGTTAGCAGTTTGGGAGTTTCAACGTTTTCACTCACTTGTCTGTGAGGAGTTACAAAATCAAAATTCTTCAGTGAGGTTATAATTTCCCATTCAGTTCTGTTACAGTCACCAAGGACCAACTCACAGCAGCTAGCACTGAGTTGATTTGTGATTCATGAAGTAATGACTCATTTCTAAGATTTGAGCCAGATGCAGCAAGTTTTCCCTTACTGAAAGATATTGCTCGGAAGGGATAAACAACAAATTGCTTGCCAAAATTGACATGAACATAGAGTATTTTTGTGATACAATAAATGTCTAAATAACATTACTTTCGATTTGTATAAATGCCCAGGCTGAATTTTTGAATCTTAAAAATTGCTGGGCTTGTAGTGGGTCAGACTAAAATTTTTAAACCCTTAATCTGGTCCCCAACTCACCCAGTTCTTGCTTTTGGACTAGATGTACATAAGCGAGCAACTCCCAGAAGCCGAGTTATTTAAAATTTAATTTTAAGCTAAATACCTCGTACTCTAGTCTCTCTAAATTCCATCCATCACATCTCAACCCATGTAATGGGCCAAAGGATGGGCACACTCATTTCCTCTGCAATTTGAGGTCGGGTTGAACAGATCCCATGACCATCATGCCACTCCCAGCTTCACTGCCAATCAAAGATTAGAATCCCTGGGATCAAACACCCCCTCCACACCAATACAGACCTGAACCTGCAGATAGCTCCTGAATTCTCCCCATCTGACCAAGTCTGCTAATCAAGCTATGAAGTTTAAATTACTACAATTTATTAGAAGATTCAGATTTCCGTGTTTCTGGCCCAAAACTCCATTACCTCTGTCTAACTCTCATCAATGCCAAAAATTTCAATGAACATGCATACTGTAACTTTAAAACAAAGGTTAAATTTTTGCACATAATGTATACCCTCAACTTAACAAAATCATTAAAATAATGCTTTATTCTTCTGTAACTTCATTGAGAAAATTGATTTAAGTGTAAAAGGTAAAGTCTTTGATTTGCTTTTATTGTCCTAACTATGTACATGATTGTTTTTCATTATCAGACAACTGGATTAAGAACAGAAATTATTTTTCTTTAAAATCATTGATTTTGATCAATGCAGAACAGTAATAGTAGAGAACAAACAGGATAAAATGGAAATGTATCTTGGATCAAAAAAAAAGTTCCTTTAATTCAACGTTTGAAACGGATACCAAAAATCATCTGTAACATCTTAAAGTAGATGGCGGTTTTTAGAATTTTACCATAAAATCTGTCCAACTCAGTTTCTGGGCATATCTTTGTCTTCTTGAAAGTTTCCTTCATTGCAGTATTATTTTCACTTGGCAATTGTACTATTGCTAAAAAGCAGGGGTTCTCAGCCAAATAAATAGACTATCAGCTTGCTCCCTTGTGTAATACTGGTGTCATGGATTGGTCACCCATTATGGAAAGTGTGTAATTTTCATTTCTGTTTATTTTCACCCAGGGCAAATTGGAGACACTCTCCATGAATTGATTGAGGATATCAGAGACAGAGAGTGGAGAGGAAGATGTCTAATGTGACGTAGAATCATAGAGTCATACAGCACAGAAATGGGCCCTTCAGCCCAACTGGTCCATACCGAGCAAGAGTCCCATCGAAGCTAGTCCCATTTCTCTGCATTTGGCTCATATCTCTCTTATTCCTTTCATATCCATATATCTGTCCAAGTACCTTTTTAATGTTGTTAATGTATCTCCCTCAACCACTTCCTCTGGCAGTTCATTCCATATACTGACCAGCCTCTGGGCGAAAAAGTTACCCTCAAATTCCTATTGTTCAGGATTATTTTGGAGTTATGAAATTATGGATAGCAGATATTAATTAAAATGAGAACCAGTCTTCAGGAAATAAAACTTTAAAAAATAAAAAAATTAAAAATTAATAAAAACATAAAACAGGAAATAAGGCCGTTGAAGATAATCGTTGGGTGTGGGACATTCTGATTCTCTACCACTGAAACTATGCAGGGGAAGACAATAGAGGAATGTTCATCTTAATTGGTGCTCACTGAACACTTCAGAATGAGATCAGGGAAGGCAGTAAGTGGCCATCTCCTGTATTAACACAAAGACTTTTATGACTCACTAAGTCACTGGAGAGACACTGAAGCTGGAGATATAAAAGTCTTTATTCAACACAGCAGATCTTCTGGAGAGAATCTAGTTCTCTCCTCACACAATGTTTTATACTTTTTAAACACAAAGACAACAATAAATGAATAACTACAGTTCCAATGGCTATAATCACATTGTGAGCAAAATGTTGTTCATTCATCAGTGAACATACCCTTTCCTGGGTTTTGTTGGAGGTACACTATTGATGAAGCAGCTGAAGATGATTAGGCCAAGGACACTTCCCCGAGGAGCTACTGAAATGTCCTGGGATGTTAATTTCCAACAACCATATCAATCATTCTTTCTGCAAGGTATGACTCAATTCTTCCAAAACTCTAGTGAGTACAGTTGACCTTATCTCTCCTTATACAGTAGTCTGGTCTTCCAAGAAATGAGGCTGGTGAGGTTTCACTGCACTCCCTCTCTGGTAAGTATGTGCTTTCTCCGATAAGGAGACTAAAACTGCACACAATACCCCAGAGGTAGTCGCACCAAAGCTCTATATAACTGCAGCAGGGACATCCTTCTGTGGCACTACTGTTTTCCTACCCGTTGGACAGCTATCCCTGCTCTCCAGAGACCTCTTCCCACTTTGCAGTCCAGCACCATGATCAGTGGAAGAGGAAGCCCCTGGCGATTTGAGGATCAGGAGGTTCTCTTCCAGTGCAATTGAAAAGTTGCTAGTTCAGCAACTGTCCAAAGACTTCAGTCACTCACATGCCTTCTGACCTGAAACCACAGTAAGTACAAGCAGTTACAAAAACAACCGCCTGTGGTTGGGTCAGATGATCCATCCTTTAACATTTTCTGCAAAGTCAAAGTGCAGGACATCCTGCAGAGTTTGTTTTCCTGCCAGTTCAAGCTGTGAATAGGAGCAGAGTCAATGTCAGTGTAGCTGGCACCAACTTCATTACCCTACTCCTTCACTAAATGATTTTATCTCCAATAAAAATAAATGAAGAACTGTAAACCTCTTCTTTGGTTTCTGTGTCAATTATCAAAGTTACAAGACCAGAGTTACAACAAAGGTTCCACTTCTAATGGAGTTCAGTGGTGAAGCAGTATGTGCTTTCATAGGTGGACTATGCTACCTTGACAACTAATCTCCCTTTGAAGTAAAGCTGCTTTATTTACATTAAAAGAGTCATAGGTAAGGTTGTGAAGATTTTTGTACATACAGTGGATTCTCTGAAGTTTTTAACATGAGTCTTTGAACTCTAATATTTCTTCATTATACAATCTTAAGGACTGTAATTCTAATTTCAGTTTGCTTCATAGCAGATTCCCAGCCTGCTTTCTATGTTGCACTGTCACCTTCACTTTGATCTGCGTCCAGAACTATTTTATGTCAAAATTAAAGTGTACTATAAACCATTACCTTTATCTTTTTAAAAATTATTAATTTCATCTTATGTTTAAAAATAGAACATTTCCTGACTTTCACTCAGTTTCCATTTATGTGTATTTTTTAATGTATTATAAATAATTCAGAAGCAGCCTTTTCATTACATTGAGGCATCTCATGTTCCCTCAAAAAGTTGGGGAATACCAGTTTTTTTGGCTGAGCTAATTAACTGAGATTTTAACAATAATACAGTGCCTAGCTCAAGAAAGGGCAGTGATCAGGTAAAGATAAGATTTGTTACCTGCAACAATGATAATTCCAATGCAAATGAGGAAAATGAGTAGATATAGGACAGCTATCGCACATTTGATGCCTCCCATTGAGCTCCAATGGTTGCAAAAATTGCTTGGTACCCTTCGTCTCCCAGTTGGCCCTAAGAAAAATAAAACGTATAGTTAGACACTTTTTTTCTCTCTTCCCACACTGTAAGCATTGTTAAAAATACTACATAAATCCTGTTAGCAGTGTTAATGTGTTTATGCATTAAAGTCTATTTTCAAAGTCACTATAAACCAGCTATCAATAAGAAGCAATATTCTGAGTGAAGAAGTTTCTTCTGAATTTGGTCTTAAATATATGAATGACTAAATTATGGTTATTAATTCCAAATGATATCAATGGTTTAGTTTTGAGAGCTTCTGTAAAAGAAGTTGATTACTTAATAAGCAAAATCACCCTCTTCACATAACCATGTGGCTTTTACCTTCCAGACTTTGGTGCTTCTGCATTGCAGTGTGGACATCAGGAATGGGCTGGAGATCATCTGAAATTTCACGCCACTGCTGGATTCAACATTGTCCAGAGGTGGAATTCAAACAGCTGTGCTGAGGAATAAACTTTTCATCTGGCCCCTCAAGTTACCTCCAACCATAGCCAAGTGTGAAGGGCTGCCCCAGTATAAGGAGGATTAATGTGAGGCAAGGGCTGGACTGTGATCAATTCAGCCCAATATTACAATGTTTAGTACTCATTTTACAATACTTTATCTTTCTAGTGTTCTATTGTGTATATCTGGTGTAAAGTATATTGCTGCCATAGCATGGGCGGCATGGTAGCATAGCAGTCAGCGTGACGCTATTACAGCACCAGTGATCGGGGTTTGATTCCCGTCGTTGCCTGTAAGGAGTTTATACGTTCTCCGGTGTTTGCATGGGTTTCCGCCGGGTGCTCCGGTTTCCTCCCACATTCTAAAGACGTACGGGTAGGTTAATTTGGGGTTTAAAATGGGCAGCATGGACTCCTTGGGCCGGAAGGGCCTGTTACCATGCGGTAAATAAAATTTTTTTAAAAATAGCAACATTTCTTTCTTTGTTCTATAGATATGTAGCACAACAGTCTAGCTGTTGACACACTTAGAGCATTGTGTAAACGGGTTTTCTAAGTCATCAAATAAAACTGTCAGCTTGAACACCACGGCATCAAAACAAAGCAAGGTTCCTTCATTGTGCTTTATATAGACCATGACATTATAAACAAATGTAATCATTTTCACTCCCTGAACTTTATATCTAACATTACATTAAAGTGTTTATATTTTACATGAATTCAATTTGTTGGGTTGGCATATCACTTTAAAGAGAATTCACGTCAGAATTCTTACCGGGGACTTGATGTTATCAGGCTCGGTGACAGTGATAAATCTCCACAGATGGTAACCACAAAGCTGTTCCATCAACTTTTCATATCTGCAATACCCTGCTGATGGCTGTCAAAGGCCTTGAATTTTAGGCCGGAAACATCAGCAAAACCAGTCAATTTCCTGCCTGTGAGTTCTTTATTGAATAGAAGCAACTCCTAAAGTTTCTTTCTCACTGATTGGCAACTACAGCTCGGCAGGACTGCCTGAATGTTGTGAGATCATAGGATATGCGATTATTGACAGAAGGATTATTAATAGCCCATATTATCACCTGAGATCTATGGCTCGCTCTGATGGAATGCATCTTCCCCAACTTGCAATTCTCAGTGGCAAACACCACCAAATCAAGCAGGGCAATTCTCATTCAGCATTGCTGATATTACAGTTTTGTGGCTTGAAGTTAAAGTAAGAAGGTAAGGACTTCTATTTCACTATCACAGCTAAATTTTTCAATGTTACCTTCTTACTCTTACTGCAACCACAGATAAAGATTGCAAACACAATAAGGTCTATGCAACCAGCAAGATTATTATGAATATACTAATGGCAACATGAAGGAGCACTTTGGGTACCTCAATAAATTATGAGGCAGCTTACAATACACCTCTTCCCAATCAAATCAGCATTAACTCTTTATGTGCTGGTGACGGCACAATTTTTCCATGAAAACATCTGCCTATCAGGAAGAAAGCTATCTGGGAGTAAGTCCAGAGAAGGCTGTAAACATTTATTCATGAGGACATAGCTTCATGCAGCCAGGAAAACATATTCAGGCACATTTCCAAGCTATTTTGAACTATGTACTTGAACCACCACGGAGAACAAGATTTCTGTCCATAAACAACAATCCTTAAGCACCTCTGCCATACAGTCCTCTCTACTTCAGAATGAAGATTTCTAAATAATGTTCAAATGTATGGAACCTACTTATGTCATATGAATCTTTTCCCCGACAAAACTTCCCTTTCTGTGCATATCATTTGAACTTAAGATATGAGTTCTTCAAAGCAATTCTTCAGATGAAATGAAAATTATACTGGCTTGTTTCAGGACTTCAGAGTGAGGTAGTTGGAATAGTTTGGACTGTCTACCCTTACTGCCCGTTCCCAAGGCGGTCTTGGATTTGGTTCAGCAAAGTACATTGGTTCTGGCTACTTTATTTGGCACATTGATTGTTATTGCATGGGAATGGTGGGTGAAGTGAATATGTTGCTCACTTTGTAACATAAGTGTTACATGTAACATCCGTTTATGGACAATAATCATTGCTTTAATGCTGCCACCCCCTTTGAGGTCATGTTATGTAACAAACTGTTCTCTGGACTGCAATAATGCATATAGAAATCTCCAGAGGCAGTCTTTTGGAAGAAAACCACTGTAAGAATGCTGCCTAACACTAAGATCTTTCATTAAGTAAGAATCTTTGTTGTTTGTTTGTATTACTATTTACTAATTTCTTAGTGAGTGAATGAGAGGGATACTGGGATGTGGCGCACTGGTTGATTAAACCATGAAATTTAGAGTGCAGAATCCTGGGGTGACCTCCCTTTTGAGATGACATGTAGATATATGCCAACAGAAAGCAAGTTGTGTAATCCTATTGAGACAGGAAACAATGGAACAAATAAAGCTTAGACCATCACCAAGCTGCTGAATTTCCAGGCATGGTGATGGTCTAAGGAATGGAGGGGGTGGAATAAAGAGCTTGTATTATATATTGAGCCTTTGGCAGATAAGCCAGAGCAAGCTAAATATATAATTGCATTTCATTGGTCACAAGGGAAAAAGAAATCACCATAGCATAAAGTCCTTAACTGTTGCATCTTATATGAATGCCTACTCTTCCTCACATGTACACCATGGCTCATCGGGTTATATTTACACAAGTGGGTTACGAAAGCCCAACTTATCAACACGTCTACATACAAACAAGCTCCCATAATATTATTAAGTTCAGAAATCCAACATAATGGTATTGGTTTATTATTGTCATTTGTACTGAGGTACAGTGAAAAGCTTGTCTTACAAACCGATCGTACAGGTCAATTCACTACACAGTGCAGTTACATTGAGTTAGTACAAAGTGCATTGATGTAGTACAGGTAAAAACAGTAACAGTACAAAGTAAAGTATCACAGCTACAGAGAAGGTGCAGTGCAATAAGGTGCAAGGTCACAACAAGGTAGATCGTGAGGTCATAGTCCATCTTATTGTATAAGGGAACCGTTCAATTGTCTTATCACAGTGGGGTAGAAGCTGTCCTTAAGTCTGGTGGCGCATGCCCTCAGGCACCTGTATCTTCTACCCGATGGAAGAGGGGAGAAGAGAGAATGTCCCAGGTGGGTGGGGTCTTTGACTATGCTGGCTGCTACATCAAAACAACGAGAGGTAAAGACAGAGTCCAAGGAGAAGAGGCTGGTGTCCGTGATGTGCTGGGCTGTGTCCACAACTCTCTGCAGCTTTTTGCAGTCCTGGGCAGAGCAGTTGCCGTACCAAGCCGTGATACACCCAGATAGGATGCTTTCTATGGTGCGTCAGTAGAAGTCGGTGAGAGCCAAAGGGGACAAACCAAATTTATTTAGCCTCCTGAGGAAGTAGAGGCACTGGTGAGCTTTCTTGGCCGTGGCATCTACGCGATTTGACCAGGTTGTCATGTTGGTCATGTTCACTCCCAGGAACTTGAAGCTCTCAACCCTCTCGACCTCAGCACCATTGATGTAGACAGGTCCATGTACACCGCCCCCTTTCCTGCAGTCAATGATCAGCTCTTTTGTTTTGTTGACATTGAGGGAAAGGTTGTTGTCATGACACCATTCCACTAAGCTCTCTATCTCCTTCCTGTACTCCGACTCATCACTGTTTGAGATATGGCCCACTACGGTGGTATCATCTGAAAACTTGTAGATGGAGTTAGAGCAGAATCTGGCCACACAGTTGTGAGTGTATAGGGAGTGGAGTAGAGGGCTGAGGACGCAGCCTTGTGGGGCACCAGTGTTGAGAATAATCGTGCCGGAGGTATTGCTGCCTATCCTCACTGATTGCGGTCTGTTTGTTAGAAAGTCAAGGATCCAGTTACAGAGGGAGATGTTGAGTCCTAGGTCTCGGAGTTTGGTGACAAGTTACAGAGGGAGATATTGAGTCCTAGGTCTCGGAGTTTGGTGACTAGCTTGCTTGGAATTATTGTATTGAAGGCAGAGCTGTAGTCAATAAACAATAGTCTAACGTATGTGTCTTTACTGTCCAGATGCTCCAGAGCTGAGTGTAGGGCCAGGGAGATGGCATCCACTGTAGACCTGTTTCGCCGATAGGCGAATTGCAATGGGTCCAGGTTGTCTGGTAGGCTGGAGTTGATGCGTGCCAAGACCAACATCTCAAAGCACTTCATGATGGTGGATGTCAGAGCCACTGGTCGGTAGTCACTGAGGCATGTTACCTTGCTTTTCTTTGGTACTGGGATGATAGTGGTCTTCTTAAAACAGGAGGGAACCCGAGATTGAAGCAGGGAGAGGTTGAATATGTCCACAAATATTTCTGCCAGCTGATCAGCACAAGATCTGAGCACGCAGCCCGGGACACCAACTGGGCCAGGTGCTTTCCTCGAGTTCATCCTCCGGAACACTGATCTTACGTCCTCCACTGTGATCACAGGTTCAGCTGCATTGGTGGCTGTCAGGGTGGATGGTGACAATCCACTTCCCTTTTGTTCAAAATGCGCATAGAGTGCATTAAGTTCATCAGGGAGGGACGCGCTGTTGTTAGCTATGCAGCCTGACTTCGTCTTGTAGCCTGTCATGGCATGTAAGCCCTGCCATAACTGGCGGCTGGTCAGGGACTCTATTTTGAGTTGGTATTGCCTCTTGGCATCGCTGATAGCTTTCCGAAGGTCATACCTCGATTTTGTTTGCTCCTATGAATGGCACAACTAGTTCCCTCTATCTCTCTCTCTCTCTCTCTTTGTCTCCACTCATAGTAATTGTTTTTTTTTAAATCAGTCTTGTGTGCTTTTGATGCCATTCATTACAATACTGTGGAAGTGTGGTTACCATATTGAGTGATTGTTTTGTGTATTTTCCAACTTACGAACAAAATCAACCTGTGAGTGCCAGTAAATACAGAACCTGTTTGTTACCTGGGGATGGCTGTTTTCTCTCAGATTTGTGAATGTAAAATCATAAGAAATAGAAATAGGAGTAAGCCATAAAACTCTTCAACCTACTTCACCATTTGTTATTTTCCCACTCGATACTTTTATCCTTTAATTGACTTAAGAGTCCAATCTCTATTAATCTCAGCCTTGAATATACTCAACAGCTGAGCATCCATAGGTTTATGAGGGAAAGAGATACAAATATTTACAACATTTCTCATCTCTGATCCAAATAGCTGAGTTAATGACCGCTAGCTTTAGATTCTCCAGCATGAGAAAACAACCTCTTAGTATCAATATGCCAACTCATCTCTAGATCTTGAATGCTAACGTGAGATCACCTCTCACTCTTAAAAACTATCAGTATTAGTCCAGTCTTAGTATATTTATCCTTGTTGAACAAATCCCTCATCCCTGGAATCAGTCCAGTAAACCAGTGCTCAAGGCAAGTCAATCTGTTCTTTGGAATGGAGACCAAAACTGTGCATAATATTCTGGATCTGGATCTGAATCTGGGACTGTGCTGGTCCACACTAAACTTGTGGAAAATGGTGCAGACTTGTTGTCATGCTCTGTGGGTCAGAACTGTGGACAGCCTGCTCTTGCTGAACTGTACATTGAGGAGGAACATAACGTCATACTGAAATGTTAAATCTGCTCTCTCTCGGCTCTATTTCCAAGATGAGCAGGGAGCTTTCTGTGGTGCCCTTGCTGATATTTACTCCTCAATCAGCCACAATCAAAATGAGTAGAGAAAAACTCCAGAAATCTGGCACACTTGGGACTTTGGTGTTGGTGCCCTGGCAGATTTTCTGGACTGTTGGATATTATTTCGATTCATTCCCCAACACACGTTTAATTCACAGTTTATATATGTTGCACAATATTATAATAAATTTTCCAGTGAATCAGGTAAGTTTAAGTGGAGCATGGGAACCGGGGCTCTGATGAGTGGAAAAGGATCTTAGGAACTGGGGTCCTAGTAAGTCGAAAGGGAGCACAGCAAACATCACCTGGGGAGTCAGGTGCCAAACCAAATGGGTTTATAAATGGTTGGATAGCAGATTATTAGAGTTTTACTGTACCTGGTAACATAGTTGTTTGCTGTGTGCAGTTCATTTTTCATGTTACAACAGTAACCACAGAGCAAAAGTACTTCACTAGGTTGTAAACTCTTTGGATGTCCTGAGGTCATGATGGGGGTCCAATGGCCTACTCCTGCTTTTGAGTTCTTATATTCTTATGACAGCCTTTAAAAACATTATTTGATCCTTGGTTTTCTGCAACAATCTTTACTCAATTGGTCCAAACTCTCTTTGATAGGAGCTGCAAATCAGTTCCAAGTCTGCATTGATAGTGCAAGTCCAGGACAGTTGCAGTTACCACATCATTGGCTCTCACAATAAAGGAGACCAATAGGAAATCAGCAGTAATCCCATACTAATATGTTCAATACCTGCTGAAGTGATAAGTGGAATGGACATGAATGCCAGCCTTGCTAGGATTTTCTATTAAAACCATAGTCTTGGTAAGAATACCTGAACTAAAGGAATGTAATTAATTTTTATTACTAACAGGATGTGAACATGTTTAAAGCAGCAGTGGTGAGTCAGGAGGTGAAGCTGGGTACTCTTTCAACCAACCTTATTTACAGAAATCACCTCTGACTTCAAAGTCTTAACGTCCAAATAATAATTAAAATAACAAGGTAAGTGGGGAATGGAAAGTAATTACTCCCTTAATCCCTCCATGAAAATAATGAACTTTTTACCATAGATTTCAATTTTTTGAAATAAATTGTACATACTTTCTTCACAGAGGTTCAATTTCGAGAGGTTCCTTCCAACAAACTCATCAAGTGATTCTTCAAACATTGACCCATTCTCCTGGAACTCATTTGCGATAAGAGGCAGATCTTTGTTCTCCATTTATTCTGAACAGTGGACTTTATCTGAAAAATGCAGAGTTCGGTAATTCAGTTGTACAAAATAAATATTTTGTTTTTAGAAACCATAGCAAGTCCTGTTCATGCTGAGACAATATTTTCTTAATATAAGATTGGAATTGTAAACATAAATGAAAGATAATAAAGAACAGAAAGTTATAAACCATTTTTTCCCAAACAGCAGTCTCAAGGGCATTCCCTGCTTAAATGGTCTAAATTGTTGGAAATTTCCATAGAATGAACTCCTAGGACTGAAAAACGTTGGCCAGTCTGAATCAAGTAAATTATTACAATGTGAGTACTTCCATGTGGTCCAATATAAATGAAGGGAAGTGTAGTAGCGCAGCTAGTAGAGTTGTTGTCTCACAGCAACAGAGACCGAGCTCAATCCTGACCTCTGGTGCTGTTTGCATGGAGTTTGCACCTTTTCCCTGTGACTGTGTGGGTTTCTTCTGGGTGCTCCAGTTTCCTCCCACATCCCAATGACGCGTGGGTTGGTTGGCTAATTGGCCTCTATAGATTGCTGCCAGGATGTAGATGAGTGGTAAAATCTGGAGTGAATTGATGAGAATAACAAACAGATTCGTTTAAAATGGATTATTTATTAGTTGATGATCTCTTTGGGCTGAAGAGCCTGTTTCCGTGCAGTATCTCTTGACTCTCTGAGAAAAATTGACACTAGTGCAAGGATGCAGATTAGAAAGGAAGTAATAACATTATGCTTGCTTATGCTTTAGTTGCTTGGAAGTACACAACTATATTGAGCTGTGGATGTAACTTATTATGGATATTGTTGTATTTCTACTGTTTACATGCAAATATTTATGATCTTAATTATAAATTAAGGAAAATTTGGGAAATTAAGTAGAAATTAACAAGACCTCACAGGGGAAAGATCTAGCAGATGATAATTAAGGCATCATTCTCATCATAGTTAAATAAACTACAGAAGTCTCAACTACTGTAATAAATAATCAAGTTAACTTAAAAGGTGTGAAGTTAATTATACTTCTAACCTTACAAATCTCTAAGGTCCTACAGTTCTAGTCTCCTGTGCAGCTCTCATTTCCTTCACCCCAATACTGGCCACTGTGCCTTTGGATATCTCTTTGCCTTACTACCTATTCCTGTTCCTTTAAGATTCTACTTAAACCTATCTCTGTGACCTAGTAAAACAGAACATGCTGGAAACATTCAGTGGATCAGACAGCAACTGTGGAAAGAGAAATAGACATAATGTTTCAGGGCAAAGACCTTCATTTTAATTGTCTTATAAAGGATCTTTGACCTGAAATGTTAACCAAGTTTTGCCTTCCACAGATGCTACCTGAGTGTTTCTAGTATTCTCTGTTTTTATTTCAGATTTTCAGCACCTGCAACTTTTCTGAGGCCAAATGTTTGTTTGCATATCCCAATATCTCATCCTTTGGCTTAATGACTAGTTTTATCACATTAAAATTACAATATAATTCCTATTTATTGTAATTATTTAAAATAACTAATAAATGTACAGAAAAAGGTCATAATATTTCAATATCGCCTTTATTTGAATTATATTACAAAGGGACTCATCTGTTTATTAAGGAATTGAATTTTAACAACTACAGCTTATTTTTGGAGAGGAGTTACTTTGTAGTTTCTCTTTTTCTCACGGACTATTTCATAGCTGAAAAGTCAGTCCCAGTACACCATCAGGCCAAATTCCATCCAAATTTTCATGCACAGCATGAGTGAAAATACCGTATAAACTGTCGAGCTTTTCACATTTCTTAAGTACACCATAGCCATTTCTGCTGAACATTTCCAGCAGTTCCTGTTTTTGTTGCAATTTCATTTTGATTATAGCCATTGCAAGAAAAGAAGTGGTAAAGCAATAATGACAAAGTGTAAACCCATTAGCAAATAAAATAAAGAAACAATGTTAGGATTGCTATTGATGGAGCATATAAAATACTTTAAACAAGAACAATTTGGTCTGTTTTCCCACATAAGTATATATGAAGGTGTTATTTTGCCACTTTACATGTTCATATAAAAAACACAATCTGTCAGTTAAAATACAGATGACATGTAAAATAACACAGTGGGAGAGGTTTCTCATCAGTTACTGCGGCAAAGAACATCTGCTTCATGTCAATCTTTACCCTAGCCATTGACTTGTAAGAGCATTACCAGCACCAGGCTGACTGAAGAACAGCTCATGTCAAATATTTGTCCAAATAATAATGGTGTGCCTTCAACTGAGAATTTCTGTCTGCCATTATCCATTGCATACACTAAGACTATTTCATGTAAGGCAAGTAAAAGGGAAATGTGGCAAATGGGTCTCCTCAGTGGAGGGTGCAGAGGAATACTTACTCCTGCTAAACAGGCGTGTGGTCATCATCCAAGTATATCTCCGCTCTCCTGATGATCACACAGTGGCTTGAGCTACAGCAAAGATATTCCACCCCCACACCCCCTCCCCCGCCCCAACTTTTGATGAAGGCTTATAGCTACCAATTGGCCTTGGCAGTCAAGACACTTAGATACATGATCTTTGATAATAAAGTCATTATCTTGCCAGTTAGTTGGTAGACTGAGATTTTTTTTGTATTTTCCCTTGCAGCATATTGAGGGAAACACATCTGTGGTCCCTAATGATTTAAAGATGTGTGTTTAAAGGCAGGATTATGATCAGATTTTGGGCACAGGCTCAGAAATACCACAGCCTCTGAAGCTACTATTCTTCATCCCCATCCCCCAAAATGCACTCCCAAGTGGAAGAACTACCAGGATCGTCAGGTTGCTCTTACCCTAACAGACATTTACAGGTTTGTGTTTAACATCGTCTGATGAAAGAAAATAAACTGAAATAATCATACTGATGCAAAAGAACAGCATTTCCTGAAAAAATCCATTATATTCAAGAGCTTTTATTTTATATTATGAGGGATGGAGCTTCCTCGTCAGATCTCAGCCAGCAACAACAGCATCCATTTGTTCAACACCTTTAATATAATAAAGATATCTCCAGGGATCTCACAGAAGCATTATCATTCAACATTTGATGCCAAACCAAATAAAGAGATATTAATATAGATCATCAGGATGTCAGTAGATTTTTTTTTTACGGAGGGGGTGAGGTTAGAGTGGGTGAGGGGAGTGGAGAAGTCAAGGCGATTGATGTTACAACGGCAACTGGAGATGAAAAGATTATGAAATATTTGGTCAAAGTGACCTAAAGGGAAGTGGGAGTGTACAATTTGAGGGAGAGAGTTCCCAAGCTTAAGTCTTACACAAGGCATGGACATGAGTGGTAGGGAAATTAGGTTCAGATATAAGTAATGACGCAAGAGATGGAAGACAGTAGAGAACTTGTAAGGCAGAAGGGTACGGTGGAACAGCCTTACTTAGGCTACACTCCTGGATCACTCAAGCCTTTCTGGCTTTGCCAGATCTATGGTCCTTCCCACACCTTCCATTATTCCAAAACCAATGGCACCCGTTCAAACTATTGGACTCACCTCCAATTTCCCGAATGTTTCCAACTATCACTTATTTCTGGCTTCTGCCAATTACCGAGTATTTAAACAGGCATGTGGTCATTATGCAAATTGTAGCATGTATCTCCGCTCTCCTGATGAACACACAGTGGCTTGAGCTACAACAAAGATATTCGGCCTCCCCACCACCCCCCCCCCCCCCACCGCCACTTTTGATGAGGCTTATAGCTACCAATTGGTCAGATTGGGAGCAGATACATTAGGGACATTTAAGAGACTCTTGGATAGACATGTGAATGATAGAGAAATGGAGGGCTATGTGGGAGGGAAGGGTTAGCTAGATCTTAGAGCAGGATAAAATGTTGGCACAACATTGTGGGCCAAAGGGCCTGTACTGTGCTGTAATGTTCTATATGTTACCCCAACACTATCATTGGCTTCTCTTTACACTCCTGACAGTGCTTTTCCTGGCTCTGTATTGGCTTAAGTGTTCTTCACCCATAACATTTTGTAGTTCTAACGCTAGGCCATTCACTTATAACGTTACTTCCACTTTTCTCTCTCCACAGAAGCTGCCTAATTGTTGATAGATTCCAGCATTTTCCTTTTTAACTTTTGTCTTATTTATTCTAGCCCAGGTGAAAATGCAACAAACTACAGCATCTAATTGAAATTAGCTGCCTAAGTACCAGCTATGGATCACACCTTGGAACTAAGAATTCCTCTGTGGTCACTCATTATTTTATGATGTTTATGAAGATTTCACATGGTCAGTACTTGCACTTAAATGTCAGTTTTCCCTTTTAGGATATGTTTCTTACTTTGTTAAAACAAGCAGCCTTGACAGCTTGCCAGCCGTATTTTAAATATTGTTGCACATAACATACAAGGGGATCCTCACTGTTGGGTTGAACAGATCAGTGACACCGCATGTGGTGCATTCACTCAGTAGAATGATTCCAAGATGCCGTATTTCCAATAGGGAAACAGCATTTATACTAACAGGAGGATATAGTGTCGCAGCTCATTCTTCAAAACTTGATATGAGTACTGTATAATTTCCCTGCTGGGAAGCACAAAATTCCTGAAAAATGCCTTCAAAGCAATCTGCACTTTCATTGAATGCAAAAATTTTTATAGTAACTTTTGGTTATAATAGCCATATTTTTCAACAGTAAGAAGCTGTTCCTCATGCCCTATTTTAACCCTATTTTAACATAATTTTAAAGCAATAATCAAAGTTTAGTTATTGATTTCCAATCTTATTGTTTATATTAAAACACAGCACATCAGTGATTGTAAAATTGGAATGACTTACCTTTGTGTTAAAGAATCCTTGTTTTTTCCTTGCGGTTATAGTTAAACCAAAGTTGAGTCATTTAAACTGAAGTAGTTAATGCTAAAATCATTAGGCTGATTCACATTATTTTATCGTTGAACATTTTTTTCCGTTCCACAAGATGACTTGGACCTGGTCTGGTATCAAACACGGTGCATGATCCTACTATAACATTGTACCAGTGTTGTCACACTAGAATGGTTCTGTTCTTAATCCAAAAAACTCTTCCTGGAAAGGAAATTGTGAAATAATGGGAGGTGGAAAAGATTTAAGGGAGGAGACGGAATCTGCATCAGGCCTGTGTTCCAAGTGTTCTGCAACTCAAGATGTTGTTATTACTACAAATGTTAAAACGTCTGCACTTCTGGCTGGGAAGTGTACTGGTGCTCCCTGCTGATGCTGTTTGTCAGGGATGTTTGATAATCATATTAAATGACAATTGAAATAATACTAAGTTCAGGTCTGCACAAAATAATATGCTGCTGCATTTCTCTGTTTCTGGAATGTTGGCGTAAACTTGCATTGCTGGCAAAATCAGAGCATAATATTAATACAGGCTGTAACGTTAACCTCACAGCTTATCATCTGGCTATAAAAGTCATTTAACGTGCTGCTGCTTTCCTCATGTTTGAGGGTTGTTAGGATTTACTTTTGTGATACAATCCCCTCATGTAGTTAGAGTAGCTTTCCTTGTATTTCTCCACAATTTGTTGCTTTTTCTTCTGTAGCCTGAGGCTAGTTGCTTCTGCCTTTCGCTCCCACCATCTGGTCTTTTTTCTTATTTTTCTTTCTTAGCATTTGCAGTCATGAATTATGCAATAGGTTTCTAACAATGTGAAGACAGCAGGCAATCATGAAGCATATTTTTATTGAGAGATTAAGATAGTCATCCTTGGCTAATCATGGGTCATGTGTTATACTGTATGTGTAACGTTATTGTGATTTGTATGATGTGTTACATAAACTAGTTCACTATTTTGTTTACTATAATTTAGCATCTGCTCTTTTCACAGACCATGGAATATCCTTCAGCTGAATGCAAGGAGCATCCCTTAATGTATATCAATTGCTACCATTTTATCAGGATCAGTTCCTTGGATTTCCCTTAAGGATGATTCTTTAAGACAAATACTAAGTTATGCCAATGCTAAGTTATGGTTGGTATTGATGGTGGTATTCAGGAATCTCAGGGTTACATGCATTGGTGCAAGGGGGCAGCAACATCAGCCACACCTTCAGTAAAGATTCAATACAGATGTAGGGAAAAGTAGGGGCAGGAATTCTAAGGTGCTTGCCGTTTTCTTTTGAAGCAGATTAGTGGACAATTGGAGATGATCTATAATAATAACATGTAATAAGTTGTGTGAGAGCATGCCATCATGCACTGTCAAGAAGTCACAACATTTCTGAATACAGTTATTCCATTCAATTTGGACTGATGTGGATGCATCAGGATTAGTTGCAGGACATTGGCATCACAAACTGCACACCCATTTTGCATTCCTTCCACTTCAGTGGTTGCATATAAAATAACTAATTAGTGGTATTCCATTGACCACAGAGGCTTGTAATAGTCAACAATGAGATATTTATTCAGAAGAAAATTCAAAGTAAACCACATTAACCTCTGTGTAACTGGGTAAATTCCTTTTTCACAACTTGTAGTACTGCCCTTATTTTTTTATTTATATGATTTGTGGGTGTCACTGGTAAAGCCATATGCCTAACTGTCCTTGAGAGGGCAGCTGTGAGATGCTTTTTTGAAGCGCTATAAATCTTGTGGTGAAAGTCTTCCCTCAGTGCTGGAAGAAGCAACACGCTCCAGGATTTTGTTGTATCTTTCTAAGGGACAGTAAAGAAATTGCCAGTTGCAAACAAAGTAATTGACTCCTGTAACTTTTCCTGTAAGTTTTTTAACAGAGCCCTAAAGTCGTAAAGTTGACAATCAGGGTATCTTTTTTGCCATCAATGATGTATTACAAACAAATTGTTAAATATAAAAGACTGTGAATTACGTGCCACATCTCAGTCATAACCACACTAGGGAACTGTTCACCTCACAATTTGCCTTTCAGATGCATTTGTTGCTAGATCAGTTTGTCTCCTGTACTTTCTGTGCTTCCAGATCATCCTGTCCTCTTCCTGTTGCTCTCCTGTGATTTATCTACTTATGGTTGTGTTACCCATATTCATTGTTCAAAAATTCCTATTTACGGTTCAAGTACTGATAATGATATACTGATACTTTAAACACTGATTTGTTAAGACCACTCATGCTAATACCAGTAGCATAAACTAAATTACTTCAGTATGCATCAGGGAAATACTACACATTTCTTACTAATAAGAAACATCAATAAACAATTTCTCGTTGTTAACATTTGGAAATATGTATTTCAAAGAGTAATGTTGCTAAACATGGAAAAATAGCTTGTTAATCCTTTTTCCCTAATTCCATCACTTTTGGATTCCACGCTACATTTTCTGTTCAAACTAATGAAGTCGGGAATTTCAACCCACTTATGACTTAATCCTGAGACCTACAAAGAATGGCAGGTATTGCCTGAACATTTTCTAAGTTCATTCCAGTGCAAGAGAGGATTTTCACTTATAACTTTTATAACTGAGTTAATCCATCCCATGCGCATTCCAATATAATGGTGGTAGTATAAATGCACTTTAATTGAATCAGTGTGTGTGTGGTTAGGGAGAGAGGCAGCTTAGAGTAATTGAGCTACAGCTGGGTAATGTACTGAACAGAGAAATGCAAGCCAAGCCTCACACAAACTGACTTCATTTAACTCCTTTGTTACCCTAATGCATTTTGTTTTCATTTCAATTAGAGTACAACAAATCCATGCTTGTTTTACTAGTGCCAATGAAGGATCTTACCTCAGTTGTGATATTGTGTTCCGTAGGTTCCTTTAGCGGAGCAGTTCTTGAATCATCAGCTGCAGTTGTAGTTTCAAACACCGAATTTTGTAAAGTCACATAAGGCAAAAGATTACTGAGAAGGACCCTGCTCTGTAGCTGGACACCTCCTGCCAGATAAACCCCTTTCTGTCTAATGCAGTAGAGTTGTTGTTAATAGTACCACATTTAATTAAAGGCAGGCTTGTTAAGCTACATCTGGAAAATATGATGTTGATCCAGTCTATAATGTGAATGTTTGCCCTTTGGCCAAGGGATGAATGAATTTCACTACGTTATTATCTCTTAGGCAGCAGGTGCTTAGAGTCCTGGTGCGAAGCAAAAGTAGACTTTTGTCGTCTGGTCTGATTTTAATTCAAATTCAATAATTTGAGCCTTTGTTCTTGGAATGAGTCTGCATATGTCCAAGAGAGCCTTGCTGTAACTAACTAGAAAATAACACCACTATCCCGACACCAACGGCTTTTATCCTTCCCCAAAGAGAGAAGATTCTTCAACTTCTGTTATGAGTGACTAAGCACATCTGAGAAAAAAAGGAAGTGACATCTTCACCTTCTTCATCTGGAATGTTGGAGTGAAACCTCAAAGGCAAGATGCGAGGAGGGTAAAACAGCAAAGAAAACAAAAGACACCATAGTGTATAATAACATGACTTCTTAGAAGATGTACCCCAGAGGCAAGGAAACAGTAAGTGGACAGCAAAAATATAACACCATCTGCACTTATCTTCTTTGCTCATGCTGTGAGAAACCCTGAGGTTCAAAACTAATGCATGTTATGTATGTGTGTTAAACCAGCAGAATTTAATATTAGTTATAAAATAAAAACAGAAAATGCTGGAAATGCCCAGCAGGTCAGGCTGCATCTGTTGGAAGAGAAACAGAGTTAACGTTTCAGATCATAAACCCTTTATCGAAACTGGGAAGGAGAGAAAAGAAGCTCATTAAACTGCAGGGAGGGTGGGGGATGGGGGATGTCTCTGAAAGGGTGAAACTGGGGTGGCCATGGGGATAAGCTGTAAACAAGGTCATCTGGCCAACGAGTGAATAGGAGCACTTGGAGAGTGAGGATAGAGACAAAAGAATGTAGGAGCTGTGAAATGCAGAGCAGGGAAGATGTGCCTGGCAGATCAGGCTGGATGTATCCAGAGAGAAAGAAAGAAAAAAGTTTATAAAAAACAAAGAAGCTGAGCCAATATCACAGATGGATGACTGATACAGACAGAGAAGTCAAGTTACCTGAAGTTGTAGAATTCAATAGAGTCCAGAAGGCTACAATATGCCCAGATGGATGATGAGGTGTTGTTCCTTAAGCTTGCATTGGGCCTCTTTGTAACCATACAGGAGGCCACAGGCTAATGGGGCCAGTATGGGAGTGGGATGAATAATTAAAAATTTTAGATTTCCAGCATATTTTTGAATTTCATTTTTGTAATTTAATATTATCTCGTCTGTCTGGACTGCTGCAGTGTAATACGTTATGTTGATATTGAATAGAAACTATGCTATCATTTTGCTGATTAATATCATAGACCTCCATGCTGTTCAGTATCACCTTTCGACAAAATTAAGGCAAAGAGATAAGGAAAGCTTAGGAACAAGCTTAGCAGTAGGGTCAAAGAGTTTTTCAAAAATTCAATGAACAAATGGATTAAGTTTTTTGAATGAGGTTCCTACAGTAAAGTAGCCATTTTTTTTCATAAATTGAGTAAATATGAATGAATGCCCATTATCAGTAGCATTTAGTTGAAAGGATGCCATTGGATCTCTTCCTTCATCTGAACCATTAAAACAAACAAAGCTTGGTTTAACATTATGCCTGAAAGATGACATTTCTGTCAATGCTCCACTGTCTTGGTGGTGTACTGAAGAATCTTCTTAAAAACAGAAAATGCTGGAAGCAATCAGCAGGCCAGGCAGCACCTGCTCAGAGAGAAATAGAATTAACTTTTCAGGTTGATGATCTTTCATCAAAATTTCCTAAATTACATGCATAAGCGGGACTTAAACCTTAGTTTAGGCTCTGAATTGAGAGCATCATTGGCATTGGCAAACTTATATTTATGCAATTATTGAATGCTCTAGGCAGAAAACAAACTATTTTTAGTCAGGGTCTGTACCGCTTCTCCCTATGTGATCTGACTCTCATGCCTTGTTCCTATGGCCTTTAATATTTCACCTTTTCAAGCAATTTTCACATCTCCTTTAAAAAATTTGCAGATCCTCTTTCAGCTGCAAATTCTGTAATCCAACAACTTTTTCTATAAATTAGTTTAATTTGTTTTGTGGCTACATTGTAAAATAAGAACTGAAAGGATCTGGATTTATACAGTACCTTGCACATGCACAGGCATCCTGAAGTTATCTATAACCACCCCAATGATGTTACTGCTGCAACATAGGAAATGCAACAATCAATTTGAGCATAGCTACATTGCATAAACCATATTGCAACAATGCCTGGGTAAATGACTTTTAGTGTGCAAGTTGTAGGCAGCAGTGGGAAAGGGCACAAACTCCTAAAAATTGCCCTCCAGCCTGAGATTCCAGGTGTCCTCGGAGGTATTTGTGTCATTACTGTGGCACTTTCTATCAAACCATCATTTTCAGGAAGGGATAGGCTCACAATCAGTTAACGTTTCTGCTTGGTTTTGCAGAACTGTAGTCTCTTCCAACCTCTGTTATTCATCAATGTAAAGGAGACAGAGCAGGCTGGGGCTGGAGATTTCCTAAGCTAAGGATTCCTGTGCCATTACTTCATACTGAGGAACAAGAGAGTATCCCCAGAGTACAAGTGCTTTCACCAGACATACCTCATCAAACATTCTTTTCCTTCTTAGGCAGTCATGGGATTGAGGATGACCTGCACAAACTCTAGTTACCTGTGTTCTGTGGTGGCTGATGAGATCAGAGTGGGACCCACAGACTATGCCGCAGGTAGGGCAGGAGGTGCCTAATGGAGCAGATACATGAGTGTTTGGAACATCATGCGTTCCACTGCTTGAGCTCACCCTCCGCATGCACCGGTTGAAGAGAGTCAAAGAGCCTGGTACCTTCCCTGATTTATTCCACCAGTCTGAGCAGGTATGCGCCAGGGAATTCCAGGGGCTGGTGAAACTATTACATTTTTTCAAGGATGCCTTGGGGAGGTTCTTGAGGCATCTTCTCTGCTCCCCTATAGAATGCCTCACATGACAGAGCTGGGTGTGACTGCTTGTTTTGGGAACTTGGTGTCAGTTATGCTGACAATGTGGCTCACACAAAAAAGCTTGTTGAACGTGATCAGAGTTGCAAAACTGGGAATGCTGTCCTGGGAGACAACATGATATCGATCCCTTTGCTTGCCAGTGAACTTAGAGGATTTAGCAGAGACAGTCCTTCTCCGGTACTTTGAGGTGCCCCCACTTAAGTTAGTCTGTGCCTCTGAGGCATACAACAGAGCAGGGATCACTGCTGCTCAGTAGACCATGAGCTTGGTTCTGGGTTTGAGGTATTGGTCTTCAGACCTTTTGCAAAAGCTGTGTAGAAGCACTGGAGACGGTGATGGAATTTGTCGTTGGTGTCTGTTCTCCTGAGATATCGGAAGTGGCCCACATTGGCCACAGTCTTCTCATGGATCTTGATTGGCATCTTGCAGTGTTGAGCAGCAGGGGTCAATGGAGAGGACCTTTGGTTTCTGGATGGTGTGAGTACCAGAGAACACCATGTTCACCCAGAAGAGCAAAGTGGGTGACCTATCTTGGTTCCTCTCTAGGGCCACTCAGATCAGGTTTATTATCACTGACATATGATGTGAAATTTGTTGTTTTGCAGCAGCAGTACAGTGCAAAGACATAAAATATATAAATTACAAAAATAAATAAATAGTCCAAAAAAAGGGACTAACGAGGTAGTGTTCGTGTTCACGGACCATTCAGAAATCTGATGGCGGAGGGGAAGAAGCTGTCCCTGAATCACTGAGTTTAGTTCTTCAGGCTCCTGTACCACCTCCCTGATGCTAGTAACGAGAAGAAGGGGTGCCCCAGATGGTGAGGGTCCTTAATGATGGATGCCGCCTTCTTGAGGCACCGTCTCTTGAAGGTGTCCTCGATGGTGGGGAGGGTTGTGCCTGTGATGGAGCTGGCTGAGTCTATAACCTTCTGCAGCCTCTTGCAATCCTGTGCATTTGAGGCTCCACACCAGGATACTCTCAACTATACATCTATAGAAATTTGTAAGAGCCTTTGGTGACATACCAAATCTCCTCAAACTCCAGACGAAGTAGAGCCGCTGGAGTGCCTTCTTTCTGATTGCCAGGATAGATCCTCTGAGATGTTAATGCCCAGGAACTTGAAGCTGCTCACCCTTTCCACCGCTGACCCCTCAAAGAGGACTGGTGTGTGTTCTCCCAACTTCCTCTTCCTGAAGTCCACAATCAGTTCCTTGGTCTTGCTGACGTTGAATGCGAGGTTGTTGTGACACCACTCAACCAGCTGATCTACCTCACTCCTGTACGCCTCCTCATTGCCATCGGAGATTCTACCAACAGTGGTGTCATTGGCGAATTTATAGATGGTGTTTGAGCTGTGCTTAGCCACACAGTCATGAGTGTAGAGAGAGTAGAACAGTGGGTTAAGCACGCATCCTTGAGGTGCGCCTGTGTTGATTGTCAGCAAGGAGGAGATGTTATTGCTGATCCATACTGACTTTTATAGGGAAGTCAAGGTTCCAGTTGCAGAGGGAGGTACAGAGGCCCAGGTTTTGAAGCTTGTTGATTAGCACTAAGGGGATGATGGTGTTGAACGCCGAGCTGTAATCAATAAACAGCAGCCTGACGTATGCCTTGCATTTGTCTAGGTGCTCCAAACCTAAGTGGAGAGCCAGTGAGATTGCATCTGCTGTAGACCCATTGTGGCGGCAGGCAAATTGCAGTGGGTCCAGGTCAGGCAGGAGTTGCTTCTTGCTCAGGCAGGAGTTAATGCTAGCCATGACCAACCTCTCAAATCACTTCATCACAGTAGATGTGAGTGCTACCGGGCGATAGTTGTTGAGGCAGCTCACCATGCTCTTCTTGGGCACTGGAATGATTGCAGCCCTTTTGAAGCAGGTGGGAACCTCCGACTGCAGCAGTGAGAGGTTGAAGATGTCCTTGAACACTCTAGCCAGTTGGTCGTCATCATCACAGCCCTCATCACAGAAGCCAGTCTTCAGCAAATTCAATTCATACACGTAATAAGAAGCAGCTGAGAGCATTGGATACAGCAAAGGTCATGGGACTAGAAAACATCCCAGCAGTTGTATTGAAGACCTGTGCTCTACAATGAGTTGTGCCAAACTGTGCCTGTAGATTTACAACATTGTGGAAAATTACCCAGATATGTCCTCACAAAAAACAGCACAAATCCAATCCAGTTACTTAATATCCAATCAGTTTACCCTTAATCATCAGCAAATTGATGGAAGGTGTCATTGATAGTGCTAACAAGGGGAACATACTGACCAATATCTTGCTCAGTTTGGATCTTGCCAGGTCTGCACACTTCCAAACCTCATCATAGCCTTAAATATAAAACCAAATATAAGCCAAAGAACTGAATTCCAGAACTGAGGTAAGAGTGACTGCCATTGACATTAAGGCAGTATTTAACCAAATGTGGCATCAGGGTACTCCAGTCAATGGGCATCTAGGGGAAGGCACTGCAGTGGTTGGAATTATAACATCTAGCCTCAAGTATATTCAGCAGCTTCATTAAAGATCTTCCTTCCAGTAGGAGGTTGAATGCGGGATGTTTGCTGATGATTGCACAGTATTCAATGCCATTAGTTTCCAGCTGATAGTGACCAAAAACTCATCAGGAATAGCCACGTAAATATTGTGGCTACAAGTCATGAGGCAGGGTATGCTCTCGCCTCCTGACATCCCAAAGCTTTTCCATCATTCACAAGGCACAAGTCAGGTGCACGATGGAATACCCTCCACTTGCCTGGATGAGTGCAGCACCAACACCTCTCAAGAGGCTGAAGACCATCCAGGACAAAGCGGCCCAGTTGATTCTCACCTCAACAACCACCTTAAACATTCACTCCCTCCACCACTGGTTCACGGTAGCTGCAGTTGGTACCAGCTACAGAATACAGTGCAGTTACTTACCCAGGTCACCCAGTCAGCACCTCCCAAACCTATGACGTCCACCACCAAAGGAGGACAAGGGCAGCAGGTGCAGGAAAATACCACCATCTGCGCATTCTCCCCCAAATCGTGCACTATCCCAACTCGGAGAGAAGTGCTGGCCCTTCATTTTCGTTGGGTCTAAATGAGGCAGCACGGAAGCGTAGCGGTTAGCATAACGCTATTACAGTGCCAGCAACCTGGGTTCAATTCCCGCCACAGTCTGTAAGGAGTTTGTACGTTCTCCCTGTGTCTGCGTGGGTTTCCTCCAGGAGCACCGGTTTCCTCCCACGTTCCAAAGACGTACGGGTTAGGAAGCTGTGGGCATGTTATGTTGGCCCTGGAAGAGTGGCGACACTTGCAGGCTGCCCCCAGAACACTCTCAGTAATGCAAAAAGACACATTTCACTGTGTGTTTCAATGTACATGTGACTTATAAATAAATATCTTAAATATCTTATCTTAAACGCTACACCTCATTATCCAAAATCACTGTGGAAGTACATTCACCAGAAGAACTGCAGTAGTTCCAGAAGGCAGCTCACCACCACCTGCTCACGGGAAACTGGGGCCTTGCCAGTGAAGCCCATATCCTGAAAAATGAATAAATGAAAATAAATGTTTGGAATAAGGCCCATCTCTCATGTGATTCTGTGAAGTTATCAATGGCATCTGAGTGTGTAAATGCACACCCATCATGTTCAATGGCTGAAGTTGGGCGTCATCTTGATTCCATGGAGGTGAGATAAAGAATTACAGGGAGAAAGATCAAGGAGAGAGTTGGTGCAATGAAACAGCTTTGCTTGACCACGACCTGCTCTGGGGTCAAACATTACTAATAGTTTGGATTTCAGGGTGATAGTAGGACATGGATCCTGAAAAAAAACTTAATCATACAAGTGGCATAAGGAGCAAACATAGTAAAGCTAAGCAAGGAAGAAAAATATTGGGCAAAAGAACCAGGCCACATGCAACATAAATGCATTCCAATCCATTAAAGGCCCTTCTCCCTGTCTTCATGACCTTTTACAGCTTTATTAACTCAGTATAGAAACAACATCCCCTTCTATTCGCCCTCCCCCCCCCCGCCCTAGTCCTGATGCAGTGTTTTGACCTGAAATGTTGACAAGTCCTTTCCCCTCACAGATGCTGCTTGACCCACTGTGTTCCTCCAGTAGATTGTTTTTTGCTTCCTCTCCATTAATTTTCTATCCTTCTTTATCTTTATGTTGTAAAGTTAAAGTTGTTTATTTTGCTAGACCCTCTATGGTTGAAAACGTTTGGCATGTGTTTCTAACATTTTTTTATACAAAATGTTCTCTGAAATCATACAGTATCACTGTTCTAAGTAAGAGGTGATATTGGCTGACAAGAAAATTATTACATTGAAAAACTGCATGATATTTTGTATGGATGAACGATTTGTAATATCACCTTTAATCAAAATTATATGCTGACTTGTTACTCTTAATGACCAATGGGAAAGAGAGTTTACTTTTGTAACTCCATGATCAAAATAAAAACATGTAAATCTTGCATACAATCTTATGTTTCCACCACTATTTTGCTGAATAGCTTATTTTTATTGTACTTTAGTAGATTAGATTAATACTTATACAGAAACAAGATAGCCTGAAAACCATAATATTTACCCTGCAGATGAAACAGCTTAAAAATGTCTTAAGTGATATACTTCACATGGATTAACCTTATAAGAAAATAGCACTTTTGTTCTGGAGAAAGAGGCCAACTGCAATATCCAAAGGCCCTTTTGTGTTCCTGTTCACAAAGGCAAGTACTAAGGATAAAGTTACTAACCTTGCATCCTCCATTGAAGGTAGCCAACATTTAACTAACCTTATTGTTGGGTCTTACAGTGTTTCAAAGGTCATATCACATGGCACTCACAGTTCTTAAAGGAACATTCAGTACAACACTGCTTCCCTTCAAAAGAGTAACAACCCCACGCAAAGCAACTATCTACATTAAATTATGTAAGTAGTTGACTACTCTTTTGTAAAACAATACAGCTAGTTTATTATTTAGAGAACTGCATACAGCAGCTTTTAGATTAAACTAAACATAAATTTACTCCTCTCAACTGCAAACTGCGTAAATTAAACCTTATATCTCTATAGTATCCATTTCATTAACAGATAATTCCCATAAATGACTTCTCCAGATACTAATCTTACATTCTACGGTACAATTGTACTTTACACATGCATAACCATAAATGCATTGTATGGTCTGTTATCCTGAACAACAAATGTAACACTAAACTAAACACAAGCTAATAATACGTTAACTACAAGAAGCCCTGTAAATATTACAAGGCCAAGACTTGTACAGCCTCATTCTCCACAAAAATATCATCCGACGAACTTGCTAGAGCACTCAGTTCATGCTTCTCACCTTCCACCTTATCTGTGGATCCTTGCAATGGACTAGCCATTGTCCTAACATTGATGAAGCAGTTGCCTCTTACTGTCCGAACAGGTTACAGACTTCCTTAGGACTAGAATCTTAGAACTTAGAACCCTGGAGAGCTCAGCCAACAGGGTGGGGAGGGCACAGCAAGCCTCTATTGTGAAGTGGAAGTGGTACATTGCAGAACGAGCAAGTAAGGGTCCAGAGGGAGTCAGTAAATTAATGAACATAGAACATAGAACACTATAGCACAGTACAGGCCCTTCGGCCCACAATGTTGCGCCGACATTTTATCCTGCTCTAAGATCTATCTGACCCTTCCCTCCCACATAGCCCCCTATTTTTCTATCATTCGTGTGTCTATCTAAGAGTCTCTTAAATGTCCCTAATGTATCTGCCCCCACAACCTCTGCAGGCAGTGCGTTCCACGCACCCACCACTCTCTGTGTAAAAGACTTACCCCTGACATCCCCCTTATACCTTCCTCCAATCACCTTAAAATTATGTCCCCTTGTGTTAGCCATTGTTGCCCTGGGAACAAGCCTCTAACTGTCCACTTGATCTATGCCTCTTATCATCTTGTACACCTCTATCAAGTCACCTCTCATCCTCCTTCTCTCCAAAGAGAAAAGCCCTAGTTTGCTCATCCTATCCTCATAAGACATGCAAATAGCCCATGCAGCTGTGAATGAGTGCACAGGGACCCCCCCCCCCCCCATCCCAGTGCCTCCCTCTCCTGTTACGTGGGGAGTGCCATACGAACAGCTGTCCAAAGCAGACAAACACCGCGCCTGGTTTACGGACGGCTCCGGCCGCTGGAGAGCCAGTGTGCAGGAGTGGAGAGCTGCTGCTGCTCTGGACCCACTCACAGGAACAGTCCTGCTGCAACAGGGAGAGGGAGAGGGCGGTTGCAGCCGGCCGGCTGAACCGGTGGCAGTCACCCTGCCACTGCAGCACGAAGCAGATTAGCTGCACATACACACAGACTCCTGGGCAGTGGCGAATGTGGATGACAGGGTGGCAGAAGGGGAACTGGCAGACACAGGGAAAGCCCCTGTGGGGGCGGGCACACTGGGAACAGATCTGGGAGGCAGCCTAATGAATGAAGATCACTGTTTTCCATGTAGACACTTACCAGAAAGACTCCTCTCTGTCCACCACCTTTAATAATTGAGTGGACCAGCTAGTTCAGGTATAAACACCCCGAATCCCGTGCGATGGGACAATGGGCACATAACATAGCTGGCCATCTGGGCGTGTGTGGTACCATTGAATGGGCTAAGCAATGAGGTATACAATTACCAGTGGACATGACTAAGGAAGTTGTCACTGCATGCGATGTTTGTCAGCAGGTTAAAAGGAGATCTCTCCCTGAAATACCGGCTGCCCACATTAAAAGGGGGACTGGCCCAGCCCAGATATGGAAGATTGATTACATTGGACCCCTGCCACAGCAGCAACAATTTAAATACTTGCTGCAAGGTGGCTCCGGAGCGTGGCGACTCGTTACACACTGCTATCTGCAGATCTACTCATTACGTTTACTATAATCGTTACCTCAATGCACTCTGTACTACCTCAATGCACTGCGTCATGAATTGATCTGTACAAACAGTATGCAAGGCAAGTTTTTCACTGTACCTCGGTACAAGTGACAATAATAAACCCATACCAATACCACTATGGGCAACACCTATTAGGGACTTCTGATGGCAATTCCTTGTACAAAAGCTGATCAGGACCAGACTCTGAAGGGATTGCAGAAGTGAATCAGTTCTTATGGGGAGCCACAGGAGATACAATCGGATAATGGGTCTCATTTTTCAGTACAAGCTGTAAAAGACTGGGCCACCAGCAAAGGCATTTATTGGGTGTATCACATACCTTATTACCCCCAAGCATCAGGGTTGATTGAGAGGATGAATGGACTTTTGAAGCAACAAATCCATCTGTTAACACCAACCCACACCCTACAGGGTGGCTGGCTATGCTGAATCAAGCCTTGTACAACCTGAATAAGGATCACATGACCAGAATGATCAAGTGTAGCCTGGAACCTGAGGAGGAAGCAGGCACTGAAGAAAGGGCTCCCACAGTGGGTGGAAAGTATGGGTGCACATGCCAAATTCTCTGGTTTGCAAGGGGGAGATTGTTGCATACAGAGATGGTAACACTTACTGGGTATCAGTACAAGGGCAAGTCCATCTGGTGTGTTTAAACAGGGAAAAATTGACAAAACGAGAGTAATCTCCAAATCTCTGCAAAACTGATAATAACAGATGCTTTGTTTTCTTTTCGGTGAAGTGAATGGAGTGCTGGATGTAATCTTATCAACAACATGGTCTCTTCTCCGGGTAGAGAATACCATCTGGATGCACAGAAAGGACACACAAAGGCTGTACCCCAACGTGAAGAGAATAATTTTCCTCACTACCAGAGAATTAACTATGACCGGGACTATGGCTGGTCTTGTTCCAGAACTAGAGGACTTAAGTTTATATTATGTGGGGATGGATGGTTTGACGTGCGTAAACAAGACTTTAGATATCCTGGAAGGTACAAAGATACAGTTCTTATGTAATAAAATCCTGGAGCTAACATTATCAGGTATTCTGGAGGGCATAATCATCAGTCAGTATATAGGCCCAATTATTGAGCAGCCGTCAGGTGACGATGGCCACGGTAAGATTACAGTTCTGTGGGATCACACACATGTGAATATTGAGTGGGGCAGTGATTCTTACAAGCGGTACATCAATTGGGGTGGTTACACCAAGCGTTTTTCAAAAATTGCTTCGATCATTATAAACCATACACAAGGAGGAAGTACGAAGAATAGAGCATTAAAAGACATGAGTAAGAGTTTCTGTCAGGGGCCAGAACCCTTCCAGATTTTCAAAACTACCAGAAAACCCACTACCCCACGCCCTCAAGTGATTGAACCCACACCAGAGCCCAAGTGTAGTGAAACCCAGCGCAATATGAAGAGGGTGGGGTTAGTATCAGAAGATCTGGGGGAATCTGTCACTTTGGTACCAGGATATCAGCATGTACAGGTGGATTTTAATCTAACTGAAATAATGGTGACTAAATGGTGCTCGTCTACAATGAAACAATTATTCACCCATCTCCTTGGAAAACAACTAAGCAGGAGAGAGTTTAAATCAGTCAAAAACAGAAGAAAGAACTGTTGGAATTGGTAGGAGCAGGTTATGCATCAGGGGTAGCAATGGTCAATACCTTAGATATAGCAGAATTAGATAACCAGATACAGTCTCTCCAGCAGAAAATGCAGGATATTACTGGAGAAAGTTATCAGGATCAGATACGAACTAACCAGCTGGGTCGGGATGCATCTCAGGTGACTCTGGATGCAGTTAAGTTTCTGAAGCCCCTTCAAGATTGAACAAACCTGATTACTGACTGTTTAAACAGTACTTCTAGGACAGCACATACTATACTAGTTGGGTACTGGCTATAATTGGCACAAATTTATTACAACTTGATACACATCAAGTACCAAACTGGGTATCAGACAAGCAGTTAAAGGAATGGGTTGGAGACAAGGTACCCTTATGCTACATTAGAAGTCTTACACTAGCCAACAGAGTACTGGCTACCTGTGACGACGATAAAGGAAAGTTTTATGTCGGTGCAGTGTTCCACAATCCCCGACATGGAAACAATTTAACCCACCTTTTGAAAAAGGTTCACAATGTGGTAAATATCATGAAAACACTTGGATATCCTTAACTAACACACCAACCCATGCTATTGTTATAAATGGTACTGGGAAAGGGATAGATTTATCAAGCTGCCAGCAGGGGGGAAACCACTGGGCCTGTCCAGAAGAAATGACAAGACGGAAACTTACAAATTGTGGTTTCAGTACATATGAACATTGGTCATTGTCCATTTTACCTGTGAATAATCAATCTTTCTTGCAATATGCACTGGTGAGACAGAGTACTGTATAGCAACAGCAGCCACAAGTTCCACCAAAGGATGGAAACAATGCCCTTTAGGAAGTCACAATGTAGCCATTGGGAACGTGACTCTAGATCTGGCATTGGAGGGCAAAACTTTGCCCCAGCCAGTAGTGAATGTGGTAAAGAAAGAAAACCTCACGATCCGACACACTGATACAGATCAATTTTTGTGGAGGTGTGTTGTCACCGAGTTGCCACCGATTCCTCACTTGACCGCAAACTGGATGCAATTTGTGGAAGAGGCAAGGGAGATAACCCATCAATGGACTAAGCACACGAAAGTAATTAAAACTCACACTGATAAGGCAAGTGAAGTATTGCGTAACCCAGACTTTTGGGATAAGTTTTGGAATTGGAGGACAATCATCCAGATACATCCCTGGCTTAGGATCTTGTCGCATCTTGCCGTAATTGTAATATTACTTCTTCTTGTAATGCAGTTTATTTTAGCTTACTACCTTAAGCAAGAGGTTAGGCAACTGCAGCGCCAGGTCTCCCCTATATCGTATGATTTATTACCCATATGGAATCCGCATTATAATAACCCCACTGTTTAAAATTTATATTATAATTGATTTGAATTTAATGTAGTGTTTTACTGTTTTTCTTTTTGTTATAACATACTAATGAGGAATCAAGAGGTGGAGTGTAAGGAAAGAGTTAAATTAGCCAAAAGTTGTTTTCTGATTCCTCCTTAGTATATGCAGAAGTGTGTGACACAAAATGGTGGTTGTAAGATAAAATGGTGTCAACTCAGAATGTGGGAATGTTTTGAAAATTTATGGGAGTACAGATGCACATCCCTGAGGTTAGATAATGGTGAAGAACGTTTTCTTCTTTGCGGACCTGTTGTCTCTGTTTCTAAGTTATGTGTCCAGGCCGAAGGTCGCAAGTGATAAGAAGGTACAGACTGGTACCACTAAGGAATGGAAAAGTACTGGGGCAAAAGTTATGTTAAGTTTTTGAAGGGTGTAAAAAGGGGGCACCTCCTTTGTGCAAATCAGAATCTTCCCTTAGGCTGGGTCGTAACTGGTGCTCAGAGACAGACAGAAGGCTGCGTGAAAGGCTGTCGGACACCTGAGGTTTCCTCCGGCATTATATAGATCAGCTCATTGATTGGTTGACAAGTATTATTTTGCTTCCTTCTGTATTTTAAGTATTCTTCTTCCTTTCTGTATTTTGTTCTTTATATAACTCTAATAAAGTAGTTTCTATAACCTTTAACACATGTACAGTGCCTCCTTTGTTTGCGAATACCTCTTGTTGCAGAATCAGGAAAGAACAGGGAATGAATTTTAAATGAATGTCGTTACACTTGTTACCAAGTACTCTGATTATTCCTGTGGCTCTGAAAACACTAAATCAATGACCAAGTGATACCCTGAATATACTTCACTGGTCTATGTCTCTGTCTAACTTGACACTTTACTCTGCAGATTTGACTTTTTGCCACATGGCAGTCTCCACAGATGTTTTGAAAAGGGACTCCTTCCCCCCCCCCCCCCACCCCAAGTACCTCACTGCCACTGTAACGCAGTATTTGTTTTCCTTGCTTCCCAGTGGGGAAATAAATGTGTGCAGCTCTTGCTAGCAGACATTCCAACAATCAACACTGCATACCCATGGCCCTACAAAAAAATCTTGTAATTATTCCCTATCTGTCCCCAAAGTTAAATTCTTCCCAGTTGACACTCCCAAGTCATGCTATAATGCCATTTCTGGGAATACCACCTTTTCTTTCACTGCCATACAATTTCACCAGAATGCTTGGCGTTACATTACTCAATGATGCATGTGTTGCTTTGCTTTGCCTTAACCAATAGTGTTTGAGGTATTCCCAATAGACGTCCTATCTTATTATAGACTGATAAGCAACAGAAAATTTACGGCATCCACAACATGACCTTGAAAGTAGTGTTGTTACCTTCCTCTTCAGATGCGTATTTTTCTTCTTCCTTCTTTGTTTGGCTTCTTCCTTCCTCTATTCGCCCTTCTTCCTCTTTCCTCCTTCCTCTTCCTTCTGCACCACCTCGGGACTGATGATGAGTTACTTCCCCTCCAGTCTTGTGGGTTCTGAGGTGGCTGAAGATTCCAGTGTGGGAACTGCAAACTGTTCCACTGATGGGGCAGGTGGTGCCTGATGGGATTGGCGGGCAGGTGCTGTGTAAGGTGGTCCAGTCCTGCTGCCTCTGTGTGTTCCTGATGCATGGCCTCGAGGTTCTCAATATCATGCCGGATGCTCCTTCTCCACTCCGAGTAGTCATGGGCTAGAGGTTCCCAGAAATCAGTGGGGATGTTGCATTTCAAGGCAGCTTTGAACACATCCTTGAATCTTTACTTCTTTCAACCTGGCAATCTCCTCCCATGATAGAACTTGGAAGAAGTTGTTTTGGGAGTCTGGTGTTGGGCATACAAGCAACACGGCCTGTCCAATGTTTCTTCTGAGTGCAGTTAGGGCGAAATGCTGGTGATGTTGACCTGGGAGAGACACTGATGTTGGTTCCCTTGTCCTTCCCGTGAGTTGAGAGGACTTTGTAGAGACAGCTTTGGTGGTATCTTTCCAGTGGCCTGATGTGTCATGATGGCACATGATGGCACATGATGTGCCATGTGCCTGATGATCCGGGTCTCAAAATAATGTAGGAGAACAGGGATCACTGCTGCCCACTAGATCATAAATTTTGGAGGTCTGAAATCTTGATCTTTTTTCAATCGATCAAGGCTATTCTGGTGCATTGAAGGTACTGGTGAATGTCATCACTGATGCCTGCCTTCATCAAGATGACTCCCAGGATATAGGAGGAAGTGGTACATGTTTTCCGAAGTCTCGCCATGAACCTTTATTGGTGGAGGGCAGTGCGATGCAGCTGAGGCAGGATGGTAATTGGTAATGGTAATTGGTTTATTATTGTCATATGTACTGGAATACAGTGAAAAGCTTTGCTTGCATGCCATTCAGACAGATCATTCCATATATAAGTACATCGAGGTAGTACAAAAGGAAAAATAGTAACAGAATGCAGAATATAGTGTTACATATACAAAGAAAGTGCAGTGCAGGTGGACGAATAAGGATCTTACCGCCATTGAGGGTAAGACTCATCCTCTCACATGCTTCAGTGAAAGAATTAATGAAGATTTGGTGCTCGGACTTTGGGTGTGCACAAATGCGATTGTCATCTGATGACTTGGTAACCTTGGTTCTGGAATTTAATCACTGCAGGTTGAATAGCTTTGCATTAACTCTGAAGAATAGCTCCATTCCCACAGGAAGTTTTTTGGAGGTGAGATGTCACATTGCAGCAAGAAAAGCTGAGGAAAGCATCTGGTCAATGACAGAGCCTTGTTTGACACCAGACTTCAGTGAATGCATTATTTTTCAATCTTTTTATTGAATTTAAGATTAATTCAAATTAATATACATAACATTAATAATTATACACATGATGCGAAGAGATCGGGATAACAATAATAACAGTTAATACTTATACTCTCGGGGAGTAAAATATGTAATCTAGACCTCCTGCTCTCTTGCTAAGTGTACATAATGCAAAAAAAAGAAATTGAAAAGAAATTTGATTATATGAAAAGAAAACCCCCAAATCAAAAATATATATAATAATGGACAAAAACAAACCAAAAACTTCAAAGAAAAAAAACTGGACTGATATTTCTTCGATTAAAAAAAAACATTATTATGTCGTCAGCTCTGCTCCTCTATATTCAAAGGTTATTGAAAGGGATTTGAAAAAGGTCTGCTTATATCATATGGAAATATTGAATAAATGGACTTCAAACTTACTCAAATTTAAGCGAAGGATCAACAGTACCACTCCTAATTTTTTCTATGTTTAAACATGTTATAGTTTGAGAAAACCATTGAAATGTAGTAGGGGGTATAGGGTCCTTCCATTTAAATAGAATGGATCTCTTGGCCATTAATATAACAAAAGCAATCATACGACAAGCAGAAGCGGATAAATGGCCAGAATCCATCATTGGAAACCCAAAAATTGCAGTAATAGGATGGGGTTGTAGATCAATATTCAATACAGTTGAAATAATATTAAAAATGTCTTTCCAATATTTTTCCAAAAGAGGACAGGACCAAAACATATGTGTCAGGGAAGCCACCTCTGAATTACATCTGTCACATATAGGATTTATATGGTGATAAAAATGGGCTAACTTGTCCTTCGACATATGGGTCCTGTGAACCACCTTAAACTGTATCAAAGAGTGTGTAGCACACATTGAGGATGTATTAACTAAATGGAGAATTTTCTTTCATGTCTCCGTAGGTAAGAGTATCTGAAGTTCTCTTTCCCATTCATTCTTAATTTTATCAAGTGTCTCTAGACGTATTTTCATAATCAGATCATAAATTATTGCTATCAAGCCTTTCTGATAAGGATTAAAACCTAAGATTTTTCCCGTAATTTCAGTTTTATATAGTATCGGAAAAGAAGGTTAAGTAACTTTTAAGAAGTTTCTAATCTGTAAATATCAAAAAAAATGTGATCTAGGCAAATTGTATTTATTAGACAACTGTTCAAAAGACATAAAACAATTATCAATGAATAAATCACAAAAGCATGTTATTCCCTTCATTTTCCATAAAGAAAAATCTAAGTCAATTCTAGATGGTTGAGAGAAAAAGTTAGATAGGATAGGACTTGATAAAGTGAATTTATTCAATCCAAAAAATTTACAAAATTGAAACCATATTGGTATTGTATGTTTAACTATTGGGTTAATCATTTGTTTACTCAATTTAGTAAGTGCAAAAGGGAGTGAGGCTCCTAAAATAGAAGCTAATGAAACACTGAGTGCATTCTATCACAGAGCCCCATTGGTTAATATTGCATGCCATCCTGGACTAAGTGTAAAATGGAGGTGAACTTAAGGAGAGTGTTCCACTGTACCTCTTGAACGATGAAGTTAAAGGCTTTGATGAGGGCAAAGTAGACCATGTATAGTGGCTGGTGTTGCTCCCCGTATTTTTCTTGGTGTTGTTTTGTGGCAAAGATCATGTCCACTGTGCTTGGGGATAGATGGAATCCACAATTGTGACATGGGAAGCAGTTCTTTGGCCACCCAGTGGATTCAAGTTTTAGGACTTCATTGGGGATGCCATCTGCTTCTAAGGTCTTGTTATTTTGCGTATGGATATACCCATCTTGACTTCTCATTGGTCAGGAGTGGCAGTAAGTCTGGCCAGGGTAGACTGCAATGGGATGGGGTCGAATATGCTTGCATCAAAGACAGAGTCACAGCTGAGTTGGTCTTCAAAGTGTTCTTTCCAGTGGGTGTCAATTTCCTCTTGTCCTTGATGAGTTCATCCCTGTTCCTGGTAGTCATTGGGGTGGGGTCTTGTGTGTTAGGGCCATAGATGGTTTTTACAGTGCTGAAGAACTTGTGCATGTCATAGCTGTCAGTGAGCTGCTGAGCCCTCTCCACCCTCCCCACCCACCATCTGTTCTTTAGACCTAGGGTTTTCTAGTTCCCTGATCTTCTGGTCATTCCCATTAAACCAAATCCTGATCTTCTTGGTAAAGAAGCCAAGAGCCTCCTTGCAGGTACCATTTATGGTGAACTTCAGGACAACCTGTAACCTGTGGGCACTCTGCAGCTCCTGCTGTCTGTGAGGTGCTGTTTGAGATGAGCTCCCTTTGTGAAGTCATGGAGAGCTTCAACATTCTGTTGAAGCTTCGGGCCAGATGAATGGAGCTAACAGTGCATGTTAGATGGTGGTCCATCAGTGCCTGTCATGGCATGGGTGCTGCAACATCATTGCACTTCCCCAATGGACAATGAAATAACCTAAAAGGTGTCAGTGCTTAGAACAGGGGTGTTGTTATGATGTCCTGTACTTGCCTTTATGAAAAAAAGGGCCATATTCCAAACATAACAAGCTGTTAAACTCCATTCCGCTGACCTTTTTCACCATTTCTTCATCAAATTTCAGCATGTGCATGGTAACTCCATGGGACTATTCCACACCTTTAACCTATGCATATGAAGGTTCCTTTAATAGTCTGGGCTGAGCATGCTTTTTTGAGTTAACTCCTCTGACTGCAGTTCTGATGTTCATATCACCTGTCCTTTAACCCCATTGCCCACTGGTTTGGGTGTGTGGACAGCCGGTTCCTGATTATCCAGCTAGGACATGCTCTCTTTACTGACTGGCCATCCCTGCCATGTTTCTTTCTGGCTCTCTTGTCACATGGGCCTGGGCTGCCAATTTGTGGAAAGTTTGTCATAGATGCCAAGGTTTATCAATCCGCTGTCAACCTTGTAAGTTGTAAATTATCTTTCTGTTGTCATGAAACAAATCAGGACAAGGTTCTGGTCTAGCAGATTTCCACATTTTATTTCAAGAGAGAACTTTTTTCAAGTATAACCATTTAGAAGTCAGGATCCCATTAGCCATAGACACTATGGCTCCTGCTGTCTGTGAGGCACTGTTGGAGAAGAACTGCCTTTGTGGGGTCCTTGAGAGCTCTGACATCGATATTCTTGCAGCAATATTTCTATTGATGTTGATACTTTGGGCCAGGTTGACTCAAGAAAGCTGGATGTGAAATGCCTGCAGTCCCTCTCCAGAAACTCGACAATATGTTGTTTGCTTTCAGGAATGTTTTCACTCATTCCATGTACAGAGCAAATGACTGAGACCTCTCATATCTCCTAAGATCCCCAAGATATCCCCCATATCCTTTGACTGCTGCTTTATCTGAAGAACTCCATTCTCTGTTACTTCATATTTTTGATTATTGCCTTGATACTTCTCCAAGCAGCGACATCCCAAACTCACTGACAATGTGGTGTCCAATGTGGCACTGCTGTTCATTAAGGCAAATTACAAGGATGGAGCTACCTACAAAATATTCTTCAGTAAAATGATGTCAACACTGCGGCTGGTACAACAATGCATCAAAACCCATACCACTTGATACATAATTCTTAAAGGTTCACATATGCAACATCAACAAAGGAGAATGTTGGTCAAAAATAATGTTCTATCCATAGCTCTGCCCAGCACAAGCACCCAGCGTGATTATCAATCAATGCAGAGAGAACCTAGGCATCTAACCCCCACCCACTGTAATTAGTCCCATCAAACACAGTTAGCCAGGTTATGTGTACATGTCTCAATGATCCTCAGCCAAGACAGCCAAAATAAGATAACAATGTCTTCAATATATTCTACAAGATCTGGCAATATCTAGGGTAGGGAATTGGGAGTGGGAGCATAGGGAGAAAAATAGATTCAGCGAACCATGTTACATATAAAAACGTTTCAACATCATGAACAAGTCAGGCATCAATGTATTGCTGTGTGATTAAGTAATGTCATTTAGAGGTTTGACTTCCTCTGATAGTTATTGTGTGTTCCTATAAACATTCTTCTGAGCAGTCTGCTTCAACTGCATTTATTTTAAATGGATTAATGACCATTTTGAAATAGTGCACAGAAGTATTTTAAATGAGACTTATTAACCAGAAACTACAAAAGAAAACAAAGCCCTTTGCAGTTATGACCAGGGTTTTCTGCTGCTACCATTGCTAGTTTATGATTCACTGCCATGATTCATCAAACATGACAGGCAAAAGTAAACATAAAACCTCAGCAATATTGGCTAAGTTGAGAACCAGATGTAGTAGTCTTCTGCAAACCAGGTCATCTGGGCAATGAAAAAGAATTCAACATTCCTTAAAACCTGAATGGTGAACTTTGAACTCACACCCAATGGTTTACAACTACTACACAGCAGATACTGGAAATCTAAAATAAAACAGAAAGTGCTGGAAGCACTCAGCAGTTTACTCTCTTTCTTCCTAAATGTGACATGGGATTCTTCGATCTAAATCATTAACCCTGTTTCTCCTTCCGTGGATGCTGCCTGACCCGCTGAGCATTTCCAGCATTTCCTGTTTTTATCTGTTTTCTGCTCTCATTGACTGATAAAGTTTCTCAGGAATTTGTGGCAGTAAGTCTGGACATTTTCTGCCAGCTTGTGTTGCTTTTTGAAATATTTCAAGGCTGAGACTTCTTGTGTAGCCAAATTAGCATTCTATCAGAGGACAGTACATCGTGCTGGCTTATCAAGAAAGGTAGATGTGAAATGCCCTAAGAATTTGTTTACCTATATCAGCAAAATAGAGTTAGGCATCAGATAAAATGTGAGAAAAGGATGCAGCCTTCAGTAATTAAGTTGTAGAGGTTTATACAAAAAAGAAATTCCAAACTCAGCATTAATGGTTCTCAACTAGCTGGGCTCCATACAGGATAAAGTAGCCTATATGATTGGCATCCATCTGCCACTTTAAGCATAGAATCATGAATCATAAAATGTTATCCTCAGTTACCGTCTGGACCATCTCTCTTTCACATTGTCAATGAACCTAGTTGCTGCCCTCTCACATAAAGGAACCAGATTATTTCTGTTCACCTTTCCAGCCTTCACAAAATTGATTAAATCTGATGAACTCTTATCTTCCTCTGTTCCAAAACAAAACGTCATAACCTAACCAATCTCCTTTATCACTAAAATTCTACAGCCCTGGTAAAATTCTCATCCATCTTCGCTGAACCCTCACTAGTACCATCATATCCTTCCTGTAATGCAGTGACCAGAACTGTATATGGTACTTCAATTGTGACCAAAATAAGATATTTTATGATATTTATTTATTAGTCACATGTACATCGAAACACACAGTGAAATGCGTCTTTTTGCATTACTGAGAATGTGCTGGGGGCAGCCCGCAAGTGTCGTCAATAGCATGCCCACAGCTCCTAACCTGTATGTCTTTGGAATGCGGGAGGAAACCGGAGCACCTGGAGGAAACCCACACAGACACAGGGAGAATGTACAGACTCGTTACAGACAGCGGCAGGAATTGAACCGGGGTCGCTGGCGCTGCGATAGCGTTATGCTAACCGCTAATCATAGTTTTAGTGTGCTTGCCTCCTTTCATATTTGTGTGTCATCTGATAAAAAATCTTTCATGAGCCTTTTTAATGAACTTTTATTCCTGACAGCTCTCCTTGGGGATCTGTGGATAAGCATTCCAACTTTTCTCTGTGCTTCTACAGTTCTTGGTATCCCATCACTTATTGTGTAATTTCTTACATTGTTCGCCCTACCCAGATGCATTATACTTCTCTAGACTGAATTCCGTTTGTTGCATTTCTGTCCATCTAATCAGTTCTTTGGTATTTTTATGAAATCCACTGCATTCTTCCCCAACTCCTAAAATAAACTTACTTTTGTAAAACAACTATGAAAATCAAGAACCTTTCACTGAGCCCTGCAGGATCTGAGCCACTCTTTCACCCTATTGATCATTCCCCTTGGCTTCCTCCACTAAGATATGCGTTTAAATCTAACGTGTCAATTTCCCTTAGATCCCATGAGCTTTTACTTTCCTGACCAATCTGCCACAAGGGACTTGGTCAAACATTTTGTTGAATCATGTAGACCAGATCAAGTACACTACCCTCATTAGCCTTCCTAGTTATCTCCTTAAAAAAGTTATCCTTAGTCAGATGGAACCCTTTCATAGCAATCTATGCTGAATACCCTTGATTAGAACATAGAACATAGAACAGTACAGCACAGGAACAGGCTCTTCAGCCTCCCATGTCTGCACCGACCATGATGCAAATCTAACTAATCCCATCTGCCTGCACATGGTCTGTATCCCTCTATTCCCTGCCTGTTCATGTGCCTGTCTAAATGCCTCTTAAATGTTGCTATTGTTTTGCTTCCACCACCTCCACTGGCAGCGTGTTCTAGGCACCTACCATCTCTGTGTAAAACAAAACTTGCCTTGCAAACTTACTTTAAACTTTCCCCCTCTCACTTTAACCCTATGCCCTCTGGTACTTGACATTTCCACCCTGGGTAAAAGACTCTATCTACCCTATCTATGCCTCTCATATTTTATCTGCTTCTATCAGGTCACCCCTCAGCCATCTATGCTCCAGCGGAAACAATCCAAGTTTGTCCAATCCCTCTTTATAGCTAATACAGTCCAATCCAGGCAATCTCTTCTGCACCCTCTCCAATACCTTTACATCCTGCCGTTGGCAAGCAGAACTGCGCACAATACTCCAAATGCAGCCCAACTAAAGTTTTGTACAGCTGCAACATGGCTTCCTGACTTTTGTATTCAATGGAGACACAAGAGACTGCAGATGCTGGAATCTGGAGCAACAAACAATCTGCTGGAGGAACTCAGCAGGTCGAGCAGCATCTGTGGGAGGAAAGGAATTGTCGACGTTTCGGGTTGAAACCCTGCATCAGTACTTCGGTTACATTGAACTCCATTAGAACATTGTAGAAAGCCACATACATATAGGTAAGAGTGGGATAAAAATTAAACTAACAAGTGGAAGTTCAGACTACTTTTGTAGATTGGCTGTAGGTGTTCTCTGTATAAAAACTTGCCCCACATATCTCTTTTAAACTTTTCCTTTCTCATCTTAAATGCATGGCGTCTAGTATTAGACATTTTGACCCTGGGAAAAAGATAACAGCTGTCCACTCTGTGCCTCTCATTATTTTATAAGCTTTTATCAGGTCTCCCCTCAGCCTCTACCGCTCCAGGGAAAACATAAATTATGCACAATTTTTACAAGAAAGAACATGATTAGAACAAAAAAAGACCATTGTAGTGCAAAGTGCTCAAAGCGGTCATAGTGTTGCTCTACTGAGGTAGTGATTAGAGTTGTGCAGGTTGGTTCCAGAGCTGAATGATTAAAGGGAAGTAGCTGTTCTTGAACCTGGTGGTGTGGTTCTTCAGGCTTCTGTACACCCTGCCCAATGGTAGATGCGAGAAAGTGGCATGGCTGGGATGGTGGGGATCTTTGTTGATAGATGTTGCCCTCTTGAGGCAGCGCCTCATGTAGATACTTTTGATGGTGGGGAAGGATGTGCCCGTGATGTGTTGGGCTGAGTCCACAACTGGGCTGAGGGAGAATGCTGGTGTTCGTTTGCTGAGCCTCCCAGTGGATTTGAATGGTACCATGGAGGCAGCCGTGTTGGCATTTCTACGGTGTTTGGTGGTATCTGTTGAGTGTCGTCCATGCCTTCAAAGTATGCAGAAGGGAAGGGAGCACTCCTGCTTGGTAGACCATGTGCTCAGAGTTAGGTTTGAGATTTTGGTGCCTCATTTGTCAAAGGCTGCACTGATGCATTGAAAACAATGGTGAATTTTGCATGGATATCTTCCTTTGCTGAGTTGTGGCTCCCAAGATATGGAAAGTGATCAGCATTTTCCGGCTGTAATTGTGGATCTTGATTGATTGAGGTGGGGGTAGGGTTGTTGAGGGGGCACAGTGGACAGGTAGATGGCCTTTGTCATCTGGAGGTTTTGTGTAGGGTCCACTATCTCATACCCTTCAGTGAAGGAGTTACTGGTAGCTTGGAGCTTGGCCTCCGGATATGCAAGTGTTGTCCACTTCACACACCTTGCAAACTTCACAGATGCATTAAGATGCAGTACTTACACCCCAAAGATCTTCAAACTCCTGTAACAGACTGCTTGCTCCAGTTAGCATCACCATTAAATAGTTACAAAGCAGACACATCACATAACTCTCCTGCTCAACAGGATCACACAGGTTCCTACATATAAATCCACTACGATATGTCCCCTATTCTTTAAAGGAAGACATTTTTGTCAATGCTCCTTTTAACATTTTAAACAGAAAGGTACACGTAATATATACACATTTCACATAATTATAAATGTTTTTCTCTTTTAAATGAACAAACAGCCTGAGCTTAGTCCAGTCACCAGCTTTTGGAATTTTTCCAATTGCCTTCCAGGTTTTGGTGTTGAACCAACGTTTAGACTGGTTCTGGAGTTGAACTCAAAGAAGGTTCTGTTTCTTTGTCAGCCATGCTTGGATTTGGTACTTCACTTCCTGAAGTCTGGACTGGATCCAACTCATTTGATCTTTCACCACAAATACCTCCTGGTTCTGCAAACCTTTGTCATGGTTCCTACCGCACACTTGACTTACTATGGGTGGCTAAGAACACAGACCCACTTATTTTGCTTGAAACTATGTTCCTTCTGATCAGTGTGAAACTACTGTTTTTGGCTCACTGCTAATGTACAACTCCAGAAGCCAAATTTGATTGAACAAAGCTCTGGTGTGTTCTCAGTCAAGAGATCCGTAAGCTTATGCCCTATGGTAATATGCAGAGTGTCCTGTAATACAGCAAAAATTTGGCCAACAAATGTGTTATGCTGAGTTTTAAAATCCCTGCAACAATCTCTTATTGACTATGTCCTCAACAATCCTGACTGACCTTTTAGCTGCTCCATACTATGATAAGAATAAAGGGGAGCATGGGTCATGTTGCTCCGTTTCAAACAATTTACAAACAAGATCAAATTGTCAGAAGGAAGATTCAGAAATGATCACAGGCAATACTGCACCATCTCTTTACTCTGATATATTCTCAGATTTTGGCATTTTCACGATGACCTCTAATTTTTCCTTCATTGGCTTTGGGCTATAACTTAGATAGATGGGCTGAAACACTGGGTCAGCCCATCTATCTGGGTTAGTGCCTAATAACCATTATAAGACTGCTGACTCCCACAGCTATCTTGACAGTACCTCCTTCCACTCTGCTTCCTGTAATGATTCCACTACATTCCACAATTTCCACCGACACCTCGGAGATTTCATCACTAGACCTTAGATGCATCTTCTCCTCTGCTCCCCTTTCAGCATTCCAAAGGGCCTGTTCCCTCCCTGTATCTCTTGCTCATTCTTCTATATCCATCAACCACCCCCTTTCTCATGGCACTTTCCCATGCAATTGCAGGAGGTGCAATCCTTCCCTGTTACATTTTCCTTCCCCACCATACAAGGACCCGAACACTCCTTCCAGCAAATCACTTGCACTCCTTCCAATTTAATGCATTGCAGTAGATGCTCATCATGCACTTTTCTCTACATTCTCTTCAAACTAAACACAACAGATTTGGTGACCACTTTGCAGAACAGCCTACATTCGTGCACAAAAGTGACCCTGAGCTTCCAGTTGCTGTCTTTTTAATTCTACGTCTACTCTCATTTTGATCTCTCTGTTTTGGGCCTCCTCTAATGTTCCAATGAAGCCCAATGTAAGCTCATGTAAGGGCAGCAAATCTCTCTTCTCAACACGTTAAAACCCAAGGAATTCAATATTGAGTTCAACAATTTCAGATAACCAGCATTTCCTGTTTGTTTCAGAATTAACTTGTTTTTCTCTCTTCACAGATGTTACCTGATCTGCTGTGTCTTCCTTTTCATGGTTCTGGTATTGCTTTTTTCCCTCTTTTTACATTCTTCCATACAGATTAGCTATGATTAAAAAGCATTCATCAGCGTCTCCTGGATGACACCTGGAAAATTTTGGTTACCGCCCTATCACAAACGTTCTCTCTCCATCCCTCCCCTTCATTGGAACTCAGAACATGTTTGGTTTTTTTACACTTTTCTTGTTCTGTCAAGGTAATCCAAATGTCAATTCTGTTTCTATCTCCATAGTTGCTGCCTGTTGAGTGTGTCTGGCATTTTCTGTTTTTATTTCATTGTTAGAATCAGAATCAGATTTATTATCGAGAGAAACAAAGGACTGCAGATGCTGGAATCTAGATGAAAAACATTATGATGCTGGAGGAGCTCAGCAGGCCAGGCAGCATCCGTGGAGAAAAGCAGACGGTCAACGTTTCGGGTCAGGACCCTTCTTCAGGACTGAAGATAGGAAAAGGGGAAGCCCAATATATAGGGGGGAAAAGCAGAGCAGTGATAGGTGGACAAAAGAGGGGAGGCGGGGTGAGCACAGGGTGGTGATAGGTAAATGCAGGTAGGAGATAATGATACGCAGGTGCGGGGGAGGAGGAGAGAGCAGATCCACCGGGGGATGGTCAAAGGTAACAAGAGAGAGAAGAAAAAGAGAAAAAAGAGAAAGAAGGAGAGAGAAAAAAAGAGGCTCGGAAAGAGAAGAAGAGAAGTATGGTGGTGGTGGGGGGGGGGGGTTTGTGGGGAAGGTGGGGGGGGGGATTACCTAAAGTGGGAGAATTCAATATTCATGCCGTTAGGCTGCAAAGTTCATTATCACTGACTTATATGAAGTGAAATTTATTGTTTTGCGGCAGCATTACAGTACAAGGACATAAAATTACTATAAATTACAAAATAAATAAACAGTGCAAAGTAAAAGGAATAACATGGTAGGGTTCATGGGTTCATGGATCATTCAGAAATCTGATGGCGGAGGGGAAAAAGCTGTTTCTGAATCATTGAGTGTGGGTCTTCAGGCTCCTGTACCTTATCCCTGATGGTAGTAATGTGAAGAGGGTGTGTCCGATGGTGAGGGTCCTTAGTGATGGATGCCACCTTCTTGAGGCACCACCTCTTGAAGATGTCCTCGATGGCGGGGAAGATTGTGCCCATGATGGAGCTGGCTGAGTCTACAACCCTCTGCAGCCTTACAATAGAAATTTGTTAGTGTCTTTGGTGACATACCAAATCTCAAGCTCCTAACGAAGTAGAACAGCTGGCATGCCTTCTCCGTGATTGCATCCATGTGTTGGGCCCAGGATAGATCTTCCAAGATGTTGGTGCCCAGGAACTTAAGCTGCTCACCCCTTCCACTGCTGACCCTGCAATGAAGACTGGTTCTCCCAACTTCCCCTTCCTGAACTCCACAATCAATTCCTTGATCTTGCTGACATTGAGTATAAGGTTGCTGTTGCGATACCAGCTGATCTGTCTCACTCCTGTACGCCTCCTCATCACCATCTGTAATTCTACCAAGAACAGTTGTGTCATCAGCAAATTTATAGATGGCGTTTGAGCTGTTCTTAGCCACACAGTCATGAGTGTAGAGAGAGTAGAGCCGTGGGCTAAGCACACATCTTTGAGGTGCACCTGTGTTGATTGTCAGTGAGGAGGAGATGTTATTACTGATCCGCACTGACTCTGGTCTCCTGATAATGAAGTCAAAGATTCAGTTGCAGAAGGAGGTACAGAGGTCCAGGTTTTGAAGCTTGGTGACTAGTACTGAGGGGATGATGGTGTTGAATGCCCAGCCCTCAGCAGACTACCAATCTCCTGGTTCATCCAGTGCTTCTGGTTTGGGAAGTCTCGGTATGTCCTCGAAGGCACACACTCGTCCACACAGGTCTTGATGAAGTCAGTGAACATCGTGGCATATTCATTCAGATTCAAAGATGAATCCCTGAATATGGTCCAGTCCACTGATTCAAAGCAGTCCTGTAAACACTCCTCTGCCTCCCTTGACCATACCTTCGTGGTCCTCATCCATATTAACTACTTCCAATATCTGCAGGTTTTTTTTTGCTTTTCTTTACTACTTGCTACTGATACTGCCAACTCCTCTTAATCTGAATGACCTTACAAATTATGGTGTCCTCCTAAGAGCCTTTTAAATTTCCCTATTGTATCAGCCTCTACAACCACCCCGGGCAGTGCTTCCTACCTATAGATTAGCACAATGTCAAAATGTACTATTTACATTGTCAAAAGAAATTTATGGCTATTTTAAACTGACAAAACAGTGGTGAGTGATAGGCATTGCGACAACAGCAGGTGACTGAACTGAACTTTGCTATGGCTTTCTGATTATGATCTGCTAATATAGCAGTCACTCATAACGAACAAAATTCATTAGCATTTTTGGATATCACTTCCATTGACACGGTATTTTTAAATGCAAATTTGAATGTCAGGAACTTTGTGCTCAACAGATTTGACTGAATTTATTCATCAACCACATAAACCTAAGGCATTATACAAAAAGGCAGCAGAAGTTCTTTAATGAAGCAATCTATTCACTAATTGCCTCAATAAATCTTCCACTCCTTGTCCTAAATTTACAGGTTCCAGCTTTTTCAAACAGTTTTGGATTAAAATAATTTTCCAGTTTTCATACAATTGCACATTGTATTTAACACTCACTCCTCTGGTAACGCCCAACTGGACCCACTGCAAAAATCGGTGAAAATGGATGAAAGTACCTTGAAAGCAGTCCCTTTGGCATTTTCACAGAGAATCATGTGCTGAAACAGGACTGACCAGTTCTCCTTCGGGAATAATATGAGGAACTCACAACTGCCAGCTCATTTCTGCACAGGAACACATCAGACATAAAAATACTCCCTCAAAGAAGCTGTAAAATAACTGCATTAAAGGCAGCTGTGGACATGAGGGAAGGGAGCGTCATGATCTCCTGCATGTCTGGACACCCCCTTGTGATAATCTGACCTGATCCAAGTCTGTGACCAGAATGGCTCCCGCACCAGTATGAGGTGTGGGATGAACAAGGATGTCGAAATCATAACATGCAGATCACATGTGAATTTTCTGAAGAGAGGGAACAAAACTTGATGTGTGCAATTGTCCAATGATAAGTCAGTGCTGCTTTCCCTTACCACTGTGGCTTGTTGTGTTATGTGTTTTTGTCAGAAAGTTACCTGGGATTCTCATTGCATTTTCATTGCCAATTTATAAAGTGATCACGAATGCATCAAAGCAGAATATATAGGTAGTATTTATTTGTGAGGCAGAATATTTAACCTATACACATGCTGAGACTTTACAATCTGTTTGTTCCAATCAGTGGCATTGTTGCATTGTCACAAAGCAAGCACACTGCAGAACTGTAGTATGTCCCTGCATACTACACACTTACTGCCCTGTTGTTACTTATTCTGCCCCTTTCCCCTTTTTTAAACAAATGTACTACATTAGCAGCTATCTGGTTCTTAGGCGCTAAGTGAGTACCCACAGTGGAGGGGAAAATGACAATCAGAGATTCCGCTACCTACTCCTTTAATATCCTCAACAGGATGGGAGAATTTTTTTTCTGCATTCTGAATTTTATTTACTTCTAAAGATGCTTAATATATCCTCTCTATTTTTAATCAACTTATTTCAAACACTTCCTCCTTAGTTCCAATGGCTGTATTATCCCCCTCTTTGTGAAGATAGACAATTGGAAACATACCATTCACCTTTCACTTCCTTCATCACTTGTGCAGTAGGAATATACCACATTCCATCTATAAATGCCACTGCAACAACTCATCAACGTTCCTTCAGCAGCACCTCCTAAACCCCAGATTTTTACAGTCTGGAAGGAGAAAGGAAGCAGATGTTGGGGTGCACGACCTCCATCAAACTCTCTTCCAAGTCAAATATTTTCCTGACATAGAAATATATTGACGGTCCTTCATTGCTGCTAGATCAAAATCTCAGAAATGACTACTAAACATCAGTGTGGGAATATCTTCACCACACAGGTTGCAGTTGTTCAAAAGTTAGCTTGCCATCACCTCCTTGGAGTTAGTTAGGGATGGGCAATAAATGCTGGCCTTACCGAAGATGCTCACAAGCCATGAATGTATCTAAAAAGAGCCTTTTTTTGTATCTTTGACCTCCACCAATATTGAAGCAGCCTTCAGCAACCCTCTGTACCTTATCAATTTTGTCAAACTAATATTGCCTCTCACCACATATTTCCCTTTTCTACCTTTCCCTAATGTATGCCCAAATTTTCCTGGTGACTTAAGACATTGTAATATAGCAACTATATGGTAACATGAGAATAACACAAAAGAGAGAGGAAATAATGGAGTAAGTGAAGTGAGTCATATTTCTCCTTCCAGACTGTAAAAATCTGGGGTTTAGGAGGTGCTGCTGAAGGAACGTTGATGAGTTGTTGCAGTGGCATTTATAGATGGAATGTGGTATATTTCTACTGCACAAGTGATGAAGGAAGTGAAAGGTGAATGGTATGTTTCCAATTGTCTATCTTCACAAAGAGGGGGATAATACAGCCATTGGAACTAAGGAGGAAGTGTTTGAAATAAGTTGATTAAACATAGAGAGGATATATTAAGCATCTTTAGAAGTAAATAAAATTCAGAATGCGGAAAAAATACTTTTGGGCAGTTCCATCATTGCCTCAGGGTAAAAATGTACTTTTCATAGTTCCGCCCTCCCTTCGAAATCACTGAGGATTGTAACTTTCTTCACTAATAGGTAGCTTCTAACCCACTGCCACAAACCTAGATATGATTCTGTGTGCATAAAAATTTAACAACCTGTGCAACAACAATTGGGCCAGAAATTTTGCATCTGTGGCTGGGTAACACCATTCAATAGGTGTATTAAGTATCACTGCCTATGTATGATTACTCCTCTATGTCAAAGTATTCTCTGTATAATAACAGGACCCTTGATGACCCACACTCTAATGATACATTCAAAACAAAACAAGTGAATTGCATTGAACCAACTGAAATATTTATTCAAGAAGAAGATTGATAAAGGAGAATATGAGCTCATTCAAAAATCTATGTAGGCAAGTTGATAATGGATAATGGGAAATAACAGACCTATTGAATTATTATTTTGCATTTTCCTACTGATTATCAACCCCACCCCCACTCCCAAATCAATTAACCAAAATAATTCTCAGAAACCTCACTCTGCACATGCCAGGAGACCACAGATTAAAGGTTTTGAGAACTTATTTGCATCCAAGGCCTAATCTACTGTATATGTTCTCTAGGATGGAATGTTTCAGTTATGAGGAGAGACTGCAAGGGCTGGGTTTGTTTTTGTTGAGTGGAAGAGGCTGTGGGGGTCCTGATAGAGATATACAAAATTATGAGGGACGTAATAGGGTAGAGGTGTCTAAAGATAAAGGGCCATGGTTTAATGTAAGGGGCAAGAGATTTAGAGGGGATCTGCAGAAGAATTTTTTCAACCAGAGGGTGATTAGAGTCTGGAATATAGCACCTGATGGAGTGGAGAGGTAGAGACTTTCACAAAATTTAAGAATTTGTATGAACAATTGAACCATTAAGGCATAGAAAGCTATGAAATGCGATGGTAAATAAGATTAATATAGATAGATGCTGGAAAGTTGGCATGGATATGATGGGCTGAATGGCCTGTTTCTGTGTGTTATGATTCCATGACTTTATGATTATGACAATGTTATGGGTCTCATGTGTACTGGAAGAGTGGCGTCTTGGTGGCTGACCCAAAACTGACCCAGGGCACCTGCAGTGAACCTCACAAACATCAAACATAGAATATAGAACAGTACAGCACAATACAGGCACTTCGGCCCATGATGTTGTGCCGAACTATATGAACCCCTCCTCTATGATCAATCTAACCCTTCCCTCCTGCACAACCCATAACACTCCATTTTCTTACTTCCATGTGTCTAAGAGCCTTTTAAATGTCCCCATTGTATCAGCCTCTACAACCACCCCAGGCAGTGCATTCCAGGCACCCACCACTGTCTGTGTAAAGAACCTACTTCTGACATTTCCTCTGAACATTCCTCCGCTAACCTTAAACTGATGTCCTCCGGTATTGGCTATTGCCGCCCTGAGGAAAAGGCGCTGGCTGTCCACTCTATCTATGCCCCTCATAATCTTATACACCTCTATCAAGTCGCCTCTCATCCTGCATCGCTCCAAAGAGAAAAGCTCTAGCTCGTTCCCTATCCTCATAAGGCATGTTCTCTAACCAAGGCAGCATCCTGATAAATGTCCTCTGCACCCTCTCGAAAGCTTCCACATCCTTCCTATAATGAGGTGACCAGAACTAAACACAATAATCTAAGTGAGGTCGAACCAGAGTTTTATAGAGCTGCAACTTTACCTCGCGGCTCTTGAACTCAATCCCTCGACTAATGAAGGCCAGCACACCATATGCCTTCTTAACCACCCTATCAACTTGCGCGGTAACTTTGAGGAATCTATGGACTTGGACCCCAAGATCCCTCTGTTCCTGCACACTGCTCAGAATCCTGCCATTAACCTTGTACTCTGCCTTCATGTTCATTCTTCCAAAGAGTATCACTTCACACTTTTCCAGATTGAACTCCATCTGCCATTTCTCCACCCATTTCTGCATCCTGGCTTAATCCTGTTGTAACCTATGACAACCTTCTACATTATCCACAACACCTACAACCTTTGTGTCATCTGCAAACTTACTAACCCATCCCTCCACTTCCTCATCGAAGTCAATTATAAAAATCACAAAAAGTAGGTGTCCCGGAACAGATCCTTGTGGAACACCACTGGTCACCAGGCAGAATATTCTCCATCTACTACCACCCTCTTCCTTCTGTGGGCAAGCCAATTCTGAATCCACGCAGCCAAGTCTCCATGGATCCCATGCCTCATTACTTTCTGGATGAGCTACCATGGGGAGCCTTGTCAAATGCTTTACTGAAGTCCATATACACCACATCTATCGCTCTACCTTCATCTATTTGTCTTGTCACCTCCTCGAAAAACTCAATTAGGCTCTTGAGGCATGACCTGCCCCTCACAAAGTCATGCTGACTATCCCTAATAAGACTATGCCTCTCCAAATGCTCATAAATCCTGTCCCTAAGAATCCTCTCCAATAGCTTGCCCACCACTGACGTAAGACTCACTAGTCTATAATTCCCAGGGTTATTCCTATTAACTTTCCTGAACAAAGGAGCAACATCATCTGACCTAACACCCTGGTTCCCAGCCCCTTGCCAACCTAGTTTAAATCCTCCCCAACAGCTCTAGCAAACCTGTCTGCAAAGACATTGGTCCTTCTTGAATTCAGGTGTAACCTGTCCCTTTTTTACAGGTCATACCTTCCCCAGAAGAAATCCCAGTGATCCACAAATCTGAAACCCTGCCCCCTGCACCAACTCTTCAGCCACACATTGGTCTGCCATGTCTTCCTATTCTTACCCTCACTGGCATGTGGCACAGGCAGCAATCCAGAGATTATCACCCTTGACATCCTGCTTTTTAGCTTCCTTCCTAACTCCCTATATTCCCACTTCAGGACCTCATCCCTTTTCCTATCTATGTCATTGGTACCAATATGGACCACAAATTCCGGCTGCTCTCCCTCCCCCTTAAGAATGCTGTGGACTCGATCCGAGACATCTCTGACCCTGGCACCTGGGATGCAACATACCACCCGGGAGTCTTGTTCTCGTCCACAGAATCTCCTACCTGTTCCCTAACCAATGAATCCCCTATCACTACTGCATCCTTTTCTCCCACCATCCCCCCCTTCCCTTCTGTGCCACAGAGTCAGACTCAGTGCCAGAGACCTGGCCGCTGTGGCTTTCCCCTGGTAGGTCATCCCCCCTAACAGTATCCAAAACAATATACTTGTTATTGAGCGGTACACTGCAGTGATTGTCTATTCCCTTTCCCTCCCCTAACAGTCACCCAGCTACCTGCAGTAAGTTGAGAATTTTCTGACCATTGACTTCTTCATTCAGGTAAGGTTCCATAGACAATTGTTTTGTTGAATATCTTCTCCAACTGACCAATATTCACATTAACAGAGACTCTTGTTTACAAACCTGACAGTGTAAAACCTCATAGCTGAGTCTGACCTTAGTACACCAACATATTTCCGATAGTGGGAATTCTTCACCAGCTGGATTGCAGAAAAACAACAGAAGGACTGATCAGTGTAGAGTGGGTCATGCTGACAACATGCAAGAAAATACCCAACCTTCTTAACACAAAACAGTGTCCTTCTCCTTTCATTCTCAGGAATGACAGTTAAGTAAATAAAAAAGTGAGGAACAACAACTGAGCAGCTGTACTTTGGTTTTGTAGCATTTCACTGAATGTTGGCTCTGGCTCCATGACAATTAGACCCTCCACATACTGAGTTCCCAAACCCTTGTCATCACAGAGGCTAAGTCTGCCAAAGCAAAGAAAAACAGCCAAATAAAGTCTGGAAATGGAGGAAACAATGTGAATAAAATTCAGCACCGGGAAAACGAAAGGCAGGATTCACAGTCCGAGGTCACGGCCCTCCAGAGCCAATCAAAGAAATGCCAGAGTCCACTGAAAATATGAGCTGAGAGGATGTCAGTCATATATATATGGTTCAACACAAAAGGTGCTGGAGGAACTCAGTGGGTCAGACAGCATCTATTGGAGAGAAATGGACAGTCTATGTTGTGTTCCTCCAACATTTTGTGTATTGCTCCAGATTCCAGCATTTGCAGTCTCTTGTCTCCCCATTTGTTCCATAGATGCTGCCTGGCTTGCTGAGTTCCTCCAGCATTTTATGTGTTGCTCCAGATATCAGCATCTGCAGTCTCTCGTGTCTCCAATATAGATGCGGTTGACTGGCCCCACCTCTGATTCATGGTGATGACTGTGAGGGAATGCACGTTGTCCATGAGAAGCTACAGTTGAATCTTGCTGCTCACGGAAGGGAGGCTTGTGTCATGTGTTTTACACTGCCATTGTTCATTTATAGAACTCACAGCTTTAAATTATCAATTTGTCATTCTCCAGGGAACAGCTCTTAGCATTCTTTGATTAGATTCAGGGCTTGTCACTGTGAGAATTGAAATGGTGATTGAGCATGTTGACAGAGCTCCAACTGCCTTGTTGTGCAGTGCAGGAATGATCCACATAATAAATACTAATCATGCTAAATTTTTAATGTAACTGTGACCTTCAAATAGACAAAACTGCAAAGTACTGATACCAGGACCCCATTTGTCAGGTACAACCATAAGGGCTGAAGAAGATGGAAAATAACTCCACAAAATTAAAGATATGAAGGAACAGTCACTTCAGTTTCATCTTTCCTTGTAATGAAAGTAGAGGGAAAATTCAACCTTCATAATTTATTCACAGGAATTATTTGAGGATCCATTGAAGCCCACCAAACTACTAAGACATTTAATTGTCAGGGAGAAAATATGTAAGTACAAGCAAGTTCGGTTTTGAGCAAAAAGTTAAAGAACTGCTTTAACAAGAATGAAATTCATGATCACTTCTGCATGTAGTTTTATCCTAATTAGTGGTAGAAACTTGTTAAAGCAAAGCAGTTAGAATCTTGATGAAGTCTTGATAACGCCGTGTGACATTGAAATCATAAAGGAAATAATTAGAGAGCAGACAGCTGGGTAACTGGAACATTACTGATGTCAAATGACAGAGTCAAATAAGAATTGTCATAATATTAAGTTGTGTATTATTGGCTGACATTAATCTGTCATGTGGCAATAATTTTCTCATGGAACTTGAGGAATGCAGTCATTTCTAGGATTACCTTTTTTATTATTTATTTTTGTAACTTATAGTAGTTACTGCTGCCACAAAACAACAAATCTCATGACATATGTTAGTGATAATAAACCTGATTCTGATTTTCACCTGTGTGTTATATGTATGAAAAAAGGAAGTAAAGTATTTTGCTTTGCTTGAAATGAGCTCAAGACAGCAATATAAGGATGATCCATGTTGCACTTTTCTGAAATCAACTGGATAAACTGGATTGAGGACCTTACCGAGGGACTGCTGTGACATTTGGAGAGTATTATAGTACTGTGTACGCAAAAGAAGCTGCTACATCTCTCACCCTGTTTGGGTCCATTAATTTCTGAACAAGGGGGTGAAAGGTACGGAACCAAGATAACGTTGTGTACTCCTTAATACTTTGGATATTGTTAGAACAAGAGGAACAAACTCCACATGTTTATCTGCATTTTGGGAGTTAGTGGGCCCAGAGTACAAATTCTAGCTTATTTTTACAGAGATTAGATAGCTATTGAGGCAGAATATTTATCCGTATATTTAACTCAGGGAAGATTACAGGTTTTCTTCACTAAATGCAGATCTGGACTGTAAAGTTCAGCTCTTTAGCACAAGGAGTTGTTATTGCCAAAACAACTTTATTGCCAGCACTGGAGTGTTTTCTCTTTGAATCCCAGCATCTTTAGTTTTACCAGAGTGCCTGAAGTCACACTCTGTCAAATACTTCTTTGTTGTCAAAGGCAGTCAACTGACAGGAGCAGACAGAGTGAGTACCATTCAGACTTTCCCAAAGTACTAACATTCAGAGATAACACTCACCTTCTTGCAGAGAACTTCCTGGCAACATCCTGTCAGGAGAACCTGGCTGATGCCTCGGAGAGTGTTTCTGATCCCCCTTTATAGGGAAATGCCTCCTTTGGGAACTGTTCATCATCAACCTGTCCAGGTTTTTCTGATACTCTACTCCCACCAATCACCTATCATTATGGTATCCGATCATTCATTGGCAGCCCTCCTTAAGCAGCTGGGATTTTCTTTTTGCTTGTTTGGTGGCATGTCCCTTTAACAGCAGGTTGTAAATATTGCACCTGTTGTGTTACATGGTAATAGCCATGAAAACCTGTGCCATATCAATAGGGAATGCTTTATTGAAACCAACAAATCCAGTTTCAGTGTGGATTATACACTCTCCTGCTTCACAGTTTTTAGTTGTCAATTCTCCCTTTTTAGTTGTCTTTTACAAAGAATCAGAATCAGGTTTATTATAACTGACATCTGTCATGAAGTTTGTTGTTTTGTGGCAGCAGTACAGTGCAAGACACAAAGACATGGAAATTACTATAAGTTACCAAAATAAATAAATAGTGCAAAAGGGGAATAACAAGGTAGTGTTCATGGGTTCATGGACTGTTCAGAAATCCGATGGTGGAGGGGAAGAAGCTGTTCCTGAAACATTGAGTGTGGGTCTTCAGGCTCCTGTACCTCCTCCCCAATAGTAGTAATATGAAGAGGGCATGACCCGAGTGGCAAGGGGCCCTTAGTGATGGATGCTGCCTTCTTGAGGCACCACCTCTTGAAGATGTCCTTGGTGGCAGGGAGGGTTGTGCCCATGATGGAGCTGGCTGAGACTACAGCCCTCTGCAGCCTCTTGTGACCTTGCACATTGGAGCCTCCATACCAGGCTGTGATGCAACCAGTCAGAATGCTCTCCATCGGACATCTGTAGAAATTTGCAAGAGTCTTTGGTGACATACCAAATCTCCTCAAACTCCTAATGAAGTAGAGCCGCTGGCATGCCTTCTTTGTGATTGCATCAATGTGTTGGGCTCAAGATAGATTCTCTGAGATGTTGACAGCAGGAACTTGAACCTGCTCACTCTTTCCACTGGCGACCCCTCAATGAGGACTGGTGTGTGTTCTCCTGACTTCCCCTTCTTGAAGTCCACAATCAATTCCTTGGTCTTGCTGATGTTGAGTGCAAGGTTGTTGTTGCAACACCACTCAACCAGCTGATCTATCTCACTCCTGTATGCCTCCTCATTGCCATCTGAGATTCTGCCAACAACAGTGGCGTCATCGGCAAATTTATAGATAGCATTTGAGCTGTGCCTAGCCACACAGTCGTGAGTGTAGAGAGAGTAGAACAGTGGGCTAAGCACCTTTGTTGATTGTTGAGGTGCACCTTTGTTGATTGTCAGCGAGGAGGAGATGTTAATTCCAATCTGCTCTGACTGTAGTCTCCCGAGAAGGAAGTCAAGGATCCAGTTGCAGAGGAAAGTACAGAATGTTAGGGTGACCCACAACACCATTTAAATGCCAATAAAATGGTGTAGAATTATTTTTAAACCTGTGTCTTGATTTCAAGTTCCTGCCCAAATCAGTGGCTTCCAGGTGCATTAATAGGCTTTTTCTTTGGAGTAAAAAGTAGCTAGGAGGATGCTCAGAGGGCTTGCAGAGCAAGACAGGCTGCGAGAAGAGAGGAGGTCTTTCAGCAGGAAGCCACCTCCTTTAGTGTGTTCATAGAGCAATTCTCCAACCTGATACCCAGTGAAATCATGTGAAATCTACACCTACACCAACCCCAGCCATAACTGCAATCACAGAGCAGGCCGAGAACCATTTAGCGAATAGCTATCAATCTCAAGGTGGATGAGTTTCATATGTCAGGGCCCTTCCAATCTGCCAACCACAGTGGTATTAAGGATGTCACTGCTGCCCTCCTTTCAGAGAAAGGTGAGTATATTTTATGCTTCCTTGACAAAGGGCACATGGCTTTGCTAGCATTACAGGTTTGCCCAAGATATAGGGACCATTTAACTGCACAAGTTAGCTTTGTGAATGCCCTGAGATAGACCACAAGCCACAATGATTCCATCCTCCTGTCGTCCAGTTCCTGAGTCTCCATATACACTGTATTATATAGATCAATACCCAGTAATGTGGCAGTTTATCATTCCATTTGCATTTAAATGAGTGCAACAAAAAAAAGAGTAGCTGCTAGGTGACAAAGAGCATCTACTGATCATGGGGCTCCTGTTTCCATCACACAACCCTAGTACATGTGGGCAATGTGCACCCAAAATGTGATAGAAAAGAAGAGTTACATATTTATCCACTGACTTATGAATCAAAGGCGAATGTAGGACAAGAGGAGTAGCATAAGCGAAGGAGAATTTAGCATTCAGATACCATTAACTTATTACTCAGCCCAACTGTTGGCTGCCATCTCATTAATGGTCTACAATGGAGAGCACTTTCTCCTTCAGGGGAGTAGAGTGGTCCAGGTATGCTTGCCTCATCTGTTATTTTCTGCTGTGTCCAGTGTTGCACTACCATGTCCTCAAAGATTGAGGGAAATTTGCCAATCAATATCAGGCAATCTGTTTAGTTGATCTGCCTGGTATGGTTGAGTAGCTAGCAGCACATGCAGGCCACAAATCTTGCAACTGTGCTTTGTGTTTGAGGTGAAGCTCCTGAATGCTAAGAATGAGTCCTGATTGATAGAGATTGTTAGTGGGTAAGTGATGGGCTGTGAATAAAAAGATCTTGTTCTGGTTGGCTACCAGTTACTAGTGGTGTTCCGCAGGGGTAGGTGTTGGGGCTGCTTCTTTTTACCTTGTACATTAACGATTTGGATGATGGAGTAAATGGTTTTGTGGCTAAGTTTGCGGATGACACCAAGATAGGTGGAGGAGTAGAGAGTATGGAGGAGACAGGAAGGTTGCAGAGAGACCTAGATAGTTTAGGAGAATGGGCAAGGAAATGGCAGATGAGATTCAATGTTGAGAAATGTGCAGTTGTACACTTTGGAAACAGAAATAAATGGGCAGATTATTATCTAGAAGGAGAGAAAATTCAAAGTACAGAAGTACAAAGGGACTTGGGGGTACTTGTGCAGGATACCTTAATGGTTAACCACTAGGTCAGATCAGTGGTAAAGAAAGCGAATGCTATGTTGGCATTCATTTCGAGAGGTATAAGGTATAAAAGTAAGGAAGTGTTGATGAGGCTCTACGGGGCACTAGTGAGGCCTCATTTGGAATACTGTGCACAGTTTTGGGCCCCATATCTTAGGAAAGATGTGCTGATGTTGGAGAGGGTTCAGAGGAGATTTACGAGGATGATTCCCAGAATGAAAGGGCTTACATATGATGAGCGTTTGTCGGCTCTTGGACTGTACTCACTGGAGTACAGAAGAATGAGAGGGGACCTCATAGAGACATTTAAAATGTTGAAAGGACTGGACAGAGTAGATGTGGTCAAGCTGTTTTCCTTGGTGGGTGAGTCCAGGACCAGAGGGCACAATCTTAGAATTTGAGGGTACAGGTTTAAAACAGAGATGAGGAGAAATTTCTTTAGCCAGAGGGTGGTGAATTTGTGGAATTCCTTGCCACATACAGCAGTGGAGGCCAGATCATTGGAGCTGTTTAAGGAAGAGATAGATAGATATCTAAATAGTCGGGGTATCAAGGGATATGGGGATAAGGCCGGAAATTGGGGTTAGGTTTTTTTTTCCCCCCCCCTCCCCCCCCCCCAATTTCTCATTTCTTTTTCTTTTTTCCTTTTCTTTGGAGCGGACTCGATGGGCCGAATGTCCTACTTCTGCTCCCTTGTCTTGTGGTCTTGTGATCATGTGATCACCTGAGAAGTGTCTGAGAATAGATATGATGATCCATTCACTAATCTTGATCACAACTGTGACGTGAATGAATTCTTGCATCTAGATATTTGGGCTTGATTCCTGGCACTGAATGCAACAGATCCCACATCCAATTGACTTTGCAACATGTGTCTTGAAAGCTTCCTGTCTCCTCCTTTCCTCATCTTAAGTATAATCAGAACATTCATGCTTCTTTTGCACCATTTATATCAAGGCCTCCAGCGCTGTCAGAAATCCAGGCATTCTGGAATGCTTCCTAGCAGAGAGTAAATTCCAGAATGCCTGCCACCATCTGCTATATCCACAGTGCACCTCCCTTTTATCAACCAATATGAATTTAGTGTGCTGTCTCTATCAGGAGCAACAAGCATGGGTTCATCCTGCATCAGTTTTGGAGGCTAAGCTATTTAGCTTGATATAGATGGCTAAACGAACTGAATGGACTCATAGTGAAATGGGAGTACTCTTTTTTTCTTGCTGAGTGTGAAAGAATTGACAAATTTAAGAGGAAATGTGGCAAATGTGAGTTCAAATCCTATTGTCACAATTTGAATCTGATTAAAAAATTGGAAACTATAAAGTTGGACACATAAGTGACAGGTTCTCTTTAGGGAAAAACAACTGACCTTTCTTGTACCCAACCTATGTGGACTCTAGTTCTAACTTGAAGTGACTGCCTTCTGAAGCTTCAGTTGCTCTAAACTCAGAAGGGTGCCCACCGCTATATCCTTAGGGGAACCAGAGATGGCAATAAATCACAGCCTTCTCTGAAAACAGTTTATATAATCTGGCAAAAATAAAACAGAGCACTAGTTCTGGATAAACTTGTTTGCAAGTTTTCTTCAAGAGATATTTAAAATTGAACTCCAAATATGCTGGTTTGAGGCAAATACCTTTGAGTCAATTCAGTAATGTGACAACACAGACTATGGGTCTAATGGAAAATTGAACCAAATTGAGAAAAAAAATTACTCTGTAATTATCTTATCATCTTAGTTAGTGGTATGCAGCATTCCTTTTAGCACACCTGAAGGCAATATGATGAGTCATTTTGCTTTGCAAGACCATTTGACATTTTGAATTATTTTCAATTCTTTTGTTCAAAATATTTCCGTGAGTAGAAATAATGTTTTCCCATTCTCTGCAATTTGACAGATATTTAATTATAACATGATACATAAAATAAAAATGTGTTAACAACATTACTCAAAATATCAAATACATTATCCATAATCAGTTCTTGGTGTCATAACACGTATTAGCCTTACATTATATTGAGGTAAGATGGGCAGTAGAAAATTGCCGCAAATTGTTGTTTTAGGAAAGTTAAAACCATTGTGGTCAGTAGTTAAAGTGAACTGTTTCTGTTTGATGTTTTTTTTAAATTTAGATAAGGAGTTTGGTTCTTTCTGGGAGTATTGTAATGCTGTACTCACTTAGAACATTAATAACTGTACATTTGGATGTTGTGTCAAACTTCTGAAATAAGTTATGAAATTCCAGTACAGATTTATGCACTATGGAGCTCCTCACTTTTTTCAAAGTAACCTGTAATCATGTTGATATGCTCAGCAATTCCACCAATGAACAAAGTTCTGGAAAAGAAGGCACTGGAGGTGCTTTCTATGAAAGATTGACTGCAAAATAAAAGACACTCAGTTATTATCTCATAACTCAGATATAATTAGAAATAATGGCATTCGTGCATTATATTTTTTAGAACAAATTTCAGTGAACACTTGAGTTTTCTTTTCTACTTTTGATCTTGGAAGCTTAGCTCAGAATCTCACCTGATGAAATCAAAGTTCTTTCCTGTGGAATTGCCAGGCATTAACTTTAATTTCTCACTTCCTGATGGGTCCAAGCCCAGTTACTGCATACCTGATTGCTCATAAATGCTTGAGAGTGTCAGGGTCAGTTGCTTGTCTTACATTTCCATCACTGGGTAAGAGGAAGGAATTGTCAAGGGGATTTGAGGGGATTTATTTATGCACAGAGAGTAGTTTACCTGGAACTTGCTGGCAGAGTAGGTAGTGGAATCAGATACAATCCCTAAGAGACATTCAGACAGGCACTTGAATAGACAAGGCATAAATGGATAGGAGCCTAATGCAGGCAAATAAGATAATGTAGATGGGCAAAAAAATCAGTATGGACATGAATAGGCCAAAGGTCCCATATCTGTGCTGGACAACTCTATGATTCTATCATTTTATGACACTTTACAGAAATCTAATATATTAAAAGGGACAACTGGGAGGTGGGGGTGATGTTTAAGGAGGGGAAGAGAAGCAGAGAGATTTAAGAAGTAAATTCAATATATGTGGCTCAGGAAACAAAAGGCATCAGAGCCAGTGGAATGGGGGGTACACATTAAACCAGAGTTGGAGGAATGGAGGATTCAGGGAATGGAGAGGGTTGGAGGTTTTCGGGCCGGGAATGATGAGGCTATGACAGGGTTTAAGCACAAGGAATTAAATGTGAGGAGTTCAAGGTCTAAGGACCAAACATATGTCAGGAAGTGGGTAGACAACCAAGATATGGAGTGCAGTAGTACAAACAGCATAGCTTTGGATGAGCTGAACATAGTGGACAGTGGATGATGATAGGTTGGGCAGAAGATATGGGAGTAAACAGTAGAAGTGAATTTTGAAATGGGTGAACAAGTAGGTTTGACAGAGGGACTGTATTGGTTAAATAGGAAACCATTCTGAGCTTGTGGGGAAGCTGTCTCCAATCTGTCAACTTCCAGACATTACTCAGTAGGATAAGGAATATGCAACCAAGTCACTCTCAAGTGGTGTGAGTAAAGCATCAAGTGGACCATAAACTGTGGCCCATAGAGCTTGTTCCTCTGCTGTAAATTCAATCTAAACTCACCTTTCACCTTCACGTTTGGTCAAGGCATTGAACATCCGCAGTGCCACATTATTGATTAAAACAATGTTTCTGAAGTTCTAGGGTTGAGGGATGCATAGAACATAGAACAGTACAGCACAGAAAAGGCCCTTTGGCGCACAATGTTGTGCCAACATAGCTAATCCCTCCTACCTACAGAATGCCCATATCCCTCTATTTTCCTCTCATTCATGTGCCCATCCAAGCCCTTTTTAAAAGCCCCCAATGAATTTGCCTCCATCACCCTATCAGACAACGTATTCCAGGCATCCACCACTCTCTGAATAAAAAACGTACCCCTCAAGTCTGTTCTGAACCTACTCCCTCTCACCTTAAATGCATGCCCTCTGGTATTGGATCTTTTAGATATTTTTGACACAGCAGGTCAAGAGGAATACAGTGCTATGAGAGATTAGTACATGAGGACAGGTGAGGGCTTCCTGTGTGTCTTTGCCATAAACAACTCTATATCATTTGAAGATATTCATCATTATAGAGAACAGATTAAAAGGGTAAAAGGCTCCGATGATGTCCCAATGATACTAGTAGGAAATAAACGTGATTTGTCTGCAAAAACAGGATCTAGCATGAAGTTATGGAATTCCATTCATTGAAACACCAGCAAAAATGAGACAGGGTGTTGATGATGCCTTCTACACAGTAGTTCATGGAATCCGGAAGCACAAAGAGAAAATGAGTAAAGATGGAAAAAGGAAGAAAAATGAAACCAAGAAAAAGTGTTTAGTCATGTGAATAGGATTTACTGTGGAAGATGTTGGCTGGAAAAATAAAACCTGATTATTTTTTTATTTGGATGCATATGTCCAAAATGTAACAATCCACTTCCACACAATTAGGATCACATTATATATTTCATACCTCTGTGAAACTAATCCTTACTAAATAAAATGTAAATGGAATTGCTAGATCTATTTTCAATTAAAGAAATGATAAATGTTCAGATCCTATTAGCAAACTACTTTCATTAAAAAAATGTACTATATTTTGGTAACATAATAATTGTACCACAATGCCTCATTAATATTGTAACCAAAATATAAGTTCTCAGATCATCAGTTTTATTTTTCTTTGGACGACTGATTTGAGAAATTCATACTGCTTTAATTAAAGGCATTCTTTGTTTACATTTGGATTTAATTATGGTTGGAATATTATTTTACTTCCTTCTCTAAAATTTAGGCTTTGGTAATTTGATTGTTTTGTACTTGATTAATATATTGTAATAAAAGCCATGTCACAGAGATGGTTTGAAGAACCATTATAATTCTTCTTCTAAAACTGACCTCTCACCCCAGCCTTCCAGAACTATTTGAAAAGATCTTTTAAAATAATGTAATGGAAATACTATCTTCCACATTTTTAAAACCAACTCTCAATATACAGTAAAACTATGATAATCTGCATCTCGAGACTCTGGTGGTACTGAACTGGCAGATTTTCTGGACTCACAGTTTCAGTTAACACATGCTTCCTCTGCTCCTTTCTCTCTCCTTCTGGATCCTCCCACACTTGTCAAGGAGTTTCATTCCCTGTCCCCCACCAGGTTTCATCTGCCCAATATCCCTCCCTAAACAAGTTCCAATTACCTTCCTTACTTATCAGATTCTACATCTGCAGCATCTTGTTTCCACTTATCACCTTCCAGCCCCTGTGTCTACCTCAACCATCCCCTCCTCCACTTGGATCCACCTGCCAATCATCTTCCCCCTCACCTGGTTACACCTATCATCTACCAGCTTCTGTCTCATACCTCCTTCTTACCTCTTTATGCTGGCAATCTCCCCTCTGCACTCTCAGTACTAATGCAGGATCTCAACCCAAAACGTCTACTATCTCCTTGCCTCCACAGATGCTGTTCAACCCACTGAGTTCCTCCAGTAGTTTGTTTTTTGTCCAGATTTGGCTATCACTTCTATTAATACCCCAACATGCTTTTAATTTAACTTTTTTTTAGATGTTGCACAGTAGTATAATTAACTTTCTAGTAAATGTGGTGAGCTTAAATGGAGTATGGAAACCAGAGACACCAATGTGTTTACAGGGAGTGTGGGAGACATTGCTCCTATGTGTTGAAAGGGAGTACAGGAAACAGCCTCCCAGTGAGTTTAAGGAGAGCGCATGAAAAAGCGCCCAGGTGAGTTTCAAAAGAGAATGGGAAACAAGGCCCTGTTAAGCCAGATGCAAACTATCAGGATTTCCAAAAAAATGGGATTGTGGATTATCATAGTTTTACAGTAAGCCTTAAATCTCTGTTGGTTCCATGTACTAGTTAAATGTACTGATGCTAATAATTCATAATGAATACAGAAAGCTATAAATAAGCTGCTCCGAAGTTACTCTGAATACATTTACAGATGGCTTATTTTTTTGAACTGCTGCAATTCTTAAAGAGAGGTTTAAATTGCAGTACTTATTCCAAATGATCTTTACCATCGTAAAGCCTCGGCCAAACTTGCTTTCAAATCCCCAGTGGAAAGTGGTTGGAACAATGCAATTGGTGACGATGATGGTCAGTCTGGACTTAATCATTTCATCACAGAAGAGGAGAAAAATGGCATTGTACTTTCCCAGAACTAATCCCTGTGCATTTACCAAACAAAGGCACAGATGGCAGACTTAAGAAATAGTTGCACAATTGTAACTTCAATAGTTCAAAAAAGTTCCTGTTGCTCAAATGTGTGCACAAGCATTTCATTACAAAATAAATAGGACAAGCGATGCCTGGTCTATAAATATGTGGCTATACAGCTTAGCAATTACAGATTTTTGACATTTGTTGGGATTTTGCAGAGAATTGTGCATACAAAAAAATACTTCAATCTTCATTCACAGCTTATCAGGCACAGAAACACACCATTTGGCCCAATGTGTATTCTCCATTTAAGCTTTCTCCTATTTTCACTCAGATAAAACTCGAAGTGTGACACCCCCTATTCCCTTCTCCCTCATGTGCTTGTCCACCCTCCCTTTAAAGGCTACTACTAACTTCTGCCATTCTAAGTGACAGGGTGTTCCATGTTCTCACCACTTTTTATGTGAAGGAGTCTCATGCTAATCTCTATTAGAGTTCTTGGTTACTATCATGTTAATGGCTTCCTCCTCACAAGTGGAAATATTCCCTCTGTATCCACCCTATCAAAATCTTTCATCATTTTAAAGGAATACATTTACAGATGGCTTATTTTTTTGATTTGCTGCAATTCTTAAAGAGAGGTTTAAATTGCAGTACTTATAAGAAGTACCTCAAATTTGTTTTTTTTTAAGAGAAAAGAGACCCTGTCTGCTCATACTTTTCTAATATGTATACCCTCACAATTTTGGTATCCTTATATATCTTTTTTACACTCATTCCATTGGCTCTATATCCTTCTTATATTATGATGACCAGAAATGTGCTCAGAACACCAACTGTGGCCTAAACAAGGCTTCGATAGAGTTCTAATGTAAATTCCCTACTTTTCAATTCTACCCTTCTAGAAATATATCCTAATGCTTTTTAATAGTCTTGCTAGCCTGTTGCACAGCTTATAGTGATTAGTGTATTTGTACTCCCAGATCCCTTTGTTCCTCTTCCCAACCTGGACTCACATCTTCCAAGTAATAAATGACTTATTTATCCTTCCTAGCAAAATATACCACCTAGTAGTTATCTGTGTTGTAATGCCTTTGTCAATTATTTGCTCATTCTGCTATGTCCTTTTTAGTATGTTGCTAATTTCCTTAGTCTTGACCATTCTCCTCTGTTTGGTATCATCCATAAATTAATAAATTGTATTCTTAATTCCAAAGTCTAACTAATAACTGTGAACATCAGTGGGTCCAGTAATGATCTGTGTGAACATCACTTCCTTCTTTTTTCAGTAGGGAATCGTTACCCTTTACTCCCACCCTTTGCTTTCTGTCCTGAAGCCAGCTGGTGTTCTATTCTGCTACTGTCCCCTGACTCCACATAGACTGACCTTATTTATTAGTTCACTATGGGAACCTAATCAAAACTATTTGGAAGTCCAGATAAATGACATATCTCTTACCTCTTCAAAAAGTTCAATAAAGTGTATTTGAAATTCATGCGGCCTGTTTAGCTCCTGTCTATGCTTTTCATTTGATGTTCCAGTCTGTCCTTCAGTAGATCCCATTATTTTTTCCTATCACTGATGTTAAGATACTGGTATGTAATTCCCTGGACATCTTACTCCCCTTCTTAAGTATGGCTAATACATTAGCTGTCTGCCAGATCTCTAGCACTACATCTTTTTCTTGTGATTTTTTTAAAAGTATGTGCAGTAATGCTTCTGCTATCTGCTCTTAAAGGTTTCAATTCTTTTAAAAAATATACATATAATCCACCTGGATCAGGGGTTTCATCATTCATTAATAAATCCCCTTAATCTATTTTAAATGCACATTGTATGAACTATCTCAGTGTCTAATGTCATTTTCAGTTGCTCTATGTCTCTGGTAAATACTGATGTGAAATAACGATTTAGTATATCTCCCATTACCTGTGATATTAGTCATGTCTATTACTAAATTGCTATATTCCCATGCCAACTTTCCAGGGAAGCACATACATGTTTAATTTGTTTTTTTTCATTTAGGAGGACTAGTTTGGTCCTGCACTCTATGGAGTATTGCTTTAAATGTTTTCCAATGTTGTTCTACATCACTGTATGCCAATATTGTTCCCTATTCTACCATACAAATTCTATTATCAGTCCTTCAAAATCAATTTTCTCTGCCCCATTAACTTGATTTTCATCATACCTTTGTCCTTCACTATTATCATGTTATTGCGAATTATATTGTGGTACTCTCCTGCTTTAGCTTCACTTATCTGGTGTATTCTCCATCACTAGCTCCAATAGTGAATCCCCCCTTGGATCTTTTTTATATTGGTTTAGAAAGAAGTCATGGACACATTGCAGAAACTCTTCATTTATCCTTTTTACCTACCTCTTTGGTCTAAATATTAATGGGTAGTTGAAATCCTCTGTGATTATGCTTGTTACCTCTTTCCCCAATTTTTCTGCTTATTTCTTCCTCCAGCTCGGTCCCACATGGTCATTAGGCAACGTCTATTGGTATGATTCATCCTTTGTGTATTTATCTCAATCTAAATGAATTCTATTTTTGTCTTCCTTATAACTGAGACCTTTTTCCTACATGTTCTGCTACTTCTTCTTTTCTCCTCTGAGTCTTTTCTAAATATGTTCCATCCTGCAAGATTTACTTCCCAGTCAAGGCTCAATAATTCCTTTTATGCCTGGTTCTTCCCAATGCATATCATCTCCACCTCCCCATTTTGCCCAATTTAAAACTTTTGTCACATCTCTATTTACCTTTTCCACTAAAATGCAGTCCCTTTCTATTCAAGTGGAGCCATTGCATCTGGTCAGCTCCTTCCCAACTCAGTCTCATGGAGAGGAATCTCTTTCCCCACACTAGCCCCTAACCTGTGTGTCTGTGAAAGTGACAGTGCATCAATACAATTTCACATTATAAACTTGCCTCTGCATGATGAGAACCATGAACTCCCAGAAACGTAATAGGTATCAAAGTATTGAATACTAATGAGGAGGCAGAAATTTGTCCTCATTCGCTTATACTAAGCATGCAATATAGTGTGGCTTTGTATTGTACTCCAGTTTGGTAGCTGAATACCTGGCACAGCCACTACTACATTCCATATTTAGCACAACTAACCAAATGCAAATATCTAAACAATCATTTTTAAGTAGGTAACATATACTTATCAGTCATTTCGAACATTTAAAAAGTCTTCGGTTAAGCACCACATAAAAAGTTATTTGAAGGAGCATGGGAACAGAATCCCAGTGAGCTTAAAAGGACCATGGGAGCTAAAGCCCTGCTGAGTTTGGAAGGAGTATCGGAAACAGAACTGCAATAAATGTAAAAGGAGTGTGGAACAGAGAGTCCTGGTGAGTTTAAACAAGCATTTGGTTTAAACAAAAGAGCTGAGAAAATAAAATAAGTCCCTTCAGGGTAAGTAAAACATTTAGTAATCTAATTGTAATAGTAATTTGGATATTTTTTATCTGTTATTGGAGTTAATCTAATAAATAAGGTCATGCCAGTGCACTTCAAACCCATGGAATGCACAGTCCTGTGCCATTTGAGAACTCCGGGATGCTTCCCCGTATCCTGGATGTCAACGGGTGCATTAAATGTAGTCAACTGGAAGAGCTTCATCACCGGGTTTTGGAGCATGAGCAGCAGCTGACATTACTACAGGCCATCCGAGGCTGAGTGTTCCATGAATAACATATTTTAGGAGGTGAGACTGTGCACAGAGAGGGAATGGCTGACTGCCAGACACACAAAAAAAATGGTAGGGAAGAGGTGGCCCCTGAGGACTGTAACTGGACCAAGAATATGGCATCATAGGCCATATTGTCAGGCTTGAAATGCAAACTCTGTTTCTCTGTTTCCATTTAGATAAGACTTGATCTGCTGAATATTTCCAGTGTTTTCTACTTTTAGCCAGTTCTGAGATAAAGTAATCCACCTGTAATTTTAACTCAGTCTTTCTCTACTTACAGTTACTACTTGACCTTCTGGATATTTCCAGCATTATTTCATGTTTACAACAACTACTGCTTTCTACATCTCACAGTTCCAGTATTGTTTTTACTCCCTCTATTTACACTCCTCCAGAATGATCAGCTGCGATTTACAAATATTCATCACACTCTCCTCATTGGAACCATAGCAGTAGTGCCATTGGACTATCATGGTCTGCACACTATCACAAGCACTCCCCCTGCTTTCTCTAACCCTTCCCCTCTCAGCAACTTAAAACACACTTGGTTTCTCACTTTTCTAGTTCTGTGGCAGAGGCATCAAACTGAAATGTTAACTCTATTTCTTTCTTTACGGTTGCTGCATACCTTTTGAATATTTTCAGTACCTCCTGTTTTCATTTTAGTCTTGCATAGTGGTGGGAAACCTGTGCAAACTGTGTTAGAGTGATGCACCATTCCTTATTACCATCAAAGTGTAGAAATTTCACCTGCTAGCTCTTGCTCCACCCCATCCCTCCTGTTTTTTATACAGGCTATCTCCCCTCAGCTAGGTATGGCAACTGCTCTGCCTGTGACCACAAGAAACTGTAGAGAGTTGTGGACACAGTTCAGCACATCACGGAAACCAGCCTCCCCTCCATGAACTCTGTCTATACTTCTTGCTGCCTCAGCCAGCATAATCAAAGGCCCCACCCATCGGGGACATTCTCTCTTTTTCCCTCTCCCATTGGGCAGAAGACACAAAAACCTCAGAGCACGTACCACTAGGCTCAATGACAGCTTCTATTTTGCTGTTGTAAGACTATTGAATAGTTCCCTAGTATGATAAGATGGACTCTTGACCTCACAATCTACCTCATTATCACTTTGCACCTTATTGTCTAACTGCACTGTGCCTTCTCTGTAGATGTTACACTTTATTATGCATTCTGTTATTGATTTACCTTGTATTGCCTCAATGTACTGTGTACTGAATTGATCTGTATGAACAGTATGCAAGACAAGTTTTTCACTGTACATTGGTACATGTGACAAAAGTAAGATAGGACAGGATATCTTTATTAGTCATATGTACATTGAAACACACAGTGAAATGCATCTTTGGCGTAGAGTGTTCTGGGAGCAGCCCACAAGTGTCGCCACGCTTCCGTCGCCAATATAGCATGCCCACAACTTCCTAACCTGTACGTCTTTGGAACGTGGGAGGAAACCAGAGCACCTGGAGGAAACCCATGCAGACACGCAGACCACGCAGACCACGCAGACCAATTCTAATTCCAATTCCCCTCTTTCTTTCCAGTCCAGATGAAGAGTTTCAACCTGAAACGTTGACTGTCCATTTCCCTCCATAGATGCTGCCTGACCTGTTGAGTTCCTCCAGCGCCTTTGTCTGTTGCTCTAGATTTCCAGCATCTGCAGTCGCCTGTGTCTCAATTTCCAGGCTAAACTGTTTGATGAAAAGCCATCAACCTGAAACATTTACCCTGTTGTCCGTTCACAGATTCTATTTGACCTGCTAGATATTGCCAGAATTTTATTTTCATTATACTTAATTTTGAATGTTACTGCGCAATACATGGATGGAATCTAATATTATTCCTGCTGCATTCATTCACCAGCACATTTAGACTGTCTAGTCTGATGTTTCTTTTTGCATGTTTTATTTAATTTGCTTTAATTGTCTTCTTGTTTAAAAAGAAGGAAGAATTTTTTTTCAGGTTGTTATATTTTCTATTAAGTTGGTCTGTCTATTCCCTAGTCTTTACCCTGGTAATATAAGCTTTTGCTCAGCTGTCATTGTTGGTTGCAACAGTGTTCCAGTAACTGACGCCAAGTTGTAAATCCCCTGATTTTATTGTGAATATCTTTCCTCATGCACCAATACAGTGAAAGTGCTGGAAAAGCACCCCAGACTTAACACCATGTAGACACTTTGGGTGGTACAACCATGCTGATCTCACAGGATACTACTGATTGGAAAACATTCTGGATGTCCTATAACAGACAGGGAGAAGGCTGAGTAATCAGGTGTCAGCAGCCAATGATACTCTGGTCTCCACCATCGTACTCTGGGCATTGCCTGACATGGTCATAAAGGGCAGCAAAATTCATTTGATCAACATTGTTATTTCCTGTTGCTCATTCTATATGGACTGCACTGTGGTGCTCAAGAGTCTCATTTGCATTTTGAGGTTTCCTTCTAATTTAAATTTCAACGTAACTTGGAAGCTAAATGAACCAAGCACACAGCTTGCACATTTGCCCGATGTCAGTACAGGCAAGACACAGATGTAAATTTATATTAGAAAGTGTCGGAGGTGAGAAATCTCAATGAGGACAATGGATAATTTTGAATGTTTTTCTTTTCATCCAAGCTACCCACTAGTTTGAATAAGATCTCTTTTGGTAACCAAATGGAAGGAGAAAGGATGATGGTGCAAGACAAAATGGGGTAGTACTTGGACAAGTATTACTGAAGCATGCAAAATTCTTAATTGACAACATAGTGGATGAAGAGTTAATGTTTTCCCTGGATAGGAGTGTCTAGAATCTATGAAGTACATTAAGGATGCTTGATAAGCTGAAGGGACAGTAGGGAGGGTGTCTCTGATATGATTAAACAGGGGTAAAGAGCTTCTTTTGTCTTCTTTCCAGTTTTGACAAAGGATATTCAATTTGAAATGTTAACTCTGTTTCTTTTCCCACAGGTGCAGCTTTACCTGCAGAGTATTTCCCAGCATTTTCTGTTCTTATTTTAGATTTCCAACATCTGCAGTTTTTGTTTTGATTTTCACCAAATTATTTGCTGCAATCAGGACTAGAATGACTGAACAATTAAACATGTATGCACTAATCAGAAGGACACCAGCACCGTTTTTCATCACAAAAATGTTTTAAGGAAATCCTGACTAATATACAAGAGTATCAGTGGACGCTATCTATAAATAGTTGCAGAACACAAACAATGAGACTTCCTACAAGAGGCTGAAATGAAACAGGCATTGGTAACTGGTAATTTGTAATTGGTTTACTGTTGTCACATATACTGAGGTAGAGTGAAAACTTTGTTTTGCGTGTACTGACCACGTCAGTATATCAAAGTAGTACAAGGGAAAAGCAATAGTGTTACAGTCATAGAGACAGTGCAGTGCAGGCAGACAATAAGGTGCAGGGCCATGACCAGGTAGATTGTAAAGTCAAGAGTCCATCTTATCATACAAGAAGTCCATTCAATAGTCTTATAACAACTGGGTAGAAGCTGTAGCCTTTAGTTTTGAATGGAAACCTGTTTGGGAGACAGGAGTGAGAACACACTCAGATTGGCAGGTTATAGCAAATGGTGTGTTCTGAGACCTCAACTTCATCATTTCTTTAAAAATGACTTGGATACAGGAATAGGAAGTTGTATATCCAGGGTAATAGACGTCACAAAATTGGGAGCTTAAATGAAAGTAGTAAATTGTGAAGAAGCATTAAGCACAAATTATGAAGAGTAAGTAGATGGCTGCAATCAATAATGGAGCAATAATCCCATTGGTATTGATATTGGTATTGGTTTATTATTATCACTTGCACCGAGGTACAGTGAAAAATTTGCTTTGCATACCATTTGTACAGATCAATTCATTAAGGTACTGTGTAAAAGTACAGGGTAAAAACTCAGCCAACTCCATCATGGTACAATCCTCCCCGCTATCGAGGACATCTTCAAGAGGCGGTGCCTCAAGAAGGTGGCATCCATCACCAAGGACCTTCACCACCCAGGACATGCCCTCTTCACGTTACTACCATCAGGGAGGAGGTACAGGAGCCTGAAGACCCACACTCTATGTTTCAGGAACAGCTTCTTCCCCTCCGCCATTGGATTTCTGAACTTTTGCACTATCTACTTACTGTTGTAACTTATACTAATTTTTATGTCTCTATGTCTTGCACTGTACTGTTGCTGCAAAACAGCAAATTTCACAACATATGTCCGTGATAATAAGCCTGATTCTGATTCTGATTCAAAATTAACAGAGGCAAATACACTGAGGGTTGAAGTTTCTGCTCCCCATCCACATTTGAATTTCACCTCAATGGTGCTGATGAGAATAGAGCAGGAACAGTATCTGTGCCTCTTCCTGGTACCAGTGGATGAGACGTCTGCTGCATTTTGACACAGCCACCTGTTCTATCAAGCATATCACTCTGAACAATGAAACACTGTAATAAGTAGATGCCATGACTTGCTGGAAATCTACTGAGAGCAAGGCAGTGGCTCAACTGGTTACTTTTCTGCACAGTTTACGAGCTGAATTTGCATACCAAAGTAAGCCATCCAGTTCTGCCTGAATGCACTAAGTTTCTTTCCCTGTCAGTAAATGGAAACTTAAGAACCTAGCATACTTGGCTGCTGAAAACAAGGCAATCACTTTTATTGAAAAAACAAGTCAGATGCATACAAACAGTGAAGAAGTGTGCGTGATGTGTGTGACCTTGCCCTGTTTCCTTGGCTTGTCACTGCACACTCCGTTCCTGGGCAACTCATCGAAACAGGAGCAGCCATCTCTGAATCCCTGGCAGCACAAGCAGAAGCAGGAGCTGATGATGTTGCCACACTTGGTGTTGGTACCATGATAACATTTATTACAAAATGCTGGAAGAACTCAGTGGGCCAGGAGAGGAATGGACAATCAACGTTTCGGGTCGAGACCCTTCATCTGGACTATCAGATCTGTGCTGGCCAGATCCACATTTACTTTTCAAAAAAAAAGAAATAGGAGGGCAGTGACAAATTTCTTTATATAAAGGCAACTGATTCCCATCTCTGGTGACGGTTTGATAACTGTCTCCATTTTACAACTGAAGGACAGAGGCATATTTGTAAATGGTTATGTATGTAAATCAGGAAGTCAGAGGACACAATGACAACATTATGTAGCCCAATTTGCAATATGAGTCCCTTCTTACTTAGTGACAGAGTGAGAAGCAGAATTTAAAAAAAGCATACAATACAGAGGCCCCCAAGTTTAAAAGGAGCTCAGAAAAGAGAGGCCTTCAGGATCGTGGGAGACAGAGATCCTGTGGGTTTGGAGACAGTGCAGGAGGCAGAGGCCCCTGAGTTTAAATGCAGTGTGGGAGATAGGGGCCACTTGGGTTTAGGGACAGTGCAGGAGAGTGGAGCCCATGAGTTTAAGGTCATTGTATATGCTGAACGATGAGGGCAGCTGAGTGAAATTCTCCCACCACAGGATGAATCTCCCTCCATGGGAGAGAAAGTTGTGTGCCAGGACCCACCTGCCAGGCCACTGAGCACCAGGAAACCATAATCATATCAACATCAGACAGTACCAGGTAGCTGGCTGAAACTTCTCCTTAGGTTTTCTGGAGAAGGTATGTGGGTTCTGGGCAAAGAGGCTTTCAGGTTTGGGGAGTGATAAGGGTCTATTTTTTGCTCAGAACAGCTGCTGGAGATTGCTAGGGTGAAAAGGGGACTTGAGTGGGAAATGACCAAGGAAGGGAGAGGGAGCTGAAACGGAGGAGTACTGATGGACATGGAGACAGAGGGAGGCAGTGAAAAAAAGGGTCAGAGGCTGTGAGAACTGATGGAGGGAAGGGATCAGATTGGGAGCTGCAAAAGGTAATGGTCAAGGAGAAGGTTATGTAAGTTATGTAAACATATTGCGTAATGCACTTGATAAATAACTGAGTTGAACATTGTGTATCAGTGTTCACAGGTCAGAGAGGTTCTCTGTGTGTGTGTGTGTGTGTGTGTGTGTGTGTGTGTGTGTGTGTGTGTGTGTGTGCGCGCGCACTTATGTGCATTCATGGGGATGTCCACACATGTGTGTGCATATGTGTGCACTAATTCTGTGCAGTACAGCCTGGTCTCCATCCATCTTGCCACAGGATCAATATCTCATTCTGTAAAACCCGTATCTCAGCAGCTAACCCGTCTGGTAGCTGCTGAAATACGGCCATTTCACACGCAGGTAAGTCATACTCAATCACAAGAGACTGCCTAAAATGAAGAGATTTAGAATTAACCCCATTTGGAAACTCCTGTGTCCTGTTTTTGTCATTGTAGTTGGAACTTACCAGTGCTCTGGCAGTAACCAAGCCTGCCTTAAGATATGATGCAAATGCTGTCAAGAATGGGAATAATTTTTTTAAACATTTTAAAAATAATCAGTGATGTGCCTTTAAGTGAAGCTTTCTTAACTTGTGACTCTGTGAAATGCCATGGCTGCAAAAGAAACAGCAGAAAGCAAGCTCTGCATGTTCATCCTATAAGGCAAAATCTAACAGCATAAATGGCAGTTATGCTTCACCCCCGGACGAGCTCAACACCTTTTATGCATGCTTTGAAAGGGAGAATAACACTACACCTGTGCAAATCCCCACAGCATCCAATAACCCTGTGATCTCTGTCTCAGAGGCCAATGTCTGAACACCCTTCAAGAGGGTGAACCTTCACAAGGCATCAGGCCCTGACTGTGAACCTGGCTGGATACTGAAAATCTGTGCCAACCAACTGGCTGGAGGACATCTTCAACCTCTCACTGCTGCAGTCAGAGGTTCCCATCTGCTTCAAAAGGGTAGCAATCACTCTGGTGCCCAAAAAGGGCAGGTTGAACTGCCTCAACAACTATCGCTTGGTAGCACTCACATCTACTGTGATGGAGTGCTTCAAGAGGTTGGTTATGACTAGAACTTCTGGCTGAGCAAGGGCCTGGACACACTGCAATTCACCTACCACCACAACAGGTCTACAGCAGATGCAATCTTACTGGCTCTCCGCTCTGCTTTGGAGCACCTAGGCAACCAGAAGACATATATCAGGCTACTATTCATCAATTACAGCTCAGCATTCAACACCATCATTCTCTCAGTCCTAACAACCAAGCTTCAAAACCTGGACCTCTGTACCTCCTTCTGCAACTGGATCCTCAACTTCCTTATAGGGAGACCACAGTCAGTGCGGATCAGTAGTAACATCTCCTCCTCACTGACAATCAATGTGTGCACTTCAAGGATGCATGCTTAACACACTGCTCTACTCTCTCTACACTCAAGACTGTGTGGCTAAGCACAGCTTAAACGCCATCTATAAAGTTGCCAATAACACCACTGTTGCTGGTAGGATCTCAGAAGGCGATCACACGCACACACACAGACACACACACACACACACACAGACACACACACAGACACACACACACACACGCACACACACACAGACACACACACACACACACACGCACACACACACACACACACACACGCACACAGACACAGACATACACACACAGACACAGACACACACACACACACACACACACAGACACACACACACACACACACACACACACACACACACACACAGAGTAACTAAAAACTAATTTGTTTTTTCTCTTTCCCAGTTCTGAGGAAGGGTCTTCAACCTGAATCGTTAACTCTGTTTCTCTTTTCACAGAAACTGCCTGACCTGCTGAGCATTTCCAAAACTGTGTTTTTATTTCAGATTTCAAACATTTGCAGTTTTTTGGTTTCCAAGTTTTTCAAAGGATGTGTTCAATACGTCAAACTTATGCATTCAAGCAGGAAAGAGAAAACAAAACATGTAAGATCTTTAATTTGGATTAGAGTAAGAAAGGCCTTTCAAATTAGACTAAATCTATTTATTCTCCTTGCAACAACACATACTTATTCCTCCATGCCCTGTTCCCAATATGAACTATTTACTGTAACGAAGAGACAATTTGATCACCTTGATAGCATGTTTACCTTGATAGCCTGTACTGATGCTGTAACTGACATTTATAATGGCAAACTAAAAGTTATTAAGGACTGATTATATTGAAACAAATTCAATTGATAGGAATACTTAAGGTGCTGTATGTAAAATTAGATAAAGGAGCAAAAGATTACTCAATAAATACAGAAAATTGTTCCAACATCAGTTAAAATTAATTGGAAATCAAAATGAAATGTTTGGTGGCTGTTTGTATGAAAAGTAAAATGTCACTGTAAATTGGGAAATGGAAGGGAGTAAGCGACACAGGTAAACAACAAGCACAGTGGAAGAGAAACAGAGTCAGCGTTTCAGGTCGAGCACATTCGCTCCGTCTGCCAGAACAGCCAGGATCTCCGGTGGCCAGCCATTTTAATTCCACTTCCCATTCCCACATTGACATGTTTGTCCACGGCCTCCTCTACTGCCAAGTTGAGGCTGAAATAGCAGATTAGAGGAACAACACCTCATATTCCATCTTGGTAGTCTCCAACCTAACAGCATCAACATCAATTTCTCTAACTTCCAGTAACCACTCCCCCTGTGGTCGGTGCATTGGTTTTAATTTTCCAAAATTCCTTAGATTCAAGGAAGATTCCATTAGATGGGAAAATAACAAATCTAACTCCTTTATTCAGAAGGGAAGGGAGACAGAAAGCAAGGAACTACAGGACAGTTAACAACATCTGTCATTGGGAAAATGTTGGAAGCTATTATTAAAGTTGTTATTGCAAAATTCAATAGTAAAATTCAAGGTAACCAGACAAAGTCAACATGGTTTTGTGAAAGGGAAATTATGTTTGCTCAATTAATTGGAGTTCTTTGAAGAAGTAACATGTGGTGTGCATAAAAGGAAAACAGTGGATATACAATGTACATGTGACTAATAAAGATATTTATTTAGATTTCCAGAAGGTATTTGATAAGATGACACATCAAATGTTATTGGGTAAAATAACAGGATGATATCGTATTAGTGTGGATAGAAGACCGGCTGGCTAACAGGAGGTAGGGAGTAAGCATAAATGGGTATTTTCTTGTTGGCAAGTTGTGACGAGAAGTGTCCTACAGGCCTCAACTTTTTGCAATTTATGTAAATACTTTGGAAGAAGGCACTGAAGTTATGGTTGCTAAATTTGCTGATGATACAAAATAGGTAGGAAAGTAGGTTGTGAAGAGAAATAAAGGAGGCTGGAAAGGGATATGGATATGTTAATCGAGTCAGCAAAGATCTGACTCAAATGTGCACAGTATTGATCTCCTTATTTAAAGAAGGATGTTAATGCATTGGAAGCAGTTCAGGAAAAGTTAACAAGATTAATATCTAGAATGGGCTGGTTATCCAATGGGGAAAGGCTGGATAGGCCAGACTTATATCTGCTAGAGTTTAGGACAGGATATCAGACGGGATTTGTTGGAAACATAGGAGGTCCTGAGAGATCTTGACAGGATGGATGTGAGGACAATATTACTTCTTGCGGGAGAATCTAGAACTAAGTGTCACTTTTAAAAATAAGGAGTAACCCATCTAAGATAACAACGAGATGGATCGTTTTCTCTCAAAGAGTAAGGAGCCTTTGGGATTTTCTTCCTCAAAGGGCAATGGAAGCAGAGTCTTAGGGCAGAGGTAGATGGATACTTGATCAGCAAGAGGGTGAAAGAATACCACGAGTAGTGAGAAGGTGCAGTTGAAGTTACATCATATCAGCCAAAGCAGACTTGAGGTTCTGAGTGACCTCCTCCTAGCCCTAGTTTATCTTTCATATATTTCTATGCAAAAATATAACAAAGCAATTTTGTACTTTGCTAATATCACAGACTTTTTAAAAATTACATTCTGACATTGCGACAGAGATGCAAGGGACTATAGATCTTGGAATCTGGAGCAAAGAAAAAAAACAGCTGGAGGAACTTAGCAGGTCAAGCAGCATCTGTGAAGGCAATGGGATGATCAATGCTTTGGGTGGTGACCCTGCATCAGGACTGAGAGTGCAGAGGGAAGATGGTCCAGTATAAAAAGGTGACAGTGAGGGATGAGACAGGGGCTGGTAGGCAATAGGTAGACCTAGATAAAGGAGGAATGATGGACAGATGGGACCAGATGGAGGAGGGGATAGGGAGCGTAGGCCAAGGGAGAAGAATCCCAGGCGGACTGGTGTGTAGCTGATGGACAGATGGAAATGGGAAAGGTAAACACAGGGAAAGAGAGCCTAGGTGGACCAATAGGAGTTGGAAAGGAACACAGGGTGAGTGGGTTACCTGAAATTGGAAAATTCAATGTTCATACCATTGGGTTGTAGCTACTCAAGTGGAATATGAGGTGTTGTTTTGAGTTTGCACTTGTGTGGTAGAGAAGAAGGCTGAGGGCAGACAGGTTATTGTGTGGGAATGGGAAGGGGAGTTGAAATGACCTGCAACCAGAAGCTCAAGATGGCTGTTGCAGAGAGAGCACAGGTGCTCTGCAAAATGGTTGCCTAGTCGATGCTTGATCTCACCGATGTAAAGGAGGCCACATCGTGAGCACCAAATGCAATTGATCAAGTTGGAGGATGCGCACGTGAGTATCTGCCTAACTTGGAAGGGCTGTTTAGGTGGTGATGGTGCAAGGGAGGTGATGTTGGGACAAGTGTTGCACCTTCTATGGTCACAAGGGAAAGTGCTAGGAAGTGGTGGTTGGGGAGTGATGAACAGACCAGGAGGTCATGGAGAGCATTGCCCTTTGGAAAGCATAAAGGCAAGCAAATGGGAAGATGTAACTGGTGGTGGGATCCCATCACAGCTGGCAGAAATGGTGAAGGATGATATGCTTGATACAGGCGATAGTGGTGTAAAAGGTGAGGACCAAGGGAGCTCTATCTCTGTTTTAACTGGTAGGAAACAGGATGAGAGCAGATGTCCGAAAATGAAAGAGATGCAGGTGAGGGCACGATCAAACCTACATCTGGGACACCTCTTGTGCACTCCACCATTTTGACAAGTTCTACTTTCCTGATCCACACTGGTGCCCTCCACCATTTAGAAGTTTTCAAAATGGTGGAGGGCACAAAAGATGTCCTTGACGTAAGTGGGAGGGACTGGACAAGGGGAGAGAGCATAGAGTCAAGGTATGAGGAGTTAAGTTTGATAGGGCAAGAGCAAGCAGAAACACTGTCTCTACCAGGACAGTCCTATTCATGGATCTTGGTTAAGAGAGAGAAGTGGCAGTGTGGGATTGGGGTTTTATCAGGTTGGAGGCTGTGAAGTGGAGACCTCCTGAGGTGATGCGATCTGTAATGGTCCAGGAGACAGTGGTGGGATCATGGTCTGGGGGAGGTATGAGGATGTATCCAAGAGCTATCATCCACCCTGTCTTCTGACGTCATCTGTCTTTGTGGAATGTTTTCAAGTGTGAAGGATATTTTTGTACATGTGTGGGTGAATGCAGGTATAGATGAAAGATAAAATACAATGAGGAAACAATACATGAAAAATTAAGAAAATCATTCTACATTCAGGAACTAAAATTAAACTGTGTCATTGATTTTGATTCCTTGAGGCATCAAGCTAAAAGTTAATCCGGCAGATGCAGTGTAAATGGATGGTAGCAGAGATAAATGGCCTTTGTGCATCTACTGTTAGGTTCCTACATCAATGCCTCATTCAGGTCATACAACCTGGTATTGTGGTCCTGCCTGTGAAACTGACACCATTAAAACTGAATGGTTGGTCCACTTGCTCCTCTGACTAGGTATCCACAAGATTAACTTTGGAGTCATTTAATATTTCATCATTTCACTCTTAGTGACAAAAATGGAAGATTTTACTTTGTATGAGTGGTGAAGATAACAATGAAAGCTATTATAATATTAAGCAGAATAATTTCAGTTAAAATGACTCAGGTCACTTAGCCATGCTCACATCTTTTGGCTTTTGCCATCTTGTGACCTTCACTCAAGTTTTCTTAGGTTGAGGCAATGTCCGGTGCCAATGAGGACAACCCATTCTATATGCTGATAGCTGGTTTGTGTGGGACTGACACAAATGGGTAGTTGTTGGTCAGTGTTGGCTCGATGGCCAATGGGCCTGTTTCCATGCTCTGTGGACTTTATGACTATCTGGATCCTAATGCTAATTTTTCTTGGGCTTGATTAGCACATCTTGAGACCCTCATGGCAAAAAATATCAGGACTTACTAATAAGAAGGGCGCCACGAAAGGTAGCTTTAAACAAAGAAAAATCACATTTTTCCCAATCCAGCACTCACCAGTCCCTTTCCTTACCAAGGTAACCCAAGACTTCCCTTTCCTACACTTTTCTGCCCTAGTTCTGTCCAATGTCTTCAAGATTTCTTCAGAGCACAAACAGTGGGCTGAAGGGCCCATTTCTGTGATGTACACATCCAGCCTGATACAGAAAGGATATAGATAGTAGATTAAAGACTCCTGATATTTAAAATCAAACTGTAGCAGCTTGCTAAGGAGCCAACTATAAAACTATCAGCTCTTCATGGAAATTGGCTGATAGGTAAAACATCTGTGACTTGTTAAACACATATTTCACATGTTAGTGATAACAACTCATTTAAACAAAGTGAGAACATTATCGAGGCAGCCAAGAATTAAATTAACCATACAAGCTCCTCCCATACTGACAGTCACAGCACAAATGCTAACTATCCTTCCCTCATTGCAAATCTCTGTCCAAAAGAGAAGCCAGGTTTCTTACTGAAACTCCCCCACATCTGCCTCAGCACAAGCTCCAAACCCTCAGCTTCTCCTCAGCCCCCTCTTTCTTACTGGCAAGTCCTAATTGGGTTTTCCTGCCAATGAGGCCCAAATAGTCCACTGCCTAAGCCTGAGTAAACATGGCTTTAGAATTCAATTTATGTCACTATGGTCCTGTCAGCATATGGAGAATTTGTTCCTTGTTTGGCTTTGGGCGTTTTTATCAGTCTAAGAACAACTGAGTAAAACATGATATGAAACCATAATCTAATACCTGCATAATGCTGATCCACAGAGCACTTTTGATTGACACTAATGTTGTTTCTGCAATCCAGGAACCTACCTGTCACACCAATAGGAGAAGCTGATTTAAATAGGGTGTGTTTGAACATTTATAACTTGGTTTCCTATGTAACCGTGAGATACAAGGAACTGTTGAACTCTGTAAAAGCTTTTTCGCAATCCAAGCTAACCATTCCAATTAGAAAATGTCAAAAATACTCAGAAGCACACTTCTATTTCACATTTTCTTTGTGGTGTATGCCTCATCGATCAAAACATCAAGTACCTGTGAAAATATGTATGAATCTTACAATATCTGGGTTCCAGGAGATATCATCATTGGAGGTCTCTTTCCAGTACATGTAAAGATTGTAAATGTAGTTGATGTCAAAAAACCAGAGGGTGAAACTTGCAAAGGGTAAGTAACTGATTTAAGACATTAGTAAAGGATAGTACGCATTTTTGGTTAACTAAAGTCTGTATGCCAAAGGAAGTCATTGACCTAAATTAGTCAGTCATAAATTAATACAATGGCATAACACGAGGAGTGGTACAAACTTGTTTCCTATCTTACTTATTTGTTACAGTGTAAAGGGAAGAGGAAACTTTTTTGTGCATTGTAATATATTCTGTAATACAATTAATTTTTGTAGTTTAGAGTTGCTACAGTCTCTTTTAAAGTTAGTAATACAAAACTAGATTTGACTATTGATTATTTTACTGTGTCAAATCAAGGTACTAATTCTGCCTTATGATAGAAATAAAGATTTATAAGATTACAAAATTCAGGTCAAAACTATCAAGGTTCCTTTTGTGCTTATGGGTAGTTATAACCTTTCCTTGGCAGCACGGTTACATAGGGGAACGTACTTGCTGTGATCCTGTTAGAGCTTGTAACTAGCATGTTTAAGTGATATATCTGAACAAGCATGCATGAATGTACCATAGAGAGCTAAGGATACCCATCCCTAGCTTTGGCCAACGCTTATTATTTGTAAGTTCAATGAAACCAAAGGGATTATGGGGTCACTTCAGAGATACTTAAGTGTAAAACGTTTGGGTATGGGGCTTTTTCTGACTGTACCAACTTTGCAAGTTTTCCATCTTTATAATGAATTCTGTTATTGCTACTTTTAAAATACTCATCTTTGTCTTCAAATCCCTCCATGGACCCTTCTCTACATATTTCTGTAGTCTTTTCCAGTCTTACAGCTCTCTGAGAACTCTGTATTCCTCTAACACTGAGCTTTCTTATGTTCCAATTTTCTTCAGTCTACCACTGGCACCTGAACTGTTTGCTGACCAGAAACTAAACTGCAGAATTCCCTCTTAAGCTTCACTGATTCACCATCTCTCTCCAGCTTGAAGATCAGTCATAAAGCTACCTTTTTCATGAAATTATTGATTATCTATCCTATTAGATCCTCTGTGGTACTAAATGAAATTTTGGCTGAAAATGCTCTTTTGAAGCCCTGTGGTTTACTTTAGTGCATTAGAAGTAAGAAATATGAGCACAAGGATGAGAGTAATTAATCCAAGGCAATGTACCAAGGATCAACATGGCCCAGAATATCCTTCTGCAATCTCTGCATCCTTGAGCCATATAAGTATAATTACAGGTCAAGACACCTTCACATCACAATGTACATTACTGATGATGATGCAGCCATTCAGTCATCTACCTGTTTAGGTGTCCCTACAATGTGCCTAGAAGGTTTCCTGCATCACTGTGGTGTGAACTAAATTATATTTTCCATATTAAAATGAGGCTTGCATTTGGAAGGGTCAAGAGGGGAACTAACAGAAGACAGGCAGTGGTGACCTCAATGCTTTGAGGAAAGGGATTAGGTCATTGCTCAGTGAATGCACTGTGCTTGGACCTTGGCCCTGACACACAGCATCCCTATGCTTCACAATCAAGATTATTAGTCCCTTCTATCTGTATTAAATAATGTTCAAACATTCAGAGCACTTTTGTATCATGATGCTCCAATGAAACAGCAACTGATATTAAACTACTCTGATGAACAGAAAACACCAAACACAATGGCCTTGAAGTTCTAATGTACCCAAGAGGATACAATAGGTAGGCTTGAGTAGAGCACCAATGAACATTTCAATCATGGGCCCCCCTCTGCAAAATTCATGCGTCAGAGCTCATGCTGGGCTTGGGCTGGAGGGAAACACTTAGAGCCTGTCTCCGCTACTCAATGCAATCATGGCCAATTACCTACCTCAATACCTTATTCCCAATTTCTCCCCACATCCCTCGATAAGCTTGTGCTTTGGCTTGGGGTGGGAGTGGGATCATGCCAAGGATTGGTCTGATGAAGTAAATGGCTGAGGAGGAGGAAGGTTGATCCCAATTCAGCCATGTGCTCGGAAGACCATGTTGTCCCAAGAATCCCCAACAGTACTTGCTCCCAAGTCAACATGTTTGAGTTTGCCCTGCAATGATCCAAAAGGAGAGTTGTAGAGCTGATGGATTACAGAGGAGCGAGACCACGGAGGAATTTGAAAACGACAGGAATTTTAAAATTACCAAGAGGTGATGTAGATAAAGGTGCACAGAGGGAAGAGTGAATAGGATGTGATGTGAGGTAGGACATGGGCAGTAGAGATTGGATGTCCTCAAGTTTAGGAAGAACAGGACAGGAGAGGTCAGGCAGGGATGCAATGGAATAGTCAAACCTGGAGGTAACAACTGAGGCATAAAGTGAGCAAAGACCGGTGCAAAGTTTAACAATGCTAGGTGGAAAGTGTTCATGTGGCTATATGATTGGGATATCATCTTACTGTTAATAATAATTTCTAAATTTAGCCCCAGACAATTACCTGGGAGGAAGAGAAGGCCAGTGACCAGGGAATGGTGTTTGCTGTGTTGGTTGAAGATAATGGCTTGGGTCTTGCCAACACTTAGTGGCAAGAAATATCTGCTGATCTGATATCAGACAAGCAAACCAACAATTTAGAGAGAAGGAAGTGTTCAGAATGAGAGTGGAGCAATTCAGTACCATAATCCCAAGTAAACTCATCTCCAAACTCCTGACCTGGGCCTCAACACCTCCTTGTGCAACTGGATGCTTGACTTCCTGACCAACAGAACGCAATCAGTAAGGATAGGCAGCAACACCTTCGCCACAATTATTCTCAATACTAGTGTCCTATACACTCAATACTGCATGGCCAGATTCTGTTCTAACTTCATCCACAAGGTTGCAGATGACACCGCCATAGTGGGCTAAATCTCAATTAATGATGAGTTGGAGTACAGGAAGGAGATGGAGAGCCTAGTGGCATGATTCATGACAACAACATTTTCCTGAATGTCAACAAAACAAAAGAACTGGTCATTGACTTCAGTAAGGGGTGCAGTGCACATGCTCCTGTTTACATCAATGGTGCTAAGGCCGACAAGGTTCAGAGCTTCAAGTTCCTTGGAGTGAATGTCACCAATAAATAGCCTGTCCTGGTCCAACTATGTAGACACCATGGCCAAGAAAGCGCACCAGTGCCTCTACTTCCTCAGGACGCTAAAGAAGTTTGGGTATGTCCCCAATGATCCCTCACCAATTTTTATAGATGCACCATAGAAAGCATCCTATCCAGTTGCATCACAGCTTAGTATGGCAACTGCTCTGCCTGAGACCGCAAGAAACCACAAAGTTGTGGACACAGCTCAGCACATCATGAAAACCAGCCTCCCCTCCATGGACTCTGAATACACTTCTCGCTGCCTCAGTAAAACAGCCAAAATAATCAAAGACCCCACCCACCCCAGTCCTTCTCTCTTCTCCCCTCAGGCAGAAGATATAAAAAGCCTGAAAGCACATACCACCAGGCTCAAGAACAGCTTCTATCCCGCTGTAATAAGACTATCAAATGGTCCCCTAGAATGATATGGACCTCTGACCTCAAAATCTACCTCGTTATGGCCTTGCACTTTATTGTCTGCCTGCACTGCACTTTCTCTGTAACTGTAACACTTTATTCTGTGTTCCATTATTGCTTTTTCCTTGTACTTCCTCAGTGTATTGATGTAATGAAATGATCTGTATGGATGGCATGCAAAACAAAGTTTACCTCAGTACATATAACAATAATAATAAACTGAATCAAACCAATGAATTGGAATAGGTGTGAGCACCATTCTTGCGGAAACTGTTGCTGGATATTAGGAAAATGTTTCCAAGCTATTTACAACTTGCAATTAGAAATGAGAAAGGCATTGTAAGTGTTCTCCAACTATCACTGAATAGATAAAAATAGAATCATCCAGGTGTAGTTTCATTGAGCTGGATGACAGAAGAGGGGGAGTAGAGGAAGGTGGTGCAGTCAAAGATAGAGAGACAACTATTGTCATTGCCACATAAGATACCATTAGTGACTTTGATAAGGGCCGTTCAGTACCATGGCAGAAACAATTAGTGTGATTCAAGCAAGGAAAGATGGAAGATCAGAGTTAGGGCTGTGGGGAGCCAGAATATGTTGGCCCATTGGGCTTGGGGAAGGGAGGGAAGGTGTGGACAAGGCTGATCAATCTTAGTCTTAGAGACAAAGGAATATATGTGTACTGAACCACTCTTGTATTGGAAGTTAATGCAGAGGATGCAGGCAAGAGGGGTTAAAGAAGATGGCTTGCAGTATAGTAATGATTATCTTCATTTATGATCTTCTCCTGGACCTTGGAAATGGTTGTTAGGCTGAGAAATAAAATGCTGGCAGAGCTGGAAACCAACATAAGATCCAGAGTGAGCAAAGAAATGTATTTTGGCTCACGAGTGTGAAATCCTAACCAGGAACTAAAATACAGACGAGGCTGAAAAACCAGTTGAACCAGTCACAAATACTGGCAATGACAGTTTCTGAGGACTGAGGAAAGAACAATACTGGGCAGAGCAATAGGCTAAGAAAAATAACTCTGAAAGTTGAGCAACTAAGCAAGCAGATCAGAGGCAACTGGATCATGTGGAGTATTTACGGCAGTTCAGTGCAGAACTCAAAAACAAAAGTCTGCAGACTCAAGGAATCTAAAACAAATTAGAAAATACTGGAAATAACTATCAGATCAGGCAGCATCTTTAAAGGGAGAAACAGGGTTAATGGTTCCTGTCAATGAGCCTTTGTCAGAACTGATGTCATCCCCTATAACCCTCTCAATAATTACATTATATCTATGCATCCTATCTTTCTACTGAAAGAAATAGGCCATGATTGCTTACTCTGTATGGGCCTCTTATAATTTCATACAATTCAATGAAATCTTTCCTCAGAATCATTTGTACCAAAAAAAAGCAATCCCAGCCTAAATGTTCCATCCTCATAACTACGATTCTCAAGAGCTGGCAGCACCTTCATAAGTTCCCTCTGCATTCTCTCTGGTGCTAATACATCTTTCCTGTGATATGGTGAGCAGAACCATATAGAGCTCCAGCTGTGGTCCAACTAAAGTTTCATACAGATCTAGCATGACCTCTCTGCTATTGTGTTAAGGATATTAAATTGTTTAGAGTCTTGGAGTCATAGAGTTATACAGCATGGAAATGTTTCTTTGGCCCAACACATCCATGCTGATCAAGGTCAGTTCCTGAACAAGTCCCGTTTGCTTGCATTTGGCCCATATCCTTCTAAATATTTTCTGTCCATGAACCTGCCCAGATGTCTTTTAAACATTGTAATTGTACCCACCTCTACCACTTCCTCTGAAACTTCATTCCACAGGCCCAGTACACACTGAGTGAAAAACTTGCCCCTGAGATCCCCTTTAAATCTTTCTCTTCTCACCTTAAACCTATGCCCTCTAAATTTAGAATCCCCTGCCCTGGGAAAGAGACTGTGACCATTCACCTTACTGTATCTATGCCCCTCATGATTTTATAAACCTCAAAAAGGTCATCCTCAGCCTCCTTTGCTCCAGAGTGGAGAGTCCCAGCCTATCCAGTCTCTCCTTATAACTCATGCCCTTCATTCCCAGCAACATCAATGTGAATCTTTTCTGCATCCTCTCTAGCTTAATCACGTCCTTCTTATCGTATGGCGACAAGAACTGCACACAGTATTCCAGGTGCAGTCTCAGCAATGCCTTGTGTAGTTTTTAACACAATGTCCCAACTCTGTACTCAATGCTCCATCCAATGAAGGCAAGTGTGTCATATTTTATCTTTATCAGTTTCAGGGAACTATGTCAGAGGTAAGTTTTTTACACAGAGAGTGGTGGGTGCGTGGAATGCACTGCCAGCAGAGGTTGTGGGGGCAGATACATTAGGGACATTTAAGACTCTCTAAGATAGACACATGAATGATAGTAAAATAGGGGGCTATGTAGGAGGGAAAGGTTAGATAGATCTTAGAGCAGGATAAAATGTCAGCACAACATCGTGGGCCAAAGGGCCTGTACTGTGCTGTAATGTTCTATGTTCTATGTTAGCACCCCTAGAGTGTTCTACAACACTCCCCAAGGCCCTTTAATTTACTGTGCCTGGTTTAACTTCCCAAAATGCATCATTTTGCACTTGTCTGTGTGTAATTGCATCTGCCATTCCTTTGTCCATTTTGCCAGTTGGTCTAAATCCTGTTGTAAGCTTTGACAATCTTCTTCACTGTCAACCATACTACCACTCTCGGTGTCATCTGCAAACTTACTAATCACGTCACCTACACTCTCAGCCAAATCATTAATAAAACAACAGGGGACCAGCACCAACTCTTGCAGTACATCACTGGTCACAGGCCTCCAATCTGAAAAACAACCCGCCACTACCACCCCCTGACTCCTTCCACCAAGTCAATTTTGTATCCAATTGGCTAGCTCACTCTGGATCCCATGTGATCTCACCTTCCAAACCAGTCTCCAATCTTCTGGTATCTCATCCATGGCTAAGGAAGATAGAAAAATCTCTGCCAGGGCCCAATATTTTCTTTTAATGAGGCTGAAATGTCAGCAAGGGAGCTCTTTGGAACCAATGACCACAATTATAATAGTTTTAAAATACTTATGGAATAAAGATATGACTGGTCCACAAGTTAAAGTCTTAAATTGGGGCAAGGCTAACTTTGATGGCATAGAGAAACAAAGGACTGCAGATACTGGAATCTAGATGAAAAACATGATGATGCTGGAGGAACTCAGCAGGACAGGTAGCATCCGTGGAGAAAAGCAAGCGATCAACGTTTCGGGTCAGGACCCTTCTTCAGTATTGCATGCATTATGTACTGCATGTATTGTTGGCATTAGACAGGAGCTTTCAAAGGTTGATTGGGAGAGGCTGTTAGCAAGCAAAGGGATTTCCCAACATACTAGGACATACTTGATCAGTCCCCAGGGATTTATCCACCTTTATGTACCTCAAGACTTCCAACACCTCCTTTATCATAATATCGATATGTTTCAGGACATCACTGTTCTCTTCCTGGAATTCCTTACCTTTCTTGACCTTTTCTATGGTAAATACAGATGAGGTACTCATTTAAGACCTCACCCATCTCCTGTGGCTCCACACATAGACAATCATACTAATCCTTAAGGGGACCTATTCTCTCCATAGTTACCCTTTTGCTCTAATATATTTATAGATTCTCCTTTACCTTACCTGCCAAAGCTATCTCATGTCCTCCTTTTTCTGTCCTGATTTCCTTTATAAATGTACCCCTACATCCCTTATATTCCTCAAGGGATTTGCTTCATCCATCTGCCTCTAACTGATGTATGCCTCCCTCTTTTCCTGACTAGAGCCTCATCAGCCAGGGTTCCCTAATCCTGCCAGCCTTGCCGTTCACTCTAACTGGAAACACGTTGCTCCAAACTCTCCCTATCTCACTTTTAAAAGTCTCCCACTTGCCAGACATCCCTTTGCTGCTAACAGCCTCTCCCAATCAACCTTGAAAGCTCCTGTCTAATGCCAACAATACATGCAGTACATAATGCATGCAATACTGAAGAAGGGTCCTGACCCGAAACGTTGACCGCTTGCTTTTCTCCACGGGTGCTGCCTGTCCTGCTGAGTTCCTCCAGCATCGTCGTGTTTTTCATCTAGATTCCAGCATCTGCAGTCCTTTGTTTCTCTATGCCATCAAAGTTAGCCTTGCCCCAATTTAAGACTTTAACTTGTGGACCAGTCATATCTTTATTCCATAAATATTTTAAAACTATTATAATTGTGGTTATTGGTTCCAAAGAGCTCCCTCGCTGACATTTCAGCCTCATTGCACAATAGGAGGTCAAGTGTTGCCCCCTCCCCACCCCACCTCAAGCTGGGCCATCTATTATCACCAGCCTGCACTGCTTGAAACTAGCTTACACCTATTAAAGGAGGGAAGTGTTCAGACAGAAGCTGCTAGGAATTCTGCAACTGAATCTGGTTTGGAAGACTGAATAATAGAACTGGATATTCTAAGAATTTAATGCCAGTTGTCAAATGCAGAGGATATGAGTGCAGTACTGCAAGAAGTTCAACAACCTTACAACTGTGGTTAAAGTCAATGAAATTATCTTCACATTCCATTGCCTCACAGTTGAACTACCATTCTCATACATCTGTAAATACACCACATACCCAACAAACTTGGCAACAAGGAGACAAGATGCTGGAGGAATTCAGCAGGTCAGTCAACATCTGGGAAGTAAATGGCCAATCAAAGTTTCGGGTCGAGATCTTTCATTTGGACTCTATCAATCAGCATTGACACCATACACGATCTTGTACAATTTAAAAGGTGTAAGGATGCACCTCTCACATTTCACCCCTACCCCCTACCTTAACGTTGCTCTTGTGCATTTGACCTTTCAGGCACCCAAGAACTTCTAACATGGCCAGGATGCACAGGAATTGCAAATAAACAATGATAACCAAGAGAGTGCTGTTTCGTGTTGGAGACACACCCACCAGCTCATTTAAGGAGCAAATGCAAGAACAACAGCTATGATAGATTCATTTTTTGGCACAAGAATACCAAAGGGAAAATGGCAAACAAAAGAGGTTGAGGATGTTATTAGATCCAAAGAGGAGTCAGATAAAGTTGCAAGAAAGAGTCACAGGTCTGAAAATTGGAAGTAATGTAGAATTCAGCAAAAATTAACCAAGAGGTTGATTAAGAGAACAAAAATAGAATGCAACAGTAAGCTTGCAAGGAATGTAATAATGAACTGCAAACACTTCTACAAATATGTTGTAAACTAAAGATTGGTGAAGACAAATATGGGTCCCTTATGATCAGAAAGGGGAGAATTCGTAATGGATAACAATTGGAAGAGCAATTAAAGAAATACTTTTGTTTTGCCTTCATGAAGAAGACATAAATACTAGCTACCTGGAAAAGGATAACTTATAGGATATTAATATTGTAAAAAACTGTGCTGGAAAAATTAATGGTATTGAAAGCTGAGACATTCCCGGGGCCTAATAATCTGTGTATTCTAAGTACTAAAAGAAGTAGCCATGGAACTAGTGGACACATTGATTGTCTCTTCCAAAATTGTATAGATTATGGAACAGTTCCACAGATTGTAGGGTGGCAAATGTAACCGCATTATTTAAAAAAGGGGGGGAGAAAATAACTAACAACTGCTTCACGTGGCAGCATGATTTTTATCCTACACACCTAGTGATGCAAGAAATAGGAAGATGGTGCAGTTTAACATGTGGTTAATGAGATGGTGCAAGAGGGAGGGCTTCAGATTTTTGGATCATTGGGCTCTCTTCCAAGGCAGGTGGAACCTGTACGAATGGGACAGTTTGCACCTGAACTGGAGGGGGACCAATATCCTTGCGGGAAGGTTTCTAGTGCTGCTCAGAGGGGTTTAAACTAGAGTTGCAGGGGGTTGGGAACCAGAGGTGGCAGGGTAGCAAGTGGAGAAGCTGTGGGGACAGCAAATGTTAAGCCTAAAAGCAGAGATGGAAATCGACTGGTTGATGAGCATGGTGGATTAATGTTCTGAGATGCATCGATTTCAATGCAAGGAGTGTTGTAGGAAAGGCAGATGAACTTAGAGCATGGATCAGCACATGGAATTATGATGTTGTAGCCATTAGTGAGACTTGGTTGCAGGAAGTGCAGGACTGTCAGCTCAATGTTCTGGGGTTCTGTTTTAGACATGATAGAGAGGGAGGTATTAAATGGGGAGGACTGGCATTACTTATCAGGGAAAATGTCACAGCATTGCTCAGAGAGGACATATTGGAAGGCTCATCTACTGAGTCAATATGGGTGGAACTGAAGAATAAAAAAGGGATGATCATGTTAATGGGACTATATTATAGACCTCCCAATAGTCCAGTGGGATTTAGAGGAACAAATTTGTAGAAAGATAGTAGACAGTTGCAAGAAATATAAGGTTGTGATAGTAGGTGATTTTAACTTTCCACATTTTGACTGGGACTCCCATAATATAAAGGGATTGGACTGGATAGAGTTTGTCAAATGTGTTCAGGGAAGTTTCCTTAATCAATTTGTAGAGGTCCCAACTAGAGAGAGAGCGATACTGGATCTGCTCTTAGGGAAAGAGACAGGGTAGGTGACGGAAGTGTGTGTAGGGGAACATTTTGGATCTAGTGATCACAATTCCATTAGTTTCAAGATAATCACAGCGAAGGATAGGACTGGTCCTAGGCTTGAGATTCTAAATTGGAGTAAGGCCAATTTTGATGGCACCAAAAGGGGTCTGGCAGGCGTGGATTGGAATAGGTTGTTTTCCAGCAAAGAGATGCTTGGAATGTGGGAGGCTTTCAAAAGCAAACTATTGAGAGTACAGAATATATTTGTTCCTGTTGGAATAAAAGGCAAGGCTAACAGATTTAGGAAACCTTGCTTATGGAGGGATATTGAGGCCCTGGTAAAGAAAAAGAAGGTGGCTCATATCAGGTATAGATAGTTAGGATCAAATGAGGCACTTGAGAAGTATAAGAAATGCAAGAGAACACTTAAGAGAGAAATCAGGAGGGCAAGAAGAGGACACGAGGTTGCTCTGGCAGGCAAGGTGAAAGAGAATCCCAAGGGTTTCTATAAGAGCAAAAGGGTAGCAAGGGACAAAATTGGTCCTCTTGAAGATCAGCGTGGTCATCTATGTATGGAGCTAAAAGGGTTAGGGGAGATTTTAAATTAAATTTTTGCGTCTGTATTTACTCTAGAGATAGACACAAAGAGTATAGAACTGAGGCAAAAGAGTAGAGAGGTCATGGACCGTATCCGGATTACAGAAGAGGAGGTGCTGGCTGACTTGAGGTGAATGAAGGTGGATAAATCCCCAGGGCCTGACGAGATGTCCCCTCAGACCTTGTGGGAGGCTGGTGCAGAAATTGCGGGCGCCCTTGCAGAGATATTTAAAATATCCTTAGCCATGGGTGAAGTGCTGGAGGCTGGAGGATAGCTAATGTTGTTCTGTTGTTTAAGAAAGGCTTTAAAAATAAGCTGGGAAATTATAGGGCAGTGAACCTGATGTCAGTCATGGGTAAATTATTGGAAGGTGTTCTAAGGGAGAGGGTATATGAGTATTTGGATAGACAGGGCCTGATTAGGGATAGTCAACATGGCTTTGTACATGGTACATCATGTCTAACCAATCTTATAGAGTTTTTCGAGGAGGTTACCAAGAACGTCGATGAAGGAAAGGCGATGAACGCTGTCTACATAGACTGTAGCAAGGTCTTTGACAAAGTCCTGCATGGGAGGCTAGTCCAGAAGGTTAAGTCGCTTGGCATTCAGGATGAAGTAGTCAATTGGATTCACATTGGCTCAGCGGGAGAAGCCAGAGAGTGGTAGTAGATCATTGTCTCTCTGACTGGAGGCTTGTGACTATTGTTGTGCCGCAGAGATCTGTGCTGGGTCCATCGTTGTTTATCATCTATATTAATGATTTAGATGGTAATGTGGTAAACTGGATCAGCAAACTTGCCAATGACACCAAGATTAGAAGCGTAGTGGACAGCAAGGAAGGCTATCAAAGCTTGCAACGTAATCTTGACCAGTTAGGAAAATGGGCTGAAAAACAGCAGATGGAACTTATTACAGACAAGTGTGAGGTGTTGCACTTTGGGAGGACACACTAGGATAAGACTTACACAGTGAATGGTAGGGCTCTGAGGTGTGCAGTAGAACAAAGGGACTTGGGAATACAGATCCATAATTCCTTGAATGTGGCGTCACAGGTAGAGAGGGTCATAAAGAGAGCTTTTGGCATATTGGCCTTCATAAATCAGGGCATTGAGTATGGGAGTTGGGAAGTTATGTTGAAGTTTTATGAGACATTGGTGAGGCTGAATTTAGAGTACTGTGTGCAGGTTCTGATCACCTACCTACAGGAAAGATATGAATAAACTTGAAAGAGTGGAGAGAAAATTTACAAAAATGTTGCCGGGAATTGAGGACCTGAGTTATAGCGAAAGGTTGCTTAGGTTGGGACTTTATTCCCTGGAGCGCAGAGGAGTGAGGGGAGATCTAATAGAGGTATACAAAATTATGAGGGGTATAGATAGGGTGAATGCATACAGGCCTTTTCCCCCAAGGGTGGGTAAGTCTAGAACTAGAAGACATGGGTTTAGGGTGAAAGGTGAAATATATAAGGGGAATCTGAGGGGAAACCTCTTCACTCAGAGGGTGGTGCGAGTATGGAACGAGCTGCCAGCTGAAGTGGTAGATGCAGGTTCAATTGTAACATTTAAGAGAAGTTTGATTAGGTGCATGGATGGGAGGGGTTTGGAGGGATATGGTCCAGGTGCAGGTAGGTGGGACTAGGCAGAAGATTGGGTGGCATGGACTAGATGGGCCAAAGAGCCTGTTTCTGTGCTGTAGCATTCTATGAATCTGTGAATCTATGACCAGCAATAATAGATGGAAAATTGTGAGATGTTGCAATCTTCAGTTGCAGCTGAAAGGAGACTGAAGCATAAAAGCTCAAGGTCACAATTACCTGAGCAGCCACCAGCAATGTAGTCCTTGACCTATTTTGACATGGCAATTATGGTTGATTCTTGAGCCTGCCTGTTGAAAGATTTTCTGCCACATTAACTACATTATCACTGCACATCAAAAATACTTCATTGGCTAACAACACTTTGAGCAGTCCTAGGGCTGTGAAAGGTATTACACAACTGGAAGTTCTTTATGTTGATCAGAATAATAATCATCCTGGCCAAAGTAGTTTTCAGAATAAAAATAGAAATAACAGGGATTATAATAATAATACTGTACATCCACTGCATCATTTGTAAATTTTATTTCTATCTACTCTACTCTCTGATATTCAGATTTGACGTGCGAGGTCTGGTAAAAGTTCTTGCCATGATCCACTCCATTGAGATGATAAACAATTCAACTCTGTTACCTGGAATCAAACTGGGATACAAAATATATGACACTTGTACGGAACCAACAATGGCGTTGAGAGCAGTCATGGAGTTTCTTTCTAAAGCCAACTCTTCAGACAACTGTGTTGAAGTTCACTGTAATTATACAGATTACTTGCCAACTGTTAAGGCAGTTATAGGAGCTGCTACGTCAGAAGTTAGCATTTCAGTAGCACGATTGTTGAACATAAACCTTATGCCTCAGGTAATGAAATCTTCTTCATTGGATAGTGACAGTTTACATTTACCTGTAAAATATTTATTTATCCTCCTTCTCTCAACTCACAGTCTTGCTGCTTCATTTATGTTTGCAATGTAGCAGGGTGGCACATAGCCAGAATTCTGCCAGAATTTGGTAACATATGCATGTTCAGAATCAAAAAAGATTAAAATTAGAAAGAGGAAAGACCATTCGGCTAATTCAGCTATCTCTTTCGGCGGTCTCAAACCTGACAAATTTCTCAGTGCTTTCTTTTCTCCATTTTCCTCCCTCCTCTTAAAACAACACAATATTATTAGCCCCAACATAAGTTCTGTAACACGGTATCTTAATCTTGTGAAAGAGAAGACTGCTCTCAGTTTTGTGAAAACATACAAGAAACACAGAACATTTGATGGCTCAATCCTCAATACCACTTATAAGTAACTGTGTAAAGATACACTTTCATTCCATTGAAAACTACTCTTAAATAACATATCTGGTAAAATCTGCCAACTCAGTCACATACCTGTGCAAGAGATGTAACCTGTTGGTTTGAAGTACAACATACTTTGCTATCATACAGTGGGGCAGACATTCATCGTAGTTCACCAGTGTTAAGTACAGGCTATAACAGTGGCATTCTCCCACTATTTGGTTCCATTGACTTCAAAAGGCAGCTGATATCTTTGCATCTGCTTAGTGCTAGTGACCAAAATGAAATATTTCCCTCAAGAATTTATCCTGGTGACCTTTTTACACAGGGTGACCAATATTCATACTTCATGGTTGCATTTTTATTTGAAGCAACATAGACAACCTTTCTTTTGTGAGGCTTCAGACAACTTTTTCTTTTATGAGTCCAGCTCTGTATTTTGTTGACTGACAAAATAAAACTAAATAAAATCAGAAAATGGTGAAAATACTCAGCAGATCAGGCAACATCTGTGGAGAGAGGAAAAGGGTTAATGTTTCAGGATGATGCCCCAAAAGAATATGTACATTCCAATGAGCTCACCCCTCAGTCTTTTAAAGTCAAGAGAACACAAGCACAGTATGCTTAATCACTCTTCATGCAACAAACCCACCATCCCAGGAATTAAAATTGTGAAACTTTCACTGTGGTTCCTCAACCACAATTCCTTGGGTAGTGACACCATACCTGTGCACGATAGTCCAGATGTGATCCCATCAGTGACCTATATAATTGAAACAAGATGTCATTACTCTTGTATTCAAATCCCCTTACAACTAAAGGTCAGCATGCCATTTGCTCTCCTAATTACTCACTATACCTGCAATATAGTTCTTGTGCAAGGACAGACGGGTCCTTCTGAACACCAACACATTTCAAACTCTCACCATTTAAAAAAGGATATTCACTTTCTCTATTTTTATCTGCCAGAGTGGATGTCATCACATTTTTATACATGATATTCCATCTGTTCCTGTTTATATCTCACTGAAGCCTCTTTGCATCCTTCTCACAGCCCACACTACTATCCTGTTTTATAACATCAGAAAACCTGAATCTTTTATATGTGACCCCCACCCCCTCATCCAAATCATTGATATAGACTGTGAACACTTGAGGCCCCGGCACTGATTCCAGGGGCAACCCACTAGTCACATCCTCAACCCCAAAATGACTTGTTTATTTCTACTCTCTGTTTTCTCCCCATTAACTGATATTTTATCCATGCCAATATTTTATCCCCTATATCATGAGTTCTAATTTTGTTTAATAAATTCTTGCCATTGCACCATTTGGAGGAAATTCTGAAAATCCAAACACACCACATTAACTATTTCAGCCTTATTTATTCTGATAGTTATGATCTGAAAAGCTCTAAAATATTTATCAGAGATGACTTCCTTTTCATAAATCTATGTTGACTGCCAATTCTATTCTTATTTTTTTAAGTACACTGAAACTACTTCCTTGATAATAGGCTCCAATATCTTCCTTCTATTGACATCGAGCTAACTGGTCTGTGGTTCCCTGTTTTCTTTTTCCCTCCTTTTTTAAATACATTTGCTACCTACAAATCTGTGGGAACCGTTCTAGAATATATGGAATTTTGTAAGATAACAACCAGTGTGTCCACTGTCTCCATAGCCAGTTCTTTCAAAACCCTAGGCTGCAGGTTATTAGGTCCTGAGGAATTATCCTCTTTCAGTTCCATTAATTTCTCCAACACTAATTTTTTCACTAATACTAATTTCCTTGAGCTCATTCACTCGAGAGCTATATTTCACTGCCATTTCCAAGAGTTTTTTAGCATCTTCTGTGAAACAAAATACACAAATATATTTATTTTCTCTCTCATTTCCTTATTCACTAATATAATTTATCCTGACTCTGTTTGCAAAAGACCCATTTTAATTTAATCTAATCTTTTCCTTTGAAATATAGACTTCAAAGTGAGACTTTGTTTTTGACCATTTGAATCTTTTACAGATCAGCTACTCAGCTTCTGCTAAAATTCTGAGTGATAAGACTCGATTTCCTGCATTCTTGAGAACTATTCCAAGTGACACCTTTCAGAGTAAAGCCATGGCTATGCTGGTTCAAAAGTTCGGTTGGAATTGGGTGGGAACTATTGCAAGTGACGACGACTACAGCCGTTCCGGAATAGATAGCTTCATTTCTGAAGCTGAGCGCCTGGGCGTATGCATTGCTTTTCAAGAGATTATTCCATTTTATTCATCTGATCGGGTCACAACTTCCAGAATAAAAGAAGTAGCAAACATTATCATTAATCGAACACGAGTGAATGTCATTGTTATGTTTGGTAGAGCCTCTCATGTCGTTGAGCTGTTTGAAATATTAAGTACTCATAACATAAGCAAAGTTTGGATTGCCAGTGACAGCTGGTCAAGTAACAATAATATTACTCGTTTGGAAAAAATTCAGAACATTGGGAATATTATTGGATTTGCATTTAAAAAAGGAAATATTTCAAAGTTTGAAAACTATGTGAAAAATTTGTCATTTAATTTGACAAATGGAAATATATTTTTAAAGAAATATTACCTGCTTTATAACTTTTGTACAGCAGTTCTACGTGAAGATCTAGACACATGTATTTCAAATGAAAGATATCAAGGCAAATATAATAAATATCATGATGTCAGCAATGACATGGAACTGAAAACCCATGAAAATGACTTCCTTTTGAGTAATGTTGAACCAGGTGTTACTTCCAGCATACAGTGGTCAGTGATTGCTCTTGCACACGCACTTCGAAATCTACTAAAATGCAATGAAGGAATTTGCCAAGGATCATCAGATTTTGCACCTTGGAAGGTAAGCCTTTATCTTATAGGTCAATAATAAGATATTCCCACTTGGAAATTAATTTTGTAATTCATGTAGATCCTGTAAATGAGATCACCTTTTACAAAAGCATAGTGTTTTGCACCTCCCTTTTATATGATGCAGGAAGATTATCATTAGTTGCATGAGAAATAAAACCAATGATTAATATTCAACAAATATTTCCTATCATTACTGTACATTGACATTCTGACACATGGAGTAGTATAACAATGAGGTAGTTTATGGATGGTTTTACCAGAATTGCTTCAAGATTCAGGTGTGACTGGAATTATTCTCACTCCTTTCATGGCCTGCTGAGATAGTCCAGGTAATTTCTCTCCAAAGCAGATTCTCTGGTTCCAATTAAATTTCATTCTGCTAGGTCCAATGAAAAGACAGAGAATTTGAAATGTTATCACAACATTTGGACACATTGTGCCATTCAAGTTCTTTGAGAGTCTGATCATGTGTTCTTTACGCACTCATGCACATTTTCAAGCATTCAATCGCATCCTTCCATGACACACTTGATGTCAAACTGTGTACATTGTACAAATAATGGTAATCTTGTGATTTTGTATCATAAATACACTGATATTGGTATTGGTATTGGTTTATTATTGTCACTTGTACTAAGGTACAGTGAAAAGCTTGTCTTACAAACCGATCGTACAGGTCAATTCATTACACAGTGCAGTTACATTGAGTTAGTACAAAATGCATTGATGTAATACAGGTAAAAACAGTAACAGTACACAGTAAAGTGTCACAGCTACAGAGAAAGTGCAGTGCAATAAGGTGCAAGGTCACAACAAGGCAGATCGTGAGGTCATAGTCCATCTCATTGTATAAAGGAACCATTCAATAGTCTTATCACAGTGGGGTAGAAGCTGTCCTTAAGTCTGGTGGTATGTGCCCTCAGGCTCCTGTATCTTCTACCCGTTGGAAGAGGAGAGAAGAGAGAATGTCCCGGGTGGGTGGGGTCTTTGATTATGCTGGCTGCTTCACCAAAACAATGAGAGGTAAAGACAGAGTCCAAGGAGGGGAGGCTGGTGTCTGTGATGCGCTGGGCTGTGTCCACAACTCTCTGCAGTTTCTTATTGTCCTGGGCAGAGCAGTTGCTGTACCAAGCCATGATACATCCAGATAGGATGCTTTCTATGGTGCATCGGTAAAAGTTGGTGAGAGTCAAAGGGGACAAACCAAATTTCTTTAGCCTCCTGAGGAAGTAGAGGCACTGGTGAGCTTTCTTGGCCTTGGCTTCTACGTGATTTGACCAGGACAGGCTATTGGTGACGTTCACTCCCAGAAACTTGAAGCTCTCAACCCTCTCAACCTCAGCACCATTGATGTAGACAGGTGCATGTACACTGCCCCCTTTCCTGAAGTCAATGACCAGCTCTTTTGTTTTGTTGACGTTGAGGGAAAGGTTGTTGTCATGACACCATTCCACTAAGCTCTCTATCTCTTTCCTGTACTCCGACTCATCACTGTTTGAGATACGGCCTACAATGGTGGCATCATCTGCAAACTTGTAGATGGAGTTAGAGCAGAATCTGGCCACACAGTCATGAGTGTACAGGGAGTAAAGGAGAGGGCTGAGGACGCAGCCTTGTGGGGCACCAGTGTTGAGAATAATCGTGCCGGAGGTATTGCTGCCTATCCTTACTGATTGCGGTCTGTTTGTTAGAAAGTCAAGGATCCAGTTACAGAGGGAGATGTTGAGTCCTAGGTCTCGGAGTTTGGTGACTGTAAGCAAAGGCCACAGCCCTCAAATGTAGAAGTAGACCTCACTGGATGTAAAGGTTACGTCTGTGTTATTTAAAGAGTGTGCCCCTTCTGAAGTCCGTTGTACAGTCCAGCCATGAAGATTTCACCAAGATAAGCTGGTTTTCCTTTGAATAAGCTTCTGCATGCTTCTTTTTTTTCTTAGTATTCTAAGTGGTCCTGGACAGCACCATCCTTGTCCTGAGTACCTGTGTTCATACACTGTGTTCCAACCCCAGCTACTTGAGGAGAGTAGTAGCCACAGTAGATCAACCTTGGCAGGAAATAGTGGCAGCAAAGTTATACTTCATGAGCAACTTTGAGCCTTCTCTGCAGATTGTGTACACAAGGCCTGGGATTACATTGAAAGATGCTTGGCCCTTTGTAGATTGTGTAGGTTGTAGTATCACTCCTTTGAAGTCAAGCACCAAACTGATGCGGGTCCCCTGGGCAGCACTGCTTCACCATGTGCTTTCTTATGGAATTTCCAGGGAGGAATCTTTGAATTTGTAATCCAATTAATTGACTCATTTAACTTTTCTTAAAAGGTCAGATACCATTTATGCTGATTGTAATGGCAGGGATATCATCAAAAGTTACCAGTTTATTGATTTTTTTCCTGTCAAAAGTGCCTCTAATTGCTCGCTCTATAGTCCGTACTCTAATTATAAAGGAATAAAAGTTGTTCAATGCTTTAAAGAATTGTTTAGAACTTCAATGAAGGAATTTTACAGTCTTAATATTAATCTTGAAAGTTATAGCATGAAATTATAGCAGCAATTTGAAGTTGATTCATGTTATTAGAAAACAATATTAACCAAAGCAGAATTCCCTTAACAAAAAAAAGATTTTTATTTTATTCCTTGAATTTTCTTACAGTTATTGAAAGAACTGAAGAACGTGAACATAACTAAAGAAGGCAATAGAATCCAATTTGATTCTTCTGGAGATTTTGTCTCTGGATATGATATCCTCATGTGGAAATCAATCAATGGCAAGATGGCATTTGATCACACAATTGCAGAATATGATATACGGAGCAATAAATTTAAAATTAAGGATCCAAAGTTCAATGCTTTTCAGGTAATTTTCTATAGTTTCTAATTTTTACATTATAGATGTAAATCTACACCCCAATAACTACAGCTGATATCACCAAATATAAAACTAACCTGCTTATAGCTATTATAACAAATGCACGTGTTAACAGAGGGAATAGATGAATGGTTTGAATTTCCTAGTGCACCACTCTGAGCATCACCCATGCCATGATCACGGTCCCCTTGTTCTCTCTAAACCTTTCTATCTCTATAAACTGTCCAAGCAAATGCCTTGATCTTGCCACCTCCCCTGCCCATTACTTAAAAAACCAAAAAAATCTTTCTTATCTCTTTCTTTCCCTCCTCTCGCTTCTGTTTAGACAGTCCCTTGGGGTTGAGGATGAACCATAGAACCATAGAACAATACAGCACAATACAGGCCCTTTGGCCCACCATGTTGTGCCGACCTTCAAACCACTCCTAAGACTATCTAACCCCTTCCTCCCACATATTCCTCTAACTTAAATTCCTCCATATGCTTATCTAACAATCTCTTGAACTTGACCAAAGTATCAGCCTCCACCACCACCCCAGGCAGCGCATTCCATGCACCAGCCACTCTCTGGGTGAAAAACCTCCCTCTGACATCTCCTTTGAACTTCCCACCCATTACCTTAAAGCCATGTCCTCTTGTTTGGAGCATTGGTGCCCTGGGAAAGAGGCTCTGGCTCTCCACTCTATCTATTCCTTTTAATATCTTGTATACCTCTGTCATGTCTCCCCTCATCCTCCTTTTCTCCAATGAGTAAAGCCCTAGCTCCTTTAGTCTCTCCTCATAATCCATACTCTCTAATCCAGGCAGCATCCTGGTAAATCTCCTCTGCACCCTTTCCAATGCTTCCACATCCTTCCTAGAATGAGGCGAACAGAACTGGACACAGTACTCTAAGTGTGCCTTAACCAGAGTTTTGTAAAGCTGCATCATTACTTCGCAGCTCTTAAACTTGATCTCATGACTTATGAAAGCTAACATCCCATAAGCTTTCTTAACTACCCTATCTACCTGTGAGGCAACTTTCAGTGATCTGTGGATATGAACCCCCAGATCTCTCTGCTCCTCTACACTTCCCAGAATCCTGCCATTTACCTTGTACTCCGCCTTGGAGTTTGTCCTTCCAAAGTGTACTACCTCACACTTCTCCAGATTGAACTCCATCTGCCACTTGTCAGCCCAGCTCTGCATCCTATCAATATCCCTCTGCAATCTTCGACAGCCCTCCACACTATCCACAACACCACCGATCTTTGTTCATCTGCAAACTTGCTAACCCACCCTTCCACCCCCTCATCTAAGTCATTAATAAATATCACAAAAAGTAGAGGTCCCAGAACCGATCCCTGTGGGACACCACTAGAAACAGCCCTCCAATCTGAATACACTCCCTCTATACCACAACCCTCTGCTTTCTACAGGCAAGCCAATTCTGAATCCACATGGCCAAGCCTCCCTGGATCCCTTGGCCTCTGACCTTCTGAAGAAGCTCACCATGTGGAACCTTATCAAACGCCTTACTAAATCCATGTAGACCACATATACTGCACTACCCTCGTCAATCTGCTGGTCACCTCCTCAAAGAACCCTATCAGGCTTGTGAGGCAAGATCTTCCCTTCACAAAGCCATGCTGGCTGTCCACTAATCAGTCCATGATTCTCTAAATGTTCATAGATCCTATCTCTTAGAATCCTTTCTAACAGCTTACCCACCACAGACGTAAGGCTCACCGGGCTATAATTCCCTGGACTATCCCTACTACCTTTTTTGAATAAGGGGACAACATTCTCCACCCCCCAATCTTCCGGTACCATCCCCATGACCAACGAGGATTCAAAGATCCTAACCAACTGTTCAGCAATCTCCTCCCCACCTCACGAAGCAGTCTGGGGAATATTCCGTCAGGCCCCGAGGACTTATCTGTCCTAATATTTTCTAACAACTCCAACACGTCCTCTCTCTTGATATCTACATACTCTAGAACATTACCCTTACCAACACTGTCCTCAGCATCATCAAGACCCCTCTCCTTGGTGAATACTGAAGAGAAGTATTCATTTAGAACCTCACCCACTTCCACAGCTTCCAGGCACATCCTCCCACCTTTGTCTTTAATCGGACCTACTTTTGTACAAGATAAAAGCCTTGGGATTCTCCTTAACCCTACTCGCCAAAGCCTTTTCATGTCCCCTTCTCGCTCTCCTCAGCCCTTTCTTAAGTTCCTTCCTTGCTACTCTATATTCCTCACAAGCCTTGTCTGATCCTTGCTGCTTATACCTCATGTATACTCAAGATCACAAGACAAGGGAGCAGAAGCAGGCCATTCAGCCCATCGAGTCTGCTCCAAGGAAAGGGAAAAAAGAAATGAGAAATGGGGAATGGGGGAAAGAAAAAAAAAACCCAATTCTGAACCCCAGTTCTAATCCCAATTTCTGGCCTTATCCCCAAATCCCTTGATATCCTCACTATTTAGATACCTATCTATCTCCTCCTTGAACGCCCCCACTGATCTGGCCTCCACTGCTGTGCCTGGCAAGGAGTTCCACAAATTCACCACCCTCTGGCTGAAGAAATTTTTCCTCATCTCTGTTTTGAAACTGTACCCTCTAATTCTAAGATTGTGCCCTCTGGTCCTGGACTCACCCACCAAGGGAAACAACCTAGCCACATCTACTCTGTCCTTTCCTATCAATATTTTAAATGTCGCTATGAGGTCCCCTCTCATTCTTCTGTACTCCAGTGAGTACAGTCCAAGAGCCAACAAACGCTCTTCATACGTAAGCCCTTTCATTCCTGGAATCATCCTCGAAAATCTCCTCTGAACCCTCTCCAACGTCAGCACATCCTTCCTAAGATGTGGGGCCCAAAACTGCGCACAATATTCCAAATGAGGCCTCACTAGTGCCCCGTAGAGCCTCATCAACACTTCCTTACTTTTATACACTACACCTCTCGAAATGAATGCCTTCTGCCTTCTTCTTCCTAACTAGTTGTTCCACCTCTCTCGTCACCCATGGTTCCTTCCCCCTGCCATTCCTTCTCTGCCTTACTGGGACAAATTTATCCCTAACATTCTGCAAAAGATCCCTGAACATCGACCACATCTCCATAGTACATTTCCCTTCAAAAATGTCATCCCAATTTACACTCCCAAGTTCTCGCCTTATAGCCTCATAATTCGCCTTTCCCCAATTAAATAGCTTCCTGTCCTCTTTGCTCCTATCCCTGTCCATGACAATTCTAAAGGTTATGGAGCAACGGTCACTGTCCCCCAAATGCTCACCCACCAATAGATTTGACACCTGTCCCGGTTCATTACCTAAAACTAGATCTAATATGGCATTCCCTCTAGTCAGCCTGTCAACATACTGTGTCAGGAATCCGTCCTGGACACACTTAACAAACTCCACCCTGTCTAAACCTTTGGCACTAAGTAGGTGCCAATCAATATTTGGAAAGTTGAAGTTTCCCATTATAATAACCCTGTTATTTTCGCATCTTTCCAAAAACTGCCTCCCAATCTGCTCCTCAGTATCCCTACTGCTACCAGGGTGCCTATAGAATACCCCCAGGAAGGTAACTGCTCCTTTCTTGTTCCTAACTTCCACCCATATTGACTCTAGAGAGGATCCTTCTACATTATCTACCCTTTCCGCAGCTGTAACAGTGTCCCTGACCAGTATCGCCACCCCCTCCTCCTCTTCTGCCCCCCACCCCTTTTTAAAACACTGAAACCAGGAATATTCAATATCCATTCCTGCCCTGATGTCAGCCATGTCTCTGTAATAGCCACAATATCGTAGTCCCATGTACTTATCCAAGCTCTCAGTTCATCTCCCTTATTCCTGATGCTTCTTGCATTTAAGTAAGTGCACTTGGCCCATCCACCTTACTACTTTTATAGCCTGTACTCTGCTTCTCCTTCCTCAAAGCCTTTCTACCTGTCAGATCTGACGCTTCCCCATCCACTTCTTCCTCTAACCTACTCCTCCGGTTCCCTTCCCCCTCGCAATCTAGTTTAAACCCTCCTGAACCACCCTAGCAAACCTGGCTGCAAGGCTATTGGCCCCCCCTCCGGTTCGGGTGTAACCCGTCCTCTCTGTACAGGTACCACCTTCCCCAGAAGAGATCCCAATGATCCAAAAATCTAAAACCTTCCCTCCTGCACCAACTTCTCAGCCACGCATTTATTTGCCATCTCCTCCTATTCCTACCTTCACTATCTCGTGGCACTGGCAGCAATCCTGAGATTGCTACCCTTGAGGTCCTGTTCTTCAGCCTTCTGCCTAGCTCGCTAAACTCACTTTTCAGAACCTCATCCCTCTTCCTACCTATGTCGTTGGTACCAACATGAACCACGACTTCTGGCTGTTCTCCCTCCCGCTCTAGAATCCTGTGGACCCGATCAGTGACATTCCAGAGCCTGGCACCTGGGAGGCAACATACCATTCGGGATTCATGCTCACTTCCACAGAACCTCCTATCTGTTTTGCTGACTATCGAGTCCCCTATCACTACTGCCTTACTCTTCTCCTTCCTTCCCTTCTGAGCAGCAGGACCAGTCCCAGTGCCATAGTCCTGGCTACTGCTGCTAGGACCCAGCAGGTCATCTCCCTCAACAGCTTCCAAAGCGGAAAACCTGTTATTGAGGGGAACAGCCTTCAGGGTCCTCTGCTCTATCTGCCTGTTTGTTTTCTTTTTCCTTTTCTCTCCCCTGACAGTCACCCTTCTATCTACTTCCTGGACTCCAAAAGTACCTGCTCTAAGGGGGGGTGACTGTCTCCTGATGTACAGTATCTACATAACTCTCCCCGTCCCTGATGCCGCACAGTGTTTGAAGCTGTGCAGCATCAGGCACTTACTGCAGATGTGGCCATCGTGGAACGCAGCAAGGTCCACGATTTCCCACATCAAGCAGCTGAAGCACACCAGAATGCCCTCCATCTGAATTATTTCTTTTTTTTATTCTCCCTAGTTTTTCCTACTTAAAAATTTATAACAGATAACAGTTAGCAGGTAAAACCTTACCTTTACCTAGTTATCAGCTACTCAATCACCCGCCTTGCCCCTTTACGCCTAAGCCCCTTAAGCCAAAGCCCAACCACTCTGCTCCCTCTCACTCCGCTGCCCGCTCCAATGCTGCCCGCTGGATATGGCGGTTTGCTTTTTAAACTGCCCGCGCCTTACCTGCTGACAGCACGCGCCTGCGCAGTCCAGCCCCCACTATTCCCGATTAAAACTTATATAACAACTTTTAAAAAAGAACCTTAAAAAAACTAAACTTTATAATAAAAACCCTATTTAAAAAAACTTACCTGCTCCAAAGTCCTGACATCTGCTGAGGCGAAACCCACGAAACTTGCTGCCATTCCAGTTTTGTAGGTTCCTGATGCACAATTGACTTATCTTTCTCACATCAGATTTTGTTGTACACCCATCGCTCTTCTGAAAAAATTACCTGCTACTTCAGGATTATCCTAAAGAATAAAGATAATCTCTAGCAACTTTACTCTTCTACTAATTGTCTCCTTAAATCTATCTCCCTTGCACCTTCTGTAACAATTAACAAGGACCAAGAGATCATAGACTCTTTGCATCTATGATTCTATTTGGAATTTTTTTGAAAAAATAGCTACCAAACTTCAAAGTTAGTTCCCTGAGCTTCCTTAAATGGCAGTGGAAGTAGACCCTTTGAATATTTTTAAGGTAAAGGTAGATATATGCTTGTTATGCAAAGGATGAAAGGTTACCTTGGGTAGGAAGGAATGTCGAATTGAGGTTACAATCAGATCAGCCACAATCTTATTAATGGTGGAGAAAGCTCAACGGGCCAACTCCCTACCTCTGCTCTTATCTAGTTTGTATGCTCCTAAAATTTTAATGAATTATAAATAAGACATAATTTAGAAATCTACAATATACTACATCTACTATATATGTGTGTGTGTGTGTGTGTGTGTGTGTGTGTGTGTGTGTGTGTGTGTGTGTGTGTGTAAGACAATTTTATATAAAGCATAAAATATGTAAAACAGTAAAATAGTTTCACTTGGATATGGCAGTCAGTTTCTTTATAAATTGGGTGAAAATAACATTTGAAGATTTTTACCTTTTGAGTCTTTGTTTCCTCTGCTGGGGTTAAAGGTTCAAAATAAGGGATAAACCATTCAGGAGTGAGACGAAGAGATATTTCTTCACCTTACGGTGTTGAACCTTTGGAATTCTCTACCCAAGAGGGCCGTGGAAGCCCAGACACATTATATTGAAGACAGAGATTGATCAATTTTTAACTATTAAGAGAACCAAGGGATATGGGATTATTACAAGGTGGTGCTGTGGTAGAAGACCAGTTTTGATTTTATTGAATGCCAGAGCAGACATGAGGGCCCAAGTGGTCTACTCTTGCTTCTCTCTCTAATGTTCTTCCTAAAAGATCCCAGAAACTCAAGCGGCACTGATTGCAAATTGCACTTCAAATTTCACAATCACGTAAATTGCTCTGCTATTTAATAATATCACAGTTGACCTGATTGTAGCCTCAACTTGACATTCCATCATACTCTATATTCAAATACCCTTCTTCCAGAAAACTCAAGGGATTAGGCCAGCTTTATTTAGCCTGCAGCTTGATTGCTACAGTCTCAGAAGTAACTCCGATAAATTTGTCAAACACATTTTCCATTCATTAAATTGTGTTACTCCTGCCCTCTGAACAATAGAGTTCCAAACACTAAGGTGCCTAGCCCAAGCCTCAGAAGAAGGTAAAGCAATAAATGAAGCTATTTGGGTTATTTATTGATGATGTAAATAATGTTAAGAATATTACACTAATTTTTATTGAAAGGATGTGATAATCAATCTATGTATGATTTATTTTGTGAAAGTAAGTTCATAAATAACTGTTTATAGCATGCTTGCAATTCCTCAAAGGATATAAGTCACCATTTTTCATTCAGTGCTTAACATTTACTTATTTGTTTAAATTTTTCACTCACTCTACATAACTTAAACTATGCTGGCCAAATTGGTCTCTGTGTACTCCAAGCAGCTTTTACTGAAAACGTATAAAGTTATCTCTTTTTTGTTTTAAGATTATTATTAGCCAGTACGTATCACCCCTGGGCACATATCACCCTTGTTGATGGCATGATGAGAGATCACATTTTGTGATTATTGACTTTTCTGATATTTCTAAACAGCTGTTTTCATTTTTTTAAAAGAATGTGGTATCAAAATGCTCGAGCCCCTGCCAACTTGGGCAACTAAAACTGTCCTCTGAAGGCCAACACACATGCTGCTATGATTGCGTAAACTGCAGTTTAAATATGTTCTCCAATATAACTGGTAAGAAGTAAGCAGACCTATCTGTAAATTATTTGTCTATGTTGTCTATTTGTGAAGCCATACTCTTTAGCATAGAGTAATAGAAGTGTACGGCACAGAAATGAGCCCTTCGGCCCACCACATACATAAGACAAGATATCTATTTATTAGTCACATGTACATCGAAACACACAGTGAAATGCATCTTTTTGTGTTACTGAGAATGTGCTAGGGGCAGCCCGCAAGTGTCGCCACTCTTCCGGCACTAACATAGCATGTCCACAACTCCTAAGCTGTACATCTTTGGAATGTTGGAGGAAACTGGAGCACCCAGAGGAAACCCACACAGGCACACAGAGAGAACATACAAACTCCTTACAGACAGCGAAGAATTGAACCCGGGTCACTGGCGCTGTAATAGCGTTATGCTAACCGCTACCCTCTTTTGCCCACCTACACAAATCCTATTTGCCTGCATTGGGACTGTATCCCTCTACGTCTTGCCTATTTAAGTGTGTCTAAATCTCTCTTAAACCTAGTAATTATATCTGATTCCACCACCTCCTCTGGCAACATATTCCAGCTATCAACCACGCTCTGTGTAGAAAAAACCCTCAGATCACTTTAGAACTCTTACCTTTCACCTTAAACCATGTTTGTGAAGTACAAAAATCCACAGATAGGGACAAGATTTTTGAAGAACTGTTGTTCTAATAATGAATGTAGTGGAAGCAATGGATGAATAGTATATTCCTAATGATGTCCTGTACTTCTCCACCCAGAGCCATTGTGACATATTGTATTTCTAAGCAGAATGGTTAAAAAATAAAAATCATAACAACATTTGCAATGGAAACACTTTACTCCTGGGGATTTCATGCATTTCATTTTACTCTGACTTATTCTGATAAATTTTCTCCCATCCTTCTCATCCCATTGAAGCACAGTTGTTTGTGCCCATAATACCTCAACTAAGTGGGCAATGCCAATGACAGTGACTGTAGGTAGGATATTCAACTAAGGAAAGTATCACAGTCAACCACCTCCAAAAGCACACTCATTTGTTTCCCAGGAAGAATTGCAATTATGATCTGCCCTGTTTCCTTTTTGTAAAATGGGGGAACTGAAGCTTATAATTACATGTCAACCACTGTTGTAACTATCATCATCTTAGTCAGCAGGGACTGGAGATGGAGCCTGGAATTCTTTGTGCTTCTCCACAAGTATAATGAATTTTCTATTATATTAGCCCTTTGAATTGTCTATATCTTTCTAATAATTGCTACCTTTATCAAGAATGTGTGACTGAACTGTTTCTTAGGCAAGTTCATTCATCAGTAAATCCCTTGGGTGGGCTGCAACAAACTTTTTCCACTAAAGTGATACTTAAAAAAATAATTTAATATATTAATTTGTATCATTTTTTACCTTCATTTCAGATGCACAGCAATGTTTTCATTGCTCAGAAGATGAATGGGCTCCAACTGGAAGTGCCTCATGCAAAAAAAAATCCATTGTATTTCTTGAGTGGAGGAATGCATTTTCTATAGTACTGCTAATTTTTTCAGCCCTTGGAATAGTCTTAATATTTGTAATAATTGTTATCTTCATCAAGAACATTGACACACCAGCTGTTAAATCCAATGGTGGTCACCTATCCTTCATTATGCTCTTCTCTTTGATACTTAGTTTTGCAAGTGTCTACTTTTTTATTGGAAAACCAAGCAATGTCACCTGCAAAATTAGGCAGTGTTTATTTGGCATCAGCTTTACTCTTTCTGTTTCATGTGCTCTGACAAAATCACTTGCAATATTACTAGCATTTAACTTTAACCCGGCTTTTCAAAAGTCTTTGAAAAATTTCTACAATCCATGGCTCATCATAGGTTTCTGTACAGGACTTCAGGTTATCATTTGTACAATGTGGTTGATTTTAAATGGTCCAAGAGCTGACAGGGATGTTAGAAGACTCCCAAGAGAAATTTTGCTGGAATGTCATGAGGGTTCTTATGTAGCATTTGCTGTTATGCTTGGGTATATAGCATTCCTTGCACTGATTTGCTTTATATTTGCCTTTAAAGGTAGAAAGCTGCCGGAAAATTATAATGAGGCCAAGTTTATTACATTTAGTATGTTGATTTACTTCATTTCGTGGATTACCTTTGTACCTGTCTACGTAACCACTAAAGGTCAGTTTCTCCCAGCAGTGGAAGTGGTTACAATTTTATCTTCAACCTATGGGATATTATGCTGCCAGTTTTTCCCCAAATGTTACATCATTTTGTTTAAGAAAGAAAATAACACTACTAGTTCATTTTTGAAAAATCTGTATGACTACTCACTGAAAAGTGCAAAAATTATTTCAGACAGTAAAATTTCTCCAAACTCTTCATTTAGCTCTCTTCCTCCCTTGTCCCTCACAAATAACAGCTTACAAAACTCAGTTAAAATAAATTCCAATTCTTTCATAGAAAGCAACAAAATCAATTGGACTCCAAGGAAGAGATTTTTCAGTCTGTAAATGTTTAATTGATGAAATGGATTTCTACTCAAAATATTCACTTCATATTGAGGGTTAGTCATCTGGATTTGAGCATATATTGTGGTCATTTCACTTCTGACCACAGTAGCACTAACGCACTTTGTTACATTTGAGCCTTGGCTTTTAGGAACAATTGATTGTACCTTAAGTGGTAGAACCAAAATCCATATTTCATTAAGTTCTTTCATCCTGTTTCCGTGCACCTCAAATACAACATATTAGGTAAAGATGAGTAGCATTGCTGCAGCAATTCAAGAGATCCAACAGCACTCCCTCCAGATTACACAGGTTGGGTAAAAAGTAGGTGTTGGCCACTATCACCCACAACTGCAGACAGAGTATCATACTCCCATTACCTGATAATGGTGCTATTAGTTGCCTTAGGAGATTCTTGGAGCAGTATAAAGTGAATCAGCTGCTGATTCTCTATCTCTACTTGTCTGTCAAAGTGAACTAATTGCGTAAACAAATCTTACTGAGCAAACACTTTGAAAAAGCTCATCAGTGCAGCAACAATCTGTAGCACCAGATTATTCCACAACTTCTCTCTTGTTAATTATAGTTCAATGAGAGAAAATTTCCAGCCTAATATTCAAAATGTTCTGTTTATTAACAACAAAAACACATTGGCCATGGCAGGCAGGTATTAAAAACAGACATGCAATTTATTTCACCTGTTCGAATATCAATCAAAACTACTTTTAAGTTAATATATTGGGTGTTTTGTTTGTGTAATTATACAAGTAAACATTGACCGTTCTGTGTGCGAATTTTTTATACCCATACAAATATAAAAGACTTTACACTTCATAAGTTTCTGTCTGTTGTGTATTCTTGTACAATAGTTCTGTATAATTATTAATAATAGTTCTTCATAAAGGACAAACTAGAGCAAATATGTAATATTCTGGCTATTATAGCAACTCAGAAATTATATCCAAACATGGGTAGTTCAATTGGTTCATATCACACTTGTGAATCACATACTTTATTGATATTGATTTATTTTTATTTTTAATTCTTCAAGATTATAGCAAACATTTAAATACCTCAGGAAGTGACACTTAAACGTTTAATATTATAAATTATTTTGAATGTATTGCAAATTGTGGTTTAAATAAAACTCAACTCAAATTAGGGCCTTCCTTGTTTGTGGCATCCTTGCACAAGAACTATCTAATTAGAAGAATGTGTCAAATAATTTCCTGAATTGCCTTTAGAGAGACATTTACATCAATTTCCACAATGATTTTACTTTAAAAAACCATTTACTGCCATTATACCTTGTGGCATAATATTGTACTAACCAAGTTCTTCATTATCCAAACAACATCTAAACTACAAAGTCCTCTTTTATTGTCATTGGTTTTTGAAATGTGATTATTCTTTTAGTAGGTAAAACATTTGGCTATTGTAAACTGATAAACCTGTGGTGGGTGACAGCTATTGCAACAATTGGATAAGTCTTACCAGTACTCTTTAGACATGATTCTATAGCTGTAGACTTTGTCGTGACTGTCTGACTGTAAACTATGGATTGACGGTTAATTGAGCAGGCAAACAGCTGATAAATAGAGTATACCATGGGAAAATGTGAAGTTGTCCATTTTGTCAAGAAAAATAAAAAAGAAGCACATTATCCAAGTGGTGAGAGATGGCAGGGCTCTGAGATGCAGAGAGATCTGGATGTCACAGTGCATGTTTCACAAAAGGCAGGTAGGGCAAATGTAGAGCAAAGAAAGCTAAAAGAATATTATTGTTTATTGCTAGGGGAAACAAATAGAACAAGTAAGGAGGTTATGCTTCAGCCAGATAGTACATTGGAGACCTCACCTCTGCAGTACTACATAGAGTATTGGCATCCTTATTTAAGGGTAATTAATGTGTTGGAAGCAGTTGAGAGTAACTTTACTGGACTAATATCTAGAATGGGCAGGTTGTCTGTGAGGAAGGATTAGGCAGGCTGGCCTGAATCCGCTGGAGTTTGGAAGAGTGAGAAGGGACTTGAGCCTAATGTTTTGACTGGTTGAATGTGGAGAGATTGTTTCCTCATCTGGAAGAATCTAGAACTAGGAAGTCAGTGTTCAAAAGTAAGAGTCCAGCCATTTAAAATAGAAAGGAGGTGATTTTTTTTCTCTCTCAGTGAGTTGTGAGTCTTTGGAACTTTCTTCTTCAGTAGAACTATAATCTTTTTAAGGCTGACCTAGGTAGATTCTTGATAATCAGTGGGGTGAAAAGTTGACGGGAATGTGAATGACATTATAATCAGATAAACCTGATCTCCTTGAAAGGAGGAGCTCCTAATTCAGTTGTTTGTGTATTTGTACTGTCCTTTGTTTGCGATGGATAAAATTTCATGGCAGTCTTGAAGGCCATTTTCATTCTCACAGTAATTCTACATGCAAGTTTAAATGTCAGGTTTTGTGTTCTGAATGGCTTTGATTGAATTTGTTTATTTATCCATCCACACACAATCCCATTGTACTAGGCATTATCCAGAAAGCAGCAAAATTGCAATGCAAGGATAACTCATTTAATGAAAGAACATACTCACTAGTTGTCTCGTCCTACTTCTGGATCCTTGCTCTGAACAACAATTTTCAGCTTTCCTAAAGGTGTCAGATTAAATTAATCCTCTGGTTTCCACACGTATGTTTCAGACTGTTTAGTATGAAAAGACTTGCCAGCATGCCAAGTGCTTCTAGTCCAATCTTGAAGTGTATTGATCTTTTACAGTCATATATCAGATCAATTTGGGCTATTATAATCTCACCTTCTCCATCAAGCTCCAGGATTTTGTTTTCTTTAAAAATACAGGTTGAATACTTCTTATCTTTGGGCATATGTGCTCTCAATATACCAGTCAGGGCAGCTATGTTGTCCCTTTCAACATTTGACACTTACATGGCTAAAAATTGTTTTTGTAATTGATGCAGTGATGTCAATACAGCTGTTCTTTCCTCTGTGGTTTGCTATGTTACACATTTGAATCAGTATACAAGCAGACCTTAGCCAAATAAAATTTGATGCAAGTGGTCACAGGAAAGCATTGTGAAAAAAATTAGATTTGGTGTTGCAAACTCACTATAGAAAAATTATCAATGTTCTTCAACAAATCCAAAGGAAAGCTACTATCCACATTACTAATTTGCAATATCTCCATAACTGCATTGAGTGACAGCTTGTCCAAAGAGTAGAGGTCTATTTTCATAACAACATTGTGATTTTATTCTGGTGCCTGCACATAAACGATTGGATTGACTGGACACGGCCTGCCACTTGCAAAAGCTGCCAACACATTCCCCTATCTCATACTTACCAAATGCAGTCATGAGGTTTAGTTGCTATCAAGGCCCTGCCACAGCTCAGTGGGCCTCTGGACCCTGAAGCTGTCCAGTGAGTTGTGGCAGGGCCTCAATAGCAGTTAAATCTCAGGTGATGTAGTCCTGAGGTTCCACTCTAAGAATACCACTGAAAGGCTCTAAAAGAAAGCAATGATATTGGAATAGTTTGTCTCTATTCATAGGCTTCAAGGAATTCTTAAGAGATAATCAAGAGATAATTAAAAGTATTAAAATTGGTGAAGATATAATCAAAATTATTTTGAAAATAATAGTAAATATGTCACATTCATTTCAAATACAAAATCACTTACAAGTCATTAAAATATTGAATTAAATTATATTTTTAAAAATATCACCTTCCTCATTAAGAATCCCCAACATGACTGGAGTCTTCTATTAGACTCTATGTGGTGTCCAGCAGCAGAGTGTAGTGCCAGCTTACATTCAGTAAGTTTTGGGCTTACACCAAGCCTGTGCATGTGTGGGACTTCCTTCAGAACCATCGACTGCAACAAAGGAGACTCAGCCTATTATCTCAAGCTTCACATATTGCCGTGGGTAAACTATGACCACTTCAAACGTCCTTGGTTACTTACTTCTTACTTTTCTCTTGTACTTTAACACTAAGAACCTATGAGGACATAGAAATACAGGTAATAATTTGAAAGCTGCTCCCTCACCAACGCAGCCCCAAGCTCCTGAACTATGCGTCAGAACCAGTTTATAGAAATGGTTGATGTTTCTTTTTCACAGTTTGCACAAATATTTAGGTTTTGAGAACAGTGAACCTTCTTCACAGTGGTTCAGCTTCATTACTAATGAAACATTGGGCCAGGACGTGTTGTTAGCCCTTTGTACATTGCTCATTTGTTTAAGCTGAAAGTTAAGCAAATGCTAAAAATGTTGTACACGGAAAATCAATCTTGCGAGTGTGTCACACTGGGCTTTCATTGCACTGAAGTATTTATATGCATTGGAACAAAATACAAATGTTAGTTCTTACACTCTTGTACAGTACTGACAACCCAAGATCATTTCCCATGATCAAGGATGACTTGCTTCCTCTCCAGTTCTGTTGGTTCTAAAGTGGCTGATGAGTCCAAAAGTGAGATTCGCAGACTCTGTCACAGGAGTCAGGAGTTGCATGATGGGGCAGGCTGATTGTATTGTGAAAATCAAAAAAAAATTGCAGATGCTGGAAATTTGAAAAAGAAACAGAAAATGTTCAGCATATCAGGCAACATCTGTGGAAAGAAAAATATAGTTAACGTTTCAGGTCAGAGACCCTTCATCTGAACTGGAAAAGAGTTAAAAAAAAGTTAGTTTTCAGTTACAGAATGGCAGGTAGACCAAAGGGAATATCCCTGAAAGAATGAAACCAAATTGGTTAATTTGTTTAGAAGCAGCTTATACATCTTTGCCTGTGTTACATCTTGTTAATAAGCTAGTCACACAGCAGGCCAGGCAGTACCAATGAAGAGAGAAAATCTGAAACAAAATCACAGAGGGAGGACTGGTAGAAATGTTCAGTTCTGATGCAGACAGAAAGAAAAAGCAAGTTATATAAAGCTGGAGAATTCAATATTCAGTCCAGGAAGCTGTGATGTGCCCAGATGGAAGATGGGGGGTTGTTTCTCAAGCTTCCATTGAGCCTTGTAATAACAGTGCAGTAAGCCACAGGCAGATAAGTCAGAGTAGGATTGGGTAGGATGAAAAATAAAAGTGCAGGGCCACTGGACAGTCAGAGACTTTTTCCCAGTGCGAAAATGGCTAACACGAAGGGGCGTAATTTTAAGGTGATTGGAGGAAGGTATAAGGGGGTGTCAGAGGTATGTTTTTTTACACAGAAAGTGGAGGGTGTGTGGAATGCACTGCCGGCAGAGGATGTGGGGGCAGATATATTAGGGACATTTCAGAGACTCAAGCCACATGAATGATAAAGGTATTGATATTGGTTTATTATTGTCACTTGTACCGAGGTACAGTGAAAAACTTGTCTTGCATACCGATCATACAGGTCAATTCATTACACAGTGTAGTTACATTGAGTTAGTACAGAGTCCATTGATGTAGTACAGGTAAAAACAATAACAGTACAGAGTAAAGTTTCACAGCTCCAGAGAAAGTGCAGTGCAATAAGGTGCAAGGTCACAACAAGGTAGATTGTGAGGTCAGAGTCCATCTCATTGTATAAGGGAACCATTCAATAGTCTTATCACAGTGGGGTAGAAGCTGTCCTTAAGTCTGGTTGTATGTGCCCTCAGGCTCCTGTATCTTCTACCCGATGGAAGAGGAGAGAAGAGAGAATAACCCCGGTGGGTGGGGTCTTTGATTATGCTGGCTGCTTCACTGAGGTAGCGAGAAGTATAGACAGAGTCCATGGAGGGAAGGCTGGTTTCCGTGACATGCTGGGCTGTGTCCACAACTCTCTGCAGTTTCTTATTGTCCTGGGCAGAGCAGTTGCTGTACCAAGCCGTGATGCATCCAGATAGGATGCTTTCTATGATGCATTGATAAAAATTGGTGAGTGTCAAAGGGGATATGCCAAATTTCTTTAGCCTCCTGAGGAAGTAGAGGCACTGTTAGCTTTGTTGGCCATGGCGTCTACGTGGTTGGACCAGGACAGGCTATTGGTGATGTTCACTCCCTGGAACTTGAAGCTCTCAACTCTCTCGACCTCAGCACCATTGGTGTAGAAAGGTGCATGTACACCACCCCCCTTCCTGAAGTCAATGACCAGATCTTTTGTTTCCCTGACATTGAGGGGAAAAGGTTGTTGTCATGACACCATGTCACTATGCTCCCTATCTCCTTCCTGTACTCATCATTATTTGAGGTACGGCCTACTGCGGTGGTATCATCTGCAAACTTGTAGATGAAGTCATGACTATACAGGGAGTAGAGTAGAGGGCTGAGGAAGCAGCCTTTTGGGGTACCAATGTTGAGAATAATCATGCCGGCGGTGTTGCTGCCTATCCTTACTGATTGTGGTCTGTTGGTCAGAAAGTCAAGGATCCATTTGCAGAGGGAGAGCTATGTGGAAATGGAGGGATATGTGGGAAGGAAGGGTTAGACAGATGTTAGAGCAGGGTAAAATGTCGGCACAACATCGTGGGCTGAAGGGCCTGTACTGTGCTTAATGTTCTATGTTCTACGTTCACTCCTGCAGACTGAATGTGGATGGTCTACAAAGTGATCAGCCAATCTGTCTCCGATGCAAAGGTGATTACAGACAGTCCTTCCAACTGTGATAGCAATTCACTGCTATTTTTCCAATCTTGTGTACTGCATACAGTGTTCACAAGAGACTGCAGATGCTTGAATCTGGAGCAACAAACAATCTGCTGGAAGAACTCAGTGGGTCGAGCAGCATCTGTGGGAGGAAAGGAATTGTCGATGTTTCATTCGAAACTCTGACTCATCCTGATGGAGGTGGGGGACTATGGGAGGTAGCGTGCTCCTTCTAGCATTTTTGCTGGACTCCTGCTTGCTCCTGATGAAGAGGTTGAGGTTTCTCACCACCTTACCAAATGTTCTTTAAAAACATTAAAATATGTTTTCAATAGGTTGAGGTGCTTGACGTAGGTGACCCATGTCTCCAAAACATTCTGGAGAGAAATCAATCATTCCTATAAACTGGTTCTGAACAGATATCTAATGCATGAGCTTGGGGCATGCTGGAGATGATGGCGAATAGAACATAGAACATAGAACAGTGCAGCACAGGAACAGGCCCTTTGACCCACAATGTCTGCACCACACACGATGCCAAATTAAACTAAATCTCTTCTGCCTGCACATGATCCATTTCCCTCTATTTCCTGCATATTCATGTGTCTATCTAACTGCATCTTAAACGCCACTAGTATATCTGCTTCCACTACTACCCCAGCAGCCTGTTCCAGGCACCTACCACTCTCTATGTAAAAAACTTGCCCTGCATGTCTCCTTTAAACTTTTCCCCCTCACCTTAAATGCATGTCCTCCAGTACTTGGCATTCCTACCCTGGGATAAAGATTCTGACTGTCTACCCTATCTATGCCTCTCATAATATAAAAAATTCTATCAGGTGTCTGACACTCCAGCCTCTGACACTTCAGAGAAAACAACCCAAGTTTGTCTAACCTCTCCTTTTAGCTCATACCCTCTAATCCAGGTGACACCTTGGTAAACCTCTTCTATACCCTTTCCAAAGCCTTCACATCCTTCCTATATTGGGGTGACCAGAATTGCTTAAGAACCTTTCCCACAGTATAGGAAATGGTCCTCCAAGGTCTTACCATGAACCTTTGTTGTCAGACAGCAGTGTTGTGCAATGGGGACGATGGGGTAGATTTCTTCTGCTTTGTGGATGTTTAGTTCAAATCCCGTTTTCTTGTACACGTCAGTGAACAAGTCTAAGTTGATCCAGAGCTCAAAATCTAAACGTGTGCATATGCAAAAATCTTCTGCGTGCTTCAGATTTAGATTAGTTTATTCTCATACACAGCAAAGTGCAATAAAGTTCCTTGCTCACATATTGATGGAAACTTGGGTGATCTGCATTAAGCACTGGTGGTGATAGCTGAATGGTGGATTAACCCCATGTTTGAAGTGAGGTGCAGTATTTTGATGAGAACAGCTGAGAAGAGGGTTTGTATAAATTGCGAATGGAATCAAGGCCAGAGTCGCAGTTCTACATGTTTTGTTTTTTTGTGTATTTTGTCTAGTGGCACGACTGATTTCTAGACATTTCTTAATCAAACCTACTAAACCAGCTGACTGATTAATTGCAATGGCTTGTGTTGATAATGCACATTGCGAGACACACCTTGTTCTGCTCTAAATATCCATTGGCTCCAACCCAGATTTTGAGGTAAGGAGGAGACTTCCTTTAGAATAATAATATTTTCAACAATTCATCGACATCTACAAGAACTCAACAGATCATTGATGAGAAACAAACCTTGAGGTCCTTTTTCTACTGACAAGGATATGGGTTCCCATGTAACCAAAAAAAAGGGGAAAGTAGTAATAGTCAAACTACATATTGGTTAAAGTACAGAGTGATGGGAAAGCAAAGCTTCTTGGGGGGAGAAGAGTGATTCAAGGAGGGGCTGGTGATGGGAGTAAGGGTTGTTAGAAGAATGTGGGGAAAGGGGGTTATTGGGTGCAATGGTAGGTTTATTGGGGGGCTAGAGTGGGAGTAGAGCTGGGAAGGTCAAAGCCTTGCATTTGTACTCCACTCTGACCTCCTCTATCTTTCCTCTTCTAAATCGATCTGTTTCCTTCTCTCTCATATGCCTGTCTAGACTCCCCTTAAGTGTATCTGTATATAGGCTTCTATCACTCCCTGTAGAAGTGAGTTCCACATTCCAACCACTCTTTGGGTAAAGAAAGATTATTGCTACTAAATTCCCTATTGCAGTGGTTCCCATCCCTTTTGAATGACAGTCCTATACGTTCTCACTTAATAAAATATGCCCATTCATCATTAAGGCCTGAGGATTTCAAGGGGTGTGGACTAAGCTGGGAATTACCAGGAACTGCGGGAAACTTTATGACCAAGGCAATTAGTACACCAAATATATCTTTATTTGTTTTTATTGTTATTACTTTTCTGAAGTTTCTAACTAAATTACATCATTCCACTCCCTGTCTGCCCTCCACTAATTAATTACTGCTGAGTCAACCAGCCATATATTTTTATTTCGTGATCAGACTGAACACATGTATTGACAAATGTAACATGCAATTGTAAGTAAAATAGTGTTAAAAGCAATTGATATACTGTTTAGTAAAGTTTTCATTAGGTAGGTGCTTGATCCCATGACTGCATTCACTAAACAATATGTAATAGTTCTCAAGACTCTACACTACAGATTGACATTAAGTGACCTACAGTGGGATTTTTGTAGAAATAAATTTTCAATCTGGAAGTTCAGCCATATATTCTATTTTTAAAGTATTCTACTCTTACCAATTTATGTTTCAGAGTAAACAATCATTTCATCCATAACAACAGGATCCAAAAGATTCCAGACAGTTATTTATTCAAATATGTAACTGGATTATTGGCACCCAATTCAATGAATTAATGGAGACGATTTGAATCAATCAGTTTCAGTGCCACTGCGGATTCTTACATTCCATGCCCTACAAAGCAAGCATTTAAATTAAATCCCACTATCCACTGGATGACCGTCCTGAAGAAGGGTCCTGACCTGAAACATTGACTGCCTGCTTTTCTCCACGGATGCTGCCTGACCTGCTGAGTTCCTCCAGCATCATAGTGTTTTTCATCTAGATTTCAGCATCTGCAGTCCTTTATTTCTCAAAGCAAGAACTGTTATTTAGTTGTCATATGAAATTGGTGAGAATGGATACCATGTGGTGTAATAATTTAACTAAGTATTTGAAGCAATTGAGTCTCATGATGTTCTGCTTAATTAACATAACAAAATATAGAAAGAGAAGGTAAGGATTATTTCAAAACATGTCAGCAATATGATTTAAATAAGACTGTTCATGACTGGTAATTTGAGGGAGCTATGTAATTTGATATCAGGATCTAATGTCTATTGGTTTTTCCCAATCTCCAACCCAAAGTCATTATAATGAAGGTCTATTTATGTGCCTCAAAACAAGATGATTCATATTATATTTAACAAAATGCAGAATGTGCAACAACTTTCATTTACTTATGACCTTCACATAGAAAAAGCATCTGAGATTCTTACAGAGGAATGATCAGAAAGAAAAATGAATACTCAGCTCGAGAAGGTACTATTAGGAAGTGGCTAAAGAATTGGCTCAAAGAGGTGCTTAAAGGAGAACTAAAGGAGCAAGCATTCTGGGAGGGTGAAATTCAGAGACAAAAGGGCTAAAGGGAATGGTTTGCTCATTAGGAGAGTGCTTAGAAGATATGTAACTTGAAGGATGTTACTGAGATGGGGAGAGGCAAGACCAGGAAAGGAATTAATCACAAATAAGAGAATGTTATGTTAAAATGATTGTAATACCAGAATCTAACACAAGACAGGATTGGACAGCAGAGTCAATATGGTGAAATACAAGGGTTTAAGATGTTGGTTGATCAGGACAGTATTTGAATTGTTGAGAAGGGGTGCTTGAGGCTTCCTGCAACTGATAAGCAGTCAGATGATCGAGCATGCTACAGCGTGGAGGTGGACATAGGCAGTCTAAGAGTTATAGAGGGTAAAATTGGAAGTTCAGGTTGGTTAAGTAGATGCTGAGGCAGTAATCCTGACCAAACTGTGACAGTAGCTGGAAGTAGAGTGTTGAGGGGAAAGAATGGAGTCAGTGGTAAGGATATGAAATGTATGACAAAGGCAAAAGAAAATAATTTGAGTCTTCTCAAGTACTAACTGGAGGAAATGCAGCTGAGTCAAGACCATATGTTGGACAAGTAGTCTGACTTCATAGGCAGTGGTGATAGGCAACTGGAACTGGCTGTAGTCATTTTTTATAAGGAATCTGACCCTAAGCATAGGCTGATGTTACCAAGGAAACAATCAAGTCAATGATTGAAATGATGAAGAGGTCAAAGCAGGATATTTAGGGAGTTGGGCAGAAAATCCTTTTGCTGGAATGACCTTAGGTCTGATTGGGTCAGTGTTACCAACAGGACTATGGAACATATAAGTCGTATACTGCTTGAAAACGTTAGATTGGGTTTTGGGCATCATGGCATTGTTTACTTTTGTCATTTTGGCCTTGTTATCAGCTCACTACTGCTGTTGAGGAGGGACGTGAATTAAAGCCCACTATCCTCTGGATGCGTACCACACAAAATTTATTTGACCTGCCACACCCTTGGTTAATATTCATGAATTAGTTAGCTAGCTCCTATGTTTCTTCCTAGTTTGAGTGTGATAAAACAACTAATAGAGTCTAGAATTTCCACTGGAACAGCAAAAAAGAGACTAGCATTCTTTAATGTAAGTAAACTTCCAGTTAAGATTTTATTTTTGTGTAAGTGTGTGAAACTAGGATGTGAACTACATACAATAAACTGAAAGCTTCTGGCAAACAGAAATTTGATGTCAGAAGGGATAATCCATTCAGCCTTTATAGAACTTGTTCAGTTGCATTATCTTATTTGGCTATTACAAACCCTGGAAGTCAGGAGCATTTTCATTCACATGTTGAAAACTAGGTGAGAATTCATTCTAAAAAAAAAACTTGCCACAGATATTATCCTGCCCCAGTTCTCCTCGAAAATTGACAGACCTTCGGTGCATTTCCATTATCTTCTATTAATATTATAGTCGACTCTTGTTTGGCTTGTCATGGGTAGTTTTCAACAAATATTAAAGAGATGTTTAATAATCCCCTTTCCTGCTTTTATTCCCTTCTTGTTACTTATACAGACAGTGGAAGCAATGGTCATCAATGGCAACAATGACCCAGAGGCACAAGATCAAATTCCATTCTGGCAACTGGGGAAATTATATTCACAAGACAAAATTAGTCTGGAATAAAACAAAACTAATCTCAGTAATAGTGTTCATAAACCTACCTAGTTATAGTAAAAATCTATCTGGTTTACTAGTGCCCTATAGGGTAGGAAATATATCATCTCCACCTGATTGAGGCCATAAGTGACTCCAGACCTACAGTAGCATCATTGACCCTAAAGTACCCTTTGAAATGGCTTAGCAAACTGCTACTTCAAGGACAATTTGGGATGAACAATAAATGCAAGCTTTTTCAACAAGGCCCACATCCAGTGGAAAACTGGAAAGAATGGCAAATAGAAACAGAATTAAATAATTGGGATAGAAATTCAGTCTCAATTACTTACACTAAATTGGGGCTAGCAGTTTGGAAAATGGGCTCATAACTGAGGAGCTAAGTCAATTGACAATGTGATAACCCTGGCTGAATGCTAAAACATTGCCTTCTATTATGCTGATGGCCAACTATCACATTCACAGCTTACTGTATCTTGTACACACCCACCTTAAACATCCACCTTGTACTTTCCATCACTCCTCCCATCTGCAACATGTTGATTGAGAAGCAAGACAAGGGTGAAGATCAAGACATGCCACTTGGTTTACGCACCAACCGCCAGCTCAGAGAGTGACTCATGAGGTACTTTTGAAGCTAGCACTGAGACAGGATCCGCCCATGTTAAGTGAAGCCCATTACTGGGGCAGGGTGAAACATGAGCACAGCTCCCCAGAGGGCAGGGTTGAGCAGAAGTTCTGCTGCAGAAGGCTTGGATCAGGCACTTTCATGGTTCAGGTTACAGAGGAAGGCTGATGGGTGTATGCGATGAAATGCTTCTTGTGGCAGACTGAACTGTCACACAGAGTCTGATGACCAATGCCTCAATGTCCAAACAGAAGTTACCCAAATTCTGGGAGCCGCTGTGGAAGCTTGGAATGTTGTGGAGCTTGCCCTCACCCTGCTGTGCCATGAGTCATTCTGTAGGTGCAGACGCCTCACCTGCTCTGAGCTTTGGGGAAGATGTTTGTTCACTGATGGACTTGTCCCTAGCTGAGCCTTTATCCTGCAATCATCCTTAATTCCCCAACCTCCTCCCTTCTAGCAGCTTGGTCTGCTCAGTCTACCTCCTGCTCATTCTCAAGACAGTGGGGTTGATGAGAGGCTGTGGGGCACCTCTGTTTTCATCATGTGTGGAAGTAACTGAATTGTGTTGAAACTTGAAGTCAAACCAAAGATCTTCAAAACCTTGGAAATCCCAGCAACTTTAGAGATCCAAACCCTTGTAAAACAATAACTATAGTGATGGCGTGAACACTGACTTTTCTAACTTGCTGTAACGGTTACCCTCCGTCCCTCCTGATCTACTTGGCCCCCATCGCCATGTCTCTTTCCCCTCCTCCACCCACTCCATCTGCCCATCACCCACACACCCCTCCCACTGGTTCTCCTGCCCCACTATTCCCACCTGCCCTCCTCACCTCCTTCCCTTTATTCCATGCACCACCTTCCTCACCTATCAGATTCCAAGATCTTCACCCCTTTGTCACTTCCACCTATCAACGCCCAGCTTCTGGGTCACTTCCACCCCCCCCTCCCCCATTTGCCTATCACTGCTCCCTCACCTGAATCCACCTATCGGCTGCTAGCTCTTGGACCACCCCTTCCTTCTTCCCTCCACCTTTTTATACTAGCTATCTCCCCTCTATCTTTCAGTCCAGATGAAGGGGCTCGACCCAAAATGTTGGCTGTCCATTTCCCACCATAGATGCTGCCTGACCCACTGAGTTCCTCCAGCATCTTGTGTGTTGCTGCAGATTCCAGCACCTGCAGTCTCTAGTGTCCACAATAGTGACAGTGACTAATGCATTAATGCTTGACTATTCCCTTTAATTGTGCTGGTGAGGGATCTGTCTTGTTGGTGAGCACAATCAGCTGTGTGAAGTAAAGAGATGGCATAAGTGCTGGCACTAGTGCTCACGGATTGGTGCCATAGATACTCAATGTGGTTCGGAGCTGAATTTCACAGTGAATAAATAGAATAGTGGAATCATTCAATATTAGACAGAATCACAGATTGAATTACATATGGAAGCAAACCATTAATAAATAGAATTAGATTCATATTCTGAATCATGGCATTATACATAGAATTGTAAAATTATAAATGGAATCATGGAATCGTGGATGCCAGGTAAGGCTCAGGCACAGGCAAGTTCCCAACTCCCAATTGCAGCAAAAACAGAAAATGCTGGAAGCATCCAATATATTTGTTGAAAGATCTACAACAGAAAGGAAGTAACTAGAACGTTAACTAGGACTCCTTTTCAACAGATGCTGCCCGACCTGTTGAGTGTTTCCAGCATTTTCTGTTTCTGTTCAGATTACCAGCATCTGGAGTTTTCTTGATTCCCAGTTGCACCTTTGAGTCGGGTTCCCTGCTTCTTGGATGGTGGCCCACAAGTATGTACAGAATGGTACAGGAGAGGAATAACAGAAGAGCTGTGATCATAGGAAAGAAGCAGCTCCCAGGTGCACTATAAAGCCATGACCAGCTCTCTTCTTTATTCCACAAGATGTTAAAAAAATTGCTTTAGTTGAAGACAGTTAATTGCAGCAATCTCAGTAAAACTTGGGCAGAGGAGACCCGGTGCTGTTGGATTGTACCCTTAATACAATGTTGGAATCCACAGTACCACATGTAAGGATACCATCTAAGGTACACATTGGCAATTTAAGGCAGCTGATGTAGCGCATGAAAGCCATTCAAGGCCAATATGGCATTGGATATAAGTGGGATTAACTTTAACCAAAGTTAAAGCAACTGAAATGGAGAAGGTATGAGGAAATTCTTAGTAATTGTGTTGCAGACAAAATAAGAATTAGGAAGGCAAAAAGAAGACATGAAGTGGCTTATTATAACATTATATATTTATAAAAGCTTTTGGGATTCTCCTTAATCCTGCTTGCCAAGGATTAAGGAGAATCCCAAAACCTTTTATAAGTATATTAGAATCAATATGATAGCTAGGGAAAGACTATGTCCATTCAGGGACCAAAGGGGAAATCTATGTGTGGAGCCAGGGGCGATGAGTGGGATCCTAAATAAATACTTCTCATTAGTATTCACCAGGGAGAAGGATGTGGAGGATGGAGAGTTAGGGGAGGGGCATGCTGATATTCTGGAACATGTCTGCATCAAGAAGTGTTAGAGATATTGGCACACATTAAGGTGAATTTGCAGGGCCTGACAGGATCTATCCCAGAATGCTATGGAAAGCAAGGAAGAAGATTGCTGGGGCTCTAATGGAGATTGTTGCATATTCATGGACAAGTACCAGAAGAGCTAATGTTCCCTTATTCAAAAAGAGCAGGAAACTACAGTTGGGGTGAGCCTTACATCAATAGTAGGGAAATTACTGGAAAAAATCTAAGGCACAGCATTTTTGTTCACTTAGAAAGGCAGGGACTGACTAGGAGGAGTCAACGTGGTTTTATGCAGGGGAAATCCTGTCTCACAAATCTGAATGAGTTTTCTGAGGACATAACTAAAACTGATGAAGGTAGGGTAGTGGACATGGTTTATGTGGACCTTAGCAAGGCTTTTGACAAAGTCCTGTACAGCAGGCTGGCCCAGGAGATTAGGGCACAGAGGATCTAAGATGTGTTGGCAAATTGGATCCAAAATTGGCTTGGTGATAGTAGGCAGAGCATGGCAGTTAAGGGGTGTTTTTCTGACTGCACGTCTGTAACCAGTGATGTGACACGTGGATCGCTGCTGGGACCATTTTTGTTTGTCATTTATATAAATGACTTGAATGAGGATGTAGGTGAACTAATTGGAAACAAGCCCTTTGGCCCACTGAGTCCTCACTGACCATCAAGCACCCATTTTTTACACTAATCCTATCCTAACCGATCTTATCCTCCCCATATTCATTGAGCGTAAAAGTTGGCAGTTTTGTTGCAGCCATACAAAACTTCAGTTAGCCCACATTTGGAGTCTTGTGTGCAGTTCTGGTCACTGCAATACAGGAAGGATGTGGAGGCTTAGGAGAGGTTTCCAAAGAAATTCACTGGGATATTGCCTAGATTAGAGAGTATTGCCCATAAGGAGAGGTTGGACAAACTTGGATTGTTTTCTCTGGAGCTTCGGAGGATGAGGGGAAACCTGATAGAAGTATGTAAAATTATGAGAGGCATAGATAGGGTAGATGGTCAAGAGTCTTTTTCCAGTGGTGGAAATATCAAATAACAAAAGGCATAGGTTTAAGGTGAGGGCGGTAAGTTTAGAGGAGATGTGTGAGGCAAGTTTTTTACATAGAGAGTAGTTGGTGCCTTAAATGCACTGCCAGAGGAGGGGGTAGAAGCAAATATGAAAGTGATGTTTAAGAGGTATTTAATAAGGCACTTGAACAGGCAGAGGATGGAGGGATACTGACCACGTGCAGGCAGATGAAATTAGTTTAAATTGGCATCATTGTCATTACAGACGTCGTGGGCTGAAGGGCCTGTTCCTGTGCTGTACTCACTAAATTATACAACTCTTCTCCATACCTACCAACCCACCCTTTCAAGCTTCTCTAGGTGCCTTCAATTACATGATCATATATCAGTCTCTGTAAGCCTAAAGTTAGCAAGCCACCATAGCCTGTCCGTTTCCAAAGTAACTGGCTCGTGGGATATTGATGAGGGCTGGGACTCCCACTGCAATTTCCAGGTGAATGATCTGCCCATCCCACCGATTTGCTGTGCAGGAGTTAAAGTCCAGCCGACCCTACCAAAGCCCTACTCTCACTGACCAGCTCCCTTCATATCAGACAACACTTCTAATGTAGCAATCCAATGCTCGGTGTTATTGACTCTGAGGGTAAATTGCTTTGAGCCTTTACTGGCTGAACAGCTGTAGCTTAACTAAGGCAATGCTTTGACGGGACTGCTGCCAGACTTACAAGTTTCCTGGGAGAATTCCAAGGAATTTCATCCTTTATTTTACAAACTTGTAGAATTAACTTATTCACCAATTTAAGACAAGGCTGGATATATTAACCAAAATGGTGTGCCCTGAAGGAATAGAAGGTTCCTTATAAACAATGTCAATAAGGAAAAATGTATAAAATTGTGAAATTTCAATGACAATCATCTGGAAAAATTCTGAAATTGCAACATCATTGAAATTAAGTTTGGCTAGATTAATCATCATAAATTACCCAGCTATAAATAGACATTCAGTGTTTCTGTTTATAATTTATCACGAAAACCAGCCTCCCCTCCATTGACTCTGTCTAACTTCCCACTGCCTCAGGAAAGCAGACAACATAATCAAAAAGCCCCCCCCCCCCCACCCTGGTCATTCTCTCTTCTCCCCCTTCCACCAGGCAGAAGATACAAAAGCTTAAAAACACATACCACCAGGCTCAAGGACAGCTTCTATCCCACTACTATAAGACTCTTGAACAAACCTCTTGTACAATAAAGATGAACTCTTGATTCCTCAGTCTATCTCGTCTTGGCCCTTGCATCTTATTTGTCAGCCCCCTTTTCTGTAACTGTAACACTATATTCTGCATTCTGTTATTGATTTTCAACTTTTACTACCTCAATGTACTTTGTTTGGAATGATCTGTTTGGGTGATATGCCAAAAAAAAAGCTTTTCACTGTATCTCGGTTCATTTGACAATAATGAACCAATTGCCAATTACCAATGCACTGAACCAGAAGAGATACACGTGGATCATCGCTTCACCTAGAAATAGTATTTAGGTCCCTGGGAAATGGAAAGGGAAGAGATGAAAGGACAAGTATTGTATTTCCTGTGGCTGCACAGGAAGTTGCTGGGAGAAGGGAAATGGGTGTTGACAGAGGAAAGTGAACCAGAACATCTAGGAGCAAACGGTTACTTTGGAATACTGAAAGGGAAGAGGTAGGGAAGGTATGTCTGATAGCAGCTGTTCATTTAAGTTAGCAGAAACTGCCAGTGATGATCTGTTGAATGTGCCTGCAGGGTGAGGATAAGGAGAATCTGCTCTTTTCCCTGAATGGTATTTGTGGAGAAAGCAAACAGAGATGTGTCAGATTGATGATCTTTTTCTTTCTTTTTCAATCTTTTTACTGAATTTCAAATTAATTCAAATTGATGTACATAACATTAATAATTATACATATGATACAAAGAGATCAGGATAACAATAATAACAGTTAATATTTATACTCACAAGGAGTAAAATATATAATCTAGACCTCCCGCACTCTTGCTAAGCGTACATGATGGGAAAAAAAATTGAAGAGAAAACCCCCAAATCAAAAAAAAAGTATGGTGTTAAACAAAAGCAAACCAAAAACTTCAAAGAAAAAAAAACTGGACTGATATTACTTCAATTAAAAAAAACACATTATTATGTCATCAGCTCCGCTCCTCTATATTCAAAGGTTATTGAAGGGGATTTGAAAAAGGTCTGCTCATGTCGTATGGAAATATTGAATAAATGGATTCCAAACTTCCTCAAATTTAAGCGAAGGATCAACAGAACCACTCCTAATTTTTTTCTAAGTTTAAACATGTTATAGTTTGAGAAAACCATTGAAATGTAGTAGGAGGTATAAGGTCCTTCCATTTAAATAGAATGGATCTCTTGGCCATTAATGTAACAAAAGCAATCATACAACAAGCAGAAGTGGATAAATGGCCAGAATCCATCATTGGTAACCCAAAAATTGCAGTAATAGGATGGGGTTGATGATCTTTCATCAGAATTGAGAAGAGTTAGAAATCAAACATGTTTGATTAACTCTGTTACTCTCTCCACCGGTGTGGCCTGACTGTTGAGTATTTTTGACACTTTCTGTATCTTATTAAAGGAATGAAAATGCAGGAGAGTGGTCATGGAACAAGAACCAAAGGAATGCCCTGGAGGTGGTGCAAGTGAGAAAAGCAGAATCATTATCTGAAATTACCAAAGTAAAATGCTACCATTGAATCATAGAATTGATATGGCACAAATAGAGATCCATTAAGACTATTACAATTCATGGTCGAACAATCCCGTCAGTCCCACAGGAATTTTGAAATAAGAGGAACTGAGAATACTCATTATCTGAAATTGTTGAATTTAGCATTAAATTCAGAAGCTGTAATGTCATAAGTTGAGGAGCTAGAAACTCATTCCCACAACTGCAAAAAAAAAGCCCATTGTTGTGCTACAAAACTTGGCTAACCTGAAGTGGGACAACTTTGCCTACATTTCTGAATGACTTAACATGCATCAGGAAATTTGATCCCTCATATTTTGGCAGATTTTCATTCTCCCTATCTCTTTTTTACCATTTCAAAATTCCCCAAAATGAGATCAACGGTGATGCAACATGTAAAATTAGTCTACAGAGAGATTCTTAACCTCACTGGTCTGAACCACAATGGTTTTTATTTTCTCACAGAACCTTCAACTTTCAGTAATCCTGTTTCCAATGAAATAGTTTTAGTTAAAGAACCAACACCTAAACAGTACTGGAGGCACAAGAGACTGCAGATGCTGGAACCTGGAGCAACAAACAAGATAGAACACAGAACGGTGCAGCATAGGATCAGGCCCTTTGGCCCACTATGTCTGCACCACACACAATGCCAAATTAAACTAAATCTCTTCTCCCCATACATGATCCATATCCCTCAATTCCCTGAATACTCATGTGCCTAGTTACCAGATTCTTAAACACCACTATCAAATCTGCTTCCACCACTACCCCTAGGCACCTACCACTCTCTGTATAAAAGACTTGCACATCTACTTTAAACTTCCCCCTCTCACCTTAAATGCATGTCCCCTAGTACTTGACATTTCTACCCTGGGAAAAAGATTCTGACCCTCTCATAATTTTATAAACTTTGATCAGGTCTCCCCTCAGCCTCCAACAGAGAAATCAACCCAAGTTCGTCCGACCACTCATTATAGCTCATACCCTCTACTCCAGGTAGCATCCTGGTAAACCTCTTCTGCACCCTTGCCAAAGCCTCCACATCCTTTCTGTAAGGGGGCAACCAGAAATAAATACAATATTCCAAGTGAAGCCCAACCAATGTTTTATATAGCTGCAACATGACTTCCTTAATCTTGTACTCAATGCCTGACAAGTGCCTTCTTTACAACCCTATCTACTTGCATAGCCACCTTCAGTGAACTATGGTCTTGCGTTGTCTTCAAATTTACTAATCCACTCATCTACATTTTCATCCAAGTCATTTATATATGCATTCTATCATGAACAACAGAGGCCCCAGCACAGATCCCTGCAGAACACCACTGGTCACCGACCTCCAGCCAGAATAACACATTTCCACCAATACCCTCTGTCTTCTATGGAAGCCAATTCTGAATCCAAACTACCAAGTCACCGTGAATCACATGCATTTTAATCTTCTGGATCAGCCTACCATGAGGAAACATGTCAAATGCCTTTCTAAGGTATATGTAGACAACATCTACTGCCTTACCCTCAACAATCGCCTTGGTCACCTCCACAAAAAACTCCATTAAGTTTGCAAGACCTGACCTACCCTGCACAATGCCATGCTAACTGTCCTTAATTACAAAAGACGTACAGGTTAGGAAGTTGTGGGCATGCTATGTTGGTGCTGGAAGCGTGGTGACACTTGCGGGCTGTCCCCAGAACACTCTGCGCAAAAAGATGCATTTCACTGTGTGTTTCAATGTACATGTGTCTAATAAAGATAAAGATAAAAGATAAAAGATGTTTTTCCAAATCACGTAAATCTTATCCCAAAGAATCCTCTCCAATAGCTTCCCTACCACTGATGTGAAACTCACCAGCCTATAGGTTCCTGAATTATCCCTATTTCCTTTCTTCAACAAAGGACTCCAGAGGAAGGGTCTCGACCCAAAATGCCAACTGTTCATTTCCCTCCAAGATGCTGCCTTACCTCGTGAGTTCCTCCAGTATCTTGTTTGTGCACTTAAACAGTATTCTTTGATCTCACTGAGATCCCTGATTTCGTACAACCTCAAATACAATCACACATGTGTGTCTTGTATTAAAGAATTAATTAGTTAAAAAACATCCAGTTTAGATATATTGGGCCAGATCTTCCATTTCCACACCACCACTAATTCAGGACATACCAGTGATTCCTGCAGAAGTCCTTGTTTCCTGGTATGCCTAAGCTGGCAGCAGCATCTTCCCTCCACTCAAGTTGCTGTCAGGTGCCCTTGCCTTGCACCAGTGGTTTCCCCACAGAGACCAACTGAACTAGCACAGACTTCCCAACTATTAAACTAGGAACAGTGTCCATTGAACTATACATAGCCAGGTTAAACCTGGCCCACACAGAACCATCCTGACTGAAGTGAATGGGAGAAAAGGATATGGGGGCTTATTTTATTGTTAATTTCAATGTTTGAATTGTGTTATAGTGTCTGAATATGTCATTTTAATGTTTTAAGTGAAAAAAATCTCAGTTTGTATATAATACTATTACTTTTTGGCAGGTCACAGGTGATTTGGAATCATCCAATGACATTGACAGCTTTAACAGACTGTGGTCCTGGAGGTGTGGCTGCAACACATGTCAAAACCATTCTGTGCTGAGAAAGACCCTAGCCAATGTTTAGCCGTGTCTAAGTGCTGGTAGCTGGGCTGCCGGCAAAATACAGCAGCAGGAGATCCTCACTGGAATAAATAGTGTGGCCTAGGACAGGTGGACAGTGATTAAGGGACAATGGAAAATCTGCTTTCACTGTTAATAAAAGATGCAAGTATTAGTATTGTTATTCGTATTGGTGTATTATTCGCACATGTACTGACATACAGTGAAAAACAGTTTTTCATGCCATCCACACAGATCATTTCAAAACATAAGTGCATTAAGGTAGCACAAGGGAAAAGCAATAACAGAATGCAGAATATAGTGTTACAGATAAAGGTACTGAGAAAGTGTAGTGCAGGTAGACGATAAGGTCAAGAAATCGTCTTTAATGTACAAGAGTCTTATAACAACGGGATAGAAGCTGTCCTTGAACCTGGTGATGAGTGTTTCTAGTTTTTGTATCTGCTTCCCAATGGAAGGGAGGAGAAGAAAGAATGTTCAGGGTGGGAGGGTTAAGGTTAGGGTTAGGTTGACTGCTTTTCCGAGGCAGTGAGAAGTGTAACCAGAGTCCACGGAGGGGAGGCTGGTTTTCATGATGGACTGAGCTATGTCTACAACTCTCTCCATTTTCTTGCAGTCCTGGGCAGAGCAGTTGCCATACCAAGCCGTGATGCATCCAGAAAGGATGCTTTCTAGGGTGCATCTATAAAAATTGGTAAGGGTCAACAGGGATTGCTGAATTTCCTCAGCTTTCTGAGGAAGTAGAGACACTGGTGTGTTTTCTTGGTCATGGTGTCTACATGGTTGGACCAGGATAAACAATTGGTGATGTTTGCACCTAGGAACTTGAAGCTCTCAACCATCTCCACCCAGCATCATTGATACATACAGGGGTGTGTGCTCCGCCCGCTTCCTGAAATTAATGACCAACTCTTTTGTTTTGCTGACATTGAGAGAAAGGCTGTTGTCATGTTGCCACACCACTACGCTGTCTATCTCCTTCCTGTACTCTAACTTGTCATTATTTGAGATTCGGCCCACTACGGTGGCGTGAAGATTTATAAAGAAGTACCGGTCAAGTGAAATGGACTCTCAGCTCTTCTGATGGTGTTTGGTTTATTCCACTAATCAAATAAATGCACAGCAGGACTTGGAGGTATATTCTAAGTGTGACGTTTCATATCCAAGAGGAAGACATGGACCTGATCTACCATCTCAGCTAAAAGATAGTAGGTTTGATTCTGATTTGGACAGTATTGCTTCATGGCCAAGAAAGGTCTGCCATTCTTTTTCAACTAATGAAAATCAAAATCAAAAAAATTTTAAATGCTGGAAATCTGAAGTAAAATAAGAAAATGCTGGAAATGCTCAACAGGTCAAGCATCATCTGTGGAACAACATTGACTGTTTCTCTTTCCACAAATGCTGCCTGACATGCTTTTCCAGCATTTTCTGTCTTTATTTCTGTTTCAACAAAAGATGTGGGAATATTTATGCTCACCTAATGAAACAGACAGTGTGTGCATTTAACCTTCTAACCAGAAACCTGACAGTACTGTACTCGTTCAATTCTCCATTGAATTGCCTCATAAGGACATGAACACAAATATAAGGAGTGAGACTTGAATTCATGACCTCACTCAGAAATAAATACTACCCCTGGGTTAGAGTCCATGGATCTTTGAAAGTGCACTTCCATACATGAGGAAGACCTTTGGCTAAGGAAGCCAATGATGTTGAGAAAAAAGATAACATAAGCAAACAAGAGGTTAGAAAAGAAAAATAAATGTTAATAACTTGGCGTGAAAAATTGAGCAAAGCAAACTGAGTTTCCTATAAGAAGTCACAGCACATGTTACAAATGGCAAAAAGGCATTCTTTTTCAGGGAGACAAATGGACTGAGTCAGAGTAAACAGCAAGGTAGGGAAATTTAAGGATAATGTGCCCACAAAGGAAAGTAAAATGATCAGCTATTTCTTAGATAATTGACAATACAAGGGAGGAACCTGTGCTAATATTTGCAAATCATTTCATGGAAGTCTTGTAAAAAAAGCATGATAAATGATTCCATTACAGCAGAATTTTACACACCATTTGTTTGCTGTCTTTTCAAAAATGTGCTTTTTATGAATTTTTTGAGGTCTTCAATTTAAAGGACAAAATGCACTGGGAAATAACACACATCTGATCTCATGTACATTAGCTCCCTGTGGAGAATCCCTCCCTCCATCCTTTCTGAAACAGTCATGCTGGCTTAGAAAGGAATGTCTTCTCTGCTTGTGGTTGAGGCACATTATTGGGGTTGTGTACATGAAATCTTACTCTGCATGTAACAAGTCTATACATGGCCTTGTTACCAGGAACCCTCACCTTTGACGAGAACAAAATATATTTAAAACATGTATCTGCTTGTTTACTGGGATCCATTCCTGATTGTGCAGTCCTGATCCTCCTAACTCAAAGGTATTTAAAAATTGCTCATTACAAGAATCTATCTGAGCCTGAAATCTTTTACAATCCCCTTAATGTTTGCCAAAACTCCATTTCTGAATCGTCAGCAAATTTATATCTCTACCTTAACCCTGGGGAACAACATTTCTAATCCTTCACTAATGCAAACAATATTAAATAATCCCGTTCTTTTAGTTTCTGCTTGTGCATAGCTCAGTCTTTCTAGTCTGCTGCCTGTGGGACATCTACGGAATATCTATATAAAAACTACATTTACTGAATTCCTTCCCTCTAGCTATCAAAACTTTTATTTCTTCAAAATTTCTATTAACTTTGTCAAATGTGACTTGGTTTTCTCAATTTTATGCTGCTCAAGCTAACAATTGCTTTGCAAACTTGATATCAGATTCTGCATTCTAAGTGGATAATTTTAAACCCCAAGAGCAAGTGGGCTGGAACTGCCCACACAGCAGCTAATTGAGCATCGCTCATTGGTATTGGGGCTGGGGGGTAGAGGGGGTGTTGGGGGGATGGTGAGGGGACATGGAAGTCAGTCACTTAAAGCTCTTTAAAAGTTTCTGTACATCTTCATTTGATTTTTCATTTTTCAGTTATGTTAGCTGAGTATTCCAGGGCTCAGGAATCCCAAAAGTAAAAGGAGATGAGGAGGAACAGATCGTGGTGCACTGCTGGTGATACAGGAGGAGCAGGGAGCAGGACTGTTTCCTCCAGGCCATACAAGCTCACCTTCCACGGTCTCCAACCCCTTTCTCTCCCCAACCATCACACCTATATCAATCCCTGGCCACTTCACCCCTGAGAATTCCTTGCAACCTATTATTCTTACCCTTCACTCTGATCAGCCCATACACCCCTGGCCTCTCTTCCTACTGTTGGATGCCTACCACTACCATTTATTGATCTCTGACCACCACCCACCCCTTCCATCCATTCTACCACACTCCCAACCCAGCCCACTTACCCAGCTTCCACACCTTGTCTGCTTTCCTCCAGTTTGCCTATCAGTCAGGCTGGGTGTCAGGTAAGAAACAAGGGAACAAACTTAAAAGATGTCCTGCATTTAGATCCTGCAATCTGTCAAGGAAATCTTTATTTTTAGCTTTCCCTCCCAGAAAGCCTCCCTCACTCCACATTCCTGTTAACTTGACACCAGATGTAGACACCAAATCCAAGCTGAAATCTGAGTACCACACTGCAAATTTGATCAGTATCATCTCTATCTTGTGTTTTAACATTTATCATTTTAGCTGTTTTTTTCTCTCTTTATTAATTGGTACTGTGCATGCTACATTTCAAATCTGCTAAATTCTGCAAGATTACCTGTAGAACTGGGGTGCAGTTCTGGTTGCCCAGCTATAGGGAGGATGTCATTAAGCTGGAAAGCATGCAGAAAAGATTCACGAGGATGTTACCAGGACTGGGGTGCTTGAGTTATAAAGAGAGACACAATAGTTTGGGGCTTTTCTCCCTGGAGCATAGGAGGTTGAGGTGTGACATTATAGAGGTACATAAAATCATATGAGGCATAGAAAAGGTGTATGGTCCAGGGGAAGGTAGGGTAGGAGAGTCTAAAACTAGAGGGGATAGGTTTGAGGTGAGAGGGGAAAGATTTAAAGGGGACCTGATTTAAAGTTTTTCACACAGAGGGTGATGGGTATATGGAACGAGCTGCCAGAGGAAGCTCTAGAGTTGGATACAATTGCAAAGTTTCAAAGACATTTAGAGAGATACACGGATAGGAAAGGCTTAGAGGGATATGGGCCAAATGCAGGTCAATGCTCAGGTATACAACTTGGTCAGCAGGGATAAGTTGGGCCAAAGGGCCTGTTTCCATGCTGTATGACTCTATGACACCTATAGATTCACTTTTAGTATAGGCTTCTGAGACTTGATGATCCACAGCAGATACCTGAAAGCACTTAGAGAGATACCACCAATGCTGTCTTTGCAAAATCATTCAAATTCATTGTCAAGGTAAGAGAACCAGCATCACTGCCCTCTCCCAGACTGACATCCTCAGCACTGAGGTCCAAGGTACACACAATTGGTTACATTGGACAAGCCACATTATTCAATGGCTGACATCAGGTTCCTGAAACAGATGCTCTATGCAAAGCTATGTCACAGTGAGTGATTACTAGGTAGACAGAGGAAAAGGTTCAAAGATCTGCTGAAATCTTCCTTGAGATAATGCAACATTCCCACTGACTTCTGGGAATCCTTGGCCCACAGCCACTCAAAGTGGAGAAGGAGCAGTCGGTATAGCACGGAGATCCTTGGGTCCATGTTTGTGAGCCCTATTGGAAGAGTTATCAGCCTTCTTGGAAGAGTTTTCAGTTCCCACATTGACTGCATCAGTCATCCAGGAACCCACAGAACCACAATAACATATATGCTCCATGATGGTATTGCAATTGTTATATATTCTTCTAAAAAAAAGACTTAAAAGAGTTCCACATGGTAGGTTTCTTCAGAAGGTCAGAGGGCATGGGATCTAGGGAAGCTTGGCCATGTGGATTCAGAATTGGCTCACCTGTAGAAAGCAGAGGGCTGTGGTGGAGGGAGTGCATTCAGATTGGAGGGCTGTGACCAGCAGTGTCCCACAAGGATCGGTTCTGGGACCTCTGCTTTTCATGATTTTTATTAATGACTTGGATGAGGGGGTAGATGAGTGGGTTGGCAAGCTTGCAGACTACACAAAGGTTAGTGATAATGTGGATAGTGTAACGGATTGTTGAAGATTGCAGAGGAAAATTGATAGGATGCAGAGCTCGGCTGAGAAGTGGCAGATGGAGTTCAATCTGGAGAACTGTGAAGTGGTACACTTTGGAAGGACAAACTCCAAGGCGGAATACAAAGTTAGTGGCAGGATTCTTGGTAGTGTGGAGGAGCAGAGGGATCTGGGGGTCCATATCCACAGATCCCTGAAAGTTACTTCACAGGTGGATAGGGTAGTTAAGAAAGCTTATGGGGTGTTAGCTTTCATAAGTCAAGGGATCGAGTTTAAGAGCTGTGAGGTAATGATGCAGCTCTATAAAACTCTGGTTAGACCACACTTGGAGTACTGTGTCCAGTTCTGGTCACCTCATTATAGGAAGGATAGGCGTTGGAAAGGGTGCAGAGGAGATTTACCAGGATTATGCCTGATTTAGAGAGTATGGATTATGCAGAGAGACTGGGGGAGCTAGGGCTTTAAAGTAATGAGTGAGAAGTTCAAGGGAGATATCAGAGGAAGGTTTTTTACCCAGAGAGTGGTTGGGGCATGGAATGCACTGCCTGGGGCGGTGGTGGAGGCAGGTACATTGGTCAAATTCAAGAGATTACTAGATAGGCATATGGAGGAATATAAAATAGAGGGATATGTAGGAGGAAGGGGTTAGATAGTCTTAGGTGAGGTGTAAAGGTCGGCACAACATTGTGGGCCGAAGGGCCTGTATTGTGCTGTACTGTTCTATGTTCTATGTTCTAAATAATATAACAATTTCAACACATTTGCAGAATGTATGTCACTATCCTATCTAATGCATGTGATGCATTCAAAAGCATAAAATTTCACCTACTAATGTTCTACCCACTTGAACATTCTGTCCAAATCATTCTGTAAAGTGTCATCCACTTTATCCACTGATAAAGGGGCAGGGAAGTCAAACAATCAAAGCATCACTCAACACCCAAGTCCATTGCAGTTGTCAAAAATTTTATTGTTTTACACTGGTGGGGAGTAAGCTGCTGGATGTCCCAGAAAACTTCTCCTTTAAAAAAAGGAAATCATATACCTTTTATACTTTTAAAGACAAATCATGGTCTAATTTTATTACGTACATTAAGTTAATCAAATTAATAATGAGGCATCCTGTAGCTGCAGTTATACAAGAATGTGGTCAAGTCCCACAATGCCTCACACTCAGTCCACAATGCTCCATTTTATAACACAATGTGTGGCTATACTTCATTTTATAACTTAATATGTGGCTATAGGTAGCTGTCTTCATCATTGCCACCCCAACCACTGTAACCCCTCACAGTTTTTATAACATAGCTTTGATAAAGCTGAAATACATTGTTCCATTACACACTGGATGTCCTGAGCTCCCCATCAAATGATGCTGTCTCAGACAACCAAAGGGGCATTCTTTGGCACCGCACTTTCAGTAACTCTGCCCTTTTTCACCATTTATTTCTTGCTCTCACTTCCTTTTTAAATTTTGCAGGTCTGCAGCTCTAGAAAGAACTTTTCTTTGTAACATTGCCTGCTGGCAGTATAAATGACTGCACTGGGTCACTGAGTAAATTTTCATCCAAGAGTCAGAAGATTGTGATTCAGATTCCACTGCAGAAACTTGTGTGCACATTTTTAGCTGACACATTGAAAATACATCTTTCAGGTATGACATTGAAACAAGGCCCTTTTTTTCCTTTCCAAAGTACCTTGCGGCACTATTCCTAGTATTCTGGCCAATTTATCAACTAAAACCAGTTAAAAAATACGTATTGTCTCTTCATTGTTTACCATGGGAGAGTGCTGGATTCAAATTCATTCCTACATACATTACAAATGTTACTATGGTGTAGTAGCTGCAGAATACCTTGGGAACAAGGTTGCTAACTCTAGTTGGATCTATGCCAGGAGGCTTCAACATGTATTCTATTATGTCAGATGTAGTTACATCAGATGTGATGAAACTCCACTAACGACAGATCTCCAGCTAATGTCTGAGCACCTCCGACCCAGGAGGGCATTCTGACCAGGGTTTCAATATGATTTAGACATCGGTTTCCTTCTGTGACTCACCATCAGTGAGGGTTGTCTCTGTCTGTTGCAGCATCTGCCTCACCCACACCTTATGCCCCCGATCGGGGAGGAGGAAGGATATCTCTGCCCCACTGCAACTCTGTTAAGGGTCCTGACCCAAAACGTTGACCGCCTGCTTTTCTCCACGGATGCTGCCTGGCCTGCTGAGTTCCTCCAGCATCATAGTGTTCTTCATCTACTATTGTACTGACACATAACGTCAGATGGGAAAGTCCAAATTCCCAAAATGCACCAGTTTCACTGGTTCATTCCTTGCATGTGTCTCCTTGGGCAGATTCAATCCATGGCCTGAATGTCTCCTATACTGGCAGAGAGATTTATGCCTGGGTTGCTGTCAGTTGTCTGAGGGAAATTTAATTTTATTCCGGGAGATCCCAGACATCTGGAATGGTTGACAGCCCTACCTTAGACATCTTCAGGGTGTGAAAGATACTGTGTAATTGCAAGGTCTTCAATCGAGCACCAGCCGGAGATAGATGCAGTTGTGCTGGGTTTACGATGTGGAGGGCTCCGAAAGATTGTGGGTAATTGCAATCAGTCTGCAAATGGAATAATCCCTATGGAGCTACAGTGAAGGCAACGATGAAGAGGGGGTCAAGGATATTGGATCATTTTGAGATTCAAGGAAGAATAAAACTAAAGGAAATGACCAAGCTGATAGAGAATAAAATGTAAATGCATGGATACTGTATACAACATCCACTCATTATATTGTGGCTAATGTGTAACATTGTGAACACACTTACTGGATTTGTCACTGTTTAACCAACAAACAGTAACGAGAGGAGGATGAAAATGGCTCAGCTTTCACTGCAGGTGTTTTACTGCAGGAAATATTAGTGAGCAGTTAATCCACAGGCAAGTCTGCATTTTTAGATAGATCTTATGTATGTTTTGTATTTTAAATCTTCTCCCAGGCATTATGCATTAAAACTGTAACATCGCACTAAAAGAAAATAATCTTGATCAACTAGGTATGTGGGCTGAGGATTAGCTAATAACTTTCAATTCAGATAACTGTGAAGGTATTGCATTTTGTGAGATCAAACCAGGGTAGGACTTATACAGTGACTGGAAGGGCCCTGGGGAGTGTTATGGAACTGAGGGACCTGGGAGTGCAAGTACATAGTTCACTGAAAGCGGCATCACAGGTCGATAGGGTGATGAGGAAGACGTTTAGCACATTGGCCTTCATCAGTCAGGGTACTGAGTATAGGAGTTGGGAAGCTATGTTGCAGTTATATAAGACATGGGTGAGGCCTCACTTGGAGTACTGTGGAGTACAGTTTTGATCACCCTGTTATAGGAAAGATGTTATTAAACTGGAAAGAGTGCAGAAAAGATTTACCAGGATGTTGCCTGGACTTGGGGGCCTGAGTTACGGGGAGAGGTTGCGTGGACTGGGACTTTATTCCCTGGAGCATAGGAGACTAGTGGGGTGAACTGATAGAGGTGTGTATGATCATAAGGGGCATAGACAGGGTGAAAGCACACAGTCTTTTTCCCAGGGAGGAGGTACTAAAAACAGGAGGGCATGGATTCAGTATTAGAGGCAAGATATTAAAAGGGGACATCAGGGCCAGCTTCTTCATTGCAGAGGGTGGTGCATATTCGGAAGAGCTGCCAGAAATAGTGGTTGAGGTGGGCACGTTAGCAGTGCTTGGGAGTCATCTGGATAGTTACATGGATGGAGGGCTATGGGCCGGGCATGGGCAACACAGTCAGCATGGACGAGTTGGGCTGAAGGGCCTGTATGACTTTATGACTCTAAATTAGAAACAGAAATGGCCCCCATTCTGAAGCCTAAAATAGCCCACTAATTTTATACAAATCACCCAACCCTCTACTTGGATTTGTATGTAGTTATTACTCATGGATTCAAAACCTTATGCCATTTTCTTATCCATTTCCAGAAATCTATTTCAAGTGATTACTCTGAATCTTCATTTTTGAGTTTATTAATGACATTTTATTTAATACTTTGTGAAAAGTTTTTTGGAAATCAAGATGGATCAAATATGTGGTCTACAGTATTGAGGTGTTACCAACAAGTGATACAATATAAGGGAACTATTCAGCAGTTCTAGAACAGAATAATAAAATAACTTGAAATTCTACCTATGATCACCTTTTAACAAATAAGAAAATGTGATGAGCTGGAGTTGTTTTAGTATTTTTGGAAAGGCAGCATGAAAGTAAGAAGTAATGGAGGCTCAAACCATTTAATATCAGTGGAAGCGGACTCCACAATTGTAATAGTTAATTTTAAGGACCATTGTTAAAGGGGTGTTTAAATTTGTCTTGACAGACTAACTTTAGTATACCAAGCAAAAGCAACTTCATAACAGTTAAGGCAGGTCAATGGTGAGAAGCTGTTTTACAAACCTGGTGACACAACTTTTAGATATCGGCATTTAACCACATATCTAGCCTTGATCTGAAGTTACTTTATCAGATATGCAGAGACAGCGGAATGTGCCTAGCTTCACCGTTAAGTATTCTCAGGAAAATTAAATCCATTCCTTGCTATGTGGCTTGTATCAAATGTCCTCTGGTGACAGTCTCTGGAATTGATTTAAGTCATTAAAGATCCTACATAGGTGCAAGTTCTTGCTCTTTTGAAGCATGGAGAGAAGCCACTATGCAGCTGGAAAGAGAAAAAAAATTACAGGCAAAAGAATATATGGAAGGGTTGACTAAAGTTTTGGAAGAAAACATAACTGACATACTAGTGAAAGATGATGATCAATTATAACTGACCACAGATGTGCTCCTGTGGTAAACCAACATTTAAGAGGGACACATGGCTGCCAGAAGCTGTAGCCACCTAGCCATGTTTGAAAATTGATTGTATGAGTTTAAGCAAGAGAAAGACTTAACAGCACCACCATGTGATGGTGTGCAAAATTAGTATACTGCAGTTTTAACATCAGCTACTATCAGTTGTGACTGTGATCTTAGTAACCGGAAAGACACTGAAGCTGGTGAAATAAAAGTCTTCATTCGTCTCAACAAGCTTATTTATTTCAAAAATTGACCTTATTCATAATAAAAATAAATATAGAGAAAGAAACAGTGCAAAAAAACTTTTACATTCATGGTCGTTTCATTCAGTAGTGTAATCTTTTAAAGAAAAACACAAACAAACATAACACCACTGCCACTCATGTGGCTTCCTGAGGTGATACCCTTTACATTGTTCAATGGGTTTCCCCACCCAACTCCATCCCTCATGTGCAGTAGCAGAAGGAGCCTATACTGCAGTCCTTCCCCACAGAGCCTTGGCATTGTCTGCACAGAGCTTCAGTGCATCCCTCAGCACGTACTCCTGCAGCCTGGAATGTGCCAGTCAGCAGCATTCCCTTACAGACTTCTCGCTGTGCTGGAAGACCAACAAGTTTCGGGCAGACCAAAGCACGTCCTTCACCGAGTTGATGACCTTCCAGCAGCACTTGATGCCTGTCTCAGTGTGTGTCCCCAGGAACAGCCTGTAGATCAGCGCAAACAGGCATTCTCTTAAAGACCTTCTCAGTAGAGTCTCTCAAACTCAAAGTACATCAGATTTTTATATCCTTAAGATCAAAGGTAACAGCAGGTGATTCAATATAATTTCAATAGCTACAATGACATCATTTGCTTCAATATTTTGAGTCTAACAATGCTGCCATTGGGTTACATTTCTACAATGGGAGACATCTCTGAATGTCTAAGGACATTTGCTGGGACAAACTAATTCACACGAACGGTCTAAAAGCTTCTGAGGACAGAGGTCCCAGACACTCAAAATTAATATTGTGAGGGCTGACTCTCTGAGAACACAAATATCCCAACTATTGTTGGAGCAAACATGCCTGTGACCACGTTTGATGGGCTAAGTGACAATATCAGTCTGGTCTGCAAGCTTCCTTGAACTTGGTCACAATGGTGCAAAATAGCTTAGCCATAGTTGCCTGGTTTGATGTAGCCAATTAATATAGCCCATTGTCTTACATTTGGCTGATGCATTCAAGAATGTCTCATGGTCACATCACTTTACAAACCACATCTCTTGATCAACCAGTCCCCTGCTGTGGGTCAGCAGCCTGTTCTCTGTAGACAGCGCTGTTTGTTTACAAATCTGTCCTTTTAACTTCAAAATGATTAATGCTTGCAATTTACATTTAAGTACTGAAGACTGGTTCTCGTTTGAATTAATAACTGTTGTATTCACATAATTTCATAACTCCCGAATCCTTAACACTATCATGAACCTTTAACATTGTTGCTAAGCTAAATAATTTCATTGTTGGGATTTTAAAACACATAAGAGTGTTTAAACAATGGGTCTTCAACCAGAATTATTAACTGTGTTTCTCTTTCTGCAACAGCTGCCTGGCTTACACATTGTTTCTAGCAGTTTCTGATTTAACTAACCTTAGATTTTGTAATTTTATTCTGTCAATTGCTTATAGCTAGTTAATAGTGCTATATGACAGACCTACTGGCGACAAACACGTCTTAATAATGTTCAATCCAATCTATTGCACATACTTGGTATCCACACTAATCCCATGACTGCTCTTGACACCCACAGGATACGCTATGCTGGAGGTTTCCATTCCACAGCCCTTCCTTGAGGACAGCAGGCAACTAGACCTCAAGTAGCAGAACCTCTCGAACCCTGTCTCCATCCATGACAACCTTTGACTTCTTTCTTTATTTCAATATTGAAAGACATTTGAAATGAATTAAAATAATACAAATATAACAAATATTTTAATGATTAAAGGTAAAAATAATGGATTCATTTAAAACTTATTGCACTGTTGTCATTTTATTATATGGACAATGAAATAAAGAAAAGTTAACCAAAGCTGAGCTTTATTTAATTTATTTTTCTTTTTAAGGAAGGTCAGTGATTCCATTCAAAGAGTTGGGGTCATTATTTGTATGACGGCCATGAATGATGTAGATCTGAGGGGTCAGGCATACTCTGTGTCAGACTATGCAGCTCAGTCCAATGGAACAGTCACTGAACTCAACACTACATCCACATCTGATCTCCAGGGCACAGAATCACATGTCAAAGACACACTGACAAGAGGGGCAGAGGGCAGATGTATGGTGGCTCCCTATGGAACTGCCCCCCTAAGGAAACACAGCGAGGGTTTATATATTTGGACTGGGATTATGGAGGTTATCTTGAAATTAGCAGTTTGACATTATGGAGCCAATGGTGTGCATGAATGCTCCTTGTGCAAAGCCTCGCTCAACAAGACACCATGGGCTGCTGCCTCCGAAAGGTTTTATCCATCTAAATTCAGTCAACTGATATATGTGAACCAGCATACACAAATATGAACTCCGATCCACATTCCTCACAGTGATTGAAAGATTTGGGGGGAGGGGGTTGTTGGGGGAAACAAAATATATCTTCAAGTGAGTATATGTTGTGCAAGGGAATTGTGAATTCAGTTTTTTTTTAATTTAAAAGTCTGCAACCACAAGTAAAAGGCCCTTTCACCCCATTTGTTAAATTCAACACTAAGTTTCAGACATTAAATAGGATATGTTCGAATTCAGATTACTATCAATTCCCCTGGATATTAGTATTTGAAATCCTACCATAAAATCTGATAAATACTGAGTTAATTGACTACTTATATATTTATAACTGATAATAGAATACAGCAATTATCTTCATATAAATAGATAAACTGGATGTATCATTATTGCAACTATTCAGAATTATACATTTAATTCACTTTTGATTAATGTTATCTGACATTAAGGTTATAAAAACCTTATGGAAACTTAATTTATGCAAGAACTCATGTTTTTCTCCCTGGGTTTCACATTGCTTCTAAATTTCAACGGAAAGAAGGCGTGAACACATAATGCTAAAAACAATAAATTCTGCAATTCATTTGGACCTTGAAACGATACTTTAAATATGAATACTTAATGCTTTTGAATTATAGCTCATTACTTTTTAAAAAGATCAGTGAAGTTTTATTTTAAATGTGTTAAAACATTGATTGGATCAACAATCAATATAATATCTTATTAATGTCGCATGTTGATGAGTTGGTTTTAATATTCCAAAATTGTCCAGATTTGGGGAAAGTTCCATCAGACAGAAGAGAAGCATATGTAACTCCCTTATGCAAAAGGTGGGGGAGACAGAAAGCAGCAAACTACAGGCCAGTTAACTTAACATCTGTCATAGGGAATATGTTAGAAACTATTATGAAAAGCATTACAGCAAGGCACTTGGAAAATTTAAGGTAATCAGGCAAAGTCAACAGGATTTTGTGAAAGGGGAATCATGTTTGACCAATTTATTTGAGGTCTTTGAAGAAGGTAACATGTGCTGTGGATAAAGGGGAGCTGACGGATCTACTATATATAAGTAGATTTCCAGAGGTATTTGATAAGGTGCAGCCTCAAGGGTTACTGTGGGAAATAAAAGCTCATGATGTGGACAAATAATTGGCTGACTAACAGGAAACAGAACACAGGCATAAATAGGTCTTTTGCTGGATGGCAAGATATATACTGTGTGGTGTGCCATTTGGATCAGTGTTGGGGCTTCAGCTTTTTTCAATTTACATTAGTGACTTGGATGAAGGCACTGGAGGTATAGCTGCTAAATTTGTTGGTGATACAAAGATAGGTAGGAACATAAGCTGTAGGAAGGTGCGACAAGGGATATAGATAGGCTAAGTGCAGGTCTATCAAATGCATAAAGTATGGGAAAATGTGAAGTCCATTTTGGCAAGGAAGATGACATAAACCTTTTATCTAAATGGTGGGAGACAGCAGAGCTCGGAGATGCAGAATAGAAAACTTTTGCTTCAGTTACATCATTTTCTGAGGTAGCTAAAGGTGCAAATGTGGGAATATAGACTCTTCCACACATAGGGCAGATGGATGGAGAGTTTGTGAGACAGTGTGTTCCTTCCACCACTTCCACAGAGTTTCAGTGTGCTTCCAATACCATCTCAAATGCTCCTCCATTTCAAGTGGTCATAGACCCAAAGTTCCCAAGGGTCAGAGGGGATGTTGCATTTCTTCAAGGAAGCTTTGAGGACATCTTTGATCTTTTTTATCTGTCCACACAGTAATCCTCTTCCACAACAAAGGTCAAAGTTAAGTGTCTGTTTCGGAGTTTGATGTTGGCAAATGATGTGGCCTGCCTAATGTAGCCAACTGAGGGCCTCAACACTGTGGAAGTTGTGAGAGGATGGTGACATTGGTTCACTTATCCTTCCAGTGAATTTGAAGGATCTTGCGGAGACAGTGTTAGTGATATTTTTCTGTAAAATAAGGCACTTGTGAGACCACCTCTAGAGGACTGTGTATAGAATAGGTCTCCTTATTTAAGGAAGAATATACGGAGAAGGTTTACTGGACTAATAACTAGGATGGGTTGTTCATCTTGTGAGGAAAGATTGGACAGAGTAGGTTTGAACCCATTGGCATTATAAAGGTGAGGAGAGACAACTGATGCATATAAATTCTTAAGTGGACCTAATAGGTTGGATGTGGAGAAGATGTTTTCTCTTATGAGGAAACCTAGAACCAGTGATCACTGTTTAAAATTTAGGGATTGACACTTGAGGCAAAAATTAGACAATTTTCTTTTTTTCCTCTCAGAGCATCAGGAAGTCTTTGGAGTACTTTTAAGACAAAGATAAAAAGATACATAATAAACAAGGAGTTGAAAAGGTACTGTGGATAGATGGGTAGGTGGAGTTGAGGTTACAGTCAGAAGTGCCATGATCTAATTAAATGACAGTGTAGGTTGGGGGGGGGGGTGTGGGGGGGTGGTCAGGCAATGGTCTTCTCCTGCTCCTAATTCTTATGTTCATATGTAAGGCAAAGTAAGAGTGATATCAAAGCAGTGACATCAAGGCAGAAAGGTCTGGTCATAGAGGTGTAGAGTAATACAGCGCGGAAATAGGCCCTTCAGCCCAACTCCTCCATGCTGACCAAAGTGCCCACCTAAGCTAGTCCCATTAGCCTGCATTTGGCCCATATTTCTCTAGATCTTTCCTAACCATGTGATTATGCAAATGTCTTTTAAATGTTGTTATTGTACCTGCCTCAACTACTTTCTCTGGCAGCTCGTTCCATAAATGCACCACCCTCTGTCTGAAGAAGTTGCCTCTCAGGTCCCTTTTAAATCTTTCCCCTCTCATGTTAAACCTATGGCATCTAGTTTATGATTCCCTTTCCCTGGGAAAAAGACTAAAAAACTGAATTCAAATCTCATCAAGGGGAAAACGTTTTTAGTTCACATAAGGGAAGATGTTTGTGGTCAATCATTTGAACTTCCAAGAGTTCATCAGAGCAGCTTTCCAAGCTCAATGATTTTGTTTATTCACTCAATGGATATGTACATCACTGAGAAGCCCAACATCTTTTTTTAATTATCCATCTCAAATTCCCCTTGAATCTAGTAGCTTGCTAGGCCATTTCAGAGAACAGTTACGAGTCATACATTGCATACAGTGTAGATAAAATAAATGAATTTGAATGGCCTTTATGACAATAGTTTCAAGGTCAACAATATTTCCAATTAATCTGATTATTTGAATTTTAATCTCTCAGCTTCTACGATATTTGAAATAACTTCCTCCAAATCGATTGGCTGTGCCACCATATTTCTCATCTTCAGTTGTCTCATCCATGGTGTTTCTTTGTTTGTAAAGTCAGAACTCAGGATGTTTGCTGATGATTGAGCAATGTTCAATGGTATTCACAAGCCCTCAGAAAATGAAGCAGTCCTGTATGCAGCAAGACCTAGACATCATTCACAAATGGGCTGAGGGGTGGCAAATAACATCTGTGCCGCAAAAGTGGCAAGAAATGATCATCCCCAGCAAGAGAGAATTTGACCACCCATCCTTTACCATCAGCAACAAGAAAGATTCGAATCATGTATCACTGTTATTAAATGACATTGTTATTCCCAAGTCCTGGGATCACCAATGACCAGAAACTTGACTCTATTAGTCAGGTTAATAGTGTGGCTGTAAGACCAGATCAGAAGCTAGGAATACTGCAGGACTGCGGTGGAATTCTTGTTGCTTGCTTAGACTCATGGACAGCAGTACTCATGGAGTTTGATGCCATCCTGGATAAAGCTGTCCACTTAATTGGTACTTCATGCAACACTTGGATATTCATTCAGGTATTTATTATATTAACCACTGATGTGTGCCATTTATAAAATGTATTGCTGGATCTCACCAAGACTACTTCAACAGGACCTCTCAAACCTGCAACCAGAAGAATATAAGAATAGATGCAGGGGCAGGGGTAAACAATACCTGCTCTGCTATTCATCAAGATTATGGCAGATCTGCAGCACTACCTTCCTGCATCATTCCCTTATCTTTTGATTCCTTTAATATCTAGAAATCTATCAATCTCTGTTTTGAACGAACTCAAGTCTCTAACCTCCAAAGCTCAGGACTGGAGAATTCTAATGATTCACCACCCACTGAGTGAAGAAATTTCTTCTATCACATCAAATATATTTGATACATTTTGTATTTTCAAGTTCTGTCTGGATTTTAGTTCAATAAAAAATATAACAGGGTAAGATTATTCTTTGTTAAAAATGTTTGTGTTCAAGTCTTTGCCAGCAGATGGCACCATTACAAAGACAAGGAGAACAGTTGATCTTATTCACAAACAACTAAGACTGTCCTATAGTCCAGTTCCATGTTGGCGTAAAGTTTATAGTTCAAGCTCATTCAATTTTAGTTCATATTGAAGTTATAAGACAAATAACAAACCTTTCAAGGATTTTCTAAAATGCAATAAAGTCCCAACTGGTTTCACTGGTATGGTCAGTGGGATTTAGAGTACAAATCACTTGACCAAGAGCTTGTTAATAACTCCCCACAGATATTGTTCCAAGGGGTGAAAGCCCAAGTTATTTATTCATGCTCATTTTAATTCTCATTTATCTTCTAGATAATTAGGCATAACTTAACGTTTATAAAGCAGTACCTCCATAAAGCAATATTAACTCTCCCTATCACTTATACTTTTTTAAGTGTTCACTACTTCCATATACACTCATATAGCTTTACAATTTTCCTGTAATGTATTTCAAACTTGCAATGCCTTCTTCTCTTTTGAGTAATAGTATAATATTTTCTAATTCCTTTTACTTTGAGATGAGATGTACAGATTACGGAGATTACGGATGAGATGTACCCCAGGTTGCTGTGGGAGGCAAGGGAGGAGATTGCAGATCCTCTGACGATGATCTTTGTGTCGTCCATGAAGACGGGAGAGGTTCCGGAAGATTGGAGGGTTGCGGATGTTGTTCCCTTATTCAAGAAGGGGAGTGGGGTTAGCCCAGGAAATTATAGACCGGTGAGTCTTACTTCAGTGATTGGTAAGCTGATGGAGAAGATCCTGAGAGGCAGGATTTATGAACATTTGGAGAGGTATAATATGATTAGGAATAATCAGCATGACTTTGTCAAGGGCAGGTCCTGCCTTACGAGCCTGATTGAATTTTTTGAGGATGTGACAAAACACATCGATGAAGGGAGAGTAGTAGATGTAGTGTATATGGATTTCAGCAAGGCATTTGATAAGGTACCCCATGCAAGGCTTATTGAGAAAGTAAGGAGGCATGGGATCCAAGGGGACATTGCATTGTGGATCCAGAACTGGCTGGCCCAAAGAAGGCAAAGAGTGGTTGTTGAAGGGTCGTATTCTGCATGGAGGTCGGTGACCAGTGGTGTACCTCAGGGATCTGTTTTGGGACCCTTATTCTTTGTGATTTTTATAAATGACCTGGATGAAGAAGTGGAGGGATGGGTTAGTAAATTTGTAGATGACACAAAGGTTGGAGGTGTTGTGGATAGTGTGGAGGGCTGTCAGAGGTCACAGTGGGACATAGATAGGATGCAAAGCTGACCTGAGAAGTGGCAGATGGAGTTCAACCCAGATAAGTGTGAAGTGGTTCATTTTGGTAGGTCAAATATGATGGCAGAGTATAGTATTAATAGTAGGACTCTAGGCAGTGTGGAGGATCAGAGGGATCTTGGGGTCTGAGTCCATAGGATGCTCAAAGCAGCTGCACAGGTTGACTCTGTGGTTAAGAAGGCATATGGTGTATTGTTCTTCATCAACTGTGGGATTGAATTTAGGAGCCGAGAGGTAATGCTGCAGCTATGTAGGACCCTGGTCAGACCCCACTTGGAATGCTGTGCTCAGCTCTGGTCACTTCACTACAGGAAGGATGTGGAAGCCATAGAAAGGGTGCAGAGGAGATTTACAAGGATGCTGCCTGGATTGCGGAGCATGCCTTATGAAAACAGGTTGAGGGAACTTGGCCTTTTCTCCTTGGAGCAACAGAGGATGAGAGGAGATCTGATAGAGGTATATAAGATGTTAAGAGGCATTGATCGGGTAGATAGTCAGAGGCTTTTCCCCAGGGCTGAAATGGTTGCCACAAGAGGACATAGGTATAAGGGAGATGTCAGGGGTAAGTTTTTTACTCAGAGAGTGGTGAGTGTGTGGAATGGGCTACCGGCAACAGCGGTGGAGGCGGATACGATAGGGTCTTTTAAGAGTCTTTTGGATAGGTACACAGAGATGAGAAAAATAGAGGGCTATGGGTAAGCCTAGTAACGTCTAAGGTAGGGACATGTTCGGCACAGCTTTGTGGACCGAAGGGCCTGAATTGTGCTGTAGGTTTTCTATGTTTCTATGTTTCTAATATAACCTTGAATTACTAATACAAATCTTTCAGTTAAATTCTGACAGTTTTGAGAGAATTTGGGGGCTTTTACCTATAAAACTGTGCAAAAGTTTGGGATGCCCAAGTAAATGCGGAAGTCGCAGGTTTCCTCATAGCTAAGCAACTAGTGGCACAACCATGCTCTATCATTGGACTCCTCATGGAGATCAGCTGAAAGCCTCTGCTCATTTCCCTGCACTTAGTCAAACCTGCTCACTGAACTGCACGTGTGAACACACAAACATATGAGTTAGGAACAGGAATAGGACACTCAACCCCTCCATCACATTCCACCATTCAATATGATGATCTGATTGTAATTTCAACATATACCTGCCTACCATCCAGTAACCTTTTGCCCCATTTCTTATTAAGGGCAGGCATGGTAGTGTAGCATGATACAGCGCCAGCAACCCAGGTTCAAATCTGGACACTACCTGTAAGGAGTTTGTACGTTCTCCCCGTGTCTGCGTGGCTTTCCTCCGGGTGCTCCGGTTTCCTCCCACATTCCAAAGACGTACGGGTTAGGAAGTTGTGGGCATGCTATGTTGGCACCGGAAGCGTGGCGACACTTGCGGGCTGCCCCCAGAACACTACGCAAAAAATGTATTTCATTGCGTGTTTCGATGTACATGTGACTAATAAAGGTATCTTACCTCTGCCTATCCATACCTGTTGTTACAGTGAATGCAAATGATTCAATACCACCATTTGGATATGGATAGTATTTATCCCTCCAGCAACACCACTGAAAGATTATCTATGATTATTCATGGGACCTTGTAATGTGAAAATTGGTTATCTCTACATTTGAATAATAGCCAAACAGTAATTTGTCTGTATTTTAGGGTGACCTGAATTTAAGAAAAGCATAACAGAAAGGTAAATTGTTCCCCTTTTTAATATATCAAAATACTGACCTAGTACTTGGTTGCCCTGAACTCTTTTGAATGCATACAAACCTTCAGGAGTCTAGCACGGACTGAATTCAACCATGTGACTTAAAAGTAAAAGTACTTTCAACATGTATTTTCAATTAACTTTCATAATTGAATTTTGACTGCATACCTTAAGAATGGTACAAACAGAACATGCAATAACAATCTATTTGATATAATGAATCATAGTGATATTAAGAATTCAAATGTGATTTCATTAGAGGTGATTTATCAGGTCAACAAATTCATGGAACATAAATTATTTCCCAAGGCTTCTGATCAAATACTTGTTCTCAGTTTTGTTTTATTGTAAGATTGTTAATAAAAGTGTGTTCTGCATTGTATTCAATATAACTACATTTGTAATATTTTATAGACCTTGTCATCAGAACTTCAGATAAAAACTGCTACTTTTCTTGGTAGGACTAAGTCTGTCCATAGATTATTTAAATTGCTAATGTGCTTCTGTTATAAATGGTTCAATAGTATTGTACTTCCTACCTCCAAATCTATTATCCACTGGTTCACTTTGCTAAATAAATTTAATCTAAACTCAAAACAGAAACAATAATTGAAATGGTGGAATATTGGAAAAGGCAGTAAAATTGTTAGTGACTCTTTATGTCTTCCATGTTGCCTAAATAAATTAAGTAACCTTTGAGGTGCATTATATGTTCATCATTAAAGGAGAACAGAATATTTTTTCCACCTTTGTCAACAATTGCTGGCATCATACTCTTTCAAATCAGGCAGAAGCATGCTCTGTTATGGCCTCAATTTTGATGGGTAAGTAGCTGTAGAGGCATGAGATGGGGAGAATATCTGAGGAGTCCAGGGTTACAAGAGGGCCAGTTGACCGTAAGGCCAGGCCTCACTTCAGTGACCAGTGGTGTACCTTAGGGATCTGTTCTGGGACCCTTACTCTTTGTGATTTTTATAAACGACCTGGTTGAGGAAGTGGAGGGGTGGGTTAGTAAGTTTGCAGATGACACGAAGGTTGGGGGTGTTGTGGATAGTTTGGAGGGCTGTCAGAGGTTACAGAGGGACATAGATAGGATGCAGAGTTGGTCTGAGAAGTGGCACCTGCAGTTCAACCCAGCTAAGTGTGAAGTGGTTCATTTTGGTAGGTCAAATATGTTGGCGGAATATAGTATTAATGGTAGGACTCTAGGCAGTGTGGAGGATCAGAGAGATCTTGGGGTCCGAGTCCATAGGACGCTCAAAGTGGCTGCGCAGGTTGGCTCTCTGGTTAAGAAGGCATATGGTGTATTGTCCTTCATCAATCGGGGAATTGAATTTAGGAGCCATGAGGTATTGCTGCAGCTATGTAGGTCCCTGGTCAGACCCCACTTGGAGTATTGTGCTCAGTTCTGGTCGCTTCTCTACAGGAAAGATGTGGAAGCCATAGAGAGGGTGCAGACGAGATTTACAAGGATGCTGCCTGGAACGCGTAGTATGCCTTATGAAAGCAGGTTGAGGGAACTTGGCCTTTTCTCCTTGGAGAGACGGACGATGAGGGGGGACCTGATAGAGGTGTATAAGATGATGAGAGGTATTGATCATGTAGATAGTCAGAGGCTTTTCCCCAGGGCTGAAATGGTGGCCACATGAGGACATAGGTTTAAGTTGCTGAGGATTAGATATAGAGGAGGTGTCAGGGGTAAGTTTTTTACTCAGAGAGTGGTGAGTGCGTGGAATGGGCTGTGGGAAACGGTGGTGGAGGCTGATACAATAGGGTCCTTCAAGAGATTGTTAGATAGGTACATGGAGCTGAGTAAACTAGAGGGCTATGGGTAAGCCTAGTAATTTCTAGGGTAGGGACATGTTCGGCACAACTTTGCAGGCTGAAGGGCTTGAATTGTGCTGTAGTTTTTCTATGTTTTCTATTTTCTATGTTTGTTGCTGTTCTTAAATGATAAACATACTGGATCTGCACTCCCATGTGTCCAAAGATTGAGAATGTGATCTCATTGAAATGTGAAAAATTCCATACAGATTAACAGGGCAGATGCAGGGGTGATGTTTCCTCTAGATGGGGTGCCTGGAACCAGAGCTGGCCACTCAGTACTAAGATGATAAGAAATTTCTTCAATCAAAACTAGTGATTCATTGGAGTTCATTGGGTTGTGGAGTATATTCAATACAGTGATCAATAGATTTTCAGATGTTAAGAGCTAAGAGGTTAGTACAGGAAAACACTTCTAAGGTAGGAGGTCAGCCATGATTATGTTGAATGGCAGAGCAGGCATGAGGAGCCAAGTGGCCATATCATGCTTCTATTTCTTGTGGATCAGGCAAAATTTGGAATAACATTAGTAAATAATCCAATTATTGACAGCTATTTGATCTAAAATCATGGCAGAACATTTCCCTACTCTCCATCTTATAAATTACTTATTATGATTTCTTGATTTTTAGTAAAGGTGAAGAGAAAAAGGGTTGACTCAGTTCCTTTCCGAAAATGCCCAACTAGCCAATTGGTTGTCTCAAACCACAATCAGCAGTTCATATTGAATGCCTAACACCATCTTGTCAAAGCAGTTAAGATTAATGAATATCTTCTGATCTTGCCAGCAATGCACACAATCCAAGAAAGTAAATAAAAATCTCACTAATTCTAGTCTGTTGTGCTTCTTGTAGGATTTTTTGCACCATGAAGATCAAAACAAAATGTTAATTTTGTAATTCTACTTTATTTTTTATCAACCATTGTTGTGTCTAAATCTGTTTTAATAGGCCAGTTTTCCCATGTCTTATCATTTCTCTTACTATGGTTATAAATACCTTAGCTATTATTCTTGTCATCATCTAAAACATTCTTTTAGTAAGTACTTGTAAGCAAGCAACTATTATTCATTTTTATATATGGTGCATTCAGCAATACTAAACAGGGATCAACTTGAAGATAATGAAGATTGTAATGGTATGCGGAGGTGAAAATGACATTCAGTATGAAGTGAATGAACAGATGTACAGTATGTCTCACAATGTGACCATTATCCCTCAAAGTACATCTTCAAGTAAACCATTTACAATAAGTGCAAAGTTTCTTTGTAGTTGTCTTAGATTTTCTCTTCTTGAAAATGCTGAACTTCTTCATGAAATGAATAAAGCTCTGGTTAGTTTAATGGATGCTTAAAGGAAAGAAAACATTGTTTTAAAGGTCCTGAAATATTAGCAATACTTTTAGCAATTTGGTTTTCTTTTTTTTTTCCTTCTATACTTGACTATTCCAATGCCTTCCTGGCTGGCTTCCCAGGTTCTACCTTCGGTAAACCTGACATCATCCTTAACATCTTGTCCATGTTTTAATCCACACCAAATCTCATTCATCCATCACTCCAGTGATTAAACTAATTCCCAGTTAAGCAATGCCTTCTTTTTAGAATTCTCATACTTGCTTTCAAGTCTCTTCACGGTTTCATCCCCATCCTTCCTCTGTAATTCCAACCCTATAACCTTTAGTGATGTCTGTTCTCTATTTGTTTTGATAAGTTCATTACTGGCTGCCAAATGAGCTCAGCAGCCAAATCCTTAGCACTGGGATTTCTTCTTTAAGTCTTCCTTCCCCTACCTCTTCTTCCTCCTTTAAGATGCTCCTTAAAGTTAGCTTTTTGATCAGGGCTTTTGTTTTCTGCTTTAATACTTCCCACAAATAAATGATCAATCTTTTTGATAACATGCCTATGAAGTGCCTTGAGACATCGTGAGACATTAGCAGCAAAATAAAAATGTGAATTCATGTCATTGTTGTTGTTCGAACAGAACATGCAAAGACTTCAGTGGAGTAAGGCCACCTTTGCCATTAAGCCTTTCCCAGTCCATGGAAACCAGTGTATCTTGATCAAACACTTCACTTCCTTCCTCTACCTATCCTGTGAGCAGGTATTCTCTTGGGAGAAGGAAAAAGGTAGAAAATAATCAAGGGCAAAAAGGAAAGCAAGAACACTGAAAAAAATCCTTTTTAAGTTTCTCTCAGGCAATTAAAACCAGTGCAGGAGAACATGGGGACTAAGTATCAGCTAGTGTATTGTGTGCAGTTCTGCTCACCAGACTAGGGAAGGTGTGATTGTATCGAAGTGTACAGAGGAAATTTACCTGGATACTGCCATGGATAGAATGTTTCAAGTAATGAGGAGAGACTGGTTAGACTGGAGCAGAGGAGGCTGAGGTGGCATCTGGTATTCAAAATTATGAGGGACTTAGGTAGGGTGAATAGTGAGAAACTTTTCCCTATAATGGAGATGAATAAAACTAGAGGGCAGAGCTTTAAGGTGATAAATAAGAGAGTTAGAGGGGATCTGAGGAAATTTTTTTCACCCCGTGGGATGGTTGCAATCTGGAACGTACTGCCTGAGAAGGTGGTGGAGGCAGATATTCTCACAACATTTAAGAAATATCTGGACAATCACTTGAATCATCAAGGCACTGAAGGCTACAGACCAAGTGCTGGTAAATGGGATTTTCATAAATAGGTACGTGATGGTTGACATGGACATGGTGGGCTGAAGGGCCTGCTTTAGGTAGTATGACTATGACTTTATGACTTTTTGGCAGCTGGTCCAGGAGGAATTGGGCATGGTAGTGTAGTGGTTAGCATAACGCTATTACAGCGCCAGCGACCTGGGTTCAATTCCAGCCGCTCTCTGTAAGGAGTTTGTACATTCTCCCAGTGACTGTGTGGGTTTCCTCTGGGTGCCCCGGCTTCCTTCCACATTCCAAAGACGTACGGGTCAGGAAGTTGTTGACATGCTACGTTGGTGCCCGAAAAGTGGCAATACTTGCGGGCTGCCCCCAGAACACTCAACGCAAAAGGTGCATTTCACTGTGTGTTTCGACGTACGTGTGGCTAATAAAGATATCTTATCTTAGGTAGCCAGAGGAGCAGATGTGTGGGTGATTAATGAGGTGGTACAGGCAATATAAATAGACAGGATGCAACAAAGTACATTCATGTTGTAGTTATATAAAACTTTGATTCAGCCTCATTTGGAGTATTGTGTGGAATTCTGGTTGCCCCATTACAGGAAGGATGTGGAGGTTTTGGAAATGGTGAAGAAGAGGCTTACCAGGATGCTCAGAGGTAGGAAGCAGAGGGTGGTGGTTGAAGGTTCTTTCTCGGAATGGAGACCAGTGACTAGTGGTGTGCCACAGGGGTTGGTGTTGGGACCCCTGTTATTCATTATTTATGTAAATTATTTGGATGTGAATACAAGGCTTGATCAGTAAATTTGTGGATGACGCAAAATTAGGAGGTGTTGTTGATAGTGAAGAAGGTTATCATAGATTACAGAGGGACCTTGACAGAGGGAAGTAGGTCAAGGAGTGGGGATTTCAATACAGACAAGGGTGAAGTGATGCATTTTGGAAAGTCAAACCAGCGTAGTACTTATACTATGAACGGTAGGGCACCAGGGAGTATAATGGAACAGAGGGACTTAAAAGTACAAGTGCATAGTTTACTGAAAGCAGCGACATAGGTGGACAGGGTGGTGAAAAAGGCATTTAGCGCATTGACCTTCATCTGTCAGGGCACTGAGTATAGGATTTGAGACATTATGTTGCAGTTGTATAAATTATTGGTGAGGCCACACTTAGAGTACTGTGCACAGTTTTGGTCACCCTATTTTGAAAGACGTGGTTAAACTGGAAAGAGTGCAGAAAAGATTTGAGGATGATGCCAGGACTCGAGAGCCTGAGTTATAGGGAGAGGTTGGCCAGGCTAGGTCTTTATTCACTGGAATACAAGAGAATGAGAGGCGACCTTATAGAAGTGTTTAAAATTATGAGAGGTATAGATAAGGTGGATGGTAACAGTATTTTCCCCGGGGTAGGGGGGTCCAAAGGTTTAGGGTGAGAGGGGAAATACTAAAAAGGGTCCTCAGGGACAACTTTTTCCACGCAGAGAGTGGTGAGTATATGGAATAAGCTGCCAGAGGAAGTGGGTGAGGCAGGTACAATAGTATTATTTAAGAAGCACTTGGATAGGTACTTGGAGGGGCGTGGCTTGGAGTGATATGGGCCGAACGCAGGAAATTGGGACTAGATGGGTGGGCACCATGGTCAGCATGGATTGGTTGGGCAAAAAGGCCTGTATCTGTGTTGTATTTCTCTACGAATTTATGCTGCCTGAATTAGAAGGTATGAACTATAAGGACAGGTTGGACAAACTTAGTTGTTTTTTCTGGAGCATCAGAGGCTGAGGGGAGACCCGATAGAAGTTTACAAAATTATTAGAGGCATAGGTAGGTTAGACATTCAGAATCTTTATCCCAGGGTGGAAATGTCAAGTCCTGGAGGACATGCATTTAAGGTGAGAGAGGGAAAGTTTAAAGGAGATGTGCGGGGCTAGTTTTTACGTAGAGAGTGGTAGGTGCCTGGAACTGGCTGCCAGTGGTAGTGGTGGAAGCAGATACGATAGTGGTGTTTAAGAGGCTGTTAGACACATGAATATGCAGGGATGGAGGGATATGGATCATGTGCAGACAGAAGAGATTTAGTTTAATTTGGCATTGTGTTTGGCACAGACATTGTAGGCAAGGATCCTGTTCCTATACTGTACAGGAACATATGTTCTATGTTTTAATACTCCATACACACAATATAATCAGTTTAATCTCAACTCTAATAAAACTTGAGTCTTTTGACAAAAGATAGCATGCTGCTCTATAGCTGCTTCCCAGTTGGAACCATTCCCATGGTATCGCTCAACCTTATACTTGTTACCCTTGCAAGATAACAACAAAGGGCTACATGACTTCAGTAATGGTGACTAAAGGCTGGTAAAGCTTTGTTGGTGGCCCAGTGATCAGTAGACTAGGGCAACTTCACCCCTCCTAGTCACCATTACTTGCAGTCAGAGAGCAGACCTATTGTCTGGACCTGTTTTAAACTGTGATTAGAATGATAGTCAACGGCAGATACTTAGGAGCATTGATGTACAGAAGGTTCTTGGGCAACACAAGCGGATAGGGTGATAAAGAAGGAATGTGGCATGCTTGCCTTCGTCATTCGGGGCATTGAGTATAAAAGTTGGCCGTACAAAACTTTGGTTAGGCCACATTTGGAGCATTGTCTGCAGTTCTGCTCGCCACACTATGGGAAGAATGTGGAGACTTCTAGAGGATGCAAAAGAGGTTCACCTGGATGTTACCCGGCTTGGAGTGTATTAGATATAAGGAGAGAGAGGCTGGATGAACTTGGATTGTTTTCTCTGAAGCATCGGAGGCTGAGGGGTGACCTGATAGAACTATATAAAGTTATGAGAAGCATTGACATGGTAGATAGCTAGAGTATTTTCCCCAGGATGGAAATATCAAAAATCAAAGGGCTTAGCTTTCAGGCGAGAGAGAGAAAGTTTAAAGGAGATGTGCAAGGCAAGTTTTTTTAACACAGAGAGTGGTAGGTGTCTGGAATGCACTGCCAGAGGAGGTGGTAGCAGCAGAAATGATGGCAATATTTAAGAGGCATTTTATAAGATAAGATTTCTTTATTAGTCACGTGTACAGTGAAACACACAGTGAAATACATCTTTTGCATAGAGTGTTCTGGGGGCAGCCCACAAGTGTCGCCTCACTTCCGGCGCCAACATAGCATGCCCACAACTTCCTAACCCATACGTCTTTGGAATGTGGGAGGAAATCGGAGCACCCAGAGAAAACCCATGCAGACACGGGGAGAACGTACAAACTCCTTACAGACAGTGGCTGGAATTGAAACCAGGTTGCTGGTGCTGTAATAGCGCTGCACTATTTAGGCAGACATCTGAACAGGCAGTGAATAGGGGGATATAGACATTGTACAGGCAGATGGGATTGGTTTGATTGGCATCATAGTTGGTGCAGACATGTTGGGCTGAAAGGCCTGTTCCCCTTCTGTTCTTTGTTCTATGAGAGCATGATCAGGGTAATCAATGTATCAGGTACAAAAAATCTGAAACCTTGCTGATGCTGGAAACTTGAATGGACTTAATGAAAGATTATAGACCTGAAAAGTTACCTCTGATTCTCATTGAGATGCTAATTGCTAAATGTTCCCACCATTTCCTGTTTTTGTTACCACCAAAGTTTTGGAACACTATGACCACTTTGATCGCTTTGTGCTAAAATGGACTTTGCTTTTTTGTTCTAATTGTGTTCTTTGTTTTAAAAAATTGTGTTTAATTTGTTTAATGTATTTTTCTTGTGAATGCTGCTTATATGATGCAATGTGCCTGTGAGGCTGCTGCAAATCTTTTTCTCATTGCACCTGTGCATACATGTACTTGTGCATATGACAATAAACTCGACTTTGACTTTCTTTTTACGTTTACATATATAACATATTGATATTTTCCATATGGTCCGGCACGTCTACCCCTTCTATAACATTTCCGATTGAGTACCATTCTGGATAATGTACTCAGAAACGAGTTCACGAAATTGATTTATCATTGTACACCCTTTGACTGAATCTAAATTAGATTACCACAGTTGAAGAACTGTGATTACTTATTATCATCGCACATGTTTTCCGATGAGTATAATCAGCTACAGTGACATCGTGCAGATCTATTCTGGAGAGTAATTACTTGGGAGTGGGTTGTGTGATTGACAGCTTAGGATCTGTTTATATAGATCACTCCAATTGATGGGCGCAGTGTGTGTGGTGCGAGCTGAGGTGAAGGTGAAGATGATTCGCGCCGCGTCAGGTCGGATGAAAATAAGTTCGATTCTGTGCGGGCTGCACAGGACTAAACCAATAGATAGACGGGATCCGCTCGCTAAAAGTACAGGGAGTCTAGGGAAGACTTTCGCTCATGATTTGCAGATCATGACTGTGAGAGGAGTTCGCACAGGTAATTATGGTTTAATTTCTACCCTGCTGAGAATCTGCAGATTTCACTCCTGGGAACCATCACTGTTTTTTCACTATTTGCTTGTTGCATACATTCCCACTTCGTTCTAAATGGTGCAACTCTTTCCCCTGAAAATGTTTTAAAAATTTCAAGATTTTTCACTTAACGTCTGAAATGTTCTCTTGCTTGTCAGCTGATTACAAACTGTCTTTTTTTTTTAGCAATCTTTCTATTTTTCCCTGAGTTGAAGTTGGGTAAAACTTCCGTTTCGGCAAAGTTTACGCAGGCAGTGGAGTTGGGGGTATCTGGACAGAGTTTGATACAGCGTGCAATGTAACTTGGTTCAAGTGCCCAGAGTGTCCTTTGTACACCCCCGGACACTTTTAAAGACTGATCTGGAGTTAACGTAAATATGTCGTTACTTGGACGCTCCTAATTGTGTTTTTTTTCTAAATATTAAACATTCACTGAGAAAGGGGTTCTGCACACAAATATGGAACTCTTTCCTGAAGAAGTGCTTTGTAGTTTTAGACAGTAGAGTCCAGCACCACTGGTACGAGACTGCTGTATAAACGCATTTTAAACATGTTCACCTTATCAATCTAACATTTATGGACAGAATATTACAACACAGAAACAGGCCAATGAGAACATGAAATCTGTGACATGGTTATTTTTTAATATTTTCTAATCTTGCTTCTTGTTATTCCCATACATTATAAAATAACTGCAAGCAGCTAACTAATGCACTTTATAAAACAGCTTGCAACTTTAACTTTAAAATACTTACCCACAGACAATGCTATACATTCTGCCCATTAACTAAACAACAACATTACAACTTGCTCTTACATAGTGCTGTCAACACAGTGAAGAATCCCAAGGAGCATCACAATATTTAATTGGAGAAGTACTGGGGCTGGGGCCAGCAAGAATGTATTAGCATGGTGAGCAAAACCATGGACAAAGAGATGGGATTAAGAAATGGTAAATGGTAGAGAGGGTGGAGAGATAGAAAAACTCAGAGAATTCAAGAGCTTAAAGCTTTGAAAGTATGAAGTATGATTGATAAATGCTGGGGGGAAAAGAACATAGACCCTACAGCACAGGAATAGTCCCTTTGACCCATCATGTCTGCATTGGTCATGATGCCAATTTAAACTAATTCCATCTGCCTGCACATGATCTATATCCCTCTATTCCCTGTCTGTTCATGTGTCTATCTAAATGCCTCTGAAATATCTGCCTCTATCACCTTCCCTGGCACCACTTTCCAGGCACCTACCACTCTGTATAAAAAAAATTTGCTTCACACATCTCCTTTAAACTTACCCCCTCTCACCTTAAAACTATCCCCCTATGGTACTTGACATTTCCACCCTGGGAAAAAGACGCTGACTATCTACCCTCTCTATGCCTCTCATAGTTTTATTTACTTCCATCAGGTTGCCCTCAGCCTCTGAAGTTCCAGCAAGAACAATCTAAGTTTGTCCAACCTCTCCTTATAGCTAATACACTCCAGTCCAGGCAACATCCTGGCAAACCTCTTCTGCACCCTCTCCAAAGTCTCCACATCCTTCCTATGTAGTGTGGGGACCAGGACTGCACATGAGGATTCAGTATCCACAAGAGTCCAGAATCAAAGGAATAAAAAATCCTTGGATTATTTTGGGGCTGGAGGATGAAAATATTTAATTTGAGATATTGGTGGACATGGCATCAGCATAGCACAGGACACACATCTGAGCTTAGAGTAAAATAATGTATGACCTGCACCGTCTGTGTATACACATGCTTCAGTGACCTTCTGATGAAAGGTCATTGACTTAAGTCATTACACCTGTATTCCTCTCCATAGATGCTGCCTGACCTGCTAAATATGTTCAGCATTTTCTATTTGTATTTCAGGTTTCCTACATTTGCTTTTTTTTCGCTTTTTGAATAAATGGGGATTCCTCAGTCTGTTTCAATTTGAAATATTGGCCACCAGTGGACCTGGGTTGGAGGTAGCTGGTAGCTGCATTTAACAGCAGGAGCCAAAGGCCATTTCAGTTATGTGAGTTCCTTCAAAAAACTGATTGCAAAGGATAATTGGGAACATTCAGCACTTTCAGCATTCAGTCCACAAGGCCTTCCGTTTTCCTCCTGGGTCCTCTGTGCATTTGATGCAGTAGTGCATGGAGGCACCAGACACAGTCAGGTGCATCCTACTTCGCCAGTGCATGGAGAGCACAGGCCACCTATGCAGAGGCAGACTAGATCTGCGAGGCTAAGCTACAGCATAAGGTAAAGTACCCTGCCTGATCAGGTTCTGTCCTGTAGAGTCTGATGCTGGGTAATGACAAGAGGTAGGCCTATTTTAAATGAAAGTGCAACTTTCATGGCAGTCCTTTCTTGGGGCTCACAAAACTTCTTGTCATGACCTCAACCCCCATAGGCCAATCGTGATTCTAAATAAGTCCCAGCATCCAAGTATAAACCCTCCAATCCAATGCCCCAACACAGCCTTTATATTGCTGATCCCACCTCAACTAAGGCTGCCCCCAACTCCAGACCTCACTGTTCCATGCTCAGTTCTAGCCCAATAGAGCTTGGTTGGAAAAAGATTTCATGTCGTTGGAAGAAATTTGTCCAGTATCTGATGCCTGACAAACAGTCTAACAATACAGGCAAAAGTGGATTGAGATAGATTGTGAAGTTGCACATACATGTTAATTTAGTCAACCCTGATCATAACAAACAGGGCTTTTAAACTGCCTATTATAACAAACTTTCCCAGAGATAATGGATTAATCTACCACAACTGGAAAATTTATCCAAATTTAAATAAGGCCTGTTGATTAACTTTGAGTGTTCATCTGACTTGCTTTCAAATCTGGGTAAATAGTAATTGAATTTGAATCCACTGATGAAGCAATAAGTACCTTAGAATGCTACTCAAATAACTGATCCATACTTGGTATAGATGTTCCTTCTGGTAGCTATGTCTCTAAGGAAGATAATTTTCTCACTGGAGGTACTGCCACTAAGAACAAAGAGACGTTATATTTATTTAAAGGATTGAGAATTGAAAAGTTATATTTCTGTCTCATTAAATTGTCATTAATTCTCCCATTAGGAATGTAAAGTTGAAAAGGAATCTATTTATATTCTATTCTATACATTTGATTGATATATCAGTACTAAGAAGTTGTCAGACCTTCCTGTTAAACTACTGAAACCCTCCTATTATTGCCTAGGATTATATATATACTGCAGCTGGAACTGAGCATCCTCTTCTCAACTGTCCAGGATATTTGCTTTTGTAGTTCACACAAATATATGCCACAAAAATTCAAGTATCATGAGTATCAATTCCATGGTCTTGCACTTCCAGCAGGGATTGGTACCCCAGTAACAAGGGAGATCAAAATTTCCACCTATTAAACATAATTGTATTAGTCCAGGGTTTTGTTTAATTCATTGCCAGTCTACCCTCACATCACTGAATTCCACCCCAGATGGAGGAGAGAAAGTGTGGAATCCATTCTTAAATCTGTGTTGACTGGGTGTTGATTTATCCATCACCAAGGTAGCATCTGGAAAAAGATCTTTTTAAAATTGTCTGTCCATGAATAAGTGAATAAGAAATTTATTCAGCTACTTGAGCTCTGAAGAATGGCTCAGGGGCGACATGATGTATAATTTGAGCTCTTCTATCATAAAATATTTGCTGTTTCTGTGCTTGTAATTTAATTTTTTTTTACTTGTTCCTCCAACTCATTGGAATATTTAGTTAGTTATTAACTACTGTAAATGATAGTGGAATAAATTTTGTAATCTAGAGAGATTTATTAATAACATAGAGAACATGACTTCAAATCTTTCCATTGCATATCAAAAATTAGAATTCAGCTTTTTATATTTACGTTTAAAAACTCTGAAATGTCCAGAGGCTGCCAGAAACTCTGTATTTCAAAGCATTAAATAACCAGTTCCAAGTTTTTCCTTTAATTTGGATCCTATCTCAGACTGTGAGTCTGCAGCTTCGGTGTGACTGTGATATTGTGTCCTGCAAATTCCGTAGCCTAAAATTTGCAAAAAGAACTCTGGCCTCCAGACTGGAGGATCAATAACATATCAGGTTGTGCTCAGCTGCAGATCTGCAGTTTTACTTCCTTGTGCAGCTTGAATCCTGGACAATTGTCATAGCCTTGATTGCTGACAAAGTAGTGAATTTTTGGAGTTTTCAGAACATACATCTGCAACATTACCCTCTAAATACAATAATGATGCCGTCTTTGTCATTAACTTAAATGAAACTGAATATCAGGAGAGGGGTGCATTTCTAGAGAAAGAAGCTTGGTCACAGATCGGCCGTGATCTCATTGAATGATGGAATAAGCTCAAAGGACTTAGTGACCTCCCCTTATTAGTATCCTATAAAATATCTGGGTTCATTGAATGCAAACCATTTTGTTAATGCCACATAAATAAGGAGAGATTGTATTATATAAATTTATAATGCACTTCTATTAATTATATGAGTCACTTCTGTTTTCTCAATACATATTGAAAATATCACATTTACAAATTTTGCTTTGTTCTTTACCAGAATTTACCCAGAAAGTTCCAGGACACAGGCCCACAAAATTTGACAGAATGATTCTTCTCTGGTCTGGTCGTTTCAAGAACGAGGAGGACATTCCTGCCATAGTTTCGTATGTTCTTCTATTTCAATGGCTATAATTTTGAATATTGAAACTAAATTTCTACCAATATTTTTCACAATTAACCATGCCATCAAAGAAACAAAACTGAAACTCCATTTGTTTAGGGCTAATACCAATACCAACAGACACAATGCATGATACGGGAAGCACTGATATACTGTATATTGAAACAAAAACTTGCAATGAACAATGTGCTTCAATCCTTAATAGTGCCAATCTACGTCTCAATTTCAGCACTTTCTCCAGGAATTGCTCAATGAAACTTCACGTCTCCTTTAAGGATAACCTCATCTGGTAATCCAAATGACCATTTCAGTTCAGTGAGTTGTTGGGGGGAGATGGAGGCAGAAATTGGCTTTCAGTTGATCCATCTTCTGTTCTCTATCTACAATGCTATTAATGAATTTATTATTAAAACATGTATGCAACTAGCCAATGTAATAACAATCTTCTCTGGGCTGAATTAACATGAAAGGCAGTTGACTATTTAGGGCTAAACTATGGCACTTCTGACACCACTGCACTCTGATAAAGTGTTACAGCAAAATCCCTGTCTCTATGGATCTCCACTTGAATATTAAATCGCATCTACCTGCACCCAAGGTGACCTCGACAAATCCAAACCCAGCCTGAGCCCTAGGACTTAGCATTTTTTTATACTTTATGTGTCCCAAGTATTGGTAACTAGAAGCCAATTCCAGTCTGTGTAGGGAGAACATGACGCACAACCACTACGTATTGTTGGGGGAGGGGGGCTTCCACTGTTATATAGCACTGCGTTTCATTATAAAGTCCAGAGCACTAGCACATTTACTTCCAGATATCCTGCCTGGCCTGATCTTTGAAAAGAGGTGAGTCTGTGCGTGTGCTTGTGAGTTTCACCTTGCAGGAGTCTACAAGAGGCACATTTGCAAATTGTCATTAGTTGATTGGCTAAGTAAGAGCAGTGAATAAATAGGAGCTAGGTATAAGCGGAGCGGTCATTGTGTGAGTGGACGAGGGTTAGAGTGGAGCACTTGAGGCTTTGGCGAAAGGAGGTGGAGGCTAAGGTAAGTCTCTGGTAAGTTTCTTTCTTTCTTTGATTTTTCCTTTAGTGCTAGGCTAGAGTAGTTAGAATGGCTCCAGGGTCAGTGGTGTGTGCATCTTGTGAGATGTGGGCGTTCTGGGAGACATCCAGTCTCCCTGATAGCTACATCTACACGAGGTGCATCCAGCTGCAGCTCCTTACAGACCATGTTAGGGAACTGGAGCTGCAGCTGGATGACCTTCAGCTCCTACAGGAGAACGAGGAGTTTATAGATAAGAGCTACAGGGAGGCAGGTAGCTGGGTGACTGTCAGAAGGAAAGAGTATAGGCAGGGTACCCCTGAGGCCGTTTCCCCCTCAATAACAGGTATACTGCTTTGGATACTGTTGGGGGGAATGACCTACCAGGGGAAAGCCAGAGTGACCAGGTCTCCGGCACTGAGCCTTGTTGTGTGATGCAGAAGGGAAGGGGGGGAGAAGAGGAGAGTGGTAGTGATGGGGGATTCCATAGTAAGGGGGGCAGACAGGAGACTCTGTGGACGTGAAAAAGACTCCCAGATGATATGTTGTCTCCCGGGTGCTGGGGTCAGGGACGTCTCAGATTGGGTCCACAGCATTCTGAAGGGGGAGGGCAAATGGCCAGAGGTCGTGGTACATATTGGTACCAATGACATAGGTAGGAAAATAAATGAGGTCCTGAAGAAGGAATATAGGGAGTGAGGTAGGAAGCTGAAAAGCAGGACCTCAAGGTTAGTAATCTCTGGATTGCTGCCTGTGCCATGTGTCAGTGAGGGTAAGAACAGGATGATTTGGCAGATGAATGCGTGGCTGAGGAGTTGGGGCAGGGTTTCAGATTTGTGGATCATTGGGATTTCTCCTGGGGAAGGTATGACCTGTACAAAAGGGACAAGTTACACCTGAATTGGCGGGGGACCAATATTCTTGCGGGCAGGTTTGCTAGAACTGTTCGGGAGGGTTTAAACTAGTTTGGCAGGGGGATGGGAACCAGAGTGATAGGTCAGAGATTGGTGCATTTAGTGTACAAGTAGATGCAGCGTGTAGAAAGACTATGAGGAGGGATAGACAGTTGAAAGGGCAAAATTGCAGTCAGTTGGATGGGCTGAAGTGTGTCTACTTTGATGCGAGAAGTATCAGGAACAAGGCTGATGAACTTAGAGCGTAAGTAAGTACATGGAACTATGACGTGGTGGCCATTACAGAGACTTGGCTGTCGCAAGGGTAAGAATGGCTGCTGGATATTCTGGGGTTTAGATGTTTCAAAAGGGACAGGAACAGAGGTAAAAGGGGTGGGGGAGTGGCTTTGCTGATCAGGGACAGTGTCACAGCTGTAGTAAGAGAGGGTGTCCTGGAGGCATCGTCTGAGTCAGAGTGAGTGGAAGTCAGAAACAGGAAGGGAGCAATCACTCTATTAGGAGTATTCTACAGACCCCCCAATAGCAGCAGAGACAATGAGGAGCAGATCAGGAGGCAAATTTTGGAAAGGTGCAAAAATAACGGGGTTGTTGTCATGGGTGATTTCAACTTCCCTAATATTGATTGGCACCTCCTTAGTGTAAAGGGGATAGATGGGGCAGAGTTTGTTTGGTGTCCAGGAAGGATTCCTGACACAGTATGTGGACAGGCTAACTAGAGGAGAGGCCATACTGGACCTGGTACTAGGCAATGAGCCTGATCAGGTTTCAGATCTCTTGGTGGGAGAGCATTTTGGAGACAGTGACCATAACTCCTTGACTTTTACCATTGCCTTGGAGAGGGATAGGAGTGGACGATATGGGAAAGTATTTAATTGGGGGAGGGGGAATTATGATGCTATTAGGCGGGAACTTGGGAGTGTAAATTGGGAACAGATATTCTTGGGGAAGTGCACAATGGAAATGTTGAGGTTGTTTAGGGAGTACTTGCATGGTGTTCTGGATAGGTTTGTCCCATTGAGACAGGGTAAGGATGGTAGAGTGAAGGAACCGTGATTGACCAGAGATGTAGAATATCTTGTCAAGAGGAAGAAAGAAGCTTACCTAGGGTTTAGAAAGCAAGTATCAGACAGGGCTCTGGAGAGGTACAAGGTAGCCAGCAGGGAGCTTAAGAATGGACAGGAGAGCTAGAAGAAGGCATGAGAAGGCTTTTGTGAGTAGGATTAAGGAAAACCCCTCGGCATTCTATATGCTTGTGAAGAATAGGAGGATGACTAGAGTGAGGGTAGGACCTATCAGGGATAAAAGAGGAAATATGTGCCTGAGTCGGAAGAGGTAGGGGAGGTCCTTAATGAATACTTTGCTTCAGTATCCACCAGTGAGAGAGACCTTGATGTTTGTGAGGATGGTGTAAACAGGCTGATACACTAGGGCATGTTGACATGAGGAAAGAGGATGTGCTGGAACTTTTGAAAAATATTAAGATCGATAAGTCACTGGGGCTGGATGGGATATATTCAAGGTTATTACAGGAAGCGAGGGAAAAGATTGCTGTGCCTTTGGCGACTACCTTTGCATCCTCACTGGCTGCAGGAGTAGTGTCAGATGATTCGAGGGTGGCAAATGTTGTTCCTTTGTTCAAGAAAGGAAGTAGCGACAACCCTGGGAATTACAGGCCAGTGAGTCTTACTTCAGTGGTGGGCAAATTACTGGAGAAGATTCTTAGAGACAGGATTTATAGGAATTTGGAGAAGCATAGGCTGATTAGGGACAGTCAGCATGGCTTTGTGAGGGGCAGGTCGTGCCTCACGTGCCTGATTGAATTCTTTGAGGATGTGACAAAGCACATTGATGAAGGTAGAGCAGCGGATGTGGTGTACATGAATTTTAGTAAGGCATTTGACAAGATTCCTCATGGAAGTCTCATTCAAAAGGTCAGGAGACATGGGATCCAGGGAAATGTGGCTGTGTGGATTCAGAATTGGCTCGCCCATTGAAGACAGAGGGTGGTTGTAGATGGAGTCTATTCTACCTGGAGGTTGGTGACCAGAAGTGTTCTACAGGGATCTGTTCTGGGACCCCTGCTCTTTGTGATTTTTTAAATGACTTTGAGGATGAGGAAGGGTGGGTTAGTAAGTTTGCTGATGATACAAAAGTTGGTGATGTTGTGGATAGTGTAGAAGGTTGCTATAGGTTATAACAAGACATTGATAGATTGCAGACCTGGGCTGTGGTGGCAGATGGAGTTCAACCTGGATAAGTGTGAAATGATACGCTTTGGAAGATCAAATTTGAAGGCAGAATACAAGGTTAATGGCAGGACTCTTAGCAGTGTGTAGGAACAGAGGGATCTTAGGGTCCATGTCCATAGATCCCTCAAGGTTGCCACGTAGGTTGATAGGGTTGTTAAGGTGGCGTATGGTGTGTTGGTCTTCATTAGTCAGGGTATTGAGTTCAAGAGCCGTGAAGTAATGCTGGAGCTCTATAGAACTCTGGTGAGACCACACTTGGAGTATTGTGTTCAGTTCTGGTCACCTCATTATTGGAAGGATGTGGAAGGTTTAGAGACAGTGCAGAGAAGATTTACCAGGATGCTGCCTGGATTGGAGAGCATGTCTTATGAGGATAGGCTGAGTAAGCTAGGGCTTTTCTCTTTGGAGTGAATGAGGATGAGAGGTGACTTGATAGAGGTGTACAAGATGATGAGAGGCATAGATTGAGTGGACAGTCAGACTTTTGCCCAGGACAAAAATGGCTAACACAAGCGGCCATAATTTTAAGGTGATTGGAGGAAGCTATGGGGGGATGTCAGAGGTATGTTTTTGCACAGAATGGTGGGTGCGTGGAACGCACTGCCAGCAGAGGTTGTGGAGGCAGATACATTAGGGACATTTAAGAAACTCTTAGATAGACACATGAATGATAGAAAAATAGGGGTCTATGTGGGAGGGAAGGGTTAGATGGATCTTAGAGCAGGATAAAATGTCGGCACAACATTGTGGGCCGAAGGGCCTATACTGTGCTGTAATGTTCTATGTCCTGTGCAGGCTCTGCACTGCATCCATCTGAGGTCATTACTCTGTAAAAAAAAAAGGATTCCCATCCAGAATATGGTAATACTACTGATCTAATGAAATACAAAGGATCAAGGTGCGTCTGTAGGGCCGGCAGAAGTGTTACAAGAACCCAGGTTCATTCCTTGAAATTTCTGTGTCAATACTTTTTCTGTATTGTGAGATCACTATCCAAATAGACCATACAACTATATATTTTCTTATCAGTGTCTTGCATTATAAATCATGTTTATTTGTAATGCTTGTAAATAAGTAAAAATGAATGGAACATTTTTTCACAGACAAACTGCTTTAATGTTGTGGCTGGCTGGCAAAATGAATGTATTAAATTAGCATTCAAATAGATATATTAGTTATACTGGCTTAAGTTTACTTCAAATCAAAACAGTGCATGATTTGTGCCTTTGGTTTGTTGACTACGTGACCCTGTACAGAAATTGTATTTATGCAGCAGATGTTTCTATCAGCCTACTATTGATATTTTCCACTGGACATGAGCTGAGACTGCCAAAATCAACGTTCCCAAGAACTTTTACTTATTAAGTGCATCCTTCCATGTTCTGAGGTTGATTCTGACCCAGGGTAATGAGGAGAGTGAGCAGGGCCGTTGGATTAGTTTTGGATTGCTTTGGCAAAGATCCATCAGAGACACAATGAATCCCATGTCCCCTTTCTGTGGTGTAGAAGTCCATGAGTCTAGATTTCAAACTATTTATTTGGCTATTAACCATGTCTTTTAGAAATACCTCAAAGCTTTTCTCACGGTTTACGTTGTAAGCTGATGGCTACCGCAGCGATCTTCAATGTTATTAACCAGCTACTCACTTTCTACAATGGTTTTAACTGAGAAAGGGATGAGAGTTAAAATACATTTTCTTCATTCTGTATACTTAACAGGAATTGGAAAAGAAGCTTTTGTTATTATGTTTTCCTTCACAAGCTTGCAACATAGTGAACCTACTCTAACACCTGACTATAACAAAATACCCCAAAGAGAGTATAAATATTTTTTCTTTTTATGTACTATATTTCTCATAATAAAATCCTTTATCCTAGGATCTGTTAGCATGGATATTCAAAGTGCTGTTATATGGTTATGGATTTGATTCATATAGTAGTAAAGAGTTGTGAATGGATTCAGGTGGGGTGTTTGAACTGAAAACTAGATTGGACATTATGTTCCATGGGGCATTACTTAGGTCATGTGTAACTATTCACACATTGAGATGACTTGAATTCATCACACAGTAAGGATAAATTTCAGAAAATTTGGATGAGGTTTAATACCTAAAATCAAAATTAATGAATAGGTGGGAAAATCCATTTAAAAGTTCTGCAGTATCCAACAAAAATTATAGGAAACCAGGTTTAGCCATGAATTGGTGTTGAAGTACAGCAGCTTGGTTTCCCCAGCTAGACACTGATCCTAAAGGAAATTAAACTATAGATATTACATCTATCATGTGTGTTATGTTTGTTCTTCATCACAAGACAAACTTGGCGTGGGTTTAACATCCGAACATTTATTAAAACAACAACAACAGACTGCACAGACTTACAACAGACAGGCTGGCTGGCTTTTCCCGCTCTTTCCAGCCACTTCCTATTCCCCCATGTGACCCCTTGCATTGCCTGCTGGGAATTGTAGTGCTTTATTATAACTACATAATAACACACCTTCCCCCTTTAAAGAAAAAACAAATGCAATACTTTGTCCTTATAAACCTGCCAAGAACCCTTGTCCACTCAGCAGCTTTCATTCAGTCTCTGAGGTGGTTTAATGGTCCTTTTTGGTCTGGTACTGGGTGTAGTGTAAGTGGTTCTGCTTGCTGCTTTGGTCTGTAGTTAAGGCATATTTCACATGAAGCAGTAGTCCAGCTGATGTCTTAGTTCATTCTTGGCCAGTACATCACTTCACGTGCTCTATGTTTACACTTTTCCTCCCCAAGATGCCTTTCGTGTATCTTCTGGAGCATCTCCTTGTGTAGTGACACTGGAATCACAAACCTGTTCCCTTTGAAAATCATATCTTTCACTACTGACAGTTCAGCTCTGCATGCCCAATAAGCCCGAATACACATTGGACAGTTATCCTTTGCTGCTGGCCATCCTTTCCATATTGTATCCTTGAGTACTGTCATTGTTTCAGCTGCCTCTGCTGCTTTCCTAATCTGCTCTGTTCTATCCGGAGATACTGGAAGAGAGGTGACAATCATATCAACATAGGCCTGTATATCTGCATTAATCTGTTGGTCACTTTTTTCTGTCTTGTCGACTGCTCGAGACAGAGCATCAACAGCAAATATATTTTCCCGGTGTGTAGATCATCTTCACATCATATTTCTGAAGCCTTATCAGCATGCACTGTATCCTCATGGGACAGTCATTCAGTGGTTTGGACATAATTGAGACCAATGGTTTATGGTCTGTCTCCACTTCAATAGCTTGCCCATAGATGTACTGATGGAACCTTTCATATGCATGTGTACTGGCGAGAAGCTCTTTCTCTATTTGTGCATAGTTGGCTTCCACACTTGTTAAAGCCCTTGATGCATAGGCCACAGGTTGGCATTTGCCATCATGCTGCTGCAGTTGTACTGATCCAAGGCCGTGCTGGGACGCATCAGCTGATATCCTGATACACCTTTCTGCATCATAAAACTTCAGGACGGGCTCTGCAGTTAGGACCCTTTTCAACATCTGGAAACACTCTTCTTGCTCATGAGACCAAATCCATTCATTTTGTTGCTCAAGGAGTGATCTAAGTGGTGCTGACACTGTTGACAGTCGAGGGATGAACTTAGCCAGGTAAGTCACTATCCCTAAGAAATGTCTCACCTCGTCTTTGTTTTGAGGCCTCTCCATGTTTTTTAATGGCTGATGTCTTTCTTGGGTCCGGCTTCACGCCCTCTTCAGATATGACATCTCCTATGAAGGTCAGTGTCTTCACACCAAATTCACATTTCTCTTTATTTAATTTCAAATTGACATTCCTTGTCACGCCAAGCACTTGTCTCAGTCGAGTATCGTGTTCCTCCTTGGTGGACCCCCAGACGATGATGTCATCCATCATGGTCTCGACGCCAGGTATGCCCTCAAAAATCATGTGGATGGTTTTATGGTAGACTTCTGCTGTGGACAGGATCCCATATGGCAGCCGAAGATAGTGATATCTTCCTTGTGGTGTGTTAAAAGTATACAGTCTCGAACTTGCCTCATCAAGCTTCATCTGCCAAAATCCAGACGATGCGTCGAGCTTGCTAAACCATTTGGCACCTGAAAACCGGGACATGATCTCTTCCCGTGTTGGCAATTTAAAATGCTCTCTCTTGATGGCTTTATTGAAATCTCTTGGGTCTAGATATATCCGCAATGCTCCATTTTTCTTTTGCACAATGACCAGTGAACTAACCCAATCTGTTGGTTCTTCAATTTTCTGTATGATATTCATTCATTCCATGCATGCTAGTTCTTGTTTAAGTTTATTCTTCAATTTTCTGTATGATATTCATTCATTCCATGCGTGCTAGTTCTTGTTTAAGTTTATCTCCTAAGTTGAAACAGAACTTTCCTGCATGCATGGACAACAGGAGCCACTGTCTCATCAACGTGAATTTTGTGTACACCAGGTAAGCATCGGAGCCCCTCAAAGACATCTGCATACTCTTCCATGAGTGTTGTGTGGTCATCTTTGGTATGTAAAGCTACTATGAAAACGCTTTTCACTAAGTTGAGCTTTTCACGTGCACTCAGACCTAATATTGACTGTACTCTCTTTTCTACAATCAGTAGCTGTGATTTTAAGTGCTGCCCTTTGTGCTTAAAGGTCCCCATACAGCCCCCTTTTAGTGAAACTTTCTTTCCAGTGCAGCCTGTCACTTTTAACTTCACAGGGTAAATCTTACTCTTTACTGTGAGAGTCTTATAATCATCCATGGATAACAGATTCACCTGAGCTCCGGTGTCAAGCTTGAATGGAATTACTGTCTCATTCACAGTTACTGAAACAATCCATTCTGTTTTATCAGCAGCCACAGTCTGTACAGAATCCACAAAGAATTCCTCCATTTTCTCATCAACTGTGTGCACCTTTCTCTTGTTAGCCCCAGCTTTGCAGCACCTTGCAAAGTGATTCTTCTTCCCACAGCTATTGCAGGACTTCCCATAAGCAGGGCACATCTTTGGAACGTGTTTACCTCCACATCTGCTGCATTTGCTGGTTGATCTTTCCTCTTTGATTTGCTGTTGCTTTCGGAAATGCCTTGGGTGCTGCTTCTCTGTTTTCACAGCATGTACTGTTGTGTCTGCTCTGTACAGCTCCTTAGCTTGGGCTCATGTGGTTTCTGCTGACCTACACATATTCACCGCCTTTTCTGGTGTCAAGTCTTTTTCACGCAACAGTCTTTCTCTGAGTCCATTATCTGGAGTTCCACAAACTATTCTGTCTTTAACTAGTGAGTTTCTCAAATCTCCAAATTCACAAGACTTACTCACTGTGTGAAGCTCAGCTAAGTATTGGTCGAAGCTAACGCCTTGTTTCTGGTCACAGGAAAAGAATTTATATCTCTCAAATGTGATGTTTTTACTTGGGATAAAATACTCCTCAAATTTTTTTCATCAAAATGCCCAACTCAAAAGCTGTCTCATCAATTTGAAAGCTGTTATAGATGACCAAAGCATCTTCGCCAATCATGTGCAGAAAAATAGACACTTCCAATTTTTCATCGTTCCCTCCCACTCCACTAGCATCTAAATATATGTTGAATAGCTATTTGAAGCATTTCCAATTATCGGTTAGATTGCCAGTAAACTGCATAGGCTTGGGAGGACATAGCTTAACCATAATGGAAACTCTAGGCCTCTCACCTGAATCTCCCTTGGCAAATCCGGTGACTGCTGAACTTCAGGAACAATGTGCTCCTTCACCACGCTGGCCAGATTTTTCTCCGTCTTTTTACAGCTTTTCTTTCATACTCACTGAGTCTTTCTCAATTGCACACAGTATTCATTTACTTTCCTTGTTCAGACCTCACACCAACTTCCGACACCATGTTATGTATGTTCTTCATCATGAGACAAACTTGGCGTGGGTTTGACAACTAAACATTTATTAAAACAACAACAGACTGCACAGACTTACAACAGACAGGCTGGCTGGCTTTTCCTGCTCTTTCTGGCCACTTCCTGTTTCCTCCATGTGACCCCTTGCATTGCTTGCTGGGAACTGTAGTTCTTTATTATAACTACGTAATAACACATAATAACAGAATGTGGAAGAGCATAGTACATTACAGAGTCCAGAATCGCTACTTTTCCACATTCACATTTTCTACCTGTAGAACATTTGCAGATGTGTATGTGTAGGCCTTGTGTACATTTTCAGTATCAAGTTCTCAAAACAAAATGCATGAATTGTTATGTTTCTTGGATTATCCACCAAATGGGTAGATGTTGGAAAGTAAGAAGCATATGTTAACTTCCTGAGCAGAATTACATTTAAAATGTAGAAGGAATCTAAGCAAATGGGAAGTTGTGAATAAGCTGTACCAGATGTTTTATCTGTTTTACTGTAACTAAACCACATAAAATAGTATAAGATGTAAATAGTTACAGCAATCAATGTCTTGAACAAAAACAAAATACAAATAATTATGCTACATTCTCAGAACTCTCAATTTCATGGTTCTTATTATAAAGCTTGCTTTCCCTGAGGCTTTATTTCCTCCTCATTAATTTGCATTAGTTATTAAATCCTTAAGATAAAAAAAGTGATAAACTTCTGTGACAAAATAACATTCTTTATAATCTTGTGACATGGCTTCAAATATATTAACAGTTTTCATATTTAATATGAAAATAAAGTTTTTAGACAAGCAATCTTAGTATCACTGGTAGGAATATAATGGAATGTGTCATTTGGGCATGTGCATGAATGATTGGCTTCTGCATGGAGGCCAATGAGCATGCAGAGTGACTCAAACTATATTTCAGGATGATTGAATTCGCTGGGGCTCTTTTCTCCAGAAAGAAGGGGGCTGAGGAGCAACCTGACAAAGGTGTGTAATATAATGGAAGGGTTTGGCAATGTAGATATGGAGAAAATATTTCCATCTACAAGAAACACAAAGACTGGATGCCTAAAATATTATGCATTTAGAGTACCAGGGCTAATGGAGGAATAAGTCTTGGATGCTTGTACAGGTGAGCAAAGGGAACAAGAGAAGGCAACATAGGATGTTAATAGGATGGTGTCTTGGTGATAAGGAAATTCAGAAAGGTGGGAAGATTGTTGATCCACTGTGTGACTTGGAAGAGACAGCAGTAAGCTGGACAGGTTGGATGGGAAGCTGCTTGGAGGCCCTAATCCCGAGTGATCTACTGGGTGAAAGGATTGGTGAAAGAAGAGAATGAGCAAGTTTAACTGGCTGCTTAAAAGGAGACAGAAAACCCTACCTGTGTCTCTTCTAGACCCTGCATGAGAAGGACAGTTCATTGTGAGATTTTCCAAAGGGGATTGACACAACAATATCCTCATGGATTTAAAAATACTATTATGCTGGAGGACCTCAGCAGGCCAGGCAGCATCCGTGGAGAAAAGCAGGCGGTCAACATTTTGGGTCAGGACCCTTCTTCAGGACTGAAGATAGGAAAAGTGGAAGCCCATATATAGGAGGGAAAAGCGGAAGCCCAATATATAGGAGGGAAAAGCAGAGCAGCGATAGGTGGACAGAAGAGGAGGCGGGGTGGGCACAAGGTGGTGATAGGTAGATGCAGGTAAGAGATAGTGATGGGCAGGTGTGGAGGAGGAGGTGGGAAGAGCAGATCCACTGGGGAATGAGTCAGAGGTAAGGAGGAAAAAGGGGGTAGAAGAAAGAGAGGGGCTAGGAAAGGGAAGAAAAAAAGAGGCATGGTTGGGGGTGAGTATGAGGATTACTTAAAGTAGGAGACCAAACGCAGACTAGGTGGCCATCTCACAGAACACCTGCGCTCTGTTCGTAACCGCAATCTGCATCTCCCCATTGCCAGTCACTTCAACTCCCCCTCCCACACTATCACAGATATGTCAGTCCTCGGCCTCCTCCACTGCCAGGAGAATTCCAAGCGCAAACTGAAGGAACAGCACCTCATTTTCCACCTTGGAACCTTGCAGCCTAACGGCATGACTATTGAATTCTCCCACTTTATAACCGCCACACAACTCCCCCACACCCACCCCCATCCATGCCTCTTCTTCCCTTTCCTAGCCTATCTCTTTCATCTACCCCCTCCCTTTTTTTCCTCCTTGCCTTTGATCCATCCCCCAGTGGATCTGCTCTCCCCTCCTCCCCCACGCCTGCCTATCACTATTTCTTACCTGCATCTGCCTATCACCATCTTCTGCCCACCCCGCCTCCCCTCTTTTGTCCACCTGTCACTGCTCTGCTTTCCCCTCCTATATATTGGGCTTCCTTTTTTCCTATCTTCAGTCCTGCAGAAGGGTCCTGACCCAAAACATTGACCGCCTGCTTTTCTCCACGGATGCTGCCTGGCCTGCTGAGTTCATTGTGTTTTTCATTGAGATTCCAGCATCTGCAGTCCTCTGCTTCCCTCATGGATTTGTTACTCTTATCTAGGGGTACTCTGGAGTCTTTCCTTGGTGGTGGGGGGGGGGGGGTGGTGGGGGAGGTGGTGGTGGTGGTCTCCATGAATCTTGTGCCAAACTCTTCTTGAAGCAAAATAGGCAGAATTTTTGGAGTAACTTGATAAATTCCCAAGTCTTGTTTCCTATCCTTGACATAGGAGGGGAGTTTGGAAGATTTCATCCTCCCACATCAGAAAATGAAAAATGTAAAGAAATGTCAAAGAACCCTGTCAGGACCTGATCTTCTCGTTTTCTTGTTTCCATTCCACAAATCTGGCTTCCTATCTTGCTTTCCATTGATAATTCAGTTTTCCTGCTTATTTTGGTAGCTGGTAAGATTGTTGGATTCAGAAGAGAGACAGAGCATCACAACATAGAAAACATATGATCTCTCGCCCTAGTGTCATTGTGTTCAATACAGTTGCCATAATTGTGGCATTAAAATTGGTCTACATATAATCAGGTAAGAGAACAGAGGAAACTGTCTTTGTTCCCTTCTACAGTAGCTCTGCTAGAAAGAGCATGTGTGTATGTGCTGTGAGATCTGAAATTGGCTCAGCCATCAGTCTGGCTGTTGCTTTGTGCAATTGCACACCAGCATGAAAATACTTGCAATGAGAAGTCTTGCTTGCTTCTCTTTGACATTGATTATGAAATCAATTAGCCTGTGAAAAGTATATTTTAAAGATGGATATATGGCTACATATTTTCATGTGAAGAAAGGCTAAATTAACTGAGTTAAAAATCTCTGTTAAATCTCAAGTTTAATCTTACATTTATGACCCTCATTTTGACTTTTGGACCCTAAAGTCACTTGGAACAATTTATTGCTAACTATTTTGGCCTATCCATTCATACTTGTAAAAATCGTTCTATAATCTCCTCAGTTTTAAGAAAAGCGAACATAACTGCATAGTTCTGCAAGAATTGTCTGAAAAGGACAAAATGTCCTCAATGTGAATGACTCTTAATGTCAAACTTTCCCACACTCTCAGTCTTTGTGATATGAGATATTTAAGTGGCTAATGGGCCAATGAGGAAAACCACTTACTCGCTGCCAATTATTACTGAGTTGTGGAATTATATTTTTGTTGCTGTCATTTGTGTCTATGGGAAACTAAGTTCTCACTTCCATTGCTCTCTTCAGACAAACAAATGTTGGGAAATAAATAAAAGCAGAAAGTGCTGGAGACACCTAGCAAGTCAGGTAGCATCTGTGGAGAGAGAAACAGAATTATATGTTTCAGGACAATGATCTTTTGTTTAAAAACTGATACTGATCCACTGCTGAGTATTGCTATTTTGGATTTAATACTTCCATTTTTTTCATTTTCCAAATATTGGCAACAATGTCATCTTTCAGTCAAAAATGGATCCAGACCTTGGATGGTAAAAAAATTAAGTTGGTGTGCCGGGACATACCTTCAATGCTGCAAGTGAGAGGCCTGATCCACCAGGAAGGTTGGCCTTCACATATTATTGGCAAGTTGCCAGTGTATTTAAAGTACTGGAGACACAAGAGACTGCAGATGCTGGAACCCGGAGCAACAAACAATCTGCTGGAGGAACTCAGCAAGTCGAGCAGCATCTGTCGGGGGAGAAGAATTGTCGGCATTTGGGGTTGAAACCATGCATCAGGACTGAGTGATGCTAGCCTGTATAAAAAGCAGAAGAGGAGGTGAGACATGGGCCAGTAAGTGACTGATGGACCAAGGATGGGTGAGGCATGACGGGCAAATGGAGCCAGGTTGGGGCTGGGAAAGGGTGGAGCTGGCAGATGGATGATGGGTGGAGGCAGGCAAAAAATGGGCAGGTGGTGTCAGGTGGGTGGAGAAGAAGGTGAGGGTGGAGACAACTAAGTGGGTGATAAGTGAGAACACAAAGGCTGCTAGTGCTGGAATCTGATAAGGGAGGTGATAATGCAGGTCACTATGGGAATCATTAAAGGAGAGGTAGGCAGATGGAACCAGATGGGGGAGGGGTGATCCAGTGGGTAAGCAACAATCTGCTGGAGGAACTCAGCAGCTCAAGCAGCATCTGTGGATGGAGAAAAATTGTCGGTGTTTTGGGTCAAAACCCTGCACCAGGACTGAGAGTGGAGAGGGAAGATAGCCAGTAGAAAGAGGAGAGGAGGAGTGGTGAGACTAGGGCCAGTCAGTGATTGGTGGAGAAAGGATGGGTACTAAGTACTAAATGGTAGCTCCCTATCAGCAGATGGAATACATCAGTGTCCCACACTCAAAGTAAGTTTGCTTTGCTTGAAGTTGAGGTTCCTTCTGTTTCCTTTCTGTGGAGATGCTTGAGGCACGGTTTTTCATGTTTTCCAAGAGTGGTGACTGGAAGGACACCATTTTTCTGTAATACTGAGCTGGAGCAGTACATGATTTCCTTGCTATTGACTTAACAGATGCACCTGTTGCAATGATGCAATCACCGCAGCACCTTATCTGTAAGGTATTTTCCTCCTGACAAAACAATGACTGAATCATGAAGAAGCTGCACCTTTATTCCTGATAGGTGTTCCCAGCCAAGTAAGCTTTATTACAGGAATGTAATTCTGTAACATGATTAAATCCACATCTATTTAAGTATTTTCATGAAATGACATGTCAGATCCTTAAGCTTGAAATGGATGTATTTTCAAGTAGAATGATTGCACAGCATCTAAGTACAGAATAAACTGCAATTTACTTTTTAATTGAATCCATCCACAAGGTAGGGATCGGTTAAGCATTTATTCAAAGTTCATTTATCTCTTCAATAACCTATAATTCTCTTGAGCAAAACAATTCTTTGCAATTCCTTACAAGTTATGTGAAGGTCGAGGCAATATATGAAAAATTGTAATGTTTCTGAGAAATTTCCTGTTTTAAAGGGGCATTTTTAATTATTACTGGTAAGTAGTTGCTCATTTTTAAGACAAGTGATTATAAGATTACCATTGATATTAATGAACAAATGCATATGTTCTTAACATAATTGAATGGGTTAATGCCATTAAAACAGTGAAGAATATAATGCAGTAGGTTGTTTCTCCACTAATCACTGATACTAATTTCCCAGCTTAAAGTATATAGGAAGAAATAACATGAAGTAGAAAAGATGCTCTTTTCCAAATGGCGTATTGCCACAATGTTATTGTTGTTTCTGTCCAGAGCCATGGAATAGATTCTCTCAGACCAAGTAGCCTGTACATTACAAAATATGCAGTTAGAAACTTGCCTTTAAAATACTGTCAGTAATCAATACTTTAGTGGGGGCCATAGTTCAGACCCTTCTAGAAAGTAAATCCTGTATATATTTCACAGTTAAGCCAAGTTCTAGAATTGCTAATAGGCCTCCCAAATGTACGACCTCTACCACATGAAAGTAAGGGCAGCAGGTGCATGTGAACACCACCACCTGTGGATTCCCGTTCAAATTGTACACCATCCTGATTTGAAACTATGTCACTGGTTCTTCATTGGATCTAAATCCTGAAACTCCCTCTCCAATAGAATTGCGAGAACATCCTTACTGCAAGTACTGCAGTGGTTCAGAAGGGTTGCTCACCACCAGCTTCTCAAGGGCAGTTGGATCCCCAATGGCAATGGCAATGGATGATGGCCTTACTAGTAATGCCCATATCCAGGAGAAATGAGCACAATGGTACTGAGTAAGAACAAAAACTAGCTTGGCCTTTGCATGTTGGTGACTCATGAGCCATATGGTTGTAACAAAATCAGGTTTGCTGTAATGGCCTCAAGGCATGAATAACTTACTCGGGTTTGCAGTCTACAACAAAGCATAAAGAAAGGTCAAATAGTGAGGAAATCTATGGAGGCCTGGAATCACTCATGGGACTATATGAGCCAATGTTTGGTGGAGAACAGCTGAAAAAAAAAGTAAAAGTATAAACAAACAGAAAAGGTCCTGGGAACGCTAAAATATACTGAAAGAGGTGAACACTACTTAAATGTAAAAAAAAGCTGGACAGATCTTAAAATGTGAATGACATTTCAAACTCCATTGTTAAGATTATTTGAGCATATCAGGTCAATAAAGGATCAGTGGGCTTGAAGCATGTTTACAATGTACTTCAATATAAATTAATATTGCTCCAGCTTATTGAGATGATTGATATGAGGAAGTTTCTGTATCCACGATCTGTGATTCTTTCCCTAGGCAAGCAGTTGCCTTCTGGACTCACTGTTTTATAATGACCATTTCATGTTACAACTAATATTTTATTTTACTGCTGACAGCCTGTAAGTTGACAGAATTATCTTTATTACAAGAAACCTGATGTTTTAAAAAGCAGTAATATCCCTTCAGTAAATCAACTACTCTAGAATAGTATCTTTCTGCCAAGGCTATCTACCACAAAATGTAATTTCAAAGGTTTATTGCTTTGATGTAACTTTTCTTAAAAGCATTTTGAGGTGATAATTGGTGGATCCTGCATTAAGCCAGAATTGCTGGCTGGTTAATAGAAATTTGTTTACTCATTTAAATTGAATTGAAAAGAGAAAAATGTAATTAGTTATACAAAACGTAGAGATTGCTGTCTGGTACTTTCCTAACAGTAAGTGAAACAAAGCCATCTGTCAAATCAAATTGTGTATATAATCAACATATTAAACATTTTCAAGAACGTAATGTTTATTCTCATGTGGTTGGTCACCATTTAAATGTTCTGAGCAGTAGAGTATTTATAATAGGGCAAAACTAAAAACATCAGTACCGGTCAAAAATATCAAAGTTGAGTTTATTATCATATGCACAAGAACATGTATGCAGACGTGCAATGAAAAACTTACTTGCAGCAGCATCACAGGCACATATAATCAGATTCACAATATTCAGAAGTAAAACATAAATTTAGAACATAGAACAGTACAGCACAGTATGGACCCTTTGGCCCACGATGTTGTACTGACCTGTATAAACACCTACTCCTTGACCAATCTAACACTTCCCTCCTACCAGCCCATAACCCTCCATTTTTCTTACATCCATGTGCCTATCTCAGAACCTTATTCCTATTATCCCTATTGTATCAGCCTCTACCACCATCCCTAGCAGTGCATTCCAAACACCCACCACTCTCTGTGTTTTTAAAAATACTACCTCTGACATCTCCTCTAAACTCTACTCCTCTAACCTTAAACTGATGCCCTCTGGTATTGGCCATTGCCGCCCTGAGGAAAAGCTGCTGGCTGTCCTCTCTATCTATGCTCCTCATAATCTTACACACCTTTATCAAGTTGCCTCTCATCCTGTGTCACTCCAAAAAGAAAAGCCCTAGCTCCCTCAACCTTCTCTCATGAGACATGTTCTCTAATCCAGGCAGCATCCTGATAAATATCTTCTGCACCCTCTCTAAAGCTTCCACATCATTCCTACAATGAGGCAACCAGAACTGAACACAATACTCCAAGTGTGGTCTAACCAGAATTCTATAGAGTTGCAACATTACCTCATGGCTTTTGAACTCAATGCCCTGACTAATGAAGGCCAGTATACCATGTGCCTTCTTAACCACCCTATCAACTTGCATGGCAACTTTGAGGGATCTATGGACTTGGACCCCAAGATCCCTCTGTTCCTCCACACTGCTAATAATCCTGCCATTAACCTTGTACTCCACCTTCAGGTTCGTTCTTCCAAGGCGTGTCACTCACACTTTTCTAGCTTGAACTCCATCTGCCACTTCTCTGCCCAACTCTGCATCCTGTCTATATCTCGTTGTAACCTTCAACAACCTTCTACACGATCCACAAAACCTCCAACCTTTGTGCCATCTGCAAACTTACTAACTGATCCCTCCACTTACTCATCCCCAAGTCATTTTTAAAAATCACAAAGAGTAGGGGTCCCAGAACAGATCCCTGTGGAACACCACTAGTCACTGACATCCAGGCAGAATATTCTCCATCTCTACCACCCTCTGCCTTCTGTTGCCAAGCCAATTTCGAATCCACGCAACCAAGTCTCCATGGATCCCATGCCTCATGATTTTCTGGAAAGGCCTACCATGGGGAACATTGTCAAATGCCTTACTAAAATCTATATACACCACATCCACTGCTCTACCTTCATCAATTTGGTCACCTCCTCGAAAAACCAAATTATGCTCATGAGACACGACTTGCCCCTCACAAAGCCATGTTGACTATCCCTAATAAGACTATGCTTCTCTAAATGTTTGTAATTCTCTTCCCTAAGAATCCTCTCCAATAGCTTGCTTGCCCACCATTTAATTTTTTACAAGAAATTTTATAAGTCCATTATAGTGCAATGTGGTCATAGTGTTGCTGTACTGAGGTATTTAGGGTTGTGCAGGTTGGCTCTAGAACTGAATGGCTGAAGGGAAGTAACTATTCTTGAACCTGGTGGTGTGTGGGACTTCAGGCTCCTGCCCAATGGTAGCTGTGAGAAGATGGCGTGGGGACCTTTGACAATAGATGTTGCCTTCTTGATTCAGTGCCTCCTGTAGATACTCCCAATGGTGGGAAGAGATGTGCTCATGATGTATTGCGCTGAGTCCACTACTCTCTGCAACTGTTCCTGCACATTCAGATTGCCGTACCAGACCATGATGCAACCAGTCAGGATACTTTCATTAGTACATCTGTAGAAGATTTGTTAGAGTGTTTGCTGACAAGCCGAACCTCCTTAACCTTCTAAGTAAGTAAAGATGCTGGCGCGCCTTCCTTGTGATTGCATCTATGTGCTGGGCCCAGGACAAGTCATCTGATACGTTAACAGCCATGAATTTAAAGCTGCTGACCCCCTCCACTGCTGATCCACCAATGTAGACCACTGCATGTTCGCCCTCCTTCCCTTTCCTGAAGTCATCAGTTCTTTAGTTTTACTGATGTTGAGCGAGAGGTTGTTGTGGCACCGCTCAATCAAGTGTCCTATCTTGCTCCTGCAGAATTTTTGCATTGCTGCAGAAACAGGTTTTGAATACATTTCTGCAAATGTAATTTGATCCAAGTTTAGTTGTGAGGATGTGTCCATTAGAAAGTTTTACAACTGATTAGGGAGGTTCCCTCATTAACATTTCACTGCTAAGTGTATGCACCATTGTCAATTAGAGGTATATGCAACAAAAGAGACTGCAGATTTCGATCTGGTAATTCCGATTAGACATGTTCCTGAAGGTTTGATTTTGTGACATTGATCATGTAAGATTGGATCAGGAGATGTTACTTCCTGTGCTACATGCCCACAGTTTGAAAATGTTAATGTAATTTCCTTAAAAGATTGGGTCCTTAATACCAAAATTTCTTTGCTTGCCTGCAGGAAAAGGGAGTATGCAAGCACAATATTCTACTTTTACCCTGGTAAACCAGGATTTCTGCCATAGAGATTTATCTTGCATGCTGGAAGACTCTGGACAATCCAGGAATGTTCATTACCCTACTTATAAAGGCTGCAAATGATGTTGTGCAGTCCAGCTATTCAAATTAGCTCAAGGCCATTGTATGAGATTACAGGTCAAAAGGCTGAGTGAGTTCTTCTGGTGTCCAGTCATGACTTCTTTCATTCTGCTGCAATGCCACTTAGCCAATGGCAGGTGTGTGCTGGGGCACCTACGGATGTCCACAGGTAGCTGGTGTGTTAAAACTAAGGTGAAGTGACTCTTTGAATAGGATATAGACCACAAAAAATCTCATATGAAAACCAATCTGTCGTAATAGTTTTGCTTAAATTTACTAGAATATTACAAGGGAAATAGGATTTCAGTTATATGGAGAGATTAGGAAAGCTGGGGTTGTTCGTGTAGCAGGAAGTTTTAAGGGAGATTTTAAGAGAAGGGTTCAAAATCATGAATGCCTTTGATCGTGTAGATAAATAGAAACTTTCCAATAGGGAGAAGGGCAAGTACCCAGAGAACACAGAATTAAAGGAGTTGGTAAAAGAATCACAAAGGTGATGAGGAGAAATGTTTTTGCCTAGTGAGTTGTTAGAAACGGGAGTGCATGGCCAGAAATGGAGGTGAAAATAGGTGGTTCGATACTGGTTGGAGTTCTCCAGGGAAATTTGATTGCTCAGAAACTGCTGGTATTTCCATGCATCAGATCTCAGTAAATCTGGGACTTCTGTGCAAGTGACTAGACCTGCCACAGAGAGCTAGTCTTCATTGAAATAAATGGCTGCAAGGAACTTGGGAACAGTGGTTTAGATTTTTGTAATTGATTCTGTCTGACTTTATTCAGTTTTTAAACATATTAATACTTTTTTAAATGACTAATTTTAATAGCACATGAATATTTATCAGAATTATTCAAAGCTTTTGAGGGGTAGCCAGGCTAAGAAGGCTGGTACAATTCCAGTTCACTTGTTTCACAATTTGGCTTTGGAGGAATTTGAAATGGGAAGGGAAAGATCCAGTTGTTGTGGTCTTTGTGGGTTCCAACAATGTAGGTAGAACAAGGAAAGAGGTTCTGCTGAAGGAATATGAGCAGTTAGGGACTAAATTAAAAAGCAGACCCAAAAAAAGTAATAATCTTTGGATTGCTACCTGAGCCACGTGCAAATTGGCACAGGGTCAATAAGATCAGAGAGTTGGATGCATGGCTCAGAGATTGGTGTGGGAAAAGTGGGTTTGAATTTGTGGACATTGGCGCCAGTATTGAGGAAGGAGGGAGCTGTTTTGATGGGACGGGCTCCAAATGAACCATGCTGGGTCAGGGCTTTAAACTGGGACAGGGTTTTAGACCCTAGCACAGTTAGAAATTGGCAGGTATGACGTTGTGGGCATCACAGAGTCATGGTTGAAAGAAGATCACAGCTGGGAGCTAAACGTCCAAGGAAATGCATCCTATCAAAAAGACAGGCAGATGGCCAGAGGGAGTGGGGTGGCTCTGTTGGTAAAAAATGAAATCAAATCCCTAGCAAAGAAGTGACATAGGATCGGAAGATGTAGAATCCTTGTGGGTAGAGTTAAGAAACTGCAAGGGTAAAAAGACCCTGATGGGAGTCTTATACAGGCCTCCAAATAGTAGCGAGGATGTGTGGTACAAATTACAACAGGAAAAGGCATGTAAGAAGAGCAATGTTACGGTGGTTATGGGGGATTTCAATATGCAGGTAGACTGGAAAATCAGGTTGGCACTGGATCCCAAGAGAGAACTTGTAGATGGCTTTTTAAGAGCAGCTTGTGGTCAAACCCACTTGGGAAAAAGCAATTCTGGAGCCAGTGTTGTGCATTGAACCAGATTTGATTAGGGAGCCAGTTAGCCTGACTTCGGTGGCTGGTAAGATTTTATTTCATTAACTTACTGAATATTGAAAGGCCTGGATAGAGTGGACATTGGAGAGGATGTTTCCAGTAGTGGAAGTATCTCGGACCAGAGGGCACAGCCTCAGAATAAAAGGACGTCCCATTAGAACTGAGATGAGAAGAAATTTCTTTAGCCAGAGGGTGGTGAATCTGTGGAATTCATTGCCACAGATGGCTGCAGAGGCCAAGTAATTGGGTATATTTAAAGCAGATGTTGATAGGTTCTTGATTAGTAAGGATGTCAAAGGTTACAAGGAGAATGAGGTTGAGAGGCATAAATAAATCAGCCTTGATCAAATGGCAGAACAGACTCAATGGGTTGAATGGCCTAATTCTGTTCCTATGCCTTGTTCTAGTCAATTATCTCTCCCCCTTCCATTTCCCAGATGAAATTTACATTTCAGAAGACTTTACTGCCATGCAAGGTTTTTCTCTCAACATGTTCCCAGTAGAACTGAAGGCTCATTATAAGCCTTTGATCACACATTTTGTACAGTAGGCTCAATTGATTGCAAATTCTTGGTCAATCACTTTCAAAATGGAATAAGATAAATACCTGTAGGACGACTGGGAAAAAGACAAATTAGATGGATCTTTCAATAGCCAGCATAGACTTGATGGTCTAATGGTTCCTGCTGTGCTATTCTATTCTTATGATTCCATAATATCAGAATGTTCTGAAGAATATTTTTTAAAATATGATTCCATATTTTTCCACCAGTTTGCAACTCAAGTTCAGGGATTTCTAATAACAAAATAAAACTGCATTTCAGTGTCATAACATTCTGTATTTTTAATCAACCCAGTTAAGAGAGTTCCATCTCAACTCAAGTCCATGCTCTGTGTATTTTTGTTTCCATTAGATCACTATATCTGCTGGAGTAAAATCGAAGTAAGGCAATTGGAAGCCCTGTGTCATGACACTGGGCTCACATCTGTGTTTATAATTAAAATTTCCTTTGAGAGTTTATGGAAAATTCACATGTAATTAAAACAGTTCATGTGTGGTAACTGTCGGAGGCCACAATGGTCTTCATCTTTGTAGATTTCCAATCTACATTAATGATTTTCAGTGGGCTCCTTTGTTCAGTCATACTGATTTCAGATACCTCTCGTCTTAATGGAACCTTTGGGCATAGAGATGAACAAGACTGGTAAGGATGATGGCACAGATAATCTGAGTTCATGCAGCAGCGGCATACCACTATTTCAACTCAGCAGGTTTCTTCACGCAATCACTTTGCAGGATCCTAACTGAAATATGCAGAAACCAAGGAAGGAACAACAAAAGAAAAACATAAGTTGCATTTAAATGAAATATAGTAAACAAAATTAAGCTTGGAAATAATGGAATTAAGGGAGAAAGCAAAAATTTAGGCATAAATTCTGAAAATACTTTCCGTTTTAGATAGATGCCAAGCTCCCTCTTGAACAGCAACTTGAATCTACCTCTACTGTTACCCTAGAACTGCATGCCAATATCTATATTCTCAATGTGTAAACAAATGTTTTCCTCTGGCAGATTTGATTCTTTCCATCCTCATTAATTATTCTGACACCAGAAGACACCCTGGCTCATAACCTACGAGTTCAAATCTCTGGCAGGTCCCCTCACATCCACTTCATTTCCAAGGAGAACTACCCCAGCTTCTTTGGTCTATCCATACAAGTATAATTCCACATCTGTACAATTAACTTAAGTTTCTTCTATACCATCTCCAAAGCTTCAAGTGTCATGCACAACTGGATACATTTCAGTTGTGGTTGAACCAGCATTTTATAAAGGTTCGTAATTATTTCTTTGTTTTTATACTTCATGGATCTTTCAGCTGGGATCCTACATTATCCTAGAATATCTTATTGCAAACAAATTGTTGTTACCTGCCTCCAACTCACTCAGTAACAGAACATTAGAGCTTGTTCTGCAATTTGTCTGCTTTCAATGTTTGCAAAGCAAGCCAGCTTAGAAACTGTTTACTGATTAATCTAGGGACAACTCAATTATTCAATGATCATGATTTTTTGACTGGCAATCCCCGTAAGCAGTGGAAAAGTACAACTATTTACTCATTTTAGGTTCCTTAGTAAGGATATGCATCTAGCCCATGAAGAAGCTAAAATTTGAGAGGCACGAGGATGGATTAAAAAAGAACTAGGGTTCTTTTCATTCAAAGTAGGGTAGAAGATCTGATCAAATATTCTAAATTATAAATATAGTGGGAATGTAGAAGATATGATTAAAAGGTTTGCAGAAGACAAAAAAAACTGATGTTTTAGATAGTGAGGAAGGTTAAGGCTACAGCAGGATAGAGATCTGTTGGAAAGTTGGGCAATGGGTGTGAGATGATGGATTTTGGGAAGTCAAAGGGATAGGATATGTACAGTAAATGGTCTATTAATGAACAGAGATACCTAGGGGTCCAAGTCCATAGTTTCCTGAAAGTGGCAACGAGTCAGTAAGTTTGTGGAGAAGGCATATTTCATGCTTGCCTCATGGGTCAGGGCATAGAATACAAGGGACATTATGTTGCAACTTTACAAAATACTGGTTAGGCTGATAATTGTGTGCAGTTCTGATTGCCACACTATAATAAAGGTGTGATTGCTTTGAGGGTTAAGAGGACGGGCTTGTTTTACTTGGAGTGATAGAGGCAGAGGTGGGACCTGAGAACTATGCGAGGCAATAGATCAAGATGTTTTTTTTCCTGATATAGTGTCAAAAACAAGAGAGCATTGGTTTAAAGTGATAGTTTTAAAGTTGATTTGACTGGCAAGTTTTTTTAAAAAAATACAATGTTTCTTTTCTTTTTCAATCTTTATTAGTTTTCAAATTAATACAGATTAATATATAACATCAATATTTGTACATGTAATACAAAGATCAGGAGAACAATCATGGCATGGATAATCATGAAGAACAATAAAATATAAAAAAGTCTGTAGATCCAACGATCTCTTAGTAAAAGAATATAAAAAGGAAAGAAAAAGATTATATAAATATAAAAGAAAGAAAAAATCCCCAAATCAATAAGAAAAAATATAAACACTATATCAAACCAAACTAAGCTAAACAAAAAAATTTCAGAAAAAAAAGACAGGAAAAAAAAAACTGGACTAAAATTTCTCAATAGAAACAGAGCAATATTATGTCGTCAACTCCGTTCCTCTAAATTGAAAGGTTATTACAAGGGGATCTATATCAAGTGAAAATATTGAATAAATGAACTCCAAATATCTTCAAATTTAAGCGAAGGATCAACAGTACCACTCCTAATTTTTTCCCAAGTTTAAACATGATATAGTTTGAGAGAACCACTGAAAAGTAGTAGGGGGTATTGGATCCTTCCATTTAAGCAAAATGGATTGTTTGGCCATTAATATAACAAAGGTAATCATACAGTTAGCAGTAGCAGATAGATGGCCAGACTCTATCCTTGGTAATCCAAAAATTGCAGTGATAGGGTGAGGTTGTAAATCAATCTTCAATACATTTGAAATAATGTTAAAAATCTTTCCAATATTTTTCCAAAAGAGGACAGGACCAAAACATGTGTGTCAAAGAAGCCACATTCGATTTACATCTGTCACATATAGGATTTATATGGTGATAAAAACGAGCTAGCTTATCTTTTGACATATGGGTCCTGTGAACTACCTTAAACTGTATCAAAGAATGCCTGGCACACATTGAAGATGTATTAACTAAATGAAGAATTTTCTTCCAAGTCTCTGTAGGTAAAGATGTCTGGAGTTCACTTTCCCATTCATTCTTAATTTTGTCCAGTGGTTCTGGACTTATTTTCATAATTAGATGATAGATTATTGCTATCAAGCCCTTCTGACAAGGATTAAAACCTAAATTTTTTCCCGTAATTTCAGTTTTGTAAGGTGTCAGAAAAGAGGGTATAGTAGCTTTTAAAAAATTTCTAATCTGCAAATATCAAAAAAAGTGTGATCTAGGCAAATTGTATTTGTTAGACAATTGTTCAAAAGATGAAAAACAATTATCAATGAATAAATCACGAAAACATACTATTTCCTTTTCCATATGGAAAAAACTGAGTCAATTCTGGATGGATGAAAGAAAAAATTAGATTGAATGGGACTTGACAGATTAACTTTATTCAATCCAAAAAATTTACAAAATTGAAACCATATTCGTATTGTATGTTTAACAATTGGGTTAATCATATGTTTACTTAATTTGCTAAGTGCAAAAGGGAGTGAAGCTCCTAAAATAGAAACTAATGAAAATTCAAGTACTGATTGGGACTTAAGGTGTACCCACTTGGGGCATTGAATTATATCTGAATCTTGTATCCAAAAAATTAAATATCTAATATTGATTGCCCAATAATATAATCTAAATTATATTTAAAACTTTTTTAGTTTTTGTAAATATTTCTTACTTAACCTTGGGTTTTTATTCTGCCAAATATGAAAGAATTTTAGAATCAATAGTGTCAAAAAAAAATTTCAGGACAAAAGTTAGAATTGCTTGAAATAAATATAAAAATTTTGGTAAAAATATTACTATGTTCAAGAGGCATTTAGTCAGACACTTAAATAGGCAACAGATAGATGGATTCAGTCTTAATTTGAGCAAATGGGACTAGTGGGTAAAAAGGTCAGTATGGATATGGTGGGCTGAGGGGCCCATCTCTGTGCTGTACAACTATGATTCTATAAGAGGTTTTGGAAGCAAATCAGAAAAAAAAACTTTCTACTGGTTGGTGAGGCGGTAACCAGATGGCACAGTTAACATTACTAGAATGTTGGGTTGTTAGGATGTTCTACTACAATGGTAGAAGCAGAATTCATAGTTTTTTTTTAAAAAAGCAAGAGTAATGAGGAAAGAATTTAAATGGAAATCCCTTTCAAAAAATTGGGACAGACATGAATTGCATGGAGTTTAAAATCTAAGCATTAATTCAAAGGATAACTCAAACATCAACTTTTTTCAAAATAACAACTTGGGGAAAAGTAAAATATCATCACTCTATGGTTGACTGACACAACTTACAATAGTTGTTGGAATATACACCATAACTACATCTAAAATAATGGAAATAGCCACTCAAGCTGGTTAAGTAGGCATCACGACAAAATAAAGCTTGAAGAACAATATTGGCTAACTTTGATTAAATTACAGCATACGTACAGTTCCACAATCAATCAATGCAGGGCAGATTTCGGATCATGACTAGGAGTCATCAGGCCTGAATATTTCAGCTGTATACCATCAAAATCAGTTGTTCCATTTGGAAGACTACACTTGCCATCCTTTCGTAGCAGCAACCGTGACAGATCTCTTGCTTTGCAATTGCTGAAATCCAACTCTGGCAACTACACAAGTGGTTTTTGTTCTTGCAGAGTAAGCAAGTTTACATGTTATGACACTATGAAAGACTTTCAGAATCAAATTTATCATCACTGACTTATGTTATAAAAATTTGTTGTTTTGCAGTACAGTGCAAGACAGAAATTACTGCAACCAAAAAAAGTGCAAAAGAGGAATAACGAGGTAGAGTTTATGGACCATTCAGAAATCTGATGGCAGAGGGGAGGAAACTGAATAGCCCCTCTTTGAATCATTTGAATGCCTGTGATGATAGTGCTACCAGTCAGATTGATGAGATATCCAGGCTTCTGCTCTAACAACTGAAGGAAGGGCAACGCATCATTCTCAGAATGGCATATCCAGAGGGAAGGAAAGCTATCAAAGTAACTTCGAGATGGTACAGTGCATTTCCATTGAATCAAAGTGCAAGCTTAAAATTATCTTTCACTTTGATCTTAATAGATTTCAAATGCTGAATGCAGCAAGAAACAGGGCTCGAATAAAGACCTGCTACATCATGATTGGTTTGACCATTTTGGGCTGTTTTGCCATGATTGCATCTGGAAAACAGGTATGAAAGAAATCATTTAAGTTTTGTGTACTTATATGCTAAATTATGTATGGACTTCTGGTGAGAACTTCAGTTCCCCATTAAGATGTCATGTTCTGCCAATGGATTAGGCTAAAATTTCTAACATTACCCTCTTACCCCCTCCCTCCACCATATGAACTTAGTTCTTACATACAAAAACTTTAAACTCACCTGGCATCCTTCAGATAATTTGTCATATTCTTGCATTTTAATGGAATAGAGGAAATATTCTTTGTTACAGTCATGCTTGGATTTACTCCATTTCATTAAAGGCAGTCAGTAATTTCCTATTTTTGTCCAAGCTGCAAAATTTGAACTTCACTTTCATTTTTCCACTTTTGTTTGTACATTGATATTAAGGAAGGTGATAGAGACCATTTCTGGGTGTAGTCTATTTGCCCATTCCAAATATCACCTACTGGCTTCATACACCCCACTCCCAACATACACACACGGCATCAGGTGGTGACTAATAAGAGTTTTCAACTTAAGTATAAGCAAGCTCCTACATTATGTGAAGACTAGATTGGACAGCAAAATTCAGGTTGGTCTTATGTTTTTATACACCAAGTACAAAGAAATATTAAGAATGTGCACATTTGTATGCTAAAAATCTATCTAAACAAATTTTAAATGGTTGATGCCTTAGTTAAAATAATTAAGAAATTTCTCCAAACCCATTAGCATTCTTTGACTACTCCTCTAGCTATTATATAAGCAGTATAGACTGAGACATAGAACATATCTTTATGGGAGATACGAAAGTCAGAATTTAAAGATTCTCGCACTGAATCATGAAATTAAATACTAAACAACCATTCCACTTTCCCTACTGGCATACCTTCCCATTTCTTTTTGCTCATTTCTAACTTCTAAAATATAAAGTAATTGCTACCTTGACAACTTGTCTTCACCGTAATCACAGACATTACATCTGTCCTCTCCAACCTGCTCACGCCCTTGTTTTGTGTTCTAGTTCTGATAATGAATCATTGACCTAAAACATCGAGTTTCCCCACTGATGTTGCCCGATCTGCTGTACATTTCCAAAATTGTGTTTGTTTCTGATTTCCAGCAGCTGCAGTTTTTTTGTTCCACTGAACAATCGTTGGGTTTGTTCACCTTGTATTCTTTGCACTTTTCAGGCTGCTAAACGGCACGAATCACTTGCCAGCTGGAATCGAGCAAAAAAGGCAAAATGGAAAGAAGAAGCTCGACGTGAGCAGGAAGCTTCAATGGCTATTTCTGCTGCTAAATCCAAATAATCTTGTAAAAAGAAACTGTAAAGCAGATTGAAGTTCTTTCTCAATTCCAAGGTAGAAACTGGCAGCAGAGGTGATTAACTCAAATTTATAACCCAGATCTATATACGCTAGCCATATTTAATTACACTATTGCATTATGCCCCAAAAAATTCCTAATCCACAGGAGCAAATTACTTTTGATAGTCATTTTTTCCTTCCACGTATGGTGTTAAATTTATCTACCCTCAACACTTGCAAATCTTTAAAAGAACCCTTCACTAATATACTGTCCATAAATTGAATGGTCTTTAACCATGGGAGTAGACCATGGACCTACCAGTTAAAATTATTTTTTAAGTCTAGAAAAATCTAAGAAAATAACAGTAGGATTAATTGAGAATAAATAAAGCATATGTAGATAGTAACAACAAATGCAAATGCCAAGGAAAAACAAGTTTTCATTGTATAGCAAACCTTGCAATTTGAGCACATAACCTATGAGGACATAATGAGCACACAGCCCTCAGGAAGGGAGTGCTCCGTAATTAAGTCCTTTAAGGTGAGATGTTAAAAAATGACAGAATTAAGGTGGTCCCATGGTACCACTTAAAGAGCAAGAAATTCCCCATATTCCAGTTAACATTCCTTTCCTGAATCACCAAAAGCAGATCAACTGTTTATTTTGTATGTTGTTTGGGAGGTGTATCCAAATAATTGGCTGTTTGTATAAAGACTGCATTTAATTTGCCATATAGTCAAAATAATTGATAGCCAAAGAATTTGATAGAGACATTATACAAGGGCTTTTCAGAGACTACAAGGTAGGCAACCTGTTGCAAATGTAAGTTCAATAGGATCAGAATTAATCCCTTTTTTTTCCCAAAAATATATGCATTAGAATTAGTGCTTATATCACAAGTCAAAAATAAATATCTTTTGGCTTTTCCACACCTAATTGTAGAAATTTAGTCTCTTTCGTGTTTCTTTAAAAGATTAAACCACTGACATAACACAAAAACAGACATACTTAATTACAACTGAAAACATGGAGTTAAACACCAAATCAAAGTCATGTGAATGGATTTTATTTTTGCTTTCCAGATATTTTCCAAATCCAATACACTTCAATGCAACTGAATAATCAATTAGCTTGTGTATGCTTGCAAGATATTCACTAGAAAACTATTCCCCAGTCCAAAAGTGGAAGGAAAAAATGCAACATCCTTTGCACATATACAAAATGCACAAAACAGATTGGAAATCTTTTGCATGGTATTTACCCTTGCTGATTTTGACTTAATGTTTCTATTTAATTTTGTTCCAACACAAATTTCATAAATTCAAATTAGAGAATGGGGAGGATAGAATAAGGGGAAAGGGATTTCAGGACTGTTGGTTACAAGGCTGTTGCCAGCAACAGTAGAAATAGTAGTAATTCCAAATGAAAGAAAATAGATCCAAAAGAATGAATATACTCATGTCAAATTGTACAGCTCTCGTCATTGTAAAAAAATATATACACATACACACAAAAACATTAGCTTTAATGATGCAGATATGTTAATTTAGAACAGACTTTTCAGTTCTTTAGAAACTTATCATGATTTATGCAACTATTGCTGGTATAGATGTATTGTAATTGTTGTTTAATAAATGAAGCTTTTAAATACTTCTGCTGATACATCTAGCACAGTATTAGTTTTCAGGTTCACATTATTTTGTATAACAACATACATACTGCAAGATGCAGCAAGGTAGCTAATACAAAGTTTAACTCAAAGTCAGGCATTGAGTTTGACACGTGGCTAATGTAGCAAACAAAAGCTACAACACAATGCTACAATTTTTTTTTGGCTACTGCCAAATCAGCACTTGCATTGTGAATTCTCAATTCTATAAGCAGGGATACCAACTGGGGTTCTAAGCAAAACAACTCTATAAATGAAGCAAAAGGAGAACATTTCAGTTAAGACAAAATAGAAAGTATCCCTTTATAGAATTTTTTATATACATAGTTTTATCCCAGTCAGATTAATTCCTCATGAAGTTTACCATCAAATATCAACTTGGGGCAAAAATATTTTCAACATAATACTGTTAGAGATTTTAAGCTATTTGGTCATGTTAAATACTGTGCAAATGAAATATTTTTTAAGTAATCTTTCAAAAGCAGTGACACAACTGTAATCAACTTTATGCATGGAGCATTGGTGATCTGTAACTATACTGAAACAGCCATGCATAAAACAGTATGTGCAAACATTTCTGACACTGCAAGTTTGTATTGCTGTTCTATAAGTTTCTAGAGTTTAGCTGAATTCAAGCTTTCAGCTATAACTGCAATTTAAAAAAAATCCCCTCAACCAATGAATGGCATGTATTACAAATGACACTTTTCATTGAAAAGCATCAGCTGTAGTGAAAAACAATGCAAAGAAATCAAGACATTTACAGGAAACTGTCATTTTGATATAGACATGTCACTAATTATAACTATATTTTAGTAATGGAGCAAGGAGTATTTTAAGTTTTTCCAAATAATTATTTCTTTATATACACACTTGCCACTGTACAGCAGTTACATTTAATTATAATGCAACAAATTTGGCATGTTTTATACTTTCAAACCATACAGATTAGCAATCTGTTCCCTTTCTCTTTAGAATTACTGTTGGCAACATGTGAATGACTAATAACACATTTATGACACATGGGCTTCCTTCAAAATAGCAAGAGGGTGTCCCATTAACATGTTAAGCACTCATCTGCTAATATCACCAATCATTTTTAACTATCCTTCCTATTTTCAGTCTAACATGGTACAACAGTAAAATTAACTTTAAATTTTGATAAGCAGTAAAATACACAATAGTGAGAATTTCTAAATCAAAATCTGTGTTGAGTACAGGATAGAACTAAGTTATGAACTTAACATTTAATCAAAATTGTTGTCTTCTGAATCATTAAACAATGGAATCTCCCATTTTAAACAATGGATTTTAGTAGGGAAGAAACATGAAAGTAGTGATGTTTGCATATTTACACTGAACCTGCAAGGGCACAATTCAAAATTTTCTTTACAAAAAAATCAAAATCATTGTACAACATTCTTCACACCAAAGGTTGTCCATTGCAGGTCCTAAATATTTGATAGAAAGAAAATTTTAATGCTGCTGCAACACCGAAGGAATAGCATCTGAAACTGTGGCTGTGATTTTAAATTGCAGAATACAAATAAAAGATTCGAGGATCACTTTTGCCACCATTTTTCATTCTTTAATGTTAATGTGGTGACATGACCTTATTTTCTAATCAGCATTATTTTAAAACTTTATTAGGCACCTACTAACCAATTTAGTGATGAAACAATGAGTTATTCTGTACTATTTTGTACATAATTAAATGAACTGTATGGAGTATACAGAAATATCACCTCAAGGGACCATCAGTAGTAGTGCTATGAGAAGAAAAATAAAGTGAATATACAAGACCAAACAGTTTAGTTGTGAAATTCCACTTTATGCATTATCAATCAGTAATCAGCACTTATTTGGTTATTCAAAATCCTTATGTTAATACTTAGTTAATAAACTAATTTCACAAACTGGAAAATGATTACATCTCCCCTCAGTTTAATCCATTTTCCCTAACAGGCAAGGAGATGGAAAATGCAGGAGTGGGAAAGAGGGGGCAGGAGGAAAGAGGAGGGGTAGCAAAGCTTGCATATTGCTTCTGATCAGGTATTCCTTATTGGGTGAATCTATTAGGGAATTCTACACACACCTAATGAAATTATCAACATGATGTATAGTCAGCAGTGCTACAATTTCAAGTCTCCTGTTCAGAGTGCAATTATTAATTTTTTTTCTAGAAAGTATAAATAAATTTACAGGTTTTCATATTGAAATATAGACTAGCAAATGCTGATAATTACTGTTTTCATTCACATTAACTTGTACTTTTAACAAATATTTTGTCAATAACTTTTAAACAATTGTGTCCTAATTCAAAGAGGTAGATTTTTCAGCAGGGGGGTACCTATAAACTGTTTACAGACACTAGTGTTGAAAGTTGCTGTGGTAAGTTAAATTTGCTCGAACCATGCATTTTATAAATGTAAATGAGAGCAATACACTTTTAGGATTTTAGAAAGAATTTTGGTCAAATAGTTTTAGACTTCAATTCCATTATTCAACACAAAGGAAACCACACCCTGTAACAGTATTTTGAGGCTCTAGAAACAAAGAATAAATAAGTATTCTGCTTAAATTAGGGCTGTAAACAGTTAAATGAAATAGTACTATTTGGATGGCTGTAATTTCAGCTTAAATATTGATGCATCTGCTACTCCAATACCTTTTCTTCAGAGCAATTCAGATACATAATTCAGATCTATGACTCAAGATACCTAAATGAACATTAAATATGCAACATGAAAATCAACAGCCGCAGTTTAAATTACATCTTAAACTGCAAATAGAAAAGTGCATAAGCTGTCACACATTTTTGCTCTTTCAAAAATGTTCCTAAATTTTAAACTCAACTACAACAGCTTCTTAATTTTGGCTCTGAGGACTTTGTAGTTATGAATATGGTGCAATGGTGGCATCATAGACAATTTCACCAATCATGCATTTACAACTGGAAACCTTCCATTGGGGCCTCTTGTTGCTGGAAAATGAACTGTTGTTGATTCTCATCCACCTGTGGTGCAATACTCGAGTCCTCCTCCTCTATACCAAAATAATGCTCAATCAAATCAAAGGCCTTCTGATAAATCTCTTGGTTTTCATGACTTTGAAGAAATTCAATTTTGTCCAGACCTGAAATTACAAAGATCACAATGTCATATACAAGTAGTACTATTGTTTCAAGTAATTTTCATGGGAGAGATCTCACTGGCCATTACCAGTGGCTTTAAATAGAATCAGCGCTGAGATTCAGAAGGCTGGATCTGTCAGTTTGCTCAATCATTGGGCTTGTCAGACTGTGGTAGATGCCCACCTTGTTGGGATAATTCTTAGCATTGTTTAAAAAGATCACCTCTTGGATCCTCTGCCAGCTTAGACTTGCAGGATTTGAAACCTAATCAATTTCAAATGGGAATTGAAGGGCAAAGCATTGTGAGGCAAAGGGGAGAGCAAGTTTCTGTACATTATTTCACTTCCCTTTAACATTTTTAATCATTTACAGGTAAATTAAACATCTGTAAAAATGATTTCAAATTTAACAACCTTTAAATATTTGAATATCCGATTTAAAATTATAAAATCATGTCCAGTATTTAAAGCTAGGGGGAGGGCTTTGCCAACTGTTAGGGCATTTCAAGAACACTCTGGACAGCTGGAGGTACTGTAACAGAGACCACACTATTGGATTCCAATGGCACATGGGCAATGCAATTGGTCCATCACATCCAAACTAGGAAAGTACCACATTGCAAACAACCATTCAGTGAAGGGGAGGCCTGGACCAGAAAAAATCTGACCTAATGGAATGCTGTACACTTGGGTGAAATTGCGTAAAACCTAATTAAATTTTTCCAAAATAAATAGTACTTCCCTTATTAGGGATGGCAGCAACCAATTGCAGGATCAAATCTTCATCTTGGCAACAGGTAATTCTCAAGTAAAAGCAAATTTTCAACAAGCATGCTAGAAGCTATCAAAATAACTTATGCTGAGCAAAAGTGTATTTTCCCTAAAAAAAAATGGGAAGTACATTTGCAGCATGGTTCTAATTTTAATCACACTTAAATATATAATATGTAATGGTGTTACAAGCCGAGTGCAACCAGATTATTTCTGTATACAATTTCCTGCAATGACAATAGCTTCACATTACAACAGGTTGCCTTTGGTTACAACATGGTTATACTAACATATATACTGTCTGATGGATGGAAGCTGGTTCAGCAATGTTTTCATGCATCACTCTGAAGAACATTGCAGCACTATAGCTGTTCTTGACATTGAGTAACATGAATGACATTATGCAAAGTACAATTGTAATAATATTAGATAAAAATGTAATATTCAATTAGGCCCTTAATCTTAATTTGTTACTGACAATAATGCCTTTCCCTTCCCACATGACTGGAAGAACTTTTAAAAGATTGGTCTGTGATTGTCTGAAAATCAGATTCAAGACCTATTAAATATAGCTAATTCAGCAATGTTTGAAAACATATCAAGCTAGGAAAGGTCGAGGGAACACTCAAATCTGTTTGTGGTTTACATCCAGCATTAATAAGCAAGAATTATTTCTTTCAAGTGAGGCAGGTATGTATTTACTCTTCTACACAAATTCTGTAATTTTCTCACCATAGGCTTCCTCAATAAGAGCACAGTATGGATTGATACCAGTTCCATTCTGCTTGGCCTCTTGTTCTCCTAACCGTAGAATATTTTCTAGTCCATTCAAAGCAACCTGGACAATTTTGGAGTCCATGACTGTAAGTAAGTCACACAAAGGTTTGATACAGCCCAATTCTACCAAATACCTTAAAGGAAAAAAAGGTTCAAGTTAATAACTGCTTTCAGCAAACAAATCATACAAGCAAATCTGCATATCCTCAAACTGATCACAGGAAGACATTAACAACATTAATTTCAAAGTTGAGTTCTCAATCTAGAGTTCTTCCCCCTCTTCCCCTACACCACCCCCCCTCCCCCCCAACCTCAAAGTTCCGAATTTACCAGACAAGTAGATATCTGCAAATACAATCAAACCACTCATAACAAGCATTCACAACACTCCTTTTTGGTAATAACTTGAAGTTCAGGTCTGAAAAAAAAACACTAAATTATCCTACTTCAAGTTTTGTCAAGAACATGGACAAGGACAGGTTTTATTTGATTAACAATAAGAAATGGCTGTGTATTCAGGCATTTTATTTGATATGTGGAATTTTGAGTCAATTTGAGCTTGGTGTTACTGAAACACAAATGAAGACTAAATTACCCAAAATTACTGACTAGACAGTAACTTGATATATTCGCCTAAATTTTGCAGTCAGTGGCAAAATTACCAATAACCCATGTAAACAGTCTGTACTCCCAAAATCAAAGCTGTACAAAAACAGCTCTATTCTTGATGGTAAGACTAAGCCAAGCATTGTGGGCTGAAAACAGTTCCTAAATATTGTTGATACTCAAAAAATTAATCAAACATAAAGATGTTCTAAAATTTGAAGTTAAAATTTCAAACAAACAATTCAGAAACATGTATACAGGCAGTTCTGCTATAACCTGTTTATATAATGCAAAAATTGGATATAGCTCGACTGATAATTTAGGAGCACTATTTGTATTATGCAGGCCAAATTGGTTATAATGCAGTTTCGAGCAGGTACTAGCCCTATGGTAATCAGGCACCATTTTCTCTAAAGAACACAAGCTGCCAGTTTTAATCGCAGGAGGCCATTTAAGTGTATAAAATCATGAGGGGTATAGATAGGGTGAATGCACACAGTCTTTTCCCCACCCAGAGTTGGGGAATCAAGAACTAGAGGGCATAGGTACAACGAGAGGAAAAAAAATAAATAAACTTGAGGGACAACTTATTTTTAAAAGAAAAAATGAGGGTTGTACGTATATGGAATGAGCTGCCAAAGGAAGTAGTTGAGGCAGGTACAATAACAACTTTTAAAATACAGTTGGACAGGTACACAAAGGTTTAGAAGTTTATGGGCCAAACACAGGCAAATGGGACTATCTTGGTCAGCATGGAGCAGTTGGGCCAAAGGGCCTGTTACCGTGCTCTATGACTATGACTCTAGGAGAGTTACTTTGGAAATTGACAAGCAATTGCTTCTATTGATACTTGTACAACAAACCTCTATTAAACATAACATACAACCTTTAATATTTTTAGCTTGTAGTAGCAAAGTAAACTTATAGTTATTAAAACCACATTTTTGAAAATCCTGCAGGAAAATTAACTGTTATTGCGAATCTGAAACTCTAGCCCCAATCCCACTTTTCCCATTGATACAACTGCTTTTATAACATGATTTTCTATAAGATGAGATTTCTTAGGAACACAACTAACATGTTATAGAACTACCTGTATTACATAATGCTTACCTTAACCCCTTGCAGCAATTATTCTTCACTGAAATCAATGGTATTACTTCTTCCATACCAGATCTAACTTGGTGCAGATTCCACAGGTAAATCCCCTGGTTAAAGTTCATCTGCACTTGAGCTTTGCTATTGGTGCCAATGAAGGACCAGCAGAAGCATAGTTGACAAAATGTTAGCAGAAATTTGGAATTTTCACACACAACTAGGAACCCTGAACATTCTGGCACATAGTGAAATGCTGCCATTTCCATGTGGAAGTGCTGGTGTTTCTCTGGAACATCTGGGAACTTTCTTAATATCCAAAGACTCTACCTCCATTACCCTTTGAGGAAAAGAATTCCAAAGACTCGCAAATCTCAGAAGAAATTGGGCCTTACCTTCATCTCAAGTGGGCAACCCCTTATTTTTAAACCTGACCCTTAAATCTAGATTCTCCCATAAGAGTAACCATCCTCTCCACTGCCATCCTGTGAAGATGGGTCAAGATCCTATGTTTTGATTAAACTTCTTTCTTACTTCTAAATTCTAGCAGGCACAAGCCAACTTAACCATTCCAGGTATCAGCCTAGTAAACTTTTTCTTGAACTGCTTCCAATGCATTAACATCCTTCTTTAAGACCAAAACTTTCACCAATGCACTATAACTGAAGTACAACTTCCCTACTTTCATATCCAATACACCTCACAATATACAATAACTGATTGTTTTCTTCATTATTTTCTGTACTTGTATACTAGCCTCTGCATCTCCTTTTCTCCCCCATCAAAATGGACAATTTCATATTTTCTCACATTACGCTATTTGCCAGATCTGGCCTACTCGCTTAACCCATCTACATACATAGAACACAGTACAACACAGGAACAGGCCCTTTGGCCCACGATGTCTGTGCCAAATGTGATACCAAATTAAACTTATCCCTTATGCCTGCACATGATCCATATCCCTTCATATTCATGTGCATATCTAAAAGCTTCTTAAACACCGCTATCATATCTGCTTCCACCACCACCCCACGGCAGCATGTTCCAGGCACGTACCACTTGGTGTAAAAAAAAACCTTGCCCCACATGCCTCCTTTAAACTCATTTTAAAGCTATGCCCTCTAGTATTTTTCACTTCCACCCTGGGAAAAAGATTCGACTGTCTATCCTATCTGTGCCTCTCAATTTTATAAACTTCTATCAGGTCTCTCCTTAGCTTCCAATGCTCCAGAGAAAACCCAAGTTCGTCCAACCTCTCCTCATAGGTCATACCCCAATCCAGGCTGCATCCTGGTAAATCTCTCCTACACCCTCTCCAAAGCCTCCAGATCCTTCTTGTAATGGGGCAACCAGAAATGCACACAATACTCCAACTGTGGCCTAAACAAAGTTTTATACAGCTGCAACATGACTTCCTGATTCTCAAACTCAGTGCCCTGACCAATGAAAGCAAGCATGCCATATGCCTTTTTTTAAAAATCACTCTTTTCGACTTGTATTCCCACTTTCAGGGGATATGTGGACTTCAACCCCCAAGATCCCTCTGTACATCAATGCTGTTAAGGGTCCTGCCGTTAACTAGGTACTTTCCCCTTACATTTGAACTCCCAAAGTGAAACACCTCAAACTTACCCAGATTAAACTCAATCTACCATTTCTCCGACAATATCTACAACTTATCTATACAAGATATTTATTTATTAGTCACACGTACATCGAAATACACAGTGAAATGCGTCTTTTTGAGTTACTGAGAATGTGCTGGGGGCAGCCCGCAAGTGTTACCACTCTTCTGGCACCAACATAACATGCCCACAACTTCCTAACCCATACGTCTTTGGAATATGGGAGGAAACTGGAGCACCCAGAGGAAACCCGAGCACCCAGAGGAAACCCACGCAGACACACAGGGAGAACGTACAAACTCCTTAGACAGCAGCGGGAACTGAACCCAAGTCGCTGGTGCTGTAATAGCGTTATATGCTAACCACTACACTATATCCTGTATTCTTTGACAATCTTCTTCACTGTCTGCAATTCCACTAATTCTTGTGTTGTCTGCAAGCTTCGTAACCAAGCCATCTACATTTTTGTTCAAGTCATATATGTCCCAGCACTGATCTCTGTGGACCACCACTGGTCACAGACCTCCAGCCAGAATAACGTACTTCTACCACTAGCCTGTCTTCCATGGGCAAGCCAATTCTTAATGAAATCTAGACTCTTTTGCAGGCTCGTGCTCTTCACAACTAATTTTCCTACTCATCTCAGCAGATTTAGCAACTATACCTTTGCTCTTCTATTTACACTTTCTACAACACAAGCTGTTTTTTTCTGCAATAACCTTTGAGATGGCATCTCATTAAATACCTTCTGGAAATCCTAGTACTAGCTAGACTCCAAGCTTAACTCTGCACCAAATAATTTCCAGAAACTGTAAAACAGTGCTACAAATAACAAAAACACAATTTTCCATATGATTGAACTAAAAACTCAAAATTGTTGGGAAATGGCATGCACACTTAACATCCCACTTGTTGGTTAGAATTACCTGATCTGTTCTGGAGTCCCACCAGATGTTGCATTTGTGATAGCCCAAGCAGCCTCCTTCCTAGTGCGGAATTCAGCTTTTTGAAGAACATCAATTAGCACTGGGAAAATATTTGCATCTATTACTGCCTGTTAAGTATGAGACAGAATACAAATACCAATTAGGATGCATTACATAAACTATTAAAGAAATGCTTGTTCAAAGCAAAAATCTGACCTTTTCATCACTCCTCCTTAAGCGCGATCTGTGCAATTGCCAACAAATTTCTTTTTTGCAACCAGGAGTTTCCACAAAATGAATACATGGAACATATCCATCTTTCTTTGGAAATATTTGCTCCATAAAACTACTTGGTACCAGCTGATAAGATATCTGCGAAGGGTCCTCCAGCAGAGCATTTCATGCATTTCTCTTAATTCACGGGAAAGATACAAGAGCAAGTTTCCCCATTTCCTTAACTGGCCAGAAGTGGCAATTGACTGGTATGGTATCCTACGATAGTATTTTCCTAACTATATTAAGTGGTTTACTTGTGTCCTAGTTTCAAAATTTGCCTGATAATACTTGTATGAAACTTTCATTGCTTCACCATGTTTTTAAAAATGGTGCTCAAGTTTCTTTTGAGGGACAGTTAAAAACTTGTTTTACTTTGAACAGTGCAATTTGCAAGACAGCTGCACATTCCGAAACAACCTGTGAGCTAGTGTCAGCTGCAGCTATGTGGGGAGCCAACTTGAAGTTGGAAAGCTGAGATTTGCACTGTACACACAAGCACGAAAACCTTGGCTGATACTTCAGAGCAGCAGCAATTTTGAACTGTTGAAGATCCCAACATTAAGCAAAATGGTGCAAAAGATCCCATGGGTCTCTTTGAAGAACTGGGTCACTGATGTCCAATGCCACCACTTGACTTCCAATCATCTCTACAAAAAAATCTTGATGATATCATGTTACTATTTGTGGCAATTTACTGTACACAAACTGGCCACATTTTCTAAAGCCTCCATTTCAAAAATTAATTTACTACCTATAAAAGTGTTATAAAGCAATTCTAAGCCCAAGTACCATTTTGTTCCAAGTCCTTAACTGTCACTGGTGGGTTTCATTTGGTTCTTAACAGTTGTTAAATTAAAAGGAATGGATCGTATTACTGTGTAGGATAAATGGAGTTTGCTAATTTATCCCCAAACCTGCTCGAGTCACAATATAAAACAACCTTCAGTATCTTTCCATGGGGCCTGTTCCTGTGTTGAACTGTTCTAAGTTCTTAAAGGCTCCAAATTAAGCCAACATGTTAACAGGTTTTGCATTACCTTTGTGAGTACAATACCTGGATTTGTGCTCTGTTTCCTGCAGTAATGTTTGAAACTGTCCAGCAAGCTTCCTTTCTTATAGATTCTTTAGGGCTGCTCAACAAATGAAGGAGGCAGGGCAACGCAGAGCAGTTCAAAATCACCTAAGTGAAGCAATAATCAAAATATTTGTGAAGCATGCAAATAAAACCTTCTAAACCTATCAACTCTAAGGAGGTATAGAAAGAAACATGTACAAAATGAGTTACTTAGTGTCCATGTGTTAAGCCTACACCATAGATCTCATTTTCTTTTCCCACCCACAACTTTAGACAGCATTATTACATTATTTTGATACTGACTTAGAATAGAATAATACTTCAATACAATTCCATTTAAAAATAGCCTTAAGGAAAACTAGATCCTCACTTAAGAAATGTCATTGTATTAATCTTGCACCAGTCATGACTTCAAAATCATTTTTACTCCAAAATCTCCCAGCCAATTTGACCCTTCAGTAAATCTGTGTCTTCAACCCCATTTATGCTCAATTTGCCCAATAACCCTGATCCCCATCTGCAATTATACCATCTACAGGAATTTGTATCAACTAATTATTTTTCAGAATGCAAAGTAATGCATTAAGATAAATAGTAAATTTGGCATGCTGCTTCTCTGAAACTATTCATTTCTATTTTCAGCATCAAACATCACAAGCTTAACTGCATGAGTGCGTCCTTGCTGGATGCCAAACCTGCAATGGCATTTGCCTTTTGTGACTAACAGCAACATTACTTGCAATTCAAATAAGAACAATACAGTTTTATTAGCTATAAAACTGACAGAAATGGAAAATCCTCTCCATAAAAACTCACATTCCTTTAAGCATTTCATTACACTTCTCACTCATCTTAAACCACCTTTTGTATAATAGATTTTGAAGTGTAATTATTTATGTATGCAAACCAGGCAGCCATTTTGTACCAAATTCAATTGAGCAAAGAAATGAATGACATTATTTGCATGACATTGGTTGAGAAGAGGAACTACTAGCTAGAACACCAGGACAAAGATGTGTTCTTATTATAATCCCCCTTAAACAGAATAGACAGATATTGGCTTAATATTTCAACTGAAGCAAAATAACACAGAACTCCCTTAAACAGATACATCAGCCTAGATCATTTGTTTTTTTTAATAAAAAGATGCATTCTTTCTCAAGATTCAAATGTTTGTGGAATTGCTAGCAGTTATTGTCAACCCTATTTACCCCCTGAATTGTGGCAGTTAAGAGACATAGACTAGATCAGGTTAGGTGACAGATTTTCTTCCCTGAAGGGCATTGGTGAACCAGATGGGATTTTATGATAATATTGCTTTTATATAAAAAAACTTTAATTGGAGATTTAATTATTGAATTTAATTTCCTATTTGCCACTGTAGGAACTAAACTCTTCTCTATACCCACTATTTAATTGCACTGCTATTGTATCCAAGTGCTTAGGTATTGAGTTAGCTTTGAAGTCAATTACTTAAAAAAAATTACAGAACTACAAATAAATTCAAATAAATATTAAAAATGGCATTTGTAAATTTTGGGGCAAGGCAAAGAGCATATACTTAATTGGTATGGAAAAAATACATCTAGTTATTGCAAGTTGCAGTATAGTAAACAAAGTGAATCAAAGAAGCACTACAGCACAGAAGGTGGACATCCTTTCATGCCAGCTTGTTATTAAGCAATTTTTTTTCAGTTCTATTCACCTCACCATTTCTTAATGGTCCTGGAAATTATTTTCTTGAGTACTCATCCAGTTCACACATGAAAGCCATGACTGACTGTTTACACCACCCTTACAGACAGCAAATTCCAGATGATGACCAATCCTCTCCTTTTAAAAAAAAATTGACCTGAGTTTTCTCTCTCCTAACTATGACTTTTATCCATGAATTGGTGTACGCTGGTGCTCAAACCATTCGCTGATGGGAAATTCTTAATTTACCATTTCTAATCCAATCATGATCTTCTGCACCACTATCAAGTCTCCTTCTCAACCTTCTTTGCTTCAAGAACTCCAGATTCTCCAAATACTGTAGCTGAAATAGATCCTTGGAACCATTCTAGTAAATTTTTTATGCACCTTCTCTAGGACCGGCACATCTTTCCTCAAGTGTGATCAGAATGGGACAGAATACTCAAGTTGCAGCTTACTCATTATTTTGAAGTCTTAGCATAAACTCTTCACTTCTGTACTCTGCATCTTTATGAGCCTTAAGATTTTATTTATTTTACCCAACTCTCAACATGTCCTGCCACTTTAAAGCATTAGTCTAGATCCATCCAGATGTTCTTCAATGCACTTTAAAACTATTTTAGCTTTTATGTTTCCCTTTGCACAATTAGCTTGAAGATAAAAATAACAGCTGAATAAATATAGTGCCCAACTAAAGGGTTGATCTTTCTCTCACCTGTGTTTGGATGTCATCTCCAGTAACTATATTTCCTACAGCTCTCAGTGCAGGGGACACCACCTTATAATCATTATGCCTATTAAAGAAATGCAGCATAAATTTGCATAACATTCATCACCACATGTAAAAGCAAAACAGTTAAAAATTGCTCAGCAAGAATATATGCTTAAACAGATTTGAATATCAAAATCTTTCATGACTAAAAATCATGTAGATAACACAATGAACAGTTATATTAAACTATACATTTACACAAGATTAACATAACTTTAGCCTAATGTAATGACTACTTCTTACTACAGTTATCTGTGATGTGGTCATAAACTCACAATTATCTGCATATAATTCAAGAGCTGAATTTGACAAGTTGTGATTTCGTATGGGGAATAGGGATGTGGGAAGGAGCACATTCGACAATTCATTTTTCAGTGAAAACCAGTCTTATATGATTTAGATAAAAGTACATTTTAGATAGAAAATGAAAGTCAATGAAAATATTAAGGCAGCAAAAACTGAGCAAAGACAATTCAAAAAGCAAAATACAGTTGCTTACATCAAAAGCTCCACTAATCTCCTACAAACTCCTGAATCAATGACTATTTGTATCTTCTCATTGGGTCCATCAGAAAGATAAGAAAGGGCCCAGCAGGCATCAGCCAAAACATCAGGATCACTGCTGAATAACAGTCTCGATAACACATTCAAACAGGGCGATACCTAAAACAGAGTAACATAAATGGTCAGTGAGAGATGTACTGATTAAGCCACAACACAATGGAATAATTTTACTTTGGCTTTAAGTCTATTGAAGAGATTGAGATTCCTTTGACCAATTTAGATCCTGAGTCCGATCTAAAGGATGGCCAATGGGATAAAGGCATAGAACATGAACTTCAAGGAAACAGATTGATTATTTCTGGAAAAATGTGCTGCCTTCATCTTTGAAAATACCAGTAGAAATGTGGAGGCAGTACCCAAATTATACAAGGGTGCCATTCCTGAGAATTGTACACAAGCTGATTTCTCCATAAATCAGAAAATGTCCACTCTTTTGCTACATATATCATAATGCCCTACATATACTTACTATAATTCTTTCACTTCATTGAATATTCACCCTTTCCACAGATCCTGCTGAGTTTGTCAGCATTTTCTGTTTTCATTTCAAATTGAGCATCTGTGGTTTTGATTTTTGTTGTATTATTGATTGCTTCAAGTTATTTAAAATAAATGAATTAACATTTATCTGTGACCCTCCCTACTGAAATGAATGATGGTGCTTCAACTGCATCAGATCTAGCCTGGCACAGGTAGCTTAGGCAGATTCCTCAGCACAAGTGCTGGAAAAAAGCCCTAATTTTGTGCTGCTTCAGTAGACTTCGTTGTCAGAGAATTCTTGTTAAGTACTTTGCATAGCTGACAGTGACTTTGGGACATCTGCATTAGCATGGAAATCTCAAAGTTGCTGTCAGTTTTGTGGGAATATATAATTGCTTTATGGATAAGTCCCAGGCTTTTGTTTGCTCGCATAATTATAATAAACAAGACAAACTATACCTTTTCAAAATCTGGAGGTGGATTTTTGCCCCTGCACAAATTTGACAAAGCCCACACAGCGTTTCTTGTTGTAGTAAGTCGATTGGACTTTGTTAACAACCTGCAGGTAAAATAAAATTAGTTTGCATTAAACAGAAAAAAACTTTAATCAATTCCATTTCGCAAGAGCCACAGCAATGTATAACTATATATTTACTCGAAACGACTTCAATGTATACTGTGTAACATCACTAATCCATTACTTGCATTGAATATGAAATGAAATTACTGTAATAACAGATTTAGAATCATTCTAACATTCATCAAAAGCTGTGCAGCAACTACGTTGTGACGCAAGCTCTCACAGGTTCAAGCCAGTTTGAACCACAACAGGACCAAAAAGCCACCTTTAGTACTTGGATCAATTCAAATTGTTTATACAAAGCCACAAAATAATTCCACCAATAAGGTGGTGGTTCTCCAGGTTGCCACAAGTGCGTCATTTTCTTTGTCAGAATCTACCATAACCACAGTACAAAAATGCAATGTATATAAATGTTTTATACATTACTATTGTGAGTAATGGATCTAACTGTTGGATTTTTCTCAAATAAAAATCACCACAAAAGGTTATGAAAAGAACAAATCAAAAGGTAAATATGGAAAGCAAGGGCATTTGACCAATTTGGGTTTACATCCCCAAATGTTATCTAAAAAAATGAATTGATTGCCACACACCTGAGGGTGGTGGGGCGGGTGTGAGAAGGAAAAGTGCTATATTTAATCTAGCTTCCACTGTTGAGAAGCAGCAGCGAGTTTAAATGCAGAATGCCTCATCCACACATTCTGATTTTAAATGGGCTGGGTACAGAGAAAACAATTTATTTCATGTGGTCTGTAGAAATAAATGGCTTCTTGGTGAAACAAAGGACTGCTCATTCCAAATGTGCTCCTACATAAAATAGTTGCTTTTTACATTTCAAAATTGTTCACCAAATATTCCTTCATGACCAATTTCTTCATCCTAAGTCTGCAGAGCCTGAACATTGATAAAGATGTGACAGAAGATGAGAAGGCAAGCTCCTCTCTATGTCAAATCTAGACTGGTGCCCTAAGCTGCCATTTCATAGCACAGCTTTTTGTCCCTGACTCACATTCAAACAGTTTTGATGAGCAAGACCACTGCCTATTAGTGCAGGAGAACAAGGTGCACTTCTTTCTACACAAACCTAAACAGTTTATACTACAAGAGGGTTGCACTATTGATGTGTCAGAATCAACACATGGCTCTGTAGGATCTCAAGTAAAGAAAATAATCTATGATTAATTCAGCCATGCACTTCCCTTATAGCATTTGCCAGTCTAGTCTCATTTCCTCATACCAAAAAGTTGCTGCAAACATTGCTTCTTGATACTCTAAATAATTTATTTAGATCATGCCTTGACTGATAAAGCTGCAATATTCAAGAATCAGCACCATGCATGGAAAAGTTGTTTACTACTTCATTCCCTCTGGACTGTATTCCCTTGGATATATTACACTGCAACACTACATCAACAACACCCATTACCATTTTGACCACCAAAGGACAAAAGCAGCAATATCCTGAGAACTTGAGTATTCTCAACATGGTACCTTAACCTCAAAACCTGACATTTCTTTATCATTGTGGTGCCAATACTCTGAAATAGATTGCTAAGCTCTATTATGGAAAACACCACCACAACGAAAGTGAATGATGGTTTAGGGGACAAGTCCATCAATCAGCAATAAGGACTAAGTACAACATTGGCAGCAGTGAGAACAATAAATAGCTATGTACATTTTTGATGGTTAACTGCTATAAACTTACTGTAAAAGGGGTGGAAGAATTCCACAGTTTAATACAAAGTTTCGGCATTCAGCATTGTCACCTGCAATATTGCCCAATGCCCAGACTGCCTAGAAGACAATACAACAAAGGCATGTCTACATAAGTGACATTTTCAGTTAGAGTGATTAAAATATTATAAGCTATGGCCATTTCTAATGGAATTACTTCCTTAGTTTCTTTTTAAATATGCTAGATTATGCGATACAGATTCTTCTGGAACAAGTTTAAAATTTGAGGCACACAGTGTTAACATTGTGGGCACCAATAGAAGGATAAATAAACATGACAGATTATGCTGTCCTTGTCTTTTTTTTAAAAGCATGTTTCCTAATGTAAAAAGCAAAATATAACATCTGCTAGATATTACTTTTCCAATGATTAAAAACACTAGTGTTTTAATCCTGAATAGCAGAAATCTTTCAATACTTCAATTTCCTACCTACATGTATGTTCAAATTAACTACAAATTTATGTAATAAAGTTACAAAAAAAATTGGTTTTACTAATCTGTTTTACATTTATATATCAAGTTCAATTCCAGCCATATAGTAAAAGAACCAAAACAAATATCTGAAAATAAAGAAAATTGTACAAGAATTTAGAACAAAGGTAATACCTGCTCCTGCACATCCTCATATTCGGAATTAAGCAGCTGAATGAAAATCGGTACAGCATCAGCTTGTATAACAACTTTAGTATGGAGAAACGTTCCAGAAGCTATGTTTGTTAGAGCCCATGCAGCCTCAAACTGGGGATGTAAAATGGTGCAGGTTAATAATCCGCAGAAAGAAAATCAAAATATTTCTATCATATGAAACTTAAGATACAAGCTTTAGCTTCACTTTCTTTCAGATTACATTTATGGTGTTCAAGGCAGGATAAGCATTTCATTTGAATTATCTGCAACACAATGTAAATGTAAGAATACAAAATCTGTTGCATGAAAACAAATTTCTGAAGAGTACTGGAATTTTAAAGATCTAAATTCTATATTTTGGGTTGAACTGCTCACATGGAATTTAAAAATAAATCAAAGAAAAATTCAGGTTAGTGCAACACACATTGAAAATGCTTGCAACTAAATTGAAGAATGAAAATGCATATGTTTTTGTATACCTACAAGTAGACACGTGGCATATAATAAAAATGATGCTCCAGGCTTTTCCCTAGTGAGGCCCGCTGCTTGTGTTTCCCATTCCCGTACACTTTTTCCAGATCCAGAAGGATAACCTTGCCTGCCAAGATAGCCCTGGAATCAGGCAGTGAAGCCCCAGCGGGTTGCAGGGCCTTGAACAACACAACTGAATCAATGAGACAGGCCTGAACAAATTCAACCAAAGAAACCCTTTTGGTAGCCTTTTACAGCTATCAAAACCCCATGCCCAGCTTTAATGGGCATCAAAGCTGACAAGGTTTTAAAATGTTTCTGCACATCTGATAATCAGAAGCATTCAAAATTTATTAATATTGAATTTCTCTTCAAATTCAAAGGACATTAAAACACAAAGACTTAGAAATGCATCTCAACTTTCCTTTATGCAAAACTGAGCTCATGGATCTTTCACCAGGTCCAAACTGGCAAAGAATCCAAGAACAGATTCTCCAGTGTAATTATTGGGAAATTTCAGCAAACTTCTGATTTGCCTTTAAATTTCATGTTAGAGCTCAGCCAGTAGGTTCAGGACTTTAACCTTCCCACAGGAATCCTAAAATTTACTGGCAAGCCCATTTCTGTATGATGCTTGAAATTCTGCATGGAATCACTAATGAAACTTAGTAAAATCCAGACCACTTTATTCTTAAAAGTTTTATGCTTAGAAGTTTGAGCAATGATGAGAAACCACCTGATGATATTAATCAATAAAGCCACAGAACTAACATTGTACTGCTAACCCTTTCACTTGTTGGTGTAATTTACAATGAAACTATCCATAGCTGAAGACAAGAGACTGCAGATGCTGGAATCTGAAGTAAAAACAAATCTGGAGGAACTCAGCAGTTTAAGAAGGTGTGTGTGTGCGCGCGTGTGCGTAGAAGGGGGGAAGAAAGAGGAACTATTAATGATGCAGGGTTTCAACCCAAAACATCGTCAATTCCATTCCTCACTCCACCCCCACAGATCCTCCTCAGCCCACCGAGTTCCTCCAGCAGATTGTCCGTTTATCTATAGCTGATTTTTTCCCCCCATTCAAATAGCTAAAGTTGACCTTTAAGTTTACTTTAAAAAAATAATGTACACTTGTTTTCTCCATTCAAATACTTGGGATGGGTTTCATAAATAACTAAGGTGAAGTAACTTAAAAGCTTTCATTTGGTTTTCCTATATTTGTAAGTTTCATTACCATTATAAAATAGAAAAGCTGTGACAGTCACTGGCTGAGAAAAATCCATGTTTTTTTAAACAAAGCAGATCATATTTGATAAATTTGAAATTATATGGTTTGCTCTGAATGTTACATGAGTTCAGACAACATCTCATCTGCAGTAGTGAAAACCTGTACTCCATATCCATGCCTTTAGCCAAGTATTCCATTCATATTTACACAATACAAAAAAATTGCTTAGAAGTGCCCTGTCCATAAATCCAAGCCCCACAAATCCAAAACCCACTTACTATCAACATGAAGGAATATCTCATGATGCTATTAAGTGGCATTTACTGACCAATGTCCAGTCTGTGTTTCTCCAGGACTACTTGGCTCTGGACCTTAAAACCTTGGGCCAAACACACACAAGAACTGCATTCCAGAGATGAAACGAGTGACTGCCCTTGACATGGAATCAATGGAAATCAAGGGACAAGCACTCCACACAGCAAAAGGAAGTTAGCTGCAGTTTGAGGTCATTCATCACAACCCAAGGACACTACAGTAAGAATTCCTGAGGATGGTGTCCTTGACTGCCATTGTGCACTACTTTAATGAGCTTCCTTGTCATAAGGTGTTCACTGATGGATGTGAATGTGTGGTCTATAATTAGGATATGGGGTAAAGAGTTAGAAATGAGACAAGTAGGAATTTCGTCACAGGGGATGATGAATGAGTGGAATTCTCTAGCACAGAAAACACTGCAGCCCAAATCAGTGAATACACTTAAGTAGATGGATTTCTACACATTGAAAACTTCAAGGAATACAGGAAGAGAGCAGGAATATGATTTTGAGATAGAGGACCAGTGAATGGCAGAGTAAGCTCAACAGGCTGAATGACTTGCTCCTAGTTTAGTTTATTAGTTATTATTGTCACAAGTAACGAGATATAGTGAAGAACTTGTTTGCATGCCACCTAGGCAGATCATGCCATATACAATTACATTGAGATAGTAAAAAAGATGCACAATATATAGTGTAACAGCTACAGAGAAAATGCAGCGCAGGTAAACAAATAAAGTGTAAAGGCCACGACAAAGTAGATTGGGAAATCTGGGATTCATCTTCAACATACAAGAGATCTGTTCAAGAGTCTGAAAACAGCAGGATAGAGGCTGTCCTTGTGTACCCAATTCTCTATGTTTCTATGTCTACATCCATGCTTGCATACCACAAGATCTAGACAACATTTGGGCAAGGACTGATAACTGGCAGGTATATAGACACTCTTGACACTCAACACCGCTGTATCGTCACTTCTGCCACAAATCAACATCTTGGAGTCCCTACTAAATGGAAACTCAATTGGACCAGCCAAAATACAGTGGCTGCAAAAGCAGGTCAGAGACTAGTCTTCTGCAGTAAGGACCTGACCTCCCAACATCTGAAAATCTTTCCATTGTCAACAAAACAAATCAAACATTCTTCACTGCCCTGTATGCATATAGCTTCAACAATGGTTACCAAAAACTTAAAACCATCCAGGACAAGTCCATTTGAATAATAACCATGCACATTTAGCTCACTAAACTGGCAGGAGGTATTAAGATATAGTTGACCTGTCTGCAAAACAGGATGTACAAAATTTATGATATTACTTGTAATAATAAATGCACTCTCATGCAGCAGACTCAATAGTTCCATTCATGTGCCACATGGGACAGCATCAAGACAATAACTGGTAAAGGAAACAAATTTTGCATTTCAAAATATACTCACTTGGAGGGTAAAATTCTCATTCCGTTTCAAAAATTCCACAAGTCTTGGCACAATGCCAGGTGTATTTATAACCTCATCTATGGGAGGATTAGGCTCTAGAGAAAAATTACAAAATATCGAAAATTAAAATCTTGCTACTGCATCTTTCCACAATTTCAATTATTCTGTTTTGCAACTGATAGATCACAAATGTCAAATAAATAAAACATTTCTACATATTTGAAGAATAAACCTATTCAATGCCTTAAGCAATGAATTTATCTTGAAAGAATGACAGAATAATATATACAATTACAACATAGGAATCCTCATACCATATTGTATACGCATTAAAATCCATATATTGTACAATGGAACTAAGGCTTCTGTGAATCAAAAGTAAGTGGCCATTTCGAGCAATGGTCAAGAAAACTCAAAAACCCTTGCAAGCCATACAATTAGGGATCGACAATAAGTGCTGGCCTTGTCACTGACAATAGATCTTAAAAAAATGATTAAAGCGCACTAATGAAACAATTCAATGTCAAAAACGAGCTAAGATTTTATTGCTACATTTAGGGTTACATCTTAAATTTGCATAATCCACCTAGTGTATGGGAGAACTGTCCAATTACTATACAGAATGCTGTTTCCTCCATTATGGTACAGAAGAAGGTTTATGACAAATGTCAGGTACTGAAGGCCAGCTGGAAAATGCAAGGATAAACTGAAAAAGGATACAAGTAGGAAAGGACAGCATAAGAAAAAGCAGCTATTTCTGGAAAGAAAATGGAGGCTTTCATAAACATGAAAAGAATAATTAAAAGAATGGAGGGAAACAATATGTTTGAGATACTTAATGAGGATGAAGTTAGCGGGACAATGAGTTAGGACTGGGACAAGTAAGAGCCAAGAAAAAAAATAGATGGAAAAGAAGTGGATAAATAGGTTAGGAAAACTAGTAATCAACTGGTCCCAGGTGCATCCTGGGATGCCAAGGGAAACTAAGATTTCAAGCTGCCCAGGATATGGAGAAGTTCCAGATAGTGGTAATCAGATCTTTGCTCTGACTAGAGATATGTAGTGAGATCTCCCAGATTTAGTCAAGTGGACTATTGTACATTCTATAAAACAAGAAAAGCAATGGATATCCAAGTCCGAGTCAGTGTAAAATTTTGAAAATGAAGTAACGTTTTACAGAATGGTTGCTGACTTCAGAAAGACAAAGAACACAAAATAATAACTGTAGGCCATAAAGGTCCATTAGTCTGCTTTGTTATTCAATTAAATCATTTCACCTGCTTCTGCCCACCCACCCCATTACCATATCAAATAGTCTCCAAAAATTCATCTCAGCCTTGAATACATCTAACTAAACATGCAAAACCCAAAGAAAGACAACTCCGAGTGAAAAAGCATCTCATCACCTTCTATTTAACAAGAGATAATTGCTAATCCTGCTTAATCTCTCCTCTGAGAACTATCCCTGCAACCCAGGAATCAATCTAGTGAACCAAGGCAAGTAAACTGGACAAATACTGCCTAACTTGCATGTTAGGCACCTTTGTTAGAGGGTGAAACATTCTGAAGGGCATCAACATGAGAGTAACCATGTTTCTCTCTCTCTCCATAGATACTGTACATCATTGCAAAGATGAAGAGACTAAAATTGAACATGGCTGAAGACCTCACCAAAACTTTGTAGTGCATTGTTATTTTTGCACCTTCTCAGCAATGAAGGCAAAACATAAATTTGTTTCAATTGTTTGTTGCACATATTTGCATAGTTAAGTTTCATGAATCCACACATAATGCCTTCATACCACATTTAGTCACCATTTAATAAGTGTTCTTCTACTCAGAAAAGTCACTTTTCTTGGAGGAATATTTCATTAAAAATCTACAAGAATTGTGAAATACATCTTCAATTGTTTATCTAACAAGAAACCTTTCAATTCCACAATCTATGTTAAACAATTTGCCCCCACTGCTACAAATTTAAAACTCTCATTTGAATGAATAATGTCCCTCCAAAGTGGGAACTTTTATTATGACCACGTTTGTTAGAGATCTGTTATAATAAGGCTACTAACCAATCCTATCATTGCACAAAATCAAATCAGTCTGTTCCCTGGGTTGGTTCTATGTATTGTTTCAAGAAGCTGTCCCAAAAGCATATATTAAACTCATACTCCAAACTCCTTTTACAAATTTGATTTCCCTAGCCTGCATGAAATGTGGACACAAGTGGCAAATGAAATTTGATGCGAATCAGGAAAAACAAAATGGAGAGCATCTAAAAGCAAAGTACTACAGAAGCTGGAACTCTAAAAATAAAAACAGTAGAGGCCAAAATGCACTAGCCAAACAGCATCTGCAAGGAAATACAGAATTAACCTTTCAGGTAGACAGCTTGAAGCATTAACTCTTTCACCATCCATGACTGCTTCAAGTATCTCCAGCATTGTTTTTTTATTGGAGAGTCAGAACACAATCTAAGTGGCTACTTTTTCTTACCAGAACACCAGAGGAAAGGGAGCAGAGGACAAACATCTCCTCATCCTTTAAGACGGCAGGGAAAGTTGAGAAGGCAATTAAGGATATGTATGGGATATTTTATAAATTAGAGGCATTGATCACAAAACCAAAACATTAGAAACATTTAAAATTTACTGATAAGTCCTCAGCTGGAGTTTTACATGCACTGCCAGGTTTCACATTAAGAATGGTTAGCCAGGCTATGGAGAAGTTACTGAGGAGATTTAACTGTGATAATCAGAGACGTATAATTTCATCTATGTGGAGAAATTGAAGCTGAAATTGCTCTTAGACCAAATAGCTGACAGCCACTTTTGATATTCAAAACTGAGGTTAATAAATTTTTCCTACTTGCTCTATTACCTGAGATTGCAGATTTAAACTAATCACCAAGAGAGGGAAATGAAAAGAAATTAATGCATACAGAAGTTAATGACCTGGAACTCACTTCCTGGAAAGGTGATGGAATCAAACTGTAAATGAACTTTAAAAAGAAAATGGATCTGTATTTGAAGAAAAAAAATGAACATAGAGTTGCGAGGGAAAGGAACGAGAAGAATAAATTGTCTTGCTCTTTCAAAGACCTAACTTCAGGATAGACTTGCACTGTGTGGGATTCTGTAAGGGTGGTAAAATCTGCTGTACAGCATCATCTAGTGGCTAGAATATAATTGTGTACATTAACTGGAGAATCAGCAAGTGAATAGTGCTCACCACAGACCTCAAAACAATGAATCAACTCTGGTGATCCTCCCAGTGCAAATGCAGAAACCACTTGGAGGATTCTCATAGGTAGATAAGTATCACTCAAGTATGTTAGGTAGATAAATTATGTACCCCCCGCCCCAACAACCGAAATTATGTAATAAATATTCAAAGCTTAAAATACTTTAAATATTAGAAAAAGTTTTGAACACTTTAAAAAACTATATTAGAAATTGAAACTTGGAAGATTTGCTATATTTTAAAAAATAACCAAATAGTCAAGTCATTCCCTTCCATTCAAAGGAACACCACTTGCACCCCATATGCAGAATTCTCTGCTAAGTGGATAATGCAAGTGTAAGACAATTAATTCAAATTCACTCTGTTCCTGAACCCCACTGAGGAATTCAAGGTCAGAATGCAACCTGCTGACCAGCTGTCAGTGTAAAAACATTTCTGAATTGTGCATGTACATCTGCAGTTGCTGTCACATACGAGAAATCCTACAGCTGCCATTGCATATTCAAACATGCCCAGACTGCTGTTCATTATGTAGTGCAATAATAGTGAGCACTGACAATTTGCCATTACCACCCTTCAAAATTTGATCTTGTACATTTGAATCAAGTCACCTCTCACTCTTCAAAAAAAACTTCAGCATATATAAAGCATAGCTGTCCAACCTTCTCATGAGACAACCATCTCCCATTCCACATAGTACTCTAATAAATTTTCTCTGAACAGCTTACAACATGTTAAGATGAGCACAATTTACAGTACTCGAAATGTGGTCTCACCAACATTCTACCTTACTCAAGAATGATCTCCTTTCTTCTGTATTTAATTCTCCTAATAAATGATAACATTGTTAGCTTTAAGGACTAGCTATCCTTCCATCCTCACCTTTTGTTAATCAAACAAAGATCCCTCTGCATCTCAGAGCTCTATATTCTGTCACCATTTAGATAGCATTTTTTCTACCAAAATGGACAATTCCACATTTTCCCATATCATACTCCAATCATCAATTCTTCATCCACTCCCTTAACCCATCTATATCCCCTTGTAGCCTCATGTCCTCTGCACTACTTACTTTCCCATCTTTGTATCATCATGTTTAGAAACCATACCTTCATCTAAGTCATTTACATAAATTTTAACAAACTGAAGAGCCAGCATTGATCCATGTGATACAACACTCATTACATCTTCCAAAGAGACATTTCCTGTCAGCCATCCAATTTTCTATCCATATCAATATATTATCGCCGACACAACATGCGTTCTGAAACATTGTATTGACTCTTACATTGACTCATTCTAAAACATTGTATTTTGTTAGTTAACTGTACCAGAGGACATGTTTAAGACTTGGGCATGTAATGCCCCAGCCACTAATGGGATTTATGTCCAAAAGGCTCTGCAGCTGCACAAAGCCTCTCCCTTGAGGACAGGACCAACTTTATGTAGAAAATTGATCCTGATAAATCTGAACCAGGCAAGCAGACACTTTTCTCAAGGGCTGGTATCAATTACATGCACCTCACTACAAAATCCAGCTCAGAGTAATATGATTTCTCCACAAAACACAGATTCTTACCTTTTGAAAGTAATTTCCGAAACTTCTGCGTGGCTGCAAGCTGCTGATCTGGATCTTCTGAAAAGATCATCTGTACCATTTCTACTGTGATTACACCTTCCTAGGAATGCATAAGTGTTTTACTATTTTTAGTTCAAAATTATATCAAGAACAAAAATATTCTAATTCCTTTCACTTACCCCTGGCATAGATACCACAGTTGAACTTATATCAGGATCCTGAATGGGGCTTTCAAACATGACATCATCATCTCCAGGAACAGCCACATTTCTGCGTTTGAACAACTAGAGTATTAACCAGAAAAGCAAACTATTAGATGTAAAATGTGAATAAGCCTCTACATAAGTATTTTCAAAGCTTTCTTCCTTACGCACCTGCTCTTCCCTTTTCTGTTTTCGTAATTGAATTCCCTCTTCCTCTCGTCGCCTTCGCATTTCTTGAGTGTTTAATGCTTTGTTCTTGTAGCTTCGCATTCTGTAATTGTCTTTCACTGGGCTTGCCATGTCTGTAATGAAACATCCCCCAAATTATCAAACAACAGTTAACACCACAGTGTGGAAAAGGAAGAAAACCAGAACCAACTGCTTTCCCCTCAAACAGAAGGACAAACCTACTTTATATAAAGTTTAGTTCAACAAATTCTATTGAGGTACAAATATCAAATCCACGTATTCATTACCTGAAGCATTTATTCTTGCAAGTTTTGGATTTTTTTAAAAAAGATTTCAGACCTTTGTAATCATTTCCTTTATGTTAACAAATGAAACCCACACATAATAGGATTAGTTTTTTGCCTGACATTTTCCCAGTATCTGAACTTTCTAATCTGTATAATGATTTAAGCAAAATCAATAACAATTGCATTTCACAGAAAATGTACTTAAATTTATACAGTGAATTTGTTTAATACTTTAATGAAGTAGTACTTCATTCTGGACTCTAATTGCTCTAACGCCTTGACTTCAGCTAGACTTTTCAGTTCAACAAACAAAATCTTAATCTTGAGGATTTTGGAAAAATCCAATTTATTTCAAATACTTTTGGAAAAACCAAATTGTTATTTCATGAACTCTCCCTTTTTAAACTATTTTTAAAAAATTGTGGAATAATTGAAAAATATTTGAAATGAAGAAACCTAGTGTACATTGAAGCAACTTTTGTTTACAGAAATAACTGTTTAAGGCTGTAAAAGATAGAACAATCACTGAGAATACACCTAATTTTTTGATATGAACAAAGAATGAAACTCAAAAATGGGCATTACTGCCCACAATTTTCAGGACAGAGACAGCAAACTGCTAGAAAAAGCAGAGGTAGGGCTGATTAGGGATCAAAACAGGCCTACTCAGAGACAGATGGCAAGTCCAAGGTACCATTCAAGTACTTGGCATCATCTTCACTGTGGATGAGTGAAAGAGATAGCTCAGATGATGCAAGGTTTAAAAAGGGAAGCTTCAGAAAAGCTTGCAGTACAAAGTAGATAAGTCACCAGGTCTAGATGGAATGCATCCTACATTGTTGAGGAAAGCGAAAGTGTAAATTGGAGATATGGGCCAAAATCTTTAATGTTCCTTAGTTATGAGGATAGTGCCAGAGGAAAATTACAAACTTTATACCCATATCCTTAAAACAGGACAGTAATGTTAAACCCTACTCCTAAAGGCAGTTTAATCTCTACATGAGAAAGCTTTTAGAAATAAAAATCTGGATAAAATTAATAATGTCTTTATTAATGGAAACCAGGGAAGCTTTATAAAAGGCTAATGTTTATTCAACTGAAGTTTTTCTTTTGCTGATGACAGAATATTAATAAGGGCCCCCTTGCTAAATGGTACAAGGACTTAGCCATTTGATAAAATGCCACAAAATAGACTACGGTCAAGAACTTTGCTTAGGAATAAAAAATGGACTAGAGGAAGGTATCCCCAATTCTGAATCTCTTCTCCCATTGATATTGCATTTTACCTGTATCTCACTGGTCACACCAATTCACTGTACTCAGAGCACAAGAGTCCTTTAAGATGTTCACATCATGAACGCATCCTCAAAATACAGCGAGGAAGGAGGGCAGCATTTTGGTACAGCTAGTATCCCCTATCCATAATTTTTAATCAATAACAATATTGACTAATCACTAGGACTCTGCACATATTTCCATTTGTCAGCTCTGCCTTGACTCTGCCAGTTATCTACTTCATCCCAAAAAAAAGTACCTTCTGAATGTGTCAAGGATGCGAACTTTGACGCATAGCCAATAGTTACAGAATTAAATAAATACCCTAACAGTCCCAGTAGGACACATGATGTGTTACAACTGGGAACGTCGATGTTGATGGAGATTATTGAAATCTACATCTGCAGCAAGTGTCTGCATCTTGAGGACCTTTGACTCAGGGGAGTCTGAGATTCAGGCATTGATGCATCAGGGAAGGATGTGTTACCTGGATACTCGATCATGGTGTAATGACATTCCCTAGATTATGTACTATAGAACTGACTAGTCAAGAGGAACAGAAGGGGTTGACTACCGCCTGTGCCAATGAAAGCAGAGCTTACAGAGGTGGATAAGTAAACTGACCACAGCATTATGCTACATGGGGCCATTCAAATTTGGATAGGGACAAAGAAAGAATGTTGTGGTTATAGGTGACAGAATGATTATGCAGATAGATACAGTTCCCTGCAGCTGCGAGCAATAATCCTGAAAATTGTGTTACCTGCCTAGTGCAAGAACACGTCTCTGTAGTGTAGAGGAATAGAGAACAAGGGGAAGAGCTACTTGTTGTGGTCCATGTGGGAATTAATGTCCTGGGCAAGATAAAGGTGGCATTAATGCTCAAGAAATAAGAGCAGCTCAGTTCCACATTAAAAAGGACAAAGGCAATAACCTCCAGATTATTTTTTGGGCCATGTGCAATTAAGCACATGGTAAACCACATCAGATTCAAAGACTAATATGGGAGAAATGGGTTTTAATTCAAGGGGGACTGGGACTAGCAGTGGGGAAGAGAGTGAGCTGTACTGTTGGTATCAGCTTCACTTGAATCAAACTGGGATCACGATCTACCAAATCAAATAACTGGAGCTGCAAATTCAACTTTAAGTACTGAAGGGAAATTTAGAAACTTTAGAACCTTTGAAAATAAGGCTATCAACTTCTTGAGCCTGCTACATCATTCAATATCATAGATATCTAATCCTACTCCCAACACCACTTTCTGCTCTCCATGCACCCCTTGACTCTTGTACTTCAAATATCAATCCATCTCCACCTTTGATATATGCAATGATTCCACCTCCATAGGTCTTAAAGAAATTCCCCCTCACCTTCATTTTAAATGGGCAATGACTTATCCTGAAATTGTGAACCCTAGATACTCTCTCTGGCAGAATGGCCTCCAATCATCCATTCTGTTGATCGCTCTCAGAATCTTGTTTCATTATCATGTCATTTTTATAAATGCCAATGAGAACAGGCCCAACCCATCTTCATCACAGGAATCAATCTTATGAACTTTCTGTGCACTGCTTCCCAAAGCAAGTATATCTTTAAATACAGAGAACAAAACTATATACAACTAAATACTACTACAACTACAGGATCCTGCAATGATACACCAAAAAAAACTTTCCTACTTGTATACTCCATATCCCATGTCAAAGGCCAACAGTCCATTAAGCCTCCTAATTACGTGCTATAGCTGCATACTACCCCTTTGTTTCATACACCAGGACATTCAGATCCCTTGGTACTGCAACAAAATATCACTTCAGTTCAATAATAATTTGCTCTTTTCATCCTTCCAAAGTAGATAACATTACATCCCCATTTTATATTCCATCTCCCAACTTCTTGTCCACTCACTTAAGCTATACACCATTGCAAGCTCTATAACCTGGCACTGTCAGGAAGAGCAATGGATGCATACGTAAAAGTATACCTCCTATTACAGTCCGAATAGTAAAAAAGGAAAAGTTAAAGGCTCTTTATCCAAATACATACAGCATTCATAATAAAATATATAAATGGCATAAAAGCATGTAATCTTTGTGGTTGCAAAGTGACCAAGTTTGGGAATTAAACATTCCAAAATATTCCTCTTATGAAAAAATACACAAAATGGAAAAGGAGGCAAGTAGCTGTAACGTTAAGGAATGGGGTTAAGGTGGACAGAATGCAATATTGAGGGATTTAGAATAAGTTAACAGATAGGAAATGGTAGAAATAAATGGGAACTTGCAACCATTGGGATGCCACAGGAAATTGGTGCTGAGGCCCCAGCTGTTAACAACCTATTTCAATGATTTTGATGAGGACATCAAGGGTAATGTATTTACTGATGACGCAAAGATAAATGGCAGAGTTTGATGCAAGATGCAGAGAGGTGCTTTATGCATAGAAACAGGTTAAGTGAGTAAGTATGTGCATGGCAGAAGAATTAGCGTGCAACAAAAGGAAGTTCATTCTCTTTGGTAGAAAAGAAGGTTCAATAGAGAAATACTGAAAAATGTTGATTTTCAGAGGGACCCGAGTGTCCTTGTACATAAATCTTTAGAAGTTAACATACAGGAATGACAAGCAATCAGGAAGTTAAACAGTGTATTGGCTTTTACTGCACGATGATATCTTGTTCCAATTATATAGAGCTCTAGTGAGATCACATCTGGAAAATGGCCCCATCGAAGGAACAATGTGCTCGCAATAGAGGTACCAGACTAATTCTTAGCATGACAGATTTGTTGTTAGGTTACATAAACATTGAAAAATGAGAGAAGATCTCATAAAATTACAAATTCTTAAAAAACCTGACAGGATAGATGCCAAGTTGATATTTATTCTCAATAGGGTGTCTAGAACCATGGATTAGTCTCAAGACATCTGCTATATAGGTCTGAGAGCAAGTTTCTTAACCCAGAGAGTAGCAAATTCTTGGAATTTTCTATCCAAGGAGTTGTGGAGGCTCACTGACAAAACAAGAGATCAACAGAATTTTAGATATTATGAGCATCAATGGATATGGGGTAAGTGCAGTAAAATGCCAAGATAAAAGATCAGCCAGAATCTTACTGAGTGGCAAAACAGGCACAATAGGCTGAAAGGCCTTCTCTTGCCTTAGGTTATCTTAATGTTGTCTTTGTTAAAACAGGCAGTATTCTTAAACCCCCAACTCATCAGAAGATAAAATATTTAGCCCACTATTCATTATCAATGGTCTATGTTCTGGCCTCAGCTATTCTGTCCTCATGTTCTCTTCAAAAACTATCTTCAATAAAATTAACTTTTTAAAATTAGTATGTTTAGTTCCCTCAAAAAAATACTATCCTAGCATCCTTAGCAATGTCTAGACAGATTTCCAGTTCTTTGCATTACTAGCATATTCTCTTTTCATTTATTAACAGGTTTTAATACGTTCCTAATCATAACATTTTCGGGGCTTAATTCTATCAACAGCAGTGACTGAATCTCATCCAGATTATGCGCGCACGTTTCTGTAATTTAGATCTGCGCAGTCTTGAACTTTTATCAATTTACTGTCCATGTACATCCCGCGGGAAAGGTGACAACTGAGTAGTAACGTGGACGACTAGTCAAAAACAAAAGTGGGTCACCGGACCTCAAAACAAAGGTAAGAGGAAAGACGCAGAAAAGGGGTGAAATACCCCGCAACCCTAACCATTCAAAGGCCAGGACGGTGGATTCTCAGCGCCGACAGGAGGCCGCAGGAGTGACCACACCCATAACTCCAACACCAGCCCTCCACCTCGAACACCCATTCACCCACCGCACGTATACCGACCCTCCCTCCCCAAGCACAGACTCCAAACCAGAGCAGGAAAGCGGCAGATCACCGCACTAAAAACACACACACGTACCAAGCCCAAATTTGCGCAGTTCCAGCACCACCCGGTGACTCCCCCCAGACCCACCACCCAAAACACACACACACACACAGAACGGGAAGGATATCAGGGGAGAATCCCCTGTCTCCTCCCTCCTTCCCCTCCCACCCCAGAGTCCGCGCAGGACGAGGCCCAAGCCCGGACAGGCGGCCCGGATCCATTCCCCGAGGGGCCCAGCGCGCACGGCCGCCCGACGGCTCCCTCCGCACGACAACTCGCTTTCGCTTTCGGTGAAGGGCGGAGACACGAGTCAGTAGAGAGCAGGCCGTGCTATGCGCGGCGCGGCACGGCAGCGGAGAGCAGGCCCCACCTGGAGTCTGCAGCGCTCGGCTGTCAGTTACTGCGGGCGGACAAAATGGCGCAGGCGGCAGCGGCGGGCCGGCGGTTACCCTCACTCTCCCATCAGGCGCCTCGCCGCCCTCCCCTCTACGCCTGCGCGCCGCCTCACGCAAAAATTCCGTCAACTTGCTTAATATTTTAAAAAAAATATTTTCCCCTACTTCTGTACATGGGAAACAGAGTAGGTACAGTTAACGCAATAAGAATTATCATACGCTACGTTGTCCCGACTGTTGTAATAAAATAATTCCGATTTAAAAGAACATATCGGAAGTCGTTGTGGTTTTTGGGGGTCATTTTCGGTGTAACACAGATGTGAATAAGCTCTATCACCAAACGGGACGGCGATTGTACGCATGAGCGCTGGGTGTAGTTTGAGGTGAGCGGACGAGATTAAACGTAACATCGGAAGTAATGTACATTATGGGAATTGGAGGGATTGAGTGGACTGTTGTTCAAGGCTTGCTGTGGTAGTTCTGGCCCTGACAGGGATTCTTTAGGTGAATGGTGGAGCATAGTGACAGATGTAAAACTTTGAGCTCACGAAGCTTCTGTTGTGGTACTGAGACGGCGGTTACTGGTGGTGAGCTCACTCTCTTCTGATTTCACCCTACCTCCCCCTTCCACCTAACTCCACTTTCTTCGAGATCGACCTTCTAGTGCACGCTCTTTTCCTCTTGAAATTATAAACTCGGACGGAGCAACAAGGAGGGGTGTAACGAAAGAGTAATCGGACTTTCTGTAAAATCAATTTCTGTAAATGAAAATGAAAGCAAAACTGCTGGGAATGGAAGATCCGTCGTCAGAACTAGGAAGGAGAGAAACAAAGTTAGTTTCAAGTGGCAGAGACGATGGGGGAGGGGTGGAAAGGAAAAAGGGAGAGATTGGGCAGGGTGGGCTTGTTCTTTCTGGAGTGAAGGAGGCTGCGGGAAGACCTGATAGGGCTATATAAAATTATAAGAAGCATAGATAGGGTAGATAGTCAGAATCTTTTTCCCATGGTAGGGGTATAAAGAACAGGGAGCAAAGCTCTCTAGTGGAGATATGCTGTTAATGAAGCCATCTGATAGGTTAATGGCGGCAGTCAGAAAGGGGGAGGAAGTGGCAGGTGAGTGGGGGAAGTGGGAAAAGGGAGAATGAGAGAAAGCGAAAGGTCCTGTAAAACCTGTGAAATGCAGGTCAGAGCAGTAGGAAATGTAGAATAGGTCAGACAGTGTTGGTGGACAGAGAAGAACTGAGTTAATGATACAGAAGGATAACCTATAGCAAAACTGCAAACAGAAAATGTTGACAATGAAAGTTGGTGGTTGTGTGGATAGCAAGCAAGGTTCTCAAAGTCTATGCCAGGATATAGATTAAATGGAAAATTGGATGGAGTTTTAGCAGAGGGAACAGTTCTGACAGGTGCAAGGTGATGCATTTTGGAGAATCAAATAGGGGATAGGACATGTGCAGTAATTGGTCAGGCAGAGTTTTGAACCCTGTGCCCAGCTCTTAACATGGAGGACCAGGATGGCTATTTTGTCTGTCCCTCCTCCTCTGATCAATCTAGCATGGTTGAACTTGGCAGGAGTAAAAGGTGTTGCCAATGCAAACTCTGGGGATCACTTGAGCATGCAAGCTATCCTGCCACGGCACAAAGATTGGGAGAGGGGCAAAATTTAATGAGGGTGGACACATATTGCAAGTAAGAGCAATGGAAGCATGCACACTCTAATAATAGTGTTATCAATGGTGAAGTTGACGATGGTACTTGATGAATGTAATGTTTAATGTATCCATGCCATGCAGTGTAAAAACTAACAAAGCTCATATTAGATAATGAAAGGAATTCCAAGGAAGTCAACACCAAATTGTTATATTTTTGAGCAGTTTGATCTGATTAATTTGGAGCCTGGAAGCTAAACCTACAAAGCCAATATACTTCAGTATATTTATTGTGTGACTGGCATACTTGTTGTGTGATGCTCTTAATTTGCTCCCATGCTTCATCATAGTTTACAAATTCAAAATGCTTGACTGGACGTATTTTAAGTATTTCAATTTCACACTAATTTCCTAGCAGAAAGTTATAATTGTTCCTGGTTCTGAGTTATTTTATGTTGAAAATTCAAATCTAGATCATATTTCTGGAATATGTTTTCTGTACTATAATATTTGTATACCCACATTCTTTCTTGGTGTACATAATTTTTAAAAAATGATTGTCAGATTTTGAGAATCTAGTCTACAATCTTATTGTTCCCAACTTTTTAATCCTGTCCTTGAAATGATAACTTGGCAGACTTTCTGTATTTCTGTTGCTCGTCTGTGCAGGATCAGACTACAGGTGTATAAATGCTTTGCTCTACATAATCCCATGCAAAAGGATGGTGAGATGATAGAATTAATCTTTGGAAATATCATATTAAAAATTGATGTTAAGTACATGTTTTCAGGTGGGATGGGTGGATTCGAAGGGTGGCAGCAGAGGTGGGGTGGTTGGGATTCTGTATATTGAGCACTCCTGTGATGAGCTGCATCAGTTTCAGCTGAAATCTCTCTCTTCTAATTCTGATTAATGGTCATTGACCTCAAACATTTACTCTGTTTCTCTCCCAATGGAGGTCTCACATACGCTGATCAACTCCCCCTTAACCTCTTTTTGCCATTAACCTTTGCTCAGGGATAATTTACCATAGTCAATTAACCTACTAGCGCATCCTTGAGATGTTGGAGGAAACTGTAAGGTACCCCCGGAATGTGCCATCAGCACCTGAGGTCAAGATCAAAACCAGATCTCTGAAGCTGTGAGGCAGCAGTAGTAACTGTTGCACCATTGTGCCTCCCTGACTTGCTGAGTATTTCCAACACTTACAGCAGGTACAGTTTTTCACTGTACCTCGGTACAAGTGACAATAATAAACCAATACCAATACCACTTTCTTATTTCCGTTTTCACCTTCACTGGGAAACTTGGGATGAGAAATTAATACAAATCTGCCAATGTTATCTGCATCCTAGGTGACGTGCATTGTGCTTTAGAAAGTCTGTCTAATCATTACAAAACTAAGAAGAATTGTATTTTAAGAATCAAAATCATGGTATTGTTGTGAATGAGACCAAATGATACTGGAGAAATAGTTATGCCTTTTTTCAGTATCAATATGAGCAATTGCAAAGGAGATCAAATACTAGGTATATTATATCGCTTTGACACACTGGCAATGATTTGCAGCCCAGGGGAAGGGCTGAATACTCTGTTAGGATGTGGCTGGTGTACAGGTGGCTCTCTGGGGCATTTCATTGACTCATGCTCATCTTTAAGATAAAGAACTTCTCATGTTATTTCTCCCATTTGAACTTGCACAAACCTAATCGATTGCATTCAGTACATTGAGAAACAAAATGGAAATTGGATGACCACTTTGTGGAGCACTCTAGTTCAGTCCGCAGTAGTGACCTTAAGCTTCCATTTGCCTGTTATTTGAATTCTCCATCCCACTTTCTCTCTGGCTTATCTGTCTGTGGCTTCCTGCACTGTTGCAGTGAGGCCCAACATAAACCTGAGGAACATAACCTCATCTTCTGTCTGGGAACATAGCAGCCTTCAGGATTTTATCACATTCAACAATTTCAGTTAACTTGCTTTCTGTGTATGTATCAGAATTAGTCTGTTCTACTGTAGGTTATTCTGCTGCAACATTAATGCAGCTTTTATTCACTGCATAGACACTGCCTAATCTACTGGGCAATTTCAACCTTCTCTTTCTGGTTTCAGTTCTCTGCAGCAGTTCCGACCTGCACCTCACAGCTTTTGCATGTCCATTTGTCTGTTTCTTTTTCCCCTCTTTAACTGTCCTTCTCAAACTACTAGGGGCTGTAGCTTCAAAATAAGGGGTCATCCATTTAAGACCATGATAAGGAAGGATTTCTTAAACAGCATATCATCATGGCAGCCTCTACTTAATCTGTCAAAGATATTTCCTTTGTTTCCCCCCCTCCCCCTTGCAACTTAAAACTAACTTGTTTTCTTCCTCTTCCAGTCTCATGAAGGGTGTTCAAGCTGAAATGTTAAATTTTTCACTCTTTATTGATGCTTCCAGGCTTGCTGAGGGTTTCCAGAAGTTTCTATTTTTTATTTCTGGCTCTGAGTCTTGATGTATCCTTTAAGGTAATAATTTCCATTCTTGCTGCTGGCCTCTTTTCTATTTCTGGTATTTATGTCCCTTACTGTACATATTTTGGCCATGCATCCCATAATGTCTCATTGACATTTCACATTCTCTCTGATTAGGGGTCTGTGATTTGATTCCCAAGGTTCCTGTGTCAAAAGTGTGTGCAGCTTTATAATTTAGTTGGACAGAGGCTGTATAAGATCAATAAAGAATACAACAGAAGTAGATTGAAGGCTGATGTTTCATCATATTATTAATTGGTTCCAGACAGTAGTGCTTTCACAACCCCCTAACAATATGTAATTGGAAATATTTTCAACAATGATATAAAAAAAGCCTAAATAAAGGAAAATATCTAGATGCAGGATGTTGTTGGCCCATGTACGTATGCTTTTGGTATTGTTTAATTTGTTCTCTTATCCAAAGATTGGGCTGAATCATGGTAGTGATTCTGAAGGGAGCCTTTGGTAGTTGTGTGTTCCCACAAAAGTAAATCCTGAACCTCAGCAGACCCACGAAGTCCAGAACATACTGAGTTCCATATAGATGGTGCCACGATTGTCATTCTGGCCTGTTGCTGGATTCTGTATAGACTCCATGGGCAGAGCTCTATCTTGCTAGAATTTCCTAGCGTTACACCAGTCAGATCTGACGTAAGTTTGGAGACCCCGTTGATTTTAATGGGGATTTTAGGTCTAGAAAATGAAGAAGATGTTTTATTTTTGTTTAGATTGAATTTTCTACGGTTGAATGTTTTTACTGAGTGTTTTTGATTTCTCTTTGTTGTAATTCTTTAAATTATTTATAGAAATGTTAATAGTGTTCGAAATGTCTCTGAAGACCAGAGATCTTTAATGAATCTTTGGGGGAAAGAAAATAGCCTCTGATTTTGATAAGAGGCAAAGCTCCACCCCCAGCTTTGCCTCTTTGTGGGCCTTCTGGGGAAAGTACCTGAGCAATACACCTACTGAATCTCACAGCTGAGGCCTTGTACTACCTCACTGGATGCTGTCTGGGTGCAAATGCTCTGCTGGATCAGCCTTCTGTTCCTGGCCCAGGAAAGTGCAGGTGGGCAGAGTCAACAGCCTATGAGTGCGGGTGCTGGATGGACGTGATTCAGCCCATGATCTTTTGACTTTGTGTGCACTTGAACCATGTGCATTTGAGTGAAAATCATAATTATCTTCATCTATATTTTGTTATCGATTTCTTCTTTGCCAATAGGACTAACTTTATTCTTATAAATTCTAATCAAAGAGAGCAGGCTGCTGAAGGAAATTCTCTGAATGTTTGAGGGTAAGTATTATTAAGTGATATGCACTATATTCGATAGCTGCTGACTGTGTGTCATCACTGAGATTACCAGTTCTAACCCGAGCCCTAATGTCAAAGGTGACTAGAGAAAATTGTGATAGAATCTTTTTAAGATGGATTTTGAGCTTTTGGGTTCCTGGGTTTCCTTAAAAGTTAAGTGCCCACTTCATATTTACAAATCTGGAGTACAAAATAGTTAGGTTTTCATTGCAAAGTAAGATTGATGTTGCTGCTCGTAGTTTTGATAAGGAATTGGGATAGTAATTACATTTCCTTTTATTGTTTACTTTTATAAGATGGGATGAAGAATAAGAAATACCAATGCACTGGGAAAAGATTCAGATAATTATTATAATTCGATGTTGTTACCTCAGCAGTTAATGCCATGCCAAATTCTTAAGTTATTTAAGGACTTTGATGTTATGTGGGCTTTTCTGCCAGTCAAATGGGCAATATACTGGCTCTGAGGTGTTACCTGAATGGTTCAAGTTAGTTCCTTGATGTGCATTTTGTTATATCCACAGGATTGGGTCTTTGTGTCTGATCATTGGCTTCCAGCAATCTTGGAGAAAAATACATTGTTCCTGCTTCTGAAGACTATCCAGTGACTACACCAAAAGGTAAGCTATCCCAATAGGACCAAATTGAGTTAGCCTGTGAGACACCTATCAATGTCGCTTACTGTACATAGTTCATAAGAAACAGGAGCGGGGTAGGCCAATCAGCTCATCAAACAAAACTCAGCCATTCAGTAAGATCATGACTGATTTACTCTTGGCCTCAATACTGCTTTCTCCCGTACCCCCCATACTCCTGGACTTCCTTGCAGTTCAAATGTCTATTAATCTCTGCCTTAAGTATATTCAATGACTCTGCCACACAGGCTTGGGGAATTCCAAAGTGTAACAACCCTCGGATAGAAGCAATTCCTCCTCGTCTCTGTTCTAAATGGGTCACCCCTTATTCTGAAACTTTGGCCCCTAATTCTGGATGCCTGCACCAAAAGGAAATTTCTCTAAGCATTCCCCTTGTCTAGTCCTTACAGAATTTTGTATGTTTTAATAAAATTGCCTCTTATTCTTCTTGGCTTTAATGCTTATAGGCCCAACGTAGTTAATCTTTCTTTATACATGAACCCCTTCATCACAGGAATCAGCTAAGTGATTCTTCTCCGCACTGTCTCCAAAACAAGTGTATCCTTCCTTAAATATGGAGCTCAAAACTGTATGCAGTATTGAAGGTGCTGTCTCACTATCACCCTATAGAGTCATAGAGCAATACAGCACGGATACAGGCCTTTTGGCCCAATGTGTCCATGCCGACCATGGTGCCTACCCATCTAGTCCCAATTTCCTGTGTTTTGCCCATATTCCTCTAAGCCCCATCCCTTCATGTACCAATCCAAGTGCTTCTTAAATGATACTATTGTACCTGCCTCAACCACTTCCTCTGGTAGATCGTTCCATGTACTCAGCACCCTCTGTGTGGAAAAAGTTGCCCCTTAGGTCCCTTTTAAATCTTTCCCCTCTCACCATAAATCTATGCCCCCTATTTCAGACTCCCCTACTCTGGGGAAAAGACTGTTACCACCCACCTTATCTATGCCCCTCGTGATCTTAAATGTTTCTGTAAGGTTGTCCTTCATTCTCCAACATTCCATAGAATAAAGACCTACCTTGGCCAACCTCTCCCTATAACTCAGGCCCTCTAGTCCTCGCAACATCCTCATATATCATTTCTGCACTCTTTGCAGCTTAACCACATCTTTCCTATAACAGGGTGACCAAACTGTACACAGTACTCCAAGTGCAACCTCACTAACGACTTGTACAACTGCAACATAATGTTCCAGCTCCTATACTCAGTACCCTGACTGATGAAAGCCAGTGTGCTAAACGCTTTTTTCACCACCCTGTCTACCTGTGACGCCGCTTTCAACGAACTATGCGCTTGTGTGCCTAGGTCCCTCTATTCCATAACACTCCCTAGTGTCCTACCATTTATAGTATAAGTCCTATGCTGGTTTGACTTTCTAAAATGCATCACCTCACACTTATCTGTATTGAAATCCATTTGCCACTCCTTGGCCCACTTCCCTAACTGATTAAGACCCCCCCTGTAATCTGCGATAAGCTTCTTTGCTATTAACAACACCTCCAAATTTTGTGTCATCCGCAAATTTACTGATCAAGCCTTGTGCATTTGCATCCAAATCATGTATATAAGTAACGAATAACAAGGGTCCCAGTACTGACCCCTGCAGCACACCACTAGTCATTGACCTTCATTCTGAGAAACAACTTTCAACCTCCACCCTCTGCTTCCTACATTTGAGCCAATTTTAAATCCACCTAACTAGCTCTCCCTGGATTCCATGAGACCTAACCTTCCAGACCAGCCCACCATGTGGGACTTTGTCAAAAGCCTTTGCTAAAGTCCCAATAGAAAACATCTACTGCCCTACCCTCATCTACCTTTATGGTTACCTCTTCAAAAAACTCTAAAGGGTTCATCAAGCAGGACTTTCCAAACAGAAAGCCATGCTAACTCCCCCTGATCAGACTCTGTCTATCCAAATGCTGGTAGATCCTGTCCCTCAGAATTACCTCCAGTAACTTCCCCACTACTGATGTCAGGCTGACCAGCTTGTGCTTGTTACCCCTCTTAAACAACATTAGCCACTGTCCACTCTTTGGGAACTTCACCAATGGCTAATGATGAAGCAAGTATCTCCGCAAGGGCCTCTGCAATTTCTTCTCTAGCCCTGGGGATTCATCCATCTTAATGCACTGTAATGCTGCAAATACCTCCCCCTGGTAATATGACTTTCGTCCAAAAGGTGGCCCTGCTGATCTCTAACTGGACCTATTCTCTCCCTAGCCATCCCTTTACTCTTTATAATGCTGTAAGACCTCTTGGGATTTTCTTTAACCTTACCTGCCAGATCCAGCTGATTCCCACTCTTTGCTCTCCTGATTTCCCTCTTAAGAGTGTTCTTACTCTTTTTATAGTCATCAAGGGATTTACTCGTTTCCAACCTCCTAAACCCAATGTACGCTTCCTTTTTCTTGACCAGAGCCTCACTATCCCTTGTCAGTCAAGGTTCCCTAAACTTGCCAGGTTTACTCTTCACCCTAACAGGAACGTGCTGCTCCTAGACTCTTGATATCACACTCTTAAAAGCCTCCCATTTGCTTTTCATTCCTTTCCTTTCAAACAGGCTCACCCAATAGACTAGATCCTGCCTAATTCCCCCAAAATTAGCCCTGCTCCAGTTTAGGACCCTAGAATGATGCATCAAAACTTTCTATTTTTATACTCCATACCCCATGCTATAAAGGCCAATGTCCTATTAATCTTCCTTATTACTTGCTGTATCTGCATGCCAACCACTTGTTTTATGCACTTGGATCATAGATCCCCTTGTACTGCAACATTTGTAGTCTCCACAACATATTTTCTGTAACACATGGTTGATCAGGGGATTGTCATCATCATTTTCTTGGGCGATCCTTTTGGATTGAGGATGACATTCTTCTACTCTGGTTTGTGAGCTTTGAGATGGCTTATGAAGCCAATATGGCAACCAAAGACTCTTCTATATATGGAGCAGGTGTTAGCTGAAAGGGCAGGTGGGTGGGTAGTTTCCAAAGTGGTCCGTTCCTTCCACTGCTTGTTTAGAGGCTATTGATGCTCCCAATGCATTGCATTGAGGTGCTGAATGCCATCCTAAATGGTACTTTTCCACTTTGAGTGGAGAAGGGCCAAAGCTTCTCAAAGCCAGTGGGGATGAAGCAATTCATCTTTAAGTACAATCTCGAATCTTCTCCTCTGTTCACCTGGTAATCTCTTCTCTTGACAGAGCTCAGAAAAGAGTGTCTGTTTCAGGAGTCTGGTGTTATACATGCAAACCAAAGGATATGGATACTACAAATGTTGATAATGTTGTAGGGCCTAGCTAATTATTTTAATTTTGCAAATCTTATTTTTTTGGGCCATAATTATTGCAGGGTATGTTCGTATTGAGAAGCAGATAGTTTTTACAGTTTACAGATATGTCAATGTTATGATTTTTTTTCCTTCATTTAGTTGTGAAAAGGACAGAACAAAAATCCAACATGTTCACTTGTGATATCTGTGGGCAAAGTGGCCTATCAGAACCAGACATGAGGACGCACATTCTCTTTGTCCATGAAGAAAATGAGAATAGCTGTCCAATCTGCAACTTATCTGGAATCAGCTATGATGAATTAATATTCCACATAGAGACTTCTCATGGTGAGGTGAAACCTTTACACGATGGAAAGACAATCTCTTCTATTGAAGAAAAGGATCCTGATTCTTCACTTCGAATCAATAAATGTCATGAGTCTCCAGAACAAAAGGAGTTTAAAGTGAATGGGAAGGCAGAGTCAAAACCAGAAGAACTTCATATGCCTTGCTCTGCATCACCTTCTAACCGTGAGAGACTGTTTAAACAAAGCAGTAGAAAGAGAGAATCTAGAAGATTAATACCATCAGAAAATTTCAACGGCAAGTTTTCAGGGACAATTTGGTTTCAACCTGAGCAAAAACTATCTGATAAGAACCATGAAGACAATGAACTTTGTGGCAAATCTGATGAATCTGTAAACTTTGGTTTCCCTGAATGTCCTTTTTGTGGCCTGGTCGGAAGTTCAGGAGAAGACCTAAATGAGCATGTTAAAACCAAGCATGCAGCAGTGTTGGAAACTCCTCAAAAAGGTGCCAATTTTGTGTGTGTGGTAAAATTGTCAATATGTCATGAGCAAGTAAAATGATAAATTATTTATAAAATTAATACTCTAGGGTGGTTATCCAAGCCCTATTTAAGAAGGCAAATATTCTGACCTACTTCAAAAATTACAAAAATACATTAACTTGATTTCAAATTGGATCATTTTCCATTTGAGATCATTCTTTGTGTATCCAGGTCTAGATGATGGAATAATTATGGATTCCAATCAGCAGTGCAGTGCTTTGTACTACATTTCCAACCTTTGGTTATGGAATCTGCATTAGTCCCATGAGCTGCTTGTAAGTTAATGTACTTTGTAAATGGCCTCAGTGAACTTACTCTTTTTTTTGGAGTAAAACTGATTTTCTGTACAAATGTTTATCTAATGTACTTCAGAAAAATTAGTTCAGTATGACTGATAATTTCACTCCCCCTCCACTCCAGCTATAATATCCTTGCATTTATTGTACTGGAATAAAGCACAAAATACTTGAAATACTCAGCAAGTCAAGTAGTATCTATGGAGGGAGAAACAGAATTAATCCTTAAAGCTGCTGATCTTTCTTCAGAACTGTTGCTACCAGAATTGCTGAGTGTTTTCATTTTATTCTGTTCACAACTCAAATTCCAACCTGCAGTATATTCCTTTAATTTATTATAGCGGAGAATGTCAAATTTTGCCTCATGAAGCTAGCATATGAGCTGCTTTGATACGTCAGTTTGTTTTTCTATGTATTCTTTTTGATGAAGTGTTATGCACACAAGGCTTAGAATAAATTGATGAAATTAATGAGATAGGCAGCAAAAACACTGGAAAATTAACCTAAAATCCTCTGCAAAAGCTAGTCTCAATATTCCAGGTAGAATCATTGATCTTTTATTTTTGTGAATAATCCATGCTAGAAGCACTGATTTTGTAGTAATTAGGCTGTAATAGAAGTTGGTCGTATAGGTTAATGTTTACCTCTTTCTACATATTATTGTGACATCATCACATCACAAAAAAGTATTATGTTTGTTGAAAAGCAAAAAAAAATTGCAGATGCTGTGAATCTGAAATAAAAACTGAAAATGCAGAGGTACTAGGCAAGTCAGCCAGCGTCTGTGGAGAAAAACAGAGTTGATGTTTCAGATCAATGACCATTAGAACTATTCGGGTAAAAAGACATTGACTTACAACTTTAACAATATTTCTGTCTTCACAGATGTTGGTTGATTAGCTCAACATCCCTGCATTTTCTGTCTTTTTTCATTCACTGAGCTGGAGTTTGATTTTTACTTTGTGTTTATTAGATTCTGCAAAGCAGAGACTGTATTCGTGTCCCATGTGCAAACTGGTATTTGAAAATTGGCAGATACTTCAGGAACATGTTGAGTTGCACTTAACTGAGAGTAGAGCTGAAGGTAATACATTGTGAAAAGCTGTTCTTTTATAGTTTACTCCAACAAGTTCACTTTGTTATACACTAGGCCAGTTCTTGACCATGTTAAGACTCTTGGCAAATTTGTAAAGCTTTGGCAAAATTTATTTTTGTATGTTTGCTTTTGGTGACCTCCCGCAGAGTTTATCCTATTTCCTGCTTAGCTTGTCAACCGTTCTCCAGCTAAACTCCCTTGGGGTGTTTGTTACCATTAGTGAAAATGATTTTTTTGTTTTATTCCAAGTTTCTGGCATTTAATGTTTCTTGTTTTGCTAGCCTCTTGCGTGATTGATATTTAACTGATTTTCTCAAGCAGAGAAAAGTGAATTTTAGTATACATTCATTCTCTTGGCAAACACAGTATAAATTTTCAACACCGACATTTATTATTCACATCAGTTAGCAGGTATGAACGGCTTTGTAGTTGTACCTTGTATATTGACACCTTGCCCTCTTCCCTACTTCTCTGTGGCTTTCCCTTCCAATGTCACTTCATTCCCTTCCACCACTCACATTCAAGCTTACTCTTGTACTGTCCTCCAATGCCCACCTGGACTTCTTCAAGGTGCTGTCCATCCAGTGCTCCCTTATTCTCCATGCTTAAACTTAACTTCACCCTGTCTGTACTTATTCAGTCTCATTTGGTGTAAATTCTCCTGTTCACTCCCACAATTACCATCCTGATCCTGCATTCAATTGCAGCCTCCCCACTTTCCACATCTCAATTCCAGGTGAGGTTTCATTCCTTATCTCTCCTATTACCATATGTTCTTTTCCACCCACCCCTTTACTGTCATCATACACTTCTGGAGAAGAAAACTTTCTAGCCTCCAAATGAATTGGCCTTCAAGCTCCTAAACATCATCTCCCCAGATTTCAACAACTCTGCTGGTGTTGATCTGCTTAAATATTTCTCTGCTTGTGTGATCTACATCTTCATTCTGTTCATAAGCTTCCACACCACCTGTTTTGTCAGTTTAGCCTCCCTTAACATCTATCATTAACAGGAGTTAACATGTTCTCTTCAATTGCTTTCATGATCGTGGTCACTTCTATAATTCATTCACCAAAAGGGAAGGTAACCTTTAACTTACTTTCCTCCTGATGAGCCATCTCAAATCCCTCCTTTCTCTTATCCATTCAATTTTGCCTGCCTTGTAGTCCTTTGAACTGCTCCTAGTTGCCATACTAACTGTTAAATATCCTCCTTGGGCACCACATGCTGATGCTGTTGATGGCTTCTATTGATAATAACCCCTCCCAACCACATCTTCAAGAAACTTCATTCATCTCTATGATCTTTAACATTGCTTTCCCTTGCAAGATATTAGAGTGTCTCAATGCTTGCATGTGCCAAAACCACTGTCAATATCTTACAGTTGTTTCTGCCCAGCTGAACTCATCTATACCTTGATCAAGATCATGAATGACATTTTTGATATTTGATATTTATTCATTAGTAACGTGTACATCGAAACACACAGTGAAATGCATCTTTTTGCATCACTGAAAATGTGCTGGGGGCAGCCCACAAGTGTCGCCACTCTTCTGGCGCCAACATAGCATGCCCACAACTCCTAACCCGTACGTCTTTGGAATGTGGGAGGAAACCGGAGCACCCAGAGGAAACCCACGCAGACACTGGGAAAACATACAAACTCCTCACAGACAATGGCCGAATTGAAGTTGGGTCACTGGTGCTGTAACAGCGTTATGCTAACCGCTACACTACCATATCTTATGATCTTGAGCATAGTGCATCATTCCTTCATGCCTTTTTTTGACCTCTCAGATTTGGTAGACCATCGACCGCATGGCATTGTCTGGTTTCTTGAAACTGTCTTTATATAGTTCTAGTTGTATCTGCATGCTCACAATCATTGCATCTCAAATAATGGCTTCTGCTCTGCTTCAGCACTGTCACCTCCTGTCCCTAGTGAACTTAATTTTGACTTCCTCCACCTGGCCTCTTTTCCCCTTCTATTTGACAGTCCTTTATTGTGGTTTGCATGTGTTGGTTTCCACTTGTATGATGGTGAAACCTAGCTCCAGATTTCTTCTTCCTCTTCCACTTCCTTTGACTCCCACAATGATTTTTGTTATGTCGGACATCCCTGGCACTAAATTGGGAACATGTTGATATTTCCTTCAATTGACTGAAGGAAGGTGAACACCATTTTTTTTGCCCTCTGACATAAACTCTCTCTCTCTCACCATAGCATCTTGCCATAGCTTCAAAGCATTTTCCCAACCACCGAGGCAGTATCAGATCTTGCGGAGAACTGGTGTCCTGATCAACCCAGAGCGGAGCATTAAGCTATGCCACACATCTCAAAAACTGCTCATTTCAATCATTGCTGTCGTGCACCTACTTCATTCCCACATGGTTAACTACCAGATCTTCTCGGCATTTATTCAATTAGACATCTTTCTGGTGTTCTAAAGGCAGAGAATTCAGTAACCATAATTGATTTGATTAGAAACGTTTCTTTTTACTGTTTAGATAATTGTAAATTTTTATGTTTTTGAAACTGGCAGAATTTCAGAACAGTTACTTTGTCTCTTTTTAGAAGCAGAACATTTGATGGAAAATTTTATTGTAATATATGTTTAGGTTATAGTAATTTTGGGATATCAGGATAAAGCATTCTGACTCAATTTATATAAGGCAATATACAATTAATGATTATCCAGTAGAATAGATGTAAAAGATGTTATTTTTTTCCAGGATGTGAAAGTACATAGCACTAAAGATTTTATGCTATATGCATGCTTTTGGATATATATTTTGTGTGCAGATTTTGTTTCATCCAATGATTCATCTCTAGAACTTGCATTGGCTGATCGTCAGTTTGCTCAACAACTACAGGAAGAGGAGAATAGACAAAGCAGGTCATTTGAAAAAAAGAGAGAGCAAGAGGAATTTCAAAAACTTCAGGTATTTGTAGAAAGCTTCTATCAATGTTCAATTTGTTGAGAACATCTAGAATTTTTTAGCTATATAATGATGGAACTGTGTTCAACTATAATTATTTTAATGTGTGCTCATTTGCAGCTTTTTAGAACCCCTATCCACCTGGATTTTGTTTTAGTTAATAAGACATTACATATCACAACACTCAATTTTCTTCTGTCAAGCACCAGACCCTCTGCGAATTGGTGGACGTTGTAGCACCTGGCCTCTTTAAAAGCACAATTGCTATAATGATTCAATGTACAAAAAACATATCAAGGTCACAGATGTGACAATCATATAGGGCATTTACGTTTAGTTATACTTACTGTTTTCCTCCAATTTATCAAGAGAATATTCTTCTCTACCACTTGTTCAATACCATTTCATAGGTCAGTCTCACTCTGAGAAAAGTAGTATAATAAAAGATAGAATTTCACTGCCAGCTTTCTCTTTTAAATAACTTTAAAAAAAAGGTCGAATAAATTCAAACATTCCATCTACTTGTACGACCCCGATGCCCTTTATAATTGTAGATTTTTGATGTCTCCTGTATATCTGCACTTCTAGTAAATAAAAACTGAATACATGTAATCAGTTTGAATGGCTTAATTGTCTCAGTTTGGTATTATGTAGTTGCACTTCTGTACATTTTTGCTAGCTCGGTAACGTCCACTTAATTAATTCCAGATCTGCCTCAAATGTCCTCCTGGGCACTGCAGTGCATATCTGGAAGTAAGTTACCTTGCATATAAGACACTCTGTACTTCAGTATATTGAGACAACATTTTGCATGTGATAAAATTTATTGGGGTAGAAATTAAATGTTTTTAGGTTGGGAGGAAATACCTCTTTGATTACTAATTTGCTTCATCATTGGAGATGAGTTTAGTACTGAACAGGCAATTTTGAGCATTGTATGTTCTTCCTGACTTTCAGTACCCCAGAGAAATGGAATCTTATTGGAGGAAACCTAGTTTGCTCTCATTAGAGTTGTTCTATGCTCGGTTAATCTTCCAGATATATGTCTGGCCATAGAAATTTCCTATAAGTGAGCTCTGGTAACGATTTTTATACTGCTCTTGGCTGGTTTGATTCAAATATAATATTCTCAGTCACCACAAACAACTCTCCAAGGGGAGACTATAATGTAGATTAAATTCCTGAGTATATGTTTAAGTATCGTGCCTACCCACAGTTATCTTTCTCTTATCACCTTTATAAAGCTCCATATCCAGATTCAATATGAACCACTGAGTTACTTTAATCAGGGCACAAAACAGAAGGAATAATTGTCAACAATCATGGTATTTTAAAAGTTAAGCCCAAGGTTATAAATTGTTAAGATGCTATTCATGGATCCATTGATTCTGCTCAAGTATATGCAGTACTATTTCCTTATCTCCCATTGACATAGGAGAAGGCTATTCACCCAATTGAATCTGTGCCAGTTCACAGATTAATCCCTTGCCCCCACTAGAATTCTAAAGTTATTTCAAAGTTAATTAAATTTTAAATATTAGATTTTTTTTTTCCTTCTTGTAGAAGCAGTATGGATTAGATAATCGTGGAGGATACAAACAACAGATGCTGCAGAATATGGATAGGGCTGTTTGCCGAGGTGAAGTGAATCCTGCAGACTACCATCGAAGAAAAGCAGAAGTAATGGAAGCATTAGCAATGGGAGAAGATGATGGCAGAACTAAGACACTGGGTATGATTGGTTCACCTTTTGATGTTTAAATCCTAAGCAGTATCTTCATGGCTGCTTTGTGAAGCTACTACTGTAATAAAACAGGTTCGTTTCTAATGCATCACTTGAGTTCTAGGAACAAGGGGACAATTTTTCTGTCCTGGTGGCGGTATTTGTAATGGGACTAACTCTATCTCCATGGAAGTCCCAGTTCCAGCATGGGCCTAGCTTGTGGCAGCATATTCTGCCCTGCTGCCTTAGCTGACAGCTTTCTCTGTGCTGCTCTGGTTGACTCCTCATGGAGTTCCAGTGTGGAAGGTCTTCCAGATGAGATTGCACCAGTTAAACGTGGTGCAAACACAGCTGTCCCATGCAGATGAGTGGTAGAAGTCAGCTGAGGGACGATAGGTAAGTGGTCAGTATTTTATTTAAATTATTCAGTTTTTAGTGTCAGGATGTTTCTCACTTTTAATGTTAAAATTAGTAATTTCAATTCTTTTAACCTGTTATCCTTTATCTTGTTACTGGATATTTGTGAATATCGGCATTCATTGCCACTGATCCCACTGTTGGCTTTGATAGCCTTGACAGTCTCGGTTTGGGGGCAGAGAGTGTGGGGATGGAGACTCGCATCTGTTAAAGTGGCTCTCAATCAGTGGGCTGCCTGTGATGAGACGGTCTCTATGCTGCTGTCCACCATACCACATTGCCAGGAGCCAGACTTTCAGTGGAGTCGCACCGGAATAAATAATAGTCTAACACGGGCAGGTAGCCTGCAGTTTAGTTGCAATGGGACTTCTGCCTCAATATATTTCAAAGTTTCCATGCTTATTAAAACTAAAGTCAAAATATATTAATTCAGTCTACACCAAGGCAGAAATACTACAGAAACAAAGAACTGCAGATGCTGGAATCTAGATGAAAAACACGATGGTGCTGGAGGAACTCAGCAGACCAGGCAGCATCATGGCATGAACGTTGAATTCTCCCACTTCAAATAATCCCCACCCCACCTTCCCCACATTCCCCCCCCCCCCCCCCCCACACCATGCTTCTTCTCTTCTTCCCTTTCCTAGTCTCTTTTTTTTCTACCTTTTTTTTAAACCTCTCTCTCCTTACCTTTGACTCATCCCCCGGTGGATCTGGTCTCCTTTCCTCCCCTGCACCTGCCTATCACTATCTCTTACCTGCATCTACCTATTGCCACCTTGTGCCCACCCCGCCTCCCCTCTTTTGTCCTCCTATCACTGCTCTGCTTTTCCCTCCTATATATTGGGCTTCCCCTTTTCCTATCTTCAGTCCTGAAGAAGGGTCCTGACTCGAAACGTTGACTGCCTGCTTTTCTCCAGGGATGCTGCCTGGCCTGCTGATTTCCTCCAGCATCATCGTTTTTTACACCAAGGCAGAGATGGAATGGTGCCACAATGGAAGCTGTACGTTACTATGGGGTTGTCTATTGTTAACTTAACAGGACCAGCAGCTTTCATGGATGTCCTAAAGCCTTTTGTAGTGAATGAACATAAATATTGGACAGAAATCAGTAATCAGTCTTGTTCAAAATAGTGCCGTTGGATTCCTTTACATCCATGTGCGAAATCATACAGGACCTCCGTTTAACAACATCATTATGAAAGGTGATGATTCCTAAGACTGTGGTACACTTTCAGCAAAGCAGTGGAGTATCAGCCTAAATTCTGTGCTGAGGTTTCTGGAGAGAGAATTAAACCCACCAACATCCCATTGAGAGGCAAGAGCACCAACGTGGAACCTCAGTTAAAACCTAACGGAAGCGGGATGAGAATTTCCATAGCTTTAACTGCATGAATTGTATTTATTACATCATTATTTTGAACTTGCTTAAAACTTCCCTCAACTGTAATCACAAAATTATTTTGGAAAATGCTTGCTGAACTTGGTTATCGCTGATTTCAAAATTCCTTTAAACATTAAATTAGTATTAAAATAATTCATCTTGTCTGGTATAGGAATTGAGCTCCATTCTCTGTAATTACCGAAATGCATTTTTATTTTGCAGGTCTAATGAGGGTGCTAAATGAGTATTATCAGAGAAATGGCACAGATATAAAGCATGTATATCTGTGTGCAGAAACAGATCACTATCATTCCTCTGCAGGAGACAAAGGCTGGGGATGTGGATACCGAAACTTTCAAATGCTTCTATCATCACTTATGAAGATGGAACCATATAAGGGCAACTTACATGGTACAGATTTTAATACATAAAGGCATTAATGTTTGTAGCATGTTGAGACAGGTAGCAAAAAACATTTTGTTTTGAGAAGCAGGCTCCCATTTGTATTTGCTTGTAATTTGGTAATCTTTGATTATATTGTATTTTTTCACATTGAGTAGATCACTTTAAAATGTAGTGACTGCTGCATTTTGCGCAAATCTATCACAAGATGAATGACTACCTAATAAATATTTTGATGCTAGTGCTTAAGGGAAATACTATTTACCAAGCCACCAGGAAAACACTAATGGACTTCAAAGAGACTGTAGCTCCAGCAATATCAAAGTCTATTATGAGCTCTAGTTCTGGAATGGGATCTAAATTTACCTTGAGTCTGAAGTCTAAGTTTATCTATAAATGATACAAAACAACACATAAAACCTCTGAGTAGTAATTTTTGCTATATTCTCTTGATATCAGTTTTGACTACTGTCTACAAGACTGTGGAATGAAGAAATATAATTTGTATATTTTGAACAAATTTCTTTTGTTTTCCATTTGGATGGATAATTGCAAACAATTTTCAATTATTATTTTTCCTTTAGACCTTGTAATTCCTTGCATTCCAAAAATCCAGACCATGATAGAAGAAGCATGGAAGGATGGCTTTGATCCTCAAGGTGCTGCCTCTTTTGAAAACAAACTACAGGGCACTCGAGCTTGGATTGGGGCAACAGAAATCTATTCTTTATTAACCTTTCTAAGAATAAAGTAAGTATGTTGATTAACAATAACAAAACTCTTAAAGTAGCAATTACATCATTAGCTTTCTAACCAGTTGTTTGCTGTTTAGAGTTCCAAATAAAAACCCAATGCACACCAGAAAATGTCAGAATTATAATAGAACCATTAAAGTACCATTGAATCCCCAAATGAATAGACATATTCATTTCCAACAGATTGATAAATGATAATTGATAAACGTTGGTTCTGGAGAAGAAATTATTTTTAGTTTTCAGATCCTGTGCTCCGATTATGTAATTCTAATACCTCAAATAGATGTGGGTCAGATGTAAAGTAAAGTTAGTTCTGTTCTGCCTGTTATTGTAACACTTAAGGATAAGAATCTGTTACAAGCGTCTGAATTTGTAGTAATGGACCTTAAGTTATATTGATAACGTTGGTAGTTTTTGATCTGCACATTGGAAATTAGATTTGAGGACTGAAACATATTGGCTTCTAGCAGCCAAAAGGAGTACAAATTCATAAAAACAAAATCTTATTTACTCTGTTCTCTTCCCCCTTCTGCAAAATAGCATAACACTAGAAAGGACAAAACAGCTCACTTGATTGACATCTTATCCACCACCCTAAACATTCATTCACCTCTGGTTTATGGTGGCTGCAGTTAGTTGCCTGGGCTACTTCAAACAAAAACTCAAAACACAACCTGTGCAACAGAAAAGGACAAGGCAGCAAATGCATGGGAATGCACTGCCTGTTTCTTTCCCTTCAAGTCACATGCCATCTTGACTTGGGAATATATCACCATTCCTCCATCATCATTTGTCTAGCTATCATTAATAAGAGTATCTTTGCCAGAAGGACTTCAGCACTTCAAGATCACATGCCACTATCTTTTCAAGGCCATTTTGGCATGAATAAGCAATCCTGGCCTTGCCAGCAATGCCCACATCTCAAAAAATGTGTACAAAGAATTAGTCTTGCGTACATTAGTTTTTATACAAGAAACAGTTTTTTTTATGTTCGGTGCCTCAAAGGATAATAACAACATTTAATGAAACTATTCAATGCTGATGTGTTAAAGACTCAGGTCTGTGTATGCAATACATTGATATGATGATTTCAATTCCATGTTCCATTCTGCACAGTTCCATCTGTGTGAAAGATAAAACTGACCCCATTATCCCTGCAGAGGTGGTCGAGGGGGTGGGATACGTGGTGATGAAGAGAAATTGGGATTTCTATTTTAATTGATATCAAGATAGGATGGTAAATATACAGATATCATGTGAAGGCAGAAATAAAAGCAAATGTAATGCTCCTCAAGATCACTTGTGCTACCAGCACTTAGTCTCAATTCAAATCATAAATGGTCACTCAAAATGGAATTACTTGTACATGTGGAATCATTCCTCGTGTTGAATGATCATTTCTAAAAGAAGGACAAAAGAGAGAATTGGGGAGAATGTAGAACATTACAGCACATGGTGGGCCTTTCAACCCACCATGTCTGCATTGACTGTAATGCCAATCTAAGCTAATCCCATCTGCCTGCACATGGTCTGTATCCCTCTATCCCCTGATTTTCTAAATGACTATTAAATGTTGCTGTCTAATCTGCTTCCACTAGTTCCCCTGGCAGCATATTTCCAGTCACCTACCACTCTCTGTGTATAACAAAAAACTTGCTTCGCAAATATCCTTTAAATTTTCCCCCTCTCACCTTAAACAGATGTTACCTGGATTGGAGAGGATGTCTTATGAGGATAGATTAAGTGAGCTAGGGCTTTTCTCTTTGGAGCAAAGGAGGATGAGATAGCTGTGTACAAGATGATAAGAGCCATAGATTGAGGGGACAGCCAGAGACATTTTCCCAGGGTGGAAATGGGTAACATGAGGGGGCATAATTTTAAGGTGATTTTGAGAAAGATACAGGGGTCATATCAGAGGTAAGTTTTTTTACACAGAGAGTGGTGGGTGTGTGGAACACTCTGCCAGGGGGTGCTGGTAGAGGTAGATACATTAGGGACATTTAAGAGACTCTTAGATAGGCACATGGATGATAGAAAAATGGAGAGGTATGTGGGAGGAAATGGTTAGATTGATCTTAGAGTAGGTTAAATGGTCTGCACAACATCATGGGCTGAAGGGCGTGTACTGTGCTGTAATATTCTATGTTCTATCCCCTCTAGTATTTGACATTTCCACCCAGGGAAAAAGACTGTATCTACCCTATCTATGCCTCTCATAATTTTATATACTTCTATCAGGTCTCCCTTTGGCCTCTGATGCTCCAGAAAAAACAATGCAAATTTGTCCAACCTTTCTTTATAGCTAATGCACTCAGGTAATATCCTAGTGAACCTTTTCTGCATCCTCTCCAAAGACTCCACACTCTTCCAATAGTGTGGCGACCAGAACTGCACACAATACTTCAAATGTGGTCCAACCAAAGTTTTATACAGCTGCAACTTGAATTCCCAACTTTTAAACTCAATGCCCCGAACAAAGAAAGCAAGCATACCGTATGCCTTCTTTACCACCCTATCCATTGTGCTGTCACTTTCAGGGAGCTATGGTCTTGCACCTCAAGATCCCTGTGTACATCAATTCTCCTATAGGTCCTGCTATTTAATGCGCACTTTTCTCTTGCATTTGACCTCCCAAAATGCATCACCTTGCATTTATCCAAAATTAAACTCCATCTGCTATTTTTTCACTCACATTTCTAACTGATCTACATCCTGCTGTATCTTTTGACAACCTATCTTTGCTAACCACAGCTGCACCAATTTTTTATATCATCTGCAAAATTACTTATTGGACAACCTACATTTTCATCCAAATCATAATATATATTATAAATACTGTCAGTCACAGACCTCCAGTCAGAAAAACACCCCTCTGCCATATGACCAAGCCAGTTTACCAACTCACTGTGGATCCCATGTGACTTAATCTTCTGGACCAGCCTGTCATGAGGAACTTGGTCAAATGCTTTACTGAAGTCCACGTATACAGCAGCCACTACCCTATCCTCATCAGTCATCTTCATTTTTTCTTCAAAAAATCAATTTTGTGAGACAACCTTCCTGCACAAAGCCATGACACAATAGAGAGCATAGAAGACTGTTGTTTGCTGCTTTATGATTCTATCTCCCTAATAAATAACTATTCCTAATGGTGTTTTGATAAGTCGAAATTGATCATTTTGGTTTCTGCAGGTGTCAAATTGTTGATTTTCACCAGCCCACTGGACCATCAGGCACACATCCTCGTTTGTTTGAGAGGATAAGGCAATACTATTCTTCAGGCAGGGATGCAGCATTACGATTACAACCCAAGGTAATATGGACAAACAAACCACCAATCTATCTTCAGCATCAAGGTAAATTAACAAAAATGCCCATTGTAATGGCTTGAGTTTCTTAATTTTCTTTGTGATTCTTGCACCTGACACCTTGTCTCCTTATGCAAAAGTTGGGAATTGGAGTTTAAACTAATGGTAGGGCAGTGAGTACCAGGATTTACCCTTGAAATGAAGAAAAATTGTGCACTAGAGGAAGAAATAGTAACATTTTTAGAGTGCACCAGACTCAAAGAGCACAAGAAAGTGCAAGTTAAGTTTACAGAGCATGTCCATTGAAGCACATGTTGGATGTTGCAGGTATATTGGGCAGGATTGGCTTCTAAATGGGTACATGGCATTCAGGAAAGATTGGTAAGGAGAAGAACCTTGAGTGGGAGAAGGGTTGGTGGTGGTATTCATCAAGGAAGACATTAGCAGTAATGGAAAGATAAGATATCTTACAGTAGTCAAGAACGGAATTTATTTGACTATACTTAAACCATAGAGGTTCCTTAATACCACAGGGAGTATCCTATGGACTACAAACTAGTGGAAAGGATATAAAGTGGCAAATTTATGTGGACATTTTAGAGATGTACAAATGCCATAGAATAGTGATAATGAGGGACTTCGATTATCTTGATATAGACTGCGAAAGAAATGTGAGGGGAGAGACGGGGGGTCTTCTGTTTCAGTGTCTGGAGCAGATGGAAAACAGAAAAAAAAAATGAACTATGGCAAAAGGAAACAATGGCATCGGATGTTTAAAGTCTGAACTGCACTGGTGAGAGAGCAATGGAGGCCACTTTAATCATAGTGTACAAAAGGGAACCGGTTAAATAATTGGAAGGAAAAAGACAATTGCAGGGCTATTGGATGAGGACAGGGGAGTGGGACTCTTTATTATACTTGAATTGAGACATCAGGGACTCAATGGGCTGAATGGCCCCCACCATACTGTAACATTTTGGTGATTTTATGATTCAGTGGTGTGTACTTGGTGGACTGAGGGAAGCAAGGAAACACTTCCTTCTCGTATGTACATAAAAACAGTAGTAATCCTGTGTTGCTGGAAGGTGGAGCTGTCACTCTGTTTACACATGAGGGAGGGAAAGTGAAGACAAGGAGAATTTAGATATACAAGCTAGAAGATTTTATGAGGTGTCTTGGGGACTTTGTGGTTGGGGTTGAATACGTAATCTAAATGGAAAGCCAAGTGTTACAGTTGTTGAATTGTAATGTACTTGTTTGAAAGTTGGGAAGAGATGGTCAAATCTTTTAACTGGTACTTGTATGGATCTTTGCAATGCGTAAAACTATTTTTGATGCCAACAGTCATAAAGGAGGCTTGGGGTTTAAAGCAGAGATGGCAAGAAATCATAGTTTGTGTAATTAAATTGTTTATTTCCCTATTTTATGTGAAAGTACTTAGTAGCATTTCACTTTGTATCTCTGGCATGTTACGTGAATGTCTAAGCTGATATCTGAATGTGACCCTCATCAGGCTTGAGAAATCCACTCCAATTTCCTTGCAGGTTATATGTTTTATTCTTGCCAATCCAGAGGTGTTTTTAGTTGGTGGCTGGTTAGAGATAGTTGCACATCAGGCATTTCTAACCAGTGATCGTGTTACCAAAGTACTACCAGCACGTCTCCTGTCCCACCAGGGGCCCTATCACCCTTGACCATTGTTATACAACCATCAAAGATGCCTTCCGAGCCACCCCTCACCCTCACTTTGGTAAATCAGACCACCAGGCTGTGCTCCTCCCTGCATACAAACAGAACCTGAAACAGGAGGATCCAGTACAGAGAGTCGTGCAGTGCTGGTGAGGAAATAGATGAGCTTCTACGTGACTGCTCTGAGTCAGTGGACTGGTCCATGTTCAAAGACTCAGCTGCCAGCCGAGATGAGTATGTCACCACCATCACGGACTTGATCAGCAAGTGTGTTAAGGACTGTGTACCAAAGAGGACAATACTGGTGTTCCCAAACCGGAAACCATGGATGAACCCTACTGAAGTTGAGGACTGCTACATTCCAATCAGGTGACCCTGACCTTTACAAGAAATCGAGATACGACCTACGTAAAGCTATCAGAGATGCCAAGAGACAATACTGGTTCAAAATAGAGTCCCAGACCATCCATCAGTTGTGGCGGGGCTTACGTGCTATAACAGGCTACCAAATGAAGTCAGGCAGCATAGTCAATGACAGTGTGTCCCTTCGTGATGAGCTTAACGCATTCTAATACATGTTTTGAACAGAAGGGGATTGGTTTGTCACCACCCACCCTGACAGCCTCCAATGCAACTGAACCTGCGGTCACGTCAAGGACGTAAGATCAGTCTTCTGGAGAGTGAACACGAGAAAAGCATCTGCCCTGGATGGTGTCCCTGGCCATGTCCTCAGATATTGCGCTAATCAGCTGGCAGGGGTATTTGCAGACATATTTAACCTCTCCCTGCTTCAATCTGAGGTTCCCACCTGTTTTAAGACGACCACTATCATCCCAGTACCTAAGAAAAACAATGTAACATGCCTTAATGACTACTGACCAGTGGCTCTGACATCTACAATCATGAAGTGCTTTGAGAGGCTGGTCATGGCACACATTAACTCCAGCCTCCCGGAAAATCTCGACCCACTGCAATTCGCCTACTGCTGAAACAGGTTTACAGTGGGCGCCATGTCTCCGGCCCTACACTCATCTCTGGAGCATCTGGACAGTAAAGACACCTACGTTAGACTATTGTTTATTGACTACAGCTCTGCCTTCAATAGTACAATTCCAAGCAAACTCATCACCAAACTTCTGCAACTGGATCCTTGACTTTCTGACCAACAGATCGCAATCAGTGAGGATAGACAGCAAACCTCCAGCATGATTATTCTCAACGCTAGTGCCCTGCAAGGCTGCATCCTCAGCCCTCTACTCCCTTTATAATCATGACTGCTGTAACTTCATCTACAAATTTGTAGATGATACAACTGTAGGGGGCCGTATCTCAAATAATGATGTCAGAATACAGGAAGGAGATAGAGAGCTTAGTGGCATGATATCATGACAACAACCTTTCCCTCAATGTCAGCAAAACAAAAGAGCTGGTCATTGACTTCAGGAAAGGGGGCGACGTACATGCAGCTGTCTACATCAGCAGTGCTGAGGTCGAGAGGGTTGAGGGCTTCAAGTTCCTTGGAGTGAACATCACCAATAGCCTGTCCTGGTCAAATCACGTAGAAGCCACGGCCAAGAAAGCTCACCAGTGCCTCTACTTCCTCAGGAGGCTAAAGAAATTTGGCATGTCCCCTTTGACGTTTACCAACTTTTATAGATGCACAATAGAGAGCATCCTATCTGGATGCATCGTGGCTTGGTATGGCAACTGCTCTGCCTGGGACCGCAAGAAACTTCAGAGAGTTGTGGACATATCCCAGCACATCACGGAAACTGGCATCCCCTCCAGGGACTCTGTCTATACTTCTCGCTGCCTTGGTGAAGCAGCCAGCAGAATCAAAGACCCCACCCACCTGGGTCATTCTCTCTTCTCCCCTCTCCCATAAAGCAGAAGATACAGGAGCCTGAGGGCACATACCACCAGGCTCAAGGACAGCTTCTGTCCCACTGTTATAAGACTATTGAACGGTTCTCTTATACAATGAGATGGACTCTCAGCCTCACAATCTACCTTGTTGTGACCTTGCACCTTATTGTCTACCTGCACTCCACTTCCTCTGTGGCTGTGACACATTACTGTGTGTTCTGCTATTGTTTTTACCTTGTACCACCTCAGTGCACTGTGTAATGAATTGATCTGTACAAACAGTATGCGAGACAAGTTTTTCACTGTACCTCGGTACAAGTGACAATAATAGACCAATACCAATACCAAAAATGCAGTTTCCATTAGATAAGACTACAATAATTTGAAATCTGCAAACTCATGCGTGCCATGAATTAGAGACCATTGGAGAAATGATTATAGGTCAAAGGACATAAATTTGTGAGTAAAAGAATAAACCAAAAACATGCCTTGGTGATTCAAGTGCTTGTCTAGAAGCGTCTTAAATGTGAGAATATCTGCCTCCATCACCTCCTCGGGTAGTGCATTCCAGATTCCAACCACTCTCTGTGCGGGGGGGGGGGGGGGGAAATTTCCCCTTCAGATCCCCAATATATCTCCACCTTAAGCCAATGCATCTTATCTTAAACACCCCCATGACAGGAGAAAAATTCTTGCTGTCTACCCTATCAATCACTGTCACAGTTTTGTATGCCTCTATCAGGTCACCCCTCAGCCTCCTCTTCTCCAGGTAAAACAAACCCAGCCTATCCAATCTTTCCTTATTATGTGAAATGCTCCAATCCAGGCAACGTCCTGGTGAATCTCCTCTGCACCCTGTTCAGCGCAAATACATTATTCCTATAGTGTGGTGACCAGTACTGCACACAATACTCCACAAATGTGGCCTAACCAATGTTTTGTAAAGTTGTAACATGATGTCCCAACTCTTGTCTTCATTGGCCGTAGCATAGATATGTATCCCCTATGCTTTCTTCACCACGTTCTACCTCTGCTGCCAATTTCAGGGATTTATGGACATACCCAAGGTCCCTCTGTTCTTCAACACTCCCTATGGCCCTGCCATGTAATGTGTATGTTCTACCCTTGTTTACTCTCTCAAAATGTATCACCTTGTACTTGTCAGGATTAAATTCCATCTCTCATAGCTATGCCCAACTTTCCATTTGATCTATATCCTTCTGTAGCCTTAGACAACCCTCCTTGCTATCTACGACACTGCTAATTTTCTTGTCATCTGCTAATCCTACCTCTACATTCACATCCAAGTTGTTATTATATTCCTTCATAATATAAATATGTATGATGCAAGAAATTTTTTTTAAAAAGTACAATTGCTACAAGAACTGCAGAAGGGGGAAAAGGGCAGCTCATCAATGAGAGTCTCTTGGGGGCAGATGCAAGCATTGGGGAGGGAGAAAATAACCAACCTGTTTAACAGCTATTCACAGTTGAAGGTACGGTGTTTGGTGAATCTAATGAAGAGCTTTTTGAGCATGTAACCAGTGAGGCAGATGTAAGCCATCACCAGACATTAGTATACTTAGATTTCAAAAGGTTAATATGCAAGCTAGAGGCTCAAGATTGTGGAGAATGATACATGCAGACTAATAGAGAATTGACTAAATTACAGAACACAATCTGTGGGAATAAATAGATTTTATTCAGTTTGGCAAATTATTATTACTGGATGCTTCAAGAACCTTGGTCCTCCGATATGCAAGGACTAAAAATAAAGCTATCCAGACTGGCTGATGTTCTAAGGCAGGAGAGAAAGTAAGCCAGAGAATACAAAGAACTTACCTATATAAGTATTCATTAATTTGGCAAGAAAGTGACAGAGTATAGTGTGGGAAAATGTGAAGTTATTCACTTCGGTGGGAAGAATAGAATCTGTGAGTATCTGTAATCAGTGAGTTTTTTTTTAACAAGAAGCTTTTCACAGTGAACAGTGGGGCCCTGGGCAGTGTTGTAGAACAGAGGGACCAAGGGGTACAAATACAGAGTTCACTGAAAGTAGAGTCGCAGGTACAAGGGTGGTGAAGAAGACTTTTGGCCCGCTGGCCTTCATCAGTCAGGGTATTGAGTATAGAAGTATGGATGTTATGTTGCAGTTGTACAAGATGTTGGTGAGGCTGCATTTAGAATATTGTGTTCAGTTTTGGTCACCCTGCTACAGGAAAGATGCCATTAATCTGGAAAGAGTGCAGAACAGATTTATGAGGATGTTGCCGAGACTCAAGGGACTGAGTTATGGTTGAGCAGGTTGGGACATTTCATTGGAGCATAGGAGAATGAGTGATTATCTTACAGAGGTGTATAAAATCATGAGAGGCATAGATAGAGTGAATGCACACAGTCTTTTTCCCAGGTTTGGAGAATCAAGTACTAGAGAGCAGAGGTTTAAGGTGAGAGGGAAGAGATTTAATAGAAGCCGGAGGGGCAACTTTTTCCACCCAGAGGGTGGTCAGTATATGGAATGAACTGTGAGAGGAAGCGGTTGAGGCAGGTACATTAACAATGTTTAAAAGGCACTTGGACAGGTAAATGGATAGTAAGGGTTTAGAGGGATATGGGCCAAACACAGGCAAATGGAACTAGCTTAGGTGGGAATCTTGGTCAGCGTAGACCAGTTGGGCTGAAGGACGTGTTTCCGTGCTGTATGACTCTATGACTCAGCTACAAAAAACAATTACAAGTGGTTTGTTTTCCTTTATTGCCAGTGGTTTGAAGTTCAAGAATGGTAGCTTGCTGCAGTTTTACAAGGCACTGATAATAATTCACAACAGGAAGATCGTGAGCAATTTATGATATGTTTACCTAAGAGAGGTTATCTTGGAGATGAAGACACACGCTTGATTCCTGAGATGAGGGTGTTGTACTATGAGTGAGTGAGTAGGATAGCCATAAACTCAGTGGTGTTGAAAAGAATGAGAAGTGAACTCAATAAAACATACAACTAAGAGAGGAGTTGATATGGTTGATGCTGATTGGCTGCTTGCCTGGGTTGGAGAATCTAAAACTTGGAGTGAGGAGTCGAGGTGGTGGGTGCACGGCCTTGGGATGAGGACTTGGCTGCTTTGGACTGAGACGAAAAGAAATTTATTCACTGATGGTTGTGAAACTTAGAAATTCTCTGCTCCAGTTATTTGTTAAGTTTATTCAAGACTGTGTTTAAAAAGGATGATGATTTGGATGCTGAAGGATGTTGGGTTAGTGCTGGAGAGTGGTTGAGAATCATACATAATCTCACGATGCCATTTGGCTGACTTGGGCTCATTTCTCTTGAGGTAGGGACAATTGCCATTTATTTCATTTGACCAACCCATCCATGGGTTTCAGACTTCTAGATATTACAGGTTGTTCATAACTTTAGTCACTGAAGTTTTATTTCAGCAGAGGATTCACAATGCTGTTATTGCAGATCCTATAGAAGCGGTTGAAGCTTCATTCATAAGATTATTGATATTTTTATAGAATAGTTTTATAACTTAACTATTTGTGTATTTTGACATCTAGTAGTCTAATATATTTTTGGCTGGATTTGGTCTGCTTTATATAATAAACTATGGATAATTTCAAGGCCCCCTTACATATGAAGAGATGCTGATAAGTCATCAGGAACATGTTCCCATTGTAATAAAAAAGTTTTAAAACTGTAATTTTCCAAAGAACATTGAATTCATTAGCCAATTGAGCAGATTTTTTACACATATTAAAGCAATTTAATTTGTTCTTAATTTATTTTAAAAAAGTGAATTTTAAACTCATTGGAAGTCTCTGTTTCTAGTTCATTAACTTGTTGGGAATGCAAGACCCATCTTTGAAATAATGTATTAATCTTTGGAACATTAGGTCACAGTCGGACTATTGTGGGCATTGAAGAAAGGAACAATGGAACACTTTGCCTTTTGATTTTTGATCCCGGCAATCAAGAAATGCAGAAATTTCTGCGCAGTGATGTGACTGGAATGAATCTTAAAATGATTCGTAGGTTTATTGGGAGTATGAAGCATAAACAATATCAAATAGTGGCAATAAATGGTCTTTTATCAGTGGAAAAGAAAAATGTAAGTAATCTTTTAATAACCTTTGAATGATGTGTGTGCTGTGCAGCTCCTATTTTAGTTTGATACCTTTCTAATTTACTTTAACTGGCTGGTGTTGAGATCTTAGTCTAGATTTTGCAGCCTTCAAAGAAAGCTGCCCATGTGATCCTTCTGCATAGTCACCTTCTTTCCATTGTTGACTGATGTCAAGCATCCATGCTAGGCAGTTCAGCAACAGTGATATCAGCAAGCTGGCTGAGTGGCCAATCATTTTGAAGAATTTGCACAGGTAATGTTTCAGTGACTGTTTCATTTAAGTTTTGTAAACATTTTACAGAGCAGGAAATTACAATTGGAACCAAGTCTAATGTATTGAGAAATATTTTAAGGCAATGATACTCTTACTGGGGCTCTCAAATGTCGCTCTCTGACATGCAGCATGTGACTCTGCAAAACTTCTAATTTCTGTATTAGAATATGAAATTATATTATACTGGACTATAGCAATTATGTTATGTTTCCCATTATACACTGCTAACAACAGGACACTAGTTAAAATCCAATTAGAATTCTTTGAACACCCATGTGTATTCCTCTTAAGAATGTTAGCCCTCCCACTGTGGGCACAAAACCAAATATGGTGACAGCAACAAGAAAACAAAGGTGCAAGAAGGAATATAGATCTTTTAGGGAGGGGTGAGAACACAATTTATTCTTTGTACCTAATAGTTGAGATAAATGTTTCTGCTTAATATGTGGCAATATGATTGCCCAATTCAAAAAGTTCAAAGATTAAAACAAAAGGTAAAATTGACCTACTCTACAACATACAGAAGAGACTTTTTGAATTGCTGCCTTAAGCATAGAATCCAACATTACCAAGTTTGTGTCTTAGAGGGATATCCATACATAAAAGTAGAGCCAGGTAACGAAATGCATACGATAAATAAGTTTGCTAAACTTAGTTGTTATTACACTGAAAATTTATTTGGTGAAAACTTTGGAGGATTTGGCTATATCTATAATTGTACATTTAATATGATTGTATGTGTGTGATTGTGAGCAGGACATACAATAGGCCATGTGGTTGTCTTGGTTAATAGTGATTGTGAACATGGCTGTAGAATCACATAACTGAGTATCAATGTTCTAAGGTAAATATGATCCATGCATATGAAAATAATTTTTTTAAAGGCCAGAGAGTTTGTTAAATCACACTTGCGGCCTTGTACTCCATTTGTTAAAACTATCTTGAATCATTTATTTAACATTTTTGAGGTGTTTCCAACCAGCAATAGGTTGTAAATACTTGCATTTCTTACCAGATTACTGATTTCTAGTTGTGCGGGAGTAAACTGCAGAGCATTATCTCCCGAGGAGGAGCAGAATATCACTAATAAACTATAATTTTTAGATGAAATAAATGCACATCAAATAACCTGTTGTATCAAAGATTTTAAAATGTTGGTATCACTGTGAATACTAAAAATAAATCCCCACAAATAACTGGGACATAATGATGAAGTATGAGCATCTGTGGCGACTCACCGTCTAGTCGGGCGAACCGGCTCGGCAGTCGGGTCGTGCGGCGTCGGAGCGACGAGGCCCAAGATGGCGGCGGGCCTCGTCTTTCCGAGCGACAGGGAGAACCCGTGCGCGGGAAAGTCCTGATGACGTAGGACTTACGTCATTGCCGGTTGTTTTGGGCGGGAACATTCTCCCTTAAAGGGCCCGCGCAAGGCGGGAAAATAAACCAGTTCTGTTTGGCAATCCTCTGAGTAGAGTCTTGTTTTATTCCGCGGTAGCAACCGCTACACATCCATTATTAATGCAACTAAATTGGTAAGTTGGTTTATCATTGTCACATGTACTGAGGTACAGTGAAAAGCTTTGTCTTGCAAGCCATCCATACAGATCATTTCATTACAACAATGCATTGAGGTAGTATAAGGGAAAACAATAACAGAATGCAGAACAGTGTTACAGTTACAGAGAAGGTGCATTGCAGCAGTCAGTAAGGTGCAAGACCATAATGAGGTAGACTGTGAGGTTAAGAGACCATCTTATCATACTAGGAGACCATTCAATAGTCTTATGCCAGCGGGATCGAAGCTGTCCTTGAACCTGATGGTATGTGCTTTCAGGCTTTTGTATTTTCCATCCGATGGGAGGTGAAGAGAGAATGTCTGGGGTGGGTGGGGTTTTTGATTATGTTAGCTGCTTTACCGAGGCAGCAAGAAATATAGAGTCCATGGAGGGGAGGCTGGTTTCTGTGATGTGCTGAGCTGTGTCCACGACTCTCTACTGTTTCTTGTGGTCTTGGTTAGACCCTCTCGACCTCAACACCATTGATGCAAACAGGAGCATGTGCACTGCCCCTCTTCTCGAAGTCAATGACCAGCTCTTTTGTTTTGCCGATGTTGAGGGAAAGGTTGTTGTCTGACACCATGTCACTAGGCTCTCTATCTCCTTCCTGTACTCCAACTCATTGCTATTTGATATTCAGCCCAATATGGAGTTAGAGCAGAATCTGGCCGTGCATTCATGAGTCTATAGTGAGTAGAGTAGGGGACTGAGGATGCAGCTTTGTGGGGCACCCATGCTGAGGATAATCATGGCGAAGGTGTTGCTGCTTATCATTTACTGATTGTGGTCTGTTGGTCAGGAAGTCATGGATCCAGTTGCAAAGGGAGGTATTGAATCCCAGGTCTAGGAGTTTGGAGATGAGTTTTCCTGGAATTATAGTATTGAAGGTGGAGCTGTAGTCAATAAACAATAGTCTAACATAGCTAGAATACGCTAGTAAGTTCAATTACCTTGTAATAAGTGCAAGGATCACTGTTTGACAGCCTAAACTTTGAAGAGGTGTAAAGTTCCTTCACTAAATTCAACACTTTGGTGTCTTAATGTTGAATCACTAGTAATAGATTAAAAAACTAAAGTTGAGAGAACATACTGGACCTATTATTGGGAAATGAGCCAGGCCAGGCGACCGACCTGATTGTGGGAGAACATTTTTGGGAACAGTAACCACAACTCACTATGTTTTAAGATAGTTATGAGTAAGGATAAAATTGGATCTTGCGGGAAAGTACTAATTTGGGGGAGGGCAAATTCTGACAGGATAAGGCAGGAGGGGGCGTTGATTGGGAGCAGCTGCTGTCAGACAGGGCCAATCTGACATGTAGAAATTCTTTATCGACCAGTTGAGCAGAGATTAGGATTGGTATGTTCCATTAAGGAGTAAGGGCAAGGATGAGGGAACCTTGGATGACCTGATAAGTCCTAAATTTAGTCAGGAAGACTAAATTTATACATTCATTAAGATAATGGGTCCACTCAATGATAAAGGAGGGAATTTGTTCTTGGAGTCAGAGCAAGTGGCTAAGTATTAAATGAGTACAAGGAGAAGGATTTGGAGGATAGTATAAACAGAGTGGAGCATGCTTTTGTGCTGGGCTATTTTGAGATTAAGGAGGACGTAGTGCTTGGTCTTCTGAAAAGCATTAAGGTGGATAAATCCCCAGGGCATATATCCCAGAATATTGAAAGAAACAAGTGAGGAGATTGCTGGGGCTTTGACAAGGATCTTTGTATCCTCACTAGCACAAGGCGAGATCCTGAAGAACTGGAGAGTAACAAATGTTGTTGTTCAAGAAGGGAAATGGTGATAATCCAGGTAATTATAGGCCAATGAGTCTCACTTCGGTGGTAGGGAAGCTATTGAAGAGGATACCAAGGAATAGGATTTATGCACATTTGGAAAGGCATGGCCTGCTTAGGGACAGTCAGCATGGCTTTGTACAGAGCAGGTCATGCCTTACAAACTTGATTGTGTTTTTTGAGGAGGTGATAAAGGTGCTTGATCTAGGTAAGCCAATGGACGTTATCTACATGGACTTTAGTAAGGCATTTGATAAGGTCCCTCATGGTAGGTCGATTCAGAAGATAAAGATGCATGGGATCCATGGTGAATTGCAAGTTTCGATTTGAAACTGGCTTGCCCATAGAAGATGGAGAGTAGGGGTGGAAGGCTGTTATTCTGGCTGGAGGTCCCTGACCAGGGGTGTTCTGCAAGGATTGGTGCTGGGATCTCTGTTGTTTCTGATATCTATCAATGATAAATATGAAAATGATAGGTGGATTAGCAAATTTGCGGATGACACCAAGATTGGTAGAGTTGTGGACAGTGTAAAGGACTATCAGAGAATACAACGGGATATAGATCAATTACAGATATGGGCAGAGAAGTGGCAGGTGGAGTTTAATCTGGGCAAGTGTGAGGTGTTGCCCTTTGGGAGGTCAAATGAAAGGAGAAAATATACAGTTAATGGTAGGCCCCTTAATACCATTGAGGTACAGAGGGATCTTGGGGCCCAGGTCCATAACTGAAGCTAGACAGATGGGACTCGAACCAGGATCTGGGAGTTAACAAATGACTGGAAAAGAAGGGAAGGAAATGGCTGGTAGTTTGACAAGACAAAGGTCAAGGATGATTTCTCTGAGAGTCAGTTAGTAAAGCTTTTGAAGAAGGAGATGGATGATGCCTAAGAAATGAAAGCCATTGACAACTGAGCAATTCATAGTGTCATTTACCATATAGAACATGATACAAGTAATTACCACAGTCTTGAAGCCAAGGACTTAAAAAAAAGGATGTTATCAGCTTTTCCTGACTAATGAGTCACTTAGTTAAACAATGGTACTGAAATGAGTTGGGGAAAAAAAACTCATGCTATGGTTCGAAGAGGAGTAGTGATTGTCTCTGGTATTTTGACCCACACTCCCTGCACAACAAAAAAAAGCTACCAAAACTAGATTACTTGTTTGTGTGTCTCATTTGAAGTTTGAGAACTTAATCAAATTAGTCCATGTATCTTCTAAAGTTAACTTCTATCCTCTCTCAGCACTTATTCTAAAACTTTTTTCATCTCAGAAAACGCTGTGAACTTTTATTTTAGAACTGCTGCACTCTCTCTCCGCTTCTTCAGTGTCACATCATAATAAGTACCCACTGCAGTTTGTTCCAACACCATACAACTGGTCTCCTACCCTTTGTAAGCTGACTGTGCTAGTCTAAAGTCCCAAACTAGAAATTGTGATGTTTGGAAATGTGATGGCATTTTCTACTGAGGTGAAAATATTCCCTGCTGTCAGACCTAACTTCTTTGTGATCCCAGGCACACGAGCTACTATGCCATCATCAGACTGACTGAGCAGTCAATCACATTGAACACAAAAACACAAGAAAACAGGACCAGGAGTAGGCCACTCAGCTCTCAAGCCTGCTCCGCCATTCACTATGATTATGGCTGATACAGAATGCTTCGACTAGAGATTTGAAAGCCACTTTGATATTATGCCTACAGCACTGCTCTCAGTACTTTGTTCACAGTGTCAAAGTAAATTCATTACTTATCTTCATAAATTCATAAATAAATTATCTTCAGTGCTTTTCTCCTTCAGACAAATGAGATCTATTGGACCCAGTGGTTCATTTTCTGCACCTCCTCTCAATTATTTATATAGTAATGTTTGCCAGTGTAATTTTGAAGTGTGGTTTCAGTCTCCACACAAATGTCAAGGATACCAAGATCTACCTCTTTGCCTTTTATTTTGTTGATCCAGAATGTGTTTGTGTATAGCCTGAAGACCTGGATTCACCAAAATGTCTTGCCATAGAGTCTTACAGCAAAGAAACAGGACCTTTGGCTCACCATGTCTATGCAAACCATCAAGTACACTTAGCCCATTTACAGCAGCTGGTCCATAGCCTTCTATACCATTTAAATATTAAAGGTTGTGAGAGTACCTGCCTCTACCACCCCCTCAGGCAGTGTGTTCCAAGTTCCAATCACCTGCTAGGTGAAAAAAATTCTTCCTCAAATCCCCTCTAAATCTCCTTATCACTTTAATCCTGTGCCCTCTGCTCGTCAACTCCTCTGCTAAGGGCAAGAGTCTCTTGCTATCTACCCTATCTATGCCCAGCCTAATTTTGTATAGCTCTATCAGGTCCTTCCTCAGCATCCTCCACTCCAAGGAAAACCAGTCTAACCTATCCAGTCTCCCCTTGTATCTGAAACACTCCATCCTAGTAATCCTAGTGAATCTCTACTGCATCCTCTCGAATACAATGTCAACCTTGCTATCATGTATTCTCATTGTATCTTAATGTGTTTATGAACTAAGTCTGTCATTTTGGTTCATATTTACAATTGTACAGTTCTGTGTTTGAGTCCATTAACTTCCCTTCCTGTGCTTTTGGACTACATTTGAATTATCTTCTTGCAGCCACAATGCTCCGACATGCTGGAACTCCCACTGACTCTCCACTTTGCCTTCAGTTCTTTCCTCAAAACTATTCCCTGCAGTATCATCTTTAGGATCCTACCTTGCCTCCCAAGTTTCTTACCTACCTGCTCTCTAACAAGAACTGCTTTACAGAATATTCGTATCAGCAAAGCAGTTTATGAGTTGATAAATATTTAACATTTACTATATATGCTATATATTTGTTTCCTTTACAGACTCGTAAGCATGCATCTTCAGTGTTGACAGCAGAAAAGGTACCTTAGTGCAATTCTCTGCACAAATTCAACATGCAGGATATCTTTCAGGTCCATGTTCTTTACATATCCTTTTACCTGAGTCGCATGTAAATCTCAGTTCATGAATCTTTGCTCTTTTATCTTTAAATTGCAAAAATGATGAATTTAATGAGATCTAATATATTTCTTCTTAATTTTATGCATTTCATCTAACATTGGGACTGTTGCCTATGATGGGTAAAATGGGATACAACTTGTCTGTTGCTAGTGTGCCACGTGCTGATGAGCATTTATAATAATTGATAATAATTTCACAAGTGTGGTTCAACATCTGACTTATTTATGGTTTTGGTCTTAGTCCTGCCTTGTTCTCAAATGGAAATATGAACATTACTTTGAGTTCCCTTGTGTAGATACAAGTAACAAATTAGGCTATAGAAAATTGTGTCTCTAACAGCAAAGAGTAAAAGGCCCATATAACCATCTCCCAGATTGTTTCTGTGCATGTTCTTTCACTCTTTTCTACCATGTAAATTATTGCAAATAAACATACTTGAAAGTATCCTTAAAGTTGAAAGTTAATTTTCATTGTAGTTATACTTACATAAATAAACATTTGCATTAATTCTACTTGAGATTCTTACCATCTTACCATCTCCAGTAACCAGCAATATGTACTTCGGGTCTCGTCTTTCACGTGTTGACCTGTACAGTTAACCATATATCTTTTATGTTCACTAGAAAATATCGGTTGATTGCCTTGTTGTCAAATTACAGTTTTCAATTGGTGAGAGTAAGTGCTGCAAGATTTCTTGATGTAATTTGTTTTCAAGTATTAAAAGCATTTTTTTAAAAATTCATAAAGATGTTAATTGTTAATTCTCTAGTGTCAGTGTAATAAGGTAACATGGCTTAATCTAGAATTCCATTCACTTCAAGGACACTATAGTGGCACATACTAACATGGTCTTCTTGGACAACCATAAATCATCGGTTTTACTTCAGTCCCTTAAAAAGGAATTGATTATCAGGTGAACATAAATAATCAACAACAGCCAACATAGATTCAGAAGTTGGGGATCTCTTATGATAAACTCTTCCTTGGCTTTGAAGATACAACATCTTTAGCTGATGTGATACATGAGCAGTAAAAGCAGGAGTATGTACATATGAACATACAAAGTAAGCCACTCATTCTTCATGCCGGCTCCACCATTTAATAAGTCATTGCTGATCTGATGGCAACCTCGATTTTAAAATAGTTATGGAGAAGGAAACGACCAGTTCACAGGCTAGGGTCTTGAACTGAGGCAGAGCAAATTTTGGTGCCACTAGAATCAGAATCAGGTTTATTGCCACTGACTTCTATGTTGTGAAATTTGTTGGTTTGTGGCAGAAGTACAGTGCAAAGACATAAAATTACTATAAGTTACAAAATAAACAAATAGTGCAAAGAAAAAGGAATAACAAAGTAGTATTCATGGACTGTTCAGAAATTTGATGGCGGAGGGGAACAAGCTGTTCCTGAATAGTTGAGTTTGGGTCTTCAGGCTCCTGTACCTCCTCCTTGATGGTAGTAACTCAAAGAGGGCATAGCCTGGATGGTGAGGGTCCTTAGTGATGGATGCTGCCTTCTTGAGGCACCGCCTCTTGAAGATGTCCTCGATGGTGGGGAGGGTTGTGCCCATGATGGAGCTGGCTGAGTCTACAACCACCTGCAGTCTCTTGCAATTCTGTACATTGGAGCCTCCGTACATTGGAGCCTCCATACCAGGCTGTGATGCAACCAGTCAAAATGCTCTCCACCGGACATATATAGAAATTTGCAAGTGTCTTTGGTGACACCATTTCTCCTCAAACTCCTAATGAAGTAGAGCTGCTGGCATGCCTCCTTCATGATTGTGTTAATGTGTTGGGCCCAGGATAGATCTCTGAGATGTTGATGCCCAGGAACTTGAAGCTGCTCACCCTTTCCACTGCTGATCCCCTCAATGAATATTGGTGTGTGTTCTCTGACTTCCCCTTCCTGAAGTCCACATTCAATTCCTTGGTCTTGCTGATGTTGAGTGGAAGGTTGTTCTTGCAACACCACTCAACCAGTCAATCTATCTCACTCCTCATCGTCATCCAAGATTCTACCAACAACAGTGGTGTCATGTGCAAATTTATAGATGGTATTTGAGCTGTGCTTAGCCACACAGTCATGAGTGTAGAGAGAATAGAGCAATAGGCTAACCATGCATTCTTGAGATGCACCTGTGTTGATTGTCAGCGAGGAGGAGATGTTATTATCAATCCACACTGACTGTGGTCTCTCGATAAGGAAGTCAAGGATCCAGTTGCAGAGGGAGATACAGAGACTCAAGTTTTGAAGCTTGTTGATCAATACTGAGGGGATGATGGTGTTGAGCACTAAGCTGTAATTGATAAACTGCAGCCTGACATATGTTTTGCTGTTGTCTAGGTGTTCCAAAGCAGAGTGGAGAGCCAGTGAGATTGCATCTGCTGTGGACCCATTGTAGCGGTAGGCAAATTGCAGCGGGTCCAGATCCTTGCTGGGATCTTGCAGAGGTTGATTGGGCGAGATTGTTTGCAGGGAAAGGAATGTCTGCCAAATGGGAGATTTTTAAAAGTGTGATATCAAGAGTTCAGGGCCTGCACGTTCTTGTTAGGGTGAAGGGCAAGGCTGGCAGGTTTCGGGAACCCTGTTTGATGAGAGATATTGAGGCTCTGGTTAAGAAAAAGAGGGAGGCATAAAATGCACACAAGCAATTGGGAACTAGTGAATCTCTTGATGACTACAAGAAGTGTAGGAATGCACAAGAGAGGTTAGGAAGGCAAAAAGAGGATATGAGCAGGATCTGGCAGGCAAGGTGAGGCAAATAGGCATATTAAGGGAAAAAGACTAGCTAGAGAGAGAATAGGGCTACTCAAAGACCAAAGGGGACACCTTTGTGTGGAGTCACAGGAGATGGGCAAGGTTCTTGATGAATATTTCTTCTCTGATTTTACCGTGGAGAAAGACATGAAGACTTCGGAATGAGGAAAAGTAAATGGAGAGGTCTTGGAGATAGTCCGCAGTAGAGGAGGTGTCTTAAAAGGTATGAAGGTAGACAAATCTCCAGGTCCTGACCAGGTATATTCAAGAACACTGTGAGAGGCCAGAGAAGAAATTGCAGGAGCCCTGGGTGAGATAGTTGCATCATCGTTATCCATGGGTAAGGTGCCAGTAAACTGGAGGGTAGCAAATGTTGTGCCTTTATTTAAGAAAGACTGGCAAGAAAAACCTGAGAACTATAGGCCGGTAAGTCTAACATCTGTGGTAGGTAAGTTATCGGAGAGGATCACGAGGGGTAAGATAATCTGGAAAGACCGGTTGATTAGAGGTAGTCAGCATGGCTTTGTGCATGGGAGATCATGTCTTATGAATGATTGAGTTTTTTGATGATGTACCAAGAAAGTTCATGAGGGCAGGGCGGTAGACATGGTTTATATGGACTCCAGTAAGGCCTTTAATAAGGTTCCACGTGGTAGGCTGCTTTAGATCGCATGGAATCCAGGGAGAGCTGGTAATTGGATCCACAATTGGCTTGATGGTTGAAAGCAGAGGGTGATGGTGGAAGATTGTTTCTCAGACTGGAGACTGTGACTAGTGGTGTGCCTCAGGGGTCAGTGCTGGGCCCGTTGTTGTTTGTCATCTATATCAACGATTTGGATCAGAATGTACAGAGCATGGTTAGTAAGTTTGCAGATGACACTAAAATAGGTGGTATAGTGGACAATGAAGAAGATTATCAAAAATTACAGGGAGATCTTGATCAGCTGAGTAAGTGGGCCAAGGAATGGCAAGTGGAGTTTAATTCAGGTAAGTGTGAGGTGTTGAATTTTGGAAAGTCAAATCAAGGTAGGACTTTCACAGTGAATGATAGGGCCCTGTGGAGGTTGTAGAACAGAGGGACCTTTGAGTTTAATTACATGGTTCCCAGAAAGTCGAGTCACAGGTAAACAGAGTGGTGAAGAAGGCTTTTGGCACACTGGCCTTTATCAGTCAGGGCACTGAGTCTAAAAGTTGGGAGGTCATGGTGCAGTTGTACAAGGGGCTGGCATTTGAGGCCACATTTGGAGTATTGTGTTCAATTTTGGTCATTCTGCTATAGCAAAAATGTTAGGAAACTGGAAAGAGTGCAGAAAAGATTTACAAGGATGCTGCCAGGACTCGAAGGACTGAGTTATAGGGAGAGGTTGAACAGGCTAGGTCTTTATTCCTTAGAGCTTAAGAGACTGAGAGGTGATCTTAATGAGGTGTTTAAAATCATAAGGGGCAAAGATAGGGTGAATGCACTCAGTCTTTTTCCCAGAGTTGCGGTATCAAGAACTTGAGGGAATAGGTTTAGGGTGAGAGGGGAAAGATTTAAGAGGAACTTGAGGGGCAACCTTTTCACACACAGAGTGGTATCTATGTGGAATGAGCTGCCAGAGGAAGTGGTTGAGGCAGGTACAATAACAACTTATAAAGGACAGTTGGACAGGCACATGGATTGGTAAGTTTTAGAAGGTTATGGGCCAAACGCTGGTAAATGGGACTAGCTTGGATGGGGCACCTTGGTCGGCATAGACCAGTTGGGCCAAAGAACCTGTTTCTGTGCTGTATGACTCCATATTCACTGGACACTGTTTAATTACAAGAGTGGTGCTGTCACTAGAATGGGTGCTTTCTGTAAAGCTTCTTTTAACTGTTTCAGTACAGGCTGATTTCCTCTTCAAAAAAAAGCAAAGGATTTAATGTTGCAAAGTTTTTTAAATCCAGCACTGTTCGAGTCTTACTTAAACAGTTGTAGATGAGCATAATTTAATCAAGGCCTTAATCTTATTGTTATCAATGCACATCCTTCCTTGATAATATTTTATCTCAGAAAAGTCATGTTGTGCTATCTCTAACAGTTTTGGAATAATCATTAAACCCCAGTTCAATAAGTTTAAGAATCTTCATAATGATGTTAATTGGCTTTCCAAAGTACCCATACTTGACGAAACATCTCTTTGAAGTTGTTGATCCTTAATAACTTACCTCATATGAACGCAATTGTATCATATTGGCTTCTCTAAATCATCATCTTCCCAGTTTTATAATTTTATTTGATGGTTTAGATTATTTTCTAAGCCTTTTGCAGCAAGTTGCTTGACCAGTTGATCCCAGAGTTGAGCACCTCAAATATGGTAAACGAGTGGTTTAAGTAGGCCAGAATAAGCCCAGTCATGAAAATCCTCCTGAAACCTTTGAAACCAAAGTCCTGCTCCCAACTATTAAAAATCAATTTTAAAAATTAACTGAAACACTTAAGATGCCTAATCAAACATCAAACAAATCACAAATAATTAATTATTGAAATAAACTGATTTTTTTTTTATTTCTCTCCTGTCTTAGAACACCGATTGAAATCATTAAAGATTAACCTGGTTCAGGGTTGGAGTGTAGATTCTCTGGTATAAATATTCTCAGTAAGTTATTGACCTGCAGCTGAAGTCTGTGGGGAGTTCAGTGGCCATAGAGTTATACAGCACGGAAACGGGACACAGAGCAATACAGCATGGATACAGGCCCTTCAGCCCAACTTGTCCATGTAGACCAAGATGCCTGCATTTGTCCCAGATCCCTCTAAACCTTTTCTATCCAAGTACCTGACCAAATGTTTTTATAAATATTGTAATTGTACCCACCTTTACAGCTTCCTCTGGCAGCTCGTTTCATATATCCACCACTCTCTATGTGGAAAAAGTTGCCCCTCAGCTCCCCTTTCAATCTTTCACCTCTCACTTTAAATCTATGTCCTCTAGTTTTAGACTCGCTTACCCTGGGACCTTACTCGCGTGACCATCCACCTTATCAACATCCCTCATGATTTTGCATCTCTCTGTAAGTTCAAGCAAAAAAAATCCCAGCCTATCCAGTCCCTCCTTATAACTCAAGCCCTCCAGTCCTTGTAATGTCCTTATGAATCTTTTCTGCATTCTTTCCTGCTGAATGACATCCTTCTTATAGCTGGGAATTGATTGTGGACTTCAGGAAGGGGAAGTTGGGAGAACATACATCAGTATTCATTGAGGGGTCAGCGATGGATAGGGTGAGCAGCTTCAAGTTCCTGGGCGTCAACATCTCGGAGGAGCTATCTTGGGCCCAACACATTGATGCAATCATGAAGAAGGTATGCCAGCAGCTCTACTTGATTAGGAGTCTGAGGAGATTTAGTATGTCACCAAAGACTCTTGCAAATTTCTACAGATGTACAGTGGAGAGCATTCTGACTGGTTGCATCATCACCTAGTATGGAAGCTCCAATGTGCAGGATCGAAAGAGGCTGCAGAGGGTTATAGACACAGCCAGCTTCATCATGGGCACAACCCTCCCCACTATCAAGGACGTCTTCAAGAGACGGTGCCACAAGAAGGTGGCATCTATCATTAAGGACCCTCACCATCTGGGACATGCCCTCTTCACGTTACTACCATTGGGAGGAGGTACAGGAGCCTGAAGACCCACCCTCAAATGTTTCAGGAACAGCTTCTTCCCCTCTGCCATCAGATTTCTGAACAGTCCATGAACCCATGAACACTGCCTCATTATTCCTCTTTTGCACTATTTATTTATTTTTGTAACTTATAGTAATTTTTAAGTCTTTGTACTGTACTACTGCCGAAAAACAACAAATTTCACGACATATAAGTGATAATAAACCTGATTCTAATTCTGACCAGAATTGCGCACATTACTCCAAATGTTGTCTCACCAATGACTCATACAGTTACAACATGAGGACCAAACTCCTGTATGCAATGCCCTGACTGATGAAAGCAAGCATACTTGTCACAAACCAGCAACAAAAGAAACACACTGAGCATGATTCAGTGTTAAAAACTATTTTATTAATCACTACTTATGATAATACGTAAAATAAAAGTAAAAATGTTAGTATGTTAGAATTCAAAAATGTTAAACCTCGAACGTTAACCCCAAAACTAAACTCTTCGTGTGTGTGTGTGACAAAGTCCAAAACTTTCAGTTCCGGAATGGTTCTTAAAGTTCAGTTCCGCAAGCCATAAGGTGAAACATGAGCAAGGGCTTCTTCAACAACCACCGTTGTCTGAAGATAAGATGTAGATGTAGAAAAACATAGAGAGAGTACATACGAAATCCAAATGTTCCACGATGGAACCCAAACGACACTTCAGTGTTTACTCGGTAGTGACTTCCTCACCCCGAAAAGCATCCGAACCGTGGTCGTCCACATACAAATACCTGTTTCCTTCTACAGGTCAGCAACAAAGTGAACTCCACCGGATTACTTCCAACTTCCATACATGGATTTCAGTGGCAAACACAGTTATTGTTTCTCATCCATCGATAGAGAAAACAAGCAGGCTGGTGTCTCTCTCCCTTCTCTCTCTCTCTTTCTTCTTCTTCTTCAACAACGTCATTACGTCCTTTATCTTCTATTGACGTAAGCACGCCCCACACACACATACACACACACTCTCTATCTTAAAGGGACTTTCACTGAGTCCGTAACACCTCCCACCTAAAAAAAAAATTTCCCAAGAAAATTTTAACCGCGCATAGTTAATAATGTTAATAATTATCATGCTACACAACTACAGACTATCAGATTAGTACAGATACATGTTTCCCATTTAACATCGGGAAAGACAATCAGCAATCACATTATCTTTGCCTTTAATGTGAGTTATCATGAGATCAAACTCTTGCAAAATTAAACTCCAGTTTAACAGCCTTCTGTTCTTGTTTTTGACTCGGCTCAGAAACACCAGTGGGTTATGATCTGTATATACAGTCAATGGTTTCTGAGCGGTGCAAACATATACACTGAAATGTTGCAAGGCTAAAACAAGCGACAGTAATTCTTTCTCTATGGTGGAATAATTCTTTTGATGCTCATTAAATTTCTTTGAAAAGTAAGCTACAGGATGGTCAATATCATCAAGGTCACCCTTCTGCAACAACACAGCTCCTGCAGCTTCATCACTGGCATCTACTGCTAATGAAAATGGCTTTTCAAAGTCAGGTGTTCTGAGCACAGGATGGTAGCATAAAATGGCTTTCAGCTTCTCAAATGCTTCTTGACAAGAATCTGTCCAAACAAACTTTACTCCCTTCTTCTGAAGATTAGTTAGGGGAAGAGCAATATCAGCAAAATTTTTACAAAATTTTCGGTAATATCCAACCATTCCCAAAAATCTTGTAACAGTCCTCGTACCTGTGGGAATAGGGAACTCAGATATTGCTTGAACTTTTGCCTGAACAGGAGCTTGCTTGCCTTGACCTACAACATAACCAAGATATGTCACAGTGGCATGGCCAAATTCACTTTTAGCCAAGTTAACTGTAAGGTTAGCCTTGGAAAGTCTTTCAAACAACCTTTCTAACGCAGAGATGTGATCCTCCCATGTATCATTCCCAGTCACTAAGTCGTCAATGTAGGCATCTGTATGTTTTAACCCATGAATCACTGAATTAATCATTCTTTGAAATGTTGCCGGAGCATTTTTCATTCCAAATGGCAAAACATTGTATTCATACAATCCAGAAGGGGTTACAAAGGCTGAAATCTCCCTTCCTCTATCTGTTAATGGAACACACCAGTACCCTTTTAACAGGTCAATCTTTGTAAGAAATTTTGCCTTTCCCACTCTGTCTATGCAATCATCCACCCTAGGAATAGGGTAAGCATCTGACTTTGTTACAGCATTCACTTTCCTGTAATCTGTGCAAAATCTAACAGTTCCATCAGGTTTAGGTACAATAACACAGGGCGAACTCCAATTTGAAGTAGAATGTCTAATAATATCATTTTCCAACATGTATTTTATTTCCTGATCAACAAGTTTACTTTTTCCCACATTCATTCGATATGGGTGTTGTTTGATTGGTTTTGAATCCCCAACATCAACATCATGGGTAATTACCGATGTTCTGTTTGGAACATCTGGGAACAGATTTTTAAATTTTAAAATTAATTCTCTCATCTGTTGTCTTTGTGAAACTTGTAAATGGTCCAACTTCGTTTCAAGGTTCTCCAGGATATTTTGGTTTTTTAGTTTCGATGGAACAATATTTGGTCTAAATTGGCCTTCCTCAACATCAACATCAGGCATTCTAGAAACAACCTTTACATCATCCACCAAGGCCACAACTGAATCCCTCTCATAATAAGGTTTTAGCATGTTTACATGACAGAGTTGTGTTTTCTTGCGTCTATCTGGTGTTTTGATTATATATGTTAGATCAGTCACTCGAGATTCAATAGCATAGGGTCCAGAAAAATGAGATTGCAAGGGATTATTTTGGCTAGGGAAAAATACCAACACCTTTTGCCCCACTGCGAATGTCCTAGGCCGAGCACGTCTATCAAAATATGTCTTCATTCTTATCTGGCTTGTTTTCAGATTCTCTCTCGCTAGCTGGCAGACTCTCTCCAACCGAGTTTTAAATTTTTGGACATGGGGAGATCTCCACTTCCTCATTAACACTCCGTTTTTTGACATAATATCCAATTGGTACTTTTTCAATCTCCTCACATGAAGGTGCTTTTTCTTTCAATTCTGTCAACTCAGGGTCCTTTGTCTGTTCCACCATAAAATCCTTCCTCGACAAAGACAAATCTTTAAATTCAGGTTCACTATAAGGATGTTGATCCTCCAGTGAAGACAGAAAAGTCTCAGATAAGGCATCATAATTTTCTTCCTGTTTAGGACTGTCACAAGGAACCACATCAGACTGCACCGGACTGTCTGTCTTGGCTAATTCTCTAGCTCTAGCTCGAGTCACTGCACATGATGGGTAAACATCTGGATCATTCTCAGACTCATCAATCCTTGGTTTGGTTGTTAACCGTACCACAGGATCACTTTCTCCATTTGCAAGGTCATTTCCCAATAACAAAGAAACTCCTTCCACTGGCAAACTAGGTCTTATCCCTATCTCGACTGGTCCTTCTACGAACTTTGACTTTAAAATCACCCTGTGAAAAGGGACAGACATGGTCTCACCTGTAACGCCTCGTACTAGATTTACTTCACCAGTGTCACTTTCTTCACCAAAATTTAAAACACTGTCCAGCAAGAGAGATTGACTAGCCCCAGTATCTCTAAGAATTTTCACTGGCACCTGGGGTGACTCATCATTTAGTGAAACAAAACCCTCTGATACATACGAACGGAATTCTTTTCTCACCTCCTCCACTTTTTCCGCTTTTCCCTCTTGCAAGGACTGATCTTTAACAGCATCCCCTAAAGCTTTTTGATTTTTAATTGCCTGAAAGCTAGCATTGGGCACAGCTTCCTTCCTTTTCTTCAAAAGGGCACAATTAGATATCACGTGGCCAGGTTTCCTACAGTAATAACAAGTACGCTCAACAGGTTTCTCCAGCCCTGGCTTCTTTTCATCTTTTCCTTTTGATTACCTCCCAATTTAATCTCCGGTTTACCTGGATTGTCTTTGTAACTCTTTTGAAAGGTTTTAGGTTGTCCCCATTTGGATTTATGGGTTAAAGCATAATCATCTGCCAACCTAGCAGTTTCTTGTAAAGTTTCCACTGCCTTTTCATTTAAATATGTTGTTAATTCAGCTGGAACACATCTTTTAAAGTCTTCCACTAGTATCAATTCTTTCAATTTATCAAAATCCCCATCTACATTTTTAGCCATGTACCATCGTTCAAAACATATTCTCTTTCCATTGGCAAATTCCATATAAGTCTGATCTGCAGATTTCCTCAAGTCTCTGAATTTTTGTCTATAAGCCTCAGGGACCAATTCATAGGCCTTCAATATAGCTTGTTTTACCTGGTATAATCAGCTGCATCCTCAACAGACAAAGCAGAATAAGCTTTTTGAGCTTTACCTTTAATCACACTCTGTACCATAAGAAGCCCATCCTTTCCTTGGCCAGTTTGAACTCTCAGCAACCTTTTCAAAATGTTGGAAATACTGATCAACCTGATCTTCTTCAAACGGAGGGACTAATCGAACCTCCCTGCTGGCTGAAAAACCATCATCAGAATCAGATTCCGAACTCCTACGCTTCATTTGTAACTCATGCTGCCTCTGTTTTTCCTTCTCCTCACTATCCAGCTCCATCCTCTTCAATTCCATCTGCTTCATTGCTAGATCAGCCTCTATCTTCATCTGAGTTAGCTTTTGTTCAGCCTCTAATCTCTTTTCTTCTCGTTCAGCTTCTAATTTATTTTGCTCTCGTTCAGCCTCTATCTTTGCCAGCTGCACCTGTGCCTCAGAAATTGCTATTTCACTGCCAGGAAACTGTTTTAACACTTCCTTCTCAAACACTTTCTTTTCCACATAATGGCCAGCTATCAGTCTCTGAATATCTGCCTTTCTCATAGACTGCTTTACTTCTGTAAGGTTTAGCCTTGTAGCAATCTTTATCAGATCATCCTTTTCGCCACCTCCAATCCCTTTTGGGTGGTGACTCCAAAAATGCCTTAATATCCATTGCTGCTGGTTTCCACACACACAAGCCAATTAAAAAGAATTTATCAGACCTCCCTCAAAAATCTTTGGATTGAATCTCGAACAAATTTCGTCACTCTGGGGAACGATCCCAGATGACACTCGTTAACCTTGGGAACTATCCCGGACGAGCCCCCAATTTTGTCACAAACCAGCAACAAAAGAAACACACTGAGCATGATTCAGTGTTAAAAAACTATTTTATTAATCACTACTTATGATAATACGTAAAATAAAAGTAAAAATGTTAGTATGTTAGAATTCAAAAATGTTAAACCTCGAACGTTAACCCCAAAACTAAACTCTTCGTGTGTGTGTGTGACAAAGTCCAAAACTTTCAGTTCCGGAATGGTTCTTAAAGTTCAGTTCCGCAAGCCATAAGGTGAAACATGAGCAAGGGCTTCTTCAACAACCACCGTTGTCTGAAGATAAGATGTAGATGTAGAAAAACATAGAGAGAGTACATACGAAATCCAAATGTTCCACGATGGAACCCAAACGACACTTCAGTGTTTACTCGGTAGTGACTTCCTCACCCCGAAAAGCATCCGAACCGTGGTCGTCCACATACAAATACCTGTTTCCTTCTACAGGTCAGCAACAAAGTGAACTCCACCGGATTACTTCCAACTTCCATACATGGATTTCAGTGGCAAACACAGTTATTGTTTCTCATCCATCGATAGAGAAAACAAGCAGGCTGGTGTCTCTCTCCCTTCTCTCTCTCTCTTTCTTCTTCTTCTTCAACAACGTCATTACGTCCTTTATCTTCTATTGACGTAAGCACGCCCCACACACACATACACACACACTCTCTATCTTAAAGGGACTTTCACTGAGTCCGTAACATACTAAACAATGCCTTCACCATCCTGTCTACCTGTGTTGCCAGTTTCAGGAAACCCAAGGTCTCTCTAGGGCCCTACCATTTACTGTGTAAGTCCTTGCCCTGGTTAGCTTACCAAAATGCAACACCTCACCTCGCCCTTGTCCATATTAACTTCCATCTCCCATCTCCCATTCATAGAACATTGAGCACAGAATAGTTCAGTACAGGAACAACTCCTTTGGCCCACAACGTCTGCGCCGAATACAATGCCAAATTAACTAATTCTCTTCTGCCTGTACATTATCCACATCCCTGCAGTTCCCTGTATATTCATGTGTCTCTCTAAAAGCCTCTTAAACACCATAGATCATAGAAAAAGTACAACACAGGAACAGGCCCCCTTCGGCCCACGATGTTGTGCCGGACTAGTTAAACTAGTATTAAATGTCCAACTAAACTAATCCCTTCTGCCTACACAATGTCCATATCTCTTCATTCTCTGCACATTCATGAACGCCTCTATTGTATTTTATTATTATGTCATCAACTCCGCTCCTCTGTATTCAAAGGTTATTGAAAGGGATCTGAAAAAGGTCAGCTTATATCATATGGAAAAATTGAATAAATGGACTCCAAACTTCCTCAAATTTAAGCAAAGGATCAACAGTACCACTCCTAATTTTCTCTAAGTTTAAACATGCTATAGTTTGAGTCATAATCTTATAAACTCCTGTCATGTCTCCGCTCAGCCACTGCTGCTCCAGAGAAAACAACCCAAGTTTGTCTAACCTCTCCTTATAGCACATGCCCTGTAATCCAGGCAGCATTCTGGTAACGTCTTCTGCACTGTCTCCAAAGACTTTACATCCTTCCTATAATAGGCTGATCATAATTGAATGCAATACTCCAGATGCGGCCTAAGTAGAATTTTATAAAAGTTGCAATGTAACTTCCCAACTCTTGAACTCAATGCTTGCCATATGCCTTCTTTACCACCTATCAACCTGTGTAGCCACTTTCAGGCAATTATGGACTTGGACCCCAAGATCCCTCTGTATATCAATATTGTTAAGGATCTTGCCATTAACATGGTACTATTCTTTTATATTGATCTCCCAAAGTGCAACACCTCATATTTGGCCAGGTTAAACTCCATCTGCCATTTCTCCACCCATACCTGCAAACTGATCTATATCCTGCTGTATCCTTTGGCAATCTTCTATGCTATCCACAACACCACTAATCTTTTTACCATCTACGAACCTACTAACCAACCATCCACATTTTTCATCCAGGTCATTTATATATATCACAAACAGCAGAGGCCGCAGTACAGATCCCTGCAGAACACCACCGATCACAGACCTCCAGCCAGAATAAGTCCTATCGACCACTACCCTCTGTCTTCTATGGACAATTCAATTCTGAATCCAAACAGCCAATTCCACGTGGATCTCATGCATCTTAATCTTCTGGATGAGGCTACCATGAGGGACCTTGTCAAACTCCTTGCTAAAATCCATTTAGACAACATCCGCAGCTTTACCTGCATCGATTACCTTCGTCACCTCCTCGAAAAACTCAATCAAGTTAGTAAGACATGACTTGCCCCTCATAAAGCTATGCTGGCTGTCCCTATTTAGGCCATGGTTTTCCAAATTCTCATAAATCCTATCCCTTAGAACCCTCTCCAATAGCTTCCCTACCACTAACATGAGACTCACCTGTCTATAGTTTCCAGGATTATCCCTATTTCCTTTCTTGAATAAACAGAACAACCTTAGCTACTCGCCAGTCCTCTGGGACCTCATTTGTGACTAGGGAGGACATGAAGATCTTGGTCTCTTGCTTCCTCAATAACCTGGGAATATCCCATCTGTCCCTGAGGACTTATCCACTGTAATGTTCCTTAAGAGATCCAACGCTACCTCTTTCTTTATCTCAAAGTGCCCTAGTATATTAGCACGCTCCACACTGCTCTCACTATCCTCCACGTCCTTCCCCTTAGTAAAGCTGGTCAGATGTGCACTTGCCCGATACGATTGTTTCCAATTAACTCCCCCTAGCTCCTGTCTAATAACATTTTAATTTGGCTTCCCCCAATTTAGTACTTTCCCACAAGGCCCAGGCTTATGCTTATTCATAACTATCTTAAAACTTAAGGAGTTGTGATCACCATTCCCAAAATGCTCTCCCACTGATAGGCCAGTCACCTGCCCTGGCTCATTTCCCAAAACATGGTCCAGTTCAGACTCTCACCACTGTTGTCAGTAGAGTCTCAGATGGTGATGAGGTGGCTTACAGGAGTGAGGTAGATCGACTGGCTGAGTGATGTCACAACAACAACCTCGCACTTGGCATCAGCAAGACCAAGGAACTGATTGTGGACTTCAGGAAGGGAAGTCAGGATAACACACACCAGTCCTCATTGAGGGGTCAGTGGTGGAAAGCGTGAGGAGCTTCAAGTTTCTAAATCTGATTCTGTTTCTGATTCTCCTCTAGTTGGACTATCCATGTACAAGACATTCTTGACTCTGGCACAGGGAGGCAACACACTATCCTAACTATGGAGTCTCCTATCATTATCACTCTGTCCTGACTTCACCTTTCCTGCTGAACCTCAAAGCTGGTCACACTGCTGCTGGCCTGGCTGCTGCTCTTTCCTCTGAAAGGTCCTCCCCTCCAATGGTATCCAGAGAGGTTACTGAGGGGATGGCCACAGGGGAACCCTGCACTGTCTGCCTTCTCCTTTACCTTTCTTGGTGGTCACCTAATGACCTACAGCCTGCACTTTGGGTGTGACCACCTCATTAAAACTCGTCTAAGATGGTCTCAGCATCCTGGATAATCTTAAGTGCATCCAGCTCCGGCTCCAGCTCCTTGACGCAGTCAGCCAGGAGCTGCAACTGGGTGCATTTCCTACACTGTAAGTCTCCCTGATCTCCCACATGCTGCAGGAGGAGCATATCACTGCCCTAATTGCCATTCTGACTGCACGGAGTTTGAATAATAAAGTTTACCCGTTCTTGTCTGTATTCTTATCTCCACTCAGCCTGTTTGCCAAAAACTCACAACCAAAGCCCCAGCACTTACAACACAAACACGGGCTCACAACCCAGCACTTGAAACTCAAACACATCCAACCTCAAACTGGCCGCTCCTCTAGAGCCTGACTTCCTTTTATTCGCTTCCCGGGGCTGTGACTTAATGGTCCCTTTTTAAAATCTTCCACCCCTCCTCCTCATTTACTTGCTCAATCGGGCACTGCTGAAACCAAACCATTCCTTGGCCCACTTCCTCAGTTCATCTAGATCGTGTTGTATTCTTAACTTTCTTCATTGTCCACTACATCACTAATGTTGGTGTCACCTGCAAACTTACTAACCATGTTAACAATATTGTCATCCAACTCATTAATATAGATGACATACAACTATGGACCCAGCACCAATCCCTGTGGCATGCCACTGGTCACAGGCCTCCAATCTGAATAACAAACCTCCTCAACCACCCTCTTGTCAACTTCCACTGAGCCAATTTTGTATCCAATTGGCTGGCTCATCCTGGATCCCATGTGCTCTAAACTTCTAGACCCGCCTACCATGCAATATCTTGTCAAAGGCCTTACTAAAGTCCAGGGAGGTAATATTTACTGTCCTGCCCTCAACAATCTTCTTTATTACCTCTTCAAAAAAACAGTAAAATTTGTGAGACACTATTTCCCACGCACAAAGCCATGCTGACTTTCCTTTGTCAGTCTTTGCCTTTCCAAATGCTGGTAGATCCTGTCTCTCAGAATCCCCTCCAGTAACTTTCCCACCACTAATGTTAGGCTCACGGGCCTGTAGTTCCTTAATTTGTTCTTGCAGCCCTTCTTAAATAAAGGCATAAAGGCACAACATTAACCATCCTCCAGTCTTCCGCCGGAGCAAGGCTAGTAAGTCTGGGACTTTTGCATTAAGCTTACCCATTCTTGCACAGAGAAATGCTGGCATTTCCCAGCAAAATCCAAACTAGTGTTTTTCTGATTTACATTTTGTTTGGTATTTGTATTGGTATTGGTTTACTATTGTCACTTGTAACGAGGTACACTGAAAAACTTGTCTTGCGTACCAATTGTACAGGTCAATTCATTACACAGTGTAGTTACATTGAGTTAGTACAGAGTCCATTGAGGTAGTACAGGTAAAAACAATAACAGTGCAGAGTAAAGTGTCACAGCTACAGAGAAAGTGCAGTGCAATAAGGTGCAAGGTCACAACAAGGTAGATCGTGAGGTCATAGTCCATCTCATTGTATAAGAGAACTGTTCAATAGTCTTATCACAGTGGGGTAGAAGCTGTCCTTAAGTCTGGTGGTACGTGCCCTCAGGTTCCTGTATCTTCTACCCGATGGAAGAGGAGAGAAGAGAGAATGTCCCGGGTGGGTGGGGTCTTTGATTATGCTGGCTGCCTTACCAAGACAACGAGAGGTAAAGACAAGAGTCCAAGGAGGGGAGGCTGGTGTCCATGATGCGTTGGACTATCTCCACAACTCTCTGCAGTTTCTTGCAGTCCTGGGCAGAGCAGTTGCCATACCAAGCCGTTGTTTGCATCCTTAACCAGAGTATTCCCCAGAAAATATCAGTGTTCTTTTAGGGCTTCTATTTGTCACATTCTGACCAAGCCAAAATTTCTAAATTTGTGGATGACGCTACATTTGGCAGTACTGTGAATAGTGAAAAGGATAGTGATAGATTGCAGCAGGAAGTAATGGGCTGGTGGAATGGGAAGGCGTATGGCAGATGCAGTTTTATGCAGAGAAATATGAAGTGATGCATTTTAGTAGGAAGAATAAAGAGAATAATGGATACGGTTCTAAAAGCAGTGCAAGAGGAACCTGGGGGTAAGTGTGCACATTGAAAGTTGCAGGGCAGGTTGAACAATTGGATAATACAACTACACTTCTGGATTTTATCAATGAAGGCATAGAGTATAAAAGCTCAGAAGTTTTCTAAACTGTTATTAAATAGCTGGAGTACTGTGTTCAATTCTGTTTGTCACATCATAAAAGGAGGCAAGGGCACCAGACAGGGTCCAGAATGATTTATGAGAATGGTTCCCAAGATGTGAGACTACAGTTACAAGGATAGATTAGAGGTTATTTCCTTTGCATGGAGATTTGATAGGCATATGTAACAGAATGAAGGGTCTGAATAGAGTGGATAGTGGGAGGCTGTTTCTTTTGGTGAAGCATTCAAGGACTAAAGGTCACTAGCATAAAATAAGGTGAAAGAGAATCAAGACATGAGGAAAGACTATTTTATGCAGTGTATGATTGGAATGTGAAATGCATTGCTTGCAAATGTGGGCAAGACAGGTTCCGTCAAGAGGGATTTGGATAAATGGTAGAAAAAAATTATAAGAGTATGGAGAGGGAGCTGTGAGTGGAACTAGAGAGCTGGTGCAGACATGATGGGCTAAATGGCCTGATGTGCTCTAACAATTCTACACTTCTGTATTCCCTTCATGGATAAGATATCCCTCACATAACATTGAGTTAGAGCTGTATGAAGCATTCAGAATGGAGGGGGAATGGTGCTTACGACAAACTATCCATTTCTGGAAAGTGCTTACCTCAATATGCTATTGTTTGTTGACTGTGTTGTTACTGTTGTGGCAATGGTATTTCTCAATAAATACACCTCCTCCCCAGTCAATCTCATTGTAACAAATTTCAAGAAAATTATACAATGTGTTGGATACTGCTGCTGTTTCCTTCCATAACTACAAGAACTTGCAACTCTTTGCATAAAATTACATTTAATTTTAGGTCCAATTGCCCACTGACAATTTTTTTTTAATCTTATGCATTATTTGCTGTACATTTCTTTTAATGTTGTCCTGATTTTTAAGGAATTTACAATCAATTTCACTTGCAAAACTAATTTTACCAGCTTCCCTTAGTACAATGTTGCAAGGATTACAAGGGTTAGACATTGTGTGTTTCATTGTGGGAAGAGTCAAGCTTCCCCTTTTTGACCTGTACGTGCAAGTATCTGAATGGTAAATCCTTAATTTGATTCCCACTGCTGTCTGTAAGGAGCCTGTACGTTCTCCCCGTGTGTCTGCATGGGTTTCCTCCGGGTGCTCTGGTTTCCTCCCACATTCCAAAGACATACAGGTTAGGAGTTGTGGGCATGCTATGTTGGCACCAGAAGAGTGGCGACACTTGCGGGCTGCCTCCAAAACATTTTCAGTAAAGCAAAAAGATGCATTTCACTGTGTGTTTTGATGTACATGTGACTAATAAATAAATAAATATTTTGCTTTAAACAGATATTTTTCTCCATTTACTGCTTTCACTGTGCTTTACAAGTTAGTATCTTCTGGACTTACCTGCATCCTTTGTCACAATTGGCCATATTATGACTGTGAATGAGTCATACGGAGACCGGAACTGTAGACGTAAAAGAACTTTATTCAGTAAAAATCTTACTGTAACTCGAATCCCTTCCCATGGCTGTTTTCCCGACAAAGAACCAGTCTTTATTACAAAATACAATTACCCATATTTTAGCACTTCGTTCACTTGTACATTTTAGTGCTTCCTTCAGGAGTAGTCAGATGAGAAACAGGAGCTGGGTGTTATATTTGATTTTCCTGCAATCAATGTTAGTGTGCTGACTGGGCCTCTTCACCTGCCTATGGTCGGCAACTCATTGCTGCTGTTTGGCCTGGTCCCTGATCTAACCAGAATCCTCATTTGCATTTCATCAGACATGCTGAACTTCCTGTACTTTACACATTTGCATTCTAGGGGTCAGGTATAACCTGAATCCTGGCAGCTCAGTTGCATTTTTGTAAGACAAAGCACCATAATTAACATTAAAAACAAGCTCTCTAAAAGAACTCTAAAACTCAATCAGTATGTTAAAAATTCTTGAGCAATATCTTTTAACCTTCAAGAAAGACATTCTTGTTAGGAAAAGCAATATTTAAAATTACTCGCCAATTGTTCCAATCTATCTCCCAGCAGCATTGGCCAAATACAAAACAATGGGCCTATGTTAATTGGCCTACATCTGAACTCTCCAGCTTTCCGCTTTGTTAATATAGTTAACTAGTTTAAGAACCTGTTCTGATTGTGCAGCCCTGCTGTGTGCAAATCGGCTGGCTGATTTCTTTGGCTTTGCTTGCAAAATCTTTGAATGCCTTGAAAGATCTTGCAGTTGTATCTTTTACCTCCTCCAACTTGTTTTCTATTACTTTAGTTTTATGTTCAACATTCCATTGGTTATGTTAAGTAGTACATCTACTAAGGTTCCTAAGTTTCGTTCAGATTGACTTCCATGTATGTCACTCATGGAGTAATTCTGTTAACCATTCCCCTTCTGAAGTTAAAGGAACAAGATTTTGAGAAATGCCATTCTTGTTTCATCAGGAGCGGAAGGAAATTGCCTGATAAAAAATATCTTAAGTCTCAACCTAATATCTTTCTTCTTCCTAGGCAGTTCCTCAGGATTGGGGATGACTTGCTTCCACTCTGGTTTTTGAGGGTTCTGACATGACTTTTCACAGATGGGGTTTGTCGAGCTTCTGCTTCTGAGTGCCAGAGACCAGGTTCCAATCCTGACCTGGAGCTCTGAACTTCCTCTGCAGCCCTGTTTCAAACAGACAACCCCTTATTTTGAAACTACACCACCCAATTCCAAATTCCCTTACATTCTCAAAAACTGTAATAAATTGGTCAAATACAATTTCCCTTTCATAAAATCATATTAGTTCCACTTAACTGTATTAAATGTTCTTAATGTCCTGCTACCAATAGTAGTTTCTATAAACAGCACATTGACATGACAATGCATCAGGAGTTGATAAAACTGTCATTCTTCTGATTCATAAATGGCTTTGTCAAACATTTTAATCCTCTTCAGAATTAATTTAAATTAGGAAGAAGAATTGCAAAGTATAGGAGATCTTGTGAACAACAAGGAGTGGCACTAATACATCATGTGAACTGGACAAAATAATTCATAGCCTGACATGAGATGTTGAAAATGTATAGTAAATTGTTAGACTGGTATTTGAATCAAAAAAACTTACAGCACAAATGGACACATCAGTTAGTTTCTACTGGCTCTCTGAAACTGCCTGGTTCAATACCTTGCTTTCAGTCTACATCTTCTTCATTTGATCCTCAGTCTAATTCTCTTTCCTGACAACTCTGAGTGTAAAGAATTCTGCTCATCTCCCCTCACAATCTTTTGTGAATGTTTTAAAAGAGCATAAGAACAAAAGAAGTAGAAGCAGGAGTAGGCCATCTGGCCCGTTGAGCCTGCTCAGCCATTCAATAAGATCACGGCTAATCTGGCCATGGACTCAGATCCACCTCCCTGCCTTCTCCCCATAACCCTTAATTCACCTACTATGCAAAAATCTATCTAACTGTGTCTTAAATATATTTAATGAGGTAGCCTCTACTGCTTCCCTGGGCAGAGAAATCTACTTATTGACCTGCTGCTGGAGAAGCTTTTAAAGGCACATTCATTATCTCAAAAGCTTCACCTTTTATTCTTTTCTGTTCCAAGGAGACCTTTCAGCTTTTCTAACCTGTTCTCAAATGGAAAGTCCCTCATCGCTTGGAACAGCCTAGTTAATTCCTTCTGTACCCTTTCTAAGGTCTTTGCATCTTTTCTTAAATTTTTGCGCAGGATTGTCTAAAATAATCCAGTTGAGAGATCTATAACGTTCTAGAATGAGAACTTTGCTTTTAAATTCTTTCTTTCTATATACACTCCGAAAGTACCCTTGTGAGATTTAGCCACTGTATCAATTAGTCCCGGCCCTTTTAAGGATTTGTGCATATGGATACTAAGGTACTCTCATGTATGGCATGATTTTGAAAAGTATGCAAATCTAGTACTGTCTTTCCAGATCAACTTCACAATTCTAAATATTTAACACTATCTACTATCCCTCTGCTCTATTTCACCATCTGGCCTATTTCATTCTCATCATTAAATAAAATATTGCCAAGTTCTGTATCATCTGCAAACTTTACAATGCATCTAACTACACCCGTGAATACATCAGACGTTCCTCTCCCTCCATGTGCGTCCTGTACATATTGGGATAACTGACGTCAACATTAATTTTTGTTACACTGCCCTGTTTGGATGCCTACATATTTTTTAAAAAAACACAACAATAGAACATCCCTTAAGTGCAATATATTCAGTTCTAGATCCATACAATATAATTTCTATTTAGAACTAACAACATGCTTAATCTGCCACACACCCTTTTTTGTTACCATAAAAACAGGGATACTAAAAATTCACCTCCAGCCTTATTAGTTACATTAAAGGAACTGACATAGCTACAATTTTCCTGGTCCCTGGAAAATTTTACTGCAGTTATATCACTCGGTCTAAAAATCTCAATTGCTGCTCCTTTTTAATTTTTTTGGTTCTCCTTCTGCCAAATTAAACTCTCCTGAACATTGGTACTGGTATTGGTATTGGTTTATTATTGTCGCTTGTACCAAGGTACAGTGAAAAACTTGTCTTGCATACCGTTCATACAGATCAATTCATTACATAGTACATTGAGGTAGTACAGGGTAAAAACAATTAACAGAACACAGCGTATAGTGTCACAGCTGCAGGGAATGTCACAGCTACAGGGAAGTGCATTGCAGGTAGACAATAAGGTGCAATTGGTAATTAATCTCTCAGGAAACAATTGGTCTATCATAACTGCAGTTTACCTATAATAAGTGGCTTAGAGTTCTTTGATTCATGTATTTCGTCTTGCAACAATTGAAGATCACGTTTGCTAGATTAAAAAAAGACCAGTTTTGCATTTCCAGCCCCATCCTCTCAATTCCAATAGTTGGGACAAATATTTGTTTGTTTAACTTCAATTTTGGATGTTACCATTGTGTTCTTTATCCCTAGATTCTCACAGAGTTTAGATGTTTGTACTAGTTAGTGTGTAATCAAATACCAACTTACAGCAAGTAAGCTGATCCAGTATTATACATTATTTCCAGATATCTCTGTTACAAACCGAGGGAAGATTTTCTCACTGCACTTTGAGTACAAAATTGTAACCTATTAATATGGAATTAGTTGCAACTTTTATTCCACAAAAATTTTAGAAATGAATGCAATTGAAAACTATATTTCTCAGTTCATTGTGAACATCATCGCACATGTGAATAGTTGTTAAGCAGTTTTGTAATATATAAAATTTCTACCCAACTTGTTCCTTTAATTAATTCTGGGGCCTGTAGTTTCAGTTATCTTACTTTTACTTAATACCTTTATGAAATTAAAAATCTCAGCTGCAGATGAAATGTTGTGTTACACTTTAGCTCTTTGCATCATCCATGAAGAGGAATGAAATCAGAGCGGGGCAAGATTTTCTCAACAAACTTCAATGGTGCAGGTGCAGGTGCAGTTCCTTATACACTATACAACTCTAACTGTGGATAAAAATGGGGTAAAGATATCACCCTTGTCAGCATGTGCTAAACTGATGATGCAATAGTATATGTGCACTGTACTCTGGTTTTCAAAATGTGGTTCCATCGACATCAGTGGGGCTGAATTTCAGAAATGGAGTACAATACATAACAGCTACTACATTGCAGATTATCACATTTGCTCAAGGGCAAATTTCTACAATTGCAAATCTTCCTTAGAGTTGAGATAATCTAGAGATTTTGAGTCAATTGGTCCTGGCAGAGGGTGAATGGAGCATCAGCAAATCAATGACTGGTACTAATCATGGTGTTGATGATTCCATCCATCACTTTACCGATGACTTAGGTTAATACACAAGGAAGGCATGCCAGCTTCTTTACTTTCTTAGAAGTTTAAGGAGGTTCGGCATGTCACCAAACACTCTAACTTTTACAGATGTACTCTTGAAAGTGTCCTGACTGGTTACATTATGGTCTGGTACAGCAATTCGAATGCACTGGAATGCAAGAAGCTGTAGAAAGTAATGGACTCAGCTCAATACATCATTGGCACATCCCTCCCCATCATCGGTAGTATCAACATGAGGCACTGCCTCAAGAGGACAACATATATCATCAAAGATCCCCACCATTCAGGCTATGCCATCTTCTCACAGCTACCACTGGGCAGGAGGTACAGTAGACTGAATTCCCACACCACCAGGTTCACAAACAGCTTCCCTTCAACCATTCAGTTCTTGAACCAACCTGCACAACCCTAATCACTACCTCAGTATAGCAACACTATGACCACCTTGACCACTTTGCACTACAATGGAATTTGTTTTCTTTGTTCTAATTGTGTTCTTTCTCATGTAATTTTAGTATAATTTGTTTAATTTATGTTTTCCTTGAATATTTTATATATCTGATATTATGTGCCTGTGATGCTGCTGCAAGTAAGTTTTTCATTGCACCTACACATACGTGTACTTGTGCATATGACAATAAACTCAACTTTGACTTTGCTGGATTAGATTTGTTCTGACTTCTGTGGAGACAAGAAATTTAGTCAATTTCCAACCTTATCACTTTGAAGTCAGTGTGTTAGATTTATGGCTTATCTCAATCTTGCTTAGCAAACAAGACAACCTTTGTTGTGAAATCTTATTTTCAGTATGTGTGATTCTGATCTTCAGCATGATCTTCCACAGAGCCTCATGATCCATAGTTAATCATTTGACACAATAGTGTTAGAAGGTTAAGGAGAGTGCCAGGTCAAATCACTACAGATAATGGTGATATAAATGTCTACTGCTGTTGATGGTTCGTATGCCTCTTGAATACCCAAGTCTGAGCTGCTGGATAGGTTTGTTTTTGGCAGGTCGGTAGTATCAAGGACTTTTGGTCTCTGCATGGAGTGCATAGTATTCGTGCTATCATCGACAAGTGCATGTTGCCAGAAAGTCATTCTCAGTAATGGACAGAAAACCACACATTAAAACACAGATTTTGGAAAGGTAATGTTATAAAGGTTATTATATTTTCATTTTTGTGTAATGTGGAGTACCATGAGTGGTTCTCCCAATGACACCATATGACTGTAGGCAGCTGCCAGCTTTGCCCTGGCCTCTGCATTTCCTCCATATAATAGAGCTTGCAATGCTCCTGAGTATAGTAAGTATGCCTAATCTTGTTCCTCTTGTTCCTCATTTTCCTGTTAGTAGAAATAGTCTTTTATTGATTTCCCGCAATATTATTCCAAGTTTTCTCTTACTTGGCTGCAAGTTCTTTCATACTGTTTGCACTCACCATGTGACTGATGCTGCTTCTCCTGACTCTGCTGGAGATCTCATCCCCCACACTGACCACACACTGTTCTTTTTTCCTTGTCCTACCAAAATGGTAATCCTTTCCCATCACTGCAGTATCTTTCCCAAACCTATCTGTATTTCCTAGACACTCTCTTCCCTTGTTTTCCTTTACCAGTGTCTGACCCCACCTGGCCATCTGATCTCTGTATCCTTGGAAGCCCCATCCTCCAACTCCAGTTTCCATAACTCTAACTACTATTCCTTTTGCTCTCTTCTTTCTCTGCCTGACCAAAGCCCCAACTTCCTAATTCCCCACCTAGCAATTAGTTCCAATCTGTCTCTATGTGCTCTACCACACACCTTGCACCTGCTTCACCTTAAGTTTCTCATGTCAATATGGCTCTCACTGTGGTCTCAGTTCCCGACAGAATCAGGAAATATAGTGAGAGAAAATACCTAATTCCACACTGTGATCAGAACCTGTAGGTTATTAACAGTGCATATTGAAATGGCAACGGAAGGATGAGTCATAATGAATTTAAAACTTGCTTTGCAGGTAAGGAATTTTGTTTTTGAGACTTGAGCAGAGACGAGGAGCCAGAGTTTAAAATTTGTTTTGCAGGTACTAAAGGGAGGTAGGCTCTAGTGGAGTGGCACTTTGGAGTAGCTCTGTTTGACCTAAAAGTGCGATGTTTGAGGTCAAACTGTTGAGGCTTTGGTAGTGAGGCTTCAGCAAAGAAGCTGAGCAAAGCTAAGAGTCAAAGTAAGCACAGATAAGGTTTCTCAACCTTAATCTCTGTACACAGAGCATCAGGGTGGCACTTAGGGCAGTGATATGCTCGTCCTGCAGGGTTTGGGAGATCAGGGAGACTTCCAGTGTCACTGAAGACTACACCTCTAGGAAGTGTGTCCAGCTGCAGCTCCCAGCTGACCACATTAAGGAGCTGGAGCTGGACGCACTTAAGATAATCCGGGATGCTGAGAGCATCATAGACAAGAGTTTTAGTGAGGTGGTCACATCTAAATTGCAGGCTGCAGTTAGTTGGGTGACCACCAGGAAAGGTAGAAGGGGTAGACAAATAGTGCAGGATTCGCCTGTGGCCATTCTCCTTGAAAACATGTATACTGTTTTGGATACTGTCGGAGGGGGAGGGAAATGAGCATTCAGGAGAAAGCAAGAACAGCAGCCAGGTCTGTGGCACCAGGACTGGCTCTGAGGCTCAGCAGGGCTGACAGGACAATAGTGATAGAAGACTTGATAGTTAGGGGGGTAGACAGGAGATACTGTCGCCACAAAAGGGACTCCAGGTTGGTGTGTTGCCTCCCAGGTGCCAGGGTCGAGGATGTCTCTGAGCAGTTGCAGAACATTCTCAAGGGGGAGGATGAGCAGCCAGAAGTCATTGTGCATGCTGGCGCAATGACTTAGGTAGAAAAACGGGATGGGGTCCTGCAGAGTGAAAATAGGGAGATAGGAAAGAGGTTAGAAAGCAGGACCTTAAGGATAATAATCTCTGGATTATTCCCTGTGCCACGTGGAAGTGAGTGTAAGAATAGGAGTATATGGTAGATGAATGCATGGCTGAAGATTTGATGCAGAGGTTAGTATTTCAGATTTTTTGACCAATGGGATGTCTTATGGCACAGAGATGCCCTTTACAAGAGGAACTGGAGGGGGACCATTATCCTGGTGGGCAGATTTGCTAGTGCTACTGGGGAGGGTTTAAACTGGATTGGCAGGGGGGAGGGATCAAAATCAGAAGTGAGACAGATGGGAGGCTGGAAGGTCAATAGACAAGACAAGCAGCAGCATGGCGGGCAGCAAGGAAAGACAGTTGGATTAAATTGCAATTATTTCAAAGCAAGAGGCCTGACAGGTAAGGCAGGTGAACTCAGGGCATGAATAGTTACGTTGGACTAGGATATTGGAAGCATTACAGAAATATGGCTAAGGGAGGGACAGGACTGGCAGCTAAATGCTCTGGGGTACAGGTGCTTTAGGTGGGATAGAGGTGGAGGAAAGAGAGGAGGGGGAGTTGCATTTCTGATTAAGGAGAATGTCACGGTTGTAGTCAGAGATGAAATTACCGAAGGATCATCCAGTGAGGCTTTATGGGTGGAGCTGAGAAATAAGAAAGGGATGATCACATTGTTGGAATTGTACTATAGGCCCTCTAACAGTCAATGGGAATTAGAGGAATAAATATGTAGGGAAATTGCTGGGGGGGGGGTGGTGGTGCAAGAATAATGGGGTTGTCATAGTAAAGGATTTTAACTTTCCTAATATAGACTGGGACTGCCATAGTGCTTTTGGCCTGCTGGCCTTCATCAGTCAGGGCACTGATTATAGAAATTGGGATGTTATGTTGCGCAGTTGTACGAAATGTTGGTGAGGCTGTATTTGGAATATTATGCTCAGGATTGGTGACCCTGCTATTGGAAAGATGTCATTAAGCTGGAAAGAGTGCAGAGAAGATTTATGAGGATGTTGCCAGACTCCAAAATTTGCTCTGGTGGTAATTATTTGCTGGTGTCTAACAAAATAATTTAAAGAAAAATAGCAACCATATTTGGTGAAAGTATTCATATTACTCCAAGTCTTGTGGAATATCCGAGAAGGAGCAAAGCCAAATTGAATGAAGTGTCCATGGAAGAAGAAAGTTCACAGCAGCTGACCTGCAAGAGACAACAGCCAAACCATAAAACGACTATTTGCAGAAGAATATAAACAACTAATTTTAAAAATGATTTAGCACTTGGTTAATACTTCATCTAAATCTCTTATTCTTGTTGTTCTTTTTTGGAGCATTTCTGGTGGGTCACTGTTCCTTTCCAAGTATGTTGCCCAAAGCCAACAAGTAGACGGGCAGAGAATGGAGGGATGTAGCCCACGTCGACAGATAGGTTTAGTTTAAACTGACACTGGGGTCAGCACAGACGTTGTGGGTTGAATGACATGTTCCTGTGCTGTTCTATTCTATGTAAATAAAGATGAAAAGATCTGGGAGTAGAAACGAAGCAATGTTTCTGAATGCATAGAGGGTGAGGTGGGGAGGCGGAGATAAAGCTGACCAATAATCTCAGTGGTGGAACTGGAAACTGATATAATCGTCCTATTTTCACAACTCGTAGTCCATCTGGTGGAACAGGGGTTACTTCCGAACACCGGGCAGAAGTGATTTCGGAACCGAGGTGGATTTGCACTGCGGATATTAACCGTAGATCAGTGAGTACAATCGTATGCAATTGTATGCTTGCAAGAGTAAACTGCACCATTTAACTCGTTTAACTATTTACTATGGGAAATAAGTTACAAACAATCCAGTTGTTCTGACTTCTATACTGTTTGAACAAGTGTATTTTGCGACACTGTTGCCGAAGAGGCAATCCGCAATTTAATTTCAACATCACTTTGTAATATCATGAGAGATGGATAGGGGAGGAATTTATGTTTTAACTTTAACCGTGCACCAACTGATTAGAAGAAGTGTAACTCTTCGCTTTATGTGAACCAGTCTTTGTAATTCTTTAAAATGTCCCAATTTGCGTCCCACTGGAGGATTTATCTTCCTACCAGCAATAGCCGTGAACCCGGAAAAGGGCTCGCTCCCCGTAATTCATTCTCCAGCCCTGTCGGGGTATGCTAGTGATCCGACAGCTGATTCCATTTTCCTTCAAACCCCTCCCTTTCTGCAATATTTCAATTTCAAAATCTGATTCTACTATTCCCGTTTTGCAAACTCAATCCCCTGGCAATGTTATGATCTATGCTACGAAGGCAAATTGGTAAAATTTAGATTAATTACCGCTTGTCCCCACCTGGTCTGGTCATCTGAATCAGAGCACAACACCACTGATCCGCGAATCAACAGACAACTGCAGGTGCTGGAAATCCTCAGCAGGTCAAACTGTCTGTGGCGACAAAAAGAGCCAACCATTCAGTTCTGACCTGAAACATTGGGTCTGTTTCTGACCCACAGTTGCGCCCTGACCTGCTGATTGTTTCTGGTGTGGTTTGCTTTCACCTTTATTGCTCCGAGTGTAGGATTCGGTCTTAAAGAAGGCTGTACCTAACCTTTCTCACCTGGTTCTTTTTTCTAAGTTCAATGATCTGTCAATCTAGAGGTTTGTGGGCGCGGCTACACGTTCTTTCCTGACAAAAAAAAACATTTTTTTCCTGCACGGCAGGCAAAATGATGGAGAAGGTCATCAGTTGCATTTCAATATCTTTCCCGCTCTTGCCCTGGTTGCATTCGCCTGGTGAGCCTTCGGATATCTGGGGCAACAATTATTTATTTGTGCTCGGGAACTGATCTGGCGCTATGGAGAGAGAGATTCGTATTGTCTATTTTTAACTAATATATACAAGAAAGCATTTTGTTGCTTCTGTCATCTTGCCTTTACTTCTGCAGCCGTCTGCATGATTAAATATCTAAAATTGTACTAAAGAATGGTTTGCTACCCGTACGTAAAGAATTTACATTCAACTGCAATGAGCTTCTAAGGCTTCTATGCGCACTGACCCTTGTGTAATTGTTTATTCCAAACAATTTAATTCACCTCCTCAATGAATCGTAATAGTTTCCTTACATATAATAGCCGGCAAAATAGATTGCGAAATTTTCTGTCAGGAAGTACAGTGAAAATGCAACCTGAGGCCTGAGTATTGTTTATCTGAGTTTAATCTTACAATGATAACAGGGGCAATTTAAATTCAAGAAACTATATCAGGAATTTAAAAACAAAATGCTGATTGTGAAATTGCAGGATCATTGCTAAAAACAATCATGTAGTTCACTAATGCCCTTCAGTTAAGGAACTGCCATCCCTGCGTGATCTGGCTTGTAACATGAGTCTATATCCACTTCTTGACTCTTAAATGCCCCCTCACTTCAGGAGTGATTAAAAATGGATAAACTGAACTTTTTTTGAAAGCCGAAGTGTAGAGTCTAAGCTTTTCCTTTGGGGTAGTTAAACAATAAATGTAGGACTTGAATTTTAAGTTTCAATGTAATTTTTTTTTAAAAAAAGGGAGAAGCATACCCAGGCCTATCTGGAAAATATTTTCACCAACAAAATAAATGTCAAGCACACAGAATTTACATTTTCATTCATTTGGTTCAAGAGTGCCTTGTATAGCTTTAAAAAGGTACTCGTATAGCTACTGACCAAATCCATCTGTTTGTGAGATGTACTAGTGGGTGGTTTAAAAAAAACAGAAGTGCTGATGGTGACATGAAAGAACAAAAGACATTTGTGATTATATGAAAGAAAATGAAAACTTTGTCAAAAATTTAGGGTATAGATCAAAAACAAATGCATCCCTTGCATGGATTTTTTTTAATGAACAAAATATCATATTTTCGCCAAACACTAATGAAGACTGAAGAAACACCTCCAAATTGAACCAAAAGTAAAATTCAACCCCTAATTCTTTTGCTGTAAGAGTCAGAGCATAAATTCTGAGATATTCCACATGATTGTTTTGATTCATGTGAAGAGCATTAATGAACCATTTCTGCATTACTCAGCTGAGACCTGACATTGAGGTTTGGTATAATGTCTATGTAATACTTGCTTCTGTACTCTGCCTTTATTGTAGAAAGCCAAGTATCCATTTTTTTTTTGTTAACAGCCTCTTTGGTTTGTCGTGCCGTCTTCTCAGTTTTGTGCATGTACGTCACGTGGCTCTCTATTCCTGAGCCTGTTTTTGTAATTCTGACATTTATAAACAGATTGTATCCATGATAGCTCTGAGTAGAATTGGCTGGGTCAAATTAAAATTCTTGTTTAGGATTGCAGTACAGTGCTGATGAGTACTGTCTGTCTGCTGATAAGTTGTCACCTATGGTCTTGTCTGCCCTGTCAAATGTACACAACGATACCATAACACTACAAGTATAAGTAATGAAGTTCACTGGGCCTTGGTAAATATTCTAAAACCAATGCCAATTCTCATTATTGTTTTGTGGAATCTTGTATTGCAAAGACATACAGGTAGGTTAATTTGGGTTTAAAATGGGCCGACGTGAACTCATTGGGCCAGAAGGGCCTGTTACCACGCTGTAAACAAACTGAATATAAAGTAAAATAAGATCTGCATTTTTAAAAAATATTTTGTGGTGTACATTTCATACTACTACTTTGAGCTATGGTTTCCAATAATCCTGCACCTTGAGCATATTTAAACCACAGTAAGCCAAATCAAACTGACTGGCAGCCAAGGGTTTAAGGAATCTTCATCTGTTAGTCTTTCACAGCTTGGCTCATTTTAGACTTGCTTCGATATTTGACCAAAGTCTCACATGGACCTGGAATTTGAATATTGGCACATCCTTTTTCCAAAAATATACTTTATTCATAAAATATACAATAATACATTTAGGAAATGTAATTATTTTCACTCATTGTGCCAATCGATACAAAACATTCATTTATAAACTGTTACCATCGCTAATGTTTCGTGCCCAAACATTGCATTGTTTAAGAGGCTGTTACGCAGGTCTGGCCCTCAGTGTTCAGACTTAAGACTGTGGTCTTTAACATAAGAGCATAAGAAATAGGAGCAGGAGTAGGCCATCTGGCCCATCAAGCCTGCTCTGCCATTCAATAAAATCATGGCTGATCTGGCCGTGGACTCGGCTCCACCTACTTGCCTTTTCCCTATAACCCTTAATTCCCCTACTGTGCAAAAATCCATCTAACTGTGTCTTAAATATATTTAATGAGGTAGTCTCTACTGCTTCCCTAGGCAGAGAATTTCACAGATTCACTGCTTTCTGGGAAAAGCAGTTCCTCCTCATCTCCGTCCTAAATCTATTCCCCCGAAACTTGAGGCTATATCCTCTAGTTCTAGTCTCGCCTACCAGTGGAAACAACATTCCTGCCTCTATCTTATTTATCCCTTTCATAATTTTATATGTTTCTATAAGATACCCTCTCATTCTTCTGGATATAGTCCCAGGCGACTTAATCTTTCCTCATAGGCTAAGCCCCTCATCTCCAGAATCAATCCAGTGAACCTCCTCTGCACCACCTCCAAAGTCAGTATATCTTTTCTCAAGTAAGGAGACCAGAACTGCATGCAGTACTCCAGGTAGGCCCTCACCTGTTCCCTGTACAGTTGCAGCATGATCTCTGTGCTCTTAAATTCAGTCTCCCTAGCAATGAAGGCCAACATTTGCCACCTTGATAACCTGTTGCACCGGTAAACCAACCTTTTGCAATTCATGCAAAAGCACTCCCCAAGTCCCTGTGCACAATGGAATGCTGCAGTCATGCTGGTCCTCAAAGAACTCCAGTAAGTTTGTCAAATGGGACCGACCCCTCCTGAATCCATGCTGTGTCTGCCTGATAGAACCACTTCTATCCAGATGTCTTGCTATTTCTTCCTTAATGAGAGTTTCGAGCATTTTGCCTACAGACGTGAAGCTAACTGGCCTATAGTTATCTGCCTTTTGCATACATCCTTTTTTTTAAACAGTAACATAAACATTCACTGTCTTTCAATCCGCTGGACCTGCCCAGAGAATTTTGATAAATTATCACAAATTCCTCTGCTATAACTTCTGCCATTTCTTTCAGTACCCTGGGATGCACTCCATCAGGACCAGGGGACTTGTCTATTTTTAGGCCCACTGGTTTGCTCAGCACTACCTCTATAGTGACAGCAATTGTATCGAGGTGCTCACCTCCCATCACATCCATAAGATCTCTCTTTGGCATATTAGCCTTTCCCATGGAGTCTTTGCAATGGCTGCACCAAGTTTCAGTGCATCCTTCAGCATTTTCTCCTTTACCTTGAAATGTGTCACTCTGCAGCATTCGCATGTGGACATCTCCTAGCACTGGAAGACCGAGAAGTTTCAGGCAGACCAAAGTGTATTTTTAACCAGTTAATCTTTCAGCAACATCAATGTTTGTCTCAGTGTTTCCCTGGAAGCAGAGCACAGATTTCCTGTTTTAACAGCTGCTTAGGACAAACCTCGACTAAGGCTTTTCTATACTTTCTTGCCTGACTTTGACTGTTAAAGCAAAACGGCATAAATTTAGGGCTTGAACCCATAGCTCACAAGGAGGTGGATGACCATCTCAGCAGCACCACAGCCACCTCAAGGGCATCATGCAGTAAGATTGAGACTCCAGCTGTGCCTTAAAGATTTGACTCTCCACTATCAAGCAAGGTCTTATTCTTGTTTTAAGGTTCTGGCAATAAAGAATTCTGCAAATGAATATGACAGTCTGCTCAGCGCAATGCTGTCTTAACTATCAATATTAACTATCTTCTCTTGCTGGGCCTGACTGACAAATAGATTATGGCCTCACCCTGAGCCAGGTGGACTCTGAGAGCACCTTGGTGTCCTGATAACCAGATTCTTGCTCTCCATTGAGAGGGATTGCTGCTCCCACATTCCTAACTTTTGTTTTAGCTTGGCTGTTTGCACCAGCCAATTCTTGCCGCACACCCCAGCTTCTCTGAACCAGATTCCCATAATCTTCAGCAACGCACAAGGTTCTAGAGGAACTCAGTGGGTCAGGCAGCATCTATGGAGGGAAATGGATTGTCGATGTTTCAGGTTGAGACCCTTCATCTGGACCGAAAAATTAGAGGGGAGATAGCTAGCATGAAATGGTGGAGAGAGGGGTGGTGCAAGAACTGATAGGTGATAGTGGATCCAGGTTGGTGGGGAGGGGGTGATAGGCAGATGAGAGAAGGAGGAGAGTAGGAACGATATCAGAAGCTGGGAGGTGATAGAAAGAAACACAAATTGAAAGGTGTCAGGGCACTTTTGTAAGGGGGGAGGGGATAAAATAACAGAGACAAAAGCAGAATTAAGATGGTAACCAATCAGGAAAAAACTGTTTCCCTACAAGAAAAATCTTGGGTTGATTTGATTTGATAGCTTCTAAGACTTATGAAGTGGTTTTGTAATGTAGATGGAAAGATGCTTCCACTTGTGGAAAAGGTTAAATGAGCAGCAATTGATATAATATGGTTGTTAATAATGAATTGTAGAATTTGGGAGAAACTTTCTTTGGAGAGTGTGTGGAATGTGACATTTACTACCACAGGGAAGCAACTAGTTTAGAGTGCCACTTAAGCAATTGCTAATAAAGCAGAACAGATTAGAAAATATTTCTGGCTTTGGTAGACAATTGAGAGAAAGCTCTTGTGAACCTGTTTATCAAGTTAAGTATCATTTGATCGGCATCAAATGCCATGTGATTTAAAATCTTAAACATTAAGCTAGAGTTGGCGGTGCTGCCTTGGATGTTGCATAGTTCATGAGCCTGTTTGTAATCTGAAACTGGTAAACACCTTTTTCAAGTGAGGCTAAGCTGATAGCTCTAATAAGGACTCTAATCAATTTTTTAAATAATTTTTTGCAGTATGGGCTTTGTTGGCAAAACCATTGTTTATTGTCCTTTCACAATTGTTCTTGAATGATTGTAAGGCATTGCTTGAACCACAATGTGGTGAAGATATTTAAGCAATGTTGCTGGGTAGAGTGGTCCAGAATTTAAACCCAATAATGAAGAAATGAAAATGTATTTCCAAATGAGGGTGGTATGTTACAAGGAGGCCAATTAGGATTGATGGCATTCCCATCACTCTGCTGCATTTAACCATCTAGGTGAAAGAGGACTGGCATTCAAATGTTGTAACTGACTAGTGTAGCAGTTAGCATAACGCTATTAGCACTAGTGACCTGGGTTCAATTCCGGCCGCAAAATGTTGTAACTGACTAGTGTAGCAGTTAGCATAACGCTATTACAGCACCAGTGACCTGGGTTCAATTCCGGCCGCTGTCTGTAAGGAGTTTGTACAGTCTCCCTGTGTCTGCATGGGTTTGCTCTGGTTTCCTCTCACGTTCCAAAGACAGTACAGGTCAGGAAGTTGTGGGCATGCTATATTGGCACCAGAAGTGTGATGATATTTGCAGGCTGCGCCCAGAACACTCTATGCGAAAAGATATAAGCTATCTTAAGAAATATACATTATCTCAACTGAGTCACACCGAAGCTGTAACTGGGAGATATAGAAGGTCTTTATTTTCCACAGCAGATCTGCAGAGAATCTTAAAAACCTCTGTTCACACAATGTTTTATATTTTTTTAAACACAAAGACAAGAATCGAGTTACTACAGTTTCAATGGCTATAATTACCTACTTAACTTTAACATTTTGAATGGTCACTTTGCAGAATTACATCTTTACTATGGTAGCACATCCTAACTAGCAGGACCACTTTGAATATTCAATTCTAATAGCTGGTCTGAAAGCCTCTGAGCACAAAACTCCAGACACCCAAAGTATACCTCTTTTGTTACAGTGTAGAGGGATGGACCCTGAATATGCAACTAGCCAGAATATTAAGTGACAAAACAGAACTGTCATGAACTGTGCAGTCTTGTGGTGGCAGGGATACACCTTTAACGATGAGTTAATATAGGAGATAGCAACTTAATGCCTTCCCTGATCTCGTCTTGAAGTTTTCAATGAGAACCAGTTAACGTGAACATTCATCTATTGTGTTTGCCTGCATAGTTTCAATAGGACAGAATCAGAATGTCCCACACCCAATGATTAGTTTCGATAGCCTTAACGTATCAATTGAAGTTAAGTTATGAACAGGTTTCATTTCCTGAAGATTGGTCCTGCAGTTTTTCATGTCCTCATTTTAATTAATATCTGCTATTCATAATTTCATAACTCCAGAATAATCCCTAACTGGGGGTGCGCTCAGAGTTTGGTGATTTGAGCCATGCATTATATACAGTAGATGGCACACTTGGCAACCTCTTCACAGTGGAGATGTGAGTGGATGTTTACAGTGGTGAATAGGATACCATTCAAGCAAGTTGCTTTGTCCTGGTTAGTGCCAACCTTCTAATATGTTGTTAGAGTTAAGAAATAGAAATGTGAGTTACCTATTTGGCTACTTGTTCAAACAAGTGCAAAGTATTCCATCACAGTTCTGATCCGTGGCTTAATGATGGAAGAAGGTCCACCCAGCCAGGATGGTGGATGATTTGGTGATGGCAATGTCAAGGTTAAGTGATCAACACTAAGACAAAGGAGTAACTGATTGGACTAACAGCAGAATTCTGGGATATTGTTCCAGAAATGAATTCAAATCACACCATGGCAACTAGGGAACTTGAAATGTATTTAATTACTTAAGTTTGAGTTTTTTAAAATAGCCAGACGCTAATTGTATTTATGAAACTAATGGACCATCATTTAAAATACATTACTGATGTCCTTCAGCTGTCATCCTTGCCTTCAATTTGCTTGACTCTTAACTATCTCCTCGGTTCAGAGACAATTATGATTGGCAATGGTAGAATTTTATTGCCCAATCTTATGAATTTTTAAAAATCCTGGTACTTGCCAGTTCTCAAACCAGGCCTGAATTTGTCCAGAATTTCCTGCATGTGATTGCCAACATTGTGGAACACTGATTCTTCCAAAGAGAAGTAGATGGTAAAATAAAAGGTGTTTCATTGTCATATTTGACCTGGGGCCTTGAAACTTTGTGGGAACATTCAATGTTCAGGACACCAAAAAGCTATTCCCTCCTAAAGTGTGGACAGCATCTGGGACCTCTTTGTTTGTCCTGTGATGTGTCCTGGGATTGTGAAGAAGGAATCAGGGAAAACTGATTGTAAGTTTGATTTTGTGTTGTTCTTGTGGGACAGTTCCTCAGTTTGGGTCAAGACAAGGTTATTGTAGAGGATAGGTGCATGTCTTGCTGTGTCAGAATCTGTGGCTGAGAGTTTTAACGTAGTGTTTGATTTAACTTTAATGACTTGCTAGGGCACTTAAAAGAGTCATGCACAAATGAGCCTGTAGGCCAGAGAGTGCAAGGATAGGAGCTCCAAGTATGGCCTCCTCTACAATGGTAAGACCCAAACACAGACTAGGTTTCGCAGAAAACGTGCGCTCTGTCTTTAACTGCGACCTATATCTTCCCATTGCCAGTCACTTCAACTCCCCCTCCCACTCCATCACTGATATGTCAATCCTCGGCCTCTCTCCACTGCCAGGAGAATTCCAAGCGCAAACTGAAGGAACAGCACCTCATTTTCTGTCTTGGAACCTTGCAGCCTAATGGCATGAACATTACATTCTCCCACTTTAGGTAATCCCCACCCCCCCCCTCCCCCACAAAACACCACCCCCCCCCACCATCTCAACACGATGCTTCTTCTCTTCTTCCCTTTCCTAGCCCTTTTTATCCCTGTCTCTCTTCCTTACCTTTTACCCATCACCCAGTGGATCTGCTCTCCACTCCCCTTGCATCTACATATCACCTCCCTGTGCCCCACCCCGCCTCCCCCTCTTTTTGTCCACCTATCACTGTTCTGCTTTTCCTTCCTATATATTGGGCTTCCCCTTTTCCTATCTTCAGTCCCTGAAGAAGGGTCCTGACCTGAAACATTGACCGCCTGCTTTTCTCCACAGATGCTGCCTGGCCTGCTGAGTTCCTCCAGCATCATCATGTTTTTCATCTAGATTCCAGCATCTGCAGTCCTTTGTTTCTTAAGGATAGGAGCTCTCCTTCTCTGAAGATGAGCTCTCCTTCCCTAACATGAAAGACAGTGGTGGTGCAATTACATTGACCCTTGCTTGAGAGGATATTTTGCATTATGGGCTTTCTTACAAAATGCACAACAAAGCCAAATGCTAGACAATGTAGGCTCAAGAGATACAGCATTTGTGGCATTGCACAATCATGTTACTGTGAGTTACTACAATGTTTTCTGTACAATGATTCCAGTTAAACCCATATAGAATGGAACCAAATAATCATAGTGTTTCTAATTAATATCCTAGCATTTGTGCAGCTACAGTCTAACTTACAAAATGGTGTTCCCACACATTGGGGAAAATTCTGGGTGTTGTATTTAAACTTAGGAACATTTTATAAGCAATATTCATAAACCATTCCTACACTTTCTGTCAATAAGCCTAAAGTGTAGCATGTGTCACAAATTGTATGAAGATCTGAAGTTGTGTTTGAAAAGAATTCACCTGTTTGTTAAGGAGAAGAAAATTGGGCTTGAATGCATGCACTAATGTGTGTATTTTTTTCTCTGCAATTTCCAGGTTAATTCACTACACGCTACAGTTACATTGAGTTAGCACAGAGTACATTGAGGTAGTACAGGTAAAAACAATAACACTACAGAGTAAAGTGTCACAGCTACAGAGAAAGTGCAGTGCAATAAGGTGCGAGGTCACAACAAGGTAGATCGTGAGGTCAGAGTCCATCTCATCGTATAAGGGAACTGTTCAATAGTCTTATGACAGTGGGGTAGAAGCTGTCCTTAAGCCTGGTGGTATGTGCCCTCAGGCTCCTGTATCTCCCTGATGGAAGAGGAGAGAAGAGAGAATGACCCTGGTGGGTGGGGTCTTTGATTATGCTCGCTGCTTCGCCAAGGCAGCGAGAGGTAAAGAGAGTCCAAGGAGGAGAGGCTGGTGTCTGTGATGTGCTGGGCTGTGTGCACAACTCCTGCAGTTTCTTGTGGTCCTAGGCAGAGCAGTTGCCATACCAAGCCATGATGCATCCAGATAGGATGCTTTCTATCGTGCATCGATATAAATTGGTGAGTGTCAAAGGGGACATACTGAATTTCTTTAGCCTCCTGAGGAAGTAGAGGCGTTGGTGAGCTTTCTTGGCTGTGGCATCTATGTGATTTGACCAGGACAGGCTGTTGGTGATGTTCACTCCCAGGAACTTGAAGCTCTCAACCCTCTCAACCTCAGCACCATTGATGTAGACAGGTGCATGTACACCACCCCCTTCCCTGAAGACAATGACCAGCTCTTTTGTTTTGTTGATATTGAGGGAAAGGTTGTTGTCATTACACCATTCTACTAAGCTCTCTATGTCTTTCCTATACCCTGACTCATCGTCCTTTGAGATAAGGAGCTGGTGCAGGAAGGAGGGCTTCCGATTATGGATCATTGGGCTCTCTTCCAGGGCAGGTGGGACCTGTACAAACAAGACGGTTTGCATCTGAACTGGAGGGGCACCAATATCCTCACCAGGAGGTTTGCTAGTGCTATTCGGGAATGGAAGGGGAATGGGAACCACATCAGCAGGGCAACAGGCGGTAGGGTTGAGGGCAAGAAAGATGATATGACAAGTAAGACAGAAAGGAAGGACAGCAAGGAACAGGCTAATAAACACGGTGGGACTGATGGGCTGAAATGTGTTTATTTCATGCTGTGGGTAAGGAGGATGAATTTAGAGCCTGGATCAGTACATGGGATTATGATGTTGTTGCCATTACAAAGACCTGGTTGCATGAGGGACAGGACTGGCAGCTCAATGTTCCTGGGGTTTGTTGTTTTAGACATGATAGGGGGGGTTAAGGAGAAGGAGAGGTTGCACTACTACTGGAGGGCTCATCCACAAAGGCAATTTGGTGGCACTCAGAAAAGAGAGAGGTGCAATTACGCTGATGCGATTATACTATATGCTCCCAATAGCCACCGAGAGTTGGAGGAACAGATATGTAGGCAGATTATGGAAAGGTGCAGAAACAATGGGGTTGTCATAGTAGGGGACTTTAACACCCCCAGTATTGATTGAAGCTTCCCTAATACAAGAAGCTTAGATGGGGTGGAATTTCTTCAGTGCATCCAAGCAGGGTTCTTGAAACAGTATGTGGATAGTCCAACTGGAGGAGAGACCATCCTGGACCCAGCTTTGGAAAGGAGCTAGGCCAGGTGACAGACCTGATAGTGGGTGAATATTTTGGGAACGATGACCACAACTCATTATGTGTTAAGATAGTTATGAGTAAGGATAAAATTGGATCTTGCAGGAAGGTACTAAATTGGAGGGGGGGGGGGGGGGGGGGGGGATGGAGGGAAAGTCATGACAGGATAAGACAGGAGCTAAGGGGCATTGATTGGGAGCAGCTGTTCTCAGACAAGTCCACGTCTGATGTTTGGGAGTTGTTTAAAGACCAGCTGAGCAGAGACAAGGATGGTAAAGGGAACCTTGGATGACCCAAGAGGTCCTAAGTTTAGTCAGGAAGGAAAAAGAAGCATAAGTAAGTTTAGGAAGCTAAAAATCAAACTGGGCCCTTGTGGAATATAAAGATAGCAGGGAAGTACTCACACAGGCAATTAGGAAGGCCAGAAGGGGTCATGAAATGTCCTTGATGAGCAGGGTCAAGGATAATCCCAAGGAATTTTATACTTGCATTAAGAAAAACTTGATGGTCCACTCAAGGATAAGAGAGGAAATTTGTGCTTGGAGTCAGAGGAAGTGGCTGAGGTACTAAATGAGTACTTTGCATCGGTATTTACCGAGGAGAAGATATTGGAGGATGGTGAAAACAGTGGGGCATGCTAATGTACTGGGACATTTTTGAGAGTGAGGAGGAGGTAGTGCTGGGTCTTCTGAAAAGTGCTGAAGTTGATAAGTCCCCAGGGCCTGATGGCATATATCCCCTAATATAGAAAGAAACAAGTGAGGAGATTGCTGGGGCTTTGACAAGGACCTTTGTGTCCTCACTAGCAACATGCAAGGTCCCGAAGGAATGGAGAGTAGCAAATATTGTTCCTTTGTTCAAGAAGGGAAATGGAGATAATCTGGCTAATTATAGGCCAGGGAACCTCACTTCAGTGGTAAGGAAGCTATTGGAGATGCTTAGAGATAGGATTTATACATATCTGGAAAGGCATGGCCTGCTCAGGGACAGTCAGCATGGCTTTGTGTTGGGCAGGTCATGCCTTACAAACTTGATCGAGTTTTTTGAGAAGGTGACAAAGGAGCTTGATGAAGGCAAAGCAGTGGACGTTACCTACATGGACTTCAGTAAGGCATTTGATAAGGTCCCTCATGGTAGTTTGATTCAGAACATAAAGATGCATAGGATCCAGGGTGAATTGCAAGTTTGGATTCAGAACGGGCTTGCCATAGAAGACGGGTTGGAAGACTGTTATTCTAGCTGGAGATCTAGAACTGTTTGTCCACCTTGGCTTAGCTGAAACCAGATTACATGCTAATTTATTTATTTTTCTTTTGCAGTAATTTTCAACTGTATTATTTCTTCACTTAACATTGCTTGAGTTTATTTTATCTTTTGCCTTGGATGATCATTTAAGTGACATTGAAAAGATCAAATTTACATACTAACATATGAATCGGGAGCAGGAGTTTAAAAAAAACACATGGCCCCTTGAAACTGATCTGCTACATAATAAGTTCATGCCTGATTTCATTGTAAGCTCATTTCTATATTCCTGTCTACCCTCTGTAACCTCTCACTTAAAAAGAATCTATCTATATCTGCCTTTTAAAACAAAAAGACTCTGTTTCCACCACCTTTTGAAAAAGAGTCCCAAAGACACATGAACTAAAAGAAAAAAAGTCACCTCATCCCTGTCTTGTACAAAAAGTGCTGGAGGAGCTCGGCAGGTCAGGCAGCATCTATGAAGGGAAATAAACAGTCAACGTTTCGGGCTGAGACCCTTCATCAGGACTGGAAAGGAAGAGGGCAGAAGCCGGAATACAAAGATGGGCCCTTCTCCCACTTTCATATTCTGGCTTCTGTATGTCCACTGGATAGAAGCCTAGCCTGTCCATCCTTTCCTCTGAAGACAAGCTGCCCATTTCCAGATATTTGTTAAGTAACCTTCTCTGAACTCCTAATGCATTAATTTCCTTAAGTAGGGAGACCACACTGTACTTGGTGTACAGTACATTGATCTCACCAATGCCCTATGTAACTGAGAACAACTTTCCCTCCTTCTGTACTCAATTCCCTTCACAATAAGCAATAACTTACTGTTATCCTTCCTAATTACTTGTTTCACTTGAATGACTAGCTTTCTGTATCTCAGAGCTCTGCAATCTCCCACCAGGCAGATAATACGGTTTTCCGTTTTTGTTGCCAAAATGGAGAACTTCACATTTTCCCACATTATACTCCGTTTCCCAGATCTTTCCCCAATTTGCACACCTTTGCAGCCTTATTATATCCTCTTCACAACTTGTTTTCCTATTTATCTTTTGTGTCATCAACAAGTTTAACAACTGTACCACCAGTCCCTTCATTCAATTTATTTATATATGAATCATAAAAAGTTCCCAGCACCAATTCCTGCAACAAATCACTTGTCACATCTTACCGATCAAAAAAAGACTCATTTACATCTACTCTGTTTCCTCTTAGCCAGCCAGTCTATGCCAATATGATACCTTCACCATGAACTTTCATTTTCTGCAACCTTGTCAAATGCTGTCTGGAAATGAATGGTATACTTAATGGTTTCCTCTTTATCTTTACTTTAGCACATATTACTACTTCAAGTTTTAGTTAGACTTTCTCAATGTGATCTATGTCTTTCTCAATGAATATTTCTAGGATGTGATTTGTGTATGTTAATGTTCTTCTGTATGCATTTGTTTGTGGGTTACACCAGGCAACCTAGTGTAAGCACTATCATATTTAAGTCTCCAAATTAAATCATTAAGAAAGCTGTACTAAAGTACAAAATTTCTGGTTACTCAATCACCACAAAATATCTTCCATTAACCCAAGCTTGAAAAAAAATCATAGTTTGGAAGACTTGGCATTTAGGAATCTACACACATGGTTAACCAGCTAAACCTTGCCAGAGCTGCCACCCAGTTATTTGAATGGTTGAAGCTACTCTGTTGCATTATTTCCTTGGTAGGTTATTTGGAGTTGAGTGAGGGGGAAAAAAAGTTCAGGTTGTAGTAACCAGTCTAATAGTTTGGATTGGATGTCATAACCACAACCAAAATCAGATGCTTCTAAGGATAGTTCTTGAAAGATTAGTTAGTTTGGGGAAAATAGGTGAACACCACGATCAATTGTTTCAACTCTTTTCAGCTTAAGGGAGTTCAGTTCTTTAATCCATTATTGTGCTGAAGGAATTTCATATAGTTGAATTTAGCTTTTCTCACCGGTTGTTCTAGTTCACTCTGTATTTGACAGTCTCTCTTGCACACATCAGAGCTTTATTTTTTTGTCTCTTGGGTGGTTTCTTGTATTTGTCTCTTGCAGTGTGGGATTTGGTAAGCTTCCATTGCAGGGGTACAGTCAGCTTTGCCTTATATTTACTATACATTTCCATACATACACAGATTTTATGATGGGAAAATATTTCCTGATATGAACAGTCAAGTAAAAGCTGGCATACTTTAATAAGATAAACATGACAGTAAATGGTGTGATTTCTCTCATTTCTGCCCTAGTACTGAGTGCTGGAAGTGCCAGGATTTGAGGATGTTTTCACCAATGTATGTTGGTTGCCTTTCATGAGTTTTGGGGGTTCTTCCTTTAGACCTTGAATCAATCTGTTTTACTGCAACTGAGCTGAGTTTCATTGATTTAGTCTTTTGAAGTTGTACCAATTGCATTGTGGTATGGCAAGGTGACCACTATTGGTAGTTTCAGTTGTTCATCGGAAACCATCCAGTCACGAGGATGGAAGACACTTTTGCTCTAAACAGCAATTCAGAAAGAAAGTAGTAATACATTTCCCTCTCAGTTGTAGGTGCCAAGAAACAAAGTTAATTAAATTTGCTGACTCTAGGGAGAAGTTGGCCAGGCTAGGTCTTTATTCCTTGGCATGTAGGAGAATGAGGGGTGGCCTTGTAGAAGAGTTTAAAATTATGAGAGGCATAGATAAGGTGGATGGTAACAGTCTTTTCCCCAGAGTAGGGGAGTCCAAAACTAAATGGCATAGGCTTAGGATGAGAAGGGAAAAATTTTAAAGGGTCCTGAGGGGCAACTTTTTCATGCAGAGTGTGGTGAGTATATGGAACGAGCTGCCAGAGGAAGTTGTTGAGGCAGGTACATTAGCACTTGGTTAGGTTCATGAAGGGGTGGGGCTTAGAGGGATATGGACCAAATGCAGGAAATTGGGATGAGCTGAGTGGGCACCATGTTTGGCATGGACACATTGGGCCAAAGGGCCTGTATCCATGCTGTATTACTCTGTGACTAGTCCTGGCAAGGAACAAAACATTTCGAAGAATTTGGTTAAACTAGCTGGGAGGCTCCACCTCCAAAAGTAGAGGACTATTATTTAACAGCTGAAGTCAATACCTGGATGAAACAGTTGCAGACCTTGTCAAAGATTAGAGATGGACAGGCATGGTGCAATAGAAGCTTGGGAATGATGTTGTGTGATCACAGATTTTGTGGATTCCAAATTTAGCACACGAGGCTACTCAGTATGGAGAAACTGAATTTTAAGTAGGCATTTGATGTTACCCAAGTAATGGATGTGGCAGTCAAGAAAGCTCGGAATCTACAATATTATCTGGTGAAAGCTCAGTGTTGTTAAGTTGAGATGAGCTCTGCTGCATCTTCTGGAACATGGAAGAGCTAGCTGAAGGAATGATATTATTGTGACATACAACATTGGACTAATGAGTACAGATGCAGATATTTTGCCACAATCATGGAATTAAGGGATTCTGTCAACATTTTTTTGTATGTGAAAACAAGACTATGGCAAACTCGAGCAACTAAGCATTGCAAACAGAATAGAGTATCTTACATGAATTATTTGAAAGGTTGGTGATCTAGATGGATTGTTATGCCGTCCAATGTCTAATGGACCTTTCTGTACATGATACACGTTGAAGGAAAGAAATTCAATGGAAATTACCACTGCTGTTTCATTGATTTTGGCCTGAAGTGTGAGGAGGTATCTGCCTTTCTTTGTGCCTGCAATGGGGAAAGGATCAAAGTGATAGAAATGTGTATAACTACAATGAGAAGCTGTGAAAGTGAAGCAAAGATGCCTTTTATTCTTCAGAGGCTAAGATCCAATACTTAATAAACTTGATTTTGATCAAGTTTTATCACTGACATATGTCGCAAAATCTGTTGTTTTGTGGCAACAGTACAGTGCAAGACATAAAAATTACTAAAAGTTACAAAAATAAATAGTGCAAAAGAGCAATAACAAGGTAGTGTTCATGGACTGTTCAGAAGTCTGATGGTGGGGGAAAGAAGCTGTTCTTGAAACATTGAGTGTGGGTCTTCAGGCTCCTGTTTTGGGAGAATTAAGAGCACAAAGAACTTGTCTGTCTTAGCTGTACTTGACAAGTAACTGAGATGGTTTGTGATGACTTTGGTATTCAAGGTATAGAGGCCAAGGTTCACCTGAAGGAGAATATTACACCTCAGTTCATTTGAAGACTAACTTGTACTTGTAAAGAATGACGACCATAGGGAAACATATCAGTTAACCAGTTGAGTTTTCTGATAGGGCTGCTCCAATCATTCCTATAGATGGCACCATTTAGCATTTATGGGAATAATAATTAAGGGAAGCAATGTAGACAGATGCCCTTTAGCTTGAAGAACAAACTTGACATGCCATATGCTTACAGGCAGATTGAGTTGAACAAAGGTTCAAACGAATACTCAACGATAAATACTTGCTATGGATTCTCTTTCATTTGTCATTCGCATCATCTCTGGACAATATGCAGCAGACAGTGGATAATTTGATCCATGTCTATGAAGAGTCATAAGTTGTGTAATTGATACCTTGATCTCAAGCATGAGAGAGCAGGAACACAAGAATCTGGAAGGTGTACTTTGATTCCAAGAAATAGGAATATGTTTGAGGAAGCACATGCAATTTTGCTATCTTAGTAGTCTGTCTTAGCTATGAGATTGATGTTGAAGGGCCCTACCTAATTGAGGACAAGGTCAGAGCAAAGTTGGATGCAGCTAGTCTGGCCTAGTGTGGCTTCTCATACAAGGGTGGACGTTATAATTGGAATGCAGAGGCACTGAGTTGGCTACCATGTGAGCAAACATTACTATGTGAGGTTGCTAGGATAGACTCTGTTATAATGCAAGGGGTTGCAAGCAAAATATGTGACCACAACCTTTCATGGATATATAGATATCATAAATGTGATGGCACATTGTCACCAAATTACAGAAAAAGGGAGGATTTATGAATGACATGGCTCTTCTGGGGATTCAGAGCTTTTCCACTATGGGGGGAAAAGCAGCCATTCTGAAGTAGTTGCTTGAAGGACCTCCAGGTGCATCTTGTATCAAGCATGTTGTCAGAAGTCATGTCTGGTGGTCTGGATTTGAAGCTGGAAGTCATTGAAGGAAAGTAAGCTACGGCAAGAACATCGCAAGAGTAGTGCATCAAACTATGATTTGGGCTGAACAACGTTTGCAGGTCTGTTTGTGGGGGAAATGTTTATCATCATCGATCCTTGTTCAAAGTGGATAGAAGCAGTTGCTATAGGTATGTGTCCATCTCAAGCAGCAATTTCAAAGATCAGAATAGTCTTTGCTACATATTGTCTGTCATGAGGAACCCTGGAAGAACATGGTAGTAACTTCAGTTGTACTGAATTTGCCCAGTTCCTCAGAAGGAATGAAGTCAGTCCTACGCACAGCACTGCTACCTAGCCTCCAATGGTTCAGTGGAAAAGGCAGATCAGACTGAGCAAGACTGAAAAATATGAAAGGAAGTGAAATTGAGACAAGTTGCAGATTTCATAATGCACCACATAAAACCACAGGATAGACTCTGGTAGATTTACTGCTGACACACAGGTCAGAATGCATTTTGATTTCCTACAGCCAGAACTTGATTGCTCTTCAAAGCAGTTGATTTTGTATTTGTTCAATGAATCACACAATAACTCTGTTGCTAGGATGAATTGATTGCCCTGAACAAGGACCATTTGCAGTTTCTGGATGATTGCTACGTGAAGAAACATCGTCAAGACCACCTAAAAGCATTGGTGGATCTAAGGATATACTTAAGATGAACTTGGTCAGAGTGCAGAGATGGGCGTTAACAATTACGTCTGGAAGTAAAAGAGTGTCTGCTGTAATCATCAGTTTCATAGATGAGTATTTGCCAAGACCAAAATTTTTCTCACCATCTATTGAAAATGATGTAATGAAGAGAACACCCTCAAAAGGAAATGTTACTATCCAGTGATTCTGTCTCAGCACAGACTGAGGCGCATTGTTTGCAGAAGTGAGTTTGTAGAAAGAGAAATGGTAGTCAAGGTCTAAAGTTACTTTTTTTTGTATCCATTTCCATTCAAATTTAATGGGGAAGATTTGTGGTAATCATGTAAGGGCATTTTTAAAGAATGGTGAGAGCTTGTGTTGCAATCCTATTATTGTCAGTACCCTCTAGTGGAAGACCATACAAAATAAAAACGGCTTTGTACATAAAGCTTTCACATTTTGTTTAACTGCCTGAGTTGGTGAGTGAGTTTTTCTGTACTTGGTGCTTGAATACAATGAGCAATACATTGTATGTTAAGTGTAGCATTGGTTAAAGGCAACAAACCATAGCAGGTCTCCTGGGGAATTGGAGGTGTCTGTTGTGCCTACTCTCTCACCCTCCACTCCTTTGCTATTAATGCATTTTTGAGGGAGCTGGAGGGAGGTCTGCCTCCACTCTCATGTCTGCGATTCCTCCAAAAAATGTTCAGTCCTAGCTTTCTAACTTTGCAAGGTGCAGATGAAGTCACACCATTTACCAGGTAAAGTTAATCTTGTCAGAACTCCTGTCGAGAATATTGATCCACAGAATGGCTGGCGTTATCATTGGTGGTGGCCTATTCTCAGTAGGTCTGTTGGGTACTTGTTGAGTACTCTGGCCAAAATTCAGGCCTGGACCCCCTCTGCCAGAAAATCAAACCTGATATTAATAATCGCTGAAAGTTAATATACGAGGCCAATGATCAATGAAAGAAGACAGCAGTCTGTTGCAAGAGCAGAGATATCCTGCTCAAATTATAGAGAACCTAGGTGAAGCTGCATGTGGAATATCATCTGCAGGTCTGGCTTCCCTGCATCATAAAGGCTAAACATGTAATCGAGAGAGTGCAACAAAGGTTCACCAGGTTGATTCCTTGATGGCAGTGTTGACCTTTTGATTAAGTAGACTGGGTCTATGCTTCCCAGAATGAGAGGTGATCTCATTAAACATCGTGGCATTGACAGGGTAGATATGGGTATGACACTTCCCCTGACTGGTACTAGTTCCAGGAGTCACAGTAAGGAATTGGTTATTCAATACTGGGGTGACATGCAATGATTTCACCCAGAGGATAGTAAATCTTTGGAATTACTTAATCAAAATGGACCATAGGGGCTCAGTTGTCCTATATTTTGTAGCTGAAGAGACTTGTAGATTAAAGAGAGAGATCATGTATCACAACAGTCTCTGGGAGTGGAGCTTCTCCAGTCAAAGAATGGCTGAGTTGAAGAGTTCACACTCAGAGCTATAAGAAACATGGAGAAGCGACCACGGATAATCAGTGCTGCATGATAAAACAGATTGAGTGTGTTATTTGCCTGGAAGTGTTGTCAGTGATGAGCAACAGTATTCAAGGTACAGATTGAGAGATTTTTGGATGTTAAGGCAATCAAGTGACCTTGGGTCAGTGCAGGAAAGTGGTAGAGCAGGCACAATGGCCTACTCTATTATTATGATGCTGACTAGTTTGTCTCTGCTTTGGTTGTTGATGAAGATCAGAATTTGCATTTGGCTTCAAGTTTGACTGATTGAAAGGGATATGCTAAATATTGCCATTTTGGTTTCTGTGTGGGACACAGATTAGAATTAATCACTCCAGGAAATGGCAAGCAGAATATTAATATTGATGATAGCAGATTGGTGTAAATATCTGTGGTGTCAGGCATTTCTGACAGTGTGTCCCTTTGTACTCTGGCTGCATCACTTGGAATAATCTTTTGAAGATGGTTTTGTATGATGTGGTATTTGTTTGTGGATGGGCAGTGGTGGTGGGGTGGTTCAGTGGAGAGGAGGTATGGATTTGGTGGTGATAATAATATTAGTCAGTTTGCTGAAGCTTTCTTGCATGAAGTTGTTAGCTGTTGCAGGTTTCATAAGTAAATTAATACCACTGAGAAAACAAGTGTCTTACGAGTTGGCCAAGAGCTCATGTAATTCTTTGCACTCCTCCTGAAAAGAATGACTTGTATGGAATAGAAGTTATTCTTGTTTTTAAATACTGGATGTCTTTATGTACTGTGAAACCTACACTTCTACCAGAGCAATCACTGAAAGTACAACTTGCATCCATGAAGTGCTTCCAGCATGTTGACCAGATACGTTTGTATGCAAAGGCTGACTGATCATCGTTGTGTGCTTCACTGTTAAAATCTGGACACTAAGTCTGACCACCTGCTGGGAGCAGCAGGACAAACTTGTAGAAGAGGTAATTGTGAAAGCACCATTAAGACCATTTGAGCTTGGCACGTTCAGTTTCCCCTGAATCAAGACACCTTATTGGAAGTTCTTCCACTTTCCTTCAAAGAAACACACTGAACCTGAACATTTGCAGTAACTGCACAGTTCTACCATGCACCTTTCTGATTTGAGCTTTGTATCACGGGTTGTATTTGGATAAAATAAATCCTCATGAAAAATGTTGCCATTGTATCAATATCTCTCCAAGATACTGGAGGAGACCCAGTAAATTAAACCAACAAAATGTTTCATTAGGCCAAAGAACACGAGGCCAGAGCATTTCTATGTGACTACTTCCAGCCAGGCGGCCAGTTCAGTACACATAATTAACTTGGACAGGTGCAAAGTAATGCATTTTGGGAAGTTAAACCAGAGTAAGATGTACACTGTGAATGACAGAGCCCTGGGGAGCATTGTAGAACAGACAGACCTAGGGGTGCAAGTACATGGTTCCCTGAAAGTGGTAACACATGTGGACAATATGGTGAAGAAGGCATATGGCATGTTTGCCTTCATTGGTCAGGGCATTGAATACAAAAGCTAGGACATCATGTTACAGCTGTACAAAGCATTGGTGAGGCATTTTATATATAGACAGCAGTTTGTCAAATGGTACAGTTGTAAAGGTATACACCTAATATTACATAAGCTTTTGCCATCTGAAATTATTTTGAAACTGTACAGAATGGACAGTCAACTTTTGAGAAGTGGGTCATTTAAGAGCCAGTTGAATGCAGCAATTGAAAGTGTGGTGATGGACCCTCCTTGATCTGGAGGGATGAGAACAAATTGTCCAAATCAGAAGGGTTTTTCAATATATTTCACCACCCGTGTATTGTTGGCAAGGCCAGCATTTATTGCCTATCCCTAATTTATCCTTGAGGAGGCCCTTTATCAGTAAGTAACTAGCAACTTTGGGGGTGAACTTGCCCTATGAAGACTGAACTCTTTCAGATCCTCTGCATTATGGTTGCCTCTACAATACCAGGTTGAGAATTAAGATTGACTTTACCTTGTGTTGCTATTTGCCCTAAATGGAACAGTCTTTGATTCCACTGAGACATCCATGGAGATAATTGTAAATGCATTTCCATCAGGATTTCCCCCATCTGCCCATAAAGGAAGACTGTTGTCCTGTCATGGTATTTGAGTTCTAACACAATCTTTTGAAAGAACCAATTAAAAAGTTAGAAATCTACTTATTTAACCATGAATGGATCAGATGCAAGTCATTCTTCTTGGCTATCTTTTGGCCCAAAACCTGGAGGATACTGTTAAGTAGTATTTATGCTGCTTTTATGCAGGAGGAAATTCCAAAAGCACTTGGCAACAGAACAATCAGGTGAAAATAATCTGTTAAGAAAATTATATGTTAAGAAAGCTATATGTGAGTCTTGCAAGAACAAAAGTGGAGAGATTTAGGTAGGGAGTACTAGAGCTTGGGCAGTAGATGACTGTTGTCCGAGGAACATTGGTGAGAGATAACCTACTTAACAAATAAAAGCAGAGCTAGACCATTCAGACCCCATGCTTGTCTTTCCCATTTAGTAGGATCATATGTTTTTTTTAAATCAACCATCACTTTCCTTCTCTAAACCTATATGCCTTTCCTTAATATTAAAACTAATTTTTGTCTCAGTTGTTGGCCTCTTAAGCAGAAATTTCCAAAATTCACTGCCCTCTAGGTGATGAAATGACTTCTCACCTTTGTTGTAAACAACTGACCTCTTATTTTGGGACTGTGACTCTTGCTTCCAGATAGCCCAACATGGGATAATACCATCTCAGTGTCTAACCTGTCAAGACACAAAAATAGTGTTTTTTAAATGAGATCCCCTCTCATTCTTCTAAACTTTAGAGAGTATAGGTCCTTGGAGGACAAACCACTCCCCATCACGGGAATCAATCTGGTGAACCTTCGTTACATTGAAAGTTATCTATTGCAAGTTATCTTCAAGAGTTGAGACCAGATATGTACACAATGAGTCCCAAAAGGGAGTTAAATAATTATAGGTCTTTATTTTTGTGCCAAAACCCTCTCGCATATAAGCCAACACACCATTTTCCTTGCTCGTTGCTTTTTAAATGTGCATGTTAATTTTAAATAATTAATGTACAAGGACACCTTGGCTCCTCTGACCACCAACACCTTTCGATCTCTGTCCATTTTAGAAAGTATTCCATCTTTCTTCTACCAAAGTGGATGATTTCCTATTATTCTACTTTATATCTGCCATGTTCTTGGCCATTCACTTGGTATGTCCATAGCTCTAAGAAGCCTCTGCCAATAGATTTGTCAAACGTAATTTCCCTTTTCATGAATCGTTTAAAATCTGTCCAGTTCTATTTTTATTTTAATAAATTCTGGCATTTTCCCTACCACTGAAGGGTTAACCAATCTGTTGATCCCTTTCCTCCCTCCTTCCTTCCTTAAATAGTTTGACGATTTTGCTTCTGTTTTTATAAATAGGATATTGATGTGGAATTGGATGAGCATGCCAGAGGTTTGGATGAGCATAGTTCATGGAACATGGGAACCTGGTCAGGATAGTGTTATTGAAGATAAAAATGTGTCCACCATGTGAGATAAAGTAACATTGACTTCAACTACATTTCAGAAGTGGAGTTCAGAGTGAATTTGGCACACACAAGGGTTGTGTTTTATCCTTTGAAGCTCCTGAAAGCAACCAATTACTCTGTTAAGGATTTGGCATTGGATGCTCATTCGGGGGTCAATTAAGAAGCAGAGTTTGTGAGCAGTCTGTGACTAAGGAAGGAAACGACTTTACATTCTGTTGAGGAATAACTTCAATATCAAAAAACAAACTTCTGGAAGAACTTAGTGGGTCAGGCAGCATTTGTGGAGGGAAATGCAAATCAGCTTTTCTGGTCAAGACCCTTTATCTGGACCCGACATGTTAACGGTCCATTTCCTTCCACAGATGCTGCCTGACCTGCTGAGTTCTTCCAGCAGTTTGTATTTTGCGCCAGATTCTAGCATCTGCAGTCTCTCGTGTCTTTAATAACTTAAATACAACTTGTATTGTTATAATTTTTTATCTGATTCAAAATCTGACAATTGGATGAGTATTTTTGCTGTTTGTCTTTTATAGCTTTCTCAATTGTGCAAAAAAAATGTCCATGGATGATGATTACTATTTTCAGTACAAAGGCTGTAACTTTGTTGCATCTATCTACAAAAAAGACTACTTGGAGCAACTGGAACATATTGAAATACGGGATTCGGATGTCTTCATTATGACATACCCTAAATCTGGTAAGAAACTTCTGGGTAATTTCTGAAAGTACTCAAGCACCAGGTTTCTGTTGGCACTGATCTACCCTCCACCCCTGCCACCAACATACAAGGGATTTTGTTTTAAGCTACCTCTTCCCTGGCTCTGTGGGCACTGGTTTAAAAACTATACACCTGCCTTGGTATTCTGCTCTTTAGCATCAAATATTTCTCGGCAACAGAGTTGATAATTTAATGACCAATATGAAAAAAAAATTGCATCAAATCATTTGAGAAATTGAGGCAGATAATCAAAAGATTGGTCAAACATTTAATACTTCTTTTTAAAAAAAAGGTAGAAAAATTGAAGGAGGTAATTGGTCTATCATTGGTGGTTGTCCCTTCAATTCCTGGGATCTTGGCAACTGAAAGGGTGACCATCAATGATGGACCAATGAAATTTGAGAATGGCCAGGAAGCCAAAATTGGGACACAGAAATGGAGCAACAAAGTCAATAAGGGATTTTGAAAACTAGGATGAAAATTTTAAAATTCGAGGTTTTGTGTAACTAGGGTAGGCACAGAAGTTGTACTGTGACTTAGATTATACGGTGCAAGTTTAGAGCTTGGAATGGGAGAAGCTAAGAGGCTGTTGGAAGAGTATGGGTTTCTTCAGCTGATAAGCTGAGGCAGGGGTGGAGTTTGATGTTAGAGAGGTGACAGACGGTGGTTTCATTGATATGGAATGAATAAGTAGTCCATAGCCTACTTCTGTCACATGTTACTCTTCGTTCACACAAACTGATTCAGCTTCAAGTAGTTGACAGGAAGTTGGATGGTGTAAGAGGATTGGGAATGGGGTTTGGGACAGATCAAAAGGTGCTTCAGTCTTTCCAGTGTTTATCTGTAAAAGACTTTTACTCTTCTCATATGCCTGATGAGAAGTTAGTTAGAATGGTTTGCAGATGAAGTCTAGAGGGTTGATGGGGAGGTAGGACTGGATGTCATGCAGAAACTATCACCTATTGGAAGTTGATGTTGAGGCTCGGTATATAGATGTGAAATAGGAGGATAGATCCCTATGGATGACAGAAGTAATGTTGACAGAAGTAATGTTGCCAGAATGTGAAGGGAGACCATTGCAGCTGATTCTTGGGCTAGGTTGGGATAGATGAGAATATACAGTTCCACTCAGCAGGACATAGTGTAGAAGAAGATGGAATGGTCAACCACATAAGATGTATTGAGAAGGATGTGGCCAGATAGTCTACTTTGCCAGTTAAATAGCACATTAATATGTGACTCAATGGGGACAGTTTTTTGATAAATGGCAAGAGTGGAATTCTGTAGAATTTAAACATGATTTTTGTTTGGAATGTTTGGCAGGGAATTTTGACATAGAACAATGGTTTTCAAGGCAGATGGGTCAAGGATTGGTTGAGGATGGCAGGCTTGAAGGAGAGGGAGTTGGTGCTTGAGGTGAGAGAACTATATTTGCTAATGACAGAGCCAAGAGAAGAAGATGGGTGATCAATGGTTAAGGGAGGGGTTGAGGGAGTCTGAATTGGGGCTTCAGAGCAAGATGAGCTTGGAGAAGATGTAGGGGCTCAAATTTTCTGCCATGTCCATCCAAGTCCACCTCCCCTAAATATTTATCTCCCTGAGGTATACACAAGTGGAATTGGGATTGGAAAGGAAGGTACTGCGGAGTACAATTATAATGAAGTAATCAAAGATTTGTGGTTATGAATAGCAAGGCCATGTGAGATGGCAAATGCCATAAATATGGTTGGAATTAATTGGAGTAACTAAAGGAAGAAAAATAACTCCCAAGAGAGCAGCATGATTTAAGATAAAGTTCAAATTGCTGAGAATGAACATTATTTAGTAGAGAGGCTGAAGGAGAAAAACATTTAAGGTACCTCAGTAAGGAATTGTTTTGTGTGGTGTTTGGGTTGGTGGTAGAAGACAAAATGTTGGAATGTGATACTTAGAGAGAAGTGCCATAGAGTAGATGTATAAACTTGAAAGCTAATCCAATTTCAAGGAATATTTTTGATACTTGACACAACTAGTGCCAAGTGCATGTGGCCAATGCTCCTATATTTTTTTTTGCTAAAAATCTAAGTCATTCCCTTTAATTCAGAATCTTGGTGTTTTTACTTAGGTAAATTATTTGTTTCGAAGAGCGAAGGGTATGACATTACCTTCCCAGTATCTATGTTGGTTATTTTTTTTGAGTTCAGGGGAATTCACTTCCATGAATGTGCACTGCATGTTCTCATAATGATCATTGTCATTTGGGAAGGTGTTGAATGAACACTTTAATTGACTGCAGCATAGGTTCTAAACTGCCACAAGTTTGTTATGGTAACTCTGACCCTGACTTGTTGATTCATTTTTATTTTCTCAATCCATGGTATGATTTTCTGCATCCTTTTTATAATGTTGGGAGGCAAATAATTTAAAATTTACTGGGGTAACAAGAGGTCCCGAAGTAAAATTGGTTGAAGCTTGGATTTCATTGAGTCCTACAACTGTAATCTAAGGCTTTCTCCGTATCATCGCATTCTGGTTTCCATTGTAAAACAGTTGACAACTTCAGCTACCAACTGCAGGCCCCATTTTAAGTTTCCCATTTTTGAGACCATTGTCACCTCCTAAAACTAAATGTGGTCATTTAAAATTGGTCCATTTGTGTTTATAAATGAAGAAAAGTGCTGCATAAGAGGTGTAGGTTGCATGCTGCAATGTCTGAAGACGGCAACAACATTCAATAAGACCATGGCTCAACTCTACCTCCTAATTTAATTTTTCTATTCATATAGACTTCAATAGGCACTTAAATATCCTCCAACAGTAGGTAATTCTAAACATTCACAGTCCTTGAGCACAGATTTTTCACCTCCACCACAAGCAGCCAAACTGCTTCCATTCCTACTCTGCCACCACTCCATCCCTCCACCATTCCAGCTCCTTTTGAGACTGCTTTCAGTTGTAGATTCTTCAGTTAAAGGGATCAGCCCCTCCACTTGCACCCTGTCAATCTCTCTCAATATCTCATCTCCATTAATTTGCACACAATTTTTCCATACTCCATTTTCAGCCCATTCCCCTCCATATCCCCTATTGGGAACATTTGTGGAAAGAGAAGTGGTTAACGTCTCGTAATCTGAGACCCTTTTATCAGAATAGATCAAGTTTTGATGAAAGGTCTCAGATCTGAAACACTAAATGTTTCTTTTTCCATAGGTACTGTTTAACCTGCTTAGTTTTTCCAGCATATTTTTCCTTCAGATTTCTAACATCTGCAGATTTTTTGATTCTCCTTATGGGAGTTAGTTTTCCCACCACTGAAATGTGATACAAGGTGTATGATGAGCGATCTTGTGTATCTTTTTCTCATTGCTGTTCTCTCCTGCACACCAGGTACCATATGGATGCAACATATAATGAGTTTAATTTATTCTGATGGTGATATAGCTGCTGTAGAGAGTAAACCAGCACTGGCACGTGTTCCTTGGATTGAAGTGCACAGCACAAATTTTTCAGCACGCCCATCGCCTCGACTGAATGCCAGTCATTTGCCCTACCATCTAGTTCCTAAAGCTTTGAAGGAAAAGAAAGGAAAAGTAAGATTGTTTGTTTGTTTCTACTATGATTTATTGGATAACATGCCCAAATTTTAATCACTCCAACTACATGCATGCCCCTTCATATCCATCAGCTCTGGAATCTGTCACTAAGCCTCTCCAGCTCGATGCCTATTTCCTCCCTTCTTACTACTTTGACTGATCATCATCTTCTGGGGCATTGCCTTGTGTGTCCTAGCATTTCATTACGTCAAATACTGTTTGATCATTCCTATGAAGCATCTTGTTACTTGTAGGAAATGAAAGGTACTGCATAAATGTAAGTTGTTGTAGCTGCTAAATCAGTACAACTGGAGTCAGGAATTCATTCTGCCAGATTCCTCCATATACTTGTAGTGTTTGATTTTCTTTTCTATGATTAGTAGCAGATATTTAATGTATGAAAACAGCAAATGTGTATCACCCAGTCAGAAAACCAATCCGATTTCAAAACAATATATAGTGTCAGACTACATATGTTGAATGTGATACTCTAATGGAACCTTTGCAGTATTAAAAATGATCAATCCTTGCAAAAAAATGTTTATGTAATTGGAATTTAATCACAAATTACAATTTGAAGAACCTATCTAAATCTATATTGTTTAAGTCTTTACATTTGCATGAAGGTACAAGGGGTGAATCTTGGAGCAACTATGGGATTTCAGCTGCTGTGTATTCTTTAATTTATCTCTCCCCAAAAGCAAATTAGAGGTTTTAATCTGATTATATTTGTTTTGTAGTTGCTGAGAAAAAGAATGTTACTTTGATTTGGATTGTGTTGGAGTGTGCAAGTTACACTTGTTTATGATTTGAGTCTGAGAGCAAAACTGACTTTGAAATGCAGTGTGTCTAGGACCTTTGGGGGGGTGCGGGGAGGGGGAACAGTGCATAACTTTTCATTGTGGAAATTAGATATTAAAGGGATTAAAGAATTGAAAAATAACTAGAGGCACGGTAGTGTAGTGGTTAGCATAACGCTTTACAGTGCCAGCAACCCAGGTTCAATTCTGGCCACTGTCTGTAAGGAGTTTGTACGTTCTCCCCATATCTGCGTGGGTTTCCTTTGGGTGCTCCGGTTTCCTCCCACATTCCAAAGACATACTGGTTAAGAAGTTGTGGGCATGCTACGTTGGCGCCAGAAGGTTGGTGACACTTGCGAACTGCCCCCAGAACGCTCTACACAAAAGATGCATTTCACTGTGTGTTTTGATGTACGTGTGACTAATAAAGATATCTTAGAAGAGGGACTGACTGTGATTTGACCTCCGTGTTTAAAATCTGGTACGGAGATACATAAGGAAGGATGTTTGGTTTCAAGGGGAAGGTGATGAAAGAGATGGGGGGGGACGGGGGGAAGAAAATGAAGCACCCATGAGGGTGATGGTAGATTGTTGTTTTTGTGATTGGATGCCTGTGACTAGGGGTGTTCTGCAGGGGTTGGTGCTGGGGCCCTTGCTGTTTGTCATGTGCATGAATGATGTGGATGTAGGTGCATCTTCAGTAAATTTCCAGATTACACTAAGATGGATGAAGTTCTTGACAGTGTGGGGGGTAATCTTAGGCTGCTGGAGGATAGTGATGTAATGGTGAAATGGCAAATGAGGTTTAATTCTGATAATTGTGAAACGATGCATTTTGGTAGTACTAATAAGGCTGGGACATATACCATGAATGGTAAGGTCGTAGTGACTATTGACTAAATGAGTGACCTTGGTGTGCAAGTCAAAAGGTTCTTGAGGGTGGTAGTGCAGGTAGATGACATGGTTAGGAAGGTATCAGTCAGGGCACTGAATGCAGGAGCAATGGAGGTTATGTTCCTACTTTATAAAATGTGGGTCAGACGTTAGCTTGAGTATTGCATGAAGTTCTGGTCACCACACTGGAAAGATGTGATGGTGCTGGAGAGGGTGTAGAAGAAGATTCACCAGGATGTTGCCTGGGAAGGAGCATTTTAGTTATGAGAAGAGATTGGAGAGGCTAGGTCTCTTTTTCTTGGAGTGAGGGAGGTTAAGAGGGGACATGATTGAGGTACAAAAAATACATTGGGTAGTCTGCAGGAATCTTTTCCCTTTGTCAGAGGTGAATAAAACTAGAGGACATAAATATAAGGTAACAGGTAAGAGACTTAGAGGGGAACTGAAGGGGTCCTTCTTCACCCAAAGATTAGCGAGTACCTGCAATGCACTGCCTGGAAAAGCAGAGGAAGCAAAGTCACTAACAGCATTTACAGTAAGAGGTGTCTAGATGAACACTTGAACTGCCTAGGCACTGAAGGCTATTAGGCCAAGTGCTGAAAGATGATATTAATACAGATGGGTGCCCATTGGTCAACATGGACACGGTGGGCCAAATGCCCTGTGTAACAAAAATATTTTAAAATTCATTCCTTATTCTTTCCTGATTCAGCAACAAGAGGTATTCGCAAACAAAGGAGGCACTGTACACATGTTAACAGTTATAGAAACTACTTTATGAAACTATTTTATGAAAAATATAATAAACAAAGGAAGAAGAATACTTAATGATTCCATATGGGTAATAAATCATACGATATAGGGGAGGCCTGGCACTGCAGTCGCCTAACCTCTCACTTAAGGTAGTAAGCTAAAATAAAATACACTACAAGCACAATTAATATTACAGTTACAGCAAGATGCATGCTGGAGGGTTTTCACATCGGAGGATGTCTCCTGTTTCTTATTGGGGCATGAATCCTGTGTTCTCTTCCTACATATCCAGATGGTATTCTCTGCCCGGAGGGGAGACAATGTTGTTGATAAGATTACATCCAGCACTCCACTCACTTCACCTAAAAGAAAACAAAGCATCTGGTATTATCAGTTTTGCAGAGATTTGGGGATTACTCTTGTTTTGTCAATTTTTCCCTGTTTAAACACAGGATGGTCTTGACCTTGTACTGATACCCAGTAAATGTTACCGTCTCCGTCTGCTACAATCTCCCCCTTGCAAGCCGGTGAATTTGGCATGTGCACCCATACTTTCCCACCCACTGTGGGAGCCCTTTCTTCAGTGCCTGCTTCCTCCTCAGGTTCTGGGCTACACTTGATCATTCTGGTCATGTGATCCTTGGGGTAAGGGTCTGTTATTCAGGTTGTACAAAGCTTGATTCAGCACAGCCAGCCACCCCTGTAGGGTGTGGGTTGGTGTTAACAGACAGATTTGTTGCTTCAAAAGTCCATTCATCCTCTCAATCAACCCTGATGCTTGGGGGTAATAGGGTATGTGATACACCCAATAAATGCCTTTGCTGGCAGCCCAGTCTTTTACAGCTTGTCCTGAGAAATGAGACCCATTATCTGATTTGTATCTCCTGTGGCTCCCCATAAGAACTGATTCACTTCTGCAATCCCTTCAGAGTCTGGTCCTGATCAGCTTTTGTACAAGGAATTGCCATCAGAAGTCCCTAATAGGTGTTGCCCATAGTGGTATTGGTATTGGTTTATTATTGTCACTTGTACAGTGAAAAACTTGTCTTGTATACTGTTCGTACAGTGCGCTGAGTTAGTACAGAGTGCATTGAGGTAATGATTATAGTAAAAGCAATGAGTAGATCTGCAGAGAGCAGCTTGTATCGAGTCACCACGCTCCAGCGCCATCTTGCAGCAAGTATTTAAATTGTTGCTGCTGTGACAGGGGTCCAATGTAATTGATCTACCATATCTGGATGAAACCAGTCCCCCTTTTAATGTGGTCAGCTGGTCTTACAGGGAGAGTTCTCCTTTTAACCTGCTGACAAACATCGCATACAGTGACAACTTCCTTAGTCATGTCCACTGGTAATCGTATACCTTGTTGCTTAGCCCGTTCAATGGTACCACGCACGCCCAGATGGCCAGCCATGTTATGTGCCCATTGTCCCATCGCATGGGATTCGGGGGTGTTTATACCTGAACTAGCTGGTCCACTGGATTATTAAAGATGGTGGACAGAGAGGAGTCTTTCTGGTGGGTGTCTATGTGGAAAACAGATCTTCATTCATTGGGCTGCCTCCCAGATCTGTTCCCAGTGTGTCCGCCCCCACAGGCGCTTTCCTTGTATCTGCCAGTTCCTCTTCTGCCACCCTATCATCCACATGGCTGTCCCATTCGCCACTGCCCAGGAGTCTGTGTGTATGTACAGCTGATCTGCTTTGTGCTACAGTGGCAGGGTGACTGCCACCGGTTCAGCCGGCCCGCTGCAACCACCCTCTCCCTACTGCTGCAGCAGGACTGTTCCTGTGACTGGGTCCAGAGCAGCAGCAGCTCTCCACCCCTGTACACCAGCTCTCCAGCGGCTGGAGCCGTCCGTAAACCAGGTGCGGCGTTTGTCTGCTTTGGGCACCTGTTTGTATGGCACTCACCACATAACAGGTGAGGGAGGCACTGGGATGGGAGGGTCGAGGGTCACTGTTCACTCATTCACAGCTACATGGGCTACATGTTCGTGTAATTTACTGACTCCCTCTGGACCCTTACTTACTCGTTCTGCAATCTACTGCTTCCACTTCACAACAGAGGCTTGCTGTGCCCTCCCCACCCTGCTGGCAGAGCTCTCCGAGAGCACCCACGTCATAATGGGGAGGGCGGGTCTCATGGTAACCCTCTGTGGAGGCTTCTGTCTCCACTAATGCCCAAGAGCAGGCTAGCGGTTGTCTTTCAAAGGGTGTGTATCATTCAGCTGCATTGGGCAGGGTACGGGACCTGAATCGCAGGGGAGTGTTCACTCCATTCTGTTTTTGCCATAAACTCCATACAGCAGTGTTGTGGTGTATGGATACCTGTAACTCAAATGGCAGCCCGGGTAAATGAGGGGCCAGGGGCAGGGCCTGAGCCACTGCTTCCTTGGCAGCCTCGAATGCTTGTTGTTGCTCTGGACCCCATTCAAAAGCTGCCTTTTTTCTATTTACAGTGTATAGAGGTCGTAGCAGGACAGTTAGGTGTGGTATGTGCTGCCTCCAGTAGCCCAATAGCCCCACAAACCTTTGTGTCTCTTGCTTATTGGTGGGGGTAGCCATTTCAGCTATCTTGTTTCATTCTTTATCCTGGATTACTCGATGTCCTGAGACCCACTGGATACCCAGGAACTGGACTGTCTGACTTGGCCCCTGTACCTTCTGTGGATTAACCACTCATCCTCTGTCCCTCATGTGGCTTACCAGCACGTCCAGGGCTTTGGCTACCTCCTATCTGGTGTCATCGATATAGTGGGCTGCCTGTATATCAGGTGAGAGAGTACATTCATCGAGGTCCTAGGCTATCAGTCCGTGACACAGGGTAGGACTATGTACGTGCCCCTGAGGTAACCTGGTGAAGGTGTACTGCCTGCCTTCCCATGTGAAGTCAAATTGATCCTGTGACTGTGGCGACAGGAGGATGGAAAAGAATGCGTTGACCGGATCTATCACGGTGTACTATTTCTTGTCTCCCGGTGACATTCTTTCAACTAAAGTCACTATGTCCGGGACAGCAGCAGTTGACAGAGAGGTGTGTTTATTTAGCTGACGATAATCAACTGTCATCCACCAGCTGCCGTCTGATTTCCTCACAGGCCAAACAGGACTGTTATACTCTGAGGTTGCATGCCTGATCACGCCTTGTTTTAATAACTGTGCTACAGTGACAACTCTCCAGCATGCATCATGCCGTAACTGTAATATTAATTGTTTTTGTAGTGCAGTTTATTTTAGTTTACTGCCTTAAGCGAGAGGTTAGGAGACTGCAGCACCAGGCCTCCCCTATATCACATGCTTTACTACCCATATGGAATTCGCATTAATAATAACCCCACTGTTTAACATTTATATTATAATCGATTTGTATTTAATACAGTGTTTTATTTTTCCTTTTTTAACGTACTAATGAGTAATCAAGGGGTAGAGTGTAAGGAAAGAGTTAAACAAGCCAAAAGTCATTGGTCTCCTCCACGGTCAGAGGCACTGTGCCAGCACCTGTATCCCACAAGCAAGTTAACCATGAGGCAAAGCATTCCCCAGTCTTTTGCGCATATTTATCTTGCAGGGCCCCCTTTTCCTCAGCCTTCCACGCCCTGGTCGCTCTCTCCTCTTGTGTTGTCTGCCTGCCTCCCGGGGTTGTTGTAGTCTTGTGACTGTGGACTCTTGTGTAGAGACCCGCTCGAACCTCGGTGGGAGATCCTCGGGATCGTCACCATGACACGTGTCGGGGTCATACCATATATTGCCATCCCAGCTGTTAGGGTCCCAACCCTTAGTCATTAATGCCCTTACTCTGACGGGATCTGGATCATGATCCATCAGCCTTGCCCAGTCTTCCTGGCGTGCTTTAATCAGTTTGCAGGCCAGGGTGGTTTGACGGGTTTCAGCTTTATTGGCCCGCTCATGGGCTAACTTAGCTGATTCAGTTAAGGTGACATTTTGCTGTTCTAGGGTTACCACTTTCCCACTGAGGGTGGCTCTGCTGCCTGTTGCAATTCATGCTCCTTTTCCAAGGTGCACAGCAAGATCCAATAGGCTGCACCCTTACTCTCCCTCTGTTTGGGAAACCCTACCTTATTTAACAGTGTGGCTACTATACCCGGGATGTCACCACTCCTGCTTTCCACCTCTGCTCTCCAACACGTGGGTAAGCAACACGTAGACAATGTGTTGGCCACTGCTCCAAAACCACAGGTGTTATCTGTCCATCCCGGTGCCCTAAACTCAGTCCTGCCTGTGGGAACATCCTGTTGTTTGCGAAACATTGTGCTGAATCCTGCCAACTACCCCAATTTTGTAACGAAAAATATTTTAAAATTTGTTCCTTGTTCTTTCCTGATTCAGCAGCAGGAGATATTTGCAAACGAAGGAAGCACTGTACATGTGTTAAAGGTTATGGAAACTACTTTATTAGAATTATATGAAAAATAAAATACTGAAAGGAAGAAGAATACTTAACAAAATATAGAAGGAAGCAAAGTAATACTTATCAACCAATCAATGAACTGATCTATATAATGCTGGAGGGAACCTCAGGTGTCCGACAGCCTCTCACACAGCCTTCTGTCTGTGTCTTAGCACTGGTCACAACCCAGCCTAAGGGGGGGTCCCAATTTGCACAAAGAAGGTGCCCCCTTATATACCCGTCAAACTTAACATAACTTTTACACCAGTACTTTTCCATTCCTTAGTGGTACCAGCCTGTACCACCTTATTACTCACTGCCTTCGGCCTAAACAACGAATTTAGAAACGGAGACAACAGGTGTGCCAAGAAGAGAATATTCTTCACCAGTATCTAATCTCAAGGACGTGCATCTGTACTTTCGTAAACTCTCAAAACACTCCCACAGTCCGAGCTGATACCATTTTGTGTTACATGCTACTGCACGTACTAAGGAGGAATCAGAAATGACTTTTGGTTAATTTAACTTTTTCCTTACAGCCTGTTTGCAGGCTGTGTGACTGTGAGTCTGTGAAGCTCATTGTGTTGGTTAGAACAAAGTGATTTGGCAATTTGCAGTTAAAGGTGATTTGCACATTAATAAAACCAATTATTTGATTAGCAAATGAGCCCATATTAATAAAGAGCAATGTTAAACTATTTGCTGCAACGCTTAATTCATGTACTCTGTCATTTTTTATGTTTTGTATAATTTTAGTTGCTCTGCATTTCATGCTCTGGTTCTTTCCTTGTAGGTTATCTATGTTGCACGGAATCCTAAGGATGTCCTGGTCTCTTCTTATTATTTCCATATCCATTTTGCCCTGTATGAATCACCAAAGGATTTTCAAGACTTCTTTGAAAAATTCATTGATGGTAGAGGTAAATTTGTAAGCTTTATGCAATTGTCCATTTGTTCATCAAACCTCTCCCCTTCTGCATAGTTATAACCTGGTTTTATTATATTTAAGTAAATAACAGTGATGATGGGGGTGGTGAATGAAATTTAGAAAGTTAGAGAGAAGACAACACAATTGTGCAAAATAACAAAACAGTTATAATAACCAGTGTGTATGGAAGGGACAGTCTATATGAAAATGTATCTGCAAATAGATACAAAGCAGGGAAATGTAGTGCAAAAACAAAACTGAAGGCTCTTTACGAAAGCTGCATACATTCAGATAACATGATTGATGAATTAATAGATCATACCTGTTTATTTCTACTTGTGCTAACAGCCATTGCAGAGACGTGATTGCAGTGTGCCTGTGTGGTGAGAATTAAACATTCTAGGATACTTCAGAAGAGATAGGAAAAATGGAAAAGGTGTTTGGGAAGTCTACTTCTAATTTTCTTAATGTTCTTACATACAAGTCACTATTTCTCTGACTACTGATGTCCCTTTGTAAGATTATGACTGATTGACAACCAGAATGCACATCCCTTTCTCTTCTTCCCCCTCCCCCATTGCAATATTCTTCGAATGTAAAAAATTCTATCAATTTCAGCCTTGAATATATTCAATGCCTGAGCACCCACTGGTTCTTCCTACCTCTTTGCAAACTAATTATTATTATGTCCAGTAATGTATGCACATTTGGCCTTTCCAGTCAGGTACATGAATCAATCAGAGATCCTGTTTCATATTTGGATGACATCAGGTTTCCAAACCAATATATTTTTAATATGCCAGTTATTTCAATGAAATAAATTGATACCTCTAATACACTTCTGTGCTAAACATAAATTTTACTAATGCACATTAACAAACTCCATTTAAAAATAATGTTCTATATAATTTGTGCCATTAACTAATCAAAACTTTTACTCCTAGTTTTGCAAACTTTTTGCTTCTTGATAACAAAAAGTGATAAACATTTTTGACAAACATTTTGCTTCTTGACAACATCCACCGCTTGTGAGTTGGGGTTCTAATGTTGTTAAGCAGTCTAACCAGGCTGAATTTTCTTCCACTGTAATATAATGGACCAAAACAGCCATGCTGCTTTAACGTGGCTGCCTCATAGTTCCAGGGACCCAGGTTCAATCCTGACCTCCATGGTTGCCTTTGTGGAGTTTGCATGTTCTCCCCATGACTCTCACAAATACAGAAGCAGTGAACTATTGATTTGGTTTTTGATGGCAACTTCCAGGTGGGGTTCCCATATTGGACTCCATGTGATAAATAAACTTCTTGAATTCCCAGCTGTTACTGGATAATCCTGACCACTCAGCCTGCACCAGTTGGACTTGCTCAGGAAAACCATTCATTTGAATGGAGTGGAACAGTTGTGAAGTAGTTTACATCTTTGTAATTGCTTGCATTAATGTTTTAGTTTTTAATTTTAGTTGGTTTTAATTGTTTTTGAATGGCTTTGAATGTAGGGTATATACAGAAGTAGTCATAATATTTGACACCCAAAAATCTGGGGGATATGGCTTGTTACAACCTGACCATAAGATGGCATTAATTAATACAAGCAGGTCATTATCATTTTGTGTCCATACTATGCTAGAACATCAGCTTGGGATATGTTTAAAAAAATAAGAATTACTTCCTTCCTGCTATATCAGTGGCAAGTGTCAATCACCAAAGACAAGTTCTGGGCCACTGTGAAAACTATTAATGTTGCAGCAGAAGTTAATTTTTAAGTGGGTGGCAGAGTCATCCTCGTGTCTGGGACATTCAGTTCACCAGTGGGTGTTCCCTTCCTCGGCCATTCTATGAAACTGAACCAGAATACATGTGACATTGTTGTCAGGTCTGACCTGAGATGAGCTTTGGACCTCGTTTGGTCTGTACCTTGTTCCACCTCCAAGATTAACTGACTTTGTTCCATGCCCCAGCTTTTCTTGCTGCCTATCTGTGCCTTTGTTACTTCTAGATTTGGCTATTCCATTCCTGACTCACTTCTTTCATGCTTCTGTCAATAAACCTGAGGTCATCCAAAATTTGAGTGTTTGTCATTGAACTTGCATCAAGCCCTATTCACCCATCACCCATGTGCTTAGTGATTTGTACATTTTTCTCTTGTACCGGAAGGCTTCAGTTTTAGTACTCTCAGCCTTTAAAACCTCTCTAACCACCCCCAACCCCTCCCCCTCCCCCCCTCCCCCATTCCTCTCCATAACATCTTTATGATCCCTTCTAGCTCCACATTCATCATCCTGAAATTTAATGGCTCCATTACTGGCAGCTGTGCTTGGCTGCAGAATTCTTTGGGGTATTTTCCCAAATTTCTCTGCACCCCTTTCCTCCATTATGGCTCTTGTTAAAACTTACTTTTTAGACCAAACGTTTAGTTATCTGCCTTTGTTGGTGGTTTGGTGTCAGTTTCTGTTTTTAACCCTGTTGAGATGCGGTGGGTTTGTTGTTATATGAAAATCACAAAGACTTCCTCCAAGGCATATGAATTAGATTGAATTATCACTTTTGCTGGTGCAAATATTTAATTAATAACTCATTCATTAATCATGGTTGGAAGGTTATATTCTAGGAAAGTACTTGCTTTTTCACAATAAAATGTCTGTTCTAGGCAAGGCCACACAAGTTCATACATAAATTTATGTCCCTGTAGCCACAGTCTTTGTACATAATATGGGACAATAAAGTGAGATAGCCTAGTTTCATCATCATCAAGACTCTTTATAGTTGTTATATTGAAATTACCTGCAGTTCTACATCCTTGTAGAAATATGCTTACTTTCATTTTTTTAAAATGCATGCTGATTAGCAAAAATAATTTTTCTATAATTACTAAAGCAGCTGAAATTGAATATAATTTGAATTTTGCTTTCTCCAATAGTGGAATTCAGCTCCTGGTTTGACCACATCAGGGACTGGTATGTTCACAAGGATGAGTTCAATTTCTTGTTCCTAACCTATGAGGAGTTGCAGAAGGTATAGCGATTATGCAAATATTGCATTATTTGTGTTTATTTGCACTAATTGACTATAAGCAGCAGCGTAATAATTGAATATCTGTTGAATCTTCCATTTCCACCAACTGTTCCTCTTCTTACGGCACTTTACCTTGCAAACACGGATGATGCTGCACTCGTACTTTTCACTTCTTCCCTTCCCACCGTCCAAACAGTCTTTTCAGGCGAAGCAGTGATCCACTTGCACTGCTGATCTAGTGTACTCCATTCGGTGTTTACAATGCAGCCACTTCTACATTGGAGAAACCAAATGCAAGTTGGGTGATTGCTTGATTGAGCACCTGCATTCAGTCTGCAGGGGTGACCCTGAGCTTCCTGTTGCCTGTCACTTCAATTCTCCATCCCACTCCCAATCTGACTTGCCAGTCTGTGGTCTCCTGTACTGTTACAATGAGATCCAATGCAAGCTGAGGAACCAGACCTCATTTTCTGTCTGGGTACATTGCAGCCTTCTGGACAATGACGTTAGCCTATCAAGCCATATGCCCTTGAAATGTGGGAGAAACTGGAGCACTGGCAGGAAGAAAGTTTAAATTCCACACAGACAACACTCGAGATCAGGATTGAACCCGTGTCAATGGAACTGTGAGGGAGCGGCACTAATTTCTGTGCCTCTGTGTCACCTTTTATCTGAAGTAAATTTGTTTAATGAGGCAGGTGGAGGGGCGATGGAAGAGATGGGTGAATAACGTGGCATCAGGTCAGAATTTAGAAATGACAGAATGTACTAATAATAACATAACCTACTTATTTAGCAGGTTATAGAATGATTCATTACTTAAACAAGTTAATCGGTGAATTGCAGGGGGAAGATATAACTTTGTTTCACAGAAGCTGTTGCTACTCTTAAGCTATATCTATGTTGACAGGATCTTGCAGCATCAGTACAAAAAATTTGCAACTTTGTTGGAAGGCAATTGGATGCTGAAAAACTTGACAGCGTGATAAAAAACAGCACGTTTGATAAAATGAAAAAGAATCCAATGGCTAACTATGAAGGAATTCCCACAAAATGCTCAGGGGGATCATTTCTTCGTAAAGGTAAATAATATGAATTTAATTCAGATTTGATGATTCCATGTGCTGCACTTTTCATTGTGGAATGTACATCAAAAGATTGGAAGAAAATAAAATTAATGGATCACTGGAATTTCTGACACAGAACAGGCCACTTAGCTCTATGTCCATGCCAGCCACAAATGGAGTTATTTATGTCACTCCCACCTCCCTGCTCTTAGTCTCTGGTCTTGTGGATTTTGCAGTTTTAATTGTACATTGTTACTTTTTATATGTGGTGAAGGTTTCTGCCTCCACCACCCTGTGAGGTGGTGAGTTCCAGACCCACATTACTCTAGGGGTGATTTTTTTTTTTCTTTTCACCTGATTCTTTCAATGATGTCCCACATTTATTGACCTCTCTGCCAAGTAAAATAAATCATCTATATTCACCTTCAATTTTTGCACACTTCCATTAAATTTCCTGTCAGTTTCTTTTGTTCTAGAGAAAACAAACCCAGCCTGTTCAGCCATTACTTGTTGCTATAGTTCTACAGCCCGGACATCATTCAAGTCTTTCCTATACCCTCAATGGTGCTTTCACATTTTCCTGTGGTCTGGTGACCAGAACTTTACACTCTAGAGATTGCTGGAATTAAACGAAAGGGAATACTCTGAAAGCTAGGCAATGTATTTCAGAATTCTAGCACTTTTGTTTGTTTCTCTCTCCTCTGTATTCCCATAGTAACATAACTAGGCTATCCATTTCTTGAAATCTATTATGTCTTTCTCTTTGTTATGCTCTTCCCCTTCACACATTTATTAAACAAATAGTGCTTCTCCTTGATTTTACCTGCCAATATATATTTCATTTATCCTCTTTTTTCCTTCCTACTTTAATTGTTGATTTCCCTCCTGTAACTCCTACACGGGCAGCCCTAGGTTATGCAAGGGTTTATTCGTGAGGACTGTCTGTAAATTGATATTGTTTTTTCTGTAAGTCAAACAATTTCCCCCAAAACCAGGGAAAAAAAAATTGACCAAAATAGTTGAGCTTAAAAGTTCCTGATGTACTACTTCTTCCTTTTTTCAGGACTGCGTCTTGAAGTCATCTGTTTTCTATAGCTACCCATATTATCACTCTGCATATGCTTCCTGTATTTATTTCATTTCATTGAATATCATTCATGTTCAGCCTAACACTAATAAATGACTAATGGAACATGTACTGTATTCAATTGTTAATGAATACATATAACTGGTTTGCATTTCTGTAACTGGAAAAATTCTTTATAAATTTATGGGAGAATTTCTGTAAAGTCTTGTATCCATAGGTCAAATCTTCCGTAACCCAGGGAGCCACTGTATTTGACTTTCTGCAACTTTAAGTGCTTAGTATTTGTTATAGGTTTTCCCTTTTACTTTCTGTCTTGTCTTATCCTGTATGTTCCTCAACATCCATGAGGACTTAAATTTGGTGTTTGATTTTGTTTTTATTTTTTTGGAAATGTATTTGGTCTGAACCTCTCTTTTTTTCTATGAATGTTCCTTACTGCTCTAGCACTGATTTACCATTACAACAGCAGATTGCTTTTCTTATTAAATCATATTTCAGCTTGGTTAAGTTGAACTTTCTCCACTTTAAAACTTTCTCCACTTTTTCCATATTCAACTGGTTAATAATTACTGCTTCAACCTCTGCCACCCTTTCAACTTGCCCAGTTTCATTCCCTAAAACCAGTACTGCCACTTCTAATGGTATGGAAAAGTACATTGGCATGGTGATGTCAGTGTCCAAATCCTGAAGAGTCTCCCCCTGCTGCACCAAACCTTTCCTATGGAGTAGAAATTTGTAGCAGCGACATCATGTAATAGACTTTCCATAGAACTGTTAGTATTCCATCAGTAAACTTCTAAACTGGTTAGGAATCTGGTTAGGAACAGCTGTAAGTTATGAAAGTGTGAATGGAAGGAATAAAGTACTGTGTGGCTAGAGTGGCATGTAAACTGGAGGGAACAAGTTCAAGATCAGGAACAAAGATCAAGTATGATTTGGCAGGATGAAAAGATAAAATGGTTATGCTACGGGTTTATTGAAATAGCTTCAGAATACTTTCCTTTCTGTGCCAAGTTCTTTTATGAACTATAAATTTTACGTAAATGAATATTTCAGTGTCTAGAATATGATTGTATGAAAATATAAAAACTGAAATTCCTTCTGCCTTTAGTTTCCTGCTGGTGTTATAGTGGAAATTCTCTGCAAACTGAACTGCAATGTGTTACTACAAATATCTGATTTTCCTTTTGTAAGACAGGGATCTCCCCCACTCTTTGCAAAATAAATGGTGTTAAGAGGCTGGGACTAAGGTTGGGGACTCTCTGCACTGGAAGTCCTGCTCAGTGTTTTCTTTGCCATGTTGGTGAATGATGATGTATGTGTGACGTGAGGCTTTCTAGGTTCCACGTGAGTAGATGTGGACAACACTGAACAGCTTTTGGTCATAGAAGTGGCACAAACCCTTAAAAGAATGCATTGTTTTAATTTTTCTTTGCTGCCTGCCTTCATGCTAAGGGACTGAAGAGATTAGCTGGAGTCAGAAGGTGGAGCCTGGGTGACTGATACCGCAGGAAGGCATCAGTGTTGCTCCCATGGTGCTGCTTGTGCCTGCCTTTTGCATTCCCTATTTCATAATCAGACTCCCTATCCCTGTCTCTGCAAACTGTTGGGGTCAATGCTGGAGGGCATTGACAGGTACAACTTCAGCAACGAGTCTCCAAAGGCATTTTGCCTGAATATGGAAACCCAAACTAATTTCATGAAAAGGAGTATTGAGGTAGTTGTAGATAAGAATGACCAGTCAGCCAGTTATCAATTCGTCTATCAATAATGGTCTTTTTCTCACAACCCCTACTTACCCATCACCATCATCACAACAGCAGTTGTTTCTTAAATTACCCTAGCATTTTACATTTTAACATTTACCATGCCAATCTGCCAGTTCATTTCAGCTATTGATAATCTGTGTATTATCTTTTCCTATTGTTTTCCATGTTGTATAACTCAATGGGATTACATAAATTAATTTACAATTATTCCTGCCAAGATGGATTTGCTACCATTATTAGTGACCAATTTTACATTATTATTGGTGAATGGAAAGATAAATCAGGCAGCATATAAAATGGCTGAATGGCCCATTCGATTACAATTGTTTTATGATATCTGCACCTCTCATTGAGCCTGCAAATCCTTTGTTCCTCTAATCTTTTCCTGTAACTCAGACCATAAAGTCAAAGAATAATGCTCATAGATTGATGCTGCTTTCTGTGCTTGAATATCTTTCTCTCTGTAACCAGAATTGGGTTTATTTGCCTTGTGGTCTAATCAGAGTATTGTATAAATTGATCATGAATTTGGTTTGATAGAGAAATTAACTGTTTAGATTGTTAAAACTTCAAGGTGTCTTCCAACTTCATTTTAAGCACCACTAATGGAAAACATGTGCTGCCTATTTATCCATCCCATCTATTACATGACCTTTGGCCTCTTTAAATATCATCTCCCATTGATATCATCTCTTAACTGCCAGTTTTGATTCCACTACTCATCCTAAAAGGAAATCATCTGCAAATTTGAACAATTTGCTTTTGAATTGATGAATCCAAGTCGATGCAAATTGACAAAGGTATCTGATCTGAAATGTTAACGGATTCTCTTTCCACAGTGCTGTCTGACCTGATGAACATTTCCAGTATTTTCTGTTTTTATTGGAGTTTGTACATTGCTGAATTATTTTCTAACGATTTGCTTCCCTCAATTTCCCAATTTTTGTTTTCACTTTTGATATGATTCTTCATGTATTTTTCTTTCAGGGACAGTTGGTGACTGGAAAAATCACTTCACAGTAGCTCAATCTGAGATGTTTGACAAAATTTTCCAAGAGAGAATGAAGGATGTGGCATTGGAGTTCATCTGGGATAAAGAATAAGTTAAAAAAAAAAGGATAAGAATAAGTAAAAGGCAATAACTTGTAGAATGCGATGTTCCAGAAATAATAGAAAATATTTTCAGCCCATACTTAAGCTTACCTTTAAGCAGGTTATGGTGAATTTATAGACGTTAAACTAATGAATATCTATACCACTCAATGTATGAAGGGTTGTGTACATGTATGTACCAGCTGTTTTACTGTTAACCATAAAAACATTTGGTCCTGTGAATTGGAAAGAAAATTTGACAGTTGGGACATCTTTCCTTCTATGGTTGGAGAATACCCTTTACTTTCAAATACGGGACACAAATATTTAATGAGGCAGAAACCCATCAACCATATTCAAAATGACTTAAAATTAAATATTTCCTTGGACAAAAATACAAATGTTTAATCTAAGTTCATGTGAGCCGAGGAATGATGTCAGTGATTCTTTAGTCTAACCTCAGTCTGGATGTGGATAGTTCCTAATAAAGATTCTTTCAGGTTTTATTTTTCCATGAAAGGTTGTATATATTAAGCTGTAAGATTCAAGTATGATTTACCAAAAGACACTTGCATATCATATTTCATTCCGAACGTAGAAACAGCTTGATTATTGATGGTGCTGGTATACTATGCTGCACAAGAGTCTTTTACCTTCACTTCTAAACCTCTTCAACATATTTTCCTATTCCTTTTTATTCCTTGTGTTAGATGTGTTAAATATTATTGACATTTGCCTCAAATATTTCATGTGGTAGTAAGCCCCGAGGTTAGTACTGACCCACAATCAGTTCACTTATCAGTTTCCTGTGGAATAGTAGCTATTATTATTTTGTCAGTGTCGGTATATTTTTGTTTTACTAGCATTGAATTGTACGTCCTGTAGCTGTAGACTGGGGATAGATATCAATTCCTTGAAACTAGGACATTGATCTCAAGTACTCCAAAGTGGATGATATTGAGTTTCTAGAATATGGTGTGGCTATATCCATTTGGTTATGTATTGACTATTCAGTTAAGTGATGAGTATACTGTTGCACTAAACTTTATTGATGGGATTTTGAGGGAGAGAGAGCATCTATTGCACAGGCACAGTACTGATAATTTTCTGATATTGAAATCTATAGATCCTGATAAATGGGGATCCTGACTCTGTGTAGTGAAGAAGTGATGGTTAAGCACTTGCATTTTGGAAATAATCATTTAACTAGAACTTAATTATTACCTTACATAGGTTAACTGAAGCCTGGATGTTGTTCTGGTTCTGTTGTAGGCTGGGCTAAGCTGTTTCACCCTGGAAGTTGAGGAAGTTGGTGAATAATACCTTACTAGAAAGTTGATCTTGACCTTGTGATGGAATAAATGAAATTGATTCAACTATTGAGTACACACTGAGAATCTTTGTCTGTTTATTTTCCCAAGGCACTTGCTGCCCCAATTGGTTTCCAAAGGCTGTTTATAGGGTTGCATTTTTACATCTGGGAAAGAAAGCAAATGAGACGGATAATGTGATTAAATGCAAGTTATGCCTTTGAAATTACAGTATCGGTTAATGAACAAGACTCATTTTTCATGTAAATAATTGTTTTCTATATTTTAAGGGAAATAGCCATTCAGTTTTTTTATTGTGGTTTACTCTGATTAAATGAAAAATGCACACTTTTATAGCATGTATAAACTAAATTGTATTTTAATGTTAACACATGGTTTTATCTTGATTGTAATTGATTAAAATTAGATGGTGTATTGGATATGCTGATGCTAGGAAATAAATCTGATTAATCATTTATAATTGTCTTGAATTATTATTTTTTTAAAAGGTACCATGCTCTTTATCCCCACCCTTTAACTTCCTGCTTCCATCACCCTCAACTTTCCAATGTCTTTGCCAGTCCTTGAATTAATTTGTACGAAAGATAGAGATGAACCTCTACAGGCAATGGGAACCTTCCAGTTTAGCAAACTGGCAGGTTTATATGGGCAGAGGTGGTGGCAACTGAAATGCAAGGATTTTTTTTAAATGACAAAAGATGGTGAAACAATGAATGTTAAGGCATGTTGTCTTTAGCAATCAGAGACTTTTTGACCCACCAAGGGAGTCCTAACCTGACAGATGTGAAATCCAGCTGTTCATCACAGTGTCCTTCAGCTAAAAACATGATCACACAAACGGGCTCATTTGTGCTTTTGGAAAACAGACGTTGAGAGATTTTTGCTTTTCTACTGTTCAAAGATGTTGGCCATTGAAGATGAAAGAATAGGCCTGCGTGTCAATTCAGGTTATCGTGTGACATCTAGGGAAATCGGAAGTGATGTTGATCCTACAACATTACTATTTTCCTCTTTGTTTAAAGTGTGTTGATATTGCTGATGCACTTTCCTCAGCCACAAAGGGCAGACCTGGAAGCTGTGGGGAAATGTGGATTAGGTTGGCTAAAAGGCAGGGTCGGTGTAACAATAGTCGTTGTGCCTAGTGGAAACATAAATGGCTAAGAATCCTTCAAAAAGAAATTGTCTAAATCCATCTTCTACCAGGGATGAAGAAATGGCTGGTTTTGTGACAACTGGGTTTCTCTCCACCTTCAACCCTTTAAAATTATGCAAAGCATAAAGCTACTGCTTTGTACGAGACTTAGTTGGGAGGCTCTTCAAACAGATATTAACGCCACTAAATTGTTCAGAAAGGGAATTCTGACCTTTAGCAGCTATATAATTTATCAGCAACCATTTGAGTTGATGAACAGCTCATTTTATTGCAGTCTCCCTTTTATCTGCTCTAACCATTTATACAAAGACCATAATCATTTATAATTGTCTTCAATTATTAACCCATTTTAAAAGATAGCATTTCCCCCCCCCCCCCATCCTAAGCTATATTGCACACAAATCTTTACTCTGCCCTGAACTGATCAGGGAGGCTAGAATTCCTGAACAGGTATTGTGGAAAATGCTTACACACTTTGCATTGATTTACTGAATTGTTTTGAACTCATCGCAAGTTATTTGCACACTGCATTGTATGTGTGTCCTTCCCTGCTGGGCAGATCAGAGGACCATAAATGCCACATTCTAAGAAACTAGTGTTCAACTTGCTCCCATGGGTTTTCTATGGGTTGCGTTAAGTTAAAATATCGTCTTTTCTTTTGGCCATGCAGATCCCAGTGAGGGGCTCCTCACAAGCATGGGCATGAGTAGAGGTTATTGGAGTGTTCCACCAAGATATGCAAACACAATCACCTGCACCATGTAATAACAAGGACGTCTTAAGTATTAATATGTCTTCATATTACAATTCATTTGTGTGGTGACATGGAATGGAGTGAGGTAGCATCTGATGAGGATGTGGTCCAGCAAATAATAACCTGAGAAATTGGGTTACACTGGAGAAACCAAACACAGATTGGCTGACTGTGTTGCAACATTCCCTTCAGTTCACAAGGGTGATGCTAACCTTGCAGTTGTCTGTCACTGTAATTCTCCATCCCATTCTCACTCTACCGTGCTGCCAGTTTCCCAACAGGACGGGTTGGGTTGTGTCAGGCAGGCACGGTAGTGTAGCGGTTAGCATAATGCTATTACCGCATCAGTGACCCGGGTTCAATTCTGGCAGCTGTCTGTAAGCAGTTTGTACGTTCTGCACATGACTGCATGGGTTTCCTCCGAGTGCTCTGGTTTCCTCCCACATTCCAAAGATGTACGGGTTAGGAAGTTGCGGGAATGATATGTTGGTGCCGGAATTATGGTGACACTTGCGGGCTGTCCCCAGAACAGTCTACGCAAAGATGCATTTCACTGTGTGTTTTGATGTACATGTGACTGATAAAGATATCTTAAATATCTTGACTGGATTATTATCTGATGGGAATGTGAGTAGGGAGCTGGATTCACTTGACCTCAAGGGGATATAAGCAAGCTAAGTGAATGGGCAAGAACATGGCAGATGTAATGTGGAAATATGTGAAGTTATCCACTTGGAATGCACAAAATCTAAAAACAAAAGTATAATAATTTTTAAATGGTGAGAGATTGGATAAAGTTGATATTCAAGGGGAACTAGGTATACTCATAGATATCATTGAAAGCTAATGTACAAACACAGCAAGAAATGAGAAAGGCAAATTGTATGTTGGCCTTTATTGTGAGAGGATTTGAGTGCTGGAGTGTGACATCATGTTGCAACACGATGGGGCTCTGGTGAGAATGTACTCTGTTGTGTAGGGGTTTCGTCTTGTATAAGAGAGGATATGCTTGCTATGGAGAGAAACTCACTAGACTCGTTCTGGAGGTGGCAGCTTTGCCACACAAGGAGCTTGAACAGATTAGGCCTACATTCTCTAAAGTTCAGAAGAATGAGAGGGGATACTGAAACTTACAAAATTATTCCAGGCCTTGACATTATAGTCTCAGAATAAGGAGTAAGCCTTGTCTAAGAAATGTCTTCATACAGATGGTGGTGAATCTTTGGAATTCTCTGGCTTGGAAGGCAGAGGAGGCTTGGTCATGGACTTCATTCAAGATAGAGGTGGTTAAGTTTCTGCATAGCAAGGGAATCGAGGGATATGGGGAAAGTACAGGAAAATAACTGAGATGGAAGATCTGCTATAACCTTAATGAATGGCAGAGCGGGTTAAAGGGATGGAAGGCCTGCTCCAGAAATTGTAATAAGGAAGTGTATATCTATAGGTAAGAAATTATTAATTTCTGCTGCTGCAAATCTTTTGATTCTCAGTGTTTCAGATGAACAACTATTTCTACAGAAGTGCCAAACCTTCAAAACTGGACATCGTTCTAAGGAGTGTATTGCAGGCTGAAGATTGCACACAATGCAGCACTCTTATCATTGCTGGTAATAAATATGTCTTATCTTATATTTAATCTCACTAACTGCAGGGCCAGTTTGGTCCAATTACATTACCTACCTCTCAATGAGTTTCCACCCGAATTAGAGCAAGCTGAACTAGAAATGACCTGTGTGTAAAATGAAATGGAAATTCCTAAAAAATAATTCCTCCCCAGAATGAAAGCACAAAGGTCATTCCAACATTTTTTTACAATCCCACAGATAATGAGTAAATATGCCCTTACCTATGCCTGCATGCTCAGCTTGAATAGTGCAAGTGGGAAGAATCAGGCAATCACTATGCAGTCACTGACTTTGTGCAACATTTACATGTGGATAATTTTAATTCCACCACAGACACATGAGGACTTCACAGATAGATAAATGTCAGGATCTTATGATGTGATCCACTAAAAGCAAAAATGGGCAACCACTGTTGCTGGCTTTTCTACCTCTCAATATAAAATCGTCACGTACACAAACCCACAATGATTCCAATTCTTCCGTGAACTTTCTATGGATCCAGACCCTGAGTTCCACTGATGGGTTGTGGTGTGATATCCCTTACTTATAATTGACCTGATATTTGAATGAGGAAACATAAGTTCCCTCTACTTTTTTGCTGGAACTATCATCAGCATTCCCTTCCATTCCAGGCCCTGAACATTGCAATCTAACCACTCGTTAAAATCAGACTCGCCTGAATCTGGAGAGGTAGGATTGCAAATAAGTGTTTCAATGGCTGGGTTCTAATACAAGTCAACTTTGGAAGGAGGCACCTTTAATATGAAGTCATAGGGAAAAGTTAAATTGAAAGAAACAGGAGATCACAGTTGAAATAAAAAGGCAAACAATTAATATATCTGAAGGTTCTTATTTACATAGGGGGATAAACACATGGAGCTTTTGATAATAAATAAGTGCCCTAAAATAATCTAAATTATCTGAAACTTCAAATACTCCTCTAGATAATTACAGCTATGTATTGGTCCTACACTGAACGTGTTTTTGGATATTTCCCTTATCCAGTACCTGAGTGTAAAACTTTGTAGCTCTGCTATTCGCCTCATCTGTGCATTTGTCTGAAGAAGTGGAATTCTGCCAGTCTTTGTGTTTCCTGCTGTTTGAAATGAATTCCTTGAAATTTGTATCCATGATACAGCTGAACCAGGTGAGCTATACTGTGCAAACAATCCCTTTGTCATACAGCATCTTTTCTCACCTGCTAACTGACTTACTAAGCCTCCAAAATAGTAGGCAACAAGCATGACACATTAATAGCCTGAAACGCAGTAATCACCAAAATGGAGAAAGATAAAAGATGACCTTTGCCAATCCATGAAATAGGCGAGTTGCCTTTTCCTTATGTAAAGAAGAATCTGTCAAATAATTGAGGCCCCTGGATTGGTCTTGGGGAGTCAAGGTTATTGGAGGCTCTTCTATCAAAAATTCATTTCTGGATTGTGCATTACACTGGCAAGGAAAGTAAATAATGCTGGTTGCTTGTTGTGAAGGTAGTGGTAAACTACGTGTGTTAACCTCTGCAGTCCTTAAGGCAAGGGAACTTTTACACTGTTGGGTAGGGAGTTCCAGGAATTGGACCAGTGATGCTGAAGAAATGACGATATATTTCCAAGTCAGGACAATGTATACCTTGGAGGTGAATCAGCAGGTTCCCATCTGTTCCATGTGTCTGCTGCCTTTATTCTCCTTGGTGGTAAAGGCTACGGATATGGCAGGTGCTGTCAGAGTGGTAGTGAATATAAATGACTCACAGTCTGCATCATGATGTACCGTTGACAGAGGGAGTGAGTGTTCAGGGGTATGGATGGAATGCCAATTAATTAAGCTGCTTTGTCCTGGATGGTGTCAAGCTCTTTGAGTATCGTTGACCTGAGCTGCACTTATTCAGACAAGTGGAGCGTATTTTGTGACACTCTTTAGTCACTTGCAGCAGGAGATTCAGCTTCTAACCTACTCTTGCAGCCCTAATATTTATATGTTTGACCAATTTAAGGTTTTGGACAAAAGTGAGCCACAAGGTGTTGGGGAATCACTGATAGTAAAAGCACACAGCATGAGTTGGTTCTTAGATACTCTCCAGCTGGAGATTATTATTGCCTTGCACTTTTGTGGCACAAATATTCCTCACCACTTATCAGACTCCCATCTAGCTCTTGCTGTGTAGACAATTTCATTTTGCGGGCTGTTGGAGAAAATGTATTGTGCAATCATCAGAATCAGGTTTATTATCACTGACTTATATGTCATGAAATGTGTTGTTTTGTGGCAGCAGTGCAGTGCAAAGACAAAAAAACTACTATAAATTAAATAAATAGTGCAAACAAAAAGGAATAGCAAGATAGTGTTCATGGGTTCATGGACCATTCAGAAATCTGATGGCAGAGGGGAAAAAGCTGTTCCTAAATTGCCGAGTGTGGGTCCTCAGGCTCCCGTACCTCCTGCCTGATAGTAGTTATGAGAAGAGGGCATATCCCGGATGGTGAGGGTCCTTTGTGATGGATACCGCCTTCTTGAGGCGCCGCCTTCTTGAGGCACCACCTCTTGAAGATGTCCTCGATGGTGGGGAGGGTTGTGCCCATGATGGAGCTGACTGAGTCTACAACCATCTGCAGCCTCTTGAGATTATATGCATTGGAGCCTCCATACCAGGCAGTGATGCAACCAGTCAGAATGATCTCCACTGTACACCTGTAGAAATTTGCAAAAGTCTTTGGTGACATACCAAATCTCCTCAAACTCCTAATGAAGTAGAGCCGCTGGTGTGCCTTCTTCGTGATTCTCCTGTTCACCCTTTCCACATCTGACCCCTCAATGAGGACTGGTGTGTGTTCTCCTGACTTCCCCTTTCTGAAGTCCACAATCAATTCCTTAGTCTTGCTGACATTGAGTGCAAGGTGGTTGTTGTGACACCACTCAACCAGCTGATCTATCTCACTCTGTACGCCTCCTCAGTGACCTTCTGTATTCTGAGAAATAGCTTGAGAGACTGGTGCCAAGCAAGAGATTAACTGATTATTGAACAAGGAGGAGGACTGCTCTCCCAAAACCTCACAATAAGGGACTTAGTCACTTTTGTTATTTTCTACCCTGGCATTTAATTTGTTATTGTGACAATTGCATTAGATTCGTTCATTTATTTAAGTCTGTATTGGCCAATCGCAATTCAAATATTGTACATAAATATGAACATAGAATATAGAACATTACAGCACAGTACAGGCCCTTTAGCCCACAATGTTGTGCCAACACTTTATCCTGCTCTAAGATCTATCTAACCCTTACCACCCACATAGCCCTCCATTTCTCTATCATTCATGTGTCTATCTTAGAGTCTCTTAAATGTCCCTAATGTATCTGCTCCCACAACCTCTGCTGGCAGTGCGTTCCACACACCCACCACACTCTGTAAAAAAAAAACTTATCCCTGACATCCCCCTTATATATTCCTCCAATCACCTTAAAATTATGTCCCCTCGTGTTAGCCACTGTTGCCCTGGGGAAAAGTTTCTGACTGTCCACTGGATCTATGCCTCTTATCATCTTGTAGACCTCTATCAAGTCACCTCTCATCCTCCTCTCCAAAGAGAAAGGCCCTAGCTCACTCAACCTATACCATAGCAGTTACCAAATAAACCTCAATCCAATCATTTTAAATAAAAATAAAGGGGAGGGGGCTCACGTTTCCCAATTTGAGATAATTTAAATGACTAACCATCTTTTGCCGCAAAGGGAAACCTTGTTGATGGGGAGAGGTGCAGTGAACAACTTAGGCCCTGTTACCTCCCACTTCTGATCTCACTGCATTCCCACTGAGTTTCAAACTTAACCTCTTTGTTTTAGCAGGCAATCGGACACCTGCAAAAATGCAGTGGGTTCTTCTTTAAATATGCAGAGCAGTTCAAATGATGCATTCAGGGCTTTAAACTTTATTTATACAGCATGGTAACAGGACCTTCTGGCCCAATGAGACTGCGCCACCCATTTAAACCCATGTTAACCCACCTGTACGTCTTTGGAATGTAATTTTAAATGCAGGCCTCTGAGGAACAGAACCAGCTCTGCCTAAGGGGCCAAAGGTGCTATGAGGAAGTCTTAGAATCATAGAGAAAGACAGCAGGAAACAGGCCCTTCAGCCCATTGAGTGCATTCCCACCATCAACCACCCAGTGTACACTAATCCTACATTAGTCCCATTTTTATTCTCCCCACAGTCTCATCAATTCCCCCAGATTCTACCACTCACCTACACATGAGGGGAAATTTACCAATTAACCTACCAACTCGCATGTCTTTAGGATGTGGGAGAAAACTGGAGTGCCTGGAGGAAACTCACACAGTCACAAGGAGAATGTGCAAACTCCACACAGACAGAACTGGAGGTCAGGATTGAACCCTGTCTCTGGCACTGTGACTGTGGCCTGAAGAAGCCCAACAGTTATGTTTTAAAACAGAAATTTATCTTATTTTGTATGAGAGAAAGGTAAGATGTAATAACATGTGAGTGGTGAATTCCATCTGATATTAGGTGGAAAGTATAGTCAACAAGAGTCAAGAGAGCTGTTCCGGGTGTCACAAGAAAACTCTGAGATTGTCTTCTGTACCGTTTCGCCCACCCCTCCCTCCTACTCTGCATGATCACAGCCAGAATGCTCCAGTTATCTCTACCTATCCTGGACCCAATTGCAGCTAAAATCTTGCTTGATTGCTTTCAACACTGTCACAGACACCTGGAGCATGTTACCCACGGGTGTCCAGAGTCACCTTCCTATTGCTAATGACCTGTTCTACCAGCTGATGGCCAGTAAGTTGATCTGGCTAGGTAAGGAATGGGCCTCTGGGTAATCTTATGTAAGTGAGGCCTGGCCTTATGGTCAACTGGCCCTCTTGTAACCCTGGACTCCTCAGATATTCTCCCCATCTCATGCCTCTACAGCTACTTACCCATCAAAATTGAGGCCATAACAGAGCATGCTTCTGCCTGATTTGAAAGAGTATGATGCCAGCAATTGTTGACAAAGGTGGAAAAAATATTCTGTTCTCCTTTAATGATGAACATATAATGCACCTCAAAGGTTACTTAATTTATTTAGGCAACATGGAAGACATAAAGAGTCACTAACAATTTTACTGCCTTTTCCAATATTCCACCATTTCAATTATTGTTTCTGTTTTGAGTTTAGATTAAATTTATTTAGCAAAGTGAACCAGTGGATAATAGATTTGGAGGTAGGAAGTACAATACTATTGAACCATTTATAACAGAAGCACATTAGCAATTTAAATAATCTATGGACAGACTTAGTCCTACCAAGAAAAGTAACAGTTTTTATCTGAAGTTCTGATGACAAGGTCTATAAAATATTACAAATGTAGTTATATTGAATACAATGCAGAACACACTTTTATTAACAATCTTACAATAAAACAAAACTGAGAACAAGTATTTGATCAGAAGCCTTGGGAAATAATTTATGTTCCATGAATTTGTTGACCTGATAAATCACCTCTAATGAAATCACATTTGAATTCTTAATATCACTATGATTCATTATATCAAATAGATTGTTATTGCATGTTCTGTTTGTACCATTCTTAAGGTATGCAGTCAAAATTCAATTATAAAAGTTAATTGAAAATACATGTTGAAAGTACTTTTACTTTTAAGTCACATGGTTGAATTCAGTCCGTGCTAGACTCCTGAAGGTTTGTATGCATTCAAAAGAGTTCAGGGCAACCAAGTACTAGGTCAGTATTTTGATATATTAAAAAGGGGAACAATTTACCTTTCTGTTATGCTTTTCTTAAATTCAGGTCACCCTAAAATACAGACAAATTACTGTTTGGCTATTATTCAAATGTAGAGATAACCAATTTTCACATTACAAGGTCCCATGAATAATCATAGATAATCTTTCAGTGGTGTTGCTGGAGGGATAAATACTATCCATATCCAAATGGTGGTATTGAATCATTTGCATTCACTGTAACAACAGGTATGGATAGGCAGAGGTAAGATACCTTTATTAGTCACATGTACATCGAAACACGCAATGAAATACATTTTTTGCGTAGTGTTCTGGGGGCAGCCCGCAAGTGTCGCCACGCTTCCGGTGCCAACATAGCATGCCCACAACTTCCTAACCCGTACGTCTTTGGAATGTGGGAGGAAACCGGAGCACCCGGAGGAAAGCCACGCAGACACGGGGAGAACGTACAAACTCCTTACAGGTAGTGTCCAGATTTGAACCTGGGTTGCTGGCGCTGTACCATGCTACACTACCATGCCTGCCCTTAATAAGAAATGGGGCAAAAGGTTACTGGATGGTAGGCAGGTATATGTTGAAATTACAATCAGATCATCATATTGAATGGTGGAATGTGATGGAGGGGTTGAGTGTCCTATTCCTGTTCCTAACTCATATGTTTGTGTGTTCACACGTGCAGTTCAGTGAGCAGGTTTGACTAAGTGCAGGGAAATGAGCAGAGGCTTTCAGCTGATCTCCATGAGGAGTCCAATGATAGAGCATGGTTGTGCCACTAGTTGCTTAGCTATGAGGAAACCTGCGACTTCCGCATTTACTTGGGCATCCCAAACTTTTGCACAGTTTTATAGGTAAAAGCCCCCAAATTCTCTCAAAACTGTCAGAATTTAACTGAAAGATTTGTATTAGTAATTCAAGGTTATATTAGAAACATAGAAACATAGAAAACCTACAGCACAATTCAGGCCCTTCGGTCCACAAAGCTGTGCCGAACATGTCCCTACCTTAGACGTTACTAGGCTTACCCATAGCCCTCTATTTTTCTCATCTCTGTGTACCTATCCAAAAGACTCTTAAAAGACCCTATCGTATCCGCCTCCACCGCCGTTGCCGGTAGCCCATTCCACACACTCACCACTCTCTGAGTAAAAAAACTTACCCCTGACATCTCCCTTATACCTATGTCCTCTTGTGGCAACCATTCAGCCCTGGGGAAAAGCCTCTGACTATCTACCCGATCAATGCCTCTTAACATCTTATATACCTCTATCAGATCTCCTCTCATCCTCTGTTGCTCCAAGGAGAAAAGGCCAAGTTCCCTCAACCTGCTTTCATAAGGCATGCTCCGCAATCCAGGCAGCATCCTTGTAAATCTCCTCTGCACCCTTTCTATGGCTTCCACATCCTTCCTGTAGTGAAGTGACCAGAACTGAGCACAGCATTCCAAGTGGGGTCTGACCAGGGTCCTATATAGCTGCAGCATTACTTCTCGGCTCCTAAATTCAATCCCACAGTTGATGAAGAACAATACACCATATGCCTTCTTAACCACAGAGTCAACCTGTGCAGCTGCTTTGAGCATCCTATGGACTCAGACCCCAAGATCCCTCTGATCCTCCCCACTGCCTAGAGTCCTACCACTAATACTATACTCTGCCATCATATTTGACCTACCAAAATGAACCACTTCACACTTATCTGGGTTGAACTCCATCTGCCACTTCTCAGGTCAGCTTTGCATCCTATCTATGTCCTGCTGTGACCTCTGACAGCCCTCCACACTATCCACAACACCTCCAACCTTTGTGTCATCCACAAATTTACTAACCCATCCCTCCACTTCTTCATCCAGGTCATTTGTAAAAATCACAAAGAATAAGGGTCCCAAAACAGATCCCTGAGGTACACCACTGGTCACCGACCTCCATGCAGAATACGACCCTTCAACAACCACTCTTTGCCTTCTTTGGGCCAGCCAGTTCTGGATCCACAATGCAATGTCCCCTTGGATCCCATGCCTCCTTACTTTCTCAATAAGCCTTGCATTTGGTACCTTATCAAATGCCTTGCTGAAATCCATATACACTACATCTACTACTCTCCTTTCATTGATGTGTTTTGTCACATCCTCAAAAAATTCAATCAGGCTCGTAAGGCAGGACCAGCCCTTGACAAAGTCATGCTGATTATTCCTAATCATATTATACCTCTCCAAATGTTCATAAATCCTGCCTCTCAGGATCTTCTCCATCAGCTTACCAACCACTGAAGTAAGACTCACTGGTCTATAATTTCCTGGGCTATCTCTACATTGCAAGCTATTGTTTGCTAGAATATTGATTGTTAGTTCAAGTTCTTGTCACAGGCATACATACAGAGGGATTAAATGCCAATGATAATGAGCTTTTTGCAGCAGCATAGTGCATGACAAACATAAACTTAAAATGACATAAATTATAAATAACTTACATGACAACATAAACATAATGACACTGGTGCAAATTGAGAGAGAGAATAAGAAATGTTAATTATTGTTAGTTAGTAGTTATATCCCTTTAAGTCAACTTGGTTTTAATATTTTAAAAAGTTATCAGCATATTTTCTCAAGGATCTTCTGGGAATGACATAAATAATTTTAATATCATTATTTATTTAAAGCTGGTTTCCACAGTTATTTGATGTTGTCAATCAACTCATTACAAAATAATTGCTATCTGTCACATAACTGATGATCCTTCGGCATTTGTAAGATAAAACAAGCAGATGATTGTATTTTCCAAAGCAAGCTTAGTTATGTTCTTTATAGAATATATAAATAATGAATTTGAAGGTTCTATGACTTGATATTTAAAATGAACCCTGTCAGGCAAATTGTTCTTGCTGTTTATAAAGTTGCATTCTTCTCTAGGACTATATAACTCACTTTATTGGCTCCTGTTCTCCACCTTAAATGTACATTCCCCCTCCCATTAACACTAAAGATGCAGTGTGTAACATTCAGAGTATACAAAACACCAATTTACCAAAGGCTTCCTTGCCATTTTCTCTCAAAGCCATGAACTATATTGCCGAGAGGACAAGGGGAATATTGTAAGACTACCTTCACCAGCTCCAGAATTAGCTTCAACATTAGCAACATTCTCTGTAGAAGGCCTTTATTAAATTTCCTATCTAAACTTCAATCAGCTCTTTAACAAAGAAAAATCAAGTTCATATTGCATGATTATCCTTTACAAATACATGTTAGGTCTCTCTAATAGGCCAAATTAGCACAGATTTGATGTAATTTGAAGCAAAATGTAGAAAGTTCTTATAATCTTGATTAGACTACCTGAAGGTATGGAATTGGATAAAATACTTTAAAATGAAAAAAAATTGCAGTATTGGGGAGAAAGAATGGGATGGGGGAAGGGTACTGTTGAGTGATTCCATGATTTTGTGAAAATATCTTTTTAAATATCCTTATAACATGCATTCTAAGCCAAAGAGATTTGAACATAATTCAAGAACAATGAACTTGTCTTGAATGTGTTCAAGTAGAGAATGTACTTTGAGCAAAATTGTTGCAATTCCTAGGTCATCTTGAAAGCATTTGTGATAATGCATGAGAAATACCATATGAACAGAAACTTTGCAACATTTTATTCAATAACAGACAGATCGCTTCTGACTTTGAAGTATTTTTTCACTGCTCATTCACTTTCTAAGGATTAGCTCTACCAATGTTTTTCACAGATAGGACGTTTCTTAAACATTTTTGAAGCCCAACCTAAATTTAAAATATTTGTAGCTGAGCTGAAGACAAGACAGGTAGAATTATGGAAAAGTAACATTTAATTTTATTAATTGTGATAACTTGTAAAAGTCAGCTTATTTGTTTCAGTCGGGGAGTGGAGAGGAGCCTAAATTACATAAACACTTTTTTACTTTCTTAAAATGTGTAAATCTTGTCATTAACTCACATCCATGCAATGATTTGCCTCGGTAGCCATGTTTTTTTATTTTCAATATGCCTTTCTTGGTGCACAGCAGTTCATCGCTCCTAGCCAAGGGTGTAATTGGTTGGTTTGCAGGTCTGCTGCAGAAACAGATGAAGTCTGAGATTGATTAGGCAAATTGCATACCCTGAACACTGGCTCCACTTTGCCTGAATGAGTGCAGCTTTAACAACACTCAAGAAGCTTGATGCCATACAGGACATAGCAGTCCACTTGATAGGCACCCCATCCACAACCATTCACTTACTCTTACGCTGATGCACAGTAGCAGCAGTTTGTACCATCTACAGCATGCACTGCAACAACTCACCAAGACTCCATAGACAGCATCTTCCAAACCCATGACCTCTACCAGCTAGAAGGACAAGGGCAGCAAAAGCATGGGACCACCAACACCAGAAGTTGCCCTCTAAGCCACACACCATGTAACTTGGAAATATGTCGTCGTTCCTTCACTGTCACTGGGTCAAATTCCTGGAACTCTCTCCCTAACAGTATTGTGGGTACACCTACTCCTCAAGGACTGCAGCAGTTCAAGAGGCAGCTCACCACCACCTTCTCAAGGGCAATTTGGTTTGGGCAAATTAATTGCTGGCTCAGTCTGTGAAGCCCACAACCCTTGAATGAATATTTAAAAAATGGGTGGCTAAAGACCCCTGGAGCAACTGGAGCATCAAACCTGGAGGCTGGAGCCTCAGGAGTGGCTGAGAGGAGCATCAAACCTGGAGGCTGGAGCATCAAACCTGGAGGCTGGAGCCTCAGGAGTGGCTGAGAGGGAGGTCCAAACCTCAGGAGTGAGAACTGTATGGATAATGCTGCCTATTATGCAGGGTCAACAATTTCTGTAATATCAGAATTTAGATGGGGCCTTGAAGTATGTGAGATTGCCAGCAATGTGGTATATTTCTTCCTATTTTTCATCTAACAATTATGGTTATGGTAGTGGGGACCTCAGGAGGAAGTGAGATGCATCATTTATTCAACACTTCTGGATAAACATAGCTGTAGATATTTCCAGTTTTTTTTTCCTTAGCACTCACATGCCAGCCCCTGTTGCAATTACGGATAGGAGCCTCCTCCTCCAGTGGCTATTTAATGGTCCACCACCATTTTTCACTAGATGTAATAAGACAGCACTCCCTTTTGGGATGAATTAGGGAGTTGAAGATTTCCAGCCCACTATTGCCAAGAAAACAGCATCTTGTGTATAAAGGAGAATCACATGGACCTTTTATTTTTAGTGGGTCTTCACAGATGGTGCTTGGAGACTTTTACCACAATTTGGGGAAATAAAGAAGTAACCTTATCATTGTGCTGCCCAGCTCATTTCCTTTCCAGCCAGAACAAGAGATTTGGAAAGACAGCTTCCCTGTTTAGAATTACTCACACGTGCAGTGAGCAATTATAGGACTTCATGTGACACTCAAAGTTGCTTTGGATAAACCCTTCAATTTCATGGGCAAGCTCGGCTTTAGTCTATTAGAATGTGTTATCATGCATTTAATACTGTATATCTCTTCACCAGTAAAGTGCCCTGATGGTTTTATTGTGCATTAATCCATCTGTACTAGACTTTATGAGTTGGAGAACATATAAGGATGGGGTTAGTTTTTCAGAATTAGTTCCTACAATCATGGATCCAAACTTCGTAAGGACTCTGCAAAAGAAGGGGGACAGCATATATAATGAGCACTATATAACTAAAACCCATTCTTAAGAATGGCACTAAGTGCTTTGATAAATATGGAGAAGCTCTGTAGAACAGTATTGCTAGAATCTCCAAATCATTAGAACATATTGAGGCAATATTATTGTGAAGAATGGTCCATTCATTCTGGAAACCAAAGTACAATGATACTGGGGAGTGAAATACCCTCTACCCAGAATAAGGAGGGTGCAACGGAAGGAGAGGGGAGAAGACCTGTAAACAAATGTGGCCAGCAACCTGAAAAAAAAGAGAGCCCAACCTCTGGCCTAGTATCTTCAAGTAACAGAAAAAGAGAAAGGAAATCCAATTACTTCATTGTCTGACTGATGTCTGACAATGTCTGACACAAGAGATTCTGCAGATGCAGGAAGCTGGAGCAACACACACAAAAATTGTTGGTGGAACTCAGCAGGTCAGGTAGCATCTATGGAGAGAAATAAACAGTTGACGTTTCAGGTCAAGACGCTTCATCAGTCCTGATGAAGGGTCTCAACCTGACATGTCGACTGTTTATTTCCCTCCATAGATGTTGCCTAACCTGCTGAGTTCCTTCAGCATTTTATGTATGTGTTGCTTCATAAATGTCTGTTCTTGATTTTCAAGAACCTTGTAACTGATAAAGACTTTGGTCCATTTCTTCGTAATGCAGAAACACTACCATTCTCTACCAGAGAGTCAGAGTGTCATAGAGTTAAATTGCACAGAAACAGGCCCTTCAGCTCACCTTGTTTGTGCTGGCCATTGAACACCTATCAATGCTATTTCCATCTTTTCGGCACTAGATGCTTCATCTTCTATGTGATGATATTCCTTGTGCTCCATCTAACTAACTCTTAAATGTTTCAAGAGTGCCTTCCTTCAATTCACATCAGGCAGCACCCTCAAATTCTTCCTGAATTCATCTCTAAATCTCCCACTCTTATCTTAAAGCTATACCCTCTGGTCATAGACATCTCTTGTTAAGGGGAAATTTTTCTCAAAATCAGCACCATCTATGGTGTATAGTTCTGTATACACCATACCACCATAATTTTGTATACCTCAGTCAGGTTACCCATCAGCCTTCCCTGCTCCAAGGAAAACAAATCCAGAATATCCAGTCTCCCCTTATATCTGAAACACCCCATCCCAGGCAACATCCTAATGAATCTTCTCCTCATCCCTTTCAGTCCAATCTCATCCTTCCTAGAGTGTGGGAAAAATAACAGCACACAGAACTCCAGCTGTGACCTAGCTAACATTTTATAAAGTTGTACCATAACCTCCCTACTTTTACGTACTATGAAAGCAAGAACCTTGTATGCTTCCTTAATCATCTTATCTACCTGTGCTGCTGCCTTTAGGGATCCTTGGATATGTACACCACAACCATTCATTGTGTATATCCCAGCCTTACTAGTCCTCGAAAAATGCTTCACCACAAATTTTTCAAGATTAAATTCCATCTGCCATTGCTCTGCACATCTTGCAAACTCATTAATATTTCTCTATAGTGAAAAACTACCCTTGTCACTATCAATAACAAGTTTTGTGTCATCTGCAAAATTACTAATCATACAGTACCTCCTACATTCACATTCAGATTGTTAATGAATATAACAAACAGCAAGTACGCCAGCAGTGATCCCTGCCGTACACCACTAGTCACAGGCTTTCAGTCGTTAAAGCAATCCTCCATCATTACCCTCTGCCTCCAGTCACCAAGCCAATTTCAGAAACCAATGTACAAATTGCCCTGGGTCCCAGGGTCTCTTACTTTTGTCATTGTCTGAAAGGGTTAAAGAGAACTAAGCTTAATTTGCAGGTGTCAGAAATGGTTACTCTTCATTAAAAAAAGGCTGACCGTCTTACACCATATCCAACCACATCAACTAATATATTTGTTTCAGCTCTTAGTCTACTTTAGCCAAAGGTGTTCGCAGGAAAATAATTTTGACTATTTTAGTGGACATATTAAACATACAAATATCATACACATATATGCAGACACATGCTTCCTTAACTTGAGCAATAATTATGGGGGGTGGGGGCAGGGCAGCTGTGACCCATTAGAAACTAATTAGCGCATGGCACTGTCTCTCTTGGGAAGTACTACCTGATTGAAATGAGGTTGAGAAAGTTTCCTTGCAGTGTCAGGTATACGATGGCTCGAGTTACTAAAGCCCCTGTCTCAGAACAATCAGTTCACAGCTGTTTCTACATGTAGCTGCAATGTATAACAGGCCCATGGTTGGTGCAGGTGATGGAAGAGATCAGAAGGAAGCAGCATATTGAAGCACTCTAGAGGCAGAGTGATATCTTTTGCCACTCCTCACAGTTATCGGTGCTGGCCACGTGCTCTAAGATGCTTCTGAATGGTATTATCAAATACTTTCAACCAGGTCTTAGAAACTCTCTTAAAATGTTCTGTTCAAAACTTTTATTGCAGTTTTATTCATTATTGTCAGATGCCACCTCAAAAGCTACTCAAGCTCTTCCTTATGTCCTGATGTCGCCAATGCCTTCCAGGTAGTCACTCTTCATATCATGAGAATCTGCTGAGGTATGTTTATAGGAACTAAAAATGCAAAACAAAAAATATTTCATGATGGTGTGGTTTGTTTGGATTATAATTGTTGATCAGGGGAGTTTTAGCAACCGAGTATGCAGGATATTTATGCAGGGGCTATAAAGAGCCCTCTGTTGTTCAAGTTGATAATACAGTTCAGTTATTCATTGTGGAAGAGTTAATTCCATTTTCTTTACAGGGAATTTTCTTATAAGGCTTCTGCAAATATTTTTGTTGCTCAGCATAATTTCCATACTTGGCAAAATACTTCATCTTTTCTCTATTATGTCACTTGTGTTTCAATGTTGGGACAGAACAAAACTCTTCTTGAAAGTATCCTGTGATAACTTTTGACAGAAGTTAGTACATTTCAAATCTTTATGCTATGTGCAGGAGGTGCATTGTAATGTTCAGATTGAATACCGTTCAGTCTGTCCATTGCGGATCTTCTTTATTGGGATCTTCTACTTGTACTGAAGCGTATCAGATCACTCACTTAGACAAGGAGTACTGGGGGGAATAACGTTTATTAGGGACATTGATACACTACTGTCTGAAGATGTGATGTACAATGTGGCATTTGCTAACTATATGGCCTGAGAGTCTTAACTTCATAGTAATCCCACCAACCTTGAAACATCCCCTACACTTCACATTAATTCAGGATCATTGGAAATTGCAAACTAAATATGCTTCTCTCAGTGCCTGAAAGATAAGACAAGATTTCTTTATTAGTCACATGTACATCGAAACACACAGTGAAATGCATCTTTTGCATAGAATGTGCTGGGGGCAGCCCACAAGTGTTGCTACGCTTCCAGTGCCAACATATCATGTCCACAACTTCCTAACCTGTACATCTTTGGGATGTGGGAGGAAACGGGAGCACCCGGAGGAAACCCACACAGACACAGGGAGAACGTACAAAGTCCTTACAGACAGCAGCCGGAATTGAACCCGGGTCACTGGCGTGGTAATAGCTTTACGCTAACTGCTACACTAACGTGCCACCCTCTACGCTACTGAGATTTTTTGCTAGTCAGTGTCATAACCTTAAGGATGCAGCAAAAAAGTTCAAACCACCAAATAATTGCAAACATAGTTTGTAATAAAGCTATTGTGCAAGCTTTCAAGGAATCCACTCTAATGAATATCAAGATGTATTTTAACTTAATCTGATTGTGAGTATTATAAATGTTAGGTGTTTAGTTTGATGGACCACCACCACCCCCCCCCCCCCCGCCAAAAAAAAGCAAGCAAGAGAATAACACTGGTGGGCTGCATGCTGTTGTGATAGCAGCCAGCACATTTGGGCTGTTCCTTGGCGACAAGCTCAGCAGGGAGTTTGGTATTGTTACTTCCTAGTATCATCATAGCATGGCAGGGGATTAAGGAAGCTGGACCATCCACTGCCCGTGTGCCTGGTGTGAGTCATTAAGCATCATGAAACAAAAGTCCTCTACTAAACTGGCCCTCTGTACAACACTACTCTGACCCACCCCCACCAAAGATAATAAAGATCCTCAATGAAATCTTGGAAATTGTGGACTGCTTTCCATGTCTTGGGAAGAACCTTTCAATGAAGGCCAACATCAATGATGAAAGTCAGTGCACCTGCAGAGGATAGAAGGGTTTGAAGATCAAGATCTCAAACCTGACACAAAGCTCATATATACCATGCCCATCCTGCTGTACATTTCAGAGACATGGGCTACCTGTAGCAGGGACATCAAAGCTCTAGAAAGGTATCATATATGTTGTCTCTTCCAAATCCACTGGTAGGATAAGCACCAATGTCAGGCCCCAGACCAACATCCCCAGCATCAAGACTCCGATTACAGTCATCTGGCTTGGATGGGTATGCCACGTTACTCGTACACCCAACACAAGGCTCCCAAAACATGCAATCTACTCCAAAATCTATCACAGTAAGAAATTAGAGGAGAGAGGAAATCTCTTAGGAACGTATATAAGAATGAATCTTGGCAATCACTGGCCCAAGGTCACTCAGAATAAAGGAGAGGCATCCTGGATGGCACTGAGAAGCTCAGATCTCTTCACTGGAAGATACAAAGATGACATGAGGAACTCACCACTTCCCATCTTATTCAACCTAGCAAGGATCTCTTGCCCTACCTGCGACTAAGGCTGCAGGTCCCACAATGGCCTCCTCAGCCACCATCAAACCCATGGAGTTGGAGTGGAAATCATTGCTGTCCCTGAGAGAATGCTTTATAAGAAGATTGGTAGATAACACTTCTCAGCCTGTAGCTGCCCTTTGATTTGCCTTGAACCACCTGGCACTAATTGAATGGTTCATGATATTTGCCAGGAGCTCAGTCTTCATGATGGATGCTGTGACTTTGAATGAGTCACCCAGAGAATGGAGCTGTAGATCTAATAGATCTTTATTCAGCACAAGCAAGTAGACACGGTGGGGGAGTCTCTTGGAAAAATCCCCCGAATCCAACGTACATAGTTTTTATACTCTGTACACACAAATCTAACAGCAGATGATTGAATACGATTTCAATGGTTACAATTGTATTATTTACTTCAATATTTTGGATGTGGACAAATGGTTCCACAGAGTTAAATATTTAAAATGGGAGCGCATCCTAACTGACTGGACCAACTCTGAATATTCAAATACCTTTGGTGGGACAAAGTAATTTACAAGGATGGTCTAAAGGCCTTTGAGGACAAAAACCCAAAATAAATATGATTATGGCCATATTAGATGAAATAGGTGGAAACATTATTCAGTAATTTCTTTCGTCTTTTTCATTTCTTTCATTTATCAAACAATATTTTTGGGCAGGGGCTCTTTTTCCACTTGATGACACAATTAGGTTCCAAATTTCACCAGATGGTTGGGGGTGTTAGGGGAAGGGGGCATAAGTGTAAAAAAAGTATGCCAACTTTGTTTGTCAGTGTGGGCTAGACAAGTGCAGCCATAGAGCCTCTGAATCTAACATAAACGTGAATGCTCCAAGTAATTTGCATTCACTTTGAATTATTGACACCAACATATTTGATGCTCTTACTTAGAATAAATTGTGTTGAAAATCTCTTCATCATAAAATTCCAATTCCGTACATCCACCAATGCCTCAGAAACATGATGTCCCCTGAGAACCTCCCTACTTAACCGCGACACCCTCATTTGCCTCCTTACTCAGTTACACACCTCTTCAATCTACTGACTCTTCAGCTGCTCTCACCATCCATGATCACTTCTATCCTGTTCCACCCCTGGCTCCCCTCATCGTGCTTCTCATGCCATAGATTTTGTTGCCATGGGGCCTTGCACAAGATGGACGGGCCACATTAAAATATCTTTTCAGGCATGGAACGACCTATAGTTCAAGCAGTATATCTTAAGGATAGAGTGAAAATTGTACACTTTGTTCTGATTCAATGCCAAGTCTAACTAAAAGCAACTCAGAAAAGTGTGATGTAAACTAACTTTTTCTAATTGTTCACAAGCAAATACTATCCAGGTCATGAATAAGGGAGTATTACAACATCTCATTTTTGGGATAAGATTTGACAAGGGCTCTCCCAGTCTTTCACCGTGACTTCAGCAGAAGTTTGTCAGGTAAGTAGAAAAATAATAGCAGTATCTATTGATGCCCTGTGTACCCAAAAGTAAATATCTGATCCCAAGGGATGCAAATTCATCTTCTTAGGTAGTTCCTTAGGATTGAGAATGAGTAACTTCCATTTAAATTTTGCAGGTTCTGGGCTGGCAAATGAGGCTGAAGTGGGTACCACAGACTCTTCCACTGATGGGGCAGATGGTGGCTGATAGAGTGGCAGGCAGTCAGGTAGGTACTTTGTGAAGTGATTTATTTCTCTGCCTCTGTGTGCTCCTGATGCATGGCCTTGGGGTTCTCAGTGCCATTCTGAATACTCTCTCCACATTGAGTGTTCATGGGCCAGAGGTTCCCAGGAATCAGTGGAGATGTTGCATTTCTTCAAGGAAACTTTGAGTATATCCTTGAATCCAGGGAGATAGAGGACGCAAGTTCTCTTACGGGATGACTCCTGAAGTCAACCTGAGAAAATAATTAAGGCTAATCCAAAATTTGCCTCAGCCATGAAGAAAGTTTCAGGGGAGGTAGAAGCTGGCAGTATTTTGATAAAGAGCCAGACATTCAGCTGAGGCTTGACTAGAATGAGAAGGTTGTCAACAGTTTGTTTCAGCCTGTGAAGGAAAGAGAAGGATTCCATTGTGAAAGCACAGTATTAGTGGCAGACAATGGCTTCAGTGTGCTTAATGTTTAGCTGGAGAAAAATTGCAAACATTCTAACATTACAGAGGCTGTTGATGGGGTCAAGAGTAGTTCAAATCAGTGAACAAACCTAACTTTATATATCCATCCACACTGCCAAGGTGTCCCAAAGCACATTATATTGAATGTTGTCATCTTGAAGTATAGTCACAATTGTAAGGCAAAAATGTCAACCCATCCATGTCCAGCAATATCCCACAAATAGCACTGAAATAAATAATCTGTTTGAAAAATGATATTGGAAGATAATTGGGTGATGAAAAGCTTGACACTGTTGCTTCAAGAGCATGAAAATTAACCCAATGGTCAACTATGAATCACTGCCAAGTAAAAATCCCAAAGAGGCACTTCTTCAAAAATGTACAAAAACAAATGTATGAACGTGTAACCTTTCATTAATATTGAGTCTATAACACTCTACCCAATTTGTTACTTTTAAAGCATATAAATGAAGTATTTCTTAGTTTTCTCTTTTCCTAATTCATGCACTGGATATGGACTGCCAGCATTTATTGTCCTTCCCTATTTGCCACGATTTGAGAGGTTGTAGGTCTGGAGGCACATAATGGCCAGGATGGGTAAAGATATGAGATCTTGTTTCCTGATAATTTTCTCTGTACTGTCTCCAGTGCAATCATATCCTTCCTATAGCGAGGTCCAGCTGTGGTGTAACTAATACTTTATAAAGTTATACCTCAACCTTCCTGCTCTTATATTCTATGCCCCACTAATGAAGGCCAGCATTCTTCACCACCTTATCTACCTGTGCTACCACCTTTGGGCAGATATGGATTTGTATGTCGGAGTCCCTCTGTTCCTCAATACTTCCCAGGGCCCTACCATCCATTCATTGTGCATTTCTTACCCTTACTAGTTCTCCTAAAGTGCATCACCTCAAACTTATAACAATTAAATTCTCTCTGCTCTGCTCACCTTAACACCTGATCAATATTCTCGTAGAAACTAAGACAATCCTCCTTGCTCTCAACAACACTGGCAATTTTCACGTAATCAGCAAACTTACTAATCATACCTCCTACACTCAAATCCAAATTGTTGAATGGCGTCACACTCATAGTTTTCCCAATCCACTGGTACCCTCCCAAAAATCAGTGAGTTTTGAAAAATTTCATCTCTAACCTTATTCATGCTGTCCCCCACAAGATGCCAAATCTCCATCCATTTCCCCTAGGCCTCAATCTTCAAAGTCCTGGGCCTTGATGGGCCTCTCCCCTTCTCTCACATTTTACACTTCAGCCCTGCTGCATAATCAACCATAAAGTGTATCTTTTGTACCTTTTACAGCAGACTATAATTTTTAGGCTGATGTATCCAACTAACTTAAATAACTGCTCCCCTACCCAATGACTACAACAAAATATTTTGGAATATCATGCATTAAGTATCTACATTTCAGTTTGTGCTGCAATTTCTAAAGCCGATTATTCATCTGCACCTAATGAGGAAGTTTACTGGACTATTCCTTGACTACAGATGTATCACCACAAGTTTGTTATTGCTGGTGAATGAAACTTCATTGTGTCATGTTTAATAACTTTGAAATAAACAAACATAAGTGACTTGGGTAATGTAAGATAATAAGTGATAGTGATAATATAGGGTACCTTTAAGTACTGAGTGAATTAACCAGTCTGACCCTGTTGTACCAGCCACTGATGGTTGATTAAGAGCTTACTGTCTTCAATAAAGGATATTCCGGTGACAGCTCTACCTTTGTTATTTGGCTTTGCACAGGGCAACACTGAAGTGTTTACAAACTGTACAACAATGAAGGCCTAGACTTAAATATACATTTCAATCCATCTGCCTTATATTTGTCTGATTTGAGTCAATGAAAGTTATTGTCTTCACTGCAGATTCAGTTTCAGAAGCACCATGAAATATATTTTTGCTGCATCAGGTTTGATCAAACTGGATTTGATCAATCTTATATAATTTGGGCAACAAATTACTCCCCTCACACATGTGTAGCATTTCATATCCTTTTAATTATTTTGTACTCAGTTTACTTATAATTACTGAGATATATTCCTCTGATTTTGTGTTAGTTTTCAGGGATATTGAAGATTGGAAAAAATCATTTCACTCTGGCATATTTGTAATGTGCAGGTCTTTAAAGAAATCTTATTAAAAGAAAATCTGGGCTTTTATATGTTAGAATGTTTGCAAGACATTAAATTTTGAGAAGTATCAAAATCTGAAGCTTAAAGTTACATGATAATGTCACCTATACCACATGATCTTTACGTGCCTCCATATCATGATAAATTCTCTAAAATAATTAAATCTGAAACCAAAATTGAGAGAAATTATAAATCACAACAAATTAATATACTTTCTGCTGCACAGAAAAACAACATTTGAAATTAGAATCTGTAGTCGGAAGAGAGTTGCTTGTATTGTAGGTAATTCCTTTTCAGAGCTGGTTGCAAAGATGAGACCTTTGAGGCTAAATGCCAGTAGCTGTGAGAACGTGCAACAGACCAATAGAACATGATTCACTGAAATTAACACAATGTGCTGCTACACAGGAAAGCCCAAGAACACTGCAATCTTTAGAGGACTTCACAGACAACATCAGGGTAACTCACAAAGCTGTGTTGACTGCATTAAAAAGGCTGTGGAACAATTTTTAGGTTATTATCTTCAATAGCCCTCTCTATTCTTACATTAAAGTGCCCAAGCAGATTATTCAGACACTGTCTTTAATGATGCATGCCATCTCTGCTTCATTAGTCCATGCTGCTCCAAGAGAATTGATTTGTCCTTGATGATGATATCCAGCAGATTTCTATAATGAGATTAAACTGGTTGTCCTGCAATTATCAGGATTATTCCTCTCCCCTTTTTTGAACTGAAGTTTAACATTGCAATCCTCTAGCTTTCTAGAACTACCGCAGTACCATGAAAGGTTTTTTCAATCTTTATTTCAACTTCCCTCATCAACCTAGGAAACAACCCATATGGAGTGGATGATTTGTTAACTTTGAGAGATGGCAGACTTTTCAGAATCTCCTTTTTAATCCCATCGTCCACTACCTTGACACCTATTCCTGCTTCCCCAATACATGATAGCCCACCTCTTTGTACAGGAGCAGGCATATATATGGGCTGGGGTTATGGCAGTGTGGGGTGGTATGAACGTTAGATAGGGGGATGGATGTTGTATGAGGAAGCCCGAGACACTAAGTTAACAGTGGGTTAAATGGGTAAACATTAGGCAGGAAGCAAAATCAGTACTGTTGAGAAAATGCATGCCAAGTTGAGGGAAAAGGGGAAGAGTGGATGAGCTGGGGCATTAAAATAGAGGGCAGCAGAAGATGGAGCAGATAGGCAGAGGAATGAACCCAACTGTCAAATTTCACCCTGAGAATGGGGATTAACAGCAAACTAGATTTTGAAGAAACTTATGTAACAAAACCTCTAATTTTCAGAAAATGTAGCAGATGTATGTTGGAAATATGATGAAAAATATGCAACGTTTCCACCTACTGACTGGATAATGTATTACCAGTCTTTATATAAATGCTCATGTAAATTGGCAATGACAGGAAGATTGATACTGGTGGATAATAATCTAAGAAGCTCATCTGCCAGTGGGGCTGCCCAGAGAGTGGGCAGCAAATCAGAAATATCTGAGTGTATTATACTTGGGTTCAAGCCATTGATCTCAATAAACATTGATTTATGTAACAAATCATATTTTGGGAGAGCCATACTCTGCTCATTTATTGAGGGAAATAAATATCCTAACTTATCAAAGAAGGATGTCATTTATTTAGGACGTAAGGGGAAGTCTATTATTTATTTTACAGGGAAAGAGTGACACCAGTATAATCAACTATGCTCGAGCAACTCTCAAGCTCCAAACTGGAGAGTGTCCAAAAATGAGTGCAGGGTTTGGATGCCTAGATTGAGACTGGGTTCACCATCAGTTTAGGTCAGATACTGCAGTTTCACACTGGTGCTAAAGAATGTAGTCAGAATGGAATTAAGCTCAGTCAGCAGATCATGATACCAGTTGGTATGCAATAGAGATGTAATGTCAGCACTGCCAAAATGGGGCAATGATAACATAGTGCTTTTATAATGCTTTTTCAGTCTCAGTCTCAGTGATAGGCAGTCTCTGCCAAACCCCTGATTCCATTCGCTCAATGCAAGTCTTCACACAAGAGACATATAACATGAGACATATTGTCACAAGCAGCACAAATGAGCAAACAATTGGTGCATTGGAATGTTAAGTCTTCAATCCACCTCCTTACCCTCTGCATTCTATTCTGATGAATATATTATAATGTCCATTACACTCAGTCGCATTGCCTCAAATAATAATCGACTTCTATCAACATTGACATATAGCCCAAAGTATTAAGGCATTATACAATGGTAAATCTGTGAGGAATCTAAAATTGGTGCAGACTTCAGAGGGCTTTTAATGGATATGTATTTTTGTGGGAATAAGTGAAATGCTTGTGCAAAGCGTGTAAGTTATTACAGCAGGAGTTGTTTCATCAGCACAGGCAGATATACACAGCATATTTGAGGGAAGGTGATACTCCGTCCTGGATCATTCAGAAGTTTTGACTTACTTGCTATTGGCAAATGAACGATAGGTATGAAGAGGATGCAAAGGAGAATTTATTGATGATTATTATTACTACTGACTTAAATGACATGAAATTTGTTGTTTTGTGGCAACAGTACAATGAAAAGACATAAAGTTACTACAAATTATAAAAATAAATAAATAGTCCAAATAAAGCAGGGAGTTTTCATGGGTTCATGGTCCATTCAGAAATCTGATAGATTCTGGTAGGATTCATTAACAACATGCAGACTGATGTACACAGTGGAACTTCAGCTTGAGTAGGCTGTTGACTCAGCTAGAGAGATCAGAGTCTTCTAATACCCATCCTTCGGGATGGTGCATTTTTTAAAAGTGACTGGCAAAGCAAGCATCCAAAGGATGATGGAGTTCTGTGCACTTCTAGGTACATTGCATTGACACTGAGAAATGTTTTGTCCTGACCAGCAACTACTTGGATATTGAGTGAGTAACAATCCTCCCTATTGATGAGGGTACCTGGACTTCTGAGGAGACCCTTGTTTTAGCAAGCAGAAAGTATTAAGTCAAAGAGTTGACACTTAGCAACCTCATCTGAATTTGCAAACAACTTATTCACACACATGCAAGGAAACAGCTCAAAGGCTTTTCCACAGTTACAAGTAGTCATAATTTTTGTTCAGGAAATACAGCCATGTGTCCCATTTGGGCAGACACTGACCTTTAATACATTTATCACTGACATTCTCTTAGACTGTATATGCCAGATTATCAGATTGCTCAACTGGTCACTTGCTCCCCAGATGCAAACAGTTTTCCAAATGGCACTGTTTATCCTGTCGCCTGTCCTGGGCTAAAGTTTAAATGGAATATGTGTTCTTCCAGTACTCTCTAGAACAGTCAGTGCTTCCATGCTCTGTTAACCCATTCATTCTCTGTTTAGATGAAGCGGTTTGTCAGCTTTCACTCTCCCCTCCCCCTATTTAGTCATTCTAGTTTGACTAACTTGGCAACATCAGTGTAGTGCTTAGCACAACACTATTACAGCGCCAGCAACCCGGGTTCAATTCCGGTCGCTGTCTGTAAGGAGTTTGTACGTTCTCACCGTGTCTGCATGGGTTTCCACCGGGTGCTCTGGTTTCCTCCCACATTCCAAAAACGTATGGGTTAGGAAGTCGTGGGCATGCTATGTTGGCACTGGAAGTGTGGTGATACTCGTGGGCTGCCCCCAGAACACACTATGCAAAAGATGCATTTCACTGTGTGTTTCGATATACACGCGACTAATAAAGAAATCTTCTCTTCTCTTCTTCTTCTCAATAACCCCTTGCAGGAGATGTTGCTACTTTCTTGCATCAATTTTGCCTTTGTTTTGATGGCCCATCATTATATGTTCTATGGCCCAAGCTATAGCTAAAAGCAGCTAAATAACTACTAATATGTGGGATATAATTTTAATTTACGATGGATCTCAATTGTTAACCTCCAATTTCAAAATCACTCCCACCATGTTTCAACATGTGCATCATTTGTTTCCAACTTGGTCACCAAAATGTGGTATTGTCTGAATTACCACCTTCTGCAAATCACATTTCAGTTCCCTTAGATGTTATGTAGATGTCGGATGGAGGTTTCTCTCTTTTCCTCAGAATCAGGGATTCCATAATGCAACTCATCTGTGGCAACTGATAGAAACTTGATCTCAATGATGTAGGTAGCTGATCATTGCCAAGTATTAGAAAGACAGAAAATGCTGGAAATACTCAGCAGGCCAGGTGGATCTGGTATCATTAGCTTAATTAGTTTGGCACCACATTGGCACACCATGGTGGACTGAAGAGCCTGTTCCTGTGCTGTACTGTTCTATGTTCCATGTCAGGCCACATTAAACTATAAGGAGGGTGGGGGAGGGGGATGTCTCTGATGGTATAAAACCGGGGTGATCATGAGGATAAGATGTAAACAAGGATATCTGCTTAATGAGTGAACAGGGACAGTTAGAGAGTGAGGATGTAGATAAAAGAATGTTGGAGCTGCAAAATGCAGAGCAGGAGACATTGTTGACCCTTACCTTGGTCAACTAACTTCAGTTGGGTCAATGACCGCACAAAACTTAATTAATTCAAAATTCACACTTTATTGTATCAACACAGATATCTATGTAAATTATGTTGGCTCCTGGCCACCAACTTAGGTTTCTGAATGCTATTTTTCATTTTGTACCAGTGCTCACCCAGACCCCCTGCTCCAACTTGTAACACCAAAATAGGGGATCTCCTGTTGGCCAAATGATTGATCCTTCTTCTCCCTGCCCCAGGCACGGGACACTTCCTTGCGATTGCTAGTGTTCAGAGTTTTCACTGCCCTAAACCAAAATTCCTTCATTATTATTCTCTTTTTTTTTATATATGTTCTGCCCTGTTATGTTTCATTTCCATTAGTTCTAACATCTGGCTAGCCTCTGTCTACTTTCCATTTGCTCTGGCCCAAGGCTACAGGTAGCATTACCTCATTGCTCTTCTCCCAAATAAGGACTTGCCTCTGGTGTCATTCCCTTGCTTCTCCCTGAGTCAGGCCACTTTAAACCAGTTACAGCCAGTTCAAGACTGGGCTCAGGCTACTTCGGTTCAGACACAGACTGCTGTTCTGTAAACCTGAAGCAAGTTATCAGTAGGGGCTTTGTTATGTTCACTTTCGATTGCTGTGATCCAGCCATCCCTGAGCAAGAACCATTGTTCACAAAACAGTTCACAAAATGGTGGTCATAAGAACAGTCTCCCAACATTTCCTGTCCTCTATCACGGAGGTGCTAGAAAACAGCAAGCGGGAGAGTCTGGATCAGTCACTGCCCTGGAGGAGCAGACTGGCTCCATCCATTCCCTTGACACAAATAAAACTCCCGGAAGTGACAGCTTACTGGCAGAGTTGTACTAGGTTCTGTGGGATTAGATGGGCCCAGACCTGCTGGAAGTATATAACACTATGCTTCTGGCTGGCAGGATGTCAGACTCCATGAGGAAGGGCATTATTACCCTCATCGACAAGTAGAAGGCAGAGAGGGAGAACATCAGGAATTGGAGACCCATTTCACTGTTGAAGGTGGACTATAAGATCCCATCCAAGGCCATCGCCAACCGGGTTGTCTGCTCTGGGACAGGTGATCCACCCAGACCAAACCTGTGCTGTACCTGGCAGGAAAATCTCTGACAGCTTTGCGCTGCTCAGGGATACCTTCGCTGACATGCAGGACAAAGGGGTGGACACCATGGACCAGGAGAAGGCCTTAGACAGGATATCACACATGTACATGTTGGATTTGCTCTCCAAAATGGGTTTTGGGGAGGGAATCAGAAATTGGATCCAACTGCTCTACACAGATATCCGTAGTGCAGTTCAAATCAATGTGTGGGAAACAGATAGTTTCCCCATCAAGTCTGGAGTCAGGCAGGGTTGTCCACTCTCCCCTGACTTGTTTGCCTGTGTAGAACCCTCTGCTGAATCCATCAGGAAGGATGAGAGCATAAGAGGGGTGATGTTGCCAGGCAGTGAATGCACACAAGTCAAAGCCTCCCTGTACATGGACGATGTCACCATCTTCTGCTCGGACCCACGGTCAGTTCACAGATTAATCAGCATCTACGACCAGTTCGAGTTGGCATCGGGGGCCAGAGTCAACCACAGGAAGAACGAGGCCATGCCCTCAGTAACTGGCCTGCATGGTTCAATGTCCCCTTCACCATCAGGTCCGACTACCGGAAGGTGCTGGGGATCTGGTTTGGAGAGGCTGAGGCATGTAATAAGAATTGGCTGGAGTGGATTAGGAAGGTAGAACAAAAATTGGGTCTGTGGAAATGGCGTTCTCTTTCAATAACGGGGAACTACTTGGTTATCAGGTATGATAAGTCTCAGGCCGCTGTACTTGGCGCAGGTGTGACCTGCTCCCCGCCCCTCTGGCTTGGCAATCACCCGGGACGTCTTCCAGTTTATCTGGCGGTCCAAGATGGAGTAAGTCCAATGGGTCACGCTGCACAAGTCCCCTGAGAATGGGGGCAAAAGTTTACCCAACATTGCCCTTATCCTGATGACCACCTCCGTGTATGGCTGTATCAGTCGGTGTTTGGAGCCATGTACGTGGGCACCAAGTGTCACTACGTACTGAGGCTCTACCTGTCCCTGGTGTTGCGGAAGATAGACCTGGCCCCTCTAGCGCAAAACATCCCAGTCAGGTGGACATTGCCGCACTACCTGTCCCTTGTGGAAGAGTCCTTCCAAGTGAACACCTTTGACCACAACTCCATCAGGAAGTGCTCCGCATGGAATGTACTTCAGATGCTGTGGGACAGGGACACTATGGATTCTGCGGGTTTGTTCCTGGAGTAAATGGTCCAAACCATCTGGCAGAATGCCTCATCGCCAGATCTCACCAACAAGTACCAAGACCTCGCTTGGCTGGTGGTGAGAGGTGCCCTCCTGGTCAGAGCTTTCCTCTACAGACAACGTATCACCCCCTTGGGAAGGCTGGCCTTGGGAAGGCTGTGGTGGGGAAGAAATTGTCACTCACCTCTTTGCAGACTGTGGATTTTCTAAGAGGGTGTGGAGACGGATGCAAGCGTCCGTGTCCTGGTTCATCCCCAGCAGCTGCGTATCAGAGTACACTCTGATCGACAGGCTGTTCCTGGGGCCACACCCAGATGGACATCAAGTGCTGCTAGAAGGTCATCAACTCGGTGAAGGACGCTCTTTAGTCTGCCCAAAACTTGTTGGTCTTCCAGCACAGTGAGATGTCCGTAAGGGAATGCTGCCAACTGGCACATTCCAGGCTGCAGGAATACTTGCTGAGGGATGCACTGATAAGAGAGATAAGATATCTTTATTAGTCACATGTACATCAAAACACACAGTGAAATTATCTTTTGCATAGAATGTTCTGGGGGCAGCCCGCAAGTGTCGCCACGTTTCCTGCGCCAACATAGTGTGCCCACAACTTCCCAACCCGTACGTCTTTGGAATGTGGGAGGAAACCGGAGCACCCGGAGGAAACCCGAGCAGACACGGGGAGAACGTACAAACTCCTTACAGACAGCGGCCAGAATTGAACTCGGGTCGCTGGTGCTGTAATAGTATTATGCTAACCGCTACACTACCATGCCTGCTGGAGCTGTAAGTAATCGAGTATTAAGCAACAGGCAATTCCATATTGAGCCACAAGTAATACTGTGTTGAGCTATTAGTAATACTGCATTGAGTCACAGATGGTAATGCATTGAGCCACAGGTTTGTGGGAGCTTGCTATGCACAGATTCACTGCAGGGCTTTGCAGACCCTTTCCTCCCAAAACCACAAACTGGATACAAATCCATGTTCACAAGATTACAGCAGGTGCATGCTTCCCCCAGACACATCAGTCAGTGGGTCACAAGTTCATTTACCACAAAAGGCAGCTTTTGTGCAGACAATACTAAGGCTCTGTGGGGAAGGACCACAGTCTAGGCTCCTTCTGCTACTGCACATGGAGGGGCAGAGCTGGATGGGGAAGCCCCTCAAACAATGAAAGGAGTATCACTGCAGGGAGCCACATAAGTGGCAATGCTATGTTTGTTTGTGTGTTTTTCTCTTCAAAGTTTACAGTACTGAATGTAACAACCATGAATGTTAAGGTTCTGTTTTTGCACTGTTTCTTCCTTTGTAAATATTTTTTATTATGGATAAAGTTTACTATTGAAATAAAAAAATGTAAAACAATTGGTTTATTGTAATTGTAATTATACAGGCACGGTAGTGTAGTGGTTAGCGCAACATTATTACAGCTCCAATGACCCGGGTTCAATTCCAGCTGCTATCTGTAAGGAGTCTGTACGTTCTTCCCATATCTGCGTGGGTTTCCTCCGAGTGCTCCAGTTTCCTCCCACATTCCCAAAGACATACGGGTTAGGAAGTTGTGGGCATGCTACGTTGGCGCCAGTAGCGTGGCAAAACTTGTGGGCTTCCCCCAGCACATTCTCAGTAATGCAAAAAGATGCATTTCACTGTGTGTTACGAGGTTCATGTGACTAATAAAGAAATCTTCTCTCATCTCTCTCATACTTGTATGTACATTGAAATGTTGTGAGACTGGACAAACCTGTTTGTCCATTTCATTGGGAGCTTCTTTGTTCAAATTGTTTGATTTTAAAATGATGAATTAACTCCTCGGTTTCAAAGCTGAGCCACATTTGATTCTGATCTTTTTTAAAACAAGTGGTGTAGACTTCTGAACAGCAAGAAGTTCTGGAAAAGATCCAACACTTCTCAATTCAAGACAAGTTTTTCACTGTACCTCGGTACGAGTGACAATAATAAACCAATACCAATACCAATACCAATACCAATAGAGCTGTTGTCTGCCAACATAAAGCACTGTGACTTTTCAGAGCCAAGATACTGTCTTTCAGAGACTTGGACTGTTTGGGTAGTTTGCTCTTTTCTAGGTCAAATATATAAAGTGAAATTTACCTGAAGTCAAAGAGAATGATGAAATATTGACTGCAGTTTAAAAGATGTGTATTATGGGGTTTTTCTGAATATTAAGAAATAAATTTTTAATTGGGGAAGCAAAGGTGAAATTTCACAAAATTTTTCAGTCTAGCAATAATTTGTTTAGTTAGGAATGAGAACATTGAACAAAGGTACAAAGTAGGGATATGTTTGAATATTTTGGGGTTTTTAATAATCAAGGAGGACTGTCCTACTAAACTAATGTTTAAGTGATTTTATGGAAATGCTGCATTGGATACTAAGGTCTATCCAGAGCTCCTGAATGAGATAAAATAGTAATTTCTACATCACAAATGGGAAGTTACAGCACTGATTGGGAAGATTTACAAAAGTGTTTGAGTTGGATGAAATGACCTAAATACCTGGGTGTAATTCACTAATAAATATTAGTTTTATTCTTTTTAAGTGAAATTTATAATTAATTCTTCGCTCTTGGAGAAATGTATGTCCTTGTCTATGAACGCTTTTAAAACAAAACTACATTTTATAACTTGTCCAATGCCTGAGAACTGGAGAGACAAGTCTAGCTCACTCAAAAGCCAAAACTTGGCTTGGGTAGATGACAGGTGTGGCATGATTGTGGGATACTACACTGAGTGTTGCAAGAATGATTGGAACAGTTTCTTACCCTCCGCCATCAGATTTCTGAATGCTCCATGAACCCATTAACACCACTTCGTTATTCCTTTGTTTTTTGCCCTGTGTATTTATTTTTGCAATTTATAATAATTTTGTGTCTTTGCACGATACTGCTGTCACAAAACAACAAATTTCATGTCATATAAGTTAGTGATAATAAATCTGATATTGGTTGTGACTGAGGTAACATGTGGAAATGTATGGTAATTTTACACCAAAGAACTGGTCTCAGACATGCACAATATATCTTGAAATGTTTAATTTGGTTCATGACAAAGTTACACTTATGGTTTTGAAAGATCATCAAGGCAGTGACACAAATCCCACAGAGGAAATGGTAATATAAGATTTCTTTATTAGTCACATGTACATCAAAACACACAGTGAAGTACATCTTTTGCATAGAGTGTTCTGGGGGCAGCCTGCAAGTGTCCGATGCCAACATAGCATGCCCACAATTTCCCAACCCGTATGCCTTTGGAATGTGGGAGGAAACCGGAGCACCCGGAGGAAACCCACGCAGACACGGGGAGAATGTACAAACTCCTTACAGACAGTGGCCGGAATTGAATCTGGGTCACTGGCACTGTAATAGTGTTACGCTAATTGCTACACAACAATTATTCTGGTCAAACATGTGGGTAAAAGTAAAACCTGGGAGTTAAAAGGGATGATGATTTTAGATTGATATAGTTGAACGCAAAGCAGAGGTAATACATTGCAATGAAAATCAAACAAAAACATCAGATGTTGTAAATCTAAAATAAAAGCAGAAAATTCTGGACATAGTAGTTCAGAATGCATCTGTGGGAAGAGAAACAGAGTTAACATTTCAGGTCAAAGATCCTTTGTCTGAACTGAGAAGAAGAGAATAGAAGTTCATTCAGTCTGCAGGGTGACTCTGAGTCTCCCGTTGCCTATCACGTTAATTCTCTATCCACTCCCACCCTGACTTTTCAGTCTGTGGACTCCTGTACTGGGGGGATGTCAAAGGTAAGTTCTTTACACAGAGAGTGGTGGGTGCCTGGAATGCACGGCTGGCAGGGATTTTGGAGGAAGATACATTAGGGACATTTAAGAGACTCTTAGATAGGCACATGAATGATAGTAAAATGGAAGGCTATGTGGGAGGGAAGGGTTAGATAGATCTTGGAGCAGGATAACCTGTCGGCACGACATTGTGGGCCGAAGGGCCTGTACCGAGCAGTAATGTTCTGTGTTCTATGTTACAATGAAATCCAGTACAAGCATGAGGAAGAGCACCTCATCTTCTCCATGGACATGTTGCAACCTTCTGGAATCAATATTGACTTCTACAAGTTCAGGTCACCTGATTTCCTTGTCTTTATCAATTGTCCGTCTGTGATATTAACTCAGCTTGTCTGCTTTTCTTTTGTTTTTTTCTCTCTGGAATTGAAGGACATGCCAGCCTTATGTAGTATGTCGTTGGCCATGAAGTTATTAAAAATTTGCAAAACAGCTGACTGGAACGAGTCAAGGATAGTGAAAGTCTGTTGATCTGGTCAACAAGGTTTGTTGATAATTGGTGTTGGATAACGGTTATATGGGGAAAGAATGGTAGTGTTAGGATAACAATAGACTCTGTTATAGTCCTGCTTTAGGTAACAAAGGGCTTATTACTTGAATACAACTTCATTGTGAATGTAATGGTACTGTTGGAGTGGATGCAAATCAAAAACAAGTTGATTAGTTAGCATGTAGTCCTGGCAACTCCATTCCTGTTGCTTTGCTGCCCTGAGACCCTTCCTCTACACCTAGTCCCATGATAGGGTTGACAATGACTGATAACACAAACATTGCAGTACCAACTGTTACTAGTCCTTTGTTGTGTGATGAGGTCCAAAAGATACAAGGGGGACATGACTTGTATTAGAAGAATCAGAAGAAGAAATTATTCTAGGACTAGGTTATAGACATGTGCAAGTGCTGTTCAACTTGACATCACTCCAGATTCCTAGACGGTGTGGAGTAAGCCTCCAGGAGGTTTTCCAACATCTATTATTTAAACAGGTTATTCATTCAGAATTTAAAACATGAGGGAGGCGAGAAAGGGGGATTGGGTTACACCACTGGAGTTTCCATGGTAAATACACGAGATATTGCAGAGGTAGACCTTCAGTTGAATTTCTACGGCAAAACATGAAAGAAAATGTGAAGCGAGATTATGAGGAAATGGGAGGAAATAATAATACTTTAGGCAAGCAACAGACAAACATAGTTTCAGAAATGCTCCATATCTTACACCCTTGGGAGACATGACAAACTGAATTATCAACAGAGTTAATATTGAGACCACCCTATATACTAAAGATGCTGTTTGTATAACCTATACCTCATGGTTACTTTCTGTAATCAGGTTCAATATGATGCAATTAGAGAACCATAGAGTTCCTGACTAGATTTCAGATGAACAATACATCAGGAGATATCATGGAGGAGGATAGATTTCACTTAGTAACTCACCCACCTATGCTATAAAGGGGCGAGATTCACAAGGTGGATCATGCCATCAAAAAGAATATTGAGTCTGCCCAGGGGGTCTGGTTTAGGCAGGATTAACAGAATGTGGCTTTGTTTCTTATGATAACTCTTCTTTATCTATCTTGCCCATCAGTAACAGGACATTCCTAAAATTTGACTTGGTGAATGATACCTATTCTATTGTCACTTCAAACACATACTATAAAAAGGTCTCGTTAAATTGCGGTCTCCAATGTTTCAGGAGACTTAGTTTTGGCCAGACATGTATTACCCAAACCTGTTGTAAGTCCCACCCATTTGCTGTAGTATACATGCCAAGGATACTATTGAAGATTTACTTAGATATGTACCTACTGCCTTTCCCTCTATTGTGACTGTGACTTGAGTCACCAGAGACACACTGAAGCTGGTGACATAGAAGTCTTTATTCATCATGACCAACAGATATTCTCCTGGAGACACTCTTGGTAGAGTCTCCCAGACTCAAAGTACTTTTTATATCCTTATGATCGAAGGTAACAACAGGTGATTCAATACAATTTCAATAGTTACAATAGCATCTTTTACTTCAATATTTTGAGTCTGACAATGTTTCCTTCGAGTTACATATCTACAACGGGAGACATCTCTGAATGTTCAAACACCTTTGCTGGGTAATTCACACGACGGTCTAAAAACTTCTGAGGACAGAGGTCCCAAACACCCAAAATTAATGCTGTGAGGGCTGATTCTCTGAGAACACAAATATCCCTAATATTGATTGATCAAACATGCCTGTGACCATGTTTGATGTGCTAAGTGACAACATCCGTCTGGTCTGCAAGCTTCCTTGAGCTCAGACACAATGGTGCAAAATAACTTAGCCATTGTTGCCTGGTTTGATACAGACCAATTAACATAACCCCGTTGTTTTACATTTGGCTGATGCAGACGAGAAAGTCTCATGGTCACATCACTTTACAAACTGTGTTATTATGCAGTTATAATAAAGAACTACAGTTCCCAGTGGGCAATGCAAGGGGTCACATGGGGGAACAGGAAGTGGCTCAAAAAAAGAGGGAAAGCAAGCCACTCTTGTGTTGGTTAACAAAAATGTTCAGATGTTAAACCCACGCGAAGTTTGTCTCTTGATGAAGAACAAACATAAGATGGTGTCAGAAGTTGGTGTGAGGTCTGAACAGGGAGAGTAGATGAATACTGTGTGCAATTGAGAAAGAGACTCGGTGAGTACGAAAGAAAAGCTGTAATAAGATAGATAAAATGCTGGCCGGCGTGGCGAGGGAGCACATTGTTCCTGAAGTTCAGCAGTCACCAGATTTGCCAAGAGAGATTCAGGTGAAAGGCCAGGAGTTCCTTTATGAATAAGCTAAGTCCTCCCATGACTATGCAGTTTACTGGCAATCTAACCGATAATTGGAAATGCTTCAAACAGCGATTCAACATATATTTAGATGCTAGTGGAGTGGGAGGGAACGATGAAAAATTGGAAGTGTCTATTTTTCTGCACATGATTGGTGAAGATGCTTTGGACATCTATAACAGCTTTCAAATTGATGAGACAGCTTTTGAGTTGGGCACTTCGATGAAAAAATTTTGAGGAGTATTTTATCCCAAGTAAAAACATCACGTTTGAGAGATATAAATTATTTTCCTGTGACCAGAAACAAGGTGTTAGCTTTGACCAATACTTAGCTGAGCTTCACACACTGAGTAAGTCTTGTGAATTTGGAGATTTGAGAAACTCACTAGTTAAAGACAGAATAGTTTGTGGAATTCCAGATAACGGACTCAGAGAAAGACTGTTGTGTGAAAAAGATTTGACACTGGAAAAGGCGGTGAATATGTGTAGGTCAGCAGAAACCGCACGAGCACAAGCTAGGGAGCTGCACAGGGCAGACACAAAACAGAGAAGCAGCACCCAAGGCATTTCCGAAAGCATCAGCAAAGCAAAGAGGAAGGCTCAAACAGCAAATGCAGCAGATGTGGAGGTAAGCACATTCTAAAGATGTGTCCTGCTTATGGGAAGTCCTGCAATAGCTGTGTGAAGAAGAATCACTTTGCAAGGTGCTGCAAAGCTGGGGCTAACAAGAGAAAGGTGCACACAGTTGATGAGGAAATGGCGGAATTCTTTGTGAATACTGTACAGACTGTGGCTGCTGGTAAAATAGAATGGATTGTTCCAGTAACTGTGAATGAGACAGTAATTCCATTCAAGCTTGACACCGGAGCTCAGCTGAATCTGTTATCCATGGATGATTATAAGGCTCTTACAGTAAAGGGTAAGATTTATCCTGTGAAGTTAAAAGTGACAGGCTACACTGGAGAGAAAGTTCCAGTAAAAGGGGGCTGTATGGTGAACTTTAAGCACAAGGGGCAGCACAAAATCACAGCTACTGATTGTAGAAAAGAGAGTACAGCTAATATTAGGTCTGAGTGCATGTGAAAATCTCAGCCTAGTGAAAAGAGTTTTCATAGTAGCTTTACATACCAAAGATGACCACACAACATGTATGGAAGAGTATGCAGATGTCTTTGAGGGGCTCAAATGCTTACCTGGTGTACACAAAATTCACATAGATGAAGCATTGGCTCCAGCTGTCCATGCATGCAGGGAAGTTCCATTTTAACTTAGAGATAAACTTAAACAAGAACTAGCACGCATGGAACGGATGAATTTCATACAGAAAATTGAAGAACCAACAGATTGGCTGAGTTCACTGGTCATTGTGCAAAAGAAAAATGGAACATTGCAAATATGTCTAGACCCAAGAGATCTCAATAAAGCCATCAAGAGAGACCATTTTAAATTGCCAACATTTCCCGGTTTTCAGGTGCCAAATGGTTTAGCAAGCTCGACGCATCGTCTGGGTTTTGGCAGATGAAGCTTGACGAGGCAAGTGCAAGACAGTATTTTTAACACACCACAGGGAAGATATCGCTATCTGCAGCTGCCATATCGGATTCTGTCCGCACCAGAAGTCTACCATGATTTTTGAGGGCATACCTGGTGTCGAGACCATGATGGATGACATCATCATCTGGGGGTCCACCAAGGAGGAACATGATGCTCGACTGAGACAAGAGCTTGACGTGACAAGGGATGTTTAGTGTGAAAGGTCATGGCTGTCACGTGACTGTGACAACACTGACCCTATCTGGTCAGTTGACAGCATTGTTCATCTGGTTGGAAGACACACCACTGTCAATCAAGGTCTGGCTCCACCCACCTATTAGCATACACACTTGACCATTAGACTTTGTAAAACATCTCTGTACCTGGCCCTGAGCGATTGGCTTGTTTGAATTACCTTGGCTGGCTCCACCCAACCCTCCAGCAGTATAAAGAGTGCCACATGCTTGTTTTCTGCCTCTTTTGTTCGTCTCTGAGGGATGTGGAGGTAAGCTGTGCACTACTTAAGAGTAATTATTTGAGGATCCCTAGGACCATAGAGCTGATGCTTGCACTGAGTCAGGGAGAGTGGCAGGTGTCATATTGTTTTGTCCTTGATTTACTTGGACCCAGTTTGTTGTGTGTGTGTGTGCGTGTGTGTGTGTGTGTGTGTGTGTGTGTGTGCGCGTGCATCCATTCCCGTTCATTCTGTCCCGTATTTGTCTTTGTGAATAAATCATTTTTAAAACGCCAAAGACTGTGTCCAGAGTCCTCTACCTTTGAGACCTCAAAGAACATATCTTACAACAGAATGTCAATTTGAAATTAAATAAAGAAAAATGTGAGTTTGGTGTTAAGACACTCATCTTTGTAGGAGATGTCATATCTGGAGAGAGAGTGAAGCCTGACCCAAGAAAGACATCAGCCATTGAAAACATGGAGAGTCCCCAAAACAAAGAGGAGGTGAGACATTTCTTAGGGATGGTGACTTACCTGGTTAAGTTCACCCCTCGACTGCCAACAGTGTCAGCACCACTTAGGTCACTCCTTGAGCAACAAAATGAATGGATTTGGTCTCATGAGCAAGAAGAGTGTTTCCAGACATTGAAAAGGGTCCTAACTGAAGAGCCTGTGCTGAAGTTTTATGATCCGGAAAGGTGTATCAGGATATCAGCTGATGTGTCCCTGCACGGCCTTGGATGGCATATGGCAACCTGTGGCCTATGCATCAACTGCGGAAGCCAACTATGCAAGATAGAGAAAGAGCTTCTCACCAGTACATATGCATGTCAAAGGTTCCATCAGTACATCTATGGGCAAGCTATTGAAGCGGAGACAGACCATAAACCATTGGTCTCAATTATGTCCAAACCACTGAATGACTGTCCCATGAGAATACAGCGCAAGCTGATAAGGCTGCAGAAATATGATGTGAAGATGATCTACACACCAGGAAAACATATGTTTGCTGTTGATGCTCTGTCTTGAGCAGTCAACAAGACAGAAAAGAGTGACCAACAGATTAATGCAGATATACAGGCCTATGTTGATATGATTGTCACCTCTCTTCCAGTATCTCCGGATAGAACAGAGCAGATTAGGAAAGCAGCAGAGGCAGATGAAACAATGAAAGTACTCAATGATACAATACAAAAAAGATGGCCAGCAGCAAAGGATGACTGTCCAATGTGTATTCGGGATTATTGGGCATGCAGAGCTGAACTGTCAGTAGTGAAAGGTATGGTCTTCAAAGGGAACAGGTTTGTGATTCCAGTGTAACCACACAAGGAGATGGTCCAGAAGATACACGAAGGGCATCTTGGGGAGGAAAAGTGAAAACGTAGAGCACGTGAAGTGATGTGCTGGCCAAGAATGAACCAAGACATCAGCTGGACCACTGCTTCATGTGAAATATGCCTTACCTACAGACCAAAGCAGCAAGCAGGACCACTTACAACACACCCTGTACCAGACAGGCCGTATTTCAAAGTTGGAGTGGATTTGTTTGACTGTAATGGGAAGAGCCATATTGTTGTAACAGACTACTTTTCCAATTACCCAGAGGTTGCGACACTGCAATCAACATCCAGCAAAGCAGTTATCACGTTCCTGAAAGCTGTGTTTGCGAGGCATGGAGTTCCATGTGAAGTAGTATCAGATAATGGTCCACAATTTTCGAGCTGTGAATTTGAATCCTTTGTCAATGTTTGGGGGTTTCGACATATAATCTCAAGCCCACATCACCCAAAATCTAATGGCCTAGCAGAGAGTTCAGTTAAGGTGGTGAAGGGCCTCATGAAGAAAGCACAAGATGGATGAGAGGATTTCCATAGAAGTCTAATAATTTACAGAAGTGTGCCACTGCAGAACGGCCTTTCACCAGCCCAAATGTGGAAGGAGCACACAAGATCAAACAGGCTAAAGAGGAAGGGAAAGAAAAACAAACAGAATCACAACAAGACGGCAAAAGGCCTACCAGTCCTGAAGTCTTGGGATCAAGTGCGAATCCGAGATCATGATTCTGGTACATGGTCCATGCAAGAAGTTGTGCAGGAGGAAGTAAATCCACATTCATACCAGATCCAGACAGAGCGAAGGACACCTCTGAGGAGGAACCGCATGGATCTACAACCACAAGCTCCAACCCATGGCTGTGACCCGTCTCCTGTCAGTACACCAAAGGGGCCAGCATATAGAGAAAATGAACATGTGGACCAGAGTTCCCAGGAAAACACCAACAGTAATGCAGCAAATGAAAGCAACACACCTGCGAAAACAAGTACCAGAAGCAAAAAAGGACCATTAAACCACCTCAGAGACTGATTGAAAGCTGCTGAGTGGACAAGGGTTCTTGGCAGGTTATAAGGACAAAGTATTGTGTTTGTTTTTCTTTAAAGGGGAAGATGTGTTATTATGTAGTTATAATAAAGAACTACAGTTCCCAGTGGGCAATGCAAGGGGTCACATGGGGGAACAGGAAGTGGCTAAAAAAAGAGAGGGAAAGCAATCTGTCTGGTGTTGGTTAACAAACTGTTCAGATGTTAAACCCACTTGAAGTTTGTCTCTTGATGAAGAACAAACATAACACAAAGCACATCTCTTGAGCAACCAGTCTCCTGCTGTGGGTCAGCAGCCTGTTCTCTGTAGATAGTACTGTTTGTTTGCAAAGCTGTCCTTGCAACTTCAGACTGATTACTGCTTGCAATTTACATGCAGAACTGAAGACTGGTTCTTGTTTGAATTAATATCTGCTATATTCACATAATTTCTTAACTCCTGAATCCCCACCACCCTCTATTCCTCATTTTACGGCAGAGAGGGATAGAGTTCTTCAGCCATTATCAGACGGTGGGATGAATTATCTCAGACTTTTAAAGACTATTAAAGAATATTGTTATTGGTATTGGTTTATTATTGTCACTTGTACCGAGATACAGTGAAAAACTTGTCTTGCATACCGATTGCACAGGTCAATTCATTACACAGTGCAGTTACATTGAGTTAGTGCAGAGTGTATTGAGGCTGTACAGGTTAAAACAATAACAGTACAGAGTACAGAGTAAAGTGTCACACTACAGAGAAAGTGCAGTGCAATAAAGTGCAAGGTCACAACAAGGTAGATCGTGAGGTCAGAGTCCATCGTATAAGGGAACCGTTCAATAGTCTTATCACAGTGGGGAAGAAGCTGTCCTTAAGCCTGGTAGTACGTGCCTTTTGGAGACTGTGCTGTCTGTGATCTTACTGTCACACGGACTGGCATAGAAGGATCTGCAGATCCTCAGTAATGTCTGCCTGTGAGGATGCTACTTCGGCATCCTCTTCCTTAAGGCTCTGGATCACAGAACTCCCCTTGTGAACCTTTCGGAACAAGAAGCGTGAGCACATCTCATTCTGCTCCACAAAGCTGACCCTGGATCTGAAGATGATCTTTGAGGATTCAGAGGCAAAGAGCACAGCTTGCCAACTCTTCACCTCTGAGTTCCTCTCTCACATTCACCCCCCTTAACTGCAGAAGGAGAAGTTGCTGCAAGTTTGTCTGGAGTTGGCGCAGTTCCCTTTGACTCTGTCTAGCTGTTTGAATACCTTTGTGGATGAAGAACCTCTTAATGTGCTCCTTGGTTGCCTCCCGCCAGTGAATCAGGGAGTTGAAGAGGGGCTTCGTAGTTCTCCAATCTGTGTTATCCCTCGATGTTCTCTGGAGTTAGCAGCTTAACCTTCAACTTCCACGTCCCTGTGTCTGCCTTCTGGTCCTCCTGTAGGTGACAGGAGGTTCGAAGGAGGCAGTGATCAGAGAAGAACACTGGTGTGACATTGGTGGCTCTGACCATGACTGCCTTCAACGTGAAGATGAAGTCTGTCTGGGACCGCAATGAGCTGTTCGTTCCTGTCTAGGCGTATTGTGGCTGTGCTCCACCTGCAGGGGTGCTGAAGGCATTGCACAACTTTGCATCTTTAACCGTTCTCATCAGGAGTCTGGAGCTGCTGTCCAGTCTCCTGTTGGCACTGCCGGATTGTCCAGCTGCATCATTGATGCAGTTGAAGTCACCGGCCAGAATGATTGGTAGGGATGTCGCCAGCAGCAGTGGGAGCTGCTTAAGGACAGCTAGCCGCTTGCTCAGCACGGGCGAGGTGTACACACTAATTAACCGGAGTGGATCGTTACAGTACTTTACATCAGCCACAAGGAGCTGCCCCCCTCCCCCCAACCACCTCTGACTTTTGTGTTAGAGAAGTTACCTCCCCGCAGCAGCATCCCCAGGCTGGATGTGCGACTATCATTTCCCCCGACCACATGGACAATCCCTGGGACCACCATCGCGGCCACCTCTGATAGTTGTGGAGGTGTGGCAGCCCATACTCCTCTAAAAAAGTCACAACCACCTTGACCTTGGCAAGGTATTGCAAGTGCTCTTTGCACTGCGCACACTTAAGATAAGCTATCTTTATTAGTCACATGTGCATTGAAACACATAGTGAAATGCATCTTTTGTGTAGAGTGTTCTGGGGGGCAGCCCACAAGTGTCGCCACGCTTCTGGCGCCAACATAGCATGCCCACAACTTCCTAACCTGTACATCTTTGGAATGTGGGAGGAAACCGGAGCACCTGGAGGAAACCCACACAGACATGGGGAGAACGTACAAACTCCTTACAGACAGCTGCCAGCTGTAAAGCGTTATGCTAACCACTACACTACCGTGCCTGCCTGATTTATCACCATAATTATTTGAGTTCATGGATCACAAATACTGTCCATTGTCAATCAGCCTGAGCCCTCGTACCGACAGCCTTGGTGAACTGCAGCACTGTTTTTGGCCTCAGGTACTGGGAATGGTCTTCCTCAGGGTGTGGTGATGTTGGTGATGTCACGGGGGGAGGAAGATTAGTTTCTGTTCCTGTTCTGCCCTCTGCCTCTGACTGTTGTGTACCCTGCATCTCTGAGAGCTGGAGTGCGCCGGACGTCGTGCAGCTCCTGGTCTCCCAGAGCTGGGGGCTGACGGTTTCTGTGCTGCTCCCGGACTCCCAGAGCTGGGATCCGATGACCTATGTGCTGCTCCCAGTCTCCCGGACTTAGAGGTCGGCAGGCTAAATCTCTTCCTCACCCATATTTGTCTGTGGCCTCCCTTCCTCCTTGTATTGGTATTGGTATTGGTTTATTATTGTCACTTGTACCGAGGTACAGTGAAAGACTTGTCTTGCATACCGATCATACAGGTCATAGTGTCGTAGAGTCATACAGCACAGAAAACAGGCCCTTCAGCCCAACCGGACATGCTGACCAAGATGCCCATTAAGCTAGTTCCATTTGCTCACATTTGGCCATATCATTCTAAAACCTTTCCTATCCGTGTATCTGTCCGAAGTGCCTTTTAAAATGTTGTTATGTGCCTTCCTCAACCACTTACTCTGGCAGCTTATTCCATTATACGGACCACCCCCTGGATGAAAAAGTTGCCTTTCAGAGAGGGAAGTAAAAAAGTTGGGGGGAGCGGCATTGCTAAGCAGGGATAGTAACACAGCTGCAGAAAGGGAGGACGTCGTGGAGAGATCGTCTACTGAGTCAGTGTGGGTGGAAGTGAGAAACAGGAAGGGAATGATCACTCCATTGGGAGTATTCTATAGGACCCCCAATAGCCACCGGGACACTGAGGAGCAGATGAGTAGGCAGATTTTAGAAAGGTGCAAAAATAACAGGTTTGTTGTCATAAAAGATTTCAACTTCCCTAATATTGATTGGCATCTCCTTAGTGCAAAAGGTTTAGATGGGGCAGAATTTGTTAGGTGTGGTCCAGGAAGGATTCCTGACACAGTAATATGGACAGGTCGACTAGAGGAGAGGCCATACTGGATCTTGTACTAGGCAATGAACCTGGTCAGGTTGACAGACCTCTTGGTGGGCAAGGATTTTGGAGACAGTGACCACAACTCCCTGACCTTTTGCATAGCTATGGACAGGGATAGGAGCAAATGATATAGGGAAGTTTTTAATTGGGGAAGGGGTAATTACGACAGTATTAGGCAGGAACTTGGGAGCGTAAATTGGGAACCGATGTTCTCAGGTAAATGCACAGAAGAAATGTGGAGGCTGTTTAGGGAACACTTGCATGGAGTTCTGGTTAGATTTGTCCCACTGAGACAGGGAAAGAATGGTAGGGTGAAGGAACCATGGTTGACAAGAGAGGTGAAGCATTTACTCAAGAAGAAGAAGGAAGCATACTTAAGGTTTAGGAAGCAAAAATCAGGCAAGGCTCTTGAGAATTATAAGGTAGCCAGGAAGGAGCTTAAGAAGGGACTTAGGAGAGCTAGAAGAGGACACAAGAAGGCCTTAGTGAGTAGAATTAAGGAATACCCCAAGGCATTCTACATGTACGTAAAGAACAGGAGGATGACTGGATTGAGGGTAGAACCGTTCAGGGATCAAGGGGGAAACGTGCGCCTGGAGGTGGAGGAGGCAGGGGAGGTCCTTAATGAATGCTTTGCTTCAGTGTTCACCAGGGAGAGGGACTTCGTCAAATGTCAATTCATTACACAGTGCAGTTAGATTGAGTTATTGGTATTGATATGGGTATTGGTTTATTATTGTCACTTGTACTGAGGTACAGGGAAAAACTTGTCTTCATACTGATCGTACAGGTCAAATCATTACACAGTGCAGTTACATTGGGTTAGTACAGAGTGCACTGATGTAGTACAGGTAAAAACAATAACAGTACAGAGTAAGGTGTCACAGCTACAGAGAAAGTGCAGTGCAATAAGGTGCGAAGGGTCACAACAAGACAGATCGTGGAGGTCATGGTCCATCTCATCATATAAAGAGAACCATTCAATAGTCTTATCACAGTGGGGTAGAAAGCTGTCCTTAAGTCTGATGGTATGTGCCCTCAGGCTCTTGTATCTTCTACCCGATGGAAGAGGAGAGAAGAGGGAATGACATGGGTGGGTGGGGTCTTTGATTATGCTAGCTGCTTCACCAAGACAGCGAGAGGTAAAGACAGAGTCCATAGGAGGGGAGGCTGGTTTCTGTGATGTGCTGGGCTGTGTCCACAACTCTCTGCAAGGTTTCTTGCAGTCCTAGGCAAGTCAGTTGCAGTACCAAGCCGTGATGCATCCAGATAGGAATACTTTCTATGGTGCATCGATAAAAGTTGGTGAGAGTCAAAGGGGAACAAACCAAATTTCTTAGCCTCCTGAGGAAGTCGAGGCGCTGGTGAGCTTCCTTGGCCTTGCATCTACGTGATTTTACCAGGACAGGCTGTTGGTGATGTTCACATCCCAGGAACCTGAAAGCTCTCAACCCTCTCGACCTCAGCACCATTGATGTAGACAGGTGCATGTACATCACCCCTTTTCCTGAAGTCAATGACCAGCTCTTTTGTTTTGTTGACATTGAGGGAAAGGTTGTTGTCATGACACCATTCCACTAAGCTCTCTGTCTACTTCCTGTACTCCGACTCATCGCTGTTTTAGATATGGCCTACAACGGTGGTATCATCTGCAAACTTGTAGATGGAGTTAGAGGCAGAATCTGGCCATACAGTCATGTATAGGAAGTAGAGTAGAGGGCTGAGGACGCAACCTTGTGCAGCACCAGTGTTGAGAATAATCGTGCTGGAGGTATTGCTGCCTATCCTCACTGATTGCGGTCTGTTGGTTAGAAAGTCAAGGATCCAGTTACAGAGGGAGGCGTTGAGTCCTAGGTACTCAGAGTTTGGTGACAAGTTTGCTTGGGATTATTGTATTGAAAGGCAGAGCTGTAGTCATTAAACATAGTCTAAGGTAAGTGTCCTTTACTGTCCAGATGCTGCAGAGTTGAGCGTAGAGCCAGGGGAGATGGTGTCCACTGTAGACCTGTTTTGGCGATAGGCGAATTGCAGTGAGTCAAGATTGTCTGGGAGGCTGGAGTTGATGCGTGCCATGACCAACCTCTCAAAGCATTTCATGATGGTGGATGTCAGAGCCACTGGTCGGTAGTAATTGAGGCATGTTACCTTGCTTTTCTTTGGTACCGGGAGGATAGTGGTCTTCTTAAAACAGGTGGGAACCTGAGACTGAAGCAGGGAGAGGTTAAATATGTCCGCAAATACTTCTGCCAGTTGATCAGCACCAGATCTGAGCACACTGTCAGAGACACCATCTGGGCCAGATGCTTTCCTCGTGTTCCCTCTCTGGAAGACTGATCTTACATCCTCAATAGTGACCACAGATTCAACTGCACTGGAGGCTGTCAGGGTGGGTGGTGAGAATCCACTTCCTTCTTTTCAAAACGCGCATAGAATGCGTTAAGTTCATCAGGAAGGGATGTGCTGTTGTTAACCATGCAGCCCGTCTTTGTCCTGTGGCCTGTTATGCATGTAAGCCCTGCCATAACTGACGTCTGGTCTGGGACTCAATTTTGAGTTGGTATTGCTTCTTGGCATCCCTGATAACTTTCTGAAGGTCATATCTCGATTCTTGTACAGATCAGGATCACCAGATTTGTGTGCAGCAGTCCTCGACTTCAGTAGGGAGTGGATCTCCCAGTTCATCCATGGTTTCTTGTTTGGGAACACCTGTATTGTCCTCCTTCGTACAAAGTCCTCCACACACTTGCTGATAAAGTCTGTGATGGTGGTGGCATACTCATCAAGGCTGGCAGCTGAGTCTTTGAACATGGACCAGTCCACTGTCTCAAAGCAGTCACATAGGAGCTCATCTGCTTCCTCAGACCAGCACTGCATGACTCTCTGTACCAGATCCTCCTGTTCAGTTTCTGTTTGTATGCAGGGGAGGAGGAGGCACAGCCTGTGGTCTGATTTCCCAAAGTGAAGGGCAAGGGGTGGCTCAGAAGGCATCTTTGATGGTTGTATAGCAATGGTCAAGGGGTGTTGCGCCCTTCGTGGAGCAGGAGATGTGCTGGTAGTATTTTGGTAACACACTCTTGAGGTTGGCCTGATTGAAAGTCACCTGTGATAATGAAGAGGGCCTCAGGGTATCCTGTTTCAAGGTTGTTGACCACGGAGTATAGATCATTGAGTGCAGGCTTCATGTCCGTCTGTGGTGAGATGTAGACTGCCATCAGGATAGCTGAAGTGAACTCCCTTGGCAGTTAGAATGGTCAACACTTCACAGTTAGATATTCCAGGCTGGGTGAGCAGGAGCTCGCCAGGACCATCACGTATGAGCACCACGAGTTATTGATTAAGAAGCAGACCCCTCCACCTCTAACTTTGCTTGAGGATGCTGTTCGGGTCCATTGGGTGGATTGAAAAGCCCTCAGGTTGATGGCACAGTCAGGTGAGGCAGGTATAAGTCATGTTTCAAGTGAGACATAGTATACAACAGTCCCTCAGTTTCTCTTTGGTAGGTCAGTCTTGCCCTTAGTTCATCAACTTTGTTCTCAATGGACTGGACATTAGATAGTAGTATGCTGGGGAGGGGGGTTTTGTACCCACGTTGTTTCAGCCTCGCCTGCAGCCCAGCCCTCTTGCCACATTTCCAAGATACACGGCAGTGACTATTCTGTCCTGAGTGGAGCCACCAGGTAAGTTATTGTTTAGGGTCAGACCTGTAAGACCTGGAGTGGATTCCCCTGGATTGGATGGTAAGTAACTTCTCCTTGCTAGACTTTAAAGACCTGGATCGGAATCACCTGGACTGGAAGGTAAGTGACTGCCAGTGAACAGACTTGGAAGACCTGGAGTGGATTCTGCTGTCTTGTGAGGTAAGTTGTTGCTTCCACACAGGTTTAAGTGTCCTGAAGAGGAGTGAGCTGCCTCAGCAGGTAAGTGAGGTCTTCTAGGGGAGCCTCGGCATCGGGAGACAGCCCTGGGTGCTCCGTGGGGTTGGGCTTCCAATCCGGAGGGGCCCTGATGTTGTGCATAAAAACAGTAACAGTACAAAGTGTCACAGCTACAGAGAAAGTGCAGTGCAATGAGGTGCAAGGTCACAACAAGGTAGATCATGAGGTCAGAGTCCATCTCATCATATAAGGGAACCATTCAATAGTCTTATCACAGTGGGGTAGAAGCTGTCCCTTAAGCCTGGTGGTAGGTGCCCTCAGGCTCCTGTATCTTCTACTGATGAAAGAGGTAGGTCCCCTCCATTTTGCCACTTCCTCTGCCTGCATCGACGGTTTCCTATACTTGCTTCATCCTCTGACGAGGAGAGGTTGCCGGCATTTGTCTGTAGCATTGCCCTTTTCTTCCATTACTTTTAGTCTTCGCAGCCTGTTGTCTCTTGGGAGGTGTCTTCTGGGACTTTTGCCTTTTCACCACCTGCCATTCCCCTTCTTGTCACTCTGCCCTTCCCTCTTCCATTGACTCCTCCTCTTGGGGAGGGGCCTGGGGGTTTGGTGCTGGGGTTTAGAAGCTCTGGGCAGTTGGCTTTTCTGCAGCCCAGGTCTCTGTCTCTGCTGGGGCCTCTGCACTGGTGGTGGGGGGGGGGGGGGGTTGGTATCAGCATTCCTCTGGGGGTTGTTGGTGCCAGCTCCCCCTCTTATTGCCTGTGCGTAGGTACAGGCACGTTTTGGACAGGCCTGGTTGAGATGGCCTGCCTCCCCACACAGGTTGCAACTTTTGCTCTCTCTGGCAGTCCTTGGTCTGGTGGCCTTTCTGCTTGCAGTTCTTGCATCATCCACCAGCCTCTGTCCCACAACTCCATCTCTCCCCTCCCCTACCTTGCTCGACCTGCCCGTCATCCTTAACCCCTGCATGTCCACCAATCACCTCTGGCCTCTTGACTCACCGCTGCCCCTCTCCTCTTTATACTGGCTACCTCCTCTCTCCACTCTGTCCTGACGTAGCATCTCGACCCAAAACATTGACAATTCCTCCTCCCTGCCCCCACCCTTCGCTATCCCACAGATACTGCTGGAATGCGCTGAGTTCCTCCAGCAGACTGTGTGTTGCTCCAGATTCCACCATCTGCAGAATCTTATGTCTCCAACAGCCATCGGTCGCTATTGGTAACGTGGAGTGTCAAACAAATCATTCTGAGGCAGAATCCAATCAATTTGTCCAATGCACTAAAATATGGTATTGTAACTTTTTCAGCAGATGTTACACTAGGGCTGCGCACTGCAGCTCGTAGAGTTGCTGCCTTACTGCTCCAGTGATTCAGGTTCCCTGCTGGAGGCATCTGCTGCTCTTGTGTTACTCTCCCTGCAATGTCCAAATTGTTGCAAGAAGTCTTCTCTGGCCCTGGCTAATTGACTTACCAGTCCTCAGGAGGTGGTGGAGAAGAGATGCAAAGCTGACTGTGTCGTTCGGAGGGCAGCAGGGATAACTGGCCCCAGCAGGGGTACCTCCATTAATGCGGAAGTGGGGGCTGTGGGTTCAAGATACAAGATAAAAGATATTTATTTATTAGTCACATGTATATCGAAACACACAGTGAAATGCATCTTTTGTGTAGAGTGTTCTGGGGGCAGCCCCCAAGTGTCGCCACACTTCCGGCGTCAATAATAACATGCCCACAACTTCCTAACTCGTACATCTTTGGAATGTAGGAGGAAGCTGGAGCACCCAGAGGAAACCCACGCAGACACAGGGAGAATGTACAAGCTCCTTACAGACAGTGGCTGGAATTGAACCCAGGTCGCTGGCACTGTAATAGTGTTACGCTAACCGCTACACTACTGTGCCTGGAAATAGATAGGGTAGATAGTCCGTCTTTCTTTGGGTAAGGGAGTCCAAAACAAGAAATCATAGGGTTAAGGTGAGAGGGGGGTAGGGGAAGAGCAGGAGAATCCAGGTAAGTCAAAATAAATTAATTCTTCATGAATAGTACTGAGCATGAAACTGTCAATTTGCATTAGTCTTTGATATATAATGTGTACTTCTTCAGCAAGACTTTGCTTTTACAAAACTTTTCAGACATATTTGACCAGAAAACAAGTGAAGTAAGCAAATCTACTCTTTGTTTACACAGCTGGCTACTTGAGCCACAATGCTCTGAAATTCATTTGCTAAGGTTACATCTGTGTGATGAACAAGCATGCTTTGATAGTTATTGGACACTATAAATTTCCTTAATTAGTTAGTCTGATCAGCCACAATCTATTGAATGACAGAGCAGATTAAACAGCTAAATGATTTACTCCTGTTTGTTTTCTGTCCCAGCAGCCTTAGCAGGAGAGGGGAGGAGCCAGCAGAGTTTGAAAAGGAGGCTGGGTCTAGCAAAGTGTTCATTTTGAAGGTGGCTGTGTTGGATTATCAGTGCTGAGTCTTTGGCAATGAGGCTAAGTGAAAGAAAGGGTAGGTTCTTAAAATTGCTCCTCCAATTAGTGTTGCTGTTGAGTTTCACTTTACAGGATATTAAGATATTTATTTACTAATCATATAAACATTGAACACACAGTGAAATGCATCCTTTTGTGTTACTGAGAATGTGCCGCGGGGCAGCCTGCAAGTAGTCTGACACTCTTCTGGCACCAACATAGCTTGCCCACAACGTTCTAACCTGTACGTCTTTGGAATGTGGGGGGAAACCAGAGCACCTGAGGAAACCCATGCAGGTCACGGGGAGAATATACAAACTCCTTACAGACACCAGCAGGAATTGACCTGGGTCACTGGCACTGTAATAGTGTTATGCCAAGAATGGCAAGGATTTAAAACAGCAAGTCATGTTGCTGGTAAATTTCACCTCACAGGAGCGAGAGCTACTACTTCCTAAACTAGTCAGATTTTTTTCCTCCAAGTGTTTAGTCATGGCAGGTGAACTCAGACCTGTGTCATGTTCCTCCTGTGCAATGTGGGAACTCAGGGAGGCTGCTGGAGTCCTGATGACTTCTTCCCTCTCGGAGCGGGCAGAAGACACAAAAGCAGGAAGTGTGTCCAGCTACAGCTCCACAGACTGCATGATGGCACTGGAGCTGTGCAGGGATTCACTTTTTTTTTGTAGTGTAGCGGTTAGCGTAACGCTATTACAGCACCAGTGATCCTGCTTCCATTCCGGCCACTATCTGTAAGGAGTTTGTATGTTCTCCCTGTATCTGCATGGTTTTCCTCTGGGTGCTCTGGCTTCCGCCCACATTCCAAAAGATGTACGGATTAGGAAGTTGTGGGCATGCTGTGTTGGGGCAGGAAGCATGGCAACACTTGCGGGCTGCCCCCAGAACACTCTGCAAAAGATGCATTTCGCTGTGTGTTTCGATGTACATGTGACTAATAGAGAAATCTTATTTTATCCGTGATGCTGAGAATGTTGTGGATAACACGTTTAGTGAGCTGGTCACACTACAGTTTAAGGAAAGATAGGGAATGGGTGACAAACAGGCAGAGCAATAGGAGGAAGGTAGTGCAGGAGTCCCCTGCGGTCATCTGCATCCAAAACAGATATACCACTTTGAATACTGTTGGGTGAGATGGCTCATCATGGGAAGGCTACCATTCAAGCTGGTGTGGTTGAAGTCCCCCACGATGATCGGGAAGGTATCCGGGTGCGCTGTCTCGTGACTGTTGTTCATGGTGCTCGGCTCCTCCAATGCCAGCTTGACGTTTGCCACGGGTCAAATGTACACTGCTACCAGGATGACGGCGGAGAACTCCCTCGGCAGGTAAACGGACGACACTTGACTGCTAGGGGAGCAGGACTGAGACAGAATGGCCACGTCTGTGCACCACGATGAGTTAATCATGAAGCAAATGCCACCGCTTCTGTTTTACATGAATGCCGCCATCCGGTCCATGCAGTGCATGGTGAAGCCCTCGGGGTGGAGTGCTGAGCCATGTCTTGAAGCAGAGTACACAACAGTTTCTGATATCACTCTGGTATTGCAGTCTTGCTCTGGGGTCTTCAATTTATTTTCCAGAGACTGTATATCAGCCAGGAGAATGGTAGGGAAGGGTGGCCTTAAGGCCCTGCATTTCAGTTTTACCTGGAGCCTTCCTGGGCAGCTAAGTTTCCTGAGACAATGAAGGCATCCCCTGACCTTCCAGGCTGCTGCACTCGCTCCCTGGGTGGTTTGGAGTCCCGAGTCTGCTGGTTCTGAAGATCGCTAGTTCAGTTAAATGACTTGTTGCTTACAGCAGTGTCTACGGCTGCAGATTTCAGCTGTAGTGGTTGTAAATGGGAATACTTGATTCTGTTGGGAGCTGCACACAGCAAGTCCCACCTCTCTGGCACCATTACTTGTCCTTTTGCTTCCACAAATATCAGACATAAGATCAGATATCTTTATTAGTCACATGTACATTGAAACACACGGTGAAATGCACCTTTGTGTAGAGGGTTCTGGGGGCAGCCTGCAAGTGTCGCCACGCTTCCTAATCAGTGTGACTTTGGAATGTGGGAGGAAACTGGAGCACCCAGAGGAAACCCACGCAGACACGGGGAGAATGTACTGTCGGATAGAGGAATTTTCAAATCCGCAGGTTTTTTTCAGGAGTCCAAGAATAAGTTGGAGAACAACTTGGTGCTTCGCAAAGTTTTATTGGAAAAGTTTAAAACAAAGACAGTCCAGAGTACGTGGCACTAGCTTTACTACTAGAGATGAGCTGAGACAAAGAAACTAAAATGGGGGAGGGGGGAAGAGTGATTAACAGAAAACTAACACCTTTTATAGCTGAGATAAGAGGTACTCCTTAGATAACAATATTCCAGTCAGAAAACCTATTAGATACTTGGTGGCAAAATCAACCAATGAGAAAACACATATTCACCTGATGACGAGCCAATAAAGCTAAGAAGTGGTTATAACTTTTACAACCACTTGAGGTGTATTGGTTTATTATTGTCACTTGTACCGAGGTACAGTGAAAAGCTTGTCTTACAAACCGGTCGTACAGGTCAATATCATTACACAGTGCAGTTACATTGAGTTAGTGTATTAAACACTATACATGTTTAAAAAAAACTACTTAAAAACAGTCGAATCCAACAGTACAAACTCCTTACAGACAGTGGCCGGAATTGAACCTGGTCACTGGTGCTGTAATAGTGTCATGCTAACTGCTACATCGCTGTGCGATTCTGTAATAATTGAACTAGGCTTTGTGTGAGCTAAGATACCATTAGTGGAGACTCTGTATGAGTTTAACGTTCAAAAGTTAAGGACCCAGATGCCTCCAGGGTCCTAATGCTGGGCAAGGACCTGAAATATCGACAATCCATTTGCCTCCACAGATGCTGCTTGACCTGCTGAGTTCTTCCAACAGTTGTTTTTTTTGCTCAATGGTAATGAGTTCCCTCCTTGATCCTACAACATTACTGAGTCCTGTTAAAGTCTTTCTGTGAAACCTGCTTCTATTTCTCTTCTGCATGCTCCCTCTTCAGAAAACATGAACCGTGACAACCAGCACTACCCCACCAATACTTCTGTCATGCTCCAATACCTCCCACATTGCTTCACAATGTTTGTCCGACGTTCAGTATTGGAGGAACTGAAACTTTCTCCAATCAGATAACGAGAAAGCTGAGACTCTTGATCTTATCGCAATAAACTCCTTTACCACTGACCACGTCACTCTCCCTGGTGTTTATGGCTAAATCAGATTATTCATGAGTTTGTCCTGTACAATCTGAGCTGGGCTTTTGACCCTGCATTTTCTTCATTATTGACAGTTTTTATCTCCCTCAGCATTGATCATTATCAACTGAATCAGAATCAGGTTTATTATCAAGACAAGACAAGATGTCTTTATTAGTCACACGTACATAGAAACACACAGGGAAATGCATCTTTTGCATAGAGTGTTCTGGGGGCAGCCCACAAGTATCGCCACTCTTCCGGCACCAACATAGCATGCCCACAACTTCCTAGCCCACATGTCTTTGGAATGTGGGAGGAAACTGGATCACACAGAGGAAACCCATGCAGTCATGGGAAGAGCGTACAAACTCCTTACAGACAGTGGCCGGAATCGAACCCGGGTCTCAGGCGCTGTATTAGCATATGTCATGAAATTTGTTTTGTGGCACCAGTCCAGTGCAAGACATAAATTACTATAAGTTAAAAATATAAATAAATAAATATTGCAAAAGAGGAATAACTAGGTAGTGTTCATGGACTGTTCAGAAATCTGATGGCAGAGGGGAAGAGGCTGTTCCTGAAATATTGTGTGTGGGTCTTCAGGCTCCTGTACGTCCTCCCTGATGGCAGTAATGTGAAGAGGGCACGTCTTGAATGGTGAAGGTTCTTAATGATGGATGCCACCTTCTTGAGGCACTGCATCTTGAAGATGTCCTCGATGCCAGGGAGCGTTGTGCCCGTGATGTTGCTAAACCATTTTATATGATTAGAAAGAGGTTCTGCTGAGGGAATTTGAGCAAGTAGGGACTAAATTGAAAAGAAGAACCAAAAAGATCATAATTTCCGGATTGCTACCTGATCCACGTGCAAATTGGCAGAGGGTCAATAAGATCAGAGAGTTAAATGTGTGGCTGAAAGATTGGTGTGGGAGAATTGGGCAAACTAGCCAATAATATAAGAGGATACCGAAAGCTTTTTCAGATATATAAGGAGTAAAAGAGTGGACATCGGACCTCTGGAAAATGACTCTGGAGAACTAGTAATGGGGAACAGTTTTTTAAATGAGTGAGTGTAGTCGCTATTACTAAGGAGACGGTGCTTGGGAAACTGAAAGGTCTGAAGGTGGATAAGTCACCTGGACCAGATGGACTACATCCCAGAGTTCTGAAAGAGGTAGCTGAAGAGAGTGTGGAGGCATTAGTAGTGATCTTTCAAGAATCACTAGGGTCAGGAATGGTGTTAGAGGACCGGAAAATCGCAAATGTCACTCCACTCTTTAAGAAGGGAGGGAGGCAAAATACAGGAAATTGTTGGCTGGTTAGCCTATAATTTTATATTTGAGAGAACTAGACTATAAGAGCAAGGATGTAATGCTGAGGCTTTATAAGGCATTGGTCAGACCACATTTGGAGTATTATAAGCAGTTTTGGGCCCCATATCTAAGGAAGGATGTGCTGGCGTTGGAGAGGGTCCAGAGGAGGTTTACGAGAATATCGGGAATGAAAGGGCTAACATACGAGGAGTGTTTGATGGCTCAGGGCCTGTACTCGCTGGAGTTTAGAAGTATAAGGGGGGGAGGGATCTCATTGAAACCTACCAAATATTGAAAGGCCTGGGTAGAGTGGATGTGGAGAGGATGTTTCCAGTAGTGGTAGAGTCTAGGACCAGAGGGCACAGCCTCAGAATAAAAGGACTTGCCTTTAGAACAGAGATGAGGAGGAATTTCTTTAGCCAGAAGGGCGTTGAATCTGTGGAATTCATTGCCACAGATGGCTGTGGAGGCCAAGTCATTGGGTATATTTAAAGCAGAGGTTGATAAGTTCTTGATTAATAAGGGTGTCAAAGGTTACAGGGAGAAGGCAGGAAAATGGGGTTGAAAGGGTAAAATAAATCAGCCATGATCGTATGCTGGAGCAGACTCAATAGGTCGAATGGCCTAATTCTGCTCCTATGTCTTATGGTCTTATGATCTAAGTCTCTTAGGAATTGGGGTGGTTTATATTTGAATGGCTGAGGATCTCAACCCAAGGTTACCCCCTCCAGATATGTCCTTTTTCCGGCTGCTCCCAACACTGAAACGGCCCAGTTCATTTGATGTTCACTCCCATCTAGGCTAGAGTGACTGCCTCCTGGCACTCTGTCCACATTTCTTCTCTCTCTCCCAGCTCAGTCTGCCTGGCTTTCAAGATTGTGGAACTTGGTGTATTTTGCCATAACCTGGATCCCTTTCCCCTCTGTTTGCCCAATACCTTTCTATTCTGATCTATCCCACTAAACATTTAACTGCCAGAACCAGGCTTCATTTCAAAACACAATTACTAACACATTTTACTGGTACCTCCATGATTTGCTGAAATACTCCCTCCATGTCCTTTGTTTGTGTTTGCATTCCCTTGTATCCCTTGATGTTTTACCACATTTGAAGTGTTTATTGTCAGTTGATTTTAGCAGTGGTTAATTTAACTTTGCATTTTCATTTAGACTACTCAACATGACAACAGCCAGTAAAATTGGGCTTTTTCAGTTCAAAGGCTGTAACTTCATCACTAATATTCACAACCCAGAATACTTGGCTGAAATTTGTCACTTTGAAATAAAGGAGAGTGATGTGATTACAGTGACATATCCAAAATCAGGTAAGCAAGTGTTATATTATTCCAACCCTCCCACCCACTCTACAAGGTAAAGGAAGATATTTAAACGGATTCAAGGAATACAGTTTTGGAGCATAATTAGAACTTCATTCTCATCTAGTATATAAAAAATCAACTTGTATGTGACTACAACTGGAGTCCATGATGGGGAAACCAACAAGAGCATAAAAGGGAACGTCCAGGCAGTGCTGTTCCCAATATAAACTGAGGTCCCCAGTTTAAGCTGAGGACTGAAAAGATCATAAAGAAGAAACAGCCTGAAACTAACACAACAAAAAAAAAACATTTTAATGGGATTAGAATGGAATTTGAAAAAGCAATTATCAAATTTACCTGCAAAGAATTAAAACAGCAATGCAAGCCAATTTATAATTAAGATCAATACTGTCCAGGAGAAATGTAATGGAGTGCCTGAATGAAAAAAGAAAGGACAAAATGGAAATCAAAGGAAAAGTTTGAGTACATTGGCAACAAAGCAGTTTGTAGGTATTTGAAACCCTTTATTGTACAATGATTGTTAGAAACGGAATTGATTTTTAATGGCAGTAAATCTAAAGAACTGATCCTTGACTTCCAGAAAGGGAAAGTTGGCTAACATGTACCAGTCTTCATTGATGGATCAGTGGTGGAGAGAGTCAGCAACTTTAAAGTCCTGGGGTTTAACATATCGAATGACACATCCTGGGCTCAGCACAAATGCAGTCACAAGGAAGGTGCTCCAGCACCTTTACTTTCTTAGTAGGTTCGGCTTGACACTGACCACTCTTAACAAACTTCTACAGATACACTGTTGAAAGTAATCTGACTGGCTCTATCATGATGTGGTACAGCAGTTCGAATGCACAGGAACGTAAGAAACTGCAGGGAGTAGTGGACTCAGCCCAATACATCACTGGCACATCCCTCCCCATTAAACGGAATAGGAGAATAGAACAGGTGAATATGTGACCGGAGAGATGGTGCAGGAGAGGGACTTAGATTTCTGAAGCATCTTTGGTACAGGTGGGACCTGTAGATGTCAAATGGGCTGTATCACAGCAGGACAGGGATTAATATCTTTGCAAGAGGGTTTGTTAATGGCACTAGGGAGGGTTTAAGCTAGATTGGAAGGGCTATAGGAACCTCAAAGGGAATTCAAGAAGGAGAGAGACAAAGCACAAAGAGGAAATTAGAAAAGTAGTAAATGAAATAAATGGATGTCAAAAACAAAGTTGAGCAGCAAAGGAGCTAAAGTGCAGAAAAGTGTTACAATGACAAAATTAAAAACTCACAGCATTCATAACAAGATAAATGAATTAATGACACAAATAAATGGGTATGATCTCATTACCATAAAGAGAACGTGTTTGAGTGACCAAAGCTGAGAAGTAAATATGCCAGGGTATTTGACATTGGGGAAAGACAGGCAAAAATGGAAAAGTGATGGTGTAACACTATTAATAAGGGAGGAGTTTAGTACAATGGTGAGAAACAGTCTTGGCATGACACAGGTCATGATGTAGAATTGAAATCAATCTGGAAAAAGCTAAGAAAGCAAAAGGCAGAAACACAGATGGGATTTATTTATATGCTAGCAAATAGCAGTTGTGTAATGGAAAATAAGCAGGTTTTCAAGAATTCGGATCAATGAGGGAGAAAAAAACACTTCAAGGTTGCAACAGGGTGTTTTACTAAAGTGTAATAAGTGATATGAAAGGTATTAACAAAACAATAAGTCTAAAATACCATATAAAAATCAATAAAATAACAAGTCTCGCGCTCTTCTGCTCATCAGGGACTCTGACTTCAGGACAGCTGGCCTGGAGAATCTGAGGTCCTTGGCACCAATTACAATTCCAGTCTGAGAAGTCTGATGCGCTTGCTCACTGCTCAAAGAACCCATACTTCTTTCCTAATCTACACATACCAGTCAGCTGTAACTCTAAAACTAGTCATTTTTCTTAATGATAGAACATAGAACACTACAGCACAGTACAGGCCCTTTGGCAATGCTGTGCTGACATTTTATCCTGCTCTATGATCTAGCTAACCCTTCCCTTCCACATAGCCCCCTATTTTTCTATCATTCATGTGGCTATCTAAGTGTCCCTAATGTATCTTCCCCCACAACCTCTGTCAGCAGTGCGTTCCACGCACCTACCACTCTCTGTGTAAAAAAGACTTACCCCTGACATCCCCCTTATACCTTCCTCCAATCACCTTAAAATTATGTCCCCTTGTGTTAGCCATTGTTGCACTGGGGATAAAGTCTCTGACTGTCCACTCGATCTATGCCTCTTATCATCTTGATAGGCAAGTATTTACATTTTCAACCAAACCAATCTCACTCATCTCCAAATAAACAAGTTTATCTTATATCACATTCATTTATGTCTAACATCTGCAAATTTCAAGGCCTCATGGACCCCATGAATTAAGACCTTCTGTTTTACTTATCTTCCTGATTAACGTGCCTGCTCATTATGAGGATTGTGAGCGGGCAACTCCATGTTAAGTAAAAAGATCTCATTTTAACCCTTTCATTACAAATTCTAATATTAGGAGTGGCATAAATCAGGAAATTAAAGGTGTGTGAAATGGGTAATACAGTAAACATACGAGACTTGACCTCCATTTAGACTGAAAAATCAAATTTACTATAATAAAGTGAACTCATGGAATGGATTTGAGATGCTTTTCTAGATAAATATGTTGAGGAACCAAACAGAAAAGAATCTTTTGGATGTAATCTTGTGTAATGAGAAAGGACTGCTTGATAGCCTTGTTGTACTTTGTTGTAGAATTTTTCATTGGGTTTGAAAGTGATGTGGTTTAATGGAAAACTATTGTTTTACATCTAACCAGAGGAAACTATGATAGTATGAAGAGAACTGGCTGTGGTTAGTTGGGAGAATACATCGAAAGGCATGATGGTGTCCAGGTAATGGTTAACATTGGAAGAAAAAATGCACAAGTTCAAACAAAACCCCAAAACTTTAAAGGGAAAAAAAAAGGTTCATCTATGGCTGACCAGAAAAATCAAAGATAGTATTAAATCAAAGAGGCTAATAACATTGCCAAAACCAAATAGCAGTAAGCCTGAGGATTGAGAGCATTTTAGACCTGTCAGAGGACCAGGTGAGAAGGGCAAGATAGAATCTGATGTAGGCTGATTAGAAGCATAAACAGACTGAAATGCTTTGGTGTGTGTAGAAAAAGGAAAAAGAAACTACATGGGCAAGTGTGGGTCCCTACAAAGAGAGACAGAATAATTTATAATGGGGAATAGGAAGTGAGAGGATTGAACTAATTACTTTGTGCTTGTTTTTATGGAAGAAGACACACCGAAATCCACCAGATGTATTAGAGAATCAATAGTTTAGTGAGAATTAGGAATTGAAGAATAGAAGTATTTTTCAAAAGACTAGTAATAGAGAAGTTGGTAAGCTTGAAGGCTGATAAATCCCATTGACCTCATGACCTACTTCCCAGCATTTTAAAAGAGGTGGCTTTAGAGATGATGTATACTCTCTTGTTGTCCGAGATTCTAGAATTTTTCCTGTGGATTGGAGGGTGGCAAATATTACCTCGCTGTTTAAGAAAGGAAGGAGAGAAGACAACTGCTGATCTGTTAGACCAATATCAGTGGTAGTGAAATGTTGCAATCCAGTTGTACCTAATGAAGGTAATAAGAGAACCCCTTGAAAAGAATATTAGGATTGAGCAGAGTCAACATGGATTCACAAAGGAAAAATAAACTTTGACTTTCCTGCCAAAGGGAACACATGGATGGTGTGGCATTCCACTGGGTAGTGTGGAGGAGCAGAGAGATCTAGGGGTTCATATCCACAGATCCCTGAGAGTTGCCTCGCAGGTGGATAGGGTAGCTAAGAAAGCTGATGGGATGTTGGCTTTCATAAATCGAGGGATTGAGTTTAAGAGCCGCGAGGTAATGATGCAGCTTTACAAAACTCTGGTTAGACCACACTTAAAGTACTATGTCCAGTTCTGGTCGCCTCATTATAGGAAGGATGTGGAAGTGTTGGAAAGGGTGCAGAGGAGATTTACCAGGATGCTGTCTGGTTTGGAGAGTATGGATTATGAGGAGAGACTAAGGGAGCTAGAGCTTTATTCTTTGGAGAGAAGAAGGATGAGGGAAGACATGATAGAGGTGTACAAAATATTAAGAGGAATAGATAGACAGCCAGTGCCTCTTTCCCAGGGCACCAATGCTCAATACAAGAGGACATGGCTTTAAAGTAATGGGTGGGAAGTTCAATGGAGATATCAGAGGGAGGTTTTTCACCCAGAGAGTGGTTGGTGCATGAAATGCGCTGCCTGGGGTAGTGGTGGATGCAGGTACACTGGTCAAGTTCAAGAGATTGTTAGATAGGCAAATGGAGGAATTTAAAATAGGGATATGTGGGAGGAAGGGGTTAGATAGTCTTAAGCGAGGTTTAAAGGTCGGCACAACATGGTGGGCCGAAGGGCCTGTATTGTGCTGTGGTGTTCTATGGTTCTATGATGGGATGTATTTAGATTTATGAAAGACTTTTGATAACCTCCACAAAGGAGGTTGGTCAACAAAATGAGAGTACAAGGAATTGGAGGTTAATGTTCTTTCATGGATTGAGAATTGGTTATTGGACGAAAAGCAAAGAGTGGGATCAAATGGATCCTTCTCAAATTGGCAGGCTGCAGGGATTAATACTTGTGCTCCTGCTCTTTTAATCTGGCTGAGGGCATGAAATACCATATTTCATTGTTTGCTGACAATATTAAACTAAGTGGGGTTGAGAATACAGAGGAGGATGTAAAGAGGCTTTAGGGGATATCGACCAACTAAGTGGAAAAAAAATGGGAGATGATATATCACATAGAAAATTGTGAGGTCATCCACGTTGGTGCACTTAACAGAAAAGCAGTGTGTTTGTTCAATAGTGAGAGATTTGAGTAATACTGGTGTTCAAAGGGATGAAGAAGTGCTTGTGCATAAATTCCTGAAGGCCAAGGTGCAGCAAGCAAATAGGAGGGCAAATGGTATGCTAGCCTTTATTTCAAGAGTGAGGAAGTCTTATCAGAAGTATAGGGGCTCGGAGAAGATGTTTCCCATGACTGAGGACTCTAGGGGCAGGGCTCATAATTTGAGTATAAGGGTTAGGCCATTCAAGATTGAAATGAGGGAACATTTCTTTACCTAGATGGTGGTGAATCTTTGGAATTCTCTACTCGGGGATTGTGTTCATTCAAAACAGAGATTGACAGATCTCTGGGTACTGAGGGAACCAAGCATTATGGTGATAGTGTTGGAAAATGGCACTGAGGCAGAAGATCAGCTACAATCCAGCAAGCCTGAAGGGCTGAATAGCCTATTCCTGCTTTTATTTTTTTTAATGTTCTTCTGTTCTTATTTCTATCATATACCAGGCACGACATGGATGCAACAGATTTTGTGTTTACTTTATTCCAATGGGGACCCTGCTCTTGTACAAAGCAAACTAACAGTAGAACGTGTTCCTTGGATGGAAGTCCCAATAGATAACTCTAAGGATATACTATTGCCTCATTTGCGTGTCACACATTTGCCCTACCGCTTAATTCCAAAAACTTTGAAAAAGGGAAATGGAAAAGTAAGAAATCTCATAACTTTAATTTTCTTTTTCGTTGCACTCTTTTAACTGGGTGATATTTTCCTCATATGTCCCATTACATTGTCTGTGTATGTTTCCTCTGTGTATTCTGCAATGCATGTTAATGGATTGCTATTAATGCAATATAATGACATATGGTGAAATTGTTGATTGTGATGTTAACCAACTTGAATTACCTGTAATATGATGATTTTTGGCTATTAATTTCTTATGAAGTAATGTATCAATTTTTTTTGTGAACTCCTCATCCACTAATTCCACTCATTAGATTTGTAGAAGATCCCACAACTGTATAACATTATGTACTATTTTGGTATGGGCTTATGGAACTTTAATAACCCTACTTGTGTTGCTCAATTTTACTTCCACTTTCTGAGCCATAAGACATCCATGCTGGAGGCATTAAATTCTGTTCCAACATTCTACACACAGGTTATTTATGTTGCCCGAAATCCAAAGGATGTTGCTGTGTCATTGTATCACTTTCAAAATTACGTCACTTTCCTGGAGACGCCATCGAGTTTTCAAGAGTTTCTGGAGGACTTCATTGATGGCAGACGTAAGAATCATTTACTGCATTAAATATTTTAGCTATTACTATTTATTTGTTTTCAAGTTTCAGTTCACTTTGACGTTCAGCTTAGTTGTGTGAATCATTTTCTGGTTCTCGCGATTCGCATCCTGAGTCCCACTGTTTCCAGTTTAGTAGGCAGATTTAGTGCTTGGTCATTGGCTGGTCTATTCTGCACCTTCTGCCAGTTGCACCATTATCTTGTGATCATATGCAAATTCTGAAATTTGGCCAAGCTTGTAGTAATCATAGGATTAGAGAATCACTAAGCCTCCTCAGCTTGGTTTGCCTAAACAGAATCTTCTCTAATTTTAGCGCAGATCAACTTTTTCATATTTGCAGTTTTGTTTACTGGCTTCAGGTTACTACATGTGTCTTAACAACATTAGTATGTCAATATTAGTCCATATTTACTGTATTTAAAACACTCTAGGATGCTTCACACCTTTCTTAAAATGTGAGGCCCAGTACTGGACACACAATTCCAGTTGAAGCTGAATCAGTGTTCAACTAAATCAATTTGAATCAGGTTTGGACGAGAGGACAAAACAGGAGAAATAGAGAGATCCTGGAGGGATGTAAAAGATAAGACCATGAGTGGATTTCAAAACTAGAATAAGAATTTTAAAATACTTCATGTCCAGTTTTTAAGGTGGCTTATACTTAAGGCAATGAAATTGAATTTCAAACATACCCAAATATATTGATTTCTTTACACATCTGAAAATTGTACCCAATGACTTCCCTTCTCCCACTGCATCTTTACATTTGATGTCCCCCAAAGATCTATCCTCAGTCCCATTCTATTTCTCATCTACAAGCTGCTTCTCTCAGTAACATTATTCAAAAATGTAACAGCACATTCATGTTTATTATGTCATCTAATTGTCAACTAATCATCTTTTGATACCCAACCCCTTTAGCTCTAAACTTCAGATTCCTTATCCAATATCAAGTACCACATGGACAGAAATTTCATCCAACTAAATATTGGAACACCAAACCCATTGTCTTCTGTCCCTGTCACAAAGATTGTTCCCAAGCCCCATACTTCATCCTGGTATGGGCCAAACACAGGCACATGGGACTAGCTTAGATGGGTATCTTGGTAGGTGTGGACTAGTTGGGCCAAAGTGCCTGTTTCCATGCTGTATGACTCTGAGTTTGAGTCATTGTGCACACCCAGGTATCATTCTTGACCACATGTCTGTGACATCACTATGACCAGCTATTTCCACCTCTGTAACGTGGCCCAGCTCTACTCCTGCACCAGCTCACCAGCTGTTGAAACTTATCTATGCCTAGGCTACCTTTAGATTGTATTCCTGGCTGCCCTTCTACATTCTGGTCTCTGTAAGTCTGAGGTCAACCAAAGCTCTGTTAACCATATGCTAACTCACACCAACATTTGTACACTTTTCAACCCCTGTTTGCTAATTACTAAGCAATGTGTCACTTTTAAAATTCTGATTCCCATTTACAAATTCATCACCTCCTTGGACCCTTTCTCTGTAACCATCTATAGTTTTAGATCTCTGTGAGATCCCGGAACTCATCCATTTCTGGTCCCCTGTGTGTCCATGATGGTAGGTTAATTGTCCACTGTAAATTGCCCCTCTTGTGTAGTTGAGTAGTAGAATCTGGTGAGAAGGGGGCAGGGAGGGTGGTTGGGAACGTGAGAAGCATAGACTACAGGAAAAGTTAGTGGGGAATGGGATTGTGAGTGAGCCAGCTTAGACTTTATGTACCAAAATGGCCTCATTCTATGCTCTATGGATTTTAATTCAAAGGTAGTAGGGATAGTCCAGGGAATTACAGACCAGTGAGCCTTACGTCTGTGGTGGGTAAGCTGTTAGAAAGGATTCTAAGAGATAGGATCTATGAGCATTTAGAGAATCATGGACTGATTAGGGACAGCCAGCATGGCTTTGTGAAGGGAAGATCTTGCCTCACAAGCCTAAAAGGGTTCTTTGAGGAGGTGACCAGGAAGATTGATGAGGGTAGTGCAGTAGATGTGGTCTACATGGATTTTAGTAAGGCGTTTGACAAGGTTCCTCATGGTAGGCTTCTTCAGAAGGTCAGAGACCAAGGGATCCAGGGAGGCTTGGCTGTGTGGATTCAGAATTGGCTTGCCTGTAGAAAGTAGAGGGTTGTGGTAGAGGGAGTGTATTTGGATTGGAGGGCTGTGTCTGGTGGTGTCCCACAGGGATCGGTTCTGGGACCTCTACTTTTTGTGATATTTATTAATGAATTAGATGAGGGGGTGGAAGGCTGGGTTAGCAAGATTGCAGATAACAAAGATCGGTGATGTTGTGGATAGTGTGGAGGGTTGTCGAAGCTTACAGAGGGATATTGATAGGATGCAGAGCTGGGCTGACAAGTGGCAGATGGAGTTCAATCTGGAGAAGTGTGAGGTGGTACACTTTGGAAGGACAAACTCCAAGGCGGAGTACAAGGTTAATGGCAGGATTCTGGGCAGTGTGGAGGAGCAGAGGGATCTGGGGGGTTCATATCCACAGATCACTGAAAGTTGCCTCACAGGTGGATAGGGTAGTTAAGTAAGCTTATGGGATGTTAGCTTTCATAAGTTGTGGGATCGAGTTTAAGAGTGCGAAGTAATGATGCAGCTTTACAAAACTCTGGTTAGACCATACTTGGGGTACTGTGTCCAGTTCTGGTCGCCTCATTATAGGAAGGATGTGGAAGCATTGGAAAGGGTGCAGAGGAGATCTACCAGGATGCTGCCTGGATTAGAGAGTATGGATTATGAGGAGAGACTAAAGGAGCTAGGGCTTTACTCATTGGAGAGAAGGAGGATGAGGGGAGACATGATAGAGGTATACAAAATATTAAGAGGCATAGATAGTGGATAGCCAGCGCCTCTTTCCCAGGGCACCAATGTGCAATACAAGAGGGCATGGCTTTAAGGTAATGGGTGGGAAGTTCAAGGGAGATGTCAGAGGGAGGTTTTTCACCCAGAGAGTGGTTGGTGCATGGAATGCACTGCCTGGGGTGATGGTGGAGGCTGATACATTGGTCAAGTTCAAGAGATTGTTAGATAAGCATATGGAGAAATTTAAAATAGAGGGCTGTGTGGGAGGAAGGGGTTAGATAGTCTTAGGAGTGGTTTGAAGGTTGGCACAACATGGTAGGCTGAAGGGCCTGTATTGTGCTGTATTGTTCTATGGTTTAAATCCTCAACTAGTGGCTGTCCTGCTTTCAGTTGCCAAGGCCCAAAGCTCTGCAATTCCCTCCATCGGCTTCTCTGCTTACACTCTGCTTTTTTTAAAAAAAATAAACCTATCTTTGAACTGCCTTTGATATCTCCTTATAGGACTCCATGTCCCCATTTTGTTTGATAATGCCTGTGTCATTTTATAATGTTAAAGGCACCACTTAAATACATTTTTGTTGATGAGAATGGGCCATTCTTTACTATGCAGAGTACATGACTTGTGGCTGGATCTCTGATGCAAAAGGTTTTAAATTACAAAACACACATGGGTTCCAAGTTTCTGAAGATGCTTTGGGGTTTTGGTTGCCACCTATCATTCAATTAGCAAGTACATAGAACTTGGGTATGCCTTAAAGTATATTGCACTCTTTGGGTGATGAAGGGACATTTACATCTGATACTTGATGATGGAAAGATTGGCTGTGAGTTTTGCTTTAATTTGCCTTTTGAAATCATCCACATCTTTCCTCCAACAGTGATATACTGCTCTTGGTTTGATCACATTATTGACTGGTACAGCCACAAGGATGAATTTGACTTCCTATTTTTGACCTATGAGGACATGAAGAAGGTAATTAGAAGAGCTACACTCATATTTCAGGTAAAGCAGAAAGTTGCAGCATGTAAAATTAGTACCTCAAAAATGCCAGGCAAAGACTACCTCTGACAAGAAAGAACCTAACCAACTACCCTTAATATTACTGAGTCTCCTAATGTTGTCTTGGAGTCACCATTGATCAGAAAATCAACGGAACCAGGAAAGTAAATACTTTGGCTGCTAGAGCAGGTAAGAGGCTGGGCAACGGGGAGTGACTCATCTCCTGACATCCAAAGCTTTTCCACCATTGGCAAGGCACAGGTCATGATGTGATGGAATAGTTTCCACATGTCTTGGGTGAAGGCAGCTCCAACAACACTCAAGATGTTGAACACTATCCAGGACAAGGTAAAAGAGGTGAGCTTGTCTTTCCATTTATGTCAAGTATTTATCTTCTTTCTGTCTTGTATACGAGTCTGCCACTCATAACAAACTCTCCACTTGGAGGGAGAAGCAACTTCAGATGCTGGAATATGAAGCAAAAATTAAGCTGCTGGAAGAACTCAGTGGGTCAAGCAGAACCTGTAGAGGCAAAGTGATGGTCAACGTCAGGTCAGGACTGGGAGTGTAAAGGGAAGATAGCCAGTATATAGAAGTGAGAGGAAGGAGTGAGACAGAGGTTGGTGGGAGATTGGGGAGGGGCATGGTGGTTGTTGGGCAGATGGACACTGGTGGAGGGAGGGGCAGGGGGAGTATTAAAACAGAGGCTGGTGGTGATAGGTGGCACCAAATGGTGGGAGGGGGAAGATGGACAGATGGAGCCAGGTGGGAGAGGAGGGTTGTTGAGACGAGGCTGATAAGTGCTAGGTTTAAAAACAAGAAAAGCAAAATAAAAAGGCAGATAGAGCTATATGGGGGAGGTGAGGAGGGAAAGGTAGGGACAGTGGCTGGTATGTGATAGGTGGAACCAGATACGGGAGGGATGATGTACAGATGGAACCAGGTAGGGGAGGGGATAGGTGAACCAAGAGAGAAGAAACCCAGGTAGATAGATATGTAGGGGATGGTCAGTGTTGTGACTGTGATCTGAGTCACTGGAGAGACACTGAAGCTGGTGATATAAAAGTCTTTGAGACCTTCTTGGTAGAGTTGCCCTGAACCCAAAGTACGTCACATTTTTATACTCTTGAGAACAAAGGTAACAGCAGCTAATTCAATACAATTTCAATAGCTACAAAAATTCATTTACTTCGATATTTTGAGTCTGACAGTGCTGCCATTGAATTACATACCTACAATGGGAGACATCTCAGAATGTTCAAACACCTTTGCTGAGACAAAGTAATTCACAAGGATGGATTAAAAGTGACAGAGAACCCAGACACCCAACAGTAATGCTGTGAGGCTTAACTCTCTGAGAACACAAATATCCCAACTATTGATAGAGCAAACATGCCTGTGACTATGTTTGATGTGCTAAGTGACAATATCAGTCTGGTCTGCAGGCTTCCTTGAAGTCAGTCACAATGGTGCAAAATAACTTAGTGGACAGTCAGAGACTTTTTCCCAGTGTGACAATGGCTAACACGAGGGGACAGAATTTTAAGGTGATTGGAGGAAGGTATAAAGGGGATGTCAGGGGTAAGGTGTTTTTTTTACACAGAGAGTGGTGGGTGCGTGGAATGCACTGCCTGCAGAGGTTGTCGGGGCAGATACATTAGGGACATTTAAGATACTCTTAGTTAGACGTATGAATGATAGAGAAATAGGGGGCTATGTGAGAGGGAAGGGTTAGCTAGATCTTGGAGCAGGATAAAGTGTCGGCACAACATTGTGGGCCAAAGGGCCTGTACTGTGCTGTTGTCTTCTATGTTCACTGTTGCCTGGTTTGATGCAGGCCAATTAACATAACCCCATTATCTTACATTTGGCTGATGCAGACAAGAAGGTCTCATGGTCACGTCACTTTGCAAACCACATCTCTTTGCAAACCACATCTCTTGAGCAGCCAGCACCCTGCTGTGGTCCAGCAGTCTGTTCTCTGTAGTCAGCGCTGTGCGTTTGCAGAGTTGTCCTGGCAACTTCAAACTGATTACTGCTTGCAATTTACATTAAGAACTGAAGACTCATTCATGTTTGAATTGACATCAGCTATATTCACATAATTCCATAACTCCTGAATCCCTAGTAGGCAAATGAAACCAGGTGGGGCAGGGTGATGTCAGGGTAACCAGGGAGTGAGAAATGTAAAAAGTGCTCGAGAGAGAGACCCTGGGTGGATTTGAGAGTGGGAAAGGAACAAAGGGCAGTGGGTTGTCTGAAGTTGGAAAGTTCGATGTTCATAGCTTTGGGTTGTAGGCTACCCAAGTGGAATACAAGGTGATGTACTGCAAATTTATGTTTGGTCACATCAGGACAGTGGAGAAGGCTGAGGACACATCAGTGTGGGAACTGGAAGAGATGTTGAAGTGACATGCAACCAGAATCTCAAGATGGCCACTGTGGACAGAGGGCAGGTGCTCTGCAAAACAGTTGTCTAGTCTACACTTGATCTTGCCAGTATAGGGGAGACCACATCACGAGTGCCAATGCAATAGACTAGGTTGAAGGAGGAGAACATGATATCTCCACCTCACCTGGAAAGGCTGTTTAGGCCCTTGGTTGATGTTGAGAGAGGAGGTGTAAGGAAAAGTGTTGCACCTCCTACAGTTGCAGGGGAAAGTGCCTGGGATGGGATGAGTGTACAAAGGAGAATGGTCCCTGTGGAAAGCAGAAAGGTGGGGGGAGGGTTTGGGGGAAGATGTGGCTGGTGGTGGGATCCACTGGAGATGGCAGAAGAAGCAAAGGGTGACATGCAGAATGCAGACACTAGTGAGATGAACCATGAGGACCAAGGTAGCTCTATCACAGTTCTGTCTGGGGAGGGGGGTGAGGATTGGAGGGGGGGGAGTTGCAGATGAGCAGGAAATGGAGGAAATGCATGTCAGAGCTCCATCAACTGTGGCGGGGGGTAGCCACGTTTCCTGAAGGAGGAGAACATTTCAGAAGTCCTAAAATGGAAAGCCTGTCTTGAGGCAGAGATAGAGAAAGGGATGATATCCCTGACAAGAGACAGGGTGGGAGGAGGTGTAGTCAAGGTAGCTGTGAGAATCCGTAGGTTTCTAGTAGATATCAGTGGATAGTTTGTCGCCTGCAATATGACTGAGAGATCCAGAAAAGAAAAAAGTGTCAGAAATAGTCCAGGTAAATTTGAGGGTAGGGTGGAATTTGGTGGCAAAGGTGATGAAGTTGGCAAATTTTGCACAAGTGTAGGAAGCAGCACCAATGCAGTCATCGACACAGCAGAGGAAGAGTTGGGGAGGGGTGCCAGAGTAGGTTTGGAACAAGGACTTTTCCATGTAGCCAACAAAAAGGCAATTGCAGCTGAGGACCATGCAAGTGCCCATGGCTACACCTTTGACTTATAAAAGTGGGAGGAATTGAAAGAGAAATTGTGATCAGTTTTCTTAAAGTGACAGTTCATCCATTGGCACTGTTGTGACTGATCTGAGTACACCAGAGAGATACTGAAGCTGGTGATATAAGTCACAACAAGCAGATACTCTCTTGGTGACCATCTCGACAGAGTCTCCCAAACACAAAGTACATCACATTTTTATGTGATGTAAAGCAAGTGATTCAATACAATTTCAATAGCTACAATGACATCATTTACTTCAATATTTTGAGTCTGACAATGCTGCCATGGAGTTCGAGAAACAAAGGATTGCAGATGCTGGAATCTAGATGAAAAACACGATGCTGCTGGAGGAACTCAGCAGGCCAGGCAGCATCCGTGGAGAAAAGCAGGCAGTCAATGTTTCTGGTCAGGACCCTTCTTCAGGACTGAAGATAGGAAAAGGGGAAGCCCAATATATAGGAGGGAAAAGCAGAGCAGCAATAGGTGGACAAAAGAGGGGAGGTGGGTTGGGCACATTGGTGATGGGTAGATGCAGGTAAGAGATAGAGATAGGCAAGTGCGGGAGAGGAGCAGATCCACTGGGGGATGGGTCAAAGGTAAGAAGAGAGAGGGGGGGAGAAAAGTAGAAAAAGAGGCTAGGAAAGGGAAGAGGAGAAGGAGGATGGTGGTGGGGGGGGGGGTGGTTTGTGGGGAAGGGGGAGTGGAGAATTACCTAAAGTGGGAGAATTCAATGTTCATGCTGATAGGCTGCGAGGTTCCAAGATGGAAAATGAGGTGTTATACCTCCAGTTTGCGCTTGGAATTCTCCTGGCAGTGGAGGAGGCTGCGGACTGTCATATCAGTGATAGTGTGGGAGGGGGAGTTGAAGTGATTGGCGACGGGGAGATGCAGATTGCGGTTACGCACTAGGTGTTCTGCGAAATGGCCACCTAGTCTGTGTTTGGTCTCACCAATGTAGAGGAGGCCACACTTGGAGCACCAAATGCAGTGGATGATATTAAGGGAGGTGCAGGTGAATCTCTGTCTCACCTGAAAGGACTGTTTGGGTCCCAGGATGAATGTGGTGTAGGGGCAGATGTTGCACCTATAGCAGGGGCAGTGGAAAGTTCCCAAGGTGGGAGCGGGATGGGTGGAGGAGTGAATTAGGGAGTCACGGAGAGAGTGGTCCCTGTGAAAGGCAGAAAGGGTGGGGAGGGGAAGATATGCTTTCATCTGCCATTGAGTTATATATCTACAATGGGAGACACTATATAAAGGGTGAGCAGCTTCAAGTTCCTGGGTGTCAACATCTGAGGATCTGTCTTGGGCCCAACACATTGGTGTAATCATGAGGGCGGCATGCCAGTGGCTCTACTTCATTAGGAGTTTGAGAAGATCTGGTATGTCACCAAAGACTCTTGCAAATTTCTACAGATGTACGGTGGAAAGCATCCTGACTGGTTGCATCACAGTCTGGTATGGAGGCTCCAATGTGCAAGATTGCAAGAGGCTGCAGAGGGTTATAGACTCAGCCAGCTCCATCACGGACACACCCCTCCCCACCATCGGACATCTTCAAGAGGCAGTGCCTAAAGAAGGTGGCATCTATCATTAAGGACCCTCAGCATCTGGGACATGCTCTCTTCTTATTACTACCATCAGGGAGGAGGTGCAGGACTCTGAAGACCCACACTCAATGACTCAGAAACAGCTTCTTCCCGTGCCATCAGATTCCTGAACAATCCATGAACACCACCTCATTATTCCTTTTATTTTGCACTATTTATTTGTTTTTGTAATTTATAGAAACTTTGTCTTTGCAGTGTATTGCTGCTGCAAATAACAGATTTCATGCCATTTGTCAGCGATAATAAATCTGATTCTGAATGTTTAAACACCTTTGCTGAGACAAAATAGTTCACAAGAATGTTTGAAAAGCTTCTGAAGACAGAACCTAGACACCCAAAGGGCTGACTCTGAGAACACAAATATCCCAATTATTGACAGATCAAATATGCCTGTGACTGTGTTTGATGTGCTAAGTGACAAAATCAGTCTGACTTGCAAGCTTCCTTGAACTCTGTCACAATGGTGGAAAATAACTTGGCCCATGTTGCCTGCTTTGAAGCAGGTCAATTAACATAACCCCAGTGTCTTGTATTTGGCTGATGCATATGCGAATATGTCATGGCAACTTCACTTGGCAAACTATATATCTTGAGCAGCCAATCCCCTGCTGTGGGCCAACAACCACTGGTTGCTTACAGCGTTGTCCTTTTAACCTCAAACTGATTACTGCTTGCAATTTACGTTAAGAACTGAAGACTTGTTCTTGTTTGAATTAATATCTGCTATATTCACATAATTCCATAACTCCTGAATAATCCCTAACAGACACATGGACAAATGAAGAATTCTGGAGCAAAAAATAAACTGCTGGAAGAACTCGGAGGGTCAGGCAGCATCTGTGGAGGCAAGGAGATGGTCAACATTTTGGGTCAGGACCCTGCATCAGGACTAAGTGTGAAGGGAAGATAGCCAGTATGGAGAAGTGAGAGGGAGGGGTGAGACAGAGACTAGTAGGCAATAGTTGGAACCAGAATGGGGAGGGGAAATTTTTCCCCCCAGTCATTTTCGATTGTTCCCTCTATGAAGCAGTCCTCCTGTTGGCTTTTCCAGATTTCCAAAATTTTAAGCTTTCTTCAGTTATCTTGATCTCTGGCATTTTCCACTTAATTTGTCCCCTGGTATTTCCTAGAAATGGTTTAAGCCACAGACTTGCTTTTTAGAAGTTAAGAATATGGTAAATATGCATTTAACATCATGAGAACCTGTTTCTCTTACTTCTCAGAGGTTAAGATTTAGCAACTACGTTACTCTGCTTGCATTTTACAGGATTTAAAAGGCTCAATACAAAAAATATGCGACTTCCTTGGGAAAAAGTTGGATGAAGATAAGCTTGACCTCATGGTGGAGGAATGCAGTTTCAAAGCAATGAGAAAAAATCCGAAGGCTAACTACGAACATGTTGAAGGCAAACACCCAAAAGGGTCATTTCTCAGAAAAGGTAATGTTCCTAATTTCATTGTCTTGCTTAGAAAACAGATAGCTGATGGAACCCGGAAAATGAGACACAATATACTTGGCACTGGACTGCTGATAACGTGGGAGGAAAACGTTATTATTTTTCACTAATGTGGCCTTTGACACATTCCACTAGGAACCAGCCCTGGCCTAATGCCCAGAGGACTATGTTACCCAATGTACTTTTTCAGTGAAAGGCAGATTAAAAAAAATAAAAACAATTCTGCAGAGTAGGAAATGTGATGGTGTTTATGTAAGACCATAAGATGTAGGAGCAGAATTAGGTCATTCATCCCATCGAGTCTGATCTGCCATTTGATCATGGCTGACTTATTTTTCCTCTCAACCCCATTCTCCTGCCTTCTCCCCATAACTTTTGACACCCTGACTAATCAAGAACCTATCAACCTCCACTTTAAATTATACCCATTGACTTGGCCTCCACAGCCGTATGTGATGATGAATTCCACAGATCCACCACCCTCTGGCTAAAGAAATTCCCCCTCATCTCTGTTACTATGAGGCTGTGTTCTCTTTTCCTAGACTCTCCCACTACTGGAAACATCCTCTCCATGTCCACTCTACCCAGGCCTTTCAATATTTGGTAGGTTTCAATGAGATTTCCCGCCTCCCCCCCTTTATTCTTCTAAACTCCAGCGAGTACAGGCCCAGAGCCATCAAACGCTCCTCATGTGTTAACCCTTCCATCCCTGGGATCATTCTCGTAAAGCTCCTCTGGACCCTCTCCAATGCCAGCACATCCTTCCTTGGCTATGGGGCCCAAAATTCCTCACAATGCACCAAATATGGTCTGACCAATGCCCTATAAAGCCTTAGCTTAACATCCTTGCTTTTATATTCTAGTCCTTTTGAAATGAATGTTAACATTGCATTTGCCTTCCTTACTACTGACTCAACCTACAAGTTAACCTTTAGGGAATCCTGCATTCGAACTCCCAAGTCCCTTTGCACCTCCGATTTCTGAACTCTCTCCCCATTTACAAAATAGTCTACACCTTTATTCCTTCTACCAAAGTGCATGACCGTACACTTCCCCACGCTGTATTCCATCTGCCACTTCTTTGCCCATTCTCCCAACCTGTCCAAGTCCTTCTGCAGACTCCCTGCTTCCTCAACACTACCTGCCCCTCCACCTATCTTTATATCATCCACAAACCTGTCCTCAAAGCCATCAATTCTATCATTCAGATCATTAATATGATCACTACCTCCCAAGGGTTCCTTTACCTCAAGCTCCGTAATCAAATCCGTAATAAAATTCCTTCTCTTGGGGTCCAGTACTAACCTATTTTTCCCAGTCTACCTGCATATTCAAGTCCCCCATGACCACTGTAACTTTGCCTTTCTTACATGTGTCACGAACCAGCAACAAAAGAAACACACTGAGCATGATTTAGTGTTAAAAACTATTTTATTAATTACTACTTATGATAATACGTAAAATAAAAGTAAAAATGTTAGTATGTTAGAATTCAAAAATGTTAAACCTCGAACGTTAACCCCAAAACTAAACTCTTCGTGTGTGTGTGGGTGTGGCAAAGTCCAAAACTCCCAGTTCCGGAATGGTTCTTAAAGTTCAGTTCCGCAAGCCATAAGGTGAAACATGATCAAGGGCTTCTTCAACAACCACCATTGTCTGAAGATAAGACGTAGACGTAGAGAAACATAGAGAGAGTACATATGAAATCCAAATGTTCCACGATGGAACCCAAACGACACTCCAGTGTTTACTCGGTAGTGACTGCCTCACCCCGAAAAGCATCCGAATCGTGGTCGTCCACACATAAATACCTGTTTCCTTCTACAGGTCAGCATCAAAGTGAACTCCACCGGATTACTTCCAACTTCCATACATGGATTTCTATGGCAAACACAGTTATTGTTTCTCATCCATCGATAGAGAAAACAAGCAGGCTGGTGTCTCTCTCCCTTCTCTCTCTCTCTCTCTCTCTTCTTCTTACTTCTTCAACAACGTCATTACGTCCTTTATCTTCTATTGACGTAAGCACGCCCCACACACACATATACACACACACTCTCTATCTTAAAGGGACTTTCACTGAGTCCGTAACACATACCTTTTCCACCTCCTGTTGTAATTTGTACCCAACGTCCTGGCTACTATGTAGAGACCTGTATATAACTCCCATCAGGGTCTTTTTTATCCTTGCAGTTTCTTAACTCTACCCACAAGCATTTTACATCTTCTGATGCTCTGTCACTCCTTGCTAAGGATTTGATTCACTTTTTTTACCAACAGAGCCACCCCACCCCCTCTGCCCACCTGCCTCTCTTTTCAATAGGATGTGTATCCTTGGATGTTTAACTCCCAGCTGTGATCTTCTTTCAGCCATGACTCTGATGCCCACAACATCATACCTGCCAATTTCTAAATGCTCTATAAGCTCATCTACCTTGTTTTGTATACTTTGTGCATTCAAAAATAACACTTTCAGTCCTGTATTCACCACCCTTCTTCTCAAATTTGTCTATGTGTTCCCTGAAGTTAAATTCTTATCCCTTTCTAAACTTTGTCTTATTCTTTATTCTGGAAACTTCAGTAACCTCTCCTGCACTCTCCTTCCCTTTTACTTTAACCATACTTTTCCAATCTGTTGAACCCATCCCCCTACTATTTAGTTTAAAGCCCTATCCACAGGCCTGGTTATGCGATTCACCAGGACCCTGGTCCCAGCATGGTCCGGGTGGAGACAATCCCATCGGAATATCTCCCTCCATCTCCCAATACTGGTGCCAACATCCCATGAATTCAAACCCACTTCTCCCACACCAATCTTTGAGCCATGCATTTAACTCTCTGATCTTATTGACCCTGTGCAACTTGCATGTGGCTCAGGTAGCAATCCAGAGATTATTACCTTTTTGGTTCTGCTTTTTAATTTAGTCCCTAGCTGCTCATATTCTCTCAGCAGAATCTCTTTCCTTGTTCTACCTACATCGTTCATACCCACATGAACCATGACAACTGGATCTTCCCCCCCCCCCCCCCCCCCCCCCCCACTCCAAGTTCCTCTACAGGTCAGATGAGATGTCCCGAACCCAGGCACAGGCAGGCAACACAGCCTCCGGGACTCTCGATCCTTGCAACAGAGAATTGTGTCTATTCCTCTAACTATGTTATTCCCCAATCACAACTGGCTTTGGGGGAATATCCTTATGTTATTTTTTTGTGTGTGGGGGGGGGAAAGAGGGTGCCCTGTGTGATCAATCATATGCATCACTGGCAGATACTGCTGTTTACATAAAAGCTACTGAGTGCAATAATGTTTTGTTGGCTACATCCCTTTTACTTGCCTATGCAAGCAGAAATACAAAAGAGCCTTCAGACAAGTTTTTCCTCAAAGAAATGTTTTGTATATTTTATTACTTTTCTCTCATGTTATCTAATTTTAGAATCTCAGACATTTGTTTTTATTCCCTTTCAGGAATAGTTGGAGATTGGAAAAATCTTTTCACTGTGGCTCAGTCAGAGATGTTTGACAGAATATACCAAGAAAGAATGAAAGACTTTCCTTTCAAGTTCATCTGGGACAGCAAATAATTAAAACAGATTATCCGTACAACAGAGGCCCAAGTTCCAGAAATAAATGAAGAGATGTATTAAAATACAGACTAATATCGTGTGAATGAGGTCATAGTGTTTTATAGACAAGTAGACATAACTCCATATTTCCTTATGACATAGAGGGAGTCCATTGAGTCTGTACTGGCCACAGAGCAATCTGTTCCTCTATTAATTTTCCATGTAACCATTTCTCTTCATATTCCCATCAATTCTTCCACCCACCTACCAAACTACACTAGGGAAAATTTGCAGTAGCCAATTAACTTAACTGTACATCTGTGGGAGGAGAGTGGAGCACCCAGAGGAAACCCACATGGTCACAGGGAGAACATGCAAAGTCCAGAAAGCACTGGAGGTCAAAACTGAACCTAGGTCACTTGAGCTGAGAGCCAGCAGTTCTAGCAGCTGTTATATTGTGCCACAACATAGATTATTATGGAAAATATTATCTCAAGAAGCTCAACACCACCAAGGGCAAAGCAATCAATTTGACTGGTATTCGTAAGTTTAATTTTCCAGGAATCAGGACTTGTAGCAAGAGCGGGGGAGTTTAAGAGGCAAGTCTTTTTGATTGGCTGATTAACAGCAGCCAGTAAAAAAAAGGTATGGTCAGGCAGAGCAGCCTGTGTGAGAAAGAGAGCGGGAGCTGAGGCTTTGAGGAAGAACAAGTGAGGAACAGCTAAGGTTTTATTTTTCTGTTCATATTTTAGCACTTAATTCAGTGTAGGCAGGATGATAGGGCAGTTGAATGCTCTTCCTGAAAGATGTGGGAAGTCAAGGAACCTCATGGACTCCTTGATGACTACATCTGTGGGAAGTGCACCCAGCTGTAGCTCCTGACACACTGGGTCAAGGAACTGGAGCTGGAGTTGAATGTACTGAGGATCATAATTTAGATCACTGTGTTGGTTCAGAAGGTTACATTCTCACCTTTGGTAATGGGTTCAAGTTGTGCACAAAATCTGGGCTGATACTCTGTGTACTGAGAGAGTGGTACATCCTTGCTGTAATTCTGCAGTAACTTTAAATTGAGGCTGTCTTCTCTCAGGAAACAGAGGAGAATGCATGGTACTATTGGAAAGAAGATCAGTGAAGGTCCCCTTGTGACACAAAAGCAAAATAATGCAGATACTGTAAATCTGAAATAAAAATAAAAATTGCTGAAGGCACCCTTGTGTCAGGTGGCATCTGTGGAAAGACAGGCTTAATGTTTCAGGTTGATAACCCTTCATCTGAAATGTTATCTCTGTTTCCCTCTCCATAGATGCAGAGCATTTTCTATTTTTATTCAAGTACTCCCAGTAACCTACCCAATATTTAGCTATCAGCCAATATCAATAATATAGATAATTGTTAGCACATTACTGTTCATGCGAATTTGCTGTGTGTAAAGTGGTTTCCAAGTTCCTATGTCACAACAGAGCAATCTTTCAAAAGTACTGATTGTTGTAAAGCACCTTGGGATGTCCTGGGGTCATGATATAGGACATTTAAATGCAAACCTTTCTTTAATTCTTTATCTAAAGATTAACAATAATAGTCAATTAAGTTCCTTTTTACATTTAGTTCTAAATATGCAGCACTGCCAATGTAGCTGGCAGACAGTATCAACATGTCAACATTGTAGCTTTTGAGCAAAATTAGCTCCCAATATTTGGTGTGTGTGGAGTACTTTGTGTGTATACATTTGTACCTTTTATTCATTTTGTATTTTACACATGGTATGAAGTTATTTCATGAGATTGGGATGTCAATGTTACAATCTTGTCTGACTTCGGAGAGTCAAAGGAATTGGATGTAGTTTTCATGTCAGGACCAGTTCTTGGAAAAACTATAAAACATGAACCATGATTAACAATGATTAAACATTAAATATGATTAAGTGCATCTAATATCTTGTTGCTATTGTGTTTGTTATTCATAAATAAACACATAACTTAATTCCCTTTCCCATAACCATATCAACTTAATTTATAAAGCACTTATGATGTAGTAAAACATCATAAGAATCAGAAGTACGAAAGGAGTTGATAATCAAAAGCTTGATAAGGGTTTCTGGAGGGAAGAGAGAGAGAGGTGGACAGTTTTAGGGAGAGAATTCCAGATACTAAGGCTGTGGCAATAGAAGGCTGCTGACAGTGGAGCAATGAAATTTGAGATAACTAAAGAGGCCAAAATTGCAGAGCAGAGATATCTAGGAGCATTTTAGGCCTGCAGACTCACCTCGGCCATTTTGGAGAGGCCATTGTGAGACCAGACCAGTGGAGGAGTGGGAATCTGAGGCTTTGGCTCGAGAGGATTCAGTGAGGAGGCACAGGTGAATAGCAGTTAAGAACAGGTAAGGTTATTTTAGTCGTTAAATAAAAAAAGCACTAAATTACAACTAGTTAAATAAAGTAGGGATGCAGGATCAGGTGATGTGTTGTAGCTGCATGATGTGGGAGCTGGTGGACCCCATTGTGGTTCCTGGTGACCACATCTGCAGCAAGTGTTGGTACTCGAGGAACTCAGGATCAAAGTTGATGACACGGAATCTGAGCTTCAAACACTGTGATGCATCAGGGAGGGGGAGAGCTACCTGGACGCTGTGTTTCAGGAGGCAGACACACCCATTAGATTAACTACTTCAAATTCGGTCTGTGGTCAAGGACAAAAGGGTGTGACTGTGAGTGAGGCAGGTAGGCAGATCCAAGAGGTAGTGCTGGAGGAGCCTCAGCCCTTGAGCTTGTCCAACAGGTCTGAGATTCTTGTTCCCTGTGCAGATTAGAGTGGGGGCTGTCAGAAGGATGAACAACTGAAGCATGGTTCAGGGAGCCACTCAAGATGGGGGAGAGAAGAGAAATGTTGTTGTAATTGGGGATAGTGTAGTCGGGGGAATAGACACAATTCTCTGTCGCAAGGATCGACACTCCCAAAGACTGTGTTGCCTGCCTGGTGCCTGGGTTCGGGACATCTCATCTGACCTGCAGAGGGAGTGGAAGGAGAAAGATCCAATTGTCATGGTTCATGTGGGCACCAATGAAGTAGGTAGGACAAGGAAAGAGATTCTGCTGAGAGAATATGAGCAGCTGGGGACTAAATTAAAAAACAGAACCAAAAAGGTAATAATCTCTGGATTGCTACCTGAGCCACGTGCAGGTTGCACAGGGTCAAAAGATCAGAGTTAAATGTGTGGGTCAAAGATTGGTGTGGGAGAGGTGGGTTTGAATTCGTGGACACTGGCACCAATATTGGGGGAAGGAGTGAGATGTTCCGATGGGATTGTCTCCACCTGGACCATGCTGCGACCAGAGTCTTGGTGAATCGCATAACCAGGACTGTGGATAGGGCTTTAAACTAAATAGTAGGGGGATGGGTTCAATAGATTGGAAAAGTATGGATAAAGTAAAGGAGAGTACAGGAGAGGTTACTGAAATCTCCAGAATAAAGAATAAGACAACATTTAGAAAGGGATAAGAATTTAACTTCAGGGAACATGTAGACAAATTTGAGAAGAGGGGTGGTGAATACAGGACTGAAGGTGTTATATTTGAATGCACGCTGTATACGAAATAAGGTAGATGAACTTGTAGCACAGTTAGAAATTGGCAGGTATGACATTGTGGGCATCACAGAGTCGTGGTTGAAAGATCACAGCTGGGAGCTAAACATTCAAGGATACACATCCCCTCAAAAAGACAGGCAGTTGGGCAGAGGGGGTGGGGTGGCTCTGTTGGTAAAAAATGAAATCAAATCCTTAGCAAGAAGTGACAGAGGATCAGAAGATGTAAAATCCTTGTGGGTAGAGTTAAGAAACAGCAAGGTTAAAAAGACCCCGATGGGAATTGTACACAGGCCTCTAAATAGTAGCCAGGATGTGAGGTACAAGTTACTACAGGAGATAGAAAACGCATGAAAAAATGGCAGTGTTATAGTGGTCATGAGGGATTTCAATATGCAGGTAGTTTGGGAAAATCAGGTTGGCACCGGATCCCAAGAGAAGGAATTTGTAGAATGCCTACAAGATGGCTTTTTAGAGCAGCTTGTGGTCAAGCCCTCTAGGGAAAAGGCATTTCTCGATTTAGTGTTGTGCAATGAACCAGATTTGACTAGGGAGTTTAAGGTAAAGGAACCCTTAGGAGGCAGTGATCATAATATGATAGAATTCACCCTGCAGTTTGAGAGGGAGAAGCTTAAATCAGATGTATTGGTATTACAGTTCAGTAAAGGTAACTACAGAGGCACGAGAGAGGAGCTGGCCAAAGTTGATTGGAAGGGGACCCAAGCAGGGATGACGGTAGAGCAGCAATGGCAGGAGTTTCTGGGAGTAATTCGGAAGGCGTAGGTTCGGTTCATCCCAAAGAAGAAGCGGCATTCTAAAGAGAGGATGAGGCAGTTGTAGTGACAAGGGAAGTCAAATACAGCATAAAAGCAAAAGAGGGGGCATACGATATTGCAAAAATTACTGGGAAGCTAGAGGATTGGGAAGCATTTAAAAACCAACGAAAAGCAACCAAAAAAGCAATAAGGGGAGAAAAGATGAAATATGAAGACAAGCTAGACAGCAAAATAAAAGAGGATGCTAAAAGTGTTTTCGGATGTATAAAGAGTAAAAGAAAGGCGAGAGTGGACATCAGACTACTGGAAAATGACCAGAGGTGGTTTACAAGAATGATCCAGGGAATGAAAGGGTTAACATGTGAGGAGCGTTGATGGGTCTGGGCCTGTACTTGCTGGAGTTTAGAAGGATGAGGGGAGATCTCATTGAAACCTACCAAATATTGAAAGGCCTGAATAGAGTGGACATGGAGAGGATGTTCCCAGTAGTGGGAGAGTCTAGGACCAGGGGGCATAGCCTCAGAATAGGATGTCTTGTGAGAACCGAGATGAGGAGGAATTTCCTGAGCCAGGGGCTGGTGGATCTGTGGAATTCATTACCACGGATGGCTGTGGAGGCCAAGTCATTGGGTATATGTAAAGCAGAGTTTGATAAGTTCTTGATTAGTAAGGGTGTCAAAGGTTATGGGGAGAAGGCAGGAGAGTGGAACTGAGAGGGAAAAATAAAAATCAGCCATGATCGAATGACGGAGCAGACTCGATGGGCTGAATGGCCTAACTCTGCTCCTAGGTCTTATGGTCTTATGACCTCTATCATGAGAAAAAAGTAAATCATTGATGTTGTTCTCATTCATTCTCTTTCCTGAAAATTTCAGGGAGCAATCAGGGGAAAATGGCACTGTAAGGAGCTCAGTGCCACTGTTGTTGCTGTCTACATTATGAATCATCATTTCTACAACTTTAACAAAATTCCACGGCAGTAGGAATTAGGATGTGGCCACTTCCAGCAGTATTGATTGGGATGTTCACTTGCTAATTGCTAAGACACTAAAATGTTTGTGGAGGCACTTGCCTTAATTATGTTTGGGCCTTTTGCAACTAAAAATATCTTTTGAAGTGTTTCTGTGACTGTACAACCTGCTGAACTCTTAAGGGGCTTCTAGCAATGCACTTTGTCTTCATAGGACATTCTTTTTAGCAACTCTTGGTTGGCTAATCGCAAGATAGAGAAAAAGGACTAGCAGTAAGAAAAAGGAGACAGGATTGTAGCTATTAAGAAGGGCAAATAGATGGAGAGTTGCATGGAGGAATCTTTACTATTGCAATAGGATTCAGAAGCCCAGATGTGTGATATGCACTAAATTTATTTTTAAGAAAACTTGTTTCCAGGAATGTGTAATAAAGGGATTGACCCTGATATGAATGCAGTTATACATTTTTAACTAGGAGACCATATTAGCAAAAATGGTGACTTATTTGTAAAAATGTGCATATGAACATAAGTAGAAGCAGGAAAAGGCCATTTGGCCTCTCAAACCTGCTCCACATTCAACAAGATCATGGCTGATCTTCTATCTACCCAATCTCCACAGTCCTTGACTTCTCCACTATCCAGAAATCTATCAGTCTCTATCTTGAATGAATGAGGCTCCATAAGCCCTCTGTGGTAGACAATTTTAAAGGTTCACCACCCTCTGATGAAAAAATATCTCCTCATTTCAGTCTTATATGACCCTACCCCTTTATTTTGAGACTTTTGCTACTATTTCTAGACTCCTTGGCCCATCTCCCCATTCAATGGATCATCCTTCATAAATTCAGTGCTATGCTATGACCAGTGCATCTTCCCCTCCCTTCCCTTCCAGCATTCCAATGAGACCATCCCCTCCAAGACTCCTGGATCCACTTGTTCATCTCTACCAACACCCATTTCCCTTTTAATGGCATCTTCCCATGCAACCACAGGAGATGCAACACCTGTCTTTCTATCTCTTCTCTTCACACCATTAAGGTACACTTGGCTGCACAAGTTGATAGGGTGGAAAAGAAGGTGTATGGCATGCTTGCTTTTATTAATTGACGCACTGAGTTCAAGAGTCAGGAAGTTACGCTGCAGCTTCATGAAACTCTGGTTAGGCCGCATCTGGAGTACTGCATTCAGTTCTGGTCACCCCATTATGGGAAGGACGAGGAAGCTTTGGAGAAGATGCAGAAGAAGTTCACTAGGATGCTGCTTGGATTAGAGGGCATGTGCTACAAGGAGAGGTTAGACAATCTTGGGTTGTTTGTTTGTGGTGCAAGCTGAGGGAAGACCTGATGGAAGTTTATAAAATCATGAGAGGCATTGATAGAGCAGACAGCCAGTATCCTTTTCCCAGGAGCGAAATGTCTAATACTAGAGGGCATGTATTTAAGGTGAGAGGAGGAAAGTTCAAAGGACGTGTATGGGGCAAGTTTTTTTTTGCACAGAGTGGTGGGTCCTGGAATGCGCAGTCAGTGGTGGGGGTGGAGGCAGATATGATGGAGGCATTTAGGAGGCTGTTGGAGAGGCATATGAATATGCAAAGAATGGAGGGATACGGACAATGTGCAGGCAGAAGGGATTAGTTTAATTAAGCATCTTTAGCTTAATTAGTTTGGCACAACGTTATGGGCCGAAGGGCCTGTTCCTGTGTTGTACAGTTCTCTGTTCTAGGTTCCAAAACCTACTGAAGCAGAAATTCACTTGTACCTCTTCCAATTTAGTATACTGCACTCAGGGCTGTCCATTGGAGAAACGAACACAGATTGGGTGTCCGCAAATTTGGATCCTTCCTTATGTAATGCAATTGCGTTCTGGGTATGACAAGAGGACAAATGAGACAGTTACGGGTAGAATTGCTACAATTATTTCAAGGCAAAGGCCGATCCGATGCTATCAGATCGGATAGATTATACTCATTGCCAAGGATAAAATGTTGACACATACTGATTCTCCAAGTATTTTTGACTTCAATATCAAACAAAGTAAAACTACATGTTGTGAACTTTTGTGCTGCTCTTGTTGTCAAGGACTTAGTATAACGTAACCAGGTTATTGAAGGAAGGGAGGGCTGGAAGAATGGGACAACAGAGAGTAAAGGATAAATTATAAATTTGTGTGTATTTTATCTGGATTGCAAGTGGGAAGGATATATGAATTTCATTTCTTGCTCTGTATAAAAGAATCAGTTATGTCTAGATTCTCACAGGTAAAGATGGAGGAACATGGAATGAAGTATAAGGGAGTCCAGATCAGAGTTAGGGTCACAAACAATCTGCCGTAAGAACATAGCGAGTTGCAGCATCTGTGGGATGAAAGGAATTGTCAGTTCCTTTCCTCCCACAGATGCTGCTTAACCCACTGAGTTTGCACAGCAGATTGTTTGTTGCTCCAGATTCCAGCATCTGCAGTCTCTTGTGTCTTCAATGTTAGGCTATACTGGAAAAAGTAGCGAGAGAATTGATTAGAAAAGGAAACCCTTTGAGCTGTAATTTTTCCAAATTAAGAATAAATGATGTTTCTTTCCTGGGCCTAACCTATAAAAAATACTTTAAACTGTGCCTAACGTTGCATCAGGTTTACAGTGTCAAGTTATACTCATGTAGCCTTCCAAGGTGATCAGAACAGACTTTGCAATCAGTGACTCGCCACCTGTGCTCACCACTGAACTCAGGACTGTTCACACTTACTTTACTCATATCCCACAGCTGTCAAAGCTTCTGAAACATCTAGTTTCTGAATTATTCTAAAACATTCAAAGATTTTCCAAAGCTATTAAAAGTTGAAGCATCTCAGTAAAAATGAAATCTAAAACCTCAAACGTTTAAATGTATTTAAATAAACTCAAGAAACTCCAAAATATAGGAAGAACTATAATTACCTTAATCTGCCAGCATCCAATTTTGCATAACTTGTTTGAGTGGATTCCTCAGCATGGCTTCTGGAGAATTTCACTCTTTGCAATTGCATCACATGAGAAACCCATGATAATTGCAAAGAATAATGAAAACATACGTCAGGAAGTTTAAAACTTCTGTGTTTTCACATAGATGGAAATTCTAACCTTGCAGTCACCATTTTCCAATGGAATACATCCAGATGTAACACAGTGTAAACGAACATAATAATCAGTGCCTGAGTCCACAAGATGCAGGTGTTCATTGGGCAAGTTGACAAGGCTGTTAAAAAGGTGTATGCATAAAATAAAAGTGAATGAAGTTTTGTCAATCTTTATAAAACATTGGGTGTGTTGTCACTGTGAATGAGCAACATGGAGACTGGATCTGTAGATCTAAAAGGTCGTTAGTCAACACAAGCAGACATTCAGGAGGAGATCTAGTGAAAGACTCCCTCCTGGATAATCTCTCAGTAGAATCTCTGTAGAAACTCTCAGAGCTCAGAACTGCATTGTAGTTTTATACTCTATAAAGATAACAAAAAGTGATTAAATAGTTTCAATAGTAACAATTACTGTTTACTTTAACATTCTAGGTGTAGGCATATGGCTCCATAGAATTACAGACATACAATGGGAGCATATCTCAACTGACAAAAACATCTTTGCATATTTCAACACCTGTGTTAGGAATTCAGACATCTAAAACAGCTTTCTTTTACCACCACATTGGGAGATGGCTCTTAATTGGGTTTTTTTTATCCCCATTGGCTAAATGTCACCACTCTTTTTCAGAAGTGCTAGGAGACAAGAGAACCACACCAGTATTCATCCGGAGATGTTTGAGAAAATTTGAAAGAAAATTGAAAAATTACCTTTTAATGTTTGTGTTGGACAAAGAATCCATCTGTTAAGACTCCAAAAGATATGCCAGGAATTTCAAAGTTGTCCCCACTCCATTGTCCCACATTCCCTACCAAAGCCATGGTAGAATCAAACAAGGCTTCTCCCACACTTCCATTGGATAGTTGGCAGCAGCTCCAAAAAAATTCTTGGCCTGACACTCCAAAAGAGGAAATACATGTGGAGAAAAAGTGTAACAAGTAAGCCTTTGGCTCATACACTGGGCACTGACTATAATAGCCATCAGAAAAAGTCATTGGGGAAATTAGTGTCCAGAGCTGCTCTAGTGAAAAGTGAGGGCAAATGATCGGTACCCATTCATATTTTGAACACATTCATTTTCAGATGTTATTTAGGATCAAGGCAAAACCACTCTATTCTCATATTTCATTTTTAGCTTCCAAATTATTTGGCAGAATAAGAACATGTTGTTAGCTACAACCAAAACCGTGCACCTGACTCCTTACATCACCACTTGGTTTGGCTGAAGCCAGCAGTGTTTTGCATTCTGTTTTTTTTGGTCTTGGAACTGAATTTCAAGCACCATGTCCCTGGTAGAGTTTAGTAGTCAGACCTGGAATACATTCTGCAAAAATACAGGACTAACACTTGTTTCCCCATGAGCAATAATGAAGAACCTCCGCTTTAAACCTGTATATTATAAGGTTTGCACAACCTTAAAAATTATTAGCTTCTTGAGCAGAATTCTTAGCAACAGATTAAGATTGTTTCTCTCAATCAACTGGAAGTTTTACAATAATGGATGTGTTATTCCAAAAGGTTGTCTCATCAGCATTAGGACTATTCCTGACAGAACTGTGGTGACACTGGAGAGTGAGATTTTGTGAAAATGAAGACTTAGAGTTGAGTATTCTTCAACTTGTCAACACATGTTGAAGGATCTGTGTGGGAAACCTATGCTGACGAAGTTAGAGGACTAATATACCAATAGCATGGTGTCCAGAGTGCATGCATGTTAGAATCAGCAGTCCTGGGATGTTAGAGTAACAAGGTACTACAGTTGGTGGAATCTAGATGAAAAACACGATGATGCTGGAGGAACTCAGCAGGTCAGGCAGCATCCATGGAGAAAAGCAGGCAGTCAATGTTTCAGGTCAGGACCCTTCTGCAGGACTGAAGATAGGAAAGGGGGAAGCCCAACATATGGGAAAGAAAAGCAGAGAAGTGATAGGTGGACAAAAGAGGGGAGGTGGGGTGGGCACAGGGTGGTGATAGGTAGATGCAGGTGAAAGATAATGATTGGCAGGTGTGGGGGAGGAGGGAAGAGCAGATCCACTGAGGATAGGTCAAAGGTAAGGAGAGGGAGGAAAAAAAGTTGAAAAAAAAGGGCCAGAAAAAGTAAGAAGAGAAGAAGCAAGGTATGGGGGGGTGTGTGTGTGTGTGTGTGTGTGTGTCTGTGTTTGTGTGTGTGTGTGTGTGTGTGTGTGTGTTGGGGGGGGGTGTTTGTGGGGAAGGGGAGTGGGGAGTATGTAAAGTGGGAGAATTCAATATTCATGCCATTAATGTTTTGCAGAACACCTGTGCTCTGCCCGTAACCACGACCTGCATCTCCCCTTTGCCAGTCACTTCAACTCCCCCTCCCACACTATCACTGATATGACAGTGCTCAGCCTCCTCCACTGCCAGGAGAATTCCAAGCACAAACTGAAGGAATGGCACCTCATTTTCCATCTTGGAACCTTGCAGCCTAACGGCATGACTATTGAATTCTCCCACTTTAAGTAATCCCCACTCCCACTTCCCCACAAACCCCACCCCCACCCACCACCACCACCATGCTTCTTCTCTTCTTCCCTTTCCTAGCCTCTTCTTTTCTCTCTCTCCTTACCTTTGACCCATCCCCCAGTAGATCTGCTCTCACCTCCTCCCCCGCACATGCCTATCACTATCTCTTACCTGTATCTACCTATTACCACCCTGCCTCCCCTCTTCTGTCCACCTATCACTGCTCTGCTTTTCCCTCCTATATATTGGGCTTCCCCTTTTCCTATCTTCAGTCCTGAAGAAGGGTCCTGACCCGAAACGTTGACCGCCTGCTTTTCTCCAGGGATGCTGCCTGGCCTGCTGAGTTCCTCCAGTGTCGTCGTGTTTTTCATCAGTCCTAGGAGGTTGCTGCATATTCATGCACAAAACACATTGCAGGATTCTTTCCCACTGTGCCAGAAGGGTCAGAGAATTGGGAGAAGACCAGGGTCAGGAAAGACTGGGGAGAAGATTTCTCTAATGTGGACACAGTGGGACAAAGGGCCTGCTTCCATGCTGCATATCTATCAGTGAAGATAACAAAATAATTTGGAGTCAGGGAAAGATAATGGTGAAGAGGGGCAGAAGGTTGAAGGAGGGAAGTGGTGTGATAAAGATTGCGATGGGGAGATGATAATTGGGTGAGTAAGATTAGAGGGGAGGCAAGGACTTTCAGGGATGGATGGAGGTGAATGAGGGGAGATGAGCAGGGAAGATAATTGTAGTTACTGGCGAGAACATCAGAGATGACAGAAAACTGGGGTGTGTGAGAAGATTGGCAGAACTGGGGAAGAGATCAGTAGGTGGAGGAAAGACAGGGCAGGGGAGTGGAGAGGAAATCAGACAGTAGGCGAGGAGAAGTTTGGCAATGCAGCGTAGGGGTGGTGGAATAATATCCCAAGGACTGAGACACCATGGGTGCCATGGAACTAATTGTGGCAAGGGAGTGGTACATGGAAGTTAACTGAAGTAGTGGGAAGAGAAGGAAGATGAGGAGAAATCCAAGTGGCAATGGAGGATATGAAGGGCAGTAAGTGACATTTGATTGCAGAGTTCACTGTTATTGATTAAAGAGACCTTGTGGTACAAGGACACTGTTCCCTAAAAGTGACAACACAGGTAGACAAAGAAGGCACACAGCATGCTTGCCTTCATCAGCTGATGCATGAATTGTAGGAGTTGGGACATCGTGTTACAGACATGCAAATAGTTGGCTAGACTGCCCTTTGAGTATTGTGCGCGCTTCTGCACGCCTCGCTATAGAAAGGATGTGATTAAGTTAGAAAGGATGCAGAAAACATTCATAAGCATGTTACCTGGACTGAAGGGCTTGAGTGATAAGGATAGGCTGGAACTGCTTTCCCTGGAGCAAAGAAGGCTGACTTTATGGAGGTTTATAAAATTATATAGCTAGGGTAGATAGCCACATTCTTTTTCCTCAGGTAGGGGAGTCTAAAACTAGAAGGCATAAGCTTAAGGTGAGAGGGAAAAGATTTAAAGTGGATCTGAGAGGCTTTCTTACAGAGGGTGATGGGATATGAAGTGAGCTGCTAGAGGAGGTGATGGAAGCAGGCACAATTACAATGCTGAAAAGACATTTGGACAGGTATATGGATAGGAGAGGTTGAGAGACATGAGGGCCAAACACAGGCAAATAGGATTAGCGTGGATAGGTCTATTGGTTAGCATGGATGAATTGGACCAAAGGGCCTGTTTCCATGCTGTAAACGAATCTATGAATTTAATCCTTTAACCATTGTGATAACAGACTTTACTCCTCTGGTTTGGAAATGCTTCTCCAGCTATGGTCCACCTCATTCATTTACCACAAACTCATTGCAAAAAGAAATCCTAGAAGTTACAGCAATAATGTATTGCACTCTGGTTGACACCTCATTCAATGCCCAGTAACCCAGTAGCACTAAACAAACATGGAAGGCTTGATTGTGATCAAGTATTAAATAAAATTCAGTTGTGCAATTTATAAAATTATGTTTTCCTGAAGTCTGTCCTGAGGGAGGTACCCAAATTTGAGAATGAATGGAAGTCCAGAAGTCTAGCAGAACTGAAATTAACTTTTCTCATTATTCATTTATATCTTTTGTTAGTATTTTGACAAAAGGTCATTGACCTAAAATGTTAAATCTGTTTGTCTCTCCTCTTGGTGCTCGATCTTCTTAAAATATCCAGCATTTTAAAACTGTCACTCAGGTTTTTTTTGTACATTCGGGCATGTTCACTGGCCAGGCCAGCATTATTACTCATCACTAGTTGCCTTAAGAGCATGGAGCTGTGCTGAAGCCTATGTGTTTACAATAATCAATCATCGCATTTTGCAAATAGCTGTTAGTTATTTGTCCTCTAATTGCTTCTCCTAGCCTGATGCAGATCATGTAATGTTTTTCTAATGTTTATCCTGGGATCATACTTAATTAGCTTCCCAGAGGCATTTTTACTGTTATAGTATATGCGGCTCCCAAGGATAGCTTGTTCTAAAACATTCAGTGAGCATTAAAAACTAGAGTAAATTTACTATTTAAAAAATAGCCAATAGAAACCATAAAAAAAATTAACTGATGCATTTCCTGCATCATTTTAGTTTTTAGACTATGAAGAACCCAAAATCTACCGCTTTCAGATTAATTAGTTAGCAGGATAAGTTTACCAAAGGGAAACTCTTACTAGATTCGATGAGGGAAGAATTGGTAAATGGGACTGATAGATCTGCAATGGAAAATATTTAAGCGGGAAATAGAATGGGTGATTAACATCATGAGGTTTGGCAAGGTAATGGAAGGGACATTAAAAAAATCAAATATGCAAATATTCACTTGGGGGAGGCATAACCTCAATGAAGTTGAGATGGGATCTGGTTACAGTAGATGGAAACAAAAGAATGTTGGGTAAAGTAGTAAATGAGGAATGGGAAACTTTAAAGGGAAAGGAAAGGCCTCGGAAATGAGAGCTCTCTGTCAGTGGTGTCTGGTCATTAGGGCTGGTCAGGCATGGTCAGGCAGGAAAATAATGCTATTGGCCTGACTTGACTCCCTTTGATTGGCACAGCAATATATTTTATTCTCACACATGCGTTCTGTTTACCGTGACGTAATGTTCTGTTTGCGTTTGCGTACAGGCAGGGTCACAAATACAAGAGCAGCACACAGGCAAGGGATAGCATGCAGGCAGGGGACAGGAGGCAAGGGAAAATGCACAGACAGCATAACTGCACACAGAAAGAGGGCAGTGAACAGAGAGGATCATAACACACAGGCAGGTTGGCAGCATACATGCAGGTTCAAACTAGGATCATGAATATGGAGGAGCTCATAAAAAGACATAAAGGAGATATGGACAAGATGACTGACAGATAGAATATAATTTCAAAAACACAAGCTCGTCTACTTTGGTGCACAAAGTGAAAAAGCAGAGTATTGTTAAATGATGAGAAATTGGGTAGTGTTGATATTCAAAGGGACCTAGCCACTGAAAGCCAACATGTAGGTGCAACAAGTAATTAGGAGGTGAAATGATATGTTTATTATGAGAAAATTTAAATAAAGGAGAAGAAAATGCTACTGCAATTTGCAGGGGCTTGGTGAACCTGGACCTGGAGCATTGTGTACAGTTTTGGTCTCCTTACCTGAGAAAAGATGTGTTTGCCGTAGAGAGAATGCAGCAAAGATTCACTAGACTGGTTCCAGGGATAGCAGACTTCTGTAAGAGAAGAGACTGAATAGACTAGACCTGCGTTCTCCAGAGTTTAGAAGAATGAGAGTTCATTGAAAAGTACAAACTTTAGAGAACTTCACAGAATAGAAGTAAGGTGAATGTTTACCCTGGTTTAGCAGTCTAGAATCAGTGGTCAGAATTAGGGAAAGGCTGTTCAGGACTGAGACGAGAAGAAATATCTTCACTCAGATGGGCTGAACCTTTGTAATTCTTTACTCCTGTAGGCTGTGGAGCCTCAGTCTTCAAGTTCATTCAGAAAAACGATCAATAGATTGCTAGATAGTAAGGGAATGAGGGATATGGGGATAGTGAAGGAAAATGACATTGATGTAGAAGATGAATATAGGAGTACGCATGAATGCCTGGATGACCTATTCCTGCTTTTGCTCCCATTTCTTATGTCCTTATGTTGAAGCTATAGAAATTATAGTGGAACAGAAAAAGGAAGCTCATGAAAAATGTATAGTTCATAATTCAGTAGAGAACCAAGCTTAAAATAAAAAGTGCTCGGTGTAACCGAAGAAAGGAAAAAAAGAGAGGTAATGGGAGTTTGTGAGATTAGTTGGCAACATAAAAAACATAAAAGTAGTATAAAGACATAAATAGTAAAAGGGAAGTGAAAGATTAGATGGGGCCAGTTAAGCCTCAAAAAGATCACTTTGTGGAGTCAGAATTTGATTGAGATACTAAAAAATGAGCACTTTAAATCTGTCCACCAATTTTCACAACAGCTGTAAATGAGGAGGGAGAAGGGACATTATACGTGATAAAAATAGATAAAAAGGAGGTAATTAAAATGTCGGCACCACTCAAAGTTGGAAAGATAGCTGACTCGGATGACATGTTTCCAAGACTGATGAATGATGGGTGGAGATGTTGGGGGCTCTGTTCACAATCTTCCATTCTGTATTAGATCTGGAAACACACAAGGCAATGGAGATCTTTAAGTGTTACAATCCTAAAGAGAAGCCCAGGAACACCAGTCCAGTCAGCCAAATGTCAGCTGAGGAGCAATGTTTTAGGAGCAGTAGCCTAAGATATCACTTGGAAAAAATATGGGTTATGAATGACAACTTGCATGGATTTGGGAACTCATATTTGACTAAATTCATTGATTTCTTTGAAGCAGTGACAGAGAATGTTTAATGCAATATGAGAGTTTTGTGTAGGGTTTGACCAATGCCACAGAATAAACTTGTTAGCAAAATTAGAGCCCATGAGATTATAAGGACACTGTCAGCATACACATAAAACTGTAAGAAACAAAAAGCAGAGAGTCAAAGTGAAGGGTTGTTTTCCAAGTATACTGCAGAGCTCTTTGGGACCTCTGCACTCTTTTAATATGAATCGTTAACTAAGGTTTTTACATGGCAATAATTGCTGGAAGAGTAACAGAATAGACTGGTGTCCCAAGGTGCAAACTATTCATCTGCAAACTGGTAATCAAAATTATTTGGAATGTGAATGTAGTACCAGTATTAGGGAAAATGAAATTATCAGACTGTTGCAAAAACTTGACTGGTTCACTCATATCCTTCAAAGAAGGAAATTTGCCATTCTTATCCTGCATGACTGATCTGTGATTCCAGAAACATCCATGTTAGGCTGCCCTCTGAGATAGCCTAGCAAGTTATTCAGTTCAACGGGCATTTAGGGATGGACAGTAAAAATTAGTCTTAGCAATAAAATCATTAAAAACTTTCAAATTTTTCAGAAGTAAAGAAATTTAAAACTCCATTCTGCTTTGAGCAGGATAGACTTCAGGAAGATATGGACAAGCAGATCTGTCACACGTGAGGCTCTGGCTGGAGTATTGTGGCATGTTTTGAAGACTGCACCTTAAGAAGGAAAGCAAAGCAAACAAAGATGTGACTGTGACTAAGACAGATGAGAAATCAATGAATTTAGAAGAAGCCATTTAGATAAGCAAAAGGATTGGGAAGTAAAACCTACAGATTTAAAGACCCAGAAGTAAAATGGAGTTATGAATTGAGTTATGAACTGGATTACGTTGCCTGAAAGGCTGGTAGAAATAACTTGCACACTCAAATTGGATAAATATTTGATGGGCAAAATTTGAAGGGCAAAATTGTACACAGCAGGCAATGTAAAATAACCAATTGGTCATTGGGGATTCTATAGTGAGGGGAACAGATAAGAGATTCTGCGAACCTGACAACAGTACCCGGTGGGTGTGTTACCTCCCTGGTTCCAGGGTATGGGATGTCTCGGACAAGGTCCAGAATATTCTGAGGGGAGGGGGTGATCAGCCAGAAGTCTTGGTGCATGTAGGTACCAATGACATAGGTAGAAAAAACGAGGAGGTCCTGAAGTAAGATTACAAGGAGCTAGGAAGAAGGTTGAGAAGCAGGACCTTCAGGGTAGTAATCTCAGGATTACTACCTGTGCCAAGTGCTAATGGAAGTAAGAATAGAAAGATCTGGCAGATGAATGCATGGCTGCGTGGCTGAGTGACTGGTGCAGGGGGCAGGCCTTCAAATTCTTGGATCATTGGGACCCTTTTTGGGAGAGGTATGACCTATTCACAAAGGATGGGTTACACCTGAACTCCAAGGGGTCCAATATCCTGGCGGGAATGTTTAATATAGTTGTTGGGGAGGGTTTAAACTAATTTGGCAGGGGGAAGGAAACCAGGATGTTAGGATAGAGGAAGAGGTATATAGGAGCAAGTCCAAGACAGTGTGCAGTGAAGATGGAAAGAAGGACAGGCAGGTGAACAATAGAAATACAGCAAAATCAGCAGCAGATACTGGTCTAAATGTACTATATTTAAACACACGTAGCATTAGAAATAAGGTGGATGACCTAGTGGCATAGCTACAGATTAAGAAAATATGACATTGTGACAATCACCGAGTCATGGCTTAAGGAAGGCTGTGAGTGGGAACTAAATGTCCAAGGGTACACAGTGTATAGGAAAGACAGGCAGGTAGGCAGAAGGGGTGGTGTGGCCTTGATGATTAGTAATGATATAAAATCAATAGAGAGAAGGGACATAGGGTCAGAAGAAGTGGAATCCTTATGGGTGGAGCTAAGAAATGGCAAGGGTAAAAGGACAATAATGGCAGTGATATATAGGCCCCCTAACAGCAGCTGGGATGTGGACTATAAGTTACAGCTAGAAATAGAAAAAGCGTGTCAGAGAGATAATGTCAAGATAATTATGGGGGATCTTAACATGAAGGTGGATTGGGAAAGCCAGGAAGGCAGTGGATCTCAGGAGAACGAGTTTGTGGAGCGTCTACAGGATGGCTTTTTGGAGCAACTTGTTGATGAGCCCATCAGGGGATCGGCTGTTTTGGATTGGGTGCTGTGTAATGAACCGGAGGTGATTAGGGAACTAAAGGTAAAGGAACCATTAGGAACTAGCGATCACAACATGATTGAGTTCAGTTTCAAATTTGAAAAGGAGAAGCTGATATCAGATGTGTCAATATTTCGGTGGAACAAAGGAAATTACAGTGGCATGAGAGAGGAACTGGCCCAAATTGATTGGAAGAGTAAGCTAGTTGGAGGGACGGCAGAGCAGAAATGGATGGAATTTCTACAAGAAATAAGGAAAATGCAGGATAGATATATTCCAAGAAAAAAGAAGGTTATGAATGGAAAAATGGCACAAATGTGGATAACTAGAGAGGTGAAGGCTAAAATAAAAGCAAAAGGGAGGGCATACAAGGAAGCAAAAATTAGTGGGAAAACAGAAGACTGGGAAACTTTTAAAAACTTACAGAAAGAAACTAAGAAGGTCATTAGGAAAGAAAAGATGAATTATGAAAGGAAGTTGGCAGATAACATTCAAAAAGATACAAGGAGTTTTCTTAAATATATGAAGAGTGAAAGAGAGACACAGGTTGATATAGGACCAATTGAAAACGGTGTGGTGTAGCGATGGGCTACACACTGAGCTAGAAATAACGACACACAGTCGGTAGGTTGCACTCGAGACTGGTTTATTGCGAACCTCGCCGCGCTGGCTTTTAAACAGTTAAGTTCCTGCCCTCTCCGGGCGTCGATGACGTCAGAGGTGCGCCACCAGAACCTCCTCCCGCGCACGGGCTTTCTCCCCTCACTGGTGGAGAAGAAGGCCCAGTGCCATTTTGTGGCTGGCCTCTCTGCCGACGCGCGCGCCGTTTTTGGAGCCGGTTTGCCTGCCTGGAAGGTGGGTCACCACATGACCCCTACACAGAACCGGCGATACACCCCCCAAACTCCACAGACTGGCTCAGTCGCTGTTTGGGCAGTCTGCCTCTGAGTCGCGGGGCCTGAACCTCAACCGGCTGCGCCAAGTCGACATGGGCCGGTTTGAGCCGGTCCACCGTGAAAAGCTTCTCTTTCCCCCCAATGTCTAGAATGAACGTGGACCCGTTATTCCTGAGCACCTTGAATGGCCCCTCTTACGGCCGCTGTAGCAGTGTCCGGTGTGCGCCCTTCCATACAAATACAAACTTACAGTTCTGCAGGTCTTTGGCTATGCAGGTCGGGATCTGTCCGTGCCATGAAGTCAGTACGGGGGCCAGGTTGCCGAGCCTCTCGCATAGTCTGTCCAGGACTGCCGCGGGTTCTTCCTCTCACCCCCTAGGGGCTGGTATGAACTCCCCTGGGACGACCAGGGGTGCGCTGTACACCAGCTCGGCCGACGAGGTGTGCAGATCCTCTTTGGGTGCTGTGCGGATTCCAAGCAGGACCCAGGGGAGCTCGTCCACCCAGTCAGACCCTTTCAGGCGGGCCATGAGAGCCGACTTCAAGTGACGGTGGAAACGTTCCACTAGTCCATTCGACTGTGGGTGGTAGGCAGTTGTGTGGTGTAACTGTGCTCCCAACAGGCTGGCCAAAGCTGACCACAGGCTGGAGGTGAACTGGGCACCTCTGTCGGAGGTAATGTGGGCCGGTACCCTGAAGCGTGCTACCCAGGTTGCAATCAGCGCAAGGGCGCAGGAATCGCGGTGGTGTCAGTGAGCTGGGCCGCCTCCGGCCATCTCATGAACCGGTCTACCATGGTTAGGAGGTACCGCGCTCCCCTCGACACTGGCAGGGGCCCCACGATATCCACATGAATGTGGTTGAACCTCCTGCGGGTGGGTTCGAACTGCTGCGGCGGGGCTTTGGTGTGCTGCTGCACCTTGGCTGCTTGACATTGCGCGCACATTTTAGCCCTGTTTTCACTGAGCTGTTTGCGAAGGCCGTGCCACACGAACCTGCTGGAGACCATCTGGATGGTTGTCCTGATAGATTGGTGCGGCAAGCTGTGTATGGAGTTGAAAACTCGCCGCCGCCAGGCTGCCGGGACAATGGGGCGAGGTTGGCCAGTAGACACGTCGCACAGGAGGGTCCTCCCACCTGGGCCTACCAAGAAGTCTCGCAGCTGCAAACCCGAGACTGCAGCGCTGTAGCTGGGCAACTCGTCGTCTGCCTGCTGCGCCTCTGCCAGTGCTACATAGTCCACCCCCTGAGACAGGGCCTGGATAGCTGGCCTGGAGAGTGCGTCCGCCACAATGTTGTCCTTTCCCGAGACATGCTGGATGTCCATCGTGTACTCGGAGATGTAGGACAGATGTCACTGCTGGCGGGCCGACCAGGGATCAGACACCTTCGTGAACGTGAAGGTCAACGGTTTGTGGTCTGTGAACGGTGTGAAAGGCCTGCCCTCTAAGAAGTACCTGAAATGTCAGATTGCCAGATATAGCACCAACAGCTCCTGGTCGAAGACGCTGTACTTGAGTTCGGGTTGCCGCAGGTGCCTGCTGAAGAATGCCAGGGGTTGCCAGCGCCCCTCGATGAGTTGCTCCAGCACCCCACTGACCGCTGTGTTTGATGCATCCACTGTAAGGGTGGTTGGAACATCCGTTCTGGGGTGCACCAGCATCGCGGTGTCTGCCAAGGCTTCCTTGGCTTGAACGAAAGTGGCCGTGGCCTCTTCATCCCAAGTAATGTCCTTGCCTTTACCCGACATCAGGGTGAACAAAGGGCGCATGACGCGGGCTGCTGAGGGGAGGAAACGGCGGTAGAAGTTGACCATACCCACGAACTCCTGCGAGCCTTTGACTGTGTTGGGCTGGGCGAAGTGGCAGATCGTGTCTACCTTGGCAGGCAGGGGTGTTGCCCCGTCTTTGGTAATCCTGTGGCCCAGGAAGTTGATGGTGTCGAGTCCGAACTGGCATTTGGCCGGGTTGATCGTGAGGCCAAAATCACTCAGGCGGGAGTAGAGCTGGTGGAGGTGGGACAGATGCTCCTGACGATTTCTGCTGGTTATGAGGATGTCATCCAAATAGATGAACGCGAAGTCCAGGTCGCATCCCACTGCATCCATTAGCCGCTGGAACGTCTGTGTGGCACTCTTCAGGCCGAATGGCATTCAGAGGAACTCGAACAGGCCGAATGGGCTAATGAGTGCTGTCTTGGGGATGCCTTCAGGGTGTACCAGGATTTGATGGTATCCCTGGACGAGGTCCACTTTGGAAAAGACGCTTGCCCCGTGCAGGTTCGCTGCAAAGTCGTGTATGTGCGGCACGGGGTAGCGGTCTGGGGCTGTAGCCTCGTTCAGTCGACAGTAGTCACCGCATGGTCTCCAGCCCCTGGCTGCTTTGGGCACCATGTGCAGGGGGGAGGCCCATGGGCTGTCTGACCTCCGTACGATCCCCAATTCCTCCATCCTCTTGAACTCCTCCTTTGTCAGGCGGAGCTTGTCCGGGGTAAGCCGTCGTGCGTGGGCGTGGAATGGTGGTCCCTTGGTCGGAATGTGGTGCTATATTCTGTGTCTGGGGATGGCTGCCGTGAACTGCTGTGCCAGAACCGATGGGAAGTCCACCAGGATTCTGGTGAATTCATTGTCCGACAGCGTGATGGAGTCCAGGTGTGGGGCCGGCAACTTGGTTTTGCCCAAGGACAACGTCTGGAAAGTCTTGGCGTGGACCAGCTTTTACGGACTCAGTGAACGTCCCTTTAAGATAGAGTGTGTGTGTGTGTGTGTGTGTGTGTGTGTGTGTGTGTGTGTGTGTGTGTGTGTGTGTGTGTGTGTGTGTGTGGGGCGTGCTTACGTCAATAGAAGATAAAGGACATAATGATGTTGTTGAAGAAGCAGAAGAAGAAGAGAGAGAGAAGGGAGAGAGAAGGGAGAGAGACACCAGCCTGCTAGTGTTCTCTATCGATGGATGAGAAACAATAACTGTGTTTGCCACTGAAATCCATGTATGGAAATTGGAAGTAATCCAGTGGAGTTCACTTTGTTGCTGACCTGTAGAAGGAAACAGGTATTTGTGTGTGGACGACCATGATTCGGATGCTTTTCGGGGTGAGGAAGTCACTACCGAGTAAACACTGAAGTGTCGTTTGGGTTCCATCGTGGAACATTTGGATTTCGTATTTACTCTCTCTATGTTTCTTTACGTCTACGTCTTATCTTCAGACAACGGTGGTTGTTGAAGAAGCCCTTGCTCATGTTTCACCTTATGGCTTGTGGAACTGAACTTTAAGAACCATTCCTGAACTTGGAGTTTGGGACTTTGCCACACACACACGAAGAGTTTAGTTTTTGGGGTTAACGTTCAAGATTTAACATTTTTGAATTCTAACATACTAACATTTTTACTTCTATTTTTCGTATTATCGTAAGTAGTGATTAATAAAATAGTTTTTAACACTGAATCATGCTCAGTGTGTTTCTTTTGTTGCTGGTTCGTGACAAAATTGGGGGCTCGTCCGGGATCCAATCCAAAGATTAACGAGTGTCGTCTGGGATCGTTCCCCAGATTGACAAAATTCGTTCGGGATTCAATCCAAAGATTGTTGAGGGAGGTCTGATAAATTCTTTTTAATTGGCTTGTGTGTGTGGAAACCAGCAGCAATGGATATTAAGGCATTTTTGGAGTCACCAACCCAAAAGGGATTGGAGGTGGCGAAAAAGGATGATCTGATAAAGATTGCTACAAGGCTAAACCTTACAGAAGTAAAGCAGTCTATGAGAAAGGCAGATATTCAGAGACTGATAGCTGGCCATTATGTGGAAAAGAAGGTGTTTGAGAAGGAAGTGTTAAAACAGTTTCCTGGCAGTGAAATAGCAATTTCTGAGGCACAGGTGCAGCTGGCAAAGATAGAGGCTGAACGAGAGCAAACCCAGTTGAAGATAGAGGCTGAACGAGAGCAAAAGAAATTAGAGGCTGAATGAGAGCTAACTCGGATGAAGATAGAGGCTGATCTAGCAATGAAGCAGATGGAATTGAAGAGGATGGAGCTGGATAGCGAGGAGAAGGAGAAACAGAGGCAGCATGAGTTACAAATGAAGTGAAAGAGTTTGGAATCTGATTCTGATGATGGTTTTTCAGCCAGCAGAGAGGTTCGATTAGTCCCTCCTTTTGAGGAAAATCAGGTTGATCAGTATTTCCAACATTTTGAAAAGGTTGCTGTGAGTTCAAACTGGCCAAAGGAAGGATGGGCTCTTATGTTACAGAGTGTGATTAAAGGTAAAGCTCAAAAAGCTTATTCTGTTTTGTCTGTTGAGGATGCAGCTGATTATACCAAGGTAAAACAAGCTGTGTTAAAGGCCTATGAATTGGTCCCTGAAGCTTATAGACAAAAATTTAGAGACTTGAGGAAATCTGCAGATCAGACTTATATGGAATTTGCCAATGGAAAGAGAATATGTTTTGAACGATGGTACATGGCTAAAAATGTAGATGGGGATTTTGATAAATTGAAAGAATTGATATTAGTGGAAGACTTTAAAAGATGTGTTCCATCTGAATTAACAACATATTTAAATGAAAAGGGAGTGGAAACTTTACAAGAAACTGCTAGGTTGGCAGATGATTATGCTTTAACCCATAAATCCAAATGGGGACAACCTAAAACCTTTCAAAAGAGTTATAAGGACAATCCAGGTAAACCGGAGATTAAATTGGGAGGTAATCAAAAAGGGAAGGATGAAAAGAAGCCAGGGCTGGAGAAACCTGTTGAGCGTACTTGTTATTACTGTAAGAAACCTGGCCATGTGATATCTAATTGTGCCCTTTTGAAAAAAAGGAAGGAAGCTGTGCCCAATGCTTGCTTTCAGGCAATTAAAATCAAAAGGTTTAGGAGATGCTGTTAAAGATCAGTCCTTGCAAGAGATAAAAGTGGAAAAGTTGGAGGAGGTGAGAAAGGAATTCCGTTCGTATGTATCAGAGGGTTTTGTTTCACTGAATGATGAGTCACCCCAGGTGCCAGTGAAAATTCTTAGAGATACTGGGGCTTGCCAATCTCTCTTGCTGGACAGTGTTTTAAATTTTGGTGAAGAAACTGACACTGGTGAGGTAAATCTAGTGCGAGGCGTTACAGATGACACCATATCTGTCCCTTTACACAGGGTGATTTTAAAGTCAAAGTTCGTAGAAGGACCAGTCGAGATAGGGATAAGACCTAGGTTACCAGTGGAAGGAGTTTCTTTGTTACTGGGGAATGACCTTGCAGATGGAGAAATTGTTCCTGTGGTACGGTTAACAACCAAACCAGGGATTGATGAGTCTGAGAATGATCCAGATGTTTACCTATCATGTGCAGTAACTCGATCTAGAGCTAAAGAATTAGCCCAGGCCGACAGTCCTATGCAGCCTGATGTGGTTCCCTGTGACAGTCCTAAACAGGAAGAAAATTATGATGCCTTATCTGAGACTTTTCTGTCTTCACTGGAGGATCAACATCCTTATAGTGAGCCTGAATTTAAAGGTTTGTCTTTGTCAAGGAAGGAGTTTATAGTGGAACAGACAAAGGACCCTGAGTTGACAGAATTGAAAGAAAAAGCACTCTCATGTGAGGAGATTGAGAAAGTGCCAATTGGCTATTATGTCAAAAATGGAGTGTTAATGAGGAAATGGAGACCTCCTCATGTTCTTGTTAATGAGGAATGGGAAGTTATTCATCAGGTTGTTGTTCCAAAAGTTTATAGGAATGAGATTTTAAATTTGGCTCATAGTATGCCTTTCGGTGGTCATTTTGGTGTGAATAAAACCGTAGGGAAGATCTTGAAACAATTCTATTGGCCTGGTTTCAGAAAAGATGTGGTGATGTTTTGTCGAGCCTGTCACACATGTCAGATGGTAGGTAAACCAAATCAAAAACCCCCTATGGCTCCGTTGAAGCCAATTCCTGCTTTTGGTGAACCCTTTTTGAGGGTGATTGTGGACTGTGTTGGCCCATTACCAAAGTCTAAGACTGAAAATCAATATTTGTTAACCATCATGTGTGCCACTTCTAGATTTCCAGAGGCAATACCCCTTAGAAATATTAAGGCCAAGACGGTGTCAAAGGGTCTTTTAAAATTTTTTACCTTGTTTGGTTTGCCAAAAGAAATCCAATCTGATCAAGGCAGTAATTTTATGTCAAATTTTTTTCAACAACTATATGAGCAGGGAGCAAAGCAGATTGTATCATCTGCATATCACCCAGAATCTCAAGGAGCTCTGGAGAGATTTCATTCTACTCTCAAAAATATGCTGAAGACTTATTGCTTTGAAAACACAAAGGATTGGGATGAAGGCCTTCATTTACTTTTGTTTGCCATTAGAGATTCAATCCAAGAGTCAATAGGATTTAGTCCGTTTGAGCTTGTATCTGGACATAGGGTGAGAGGACCTTTGGAGTTGTTAAGAGAGCAATGGGTTAATGAAGAAGTGCACTTGAGTCTGTTGGACTATGTCCAAAAATTTAAAATTCGGTTGGAGAGAGTCTGCCAGCTAGCGAGAGAGAATTTGAAAACCAGCCAGATAAGAATGAAGACATATTTTGATAGACGTGCTCGGCCTAGGACATTTGCAGTGGGGCAAAAGGTGTTGGTATTTTTCCCTAGCCAAAATAATCCCTTGCAATCTCGTTTTTCTGGACCCTATGTTATTGAATCTCGAGTGACTGATTTAACATATATAATCAAAACACCACATAGACACAAGAAAACACAACTCTGTCATGTAAACATGCTAAAGCCTTATTATGAGAGGGATTCACTTGTGGCCTTGGTGGGTGATGTGAAGGTTGTTTCTAGAATGCCTGATGTTGATGTTGATGTTGAGGAAGGCCAATTTAGACCAAATATTGTTCCATCAAAACTAAAAAAACAAAATATCCTGGAGAACCTTGAAACAAAGTTGGACCATTTACAAGTTTCACAAAAACAACAGATGAGAGAATTAATTTTAAAATTTAAAAATCTGTTCCCAGATGTTCCAAACTGAACATCGATAATTACCCATGATGTTGATGTTGGGGATGCAAAACCAATCAAACAACACCCATATCGAATGAATGTGGAAAAAAGTAAACTTGTTGATCAGGAGATAAAACACATGTTGGAAAATGATATTATTAGACATTCTACTTCAAACTGGAGTTTAATTTTGCAAGAGTTTGATCTCATGATAACTCACATTAAAGGTAAAGATAATGTGATAGCTGATTGTCTTTCCCGATGTTAAATGGGAAACATGTATCTGTACTAATCTGTTATTCTGTAATTGTGTAGCAGGATAATTCTTAACATTACTAACTGTATGCGCGGTTAAATTTTTCTTGGGAAAAATTCTTTTTAGGTGGGAGGTGTTACGGACTCAGTGAATGTCCCTTTAAGATAGAGAGTGTGTGTGTGTGTGTGTGTGTGTGTGGCATGCTTACGTCAATAGAAGATAAAGGACGTAATGACGTTGTTGAAGAAGCAGAAGAAGAAGAGAGAGAGAAGGGAGAGAGAAGGGAGAGAGACACCAGCCTGCTAGTATTCTCTATCGATGGATGAGAAACAATAACTGTGTTTGCCACTGAAATCCATGCATGGAAATTGGAAGTATCCGGTGGAGTTCACTTTGTTGCTGACCTGTAGAAGGAAACAGGTATTTGTGTGTGGACGACCACGATTCGGATGCTTTTTGGGGTGAGGAAGTCACTACCGAGTAAACACTGAAGTGTCGTTTGGGTTCCATCGTGGAACATTTGGATTTCGTATTTACTCTCTCTATGTCTCTTTACGTCTACGTCTTATCTTCAGACAACGGTGGTTGTTGAAGAAGCCCTTGCTCATGTTTCACCTTATGGCTTGTGGAACTGAACTTTAAGAACCATTCCTGAACTTGGAGTTTGGGACTTTGCCACACACACACGAAGAGTTTAGTTTTTGGGGTTAACGTTCAAGGTTTAACATTTTTGAATTCTAACATACTAACATTTTTACTTCTATTTTTCGTATTATCATAAGTAGTGATTAATAAAATAGTTTTTAACACTGAATCATGCTCAGTGTGTTTCTTTTGTTGCTGGTTCGTGACACAGCATTTTCCTGTGCAAGTCGACCAGTAGGCTGTCAGCTCGCAAGAAGTCTGCCCCCAGGAGTGGTTGGGCCACGGCGGCCAGTGTGAAGTCCCACGTGAACTGACTGGTGCCGAACTGCAACTGCACTGTGCGGATGCCATAGGTTCGTATCGTGCTACCATTTGTGGCCTTCAGGGTGGGTCGTGGCTCCCTGTTGTGGGTGTCATACCCCGTCGGGGGTAAGACGCTGATTTCCGCTCCGGTTTTGACCAAGAAGTGGTGTCCCGACTGTTTGTCCCAGACATACAAGAGGCTGTCCTGGTGGCCAGCCACCGTAGCCATTAGCGGCGGCTGGCCTTGGCGTTTCCCGGGAACTCGCAGGGCGGGCGACACCGGCAGGCTTCTATGCCCCACCACTGGTGGTAGAAAGACCACTGAGCATTGGCCTCCTCACTCCTGCCTCTGGGTTGTGTGCACTCCATTGCCGGGCCTAGTCTGTCCTGCCGTTGGGCACATGGCTTGGTAACCTGTCCGAAGGACACCCCGCTTTCCTTCTTGGCTTTCCACAACACATCTGCCTGGGCCGCCACCATCCGGGGGGTCACTGAAATCTGCGTCGGCCAGTAGCAGATGTATGTCCTCGGGCAGTTGCTCTGGGACTGCCTGCTCGAGCATGAGGCAGGGCTTGTGTCCATCAGCCAGGGCCAGCATCTCGTTCATTAATGCTGACAGCGGCCTGTCTCCCAAACTGTCGAGGTGCAGCAAACGGGCACCTCACTCTCGCCGTGAGAGGCCAAAGGTCCCTATGAGCAGCGCTTTGAATGCTGCATATTTGCCTTCCTCCGGGGACGACTGTATGAAATCCTCAACCTGGGCAGCTGTCTCCTGGTCATGGGAGCTCACCACGTAATAGTAACGCATGGAATCAGAAGATATCTGCCGAATCTGGAACTGGGTCTCTGCTTGGTCAAACCACAAGCGTGGTCGCAGCGTCCAGAAGGGTGGCAGTTTTAGCGAAACTGCGTGAACGGATGAAGAGTCGATCACCTTCGGTCCAAATCCCGTTTGGACCATTGGGGTCACCAATGTAGCGATGGGCTACGCACTGAGCTAGAAATAACGACATGCAGTCGGTAGGTTGCACTCAAGACTGGTTTATTGCGAACCTCGCTGCGCCGGCTTTTAAACCGTTAAGTTCCTGCCCTCTCCGGGCGTCGATGACATCAGAGGTGCGCGACCAGAACCTCTTCCCGCACACGGGCTTTCTCCCCTCGTTGGTGGAGAAGAAGGCCCAGCACCATTTTGTGGCTGGCCTCTCTGCTGATGCGCGCGCTGTTTTCGGAGCCAGTTCGCCTGCGTGGAAGGTGGGTTGCCACAGCGGGAGAGATTATAATGGATAACAAGAGATGGCAGAGGAACTAAATGAGTATTTTGCGTCAGTCTTCACTGTGGAGGACATCAGCAATATACTGGATAGTCAGGGGTCTCAGGGGATAGAACTGAATTCAGTTAAGATTACTAGAGAGAAGATGCTCGGGAAGCTAAATGGACTAAAGACAGATAAGTCTCCTGGACCGGATGAGGTGCACCCCTGGGTTCTGAAGGAGGAGGCTTCAGAGAACGCGGAGGCATTGATGATAGTTTTCCAGGAATCAATAGACTCTGGCATGGTTCTGGAGGACTGGAAGGTCGCAAATGTAGTTCCACTGTCTAAGAAGGGTGGGAGGCAGCATAAAGGAAATTACAGACCTATTAGTCTGACATCGGTGGTGGAAAAGTTAATGGAATCGGTCCTCAAGGATGAGGTTATGGAATACCTAGAGGTGCAAGGCAAGATAGGCCTGAGCCAGCATGGTTTCATGGAGGGAAGATCCTGCCTGACCAACCTATTGGAGTTTTTTGAGGAAATCTCAGGTAGGGTGGATAAGGGAGAGGCTGTGGATGTTGTGTATTTAGACTTTCAAAAGGCCTTCGACAAGGTGCCGCACAAGAGGCTGATAAATAAGATGAGAGGTCATGGAATTACAGGTAGAATATTGGAATGGGTGGAGCATTGGCTGGTAGGCAGAAAGCAAAGGGTGGGAATAAAGGGATCCTGTTCTGGTTGGCTACTGGTTACTAGTGTTCCGCAGGGGTCGGTGTTGGGGCTGCTTCTTTTTACTTTGTACATTAATGATTTGGATTATGGAGTAAATGGTTTTGTAGCTAAATTTGCAGATGATACCAAGATAGCTGGGGGAGTGGGGAGTATTGAAGAAATAGGAAGGTTGCAGAGAGACTTAGATAGTTTAGGAGAATGGGCAAAGAAATGGCAGATGAGATTCAATGTTGAGAAATGTGCCGTTGTACACTTTGGAAAAAGAAATAAACGGGCAGATTATTATCTAGATGGGGAGAAAATTCAAAGTACAGAAGTACAAAGGGACTTGGGGGTACTTGTGCAGGATACCCTAAAGGTTAACCACCAGGTCGGATCAAAAGTAAAGAAAGCGAATGCTATGTTAGCATTCATTTCGAGAGGTATAAGGTATAAAAGTAAGGAAGTGTTGATGAGGGTCTATGGGGCACTGGTGAGGCCTCATTTGGAGTACTGTGCGCAGTGTTGGGCCCCTTCTTAGGAAGGATGTAATGATGTTGGAGAGGGTTCAGAAAAGATTTACGAGGATGATTCCCGGAATGAAAGGGCTTACTTATGATGAGCGTTTGTCGGTTCTTGGACTGTACTCACTGGAATACGGAAGAATGAGAGGGGACCTCGTAGAAACATTTAGAATGTTGAAAGGACTGGACAGAGTAGATGTGGTTAAGCTGATTCCCCTGGTGGGTGAGTCTAGGCCTAGAGGGCACAATCTTAGAATTAGAGGGTACCGGTTTAAAACAGAAATGAGGAGAAATTTATTTAGCCAGAGGGTAGTGAAATTATGGAATTCTTTGCCACGTACAGCTGTGGAGGCCCAATCATTGGGGGTGTTTAAGGAGGAGATTGATAGGTATCTAATTAGTCAAGGTATCAAGGGATATGGGGATAAGGCCGGAAATTGGGGCTAGATAGGAATAGTATTAGTTTAGCTCATGGAGCAGACTCGATGGGCCGAATGGCATACTTCTGCTCCTTTGTCTTGTGATCTTGTGATCTTGTGAATTGACGCAGGTATTATAGGCTTAATGACCACTTCTGTGATGTGTCAATATGATTCTGTATGATACAAATCAAACATATTCCAGCAGGAAACTAGGAAAGTCTTAGCAGCAGTGGGGAGGAGACAACACCATTTAAAAGTTGTTTTGCAGGTAAGGAATTGTTTTAAAAAAATGTAGCTGTTAAAGTTAGAGCTAGAATCAAATGAAAGGGAGGCAGGCTCTCGCAGAGTGGCTCTGCCGTGTTTGAGATCAAAATGCTGAGGCTTTGGCTGTGAGCAGAGGTAAGAGTAAAGGTAAACACAGGTAAGGTCTTTCAACTTTAATCTTCACACTTGGTGAGACACGATGGCAGTTAGGGCAGTGGTGTGCTCATCCTGCAGGATGTGGGAGATCAGGGACTACACCTGTGGGAAGTGTGTCTAGCTGCAGCTCCTGGCTGACCACGTTAAGGACCTGGATTTGGAACTGGATGCACTTAAGATCATCCAGGATGCTGAGAGCAGCATAGGCAAGAGTTGTAGTGAGGTGGTCACACCTAAGGTGCAAGCTGCAGTTAGTTAAGTGACCACCAGGAAAGGTAGAGGGAGTAGACACACAGTGCAGGATTCCCCTGTGGCTATTCCCCTCGAAAACATATATACTGGTCTGGATACTGTTCAGGGGGGATGAGCGTTCAGGAGAAAGCAACAGCAGTAGCCAGATCTGTGGCACCAGGGCTGACTCTGAGGCTCAGCAGGGAAGGGTGAAGGCAGACAGGACTATAGTATTGGTATTGGTTTATTATTGTCACTTGTACCGAGACAGACAAGAGGTTTTGTAGCTGCAAAAGGGATTGCAGGATGGTGTGTTGCCTCCCTAGTGCCAGAGTTGAGGATGTCTCTGAGCGGTTGCAAAACATTCTCAAGGGGGAGGGTGAGCAGCCAGAAGTCATTGTGCACATTGTCACAATTAACATAGGTAGAAAAAAGGATGAGGTCCTCTGGAGTGAAAATAGGAAGTTGGGAAAGAGGCTAAAAGGCAGGACCTTGAGGGTAGTAATTTCTGGATTACTCTCAGGACCATGTGTTAGTGAGGGTAAGAATAGGAGGATATGGTAGATGAATGCATGGCTGAAGAGTTGGTGAAGGGGGCAGGGATTTAGATTTTTGGACCAATGGGACCTCTTCTGGCACAAAGATGCCCTGTACATGAGGGACAGGTTGCACCTGAACTGGAGGGGGACCAGTATCCTGGCGGGCAGATTTGCTGGTGCTACTAGGGAGGCTTTAAACTGGATTGGCAGGGGGATGGATCCAAGATAGCTGTGAAGCAGATGGGAGGCTGGAAGTTGATACAGAACTGAATGAGAACCAGAGCACCACATCAGAAAGTGGAGGGACTGAGGGGAAGGTAGATGTCATGATCAGTAAGTCTGTAATTCTGTTTATTTTAATGCAAGGAGTACTAAGGGTCAGGGAGATGAACTTAGAGCATGGATCAATACATGGAACGATAATGTTGTGGGCATTACAGAGACCTGGTTGAGAAAGGGACAGGAATGGTTGCTTAATGTTCCAGGGTTTCGATGTTTTAGAAAAGGTAGAGAGAAAAGTAAACGAGGGCAAGGAGTCGCATTACTAATCAGGGACAATATCACAGCTGCACTCAGAGAGGACACAATGGGGGGCTCATCTACTGAATCTATATGGTAGAACTCAAAAATAAGAAAGGTGCAATCACTCTGATGGGATTGTCCTATAGACCCCCCAGTAGCCACCGGGATATTGAGGAACAGATATGCAGGCAGATAAGGGAAAGGTGCAAAAACAACATGGTTGTTGTAGTGGGTGACTTCAACTTCCCCAGTATAGACTGGGACCTCCTTAGGGCAAGAGTATTAGAAGGGGTATAATTTGTTAGCTTCATCCAAGAGAGTTTCCTAAAATGGTATGTGGATAGTCCAATTAGAGGAGGGGCCATTTTGGACCTGGTGTTGGGAAATGAGCCTGGCCAGGTGATTGACCTTTCAGTAGGGGAACATTTAGGAACAGTGATTACAACTCCTTAAGTTTTAAGATAGCTATGAATAAGGATAAATACAGATCTTGTGGGAAAGTGTTAAAATAGGGGAGGGCCAATTATGAGAGTATTAGGCAGGAGCTAGGGAGAGTTAACTGGGAATAGTTGTTTTGGGGCAAGTCCACATCTGACATGTGAAGGTTGTTTAAAGATCAACTGCACAGAGTATAGGACTGGTATGTTCCAGTACGAAGGAAGGACGCGGCTGGCAAGATAGGGGAACCTTCGATGACAAAGAGAGGATGTGAAATTGGGCAAGAAGTAAATGGAAACATATGTCAGCTTTAGGAAGCTAAAATCGAACAGGGCTCTTGAGGTATATAAAGAAGCCAGAAAAGAACTCAAGAAGGGAATCAGGGGAGCTGTAACCAGGAAGGCTACACACTGAGTGCAAGAAGATGGGATTTTCTGTGACACATATTTTCTATGATTCTGCTTGTGAGAAAAATATGTGAATAAAAGAAGATAACTCTCTTTTTAACATACGTCTTTAACTCTATTGTACTCTTCTCTGTCTCACTGCAACATGTATCTGTGCTCCTCTGAATTTTCCTTTTAAACTCCAAAGAATCATTCCACTTAAATCTCATTCTCTTTTTATCCTCAATATACTGGAATTACCCAATCCCTTGCTCCAAAGCTGGAAAACTTCTTTCCTCCCTAACCTTTCTTTTATTCAATGACCTTCAATCTAACTATTAATTCCTATATCACTTTACCATTATTTTTGCCTTTTTCAACTTTAACAGTGTATTGTCTCATAGATCAAGATATGTATCTCATGCTTACTGATACTTTCCCCTTAATTATTAATTCATTTTAAAAATACTTTTACTGAACTCCTTCTTTCCCTACTGGCTTACTCTGTTTGTTTTAGAAATTGGGCATAAATTTAGAAAACAATGGGTAGTTAATGGATAGTGTTGTGACTAAACTGAGCCATAGGGAAGCTGTAACTGGGAGATATAGAAGTCTTTATTCAGACAACAGATCATCTGGAGAGAGAGTCTAAGAGAATCTCACTCTCCTGACACAATGTTTTTAATAGAACCATAGAACAATACAGCACAATACAGGCCCTTCAGCCCACCATGATGTGCTGCCCCTCAAACCACACCGAAGACTATCTAACCCCTTCCTCCCACATATCCCTCTATCTTAAATTCCTCCATAAGCTTATCTAACAATCTCTTGAACTTGACCAACGTATCAGCCTCCAGCACCACCCCAGGCAGCGCATTCCATGCACCAACCACTCTCTGGGTGAAAAACCTCCCTCTGACATCTCCCTTGAACTTCCCACCCATTAACTTAAAGCCATGCCCTCTTGTTTCCAGCATTGGTGCCCTGGGAAGGAGGCACCGGCTGTCCACTCTATCTATTCCTCTTAATATCTTGTATACCTCTATCATGTCTCCCCTCAGCCTCCTTCTCTCCAATGAGTAAAGCCCTAGCTCCTTTAGTCTTGCCTCATAATCCATACTCTCTAATCCAGGCAGTATCCTGGTAAATCTCCTCTGCACCCTTTCCAATGCCTCCACATCCTTCCTAGAATGAGGTGACCGGAACTGGACACAGTACTCTAAATGTGGCCTAACCAGAGTTGTGTAAAGCTGCATCATAACTTCACAGCTCTTAAACTCGATCCCACGACTTATGAAAGCTAACATCCCATAAGCTTTTTTAACTACCCTATCTACCTGTGAGGCGACTTCCAGTGATCTGTGGATATGAACCCCCAGATCCCTCTGCTCCTCTGCACTGCCCAGAACCCTGCCATTTACCTTGTATTCCGCCTTGGAGTTTGTCCTGCCAAAGTGTACTACCTCAAATTTCTCCAGATTGAACTCCATCTGCCACTTCTCAGCCCAGCTCTGCATCCTATCAATATCCCTCTGCAATCTTCGACAGCCCTCCACGCTATCCACAACACCACCGATCTTTGTTCATCTGCAAACTTGCTAACCCACCCTTCCACCCCCTCATCTAAGTCATTAATAAATATCACAAAAAATAGAGGTCCCAGAACCGATCCCTGTGGGACACCACTAGACACAGCTCTTCAATCTGAATGCACTCCCTCCACCACAACCCTCTGGTTTCTTCAGGCAAGCCAATTCTGAATCCACACTGCCAAGCCTCCCTGGATCCCTTGGTCTCTGACCTTCTGAAGAAGCCTACCATGCGGAACCTTATCAAACGCCTTACTAAGATCCATGTAGACCACATCCACTGCACTACCCTCATCAACCTTCCTGGTCACCTCCTCAAAGAACCCTATCAGGCTTGTGAGGCAAGATCTTCCCTTCACAAAGCCATGCTGGCTGTCCCTAATCAGTCCATGATTCTCTAAATGCTTATAGATCCTATCTCTTAGAATCCTTTCTAACAGCTTACCCACCACAGATGTAAGGCTCACTGGTCTGTAATTCCCTGGACTATCCCTACTACCTTTTTTGAATAAGGGGACAACATTTGCCACCCTCCAATCCTCCGGTACCATCCCCGTGGACAACGAGGACTCAAAGATCCTAACCAACGGTTCAGCAATCTCCTCCCTCACCTCAGGAAGCAGTCTGGGGAATATTCCGTCAGGCCCAGAGGACTTATCTGTCCTAATATTTTCTAACAACTCCAACACATCCTCTCTCTTGATATCTACATAGTCTAGAACATTACACTCACTTACATTGTTCTCAGCATCGTCAAGACCCCTCTCTTTGGTGAATACTGAAGAGAAGTATTCATTGAGAACCTCACCCACTTCCACAGCTTCCAGGCACATCCTCCCACCTTTATCTTTAATTGGACCTACCTTTACTCTAGCCATCCTTCTGCTCTTCACATACGAGAAAAAAGCCTTGGGATTCTCCTTAACCCTACTCGCCAAAGCCTTTTCATGTCCTCTTCTCACTCTCCTCAGCCCTTTCTTAAGTTCCTTCCTTGCTACTCTATATTCCTCATGAGCCCTATCTAATCCTTGCTGCTTACACCTTATGTATGCTGCCTTCTTCTTCCTAACTAGTTGTTCCACCTCTCTCGTCACCCACGGTTCCTTCACCCTGCCATTCCTTCTCTGCCTCACTGGGACGAATTTATCCTTAACATCCTACAAAAGATCCCTGAACATCGACCACATCTCCATAGTACATTTCCCTTCAAAAATGTCATCCCAATTTACACTCCCAAGTTCTCGCCTTATAGCCTCATAATTCGCCTTTCCTCAATTAAATACCTTCCCGTCCTCTTTGCTCCTATCCATGACAATTCTAAAGGTTATGGAGCAACGCTCACTGTCCCCCAAATGCTCACCCACCAATAGATCTGTCACCTGTCCCAGTTCATTACCTAAAACTCGATCTAATACGGCATTTCCTCTAGTCGGCCTGTCAACATACTGTGTCAGGAATCCATCCTGGACACACTTAATAAACTCCGCCCCGTCTAAACCTTTGGCACTAAGTAGGTGCCAATCAATATTTGGAAAGTTGAAGTCTCCCATTATAATAACCCTATACTGTTTAAACACAAAGATAGCAATAAACGACTAACTACAGTTTCAATGGCTATAATCACCTACTTAACTTTTAACATTTTGAATATAGTCAGGTAAATTTGCAGAATATGTATTTACAATGGTAGCACATCCCAGCTAGCAGAACCCCTTTGAATATTCAATACTGGTGTCTGCTCCAAAAGCTTCCGAGCACAAACTCCAGACACCCAAGATATCCCCTTTTTGTTACAGTGTGGAGGGATGGATCCATGAACATACAAGTAGCCAGAATATTAAGTGACAAAACAGAACTGTCCTGAACTGTGCAGTCCTGAAGTGGCAGGGATAGACCTTTAACAATGAGTTAATATAGGAGATAGCCACTTAATGCCTTCCCTGATCACACCCTGAAGTTTTCAATGAGCACCAATTAACATGGACATTCATCTATTGTCTTCCCCTGCATAGTTCCAATGGTACAGTATCAGAATGTCCCAACCCAATGATTGGTTTCAATGACCCCAAAGCATCAGTTAAAATCAAATTGTGAACAGATTTTATTTCCTGAAGACCAGTTCTCATTTTAATTAAGATCTGCTATCTATAATTTCATAACTCTAGAATAATCCCTAATAGATAGAAAATTATTTAAAAGACCAAGTTTGGAAGAATAACATGATCACATAATTTAGTTCATACTAAGCAAATGGGTCAGACCTAAATGTACTTTGGTTTTAATCAGATAAAACACCTGGTGGATTCTGGAGTTAAGTGACATCAAACAAATAAATTAAGAAGACAATTGAAAAGTTAGTCACTTTGCACTCAGAGGCAATGTTCTGTAAACTCCAGAATAACTAACTTCATAGTGATGCAGCATGTAGTGTTGGTGCCTCACAGCTCCAGCAACCCAGGTTCAATCCAGACCTTTGGTGCTTTTTGTGCAGAATTTGCACATTCTCCCTTTGATTGTGTAGCTTTCCTCCATTTCCTCACACGTCTCAAAGTCATGATTTTGGTAGTGTAGCGACTCACCGTCCGGTCAGGTGAACCGGCTCGGCAGTCGGGTCGCGCGGCGTCAGAGCGATGAGGCCCAAGATGGCGGCAGGCCTCATCTTCCCCGAGTGACGGGGAGAACCCGTGCGCGGGAAAGACTTGGTAACGTAGTACTTACGTCATTGCCGGTTGCATTGGGCGGGAACAGTCTCCCTTAAAAGGCCCGCGCAAGGCGGGAAAATAAACCAGTTCTTGTTTGACAATCCTTCGACTAGCGTCTGTATTATTTCGTGGTAGCAACCGTTACAGTAGGTTAATTGTCTACTGTACATTGCCCAAGTGCTGGTGGGTCATAGGAGAATCAGGATGCAATTGATGGTCATGTGAAAGAGAATGGGTATTGAAATGTGGAGGGATGGGATTGTTTTGATAACCAGTATAGACCTGATGGTCAGAATGGGCTCCTTCTGTATCATACGAAAGTATAAATATGACATAATATTTATGGTCCTTAACACAATATAAAAACTTAGGACCCACAACATTAAATTCAGCATTTTGTTATTTCTATTACTATGTGAATCTTACAATAAAGAAGTTAAAGTAAAGCACAGCTAGGAAGAAGACCAATTGACTCATTGAACCTGCACTGGATCTTTCCAGCAATCGGATTAATCTCATTCTCCTGCTCATTTTCCACAACACCAATTTTTGTTCTCCTTCAACAGGGCTACTATTGAAAATATATCCACTGCTCTATCAGGCAGCCTGTTCTGATAGAGCAGTTGAGTCATATGGGATAGGGGTATGAGGGAAAGAGAATGAATGCCTATGTAAACAATCACATCAAAAAGGCCAGGGCTATTTGCTTACATGGAGATTAACATCTCCTCCTCAATGACAATCAACACAGGCACACCTCAAAGATGTGTGCTTAGCCCACTGCTTTACCCTCTCCACACTTGTGACTGTATGGCTAGGCACAGCTCAAACACCATCATGACACCACTGTTGCTGGCAGGATCTCAGATGGTGATGAGGAGGCGTACAGGAGTAAGATAGGTCGGCTGGTTGAGTGGTGTTGCAGCAACAACCTCGTATTCAACATCAGCAAGACCAAGGAATTGATTGTGGACTTCAGGAAGGGGAAGTTGGGAGAACACACACCAGTCCACATTGAGGGGTCAGCAGTGGAAAAAGTGAGCAGTTTCAAGTTCCTGGGCATCAACATCTCAGAGGATTTATCTTGGGCCCAACACATAGATGCAATCACAAAGAAGGCATGCCAGCAGCTCTACTTCATTAGGAATCTGAGGAGATTTGGTATGTCACCAAAGACTTTTGCAAATTTCTATAGATGTCTGGTGGAGAACATTCTGACTGCATCACTACCTGGTATGGAGGCTCCAATGCACAAGATTGAAAGAAGCTACAGAGGGCTGTAGACTCAGCCAGCTCCATCACAGAAACAACCCTCCCTGCCATCGAGGACATCTTCAAGAGGCGGTGCCTCAAGAAGGTGGCATCCATCATTAAGGACCCTCACCATCCGGGACATGCCCTCTTCATGTTACTACCATCAGGGAGGAGGTGCAGGAGCCTGAAGACCCCCACTCAATATTTTACGAACAGGTTCTTCCGCTCCACCATCAGTTGTTCATGACCTGAAGGAGGGTGTTTAAAATAAAGAAGCATTATAAAAGTTTACAGGAGAAACATAAGCAGTTTAGCTGAAAGGCTTCATACAAGCCAAGTACACCCCCAGTTCCCACCCACCCCAATTTAATTAGTACAAGTGTGATGTAACACATTTTGAGAAAACATAAATAAGCAGTAGGAATGTGCACTCAATAAGAAGACAGAGAAAAGTATGAATAAAGAGGCCCTCAGAACATCAGTTGCATCATTCCATGGAATTGCATGTGGATGAAATCTTTAAAAATTGAGAAAACCAATTTTGTAGATGCTAAAAATCTGACATAAAAGAGTAAGTGCGGAAATACACAGCATGTCGGAGAACAAGTTTGGAGAGAGAAACAGAGTTGAAGACTTTTCTAGTGAAAGCCTATGGAACTGAAATGTTAATTCTGTTCTGACACCACAGATATTTCCTGACCTGCTGACTATTTCCAGCATTTTTAAAAAATTAACTTTTTAATTTAATGCTCTAATATCAGCAGTTGCCCAATCCCCCGTAACCAGAGAGGCTTGAAAATTTGTAATCAGAGCCTTTACAATATTCTCCTTTCTGTTAAAAGCCTGGGATCCTCTACACATTTTGTGGAAGCATGTTTACTCCAAACTCTTGAATTTCCTCCTTGGATGCCTCCCATTGCTTCAAGACTAATTCACCTGCAAGTAGTTATTTCCAGTCTTTCCTTGCTCAGTCAATTCAAAGTTGAATAAAATTGTCTTTTATCCAATTTAGAACCTTTACACTGATTATTTTGTAATTTTAGAAACATAGAAAAGCTACAGCACAATTCAGGCCCTTCGGCCCACAAAGCTGTGCCGAACATCTCCCTACCTTAGAAATTACTAGGCTTACCCATAGCCCTCTACTTTTCTCAGCTCCATGTACCTATCCAAAAGTCTCTTAAAAGACCCTATCGTATCCACTTCCACCACCGTTGTCGGCAGCTCATTCCACACACTCACCACTCTCTGAGTAAAAAACTTACCCCTGACATCTTCTCTATACCTACTCCCCAGCACCTTAAACCTATGTCCTCTTGTGGCCACCATTTTGGCCCTGGGGAAAAGCCTCTGACTATCCACCTGATCAATGCCTCTCATCATCTTATACACCTCTATCAGGTCCCCCCTCATCCCCCGTCGCTCCAAGGAGAAAAGGCCGAGTTCCCTCAACCTGCTTTCATAAGGTTTCATAAATTTTCCACAACAATTCTAAATCTAACTGAATAACAACCATTACCACAAAAATACTGACTAAAAACATGTTCTCCCAAATGCAATTTAAGAATTCTGTGCCATCTTTACCTTTTACACCAACCTTTATCCCAGTGTACATCAGGTAATTGAAGTCTCCGACTCTTGCTGACCTTAGTGCTTTTTGAGATGTGATTACAAACCTGCTTTTCTGCCTCCAAGAGACAGTATGGAGGTGTATAGCGCAGTGAGATTGCCCCTTTTTTGTTCTTTAACTCAACCAATATAGCCTAATTTGATGATCTTTCTATCATCCCTTCTCAACTTCACAGAGCTGTGATTATTTAACCAATATTGCCACAAACATTGCCTCCCCTCCCTTCCCATTCTCCACCTTTGTATCCCCCTCTTTACTTTGGCTGAAAACCCTAAATCAGAAACAGTAAGCTTGTACTTCTTTAAGTTAATAACTATAAAATCACACTTCCATATGTATATCTGCACTCAATTCATTTGCCTCATTTACTATGTTCCTTGCATTGAGCTATATGCCATTAAGCACGGCCAGACTCCTATTTTTGTTCACTTTCTTACTTTTGTTTTCTCTGCCTTTTATTCTCCCTCATTATTTTGTTTTGCCTTCTAGTTCTAGAAGGCATAGAAAGCAAAACACAGAGCTTTTCTCTCGTCTTTGCCTCGCTACCTATTTCACTCACAGGTTGGTTTAAACCCACCCCAATAAAAGTAGCAAACAGCACCACCTGCAGGCTCCCATCAAAACTGCACATTATCCTGACCGGGAATTGCATCACTATTCCTTCTTCATTGCTAAGTCTAAACCCTACAGTTCCCTACCCAACAGTATTGTGGGAATACTTTCACCAGAAGGACTGCAGTTGATTAAGGCTGATGCAGGCTGATTACTGCTTTCTGATAGGCATTGAGGGATAGGCAATAAATGTTAGCCTTGCTGGGAACATACAGATCCAGAAAAATGAAATAAAAGACGATGGATATTTGATAGAGGTAAAGATCTTTGAATAATAACGATGGAAATATGTCTGTATTTGCTAACATTAAATGTATGCGAGAATGAGGGTCGTCAGTTGAACTCTGCTCTGCATTTTCAGTTCCAAGATGAGTAATAACCAGCAATTGACTAATGATTGCTAGAGCTAAGTGAACATGTAAAAGATGAGTTTCTCCACTGCAATGTGCAAATTTAATGCCATCCTTGTGATTTTTGTTTCATATGCCTTATAAATGGGAGTAAAATCTTGGAAAGCAAGGAAGGTTTCCTGCAATATAATGGATGAGACATAACCAGCGGCATAATTATATGGATAGGTTCATGAAGTATGCAGAAATCCCGCTGGCTTTGGCTCACAAGGTGATATTTGCTCCCTTTCAACTCACTGGGTTTACTGGAAAATTTGTTATAATGTGTAACATCTCAAAAAGTAATTAAACCTGTGTTGGGATATTAATAGGAATAGCAACCCAGTAGCGCAGCTAGTAGAGCTGCTGCCTCGCAGTGACAGAGATGTGGGTTCAAGCCTGACCTTGGGTACCGTTCTTGCAGAATTTTCTCATTCTCTCTGTGACCATGAGTTTCTTCCGGTTACTCCAGTTTCCTTCCACATCCCAAAGACATGTAGATTAGTAGGTTAATTGGAAACAGTAAATTGCCACTAGTGTGTAGGCGAGTGGTGAAATCTTGGTTGGGGGGGGGGTGTAGTTGATAAGAATGTGAGGAAAATAGATTTGTGTAGGATTAGAGTGAATGGGTGGTTTATGAGGACTCGGTGGGCTGAAGGGCCTATCTCTGCATTTTTTTAAACATTTTTATTCTGTAAACAAATGCATGTTCTGTAAGCATAAATTTAACAATTAGAAAGACAAACCCATTCAGAAATATGCTGTCCCTGACTCTGACTCTAATATCCAATAATCTGGAAGAGCTAACCGTCCAGAGTATGCTGGATTATCAGAGTTTTACTATAATTAGTTAAACTGAAAAGAATTTTGTTGGAAGCATTTCTTTAAGATTCTCCTTAGCAAGGCTCAGGCAAAGAATGGAAATGAAAATAACAAATTTGCTTTAACACTTGCAACATGAAGGTATGGAGAATTCTTACACAGTACTCAGAGTCACAAAAAGAAAATAAGATTTTAGCACATTTGAACACACAATTCATATCTTGTGTGTTAATATAGAGATATATGTTTCCAGAAAAGCAATATTTGATTCACTTTAATATACATTGTGTTTGCTTTGCCATGGAAAGAGACTCAGCAATTTAATAAATGCAATTGCTTTGCTAAATAATTTTTTTTATTAAATATTAGGAACAATATAGATGCACACTGTTATGATGTATATTTTTATGGATGAAGATTTGCAAACAGGAGAAACCAAAGCATTTTATTGCAAAGCTCCCCGGCTCAAGGCAGCAATAAAGGAAATTAATACTGATGACTGCCCATTACCTCGTTTGTTTGTTACACATCCAAAAGCTTTGAAGAACTAAAAGGTCAAGGGATGGCTTATATTTGAGGCAATAAAATTGAATTTCAAACATACCCAAATATATTGATTTCTTTACACATCTGAAAATTGTACCCAATGACTTCCCTTCTCCCACTGCATCTTTACATTTGATGTCCCCCAAAGATCTACCCTCAGTCCCATTCTATTTCTCACCTACAAGCTGCTTCTCAGTGACATTATTCAAAAATGTAACAGCACATTCATGTTTACTATGTCATCTAATTTGTCATCTAATCATCTTTTGATACCCAACCCCGTTAACTCTAAACTTTAGATTCCTTATCCAATATCAAGTACCACATGGACAGAAATTTCGTTCAACTAAATATTGGAACACCAAACCCATTGTCTTCTGTCCCTGTCACAAAGATTGTTCCCAAGCCCCATACTTCATCCTGGTATGGGCCAAACACAGGCAAATGGGACTAGCTTAGATGGGTATCTTGGTAGGTATGGACCAGTTGGGCCAAAGGGCCTGCTTCCATTCTGTATGACTCTAAGTGTAAGAGTTATTTTTTTCCAAATCTTTGTCAAAAGTATTGAATGTTTTAAAATAATATACATGCTTGGGCCCAGGAACAACCATGGTACAACATAAAAGGTCCTGTATCATGCAAAGTTAAAATGCCAACAGGGTCTGGACTGCGTCTTTGTTTGAGCCCTGCATGTTTAGTAACTGGTAATAGTTCCAGCTGGGTTGATGTGCAAAACTGTATCTCTCCTTACACCTCAGAATCCCTGCAATCTAAGCAAATTTACCTACTCATGCATTATCCCTTCAGCTGTTTATCAATTACAGCTCGGCGTTAAACACCATCATCCCCTCAGTATTAATCCAACAAGCTTCAAAACCTGGACCTCTGTACCTCCCTCTGCAAACTTTCTTATCGGGAGACCATAGACAGTGCAAATCACTGACAATCAACACAGGTGCACCTCAAGGATGTGTGCTTACCCCACTGCTCTACTCTCTCAACACTCATGACTGTGTGGCTAGGCACAAGTCAAACACCATCTATAAATTTGCTGATGACACCACTGTTGTTGGCAGAATCTCAGATGGTGATGAGGAGGCATACAGGACTAAGATAGGTCAGCTGGTTGAGTGGTGTTGCAACAACAACCTCACACTTAACATCTATGAGACCAAGGAATTGATTGTGGACTTTAGGAAGGGGAAGTCGGGAGAATACACACCAGTCTTCATTAAGGGGTCAGTGGTGGAAAGTGTGAACAGCTTCAAGCTCCTGGGCGTCAACATCTCAGAGGATCTATCTTGGGCCCAACACATAGATGCAATCACAAAGAAGGCAAAGAAGGCTCTATTTCATTAGGAGTCTGGGGAGATTTGCAAATTTCTATAGATGTACAGTGGAGAGCATTCTGACTGGTTGCATCACCACCTGGTATGGAGCCTCCAATGTTCAGGATTGAAAGAGGCTGCAGAGGATTGTAGACTCCACCAGCTCCATCACGGGCACAACCCTCCCTGCCATTGGGGACATCTTGAAGAGGCGGTACCTCAAGAAGGCAGCATCCATCATTAACATGGGACACCTGGGACATGCCCTCTTCAAGCCATCGGGGACATCTTGAAGAGGCGGTACCTCAAGAACGCAGCATCCATCATTAACATGGGCCACCTGGGACATGCCCTCTTCAAGCTACTACCATCGGGGAAGGAAGTACAGGAGCCTGAAGACCCACACTCAACAATTTAGAAACAGCTTCTTCCCCTCTGCCATCAGATTTCTGAACGGTTCATGAACTCATAAACACTACCTCATTATTCCTCTTTTGCACTATTTATTTATTTTTGTAATTTACTGTTAATTTTTACTTCTTGCAGTGTACTGCAGCCACAAAACAACAAATTTTACGATATAGGTCAGTGATAATAAACCTGATTCTGATTGTCATTCAACTCAAAGAGATGAACTCCCTTCTTGACAGAGTACTTCTGCTGCAGATTACAACATGGAGCAGATATCAGCCATGGCCTGGAATAACCTGTGGTCTAAGTTGTTCAGGTTGACAGCGACTTTAACCTCTGCAGATATGACATTCCAAGCATTGTTGCGTATGTGGGAGCTCTGCTTGCAAAAGCTGGCAGATCTCTACAACCATTGACTTAAAAAATCTCTTTCTCTGTATACCAGTAACACTCTCCAGAATACTGGAAGAAAGGTGAGGATAACACTTCACCCCCTTTTACTCTGGCCTCCTCAGTGAAGGCAGACTTGCCTTTGATGTCTCTTCTTTTGTGATTTGTTATGCCAGAAGCCCAGTTGGACCAATACTGAAGCTTATCTCAATGGTTTGCATATCTCAAAAATGCTCAGAACACTCCCAAAATGGAGCAGCTCCAAACTTCTGCCTAACTGATTCTAATGAGCTCTTCTCCAACTGACTTTTCCACACCTGCAAGTAATTGTTGAACTCCTTAAAGAGTGAGGTGAGGGGTGGGGAGGTGGAGGGAAGGTGGCTGTTCTAACTGTTCAGACTTGACTTTCTCCATATAGTTCACACATGTGTTGATTGCATGTGTAAAGCAACTACCTGCTTTTAGATGTGCGAGTGTGGCATGCATTTAAAAATGAAATCAGATGCTTCTGTGCAAGAGGTGGAGCATTAGCTACCAATTGTGATCAGGGTTCAAGATTGTAATCATTCGGCCCCATTGCATTACTTCATGCATTTAAAAATGAAATCAGATGCTTCTGTGCAAGAGGTGGAGCATTAGCTACCAATTGTGATCAGGGTTCAAGATTGTAATCATTCGGCCCCATTGCATTACTTCATTGATTACTTCATTGACTCTTCCATCCAAAATGTACAAGTTATCTTTGGAAAAAATAGCACTGGAAAATAGTCTACAAACAAAAATATTCATCAAAGAACACATTGTTCAACTTGTTCTTCCTGTTTAACAAGGCATGTTGTTTGAAAATGAAGCTTTAATGTCACTATGCAGTCTATTATGGTCCCAGAAGCATCCAGTAGCAAAAAGCAGTCAGACACATTTTCACCTGCCTTCCCCAATGTCTTTTGCCTCCAAAGATCCCATTAGTTGGCTGTAGGTACAACCTTCCTTTAACCTTTTCTTGAATTCAGATATAAGAGGCCATCTGAGGAATAATGAGATGTTACAAGTGCTTGGGACAATGACCAATGGATATCAGTATACATCCCCAGAGTTAATGAACTTAGCACTAGTATCATGCTTGATGCTTCTCATTATCAATGGTAACTTTAGTTTTCTGGCTGTCTATTGGCCAGTTTTCGGGTTGTTGGGGGAGGGGCGTGGGGCTGTTTCTAGGTTTTTTTCTTCTGGGCTAAACTACAAATTTTCCTAAAATGTCGTCATATCCGTTTCCTCTTTGAACTTTTTTACTTCTTCCTGTTGGTAAGATCCATATATACCACGATTAACCCTTTACGTACCATATGTTTTTTAATCTGTTAAAATGGATAAGACTATTAATTTTATTTCATGGAATGTTAACAGCTTAAACAATTTGCTTAAGCGCAAGAAGATCTTTAAAGTTTTTCATAGATTAAATGCTCAGATCATTTTTGTTCAGGAGACTCACACCAGGAAGAAAGATAATCAACATTTTTTTAGATTTTGGAGGGGTCAACAGTTCCATTCAAATTCACAAGCAAAGGTGAAAGGAGTTGCTATTTTTATAGACTCCTCAATTTCGTTTGTTCATCATGAGACAATATTAGACCCAAATGGTAGATATTTATTAATTACTGATCTACTTCATAATAAAAAAGTTGTTATGGTTAATGTTTATGCACCCAATGTAGATAACCCTGAATTTTTTAAACACTTGTTTGCATTATTTCCTAATTTAATTGAATACACTGTGATTATGGGTGGAGATTTTAACTGCTGTCTGAACCCTTCAATGGATAGATGTGTGTCAAATCCCACACTTCCAAACAAATCGGCTGTCTTTATTAATTCCTTTTTAGTTGAATCCAGAATCTTAGATGTTTGGAGATTTCTACACCCAGTTGATAAAGAATTTTCATTCTTTTCTCATGTCTACCATAATTACTCGAGGATTGATTTTTTTTATTGATGCTAGATTATCTCCCCTTACTACGGACCGCAAATACGATGCAATTGCCATTTCTGATCATGCACCATTGAGATTATCAATTAAATTACCAGATATATCCTCTGATGTCAGACAATGGCGATTTAACCCTTCGCTATTACAAGACTTAGATTTTGTCCAATTTATTAAAGAACACATTTCATTTTTCTTTTTAACTGATTTTACTGAAGAAATCTCCAGTGGGATAATATGGGATACGTTTAAAGCATACATCCGTGGTCAAATTATTTCATATTCCGCTGGATTGAAAAAATGAACTAATAATGAAATACGTACATTAGCTGACAAGATTAAAGAAAAAGATATTCTGTTACTCCTAATCTGGAGCTTTTTGAAAAGAGAACAGAACTGCAACTACAACATAGTTTATTATTAACATCTTCAATTAAAAATCTACTACTAAAAAACAAAAGTCAATTTTATATACATGGTGACAAATCTGGTAAATTATTGGCCAACCAATTGAAAGCTACCATATCTAAATGTCAGATTAATAAAATTCGTAAACCGGATGGTACCTACACGATAGATCAAGTTCAAATTAACAAATCCTTTCAAGAATTTTATTCTTCTTTATACCAATCAGAATCCCCTAAGGATCCTACTTTAATACATGAATTTTTAAGAGATTTGAAGATTCCTCAGTTATCTTTAAATGAACGCTCTATATTAGATGCTCCCATTTCGGAGGAAGAAATAAAGAAAGTAATATTTTCAATGAATTCGGGTAAAGCACCCGGCCCTGACGGATACACGGTTGAATTTTTTAAATCCTTTTCTGATAATCTTGTTCCCTGGTTAGCCAAAATTTTTAAAGATGCCCTATCAGTGGGTAGACTACCACAATCTTTCTATGAAGCAACTATTACTTTCATTCTTAAAAAGGATAAAGATCCCACTGATTGTGCATCTTATAGACCTATTTCTTTATTAAGTGTAGATTCCAAAATATTTTCCAAAATATTGGCCTTTAGATTGGAAGAGGTTCTTCCACAAATTATCTCTGAAGACCAGACAGGATTTATTCAGAATCGTTATCTACATTTTAACATTAGGAGATTAATGAATATTATATATACCCCTTCATCCCAAATTCCAGAATGTGTTGTTTCACTAGATGCTGAAAAGGTGCTTGACAGAGTTGAATGGGAATATCTATTCAGTACACTTCAAAAATTCAATGTTAGTTCTAAATTTATATCTGCGATTAAAATGATTTATTATGCACCTATGGCTTCAATACTTACTAATAATCAAAGATCTCCTTTGTTTAGGCTTTTTCGAGGTACTAGACAAGGCTGCCCGTTAAGCCCTTTATTATTTGATATTGCTTTAGAACCTTTGGCTATTGCATTTCGGGATTCTTCAAATATATGTGGTATTACTCGTGGACAGAAGATTCATAAGATATCTCTTTACGCAGATGACCTGTTACTTTATATTTCTAATCCGGGGGAATCTATCCCCGCAGTACTATCACTACTAGATCAGTTTAGTGTTTTTTTCTGGCTATAGATTAAATTTTAATAAGAGTGAACTTTTCCATTAAATATGCAAATTCCAATTTATAGCCAATTACCTTTTAGATTGGTAACTGACTATGTATTTAGGTGTTAAAATAACTAAGAGACATAAGGACTTATTTAAAGCTAATCTACTGCCTTTAATTGACCATGTTAAACAATTATTTACTAAATGGTCCCCACTGTCTCTATCATTGGTAGGCCGAATTAATGTGGTTAAGATGACTATTTTACCAAAATTTTTATATTTATTTCAAGCGATTCCAACTTTTGTTCTGAAATCTTTTTTTGACACTATTGATTCTAAAATTCTTTCATATATTTGGCAGAATAAAAACCCAAGGCTAAGTAAGAAATATTTACAAAAACTAAAAAAGGATGGTGGTATGGCCTTGCCTAACTTTAGATTATATTATTGGGCAATCAATATTAGATATTTAATTTTTTGGACAAAAGATTCAGATGTAATTCAATGCCCCAAATGGGTACACCTAGAATCCCAATCAGTACTTGAATTTTCATTAGTTTCTATTTTAGGAGCTCCACTCCCTTTTGCACTTACCAAATTAAGTAAACATATGATTAACCCAATTGTTAAACATACAATACGAATATGGTTTCAATTTTGTAAATTTTTTGGATTGAATAAATTTAATCTATCAAGTCCCATTCAATCTAATTTTTCTTTTATCCATCTAGAGTTGACTCAGTTTTTTCCATATGGAAAAGGAAGGGAATAGTATGTTTTCGTGATTTATTCATTGATAATTGTTTTTCATCTTTTGAACAATTGTCTAACAAATACAATTTGCCTAGATCACACTTTTTTCGATATTTGCAAATTAGAAATTTTTTAAAAGCTACTATACCCTCTTTTCCTACACCTTACAAAACTGAAATTACGGAAAAAATTTTTGGTTTTAATCCTTGTCAGAAGGGCTTGATAGCAATAATTTATGATTTAATTATGAAAATTCATTCAGAACCACTGGACAAAATTAAGAATGAATGGGAAAGTGAACTCCAGACATCTTTACCCACAGAGACTTGGAAGAAAATTCTTCATTTAGTTAATACATCTTCAATGTGTGCCAGGCATTCTTTGATACAGTTTAGGGTAGTTCACAGGACCCATATGTCAAAAGATAAGCTAGCTCGTTTTTATCAACATATAAATCCTATATGTGACAGATGTAAATCGAATGTGGCTTCTTTGACACATATGTTTTGGTCCTGTCCTCTTTTGGAAAAATATTGGAAAGATATTTTTAACATTATTTCAAATGTATTGAACATTGATTTACAACAACCTATCACTGCAATTTTTGGTTTACCAAGGATAGAATCTGGCCATCTATCTGCCTCCGCTAACCGTATGATTGCCTTTGTTACATTAATGGCCAAACGATCCATTTTGCTTAAATGGAAGGATCCAATACCCCCTACTACTTTTCAATGGTTATCTCAAACTATATCATGTTTAAACTTGGAAAAAATTAGGAGTGGTACTGTTGATCCTTCGCTTAAATTTGAGGAAGTTTGGAGTCCATTTATTCAATATTTTAACATGATATAGATCCCCTTATAATAACCTTTCAATTTAGAGGAACGGAGTTAATGACATAATATTGTTCTGTTTCTATTGAGAAATTTTAGTCCAGTTTTTTTTTGTTTTTTTTAAATTTTTTTTCTTTAGCTTAGTTTGGTTTGATATATTGTTTGTAATTTTTCTTATTGTTTTGGGTTTCTTCTTTTTTTTATATTTTATAATAAATCTTTTTCTTTTATATTATATTCATTCAATAACAGATCATTGGATCTACAGATTTTTTTATACTCTATTGTTCTTTATGATTATCCATGTCATGATTGTTCTCCTGATCTCTTTGTATTATATATATAAACATTGATATATTAATCTGTATTAATTTGAAAACTAATAAAAATATTGAAAAAGAAAGAAAGAATGGTAACTTAATTGGCTTTTTGACAGGGCAATTTGACATCTGTGCATTGTGAAATCCGATCTGCCTTCAAAAATGCCCTGCATTTTACTTTTGTGAAGATGCACCATATTTAAAGTGAAGAGAAATTTAAAAAAATGCTCACCAATTTAATATTAAAATGTAGTCATATACTGTATCTGCCTATTTGAAAAAGTTACTCATCCCAAGAATTTCTTCATTGCCTATTCTCAGATTAAAGCCACAAATGAAACAATATGAACTTTCTAAATAAAAAAGAGATTTCTACAGTTCTTAGTTGCTTTACACTTGCAATCAATGCATTGTCTGTGCCATGCATAGGGAAATATATCTTGTGTAACTTTAAAAGCTTTCAAACATACTACAAAGCAATTCATTCAGGTAGTATTTCAGGTTGCCTGATTTGCATTTGGTTTTACTAAATTCACATCTCATTTATCCAAATCTGATATAATTTGGACAGAAGACCTAGAGATGTATACGTATGTGCAAGGGTACTTCAGAATTTTAACTAGTTAGCATAAGCGATAACACTCATGCTCTTAATTCAAATAAATATATCTGATTCAGATTCAGCATTGGACCCGAGAGAGAAAAGCTGTGTAAATGAGCATTATCATTAATCGCAATGACGTTTTACTTGACAGGTTATCTATGTGTACAGAAATCCCAAGGATGTTGCAGTTTCTTATTATCATTTTCACATGTTTGCTAATTATCTAGAAACCCCAGAAAGTTTTGGAGCTTTTCTTCAGAGATTTCTGAAAGGCCAAGGTATGAAAGCACAAATTATACTTATGTTTTAATAATTTTCCACTGATTGCTAAGAACATACACTTGATATTAAGCCTGATAGGAGTGAAATTGGTGTATCCTTTTTAAATTTTAAAGTGTGGAATTTAAGGTCATTCCAGCTTATACAATGACATCTGTTTAAATACTTGTAATGGTAACTGCAGTGGTGCAGATTTAGGCACATTTATAGTCCTGCAAAGCATTTCTTAATAAACTTATGTTAGAATAATAAATGCTAAATTCATTGTGGAAGTGTTACTGAAGTACTTAAAATGCATATTACATTGATTTTATTATGTCAATTGTGCATGCCTTACATTTTACAGGTTAACAGTGTAGAAACAAAAACCTGATCAAATGAATATACTTATTCACAATTTTGCTGTATCTCTTTAGCAATTCAATCCCAGTAAATTAATGTAAACATCAACATTACCCTATTGCTTTAAAATGACAAATTATAGAACTCTGGAGTGTTGGAAGCTGTGGGGAGACCTGACTGAAGTTTATAAAATTATGAGAGGAATGGATAGGGTGGACAGTATACTTTACCCAGCGTATAAATGTCAAATACCAGATGTCATAGATTTAAGATGACAGGAGGAAAATTTGAAGGAGATGTGCAGGGCAAGTTTTTTTTTACACAGAGGGTGAAAGATGCCTGGAACACACTGCCAAGGGTGCTGGGGAAGCAGCTACGATAATGGCATTTAAGAGGTTTTTAGGTAGGCACATACAGGAAATGGAGGTATATGGATCATGTGTCGGTGGCAGAAATTAGTTTAATTTGGCATCATGTTTGGCACAGATATTGTGGGTCAAAGGGCCTGTTTCTGTGCTGTACTGTTCTATGTTCATTTTAACTCCTTAATGTTCAAATGCTGAAGGTAAATGATATACAATGTGCTCCATCATTTTATCTGTTTCGACAGTACCACCTATTTTATTGCAGTGGATTATGACAGCTGGTTTGACCACGTTAAAAACTGGTATAATCACAGAGAAGAATTTAAAATTACATTGATTTCTTCATATGACTGAAATATAAAGTCCATTGAAAGTTGTGTGTTTAAATGTTATTTCATTAGTACACAAGGTACTCAAACTAACATTGTATCTTTCCTTCAAAACTACTAATACTTTATTCTAGTTACTTATTATGTTTTGTTTTAAATCTTATTTCATTCTTGGGATCCCATGTGCACCAAAAGCAATCTTCTGCATTGCACATTACAAGACATGCAATGTATTGCTCCTGTCATTAATTCCTTGCCATCTTCATAAGAAACATTCAACGACTTTGTTAATAAAGTATTCCACAAAGAAGATTAATTAGTTACCAGTGTACCAGTTATTCTTTTAAAGGTTTTAGATCGCTAAGTCCTGTTAAATTTTCTCTAGTACACAATGGAATATTAATTATTACTGTTCTTGTACTCCAGGATCGGAAAATGGCTATAATAAAATTCTGCAAATTTCTTGGAAACTCCTTGGATGACAAAAGTGTTGACATAATCGTAGCGCGTTCCACCTTTAAGAACATGAAACTAAATCCCAAATCAAATTATGAAAATGCAGGATTTCCCGCATTTGACTCATCAGTTCCAGGATTTATGAGAAAAGGTACTTAAAAGTTGAAACTGAATTATTACAGTAAATCAGTAAAGAAATCAATATGTAGTTGTCAATTAAAAAAAAATTAGACTTTACTTTTATCAATGTCAATACTACAGAAAATTTTTGAGATGACCTGGTGCCGTAGTATAGCCACGATGGGAGAGGAAGCATTGATATGATCATCTGGGAAGTAGTTCCCATCTCCAGAAGCTGCATTGACACGTGCACAGGAAGAATTCACTTTCCTGTCTATTAACTTATTAATTATGTCTCTGTATATTGTGTGGTGTCCTAGGCACTTGAGGCCTGCACAGATATCTTCCCCTTATTTGGACATCTATTGTTAAGGTGACTTTGAAAGGTTTACCAATTATTATTTGTCTTCCAAATTCATGAAGCATATTGAAAGTGACTGTATAGGGAGCAGATTTAAGAGTCTGTGTGCTAACATCCCAGTACCATGCCCATACTTTCATGCAGCATATTAGCTCAATGATGTGCCAAGTATATATGCCTTGTGTATATATTTTAATGTTGTTAACTTCCCATTGCTTTGTGCATTAAATTACTTATTCCTCCCTGCTTACAAAACCAAATTCACAAAATGTAATTATGATATATCAAGAGGAACTGAGTTCTCCCAACTGAAGTTAAGCATAAACATCAATGGAACCTATTGAGTGGACTAGATGAACTTTGTTGAAGACACTTGAAACAATACCGAGATGGAGGTCAAAAATGGTGATCTGGTGACATCCCACTGGAATAAACATACTCATCATTGCTTACAAGAAATCAGTGACGAATGACCAAGAGTAACTCAGTCTCATGGTGGTTCCAGGATATGGCACAGAAATAAACCTCCACAGGGAGAAAGTAATTCAAAAAGCACATTATCTATTAACATGGATGACAAATTTACAATCTCTCTCCACTGATGAAAGGTCATTGCCCCAAAACATTCACTCTTTTACTCTCACCACAGATGCAACCTGATCAGCTGAGTGTTTCCAGCATTTTCTATTTTTTATTTCTGATTTCCAGCACTGCATTTTTTTGCTTTTCAATCTCTCCTTTTTTTTTTACTTAGGGATAGTAGAAGACTAGAAAAAACATTTCACTGTGGCCTAGAATGAGATGTTTAATGAAATGTTCCAGGAGAAAATGAAAGACATTCCACTAAAGTTCATCTGGGAAATTGGTGAAGATGTTTATTTGAACAGTACTGAAAACTATTCCATAATAACTCTGCAAATATTTTGTCAATTTATTCTGAGGTATGTTATCAGTACATAGTTCTTTCTTGATAGCAACTGATTTTATAAAGTGGCACTTTATTTCAGGGACTTTAAAGGTAGTGTTGATTTAGTCAAAAACTTAATAAACACATTTTCTGTGGAACTCTACTGCCATTATTGTTTTGAGCAACAACTAATGTTGAAGAAATTCAAATGGAAGAATGCTCTTTTAATATCCAGAAAAATTATAATAGCTAAGTTTTGGTCATGAATTTTAAACATATTGTTTACATCTCCAGTTCCTTAACTGATAGAACCTAGTAGCACAACTTAGTAAATAGACAATTCAAACTCATGTTAGAATTGAACACTATTGCAAATATTGGCAAGGACCCTCAATTACTTTGTTCTGATTTTCATATCATAGTCCAAGATTTTAAGAGGCATACAAAATCCAGCTACAGGAATATATTTACATTATTGTGTAATGAAAGAGATTGTACAAACAGATGCAAAATAGCCTCAGCAATTATAGACAAAAACAGTTAAGCAGGTCTTTTTCAGTCTGCAAGGATTGAACGTGCAGTGCCTCAAGGATCAGTTCTCAGCCCTCAATTACTTACGCTTTATATTAATGACCTGGAAGAAGGGGCAGGGTGTAAGACATCCAAGTTTGCCAATGACACAAAAATATTTGTTTTTTCTGGAGGAAGGAGGCTGAAGGGTGACCTGTTAGAGATATACAAAATTCTCAGAGACATAGATAGGGTAGATTGAACCCAGAAGCACATCTCAAAACACGATTCTATCAGTTAAGGCACTGAGGATGTAAAAAAAATTATTTAACATTCACAACCAAAACTGAGTTATTATAATATTTCTGGATGTTATTATGTGTTTTCATAAACAATAGTAGGACATTGCAAAAGGATAATAGATAGCTTTAGCACCAAGCAAAAACTTGGAATTTAGGGTGTGAGAGTGTGAGGTCATGCACCTCAGTAAGAGGAATCCAAAAGCAGACTATTATTTAAATAGAGACAGATTACACATGAATGAAGTATATGAAGCAAATCTTGGTACTGTTGTGTACAAATCACAAGTTAACAGGCAGCTGCAGCAAGTGGGTTAGGAAGGCAAATGGCACATTGGTGCTTAATGCATGCAGGTTGGAATTTAGAAATAGGGAAATATTGTTACAATTGTACAGGTACTGGTGAGGCCACAGCTGCAGTACAGTGCACTGTTTTTAGGGAGCAGAGACTGGCATTGGAGATTCACAAGTCCATTTCCAAGGATAAGAGTGTGTCCTATCATGGGCAACTGAAGAATTTATAGTCATAGAATTGCACAGCACAGAAACAGGCCCTATGGCCCACCAAATGGATACCGACCTTTTTACCCATCTGCAGTAATCTCATTCTCCCACACTAGGTCCATATCCTTCTATGCCTTGCCTATTTAAGTGCCTGTCTAAATAGCGATTGTATCTGACTCTACTCCCATCACTGACAGTGAGTTCCAGATATTAACCGCTCTTTGTGTCAAAACTTGCCCCTCAAATTCCTTTTGAACTCCTTCCTCTTGTTTTAAACCTATGCCCCCATATTCTTGATATCACTGCTATGGGAAAAAGGTTCTGACTACCTACGCTATCTATGCCTTTTACAATTTTACATACCTCTATCAGGTCACCTCTCAGCCTCCTTCCTCCGGGGAAGGATAAAATAAAAGCAAAAGGGGCGGCGTACAAAGTAGCAAAAATTAGTGGGAAAACAGAAGATTGGAACGATTTTAAAAATCTGCAGAGAGAAACTAAGAAGGTCATTAGGAAAGCAAAGATGAGTTACGAAAGGAAGCTGGCGGACAACATTCGGAAGGATTCTAAGAGTTTTTTTAAATACATAAGGAATAAAAGAGAGACACGGGTTGACATAGGACCAATTGATAACGGTGCAGGAGGTATTATAATGGATGATAGTGAGATGGCAAGGGAATTGAATGAATATTTTGCATCGGTCTTCACCGTGGAGGACATAAGCAATGTGCCCATTAGTCAGGAGTCTCACGAATTGGAGCTGAGTTCAATTGAGATTAATAGGGAGAAGGTGCTTGGAAAACTAAAGGGGCTTAAGGCTGATAAGTCTCCCGGACCGGATGAGGTGCATCCCCGGGTTCTGAAGGAGGTGGCTGTGGAGATAGCGGAGGCGTTGGCGATTATTTTTCAGGAATCGATAGATTCTGGCATGGTTCCGGAGGACTGGAGGGTAGCGAATGTAGTTCCGTTATATAAGAAAGGTGGGAGGCAGCACAAAGGCAATTACAGACCTATTAGTCTGACGTCAGTGGTGGGAAAATTATTGGAGTCTATCCTCAAGGAGGAGGTTACCGAATACCTAGAGGCGCAAGGCAAGATAGGACCTAGTCAACATGGTTTTGTGAAGGGGAGGTCCTGTCTGACCAACCTATTGGAGTTTTTTGAAGAAATCACAGGTAGGGTGGATAAGGGAGAGGCGGTAGATGTTGTGTATTTAGACTTTCAAAAGGCCTTTGATAAGGTGCCTCACAAGAGACTGATTAATAAGATGAGAGGTCATGGAATTATGGGCAGGGTAGCAAAATGGGTGGAGAATTGGCTGGTTGGCAGGAAGCAAAGGGTGGAAATAAAAGGATCTCGTTCTGGTTGGTTACCGGTTACTAGTGGTGTGCCGCAAGGGTCGGTGTTGGGGCCTCTCCTTTTTACCTTGTACATCAATGATTTGGATGATGGAATAAATGGTTGTGTGGCTAAGTTTGCGGATGACACCAAGATAAGTGGAGGAGTAGGGAGCATAGAGGAAATAGAAAGAATGCAGAGGGACCTAGACAGTTTAGGAGAATGGGCAAGAAAATGGCAGATGAGATTCAATGTTGAGAAATGTGCAGTTGTACACTTTGGAAGTAGAAATAAGCGGGTAGATTATTATCTAGAAGGAGAGAAGATTGATAGTGCGGTAGTACAAAGGGACTTGGGGGTACTTATACAAGATACCTTAAAAGTTAACCACCAGGTTGGATCGGTGGTTAAGAAAGCGAATGCTATGTTGGCATTCATCTCGAGAGGTATAGTGTATAAAAGTAAGGAAGTGTTGATGAGGCTCTACGGGGCGCTAGTGAGGCCTCATTTGGAATACTGTGCGCAGTTTTGGGCCCCGCATCTTAGGAAGGATGTGCTGACGTTGGAGAGGGTTCAGAGGAGATTTACGAGAATGATTCCAGGAATGAAAGGGCTTAAGTACGATGAGCGTTTGTCGGCTCTTGGACTGTACTCGCTGGAGTACAGAAGGATGAGAGGGGACCTCGTAGCGACATTTAAAATGTTGACAGGTAAGGATAGAGTAGATGTGGCTAGGCTGTTTCCCTTGGTGGGCGTGTCCAGGACCAGAGGGCACAATCTTAGAATTAGAGGGTACAGTTTCAAGACAGAGATGAGGAGAAGTTTCTTTACCCAGAGGGTGGTGAAATTGTGGAACTCCTTGCCACGCACAGCAGTGGAGGCCAGATCAGTGGGGGTGTTCAAGGAGGAGATAGACAGATATCTAAATAGTCAGGGTATCAAGGGATATGGGGATAAGGCTGGCAAATGGGATTAGAATAGTTTTTTTTTTCTCTCTCTTTTTTTCCCACCCCATTTCTTTTTCCCTTTTCCTTGGAGCAGACTCGATGGGCCGAATGGCCTGCTTCTGCTCCCTTATCTTGTGATCTTGTGTGATCTTGTGAATACGAACTCAGCCTATCCAATCTCTCCCCATAACTAAAACCCTCTAATCCAGGCAACATCCTGGTGAATCTTCTCTGCGCCCTCTCTCCGGCACAATCATATCCTTCCTACAGTGTGACCATCAGAACTGCACACGATACTCCAACTACAGCCTAACCAGTGTTTTGTAAAGTTGCAACATAACATCGCAACTTTTATATTCAATACCCTGACTAATGAAAGCAATAATGTCATAACCCTTCTTCATTACCCTACCTGCCTGTGCTGTCATTTTCAGGGAACTATGGACTTGAATCCCAAGATCCCTTTATTGATCAACATTCCTTAGTGTCCTACCATTTACTGTTTATACCTAACCCCTATCTGAGTTCCAAGAATATATCACCTCACACTTGTTGGGGTTAAAGTTCATCTGCCAATGCATTAAATCTTATATTCTTTAGAGTTTAGCAGAATGGGGGTGATCTTATTGAAACACAAGATCCTGAGGGGGCATATCAAGAAGTTTCCACCCGTGGGAGAATCTCAAAAGGGACATACTTATAAAATTAGCGGCAGTGATTTAAAACTGAGGTGCATAGGAACAACTTATCCTAGAGGGCGGCGAATCTCTGAAATTCTTTACCCTGGAGGGTTGTGGAGGCTAGATAATTGGGGGTATTTAAAAAAAAAGATTTTTTTGATGTAAAAGATCTGGAAATTGAGGACAATTGCACACTGGCACAGTAAAGCTGATGAGGCCCAGGGCAGATCAGTCAATAATTATATCGAATAATAGAAAGGCTTGAGAAGCTGAGTGGCCGACTCCTGCTCCTTTTTTCTTGTGTTCTTATATTAATGGACTTACAATCACATACATCTTCATGAAATGCAGTGCTCAGGAACAAAAAAAAATTAAATGCAAGATTTTTAAAACATTATCCTCAATAGTTGGACAGCTTCTAAAATGGTCTTATTTATTGGTTTAAACTTAAAATTGATCCACTGCACAGTATTTCAAATTACTTCAAGAAATTAGGTTTTCTAATAACATAACATAAAAACATTTATGTTTTCCCTGAGTAAATACTAATAGACCAGTATGGCCAAGTTAAGTAAGGACAGCCATTTTAAAACAAAATTACAAAGCAAACTATTCCCCTACAAAGTAAGCGATTGTTCACATGCTTAAATTTGATGTGTTGCAATCCATATATATATTTAATGAATAAGTCAATCAATAGACTCATCAGCTGGTCAGAAAAGCAGAAAACAGGAGGGATTGCCATTAAAGAGGCCCACACAAGGGCCAGGAAACACAGAATGTACAGGAGTTACTGAGAAGGCCAGCATGAGCACAGGTCACTAAAGTCAGCAGGACAAGTAGATAATGCCATTTTAAAGACGCACAGGACACTTAATTGGCAGAGGAAGAGAGTATAGATCTGTTGAGACCAGTACATTGAGAGAAGGATGTGATAGCAATAATAGGGGTGTCAAGGAGATTTAAGAGAATGCTGCCAGAGTCAGAGAATTTAGGATGAGAAAAGAATGACAAAAATGAGGTTGTTCACCTTGCAATAGAGAAGGCTGGAGGGAAATTTAATCAAGGTGCATAAAATTTTGAGGGGGCTAGATAAGGTGAACTGAACCTATTACCCTGAACAGAGAAGTATTTAGTAGAAGAACTGAGGGAGGGGGCAGAGGTGGGAGAGGAAATTCAACCAAACTGATAGAATTTTGGAACACTGTTTGAAATGGTGGTGGACATAGAAATCCTGAACATATTTGAAAGGAACTCGACAGAGTATAGCCCACAAAGCAACAATGTGACTTAGGAGGTGGAATTAGTCTGAAGAATGTTTTTAGGGCAACAAGATCACAATAGTCCAGATGGCTTTCCACCACGATGCAAATTTCCATAATCTAGGAGAAATTTCATCTATGATTATTCTCAACATTGGTGCTCCACAAGGCTGCATCCTCAGCCTCCCAACTCTACTCCTTATATACTCATGACTGTGTGGCCAGATTCTGCTCCAACACCATCTACAAGTTTGCACCCTATCGTGGTGGGCCGTATCTCAAATAACGATGAGTTGGAGTACAGGAAGGAGACATAGTAACATAGTGTCATGACAACAACCTTTCCCTCAATGTCAGCAGAACAAAAGAGCTGGACATTGACTTCAGGAAGGGGGCGGTGCACATGCACCTGTCTATCAATGGTGCTGAGGTCAAGAGGGTTTAGAGCTTCAAATTCCTAGGAGTGAACGTCACCAATAACCTGTCCTGGTCCAATCATGTGGACGCCATGGCCAAGAAAGCAACCAGCACCTCTACTTCCTCAGGAGGCTAAAGAAATTTGGCACGTCCCCCTTGACACTCACCAACTTTTATCGCTGCACCATAGAAAGTATCCTATCTGGTTGCATCACAGCTTGGTATGGCAACTGCTCTGCCTGGGACCGCAAGAAACTGCAGACAGTTATGGACACAGCTCAGCACATCACAGAAATGGAAACCAGTCTCCCTTCCATGGACTGTCTTTACTTCTCGCTGCCTCAGTAAAGCAGTCAGCATAATCAAAGACCCCACCCACCCTGGACATTCTCTCTTCTCCCCTCTTCTATCAGGCAGAAGATACAAAAGCCTGAAAGCACGTACCACCAGGCTCAAGGACAGATTCTATCCCGCTGTTATAAGACTATGGAACGGTTCGCTAGTACGATAAGATTGACCCTTGACCTCACAATCTATCTTGTTATAACCTTGCACCTTATTGTCCACCTGCACTGCACTCTCTCTGTAGCTGTGACACTTTACTCTGCATTCTGTATTGTTTTACCATGTACTACCTCAATGCACTGTGTAATGAATTGATCTGTACAATCGGTATGCAAGACAAGTTTTTCACCGTACCTCAGTACAAGTGACAATAATAAACCAATTCCATTTCCACAGTGTTATTCCTATGTTATTACTAAAACTGCAAAATATTCCAATAACTTTGAATTACTAAAACAAACAAGTTTCATAAATTAACCAATGTCTGAACAATTATTAGGTAAACATTTTGAAGAAATGAAATATTTCTTGCTACATTCAAAATATTCACTTTGGGAGTAAATTTATTGAACACAGTGATAAAGGCATACAGAAATGGGTATTAGATTAAAAAAAACTTGTATTTTTTCCACTGCTTGCTAATTGCAATACAAGTAGTCACAGATACTGTGACTTAAATCTCATTCATTCACGTATTTAAATCCTGGCAGTTATATCATTTCTTTGAATTCAGTCGTCATCGCTCCCTAAATCAGGATTATAATCTGGGTCATCATCATCATCATCTAATTCTAAATCATCCATATCTTGGAAAAGGGATTCATCAACTTCCACATTGTTACCTGTTGTAAATGCACACAGAACATTTAGTTACAATACAGTTATACAGTATAAATAAGTAAAACATCAATATTTTAGTAATGTTCCCTGAAACAGCAGTGATTTTTGGGGTGGCACAGTGGCACTGCAGTTAATATTGCTGCCTCACAGCTCAAGCTACCCAGCAGCTCCAGATACCAGCAGCTCGATCCTGACCTTGAGTGCTGTCTGAATGCAGTTTATATGTTTCTCTTGTGACCATGTGTTTCCTCCCACATGCCAAAGACCTGCTGGGTGGTAGGTTAATTGGCCACTGTAAATTGCCCTTAGTGGCAGGAGAATTGGGGTTGGGGGGGGGGGGGGGGAATGATGGGAAAAATGGGATTAGTGCAGGACTGGTGCAGATGGGTTTTTGATGGACAGTATGGACACGGAGCTGAAGGACCTGTTTTTGTGCTGTATGACGCTAACATCGATTTTGGATGCAGTTAACCATGTATCATTTTAAAACAAAACATCACCATAAATCATAAAAAAGTCAAAATGCATTGTTACAAAGATATTTTGATTAAAAGGTAAAACATTACATCATAAAAAACTAAAAGATTATAGTTCTTCCTCTACCACATTCATATCAACAATTCGACATGATGTATAGGATACTCAAATCAATTTCAAATGTCAGAACTTTAGCTACACACACACACAGAGGCAATCTGAATAAAGAACATACAGAAATGGAAATAAATTGTACTTTACCTTCTTCCAAGAACTGAATGTCAGATGTATCAAGGTTATGATCAGTTTCAAATAGTTGCTTTCCTGAAATACAAAGACAACTTGAAAAATGCAACATCCAATTTAGTCAGAATTTTATAGCATATTTGGGCTCAAACATGTCTGTGCCAACTTCCATAAAAAAAAGCTATCCATTTAGTCTCAGGCTTGGAGATACAGAATATAAAAACAAAGGTGGAGAGATCAGGCATCAAACAAAATCAGTAAGAGTGACCAAAAGTTTGGCCATAGAAGCACGATTAAAGTAATGTCTTAAAGTAAAATGTCTCAAAGAAAAGGTTTGACAAGGCATTTCAAGACATGGGGGCAAGGTTAGCTGAAAGGACAGATGCCAAAATGCTGGGAAAAGTTACTTCGTCTTCTGCAGTTGGTGGCACACAGGGTGACTCACTTAGTCCATCATTTAAACTTTGAGGGTGGGAGGGGTTCAACTGGTAACTCAGGTTTCAGATGATAATCCAAGTATACAATTAAAATGTACATGAAATCAATTGAAGTAAAAGTCTTAATCAGACATATAGAATATTGTACATTTAATTGAAAACTAACTTGCCAAAGTATTACAGTTTTCAGAAAACCAGTGCAGCAATGTGCTGTGCATTGTTAATTTTTTTGAGAAAGATTTGCACAGATCATTTTGCATTTGCCAACCAAGACAAAAAGGTCTGGAGAAGCACATGACATTGAAAAGAAAGCCAAGCAAAATCAAAGTGCCTTCATATTTTCAATTCACAAACCTGTCAGTTTAACTTTTCCAGCCTGCTCCTCTTCCTTTTGTTTTTTTCTTATTTCAGCTAACTCTGCATCAAATCTTGCTTTCCATGACAAGAAATTCTCAATTGTTACAGGTGTGCCATGGAAAATAGCCTTGAAAGAGTTTGCAGAAAATATTTGTAACTACATAGTGGAAACTCAGAAAAAGACCAAGACAGCAACTTAACATATCAAAACTGAAGAACTCCACTATTGACAAGATAGAATTACAAATTATTGCACAGTTTTGATTTTGGTTTTGGATACATGTTCAAATCAGGATTACATATCTTACATGGATACAGGTAAGCTTTAAAAAAATATTTCCAGTGTTGCTTTTCCATTTCAATTTGGAACTTGTGTCTGCACTATGGACTCATGCAGTTAATTGTTGATGATGCAGTCCATATTTCAGGAAAACAGTTTTCTTTTCCACATAAGCATTGCATTATGTTATTTCGATTTTTGTACGAGTTGAAGCTGAATGTTTAATAGCCCCAGTCAAGATTAGGTTAAAACTAATAGATCTTTTGGATGACAATTCTTCAAAATCTGTTTCTTCAAGCATTCTGGCCGAGTTTTAGATCATAGAATAGTAGAGCTTGGGAAGTATGTGTGTGTCTGTGATGTCTGTGCTGACCATGATGCTAATCTAAACTAATTCCATCTGCCTCCACAAGGTCTAAGTCCCTCTATTCCCTGCCTGTTCATGTGTCTGCCTAAATGCTTCTTCAGCATTGCTATTGTATTTGCTTCTATCACTTCCCTGGCAGTACATTCAGGCATGTTAAAAAAAAGTTACCTCACAATTCTCCTTTAAACTTTCCCCCTCTCACCTTAACCTTTTACCTTCCAGTATTTGACATTTCCACCCTAGGAAAAAGACTCTGAACATACACCCTATGTCTCTCATAATTTTATATACTTCTATGAGGTTGCCCCTCAGCCTCCTACACTCCAGAGAAAACAATCCAAGTTTGTCTAACCTTTCCTTTTAGGTAATATTCTCTAATCCAGGCAATATCCTGGTAAACCTCCTTTGCACCCTCTCCAGAGTTCCCACATCCTTCCTGTAATGTGGTGACCAGAACTGCACACAATACTATAAATGTGGCCTAACCATAGTTTTATACAGCTGCAAAATGAATTCCCAACTTTTAAACTCAATGCCCAACTAACGAAGGCAAGCATGCTGTATACCTTCTTTACCACCCTACCCACTTATGTTGCCAATTTCAGACAGCTATATATTTACACCTCAAGAACCTTCTGTACATTAATGTTCCTAAAGGTTCTGCCATTTACTGTATACTTTCCTCTTGCACTTGATCTCCCAAAATGCACCACCGCACACTTGTCCAGAATAAACTCCATCTGCTATTTCTCTGCCCAAATTTTCAACTTATCTATATATCCTGCTGTAACTTTGACAATCTTCCTCACTATCCGCAATTCCACCAATTTTTTTTGTCATCTGCAAACCTGCTAATCAGACGACCAACATTTTCAACCAAATCATATAGATGTCCCAGTAATGATCCTTTCAAAATACCGCTAGTCATAGACCTCCAGTCAGAATAACACCCCTCCACCACTCCCCCGTCTTCTGTGGCCAAGCCAATTTTGAATCCAATCTACCAACTCACATGGATCCCATGTGACTTAATCTTCTAGATCAGCCTACTATGAAATACCTTGTTGAATGCCTTACTAAAGTCCATGTATATAACTTCCACTAGCCTATCCTCATCAATCATCTTCATTACCTCCTCAAATAACTCAATCAAGTTTGAGAGACATGGCCTCTTCTGCCATGCTTCTCCAGAAGGTCATATGAGTCACACATCATGGAAACAGGCCCCTCAGCCCAACTGGTCCACACCGAACAAGATGTCCCATCCAAGCTAGTCCCATTTGCCAGCATTTGGCCCATAACCTTCTAAACCTTTCCTGTCCAATTGTCTTTTAAAAGTTGTTAGGGTACCTGCTTCAACCATTTCCCCTGGCAGCTGATCCTACATACATACCACCCTTTGTGTAAAAAAATTGCCCCTCAAATTCCTATTAAATCTCTTCCCCCCTTACCTTAAACCTATGCCCTCTAGTTCTTGATTCCCCATCCCTAGGAAAACAATAGAGTGTATTCACCCTTTCTATGCCCCTCCTGATTTTAGACATCTCTATAAGATCACCTCTCAGTCTCCTACAGTCCAAGAAATAAAGTCCTTGCCTGTCCAACCTCTCCCTATCACTCAGTCCAAGTCCTGGCAACATCCGTGTAAATATTTTGTGCATTCTTTCCAGTTCAATAACATCTTTGTTACGGCACAACAACCAAAACTGAACATAATACTCCAAGTGTAGCCTCACCAGCATCCTGTACAACTGCACCATGACATCCCAACTTTTATATTCAATGCCCTGACCGATGAAGGCCAGCGTGCCAAAAGCCTTCTTTACCACCCTATCTGCCTGTGATTTCACTTTCAGGGAATCACATACTTGAACTCCAAGGTCTCTCTGTTCTACACTGCCCAGGGCCCTACCGTTTACTGTGAAAGTCCTACCTTGATTTGACTTTCCAAAATTCAACACCTCACATTAATTAAACTCCATTTGAAATTCCTCAGCCCATTTACTCAGGTGGTCAAGATCCTCCTGTAATTTTTTTTATAACCTTCTACACTGTCCACTATACCACCTATTTCAGTGTCATCTGCAAATTTACTAACTATGCCTAGTACATTCGTATCCAAATCGTTGATATGGATGACAAACAACAACGGATCAGCACTGACCCGAGGCACACCACTAGTCAGGGGCCTCCAGTCCTAGAAACAACCTTCCATCATTACCCTCTGCTTCCTACCATCAAGCCAATTGTGTATTCAATCAGCCATCTCTCCCTGGATTCCATGGGATCTCACCTTCCAGAGGAGCCTACCATGTGGAACTTTATCAAAGGCCTTACTGAAGTCTATATAAACCACACCCACCACCCTGCCCTCATTGACTTTCAGTGTCACATCATCAAAAAAAACACATCAAGTTTGTAAGACATGATCTCCCACGTACAAAGCCATGCTGACTACGCCTAATCAGCCCGTCTTTCCAGATGAAAATATATCTTATCCCTCAGAATACTCTCCAATAACTTACCTACCACAGATGTTAGATTTACTAGTTAGATGAGAGTAAATCCTATCCCTCAGTATCTTCTTCAATAATTTCCTGGCACTGATGCAAGGTTCACTCACCTATAATTTGCTGGATTATCACTATTGCCCTTTGTAAACCAAAGAACATTGCCTATTCTCTGGTCCTCTGGAACCTCACCCATGGCTAAAGAGGATACAAAGATCTCTGGCAAGGCTCCGACAATCTCTTCTCTTGCCTCGTGTTTAAAATGTCTTGGGATTTTCCTTAATCCTACTCACCAAGGAAAATTTCATTGACCCTTTTAACCCTCCCAATGTATTGTTTCAGTTCTTTCCTGCTTCCTTTATATTCAAGAGTCTTCTCCTATTTCAGCTTCTTAAATCCTACATATGCTTCCTTTTTCTTTTTGACTAAACTTACCTAGCTTGTCATTCAAGTTCCCAAACCTTGCCATCCCTATCTTTCATCTTCACAGGAATATGCTGGTCCTGAATTCTAACCAGCTGATCTTTAAATGACTCCACGTCAGATGTGGATTTGCCCAATAAGAGGTGTTCCCTATCTACTCTCCACAGCTCCTGTATAATACAGTTGTAATATGCCATCCCCCAAGGTCCTTATCAATAACTACATGAAAATTTAGAGTCATGATCACTGTTCCCAAAATGCTTTCCCACTAAAATTCCAATCGCTGGTCACTTCCCAATATCCAGTTTAGTATGCCTATTCCCTGGTTGAATATCTACATACTGTTTCAAGAAGCCCTCCCGGATGCACCTAATAAATTCTGCCCCATCTAAACCACTAGTACTAAGGGAGTCCCAGTCAATATTAGGGAAATTAAAATCTTTTACTACAATAACCCTGTTGTTTTTACTTCTTTCCATGGTCTATCTGCATGTCTGTTCTTCTAGCTCCCACTAGCTATTGGGAGGCCTATGGTACAACCCTATTATAGTGATTGCACCATTCTCATTCCTGAGATCTACCCATCTCGCCCTGCTGGATGGGCCCTCCAGGATGTCTTCTGTAAGTGCAGCTATGATATTCTCCAATCAGTAGTGCAACTCAACCACCTTTTACATCCCTCTCTATTGCGTTTGACTCATCTAAACCCTGGAACATTAAGCTGCTAGTCTTGCCCTCTCTCAACCAAGTTTCTGTAATGGCTATGTTGGATTTGACTGTTTTAATTAGTTTTTTTAAACATGTATACACTCAAGTGGCAGCACAAGGAATGGCCACTTACTAGCTTATTGGTTCGTCCATCAGGTGAATATGTGGTATTTTCATTAGTTGGTTTGGCCACAAGTATCTAATAGGTTTCCTGATTGGACTATTGTTAGCTAAGGAGCATCTCTTATCTCAGGTATAAAAGGTGTCACTTTTTGTTAATCTCTCTCTTGCTCGTCTCCCCTGGCCTGAGCTCATCTTTTGTTCCCTCTGTCTCAATTCAAAGCTAGTGCCTGCCATGTGCTCTGTGACTGTTTCTTTGTTTTAAACTTTCCAATAAAACTTTGAAGCACCAAGTTGTTTTCAACACATTTCTGGACTCCTGAAAGAACTTGTGGATTCGAAAATAACCGGATCCAACAGCTACATCATCTTGGTTTCATGTACCAATCTAGACTCTAAGTTCACCTATCTGCCTTACCCATAATGCCCTTTGCACTGAAATAAATAGACTTCAGCCCATTAGTCGCAATGTGTTCATTAATCTGTCTCTGCCTGTTCTTTCTATTAGACTTACTTGACCTAACCTTTACCTTCCCCTCAATGCTTCTACTTGCTGACCTACTGCTCCTGTTCCCGCCCACTTGCCACACTGGTTTAAATCCTCCTAAGGAGGAACAGCAAACCTCCCTGAAAGGATGTTGGTGCCCTTCCAGTTTAGGTGTGACCTATCCCCTGTCCTTCTTTTAGAGGTCCTGCCTACCCTGAAAGAGAGCCCAATGATACATATATCTGAAGCCCTCTCACCTGCACCAGCTCTTTGGCCATGTTTTCAACTGTACGTTCTCCTTATTTCTGGCCTCGTTAGCACATAGCACAGGGAGCAATCCCGAGATTACAACACTAGATGTCATGCTTTATAACTTTCTATCAACCTCCCTAAATTCTCTGTGCAGGACCTCATTTCTCATGCTGCCCATGTCGTTAATACCAATATGGACCACGAACTCTGGTTGCTCACCCTCCCCTTTCAGAATGTCTTGTGCCCACTCAGAAACATCCTTGACTCTGGCAGCAGGGAGGCAACACACTTGTGGCCACAGTATCTATGCCCCTGACTAAACAGCCCCCTAACCCCTAACAAAATTGATTACTGTAATTTTAAACAATCAGTAAAGCATGCCTGGAAACATAAATAGCAATGATTTAACTCAATTATATGATGAATGGAGGAAATTTAAAATAGGACAGTGGGCAGATGTTTGGATTCAAATGATTATTGTTTGGCCCAAAATGGCAGAAGGCTTTAATGGCAGATACCACTAGAACCGAGAAAAAAACAGAAATGCAATATACAGCACCTACCAGTGGGAGATTCACATCACTGCAATGTGATAATAATGTTCAAACAAATTTTTACTTCTGCTCACTGGATCATCACCAGTTTGTTTAGGGGAAGTGGGATGGCGATGAGGGGAGATGCAGAGGATATTCAACACTTAGAGCACTATAACAATTCGACTGGCAAGTGCTAATCACAGCATCAGTTCAAAACGAATTGGATGTGTTTTTAATTGCGACCAACATCAATGCATTCTGTTAGTAATTGTAATTTGATTTATACTTATGACCACAGTGATTGCTTACAATTTGTTTATATTTTAGACTGGCGAGGGAGTGGTGGCTTGGGGGTGTAGAGGGTTGCTTGGGCAATAAAAGGACTTACATGGGCTATTGCTTACATGTTACTGACGGGCATACTACGTGGATTATTCTCCTTCTCTTCCACCTTGTAGCATAGTTATTAAGATACTTGACTGGTAATCCAAAGATTTAGATAAGCATGAAACTCAAAGTGATAACTGATAAAACAAAACCTAACTAATAAAAAGCTAACCTGCCCACATTTTGTGTAAATACCAATAAAGTTGGGTTTTCCATGCATGTGTGCTTGAATGCACCACAAAGCTGTCAATTCCCAAGAACATGCTGGGAATTCATTCAAACAACAAATGGAATAGCAGAGCAACTCCATTCAGCTCAATGGAAAGCAATGACCACAAGGTCATTAGATCTTAATTATTTTCCATTTTGTTGAATTAATTGAATGTTTTAATTGCTTTTAGTGTTTTAGAATTTTGTTATTTATGTTATATTAAATAACATTAAAATGTAATAGCTTGATTTGTTTTTATAGGATTGGTCATTTTTGAATGTCAGAGCCCTTCAGAAACTTTGAATTATTTTGGTTGTCACCTGTCAAAGCTTTTCCCTCCCCATTTGAGCTTGTTCTGCCCAACCGCACCATGACAGACTTACTTCTTGGAAAGCCCTGCCAAGGCTGAACATGGCTTTGACAAGAAAATTCCAGCTGAGAAAACCGCACAAGGTAAGTGTGGACAGTGTATACGTCAGCAGTAAATACAGGAAGCTCAAAATGAACTGTAAATTCTGGGCAAAAATCAATCAATATTGGTGATTAGGGAATTGTAGCAAAAAGCCCAACTAGTTTTCTGACATCCACAACAAAATTTATAGTCCTTACTGGTTCTCATCTATGCATCATTCTAGGCAACAGATTCTTAACTGTGCTCTTAAGTTGCACAAGAAGCCAGTCAGTTCAAGAGTATTTAAGTATGGGAACTAAACGTCCACCTCATTAGTGATGCCTTTCTCCCTCAACCGAATAATAAGGCTGTGAAATTTGGAATTCTTTTCCCAAAAACCTTGCCAGATCCCACTCCACCTTCAAGTGTCTTATCAAATCCCTTCCTCAACTTTGTTTTTTTTGACAACTATGCAATGTACTTTCCTGACACATTCAACATTTGTTTCTTCTCCTCTGAAGCAGCTTAAAATTTTTGGGAACACTAAAATGAGCCAGACCGAACTACACTAAAACGTGCAACCTCTTCCTGATACTCTGGTTTCCTCCCACATTCCAAAGACGTACAAGTTAGGAAGTTGTGGGCATGCTATGCTGGCACCGGAAGCATGGCGACACTTGCGGGCTGCCCCCAGAACACACTACATAAAGATGTATTTCACTGTGTGTTTCAATGTACATGTGACTAATAAAGATATCTCACCTTACATGCAAAGTGGAGAGTCTGATAAAGAGAAATAACTAGCAGAAATGCAAGTTGAAGTACAGTGGTGTACACAATAAAAGCGAAGAATCTCAGGGACGATGGAGAAAAGTGAATAAATCATATCTCCAGAGGTGATCGTGATTTGTAATACTCTTCTGACCCAAATGGAGTGAGCTGTACAACACTGAGAACTGCCAAGTACTGGAGCAAGTACTATAAGAACAACTGAACTCATATCTTGCATCAGGCCAACAGAAATTGTACTTACGCCAGTGAAAAAGATTATTGAGATACTAAGAATAGATATACAGGATTCCAATTTTTCCACTCAATTGCAAATTCTAATGCATGGAACTTCTTCCAAAAGAGATCTAAATATATATGTATGTACAAAAATGGACACAATTAGCAATGACAAAAATGAGTGAGCAGATGTGGAACAACAACTTTAAGGAATTAAATGTACGTCAGAAATCATATTGACAGCTATGATGTAGATTCATCTGACACATTCAAATTACTTTTACCAATAGATAACAATTTGCATATAAAATACTGAACCACAAACCTTTTCAATTTCTTCTGCTTCTTTTTCTTTTAATAACTTCTCCATTTCTTTATGAGATTTTATTTGATCAACAATTTCGTTTAATTTTTCTTGAACAGCTGTCACTAAAGTAAATATCATTACCATCCCAATGTTTTCTTGTGCCTGAAAGAAAGACATGTTGTACGACAGCATAAGCACAAGAAAAGAACAAACGATCGTTCTCATCAAACATGATTGAAGTCAGTGATCACTATCAGCAGCCAGCTGTAAAACTCATAGTGGGGGTAAAAAAAACCCTCAGATTTGGAAGAGAATTCAACTGATGACACTGGTAGACTTTTTTTTAAAAAAAGCATTTCACCAGGTTTGAATTAAATGTTCTTCTGTTCTGGAGTTTATTTTTCCTTTCGCTCAAGTTTCCAATCCATTGTTCAGTTTATACTTAATGTCATAACAACATAACAGCAGGACTCAAGGGTGCTACTTGTTATAAATATTATTATCCACAGTAATAAATTCCAAACACTATTCTTTAAGAAAATTAGGGATTTATCTAGGTGGAAATCAACAATAAAACTATACTTCAGTAAAAATTGTAGTTGATTTTTTCCTCTCCCCACACCAGGCATACCGATTTATAGGAAAAATAGAATTTAAAAGACAACTGCCACCTACTGGTTAGCCTTTGAGTAATGTATGTGTTGCGCATGAGACAAAAAAAATTATACTTTTTCATATGAAGTAGCATATTGTAACAGAATCATTATTTTACTTGAATCAATTCAATTTAAGATCCACATTATGACTAGGAATATGCTTTCATTTGATCACGATACTGTATTTGCACTGATTTATGCAAGAAAAATAAAAGAGAATTTAACACTTTCTGCATTGTTTGGGATGAAGCACTTCCTGAATCCTGTTTTTAAGTCTCCTACGTTGGACAAGCATTCTCATAAGGAAAAGAAAATGGTCTTCTATAGGAATGCAATTCATCTTGTCCAATTTTCTTCAATGAGCTCCACCTACTCTATGTTGAAAAGGAAACCTTTACTTTGTGCCTTTATTTCACTTACCTGCTCATTTAATAGTGACATTATATCTGCAATATCAGACTTCTGAAGGTTCTCATGTGTGGCAATTTCAAATTTTGGAGGGTCATCTGGATATTTTTCCACATACGTGAATTGGAGGGTTGCTTCAACAGCTGATAAAAGATAATTTGAATAAATAACATTCTGCAGGCCACAGTATTTTCAGAAAATTAAGTACATGGAAAAATTCAGTTTGAAATAGAAATTGGGTATGTACGAGTTGTTATTACAGTAAAATGTATTAGACTAATACAAGGATAATTCAAAGGATACAACATCAGTGCAATGCAGCTTTAGTCTCAATGTAAAATTTAGGCATTAAAGCTATCCAATTTTAAAGTTATCAGAGTTATAATGATTTAGTTTACTATACCAAAGCTCAGCAGAATCAACAAACCTAGCAGCATGCCATTTGGAAGTTATTGACTGTATTTTTATTTCTTGTGACATTCTTTTTAAATCATTTTTTAAATAATTACTTCTTCTTAGACTTTTCCCTCTTTAATCAAGACCATTCAGAAAAAGAAATGAATACAAAACAGTATGACAATTGATATAGTGTTCAGAGGGAGAAGGAAAAATGAGATTGCTGATCATTGACGTATTTTAAAATTGCTGAGGCTTAATTTTAAAAAACTACAATACATTAAAACAAAAGGAAAGATCTTCATGGTTCACTTTGACAATGATTTAGACAAATGTTCAATCCTGACAAAGTTAGCTTGGTTGTTACTCCACAAGATCAGCAATATAGAAAATAACTTTGAATGAGTCATGTTATATTGTAGTGAGCCCTGGGCCTGGACATTACAGAAAGTACAGCATCAGCATGGGCAAAAAAAAGGCACATCCCACATGCAATGTGCAGAAGCAAAGATATGACCACGCCAGATGGAGAGCCAGGACTCCGTGTTAACGAGATGGAATGAAATGCAACACTGAGAGAAGACAATGATGATGCAACATTTATAAAAGACGAGAATGCAACGGAGGTCAATACTATCAATCATTTTGTTTGTACAACAGGTTTTAAGACCAGTAGATCTCCACAGTACTATTCAATGAGCTGAGGAATTAACCATTTCTCAAAAGGGCTAAAGTCTTAAAATGTGCAATGAATCATTAGGGCACCATGATTTAGTGATGAAATATATCAAATTCAATCTTTACTTTGCAAGTTTAAAAATGTTTTGGTTTTTTTTTTGTAAAATGTGTCATTGATGGCTGACTATTTATTTAACTTTTCTCATCTTTTTAATTATCAGAATCATTTAGAAAAAGAAATTTGCAGTTTAGAGAAAAGAATATAGCAGTTTGGCAATGGGTATAGAGGGAGTGGAAGAGTTATGAGGTTGCTGATTATTGATGTCTTTTAAAATTACTGACACTTAACAGTGCTGAAAAGGTTATAATCTAAGAAATGGCAGGAGGAAGCAAAGTGTAGTTAAGAACAGGATTCCAAAACAATTTGTCATACTGTGTTCGATTTCCATTACACTAGATTGTTTCATAGTTCAGTACATTCCACTTTTTCAAGCACTACAAGAATTGAAACAGATTGAATAAAGCATCCAACATCACACACCATGAAGAACATAGTTCATAAAGACTGAAAACTCTATTATATATGGTTATAAATGGAAAACATACATTAGAGGCTAGCAAAACCTCTGACAAATCCATTACACAGCATATACTGCCATCTAGTGGCCTGACAATAGGACCACTGGAAAGGAACATCAAAGAAACATAATTAGGAATAAGATTAGGCCACATGGCCTTTCAAATCTACTCTGACATTCATCATAATTATGATTGATCTTCTACCTATTTTCCTGCACTATCCTCATACCCACAATTCCCCATATCTCATGAAATCTATCAAAATGTTTCGAATGAATTCAATGGCCAAGCCTCCATACCCCTTTGGGGTAGAGAATTTCATAGACTCTACACCTCCTTTTGTAGGAATCTCTCTTCATTTCAATTCCAAATGACCTATGCCTTATCCCAGAACTGTGACCACTGGCTCCAAACTCCCTAGTCAAGGGAAACTTCCTCCCTGCATCCAGCCTTTTTAGCTTTATAAGACGTTTATAAATTTCTATGAGATCTCCTCTCATTCTTCTAAAATCAAGAGAACACAGTCCCAGCCTACTCAATTTCTCCACATAAGCCAAACCCACTATCCCAGAAACCAGTCTAGTGAATCTTTGCTGCACTATATGGCAATGTTTTCACTTTTTAGGTAAGGAGACCAAGGCTGTATAGAATTCTCCAGATGTGATCTCAGCCAGGCCCCATATCAATACAATATGACATCTTTACTTCTGTACTCAAAACCTGTTGTAATAAAGGGCAGCATATAATTCACTTTCCTAATTACTTCCTTCACCTGCATGTTGGCTTTCAGTGACTTGTGTACAGCTTCTCACCATTAAAGAACTGTTTCTGCTTTGTGCACTGAAGATGCCTTTTATGCATTGAAGGTGCCTTTTATGCAAAACTAAGGTCTCACAGTGACAACTGGTCTGAAACTTGTGACTATCCAGATTTCACCACAAGTTGTACTCAGTCCTTACCTTATTTACAATGAGTAATATTGGTATTGGTTTATTATTGTCACTTGTACCGAGGTACAGTGAAAAACTTGTCTTGCAAACTGATCGTACAGGTCAATTCATTACACAGTGCAGTTACATTGAGTTAGTGCAGAGTGCATTGATGTAGTACAGGTAAAAACAATAACAGTACAGAGTAAACTGTCACAGCTACAGAGAAAGTGCAGTGCAATAAGGTGCAAGGTCACAACAAGGTAGATCGTGAAGTCATAGTCCATCTCATTGTATAAGGGAACCGCTCAATAGTCTTATCACAGTGGGGTAGAAGCTGTCCTTAAGTCTGGTGGTACGTGCCCTCAGGCTCCTATATCTTCTACCCGATGGAAGAGGAGAGAAGAGAAGAGAGAATGTCCTGGGTGGGTGGGGTCTTTGTGAAAAACTATTTCTGAGAAAATTCTGGTAATAGCAATGTTAACTAATCAGGAATCACCAACGGTTCAAATTTTCTGTCCTACTGCCTCTATTTGATTACTTCATAGCAAACCATCAGTGTTAGAAACATCAGGGAACCTTACTTTAACTAGATAAAATTTGTTTGCCAATGGCAAACTTATTAAATCCTCAGCTATAGCAGAGGGCGGTGCAGTGGCACAGCTAGCAGAGTTGCTGCCTCACAACACCAGAGGGCCAGGTTCAATACTGACGTCAAGTACTGCCTTTGTGGAGTTTGCCTCCCTGTGATGATGTGGGTTTCTTTTGGGTGCTCCAGTTTCCTCCCACATCCCAAAGATGTTCAGATTGGTAGATTAATTGGCCACTGTAAATTGTTCCTAGTGTGTAGATGTGTGGTAGAATCTGGGGAGAGTTGATGAGAATATGGGGATAATAAAAACAGTGGGATTAGTGTAAATGAGTGGATAATGATCTGTGTGGAGTCAGAAGGCTGAAGGGCTTGTTTCTGTGCTGTCTCTCTCTGTGACTCCAACACCGAGAAGAGCAGAATCATCCTGGTTCAGGTGTAGAAAATAGAGACTGCCCAATCACCTGCCCAGGTGCATCACCCTATTTCCCCGCTTCCACCCATCTGCATCTCCCGCCTCTTTCATCTCCATTTTTTTATCTTCAGATTTCATCTAGTCCAAGAAATGCACCTTCTGGCACCTTGAGGATCTTCCTTCCTGGCTCCCATCCTAGCTAGTGTAAATGGTTCCATCCCTTAAGCATAGTTCCTTTTCTTTTCAAAACCTCTTCAGATATTTACAAGACCATACACAGGATGATCTGTGACTGAGGAGCACCATGTATTCTTATTCTTCTGCAATTTTAGCTTAGTGTATCACACCATCCTCCTTTTATCACCCTCCTCTGTTGTCCAGTTCAGTGCAACTTGATGAGTTTGGTCCACAATTCCCCATCTAATTAATGTTGCGTGATCACCAACAACGGCTTTGTTTCCCACCCCTGCACTATTACCCCCAAGGATCAATCCTTGGTTCTTTTCCTCATAAATATGTTTACAACATGCCGAGTTTCCAAGTCTACATTTTTTGTCATAAAGCCTGCGCTTCCACCTACAGAACATCATACATCCGTTGCCACAAAAGTCTTCGATACCTTCATCTTTGATAAACCCATTGTTTTTATAAAACATTCAGGGCTCTGCAGATATCTCTATCCTGCACAGGAACCTGCTCACCTATCTCATACTTGCTCACTTATATTGACTCCTGGTCTTCTAATACTTCCAATAATATTTTTATTTTAAATTCTGGAAAATATCTAGTTAAGAATAGGAAAGAAATTTGTAACTAGGCAGATCAGGAAATATAGCGAGGAATATAATAGTTCCCATGCTACAAAGTCAATGGGAATATCAAATTTCCAACCAAAGTACTCTGGGGCTTCGCAGTTTTAGATGTAACATTATGTCAGTAGTGGGAAATTATGCAAAGTTTATTTGTGGTGAGGCAAGGAACGTATTTTTTGTGCTTGTTCTGGACTTGAGAACTTTAAATTATGTACAGTTCATTGTAATACAAATTGTTTGCATAGCACTGAGGTAATAGGTCCAAAAGAACGTTTTCCAGTATTATTCCATACTTCCATTTCAAACAAGTCTCAAGTAACAGATATAATGCAAATAGCCCAAGTGGGTTTTGACAAAACTTGAACAGAACAAAAAGAAATATCAGTCCAGCACTGAATAAACCACTTGGAAATATCATTGAATCAAACTTGGGGCACTTACCTTCTTCATTTTCACCTGTTTCAGATGTTACCCTTATGGTAAAACTTGCAGGATTCTCCAACACCACTAGAAGAAAAACAAGTGTTAGTACCATTAGCAGAATAACACAGATTAATGGAAAATTTGCATGCAGGTCCAGCAGCTAAAGAGTTAGCAAGCATGTAAAACAAGTAATTAGGAAGGCTAACAGAAAGTTGGCCTTTATTGCAAGGGGTTTTCAAGTTTTGATGCAACTTTACAGGGGTCTAGTAAGCAGGCACTGGAGTACTGTGTAGTTTCTCGCCTTGTACAGGAGGCAGTGCATAAGCAGGTTCACTAGGTTAATTCCTGGAATGAAGAAGTTGATGTACGAACAGAGGTTGAGCAGTAGGGTCAACATTAATTGGAAGTTAGAAAAATGAGAGGTGATCTTACTGGAAAAATAGGAAGATGCTGTGGGGAATTGACAGAGTGGGTATTGAGAGGATATTTCCCTTAGCAGGTTTATCTGGAGCTAGGGAGCATAGTTTTAGAGTCACAAATAAACTTTACATAATTTCCCACTACTGACATAATGTTGTATCTGCAAGGTATTCAAGGAGAGTGAGAAAATACTGTTGAGGCCAAGACTGGATAAACCAGAATGACAGAGCTGGCTTTTGCGATCAGCTGGCCTACTCCTGCTCTTGATTCTTATTTTATAAATTACTTCATGAAAAATATACAAAATTACAAACTTACTGTTTAATGCACATTCCTTTTTTCTCCTAATTCAGTATAAACAATTTTATTCCTATTGCTTGCTCTCTGATAGTTTAGCATAAGATGAAGCATAAGCAAAAAATCTCAAATGACCAGAGCATCACAAATCGACATTTTTAGAGCAGTAGAAACACAAAAAAGTAGGAGGTAGCTATTCAGCCCTTTGAGCCAGCTCTAGCATTCAACAGGATCATGACTATTCTCTATCTTGGTACTGTATTCCCATTCTCTCCCCATACCGCTTGATGCCTTTGCATCTAGAAATGTATCTGTCTCTTGTTAAAATATTTTCAGAAAGTTGCCCTCCCCAACCTTCTTTGATAGACAATTCACACCCACTGAATGAAGAAATTTCTCCTCACATCAGTTCTAATATTTTTGTTTTACCTTGCATTTTGAAACTTGCATTTTGGACACCCCAGTTGAGGATCCTTTTCACATCCAGTCTGTTTAGTTCTGACAGAACTTTGGAAGTTTCAAGGAAATCCCCTCTTATCATTAACATAATTCTTATTGGTTCACTGTTGTCCTTTAGGGAAATAAACCAGAGGTCCTCATTCTGTCTTGCCTTTACTTCAGAAGCACAGCAACATAATTGTCTCAAAGCTAATTCATCATCATCTTTCGATTCTTGGTTCCTAACATTTCTGGAAGGTTATTTATCTCCTCCTGTAAGTACCCAGAGACAAAATAATTGTTCAATTCTCTTCCATGGATGGCATAATTGTATAGGGTTAGTGCTGCTGCCTCACTGCTTCAGCAACCTGCTTTCCATCTGATCTTGAATACCAAGTGTGTGGAGTTTGCACATTCTCCCTGTGATTATGTGGGTTTCCCCTGGGTGCTTCAGTTTCCTCCCACATCTCAAACTGATTACTATAACTTACCCCTAATGTAGATAGACAATGGGGGTGTTGATGGACGTCAAAGCTACCGGTGGGACTAAATATAAATAAATCATGGTCACGTCTGAATTTCATTAGGATATTTGATTATTTTATCATTTGATTTAATGCAGGCAATGACAAAAATAGTTTTTAATATTAAAGTAATGGGTGGAAAGTTCAAGGGAGATATCAGAGGAAAGTTACCCAAAGAGTGGTTGGGGCATGGAATGTGCTGCCTGGGGCAGTGGTGGAGGCAGGTACATTGGTCAAATTCAAGAGATTTATAGATAAGCATATGGAGGAATTTAAAATAGAGGGATATGTGGGAGGAAGGGGTTAGATAGACTTAGGTGAGGTTTAAAGGTCAGCACAACATTGTGGGCCGAAGGGCCTGTATTGTGCTGTACTGTTCTAATATGGAACAGGGAACCCTAGCAAATGGGATAAACATGACAGTCAACAGAAAAACAGGTTCCTGCTTCTCTTGTCACTCACCAATTTCCCAGCCAAGTCAATAATTCACCTTCAATTCCAAAAGCTTCACATTCAGTTAACAGTGCCACATAAACAATTTTATCACATTTCTACTAAACGTCAATGTAAGTAACATACAAAAACTCTCCTGCATCTGCCACTTTAGTCAAAACCATAGCCAAGCACATCAGGCATAATTTACCCTTTATAAATCTATTTACCTTTTTCTGATACACTGAATTTTTTCAGTTTATTTGGTCACCCTATCCTCTATTATACATAAGCCATTTCCCAATAAATGTTGTTAGGTTAATTAATTTACAACTCCCTGCTTCTCCCCCCCACCCCCATCTTTTTTTTAAAAATTCCTCATTGATATGTGCCTTTGCTGACTGGTGGCCCCCAAATGGACCTTTTCCACTTCCCATATCTCAGGAGCAAACTCTCAGCAAAGGCAGACATCAATGACTAAATTCACTATTACTTTCAATCAGCCATCTGAGGAAGAGTGTTTAAAGTCCAAGACTTCTAAGCTGGCAGCAGAGACCCTTTCCATCACGTGTACGTCTGAGACTTGGACTATCCAGACCAATGGAAAGATCGCAACATCTGTACAAAATCTTCCAAACCAATGTCAGCATCCTCTCCCAGTCCAATTTCCCCAGAATAAGGCCTTAAGAAAATGACTGTTTGAAGATCGCGACCTCAAACCCCAGTCAGCTCTGTTGGTATGGCACATTATTCATGTGCCACTCTATTCCAAATTCCATCCTCGTTACAGAGGATAAAAAAAGATTCAAGGATGTCTTCAATGATTCCATGGGGAAACAAAAACAAGCACAAACTCTTGGGAGTCTCTGGCCCACAGCGAATAAGGAGCTTTCAGGATAGCACTGAGAACCTCGAGTCCATGTGCCTGGATAAGACAGCAGAAGGTGCACATCAACTCCTCACCTCCTGCCCCATTTGTGGGTCGCACGTTGGCCTCATCTGTCATCTAGAACCCAGTGAACCAGAATGAAGGGAAGTCCTCGACCCTGGGGCATTGGCTCGGACGTTCTTAAATAGTGGAGTGACCACTGCAGTCTCCTAATTTTGAGGGAAGTGGCCTCATCCCCATCCTCTCCTCCTCCACCCCCCCCACCCCATCCTCTCTTCCTCCACCCCCCCACCCCATCCTCTCTTCCCCCACCCCCCCACCCCATCCTCTCTTCCCCCACCCCCCCACCCCATCCTCTCTTCCCCCACCCCCCACCCCATCCTCTCTTCCCCCACCCCTTCCTCTCCTCCCCGCACCCCCTCCACCCCCCCACCCCACCCCATCCTCTCCTCCCTCCACCCCCCCACCCCATCCTCTCCTCCCCCCCAACCCACCGCCACCCAGCCCCCAGTTCGGCCGCAGCTGGGCCCTCAGAGAGCGGAGACGACGACCTCTCCCTGCTGGGTGGCTGCGGCCGCGGAGAGTGGCCGCTCACCTGTGAATGAGTCCGGGTAAATGGACTCCAGTGCCTCCAGCTCATTGCGCTGCTCCTCGCCGTAATCAGTCATCTTGCGTGGTCGAACAAGGCCATTGAGAGAAGCGCCCCGTCAGACAAACCAGCCCCCGTACCCAGCTCCTGCTCGATTGATCGATCGATTGACTCGCCGGCCACACGGCCACGTGACCCGCTCCGAACGATCTTTTCGCCATCGATTTGCTGGCACCCAGGCTGAGCTCGCATCACGTGCCTCAGCCAATGTCGTCATTGATATAGAACGCGGTGCCGGCGAGGGAATCCCCTGGGGGGGATCCCGCGCTGGGGAACAACGTTGTCTCGTAGACGCTCTGCGCTGCGCTGCTCCGTCCAGCACTGGCCCATTTTTTGCCCCCCCATCAGGTCCTGATGGTCTGTCGGATCCCATAAACAAAGCATAGCCCGGTGACATGCCTCGGGCAGTCGGCTTGCCATCCGAAGTCGGAACGGTGCTTTGCACAATTCATCCAATTTCCAAAGGCCGTTTGCAGCCAAAAGGTCCTCCAGAAAACGGAGAGTGGACTTAGAAGATTCAGTTAAAAGCTCAGCAGTACTCAGTGGTGAGGATGGCAAAAGTTTTTAAAATAAAACGAAAAGGGTGGCAAAAGGTTAAAAAAAAACAAGAATTCAAAATTAACATACTTCAAGGGATTTTGTTTATTCATTTCTTAGAACCTGGGTGTTACTGGCGAGGCCCGTATAAAGCATAGCTTTAAGGACTCTTTAGAAGATGGTGGTGGTGAGCCAATTTTGAACTGCTATCATCCTTCTTGTGAAGGTGCTCTCACGGTGCCTGTTGGGTGGGAACTTCCAGGACGTAAACCAGCCACGGTGTATTTCTAAATCGGGACGGTGTGTGTCCTCAAGGTGGCGGTATTTCCACATGCGTGTGTAAACCTTATCCACCTTCGGCATTTGGGGGTGGAGCGCGTTGGGGTGGGTGAAGATGGAAGGTTACAAATGAATACCATAGGCAAATCACTGCAGTGCAATTTGTGGCTGCTCCATGCTACAGACACTGCACGTGAGATGTAATTGTCCGTGTGGTTGAAGCTCCACAAGGGCACAACAACGAAGCCAGAGCGCTGACTAGGTTATTGCACAGCCCGAGAAAGGTTTCGACTTCTAAACCTGACGTTTGCAGTGTATTGGTGGGTGGGGAACAATAGTGGACAATTGTAAAGTTAGAGCCTAAAGAATGAAAACATTGCTGTTGCCAAATGAAGTAAAAGGTCCCGTTGTGCATCATTGCTCAGTGTAATTATGGAAACGACCAATAACATTGAGGTGTGAGGTTTAAGTACAGTTCATGAGGCACCGACGCCAGGGTATGAGGCAGCACCTGAGCCAAAGAGAAAGAGTTCGAGTCTTTCATTGCATTTACTATCAGTGAGTGCTATTGAAAAGTGTAGGTACATGTCACAGCAGCGTTAGGTCTGCGTTTGAATAGCAAGCTGACCGTCACTGCTTGGCTTCACATATGAAGGGTATTCATAGGAAATAAATTGCCAATGGGCTCATTCCCCAGCATAAACCTGCAACCTTCAGTGAATTTAAGAGCAAAATACTATCTTTAAAAACACTATTTCCCACTGTATTTCTTGTGAAAAGAGCCACAAGATATGAGAAGTTTGGAAATATTAACCCTGTTACTCTCCATAGATGAACTGGCCTGGTCTGCTCAGTAAATACTTTTGTTTTTTTATTTTGATATTTCCAGCATTTAGTTTTTTTTTGCCTTTGTATAAGATCACAAAACTACATTTTTGATAAAAATCCTATAATTAAACAAGCTTTAAATCTTGTATTTCATATATAATGTAAGATCCAATACCTTAAGATAAAGTTCAGCTGAATATATAGAACATTAAAATTGTTATTAAGTCAATAAGATCAGAGAATTGATTGCATGGCCCCAAAGACTGACGTGGGAGACGGGTCTCAACTGATGCATCAGTGGATGGGCTTCACTTGAATCAGACTGTGGCCAGTCTTAATAAATCAAATAACCTGGGCTGAAGATAAGACTTTAAACTTGATAGAAAGGAAATGATTTCTGAGGGGAGAATCATTGCAGGGGCTCCAGCTGTTCACAATCTTTATTAATAATTTGGATGGGAGGACCAGGTGTATTTCATTCTTGGTTGCTGATGATTCAAAGCTAGATGGCAGTGCTGGCTGTGAGGAGGATGCATAGAGACTTCAAAAGGATTTCAACTGGCTGAGTGAATGGATGGGGGCATACCAGATAAAATATAAAGTGGAAAAGTGTGAAGTGATCCATTTTGGTTAAAAAATGGAGTATATTTGAAATGAAATAGTGAGAGACTGAAAGGTGTTGGTGTTCAAAGGGACCTAGGTGTCACCATCTCAACATGTGTGAGTTGACCATTTGGGACAGGTGAGGAGAACATGCTTCATCCACAGGATAGTGAATCTTTGGAACACTATTCAAGAGGGAAATGGAAGCTCAGTTGCCTAGTACATTGAAGGCAGACTTTGAGTAAATTTTTGGATTTTAAGGGAATTGGGATGTGCAGTTAGTGCAGGAAAGTGATGTTGAGGTAAAAGATAAGCCATGATTTTATCATGTGGTGGGGCAAGCAAGGACCAAATGATCCATTCCCATTTCTTGTGTTGTTGCATTCAAATGCCAATGTAAAACTTCAAAATTGGCTTTCAGGAGCCAAAGGTTTTTAGTTGTCCAAGTGAAAATCCACATCATCTTGGCAGAAGTCCTGTAGAACAATGGATGCCAGGTCCTGTGCCCACGTCTCTGGGATAGGCTTGAGGGAGCAGGACAACTGCCTGTTGTTACAAAACAAAGGAGAGGAACTACAAGCAGGGATTTGGTAATCCAAGATCTGTTTTGTCCCAGTGCTCATTAGTACTCAAACAAAGGTCATGGCTTGGAACCCTCAAAAATGATTTTTTAAAATCATTGCACACAGCTCACTGACAAAGGTACCTCTTTTGCTTTCTAAACTAGGACTTGGAGCTTCCAAGAATAGTCAAATTAGATAGGTTTTTACTGACTTGCTGGTAGGACATAATACTCTAGGTTCACCCCAACCTGTCAAAGGACTCCTCCTTATGACCCCTTCTCCAGACCATGAATTTTAGTGGGACCTGTAGCAGAGTTCATAGGATGAAAAAGCTTGGTATAACTGCTGAGATTGAATTGACAAGAAAATGTCAACCTAAATTTATTATGCATCAACCACCACATCATCAACTGGAATAGAAATATGACTTGGAGTTGATTCTTCAGCCCAAGTATGCAGGAGGCTGTACTGACAGAAATCTTGCTCCACTTTAGTAAACATATCCAAGCCTGAGATCATTTTCCAGTCCTTCCTGGCAGGCAAGCAAATTTTCTTTACTTGTTTCTCTTCTGAAGTAAAGCCAAAGAACTTCTTGATGTGCTTCAAAGCATACAGTTGAGAATGTTTTTTAGATGTCTGTTGAAAAAGAGCATCTTCATTTTCTATGTACTGAGCCCAGTAGTTTAGGTGCAGAAAGCTGAGTGGAGAGCAGTATCTTGGAATGCAGACAGTCAGAAAACCAGCGACGATCACACAAGCTATCAAAATCCAACCAGCTACCTATGGAAAAAAGAACCAAATGTTGAAACCATTCAATTAATATGAAGGCATTCACGCTTAAATTTGTGGGCTGCTGGTATTTCTGCTAACAGAGATCTAATGCAATTGGATTCTAATGGAAAGTGCTATTATAAGGGTGCAAAAAGTCAAAGTGGAGTTTATTGTCATATGCACATGTATGCACAGGTGTAATGAAAAACTTGCAGCAGCATCACAGGCACATAGCATCATATAAGAAGCATTCACAAGAAAAACAAACACAATTTTTACAAGAGGGAACACAACAAAAAAAAAACAATGTCCATTTTAGTGCAAAGTGATCAAAGTGGTCATAGTGTTGCTAAACTGTAGTGATTAGGGTTTTGCCAGTTGGTTCAAGAACCAAATGGTTGAAGGGAAGTAGCTGTTCTTGAACCTGGTGGTGTGGGACTTCAGGTTTATGTACCTCCTACCCAATGGTAGCTGTGAAAAGATGGCATAGCCCATATGGTGGGGATCTTTGATGATAGATGTTGCCTTCTTGAGGCAGTCCCTCCAGTAGATAGTAGGAAAGGTGGGGAGGGATGTGCCTGTGATGTATTGGGCAGAGTCCACTACTCTTTGCAGCTTCTTATGTTCCTGTGCATTCGAATTGCTGTACCAGACCATGGTGCAACCAGTCAGGGCACTTTCAACAGTACATCTGTAGAAGTTTGTGAGACTGTTCGGTGACCAGCCAAACCTCCTTAACCTCCTAAGAAAGTAAAGGTGCTGGCAAGCTTTCATTGTGATTGCATCTATGTGCTGGGCCCAGGACAGGTCATCTGATATGTTAACGCCCAGGAATTTAAAGCTGCTGAGCCTCTCCACCGCCAATCCCGCAATGTAGACTGGTGCATGTTTGCCCTTCTTCCCCTTCCTGAACTCAACAACCAGCTCTTTAGTTTTGCTGACGTTGAGCGAGAGGTTGTTGTTGCAGCACCACTCAACCAGGTGTCCTATCTCGTTCTGGTAAGCTGATTCATCGCTACCTGTGATTTATCCAACAACAGTAGTATCATTGGCGAATTTGAAGGTGGCATTGTGTGGCTAAACAAAGCTCCAGTTACGTGTGTATAAAGAGTAGAGCAGGGGCTAAGCACGCAGCCTGTGTTGATGATCAGTGAAGAGCAGATGATACCAATCCTCACTGAGGTCTGCTGATGAGAAAGTCAAGTATCCAGTTGCAGAGGGAGGTACCAAGGCCCAACTTGGATGGGATGATTGTGTTGAATGCCAAGCTGGATGATTGATGTGATTATGTCTGATGAACACATTTTGGAGAGTAATTTTGACATTGCACAGGGGTGTAAAACGAGTGATAACAGGACATTTTCCCATTTTACATCACTCTTGGTTTTGTTTCCAAGATCTATGCCATTACAAGGAGAAGGTTCTAGTACCACCAGACATAAATTTACCTGTCTCTTCTTTAACCTTGTCTGATTACAAAGATTTTAATTTTAAAATAATTTTTGAGATGCAACTTTTCTATCTCATTCAGTAAATAATTCCACAAGGTCTCTTCACACTTATCTAAAATTCTGCAATGTTTTTTAGGCTTGAAAGAATTCAAAATGTTTGAATAGAAAGTATTGCCACAATGATTTGCCAGTTGATGATCAAAAAGTACACAACCTGCTCTCAAAGGGTAAATAGGAATTTATTCAGAATGAAATTAGAGTTCCTAGACCTTCCTGGGGAACAATCCAATTGTGCACACACAAGGCACCTGTAAACAGAGCAAAGAAATGAAAGATGAAGTATAATGAGGAGTAATATGAGGTTATTCACTCTAATAAGAGGATTAGAAAAGCTGAATATTATCTAACTGGTACGAGAATATTCAGTGTTGATATTCAGAGAGATCTGGGCCATCCACCTAGAAGAAACAAAGTTATCAAGTAGGTACCACAAGTAATTACAAAGGCAGAAATAAGTATGGAATACTAGAAGCACTCAGCAAATCATGCAGCGTCTGTCAAGAGAGGAACTGAGTTAACTTCCAGGTCAAGGACCTTTCATCAGAACTGAGGAAACTTAGAAACCAACCATCTTTTAATTTGGAAAGGAAGAGGAGAAGTTTAGTGGAGAGGACAAAAGGAATGTTTGTGTCAGGGATGGTGAAGGCTTGTTAATTCCAAATGATGTCTGGAGGTGTAACTATTCAAAAGTGAGTGAAAATAGAGAAAATGGAGGGGAAATAAAAACAAAAGGAGGGGGGTGGAAGTAATGGAACTGTAAGATGCAAACTGGAAGCACCAAACAGTGTAGATGTGGAAATCTGAAATAAAGCAAAGTGATCAAAATTCTCAGCAGATCAGACAGCATTTGTGGAGAGAGAAAGAGTTAATGTTTTGCTAATTAATTAAGTCAGCAAATGGAATATTAGTCCTTACTGAAAAAGGGATGGAGTCTGAAAGTCCTGCTACAAATGTGCAGGACTTTAGTGAGATCAGACCTAGACAACTCTAGAATTTTGATTATTTAAGAAAGTATATTCTTGATTTAGAGGTGATGCAGCAGAGATTCATTTAGTTAATGCCTGGGATGAGGGGTTTATTCAATGAAGGAAATTTAAATAGATTTTGTCTCTCTGGAGTTTCAAAGAATGAGAGGTGATCTTATTGAAACACGCATGATCCTGAGGAGTCTTGATCAAGTAGATTGTATGAATTTGTTTCTTGTTGGTGCACCTAGAACCAGGATATGAGAGTCAGTATAAAACATTGGCCGCTTAAGAGTGACATGAGGAAGAACTTCTTTTTCAAAATGTTTTGAACCTTGAATTCACAACCCCAGAGTGCTCTGGATGTTGAGTCAAAAATGGTGAGAATGGCCAAAATGATATTTGAAAGAGCATTCTGATGGTTTACTGCCCAAAACATGCACTAAAATGGGAACTATGCAGTTTCTCATGAAACTACACTCGAGAGGTTAGTGCAGCAGAGTGACACTGAGGTAAAAGATCAACCATGCTCTTATTGAATGGCAGAGCAGGCACAAAGGAGTGAATGACCTATGCCTGCTTTTTAAACAAATTTCTTATGTGGTCACGGAAATCGAAGTAGATGAAATCATCTCCACACTGACACAGGTTGACACTCTCTGATGCCAGGATAAGCACAAATTACAGAGCTCTGGCTGGCTACTTGGAACAAACCTTCTGTGAGGTTTAAAATGACCTTGACCTTGATGGACAGAGGCATGAGAAGGTTGAAGAATGTTGCATGATATCACAGTGTTGACAGATTTGAAAAAAATACTGGAGCCTGTAAATACATTGCTTATCAGAGAGGTCCAGGTGAAAATTGGTGTCCCTGGGAATAAGCTCTTGCTTGGTGGGAATGTCCTTTGCCTCCTGTGCTAAAATCTCTGATCCACCCTGAACGGTCAGATATGGCCATACTGTTGCTTCCAATAATGGATCTGTACCTGCAGCAGCACCACTGAGCCTCCCATTCAATTAATAGCAAAGCAGATAAATACTGGAGAAGGTACATTCTGTGGACTTAAACAGGGAATCAGGAGGCTAAAAAGGGCCATGAAATGCCTTTGGCGAGTTAGAACAAGGAAAATCGCAAGGCATTTTGTACGTACATTTCAAAACAAGAGGATAGCCAGGGACCACTCAAGGACAAAGGAGAGAATTTATTTCTGGAGCCAGAGGAAGTGGGCAAGGTACTAAATGAGTACTTTACATCAGTATTCACTAAGGAGAAGGACATGGAGGACTGCAAGATCAGGGAGGGGAATGTTGATATTCTAGGGCATGTTGATTTCAAGAAGGTGTTGAGGCTCTTGAAGATTTAAGGTGGATAAGTCCTCGGGGCCTGATAGGATCTATCCCAGGTTATTGAGAGAGGCAAGAGGGAGATTGCTGGGGTATTGACAGATCTTTGTAACCTCTTTAGCCACAGGCAAGGTCCTATAGGACTGGAGAATAGTCAATGTTGTTCCTCTGTTTCAGAAGAGCAATAGAGACAAACCAGCCTTACATCAATGGTAGCAAAATTACTGGAGAAGGTTCTTATGGATAGGATCTACTTACGTCTAAAAAAGCATGGACTTATTAGGGATAGTCAGCATGGCTTTGTGTGGGGCAGGTCATGTATTATAAACTTGATTGAGGAGGTGACAAAAATGATTGAGGATAGGGCAGTGAATGTTGTATACATGGACTTTAGAAAGTTTTCAATGTGCTCCCTCATTGTCAGCTGATACAGAAGATTAAGGCACATGGGGTCCATGGAGACTTGGTAGATTGGGTTCAAAATTGGCTTGGCCATACAGAAGACAGAAAATAGTGATGGAGGGGTGTTATTCTGAATGGAGGTCTGTTACCAGTGCTGTTTCACGAGGATCAATGCTGGGACCTCTTGTTTGTGATTATATATAAATGATTTGGACGGAAGTGTAGTTTGCCAATTACACTAAAATTGGTGGAATTGTAGATAGTGAGAAAGGTTGTCAAACAATTCAGCAGGATATAGACCAGCTGGAAATGTGGGCCGAGATATGGTAGTTAGCCAGAGTCTTTTTCACAGGATGGGAATGTCAAATACTAGAGGGCCTAACTTTAAGGTGAGAGGGGGAAAGTTTAAAGGAGATTTGTGATGCAAGTTCGTATACACAGAGAATGGTAGTTGCCTGGAACATGCTGCCAGGGGGAAGTAGTGGGAGCAGATACAATAGCAATGTTTAAGAGGAATTTAGACAGATGCAAGAATAAGCAGGGAATGGAGGGATATGGACCATGTGCAGGCAGATGGGATTAATTTAAATTGGCATCTGCACAGAAAGGCCTGTGCTGTACTCTTCTATGTTTTATGACAATGAAAGGTATTTGAGTAGCCTACAGTCAATTCTGAAACTGCCAAATCAGGTCTTCTGATGTCACCAGCATATCCCTATAAACAACAGGGGAAAAAAAATGACAAGTAGTAAGATACACTCCCAGTTGTGTTATGACTGCTCAATGTTCATCATAAATTGCTGTCAAAAGCTCCCATTTTATTGGTGAGGGTGAAGGTCTGTGTTGGGCAAATATTATGTGCACACCTGATAGCAGATAGATATCAGACATACTGGCACAAACAGCACTTGAAAGTAGCCGTTCTAATTTTCCCATGGGAACTATTCCGTTTGGATATGATTGCCAGAGTCATCTAACCCAAGTTCGATAGTTAAATGATCCAATTTTTGTACATTCGGTTTCTCAGTGATGATACAGTCAGGATGTAGAGCTGTTTAGCTTCAGAAACAAATATGCACAAAAAGCCTATGATCAGTCAGGTACCACTTAATGGTAGAACTTGAGTCTTTGAGTCAAAGTCCCACTCCACAAAATTGAGTGTGAACATTGGAGTGATACCTAGTCCACTCCTGAAGGACTGCTCCAACACATTTCAGACTCTACTTTAAACTGAGACACCCACCATTCCTTTTGCTTGGAATTAAAAGATTCAATGCAGTATTTGAAATTCTCCCTGGTGATTGACCCAATATTTAGCCCAAAGCGGCGTTGCTTAAACACTCATTACTCGGTTGTTCACTCATTTTTGTCTGTGTGCAAACTACCTGCAACATTTTTTTTTTAATTTCAGGATTGAACTTTGTGTTTTATCTTATCCAGCTCAGATTATCTCCTTCAGTCTGACTGAACTCTACGCAAGAAAATAATCATTATTTCTTTTGAAACTTGTAAATCTGACTCTACCTCCAATACTTACATTTCAACTCTACTTAATTTCTTGCAAAACAGTTTGGAAGTAAAATGGAAGGTGTAATTCTTTAGTAATAGGCAAGAGACCAAACCCAACCTTCCGTTAAATTTGAGGTCCAGGATGTGTGCTAAACTTAGAGGTTGCATGTTTTTCAGGCAACTCTTGCAATGTACTTCCTGATATTATTTCACTTTCAGAAACTTGAGTATATAAAAAAATTATTGAAACAAAACCATCTAATTAAAGCTTTCAATAAAAGTGTAAGATTGCTGAAAAGCCAGATCTGCATTTCTCAAAAGAAATAATCAAAATTTTCTTGTGTGAGATCAAAGACTGGAAGTAAATCTGAGCTGAATAAGATAGAGATACCATTTGGTCCCTGTAGTGCACAAACAATGGGCTTGACTGAATTTTCCATAGACTACATTAATGTGATTTTCTGCCCTTATTTGGCTGAGGGCATATTGTAAATGTGTATTCCCTCTGAAATGAATGGACTGATGTTTGTTATGGCCAGTGAACTCCTGACCAAGATTCATTCAGCACTGTCAGCTGGAAATGGAGATGAAATCCTTAATGATTTCTTTAGATACATTCTGCTGGTAGCAACACAGTGGCCATGCACCCTCCATACCCAAAGCGTAGCTGGGATCATAAGAACACAGGGAGTGTGACCTTTTTTGTTCCTCCATGGTCTTGCTGCCAAGTGTCTGTTTCTCCTACCTGAGAATATCTGGTTTAATTCTTGTATGTGAAACCTACCCTTCATAATAGGCATCCACTGGGTACACAAGAGACAAATTAGTCAAGCAAGTATTACATAATCGCTTTTACTCATTTACATTCCATTTAAAACTTTATATCTTCCAGTAAGCCCTGGAAGTTGCAAAGCAATGCTAAGGTAGCAAAGACCAAGCATCACACATCTCTGTGCTGGGGATTTATTCACTGAAGAAAACAGCACCAGACTGCTGAAAATCAGGTCAATCCAGTGCAGAGCAGTTATGTATGTATTTCCAGGTGCCTTTGTTCTGATGGGAAATCCATCGCCTCATCTTTCAGTAGTATTTTCTTTCTTTAATGCACTTTTTTCTGTCATAACTCCTCCCAATTACATCATTAGTAGTAAAACAAGCTAATGTCATCCCCAGTGTAATTTTTAACCTCACTGGTGTGAAAGCAATCAGTTAATTATTCACAGAACAACCAACTTGCATTTTCCCTAAGACTGTGCTGTTTAAAAGACCAACACTCAAATCGCATTCTTTGTTTTCACTAAGATCTGTGACCTGTGATCTCAAATACGATCTCACGTGTAACTTCATTGCCTTGCCTTTGGAAGTCAGGATCAAGGTCACATTCAGCTCCCTAGTCTCAGCATCATTCCAGGCTATTCTACTGATCTCTGCCACATCTTAAAGTCTGCTGCTCACTGTTACATTAGGAAGGCCATCAATCCTTACGCGTAATGAGAGGAGACCATCTGCTTCTAGCCCATGGTAGCAGGCATCTGCACATTGCTGCAAACTTCTTTAGACTGCTGTCGTGTTCTTAAAGAAACTTTCCTGTTTGTGAGCCTGGAAGGGTCTCTATGATCTCCTTTCACAAAGAAAATGCAGCCTGCAGGCACCTTTCTCCACTAATGTGTACAGTTTCTTCTAGCAGCCCCCTTCCCATCATTCCAACATCCACTATTCAGTAGCAACACACCACTATAGCTGGAGGGGTTTTGCTTGCCTTCTGGTTTAACCCTTTAAGAACTGGTTGCAAATATCACACCTGCTGAGCTTCATGCTGAGAACTTGGTCTTGTTCTTCATACAAGTTTCACACACAGTATTAAAAATTATTATGTGGAACAATTTCTATAACATTGTCTCTTTTCTCTTATCCATTTACAGCCAGCTGATTATTCTCTCAGTGTAAAGCAAAGGAAAATATTTCCAATAAAATGAAATCACAATCCAATGTATGATTATGGAGTTTCTATTATTCATCTGTGTCACCATACAGTAAACACATACTACAGGTATTCAGCTTTCATTTAAGGAAAGAATTTGCATTTAAGTAAAGTCTTTCACACTGATGTCAGGAACTACTAAAACATCTCCCAACTAGTTACCTCTGAAGCGTGACCACTGTAATGCAAGCAAATGCATAACAATTAATTTTTTCCTAGAATTTTTGACAACTGATTCTATATTTATCTTCCAATCAGAGTTAAATTTTGATCTGAAGAAATTCTTTCAGGTTTTATTTGAATTAATATTTTAAAATAGTGTTATAGGAGCACCCAAGGGAGCTCAGTGCTATTATTAGAGACAATTATTTAACTATACTTCCATTTACCTACACTTTCCTTGAGGAATACTGCAGTTTGTACTGAGTATAACACTTAGCAAGAATGAGATGCACAATTTAGCAAGTTAAGTGAATACTGAACTGTTCTTCTAAAGTAGATAGACATAATATGCAAATCACTGATCCATTGTTATCATTATAATGTATTAGTTATTTCATTTAGTAAATTTGCTAAACTTGGCAATTACAACTTGGATGAATAATCAGAAATATAGCTTTTACAAAAATATATTTTAAATGGAATGACATAGTGCAATTTTATTGCCTGGAATCAACATGTACAATGTGAAGCAAACAGTTGTTCAGCCTTACATACCTGTGACTGGAACAGAAGAATACGATTGCCTTCATCTCTTATTTCACTGATGTTTTTTATTTCCGTAATTTTCACCTTTGGACAGGGAAAGCGAGCAAGAATATCCTTCCGATCGTGAAGATTCATATTCTCAAAAACCTTCCAGTTATCAACTGATAAAAACTCACTCATGGCACACTTGTAGTACAAGCCATTCAGCAGAGTAACTGCTAGCCATGTCACTGGAGCAACTAAGGATGTTAAAGTTATGTTGACAAGGACATAGCAGATCAACTTGCAACTTTTATGCATCAACTCTGAGCCATGTCTTAAACTCATTATTAGTTTCCAGGTCAGATTATTAATGGAAAATCCAATAATTAGCAACACCAGGGCAGGAACTGTACTAAAAGCCAGCCCGTAGTATAGACTTATTGTTGGCTTGCATGGACAAGTGAAAGCAAAGAATGAAAATGCTTGCTGGCCAAGGATTGTTGCCAGAGAAACCAACGAAACTAGAATTGTTGACCGTTTGTTTTCAAAAAATGACATGAGTTTAGAAAACATTTTTATAAAAAATTGGCCTTCTTCATCCGAGACTACAAGATATACCACTGTACTGCCTTCAACTTAAGGATGAGTTTATAGAGTAGACCACATTAAATGCAAATAATGAATATGCAACATCATTTCCTTTGTTGTAATCTCATTACCATTTTGAAGTGTTTTATAATTTGTAGAGGATGGGAAACAAATTAGTTTGCCTTCATGCTTTTAGTATTTTATGTTTATTATCTGGTTACTGTTTTGACATTTTACTTTTGAATGGACTTAATTACTTACACTTTTACAATTCTTAATTCATGAATAATGCTGCTTCAACAATAGCAACCTGTATTGAAATAGTATTTTTAATATATCAAGAACACCTGCAGGAATATAAACGAAATTTGACAATAGTTACATGTCAGATGATCAAAGTTTAGTTAAGTAGATGGGTTGTAAGGAGTATGTTATAGTAAGGAGGAAAGGAAGAGAGGAGGAGGGGATTTGGAAGGGAATTCTAGAGATTATACATCAGCAAATAAAGGCATGTTCACCGACGGTGAAGAAACTAAAATTCAGGAAGCACAAGGTGCCAGAGTTGGGGGAGAGCACATATTTGGCAGGGTTATAGAGCTGGTGATAGTTATAAAGGTAAGGACAGGTGGGGCTATAGCAGGATTTAAAAGTGTGGATACAAATTTTAAAGCTGAATAGTATACAGGAATCAATATACTTCAGGTATGGGAGTGATGAACAAATGAGATATGTTATGTTAGGATACAGGCAGCAAAATTTAGTTTCCTGTTGGTGAGCTTATAGAACATACATGAAATCACTACAAAGTTTCCTCACCTGTTTGGAGTATATTCGAGTGCTCCCTGAATGGTGGACATGGAGAAATATCATCTTAAGAAGGATGATAACGTTCTCTACTGTTGTCCTGGCAGTGCGAAGCTTGCCTGGTCAGAGTGCTCAAATGTATCAGAAACCATGTAAGTAGTGGGCAGTAAATGAAAATTGAAAGAAACGCAGCTGATGGAAATCTGAAATAATGACATTCAATAACAGATACACACACTCAGCAGGTCAGGCAGTGTTTGTGGTAAAAGAAACAAAGTTACTGTTTCAGGTCTAAGACCCTCCATCAGAAGTGGACAGTTCTTGTCTCCCAGGATCCATCTCTCGGGACAAAGCTGTCAACTAAAATGTCTGGCAAAGTGATTCCCTCAAAATGTGTGCTTTTTTTCAAACGTGGCATTGATCATTAGAAAATTTGTGTTGAGAGTGATGAGTAGTATTTTCAATGTATGATGAGCTCAGAGTTCTTCAGGGAAACCTATGTTGCCACTGACTGAAGTCAATGCAGCCTAAACCTTGGGGAAGCCAGCAATGCTGGCAAATCCCTTCCATGCAATGCCACCACCTCCTCACTAAAATCAAAGTATATGAGATTTGCAACTCCTTGATTAAAAAGCAGTGACCTATTTAGTCCTGTGATAAACAACAGATCTCAGATCTGTGGTACACATCAGCAATGAACAGCTAGAATGATCCTGAGACTTGGAAATTAAGCTGACTGTGACCTTGACCTCAATGATGAGGTCACAGGCCCTTTCCAGCAGAATGTTACATATCTCAGTGATGACTACCTTGGTGAACCTGAGCTGCTGGTCTTTAAAGAGGTCAAGATAGAGTCTTGAGTTTCAAATGCAGTTAAGGTCTTTACATATGTCCACTTCTGTACCTATTCTCCCTAATGTCCCATTTGTGGTTTATTCAGCCATGACGCCTTGCTTCAAGCACCCACTCACAAAGCACCCAGCAGTCTGACCACTGAGGCACACATTAAATCTGTCACAGTAACTTGACCAAAAACAAACTACATCATAATTTGAGCTAATACCGAACACTTTGGAAGATGTGGGACCAGTCTATATTGAAGTCTGCAGCTGCCTCCTGAGGTGTCCCATTTCTAAGTCACGTGTTCAAATAGAGAACATGGGATTGCAGAGCTCCTTTTAATTGTGACTGCCAGCTGACAGTTGTTTAGTAGACCTGGAGGCTCCAATGTATGTCAACAATGCCAAAAAAATGCACTGAAAGATAACTGGTGTCATTAGGCCTCCTTCTACTGCCAAAAAATTGTCAGACATGCCAGCATGGATTCCAACTAGAAGTACTTAATTGAATTTTGCAGTTGGAAGAATTCAACTCAGAAATGGATGGAAATGTGATTTGCCCTGGTTTAAAGTGGTTTACATCCAATTTCTGAGTGTGTAGTCTTTTTAAAAACTCAGATTTTCAGGCTATCCACCTATAGGATCTCTGAACAGCAGTATCTTGTTTCACACTAAGCAGCAAAGACTGTTGCTGTTCACTTCGTTACATTCTCCTCTTTTGGACTTCCCAAATGGAGTAAGCCTCAGGATGTCTCAGGTCTTGGCCCAAAACACATTTAAAATAGGGGGATATGTGGGAGGAAGGGGTTAGTTAGTCTTAGGTGTGGTTTAAAGGTCGGCACAACATGGTGGGCTGAAGGGCCTGTATTGTGCTGTATTGTTCTATGGTTCTAAAACATCGACTGTTCATTTCCTTCCATCGGTGCTGCCTAACTCGCTGGATTCCTCCAGTATTTTGTGCATGTTGCTCAGGATGTCCCAAACTATTTTGCTGTCCACAAAGTACTTTTGAAGCATTCACTATTACAATGTAAGAAATTTGATGCTCAATTTGCACACAGCAACATGCTGCAGAAAGCAATGTGTTAATAAGCAGATGTTCTATGTTTAGCTGTCGATTGAGGGATAAAGAATGACCAAATTGAGTGAATCTTGCTTTTTTGTTGAAATAATGCTTTGGATTTTTTTTAATGTCTTCCTTAACGGGAAGACTGGGGCTTGGATTAACATCTTAGTCAAAAGTCAGTGCCTCCCCCATTTCTGCATGGAAGTGTCAGCTAGGATTTCATGCTCAAATATCAGTAATATCAAGGTTGGCATGCTTTTGTCCTGTAAAGGCTTTTCACTGTTGATTGTGTTGTAGGATAACATAGCTGTACTGTCTAGGGATTTGTGAAAGACGTCTCAAAGTTTTGGAACTCTACCATGTTTTAAGAAAATATGAGAAATATTTGGCTGCTCAAGCAGATCCTCCAAATCATTTTGATGCTCTGGTTAAATAGAGTTTTTATATTACTGAATGCATTCTTCTTAACCTGCACCTCTTTGTTGTTGAAGTTATTGCATTTAATTTTAAGTTCTCTCAATTTAATAAGTTTTCATTTTTATGGGATTTAGTATTGCATTACAGCAAGATTACATAACATTTTGAAAAGGAAATGCTCTAATTGCTGAGCAACTGAAACATTAACAGTTATGCTAATGTTTCAGCTAACACTTCTCTAAACTGCTGTCTTCCTTTGCCTTCAAATTATTAAGAAACTGATTCAAACACTCACCTTGAATCGCATGGGATTTCAGGCCCCACAATAACCCACTGAAGCTGAATAGGGATTAGGGCAGGGATGGGGCTCGTCAGATATGGATGTGCAGGGAATGGTTTAGATCCATCAGGTTTCCACCCCAAAGTCATCGTTTCAATAATTCCAACAGATTTGCCTACTTTCTCTTCAGCATATATTTGAATATCCTGTGTTTAATTGGGCTGACATGGTCAATCACTAATTCCCTGAACTGTTCTTTGCTTTAAGTTCTGATGATTTTACACCACTAAGAAAAAACAGTTGGAGTTACCAGAACCTGCTGAATAAGGTGGAAGTATTGCTTAAGGGATTGTTGCGAAAGTTGAGGTTACCATTGCAGATTTTTTGCTATTTAATCAGGTTCAATTGCAAGGATCAGTAATATTTTGGCATTTTATTTAACTTGGGGAAATCTTCATTTTCATTTTTTTTTGGTGTAAGATAGATATAAATATACCACCTGCCTTTTAAACTTTTCCTAAATCAGTGTAGATCCAAATTAGTAAGGAATTAGGAAACACTGATCTGAAATCACCTGTTTCACATTTAGTGCCCAAAGTTATAATTAGACCTAGTACAGTAAATAGTCAGTTATTCAGTGCATTCAGGACATGGCAGATGTCAGTTAATTATATATGCTAATTATCCTGATATTGGCCTGGACTCTCCCTCAGTACTGTATCAATGTCAGTTCAGGTGCCCCCCTCAGTGCTGTCTGAAGTGCTGGTTACTGGAGCATACCCATTAACAAAGTGCCAAATAATCAAGCTTTTACCATTTCTTTTCAGCTTGATGTGCTTGTGTTTTCAAACAAAAATGTAGTTATGCATGGACATTTTATGAAAAAAATAGAAGAGCAAAAAAAAATGCAAGTGTAGGAGATTTGGGATAAAACATTCTGTCGCATAAATAGAAAATTCAGGAAACATTCAGGAATCTTCTGTGGAAGAGAAACAGGGTCGTGTTTCAGGTCAAAGTTGCTTCATGAGAACAAAACAGGTAATGTTTCGGATCCAGGACCCTTCATCAGAATATTCATCAAAATAGGCCTATCACTCCCTATTCTGATGCAACTGCTAACACTTTCCTATCTTAAAAAAAGTGTTTTGGTACTTTGCCGTTGAATGATTTATTTCCACAAATATCATTCATAGAGGAAACTGTTCTCCTTTGTTCAACCTTTGGGACCAAGACTTACTTGCCATCACACTGCCTGAAGATCCTTGAATACATTCTTCAGCTAAAAGCTTTGGGCCCTCCTCTTACCTATTGATTCAATTCTCTACAGTACATTTTAGAGCACTCCATTTGGTAATGGTGAATTAGAGAAAAGCAACAAACAACAAGGGACAAATGATACAGAATTATAATATGGAAACAGGACATACAATCCAACCAATACATTTTAGTATCCATCCTCCATACAAGATCCTAATCTTTGTCCATTTTTGTTCCCATATTCTTTTGCCTGCCTTTTCTTCATTCACCTATGCAAATTATTTTTAAATAGCCATCACTGCTTTTATTGGGTAGCCACAATTTTGGTGGCTGTGGACAGCACCCTGCAAACACATTTGAATGGGCCATCTGCTCAACTTCTGGAAAAACAGAAGATAGCAGCAGCACTCTGAAAATTCCAAACAACACCCTGCTTTGATCGCCGACTCTGGTGATGCATTCCAACACATCACAACTCGCTGAGCAAACCAAAACTTTCTTCTCACTCCTCCTCCTCCCCCCAACCTTAACTACTTGTATTTGATTTTGTGCCTTATACTCTCTTGTTCCAGACCCAGTGAATTACTGCAGACTACTTGTTTCTATTTATCTGTAACAGCATTACAAAATAAAATCATATACACCCCAATCATCCTACCAAATAAACATTTAATCATCTCGTTTACAATATTTGTTTCTTGTGATTGCTTATGCTTTCTTATTCCAAACAGCATCTGGATGAATCTACACTATGCTCCTACGTCTATATCCTAACAGAGCACAAACCTATACATAATTGCTTGCCTGAGGTTTTATAGTGGATCACTATTACTATGAGGCTTTTGCTTTAAAACCAAGGGCTCCATTAGCTCATTTTATGGCCTTATCCATCACAGGTCTTAGTTTTAATCTCTTGTGAACCAGAGAGCAAATCCATCATCTTTTCCACTTCTCCTAGCTGTGTCGGGTTCAAAGTCATAGCTGTCCCCATTGTATAGTATCCCTGCAGCCTTAAAAGCAAACACCTAAAATATAAAATCTGAAAGCTCAGGGTCACCCTTGTAATCGGAATGAAGGTGCCCTGCAGATGCAATGACACTGGAGAAGGTGCAGAGGAAAATTACAAGGATGTTGGTAGCACAAAAACAATGTAGCCATGAGAAAAGATGAAGAGTTTTTTTTTGTGGAACTGAGAAGACAAAGGGGAGACTTCATTGAAGTGCAAAAAACTATGAAGTGCCCAGGTAGTTTAAATAAGAAGGACCTAGTTCCTTTTAGCAACAAGGTTAAAATCCAGAGGATGTAGATTTCATGTAACTGGTGGAAGGATTAGAGGGGAAGTGAGGAAATATCACCTTTTGAATTGGAACATGATTCAACAATTTCAAATAACTAACATTCGATCTTGAATCTCTCACTTCCAGCATTAATTTTCTTCTCTTTCCTTTTTTGTCATTTCAGATTTCATTTGTTTCCTATTTGTATTCCTCCAGACATGGCTTTTGTTACCCATTAGCATTGTCACTACTAAAACTATTTATCACTCCTATCTCAAACCTAACACCAACTTTCTCTTTTGCTCGCTCCTTCTCTTTTTCTGCAAATGAAAAACAGCTTCATTTCCAACTCTTCTTAGTTCTGATGGAAGGTGTTCAACCTAAAATATTAACTGTTTCTCTGTCCATTGAAAATGCTTAATGTGCTGACTACTTCCAATATTTTCTGTTTTATTACCTAGAAGTTTGCATTTAGAAATATGACTGCAGTTTTTCCAACTATCTTATTGGAATTAATGGAAAAAGATAATGGAGAGAATACATATAGCAACAGTGCTTTAAGTGATCATTTTCCTCATGAGCCATCCATTAGCTCCTAGTATACAATGAGCATTTTTTTTTGTTTCTGGAAGAACTGTCTATCAGCCTTATTGTCTAATTCTTGGTAGTGCACCACTTAATGGGCTTTTAAGGTTATTCTTCATATCTTCACACATTTGCAACATTCAAAGAGGGGTTCTGGCATTTCAAAAGTACAAATAGTACATATTTTGTATTACATAATCATCTGAATGAAATATAATAAAGTAATATTCATTCTGTAGTAGCAAATTTGAATCGTTTCACTGTAAGTATTCCCATTTACAAATCTTCCTGATTGCCTGAGTATAATTTTCCACAAAATCTTGAGGACAGATTTATGAGGAAGTCATAATGGCAGCAAAACATTTGTTGCAAAAAATCTCTGATCATAATTCTACATCCTTCTCCAAAGGAATCCAGCTACTGCAATGTCAATAAGAGCTATCATATATAGATGTGGAATATTCAATACAGTTCTAAAGCCTTCAAATGGGCATTGATGTGTTGGAGGGAATGCATTGAAACATGATAGCAATAGATTTGTGTAGCTAGAATCTGGATAAACTCATCTTATACACAAACAATTCAAAGTTTTTGTAATACTTGTTTGTAGTACTTTCAAAATATTACTTTGGGTTGACTTTTTGAATGCAAAGTGTTCTCTGAATCTGGAAGTACTTCATCCACAGTTTTCAACATTTAATTCTGGACACAAATCAGTTGCTATCCAGCAGAGTTCTCACCATTTGCTTGCTTATGCAGCAGTATATAAAGCCCAGGTCTCATTTTGCTGCTACCGTTGAGCACAACTTGTTATTTGGAGGAATTGTCCAGGTCTTTTATCGAGTTGGCTGACATTCAAAGCCCAGAGAGAAATGATCTCCTGACAAAACACTGGCTATCCACACTTGCAGAATTGTGTGCAGTTCTGGTCACCACACTATAGGAAGGATGTGATTGTGCTGGAGAGAGTGCAGAGGAGCTTCACCAGGATGTTGCCTTGATTGGAGGACTTTAATAATGCGGAGCGGTTAGATAGGCTGGGCTTGTTTTCCATGGAGTGAAGGAGGCTGAATGGTGATCTGGTGGAAGCATACAAGATTATGAGATCACAAGACAAAGGAGCAGAAGTAGGCCATTCAGCCCGTTGAGTCTGCTCCGCTATCTCACCATGAGCTAAACTATTCCCATCTAGCCCCAATTCCTGGCCGTTTCCCCATATTCCTTGATACCTTGACTAATTAGATACCTATCAATCTCCTCCTTAAACACCCCCAATGATCAGGCCTCCACAGCTGTATGTGGCAATGAATTCCATAAATCCGCGACCCTCTGGCTAAAGAAATTTCTTCTCATTTCTGTTCTAAGTGGGTACCCTCTTCTTCTAAGACTGTGCCCTCTAGTCCTGTACTCACTCACCAAGGGAAACAACTTGGCCACATCTACTCTGTCCAGTCCTTTCAACATTCGAAATGTTCCTATGAGGTCCCATCTCATTCTTCTGTACTCCAGTGAGTACAGTCCAAGAGCCGACAATCGCTCATCGTATGTAAGCCCTTTCATTCTGGGAATCATCCTTGCAAATCTTCTCTGAACCCTCTCCAACATCAGTACATCCTTCCTAAGATAAGGGGCCCAAAACTGCACACAGTATTCCAAATGAGGTTTCACCAGTGCCCCATAGAGCCTCATCAACACATCCTTACTTTTATATGTTATACCTCTCGAAATGAATGCCAAAATATCATTCATTTTTCTTACCACCAATCCAACCTGGTGGTTAACCTTCAGGGTATCCTGCACAAGGACCCCCAAGTTCCTTTGCACTTCCGTATTTTGAATTTTCTCCCCATCTAGATAATAATCTGCCCATTTATTTCTTCTTCCAAAGTGTACAAGCGCATATTTCTCAACATTGAATCTCATCTGCCATTTCTTTGCCCATGCTCCTAAGCTATCTAAGTCTCTCTGCAACCTTCCTGTTTCTTCAATACTCCTTACTGCTCCACCTATCTTGGTGTCATCTGCAAACTTAGCCACAAAACTATTTACTCCATAATCTAAAGCATCGATATACAGTGTAAAAAGAAGCGGCCCCAACATCGACCCTTGCAGAACACCACTGGTAACTGGTAGCCAGCCAAAACAGGATCCCTTTATTCCCACCCTTCGCTTTCTGCCTATCAGCCAATGCTCCACCCATTCTAATATCCTTCCTGTAATTCCATGGGCTCTCATCTTATTAAGCAGCCTCTTGTGTGGCTCCTTGTCGAAGGCCTTTTGAAAATCCAAATACACAACATCCACAGCCTCTCCCTTATCCATCCTACTTGAGATTTCCTCAAAAAACTCCAATAGGTTGGTCAGGCAGGATCTTCCCTTCATGAAACCATGCTGGCTTGGACCTATCTTGTCATGAACCTCTAGGTATTCCATAATCTTGTCCTTGAGGATCGACTCCAATAACTTTCCAACCACAGATGTCAGACTAATAGGCCTGTAATTTTCCTTATGCTGCCTCCCTCCTTTCTTATACTGCAGAACTACATTTGCGACCTTCCAGTCCTCCAGAACCATGCCAGAGTCTATTGATGCCTGGAAAATTATCACCAATGCCTCCACAATCTCTAAAGCCACCTCCTTCAGAACCCGAGGGTGCACTTCATCTGGTCCGGGAGACTTATCTGTCTTTAGTCCATTTAGCTTCCCGAGCACCTTCTCTCTGGTACTCTTGACTGAACTTAGTTCTATCCCCTGAGACCCCTGACTATCAGGTATATTGTTGATGTCTTCCACAGTGAAGACTGATGCAAAATACTCATTTAGTTCCTCTGCCATCTCTTTGTCATCCATTATAATCTCTCCCACAGTTTTCAATTGGTCCTATATCTACCGGTGTCTCTCTTTCACTCTTCATATATTTTTAAAAAACTCTTAGTAGCCTTTCGTATATTATCTGCAACTTCCTTTCATAATTCATCTTTTCTTTCCTAATGACCTTCTTAGTTTCATTCTGTAAGTTTTTAAAAGTTTCCCAGTCTTCTGTTTTCCCACTAATTTTTGTTTCCTTGTATGCCCTCCCTTTTGCATTTATTTTAGCCTTAACCTCTCTCGTTAGCCACATTAGTGCCATTTTTCCATTCATAACCACCTTTTTTCTTGGAATATATCTATTCCACACTTTCCTTATTTTTTGTAGAAATTTCATCCATTTCTGCTCTGCCGTCCCTCCAACTAGCTTACATTTCCAATCAATTTGGGCCAGTTCCTCTCTCATGCCACTGTAATTTCCTTTGTTCCACTGAAATATTGACACATCTGATATCAGCTTCTCCTTTTCTAATTTGAAACTGAACTCAATCATATTATGATCACTACTTCCTCATGGTTCCTTTACCTTTAGTTCCCTAATCACCTCAGGTTCATTACACAGCACTCCATGAGAGACATGGAGAAGATGGTCAAAATCTTTTTCCCATTGTAGAGGTTTTAAAAACAAGATGGTGTAGGTTTAAGGTGAGACGGAGTTTTAAAGGAAATCTGTGGGGTAATTTTATTTATATATCTAAATATATAAATAAATATATCTCTATCTATATATATAAATCTCTCTCTCTCTCCCTCTCTCTCTCTCTTATTTTGATATATATATATATATCTATCTCTAGCGTAAGAGTGCAAATGAAATTTGGAATAAAAATAGAAGAAATATATATATTTCTGCATGTCTTCTGATATATATATAGAGGGAGAGAGGGAGAGAGTGGTTGATATCTGGAACTTGCTGCTAGAGGGGGTGCTGGAATTAGATACAATCACTGTTTAAGAGGCATTTAGACAGACACTTGAATAGATAGATAGATACAGTCCTATTGCAGGCCAGTGGGATTAGTGTAGATGGGCAAAAAGGTAGACATGGGCGTGGTGGGCCATGGGGCTTATTTCTGTGCTGTACAACTTCATTACTATAAGAGGGAGCTTGCATTGGCACATTTAAGCCAGTGTATTTTTCTGTAGCTCAGAAGCAGCCCTCTTACTTCACCTGGACACACAAAGGTTAGAAATGTTTGGGGCTGATTTTTGTTTTAAAGTTGTCTTTAACCATTGCATCAGCATATCTATTTTCATGTTACCATGCCTATCTTGAGGCACTCTTGAGACCTTACTCAAGGTAGTGGTGCCTCAAGGGTTCTAAGCGAATTTGGCAGTGCTTTCAAGCTACCATCATCTCATTTGTGCCAGGCAAAGTGGTTCAGATGAGCCTCACTATTGGCTCACCAAAATAACAATTCATTCGTTCTAAAATGTTATAGAATGTTATAAGAAGATTATAAGTGCTAATTTTTAATATTTGTTTAAATCATTACTGTTGAATGTTCTCTGCAGCTTTCAAAATGCATTTATGCCTCCAAAAAATTAAGGTGACCAACCATACAATTTTCATCCAGGCAATTCACTTTTGGATTTGAACCATAGATAATTGCATTCAAATTGTACTACTTATAGCCTTTATATCGATGACAATAATTACAAATTTGATCATCTACAGTTTTTAGAAATGCCTGTTATTTAGTGATCCTCATGAATTACATGATTATGCACACAAAGTCAGTAACATATTATTGGTTTGACATTCAAAAGAGGTGTTTTCTTGTTTGTTCAGCTTAGTGAAATCTATCAGTTCTTCCAAAACAAATATGGTGCTGTTTTAATATATAATTTTATAGTTTTATAGTTTTGTTGATATTCAGTGACACATTTTAGTTCTAAATGATTTCATCAACTCTAACAGAAAATTGAACTGATTTTGGTCCTTTAGGCCTATAGGGGGAGATGTTTCTTAGGCTTTCGCAGATTTTCATTGGTATCATTTGTGATACCAAGTGTGCTTTCATTTCTTCAATGCTCTTGATACCTTCAATAAGAAGACAAATCAGAAGCTATCCGTCTCCCAACTGATCATAGGAAAAGAGAACTACAAGATGTACTTAAACTGAAAAGTTGGATAATGAATATTATATGACAGATTTCAATAAACCATGTCTCGACAATCAAGTAGAAGACCAGAAAAGCAGAAAATAGTAAGATCTGTCATTACTACTGCATGTAATTTTTCTTACTGTTTTAACTGAGTTTAATGCATGCAGAATTGAAGTAGCTGCATTCAATGTAGGAATCGGTTTCACCACCATCTTAGTATTTTGTTTTGAGTGGGGGTGAAGGTTAAGATAAGTAATGGAAATCTTCTCTTACTGTCTCTAACTAATGTGAATAAAATAGAAATTCAACAATTATATTGCCATAAATCTAAAATAAATCAAGTATTTTTAGATTAATGGAATATACATGAAGAAATACTGTTAAAATCATTGATGTCTTATACTTAAGAATTTTTTTATAGTATGTATATTGCTGTATTGATTTTTCTAGAACCTATTTCTGATATTAAAAACAGAGCTGAAAGCAGCTGGGAAGAACAGTATGTGATTGAATTTAGGAAATGTAGAAATATTTGGTGGATTTGCATTAGCTGGACTGCAAGCATTGCAATCCACTGGAATGATGGTATGATATGGAAATGTTATTTTAATTTGAAAAACAGGAAAGGATATTAGTGTTTTTAATGACAGGAATGTGACCTTTAGTAGCTCATACTTGGGGAACCTCAAATTAGTTAAGACCTAGTTATTCTTTGGCAACTGCTTGTTATGAAGGCTATCAAATCTAAGTCTGCTGCTTTTTTTGTGAGCTGATACTGAAAACTTCCTTTGAAACTTGCTTCACACTTGGCAAGCGAAGGCAGACTTCAGTTCCTCACTGAGATCTGATGAAAACCCTTAATTATCATAAGAATGTTATGATGTTAGTCACATCATAAATAAGGATGCAAACTTTTCCTGTTCTAAATATGATTTTATTAGAGCTCCAAGTTTGCACAGTGCACCAGATACGAATGATGTGAATGATACAGCAGTAAGTGAAATTAATGAATACCCCACCCCCACCAATTATGTCTTCCCAGCCCAAAGAACTACACAGTATCAAAAAAGAGCAGTCCCATTGTTGTGCCAAACCCAGTCACTTTTCCTGTCCATCTTAAATACCTTTAAATAAACCTTTATTTACCTAAAAAGTATCACCTTATTTTGAAAATGTAAAAACTTACAGCCTCAGCAGGAAGCATAGTATAAATTCATTATCTCCTGCCTCTGAGCTTAACTTTCAACTTTGTTGTATGGACTGTAACCTGGCAGAACCCACTCTTTATCGAATCTAATAAATTTCTGTTCCATTGATTTCAGTGGAACAGTATTGAGTGACTTTTACAACAGATGAATGATATACTCCATCGGATAAGTTACGGGCAGTGACATTGGAAATGATTCAGTTACAGCTAAATATACGTTAACCTTTCATTATTTGTGCTGCATCCATGTGTCCTGAAACCTACCTTTTTGAATATCACCTCGGAATAAGACTGTATGTATCTAGGTGTTAAATGTTTCAATAAACTCCCAGTGTTTCAGCCTTATTTTTACAAAAAAAATTGCAGCATTCATGAGATCTAGAAATGGAAATTCTTGAGCTGCTCACCTGTAATTTTCCCAAAGTTCACTCCTAACATGCAACATATGCTAGAATAATTCCTTTAACCATATAATCCATCTATCCATATAATTCAATCTATCAAAGTTATTCCTTGCATTAATTTTACATCCAGAATAACAGTAATGTACCGTGCCTAGAACTATGTACAACTTGCAAGTAGAATGACAGAAAAATAAACATTTTTTTAAAATGCCAGATGCAGAAATTGCACCTGCAAGGCTAACTGCTGGCAGCTGTGTGAACCTGCAAGAGATCATTATAATACAGTGGCTGAACCACATACCTCCACATAACGCACAGAAACCTGTCAACATTGATCCAGGAATTTTGCTATTAAGGTTTCAATCTTTATAGGTCTTTCACAATCAGCATTAGGCAGACTTGGGGCACTGCTGTAACACTATTTAAAGATAGTTATTGATGACTAGAAAATAGTTTTACTGTTAAAATGGTGGTTACTATGCCTTCAGTAATTAGTTTACAAATTGAAACTAATATTACAAATCCATACTATTCACATTATTAACCACAAAGTTAGCTTCATCTTCATAAAAATTCACTGAAGCAGACAATGCTAGTAAACTGAGCAGCTAATATTTTCCACCTTGCAATCTGATTGAATTAATTGCAAATAATTTTTGTTTTGATTTCCGTACTTAACACATTAGGAGATCACAGATATCATTTGAGGTGCTAAAACTACAGCTGTACTTTAGCTGGATTGTCATTAAGAATCAGTTCTCTTATGTGCTCTGTCCTTTAGGATTGGCATTTGCCATCTTCGTCATCTACAGGTTCAGCACATCACATGGTATGTGTGAAATCTTCATAGATTGCAATTGATTCCTTTAGATCAATAATTTAAAGCCAAGTATGTTTTTCTTTTATAGACACAGCTATACTGTATTAATAACATAACACAAAAATGTAGCATGATTTTGTATGCTATTCTTTGAAAAACATGGACTTCAGAAGAATGGTATTACTTTTGCTCTCACTGCTTACCTAAAGTGAAAATGCATGAAATGCATCATAGCAGTCATTCTAAACTCCAGGTGAAGTTCAATAATTACTTAATGATCCTTTCTTATCAAGATGATGATTTATCCTGTATTATCCTTTCTGTTACATCTCAATTTTTTTCTGGAACATTGCATGCATTCTGAATCTTCACACCTCTAATAATGTCATGTATTGCCATAAATTATCAAAATGTCCAAAAATTCTCCCAGCACATCTCAACGACTATATGGACCAACAAGCATTTTCAAAAGTAAAGAACATAATTCATCAAAACTCTTACATTCAATAACTTGCATTATTCTTCTTGGTGTAGATGATAACTGACCAAACCTTTTCTACAAATAAATGGAATTGCAGAACATGCGCCAGAGGAGCTTATCAATCTGTCATTCAGTCTGCTCATATAAGACATAATGGGTTCCAAAAATTCATAGTTATTCTGGGGCATTCCAACTGTAGCTGTGGCAGAAGTTTTTTGGAAAGCTGGGAACTAGACTAGGACTCAGCAATGAAGGTATTTTGTACTTGGCTGTATTGACCTGCTGACTATCAGAGAAATGAAGAGTCAGTTATATCTCCTGTGAGACAACTCAAGATAGTGACATTTCCCCCTTGGCTGGCCCACAGTTGGACTTTCTAACATCTTTACAATAGCAATGCACCTAATCAGACAAATCCAATCCCAACCTTGATAAACCTTCCAAGGACACCCAAAAAAAATCTGTCATTAACACAAATCTTTGGCCTGCTAAATGAAAAGGCAGTTGATTTATTTTTTAGTTATTTTATTTTAGTTTAAACTTTTGATGATTTGTGAATATTATATGTTTAAATGATTAAAATATTTTTATGATAACTATTTATATTAATAGTAGTTTCTGAATATCTTGAACTGATAAAGACATTGAAAAGTATTAAATTTGTTAAGTACTTTGACAGAAGGCAAAGTTCCAGCCCTAGATTTGCATTTTGTCAAAACCTATCAGGGATGATCTGGGGGTAGTGATAGGTGGATTCATGCCCCCTGAAACCTGTTTGTTGCAGAGGCCAAGCAACATCTTGCTGGATATTTCCAGATCAGGAGGCCCACCTGTGCATCTGTAACAGGTTTATATGGGTGTGGAAAGAGCATGTGTGCCCAGTCCTGGCAATGGGCCATAACCAGCACAGTTCAGCTTGATCTTTATTTAATAAAGTATTGAAGAATTTGACTGGTAGAATGTGGCATCATCTAAATAATTTACAAAGACAATAAATGGGTTGCTTCTACCGAAATGTTACTTTCCTAAAGTGCTCTCATTACTCTCCAGGGCATTGAACTCATTGTACTCACATATGGAACTGTAGTAGAACAGCTGTGCAAAGACTATGAAAATGATGAAGATATCAATAAAGAGCTTGATAAAATGTAAGTAACACTTACAGGACTGTAAGAAGTTATCAGTGCAAGATAGATGAATTGCTTGGTGTGAGGCCGGTATAATTCCCAGGTAAATATGCACCCCATGGACAATACCTTGTGCATCAAAGGAGAATGGCCATAGAATTGCTCCATTCATGTGGCAGTGTATTCTTCATCTAACACACCTGCTCAAATTTCAAGTTTCATACAATTACCCTTTGAGTAAGTTTTTTAACATATGGGATTTCATCATTCTGGCGTGATATCTTGAAATGTTGTATGATATATCACTAAATTATCCTTCTGATATGGAACTTGCCCCAATGTGTACACATTCCTAATATCTGCTTCCAGATCACAAAGTTCCATAATGAGTATGCAAATGTATGAATTCTACCCTGACAATTATGGAAATGAATTGTAGGATTATAGATTGCTTTCAATTTTCATGAGTTCCTTGTGTAATTCTGTTTCGCAAACTGATTTTCAATGCCAAGAATTGATCACAATTGTGAATTTGTTGGACAACATTTTGTAGTGATTTGAACTTCCTATAAACATTTTAGGAAATAAGGAAAACACCAATTGAAAATGCTTTCCAAATGTCAGTGTTCAAGAATTTCACCTCCAGCTGTTGGTTTATATAGAGCTTGGATACCAGCCCTGTGGTGATTGATGTGGTACAAAAGAACTGAAGAAAACAATAGTCAGGGGAAGTGAATGTATGGAGAAAATATACCACAAAGCCAATAATAGTATTTAAGATCCCAATGTTGCAATTTTGAAGAGGAAAAGTTGGTTAAGAACCATTTGCTCTTTCTGCCACTCAAATTCACTGATTAACTACTTGTGGACTGGTGTGCTTTGCACTTCCCACTGATTATATTACTAGTGTCAATATATGGTGGGTGTAGTGAAGTCAAGAACAATAAAAACTAGAAATTCAAACTGCTGCAGCCAGGAAAATGTACAAGCACAAAGGATAAACATTCCAAAAGAGCTAATTACAATAGTGGCAAAGAAAGTGTGATCAACTTAACAGCATTGAACTGTGGCAGATCTGGCCACATAATATCATTCACACATGCTGTGTCTTTACAATTTTTTCTAACTTGGTCCCTGCCTGGAAGTTGGCTTGGTTGGTACAGTTGTCTCTCAGTGGGGCAGATTGTGCTCTAGACAGGACAAGTGGAAGCTTAAAGGTTAATGTCCCAAAATAGAGGTTTGATCCCAGGGAAGGATTGTCTAAAGTCACAGTATAGGTGAAAGACATTATGTGAGCTAGTCTGCCAGAATTTATTGCTGTCCATTCACCATCCCCAGGAATTCCATAGTGGAGTTAGAGTGATATGATGTCAGGAGTGGGCTAATGGTGTGCAGAGACTGAAGAGCTTGATGGAACATGCACAGGCATTTTAACTCCTCTCTCCGATCCCACACTGACCTATTTGCCCTCGGCCTTCACTGCCAGGGTGAGGCCAAGTGCAAACTAGAGGATCAGCATCTCATATTCCACCTGGGTACTCCACAACCTAATGGCATGAATGCTGAATTCTCCAATTTTGGGTAACCCACACCTCCCCTGTTCCTTTCTCTCCCTTTCTAATCCACCCAGGTCCTCTTGCACAACCCTCCTGCGTTACCCAGTTTCTTTACTCTCCCCCACCTGGTTCTGTCTGCCTATCACCCACACTGCCCCCTATTCCCTCCCGTCCCCCTTCTGTTCCCATCTGCCCAGCATCCCTTCCTTATTTGGTTTCACTCATCTCCTTCCTTTCATATCAGATTCCATAATCTGCAGCCTTTGTGGCCTCCATGAATCACCTAGTCTCTGTCACTATCTCCTCTCTTCCCTCCCCCACCTGGCTCCATCTGCCCATTAGAACACCCTCCCCCACCTCATCTGGATCTACCTATAGCTTGCCAGCTCCTGCCTCACCCCTCCCCTTCACCTCTTTATACTGGCCATCTTCCCTTTACACTCTCAGTCCTAATTCAGGACCTTGACTTGAAACATTGATTATCCCTTTACCTGCATAGATGCTGCTTGACCTACTGAGTTCCTCCAGCAGTTTGCATTTTGCTCCAGATACCAGCATCTGTTGTGACCCCCTCCTCCTCTTGGCTGCAAGCAGAGCTGGAAAGGCCCTCGCCTTCTTCCCAGAGATGCATTCCTTGAGCTGTTTGGGGACGGTGGGGGAGAAGAAACATTAGGGAAAAGGATAATATTATCTCTGAGCAATAAACCTCTGCTGGAGGAACTCAGTGGATTGAGCAGTATCTGTGAGGAGAAAGGAATGGTTGGCATTGAGTCCTGATGCAGGGTTTTGACCCAAAATAAGGATTTTGACCCTAACGGTTCCTCCACCCACCCCCCAGACACTGCTTGGCCCAGTTGAGTTCCTCCAGCATCATGTTCGTGGCTACAGATTCCAGTATTTCAGCATCTGCAGTCTTTTGTGCCTCAATGTTATCTCTGATCTTGGGAAAAGCCTAAGATTTCATTCCTAAAGATTTCTATAGTCTCATCTCGCCCTGATGTGAAGAAATGAAAGCTTACTGGCAGAATTATTTCAAGAAATACTTTTAAGTCTGAAATTGTAATATGAATTTGACTTCTGATTTGTAGATGGTAAGTGTGTATTGTGGAAGTGCATCCTTGTTAAACAGTGAAAGTGCTGTGTGGTTTATTTGTATGTTTGCATGGAACCACAGCCATTATGCAACAGTGTGCAACATTGTGCAACACCTTTCTGATGGGAATATCTGAGTGACCTAACCACAGCCTTTGATTCTCAAAAGTTCTTGCACAACAATATTCATATGCCTTGAATTTTGGGCACTCATTATGACCACCAGATCTTACCAAGTACTGTGCAGTTTTCTTTTGTGGGTGGGGTGGCCTGGAATACCAAAATGTACCTCCAGCACCCTTGAGCTCAAACATACCATATGCTTCTCTAGCCAGCTTCAGAACCCAGAGAGGTCAAATTAAGAAAATAATCGAGTCAAGGTTCACAAACCTTTGTTGGTATCAAATTTCAAACCTGCACATTACTTTTTTTTGGTATGGTGTGATGTCAGACTTTCAAGTTTGAATTTCTCATATTTATGATCATATTTTTCTGACAAGTCTATGCTGGCTCTCACATCAATCTCATTCCCCAACTTATTTGCCAGTGACCTTTTCACACTCATATGCCCATCAGCTCCACTCTGATTCTCTTACCACTCATCTACACTGGGGGTAACTTACCATGACCAATTAACCTACCAACCAGCCTGTCTTTGGGATGTTGGAAGAAACCAAGTCAGAGGGATGAATCCTGCATGATCACAGAGAGAACTTGTAAACTCCACACAGAAAACACCAGAGGTTAGAATCAGACCTGGGATGCTGGAGCTGTGAGGCAGCAACACTACCTGCTGTACCACCATGGTTTCCAATTTTACAGCAGGCTCAGCTATCTTCAGTGCATGTTGTGAACTTTTAAGTTGCTGTGTGCACACAGGAAATCCCATCACTGCCAATTATGGGCTGTCTAGTGGGAGGCTTTAATCTTGCTGGGAGTTCAAAATGCATATGTTATGAACCCTGACTGATGAAACTGGCATGTGGTTTAATGGTTTTGGAGATTTCAAGTGTAGGATCTGTTCTAACATTTGAGGCAGCTGATCTATCTGGTTGTAACTCCAGCCAATGCACAAGACAAAATAGAAGACACATAATTTAAGAACTTGTAAGTCAAAAACTGTACTTTCCTCACAACCTCTGTAGTTGTAGCATAAATTATTTTAGCATTTGGTAAAGATATTTTTCCTGAAATGTGTTCTAAATTCACTTATGATTAATTTCCATCTATGCCCTCTGGATCTATTTTCTTGGCGCTCTTAGATGGAATAATCTGTGTTTACAATATAGGGTAAATTATGGATGGTTCCACTCCTAGATTGGAATTCAGGTTAGAGAAAGGACTATAATACCATTGGTTATTTCCACAAGCAGTGTCCCAACTAGTCAGGATTTCTGACCCTCACTAAATTAACCACTTACCAGAGCAAAATAAAATTATTCTTTGTTAGAGCACTCCTCATGCATCTTCTGAGATCTATCTTGTGAGTTGCACATTAACATTCGTAAGAACCAACAGAGAAAAGCAAAAACCTTAAATAATAAGTTTGTCAGTGACTCAAATTTACTAAGCTTTATACTTTAGTGAAATATTTTAACAATAATTGTCGATTCAATTTAGGAAATTTTAAGAACTAGTTAATTTTGTTTACAGTAAATCATCAGTCAGGATAAGAGCCACAAACTAAACCTTTTAATTTTGTTGCATTTCTGTGATGAAATAAATTTCCTGTAAGCCTTTCATAAAACATCTGCATGATAAAATTAAAGGGAAACATGCAAGACTGATTTCCCTTGAGGTGAGAGATTACATGTCCAGACTGCAGGGTTATAACCACCTCCTCACAGTTAAGCTTATTTTCCCTCCTTGGCAATGACAAGCCATTCAAAGTAGTTAAGTGGCTCACTGGCAGAACATAAAACAATTGTTGACGAAAGAGTGGAAAGTTGGCTGTGTGTCTGAGTAGAATAAGGTTGAGGTTCAGAAAGGGTAATTTCTTTCTTACAGTCTCACTTGAATGGTGTTTGAACACATAGCTGAAATCCTTTCTTTGGAAAAATGATTTCAAACTAGTTTGCAAGAAGGCAAGCCATTTAAAGAGGTATAAATAAGGACTTCTGAGCATTCAATTAGCAAATTCATTAACATTTTAAGAAGAAGGTATATTGGCAGGCAACTCTGCCAGCCTAGTCCCAGGACAGCAACTAATTATGGGCTAGAAATGTGATTTTGTGATATTGGTGTATTCCTTCATTTATATGGCATTCCTTCACACTGTCATTGCCCCTACCAACTCCATGTTATGAACCTTTTAATTTGCTTTTTGTACAGCACATCTCAACAACTACGGAGAGTCTGGTAGGATGCTTTTAATACTTGTTGGGAATTCTAAATGCACATGTAACAACCCAGACAATGATGTTGGGACTCAGTGGGATATGTTTCAAGGGCTTTGCAGACTTTAAATGCAACTCCACAAGCCCAGCACCCACCCCACCTGCCTCCCACCATTTTAATGACAGCAGTAACTCAAATTGTGAAGCACCTCCACTAAAATGGCAGAGGAGAATCAAACAGATTGCATTTTAAAGGACAAAACATTTTAGTCTGCTGGTCCTCAGTTTCTCATTATATTGCTCATTCAGGGAGATACTACGTCCTGAAAATGTAGAGGTATAAATTCAGTCTTATCACACAATTGTGGTAAATGTTTACCCATTAATATTGCAGAAATCTCTACCCTGATATCACCATTAATGATAATTGTTATTTTATTTTATATTGTGTTCTTCAATACCAGATAGCAATAGTTCAGGAGTTATCTCCAGTGTCCTGGTCATTATTTGTTCTTCAATACAATTGTTTATCACATTACTGTTTGTGGACACACGGTAAATTGGTTGCTGCAGTTCCGACCATGACAACAGTTCAAGACTACTTCATTAAAATGTTTAGAGATGACTTGAGACTGTGACATGCTCAGTGCAAGTCTTTCTAATTCAAATCTGGTCTCCTGAGAGAGAAAAACAAGAGTATGCTAGAAATTACCCCCAAAGCACTTCAGAATTGCGAAACAATAAAAAACATTTCAAACTTGAGATGGAGCGAGCTGAATTTAAATAGGGATGTGGAGGAGGAGAAGGAGCTGGAAAGTCAGAGGAACTTCAGGGAGGGGATTTGAGAGAGTGGAATTTTGTGGCTGAAGATGTGATCACTAATGGTATTCAGGGCTGGAGGTTCCACCAGAGTTCAGAGGACTAAGTTGAGTGAGTATGCTGGAGAGGAGGGAATCATTAAAGGTCCAGAAATTATTATAGAATGGGGAAGAGCCCATATATGAAGAGATTGAAATAAATGGATAGGACTTTTAATATTAAGGTTCTGGAGAACTGAGTGCCAACTTAGGTAATCAACAGATGGGCAAAAATAGATGAACAGGATTTGGCAAGAATTAGGATATGGGCTGCAGACCTTTCAACAAACTGAATTTTGCCAAATATAAAGGATGATAGAATGGCAAGGATGATTCAGGAGCAGATATGCTGTGTTTTGGAGGAGTTCGTGATGGTGAGATATTTTGATATTGTACTGGAGGCTAAAGTTGAAAATGGTCAATTTCAGCCTTAGGCAGTTGAGAATAATATTGAAGAATACAGGTGCATGGTTTGCATTGGTGGTAAAGGACAAGCCTTGGCTCCCCTAATTAATAACTGAAAGAAATTGTAGATGATCCTAAATTGGGTGTTGGACAAGCAGCTCTATAAACAGAGGCAATGGGCAGGTTGAGAGGAGGCAGAGGTGAACTACTGCATCAGTCCACATAGATAAGCTGACTCTATCAAGTGTTTAGGAAGTAATAGTCTGGGGATGGGAAGAGAAAGCATTGGTGGAAATGTTCTGACTGTGACTACACTGGTAAGAATGGAATGTACTCCTCTCATGCTACATGAAGATAGATAGTATGATCAGCCAGTAATGTGGCTTTAATTCCTGTGGGTGAGGTAGAAACTTTATGAAGGATTTCAGGTGTTGATCTCTAAGAGGGCACTTAAAGGAGGTGAAGTGAAAGGAAAGTACCATTCATTTCAGGACCAGGGTTGAAGGTAATGGGACAGATAAGGAAAGAGGCCTAAAGCAGCTGAGGCAATTGAACAAGTTCTTCAAGAACTTAGCTGGGAAATCTTCTTATCGATTGCCATAATTCTGGAGAAGATTGGCAGAAAGCTGGGATAGAGACATAAATGGAATTTCCTGTAAAGTTACTATAACTGATCAAGGCAGTTTTCAAGAGAATTTTCTTTTCTGAAGCAGATACAGAGGAAGATGTGATGGGAAAAGATTTGGGGCTGTGATTAGAGAGGAATAGAAGCAAGTCATCAGAGATGGCCTTGCCTCAAATTAAATCATTGCAAATTGTTACTTCTGCCTAGTAGTTCTTGAAGTGTTGTAATTCTCCAAGGATTACAGTGAACATACAGCAGTGAAAGAGGCCATTTGTACACCATACCTATCTTGTCCATTCTATCTGCCTTACCTCAGCTTTTCTTTCTATTTCCATTTTCTCTCATGTACTTATCCAGTTTCCTCTTGTATCTAAGCCATTCATTTCAACCACTTCCTGTGGTAGCGAGTTCTACATTTTGCCTTCTCCTCATGCAAACAATTTCTCACAGCTTTTCTCTTTGTTTTCTTTAAAGGGGACACAATATAGGCTCAAGGCTGGTGGAAGATTTTCTAGCTCGGTCAAGCATTACGCAATGCCGTAATTTTCATGAAACAGCAGAAGTCATTGCTAAGGTAGCATTTTATTGCATGCATCAGGAGGAATTTTAACCTCAAAAATCGGTGGGTTTGGGCCACGTGAAACGTTAAAAATCTCAAACCTATGCCCAGCCTATTCTGATGCACCCATCCAGTTTTTACAGATGCAGGAAAAAATGACCAAAGTGTTCCCAGAAATTGATTTGTTCATGTAAATTTTATAATAGTCATACAGCACAGAAAAAGGCCCTTTGGCCCACCATGTCCATGCTGATCATCAAGTACCTATCTATACCAATGCCATTTAGCAGCACTAATGACACAGATACTCTCTCTAGATATGTTTAATCTGTTCAGCCTGGCTTCCTAAGCCTTGAACATCTAATAAGAAGGTGAGTGCTGTGTGCAAGTGGTAAGCCCCCACCCAACACTGCTTGTGGGCTGGCATGAGCAAGAGAGCTTCAGTACACTGACCTGCTTCCCATCTATTTCCCTGGTACTTTAAACTGATCTCCCTCCGAGCCGTAGCATCGCACCTTCCCAGCCTTTCTCAATGTACTGCCCCACACTTCGTCTTTCTGATCCCTCCCTCCTTCCCTTCTCTGCAGTCCTCCTAACATAGTCCCCTTCAATCCTTCTGATCTTACCCCTCAACTATTTCATCTTCCTTCTTGCCCCTCTGATTTCTTCTGCCACCCTTCCAATCTCACACTGACATCTCTCACCTTCCCCGAACGTGCGGCTGTGCTCCAATCTCTCCAACGAGCACCTATGACCTTCCCCACCCAACTGGCCTTCTGCTCTGACCCCATTTATGGGAGCTGTTATCCAGCCACTGCCCACCACCCCTATCAAGCCCTCACTCTCATCTCCCTACTCTTCGGCCTCCAATCCTCCCCTCACCATGGAACTCCTGAGTTTTTACCCCCTCCTTGACTCTATTTTGCAATCTATTCACAATGCATTTGCTGTTCCACCAGCCTTTTGATCTGGTTGGCTGCATCAGATGGTTCCATTAAATTTGAGAGGACCCAAGGTTCCGTAGTACACAACTGTCCTGTTCTCCCTCCTAATACCCCTGCCTGCATTAACATTGGCCTTTTATTTATATACACAAGTGCATCCAAAAAATGCAAGATATTATCAATCCTGATGTGATACATAGATCAGTTTAAATATTGATGGCTTTTGAATAGCATTAAATTTCAGTCAATAAAGTGCATTTGCATTAATAATAAAGCTGCATTTCCTGTGCATTAACTATTGCACAGTATGCCAGGTGGAGATTCAGAAATGCAAATATTCATTCCTTTGCTTACTGGCAAATCAGATCAATAACTCTATCTCAATATTTTATTGATTTTGTTAGACCTTTGCACCTCTAGACCCAAAATTTCCTTTGGGATTCTGATTGGAGTTGTACCTGGTCTCTATCATTCCTGGGATTTTCTAGAAGGGCCCTGTGAGAGGTGGGGCCAGTGCTCATCCCTTCCAAGGTCAGTGAAGTCAGCAACAGAACTAGTGGTATGGACTTGCCAACTTAGGAATCCCAACTCCCTTGCTTCAGTCAGTATTCAATGTAAGAGATCCTATGTTGAAAGAGAAAAGGCCTGACATCCTTCATGGGCAATAATCTGCCCCACTGAGGGTAAGGAAGCAGAAGCCACCCACTGCTCCCCACCCCTGCACAGTGGTGAATTGGCATCAGATTTTCTGGATGCTTTAGCCAAAAATAAACAGCCAAAGTAGCATAGACTATCTAGCTCAATGTAGCTTAAGTGTCTTCCTGATGATCCACCAACCTCATTGATCTCAGAGATAAAAGATGCACATGTGCATAATCCAGGGGGAACTGCAGCTCAGACTCTCGGTGTATCTATGTTTTGTATTCTAATTTTCCACCTAATTTCTTCCTGTGTGAACTGATTGATTTATTGCTGGAACACAGTTTCATAGTTTCCATTGACTGGTTGCCTGGAGTTGATGTATCCAATGACCAGCTTCTCGAAGTACTTCATGATGGTGGATGTCAGAGCCACCAGGCGATAGTCATTATGGCACCTTACCCTATTTTTCTTTGGCACTGGGATGATAGTGGTCTTAAGGCAGTTGGGAACCTCCAGATTGGAGTAGGGAGAGGTTAAAAATGTCTGCAAGTACCCCAGCCAGCTGATCTGGAAGGGGACACTGAGGTAAAAGTTCAGCTCTGACATTACTGAATGGCAGACCAAGCACAAAGGGCCGAATGGCCTACTCCTGCTTATAGAATATAGAACAGTACGGTACCAGACAGGCCATTTGGCCCACAATATAGTGCTGATCTGATCCCAATTTATACTAAATGTCCTCCTTGTGTATCATCCATATCCCTCCATTTCCTTCATATTCATGTGTCTATCTAAAAGTCTCAAACTCCACCAAACTGCCGACTTATTTATCTATCTCTCTATTATATATATCCCACTTTGACCTTAAAAGCATGTCCTCTGGTATTTGACATTTCTACCCTGGGGAAGGGATTCTGACTGTCTACCCTATCTATGCCTTGAATAATTTTTATAAACTTCTATCAGGTCTCCCCTCTGTCTCTGAAACAACCCAAGTTTGTTCAACCTTTCCTTATAGCTCATACCCTCTAATCCAGGCAGCATCCTGGTAAACCTCTTCTGCACCCTATCCAGTATCCACATCTTTCCTGTAATGGGGTGACCAGAACTGCACACAATACTCCAAGTGCAGGGGGAGCAAAGGACTGCAGATGCTGGAATCTAGATGAAAAAAACAACAAGATGCTGGAGGAAATCAGCAGGCCAGGCAGCATCCAAGGAGAAAAGCAGACGGTCAACGTTTCAGGTCAGGACCCTTCTTCAGGACTGTTCAGGACAGTTCTTCAGAACTTCTTCAGGACAGTTTTTTCATATTCCAAGTCTGACTAAAGTATTGTCTCGAACATAGAACAGTACAGCACAATACAGGCCCTTTGGCCCACAATGTTGTGCCTACCTTTAAACCTTGCCTAAGACTATCTAGCCCCTTCCTCCCACATATCCCTCTATTTTAAATTCCTCCTTATGCTTATCTAGTAATCTCTTGAATTTGACCAATGTACCTGCCTCCACCACCGCCCCAGGTAGTGCATTCCATGCCCCAACCACTCTCTGGGTAAAAAACCTTCCTCTGATATCTCCCTTGAACTTCCCACCCATTACTTTAAAGCCATGTCCTCTTGTATTAAGCATTGGTGCCCTCTCCACTCGATCTATCCTTCTTAATATTTTGTATACCTCTATCATGTCTCCTCTCATCCTCCTTCTCTCCAAAGAGTAAAGCCCTAGCTCCCTTAGTCTCTCCTCATAATGCATACTCTCTAAACCAGGCAGCATCCTGGTAAATCTCCTCTGCACCCTTTCTGATGCTTCCACATCCTTCCTATAATGAGGCAACCAGAATTGGACACAGTACTCCAAGTGTGCACTAACCAGAATTTTATAGAGCTGCATCATTACCTCGCGGCTCTTTAACTCGATCCCTCGACTTATGAATGCTAACATCCCATAAGCTTTCTTAACTACCCTATCCACCTGTGAGGCAACTTTCAGGGATCTGTGGATACGGACCCCCAGATCCCTCTACTCCTCCACTCTACCCAGAATCCTGCCATTAACTTTGCCTTGGAGTTTGTCCTTCCAAAGTGTACCACCTCACACTTCTCCGGACTGAACTCCATCTGCCATTTCTCAGCCCAGCTCTGCATCCTATCAATATCCCTCTGCAATCTTCGACAATCCTCCTGAGGAAGACACAACATTTGCTACTCTCCAGTCCTTCAGGACCTTGCCTGTTGCTAGTGAGGACACAAAGATCTTTGTTAAAGCCCCAGCAACCTCCTCACTTGCTACTTTCAATATTCTGGCATATATGCCATCAGGCCCTGGGGACTTATCCACCTTAATGCTTTTCAGAAGACCCAACACTACTTCCTCAACCTCAAAATGTCCAAGCACATTAATAATGCCCCACTCTGTTTTCACCATGGAGGATTCCTTCTGCTCGGTAAGTACCAACACAAAGTTCTCATTTAGTATCTCAGCCACTTTCTCTGACTCCAAGCACAAATTCCCTCCTTTATCCTTGAGCAGACCTACCCCCTCTCCTGAGTTATCCTTTTTCTCGTAATATATGTATAAAATACCTCTGGATTCTCCTTGACCCTGCTTACCATGGACATTTCGTGGTCTCTTTTGGCCTTCCTAATCGCCTGCTTGAGCACTTCCCTGCTATCTTTATATTCCACAAGGGCCCAGTCTGTATTTAGCTTCCTAAACCTTACATAAGCTTCCTTTTTCTTCCTGAATAAATTTAGGACCCCTCAGGTCATCCAAGGTTCCCTTACCTTGCCATCATTGTCCTTACTCCTTATCGGAACATGCTGATCCTAAACTCTGCTCAGCTGGTCTTTAAACAACTCCCACATGTCAAACATGAATTTGTCCGACAGCAGCTGCTCCCAGTCAGCGCCCCTTAGCTCCAGTCTTACCCTGTCGTAATTTGCCTTCCCTCGATTTAGTACCTTCCTGTAAGATCCAATTTTATCCTTACTCATAACTACCTTAAAACATAATGAGTTGTGGTCACTATTCCCAAAATGTACACCCACTATCAGGTCTGTCACCTGGCCTGGCTCATTTCCCAAAACTAGGTCCAGTATGGTCTCTCCTCTGGTTGGACTCTCCACATACAAGTACATCCTGCAGGTTCTTGAAACAGATCAGGGAGACTGCCAGTGTCCCTGATGACGTCACCTGTAGGAAGTGCGCTCGGCTGCGGCTCCTGACTGACAGTGTGACGAAACTGGAACTGGAGCTGGAGTTGGACATTCTTGGGATCATCCAGGATGCTGAGAGCACCGTAGACAAGAATTTTAATGAGGTGGTCACACCTAAGGAACAGACTGTAGATAGCTGGGTGACCACCAGGAGAGGTAAGGGGAAGAGACAGACAGTGCAGGGTCCCCCTATGGCCATTCCTCTCAGCAACAAGTATACCCCCTTGGATGTTGCTGAGGGGGTGGGAGGGGGGAGTTGACCTATCAGGGCACAGCAGCAGCAGCCAGGTCAGTGGCACTGTGGCTGGCTCGGAGCCTCAGCAGAGAAGGGTAATGTCAGGCAGAGCAATAGTGATGGGATACTTGATAGTTAGGGGGACAGACAGGAGCTTCTGTGACTGTGAAAGAGACGCCAGGATGGGGTGTTGAGTCTTGGGTACCAGAGTCACGGATGTCTCAGAATGGCTGCAGAACACTCTCAAGGGTCAGAAGCCAGAGGTCATGGTGCACATTGGCACCAATGACATAGGTAGAAGGGGGGAAGAGGTCCTGTGCAGTGAGGGAGTTAGGAAAGAGGCTGAAAAGCATGATCTTGAAGGTAGAAGTCTCTTAACTGGAGGGGAACCAATATCCCGGCCGGGAGATTCGCCAGTGCTTCTCAGGAGGGTTTAAACTAGTTTGGCAGAGTGATGGGAACCAGAGGACCACGTTAGAAGGCGGAGGGATTGAGAGGAAAGTAGATGTCATGACCTATAAGAACAGGCAGGAGCAAGGTAATAGACACAATGGGACAAATGGGTTGAAATGTGTGTATATTAATACTTGGACTATTATGGGTAAGGATGATGAACTAAGCATGGATCAGTACGTGGCATTATGATGTTGTGGCCATAACAGAGACTTGATTGAGAGAGGGACGGGAATGTATGCTTAGTGTTCCAGGGTTTCAATGTTTTAGAAACGAAAGAGGAGGTGTTAACGGGGTGGAGGGGAGAGTTGCGCTGTTAATCAAAGACAATATCACAGCTGCACTCAGAGGGGACATAATGGAGGGGTCATCCACTGAGTCTATAGATAAGGATAAGCATGGACCTTGCAGGAGTGTATTAAATTGGAGCAGGGCAAATTACGAGAGTATTAGGCAGGAACTAGGGAGTGTGTTTAAAGGCAAACTACACAGTACAGGTCTTATGAAAACCAGGTCTATTAGAAACCAAATCATTAATGTACCAACAGAAAGCTGGCACATATTAGGCAGAGGACAAGACTTACAATTCAACATTAAAGACAAGTTAACTAACAACAAAAACTCAAACTGATGATGAATGATGCTATTCAAAAACATGTAAAGAGCTGCACCTCCGCCTTTAGTGCTATAATACCAAGCAAACTCTCCACCAAACTCCAGGACCTGGGACTCAACACCTCCCTCTGCAACTGGATCCTTGACTTTCAGACCAACAGACCACAATCAGTGAGGATTGGCAGCATGACCTCCACCACAGTTATTAACAATGGTGCCCCAAAAGGCTGTGTCCTCAGCACCCCACTCTACTCCCTATATACTCATAACTGCATGGCCAGATTCTGCTCTAACTCCATCTGCAAGTTTGCAGATGATACCACCGAACTGGGCCGTATCTCAAATGATGATGAGTCGGAGTATAGGAAGGAGAATGAGACATGGTGTCATGACAACTACCTTCCCCTCAATTTCAGCAAACCAAAAGAGCTGGTCATTGACCTCAGGAAGGGGGGCGGTGCACATGACCCTGTCTACGTCAATGGTGCTGAGGTCAAGAGGGTTGAGTGCTTCAAGTTCCTGGGAGTGAACATCACTAATAGCTTGTCCTGGTCCAACCACATAGAAACCACAGCCAAGAAAGCTCACCAACGCCTCTACTTCCTCAGGAGGCTAAAGAAATTTGGCACGTCCCCTTTGACACCCACTAATTTTTATCAATACGCCACAGAAAGCATCCTATCTGGATGCATTATGCATTGGTTATGGCAACTGCTCTGCCCATGACCGCAGGAAATGGTGGAGAGTTGTGGACACAGCTCAGCACATCACAGAAATCAGCCTCCCCTCCATGGACTCTGCCTATACTTCTCGCTGCCTTGGTAAAGCAGCCAGCATAATCAAAGACCCCACCCACCCCAGACATTCTCTCTTCTCCTCTCTCCCATCAGGCAGAAGATACAAAAGCCTGAAAGCACGTACCACCAGGCTCAAGGACAGCTTCTATCCTGCTGTTATAAGACTATTGAATGATTCCCTAGTACAATAAGATGGACTCTTGACCTCACAATCTATCTCGTTATGACCTTGCACCTTATTGTCCACCTGCACTGCACTTTCTCTGTAGCTGTGACACTTTACTCTGCATTTTGTATTGCTTTACCCTGTACTACCAAAATGCACTGTGTAATGAATTGATCTGTTTGAATCGTGTGCAAGACAATTTTTTCACTGTACCTCAGTACAAGTGACAATAACAAACTCATTTCAATTCCAGTAAGAAGGAAGGATAAGGATGGCAAGGCAAGGTAAGATGATGAGAGAGGTGGTGAATTTAGGCAAGAAGATAAAGGAAGTGTCTGTAAGGTTGAGGAAGCTAAAATCAAACAGAGCCCTTGAAGATTATAAATAAGAAAAGAACTCAAGAAGTGAATTAAGAGAGCCAGGAGGGGCCATGAAAAGGCCTTGGCAAGTAGGATTAAAGAGAATCCCAATGCATTCTATACATACATCAAGAGCAAAAGGATAACTAGGGACTGGGTAGGACCACTCAAGGATAAAGGAGGGAGCATGTGCTTGGAGTCAGAGGATGTGGGAGAGGTCCTAAATGAGTACTTTGCTTCAGTATTTATCAAGGGGAAGGACGTGGAAGATTATGAGAGCAGTGTGGAGTGTACTAATATGCTAGGGCATTTTGAGATAAAGAAAGAGGTAGTGTTGGGTCTCTTAAAGAATATTACGGTGAATAAGTCTCCAGGGCCTGATGGGATATAACACAGGTTATTGAGAGGCAAGAGGTAGATTGCTGGGACTTCAACCAATATCTTCATGTCCTCTCTATCCACAGGTGAGGCCCCAGAGGACTGGCAAGTAGCTAATGTTCCATTATTCAAGAAGGGCAAAAGGGATAACCTTGGAAATTATAGACCAGTGAGTCTCACATCAGTAGTATTGAAGTTACTGGAGAAGATTCTTAGGGATAGGATTTATGAGCATTTGGAAAACCATAGCCTATTTAGGGACAGTCAGCATCGCTTTGTGCGCGCAACAAATTGTGCCTTACTAACTCAATTGAGTTCTTCAAGGAGGTGACAAAGGTAATTGATGAAGGTAGAGCTGTGGATGTTGTCTACATGGATTTTAGTAAGGTGTTTGACAAGGTCCGTCATGGGAGGCTCATCCAGAAGATTAAGATGCATGGGATCCATGGTGAATTGAACATTTGGATTCGGAATTGGTTTCCCCTTAGAAGACAGAGGGTAGTGGTCAAAGGGACTTATTCTGGATGAAGGTCTGTGATTAGTAGTGTTTTGCAGGGATCTGTACTGGGACCTCTGCTGTTTGTGTGATATACTGTATATAAATGACCTGGATGAAAACTTAAATTGGTGGGTTAGTAGATCTGCAGATGATATAAAGATTGATGGTGTTCTGGATAGCATAGAAGACTGGCGAAACATACAGTGGGATATAGATCAGTTGCAGATATGGATGGAGAAATGGCAGATGGAGCTTAACCAGCCAACTAAAGTGTTGCACTTTGGGAGATCAAATGTAAAGGGACAGTATACTGTTAATGGCAAGACCCTTAACAGTGTTGATGAGCGGAGGGAGCTTGGGGTCCAAGTCCATAGCTCCCTGAAAATGGCTACACAAGTTGATAGGGTGGTAAAGAAAGCATATGGCATGTTTGCCTTTATTAGTTAAGGAATTGAGTTCAGGAGTCAGGAGGTTATGTTGCAACTTTATAAAACTCTAGTTAGGCTGCATCTAGAGTATCTCATTCAGTGCTGGTCACCCCATTACAGAAAGGATGTGGAGGCTTTGGAGAGGGTGCAGAAGATGTTTATCAGGATGCTGCCTGGATTAGAGGGCATGTGCTATAAGGAGAGCTTGGACAAATTTGAGTCGTTTCTCTGGAGCGGCAGAGGCTGAGGGGAGATTTGATGGACGTTTATAAGATTATGAAAGGCAAAGATAGAGTAGACAGCCGGAATCTTTTTCCCAGAGTTGAACTATCTCATACCAGAGAGCATGCACTTAAGGTGAGAATGCGCTGCCAGGGATGGTAGTGGAGGCAAATATGATAGAAGCATTCAAGAGGCTTTTAGATTGGCACATGAAAGTGCAGGAAATGGAGGAATACAGGCATTGTGTAGGCAGGAGGGATTAGATTAGTTGGGCATTTGTTCCTCCACCTCTCAGTGACTATTTGGGGGCCTATAGCATAATCCCATCAGCATAGTTGCAACTTTCTTATTTCTGAGCTCCACCTAAATTGCCTCTGTGGATGAGACCTCCAGTGTGTCCTCTCTGAGTACTGCTGTGACATTCTCCCTTATCAGTAGTGCAACCCCTCCACCTCTTTTACCCCCCCTCTCTATCACGTCTAAAACAAAGAAACCCAGGAACATTAATCTGCCAGTCCTGTCCTTCATACAACCAGATCTCTGTAATGGCAACATCGTCATAGTTCCATATACTGATGGAGGCTCTAAGTTCATCATCCTTGCCCATGATACTCTTAGCATTGAAATAAAAACATTTCAGCCCATCAGTCCCACCGTGTTTATTAGCCTGTCCCTTGCTGTCCTTCCTTTCTGTCTTACTTGTCATATCATCTTTCTTGCCCTCAACCCTACCGCCTGTTGCCCTGCTGCTGTGGTTCCCATTCCCCTGCCACTCTGGCTTAAACCATCCTAAGTAGCATGAACAAACCTCCCGGCGAGGATATTGGTTCCCTTCCAGTTCAAATGCAAACCGTCTTGTTTGTACAGGTCCCACCTGCCCTGGAAGAGAGCCCAATGATCCATAAATCTGAAGCCCTCCCTCCTGCACCAGCTCCTTAGCCCACATATTGAACTGCACTATGTATTTATTTCTCACCTCACTGGCACGTGGCACAGGTAGTAATCCTGAGATTACAACCCTGGAAGTCCTGCTTTTTAATTTTCTACCTAGCTCCCTAAAATCACTTTTTGCGGGACCTCATCCCTGCTCCTGCCTATGCCATTGGTACCTATATGGACCACGGCCTCTGGCGGCTCACCCTCCCCCCTCAGAATGTCCTGTACACACTGCAAGACATCCTTAACCCTGGCATGAGGGAGGCAACACACCATCCTGGTGTCTCGATTGTAGCCACAGCAACACCTATCTGCGCCCCTTACTGTTGAATCCACTATCGCTATTGCTCTGGCTGACTTCATCCTTCCCTTCTTTGCCTCAGAGCTGGGCACAGTGCCACTGACCCGGCTACTGCTGCTGGCCTCTGAAAGGTCATCCACCACCCCCCTCCCCCCCAACAGTATCCAAAGAAATAAACCTGATACTGAGGGGAATGGCCACAGGGGAACCCTGCAGTGTCTGCCTACCCTTGCTTCTCTTGGTGGTCACCCATCTTATCTGTACCCTGCACAAAGGTGTGACCACCTCACTAAAACTCACATTATGATGTTCTCAGCATCCCGGATGATCCTGAGTACATGTAACTGCACCTCCAGTTCCTTGACCTGGGCAGTCAGGAGCTGCAGCTGGGTGTACTTCCCACAGATGTAGTCATCAGGGAGACTGCGAGGTTCCCTGACATCCCACATCTTGAAGGAGGACCATTTTGTCTACACTAAGTCAAAGGTCACAGAATAGCAGGAAGGTAAAAACCTTATCTGCTCCTCATCTGTGTCTCTTCGCCAAAGCCCTCTTTAGCCAAAGCCTCAGAAATCCTACTCCTACACTGGCTCACTCTTACAAAGGCTGCTCCAAAATGACCACTCCACTTGACCTTACCTTCCTTTTTTTGGCTGAGTTGCCACACACTTAGCCGATCAGAAACACAACTTGCACAAATGTCTCCTTTTTCAGGCCTCTGCTCAGCTCCTCCTCCCGACACTCTTCTAATTATGTGTACCTTGCTAACTAATGTAAAGTGAACTTTGAAAAACTGAGGTTTTCTTAACTATTGGAGTGTACACTTCATTGAAATCTTCACAGATTGCTAAGACATTTCTAGACATCAATATCAGCATACTTGCCTTTGACCAGGAAAAATGGCAAGGAGAAAATAATGAGTAAAAAAGGTTAACATAGTAACATAGTACATACTGCAGAAGGGTTTTGATAAAGGACAGTTCTGATAGTTTACCCCAGGTATTTCAGCTAATGTCATATGAAGCAGACTAACATTTTGGTATTTTTGGTTGTCAGGTTGCTTTCAAGATGTACCTTGGTGTGACTGCTAGAGTGACTTTTTGGACTCTAGCTGGAGATGACTGCTCACTATTCTTGGAGAAGAACCCACTGAGGGACTATGTGGAAATACCCGAAAAGCACTCCTGTTTGCTCTACTCCAACATGATCTGTGGGATCCTGAGAGGGGCACTGAAAATGGTATAAGCATCAAGGCAACACTGAAAAGAGGAGCATACTTGATGCAACTGTTATTGGTGCACAAGTACTTTCAAAATGGAATGTTTGAAACACTGGCCAATTTTTACAAGGATTAGATAAAAATTTGAAGGAGGTAAAGGTGATAAGAGATTAGTATGGATTGCCGTAACAAAGGGTCACCTTAAATACAATAGGTCATGTGGTGACAGAGAATTATACATCAATTGTTCTTCTATGTAAGGTTGGTTCAAATTCTGTACTGAAGCAGAGAGATGGTGGGGGGAGGGGGAATGACAGACTTCAAATTGTTAATACAAGTTAGGGCCAAGCTGGATAGTAAGATCTGAGGAGAAATGAGAAAGGTAATAAGAAGGACAAAGAGGGAATATGAAAATTGACCAAACCTGACATAAGAGAGAATGAAAAATATCTTCTATTAGCATTTACATTTTAAAAGTGGAATAAGAAGTTGGGTGGGCTGTTTAGAAGTCTACTCATGGAGGCAGCAAGTATGTCCTGTAATCCCACATAAGCACTTTACATTTGTTTTTAACAAGAAAAAGATGCCAAAGTAATGGTAAAAGGGGAAGTAATTGAGATGCTGAATGAGCTAAAAGAGGAGACACTGGAAAGGGTGGCACTGCTTAAACTAGCAGAGTCACTGTCTGAAGGAAATGCATCCTGTGCCACCAAGGGTGGGAATCAGAGAGATAATGGCCATAATCTTCTATTTATTCTTGGATACAAGGTTGGTGTCAGAGGACAGGAATATTGCAAATGTTACATCTATTTTTAGAACGTGAGTAAGAATAAATTCAACAGCTACCAGTCAATTTAGATACCAGTGAGGTAGTAGTCGGAAATTGATGAGTGCAAAATGATTCATGCAGACTTCCAAAAGTGCCCTAAAATTGACTTGTCAACAAAGTCAAAGCCTAAACAATAATGTGCAATGGCAGCATGCACAAGAAATTGGCTTATTGACAGAAAGAAACGGAAAGTGATTATGTGAGCCCTAAACAGCCCTTCCAGATGAGGCAGGTGCTCACGTGTGAATCCCTTGGTGTTATTTATTGCATCCGGTGCATCCCCCTCCACATCGGTGAGACCCGACGCAGATTGGAGGACCGTTTCGCCGACACCTTCACTCCACCCGCCGTGTCAGCGGGATTTCCCAGTGGCCAGCCCCATTTTAATTCCACTTCCCATTCCCACACTGTCCATGTCTTTCTTCACTGCAGGGTCGAGGTTAGACATAGACTAGAGGAACAGTACCTCATATTCCGCCTTAGTAGTCTCCAACCTGATGGCATGATCATCGAATTCTCTAACCTCTGGTAACTGCTCCCCTCTGCCCCTTCCCCCATTTTTTTTCCTCCTGATCCAACTGGCCCTCATTACCCTACCTCTCCATCTGCCCATCCCCCACGCATTCCTCCCACTGGTTCCCCTCCCTACATCCTTCCCTATATTCCGTGTTCCACCGTCCTCTCCCATCAGATTCCATCTTCTTCAGCCCCCTTTCACCTCTCACTCCCCCACCCCTTCCCCACCTGGATCCACCTATCATCCACTGGGTCTTGCTCCACCCCTTCCTCTCCGCCCCCTCCCCACCTTTTATACTGGCCACCTCCCCACCTCCCTTCTTTCTCTCCAGCCCAGATAAGGAGTCTCGGCCCATAACATCGACTGCTCGTTTCCCTCCATAGATGCTGCCTGACCCACTGAATTCCTTCAACTCATTTGTATGTCGCTCCAGATTTCCAGCATTTGCCACCTCCTGTGCCACTGGGGAATAGTTTGTTGGAATGGAGGTCAGTGGTGTTCCCTTGAGGTTGAATATTGAGTGAGTCATGGTGGAAATAAAATCCACCTAATTCACCTTATTTTAAGAGAATGGAGGGGAAAAAAGTTTTCATCATTCCTCCACCTAAGTGATTCAATACAGTCAAGTTCAAACCCAGTATAATCTCTTCTATCAATTGTTTTCCAGGGAGAACATCTGTGGGATAGTTAAGATTGATAGATAGATTGGATTGAACTTCAAACAGAGTCAATGAGATTCTGCTCACAGTGCAAAGGGCGAGAGGTCACATCTGGGAACATTTATATTCACTTACTCACCATTCATAACAAAGGTTGTATTGCCTGCTTTGCTGAACTGCACAAAAATCTGAAGAAAGAAGGACTAATGAAGTTCAATTTCTACAGACCCTTGCTAGGAGGCAAGTTTGCCCAGGGACAGAGTCAGCCTTTAATCCAAGGAAGGGGAGTCATTTTAATAAAATGTAAAGATGTATAGACATTACAGATGCTTCAAGCAGAAACCCCAAACAATACATCTTCACTCTGCTGGGGAAGACCCTACAGTGTTTATTGGGTCAAAGATTTATTTGCCAAACAACAGGTGGTCTTACAATCTGCAAATAATGAAGCACCCTTTTCTCTTTAATTCTTCCCTTTTGCCACCTCTGCCAACCACCTCAAATTAAATCCTTCAAGACATCCCAGATCCTCAGTGTATATCAAACACCTTTGGAGTAACAAGACCTCACAAGAAGTTACAATCTCATGGGGTAATTGAATTTTAAAATCAATCCACATTGCATGCTTGTACAGTATTAGTTGGGCTTTTCTGCTATCATTGCTGTAGCTGTGGAACTGGAATCTGATAGAAAATTAACTCTGCTTGGGTGAAGTACAGCGTTATTAATGTGTAAAATGAACAGCAATATGGCAAGGAAGCAACACCTTGTGAATTTTGAACCAACAAAAGTTTTTGGACAATTTGCAGTGCTTCACCCAAGCACAGTTAATTTGTAGTGCTTCACTGCAAATTGTGGAAACAAATATTTTGCACTCATCATCCCCATGAGTTTCATGATATTGCTATATCTGCACATTTAAACATGCTCCAGAAATTTAAGGCTAGTTATTAACAGTGATAATTGTCTGTGATTGCCAAATAATTTCTTTGGTCTACATAATGATTTAAATTAGTGTCACATTCTTATGGCCTGCTCTTGGAGAAATTAAAAATGCCAATATTAACATGGTTTTTAATCCTTTTATGTCTTTTTTTCTCCATCTTCTGATTTAATCTTTCTTATTTCCTTTTCTGCATTGTATTTGATTTGACTCTGAATTCACCCAGTCTAGTTTGCACTTCCTCCTGTCTCCATCCACTCTGTACTTAGTCTTTAAATCTCATTGCCCCCGTACTCTCAACACACTGCTGCTTCACACTGCCTTTGGCTCACACTTGCAGCATTTACAGGGTAACAAAAAAAGTAATGGGAAAATAACTAACTGACAGGACATGTACTGAAATAATCACTCCAGAAATATCCAGCCCATTATTGTTGCCTCTTATTGTGCTATTAGGTCTAATGAGTTATAGTTGAAATTTCTGAGAACTCCTGCTTTGCCACTGTAACTTTGGCAGAAACCATTTTTACAAGAACAGAGCAGGTTTCTACTGAAGGTCCTGCAGCAAATTGGGAGAACGCCTGAGGAAATCCACCAACACAATACACAATGAAAACCCAACAGTCTTTCAAACATCTGATGGCAGCTTTTTTGTATTCCCAGGTTCGTCTGCAGGTGGACGTTCAACTTCTTCAGGATTCAGTGAAAGATAACAATATAACTGAAATAAGAATGAAGCTGATGAGAAGACGCAAAGTGGCTCTTACTGCTGAGAAACAGCAAGAATAGTGCTTCAGAAAAGTGCCGGACATCTTTCAGTTATTTGCCTTAGCATTATTTTTGCAACTTGAAATAGATAACTGAGATAAAGCAAGGTTACAGTAGCAGTGGATGAGGAATCATAACCATTTTCTTCTGATGTGATTCCTGATTTATGGGTTAACAATGTAAGTAGTATAGAAAAATCTATGCACAAGATATTAAAGCTCTGATCCATCAATACTGCATGAATTAAAGCATAGTTTTGATTCATAGTGCAACATCATCAAATTATTATTAGCTTGAAACACATTTTGGTACTTTATTGTCATATGCACAAGTATATGTATGCACTGATGCAATGACTGTCAGGTAAAATCATTAATTAAGTACCAACAGAATATAACGGTCAATGAATGATGGTACAAATATTATTAATATGAACAAAATGTATAGGACTGTAATATATATAAAATAAATAAACATACCTATGCCACCTCTACATTAGGATACAAAAAAAAATAATAATAAGTGCATCGACTTTAATGAAAAAGTTTAAAGGTGCCTTTAACCAGGCAGGTGTCAAGGACTACAATGCAGTATTGCTGCTGTCATGCTGAATGTCTTTGAATCAAGATTTATCCTCTTCATTCTTCCTCCTAATGAGGTGCAGTATTCCTCCCTTGCAGTGTACACTGGCGTTCTAACCCAGATTCTTTAATCAGCGAAACAATATTCCAATACCATTCAGTGGAATGAATTTCAGAGACATAATACAATGCTCTGACAATGCTGTTTGACACTTTCAACTATGGATGAAATTCTAACATACATGATTTTTGTACTTTACATTCTATTGTTGAAAATTCTGTTTCCATAACAGGTTTAAACTTGTCTTTTATATGTGGCTTAACATATTTTGTTCATCTGGTTTTGCTCTTGATTGGATAAATCCCCTATACCATGCTGTTTTCCCGGGGTTAATTGCTTTGCAATGCTGAACATAGATATTTGTGAGTCCTCCTAGTTTCCACTAGTGAAAGAATTTCAAATGAGGAGACATCGTTACACAAGATTATGGAGTGGTCATTAAAACTGAGGTGCATGTCTGGAATTCTCCACCCTGGAGGATTGTAGAGGCTGGATCTCTGGGGCTATTTAAAGAAGAAAGAAGTTAATTATTGAAGATCAGAGAATTGAAGGTTTTATGGGAAACTGGCACAGAAAAAGAAACAAGGCCTGGGGCAGTTATTGATCATATTGAGTGGTGGGGCAGGCTTGAAGGGTCAAGTGGCCTACTTGCTCCATTTTATGTTTGTTCCTTTAAGCAAAAACATCCACCCATATTGACCTGCTATGGATACTGAGGGCCAACCCTCCATACCCAGGAGGCATCCTCAAAAACAGAGCAGGCTGTGAGCAGCAACTAGTGGGCTTTCAGGCATTTGATTCCATCAACTATATTTAATGATCACTTTTTTTTAAAAGGGACAGATTGATGCTAACTATTTTAAGGTGTCTGATCAGACTAAAGTAATTTAAAAAAGTACAAGAATTTGAAATGAACTAAAAGTCCTTAAAATACTAGAAATTAAAAGATGACATTAAAATAAGTAAATAAGTTTAAAAAAAAATCCATACTTACCATTTTACTTAAGGTTGGCCAATAAATGGGGTTGCATTTCTTATACCAGGCATAGCTGTCATACAGTGGAGGGACAAGATGTTCATTTGTACTCCAGTGTTGGACTCTGCGCTAGTGTCTGAGTTCCATCTTGTGCAGACGTGAAAATCAGAGAGATAGTGATCAGGGAGTGGAGGATCACTAAAGCTGAACAACATCCAGCCCTTTGTTTCTTTGAACAGTGAGTGCTACTGCAGAATCTAATTTTGCAAAGGTAACAATAAACAGGCATTAAACCCTTTATTTTCATTGGAAGGGGAACTATTTCCTGCTTCACGTGCAGGTACAGTGCAAAAGGCATTGCCTTTGTCAAACTGACAGGTGCCTCAATGCGCAATGAGGCCCACTTGAAAGAGGATATTTTAGATTCCTATTTTGTGCCTGAGAAAACACCCAGTGGATTTCAAAGCCATATTTTTAAATTAAAGGGAAAAAATAGAGACTCATTCTTTGGTTTAATTACTTACAGCATGTTGCTTGCTAAGTACTTAAGATCAGCATGGCACTATTATTCAGAACAAGTAGTGTGTTATCTTCTGCAGTGACTCACTGAATGTTGGCGGAGCATTTGCTCTATTACAATATTAAACCATTCTGGCCAATTAACCATTAAATATTCTTTTTATACACAAACTCTGAATGGACCATTGTTTTGGTCAAATCTGTTTTTGGTTAGTTGTATGTACTTATCACAGAGAATTTAAGGGAAAGAGCTTGGGGGGGGGGGGAGAAAAAAACAGGAAATGCTGAAAAAATGAAATTAAAGCAGAAGATATTTATGTGGTCAGTCAGTTTCAGTGAAGAGTAGGGTTGGCTAGTATATTCCATGGAATTTTTCATCGGAGTTAAACTGATTTAAAAGCAAAAGAAACAGCAGATGCTGGAAATCTGAAATAATAAGAGAGTTCTGGAAATACACAAGTCAGACAGCATGTGAGGAGAGAGAAGCAGATCACCTTTTATCAGAAATGAAAATGTCTAAAAATCAAACCTGCTTTAAGTTTCAGAGAAGGGGAGAGGTGCAGAGAACAAAAGGAACATCTGTGATCGGATGGAGACCATGAGTGACCAAATGACATAAGTGTAGTTGAATCGGCCAAGAGATGGCGTGAAGACTTGTTAATTGCAAATGACCTGCCTGGAGGAGGTATAAATAGAAAGAAATGAAAAACGGAGGAGGAGAGAGGGAAACAAAAGGTTAAAGGAAAATAGAAACAATGCTGGAAGTGTAAGGTACACAGTAGCAAAATACTGCAGAGAAGTAAAATACAAACTCAATGCTGAAAATCTGAAATAAAAACAGCATGCTGGAAATACTCAGCAAGTCAAATGGCATTTGGGAGAGAGAAACAGGGTTAATATTTCAGGTTTTATCAGATTCTGATGCAAGCTGGAAGGGATGATTACCTGAAATGATTCAATTCAATTCTGATTTCTGAGGCCAGTAAAAAGCTAAGCTGGAGGATGGGATGCTTTTGCTCAAACTTGCGGTGAGCTTCCTTGTAGGAGCGTCTGATGCCAAGGACAGGAGGTCAGAGTGGGACACATAATTAACTTGAGGCAACTTGAAGTTCATGTTGACCTTACAGATGTTAAACAGAGGTGTTCTATTCAGCAGTCATCTAATTTGTGCTGTTTTCTCTGATTTAGCAGAGACCATTCTGTGAGCACTGAATGTGTTACACTATATAGAAAGAAATACAAGTGAATTGCAGGTCCTCTTGGAAGAAGTGTTTGAGTCCCTGGCTGCTGTGAAGGGAGGAGGTAAAAAGGCAGGTGTTGCACCTCCTGTAGTTGCATGGGAAATGCCATGAAAAGGGGAATGGATGTTAGTGGAGAAGGAAAGGTAGACCAGGTAATTTATGGACTGTTGAAAGGGGAGGGGAAGATATGTCTCATAGCTGGATCACATGGAAAGTGATGGAGATTACAGAGGATGATCCATTGATTGTGCAGGGTGATAAGGTGGAGACTGAGGGCAAGGGGAACCTGGATGGGAGAAGAGGGGGATGAGAACAGAACCACAGGAAACAGTGGAGACATGAATGAGGGCCTCTCAGCTACGGTAAAGGGGAAGCCACAGTTAAGGAAGAATGCTTGCAAGCATAGTGTGTACTCGATCTTATCCTTTTGGTGACTAATATGCTAACTGTTTCCAACATGTTATATATTTTCCTACAGCTTAGCAGCTTGGTTTAATTAGATTCCTTCCTCAAATACATGGTCAAATAATTAAATAGAAACCTAACCACCAGTTCATGTCTGTTTCATGATACCATCTAAAGGAACACAAATAGGCTCCCAAAACAGGCATTTGTAATGAATAGTCATTGATCAAATAATTTTTACATAATTTTTTATTTATTTAAACCACTAAATAAGAGTGAACATTGTCAGTAAAAAGCAACAAAAGTAACTCAAGGTTCGTGTAAAATTAAATGTTTTGGCTTTACATGTCTGTATAATTCTTGTAGTTCCATAAATGAGGATGTAGCAGTTTGATAAACATTGAAATGCACATGCAGCCAAGCAATATGACTTATTTCAATAAACATATGAATTTCCTTATTCACATGTCACACATTAATAAATCAAATAATTAGATTTTTAAATAAACTTTGACTTTATGATTCTGCATCATTATAAATTTTTCTGATAGAATAATCTGTTACCATTTAGGGTAGTAGAGTGAAAACCAATGACACTGTAATTAACATTAGAATATCAGGTTTATATTAGCATTACAACCATGAATTTCCACAGAGCTGTTTTGGTGCTGCTGCTACAATTTTACTGGAAGTGCGATGAGAACTCTCTTTATGCTTCCAGCGATGTTGGAGGGGCAGAGTAAAAGCAGGTGTGAGGAAATTCTCACCCATTACCTTCTGCTTAAACCTTTTACCTGAAAAACTAAAATCTACTTTGCATTATAAATATATAGATTTCTGTGTTTTTTCCCCTGTAGTTACTAATGATACCAGCTATGCTAGCATTTTGAAAAGTTTGTTTACACTTGAAATTATAAAGTAATACTTTAACACCATATTAATAAAAATATTATTGCAGTTTCCACTCAGTAAATCTATATGATAAAATAAAATTTAATTGTTTCAAATTTAATTGAAAACTAATATAAGGTGCAAAAAAAAGCTTGTCCAGTGAAAAGTGCTAAGTCCATTTTGGTCATTTTAAAATTTTTTTTTGGTTTCATCTTTTTTAAATACTTAGGCTAAGATATTGAACTGTCTTTTTGTACTCCCTACCTGGTATAGTTAATTGCAAACAAAATGTTGAAATATAAAGGATCCCCAATTCAGAAATCAGCTGTTCCAAGCATTTTTCTCAAAGGGCAAAATTTATTTAGGTAGTGCAGTGGCTGGTTTGGGTTTTGTCAATCGCCATGTGTTGAACTATAATGCAGAGGTGATCATTTTAAAGCATAAAGACCTCTCCTGTGCACTGGATAATTTCAATCCCCAGTGACTTTGACAACAGGTCTCTAAAAATTAAGGGATTGGCCATTTGTAAACACAACAGAAATTTTACCTTCAGCCTTTATTCGCTAAGAAAACAACCTGGATGGAATGTGGTTCAAGACTGAATGTAACACTGCATGTGCCCATTGGGGCTATCTCATACACATTGTGAATTAACTGAATCCTGACTCATGGGCCAAAGAGTGAATCAACAGCTTAATTTACATTCCACCTAGTTTTCATTTGTGTTGACGTCAATTGACAGCCACACAAGTGAAATCGCTTCCCACTGTGGAATTAGGAAATCTAGGTAAGATAAGATATCTTTATTAGGCAGATGTACATCGAAACACCCAGTGAAATGCATCTTTGCGTAGACTGTTCTGGGAGCACCCCGCAAGTGTCGCCAGGGTTCCAGCGCCAACATAGCATGCCCACAACTTCCTAACCCGTACGTCTTTGGAACGTGGGAGGAAACCGAGCACCCGGAGGAAACCCACGCAGACACGGGGAGAACGTACAAACTCCTTACAGACAGTGGCTGGAATTGAACCCGGTTCACTGGTGCTGTAATAGCGTTATGCTAACCGCTATACTACTGTGCCTGCCATATACAACATATCAACACTATCCATCTCATTCAGTATGTAATCCAGGAACATTATCTTAGCAATTGCTCTTTAGTAATGCATCAATTAGATCAGAGGCTTGCAACCACTTTATTTTTGTCAGTCTCAAACCAAGGAAACTTGGGATATGTGTGATAAATCTGTTAATGCATTCCAATATAAGATTATCCACTAATCTAGCAATAGTGGTAAAACCAGTCTGTTCCTAATGTCTTGGCTAATGGAGTTCAATCAGGACAATAATGTGCATATAAGATTGATTTGCTGGTGTTACAAATAGGCCTTTCATTGATTCATTCTCAGCTTGCCTATGGAAATAATGCCTATCTTAATTTACCCATTAATGTTCTCACCAGGACACTGAAGATGTGAGTGAAGGCAGAGCTTTTGTATGCAATGCTTTTTAAGCACTTAAACAGTTGTATAAGTACATTCAATCTTTGTTTATGACAAGCTTGAAAAGTGGAAGATAAAAAAAATTATGTAACAAAAAGTTTGCCAAACAATTTTTCATGATGTTCTCCCTTTATAATTTTTTGAATAAGTTAACCTATGACTGTAATCTTTCACCACAAGGTGGAAGCATCCTGCTCCTCACCTCTGCCAGCATCAATTCAGAGTGAACCCAGATCTGATGGCAAAACTATTCCTTAATGCATATTCTCAATAAAAGAGTTTCGGCACAAATGTATAAAATATTAAAAAAGAATCCATGATAAAAGCACCATTGCATGTATAATGAGAGGAAACCTTTAAACAAATATTGCTGCTTACTTTTGGTGTACAGATATTTGAGGCCCCAAGCATAGCTTAACTTTACTGCAGATGCTCTCAATCTGAGCACCTGGTCAAATATGCGAGTCAGCAGTATTTTTTCTACCATCAACGAAGTCCAGCACAGCGGGTACGTCCACATTGACAAAGGAAGATGATGCATGGGTGTTTTCAATCTTCATTTCTGCATATTTATGTATTGTGCTGTAGTATTGTTCAGTTTCACTGAAAGAATACAACATAGAAATCTCCTCCCATGCTGCTCTGCTTGGTGTTTTGAACTCCTTTGGTGCTACAGATTCGAAGAAGCTCTTCACATTTCTCTCTGCCATTTCTTTAGCATGTTCAGCTGATTTCTTCTCAAGCAATTCATTCTCTTTTTCTTTGTAGGTTTTCCAAAACCGCAATTGGAGGAAGCTGACAGGAGAGCAGCAGCGTACAATGCAGGTAGAGGCCAAGGCAAAAACCATGATGGCTGCTATCAGGCTCCATCCAATTACCTGCATATAAGAAAATAGTTCAGACTTCATGTTATCTTCACACACAATGCACACAACTAACCACTCTTCTAATGTATAAGGCTACATGTGGAAAGTATCTTGAGACTGATTTCTGCAAATTCAACAATTACATCTGCTGTTTAAAGTTGAGACAATTCATAAAGTATAAGAGATGAGGCATTAAGGATTTACTGAACAGATTGCCCTAAATTGTTTTCCATGTCACTGCTTCATAAGGAATATTTTAAAATTGTAACTATCTATTGCATAATCTTTTCATACGCTGAGTATGGTGCATTTTAGAACCCAAGTTAACACAGTAATTTTATTCAATCTACAGATCTTTGAAAAGAAAAAAAGTAAATATTCTTTTGACAGTTGCAGTGCTTGTGGAGCCATTGTAATCCAGTACAGCTGTCTATCAAATGAGTTCACATCTGGTAATTCTTTCAAATTCTGCCTAACAAAATTCTTCCAGTTGTTTGGAAGTGAAATCTTGTGCCAGTTTTTATAATTTCCAAGATGAAAGAACCCTCAGGAAGAGCCCAGCAGCCAGTGACATCAATTTGGAGATGAGACAAATGGCAACTGTGACAGCAAAGAGTTTTAGGTTTTTAAAACTGGCTGTAATGGAAGTATACAATTAACAGCAGGATAGGAGCAAAGCAAATAAAAAAGACTTTTCTCTCTGTGCTTTTTGTACAGACCCTTTAATCATTGCACCTCTGTGACTTACTGGCACTAAAAAGCAAATTCCAGATGGCCTATGGTGAGCTATTATTACAAGTGTGATCTGCTTTCTCGACAAACCAGTGGCATTGAATTTCTTAACATAACCATATGGCAAACATGGTCTTCACTATTAATAAGATTAAAGTGAATTTCAGGTGCAAATTAACCTACATTGAAATTCATTTTTCTGTTCAAAGTTTTCACCAGTCACAACAATTATTAATAATTTACATATGGTCTTGTAATCATTGGGGAAACTAATATTCATTATCACGGTGACAAAACGCAAACTGTTAATACATAGTTCTAATTGTCTATTGAGTGTGCTTCCTAAAATGTTCTTATCCTTGTTGGTTCTGTCATCAGCCAGGATTTTTTTTAAGCTTTATGCACTCTAGAACTTTCAACTATAAAGAAGTGAGCAAAAAAAAAGTAACTTCTATGATTGAATGCTGTTTCAGCTGTCACATTAATTTGCATTAAGTGACAGAAGTGCTAAAACAGTGTATTCCTAAATCAAGGATTTCCTTCCTTAAGACTAAAATCAGAAATAAGCTGTCTTCAGTCAAGGCTTATCCCAGTCCTAATGTGGAATATTAGAAGGTATTGCCTTACTTTCTCGAATATGATAGCAGTTCAACATAGGAGGGATATTTCAATTAAGATAACTCAAGCCGCTAGTGCATGACAGGTTGAAACATGTTCCAGACTTGTGCACGCCCCCCCTACCCCCCCACCATCTTCAATGCGAGCTACGAGAATCTAAACACTTATGTTTCTCGTGTGCTTGGATGTACACAGTAATTGTAAATATTAAATTGTAAATATTAAATATTAAATTACATAATTTCACCTGGCTAAATGTATTAACAAATCATTTGTACAATGTGGCAATACAATCTGCAGAAGAAAGGACAGTTAAAATAACATCAGCCGCCAAATGTATTTCTTACCTGGGAGTGTGCACGAAGTGTACGGAGAATATCCGCTTGGGTGGACTGAGGCAATGAAGAATGACCACAAGGCACTTGATGAGATTTTGATGACAGTTTCTTGGAATCATTACTGCAGATTTTGTCAAAGAAGTAATCATTGTAATGGCCAGACATACCACATTCATAGATCATTCCATTCAGCAATGCAACAGAAATCCACGTTACTGGGGCTACTGAAGCTCCCAGGGTGATTTGTACAAAAATCTTTATGCCTCGAAAGAGAATCCTTTTAGAGTATCGCTTTGCGTGATTGATGCAGCAGCCAGTACATAGCTTCCACGTTCTGTGACTTATGAAGTAGCCCAGTAAGAATAACACCAGGGCTGGGACAAGAAGAAAAACTATGCTGTAGACGAAATTCCATGAGTTACAGGGGCAGCTGAACACAACAACAGAGAACAGTTGTTCTCCTCCAGCTGTTGCTAAAGCTAGAAAGCTGTATCCCAGTGTGGCGTGCTGTCTCAAAAACAAAATTCAGCAGGTCTTAAATTTCTCCATCTCTGCAGCACGCTCGGACCTAATGACTGTTGATGTAATTTCCTTTCTGCCTTTCAGACCTTCTGAGAGCGTTTCATAAATAGTTTATATCAAGTCTTTACTGGCGATAACCACTTATTGGAAAAGGGTTGGAAAATGAAACCAAACCTAAATAAAAAGCCAAGTCCTGCAGAATGCAATGTGCCCGCCAATAAAGCCTTCTAATAACTGACTCCATATGTGGGTCTGTATAAATATCAAAAGATACCACAGCTCTGGCATAGCTGCTGCTGACATTCCTGACAAATAGTGGTAATCCTGTCATGTCTTCTATTATCTTTGTTGGCTGTTCATTGCTTTCCCCAGGAAGGATGCTATATTTTGGATCAACTTTCTTGTAGTGAACTAGGTTTAGCCTGAGACCTTTAACATTATAATTCAGGCTGATTGTCATAGCAACACCAGGATTACTTCAATCAATGTTTATATCCAATCACCAAAATTAAAAAGGGTCAGAAGCAGGAAGGTGAGTGATATCAATATTTTAGACTTCTGCTTCACTCTCCCTCCCAACAAAATGTCCCACCCTATCACAAGTGCCATCATTTTGCAGTCTCTGCAAACTTGCAGTGATGGAAAAAAGATTAGTTTTCCACTAAAAATTATGCAATCTGGCTCATAGTAAGCATTTCTATATTTCACGGTTACTGTGTTTAATTTTAAAGAAATGAGTAACAATGAAACTATTGGATCTTCACTTATGCAGGTTAAATTCAAATGCTAAACCACTAAATTCCCATTGCCCTAATTACAAAGATACTCTACCCACTCCAAGCTTGTTAACCGACTGCTATGCTTGGTAAATGTAAATGCTCCACTTATCAAATTTAAAAGCTTGTGCTCTCCTTTTCTCCCTCCCCTTTTATTCTGTATCTCACACTCCTCATCGTGACATGATTTCCCCATCATGCTGCCTGCCCATTCCCTTTTCTTGTACCTTCTTCAAAATTCCCTTTCAATTCATTCTGCTGCCATACTCTAGCTACACCCTTGTTTATCTTCATCTCTTTGGCATACAAAGTCATCGTCCTCTTTCCTATCGCTCTCTTCTTCACTTCCAACCACTTCCATCCAGCTCCCAATCCCCAATCATTTCCTTCTCTTGTACTCCCCCCTGCTTACAGACTACCTCTGAGTCTGTGAGCAATGTACTAGTCATCAGGAGAAACTTATGTTTGGTTGCTAGTGCCAACCATATTTGAGATTATTGGGCACAGTTTTATACACTTCATATATTTGGTTCCACTGAATTCTATAAACCCAAATCTGGAGGGATGGGTACAAATGGTGGATGATACTGTCATAGAGGCTCCAGAGACTTGCTTGGTAACCTTGCATTGCAAATCGTCATGGTATCAAAACTGGTGGAAGATCAGTCGGATTCATTTCTATCTTGCTTTCTATTCAGCACTTACATTTACTACTGAAAATGATACATTACTGAAGCAAAATACTTTTCCAAATATTCACCATTTAAATTCCCTCTTGTCAATTGGAGAAGTCTCTATATATGGCTAATAAGTATTTATGTAGTTTAATGGTTTATAGTACAGAATTCTTCAAAATTTGCCAAATTACGTATCTACCATTTCCCATCCATACATTATTTACAATGTTGTCACATCAAGTAAACATGAAGAGTGGAAACCCAGAATGTGGGTGGAGAAAACTATGCAACCACTAACCTCCATTCTAAGGACTTGTTACCGAACACTCTAACAAACTTTTACAGATGTACTGTTGAAAATATCCTGACTAGTTGCATCATGGTCTGGTACTAATATAGGCTGCTACTTGAATGCATCTCAAGGCACTGCTGAAAGGTACTAGCTCAGATTAATGTAGAAGCTTCCAAACTACTACACAGAGAGGAGGGGAGTTCTGTTGTCCTCGCCATCAATTATATCTGGGACAATACTACTGGAAGCATTGAATGAAAATAAAACAAAACTGCAAATGATGGAAATCTGAAACAAAAGTAAAAAATGTTGGAAACAGTCAACAGATTAGGCAGCACTGACAAAGTATTAACTGTTTGCTAACTACATAGAAATAGCTGCTAAATTCTGATTTATTGCTAGTCTGAGGTGACATGTGAGCCAAAAAGGAATGCTTGGATTATGATTAAGCCCTTGTTGCTTTCAGGATACCTAAAATACTTTATGATCAAATAATTAATTTTGAAATCTAGCCACTAATAATCCCTATGTAAACATGGCTTCCCATTTACACACAACAGTGTGCCATAACAGCAATGTAGTTAACAAATAGTTAATATGTTGTCAGTGATACAAAAACATGTTCTGTCCTGTTTGGCCTCACATCCTTCTTCCATTCCTTGTGCAGATCAAGGAACTCATGACCAAGAGTTCTTTTCCTCCTTGGTGTAAGGCAATGTGGAATAGCATTTCTTCCTTTTAATTAAAGTCCTAAAATGCTGATTAGTTAGATATTGACAATCAGACACAGGAAGTTTCCCAGTGTGTTGCATGAGATGGATATGAAATCGTGACAATCCCTTTAAGTAGCACTTGTAAATCTGTTGAGGATGTGGATTTCAACCAAACATCCAGGCTTCAATTGGTGAATGAATTGAAGCCTGCACTATGAACAGCTGGCCAGTGACTCATTACATGACTCACTACCGCCTCAAATGGCCGCTGGGCAATTTAAGAAGGTAGCATGGCACTTGTATTCGTGTTTGTCCTTACTTTCTCTTGTAACCACACCTGGCTATTCGGTTATAAATGTGGTGAGGAAGTGAAACTCAGCAGCATCTTCTCCCACTGTAGGTCATTTTCTCTTTGTCTGGACTTCCTCTACCAAGACATTGAGTGTCAAAAAACGTGTACCTTTCCTCCTTGCAATATGCAGTTGAGCACACTGTACCTACCGTGGAGCAACAAACAATTTGCTGGGGGAACTCAGAGGGCCAAGCAGCATCTGTGGCAGGAAAGGAAATATCGACGTTTCGGGTTGAAACCCTGCATCAGGTACCTTCAGTGGAAGTGGATGTGTCAGAAGCTCCTGTGTACTGCTGTGTGAAAATGGTGTCTAAGCAGTACTTGAGTGCTAAATGTGCAGGTCTCTAGTCTGAATTATAGTAATGAATAATTTAGGCCCCAAATTGTGTGTTAAATCCAGACATTTACACAAGTTAGTTTTATTGGCCAGTGCTCATTTTTAACCCTGGACAAAACCAGTCACTATTTTCAATATGGAGACAAGAGACCACAGATGCTGGAATCTGGAGCAACACACAAACTGCTGGAGGAACTCAGAGGGTCAGGCAGCACCTACGGAAGGAAATTGACAGTAATGTTTTGGATTGAGACCCCTCATCTGTGACTATTTTCAATAATTTCTGTAATTGAAATGCCCAGGCCTTCCAAAATACTTATTGTCAAGCCTTCAACCACACTAATTACTCCTGCATGCCAGCCTTAGTGAGGGAATTCTTGCCTTTAGTCATTAAAGTCCATGACAGAGTTTTCAGCACAAAATCAGGCTGACATTTGATGAAATACCGTGGAGTAGTATATAGTTAAGGGGTACCATATTTTGGTGGAAAATGAGGCCCCATCTATAAATGCTCTGGTTGTAAAATCTAAAGCATATGGGTGTTCTCCCAATGCCTGTGCTCAATGTTTATCCCTCACTCAACATGTACCTCATTTGCCATTTATCTTTAAAATACTTGGTCCTGATTCTTTATAAGAAAAACCACACTACGAAAGTCCTTCATTGGCTTTGGTGTTTTAAGGCATCCTAAAGTTGTGAAAGACATTATACAGATCGTCGTCATTGTGGCTATCCCTCGAGGTCGAGGATGATGGTCTTCGTTCCGTTGACCTATTTATGGGCCCTCAAGTGGCTTATGAGTCCAATCTTGGCTCTGAAAGTTCTTCCGCATTCAGGACAGGTAGTTCCAGGTGGCAGATCGGGCTTTGGTTGCTGCTGCCTCTCTTTCCATTTTCTTCTCTTTTCCTCTAATTCTGCACATCTGTTGGCTTCCAAAGTTGCTGTTCCTTCTCGGATGATGGTTTGCCAGAGTTTCCTGTCCTTGGCATTGGTTTCCCAGTTGTTGATGTTGATGTTACATTTCTTCATGTTGGCTTTTAAGATGTCTTTGAATCTCTTCTGTTGTCCGGCTCCTCAAGCTGGGAGTAGAAGACTTGTTTCGGCAGACGTTCGTCTTTCATCCGAACAACATGACCGCTCCATCTTAGTTGGTTCTTGATAACGTAGGCTTCAATGCTTGTTGTCTTTGCTTCATTTAGCATGCTGACATTGGTTCTTCTATCTTCCCAGCTGATATTTAAGATGTTCGAAGACAGCATTAATGGAACTTTTCAAGTGCCTTCAGATGTCATCGTTACGTTGTCCAAGTTTCTGATGCATACAGGAGTATTGGGATCACCACTGCTTTGTACACTAACATTTTAGTGTCTGTTCAGATGTCGCGATCATGAAAGACTCTTGTTCGGAGACGTCCAAAAGCTGTTTCCAGCACATATAAGACGATGTTGGATCTCGTCATTAAGGTCGACATTGGAGGAGAGGTAACTTGCAATGCAAGTTTCTTCACTTCCCACTCTTGAGCAGTCCCGCACCCAAACTCACAGTTCCTCTGTTTTCACTAACCCATGAGACCCTGATCCTCTCTATTGGATCCCTACCCGCATTGTTTCCTTTACCCATTTTGTTCCAGATGCTGCCTCCCTCTATGCAACAGCTAGTTGCCATGGCCCAGTTGGCAGACTCACCCTCACCTTGACCTCTAACTACCTTTATCCTCTTTATGGCCATGTATTTCTTGCTTCTTATTTTCCTGAGTAACTTATGCCTTTGAGAAAAAGATGAGGAAGTGAAAGAGGAGGGCAATGATTGTTCAGAACATGGGCCATCCCCACTTCAGTGAAAGTTATGATGATGCAGGGCACTGGTTTAAAATTGGTACAGCTGTGGCAACATATTCTTACATTTAAAAAAAACTTCCAGTTCGCAAGGATGCAGATATTTGTCTTTGCTTACTATCACTAAATGTGTACAGGAGTATCAGCTGCTGGTGGTACACATTTCCTGACATTTGGTGCCATGGACTTTAGTGGAACCCAATCCCCAGAGGTGACGATGACTAGTGCTAATGATCTCACAAACTTTTGATGCTAGCAACCGAAGAGTAATTTCTCTATTGCAGTGTGGGTGCGGAGTGACAGGAAAGTCGCTGGTGCTCAGGGATCCAGATATTCTTAGCCCACCTCTGATTCTAACCAAGCTGCACAAATATTGGGAGAACCAGTTTGCAGTTTGAGTACCTCAATGGATGGTTTCTCTCTTCTGTACTACACTGATGTGCAAAGCTAAATTATCTGAAAAAATTCTGTTCTACAGCATGAATTTATTTGAGGATAGGATGGTTACCACTAAATCAGGACTGTTCTAGTGGAAATTAGCTCATTTCCACTGTACAGGCACGGTAGTGCAGCGGTTAGCGTAATGCTATTACAGCACCAGTGACCCGGGTTCAATGCCGGCCGCTGTCTGTAAGGAGTCTGTTCGTTCTCCCCATGTCTGCGTGGGTTTCCTCCCACATTCCGAAGCCGTATGGGTTAGGAAGTTGTGGGCATGCTATGTTGGCACCGGAAACATGGCGACACTTGCGGGCTGCCCCCAGAATACTCTATGCAAAAGATGCATTTCACTGTGTGTTTCGATGTACATGCGACTAATAAATAAATATCTTATCTTATTTTATCTTATCTTATTGATGAAGACTGAGCCCAAGCTCAATGGTTAAAAGAGTGGTTGAGTGAATATTAAGCTAACAATGTTGGAAGGTCAAATATTAGACAAATAAGGTAAAGTATAAGTTATGTGCATACTCGTAAAATATAAGCCTTGAGCTTTTATGGGTAACGATGGAGAAAACTGATGGAGGGTAAAAACATAGGTATCAGACACAGGACATATGAACACAGAAGCAGGTGCAGACCATTTGGTCTCTGATGCCTGCTCCACCACTCAATAAGATTATGGTTGATCTCTTACCTCAGCAGCCATTTTCCTGTTCTAACCCCATGTCCTTTGATTTCTTAATATCCAAAGCTCTAACTCTGGCTTGTATCTACTCAGCAAATGAGCTTGCACAGTCACCCTGGGTGGAGAATCTAGAAGACTCATTACCCTCTGGGTAAAGAGATTTCTTCTCATCTCAGTCTTTAATGGTTGACCCTATAGACATCTCAGCTTGATAGACATCTCAGCTTGAGAAGACATCATCTCCACAACTCTTGTCTAGCTCTGTAAGAATTTTATGTTTCATTGAGATCAGCTCTCATTCTTCTAAGCTTGAGAGTGTAGGCCCAGTCTGCATGATCTCTTAAAAAACAAACCCACTATCCTAGTGAATCTTCTCTGCACTCTCTCTATTGTGTATAGCCTTCCTTGGGTAAGGAGACCAGTCCCGTACCCAATATTCAACAGGCATTTGTACAGTGGTTCTGTATAATTGGAGCAAGGTGTCTCTATGTTCAAAGGAATCAGCAATGATCTTTTTGAATAGTGGAGAAGGTTCAAGGAGTTGTAGCAAGTGGCAAAACCTTGGCAACATTCAAGCACGGTCTTCTAAGTGGCAAGTAACATTTGCACAACAAAAGTGCCAGGTATTAACCATTTCCAACAATGTTGCTATACAGAGGAATCAGACATACATGATACATGAAACAAAACAAAAAGTTTACGGAATTTTGGCCTTTGTTGCAAGGAATGTGAAGTTTTAATGGAACTTTATGGGGTGCTGTTGAGACTCCATCTGGAGTACTGCATACAGATTTTGTCTCCATATTTAAGTAAGTATACACATGTACTGGAGGAAGTGCAGGGAAGGTTCACTGGGTTGATTCCTGGGATGAAGCGGTTGACATAAGAAGTTGAACATATTGGGCCCATACTTATTGGGGTATAGGAGAATGAGAGGTGATCTAGGTACCCCTACCCCTACATAAGATTCTAATGGGGATTGGACGCAAAGAGAACGTTTCACCTAGTATAGGTATCTAGAACTAGGAGGCATAGTTGCCCAGTTCAGGCAGATTTAAGGAGGAATTTCATCTCTGAGAGGGTTGTGAATTGTGGGCATTCTCTACTCAAAGAGTTGTGGAGGCAGAGTCATTGAATGTATTCAGGATAGAGACTGATAGACATTTAAACGACAAGGGGGTCAAAGGGCATGGAGAGAGCATGAGAAAGTAGTGATGAGGCCAAGATTAGTTCAGTCACAATCTTATTGAAGGGCAGAGCAGGCTTCAACGACTGATAAGCTTCCTCCTGCTCTTATTTCTTATATCCTTAATCACCTATCCTTGGGGATGGTAATGCCATTGAATATCAAGTCCCCTACCATAGATACTCCAGAGAGATCATCTACAATAGGTGACTCACTTTATGACATCCCAAAGCCCTTCCACTAAGGTGCAAGCTAGGACCATGATGGAATATTCTCTACTTGCCTACATAGTTTCAACAACTTTCAAAAAGCTCAGTACCATCCAGGACAAAGCAGGCTGTTTGATTGTCCAGCCACCTTCCCACCCTAAACCTTCATTCCCTCCATTACAAAATGCACTGCAGTTACCGACCTAGGCTCCTCTGTCAGCATCTTTCAAACCTACAGCCTCCATCACCAAGAAGGACAAAGGGCAGCAGGAACTTGGGAATATCACCACTTGCACATTACTCTCCAAGTCGCACATTATCGTTATCAGGAAATATATCACCGTTTCTTCAGTATCACAGTATTCTAACTTCTGAAGCTCTCTCACCAAGAGCACTGTGAGAGTACCTTCCAATGTCAACAATGGCAAGATCCCCCAAAAAGTAATAAATTAAAACATCTCCTGCAACAGCCCACTTCAATTCCATATCCCAGTCCCATACTGACATGTCTATCCATGGCCTCCTCTACTGCCACGTTGGAGGAACACCTTGTATTCCATTTTGGAAGTCTCCAACCTGATGGCCTCAACATCGATTTCTCTAACTTCCGGTAGCCCCTCCCCTTCTTTTTCTTCCTCCCACTCCTTTGTCTTCCCTTATTCCCATGGCTCCCTTCCACTGCCTTGATGACCTGCCCATCTCTCTGCTCCCCTCCCCCATCCTTTATTCCATGGTCCACTACCCTCTCCTACCAGATTCCTCCTTCTTCAGCCCTTGGTCTCTTCTACCCATCACCTCTCAGCTTATTACATCTTCCCCCCCTCCCCCACCCACTACCTTCCCCCCTTCACCTGAACTCACCTATCCCCTGCCTGCACTCCTCCCCCGCCCCCCCACCTTCTTAGACTGGCTTCTGCCCTCTTCCTTTCCAGTCCTGATGAAGGGTCTCAGCCTGAAACGTCGACTGTTTATTTCCCTCCATAGATGCTGCCTGACCTGCTGAGTTCCTCCAGCACTTTGTGTATTGCTCTCGATATATTCAGCATCTGCAGAATTTCTTGTGTCTGTGTTCCTGTTTATATTTTTCTACTTTCTTAGACTGTTGCAGAGACTCATATTAAAGATGATTGAATAAGTTGGGGGAAAAAAAGCAACACAAAATATAAAAAAAACGAAGAATTTTGAGAAAATATAGATGCAAGTGTGAGTGAAACTTCATGGTCAACATAAAGAAAATTAATAGGATTTACACTACAAAAAAATGAATGGCTAATTATCATCAAGTGGATAATCCACTTGCCTGTGCATTGCAACCTGTGTGGCTACAAAAGGGTTGTGTAGTCACTGACCTAGCACAAGGGCAACCATAAGGTAAGGGCTGGATCTACGGTGATCTGTCTGTTGTTGCTTAGTTCCTCTGCTTTTTAAATCAACTCTGTTTTCTGTATAGAAAACAATGTCAATTTACACAATGTCTGCTACGAGTCATTGACTGTCATCCCACCTCCAACACATTGGCTGATATTGTCAGTATATACACTGATAAAGAAATAAGAACGTAGACTGCAAAGGCTAGGTTGCTCAACAACATCCCAGCTGCAGTACTGAAAACGTGTGCTCCAAAGCTGGTCTTACATGCTGCTAGGCTGTTCGATTACAAATGCAACACTGGCACCTTCCTGACAATGTAGAAAGTTCCTCAGAAAATTGAAAGATTGGAAATAGTAGGGAGTATGCACTGAAATTTTTAATAGGTGTTCCTTAATGGTCAGACTCTTCATTCGTAATGTCGATTCAAAAATACCCAGTGTCCAAAGTACAGGATGAAATTTGTGATCACATAAGACAGTGAATATGTAAAAGGTAGGCTGTGCCTGACTAATTTAAATTAATTACTAAAGTAATTCACATGGTTTAGAATCAAAATGAATACAGTGGATGTGGCCTATATGAATTTTCTTAATAAGTATAAGTATTTTTGTAGGAGTTTGCTATGAAAATGAAGCCACAGGGTACTAAAAAAAAATGTAGCTGTCTGGTTAGAGGTAGCTTGGAATCTACAGAATTTTTTGCAGATTTGGTAGGGGAAGTGGAAATTAAGAGGTTGGGATTACGTGTATGCGCACTCCATGGACAAAGGACTGGCATAATAACATGTGAGGAATAATAATGACCTTTCCCAATAGTACCAATTTCAGGCAGTAAACTGAAGTCCACAATAACATACAAAGAGACATATAGCATTTGGTTGAAAGAAGGTATAGGTGCAATTTTCTCACTGGGCATATCCAGAGATAGTGCACATTGACTGTTCTAATATGCCAGTCTAATTTTTGTAACGTATCTATATTCTACCCATTAAACATACAGTACAATAAACCATAACTCCAATGCCTTATTGGAAAAAAACTCAGTCTTTTTTAAAAGGTTAAGGAATGCTTAATAACATTTGTGCTTTAATGAGTGATCAGTGGAAAGAATGACAAACTGATTGATCCAGCTGGAAACAGCAGACAAAGGCAATGCTTCTCACATAGATTTCAATAGTAACCAGAGGAATCGTGACAAAATAACACAGAACCCTTACAATTAAAGCGAAGGTACAGTTCCACCTGAATAGTATTCACACACAAGTATATATATCTCAAAAATACATAGTGAAAAAAGTCAAAATCAAAACAATAAAACAATGTCTTGTTCAATATCCTGTACATTTTAGTTTGATAGAATGCCTTGAAACAATCTGATGAAGGAAACTTTCCTGGTGATTATGAAGGCAGGCAGATTATCAAAACTTCCCAACGCTCTGGTTTTACACTGCAGTATGCTAAGAAATAGGAATGAAAACAAATACAGTACAAAGAACTTAAAGAAACATTATATGATTCAATCCACTAAGTGGAAAAAGAGAAAGCTCAGATTAAAAAAGTAGCTATGCAATGAGACAAAATCACCCAAAGCTGCCTTCTGGGGAAATTCTGGTAGTTAACAGGAGTGCACATAACAGAGTTTCCACTAGTAATGATGATCTCTTGAATCTTTGGATTTCCTGTTAAATACCTTTTTAAACAAAAATCTTTATGTGCAAATCTTGTACTTGCATTAAGTACATCATTTAGTAACATTTCTGTATATATTTGCTCTTTCATGAGGTGGTTTCCATGATCTAGCACTGTGCTTGGGAACAAGAAGAATACAAGCAAAGTAGCACAAAGCTATCCAAAAGAAGCACTGCATATAGAAATCTTTGGGCATGCAAGCTTGGAGCTTTCTGAAACCGAATTAGTTGTAAAGCTAATAGGAAAAAGAAAGTTGCAATATTTAAAATTAAGAAGACTCTTGTGTAGGAAGCTGAAAGGGATTGTGCAGTGCTTCGAACAGTGGTTCCCGGTTTGACATAACCATGTTTTACATTTTTGTTTGTGCCTTGTTCTTGTTTTGAATAAGAATCATCCACAAAATCAAAAATCTCTCTCACATTGTCATTTCTCTCATCGGAGGTTTCTTCTCGCATTTGCTGCAATAACTTCTGTCGCTCTCTTTTCTCAGTCATTTCAATTTGTGCAAAAATATTTGGAAGGCTGTTGGAAACTTTAACATTGTCGCCTTTTCCTTTTCTTTTTTTTGTCTTGCTTTGTTTAAATGAAACGGAAAAAAACTTTTCAATGGCTTCCTCCGTCTTCCTTTTGTCTGATTGTTTTAAAAGACGCTCAGCAGTCTTTCGGAAATTATCAGTGTTCAAGACTCGGGCCAAGATCTGTTTCTCCAACTGCTGAAAAACTGGCTTTGCATGCTGAAGATTTTCCTCAACAGCATTCATGTAATCTTGTGCTTCCTGCACTGAAACATCCCTGATAGCAGAAGCCCTGTCAAAAACAATTTTCTGGTGGTCAGCTAGTACCATAGCAAAAAGTGGTTTCACAGCAGTCTGCCCAGTCAAGAGGTAAACTGTATAGGTTTTTTCATTTGTTGCTAGAAAGATATCAACTCGATCCAAATCTCCTCGAATGCTAAAGCTTTGAATCTCCACTGAAGGCCCAAAGAAGATATAGGCTGTTCTAGTTACTGGGTACCTCAGTGTGGTTGTAACATTCACATAATGCGTTCCATTGTATGAGTATCCACGAGGGTATGCCTTGAATGCCATTGTGGCCTTTTCACTTTTGCCTTTATCATCCATCCAGAACATTGAATACTGGCCATCCTTTTGTTGAACAAATGCTCCATTTACTCCATCTTTAGAGGTTTCCTCAAAGGCCACATCTGTGTTATGGAAAAATGCACTCATTTTCTCAAGTGGGCTATCTTCTTCCAAGTGGATTTGATCCACTAATAGTAAAAGCTGGGGTTCCAGGAGGAGGAGATTCCTTTGGGAACTCTTCAGTTTCAGGCTAGGACTGTAAGCCCCCACTGCCTCTCCTCGGATGAAGACCACACCATTTTGCTCCAAAGCTGCAATGACTTGACCGCGACAATCCCCAGAAATACCATTTTTATATTTCAACCACTTTGAGTTGCATGCTTCTGTCACTTGCCCTTCCCAATTCTTGAAACAAGTATCTGATGTGGCTGGAGAGAACATTAAAGCATTGTTGAGGAAGGTGTATTTTGGGCCATACAAGGCCTCTGTGATGAAAGGCACACCATTAGGCACAAAAGTGAAAGAGTTCTGATCAGGATGTTCATGTCCGGCATTAAAATTCGCCCATCCACGAATCCACTGCGAATATTTCTTTTCATGAACGATATCGTAAATCGCACGGCCTCCCAGTTTACCTGATTTGAAGGACAGGAAGGGGCGATTAACTCCTGCTGGTAAAGCACCTCCATAGGTCACGACTCCCCAATCATCAAAATAGTGTAATTTTGGTAACCCATAATCAGTAGGTGGGACTGGAGTCAAGGAGCTATCGTACCTGACAATAAATAAAGAAGCAGCAGAAAATTGGCAAGTCATTCAGCAATTCTCAAAACATGGACAAAAAAATCCAGGTTTTTAAAAGTTACCTTTAAATAACATATAGGTACAACACAGCTTTTAAATTGCTGATTTTTAATCAGCATAATCAGAATTGGTCAATAAGCATTGGGTTGCAAAGGTATATTAGTCCATTCTGTTTCAAATAGATTTTACTGTTTGCTTCAGAAATATTTTCTGCTCGTTTAGCCGAGTGATCTTGGAATTTGGAAATAAGTGCCCTATTTCATGTTCATAGCCTAGTATCTTTGGTAAACCATTTTCTCAGCAAGTGTAGCACAGACTAGTAAACTCTCTACTCAGAAAGCTGCCTCAGCTCCAACTACATATCAATTAATACGCAGTGTGCACCATATCCACTTCCCACACCAACCATCTTGCAAGATTAGTGAAAACTGCCAGTCGGTGACATGACTGGGATCATTTTATTCGATGTTATCAAGCACATTAAAAACAAGTTTGAGTAATCGCTATTAATTTCATGCAGTATGTTTCTGGCTATTTTAGAGCAATACAGTATGGATACAGGACCTTCGGTCCAACCAGTCCATACCGACTATGGTGCCCACCTATCTAGTCCCAATTTCCTGCGTTTGGCCCATATCCCTTCAAGCCCCACCCCTACATGTGCCTATCCAAGTGCTTTTTTAATGATACTATTGCACCTGCCTCAACCACTTCCCCTGGCAGCTCGTTCCTTATACTCACCACTCTCTGCGTGAAAATGTTGCCCTTAAGTCCCTTTCAAATCTTCTCCCTCTCACCCAAATCTATGCCCCCTAGTTTTGAACTCCCCTACCCTGGGGAAAAGACTTATACCATCCACCTTATCTATGCCTCTCATGATTTTATAGACCTCTATAAGGTTATGCCTCATTCTCCTACTCTCCAAGGAATAAAGACCTAGCCTGGCCAACCTCTGCCAAAAACTCAGGCCCTCTAGTCCTGGCATCAAACTCAAATCTTTTCTGCACTCTTCCCAGTTTAACCATGTCTTTCCTATAACAGGGTAACCAAAACTGTACACAGTATTCCAAGTGTGGCCTCACCAGTGACTTATAATAATGCAACATAATGTCCCAACTCCTATACTCAGCACCCTGACTGAAGGCCAGCGTGCTAAGTGCCTTTTTCACCACCTTGTCTACCTGTGAGGCCACTTTCAACAAACTATGCACTTGTACTCCTAGGTCCCTACACTCCCTAGTGTCCTACCATTCACCGTGCAAGTCCTACACTGGTTTGACTTTCCAAAATGCATCACCTCACACTTGTCTATATTTAAATCCATTTGCCACTCCTCGGCCCACTTCCCTAACTGGTCAAGATCCCCCTGTAATCTATGATAACCTTCTTCACTATCAACAACACCTAATTTCGTGTCATCTGCAAGTTTACTGATCAAGCCTTGTGCATTCACATCCAAATCATTGATATAAATAAGGGTCCCAACACTGACCCCTGCGGCATACCACTAATCACCACCCTCTGTTCCGAGAAACAATTGTCAACCACCACCCTTTGCTTCCTACCTCTGAGCCAATTTTGAATCCATCTAACTAGCTCTCCTTGGGACCTAACCTTCCAGAACAAGCCTACCATGTGGGACCTTGTTGAAGGCATTTGCTAAAGTCCAAATAGACAACGTCCACTGCCCTAACCTCATCTACCTTTTTGGTCAGCTTTTCAAAAAACTCTGAAAGATTTGTCAAGTATGACTTTCCACACAGAAAGCCATGCTGACTCCCCTTGATCAGACTCTCTCCATCCAAATGCTGGTAGATTCTGCCCTCAGAATTCCCTCCAGTAACTTCCCCACTATTGATGTCAGGCTGGTCAGGCTGATCAGCCTGCAGTTCCCTGGCTTGTCCTTGTTACCCTTCTTAAACAACATTAGCCACTGTCCAGTCTTCAGGAACTTCACCAGTGGCTAACGATGAAGCAAACATCTCCACAAGGGCCTCTGCAATTTCTCCTCAAGCCTCCCACAACGTCCAAGGATGCACTCAGGCCCTGGGGATTTATCCACCTTAATGCACTGCAAGGCTGCAAATACCTCCTCCCTGGTAATATGAATGTTCTCCAAAACATCTCCACTTGTTTCCCTCATCTCTTGAGCAACCATTATTTTCTCCCAAGTAAACACTGATGAGAAATATTTTTTTTAAATCCCACCCATCTCCTGCAGCTTGAGACAGAGGCAGCCCTACTGATCTCCAAGGGTACCTACTCTCTCCTTAGCCACCCTATTAATATAGCTATAGAACCTCCTGGGATGTTCCTTAACTTTACCTGCCCCAGATCCATCTCACATCCTCTTTGCCCTCCTTATTTGCCTCTTAAGAATATTCTTAATCTTTTAGATGTCCAAAATAGTGACACAGACATCAGATAAAGTAATATGATTGTTGCTGTGAGTCTTTTTCTTACACATTTTATATACTACTACACTACACTAAAAATAGATCCAATTTATTTTTTATTAGGAACAAAAAGGCCTGGACAATTTAAGGAAGCTATTCATCAACATTGATTCTAATCAGCAATGACTGCATGACGGAGATGTTTTTTCTCCCCACAAACGGTTTAATAGTGCTTCACAATACTGTCATATTTGTCCATTAGGTTTTTATCCTGCGCTTAGATACTGACAAGCTGGAATAAAATATTTTACACCCTGCGCAAATGTAAATGAAGTAAAGCAGTAGTGCTCTCATCTATTACAACATAGTTGGAACATAGCCAAGGAAAGCTATAAAATGCAATTCATTGCCTGGATGTTAAAACAAACAATTCTGGTGGTAATTAACAGACCAGATTTCACTGGAATTAACAAGAAAGTATGAAATAAAAATGTTTTTTTAAATGCATGTTATTATCTTGCACTGATTGGGTCAGTCTTTTTAAGAATATTGACCTGTATTTTGTTGAAAAAGTCTATGGTTCTTCTCTTAATTGGCAGTATTTCTTGTCAATGTCAACCTACTGGGTAAGCTCCATTGGCCACATCCCCGGCTGAGCTCACCAGTGCACTCATCATAGAGTCGAACTGTAGAGCTCCACCTTGTAGAGTGCATGTGTTATGAGAAAGGTTCTTCTGATTCTTAAAGATAGAGATAGCGGGACACACAGTCATTGTACTTCAAAAAGGAGAATTTTATTTACAAAGACAGACATGGAAACAGAATGAGAAGGAACAAATGCACACTCACACACTCGCACTCGGGTGATCGCGAAACGTGGGGGGAGTCACAACAGGGGTGAAGTGCGTGCACACACACACACACACACACACACACACACACACACAACGAACTAGTACAAATGATCAGGGAAGAACAAATACGTTGTCTGAACCCCCTGAATCTGGACAAACAACGGCTCTACACGACTGGGAATCTACTTAGGACGCTCCTAGACCCCTGTGGAAGTGCACCCTCTCACCTGTGGTCTCGACCCCAGCAGCAATCAGAAAAGGGAGCGAACTGCCCACATGTACCATCTTTTATAGGGCTGTAGCTGGGTGGAGCCCGTTCAGGTAATTCAAACAAGCCAATGATTCAGGGTCAAGAACAAAGGTGAGTTACAAGCCAATCCTTAGGTATGTTCTTGATGGGTGGGGTGGAGCTGGACCCTTGATTGACAGTGGTGTAGCTTCTGACCCAATAGGCAATGCTATCATCTGACCATGGGGGTCAGTAGTGTTGTCACTGCCATCTGACCCCTGGCCTTTCATACTACAGCATGCCACCACAAGACATGTGACCACATTGATTGATGGAGCTTGAAGGGCGGTGGAGAAGACAGACGAGCAGAAGACAGGTTCATTCTTTTTTAAATTACAGAGCATTTCAATTGATCTAATTTTTTAATGTATCCTAAATAATTTATAATTAATAGAGACATTCAAAAACCTCAATAGATATCCCAAATGACAAGCATGTGGCAGGCTGGTTGTGATGAGGGGCAGGAGGGGGCCCCTCTACCTGTTGATGGCTTTCAGGGTTTTTTTTTGGCAGCAGTGCTTCTCCACCTCATCGTTCAAAGCCCTGTTCCAACACGAGGATTCATCATCAAACTTTGGGACATTGCAGGAAAGCAAGACAGCTCCTCTGCACCTACACTGGGTCAATTTAGGAGAATGCTGATTGCCAATGTCAATGTCCTGGGTGAACTCTTGATCTCCCAATTTACCTCCTTGTGGTCCTTGCACTATATTTGCCTACCGACACTGCACTTTCTGTGTAAATGTAACACTATATTCTGCACTGTTTTCATTTTACTACCTTGATGTCATTATAAATGGCATGTTCATGGATGGCACACAAAACAAAAGCTTTTCACTGTATCTTGGTACATGTGACAATAATAAACCAATGTGCGGCACAAGAATTGCTTATATCATATTAGTAATACTACTGAGTTTTATTCCTGATTTTGTTTTAAAAAATAAATTGTCTACATAATTCAACCCGGGTAGATCAATAGCTGCATATTCCACTTCACTGAAAATTTGTTTCCATTAATGACCTGGGATCAAATTCTGTGCACATTTGTAAAATCCTAAACAGTTTCCAAAGTAGTGCAGATTAATTACGACTGCTACATTTATTAACTAAAGGTGCTACAGTCAGAGAGATGCAGGGGATTGCCACTCCAATAAATTAATATACAGGGTTTAAATTTTCAGCATGAATTCCTGATAGTTAAGGTTGCCAGCTGGTAGCGGCCACTTATTTAAAAAAAAAAGTACCCCTTAAATAAGACCAGGCAAACTATTGTTATAGCTTGTCTGAAGCAATTGCATGCTTCTTTAAACAAAATAAACCTGCCTTGCTTGGTTATTTGCACAAACCTCCCTTGCCAGAAATCTCTCATAAAATAGATATAATCAAATTGCTCTGGATTTTTTTTTCCCTAACCCTTTTATGAGATTCAGGACCAAATTGGGAGGTGCAGCCAAATGTAAAAGTGATTTCTGGCAGTAAAGATTTCAGGCTGCACTGACCTGTCATTGAATATCCCAGAGGTGTAATCAACCTTACACCAAGCATATCTCTTTACCAAAGCCCTTCACACAAGGATCTGGACTGAGCAATGTGTGATGACTGAACCTGCTGCACAGCATTGTACATGAACATCACAAATATCAATGTGGGCCCCTGACGGAAATGATATACGTCCCTTCTTCCATCATGCTAAAAACAGATATCAGATGTATAAAAAGAAAGACCCAAACCTTGTCGAGAGCAGACATATGTTAAGGTTAAACAGTGCTTGATTCCCAATATAAGTGGGATCTGGTGGTGCTGGGGAGGTAATCAGCTGCTGCTGAAAACCCACAGCTTTAGAACTGCAACTTGTAATTTCAAAGTAAGGAGTAGGCATTTAAGACTGAGATTTCTTCACTCTGGTAACCCTTTGGGGTTCTCTACACTGTTGTGCCGTGGCGGCTCAGTCACTGATTTTATTCAAATCTGAGATCTATTGATTTTTGGACATTAGATCAATCAAGAAATAAGGGGATAGGACAGGAAAATGTATTAAGGTGGAGCATCAGTCAGGAACTTGTTGAAGGGTGAAGCAAGACTTGAGTGGCTTAATGGCCTGTTCCTGCTCCCATTTCTTATATTTGTTATGTGAAACGCACCATTGCACAGTTTATTTCCATAAAGCAATAAAAATAATAGTGGCTGTGTACTGAAACACTCTTAGTGAGTTTTGCATGTTGTACTGTTCATGAGGAACTCCTGATACCTATTGTCTACCTACTAGAATTTAAACATAGGTATGTCAATTAACTAACAATTGACTACTGACTCTTCTTTTTCACAATACTCCACATAAAGTCATTAGAGCTGTACAGCACAAAAACAGGCTCTTTGCTCTACCAGTTCCATACCGACCTTTTTGACTATCTTCACCAATCCTATCTGCTTGCACTAAGATATGCTTTGCCCATCTAGGTGTCTGTCTAAATCTTAAACATAGTAATTGTATCTGATTCCTCCACCACCTTGGCAGCGCATTCCAGATATCAACTACCTTCTGTCAAAACTTACCCCTTTGATCTCCGATTTTAATTCACTTTTTTGATTATTAACTTACCACAGAAACTCTGTGTGGAGTGTGCACCATCGCTGTGCTTTGGCTGGTGTGCCTGGTCCCCGCTGAATTCGATTCTTTCTGACCTGCTCTGCCAACCAGTTGCCACTGCCATTTCGCATGACATAGGTATCCAGAAACACCAACTGGCTCTCAGGCCCATAAAACCAGTTGTAGTTTGAATCTGCAATAGCCACAGTTCTTTGAAAACCTAGAAGGTATTCCAAAAATTAAAAATTCAGTTCCAGTGAAAACTGAAAAAAAAGTAAATTGATCGTCACTTTTCCAGAAGCAATAAACATAGCTGCCCAGTCCAGGACCACCAACCCACCCCTCGTATTTCCCTCCCATGGGATGCCCACAGTCTCACTTACCTATTATGGTCATATGGCTCTTAATTTCCTGGATAAATGGCTGCCAGGGCCATCCCACAATGTGGGGCAATCTGCAAGCAGTGAGTAGGCCTTAGGCAGCCTGAACCAAGGCCCCACCCAGGACCACCCTAATGGCCTTGTGACACAAAATGTTCCCAATAATCAGAACATAGTTGAAATGTAGTTCACTAATCAAAAACATTAATTAAAACAAAGGTTTAAATAAAAAACATAGTTTCACTTGGTTTTTGATGAAGGTTGGTGATCTCAGTCCAATAAATAGGGCCATGCTAGACCTGCCAGCCATGGCCCGCACAAAGTTAAGGGGTCAGATACAAGGAGCTTCTGGCCCTTCAGCTCAATCCAATCATGAACTGCCTCTGGATTCAGAGTTGATATGCTGGCATCTGATCACCAGTATGTTCTGTAGATAACTGAAGTGCAGAAATCTAAAACTTGCTGACGTGGGTGCTGCAGATAGTCCATGGTTCCCAATCAGTGAAATCCGGCCCATTGTGTCAAGTTTTGCTATTTCATGTTTTTCTCTCTTATTTATATATGAAAAATTACTTGTCAAAACTTTTCATATTTGTTTAGTTTCACATATATTCCAATATGAGGTATTTGCATCAGGATTCAATTAGTTAAAATTGACACTTTAATCCATTTGATGTAAATCCACAGTGCCACCAAAGTAGGCTGCTTGGACTATCCTGAAATTGCTATTGACATTTTTAAAAGTGCTAAGAAAATCTCATGAATATAGTAAATACTGATTACATGAACATTAGTGGTGTGTTGATACTGAGGAGGGTGGTCTTCAGTTACAGAATGATATTGATAAGTTAGTAAGATGATCAGAGAGTGGCAGATGGAAGTTAATCCTGAAAAAATATCAGGTGATGCATTTTAGGAGGACTAATAAGGCTATGATAAACACAATGAATGGTGGGCTCCTTAGATGCATCGAGAAACAGAGTGAATTTGGTGTACATATCCAAAGATCCCTAAAGGCAGCACAGGTAGATAAGGTAATTGACATGGCTTCATCAGCCTGGACATAGAATATAAAAGCAGGGAGGTTATAGAATAAATATATAAAACATGAGTCAGGCCACAGCAGGAATGTTGTGTACTGTTCAGGTCGCCTCATGATAGGAAGGGTGTGATTACTCTGGAAAGGGTGCAGAGGAGAATCACCAGGATGTTGCCTATGATGTTTCAGTTCTGAGGAGAGACTGGAGAAGTTGGGCTTCTTTTCCTTGGAGCTGAGGAGTCTAAGGAAAGATCTGGCAGAGGTATATAAAACTGTGAGAATCATAGAGTCATACAGCATGAAAATAGGACCTTCAATAGAACTGGTCCATGCTGATCAAGATCCCCATCTAAGCTAGTCCCATTTGCCTGCATTTGACCCATATCTCTCTAAGCCTTTCCTATCTATGTACCTGTCCAAGTACCTTAAGAATGTTAATATACCTGCCTTATTCCATATACAGACAACTCTCTGGGTGGAAAAGTTGCCCTTGGGTTCCTATTAAATCTCTATCCTCTCACCTTAAACCTATGCCCTCTAGTTCTTGATTCCCCAACCCTGGGAAAAAGACTGTGCATTCACTCTATCTATACCCCTCATGATTTTATACACCTCTATAAGATCAACCCTCATTCACCTACACTCCAATGAATAAAGTCCTAGCTTGCTCAACCTCTCTCTAAAACTGAGTCCCTTGAATCCTGGCAACATCCTCATGAATCCTTTCTGCACTCTTTACAGCTTACTGGCATCTTTCCTACAGCAGGGTGACCAAATCTGAACACAATATTCCAAAATAGCCTCACCAATGTCTTGCACAACTGCAACATAACATCTCCACTTCTACACTCAACCAAAAGCCTTCTTCACCACCCTGTCTAAATGTGACGTCACTTTCAGGGAACCAGGTACTTGTACTTGTAGATCTCTCTGTTCTACAACACTCTCCAGGGCCCTACCATTCACTGTGAAAGTCCTACCCTAATTTGTCTTCCCAAAATGTAACATCTCGCATTTATCTGAATTAAACTCCATTTGCCATTCCTTGGCTCATTTCCCAGCTAATCAAGATCCCACTGTACTACTTGATAACCAGACACAAAGATACAATAGATAGAAATTTTTTCCCCTTAGCAGAGGTGTCTATAGCCTGCAGGCCAAGCTTTAAGTAATGGGGTCAGAGATTTAGAGGGAATTTGGGAAAGATATTTTTCACCCAGTGGATAGTTGAAATCCAGATCAAACTGAGACAGGTACTTTCACAACGCTAAGGAAGTATTTAGATGAATACTTGAAACGCCTTGGCATAGAAGGCTACAGTCTGAGTGCTGGAAAATGGAATTAGTATAGATAGGTACTTAATGGCCACCATTGACACACTGGGCTGAAGGACCTGTCTCCATGTTACATATCATCATATCATTGCCATAGAGTTGTTCTATTTTTAATCTCAAATTCTTACCTGGAAGCACAGTCCTATAGTAGAATGCAAAATGCTGCTTAACCCATGGGTGGTTGAAGTGACTGATGTTGAAATGTCTTTTCACCAGAAACATGTACTGGAATAGAGATCTTGTGGTGTAACTACCATAAGCCACACCTTCATTCAAGGATCCATCCTTAATATCCTTCAGTAAGACCATCGACCTCTCCAGAATAATGATAACTTGTTTTGCCCATAAATAAGCTTCTTGGAGGAAACCTGAAGGGTTAGAATAATAAAGACGGCATTTGAGTAAAGCTAACAAAATAATAACTTACCAATTTGTCAGCTTCAGTGCACATTAATTAGTAAATTGGATTATTATCGTCATATGTACCGAGGTACAATGGAAAAACTTGTTTTGCATACCATCCATACAGATCAATTCATTACAACAATGCATTGAGGTAGTACAAGGTAAAACAATAACAGAATGCAAAATAAAGTGTTACAGTACAGAGAAAGTGCAGTGCAGGTAGACAGTAAGGTGCAAGGTCACAACGAGGTAGATAGTGGGGTTAAGAGTCCATCTTATTGTACAAGGGAACTATTCAATAGTCTTATAACAGCAGGATAGAAGCTGTCCTTGGGAGGCTGGTGGTACGTGCTTTCAGGCTTTTGTATCTTCTGCCTGATGGGAGGGGGGAGAAGAGAGAATGCCAAGGGTGGGTGGGATCTTTGATTATGCTGAGGCAGTGAGAAGTGTAGACAGAGTCCATGGAGGGGAGTCTGGTTTCCATGATGTGCTGAGCTGTGTCCACAACTCTCTGCAGTTTCTTGCAGTCATGGGCAGAGCAGTTGCCATACCAAGCTGTGATGCATCTGGATAGGATGCTTTCTATGGTGCATTGATAAAAATTGGTGAGGTTCAAAGGGGACATGCCAAACTTCTTTAGCCTCCTGAGCTGCTGGTGAGCTTTCTTGGCCATGGCTGGATGAAGACAGGCTATTTGTGATGTTCACTCCTTGGAACTTGAAACTCTCAACCCTCTCAACCTCAGCACCGTTGATGTAAACAGTAGCATGTGTGCTGCCCCCACCCCCCTTCCTGTAGTCAATAATCAGCTCTTTTGTTTTGTTGACATTGAGGGAAAGGTTGTTGTCATGACACCATGTCATTAGGCTCTCTATCTCCTTCCTGTACTCTGACTCATCATTATTTGAGATATGGCCCACTATGGTGGCATATGTAAACTTGGAGATGGAGTTAGAGCAGAATCTGGCCATGCAGTCATGAGTTTATAGGAAGTAGGGTAGGGGGCTGATGAGGCAACCTTGTGGGGCACCAGTGTTGAGAATGATCATAGCAGAGGTGGTGTTGTCTATCCTTACTGATTGCGGTCTGATGATCAGGAAGTCAAGGATCCAGTTGCAAAGGGAGGTGTTGAGTCCCAGGTTTAAGAGTTTGATAGTATTGAAGGTGGAGCTGTAGTCAGTAAACAATAGTTTAACATAGGTGCCTTTACTGTCCAGATGCTCCAGAGATGAGTATAGGGCCAGAGAGATGGCGTCTGCCATAGACCTGTTTCAGCAGTATGAAATACCACTTGTGAGCAGATGCCAAGTTTTTGTTCAACTACATTAATTAGAAACAGGAATAGTGTCAGAGAACTGGGAGATAGCTAATCTCATTCCTTTCTTTAAAAGGGGAGATTGAACTAGCCTGAGATCTAGGGATCAATCTATTAATGCTAATGGTTAAAACAAAAACAATGTGAAAAGATCTGCATTTATATAGTGCCTTTCATAACATCTGGGTGCACAAAATGCCTTAAGGCTAATTTAGTCATTTTGAAGTGTGTTCATCACTGTAATGTAGGAAACATCGAGCTACAATGTTCACAGCAAAGTCCCACTAACAGTAGTCTGACAATGACCAGACCATCTGATTTTTAGTGATGTTGATGGAGGGTTAAGTCTTGATCAAAATATTGGGAGAAGCTTGCCTGTTTTTCTTCAAAATTATGTCATGATACTTTATATCCCATCTGGTGGAGCAGACAAGGCTTTATTTTACCATCTCATCCAAAAAACAGCACTTCTGACAATACAGCACTGTCAGAGTGATGGACTGGAGTGTTGGCATAGCTTAAACTTAAGGAATGGGACAGGAACCCATTGACTTCTAACTCATCGGTGCAAGTGCGACCAACTGAGCCATAGTTGGCACCTTCAGAAAGAAAAGTGGGAAAAATAGTGGAATCCTTATTCAAAGATGTAATAGAAAAAATATCCGGGAACTGAAAACATGACATATTGACCCTTCATTTCAAAAAGGAAGGTCTTATTTGAACAACCTCATTGATTTCTTTAAAAGAAAAAGCAAGTTCATTTAAGGGTAATGTGACGTATATATTCTGTTTGGGGTTTCAGAAGACCTTTGATAAGTATCACATTGTAGTTTCAAAACCCAGGTCTGAACATGTGATTGCAGGCTGGAGATGGAAGGACAGCTGGTAGTTTAGCTACAGAACAAAGCAGAGAGTGTGTAGTGGCTAGCTACACACTACGAAATGAAGACACAGAGTCGCTGGTTTGAAATCCGGTTGAATGAACGACAGGGGCGCGGTGCGCCTTTAATATCCGAAAACTTCCCGCACGGGCTTTCCCAGCCCGACGATGGGGAAGAAGGAGGGCCCCGCGCCATCTTGGATCGGGGCCTCCGACGACGTTCGTGATGTCAGTAGCCGGTTCAATGCCGGTGTGGTGAGTCGCTACAAGTGCACAATAAAGGAAATGTACATTTCCAAATGAGAAATGGTGCTCAAGCCACTGTGGAAAACAGTGTAGAGGTGTTGAGTCAAATACTTACTACTGTGCACCACATATATTTGAACTCAAAAAAAAGTGATTTCTTTTACATGATGATCTCCATTATGAAAAATCTCCTTCAACTCACAACTTAATTAACTGAACTACAGTCACATGGAAAGAACAGTCAATTCCTGCAGTTATACATTTAAATGATGGCTGGCCCAAGAATTTTTATAATCTTGTGATATGTTTTAGAATAAGCACAGTTTAGAATAAATATTTTAAAAAGATTAATTGACACAATTTTGATAAAATGCTCTCTTTGTTGATCGTGGTGAGATGGTACGCGATGTGAAAACAGGAGTGATTAAAAAGGTATGCATAAGATATTTCAAAGGTATTTTCTCACCCAACAACGGTCACTCCCATAAGTGGATCTCCTGCTCTGAAGCAAATTTAAGCAGCTAAGTACTGAACCTCATGGTAGTATATTCCTAAAGTAACAACAGCACCCCCTTGTGCCCCAACTATTTCTATCTTTTCATGTGTCCTTAGAACTTCTGCAAAGCTTTTGAAAAGTTTACTGATTAAACACAGGGAAAGATGATGCCAGGTTCAAATCATTAAGCCGAGGTTCTGATCAGATTCACTTATGTCAATGAATTCAACTTGTCACTGTGCAATTGTAATATATAAAAGCATCTGTGGGATAAACTGACTGAAATAATTACTTTCTGTCCTGCTGCTTATATTTTAAACCTGACTGCTTTTGCATTCTTTGTTGGATAGGACTGATCTGCCTTTTGACTCTCCAGCCTTGATTTGTAGGCCTCTGCCTGTTAGGAATAGGATGGTAGCGCTCTGGCATTCATGGTAGAACATTTACTGCCCTGTGGTTACTCCTGATCCTCTTGTTTCATCAGGGTCTTTGCATGGCTGGGCCAGGTACTTTCCTACCTTAAGCAGGACCCTACTAATAATACACTGAAAGAGATCAAACCAATATATTAACTCAGCAATGCAATTTTGAGGTATCAGTTGTAGAATACACATGTTATTATCAAGCACTGAATTGAGCTGACTGTCAATCTTTCATGGCTCATCTCATCCCGGATTTCCACAAGAGCTGGACATCAGATGCTGCTGTATCTGGACTCCTGCTCCACTGGTGGACTCACTCTGAACCCAATTTCGGAGCACCCAGGGGCTGAGGGAAGGGCTTGAATGAAGTTGCCAATCCTGTGCAACCAGATAAGTTCTGCTAAATGTTTGAATGATTTTACTTTATTTTAACAATTTTAGTTATTTCTTAGGATTTTACTTTGTATTTTTTGTAATTACTTAAAGATGATTAGTCTTTAAATGTCCCTGACTATCAGAGACTATAATAAAAAGTTCAATGTTTGTGCCAAGCTCTCAAAGGCCATCAGGGTGTTCTGGGGTGAAGCTTCAGCCATGAGGCTCAAGTTGCATTGTGGGATACCTCTTGGATGTGGTCAGGAAAAAAGAAAGTCTGGGCAGGTGGGTGCTGCAGATCATAGAGTTATGCAGCACGGAAACAGGCCCTTTGGCCCAACTGATCCATGCTGACCAAGGTACCCCATCTAAGTTAGTCCCATTTACCAGCATTTGGCCCATAACCTTCTAAACCTTTCCCATCCATGTACCTGTCCAACTGTCTTTTAAAAGTTGTTATTGTATGTACCTCAACCACTTCCTCTGGCAGCTCATTCCACATGGATACCACCCTTTGTGTAAAAGAAAAAGTTGCCCCTCAAGTTCCTATTAAATCTTTCCCCCCTCACCTTAAACCTAATGCCCTCTAGTTCTTGTTTCCCCAACCCCTGGGAAAAAGACTGAGTGCATTCACCCTCTCTATGTCCCTCATGCTTTTATACACCTCAATAAGATCACCTCTCAGTCTCCTACGCACTAAGGAATAAAGTCCTAGCCTTCCAACCTCTCCCTATAACTCAGTCCCTCAAGTCCTGGCAACATCCTTGTAAATCTTTTCTGCACTCTTTCCAATTTAATAACATCTTTCCTATAGCAGAGCGACCAAAACTGAACAATATTCCAAGTGCTGTCTCACCAGTGTCCTGTACAACTGCACCATGACCTCCCAACTTTTATACTCAATGCCCTGACTGATGAAGGCTGGCGTGTTGAAAGCCGCCTTCACCATCCTGTCTACCTGTGACTCCACTTTCAGTGAACCATGTACTTGTACACCAAGGTCCCTCTGTTTTACAACACTCCCCAGGGCCCTGCTGTTCACTGTGCAAGACATACCTGGATTTGACTTTCCAAAATACAACACCTTGGACTTAGCGGAATTAAACTCCATTTGCCATTCTCGGCCCACTTCCTCAGCTGATCAAGATCCCCCCGTAATTTTTGATAGCCTTCTTCATTGTCCGCTATACCACCTATTTTAGTGTCATCTGCAAACTTACTAACCATGTCCTGTACATTCTGATCCATATCATTGATATAAATGGCAAATAACAATGGGCCCAACACTAACCCCTGAGGCACACCACTAGTCACGGTCTCCAGTCTGAGAAACAATCTTCCACCATCACCCTCTGCTTTCTACCATCAAGCCAATTGTGGATCCAATTACCAGCTCTCCCTGGATTCCATGCGATCTAACCTTCCAGAGCAGCCTACCACATGGAACCTTATCAAAAGCCTTACTGAAGTCCATATAAACCATGTCTACCACCCTGCCCTCATCAACTTTCTTGGTCACATCATCAAAAAACTCAATCAAGTTCTTAGGACATGATCTCCCATGCACAAACCCATGCTGACTACCCCTAATCAACTCCTGTCTTTCCAGATGTATGTATATCTTATCCCTCAGAAACTTCTCAGTAACTTAACTACCATAAATGTTAGACTCACTGGTCTATAGTTCCCAGGTTTTTCTTTGCCTATAACAAGTGATGAGTTGAGGCAATGGGACAGGTCTAGCACAATCTGGCCCCTTAAATTATCAACAATCTTTTGTCTCATTGTGCTGTGTGTACACACTCCTGGTTAAGAAGTTATTAAATCCCATCTACTACAATATTCTCACTGGTTTACTGAATGAGCTTTTGGATACTGCAGAACAACCCTTTACTTTAAATAACCACCCATATGCAGATTATTTTTAGGAAAACTGCAAAGCAAAGTAATTCAATCAGGAAACACATTTCCATCTAAAAGGTGATGGGAATTTTTAATTCTAAGGTCTTGTGGTTCTGGGGTTAGTTCTTGTTAATAAATGGTACATAATCACAGGCATGAAAGAGGATTTTCAAGAGATTGGAAGACAAGACAAATAGTGTCGAGATACCCATCAGCCATAAACTAAATGAATAGCAAAACAAGCTGAAGAGAGAAACTGGCTAAATTGAGGCTGCTGTGTTTTGATATTGCTACATTTTGAACAATTTCAAAATCATTTGATGTGGTTTCAAGTTTTTTCAACAATGGCATTGATTTTACGATGGTAGTGACAATGAGGATTATCAGCACTTACTGTTGTTGAACAGTAAAGTTCCAGTGACTGCACATTTGCAGTTAAATGACAAAATGGTGAATTTGCTGTACAAGTTACTCATCTCCTCAAATCTCCCCTATACCATTATCTCACTCAGACAGTTGGCATACACATACGTAAAAAAAAAGATGAATTTTCTTATTTGTTTACAGGATGTGGACTTTTCCAGTATTTGTTGACTGCCTCTAATTTACCATGAACTGAGTGGGTAATTAATTGATGGGTTTGGAGTCAGAAAAGGACAGACCAGATAAGGATGGAAGATTTTCTTCCCTGAAGTGAAGTAAACCAGACAGATTTATACAAGGTCTAGCAGCTTCAGGTTCACTACTACTGATACTAATGTTTTACTTCCAATTGTATTTAATTACTTGAATTTATCTTTCACAATTGCCATGGATGGATTCAAACTTACATGTCCAGATCAATAGTCCAGATATCTGGTTACAAGCCTGCTAACTCTACCCTTCTGATACCATACTCCAGATGATTTACAGAATTTAGCAACTAGATATCCACTAAACACACAGGAAAATGCTAGAACATATTCAAATATCAATGAATCTTAAGAACCTGATGTCTTAATTACAGTCAAACAACCACTCTGCTACATAAAATTAACTTATAAACATGAGGACTCTCATTCTTTTAGGTATTAATTATTAATGAAAATAAGGTAAAATATTTCTGTCTTACTTAATCTCACCCTTTCTTCTTTTACTTGTGCTTGACAGTACATTATTTTTTCTAACTTATACTTTTACTGATTTAAACTTTGCCATCTAGAATTTAACCTTCAGTTGCATTGAAATCCATTTCCAAATCCTTTTTCTCCCCCTGAATCAAGATAACTAAATTTGTGAAGAGCTGCACACAGGCACCACTATATTGCATGTATAATGTTATTGAATAAGGACAAATTTCTACCTAATGAAACTCAAAAAAAAACTGCAGATGCTGGAAATCCAAAAGCAGAAAAATTCTGGAAATACTCTGTGTCTCTGGAAAGAGAAACTGAGTTGACGTTCCAGGTCAAAGATGTCAGCCGTTCCAGCACTTTCGGCTTTAGTCACAGTGTCAGAGGGGGATGCAGCTTGGAAACAGGCCCTTCAGCCCACCAAGTCCAAGGTGACTAACTACCCATTTACATGAATCGTGTAATAATCCCATTTTTTTATTCTCTCCACATTCTCATTAACTCCCCCCAGGTTTTACACTCACTCACACACCAGGGACAATTTACAGTGGCCTACCGATCTGTATGTCTTTGGGATGTGGCAAGGAACTGGAGGAAACCCACGCAGTCATAGAGAGAATGTGCAGACTCCACACAGACACAACCAGTGTCAGGATTGAACCCTAGACTCTGGCACTGTGAGGCAGTGGTTCTTCTAGCTGCACCACTTTGCCACCTAGTCCATTCTGCTGCCCAAATTTCTATCCTTTTGAATCATAAGGATCTGCCACAACCCGTCCCAAAGCATTTATTGTCAAAATCTGCAAATAAATGTTACTTCCCCTTAATGTAAAGTAAATTATGTGTTAAACCAACATAATGCAATCAACTGGGTGCACTAAAAGAATTGTATAGAGGCGGTTAAACTTCTTGGTTTAGGTTACAATAAACTAACATTAGATGGCACTATTCGTCATTTATTTTGGCGAAGATTTTGTAACTTCAGTAAAGAATTTTACGTGGCATTTCCTTCTAAAACATAACTGCTAGCAGCTAGGAGAACTAATAAGACTTTTGTGAATTAATTGCACACCCGGGAATTCAACAAATACTGTTCATCAGCCTTTCTGTTGGTCAGTTGCCAGAACTAAACCAAGGGATGGAGGAGCTTGCACACAGCAGCAGCACATGTGAGACCTTTGGTTGCTCCTTGGATGTCATGGACGACAGTGGGAACAAGCTGCTGTGACAGTTTCTGGACAGGCAGCCCGAAGTTGGCCATTTGTTGGGGGTTAAAGTTACACCTGAGCTCCCAGAGATCTGGTACATGACTTTAATCCCCAACAACTCGTGACTTCATCCGCTTCTCTCCTATGATTGGGGTCACTCCCAAATCTACCATCTCCAACTCCCTAAATTCCTCCCATGATTTCCCAGCTACAAAGAGATTCACCAGGATGTTGCCTGGAATGGAGGGCTTCACTTATAAGGAGGGATTGGATGGGCTGGGTTTATTTTCACTGGAACGTAGGATCCTTAGGGGTGATCTTATGGAGGTTTATAAAATTATGAGGGGCATAGATAGGATAGATAGTCTTTTTTCTAGGGTGGGAGAATCTGAAATTAAAAGGCATTGGTTAAAGATGTGAGGGAAGAAATTTAAAGGGGATCTGAGGGGCAATTTTTTCACACAAAGGGTGATGGTTATATTGAGACAAACTGTCAGAGGAGGTGGTAGAGGCAGACAACAGTTACAATGATCTTGCACAGGTAATTGGATAGGAAAGGCATAGAGGGATACGGGCCTAATGTGGGCAAAATCGGATTAGTGCAGATAGGCAGAGTTGTCAGCATGGACGAGTTAGGGCCTATTTCTGTGCTGTGCAGCTCTATGAGTAATGTCATCTCCCGAAAACCTCAACTCCCACTCCCATTATGACTGTGCCCTTTCTCACAAAGCCTTGATCTCTTCCCACCCCCTTTCACCCAAACACAAGCCACATCACAACCAAGGTATCCTTCTTCCTCCAGGTTTACAATCTCTCGATCTCCTCTCTGGATGAGGACTGGTTTTGCAGGCTTTTCTGGCCAACAGGCATTCAACCTATCGACTGAATGGGAAAATTAGTGTAGAAATTCAAAGTAAGTCCTACTGTTAATTTTAGTAAGACCTCAGGTGTCCCATGCTTCCCATCTGGAAACTCCTCCCCCTCACACCTCCCCCAAAGGAAATTAGGGCGTGGTGTCCTTAGAGGCTCATAGTCTTGGTTTACCTTTGGCTATAACTCTGTCCCACCATCAGATCACACATAGGAATCACCATACAGTATATCCGTGATATCAAACAGTATTACCATTACCAAGTCCACCATCAACAATATCACCATTGACCAGAAACTCATCTGACTAAGCCATATAAATACTGTGCCTACAAGAGTAGATCAGAGGTTGGATTTCCTGTGGTAAGTGACTCACCTCCTGAAACCCCAAGGTCTTTTCACATTTACAAGACATGAGTCAGAAACAGGGAATATTCTTCTAGTCCCTGCAATCCAGATCCAACAACAATTAAAAAGCTTGACACTATCTGGGACAGAAGAATCAGCTTGATTGGCACCAAATCCACCACCCCAAATATTCATTCCCTCTGTCATAGTGTGTGCACCATCTACTGAGTGCACTGCGATCAGAATCAGGTTTACTATCACTGATATATGTTGCGAAATTTGTTGTTTTGCAGCAGCAGTACAGTGCAAGACATAAAAACTACTGTAAGTTACAAGAATATATAGTGCAAAAGAGGAACAATGAGGTAGTGTTCGTGGGGTCATGGACTGTTCAGAAATCTGATGGCGGAGAGGAAGAAGCTGTTCCTTAAACACTGAGTGTGGGTCTTCAGGCTCCTTTACCTCCTCCCCAATGGTAGTAACAAGAAGAGAGCACATCCAGGGTTGCGAGGGTCCTTAATGATGGATGTAGCCTTCTTGAGGCATCGCCTCTTGAGGATCTCCTCGATGGTGGGGAGGGTTGTGCCCGTGATGGAGCTGGCTGAGTCTACAACCCTCTGCAGCCTCTTTTGATCCTGTGCATTGAAGCCACCACACCAGGCAGTGATGCAACCAGTCAGAATGCTCTCCACTGTACATCTGTAGAAATTTGCAAGAGTCTTTGGTGACATACCAAATCTCCTCAAACTCCTAATGAAGTAGAGCCACATTCGTGCCTTTTTCATGATTGCATCAATGTGTTAGACCCAAGATAGATCCTTTGAGATGTTGATGCCCAGGAACTTGAAGCTGCTCACCCTTTCCCCCGCTGACTCCTCAATGAGGATCTTTAGCCTAAGCTACTCCAACAGTGCATCCCAAATTCGAGCCTTCTCCCATCAGCAATATAGCAACAGGCTGGTGGGAACATCATTACTTGCAGGTTTTCCTCCATGTTCACACCATCCTGACTTGAAAATGTATTGCAGTTCTTCACTGTTATTGAGTCTAAATTCTGGAACTCATTATCCCTCAGAGGAAGTAGCTGAGGTAGATACAATAACAATTTTTTAAAGACAGTAGACAGATACATAGATAGAAAAGGTTTAGAAGGATAGGAGCCAAATGCAGGCAAATGGGACTAGCTTGGATGGGCACCTTGGTTGGAATGGACCAGTTTGGGCTGAAAGGTCCGTTTCCATGCTGTATGACTATATACAACATTAATAATTTGGACGTAAATGTAGGAGGTATGATTAGTAAGTTTGCAGATGACATTGTTGATCGGCAGGAGGAGAGTCAAAGGCTACAGGAAGATGTTAATCAGTTGGTAAGATGGGTAGAGCGATGGCAGATGGAATTTACTGCTGACATGTGTGAGGTGATACACTTTAGGAAGACTAATAAGGGGAGGACATATATAATAAATGGTCGGGCCTTAAGGAGAATTGAGGAAAAGGGATCTTGGTATACAAGTTCAAGGATCTTTGAAAATGGCAGCACAAGCAGATAAAGTGGTGAAGAAGCCATATGGGATATTTGCCTTCATTAGCTGAGGCATCGAATACAAGAGCACAGGTTATGGTTCAACTATATAAAACATTGGTTAGGCCACAGCTGGAGTATATGTACAGTTCTAGTTGCCACACTATAGGAAGGATGTGATTGCACTGTAGGGTTTCTTCCTACAGAGGAAGATTCACCAGGATGTTGCCTGGATTGGAGCATTTCAGTTAAGAGGAGAGACTGGATAGTCTGGATTTGTTCTCCTTGGAACAGAGGAGATTGAGGGGGAACCTAATAGAGGTATACAAAATTATGAGGAGTCAAGATAGAGAGTAGGAAACTTTTCACCAAGGCAGAGGTTTCTTAATCTAGAGGGCACAGGTTTAGGGTAAGGGGTTAATATTTTAGATGGGATCTGAGGAAGAAACTTTTCATTCAGTGGATGGTTGGAATCTGGAATGCACTGCTGAAGTTGGTGGTGCTTTCACAACGTTTAACAAATAGCTCGACCAGCACTTGAATCACCATCACTTCCAAGGTTACAGACTCCTAGTGCTGTTAAATGGGATTAGCATAGATACGTACTTGATGGTTGGCATATACATGGTGGGCCAAAGGGCCTGTTTCTGTGCTGTAGGAGTTTATGTCCCTGTGACTCTATGAACACTGTTTGAGTACCTTCAACTGAAGGAGCTCCTCAAAGACAGTTAGGGCCTTTATGTCAGTCACATTCACTGCATCCTACAAAGAACCCATCATTATTTTCACAGCAATTAGAAGATACCAGGTTTCAAGATCTGGCTGTCCCCAGACAAAGATTTTCCACTTTGATTTCAGCAGATCTTTTGCCACAGATAATGAAAGATTTTCTAGGGACTCTGCACTCGTGATCATATCCGATATTGTAGATATTACAAGATATCTTGTAATATCTACAAGATGCTGCACCAAACATTTTTTGTACCCAGTCTCACCCATGGTAGATTGTTTTTGCTGATACATAATACTGTGGAGATTTAGTGCAACTCAGCCTAAATTCTCCTTCCACTTCTCAGTGTAACACTGCAGAAGAACAGTGGAAGAACTGCAAGGCACTGTAGTGTTTTTACAGTTTTGCTATACTTAACGCACCAAATTCTATTTCTGCTTGGTCAACTAGAAAGTGTTAATTCTCTTTGAGAACAGAGGAAACCAAGTATCAGAAAAGAAGGAAAATGAGACAAATTTGTTAAAAAAAAATTCAACTTTCTGAACATTGCACGATGACTCAGAAATCCACGCTACAGTCACGTTTGAATGATTAAATGAAAAGTTGATTCCATTAGTTTCTCTTTGCTTACACTTCCTTTTCTTCCAAAGAACCATTCTAGAAACTTGACCACTAAAAATCTCAGTGACACTTCACTGTGGAACTCAAAGGAGTGCAGTATTCTTGTAGCTACCGTTCATTGATTATCACAGTAACCCGATGCCCCATCTGCTTTCTCAGATGCACATAAAAAGTCACATTGAACTACTTGAAGAAAAGCAGGGGAGTTTTCCCTCGTGTGTGGGCCAACGTACTTCATGAGCATCAAATGCAATAGACCAGGTTTGCAGAGGTGTACATGAATCACTGTCTCACCTGGAAGGGCTGTTTAGGTCTCTGGATAGTGGTGAGGGAGGAGGTGTAAAGGCAAATGTTGCACTTCCAATGGTTGTAGGGGAAAGTGTCAGGGGATGGGGAGGGGAGGATACAAAGGAATGAGCAGACCAGGGAGTCGCGGAGAGAGTGGTCCCTTCGGAAGCAGAAAGGTGGTGTGGAGAGGAAAAGATGTGGCTGCTGCTGGGATCCTGTTGGAGCTGGTGGAAGTGATGAAGGATGATATACTTGAATGAGAAGGCTAGTGAGATGAAAGGTGAGGACCAAGGGAACTCTATCTCTGTTCTGACTGGGGGGGCGAGGGTGGGTGAGAACAGACATGTGGGAAATCGAGGAAATGCATACAAGTGCTCCTTAAAATACAGCAGAGGAGATGCCAAATTTCTGAAGGAGGAGGGCATTTCAGAAGTTCCAGAGTGGAAAGCCTCATCTTGAGAAGAGATGTGGCAGAGACAAAGAAACTGAGAGAAAGGGATGGCATCCTTACAGGAGGCAGGGTGGGAGGAGATGTAATCGAGGTAGCTGTGGGAGTCTATGGGTTTATATTAGTGGTCATTTAGTCTCCTGGGATGGATACAAAGCGATCAAGAAAAAAAAAATGAAGTGTCAGAAATGGTCTAAGTAAATTTAAGAGCAGCGTGAAAGTTGGTGGCAAAGGTGATAAAATTGATCAGTATCCCAAGAGTATAGGAAGCAACACCAATGTGATTGTCAAAGTCATGGAGAAAGAGTTGAGGACGGATGCCAGAGTAGGTTTGGAACAAGAACTGTTCCATATAGCCAACAAAAAGACAGGCGTAGCTGGGGCCCATGCAAGTGTCCATGGCTACAACATTGATTTGTGGAAAGAATGTGCATCTGCATATTAATGAATGCAGTATAAGACATCATGGGCTTTGCAGGTGTGTTGCCAAACAAAATTTGACATCGTTTCACTGAAGAAACAGTGGTTGGATTGATGATCAAAAGCTTGGTCAGTGAAATAGAGTTTAAGTTGCAACTTGAAAGATTAAAGGATTGGAGAGTTTTATGGAGTTATTTCCATAAATGGCTGAAATAACAGCAACTAATAATGGAGTGATGAAATTCTGGAAGATACTAAGTGCCAGAATTGGAGGAATGTAATTGAGAGGGTCGTACGATAGGAAAGGAGATTACAAAGATAGAAAGGGTAAAGCTATAGAAGAATTTAAATATACAGAAATTCAATTTTAATAATCAAATTTTGTGCACACTAGGACCAGTTAGTGACTGGCTGGTGAGCAGGTCAGGGAGGAAACACCTTGATGATGGGATTTGATACAAGTTAGGGCATAGGCAGCAGAGTTCTGGTTGAGCTCAACTTTCCATTGTTTGCAAGGTGCAGACAACATTGCAGGAGTTGAGTCTGGAGGTAGTAAAGGCATGGATAGGCATTTCAATAGCAAATGAGCTGAGCTAGGGCTAGAGGCAAACAAAAATAAAGACATAAGAGGAAAGATTAGGTACCCAGCCACACATCTGTGTGCTGTATGGGATAATCTAAGTATCTCTCATGGATTTGGAAAGTGACCCCCCCCCCCACCCCCAGGCAGCCTGATTCTATATTTCTTTCAGCCTGGAACAGGGGGGTAGATCTGATGGAGACTCAGCCACTAAAATTATTTATGTCTTCCTCTGCCATGGCAGGCCAGAGATTAACTACCTGGTGCAATTTCTCACCAGGTCTGTGGGCAATTAAAATGAAACATGCACATTTATTGTGCAACAAATGGCCTCATTTAAACACTTCCTACACATTAGTTTTTTTTGTACAAACGTACATGGATTTATTACTGTAATCTCAATGCTGTACAAAAATATTTGGAAACTCTATTTCCATTTTATACAAGTTTATGTCATCTGTTTCACATAAACAATCACTGCCATTAGCACTTTTATGCCAGAGATTTCAAAAGGAATTGAAAGCTTTATATTTTATATGCCCAAAAGAATGCAATATATCATAAAGGGTTGAGAAATTACTGCTTGCCAAGGCACTAGTTCTCAAGATTCTCCCTGTCCTCTCTCCCGTCCTCTGCCCTCTCTCCCCCTCCTCCCCTCTTTTCCCCCCTCTTCTCCCCCCGCACTCCCCTCTCTCTCCATAAGATTGTTCTATCTACTTATTGACAACATACAGATAAAGGACACTTACTGACATCTTCCCCAGAAAAAGGCTTTATACATATGATTTCTTACACTGTTGTAGATAATAGGAAATAGTGCTGATAAAATAGTATTATTTTCAAGTAGGGTAGCTGACACCAATGAAATCTGTTTAAGAAGATTCTAGAAACTCTACGGCTTAATTTATTACTCCACATTCATGATGCAAGCAAAATGTGTTTGTGGCTAGCATGGGACTGAAAGAATGAAAAAATTTTTGTGACACATGACAAATTAATCCAAAGAGCACGTCAGGAATTTAGTCAAAGAGGGCAATGGCTTTTTACAGACTGGAAATTCAGTGGGCTCCTGTGATCTTCATACGTGAGTCCCTGCCGTACATTGTACAGATTTGTTAAATAATCCTTTCAAAGAGCTTCAGGTACACTGGAAATAGATATCTAAAAAGAAAATACTATTTAATGACGATACAGCATAATTTAAAAAAAAGAAAATTTGAATACAAAAAACCCCTTGGTTACCTCCCAACTTTGACCCCAGTTCCTTGATCTGAGCTCTGACCTCCTGACTGATGACCAGTTCCAACTTACTTTTTGCAATGGCACAATGGTCAGAGGAAAGTTTGAAAGATATATTTAGCAGTACCCAGTATTTTGCAGATTAGATGCTACTCAGTTGCTGCTAGGCACAAAACAAAGTGAATTTTGGTACACCACATAATGATCTTTCAGTGCATCTTAATTCATTTTCAGGCCTGAGTTTCCAGCACACAGTTGTCACCTATTGCTGCAGAACTGGAGGAAATCCCTTCTAGTCATATCTCCAAAATGATTACATAAACAGAGAAAAGGGGAAAATAAAACAGAAAATAGTTTAAAGATTTTTTTAGGCATCTTTAAATGCAATCAAAGTACTGCCTTGCTGCATGAGATAATTAATCTATTGTGACAGGTTTATGACTTAGCTCAAATGCTAGGAACTTGTGTAGACATCGAACTGATATCATTTGGATCTTATTTAAACATTGGAACTGACTTTGAAAAAATGAGTAAAAAGTTAAATCAGAAAGTAAACAACGATCACTGGAATTTCCAATCAATTACTTGACATGGATTGATATTAAACTAGGCAGGATTGTGAGTGTGGAGGAGGAAGTAAAGAAGCTTCAAGGGAATATGGATAGGTTGAGTGGGTGGGAACATGTCAAGTGGATTGTGAAGTAATCTGAGATCATCCCCTTTGGTGCACATAACAGAAAAGTGGAGTATTTGTCAAATAGTGAGACATTGGGTGGTCTTGATGTTCAAAATGACCTGGATGTACTTGTACACAAGTCACTTAAGGCCCACATGGAGGTGCAGCAGGCAAGTAGGAAGCCAAATGATCTGTTATCCTTTATAACAAAAGGCTTTAACTGCAGGAGTACAGAAGTCTTATTGCAATTCTATGGGGCCTTGAATAGACTGCATCTGGAGTATTGTATACAATTTTGATCTGCTTACTTAATAGAGGATATACTTGACATGGAGGAAGTGCAATGGACTGGTTGCATCTGAAGAAAGGTTAAATCGACTGGGATTGTGTTTTAGAAAAGTGAGCGGAGATCTCCCAAAACTCACAAAATTCTTAATGGGCATGCCAGATTAGATGCAGGAAGGATGTGTCCCCTGATCGAGGTTTCTAAGATCAGAGGTCACAGTTTGAGAATAAGGAATTTTAGGACTGAGCTGAGGAAAAATTCCTTCATAGTGAAGGTGATGAACCTTTAGAATTCTCTACCCTGGAGAACAGTGGAGGGGCTGTCCCTGAGTTCATTCAAAAGAGCGATAGATTTCTGGATAATAAAGAAACCAAGGGATATGAGGATAGCATTGAAAACGGTACTGAGGTTGAAGATAAGACATGAGTGGGTTTGAAGGGCCAGATCAAGAACTCTGCTTCTAAATCTTATGTTTTTGTTACACTTGCTTTATTGCTATTAACGGAACCAAAAGGTTTACTGACGTCTTATTCAACAAAATGTTATTTTATTTGAGAAGTTTGTAGTTGTTTGAGGTAATATGGTGAAGAATGATGTCTACTCTTGATTCAACAAAGACTAAATGCATAAATTTAATGCCTAGCAAGGCAAATGAAAATGGGTGACTGGGCCTTGTACTTAAACCTAAGCTATACTATGAGTTCTAAAAGCTAATTCACATTTAATCAGGGAAGAACAGATGATTTCAAGACATAGAGGCCATTTGGCCGATCATATATGTATCTCTTCCTCTAAGGCTTTGTAATTTACTTTGCTTAAAACATTTACATAACATTCCCTTCAAAAAATGCAATGGTTTTGAGTCAATGGCCTGAATTTGTGACACCACACCTGACAAAAAAACCCCTAAAGATCACATGTACGACTAACTACTTCATTTTCCTTTTTGCTAAGGCTTTGGCAGTTGTATACTGCATAATTTAGAAGAGTATTGGATGGAAGTACATTCAGCAGGTTGGATTTCTGAGAGTCTGGAGCAGCAGCTGGATGACCTTCGGTTGGTTAGGGAGAGCGAGCAGGAGATAGACAGGAGTTATAAAGAATATGTAGACAGCACCTCAGTGGCGGTCCCCCTCAAAAACCGATATCTCATTTTAGATTCGGTTGGAGAGGATGACTTCATAGAGGAAGACCTCAGCAGCCAGGACCTTGGCACCGTGTCTGGTACTGTGGTCCAGCAGAGGAAGCGAAATGCAGTGGTTATTGGGGATTCGATAGTAAGGGGTACGGATAGCAGATTCTGCGATACCGACAATGAGTCTCGGATGGTGTGTTGCCTCCCTGGTGCCAGGGTACGGGATATCACGGACCGTGTCGAGAATATTCTGAGAGGGGAGGGTGAGCAGCCAGAAGTCTTGGTACATGTAGGTACCAATGATGTAGGTAGAAAAAGAGAAGAGGTCCTGAAGGAGGAATACAAGGCATTAGGGAGAAGGTTGAGAAGTAGGACCTCAAGGGTAGTAATCTCAGGACTACTACCCATGCCATGTGTCAATGACAGGAAGAATAGAAAGCTCTGGCAGTTAAATGCGTGGCTGAGTGACTGGTGCAAGGGGCAGGGCTTCAGATTCTTGGATACCTAGGACCTTTTTTGGGGGAGGCAAGACCTATTTGCTAAGGATGGGTTGCACCTAAACTCCAAAGGGTCCAATATCCTGGCGGGAATGTTTAATTTAGTTGTAGGGGAGGGTTTAAACTGATCTGGCAGGGGGATGGTAACCAGGATGCTAGGTTACAAGATGCTAAGGTGAGGGAGGAAGTGTATAGAAACGAATCCATTGAGGATGGCAAGAAGGACAGGCAGGTGATAAGTCAGGATAATTTACTGAATAATAGAAGTACAACAAATCAGGATGTTAGGATACAGAATGTTAGGATCGGGGATGAGGATGTTAGGATACCGAATGTTAGGATAGGGGATGAGGTCTACAGGAACATGTCTAAGATAGTAGGTAGCGAAGATAGTAAGAAGGATGGACAGGTAGAAAGTCAGGATAATCTGATGAACAATAGAAGTACAATAAAATCAATAGCAGATACCAGTCTAAACATACTATATTTAAATGCACGTAGCATCAGAAATAAAGTAGATGACCTAGTGGCACAACTACAGGTCAATAAATATGATATCGTAGCAATCACTGAGTCGTGGCTTCATGATGGATGTGATTGGGAACTGAATGTCAAGGGGTACACAGTGTATAGGAAGGACAGGCGGGTAGGCAGAGGGGGAGGTGTGGCCATGATGGTTAGTAGTGATATAAAATCAATAGAAAGGAAGGACATTGGGTCAGAGGAAGTGGAATCCTTATGGGTGGAGCTAAGAAATAGCAAGGGTAAAAGGACAATAGTAGCAGTCATATATAGGCCCCCTAACAGCAGTCAGGAAGTGGACCATAAGTTGCAGATTGAGATAGAAAAAGCGTGCCAGAGTGACAATGTGAAGATAATTATGGGAGATTTTAACATGAAGGTGGACTGGGAAATCCAGCAAGGCGGTAGAACTCAGGAGAGTGAGTTTGTGGAATGTCTAAGGGATGTTTTTCTGGAGCAACTTATTGAGAAGCCCACCAGGGGCTCGGCTGTTTTGGATTGGGTGCTGTGTAGTGAACCCGAGGTGATTAGGGAACTAAAGGTAAAGGAACCACTGGGAACAAGTGATCACAATATGATTGAGTTTAGTTTCAAGTTTGAGAAGGAGAAGCTGATAACTGGTGTATCGATATTTCAGTGGAATAAGGGAAATTACAAAGGTATGAGAGAAGAGTTGGCCCAAATTGATTGGAGGAGTAAGTTAGCTGGCGGGACGGCGGAGGAGAAATGGAAGAAATTTCTACAGGAAATAAGGAAAATGCAGGATAGATATATTCCAAGAAAAAAGAAGGTTTTGAATGGAAAAAAGGCACAGATGTGGATAACGAGGGAGGTGAAGGATAAAATAAAAGCAAAAGGGGCGGCGTACAAAGTAGCAAAAATTAGTGGGAAAACAGAAGATTGGAAAGTTTTTAAAAATCTGCAGAGAGAAACTAAGAAGGTCATTAGGAAAGCAAAGATGAGTTATGAAAGGAAGCTGGCAGACAACATTCGGAAGGATTCTAAGAGCTTTTTTAAATACATAAGGAATAAAAGAGAGACACGGGTTGACATAGGACCAATTGATAACGGTGCAGGAGGTATTATAATGGATGATAGTGAGATGGCAAGGGAATTGAATGAATATTTTGCATTGGTCTTCACCGTGGAGGACATAAGCAATGTGCCGGTTAGTCAGGAGTCTCACGAATTGGAACTGAGTTCAGTTGAGATTACTAGGGAGAAGGTGCTAGGAAAACTAAAGGGGCTTAAGACTGATAAGTCTCCCGGACCGGATGAGGTGCATCCCCGGGTTCTGAAGGAGGTGGCTGTAGAGATAGCGGAGGCATTGGCGATTATTTTCCAGGAATCGATAGATTCTGGCATGGTTCCGGAGGACTGGAGGGTAGCGAATGTAGTTCCGTCGTATAAGAAAAGTGGGAGGCAGCACAAAGGAAATTACAGACCTATTAGTCTGACGTCAGTGGTGGGAAAATTATTGGAATCTATCCTCAAGGAGGAGGTTACCGAATACCTAGAGGCGCAAGGCAAGATTGGACCTAGTCAACATGGTTTTGTGAAGGGGAGGTCCTGTCTGACCAACCTATTGGAGTTTTTTGAAGAAATCACAGGTAGGGTGGATAAGGGAGAGGCGGTAGACGTTGTGTATTTAGACTTTCAAAAGGCCTTCGATAAGGTGCCTCACAAGAGACTGATTAATAAGATGAGAGGTCATGGAATTATGGGTAGGATAGCAGAATGGGTGGAGCAGTGGCTGGTTGGCAGGAAGCAAAGGGTGGAAATAAAAGGATCTCGTTCTGGTTGGTTACCGGTTGCTAGTGGTGTGCCGCAGGGGTCAGTGTTGGGGCCGCTCCTTTTTAACTTGTACATCAATAATTTGGATGATGGAATAAATGGTTGTGTGGCTAAATTTGCAGATGACACCAAGATAAGTGGAGGAGTAGGGAGCATAGAGGAAATAGAAAGGATGCAGAGGGACCTAGACAGTTTAGGAGAATGGGCAAGGAAATGGCAGATGAGATTCAATGTTGAGAAATGTGCAGTTGTACACTTTGGAAGCAGAAATAAGCAGGTAGATTATTATCTAGAAGGAGAGAAGATTGAAAGTACGATAGTACAAAGGGACTTGGGGGTACTTGTACAAGATACCTTAAAAGTTAACCACCAGGTTGGATCGGTGGTTAAGAAAGTGAATGCTATGTTGGCATTCATCTCGAGAGGTATAGTGTATAAAAGTAAGGAAGTGTTGATGAGGCTCTACGGGGCACTAGTGAGGCCTCATTTGGAATACTGTGTGCAGTTTTGGGCCCCACATCTTAGGAAGGATGTGCTGACGTTGGAGAGGGTTCAGAGGAGATTTACGAGAATGATTCCGGGAATGAAAGGGCTTACGTATGATGAGCGTTTGTCGGCTCTTGGACTGTACTCGCTGGAGTACAGAAGGATGAGAGGGGACCTCGTAGCGACATTTAAAATGTTGACAGGAAAGGATAGAGTAGATGTGGCTAGGCTGTTTCCCTTGGTGGGCGAGTCCAGGACCAGAGGGCACAATCTTAGAATCAGAGGGTACAGTTTCAAGATAGAGATGAGGAGAAATTTCTTTACCCAGAGGGTGGTGAAATTGTGGAACTCCTTGCCACGCACAGCAGTGGAGGCCAGATCAGTGGGGGTGTTCAAGGAGGAGATAGACAGATATCTAAATAGTCAGGGTATCAAGGGATATGGGGATAAGGCTGGAAAATGGGATTAGAATAGTTTTTTTTTCCCACCCCATTTCTTTTTCCCTTTTCCTTGGAGCAGACTCGATGGGCCGAATGGCCTGCTTCTGCTCCCTTGTCTTGTGATCTTGTGATCTTGTGATCCAGGGGTGGTTCCTTGAGCTCATACCTCAATCCCTTGCTTTTGACTATCCTCTTCTCAAATACTCCCTGCAGCTACCAGTGGCACCCCAGCTGGCTGTTGTTCCTGTAACTCAGTGCCAACAAACTTTCTTTGGACACACATTTGGATGGTCAGAATTCAATAAGCCCCCAGTCTTAAAAATGGCAGCAGTGCTGCGTTTTGTGATTGGTGTCTGCCACCGTACAGCCATCTTACAGTCAAAGGTTTTGTGGCAAACATTAAATGCTCTTTCATTGATCAGCACAGAGTATCTCTTTTCATTCACTTAGTGATAATTTTAAATTGATACTCGGCAACACAAGTTGGCATATAATATTCCTTATTTACCTCAGCAAAAATGAATCACAGAATGGAGGAAGAATGTTCAGCCTGTGGAATTCTTACTGGCTCTATGTGAAAACAATCTTTTTACCAATAAGCTGTAGTTTTGTACCCTGGCTCTTAACCCTTCTGCCAATGCGAGTAGTTAATCTCTATCTATTTTGCCTATACCCTCCATGATTTTACATATCATAGAACATGGAACATTACAGCACAGTACAGGCCCTTCAGCCCATGATGTTGTGCCGACATTTTATCCTGCTCTAATATCTATCTAACCCTTCCCTCCCACATAGCCCTTCATTTCTCTATCATTCGTGTGGCTGTCTAAGAGTATCTTAAATGTCCCTAATGTATCTGCCCCACAACCTCTGTCGGCAGTGCGTTCCACGCAACCACCACTCTCTGTGTAAATATCTTTATTGGATATTTTGCAACCTCCTCTGTTCCAGGGAGAACAAATCTCTAGCATCTCCATTCTCTCCACATTACTAAAGTCTTGCATCCCTGTCATCATTTTGGTAATCTTCTGTACTCTCTCTAAAACTTTCACACCATTACTGAAGTGTGGCATCTAGAACTGAACACAATTCTCCATCTTTGGCCTAAGTCCATCATGACTTCCATGCTCTTGAACCCCATGCTTCTAGTTATAAAGCTCAAGAACCCCATATGCTTGTTTTAACCAGTTTCAGTGCCCTGCCACTTTCAATTAACTATGCACATATTCCTACAATCTCTCTGCTCCTATATCCTTTTTAGATTTGTGCCCTCTAAATTATATTGCCTCTTATCATTCTTACTACCAAAATGCAACATTCCGCATAATATTTCATCTGTTTTATATCCATCCCTCCACCAGCCTGCCTATATGCCTACATCTTCATAAAATCTTTTTTATCCTCCTCACACTTCACTATCCCTCCAAGTATCATATCATCTGAAAATTTAGAAATTGTGCCCTGTACATCTGAGACCATGTTATCAATACATACAATGAACAGCAGAGAGTCTAGCACCAATCCCTGAGAAATATAAGAACATAAGAAGCAGGAGCAAGAATAAATAGTATGGCCCTTCATGGCTCTGCCGTTCAATAAGATTGTAGCTGATCTTCTACCTCAGTGCCATTTTCTTGCATCAGCTCCATATCCCTTGACTCCCTTAATATCCAGATTCAACTCTTCTAATAAAGGCTTTCTATTTGTTTGTTGCATATGTATGTTGGCTTTTAGTGACCTGTGTACAAGATGATTCAGATCCCTTTGAAGTTCAATATCTTAGAAACTCTGAAGTCCTGTCCAAAAAACACCCTTTCACATCTTCTCTGTTTCCCTAATCAATTTTCTACCTATGACACTACATCTCCTTTTATTCAGAAGGCTTCAGTCATGATTACTTGCTTATTATGTGGCATTTTATAAAATGCCTTTTGGGAGTCCATATGTGGGTCAAATGGGTTTCCTTCATCAACCCCATTTGCTATTTCATCAAAAACACTATCGTCCTTGAGGAGTAGAAGGGATGTAGGAGTACACTTTAAGAAGGATATCAGGAAGGCAAAAAGGGGTCATGAGATATCCTTGGCAGATAAAATAAAGGAGAATCTGAAGAGATTCTATATGTATGTTAAGAGCAAAAGGGTTACCTTAAGGATTAGTGTGGTTGTCTTGGAAGCTAGGGAATTCGGGAAAGAGAACAGTGAAGTCTTGAAACATATTGACAGTATGAAAGGGGAGGTGCTGGTGGTGTTGAGGTGCATAAAGGTGGATAAATCCATGGGGCCTGACCAAGTGTATCCTAGGACATTGTTGGATGCAAGGGAAGGAACTAAAGGGGCTCTGGCAGATATTTCTAACTTCCTTAGCCACATGTGAGGTACTGGAGGACTGTTTAAGGACCCAGGTATGGTAATTATATGGTAGGTTTTGACATTTTGAAATTTACAGCTCTCTTGATTTTTATTTCCATTAACTTCATAAATTCTTTTATTAAACTTTTCTGGAAACATCTCATGCTTTCATGGAGTAAAGGAAGGAGATAGGGGAGCCTAGTGACATGGTGTCATGACAACGACCTTTCCCTCAATGTCAGCAAAACAAAAGAGCTGGTCATTGACTTCAGGGACGGGGGTGGTGCATACACTCCTGTTTACATCAACAGTGCTGAGGTCAAGAGGGTTGAGAGCTTCAAGTTCCTAGGAGTGAACATCAATAGCATGTCCTGGTCCAACCACGTAGATACCACGGCCAAGAAAGTGCATCAGTGCCTCTGCTTCCTCAGGAGGCTAAGGAAATTTGGCATTTCCTCTTTGACCCTCACCAATTTTTATCAATGCACCATAGAAAGCATCCTATTTGAATGCATCATGGCTTGGTATGGCAATTGCCGTGCCCGAGACCACAAGAAACTGCAGAGAGTTGTGGACAGAGCTCAGCACATCATGGAAACCAGCCTCCCCTCCATGGACTCTGTCTACACTTCTAGCTGCCTTGGTAAAGCAGCCAACATAAAAGCCCCACCCACCCTGGACATTCTTTCTTCTCCCCCCTCCTATCAGGCCTGAAAGCACGTACCACCAGTCTCAAGGACAGCTTCTATCCTGCTGTTATAAGACTATGTAACTGTCCCCTACTATGATAAAATGGACTCTTGACCTCACAATCTACCTCGTTATGGCCTTGCACTTTACTGTCTGCCTGCACTGCACTTTCTCTGTAACTGTAACACTTTATTCTGCATCGGATTATTGTTTTCCCTTGTACTACCTCAATGCACCGCTGTAATGAAATGATCTGTATGGATGGCATGCAAAACAAAGTTTTTCACTGTACCTCAGTACATGTGACAACAATAAACCAATTCCAATTCCAATCACTAGCACAACGTACCTTGATTTAAGAGAACCAGGCTTCCTGTCAACAAGGCCACACAATTGGTAGGTTGATGGTTGTGTAGATACTGAAATCCCCATCCACGGCTGTAAGACTTTTCATACATATACTGAGAGGCATCACTGATGACTTCTAAATATCTCTCCTGTTGAGTTTTGTTCAAATGGTCGTACAGGAAGTCATAAGCAGTGGCAAAACTCACTAGTGAGTGAGCGAGTGGAACCTCATCCCATGCAGCATCCTTGACAAGCCTTTGAAGAGGAAAAATATAATGAATACAATGAAGTATAAAAATCATCAGCATGCTTGACTCCTTTGAAACCTATAGCTTTTGTTATTTGCCATTTCTCTTATTTACAGTAGCTACTCATTCAGAAATGGGCTTGAGTTGTTTAGTCAGTAACGTGCTAATTGAGGATGATTGCAAACTCACAGTTCACAGCAAGAATGACTAACAGCATTAGATACTCCAAATCTTTTGGGTTTGTCTCAAACCACTGTTCAAAAATGAATTTATTCTAATATGAGCCATTACCGAGGCGATGAATTAGGAGGAAAAATTGGAAGGAGAAGGAGAAAGCAAAGTTTGTAATTTTTTGAGACTTATTTTTGGGAAGAACTGTAGAAATTAAAACAAAAACAGGAAGATCATACTGATTTGTTTGTTCTGTTCATATCACGGAATTATAGCAGGGTAACATTCTTCACCCAAACTCTGGAAATATTAATCCATACATATGTTCATCTATGCTAAACTGTGGTGGTTGATGATATTTCAATTATATCAATTCACTTCAGTGTTTAGGTGGAGAATACCCTCCAACTACCAGAACACTGCAATTGTGATTTATTAAAGTGAAATTTAATTATATAGAGGTGTCCTTGGGTGACATACAAAAAGCTAGATAGGAGAAAATTATTTGATTTCTCCATTAGTGAAGGAAACATGACTAGTGTGCACTTTATCAGAAGCAGCACTATCATGAGTTGCTGTAAGTCAGGATACACCTAAAATCTGTTTTCACAATGTGCACTAAAACCAAAGGGCATAAGGCCAAATTCACCAAAGCTGTTCACATCATTGAACTTATGGCATAGGTAAATTTCATTTGCTACTGATGTGAACTGAGTTAGACAACTGAATACTACAACTGGAAATATGGCTTAATTTCAATCCTCTGTCACACCATGACCAGAACACCATACATCTAACTTGGCCATTCAAATACAATACTGCTGGCCACCCTTGATCTACTCTCTGGAAACTTGAGGTCATCCAAATTTTGCAGCCAGCATTCTAACTTGCACTACTTCCTCCAGCCTATCACCCTTGTGTTTACTGACAGACACTGACGCTTGGTTAAGCAGCACTAATCCATTCTTCAGCAGTAATTCTTCCATTCTTTTCATATCTCTCTATGATTTTGCTTGCTTTTATCACTGCATTATCCCCCAGCCCTGCATTTCTGAGATTTTTTGCATTCCTCTAATTTTGGCCCTTTGATCACTTTACCATTAGCACCAGTGCCTTCAGTTCCAAGGCCCTGAATTCCCTCTCTAAACATCCCTGTTTCTCTTTTCTTCATTAAAAAAGTCCTCAACAGTGATCTCTTTCACCAAATTTTTGAATATGTCATATGTGGCTTAACATCAGCTTCAGTTTGATAAGACACCAATGAAAGGTGCCAGATTGATAGTTCTTTTGAAAGCTCTCAAGTCAAAGCTGAATGTTTACCCCCAAGGCTACAAGAGTTAATATTCCTGCAATGAAGTACTATTACATAGATCCCAGAAGGTTGCACTGAATATAGTAGCAAAGCCTCTGAGCAAATATTTTCCTAAACACATTGATATCTCAGTCAAGCACTTAGCAGGGTTCTAATGCAAGACCACAATTCTGTGCATTCCCATCAAGTGTAATCATACAATGATGATCCATTTTACTGTATGCATAAAAGCCTGTCCCAGTTCCATCAAATCAGATTCACTTTGTCTTTTCTTTCTTCCCAGCAAAAAGCTGCAATGACTATGATGTTATCAAGGCATTCACTATGTTTGCTAGAACCCTATAAATAATAAAGGAGTAGTAATGTTTGTAATAGCTTTCACTTGCCCAAAGAGATCACTTCACACATGTAGAGAATGGAAGATTTATGGAGCACTGTATATTGCTTCAATTACCAGTGCACATCTTTCCAGAGTACCAGAAAATAGAGATCAGTTTTATTAATAACTAAAAACAAATAATTCAGTGGCAGTGAAAGACATCTGACTTGGATTAAACAACAAAAATACATTTATATAATACCTTTCCTGAACTTGTCTCAACTGCTTCACCAACATATAAATACTTCTGAGTTCTTGTCACTGGTATATTGTAGGTAGGATTTTAATTTTTGACTATTTATTGCATTTTTGTTTTTAATTAACATTCCACAAAATTGATTAGCTTTGGTTAAAAGACAAGAAACAGCAAATTTCAGTCTCTGTAAAGCATAATTAAATTGAAATCAGTAAGAATGACAAATATAGACTAGTTTAGGTTTAGGATCGTGAATGGACTTCCCACCTCATCACACCTTCCAGGTACACATCCCAGCTCTTTTTAAATTTGATGAGGGTTTCTGCCTCTAATACTTTCAGGCAGTGAATTAGGCCCCGATCACCCAATGAGTGGAAAAAATCGTTCCTCATCTGCCCTCTAATTCTCCTGCAAAATGCTTAAATTCTAAGCTCTCCCAGTTTTGACCCCTCTGCTAAGGGAGTATATAATAAGGTCCTATGTTGGTGTGTCATAATTTTATACACCTCAATTAAATCTCCCTTCAGCCTCCTATGTCCTGAGAAAACCAAACCCAGCCTATCCAGTGAAGCTAAAATTTTCCACACCTGCCAACCTTCTCATAAATTTCCTCTTCAGTGTAATCACACCTTCCCTGTGATGTTGGGACCAGAACTGTACACCACATTCATCAATATTCTATACAATTCTGGCATAACCTTTCTGCTCTTATATTATATCCCTTGGCTAATAAAGTGAAGTATCCCACGTGCCTTGTCAACTGCCTGCCCTGCTGTCCATGGGGGCATGCACTCCAAAGCCTCTTTTACCCTCCACACTTCTGAATATCCTTCCATTTGTGGTACATTCTCTTGCCTTTTTGCACCTCCCCAATGTATCATCTCACACGTCTCTTTTTGTCACTTTCTCCACCTCCTAAATTGAAGGTGTTTCTCCTTAGTTTAGTGCTTCATACAAAGAACAGTGCCTTTAATAGTCCAGCGTTCCCTCAGTTCTGTATTGAAGTGCCAACCTAGAATATGTGCTCAAGATTCCATGATGACACAGATTACAATCTTTAGATTCAGAGATATGAATCTTTCTTTCATACAGAGCCAAGATTGACTAAAGCCTATGACAATAACATGATGTATTTATGTACCTCTGTTTAAATTCATAGGGCATTACTCAAAAAAGTCTTCAAGCTACAAAAAAAAGCACGGCAGGTGAGTAAATACTTGATTAGAAAGGCAGGTTTTGAGGAGTCATTTGGAGGGAAGAAAAGATAGAGGCATTGCATGTAAGGGAGGATATTTCAGAACTTAAAGTCTTAGTAACTGAAGGCACTGTTATCAGTGGTGGTGTGCTTAGAATATTCTAACCACACCACCACTGATAACCCCATAATGGTGAGGTTGATCAAGAAGGCAGTAGTAGGTTATTAGATATACTTGAGGGTTGTAGGGTGGAGGAGATTGCAGAGAGTATGGAGGAGAGGCAAGGTCATAAAAAAAAATTGAGAACATGGGTAAGAACTTTTAAATTGCTTAATCTGGAGTCAATGAGCAAGGGGCCAAACCAAGAAAGTTCATTCCTATGTGTGATTGATACCACTTCATTCACTGTGATGCAAATTTCACCAAAGGTGTTCCGAACATTTCCCCTAGAATTACAGATGTTTTAGACTGGTCTTAATAAAATCTCTAATGTGGTAATTGCCACCACCAGATCTAGCAACCTGCCATGCATATCAGCTGGGATTGTTTTTCAAATTCTGGCACCTACACTCAATTTACACAAACCTACAGGCATCCAGGTTTCAAAGCTCTGGCAACAATTCTGATTGACTGATAAATTATTATGGCTTTAGCTAATGAGGATGGGTTTGGCTCCAGCAGCCATAGCTTGTTGTAAGTTTGCTTCCCTCACTTATATTTTGAATCTGCAAACCTTCAGGGCCTGCAAAGGATTAAATATCCTCTGTGCATGCAAAATTATGCAGGACTACAGCTTGCAACCAAAGAAACAGTTTTCATACACAGGGGATTTTCATTTGAAACTGAGGATTAGATACAATTTAATTGAATAAGAAGTGAACAAAGAAACCCTGCAGATACTGGAAATCTGAAATAAAACCTGAAAATGCTCTAAATAGTCTAGTTGAGAGAAGGTACTGGTTTATTGCAGTTAATTTGCCTGGAAAACATACAAATATAGGGAGGTAAATGTCAGCAGAGATAAGAGAAAAACTGCCATAACTGTGATAAAATAAAATACAGTGGTTGCTGGAAATCTAAAATAATAGAGTAGGCCATAAGTACTGAGAAGGTTAAGCAGCAAACATGGAAGGAAAAAGAGTTAATGTTACAGTTGATGACCTTGTATCAAAATTGGAATTAGCAACTGAACACAAATTGGAATGACTGGTTATCATAAATTGTTGAATCCCAGGAGTGCTGGGACATGCCTGGGTGGATGAAGAGATGCTGTTACTCAGACTTGCACTGTTTCAATGAAGTCTAATGGTAAGAGGCCAAAGACAGAGAGATCAGAGTGAGAGTGGAATAGAGAATTATAGTGGCAGGCAACTGGAAGGTCAGAGTCACCCTTGCAGACTGAATGGATGGGTTCTGCAAAACAGTGTCAGATGCAACTTGCTCGTCTTAACTACTGCTGGCAGCTGGTCTGCCTCATTTGTTGTTACCGACAAAAGTGACTTTCTCACTGCTCCACAGCACTGGTTTCAACCGTGTCAAAATTCATAACTTCAATCAGCTTTCATGCTCTTCTAAAAACATCTTCTACACAACCATTAATTCAAAAGCTATTTCGTGGAATATTCGGAGGCTGTGAAACACATTCAATAGTCACCTATTTGATAGCCATTTTTTTCATCACAGCTTTTCTGATCAACTTCCTGTTGTGATGAGTTATTGATGCTTAGGCACTTTATGCAAACCCATGGTGTCCTCCATGCTCGATGTAAAAATGGACAAAATTGGCACATGGATGAGGTTAACACTAGTCTTATTACAAACTTTTTATTCACTTTTTTGATTGTCAAGGGTATTGGAATAAAAGTGAAAGTTCTGAAAGGATGACCTGAAGGGACAAACTTAGGTTGTTTCTCTGGAGCAGCGGAGGCTGAGGAGAGACCTAATAGAAATTTATAAGATTACGAGAGGCATAGATAGACAATCAGAATCATTTTCCCGGGGTAGAAATGTCAAGTTCAAGAGAACATCCATTTAAGGTCAGAGGGGAAAGTTCCAAGGAGATGTGCAGGACAAGTTTTATTTTTACACAGAATGGTGGGCTGCCTGGAACAGCCTGCCACGGAGAGTGTTGGAAAACACAATATAATAATGGCATTTAAGAGGCTGTTAGATAGGCACTTCCTCAGGAGGCTAAAGAAATTTGGTTTGTCCCCTTTGACTCTCACCAACTTTTACAGATGCACCATAGAAAGCATCCTATCTGGATGTATCACGGCTTGGTACTGCAACTGCTCTGCCCAGGACCGCAAAAAACTGCAGAGAGTTGTGGACACAGCCCAGCGCATCATGGACACCAGCCTCCCCTCCTTGGACTCTGTCTTTACCTCTCGCTGCCTTCATGAAGCAGCCAGCATAATCAAAGACCCCACCCACCCGGGACATTCTCTCTTCTCTCCTCTTCCATTGAGTAGAGGATATAGAAGCCTGAAGGCATGTACCACCAGATTTAAGGACAGCTTCTACCCCATTGTGATAAGACTATTGAACAGTTCCCTTATACAATGAGATGGACTATGACCTCATGATCTACCTCGTTGTGACCTCGCACCTTATTGCACTGCACTTTCTCCATAGCTGTGACACTTTACTCTGTACTGTTATTGTTTTTACCTGCACCACATCAATGCACTCTCTACTGACTCAATGTAACTGCACTGTGTAATGAATTGACCTGTACGGTCGGTTTGTAAGACAAGCTTTTCACTGTACCTCAGTACAAGTGACAATAATAAACCAATACCAATACATGAATATGCAGTGGAATGGAGGGATATGGATCATGAACAGTCAGAAGAGAATTGGTTGAATTTAGCATAATGTTCAGCGCAGGCATTGTGGACGGAAGGGCTTGTTCCTGTGCTGTACTGTTCTATGTTCTAAAGTAAAAAAGGCAGTCTGTCATCAATTTTCAACAACATTATTGGGCTGAATCATTCTAGATCTGATATGCTCCCCATACTCATTGCATATGGATCCTGCCTGGGATATCTGGCAAGAACCCATTGTGCTGACCCTCCACATTCAGGACTCAGGCAGGAAGGCCTCAGTGATGAATAGGCCCCAAGCAGTATAGTCCAGAGGCCCCAACTCAGGAACACCCGACAGCCCTTAAGGGAAGTAAAACTGAGGACAAAGCTTTGCCGGTGCTCTGTAAGGCTTTCTGTACTCCTTAACTATCTCTTATGTTCAGAAACATCGAAAAACCATTAAAAGTAATGTAAATGATTAAAATGATAAAAATAACATCAATTAAAAACACATTAAAACACAAATTGATAAAGACAATTTAACCCAAAGTAAATAATTAAAATCTCTTTTCCCATCTTTTGGGCCACAAATCCATATTGGAATGATTCTCTTCTCCCACAGCAGATCTGACTGCTATAAGATCTCAGTGGCCATTCCCCACTGTACTGCTGAGGAATCCCACTTGCAGACCAATGATGGACCAGAGTGACAGATGCGTCACTAAATTTAGGATTCACAATGAGTCTTCAAATATTGGGACTTGTTTATAAGGGAACTTCTAAATATCAGTGGATGAGAAACAAATATACTTCAAATGCTGGAATTCTGAAACTAAACCAGAAAATGCTGGAAACACTCAGTAGGTCAGGCAACATCTGTAGGAGGAGGAACAGTGTTAACATTCCAAGTTGATGATCTTTTATCAGAACACAAAATGTCAGAAAAAAGTATGTTTTAAGTTGCAGAGAGGAAACAAAACCTAATATAAATTTGAGAAACTTCATCTTCTGTTGAGCCATGTTACAGCCCTCAGGATTCAACATTAAGTCCAACAATTACAGATAACTAACTTTTCATGTTTTTATCAGAACAGGTCATTTCTGATGAAAAGCCATCCAACAGTTTTTCTCTCTTCAGATGCTTCACATTTCCAGCATTTTTCTCCAGATTTCCAGCAACTGCTGTGTTCTGCATTACACACTTCCAGCATATTTTTTACTGTCCTTATTCATCTCCCTCTATTTACACTCCTCATACAGATCATCTCTTAACAGCATCAAACTTGTATCACTGATACCAGCTTGGTTTCAAGTCTATCACAGACATTCCCCATGTTCACTTCACCCCTCCTCTCTGTAATGTTAAACACACTTATTTTTCCACTTTTTCTATTCTGATGAAATAACATCATCCTTAAATGTTAACTCTCCTTCTTTTCGCACAGATATTATCTGACTTGCTAAGTATTCCCAACGTTTTCTGTTTTTTTTGTTTTTGAACTCCTGTGAAGTTCCCTCTGGAATGGCCAACTGCACACAATTGGAACCCTTTTAGCTAATGCTGTCATGGCAGATTAGCTCCTTACTAACTGGAAAGCACAATACTGGCACATAATGCCAGAGAAAGCATTTGGCAATGAGCTGTATTTAATTACAGCAGGCCCAATGCTGCTTAGTAATCTAGCTGAATTATTTAAAATATTAAAGAAAATGAAAATCAACAGAATCATAGAATGATTCAACAAAGTTACTTAGTAAATCATACTTGTGTGGGATCTTTAGTAGAGTTAACTATTATTACTGTCTTGCTCTTTTGTCATTGTAAGAATATTAATATATTTTTACATTTGATTCATTGGAGACAATTATTACATGAACAGGATTATTTCAATCATGGTTTAAAATCCGCCCAAAATTGTGAATGAAAAGCTATAGAAATACTAGCATTTATTCCAGCAGGGGTACAGTGATCAGATGATAATTTACATCATGAGGCAGTGTGGAGGGTACCAAAAAAGGAATAGTTCACTCGTGTGAAAACTCCCTTTGGTGAACATAGGAAAGAGATGAACAGTTGTAGCGCATCACGGACACCAGCCTCCCCTCCTTGAACTCTGTCTTTACCTCTCGTCGTCTTGGTGAAGCAGTCAGCATAATCAAAGACCCCACCCACTCAGGACATTCTCTCTTCTCTCCTCTTCCATCGGGTAGAAGATACAGGAGCCTGAGGGTACATACCACCAGACTTAAGGACAGCTTCTACCCCACTGTGATAAGACTATTGAATGGTTCCCTTATACAATGAGATTGACTATGACCTCACGATCTACCTTGTTGTGACCTTGCACCTTATTGCACTGCACTTTCTCTGTAGCTGTGACACTTTACTCTGTACTGTTATTATTTTTACCTGTACTACTTCAATGCACTCTGTACTAACTCAATGTAACTGCACTGTGTAATGAATTGACCTGTATGATTGGTTTGCAAGACAAGCTTTTCACTGTACCTCGGTACAAGGTAATACCAAATAATAATACCAAGTAATAATAAATCAATACCAATACCAATAAAGCATGAGGCAAGGATTACATTCAATTTCGGGCACCAATGGAAGCAACTTTATATAACATGTTTAAAGAGGTGAGTCATCCTAAGGCATTTATAGGAGCATTATCAAGCAAAATTTTAAGATTAGTGACTTTTTTGGTATTAAACAAAATATCATATGTATTACTGTCAATTGGTGTATATATCTGTTAAAAATTGAGGAATTATCTGGCCATATAGATTATATTTTGAACCTTAAATCTGGGAAGGGTCAGACTTCATTTGATAAATTAGAAGCAATAAAGTTTACCTTCAGTATTTCTGCAGTGAACAAATATAATCCTATACTTCACAAAGCATAGGAGTAGACCATTAAAGACTAGTATAAAGCAAGTCCCCATATAAGTTAGTTTAGACAAATATAAGGTCAAGATTGTTTGAACAAACCCAGGAAGGAGTGAACTAAGCATTAAGCAATACATGGGTTGTTTATTGTGGTCAGAGCTCTGTCAGAAATGAATAGCATGTTGAATTTCAGAGGTTGAAGTCCATCTCCAAGAAAGACCAGGAAAATAAGGAACAAATATTATTGAATCTTTTATGAATCTGAGCTAACTCTAGTTAGCTAGGTTGTTTTAGATTATTGTTTTACTGGTGAACATAAAGGCCAATGTTATCAAAAATTAAATGAATTATCAAACAAATTACCACTGTTAGTTGTCCAAATCTTAAAGGGCAAGGAAGGAATTATCCAATACCCAATGTCTTGTAATTGTTTTTCCATTTACATATTCTATTTTCTTTTTAAGAATGCAGTTGAATTTGCTTTCACTATCCTTTCAAGCAGTGCTTGCATCCTGCATTACAATAAGATGTGTAAGAAAAACCCTCTTCATGTTATTACTGATTCTTTTGTCTCGCATCTTAAAATGGTGTCCTGCTAAATGACCTTTCTGTAAATGGAAACATTTTTTCAACTTTATACTGTCGAAACTTTTTAATGATTTGGAACATTTCTATCAAATCTGCTTTAAAAAGAGGATAGAGAAATAAAGGCCTGCAGATGCTGGAATCTAGATGAAAAACACCATGATGCTGGAGGAACTGATACTGCCTGGTCTGTTGAGCATCATGGTGTTTTTCTTTAAGAAAAGCATCTCTGGCTGTCCCTCATGCAGTCTCTCAACTCAGACTACTTTATCAAATTATCCCTGCAATCACTCCAAGACCTTGATTCACTTACTTAAAGTGCCTAGAATGGAACTCAGTGCACCCCTTGAGATCTAACCAGAGCTGCATAAAGGCTTAATAGAATATCCTTGGTCTTGTACTTTATTCCACTATTATTAGAAATGTCCTTCTCAACTTTCCCTGCCACCTTCAAAGATTTGTGTGTGTGTATGTGTGTGTGTATATAAATAATATATACACATACATACACACACCACTTTGTTTCTCTGTTCCTATGTCCACTTTTAAATTGTACCTTTAGATTAAATTGCCTCCCTTCATTCTTCTTACCAGATTGAATCATTTCATATTCCTTGGTAAATTTAATTTGCCACAGATGCTGCTTGACCTGCTGATTTGTTTCTTGCATTGTGTGATTTTATTTTAGATTTCCAACATCTCCAGTTTTGTCTAAATTTTAATTTTCCATATGCCCATTGATTTTAATGTCTATTTTTAGCTGAATTTTGCTTCTATCTACCACACTATTTATTAGTTTTCTAAGTTTCCTGCAAATAATGAAATTATATGTACTTCATCCAAGTACAGACCATGACTATTAATCAAGCAGTGTATCTGCCAGATTACCAATCCCCCTGTAACTGCTGCTGAAAATTTTGTCCTGTATTTTTGTTTCCAAATGCTTCTCCATTCCATTCTAAATGACTGTCCTGTAGTTGATGAGATTACATTCTCTATCCTTATTTAAGCAACGGTACAAATTTTTAGTTGTTTAGTCCTGTAACAATTTCTCCATCCACAATTTCTTCTCAGTAACCTGGGCAACTTTTCTGCTTTTAGTGCTGTCAACCACATATTCTCATTTACTTGCATTGTATCTGAAATTGCTAGTGATTTCTCCTTTACTCCAACATTGGCTGTCTTTTGATCTACAGAACATACATGTATGATATTTAATATCACATTCATACCTTTTTCATCCAAAAGAATATCTAATTTTGCTCTAGAATACTGTATATCCCACCTATTTTTGAAGACAAAAGAGATTCTGCAGATGCTGGAATCTGGAGCAACATACACAAAATGCTGAAAGAACTCAGCAGGTCAGGCAGCATCTATGGAGGGAAATAGACAGTCGAAACGTTGACTGTTTATTTCCATCCATAGATGCTGCCTGACCTGCTGAGTTCCTCCAGCATTTGTGTATGTTCCACCTATTTTTGACTACACTTTTACTAATCTTGTGTTTATATAAGACTTCTGGGCACTCCTTTGTTAGCTTCTAATCTTTTCCTACTCTCCCTCTTTGCTCCCCTTACTCTATTTGATATTCTATATTCAGTTTGGCTCACTACTGTATTTTGCTGTCTTGAATTCATCCATCATTATCTAGCTTTAATGTCTTTTCGTTTCCTCACGTGAATGTGCCCAAATAGCACTTGAAACTATCTCCTCTTTGAAAGTCTCCCTGTGTTCCAATACTGTTTTGTCAACCAATTTTGATTACAGTCCACCCCTATCAGACTTCTGTAACACCTCCAGTGCTTGGGTTCTGGCTATGTCGAGTTTGAACATTCTCCCTGTGACTGCTTGGGTTTCCTTTGTGAGCTTCAGTTTCTTCCCACCTCACGAAGAAGTGCAGGTTAGTGGGTTAAGTGGTCCTGTAAATTGTCCCTAGTGTGTTGATGAGCGGTAAAATCTGAGGGGGAGTTGACGACAATGTGGGGAGAATAAAACAAGGTATTAATGTGGGATTAGTGTAAATGAGTGGTTGATGGTTGGCACAGACTTGGTGGGCTGATGGGCCTGTTTCCATGCTGTATCTCTCTTTGACTATTTTTATGCTAAATCACACTTTGTCCTTTTCCCTGACTATTAGTATAATGCAGAGTATACGATGTTCATTATTCCCCAACGGTTCCTCACTGAAACATTCTCTTTGCTCAACTTCATGCCACGGGACTGGATCTAGCATCACTTACTTCCTTGTTGGGCTGGAAACACTCTGATCAGTTTGCTGTAAAGATCTCACTAATTCCTCTCAGTTTGATCTTTTCAATTTTGAAGTCCATTATTATTCTGGAGCTCTTCTCACCTTATTCTTATTGCCTTCTCATTATTGTTTGCTCATTCTATACACCCAACAACAATAGCTCCTCAACTCAAAATTAAATAAACCCTATTGTTAGTCCTTCCATTGTATCATCATCAATCTCCAGTCCTATTATAGGTTCTACGGTGAATACTACCTCCCTTTTTTCTCACCATGTTTCCTTCCGTCTTTTCTCTATCAATGTATCAAGGAAAATTACGTTCCCAAACCGTCCCTTCTTTCAGCCAGGATTCTGTTGTTGTTACTGTTTCAAACTTCTGTGTACATCTTGTGCTTGCATCTCACTGATCTTAATTTGCCACACTCCATATACTTTACATACCTATATGAAAAATCAAAATGACTGCATTTGCTCCGTGCCAGATCCTTCCTAGTTTTGAACTATTCAGTAATACTGTGCTACTTATCTCAAACAGCAGTCTGCATTTTGCTTTATCTGTGTCCACTCTCCTGCCATTTTAGTTCAAACTCTCACGGAAGATCTCTTGTTGAACTATCCTAGAGCATATTAACTTGCTCAATATGAATAAGCACCCTCCCAACCACTCTCCTATCCAGAATTGTCTCTTCTGTCATGCACTATTCATTCCTCCACAACATACCATTTTATTATCCTGATACTCAATAGTGCAAGGTAATCCTAAAATCATCACCTATAAGTTTTAATTATCTTCCTAGCTCCTGGAACTTACAGAAAGGAATTAAGTATTTTCCTTCCTAGTTCATCAATTTCCATGTGGACCACAATATCTAGGCTGTTCCATCCCCCAAAATGTTCTGAGCCCTCTCAGTGATCACAATGGCACTGGTCAGGCAACAGACTGTGGATTCAGTGACTAAAATCAAGGGCATTGTTATCTTCTCCTTTAACAATATCTGCTGAATTGCGTCAGTATCATATTACAGAACCAGAGTTTTAATTGATTTTACTATTGACAAACACTGTTAAAAGCTTCAAACCAGACGAAATTCTAATCTGTCTTTACATGAGAAAAGGAAGTATTAGTTTATATTTTTAGAACTCAGTTATGAATTCCAAAAAGAAACATGAGAATCTGCTTTGACTTATTACTGAATTAAATGCATCACAGAACCTGGAATTCATTAAGCATGCCTTAATCTGAAATTTTATTCTTTCATTTCTAATTATCTCTTTTGTTACATTCTGAAAAAGGCCAAATGAGTTTTGAAAAGTGAGTGGAAATATGCCTTTGGCTGCATATGAAAAATGTATTACGTAACGACATTTGCATTTGTCCTTCACTTCCAAACTTCAATTAAAGTACTGGATGGGGAAGACAACATATATAAAGGCAATACATTGAATATGTGGTACATGAAACTGCGAACAAACTTCCACCACAATGTCTTCCTTGAAAAATTGCATTTATTTGTGTTGGGGGCCAGAATGGGCATTATCATCAGAAGATGTTAAATGCAAGTCATGCAATGATACCCTTCAGTGTAATTTTCATTACTGTTGCATTATGAACCTGAAAATAAAAATTGCATTGACAGCCATTTTTTTTTACGGAAACTGCAAATTTTAAATAATCAGAATAAATCATTTATTGGACATTGCTTAACTTTTCATTTCTCACTACCCTCCTCCCTCATTGCAGTTGTTGATACTTCCAAGTTGCACTTTTGGCTACTCTGCTATTAACTGCATTTCTTCATATGCAAAGATATCAATTATGGGACAATGCAGTCCTGCTCATCCACTCAACCTCAAAGCAGGTTCCTGGATAACAATAAGGTCATATGTATTGGTATTTTCATGAAAGAATGCTCAAAATAATTGTAGCATGCATATTGGCAAATTTTGATCAGAGCACGCTCTAAATGAATCAGACATTCATTTGCTCTCTGTTCGTAAGGAAATCAAAACCTGCACATGATGTGGAATAGAGAGTGAAGTAATTAGAAGTAAAATCAAGTAATGCAAGTGTTGCATGGGTGTAGATTTGGCAATGGCTTTAGTTATGTTCATTATTGCATTTAATGATTTAACATTACAGGGCACCCCTTCACACTCATATTCACTGTTGAGACAAAACTTGGCAGTTGATATAGTGGGATGAGAACTATTTCTTGAAAAGGGACAGAAGATTCATCCAACAGTTTCTGACTGGGACAATTTTTTTTCTACACATGGCTCTCTACGAGGGAAAAAGGACATGAAACAAGGCTTTAATTTTTTTCCCCCTCTCTTCACAAAAATTAACACACTGTTCATGGCCACCTGACTGTCCAAGAAGAAAACAGCATGCAATACAAAAACAAACAAGCAACACCCGATCCGATTCCAAGTCTTAAATGTAAAGATGCATTGCTGAAAGTTCTAGTCTCCACCAGTTAATAAGCCAAAACCTTAACCTTTCTGTCTCCACAAATATATGACCTGCGAAGAAAATTCCAGAATTTATTAGCTTGGACGTCCAGAATCTGGAGTGGACAATAAAACAATAGCTGACACACAGCTCAGGGCTACCTGGCTCTCCAGTTCCAATGAAGGATCTTTGACCCGAAATGTTAACTCTCTTTCTCTTCCCACTGACCTGCAGAGTATTTCCAGCATTTTCTGTTCATTTTAGATTTCTAGAATCTAGAATTTTTTTTATTGTAATGGACAACAAAATGCTGGTCTTGTCAGCAATGCCCATATCCTGCAAATGAATTGAAAGTAAGTTTGTTCTTGTAAATGTAGAATGCTGCCTGTTTCTATATTTACAAGGTTGGAATGTGTTCTTTTATTGATAAGCTCAGATCTAAATTATGATCTAGCTTTTAGGTGGAAATATCAAACCACAGAAATCCTGAATAAAATGAAGAGATTAATGGCGATGCAAGGGATAGCCGGAATCTGGAGTAAAAAATGCTGGAGGACCTCAGCAGGTCAGGCAACATGTGTAGAGGGAAATGACAATGTTGACGTTTTAGGTTGAGACCCTTCATCAGGAGTTCAATGTCCCATCCTAATTCCTGGACTTACATTTCAACAATATTAACAATAACCTGACACTGATTAATTATGTACCAATAATTGGCCAAATGATCTCGACTGACAATTCCACACCAAGGCTTGGAAACTCCTGAAATAGATTGATATGCAAGTTAATTGGGCTCATATCCTCTTCCAGAACAAAATGAAGAAATCCTCCATCATAGCATTCATCATGCACTTGAATGGCTCCAGGGTTTTCTAGACAGGTTAATTCCACAAGAACTTTCTAAATTAATTTTGCCCCATCAGCCAGTGCCCTTGTGTCCTGATAATTCCAGTTTATTATTTCAAACCTAGTCTCCTGCAGTAATTCTTCCAAATTCTATTCTGGTCTTTGATACCTCATTTACTGTAACCAATTAAATCAGATCTCTGCTCTCATGAAAACATCCAAAAATAAAACAAGCTTTCAAATGTTAGAGGTAGGCTGTACCTTTTGACCTTCCTTTTATTATATTTTATACTCTAATGAAATGGCATGAGTCAGGATTGCTTTACAACAGCCAGCAACTATGGTACCCCAAAGCTTTCTCTTCCTCCCAAGTGAATCCTGGTACACTACGAATAATTCACCCTGACACATAACATCAAGATCAGTGAGTGCCAGCAATAATAAAACTAAAAGGGTCAGGCTGATACTTAATCAGAAATCCATAATTTCAAATGAAATACTGGGCAAGTTCAACACTGTCAGAGTTGAAGACTTGCTGATGCAATAATGAAATATGGCCTTCCTTGCCTGTTCACATGGATACCATTATTTGAAGAATAGGCGAGTTAACTTAATGTCCTGACTTGGTCTCTGGCAAGCATTGGATATGTTCCTGGGAGATTTCATCACATGACCTCCCACCTCTGGCAGTCATTTAATATGTCCCTGTTCGTAGTACTCAAGTTTTCCTCCAACCCATTACCTACTTAATGGGTGCTTTTGTCCATTTAAAATCATTCGTGTTCAATTTTTACATAAACCAGTATATGAAAGCAAATGGATTAAAAACAATTTTTAAAATGCATCTACAATTTTTCTCTGGTTATCTGCAGCAGTGGTAAGCAGATCAAGCTTTGAGTTGTAAGAATTTAGCAAACTTACACAAGCCAGAAAAGATGTCAGCACCTTGAGGGTTGATGCTTTGGCTAAGAATAGCAAATTGTTTAAAATGTAAAGTATGTGAATAAGAAATAAGCTGTTGTCAATTCAAAATTATTACCCGTTTTGACAATTCTGATTTCTTATGTTCATAATAAAATTGGGGAGTGTACGGTAATAGATCAAAGTGCTACCAGAGCTTAATTTTAGACCCATAAACCACTCCATAAAACACACAAACACATGCTTCAAAAAAAATTCAAAACAAAAATCTACCAACTAGGCTGAGATGCCATCCTCGCCATGTAGTCCATGGCAAACTCCACAGCATCTGTTCTTTCTGGAAACAATACACAGAACATGGATAGTACGCCCAGGTTGTTGCCATAGATTTCATTCCATCGAGCGCTAAAATGTTTAGGGTCCCAGGGAGGTAGGTATTCCTTTGGATTTGATAGCATGATCTGTACTGCATCCCAAATACTGTTCGCAATGTGCCGGTGAGTACTTTTTGCCTTGAGCCGCAGATCCTCCACATCTCCTTTACTGAAGTACAGCATGGGGTGACCATCATAATTCCCATTCATAAAGTGGATGCTGCCACCAGGTTTTTCATTTGTAGTATGTGCCAATAGGGAGAAGAAATTTATGAAAAATATGACTGGTACTCCATGTGTGTATGTCTTCATTGTGGCATCAGCTCCCCAAATCCCACTTCCAACCAAATCATCTTCAACAACCCTGGAAAAGAAAAATACATGTCACAAAAAATTAATTTTACTCCACGTAACAGAGGAAGACAGGATTGGGCACAGTTAGGTTGCCACCTCTACTAAAATACCCTTTCAACCATCAATGGTTAGACATTAAAATACCAGTGGTTTCCATTGGCAAGTTAGTCAGGAGTGGTCAGCTGTTTCATGGTGGTAAGGAGGAAAGCTGGGATGGGGTGATGGTTTTAAGAAACAGACTAACCATAAATAAAAATAAGAAATTCCAGTGTTTTTCATGGGGCGATACAAAAAAAGCTGTCTCACACTGAAATTTACTGCTTGAAGTTACATTAATTTATTTGCATTCAGCCTCATTTAAGTCAAGTTAAACTGTGCTAACAGCAGCAGGAAGAGAGATGCAAGAATCAGTGAGAGACCTGTGTAAGATCATTACTCACAGCCAAATATAATTTCTGAGGTCCTTATAATCTGCCAAGGAAGATTTATTCTAGCCAGTACTATTCTTTAATTTGGTTTAGCAGAATAACTCATTTTAAAAAAATCTTACACAAATGAAAAGTCCTAAAACCTTAACAGGAATGCACTACATCAGAGATCATAACCAAGGCATCGGCTAAGTTAACATTAAAGTGCAAGGCTGATGTACGTACTTAGAGTCATAGAGTAATACAGCACAGATACATTAATGGTGTTAAAAAAAATTAGAGGCAAGGATACGAGAATCAACAAGTTCTTTTTTTTTTAAACGAGTTTTTTTCACAGTAATAAGAAAACGAAGTTCTAATTTTCCATAAAAGTGCAATATGTGTAAATGTAGATTCTCTTATTTAAGAAACTACTACCGAGTTGAAATCCATTAAGATAAATAAGAGATTAACTTCCTTCCATCTTCCATTTACCTGCATTCATAGTTATCAGACAAAACTGAAGGTAATTGAATTTGTCACTAGATATTGTTCTGTAGTCTCACCAGTTGTTCAAGATAATTTCAATTATTTACAAAGAAAGATCCCACAGGGCCCATGCAACTCCCCCAAAGGACAAACCCATCATTCCCATTCTATCACTCCTCATTTCCCTGTAGCCCTGCAAGCCACACTCTCTCTCTCATGCTCACCAACACTCCACTGATTCTTTTGCCTCTTAAAGGGGTAGTTTACAGTAACCAGCATGTCTTTTGAAGATTAGGAAACCACAGCACCTGGCAAAAAGCCACATGGTCACAGCAAGAATGTGCAAACTCCACACTGAAAGCACCCACAGTCAGGATCAAACCCAGGTTCCTGGATCTTAGAGGCAGCAGCACTAACTGTTACACCACTCTTTCATCCATTTCAAGTGTGACAAATGACAAATTTACAACAAAGTTGTTTTCCCCAAAAAATCAGTAATGAATCTCAGTGACTTTCATGAAGTTCAGTTTGAGTTTATTCATCTCAATAGTCAGACAATAGCCCCTGGAAGACATTGATTCCATCAAGATAAATATATAATGCAATAATTCACAGCAAGGGCTGTATAGAAAAAAGATGTAATGTTCAACACCTCCTTGGATTGTGTTGCAGGCCACCTTAATAGACCTCAGATAACCCATGAACCTAATTTACCATAGAAAGTCTGGTGTATATTTTCATGCATTATGCAACAGATTTTATTAAAAGAAAATCCATGGGCACAAAGCACACTGTAGTGTGGCTCTCTGTGGATGTGACTTATGCATGCTGGAGGCTAATTGGGCATGTACAATAATACCAAATAGCTTACAATGCACAACTGGCATTACTGTTGTGAAATTCCATTGTAATTATGCAGTTTGGTTAATCACATCTTTGTCAAGCATCGGAGCAGATCTCACTTGAAGGTAGAAGGCCTGCTCCAGTATTACTTATCAAATCAATTTACTTTACCTCACCTTAGGTAAAGTTGGTTGAAATGTGTTGTCTTCAACCAACTTGAATGCTCCCAAGGTGAGCCAAATCAAAAATTAGTGCATTTATTTTTAGCTGGGTTTTCCCAGAACACTGCATTCCCCATCCTGGGAGTCCAGCTCCATAAGGCATTATATTTGTTCAGCTAATGGGAGGTGTGTAGTGGCTGGACTCACAATCCCACCCCTACACCTCAAGGGCAAACCTCCTCAATGTGGGACAACTACCACTTTAACACTGCCAACTTAGAAACTTTGTTAGGAAAGTTTGCGCCTTGAATGAGACTGGGTTGTTAATGCACAGCTAAACTCAAAAAGACATAGGATTCAATATTTGCAATTGTTTCAATCTCCTCCTTTGACAGTCTCTTGGGATTGAGGATGAATTGGTAAATTGGTTTATATTTGTCACATGTACTGAGGTATAGTGGCAAAACTTTGTTCTGCATCCCATCCATACAGATCATTTCATTACAACAGTGCCTTGAGGTAGTTCAAGGGAAAGCAATAACAGAATGCAGAATAAAGTGTTACAGTTACAGAGAAAGTGTAGTACAGGCAGACAAATAAGGTGCAAGGTCATAATGAGGTATATTGTGAGGTTAAGAGTCCAACTGATCGTACTAGAGGTCAGTTCCATAGTCTTATAACAGTAGGATAATAGCTGTCCTTGAGCCTGATGGTACGTGCTTTCAGGCTTTTGCATCTTTTGCCTAATGGGAGGGGGGGGGGGGAGAAGAGAGAATCTCTAAGAGAATTGCTTTCACTACTGCTTTGCAGGTTTTATGATGACTATGTTCTGTGATGACACTGAAGTGGAAACAGCACTCTTTCCCAGAGGAGGCAGGAGGTGCAAGAAAGTAGGTGGTTTGTGAGGTAGTGCACTCCTAGCATTCATGCAGGGCTTCTGTGCATTCCCAATGTATGGACGAGGTACTCAGTGGCACCCTATCTGGCCCTTTTCTGCTTTGAATGGTTTCAGCTGTCACGGTCCAGGTATTTCCTAGTTAATAGGGATGATGCATTTTTTCAAGAAAACTTTGGACATCCATAACTCTCTTCCTCTGTCCACATAGTAATGTCTTCCTGTGACACCTCAGATGGGAGTGTCTCTTTCAGGAGTTTTGTGATAGGCATGCACACAATGTGACTCACCCCATAGAGCCAATTAAGTGTAACTAGGACCTTAATGCTGGGGTGTTGGCCTGAGCAGCACAGTGGCACAGCTAATATAGCCCAACTGCAATTGTCCCTATTGTAGGTGGGTTCTAGAATCTGGAAAGTGGTGGGGGCACAGAGGAAATGTAGGAGAAAAAAAACAGGTTACAGGGAAAAATAGTGATGCAGTGGGATTGCTCTGTGTACTGGCATAGACTTGATGGACCAATTCACCTCTATAATATAGAAAATGTGGGAGTGGACATTGATGTTGGTTCACTTATCGTTCCAGTGAATTTTGTGGCATTTTCCACCAGTGGCACTGGTGATGTTTTCAGTGCCTTGAGATCCCTAGGAGGGAAGGGATCACTGCTGCACATTGCACCATGAGTTTTATGCCAGGTCCGAAGTCTTGATCTTCAAATTTCCTTTTCCTCAATCAATGGAAAGCAGTGCTAGTGCACTGAAGGTGATGGCAAATGTCATCATTGATGGCTGCCTTCATCAAGAGGGGCCTCCCAAGACATGAGATGTGAACCTTTTTAAAAATCAGACAGCATTGTTAATTGTTGGAGGACCTTTGTCTTCCAGATGTTTCACGTAATGCCCAAACTCTCAGATTGTCTTCATCTACTTTGGCAGTTACAATCTTTTATAAATCTATATTATCACTGCCTACTCCTATTATTTAAGTGCCTTGTTACCAGTTATTAATAATAGATTCCAACATCTTTCTTACTGATGATGTAAGGCTAATGGGTCTACAGTTCCTGTTTCCTCTCTCCTTCCTTTCTTATATAATGGAGTTACATTTAACATCTTCCAATGTATGGGAGACATTCAACAACTTACAGAATTCCAGAAGATGACGACTGGAGCATCCATGTTATTTCCACAGCCACGCCCTTCAAAACCTTGGATTGTAGGTTATCAAGGTCCCAGGGATTTACTGCCTTTCAGTACCATTAATTTCTCCAATACTAACTTTTTTCCCCTAATCCTAACATTTTTAGGCCCCTCATTCACTCTAAAAGATGAAAAAAAACTGAAGAACTCAGTGGATCAAGTAGCATCTGGGAAGACAAAGGGATGGTCGCTGTTTCAGACATCAGATGTTTCTTGCATCAGGACCTAGAGCGTAGAGGGAAGATATAGAAGTGAGATGGAGGGGAGAGACAGAGGCTGGCAGGTGATAGGTGGAACCAGTGGGGGGGGGGGGGGGGGGGGGGAAAGAAGGGAAAGGTGTGGCAGAGGGAGGGAGATGATGGACAGATGAAACTAGGTGAGGGCATTTGACCAGATTGGAGGTGGTGCATGTGAACTTCCACCTCATCTGGAAGGGCTATTTGGGTCCATGGATGCTGGTGAAAGAACAAGTGTTGCACCTCCTATGGTTACAGGGTAAATTGCCAGGGGATGGAATGAGCAAACCAGGAAGTCACAGAGAAATTGGTACCTGCAGACAGCAAGGGGGAGGGGTGGGAAACAAGAGGGGAAGATATGACTGGTGGTGAGATCCTATTGGAGCTGGCAGAAATGGCAAAGGATGATATGCTGAATGTGGGGACTAGTGGAGTGAAAGGCAAGGACAAGGGAACTCTCTGTCCCATCGGGGAGTAGTGAGAACAGATATGCAGGAGATGGAGGAGATGCACGTGAGGGATCCATAAACAAAGGCAGAGGGGAAGCTAGGAAGGTTTTTTTTTATTGCAAACTATCAGTTGTATACCAGCATTCTAACGATTTCTGTTTATAGGATTCAAATTTCAGATTTGGATTGTGACAATTTCTATGGTCCAATTAGATTAATGGCTACCCAATTCAGTCCTATTTATCCATAATATAAGTTTCTAACTTAAGTTTCCAATTTAAGCCAAGTGGCAGCTCATTATGCACATACTTTAAGAAATTGTTCCAAGGAATTTTTCCATCTCCAATCTGCCATCACAGTTGATGAACAACATTTCCATTTCTTCAGGTACAGATTTCTGTTGTTCATTTTCTATAATACATCAAAAAATAACCAGACCATATACTAAATTTTTCATAAGTGCAAATAAATGGATAATTTTGAATTTGCAATGTCAGCATTTAATATTCAGCCAAGGTGGCAAATTAGGAATTAAGCCAAACCACTGGAATTTTTCATCCATTAACTTTTTTTTTGAAAAAGGTAGCAAATTGTGCAAAGTTCACTGTCCTCTGCACCTGATTTCCCAAAAGGCATTTCTGGCACAAGAGACTTGCAATTTAAGCATAAATGTATGGAATTCACCTTTAAGTAGAAACTTATTCTCAAGTGTAATATTTCTAGTCATTTGAAAGAGATTATTTTCTAATTGGCTAGTTTTCTAGAAACTAGTTTTCTAACTATGTGGCTGTCGATGTCAGCAGTAGCATGAGATTAATGGGCCAAGATACTTTCAGCTCAAGATGTGGGCTCTCAGGAATGTCAGCTTTCAAATACTAAAACTCTTATTTAGGGCACGATGGACTGCACTGTGTATATAGTGCACTTTAATAAATAACATTTACATCCAAACTGTTCACATTATACGACAAATTACAAACACATTAAAAGTCCATAAATATCTGCATCATATCAATTGTTAATCTCATTGTCAAACTGCAGATATTCTCAAAGGTCTTAGTATTATGCAATTTAAGGCCTTTAAGTAGCTTATTTTGGGGTGGCACGGTAGCGTAGTGGTTAGCGCAACGCTATTACAGCGCCAGCGATTGGGGTTTGATTCCCGTCACAGTCTGTAAGGAGGTTGTATGTTCTCCTGTGTCTGTGTGGGTTTCCTCCCACATTCCAAAGACATATGGGTAGGTTAATTTGGGTTTAAAATGGGCAGCACGGAATCGCTGGGCCAAAGGGCCTGTTACCGTGCTATAAATGAAAAAAGATTATTATTGTCTTTAGTCCATAGACCTCTTGCACTGATTACAAAACCATAGAAGTCCATGGTCTCCACCTCCATCAGTTCTTTAACTTGTTTTATGTGTTGATATTTCTGCTGCTTTTCTTTCCAAGCCTTCTTACTTGCTTGACTTTTGTCTTCATACCTGATGGTAACATCAACAACAGCAGCTTTGTCCTTAACAAAAATCAAATTAAGTTTCCACAGCAAACTATCCTCAGCTATTAAATGCGGTTCAACATGATGCCCAACCGTATTGATTCACCTTAATTTTCAAATTGTTTGCAATCTTATTGTGCCTTTTAATTCAGGCATTCCTAACACTCAAGTACTGTCTGCAAATGTGCGCCAGTGTGTCATTGGTGACCTTACACCTTCCGCAGGTTTTAAACAGCATCTGGTCTTCATGGACTACGTGCACATCTGGTAGGATATTGCCTGCATTTAAGCAGGAGGGCATTGATCACCTGATGGCCTTTCCAATGCTGATGAGGTGTAACCCAAGAGTTGGATATCCCATCATCCTTAAATGCTTTAATACCTGCACCTTGACTAGCAAGGCCAGCCCATTTATCAAACTCCTGTGCTCTCCAGTTAATGTATCCATTGAGGTTTCAATCTTCTACCATCTGCGTGTCTAACTTCACCTTCAAGCTCCTCATGAAGGTCTGCTGGAGGCACAGTTGATGGAATCAATCTTACATTGTTGCTTTGAGAATTCTCAATATTCTTGAATTTCTGTGTATTTCAGTCTTTCGATAGCCTTGATATTATTCTCCCCAGCCATAGCAAAAGGAAGATTTGATCACAAAATCGTCAGATAACTCAAGACATTGTCTTTTCCTTATAATTGCCGCAGGAATTTAAACTTCCAACTTTGGCAAGCTTAAACCATCTTGATTAGTGCATATAATATCCCATTGGTGGTATCCGGGCAGGCGGGGGGTGGTGGAAAGAAAGATTGAGTATTCCTTTCACCATCTTTTCAATAAGATGGTCCAATTCTGAGAAGCCTTAGTCAATATAAAGATGGAAATAAACTCGCAGCACCTTACGTCTCTTTAGGATTTCGATCTTCTGTATTGGTTTGAGCCTTGCTCTCACTAGTCTATCAAACTATCCTTGGAGCTTCATCTTCCATTCCTCCATGGAGATCCCACACCATGGATCAATTCACACTCCAAGTATTTTTCAATCTCTCCTGGTGGAATAAATAAATTTGATACTTTATTTACCAAAGACTCATTCCTTGTCAGTGTTGTATAGGTATGTCTTTCTTTGGCAGATGTGAAAACCCTTAGTTTTCGTTACGTTGACCTCCAGTCCAGTACCTTTACAAAAGGTCATTAAGATGCTAGTATTGTGAACCATTCCTTCATGGCAGCCACTTAGAATGGGTATATCAGCAGCAAAGGCCAGCGCAGTGCATCTGATTACTCCTTCCTCTGATTCAAACTGGACTCCATTTCCTCTGCTCTCCAGTGTACAGATAAGTGGGTCCATGGCTATATTAGAAAGAATGGGGGAAAGGGGATCACCTTGTTTCACACCTCTTTCGATGTTGATAGGTTCAGTTTTTTCTCTACCAACCTCTACAGTAGTAGATTATTGTATAGATCTATTATGAGGTCAATAAAATTCTTAGGCAACCCCATTCTCTACAAGGCCTTCATAATCAATTTATGGCCTACTGAGTCAAAAACCTTGTCCAGGTCTACAAACAGAACTGCCAGGTCTTTTTGGCATCTCTTGGACCCTTTAATGATATTCTTCAAGATGGTAATATTTTCATTGCACTCGGGTGTATTAAGCAGGAATCCCTTCTGTCTGGGGTTAATCTTAACGGATTCACCGAGGCATTTAGCCATGATCTTAGTGAACAGTCTCAGGAGCATGGGACCAATAGTAATTGGTCTCCAGTTATCCAAGTTCTTCAACTGCTCTCGGTCATCCCTTTTTGGAATTAGCACTGTATGGCTATTTTTTTTTTCAACCGTTCGGGAATGGTACCAGATCTGAGCCAAAGAGAGAAGAGCCGTGGCAATAAGGTGTTGTTAGCCTCCATCAACCTCTCCAGTCGCTCTTCTTAATACTGTCTGGTCCTCATGCACTCTCCTCCTCAATACCAATCAAAGCTTCTTTAATCTCTTCTAATTCAATCTTCAAGGAGTTCTTCAGTTTCTACATTTCCAGCATAACCCTCAAGTTTACAAAGGTCCACTCTGTTGTTCTCCAGGAAGCATTCATATAGACTTCCCCTTTATCAAGAATATAGTCTTGCTGTGCAGGCTCTCCCATCAATTGTCTGGCCAATATTTTCCAACTATTATTTGTGTTGACATATATTCGGCCTTTTCTCAAGCAGTCCTCTTTCTATTGTCGATGTTAAGGGCGGGGCTTACACGGCGACTTTTTGGCTGTTTATATTTGTCATGCTTTCTCCCCTATCTTTTCCGTACCGTTTCACCAATTGTTGAGAGATATTTTCCAACAACTCAACACCAGAGGCAAAGTTGTTTTTATTCTTTGTCTCTTATCAGGTTTTCTGCTTGCTCCAGGTCTTCATTGATATTACGGTCAGCCGGGTTTCCTTCCATGAGAGTACTCCTCTTCGGTTTTATTCGCATTGGTGAATCAGTAATTTGATCTTCCTCAGTTGGATTTAAGTTTGTACCTACTAGATCAGTGCTTCCTCCCTGCACCTGACTGGTGGCCAAATTTTTCTGTAGCGCTCTTTGCTTATCAGAAGTTTATTTGTTTTCAGTGTCTTAGTAATTTCAACGTTAATATTTATCATCCCTTCAAATCTTTTTTCCAGTTCCAGCAAGAGCACCACTTCATCTGTCCATATTTCCTTCCTCCCTGATTTCTTCTTAGTTAGGATCTCTTTAGATCTTTTAATATTCTTAAGCGCAGCATGGCGATGTCTCCCGTGCTGGCTTAGTCCGCTTTTGGTCTTAAAGGACTCTTCACAGATCTCACACAAACAATCACTGGACTTCTCTTGCCCCTTGGGCCCTTTGCATTTAGCATGTTGACACACTATTGGGTGGAACTCACCAGTCTTTCCACATTTTGTACAAGTAGCTTTTACCACCCAGATTTGGTGTCTCTTTTTCATGTGTGCACAAAAGGCACCAATGGTGGTATAAATATCTTGGCAGGATTTATAGCAGATTCTGTCTTGAACTTAACTATCACACAAGCAGGTCTCATGCTCTTCTTTCTCCTGCATGCCGCCCTAGCCTGGAGTCTTCAGAGCAGCTACGGTAAAACTAAGCATCAGATCCTTCTCACCGGTCTGAGTGGAGGAGAACGTTTTCTCCAATGCAGACCATGTGCAGGCACCGTAGCAATTGCAACTCATGCATTTGGCAGAGAACGTCATTGCAAACGTTTCAACAGGGCAGTTGCTTGTCCGGTTATCTGCCCTACCAGGTTTGTGAACAATCCATATGCTCTACATTTTCTTATTGAGAAAGGTTCATTTTCAGTGAGCGGGAACTGGGACTTGGAATGAGGCAGGATTTTTCAAAAGAGGCGAGTCTCTGTGTTTAGTGTTCATTTTCAGTGAGCAGGACCCTTAAAGAGGCACACTTGCATATTGTTAGTAATAATTGGTTAACTAGCTAATCAGCAGCAGCTAATAAAAAGAAGCTAGTGTTAAGCAGAGCAGCTATTGGGGGAGGGGGGAGGTTTTGGCTGAAGAAGCTAAGTGACCTAGGTTGGGGAGTGTGAGCAGCTCTTTAAAAAAAAAGTGGTACAGGTAAGAACAGGCAAGGTCTTTATTTTGTTGTCTGTAAATCCTTAGTCCTTGATTCAGTGTAGGCAGGATGGTAGTTAGGGCAGTGGAATGCTCCTCTTGTAAGATGTGGGATGTCAGGGAACCTCAGTCTCCCTGATGACTACCTCTGCAGGAAGTGCACCTAGCTGCAGCTCCTGACTGACCAGATTACAGAAATGGAGCTGGAGTTGGATGTACTCAGGACCATCCAGGAAGTGGAAAACCTCATAGATGAGACTTTTACCGAGGTGGTCACACCCAGGGCACAGGCTTCATATAAATGGATGACCACCAGGAGAAATAAGCAGTCAGTGCAGTGTTTCCCTGGGGCCATACTCCTCAGCAACAAGTATACCCCCTTGTACACTGCTTGGGGAAATGACCTATCAGGGTACAACAGCAGCAGCTAGGTCAGTGGCACTGTGGCCAGCTCTGCGGTTCAGCAGGGAAGGGTGAAGTCAGGCAGAGCAATAGTGATAGGACACTTGATAGGGGGACAGACAGGAGATTCTGTGGCCACGAAAAAGGCACCAGGATGGTATGTTGCCTCCCAGGTGCTAGGGTCAAGGATGTCTGAGTGACTGCAGAATATTCTCAAACGGGAGGGTGGGCAACCAGAAGTCATGATGCATGTTGGCACCAATGACATAGGTAGAAAAAGGGGAAGAGGTCCTGCGAAGTGAGTATTGGGAGTTAGGAAAGTGGCTGAAGAGCAGGACCTCCAAGGTAGCAATCTCTCGATTACTCCCAGTGCCACGTGCTAGTCAGGGCAGGAATAGGATGCTAGAACAGATGAATGAGTGACTGAGGTACTGGTGCAGGGGGCAGGGTTTCAAGTTCTTGGATCATTGAAACCTCTTCTGGAGCAGGGGTGACCTGTACATGGAGGACGGGTTGTACCTTAACTGAAAGGGAACCAATATTCTAGCTGAGAGGTTTGCTAGTGCTACTCAGGAGGGTTTACACTAGTTTTGGAGTGGGATGAGAACCAGAGCACTAGGTCAGAAAATGGAGGGATTGAGAGGAAGGTAGATGTCAGGGACAATAAAAACAGGCAGGAGCAAAGTAATAGGCATGATAGGACGGACAGTTTGAAATGTCTATTTGAATGCTAGGAGTATTATGGGTAAGGGTGATGAACTTAAGAGCATGGATCAGTACATGGAAATGTTGGGGCTATAACAGAGACTTCAGAGACTTGGTTGAGAGAGGGACAGGAATGGCACAATGTTCCAGGGTTTTGATGTTTTAGAAAAGATAGACGGAGGTTAAAAAAGGAAGGGGGGGGGGGGGTGGGGAGTTGCACCACTAGTCAGGTACAATATCACAGCTGCAATCAGAGGGGGCATAATGGAGGGCTCATCCACTGACTATGTGGGAAGAACTCAACAATAAGGAAAGGTGCAATCACTCTGATGGGATTAGACTACAACCCCCCACCTCACCCCCATAGCTGCTGGGACACTGAGGAACAGATATGCAGGCAGATTAAAGGAAAGGTGCAAAACTAATAGGGTTGTTGTCATGGGGGACTTCAACTTCCCTAATATAGACTGGGACCTCAGAGTAAGAGGTTCAGACGGGGCAGAATTTGTTAGGTGCATCCAGGAGGGTTTCTTAAATCAATATGTTGATAGTCCAATGAGAGGAAGGGCCATACTGGACCTGGCACTGGGTAACAAACCTGGCCAGCTGATGGACCTTTCAGTGGGAGAACAGTTAGGGAACAGTGACCACGACTCCTTAAGTTTTAAGCTAGCTTTAGATAAGGATAAGTATGGACCTTGCAGGAGAATGTTAAATTGGAGCAGGGCAAATTACAGGAGCATTAGGCAGGAACTAGGGAGAATTAATTGGGAACAGCTGTTTTTGGGCAAGTCCACATCTGACATTTGAAGGGTGTTTAAAGATCAGACGCACAGAGTACAGGACAGGTATGTTCCAGTAAGAAGGAAGGACAAGTATGGCAGGGTAAAAGAACCTTGGATGTTGAGAGAGGTGGTGAATTTAGTCAAGAAAAAAAATAAAAGGAAAAGTATGTAAAACTTAGGAATCTAGGATCAAACAGGGCACATGAGGATTATAAAGAAGCCAGAAAGGAACTCAAGAAGGGAATTAGGAAAGCCAGGAGGGGCCATGAAAAGTCCTTGGCAAGTAAGATTAAAGAGAATCCCAAGGCATTCTATACATAGGTCAAGAGGATAAATAGGGAGAGGGTAGGACCACTCAAGGATAAAGGAGGGAACATGTGCTTGGAAGCAAGGAGGCGGGTGAGGTACTTAATGAGTACTTTGCATCAGCATTTACCAAGGAGAAGGAGATGGAGGATAGGGAGATCAGTGTGGAGCATGCTAATATGCTAGGGCATTTCGAGATAAAGGAGGAGGTAGTGTCAGGTTTCTTAAAGAAAATTAAGGTGGATAAGTCCCCAGGGCCTGATGGGATATACCCCATGTTATTGAGAGGCAAGAGATGAGATTGCTGGGGCCTTGACTAACATCTTTGTGTCCTCTCTAGCCACAGGCGAGGTACCATAGGACTGGCGAGTAACTAATGTTGTTCCATTATTCAAGAAGGGAAACAGGGATAATCCTCGTAACTATAGACCAGTGAGTCTCATCAGTGGTAGGAAAGTTACCGGAGAGGGGACTTAGGGATAGGATTTATGAGCATTTGGAAAACCATAGCCTAATTAGGGACAGTCAGCATCACTTTGTGCAGGGCAAGTCGTGCCTTACTAACTTGATTGAGTTTTTTTGATGAGGGTGATTGAAGAAGGTAGAGCTGTGAATGTTGTCTACATAGATTTTAGTAAGGTGTTTGACAAGGTCCCTCATGGGAGGCTCATCCAGAAGATTAAGATGCATGGGATCCAAGGTGAATTGGCCATTTGGTTTCAGAACTGGCTTACCCGTAGGAGGCAGAGGGTGGTGGTCAATTGGACTTATTCTGGCTGGAGGTCTGTGATAGTGGCATTCCTCAGGGATCCGTACTGGGACCTCTGCTGTTTGAGATGTATATAAATGACCTGGATGAAAATGTACATGGGTGGGTTAGTAAATTTGCAGGTAAGATTGTTGGTATTGTGGATAGCGTAGAAGACTGGCAAAGATTACAGCAGGATGTACAGTAGATCAGTTACAGATATGGGTGGAGAAGTGGCAGATGGGAGTTCAAACCAGCCAGATGTGAAATGTTGCGCCTTGGGAGATCAAATGTAAGGAGACAGTACACTGTTAATGGCAAGACCCTTAACAGGGTTGATGAGCAGAGGGATCTTGGGGTCCAAGTTCACAACTCCCTGAAAGTGGTTATACAGGTTGATAGAATGGTAAAGAAGGCCTATGGCATGCTTGCCTTCATTAGTCGACATGTTGAGCTCAAGAGTCAGGAAGTTATGCTGCAGCTTTATAAAACTTTAGGCCACATCTGGAGCATTGCATTCAGTTCTGGTTACCCCATTATAGGAAAGATGGAGAGGCTTTGGAGAGGGTACAGAAGAGGTTTATCAAGATTCTGCCTGGATTAGAGGGCATGTGCTATGAGGATAGGTTGGACAAACTTGGGTTGTTTTCTCTGGAGCGGTGGAGACTGAGGGGAGATCTGATATTGGTTCATAAGACTATGGGAGGCATAAATAGAGTAGACAGCCAGTATTATTTCCCCAGGGTTGAAATGGCTAATACCAGAGGGCATATATTTAAAGTGAGAGGGGGAAAGTTTGAAAGGTAATGTGCAGGGCAAGTTTTTTTTTAAAAAAAGTGGTGGGTGCCTGGAATGCGCTGCCTAGGGTGGTGGTGGTGGAGGCAAATACAATAGGGGCATTCAAGAAGCTCTTAGATAGGCACATGAATGTGAGGGAAATGGTAGGATATGGACATTGTGTAGGCAGAACGTATTAGTCTAGTTGGGCATTTTATTACTAATGTAATTGGTTTGGCACAACATTGTGGGTTAAAAGGGCCTGTTTCTGTGCTGTACTGTTTTATGTTCTATGTAATTATTTTTGGCTCTGCTTTACGATACTAATTCCCGTTTAAGGATTTGATAGAGAGAAAACTCAAACTTCACTCCTAATATAGTGCATAACACTGGAAAAAATGATTTGGATTTACCTACAAGAACAACAAATCAAAAACTTGCATTTGTATTATGCCCTTAACATTAAAAATATCCCAAGGGGTTCAGAGGAAAGTGGATGACAAGTAAAATAGAGCAATACTAGAAGTGAACAAAGATTCATACAAAGGGAAGTGTTGAGCTTCAGTAGAGTGTTCCATGTTGAAGGTATGATAGCCACAAAAGGAAAAATCCATGAACAAATGCAGCTGTCTGGAGAGTTTTAGGGCTCAGGAGATTATAGAAATAGGGAGGGTAAAATGATGGAGTGATAATTCTATATTACAAAGGAGAGAGGCTATTTGGCCCATAGAGTTATCTTGGCTCTTACCAATTTCTCCCCCACACAAACACTCAATTGCTCTGCAACCTATTCTCCCAACATTCCCATCAACTGCCTGACCTCTCCATATTCTAACACTTAGAATCATCTTTCAATAAGATTACCATTCATTCAACTGAACCTTAATGAATATGGTTCCAACCTACTCAATGGTTCCACATAAGAGAATCACCTCATCCCAGTGATCTTTCTCTCTACTGCCTTCCATACAAGTACACCCCTCCCAAAATAATGCGACCAAAACCATATGCAGTGCTCCAGGTACATCGTCAACACCTTACACAGTTGTAGCTGGACTTACCAACCTTGGTACTCAAATATTTTTTTACCATAATTCTGACAAAATACTACAATACACCTGGTCCCTTCATTAATAAGGATAGTAAACAGATGCAGTATCGTTCCGATCCCCCTGGCATCCCACTAATTACAGCTTGCCAATCTTAAAATGGCCCAATTATCTCAATTTCCAGTTTGGTTAGTTAGCCAATCCTCCAATGCATGCAAATCTTAAAAGGAATTGGAAAGGCAGAATAAATATTTTCTTCCCATCTCATGGGAGAGTAGTTTTAGATTTCATTAATAGGAATGCAGCCTACTTTCCCAGGCTACAGTTCAGCTCCATTGGTAGTTGCTTTGTGTATTGTTCCAAAACTTCATATTAAGTCCATGAGGAATGCAGTATGTAAACTAGCCTCATGCTCTAGCCCAGTAATGAACCAAAATATACAACCTTTGATGATATTATGATGGCTGCCGTTTCAGGAAAACACTAAAAGGCAAATAAAAGAACACTTAAAATCATTGACATCCATCCTGTCTCTGGCATCTCTTGAAAACCTATTTTTTCAGCTTTGTCTACAAGTTCTGCAAATTTATCCTTTACAAATTCTTATCCAATTACCCTTTGAAAGTTACCATTGAATCTCCTTCCATGACACTTTCAAGCTGTGTATTCCAGTTTCCAACTTTGTACAGTGTGTAGATTTCTGGTGCATTGGTTACCAGTTTTTCTCAAACACCATTAAGACTACGACCAGGTCACTACTCTCAGTTATTAGTGAGATTTTGTTGCTGTAAAATGGTTGCATCAATACAGATGTAGCAGATGTTAAACTTCAAACACTGGATACACAAAATATTTTCAGTTATATCAATGTGATAGGTTTAAATAAATGCAAGTGTTTTCAATATGAAAACAATAAGGTCTATCAGAAACCAAATTGTTAACATACCAACAGAAAGCTGGCACATATTAGGCAGAAGACAAGATCTGCAACCCAACATTAAAGACAAAGTTAACCAACAATAAAAACTCAAACTGATGATGAATGATATTATTCAAAAACTCAGAGCCACAGCTCTTTAATTCAGTACTATAATTCCAAGCAAACTCATCAGCAAACTCCTGGACCTGGGACTCAACACCTCCCTTTGTGACTGGATCCTTAACTTCCTGACCAACAGACCACAATCAGCAAGGATAGGCAGCAACACCTCTGCCATGATTATTCTCAACACTGGTGCCCCACAAGACTGTGTCCTCAGCCCCCTACTTTACTCCCTATACACTCATGACTGCATGCCCAGATTCTGCTCTAACTCCATCTACAAGTTTGCAGATGATACCACCATAGTGGGCTGTATCTCAAATAATGACAAATCAGAGTACAGGAAGGAGATAGAGAGCTTAGTGACATGGTGTCATGACGACAACCTTACCTGCAATGACAGCAAAACAAAGGAACTGGTCATTGACTTCAGGAAGAGGGCCGATGCACATGCACCTGTCTACATCAATGGTGCTGAGGTCGAGAGGGTTGAGAGCTTCAAGTTTCTAGGAGTGAACACCACCAATAGCCTGTCCTGGTCCAACCATGTAGGCACCATGACCAAGAAAGCTCACTTGTGCCTCTACTTCCTCAGGAGGCTAAAGAAACTTGGCATGTCTCTGACAACCCTCACCAATTTTTTTTAAAAAATCAATGCATCATAGAAAGCATTGTACCTGGATGCATCATGGCTTGGTATTGCAACTGCTCTGCCCGTGGACGCAAGAAACTGCAGAGAGTTGAGGACACAGCCCAGTACCTCATGGAAACCAGCCTCCCCTCCATGGACTGTCGACACCTCGCTGCCTCGGTAAAGCAGCCAGCATAATCAAAGACACACCCACTCCAGACATTCTCTCTTCTCCCCCTCCCATTGGGCAGAAGATACAAAAGCCTGAAAGCACGTACCACCAGGTTCAAGGACAGCTTCTACGTTGCTGTTACAAGACTATTGAATGGTTCCCTAGTACACTAAGATGGACTCTTGACTTCACAATCTACCTCGTTATGACCTTGCACCTTATTGTCTACCTGCACTGCACTTTCTCTGTAGCTATTACACTTTATTCTGCATTCTGTTATTGTTTTACCCTGTACTACCTCAATGTGCTATGTAATGAATTGATCTGTATGAACGATAAGACAAGTTTTTCTATGGTACTTCGGTACATGTGACAACAATAAACTAATTTCAATACACCTCAAAAGGAATTTAATGTTAAAGAAATAAATACCAAAGAATTGTAATGCATGAACTGATGCATATAGCTCAAAATTACATCCAGGGTCTTACCTCTGTGGTTGGACCCTCATTTCCATATGTTAACAAAGCTTTCATCTCCATCAGGTCAGAGCCCATGTGAAAAGTAAAATGTTGGGAGAGCAAGAGTGGAACAGGATTGCACTCTAAAATTGCTACCATATTGTTTCACAGGGCAAGCTAAGTAAAAGAACAGTGCTAAATTATTTGTTATAACAGGAATTTCAGATCAACACAGAATTACTTTGTTAATAACAGTTCATGCAATGTGATCATACTTGTTTGAATCTTTTACATCAACTTAGTATGTCATCTATAACACTGTTGTATCAATAAGACAAGCCTGCCTGAATATGACTGCATGAAACTTGATTTCCACCCACCCCCATGTTTGACGTATTAGCAGACAGCAAAACATGGGAACAATTAAATTGTCAAAGTCATTATTTTCTGTTTATACACTTCTGCAGATCAATTTTACGAAGGATATGCAACCGTGCTTTTTTGGCTAATACACCAAATATTTATCACGGCATGTATACTGTAAAATAAAATAAACTTTTCAATAAAGTCATTAAACTTCAATTAGAAAAGAGACCATAAATGTTTCCTTCAGCATTGATCCCCTTTTATGAGAATAGAATGCATTCAGTTCATGGGGCCATTGAAGGGCAGAAACACGAAATTAGATAAAATTTACAAAATAATACAAAAAACTTCCCAAAAGCCTCCAAATTCATTCAGCAAGTCAGAGACAAAAAGTACTAGGTTTGATGTCTAATCTGTGTAATAATCTAATCTCAACCAAAATAGCAATAGAACTTTCACAAATGCATCGAGCACCTCTTGGTTCCGATAGGAAAATAAAGTCAAAAAATCACTCAATGCTGATTACTCCACAAATGTACATTTACTCATCATGATATTGATTTTATGCAAACACAAATTTGGGAGGCAGTAATGAGGAGCACCTGCAGTTATTGAGAGTGCAGCAGTGTTTCTCAAGAGATCTTTTGAGAAAGAAGTGAAAGGTACAAAGTTATCAGATGGCGTGCATTGAAATTGTCTAGCAGACCTCATCCACGATTATAAATACAACAACTCAGGCACTTGGCCACTGACCTGCTTAACCAAATCCTTGCCTCTACTTTTGGTACCATGGTCCCTAGTAAAACTCCATCCACCAACCTTCAAATTTCCCTGTACCATCATTGTTTGTGTTCTGAAGTCCTAGAAACACACAGAATTTAATGGGATAAGATGCAGAATTCATCTAGCTGTTCATTGTCTGTCTAGAAAGCAAACACTATAGTTGTTTTCATCAGCTGCAATTGCTATGTATCCAGGATTATCCTAGAAAAAACCCTCAACTTTCTCTGCTGTAAACTATTTTCTTAAACCCCTCACCATCTTGACATTAACCTTCAAAACAACCCCCCCCTCACTAAAACAAGATCCATCCAGCCTGCTGATTCTTATCTTTCCCACAAAGCCAAACTTGTGATGTTCACCACATGCTTGGCCCTTAGAGGAATGTTGACCTTTCAATTCTCTCCTGGCTCCCTGGATACCCTCTGCAAACTCCTCTTGAACCAAGATCTACTTCCAGCTCCATCAACTGTAATCCCACAAAACTGCTGATTATACAACCTCCCTTCCTGCCTATATATCAGCTAATACTGTTAAAAGGTTTTCTCCACTCAGGTATTGTTTTGCTATCTTTCAAGTCTCCTGTCGATGTTCTCCTCAAGAAATAACCTTGAGCCCTCCATCCTTGTAAGCTCCATCACCATACTCCTTCCTTCTACAAAATTCCCAATTATGCAATCCTCCCAAATTTATCTGCATCTTTTCCAGAACTCTTTTCTATCATTGTATCAGAAATAGCTCCAGCAATATCAATAATGATACCCTACACATTTGTGACAAAAGTGAACAACCTAGCCCATCTACAGGCTTTGACATGACTAACCACATCCTCCTCCTCCAAAGCCTCTTCATTATCATCCAACTGGGTGAGACTGCACTCTCCTGGTTCAAATTTTAATGCTGGCATCTCCTGTTTCACATCTAGACACTTCTCTGGAAGATCATTTGAAAAAAAAAGTGTCAGTCTTGACACATGATGACACCAAAGCTTACTATCTTTTTCATTGCTCCATTGCCTATACATTGTCCCAGCATCGGGTCTGGGCATGTAGAAACTTCATCCATCTGGTTTCATGAGCATCCTCAATTTTAACTGCTCCATCACTGACAGCTGTGCCTTCAGCTACCAACGCCCCAGATGTCTGGAATTCCCTCTGTAAATCTTGAGCCTTCTGCCTTTTTCTTTGAGATGCTCCTGAAATTTAACCTTTGACCAAACCTTTGGTCACTTGCCTTGAGATCTAAATGCATATCAGTGCTAACTTTTTGTTTTAAAGGCATAATGTTCCCACAAAGCACGGAGACGTAATTGGAAGTTGTTCTGTTTATCATTCCACATGAGGCAGCTGTCAAGGGCTGGCAAAACAAGCCATTGCAATCTATACATTGAAGGTTTCATTTACATCTGCTGGCAAATTAGAACTGTACTTTCAACCAAGGTACCGTTGCTCATCACAGCACTGTAGATGTTAAAAAAAAATTTCACAAACCTATTACTTTTGCTCTATTGCGCATTAAGTTTTGTCAAAAAAAATCATTCAGACCACAATGAAAACTTTGAATGCTTGCCCTGCATTCCCACTCTGAAGAAAGCCACAAATATTGGCTGTAACATCTGAAATTCTCAAAAACTAAGATCTTAAAAACATATTATGCAACTGATAATTTTAACAAACAAACTTCACCACATGACGCATTTTCATATACTCATATAATGGGCTATGGTCAGATATTTCCAAGGTTTCAACAGTCTTGCCAGTGGAACATCTTGACACAAAACAGAATGAGCAGATCTGAACTGGGATATGACCTCAAATGATGAATCTTTGACTTCTTTCTTTAAACTGCTTAGTTCTGATAATTTATAAGAAAAGGAGTACAGAGTTCCCAGGTTCAGGGCTGGGATCTTTCTAGTTTACCCACTCAAATGCTCCACCACAAGCATACAATGAAGCACAATAGAATGAGACAAAACATACTGCTGTACAAATAATAGCAAAGGGGTGTACAATAAATGTAAAGTACATAATTAGACTATCACTTTGCATCGTATGGAAGATGTAACCTCAGTGATAGCAATCTCCTTAGGAGGTTGAAGAGGAAACTGCCAACATATTTTTGCCCCTCATTAGCTGCGAGTTTCTTCTTTCTTCCCCCACCTCTTCCCCCCCCCCCCCCCCATACACACAGAGTCATGGTACTGTGAAATGTGTGGGAGCATGCTTGATGAACCAGCTGGAAGAGTCAAACAAAGGGGACATAATTTTAAAATAAGGAGCTGGTCATTTAAAACAGAGGTGCATAGAAATTTCTTCTCTCAGAGGGCAGTGACTCTCTGGAATTCTCTATCCAAGGGTGGTGGAGGCCAGATCATTACATATATTTAAAAGTGGCAAAATAGTGTTAGAATTTTCAAAATGTTTGACTATAGCTCATTTCTGAGCATATGAAGAATGTGTCAAGTGGTGAAGTTTTTTTAAAAATGATCTGTTTTGTTTTGAAATCTTAGTTTTTGAGAGTTTCAGAAGTTATAGCCAATATTCAAATAGGCAACTATTTGAAAGATCAAGGAATTGAGGAATATGGGGAACTGGCACAGAAGAGGAATTGAGCCTAGTGTAGATCAACCACATTCAAATTGAATGGTGGGGCAGGTTTGAAAGGGTTGCTTTTATTTTGTGTCTTTTCCTGCATTTCAACTACATCTGTTTGAACAGTCATCAAGACTAAAACATCATGGAAGGTGTGATATTAACAATCTTGTTGAAACTAGCCTCAGAACCAATAATCCACATAGTTCAATAACAGATTCCCGGTGAAAAGTATTTAAAAATATTAAAAAAAAACAAAAATGTATGTACACCATTACTAAGGAGAAGTGCTGGTTCAAAGGCAATAAACACATGTAGAAACTGGTTTTTAAAGAATTAAGGTTGGTATTCATCATTGCACAATGTCTGTACTCAAAATCCTCTTGCTATGCAATGCCAGCAAGTAAGGAAACTCTAAAGTTAAACATTCCAGCAAGCTTATTTCTTTTGCTACAGAAATCAGCATCTACATATCATTGCATTTCCATGGGATTCAAGAAAACAGAAGAAAAATAGCTTTTTGATGAAAAGGATCTCAGATTTTGACAAAAAATATTATGACAAAAAATATTATGACAGAATGCATTAAATGATTATCTTCATTCCATTTTTAGGTTTCTTCAGACATATGCCCAACACCAAAGACCATGTTGCAAACAAACCTTCATTGTTAATAACTGCAGTCGGAGTATATTGGGGTGAAATAGTGGCACTGCTTTAGGGGTGCTGTTTCGCAGTTCCAGTGACACAGGTTCAATTTTTTTACCACTGAATCTGTCCATGTAGAGTTTGTATGTTCTCCCGTGACCATGTGGGTTTTTCTGGGTGCTCCGATTTCTTCCAATATCCCAAATCTGGCCACTGTAAATTGTCGCTAGTGTGCAGGTGAGTGGTAGAATTTAGTTTATGGGAATGTGGGAAGAATAAAATGGTATTAGTGTAAATGGATACTCAATGGTCAACACAGAGTTGGTGGGCTGAAAGGCCTACTTAAGTGCTTTATGACTAAAGCCCAAAATTAACAGAAAGCAATAAGCTGTCCATTGATGCCCTGTGTGCTACAACAGGTTAAGTTTTCAATATTCAGAACCATTTAAAAAAAATTAAAACATGCAATTACAATAGTGTTTAAAACTGAAACAAACTATAATGATTTTAAGGTATGCCAATTGAAACTTACCACATTTCTAGCCGCTGCTTCTCTGTACCAAAGCAAATTACTTGGGCAGATTCCCAAGTTCAAGTACAGAGCAATCTCTGAAACTTCCATGCATAGTCCAACCACAGTACACACAGTGAAATGCTGGGGAACAGTCATCAAGTTCTGAACTATCATTTTCACAAATGCAAGTGTGAAGGGTCCAAACTTATTAGCACTTACATGGAGAAATGTGGGCAGTTCCAATAATTGGACACCCCCAAGAGTTGTACCAACAGATATTAAGTTTGAAAATCATAGCTATATTGTTGTGACTAACAAAGAACTGCAGATGCTGGAATCTAGATGAAAAACACTATGATGCTGGACGAACTCAGCAGGCCAGGCAGCATCCGTGGAGAAAAGCAGGCAGTCAACATGTCGGGTCAGAACCCTCCTTCAGGACCTGACCCAAAATGTTGACTGCCTGTTCTGAAGAAGGCTCCTGACTAGAAACGTTGACTGCCTGCTTTTCTCCTCAGATGCTGCCTGGCCTGCTGAGTTCCTCCAGCATCATATTGTTGTGACTAATTCTACCCTCTGTAAACAGCTCTTTTGTAGGGGCAAGCAAGCAAGGCACTTGGCCTTGCTTAGTGAAACTATATTAAACCAGCAACAACATAACTTGTATGCTATACTTCATCAAAACCCCATATAGACTCCAATCTCAAGCTCCATGTGTTCAGTAGAACCAAAGAAATGGGTGGCAAGGAAATCTCAAGCATGTACTTGCCATAGTTAAATAAAACTATCGGTAATCTATAGAATGTAACACATAGGTAGTCCAGCACCATGGATTTGCCCCTTTACAGGTCTTTCAGCCTATTCAAAACACATTTGGCAGATAATTCCTTTTCATTTGGTTTTAACTTAAAAGCTTTTGTGAAAGAAGTCAGACAATAGGACAGCGTTAAGTGTTTTTTTCTTAAGCGTGTTTGCAACAAAATAAATTTTTTGTGTATTCACTGTGACTGGGCAATCCAAAATCATATGTACTACACAGTGATTAGCATGCCCAGAATTAATACTGAAAACCTAGTTTCCTGGAAGTTATAATGGATACCCCAGTGACAGGCACATTTAACCATGCTCAGCAAAATCCTTTAACTCTTGCAGCACAATTATGTTTTTCTTTATTTTCTCGAGCCTTGCTTGATTTCACCGTGATTCCTCCAGAAAATTTGAGTTACTTTCCCAAGTGAACTATTATTTTAATTGTATTCTGATTTTTAATTAGTTGTCACTTCTAAACTTAAGCATTTGACTGTCTTAACAGGATAGCTGTGTCAGCTCCTATTCTGCTTGAAAGTTGAAGGTGTCACAATTAGGCCAAATTCCCTGGATCACATCTACTAAGAAATCATGTGAAATTTGATGCAATTTTCTTGCACCATCTGCTAAACAAGCTATGAAGCTTATTAGTCTGTGCCGGAATGAAAAAAAGTCAATTCTGAAGCAATGCATAATTGTGTCACAACAGTGGAAGTTATTCAATTGGTTAATTCTTTCAGAAAATAAACACTAAGTGTTTGTGTTACTGTTTAGAGGACTGGGTTTGTAAAAATCAGAAATAACATTTTCCAAGTTATTACTCTTCAGGTTGGTAAACTTTAGCTTAAATTTAATTTCAAATTGAACAGGCACCAAGCAGTAAGGAGGTGACACAATAAATGACTGAGACCAGGTTTTTATTAAAGTTGTTGTGGTTCAAAGGCAAGGAGAGGCAGCAATCTGAAGGGGTCAAGAGAAGGTGTTAAGAATATTAATAGTACAGAAAGCAAACAATGAAAATGGGCAGTAAATCAAAAGGGAAAAGGACTAGGTTACTAGCATAAAAAAGGCCATTTGGCCCAATCATGTCAAGCTAGTGTTTATGCTACAAATCGAGCCATCTATCCCTTCTCATCTAATAAAGTCAGAGCAATACAGTATGGATACAGGACCTTCGGCCCAACCAGTCCATGCCAACTATGATGCCCACCCATCTAGTCCCAATTTCCTGCATTTGGCCCATATCCCTTCAAGCCCCACCCCTACATGTACCTATCCAAGTGCTTTTTAAATGATACTATTGCACCTGCCTCAACCACTTCCCCGGCAGCTCATTCCATATACTCACCACTCTCTGCGTGAAAAGGTTGCCCCTTAAGTCCCTTTTGAACCTTTTCCCTCTCACCCAAATCTATGCCACCTAGTTTTGATCTCCCCTACCCTGGGGAAAAGGCTGCAACCATCCACCTTATCTGCGCCTCTCATGATTTTATAAACCTCTACAAGGTTACACCTCATTCTCCTACTCTCCAAGGAATAAAGACCTAGCCTGGTCAACCTCTGCCAAAAACTTAGGCCCTCTAATCCTGGCATCAAACTCAAATCTTTTCTGCACTCTTTCTAGTTTAATCACATCTTTCCTATAACAGGGTGACCAAAACTGTACACAGTACTCCAAGTGCAGCCTCACCAATGACTTATACTACTGCAACATAATGTCCCAACTCCTATAATCAGCACCCTGACTAAAGGCCAGCGTGCTAAATGCCTTTTTCACCACCTTGTCTACCTGTGACGCCATTTTCAACTATGCACTTGTACTCCTAGGTCCCTCTGTTCTATTACACTCCCTAGTGCCCTACCATTCATAGTGCAAGTCCTACACTGGTTTGACTTTCCAAAATGCATCACCTCACACTTATCTGTATTGAAATCCATTTGCCACTCCTTGGCCCACTTCCCTAACTGTTCAAGATCCCCCTGTAATCTATGATAACCTTCTTCACTATCAACAACACCTAGTAAAGGAAGGAGATAGCGAGCTTAGTGGAATGGTGTCATGACAACAACCTTTCCCTCAGTGTCAACAAAACAAAAGAGCTGATCATTGACTTCAGGAAAGGGGGCGGTGTACATGCACCTGTCTACATCAACGGTGCTGAGGTCGAGAGGATTGAGCTTCAAGTTCCTGGGTGTGAATATCACCAACAGCCTGTCCTGGTCAAATCACATAGATGCCACAGCCAAGAAAGCTCACCAGTGCCTCCACTTCCTCAGGAGGCTAAAGAAATTTGGTTTGTCCCCTTTGACTCTCACCAACTTTTACCGATGCACCATAGAAAGCATCCTATGAGGATGTATCACAGCTTGGTACAGCAACTGCTCTGCCCAGGACTGCAAGAAACTGCAGAGAGTTGTGGATATGGCCCAGCGCATCACGGACACCAGTCTCCCCTCCTTGGACTCTGTCTTTACCTCTCGGTGAAGCAGCTAGCATAATCGAAGACCCCACCCACCCAGGTCATTCTCTCTTCTCTCCTCTTCCATCAGGTAGAAAATACAGGAGCCTGAGGGCACGTACCACCAGGCTCAAGGACAGCTTCTACCCCACTTTGATAAGACTATTGAATGGTTTCCTTATACAATGAGATGGACTATGACCTCACGATCTACCTTGTTGTGATGTTGCACCTTATTGCACTGCACTCTCTCTGTAGCTGTGACACTTTACTCTGTACTGTTATTGTTTTTACCTGTACTACGTCAATGGACTCTGTACTAACTCAATGTAACTGCACTGTGTAATGAATTGACCTGTCCAATCAGTATGCAAGACAAGTTTTTCCCCACTGTACCTCAGTACAACTGACAATAATAAACCAATAGCAATTATAGTGACTAGAGTCAAAGTGCTCCCTGACTGCCACTTCAGCTACCTGCCCTGCCTCATTCCCTAAGAGAAGGTCCAGTACTGCACCCTCTATGTATTGACTCAGGAAACTTTCCTGGGCACATTTCACAAATGACTCTCTGTCCAGGCCCTAACACTCTGGGACTCCAGTCACACCAGGGAAATTAAAATCTCCCACTAATACAACTGTTATTCTTACAATAGTGAACAATTACTCTACACACCTGCTGACCAAGTTCCTGCTGACTTTTTTTTGGGGGGGGGGGGGGTTCTCTAATGCAGCCCTACTAGAGTGACCCTCCCCTTCTTGTTTCCAAGTTCTACCCATTATGGCCTCACTGGACTATCCCCCCAAGAATGTCATCTCCAAGCACTGCTCTTATGTCCTCCCTTATTGAAAAGGCAGAACCTGATCCTCATTTACCTGTACCTTTGTCACGCCTGTAGCATCTGTATCCTGGAATACTGAGCTGCCAGTCCTGCCCTTCTCTCAGCCACGTTTCTGTTATGGCTATAACACCCCAGTCCTCAGAGCTAATCCATGGTCTGAGTTTGTCCACCTTACCTGTTAAACCTCGTACATTGAAATAAATTTTTAACTGGGTATTCCTTTCCCTACCTTCACTGTGCCCCTGACTAGCCTGATTACTAAACTTGCTTTTGCTGACTACTGTCTTATCTCATGACTTGCTCCTGCTCAGAGTCCCATCCCCCTGCCAATCTAGTTTGAACTCTCCCACTTGGCAATAGCAAGTTTCCTGGTAAGGATATTGGTCCCTCTCTGGTTCAAGTGCAACCCATCTCTCTTGTACAGGTCACCTCTACCCCAAAAGAGCTCCCAACGGTCCAAGAAACTGAGCTCTTATCCCCTGCACCAGGTCCTCAGCCTCAAATTCATCTGGCCTATCTTTCTATTTCTGACCTCGCTAGCACATGCACCAAGAGTAATCCAGAGATCACTACCCTTGAGGTCCTGCTTCTTAACTTCTTACTTAACTCCCTATACTCATTCGGCAGGACCTCAACCCTTGTTCTACCCATGTCATTTGTACCAACATGTACAACAACCTCTGGCCTGTTGACCTCCTGCTCAATAATTTTCTGCAGCTGTTCAGAGACATCCTTGACCCTGGCACCTGAGGGGCAACACACCATTCTGGTGTCTCTTCTGCAGCCACGGAATCTCCTGTCTGGCCCCCTCACCATTAAGTCTCCTATAACTATCACCCTACCTGACTGCATTCTTTCCTTCAGAGCCAGTCACAGTGCCAGAGACCTGACTGCTGCTGCTAGACCCTGAAAGAACATCCCCCTCAACAGTATCCAAAGAGGTATATCTGTTAGTGAGGGGAATCCTGCACTGACTGCCTACTTCCCTTTCTTTCCCTGGTGGTCACCCATCTATCTGAAGCCTGCACCTTGGGTGTGACCAGCTCAGTACAAGTCTCAACTATGAAGCTCTCAGCTTCCTGGATGATCCCGAGTACATCCAACTCCAGCTCTTGACCCAGTCTGTCAGGAGTTGCAGCTGGGTGCACTTCCCACAGATGCAGTCGTCAGGAGACCATGAGGTTTCCTGACATCTCACATCTTGCAGGAGCATTCCACTACCCTAACTACCACCCTGCCTCACTGAATCAAGTACCATTATATATATTAAAAAAAAATCCACTCTCACTCCCAACACCTGGCCCACTTATTCAGCCTCTTCATGCTGGAGCCTCTTGAGCCAATGCATCAGCTCCCCATTCCTACAGTGGCCACTCCACTTGACCCTACCTTCTTTTTATTGGCTGCTGTTAATTAGCCAATTAATTAGCAAACTTCTCATTTAAATGCCCATAAAGTGAAACCCATGAGCAAACCTCAAGACCCACCCCTTTTAAGCTCTCCCACTCTTGCTTCAAGTCCTGAGTACTCTCAAGTGAAACTCATAATATATCAACTCTGTTACCTTTCCCTTAAATGCTTATCCAGCTTTCCCTTAAAAACATCTGGACTATTTATCTCAACTGCTTTCCATGTTCCAAGACTGCACATTGTCACCAATCTCTGGTTAAAAGATTCTTTCTGAATTCTTTACTTAATTACATTGATAATCTCTTCCCCACAAATGGAATTATTAATAATTGTATTGGAGTACAGCCTTGCGTTCCTGGTATCATTGTTTGAAAATAAAAGGGGTCACCCACACATGGCAGAAATTAAGTAAAGTATTTTTATTCCTCTCAGAGGACTGAGTTTTTGAGATTCTCTTCCTCAAAGGGTTCCAGAAGTGGATTCTTTGGAGATTGTTAACACATAGGTAGATAGGTTCTTGATAAGTAAAGGGGTGAAAGGTTACCAGGCATAAGAAGGAATGCAGAACTGAGGTTACAATTAGATCAGCCATGCTGTGTCCATATGTATGTCAAAACAGGCTCAAGTGGTGTACTTTGTTCCTAACTCATATGTATAAACCTTATTTTGCACTCTCAGTGTCATCATATCCAATTCATACACGTAGTAATTTAAAACCCACACGGTGACTTCTCTACTTCTTTTATTTTTAATCACCAGAAGTCCACCCTTAGCTTATTAACCTACACTGCTACTCACATGATTTGAGTGTTTTGTTGCGTAGAAATAAATCCTTGGTAGGTGGCACTATCTGGCAATATTAGCATACAAGTTAAACTAGAATTGTTGGGGGGTGGGATCCGTACTGGAGAGACTGGGGAAAGAAGTGTTTGGCTCGCAAATAGAGGAGGCTAGGAGTAAGTACCATAGGCAGGTGATAGAGAAGGGATGTGTTCAGACAGGCTTGAGATGTGTCTATTTTAATGCAAGGAGTGTTGTGAACAAGGCGGATGAGCTTGGATCGATACTTGGAGCTATGACGTGGTGGCCATTACGGAGACTTGGATGGCTCCAGGGCTGGAATGGTTGATTCAAGTGCCAGGTTTTAGATGTTTCAGGAAGGACAGGGAGGGAGGCAAGAGAGGTGGGGGAGTGGCACTGTTGATCAGAGATAGTGTCACGGCTGCGGAAAAGGTGGACATTGTGGAGGGATTGTCTACGGAGTCTCTGTGGGTGAAGGTTAGGAACAGGAAGGGGTCGATAACGGTGCTGGGTGTTTTTTTTCTAGGCCACCCAATAGTGACAGGGTTATTGAGGAGCAGATAGGGAAGCGATCCTAGAAAGGTGTGAGAATAACAGAGTTGTTGTGATGGGGGATTTTAATTTCCCAAACATCAACTGGCATCTCCAGACAGTGAGGGGTTTAGATGGGGTGGAGTTTGTTAGGTATGTTCAGGAAGAGTTCTTGACACAGTATGTAGATAGACCTACAAGAGGAGAGGCTGTGCTTGATTTGATATTGGGTAATGAACCTGGTCAGGTATCAGGTCTCTCAGTGGGTGAACATTTTGGTGATAGAATTATGATCACTATCTCCTTTTATGTTAGCACTGGAGAGGGATAGGAACAGACAGGCTAGAAAGGTGTTTACTTGGAGTAAAGGGAATTATGAGGCTCTCAGGCAGGAAATTGGAAGATTAAATTGGGAACAGATGTTCTCTGGGAAAAGTACAGAAGATATGTGGCAAATATTCAGGGGATATTTGTGTGGAGCTCTGCATAGACATGTTCCAATGAGACAGGGGAATCATGATAGGATACAGGAACCATGGTGCACGAAGGCTATAATAAATCTAGTCAAAAGGAAAAGAAAAGCATACAAAAAGGTAAAGAGAGCTAGGTAATGTTAGAGATCTGGAGTACAAGGCTAAAAGGAAGGAACTTAAGGAAGAGATTAGGAGAGCCAGAAGGGGACACGAGAAGGTCCTGGCAGGCAGGATTAAGGAAAACCCCAAGGCGTTCTAAAAGTACATGAAGAGTAAGAGGATGAGATGCGAAAGGATAGGGCCTATCAAGTGCAGCAGTGGGAAAGTGTGTATGGATCCAGAAGAAATAGTGGAGGCAATTAATGAATACTTTACGTCAGTATTCACCACGGAAAAAGATCTGGGTGATTGTAGTGGGGACTTGCAGTGGCCTGAAAAGCTTGAGCATGTAGATATTAGAAAAGAGGTGGTGCTGAAACTTTTGGAAAGCATCAAGTTAGATAAGTTGCCGGGACCGGATGAGATGTACCCCAGGTTGCTGTGGGAGGTGAGGGAGGAGATTGCGGAGCCTCTAACGATGATCTTTGTGTCGTCCATGGGGACGGGAGAGGTTCCGGAAGATTGGAGGGTTGCGGATGTTGTTCCCCTATTCAAGAAGAGGAGTAGGGATAGCCCAGGAAATTATAGACCGGTGAGTCTTACCTCAGTGGTTGGTAAGCTGATGGAGAAGATCCTGAGAGGCAGGATTTATGAACATTTGGAGAGGTATAATATGATCAGGAATAGTCAGCATGGCTTTGTTAAGGGCAGGTCCTGCCTTACGAGCCTGATTGAATTTTTTGAGGATGTGACTAAGCACATCACTGAAGGGAGAGCAGTAGATGTAGTGTATATGGATTTCAGCAAGGCGTTTGATAAGGTACCCCATGCGAGGCTTATGGAGAAAGTGAGGAGACATGGGATCCAAGGGGACATTGCAGTGTGGATCCAGAACTGGCTGGCCCACAGAAGGCAAAGAGTGGTTGTTGAAGGGTCGTATTCTGAGTGGAGGTCGGTGACCAGTGGTGTACCTCAGGGACCCTTACTCTTTGTGATTTTTATAAACGACCTGGATGAGGAAGTGGAGGGGTGGGTTAGTAAATTTGCAGATGACACAAAGGTTGGGGGTGTTGTGGATAGTTTGGAGGGCTGTCAGAGGTTAGAGAGGGACATAGATAGGATGCAGAGTTGGGCTGAGAAGTGGCAGATGCAGTTCAACCCAGATAAGTGTGAAGTGGTTCATTTTGGTAGGCCAAATATGTTGGCGGAATATAGTATTAATGGTAGGACTCTTGGCAGTGCGGAGGATCAGAAGGACCTTGGGGTCCAAGTCCATAGGACACTCAAAGCGGCTGCGCAGGTTGACTGTGGTTAAGGCGGCATATGGTGTATTGTTCTTCATCAATTGGGGAATTGAATTTAGGAGCCGTGAGGTATTGTTGCAGCCATATAGGTCCCTGGTCAGACCCCACTTGGAGTATTGTACTCAGTTCTGGTCACCTCACTACAGGAAAGATGTGGAAGCCATAGTGAGGGTGCAGAGGAGCTTTACAAGTATACCGCCTGGAATGCGGAGCATGCCTTACGAAAGCAGGTTGAGGGAACTCGGCCTTTTCTCCTTGGAGACAGAGGATGAGGGGGGACCTGATTGAGGTGTTTAAGATGAGAGGTATTGATAGGGTTGATAGTCGGAGGCTTTTCCCCAGGGCTGAATTGGTGGCCACAAGAGGACATAGGTTTAAGGTGCTGGGGAGTAGATACAGAGGAGATGTCAGGGGTAAGTTTTTTTTTACTCAGAAAGTGGTGAGTGAGTGGAATGGGCTGCCGGAAACAGTGGTGGAGGCTGATACGATAGGGTCTTTCAAGAGACTGTTAGATAGGTATATGGAGCTGAGTAAAATAGAGGGCTATGGGTAAGCCTAGTAATTACTAGGGTAGGGACATGTTCAGCACATGTGGGCCGAAGGGCCTGAATTGTGCTGTAATTGTTCTATGTTCTAACATCATTAACTTGCTTTTTTCCAGATTCTTTTAAAGTGCTTTGTATGGTTGAGTAGCATTTTGGGGATATTGGCAGTTGCATAAATGTGGAATTAATTTTAAATGCAACTTTGCATTTTCAGAAAATGGGCTGACAACAAAATACAGTGGAAAAAATTGGAGTATTCATACATTTAAGTACAACTTTCCTGAACTGGAGTCTTGGGGTACAACATAAAAAAAATCCTCAGAATTGGCACCTGAAGCAAAAACTTTCAAATGTTCTCCTCGCAACCAAATGAGAGTTGTTGAAGTCCTGTACCACAGACCAGCAGAATAAACATACATTCAAACCAAAACTATTATGAAATATTTAAATTTTAACTTTAGTGCATGAAAAAATGAACACTGCCATTTTCAAACACTCTGAATTGGCATCAGGCCCCTTCAGTTTACTTTTAGGTTACACAACCCAAACGTTATGGTTTACTATATTATACTGGTACATTATACTGTTTTTTCAAATTATTGTACATGGATACTCATTGCCAAGTGTAGCACTTCCAACTACATGCCTAGAGTTGGAAGTCTGAGCTAGGGTGAATGCTTACAGCTCCGAACAAAGCAACTGCATGGAGATCTTCTGTTAACAAAAGTTTCCAGCATTAGAAAAATGTGTTGTATGATATTCTTAATTACATCTGGTATTAGATGTACATTGTAATTTCATGCACACTTCCAAAAAAGTATCCGATCTGATTTCCAGAGAAAATTCAATCCAATGCTACGATGGCATCAGAGTTCCAGCATTTTCCTGCCTCCCCTTCCTCTTCTCAATTAGCATCAGCAACACCTGGGTTCAGAATCAGGTTTATTATCACTGACATATGTTGTGAAATTGTTTTGTGACAGCAGTACAATGCAAGACATAAAAATAAATAAATAGTGCAAAAGAGGAATAATGAGGTAGTGTTCATGGGCTGTTCAGAAATCTGATGGCAGAAGGCAAGAAGCTGTTCCTGAAATGTTGAGTGTGGGTCTTCAGGCTCCTGTACCACTTCCCCGATGGTAATAACGAGAAGAGAGCATGTCCCAGATGGTGAGGTTCCTCGATGGATGGTGCCTTCTTGATGCACCACCTCTTGAAGATGTCCTCAATAGCAGGGACAGTGATGGAACTGGCCGAGTCTACAACCCTCTGCAGCCTCTTGAAATCCTGTGCATTGGAGCCTCCATACCAGGTGGCGATGCAACCAGTCTGAATGCTCTCCACCGTACATCTGTAAAAATTTGCAAGAGTCTTTGGTGACATACCAAATCTTCTCAAACTCCTAATGAAGTAGAGCCACTGGCATGCCTTTTCCATGACTACACCAATGTGTTGGGCCCAAGATAGATCCTCTGAGATGTTAACGCCCAGGAACTTGAAGCTACTCACCCTTTCCACTGCTGACCCCTCAATGAATACTGGTGTGTGTTCTCCTGACCTCCCCCTGCTTAAGTCCACAATCAATTGCTTGGTCTTGCTAACGCTTAGTGCAAGGTTGTTGTGACACTGCTCAACCAACTGATCTATCTCACTCCTGTACACCTCCTTATTGCCATCTGAGATTCTGCCAACAACAGTGCTGTCATTGGCAATTTTGTAGATGGTGTTTGAGTTTGGCCTAGACACACAGTCATGAATGTAGCAAGAGTAGAACAGTGGGCTAAGCACACATCCTTGAGGTGAGCCTGTGTTGATTGTCAGCAAGGAGGAGATGTTATTGCCGAACTGCACTGACTGTGGTCTCCCTTTAAGGAAGTCGAGGATCCAGTTGCAGAGGAAGGTACAGAGGCCCAAGTTTTGAAGAAGTTTGTTGATTAGTACTGAGAGGATAATGGTGTTGAATGCCGAGCTGTAATTGATAAACAGCAGCCTTATATATGTTTTGCAGTTGTCAAGGTGCTCCCAAGCCGAGTGGAGAGCCAGTGAGATTGTGTCCACTGTAGACCTGTTGTGGTGGCAGGCAAATTGCAATGTGTCCAGTTCCTTGCTCAGGCAGGAGTTAATTCTAGCCATGACCAACCTCTCAAAGCATTTCATCACAGTAGATGTGAGTGCTACTGGGCGATAATTGTTGAGGCAGCTCACCCCGCTCTTCTTGGGCGCCAGTATGATTGATGCCCATTTGAAGCAGGTTGGAACCTCTGACTGCAGCAGAGGAAGGTTGAAGAGGTCCTTGAACACCATAGCCAGTTGGTCAACACAGATTTTCAGTACCCTGCCAGGTACACCCTCAGGGCCAGACGCCCTGCGAGGATTCACCCTCTATTCAGTCACACTTGGTTTCCATTCTATCAGAATTATCTTCACCTGTCTCCCCTTCTCTACAGCTTAAAGCAAGTTTGATTTCTAACTTTTGGAATTGGTTTATTATTGTTACTTGTACTGAAGTACAGTGAAAACTTGTCTTGCATACCATTCATACAGATCAATTCATTACACAGTGCATTGAGGTAGTACAAAGTAAAACAATACAGAATGCAGAGTAAAGTGTCACAGCTTCAGAGAAAGTGCAGTGCAGGTAGACAACAAGGTGGAAGGTCATAACGAAGTAGATTGTGAGGTCAAGAGTCCATCATATCGTACTGGGAAAACATTCAATAGTCTTATAAACAGCAGAATAGGAGCTGTCCCTGAGCCTGGTGGTACGTGATTTCAGGCTTTTATATCTTCTGCCTGATGGGAGAGGAGAGAAGAGAGAATGTCCTGGGTGGATGGGGTCTTTGATTATGCTAGCTGCTTTACCAAGGCAAAGAGAAGTATAGACAGAGTCCATGGAGGGGAGGCCGGTTTCTGTGATGTGCTGATCTGTGTCCACGACTCTCTGCAGTTTCTTGCAGTCCTGGGCAGAGCAGTTGCCATACCAAGCCATGATGCATCCAGGAAGGATGCTTTCTCTGGTGGATTGATAAAAGTTGTGAGTGTCAAAAGGGACATGCCAAATTTCTTTAGCCTCCCGAGCAAGTAGAGGCACTAGTGAGCTTCCATGGCCATGACCATTCACTCCTAGGAACTTGAAGCTTTCAACCCTCTTGGCCTCAGCACCATTGATGTTGGCAGGTATATGTGCACCGCCACCCCACCCCCGAAGTCAATGGCCAGCTCTTGTTTTGCTGACACTGAGGGAAAGGTTGTTGTCATGACAAACCAGGCCATGATCATCCAGATATCATCAAGGATATCTGGAAAGTTCAAATTTTCCATATTCTTATAACGATAGGTCATTGACATGAAATGTTAAACATAGATTCTGCCTAACCTGTTATGTCATTCTAAAATTGTTCACAGGAAGTGATACTTAAAATTCATGATGTACTTTCTAATACAGGTAGTGACAGAAATTGGCTAATTAATACCATTAAACTCTTAATTAAAAATGCTTCTACTCAGTTTACTGGTAATAATACTATGAACTAAAAAAGATAAAGTAGAAGTGTGTGTGACAATATTAAAATATTTAGAAAATTTATTCTCAAGTAGCCATGCCCATGCAATTTTTTTCCTTCTTTATTTTTCCTATGAAAGAGCTGATTCCATCCTTTCCAAGTTGCATCCCATTTAAATGTAAAAACACAACCTATAAAAATTCCAACACTTAAAATTCTTTGCCTAACTTAATATACCAAAATTTCCTTGTTTGTTTTTTTTCTTAAAAATGAACCACAATTCCACTGATATCAAGCACCATACTCAAACTGACTGCAGTTATTTCCTGATGCAGCGTTGCGACACCAAACATCGACAGTGCCTTCCCCCCAACAAATGTTGCTCATCCTGCTGAGTTCACATAAGCAGATTGTTTATGACTGCAATACCAAGTGTTCTGGGTACCACAGGGCAAAGAAGCACATTAAGAAGCATCTACATTATGCTGCTGAAAGCCTCAGCATTTCCTGGCACAGGTACATTAAGGACACTTGATATTGGGGCAGCATTTGATTGGATCAGCACTGCAACTCTTATGAATCAAAATGAAAGGAAAAGTGATTTTTTGGCCTTCTTGCAATTTCTCTCTACAACATGCGAGAATACTTTTGTTTAAACTTAATGTTGAAAACTTGCTTTATTGAAGGACAAAGATAGATTAAGCTACAAACTTCTAGCAGATTTACAACACTTCACTGCCTATTGTCTACTTTCATTATCTGCAGCAATCCTTTCAGGAGCATAAAATTTTAAAATTCAGACAAAGCTAATTCAACAGATTCTATAACGCAACAAGTAATATGTGATTTATAAATTAATGTCTGTCACCAGAACTGTCAAAAAATATTATGCAATGATTTGATTTTATCCAAAAGATAACTCAAAGAATGCAAACAATAATTTGCTATTATGTGTGCTATCTACTGCAGGCAGTTTCCAAAATCTCACTAGTAGATAGATTAGTTGGTTTGATTTTCCTAGAATTTCCACATTTCTAGCAATGGAGGCATCTTCACAATTATTAATTCATTTCACTTCTGCTGACATGTCTGGAAGAGAGGGTTCTGATTATCTCCATTCAGTGCATGTCAGGTATTACAGCAGCTGGAAAATAGAATCAGGCTTTGGAAATGTCAGATCATAAGTAATTGGAGTAGATTTTTAAAAAAAGTTGTTAATATTTTATACATAATATTAATGACTAATTTTTCCCAAATAAGTTATTTAAAACTGCATGATAAATAAACAACATAGGGGTTGGATCCCCAACATCACATTTCTACCAATTATCCTTTCTGGATTCTTCAGAAATATTCCACAATCCATGCCCATTTTTTCTTTGATTAAATCCATAACCAGCAACTTCTAATTGCACTGAACTCTTAACAAAATGTATCTCAACTCAATTCACAAGAGGTCTACAAAACAAAATATGACAATGGACTACAGAGATATTAGTGCAGATGAAGCTAAAGCTTGGTTATAGAAGTAGATTTAAGAAGCATCTTGAAAGAAAAAAGTGGGGCAGGTACCTTGCAAGGTTTAAGAGCATAAGTTAAAAACTTAGTCAATCAGCACAGCTCCAGGACATCACTGGGTGAGTTCCTCAGGTTAGTGCCCAAGACTCAACCATTTCTGCTGCTTTAACGATGACCTTCCTAAAATCACAAGCACATAGTGCAAATCTTTATGATGATTGCTCAACATTCAATTCCATTGTGGCTTTTCAGAAAATGAATAGTCCACACTTGCTTGGAGCAAGACCTTGGCAATATTCAAGCATGGACTGATAAGTAGCAAGTAACACATTCCACACAAGTGCCCAGTAATGGCCATCGACAACAGACAGTCTACCCACCACCTCTTTAGGTTTAATGGCATTACCATCACTAGAGTCCCCCATTGTCAACATTCTGGTGATTACAACTGACCAGCACATAAATAGAATGGCTACAAGTGCAGGTCAAAGGCAGTGACTCATCTCCTGACAATCCAAATTCATTGCCTTTATGAGTGCAGCTTCAACAATGATCAAGAAGCTCAACATCACCGCCAATAGAAAGCAGTCTGGTTGATTGGCATCCTGTTCACAAGAAACATTCATTCTCTCTACCATGTCTGCACTACGGCTGCATTGTGTACCAGCTACAAAATACACTGCAATCCATTGCTTTGGCTACACTTATCTCTAAAACCCATGACTACCACCACCAAGGACAAGGACAGCAGGCACATGGGAACACCACCACCTGCAGGTTCCCCCTACAAGACACACCATCTTGGTAATATAGTGCCATTCCTTCATTGTCACTGAGTGTAAATACTGTAACCTGTTACTCAAAACTATGGTAATATTTTCATCAGGACTCCAGTGTTTTCAATAGTGCAATTAGTGATGGAAAATAAATACTGGCTTTGTCACAAGCCTTAAACCAATAAATGAATAAATACAAACTTTTGGCAGTCAGAAGCATAGCAGCCAAAAGCACAGCAGTTGAAATTGGGTATGTATATTAGGCCAAAATAGAAGTAGCATAGGTAATCTAAGAGCTATTGGATCAATGAAGGATAGAGAAGTAGGGAGAGGCAAGACTATTAGAAGTTTTCGAGCAAAGTCAAAATGTTATTAATCTGAGCATTCCTGAACTGGGAAACCCTTGCAGATCCACAAGTATTGAAACACTGTGGCAAATGTGTGTTATTTTTGGGTTTTAGACTTTTCATCAGAAATAGGAAAATTATAAATCAATGGTGACGTAGGGTTAATTTCGTGTGAAAGAAGTACATCTGGAGTAGATTGAAACAAGAAACTAAAAGAAGTCTTAAATACCAGAAAAGGAATGAGAAAATAAAATCTGAATGACAGGAATGTGACTCAAGACTGGACTGGTTGTTACCTGAAAATGTTGGATTTTGGTGTTGGCTTCCTAAGATTGTAATATTGCCAAGTTGGAAGAGGAGATGCTGCTACTCATTTACGTTGAGTTTTGTTGAAGGATGGACAAAGGTCAGAGTTCAGATGGGAGCAGAAAATTAAAGTGACAGGCATCTGGAAGTTCAACCTGGTGAAGCAAATGGAGGCCTTCTGGAAAGCAGTAACTAATCTATGTTACGTTTCCAAATTCTGGAGGGGAACCACGTCTTGAGCACCAAATGCAATACATAAACAAGTTCAAGTTACTAATTCACCTGGAAGGTGTTTGGGTCCCTGGACAACCTGAAGGGAAGGAGATAAAACAAGCTAAAAGAAGATAAAAAGTATTGTCAAGTTATTTGTGGAATTTCATGAGCTTGTATGGATAGTGGTCACTAATCTATTCACAGAAATACAAACAGAGAAGCATAGACATGGGAAGAGTTAGAGGGGGAAATCAGAAAGAAATTGGCAACAAAAGTGATGAAACTAAGTTCTGCAAGAAAGCAGATAGATTGTTCACGTCTCAGTTTCTGGCATTTTAGATTTCATTCTCCTTTTATTTGTCTCCTCGAGACATGCCTTTACCTGCCTCTTTCACTCGCCACCTCCATTATCTACATCTTTCAATCTCTCTGGGTCCTTTTGTTCTCTTTGCCCCTCCCGTTTTCTCTGCAACTTGTTTAATTTCTAATTTTTTTCCCCCAATTGTGATGAAAAGTCGTTGATCTATAACGTTAATTCTGTTTCTCTCCACAGATGCTGCCTGACCTGCTATTTCCAATTTTTTTTTTTGCTTTTATTTCCAGTATCTACTGTACTTTGCTTTTGGACGACGTGCATCATCTTGTCTTAGTCTGTATTTGCTGCTGGAATACTGCGGCGTAACCAGTTTTTATTTACTGTTTCAATCAAGTTCTTTCCCTGTGGGTTTTCATATTTTGAGTCTATGCATGCCTTAGGCCACTGTTGCAAATCAAAGATGTTTTACAGATTAGAAACCGGGGAAATAGTGATATTCAAACTGCTCTGGCAGGTTTTGAGATGTCCTTTGTACTTTTCAATGGATAGGTAGAAGTCGTTTTTAAATACCATCCCCAATGATGACAAAAGGCCCTCACGGTTTACATGGTAGCGGAGAACCAGCATAAACACAGAGGACCGAAAGTTCCCCTTCTGAAATGCAGGCTTCTGGAGCTCCAAATGCTAAAGACGGTATTAATAAGGAGCAGATGCTGCCATGCGTTTTTTGTTTTATTTCTACAGTAGAATTTCATCTCCATAACGCTAAATGCAGAATCGTGCACTTTTCTCCATCTTTAAACAAAAAAAACAAATAGATTTGGGCTCCAAACTTTTACGATAATCGGCCCTCTTCATGCCTTGTGTCCCGATCAAATTCCGATAATGGGCAGAGAGCTCCCCATTAGGGGATAACCCTCTCCCCCTTTTCTACCCTGCCGTACACTGTCGGGCTGCTGCTGACTCTCGTAAGATCGCCATCAGATTGGGGAGGTCCAGATCTTGACCTCCCAGTCCACGGTTAAAGTCAAAACTCCGGAGTCTGTACGAAATCTCTACCCTCATCCTCCCCACCCCCCCACCTCCTTTGCAAGACCATCCTCCCGGAGTGGTCTCCAATGGCACCAATGGTCGTGGCTAAAGCTCCCCGTATCAGCAAGCAATCGCTCGGTAACAGAGACCAGTCCCTGTCTCCTCGCTTTAACCAGCAACATCCAGCGCAAACCCCTCTCCCTCCCTCGCCAAAAGTTACTTCACAACCCGGGACTTCCAAAACTGGCTGGGTCAAGCAGATTCCTTTTCCAGTGCCGCGTTAACCCGTTGTGCGCCACGCGTTACGGATTTAAAGGCTCGCAGCAAAGTTTCGTTCAGCTGGCCAGGAAGCCCGGGAGGTCGGGGGGGGGGGGGGGGGGGGGTCTCCGCTGGAGCCACCCGTTCTCGGTTCAGGGTCTCGCAGCCGCTCAGCCAAGTCCTCAGAGCGCCGACACTTCCTTCACACTTGGACTGGGGAATTAAACTTCCAAACGCGCGCACCCGCACACCCTGGGAGAACGTGCACGACACCCCCGGCGCCCTCCCTTACACACGCAACACATCGCTGGAAATCCTCATTACCGTTTTATTTTCCGCCGTGGAGCCCCGACGGATGCGAGCCGATGTTTGTTTTGGAAGCGGCGTTGTCCCTGCTGCCAGGAAGAATGGGTTTTAAGGGGCGCGAATAAAGAGCGTCCGTCGCTGCCATTCCCGAGAACCAGACATCCCCAGCTGATGGTGAGAGCGGGAGCTTTCAAGGAGGAGTGAGGGGCTGAGGAGGAGGAGGAGGTCGGCGACGTCACCCTCCGGTGATTGGTGTCTGGAGGAGGGTGGGAGGGGCGGGGGGCGGAGGGCGGGTGGGGAGCGCTCCCCTTGCAACACGGCTTCGACGGGCGACCAGAGCCAAGGCGAAAGACTGGCTTCAGTAAAATAGCGGGGCGTTGTCGTGTGTTACAGGATAGGAGAATCCTCCCTACGCCCAAACTTCGGGAGGTGAGAGTGAGGTGCTCAGTTTAGAAAGAAAAGGCAGGTGCGGATGGGCAAAGCGCGACTCGGGGACAAGGTGTGAACACATTGGGGTCAGAGATTAGGCAGGCGGGTATGAAGGGGAGTGAGAAGCTGAGAGTGAGCCAAGAACAGGCGGGAAAGTGACGGTAAGTATTGAGGAGACTTGACCGGGTTGGGGGAGGGAAAAGAAACGCGGACACTCCAAGGAGAAGGCAGGAAATGGGCCAAAGTGAACGGTGGAAGGACCTTATCAAGTGGCAAAAACAGCACACTAAAATGTGTAAAACAGGCAGAAGGAGGGAGCGGAGATCATTGAGAAATATTGGCTGTCAGCAAAGTAATTTGTGAGGCAGATAGGGTTGTCACTTACAAAAGGAAACTACTGTGGATCCTGGAAACTAAAAACAAACAGTGGGCCAGGCAGTATCTGGGGAGAGGGAAACAAAGTTGATATTTTAGGAATATCAACCAGAAAACTGCAGGTGCTGGAGATCCAAGATAAAAATTCAGCAAGTCAGGCAGTATCTGTGGAAAGAGAAACGGAGTGAGGAGACAAGCTGTCCACCTATCAACTACTATCCCTCAACAACTTCTCTTACAAGACACAAGAGACTGCAGAATGGAATCTGGAGCAACAACAAACAATCTGTTGGAGGAACTCAGCAGGTTGAGCAGAATCTGTGGGTTCCCGTCAAAACTCTACATCAGACTCAAAACATTGACACTCCATTTTCTCCCACAGATGTTGCTCAATCCACTGAGTTCCTCCAGCAGATTGTTTGTAACTTCTCTTTTGATTCCTTCCATTTTCTACAAATTAGAGATGTAGCCATGGGCCCCAGCTGTGCTTGCCTTCTTTGGCTACATGGAACATTCCTTGTTCCAAGCCTACTCTGGCACCACTCCTCAACTCTTTCTGTGCTACATTGACCACTGCATTGACGCTGCTTCATGCACTTGTGAGGAACTTGTCAATTTTATCACCTTTGCTACTAACTTCCATCCTGCCCTCAAATTCACTTGGACCAATTCTGACACTTCGCTCCCTTTTTTGGATCTCTCTGTCTATGCCTCAGGAGATAAACTATACACCAAAATCTACTATAAATCCACTCTTTCCCACAGCTACCTTGACTACAACTCCTCCCACCCTTTCTCCTGTAAGGACTACATCCCTTTCAGTTTCTCTGACTGTCTCCACCGCATCTGTTCTCAAGATGTGGCCTCCATTCCAGGACTTCTGAAATGTCCCCCTTTTTCAGGAAACATAGCTTCTTCTCTACTGTGGTTGATGGAGCCCATGCTCACATTTCCTTTATTTCCCACATATCTGCTTTTACCTACCCTCACCCGAGATAGAACAGAGTTAAACTTCCCTTGGTCCTCATGTTTCACCCCGCTAGCCTATGCATCCAGCGTATCATCCTTCTGCAGCAATTAAAAAAAAAACTGCTGGAGCAACTCAGTGGGTCAGGCAGCATCTCATTCTCACCTCTTTATATTGGCTGTCTTCATTTTACACTCTCAGTCCTGATGCAAAGTTACAACTTGAAATGTTAACCATCCCTTTGCATCCATAGATGCTGCTTGACTTGCTGAGTTCCTTCATCAGTGTGTTTTTTGCTCCAGGTTTCAGCACATGCAGTCTCTTAGAGTAATACAGCATGGAAACAGGCCCTTTGACCCAACTTGTCCATGCCAACCAAGATGCCAATCTAAGCTAGACACATTTGGCCCATATCCCTCTAAACCATTCCTATCCATATACTTGTCCAAATGTCTTTAAATGTTGTTATTGTTCCTGTCCTAACCACTTCCTCTGGCAACTCATTCCATATACACATCACCCTTAGTGTGAAGAAGTTGCCCCTCAGGTCACTTTTAAATCTTTCCCTCTCACCTTAAACCTATGCCCTCTAGTTTTTGATTCCGTTTCCCTGGGAAAAAGACTGTATGCATTCACCCTTTGTCTCCCTATGCTCTTCTGTCTTCAGAGTTAACGTTATGATTTTGGAGACCCTTTATCTCAAGATCTTGCACATTAGCTCTGCTTTTACAATCCATGGATGCTGCCTAACCTGCTTAATGTTTCTGACATTTTGATAGATGTTTGCATTTTTTTTACTTTATTGGTGGGTTTGGTGAGTCTGATAGTAATTAATGTGATCGTTGGGGAAGAGTTTATTGCATGGGGATGATGTTGCTTAATTTCTGGGGATTTTAAATCCTTTTGCCACAGCAATTTTCCTGGCAAATTTGTACCATTGAGGCTGCCATTTGCCTCTTTTCACAGCTTGCCAGCATTTCCAGTTTTCATTTCAGCAACACTGCATCTGAAGCCTTGGTGGCTGTTCCCCATATATCTCTCCTCCCTCAGTTTCCACAGTATAAGTCTGTCACTATTTTAAGTATTTGTACATTTCTTCTTCTTTCAAGACAATATTTTCCCAAATGAGTGCAGGAGATAGGCAACTCTGAGTTCATATCTTGAAAGCAGTCTGGCTTTAGAAAAGTTGGCAAGGTTATTCGGTAGCTCTATGCTCCCAAAATTGCCCTGTTTACAAAACCCACTATATGCAAGTGATCCAGGAGAGCTGGCCACAGAGTTGGAAAACTCCACTTTCCTGTATTTCTATTTCCTCACATGTAATAATCTTTTTGTTGATCTGACAATTTCCTATTTTCTTTTAATAACTTATTTTGTGCTTCCAGTAGGGAATAAATTAAAAGAAGTGACTGGCACACAGCCTGTAATTTTTATCTCAATTAATTTTATGGGTAGGTGATCCTTTGCTGTGTGCCTGGAGTGTACACCTGTGAGCATCGGCTCCCCAATGGGGAGTAAAATTGACCTTTTAAATAAATTAGAATTCACTCAATCGATCATCTTCCTCAATGTGATTGGATTGTCTGTTTTCTCTCTCAGTTCCTCAATTCTACCAAAATGTTTGCTTTTCCTTTTTACAGTTCTTGAAAGCTGAGTTATGCAAAACAAAGGCTGCGATTCTCTCTACAGGTGTTTTTGCTACAGTTATACAAGTTCCTGGTCAGAGCACAGTTGGAGTACTGCTTACAGTTCAAGACATCACACCTTAGAGAGGATGCATTGAATTTGGAATAAGTGCATTGACGTTTCCAAGAAAGTTACCAGGTTTAGATTGTCAGAAGTGATACACTGGCCTTGTAATCTATGAATCAGGGAACAGAAAGGGTGATTTAATTGAGATTTTTCAGATTTTTGTAAGGAATTGAAGGGGCAGATAGGAATATTTTCCACTAGTGTCAGGAGGGTATAAGGTTGTTGTGGTAACAAATTTGGGAGAAGGAAGCTTGCAAAATCAGAGCCAGGACTTTCAGGAGCGACTAGGAAACACTTCTTCATGCAAGACTGGTGAACTCCTTCTCCCAAAAGATTGAGGGTTCGGCTAAAAGCTTTTAAATTGCATAGCATTAATATTTTTGCTACTAAGTGTATAACTGGATACAAGTGTATAAATGGAGCCAAGGCAGATGGATGGCTAAACTACAGATCATCCTCAACCATTAGTGGCAAATATTCTTTCCTTTGTTACCTCTCTGTTAAATAGTTTAATACTAATTTTGTGAACAGGTGGAACTAATCCAGCATTTACTATAATACTGAACAGTTTACTTGTCACTGTTGATTAGATGCTAGAACATAACAACAACTCCGTACCTACCCTCTCAAACCATAAGAATTTTAACAAATTGATGAAATCAGCTCTCATTCTTCGAAATCCTTTGTGTGTAGAGGCCTAGTCTATTTTACCTCTTTACATCTGATGAACCCACCATTCCCAAAATCATTCTGGTGAACATTTGAATCATTCGCTGATGACACTACTGTTGTTGGTAGAATCTGAGATGGTGATGAGGAGGCTTACTGGAGAGAGATGGATTGGCTGTTTGGTGTCACAACAACAATCTTGTACTTAATGCCAGCAAGACCAAGGAACTGATTGTGGACTTCAGGAAGGGGAAGTCGGGAGAACACACACCAGTCCACATTGAGAGGTCAGCGGTGGAAAAGACGGGCAGCTTCAAGTTCCTGGGCGTTAACGTCTCAGAGGACTTATCCTGGGCCCAACACGTTGATGCAATTGCGAAGAAGGCATGCCAGCAGCTCTACATCGTTAGGAGTTTGAGGAGATTTGGTATGTCACCAAAGACTCTTACAAATTTCTATAGATGTACGGTGGAGAACATTATGACTGGTTGCATCACAGCCTGGTATGGAGCCTCCAATGCACAGGATCGCAAGAGGCTGCAGAGGGTTATAGACTTAGCCAGCGCCATCAGGGGAACAACCCTCCCCACCATCGAGGACATCTTCAAGAGGTGGTGCCTCAAGAGGAGGCATCTATCATTAAGGACCCTCACCATCCGGGACATGCCCTCTTTCTCTTTTCTTTACTACCATCAGGGAGGAGGTACAGGAGCCTGAAGACCCAAAATCAACAATTCAGGAACAGCGTCTTTCCCTCTGCCATCAGATTTCTGAATGATCCATGAACACTTCATCATTATTCCTTTTTTTGCACTACTTATTTTTTGTAATTTATAGATTTTTATGTCTTTGCACTGTACTGCTGCTGTAACACAACAAATTTCATGACATATCTCAGTGGTAACAAATCTGATTCTGACTCTTTCTTTTGCAAGTATTTATTGGGACATTAGACTTGTATGTAAAATTTCAGGTGTACTCTCCTTGCCCATGAATGTAGCCTGTCTATATCACCAAAAGCCCATCTGCATCCTCCTCACACTCCATGAGCTGAATACCCTATAATCAGCAGTGTATCAACAACAAACTTGAATATATTGCCACATATGTTCCCTCATCCAAATCATTGTTATTACATTGTGAAGAACTGGGTCTCCAGTGCTAATCCCAGTGGCACCCAAATAGTCACAATTTCCCACTTAAAAGTGACCTATTTACTTCTGTCCTCTGTTTTCTACCTGTTAATCTATCATCAAAGCAAAATTTCTGTTTAAGAATCTCATGGCCTGGTACCAAGGGCCTTCTGAAAGTCCAAGTACATCACAGCAACTGTTTCATATAAACCTAGAAAATACTGGGAGCAGGAGTAGGCCATTTTGCCCTTCAAGCCTGCTCCACCATTCATGAAGATCATAGCTGATCTTCTAACTCAGTGTCATCCAGCCAAGATTACTTTTATCTATCAAACAGAAATGTGCAAGGTTGCCTGAATCCAGGACCAGTTAAGCAGCCTGGCTGCCTGGTTAATCAGCAATCTCCTGAAATGCAGACATAACCATATAAGATGAGATGTGAAAGATAGCTCTGGCAATCAAACTAAAATCAACAACTTGCATCATATAAACCTCTCAATGAAATAAAATATCTGGAGGCATTTCAGACAAGTGTTAACAAACAAAATATGACTAAACTATGTAAGGAGAAACTAGGAGAAGACCCCAAGCTAAGTCAGTGAGATAGGTTTTAACAGTGTGAAAAGGAAAGCAAGGCCAGAGTTTTGAGGAAATTCAAGAGCTTAGTGCATAAGAATGACTAACAGTCTTTAAATAAATAAAATAGGTCATGTGCAGGAGTGGGAATTGGAGAAGCATTAAAATCTTCCAGGGTTGTAGTGCTGGAGGAGGTTCATGGGAAGCAGGGGAAAAGGCCCCGGATACATTTGAAGATATTTGATATGAGATATACTAAGTTCCTTATATCCATTCCAAGATTTCTTTTGTTATGGAGCTGCCAAAATTTAGACATTTAATCATCAGTCTGTAGTAGAAAGTTGACTCAATTTCAGTTTTCCATCAACAGGTGTTCAAGTAACTGGAAAGACCACACTTAGTACCCAGATCCAAAAAAGTAATGTTAAGGCAATCTGAGGGAAAGCACTGTTTTATTTCTGCAGTTTTATATTCTAGGACAGCATCATTCACAATTCACAAACATGGCAAAAAAATGTAAACAATTTGTAAATTCCAACCTGTAAACTGTGCGCATTTTGTGATAATAACCACACAGCATTCCATGAGGCAGAAATTCATTTTCACCACATTGGGGCTGAAGTAAATGGCACATTGGGAATGCGCCTTCAGACACTTGACGACTTGAGGACTATCCACAGTTGAACTTCAATACCACATTGCTGGGAAGTGAGGATTATAATCCAGAGGCGCCTTGCTGAGTCTGTGAGGATGAAGTTGGAAGTAATCTTTGATTGGTCCTGGAAATGGAGTGAAGTAGTTCAGAAGGAGGCGGGGGTAGTCAGGAATGTGGACAATCAGGCACAGAGAGGGTTGTTCAGGTGAGGTGTTCAGGGATAGGCATTTATCTTCAGAATCTGCAGTGATCCTGCTCCTCACAGCCCTAAATTTAATTAACTAATTATATGAAACATATTTTTAGTAGCAGGTTCCACTGTACTTTCTTCCACACCTCTGGGTAGGACTCGTGGACATGCACTGGCTGTTTTCAGGAACCTGACATCAGAAGTGGAGTCACAGGCATGTGTCAGGCCACCTCACCATTAGTAACAGGGCAGGCCTAATACCTGTATCAGGTCGAGGCACTGAGCATTTAATAATTGGTGACTGGTACACTTCTGGCACAAAATTTGCAATGCCCACCATTGGATACTGTTTCATAGTCCAGTCCATCTTTACAGTGCGTTGCTTCGGAAGATTAGTAGTAACATGAAGGATGCCTGCCACCTTGGCTATTCCCTTTTCTCTCTTCTGCTGGGAGAAGAAATAGGAGCTTGAAAGCCCAAGAACAGCTTCTTCCCCACTGCCATCAGACTTCTGAACCAATCACCTCTTTCACACTGCCTTCCTGGTGGTGCTGCCACACTCTTGTTCTCGTACTCTTAACTCTACCTCTCTCGGTTATTCCATTATTGTTACTTCAGCATTTTCTTTTGCACTACTTCAGACTGCTTAACAATCTTTGCACAATTCTGCTGTTTTGCACTCATCATTGTATTTATTGTTACCATATATACTGATTACTCTGTGAGCTTCATGCGAACAAGGAATTTCATTGTACCTTGGTGTATATGACAATAAACTAATCTAATCTAAAACTAGGTTTGCACTGCGAGTGAGCTGGGTGTTTTTACAGTTGATGCTTTTTATTCCTATGACAATTGCCCAGATAGAAAAGGCTGACCTCTGATTTATTCAGGTCTACCTTAAGTTAAGCAGCAGCACAGTAGTAAGTAAGCCTGGTGTGCTTGAGCTGGGCAGAGCCCCTTGCCTGTGCTGCTGTCACCAGCTCATCCATATAGATAAATCTGCATGTGTTCAGATGGATTGGTTGGTCGTTTGTATAAATGTTAAATAGCAGAGATGCAGTGCAATTCCTCAGGGCATTGCCAACATCAGGGGTTGCATTTTCTTCTGAGTTTGACATAAAATCTGTGTAACATAAGACTCTTTGCTCTGTGGGCTGTTCCCAGGAATATACACTGAGACAAACACCAACTGCTGCTGGATGATTATCAACTTGATGAGAGACTCCTTTTGGTCTGTTGAAACTTGCTTGTTTTCCAGTATAAGGAACTGTCATTCTAAGGTCAAGGACGACATGCTGAGGGACACAGTGAATCTTGGTTCAGCCATTATAAAGGGTCTGTGGGGAAAGTCCACAATTTAGGACCTCCTGCACATTGGAAGGGCTTCTGCCCAACTGGTCCATGCCCACCAAGATACCCTTCCAAGCTAGTCCCATTTGCCCATGTTTGGCCCATATCCTTCTGAACCTTTCCTATCCATGTACCTGTCCAACTGCCTTTTAAAAGTTGTTATTGTACCTGCCTCAACCACATTTTCTGGCAACTCGTTCCATTTACACACCATGCTCTGTGAAGAAGTCTTAACCTGTACAACCTCTCCCTATAACTCATCCCTCAAGCCCTGGCAACATCCTTGTAAATCTTTTCTGCACGCCTTTCAATTTAATAACAGCTTTTCTGTAGCAGGGTGTCCAAAACTGAACATAATACTCTAAGTGCGGCCTCACCAGCATCTTATACAATTGCAGCATAAGCTCCCAACTTCTATACTCAATGCCCTGACCAGCATACCAAAAGCCTTCTCCACCACACTGTCTACCTGTGACTCCACTTTCAGGGAACAATGTATCTGAACTCAGAGGGCCTTCTGTTCTACAACACTCCACAAGGCCCTATCATTTACTGTGAAATTCCTGCCTTGATCTGACTTTCCAAATGCAACACCTCACACTAATCTAAATTAAACTCCATTTGCCATTCCTCGGCCTGCTTACTCAGCTGATCATGATCCCCCTATAATTATTGATAACCTTCTTCACTGTCGATGATACCACTATTTTAGCGTCGTCTACAATCTTACTAACGATGCCTTGAACATTCTCATCCAAATTGTTGACGTAGATGACAATTAACAATGGGCCCAGCAGTGAACCCTGAGGCACACCGCTAGTCATGAGCCTGCAGTCTGAGAAACAACCTTCCACCATCACCCTCTGCTTTCTACCATCAAACCAATTGTGGATCCAATTTGCCAGCTCTCCCTGAATTCTATGCGATCTAACCTTCCAGAGTAGCCTACCATGTGGAACCTTATTAAAGGCCTTACTGAAGTCTAAATAAACCACATCTACTACCCCACCCTCATTGACCTTCTTGGTCACTTAATCAAAAAACACAATCAAGTTTGTAAAACGTGATCTCCCATGCACAAAGCTGTACTGACTACCCCTAATCAATCCCTGTCTTTCCAGATGCATGTATATCTTACCCCTCAGAATCCCCTCCAGTAACTTACCTACCACAGATGTTAGGCTTACAGATCTATAGTTCCCAGTTTTTTCTTTACCTCTCTTCTTAAATAAAAGCACAACATTCACAACCCTCCAGTCATCCGGCACCTCACCCGTGGCTAACGATGATGCAAATATCTCAGCCAGGGCACCTGCAATTTCTTCTCCAGCCTCCCACAGTGTTCTTGGATATACCTGATCAGGCTCTGGAGATTTGTCGACCTTCATACATTTTAAGATGTCCAGCACCTCCTGTACTATAATGAGGATATCCCCAAGACATCCCTATTAACTCTCCCTAGTTCCGAAGTCTTCATGTTTTTTTCCATGGTAAAAACAAAGGATAAATATTCATTGAGGACCTTGCCCATCTCTTGTGACTCTACACAAAGATGAGGAGGCCCTATTCTCTCTCTAGTTACTTTTTCCCTTAGTATAAAATTTCTTTGGATCCTTGTTAATCTTCTTCGCCAAAGCTATTTCATGGCCCCTTTTTACCCTCCTGATTTCCTTCTTGAATATATTCCTGCATCCCCTATATTCCTCCAGGGATTCCCTTGATACCAGCTGCCTGTACCTGATCCATGCCTCCTTTTTCCAGACCAGGTCCTTAATACTCTAAAAGGAAGATGCAGACCTTGAGCTTTCACTATCTCACTTTTAAAAGCCTCCCACTTGCTGGAGGTCCCTTTGCCCACAAACAACCTACTCCAATCAACCTTTGCAAGCTCCTGTCTAATACCGTCAAAAGTTGCCTTGACCCAATTTAGAACTTGAACCTGTGGACCAGTTCGTCTCTCTTCATAACTATTTTAAAACTAATAGAGCTATGGTCACTGGTCCCAAAATGCTCCCCCACTGTCACCTCAGTCACTTTCCCTGCCTTATTACCCTAGGGTAGGTTGAGCTTTGCCCTCTCCCTAGTAGGGCCCTCTATATATTGCTTGAGGAAACTTTCCTGAACACACTTAACAAATTCCACCCCAACTAAGCACTTAGCACTATGGCAGACCCAGTCGAAGTTAGGAAAGTTAAAATCCCTTACTATGACAACCCTATTATTCTTGCAACTCTCCACAATCTCCCTGCATATTTGTTCCTCTAACTTTGCCATTTTTCATGTCATGGATTAATTCTTCCATTTGTTTTTAAGTGGTCATTGAAGTTGTTCTCATTGTTGTTTAAATCCCTACTATGTGCTTGGTGGTTTGTCATTTTTAAGAAGTTCTTATGTTATATGGTTAGCTATTATGCTGTAGTGTTTTGATTTCTGTGGGTCATCCTCATTTTCTAAACTGTTGATCAAGTTTCCTTACTATTATGTGTCATATTTGTGTTTTCTGCCAGTTTCTACCATAATTTGTGGCGCTTTTCTGCCAGTCCAGCAGTCAGGCTCTTCACCTTTTTCCAAACTGGTTTCTATGAAAAGATCAGTTTTGCACATTTGAATGTAATTCTCATATGTAGTTGGCCAAGTCTGGTTTGATTCCTGGTATGTGGTTTATTCAGCAGCTTCATGGAATGTATATTCTGGCAGCATATTTCACCACTTTAACAAACTGCTCAGTTTTCTAGGTGAGGTTTGATTTCTACCACTGCTTTGTCAAGGTAGACTCTGAAATTTTGCCAGTTTGCTTTCTTGAAACTGAAACAATGATGGTAAGGTTCAAACTTTTTGTCAAGCTCACCACAGCAGCTCTGCAACTTCATGGCACTAGGAGTCCTTTCTGATCATTGATCCTCAGACCAACATTCACAGAGTAAGCCATCGGATGCTTCAACCCAATCTTACGTCTATGAAACAACTGCAGTAGAAGTGCATTGTCTAGCCTCTATCTTTTTTTTGTGCTTCTCACTTCATAAATCATTTTCAGTTCTGGTGTTGTTGGAGACTGTCCTTTTGAGCATTGTGCAGATGGAATAAAGGGAGGTTTATGCTCCGTCAGTCCTGACAGTGATTGGCCAAAAATATATATAAGTTAATCCTTTCCCTCATGTTGACATTGATAAGCAGAAAGCACATATGTGCACAGAAAAGTATCCAGAAGTAACATTTAATGAAAGATATGTGGTCTTGGAAGAAAGCCTGTGAATCAGATCCAAATTTTGGTTCTGCTCTTATAAACAGGAAAAAAGTGTCTATCCTGTATATAAATCCTCTGATAGAGTTTAATACTATATATACAAAAATAAGGTTAACAAAATGCATCAGTGCGTTCTGCATAGATTCATGAAACTCTTTTACTAAATCAAACCCAGATTTTAAAATCTGCATCATTTAGGCCCTCATCATACATTCATACACTGGGACCACACAAGCAGATTTCCTGAATTCTGAGAAAGGATATGCAACAAAAATATTACCTTGGCTGCTGCCTCCACTGATACCGAGTGGCTAGCTGTGTAGTTCTGCTTTCATTTCAGATTTCTGGCATCTGTGGTATTTTGATTTGTGTTCATATTCTCTGCATATGGTATACTGGCAACAGAGTTCATTATCCAGAAAAATAAAACATCTGTTCAATCCTGTGTTAGGCCAAACAAAACTATTTTTTAAAAGATCAGTCCTTATAAACAATATTTTCCAGAAGCTCACTTCTCCAGAAATGGAGTTGGGAGGTTGATCTCTCTCTTTCCAGCCAATGTTTGCTATAGTAAAAGATAATTACTTTGGTCACTGATTCTTGTAAATGTCTTTTATTAGAAATGCTAAACATAGGAAATCTTCTTGTTCTTTTAATGTTATTAACCCTCATGGGTAAATTGTCTTCATGAGCGCAGCTTTAAAAATGCTTAAAAAGGTCTCAACCGTTCAGGATAGATCAGTTCCTGCATTTATGACCAGAATCAATATTCATCCTGTTTATTCCACTATGGCTGCAATGTGTGAAGTTGACAGGATGCACTGTAGTAACTCACCTAGGGTTAAGGTTATTTCAGCAGCAACTCCCTAGTGCGAGAAAGGCCAGTTGTGAAGATTCAAAAGACAGGGACTTTGGAGAAATACTTGTCTTCTATTTCTGGCCCGAGCAAATTAAGCCTAAAACATCTTCTGTTTTTTTCTGGGCAAGCCACGTGTTGAAGACATCTCACTGAAGCAGGCACTCTATTCTGTCATAACAAAATATCTGGCGAACAGAGGAAAAGATTCAAGGATGTTATCAAAGCTTCCTTGAAGAAAGCAATATCCCCCAAGACTAATGGAAAACCCTCAGCCAGGACTACTCAAAATGGAGGAGTATTTGGGATGGCATTGAGAACCTCACATCCATGCATCAGGAGCACTCAAGAACTCGGCATAAACAGTGGGCAGAAAACACCACCTCACAAACTACTCACCCGTTGGGCATCTTCTGCCTCATCTGTTCTCACACTGGTGTCATCAGTCAGCTCAGAACCTGAGTGGAAGCAGGTCATCCTTGATCCTGAGGAACTCCCTAAGCAGAAGCGTATTAACATGCAATGGTGTTTATGTACATCTTCAAATTCAGATCATGGGCTCCTGTCTAAGTCAGGCAGGTATATCCTCTAATGGAAAAAACAAGAGGGTTCAACACACCCTGAATGGGAATGGTGTCAAATGGAATCACTCAACTTTATCTCCCATTCAGCTTGTTTTTTGAAGGGTTTTTAGATGAATCCTTAAAATAAAACACTGCAGGATTAAAGCCAAACTTTTTCCAAACAATCCAAGCCAATGATCCCATGCATTAAAATTTTGATGCCCAAACATCAGGTTACGTGCTCTTAATCAGAACATTTACTCATTTGGAAAAGTCTAATTTTAGTAATTTTCCAGACTGTCCATAATCAGTGAGATTAGAATAAGATTTTATTTCTCAAGCCCCTTCAAAATAAATGATTCTCAGCCTAGACTGGTCAGTAGCACGCTGAACCGGATTCAAATGCCACAAAAACTGAAATAAACATATGTACATCGCCTATAAACCAAATCTGATAGAATGAAATATCAACCAGTTTAAAAACTTACATCAGAACATTTTCTAACATTCTTAGTGTCACACTTCAGTGTCTCCAACTAAATTAGCTCCTACCTATTCCCAATCAGATCCACAGTGCTGATTATTTCTTCCTTGTTGCCTCTATAGTTTACATTTATTTGAAATAAAGTATGCCTATGATGAGTTTGAATTAAATAAGTTTGTTTGATTTTAAATACCAATGACAAAGCTCAAAGGAATGTAATCTAGCAATTCAAGAAAATCTTTAATCCATCTGATGAAAGGCAAAGGCTGAATTCTTTCCTAAAATGTTCAAATAGACTAGAATGTATTTTAAATAACTATTCCAGCCTTTATTTCAATCTTGAGGCAAGTATTGCTTGATCAGGTCTGCTGCCCGGACTTGCTGCTCACAGTGATTGTCCACCCACACTTAGCTTTTCCAGATGTAGAAGGCCAAATGGCTTGACTCTCTGTACCCAAGAGATGCCTAATGAGGTGGAGAGGGTTCTGAGAAGTGAATAGGCTTAAGGTGACCTACAGCTGAGGGCCTGTCCCTGGCTTGCACTGATGCCCTTGACAGCTGTCAAAGGATTTTGAATTGAGTTAAATATTTAAACATTTTAGAAGAAATATTTCAAAACACAGTAAAATACTAAAAAATAGAAGTAGAATAATTCAAATATTTATCTGTATTCATCTTTTTCCACAGAGTTAGTAACCCCATTCAAATGAATGGGATTGCTGCTGTATGCCAGCGACACAAATTTGCTTGATGTGGCCTGTTAATTATTGCCCACATGCAGAGCACAAAATCTAGGAATTAAATTCTAAGACCAGTATTCTGTTTTGAGCTTACATTCCAGAGCTTATAAAGGAAATGTTATGCAATTAATGTGCTACTGTAGTGGCTAGCTACACACCACGAAATGAAGACACAGAGTTGCTGGTTTTGAAATCAGAGGTCGAATGCTGACCCGGGGCGCGGTGCACCTTTAATAGCCGAAAACTTCCCGCGCTACAGTTCCCGCGCTGACGTCACGCGCGGGTCACCTGACCTTCCCGCGCGCGGGCTTTCCCAGCCCAACGCTGAGGAAGAAGGAGGGCCCTGCGCCATCTTGGATCGGGGCCTCCGATGACGTCACGATGTCGGGAGCCGGTTTGATGCCGGTGCGGTGAGTCGCTACATAACCCCCCCCCCCCCCCAGAACCGGCAATACCGTCGCGAAAACCAGAATTAAATAAACTATGACTTGGGCAGGGTGGTGGAGAACTGGGGTGTTAGTATGGACGGGAACTCTGCCAGGACCCTGGCAAACTCATTGGTCGACGTGGTGACGGAGTCGAGGTGTGGGGCTGGCAGCTAGGCCTCACCCAATGAGAATGTTTGGAAGGTCCTGGCATGTACCAAAAGCTTACCCCGCAGGTCAACCAGCAGACTGTTGGCATGAAGGAAGTCTGCCCCAAGGAGTGGTTGTGCGACGGCGGCCAGGACGAATCTCCAAGTAAAGTTGCAGGTGCTGAACTGGAGGTGTATCAACCGGGTGCCAAAGGTCCGAATGGCGCTGCCGTTGGCGGCTCTGAGGGCGGGTCCTGGTGTACAGTTGCGAGTCTCACGGCCGTTGGGAGGCACGACGCTAACTTCGGCTCCGGTGTCCACTAGGAACCGACGTCCAGAACGCCTGTCCCACACATGCAAGGGGCTATCCGGGTGGCCAGCCGCCGTAGCCATCAGCGGCGGCTGGCTCTGGCGTTTCCCGGAAACCTGCATGGTGGCCGGCATCTACGGGTGTCAGCGCCCCGCCACTGGTGGTAGAAACACTATTGGTCAGTCGGTGCCTCAGACCTGGTGGCGGGTGGGGAGCGTTCGATCGCCGGGTCTGGCCTGCTGGGCCGCTGGGTACGTGGTGTGGCAACGCGCTCGACTGACACCCCGCCAAAGGACATCCGCCTGGGCGGCCACCTTCCGGGGTTCGCTGAAATCGGCATCCGCCAGGAGCAGGTGGATGTCGTCGGGTAACTGCTCCAGGAAGATCTGCTCAAACAGCAGACAGGGTTTATGCCCATCTGCCAGGGCCAACATCTCATTCATGAGCGCGGAGGGGGGGTCTGTCGCCCAACGCATCGAGGTGGAGTAGGCGGGAGGCTCGTTCGCGTCGGGAAAGGCCGAAAGTCTCGAGGAGGAGGGTCTTGAACTTATCATACTTCTCCTCTGGGGGCGCCTGGATGAAATCCTCGACCTGGGCGGCGGTGTCTTGGTTGAGGGCACCCACCACGTAATAGTACTTGGTGTCATCCCTGGTGATCTTGCGAATCTGGAACTGGACCTCGGCCTGGTCAAGCCAGACACTGGGCCAGAGGGTCCAGAAGATGAGCAGTTTAAGGGCTACTGCCTGTACCTCTGGCTGTGCAGACATTGTGGGACCAAAAGCGTTTGGGCCCGTCGGGGTCACCAATGTAGTGGCTAGCTACACACCATGAAATGGAGACACAGAGTCGCTGGTTTTGAAATCAGAGGTCGATTGCCGACCCGGGGCGCGGTGCGCCTTTAATAGCTGAAAACTTCCCGCGCTACAGTTCCCGCGCTGACGTCATGCACGGGTCACCTGACCTTCCCACGCGTAGGCTTTCCCAGCCCAATGCTGGGGAAGAAGGAGGGCCCTGCGCTATCTTGGATCGGGGCCTCCGACGATGTCGCGATGTCAGGAGCCGGTTCGATGCCGGCGCGGTGAGTCGCTACACTACCATAAATATAAATGCATATGTATTCCCATAAACCAATAGATTTAACAGAAAAAGTACTGAGGTGCCAGATGGCTCAGTGGAAAGTTGTCCTTTGGGGATTGTGTGTCCAAGGCTTTGATTAGAGAAGGAATTTGAGTCCAATGTGAAAACCATAGAACCAACCTGGCTCAGTTGATAACTGTTTTTCTCCTAAGTCAGAAGTTTCTGGCACTTAAACACATTTTCCACATTGTTACTGTGATATAGTACAGAGGGATGGTACACTTCTCCTTCAAAATGAGGTTGAGATTGTGTTGATAATGACTCAAACTTGCTCTGAGATTGCAACTTCTTAGAGTGTCATTTCTCTTTAACTGTGCACTTTTTGAAAGTCTGCACCAGGCTGTGTGAGCTAATGAAAGTGGTTTTCTAGGCTCCAAAGACCTCTGAATGGATAGTGAGAACTCCGGGGGAGGGGTTGTGGTGTTATTCCCAACAAATGCGTGGCAGTTTCAGATTAGTAGATGTGCTCCATCATAAGTGTGTCAATACCAGAAAAATCCAGACATAAATTGGCTCAAGGTTTTGACAGCATCATCAACATTTGTGTTTATATTTAACTGCATTACTGTTAGAATAAGTAATAGTCAAATCCATGCTTCATGCTGAGTTTTGCCAGATAGACAGCATCATTCAACCCTCAAAGCTGTGGCTTTACATGTTATTAGGAATTCAAGTTTAAATCAAGGAAACACAAAGTCCTGCATTAGTATAGCACTGTATTTTAAGATATCTTTTTATTAGTCACATGTACATTGAAACACACAGTGAAATGTATCTTTTGCGTGGAGTGTTCTGGGGGGCAGCCCGCAAGTGTCGTCACACTTCCAGTGCCAACATAGCATGCCCACAACTTCCTAACCCGTACGTCTTTGGAATGTGGGAGGAAACCGGAGCACCCAGAGGAAACCCACGCAGTCATGGGGAGAACGTACAAACTCCTTACAGGCAGTGGCCGGAATTGAACCCGGGTCACTGGTGCTGTAATAGCATTATGCTAAACCACTGCACTACGGTGCTTGCCCAAGCAAGATCCTTCAAACAGCAATGTGAAAAAAAAAAATCTGCTTTTAAAGATGATGCTGGATGAATATCAGCCAGAACACTGGAACTAACTGACATATGATATCTCATCTGTTCTCATCTTCAGATATTCTTTTAAGTCTCATGGCATCAGGCCAAACATGGGCAAGGAAACCTCCTCCTGTTTTCCACCCACTGTCTTTCCTCAGCTGCTGAATCAGTGCATTCTTCACTTTGAACACTTGGAAGAAGCACTGGAAGTGGAAGGGGCACAAATGTACTCTGTGGGGGGTTTTCAATGTCCATCATCATCGGTAGCTTGCTAGCACCACCACTGACCGAGCTTAACGAGTCCTGAAGGATATTGCTGCCAGATTCACAACTGGGTATTGATGAGACCTTACTCCGTCAACAGCAGCAGCAAAGTACACCGCCACCACATTGTGCAAGCTCATGGCCCACATATCTGTCATTCTACCTTCACATAAAAACAAGGGGTCAACCCTGGTTCCACATGGAGTGAAGAGTGACATGCCGAAAGCAGCACCCAATGGGGTGTACTTAAAATGAGGTACCAATCTGGTGAAGCTGCCACAGAATTACATGTGTGTTAACGAGCAAAAACTGTGTGCAATTGACAGAGCTAAATGATCCCATAGCCAATGGATCAGCTCAAATGTCTGCAGTCCTGCCACATCTAGTCAGGAATGGTGGTAGAGGCACAGATAAATAATGGGAGGTGGCTGCTCTAAGAACAACTTCACCTTCAATGATGGTGACCCCGGCACGCTAAATACAAAGCTGAAGCATCCACAACCATGTTCAGCCAGAAATGCTGGGTAGACGATCTATCTCACTTCGTTCTAATACTTACACCATCATAGAAGCTGGTCTTCAGATAACTTGATTCAGTCCACTTGACATCAAGAAACAGCTGAGGCCACTTGATACAACAAAGAGTGCAGGATTAGACAACATTCCAATTGTAGTACCGAGGACTTGCACTTGTACTAGCTGTTCTTTAAATTAAGCTCTACCAGCAGTTATACATTGGCAACCACCCAATAATGTGGAAAAATAATCACTTGTGTCCTGTCCATATAAAGCTGGACAAATTCATTCCAGCTAAACACCACCCAGTCGGTCTACTTTCAATCATCAGCAAAGTGGTATCATTAATAGTCCCATCACTAATAAACTGCTCATTAGTGCCTAATTTGGGTTCAACTGATACTGTTTCAGTTGCAGACCTCATTCACAGACTTGGACCAATGAAATGAGGAAGTGAGAGTGATTGCCTTTAATATCAAGGTGATAGTTAACTGAATGTGGTATCAAGGAGACCCAGCAAAACAAAGTCAATGGATACCATGGGGGAAAACATCTGAATGTTTGGAGTCATAACTGGGACAAAGGAATATAGTTGCTGTTAAAGGAGTTTAATAATTCCTCTTAGGGACAGTAGTCCAGAGTTGTATCTGAGACCCAAACATCTTCAGTTATTTCATTAGTGACCTTCTTTCCACCATAAGCTCAGAAGTGGGGATGTTTGTGGATGATTAGGCAATATTCAATTCTATTTGCAACTTTTTAGCAAATAAAGCAGATTATGCCTGTGTGCAACAAGACCTAGGCAATATTTCAGACAGTGGTTGATATGTGACAAGTAATATTTGCATCACAGAATTGCCAGGGAGTGACCATGTCCAACAAGAGAGGCTCTAACTACTTAAACTTGACATTCAATGGTTTGCCATTACATCCATCATCACATCCTGTGGTCACCAGTGAGTTGAAGCTCATCTCGACTGGTCAGATAAATATTATGGCTACAAGAGCAGGTGAGAGGCTTGGTATCATGCCATGGGTATCTCAGGTTTTGGCCTATCAACCATCATTCAGAATTCAGGAGTGTGATACAATTATCTCCACTTGCCTAGATGAGCACAAATTCAACACAACGTTCAACAAGAAGTTCAGTAGCATCCAGGACAAAACAGCATCTTGATTGGCACCCCTTCCATTGCCCTAAATATTCATTCTCTCTACTACTGGTGCATAGTGCCTATTGCGAGTACCATATACAAAATGCCATGCAGTTACTTGCTTCGGCTACTCATACAGCATCTTCTATACCTTGGACCTCTACCACTAAGAAGACCACCACCTGCATGCCCATCCAAATCGCACACCATCCTGATGTGGAAATATACTGCCATTCTTTCATTGCCACTGGCTCTAAATTTCCTGCTTTATTTTTTCTCTTACATGATTTGACATTTCTGTAACTCTTGAGTTACATTTCTTTCCTAGTTTGTGTGCTTTTAATTTCACTGTAACTCAATTTAGTTAGTTTAAGAGGTGCACAGTTGTTCTATTCTTAAAATTGCCTGGTTTATCTGGTTGCCTGTACTTTAAGCAACTTGCTATGCAAAAAACTGACTGTTCAAGTGTGCAAGTGCCAAGCCTTAATAACAGTAGTCATCGATAAATGCCTTTCTACAGTAAAATCTGGCCCTTGGTTAAAAAGCTGCTGCAAAGCACATTAGGTTTGTGGAACAGAAAATGAAAAATATAATTTCCTCATTCTTTTACATTGAATGTAAACTACTAGATGAAAATTGCATTGAGAGGTCTGCAATTGGCTAAGCTTGACAAATACTGGAAGTAAAACAAAATAAAGCTTACAAAGCTTTTATTCACAAATTGTGACACAGTACATGTAATCACGGAGAACTAGAAATTACAAATCATTCAACTGTGGCATTTTAACCACAAAGTACTTGCGAACATTTTCTGTGTTATTTACTTTTCTGTAATTTAGTTTTTAACTAGGAATTGTTATTTTGGTTTTTTTTGGTCAAACTAGATCTCCCCAATTGAGCAGATAAAAGTGCATGTGAAGTTAATGATTCATCACTTAGGTACAAGTTTATCATTTTTGAATGGTACATTTCTTAGCTTGGAGGAGAACAGCCAGGGTACGTTATTAATGGATTATGTTTTGGCAGACAATTAGCTACTTATAAAGATAGGCATTATTGAATTATAACAGATTCCTGGTGAAAACTAGACAGAGGACCTTTTGTTACAATGGCGCAAGATAATTTATGCAGGAATACCGCAGACTAGATTTAAATGACAGCTGTCTTTACCTTTATCTCATCAATCAACACCTTGATCCATTTATGGCCACTTCTTAAAATGTGACTGTGGGGTATTGTGGAATGCCTGCTTGGCAATATTCTGATGACAGACTGCAACTTGTTTGAAATCTTTGTAATATTATGACTTGCGTTTGCTTTTATATTTTACAAGTGTAGAAATGGGAATGATCACAGAATACGCTTCCCAAATGGAAATACATAGTAATTAACTAACAAAGATTCATAATGAAGAAATTACAGCAAATAATCTCTCTTTCTGAAATGTTGGGAGTGGAGGTAGGGGGTTACTATTGCTAGAAGTTATTAGCAAAGACAAAAAAACTTTGGTTTCCATTAAAGTTTTCCAAAAATATTTTATTCCACAATTTCATCTGTACTGTACTATGTATAAGATTATATTGACAGTTCAAAATGATCCCTTTGATCAGGGAATCGATATTATGATCTAATGCACCCAGTGCTAAGCTTCGGATGATGCAACGCTGCCAGCAGTTGCTCTAATGTTGCAGCTCTTATGATTTGGACTATGTTCTAAATCGATCAGTTTCTAGGTAAGTGATAGCGGGACCATAGATTATGATGTAGAACAATGGAATACCATTTGGCTGTATTTGGTGTGAACTAGACAATAGTCAGACATAGGCTGATAAGTGGCAAGCAAAAATCTGATCACTGAAGAGGGTGCAGTGGAGAATCACCAGTATGTTTTCTGGAATAGAGCATTTTAGTTATGAGACACCAGATGGGCAGTGTTTGTTTTCTGAAGGTCCATTTAGAAGATGTTTTCCTGAAGAGTGAGATTCCTTTGTCCAGAACCTGAGGAATCAGTATTTTGAGACATTGAGCAGTGTAAAGGGTCATTATGATGGTACCCTACCTCCAATACACCACTCTATAGTTTTTAGGTGGTTTTCTGTGACACATAACTTGGCCTACACTAATAGAACATTGTTTCAAAGCATTAGTATGATAAATGAGGCAGGAGGCAATGTCTGAGAATCTCAACTCAGTTTCTGATGACTCCAAACAGTGGAAGGACATGCAAGGCAACCATGATCACCTTCCAATATTGGACCTCTGTGGATTCCAGGAACATATCAAAATGGAAGCAAATTGGAACAAAATTTAGTGCAAAACTTCTTCTATCCCCATCCCATATACATGGACTTTGAGAGGTCCAGAGTGCACTTCTAGCCAGTGTCATGGGTCCCCTGACTGAATGGCTGTTTACTACTTGATTTATATGATGAACTTGTATTATTTTCTGAAGATCTGTGTTGAAACAAAATTAAAGGAGGCTTTGAAATTATAAACGTGCACATTAGAGGAGAAAAGATTTCTCCTAAAGATTTAATTATGGAAAACATTTTTTTAGCCTTTTTATTTTAATATACAAAACCAAAGATGAAGCTGATGTTTACATATTGATTGACTCACAGCTCACATCACTTTAACAAAGTACATCGGAAACAGAGTAGCTGTTACAATGCATTGTTGAACATGTTCAGACTTATGCAGTTACTGAGAATTGAAGCAGAATACAATAAGTGCATCCAATAATTGCAGAGGTCAATATTTTTCTACAAATACTAAAATTTTAGTTTAATCAATAATTTGTCAGATCTATTCACCAAATATTGAAAAATACTTCTATCAATGTCAAAAGTCAATACTTGCAAACCTTCTTATGTAGCACAATACAATTGTTTTGTTTTGTCCTTGTGCTGGAACACAGCAAAAATGAACACTGAAATGACTTTTGGTCCAATTATAGAGTTTCACCATCTACATAATAGAATTAGCAAAATAATTATCCCATCCCCAATATTATAGCAGTGTCTATAGAGAGATGTTTATTTTACACTGTATTTTACATTTTACATCCATAAAATATACAACAGCGTAATAGATTTCTAAATAGACAACTCAGTCACCAATCTCGTGGCAATGCGATTGATGCCGCTTAATTAGAACATAGGTAATATGGTTCATAGGGAAACATTTCAGTTTGGTTCTAATGTGATTAAATACAAGTCGACCATAGCACTTTGCTTGTTCACCTCTTGGAAAAGTACATGGTAAATACTTTAAAAAATTTTAATAAACATACAACATGATCAAATAAATCACATCAAAACACATCATTGCATTACTTTTGTGTGACTTTATTGTGATCAAAATGACAGTTCTTCTGACTTTTCTTCCTTTTAAATCAAAAATGGTTTGCTAAACATTTTCATTAGTATAGTGCCCCTGTATAAATGGAATTACATTACTTCCACCAGTGTCACAATCAACAGGCTTAAACTATATTTAGACTGATTTATGCTACTCTTACAACCATTAACACCGAAAGAGGAATTAAAAAAAATAAAGATATAACAGCTTTTTTTCAAAAATAAAACCATCAGTTTAGCTGATTCTAAATGCACTTAAACAGTACAGAAACTTCTCTTATGGAGGTAATGCACAGTAGCCACACTAGGGACAAAACATGTGTTGCTTTGGAGAGGGTCTTGCTTTTCTTCACAGGCTGAGATAACAGCTCTCGCATGCTTATTCTTGTGTTATTGGTTCACTGGGTCTTGGAACGAGGGGCACGGGAGGCCTTGGATAGTATCCAGTGAATCTTGGTTTTCCTGGACAAAACCTGGGGAACTTGTGATCAAGTGACAAGTCTGCAAATAAACAAATAAAACAGTGCATTGGCCCAGTTGGACACATTATCTCTATCAGACTTAGTTTTTGTAGTTATAGATGGAATATCAGAACAGCAATAGTATATTTCCATATAACACATAGAAATATGAATTAACTGAACCATTATACTTCCATTTCTTAATAACCTGTTCAAACTACATTTAGCTGCAGCAGTGTTTGTCCAATTAATCTGTAACTATTTCACAAGCACCAAGGCATCAATGCTAGCAATGTTTCAAATGAATTTGCAGAGACCACATGAAAGAAACCAACTATAAAAGAACTTTATTGTATCCTTTTAAGCAGATTATCAAATACCCAGAATAATCTTAAATGGCTGAGGGCATCTTTCCAATTTTATTAGAAACTGCTGATCCAACAATGCACCCTTTAACTATATGTACCTATAAATAAGGCCTATTCTTTATGTGTAATGATCAATCTATAGTTTTTATCAACGTTGTACCAATGGCCCATGCATGACCACCAGCAGAGACATCAATGTCAGTCACTAATTAACTGACTGACATTGATGATGAAATTAGTTACAGAAAACTAGTATTTGGGTTCTTGCATGACAAAGAAAACTATGCCAATTTGCTGGTTATGAGTACTATGATTGTTAGTAGGCACTGATTTTATTTTTCAAATTTAGATAGTACAGATAACAAAGAGTACAGTATAAATCAATTTAATAAGTTTTGCTTTAGATAGAAGAAATATGGCACTGGATTTATTAGTAAAGCAAATAGTTATGTCACAATTTCCAACTTGTCATTTGAAGACAAATGCAACAGTTACATAAACTGTGTTTTAACTGAACCAGGTATTAGAAAGTTCTAAGCACACAAAAGGAAATTGACAGGGGAAGTAAATGACCAATAACAAAATATATTCAGCACTTGTAATCTACCACCTAAAGGAAAGTTGCTTATCATGCTTAAACTGGGAGAAAATACACATTATTGTTGTAATGTTTCATATTTTCTTCCAACATTGGAGATATTTGATCTATTTAGTTTATGCCAGCTCTCAGACCATTCCCATCAGTCCCATTCCCCCACTTATTTCCCAATAACTTGTCCTCGCTCATCTGCTCATCAACTCCCCATTGCTTCTCCTGTCACCTCTACCTGCACCAAGGGCAATTTATGATAGCCACTTAACCTACCATATCATAAATAAACATAGTCTCAAGTTAGCCCTTTAAGAGCATCAGTTACATTTTTTTTCAGTAAAATGCCCCATTTTTGTTTTAGTTTATACAAAAAATTGTTCTATGAAATAATGTTTACAAAATTGAGGACAATATTAATGAATCCCTTGTGACCTTGTAGCACCCACCTGAGACCACAGGCAAAAGTCTAGAGGACTTTAGCTATTGCTCCTTCCTATTTGTCTTTACTAAATTCTAGATGCTTTCATGTTGAGGCATCACTTAAACTTTTAACTGTGAACCACAATGCCAATGGTAGATTGGAGTTTGTTGGAACTTAGGATGTGGATGGTGGTGGCAGGGGTGGGAGGGAAGTGGGGAATAGGTCTTGAGAGGAAATATGCTGGAAGACATGCAGCATTATTCGAGAGAGGGAAATGGTTTATGGGGTTGAAAGATATTTGACATTTAATAATGTTTTAAGAAGGTACAGAGGCAATGAAAAGCAGGAGAGGAAAAGGAAAATAGTGAAGTTTTTGATAGGTTTGCAATAGGATTGATTGATAATCCTATTGATTATGTGATAGGATTTATTTGTTGTTTGGCATAGGATTACAGCAAAAAATATGCTAACAAGCAAAGCTCTGAAGTTAAAGCAAGTGCCTTGAATTATGCAGCTAAGTGATGGTTCTTAGAAGTTTGATGTTCAGATAAATTGCCTTTGAAGTAGAACTCTTGGGATTCAGACGTGAGATGTTTATCACGCATATAATGTGCGATTCTTTTAACATTCCACTTAAGCATGACATAAGCCAATCTTTCTCATCCCGTTCAGATTTGACTGAGCAAAGTCCATTCTTTCATGGGTGGACTGAAACCAGGGGGTTTAATTGTTGGACCTTTGATGAGACATTTCTTTCAAGTGGTTGTTTCATTCTAGTTTTTTTCTCAAATATTTGAAATGAAGATGTCAAATTTGGGTACAGTATGCATTTAGAATGGATTGCAACATTTTAAATTCTTTGCAGGGACACTGCTAAAATCCTAGTAAATTGACAGGTCAGGATTAGTATTGGGTCTGTTGAAGTTCTCAGTGTGTGGCCACTTTGCACCCAGTTTTTGATGGTGAAATTTGAAAAAACTGTCAGCAGGGGTTTTCTTAAGAGTTCCTGATAGCAGAGTTCAGTTGATTATCACTTCCTTTCCAAACTGGTTTACAATATTCTGACAAAGTCAATAACTGGAGGACTTCAACTATTGCTCTTTAATTTGTCCTTACTAAATTCTAGATGTTTTTTGTATGTGATTGATTCCTGAAGCTAAACCTTTGTGGTTTCCAAAAATTTAGTACCCTGTCTTAAGTTGCATCCTTGTACTTTGGGAAGAACTCTTAATGCAATCTTTCATCATAAAACCTAACCTTGAGTGAAGTGTAGGTCTTATTATTGTTCATCTTGAACATTGTAAATGACAAAGGAAATAGTGATAATACAAATAAAGCAACAAAAAATTGATCTATAGGAATTGTTTTTAGCCACACTGGAAACATTATCAGCACTTTCTGTCTGCAAACGAAGTGGAAGTGGGTTATATTCTGAAAATATTGAGTGCAGAAGGATACAAAGTGGCTTTGGTGCCTTAACATGAAGTGCTGCATTCTCTCTCAGGAGAGAAATTGTAGTGAGGCAGTGCTTCTGCAGCCCCTGCTGATTCCCAATCTGTTTTCCTGTGGCAGAGGTGAGTGATCAGGGAGTGCAGATTGCTGGCAGGATCCCCATCACTCCCAGCAAGGTGAATCAAGTGGTGTTACAGTGTTAGGGCTCTTTGAGTCATTTTTGCCTTTAGATAGAAATGTGGTGGAAAAGTCAGCCCAATGGGTCAAAAGCCTTCCTCTTCCAAATCTACATTAAATTCTGATGTTCTGAGTTGCTATCTGAAAACTTGATTTTTTTTCATTGTTGTGAATCAACTGTTTGTGCAGTCATCAGTTTTATTGTGCATAATACTATCTTGTGATGTGTTTATAGCAGCCTTCTGTATGTATTCTCTGTCACCTTGTGTAGTTTTAGCCTATTCCAGGTGGAGCACCTCAGGTGGACCTGTGCTTTGATGAAGAAGTTAATTACATTAAATGACACCAATAGGCAAATCACTAGTTTCAAGCTTTCTTTCTTACAGTGTTTGATTCTCATTCTTTAGTTATTTTTTGTATAGTGTAAAGCCATCATTTGGCAATAAAACTGAACTTCCCTTGAAAGCTATATAAATTCTTTGAGATTGCTTTTTTGGAATAAGCGTTCATTTGGCATTTTATAAATCTGTACACCTCAGTTAGATTCAGAAGTTCAAATCCAGAGGTAATTTTGGCCAGCAGGCTAGAATTTGGGGTTAAAATGTCTAGGCACGGTTACACTTCTTTTCCAGCACGCCGGCATCTGGATCCAACTTAAGAATGTAATATAATATTGACCAAAGAAGAGGAAGAAATTCAAACATGAAAATGAATAAATATCAAGATCGGTATTCTGATCTTGATATTTATTATCTGTCTTTCTTTGTAATTTCAATTTTCTTTCTTTTTCCCATTCTTATACTTTGAGTGTAATTTGAAGTAATTGTCTAAATAGTGACAAATCACATGTCAAAAATCAAATATTTTGTAATGAGCGACTTACAGTAAAATAATTTATATATTTGCAGCTCTACTGCTAATATACCTCTGGAATATTATCAAAGTGAGGAAAGCAAGTTTAAAGTGTCTATGAACTACGTGTTCCTTCAATCCTGAGTGTTTCCTCAGTTTTACCATACCTTGGATGCCTATTTGTGTACCTGATTGAATTTCTAGGAAGGCCTATAAATGGGCAGCTGGCACTCCTGCTCCGCATAGGTCAATAGCTGGGTAATTGTGGTTTATATTGGTTATATGACTTCAGCTAGAATTTTTTGTGGTGAAATGAGTGGTGTTCTTATCCCAGTTTTTCCAGGAACCACTGGAGCTACTCACTATTTAAAACTAATAACTGAGCTAGCATTTACTGGATTTTGTGGGAGAGCATTCCACATTTCAAATTTCCAACATACAGAGTAAAATAAAATTCCAATACAGCTCCTCCTGACTTACAGACACTCTGTATGTATGAACAAGCATTTGGGAAAGCAGTGGATTGGATGGAAAATGATTTGTCAGCTGCTGTGTTGCTGCAGGCATCTCCTGCTAGGTAGGAACGGGGCAATTCCATCTGCCTTCTCTCCCCAACACCCCCACCCCCAAAACTCTAAGCCACAACAATCGGGGGTTGGGTTGAGCTGAGCAGAGCTAGGAGCGCTGAGCAGAGTCAGTCACTCACTGGCGGTTGCTCTTTTGCCTCTGCTCACTCTCCCATCACAGTTGTTTCTGTGATCTTCTCCCACATGCCGCTTTTGTTCATTTCTGTCTTACGAACAGTTCTCAGGAATGGACCCTTGTCATAACCTAGGGACTTCTTGTAACCTGGTATCCAGTTGTATGAAAATCCCATTGTTCGGCACCTGGCTGAGGGTTCTGTTTCCTGTGCCCCCTTTAAATTCACACGGGCCCCATTTCCTGTGCTTTTTAAAAGTACCAGGCCTCTGTTTCCCACACTACCTTTAAACTCACTAGAGGCCTATTTTCCCCTCTCCCTTTAAACATACTGCAGCCTGAGTTCCTGCTCCCTTTAAACTCACCAGGTTCTGTTTCCCATGCTCTCTTTAAATTTACTGGGTTCATTGGAAAATATATTACACTACTGCATAATGTCTAAAAGAAAGTGAATTGAAAGTGTGCTGGGAATAGAACATAGAATGTAGAACAGCACAGCACAGGTCCTTCAGCGCATGGTCAGTGCAGACCATGATGCCAAATTAAACGAAACCTATCTGCCTACACATGATCCATATCCCTCCATTCCCTGCATTTTCATGTGCCTGTCTAAATGTCTCTTAAATGCCTCTATCATGTCTGCTTCCACCATGACTCCTGGCAGCCCACTCCAGGCACCTACCACTCTCTGTGCAAAAAAACTTACCCCACACATCGCCTTTAAGCTATGTCCTCTAGTATTTGACATTTCAAAGTGGGGAAAAAGAGTCTGACTATCTACCCCATCTATGCCTCTCATAATTTTATAAACCTCTATCAGGCCTCCCCTCAGACTCTGATGCTCTAGAGAAAACAATTCAAGTTTGTCCAACCTTTTGAATTACATCAAATTGTCTAGAACATCTGCCAGTCTGCCAGCAGTAAGGTTCTGATTGTGCTGGATTATTGGAGTTTTACTGTATTTTGCTTTCACACTAAAGATTTAAGATCTAATCTGACCACAATGCAACTCCTGGGGACTCGAAATTCAATGGTCTAACAACATAGTCACCATATATTTTGGAGCAACAAACAATCTTCTGGAGGAACTCAGCAGGACGAGCAGCATCTGTGGGAAGAAAGGAATTGTTGATGCTTCGGGTCAAAACCCTGCATCAAGACTCAATTCGGGACTTTAATTCCTTTCATTCCACAGATGCTGCTCGACTCACTGAGTTCCTCGCTCCAGATTCCAGCATTTGAAGCCTCTTGTGTCTCCACCATATAGTTTGCTTTGTTTCTCTTCTACCAATGAAATGAACATACTGTAGTGACTCACCGTCCGAGCAAGTGAACCAGCTTGGCGGTTGGGTCGCGCATCATCAGAGCGGCGAGGCCCAAGATGGCGTTGGGCCTTCATCTTCCCCGAGTGATGGGGAGAACCCCCACGCGGGAAAAGTTTGATGACGTAGCGCATACATCATTTCCGTTTTCGGTGGGCGGGAACCGTTGCTCTTAAAAGGCCCGCGCAAGGTGGGAAAATAAATCAGTTTTTGTTCTGCAGCCCACCGACTAGTGTCTTGCTTTCACATCGCGGTAGCAGCCGCTATAGTACCTTCTATTTTTATTTCTAATAAATAACACCTTACCTAAATTGCAGGAACTTCAGAAAATTGTAGCTGACTTGTGGAGAAGCAGACAAAAGTGTAGATGAGTAACAGTAACTTATTATTTTTAGTGGTAATTTGTTGAAATCAGTGGACAGATTTATTTCTGAGAGGAAAATAGCTTAAACTACATTATTATATTTTATACTTGTTAAAAACATCTCATACTTGCTAATAATGGTGTTGACTTGTAGTTCCTGTTAAGAACCAGCCACTGTCCTTCCTCAGCTGTCACCTATCATTCTTCAGTGTGTACTGGAGAGTGAAAGGTGTTCCTCTTGGCACTGATGGGCCAGAGGTGGTGATTTGGTGAAGGAGTGTGGTGGGCTGCTTCACTCCTTTGCACACACCAGCTCAATGAGGCATGGCTCCAATACCACTCAATCCAGTAAAAGGTCCCTCACTAAAGTAACTCACTCTCCGAAACATCCTGTCCATCATGTCCACCATTTTCCGTACTCTCTGATGGTCACTAACTCCTGATCCAGACATGCACATGCTGCATGCTGTTTCTATGGCAACCACTTTCTTTTTGCTGTTCCCCATTCTTCTCCCTTCCAGGCTGTGTACCTATAGCAGTGTCATTTTAATGTGTGAGAGTGATTGAGAGAGAAGAGAGAAGAGAGAAGAGAGAGAGGGAGAGAGTCCATGTGTGATTGAGTGAATGTGATACTGATGGCCCAGGTCAAAATATCACAGGGTATCAGTTGAATATTGAGGAATCCACAATTTCTGCATGAATGCAATTTAAGTAGGGCCTTGCTAACATGCATGATATCTTACAACTATTCACATTAAACTTCAATCGTCACTATACAGCACAGGTGGAAAACTTATCACACTAACCTCAAAAGATCTTTGCTGGTTTGACATTACTGCAGATCTAGGTTACTTATGTATACTTGAAGCTGGGAGTGATAAGGCATGTGGCAGAAGTTTCCTGGCACACTTCATTCAATATCACTGTTAATTTTATCATATGATCACCTACTACTTCCTTCCCTGTAGCCAATAATTAATCTGTGCTCATGTTCGGTTCTTATCCCATAGTCTTCATATCATAAACGAGTCTCTCGAGCTATATTAAACTCAAATCATAATGTGACATGCGGTTGTCCTTTTTGAGTATGTTTATAAGGTGGATCAGATAAAATAACCCCCTCTGAAGCTATCTTGAAGCCATTTATTAGGTTAATTTCAAACAAGTAGTGTGGGAGTACACTGAACGTCTGAAGGAACCAGGTACAGTTGCTCTTCTAGGGATCGTATATTGGCCTTGGACCAGCAATCTTAGGCAGTAGTTGCCTCTGATTCTGGGGTCACAGTCAGAGATCATCTACAATTGTCTTCAGTGAGGCTACATGTATTCCTTCACACTAGTCTTTTGCAATCTCGCTCCCTGAACCCCTGTCCTCCAAATAAAACAAATCAGCACAGCAGGGTGCAGCTCTGAGATTCTGGCATCCCTCTGAATTATTTAAATGATCCCACCTCGGGGGTTTGGAATGGGGAAATCGGAAGTTCTGCTCCATTTCTGCCAGTGCTATTATGCTATTATAATCCTACTCTATTATATTAAATTGAACCCAGCTGAGTTTGTCCTGCTGCACTGCATGAAATCAGCTATGCCACTTTACTGTATATAACTGTGTAATTGTTATATCATTGTGATTATCTTGTTAATGATTAGGTTATCTCTCATGTGTGGATTACTTGAGAGATACAGAGGTAGATATAACTCCACTATAAAATTCAGATGTTCATACAGGAAAATAAAAGAAAAATAAAATAAAAACAAAATAAAAACCGAAAATGATGGCCACACTTAGCAGTCAGGCCACATTTGTGGGAAGAGAAAGACATTTAATGCTGCAGGTGGAAAACCCTTCGTCAGAACTATTTTAGGTTCTGCAGTTTTTTTCATTTTCATTTACTTGTAAGATTCAAAATCTGGCATAGATCCTGACATAAAATACTAATAAAAATAGAACTAAAAAGAAGACTTAAATAAAGACCAGAGGTAAACAGCATTCTTTTAATGTAGCGAAGTAAGTTAAAATACTTCATATTATTTAGGATTCCAGGAACTGTTTTAACTAAACTTAGTACAGGAGAAAAATCCTGAAGTATATCTAAGAGCAAAAATGCAAATCTGAATTTTGAGTGAATGTTCAGCTTCTTCACTTTCTCTCTCCACCTAGCTTACATTAACTTGTGGTAATTAAGGAGCAAGATGCAAAAGGATGTCAGAGGGAGAGGAACCAATGGGTAGCTTTAAGTGGGGGAAGAGGCAGAAGAGCTGGCAGTGACGTCAGGTGGGGGAATGGATGGCAGTAGAAGAAAGGGTGAGGACTATGTAGTGGGAAAAGCAGAATGGAAGACAGTGAGGAGTACTAGATGGCTGAGCAGTACATTATTGTGATCCAAACCAGACATCCCATTCTTTCCCCCATGTGCATGTTTACAATCTTTCTAGAGGAACATTAAGTGAAAATGTGATGAGACAAAGCCAGAGAGGAATCACTAAACTCAATTTTGTATCAGTTCACTATATACATAAAGAAAACAATACAAGTTGTCCCCAGGTTACTGCAGGGTTCCACTCCTGTGAACTATTTGTAACCCGAACAGTTCGCAAGTCGGAAATGTTGCCACAAACCGAGTTCCCAGGTAGCAGAAGATGCTTGCAGCCCAGCAGCAGCTGGCAAATCCATGCCCCTTGTCTCCTAAACATTCATTTCTATGTATGGGCTGTACATATGTCGAGCATTTGTATGCTAGGAAGGACCTGTAAGTTCAAAGTCCTAATCCTCATAGGGGACAGATTTCTTCAGAAATGGGAAAAGTTAGAGATAAAACAAGTATGAAGTTTGCCCAGTTTTACTGAAACCCAGTCCAGGTGAAGGATCTCAACCCAAAACATCAACTGTCCATTTCTATCTACAGAGCTGCCTGACCCACTGAGTTCCTCCAGCAGCTCGTTTCTTCTTTACTGAAACATTAACTGTTTCTTTCTCCATAGACACTGCCTGATCTGCTGAGTATTTCCAGCATTTTCTGTTTCTATAGCCACTGAATTTTTTTATTTCAACAAATAAAAAGCAATGTATTAAGATAACATAAAATATGGACAATTCTGTTAGTAATAAATATAAATCTAGCTTTTCACTGTATGTTCTTAGTATCTAATATACAGAACATAGGCTATTTGCTTAATAGGAATTTACTGCCATTTACGCACAGTAGTGTAATGGTTAGCGTAACACTATTACAGCGCCAGCGACCTGGGTTCAATTCCGGCCGCTATCTGTAAGGAGTTTGTACATTCTCCCCGTGTCTGCGTGGGTTTCCTCTGGGTGTTCCAGTTTCCTCCCACATTCCAAAGACATATGGGTTAGGAAGTTGTGGGCATGCTATGTTGGCTCTGGAAGCATGGCGACACTTGCGGGCTGCCCCCAGAACACTCTATGCAAAGGATGCATTTCACTGTATGTTTCGATGTATATGTGACTAATAAAGATACATTGTCTTGTCTGAAAGTCTTTATGAACCATGTATCTTAGTTTTATCATTGTTTGTTATAAGTAATGGCTGTGGGCGCTAAAAGCAGGAAGGTAGTCAAAGATTTATTATATTAAGCACTGCAGGAAGTACTGATTTTATCTTCTCCATTCATCTCATAATTTGTTAAAATTAACTTCACCTTGTAAATGCCACGATGCATCACTGACTGTATCGCAGGCTTAAAATACCACCAAAGTCTGGATTGAGTTACTACAATTCCATTGAAGCTCTATAGATTGTAAAATCATTGAGGGAATCTCATAGTTTCAGTCTTGCTAGTCAGAACATGTCTACAATGAATAAAAATTGATATGAAACATTAATAAACTGCTCAACAACCTAATTATCAGGCTAAGTTGTGTAAACCGTAGCTAACATGAATGCTGGGAGGTCATACAAGCTAAAACACAGACTGCATTCAGATCTGTAGCTTTCTGAGATTAAAGGCCTAGAGGCATTGGAACATTTTTATTATGCAAAGTTATTAGCTGACGTAGTACTAGTTACATTCACAATAAAGAAATGGTAAGCTCTATGATGAATGCAATATTGTTTTACAGTATTGCAGATGTCTGCACACCAAGGTTTATTTAAACTTATCAATTATTAGTAGATTAAAAAAAATTAAGGTTATTTACAGCTCTGAGAAGGAATTAATGCAAAATACTGGGAAGTGGTGACACTTAATCTGATTTAATTTGTAGGGGATCTAAAATTTTGACTTTATTGACTGAATCCAAAACAAGACTATCTGCGAATGCTGCAAGCATGTGTATACATACAAAAGCATTAGATGCAGTGAGATATTGCTAGGTGGTAATTAAACTGCCAGCTTTGTCAGTGTAACAAATAGCTTTTTAATGCAATGACTAATATACTGGCAGAACGAGTTTTTTTAAAAAGACATCCAGAGAGAAAGTTGCAAAACCTCCCTGGCACAAGGCTTTGATAATTTAATGTCTTACATCATGCACTTTCCAGAATTCTGAGGCTACATTAAGTCTTTCCATTCAAGCCAAAAGTAATTCATCCTAGAAGAACTACAAATAAGGTGTGAAAATAAAAGTACTAAGGACTACAATACACCCTTTCAAGTAAAGTTGAAGGAAATAGGTTCTTTGCATTCCTATCAAAGTAAAGGTTAAAAGAATGTGAAAGTGCTTCTAAACTATTATAGTAGACTGCAAGTTCCAACCTACTGATTCTGTCAAACATATATCAATAGCTATTGCAGTCTTTGAGGAAAAAGCATCTTACACAAAAATATGAGGTTTGAAATGTGCGGGACTCCTTCAACAGTGACAATGCACCCCAGGGATGTGAATACCAGCTGCCAAGTAGCTAACTTAGTGCAGATGAGAGATCAAAGTTGTGACCTTCCTTGTCTGTACTGGCTTGGTATCACACAGGTGCATTTAACTGCTGAGTTAAAAGGAGACTTCCAGATCATAGAATTAGGATAACATTTCCTCACTCCCCTGAAGGACGAAAGGAATTAAACAAACTACACCAAGACTCTGTACTAGGGATCTGTTGAAAATTCTGAAGTAATTTTCTCATCCTCCATATCATTGTTTAATTGCAATGGAAAAAGTAAAAAAAATATGCCTATAGGATGAAATATTATTTGGCATTTCCATGAATGATCATCAGAGGAATATCAGATACTATGCCAAATAATATGCAAAATAATACATTCTCCTTTCAGATGGAGCATCACCACACTGACACATTCCAATACAAATATACCAAAAAGACAAGATGCCCCCCAAGGTGTTGAATTTTATATTAAAATGGCACATTCCAGTTAATAATGTTTAAATGGTATTGATAATAGAAAGTCAATCTGGTAATGAAACACATTCCTGCCAACCTTTCTAGGTTGGTCAGCTTAATGATGCCAATCAGAGTTGTGTGGACAGAGGATTTGTATCCCGCAATTGCACCAAATTCACCACATTTTACTCTGACAACCTTCGCTGTTCCTTCGGTATCCAAATAAGAACTCCTTAGACTTCTTGTGCCTGCAGATTTTTGACTTTCTTCCCCAAATGTGTCACCTTAAAGCAAATTCATTGACCTTAAATTTATTATTAATTCTAAATTGTATTTATATAGGCACAATCAGTGAGTTGGTATGTAAACTGAAGGGAAAAGTTTGCTCAAAGCATGTCTTTGTGAAGGGTGATATTGCAATGACACCCAAGTCTGAGTAACAGACCTGGAGGTCATGATGTACAGTAGCACCTGCAAAAGCCAATTTTCCACTCATTGAACACTCCAAGGACTTCTGCAGAAACAAATATATGCAATTGTAAACATTGCAAATGACCACCAACCAGTCACCCCCTATCCTTGATCTACCACTGCCCCACCATATCGTCACCACTCCATGTGAGAAATTCCCTTTTCTTTATCCATTCCTAACATAAAGAACTACTTTTTCTTCTGTTCTTTCACTGAGATTTCTTCATCTGGATTAGGTTTAGCTTTGTTGCCCTTGGGTCTGAATGACCTGCTGACTCTAGTTTCCACCTTGTCTTGCCCCTCTGCTATTGATAGAAAGGAATAAGGTATTTTCCAGGCTCCTGGCAATGTTTCTGTAAGCATTAAATAAGTATAGTGACGGTTGCTTTCCTTCCTTTGGGGGATTCCTCAACCCAACATAGAGCAAACTTTTATTATAAATCATAATTAAACTCATAGTACATCACACTAATATAGGTAACATTCCCCAGGCCATACCATATTTATACTTATACTAGAGATCGCAAACAGTGGTGTTTTGCATCAGGGATGGGATGAGCTACAGGCACAGATTGTGAATGAAACCTGCAGATCTTCATATTTATTACTGTTCGGACATGAACTGAATCATGGAGATTTACATAATGACATCATTTGGTCTTTGAAAGCTTTCTAAAAGAGTTATCCGCTGAGAAATACTTCTCTGCCATTTCCACTATGTCTTAATTGTTCTTTAAAATATTCATTAATTTCCTTTAAAACAGATTGAATAGATCCCTCTCTAGCATTGGGAGACTAAGAGTTTTTTTTCAGTATTGGCCCTTACTTGAATTAAACTGCCCATCCATCCCACATACTACTGATCTGAGCACCTGCAGGCAAGAGACACCTTTTGGGACACCTGAACCTTTCTAACTTATGTGGGAATGGTATATAGACCGGCTTCAGGCCAGATTGCAAATGTGGTACAGTTGTGTAAAAATTGAGTTCGGTGGGGGCAAGTCCTTTATCTATGAAGAAAATCAATAAATAAGCATCTGCAGTAATGTTATCCAAACTAATTTTTCCTAATCAATGTGAAGATCAAAAATTTGCCCACCTTGATTACAGTATTATCCTTATATTCTCCTCTAATTTGCTGACCTATATATTCAGTACAATACAGTAACCACTGTTAAGGGGTAAGGGAAGTTAACATGCTGGGGAAGTAAGTAAGCATAAACTACTCCTATTTATGTTTCCTGTCCTTTACTATTTCTTAGGTTGACCCACAGGGAATTTACACGAACCTGCTGTCAATTTTTTTCTTTCTTACCTGCTATAGCCTGCAGGCTGGGAATAGCAATGGTGCTGTAAGTGTTAATGTTGTTGCTGCACCATGTATGCACCTGGGTTTCACCTTCACCCTCTAGCCCTGTGACACCATCCACAAAATAGGAGCCCCACTGTTCGGACACCACTGGCCACATCCTCTGTTGCGGGCCCTGCAAACAAGATAACAGTTGAAAAGATGAATGAGTGACAATTTCATAAAGGGTGACAGCTACATTTTGACCTTTCTCCCTCACCAAAATAACTTGGCAGAAGGATTACTTTAAAAATTGTATTTGTCAGTAAACTGTATGTATGGAATTAAAAAAAATGTTTGGAACAATTTAAAGCTAAGATACTAATGGACCAACTTTGAAGTTATTTCCAGTCGACTGAATGAAAGAACATATCATTTGTAGTCCTGTGTTGTGTGTTGTTTGCTTTGGAAGATTGGCAGGGGATCTGGTGGATCTTCCATTTTTGCCTTGATAGAGCCCAGAGCAAAAATGTTTTTCCCTGGAGAAGGCAGCAAGAACAAAATATTGCTGAGAGGATTATATTTTGTTTTGTTTTAGTTAAACGAGCCAACTTACTGAGAAGGTCATTGATCTGAAACACTGGGGCAGACCTTCCGCCCACATATGCCTGGATCTGCCGGCAGGTAACCTATCACACCTCCTGGAATCTGACGGGCTAGCACAGACTTCCAAAAACTTCCTAGCCTGAGAGCTAGGGAATCTGCCTGCTGAATCTGTGCCAGGTTAAACCTGGAGTACAACAGTGCTATTCATTTCAGTGGGAAGAACCAGCTGTTAGAGAAAAAGAAATATATCTTATTTTATTTAAGTCACTGTTTAAAACGGTTCAGAATTTGAGTTTGTAAAAAATTAATAATTTAAACATTTTAGCTTTTTTTAATGTAGTCACAGAGTCATACAGCACAAAAACAGGCCCTTCAACCTGCAATGTCCATTAAGTCCCCATCTGTACTAATATCATTTGCCAGCACCTGGTCAATTGCATTCTATGCCTTGGTGATTCAAGTGCTCATCCAGGTAAATCTTAAGCATTGTGAGAGAATCTGCCCCCACCACCCTCTTAGGTCATGTATTCCAAATTGCAACCATCCTAGAAGTGATTTTATTTTCCTTGTATCTCCTCTAAGCCTCTTGCTCCTTACCTTAAACCTATGCCTTCTGGTTATACATACCTCTGGAGTAGGGAAAACATCTACTGCAGCCCACCCCATCTATGCCCTTCATAATTCTCTCCTTAATGTTTGATAAAAGCTTTATTCTGGCACATCGCCTAAAGCATTCACCATGTACTTTCTACTGCTTCCTCTCATTTGTTGGATGGGTACAGAAGACTGAGATGTAGTGATGGGATTCCTTGAGCTAAACTTCCTAAAGTACTTTATTTTAGAATTGATTCTAATTAAAATAAATATGTTAACTCTAAAGTTAAAATAACAATAATCATCAAGACTAAAGTATTCCTCGGAAAATTCATGAACCATACATGAAATAACAGCATCTCTTGTGGGACAGTTGGAGATTGCCTTGCCACATTTCTTTAATAATTCAACTTGGTATGACGCACATTATTTACATTATATTTCACTGCACTGCCTGGGAAGAGTTGTCAGACATTCCTTCTGGCCGTCAAACAATCATTACACTGCATAAATTGCTCTCAAGGATTTTTTAATAACAGGTTGATAAATCCCCAGTCCATTCCTTTCAATTCAGTCCTCCACTGCTGTAATATTATATCAATGGGCAGAAACTGAGCTTGTAAAACATTGATGTTACAGGCAAATATGCAAAACTATTCGGTGAGTGGTCCTTATTCATTGTAAGTTCAGAAATCAAATTCTGGATTAAATCCACATCAATAGCAAAAAAAAGTATCTGCAGGCAGGCATTTTCCCCACTGTAAAGTGAAACTCTTAGATTGGAGCTTTGCCTACTTGCTATAGATCAGCAAATTAGGCACGGAGTTCAATAAAGCTTCAGGCTACTGACAATTTGTCCTCTGTTTCTATCAGATTTTTATTTTGTTTTCATTCTGCATCACAGTTCCTGACAACAACTTGGACAGGACATCGAAATATATTTACTCTTGCTCAGTGTAAGACAAACTTACTTTCTACGACTGACATACTTTAGTCTTTGATGGCATTGCCTACACCAGTACAAGTCAAGATTTATGAATTTGCCAAATGAGCTACAACATAATCTTTTCATTGGAGTAGCATGATTCGAAATTGTACTCAGATATGGTAAAAGTGCTCTTTTAGCTTGGTTACCTATCAGATGGGAGGGACATTCCTAAGAGATAGGTTGCGTAGAAGATCAGGAAATATTTTACAGGGCAGTTAACAGAACGTACAAGGCATTGCTATTAAGTTTGCAGAGGTATAATTGACAGTGGTTATAAAAAATTACAGGGGGATCTTGATCAGCTGAACAAATGGGCCAAGGAATGGTAAATGGTGTTTAATTCAGATAAGTGCGAGGTGTTGCATTTTGGAAAGTCAAATCAAGGTAGGACTTTCACAGTGAATGATAGGGCCCTGTGGAGGTTGTAGAACAGAGGGACCTTGGAGTTTAATTACATGGTTCCCTGAAAGTTGAGTCACAGGTAGACAGAGTGGTGGAGAAGGCTTTTGGCACGCTTGCCTTCATCAGTCAGGGCACTGAGTCGAGAAGTTGGGAGGTCATGGTGCAGTTGTACAAGGGGCTGGCATTTGAGGCCGCATTTGGAGTATTGTGTTCAATTTTGGTCACCCTGCTATAGGAAAGATGTTAGGAAACTGGAAAGAGTGCAGAAAAGATTTATAAGCATGTTGCCAGGACTTGAGGGACTGAGTTATAAGGAGAGGTTGAACAGGCTAGGACTTTATTCCTTGGAGCATAGGAGACTGAGAGGTGATCTTATAGAGGCGTATAAAATCATGATGGGCATAGACAGGGTGAATGCACTCAGTCTTTTCCCCAGGATTGGGATCAAAAACTAGAGGGCCTAGGTTTAAGGTGAGAGAGGAAAGATTTAATAGGAACTTGAGGGGCAATCTTTTCACACAAAGGATGGTATGCATGTAGAATCAGCTGCCAGAGAAAGTGGTTGAGGCAGGTACAATAACAACATTTAAAAGGCAGATGGACAGGTACGCGGATCGGAAAGGTTCAGAAGGTTATGGGCCAAACTCTGGTAAATGGGACTAGCTTGGATGGGGCATCTTGGTCATCATGGAATAGTTGGGCTGAAGGGCCTGTTTCTGTGCTGTATGACTCTATGATAAGAGTGCTGGAGCGAGGGAAGGGTTGTTGTTCCTGCTTCTCCACAGGTTGCATCTCTTCAGATGCAGTCGACAAAAGATGAAATGAACTAAAAAAAATACAAAGTTTAACACTCTATTCTCACTGCAACAAACATTGAAAATGTTTAAACCCTGTTGAATAAGATGCAATAGAGTTTGTAACAACTTACTAACTGCTGAACAAATCTCTTGAAAAACCACTTTTATATATGTGGATGGCCATTTCTTCAGAAGAGAATTTGCAAATGTTATTGTTTTAAAATAATATATATTAACCATAGAACCATACAGCACAAAACAGGCCCTTCGGCCCACCATGTTGTGCCATCCATCAAACCACCCTCACACTATCTAACCCTTTCCTCCCGCATATCCCTCTATCTCACATTCCTCCATATGCCTATCCAACAAACTCTTGAACCTGTCCAATGTATCTGCCTCCACCACCACCCCAGGCATATTCTTTAAAGATTCTTAATGCTATTTCAGTTTCTACATTCACCCCATGTGTATGTTCCGATCTTTATTTTATTTCCTGTATAATTTTTAAAATGTTCAATAAAATTGACTTTAACTTCTTGATTTGCCTTCCATGAGAATTTTCAATTTGATTGGCTGCTCAACCAGTTTGTTGACATCACTGTTTCTAGATGTCACATAGCTGCATGGGATCACTGCTTAATTTTTTGGCATGCATTCCTCTGAGGTCATTGGGAGTACCATTCCTCTGCTGTGGATTGGAAAATCCAAATCATGATCTTCAAATGTAAACGACAACTCTTCTTGCTATACTTGACCAAACTAATTATGATTAAGTTGTTTAGAATACTCACTTCATATTTTCCTTTCTTCTCCAGTGGCTCAGAGTCCTGTCTTTCCATTGTAACTTGTTGGCTGGCTTCAACTTCCAGCTCTTCCAGCACTAGGACTGTTTCACAGTTGTTGTAGCTGTGGGCTGGAAATATATCTGAGCGCATACTGTCACCAAAGTAAACGACCTGTGGATTGAATACCAGATATTACTCTGACCTCTCACGAGAATAAGACCAGACCAAAGATGAATATTAATGACATTTATAGCGTGTAGATTTAAAGAACATAAGAAATAGGAGCAGGAGTAGACCATCTGCTCCTCCCCACCCCCCCCCCCCCCACCTCCCCGAGCCCCGAGTCTGCTTTGCCATTCAATAAGATCATGGCTGATCTGGCCATGGATTCAGATCCACCTACCTGCTTTTTCCCCAGAACCCTTAATTCCCCTACTATGCACAAATCTGTCTGTGTTTTAAATATATTTAATGAGGTAGCCTCTAACTGTTTCCCTGGGCAGAGAAGAGACAGAGAAATGAAAAGGCTTATTTTCAGATTATCAGTTGAGGCGTACGGGCACACCATCAATTAGAAATGTAGGCAGTTTTCAATAGCTTTCCATGCAGGTGACCTATACGGCCATGTAATTATTATTCTGATAAAGGGTCTCTGACAACCTGAAACATTAACTCTGTTTCTCTTTTTACAGATGCTGCCTGACCTACTGAGCGTTTCCAGCACTTTCTGTTTCTGTTTCAGATTTCCATCATCTGCACTTTGTAAAATTTTAATTACTCTTCTTGCAAGATTTTCCTGTAGGTGAACATTAAGCTTTGTAAACAAAAACCTTTCTTTACTCCATCCTTATTTCAGTTAATATGATATTTATCATGTGCCAATCAAATAAATGAATACAGCATATTTTTGACATTAAAGCTTTATTTTCTTACTTTTCTGTCACTGAGTTCAAATTGACATCATAGGTATTGTAATTAAATACATTTATTGGAAAAAATACTTTCAGTGCCCTTAAATTGGAAGTTTTTTATATGGTGCTGGAAATGGCAAAATGAAAATCTTTCAGTCGCCTAAAATAGTCAGCTTGTAATTATTTTATGAAGACAACAGCTAGCTAAAAGTTTTAACAGAAGAACTTCTGCGTTTTGAGAAGGTGAGTATTCTAACTCTACCAAAATAAAACAAAGCAGTCACACCACTGTGCATGAAAAACAGAAAAAGGCCCAAAACAGCAGGTGAAGTTATTCTGAAATGATAATGCCCACTGTCATTTATTGCAAATGCACCCCCAACTTCAGACATTGGCAGACGATTAAGCTTTGCAGATTTAAGCTTGCTCCCTGAGGTGGGTTGCTCCACGAGGTGGGTTGCTCCACAAAAACAGCAATTAACTGTTTGGCTCTGCACTCAAAAGCATTAAGTGGTACGAAGTTCCCATATATGTAAGGTAATTTTAATGCAGAATGTTAAGACTTGTTCATTTCAGTCAAAATCTCCTTTCCATTGGCAGGAAAGACCTTACTTACTTCCAGTATTCTTTTTAGTTTGCCTTCTTCATATTCTCTTTCACAACCTTGTTTTATTTCACTATCTTTATCCAATATGAAATTCACTCACACAAACCATCCAAAGGATTATAACTGAATACCTCTGAGTCAAAATCCTGCTTAAAAGTTCGCAAAGTTCAGAATCGGTATTTTTCATTTTACAATTTGTCAATGTAATGGCACGATTACTTTCATTTATCACTCAGTTCGCAGATGCTGAACAAGATGGCCTCTCGCATCTCCAAATCCGGTTACCACATTGCAAAATAATGTTAACAGTAACAGCAGGCACCATTCGTTGGTTTGCCACTGCAACCATTTGAACTAATTCATAAAGGGTGATCAGAAACAGAATAATCTCTTGGCTACTTACACAGCACAACAATAGTCCTATCGCGCAGACAACTTCCAAAACCCTAATCCAACATGAGGAAAATCCAAACTGCCAATTATCATTACTGTTATAGCTTGGCAGAACCCTATCACAAAATCTCAAGTTGTTCAGAAGAAGTAAACTCAGAGTATCTGTGTGAAGGTATGACTTTGACTCAAAACAGCAATGTAGTACCGTGTATTACTTTTAATTTACTGCTTATGTAGTACATTATTCAGACCATATACTGCATGTGTTTCATATGCTGTATTCAAAGTGGGGGGGGGGGGAGAGAGGAGGAGGGAGAGGGAGAGGGAGAGGAGGAGGGAGGGGGGGGGAAAAGGAGCTTCGAGCGTGGGTAAGTACATGGAACTATGATGTTGTGGCCATTACAGAGACCTGGCTGTCACAAGGGCAGGAATGACTGCTGGAAATTCCGGGGTTTACATGTTTCAAAAGGGACAGGGAAGGAGGTAAAAGAGGTGGGGGAGTGGCTTTGCTTATCAGGGACAATGTCACACCTGTAGAAAGGAAGGATGTCCTGGAGGGATCGTCTACTGAGTCAGTGTGTGTGGAAGTCAGAAACAGGAAGGGAGCGATCACTCTATTGGGAGTATTCTACAGACCCACCAATAGCAGCAGAGACACTGAGGCGCAGATCGGGAAGCAGATTTTGGAGAAGTGCAAAATTAGCAGGGTTGTTGTCATAGGTGATTTCAACTTCCCTAACACTGATTGGCACCTCCTTAGTGTAAAGGAGATAGATGGGACAGAGTTTGTTAGGTATGTCCAGGAAGGATTCCTGTCATAGTATGTGGACAGGCTGACTAGAGAGGCCATACTGCACCTGGTACTAGGCAATGAGCCTGATCAGGTTTCAGATCTGAGTGGGAGACCATTTTGGGGACAGTGACCATAACCCCTTGACTTTTACTGTAGCCTCGGAGAGGGATAGGAGCAGACAATATGGGAAAGTATTGAATTGGGGGAGGGGGAATTATGATGCTATTAGGCAGGAACCTGGGAGTGTAAACTGGGAACAGATGTTCTTGGGGAAGTGCACAATGGAAATGTGGAGGTTGTTTAGGGAATACTTGCATAGGGTGCTGGATAGGTTTGTCCCATTGAGGCAGGGTAAGGATGGTAGCGTGAAGAAACCATGGTTGACAAGAGACGTAAAACATCTTGTCAAGAGGAAAAAAGCTTACCTAAGGTTTAGAAAGCAAGAATCAGACAGGGCCCTGAAGAGTTACAAGGTAGCTAGGAGGGAGCTTAAGAATGTACTTAAGAGATCTAGAAGGGGGCATGAAAGATCCTTGGTGAGTAGGATTAAGGAAAATCCCAAGGTGTTCTACACGCATGTGACGAATAGGAGGATGACTAGAGTGAGGGTAGGACTGATCAGGGATAAAAGGGGAATATGTGCCTGGAGTCAGAAAAGTTAAGAGAGGTCCTTAATGAATACTTTGTTTCAGTGTTCACCAGTTTGGGAGACCTTGATGTTTGTGAGGATGGTGTACAATGGGCTGATATGCTAGGGCATGTCGACATGAGGAAAGAGAATGTGCTGGAACTTTTGGAAACATTAGGATAGATAAGTCACCAGGGCCAGATGGGATATATCTAAGGTTGTTACAGGAAACGAGGGAAGAGATTTCTGCGCCTTTGGATCATCACTGGCCACAGGAGTAGTGCCAGATGATTGGAGAGTGGCAAATGTTGTTCCTTTGTTGAAGAAAGGGAGTAGGAAGAACCTGGGAATTACAGGCCAGTGAATCTTACTTCGGTGGTGGGCAAATTACTGGAGAAGATTCTTGGAGACAGGATTTATGGGCATTTGGAGAAGCATAGGCTGATTAGGGACAGTCACCATAGCTTTGAGTGGCAGGTTGTTCCTCATGAGCCTGACTGAATTCTTTGAGAAGGTGACAAAGCACACTGAAGGTAGAGCAGTGGATGTGGTGCACATTCATTTCAGTAAGGCATTTGACGAGGATCCTCATGGAAGGCTCATTCAGAAAGTCAGGAGACATGGGATCCAGGGAAACTTGGCTGTGTGGATTCAGAATTGGCTCACCCATAGATGACAGGGTGGTTGCAGATGGAGCGTATTCTGACTGGAGGTCGGTGACCAGTGGTGTTCTGCAGGGATCTATTTTGGGACACCTTCTCTTTGTGATTTTTATAAATGACTTGGATGAGGATGTGGAAGGGTGGGTTGGTAAGTTTGTAGATGACACGAAGGTTGGCGGTGTTGTGGATAGTGTAGAAGGTTGCTGTAGATTATAACAGGACATTGATAAGATGCAGAGCTGGGCTGAGAAGTGGCAGATGGATTTCGACCCAGATAAATGTGAAGTGATACACTTTAGAAGATCTAATTTGAAGGCAGAATACAAGGTTAATGGCAGGACTCTTAGCAGTGTGGAGGAACAGAGGGATCTTGGGGTCTATGTCCATAGATCCCTCAAGGTTGCCGCGCAGATTGATAGAGTGGTTAAGAAGGCATATGGTCTGTTGGCCTTCATTATTGGGGGTATTGAGTTCAAGAGCTGCCACATAATGTTGCAGCTCTATAGAACTCTGGTTAGACCATACTTGGAGTATTGTGTTCAGTTCTGGTTGCCTCCTTATAGGAAGGATGTGGAAGATTTAGAAAGGGTGCAGAGGAGATTTACTAGGATGCTGCCTGGATTGAAGAGCATGTCTTATGAGGATAGGTTGAGTGAGCTAGGGCTTTTCTCTTTGGAGCGAAGGAGGATGAGAGGTGACTTAGCAGAGGTGTACAAGATGATAAGGGGCATACATCGAGTGGACAGTCAGACTTTTTCCCAGGGTGACAATGGCTAAAATGAGGGGACATAATTTTAAGGTGATTGGAGAAAGGCATAAGGGGAATGTCAGGGGCAAGTTTTTTTTTTAAGAGTGGTGATTGTGTGGAACACACTGCTGGCAGAGGTTGTGGAGACAGATACATTAGGGACATTAAAGAGACTCTTGTATAGACACATGAATGATAGAAAAATGGAGGGTTATGTGGGAGGGAAGGGTTAGATAAATCTTAGAGCAGGATAAAATGTTGGCACAACATTGTGGGCCAAAGGGCCTGTACTGTGCTGTAGTGTTCTATGTTCAATCCCACGGACGAAAGAGTTTTCTAGTGAATCTGCTGTTCACTTTCACAACAGACTCTCATCCTTTCCACACTACAGGAAAACATTGCATGAAGGCAGTGCATGAAGTCTTGCAATATAGTTGCATAGATTCACCATTATATGTTGGCGATTATATTCCTTTTTTTGTCATGAAACTCATTCCATTAGCTTTCCTTATGGATGTATTTATGAGAATGCTTTTCTCAATGACATTCGAGCCCAAATCCCTGGATCCCTCTGGTCTTCCACGAAGTCCAGGTTTCCTGCATTCTAAGCATAATTATCACATTCTCAACCAAAAGCATTATCTCAGAATTACTGACACTGAATTCTGTGTGGAATTTGTTTTTACTCATTCCACCACTCCTGTTGGAGTTCTCTTTGGTTCCTGGAATTATTTACCATCATCTGTGAACTTTGGCTTTGCTGTCCTCTCTAAATCCCTGGGTCATGGTTCTGTTTTATTTGGAGTCAAACTGGAGCTGCTGTCTATCTACCAGCAAATAAGAATTCTGGACACGGGGCCTTTCATTTATAGATTTCCTGAAGGTAATGATTCAGAAAACACACACAGAGAAATGAAACCAGCAGGGGAAAACAAGGTCATGATATCAATCGCAATGTGGGAAACCAACTGAAAAATCTGGAAATATGGTGAACTGAATGACAGCCGGCTGCATTGATGGTTGACTGGCTGTCATGTGCAAATCAAATCAAAAATCTGCAGATGCTGGAAATCTGAAATAAACAGAAAACGTTGGGAACACTCAGCAGGGCTTGCCATATCTGTAGAAGGAGAAACAGTGTTAATGTTTCAGGTTGAAGACCCTTTATCTGTTCTGGCAATGAATCTTTGACCTGAAACTATAGCTCTCATTCTCTTTCTACAGATGATGCCTTGTGTGCTGAGTGGTTGCAGCATTTTCTAAATTTATTTCATCTTGCCAAGTAGGAGGACAATGCTGGCAGGGGAAGGAGAAAATGTGGATAATGCTGGCTGTTAGTGTAGCCAGAAGGTGGGCTGGGTGAAAGATGTGGGTCAGTGGTAAGATCGTGGGTGGGAGCTGAAATGGTGGTGAGAGCATGGGTCTGGGAGGAAGGCCAATAGAGCAGACTGAAGCATGGATGAGATTATGGGTCTTGTTCGTGATGGTAGTTTGGGATGTGATGGGAATCAGTAAGCCAACTGGTAAGCAGTTTGGATGATATGCGGGAAGCACTCTTGTTCCTCCTGTCCCATAATCCCACATGTGAATCTCTCCAATCAGATTTCCACCTCTTCACAGCAAAACAAAACCTTCCCATTTCAAATCAAAAACCATGGTGCTTTATCCTTCTTCATCCTCTGACCTTTCTGTGGCCCTTAAAATTTAAAGACGTCTTCCCAAAGCCTTGGGGCTTCTCATCCCCTGCAAAGGCCAGGTTCCCAAAGCCCTGAGAAATCTGACCCACAAAGATTAAATTTGAAAATCTCTTAAAATTTGAGCTGAGTGGCCTCATTAATTTAAATAACCCATCTGCTTCTCCAGGGAAGTTAAGACAGGCTCAACTTCAGTTTCCAAAACTTTAACCTGCTATTTCCATGCCCTTGCCTTTCTCCCATCTACTCTGGGAGGTTTAAAATGACCCCTTGTGTTACAACCACTGGGATCAGTAGCAAGATGATTCGCCTCTGGGTCTTGCTAAATTTGCTTTTAAACGTATAACTTGTATCCTTTGAGTAAAAAAAAAGCACTGCATCATACCTCTGCCAGATCTGTACTCTTGGTTTACATGAACATTCCACAGATCTGGTACCAGTGGGTGAAAGTTGCACAGTAGGTTTCAAGACCCATGCAAGTATGGAAAAGATAAACAAGCAGTTGTCAGGCAGATAGATTTATCCACTAGAAGTTCAGAATTATAGAAAGAAAACAGCGTGGTCTTGAATGCTTGGGCTCATATTTATTTGGACTTTTACCAGGATGCTGCTTCTGGGAGATTCTGGTAAACTTGTAATCAGTTATAAAACAGCCTTTAATTTAAAATTGATTATTTTCCTACTGCTATGCTTAATACTTTCTATTCACAAAAGAAAGTTTTGTTGTGACCAGTCTCTTTTTAAAATGAGAAACAGACTCTCATGTTAGACAACAGAGGAAGCTTCGCTGGTGATTTAGTGAGTTTATCCACTAAACTAGCTGAAACTATAGAGGCCAGAAGGTTCCAGATTTAACAGTCTGCACCGATTGATCTCAACATGTCTTTGAAGAAATACCAGAATCAGCTTAAGCTTTCCTGGATTTAATGAAGGGATCTTTATCAAGATTCCCATTCCTGTTCATTAGTTAATGATTGCTGTTGTTAAGTGAGTATGTGTGGACAAAGAGATGTGTTTGAAGGGTCGTCTTAAAGAAGAAGATGGAGGCAGTGAACTGAACAAGTTTAACAGGGGGATTCTTGAAAGGCGGGGCCTAGAACACTGAAGGCACCATTGCTGATGAAGGAGAGAAGAATGGACACAAGTCCAGAGTTAAAGAGGAAATGAATGGAGGGATAGGATACAAACAGCAGAGTTTTGGTTGACAGAACCAGAGCCATCATCTGTGCTTTAGATGCACTCAAAGCGGCAGTCAGCACATGTTGGGGAAAGCACTTCAAAGAAATGCTCATCTTTGACTCTGTCCTTGACTCTATCCCACAGCTAACTATCTGGTCTAGCCTGGCCATCACCAGATCAGTAAAGAATTGAAAAGGCCATATGCCAACTGAGAAACAACAAGGGCTTGGGAGCAGACGGTGTGCTTGCTTGAATTCCAAAACTTGGAGGGGAACTTCTGTAATAAATTCACAGCATTACTTTCTACATCTGGGAAGAGAAGGACAAGCTGGCGATCCCAGAAATGCTATAATCATGACCACCTTCAAGGAAGGAGACGTATTAACTGAAATAACTATTGTGGATCTTCCTTCTGTTTGCCCCAAGGAAAGTCATTGTAAGGGTCCTCCCCAACCAACTCCTCCCAGCAGCTGTAAAACTGTTCCCCAAACTGCAGTGTGGATTCTGTTCATTTAGTAGCACACTAATTTGATCCACACTACGCATCAACCCCAAGCAGCAATAAAGTTTGCACTTTATTTGTCTACCTGCACAGCACTTTCTCTGTAACTGTAACACTATGTTCTGCATTCTGTTTTTTTTTGTACTTATATATGGAATGATCTGTCCCAATGGCATGCAGACAAAAACTCTTCATTGTATCTCGGTACATGTGACAATAACAAACTAATTACCAATGGGAGCACCCGATGATGACCCCTGATTCCCGACCTGTCCAGAGGCCTGAGCAGTGAAGGCCGGGGCCCGAGCCGACGCGAGGCCCGACCCACGGAGGCCGAGTCCTGACCCGACATGAGACCTGACCTGCGGGGACACCTGATGCTGGGGCCTGACTCAAGGGCCCCTCTGGATCAGAAACCCGACCCTATGGAGCACCTGGGCCGAGTCTCGACGCCCCCCACTTACCTGCTGGGACAGATCACTCCTCTTCAGGACCTTCAGACCCATATGGAAACAATAACTTGCCTCACAGGCCAGCTGAATCCATTCCAGGTCTTCCAAGTCTGTTCACAAGCAGTCACCTTCCAGTCCAGGTGAATCTTCTCCAGGTCTTCAAAGTCTGCCCAGAAGAAATCACTTACCTTGCAGTCCAGGTGATACCATTCCAGGTCTGTCCTTGAGCAATCATTTACCAGGTGGCTCCACTTCAGGACCATTGAGTTGCAGCCGCTTACCTCGGAAGTGTGGTAAGAGGGCTGGGCTGCAGGTGAGGCTGAAACAGCGTGGATACAAGACCCCCCTCCCCTGCATACTACTAGCTAACGTCCAGTCCATTGGGAAAAAAGTTGATGAATTTAGGGCAAGACTGACCTATCAAAGAGAACTGAGGGACTGCTGTGTGCTATGTCTCACTGAAACATGGCTTACACCTGCCTCACCTGACTGTGCCATTCAACCTGAGGGCTTTTCAATCCACCGAATGGACCGAACAGCATCCTCAAGCAAAGTTAAAGGCGGAGGGGTCTGCTCCTTAATCAATAACTCGTGGTGCTCGGACGAGATGAGCTCCTGTTCACCCAGCCTGGAATATCGAACGGTGAAGTGTTGACCATACTACCTGCCACGGGAGTTCACTTCAGCTATCCTGATGGCAGTCTATATCCCACCCCAGACAGACACAAAGCCTGCACTCAATGAACTATACTCTGTGGTCAACAACCTTGAGAAAGGATACCATGAGGCCCACTTTGTTATTGCAGGTGACTTCTACCAGGCCAACCTCAAGAGTGTGTTTACCAAAGTACTAGCAGCATGTCTCCTGTCCCACCAGGGGCCCTAACACTCTTGACCATTGCTATACAACTATCAAAGATGCCTTCCGAGCCACCTCTCGCCCTCACTTTGGTAAATCTAACCACCAGGCTGTGCTCCTCCTCCCTGCATACAAACTGAAATAGGAGGATCCAGTACAGAGAGTCATACAGTGCTGGTCTGAGGAAATAGATGAGCTTCTATGTGACTGCTTTGAGTCAGTGGACTGGTCCATGTTCAAAGACTCAGCTGCCAGCCAAGATGAGTACGCCACCACCATCACGGACTTTATCAGCAAGTGTGTCGAGGACTGTGTACCAAAGAGGTCAATACGGTTGTTCCCAAACAGGAAACCATGGATGAACTGGGAGATCCACTCCTTACTGAAGTCGAGAACTGCTGCATTCAAATCAGGTGACCCTGACTTTTACAAGAAATTGTAAATAGGACCTCCGCAACGGTATCAGAAATGTCAAGAGTCCCAGACCAGCCATCGGTTGTGGCAGGGCTTACATGCTATAAGGAGCTACAAAACGAAGTTGGGCAGCATGGTCAACAACAGCATGTCCCTTACTGATGAGCTTAATGCATTCTATGTGCGCTTTGAACAGAAGGGGAGTGGATTGTCACCATCCACCCTGATAGCCTCCAATGCAACTGAACCCACGGTCACCATCGAGGACATAAAATCAGTCTTCCGGAGAGTGAACCTGAGGAAAGCATCTGGCCCAGATGGTGTCCCTGGCTGAGTGCTCAGATTTTGTGCTGATCAGCTGGCAGGGATATTTGCAGAAATATTTAACCTCTCCCTGCTTCAATCTGAGGTTCCCACCTGTTTTAAGTAGGCCACTAGCACCTAAGAGAAACAAGGTAACATGCCTTAATGACAACCATCATGAAGTGTCTTGAGAAGCTGGTCATGGCAAACATTAACTCCAGCCTCCCAGACAACCTCAACCCACTGCAATTCACCTACCGTCAAAACAGGTCTACAGTGGACACCATCTCCTTGGCCCTACACTCATCTCTGGAGCATCTGCACAGTACAGACACCTACATTAGACAATTATTTATTGACTACAGCTCTGCCTTCAATACTATAATTCCAAGCAAACTCATTACCAAACTACGAGACCTGGGACTCAACACCTCCCTCTGCAAGTGGATCCTTGATTCCTGACCAACAGACCACAATCAGTGAGGATAGGCAGCAACAGCACGATTATTCTCAACACTGGTGCCTCACAAGGCTGCATCCTCAGCCCTTTACTCTACTTCCTCATGACTGTGTGGCCAGATTCTGCTTTAACTCCATCTACAAGTTCGCAGATGATACCACTGTAGTAGGCCATATCTCAAATAATGATGAGTCAGAGTACAGGAAGGAGATAGAGAGCTTAGCGGAATGGTGTCATGACAACAACCTTTCCCACAGATGTACATGCACCTGTCTACATCAATGGTGCTGAGGTCAAGAGGGTTGAGAGCTTCAAATTCCTAGGAGTGAACATCACCAATAGCCTGTCCTGGTCCAAGCACGTAGACGCCATGGCTAAGAAAGCTCACCAGCACCTCTACTTCCCCAGGAGGCTAAAGAAATTTGGCATGTTCCCTTTGATACTCACCAACTTTTATCGATGCACCATAGAAAGCATCCTATCTGGATGCATCACAGCTTGGTATGACAACTGTTCTGCCCGGGACTGCAAGAAACTGCAGAGAGTTGTGGACACAGCCCAGCACATCACGGAAACCAGCCTTCCCTCCATGGACTCTGTCTTTTCCTCTTGCTGCCTTGGTGAAGCAGCCAGCATAATCAAAGACCCCACCCATCCAGGACATTCACTCTTCTCCCCTCTCCCATCAGGCAAAAGATACAACAGCCAGAGGGCACATGCCACTAGGGACAAGGACAGCTTCTATCCCACTGTGATAAGACTATTGAACAGTTCCCGTATCTGATGAGATGGACTCTTGACCTCACAATCTACCTTAAGACCTGCAGCTTATTGTCTACTTGCAATGCACTTCCCTGTAGCTGTGACACCTAACTCTGTATTCTGTTAATTGTTTTTACTCTGTACCCTGCATGCAAGACAAGTTTTTCACTGTACCTCAGTACAACTGATAATAATAAACCAATACCAATATTTATTTGTCTCCCTGCACAGCACTTTCTCCTTAACTGTAACACTATATTCTACATTATTTTTTTTCCTTTTGTACTACCTCAATAAACTTTTCTATGGAATGAGCTGTCCCAATGTCATGCAGACAAAAACTTTTTGCTGTACATGTGACAATAACAAACTAATTACCAATTAACCATTATACATTGCTTCTTTTGACCTCACAAATGTATCTGATTCTGTAAAATGAGAGGCTCTGTACAGCATCCTTCTGTGAACAGTTAACTGACCACAGAAATTCATCTCCATCTAATGTATACTACATGACATTAAGCTGTGACCTTAACCAATGGGTCTACAAATGACTCAATCTCAGTTCAGACCCGTGCTAAGCAAGTCTATGTCATCACTCTAATGAATTTTCTCACCACATACCCATGCTTCACCTCCAACATGGTTCTTGCTATAGTGGAGCTAATATATAGAACAAATGAAAAACTGTTCAATTTATATCGTCTTCACACCAGAACGAAGTTTACTCAACTTTAGCTATCGAGCTGCAATATGTAGGTGGTGGTTATTTACATGCATGCTCGTAGGTCAAGTTCCAAGTCATTGTTGACTCAGTCACTGAGACATTCAAGACATTGGGATTTACATCCACAAAACAAAATTCTCAATCGGCCTGCCCTTTTTGAACAGACTCCCAAAAATGTTTAACATCACATATATCATGCCACAGGTTTCAGTTAAAATTGTGATATACAGAAAGACATAAATTTCATTTAAATTATATTTTATTTATGTTCACCAATCTAAATCTAAAAGATGCTTTTATATCATGGTCCATGTAATTCAGCACTGATGGGAAAAAAACAATCCTGAATGATTTTTTACCAAACTATTTTTATTTCTGACTTGAGCTTTTTTAAACAGAAACCAGCTGTTTCCTTTTACATTCCCTTGGCATCTAAACTAAGCACAATAAAGACGAAAGAACAAAACTAATTAATGAAAGCAGTTTCTCCAGGAAAACAACAACCAAATGGATGAAGGTGGCAGAAATGACACGTCACTAGGTAGGTGCAAAAGTAACTTGCTAATCTTGTGAACTGCACCGCAGCTAATTCCAACTATGGAGGATAATGATTTCTGACTGGCTGTATCCTTTCTATTGCTTAACATCTGGGAATTCAATTAATGGGAGGTTGGGTGGCTGGAGTTACACCCTGATCCCATTAAAAAGCCAACAACTGCAATTCTGCATGTGGCTTGAGAGTTGTGCTGATCACTCCTATTTTTTAGTAGTAGGTTCATTAATTGCCATGTTTCAAGGTCCACGTAATTTGATTCTGGCAAATCTTCCAATATTTAGGATGAATTTTTTGAATGCTTTCTTGACCAAAAAGATGCCTGTTAGCATGGTGGCTGAATGGTTGTAGAAAACTGGTGTCTGTGTCTGATTGTGCTGAAGCTGTGCTTTTGATGGATTTAACTACATTATACTTGCTGAGCAAAGCTGACTAACATGAAGCCAGAGGCTGAAAGAACACGTGAACCATTAAAGTTTAAAACAAGTCATAATTAAGTGTGAAGATATAACTGCTCAGGAGTACTTCCCATTTGAATGTCTGGAACTGTGGACAGTGGAATCCAGTGATGTACAGAACTTGCGCAAACTGCAAGTGTCTGTAAATGATGAATCCCCATAAAATTAAAATTGCGATGAATATCTCCAGGTGAAACTACTTGAATGAAGCTGGTTAAAAAAAAAACTGAACAACACATCAGCAGACAGGTTAATGAAGAGTGTAATTGTGCTGGGGTTACAGTGCTTATAAGAGAATAGGCAATATGGCCAGATAACGAAAGGTCTTATTAAGAATTGAATGATTGAACAAGGAGGAGTGATGGCCATGTCAATTAAATACACATGGCATATATTAGCTTGTCCAGTTAAGCTAACTTAAGTATGATGGAGTATTACCAGTGCTCCTCATCAGAGTACCTAGGGCCAAGGGAGGTCAGTTCATATATATGGTAATGGTAGAGTCTGCTGCTACTGTGGATGTATTCTGGGCACTTGTGGAGGAAGATGGGATGGAGAGACTTGCAAAGCGGTACTAGAGGGCTACTTAATAAAATGCTGGGAAGAATTTTTTTTAAAGTTATCTCTTTTGTAAGAGGGCTGCAATGATAAACAGATGGCACAATTTTAACTGGGGCCTAGGACAAGATTAAGGTCTGCTTCTCCCCTCCACTTTATTTCCATTCCATGTGTTATGAATGCTGAAGTCATCCCAATGTCCAAGTTGTTCTTTATTTGAGAGATCAGAGCTAAGGGTATTCCAGTGCAAGAATTCCTTTCCTCTCCTTGCCCCTTTTAATGACATTGACTTTGTATGGGGTAAATGAAGGTTAAGCTCCAAACTAACCCAAACATACACTCATGGCCTTGGCCTAGTCACTTGTCAAATTGTGATGCCCAACTACTTTACTCACCCTAGGTGAAAATATTGTTTTCAGAGGTCTGAGATGCTTTGTAATTCCCTTCACCAAAGGGCAGTAGAGAGTCTTTGAATATCTTAAATATAGTAGAGAGATTCTTGATAAAAAGAAGTGTGAGAGGTTACTGGCATGTGGAAGTTAAATCACATCAACCGTTACCTTATGAATTAGATGTTGGCCCCTCATGCCCCTTTTACTACGTTCATGCCTGAATACATTGAAATAAAGTTATTAATTAATACTAGTTTCAGAGAGAAGTTGCTGGGGTTGAACTAAAATACTAAAAGAAAATTGTTAATGTTTTGTAAATGCTGTAAACTATTTCAAATAACTATCAATAAATCAAGGATTGGATTCTTAGCAACATTATGAAGCAAAATACAGAAGGAAGCATGCAATACAAGATTTAAGTTGCATATGAGACAGATAGAAGTATATTTAAAAAGTGACTGAAATCTTCATAAGTTCACATTAAAGACAGATAAAGGATATGAGATACAGATGATAAATAGATATTAGTGATAGAAAAGTTGATTTAGTCAAGATTAATTGGAAGAATGGCTGTCAAACAATAACCTTTGACAGCATTCTAGTTGCAGTGATGATATCCTGTATACTACTACTTAAATTCTCAAGGCCAAGCTCTTTCAGTAAAAGAAAACTTAGTAATAATTGACTCTGTTATATTTACTAAAGGAGTCTCCTCCCACACACAAATAACACTCATAATTATTACCCAATCAGCTTCCTTTCTTCCAAATATAACATAGCCAACTCCCCTTCACCAATATTGCTGAGTCTCTCACCACGAACAGCCTTCTAATCAGCAAAAGTGAATTGGACCAGTCATATGAATTACAAAAACAGAGGACACAGAGTCTCAGACAATTGGGGCTCATCTCTTGATCCTCAGAGACTCTCCAACATCATTTAAGTGGGCAGGAGTGGAATAAAATTATCACTCCCCACTAGATGAACACAGCTACGGAGCTCAGCAGAGAGTTGTTCACCTGATTGGTGTTTCTGTGACTAGACTTAAAATCCTGCACTACATTGCAGTTCAAAAGCCACAATCTGGAGGATTCACTGTAGCAAGTTTCCTTCAGCAGGACCTCCATCCCCCATGGCTTCCACCATCAAAAATGGCAAAAACAGCAAAGTAGCAGGACTACCATCATCTCCAGGTTCCCCTTCAAGTTTATGCATTCCTAAAATACCTCCCTGACATTACTAAGAGAGCAACATCAGCACAAGGACCATGGAAATTTAAAGGGAAGACCCCATCTTCTTAGGGAAACTTGCATTGGCGACTATATCTGAAGAAAAATATATATCAATCAGTTCTCAGTATATGCCGCAGTGTCTATGTGGCAGCTGCCTTATTATGCAGTATTATTGCACTGTGTGATTCATTTCATGCTGACAGAGTCTTCTGGCTTCAACACACGCACACTTCTGGCAATAAACTAAAATTTACAGAGCTATTACGCTCTTTTAAATACTTATTCACTGAACACAAGTCAAACTCGCTCTGAGTGGGCATTGTACCAAAAATCTGCTCACTAAAATGGTCTACTTCATTTCAAAGCAAACAAGGATATTTAGAACATAGAATGTAGAAACACAGTACAGGCCCTTTGGCACATGATGTTGTGCCAACGTTTTATCCTGCTCTAAGACCTATCTAACCCTTCCCTCCCACATAGTCCTCAATTTTTCTATCATTCATATGCCTATCTAAGAGTCTCTTAAATGTCCCGAATGTATCTGCCTCCACAACCTCTGCCGGCAGTGCATTCCACACACCCACCACTCTGTAAAAAAATTAACTCTGACATCCCCCCTATACCTTCCTTCAATCACCTTAAAATTATGCCCCCTTGTGTTAGTAATTTTCGCCCTGGGAAAAAGTCTCTGACTGTCCACTTGATCTATGCCTCTTATCATCTTGTACACCTCTATCAAGTCACCTCTCATCCTCCTTCTCTCCAAAGAGAAAAGCCCTAGCTCACTCAACCTATCCTCATAAGACATGCTCTCCAATCCAGGCAGCACCCTGGTAAATCTCCTCTGCACCCTCTTTAAAGCTTCCTATAATGAGGCAACCAGAACGGAACACAGTACTCCAAGTGTGGTCTAACCAGAGTTTTCTTCAGCTGCAACGTTATCTTGTGGCTCTTGAACCCAATACCCCAACTAATGAAGGCCAACACACCATACACCTTCTTAACGACCCTATCAACCTGCACAGCAACCTTGAGGGATCTATGGATGTGGACCCCAAGATCCCTCTGTTCCTCCACACTGCTAATAGTCTGTTCCTCCACACTGCTTCACTGCTTTAGCATTGCTTTTCATACAATAATTGCATTGATTAGTTCACAAAACTCCAATTATATTCCAATTGTTGATAATATTCACATACTTTACCAATAGCACACCTTGGAATAAACCATACATATTTCCCTTACTACTCCAATTACTTTGACAACCAATCAATTAATAAATGCTTCGGCCACAGCAATGCAAGTAATCCATTGAGTAATCCCTGTCTCCCAGGAGATTAAGCCTGGATCAAGAGATGACATGGCGTCATACAGCAAAGAAATATGCCCTCAGCCCACCGAGTGCACGCTGATCATGAAGCACCCATTAACACTAGTTATAAAAATCTATACCAGCCTTGGAATCCCCAAATAATTTATCAATAATTAGAAGGTTTGTATGTCTTAGCTATGCAGTCATCTAGCAGTAAAAATACATTGCAAATCTTTCACAGACTTCTCTTTGCTAATCACTATGAGCAGCCATGACAAAAGAACACTAAATCTTTTAAGAGATACCAAATATAACAAGAGAAAATGCTGCAAATACTCAGCAGGCCAGGCAGAGAGTACCAGAGTGGGCTGGATGTTTTGCCTTCATGGCTTTTACCTCATGAATGAGGTGAAAGTTTAGGATTCCCAAGTGGAGACAGATGTTCTGATCTTCCACTCGTGGAGTCCAACAAAGAGCACAAACTTCCACAGATTTCCCACCACTTAGGCTGGGATTTGCCTGCTGAACTTGTTCAGCAGGCCCCATTTAAGTAGGAGGAAAAGGGAATGGTTAGATGTGTAAAGTCAGGGTAATTTCCTTTATATGTGATCTAATAGTGCTGACTTAAATAGATTTGTTTTTGTTGTGTTCCAGCATTTCTTGTTTTTTTTAATTTTTATTACTGTTTTATTAATTCTATTTTAAACAGTATTTTTAATATTTCTTAGTGTTTGCTAAAGTCACAGACATTCAGATACAGTGGACCAGACTTTTCAATGACTGCCAAGTTGCATTAACTTGCTGGTCGCATGCCACTGGCAATAAACTGTTTCTTCTGGCATGCTTCTCATGACGGACAGCAAGCTCCTGAATTTTGGCACAGTTTCACCAGCATGGTAGGGGAGGACTGGAGATTGGGAGAGCTGGGGCTCTTTCATGCCTCTAAGACGACTACCTTGGAAATGATAAAGGATGCCCTGGAGCAAAAGAGACTCTGAGGAATATTCTATTTTGTTAGCTTATTTATCTGCAATGAATTCTCAGCATACCTTGGGCTCAGCCTTTCCAGTTATCTTTTTCAGTAGTTCATTAAGGTGACTCCAATTGCCTTGAGAGTACCAGCCAGGTTGCTCCAGTGAGGGAAGTGGCTCTCGTTCTTCATCATTAACTGTGAATTAATCAAAAGAGTTTATCAAAAATATATTCCATGTCCTTGACTTATATAACACCTATGCTGGGAACTCATTAACATGTTTTTGATGATCAAACTGCTTCATCCTTCACGTTCCAGAACATAGAACAGAGAACATTGCAGCACAGTACAGGCCCTTTGGCCTGCAATGTTGTGCCGACATTTTATCCTGCTCTAAGATAGATCTAACCCTTCCCTCCCACATAGCCCTCCATTTCTCTATCATTCATGTGCCTATCTAAGAGTCTCTTAAATATCCTTAATGTATCTGCCCCCACAACCTCTGCAGGCAGTGTGTTCCACGCACTCACCACCCTCTGTGTAAAGAACTTACCCCTGACATCCCCCTATATCTTCCTCCAATCACCTTAAAATTATGCTCCGTTGTGTTAGCCATTGTTGCCCTGGGAAGAAGTCTCTGACTGTCCACTCGATCTATGCCTCTTATCATCTTGTACATACCCCCATTTGGCCACTGCAGAGATGAATCATTCCAAACATTTTGACAGCTGTGAATTCCATGTTAACACCAGTGCTGTATTCTGCCTGTTTAACAGGTGTTTGCTTATTGTGTACCTTAATCTATATTTCTTACCTTTTAAGATCTAGGCAGTGTGAGAAAACTGCAACACACTGACCATCAGGCTTTGGCACATAGAATGCTGAAGTCTAACTGTTACAATAAAGGGCCTGTAATTAGATTACTAATACAAATTCTATTATCTGGAATTTTGTTTGCTGCTATTCTGTTAGAGGCAATTATGTATTCAAAACAAGTGGACTGACAAATTAATTGAATTAACAGGTGAAGGAATCTTGGGCAAACGTATAAAGCGTTTAACCAGTACTTCTATTTGCAATTTTTAATGGTTCACTTTAAAAACAGGAGCTGTGCAAAATATTGCATCTGAGGTAGATACATAAAGATTCGGCACCATGATTCTTACCTACACAGATGATACAATTCTTACTTGCCAACTCTTGGTAAAGTGTTAATCAGTCTGCATTTCGGAGCAGCTTAAGTGGTCTTGAAGCCACCTGTGGGATTATAGTATCCAATTCACACTGGAGGTGTTCCTTGGTTATACTATCAGGATTCAAGCCTGGTAATTGATCCACCTCAATCCTAACCCATACAAAACTTGCTGCTAGTTAATATTCAGTGTAATAATTCTGAATCTTTCTCAGTAATACTTAAATGATTTTCTGGTATGCAATGCGACAAGTCCATTCCACATACTGATTTATTTGGCTTCAACACACATTCTTCATTCTATTTACTGAGAGAATATAAATCATATCAAGTTTCCCGTGTGGTAATGCAGTCAGAAATATCAAGTTGTAATAGGATACTGATTATAAAACATGGTTTGTTACGTGTTTAGTTTTTTTGGGTGGGAGAAATGCAGCTAAGCAGTACTGTGCTCAGATCAGATACCACAGACCCAAAAGAATTCTGAAGCAGTTTAACATTCTGTTGGGCAGTCAAAAAGGTGGCTGAGTGCTGTGTATCCAAAATACTGGTTAACTCTTCGTCTTATGTTGGGCTGGCACTTTCCAAATAGTAATCAATCTCTCTTGTTTAGGTATTGCATTGTGGGACCCATGTATGTCTGCAGGAAGGCATATTAAGTCAGCCTTACTAGAGGTGGATTTGGTACATACCTGTTACTTGTCCAAAAGTTACACTTGCACTCCTGCCTGTTGTAGTGCATTGGTACGGTCTGAAAGCCACAGGAATGGGATCTTCCACTGCATTCAGACTACATCTTCCAAAGCATGCTAAATGAAATCTCCTGGCTTGTTCATTTTAGTGCTATAAGAGCATTTAACTCGAGCACTAGGCCATCAAGGGAACTTGAGTTTTTTTTCTGTCTTTAGGCACATCAGATATTCCATTTTTAAAGAGAATGGTGGGTGGGTAATCTGGGCTCTGGACTCTGCAGGGCTCTGTCAGCTAGGAGGAATTTCACAAGAGGAGCATTTTCAGACACCACTTTGTTCCATGCATGTCTGTTTTATACTTTGGAAGAGCAATTGGGTTACAATAATGGGAGATTTTTAACTTTCCCAATATTGATGGGGATGGTTTTAGTGCAAGGGCTTAATTGGGCAGAAAGTGTGCTGCTAAATGACTGGAATATTCCAAATGATGTTCCTTCATTGAAGAAGAGCAGCAGGGAAAAGTCAGGTAATTACAACCCAGTGAGCCTTACGTTAGTGATAGGGAAATTTTGGGAGGAAATCCTTGGGGATAGGATTTATGTACGTTTGGAAAGGCAGGGGCTGATCAGGGATAGTCAGCATGGCTTTGTGTGGGTGAAATCCTGCCTCACCAACTGGATTGAATTTTTTGAGGAGGTAGCTAAGATGACTGATGGAGGCAGGGAGATAGATGTTGTCTATGTGGATTTTAGTAAGGCCTTTGACAAGGTCCCGCCGGGTAAGGTGGTCCAGAAGGTTAAGGCATATAAGATCGAAGGTGAGCTGACTAATTAGATCCAAAATTGGCTTGGTGATGGGAGATAGAGGGTGGTGGAAGAAGAATGTTTTTCTGCTTGGAACTCTGTGACCAGTGGTGTACCACAGGGATCGGTACTGCAACCCTTGTTATTTGTGATATATGTTAAAGACGTGGATGTGAATGTAGGATGTACGGTTAGTAAGTCTGCAAATGACACGAAAGTTGATGGTGTTGTGGATAGTGAGGATGTTTGTTTAAGGCTAAAGCAGAATACAGATCAGATGAAAAGCTGGACAGAGCATTGCCATATGGAATTTAATTCCAACAAGTGTGAGGTGATACATTTTGGGAAGTCAAATAGGATTAAGATATATGCAATAAATGGTAGGGCATTAAGGAATGTTGATAAACAGAAGGACCTTGGGATTCAAGTCCATACTTTCCTGAAAGTGGCAACACAGGTAGATTGGGTGGTGAATAAGACGTATGGCTTGCTTACCTTCATGGAACAGGGCATAGAATATAAAAGCTGGGACATCATTTTGCAACGTTACAAAACACTGGTTAGTCCACACTTCCACTCCTGCCTGTTGTAATGTATTGGTATAGTCTGACAGCCACAGGAATGGGATCTTCCACTGTATTCAGACTGCATCTTCCAAAACATGCTAAATGAAATCTCTTGGTTTGTTCATTTTAGTGCTACAAAATTTAGTGCTACAGAACTATTGTGTGTAGTTCTGGTTGCCACACTGTGAGAAGGATGTAGCTGCGCTGGAGTCAATGCAGAGGAGATTCACCAGGATGTTGCCTAAATAGGAGGACTTTCATTATGAGGAAAGAGTGGATAGGCTGGGTTTGTTTTCCCTGGCATGAAGGAGACTGAGGGGTGACCTGATAGAGGAATATAAAATTATAACAGGCATAGATTGTGCAGATGGTCAGATTCTTTTTCCCGTGGTAGGGGTTTCAAGAACAACAGGGCATAGGCTTAAGATGAGAGGAAGGAGGTTCAAAAATGATTTGTGGGGTAAGTTTTTGTTTTACACAGAGAGTGGTTGATGTCTGGAACTCACTGCCACAGGAGGTGGTGGAGGCAGATATAATCACTACTTTAAAGAGACATTTAGACAGGCACTTGAATAGGTGAGGCATAGAATTAGTACAGATAGGCCAAAAAGTCGGCATTGACACGGTGGGCCAAAGGGCCTGCTTCTGTGCTGTACACCCGATGACTTCAATTGGGATTTGGCAGTTGGAAATAAATGCTTTTTTCTTGTCACAGCCTATTGCAAATCTAATACCCATTGCCATCCTTCTGATAGTTATAAACATTGATGTCTTCATTCATTTATAGGATTGATGTGCCACTGGCCATCCTTAATTGCCCTTCATAAGGTGCTAGTGGGATGTCACCACGGACACCTCAAGCCTGTATAGTGACGATATTCCCACAGTGCCATAGCTAGTTGACAAAATTTTGACCTCGTAATGATATTATTCCAAGGGAGGATGGTGAATGATTTTGACAGAAACTTGCAGGTGTACCAGCTCTCCTTGTCCATCTTAGATGTTGTGGAGCAACACACAAAAAGGTGGAGGAATTTAGCAGGTCAGGGCAGCATCTCTGGAAGGAAATGGACAGTTGGTGTTTCGGGTTGAAACCCTTCATTTGTGTCTCCATTTAGATGTTGTGGATTTGGACGATGTCATCAAAGAAGACAGGTGAGACTTTGCAGTGAATTTTCCCATTCTGCATCTGGATGCATCACGGCTTGGTACGGCAACTGCTCTGCCTGTGATCACAAGAAACCACAGAGAGTTGTGGACACAGCTCAGCACATCACGGAAACCAGCCTCTCCTCCATGGACTCTGTCTACACTTCTCGCTGCCTCAGTAAAGCAGCTAACATAATCAAAGACCCCACCTACCTCAGACATTCTCTCTTCTCCTGCCTCCCATCGGGCAGAAGATACAATAGCCTGAAAACACATCCCACCAGGCTCCAGGACAGCTTCTATCCTGATGTTATAAGATTATTGAAAGGTTTCCTAGTATGTTAAGATGGACTCTTGACCTCACAATCTACCTCGTTATGACCTTGCACTTTATTATCTACCTGCACTGCACTTTCTCTGTAACTGTAACATTTTATTCTGCATTCTATTATTGTTTTACCTTGTACTACCTCAATGCACTGTTGTAATGAATTGATCTGTATGAACCGTATGCAAGACAAGTTTTTCATCTGACAATAATAAACCAGTTTACCAATTTCTCCTCTTGCAGTCCATTCTTATCTTCCTAACCATTTCTGCATGTCCAAGTTTTGTGTCATTTGCAGATTTTGAAATTATATTCTGCATACCCATATCTAACACACCAATATATATATATATATATATATATGTATATATAAAAAAAACTAAGAGTGATCCAATCAGTCACCCTGGGGAATGTCACAGTCTACCATCCTCCAGTTGAAAAAATAATCATTCATCATGATTCACCACTTTTGCTCCTTCAGCCAAATTTTTATCTGTATCACCACTGAACCTTTTATTCCACAAGTTTCAACTTTGCTAACCAATATTTTGTCTGAGGCTATGCCAAACACCTGAAAAATCAAATAAACGACAGTTAATATTCCATCGTTCTCCTGACTAGTGCCTTGTGGATGGTGGAAAGGCTTTGGGGAATTAGGTCAGTGAGTCACTCACTGCAGAACACCCAGCCTCTGACCTTCTACTGCAACTACATATTTACAGAAGGAAATTAAAAAAAACTGCAGATGCTGGAAATCTGATACTGGAAACCTGGAAATGTTGTATTGGAACTGGCCACTTTTGCTGTAAGGTCACCTGTAATGTTTACCTAGTTTTGTTCTAGCCAAAAGGCACTACCTGTTCTCCTGGGCATTTCCAGCATTCTCCTTTTGATTTCAGGTTTCAGCAATAGCTCTTTCCTGAATTTCAAAGCATTAGCTAGCGCTAGAGTCAATAATCATAGAAGAAATAGCTAAATATTTAGGAAAGTTTAATAAAATCAAACTTAGGTTCCATGAAAGGCAAATCATGTTTGATAAATTTGCTCAAGTTCCCTGAAGATGCAATAGATAGAGGAGAACCTGTAGATGACGTGTATTTGAATGTCCAAAAGGCATTTGTCAAGGTGCCATATAAATGGATGGTGCACAAGTTAAGAGCTCACGTTATTGGAGAAAGTGTGTCAGCATGGATTGGTTATCACATAGAAAACAGAAATTGGAATAAATGCTTCTTTTTCTGGTTGGAAGGAGAGAACAAGTGGAGTACCCTGGGGATGTTCTTGGCCCTCAATTATGTACTATTTATGTTAATAACCTGGATATGGAAGCAGAATGTAAGGTATCCAAGTTTGGCGATGACTCAAAAATTGATGGAAGGGCAAGTTGTGATGAAGATATTGCAATTCCGCAAAGGGATATAGATAGGTTGAGTGAATGGGTGAAAACTTGGCTAATTTAGTTTAATGTGAGGAAGTGTGAAGGTATGTACTTTATTGAGATAAATCAAAAAAAAAATTATTTTAATGGAAAGAGACTGCAAGTGGTGCAGTACAGAGGGACCTAGGTATCCTTTACATGTTAGAAGGCAGGTGCAGCAAGTAGTAAAGAAAGCAAATGGCATATCAGTCATTATTGCGAAGGGGTTGGAGTTTAAAAATATTGAAGTTTTGTTACAGTTATACAGAGTGTTGGTGAGGCCACACCTGGAGTAATGTACACAGTTTTGGTCCCCTTACCAAGAACATATATAAGTATATAATAGATACATAAGATATATAATAGATATATAAGTCATTAGGTATATAAGTCATAAGATACATAAGTCGTAAGATACATAACCTCCCCAGGTTTATGAGCAGTTCAAAGGATTGGAACCCTCTCGTAACCTGGAATGACCTGTAAATTCAGCAGGCTAATTCCTGGGATGAAAGGAAAATCCTATCAAGAGAGGCTAAGCAGTTTGGGCCTGTGTTCTTTGGAGTTTAGAAGAATATTATGGAAACATATAAATCCTAAGGGGACCCTAGAGGGCAGGTGTTGAGATGTTTTCACTAGTGCGAGAGTTTTGAAGGAGGAGACATAACTTCAAGATAAAGAGCTGGGTCATTTAAAACTGAGGTACGTAGCAATTTCTTCTCACGGAGGGTAGTGAATCTTGGAATCCTCTACCTCAGAGAGTTGTGGAGGCTAATTCATTAATGGAGGTAGAAACATTTTTGAAAGATTGGGGGATTGAGTGCTCTGAGAATCTAGCACAGAATTCAGGCTTGGTGTAGATCAGCCATGACGGTACTGAATGGTGGGGGCAGGCCTTTGGGCAAAGTTGGCCCACTACTGCTCCTATTTACTTGTGTTAACATGTCCCTTTGTTTGTTTTCTGTCTCTCTCTAACTTCTCTCATTAATCTATTAATCAGGTGGCTCTATAAACATTAGGATCACCTGGGCAACCCAAACCTTGCCCTATCAGATATATTTCCTTTGTCTCATCCATTCTTCTCCCACCCACTTTGTAATTGAGAACTAATTTGTTTTCTCACTTTCCCAGTTTGAATAAGGGTTTTCAACCTGAAACGTAAACACCGTTTCTCTGTCCACAGATGTTGCCCTGACCTGCTGTGTGTTTCCTGCATTTATGTAAGAGTGTATGTTGCCAGGTGATTTTAGACATGCCGTCATTGTGACCATCTTCAGGAAAGGAGACAAATCCCATTGGGGTAAGTATATAGGGATCACCATGGAGTCTTCTGCTGGGATCCCTCTGTACTTACCCCAATCACCAGCGTCCTCCTTAACTGCCTTCTCCCAGTAGCCAAAGAGCTGATCATTGAATCACAGTGTGGATTTGTCTATCAATAACACAGTGGACATTATTTCCATTGCATAACAATTACAAGAGAAATGCAGGGAGCAGTAGTACCATTGCTCTAGGATTTCTTTGCCTCCCCAAATTTGACTGTCTTAGAAATTCACCTCCATTCTCGGAATGCTACATCATTGTATCCAAACCATGACTCTAACCAATGGGTACATCACAGACCCAGTTCCAATGTAAACTTGGGTCAAGCAGGGCTTTGTTATCACTCCAAATTATTTCTCAGTTCTCTTATTGCCTGGCCTCACCTCATCTCCACTAAGTTGCCGGCTGAAGTGGAGCTAAACTGCAAGATAAATGGACAACTGTTCAAATTAAGTCACCCCCTACTCCAGAACCAATGTTATTCCAACCTCAATCATTGAATTGCAATATGCATGTAACACATGCATACATGCACATTCAAAGACTGAAGTCCAGACCATTTTTTGAATCATTCATTGATGTATTCAAGACAATGGGCTTTATCCTTAACATCTGTAAAACAAAGGTCTTCTACTACCTGCCCCTGCTGAGCCACACTGATGCTCAGTAACAAAGGTTCCGTGATGAGACCCTATAAAATATGGACAATTTCCCATTTCTTGAGAGTCATCTCTCAGCTAGGGTAGATGTTGATGCATATCTTGGGAAATTCTGCCTCCGGTTCATCAGCACTGCCCTCGGCTGTCTGAAGTGGGGGCACAGTGGCACAGGCAGTAGAGTTGCTGCCTCACAGTGCCCGAGACCCGGGTTCAATCTTGACCTTGGGTACTTCTGCATGGAGTTCACTCGTTCTCCCCATGACTGTGTGGATTTCCTACTGATGCTCTGACTCCCTCCCATATCTCAAAGATTTGCAGGTTGGTAGATTAATTGGGCACTGTAACTTGCCCAAAGTGCATGGGTGAGTGGTGGAATCTCTGCTGAGTTGATGGGAATGTGGGGAGAATAGGTTACAGAGCAAAGTAGTGGAGAATGGGAATGAGCTGGCAAACAATTAATGGACAAAAATGACCTCTCCCTCTGTGTGCCAGCTCTTGAGAACTGATTATTTAATTGTTTCAGTGTTTAGCACACTCTTATGGTAACAGGTAATAAGGCCATGTTCCAAAAATCTTCCAAGTCAAAGAGAGTGGTAATGGGCTGGATAGGATTTATTCAGCTTCTAGACTATACAGATCTGGCCAATTTTCCACATTGTTGGCAGAGGCAAATGTTGCAGCTTTACTGTGATAAGAGGCAAGGCCAACTCTGGAGCACCAGGCTTTAGCACTACAGCCAGGGCACCGTATGGTTTCATAGGTTTGTGTTCATCCTTATTGATGTCATGTGAAATGAATTGGATTTGTTAAGGACTGGCTTCTGTAATGAATCATTCATTTAACATGTTTGCCTGAAGACCAACTTAAATGCCACAGGCTTGTCCTATGCACTCATGTTTTGTGCTCTGTTATCAATGAGGATGGGGATTTTCAAGAAGCCTTTCCCTTCTGACAACCACCATTCACAAATGAATGTGAGAGCACCACAGAGCTTTGATCTGACCTACTGATTCTGGTGGCATAATGATAACATGCTGGTTCTGTTGTTTAGTGTACGTGCATCCAGTGTTGCAGCTTAGAAGGCTGACACTGCAATTTTAGGTACGCCTGCTGCAAATCGTGGCATGCACTTCTAAACTCCTCATTGAATTAGGGCTGATACCCTGGCTTGATGATAATAGCAGACTGGCTAGTTTTGAGCTGCAAGATCTTTTCTTAATCTATTCCATTTAGCACAAGGGTACTACTGCACAAGAAAGGAGAATGTCTTTATTGAAAGTATGAGAAGTCTGCATACATTGTGCGGTGGTCACTCTTATCAATGACTGTCATAAGCTAGACCAGGTAAGGTTGACAGATTTACTTCCCTAAAAGACTTCAGTAAACCACTTTGGTAAAATTGATGATTACAATAATCATAGTCATAATTACTAGTAATACCACTTCCCCCAGCCACCAATAAATATAGTAGCTAATTAACTGAATTGAAATTCTTCAGCTGCCCTGGTGGATCTGACCATGCCTTAGGATGACTGGTAGTGTAAATGAAGCCACTGTATTCCTATCGTAATTCTTTAGAATAAATTAAGTCTTGGAATCTTTACTGAGTGGCCAAGTGGTTAATCAGCACTCATAATAGTGATAGATGAGAAAGTTTTATCCTCAAAATGACATCTTACCACAGGAGCATTATAACGTTATCTTTCTGAAAACATTCCAGCTTTTCTTAGTCCGTGGGAATATTTGACGACAAATCTATTATTTAATAGTAATTCTACACAAATAAAGGAATATTGAGAATTCTTCAAGGCCAATTTCAAATAGTTATACCAAAATATTCAAATCACTGTTTTCACAGAAACACTCAAACAGTGATAAAATGACATTCCTTTCCCATTTAATATATCTGAACTGCTTTTTGTTTAAACACCATGTACCAGAGATTTTAAGAGCCATTTTATACAAGCTTGACTTCTAGTGAATGTAAAAGTATGGATTTTTCTTTAATGAACTTTAACACAGTTAACTCTAATAACTGATGTCATACTGGTACTGAACACACCCTTCTCTTTGCTTGTGGATTTTATATTGTTACAAAAATATGCTGCTCTTAGACAACAGCTGAGGTTTTGATGTATTGGACTGGTTTTCAGGCACAGGCACACATGATGTGGTCGGACTGTATGGTAAGCCATTTGGCCAGCTGCACAATAAAGTTTTGAGATTTGAGGTCAGCAGCAGTGTAGATGATCTAGACCTCAGCCATACATCTGGAGTAGATCAAGCCATGGAGTAGATCAAGCCATAGTTAATGTGAACGAAGTGCAAATGCAATTACATTAACCTAAAGGGGTTCCATGTTAAATATTTATTAATTTGCTACTATAATTTATGCACACATCCTTACTGAAGTAATTCAGTAGTAAAGGAAAACTATGTCTTGTATATAGACTTCAGAAATAGTAATAAACAATATATGATAGTAATTTAAGAGCCACATTCAGGCAGTCAGTGGAGTGTAAAATGCCAGAAGTATTTTGAGTTTGATACAAAATGCATTATTCCAGATGGGCCCTAACCAAGATATTGTACACAGACAAAATCTTGCTCTTTGTTTTGCATTTGATATAAGTTATGGAATGAAAACAAATTGCACAATTAACTGGATTTTTAAGTAGAAAGTTTTTTTTTCTGTTTAATTCAAAATTGCAATGTATAATCTGGAATGTAGGATACATTAAAACAATTAACATACCAAAGATTTTGGAGTGTAAGTAGAAGGCAACTAGTATTGAAACCGGATGGAAAAAAAATGACATTTACCAGTAAATGTCCGCATTCCTCATTCTGTGAGGTTGAACTGAAGGTCAAGCACACCATAAATATTGGTGGGGGGGAAGAGACCAAAACAAGCAGATGCTCACAGCTGGTTAATGTCTCAGTTTCTGTCCGACAGAACACATAATCAGCAATATCGGCAAAGCAATTTGCCAGAACATCATCATGGCTAACCAATTTGATGTCCTTAGGATCCTGGGAATTGTGGAGTATTCAAGAATTCTAACTGAGTAAAATTGAAGATCAATCCAAAACACACATTCATGGCTAGACACAATTTGTTCGCACAGTATATTGTCAGTATATTAGCTAAAAGGATATTCAGTGCTTTTGTATTTCCTGCAAAGAGTTATGCTCCAAGGCAGTGAAGCATGAAGAATGAGAGTCATAATGTTTCAGCGCTATCTCTGACTGTGCTCCAGCTGAATGCTAAACTTACCCTCTGTCAAATATAGACCAAATATGCATCTTTAAAATCATAAATGTTACTGCACAGAAACAAGTGCCTAAAAATTCAAGTGCACTCAATTTCAATTAAATTGAAAATCTTGACTCTGGATGGATAACCAGGGATATCCTCTGCATTCTTGCTGCTAATCCCAGTGGGGAAATCTTCCCCTAAAAAGGACCATTTTAGCCTGGAGTCTCAGCATCTGCTGGCTGCTCTTTGTCTTCCACATCCATTAATCCAGTGACTGTCTACAAAAGTATAATGGCCATGTACAAACTTTGAACTGGTTTGGTCCACAAGACATATCAGTTCCCCCAGTTTCTTCTTAATTTTAATCCTTAAAGTGAAGGGAACATGTATGATTCGAAAACTAACAAGTTTCTTCATACAAAGAAGAGGAATTTAAAGGCCTGAAAATCACCAGGTACTTTTCCAGCATTCTTCTGAATGTGCTGATACTATCGGGCATTAATTCATGCCATGGCAGTCCAATCTATACTTCTGAATGAAGTACTTTAATCTAAACAGCCTTTTCAACTTTCCTTTTCTTGGTTAAAGACTATTTACTCCTGTTAAATAAACTGAAACCATGTTAAACACATTGAAGTTACTTTGTCTTTTCCATCTACAATCATGTATGCATCCATAAAATTGCACTTAAGGTTTCTTTTTTTCAATGTAAATAGTTTAGCTTCCTTTCATAATTCTCGTCTCTCAGTGTGGCTGGAGGAAGATGCAGGAATAGTGAGGGAGCAGGCAAAACACAATTAAAGCATCAGAATGAAATGTTTAAATTTGACTTGTCTGGAGAACAGGAACCAAATGAGGTGTGCCAGGGCGGAGGCAATAATGAGTGGGACTGATGGGGGCAATGATGGTTGGCATAGACATGGTGGCCCAATGGGCTGTTTCTGCGCCATATGATTTGATATCTCTTAACCCTCCGGTTGCATTTACAGTGGGCAACACCATAATTTCTGCAACAAAGGTAACTTTATTTCCCTACATAATTAGTTTTGAATTGGACCAACAGAATTCAAAATAAAATTCTGGTCACAAAATATGTCAAAATCAGCCTAACTTCCTAAATAGAGCTATAGCCAAGTTTAATTTTGTCAGTTTTTGTTATGTGTAATAGAAACCATGACCAAGCTAATGACTTACATATCATTAAACACTCCAGATTCTATGAATAGTACTCCTTAGTATAAACTGTGGTACAATACACTGATGAGATAGTTGTAGAAGTAGAAGACAGATTTCCGAGATTCGTAAGAAACCAGAGTTTCACTTCTCCATACAGATGGCAAGGAATTTTATATCTGAATAACAGCTGACAAACAAAAGTGTTAATCATTTGAAACAGATGCTCTTTTGTTTCTGCTTTTCATTTTCAACACTTTTAAGCTTTGTCAACTTGGCGCCATTGAATTTCAACACAAAGTTAGGAGCCTCACACTTATGTTCCACAGTACAGGTGAGGATAAGCTTCCTGTAAAATACCAACACCCTAAATGAATGAAAATAGTTTACAGTATGTGCATATTAAATGAAAACCAAAAATGGCATTTGGATTTCAGGGCACATTCTGAGAACAATTTTGATCTGTATATGAAGTATATATTTTTTGTTAAGTTTATCTTTTTAATTCCAACTGCTGCATGCTCTTTTTTTTGCTAAACTTGGCATTCATTCCCTTTAGTTAGAAGGGTCAGGCATTAAATATGTTTTCTGGCTGCCATCGATGGCATCCTGCAAATGACAGGAGGTGTGTTTTCTGCAAGACTGAAATAGTTTCTGTTGCCTTTTCCTTCCAGAAAGAGAAAGGATCCATTGCAAAAATGTAAACTATTTTATATGTGTTGGAGCCACATGAAGCTATCTTTTATCATTATAAATTGAAAACTCTGTATGACAGAGGTTTGGATATACATCTGATTTCTAATTTACTGCTTGAATATTCTCACTCACATAAATTAAACCTGTTTCATTCTTTTCATTGTTTTGAAAGTCACAACTGCTTGGCAAATACACAAGTTTTAGACAGTGGTATTTATATTCTGGTTATTTCATTGATGAGTTTCTCTTCCATTTTAGATTATTTCACTATAGCAATAAAGGAACCTCTATCGGTTGTGCAAAATAAAATAAATTATGCATCAGAATCTGTAACATTTGTCAAAGATCTTACAGAGTGTTGGTCAAAGTGGAAATGACCTTTATATTAGGCAGCCAATGCATCATGATCACAACATTTTCTTTTGTAGAATGGTATTGGCACAGAAATTAAGTACTAAGTGGTCTAAAATATGAGCTAGAAACACAAAACTTGTGAAACCTTGTACAAATATTAAAATACATCTGATGCTAATTACACAATCAAAAATACTTCCAACAAAATAAAATCTGTCAAAACTTAGCCCAGGTCAACTGCTACACATCACCAATGGTCTCCAGCATGACTGTGATGTACACATCACCAATGCATCCATTACCACACCCTCTCCACTCCTACCACAGCGAGTGCACTTGTGCCATTCCCGGATCTCCCTATTGTTAGCTTCCTAATGTCAGTGGAAGGCAAACTGCAGGAATCTACAACAAAGGACACGATAACATATCACCTTGAAACAACTAACAAGACTGAGCAAAGCCAACATGCACTACTGAAAGGAAGCCTGCGAGTGATGAATCTATTGGAGTCCTTTAAAAACATGACCGCTAAAGAAAAAGGGGAGAACAAGAGGATGTGGTATAATTGGATTTTTGGAAGACTTTTGATAAAGTTCCATACAGGAACTGAGACAGGGAAAGGATGGTAGGGTAAAGGAACCATGATTGACAAGACAAGAGAGGTGAAACATTTAGTCAGAAGGAAGCATAATTAAGGTTTTGGAAGCAAAAATCAGGCAGGGCAGGAGAATTATAAGGCAGCCAGGAAGGAGTCTAAGAAGGGACTTAGGAGAGCTAGATGGGGACATGAGAAGGCCTTGGCAAGTAGAATTAAGGAAAATCCAAAGGCGTATGTGAAGAACAGGAGGATGACTAGAGTGAGGGTAGAACCACTCAGGGACAAAGAAGGAAACGTGTGCCTGGAGACGGAGGAGGTAGAGGAGGCCCTGAATAAATATTTGCTTCAGTGTTCACTAGGGAGAGGGACTTCGATGAATGTGAGGTCAGTGTAGAACAGGCTAATGTGCTGGAGCAAGTTGAGGTTAAGAAAGAGATAGTGTTGGAGCTTCTGAAAAACATTAGGATAGATAAGTCCCTGGGGCTGGACGGGATATACCCCAGGTTACAATGGGAAGCAAGGGAAGAGATTGCTGGGGCGTTGATGATGATATTTGATGATATTTCCTGGGAATCATAATCAAAGACCCCACCCACATGGATCTTTCTCTCTTCTCTCCTCTCCCATCAGGCAGAAGATAAAGAAGCCTGAGGGCGCATACCACCAGGCTCAAGGACAGCTTCTGTCCCAGTGTGATAAGACTATTGAACAGTTCCCTTACACGATGAGAGGGACTCTTGACCTTACAATCTACCTTGTCTGACCTTGCACATTATTGTCTAACTGCAATGCACTTCCCTGTAGCTGTTACACTTTACTCTGTATTCTGTTATTCTTTTTACCCTGTACTACCTCAATGCACTCTATACTATCTCAATGCACAGTGCAATGAATTGATCTGTATGAACGGTATGCAAGACAAGTTTTTCACTGTATCTTGGTACAAGTGACAGTAATAAACCAATACCAATAGACCAGTGAGTCTTATGTCAGTGGTGGGCAAGCTATTGGAGAGGATTCTTAGGGACACGACTCTTAGGATTTACGAGCACTTGAAGAAGCATAGTCTTATTACGGATAGTCAGCATGGCTTTGTGAGAGGCAGGTCATACCTCACGAGCCTAAATGAGTTTTTCAAGGAGGTGACAAAACAAATTGATGAAGGTAGAGTGGTGGATGTGATGCATATGGACTTTAGTGAGGCGCTTGACAAGGCTCCCCATGGTAGGCTCATCTGGAAAGTCATGATCCATGGAGACTTGGCTGTGTGGATTCAGAATTGGCTTGCCCACAGAAGGCAGAGGGTGGTGGTAGATAGCCAGTATTCTGCCTGGAGGTCAGTGACTAGTGGTGTTCTGCAGGGATCTGTTCTGAGACCCCTGCTCTTTGTGATTGTTTATAAATAACTTGGATGAGGAAGTGGAAAAGATGGGTTAGTAAGTTTGCAGATGACATCAAGGTTGGAGGTGTTGTGGATAGTGCAGAAGATTGTTATAGGTTACAAAGGGATTATAGACTGGATGCAGAGTTGGCCGGAGAAGTGGCAGATGGAGTTCAATCTGGAAAAGAGTGAAGTGATACACTTTGGAAGAATGAACTTGAAGGCGGAGTACAAGGTTAATAGCAGGATTCTTAGCAGTGTGGAGGAACAGAGTGATTTTGGGGTCTAAGTCCACAGATCCCTCAAAAGTTGCCGCACAAGTTGATAAGGTGGTTAAGAAGGCCTATGGTGTGCTGGCCTTTATTAGTCGTGGGATTGAGTTCAAGAGCCATGAGGTAATGTTGCAGCTCTACAACAGCATATTAATAGAGTATTGTGTTCAGTTCTGGTCACCTCATTATAGGAAGGATGTGGAAGCTTTAGAGAAGGTGCAGAGGAGATTTACCAGGATGCTGCCTGGATTAGAGAACATATCTTATGAGCTACGGCTTTTCTCTTTGGAGTGATGCAGGATGAGAGGCGATTTGATAGAGGTGTACAAGATTATGACAGGCATAGATAGAGTGGACAGCCAGCACCTTTTCCCCAGGGCGGCAATGGCCAATACCAGATGACATCAGTCTAAGGTCAGAGGAAGAAAGTTTAGGGGAGATGTCAGAGGTAGGTTTTTTTACACAGAGTGTGGTGAGTGCCTGGAACATACTGCTGGGGATGGTGGTAGAAGCTAATACAACAAGGAAATTTAAAAGACTCTAGATAGGCATATGGTGTAAGAAAAATGGAGGGTTATGGGCTGTCTAGGAGGGAAGGGTTAGATTGATCATGGAGTAGGTTTATATAGATCAGCCCAACATTGTGGGCTGAAGGGCCCATACTGTGCTGTACTGTTCTATGTTCCAGGAGGTTTGTCAACAAGCTTAGGGCACATGGAATCAGGGATAATATACTGACACAAACTGAAAATTGTTTGTTGGACAGAAAACAAAAAAATGGGAATACACAGATCCTGCTCAGTTTGGTAGGTTGCAACTTGATGGGTACCACAGGGATTGGTGCTTGGGCCCAGCTATTCACAATCTACAGCAATGATTTGTCTGAGGGGACCATGTGTCGTGTTTCCAAGTTTGCTGATGATACTAAACCAGATAGGATTGTGGGTACAAAGCAGGATCTGAAGCAGGTTCAAGGGGATATAGACAAACTGCGTGAATGGGTGGGAACACAGCAGACTGAATACAATGTATAAAAATGTGAGAAATAATATTGGCTTCAGGCACATCTAAGTTATTATTCTGTTGGTCTCTGGTCATTTTGGGTGCATTGGATACACTGGTAAGCTGGGTTTGGTTATGCTTCCTGAATGATACTTAGGTGAAGCAGTAAATGTATTTTTTTTGTATAAGCAATCATTTTCATTTCATTATTTACTTACACCCCTGTATTGTGCATAACTACCTTGAGAATAAAGATCTGCAATTAATTATTTTGGCTCTGTCTGTTTCCCTTTTCATTTGTAATATTTGTCCTGATGTTTGTTGTGTATAACATAAGAATTAGCAGCTGGAATCGGCTACTAGTCCATTGAGCCTGCTCTGCAATTCAATAAGATCAAGACTGATCCGATTCTAGCCACACCATTTTCCTGATGTCTCCTTCTGTTTCCTACCTTTTTTGTACCAATCCACCAAATCCACCTTTTTTTCCACCAATCGGGTAGAAAACTCCAAAGATTCACTCTGAAAGAAGAAATTCTACTACAACTCTGAAAAGGGCAGCCCCTTACTTGCCGTAATTCTAGATACCCCTACTAGGGAAAGCATCCTCTCAGTATTCGCCCTGTCAACCCCCCTCAAAATTTTACAATAAGATCACCTGTCATTTTTCTTCACTTCAATGAGTATAGGCCCAATCTGCTCAAACTTTCTTCATACATCAACCCTTCATCCCAGAAATCAACTTAGTGAATCTTTTCTGTCCTGCCTCTAATGTAGGTACATCATTCATTAAATAAGGAGGCTACAACCATATGCAGTACTCTTTTTAATCCGAGGCTAACAAACGATCTAGTGTGACTTCCCCTTTCAGGAGAAGTTCCAAATTTCTACCATTCCATGAGAATGGAAGTTACTTCTGACCAGTTCTGAAAGTCATTAATTTTTAGACTATGCCCCCAAATAGCAGAAAAATCAATTCCCTAAACACCTTGAAAACTTCAAATCACCCCCTAATCAAAAGGCAGTCTGACTGTGGGAATATCATTGATAAATTCTTCTTTAACTGATGCAGACTAACCACGGATATCAGGATCTTCTTTTATTTAAGTATTAATGCAAGTGTAGAAAGACAATATCTAACATGGGTTAAATGAGATCAATAGTGAGAATGTAAATTTGATTTGGCATCAGGGTCAATACCAAGTTCACTGATATATGCGTGAGAAAGTGCTTTCTTCAAAACAATCTCCAGGATGGGCTTAACATTTACTGATACTGTATCTGAATTGGGTTAAGTACTCTGTATTTCTAGATAAGATAATGAATATTTCCATGGAAGTGGTGCATAGAAGATCAAAAATAACAAAACAGACAATATGGCAAAGCTGACCACACTGAGAACTTCCTAAACCTAATGGGAAGACTGCAAAAACACATTTCTCTCAGTTTCTTCTTTGACAGCCAGCTAAATGGACAGACAGCCTCGTCTATTTAGTCAGTAAGTCGGAGAATCTGTGGAGGAAGCCACAGCCAAGGTCCTTGATGTCAGGGAAGGGTTAGAATTCTCCTTGGAAGTTCATTCCCACCCATCCCAAATTTTGAAAGAACAAGTCATCCAAAGTAAATTAACATTAACGTGGTAGAGAAACCACAGAAGCGGCAGGAATGTAAGTCAACAAAACAAAACCTATTTGGGGATCTTCAGTATGCTATGAACTTTGGAAATGGGGGCCCTAACCTCAATTTTCACATTTGCCTCTCTCAGGGAAATATAAATTAGAGGGTCTATTTATATATGTAAAAGCATATTTGTTGCCATTGCTGTCCTTAAAATTTGTATTGCAAGAAAATCTTACATCTTCTGAGAAGGTGTTTGATGGCTCAGTTCTGAAAAACAAAAAGTTGTTTTTTGCTGCTGTTGTTGTTACATTTGGATAGTATTGGGGGTGTGATTTTAAGACTGACGTCATCAGTGACATCCGTGGTCTTCAGCAGATGCCAGTAATGCCTGTACAGTGCTGAATTCACCAGGCAAGCTGACTGCTTAACTTTCTTGCGAGTTTGGCAGGGACAGTGAGGGATAAAGGAACAGCATGCACACGGTCCATAAGTATTAGTTTTTCAGGAGGTTAGTAGAACCCACCAGTATTTAGCCTTTGAAATAACAGCAATTCCAAGAGTTCTGTGCATGAACTGTCAAACACCGCAGTCCTAGATTCACTGACATATTTGGAAGGCTGAATCTTTTAGTTAAATCCACTGCCAGAATTGCCTCTTGGATCCTGTAACAACTTAAGCCTGGAGCAGAATCTAGAAGGTCATTGCTTTTAATACGGATTGTATGCTGATAATGAGCCAAAGGGGCAGGTAAATTCCTTACTTCATATTATTTTGTTTTGGTGTGATCTTTTCAATTATGTGTTTTAAGTTTATCTTTCAATAAGTTTTATTCTTTTTAATTATTTACTTTCGGGGTAACTGTTTTTGAAAGTCTGAGACATTTAGAAACCATTAAAAAAAGTCCTTTGGAGATATTACAACCTGCAAAGCTGGAGGTTGAGCTCTGCCAGCTGTCAAAACATTCTGGGCAGAATCTCCTCATTGTACCACCGGCGACTCCGCTGCTGCTGAGACTGTGCGAAGCCTGGATGCTTTGGGCCAGTGAAAGTGACCTTTAACATCTGGACCAGGTTAAATAGGTGCATAGACCGGACTACTGGTGATAATTCCAGGAAGAGGAACCGGGTCAGACCAACTTGACCCAAAATGTTATCTCAAAAGCAAATCATAAATCTATTTATGGCCTTGACAACTAATGATCAACATATCAGAATAAATTTATATGACAAACCTAAACAAAATTATAATGCTGACAATGTCACAGTCACAGAGCAAGAGGTAGACACATTGATAAAAGTTACAAGGCAGTGTATCAAAGGTTGGGAATACTCAAAGTCACCCAGATTGTCAGCATCTAAGGTTGCTGAAGTAAACGTGTACACATCAAAGACTGGCCATCTTTGATTATGGCAGTAGCCTAATAGTTCAACCCTGTTCCAGAAAGGGGCGAGGGAGACATCTACTGTGATGAAGTGCTTTGAGAGCTTGGTTATGGCTAAAATTAACTCCTGACTGAGCAAGCACCTGGACTCGCTACAATTTGCCTACCACCACAATGGGTCTACAGCAGACGCAATCTCACTGGCTCTCCACTTGGCTCTGGAGCACCTAGATGACAGCAAAACGTACATCAAGCTGTTGTTTATCAATTACAGCTCGGTGTTCAACACCACCATCCCCTCAGTAGCAATCAACATGCTTCAAAACCTAGATTTCTGTACCTCCCTCTGCAACTGGATCCTCGACTTCCTTATCGGGAGACCACAGTCAGTGCGGATCGGTAGTAACATCTCCTCCTCACTGACAATCAACACAGGCACACCTCAAGGATGCGTGCTTAGCCCACTGCTCTACTCTCTCTCTACTCATGACTGTGTGGCTAGGCACAGCTCAAATACCACCTATAAATTCACCGATGACACCACTGTTGTTGGCAAAATCTCAGATGGCAATGAGGAGGTGTACAGGAGTGAGATAGATCGGCTGGTTGAGTGGTGTCACAACAACAACCTCGTACTCAACATCAGTAAGACCAAGGAATTGATTGTGGACTTCAGGAAGAGGAAGTCAGGAGAATACAGTCTTTAATGAGGGGTCAGAGGTGGAAAGGGTGAGCAAGTTCCTGGTCGTTAACATCTCAGAGGATCTATCTTGGGCCCAATACATTGGTGCAATCACAAAGAAGGCATGCCAGTGGCTCTACTTCATTAGGAGTTTGAGGAGATTTGGTTTGTCACCAAAGATTCTTCCAAATTTCTACAGATGTCCGATGGAGTGCATTCTGACTGGTTGCATCACCGCCTGGTATGGAGGCTCCAATGTGCAGGATCGAAGGAAGCTGCAGAGGGTTGTAGACTGAGCCAGCTCCATCATGGCACAACCCTTCCTGCCATCGAGGACATCTTCAAGAGGCGGTGTCTCAAGAAGGCAGCATCCATCATTAAAGACCCTCACCATCCAGGACATGCCCTCTTCACGTTACTACCATCGGGTGAAGACCCACACTCAACATTTCAGGAACAGCTTCTTCCCCTCCGCCATCAGATTTCTGAACATCCATGAACACTACCTCATTTTCCTTCTTTTGCACTATATACTTTTGTAACTTAGAGTAATTTTTATGTCTTTATGTCTTGCACTGTACTGCTGCCACAAAACAACAAATTTCACAACATAAATCGATGATAATAAACATGATTCTGATTCCAATAACATAGGCTAGTCAACCTAATGATGGTAGTGGAGATAATATGCATCAAAATTAATTGTCACTTGGAAGAAAATGGGATAATCATTTGCAGCCAGCAGGGATCAGCTAAAGGCAAATTGAATCTGACAAATGAGGTGGAATGCTCAGTGAAACCATGTAGTGGGTAGTGCAGATGATGTGTGCATGAGCTTTAAAAAGACATTCAATTAACTGCCACATAATAACTTATTAGGAAAATTGAAGCTCATGGGATTAAAGGAAGTAAAGATACATGTGAAGGAGAAGCAAGCAGAGGATAATGGAGAATTACTTATCCCTCAGCCAACATCATTAAAAGCAGATTATCTGCTCATTATCATATTGGTGCTTGGGGAGGCTTGCTGTGCACAAATTGGCTGCCACATTTCTTACATTACAACAGTGAGTACACTTCAAAAGTACTTCATTGGTTATAAAGCACATGGCGACATTCTAAAAGGAACATGAAAGGCACAATATAAATTTGTCATTTTGTTTATAAGGCTGGAGGGAAGTTTACACTGATATCCCACAGGAATTGAAATTAGGACCACATCTCTTTGGTTTATACAGATAACCAGGACTTTGACATAAGCAGCATTATATCAGAGTTTGCTGATGACAAAATGCTTGGAATTACAGTAAATAGCGAGGAGGACAGGAATGGCTTCAGTGATGGTATTTAAATACTATTCATCAAACTGCCAGCTTCAAAGTTCTGAAAGCCCTGGATAATTAAAAAAAAGCTATTAAATGTTTAAAGTAGTAATCTATCAAACACTGGATTGCTGATTGTCTGCATTGTTTCTTTTGCTTATGTGTAATTTTATTTTGAAGATAAAGTAAATATTTTTATTGTCTTGGGAAACTCTTCTAATTGCTTATCTCACTTGAGACTCATTAAACTCGAATTATCTGTGCTGTAAGTCTGGAATCCAAATGTAGGTCATTCAACTGAAACAGTTTAAAGAAACCAGCTTTTGTTGCCAACTATGGTTAACCAAGATGTTAGCACATTTGCCTTTGAGTTCGATGCGTATGGATTTAAGTCTCACTCCAGAAGTGAGCATAAAATCTGAACTGACACTCCAATACAATGCACTGTTGGAGAAGGGCTGCATTTTTGCACAAGATTTTAAACTGGGGCCCCCAATAATCCATTTGTGGACAGAACACAATGTTGAAGAACAATAAAGAAGTCTAGAGATTTTGGCCAATATTTATATCTTGGTTGAGAAAAATGCAATGATATGATCATAATCTTATTGTTGTTTGTAGGACAATGGTTTATGCATGGGCAATTCCACATCCTAGAAAGGGAAAAAAAGGGTAGAAAAAAAGAGATAGGCTAGGAAAGGGAAGAAGAGAAGCAGCATGGGGGGGGGGGGGGTAATGGGAAGGGGGATTACTTAAAGTGGGATAATTCAATGAACCAGTCACCTTCCACTAACACTCTCCTCCACCTGGATGAACATCCTCAGTTGAACACTGAATTCTCCCACTTTAAGTAACCACCCCCCCGCCCCATGCTGCTCTTCTTCCCTTTCCTAGCCTCTTATTTTTTCTACCCTTTTTTTCTTTTCTCTCCTTACCTTTGACCCATCCCCCAGTGGATCTGCTCTCCCTTCCTCCCCCACACCTGCCCATCACTATCTCTTACCTGCATCTACCTATCACCACCTTGTGCCCAACCTGCCTCACGTCTTTTGTCCACATATCACTGCTCTGCTTTTCCCTCCTATATACTGGGCTTCCCCCTTCCCTATCTTCGGTCCTGAAGAAGGGGCCTGACCCGAAACTTTGACCGCCTGCTTTTTTCCACAGATGCTGCCTGGCCTGCTGAGTTCCTCCAGCATCATCGTGTTTTTCATCTGAACTCCAGCATCTGCAGTCCTTTGTATCTCTAGCTGGATTCCATGCTGTAACCATTCTGTGATTTGTGCTATATTATGTTTTTTTTCAATTTGACTGTGATTTATAGATGACATCAGGCAAATTATTTGATTGTGTATTCCCAACATGGAGCCTCGCACAGACTTCAGAAACATTATCTTCTAAGATTAATGGGCAAAATAACCAAAAGTGCTCCAAAACAATTTTGCAATATATAAACCTGGCAGATGAGGATATGCTTTGGAACCATTCAAGCAGTTCCTTTAAATCAGAAAGACAGATTTAAGAGGGCAGCAGTAAGGTTGATAATAAATGGGAATGAAATATAGAAACAAATTAGAGGCAATGCCATTGAACAATTCATTGTTGTACCTGAATATTATAGACAGAAATAGCTCAAGGTAGTGGCAATGGGAATTAGCATGAATTTTTCTTTCTTGTTTTAAGCAATTGAAGGTGGCATGTGGGAGGTATGAAGTATAGTTCTGGTTGACAATTTCCCTGGTTAATTTAGAGTGAGGAAAACAGATGCAACAAGGAATCTTTACTGTAATGGCATCTCTCCAAGGGTCTTGATGCTGAAGCACATGGAAGGATACTTAATTGTGGTACAAGTGATAGATCTGCATTCAACATTTTTTTAAAAAATAGGGTTAATGTCCAAGCAATTTGACTGTTATGTGTACATGTTCCATAGATGTTCTCGTAAAGTTTATTACTGATGTAAACCACTCATTATCTCTCAGTTCTTGATGGACATTTGTTGAAATAACTACTGCCAAGTAACTTCTTTGGCACTGAAACTTTACATTTAAGCACATGCATTCTTGTTACTTCAGATTTTAATAATGATTCAAGGTTTTAGAAAAGAAACGTTTTAATGGATTTGCTGAGAATTTTCAAAAAGCATAAAACTGAAGATGGAAATCTGAAATAAAAACACGCTGGAAATACCCAACAGGTCAGTCAGCACATGTGACCCCTGCATAATGGCCATTAGAGTTATGGAAATTTACCCTAATGGAATTCACAGATCGTTATCCAAAAATTTGAGAAACAGAATAAAACTTTCTCTTATGGAATTTATGTGGGAAATAAATAAACAGGCAGAATGCAAAAGAAGCAACAAAGTTTGTCAATTTTTACTTTTAGTCACTAAATACTGTGGGGCATAAGATTTGGATATAACACCACCATGTTGATTGGGTTGGTAGTCATAGCCAAGTCCCTCCTTTGCCACGCCCTTTCCAGTCCAAGGACAGATGACAGATCTCTCAGAGTGCAGCACTGCCACACTTTTTGTCTGTGAGGCATTTTCTCTGATGCACTGCACTGTGGTGAGCCAGTTCCTTAAAGTGATCCCTCGGCCTCTGCTAAGTCAATGTGCTTTAACCCATTACCCCCTGAACTCTTTCTACACCACCTTTCTCCCATGAACTCTGATCCTCAAATTCCATCCCTTTCCCCGACATCCTCACTTCCTAAACCCTTTTCTAATTCATGAGCCTTGTGCATCAGAGAGAATGCCTGATACTGAACTAATAAACATTTTTGTTTTTCAGGGTGAGAATTCTTTAAAATACACAAACCTAAGAGCTGTTTGAGACCCACTTCCACCTTGTCATCTGAAACCTGTGCTTATTCAAACAGTTCTGTAGTTCCTTTCTATTCGTAGCAAGTTCACATAAGCAGCATGTGATACCAACCAGATTATCTGTTTTCTTATGAGATGGGGGAAAAATATCAACTATGTGAGAGGGAACATGTTTTTTTTGGTGTACAGGTGTAGTAGTTCTGGTGCAGAGTCAATAGACCAAGACACTAATTGTATGGTGAACAAATAAAAAAAGAGATCAGGGAGGCAGCACAAAATAAGCACCAGAATCTTGGTGAATCTCAGTGTCTGAACCCATGAGGAGACATTACTAGCACTGACAGTTTACCTACTTCGTGGAAACCTGAACATTTGTTGCTCATCTCTTTGATGTTGCTGCCATTCTCTCGTTCAGGTTGCCTACTTCTGATGCTCTTTCAAGCACAGCTGCCATCTGATCTTGCTGCTGAACTACCCTCTTGGCTTCTATCCCATGCACTTCCAGATCCAGAGACTTAGACCTAACCTCTCCACCTAGCTCCAACTCCAAACCCAGCCACCCTATTCATCACTTTCCACTTCACTATCAAAGCCTACTCACTTATTAGTATTATGCCATTGCAAGAGTCTAAGGTTTGCTGCATCCCCATAGTAACAACACTGATAGAATTAAGTTAATTGAGAGATTTTTTTTATGAAAGAAGGGAGACTTTGCTATCCTTTTACATTAAAAGATAAGCACCAGAAAGGCAAAATGCTCTTTTGTTCCTAACTTCAATGCAAAGTAACACTACTTAATGCTGCATTTGTGTCAGCTAAGTGCGAGATTTGTGACACAACTTAGTATTAAATTAGACTATAACTTAGTATTAATCAGACTAGAAACTGACAATTGCCCCTGTCCCATTATAACTTGAGATTTAAGTCTTATTTGATTACATACCACACTCCAGAAGGACAGTTACCTGTCATGTATGCCAACCTAGAACATCAATAGTTGAAAAGAACCTTCAGAAAAGTAAACATACACTCATGAATCTATCAAGCCAATAATGTTTTGGCAAATGAAAACACACAGATATGCAGGGTTGTAATTTAAGCAGAATGTGCACGCAACAATTCTTCATTTGCATGAGGACTTTAAATAAGTGAATCTATTCATTCCCTCCATTCACTGCCATCTATTTCCTCCTCTTTTGATCTTATCTTTCTTTTCAACATCTTGGAATCAGAAAAGAATCCCATTGTACTCCATTGTAGTGCAGCCAACAGCAGCTGACGATGGTTACACTATGGTGATATTGTAAATTTGGCCAAGCTTCATCTCGCAAATTTAATCCAATTTCTTTTTAAGTATCTGAATTGGTTTCTGTTACCTCCTAGCACTGCTGCCAGTACTGCTCCCCATGTTACTGACACAAGTTACAGTCCCAGCTGTATTGCAATGCTTGCAATCTGTGACATTTACACTGGGAGTCGTGCTGAAGGAAAAGACAAGTTCTCTAACTCTGGTTTCAGGGAGATTTTACCAGTTAAAGACCCAGTCTATGCTAACTTATGTCAGTGAATGCAGTGCTACTGACCTGGACTTAGAAGCCATGCAACACACAAATAACATGCATGACATTCTCTTGAACCCATTCATACAATTTACTTCAGTTATTCCAAATAACTTGTTTACAAATGTTCAACGTTGTTATTTATTTTTCTAAGCCCTCTAATGTTAAAACAATATGTTAGAAAAGAGGAATTACTAAGAATTGCTTATAATGACAAGAAGCAGATAAGTAAATATCAGCTCTGCATTTTTTGAGAAATGGACATTGTTGACAATCCCTAACTGCCCTTGAGAAGGTGGTGTTGAGTTGCCTTTTTGAATTGTGCAATCTTTCAGGTGAAGGTACTTCCATGGTGCTGTTGGTTAGGGAATTTCAGAATTTTGACAAAGTGACAAGGAAATAATAGTGATATATTTCTAATTCAGATGGTGTGTGACTTCGAGAGTAACCCGCGGGTGGTGATACACCCATTTCCCTGTTGCCCTTGTCCTTCTTGGTGGTGGAGGTCATGGGTTTTGGAGTTGTTGTTGGAGTGGTGCAGGTGAGGAGATTGTGCACACTGCAGCCACTTTGTACTGGTAATGAAAGGAACAAAAGTTTAAGATGGTAGATAGGTCCAAATCAAGTGGAATGTTTTGTCTCAGGTGGCATTGAGCTTCTTGCATGTTGCAGAGCTGCAGTCATCCAAGTAAGTGGAGAATGTTCCATCACAAACCTGACTTGTGCCTTGTAGATGGTGACAAGGCCTTAGGGTGTCGAGAGGTAGTCATTTGCCAAGGATACCCAGTCTCTGACCTGCTCTTGTAGCCAGAGTACTTATGTGGCTGGTCCAATTGTGTTTCTGGTTAATGTTGATGGTGGGGCATTTGGTGACGTCTTGGTGAGGCCATAATTAGAGCAAGTATGTTGTCATCATTCCATGCAAGAAATATGCCCTCCAAGTGATGTTTTACGGCAACACTGACTATACTTTATTCTCACCACTCGCCAGGTTTCAGATACCATTCAGGTACTATTCAATATCAAGGGGAGGTGGTTAGACTACCTTGTTGGAGATGGTGATTATCTGGCACTTTTGTAGCTTGAATGTTACTTTCCACTTATCAGCCCTTGCCTGAGTTCTGTCTAAATCTTGCTGCATGCAGTAACAGGTTATTTCATTTGCCAACAAGTGCTAAATGAAATTGAACATGCTGTGGTCATCAGCAAACATTTTCACTTCTGCCCTTATGAGGTCAGACAAGTTATTGATATATTAGCTGGAAACTTTTTAGTCTAGGACAATGTACTGAGGGACCACTCCAGATTCTAGAATGATTCAGTGCCAACAGCCGCTGCTATCATCACAAACATCTTCCTTTGGAGGTATGACTCCAACCACTGTATTTTCCCTTTGATGCCCACTGGCTTAAGTTTTGTCAGGTCTTATTGATCTCATAATCAGTCAAATGCTACTCTAATGTCAAGGATGGGCATGCTCACCTTACAACTAGGATTCAGCTCTTTGGTCTATACTTGAATCAAGGCTGTGATGAGGTCTGGAACCGTTGTACCGCCGAAATCCAAATTAACCATTGATAACCAGGATTTAGTGAGCAAGCGTCACTTGACGGCATTGTCAATGACACCATCCATCACCATGTCAATAACTGAGCGTTACTAATTGTGCAGTATTTACCACATAACCACATTGAAGTTAGTCTGCTTTTTGTGAACACACCTAACTCGTCAAAGTTTCGCATTGTCAAGTATGATGCCAGCAAGTTAACATTAGGAGAACAGCTGCTGAATGGAAAACTCAACACAGATCATGGGTGAAGTTTTGGCCAAATATTTGACATAAATAGCAATAGGAAACCCTTGGTGAGGCCATAATTAGAGCAAGTATGTTGTCATCATTCCATACAGGAAATATGCCCTCCAGGTGATACTTTATGGCAACATTGACTATACTTTATGCTCACCACTCTCCAAGTTTCCGATGTCTTGAGGGCAGTACAATGCAATTAAATTTTTAATGTTATTTTTATATCGTAACCATTACATATTTTCTAAGCGTCAATAGTAGTTTTAACTGATGTTAAAGCTGATTGATATTTTTATGTAAGTGGTAAATTTCTGACTATGCATTCCCTGTAGGAGTCTTGCTTGCTGATATCGGAGACCAGAAGTTCTGCTGTGTGCAGAACTGTGTGCAATATTTTTAGTTTCTTTTTTAAATACTGAATGGTACCTTATAGCAGAATTTTTTATAAGAACATAAGAAATAGGAGGAGGAGGAGGGTAGGCAGCCCCTTTTCCCTGCTCCACCATTCAATAAAATCATTGCTGATCTTTTACATTAGCACCACTTTCCTGTACTAATTCCATATCCTTTGATTCCCTCAATACGCAAAAGTTTATTGATCTCTGTTGAATATCCTCACCAACTGAGCCTCCGGAGCCCATGTTGGATTGAGAATTCCAAAGATAAACATTTCCTTAGTTGATAAAATTTCTTTTCATCACAGCCTGAATGCCCAATCCCTTATTTTGAGACCATGACCCTTGCCTCTAGACACCCCAGCTAGGAGAAGCATATAGACTTTGAAGCCCCATAAATATATTGTGGATTCAATGAAATCACCTCTTATTCTTTTCTAAAATGAAGAGACTAAAGGCCTTCTGCTTAAACTATCCTCAAAGGACAAACTAGGATTGCCAGGAATCAATCTAGTGAATCTTAAAATAAGATTAGATATTTATTTATTAGTCACATGCACACCGAAACACACAGTGAAATATATGTTTTTGTGTTCCTGAGAATGTGCTGGGGGCAGCCTGTAAGTGTCGCCATTCTTCCGGCGCCAACACAGCATGCCCACAGCTCCTGACCCGTACGTCTTTGGAATGTGGGAGGAAACTGGAGCACCTGGGGGAAACCCATGCAGACATGGGGAGTTTGTATGTTTGTACGAGGAGAACGTACAAACTCCTTACAGACAGCGGCGGATTGAAGCTGGGTCACTGGTGTTGTAATGCACTCTCTCTATTGTAACTGTATCCTACTTTTGGGAGGTGAACCAGATCTGTACACACAATTCCAGGTGCAGACTCACCAGGTGATAAAATGCCTTTACTCTGGTACTCAATTAATCTTGCAATAAACACCAAAATGCCATTTCCCTTTCTAATTGTTTGCTGTACCTGTAAACAATAAACAATCTCTCACCATTTAAAATATGCTTTGCCTCTCTATTTTTTTCAACTGAAGTGGATGACCTCACATTTGTTCATATTATATTCCATTTGCTAGGTTGTCAGCCATTCACTTAAATTGTTGATATTCCTTTGAATTCTCTCTGCATCCATTTCACAACCCACAAAGCCACTCAACCTTGTAACATCAGTAAACCTGGATATATTTCACTCACCCCCTGCATCCAAATCACTGAAATAGAATGTGAACAGCCGGGGCTCCAGCAGTGGCTCCTGCAGCACCTGACTCATCACATTCTGCCAGCCTGTATATGACCCACTTAGTCCCACTCTGTTTCCATTAACCATTTCTCAATCTTGAACAGTATGTTACCTACTGATCCCACGTACTCTAATGTTATTAAATAACATCTTGTGTGGGACCTTATCAATGGTCTTCAGAAAGCCAAGAAAACAAAACCACGTCCACCTCTGTTAGTTATAAATAATACATGTTCCTTAAAGTCAAACAAAAAGCCGGGTCAAGTGCTCTCACAATGATTACTAAGAGAAGCTGAAATCAGTATTAAATCATAGGAAAAGGCTTGTAATATTGCAAAAGCCTAAAAATTAGGGACATTCCAGCATAGGAAGAGCAAGAATTTGAAAATTGATAAGAAAAAACAGAGTATAACAATAACCTGGTGAAAATATAAACTGTGGTGAAAACAACAGATCTGTAAATTAGCACAGGTTAGTGTTGGTCCCTCTTTGATAGGTGCTGCTTGCTCTGCTGAATATTTCCATCATTTTCTCTTTTTATTTCAGATTTCTTGCATATGTAGTTTTTCTGCTTCTCAATAACATACCTTATCTTTTGTTCTCTCCTCTCCCCAAATTAAAACAAGTCTTATCTCTAAGTTTTGCCAGTTCTGATGAAAGGACACTGACCTGAAACCTGAACTGTTTCTCTCTCCACAAAAGCTGCCTGACTTGCTGGTATCTCCAGCATTTTGTTTTGTTTCAGATTTTCCACATCTGCAGTAGTTTATTATTCTTACCCTGGTAATTGGAAATTAAGTCCTTTAATAGTGACACATAAAATCAGGCAAAACTACTGTTACATTCCCAAAATACTGTAATGTGTACTGAGGAACTGTATAAAAGGACAAGTGAAAAACTACTATAAAATACAGAAGAATGGCACTCATTCAGCAAATTCCATGCTTTCACAAAGGGAGTACATTTATAAACAGCACATGTACAAAAAGCATTGAATCATTGCCACAACACAAGTCGATGCATACAGGCTGCTGTATATCTAAAAATAATATTCAATGAAGTTAAAAATAATGATTTTCATGAACCACAGGAGAATTAGATGCACTAATATTTTCAATGGTTGAATGAACTGTTTATGATGTGATGTTAGGTGCCTGAGCGGTTGAAGTACTGTGCTTACAGATATGTTGCTTACTTGGCTTACTCTAGCCTTTTGTTCAAAAGCTTGCTTTAGCTATTTTTAGTGGTGGTTTCTGGCAATCAGTAAACAATTATGGTCCAGGGTCCCCTCGGAACTTTTGGGATTAAATAATGAATGTAACTCTTAATTTGGTATTCTAAAATCATAACAATTATCTGGCAGGGCCTGACCCAACTGCATTCAAGTTTTCTGACATCAGTCAAGGAAGACTGAGAAGTACAGCTTTGTAAGCTGGTTTACAAATTTAAGTAAAGTCTTCGGCACATTATTCTTGGCAACTTTATTGCCCACATGTTGCTGAGTGGAAGAATGTAGCTTAAGTGTGAAGGTATTTTAAATGCTGTTAACTTGCTGTGAACATTCCAAGGTAAATTCAACAAAGTGTGTTTATTATCAGTGAACTGAAAAGACATCAAATGAGCTAATTTCTTGATGCCAGGCCCAACCAAATTAAGTAACACCAATTATTCTAAAATGTAGCAAACACAAAGGCTTAGAGATATAGTCTTACTAAATCATGTGGTGATAGAGATTACATTGAACATTCTAAAGTAAAGTAAGTAAACCTGCTTCAAACCAGAGTGTTAGAGTGTTTCTGGTACCATTAATGTTTCAACTAAAACAATAATTTGTATTTATAGAGCAGCTTTAACATGGAAAAACCTCCCGAGTGAAGTGAAAAGCTCATGGCAGGAGGTTCCATGAATGACTCCAAGCTCTTTGATGGTGGAGCTCAGGATAAGTCTGCAAAAGACAAGGCTGAAGCATCAACCATCAACAGCCAGAAGTGCTGAGTAGATTAACCCTGTCAACCTAGTCTTAAGCTTTCACCATCACAGGGGTTAATTTTATATCAATCAATTCATTCCATTTGACATTATGTAATAGCTGAGAGCAATGGATGCAAGAAAGGCAAATGGGCCCTACAGCATCAAAGGTAGTGCCGAAGGCTTGTATTCCAGAACTAGCTAAGCTGTTCCAGTTATCTTCAAGCCATTGTGCAGTAATGCTCAGGTTATGTCCTGTCCACAAAAAAGATAAATTTAATCCAAACATTGCCTCATAGTTTACTCTGTCATCAGCATTAATAGAAAGTGTTGTCAACAGTGTTATAAAGTGACACTTATTCACCTATAACCTGGTCACAGATGCTCAGTTTGGATCTACCCAGGAGCATTTAGCATCAGTCCTCATTATGACCTTGTTCCAAGCATGGACAAAAGAGCTGAACTCCAGAGGTGAAATGAAAATGGTAGTTCTTAGCATCAGAGCAGGCACGGTAGTGTAGTGGTTAGCATAGCGCTATTACAGCACCAGTGATCCGGGTTCAATTCTGGCCACTGTCTGTAAGGAGTTTGTACGTTCTCTCCGTGTCCGCATGAGTTTTCTCCGGGTGCTCCGGTTTCCTCCCACATTCAAAAGATGTACAGGTTAGGAAGTGGTGGGCATGCTATGTTGGTGCTGGAAGCGTGGCAACACTTGTGGGCTACCCCCAGAACACTACGCAAAAAAGGTGCATTTCACTGTGTGTTTCGATGTACATGTGACTAATAAAGAATTCTTATCTTATCTCTTATAACTATGTGTGGCATCAAGGAATTTATACAATGGAAATCAGAGGAAGCCTCTCACTAATCATAAAATTGTAATCATAAGGCATGATGAGAACCTAGGGTTAAAGAAGTATGTACCGATATGTGAAGTATACGTGTGTTTCTGTTAATCCTTAGTTTTGTAATTTACCTAAGGTGATGCTGCAGAACTGAGACAATGCCTTAGAACTTCTTCAGTTAAGTGACCTTTCTCTGAAGTAACCATTAATGCAACAGGTTGCCTATCTATTATTTAGAAAGATTATGAACAAAGATAAACCAGTTCAAAACTGTATGGTCATTAAGTTGGTGGGGACAAGAGGGTATAAATTCATGTCTGCAAGAAGCAACAGGTGGGACTGTAGAAGGGAAAAGCACAAATGATTTCACAGCGACCAGGTTAATTCTGAGTTGTCATGTGATTTATGTGTAAGGACTGCAGAGTGATAACCAAAGGGGATTTAAACAGAGGGGAATCAGGACAACTTTGGACATATCTGAGAAGATACGCTACAGTGAAGAAAATACAAAAAAGAACAGAAGGAACATGTGTCCCAGAGGGGCTCAGGAACAAAGATATGAAACCAAGCTTTGCTGATAATCTACTGTCATTTTTATGTACACTCTTTATATACATTAGAGGAATTTAAACTTCAGCTTAATGTGAAGCCGAAGTTGGTACCTACAAGGTCTAATGCTTATATTGTTTGGGATCATATGTGAGACAAAGAAGGATTGTAGAGCCAATAATCTCACCTATAGGAATATCATTGCAGGAATTCATTAAAGCAATATCCCAGGCCCAAACATTTTCAGTTATTTCATCAATGATCTTCCCTCCATTAAAAGAACAGATGGAGATACTGCACATTTTAATTCACAGCTCTTCAGACAAAGTGTGTACTGTCTACAAGATGCATTAGAATAACTCATTATAAGGCTTCTTCAACAGCACCTCCTAAGATCACAACTCCTCGTGCCTTGGAGAGACAGCAGCCAAAAGGGAAAAGCACAAACAGCAAATGCCCCTCAATGTTGTACACCTGACTTGGAAACATTGTCCATTCTTCACTATCGCTAGGTAAAATCCCGTAATTTCCTAATAATAGCAACCTGTCTGCACTTATAATGGAAAGACTGCATCAGTTCAAGAACGCAGCTTTTCTGCCACTTACTCAAGGAAAAATAGGGAAGAATGATATATTTTTGACAGTGACACTCAAATCTCAAGAATGAAAATAAAGAAAAATACCAGTCCTGGCTTGTATGCAAGCAGTTAAGGCAATGTAGAACATGGATGACCAAACCATTGGGTTTTAGAGACACTTTCAGGTTGGAAATGAAGAATGTGAGCCAAAATTGTTGTCAGCACTTCCATGCACATGACCTGGTGTGTGTAGGCCACTGGACAGTTGGAAGAGATTTCAACTGTGTACAATACTCATTTGACATACTTGCACAAAATCACATTCTTTTTCTCACAAAATGTCACCAGATGATACATTCCTCCAAACTACAGTCAGTTTAACTAGCCTAAAGCTCGGCTCATTCTTATGAATTACAGCACTGGTTCAGTTCGTGCTTGATACTGCTTCTGCAAATCCATGGCTGCTCTGATCTTTTGCAGCTCCATGGACCTAATCAGACCTTGTTTCCTTGGACTGTCCCACAACACGGAGTGGTCTATGAATGATGATTAATCTTGAGGGGGTGGATACTGCGGCCACATCCTCCTAGCTGCCCTGATGATCTTTAAGAACTCACTGCTGTTAAAGGCTTTCCAATTGCTTTCATATTTCTCTGATAATTAGAGATATTTTAAAAATAGTAGAACCATCTTTCAACAATTTCAAATCTAAAAATGTCATTAAAAAAAGTTAAAAGTACAATTCCCTGTAATAAAGTAATTAAAAATTAACATTAATTAAATAAAAAAAAACACTTATATTTACTAACATTTTCAATCCTGGATGAGGTACCCATTAACACGAATAGGATCACACTATGTCTGCCAGCCTGGTTGGCTTAAAGCTGAAAGGACAGGTATGAAGTGAACTGGTTAATCGGTTCAGGACAAACAATAGTGTTAAGTCCAGAGGTGGACTGTGACTAAGATGAGCATCATCTGACCTCCAGTGTACTCCCTACTTCCATACTTCAGTGTGCAGGTGCGGAGATCAGAGATATGCTTGTGTTTGGCAAAAATAGTTTCCAACCCAATATTTCCATTGCATATGTATAGATAAATTATTGCACTAATGAATGGTGAAAACTTGCTAAATTATCAATCTTTCGTCAGAATTGCATAATGTGGATACCTAGCTTTCATTACAAAGATTGGAGCCTCTCCATTAGCTTCTATTGAAAGTAACAGGAAATTCTCCAGCAGTTTGTTTATAACAACACTTCCTGTTCTATATACATCCCTACATATGAATTCTCTTTACCTGCTTTATGAGCATGACTGTTCCACTTGTGAACAAAGATCAAATAAATGATGGAAATACTTTTGTAAACAGCTTTAAAAAATTATGTTTAAAATTGCTCTGCCTATAGACTAATGCTCTTTCTGTGGTATTTGTAACAATTTACTTAGTTTAGAGTAAATATCACCCCTTTATCATAAACAGCCTCTTCCTGTATTTTACACATTTGTTTTCTTAATTTTCCTCTACTTCCTTCAAACATTTCCTGAATGGTTAAATGAATGTACTTCAAATATCTATGGGAATAATTTTAAGGAAAATTCTGAAACAATCAATATTTCCACCTGGATTAGATTGTTGCATTTCATTAACTCGTAAATGCCCCTGGAATTATCAGTAGTTTTTGTTTGATTGCTAAGTGCTAACTTTGGAGCAATACCCATGTTCTTTCTGTTCTATTTGAGACAATCTCGTACAAAATGCATTTTAGTTACTCAAACAGACATGGCTTCACAGAACTAACAAGTATATAATATGGGGAGAGTGAGATTTTTTTCCTGAGAGGACTTTATTAGGAATATCTGTACATTTTGAGCAGCATAAAGCCTGATTTTGAGGTTGATGTGAAGAACACTAACGTACAAAGTGAAAGGATGCAGGTTTGGCTACACAACATACTGTGGGATGTATTCCATTCCTTCCTTTTCATTGAGTTTTCATTCCCAGTTTAGTGACTCATTCAGTTCATTACTGTTGCACTTCAGAATGACAAAATCACATACAAAAGTTAAAGAAGAGCTGCCATTTTTTTCCCCTCATTTCTTCAGAGCAGCAATGGGAAAGTCTTCACAGTTCTTAGTTTGCAAATTTCCTGGACCAACTATTTAATTCTCAACGACCTCAGAATATACAGACCTTAAGCTTCATCAAGGAGGCAAGACCAGTGAAAGTAAGCAATGAATGAATTATCAGAAAACCATTTCAATTTGCGGCTGACATGCCTTGAAGAGGGATCTAGAGTAGTGGAAGCATCCTGAAAGCAATATTTTGACTTTGAAACAAAACTCTGGGTGTTAAGGACATTTGTAACAATTCTAATTTAAATAATTCACCTAACGTAATAGCCTTTACAAGGCTAAGTTTACAAAAGAGGGCTAATAAAGAATCAAATTTCATGCATAATGTTTTAGTGAACTACTTTTGGCTAATTTTAATTTTAAATATCTAAATATGGTCTTCTTTATACACATTGGCTTTGGCTGAGTATAAAGATTTCAAAGAAAACTGCCAGCAGGCTTTTAGTAGGTAGGGTTGGTAAAATGGATGGAATGTAATCATTGCAATTCAGAACCAAGATGTGAGAGTTTTTCAATGCAAATTTCAACCTGAAATTAACATTTACCTGAAACCCTCTCCCTAACATTTTTTTAAAAACTGAAATGTGTATGTATAAGCAACCAAAAAGGTCAGGCTGATTATCCACGTTATTTTTATCAAATAGGATTCCTTTCAATGCACTTGGAGGAGACACAACAAACTTCCCACTAATTCTTCATTGCATTGGGATTACTTTGGTATTAATAAGCTAATTTGTTACATAAGGCTAACTTGGAAAATCTGGAGAGAAGCAAGGCCCACAAATTCCTCAAAGCAGCCTATTGTGGTATTTTAGAAAGACACTCAACATGTAACACCCCTTTTACATTACAATGTTTTCACAATCATAGACATGATAACTACATTTTGCAGTTGGGCCACCACTGATCAGAACTTTGTAAAACACCATTGCTATCTGTTACTTTCTAGTGAATACACGCTGTGATTTATAATGTGTGCCAGTTCATGCAAATTCCGAAGTTTTGTTTTTTCAGAAAATAAAAAGCTTCACCCATTCTCCACAAAACATATGACTTTTTTTTCCACTGCAGCCAGCTGCTCTCTGTTACCTGCTGGGACTTATACACAGCAGCCAAGGTCAGGAATTTGAGTCATTTCCTTTGCCAGGGAAGTCCCAACCTCGAGTAAATCTGGGAAGGATAATCATTGGTACAGTACAGTGAAATAGTGCCCAGATAACCAAGAGACATGAGATGCAACATTCAACAAAGATCAATTTTGCAGCTGCAATAACAGAGTGTTATGGATTAAATTATCAAAAATTACCACTTAAAAGAAACTGCTTTTCATCATTATGAAATGTGTCTGAAAGGAAAAACTTCTTTTTTGGCAGAGATAATGGATGAAAAAAGATATGAAAATCAAAAAACAAACAGAAAATGCTGGAAACAGTCAGCAGGTCAGGCAGCATCCATGGAAAGAAAAACAGTTAAACTTTCAGCTCTGCGAACCTTCATCAGAACGGGGAAAGAAACAAAACAAATTAGTTTTCAGTTGCAGAGAAGGTGGGAGACGGATGTGTAGAAAAAAGGGTGAGACCAAATGGGTTAATGTAGCAGTTAAGCAGCAGATTCATCTCTGTGTGACGAGTTGCTAATAGGTAGGCTGTTGGACATCCAGGAGGCTGGACTACACAAAAAGAAAAAAAGAAAAACTTGGCCAAAGTGATAACAGGCAAAAATGGCAAGTTCTGAAACAGACAGAAAGAAAGAGTGAATTACCTAAAGCTGGAGAATGTAATAGTTAGTCTGGAAGGCTGTAATGTGCCCAGATGGAAGATGGGGTGTTGTTCCTTAAGCTTGCATTAGGCCTTGTTGTAACAGTGCAAGAGGCCAAAGACAGATGGGTCAGAGTGAATTAAAGTGGCAGGTAAATGGAAGCTCATGGTCACTCCTTCAGACTGAATGCAGGTGCTTCAGAAAGCTATTACCCAATCTGTGTTTGGTTTCTCCACATTGTCAAGAGGCCACATGTGGAACATGAAATGCAGTATACTGGACTGGAAGAAGTGCAAGTGAATGACTGCATTGTGTGGAAGGGCTGTTTGGGTCTCTGGATGATGAGAAAAGAAGCTAAATCCAAATTCCTGTTTTATGCCAAGTAAAATATGGAGCAATTTCTTGGTCAAATTCTACAATCTTTAACAAGGCGGCTGAAGCCTCTTAAGTTTCATTGAATAGCACATTCACATGCAAAGAAAAAAGCCTAAGTCAGTTAAGTTCAATATTCCTCAATTTTTTTCAGTAATTTAACAATACTATGCAAATTTTCTGGAAGTCTCAGGGGCTATTCTCTTCTTATAAGTTTAAGGAAAATAAAATAGTAAAACAGACTAACTGAGGCAAACCAATAAATTTCATTTGTTGAGTCTGAAAACGATTGTGACACCACTGATTGATTTGGTTTCTCAGAACATGTGAGTGAGATCAGGCCAATTTCTGCAATGTGCTGTCTATGTCACACTGAGTAAGAGATACCTTTGAGTTGGATAATTAACAATGGACATGTTGATTGTAATTCTGCTCTGCCTCAGCAGTTATCCTCTACTCACAGCCTGCAACTCCAGTATGGATGAAGCACTGCCAGGTGAAATGATCCTGAGCAAATTCCTCTGATGAGTCCAGGTTATTATTGAAAACTCAGGGATGACATGAGCAAATCTTTGTAAAATGACATTTGCAATAACCTTTATCTGAGCCAGTTGTTTTTAAGGAAGAGATTAAAAAGCAAGAGACAAAAATGAAACTCTCATAAGAATAGAGCAATTAAGCCTCAATTAAGCTTCAATTAATCTTGATTTTAAATTTGATTGGCAGAAAACAGAGATCTGTGGCTATTCTATCTGACTGCATGTCCATCGTGGGCTGAAAGGGAAACTTCAAGGTTGTGGGTCAGTACCAATTTCTCAAGCACAATTATTGATGAGTATTGAATGCTAGACTTACTACCGATGCTCATTACTCAAAAGAGAATTAGGAAAAATACAGACACAGCTAGGTATAGAGTCCTTCTTGTTAGATGACATATTTCTGTACTTAGAAAGTATTTGTATGATTAAAGCAGCCTGGAACATTGAGAGGCTGTCAAAGGTATTAAGTTTTTTGTTCCTCAACTTGCTTAGTTGGCTTCCAATTGTTTGAAGTTTCACTCAATTGAGGACAACTGATAGGTTGGTTAGTTGATTTCAATCCAAAGATATAGAGAGTTCACTGCACCACTATGAGAAAAATCATTTAATGCATGGAAAAGCAAATGAAGTGAAATCAAAGTGAGACCACTGTCTGGACAAATCTGTACCATTAGCTTTATCTTTTTGACAGCAACATAATAAAAATAAAAGTACACCTTCAATGTTACTACAAAAAGCACAAGATTGCTCAATTGAAAAATCCCACTGGTTTTAACTGAAAAGTCACTTTCACTCTCAGTCAAACAAAAAGAATCTTGTTTTGAAGATGATTTATCTTAGAAGCGGTTTTCCCTGATAACCTTTCATGGATCAATTCACTTTCAATGAAAGTTAGCTTTTTGTTGGAAAATTCTGCATGCTGTTTGGAGAAACTCACTGAGCAATATCGACCCACTTTGCTTGATGTGCTTTTGTTAAGCAACATTTACAATAACCTTTTCCTGATGTAGTTGCCTTTAGAAAACATTAAAGACTGAAAGAGACAACTGAACCATTCATGCGAGAACAAAACAAAAGACACTGAGCAACCAGTCACCTCATCGATGTTCACCCCTTTAATATATCAATAATTCTTCTTTTATTTAAATACTTTTGAATATCCCAATATTTTTGACTCCATTACCTTGCTTCATAGATTATTCCAATCATGTATCACTGATTACAGGAACATTTGGGTTGGCATTGAGAACCCTGAGTCCATGTACACAGAAACCACCTGTCTGCACATTCACCCCATCAGAGACCAGTTCCACCTGTGACAGAGGCTGCAGGTCCCACAGTGGCCTTATCAGCCACCTCAGAACTCACAGAACTGAAATGGAAATGAGTCATCCTCAACCCTAAGGGACCGCCTAGGAAGGAGATTTCCTTTTTAAATTTGCCTTTTGGTAATTTAATGTTACAGCATCATAAGTGCTCCTTAAACTTATGCTGTGACATTATTTAACCGTAACATCAAATGTAAAAAAAGTTGAAAATGTAGGATAAAAGATTCAGGGAAAACTAGGAAAATTAGATTGGAAAAGAAAACAACCGGAGAACTAGCACTGGCACAGGTACACTAAATAGAACATAGAGCAGCACAGAACAGGAACATGCCCTTCAGCCACAAAGCCAAATTAAATTAAATCGCTTCTGCCTGCACATGATCCATATCCCTCCATTCCCTTCATATTATGCATCGATCTAAAAGCCTCTTAAATACCACAATCATATCTGCTTCCACTACCATTGGCAGTATGTTCCAGGCACCTACCACTCTCAGTGTAAAAGAACTTGCCCCGCACATCTCCCTTAAACTTGCCCCCTTTCATCTTAAATGCATGCCCTTTAGTATTAGAAATTTCAACCCTGGGAAAAAGATTCTGACTGTCTACCCTATCTATGCCTCTCATAATTTTATAAGCATCTATCAGGTCTCCCCTCAACCTCTGACGCTCCAGAGAAAACAACCCAAGTTTGTCCAACTTCTCTTTATAACTCATACCCTCTACTCCAGGCAGCACCCTGGTAAAACTCTTCGATACTCTTTCCAAAGCTTCAACATCCTTCCTGTAATGGGCGAACAGAATTGTACACAATGCTCCAAGTGCAGCCTAACCAAAGTTTTATATAACTGCAACGTGACTTCCTGACTCCCAAACGGCACTGAGCCATATGCCTTCTTTACCACCCTATATACATGTGTGGTCACTTTCAGGGAGCTATAGACTTGGGCCCCAAGATCACTCAGTACATCAATGCTGTTAAGGGTCCTGGAATTAACTGGATACTTTCCCCTCACATTTGACCTCCCAAAGTGCAACACCTCATACGTGCCCCAATTAAACTCCATCTGCCATTTCTCCACCCATATCTGTAACTGATCTATATTCTGCTGTAACCTTTAACAACCTTCTTCACTGTCCACAACTCCATAAATATTTGCTTCATCTGCAATGGTCCATTCTGCTATGACTCCTCTGATTTTACTAAATGGTGGAAGAGGAGATATTATCTATTAAATTCAAAATACACCGGCAGCTGAGCTGGCAGAATTAGAGAGATGTGTTTTAGTGGAATGATTGGCATGTTTTTAGCTTGACTAAATTGGGAGGTAGAAGATATTTCCTCGGGTTGTCCTGAATTGACTGAAGCTATTGTCTGAAACTTTGTTTCTCGTTCCTGAACTAGTGAATATTTCCAGCATTGCTGGCCATGCCAGCAACATCCACATATCAAAGGTGCTGGCACGGCCAGCAATTATTTTCTTCCATATTAATGATTTTCTCCCTTATCAATGATCCTTCTTTCATCACAAGATCAGAAATTCGCTGGAGACTGCACAATATCAACTCTACTCAGCATCCTGTAAAAATGAAACCATCTGTGCAAGAACCTAGACAATGCTCGGGCAAGGGCTGATATGTGGCAAGTAATTAATCTACATTAGTTCCAAGCAATGATAATTTACTAAGAAGAGAGAGCATCTTACCACTCATCCTTAATAATTAATGGTATCACCAAGTCCTCCATAGTTAATATCCTTGGAGCACAATTGATCAAAAGCTCAACCAGACCAGCCACATAAATACTGAGGCTACAATAGCAAGTAAGAGACTGGGAATCCTGTGGTGAGTAATTAACCAACTGCCTATTCAAAACCTTTTCCCCAACTCAAATGTAGATGTCAGGAGCATGGGATACTGTCTACTTGCCTGGATGAGTGCAGCTCCAACGACCCAAGGAGCTGCATTGTATACCATCCACTAAGTGCACTACAATTACGAGGCTACTTCAAGAGCACTTCCCAATCCCACACACTCCATCACCAATAAGTTCAAGAGCAGTGGGTAGAAGGGAATACCACCTTCTGCACATTCTTCTGCAAGTTGCGCACCATCATGACCTGCAAATATATCATTCGTTCCTTTACACACTGGGTATAAATTCTTAAACTCACTCTCAATAGCACAGAAGGTACACCCACAGTACTACTGGTTCAAGAAGGTAGCTCACCACCATCTTCTCAAGAGAAGTTAGGGAAGGACAATAAATGCTGGATTTGCCAATGACACTATTACTTGAAAGATAAATAATAATTAAAAATTTGCCTGTGAGTAGGTGTTTGTGAACCACATTCTCGAACCAGTGCATTCTTCACAGAGAGGCTTTCCCACAGCAAAGTTACAAAGGGAGTATTAGGATTTAGACTAAGCAATGATGAAGGAACCACAATAAATTTCCAAGTCAGGATGCTGTGTGATTTGGAGGGGAACCAGCAATTGGGTATTGTTCTTATAAGCTTGTTACCTTTTCCCTTCTCGATGATAAAGGCTGCAGGTTTAGGAGGGGCTATTCAACAATTAAATTGTGTGTTATCCCAGTACATCTTATAGCTGGTGCACATTGCAGCCAGAGAGCACTGATGGTGGAGGGAGAGAATACTGAGAGAAATGGGGTCCCACAAGAGCAACTGGGGAAGGGATCTGGCCTATTATCAGCATCATGCTGCCCTAAAGTTAAAATAATGTAAGGAAGATTTGAAAGGTATTAGCAGGATCAGTAGATGTTCAATCCTCCTGAAAAGCATCCTCAATAGCAAACTCATGCTGTTGCAACAGTAGGGAGCCTGATTTTGCAATGCAGGAAGATCTTGTTGACTGCTTCCCTCATTACCTGATCTTGTGACAGTGCTGTGACTTGAATGAACCAACAATTTCTATAGAAATACAGTGATTTCTATGTAATGCAGCATCCCCAAACAAAAGCAAATCACTGTCGAAGAAAGTTTCCAATAATGGGCAAAGCCAGCAGAAGAAGTTGAAATATAGCAAAGCTTCTCTGGATTTCATGAGGTATTTGTTGAACAGGCCTGAGAATAGGTTTCCTGCTTTCTCTGAGGAAATAGTGTGTGTTACAGGTTTAGGGTAGAGGGGGAGGGAATGAAATACAATAAATGTCAAAAATTATTTGCAAAAAATTCTGGCTGAACAAATATTGTTTTACATACATATCTCCTACTTCTCTTTACCGATGAACATCGATCAAATATTTCCTGAAAGAAATATAGAAAGGAGTGGGCCATCTGGTCCTTCAAGCACGTTCTGCCATTCAATGTAATCATGGCTGAACCTCTATTGCAATGCAATATTCTCATTCTCTTCCCTTATCCCTTGATAGCTATTGTGTCTGGAAATCTATCTCATTCTTAAATATATTTATCGACTTGGCCTCCATAGCTCTCTGTGGTAGAGAATTTCACAAGGTTATCACCCTCTGAAAGGAAAAAAATTCTCTTTATCTCTCAATGTTTTACCCCATATCTTGAGACTATGACGCCTAGTTCTCAAGCCTCACTCAGGGGAAACACCTTTTGCGCAAAAAAAACCTGTTAGAATTTTGTATCTTTCAATGAGGGCTTCTTTCATTCTTCTAAACTCTAATGGACACAGGTCTAGTCAATACAATCGCTCCTCAAATGACAGTTCTGCCATCCTAGGAATTAGTCTGGTGAATCTTTGCTGCACTTCTATGATAAGATGATGAGCCAATTTAACTTTTCCCATACCAAAGAACAGAGTCATTCATTTTAAACCATAAAAACAAAAAAAAGTGGAGCTTAGTCCTAAATATCTACCCCATATCCTGACACAATGACCCCTGATTCTCAACCCTCCACACAAGGGAAACACCTGACATGCAAAAAACCTATGAGTCAGCTGGACTGCTGCTGTGGATATAGGAACATGTCTTTCAGCTTTTAATTGTATTCATGAATTCTGTTTCCCAGGCAGCTTATGTTCATCACTTAAGGTGGAGCTCCTCTGTTTATAAGGTGAATCTGATTTACATATTTCTGATTGACAAGGCTAGGTTCGATTAATAAATCTTATAAAAAAAGGCCCTAAAGTAGTTTTATTTACAGACAAGATTGAAAGAGACAACGAGAACTGTTAGAATTCACAAACATGAATTCTTTGTAATCCCATGGCTTTGGCATTAGGTTTGAAGTAGCAGGAAACCAATGAAGTCATTTCCTTGCTATGACTAAAGATATTGCATTAATTTCAGAGAATTTTAGAACTTACCAAGAGTTCGAAAAGGTCTTTGTTGCGGTATTTGTGTAAAGAATCCTGGCTTCAAAGCATTTGTGATTATGATATCAAATATTTCTTCAAAGTCTTCTCTGAAAAAGGAAGCAAAAGACTTAATCATCAGCAAGCATTTCAATCAGATCTAATTGTAAATCAACATTATCTGAAATCCAATATTAATAATGGATTAAGATAGTTGACATAAGATATTTATTTATTAGACACATGTACATCGAAACACACAGTGAAATACATCTTTTTGCATGACTGAGAATGTGCTGGGGGCAGCCTGCAAGTGTCGCCACTCTTCCGGCGCCAACATACAATGCTCACAGCTCCCAACCTGTATTTCTTTGGAATGTGGGAGGAAACCAGAGCACCCGGAGGAAACCCACGCAGACACACGGGGAGAACGTACAAACTCCTTACAGACAGCGGCGGGAATTGAACTCAGGTCGCTGGCGCTGTAATAGCGTTACATTAACCGCTACACTACCATGCCGCATATGGCCAAATTAATGTTTCTATTATCTATACTGTTTCTGCATTAAATATGCCAATTCCATATCAACATTAAAAGTTAACATTTATAGGTACTGGAACTCTGAAATGGAAACAGGAAGTGCCAGAGAAAGTCAGCAGGTCACTCAGTGTCTATGGAAAGAGAAACGGAGTTATTATTTCAGGTCTATGACATTTCATCAGAACAGAACTTTTCCAGTCTGATGAAAAGTAATTGTCCTGAAACATTAACTTTGCTTCTCTCTCCACTGATGTGGTCTGACCTGCTGAACATCTCTAGCGTGTTCTGTTTTTACCTTACATCAAAACTGTTTGCCTGCCTCTGATCATGTTCCCCATCTGTTGGGCTATCAGACATTGGGTGTCTGCAACTTGCTGATCTGATAATAGTAAGGCTTCAGCACAATTTTGAGTGCCTCTGGCCAAGGCATCCAGGTACATGGAAAGACTCTGTGACTTGCACACATTCATGCCTATGTGTCATTAGTGTGAATGCCACCTTGACAGTATCCAAGGTACCTGTATGAATTAACTTTTGGTTGTAGTTTTAAAAAAATACATCTTAATGTGACTTAAAACAGTTATATTAAACATTGAAGCATTATTGTCAATAATAGATCATGCTATTCATAATTTTCTTTTCAAATGGTTATACAGATTGACAATAGACAATAGGAGCAGAAGTAGACCATTCGGCCCTTCGAGTCTGCACCGCCATTTTGAGATCATGGCTGATCCTCAACAATCAATATCCTGTTCCTGCCTTGTCCCCATATCCCTTGATTCCCCTATCTATAAGAAACCTATCAAGCTCCTTCTTGAAAGTGCCCAGAGAATTGGCCTCCACTGCCCTCTGAGGCAGTGCATTCCACAAATTCACAACCCTCTGGGAGAAGTTGTTTTTCCTCACCTCTGTCCTAAATGGCCTAGCCCTTATTCTTAAATCATGCCCCCTAGTCCTGGACTTCCCCAACATCTGGAACACATTTCCTGTCTCTATCTTGTCCAATCCCTTAATAATCCTGTATGTTTCAATCAGATCCCCTCTCAATCTTCTCAATTCCAGCGTGTACAATCCCAGTCTCTCCAACCTCTCTGCATAAGACAGTCCCGACATCCCTGGAATTAACCTCGTAAACCTACGCTGCACGCCCTCTATAGCCAGGATATCCTTCCTTAACCCTGGAGACCAAAACTGTACACAGTACTCCAGGAGTTACAGAAAATGGCACACCTTGGTTTGATCCAAAATAATGCCAGAATGGAACTTATGCCTGTAAATGTACTCTATTCAAGTTTAAGTGCTTGTCTGAGTTGTCTGAACACATTTCATTTGTAGCTCCATCCAAGCTTAAGAGGTTGATTTATATTTCCTTTGATCCTATTAAATTTTGGAAGTCAACCTCAGCTTGGTAACTTAAAGATTCGACTAAAGGCATGGAAGACACATCACAGCAAATAAGCAGTGGCTCAACATGCAAGGTAAAGCGAGGTGTTTTACACCAGCTCCACTTTATGCTAATGTTCGACTTGGAAGAATGGATAATTAAACCCATAACTACATCAAATAAATTGTGTGTCAGTACTACAATTCACTGATCAATCTATCCTTTAAAAGAATGTGTTTTGCACTTACAGCCAAGATTCATAAAATGGTGGGATTTACATTTTACCATTTCTCTAAATTTTTTGAAGATTATAGGGCATACATTGCAAAGCTGAATTACAATCATAGGCTCAGTGATGTGTTTACTAACTTCCAAGGTCAAGTAAAATCATTCCCCAATTCACATGAAATGAGTACTTAGAAGAAATAGCTTGATTTACTGGTAAAAAATGTCCGGTGTAACACCACCAAGTGTCAAACTACTTGAAGATTAGTATTAGCAGTAGAATTGCAACAATTTAGGGGATGTGATGGGAAGAAAATGAGAATAAAATGGACTTAGATCTTTTGAGATTCATGCATGAGTACTTAAATCTCACTGATGGTACTATGAAGAAAAGTAAAACTCTGTTGGAAGGGAACATTTGTAATTGTTATTTTTTATCATTTCTGACAATCTTCAGTATTTTCATAACTCACTAACACCTTCCCATCAGCACCCATGCTGCATAAAGGTATTATGCAATACTTTAAGATATAACAATAATGAAATACAAAAATTTAGCATAGGAGACTTATTGATTGTATTTCCACTCCAGTCTATACAAATATGTATTGATATATTTCTGTCAGCATTATTCAAGTAGTAATCTTGTTCACTGCGCATTGGGTTTTATTTCTATTGATTGTTCTGGGGGAGGGGGTGCAGTAATTCAGGCAGAAATTTGCCCTCCATTGTCACAGAGTTGTGCAGCATAGAAACAGACTTTAGCAAGGCCTTTGGCAAGGACCCACATGGTGGGCTGCTCTGGAAGGTTAGATCACAGGGGACCCAGGGAGAGCTAGCCAATTGAATACAAAGTTGGCTTGGAAGGAGTCAGAGGGTGGTAGTGGAGGGTTGTTATTTAGATTGGAGCGACTGGTGCTGGGTCCACTGTTGTTTGTCGTCTATATTAATAATTTGGATGACAATATTGTTAACATGGTTAGTAAGTTTGTGGAAGACACCAAAATTGGTGGTGCGGTAGACAGTGAAGATTATCTAAGATTACAACAGAATCTAGCTGAACTGGGGAAGTCGGCCAACGAATGGCAGATGGAATTTAACTCGTTCAATGTGAAGTGATGCATTTTGGGAAGTTAAACCACGGCAGGACTTGCATAGTAAATGGTAGGGCCCCAGAGAGTGTTGTAGAACAGAGAGACTGAGGGGACAGGTACATACTTCCCTGAAAGTGGCAACACAGGTAGACAGGGTGGGAAAGAAGGTGTTTGGCATGCTTGCCTTCATTGGTCAGGACACTGAGTACAGGAGTTTGGACATCATGTTCCAACAGTACAAGTTGTTGGTGAGACCACATTTGGGAGTATTTGCTCAGTTCTGATCGGTCAGCTGTAGGAAGGATGTCATTAATCTGGAAAGGGCGCAGAAAAGGTTCACGAGGATATTACTGGGACTGGAGGGTTGAGTTATAAGGAGAGGCTGGATAGGCCGGGACTTTTTTTCCTGGAATGTAGGAGACTGAGTGGTGTCCTTATAGAGGTATATAAAATCATGAGAAACAAGGATAAGGTGGATGATCACAGTCTTTTTTCCCAGGGTAGGGACGTCTAAAACTAAGGGACATAGATTTTAGGTGGGAGGACAGAGATCTAAAATGGACCTGAGGGGCAACTTTTTCACACAGAGGGTAGTGTGTATGTGAAACAAGCTGCTGGAGGAAGCTGTAGAGGTGGGTACAATTACATTTAAAAGACATTTAGACAGATACATGGACAGGAAAGATTTAGAGAGATATGGACCAAATGCGGGCAAATGGGACTAGTTCAGTCAGCAAGGACGAATTGGGCCAAAGGGCCTGTTTCCATGCTACATAACTCTAGGTCCATTATATCCTTCAGGATTTAATACTGAATTCAATAATTTCTGGAAACAGTCCTTACACTGTATATCAGGAGAGGCTAGCTCAGGAACAGTTTCTTCCCCCCCACCATCATATTTCTGAACGGTCCATGAACCCATGAACTCTACCTCATAATTCCTCTTTTGCACTATTTTATTTACTTATTTTTTGGTAACTTCATTTTTATGTAATTTTTATGTCTTGCACTGTACTGCTGCTGCAAAACAACAGATTTCACGACATACGTCAGTGATAATAATCCTGATTCTGAACCTGCAAGAATAACTCTTTTTTTCCTCTCTCCAATAATGCTGCTTGACCTGCTGGGAATTTTCAGCATTCTCTTTTATTTCAGATATTCAGCAACTGCTGTGTTCCGTATCCCACAGTTCCTGCATTTTCCTCTCTCTTCTGACCTTCTACATCTCCTTCTATTTACATCTCTTCCACCTAGGTCATCTGCAATTCACATATGTTTACCATATTCTCTCAGCTGGCACCAGCATCTTTGCATCATTCAATGATCTCCACTATATCACAGACTTCCCTTTGTTATCTCCACCCTTCCTCCCTATTCTGCAAGTTAAAACTTTTCTATATCTGATGAAACGTCATCAATGCCTCACAGTTTGTACTTGACCTACTGGGTACTTCTAGCATTATTTTTTTTAACTCTGGTTTCCAGCATCTGTAGATTTTGCTGTTTGCTTATTATTTTCTTGCTCGTTTTGGTGAATAGAAATATCCCATCAATGCCAATGATCATTTTATTATCGCCTTAAAAACCTTCTTAGACTGGTACAGCTAAGTTACGATGATCACCTCTATTTGACCCTAAGATGACAACTGTAGCCCTCATGTAGTCAGTTTCTAAGCTATCACCAGTCAGTGAATACTGCCCATAAATGTCGCTGTATTGTTGAAACACCAGCATGTGCCTTCATTATATTAAGCAGTGATTTTGCACACATCCTCTTTTCCTTCATCTTCCACAAAGTTTGATTTTTGCTAAACCTTTACAAGCTGGGTCTTTCATAGTTCCTGTCATAATTTCAGCTTTCTAACATGCAAATCACTCAAGGATTCTTGGTCCTTGTTTGCAAAACACTTTACTACTCATTTATTCCAACAATACAGATCAAAATTTGCCCTCTGCTCCCCTAACTGTGTCCTGCAGATTTCCCATTCCTTCATTGATGGCCATTCTTTCAGGCACTATATCATTTCCTCCAGAATTTGTGCATTTCAGTAGCTCCTAAAGCAATTTTTTTTATTAAACTCTTGTTTCCTCCTAATTCCTTTGACCTCAACCATGCGTAAACTATTTATATGGACAGCACCATATAAAATAGAGATATGGAAATTGAGGCTAAATGATTCATTTCCAAATTCAGGTCATTTCGAGAAGCATCAGTTTCTGCAAATGTATCAAACTACTGGACTTCTTACTATCCAAAGAATTACAATTTCTTTCAAATCTAAAGGGTCCCTCACCAACAGTACAAGCTATCTCACTGCACCAAAGCTGCAAAAGTCCCACTCCTTCTCCATGAATCAGGTAGTATCCTCTTGTCTGATTTTCGATTTGACTCCACTTCCTTATTTCTATTCTGCAATATGTAACTGATTTTGTTTTAGAAAGCACAATTTTCATAAATAACTCATGATATCAAACAGCTGCCAAATGAAATTCAGTACTCAGAAAGTTAGATTAAAAATACATTAACGGCAAACTTTCATTAACAAAAAAACATTTCCAAGATATATGTTTGGATGTGTGGTCAGGTTTAGTAGGCAGAATGTAAATAATCTATCTGGAAAACAACAGCAGATGAAATGTAACTGATCAGATAGTCAGTTTATAAATCAGCCATGGCGTGAATAATTTCACTGCCATAGTGCCGGAGCCTTTACGCATCCTGCAACATTGGACCAAAATTTGCTGAAAGCACCTCATTGCTATGGTCATAAACTTTACTTTTATCTGGAATTCTGAACTTGCCAGCCAAAAGTTTCCAGGACTTGTGTGAGGAGACCTAACACTTCAGCAGGAGCTTGCACAACGTAATCCAGTCACATCGGCAGTCGGAACAAGTCCTGTACATGAAAGAGCTGGAAAAAAAACCTTACAGATAGCAAACCCACAGTACCAGTTTTTCCATCTGCCAGTGCATCTGAATGTCCTGTCCTCATCAGGCAATTATGTCACTTGAGTTCCATCCATCACACAGGACTTATTGCTCGGCTCCAGAACAATCTTCACCAGTAAGAACCGCACCTGGCAAGCTCAAGGCAATGGGGACCTGAGTGGTGAGTGCTGGCAGGAAGCCTTGTTCAGCAAAGTCCATGCCAAGTAATTTAAAACATATACTTACCTCATTTTTCCCTCTCTTTTTGCTGCTGCAATATCTTCATTCAGATAGATGGGCTTACAGGTGTTCCACAGGCATACTTCCAAGTGCTGGGGTATCCAATGAGTTCATGCTCACCTGTTGGACTCCATGTGGAGGTCAGCCGTGGACTGAGGCTGGAAAATCAGCAGCCGAGCTAGGTTAGAACGTTCAGAAATTTTGCATTAAGGCCATCTGTCTCAAGTTTCTGGTGCCTAGTGAGGGGTAATTGCTAACAGCTTGCCACAGAATTGCTGGAAATTCCCAGTAAATTCATTCCCTATAACTCTGCTTTTGTTTCCACAGATGTTGGCTGACTTGCTGGATATTTCCTCTTGTGTTGGTGCTGCAGACTTCAGTGGATCAGCTGCTGTCAGACTGACACTGTTCTTCATTATAGTCACAATTTTCTTCAAATCCAATGTTATTGTTTGTCGTAAGGATTGAGAGAACCCTTCTTCTGTTCCAGAACCTCTTTCTCGTATCAAAGGGAGTCATCTCCAGAAAAGAGCAGGATAGTCAGACATGGGTAGTGAGGTGTAACCTTCAGTTGGAGCAGGGTGCAAGGCCTTCATGATTTGGACAGAGTGCAGATGTGATTTAGGCCTCATTTTAAAGTCACATGTTCTGGTTTTATTTTTGCATTTTTATTAGATTAATATGAATAATGTATGTCCCTCTGCAAAGTTGTCACAATATAGTTAAATTTTCTTGACAATTATAGCCCTGCAGCACATACACTCAATAGAGAGAGTGTAAATGCAGCCTGACATGCTTTGCATAGGCATTTTCCATTATAAATGTGGATACATGCATTTATAATGGATGCAGAAGAGACGAACTGCATGCAGAGCATAGGAGCTTAGGTTTTAATACAGAAACTCATCAGTCCCTTGTGATATCAAAGATTGTGAATCAAGACCAAGTACATTATTTAGGTAAAGCAACTTCAGGTGAGAGGTGAATAATTGGAATAGGGCATATAAATTAAATTTCTATTTTAAAATTAAAAAAACAGATGTTAGAAATCTGAAACAAAAATTAAAATGTTACAAATGTACATATAAGGCAGCACTTTTAATAGTGCTACCTTATATGTACATTTGTAGCATTTTAGGGCAGTATTTTGTCACTGTGGGAAATGGTAATTTTACTATTATTAGGCTGATACAAATGTGCTCACTGTTGATCTCAAAGAGAGCAGCCCATGAAGATCAGGTGGTACTTATGGCAAGGATTTCACTTCTGTCATCAGTAACTGTCAGGATCAAGCTTAAGTGAGTCCCTGTTTCACAGCAACAATGCTGATATGAAGCAGGCTAATCAGTGAATCATATTGAAACATTTTCAGACAACAAAGCAGGAAGAAAAAGCATAACATTTTAACATTTTCAGAGATAGTGGAATAATGATAGAAATATGAAACTAAAATAGAATATCAGTAATGTTTTGAAGGATAACAATTTTTTTTCTACTTAGAAAACACAAGATTTTGAAATAATTATCTGAGAAAAAGCCACTACTGACCCCAGGGCGTGACTGGTGGAGTATTCAGTAGTGGTGACTCTATTGAAGGTCAATGGGAAGTGACTGAACTATCTGTTATTTCATCATCTGTGGTATGTATATTACCTGCCACTCATCAGTCCAACCTTGGCTGCTCTCCTGATCCTGCTGCAGGCTCATCCAGTCTGACTCTTTCTGACTGAGTGGTACTTGGAGTTGAACACAGACATCACTAGTTGCATGACAGGGAGAAAGGTATCAATAAAGCAGCCGAGGATTGTCTCCCGCCAAGGTTACCAAAAAAATGTGTCACATGGGCATTTATAATACTAAAGCACCATCTGTTCTTCAACAAAAATAATTCAATAGTTCTCTAGGAATAGTGAGACAAATTTCTGGAGGAAAATGTTTGAGACCCATGGCTATAAAGCCATACTGAATTTTCTTCACTCTTATTGTACTTTATTCTGTTACTGCAAGCCACTCTGATAACATCTTAAATTGCTGTCAGTAAATAATTATAAGTAAGAATTGCCATTACCCAGTCATCCTTCTCATGAACACATGTCTGATTTCCAAGGCAGTGACTCCACAAAGCCACTAAAACTCTCAATACCAACTGCATGACAATACATTTCTGGCTTTGCAATAATTTCCAGTCTGCCCTCTGCTTGGTTGCACAATGTTGATGTTTCTCATTTTAAGCTTTGCAGCAAATGACTTTCATTAAATCAGTTTATGTACTTCGAGTGTCATAACTGTTGAGCTCAAGTCTAATGAAAATTTTTGAAAACTGAGTTTGATATATTTTTGTTGGCAAGACTATTGAGGTTATAGATGATAAAAGAAACACAATTAAGATGCAGATTAGCCATGATGTAACTGCATGATGAATGGGCTCAAGGGGCTGAGTGTGGTCATGAAATGAAAATATTGGAGAAAGGTCATGCAACTGGAAGAAGCCATTTGGCCCATCGAGGCTTCCCTGTCCACTCTCCATCTTCCTTTGTGCAAGATATAACTTCAACCACTGCAGTATTTTCCCCTTGTTTCCCACTAAGTTCAGGTTTACTTGTGCACCTTGATACATCACTCAGCCAAATTCTTCCTTGATATCAATGGCCTCACTTCCCTTCTGCAGTTCAGCTCATTGATCAACTCCATGCAACCAACCACTTGTGTCAGGGGAAGCTCTGTGTTGACATATGTAAATTGCCCATAGGATGTAGGTGAATGGCAGAATGGAAGGGGGGGAGTTGATGGGAATGTGGGAGAAAATAGTTTACAAGGAAAATTAGTGGAGAAGGGGATTGCTCTGTGAACCAGCATAGACCCAATGGGTTGAACTGGCCCCCCTCTATGCAATATGGAATAAACATGGGAGAGGTGGGGGATAACAAGTTAAACCCATTAAGCAGCTGGGGCATAACTAAGTCAGTCAGCTAATCCAAGAACTGTGCCTTAACTGGGATAGAAAGTACACTTAAAAAGCTCCAGACCAGTCAGCTGAAATTAATTCTATGAGTACAAGTGTCATGACTACTGCCGCAGATTTACACAGACTAAGTTCCTACAAATAGGGATGAGATAATGACCAGATATTCCAATTTAGTGTCTTGGTTCAGGGACAAATGCTGGCCAGGACATTCAGAACTACCTTCCTCTTCTTCTAATAGTGCCATGAGACCCTCTATGTCCATCTGAAAGGTTAAATTAGCCATAACTTGAATTGAATACAATCTCTGGTAATTTATGAAAATTACCAGCTCCAAGGGAGTTGAAGTGCACTCTGGGTCACTGCAAGCTGAAAGGCTCACTCCCAGAGCCACTCATCTACCTCCAATATCACGGCTACATGTAGTACCCGCACTGTGTCCACACATGAACCAAGTAGAGTCTACAACCTACAGGTCTCAGAGTCAGCCACCTGCAAACATTCCCCAGTCTAAACAATCAAGCTTTTGATCCAATGTCTCGTTTGAAAGACACAGCACCTCCAACTACTGTAGCACTCCATTCGTAAAGCACTGCAGCTAGCCCAGTGTGCTCAAGTGAAATGTGTACCCATAACCTTTGGATACTGTAGTGACAGCACTGCCAAATCAGCCAGATGTACATTGTATAGAAGCAGAACCCAGATATGTAAAGTTGAGGAGATGTGAACCTCCTTGTAATTAGCATAAGGTTCCTTGGTCAAAATTTCTCCTTCCATTATCAAACACTCTTGCTCTGATCTAGGCACAGATGCAGTATGGACCTGCAATTAAGCCTAATTGCAGATCCATAATGCAACTGAGTATTACAGTACTCTGCACACTGAGCCAGTAGGCTCCATACTTAACCCCTGACCTTTGCTGAGTTAGTTGAACTCATGCAGTAGTATAGGAGTTGAGGGTGGGACGTGGTGTTGCATAATTGAAGAAATGGTCTGAAGAAATGGTCAGATATTTTTCTATAGGTAGACCTCCTGCTTTTCTGAACTTAAAGTAAGGGTGGGATCACGTTCAACTTTGATACCCCAGTGGCTGATTGTCTTTCAGTCTTTGACATAGGCAGCCACAATATGATTCTCCACCTTCTCTGTACTGTCGAGCACTGTGGGCTTTCACTCATCAGCTTCCACCAATAGCCTATGCAACTGTAACCAGGATAACCTATCCAAATGTAACTGTAACAATGGCCTCTCTTACTATCCCTTCAATGTTATTTCAGCACGGATTCAGAAGTATCGTTCTCCTATTCCACACCTCCAGAGCTACTCTGCAATCACCTCATCTGAAAGATATATGGCTAAACCTTTAAAATGTAATGTGGGTGAGCTAAGGTGATTTCAGAGATTAAAATGCCAACAATCTGGAACAGAAACCATACCCAACTTGTATCTGGCTACTCCCACACTTACTGGAAATGGGATGAGATGCATGGGACCAATTCAAGCATGAGAAACAGAATGGTCAAAAACTCCTAGAATGTGGCTGATTACCTTCATTTTAACAAGTCTATTTTTAACTGTAGGCTGCCAGGTTTTTTTAGGTCTCAGGAAAACTGACATCTATATTTTGAGTATCTTTACAGCCAGGAGGAGCGAGAGAGTTTCCTCCAGTCCCAATAAGTTCATCTCCTGCAATGTGTTTGCTCCCCAAGGATCACTTCCTTAAAAAAGGCAACATCCCACTCATTCCTGGGGACCTCTGGCCCATGACTGCTCAAAGTGGAGAAGGAACTTTTGCAATATTATTGAGAACCTCAAGTCCATACATCGGAAGCATATGAAAGCCCTGCATAAGTGGTGGAAGGAGCACACCACTTTACAAACTTCCCATCCACCCAACCCATCAGGCACCTCCTGCCCTACTTGTGGAAGAGTCTGCTGTTCCCACATTGTCCACCTCAGAACCCACAAAGCCGCAATGGACTCTAGTCATCCTTAATCCCGAGGGATAGCTCCAGAGAAAGATTGTGCAGCAACCTTCCCCTTTGCTCTGAGAAGCACTACTAGAATCCCTATCTCTTCCTACATTCTGATTCTGAAAATCTGCATCACACTTTCAAACCTCCTCTCAACACCCTCTCCCCTCCCCAAAGCACCAATCTGATCTTGTCAGCTTGAGCCCCAGGAAGAAGGCTTCCCATGCAAAAGGTCCTCCAGTCTATCAATCAGATTGACTGTGGGGAGCTTAAAGTAGTCCTGCAGTTAAAATTCAACAAGTCATTTAGGAAATCTGTTCCTCTGTTCTGCCGACTTCTGCACAACCCTGCAACTTATTCTTCACCATCCCTGAGAAATAGTTCACAGGTTAAAAGCCAGACCATGGAGCCTGCTTTCATGTACATTGCTTCTCCTCTTCACTGTTCTCCTGACCATTAATTGTGTAGCAGGCTTGTGTCCTCTGCAGCTGCCTCTTGCCACTCAAAATCTAAGTCTCACTCTGTGAGCCTCTTGTTATTTTCACTGGATTTAGCCAGGAGTCTGCCCGGCAGTATGGCAATGAGACCTGACCATTAAAGATGGACAGACCAGCCGCTTGTGAGGCCAGATTCCTATCTGAGAATTAAAATTAATAGGAATTGTTAAAATTTCTTAGCTAATCCCGATAAATATAACTTGTTTCTAACTGTGTTAATGGCAGATATTATATTTCCACTGTAGGTTTTATTTTACCTTGACTGGAGTTGTTAACATATGGAATATTTTAAAAAGTTCTGGTTGACTTGCAATGAGCCTTGATAAATGCAGTCTATCCCAAAAGGCTGTACAGTCGCAGTCACTGGGTTAATTCACTATAGAGATTGATGGATTTCTGGATATTAAGAGAATCAAGGAATTCATGGATAGTTCTGGAAAATGGTGCTGTATTGGAAGTTCAGCCATGATCTTGATGAATGGTGGAGTAGGCTTGAAGGACTAAATGACCGACTCCTGCTCCTATTTCTTATGTTCTTATATCGTTTTTCACTATTATACACACTATAGCTACCCACTACATATATCAAGGTTCATTACAGTTTGACCCAAATTCTTTAAACATTCCATATGTTAACAACCCAGGTCAAAGTAAAATAAAATTTACAGCTGAAGGTATTCTGACTCCATTAGTGGCTGAACTTTTGTGCTTTTTGTGTAGTCAAATTGCATGAACTATGGTGAAATGAACTTGATCTTCAAGGAATTTAAGACAGGTGATGGAAAATCTCAGATCAGCCCAATTACTGCAATTATCAACTCTCAATAGTTTGAAGAGTTCTATGCTAATAACCTGCGAAGGGTGAAAAATACAGCATATATCTACAATTACACAATAGTGAGGGGAACTATATTTGATAGCCCATGAAAATATGTGCATGTTCGCAATGTGTGATGAACATGTCTTTCGACTGCAATGATGGCTGCTCAATAAAATAGGTTAGATTGACCCAAAATCACTAGCTGTCTCTGTACCAGGCTGTTTGTTCTGTCATCTGCTCCCAGCATTTCAGCATGGCTAAGTCTCAGCATAGTTAGGCAGCTGTACTCCCAGAACCACATCGACAGTTGGCGAATTTTCATCTGCTCCCAGATTCAGCATGTTGTCAGTGTGATTACAACTACTGAGTGTTTGTGAATGTTGATGGCTTTCCCAACCAGCCAGTAACACATGGATCAAGTTAAAATAAAATGCTAAAACATGTTTACAACTAAAGTACTTCAACACTCTAAAAATCAAGCTAAAATATTAAAACTACCTTAATAATAAATATGATGTGATTTACTTCCTCCTGGTAATTGATTTCTATCATTAATGTGAATGGGAATTGACGACTTAATACCAGGTTCACCAGATTGATCCTGGGCTGAGGGAATTGTCCTAAAATGAGAGACTACACAGATTAGGCCTACACTCTATTGAGTTTATGAGAATGAGAATTGATCTCATTGAAACATACAACATTCTTGCAGGGATTGATAGGGTAGATGCAGAGATGAAGCTTCCCTAGACTGGGATGCCTAGAACTTGAGGCCACGGTTTCAAAATAAGGGGTCAGCCATTCAGGGAAGAAGAGAGAAAAAATCTCTCTAAATTCAGAAAATAGAGCATCCTTGAAATTCTTTTCCCAAGGAGGTTGTAGAAGTTTCGTCGATGAGTATATTCAAGCTATAGATATATTTTTGTATATTAAGGGAATCCTGGGAAATTTAGTAACTTCAGGAAGGCAATACACAGGAAAATAGCAGCAGGAAACTAGACCCGTCAAGCCTGCCTGCAAGTCAATATGATTGTGGCTGATCTATATTGGCCTCTTCTGGATCTGGTCCCCATAATCCTCAATCTTTCAAATATTCATCTATCTCCCCATCTAATGATCTGGCCTCCACCAACTTCGGGGTCAAAGAGTTCCAGAAACTCTCTACCCTCTGATAGACATGATTACAATGTTTAAAAGGCATTTGGAAGTGGACCTAATGCAAGTAAATGGGATTAGCAATAGATAAACATCATGATGAGATGGATGAGCTGGGCTGATAGGCCCACTTTTGTGCTGTATATGAGAAGGCGGTTATACTGAGCATAGCAGGCACAAGAGGCTAGATGGCTTACTTTTGCTTCTATTTCTTACATATACTAGCATATTTCCCGGCAGAAGCCAGTGGAATATTGTGCTATCCTTTTACAGTCTACTGGAGCAGCTGCAGTTCAGTAGCAGCAGGGTGGAAGGTGTAGCTACCAACTTAAGTCAATGTAGCAGTGGAAACCTGGATGCCTGCTGGGATTGTGTTGCAATTACAGGCATTTCCTTCAGATGGGTTCTTCGTGGATAGAGTGGACAGAGAGGGGTTATCTAGTTTGGCATCATCCTTTATTGTTCTTTTTCTCCTCCGCATTGCCCTCCTCCTCTCGCTCCATCTTTTGTTGCTATTCTTGTCCACCTCTCCCTCCTGGTCCTTACATGCTCAATGTCAGGGCTGTGGCCTTCTGGTGGTAAGGATGTGCAGTATTCAGCACACCACTACAGGTCTTATCACCTGCTCTGCTGACCACTGCAGGACTTCAGTGACCCAGGCAGCAACAGATTGGCTTCAGCACACTGGTGTTCTGCTACATCAGGCTCTGTGCAGTAACATGCAGTAGTAAACTCTGCACTCATATTCGGATTATGCACTATGGTCATCAGCAGCAGCTTCAGTCAAGCTTTGCCTAGTTTTTCATTTGCTATGGTGAATCAAATTCACTGGCTGTGGTTACACAACAGGTCGACCTCTCAGGAGTAGAATCCATTGCTGTTCCAGTGTTGGTGAACATTGACATGTAGTGGCTGCAAAGCAATGCAATGCAAATGCAGTCAATGGCATCCTGTGCAATCTTAACAAAGCCTGCTGTACTCTGCCTGTTGGACTTTGGTAAGAGAAAATGAAATGTAAAAAGTTCTCTTTTTACAGTAATCTCTGAAATCTCCTTTACATAACAAAGGAAAGGAAAGGAAACTGAGATGTTGTAACAAATGGCTCCAGCCAGATGCATGAAATTTTATTGCCTTGGTTACCTTGACAGCTGCTGTCAATGAGGTCCTTGCTGCTTTGGTGCTGTACAGCGGTTATAACACCAGGCACCAGGGAGCTGAATTTCCTGAAGAAATATCAATGAAACAAACCAAAACCAATCCTTTCTACCTCAATTATCCAAAATCAGCTTAGTCTTAAACAGTTCCTTCATAATTACTGAGTCTGGCACCCTTGTGGGCTGTTCCTGTTTACCGAAACTCAAATTTTATTTGAAAATACCTTTTCTGAGAACTATTGAAAATTCTACTCACAAGGTCAGTAAATACTAGCAAGTCAAAGCAAGTAGCATTCATGCAAGACTAATCTAATTTCTATGGCACTGAAGACCTCAGCATGGAGCTGCTCTACTTGGCTCTATATATTAAAGTTCCGGATTACTATATCCGTTATTTTCCAAATCAGTGCATCCACATGCTTCAGAAATTGTACTAATATGCTTCTTCACTATTTAAACGGGTCATTTCTTCTGCATGTTGATTTATGTCACGTTACTGAATGTCTCAAGTTTTATGCATAAAATAATAATATATCACAATTGAAAAATTAAAGCATTAATCAATAAATAGTGAACATGAATAAATAAAAATTACAAAATTCATTGGGAAACGTGGATCCTAAATGAAGGTGACAAAAACCACTGATCAAATCTCCTCAATCTTTAGTTATCAACCTGTTTCCTCTGCTAAACTGTGGATTAACCAGTAAAATATGGCTTTTTAACATCATAAAGATGCAAAATTAAAATGATTAAAACAGAGGGGAGTTGATGGGAATGTGGGGAGAGTAAAAATGGTTTCTGTTTAATGGGTGCCTGATGGTTGGCAATGGACACGATGACCAAAGGGTATCTTTTCAGGGTATCTCCAGCCGGTATCTTTTTCCAAGGGTCGAAATGTCTAATACTACTGGGCATGCATTTAAGGAGAGAGTGGGTAAGTTCAAAGGAGATGTAAGGGCAAGTTTTTTTACTCACAGAGTGGGGTGCCTGGAATGCGCTGCCTGGGGTTGTAGTAGAGGCAAATACAATAGAGGTGTTTAAGAGGTTCTTAGATAGGCACATGAATATATGAAGAATGAAAGGATATGGACATTGCGTAGGCAGAAGGGATTAGTTTGGTTAGGAATTTAATTATTAGTTTAATTAGTTTGGCACAACATAGTAGGCCAAAGGGCCTGTTCCTGTGCTGTATTGTTCTATATTTCATGCTATGTAAATCTCAGAGAATAGATTAGGGCGATTTTCATGTAGACCTCATCTTTAGTCTCTGGTACCAGCTCCTTTCAATTCCTATCCACAATGTCAAGCTGCACAGCACTGCACTGGTTACATCCTCTGCATGTTATTTTTCCTTGCCCAAAACACATAACCATTTTAATTTCCTGCTGCGCAAAGTGCCCTGAGCTATACCATGTAGTCTTAAATAACAATTAAATAATCAAAGAGTTTGGAAAAAAAAACAAATATACTACTGAAACAATCACTGAAATATACCTGTAATTCTTTACCCTCTGTTCTCAATTCACCCAAGCGTATTTGGTCCTGACTGCTCAATGGCAGCACTCAGCATTTGTCATATCATAAGAGATAGAAACAGGAGAAGGCATTCGGCCTCTTGCATCTACTTTGCTGTTCAATAAGAAGATGGCTGATTTTTACACCAGTCCTTATGGCTGGCCCTTTATTTTGAGGTTGTTATAAAATACTGAAGTCAGAATAAGATATATGTTTCATTGAATACCCATTTCCACCTGTTATCCCAGCATTAACAATGTCATATTATGTGATACACAGTGCTGCTATTACTTGTGAAATACAGTTATGGTCTTCCCTTGCATTGGGGATACTGAGGCTCTGAAAGGGGGTAAGGGAAGCCTGCAAGACTTGATCATTGTTTAAAGTAGTATCTGAGCTTAGAAAAGTGTAGAGCTGATTGAGCTCTATAATCACAAAAAAATGTTGGAATCAGTTGCATAAATGTAAATCAATTATTTCAACTGAACAGATAATAAAGCACCAGGAGTCACATCTATAATTGATCTGAGGTCAAAACTAGCTTGGATGGTAGGCAGCTTTTCTTCTCTCTGAGAATAATGGATGGTGTAGAGCTGGTTGACAGATGGTTTCACATGCAATGATCTGATAATTCTTCAGGATATCCAGACCTGTTTCTGGATAGGGCAGAGATCAGCATATTCAAAAGCTTGTTGACATTTCAGGTGGAAACCCTGCATCAGGACTGAGAGTAGTGGGGGGAGATCTCGACAATTCCTTTTCCCCCACAGATGCTGCTCGACCCGCTGAGTTCCTCCAGCAGATTGTTTGTTGCTCAGGATTTCAGCATCTGCAGTCTCTTGTGACTACATTCAAAAGCTTACTATGTAAGGCTCCTTCTTAAATTCAATTTTGGCACATGGAAATTTTTAGCAAAGCCAGCATTTATTGCCCATGCCTAAACAGCACTAGTTGTGGTGGAGCTGATGTGATCTGATAGGTTGAGGTTTCATGTGTTGTTCACCTCTTCTAGAAAATTGCACAATGAAGAATGACTAGATGTACTGCAATGCCAGAAGAAGCACAACCATATTAAAAACAGGCTGGAATGATTAGTAGGTCATACCCCATGCATTATTTATCTATGCAATCACTTGATACCCAAATAATTTTGATTGTTTTTCCTGCATTGGCTGAATATCCAAAATTCTTACCAATAAAAACACTCATTCAACTTTAGCTGTAATAACTGTGATAGCTGTGAAACATCTGCAGTTCACATCATCAACATTTCTCTGAAGTCATTCCTGTTCCATATATGACTCATCATAATACAATGTGATATCCCCCTTTGGGAGGCGCATAGCAGAAACAGAAACTGACAAGTTTCATTGGATGTGCAAGTGATGGATTAGGAAGGCACGTAGCTCAAGGATGGAAACTACAATACATGGTTAGTGAACTTAAAGGAGCAGAACCATTTAAACAAAGACTTTGCAAGTTTATTTGGTTTGTTAAGAAGGTCACAAAGCATAATGACAAGTGTTTCAATGAAAAGCATGATCTTGAAATAAAGCTACTTTCAAGCTATTTCCCTTTCTAAGAAGCAAAACTTTTCTAAACATTTTTTCACAAACAGAAATGTCTGAAATATCTTAAGGCTTCTTCAGCTCTCTCAATACAATTTTGTGGAAGACTGGCAGAAACCCTGGGGAAATGGTGTTATCCGTCCAACTACTAAATATTGAAATAAATTTCCACTGTACCACAGGTGGAGAACAGGAAATCATTTGATAAATGGTATGGCTCGCCATTTACATAATTTCTCATGGGCCTCTGCCAATCATCCAGCAAATTTATGGCAGGAAATTAGGAGAAACATGGTGGAAATTACTATTAAACTGAGTTGTGTATTCTGGTTATCTTTTTCACTTGCTTATCTTCCATGGCATTCCAGCAATTTAATTGATCTGATGATCTGATTTGTATCACATGACTTGTAATAATCTGTCACCATTCACCACTTCAACCTGGTTCTGCTTTCACCTTAACCTCTTTGGTCTGGAGCCTAAGAGCATGGACAATGGGTATCCTTCTCCCTGACCTCTCTAATCAACATTTACCTGTCAATTATAATTAACGTTTCTGAACATATCATTTATAGTTCAACTGACAATGACTGCAGAAGGTTGGAATCTCAGTTTGTCTCTACTCATGTAACTCCTTCTGGTCACATTTCCCAAATAATCCTCCCTACTTAACATACTAGTGCCTCAATTCCATTCCACTGGAGAAAATACTGTGAACATAATGCAAAAGCTGCTTTATAGAATTTTGTGTGGAAGAGTCGGTATCTGTAGACTGGGAATAATGGATAATAATGCAAGAGTGAATGCTTATTAAAAAAGCATCAGCTTTCCAAGTATATTTATTAAAGTAATTGTTTAAATACTGGAGTATGAAAAGATATCTGAAAATGTCAGGATTTGAAACCAGGCTGAGTTATAAAAGATTGACTGTTTGTAAAAGGACAGATTTCAGAGAAATTTATAGAACAAAGCTGGATTGTGCTAAGTAGGTCCACCAAGAATCACCAGATAATGTTCCCAACTTTCACACCTCCAGACTGTAATGTGGAAAGCAGGAACAGACTGGAGGTCGGGTGTTAACACATCTAACCTCCCACTCCGCTGCTGGATTCAGAATTGAGTCTGGGGTCAGAGCTCAGTCATGTTGAGCTGGTGAGCCAGAAAAGGCAAATGCAAATAAGCGTTCTTTTAAATTTTACTCAATCTAAATATTTTAAATGAACTTCTATAATTTATACAGTTTTTCATTTAACATTTAATATTTTAAATTATCTAAACCTCTTTCAATTATTTTTAAATGCCACTGTGGAATCAGTTGATAGAACTTGCCTCAGTGAGCAGTCAAAGACAATCAGTGTGGTCTGGGGGTGGGGCCTCAAGATTTGCCACCTGAGGCCTAGTCACTGTTTGGGAATCATTTCACTTTGTGGAAAAGCTGCAGCAGTGAGGTCTGGCGTTTGATTTGACCTACACAGCTAGAAAAGGTCATTGCAACAGTGGGAATAGCATTGGCTGGCAAGCATAATAGTACAACATTTTAGACTCCTTAACTATGCTTTTGACAATGCATGACAGGCAGGCTTAGAGTATATCATGTGCATTCAGGTCAGTGAAAATATTTTCAGATTTAAGGAAACTTCCATAAAATGTCCTTGAATGGTATTAGTGTAGATGGAGAATTGATAAATCAGATCAATAGCTGGAATGAAGCAAGGATGCAAATTGTGGCCTTGTTTAATCTGATATTGAAACAGTAATGAATTTTGCACAAAGAATTAAAGAGTGACCTTGTGGCAAGGATTGAAACCATATCAGATTTGATATAACAACAATTAGACTCATTGAGTCATACAACACGGAAACAGACAATTCAGCTAACTTAGCCCACAGTGATCATCAAGCACCTATTTACACTAATGACATTTTATTCTCCCCACATTTCCATAAAATCTCTCCAGATTTTACAACCACTCTCATCTACAGACAAGGGGCAATTCACAGTAACCAATAAACCTACCAACCTACAAATCTTAGGCATGTAGAAGGAAATTGGAGCGCCAGGCAGAGACGACTTTGAGGCATGGATAGGATAGGTAGTCAAGGTCTTTTTCCCCAAAGTGGAGATGTCAAATACTAGAGGGTATCGGTTTAAGGCGTGAGGAGGGAAGCTTAAAGAAGATTTACAAGGCAAATTTTTTTTGCACAGAATGTGGTAGGTGCCTCGAACATGCTGCCAAAGGAAGTGGTGGAGATAAGATCTAAGATTTCTTTATTAGTCACATGTACATCGAAACACGCAGTGAAATGCATCCTTTTGTGTGGAGCATTCTGGGGGCAGCCCACAAGTGTCGCCACGTTTCCGGCGCCAACATAGCATGCCCACAACTTCCTAACCTGTACATCTTTTTTGGAAAGTGGGAGGAAACCGGAGCACCCGGAGGAAACCCATGCAGACACGGGGAGAATGTACAAACTCCTTACAGACAGCGGCCGGAATTGAACCCCAGTCGCTGGCACTGTAAAGCGTTACGCTAACCGCTACACTACTGTGCAAAGTTTAAGAGGCATTTGGGCAGACACATGAACAGGCAGGAAATGGAGGAATATAGACCATTTGGAGGCAGATGTGTAGTCTAAATTGGCATATGGTTGGCATAGACATTGTGTGCTGAAGGGCTTGTTCCTGTGCTGTACTGTTCAATGTTCTATAATAATCAACATGGACACAGGGAGAATGTGCAAACTCCACACAGAAGTATTAGCCATCAGGAGTGAATCCAGACCCCCGAAGCTGTGAGGCAGCAGCTCTACCAGCTGTGCCACTGTGCAGTCCCATTCATCAAAGATGTGCTGAAGTAAATTCATAAGATGCATACAGGAAACAAGAAGTTTGGTTTACGGAGTAACATAAAGAAGATAAAAGATTTTGGAAATATCAGAAAATATATACAATTAAAGGACTGGATCAGCTTCTGATTTTGAAAGATTAAGCCAGATATGGAAGATTAAAGATATTTTGGTAAAATCTAAAGAGTTCGTGAAACAATGATTATCCCCAAATTATTATACAGATCTGAGCACTGGGGCATGAGAAAGTTAACAAGTAAAACATACTGCTGGCAAAGGTTAGTCAGTTTAAAGAAAGAGTAGCCAGGATATAATGAATGACATTATAAGAATGTGGCTTAGATAGAAACAACACTTAAACTGAACTTCCAAGAAATGTGACTGTGATAGTTTGGCCATATTTAGTAAAAGAGAACAACTAAAATATAATTCATGTACTGAACATTCTTTAGTGATGTTGCACCTTTGTCTTACTCATCTAGGACTCCTCTTGGACTGGTGTGATGATGACTGTTTCTACACTAACCATTCTTGCAACTTCTCTGGACCCGTGAAGAACTACTTCCTGAAAACTGGTTAATAACTGGTTAACACCCTATGTCATCTGGGAATGTGATTCAAGTGGAAGGTTTGTTATTTTTCAAAAACAGCATCCACATTGATGTGATGTGAACCAAAGCCTTGCTTGAAGAAATCAAATTTGGCATCAGGGCAAAATTGAGTGAGAGTCTGATTTGAAACAGGAAAATGATATTAATCTATAAATAATTTTGACTTTAAAGTTGTCTTACTGCTTTCCTTAGTCATTCCCTTGATGAATGCCATATGGAATAGTTGGAGATAACAAAATGACTTTGTAAGTGGGGATACTGTTATCAACATTGGCTGGGTAAAGACATAGTTTGTAAAGTTCTAAAATGCTCCTTGTTGCAATATGTTATATCACCTGTGAGTACTGAAAGCATAGAATTAGTTTTCATACTTCTAAAGAATTTTTAATGTAAAGGGAACAAAAATAAAGAAAGTGAACTGAAGATTCCATTATCAACTACATTGGTGGTTGTCAAAGACAAGGGAAATTAGTCAGTGATGAATTGCCCCAAAATTTTAGTCATAATACACATTGAATTAAATTATTCTTTAACTATAAAGGCTGCACAGTGACTTTGATGGATCACTGGTAGACGATCAAGAAGTCATAATTTGAGCAAAATTCAGCAAATCAGCTGAATATGCGCCATTACCAGCTCTGGTTTATGTTCACTGCATCATAAGGCTCCAGGGGCACACCCTGTACCAAAATTCTAAGCAGAGGAGAGGACACTCAACTCTGGAGTTTTCTATGGAAGTAAAGATGTGAAGTTTTTAAAAGTAATGTCTGTGAAAAAATGTGTTCTGTGAATATGAAAAAGAGAGTGCTTTGTGATCTACAAGGAAAAGTAAATCATGATTTTAATGTAACGCCTACTGAGTTGTCCTTGGCCATTAGTCTGTGTTGGGCTTCTGTACTCACCCCAGAATGTGCTCACAGAGAAGTCTGCAATAGTCACTGTGCGAGCTGGTGATCAGGAGCAATACTTTCCCAGCATTTTTCAGTCTCCTCAGCCAATCTTTCACTGATTCAGAGCAACGGAGTAAATATTTTCCTGGATCCTTTTTCACTGATGGAAAATATATTCCAGAATCTTCTGTTTTAATAACAAAAAAGAAAATAGACAAGTTAAAACCATGTTTTAAATGATTAGTTGCAATGATTTTCAAATTAGTATCTTAACTGGTACATCGAATAGTCTAAACATATTTGATATCTGGCATGTAACTTCACTTTGAAACTTAATGAAAATATGCTTTCTACCCAAAGTCAAGAAGATGAACACTGGAAATTTTCTTATTTACAGTGACACGGTAATGTACCATTGTGACTGCTCCTTCATCATCTACTGATATGCAGCTAAATATATCTGCAAGCAAACATGCTCATCAGGAAGTTAAGGCTACAGGACAAAGACAATCTTCCAGAAGAATTTGATTTCATGAAGAGAGACCACGAAGAAAAGAGTTAAATTTTCATGTTTTGAGGCTTGTTACTTTTTGTTTATTTCCAAGCAACTGTACAGAAAGAAATTGGCAATTTTCACAGCTAACATTCACATCTGCAATTTAAACAATCTTGTTTTCCGTTCATCAGATTAGTGCTCCTTTACATACCAACTCTAGTCACGCAGTACATAGTTTGCACTGGCTTGGCCAGTGTACTCATGTTCCTGTCTCAGTGGTTAAAATGCAAAGGTTGTAGAGTGCCAGATGCCTTCAGGTGCCTTCTACCTTCATTTCTTGCCATTTGTACAAAGTAATGAAGCAGCATCTGAAGGGGAACTTAGTTTCTGTGCTACTTCTGGGTCCCAGGTTGCTTACCTAGTTTCTCTGGCCCAGTATCACCTTTGTCCATATGCCACTATCTCCATAAGTGCTGCCAGACCTCAGCCCAGCCTCTCTCAAATGCTGTCATGACTGGGACCACAGAAGAACCCTTGTCAATTATCAATTAATATATTTTGCAGTAAATACAGAAAATGTTGGAGATTCTCAGCAGGTCAGGCTGTATTAACTTGAAGCATAAACTTCCTTTCTCTCTCCACAGATGCTGCTTGATCTGCTGAATATTTATAGCAATTCTATTATTATTTCAGATTTCCAGCATTTGCAGTGCCTTGCTTCTGAAGTAATTTTACAGTGTGGCTACTCCATGGTTCCAAAAAACTAAAGTAAGAAAAAAGATTGTTGGACCAAATAGAGGAAATTCAGCCCAGCTTGATGTTTTTCAGAACCTTTATGGATCATTTTGCCTCTACAGCAGAAAGTTTAGATGATTTTGTTTAAAGAAGACATAAGGGAGAGACTCATGTGGAGCATGAAATTGGTTGGGCCAACCGAGTGCATGTTGTGTGAAAAGTTTCTTTTGGAATCCTAAAGATCGAGGGCTCTGGACACAGGCTTTAGATTTTAAAAATAGTTTAATCACAAAGGCAAACGCAGGGACAGAATAAATGGGACCAGATGCACACTCGCACACACACACACAGGAGACCGCAAATGTGAGGGGGAATCGCAATGAGGATGAGACACACACACACACAATAAACAAGGTACAGCTTCTCAAGGGATAAACGCTTCAATGCCTGAATACCTTGCCCCAAACAAGCATTGGCCCTAACAATCCCTGGAATCTGACTAAGACGCTCCCAAACCACATGGTAGTGCACACTCTTACCGGTGGTCTCTGCAGCGTTGTCTCACTATTCCTGGGAAAGTCGAAAGAAGAAAGGAGAGGGCAGTGCAACACTCTTTTATAGTGCTAGGTGGAGCTTGGCCAGGTGATTTATACAGGCCAATGGTCAGGTAGGTTCAGGAACAAAGGTGCCTCTCCAAAGCCAATCCCTATGCCCACACCTGATGGGTGGGGTGGAGCCACACCTTGATTGACAGTGGTGTCACTTCCAATCCAAAGAGCAATGCTGTCCTCCAACCAGCGGGATCAGTGTTGTTAAGGTCATGTGACAGCCATGTGCTCTCATACTACAGTGCAGTAGCATGTTTCTCAGAAAGCAGAGGGGAGAGTGGCAGGCAGTGACTAGTGGGGTGCTGTAGGGATCAGTGCTTGGACCCCATCTATTCGCAATATATATCAGTGATGTGGATGAGGGAACTAAATGTAACATCTCTAAATTTGCGAACAACACAAAACGTTAAGAGGCAGAGTAGTTGATGCTGGGATGTGAATGTGAGCAGTGAGGAGAATACAGAGAGGGCCCAGTGTGATTTAGACAAGTTGGTTGAATAGGCAAATGCCCAGCAGATGCAGCTTAATGTAGATAATTTTAGTGCTAAAAACATAAATACATATTATTATCCGTATGGTAGTAGATTGCGAAAAATGAAGGAGCATCAAGACACTGGTGTCCTTGTACACTAGTCGCTGAAAGCAAACAATCAGATGCAGCCAGCAGTTAGGAAGGAAAATAGTATGTTGGCCTGCTTTCCAAGAGGTTTTCAGCACCCGAGCTTGGATGTCTTCCTGCAGATGTGCAGGGCTTTGGTGAGACCTCACTGGGAGCTTTATGGTCAGTTTTAATGTCACTCCCTGGCAGTCAATGTCATTACCATTACTGAATCCCCCATTATCAATATACTGGGAGCTACCATTGACCAGAAACTGAACTGGAGTAGTCATACACACAATGTGGCTACAAGAGCAGGTCAGAGGCTAGGAATCCTACAGCAAGTAACTCACCTCCTAACTCCCCAAATCCTGTTCACTATCTACAAATCTCAAGTCAGGAGTGTGTTGGAATAGTCTCCACTTGGCTGGATGAATGCAGTTTCAACAACACTCAAGAAGCTCAAAACCATACAGAACATAGCTACCCACTTGGTAGGCACCCCATCCACAACTATTCACTCACTCTAACATCGACGCACAGTAGCAGCAGTGTGTACCATCGATAGGATGCACTGTGGCAATTCACCGACTCCTTAGATAGCACTTTCCAAACCCATGATCTCTACCAGTTAGGACAAAAGCAGCAAAAGCCACATACCATTCTAACTTGGAAATATATCGCCATTCTTTCACTGTTGCTGGGTCAAATTCCTGGAGCTCCCTTCTTAACAGCATTGTTAGTATATCCGCACCTCAAGGACTGCAGTGGTTCAAGAAGGCAGCTCACCACCACCTTCTCAAGGACAATTAAGGATGGGTAATTACATCCTGGCTCAACCTGTTAAGCCAAATCTCTTAAACTAATAAAAGATATGTTTTGGTCTCCTCCTCTGAAGAAGGATTTTCTTGCCATGGAGAAAATACAACAAAGGTTAACTAAACCGATTCCAGGGATGTATGAGGAGAAATTGGGCCAGTTAGGTCTGTATTCACCAAAGGATAAAAGAATGAGAGGGGATCTCTCAGAAACCTATAAATTCTAACAGGACGAAACAGACTAGATACAAGGAAGTGATATCTGGAGATCAGACGATGATGGCTGGAGATCCAGAACCACGAGTCCCAGTCTCAGGATGCCATTTAGAACTGAAATCAGGAGAAATTTCCTCACCCAGAGAGTAGTGAACCTGTGGAATTCTCTACCACAGAAGGCAGTGGAGGCCATCAAGAAGGAGGTAGATGTGTTTCTTAATGCTAAGTGGATCAAGAAATATAGGAACACAATGGGAACATTGTTTTGAAGTGAATGATAAGCTATGACCATGTGGAATTGAGGAATGGAATGGTCTTACTCCTTCTGCTATTTTCTATGCTTCTATCTGTTGTAAGTTCTTCCACTACCTAACACATATAGCTATATACAATTTAATGAATGCATTGAAAAGCTACCACCTAATATTTTTATTACTTAGATCAAATTTATGGAAATACATCATAAAGTTAAGACATTGCTCAAAATAGTTGCTGTAGCCCGCACTGTGAAAGCAAAAACTAAGTATTTCATACATAAACAAACCTTGTATGCAATTATACAGAAATAACAATATGGAAATAGACTGGTTGGTACAACCAGGCAATGTATATCTATATGGGGGCTGTACTCATATGCATTCCCAGCAAGGACAGGACACCACATACCAATAAAAACAGAAGATTCTTGCTCTACCTTTTGGCTGCGAATACAGTTTCAAATTCTGCAGATAATTAGCTACATTTGGTTGTGATTTAGGCTCCCAGTCTGTCACAGGCTGTGGCTTTCTCATTTCTTCTAAAATGTCAAAGTGAGCTCAGCTGGCTTGTATTCAAACCAACCATTTTCCAAAGTATTCACTTAATATGGTTCTGATAATGAAGTTCAACGAACATTTTTAAACCAGTCAGCACAAATAAAACATAATATATCCATTTTCCTTCAGCATTTTTCCTTTCTGTAATAACAAAGCTTTTTTTCCATGTTATTTTCTTCTGTTTCTTAGAGAAGATGAAGCATCTCCCCAATTAAGTGGGTAAATGGTTAAACTCTCTCTAATCCTAAACCAATATTGTTCAGAAGCGAAGGGGTATTGAAGAACAGCAAGAACAAAAACATGTTCTTTAAAAATGATGTCCTATTCTTCCTTCCATTCTTAAGGTGTTTTTGGAGGCTGGGAATACCATTGAATTGACAACATCTGCCCTCTCTCATGAGGCTATTTTGACAAACATGCACTCGAACATACAAATATTTTCCAGCAGGAAGCACTGGTTAGCAATCACATATGTGAATTCTTGGCAATTATTGTTTCCCTCAGTGTCCATGGAATTTCAGGCCAATCACTGCATGGCAATCACTGCCTAGTGTAAATTCAGCTAAATGAACACTGACAATGCACCAGGCATGGACTTGTGCTGGTTTACACTGGCCCACCAGAGCACATGATCAAATCTCCCTAAAATTTTGAATTCCCATTAGATCTTCTCTACTAACTTCCTTTCCACTAATTAAAACTGCTCTAGCTTTCTAGTCCATTCTCACAACTAAAGCTTCTCTTGTCTTTGTGAATACCCAGATCGCCTTCTCCAAATCCTCTTGACTTCCTTCACTTTAAAGAAAGAACCACAAGAAACAACCCAGCTGCAGGGATGCAGCATCAGAACTATTATATCTCCAGCTTGAGATGGAAATGTACTGTACTGATGAAGGGTCTTGGCCCGAAACGTCGACTGTTTATTTCCCTCCATGGATGCTACCTGACCTGCTGAGTTCCTCCAGCACTTTTTGTGTATTGCTCCAGTTTCCAGCATCTGCAGAATTTCTTGTGTCTCCTACTGTACTGATATATTTTATTCATGATTAAATAAAGCTTTCACTTAGTATTATTTAGGGGACATTATGAATTATTGTGGTCATTCCTTATGCCCTCCCCCCTCCAAATTTGCAACGTCTATTGGAAGGGTATGGGTAATATGGTCATAGCAATACCACCTCCTGGAGCTTCCTCTCCAAGTTACATTACTCCCTGAGCTAGAAATATTTGATTGTTGATGGGTCAAAATCCAGTTCCGATGAAGGGTCTTCAACCTGAAATGTTAACTCTATTTCTCTTTCCACAGATCTACCCAACCTGCTGAGTGTTTCCAGCATTTTCTGTTTTTGTTTCAGCACTTGGAATAAAATTCATCATATTAATGGCAGAGATTCGACAAAGTGCCTTGCTATCACCCTCTCAAGGGGAATTCGATATACATGTTAAACACTGGCACTGTTGAAGATACTTGCATCCCATGAAAGAGCAAAAAATAAAACTATGGCAGGCCCCTCAAGACAATTAACAATGAAAACTTTCCTGGTTACCACAATCATCTAATCTGTGATGTTCTCCAGCTATCCAAAATCCAAAGATTGGCCAGGTGCTGCAAACAGCTGCAGTCGTAAACTGTTTAAATTAAATTCCAGATGCCTCTACAGTTGGATTGAGTGTACATGACAGATACTACAATGAGCTGTGTCGCTAGTGTACTGCACAATCCTTCTAAAGTAACTCTGTCAAACACTAAAGGTTAACAATATATTATTGTAGCTCCCCACAGTGGTATGAATGTAAACTTCAAGTGCATGTGTACAGAACGCATGGAATTGTGTTCATTGATAATTTTGTTGCATACTCCATTCAGCCAATCCCCCACACAACATTAAAGGGCTAATCATTGGCCTATTTATTCTCTGCCACACCAGGCAAATCTTTATTTTCTTTTGTTTTTCTCTATGTGATTCAACAGCACAAACAATATTAGAATTCTTGTTTACTGAATTATCATGAGGAAATCAATGGTCATCTTCATGGATCAGATGAATTTGCAGCACAGTGTGCAGTGCCTGGGGGCAGGGGTAAGCAGATTAGATATTCTCGATCTTGTCCATTTTCCTGGGACTCTATATTGTACCTGCCTAGTTAATTACGTTTTCTCAAGAGGAATGGGGAATACATGATGCCCACATTCTGCAAAAAAAATCATTCTGGTGTAAATTGGAACCTGGTGAATGACCCAGTTTTTAGGATTTAATATGTAACTATTTATTCTAAACAAAAAGGTTTCTGACATCAGAATAAGGATTTAAATCAGAAAAAAAATTCTTGTTTTTGTTTCAAAAATCTTCACACAATGTGACTTCTAGAAGCTTTACAAACTAATTCACAGTGTGACAGCAGAAACTGGCCAATTCCAAACCCATATATAGCTGCCTGTCACTCAGACATCGAATGTATTCTCGATGCAGTATAGAATGTCACATGAAAGAATCTATTATACCTTGGAGTTGGGCCTAGCACACTATTCTACACTTACTTTGGTGGGTCATCTTCCTTTATAATTTCTCTGTTTCCAGTCCTACAGCCCTGCAGTCTTGTCTTTCACAGATTGCCAGCTTGAGCAGTGTGTGACTTTCAAAGGCTCAACTGCTTTCCTTTGTTTTATTCTCACTCTGTTTTTAAAAGCCTTTAGCCTCCAAGACTGATGCTAATGTATAGGGTTTTAAATGTTAAGAGGTGTCTTTTTCAAAGTCCAAACATATAAAAACAAAAAACCCTGTACTTGAGATCTGAAACAACAGAAGGCAGCTTCAGTGATATGAACAGAAAAGTTAACATTTTGAATGTGTACTTTTCATAACAAAGTTGTCTGAAATGTGAACTTCTTTGTTTCCATAGGGGAGGTTTTCGATCTCTGCCCCACAATGGTGAGTTGCCTGAGGGTCCCAGATGAATACTAGCAACCTACTCTAAATATGTCTGATGGGGCCTACCTCTAAAACTGATTCTCTCAATTAATCCTTTATGCATCTTTTCTAGGCTGCAAACACATACCCAAATCCCACCCCAACACATACCATGTACTGTACATTTCTTCCACTGAAATCTGGCACTATTGGAGAACACAAGTCTTGAATATAACTGCCTTCTTTTAAACTTCAAATGGGATTGCCAGGCAGCACATCTGAGTACACACAGCAACCCTCAACTTCATAGTCTGAACTACTTTGAGATGTATAACTCTTCTATAAATAAATATCCGATGCCTACGACATTTTTGCGAATATAAATCCTGCCAAAAATTCCAGTTTAATGTGGGATCTGTATCTAGACCAAAATAAATAAATATTCAAAGGTTTGCATATCATTTGTACAAAGAAAATAATAGTCATGACCACAGCATTGTATTCTTCCAATGACTTATTTTCCTCTACCAAGGTGTAGGTATTATTGTAACACCATTGTTGCATTGGCAAAGTTAAAACCTTGTCCATAGTAGACTGGAGATGCATTTAGCTAATGGAACCATGAAGCAAGTTCAGGGATACACTGATTCCACTTCAACCAAATGAGACATTCTCAGGGTTCCAATCATTTAAGCAAACCACAAAACGACGTTAAGGACAGCAGTTTTTAGAGAAATTCTGCACCACAATCATGTTTTAAAAGCTTGTTTTTGTTTTGACAGTGGCCTGAATCAGTGCCTTTAAAGACCACTTGCTTAATCCTCAAGCAGAATTAGCAATCTAGGGTTGTAAAGGACACTTTAAACAGGTGTCAGGGAAAATTCACCCAAAAACATACTGATAATTTTGGAGGAGTTAAAAGCATACATTGAGAAATTTAATGGTATTGTCAGACAGCAGAGGAGCACATTTTTACAACACACCCTTACCATTCACTTGTCACCTCCCCACCCCACTTGCTAACCCTTGCTCCCAACCCCCAGTCACAACACTTTCCCCAAACCACCACCACAAGACAAACAACACAACATATGGAAAGAGGCACAAACATAGTCTCAAACATCATGTGACATCTAGAGTACAAATACTGAAAGCAAATTTCACAACTAACATGTTAAAATCACTTGTAAAAATGACCTCAAGTGTTAAATAACACTCATCTGGCAGGAACAACTGGCTTCTCTTTTTTCCACCAACAAATGGTTACCACATGTGTGATTAAAGCATTTGGAGTATAAAGGAAATGAAAGCCTGGGAAAACAACAGAAGAAAATGGTTGACAGAAGAAATGTTTCCAGGTAATGGTGTTTGTACTGGCATTCCAGCTTTACAGAACTTTGATTTTAGGAATGACATCTGGTCCATTAGCATGTTTAACCTCTTCAACGCTTGTGTTGTTTTAAAACTCATTTGTTTTCTGTCATGAAGTGTCAGCTGCCTTACTTGTAGACCCCTTGCCTCTCAGTCAAGAAACACTCAGGGAATGCTGCACATTGTTGGAAGTGTTATCATTGCCAGTGAGACAGTAAGCTGCAGCCCTTTCAGTTTGTTTGAATAGACATTAAAGAAAAGCAGACACATACAATAAAAACAACCGTTTGTATTTATAAGTTCTTTTGAAAGAGAAAAAAAGGCCCCTGATGTATTTTAAGATGTATTAAAAATATGAACACTGAGAAGTAGAGAGGTCAGTAACAAGGGAACATGGATTTAGGTGGTAAATAAAATGGAGGAGACTTTAGAAAAAAAATGCAAGTAGTGGGGATATGGAACACACTACCAGAAAAGGGGGGTGGAAGTAAAGCCCTTATCGCATTCAGCTGAACACTTGAAGACATATGACATGTGGACCCAACAGTTGGGAAGTAGGATTAACTTAAGGTCCAATTTTGGCTAGCATGGGCATGACGGGCTCCGTGGCCTCTTTCTGTGCCACAAATCTGTGTGATTCCATGGAGTAGGTTAAAAAGCTTGATTAATGGGATAGCTTTTACGAAGAGTCAAAAGGAGGTTGAGCAACTTACGGAGTAAACTCCAGAACACTGGAACATTGGTTGATCAAGACATCATCACTGATTATTGGGCAAATCAGTGAGATATAGAAGAATTAAGAGGAGAAGATATTTTTGGTGAATTTTAAAATTAATGAGAGCCACAGATATAGGGGAAGGAAAGACCATGCCAACATTTAAGTATGGGCATTTTAAAATTGAGGCATTTGGAGACCTTGAGCAGATGTACATCAGGGAAGATGTAGGAAGGATATGATAGCACTGTAGAGGGTGCAGAGAAATTCACCAGGATGTTGCCTGAGATGGAGTTTTTCAGTTATAAGAAGAGACTGGAGAGGCTAGGTCTGTTTTCCTTGGAGTGGAGGAGATTCAGAGGGGACATGATTGAGGTATATAAGATTATGAGGGGTATAGATAGGGTAGACTGCAGGAAAACTTGCCCTATGTTAGAGATGAATAAAAGTGGAGAACATAGATTTAGGGTAAGAGACTTAGAGGGGATCTGAGGGGGACCTTTCTCACCCAAAGATTGGTAAGTACCTGAAAAGCACTGCCAGAGACAGTGGTGTAAGCAGACGTCATTTAGGAGGTGTCTGGATGAGCACTTGAACCACCTAGACATTGAAGGAGACGGGCCAAGTGCTGGAAGATGGGATTGATATGGATGGGTGCCCACTGATCAGTGTGAACGTGGTGGGCCGAATGGCTTATTTCTATCCTGTATGACTCCATGACTCTATGAAGACAGGTGAGTGCTTTGAATAACCTGAAATTTATGTAGGGTGAAGAATGAGAGAAAAGCTGAAGTAGGGGCAGGAGAGGACAATGCTACAGAGAAAGAAGCAGCCAGGCTGTATAATGGAGAGGATCTGGGAAGAAAAAACTCTGAATTAATATTACATGAGATCAGAATCAACAATATGTTAAAGTTACAAAGGGTTTGATTCAGGCTTGGACAAAATTGAAGGAGATGAAATGGAAGGCTCCGATATGGACGTAGAGAGGGATAGGGATTGGTCTTCTCAATATTTATTTGGTGAAAAAATCTACAATTCATCAAAGTCTGAATGGTAGGCTGGCTTTTTGACTGCATGGATTCAGCAGAGGAACCCAAGAAGCTTCTGGGAAGATGGAGCTGCTTAACACCTTTACACATAGAAATTTATCTTAAGGCCCTGGATAATGCCACTAAGATGGGATCTGCAGATGGGGAAAACATGGAAGAGAGCAAGGGATCCAAGGGGATCTCTGGAAGTAATGGTGCATAGGCTGGGAAAAAAGGTCTTTGGCGAAAGTACTCTTGCTGCAGTTGGATTAGGTAAGGTTAGAATTCAACAAGGCCACCAGACAACAGCATTGAGACACTAGAGAAGGGCAACAGCATGGGCTACAAAAGGATCAAGAGATTTAAAGAGGGTGATATAACAATGTCACAGTCACAGGGAATGTCTGATTCTGATTAAGGCAGTTTTGATGCTGGCTGAATACTGACTGGATTCAAACAAGTTGTTGAAGGTACAAAGGGCAACAATTTTCAATCCTTTGCACATTAACTGCATTTAGTTTTGGTGTGTAACAAACTATTATATTTTAGTAAATGCAGGATGCAGCAATATAGCAACAAAAGAACACAAAAAAATCATTTTTTGTAGTCCTTTTGGTCACAGATTCCAAGAAAACTTCCCTGCTGATTTATGTGGAATCTTTTAGAGTCAACTGAACTGCAAACAAGAGAACACAGCACTTTTGTTGGTGTCAACGCAGATTACATGTTCCAGTGTGGAAACGTTTGTGAGAAATAAATAATAGACAGATTCCACAAGAACTAGGATGATATAATTGTCAACGGCAGAAAAAGAAAAATCACAAACTTTTTTATGAATGACTTCCTTTATGTTTCTCTTCCTGCATTATCAGACTGTGTTAACAAATATAGATTAAAATAAAATTGTTAGCATAATTTGACCCCAAATACCCATATATAGGGAACTCAAGCACAGGATAATATTGCATTAATGCACCATTCTTAGGGTAAAGAGACTGAGGATTTCTTTCCTGTCTCTCAAAAAATGGCAAAGTTATGTTAACTCAGGTCCTTGGTCTTCTTAAAAAAAATTATGGGACATAGACCTTATTGCAAGACAGCTATGTTGCCTGGGTCTGCATTTTGAGCTTCTGGAGAGAAGTGATGGAGGAAACCATAGAACCATACAGCACAAAACAGGCCCTTCGGCCCACCATGTTTGTGCCGTCCATCAAACCACCCTCACACTATCTAACCTTTCCTCCCGCATATCCCTCTATCTCACATTCCTCCATATGCCTATCCAACAAACTCTTGAACCTGTCCAATGTATCTGCCTCCACCACCACCCCAGGCAGTGCATTCCATGCACCAACCACTCTCTGGGTGAAAAACCTCCCCCTGACATCTCCCCTGAACCTCCCACCCATAATCTTAAAGCTATGCCCTCTTGTCTTGAGCATTGGTGCCCTGGAAAGGAGGCGCTGACTATCTATTCCTCTCAATATTTATATACCTCTATCATGTCTCCTCTCATCCTCCTCCTTTCCAGTGAATAAAGCCCTAGCACCTTAAGCCTCTTCTCATATTCCATACGCTCTAATCCAGGCAACATCCTGGTAAATCTCCTCTGCACCCTCTCCAACGCTTCCACATCCTTCCTATAATGTGGTGACCAGAACTGAACACAGTACTCCAAGTGTGGTCTAACCAGAGTTTTGTAAAGCTGCATCATCACTTCGCGGCTCTTAAACTCAATCCCACGATTTATGAAAGCCAACATCCCATAGGCCTTCTTAACTGCTCTATCCACCTGTGAGGCAACTTTCAGTGAACTGTGGATATGAACCCCTAGATCCCTCCGCTCCTCTACACTGCCAAGTACCTTGCCATTTACCTTGTACTCTGCCCTGGAATTTGTCCTTCCAAAGTGTACCACCTCACACTCCTCCAGATTGAACTCCATCTGCCACTTGTCAGCCCAGCTCTGCATCCTATCAATATCCCTCTGTAAGTTCCGACAGCCCTCCACACTATCCACAACACCACCGATCTTAGTGTCATCTGCAAACTTGCTAACCCAGCCTTTCCACCCCTCATCTAAGTCATCTATAAATATCACAAAAAGTAGAGGTCCCGAACGATCCCTGCGGGACACCACTAGTCACTGCCCTCCAGTCCGAGGGCACTCCTTCCACCACAACCCTCTGCTTTCTACAGGCAAGCCAATTTCCTAATCCACATCAGCCAAGCTTCCCTGGATCCCTTGGCCTCTGACCTTCTGAAGAAGCCTACATGAGGAACCTTATCAAACACCTTACTAAAAATCCGTATAGACCACATCCACCGCACTAACCTCATCAATCTTCCTCGTCACCTCCTCAAAGAACTCTATCAGGCTTGTGAGGCAAGATCTTCCCTTCACAAAGCCATGCTGGCTGTCCCTAATCAGTTCATGATTCTCCAGGTGTTCATAGATCCTATCCCTTAGAATCCTTTCTAACAGCTTACCCACCACAGACGTGAGACTCACCGGTCTGTAATTCCCTGGACTATCCCTACTACCTTTTTTTGAACAAGGGACAACATTCGCCACCCTCCAATCCTCCGCACCATCCCCGTGGACAACGAAGACTCAAAGATCCTTACCAGCAGTTCAACAATCTCCTCCCTTGCCTCTCGAAGCAGCCTTGGGAACATCCTGTCAGGCCCCGGAGATTTATCTGTCTTGATATTATTTAACAACTTCAACACATCCTCTCTCTTGATATCTACAACCTCGAGAACATTACCCTTACCAGCACTCCCTTCTGCGTCATCAAGACCCCTCTCCTTGGTGAATACCGAAGAGAAGTATTCATTGAGAACTTCTCCCACTTCCGCCACCTCCAGGCACATTCTCCCACTTTTGTCTTTAATCGGACCTACCTTTACCCTAGCCATCCTCTTACCTTTCACGTACGTGAAAAAGGCCTTGGGATTTTCCTTAACCCTACTAGCCAACGCCTTTTCATGTCCCTTCTAGTTCTCCTCAGCCCTTTCTTAAGTTCCTTCCTCGCTACTCTATATTCATCACGAGCCCTGTCTGAACCTTGCTGCTTATACCTTATGTATGCTACCTTCTTCTCCCTAACTAGTCATTCCACCTCTCCCGTGAACAGACCTACCAATCATCCCAATAAAACATCCTATTCCAGCATTTAGTTAATGTGGATTCAGATTCTTGGCCTTAGCCAAGCTTTCCGACACTGTAGTTCACTGTACAAGAATAAATGTTAGTAGATACTGATGGCACTTCTTTAACCCCCACAAGGAATTAGGCTAGTATAGGGCATAAATTGTAGTTGGGATAGGCTGGGCTAAATGGCCTGTTTTTTATACAACATAATAAAACATAGTTTTTTCAGAAATATCAGCTTTGTGCCAAGATAACGAAGCCATCATGCCCCAAATGTGCATCCTTATTCAGGTTAGTAATTAATATTCTGTTACTTCAGCTAAAATAAAAAAAAACAGAAACTGCTATAAACACTCAGTGGATCAGGAAGCACCTATGGAAAGAGGAACAGAGTTAATGTTTTAGGTCAAAGACCCTTTTGTAAGGTCCTGAAATGTTAGCTGGTTTTCTCTTTGCACAGATGCTACCTGATCTATGGGGCATTTCCAGCATTTCTGTTCTTATTTCAGAGTTCCAACATTTGCAGTTTTTTGATTCAATCTTTCCTTAGCTGGACATTACTGTAACTACTCTGTGACAATTATTGATTTCAGGTGCTTCAATGGATTAAAAGCTTTTCTCCATAGATTACAGCTCTTCCATGGAAAATGTCTCCAGAAGTCACACTGAAGACACTATTAAACTGACATACTTACAATGCTATATAAGGGGCTATTTGGTCCATTGGGTCTTTGACTGCCCCCAGGAGACCAATGCTGTTCATCCTATTGCCCCTCTACTGATTTCCCCACACTCCTGCAACCCATCCCCCACATAGCCTTCAACTTCCCTGTGATTCCTTTTGACATTAATGTGAACCAAGAGATATCCTACAGTAGTCAGTTAACAAACCAGCATGTCTCTGGGATAGAGGAGGAAACCAGAGCACCAAGAGATCCACGTGGTCACAGGGAGAAGACTGGACTCCGCACAGCACCCAAGGTCAGCAGTGAACCCAGATCCCTGAAGCTGTGAGGCAGCAGCACTAAATGTGGCACCAACTCAATACCCCTCACCAGAGAGGGCATACTAATAATGACTTGCCACTAAACAGCATATGTTTAAAGGTGTTAAGGGGTCATTAGAATAAGAAGAAAACCCTTTACTACCACATCTTCACCTGCTTTCACAGATTTGACTGAAGTAGAGATGAAATAGTCTGGCTGAACCCATGGTGCTAATCTTCATAATTATGTTTTATGTTGCAAGATAATCTTAAAACATGGCAATTATATCACATTTCAAGACTGATGCTGCTGATTTGTATTGAGCCTAAAATTACAACGGTATGGCTTGTTAACTCAGAGAGTTAATTCTTTTTGCTCCCAAATTTTATTCTTCAGCCTTTGGAGGTATGTTAGGGAAAATGTTTGCAATGCAAATAAATAAAAGGATAACTCTGTTACATAAATGAAGCTGCCAATCAAAACCACTCCAGTTAAAACTTATTATTGTAAAGAACTGCCAGTGCACCTTCACAAATTCCAATGTGAACAGCAACACTAGAAATTTGTGCAACTGATCGTTGCGAACAAAAGGACCCAAAGTGCTTTGCAGAGGACATTATCCAATTTTGGAATAACTTACAAGATATCCATAATGTGAAAGCAGCAAACTACCTAATCGACATTGATCAGATACAAGGCTCAGCTTCTGATTAACTTTCAGCAAAGTTCATCTGTTTCGGCCACTAGGCAGCAAGAGATTGTGAAACAAGAGATCACAAACCCTTAATAACCACAAGGACTTTCCCTTGGTTTACATCTTTGTTAAGGCAAAGAGTGCAGTTTGAAGTGGGTATCCCTGGTGACGCTCAGTCCCACTCTTTTGCAAAAACTGGCAAATGAAAGATAAATAATTTATTGTGCATAAATCGCATCTCTCCATCCCTTTATCTAAGCTAAATGTTTTCAGTTGCAGCTAACATATTGTAGAATTATAAAGTGATGTCCACCCACATAATAAACAATCCATTAGAAATTGGATAATGTGGCGACTCACCGTCTAGTCGGTGCGAACCGGCTCAGCAGTCGGGTCCGCGCGGCGTCAGAGCGACGAGGCCCAAGATGGCGGCGGGCCTCGTCTTTTCCGAGCGACGGGGGAGAACCCGCGCGCGGGAAAGTCCTGATGACGTAGGACTTACGTCATTACCGGTTGTTTTTGGGCGGGAACATTCTCCCTTAAAGGGCTCCGCGCAAGGCGGGAAAATAAACCAGTTCTGTTTGGCAATCCTCCGAGTAGAGTCTTGTTTTATTCCGCGGTAGCAACCGCTACATTGGTGACCCCGACGGTCCAAACGGCTTTTGGACCCGCGAAATGGACGACAGCGCAGCAGCCAACACAGTGGCCCTCAAGCTGCCCACCTTTTGGACACTTCGGCCCAGCGTCTGGTTTGACCAGGCCGAAGCGCAATTCCACCTTCGGCAGATCACCTCCGACTCCACGAAGTACTACCATGTGGTTAGCTCTCTGGACCAGGAGACAGCCGCCCAGGTTGGAGACTTCATCCAGTCGCCTCCGGAGGAAGATAAGTACCCGGCTTTCAAAGACCTTTTGATTCGGACCTTCGGCCTCTCCCGTCGTGAGCGTGCTGCACGCCTGCTTCATCTGGACGGCCTGGGGGACAGATCCCCATCCGCCCTAATGAATGAGATGCTGGCATTGGCCGAGGGACACAAGCCATGCCTGATGTTCGAACAGGCCTTCCTCGAACAGCTCCCCGATGACATCCACTTGTTGTTAGCTGACACCGACTTCAGCAACCCCCGTGAGGTGGCTGCCCGGGCAGATGTCCTGTGGAGGGCCAAGCGCGAGAGCGGCTCGTCCGTCAGTCAAATCACCAGGCCGCGAGCCCAACGCCCGCCTCGCCCGGCCCCAGCAACCGAGCAACCACGCCCCAGGAACGCAGACGACGACACGGGTGACCAGCTGTGCTTCTACCATCAGAGGTGGGGTGCGGAGGCCCGTCGATGCCGCCCACCCTGCAAGTTTCAGGGAAACGCCAGGGCCAGCTGCCGCTGATGGCTACGGTGGCTGGCCGCCGACAGAGCCTCCTATTCGTTCAGGACAAGAAATCTGGATGGCATTTCCTCATTGATACTGGAGCGGAGGTCAGTATTTTGCCCCCGACAGGCTGCGACACTTGTGACAGGCCACCAGGTCCTCTACTCAATGCCGCCAATGGTACAACGATACGGTCTTTCGGCACCTGTACGCTTCAATTACACTTTGGCGGCAGCTGTTTTACCTGGACCTTTACTCTTGCCACTGTCGCCCGACCACTCCTAGGAGCCGATTTCCTTCGGGCCCACAACCTGTTAGTCGACTTGCGAAGGAAGCGGTTAGTCCACTCTAGCACTCTCCGGACCTATCCCCTGGGAAAAATCAGCCCACCAGCCCCGCTCCTGGACTCCATTTCCCTTTCTGGCGACGATTTCGCCAAGCTCCTAGCCGAATTTCCATCGATTTTGGCACCTTCGTTTACAAATTCTAGGCCCACACACGGGGTACGACACCACATCATTACCACAGGGCCACCCCTTCATGCCTGAGCACGACGATTACCTCCAGACAAGCTCCGCCTGGCAAAGGAAGAGTTCCGTCACATGGAGGAGCTGGGGATTGTTCGCAGGTCAGACAGCCCCTGGGCCTCCCCCCTGCACATGGTCCCCAAAGCCACCGGAGGGTGGAGGCCCTGCGGCGACTACCGCAGGCGAATGACGCCACCACCCCGGACCGCTATCCCATCCCTCACATCCAGGACTTCGCAGCGAACTTACACGGGGCCCGCATCTTTTCCAAAGTGGACCTCGTTAGGGGATACCACCAAATCCCGGTCCATCCGGATGATGTCCCCAAAACTGCGATTATCACCCCATTCGGCCTGTTCGAATTCCTTCGGATGCCGTTCGGCCTTAAGAGCGCCGCGCAGACCTTCCAGCGGCTGATGGACACGGTAGGCCGAGACCTGGACTTTGTGTTCATTTACTTGGATGACATACTGATCGCCAGCCGTAACCGCCAGGAACACCTTTCCCACCTCCGCCAGCTGTATTCCCGCCTCCGCAATTTCGGCCTCACGATCAACCTGTCCAAGTGCCAATTCGGACTTGACTCTATCGATTTCCTCGGCCACAAAATCACCAGCGACGGGGCAACACCCCTACCCGCCAAGGTGGATGCTATCCGCCATTTTGCCCGCCCCGACACAGTCAAAGGCCTACAGGAATTCCTTGGGATGGTCAACTTTTACCATTGTTTCATCCCTGCAGCAGCCCGTATCATGCGCCCTCTGTTCTCGCTGCTGGCTGGTAAGGGCAAGGACATCACCTGGACTGACGAGGCTGCGGCTGCTTTCGTTAAGGCCAAAGACACCCTGGCAGACACCACGATGCTGGTACACCCCAGGACTGACGTCCCGACTGCCCTCACGGTAGACGCGTCCAACACCGCGGTGGGTGGGGTACTGGAACAGCTACTCAAAGGCCGCTGGCAACCCTTGGCATTTTTCAGCAAGCACCTTAGACCGCCCGAACTCAAGTACAGTGCTTTTGATCGGGAACTTCTAGCGCTGTATCTGGCGGTCCGGCATTTCCGATACTTTCTAGAAGGCAGGCCTTTCACCGCTTTCACCGATCATAAGCCTCTGTCCTTTGCCTTCTCCAAAGTCTCCGATCCCTGGTCAGCTCAGTCAGCAGAGACATTTATCCTACATTTCCGAGTTCACAACTGACATCCAACATGTCTCCGGAAAGGATAATGTCGTTGCTGATGCACTTTCCAGACCAACCATCCACAACCTATCCTTGGGTGTCGACTACACGGCCCTAGCTGACGCACAGCAAGCCGACGACGAACTGCCCAGCTACAGAACCGCAGTCTCGGGTCTGGAGCTCCGAGATTTCTTGGTTGGTCCAGGTCAGCGGACCCTACTTTGCGACGTTGCGACTGGTCAGCCCCGCCCTATAGTCCCTGCAGCCTGGCGGAGACGCATTTTTGACTCGGTACATGGGTTGGCGCACCCGTCCATCAGATCTACTGTCCGACTGGTCGCCAGCAAGTTTGTCTGGCATGGCCTGCGCAAACAGGTCAGTGAGTGGGCCAGGACTTGTCCGCACTGCCAGACGTCAAAAATCCAGCGACACACCAAGGTCCCACCACAGCAGTTCGAGCCTAACCGTAGGAGGTTCGACCACATACACGTCGACCCCGTGGGCCCTCTGCCGGTTTCAAGAGGAGCCCGGTACCTCCTTACCACCGTGGACCGGTTCACGAGGTGGCCTGAGGCAACCCCCCTGACTGACATCACCACTGATTCCTGCGCCCGGGCGCTGCTCACAACTTGGGTCTCACGTTTTTGGCGTTCCGGCCCACATCACTTCAGACAGAGGCACCCAATTCACTTCCAGTCTCTGGGGCTGCATTAGCGAACCTGCTAGGGACGCAGCTGCACACCACCACGGCCTACCATCCTCAATCAAACGGGTTGGTGGAACGTTTTCACCGCCATCTGAAATCGGCCTTGATGGCCCGCCTGAAGGGTCCTAACTGGGTTGACGAGCTGCCTTGGGTCCTGCTCGGCATACGCACTGCCCCCAAAGAAGACCTCCACACTTCATCAGCTGAGCTTGTATACGGGGCGCCACTAGTTGTCCCCGGGGATTTCATACCTGCCCTTCGGGACCAAGGGGAACAACCCCCAGCAGTCCTACAAAGACTGCGCGAGAAGCTTGGCGACTTGGCCCCGATTCCCACCTCACAGCACGGTCAAGCCCCATCCTGCCAGCCCAAGGAACTACGGGACTGTAAGTTTGTTTTCGTTCGCAGGGGCACACCTCGGGCGCCATTGCAATGACCATATGAGGGACTGTTCCGAGTCATACGCAATAACGGATCCACTTTTATTTTGGATATTGGAGGCAGGGAACAGGTTTTCACGGCGGACCGCCTCCAAACCGGCCCATTTGGATCTGCAACAGCCTGTCGAGGTTGCCATGCTGCGACGCAGAGGCCGCCCCCCTATGCGGCAGCTGGCACAGCCCACGGACCTTGGGGACTGTATCGTCGGTTCTGGGGGGGGGGTTGTGTGGCGACTCACCGTCTAGTCGGGTGAACTGGCTCGGCAGTCGGGTCGCGCGGCGTCGGAGCGACGAGGCCCAAGATGGCGGCGGGTCTCGTCTTTCCGAGCGACGGGGAGAACCCGCGCGTGGGAAAGTCCTGATGATGTAGGACTTACGTCATTACCGGTTGTTTTTGGGCGGGAACATTCTCCCTTAAAGGGCCCGCGCAAGGCGGGAAAATAAACCAGTTCTGTTTGGCAATCCTCCGAGTAGAGTCTTGTTTTATTCCGCGGTAGCAACCGCTACAATAACATCATAACCCATTACAATCCCTAAATTATTTTATCGTTTGAATAAAGTAATCATGTAACTGAACTGTAATTGTGTATAAAATAGTAATGCAAGTATAAAACAATACAGTAACTGCGTCTCAAGCCATCTCCTGTCCTGTAATATGTTCCCTGTTTAGCTTCATTCAACCTATAATCGCATTTCATGAAGATCTTTATCGTGACATCTTTGTGTCTCTCTAATACTTCCTTCTTTACCCATTATTCCATATAGAAAATAAGCAGATGTTTCTCATAAAATTGATAACAGTATTTTTCTGAAAAGATTCTTTTATGGAATATAAATGAAAATCCTAAAAAAAATTACTTTTCCCTGCTTTTGCTTCAGGACACTGTTCCAAACACGGAAAGTTTGCTACTAATTTGGTTCTTGGAGAAGATTTTATTTTCACTTTTCTTGTTCTTCAGTGTCAAAAGTAAAAGGGCAATACAAAGTCACCTTGTTGGTGCCATGAAATATTGTCCGAATCACTGCCATTTCCTGTCCATTGGCCTAGCCACTGTCTGGAAGTTAACAACTTGAATATAGCTCTTTGATTGCACTTTCTATTTATATTTCAAATAGTTCATATAATTGCAACACCCTCTTATACTCACCAAATATCTTCTGAACTATCCAATGTAATATGGATAACACAAATCCTCATTTCATTTTTTGAAAATTGTTCTAGGCTTCACAGCTCAAAGAAATGGCCCTCCCAACATTAACTGAGTCAATCCCTTTCAAAATCTTATATTTGGAATGAGAATACCTCTCCTACAAAGCAGTGACAGTAAACTGCACTGCCTCCAAGACAGGTATATCCTTCCTTGAACATGGAACCTATCTACACCTTTATCTGGACTCTGCATCCTCCTTAATTCCCTCCTTGCTCTTCCCTCTCTCCTCCTTCCCACCATGTATTTGTGTTTTTTCATCCAGAGAGTTCAGGGACTGATGGGGATAAATTTCACTTTCAGAACTGGTTATTTCTGGCAATTGAAACTATCTCCACACTGACTTCATAGGAACTGAAAACTGGGCAGATGTTAAAGGCGGGGAGAGATTCACAACTACCAGGTCATCAAATGCAGTAAACAAGAACTAGTTCATATACTGGAAGTCACACTTGTGAACTTATATTCTGAGCCAATACTCACTTGGTGACATCGAAGGGCATTTTATTATTTTTTTTTGAAGAAATATTTCAACTATTGCTTTGTTTGCTCTGTTGCTGTCCATCTTAAATTGCATTCACAGTACATCTTAAATATGCAAGCACTATGGTAGACCGGCAAAATTATTTATCATGACAAATATCACACTTTTGAGCTGCTTTATGAAATCATAGTGTTAATCAGAGGTTTTAAATTCTCCACAGCAAATCCATTCCATTTGACCTATTTAAGTTTGACTCACCCCCAGCCACAAGGTGGCAGTAAAACACAAATAAAGATCATGAGCAATGACAATTCCCCCAGGTGGTTTTTGGAGACATACCATTCCATGTGGTGTTTAAAGTCTCAACAAACTGTCAGTCAACCACAGAACTCTAGTCTAATATTAAACTCTATTTCATGTCATGTACCTTATCACTTACAATCCCTGGGAGATGAGAGGAGACTTACAGTAGAAATTTTACAACAGATTGCTACCAATTTTCTGCCTGAGTTATGAGAGACATCAGGAGAATCTTGGCAGAGTCTCTAGGAGATGTCTATGCTGCTACTTAAATATAGTACTCTTGTATTTAAAGTTGACTGAACTACTGAGTGATAGCATTCCCATACTTTTATTTCACTGCTTTACAGGGGTACAATGCTCCTACTCTCAGAATTCACTGTGCACTAACGTAAAACATTTTGGTGCATTTTACACATCACCAAGTATCTGCATTCAAGTATGTAAGTTGTATTTTACTCTGTTGATCCTAAGCATAAAGCTCTATAACTAAAGGTCACTCTGTTTTACTTATGCTTAACTCTGCCATGTATTTATATTCTTCTGGATTTTCTTATCATTCACTGTGTGACTGAGGTAAAGTACCCCTGTATTTAAAATTCAATGTCTTACTTAATTATAATATTCCTGCACTTATAATGCTGTGCCATTGAGATATGGTACCCCTTCACACTCTGGTTTCCACCCACATTCCAAAGACGTACAGGTTAGGAAGTTGTGGGCATGCTATGTTGGCGCCGGAAGCGCGGCAACACTTGTGGGCTGCCCCCAGAACACTCTAGGCAAAAAGGATGTATTTCACTGTGTGTTTTGATGTACATGTGACTAATAAAGATATCTTATTTATTCCACTGAAGTATAGTACTCAGATATTCATGATATCAGGAATCCTTTATTAAGGAGGTAACAGCAGGATGTTCAGAAACATATAAGACAACCAAACAGTGTCAGTGGTTTTATGAAAGGGAAATTGTTTTGGAGAAATTTGCTTGAGTACTTTGAGGACATAGCTAGCATGATGGAAACAGCGGAACCAATAGATGGAATATATTTCAATTTCCATAAGGCATTTCTTCTCTTAGAAAGTCATGAGTCTTTGCATTTCTTGACCCCAGGAAGCTGAAGGTGGAGTCACTGAATATAGGCTCAAGGGTAATGAGGAGAGCACAGGAAGTGGGTGTTGAGGGCTAGATTAGAAGAGCAATGATCTTTTTGAATGATGGAGTAGGCTTCAGGGCATATTGGCCTGTTTCTACCACTGTTTCTTATAATTAAAATGTCACTGTGGTATGGTACTCCCACATTTAAAATTTACTGTGTTACTGACATCCAGTATACCTGGCTCGAAGGTACTGAGGAATAAGCAGGGAGGCACACAGAAGTGGTTGCCGGCAGTCAGGGTTAGGGAATGAAGAACCAGAGGGCATAGATTTAAGGTGGCGGGGGGGTGGGGGGGGCGGTTTAATAGGAACCTGAGAGGCAACTTTTGCACCCAAAGGCTGTATTTGAAATGAGCAGCTAGAGGAAGTGGTTGAGGCAGATACAATAACAACATTTAAAAGAAACTTGGACTGGTGCATGGATAGGAAGGGTTTAGAATGCTATGGGCCAAACATGGGCAAATGGGAGTAGCTTAGATGAGCATCTTGGTCAGCATGGACTGGTTGGGCCGAAGAGCCTGTTTCCATGCTGTATGACTGGTTGGGGGGAGGAGGTATTCCTGGAGGAATGATTGGGTAAGGCAGTTATGAAAGGAAAGCAGTGATTGAGAGTGAGTTAAGGGAACTGATTTGGGGAAAAGGGAGGGGGCTGGGCAGATACTGGCATCAATCTTTGGTAGCGCAATGGAGCTAGGAGAAGTTTGCCATGCTTCCTGACTCCACACTCAGCTAAACATTCTTTTTTAAAATGTATCCAGTTCCTGGCCTTGTCCAATGATTGTTTGGTGATCCACTGGTAAGGCTGCTTATAGACAACATTTTTCTTACCTTAGCCGCCCTAATGCTGGTTTTATGTACAGGGAAACCCTATTTGGTAAACGTGTTAGCTCATACCAATGCTCCCACCCAACCACCCTTTAATGTCAACAACATATTTCCCTCCAACACGTCTAATTTTAATCCTTTGCTAACATGCTGGGTGGCACATTTTTGGCATGGAATCTGTTTACATGCCCAGCTCGCCATACTGGATAATTCAACATCTGTGCAGGGCCTGTAAAACTGGACTGGTACCATGAAGTTTTATGTCTCTCTCTTTTATGGAGGGATACAACATTTGTGTTTATTATGCATGTTTTACTGAGGCATCATTTTCTTGTGGAGGTAGAATATCATGGTTTATTTTTTTTAATACTCCTGTGCAGATGAACATCTCTGTTTTAGCCATATACTGCCTCAGTATTTATAACCACAATTTGTTTCATTGAAGAATGATACACCTGTGTAGATAGAGTAGTTCTGCTTTACTGAAGAATTGCACTATTATGCACATGATGTTTCATTGTAATGATATCTTTCTACATATCTGAAGAACATTCAGAACTACTGAAGGTGTTGTAATGTTTACAAATGGTAGACGACTTTCATGTTGTTTCAATTATTTTAGCAACAATGAGGTTTCAATTTGAAATATGATGTTTGAAATGTTGAATAATTTTAAGAAAGAACAAATATTTCACTCAGCAAGCTGAACATTTGTGAATTACTCTTTGCACTGGTGACAAGGCCCATTCCTGCTAGTGAGGATTGACTCATGACATGACATGATCTCCCATATTTATATCATGATGAAAATAGTTTTCAGACAGGGTGGTGAACATGTCAACACAAAATTATAAATTACAGAAATAACTCAGACTTAAATGAGCAGTCCAAAGGACTAAAGACACGGAAAGATGAAAGAATTCAGTTCTGTGGCGAATATAGGGAGTAGGAATCATTGTCAATTACTTTTGCACTTTCAAGATTTATTCTTATGATAATGGTGGATAAAATGCTCTCATTCACTACCACCCTGCTCCTTGGTCCTATGTAAGTGTTTGAACAGTACAGAATATAAAGGTGACTGCTAAAACAGAAAGTAGGAAAGCAGGGTATATTCTGAATGGTGAAAGAATGAAAGGTGTTGGTGTTCAGAGAGACCTAGGTTCCTCAATACACGAAACATTGAAAGTTAATGTGCAGGTTCAGCAAGCAAGTAGGAAATCAAATGGTATATTGGCCTTTAATTGCAAGGGAATTTGAGTACAAGAGTGGAGAGTTCTTGCTCAAATTACAAGTCTTCTACTCTTGACTTCAAATGCTCAAGCACTGGTGAGACTGCATCTTGAATATTGTGTAGAGGTCTGACCTCCCTCCTTTATGAAAGGTATTTTGGCATTTGAAGGAGTGCAACAAGTTTACCAGATTGATTCCTGGGACGGCAGGTTTGTTGTATGAGGAGAGACTATGCATGCTAGGCCTGTACTCCCTTGCGTTTAGAAGAATGAGGGGTGAAAAACACGGCGATGCTGGAGGAACTCAGCAGGCCAGGCAGCATCCGTGGAGAAAATCAGGCGGTCAACGTTTCGGGTCAGGACCCTTCTTCATAACTGAAATCACGGCTGCTGCCTGGCCTGCTGAGTTCCTCCAGCATCATCGTGTTTTTCATCTGGATTCCAGCATCTGCAGTCCTTTGTTTCTCTAGAAGAATGAGGGGTGATCGATTTGAAATGTGCAAAAATTCTCACAGGGCTTGGTAGGATAGAGGCAGGGATAGTGATTCCCCTGTTGAGAATTGGCGTCACAGTCTCAAAATAAGGGGTCTGCTGTTCAGGACTAGGAAGAATCTTCTTGAACCAAATGAGTATGAATCTTTGAATTCTTTACCCAAGAGGGCTATGAAGCTCAGTCATATTCAGAGAGTTGTACAGTCATACAGCACGGAAACAGACCCTGTGGCCCAACTGGTCTATGCTCATCAAGATGTCCATCCAAGCTGGTCCCATTTGCCCATGTTAGACCCATAACCTTCTAAACCTTTCCTATCCATGTACCTACCCAACTGTCTTTTAAAAGTTGTTATTGTACCTGCCTCAACTACTTCCTCTGGCAGCTCATTCCATATACATACACACAGTGGAAAATAGTTGCCCCTCATGTTCCTATTAAATCTTTCCCCTCCTGTGCCCTCTAGTTAAATCTCTTAAACCAATGCCCTCTAGTTCTTGATTCCCCAACCCTGGGTAAAAGACTATCTACCCTATCTATGCCCCTCATGATTTTATACAATATTCAAAACAGAGATCAATATGTTTTTAGATATTAAGGAAATCAGGGCATATGGAGTCAGTGCAGAAAGGTGACACTGAGTAAAAGCTAAAAGGTCAGCCATGATCTTACTGAGCAGCAGAGCAGACACAAAGAGCCTACGGAAATTGGAATGAGCACATAAACTCAAGATAACCACAAGAGTGTAAAACTAAAACTAGAAGCTTCAAGTTAATATCACTTCCTAGAAGTTTCAAAATTATCCATAATGATTCAGTTATGGGAGAAATGAGCAAGAATAAACCTCCTTCATAACCTTAGGACATTTCAAAGTACGTAAAAGGCAATGATACTTTTAAAGCACTGTAACATTAAGAAGTCAATTTGTTCACATCAAGGCTTTGCATCAAAAGCTACCTAATAATCCATTAACCTCTTTTTGCTGAGGAATAAATACTAGATAAAACAGCAGAACTCAAATTTATTTATTCAAAAAATATAATGAGATTATAATTTGTGCACTCAAGAGGGTAGATGGGACCTTGTTTTAATGCCTGCACTGAGAAGTGGCTGCTCTCTCTGCATAGAACATGCCCAGTAATCTGTGCTGCTATCATCCAAACCAGTGGGAGCTGGATGGGCAAGGTGGGGAGGAGGTCTATTTAAGCAGGTTTCTGCAATTGCCATCAATCTCCATGAACTAAAGGGATTATTCTTGCTCTTGCATGGTGCTTTGTGATCTCTGTAGGGAAGCTACATATTAGGACTGCGTTACAGCATAGAAACGTACATACCAACATATCAGTTAGGAAGCGCATGTCGGTCACTTTGGTCCTCCAGCTCATTTCATAAAATAATAAGTTCATGGCTGATTGGAGTGTAATCTTAGCTCCACAGAATCTCCTTTCAGCCCTACCTACCTCTGCCTTAAAAGCACTCAAAGCCCTTTGTCAATGCATTAAAACTGTGAAACGACACATGCATACTGCACCACTCTCTTGAGGAGTACAGGGGAAACAGAGAACTTTTAGGGGGTGAAATTCAACCTTGGGAGTGGCACGAGTTGTGCTCACAGATCAGCTGACAAGGATAGAAAAGGAAACAGGGGGAGGTATGTGATAGATGGCTAATTTGTATTGCAAGCTTTGCACCCTCACTCAGTTTGAATTTCACTCCTATATTTTGCAGAGAAGTGCTAGTTTTAATATTTATGTAATTATCCAGTCATAAATTGATTCTATTATGTAAAGATTGAGAGAAATGATGCCAATTGGAAGTGGATCTCCACAATTATTTTAATGAGCCCCAATGCAGGGTCTCAACCTAAAACCTCCACCATCCCTTTGCCTCCACAGATGTTGCTTGACTGGCTGAGTTCTTCCAGCAGTTTTTTTTATTGCTCCAGATTCCAGCATCTGCAGTATCTTACTTCTCCACAATTATTTTCCCTACTCACCAGGACTTCCATGGCAGTTACGGTAGACAAGTGGGAGAATCCTCTAAGGAGATTCTCCCTGTGCATTCTCTGCAGTGACTGTGCAGATGTACCTGGAATTTGTATTGTACAGAAGCATCACCACTGCCACAAGATGGCATCCCTTCCATATTAAGTCCATGCAGGTTACAAGCTCATTAGGTAAGAGGTACAAGCCTCATTCTTTTCAAAGGGTGCCAGTGACACACTGCAGATGGTGCTATTGTGCTGTGTTATTATTTCTCATTGTCAAATCTGCTATCCCATGGCAAACTGAAGTAGAATGTCCAATAAATCTTGGTGTTCAACACAACTCTTGTCATTTTTATATCATCTAATTTATCATACTTAAAACCATAGAACCATAGAACAATACAGCACAATACAGGCCTTCAGCCCACCATGTTGTGCTGACCTTCAAACCACTCCTAAAACTATCTAACCCCTTCCTCCAACATATCCCTCTATCTTAAATTCCTCCATATGCTTATCTAACAATCTCTTGAACTTGACCAACGTATCAGCCTCCATCACCACCCCAGGCAGCACATTCCATGCACCAACCACTGTCTGGGTGAAAAACCTCCCTCTGACGTCTCCCTTGAACTTCCCACCCATTACCTTAAAGCCATGCCCTCTTGTATTGAGCATTGGTGCCCTGGGAAAGAGGCGCTGGCTGTCCACGCTACCTATTCCTCTTAATATTTTGTATACCTCTATCATGTCTCCCCTCATCCTCCTTCTCTCCAATGAGTAAAGCCCTAGCTCCTTTAGTCTCTCCTCATAATCCATACTCTCTAATCCAGGCAGCATACTGGTAAATCTCCTCTGCACCCTTTCCAACGCCTCCACATCCTTCCTATAATGAGGCAACCAGAACTGGACACAGTACTCTAAGTGTGGTCTAACTAGAGTTTTGTAAAGCTGCATCATTACTTTGCGGTTTTTAAACTCGATCCCACGACTTATGAAAGCAAACATCCCATAAGCTTTCTTAACTACCCTATCCACCTGTGTGGCAACTTTCAGTGATCTGTGGATATGAACCCCCAGATCCTGAGTTCTTCTTTGTAAATTACACTATACTGTAACATAGAAGGTAAAGATGAAAAATGGATCTCATGAGTTTTAATATCAATTCAACCTGCACATTTCCCAGCTATTTTCAGTTTACATGACGTTAAGATGCTTTTATCTATAGGCAAAATGGAGATAGGTTTGTGAAGTACAACACTTCTGTTTCATCACTTCATCGCTGAATTTCAATCTCACCAAGTTCCCGATGATTAAGGGAAAGTATTGGCAGAATCCACTCAATTTCCCTCAGGAGTGCCATCTGAGACCACTAGGGTATTGACTGGCTTGGTGCCAACGTCTTGAGAACAAGTCACCCGTTTGTCCCCTTGTGAAGGAATGCTGAAAGCTCCTGTTGGATCCTGGGAATGAATAAATATTTGAACCTTGCAGGGGAGGGAATGATTAAAAAAAGGCATCTCAATAAATTTGTGATATCAAGCAGTCCTACAGACTTCCCTTATATTACATATATCAAAATCACTCCTTTAGATTCTGACACATGAAGTATGTATAGTTTTACACAGCTTAGTGCATAAACAGTGGCTTTATTTCATTTGATGTAATATTGCCTCAATGATAAATAATTTATATAGGAATTTGCATTCAGGAGCTGGAACATGACAGGAAAGCACAAAATAAGATTATCACTATCTTCTAAGGATTCTTTTCACACTATATAATTAGATACAGTATTAAAGTATATAATTATACTTTAATTGCTTTTAGAATAAAATATTCCATTTCTTTGTACTGCATTTTCTGAATACATAAACCGAAAAGGTATTCAAATCATTTAATTCAAACAGTTAGCGGTGCTTATTTCTGATTATTGTTTTACAGTATTGGAAAGCAATAGCTCTCCTTTAGACCTGTCACAAGAAATAATTTCCTGATATCCCAATTTGATAAATTGAACTGTTCCAGCTCATTTTATCAAAATGATCATTGGTGAACATCATTGCCGATCATTGGTGAACATCAGGCCTCATACACCATAGGGGATAAGAAAGTACCTTGTCCATTTTGTACTGTATCGAGGTACAGTGAAAAACTTGTCTTACAAACCGATCTTACAGGTCAATTCATTACACAGTGCAGTTACATCAAGTTAGTACAGAGTGCATTGATGTAGTACAGGTAAAAAAAACAATAACAGTACAGAGTAAAGTGTCACAGCTACAGAGAAAGTGCAGTGCAATAAGGTGCAAGGTCACAACAAGGTAGATCGTGAGGTCATAGGTCATAGTCCATCTCATTGTAGCCCCTCCTCCTTATTTCAATAGAATCAACATGAAAAGAAGGCTAAAAATTAATGGAGAGGTGAATTGTGGAAATCTCGAAAGGTGGCTATTTCAGTGAAGATGAGAAACAATGGCACACTTTTGAACCTCCCTTCTCGTGGCACTCTAATGATGACCTAAGGTCATTCCATAATCAACATCATGAAAAGGTCACTGGAAAATATTTGACCTCTCAGTATCAAGGTGCTGTGGAATACTCAACTGTGTGTAGCTTGGACTGCATGCCAACTTAATGGCTATTTGTGGAAGAGAGAAAATTAGGGTCAGAGGTTGTTTCTTTCACAAATGCCGTAGCTGTGGCTGTTGAAAAAAAATCTTCTATTTGCGGGTGCGTTCATATCAAATTTGATAGGATCAAGAACTGTGATGGTAGTACAGACAAAATAACTGGGAACTCTTCACTTAAGTGTATCCTCAAAGTGGTGTCAGTGTTCAGACTTAACAATATGGAACTAAAAAAGCTAATGTGAATTAAATGTTTTAGCACCCTTCAAATTTTGGAACAAATACACATGTGAGTGTGAGAGAGTGAGAGTTGGAGATAACAGAGGTTTGTATGGCTATACAAAAAAATAAAAGAACGTCATTTAGATATACAAGTATTTCAGAAATCAAGAAGGTGTGAAATTTATATCAGCCAGTCTAAATGTGGTTACTGCCACATAAGGTAGGTTTACCCAGAACAACCAAATCAAAATGGAATGATAACACCTTGGGTCATAACGGATGATGGTTTCTCATTTCAATCTCCCACAAAACCAACATTTTCATAACAGAGGAGGATGAGACAAGCAGCTCAACTACTTCAGATGACTGGTGAACTTATACACCGAATACTAAGGGGTAAGTTCTATAAATTCTGGAAACATTGTCTCTTTAGTCTACCCAAGGACTAGCTATCTATTCCTGTTACCTTATTAGCTACCTCGATTCAATTAACCAAATTCATCTCAATAATTTACATCAGTCTCTGATACTGACCTTGATTATAAATTAGTTAATGCTAAATTACATTGAAACAAATAAATTGCCTTTTTAATCGTTTTTTCATTGTTAGTTAGACCAAACTACCGACTATTTCCGTACTCAATGGAATAGATTTTGCATTTTGCCATTACACTTCCATCTGCCCATACGTTTTTGTGCTTTTGTAAAGAAGTTGCTGACAACCAACAACTCACAAAGCACAGACCTCTCTACCGGAAACCCAGGCCTGAATCTATAGAGAAAGTCACTGTGAATCTCCTAAAGCAATCAGGATGAAGGGAGAACAATAAACAGTAGTCTACACCAGGAAGTAGGATGGAATATTCAATTCAATATTAAGTTAGATTTAAACAAAAGAGTGAACTAAAGAGGCAAGATTGGAGAGATAAAATTTGACAAAGTAAAATGTATTTTCTTTTTTGCTCTTTAAAAAAAACTAGCAACAATAATTAAATTGATCGAATGAAACTCCAGGCTGGTGAAGTCTGGAGTTTATCATCAGCTCTGATCCAGCATCAGGGAGGATACTCTAGGTTACTTCAAAATGGAATGGATAAGTTCCAATTATTAAATCATACCCATAAGATAAGCTCATCAATTTGAATGGTGGGTCTCTGGTTGATATCGTCAGCATAAAGCTTCTGGAGGCACTGGGTTCTTGGACAGCAACTTTGGATTTCTCCAATTAACTGTGCCTATGTTGTTGCTTGAAATAGACGTCTAATTTACACATAGGTGATGTGAGTGTGGCTCTCTGTTAGTTTCATAGAAAAATCCAGAAACATAAATAGCAATACCTGTAATCATACAGTCACCTAGACAGATAGCACAGTAACAGGCCCTTTGATATGGTAAGATACTTATTAGTCACATGTACATCGAAAAACACAATGAAATACGTCTTTTTGCGTTACTGAGAATGTGCCGGGGGCAGCCCGCAAGTGTCGCCATGCTTCAGGCGCTAACACAGCATGCCCACAGCTCCTAACCTGTACGTCTTTGGAATGTGGGAGGAAACTGGAGCACCCGGAGGAAACCCATGCAGACACGGGAAGAATGTACAAACTCCTTACAGACAGTGGCAGAATCGAACCTGGGTGACCGGCGCTGTAATGGTGTCACGCTAACTGCTACACTACTGTGCCGCCCCCACTACACTACCTTGTTGTACCTCTGCTGGCCTTCAAGTACCTAATTCCACTTCCTAGCACTTACAGCCTTTTATGCCATGGCATTTCAACTGTTCATCTAAATACTTCATAAATGTTGAAAGATTTCCTGCCTCCACCATCCCCTCAAGAAATGCATTCTAGATTTCAACCTGATTAAAATGAGCTTCCTCCTCTCTAAAACTCCTACCCCTTACCTTAAACCAGTGCCCTCTGTACACCTCTGCAAAGAACAAAGTTTTACAGCTCTCCACTCATTCTATGCCTCTCATAATTTTGTATAGCTCAATCAGTTCACTCACAGCTTTCTCTGCACCAAGGGAACTAATTCCAATCTATCCAATCTCCCTTCATAGCTGAAATGCTCCATGCCAGGCAACATCCTGGTGAATCCCCTCTGTCTCCGAGTGCAATCACACGATTTCTATGCTGTATTGACAGAACTGCACATAGTAGTCCAGCTCTGGCCTAAAGTTGTACCATAACCTTCTTGCTCTAACATTCTTAGGAAGGCAAATATCATGTATGCCTTCTTATCCTCCTGTGCTATTGCCTTTAGGGATTCTTGGATATGTGCATCAAAGCCCCTCTGTTCTGCAGTATTCCTAGAGATTTATCATTCATCGTATATTTCAGCCTATTAGTCCTCCCAAATGCATCTTTTCATATTTTTCTCTATCCATCTTGCCAACTCATCAATAGTTCTGTAGTTGAAGTCTACCCTCCCCACTATCAATACCACCACCAATCCTTGTATCATCTGCAAACTTACTAACCATACCTCCTACATTCATATCCACTGTTCAAGTGTTGTACTTTATGATTCTGAAGGCAATGTACAATTGCCTATGCTTGTTAATGTTGTCTGACTTATTATTTTATTAGTTCATTCACTCACATTAACTGTAGTATATCATAACTTGAAGCTTTACAAATGCAAATATCAAGACAATTTACCAAGCTAAATCTAGATATCAGTCACACCCAGTTGTAAACTGAGTGGCATTTTGAGCAATATGCCAACACATCCTTTGGCAAAATTCACTGGTCCAGGAAGATTTCTGCCTGTTCTTTGAGGATTCTACACATCATCCCGAAGCACAACACTAGCTGGAGAACTAAAATTATTTGAAGGCATTCAATATGTCATTGGAATATGCATCTTATGTGAGTTATCTTCCCTGGAAGGACAATATTAAACATCCCACCATTGGTTTAACATGCTAAAATGCTTCCACAACTTTAAAAGGCAAGTGTTGACACAAAGAAATTCTGTACCTCAGATAGAGACACAAGAGACTGCAGATCTGGAGCAAAAAACTGACTCCTGGAGGAACTTTTTCTTGTCTACCTCCACCTATCACCCTCATGCCTCTGTCTCCCAACTCCACCCCTCCCCTCTCCCCACCTGACTCCTTTGGCCAGCCATCCCTCACTTCTGCTCGATCCACCTATCACCTACTGGCCGGTGTCACCCCCTGCCCTCTGCTCTTTGTACCAGCTACCTTCCCTCTCCACACACAGTCCCGATGCAGGGGTTCGACTCGAAACATCAACAATTCCTTTCCCTCCACGGATGCTGCTCGGCCCACTGTGTTCCTCCAGCAGTTTGTTTTTCACTCTGTAACTCAAATAATTGCCATGGGACATTCATCTTCCAATTACAGGACAATACTTTGGATGTTAAAACCAATTTTGTTGCATTTTTCCCATCTACCATGAACAGAATTACCTGAATATTTAAGAATGAAAGACAAATTCAGTACTTAAAACATTAACAGTTTTCAGAAAGCAAACTTAAATTCCACTCACTCACAAAAGTAATGGGCTGAATGGAGCTGACCCACAGTTAATGATTCCACTGGGAACAACCAACTAGAAGCTGTTTTGCTCCCAGCACACCTTGGACTTCCAAGCAAGCTCAACCAAAGCCGTAAGTCCACAAAAGAAAGGCAAGTACAAATAAATTACTAATTTCTTAATACTCTATGGTGTTTTTAATTAAAAAAAACTATTTTATATTTTTCTTAATTATATAAATCTATTGAAATATTTTTTGATATTTTTTAATAAATCAGAGGCCTGTTCGCCTACGCAGATTCTGCTTCTCTCCATGGTATCCTCACAGGTGTTCTTTACCTGTTTATATATATAGAAAACAGAATTCTCAGTGAAAACAGCTGCAGCCAATACCAGCACATTCATGGTACAAAGGGAGAAGTTAAACCAGACCAGGACATACACAGTGAATGGCAGGGCCTGGGGAGTGTTGAACAGAGAGACATTGAGGTACAAGTACATAGTTCCCTGAAAGTGACAACACAGGTAGACAGGATGGTGAAGAAGGTGCATGCCATGCTTGCCATCATCGGCTGTGGCACTGAGTAAAAGAGTTGGGATGTTATAGTTGCAAAAAAAATGTTGGTTAGACCACTCTTGGAATATAGTGTGCAGTTCTGGTTGCAATAATATAGGAAGGATGTGAGTAAGTTAGAAAAGATTTACAAGGATGTTGCCTGGATGGAGGGCTTCAGTCACAAGGAGACCCTGGATAGGCTGGGACTGTTTGCCGCTAAGTGAAGGAGGCTGAGGGGTGATCTCTAAAATTATGAAGGGCATAATTAGGGTAGACAGTCATAGTTTTGCCAGAGTAGGAGAGTCCAGAACTAGAGGACATAGGTTTAAGGTGAGAGGGAAAAGATTTAAAGGGGATCTGAGCGGCAAGTTTTTCCACACAGAAGGTGGTGGGTAAATGGAATGAGCTGCCAGAGGTGGTGGTAGAGGCAGGTGCAATTGCAACATTTAAAAAAACATTTGGATAGGTACACGGATAGGAAAGGTTTAGAGGGATATGTGCCAAATAAAGGAAAATGGCATTAGCTTAGATAGGCATTTAGATAGGCATGGACGAGTTGGGCCGAAGGACCTGTTTCCGTGCTGTATAACTATAAATCTATGAATCTATGCTGCAAAACTTCAATTAACAAATTAACAACATGTCTTCACAGAGTAGCATTCAGTCTTGGTCTATCAATTTAACACTTGATTTTCTGAGCAATTTATGCAGAAACTTGCATTTGGAAATTAAATTCACTGTATTTTGCTAACTTCCTCGAAGGAATGTTCCAATATTTTGTGCTTTTTTTTCTGGCTGAGGTTTGATTGGGTTCTGCCTTAATTGAATTGACTTCCACCACTTTTAGTGCAGATTATCTCTTTCATGTTGGTAAAATGACAAGCATAGACAGTGTTTTCCCAAACAGAAATACACAAATAAACCATGAACCTGTAAAATTCTATGACCATAATCTTTTTCAAATTGGTCACTAGATTAGAAGAACCATGCCTTACAAATCCCAAGGCTTAGGCACTTCTTATCCCAAGCAATCATGAAAACATCATGATGTACCAGAAATGTTCGCCACTAAGCAAGGAGTTGCTTATCCTAGATATGGTACAAATGTCTGCAACATTATGTGGTTAATTTCTATTTTGGTAGAACTAAACCTAGCTTTTAACATCATTAACACAGTTATAATCTGCAAAAAAAAAACCTTAATTCTGTAATCTCTTGAACATTGTGGGTAGAGCCACAAAGTTTTACTAAATGTTACTTGGGAGTTTTGATAAAAAACAAGAATGTTGCTTCTTCAAATAGTGCCAGGGGACAGTTTTTTGTCAACCTAATCTAGTAGGGGGATCCAAAGGCATAGCATCCAGAAGCACAAAAGGAACCAGCTTTTATGTGTAAATCTTATTGGAATTAAAAAAAAAATTCCAAAGCATTTATATTTGAGGCACAGTCATTGCTCTTACAAAAGCAAATAGCGCAAATGATCAAATAATCAGTTCACAGTGGACACGACTGTCTGAAGAACACTGCTTCATCAAATAATGCCTGGTGACAGTTTTTGTCCACCAGATCTGGCAGATGGGTCACTGGTTTAACCTCAGATTCTGACAATGTAACACTTCTGAGAATATGAAATATTTATCTAGGGTATATGCTCAAGGACACTGTAGGAACAGAACTCTCAATCTTCAAACTCAGGCAAAAGTGCTATCAACTAAGTCGACACTTGACTTGAACAAGCTTGAACCCATTACCTGCTTCAGTAACTAATTTTGTGTAACTACACAAAATGACACATCTGTGCAAAAATCTCTAAGGAAGTACATGTGCCTGAATGAGGAAAGTAGCCAAGAAATATTCAAAATTCACAGTAATTCAATCAAAAAGCTTTCACGACCATTTATTTCTGGCAAGATCTGAAGCTTAACATTGTAACAATATTCAACTCTGAAATGTACATTTATAGAGCACAATTTTATTTGAACCTTGCAAGGGAAAAAGTTCTTCTTAAGTGAAACAAAAAATTCCAAGCAACTAAGCGATAAATTCTCCAATCATTGCCAACAAACACCCCATTTACATGCTCATTTGCTGTAAAGGTATTAATAACAGTAAGCTGCAACAGTATTGCTTTGAAAGGAATAGGGCTATTATAAATTTGCAAATTTACTGTTGCTACTCCGAATGTTATCACCAGTAAAATAAAACCGTTCACATACAACTTGAATCTGAAACAGAGGAACTTGGGTGTGATAACTTTTAACATACTTTATAAATAAAATAATCAATTTGCACAGATAGGATAGAGATTGACCCTGGTGCCAGGTCTGCAACACCTGTGATTCTTCTGCAGCCAAACCACTGGGCACCATCACCATCACGTTTGGAAACATTTCTGTAGAGCCAGGAAGAATGGGCAAAGTCCTCATTCCAAAGTACTTGTAAACAGGTGTGCTGTCAGGAGGACTTGCCATTGGCAGCTCCCCACAGGAAAGGTCACATAGAGCCAGGACACAGTTTATTTTTGTTTATACTGTTTCTGAATGGTGTCTTTTTAATTGCATTTTTATTCCTTCCAAAGGCTCAGAACTGCCAAATATCTTGAAAATATTTTCACTCTGTGTCTAAGATACACAGGCACAGTACAATTCTGAAGTTGAGTGGCTCTCGGAAAATGCTAAGTTTTATTCTTCCAGTCATGTGTTAGCCAGAGATAAATCATTAGACAATGCATACTCTATGGTAAGGTCTCTAAGCTGCAAGCAGAATCAACCCCCAACATCATAATAGGAGGAGTAGGCCACTCAGCCCCTCAAGCCTGCTCTGTCATTCCCTATGATCACGCTTGATCTGCCCAGGCCCCATCTCTTTTTTGCCAGTTCCTCATAGCCCTCAATTCCCTGATCTTTCAAAAAAAATACCTATTCCCACTTCAATGACCCCGCTAATCCAGCCTCCACCACCCCCCGGGATAGAGAATTCCAGGGATTCACCACCCTCAGCAAGAAGAAATTCAAGCATTTACAATGAAGGATCATGGGCCCAATATTGTGTCTTATTGCTTCAATTAAAATTATGACATGTTTGGGGAAGCATTTCACCATCCAACCTCCCATTATTCCATGACTAAAAATTAAAAGGAGAATCAGGGTAAATTATTTTCTTCCATCATTGTGTTGTCCCGAACGCACTTTGGAACAGTAATAAATGTTTTAGCTAGTTCCGAGTTTGTTTCCATGTGAAGTAGCTGTAGTCAACCACATGCACTGTATGGGTACAAAGTGTTCTCCCTGTTGAAAGCCTCAAACAGTGTTACAGCCAATAAAGCATTTCGGAAGTATAGCCGCTGCTGTGTTGTTGGGAACAGGATAAGGAACTGCATTCCAAGACTTATACCTTCACATAGCTATTCATACATCATTCAGATGAGAATCATCTAAACATTTGAAACCATAAAACTGGAAGTGACTGGCTGGATATAACAGCGCTCTTTCAGTAAACCTAATGTTTTTATGACATGACATAGTTGTTTTTTTGGGAGGCAGTAAAAGGTTTGATAAAGGTCTGATGCTGTCAAGTAGCCTGTAGTATTTGCACAGGATTGGTTATCAGGAAAACTGATGAAAATATTGATTGAAAGTCAGTGAAACTTTTTGTCTGTCTGCTATTTTATGTCTAAAGCACCCCAAGCCTTTTCTATAAACATCACTTCATTATCTACTAATCCTGTTCCACTTAATGGCTGATTTCTACTTTTTCTGTAAGAATTAAGGAAAGAACTGTTGGAGAGCAGGCATCTCCTGTAAGGGCATACTGGAGAAAATATCTGCAATGCAACAGAGACACTGGTCCTACTGCCTCCCAGGGAATTAACCTTACAACATTACCCATAATACATATATCTAAGGGATAAGGAGGTCTTTTGGAAATTACATACATTTCATGAAATGATCTCTGAACAGTGGTAGCAGGGGCAAAATTTGCCCATCAGCTTGTTTTTACTGCAATATTAAAACTGAGGATCAGAGAGCTTGGAACATCAACTCCTAATGCCGTGTGACAGCTGTCATTGAGAGATGTGGGCATAAAAAAGTCATCCCTTTACCCTTAGCCAATTAGTTAGCAGTCACACATCCACCTTCCATTTGCTTCCACTCTTCTGCAGTGCCCTTCCACCCTGTCTCCTTCCTCCATCAGTATCCCCTTCCTCTCTCAATACTTCCTTCAGCACTCTCCTTCCTTGTTCTCCATCATTTGGACCCAAGCACCCGCTTCCTTCCCTATCTACTCCCAATTTCCCCTTCCACTGGTTGCTTGCACTTACAAGAGGGGAGACCACTCTCCCCATCATTGCCATCTAAGCTATTTCAGACCACAACCTGCTCATCCCAGGGCCACCCCAGCCAGGACCCAGAGGACCCCCACCTCAAAAGGCACTTAGCTCCAGTGCCACTCCCGGAACCAGTGACCTCCTGCTTCTGGGCCAATGCAGCTGAGCCCTGCAGGCTTCATCACTGTCAGGGACTGTGATGACTGCGCTTTAAAAGTGAGAGAATGGAGGACGTGCAAGTGTGGACAGAATGTAAGCACGCATGCATGCCCATTATGTGCATGTGCTAATGATCTCCATTTGTCTTGGATCAATGTGAGATCTTGACCCATTGGGCCAATTGACTCTGTCAAATCTGTGTGGGAGCTGGTGTGTAATGGCCACTTCATGTTATAAGAAATTATATACAGGCATTTTCCACATACAATCCAAACAGCCAAGCTGAAGCTTGTATGACCATCATAACACAGGAACTCATGTTTTGATAATGAGCTGGCCATCCCTGCTTGCTATATGCCAGTCAGGGCTCTGACATCTAAGACCAGGATGGTGGGTACACCTCCTGGATGGGGAAACTGGATGAGGAACAACAGCTTCATTGGAATGGATTTGGTGTCATGAATAAACTTGACTGGCATCTAGTGTTTCTTCCTATGGGATGTAGGAGTTGCACAACCTTGCAGCTTACTCTAATGTTGAATTTGCACACTATGCTCATCACCACAAATGCTCCAGCACTGGAAGCATTGGATGAGGCCAAAAAGGAATTCTGCTCTGAGCTTGACCAATCCCTGCCTCCTGTCCAGACAGAAGACAACTGATCATCCTTATCAGAGTCCAAAAGGACATGAACCTCTGAAAAGGTATAACAATAAAAACAAAAAAGTGCTGGAAATACACAGCAGGTCAGGCAGCTTCTGTGAAAAGTGAAACAGTGTTAACGTTTTATGTCAATGGCCCTTCATCAAAACTTAAAAGGTGAGAACTAAAAGTGTATTTAAAGTTACTGAGAAGGCCTGACTGGCAGGGAAGGAGTAAGGAAATCCTCCCAATCCATTGGCAGGAAAAGTAAAACAATGTCAGTGTCCTTTTCCAAGCCAATATCCCAACATTAAGGTTCTGATCATGCTTAACCAGCTCCAGTTGGCAGGGCTCTTCATCCGTTTGCCTGACACTAGACTCCCAAAGTAAGCACCATATGGCAAGAGGGTTCCAGGAGGACAGAGAAAACACTTCAAAGATGTTCACAAGGTCTTCTTAAAAGACTGTAAACATCCTCACCAATTCATGGAAATCCTTGGCTCATGATTGCTCAACCATAGAATTGAAGATGGTTTGAAACACAGAAAGAAGCCATTGTCTGTTCCATTTGAGAAACAGTGATAATAAGAAGTTAATAATAAATAGTAGCAGAAGGAAACCACTTGGCCACTCATGCCTGCTCTGCCATTCCAGCACTTGGTCTGTAGCCCTGCAGGTCACGGCCCGTCATCTATATATTCAAGTGCTGCTAAATGAATTTATGGTCTCCGTATCTATCACCCTCAGGCAGTGAGTTCCAGACCCCAACTGCCCTTGGGGTTTTTAACTTTAATTTTTACCTCATCTACCCTCTATTTATTCCACAAATTAGTTTTAATTTTTTGACTCCTCTGCTAGGAGGTTCCTCCCATTTACTCCATCCTTCAATTTTATACACTTAAATTAAATTTCCCCTCAACCTTCTTTGTTGCAGATAAAACAATCCTAATCCAATTTTCAAGTCCTGGCAACATCTTTTTAAATCTTCTCTTCACCTCCACAGAGTAATTACACTCTTCCTGTTAAGTGATGAACAGAACTACACACGGTATGCAAGGCATGACCCAACTATTGCTGCATACAGTTCTGGCAGAACCTCGCTTCTCACATTCTGCATCTTTGCTAATAAAAGAAAAGATCATTATGCTTTTTTTTTTAACCTGAAAGTTTCCTGTCCTACTATACTCAAGGATCTGCGGATATTAAATCCAAGGTCCCACTGTTTCACCACACCATTCAACATCATTCATTTAATATATATTCCTTTGCTTTAATGCATTTAGGGAGAAGCAGCATCTCACAATTCTATGAATTAAATTCCATTTACGCCTTTGCTTCCCAAAAGACCAGACCATCTAGATCTTCCTCACTGTCACAGCCGTGAAGGCACTGAGGACCTAGTGCCTTTTTTATGGAAAGACACAGGAACCAAATACAAACAGCGTAAAAGGTGTACACATTCCAGCGACTGACCTACCCAACAATCAAGGACAACCCATCACACCTGTGGAAGTCTGCAAACCCTACTCTTTGTTCTCCTCCACGTCCAACTGTTCTTGACCCTGAGGGACTGCATAAGGAAACAAAAACTGCTCTGAGCATATCACCACACAAATACCTCAGGCCTAAATGACCCAGAAGTGACCTTAAGCACAAATCATTAGTTAGATTAGGGGAATAAGGGAACTTGTGTCTCAGAAGTTCCTCTTCCATCCATGCCCTCTTTTAATGTTGATAACATTACTTGGGGTGAAGAAAGGATCCCTCTTATCTTTTCACACAGGCAAACAGTTATTGTTGAGGTTGATGCCACCACTAGGTTTTGAGGTGGCCGATGAGGGCTCTGTAGGACCTGTTGACCCTGATGAGGCAGGTGATGCCTGACAGCTGTGTGGTTTAAGAGATGGTATGCTCCTTCCATCACTTATATCGAGCTTTTACATATATCCTGATGTCTGGACTTGATATTCTCAATCCCATTCCAAACACAGCTTCTCCATTTTGCATGGGATTCTCCAGAGCTTTGAAAACATTCCTGAACCCTTTCCTCTGTCCATCTCACAATCACGTGCTGTGACTAGTTTAGAATAAACGGTCTCTTTGACAAATTCTGGTGTCAGGCAAATGAATAAGTTTGCCTGTCCTTCAGAGATGGCTCAGTGTAATTATACCTTTAATACTGGGACACCTGCCTGGAAGAGGATGGTAATGTTAATTTGGAAGATTTTGCTTTAGTGGTACCTCTCCAATGCTTTGAGGTGCCTGTGCACATAGTCATGACTTAGAAGTATACAGAAGGGCACTGAGTGGGGTCGTGCTGGAACAATTAGTGTGTGAACCTTTCAAACAATACCCTAAATTATATAATTTTACAATACATAATGTGGGTTTCATATTTGCTCTATAACACCAGTGACTCCACTCAAACAGTATTAAAACACTAAAATAATTAAAGGGAAAATGGGTGAAATTTTTATTTTTTACCCAGAGAGTGATGGGGTCTTAAACTCTTTGTCTTAAAGGAAGGTGGAGGTAGAAACCATCATCACACTGAAAAGGTTCTTGGATGTGAACTCTATATTGACTGTGAAACACTCTGGGAAACATTAGTGGTAAAAGTGCCCATGAAATAAACTTCCTTTTGAAAGAATAATGTGTACTACTTTAGTTATTGGAAGTATGAGCAATTATATAAACAGCTATTTGTAAGTGTGGAATGTATTCTTTAACATTCCATGCAATGAGGTTAGAAGTGCAATCTAATGGGAACAAGATGTGAACTATTTTTCTAAAAGCTTTGGAAAGTACCTGATTGAAGATATGGGTTGCTCCCTGCTGAGCTCACTGGTCTGCCCACCATCAAGAACAACTTTCATCACAAGCCAAATGGCATTATATATAAATCAATGGTACAAACCAAAAGGCAAAATTTGTTGCGGGAAATGTGGCAACATTTAAAAACAACGAATGTACCAAAGGACATAAATAACAAGTGAAAGAAAAAAAATGGACAACAACATATTATGGTACAAATGGAAGAGAGAACACTAAATGTCAAAATTTGGGTACTGAAACAAAAATCAGTACTGGTGTCATTATGAAATTAATGTATCATGAAACAGAACAATTTTCACTGTTAAACAAAGTTTCATCATTGTAATAATGATAAAATACTTCCAGAAATCATTAAAATCTCTTGAATACTGATAGGGTTAAAACATATTGGTGTGGTATTTCCTGCATTAGCTTGACAGTAAAACTCTTTATCATCATATGGCAAATCATGTGGAACAATTTCAGTATAAATTGGCCATGTAATTAAAAAAGTCCGGCGTCTATTTTAAATGCAACAATGTCACAACATTGAATGTTTATTTATTTGTTAAAAAAAATAGGGAGGACATTTTTGTTCCTGACTTCAGTATTGCTTTTCATGAGAAATCACAGGACATTCAACTTCATAATGGCACAACTATACAAAGCAAATTAGAGATTACTTCCCTCTTTAAGGCTACATGGTGTAATTGAAGTTGATTCCTGGAATTTATTCAGAGATTATAAAGAATTTGCATGGGTAGAGGGAAAGGACCAAATATTCCTCACGGAACTCATTCCATGGATTGAATCACATTTCATGCTACATATCAGTATACCTACCAAATATTGAAAGGCTTGGATAGAGTGGATGTGGAGAGGATGTTTCCAGTAGTGGGAGGGTCTAGGACCAGAGGGCACAGCCTCAGAATAGAAGGATGTCTCTTTAGAACAGAGGTAAGGAGGAATTTCTTTAGCCAGAGGATGGTGAATCTGTGGGATTCATTGCCACAGACAGCTGTGGAGGCCAAGTCATTGGGTTCATTTAAAGCGGAGGTTGATAGGTTCTTGATTAGTAAGGATGTCAAAGATTACGGGGAGAAGGCAGGAGAATGGGGTTGAGAGGGAAAAATAAATCAGCCATGATCGAATGGTGGAGTAGACTAGAAGGGCCAAATGGCCTTATTCTGCTCCTATGCCTTATAGTCAATGTACTATCCACCTCATTTGGTGACTGACAGTAATTATGGCAATAAGAGGTAATCAGAAGACAAGGTTAGGACAACAAAATACTGAATAATGAACCCTGGTTATGAAACCAATGTAGGAAAGATGTCCTTGTATGAACTGGCTAGAATAATTGATTTCACATTCAAATATACATGATTGGCTCAGTATCAATATCTAGGATGCTACACAGTCAGTGAAGTGGAAAGTGAAGGTAACACTGTAGCAGCTAATGGAATAGTTGCAATGAGACAAAGAGGATGAAATGGGTCAGTCTGGAACTAGATTATTGAAGTAGTTTGGAGATACAAGAGAGACTGGAGATGCTGGAAATCTGGAGCAACGCACACAAAATGCTGGAGGAACTCAGCAGGTCAGGCAGCATCTATGGAGAGAAATGAAGAGTCGACATTTCGGGCCAAGACCCTTCATCAGGTCCTGATGGGTCTTGGCCCGAAACATCGACTCTTCATTTCCCTCCATAGATGCTGCTGAGTCCTCCAGCATTTTGTATGCATTGCTATTGAAGTAGTTTGTCTCATTAGAGGAGAACGAAAGGAATAGGTAGGAGCAGGGTCTTGGAAATAGGATGTCATTCTTTATCAAACCCTGGAACAGCACAATAAACTGAGATTACACAGAAACTCTAGGACCAATACTTGCAAGGAGAGACCCTGAGTCTGGGACTTTGATACTAAGGAAAGCGACAAGTCTAAACAAAGCTGATCATGTTGTGTCTTGGCAGGTAATATACTATGCAAGTGCGTAGTGTGTATATATTGTCTTTGCAATTAAGAATTTTACCTATTATTTACATGCTTTGGGACACTTGGATGCATACATACCCTGGGCTACATTCAAAATAACTGCCTCATAGGGAAAGCATTTGAAGAAAATTATTTGTGTTTTCATTTATTGATATCAATGTTAAGAAATCAGTTCAATTCAGTAATCATTCTGATCTGATATGGTACACCTTACAATAAAAATGAAATGGGTTCATAGCAGAATTCTATATTTTTTTAAAATAAGGGACGTACTTTCAGGTAGAAATTTATTTTTATTGAACTTCAACATTTAGCTCAGTTATGTCTTGACTGATCCTCTTATCAACCTGTGAGGTGCTACAAATTTTCAACCTTTCTAAACCTCATGACCCATTTTCTGTTTACCTTGGCTCATCCCTGACCATTTTCATCTAAGCTCTCTTCTTCCTATTCCTCCTCACCTGTGTCCCCAAATATAAGTACAAGTATGTCACTTAGAGTAAACAAATCAAAGAAAAAGAACACCATCCTTTTTCTCACCATCAAACCAATTTCAGATACTGTTTAACCATAGAACCATAGAACCATACGGCACAATACAGGACCTTCGGCCCACCATATTGTGCCACCCTTCAAACCACACCTAAGACTATCTATCCTCCAAATGCTTATCTAACAATCTCTTGAACTTGACCAACGTATCAGCCACCACCACCACCCCCCCAGGCAGCGCATTCCATGCATCAACCACTCTCTGGGTGAAAAACCTCCCTCTGACATCACCCTTGAACTTCCCACTCAATACCTTAAAGCTACGTCCTCTTGTTTTGAGCACTGGCGCCCTGGGAAAGAGGCGCTGGCTGTCTGCTCTATCTATTCCTCTCAATATCTTGTATACCTCTATCATGTCTCCCCTCATCCTCCTTCTCTCCAATGAGAACAGCCCTAGCTCCTTTAGTCTCTCCTCATAATCCATACTCTCTAATCCAGGCAGCATCCTGGTAAATCTCCTCTGCACCCTTTCCAACGCTTCCACATCCTTCCTATAATGAGGCGACCAGAACTGGACACAGTACTCCAAGTGTGGCCTAACCAGAGTTTTGTAAAGCTGCATCATCACTTTGCGGCTCTTAAACTTGATCCCACGACTTATGAAAGCTAACATCCCATAAGCTTTCTTAACTACCCTATCCACCTGCGAGGCAACTTTCAATGATCTGTGGATATGAATCCCCAGATCCCTCTACTCCTCTACACTGCCCAGAATCCTGCCATTTACCTTGTACTCCACCTTGGAGTTTGTCCTTCCAAAGTGTACTACCTCACACTTCTCTATATTGAATTCCATCTGCCACTTGTCAGCCCAGCTCTGCATCCTATCAATATCCCTCTGTAAGCTTCGACAGCCCTCCACACTATCCACAACACCACCGATCTTTGTGTCATCTGAAAACTTGCTAACCCAGCCTTCCACCCCCTCATCTAAGTCGTTAATAAATATCACAAAAAATAGAGGTCCCAGAACCGATCCCTGTGGGACACCACTAGTCACAGCTCTCCAATCCAAATGCACTCCCTCCATCACAACCCTCTGCTTTCTACAGGCAAGCCAATTTTGAATCCATACGGCCAAGCTTCCCCGGATCCCTTGGCTTCTGACCTTCTGAAGAAGGCTACCATGCGGAACCTTGTCAAACGCCTTACTAAAATCCATGTAGACCACATCCACTGCACTACCCTCATCAATCTTCCTGGTTACCTCCTCAAAGAACCCTATCAGGCTTGTGAGGCAAGATCTTCCCTTCACAAAGCCATGCTGGCTGTCCCTAATCAGTCCATGTTTCTCCAAATGTTCATAAATCCTCTCTCTTAGAATCCTTTCTAACAGCTTACCCACCACAGACGTAAGGCTCACCGGTCTGTAATCCCCTGGACTATCCCTACTACCTTTTTTGCATACTTTCCATAAAGTGTCTGTTCTTGGCATGAGGCAACCAAAGTTACGTTAATTGTTAACTATATTTGCTCAGTTCTGTGGGTGTCTATGCCAGGGTCCCAATAATTGCAGTACATGGACTGTAATTAACTTTGAGCCAAAGAGTCTTCCACACATGGATGCCAAAGATGATGATGCCATTGGTGGTCAGCAGTGTGGTTGAAGAAGCCCATCCCAAACCACAGAGATCTGTAACCCAAGGTCTTTTGCTTCTGGTGCAGGACGTACTGGGCGTTTAATTCTGCCCAAAGAAAATAAATCCATATACATGAAATAATGTATTACTTTGTGCAAATGAGCTAAATCCCAGAGGTGAGGCGTGATAATTTCTTCCAACATGAAGGCTGCATTTGACCAAATGTGGGATCAAGGAGTTTTGGTAAATCTGAAATCAACAGGCATCATGGAAAGCAGTCCAATTGTTCAAGTCATACCTGACACAAGGGAAGATGGTTGTGCTTGTTTGAATTCAATCCCACCCTCCCCCCCCCACCCCCAGGACTTCACTGCACGAGTTCTTCAGGACAGTATCCTGGGCTCGACTGCTTCATCAATGACCATGCTTCCATTAAAAGGTCAGAGCGGGATTGTTCCCTGGTGATTACAGAATATCCAATTCCATTTGCAACTCTGTAGCAAATGAAGCAATCCATGCCTGCAGGCAGAAAGACCATTCAAGCATGAAATGATAAGTGGCAGGTAGTGATGATCTCCAACAAGAGAGTCTAATCACCTATCCTTGACATACAATGAGATTATGTTTGCCTATTTTCCGCAGCATAAACATTCTGGGGTCACCTTCAGAAACATGGTCGACAAAATAAATACTGTGGCTGAAAGAGCCGGTCAGAGACTGGTAATCCTGTGGTGAGTGCCCCACTTTCTGACAGCCACTTTTACTGAGTAAAGGTCAGGAATGTGATGACATGCCCTACACCTGCCCAGATGAGAGAGCAGCTTCATCAACATTCCAGAAGCTGGGTATCATCCAGGAAAAAACACCCTGCTTAACTGTTGTGTATCAACCACTGTTAACACTCATGCCCTATTGCTTAGATGTGGCCTCTCTTTTTTTAAGATGGCGGCGTGACCGATGTTTGTGGCAGCCTCTCCTAGTGATTATGCAGTGCTTTTGTCCTTGAGTGAAGTGAGTGAAGTGAGGGGAGTGAAAGGAAAGTGTGTGTTTGACCGTCAGTTTCTTTTGGACATCCGTAACAAAGTCTCTTGTTATGAGGAACACTGGCTGAGTGTGCTGAGCGAGCTTGGACTGCTACGCCGAGTAGGCCCAAAGGAGTCCGCGGTCGTGCCTGGAGTAGCACCGGTGAGGAAACATCGTAAGCGGTGCGACAGGAGGCGGAAGCAGGGCAAGCGCGGAGGAGTGCACACTAGGCTAATCGCTAATCCACACAAGCCGGCAGTTCCTACAATCATGCTGGCAAACGTTTGTTCACTAGACAGCAAAATGGACTATATTAGACTTTGGAGAGCTTCCAAACGCAGCGTGAGCGATTGTTGTGTCTTCGTTTTTACAGAGACTTGGCTTAATCAAAACATTACGGACGCCGTGATTCAACTGGAGGGGTTGATACTCCATAGAGCAGACAGAGTAGCTTCGCTATCTGGTAAGCTCAGGGGAGGTGGCCTGGCTGTTTATATCAATAAATTGTGGTGCCGAGATGCCGAAGTGGTTTCTACACTCTGCTCACCACATGTAGAGCTCTTGATTGTGAAATGCTGACCCTTCTACTTGCCGCGGGAGTTGACGGTGATTATTATAGTGGCAGTTTATGTACCACCGAGTGCTAATGTGAAGGAGGCTATGAATGAGCTCTACAACAATATCAGCGTGCAGCAGATGGCTCACCCTGATGCTTTCTTTATAGCAGCTGGAGATTTCAACCAGGTAAGCCTTAAGTCTGTTTTGCCAAAATTTTATCAGCATGTGAACTTTGCAACTAGGGGCAACAACACATTAGACCTGGTGTATACAAACATCAGAAACTCATATAGAGTAGCCCCCCTTCTCCATATTGGTAACTCTGACCACCTAGCTGTTATGCTCACAACTGCAAATAGACCTAGGGTGAAACAAGACAAGGCAGCGGTCAGAGAAGTTAAAATATGGCCACAGAAAGCAATTTCAGCATTGCAAGACTGTTTTGAAAATACACAGTGGGATATCTTTAAAGAGGCAGCAACATATGACAATGTCATTGACTTGCAGGGATACACATATATAAATGCATAGATGACGTGACTGTGGTCAAAACCATCAAGATGCTTGCCAATCAGAAACCTTGGTTGACTGGTGAAGTCTGTTCACTGCTGAGAGTCCGTAATGCTGCATTTGAATCTGGGGACATTGCTGCATACAGATTGGCAAGGAAAAACTTGTCCCGGGGGATCAGGGAGGCAAAGAGGCTGTATGGACAGAAACTTAACAGCCACTTCACGAACAACAAAGATACACATCGTTTGTGGCAGGGATTTCAAACAATCACCGACTATAAGCCCCCCACCCCCACCTCGCGGATATGTCACAAAGATCCCTCTTTACCAGATAAACTTAATGTCCTTTATGCACGTTTTGAGGCAAATAACACCGTTCAGGCACAGATGCTTCCACCATCATCAAGAGACCAGGTACTTCAGCTGCCTACAGCTGGAGTGAAAAAGGCCTTCGCCAGCATCAATCCACGTAAAGCTGCAGGGCCGGACAACATTCCTGGACGTGTTTTAAAGGATTGTGCAGAGCAGCTGAAGGATGTCTTTGCAGACATCTTTAATATCTCGCTCAGCCAGGCAGTAGTGCCCACTTGCCTGAAAAGTGCCATCATTATTCCTGTCCCTAAAAAGTCAAACCCAGCCTGCCTGAATGACTGCCACCCTGTGGCCCTTACACCAATAATAATGAAATGCTTTGAGCGATTGGTCATGCAGCATATTAAGACCTGTTCTCCTGCAAACTTAGATCCCCTACAGTTTGCATATAGAGTCAATCGATCCACAGAGGAAGCAATCTCCACTTTGCTCCACCTCACACTGTCACATCTGGAGGGGAAGAGTACATACGCCAGGATCCTCTTCATCGACTTCAGCTCAGCATTTAACACGATCATTCCACAACAGCTGGTGGAAAAGCTGAGGCTGTTAGAGGTGGATATTGGCATTTGCAATTGGGCCCTCAGTTTCCTGACGCAGCAGCAGCAGATAGTTAGAGTTGGCAGTCATACATCAGGAACCATCTCAGTGAGCACAGGCTCACGTCAAGGCTGCGTCCTGAGCCCTTTATTGTTTAGCTTGCTCACACACGACTGCATTGCTAGATTCAGTACCAACTACATCATTAAGTTCACTGATGACACAACAGTGGTGGGTCTCGTCAGTGACAATGATGAGTTTGCATATAGGATGGAGGTGGAGCAGCTAACAGCGTGGTGTAGATTCCACAATCTCGCCCTCAATGTGGACAAAACAAAGGAGATGGTGATTGATTTTAGGAGGGCTGGCAAGCATGATCATACACTGCTGACTATTGATGGTGCTGCTGTGGAGAGGGTCAGCAACATTAAGTTCCTGGGGGTTGACTTAGCGGATGATCTGACCTCCACTATTAACACTGCAGCCATCATTAAAAAAGCCCAGCAGCAGCTTTACCCCCTCCGGAGACTCAGAGAGGCAGGCCTCCCTATTCCATACCTCATCACTTTTTACAGGGGCACCATTGAAAGCATCCTGACCTACTGCCTCACCTCCTGGTTTGGTAGCTGCAAGGCTTACGAACAGCAGCAGCTCAATAGGATGGTGAAGCCAGCTAGCAGGATCATTGGTGCCCCTCTCCCCTTTTTGATGGAGATCTATCAGCAATGCTGCGTTCGCAGAGCTACGGCCATCATTAAGGACTTTCATCACCCTTCTCACGACCTGTTTTCCCTCCTGCCGTTAGGGAAGAGATATAGGAGCATCGGCTCTAGATCTAGTAGGATGCTGAACAGCTTTTTCCCACAAGCAGTCAGGATCATAAATGGACTGTGTCCCCTTCCACTTCCACCGACAAGCTCTCCCTCCACACACATGTAAATACTCACACCAATACAGAAACAGTTTGATAGTTAGTTACCTGATACGTTGAACTTCATCCCGAGCTGAATAAGCACTTATTAATACATAAACACACTTTAACAGATATGAACATGTGGTGTTGATATGTTTTTTAGTTTTGTTTTAGAGATGTTTTTATAGACTACTTTAGATATTTATCACTTTTCTTTTTGTTGCACTGATATGAACTGGTGAGAAACAGTATTTCGTTTTTTTGTGTATGTAAGTACTCAGAGAAATGACAATAAAGCAAATCTTGAATCTTGATTCTATCCAACGAGGTTCATAAGGAGCCACAGATGGCCTGATCATGTTAAGATCTGCAGAAGATGTAATGTCGCTAATGATACCTTGGCACATATCTCCGGCAATGGCGTACTGAAGCTGCAGTGTGTTTCATCTAATACACTGTAGTCACTAGTCTAGGTCACTCCGACTGCACTTCCCAAAAACCATGATCTGCATCACCAACAAAGACAGGTGTATGGGAACACCACCATCTGAAGAATTTAAATCCTGGAACTTACTCCCCAGCAGACTGTGAGAGATTAACTTAACCTGGAGGACACAGCAGCTGAAGAAGACATCTTACCACCACCTTCTAAAGGGCAATTGGGAATTGTCAATAAATGCTGGCCTTGCCAGTGGTTCTCAGACACCCCAAAAAATAACTAAATAATAAAACTTGTGAAGTTATGATGTGGGGAGAAGGGGAGGAATAATAGAAGCAGGAACAGAAGAGGAGGGGCAGAAGGAAATTAAAATTGTATAATAGTGAGATCTGCAATTTGCAGGTGTGACAAGATTGCGGGAGTGTTTTGGAAGTGAGGAAAAGACAGACTGAATTTTTGAATATGGTTTTCTTTATTCTATTATCTTCTAGAATAAAAATCCTTCAATGAAATATGAAATTATTCACAATTAAACAGAATTCATTCATATTAATGTAAAAAAGTTCATTAACTTCCTAGAAATACACCATTGAAACATGGTAAAACACACTTGGATATATAATCTTAAATTTATTGCTCTGCCTCGTCCAGTGCTGCGTAATTAAACTAAACTGCTCTCCCAGTAGTAGAAGAAAAACCTTTTGAAGTAAGATGACAATAAATCATTCCTAATTGACTTCCCTAATTTTCAACAACATTTTATAATCAACCATTTTAAAGTAAAATAAAATGTACATTCTAAAAGACTGGAAGTAGTCCTCTAAGTGTCAAAAATTAATATATTCTGGGACTATGTCTTCAGACCACCTGAGTGGATTAGTAATGAGTGTGCTACATTTGTACTTACCTTTTCACCTGATATTCATCTCCACCATTGTCTGAACCCCTGTTCCAAAAATAATACAAGTAAAGGGTTATTGGATCACTGACAACATAGCTGATGTGCCTGGTTATGTGCCAGCATAAGTTATGTACTTGGGTAAATGAAAAGATTTTCTCCTTGGGGGTCAGAAGATTGTATATTTAACCCTTGAACATTGGGACCCAGATCGCCTGATGGGGATTAACACCCATACTTAACTCAGCAAATCGTGAGGGCTAATATTGCTGACTTTTTACACTGAGGAATCCAGCAACATGGTCTGAATGATTAAAGGGGCATTGGCAATGCAATGAGGAAGCCTTGCCCTGAAATGCCCCAGGTAGCCCTAGACAGCTAGTAAAGCTATAATTAATCTTAACCAGTTTTAAATAACTCTGGCACAGGATTCAAGTCACTAATGCCCAGCATAATGCTGGCAAATCTGTAACTAACTCCATCCACAAGTTTGCAAATGATACCACCGTAGTGGGCCGAATCTCAAATAATGATGATTCAGAGCACAAGAAGGAGGTAGAGAGCCAAGTGACAACAACCTTTCCCTCAATGTCAGCAAAACAAAGGAGCTGGTCATTGACTTCAGGAAGGGGGATAGTGCACATGCTCCTGTTTACGTCAACAGTGCTGAGGTTGAAAGGGTTGAAAGCTTCAAGTTCCTAGGAGTGGACATCACCAATAGTCTGTCCTAGTTCAACCACATAGACGCCATGGCCAAGAAAGCTAACCAGCGCCTCCACTTCCTCAGGAGGCTAAATAAATTTGGCACATCCCCGATGACCCTCACCAGTTTTTATCGATGCACCACAGAAAGCATCCTATCCGGATGCATCACAGCTTGGTACGGCAACTGCCCTGCCTGTGACTGCAGGAAACTGCAGAGAGTTGTGGATACAGTTCAGCACATCACAGAAACCACCCTCCCCTCCATGGACTCTGTCTACACTTCTCACTGCCTTGGTAAAGCAGCCAGCATAATCAAAGGTCCCACCCACCCTGGACATTCTCTCTTCTCTCCCTCTCCCATCGGGCAAAAGATACAAAAGCCTGAAAGCACGTAACACCAGAGCTTGTAACCCTCTATTACAAGACTATTAAACGTTCCTCTAGAGTATAAGATGGACATGACATCATAATCTACCTCATTATGACCTTGCACCTTATTGCCTGCCTGCACTGCACTTTCTCTGTAACTGTAACACTTTATTCTGCATTCTGTTATTGCTTTCCCTTGTACTACCTCAGTGCACTGTTGTAATGAAATGATCTGTATGGATGACATACAAAACAACTTTTCACTGTACCTTGGTCCATGTGACAATAGAGTCATACAACATAGAAACAGGCCCTTTGGCCCAACTAGCCCACGCCGACTGTGTTGCCCAGTGAGCTAGTCCCATCTGCCCACATTTGGCTCATAGCCCTCTAAACCTCTCCTACCAATGTACTTATTTAGATAGCTTTTAAATGCTGCTGGTATGCCCAGCTCAATCATTATTTCTGGCAGCTCATTCCAAATACACACCACTCTTTGTGTGAAGCTACCCCTGATGTCCCTTTTGAATCTCTCATCTCTGATCTTAAACCTTTGCTCTCTTGTTTATACCACCCCCTCCCTGGGAAAGAGACTATGTTCTTTCACCCTGTCTATGCCCTTCATGATCTTATATATCTCTATCAGATCACCCCTCAATCTCTTATGTTCCAGGGAATAAAGTCCTAGTCTACGCAACCTCTCCTTGTAACTCAGGCCCCCAAGTCCAGGCAACATCCTGGTAAATCTTTTTTGCACTCTTTCTAGTTTAATAAAATCTTTCCTATAATAGGGTGACCAAAACTGTACACAATACTCCAAGTGCGTAATAAACCAATTTTCCAATTTACCTATTTAAACCTCTACCAGCAAATCTCTGCTGCCAGAATCCATGTTGAGTCCAGAAACTGAGTGAACTGACAGATTTGACTTTGTAACTTAAATTTACATTCAGGAAAAAGAATTTCAAAAATTCAACGCATATTTCAGAAATTCAGCTTGCTTATAACAGCAGTTCAGAGGCTGGGTATCCTGTGGCAAGTGACACACCTGACACCCCAAGGCCTCTCCAAATTCCACAAGGCACAAATCAGGAGCATGAGGAATACTTTCCACTTGCTTGGAGATCTCAAGAAGCTTGACACCATCCAGAACAAAGAATCTCACTTCATTGGCAAATCATTAACCACCTGAGACATTCATTCCCTTCAGCATAGGTGCACAGTGGTTGCAGTATGTACCATCTACACTGTAGTTACTCACCTAGGCGACTCCAACAGCACTTTCCAAATCCACAACTTCTATCACCAAGAAAGACAAGGAAAGCAGGTGCATGGGAACATCATAACCTGCAATACCCATGTCACACACTACCCTGACATGGAACTATATTATCTGTGCTTCATTATCACTGGAATTCCCTAAAAAACAGCACTGTAGGAGTGCCTTGACCAGAAAGACCTCAGTGGTGCAAGAAAATATTTCACCACCATTTTTTTGAGGGCAATGAGAAATGGGCAATAAACTCTGGTCTTGTCAGTGATGACCAGGTCCCAATAATGAATAAGAAATAAGCTTCATTAAATAAAGGAGCATTTTCATTGCATAGCATTCAAAATAACCTTATCAAAAACAACAGCACGAAGACTGTATAAAAGGAAAAAAATGAGAAGAAAATATTGAATAAGAACAAAAATTGTGACTGGCATTCTATGAGCCATCTTTAGGCTTTGTTCACAGACACAATGAGTGCCCTTTTCAATTTCAGCAAGTTTGCAAAGTTAATGGTTCATGGAAAAACAGACATACCAATTCCCTGACGGAATTTCCTTTTTTATTAATGGATTTTAAACAACTGGCTGTCTAACAGGTGGCTCGCTGCTACCACCAATATCCAACCAGCTGTTAAAAGTGACTCTTGTGCCTCTGCAATTGTCTCAGTTTTCCCACATTTCCACTGCAAAGGATACATTGGAAAAAGTGGCTGTGAACTGACGCTATTATTGATCTGAGAAAGACTATGAATATGGAAAGCCATTTTGAAAGCACATATTAAACAATATTATTAAAGGGGTGATATGCTTTTATGAAACTTTATGTTTGGATATGACATAAAACAAGAACAACCTATGCATTAACTTTACATTGAAATTGGTTCTGTGACTGCTACTACAGTATTTCATTTTAAATGAATCTTTCAGTTTCTGTAAATTCCCATTATATACTTCAGGCAAATACAGAAGAGTTAAATCACCACTGAAAAGTTGGGATTTACCTCCCCTCAAATCATATCTGCCTTTATTTGATTATTTGGTGACTAAAAACAAATTCCTATTGTTAGTTGAGTTCCTTTATTGCCCGTGGATCTACCCTAAGGACCTCTGTGTGACTTCTACCATCAGACTCCAAATGTAAGTGGTTCATCTTGAACACATAGTAAGACAACAGATCCTACTGTATCTTCTTAACACACAAACCTTGCAAGTAACTCCCACCTTGTTCTATTTACTGCCATACCTTGATTGACTTAGGAATGGGAATTCAGATCTCTATTCAACAGATTGCTCTATCCCACTAAAATAGGCTTGAAGGAACAAGAGGAAACAGTGGAGGAAGCCAGGAGAAAAAAAATGTGCCTCAAAGGAGAAATACATTTTTTTAAAGGCAAAACTAAATTAAACAGTCTGTTGTCTTAGATATTCAATGGCAACGTATACACATTTCAGAGAAGTATCCTCACCACCCCATTCCCAAAAAAGCAGAGCGCATATCCATTTTTGTAAAAGGGTGGAGTAAAAATAATGGATTGCAGTATGGTTGAGAGTAAGCATGACAAAACATTCAGACATATTAATTAACTAGATTGCAAAAAAAGGAACTGCAACCTAGACTCAATAATGACTACTTAAAGTGCATGTCTCAGTGTCTGCATGGTATGATAAATAAGTGGCTATAACATGTGGTTATAGTAAGTGCCAGGGTGAAGCAGTCAGTAGATTTCAAGCAGCATCATTTTGCCTTCTCTGCATAGTGAAATAATTTCAAAAGTGCTGCTCATAAATTTTTATTTATGAGAAGTAAATATTAGCAAAAAAGTTCTCATGTACAAACTGGGCAGTGATTTCTAATCTGTAAAAGGAAAAAAATTAAGAAAAGATAATTGCAGACATTTCAGACAACCTAGTAATGCAACAATTTCTGTTATAGATAGGAGACTTTGAATGGGAACATGCCCAGTCTAATCACATTCAGCTCCACCTAAAACTGAAGACATTTAATTATTTAATTAAAAATACAAAGTCTGTGACATGCCCAAAACTGAATGGAAAAACAGTGTTGAAAGGTGAAAATCTGAGCTGAGATATCCATCACTACTGGTACTGACAATTACAACACAAATCTATTGGCACCTTCATAATGCTGTACATCACTAAACATGTTGAAAAGTTGCCAGTTTTTGAGTAAGACTTTGCCAAATTAAGCAAACTGATGAACAGTAAATTCTTATAAAACATTGACCTTTCACCTTTTTAAACTCCTTACAAACAAATTAGACATCAGCTCTATGGTCACCAATGCCAGTCTTCATGAAATTGTGTAACTGTTGGTTATACATTCTGGAATATCAGCAGGATCAGACTCTCATAAATTGCCATTTATAAATTCTTCTGATCCTTAAAATCCACACCTCAGTATAGGACAGAAGTGCTAACATTTAACTTCTGCTGATAATTCCACCAAAGTTTACAGACCCTGAAACTGCTTGGAAGGCTAGAGATGTACCACTCATAAAGCTATCTTTCGAATGGTTTCAGCTGAACACTTTCAGAATATATCACAACCCTGGAATAGATCATCTGATTCCCACTTCCCTAAATCCCACAACTTCATTTGTCTACATAGCTAAGGGCACCAATGCCAGCACACTAGACAGATAGTTAAATGTATCCAGGCCACAGGAGCTCCAACATTCAGGTGCTCTCCTGGCTTTTCAACAAAGACAGTGTCAATGATTGTCAGGGACACCACTCTGCGGGACATTTCCAAGTCAGGACCTGATGTACCTCATCTCCAGATGTTCCTGAAGTAATGATGGAAGGCTCCTGGAATCACAAGAGGCTTCCGCTCTGTTGTTTCTTTGGCCAAGCATACAAAAGTGAACTCCTGTCATATGAGTCCCGGATTTACGTGGACCCACTGCAGGTCTGGGATGTAACATGTGACAGAGGATGCCACACTCTTTCCCCTGCTCCACTGCTGGGCCCCATATGGAGACCAGCAGTGGACACCTCCAAGTCTATGCCAGTCAGACCAAGTGGAGCACCACAGGCTCCATCACTCAATTGGTATTCCTGGCCTGGAGAATAGCGAAGGTAACTGATGTATCAAAAAAGCATTTTTCTTCAGTTTATTATATTTTTATTGGAATGCAAGTGTTTTAATGTGTTTTTAATTAACTTTACTTACATCACTTTTCCTCTTTTTCAAACTGTCTTGAGCCTTAATTTTCCTCACACACTGATCTTTTCCTGACACTCTGGGCAATCCAGATCAAGAGCCAATTCCCTTGCCTGATCATTGGCCCCACCCAACTTAACCTCCAATGGCCTCAACGACTGCCCTAATGTCTGACCTGAAACCCTCCACCAGCCTCCTATCATACCACTGACCTTAACCCATATCCAGTACAGGATAATTGATCCTCTATCACCCTGCTAACTCCATCCTGATCACAAGCAGCCTGTTTTTTGTTGCTCTTGGGTCTCAGGTACTACTGTAGTTTGTGGCAGAACGCTCATGACCAAAATGACCATATAGCACACCAGTCAGGTTGGACTACCATCTCTAGACGACTGTGTATGCTTGTCTTTGAACCTGTTTCATTTCAAGGGACATTTAAAGCTATATCAACCTCTGTGTTCAATCATATTAAAATTATTTTGGCAGTCAGAGAGATTTCACTGCATTTACAATGGTTATTATTCCAAAATTAGAAACTCTTGTGGAACGGTTAAAGTCCATTAGTGCTAAGAAAGGCATCCTTTGTTGCTTGGACATAAATATAGATCAAAGCATTATTCTGGTTTGGGACCACAGTGCACTGTTTCAGCCGATGATATTATAACATATAAAAACCCACATCTGAAAAGGTGAGTTTTTATTTCACTCTACTACTGAAACTAGTGGCATGCAACTATTCAGAATCCAACCTCTATGACTGCTTTTAACTTTAAACAATCTAGTGTGGTTTCTTGATTGACACAAGTGATATTGTAGGTTCAATTCCTCTCAAGTAATTATGAATTCTTCTAGGAGCTAGACAGGGTAAACAATGATAACTCATACATGGTATATGTAGCTCATTATTGTCTCATTGCAAATTTATGTAAGCACATCTCATAAACTAGAAAATCTGCACTGCCAACATAGCAAAAGGTGCAACACAACAAAAGACCATGAAAAAGTCAAACTGCGATTATAATGTTTCTCGTAAAAATTGAGTATAATTTTGCCAGTTATTGAATCTTGCCAGTTTGCTCTGGGAACAGTTTTGTTTTTCTTGCCCTTCTTTCTTTCCATAAGCTTCATAACTGGTTTATGCCCTGGTTACATTAATCCATTTCATCTTGACACAAGATTTTGAACTTGTTTAGATTTTGCCTTCTGGCTTCATAACTGCGGGTGTTTCGTTGTTTCTTCCAGTCTTAAGTTGAAGCCACCTCTTCAGCCAATTACTTTGGGGGGCTTTACACTTTATCTTAGTTATTTATCCATCATTTAGCTAGTTTCCCTGGAGCTGAATTCCCTGCATACGAAATATAATTGTGCAATGTGGCAATCAACAATCCACCTTGGAATGTCCAGGGTAAAGATTCAGGTCAAAAGGAAAGAGAGCATGTCTCACTGTTTCAGCATATGATGGGAAGAATTCACTCTACCATCACAATGGCCAGGTATTTCCGAATTTAACCTCGAAGTGCATAGTAGCAGCTAACTGGTAAAAGATTCAACAATCACATTTTTTGATTCATATCTGTGAAGTACACTATTGTTGAATCTCTTTCTTGCAAGGCACAGTTGGGGCCTGACTCAGTAAAGCCAATAGATAATTTATCAAAATAGGATATGAATATTCTGAACATGACTCTACATGAGTGCATAAAAACATAAATATCTAAAATCTAAACAAAAATTCAACATAGCATTTTGCTCAAAGCAAACTTTCACCTGGAAATTGGTCATGGAACAGGTCAAACATACGGTCCAAAAAATCACAAATTTCTGTTATCTACCACCAATGTGTTGCCTCTGTGCTGTGACTGTAATTTCATAACAGAAGTCCTGATTTCACAATTCATTAACTATTAAAGTACAATATGATGAGAATAATATTAATATTGCAACACATTTTGCTGATGTGCCATGATGGAATGTTCATCTACAGACAATCACAATTTAAATTCAAGTCGTGTTGTAATAATTGACATACAGTGGCATGCAAAAGTTTGGGCACCCCTGGTCAAAATTTCTGTTACTGTGAAAAGCTAAGCGAGTAAAAGATGACCCGATTTCCAAAAGGCATAAAGTTAAAGATGACACATTTCTTTAATATTTTAAGCAAGATTACTTTTTTATTTCCATCTTTTACAGTTTCAAAATAACAAAAAAGGACAAGGGCCCGAAGCAAAAGTTTGGGCACCCTGCATGGTCAGTACTTAGTAACACCCCCTTTGGCAAGTATCACAGCTTGTAAACGCTTTCTGTAGCCAGCTAAGAGTCTTTCAATTCTTGTTTGGGGGATTTTCGCCCATTCTTCCTTGCAAAAGTCTTCTAGTTCTGTGAGATTCTTTGGTCACCTTGCATGCACTGCTCTTTTGAGGTCTATCCACAGATTTTCGATGATGTTTAGGCTGGGGACTGTGAGGGCCAAGGCAAAACCTTCAGCTTGTGCCTCTTGAGGTAGTCCATTGTGGATTTTGAGGTGTGTTTCGGATCGTTATCCTGTTGCAGAAGCCATCTTCTTTTCATCTTCAGCTTTTTTACAGATGGTGTGATGTTTGCTTCCAGAATTTGCTGGTATTTAATTGAATTCACACTTCCCTCTACCAGTGAAATGCTCCCCGTTCCACTGGGTGCAACACAAGCCCAAAGCATGATCGATCCACTCCCGTGCTTAACAATTGGAGAGGTGTTCTTTTCATGAAATTCTGCACCCTTTTTTCTCCAAACTTTCCTGCGTCCTCACCACAAAATTCAGTGTCAAAAGTTTGCAAAGGAACATCTAAGCAAGCCCGATGCATTTTGGAAACAAGTCCTGTGGACTGATGAAGTTAAAATAGAATGTTCTGGCTGCAATGAGCAAAGGTATGTTTGGGTAATGATTATCATGAAATTTTCTTTGCTGTACAAGCTTAATTAGTTTTTTTTAATATTATCTGCAAAGTTAAGAATAAGAACATTATTTTTTCCCCACAACAATTTCTTGAACCTTATTCATGTTGTGCTGCTGTACAATCAACCTGCTTTAAGCAATCGGATAATCCATCTGGCTTATTTGCCAATCAATTTAATTTGAAGAAAAAAAGAATAAAACACCCTGTTATAATCACCTTTCCTCAATATGTTCTTGTGTTTTTTATATAATTGTCATAAAACCACCAAATTGGAAGTTAGTGTGATTGTTATGTATAGTAACACAAGCACTTGAACGCCTAACATTTCAGGTGATGCACACTGTAGACAATGTGGCAATTTTAAGTAACTGGTGATGCAAAATGAAAATGAGGGTAATTATATGGCATGTGAAAAGTAAATTTCAATTTCCACCTCAGGCAGGTGAGAAAGCATCCTGTCAGTAAATAGGTTAAATGTACAGAAATTGTAGAATTCATAAAGAGCCTTGTCACAACTGAAAAAATGCTCAAAGCACTTCAAACAACTTTTCTTTGAAGTGGTCATTTAACTTGTGAGCCAATTAGTGTGCAATTAGTCTCCACCAGTAAAATGGAGTGAGCTGGAATTTTCTCATCTCCTGCAGAGGCACATAAGATAAGATATCTTTATTAGTCACATGTAAATTGAAACACACAGTGAAATGCATCTTTGGCGTGGAGTGTTCTGGGGGCAGCCCGCAAGTTTTGACACACTTCCGGCGCCAACATACCATGCCCACAACTTCCTAACCCGTATGTCTTTGGAATGTGGGAGGAAACCAGAGCACCCAGAGGAAACCCATGCAGACGTGGGGAGAACGTACAAACTCCTTACAGACAGCAGCCGGAATTGAACACGGGTCGCTGGCGATGTAATAGCGTTACACTAACCGCTACACTAACGTGCCTGCCCCACATTAAATGATCACTGTGTATCATGCCAATGACCGTTTGGTTTTGAGTCCACTGTTTGGAAATTCAGCAGCACTGAGGCCCAAGATATTGAGTATTACTGAACTGACTGTCCAAAAGGCATTTGTCAAAATACCCAAACAATGTTTGCCAGGCAAAATGGAAGCCTATTAATGAAAGGGATTGTAACAGCAAAGATGGATGGGACAGAAAACAAAACATAACATACAGTGGAGGAACATACGTAGTGATATGCCCAATCCATCAGACTCAGGACCAATGTTTTTCCTGATATATCTGAGTGATATACAGGGAAAAAATTCAAAATCTGTTAATGGCACAGAAGTTAGTTTGGTAAATAGTGAGGAGATTTGGAAAAAAAGACAGGACTATGGAGAACAAATTGAGAAATAACAGTAAGTGTTAATTTTACAAAAGCTGGTATGGGCTTAGTGAGCTCCTTCTGTTCTGTAACAATGCTCATTTGTTGGTGTTGGTCTTCATCAGAAGAAAGCTAAGGTTAGGGTACTCTGACATTGTTCTATGCAGATACCAGACACTGCTCTACAGCTCCTCTCAGCAATGTGGCCGAGAGCAATGAAATGGAAAGATTAAATCTACCTCTCACCGTTGCCTAATATGGTGCACTGGACCACATCATGAACACCAATTTTAAATTTAATCTATTGTGAATTTAAACTTCAATAAGCTATTTGTCCTGTACATAAAAGGCACAATGATAACCATAATGATATAAGATCTAGAGTAAATTAAGCTGGAAATGTTAATTATATCATCCAAAAAGGATTTTTAAAATAAATATTGGAAATGATTAGTACAGTACATTTTTCCTGGCAGTGGTAAGGAACATATTCAAGCATGTGTTAAAGTTACCATATAAGTTAGTATGAAACCAGAATGTAATTTTTTTTCAGTCATGAAATTTGTAACTGATATCACCTAATGCTGAAACATTAGCCAGACACCAATACTTCTGCCTTTAATGCTGCACCATTCAGATCATTATCTTAACTACAATTGGAAAAGATACTGAGGTAAATATCTGTCTGCCAGCTCAACATAAAAGTAGACATGTGATTGATTTTATAGGTCTCAAATCATACAGTGAAATTTCATATTTATGAATAGTTGAACAAAAATAGTGAAGTTGACGAGTCCTATGGCAGTGACAAGGGAGTACTTTTTTCATTACTTGTACACAGTAAGATGTACTGCTATTTTTCCTGAGCTTATTCCACCCTTAAAACAAGTTAAGACTATTAGTAGTAATGTCTCACATAATGAGAGCCTTGAAAATACTGAGTGCCAAAATCCAAGAGTCTTTTAAAAGAAGCAACATTATAACCACAAGTTGTCTCTTCATCTTACGGACTAAGTCCCTGAATTACTTGCATTGCAACTGGTAAGCCACAGCGAGAAAACAATTGAAATTCATTGAAAATAAATGTGAAGTGATACAAAATAAGAGAGAAAGAAGAACAAAAGAATAACATAGATGGAAAGAGCAATGAGGCATCCACTAACATGATATGTGGACAAATCTTGAACCCTACCAATGTTGTTTAAAGTACCCAGGTTGTACAACAGGCACTAATAAGAAAGCTGAACTATAAATATGTTTGCAATACTAATTCATGGGCTATCAGCTACACCACAGAAGAAGGGAAGTAGTTACTGAGCACCACAGGAATTACTGCATTTACATTCTGCTTTCGTTCTGAAAAACGATGATGATTTTCACTGTGCAAGGAAAAATCGAGCCTTAGTTGTACATGTGTGAATGAGGAAAATTGGTGTCAAAAGTTTGCAATTCCCTGGCTCTCCATGTAACAAGGAATTTCAACAGAAATTGTGTTACACTGGTACATCACAAGTAATCATAGGCCTGGATAAATAAATAATAAATTCAACACCCTCCTTATTCTACAGCATTTCACCTCATTCCCAACTTCAATGAATATAGCTATCCTGTGCAGTTTTTCTCTATTACGCCCCTAGACCTAATCACAAATGAATCTTATCCCAACATCTTGCACCGGTCATTCCATCCATGTTCTTCACCAACATGCTATTCATTTCTTGGCATTGGTCTTTATCAAAACAAAATGCTGAGAGTACACCTGCGTTCTTGCACCACGACATACTGTAGCATGCAGGTATCAAATATTGCTCCACAGCTCATAGAAAAGTGGCCGACTGCAATGAAATGGAAGATTAAATTTATCTCTCATCATCCCCTAATGTAGTACACTGGACCATACCAATACTAAATTAAAATTAAATCTTTGGTCATAAATTTAAACTGCAATTGGCTATTTGTCCTGTTTATGAGAGATAGATAGACTTAATTATTATGAGATTCACAATAAATTATACCTAAAATATTGATTGCAGCACCCAAGAAAGATTTTTAGAACAAATAGTGGAAATGATTAACAGTCTATGCTTTCCTCTGCGGTGACGAGGAGCATATTCAAACATGATCAAGAGTTGCCAAGTTAAAGTTGCAATTTTCTGCTTCCTGCATCTTAAAAAACAGCAAGTAATTCCACTGTATATTTGTTCTCAATCTATATAACAACATTTTTAGGCCTGTACCATCTGTAATTTTTACAAGAACGATCCCCCGGGAATGAAACGCTTAACATATGAGGAGCATTTGATGGCTCTGAGCCTGTATTCAATGGAGTTTAGAAGGATGAGGAGAGATCTCATTGAAACTTACCGAATACTGAAAGGCGTGGGTAGAGTGGATGTGTAGAGGTTATTTCCATTAGTAGGAGAGTCTAAGATCCAAGGGCACAGCCTCAGAATAAAGGGACATTCCTGAGGAGGAATTTCTTCAGCTAGAGGGTGGTGAATTTGTGGAATACATTGCCACAGAGGGCTGTGGAGGCCAAGTCATTGGGTGTATTTAAGGCAGAGATTGATAGGTTCTTGACTGGTAAAAGGGTTGAGGGTTACAGGAGAAGGCAGGAGAATGGGATTGAAAAAAAATTGCCATGATGGAATTGCAGAGCAGATTATTGGGCTGAATGGCCTAATTCTGCTCCTATATCTTATGGTCTTAGCTTCCTCAGTTGTTGTACAACTTCTATCTCATTGATGATATTCACTGTTGGGATTACCTGCATCTACTTATCACCATCTTGTGCCCACCCTGCCTCCCCTCTTTTGACCACCTAACACTGCTCTGCTTTTCCTTCCTATATATTAGGCTTCTTTTCCTATCTTCAGTCCTGAGGAAGGGTCCTGACCCAAAACGTTGACCACCTGCTTTTCTCCACAGATTCTGCCTGGCCTGCTGTGTTCCTCCAGCATCACAGCGCTTTTGATCTAAATTCCAGCATATGCAGTCCTTTGTTTCTCTGGAAAGAGGAAATCAATAACTTTGCACATTTCCAAACAGCCATTCTTCCCTCTGGTGACTCTGTTGTGGATGGTTGCATTGATAGTCTGGCTTTGACTGAATGTGAATGCTGGGATTGGAGGGGGTGGTGGTGGAAGGACAGTGGGGGTGAGGTAAGCACATCCAAGCAGGCAATCCTCAGCAAGGGGAACATGTCACAGCCTGTGGCCCAAATTTCAGTCAAATCTGGCTACCAGTACAACAATACAATCCACATATGAGTCACGGTTAGAAAAATGATTGTTTGGACATGTATGGACATTCTGGCTGAAAAGGTCATTGCTAATTTATCCACTGGCAAGTCCCAAGGGGGGTGTGGTGGGTTGCATATAATGGAATGGGGGATGGTGAGAATCTGTCCCTATAAGCTTGCTACAAGTGAAGGTCAAGGAGAGAGTAGTATGTGAAATTGAGGTTTAAATGTGTGAATGTAATGATTGATTACCTCTTCAGAAGAGAGGAGCACAGAACATAAGAAATATCAGCAAGAGTGGGTCATATCGCCGCTTGAGCCTGTTCCATCTTTCAAGTTGATTTGACGGCCTCAATTTCACTTCGTCTTGTTCTCTGTCAACCTCAACTCCCCATTGTCTGCAAGTGTATTTAAGGGATAGGAATAGAAGAGTAGAAAGATGGATGATTAATATTGGGTTAGGGGTGGTGTTGGATGGGTGAGGAGATGGGTAGAGGAGAGAAATAAAGACAGCAGGATTATTTTGTAAGGATAAAAGGAAGGGATAAAACAGATGGGTAAAAATAGCAAAGGCCTTAGAGACATGCAGACCAATGTAGACCAATAGTTATATTATTCAGATGATTGGATACAGAAGGAGTCCAGAATATATAGCTATGGGAGAAAACAGAGGCCAGTCCAAGCTATAAACAGAGGTCAGAGAGCAGGAAATATTAAAGAATCTGAAGTTGATGTCTGAAGTCCTGTGGTGATATTAAACCATTTTATAGATAGCACAGAGTGACCACAAACCAGTGTCTGGATTTGGAGACAGTTGTGGAGAGGGAATGGGTTCGGTTCATGAGCCATCAAAGGAGCAGTGGGATGGTTCATGTAAAGTGAGCACATAAAAAGAATTTAGCATGCTGATCTTCATGCTCAGATTTTTGATACCTGCTTCCATCTGATGCTGGATTAGTTTATTCAGAAAATAGAACTGAAATACCAAATTACATCAGTTCTGTTTAAAATTACTGAGATAATCTCTCTCACTTTGGGCCCCACAAAAGCCACTGTCCCTTGATATACAGTTCCAAGGGTATTGGTGGTGGTACCTCAATCAATCGTCTCATTTTCAAGTGGCTATTTGACAGCCAGGAGCCAAAGGCAATAACAAATCAGGGGATTGAACAGATTAATAAAGTCACACTTATGCATTCAGAATGATTGTTTTGTAAAATGTGGGTCTCCAAATAACACTTTAACCAAGGGAAGCTTTTGGTGTGGGAAGTGGATTCAAATTCAGATCCCAGCCAGTCAATTTAACTCTACCCTGCCCCAAGAAAGTGACAACACTATTTATTTGATACAGAACCAAAGGCCTTTGGACACAGCAGAGCAATTCCTCTATAGCCCTGCAATTTATTCTCCCTCACATGACCATGAACTCCCCTTGGTTCTTCTGGTGCTTACCTACACCAAGGGTTCAGTTACAGTGGCCAATTAACCAAGCAGCACATCCTTTGGATGTAGGAGGAGACCAGAGCACCCAGCAGAAATGGTCATACAGGAAGAATATGCAATGAGCACCTGGCCCCCCCGGAACTATCAGGCAGTAACAGTAAGTGACTGTATGATACGCTTCCTGCCACAGACAAAATTGTTGTCCTCCATCTATTTGTGGTTTACTGCTTATGTCAGTGGCACGGTAGTGTAGCGGTTAGTGTAACACTATTACAGTGCCAGCAACCTGGGTTCAATTCCGGCTGCTGTCAGTAAGGAGTTTGTACGTTCTCCCCATGTCTGCGTGGATTTCCTCCAGGTGCTCCGGTTTCCTCCCACATTCTAAAGACGTACAGGTTAGGAGCTGTGGGCATGCTACGTTGGCACTGGAAGCGTGGCGACACTTGCGGGCTGCTCCCAGCACATTCTCAGTAACGCAAAAAGATGCATTTCACTGTGTGTTTTAATGTACGTGTGACTAATAAATATCTAAATATCTAATTGTCACTAATAAACAAGGTCAATGCTCAAATTTCCTATTAGAGTTAAAACAGAATAGTTTAGATTCTTAATCTTCTATAATTTTCTCCCTCCATTAGCACAACCTGACTGGTTGGGCATTTCCCACAGCTCTGCAATTACAGCTTTTATATTCCTTTGTTTGTGTTTTCACTTTCAAACAGCTCTCATTGTGCAGCTGTTATTTTCCCTTGTTCACGCCACCTCCAACTGCCCTCAATAACCTATTAACTGGATGACCTCATCCATAGCGCGACAGCTTCACCCTATCACAAGTATTCCAATTGCCCTATCCATCTCTCCCCCTCCCTTCTTTGCAACTTAAATCTAACTTGTTTTCTCTCATTCACAGTTCTGACAAAGGATCTTCAATCTTAAACATTAATTCTTAAACATTAATTCCGCGGATCATGTTGTCTTTCTTCAGCATTTTCTGCTCTTTTTTGTTAATATGTACTTGCTGCAGCAGAGGATTTGGTAGCATTACCTCTTTAGGTGGAGACATTTGAGCTCAGCACAGGCCAATGAAGTGAGCAGACTCTTAGAATCTCAACCCAGTTCTTTAAACTTGAGTCTGTAACAAATATCTTCCCATATATTAGACATGGGGCTGAACTAAAATTTTAACTGACAGTAAACAAATTCAGTTTCTGTAAAACACGGAAAAGTAACATTGCTGAGGCAGTGGTGCTCTTCGGACAATGGAGGGGAGTGATGGGACAGACTAAAACAGATTAATGCAGAACCTAAATCAGGCTAAATCAGAGACAGCCAGGTGCCAACAATGAACATTTGACTCTTGGAATTTTTGATTCCCCAGCACAAAAACTGCTCAAATTGACAAAATGTTTAACAAATATTTTGTAGATTTGGAATTGTGTTTAAAATAGAAAGTTTTCCTTCTGGCTATGCTATGCTTACTTAAAGAAGACTGGCCTCTTAGTTTAATGGACTAACTTTCCAACTTTACTTTCAAAATAACCCAGGTGACTCACATTCACTGTGGGGAGTAGAACACAGGGCATGCACTTTATTAGATATATTATTACATTTACATTACAAAGAATACTTTTTTTCCAAATTCACAGTCCAATGGGAAACCTCATCTATCAGGAGTGTCCATGAGAAACCTCAGTGCATCCATTAAGTTAAATGGCTGGGTAATCATACTGAAATTTCTGATAAGCACATTGGCATACAGGGGGTCACATATTCAGAAAATGAACTATTCACCTGCACATAGTTCACAAAAAGTTAATCTAAGATAAAGGTTCTCTAAAAATTAGCAATCCTGCATTCACCTTTGACAAGAGTCCAAATCAACTTGCACTGAAATCTTTTAGGCCAATCTCTTAAAATGAGGCCAGATTTTATGTGGGCAATTACGGTTGGCACTCACCATTATCACAGAGGAAATCTGGCAGCAATTTCTAGAGTCTTCAAATTTATTAAGTTTCTCATATTTTCTTATGATATAGAAGGCTATTTGACCCATCAAATCTTTGCTGGCTCTCAGAGCATCTCTATTCTCCCTCACATGCCCATTAAATCCCCCACCAACCTCCCCAAATACATCTGAAGCCACCACATTTGGGGCAATTTACAGTAGCCATTTAACCTACCAACCAGCATGGTTTTGAGATGCGGGAGGAAACCAGAACATCCAGAGAAAACAAATGGAGTCACATGGAGAATGGGAAATCTCTATGCAGGCAGAACCCAAGGTTGGGAATCAATCCAAGTCTCTGGTGTTGTGAGGCAGTGGCTCTGGTTGCTGCACCACTGTGCCACCCATAATGTACTTAAATACAGCAGTTAAAGGAGTTATTTGCAGACTTTGGCAGTTACACATTCATTTGTGAAAGACAAAGTGGAGTAAAGATGGAGAACATGAATTGCCTGATTAAAAAAACTGTAAACATCAAGGTTGGTGAATTCGGGACTTAAGTAAGTTCTCAACAGTGTAATAATTAATAATAATTACAGGTGAACAAAATCTCTTCTAAATAACATTTTTACTCTCTCTTAATTGAGACTCCTACAGTTGGTGTTGCTGGTGCTAATACTTCATGTGCCATTTTAAAATGAAATGAGAGACCACCTGGTCACCTTTCCCACCATGTGCAGCTTTTTTAAAAGTTATTTTCTGATATTTTCTTAGCTCTTTTACAAATCTTCCGCTGCCCAATGTCTCCAGTAAAGATATTGGAAATATACTGATGTTCTTTCATCATTGCCTAGTGAAATCCTGGAACATCCTAAGAGCCGGAGTGCTTTTACTATGTACACTGCATCGGTTCAAGAAGACGACTACCACCTACTCAAGAGCAATTAGGGATGGGCAACAAATCCTGTTCTTGCAAGCAGCACCCACATCCCATTAAATAAGAAGTTCTTAGTTTAACTTGGATCAAAATCAATGCACTCAGACCACCGGAAAGGACTCCTCCACCTTATTACTCACATCCTTCTAATGCAATGGAATTCATGACCCAGTTGGAAATCTTTAAACAAGCATGTGATTGACAATAAGAAATGGAAGTCTATAGCTTGATTATGAAACTTCATGGTAAGCCAACCATTAAACTGAATAAATTGTCATCCAGAATTGTACACATAGACCAAAAAAATTAGCAAAAGCTGCAAAACAGCTTCAAAAAATTCAGCTGCAACTTCCAAAAATTTAGCAATTTGAGATTTCTATCTCACATAAATTTTGATTTGTAACTTGAGCAGTCAACAGCTAGGACATGGATTTAATGGTATTAGAAGTTAAAGCATAATTGGGAGCCTGGAAGTACTCAGCTTGTGTGGTCACCCTAAGAGCTTTATTTAATCCAAATTAAAAACTAAGTGTCATTTAGGTTTACAGTAGACTAACCAGACCCTTACTTTGCACAGTCACTTCAATGATCATGCTCCTGCATCCAATCCATCATACATCTGTTCCCCCTCCAAACCCACTAAACAGAGACACCACACCTATTCAACTACCCTCTTTTCACTGATGATCTTATTCACCTCTGCCTGATAATATTTTAATTCCTCAGCATTTTCAATATTTCACACCCTTCCCAAATTTGAACTGTCACATAACCTCCTAGCTCCTCTGCAGGTAAAATTAGCCACCTCTTCATTCTTTCCTCCAATGGACAATACACGTATTCACTCCCAGACAAGTCACCTGTCAATACCCTGTCCAGATCTGACTACTGGACAGAAATAAACTTGGAACATTTGAGAACTGCACTACAGCATAATTGCTCAAAAATAATTTTCCTCTCATTTTATTATCATGCAGATTATTTTCCAAATATTTCTGTATCTGAAGCAGAGACTGTGCCAGTAGACATTTGATGCCTTCAGGAGAATTCTACTGGTCAAAACATCTCTTTTTCAAAAACTTTCCCTCTATTACGTGACTGTCCCAGCCCTTTTGTGAAGCTGCAAGAGGTGGATCGAGCATTCACTATAAATCACACATGGTGTGATGATGAAAGAATAATCTGGGAACTAAACTGTCTTTCATGCATGTTAATAATACTGTCACAAGCACTCAAATGTGATGGAACTGGAACTGACACAAAATTTTACAGTAATATTTTTGATTTACATGTTCAGAATTTTGCTCCATTCTCATTATTTCCCTTTCATGGTGTAACATTCAATTTACTGGTAAATTTCTTATACTTGGCTTATCTAAAGCAGGGGAAACATTGTCTGGGCATCCAGTCTGTCTAGACCTGTCAGAATTTTGCAGATTTCACTTAGATCCCCTCTCATTCTTCTAAACTCTAATGAATATAAATCTAGTGGACCAAATCTCTCCCTTTGTAAAGCAACCCTGTCATCCCAAGAATGAAGTCTGTGGAAACTTTGTTGCAATCCCTTTCTGTTTTTTCCTTTCTGAAGTGGATAAATTTACATTTATCCATGTTATATTGCATCTTCCAAATGTTTGCCCACTTGCTCATTCTACATACGTTGCCTTGAAATCTCTTTTCCTGCCCTTCACAATCCCACCCAATCTAGTATAATCGGCAAATTTCAAAATGGTACATTTGTCTCATTTATATATATTATAAATAGCTGAGGCCCAAGCACTGATCCCTGCAGTACCTATTTATCACCCTTTTATTCCTACTATCTGTCTCCTGTCCATCAACCAATTTTTAATGTGTCAATACATTACCCCAATGCCATTCATTTTAATTATACACAGTAAACTTTTATATGGGACTTTATCAAAGAGTTCCTGAAAAATTGAGTACACCACATCCACTGGTTTTCCCTTATCTATTCGACCAGTTATATCCCAAAAATCTCCAATAAATTTGTCAAGAACAATTTTCCTTCCAGAAATCTAGGCTAACTTTGCCTAATCCCAGTGATATTTTCCATATGTACAGTTATATCCTCCTTTATAACAATCTCTAGCATATTCCCTACTACTGACATTAAGGTAACTGGTCTATAGCTTCCTGTTTTCTTTCTCCTTCCTTTTCTTTAAATAGTGGGTTTCGCCACTCTCCAATATGTGGGAACTATGTATAGAATTCTGGAAAATGAAATGAGGAAGTAACAGGCAGGATAGACAAAGGAGAGTCAGTGGACATTGTTTACTTGGATTTTCAGAAGGCCTTTGACAACGTGCTGCACATGAGGCTGCTAAACAAGATAGGAGCCCATGGTATTACAGGAAAGGTACTAGCATGGATAGAAGATTGGCTGACTGGCAGAAGGCCAAGAGTGGGAATAAAGGGGACCTTTTCTGGTTAGCTACCGGTGACTAGTGGTGCTCCGCAGGGGTCGGTGTTGGGACCGCTACTTTTCACGTTATATGTTCATGATCTGGATGACGGAATTGACGGCTTTGTGGCCAAGTTTGCAGATGACACAAAGATAGGTGGAGGGGCAGGCAGTGTTGAGGTAGCAGGGAGTCTGCAGAAGGGCTTGGACAGGTTGGGAGAATGTTTAGTTCTTCATTTTCATTAGATCCTTGCTACCCTAACATTTCTGGAAAGTTACTTATGTCTTCTTCTGTGAAGACAGAACAAAAGAATTTGATTAATTGCTTTCCTGTTTCTGTTGGTATGGATATACATCTGGCTTCACTAACCTTTCTACATATTTATAGAAGCTTGTACAATTCACTTTTATATTCCCTGAAAATGTATTCTCATTTTTGCTGTCATAATCACTATCTTTGTCTTTCTTTTCTGAAATTAAACTGCTCTCAATCCTCTGGTTTGCTACTTTGTCCAGCAATTTTATGTGACTCCTCTTTGGATCTAAAACTGCCTTTAACTCCTTTTGTTAGCCTTGGTTGGGTCACTTTTCATTTTGCTTTTTCATGCCAAGTAGGAATGTATAACCATTGTCGTTTCTACATTCATTGGTTAACTGTTGGCCATTGCCTATTCAATGCCATGCCTTTTAACGAAATTCCCTAATTTATCATTGCCATCTCACTCCTCTGACCTTCATAGTTCCCTTTGTTTAGATATAGGACCCCAGTTTTGGATTGAACTACTTCATGTTCCATGTTAATGAAGAATATTATCAAGTTATGGCCACTCTTCTGTAATGGATGAACAACAAGATTATTAACCAACTTTTTCCTACTGCACAATAACCAGTTTTAGGTAGCCTGTCCCCTAGTTGGCTGCTCAACATCCAAAAACCCATACTGTACACACTCAAGGAATTCTTCTTTCACAGTATTATTGCAGATTTGGTTTGGCTAGAGCATACATAGATTAAATTACCCACGATACTGAAGAACCCTTGCAACATGCAAGGGTTTGTTGCCAACCCCACATTACCAGTACTGTTTGGAGGCCCATATACAACTCCCACCAATGTTTTCCGCCTCTTGGTACCTCTAAGCTTCACTTGGACTGAATCCATACCTTAATTTTCCAACATAATATCCTTTCTCACGATTGCACTTCATCCTTTAACAACATCCTTTTGGTTGCGCCTACTAAATACAAACATCCTTGGTCACTCTACAGCCACGCCTCCATAATGGCAATCACATCACATCCATTTGCAATACCCGCCTCATTATGAACGATTCACACATTTAGATTGAGCACGTTAAGATTTACCTTCTTAAATTTTTAGACATTTTAACATTTTTATACTCCAGACTCATTTGTCTTCTTGCAACTTTTTCTTGTCTGGGCCCGATTTGTTAATGCACTTTTTTGTACATTCTGTCTTTTCTTGACACTATGCAATGACAAACAACATCAGCTGCACATTTTTATTTTTGAGTTTAGCCTTGATCTGACCAAAACCCAAAAGTGGTTTCTTTTCAGAGAAAAAAAATCCTCCCTTGGACATTTGTGGTTTGAATTTTGAGCTTTAAACTAAACAATCATCACAGTGCATATGTCCAACTGAAGAATACATTTGAATTTGGGTTGTGACAGTTACGCATTCTATTTTCAGTTAAAATGAAAGGGATGCCACTGATTTCTATGTCAATGTCATAAAATCAAAAGAAAAAACAGAAGTAAAACAAGGTGATGTATTTTTGACTTCACCACATGGGAAATAACCTGGCAAAGCAGACAGTTCCTTGCCCGTAGTGAACCTTCTCATTTCAATAGAATAACAACTTTGATGGGTCCTGATGAAGGGTCTTGACCTGAAACGTCGACTGTTTATTTCCCTCCATAGATGTTGCCTGCCCTGCTGAGTTCCTCCAGCATTTTGTGCACGTTGTTGATGGGTTTTATAATGGGAGGCAACATGTCCCAAAGTCTTCAGGTCCAAAACTATCACTCTGATTCATGAACTCTTTTATATAAACAGCTGTATATTTTTTAAAAGCTTAAATGTGTGCAACATTCTTCTCTAATTCAGTAGTCATTTTTGAAAGCGAAAGTGAATATCTTGACCCACTGTATTGATTTCAATTTGAGTTAATGATAATGTATTTTTCTGCTGTTCTCCAATTCTTGTTATCATGATTATAATTTAAGTTATTCAATGCCTACAAATGGTTCAACTATATGTGGGAAAAAAACTCAGAAACAATCTCTTCCAAATCCATAATCTTAATTCAGCTTTAACCTAACTATAGCAATTACAAGGTAAAAGGATTGGAGAGCATATATTTCAAAGAAGGCACTCTATTTGTAGTAACTAGGATTTCACTGTACAGAACTGAAACTAAAAGGAGACTGAGCAAAAAACTCAGTTAACTGCAATTAGTCACATTTTGACTTTTTCCTAAATAAGATGAATAACAGGAAGTTGTGTAATTGAAGAAAACAATGATATGCAAATTGTTCAGAGATTTAGATAACTGTTTGGATGCTCAGAGAATAATAGTGAGGCCATCAGCTAATTTTGAGCAGTTAAGTGCAGAAATCCCAAAGTTCCACTCCCATACACTCTTCCAGAACCACATTGCACCATGGTTCCACACTAATCAGAACTGAGAACAATAAGGTTGGTGAACTTGTTTAAGCTTGTTTACGATTAGGTAGACTTGTTTGACCTTGCACCTTATTGTCTACTTGCAATGCACTTCCCTGTAGTTGTGACACCTTACTTCGTATTCTGTTATTGTTTTTACCCTGTACTTCCTCAATGCTCTCTGTACTACCTCAATGCACCGTGTAATCAAATGATCTGTACAAATGGTATGCAAGACAAATTTTTCACTGTACCTTGGTACAGGTGACAATAATAAACCAATACCAATACCGACATTTCTTATGGTTGTGATGAGTCATAATGATTGTCAACCATGTCTCTGACCCTAAAAATTTAATTTTACAAGTATGGGGTCTCACTTCTTCAATGTCTCCCATTAATGTTGGAAAATTAAAATTCTTTGTCTTTATTTCTTTTCTTAATACCATCTATCCTTCTCCCTCTCTGTAATCTTTTGTACATGAATCATATTTAATATATATTTCCTAATTTAGATACACTAAGCCTTAGTGAACAGTTTTCAGTCCACTTAACTGAAGAATCTTGTAAATCCTTGCCTAGCTCTCACACATCATAGGTGCCCTCCAGAAGCTACCTTGCTAATTTAGACATGGACTTCAAGTCACTGCTTAAATGTCATTAAACATCCTATGGGCAGGTTTCAGGGTGATGAATGATGACTGCCATTCCTGTGCAAAATGTGGATTAAAATTTAGAAGGTTAAACACATCACAACATTAATTACATGTATGCTCCTAGTCAAAATGGAGCAATTTACTAACTATAATGAAAATATTGACAATGGCAGATTAATATTCTCTGACAGTACACTGCAATTATTTCCAAGTTCTATTCATTTAATCAGCAATTATTTTAACTTTTCCTCCTTCTGTCTTGAAAATGCTGGCATTTTCCAAAGCTTCAGAGATACTTTGATAGTTGACCCAATTAAACTTTATTCACTCATATGTCTTAAAAAAGAGCACTGATGGGTTATTCAATTTTGATGGGGGGAGGTGAGATACTTCACAACAAAGCTTCAGCCCATTCTTATTCAAAAACTGGTGGATGAGTCATGTAGGAGGTAAATTGTTCAGGAGCTGTTGTACATCATCCCTACTCTGATCTAATAATATGATGGTTATATTAGAAAAAAGGCCTACCTTGTCCTTATTCAACTTTAGGTATATTGTACACTGTCCTTACATTCCCTAAAGCGTACAATGGCAAGCTTTGATTTGTGGTGATTTTTTTTCTTTTAAAGTTTTTTAAAAACTTTTTTGGCATTTACGTGAGCCTCGGCTGAGCATACCAAATATTCTTCCTGGAAACAGGCGAAAATCATATTCTAAAGTCATTTGACAGAAAAAGGGTTTTCCAGCATTGCCCAAAAACAAATGAAAACTATAATTTGTAGCTGTTTTTCAAAAATTTTGTACTCAATGTTCCAAATAAACCATAAATACCAACAGAAATGTACCTGGTTATGTTTAATATGCAAAAGAATTACTGTTTCATGTCAAGAGACTTAAAAAAGTGAAAACTTTATGATCCAATTTCACCATAAGGATGACTAAATCATTTATATTTCTCAACGTGATTAAAAATAGATAATTTTTTTCTAAATTAGATAAATTATAGTCTGTTTGATAAATTTATTTTCACAAATAATTGCCCTGAAAAGAAAGCTTTCAGAAGACTTTCCACCTGTGGAAAGAAAACATTTCTTCAATGTAGTAGTAATAGTCTGTTATTAAGGATATGGTCACAGAGAATCAGTTAGAAAATCACAAAATGTTATCACAATAGGCAGACTTAACATATTTTAATAAAAGGGAAATCTAGTAGAGTCATTGACGACGTGTAACGAATAGAACAGGAGGAGCCAGTTGTTGCAAAGTATTTGAGTTTTCAGCAGGCATTTGTTAAAGTTCCACACAATATATGGGTTCATGAGAGAAGAGTAATATATTAGAGTGACTGAATATTGACTAACAGACAGAAACAAATGGAGCATTTTTCACTTGGCAAAGTATAACTATGAAATAACATTTGGTTCTCAGCTTTTTACGTCAATGACTCAAATGAGGTTTCTGAGGGTAAAGCATTCACATTCACTGATGCTAAAAAGCTTGGTAGGAAAGTGTGTTTTTAGGGAGATGCAGAAAAATGCAAAGGGATACATCAAATGAATGGGCAGGAAGGTGACTTTTAGAGTATAATACTTACCACTATAGTGGTAAGAATTCAAAAGTAAAAGTGGTAAATGGTTACTGGCACAAAGAGGGGCTTGCATGGGTGGCATGCTGGCGTAACAGGTAGCGCAGTTGGGTCTAATTCTAAAGGTACACTGTTTGGTAAATTAATTGGATCCCATAAATTTTTCCCAGAGTACTTGGGTGTTCAAGAATTGGGGAGGAAGTTAATGGGCAATAGAAAGAGAACAGGTTACAGAGAAATCAGTGGGCGAAGGGATTGATCTGAAAGCCCAAATGAGCTCAAAGTACTGAATGGCCTCCTGCTATGGTTAAAGAAATATGAGAATATGAAAATGCAGGTACATTTAGCAAGTAGATTAGCAAATGTTAATCTTTATTACACACAGTTTGGAGAACGACAGTAAGAAAAGTTTGCTGCAATTATACAAGGTTTCTGTGAGACCAGACCTGCAATTCTCTGCACAGATTTGGTCTTCTTATTGAAGAAACAATATACCTGCCTTACAGATGCTGATACCTTTCTTACAGTAAAATGTTCTAAACCATCTGACAGCATAATCAAACAAAGTTTAGGCAATGGGCCACAGATGAAGACATTAGGACAAATGAGTAAAAGCTGGGTCAATACAACAGATTTTAGGGCATTTTATGGAAGGGCTGAGGATATTCCAAAGTTCTGGACCTAGACAGTTGAAGGAACAGCCAGTAATGGTGGTGCAAATAAAAACAGGAAAATACAAGGGACCAGAATTGGAGGAGCTTAGAGATCTCCTATAATAGTTAGACTGGAGGAATTTGTAGATATAGGGAGCAGTGAGGAATTATAGGTAAACAATAATGACAATTTTTAAAGTAAGTCTGTGCTGGGTCAGGATCCAGTGTGGACTTAATTTAAGTCAAGATACTTTAAACTTGGATGAGCTCATTTCAGTAGGTTGGAGAGAGAAGGGGGCCAAGAGAGTTTTGAAATATCCTGGTCCAGAAGTTAGCAGCTGCACTGATGAAGTCTCAGCAACAGATGTGCTGAGGTTGCTAGGTCACACCTTGTTATGGAGGTGGAAATAGGCCTTCTTTAGGGTGAAGCAGATGTGTGGTAGGAAGCTCACCTTGCCATCAAATATGACACCAAGGTTGCAAGCAAGGTGGTTTAGCCTCAGACTGTTGCCACAGATAGGAATAGAGTCAGATCCTCTTTAAAGTTAAAATGCCTTTACTTGCCGATACATATAAAAACATACATCCATGGTTGTACTGGTACCGTGAAATATAAGAGTTGTAAAGCAATCATGGTGAGAATTTTTCTTTGTTTTGGGGGTAAGGATCTCATAGCCTATATTTGTAACCCATCTTTTAATTTCCACTTGAAGCTAATGATTATATCATAATACAGCTCAAACAGAATCTGATACCTACAAGTGCAATGACGATGGTGCAGGCTATGGAGTATACACTGGGCACCATCTTTTAAAATTCCACAAATTCTAGAATGGTTCCCACAATTTGGAAGGTAGCAAATGTAACCCTGTTATTTAAGAACCAAAGGGTCACAGATTCATAAAAAGGGATTGGTCACTGAAGGACTGAGATGAGAAGAAATTTCTTCACGCTTGAGGATAGTAAATGTCTGACTGGACAGGACTGGAAAGGAGTAAAGGGGATAGAAGGGGCAGAGTTTGTTAGGTGTGTCCAGGAAGGATTCCTGACATAGTATGTGGACAGGTCGACAAGAAGAGAGGCCACATTGGACCTGGTGCTAAGCAATGAGCCTGATAAGTTTCAGATCGCTCAGTGGGAGAGCATTTTGGAGACAGTAACCATAACTCCTTGACCTTTACCATAGCCTTGGAGAGGGAAAGGAGCAGACAATATGGGAAAATATTTAATTGGGGAGGGGGAATTATGATGCTATTAGGCAGGAACTTGGGAGAGTAAATTGGGAACAGATGTTCTTGGGGAAGTGCAAAACGAAAATGTGGAGGTTGTTTAGGGAGTACTTGCATGGGGTTCTGGATAGGTTTGTCCCATTGAGGCAGGGTAAGGATGGTACAGTGAAGGAACCGTGGTTGACAAGAGACATAGAATATCTTGTCAAGAGGAAGAAAGAAGCTCACCTAAGGTTTAGAAAGCAAGGATCAGACAGGGCTCTGGACAGTTACAATGTAGCCAGGAGGGAGCTTATGAATGGACTTAGGAGAGCTAGAAGGGAGCACGTGAATGCCTTGGCGAGTAGGTTTAAAGAAAACCCCAACGCATTCTACACGTATGTGAATAATAGGAGGATAACTAGAGTGAGGGTAGGACGGATCAGGGGTAAAAGAGTAAACATGTGGCTGGAGTCAGAAGAGGCAGAGAAGGTCCTTAATGAATACTTTGCTTCCATATTCACCAGTGAGAGAGACCTTGATGTTTGTGAGGATGGCATACAACAAGCTGATACGCTAGGGCATGTTGACGTGAGGAAGGAGGATGTGATGGAACTTTTGAAACAGATTAGGATAGATAAGTAACTGGGGCCAGACGGGATATATCCAAGGTTTTTACGGGAAGCAAGGGAAGAGATTGCTGAGCCTTTGGCAATGATCTTTGCATCCTTATTGGCCACAGGAGTAGTTCCAGATGATTGGAGGGTGGCAAATGTTGTTCCTTTGTTTAAGAAAGGGAGTAGGGACAACCCTGGGAATTACAGGCCAGTGAGTCTTACTTCAGTGGTGGGCAAATTACTGGAGAAGATTCTTAGAGACAGAGGAGTTATGGGCATTTGGAGAAGCACAGGTTGATTAGGGACAGTCAGCATGGCTTTGTGAGGGACAGGTCGTGCCTCACGAGCCTGATTGAATTCTTTGAGGATGTGACAAAGCACATTGATGAAGGTAAAACCATGGATGCGGTGCACATGGATTTCAGTAAGGCATTTGATAAGGTTCCTCACGGAAGGCTCATTCAGAAAGTCAGGACGCATGGGATACAGGGAAACTTGGCTGTGTGGATTCAGAATTGGCTCACCCATAGAAGACAGAGGGAGGTTGCAGATGGCATGTATTCTGACTGGAGGTCGGTGACCAGTGATGTACCACAGGGATCTGTTCTGGGATCCTTGCTCTTTGTGATTTTTATAAATGACTTGGATGAGGATGTGGAAGGGTGGGTTAGTAAGAATGCTGATGACACGAAGGTTGGTGGTGTTGTGGATAGTGTAGAAGGTTGCTGTAGGTTACAACAGGACATTGATAGGATGCAGAGCTGGGCTGAGAATTGGCAGATGTAGTTCAATCCAGAAAAGTGTGAAGTGATACACTTTGAAAGATTGAATTTGAAGGCAGAATACAAGGCTAATGGCAGGACTCTTAGCAGTGTGGAGGAAAAGAGGGATCTTGGGGTCCATGTCCGTAAATCCTTCAAGGTTGCCGCAGAGGTTGATAAGCCTGTTAAGAAGACGTATGGTGTGTTGGTCTTCATAATTCGGGGTATTGAGTTCAAGAGCCATGAGGTAATGTTGCAGTTCTATAAAACTCTGGTTAGACCACACTTGGAGTATTGTGTTCAGTTCTGGTTGCCTCGTTATAGGAAGGATGTGGAAGCTTTAGAGAGGGTGCAGGAGATTTACCAGGATGCTGCCTGGATTGGAGAGCATGTCTTATGAGGATATATTGAGCGAGCTAGGGCTTTTCTCTTTGGAGCGAAGGAGGATGAGATTTGATAGAGGTGTACAAGATGATAAGAGGCATAGATCGAGTGGACAGTCAGAGACTTTTTCCCAGGGTGAAAACAGCTAACACAAGGGGGCATAATTGGAGGAAGGTATAGGGGGGATGTCAGAGGTAAGTTTTTTTTTACACAGAGAGTGGTGGGTGCGTGGAATGCACTGTCGGCAGAGGTGGTGGAGGCAGATATGTTAGGGGCATTTCAGAGACTCTTAGATAGCCACATGAATGATAGAGAAATGGAGGCCATGTGGGAGGGAATGGTTAGAGCAGAATAAAATGTTGACACAACATGGTGGGCCGAAGGGCCTGTACTGTGCTGTAGTGTTCTATGAGTGCTGTGGAGGCTCAGTCGCTGAGTATATTCAAAAGAGAGATCAATACATTTTTGTAAATTAAGGGAATCAAGTGATAAAGGGTGAATGCAAAAAAGTGGCACAGAGGAAAAAGATCATCCATGATCTTATTGAATGACAGAGCAGGCACAGGGACCAAGTGGCCTACTCCTGCTTTAGTTCTCATATTCTTATGTCCTTAAAAGTAAGCAGCTAACTAGGAGTGATGTATTAGGACTCTGCTGATAAGCAAATTATCTTTGGAGTCGACTCCATTAGAATATGCAGTAGACAAAAAGATAACTTGAGTTGGGAATGACCCTGTGTGTAAGATGACTGTTACGAATTGGGACATTTCCCCAAGGTTTAGTAAAAATGATCAGTTTGATAAGATTCCTTGAGGTGTATCCAGATTGCCCTAAAAAGCAGTTTGGGCCATTTCATTATACTAAGGGCACTGTACACACAAGCTAGTGTTGCTGCAGCTGTAACATCTAATTACACAATAATCTAACCCAAGTTTGGAATGTGAAACTCTGGTAATCAAGGTGCATATTGTGACTTCTAATGCCATTTTTCTGTGCAGTTCTCCAAGTTTTCTGAAGGAAAATTGAAATACTGAAATGAGATGTTGTCACAAATGTATTGTTACTTGGTTTTATTTTATGCACAAGTGAATTTTCAAGGCACAATAAAAATCACCTTCATAAATGCTGGGCTTGCTAGTAACGCATACATCCCCAGAACAAGAAAAACATGCCACTTAATCACCTTGGCTGGACTGGTTATGAGGACTGTACTGTCCTAATTAGCTTTGAGCTTAACTCAAGTAGGTTTCCCTCCCCATAAGCAAATGCACCTTCCAAGATGCAGATGGGTGATTAATTTCCCATCTGGCTTTTCTGTCCAGCCAATGTGAAGGCTGTACTTCTCACTGAAATGAAAACAGAAAATGCTGGAAATACTCAGCAGATTAACAGTTAATTATTTTTTACAGGTACCATCTGAGCCTCAGAGCAATTCCAAGATTTTCTGTTTTCATTGCAGGTTTCCAACATTCACAGTCTTTTGTATAACCTTTGCATTAATTCCTTTTCCCACCATTGATGCACCAAGTAGACCTGTGAGAAAACCGTCTACCTTCCACAACTGCCCCCTTGTGGCACGGCCAAAAAAACAGAGAATTTGATCACTACTGTGCCATGCAACGTCTCTGAAGCAGGCTACTCTGGCTTTCATGCACAACTATAATGCCTGTGGCTCCTACAAAACAAGCTGTGTTATTTCATTTTGTTTTGTTTTAAACATGTACTGCTTGAACAAACTCATTTCCAAATTTTTTCTAATAGATTAAAATCACAAAATATAGCAATAACTCCATTGAAATTTTCTTTCAAAGAGGGACATTAATTTGCAGGTCTCAGTTACAAAAGACAAGCTACACAATAGTTTCTCCTTTCAAAAGTTGCACCCTGAAACTGACAAACAAACTTCCTGTTTGTTTTCCCGTAAATGGAGATAAATAAGTCTTCAAATCAATGAGATGTGAGAATTGCAATAAAAATAAACTTGTATAGCTGCACCAAAGAGTAATTTTCCATTTATTCATCCATTATTCAACCTCCATTAGCCCTACCTTGCTAATATGCCCCTGCTCCTCCAGCTCCAAAGTATGATATGCTCTATCGTCAACCCCTCCACCCTGGAAGTAGTTCCAGAGAAATCAGCCATTTTTATATTTTCTTCAACATTGGGATGTGGGTGTCATTGGCCAGGACAGCATTGCTATGTGACTGCCCCTCCCTAAGCACCCTTGAGGAGATCATGGTGAGCCATGTAGTTGAACTCCTACTAGGTAGGGAGTTGTGCAAAGATTAACTAAAAGAATTGTGGTGTGGAAGGATTGGATCGGACCATCCTGAAAAAGGGCATCACCATGCATTTGACATAGGAGAAAAACTGCAGAAATAAAATCTGAAAGCAGATGTAACAACACAGAGGGAGGCTAATTGGTGCATCATGCCTATAATTATTCCATCTGGCAAGTCCTTGCCTTTTCTTTTACAATGGTCCTGAAAAAAAACTTCCCCTTTGAGTATTAACCAGATCTTTTGCCTAGGCATAGGCTTTATGAATTTGGAATCATAACTTGTGTGGGGAGTTGAGGCTTAACGATAAGCACCTGAAAAGGAATGTTTACAGTGATGTGCAGTGGCTTTGTAACAGTGATTTCCTCAAGAAATCCTGGTCTTGTTCTTGTTAAAGGAGGAATTAGGAGTTGTACACCCTATTCCTAATTATCTCCAGGTTAGACATACAAACTAAATTCCAGACCTTGCCTTGCCCCTGTGCCTCAACGGCATTGTGGTTTTGCAATTGTTTTTGTATGACCCAGTGGGAATGGGTGTGTTTGGAATTTTTTTAAAATAGTCTTAAAGAAACCAATGTTTTTCAGAATTAATTTTAAATTTAACACAAATTTAACACAAACCAAATATCTCTGAATGCTTAGTTCCAGCCCTAAAGTCCCTTCTGAAAATCTGAATGCAGCTGAAAGGTTTCCTGCTATTCCAGACACACATAAAAACTTTTACAGTTAAAAAAAATGTTTCTACAGAAGTGGTCTCTGTTATTCTGCAAGATCAGCTGTGACATAGTTTAGTATTTTCAGGTAAGGTTGAATGTTGGCTGATTATGGTGTTGACCTTTTGTCTTCCAGTTTCAACATGCTGTGGTGAAGTACTCTGATTTAGAATAAAACATTAGCAGGTCTATCTGAACATCATAGATGCCCACTGAGGGATTTAACTGAACAATGTTCGTTCTTGCAATGTGCTAGTTTGTCCATTTCATGAGGACCTCTATCCCAAATGGTTGTTCATTAATGTAACATTGCTGCCACAACAGAGAATTTCTTCATTGTTCTTCATTGTTTGGCATTGTACATAGGAATCAGGAAAAATTTTTATGATGCAACTGGTATGAATATTCTAATGCAGTACCAAGCACAAAATGCATTGCAATGATTGCCGGTGTCTCTGAAAAATCATTCAGTATATGTTAATCAGGCATTAATATGTCACTGTAATGGCACTAAGAGTCTATTGGTAGAAAAGAAGACTCATGTATATCTCTCTGCAAATATGGGTCAGTGCATGCCAATAGGAGTGCAGGAGCTTCCACCTCCAAAGCAGCCTGGCATCCCTTCATAGCCCACCCTCATCTCCTGAGCACATTGATTTCCAGGTCCCTATTGACCAAGTCTCTAGTGCCAGCAAAGGAAGCGTGGGGCAATAAAATAAATAAATATTATAATCCAAGGGTTGGCAGAAAAAGAAAACAAGAATACATACAGAGCCCTTAAATGGCATTAAATGGTAGTCTGGAAAATCTGTGGAGCTTTTAATGGCTCTTCTGCCTTTCCGCCTACTAACTTCCCAACCATTTCCTCTCTGTTTCAAATTTAAATGAGCCGTCAAAGTCACCAATATCACCCCATATATTTACACAGGCAATATTTAACTGTGTCAATATTCTATTTATTTTAGCCTGCCTTGAGAACACAAGTACACATAAATTATTTCTAACTCCAATCTAATCATCCCTTAAGAGAAAATTTATACTGTTATTTTCTGCTGTCCTTAGTCTACAGATTCAAAACACAACCACGAACACAATGAAAAGATAAAACCTACACAGTACCTTTGATTGAATTTATCTTTAAAACTGCTTGTATGCCTTTGAATCTATTCATTACCATTCTACTTTAACACCTCATGCATCTGTAAAATTTCTGGGCCTATGTTTCTCTGTCAGGTGAGCCCTATTAACTGTGCCCGGTTCAGCAATTATCTGGATAACAAGCAGCACACTTCAGTACTGTTTTCTTTGAAGTGTAGTCACTTAAAAAAAAGCCTATTATCTAAGTGGTGAAAAACTACAAAGTTTTGAGATGCAGAAGAATCTAAGTGTCTCATTGCATGATTCACAAAAGGCTATTCTGCAGACATAGCAAGTAATTGACAAAGCTAACAGAATGTTTTTATTAATTGATGAAGGACTTAAATACAAAAGTTGGGTGGTTATGCTTTAGTTATGTAGAGCATTGGTGGGACCACATCAGGAGTACTATATACAGTATTGGTCTCCTTATTTAAAGAAGGACCTTGATGGGTTGGAAGTAGTTCAGAGAAGGTATACTATACTAATATCTATAATGAGCAGGTTGTCGTAAAAGGAAAGATTGGACAGGCCAGATTTGTATCCACTGGAGTTTAGAAGAATGAGAGAGGAATCAAATACAACCCTGAGGGGTCTTGAGAGGGTGGATGTGGAGAGATTTTCCATTTGTGGGAAAATCTAGAAATAGGGGTCAGTGTTTAAAAAAATTGTGATATCCATTTGTGACTGAAATGAGGTGATTTTTTTCTACAAATCGTCAATCTTTGGAACTCTTTTCTGCAAAGGATAGTGGAAAATAAATAGTTGAAAAGCAACAGGGTGAAGGATTACTGGGGTAGACAAGAAAATGGTTGTAATCACATTTGCCATAATCTTATTAAATGGCAAAGTGAGTTTGAGTCTGCTTGTGCAGGGACTGAGTGAAAATCAAAACAAACTGCAGATGCTGTTCATCTCAACAGTTCAGACAGCATCTGTGGAAAGAGACATATTCTCTTTGTTCCACTCATCTCCCTTCCCCACTTTGCTAAACCTAACTTGTTTTTTCTTTCTCTCTCTCCCAGTTCTGATGAATAGTGCTGACCTGAAATACTAAATTTTTTCTCCTTCCACAGATGCTGAGAAATCTGCTGAGTGTTTCCAGCATTTTCTGTTTCTAGTTGAGTGACTGAATGGCCTTTACCTGCCCTGAATTCATCTACTAATTGTCATGTTGAAGAGGGAGGTGAGAGCTGTTGAAGAAGACAGGTTGCACTTACAGGTCGGGACGATGGTCATGACTATTGTTGTAGAGTGTTAACTAAACTGGCAAGGGAGTGGACACCAATGTATGGTAACAAAAGAGGAATCAGGTGCACAAAGATTGGACTGTTACATAGGAATAGATAAGGCAGTAATGGAGTATTTGAAAGGAGCATTTTTTCTATTCATTAAGTTTTTTGGATGTGGGCATTGCTGGCAAGGCCAGCATTTATTGTTCATTTCTCCTTACCCCTGGGAAAGTGGTGGTGAATCACCTTCTTGAACTATAGCAGTCCTCTGATGAAGGTACTTCTACAATGCTTTTCGAGAGTCAACTGTAGAACTTTTGAGCCACAATTAAGGACTGGTGAGAGAGTTCCATCAGATTGTGTTCAATTTGCAGGTGATGGTGTTTTCATGCAGCTACTGCCCTAATCCTTCTTAGTGGTAGAGATCATGGATTTGGCAGGAGTTGTTGGAGTAGGCTAGGTGGGTAACTTTCATGCATTTTATAGCTGCTACACACTGCAGCAGCAGTGAAGGGAATGAACATTTAGGGCGATGGATGGAGTATCAATCCAGCAGATTGCTTTATCTTGGATGGTATTGATCTTTCGTGTTGGAGCTGCACTCATCGAGGCAAGTGGGGAGTATTCCATCATGGTTCTGACATGCTTTGTAGATGATGGGAAGGCTTTGGCATGTCAGGAGGTGGATCACTTGCCACTGGATACCCAGCCTCTGACCTACTCTTGCAGCAACAGTAAGTGTGGCTGGTTCATATGGTGATGGACAGAAAAGATGTCCTTGAAAGGTCTGGTATAGAATTCATTTCTTTTGAGTTGAAAAGCAAGAAAGGAGCTATCAATCTACTGGGAGTATTCTGTAGACTATTAAATAGTGAGTGAAAGATAGATGAGCAAATACTTAGATGATTTGAATCACCACCAATATTGAAAGGAATAATGTTAGAGTGAAGGGCAAAGGTGATGACTTTCTGAGATTCATTTAAGGGAACTTCCTTGCTTAGCATATTTACAACCCTATGAGGAAGAAGACATTGTTAGATCTGCTTCTTGACCATGAGGTGGGACAAGTGGACCAAGGTGCCAGCGAGAGAACTCGTGTAAGCTGTGATCAGTACATTATAAAGTTCAGATTAATATGAGCAATCCAAAATACAGCTAAATTGGAGCAACGTAATTTCAATAGGATGAGAAGGGAACAGGTTAGGATAAAGTGAAACCAAATAATGGTGGATAAAACAATGTATGACCTTGACAGAGCAGATATTCCTGCTAAATCTGGTTATGTTCCCACAAGACAAAAAAAAAGGTAAGGGAACCAAAGCCAGAGCTCCCTGGATTACAAGGGTCAGAAAGTCATAGAGTTGTACAGCACAGAATCAGGACCCTTGGCATACAGTATCTATGCTAACCTCTGTACCTATCCATATTAATCACATTTGCTCACATTAAGTCCACAGTCTTCTATGGTCTTGACATTCAAACACCTGTCCAGATGCCTATTAAATGTTGTATCTGCTTCCATCACCTCATCTGGTAGCAAATTCCAGATATCAACCACTCTCTGTCTGAAAGATCTCTCCCCCGTGCTCCCATTTAAACCTCCTTTCTCTTACCTTAAACCTATACTCTCTTGTTTTAGCCACCCCTACCTTGGGAAAAAGATTCTTGCTACCTACCCTATCTGTGCCTCTCTTAATTTTATATCTCTCTGTTGGGTCACCCCCCCCCCCCATGGTCTCCTCCATGCCGGGGTAATCAAACCCAGCCTATCAAATCTCTTCTCATAACTAAAGTCCTCCAATCCAGGCAGCATCCTGGTTAATCTCCTTTACATACTCTCCAGTGCAATAAAGAGTGATAAAGTTGTGGAGGAAGGTGATAAAAATAGAATGATAGAGAAGACTAAGAAAGAGAAAAGGAATATGCCAAGTGAATAACTCCAGCGAGAACTAGGCTGAATATAGTATAGAGGTGAAGTAAAAAAGGAAAATAAGATGAAAGAAAGTAGGAGAAAAGAACAGCAATTAATATAAAAGGGAATCCAAAAGTCTTCTGTAGGCATGCAACTAATAAATAGATATTGTGGTGAGTGGTGGGGCCAATTAGGGATAAATAAGGTGATCATTGCAAAGTGGACGGGATATGAAATGAGTACTTTGTATCTGTCTTTACTGAAAAAGAGGATGCTGCCAAAATCAAAGTAGAAGATTTTGGCAGCATCCTCTTTTTTCAATAAAGAGAAATGGAATGAAAACTTATAAAGGGAAGGTACTGGAAAGGCTGTGCTTAAAAATAACAAGTCATTAAGTCCCGATGGGATGCTTTGGGAAGAGGGGGTTGAAAAAAGTACAAGGGCTTGCTATAAACTCCTAATCCTCCCCAAATACAGGGGAGATGCTCGAGAACTAAAAGAAAGATTTTATAACACACTTGTTCAGAAGCAGGTGCAATGACATGCCAAAAAGCTATATGCCAGTTGCATTCATCTTTGGTTGTGAGGAAGTTTTGGAAACAATTTTGCAAAATATAATATGTATTTGGAGAAGTCTGAGTTGATTCAGGATTGTCAGAATGGACTTGGTACAGATAAATTCAGTTTGACTAATTCAATTTTTGTTTTGATGCGATAGCAGGGAATGTAAATGAAGCATGATATCTACATGGATTTTCAGAAGTTGTTTGGTAAAAATTTCATGTAAAAAGCTGGTTAGCAAAATTGAGGCCAATGGAAATAATGGGTCATTAGCACCATGGACAGGAAATCGGCTTAAAGCAGAGGATAGATGGTGGTAAATAGATGAAGACTGCAAAACTACATAGATTCTGATTCTGATTGGCTGACTGAATGGACAGACAAGGCAAAGATCGAATTTAATAGAGAAAAATATTGTGATGCACTTAGGCAGAAAGAATAAGTGATAATTTAGACTAAATAGTACAATTCTAAAGGCTGCACAGAAAGGGAAGGATATGGAGATATATGTGAATACATTCTTGAAAGTAGGATTTGTTAAGAGAAATGTTAGTAAAGCATATGGGATCCTGGGATTCATTAAGAGAGGCATGGATTACAAAAGCAGGAGATTTATGCCCAGTTCTAGTAATCACACTTTACAAATTATGTTAAGGTCCCTAAGATGATGCAGAGAGGAAATATTAGAATGGTTCCTGATATGAGAGATTTTGGCTACATGGTTAGACTGGAGAAGATGGTATTGCTTGCCTTTGGAGCAATAAAGCTTGAGAGGAGAATTAATAGAAGTGTAGTGTAGATAAAGAAAAGCTGTTCTCTGTTGGTGAATGGTTTAAGGATCGGGGCACTGATTTAACATTTTGGGCAAAAGATACAAAGGAGAAGAAAGGAAAAACTATTTTATTTCAGAGAATAGTAGAGGTCTGGAATTCAATGCCTTTGTGGGTGGGAGAAGTGGAATCAAACAATCCTTTCAAAAGGGAAGTAGGCAGGCACTCGATGGGGAAGAACTTGCAGGGCTACACAGACAAACCGAGAATGTATTTGACAGGGTTGTTCTGCAAGAATCCATGGGCTGAATGGTGTCCTTCCAATGTGGTAACAAATTTAAACGAATGAAATACAGCAGCCAAATTGCATACTTCAACCTACCATAAACAGCCATCTGCTTTTGATGTTGATTGATATATGGTATCTTGCTATACACATAATATGTAGGGCAAGACGTGAGGTGGGTCTTCCCTGTTACGGGATCCTCTGTGTCTACCTGAAAAGGCAGATGGACTATCAGATTAACATATCCACCAAAAAGATAATATGAATCTGTATTATGTTTCTCAACTGGGACTTGGACCCAAAGGCAACACTGCTACCAATTGCACAACAGTTGACACCAACTCAGGAACAAGACACCATAAATATCATTCAAAAATAAATCTCTGTATTTCAAACAGCTTGAAAACATGCTTACAATAATTCTTTGCTCCTAGGTACAATGTTAAACACTCCTAAATTTACCCATCAGATCTAATAATGTAGTTTAATTTTATGCTGACATTATTCACAATCTTATAGCCACAGGTCATAGTTTCATGATTTTGTCCATCTTTGTGTAAACATAAATAATTAACAGGGCATGCAAACCTATTTCAAATGCATTCTGCAAAAGTGGTTTTAAAAAAGAGAAAGAGTGCTGGGTGGGAAACACTAAATTAAATTTTGCCAAGAACAGTGCACAATTACCAGTTATAAATAAACAGATGGCCTTGGTGTTTTGAACTTTCCATCATCATTGCAGGCTCCTTTAATTTTTTGTATCAAAATAGTTCATGATTTTTAGTTGCGCCCACAATTGTGACCACTTAATTCTGAGTGATTTCTATTGACCAAAAAACAAAAAGCTAAATAGTCATTTGAGTAAGGTTGATAATAAACATTTACATTGAAAAATTAAAAGCTCCTAAAATCAAAAGAGGAAACTGCCCACTGATAGACACTAAATTACAGCAACAGTACACTGAGATGAACATTCTCATGAACAAGTGCACTTTTCCATGTAGTCAACAAGTTACAGGTTGGACTGCACAACTTCTACCATCTGTATAAACTAAAGGTAGTGAGTGGTGACACATTTTTCCTTCACATTCCTTCAGTTCAACACACTGGCCTATCCAACCTCTTTAAAGATGAAAGATTATTGACCTGACATATAAACTTCATTGCCTCTCTCTCCACAGATGCTGCCTGACCTGAATATTTTTAGCATTTTTTGTTTTTATTCCCAACTCTTTAAACTTCTGTACCTAATATATCCCTGATTATCCAAACTCACTGCAAACTGAGTGGTCGTTGTTTGAAAAGACAATTAACATTAACAGCAAATAAAATTCCAAGTTCTTTTGGCATGTGATAATTGTCACACATTGTTTCAATTAGACCATTGGTGAGGTACAAATTGAGGCTAGGAATTTCCAATCATGAATGAGGGAAAATCTAAAGTGATCAACCCACTTCGCTCTCATACACATTTTAGTTGCAAGAAAAAGTAGGATATGTGCCCATGTGCTGTTTGAGGCTGGAAATAATGCACAATATAAGAGATTCTTCATTGACTCAGGTTAAACTAAATACAACATATTATGAAATTATAATACATTTACATTATTTACTCATGGGATCTGGAACCTTAAATTGTGAAAATTATGCTTCAGAATTTGACCAATGTCACTTGTGCTGAAATAGAATACTGTGCAAATAGATCAATAGGTATCAGAACAAACTCAGTGGTCCAGGACATCAAGAAACTAAAAAATCAGACCTTCCACCTCATTTCTGAGGACTTACATGGACATTCTTGAAGAAGTCTATACTTTCATAGATCTATTCTAGCAGCAACACCTTCTGCTCTGCTGCTGTCCCCATGATTTTCTCACTGAGTCCAATGTAACAGTGCAAACTTCTGCAGGCTTCCCAGAAGCAATTTCTATTCAAGGCATGGGTGCTTGATAAAGATCTATTAATTGTTATGATAACTTACCAACTGTTTAAAATTAGGACTTTCTTTGTTTTGGTAAAATTGGGTTTAAATAGCAGGCACAACTGTGACTGTGAAAACAAAACCAGACTATAATATGACTCTGGATTGGATTACAATTCAAGAGAATATCCCATATATTTAACTTCTTGCAGAAAGATATCTGGGTTAGCTAGAGCTGGCAAGATATCAGTTGCCAGGAGAAAGGGAGAATTACATTTTTTATTATTTATTAAAGTTATTTTCAATGTTTTTTGACTGAGTAAATGTATTTTTAGTGTGTTAGTTGTTAAAATTAACAATTTTAAACATTTCTATTTTGACAGGTTCCAAAGGCTACTGAATGTTCATGGATGTCATAAACATTTTACGAACATGTGACAATACTGTCAATTTTACCAGCGGCTGATGGCACCAGGACCACAATGGAATAAACAGGGTGGCCCTGGAGCAAGTAGCCAGTAATTTTAGGGTTAAAGAAGACCTGTTTCATTTAATGTACTGTAAATTCAGCTAAATACAAAGAGGACATCAGAGAGGAGCTGGATATCAGATTACAGTGTATCTGACCTGCTGCTCCACTGCTGGACTTATGGCTAACACCATGTTTTTAATACCTTCTGACTTTTTCAATTTAAACCTATTTGAACTGGACATTTGTGGTACATTAAAAGTCAAAATATTTGGTGAGAATTTCCTCAATTTCTTCCCCAATTCACTGGATTGCCAGGATGGAGCAAATATTGAAGACTTAGAATAGAAACTGGGCAGATTCCTTTACAGTCACATGCTAGGACCAGCACGATTTTCTGCAATATACTGGACCAGGATAATCTGGTGTGTGTGGGAATAGAGCCAGGAAAGTCCTCTTTATTGAATGTTGCATTGGATAAAAATAACTGAAATTATTAGTTAGTTACTTTACTAAACAACATGCAATAAAGGACAAAAAATGCATCTTTGTTGGTAAGGAATCCTTATTTCTTAAACAGAAAAGGGGGTACAAACTTGTTAAACCTGAGCTTGCACTTAGTTTGTAATACTACAAAACTATGGGGCATCCCATGGGATTGAATAAAGTTAGCAACATCTCCATTAGTTGCCATTCCATTACTGCACTAAAATGAGGTAGGGCAGGTGCATTAGATTTCCAGATGCAACAGTATCCAAAGATTCAGATCAGACAGTATGCAAAAATAGTGCAACCCTGTGCCAAGAGTCACTACAGAAACTGAAAAACAGCTGTAGTGTTTCATTCTTTAGCAGCTTTACCAGCCTTGACTGCTTACCCAGTCAAATCCACCTTTGATTAAATTCTTTAATAACCTTACATGACAAAGACCTGTTGATTGTTATGATAGATCATCAACTGTAATAAATTAGGATTTTCCTTGTTTTGGGTAAAGTTGAGTTTAAAAAGGAGTCATAATTAGGAAAATACCTCTGTCAACTGGAGACAAGCTGAACAGAAGTGACAAGGGTCACAAAGAAAATTAGAGTAAAAGAAAATTTTTAAAAAACTGCAGATGTTAGAAATTTGAAACAAAAACAGAAAATGCTGGAAACATTCAGCAGGTCAGGCAGCATCTGTGGAAAGAGAAACAGTTAACATTTCAAGTCTCAGGCCCTTCATCAGAATAAGGGGTCATTGAATAAGGAGAAGTCTGTTCTTGTGGATCTTTTATCTACCAATTACACAATGCTTTTGGTTGTATTTGAACAGGATTGTGCAGAGAATCAATCTGTTACACTATATACAGTACATACGTAGATCCTGCTTTGTTTGCACAAATCACAGTAGTGAATAGAAACTTCTATGATAAAGATTCCATCTACAAAATGTTCTTCAGCAGACCCTCTGGTTCCAATGTCTTAAGTACATCCTTCTGCTGATCCCAGTGTTATAGTACAGTCAATTAAAATTCGAAAGTGTAATATAATTGGGCTGGTTTGGATACCACTCTGGAATTCTTCCAAACCAAGTGGACCTCAGAAACCAGTGGTGGATAAAAGCTAAGACAGGAAAACAAATACCAGACTGACTAACCAGATGTGAGAATTAGGATAGTGCTTTTGAAATTAATGGAGGTACAGTATTGCCCATGTTAACCAAAATTATAGTTTTTTCCTTTTTGGTTGCACCACCTCTTAAACAATCTTTCATCCAAAGCAGATGACAGAAAGTCATGAACATAACAACTGAAGATAACCATTTAGTTTCACAGATCACTATGATCACAATCCTCCTAAAAGCCTCTTCTACCTCACTTGTGAACACAGAAGACAGTTATGGTTGGTGGAGAAGGGTTCACTTGTCCTATACATTCCACAGGTGAGACATGAAATTCCTCTGGGTGCAAATTTAATCAAATATGAAACAAGATCTTTGTTAGTTAGTTATGATTTTGTTTGGCAGATTAGATGGAAGAAACCACAGGCTAGAAAATCTCCTGAGTAGCACAACTATGTTATGGGCCACACGATAGATTTTATCTGAAAACCAACCGTCCTCTGTGCATGCACAGCTCACCTAGGTAAACTTTAGTGTAGTCCTCCGTATGTTATGAGGTGCTGGATCTGTGGTAGTTACATCAACTGGCAGGCAACATATGATCGATGATGTTGCTGTGATATTTCTGCATAAATATGCATTTAAGGAAAAAACATTGGCCTTAACCACAGGAACTGCCCTGTACTGGAGGCTGAACCACTGTCAGGGGTTCATCAGTGAAGTGATGGCTGTAATCTTCAGAAAAAGTCCTGACGTCTTCCATCTTTAAGTTATGGCAACTTCTTTCTTCTTGGGGGTCCTGTCCCCAATGTTCCCTCCACAGTGTGCCCACTTGCCATTTCAACAGCCTTTCTACTGGGTACCATGGAGAAGAATAACTTTAACCTAAAGTGACATCAGGTTATCTCCATATTTCCCTTCTCTTCCCATCAGCCTCATATCAAGAATGGAGTTTTATATATGGTCAAACTATAAATTACTAATCAACAAAGCTGAGTAGAACATACCGTGGTATTCATTTAAAATTTGCCATGGGACCAGTGATTGCCTAGTTGTGACTACAGAACAAAACATTGAACAAAGCTATTATTTGATCAGTTGATAACTTAGACCATCAATGTGTGACATTGATCATAGCTATTCCCAACAGTCACTACCACTCTGTGAAAGCACCCTGCTTGTCTAACATCCATTATTGGACAAATGCAATCACATGTTTTAAAATAATGAAAATGCTGAAACCATCAGCTTTTATCCACAACCCTATCTGTGTCAATAATTGAAAAGTAAAAAGAAACTGCAGATGCTGAAAATCTGAAATAAAAACAGAAAATGGAAACACTCAGCAGGTCAGGCGGGACCTGTGTCAAAAGAAATAGAGCCAATGTTTCAGGCGGAAGACTCTTCACCTAATTAACCTGAAACATTAACTTTCTTTAGCTATTAATGATTCCTTCTTCTCCTGACTGATTTATCTTTCCCTCAGCTTGAACCATGATGCTCACAACCTTGGTTCCTACCCTTGAATTGATATTCCAACTCCATAGGTTCTTCTTCAAAAAGATCTCTGATGACATGCCACCTGCTGCATGCAGTTCAGCAGTTTAACTATTCCACTGCTCATCTGGATGGTTCTCTTTCAAGAGATCTTAGCCCATCCATGATTCTACTTCCTATTATCTATCTCACACATCTCACCTCTTGTCCATCCTCATCAAATTGCACTGGCTCTTGCATCCCCATCTTTATGTTTCTCTTCACAATCTCACCCCTCCCTATCTCTGCCACAGTGCCCTAACTCCAAAATTACATAAACTAGGTCCTTGTGCATTCCCTACTCTCTTTACCTCATTACTGGCAGCCATCTGCTGAAACACTCACACATCAAGTTTTGGAATTTAAATCACTCTAAACCTCTCTACATTTCTTTTTCCTTTATGCCCCATCGTGAATTAACCCCTTTGATAGTTTTCCCCCTAATTTCTTACCATTCAGCCCATCAAGCTTATGCTGGCTCTGAGTAATTCCATCAATCCTATCTCCCCCCCGCTTTATTTCCCTGCAAGCCAATCTTTCTTATATGTCACCTACTCCATCCTCATTCTCCTACCTGCACCATATACTGGGAATATTCACGATAACTAATTAACTTACAAATCAGCATGTCCATGGCTTGTGGGAGAAAACTCAGCACATAGAAGAAATCCAAGCAGTCACAGGGAGAATATGTAACAGGTTTGATCATTCCACCCAATAACCCCATCTTTGCCCTAGTCCATTTTTATCTGGTTGTGTCTCTGTGAAATATCTTAGGGTATTTTTCTGCATGGAAGGCATTAAGTAGAACCAGGTCTTTGTTGAAGGAGTTGCTGCTTGTGTGCCTATTTAATTCTTTAGTTCACACATACGCATTCCTGAGACGGTCACTGGATGGATGAATGTTCTTCTTATTAACAGTTCCATGGGTGAGGATGATTAGCTTCCACACCAATCTATGGGTCTTGAGATGAATTTGGGACCTATGAACTCCACCTGGTGGAGCAGCAAATACTTGACAGGGTGGGTGGCTGGGTGGAAAGGGATGTGGTGCACTCCTCCAATCGCTTGTGATGAGCAGCCACGTGCACCTGACAAAATTTCTTAAGATGCTTGCTGTCTTCCTGAAGGCTCCTTCTCCATTTTGATCGGCCTTGGACCAGACCTACCCACAAATATGCGACGGCGTTACATTTTTTTTCAACAAGGGTTTGAGAACATCCTTGAAGCATTTCCTCTGTCCACCTAGTCATTTCTTGCCTTGATAGAGTTCAGAGTTGAGATTTTACTTTGGAGTCTGGCACTGTTCCTGGGAGCAAAATGGCCTGCCCATCTAAGCTGGCTGAGTGTAATTAGGACCTCAGTGCTGGGGATGTGGGCTTGGGAAAGAACACTGATTTTGGTTCACATATTCACCCAGTGGATTTTGGATAATTTTGCAAATACAGTATCTGTGGTACCTCTCCAATGCTTTGAGGTGCCTGCTGTAGGTAGTCCATGTCTCAATAGTGTACAGAAGGGCAGGGATCACAACTGCTTGGTAAACCATGTTGAGTTTGAGGTTTTGTTCTTCAAACACTCTCTTCCTTAGACAGCCAAGTACTGAGTTGGCACACTGGAGGTGGTGGTGAATTTCAATGTCTGCATTTATTGAGAAGTGGCTCCCAAAATATTGAAAGTGGTCCACGCTTTCCAGTGTCACGTTGTGGACCTTTATTGTTGGGGAGTGGTGTTGTATAGCAGGGGCTGGTTAGAAGAGATCTCTTATTTTACAGACATTTAGTGATCTCTCATATACTTCAGTGAATAAGGCATTGGCAACTTGCAGCTTGGCCTCTGAGCATGCACAAATGCAAGCATCATCTGTGTCCTACAGTTCAATGACTGGATTTTTGAAGTTCTGGGGTGGAGGCAACAGAGTTTGAACAGCTTCCCATTAGTTCAACTCCAGCAGGAAGTTTGTTGGGTGTGAGGGGCAATATTGAGGCAAGAAAGATTAAGAGGATCTATACGATACTAGATCCTTGTTTGACTCAAGATTGCATTGACAGTTGGACTTTGTGGAGCCTGTTGGTTGGAATCATGGCCTGCACACCATCATGTGGCACCAGTAGAATGGCAGCAAATTTCCTGGAACATTCAGATTTGATCAGGGTTCTCCACAGTGCCTCTCAGTTGAGAGTTGAACATTTAAAATACTGGATGTTCTCTGCTGGATCAACAACAGGAATAATGAATTGAGTTTTCTTGAAAGTTAGTGGGTGGTACTCATGAGTAGGAACCTTCAGTAAGCCAATTCTACTGAGATCAGTAGTAGCTCTAATGGTAGTTAGAAAATTAAACAGTGAGAATCATAAAAGACAAATTAGGGACACATCCAAAAGATCTCAGTTAACAACATTTAGATTCAAGTTGAAAATTTAAAAAAAACTGTAGATGGTGGAAATCTGAATCAAAAACATTAAATGCTGCTGAATTGACTGGTTTGCACTAGCTTCAGTGTCATTGATAGTAGGAAGATTCCCTTACACTGTGTCATTACACTGTTGGTTCTTGCAAAGATCAGGTCATTGTATTGGCCATTACATGAATAATTTATTAGAAATATACAAGAGAGCATATGTGGATAATATCAAATGGCATCCTCCTCACTGGCCCAATTCCCAAGGAACTACGGAGGATAGAAAATGCTGAAAACATTAAGCAAGAAAAGAGTTAATGTTTTAGGTGAAAAAATCCTTCATCAGGTTATTAACTCTGAGTAATTTGATGTCTGCAGAAACTTGCTACTAACTGTTTCACTCTAATGAGTAAACCTTGAGCTCTTTAAATCCTATATAGGCTGGACTAAATAAAGTTTGTCATGAAAAGCTTCAAGAGCAAGTTTTTAACTTTTCATTTGGGTAATGTTCTAGACAGTCATCCAGGATCATGACAGACCAAAATACATAAAATAACATTGACTTATGCGTCTACAGGTCGAGTAGTCATTTCACAAAATTGAATTGAAATATTAAAAATATTGCTATTAAGATCAGAAAAACTGATTTTAGTGACATGTACATAAATGTCATTTTATGGAAGTTCTCTATAATAAAATCAGGCCACATTAAAGAACTTATTTATGATATTCCATTTACATTGACCATTAGGTGGTGCCAACAGGAAAAAAAGCAATTGAACTGAAGGATGAAACAGTCTAGACTCACTTTTTATATACACAGAGAGTGTTGTTAGCAAGGCTTATTTTGTATTCCTTTATTTCATATTACAGTTGCGAAATGCCTTCTCAGACACAGACTGTAAAGCATGCAATTTTTACCAGACTATAATTTAGGTTTCAGCACGTCTTAATTAAAACTACACATATGTCATGTGTAGAGTATCCCCATCTTCCTGTGATGTTTGGAATTTTCTTTGAACAGAAAATGTAATGACATGTTTAATTCCTTCAAATTTTAATTTAAAAATATTTAAGTTTCTTTTTCCCAACAGAATAGAATATTTGCTTGCAATGTTTCCAGGTACTCAAGATCCACTGAGTAAAAGAAATGTTTATTTTATCAAATTGAGGCAAGTTCTTAAAAACTACACAAGCTAGAATTTGAAACATTAACATATGTGAAATTTAATCCAACTAATTAATTATAACCCATGAAAGTCATTGCATCCTCTCTTAAATGTCCGTAATACATTATGTATTGTAATCACACAAGTTAAGCAGCAGGATTGCCCTAAATTTATATTCAGTGTATTGTGTTTCATATAATTATCTTTGAAGGTAGTTTGGAGCAGAAATTTGTCTTCAATTCCTAGGGCTAAGCGAATATCAGCCCGTCTCAATCATCAGCTGACTGATGTAAGGTGTTGTCGACAGTGCTATCAATCAACACTTGCTCAACCATCTTCAGCTACTTACTTCATTTGTAAGATTAGAATTAGGGATGTTCATTGATGATTGTACAAAGTTCAATTCCTCTTGCAACTTCTCAGCAAATGAAACAGTCCACGTCTGACTGCAGCCAGACCTATACAGCATTCAGACAGGGTTAATATGTGGCAAGTAATATTTGTGCCACAAAAATGTCGGGCAATGACCACCTCCAAGTACAGAGTCTAAACACCGATTCTTGATATTCAATGGCACTACCTTCACTGAATCCCCCACCATTAAAATCCTGGGGGTTACCATTGACCAGAAACTCAAATGGACCAGCCACGTAAATATTGTGGCTACAAGAATGGGTCAGAGGGTGTGTATCCTGTGGTGACTGACTCACCTCCTGACGCCACAAAACCCGTACATCATCTATAAAGCACAAATCAGGAATGTGAGGGAATACTCTCCATTTGCTTAGATGAATCCAGCTCCAATATCACCCAGGACAAAGCAGCCCACTTGAATAGCAACCTTTGAACATTCATTCCATTCACGAACAATACACAGTGGCTGCAGTGTGCATCATCTACAAAATGCACTGCATCTATTCACCTAAATTTCTCTGAAAGCAATTCCTGAACCCTTGACCTCAACCACCAAGTAGGACAATGACAGTGGGTGTTTGGGAATATCATTTGTAGTCCTTGACTTGGCATCTAAGCTATCCTGACTTGGAAATATGACGGTTCCTTCATCATCCCTGGGTGTAATCATGAGATCTCCTTATCCTACAGCACTGTAGGAGCATCTTCCCCAGGAGGCCTGCAGCAGTTCAAGAAGGTGGCTCTCCCACTATCCTCTGAAGAGCAATTAGGAATGAGCAACAAATGCTGGCCTTGCCAGCAGTACCCACATTGCAGTAAATCAATAAATAGAAAGTTGTATCCCCTTACGGGTTCCATTGGTTGAAGACCTGTCGTTCAGTTACAATAACCACCCGTTGGATTTATCTGGATTTTCCTTCAGGCATCCAATTTCATTAATGTCTACAGAATTCTTGTTAGGAGGGGAACACAATATATTGCCCATACTTCAGCATCTGCATAAATCCACATGTGGCTGAATGGCCTATTCCTGCTTCTAATTCTTAAGTTCTCATCTTAATGATCAAAATTAATTTTTTTACCCCTAACACAAAATATTAAAAAATATGATTTAATATGAGATACATAAAATCCTAAGTTAATGTTCTCACATACAAATCTATACAACAGTTAGTCTATTTAATTTTATATTCAGTAAAATTTGAAAATCATGCAACTTGTATTTTAAAGTACAAGTACACTTTGGCATCCTAAGAGCAGCATCATCAAATTATATGTAGATTATTAGCACAATCTAATTTAAACATTTTTAGTCTGACATCTGTTGACAGACAACAAGCGGAAGGGAAAAACAAATTTCAGGTTAGCCCACAAATCTAACACAGAATGGAACATTTATGATAGCCTTTCACTTGCCAGAAAACAGCCAGAGGCTAAGTTAAATATAGCACTAAAATCTTTGGCTGAAGTTAAATTTATATAAACTAGTATCCCATGGTAATGTTCACAGGCAGTCTAGGATGTGGAGTGCGGCTTCTGGTATTTACCGCACTCCTGCTGCAGTCTAAATGAGACAGCAGATCACCATTGCTGCAGCATAATAAATTTAATGAAGCAATGTAAAAGACATATGGGAAAAGTATTACAATATATAATGATAATACAAGGTACATGCCTCAGAGATGTCGCAAACGAGAAGCATAATTTCCGTTCACTTTACAAAACCTATTCAAGGTGCAAATCGTTTTGAGTTTTCTTTCCTTTGAGGCACAAGTGGCGCAGCTAGCAGGGCTGCTACCTCACAGCTGCAGTGGCCTGGGTTTGATCCTGACCTCTAGTGTTGTCTGTGTGGACTTTGCACATTTTCCCTGTGACCATGTGGGTTTCCTCCGGATGCTCCAATTTCCTCCCACGTGCCAAAGATGTGTGGGTTGATAGGTTAATTGGCCACAACAAATTGCCCCTCATGTGTAGGTGAGTGGTAGAAACTTGGGATAGAGGGCAGTTGGTAGGAAATGTAGGGAGAATAAACTGAATTAGTACAGGATATCTGTGAAATACAGGGCTTGATGATTGGTGTGGATTCAGTGGGCCAAAGGGCCTGTTTCTGTGTTGTATCTCTCTATGACTCGATGACGTTAGTCATTGACAAAATGACACATGTCCAACAAATTCATAAATGATGCCTTAAAAGAAGCAACACTATTGACAATTACAGTGGAAATAACTGATAATAATGATATATTTTTAAAAAATATATCATGATCTCTCAAGCCAGCCTGATACATATAGGATATGCATCCAAAGAAATTGAGGTAAAATAAATTATTTGTTACAATGATTCTTTAAAAATGACAATGATTCATAAATGTAATTCAAAAATATATAAGAATTTTGCCTGAAATAATTATGGGAAAAGGTGGCAGTCTTGGTTCAATGGCACCTCTGAGTCAGTCGGTTATGGATTCAGATCTCATTCCACAGCCTTAAGCACATTTAAGCACATAAACTCCACTGGCATTTCAGTAACGTACTAAGCTCTGTGGTTGGAGGTATAGTCTCTTGGAGGAAACTTTGACCTGTAGCCCTATCTTCACTCACAGTAGTTCAGAAAAGCTCTTGTGACTTCAGGGAGAGAGTAAGAGATCCTGGGCAATATTTATTCCCTCAACTAACATCATTAATTATCCCACTGTTGTTTGTTGAATTTTTGTTGTGCACTTACTTTCTGCTATATTTCTATAAAGTTGAACAATGACTATATAAAATAAATATGAAAAAATAAAATATCCTGAGGGTGTGAAATATATTAGATAAATGCAAATCTTTGCTTTTCTGTATATATGGTTTAGTATCTCAGATCTGATATCAGATCAGATATCTTTATTAGTCACATGTACATTGAAACACACAGTGAAATGCATCTTTTGCATAGAGTGTTCTGGTGGTAGCCCGCAAGTGTTGCCACGCTTCCGGCGCCAACACAGCATGCCCACAACTTCCTAACCTGTATGTCTTTGGAATGTGGGAGGAAACCGGAGCACCCGGAGGAAACCCACGCATCTTGGTATGATTGCACAAAGTATTAAGGAGTCAGTTGCACTATTTACAAAAGAATAAGATATAAGATATTTATTTAGTTATTTATTAGTCACATGTACATCGAAACACTGTTGTTTAACGTGACAATTATAATGGGGATGTAACTGCTATAAATAGAGATCATTAATTAAATGCATTAAAATTATATCTTTCAAAGATTGCATACTTGACTGTACTTAACAGTAACACAAGCTCTGAACTTCAGCTTTAACAAATGCAATTATTAACATGAAGCTGGGGAATTTCAGCTGGACTAGGCTTTCCCCTGTAATTGATTGAATGGTAAAGTGGCACAGCAGGTAACTGGGGTGATCACTTCCCATGATAAAGCTTCATGAGAATAATACAGCCCAGTTAATGAGCCAATATAATTAGGGTCCCAGGTTTGGGGTGTTGGCCTGGGAGAGGACACTGATGTTGGTTCTCTCATACCAGTTAACAGATCTGGAAGATTTGTAGAGATGGCATTGGTGGTATTTCTTCAGCACTTTATAGTTCCTACTGTCAATAATTCAAGTCTCAGAAACACACAGAAAGGTGATGATTATTGCTGCCCAGTCCTTCAGTGGACCATGCATTTTGTATTAAGCTTCAGGTCTTGATATTCAAACATCCTTTTCCTCATATGCCCAAATGCTGTGCTGGATGCACTGGTGAATTTCATCATCAATATCTGACTTTGCTTAGAGGTGGTTCTTGAGATGAGGTATGAGAAGTAGTCCATGTTTTCCAGGGTCTTCCCAAGGACCATTGTGGTTGCAGAGTGGCATTGTACAGCGGGGTCAGGTGGAAGAAGACACATGTTTTGCAGATGTGAAGCGTAATGCTCATCCTCTCCTATGCTTCAGTGAATGAGCTGACATTGACTTTGAGCTAAATCTCCAAATGTACACATGCATGCACAAGTGTCTGCTGCATACTACAGATTTATTATGAAAGCTATGGTGACCTTGGTTCTGGAGTGGAGGTAACTTAGGTTAAACAGTTTGCCATTAGTTCTACATATTAAGACTCAGACAGGAAGCATGTTGGAGACGAAATACAGAAGTGTGGTGAATACGATTGATAAACGTGACTGAAACTTCTATCCACTCAGTTTTGAAACTTCAGCAGAGATACTGTCTACTCCCGAGGCCTTGTTGCTTTTCAGTTGGCACATGGCCTTTTGGACCGGATGGTTGGATGGCAGCAAACGAGGATTTGATAGGTTGTTGAGGGAAGGAATCAAGGATTGAGTTGCAATTGATGAGATCCTCAAAGTGCTCCTTCCAGTGGGCACAAATTGCTCCCTGTTCTTGTAAGTCTACTCCACACTCTTGGGGTTTGGCCTTGAGAATTTGGGCCGTCGATGGCCATGACAGAACTGAGGGTGCTGAGCCTTCTGTGCTTCTTACACCCACCATCCATTCTTTAGGTCATAGGTTTTCTGCTGGCCTTCAGCTGTCTGTGGAGCAGTCTCTTTTCCCTTGAAGCATTGTGCAACTTCCATTTTACTTCCTTCGACTTGCAGTTAACTAGCTCCCAGGTCTCTTGATCAGCAAATCAATCCTGATTCCTTCCATTAGAGAAGCAAGAAGTTTTCTAAATATGGTGGATTTCATGGCGGCCCATACACTGTGGACAACTTGCCATCTTTCCCTGAGAGTTGCCAGACTGCCTATGAGGCACTGCCTTAAGAAATGCTATCAATGAGAATTTCAAAATTGATTTTCTTGTTGCAACATTTATGTTGCTGATGTTTTTCTGGGAGATAACAGAGTGGATTAGGTGATGAGCAATCCAACAGTTAAATATTAATTGTTTAATATCATTATTTCATTATTTCTGAACAAGTATAGTGGCACAGTTTACTTGGGATAAGAATGGTTTGGTACTTTTTGCATGAATAAAAATGGATATTCATCAATTTTACAAATGATGTAAAGTCTTGCTTTCATAAAGTGCATTTTTGTCTTTAGTCCATTCCAAAATACTTTTACAACCTATGCAGTGCTTTTGAAGTGCATGAACTGTTACAGGAAATAAGGTGACCAATAAGCTCACAGCAAGCTCCCAAAAGTAAAAGACACAATCTTTCCTCAGTGACTGAGAAAGTTTTGAGCAAGTCACCCAGGAGAACTCCCCTGAACCACAGAAGACATGATGGGCCAAATGGTTTCCTTCCCTGCTGTAACCTTTCTAGTGTAGCGGTTAGCATAACGCTTTACAGCGCCAGCGACCAGGGTTCAATTCCTGCCGCTGTCCGTAAGGAATTTGTACGTTCTCCCTGTGTCTGCGTGGGTTTCCTCTGGGTGCTCCGGTTTCCTCCCACATTCCAAAGACGTACAGGTTGGGAAGTTGTGGGCATGCTGTGTTGGCGCCGGAGGCATGGCGACACTTGTGGGCTGCCCCCAGAACACTATGCAAAAAATGCATTTCACTGTGTGTTTCGATGTACATGTGACTAATAAAGATCTTATATAATCTTATAAATGTTATTTGACTTCCATCAGAAAGAGTATACTGTATGTGACCCATTTAACAACTTTCCCAGAACATCTTTGATCAGAATTATTACTAGACAAACTCTGCATACATGATCCAACTCCAAAATAGATATAAAATCATGTCAAAAATTTATGGTTATATACATACCTGAAGTTCAAATAATTGCTTTGTTTAGTGAAATAATTTACTGCAGGCATTTAAAACATGCTTTCATCATCCCGACTTTTGGAAAGCCTACGTTTCTTTCCTGCTACAGAAATGTTGACAAATATGTTTTGTAATGTCAAATTTAAAGGAATCAATCCATATTCAGACTTTAATTGTAATTCTCCACTACCCAAATATATGATGGATATGTATTTTCACAATGTTTTCCACATTGTGTTTTTATTCTTACATTCTTATCACAAAATTGCCATTTGCCCAAGACATGAGTTTTGCTGTGCCTGCTAATTTGGGAAATCCAGGAATCAGATATGATAGCTTGGTTGTTCAGGCCTTTATAAAGATATAGTAAAATTGTAACGTATTATTGCAAGCATGAGATGGCATTCATTTAAAAGAATAAACTGTAATTTTATACGAGGTTTGGGCACTACACTTTGATGTTTTTAATGTTTAAAGCAGAGCCACAAACTTACTGAATTTTGGTTCCCAGAAACAGACAAAAACAAGTGTTATTTCTGAAATAAGAAAAGCATATTTTGACTCTAAAAATGATTTCATTTTCTCCAAACAGAAGTGACATTGCCAGGATGAGTTAAGTGCAAAGGTCCTTCATTTTTTTTCTCCATGTTGCTAATAGAGGTGAGATCTGGCAGTAATATTTGACAATGATGTGACTTACTTCATCAAACGGCATATCCCAAGGAACTTCTTAAGTTTGCGGCAAAAATTAAACAGAAGCAAGGGACATCATCAACAATGTAATGAAGAGCGCAGAAGAGATTCACCAGATGTTGCCTGGAATGGAGGGCTTTAGTTACAAGGCTGGGATTGTTCTCACTGGAGTAAAGGATGCTGAGCAGTGGCCTTATAGAGGTTTATAAAATTATGAGGGGCATAGATACCTTTAAGATACCTTTAAGATACCTTTATTAGTCACAAGTACATCAAAATACACAGTGAAATACATCTTTTTGCGTCGTGTTCTGGGGGCAGCCCGCAAGTGTCACCATGCTTCCAGCGCCAACATAGCATGCCCACATTTTCCTAACCTGTATGTCTTTGGAATGTGGGAGGAAACCGGAGCACCCGGAGGAAACCCACGCAGATACGAAGACAACATACAGACTCCTTACAGACAGTGGCTGGATTTGAACCTGGGTCACTGGCGCTGTAGAGCGTTATGCTAACTGCTACACTACCATGCCTGCCCAAAAGTAAAAGTCTTTTTCCAAGGGTAGGAGAGTTTAAAACTAGAGGACATAGGTTTAAGGTGAGAGGGCAAAGATTTAAAGGAGATCTGAGAGGCAAGTTTTCCACACAGAAGGTGGTGGGTATATGGAACAAGCAACCAGAGGTGGTGGTAGAGGCAGGGATGATCACAATATTTAAAAAGCTTTTAAATAGATTCATGGATAGGAAAGGAATAGAGGGATATGGGCCAAATACAGGACAATGGTATTAACGTAGATAGGCATCTCGGTTAGCATGGGCGAGTCAGGCCAAAGGGCCTGTTTCTGTACGGTACACCTCCATGAAAATGGTGAAGTTGTGAGGTGGGAGGAGGAAAGTAGGAAGATAAAGAGATTTAGAAAGAGAATCGGGACTTTGAAACAAATGACCCGTGGGATACGTCAACGAAGATCAGTGATGGCAGCAGTGTGTGTGGAGCTTTGGAATTAACTATGAGCCTTCAGTATTGGAATAAATTGTGCAGAAATATGTAAGGAGGCCATCACAAAATCAACCTTTGATACAAGGTGGCATGAATAATTAGTTAAAAATATTATTCACTATGACATTAAAAGCATTGTAATCTTCAAGGTTAGATGTGATAAAGATATGAAGCAGATGCAGAAGCAAGAGAAGCAACAGAGAAGTAACTTGTGATGGACAGTATAGGGGATTGGAACAATAGTTTGGGATTGAACAGGATGCAGAGGATGCAAACAGTAGCATTCAATGTGACTCAGTGGCTGCAGCCTTGTTATCAGTGAGGTGAATAAAGTATTTCATGTCGCCCGTGTGGGGTTGGGGAGCTGTTGGTTAAGACAATGGAGACAAAAAGGGAGATGCCATTGTCAACTGCTTTAAAGGCTTCAATGAGATTAAATAGGATGACTAGGGATAAAGCATCACATAGTCACAAAGTACTTCTGGTTCAGGTCAAACATGTAAAGTCTGTAATGCTGGAATTCATGATTTTCAAACAATCTCTCTTGTCAAATTAGCAACTTTTAAAATCAAGACATCTGAACAATAAATGAATTCAAGCTAAATCCAGTTAAATAATAAGGCATACAGGTTGATCATTAGCAGAGTTTTTCAGGAACTCCATGCCAATAAAACAGTATTCCCAAAACGACCATGAAGAAAATATGTAGATTTCCTAATGCACAGAAAAAATTATTTCTGTTCATTGTGGAAATGAAACATTTTGCAGTAGCAAGCACAGTGCTGGAGGAACTCAGCAGGCCAGGCAGCATCTATGGGGGGGGGGGGGGGGGGGGAGGAATAAACAGTCGATGTTTCGGGTCGAGACCCTTCATCAGGACTGGAAAGGAAGAGGGCAGAAGCCAGAATAAGAAGGTCAGGGGAGAGGGAGGAGCACAGGGTGGCAAGTGATAGGTGAGTCCAGGTGAGAGGGGGAAGGTAGATAGGTGGGGGAGGGGGGAGATGTAAGAAGCTGAGAGGTGATAGGTAGAAGAGGCAAAGGGCTGAAGAAGAAGAAATCTGGTAGGACAGGGCGGTGGACCATGGAACAAAGGGAAGGAGGTGGGAAATAGATGGGCAGGTCATGAGGGTGGGGGAAGGGGAAAGAGAAGGGGTGAGGGTCCACAGAAATGAGGGAAGACAAAAGGGGGGAGGGGGTAAAAAAGTGGGGGTGAAGAGGCGAGGGGTTACCGTAAGTTAGAGAAATCGATGTTGAGGCTGTCAGGTTGGAGACTACCAAGGCGGAATATGACGCATTGTTCCTCCAACTTGCGTCTGGCTTCAACGTGGCAGTAGAGGAGGCCATGGATAGACACGTCAGTATGGGAGTGGGATGTAAAATTGAAGTGACTGGCCACCAGCAGATCCTTGCTTATGTTGTGGACGGAGCAAAGGTGCTGATGCAGGTCTAAACTCGAAACGTTGACTTACACCTTTTGCCTCCACAGATGCTGCTTGACCCACTGAGTACTTCCAGCATTCTGTTTTTCATTTCCCATTCTTCTCTTTTCCTAGGATAAATCCTCAGGTTATCCATTCTTTCCCCAGTGGTATAAATTTCAGTGCTGGTGCAATTATATTAAATGTCCTTTACAACTTCTCTGGTGCATATATACCCTTTCTACAACATTTATTAATCACAGTTATCCAGGTATAATCTGACCAAGATACCCTTTTAGCTTAAATAACTTCTATACATCTTTGTTCTATCCCACAGGAAATGAAAGCAGGTGCTTAATTTGATTATGGCTTAATTAATCTCTTGTTTTTAATGTTTTGTGTATCTGTACACCGGGATTCCTTTGTTCATTTATTTTATTTTGACCTTGAGGTTCCAGTTGACCTCCTTTCTCTTCCTACCAAAGTGAACCGCTCACAGTTATTTATCTATATTGAATTTCATTTGCCAACTACACAGCCACTTTGCAAGGTTACGATGGTTTCCTGTATTTTTCCAAAATCCACTTCTGCATTAACAATACTTCTCAATTTAGTTTCATGCACTTGTTTTTAAATTTTACTTCCTATTTCTGAGTCCAAATTTTCTGTAAGTGGTGAATCATAGTGGTCCTATTGAGTTCTGTGGACTATCACACCTGGCCATTTATGTCTAATTATCTTTAATACCGATTCTCTGCTTTCTGTGTTGCTTTCCACTATGGTACTTTCTGAATATTAACTTATCAAAGGTCTTTTGGGAAATCTAAGTAAACTAGCTCTACTGCATTACACTTACCCAAACTTTCTACTCATTCCACAAAAACTCAATGAGGTGATCAAATATGACCTTCCCTTTTGGAACTGCTTTTTTTTAAATTTTAATTTTTTCTTCAGATTTCAGATTTTGGTTACTGCATGAATGAGTAAGAACTCCAGTATCTTACTAACATAGATGTTAAGTTAATTGTTCTATAGCTTCTCAAGCTTGTTCCAAATCATTTTAAAATTATATATGAAAGCTAATAAAAAGATTCAGTTTTCATTTTTTTTAAAAATTGCCATTAAGTTAGCAAAACAAGATGAAGACATTTTATTACTACATCCTTCTTTTGCACCTTACACAACTGCAGATTGCAAAAAAAATCTTTCATCTCCATGACTTTGTGGATTTTTCATGTGTAAATAAATATTTAGCAGAACTGTAGATATTTTTAGATCTGTTTTTCTGAGATCACTCCATAATACCAAGCAGCTGGATAGTACACTGGAATCAAATGCTATGCTCAGTTTCAAAAGTATAATTATTAAGCTTCCAAACACTGTTTAGATTTATGCAAAAATTCACCACACTGCGGTCCTATTCGAAATTTGAAAGCATTCATCAACAATCTTCACTTGGTTAAATATTCTGTTTCAAAGTTTGTTTACAAATATTTATAAAAATAAATGTGATTGCAATTTAGGCTGGTTACTAATTTTGGTATAGTTGAAGACAAACTTACTGGAATTTAGTGGCCTGATGATCTTTCCTTGGCACTTACTAAGCTTGTGTTCTTGGCGTTTATCATTAAAATGCACTAATATTTTAAATTTATTTCTGATAGTAAGGGATGCAGGGTTTAAAAGTGAGTATTTTTTTTGAATGTCAGCTTGGCTCAGATGCTGGTACTTTCACAACTCATTTGAATCATTTAATGTCAAACATTATCCTGGTCCATGAAAACATAATATGGTATTATACTGAGGAAATGTCCGACTGTTAGATATTTCAATAGTTTAGCAAAAGGTATTCACAAAAAAAAAACATTAATACCTACTCTCTGTTGAGTCAGATATACACCATTAATTATCTTTTTGTGTTGTGTGTTTTGCTACTTCTTCGGGAGAAAAGTCAACCTGTTGCATCAAGCAGAATGTGCACTTTGAACAATGGTAGGTGGATCCCAACATAGGAATGGTAATTAAATGCCAACTCTGCCAGCAGTCCTGATCATTTACATGTTCATAATTTATTGCCCACTTCAAATTGCCCTGAACAGAGCAGTTTGCTTGGCATTTCAGAGATGCAGAAAGGTTAGACCAGGTGAGAATGGCATAAGTTGTTACCTGAAGGATATCGGTTAACCAGATTAATTTTATACAAAAACAGTAAATGCTGGAATCACACGAGAAGCTTCTGTGGAAAGAGGGACAGAGTTAACATTTCAGGTCAAGGATCCTTCACCTCAAACTTGAAGTGTTGACTCTGTTTCTCTTTCCACAGATGCTCCCTGACCTGCTGAAGGTTTCCAGTATTTTCTGCTTTTCTAACTGACAGCTCTGTTAGCCACTGGTTTTGCTGTTTTTTTGAGTTTCAGGTCTGAGACCATTCATAAGAACTGGGAAAAAGAGAAAACAAGTTGGTTACGGCAGCAGGGAAGGTAGGAAAGGGACAGGTAGAACAAAGGGAGTATTTCTGATAGTAGGAGATGAAATGACAATCCAGGAGGTCCATGATCACTATTATTGATATTCAATTTTTTTAAAAAAATGTCCAGATTTAATTATCTGAATTTGGGATTTGAACTTGCAGCTCTGCAATTTAAGTCTACACCTCTGGGTATTAGTTCAGTTACTTAACCACAATGCTATTTGCACCTAGAAGGAAGTGTTACCATTCTATTGTCCTGATAGATTCCTTGCTGCCACTGTCCTGCAGTCCACAGAAGAGATCCTCAAGTCTCTGGAGTTTGGCCAAAAATATTTAAGACAAATGAAAATCCTAACAACTTCACCAAGACAATTTCATGCATTCGTTAACCGCTATTCTTGAAAAATAAGGGCAGATGCTTCCTTCCAGGCACCAGGCACCATGCACCTTGCCTACACTGCACCACCTGGGTATGGAGTAGGAGCCCAATCTATCTGGGTTCTACTTTGAATTTCTCATGTTACAGCAAGATGCTATGCAACCTGTTTAATTTCTGCTTCCTTTGCTGATGATTGATTTTATTGTACAGCAGAAGTAAAATCTCAACTCAACCTTCAAGTTCCAGCTAAAAAGTCCATCTGGATTTTTAGTAGTTGTAGGAAGGAAATCTTTAAAAACGATGAACATGCATGTTTCATGATGATAAATGCCACCATCTTTGTAGATGAATGAGATAAAGTTTAACGAATACTTTGACCAAAATAATTATGTTAAAACTGAAAACCTATTCAACTCAGCAATTTGCAGGTTAGGTAACATTCTCAAATTAGTACAGTGCAGGATGTTAGAATTTAAGATCTGAATTACTTTACTGTTGGTAGAATATTATATATATTTGTGTGGTAATTAGGGGTTAACTTTAAGTTGAAGACACAATATGCTCAATGCTGTAGTGAAATAATTGAATAAGTAAAGATAACGATGCATTGTTTAGTAAAGAGTGCAGTAAAGCACAAAACCAGTTGAAATTGAAATTTTAAAAAATTATGGATGACCCTCAGACCCGAAGAAAGGTTATTGCACATTCCTTTCCCTGTCATAAGGCAATTCAAGAGAAAAAGAGCATTAAGACCCGTGAGTAAGTGATAGATATGTGAAACCCAAATACAGAATTTGTTGCTTAGAGACAGCAGATGCCACATTATAAACTGCTGACAGTGAGAGACTTCAAAAGAATGTTGTAAGCTTTTCAATAACTGTTTGCAACAAGGTTTCCTTACTGCATTTACAATGCAAATTGGAATGTGAGGTCAGAGGATGTTGAAGATGTTAAAACAAAGCAGTATCATTTAAAATATGTTTTGATTCAATATATATGTTAGCCATACTAAAATACAAAGATGAAAGATCCTAGATTGTTTTAACATACATGCAATATGGGATTCAATGCATAGACAATTTCATAAAGTTCTAGAAAATAACATGAAGATCAGTTACTCAGAGTAAATGAAAGGAAAAGATCATCAATAGGACAGCCAACCACCTCTCCAGTCCAATGGGGGTAACCTACATATCTGTTTCAGATCATATGATTGATTTACAATTAGTGTGTTGTAAATGTTTGTTGCTAAACAATATATGCCATAGAAACATTCTCACCAATATTTTACTATCAATTTTTTTTGAAAAATCCTAGTAATAAGACCACTTTTTAAAAACAATGTCATCCAACTTACTTGAGATAAATAAATCAAGTAACATTTTCCTAATAAATAAAATGTCAACTTGATTTTCAAGAATGTAATTAACATTTAGTCAATCCCGAATGTAGATCTGTCAAACTTCACTTAGTTAGAAAGCCCATTTGAAGGATTCTGGGTATGTTTTTTTTTGATCATCTCATAACTGAAAGTTTAACATGTGCAGACATCTATATTACAATTTCATACATAATCATTGACAAAATTTCCTGTGTGACCTGGCATTTTTAAAGAACTACCCCATAATTAAGAATGATGTCTGAAGTTATAGCTTGCTTACTTAGTTTTAAAAATGACTACTACAACATAGCTTGAAATCTTTAATTAGGAAATTGATTGCTTATATTAATCAGGTACTTCAATTCCCAAGCCTTTTTCACCAACTGAACACAGACACAAGTTTGGTCATCACATGGCTCATCTATTGCATGACATCATTGAATCTTCTTTTGAAGTGCCAAAACTAATTAAAGGTGTTTTACAATGCATAACTCCTCAATAATTTCCACATCTGTTGCTAAAAACTGAATTTTGTATCTGCTTACAGTAATTCTAATACCAACTCTCCCACTGGTTACTTTTATCATCTGCTTTTACATTGTCAAAGACCTGAGCTCATTCCCCACAAAAAATGCATAACTAATTGCAAACTGGCTGTAAAGTTTTCTATCCCTTTCAGTTGGTAATACACATTTTCTTTGGACCAAGAAACACTTGGACCACTGATATTAGTGAGTGCTGGGAGCTTGGTTTGCATTTGACTACATGAGATCCATTGATCCAGATATTGGCTTCACTTCAGTAGGCCAAAGGAACTTGTGTCCACTTAGATCTGCCACATGAACAGAAAGTCCATTCATTCAAATGGAGAAGTATGGATGCAAAGGAAAAAGCTGAATAAAAATTTATACTTCCTTGAAATAAAAACACAAAATGCTGGAAACATTCAGCTAGTCAGGCTGCATTGTGGAGAGAGAAACTGAGTTAAGATTTCAGGCCAAAGAACCTTCACTAAACCCAACAAAGGGTCTTTGACCTGGAACATTAAATTGGTGTCTCTTTCCACAGATGCTGCCTGACCTGAGTGTTTCCATTTTTTTTCTGATTTTATTTCATATTTCCAGCATTTCAATTAAATTTGATTCTCATCTTTTTGAATTGAGTTTGCTTTATTGTTTTTAATTATTGAGAAGTACTTATAAAAGGACATTGCTAAATTTTAAGAATATCTTTTTTAAACAAAAATGTCTCTTTTGTTTAGTTAATTTTAATTGGATCCATTTAGGGTGCACAGTGAAATAGTTAAGTAGAGCTGCTGCCTCACAGCACCAGAAAACTGGATTCCATCTGTCCTCAGGTGCTGTCTGTGTAGAGTTTGCACATTCTCCATGACAGTGTCAGTTTCTTCCCACATTGCAAAATGATGTGCAGATTAGCAGGTTAATTTCTCACTGCAAATTCCCCCTGGTGTGTAGGTGAGTGGTGGAATTTGGGGAATAGATAGAATGTAGGGAGAATGGAATTAATGTAAGATTAATAGAAGTGGGTGGTTGATAGTCAGCAATGGGCTCGGTAGGTTGAAGGCCTTGTTTCTGTGCTGTATCTCTCTATGACATTCAGAAGCAGAATTTTTTGACTGAAACTTGGTCAATCACTACTTGCTACTTTCACCATCTCCCAAGAGCATGAGTTTCCCTTACCACTTGTTCACTGGTTTTCACAGATCGGTTTTAAATCTACCACTCTTTGAAGCATACTGTTGGGTCACCATTCTAGACAAGATGATAAGTTTGTCATGAGCAATGTTATCCTGACACTTTTGAATTCTACAAACAGCAATCATATTACCATTCACCCTTCACATGTCCATTAAGAATTTATGTAATTGTTCCTTGATATGATTCTTCTCATTCTACCATTTATTCTGGTTTCCTTCTCAGTTAATGCAACATCATTTTTGAGCTTTTATTTATTTATTATTGGGTTACGGCTATCATTGGTAAGGCCAGCATTCATTGACCATCCTTAATTAACCTTGAGACAATGCCTTCTTGAATTACGACAGTCCTTCTGATGAAGATACTCCCACAATGCTGTTGGATTGGCAGTTCCAGGAATGAGACGCAGATGTAGGAATGGGAAAATATTTCCAGGTCAAGATTATGTGCAGCTTACAGGGGAACCTGCAGATGGTGGTGTTCCCATGCACCTGTCATCTTTGTCCGTCTTGGTGGTAGTGATCACAAATTAAGGAGATGCCATTGAAGTAGTCTGCTATGCACTTTGTAGGTAGTACAACCCATTGCTACACTACACCAGTAAGGGAGGGAATGAATGTTTGGGGTTCTTGTTAGGCAACCAAGTGTGGGTGTTGGGGTTACACTATTCAGGCAAATTAAATGTGCTCCATCACACATCTGGCTTGTGACTCGTAAATGGTGGAAAGGTTTTGAGATGTCAGGAGGTGAGTCAATCTCACAGCATTGACTATGTAATGGACTGGAGAACTATTCAATTGTATCATAGCCACTACATTAAACAGAATATGGAGAAAGCTGCATTTACCACCTGGCATTGATCAAAGGACTGAATTCAGACACACCAATGTCGTTACAATCTGCTGGAAGAACTCAATGGGCCGAGCAGTCTCTGTGGGACGAAAGGAATCCTCAACATTTTGGGTTGAAACCCTGTATCAGGACTCCAATGTCATTCCCATCTGCAGTGACTAAAACTGTATTCCAAGTGTCATTATTCCAATAATTATTGAAGTGCAGTAGAAGCATTAGTTCACCAGTGTAGCTGAATACTGTCCTCTTAATGCAATATCTAATTTGCACTGCTAATTTCATCCATGACTGGTTATAATAACTTCAGGGTCCCACATAATTTAATAACAGCTGTTTCAAGCAACTCAAAAATCTTTAATATTTTAAAGAATCACACCCACTGAAAACTACAGATTTGAAAAGATAAAGTCAAGAATTTGCCAAGAACATCCTGGAGAGTTAAATGCTGCTCATCATCATTAGTGGCCTGGAATTTGTTGGTAAATGCTGGCAGCACATTTGGGGAAAGTCTCAGCCTCACTGGCTGATCTCCACCAGCAACTTTTCAGCCACGGGCTTCCTGTGAAGTCCAATCATGGAGCAGAAGCTTGTTGAGATTCTCTAGCAGGCACACTGGGGAATCTGCTCTTGGATCCTGCTTTGAGTTATAACTGCCACAGGATCCGCAAGGTTGAATGAGGATTGTAGGGTAAAAAGTGGAAGAAAAAGCTAAGTTATATTTAATTATTCATGCGTTTTATTGTTTTTAATTATTTAAAAATGGATAATAATATGAGCAATAGTGACCATAGCAACGATTAGAGTAATGCTATTACAGCGCCAGCGACCCGGGTTCAATTTCCCACCGCTGTCCGTAAGGAGTTTGTACATTCTCCCTGTGCCTGCGTGGGTTTCCTCCGGGTGCTCCTGTTTCTTTCCACATTCCAAAGACATACAGGTTAGGAGTTGTGGGCATGCTATGTTGGTGCCGGAAGAGTGGCGACACTTGTGGGCTGCCTCCAGCACATTCTCAGTAATGCAAAAAGACACATTTCACTGTGTGTTTCAGTGTACATGTGGCTAACAAATAAATAAATATCTTAAAGAAATAGAAGCAGGAGTAGGCTAATTAGGCCCTTGAGCCAATTTGACCATTTCATAAAACCATAGCTGATGTGATCATTGGCCTCAACTCCACCTTCTGTCTGCTTCCCAAAATCCTCAACTTCCTACTTGCCAAAAATCTGAATATATTTAATGGATTAGTATCCACAATCATACTAAAATACCTGACCTTCTGAGAAAACAAAAATTATTCCTCACCCGCCTCTGAGACCATCCTACCAGGAAAAATCATGTCACAGCATCTAACATGTCAAACCCATCATCCTATCTCACCTAATCCCACCCTGATACCTCATAGGTTTCAATATTTTTTTCTCCATATTTCTAAACTCCAGAGAGCATAGACTCAACCTTTCTTCACAAGATAATTGCTTTCTCCCTGGAACCAATCTAGTAAATCTTCTCTGCACTGCAATCTGGTTTACGAATATCCTTCAGGGAAGAAAATATGCTATTTTTTTCTGGTCTGGCCTTTAGGCAGATGACTCTTGCCTGTCCTCTGAAATAGTTTTGTAAACACTCCAAAACTTTTCTCAATCTTTCACACAATAATGCTGTACCTCACCTCTAACTAGCTTCCCACTGCAGTGAAGCTAATCTACAGGGAAACTGTTCAATTTACATTGCCTCCATTCCAGAACGAACTTCAGTCTTGGAACTTGTTCTTGTGCCCATTCAAAGGCCAAACTCCAAGTCACCATTGACTAATTCACTGAGGCATGTAAGAGATTGGGCTTATATTAAACATCAAAAGTTTCCTACTCCAAACTGTCCTCACAGCATAACACAGTCCTACAACAATAAAAGAAAACAACAACACCCTAGAAAATGTATACTACTTCCAACATCTTGGCAGCCACCAGTCAGTGAAAACAGACACTGAAATTTACTTCCAATGGGTCAGAATGGTCTTTGGCAGTTTGAAGAAAAGAGTATTTGAAGATCAAGACCTCAAACACAGCATAAAGCTCATGGTCCTCTGGGAAGCAAAGATCTTTTCTGAGACTCGGACAACCCACACCTTAAAGCACTGGAGAGGTACCATGAATGCTGTTTCCTACAAAATCTATCAAATCCAATGGCAGGACAGATGAACCAATGCCCTCTCCCTGGCTTACACTAAGGTTAAAATTACACTCAGCTGGCTCTGATGAACAGAGTTTTCCCATGCCCAACACCAGACTCAGCACAAGCACTCTATTCAAAGCTGCATCATGGCCAGAGATTGGCAGGAAAGTAAAGGAAACATCTGAAGGATGTTCTCAAAGCCTCCTGGAAAAACATAACATCCTCACCAACTCATGAAAATCCCTGGCTCAGGACTACTCCAAATGGAGGTGGAGTATCTGCAATGGAACTGAGAACCTCAAGACTCTTCGGTGGGAAAATGTGGAAACCCAGCCCAAACAAAAGATAAGTGCACCACCTCTCATGCCATCCACCCACCTTCCCCTCACCTGTGATAGAGTGAGCAGTCCCACAATGTCATCAACCATCCCAGAATCCACAGAACTAGAGCAGAAATACAGCATCCTCCACTTCAAGGTTGGAGGGTGGAGGGAGAAAATGAGAGCGAGAAAGAGAGAGAGAAAGCAAAAGAGAGAGAGGAGAGAGAAAACACAATATTAAATTATATGAAAAAAAAAGCAGAATTGCAGTTGAGCAATCCTCCGGAAACCAAAAATTTCTTTAAGTAATTAAGTTATTCTTAAACAAAAAAAGAGACAGTAGTTTGGAAACAGAAGCTTTAGTTCCAGTTTTGTGGAAATGTCAATCTCAGTCAAAATGAAATGTTTCGTGATATTAAAGAAACATAATTGACATCTTATGATTTTTGGCATGAAAGAGTTCACATTTCACTCTCCTAGACCTCAGTTTAATGTTTCCAAACAATCCTACCCTAAAAAGAGGCAGATGCCAGCATTATCCCAAGAACAACTCCAAGTGGTGGTTTACTCAATTCACGTTGTAATAGAGGAAGAGCAGATAATCCCACAGAATGACCCAGTATGTTCAGAAAACACATTCCCATGACATTTGGAAATGAATGTGACAGGCATATGTGTAATTATAAAACTGGACTGATGGTTTTCCATTTGGTTTTGGGAACATTCAAGCAAAGTTTTATATTTTCTATATTCTAGAATACAAATAAAAATTCCGTGTGGTTTGGTGCTCAATGCAAGGCAAAAGCCTTAAGGCCTTAATACCGCCAAAGGCAACATTGGTGAAATCAATCATATGGTAAAAGGAAAAACAGATGCTTCTCAACCTGCACCTGACACTCACCGTCAGTCTTCCTGCTAATCCCACATCCCTGTGTTATGGTTCAATACTCACAGTGCTCTGGTATCTTCTAACACTTTACACATGGTCTAGATCCAAGTACCAACAACTCATTCAGGCACAAGTGATATTTCTTTCACTAACATTATCATGGACAACCACGAGTTTCTTTCTTCGGATTCAGGTTCATAAACGCTCATGTTCACATTGTCTAATGACATTTGAAGAAATTTTCACAAAACTCAGATGTTTTGTTTTCTCAAAATCAGTATTCAATATTATCAACTACAGACATACAAATATACAAATTAGGAGCAGGAGTAAGTCACTGAGCCCCTCGATTCTGCTTCACCATTCAAAAAGATCATTGCTAATTTGATTGCACCCTCAACACTGCATTCCTGTTTTCCCCAGTAGTTACTCACCAATCAGATTCTGCCTTAAAAATATTCAAAAACTCTGCTTGCACTGTCCTTTGAGGAGTAGAGTTCCAAAGACCTCACAATCCTCTGAGAGAAAACAACTGCTGAATAGAATCTAGAATCAAGAATTTCTGGAGACTGTATACTCTTCTCTTGCTCGGATAGATTGAAAGCCAATTTATTCACACACTGATAATCTTTGGTGGATTCCAAGTTGATTTATGAAAATCTGCCATACGCACATCATCTGATAAGAAAAGTCCTGTGCAAAATGAAGTAATTTAGCCAGTTGCATTACTCTGTCCTTTGTGAATTGTCCTGATTTGCCATTCGTTGTTAATATAATTAAGTCAGTCAATTTTGCTGCTGTAGCAGCTGGTTGTTACTCCACCTACATAAGGTGAAAATTTGCTGTTGATCAATAAAAGTAGAACTAAGAAAAGGCTATCAGAAGTTGGAAGGGGGGAGGATGCAAGTAAAAAACGTTAGAGAAAACCACAAGATCGGTGTTGCACGATGCTGGGAATAAAAATAAGGACAAAGACATTAAAGACATAGATAAGGGAAAAGGCACAGCGGCAGTTGACAAAAACAAGCGTAATTTGTTGAGGATTTTAACTAGTGTAGAAGCAGGAGTAGGCTATATCACTCTTCAAGCCTGTTTCACCAATGAGAGCATGGCTGATCCTGTGTATGACTGAACACTCTGCGGTAGAAAATTCCAACAGTTTATGACCTTCTATTTAAAGCCTAAAATGCACAAAGGAAATTAGGTTAAATCGAGCGCAAAGGGCCTGGGAGAAGATGATGACCACTACATATATTAGTAGCTTTTTAACTTTCTCTAATTGTTTGAGTATTTCATAGACACACTACAGCTCTGATAGAATATTAATTAGTGTTTCTCTTCATTTTTCTTCTGAAACATTCATTCACCATTCTTTTAAGTTATCTACTCTAACATATTAGATAAGATTGTAGCGACTCACCATCCGGTCAGGCGAACCGGCTCGGCAGTCGGGTCACGCGGCGTCGGAGCGACGAGGCCCAAGATGGCGGCGGGCCTCATCTTTCCCGAGCGACGGGGAGAACCTGCGCGTGGGAAAGACTTGATGACGTAGTACTTACGTCATTGCCAGTTGCATTGAGCGGGAACATTCTCCCTTAAAAGGCCCGCGCAAGGCGGGAAAATAAACCAGTTCTTGTTTGACAATCCTCCGACTAGCGTCTTGTTTTATTTCGCGGTAGCAACCATTACAAGATATATATTTATTAGTCATGTGTAGATCAAAACACACAGTGAAATGCATCTTTTTGCATTACTGAGGATGTGCTGGGGGCAGCCCGCAAGTATCGCCACTCTTCCGGCGCCAACATAGCATGTCCACAGTTCCTAACCTGTATGTCTTTGGAATGTGGGAAGAAATCGGAGCACCCGGAGGAAACCCACACAGACACACAGGGAAAACGTACAAACTCCTTACAGACAAGACTCCTTACAGACTTCTTTGTTTCTTTGCTACCTGCTTTTTTAATATTTCCCTGTCAAGTATGTCCATCATCCAATTTTTCTGTGTTTATGAGTTTAGCTGAATCCTTTCATAATCTCAGAATATTGGCATCAATTAATTTCAAAACTGATTCCACAAAGTTCCAAAACTGCATGAAGCTCCATGCCACAAAAAGGTATGCCAAGAAGTAGAGTCAATATAGATCTCATCAATCAGTTCCATGACAGAAAATTTTCATTTGACAACATGACTCAAAAGTTCACAAATAGAGTTGGGAGGTTAAATGAACAATTTGGAATGTTGTTTGAAAGACATTTTACATTTTGTCACAGTGCCAAAATAATGCATATTTTCTGTCTTTCTCCATTGCAACAGTACATTTTACAGAAATATTTTATAATTGTAATATGTGTAATATGGGCAGTTTTCAATCTACCCTGACCTCAAAAAGTCTTCAATGTGTAATTTCTCTTCCATTCACAGCAGTAAGCAACAGTAAAATCAGAAATTATCTCATAATGAATGCAATGGAGCTAAACAAAAAGATATTTTCCATATTTTCATTTAACTCAACAATGGGATAGAAATTTGTTTTCTGTCATACATGTGGAACATGCTACATGCACATTGAACTCTGTCTTCAATGGTACCAAATTTCAGAAGCCGAGTTCAAAATACATAGATTGCTATACTGTGCAGTTACTACATGTAATGTTTTACCCTGCTCTTAGTTTTAGCCATCATTTCTTTTGAAGTGGAACTGCTAATCATTTCTGATTGATAAAATACATTTACTCATGACAAGATGAAGTTGCCTCCATGTTGTCATTAAGATATAACAAATGCTGCTGCAGTACTTTTAAACACCTGGGAAATTATATAACACATGAAAACTGAGTGGGTGGTGGAGACAGGTAACCTTACAGCATTTAGGAAGCATCTAGATGATCACTTCAAATGCCAAAGCATAATAGGCCAGATACTTGATAGTCGGCATAAAATTAGTGGGCTAGACGACCTGTTTCTGTGCTGTATGACTCTATAAGATTGCTGTGATAAGGAAGATTTGGCGATAACAAGTTTCCTTTAAGTACAAAACAGAGAACTAATACAAATGCTGTCATCTCCACTGATGTGCCTAATCATTGTATTCCCATTTTATTTCTAATAGGGCTGCAAGCGCAATGTTGTGTTTTATTCTTAAGAATGGAAAACTAGGTGCAATATAATTTTCTGGTCACAAAGACCAGTGGCATATGGATCGTGAACCATTACAATATTGATGCATTCTGAAATATTTTTAAATTAAATTTGCAGAGAGACTCTCTGAGCCTGTATAATTAGTTTCCCTGAGGGTGTGGTTTCTATTATTCACAAATGAACAAACAATGAAGTCTAACTATATTTGATCCAGCCTACTGACTGAGACATTTCTACCCCATCTAAATGCTCTCACTGTTCAATAACGGTTATCAGAAGATACCTTAAAAAAAGCACAAATTAATTCTATTCCAGTTCTCCACAGCTAAAAAATAACTGCCAAAGTTTTTCCTAGTTCATTACCCTCTCATGGATAGAAATGCCAAAGTTGGACTTAACTGTGAGCTGTGCAAAAAGATGAGGATAAGGATATTAATGTTGCAAAAATATAAGAACTAGCTAAAATAATAACCCAAATATGCTTGTAATACAGGTCTTAAAAATGCACAGTTAGGTAATAAAGCAGATTGCTTGACATCACTTTGTTATTTGTTTCCTTAAAGTGTAATGTGTGGTGGACAAAGCAGGATTCACGTTGCCCGTTGGGGCTACGCTCTGCTGACTGACAGCAAGAGCTCTGTCCTTTTTAGTTACATTGCATACACTTCTTTCTCGTTACAAAAGAGCAACGTGGCAGATTCTATTTTGCAACATATAAATATTTGTACTCTCAGTGAACAGTATGGGTTGGAAGTTGCATTACTCTCTGTTAAAGCATCAAAACAGTATTGTAAGTCATCCTAATGCTGCCCGTCCAAGTTGCAAAAAGATCAAAATCTTTAATTGAGAAGTTTGCAGAACAGTATTGTTGGGTTTCCCTGTGTAACATTCTGCTGCACAAGTGACACTATCAGTGATAGCAGGGTGTTCCAAGTAGGTGGGTTGCAAGTTCAGACATAAAGCAAACAACAATCTTCCGCTACCAAGGAGTATTGCTGAATAAATGGATGCTGTAATGATGGGAGAGGAATGGGAGAGTGCTCCCAGGGAGTGAGAGAAAATTGAATGGGCTTGTCAAGAATAGTGACCAAAGGAGACATAATCTTTGTGCAAAGGGGCCACAGGGATTCTCAATGGCCATAGCCAGGAGATTGACAGGCAGGTTGCAAGGAAATGACAGGATGCATTTTGGGGAAACCTGAAAAGGAGCTCCTGAGGGCTGAAAAACTAGGTAGAAGAAATCTTCTCTCCCTAAATGTGGAATTTGGGTGGTCTCCCTGGCACAGCAACGAGCTGTGAAAGAGCAATGGCAGCAGACTGAAATGACCTTGAGGCTGGCAAATTGAGGAAGATTGTGACACTGACTTCCAAAAACAAAGCATTCCAGAAACAAGGGCGAGGCTGTTCTTGAGGTCAGAGATTTCAGCAAAGACTAACAATGCAGTTTGAGTGTTCCATTCACTAAACTATATTATTTAAGAGGAAAAGGGTTTAGTAAGACATAGTTGTTAAGTGAGTCAAAAAGAAATGTCCCCATCAGTGAGTTTGAAAATTCCATTGCAAACCCTGCATGTTGCACCACCACTGGCATCACTTGGGAGATTTTTGCATTGTAAATAGGATGGAAGGGTGAAAGAAGATCCCACTGAAAAGTCAGGAATTGACTTTCCTGGTACAAGAACACGAGAAAATAAGAACAGGAGTAGGACATCTTGTGCCCTGCCATTCAGTATTATCATGGCTGATCCGAGCTGATCTCTACAGCTCTCTGGGGGCAGATAATTCCACCAAGACATTCAGAAAAGTGTGCATAATTGCTCCACTCTGTGTTCAATCAATTGTCAGTGGAACAATTCTGCCTTATTTTGAAACAAAAACAGAAAATGCAGGAAAATCTCAGCTGGTCAGGCAACAGCTATGGAAAAAGAAAAATCAATGTTTCGCATCTGCGACCCTTCATCAGAACATGGATGATTTTTATTTATTGTTTTCTTTCAATTCTAAGACTTTCCAGGCCTTTTTATTCTAAAGACTTTTGACATTGGCCTACAATTATTCACTGCCAGGGTCAACAGGCTTTCAGAGAAATAAAAGACCTTTAAGTAAAACCACAGACAAGTAGCAAATGGCCAAATACTTTTGGTGGGTTTTGCATGTTTACTTTTTTCTTATGACCACTGTTACATATTAAACATATGTTTAGCATTTATAAAAAAGAAAGCTAAAATTGAACTGGAAAGCAGAAGAGGATTGAGGTGTTACAAACTAAGCAAGCATTTAACCCATGGGGTTAACATAATCGGTGTTTGTTTATATATGTTTGATATTTTCACAATTTTCACATGAAGATATTTCCTCACCTCTGTTCCTCTCTCACAATTCAGTTACAGTTTGATTCATTGACAATACAACAAAACATTCAAATAAGAAATGCGGGTGCTCCGGTTTCCTCCCACATTCCAAAAAAAAGACATATGGGTTCGGAAGTTGTGGGCATGCTATGTTGGCACTGGAAGCATGGTGACACTTGCAGGCTGCCCCCAGCACATTCTCAGACTGTGTTGGTTGTTAATGCAAAAAGGCACATTTCACCATGTGTTTCGATGTACATGTGACTAATAAATAAATATAAGTATAAAAATGCTCTAACAAACCTGTAGGTCAATGCCAAAATTAATCATATGCTGAAGCATTAAATTGAACACAATCTGTCAGTCATCATCAACAAAACTATTCGTGTTTTATTTAAATAAAATCTTCAAAAATAAACAACACTGAGATTGAACAAAAATCAGATCAAATTTAATCGTTTGGCAGCTGAAGCATTTAATCTGTTTTAAAATTAGCAATTTCTAATAGTTACTTACATTTATTTTACCTAAACATCTAATAACTAGGGAAACCAAGATAACTTCTGAACAGTAACCATTTACGATTCTTCTTAAATATGGTACCTCGATAATATGTTTAAATCAAGTTTAGTTTAATGTTAAGTTTAAATTTGAATTTCTGTTTTATTTTTAAATAAATGTGGAAACATTTGAAGGAAAAAATGAAATCCAGCAATTCCAAAGGGAAATTTAGATATATATTCTGCAAATGAGAATTATTTTAAATCATACAACATAACTGCCATATATTATTTCTACATTAATAAATACTTACTGTCTGGAAACTGACTTCTTCCCAATCTAAACTTAGTAGGTCATTTACCCTAAATGTTAATTCTGTTCCTCTTCCAAACATGCTGCCTGATCTGCTGAGAATTTCTTTCATTTTCTGCTTTGGTTTCAGCTTTCCAGCATCAGAAGTATTTTGCTTTTAAACTTGAAATTAATAAACCTCCTACAACCCTTTTGTTTGCTTGATATATGGGCAGAATCTGTTAAAAACTTCAGCCATTAAATAACTGTCACAATTGTCTTTTGATGATTGGCCATAAAATAAATGAAGCTACATAGTATGTAAAGTCCTTTTCCTTCTTAATCAGTCCTAGGACTTGAGAATGACTATCTTCTACTCCAGTTCTGATATTAAATGGAAGATGCTTGTGTAGGATTTCTTTTTAATGGGGAATGAGCATTGCATTCTGGTGTCCACACAAAATTGACAGAGCAATATCTTGAACTAATGACAAGCTAGTCCAAGACAACTGAAAGAAGGGTCCTGAAGAAGGACCTGACCCAAAACGTTGACCGCCTGCTTTTCTCCACGGAAGCTGTCTGGCCTGCTGAGTTCCTCCAGCATCATAGTATTTTTCAACTGAAAACCTGACCTTGCTGTGTGGACTTACACATAAATAGATACAGTACCTATCCATACTGTGTCTACAGTCACACTAAGTTCTTACCCATACTTTCTTTCTTGGCTTCCTCCCACAGGCCCCCCATCCACACTTCTTCTCCATCAATATCCCACCCCAAAACCCTCCCTCTCTGTCCTTCCTCCTCCAATGTTTACCAGCCCCTTCCCCTTACACATTCTACTCACAGCACAGTAACCCAACCAATGTCCATAAATGAAGGTTATTGATTATGTTAGTATATAAAGCAAGCACGTGGTTTACCCCATCAGTTGCAATGATTCAACATTTGAAAAAACTACTGTGGCCTCACTCCTTTTCAAGGAAGATCATTTAGAAGCTTAAGTTGGCAATACATTGAAACTTAATAGCTTTTAACCGAATTCTGACATGCAATCTGCTACCATACAATAGGTTACCCCTGAATGACAATCATTTTTACTTCAGTCATTGCAAAAATGTAGCCACTGCACACAAATACAATTTACCATCCGATAGCACAGACTTGAATGGGAATATTGTGCTTCTGAAAGGTTTGCACTGTAAGGTGCCATGTGATCCTCCCCCATTCTGCTGTATACACCATGCCACAATAGGGCAAATGAGCAGGAACTTGGTCACAGATGTGGCTTTAAACAAATGTCTTCAGGAAACAATAAGGGTTATAGAGACAGAGATGTGTAGGAGGGAATTCCAGAGCTGACTGCCTTGAGAGGTGACTAAACTTGGAAATGATCAAGAGAGTAAAATTCGAGAAATGCAGAGTGCAGGATTGAAGGAGGTTACTGAGACCGGGAGGAGTAAAGTCGCAAAGGGATTTGAAAACAGCAGGTTGAAAACTTCAAAATCAAACCTGTGATGAAGTATGGTGCAGTAGATGAATAATGCAAACAACAAACTCTAATGAATAACCGTTCAGAATACATTTTCAATTGGATTCTCTTGATCTATGAATCTCCATTGATTAAAATGGTAAATTTCCAGTCAGAGGACTGGACCAGAAGTATTAACTGCTTCCTTTCCAAACATACTACCTGACCTGCTAAGTGTTTACAGCATTTTCTGTTTTCAAAAAAGCAAGACACTAATAATTTTGTAAGCTATCAAATTTGGGATAGCACATTGGTGTAGCCAGTACAGCTGCTGACTCACAGCTCCAGTGACCGGGGTTCAATCCTGACCACCCATGCTGTCAGTTCAGAGTTCGCACATTCTCTCTGTGACACATGGGATTCCCCTGTGTGCTCCAACTTCCTCCCATATCCTAAAGATGTGCAGTTTGTTAAGTTAACTGGCCACTGTAAATTTTCCCTGGTATGTGGGTAAGTGATAGCATCTGGGGAGGGGGTGGGTGGGCTGGAAATAACTGATGAGAACTCAGGGTAAATAGGTTACAAGGAAAATCAGTGGGAGAATGGCATTGTTCTATGAGTCGGCATAGACTTGATAGCCCAAAATAACCTTCTTCTTTGTTATAAGGAAATATGGAAAATATGGAGCATCTCAGGAAGAATGCTGTTGGCTTATTCACTTTATCATAATAAATCAAAACACTAAGTAGCAAAGAGACATTCATGAAATTAATAATATTTTAGTGTGTTGTAAGATTCCCAGAAATTCTGGCAAATTTGATGACTTCTGGAATGACTATATTCATGTAGGAGAAGACACGTTTGGGAAATGCAGCAGGAATATAAAATAGATAAATATGCAGTTACCCAATAAATATGACAGGACTTTGGAAAGTAACAGCTGTATAGATCCAGAACCAGAAGTGTTAGAATGTGGACTATATTTGGTTCAATGAAAGCAAATTTGCCTTTTATATTTCATACTGTAAATGTGTTTTATACTTTGTATTAATATATTTAGTACTATACACGCTATCTCACCTGATGTGATCTGACCTAATGCTTTAATAATAATAACATCTTTTGAACTATTTTACTGAATATAAAGTAGTCAGATGAAAATTTGGAAATTTATCTTTCTTTGTGAATGATTAAAATGGCTGGTATGTGAAAATCAAAATATTTCTGTCTTACACCCAAAAGTAATCTCAAGACGCTTCACATACGTTGATTAGAAGTTTGATAATTGCTGTTGTGGAAGCAAGCGCATCTATTATTGTTTCCAGAAAGAACCCACAGCAGCATAAACTCCACTGATCTGTTTTTCTGTTGATGCTGGTTGGGAAGGAAATGTTGGTCAGGCACAACATGAAGCAACATATTTTAAATTGAGCAATTACTAACTTTTTACAGTATATGTACAGCAGAAATCACTTTATGAATCTTCTTGGTTATAGGGTATTCAAGATGACAACCAATATGGTGTAGCAAGTGTGCTAAGACATTTGCATAATGCTGCCGTTTGACGATTTACCAAATTTCTCATCAGCTCTGCTTAGTGGGAAAATGGTAATTCCTTACAACGTAGTAGTGTTTGAATGCATAACATTTATATAACATTAGGCACAGTAATAAGAGCTGCTGCCTCACAGTTCCAGTGACCCAGATTCAATCCTGAGCCATGATGCTGTGTGGAATTTCAACATTCTCCTTCTGACTGCATCAGTTTTCCCCAGATGCTCCAGTTTCCTTCCACATCCTGAAAGGGTGGGGGGGGGGGGGGGGGTTGGTGTAGGGGAAGACTTAATCAGCATATGTGAGGAATGAGTTACAGAGAAAAAAGTGGAGGAATGAGATGAGGGGATTGCTCCGAGTACCTACTTAGACTCAATGGACCAAAAAGCCCCCTTCCCTCTTGTAAGTGAAAATGTACTGCACAGAATCCTGCTCTCTCACCCAGGAAATGTATAATGTGTCGTAAGTTTTCAAAAGAGTTAAGAACAAAGTAGCAATGGCAACAAGTTACAGTCACAGAAAGGAATGTCATCCAACATGACAAGATGGGAAGTATAAAAATTGCACGGAAACAATGAACTTTATCAGGGGTAAGGAAATATAATAAAACAACTTTTAAGTAAAATTATATGTCCGTTAGAACAGTTCCTTACTGTGCATGTTATCTACACTCATCATCAGAAAACCAATGGAAGGTGTCACAATCCAGCAGTATCACAAGACATGAACAGTCAATACAACATCAAGCAGATGTTGGTGAATATATTCAGTCTGCACTTCTGTCAAGAGCTAATTCACTAGCCTAAGTTAGCGCTTTCTATAGTTTGCTTTACTTTTAGCAGCTGCAATTCCTATTAAACAATGATACAAATAATTCTAACTATGCTACACGTTCACTGCAGATTCACTTTTGGTATTTGGTTTTGGGCAATCAAAAGTCTAATTTGGTATGTCCTTATCATACCTACCAATTAAGTAACACAGAGAACAAAGTTGTGTTGAGGAGACCCGAAGATGAAAAGAAAACTTCATGCACTGGGATTCTAGCAATGAAAAAAGTGAGTCCTAACAAAAACTTCCAAATTCAAAGTGGAATTCACAAGAAGAAAATGTAATATTCTGTAATAAATAATCAGCTAGGTGAAGGAAATGGCCACAAGTGCAGCACACACAGAATAAAAGGCATAATTTTACCAATTTTCTGAAGTCCCAAAAATTGCCACACAAATCAAGACCAGGATGTAGGCTGCCCACGATTTACCCATCTTAAGTGGTCAGAAAACCATTTTTTGAACTCCATCCTATTAGGTAGTGAACCTGTGGGCCAAACTGTAGTCCCTGCATTTATTAATCCTGAAAACTGGCAAATTATTTTTTATTAAAATTAGGGTTAAAAATTAAAATTGAGTTACATCATCCATTTCCCCACCCATGAAGTACAATAGTTCAGGCCACAGAATTCCCCAATAGGACTCTCCCTATAATTGCCGCATTTTCCATTTTAACCCATGCACTGCTTCTGCCTTTGCTTTCCCATCCCCGTGGAAACTTCCATAAGCCATTACAAAGCTGCTTATTTTTCTCCTTTCACAATGAGACATTCTGGAAAGTATTTCCATCCATTGGCACTAATAATAGCACTTTGCATTTTACCACAGTGGCTGAACAATCCATCCTTCAATCCCTTATCCCTTCTGATGTACATTTTCCCCCTTCTTCATGTACACTCCTTGTCTCCCTTGTTCTCCTTTTTCTTTCTTTCCCATTCACCCATTTATTTATCCTTCCCTCTCATATCATTCCTCAATAGTCCCCACCACCACCCAAACCTCTGGCCCCTTTCTTCATCCCTGTCTTCATTCTTACTCCCCTATGCTCATTTCTCTCCATATTCCCTGTTCCTCCAATCTGCCTCCTCCTCATTATCTTCTGACAGTTCCCTGATTTCTCAGTTGGTCATGTTATCATCCACCCATCCTGCTCAATATAAAGAAACTCAGATTGGAAGGGTTCCTCCATGGAAGGTGACAAAAGTTCGATCAAATTTATAATATGTATTTCTGTGACTTTACTCTGTGGGTGTGCCTTTAAACTGGTTGCAATGTGTTGCTCACCTCTTCAACAGATTATCCTTTCCACTGGTTTAAAAAGCTAAAAGTGAAAATTATGCTATTGTATTTAATGAACGTACAGAGTGATAAAACAAAGAAGAAATTTATTCTTGGTTGCTAACCCTACACACACACACAAACACACACACACAAAGTGAAAACAGCTCTACATTGCATTCTACTTCATCAATGCTTCAATGCCATTGACATCACAAGGTCCACAGTTCAGTTGAGTACAATGCATAACCACTTTGTATTACCTGTTAAGCATTGGAACTGAGGAAGAAATTCGAGACATGCAAGTCTGAGCCATATACTGTCTGCCTGAATAGCTTGATCATTGTTTCCTGTGTTGTGTTTAAATGAATTAATTATTTACCTCATATGCCAGTGACTAATATTCATGCCATGAATCAGGACTTGATTAAAGTATCAATATCTCTGAATTCATAATTGAATGCCACTGTGGAGTGATCACCATCCCAAAATTAGCAGTGATTCAAGAAAGTAAGCCACCAATTCACAGTGACCGGGGATGTAAAGGAGTGGTGAATCTTACCTATATTGCTCATATTCCAAGAAGAAATTTAGAATTACATACTTTGCTAAGAAGATTTCCAGTTAATATAAGTTTGTAAGAATATTAGTAAAGCAATAGAAAATAAAGAATATGATTTTGTAAGTCTTGAAGCTAGATCTCTGTATCTAATATGCTGTTGCTGGACAGAATGTGAGTTATTGATGCTTTCTTTCCTGGCTACACTTTTCATTATAAGTCATGTTTATAATTCTGATCACCACTTGTCTTCCCTTCCAATTTGTCTGGTACCTACATGTTCTCCACATATCCCATTCAAGAATTTCCTTTAAAATCCTTATTTTTGTTACATTCCTGCACCTGCTAAACCTTTCTTCATCTTTTTCCAAGATATCTTCCTTCAGCTTCTGCACAAGCATTATCTCACATTGCTTTTCCCATCCTTTGATCCACACACATCTCCTCTCCATCTTGGGATATTTTTCACTAATCCACTTTAGGTTATTTATAATACATTTCAAAACTTGCAATCTCTGAACTAATGATCTGCTTAACCACCCCTCCCCTGTCCTCAGCAAATATTTACTGTCTCGGTCTCTGATTACTCCCCCGTCTTTTATCTCTAAAGAAGTCCAGGGTGTGTAAGTTTGAGCGTATTTGGCTTCACTGTTCACTACCTGTTCTAATGAAGTGGACTTCTTGGTTAATGAAACCATTTGCAATGGAGGTAGAAGCTATAGAGTACAAAACTTGCTCCTATCAGTCCACATTCCAGTTTTAACATCCAGATTGCCAACCCAAGAGTTAGACACACCTAATGGGATCCCACCCCATCCAACTCATTAATATACATGTTGAAGATGCCATTAAAAGCCTTCCTCCATATACTCCTAATTTCTATTCACTGTATTATCTAAGGAATAGTGTGAGGATAAAAAGCGCGACCTTCACCAAGCACTTCTGCTTAATCCACATAATGCTCTAGGAACAACCTGGTGAGCAAGAATTCTTTCCTTCATTAACAATCAGCTATTTAAATCCTTTCCTGTACCCATTCCATCCTTAATGCCTACTCTTACTTCCTACAGCCAATCAAGTGAAACACCATCTTGAGCTTCTCTTTTACTCCACCTCTGAGAGCTTGTATCTCTATTTAGTTCCTTTCCTATCTCTAAGGTTGTTTAGTTCAAGGAACAAAACACTTGCTCTCTTCATTTCATTTCAACTCAGCCTTCCCAACTAATTTTCCTTCCTGACAACATTCTCAGGTACAGTCATCCTCATTATGCAAATTCAAAACTACCAGTCCCAACCTGCTTCACAAAGTTCACTATCAGTACCTTTGTACCTGGAGTCTATTGGTCCATTTTCCAAGTCCTGAGTGCATTGATGCCTCTCAAACCTGTGTTTATCTCTCCAACACCTCCAAATCATAATCTTAACAGTTACTTTTCCATAGAAAAGGCACTAATGAAAGACACAGAGGACAGCATGAGCTTGTGCACTTTCTTCTCATCTTAACTGCACCCCGCAACCTTTCAGCCACATCATTCTTCTCCATTGTTCATCACCCTGGAACTCTCCTCACTTGGTTTGACTGTTAGGTATACAATTGCAGCCAGGTCACTTCCAGCACTGGCCTTCCTTACTGCTTCCACACAAATGCATCCAAGCCCCATTCTTTTCCAGATCTCCTTGGTTGTCATTAGTCAGTTCCAAAGATGTAAATGCTGAAAACACTGAACTCAAACTCTTCAACAATTATTTCAATTTCTCTCCTGCCTCCACTGCATCAGACTTCTTGTCAATATCCTGTCTTGAATGTCACAATTTCCTCCAGTTAAACGCTTTAAACCAAAGCCATGGTCTTTGGCCCCAGTATAAGCTCTACCCTTGCTGATTCCAGATTTAGTTAGCAATCTGACAGTAAAGGAAAACCTGAGATATACCAGCTATATCATTACTGAATTTTAAATTAGGTTTGAGAAGGGAAGAGCAGTCACAGACTAAAATGTTAAACTTAAGTTAGGCAAAGTTCAAAATGCAAGAAAATAACTCTGGAGTAAACTGAGCTAATTATTAACATAAGAACAATGGGAAGTGTTCATAGAAGTTCTTGGTAAATTACAAAACATATATCCCTTAAAAGCAAAAAGACACATGCTGTAAAACAATAACAATCAAAATATGAAGTGAGAGTAACAAGTGATGAGAAAAGGCAGGCACAAATCTAATGAAAGGTGGAAACCAAAAAGATTGAGTTATAAAATATGATATAAGGTTGCAAAGCAAGAATAAGTGGTCCTAAGTATATATGCACATGGACTTTAGGATGTAGTTCTAAAGAGTGAGTTACTCATATCTAGACATATGTGAACCAACATAAGAGAATCAGTAGGTCATGTATAAGTACATCCATTTCAAGGTACATAAAAGTACATCCATTCCAAGGAAGACAAATCAGAAAATTTTGATCAAGACACGCTGTGATATTAAAAAATATGGAGGAGTTTAGTCATTGCTAAGTGAGTAGTATTCATCATTTGCCCAAGTCAAAAGATTGCAGGCTCAAATGCCACTCCTGAGACTTGAGCACAAAAATCTTGGCTGCCATCGCATAGCAATAATGAGCAGATGCTGCAGTGTAGGAGTATCAGCCAATAGATGTATTTATGTCCCACATATTTGGTTCCATAGAAGTTAATGGGAATTAATGTGTAGAAGTAAGTATAACTTCTGGCCAATACTCTTTTGTGACCGCTAGTGACTTTCAAGCTGAAGATGAAAAGTGGATGGCTTCTACAACAGGATAACTATCCTAAACACACCTCAAAATCCACAATGGACTACCTCAAGAGGCACAAGCTGAAGGTTTTGCCAAGGCCCTCACAGTCCCCCGACCTAAACATCATCAAAAATCTGTGGATAGACCTCAAAAGAGCAGTGCATGCAAGATGGCCCAAGAATCTCACAGAACTAGAAGCCTTTTGCAAGGAAGAATGGGCAAAAATCCCCCAAACAAGAATTGAAAGACTCTTAGCTGGCTACAGAAAGCGTTTATAAGCTGTGATACTTGCCAAAGGGGGTGTTACTAAGTACTGACCGTGCAGGGTGCCCAAACTTTTGCTTTGGGCCCTTTTCCTTTTTTGTTATTTTGAAACTGTAAAAGATGGAAATAAAAAAGTAATCTTGTTTAAAATATTAAGGAAATGTGTCATCTTTAACTTTATGCCTTTTGGAAATCAGGTCATCTTTAATCACTTAGCTATTCATAGTAACAGAAATTTTGACCAGGGGTGCCTAAACTTTTGCATGCCACTGTATGTTTAAATTACAATGCCTGAGACAAGGTTAATACTACAGATCTATGCTCACTATTGTTTACAAGTAGATTTCTAAATCCAAAGTATGCAAATCATTCAAAACTCAGCTCAAAAAGCTGTTCAACATTTGCATTTGCAATTGTCTGCAATGAGAAGAGCAATGCCAATGAAGTCAAGGCAACTCAAAACAGAAGAAACCACAAACCTGATACAACTTGTCAATGTGAAAAATGAAGCAGCATAATTGGTATTTCCACTTGAAAGGAGGAGCTACTGAATTTACTGTTGTGTGAGTAAGCATTCTCATATAAAAAGCAACATGTATTGTTTCTGAAAAGACTTCTTCATCAGACACCCTACTATTTCATAGGATAAATTATTGGGAGACTGCACTGAATCAACATTTTGAAGATAAAAAATGTCGGTATGTTTGTTAAACTTTGAATGTCATTCTGGCTCTACAGTACTACATTACTTATTAACAGCATGTTCGGTTTCTGGAACCCTTCTTAAATGTGAAGTATATACTAAATACACTGGCAGATTATTGTTAAGCAACATATAGTGTAATAAATTAAATGTTTTAATTGTTAGCAGTTTTATAACTAAATGGTTTTAATCTCAAATATGTTAAAGGTGAATGCAATGTTTCACAGTTTTTACAATATTATTTTCTTGTAGATAATGTTTTCTGCTAATAGTTTTATCTCTAACACAGTGCTACTCTGGATTTAAGATAATTACATTAGTTCATACCTTCCTTTCCATCAGTATTCAAAAATTCTATAAATACTTTACAGATCTGAACAACAAACATGGCTCCAAAAGAGGGTGGTGCAATTCTGTTGCTATTAACTGTTACCTTGGTCAATGGACTTGGATATTATAGATATAATAATGCACACAGTCCCAATGGTAAGTGTTCATGTTGCAGTCACTGTGAGTTTTAAAAAACCAAATCATTCAAAATGACAACATGATGCAGCTCTATTGATGCTTCAGTGCTTTGTTTCTTGTTTCTGAATGATAGTTCAGGCAACTAATATTTAATTTTCATTTTCTTTCCAATTCCATACCCAAAGCTTATTTTTCCATATCCTCTTTGTAAGGCTCTCACATTGTGCATCACTAAATTGGGCAGTGAAACCTCTCAAGCTTCTGCTGATGCACTCTTCCAGACAGCATGGAATGTAAAAGGGTTAAGACTGACATGTTCTCCAATTTTCTGTCCCTCCCAAAGCTGAATACTTCACCAACTCTCCAGACAACCAGGGTGAACCTGGGTCACTCCCGTACAAACTTGCAGCCAAGTAATTACTGGCATAACATGCTGGTGCACTGCTTCATCAATCCATATCTTAATTCAAATTGTCTTTGTGAACATAGACAATAGACAGAATAAAATATTTGATCACCACAATTGCCAAATTACAAACAATAGGATATTATCCTTACAGATGAAGAATCCTAGAAACAGCTTTCTTTAATGGATTATGTTAAGACTTTACAATTCTTATGATAAATAACTGCAAATCACAAAATGTTAGTCTTTCTGCAGGCACCTTGTGGCCTATTTAAACTTCAATAGCATGGATGATCTTCAACTGAACTTTTTTTGGGAAATGGCAAAAGGCTTTGTCAATAAGTTTGTGAATATTTGATACCAAATAAGATGAAATGTCAGATAAATTCACAGGACAGAAATTAAAATACATGAAAATGTGTATCTGCACAAATAATTGTTTTCATCTATTTTTAAAATAAATTCCAATTTGAATTCTAGCAGTTTTTAAAATGTGCATCAAAACTGGTACACTCATGTCAGAAAAGGGGAAAGTGCTGTTTGGAGGATCAGCTGGCTGGTGTTGAATAATAAAAATAGGAAGTTAGATATTAAATAGTGTTAGATTAGATAATGTTAGGTATTTTGAAGTTCGTACGGCTCAGTCACAAATTTTGTTTTCTAACGCGTAAAGTGCAATTGGATGTTTTACAATGTTAAAGATGCTACACAATGCAAGTAGTTGTTGATGTACATAATCCATAGGAGAGCTGCTTTATTGCTTAAAACTAATCAGTCTAAACTAACCCAAACATATTTGCATGATAGCAAGTTACACCAAACTTGTTTAAAAGCAGATATGAATTGGTAGAAGTTAATGGGCCATGGATATTTACCATAAATTTAATTGCACATTTAATTATATTTTAGAAGAACAAATGCCTACAATCTTCTACATAGAAGACATTAAATGATATACAGACTATGAGGCCATACTAAATGTGCAAAGTCTTCTTAAAATTATAAACCATTGTCTCTTTCAGCAAGTTAATCCAGAATTTCTTTGGAATCCCACTAGCATTTCTTGAAACATTAAAAAATACAAAATGGAACATGCTTAAAGGACTGTATTGAATGTGTGTGATATTACTTCTTACATCACTTATAAAGCATAAAAATTATTGAAAATCTCTAAATCTGAATAAACCCATGGACACCTTTCAAATTTGGATGTAAATTATTCTTATGCACTAAAGATTCAATCAGAGCTGCAGAAAAAATAATGTTGGCCTCAGTGGGAAGAAATAGTTTAACAAATGTAAATATAACAGAAATTCAAATTTATATCCCACTGCAGCTAAAATACATAGCACACTCAGAACTAGTGTAAATACAAAAAAAATTATTGTGAGTTGCATTTATCCCTGGAGAAGAACTATATTAAAAAATCAGAGGATTTCCATAACTCAGGTTTCATAGAATCAGGACAAAATATCAATAATGTCACAAACATAGAACAGTACAGCACAGTATGGGCCCTTCGGCCTACGATGTTGTGCCCGACTTATGCCCAATGTTAAAGCATTACATTCAATCTTCCAAGACTTACACCAAAGCGAGGTATAGTACCGTATTTTCAACATTGCTTCAGCAAGTTTTTCAAGAAATTTTAGGCAAACAGCTTTTAACAATCATGAGGCCACAACTGAGGACAAAACAATTCAAGAAAAAGAACATGTCTGTGGCACCAATACATTCCCACTTAAAATTAAATTTCTGAACTTAAAATTGTCTTTCAATTACCTCCCCAATAAAAGGCACAAGCAGAAAACATGATAGGTATCATGGACCATGGTCACTGCTGACCATTCCATACTGTTAATTTAGAATTGCTAAGATAACCTATTTGCGGATGTAAAATGCAATGGTCGGTCCCTTGTCATGTATTCTTTATTAATACGAGTCTTTCAGTTTTTCCACATCCAAAAGATGTGCTGGTTTTTAGGTTATTTGGTTATTGTTAAAATATCCCTGGTGGAGGTCGGTGGTAGGAGAATCAGTTGGGGGATGATGACTGTTCCATACAAATGCTTATTATGAAAATTCTGAGTACCATCAAGGGCAAGGTACTGAACATGGACCATTAACATGGGGGGTAGAGAACTGAGTATGACATTTGCTTATTATAAGGTGGCAAAAAAGACACAGCTCTAGTTGACCATTAACCATCATGGACATTGAGAAGCTGGTACTAGTTTATTATTGTCACATGTACCAAGATACAGTGAAATGAGTTTTATTTCGCAGCCATTCAAACAGATTATTCCATACAAATGCACATCAAGGTAGTCAAAAGGAAAACAGAATGCAGAATATAGCATTACAGTTACAAAGAAAATGCAGTGCAGGTAGACAATAAAGTGCAAGGGCCACAACGAGGTAGATTGCGAGATCAAGAGTTTATCTTTTAGCAGATGACAGGTCTACTCAGGAGTCTGATAACAGCAGGATAGAAGCTGTCCTTGAGCCTGGCAGTATGTGCTCTTAAGCTTTTCTATCTCCTGCCCAAAAGGAGAGGGGAGAAGAGAGAATGACTGGGGAGGGAGGGGTCCTTGATTATGTTGGCTGCTTTTCCGAACCAGTGGGAAGTGTAGACAGAGTCAATGGAGAGAAGGCTAGAGTGTGTGATGGACTGGGCTGCATTCATAACTCTCTTGGGCAGAGCAGTTGCCACACCAAGCTGTGAGGCATCCAGATAGGATGCCTTTTATGGTGTGTCTGTAAAAATTGGTAAGAGTCATCAGGGACATGCCAAATTTCCTTAGCCTTCTGAGGAAATAGATGTGTTGGTGTGCCATAAACTGATACCGATACCAAGCTGTGGTCCCTTCTTGGCCACCTTCATCAGGGACAGACATAGAGGATCTATCTTGCTCCCCTTCTGCATCTTGGAAATGGGGAGCAGTGATGAGGCCTAAGGTAGTGCAAAGGCCCATCCCCAGAATGCCCCTGATATGGTTTGACAGAAGGGAAAGCTGAGACTGGGGCTTTGGTTTCTGTCAAAGCTGTGAGGAGTTTCAAAAAAACTTCCAGAAGCCATTAAGAATTATGTACATTTTCTGAACAAGGTTAATTAAATATGTTACTGTAATTTCAAATCATTAAAAATATTAAAGTAAAATAATTTTTAAAAATTATTCCATGGCCAATAATCACTACTGAAATGAATGAGGTCTTCAACCGTACTTCAGCCGATTGTGAACAGGAGAGGCAATTTCCAGTTTATCACTCAGTACCTCCAGCCATTGTAGTAAAATCTGTCACTCAATCAATCCCAGACTAACATCGGTCCACATAAGACCATGACTTCCATTTGAGTCAATTAACTCAGGTGTTTTCCTTTGGACACCCAGCATCAGCCAGGAAGATTCTGCTCACTGACCCAAATGCTATGCTGATTTGAAAAAAATAACACAGAAATCTACAAAACATTAAGTACCATGCAGGTATGAAAACCTACAATGAGGTATCAGTTGCTAGTAATTAGTTATTGATAAAACAATTGACCAGAAGGAAAATAAACTATCATGGCAATAATGAAACAAAATAATTGTGCTTAAATTTAAGGCACCTTCTTAAGTACACTCCTAATGTGTTCTTAAGTACACTCCTAATTTAAATTACTTTGCAGTATTCTTTGTAGTAATCATTGTGGCTGATACTCATGGCATCACCCAACCATGATGTCTTGATTTCTTTCTTTCTTAAACATCAGGTGCAGTTCAGATAATAGACCTCAGACTTCCACCTGGGTTTTCCAAATGAAGCCTTTTTCTTAAAAAAAACTGTCCACCGAAGCAATGTGCTCCAATAAAGAATAAATGTAATCAAACATGCTATTATAATACAATTTTAATTTGGATGACAAATATTTAACATTATTTAAAAATCATTGAGATGTACCAATGTGGTTTGCAGTCTTTTAGCTCAGAGAATGTGTCTGTCTAATTGTTGTTAAGAAAAAATATTCTATTAGTTCCACAGAATTGATTCATGAATGATGTCATTCCTCTGCTCATAATTGGTTAAATCTTCACTACATAGTGCTGACATGGCTTAGTTGGTAATGATCTTGCCTGAGTCAGAAGGGTGTGGTGCAGTGCTCATGGTCAAAGCAGACAGTCCAGTGTAATGAATGTGGTATTGTCAGTGGTTAAGATATTTAGGCCTGTGCATTCAATTCAACCCAAAGCACTGATTTTATTAAGAGGATAAAATAAAAACTAAAAAACCTTAAACATGTTGTATGATCATTGCGTAAGTATGATCAATTAGATAATGGGCTACAGAAAAATAATTATTTAGTACAAACAACAAAATATAAATTAAACTGAATGTCAATGGTAACCTTGCTTTAATGAAGTAAAAACATAATTCCTATTATATAGCTAATATGGTCCATTGTCTTTTATAAGTAACAACATATTTTCTTAAGTAAACTATCTAATTTTAAGCATAAGCATAGATAAAATAAAAGTCAATGTTAGTACTTCTCATCATCAAAGCTTTTCAAAGGTTTGTTTGTAAAGTTTCCTGTTTTAAGGAAAGGCATCAAAAATATGGGTTCATTTTTTTGATTTTTTGTTTACTCTTATTCACATACAACGATTAAAATCAGCACAATTTTTTGTTAGCAAGGCAGGGAAAAGCAATAAGAGTTGTGTCAAAATCTTCTACTAGAGAAGTGATGCAAAGTAATTTTGCAGGAGCAACCTTTAAGATGAAAGGGAAAAACAACACATAGTTCAGCATAGAGAATCTATAGCTAGAAACTTTTTATATTTATATATTTTATATCTAGAAACTAATTATACTTTTATATGATTACATTCTTAATTATTTCTTCAATTTTGTAAATATAACATTTTATTACCCTTTTGAAGCTTGAACACAAATCAAAAATTGCCTTGGTAAGCAAAAGTTCTACTCTTTTTAATAAGGTACTAGGTACAAACTCTTACTGCAATATTCGCTACATGCGTGCAACTGAGAGAATTTTAACTATCGCAATTTACAGAATTTCTTCTTCACTAGGGACAACATAAATTATTACAGGACAGCCAAAAGATCACTTGTGGCAATCCTTCCACGAGTGCACTTGTGTATGAACTCAAAGTAACAAATGAAAATATTCGTTAAAGTTCCATTGTGGTTTGTTGACTTTTCCTAAACAGGTCAGCGAAACATAGATCGAAGTTCTGAAAGCTCGGAAGAAAATCGAGTGTCTACTTTCTCTGTCCCCAGAGGTGAGAAGTAGGCTTGTATTATACAGAGAATTGCATTGTCCATCATTAATTCTCAATAGAATCAAGATTATTGTAGGGGAGTAAGAAATCCAGTTTATTCATGTGATGGCGTTTTTGTCCTATCTACTCCCATTATACCCTTAATTTGTTATTAAACTTCCCTATCCATTTTACTCACTTCTTAATGAGTCCTTCAAGTTAACTTTCCAAATGAGTGTGCTGTGCCACTTATCACTGTGGTGTTGGGTAAGCCATTTTAAACTCTATCTTCCCATTGCCACTATCAGTTTGCTGCCATCATCTCTCCCCTCTGTAAATTTATCTTTCCACAGACACCAGTTTCTCTTTTAACAATTAGACCTCTGATTATCAAACACAATCACTGATTTTTTGAAGTCTCAAAAAAATTTCTCTCCACCACTGCGATTTGTCCCAATCATCAAAATCGGCTGACAAATTCTGAATTGAATCAAGGCTACATTGTTCCTGGTTGCAAAGTGAGGGAAGTCTGGTCAGAGCGGAATGGGGTTAAAAGAAAAGTCTAGTATTAGTGAGGTCCGTATGCTTTGACACTAATTGGAAAAAATTCATCCCATTGAGAAAGCATAGGATCCCACCCCACTTACTCCTGTGCATCCAACCATACCTCAGCTGTGGACCAGTTTCATAACAAAATAAGGCATAGGTCAGCAGCAACCTACTATCCACTTTAATGCTCCCCTAGGGAAAGAACTCAGTTATTCAGACAATAAGCCTGATCCACCAATCAATTAGACCATGGCTGATCTGTTTCTCAGCTTCATTTACTCTCATTGCTTTTTATCTATAGATCTTCCTCCATGCAAACTCTCAGTGTATTGATCCACTTGTTCTATTCATCCAGAGTCTAAAGCATTTTGGAGAAGATTATTCCAGATTTCCAGTTCCCTTTGTGTGAAGTCATGCTTCCTGTCATTACCCTGAAACAGTCTATGGCTAATTTTAAGATTGTGATCCTTTGCTCTGGAATCTCTTACCAGTTTCTTTTTATCTACTCTATTAATAAATCATTATAAACATTAGATTGTTCTTTAGTTTTCCACAGTCAAGAAAGTACAGGCCTAGCCTATCCAATGTCATCATAAATTAATACTTTCAGCAGCCCCATCAACCAATACTACTATTCCTCATAACCTTGCACTCTAGGAACATTCACATTGCAACCATACCTCCCCCAATCCTTTCATCAACACCCTGTTGCAATAACAGCTATCACTTACTGATAACCCAGCTCAACATTTTTGGAACAACCTCTTTGTTAACTACACCCTTGCATTCTATATTCTCCCTCTACCTCTCTCCCATCCAACACTCAACCTATGGGGAGCTCCATAAATAGCTACTGTTAGTCATTTGTTACATTCTCAGCATTTAACATGGTTCATGTTGTCATTTTTGTTTTACCTTTAGCTTAAATTATACTGTTGAAAAGCAAGTAAAGCCACAAATGAATAGTTTCCACATCAATATCTGTATCAAACTGTTGAGAACTTCTTTATTCTCCTAAACCCTCTGTAAGTTTATGGATCATTTGAAAGCCAGAGCAAAAACTCCAAAAAGTAATTAAAAAAGCACAGTGAACCATGAAATCTGAAATAAAAACATAAGATTCTGGAGATATCTGCTGTAAATCTCCAGCAATTTTTGTTTTTGCTGCACCATGTAGCATTGGAAAAGTGACAGCCTGAAAGGGACAGAGAAATAATAGGACACAGGAACTCAAATGGTTAAAAGTAATAACAGCATCACATAAACAGCAAACCAAGCACCGGAGCTCATTTTGAGACAGTTGGATGTCAAAAATCAGAGAACTTAGGTTGAAATTTAATCATTTAGACTGCACTCAGAGCAAAAGGCAGTCTTCTGGTCATCATATTATAAAAAGAAAATGAAATCTTTGAAGGAAGTGCAAAATACCAGAACTTGAAGATTATACACTATCGAGAAAACTGAGCAGACTGGGGAATGCTTGTCTACAGACAACAAGTCTGAAGACTGACCTGGTAGAGACTGGTTAAACGTAGAGAAGTTTCTTTTGCTGATGGTTGCAGAATTCAGTTCCTGGACTTGTTGCCAGATGCACAGACTATCAATCTAAAGGTTCATGTAAATGCAACTAATTAAATAAACTTGTAATAAAAACCAAATATCAGGCATGGTGGCAATGAAACCATTGTAGTATCGCAAACACCGATCTGCTTTACTCATGCCCCTTAAGAAAGGAAATCTACCAACATTATGGTGGTCTGTGACTCCAGTTCCTGAGTACTGTAGTTCACTATTAATTGTCCTTTGAAACAGCTTAGCAAACTACTCAGTTTAGAGGCATCCAAGAGTGAACAATAAGCAACAATTATCAAGTGAACAAGTGAAACAAAAACATGTGAGGTAGTACAAAATTAGGAATAATAAATATAAAATAAAGCCAATATGGAATTCAGGGGAAACTTTTTGTCCAGTGCGTAATAAAAATGTAGAATTCACTGTTTTGAAGCATAGCTGAATCAAATAACATAGATGCATTTCAGGGAAAGCTAGATAAGTGGTGGAGCAATGTGTTGTGGCCTGTTTCTGCTGTACCATTGTTGCAACAATTTAAGCAAGGTACGAGCATGATATTATGGACACAGGTGGGAAAAGTAATCATAATATGATGAACTATATAAAGGAATAAAAATATTAGCGTGGTACACAAACTTAATCTATGACCTGCTGCAATGTTTCAATCAATGAAGTACTTAATGAAATATTGTCTTGGGTGTTATACAGGAAATAAAGAAGGCAATTTGTGCACAGCAAGTTTCTAAAAATAGCAATGTTGCAATGACCAGATATTCTAATATTTGAGGTATAACTATTGCCCAGGACATCTCTTGATCTATTCTGAGAAAGTATAATGAATCTTTTACATGCACCAGAAGAGAAGGGCTTCCCCTCTGTCCAACGTCATAGCTAAACGAAGCCACCTCTGACATCCTGGCAATCCCTCAGTGTGACACTATAGTGTTAGCCTAGATATTCGTGCCCAAGTATCCAGCGTGGAACTTGGTCTCATAAAGAGGTATACAAACCTGGCATTAATATGTAATTCATTCTACATGTACAAATTTGTGAACCCAAATTTTGAACTTATTAAACTCAATGTAATTCTATTTCAAGGATTTGTTCTTTGCTAACAAGCTGAAAAATTAGCTCAAGTTCTTTGAATACACTTACTCACCCTCCATTATTCTTCATAAAGCTTCCAAATATCTGCTTGTTTACCAGTATAGCTCATGCTACTACGTTGCTAATTTTTGTAAATATGAAAAAAATCATAATCAGCTTCACATTATTGGCCATTTTTTATTCATCTTTCAAAATGTACATCCTAGAAAAATAAAGGGTAATATTGAAATCAGTTCAACCCTTATAATGAAGCACTGTACAATATAAATATTGAAACCATAATCTAAACCAGATCTTTTCATTTTCTATTAACAGTCAGATGGTACCGAGGACCAGCAGGTCCACCAGGACAACGTGGTCCACCAGGCCCACCAGGATACCCAGGAAAACCAGGTGTTGGAGCTCCAGGACCACCAGGTCATCCAGGGCAGCCAGGTTCACAGGGGCTACCAGGCATAGGGAAGCAAGGTATTCCAGGAGCACCAGGAAAGTCAGGTGAAAGAGGGTACCCTGGACCAAAAGGGAGCATGGGACCTCCTGGCATGCAAGGACAGAAAGGCTTACCAGGTCCAAGAGGATTTCCAGGGCCAAATGGATTGTCCATTCCTGGTAAACCGGGTGCACAAGGGCCGCCAGGTGCTTCAGGACCATTAGGTCCGCCTGGGAAAAAAGGAGAACCAGGGTACCCTGGTCCAATTGGTGCAAAAGGAGAAAAAGGAGTTGGAATACCAGGGCGTGCAGGTGAAAGGGGCCCTCCTGGACCACCAGGACCACAAGGAGTTCGTGGTGAAACAGGATACGGAAAACCAGGAGCCCCAGGCCTTCCTGGCAAGCCAGGAGAAAAAGGTGAAAAAGGCTTAGCAGGTTCACCTGGATACTCTGGTGCACCAGGTCAAAGAGGCCCACCTGGGCTACCTGGACCACCAGGTATTGGAAAGCCTGGAGTGGATGGCACACCAGGGTTACCAGGACCTCCTGGACCCCAGGGTCCCTCTGGTTCCCAAGGCTCACCAGGTGAACCTGGACTTCCTGGTTTTGGGAGACCAGGCCCACCAGGACTTAAAGGGGACACAGGTTCACCAGGCCCTGCCGGATATCCTGGAAGAAAAGGAGAAAAAGGTGCCCCAGGTAATCCGGGAGCTTCTGGACTTTTAGGACCATCAGGTCCACCTGGGCCTCAAGGTCTACGAGGAGCACCCGGTGTACCCGGTACACCAGGAGCTAAAGGGGAACCGGGCTCAGCAGGTGCTCAAGGATATCAAGGACTAAAGGGTGAGATGGGTCCTGGGGGTGCCCCAGGTAAATCAGGAATTCCAGGAGAACCTGGTCTGCCCGGGCCAGAAGGTCCAAGGGGACCTCCTGGCCAAAAAGGTGCCATTGGACCCATTGGGCCACCTGGCAAAACAGGTGAAACTGGTTCTCCAGGTCCTCCAGGGCCACCAGGATTCTCAGGTGAGGTTGGATTGAATGGACCCCCTGGATCTCCTGGTCCAAGAGGCCTGCCTGGTTACCCAGGACCTCCAGGATTCCCTGGAGAAAAAGGAGATCCAGGACCTTCAGGGCCACCAGGACCACCAGGTCTTTCTTCCAGCTTCCATGAGAAGTTACCTCAAGGACTACCAGGCCCTCCAGGCCCAGAAGGTCCACCAGGTCCACCTGGGCCCCCTGGTGCACCAGGGCCTCCAGGGGAAAGTGCACAACCAGGAAAGTACGGGGGCTACAATGGTCACATCGTGCCTGGAGTCACAAATTCATATCCAGCTTTTACGGCCATTCTTTCAGAATCCTTTCCAGCAGCCCGACAACCTATAGCATTTGACAAAGTACTCGCCAATCAAAATAATGATTATGATCCTTCAACTGGAATATTTACATGTAAAATGCCAGGTATCTATCAATTTACTTACCATTTACAAGTCAAAGGAGGAAATGTTTGGGTTGGACTGTTCAAAAACAATGAACCTATAATGTACACATATGATGACTATACAGAAGGTTACGTTGATCAAGCCTCAGGAAGTTCTATAATACACTTACGTGAAAATGACCAAGTTTATGTTGAGTTACCTTCAGTTGAGTCCAATGGCTTATATTCTTCTGATTATATGCATTCATCCTTCTCAGGATTTTTAATTAGTCAAACTATTTGATGCACATCAATCATACTAGCAATTCCCCCAACCACCCGCCATCACCCACAACCATCCCACCTCCAATGTAGTGGCGAGTTGTTTACACATGCTCGCGGAGTCCTGGCAATTCACACAGAATACTTTAAAAAGGCTTCACGACTAAAATGTTTTGGGTCTCTTGCAGGACCCCATAGGGGAACATGGCACATTTTCCACCCACCATCTACCCAGGCTGGGCTCTGGTTGAAACTCATTTCCAAAGTGCTTTATCGAAGTGTCACATTACTATCTCTGGCGAAATGGCAGTAAGGTTTCTCACTGTGTTCGAGAAAGTTCATGGAAAATACATTGCAAAATACATATCTATTGCCCACTGTTTCAAAGGAGATTTAGTGTCATTCACTCACCTCCATCCTACCAAAGAAAGACAGTGGAGAATTACGATTATTTCAAATAACTTAGTTATAATGTATTTCTTCAAGAGATAATAATGATCTATCACATAATGGTTTACTTGACTAACTGATCAATGGTTAATTTCATCCATGTCAACATCAAGCATCCATATCTCTTCAGACGGAACCTAGAGGTATTTTCCAAATAATTAAAACCTGCAGCCATTTCTCATGGCAGCAAAATAAGAGAACCCATTGTGTCACAGTGAATTAGCTTTAAAGCAGCAAGTGCAAGTTTTGAGAAATATACTGTCAAAAAATTGGACAAACTGGATTTTTCACTTTATGTTGTCTTAAACTGAAATATCACAATATAAATGCAATTTTTAAAAAAAACTCGTACTTTTCTGTTTTCCACACAGCCAATCTCAAAGCCAGTCTGCTTGACACCAATAATTATCTTAAAGATTTGACAAATTCTACAATTAATTATTCCACAATTAAATCACAGAGAGGTGCTTTGGATAAGAGAGATCCTTGTCCATTTCCAAAATAACAGGAATCAACTGGCAATATTGTACAGCAAACTATGTTGAACCTTTTTTTATAAACTCGAGGCCTTACCGTCAAAAAATAAAGTATTAGAAACTGTATCCAAATGCATTAATAGCCACAAAGCATTTTATTATTTCAAAATGTGTATATAAAATAAAATTGTTTATGATGCTACTCTAAATCTCACTTGCTTCTGTTAAACCAGAATTATGGAAAATAGCCTCCAGAGGTGCTCAATCATTACAAGTTTAGCCATGCTGAGCCACAGATTGGCAAGATGGGCACATGACTTCTGAGAAAGTATGGAGGTGGTGGAGGTGGAGGGCATAGATTAGGGTTTCAATGGCTTGTGATGAGTGAATAGGAATGGTTAAGCTTGGTGGTGGGCCTCACCTGCTGTCAATCTCAAGAAGAAATTGGTCACTTGCAACGTCCTCCACTGCACTGGGCCTTGCTGAACAACAGGGAAGTAGAACTGTCCACCTAACAGAAGACTACACATGGGACCATTCAAGAAGAAAGAGTGCATCCAAGGGCAGGTGTTCAGCATGCTGGACAGTAGAACATCCAGCCCCTGAGTTTACCGTCAAACTCAAGGCCATGAAAATGGATGAATAGTCAAAGTATTACATCAAGCTCAAATGACAACCAAGGCAAAGATTTATAATGCTCACATCTGCAATATTCAACTGGTAATGAGTCCAGGATGTTTTCTCAAAGGGACAATGGACTAACACAAAGGTTGTGGATCTATACATCTAAATTCAGTTGTGATATACAAAAAACAATTTCAACATCAGGTGTTAATTACTGGAGCTATTTTTTATGGCTATTTAGTTTCCTTTTGATTATTCTGGAATTTTTGCTCTGTGATCCTTGATATGAAATATGAACCTTTGGCTCAGCAAGTGCATACAAATATTAGGGTCAGAAATGGGACAAAAGATTCTTCAACCTGCTCCACCATTTGATAAGGTTATGGCTGCTCTTCCATCTCATGTCCACTTTTCCAGCTGATCCCCTCACTCTTTCATTCCTTTAGGGTTAGATTGCAGACGTGAACAACTGTGCAACAATAGTTCCCTGCTCGTTACCACCTTCTCAAGGATAATTAGAGCTAGATAATAAATGCTGGCCTTACCAGCAGTGCCCAGTTCCCAGAAAATTAATGTTAAAATGTGCTGCCTGAGCTGCTGAATAAATCCAGCATTTGCTGCTGTTATTACTTCTACTCTAGCTCAAAGCTCTGTGTAAATGCAGCAAGATTGTTCTTCAATTTGCTTGCAATATAGTCTAATGTACTAGCTGCCATCCTAAAGCCTGCTGTACCTACATGCTACAGATCTGTACTGTAGAACCAACACATCAAGATTGTTTTGCATAAAAATATTTGTCACCATTTTTACAAAAGAGAGCTCGGATTTCTTTAGCATAGTACAATAATTTTGTATGTTGCACAGAGGAATTAAATTTAAAATGATTGGTTCTTGGTGTGCACTTCTGAACATTTGTTCTTGGTCATTTAAGCATATGACACACATATGCCAGAGAATACCAGACATGCATGTGCAACACAGACCTTGAAATCATATACCCTAAATTCATTTGTGCATTCAGACCTTTCTAATGGCATGGGCCAATCATGCTGAATCAGGCCATTCCTATTTACCTGCAGATTTAATGTCTCCTTTAGTGTTACACCTGGTCCATTATTGGGGATCTAATGTGTCAATCTTCTGACTGACAGGGCCATTTACAGTATTATGCTTGGTGTTCCCTCCATTCCTGACCCCTTACAATTAGAGCCCCCAATACCATGTTCTACCACCTCCCTACCTCAACCCCAGGCCTCTGCCATATCATGGGACAGCCTCTTACCTACTTCTTGGACCTCAACCCAAAGAGATGAGTGCTTTTTCTTGAAACTGTTCTCTCTCTGAAGTTACCCATCCACACCCCTCTTCCACCATCCTCTCAACTCCATAAGAAACCACATAGAGACAAAGTAGGCCACATGGCCCTTCAATCTTCCTCAGCAACTTATTAAAATCATGGCTAATCCTATATCTCAAGACCACTTTCCTACAAAGTAGAAGGCAGAGGGAAAAGTATTTTTTTAATTATCTCAAATCCTGCAGGATTTTCTAAGTGCCTTGTACCGAGTCTCTTTTAATTTCTCCACACCCAGAGTTACATGAGGAAGAAAGAACAAAGTGGGAGAAAAAAATGATTTTGTTGGCAAAATATAAATAAACTAGATTGTGTGATTTACAAATCTGAAAATGTTTTAATAAGCAGCAGAAAAGAGGCATGTTAACATAATTAAATGTGCAGGTATATTGAAAAATAGCATCACATTGATAATTTACCAAAATGAACATATTAAGGGAATTTATAAGCATTATTATTTCAATGGCAAAAAAGTCCAATTTCAGTTTTAGCTCGCAGTATGGAATTGCTGAAAAGCAATGCAGATTATGCTCAACAGCTCCTGTGATTATTTTTTCCTGTTGGTTGATGAAACCTCATTATTCAAGAAGAGGAACAACCCAATAAAGATAAAGCTTAGATGAAATAATGTCCAAAAACAATGTATAAAACTAGAGAAAATTAAGCTTTTCCAAGTGAATTTGCCACAGTAAAGGCATTGTTAAAAAAAAATCTGGGTGCTATAAACTGTCATACTTCATGTATTTCAATAGTTTACAAATCAGTGTGAAGAAATGACAAGATGAAACATTAGTTAAAATAATAGTCTTCTAAAGGTTATAAATGAAATTGGTTTAGTTCTGTTCAAAGTGCAAAATTTCCACAGTAATGTTTTTAATTTGCTCATTGAAAATATTTTGAATGTCAGTTGTTTGATCATTTATCATCAGCAAATAAATAACATGGATTGGTCAAGAGTGTCACAATTCAAACCATTTTCATTTTGTCAATCATTTTTGTGCAGTACCTCACTAACTCCCCATGCAAAGTCCATAAGAATGTTTTGAAAAATTAAAAACGTCAAACTTCATATACTGGAAACCTGGAAAACGAACAGAAAACACTATGAAAACTCAAGTCCAGCACCTGAAGGAAGAGAAAGAGAGTTAACACTTCAGGTCAAAGACCTTCTGGCAGAACTGGGAAAGAGAGGAGAGCAAGCTAGTTTTAAGTTGCAGAAGGGATGAGGAGAAAGGGAATATATCTGATAAAGTAAGACCAGGATTACGATGGGAATAAGGTGTGCATGAATTCATCCAGCTAATGAGACAATGGAGGCAAGAAAAACTGTTTCCATTAACTCATCAACAAGATATCCTCTTTTACAGCTCAATTCTAAAACTACCCTATATTCCTTTTGTACCTTCCATCCCTCCCTCACCCTCTCTGCAACTTAAAACTAACTTATTTTCCCTCTTTTCCTATTCTAAAGAAGGGTGTTTGACCTGAAACGTCAACTCTGTTTCTCTCTCCATTGATGCTGCCTGACCTAATGAGTGTTTCTAGCATTTTCTATTAAGACATATCTGATCCCCCATGTTCTAAAATTTCAACTAGATTAGTCTGACATTACTACCTTTTATAATCAATTCACATTGTCTCTCATCACCTCATATTTATTCAAGTACTCAAGCACTTTGCTCCTGATGACAGATTCCAAACATCTTCCTAGAACTGACAAAACTGAAAGATCTATAGTTTCTCTCTCATTTCATCTTAAATAAAAATGGCATTAACATTTTTCAAGTCAACAAGCATTAATCTCATTAAAAAAAAGAACTTGTAACATTACAAGTAATGCAACTGCAATGTCCTTTTGTTTACGACCCTAAGTTGAAAGCCATCAGATCCCGAATATTCTGACATAAAAGATTCTGCAGATGCTGGACGTTTGTCTCTCCTATGTCCTATTACTTTATCCAATACCATTTTGCTTAATTAAATTAAAATTCCTTGATGTGCTTTTGGTTTTCTTGTGAAAGTGGTATATTTCATCCTCTTCCACTGTGATAAAAATATTCACCTAATATGTTTGTCATATCCTTCTTATAGAATATATCAAATACTACCTTTATATAATTGGTTTGTGTTACTCCAGCTCTCCTAATATATCCATGAAAACTTTTACTACTGGCTTTGAAAACTCTTGTAAACTTTTTCACTCCACTCTTATGCACCACACTGCATTTTCTCTGTCCGTCTCTCTTCATTTCCGGTGCAGGCAGTGGAAACCTGGAGGAGGTTATAGTTGGTAGGTTACTGGAATAGCATGAAACCAAAATCGTTGGTACAAGTGCGTGGTGGCTAGATTAATGGACTGGTTTCTGGAGACCTGGAATATTAATCCAAAGATAAATTCAAATCCCACCATTACAACTGGGGAATTTAAATACAAATAAGTCTCAAGTAAAAAGTTTGTACTTTTAATAGTCATAAAAACCCATTTGGTTCACAAATTTCCAACAAGGAAAGGAATCTGCTGCCCTTTATGTGACACCAGATCCACACTGGTATGGTCAAATTTTAAAGGCCCTCTGAAATGGCCAAGCCAGACACACAAGTCAAGGGGTATTTTGGAATGGGCAATGAACAGTGGCTTACTGTCATCACTCATTTCATGTTAATGAATTAAAAACAAAGTCAGGATGATCTTAACCCGCCATATTATAGGATGAAATGTATAGGAAATTGGATTGACAGACAGGAACCGGAATATTGGTAAACAGGTATTGCTTGAATTGAAAAAGGGATGATTATGGTTTGCCACAACTCAACACTGAATCTCTTGACATGCACAAATGGCTTATCAAAGTTAAGATGAATTTAAAATCTGAAATCACAACATATATAGATTTTCCAAATGCCAAGGAGTGTTTTTAAAAGCTCAGTCAAAACAATTAGTTTAGTAGACAAAGATGACAGGTGGAAATTGCATTCTAATGTCAACAGGTAGGAGATAATAAATTTTAGAGATAAACCATGAATGACAGAATACACTCAACGGAAAGATGCTGAAGGTTACTCATTTGATGGTTCAAATGAGTAAAACTTGAAATTCTGAGTATAAAATAATTAAAGGTATCTTTGATTCTACAAACAAGCCCATAAAGGAAATATTAATGATAATTCTGAACAAAACATTGATTAGGTTTCCACCTGTGTGTAGCATGGAATTCAGGGCTCTCAGTTGCAGAAGGAACAATAACATCATCGAGCATGTGCAATGTAGAATCAACAAGATGATGCCAGATATGGTAAACCAGAATATTAAGGGACTTCGGGTACTTGGACTATTTTCATCCATGCAGATAAGTCACATAGGAGGTTTTATAGAAACTTTAAATAAGTACTGAAGATTCTAATTGTGATTAAACTAAGTCTATTTTTTCCCACTGGCTGCAGAGTCCATGAAGAAGGACATCAATCTAAAATTGTCAATGAAAGAATAAGGATTAAGCCCAGAGAAATTTCTTAGTGAAAGGTGGTCAGATACCACATAAGGAAGCGGAGGAAGAGATCTTTGCCTTATTAAACTAAAATGAGATAAATCCCAGCAGCTAGATTGCCACTGGGGTAGTGAAGTGGGAGTTATCTGAGGACTGGCACTCTCTGAAAGTGCCATGATTATTGCCAGAAATTTGGGTTCAGACCTCCATGGCTTTCACAAATACGTTATACCTTGAGCAAATAGAAGCCATCCCCGTTCAAGGATAATGTTGATCTGTGATGGTGAATATGTTGGGCCACTACAGTTGGTAAAGTTATACAGTGTGACAAAGAATGAAGAAAATCCTCAGCATTTCTGCGGCTTTGTCAGTTATTTTTTTCCTATATTTAACATTTTAATTTTCATTAGCAGTATGCTTTATTTGTATTTTGGTTCTATGAGTCTATTTATCATTAAAGCAAGCTTTGAGGTTTAGGTTAAACATTGGTCAGACTGATGGTATGAAAGTCCCTTCTGTCCACTAACTCTATTGGTCCGTTGTGAAACGAGCTTGGATCACCTCAATCCAATTTCAACAATAAATTGAATCTAATTCCGAACTATTTGGCAGTAACATGGGAAGAGGCCACCCAATAAGGGAAATGGAAACCAAAGTTACATTAGTATAGCTGGATAGAGATGTAACATAATGAAAAGAAGCTTTAACCTACATCTGGTTATGTTGTAGCTGATGTAATGGAATTGGGAAGTTTCACTTCCCAGCAATGATATCCCTCACAATGTATGAAAACACAAGAGCAATTTTATTTTCAAAAAAAAACAATGGAGTTAGATTAGTGGCCAATTATGAACACCAAGATAAGGGGAGACGATCTTTTGGATTAAATTGTCTTTTCCAGTCACAACTTCTTTAGGTTTCATGGATAACACAACAGATGAAAACTTATGGAGTCACAAAACTGGGACCAGGGAATGGAAGGGTGATCGCTGTAGGAAGCTATTTTCAGTAAGGTGAGATAAAATTTTCAAAATCTTTGCTGAGAACCTTAAAAGGAGTGCAGGAGTGAATAGATAATGGAAGGGATTTAAGTTATTAGCTAATTATAGGTGGCACATTTTTATGATGAAACCTGGGGTGTAATTTTGCTTGCAACTTGCCAAGTTTATAGTTATATTCTACAGTATCGCATTCAGTTTAAGTAATAATTATCTTTTATGCTGCTTTTCTGCATTGATTTAGAAGGCAAGGAAGACAAATTTGTGCAAATAGAATTCCCGTTTTAAACTTTATTAATGAATTACACAGGTTTTACATTTTTTAGTTAATAAGTACCCAAGAGTTAAATTCAGAATGCAGATGATACAACAGTATTACCTGATATGAATACTTCAAGAATGTTTGGTCATCACACCTAAAGATTTGCCATTTCCATTTCTGCTTATGGAGACCCATCATTCCACACTAAATTAAACTGCCATTCAAAAACCACATTTTTTAAAACTTATTTAGATTGTTTGAATGATATCCAGCCAAACATCTTCATGTGGTCATTATTGAATTACTACATTAGCCTTCTTCCTTTCTGTGTGGTCAGCTATGACGGCAGGGGAAGAAAGAAGAAACAGTAATTATATCAGATATTTTGGAAACAGAATTCCCGACTAGATCACAAAGTAAAATTTTTGTAAGCATAAATTCTGCTGCTGCAGTTGAACTCCTATGCATTATATTAATAACCAAATGCATATTAAGTTACCTTTACCCAATAGTTCCATCTCCACTGACGTCCATTGGCTTCTAAAGCTCAAACAAGTCTAAATCCACAATCTTCTTCGGTCTGGAATTCCACATTTGATTTTTTTGGTGACTATCTTATATCAATGTCCTTGAGACACAAGAGACTGCAGATGCTGGAATCTGGAGCAGCAAACAATCTGCTGGAGGAGCTCAGTAGATTGACTGGTATCTGTGGGGGAAAGGAATTATCGACGTTTCGGCTCGAAACCCTGCATCAGGACATTTAATGTCCTTGAGTTTTGTTCCAACCCAAAAGTGAAAATGCACTTGCCTACAAAATATATTGCCTAGCACCATATTTTTCTGCAATGATTCAATTTCAATGAAAATTATTTGATAAAAAACTATGGACACTATGAGTTCCACAAAGCCTGCAATTTTCCTTTTTGATCCTCTGTGTTTGATGCATTAGTGCAAGTAACATTCCATGTTTACATTCCAAACTTCCATGCACCTCCCAGGTTTGCAGATGAGACAGATTAATCATGCTGAAGTAATCAAGCAGAGCTTCTAAGGCCCGCTTCAATTCTTGTTAAAGGGGACACACTTAAGCAGGTTCCAGGCCATTGAATCCACTGCTAGGAATCTGGTTCAGGTAGGTCCTTTTTATTAAACTTACACAATGCAATGGCTCTGAAGGTTATCATCAACCCCTCTCATCTCTTACACCCACCTACCCCACTCCTTATCTGACCCATATCCCTTCTGATACATCAGTCCCATGGACTACAGAATTGCCACTCAAATCCAGCCCAGTACCATATGCTTCAGTTTTCCAGCAGTGAACCCATGACAAAGCTTACATTGGTCCACTGCTTCCTACTCCAATAACAAGCTTAAACATTTGCTATTCAACTTGTTGAGCACTCCATCTGCACTATCATTATTTTAAAAACCTCTCTTTGGCCACTGCTTTTTCCTTTCCCAATTGTTATAAAACTCTGGTTTTATCCTCTTTTTGCAACATCATGGTGTTTGCATAGCTTTTCTTAGAATAAAGTGAGCAATTAGAATCCAAGTTTGATCTAATAAACTCTTGCTACAAGTTCACCATAATTTCTGTACATTTTAATTCAATATATAAAAATCCAGTCATTGGGTTGCTTTTCATATGGCCTTATTAAATTGCATTCCTTGTTACAGTCATTTGTACACTTATATCACTTAGCTACTCCATCCTATTTAATTATTTTCTGTGTAAGATGTGAACTTTGTTATTTTTCTCCCCGAAGTGTACTACTTCAGATTTAGTGCTGATATTCATGTGTCCCTTCCATGTTTTTATCATCTCCTCTTGCTCCTTAGTACTCAAGAATCAGGACACATCTACTCTCCTCAATTCTGGACTCATCTGGTATAACAACCTGCCTTTTCCACCAACTCTTATTTGCACCTGGCTTCCTATTGCTTTCTTGCTCAAACTCCTGTTCATTCAATCTTTGTTCTATTTCCTGCAGAATTAACAGTTGAATTAGTTAGCATTTAAGTCAAATTTCCCATTTATGAGCAAACATAGTGGACTGTTGTAGCACTTCCATGAAGGTGATAATGATCTTTTTTGTCAATATTTTGGTTGCAGTGAGAGGAGTCATCTTGTATGTGAGATTCCAGTCAAGTAAAGTTTGTTGCAAAGGAAACTTCCTTCCATAGTGATATAACATCAATTAATTCAAAGCTGTACCAGCAACTGCATCAATGTGGCAATTTCATTTGCCACACCAGGCATATTTGTGGTGTCTCTGTGTAATAATGCTAATTCAGGACCAAATTATCAGTAATTTCCTATCTACTTCAAGCACATAAAACTGGCTGAGAGCAGCCAAAAATCCATTTTAATTTGATCTTTTACATCATTACAGGGAAGTTATTTTCATCCTGTTGATTTGAGCTTGATCTAGAACCAGATTCCAGGTATGAAATATTTATAACTGATCCCACTGCAAATTGTCTTCATAAAAAAATCAAATCATCCTTGACTTTTATGTTTTAATTCATGGGAAACACTATGTGTGCATGTAATAGAAATTAAGTTTACTTGGATAAGAAATTTCAATAACCCCTGATAGTAACAGTGACATGGTCAATGCAAAGGACACAGAAGGAATAGAATTCCTACACTACACTCAGAACAATATTTTTACCCAGTATGTTACAAATTTAACAAGTGGCACTGGTGATAGTGGGGGCATGGGGAGTGAGAAGTACAATTTCTAATCCAGTTTTAAAGATTCAGTTTTGTGAAAAAAAAGTTACTAGACCAAGAAGTGATTTAGCAAAGGGGGTCAGGAAACATCAACTTTAAGGTAAATCAGTCTCACAAGAACAGGATGCATTCAGGAAGGAAGTCAGGGTAAACATGCTCCTTCACAGAAAAAGGATGGGGTTGCCAAATCTGAAGTCCTTTGGATTATAATGTGCATTGAGGATAGGTTAAGTCAAAAAAGAGAAATTTATATCAGACACAGAGAGATTAATACATCAGAAAGCCTGGAAGAGTACATGAAGTGTAGGTATAAAATCAAAAGGGAAATTTGGAAAGCAAAGAGGATAAGAAAAATATTGGCATGTATAAATCAAAGCATGCAAGTACATAAAAAGCCAGAAGATAACTAAAGAAAGAGGGAGCCTACTGGAGTAAAAAAATAACGTGTGTGAATGTGAGGATATGTATAATATTTCACAATTGCCTTAACAAAGGAGGGGGATGATGCCAATACTGTGTGTTTAATGGAACAAGTGAGAAATGTTGGACTGGGTAAGCATAGTTAACAAAAAGGATACATGAAGGAGTTTGGTATCTTTGAATATGAATGAATTGCAGGTCTGGATGAAACTGTAGAGGTTATGACTACACATTTTCAAATCTTTCTGATTACAGGGCATTTAAGGATTGCTAATGGTGTTTAAAAAGGGAAAAAGGAATAAACCAAGTAATTACACGTCACTGGTAAAAGATTATTGAAATCCATTCTAAGGGACAATGTCATTTAGAAAGACACAGATTAATAAAGGACAGTCAGCATTGATTTGTTGAGGGAAGATCATGTTTGCTAATTGATTGAATTTTTTGAGGCAGTAACAAGGAGCATTGATGACGGCAGTGTGTTTGATGCAGTCTTAATAGATTTTAGCAAGCCTTCCGTCAGGGTCTAGTATGGTAGGCTGGTCAGTATAGTAACAGCTATGGCATCCAGAGGAAAGTGGCAAATTGGATGCACATTGAATTCAATAGCCAGAAGCAAAGGGTAAATGACTGATGAGTGAATTTTGTGATTGTAAGCTTGTGACTAGTGGGGTGATTCTGTGCTCTGTCCGTTGCTTCTTATAGTGTATATTATTGATTTAGACTCAAGTGTATGATAAACAAGTATGCTGAAGATACAAAAATTGGTTGTGTGGTCAACAGTGAGGAGAGCAGCTTCAGACAAAGTGGTATGAGGCAATGCATTTGCGAAAGTGCAACAAGCAAGGGAATATACAATAAACTGCAGGATATTGCGTGGTGTGGCAGAACAGAAAGACTTTGAAGTATATGCCCACGGATCCCTAAAGGCAGCAGGACTGGTTAATAATGTGGTTAAAAAGGAAGAAGGGATGTTTTATTCCTTGATAGAGACATAAAACATAAAACCCAGGGGAAGTTATTCTCAAACTGTATACAACATTTGTTAGGGCACAGCTGGAGTACTGTGTACCGTTTTGGTCACCGCATGACAGGAAGGATGCAGTTGCACTGGACAAAGGTGTTGCTGTGATTGAAAAATTGTAGCCATGAAGGAAGGCCGAATGTTTTCTTTGGTGAGGAGACTAAAGGATATTTAGTTAAAGTATGAGGGGCTGAGTAGAAGAAATGGGAAGATCCTATTCCTCCTAGGGGAGGGGTCATAAATCAAAGGACATAGATTTAAAGTAATCAGAGGAGTTAGAAGGGAAATCAGGGAAATACTTTTTGCCCAGAGTGTAAACCTACTGTCAGAAAGAGTGGTTGTGGCAGAAGCCCTCAATAAATTTGAACAATACTTGGATATGCAACTGAAGAGCTGTGATCTGGAAGGACTACAGACCAGGTGCTAAAAGTTTAGACCAGGTGCTAAAAGTTTGGACCAGGCTGGGTCGCCCTTTCTCGACTGGCATGGGTCGAAAGGCCTTCTTCTATATTGTACATTTTCTATGATTCAATGAAATACACCACTATAATTTCATATTCTTGAAATAAACTTAATATTGCATGTAAAACTGATTCTCCAAAGTGCTATGTCTTCACCATACTTCTCTTTATAAGGAATGAGCTTCATTCTTGTAATATCACTCATATTTACTTCTGTAAAGATTATTAAATCAATACGGTTAATAGTATTGATTTTTTGTTCCCCGTAATGAGAATACACCATTCTATTAACTCCTCTTCATCCTCCAATGTACATCTTGCATCATCACTCCACTGAAACCAAGATTCATCACATTTCCCATTCTTTCTCTATCTTTTGCTGGAATTCAAAATTCTCTATCATTCATTCCTTTTTACCTCAAACAATATTTAGATTTTCAAATTCCAGTTTTGCATTACAATTCATTATTTCTATGTTTACTTCAGATTTCCCTTTCTTCAACCTCAGCAATGCCTTGGCTCATTAATACAAAATTCAAAACTTGAAAACAAAACTCAGTAACTTAGAACAGCTATTGCTCAAGATAAGTATTGTTATGCATGACATTGTTAGAGGATAAGGACATAAATTAAAAACACGATGATACATAAGTGATGAAGGCTCACTATTCAATTACATTTCTTTTACAATAAAGCAATTTTTCAAACCACCTATTTAACCTATTTGAGGGCTTACTGACTATAAAACAAATAGATTTGGTCCCTGTAAACATGCTGCTTCAGACCTCCAGCCCAAAATATAATATTACGAGAGTTTTTGCTCTGTAAAACTGCAATGAAAATTAAAGGAACTCGAGACAAGAGTTTCAAATCTGGTATTACTCCAGTTACAAAGATCAATAGTTATCAATTTAAAATAAAATGATTAGAAAAGTTATGCGATCAGGTAATCCAGGTGATGAATATTTGGACAAGTACTAAATGAGTGAAACTCATCAATGGTAGCTCTAATTAACTTCCCTATCAAACATTACAGTTAACAAAGCACTTAAAGTGAGCATATCATGAGTTTGACAACTGTGGAAACTGCATGCTATTCACTCACAATAGCATATTTTCTACCATTCCCTGATCGATCATGCAACAGAAACTGTTAAATGATTCTATGCACAATTGAGGTAGCCAATTGGATTCAACATTGGCTTAGCGGGAGAAGCCAGAGAGTAACAGTAGATTGTTGTCTCTCTGACTGGAGGTCTGTGACGAGTGGTGTGCCACAGGGATCAGTGCTGGTTCCGTTGTTGTTTATCATCTATATTTATAATTTAGATGATAATGTGGTAAACTGGATCAGCAAATTTGCGGACGACACCAAAATTGGGGGCGTAGTGGACAGCGAGGAAGGCTATCAAAGCTTGCAGCAGGATCTTGACCAGCAGGAAAATGGGCTGGAAAATGGCAGATGGAATTTAATGCAGACAATGTGAAGTGTTGCACTTTGGGAGGACAAACCAGGGTAAGACTTATATAGTGGTAGGGCTCTGAGGTGTGTGGTAGAACAAAGGGACCTGAGAATACAGATCTGTAGTTCCTTGAAAGTGGCATCACAGGTAGATAGGTCTGTAAAGAGAGCTTTTGGCACTTTGGCCTTCATAAATCAGGGCACTGAGTACAGGGGTTGGGATGTTATGCTGAAATTGTACAAGACATTGCTGTGGTCAAATTTGGCTTATTGTGTGCAGTTCTGGTCATCTACCTATAGGAAAGATATCAATAAGCTTGAAAGAGAGCAGAGAAAATTTACAAGGATGTTGCTGGGACTTGAGGACCTGAGTTATAGGGAAAGGTTGAATAGGTTAGGAGCACAGGAGAATGAAGGTAGATCTTATAGAGGTATGCAAAATTATGAGGGGTGTTGATAGGGTGAATGCATGCAGGCTTTTTCCCCTAAGGTTGGGTGAGACTAGAACTAGAGGTCATAGGTTTAGGGTGAAAGGTGAAATATATAAGGGGAATCTGAAGGGGAACTTCTTCACTCAGAGGGTGATGCAAGTGTGGAACGAGCTGCCAGCGGAAGTGACAGATGGGGGTTCAATTGTAACATTTAAGAGAGGTTTGGATAGGTACATGGATGGGAGGGGTTTGGAGGAATATGGTCAGGGTGCAGATAGATGGGACTAGACAGGTCAGGTCGGCATGGACTAGGTAGGCCAAAGGGCCTGTTTCTGTGCTGTAGTAATCTATGATTCTAATTGATCAGATCATACACTCTGTAGCCCTGTTCCATCAATTCATGAATAGTGGTGGATGCTTTAGTACCTAACAAGAGGAGACAGTACCAAGAAAATCCCAATCCTCAATGATGGTGGGGCTCAACATATAAGTACGAAAAAAAAGGCTATTTCATTCACAACCATGGTCAGTCAGAAGTGCTGAGTGGATGATCTGTCTTGGTTTCTTCCCAAGATCCCACTATCACAGAAGCCAATCTTAAGCCAACTCAATTCAGTTCACATGATATCAAGATAAGATTGAGAGTACTGTATACAACAAAGGTCCATGGGACCAGATAACATTCTGGCTGTGGTACTTAAAACCTGTGCTTCAGAACCATCTGCACCTCAACCATGCTGCTACAGAGCTGGCATCTATGCAACCTGGAGGAAAATTACCCAGTTATCTCCTATTCATAAAAAGCAGATCTAATCAAGATGACTAACTACCAACTAGTTTATTGTCAATCATCAGCAAAGTGATGGAATGTGTCATTGATAATGTGAAAAAATGGCACTTGCATTCCAATAATCTGCTCCCCAATGCCAATTTTTGATTTTGCTTACTCTACTTAGCTCCAGTCCTATCACAGCCTTGATCCAAATGTAAACCAGGAGCTGAATTCCAGAAGTAAGGTGTAAGTGACAGCCCTTGTCACAAAGGCAGGACTTGATTGGGTGTGGTTTCAAGTTAGTGAACTCAGTGGGCATCAACTAGAAGGTATCCAATGGTTGGAGGCATGATGTGTACAAAGGAAGATAGTTGTAGTTATTGAACCTCAATCATATAAACCCCAGGACACTGCTGCTGGAGTTGCTCAGAGATGTTCCCCAGGACCAACTATATTCAGCTACTTCATCAATGACCTTCCTTCCAGCATAAGGTTAAATGTCCGAGGCAACTTGCAGGTATGAGCTGCTAGGTGGGAAGTATTATTCATGCCACAAAAGTATCATTCTTTCAATCTAACCACTGACCTTTGATATTCAATGGCATTACTAAAGCTGAACCTTCCATATCTACATCCTGAAAGTCACCATTGACCACAAGCTCAATTGGATCAGCCATACAAATACCAACTGTGAGGCCAAATCAGACACTGGGTATCTTGTGGCAAATGACTCATTCCTTGACACCCCAAGGCCTTTCCACCATCTGCAAGGCACAAGTCAGGAGCACGATGGCATACTTCCCACTTGCCTGAATGAGCTGCAAATAACACTCAAAGAGTTGCTCCCAATATTAATTTCCTCCACCACCAATGTGTTGTGAGTGCTGTGTGTACCATCTAAAAAAGGCACTTCAGTTAATCACCTAGACTACTCCAAACACACCTCCTAAACCTGCAGCCTCTGGGGATAAAGGCAACAGGTGCATCGGAAGAGCATCAGCTGCAGGTAAGTACCTCCATCCACTCTTCTCCCCCCACCCCCCCAAGTCACACATCATTATGGCAAATATATCTCACTTTTCCTTCATTGTTGCTCTGTCAAAATCTGGAACTGCCTATCCTACAGAATTGTGGAAATACCTTCACCTAAAGGATTGCTATAGTTCAAGGAAGTGTTTCGCCAGCATCTTCAAAGACAAATAGCTAAGAACAATAAATGCTGGCTATGCCAGGGATATCTACATCTGACTAGATTTTTCATGGCCAATTCCACTGGTTTATACTTCATTTATTTACCATATAAAATTTTATTGAGAGAAAATCTTTCAAAATGTGTCACTTCACTGCATATCTGAGTTCACTGTTTTCTAGCATGAATGTCCAGGTTGAGGTAATTCAATCTCACCATCTCAGGAAAGAATAAATTACATTTATGTTGGTTGGCTTCAATCTGTGCCTAAGCTAATACTCCATCATATAGGCACTCTTGATTAGGCAACTGTGCCAAATATTAGAGGTAGAATTGCATCTAGTATTTATGAAGTATGGTTCAAATTTGCTATTTTGATTATCACAGTTAAATCAGTAATTTCTGTAATTTCAGGTAAATAAGCAAATAAAGGCAAAGAAATTTGTCAAACTATGTGAATAAAAGTCTTCCAATCTTATGTATTCTGATTAGCCAGGGTCCAGATGCCATAATGTTATTAAATGTTAAAAAAAACTTACTTGGATGAGATTAATTTAAAAAAAAGTCATTGATGGAAAGTACTGAAATGTTGCCTTATGGTCCTTCAGTACTCCAAATTTGAAATATTGGGGGAAAAATACTGTTTTATAAAATTAGATAATCAAAAGATACATTGAAGATTTATAGCAGTATTGGTTTTGAAAACTGTCTGCATGGTCATGTTGAGCACCAATCTGAAAGGAGACAACATACCAGAACAAAACCACCAACCTGATGCACTTTAAAAGTTAAAAGAAAACAGCATAGTTATTACTTCCATTTAAAGGGAGGAGTTTTAAAATTCACAGTTGTTTATGTCGGAGTCTCTCATATATAAGCACCAGCATTTATAATTTTGCATTTCTGCTTCAGATGTTCCAAGATATCAGGGAATAATCCAATAGGGGATGCAAAACTGAAATACGGTTCAGAAGAGAAAACATACTGGTACGTTGCATTTCAATTTTTAATTATGTTAGCATGCAAAGGAGCAAGAATGTCATGTCACAGATTTCAATTAGTTTCAAGTAGATTGGATTACTACATATGTATACTTCTTCCTTGTAGTTCTCTGCAAATATGTTTGAAATAATAATTGGAAACATGGACAGTAAGAAAGACATCATCCATGGAGATGTTCAATAATTTGTTTGAAATGTGGCCTAATCAAGACTTTTCAAAGTCAGTATCTCATGAAGGATGTAACTATTGGTTATTGTTAGTCTCAAATTTTCATTTTGATAGTAAATTAATTATGCTATTAAATATTTATTATTCCATTTGTTAATGACTGTAAATACATTTCTATTAAAACTTTTACAGACTATGCCTTCAAATATGATTTCAAAGGAAATTGGTGCACTTCTGATGTCTATGTCTGTTACCCTGGTGTATGGAGTAGGATATAAAACCTACAATCAATCACCCTATAATACAAAAAGTCTTGGTAAGTTTTCATCTCATATGGAAACAACTATATGAGATTGCTGTGATTTACACTAATTAAAAGATGAACCAATTTCGGCTACTGTACTTTGTAGTATAGCCCAACTTGAAGTTACTAGTTTACTGACAATCTGGGTGATATTTTTGTTTTTAATTTTACGTATGATAAAAATGAGTGAAAATGGTTCTTCACTCCGCCCTTGCTCAAATAAACTAGTAGGCAAGGCACATACAAATGCAGCTCATTCAACTTCTAATTTACCTATTCTCAGCAAAAGCATCCTCTGATCTCCTAAAAATGACTTGAATTATATAGCAATAACTTCACTTACATACACCTTTTGCAGTCCAGTCGCTGTGAGTTCAGTGATTAATGTCAAATACAATCAATGCCTTCATTTCATTTTACAGCAGGTGATCAACCCATAGTATTTTTCTTTAAAGGTTTCCTAATTCTATAAAGTGCATCCCTACTTGCCTTGCCAGTGGTGGCAAACAGTTGCTGCTCCTTACGTGGGACACTTTTAATTTGCCCTCTGGGCATTCAAGCTCACGAGAGTCTCACCACATGTTTCTGCATGTACCTAGTGGGGAGGCATCAGGCCTAAATGACTTACTGGGACTACGGCAAATATTGATTTTGTAAGAGGAAGGACAAATGTGCAGAAGACCTTACATACTGACAGAGTTACACCCACTGCACCAGTGTTGCTCTCTTGCTGATGGAGATCATCATTTCTTCCGGTCTGCATAACAAATAATGGTCAACCCCCTTCAAAACTCCTCCACTGTATAGCCAGGACAGCTGTCTAAACTACCAGGAATGCTGAACAGCATGCAAGTACAATTCCTGTGGACAACCAAGTAATGAAGTCATGTACTCATCTGCTTGTTCTCTTTCTCCACCATAATCCATTCATGACAATGTTTCCTAATATCCTTTATGATATCACTGGATCCAAGTAGGCAATTAAAAAAAAACATCTTGCTTAGGATTATTCAGGCATTTAATATCGCAACAAAGTATCTGAGGCACCAAAGCAATACCACAGAGGCTCGATGTGGACTCCACACACAACCAAGCGGTAAAACTTCTTGGCCTGTCCTTCAACATATTTTACCACTATTTTCCTGAGGCCTCCAGAATTTTTTTCTTGTCCTGAGCTCTCAGAGACTTCACTCCTGCATTCCATGAAAAAAACAGTCCCACACTAGCCAATGAAGTCTCTCGTGAACTGTATCTGCCATTTGTATTTTCTGCTGGATATTGGCGCATGTTGCTTCAACCTGTTTTAGAACATCTTAAGTCACCTAGAATGTGCTGATATCTGATCTGATACCTGGAAGAGTGGGTAACCTGACAATATATTGAAAGACTTTTATTCACGTAGTTTGACAATGGATTCCCCTTCCCAGAGTTGAGTCCTTTTGTAGAACTCCTTTTCCTAAAAGAGAAATCAAGTAGAAATTCCAACCTCAATTTAAGTACAGTCAGGATATTCACTACAATGGCAGACTGTCCAATTCTTTGTGTGACTGGTAGGACAACTTTTCCTTAAAATGTTAATGCGAGTCATTATTTAAAGTGACCCATGCCTCAGGCTAGCAACATTGTGCAGGCTTGTTTCATCTTTTGGGGTCTTTCTTTCAGAAAGTAGTATTTCCCTGAATGAAGGACTTTGAACATTTTATTTAGATCTGGAAAGTAGTCTGTGATGGCTCTGCAAAAAGAGCTTATGGCATCATGTTAATTTAGGGTCAGCAAAGGAGATATTATCTCAAATATCATCTATCTAAGATATCTAGAAAGACACACCGTGAAGTTCATTTTTCTAGAAATGTTACTAGTATTAAGAAAGTGTGATAATTTTAACCCTAAGTTTTAGCCAAAAGATTACCATAGGTGATCTGGCAATAAGTACTTGCGCTCACTTTTGTGTATCACAGCCTGGGAGATATTTCTTCTCCCACCCCAGTTTTTCAGTCCTCAGGTGTTTACTCTCGAGTTAGTCACATAAAACAGTCTTTACGTCTCCTGAAAATCAGTGGAATCAGTGGGAAAATTAGTGGGCTAGACAGCAGGATGAGGTATTTGTGAGATTCCAACAAGTGAGTTGCTTACTGGACAATATTAAAAATGTCAAAGATGGAGAAAAACAGTCTGTTTTAAAATCACAACAAAAAAGCAAAAGGTATAATGGTTGCAAGATCTTCTTTTGAGGGCAAAAATTTATTTGCATTCTTCTGTTCCAATATATTTTTATAAAGTTTTATATCAATCTGAAATAATTTTATATTAACCAATATTTACATACAAAAAAGGAAATACCGTGTTAATATGCTGAAATGCATGCAATCTTAAAAACTCCCAAAATTCAGATGCTACATTTTGGTTCTTTATTCAGAAATTTAATTATATTGTGCTAGTTTTCATTTGACTTAAAATGTGCTTTACCATACAGGCTATGAATTAAAAGGGCATCATTACCAGAATCTTGAAGATAATGCAAAGGGTATCACGGGTAAGAAACAACAATGTTTAAAGGAAGATGAATATAAATCTTTCATTTTTATGGAGCTGTGGAAATTCTTTGTTCAAAAACTGTAAGAAAATCAAGCAGAAAAATTTAGTTTCTTGAAAAGGACATGGTGTTTGACAAGTTTACTAGAGTATGTTGAAGATGTAATAAACAGGGTGGGTGATGGGAAATGAGTGGATATAGTATATTTGAATCTTCATAAGGCATTTGATAATGTGCCAACATATGTTACTGCACAGGGTAAGGGTGCACAAAGTTGTGGGTTATAAATTTACTGGGATTGTCATTTGACTAATTGACAGAAAACAGAGAGTCAGACATAAATGGGTCATTTTAAGATTGGCAGCCAGTAACCAGTGGCGAGCACTGAGACCTCAACTATATACCATCTACATTAATGATTTGGATGAAGGAACCAAGTGTAGAGTGGCCAATTTTGCTGCAGGTACAAAGATAAGTAGAATAGCAAGTAGTGAGGACACAAACTCTGTATAGATCTTAAGCGAGTGGGCAGGAAGTTGGCAATTAGAGCATAATGGGGGAAAATGTGAGGTCATCACTTTGGAAGGAAGAATAAAACAGCAAATTATTTAAATGAGATGAGACTACAAAATGTTATGGTTCAAAGGGATCTGTGGTACATGGAACACAAAAGGTTAGCACAAAAGTACAGGGCACTGGAGAGACCACATTAGGAGTACTGCAAACAGCTTTAGCCTCCATATTTGGATTACGGGCAGTGCAGAGAAGGTTCACAAGTGAACTATATGAAGACAAGTAGAGTCTACACTCACTGAAGTTTAAAAGAATGAGAGGTGATCCTATTGAGACATAAGAGATTCTGAGGCATAGTTGACAGGTTGTATACTAATAGGGTTTTCACTGCTGGGGTTATCCAGAACTAGGGGCCACAGTTTCAGAAAATGGAATTGTCAATTTTGGACAGAGATGAGGAGGAAAGTAACATATCTTTGAAATTTGCTACCTCAGGGAGCTGTGAAGGCAATCATTAAATATATTCAAGGTGGAGACTGACAGACATTTAAACTGCAAGGGAGTCAAGTGGTTTGGGGAAAGCATTGGAAAGTGATGTCACAGCCAACACAGAATCAGTTATGATCTAATTAATTGGCAGGGCATTCTCAAGGAGCCAATTGGCTGCTACTCCTGACTTATTTTATGTTCTCCATGAAATAACATAGGATATCAGAGATATTAAACTACATATTGTTTAGATGTCTGCAGAACTGTTTGTGGATATATGAATTGGTAATTTGATATCCAAGGAAGGCTATACTAGATTACAGACGATCTACAATTCCCCTCACACTCATATTTACAGAATAGGATGCATCCATCAAAAACCATCGATCGCAATAGTTTTTTGAGCTGCTCTTGATAAAGGTCTAGACTGACAACAAATGCTGCAAGAATGACCTGGCAAAATCAAAGACAAATCACTTTCAAATATTACAAAGCTGCCAATGATGACATCAATAGCAAACAGATGTATCAATTATGTCAAAGATGCTCTGCTTAACATGGGCCACTAAATTAATTTGGTAAATTGGTTTATTGTTGTGACGTGCACTGAGGTACAGTGAAAAACTTTGTTTTGCCTGCCATCATGCAGATCATTTCACCACATCAGTACATCGAAGTAGTACAAGGGAAAAGCAATAACAGAATGCAGAATAAAGTGTTACAGTTACAAAGAAAGTGCAGGCAGATAATGAGGTGCAAGGCCATGACGAGGTAGATTGTGAGGTCAAGAGTCCAATTTATCATACAAGGGGACTGTTGGACTGTTCAATAGTCTGATAACAGTGGGATAGAAACTGTCCTTGAGCCTGGTGGTACGTATTTTCAGGCTTTTGAATCTTCTGCCTGATGAGGGGATGGGGGAGTGGAGAAGAGAGAATGTCCGGGGTAGGTGGGGCCTTTGATTATGCTGGCTGCTTTACTGAAGGAGCGAGAAGTATAGGCAGAGTTCATGGAGGGGAGGCTGGCTTCCATGATGTGCTGAGCTGGGTCCACAACTCTGCAGTTTCTTGCCGTCACAGGCAGAGCAGCTGCCATACCAAGCCATGGTGCACTTATAAAAATTGGTGAGGTCAAAAGGCACATGCGAATTTCGTTAGCCTCCTGAGGAAGTAGAGGTGCTGGTGTGTTTTCTTGGCCATGGCATCTACACAGTTGGACAAGGACAGGCTATTGGTGATGTTCACTCCTAGGACTTTGAAGCTCTCAACCCTCTCGACCCTGGCACCGTTGATGTAAACAGGAGTGTGTGCGCCACCCCACTTTCTGAAGTCAATGATGAGCTCTTTTGTTTTGCTGACATTGAGGGAAAAGTTGTTGTCATGACACCATGCCACTGGGGTCTGTATCTCCTTTCTGAACTCTGACTCATCGTTATTTGAGACTTGGCCCCCTACACAGCTGTCATCTGCAAACTTGTAGATGGAGTTAGAGCAGAATCTGGCCACGGATTCGTGAGTGTAAAGTAGGGGCTGAGTGTGCACTGACTACCAACAGCAACATTGCACTGTACAAATTTACTAAATGTCAGAATTTCCAAAGCCAAGACGGCTAGGGATCATAGAAGGTTTTATGTGCTCCACTATCTACACGTCAGAAAAGGAGTTCACCTCAGAACGACCATTCAGTTCATTTTTGAAAGATTAACAAATATTATTTTTTGTTTCAGACAGCTATCACAATGTCTTCATTAAAGGCAATCCAAAGTACCATTAATAGTTTACTTAAAAATACAAGTGCCCAATTGTTTCCAGGGCAACAAAGATATCATCTGGAACCATGGCTCATGATACCTCAGTGATCTTCCAGGACACTGTCCCTGAAAATATACCCTGCCTAAAATCACAAAAGGCATTCACTCCGAGTCCAATGCATATTTGTCCTCGTCTCCCTGATCTCTCCATGATGTTTCACAGATCAAATATGCCATCCTCCCTCACTGCCTCTCCTCTTATCCAATTCCATTAGATTGCCTCACTCTCTTCTTTAAATTTACTCAGCACATTTTCAATTGATTTTCTTCTACCATCATAGGCAATCCTGGATTTCCCCAAGGATGTCATTCTGGCTCCCACCCCATTATGCAATTATCCACAGGAATGGATATCATCAGCCACTGTGTACGCTGACAACAAACATATGTACCTGCCCAGAACTTGTCTACACCACATCATTATCACTATGCTGTTAAAAGTGTCTAACATCAATTTGCAGAAAAATCAGTTTCTCTTCTAATTGAATGCTGAATCCACTGAAGGCTGTTCTCTGTTGCCAAAGATTCCATTGCTCCCACTGGCCAGACTCTGAGGCTGAATCAGACAGTTTTATAATCTTGGCATCCTGTTTTACCCAGGCTGAGTCTCAAACCACATACCATATTTATCAAGACCCTGCACCCTGCTTCTTACTGCACACCTCACCTCTCCTGCTGCCCAAACTCTCCTAAATGCTTTTATCACTTCTAAATTCAAAGTGAGGATGCTTAAACACAGGTGAGAGAAATGCAGACTGACCTTCAAGCTTTGGGCATTGGTGAATCCACACATACCATGGTGAAGAATAATGTGTTAAATAAACATCCTGCAAGGCTGTGTACTTATGGCTAGCTGACTCACCAGTAAGCTGCTCACCAACAGTTCAGGTTCTGCCAGCCCTACTTGATTCAAGAAGTTATCATAATCTTAATCCATGCATGGACACAAGAGCTGAATATCATAGGAACTGTGAGAGTAACTGGGCCTCAACATCAAGGCAACAATTGACCAAGTACAGTGCAAATGTCCCCCATGAAAACTAGTAAATGAGCATTATTTAAAAAAGCCTTCATTGACTGGAATTTTATACAACCCAAAAAAAGGGTTGCAGTTGTCAAAAGCCAGTCATCACTGCTCTGGAATATCACTTCAGGAATTCTTCACTAGAGGGTCCTTATGCCAACCATCATCAGCTGCTTTCATTTATGACTTTCCATCTGATAGGAGTGTAGCTGTTGGCTGACAATACTATTGTATTCACCTCAGCCACCAATTCCAGTAATGAAACATCCTATGCCGATAAGCAACAGGATAGTAACAACATCCAAAGTTGGGTCAATAGATGAGATGAATTTTATCTGCCAGACATTGACCATGTCCAACAAAAATGCCAAATAATGTCTCACTGACCTTCATCAGCACCACTATCATCATATCTCAGCACTGAACCTATGGGGCCAGAAGTTTATATGGATCAGCCACTTTAACATTGTAGTGACAGAGGACAGGCAAGATACATTAAAATGAGTAATTTGCTTTTTAGTCTCTCAAAGACTCCACCATCCACAAGGCACAAGCCAGAAGCCAGAAGCCAGAAGTTTAAGACATATTCAAGATGCTCAATATTATTCACATTGGGCCTGCTTACTGATTGACGCTACTCACTATGATGTCCAATACCGGAGGACTGCAGTTCCAGCATGCATAGTCTTCAACAACTTCTGTGTCTCTGGGACTATCATGCATTGTAGGGGAAACAACAACTCCACTTTTTCCTTCAAAGGTCACTTCTACCCTAACATCAAGGGAGCACAAGAGTTGCATCACTTCACAAAGGTGGTTAACCAGCTGATGACAGGCAATGAACACAGTCTTACCAGTGTTTCCCAAATGTCAGGAATAAATTAAGATAAATCCAAATAAATGCTAGAGGGATACTCGGACCTAAATGCATTCTGTGATCCAAGGAAAGCTTCTTGAGAAAAATACTGGTACTAACTGCATCCTATACTTAATGGACATGTTCAGCACATACTAAATTTAATTTAAGGCAGTGTGAGGAAAAGAAAATTATAATTGCCAAGGATGGTTAGTGCACTAAATTAATGGAAGTATGTTCCCTTCCTTTGGCTGACCTTGTAAAGTCACCAAATGTTCATTCATTTCCTCCAAATATGTGATACTTTGTAATAGTGGTTGCATTGGTTGGCATCTCCTGCTACTCTTATTTGGCAACTTCTCTATGGGGCCCTTAGTAAACGGCCCTGAATAGAGTCCTCCAGCGTCTCACTTCATCTATCATAATTCCTGACCAAATTAAGAAACAGGATGCTCTCTGTCCTCTTGAAGTGTCAGTTCATAAGTTCCTAAACAATGGTATTGCTTTCCAAACCACTAAGCTTTACCCTGAAAATACCACAGGCTCCAAACTCCATATTACACTCTTTTTTTCACATTGGAAACTTATTTCCTTTATGCAGTGATGCTGAGTCTGAAACCACCTAGTATATCAATGCACAGTTGGCTGGATGAGTAATCTGCTTGCATTGTCTCTTAGCCAAGACTTTTATTGGAGATGCTTCAGTGAAGAAAATTCCACAAAAGTAAATTAATAATGTATTAACAACATTTATTCCTCGGAAATTGAACACAGATGGAGGGAAGTCATGTTTCAGTAATATAGTGCATTGGTGAGAAAATTTCTGAATTACTGTCTGCAGCAATAGTTTCCTCATTTAAGGAAAGATGATAATACTTTGGGAACGGATCACAAAAAGGTTTACTAGACTAATAACAGCAATTTGTAGGTTGGCTTCTGAGGAAAGGTTGGACAAGACAGAAGTTTAGAAGAGTGGCAGGTGACTTGATTGAAACATACAAGGGTCTTAATAGGGTGGATGTGGATAGGATGTTTCCTGTTGTGAAAAAATCAGAACTGGAGGTCTCTGTTTAAAAATATGAGGTCAACCATTTAAGACAGTTGAGGCACTTGATCCTCTCAGAGGATCAAGAGTCTTTGGAAACCTCAAAGTGCACTGAAAGAAGAGACTTTGAATATTTTTTAAGGGAAAGGTAGATAGATTCTTGACAAGAAAGAGGGTAAAAGGCTCTTGTGCATAGATGAGAATGCTAAGCCGAAGCTACAATCAGATCAGCCTTGATCTTATTAATTGGCAAAGCATGCTCGAAGGTCAAATGGCCTACACCCAATTCGAATGTTGTTACGTATATATTCTGATTCTCTGAGAACATATAATTTCTAAACTCAACATTATTTTTCCATTTATAACATGGTAAATTGTACATAAAGTAAATTAGTGATGTATTATTTTTATGATTGTCTCACCACAAATAATTTCTAAATTCAACTTTCTAATATATGACCACGATAAACCTAACTACCAACTGCTATTATGCTTTTAATTAAGTACTTCCGTAAGTCAAAGTTAATATATTATATTCGCTTTGATCATTTAACTAAACAGGGCATTACTGAAGAATTATAATTGTTAAAACTGTTATTTCTTCACAGATATTTATGGTCAATATTTTTGATTCCTTCACGTGACTAATAATAACACGATAATGCAATATAAAGTGCCTTAGTGAGAATATATTACAAATGTGTAAAAGTAAATTTGCAGATGGTGGACATCTGATTCAAAATAAAAACAGTAAATGCTGAAAATACTCTGCTGGTCAGGCAACATCCGGAGAGAAGAATGCAGAGCTAACATTTCAGGGTTGCTGACCTTTTACCAGAATTACATAATTTATCTTTTAGTATTTTAACATTGCTTCACTTCCATCTAATCACAGACCTAACCACTTCTTTTTCCTTCTCTTTCTTCCCATATCTCTACTTAAAATCTGTTAAAGGTCTGTAGTATTCCAGTTCTGTTGAAACCATCTCCACAATAGGAGGAAGAATAATCTGAAACTACAAATATAATACCACACATTGACAAATTGGTCAACAAATATCACTCTAGCAAGAATATAACATCAAAACACCCTCAAAATTTGCTCTTTTACAAATGGAATTTATAGTATTCAAGTACAGCTCTCTCACTTTCATAGGTCTAAATGTTCTTTAAGCATTTATCCATTTAAATGCTTGTTAAACAATTTTTAAAAGCCACATTTCAACAATAAGCTTTAACAGAAACCCAAATTGATTAAACATATTAATTTTATTTACCTTGTTTTCCCATTTTGAGTACAATCAGCTAGTTTTGGGAAATTGGTTTCCATGTTCGATATGCATGTCACACACATAAAATACTCCATGGACCAGCAAAAGTAGTCTGTCTTTTACAATGTAATTTATTAAAAAAACATTAGTAATGTTCTTTGATATTAAATCTATGAGTTTTATTAAGAGTTAAAATGAGTTATCATGTAAACTTTTGGAAAACATGGTGTCCCTTTTAAATAATTGAAAATTACCGTAGAATACCCATGCAGAAGCCCCATTTGCCTGAGTCAGTTTTTGCATTTGTAAATTTTGCATTAGTCAGTTTGATTACAAAAAATAAAAGCTTTCAAAATGTGTCCATCAGTATTTTGGAGCCTCCAAATTTACAATGAAGTTGCTTCTCAAAAGTCCATAAAATAGAATTTATTTGATCACATGGTATGGCAAATTTTGTGAGCAGGACTGGTTTCTTGTGCTATAATTTTAATATAATGCAAAAGATTACAGAAATTCAGCCTGCACTGAAGGTCATTTGAGACTGCCATTCTTTAATCTTTTGACTAGTTTGGCAGCTTTGGATAAGATAGCATGAAAAATCAACACAAACTGGCAGAAAATCTCACCCCTTAGTTCTAATCATTTTAAAATTGTGATTTCATTTTTACATTTCTCAAGCCAGTGTAAGATAAGCAAATGGTATTTTCACCTTCTCCAACCAAAACTTATTTACATAAACATGAAATATGACTTGTTTTAATTTTGCTCATAATTCTGTTTTAAAGAGAGGAATAAAAATTAACTATGAAAGCATATTATATTTAGATGCAACTTTCTACCTTCACAGTGAGGGGAGATCCAGGGTTACCTGGACCACCTGGACCTCCAGGACCACCAGGACCCCCAGGCCAAGCAGGATATCCAGGCAAGCCAGGTATTGGGCTGAAAGGAGCTCCTGGCGATCCAGGACAACCAGGACCACAAGGACTCACTTTAAAGGGGGCTCCAGGCATTCCAGGATCACCAGGACAGCCAGGAAGAATAGGATATCCTGGACCAAAAGGTGATCCAGGAGTTCAAGGGATACAAGGGCAGAGAGGCAGTCCAGGGCCACCAGGAAATCCTGGACCAGCTGGATTGTCAGTTGTTGGAAAACCAGGTCCACCAGGGACATCAGGATCTCCAGGCGTACCTGGGTTACCTGGAGCAAAGGGACATCCAGGTTATCCTGGTCCTGCTGGGCCAAAAGGGGAAAGAGGAATTGGCATCCCAGGGCCTGCTGGTGAGAAAGGACCTCCAGGTTCCCCGGGGTCACCAGGAATCCCAGGACCAGTGGGATTAAGTGCACCCGGAGCTCCTGGTCGCCCTGGGGAACCAGGTAAAAAGGGTGCAATTGGACCACCAGGCCCATCTGGTTTCACAGGTGCACCAGGTCAAAAGGGGCCACCAGGACCACCTGGACAACCTGGAATTGGAAAGCCTGGAGTAAATGGTTCACCAGGATTACCAGGGCCCCCTGGTCTTAAAGGTCATCCTGGTTTACAAGGTTTGCCAGGGGCACCAGGCTTGCCAGGTATTGGAAAACCAGGTGATCCAGGATCCAAAGGAGAACCTGGTCCAGTTGGTTACACTGGATATCCTGGAAAGAAAGGAGAGATGGGACCAATTGGGAAACCAGGACCTCCGGGATTAATGGGACCAGTTGGTATACCAGGATCAGAAGGCCCCAGAGGTTTACAAGGAATTCCTGGTTCACCAGGAATGAAAGGGGCACCAGGGCACATGGGTATACAAGGCTACCCAGGATCAAAGGGTGAGAGAGGACCAACTGGTAGCCCAGGTATATCAGGTTTTCCAGGAAAACCAGGTCCAACAGGTCTACCAGGACCAATTGGACCTGCGGGCCAAAAAGGTGATCTTGGGCTTACTGGTCCACCTGGTAAACCAGGAAGCCCTGGTGCTCCTGGTCCTCAAGGTCCATTAGGTTTTCCAGGTCCAGTAGGATTGAGGGGACCTGCGGGAACACCTGGTCACAAAGGCTTGCCTGGTTTGAAAGGTGCACAAGGGCTTCCTGGAAATGATGGTGCTCCAGGAACTCCAGGACTACCAGGACCTCCAGGCATTGTTAGCAGACAATTAATCAAGGGGCCACCAGGAGCACCAGGTCAAAATGGAGCAGTAGGTCCTCCAGGTCCACCAGGTCTTCCAGGCCCACCAGGTTTACCTGGTGAAATTTATGTCCAACCAGAAAAATCTGTACAGCCACCACCTGGATTATTAAGTCCTGTTCCAGCTTTTACAGCCATCCTATCTCGACCATATCCACCAGTAGGTCAACCAATTATGTTTGACATACTAGTGACCAATTCAAATAACAACTACAATCCATCATCTGGTGTATTTACATGTGAAGTACCAGGGCTTTACCAATTCAGTTACCATGTACAAATCAAGGGGGCAAGTGTCTGGGTTGCATTATATAAAAATGGAAAACCCATACTACAAACATATGATGATTACACAACAGGGTATGTTGATCAGGCTTCAGGAAGTATTATAGTACACCTACATGAAAGTGACCAAGTCTATGCATTGCTACCTTCAGAAGAAGCCAATGGTTTATATTCATCTGATGAGAAACAGTCATCTTTCTCAGGGTTTTTGATTAGCCCTTCATGATTTGCTTCAGTTAATGATAATATATTTGATCAGGTTTGAGAGGACAAATCCTACTTGATAAACAATGCAACCTCATTAAGGAATCAATAGAAGCCAAAAAGGGACAATTACTATCAAGCTAGTAAGTCACCACTGTGTTATTTAATACAAAGTATATCTGTGGAATTAATGTTATTCTTCCTATACTGCACATATGCTTTTGGATCATCTAAGTTTACTAAATACAATATGTTTTATACAATGCACTGATGTACAAGATACACATACTGAAGCAGAAAATTATATGCATTTTTATAGCTTATTACCTTCATGAGGAAGAAACGTGTTCTGTTTCTAAAAACCAAAAAACTGTTCAGTCTGTATGATATCTTGTTTTCTTTTCTGAATCAGAACCTTTGGGAAAATTATGCTAAAATAAGAAATATGTTTGATGATACAAAATTAGTGTTTCCTACCCAAAATTAGACTGCAGTCCTTCTCAATTTTAGTGCTGTTCATGGAATAACACTAATTGTTTTGCTTCCAGATTTTATCTATTTCATCATTAATGTATACTATTTCAGAGTTCATAAATGTTAGTTATTTGGTTTATAACCAATAGCTGCTTTTTCATTTAAAATACTTCAAATGTGTTTATTACAAAGAAAATGTAAATATTTTTTTCATGAGCAACTTTAATGTATAGAAATCTTCTTTGTTCTTTTTTGTCATTGCCATTCATGGACTGTCTGAGGTTGGTTCGTTGGTTATCCATCAGCCAACTTGGCAGTGAAGATACCACTTTTAATCCATAGTCCATTGAGGACAAAGGTGAGGGGATGAGTAAATGTAATTGGCTTGGTATTCTGGATCAGAATTCTAGTGAACATTGTGGGAATGTGCGCCTTTCACCTTGCAAAAGAAGTCGGCTTAGTTATGATGTCAAGAACAGTTGAACACTCTGGAAGCACAGAAGAAAGACCAGCTGATTCAGACTGCTAGACAGCTGCTAGCATCCATGGAACAGTATTTCAGATGAATCAGAGGTAGAAAATAAGCGCACATGGAAAGCTAGTATAAGTTATAACAACAATCTACCGTATTGTTTTGTATTACCTCTGCATATATATTTATTATGTGCTGTCAAATAAATTTTTGAAACTGGATTCTAATGGGCTCTTTTTTCAATTTTTTCTTTGCAATTTTTTTTTAAATTAGGAGTTCATCAGTTTATTTATAATTAAGATTGTCACCCGAAAATCCCAGAAGTTCTCTGCTTCCTGTTGTAACTATAGAAATTCCATGAAATGCAATGGAATTTCAGAACCAACTTTTAAAGGAACCATGTTCACCAAAAGTAAATTGTACTTGCTTTGCACAGTAGACACAAAAAAGGCACATAACATTTAGAACAGTAGTTATCTGGGAACAAATCAACAGCAAATGCTTACTATCTAGGTTCATATGGAATGGCCACCTGAGCCGATGCAAATATGCAATTCCAAAGGGATTTAGCTCCCTTAATGGCGGAGGTAGAGGAAATCTGGAATTGGTTTATTGTCACTTGTACTGAGGTACAGTGAAAAACTTATCTTGCATACCATTCATACAGATCAATTATTATCACTTAACTGTGCAAATAATGGAAATTCAAAGTAAATATCCTTCACAACTTTTGAAATGATCACCTTCAACAACAGAATGATTTCAGAGAGTAAAATCACACAGAAACTGGTTGGAATCTAGAACATGCTGCCTAAGGATATGGAGAAGGCAGATACTTTCACAACATTTCAGAAGGATCTAGACAAGCACTTGAATCACCAATGCATGAAGGCTATCGACCTAATGCAAGTAAATGGAATTGGTATAGAGGGAAACAATGGCCAGCGTCAACACGGTGAGCTGAAGGGCATGTTTCTGTGACATACGACTAGAAGATTCAAGTCCAATTGTGTCCTTTTTTTTTAGGTATAATGCATGAAATCCTTAGAAATGATGTCTGGCTGTCTGCGCTTGTCCAACAGTTGGCCAGTGGCCATCAATATTAAAGACTCACCATTAATTTAAATAAAACATGTAACTTATCATAATCATTATATACTTATTATGAGTGCATTTACGCTTCTTTCTTTGAACAAAGCTTTGAAATTAAAATGCCTTGAAAAAACAAAAATACAGAATGATTTTCATGTTATCACTGAATCAATGTGCTAAACTGGTTATGATATAACAAAGAGAGGGAATTCCCCTGCTTTGAACCCAACCCAAGATCACAAACGTTGACAGGTCATGACACAAAATGCAAAAAAATGCTACTAGCAAAGGAAGGAAAATGGGCATGGGATTGGGGTGTGGTGGTTGCATGAGGCAGCAAATGGCTATAATCCAGTGGGGATTTAAATACATGGATTTCAGACTTAATGTGTTAAGGGATGGAAACCAAGTAAATTAATGAGCACAGGGTGGGTGAGTGAACAAGACATGGCAGGACAGGGAAAAAGAAACATAGCAAAAATTTGGAAGAACATGGATGATAGTGGATGGGAAGCACTTGTTTCAGTTTTTTCCAGCTTGTCCTTAAGCTGCAAGCAGTAACAGTTCATCCAAGCTTGGACATCACACTGAGTAGTCAGAAGAGGCTATAGAGAAATCTTGTGTATTTATAAGTACACTGATGATATACATACTTAACTAGAGAGGTTGGGAAAAAAAGCCAATGTCAAGATGTTCTAGCTACAATAGGCTCTTGTGTATTTAGATCCATCTTTAATAATCAAAACTATGTATGATTTTGCATAAAATAAGAACCACAAATTTTGGAAATATACAGCCAGAATATTTAGAAACCCAAAAGAAAGGATCAGATACTGCAAACTGATGGTGCAAGTTTGACTTCACTGATCTCATTATCAATTAGTGCAGATGTTTTTCCTGATGTATGAAAAATGGGGAGAATACAAGCCGATGCATATGGTAATCCCAGGAAACTCAGGCAAAATACAGCTGCAAAATAAGCAAGAAGTTGTTCCTACGATTTAACAATCTGTGCAATCAAGTCAAGGCACTGATGACAAAAATGGGTTTGTAAAGATAGAAAACTCCTAAAACAGAGAAGCAAATCAATTTAACTTCCAAATTTTTTGGGATCAGGAATGATTGCTAAAGATCAGAAAATGACAAGCGAGGATCACTCCATTACAAAAATGGGATCAAGTAACAAAAATAAAAAAAACAAATGGCTTAATTTATTGATTATGAATACTTACTGGACAAGGATAATGAAGTTGATCTGAGCAACAGATTGTTAGCCTATGGCCCAAGCCAATAGTGTTGAAAACATTTGGTCCAGAACTAGATAAGGTCTTTAGTCCAGTTGTTCTTGTATTGCCACAACACTGGTATGCACCTGACAAAGTGAAAATTGTCCAGGAAAACTCTCCACAAAAAAAGACAAATCCAATAATCCTCTTTAATACCCTTCAGCAATCAAGTGGGTTCAAGAACTCATTACAGGCTTGAGCCAAACATGCATAAAAGTGATTTAATGTTCAAATATCCTTAACATCAAAGCTGAATTTGGCACCATGGAGTCCCAGCAATATGTAAGTCAATTTAAGACCTTATGTTGGTTACAGTCATAACTGGCACAAAGGAACATGTGTGTAACTGTTGCTTTTGACAACCATAATAATGAAATTAGGTTGATTTTCCTCTTCACTGCACCTAGCAAACAATGCACCAGACATCTGGATCAGCCCAAACTAGGAATAAGTTAACTGGCTAGCACAACCTAGTACAACGTCAGTTTGCTGCAACTATCAATCACCCAATGAGGCCTGAGTAAAATCAACACTCAGACTTTAGAATTATGAAGAGTGCTTCAGATAGCCCAAAGATAAAGGATGGAATGAAACAAAAGAAATATTAACTTTAAGGAAATACTTTAAAATACTCAAAAATGCAGAGGTAATGGGGAACAGAACAGGTTCATGAGTACATTATTAGGGGAAGAAATTGGGTTTAATTAACAGTTGAATTTGCTCTGGGAAAGAGGATGAAAAAAATGATAGAAGGCAGGGAGATTGAGCCAATATTCACTGAATTGGGTGTGCCATTTAGGTCCAATGTGCTTTTCTTGTTCCTAACATTGCTATGTTCTAACCACTAACTCAAACAACTTAGAGTAAAAATAGGTGGCATCTGTAAAAAGTTAAAAATGCAGTGACCAAGCTTTAAAAAAATGTTGTTTTTAAGTAGCCAGGGCAACTTCGAATAGTACTCTGCCAAATAACTAACATTTCAAACAAGTGAATTTCCCATTTATTTCCTCTGATTTCAAATAGCAGATGTTAAACTGCAAAACATCATATTGGATCAGTATTCTGTATTCTCCCTTTTGAGCCACTAGGTTGTAGGTTTGAGCTCTAATATCTGGTAAAATCAATGCAGTAATAATCAAGCAATGTCTTCTGGATGATGCATTATTGTTGCTATCTGGCTGTTCACAATGTTAGTACAGAAAAAGTGAGCTCTTTCTGCTTCCTGGTTAACACATCTCTTAACTAAAAACAGCAAAAATATATTAATTGCAGTGACTGAGCTGTACGTAAATAATGATTATCCACACAGCAATGATGACAACAGGCTATCAAGCACCATAACTGAAATGGGTTCATTGCCCTGCGTGTAGACTGGACTCTGACAATCTCCCACCATAACATCAGCAGACCCTGTACAATAGCAACATAAATGACTGTTTGTCAAATTGCCTGGATCCCATGGACTCACATCATTTAGACCAGTCTCCCATGTGAGACCTTATCAAACATTTTACTTATGTCTGTGCAGACTAAATCAACTGCACTACCCTTATCAACTTAGTCAGCTCCACAAAATTTAAATCGAATTATTCAGACAGGACCTCCTCTGAACAAAGCCATGCTGAGTATCCATGACCAACTCCTCCTCTCCCAGTGAAAATGATTTTTTTCCAGTAATTTTCCTATCCCTGACATTTGATTCACCAACCTGTAATTGCCTGGCTTATCCTTGCTGCCATTCCTGAATAAAGGTTTCACATTGGTTTTCCTCTAGCCATCTGACAACTCTTCTGTGGCCAGAGAAAATTTGTAAATTTCTATCAGCATCCCAGCAAACTCCTCTCTCGTCTCCTATAGCAGCCTTATATATATCTCATCAGGCCCTGAGGTCAATTCAACTTTGAAGACTTGGATCGGTATTCAAGAGTATGGACTAACAAGTGGCAAATGAAGTTTAGGTGCACAATAGCCATGATATGTTTGAATAGTGGACCATTCAAGAGATTGGTGACCTACATCTGTCACCAGGTTCTAAACTATTGTTTCTCCTGTGAGATACATGATTAAACTGTTGGGGTAAAGAAACAGCAAATTTGAGACAGAACTGGATGACAGGAACACATTGTAATATTAAACACTCTAATCTGACTAAAATTAATATTTGAATATATTAAAGATTATATCTATCAAGGAAAATGCTCTTAGGATCATGGACTGTTTTTGTAGTAAAGCTTATATGGCATGTTGTGAAGGTTGACATATAACTTCCAATTTATTTAAGTCAAGGGCACCACCAAGTGTTGTCTTTCTTAAATTGCTGGAGTTAAATACAGCATTTGTCATTTTTGGAATATTCAGTCATAAATTCTGTAACATTATAATTACAGTGTCTTTCTTTTTCAATCTTTTTATTAGTTTTCAAATTAATACAGATTAATACATCAATGTTTATACATGTAATACAAAGAGATCAGGAGAACAATCATGACATGGATAATCATAAAGAACAATAAAGTATAAAAAAAATCTGTAGATCCAACGATCTGTTAGTGAATGAATATAATATAAAAGAAAAAGATTTATTATAAAATATAAAAGAAAGAAAAAAAAACCCAAAACAATAAGAAAAATTATAAACAATATATCAAATCAAACTAAGCGAAAGAAAAAAAAATTTAAAAACAGAAAAAGAAACTAGACTAAAATTTCTCAATAGAAACAGAGCAATATTATGTCATCAACTCCATTCCTCTAATTACAGTGTCAATGCATTCTTGATATCAGATATCATGAAATTAACTTACCAATAAAGCAACAACAAAAGAAATAGAAAAAAATAAACATTTCTTTATTTAAAACATAAATTAGATCACCAACATTTATACATTTAACAACACAATACAGTTTCACACCATTGTAAATCACATAAAATTTTGATGCACCAAATCTTTGCACAATAGCATCTACTGTTTCTTTTGATCCACATTTTTATATACTTGCAGTCTTCCATTCACCCTAACATAGTGTTATTTTAACTGCTTGTGTTTTTTCATAATTTTTTTTACTTTATTACAGTCACCATCTCCCCTTTATCAATATACCTATACTGAAAATCCTAATAACGTCTCAATATTTTCTGATACTTATTTCTTGAAGACATGGCACTGCTATTTGAATTGTTTCCAACAAAATAATTCATTCTTTTCCTGAGTCAGTAAAAAAATTAATAGTCAAAAATGCAACATTAGGCATCCAATGAAAGAACAAACAGAATAAAGGATAGCTACTACCTAGCACCAACATCTCCTATGCTGCCATGCAAGAATAATGTCCATTAGTAAACAAAATAGGAGTGTAAGAAACATATACAATGCAAAATTCGTTATGAATGACAGGAAAACAAGACTAGAGAATTAACTTCTTGATCAATACAAAACCGTCAATGGTAGGAAATAATTGCCTTCAATACCACCATGAACTCAATGCTAAAACTATGTTATATACAATCAGTCCATCAAGGTTAACAGTTCTTATCTCTCAAGATTTTTTTCCCTGTACTGGGAAGATAACATACATGATGATGTTGATTCAAATAACAGGTACTTCTTCCAGTGGGTTACCTCCATGCAAATCTTAAACAACAGAAACAGTGCCAGCAACATTCACATGTTTAAGGTTTAAAGAGAGATTAGTTTTTCATATATTTATCTTTTGCAATAACTTCATATGTACTAAAAAACCTCATCAATATCTATGCAACACAGTTTAGGGGAAAAAATAACTTCTGCTTCATAGCTCTTTCAGTTAAGTTCATCAATAATGTTCTCACAAAGCTGCTTAAAATTCTGCAGCTACATTCATGGACAGGTTTACTCAGTACGCATCTATGCTTTGGAAATCAAGAAGGGTCCAGTTCAACACCATGGCTCTGTTAGGCTAGTTAAACACAGAGGAATTAGTGACAGCTTGAAGAAGTGTCATATTTGGTTTCAGGAGACCCAAGATAGAGGGGACAATTCTTCCAAGTTCTTATTCTAATTAAAACCTCCGCTACCTCTACAAGTATCGACAGATTTTGAGTTAGGTCAGGGTAGGCAACGATTACATGTCATGAATGCATCTTATTAAATACTTTGCTGAATACCATGAAATATCTCTTGTGATGCTTGGAATTTAATCAGCAAATAAATTTTCAACCCTCATTCTCAAGGCCGTGGACAGAGGACTAGAGGCATTCGACACTGGTGAGACTGTATCCCATTTCAGCATAAACACCTTGAAAGAAAGGGAATGGAGACAAATGTTACAGGTTGAGAGTGGAGAGGGACAGTTTAGCAATGTCTATCACTGGTCAAAACTTGTGGAGAAAATGCTTTTCATAAAGCAGAAAGTGGATACTCTATTCTTCATGTCTATGTTCCTCCAGGAAGGATAGGAAACAATATGAATGTAAAATCCAAATCTGTCCTCACCTATGTCTATAAGTCTCCTTTTACCTTATTCATCTTATTCCACAGCCTTGATATTTTATCCCTTTCTACCTTATTTTGTTGTTTAATATTCTCCAACTGCATTTATACTATTTGCCTCAAATATTCCTTGTGGTACTAGGTACCACACACTAACATTTTCTGCATACTTTAGTTTCTCCAGAAATCTATGTCAGGGATTAACATTTATATGTAATCATCCTTGGCTTTGAAATCAAACTCTTTCACAATATTAAAGGTTCATATCAGGGCATCCTTTAGTCTGTTTAAAGTGTTCTCATAGTTTTCAGTGCTACCTATCTTTTTTGCATGTTTGATTATAGTAGAGATTATAACTATGTATAGTGCTCCAAATGTAGCTAGTTATACATTTTAATGTAACTGCTCTTCTTCCAATTCTATGTCTCCAGAAATGAACTGTACAGCTTTGCCTTTAATGGCCTTGTAAACCATTTCCCTACTTTTGTACTATCTGTACCCCATAAAAGAAAGCAGTTTATCGATTCTTTCTACTAAATATATCACCTCACATTAATTTATTCTGAAATTAGTTTATCAATTTACTGCTGTTTGGTTTGTGTCATCATTTAAAATATTTAAATTGTTTAAGAAAGAAATTTTACATTAATCAGAGGAAAACAAATGCAGTTTGAAAACCAACTGTGATCTGATAAATCTATTTTCATAATTTTACTCAATGGTAGCTTTGAATAAAAATAACACAATTTTATTTAAAAAAGCAATCAGGATTTGCTTTGAAACCTCTGTTCCTCATTTGGATTTGTAATAGTCCGCATGAAGAGCAGCCCAATGCCAAAGAAGGCAGGGAAGCTCAAACCACAAGAAATCCACTAACCTGATTTAACTTTTCCATGTTAAAAAAATGTATTCCATAATTAGCACTTGCACTTTTCAAAAGGAGGAGTTGACAAACTTAACGACATGTCAAGAACTCTCTCCTATATAAATAGAGCAGCATGCATCGTTTAGGAAGCACTGCTCCAATTGACATTCTACAATTTCGGAAGATAATCCATTTGGGATACTACATTGACTGTGGGACCAAATTATGCTGGTATGTTTGACCTTTCATTTGCAATCAATTCTGTAAGCATGCAACAAAGGGTGTATAAGTCAGGACAACACATTCTGCTCATGATTAACTACTCTGTTGATGCTATTCTATTTAATTTTGAATTCTCAGTTTAGTTTGCAAATTTTCTGAATCAATCTATTACAGAATTATTAAGCAAAAATACATTAAAATTGGCCATTAATTACAAAGGCCTCTCAGAAATATTTAAAACCATTGCAATTTAGAATCATAGCATACAGTATAAAAATACTTTAAACCTTTCAATAATTTTGGTGGTCATTAACAAAAACTCTATTGATTAAAAAATTAAACCACTCTTTTTCTAACAGTTTCTGTTAATGTTCTACAGATTTAAACTTCAAACATGGATTCAAAACAGATCTGTGCTCTTTTGTTGTTGGTTTCTGTGACTCTGGTCTACGGAACAGGATTTAATAGATATGCTTATTTACGCAAAAATGTAAAAAGCCAAGGGGGTGAGTTTAAATATTTTATCTTAAATTTTTGCTACATTTTGTATTACGTTTTGCTAACTTAAGTGAGACAAAGTTAGTAAGTTTAATTTTGGATATTTCTTACTCAAAATTTTGCTTCACTTATCCAGTTTTTTGTTTGTTCCTCAAATCAAGATGCTACTTCTTTGCCAAACTTGTAAGGCAAAGAAATTTAGCTCCTGTTTTGCTCGCTCCATAGCATTATGTTGACCTCCTTTATAGATTTTCCTCAGTCATGTTTATATCACCATCTGCAAGTCCCAGTGAGATCAAGAAATAAAACACCATAGAACTGTAGTCGAGATTTTGCATCTTTGGTTTTGTAGCACTGACAGCCAGAACTCCTGCACTTGTCCATGTCTAGACCATAACTCATTTAAAAATCAATGTGGCTTGTGTCCAAGCTTACTTTACATTCCTTAGTAAACATTCATGACATATTGCAAGGTGCAGTGCATAGTGAATGCAGCAATGTAAATACATGCATGCAAACACACTAAAGGGCTTAGACAAGTTAAGAAAATAATATAATCTTGAATCTTAAGATCTTTGAAACACAAGTATTTAACTAACTTAGAAATTTTATAATTAAATTTGATTTTGCTATTTAAATGTTTTCAAATATGTTACCAAGATAATTACAGAAATGAAACTTGTAAAAAGTGAGAGCTTAATTTGTATGCCGATATAAAATTTTAAATGAAGATGTGCAAAAATAATCGATAAGATATGCAAAATTAATCATAGCTATCTTAAATATATGACAAACAATAATTATCCACCTTCATTGATCTATTGATAATTAAAAACAATTAAAAATGTTATAATTTTCATACTTATCAAAGCTAGGGCACCGGCTGTTCTGTTTTATTGAAAATGACAAAAGAGTACCCTTCAATAAAATGCTGAGGAATCACGTATGAAGTGCAAGTTAGGTGCTCAATTGAGAAAGGACAAATTCACAAAATTTCTTGACAAAGTATGGACTGAATTGAGCTGAATTCAGCTCTCTCACTCTTAAGATTCCCCAAGTATGATCCCCACCTGTCTTCACTTTTTTGGTCCAGATGTGGACAGCTGGGTAAAATGAATCCTGCACTGGGAAACGTTCAGCAAGGCCTTAATGGCTAGTGAGCTTTGGGCAGTACGCAAATAACTCCCCACCCCAGGAATGCCCCAAGAGATTTTAACAGGAAGCAAGGTTGGAGGGCAGAGCCTTAACTTCTGTCAGAGCCTACGATGACAGTATAACAATTTATGAATGTCTATGATATTCAGAGTCATTTAAGTACTATTAAAATTGCTGTGAAGTAATTTTTAAAATACAGGATTGATTAAGAATGCTAAAAATACAAGAATTTTAAAACAAACTGAAATTACTTTTTTCAATAAATAATTTAACTTAGTTACCTTATCCTATCTACATTATCGGGACAGAATCACCATTCAAGTGAATGCTATTGTCATACCTACAACAGCTGTATTCCCAGTTTAATGCTGGGGAATTCCAGCACAATTAGGCCTTGCTGTTGGACTCCAGGTGGAGTTCAGTGATGAAAATACAGATGTTGCGTCACCTTGTCACTCAACACAGTCCAGGTTTACTTATCCTAGAGGGCCTGAACTCCAGTAGTTCACTTCAGAACTACCAGTCACAGCCAGCATAATTCAATCTAATATTTCTGAAGATGTCCATTGTGAAAAGTTTCTCCAATCCTTTAATTCATTGTCTTCAATTTTTCACTAATATGCACACTAAAAATAGCAAAGTAAAATATGCACAAGTATAGGTAAGTTTCCAGCTTTAGAATAAGCACAATTAGCTCACTTTACAATCTATGCATTGGAAGTAATTGGTAATAAAAATTTGTAAACAATCTCATGCACAACTGAATATAAGCAAATTGTCAAAATTACTAAACAAACACCTTGCCATCAGCTTTGGCTCAATGATAATAATTTAGCCTCTGAATCATATGTTCATGGGTTCAGGCCTCAGTCCAGGATCTGAGTTTATAACCGGACTCACATTTCAGTGCACTGATGGAGTGACAAATTCTCAAAAATGTAAATTTTGAATGAGCCTGTCTTCCCTTTCAGTTTAATAGAAAACCTCATTTGGTACTATTTGAAAAATTGAAGAGAGACATTTCTAGTATTTTGGTCAATATTTATCTTTCAAGCAGCAGTCTTAAAATAGGGAGTAACACGAAATGTTGAAGGAACTCAGAGGTCAGGCAGCATCTATGGAAGGAAATGAGCAGTTGACTGAATTCCTCCAGCATTTCGTGTGTGTTGCTCCAGATTTCCAGCAGCTGCAGTCTCTCCTGTGTAGCCTTAAAATAAGATTATCTTACCTTCTGTCTCACTGGTGTACATGCCAGTTTGCTTTGGGAACATTGGATGCTCTATTTACTTTATTGCCTGTGAAATATTTTAAGATGCCCCATAGTCACAAAAGATATGATTTAAATGCAAGTTTATTTTTTATTCTTTCTTGTGATTTTATATGCCATTGTCTCATCTACTAATTTAAGGAATGCACTAACTTTAGTTAATCTACTGTTATTCTTGGAATTGATCTTCAAGACAATAATAACAACATAAAATAAGAACGCAACTGGGATAAATTTCATATTCTGTTTACTGGTGAATGGAATCTACAATTAAATGTTTAAGTTTCAATTAAATGAATTAAACATGGGTAACTAAATTGAATGTTGTCATAAGTGGGCCCAGATTGGAATCACATAACATTGATAGGATTATTATCAGCTGAAGCAAAAATTGCCTGGAGGTATTCACGTAGTGGTATGAAAAGTGCTGGTACAAACAAACGATTTTTTCTATAGGTCCCATTTATTATTGTAATAGGTATGATTAGCCAAAATAAATGTGCATTTTGTAAAATCTGTAATAATCAATCATGATGATAAACTTATTGCAAGTGGGAAACCTATTATCACTAGTTGAAATTCATACATAGAAACTTTTCTGTATATTCTGATCTTCTTTACTTGAACATAAATCTATTCCCCAATATGTCATGATAAAAATTAAATATGTTCCCTCTACAGTTTTCCATATTTAAAAATGCATTTTAGGCACCTCTGCAATAGCATCATTAGGTATCAGGGATGGCCAAAAAGCCCTTTGTTTTTATGGTATATCGAGATTTGGACCAAGGGCTCCTCCTGATGCAAGTTAAACACAATGTTTATACTGAACTGTAAATATTTGGATTTGCTACTACTAATAGTTGGTCCTTTTCTAACAATGAGGCAAGAGCATTACAAAGAAACCTCCCCACTATAGCAATCCAGATGATGATAAATATATGCTGGAAGTCCCATATTGCATAAACATAGCATTCAATCTTTCCTTAAAATACCTTTGCCTTTAGTACTAAAGATCCATGCCTTTCGTACTAAAGCTGGAATCTGACTAGAGAATGGTGCAAGTTAACCTGTGCTTTACTGCTTGGTTAAATAGTAGAATCATTGTGGGGGGATGGGGGAATAGGAGACCTTGCACTGACTGTTGAGTCACACGAGCTTGCTGATCACCTTCTCTTGAAGCCCGGTCTCCCTCGCAGCAGGCCCCACATACAGTAATCTGCTGGAAAGCCAGTTCCCAGTTGATCAGAGAGACTCAGTGAACTGCAAGGTCTTTCCAAGTGCAAAAAGCATGGCTCCACCTCAGTGCTTACCAGCTGTCATTTAAACTGAATGTTGATGAATGTCTTTGGTATTCATAAGAACACAAGAAACAGAAGCAGGTGTAAACCATTTGGTCCATTCTATCATTCAGTAAGATCAGAACTGATCTTTTAATACTAGCCACTTTCCTACACTAATCGCATATCCCTCAATTACTTTAATATCCAATTCAAAAACAATTAGGCCCTATTAAAAAACAAAGTATTAAAGATTTAAAAATTAAAGTCTTAAAAATATTCCTGCAAAATTGATTATATTTAAATAAAATGGATCAACTCAAATTAAAATAACTATGTGCTGAGAAATCTGAGCAAGTTTATGCTGCCTGGTTAGACTCCATGAAGAGTCCACCGGGACAGCACTGGTATACGATGAACGGCATCTAGCCAGAAAGGAAGGCTAGACCATACATACTCAGGACACCACCAATTAAATGGGTAAAAGACAGCAAATCTTAATGGACTTGTTGGATTTTAAGCTAAAGAGGACACAGAATTTTACAACACAAACTGCTCAGTCTATTGTACCATCTCTAAAATAGTCACTCATTTCCCAATATTCTTTTAATTATGTCCCCAAATATGTACATATCTCTCGTTTAAAAACTATTATATATTCTGATTTCAATATTAGTTTTGAGTAGGGATTTATGTATTAAAACCTTCCGCATAAAAGTTCTCTGAATCTTTTCTTCATTCTTTTAATTTCCTTGATCAATTTACCAATTAGAGGAGTTTTAAGAATTTAAGTCCTTCATAATTTTGACTGTCCTTTTGCCTTTTTTTTCTGCTTCAATGAAAAGAGTCACATTTTCTGTATGCCTGGTATCTTCGTTGGTATCACTTAACTGCACACATGTTGTATCCTCGACATACTTCCTAGAGGAAGATGTTCAAAAATGTACACATTATTCTAACTGCAGTCGAACTAAAGAGTTGTATGATCACAACACTGCCACTTTGCTTCATATTCTGTTTGACTATATTTCCACCATAACCATATCCAAATAGATAGATAGATGTACAGGTTATATAAACTTAAAATTTATAGACATATTTTTGTGGAGATGGGACTGAAGTGATGTAAACAGTTCTCTTCAAGGTCATACAAAAAAAGTAAGGATCCCAGCTCTTGAAGAGTTGCTTATATTTTTTCACTCCTAGGCCTACAAAGGTCTAATGTGAGCAACCAATCACTAACATTAGCCTGTTCCCCCTCTGCCTCTTTAGTCAACATCTGATTTGTCAATCATGGAGTTAGTAAGTAAAGTCCAAACTGAAAATGAATGGCGCCTCTTGCTGAATTCATCAGTCAGTACCATGAATGCACCAGTGACTTTTCACACTTTATGGGTAAAAGTTCAAAATGGTGCTTTTTGTTTCTCAATTTCCAAGCACCTTCTCCGAATCTGTAAACGTCCAGGTGAATACACCACTCTCACTAAAGCTTGTATGATAAATTAAACTAAAACAAGAAATAAATCAATATGAAGATTGCCCTGTGAGACAGAAATACATTATAGCTACCCTTTCTCCTTGGCAGCTAATGACTGTTCCAAACTAAAGACATAAATATGTATTAGGGTAAACCACAAACAGTTAACAGAAAATAGGGGTTTCAGTTGGGTTTATAATGTCTTGTTTTTCACTCATGGAGACCATTAAAAAGCTAGAAAATTATAATTCTGTGGGACAGCCAAACTTCAAAATGATCTTTAAAAGCCATATCAAAAACATCACTTGAGAACACCATAAAAATTGTAAGTTCTAGATGTATAAGTTCATCTTGTTGAAACAGATTTTGGATGAAATACTTTTGCACTTGAATAGGAAGCATTTAGAGGCAAACTGACTTCTGTCACACAGAAGCTATATGTCAGCTCTCAGACATCCCCTCATAACCAATGTAGACCATGACCCCACCATTGAACATCAGGCCAAGGTCATCTAGACAGTCATGGATCTCATTTCCTCGGGAAACCTTCCCTCCACAACTTCCAATCTTATAGAATCCCAGCCCCACACAGCCCACTTCTATCTCCTGCCCAAAATCCACAAACAGGACTGCACATTGTTTCAACCTGTTCTTGCCCCACCTAAATTATTTCTTCCTACCTTGACTCTATCCTTTTTCCTCTGGTCCAGCCACTTCCCACTTATATCCATGACACCTCCAATGCCCTCCACCATTTTGACCATTTCCAATTCCCTGGTCCTAACAGACTCATCTTCACCATGGACTTACAATCTCTTTACACCTCCATCCCACACTGGAATGCTCTGAGGGTCCTCCCTTGAACAAAGGCCTAATCTGTTCCCCTCCACCTACACTCTTTCACCTGGTTGAAATTGTTCTCACACTAAACAACTTCTCATTCAACTCCACACATTTCCTCCAGATTAGAGGTGCAGCAATGAGCACCCACATGGGCCCAGGCCTTGCCTGTCTTTTTGTGGGATATCTTGAATAGTCTTTTTTCAGTCCTACACAGCCCCACTCTCTCAGCTCTTTTTCTGGCATATTGATGACTACATCACAGCTGCCTCCTGTACTGATGCAGAACCCAACAGTTTCATTACTTTTGCTGCCAATTTCCACCCTGCCCTCACCTTCACATGGTCAATTTCTGACTCTTCCCCTAATTTTTCTGGATCTCTCTGTCTCCATCACAGGAGATAGACCAGCTACTAACATCCATTACAAGCCTGCTGACACCCACAGCTATCCCAATTACTCTTCGTTCCACCCTGCCTCCTGTAAGGACCCTATTCCATTCTCCCAGTTCCTCCCTTTCCATCATATTTGCTCTATACTTTCTGCACAGGTACCTCTGACATGTCTTCTTTCTTTCTGAGCCACCCTTCACCCCTACCAGTATTAACAAAGCCCTAGACCTCACCTCATCCATTTTGCACACCTTTGCTCTCAGCCCGTCTCTTCCAGGACAGAACAAGGATAGAGTTCCTCTGGTCCTCACCTTCCACCCCACCAGCTGCTGCATACAACAGATCATTCTCCATGATTTCTGGCACCTTCAAACAGATTCCACCATCAGACACATCTCCCCCTATTCCCCGTTCAGCATTTTGCAGAGACCATTCCCTTGATGACCCCTGGTCCACTCTTCCCATTTTATGGTACTTCCCCTTGCAACACTTGTCCTTTCATCTCTTCCCTTCCACCACCCAGGAATCCAAACAGTCTTTCCAAGTGATTCACTTCCACTTCTTCCAATCTAGTGTACTGCATTCAGTATTCACAATGTGGTTTCCTTTGCACAGGAGAAAGCAAATACAGATTGGGTAATGACTTTGTGCAACACCTGCATGCAGTCCACAGGGCAACCTTGAACATCCCATTACCTGCCACTTTAATTCCTTATTCCACTCCCATTCTGACCTGTCAGTGGCCATCTGTACTATCACAGTGAGGCCCAACGCAAACTTGAGGAACAGCACCTCATTTTCCGTCTGGGCACATTGTAGTCTTCTGGACTCAACATTAAAATCTCCAACTTCAGGTAACTTGATTTCTCAGTCTGTATGAATCATCCATCTGTATTATTAGCTCAGTTTTTTTTAGAAGCTCTCTGGGAGTGGACATGCCCAGCCTGACCTGCTAGGCATGTCCACTTGCTCTGCATTTCACAACTTCCACATTCTTTTGTCTATGTCCTCACCCTCTAACTGCTCGCATTCACTCACTGACCAGACAACTTTTTTCAAAAATCTTGTTTAAAAAACAATTGAGCATTTTTACTACCATGCCTCATAGCAGAGTTTCGGAAATAGGATGTGAGGTGCAAATATGAGGTGCTGCACTTTGGGAGATCCAACATAAAGGGAGAGTACACAGTTAATGGGAGGATCCTTAACAGCATTGATGAACAGAGGATCTTGGGGTCCAGGCACTGTGGGAGGATCCTTAACAGCATTGATGAACAGAGGATCTTGGGATCCAGGCACATGGGTACCTAAAAATGGCCGTACACGTTGATAGGGTGGTAAAGAAGGTGTATGGCATGCTTGCCTTCATGAGTCAAGGCACTGAGTTCAAGAGCCAGGAAGTTATGTTGCAGCTTTATAAAACTCTGATTAGGCCAAAATTATGTGTTCAATTCTGGTCACCTCATTATACGAAGGACAAAGAAGCTTTGGAGAGAGTGCAGAGGAGGTTTACCAGGATGCTTCCTGGTTTGGAGGACATGTGCTATGAGGAGAGGTTGGAAAACTGGGGCATTTTACTCTAGAGCGGCAGAGGCTGAGGGGAAAGTTGATAGGAATTTATAAAATTATGCAAGGCATTATGGCAGGCACGATAGCATAGTGGTTAGCATAATGCTTTACAGCGCCAACGACCCGGGTTCAAATCTGGCCACTGTCTGTAAGGAGTTTGTACGTTCTCCCCATGTCTGTGTGGGTTTCCTCTGGGTGCTTCAGTTTCCTCCCACATTCCAAAGACATACAGGTTAGGAAGTTATGGGCATGCTATGTTGGCGCCGGAAGCATGGCGACACTTGCGGGCTGTCCCCCAAAATCACTACACGAAAGATGTATTTCACTGTGTGTTTCGATGTACATGTTACTAATAAAGATCTTATCTTATCTTAGTATGTTTTTCCTAGGGTTGAAATGTCTAGTACAAGAGGGCATGTATTTAAGGTGAGAGTGAGGAAAATACAAAGGAGATGTGTGAAGCAATTTTGTTTTACACAGTGAGTGGTGGGGACCTGGAATGTATTGCCAGGGGCGGTGGTAGAGGCAGATACCATAGGAGTGTCTAAGAGACTCTTAGGTAGGATACATGGATCTGGTCAATGTGTGGGGAAGAGGGATTAGATTAACTGGGATTCATTGGTTTAGTTAGTTCGGCACAACAATGTGAGCCGAAAGGCCTGTCCTGTGCTCCACTGTTCTAAATTCTATGCTAAGAGTTTAGTAATTTGCATAACGAACCTATTCACAATACTTAACAAATTAATCATCAGAGAAACCTTACACTGAATCATTTCTTACATCACAACTACCAGTTATTTCACTGACTAAAGTTAAACTAAGTTTGTCACATATTGGAGATATTTTACATTCAGCAATAAACATTATTGGCTGTAGCTGACCTTGGTTAAAAAAATGCAAACAATGGATTATCTCACAGCATGAACCTGTGCAAACTACTGTGAAAATTTGGCCTGACATTATCAAGAGCCTTCTGATTCATAAGGAGCTTCATATAGGGTGACCAATAATACCTATGCCCACAAAATCAGAACAAAAATAATATTCAGTCAGTCACATCCAATGCACTGAATGCACGAGAACTTGCTTCCAGATGTGAGCTGAACATGCTCCCAACTGATGTAAAAAAGAAAGATGAACTTAATATTTTTAGAGGTCCCTCCCATGACAATTTAGTGGGAAGCCCCATTCTGAACTAAAATAGGGAGGACCTGCGAAGCAGCATTATCTTTGTGTGAATTAATATCAAGTGGTGGACAGGCCAGAACAAGTCCTGTCTAGGAAATGGACGAAAAGTCCCTGACAGCTGTCTGAGCCATGCTCCCAGCATTCTCAGCAGTTTTGAACAAATGTTTCTGAATCTCCATGTCATTCAAAAACATTCAAAAATTATCGAAATTCAATTAAAGAATAAAAAATGCCTTAAAACACTTTGTGATAAAAACATTAAAGCAAACTCAAGTAATTAAAAATTGCAAATTACCTCATACTTGTCCCTCAGACATTCCTATTCATTCAAATGAATGAATTCCATGGTCCTAAATCAGTGCCAAAATGCTGAGGGTTCAGCAGTCAGATTCCTCAGTGGAAAATTTGTTGGGAAATTTAGAAAGTTCAAACTTTGCTGTTGGACTCCATAAGGAACCTACAGTTAATAGGGCAACATAGTGGCACAGTGATAGTGCTACTGCATCACAGTCGAATGACCTAGGTTTGAACTTAACCTTGGAAGATGTCTGCATTGAGTCTGCACATTCTCTCTATGATACTCGGTTTCCACCAGGTGCTCCAGTTTCCTCACAAATCCTAAAGATACGCTGGTAGTTTAATTGCTTATTCCTAAGTGTAAGTAGACGATGGATATGAGAGAAAGAGAGAAAAGTTGTGGCATACAGAGAAATAAGGTGAGGAGGAATGAGATAAATGGGACTGCTCTACTGACAGCCTGAATGGATTCAATGAGCCAAACGGCTTCCTTCAGGGCACTAATAAGTCAAATGTACAGCTGGGAAAACAGCACAAGAACTTTGCCAGCAAATTTGAGGCCTCTGTGCTCATGTCAAGGTCCTGAACTTGCTAATACACACAGCAGTAAATACCTGCAGCTCAACACATTCTGGTCCTTTTCTGTAGTGTTCAAAGACACTCCAAGATGAAAAAAAAAGATGTTAAAAAAACTCAAAATATCCTAAAACACTCAAATAGCTATGAGATTTTTGAAATGGTTCATGGAAGATTTAAATATTAACTATAAATTAATCAGAAAGCATTTTCAAATCAAGATATTTTTTAAAATATCAGAGGCTCTTGCAGCCTCTCCCTTCCATTCTGGTTTCTTACATCTGTTGCTATAGTCTCTGGGAAACTCACTATCTAATCAACATTCAGTTTCCAGCCCCCTGCTGAACACCTCTGGAAGTCCAGCAACAATTTGTTAACAGCACTTTCTCGACTTTGATAGGTTCACTATCATTACCCCAAAAAATCTGAACCATTATTTTCTTGAATAGTTTCCATGCATAAAAAATGCTGGCTCAGTCCCGTGGTACTTGCAAACAAACAGTCTCATCTCTCAGTGTAAGACTGGGGTCATGGAGCAATTTTTAATTTACTTATTAATTTTCTGGGATATGATGTCACTGGCAATGCCAGCATTTATTGTTCATCCTTAATTGCCCTTGGGAGCAGATGGTTGATGAAGATTTTTCTACAAGACTCTTGGGTAGGTTCCAAGATTTACACACACAGATGATGAAAGACTGGTGATATTTTTCCGAATTGCCAAAAAATGCCTGCTTTCAAACAAGGTGTTTCAGCCCAGAATGGCCCACTCCTCACATATGCCCTGACCTATTCCTGAAGCGTCACCAATTTGTGGCAGTTGTGCAGATCCAAGTGTTCTGTCTCAGCCATCCTGTCAAGCAGAGCTGTGTACAAGCAACCATTAAGCCGCAGGTCACACATCCTTAATACCTGCAGCTGGACCACACTAATGGCCTGTTGACAGCCCACTTCTTTCAAAGGCTTTGTCTAAGCTATCTTTATTAGTCACATGTACATCGAAACACACAGTGAAATGCGTCTTTTTGCGTTACTGAGAATATGTGGTGCGTAAGTGTCACCACTCTTCCAGTGCCAACATAGCTTGCCCACAACTCCTAACCCATGCATCTTTGGAATGTGGGAGGAAATCGGAGCACCCGGAGGAAACCCACGCAGACACATGGGGAGAACGTACAAACTCTTTACAGACAGCAGCAGGAATTGAACCATTTCTGATATTTAAAAATAGTTGAAATGGATTTAAATAATGAAGAATTATTTTAGAAAACAACTAAGTTTACTGAAAAGCAGGTTTAAATGACAGAAATGAATTTAAAACATTAGGACTGGATCATATAAAAACAAGCCAGCACTTACTATTTTTAACCCAGTTCATCATTCAACATATGCCAGCCAGCTCCTCCAATACAGACCTGACTTCCACGATGATGCATGTAGGTGTGGAAGCCAAAACAAGCTAGTTTACAAACAGTGGCTGGTCAGCAGTTCTCTACGGAACCACTTGCTAGCAAGTAGCACTGTCTGGCCAATTAAAATTAGAGCCTCTGTGCCTATTCTGAAAGATATGTTGAACTTTGTAAAAAGGAGCATGTTTTCTTAATGACTTGGCCAACAGTTAACCATTCAATCATTGAATTTCTACTTGAAGGACTTTGCTATCTGCAAATTGGCAAATGGATTTCTCTACAGCATTATGGCAACTAGACTTTAAATGCTGCAAAGCATTTTGTGACATCCTTGTATGTGAAATGTGCTATACAAGTGCAAGATCTTCTCATGCTTATAGAAATAATAGCTTTGCAAAAATGTTGCACTTCTTTACTATTCTCTTTTATGGTACAAACTTTTTTGCTGTCTTTTCCAAAATAGATTATCATGTAAAAGGATATGATTCTCAGTATTCTGAAGAAGAAGAAGAACAAGAAGACAGTGATGACAGCAGAGGTGGGTAACACTATATACATTTAAAAAAATCAACCAGCAAAAACCTTGAGTAAAGGAAAATAAGGAAGACAAAATTGATTTTCTCATTAAGATACTTTACCTACGTGGAGTAGATTTTCAAACTTGCACTCTTCATATAATTTCTAAATAAATTATTCTAAGTTAACAGTTCACCTTTATGATGTACATTCCCCTCTCAAACATTAGATGATATTTTTACACTGCTTTTAATGGTAAACATGTCAAAATACCATCACCTTAATTTTCTAAATTACAGATTTTGAAGCAGAACAAGGACAACATGGGCTACGAGGGCCACCAGGCCCACGAGGACCACCAGGCCCACAAGGTCCACCAGGTTCTCCTGGAAAAACTGGCGTTGGGGCGCCAGGAGCCCCTGGCAAACCTGGCAGACCAGGGGCACCAGGACTGTCAGCTATGGGAAAACCAGGAATCCCTGGAGCACCAGGAAGACCAGGTGGAGCAGGAGCCCCAGGAGAAAAGGGCGATAGAGGACCCCAAGGGATTCCGGGACCCAGAGGCAAAGCAGGACCCATAGGATATCCTGGGCCGGCAGGATTATCTGTTGCTGGTAAACCAGGACCCCAAGGGCCACCAGGTTCTGCAGGAGCACCAGGTCAACGAGGGGAAAGGGGAATGCCAGGGCCCATGGGTCTTCCTGGGGCAAAAGGGGAAATGGGAGTGGGAATGCCTGGGCGTCCTGGTAGCAGAGGGGAAGGAGGCCCTCAGGGGCCACCAGGCCCACCTGGACCAGCAGGAATAGGGATGGCTGGTGCCCCTGGTCGTCCAGGTCCAGCAGGTGAAAAGGGGGCTATGGGCTTACCAGGTCCAACAGGATATACAGGCGCACCAGGACCAAAAGGACCAGCAGGAAGTCCTGGATTACCGGGAATGGGAAAGCCCGGAAAACCAGGTGCACCAGGGATGCCAGGAGCCCCTGGAGGTAAGGGTTCTGCTGGTCCACAGGGTTTGCCTGGTGCACCTGGACTGCCTGGTTATGGAAAACCAGGATTACCAGGGCTCAAAGGAGAACCTGGTGCTGCAGGTGCCACCGGTTACCCAGGTGAGAAAGGAGAGCCAGGACCAGCTGGGGCACCTGGAGCTCCTGGATCCAGAGGATTACCAGGTTCAGCCGGTCCACAAGGCCCAAGGGGCTCAGCAGGTGCAACTGGTGCACCAGGAGAGAAAGGTCCTATGGGGCCTGCTGGTTCGCCTGGATATCCAGGACCTAAGGGTCAGATGGGACCAGCTGGTGCCCCTGGAAAATCAGGACTGCCAGGACTGCCAGGTCCACCAGGCCAAGAAGGACAGCGAGGACCAGCTGGCGCCAAAGGCAGTATGGGACCTGCTGGTGCACCTGGTAAATCAGGAAGCCCTGGCCTTCCAGGTAGTCAAGGACCAGTAGGGTATCCTGGTGAAGCAGGGGCAAGAGGAAATACAGGCCCACCTGGCCCAAGAGGTCCAGCTGGCGCTGCAGGTGCTCCAGGGTTTCCTGGAGAAAAAGGAGATCCAGGACGTCCTGGCCCACCTGGTCCTCCTGGAAATTTTTATGGGAAAATGAGTAGTGGCCCACCTGGTGCACCTGGTGCACCTGGAGCAGAAGGACCACCAGGCCCTCCAGGTCTTCCTGGCCCACCAGGCCCACCAGCAGAAATGTTTACACCCCCAGGCAAGTACAATTATAACGGTTACATTAAATCAGGAGAGCCCTCGACTGGGTTGCTCAGTCCATACCCAGCCTTTACTGCTATCCTTTCCCACTCATACTACCGTACAGGGGAACCAATAGTGTTTGACAAATTAGTGACCAATTCAAATAGGAACTATAATCCATCAACTGGAATTTTCACATGTGAAATACCTGGTATCTATCAGTTTACTTATCAGGTGCAAGTCAAGGGAGCAAATGTTTGGGTTGGATTATACAAAAATGATGAGGCTGTGATGTACTCATATGATGACTATACAGAAGGTTATATTGATCAGGTCTCAGGAAGTGTGATCTTATATCTACATGAAAATGACCACGTCCATGTTCAGTTACCTACAGAAGAGTCTAATGGTTTATATTCTTCAGACCTCATGCACTCATCATTCTCAGGGTTTCTAATTGTTCATTCATGATGTGCATCAGTTTGGAAATATCCAGTGGTGTGCTGATATTCTATGCTGAGTGAGGAACAACACAATTTAGTTAACAGAACAAATTCATAAAAGATCAAAGCGCGACTGTTGTTATATTAAGAAATATACAGTTCTGACCAGTAAACTGTTGTGTTGTTTTCATCTACTAAATATCATCTGTCTGAAACAAAACCTTCAGGTTTAGGATATGCACCTTCAAGACAGAAGCATATTGTTCTTCTGAAAAAATAATTTTCCAAAAAATTCTGAATATTTGCATAAAGTTAACTAAATTCTTGTATAAAAATAGTCTTGTTATCATGTCATTTCAAAATTTAATTGCTCCTTTGAGATACCAACACTCCGATTGTCCATTTTTGCAGAAAATGTTTGTATAAAAATGTATTTTGGTGCTTGAAATTTATTGTTCCACCCTTAACAACTAACCACCTCAGTCTGATTCAGCTAAACACAATCTGGAAAATCTGTTATTTTTCAATGGTATTATACACATTCAAGTATTCCAATGTTCATCTTTTAACTGTGTCAAGATCTGTCTACCACCATTACTTTATGTATTTCAATAGTAAATTACTTATTACGCTATTCAAACTGTAAAAGGCATATTATGAATTCTAGATAAATCTAATGACATTGATAACGTATGTATTCTCCAAAAATATACATGCATCTGAAATGCAAACATGTAAATTATACTTTAGCAAATCATAAAATATTTCTTTTTGTAATTGATCAGTTAAAAAGTGGATTTCTCAAATCTGGCAAAACTACAAATGCATTTTTGTTGCCGTGCAGTTAAATAAATGGTGATTGTTACAAATTTTGCTACTTCACTGGATATTCTCAGACGTACAACATCCTTAATCAAATTCATAAGCTGGCCTTTGGTCAGGAGGATTATATTATGCCAATATCTAGTTCAACAACAGCAAAACCTGGATCGTCATTACCATTATACTTTTCATCATGTGCATGACCTTGCATACCAGCCCAGATTCTAGAACAACACAAATTACACGAATGATGTTTCACAGTAAATATTAGCTATTCTGTCTTTCACTTAGAAAATGCAAAATAATAAATTAGCACCTTTTTCCTGAATAATGGCCCACTTTATTTTATGCATCGGTATTGCTAAACTGGTATTGCACAAATTTACCAAGCACGACTTCCCAGTCTCTGTCATTGTTCCAGGCCCAAATCCACCAAAATTTATCAAACAAGGCAGGAATGAAAATCTCAGTTTCTGTTCCTCCTTTGGCACTCTACATTGAGAAATTAGACTGGAATCAAAATTTTGATCTTCATTTGAAAACATGTCATTTTGATGTAGGATTCATGGAAACTGCATTGTTGGTCCAGCAGGCCTCCAATCATACTTATATAACGTAATAACTTTCATTCATGTAACACCTTTAACAATGTGAACGGTTCCCAATGTTTCACTGCTCCATAGTCATACACAATTTGTCACCGGGCCACAAAGAAAAAGGTAGAAATGGAGAGATTACAGAAGTGGGATTAAGCTATGGAAGGATTTTAAAGCAAGATTGAGAATTTTAAAATTGAGGTGATGTCTGACTGGGAGTCGATATGGATCAGTGAGCACAGGACGAGAGCAGCGGGACTTGGTGCAGGCAGGGTTTAGATAAACTCAAGTTTGTAGAGAACAGAAGATGGGGTGCCAACTTGGTGAAGATTGAAAGTTGTTTCTTGGAATAACAAACATGGATAGGGGGCTCACCAGAGAATGTGGCATTCCCCCAAAAGTATTAGTAACTCCTTCATCCATTAAATTTCAATGGTGCTATAATGGTATATAGATCAAGCAATTATGATTAGAAAAAAGAGAGCAACACTCTTTCCTGAGTCAGGTTCAAGTTCCACTTCAGACAACTGAGCACAAAAATACAGATTCATAACCTGGCATCTAGTCAGGAAGATAACTTTATGCCAATATCTAATTCAATGAAAGCATGACCACTGAAAGAGTCTTTCACCCCCGATTAGTGCTCTTTCAGATGGGACACTAAAAAATGACCAATTTCTTGTCTGAGGTAGGTGCAAAAAAAAATCCAATGGTATCATTTAGCAAAAAGCAGAGCTGGTTCCCGAGTTTCCCACATCACCACAGTAACAACACCTCCAAAGGAATGAGTTAGAAAAACTGAACAGGTTCTTGCCTAGAAAGGTGGGATGAAGGATAGGCGTATAGGTGAGCATTCCACTTGGGAGACTAGCAGTAGGCAACATAAGTAAAAGGTGGTCATTAAATACATTCAGCAGAAATTCAGGATTTTTTTTACAGAGAGTGGTAGATGCCTTAAAAGCACTGCCAGGGAAGTGGTGGAAGCAGGTATGATAGCAATGTTTGAGAGGTGTTCAGGCATGTGAACAGGCAGGAAATGGAGGGATATAGACCATGTGCAAGCAGATGGGATTAGTTCGGAATGGCATCATGGTCGGTGCAGACACCATGGGTGGAAAAGCCTATTCCTGTGCTGCACTGTTCTGTGTTCTATGTTTAGGTCAGGATTCTTATGCTAGACCTCAGCCTTCCAGTTCCTGTGGAGCTGTTACTTTTCCAACAACACATAGTGGAGTTTCCAATTTAAAGAACACCTTGCGCTTACAGTTGATTAGAATATGGATCTATGGGCCATTGTCATCAAAACAGTCCTGATGCCTTTTGGTAGAGAAGCCAAAGGTCTCTTCAGAGATGAGATGATGAATTTCTTATTGGGTGGGCAACATTGTCTGCGTTGACTCGATGGGCTGAATGGCCTGCATCAGTGCTGTATTGCTTTATGACTCTATGAGAATTAGGGTGGATTCAGAGCAGTCCTGATGCCATGATTCCTGTTGATTGGGAGTTGTCAGGTTGTTTGTGAGGTGCTGTCAGAGTTGAGTTATATTTGTGGGGTCCTTGAGACCTACAACATTGATTTTCTTGAGGCAATGTTTCTACTGCCACCACTGTTTGGGGCTAGACTGATATTGATTATAGAGTAGGTAGTCCAACAGACCTGAATACTTGTCATGTGCCTGCAGTCTCTCACCCAGATGACAACATAACCCAACAAGTGTATAAGATGATGAGAGGTATTGATAGCGTAGACAGTCAGAGGCTTTTCCCCAGAGCTGAATTGGTGGCCACAAGAGGACATAGGTTTAAGGTGCTGGGGAGCAGATATAAAGGAGATGTCAGGGGTAAGTTTTTTTACTCAGAGAGTGGTGAGTGCATGGAATGGGCTGCCGGAAATGGTGGTGGAGGCTGATACGATAGGGTTTTTCAAGAGACTGTTAGATCGGTATATGGAGCTGAGTAAAATAGAGGGCTATGGGTAAGCCTAGTAATTTCTAGGGTAGGGACCTGTTCAGCACAGCTTTCTGGGCCAAAGGGCCTGAATTGTGCTGTAATTATTCTATGTTCTAAGTGCCAATGCCTGGAGTTAAGTTGTTGCCCTGAGATCTTATGTTTGTACCTCTGTCGAAAGAATTACTTACAGCAAGATTGTGCTTCGAGCATTTTGTCAGGAGATCAACTGTGTTGGAGTTAGCCTTCCCTACTCCCTTCCTTACCAATCCGGCCTATCAGATGATTGCAGCTTTTCCAATCATGACATTCAACTGTTCCCAGAAAAGTTGTGGGAGGTCAGGGTGGGTAAGTGAATCAGGAAAATGAAAAGGAAAGGAAGGGACAGAAGTCTAAGTAGGAAAGGTCTGAATGAAGGGAGGGAGCTGAATAGGAGTGGAATACCTTCAGATCAGCACTCTTTCTGTGGTCTTGCTCCCTTGTCCCACAGCAACACACCAAAGACACACTAATCCTAATCACTTCATCACTCTATCAAGCAAACCGCACTCCAGTCCAGCCCAGTGCTGAGGAACTGCTGCTCAGTGATGGCACATGGAGATTTTTGCTCAGGTCTGCAGAGTGAGGGAGGGCATGGGAAGAACTTACAGGAGTGGAGGGATTGCACTGAGGAGCTGAGGAGAGTGGAGTTTAGATCAGTATATTTAATTGGCAGTTTTGTCACACTCATTAAAAAAATGAAAATGAAAATGAAAAATACAAGAACAACCCCATTGACTGTCTAGGCCAGTTTAACAGAATTATTTTTAAAGGTTAATTTATTTAAGTTCCTAGGTGTAAACATCACCAATAGCTTGTCCTACTCCAAGCATGCAGAAGCTATGGCCAGGAAAACACACCAGCATCTCTACTTCCACAGAAGGCTAAGGAAATTCCCATGTTCCCATTAACCCTCACCAATTTTTATAGATGCATGATGCATCAAGGCTTGGTATGGCAACTGCTCTACTCAAGACTGCAAGAAATTGCAGAGAGTTGAGGACACAGCTCACTTTATCACAAAAAACAGCCTCCCCTCCATGCACTCTGTCTATACTTCCCGCTGCCTCAGAAAAGCAGCCAGCATAATCAAAGACCCCTCCCACCCCACACATTCTCTCTTCTTCCCACTTCTATCAAGCAGAAGACAGAAAAGCATGAAAGCACGCACTATCAGGCTCAAGGACAGCTTCTATCTCACTGTTATAAGACTCCTGAATGGGCCTCTTGTACGCTAAAGATGAACTCTTGACCTTACAATCTACCTCATCATAGCCCTTGTACCTTATTGTCTACCTGCACTGCACTTTCTCTGTAACTGTAATACTATGTTCTGCATTCTGTTCTTGCTTTTCCCTTGTGCTAACTTGATGTACTAATGTTTTGAAATGATCTGTATGGGTGGCATGCAAGATGAAGTTTTTCACTGTATCTCAGTACATGTGACAATAATAAATCAACTACCAATTAATGAATACTAATTATTAACAATAAAAACCTTCCCATATTCTGCCATCCTCTTTTTCTCAGTGAATAAATGGACATAAAATTATTCTTGCTGAAAACTAAACGTGAAGGCTCCTCAGAAAAACAACACTTGGAACTAAATAGTTTTCTTTCAGTGTATGACAATGACTCAACATTGTACAAAACCAGAAAATAAACATAGCGGCATAGGAAGAGGTTAAGATGGGCAGGGCAGTTAAAGAGGAGAGTCTTCAGGCACGATCACACAAGTAGGGTGTGGTGGCCATGAGAATGGAACTTTGGGTGGAGATTTCCAAAGACTGAACTTCTGTGGTTAGATAAGTGTCCAAACAATAACAGTGGGATTTTGGGTTAAAGCATGTAAATACTTAGAAATGTGGATAGGAGGGAGAGGACAATAAACTGTTGTGGTAACTTCTCCAGACAGTAAACGAATCTGATAGAACTGATCAGCCCCAAGCAACGTTGAATCCTGTTTTTTGTTTAATTGTCCTAGGAGTTTGCTTATAGGATATTAAAAAAAATCATTAGAATTTAAGTAGTTTATATTGCATATTAACATGTAAGATAAAGTGCACAAATTATTGGTGGAAACTTGTTCTACAGGATTCATTTTAGTAACTGGAGTATCATGCTAACTGAGTCAGACTGTCCAATTTATAGTTGTCGACACTGAGCAGAAGTAAGTTAGTACTTAGTTGTGACAACACTGATCATGCTATCATGGGTTATGATCATATATCAGATATATGCTTATGAAGCATACTAATCTGTGTGCCCAAATTTCTATTATATGCTTTGGTTACATAAAGGATATGCTCTGCCGAGTGTGCTTGCCCTTAAAATTTATCCCTTATATAGAAGGTACCGGGAGAAATGCAGAGGGAAATTGATAATCCTGGAGTTATATTTCAGTGGGTCCACGTGCAAAGAAAGAGAGAAATGTGAAGAATACCAGGAAAACCAACTATTTCCAGAAAAAAAGTAGCTTCCACTTGAAGTATAAGCATGACATGGCAAATGACCAATCCAAAACAATTCAGACATTTCAGATTTTCAAGTACATCTGGTTTCTTTCAATTTGAAACAGGAATAACATCAAGGTTCAATTTTCACACAGAAAGAGGAAAACACAGCTTCTTCACACTGAACTGAAGCTATGGGTTTAAAATTCATTATTGCACCCAAAAAATCAGTGCAAGGGACAGCAGAAAGAAACAGCTATTTCACAACGACACTATTGGTGGCTTCAATTTTAGTCTCCAATCCAATAACTAGAACTCTGTAAACTGTATAACTGTGGACACATAGGGAGAGCAATTCTAGCTACATTTGCCTATTGGAAATAATTATTTTTAACCACCCAGAACTGCTTTTGGAAGAAACTAGCTCCACCACCTTTCATAAGTTGAAGTTACAGGGCAACCTCTACACATATGCAGGTGTTAGTATGGCGTAAAATTGGCACTGGACAATGAGTGAAGAGGAGAATAGATCTGCAATTATTGTGAAAAGAGAATGAAGACTGTGAGGGGGGAGTCACACCTAATGTTTTGGATGAGTACAGACCATTCATTCAAGACAGGGATAATTCACACAAACAATTCAGCAAATTTGCACCAAAACAAAAACAGAAAATAGAGAAACAAAGGACTGCAGATGCTTGAATCTGGATGAGAACCACTATGATGCTGGATTAACTCAGCAGGCCAGGCAGCATCCGTGGAGAAAAGCAGGTGGTCAACATTTCAGGTCAGTTCCTCCAGCATCATAGTAGTTTTCATCAAAAACAGAAAATGCTGGAAAATATCCAGCAGGTCAGGCCACAAATACGGGAAAAGAAACAGAGCCAATATTTCAGGTTGAAGACCCCTCATCAGAGTAAATTCAGCGTTTGTTGTTGGATTAATGGTTATGAATTTCCCTATGAGCAATAGAGTCATAGAGCATGGAATAAAGCCCTTCGGCTCAATTTATGCATGCTAACCAAGATGCCAATATAAGCTAGTCCCATTTGCCCATGTTTAACCTATATCCCTCTAAACCTTTCCTGTCAATGTACCTATCCAAATGTCTTTTAAATATTGTTATTGTACCTGCCTCAACCACTTCCTCTGGTAGCTCATTCCATATACATACAACTCACTGTGAAAAAGTTACCCCTCAGGTCCCTTTTAATTCTTTTTCTTCTCACCTTAAACCTATGCCATCTAGTATTTGATCCCCTTTCCCTGTGAAAAAGACGTGTGCATTTACCTTATCTATGCCCCTCATGTTTTTATACACACCTGTAAGACCACTCCTCAGTCCCTTACACTCAAAGGAATAAAGTCCTAGCTTGCCCAATCTCTCCCCATAACCCAGTTCCTCAGATCCTGGCAACATTCTTGTTTTTCTTTTCTGTACTCTTTCCAGCCTAATGGCATCTTTCCTCTAGCAGGGTGACCAAAACTGAAAATAACACTCCAGGTGCAGCCTCACCAACATTATGTACTACTGCAACATAACATCCAACTCCTATACTCAATACCTTAACTGAAGCCCAGTGTACTAAAAGCCTTCTTTACCACTCTGTCTATCTGTGACATCACTTTTAGGGAACCATGTACTCATACTCCTAGGTCCCTCTTCTACAATACTCCCCAGGGCCCGACTATACACTGTGAAAGTCTGACCCTGGATTGACTTCCCAAAATGCAACACCTCACACTTATTTGAATTAAACTCCATTTGCCATTCCTTAGTCCACTTACCCAGCTGATCAAGATCCTGCTGTAATTCTTGATAACCTTCTTCACTGTTTACAATACCACCCATTTTAGTGTCATCTGCAAATATACTAACCATGCCTTGTACATTCTCAACCAAATCATTGATATGGATGACAAACAACAATGGGCCCAGCACTGACCTGAGGCACACCACTAGTCACTGGCGTCAATCCAAAAAACAACCTTCCACCATCACCTTTTGCCTCCTACCATCAAGCCAATTCTCTATCCAGTTAGCAAAAGCCAGCTCTCCCTGGATTCCATGCAATCTAACCTTCCAGAGCAGCCTCTATGCGGAACCTTATCAAAGGCCTTGCTAAAGTCCATATAGACTTCGCCTACTACCCTGCCCTCATCGACATTCTTCAAAGAACTCGATCAAATTCGTGAGACATGCTCTCCCACACACAAATCCAATGCTGACTATCCCTCATCAACCTGTCTTTCCAAACACATGTATACCTATCCCTCAGAATCCCCACCAATAGCTTAACTACCAGAGATGTTAGGCTTACTGGTCTATAGTTCCCACATTTTACTTTGTAGCTTTCTTAAATAAAGGCACAACATTAGCCACATCAGTCTTCCAACACCTCACCCACCGCTAACAATTGTCTGTATATCTCGGCTAGCACTCCTGCAATTTCTTCTCTAGCTTCCCACAGTGTTCTTGGATATACCTGATCAGGCCCCAGAGATTTATCTACCTTCATACATTTTAACAAATCTGGTATTTCCTTTACTGTAATGTGGACTATCCTCAAGATATCCCCTATCCCTCTAAACGCTTCCTATCCATGTACCTGTCCAAATGTCTTTTAAAGGTAGTTATTGTACCTGCCTCAGCCACGTTCTGTGGCATTTCATTAACGCACCACCCTTTGTATGAAGGAGTTGCTCCTCAGGTCCCCTTTAAATCTTTCCCCTCCCACCTTAAAATTATGCCCTCCTGTATTTGATTTCCTTTCCCTGGGAAAAAGACTGTGCATTTACCTTATCTATGCCCCTCATGATTTTATACACCTCTATAAGTTTTAGCTTAGATGGGCATCTTGGTTGGCATAAATGACTTGGGCTGAAGGGCCTGTTTCCATGCCCTCTTACTCTATGACATCCCCATTAACTTTCCTGTTCCCTAATCTTTATGTCTTTCTCCACAGTAAAAACAAAGGAGAAATATTCATTGACAAACTTGCCCACCTCCTGTGGCTCCACATATATGTGTCCACTTTGGTATTTGAGGAGAGAGGGTTCCCTACTCCTGCCAGTCTTGTGCTTCACTTTAACAAGAACATGCAGCCCTTAAACTCTCGCTATCTCACTTTTAAAAGCCTTCTAAAAACCCATAACCGAATGTCACTTTGCCCACAAACACAAATTCAATCAACTTTTGCAAGTTCCTGTCTAATACTGTCAAAATTCATCTTGCCCCAATTTAGAACTTTAATTTGTGGACCTGTTTTGACCTTTTCCATAATTATTTAAAAACTAATAGAACTATAGTCACTGGTCCCAAAGTGCTCCCCCACTGACACCTCAGTCACCTGCCCTGCTTTATTTCCCAAGAGTAGGTCAAGCTTTGCCCTCTCCCTAGTAGGGCCCTCTATATATTGCCTGAGGAAACTTCCCTGAACACACTTAACAAATTCCACCCCATCTAAGCACTTAGCACTATGGCAGTCCCTGTCGCTATTAGGAAAGTTCAAATCCCCTACTATGACAACTCCATTATTCTTATAACTCTCCGTAACCTCCCTATATATTTGTTCCTCTAATTCTCGTTGCCTATTTGGGGCCTTATAATACTGTTCCAGCAAGTGATTATCCCCTCCTTATTTCTCAGCTCCACCATAAAGCCTTACTGGATGATCCCTCAGTAATTTCATCCAAGACCGCTGCCGTGATGTTCTCTATAATCAAAAATGCAACTCTGTCTCTTCTCTTTCCGCTACCTCAATCCTGCCTGTATCACCTATACCCTGAAACAATAAGCTGCCAGTCCTGTCCCTCCCTTAGCCATGTTTCTGTCATGGCTAAAATATCCCAGTCGCATGTGTCTAGCCATGCCCAGAGTTCATCTGCCTTACCTGCCAGGCCTCTTGCATTGAAATAAATGCCATTTAATCCAAAAGCCTTTCCTCACTCCCTGCCATGCTCCTGCCTGTCTTGATTACTGAACTTGCTGTTGTTGACATCTGTATCAACTTCCAGCCTCTTATCTGTCTCACAAATGCTTTGGATCCCACCACCCTCCAGGTGTTCCGGTTTCCTCCCATATTCCAAAGACGTATGGGTTAGGAAGTTGTGAGCATGCTATGTTGGCGCTGGAGGCATGGCGACACTTGCGGGCTGCCCCCAAAACATTAAATACAAAGATGCATTTCACTGTGTGTTTCTATGTACATGTGACTAATAAAGATATCTCATCTCATCTAGTTTAAACCCTCCCCAGTAGCACTCGCAAATCTGCCCGCCAGGATATTGGTCCCCCTCCAGTTCAGGTACAACCCATCCCTCTTGCACAAGTCACCTCTATCCCAGAGAAGATCCCAATGGTCCAAAAATCTGAATCATTGCCCTCCTGCACCAATTCTTCAGCCATACATTCATTTGGCCTATTCTTCTATTTCTGCCCTCACCATCACATGGCATTGGGAGAAATCCAGAAATTACTACATTTATTAATGCAGCTAATTAGATTAATACATCTATTAGTTTATGTATGGAAACAGCAAACCAAGAATAAAGCATTCTACGGTTTGGCAGAATAACAAGCTTCCCCCAGCTACTTCTCCATCATTTGTACCAAATGACATTAATTTACAGAAGCTCCCCATTGTGAGAAGGTTCTAAATAGTATCACTGGCATTTAGTTTTCTGTAATGTAGCACTTGAGTCCATAACTTTCAGCCTGGATTGCTACCACATCAGAATGGGTCTAATGATGACAGAGCCTCAGCCTTTTGACTTTGTTCAAGAGTTACAAGGTATTAGCTGCCTCTAAAAATGCGAGCTAGACTATTGTGGGAATTGAAGCATGGCACCATAGTAGAGGAATCAATTCAGGATAGGGATTGAAAAGAAATGTGGTGGTGGTCAGAAAATGTATAGTCAGAATAGATACTGTACTCTGCAGCCAGGAGCATGAATCCCAAAGGCAGCATTGCCTATCTGGTGCCAGTGTTCAGGACATTTCCTTGGGACAGCAAGAGATTAATATTTTAACTCATTTGTTTTTAATTGACAGCTAATAAATTAGTATTGATCACTTGTCCTCATGGGAGCCAAGAACATAGTAATGAGAAAATTCTGCCTGGGAGTATGAGGAACAAAGGTGTAAATTACCAAACGGAATTATAAATGTTATAACTTTTGGATTACTAACTGAGTTGTATTCAAATCAGCACAAAATAAAACAGATCAGAGGATTGAATTGAGTGATTCAGAGAATGGTGTGGAAGGGAAGTGGTTTCGATTTAGAGGACACTAGCACTGGTATTGGCAAAAAATGGCAATGTTCCATTCGGGTGGGCTTTGTTTGAATCAAGTTGTGACCAGTGTTCTGGCAAATTGAGTAACGTAGCTTTCAGCTAAGTGTGTGTGCATGTAAAATGCTTTTCCTTTTTATTAATGGTTCAATGACCATCAACACGCTGGGGCTCCAGGGACATGTGGTGAAGTGAATGAGTTCCAAGATTATGGCGTTTGTGGTGGTGGAGGTTAGAAAGTAGTTGTCCAATGCAAACAGGTAGGTTGGCAGGAGGAATAGAAGAAAAGTCTGAGGCAAAGTGGCAGACCAGCAATCCAGGATAGCATCAGTGTCTGGATAGGGGCAGATATTGATAACTGCTTCTCTTGGAAACTGCAATGCAATTTCTTTTTCCATTAAGACATGCAATTGATGCATTAATTTACACTACTCTGATTTATTGACAGCTGATTTAATTACTGAGGAAAATCCACAATGCAGCTCATGCAAGTGTCACCAATTAAGGTTTCTTCATATACCAACAATGTTATAATTACTCAAAGTAAACAATACACATTTTTGAGGAGATACAGGGCAATCCAGACACTTTGCAAATTTCTATAGATGTGTGGTGGAGAGCATTCTGACTAGTTGCAGTCACAGCCTGGTATGGAGGCTCCAATGCACAGGATCGCAAGGGGCTGCAGAGGGTTGTAGACTCAGCCAGCTCCATCACGGGCACAATCCTCCCCACTATCGAGGATATCTTCATGCCTCAAGAAGATGGCATCCATCACGAAGGACCCTCATCATCCAGAACATGCCTTCTTCGCCTACCATCAGGAAGGAGGTACAGGAGCCTGAAACCCACATTCAATGATTTAGGAACAGCTTCTTCCCCTCCACCATCAGATTGCTGAATGGTCTATGAACCCATGAATACTACCTCATTATTTCTTTATTCTGCATTATTTATTTTGTAATAATTTTAATGTCTTTACACTGTACTGCTGCCACAAAACAACAAATTTCATGTCAAATAAGTCAGTGATAATAAACCTGATTCTGATTCTGACACCGTTTACTGGATGTTTATCAGCTGCCAAGGAAAGATTTTGAGCAGCTTATTATTTACCATCTGGAGCATCAAAACCATCTCATCAGTATTTTCCCCACTTATTATTTCTTAGTTTACCTGAAAACACTTGGTTTACGAATCCTGCATTTAAAAGTTTCATATTTAATTCTGGAGCAGCTTATTATTTACCATCTGGAGCATCAAAACCATCTCATCAGTATTTTCCCCACTTATTATTTCTTAGTTTACCTGAAAACACTTGGTTTACGAATCCTGCATTTAAAAGTTTCATATTTAATTCTTTCAGTAAAATCATGGTTAAAATATCTGAGAAGTTGTCCATTGATTCAGAACTTGAAGAATTTTCTGTTTTTATTAGGTATCTAGCAAGATTAAATTTGAAATGTTAAACTACTGTTAGATATCTGAGTACTTAGGAGGTACTTTCCACATTTCAACATTCATTACATATTTTTAAAATGATATCCAATTTCTTTTCAGAATTTTAAGATGTGGGACAACAACTAGTAGTTACACAACACATTTAAAGTTGATTCAATAATAACATTAGCAGAACTAAATAAAGTCCATTAGAAAGTTTTATCTTTTGCTTGAACTGCTGATGTAGGTATACCTCTACATCTTTGATGTGATTTCATTGCTTCTTCAATTTCAGTTCCTGCAACTAAGATTACTCAATCCGCTTTAATGCAAAGTAAAAATCGCCTCACAACCACAGGCATTGTGTAGCTCAATTGATGCATAAGCAGATATGCAAGATATTCTCTGGTGCATCCAATCAGAACTAGTAAATCAGAACAGTTACTGATTAAAAATTTCAAGCAGCTATTATTGACATCACAGCTTCAAAACTATAACCTTAAATGACATGCAGTAATAGTCTATTAGTGATTTAATTAATAGTTGTTGTTATCTCATTAGTTGAAAACAATTAGAATACCTAATATTCACATTTTTAAAATCAGACATCATTTATCAGTATCTACCTTATATTGCAGAAGTTCAAATGAACAATAATTAATATGCCAGGTAATGGAATGATAATGTCTATCTCATTATAACTGCAGAGAGTTAGAAAAATATTGGTCTGCGTTTCTCTGGGGAACAACAGCAATTCAGCACGGAACTATCAGCATTTCTCAGCACAAGTACATGTATGTTTTGGGACTCCCACAAAGACAAAATTACTGCCAGAGTTCCAATAACTGTGCTCTGCTGCCAGAATTCAACAATGGAGCAGCAGCTTGCTGAGATATCCCAGCATTCTCCTAGGAAATTTTTTCTAAAATTCTGCTCCAAGTTGGACCATAATTTTCTTGTTCTAATCATTTCATGAAAAAAGCTACATTGCTTTTAATAAAAACAAATGTAATTTTTTTTTCCTGATGTATGTGCATATCTATCTCTATCCTAATGTATTTATGACCTTCAATTTTTTTCAGAATTTTAAATTATGGGACAACAAGTAGACAATTTAAATGGTAATTAGGGTGCAGATTTTTTAAGAGCACTAAATTAAACTGGATTTGTTTTTGCATTAATTTGCAACTTAAGATCACAAACCCGAATATGAGACTTTAGAAATTAAGCTCTAAGTAGGATGTAGCATAGTCTTTATAAAGACTGTACTTTGTGCAAAATAGTACCAGTTCATCTGTCATTTGGTTTCCAACATTTTTATATACTTGTCTTTAATTTGTTCAGGAGGTAAAAACAAGCTGCAATGGGTTGTATATAGTAACTCATCCCGGCACAGAATTTAACCAGATACTCACTAATGGGATGTGTTTCGGTTCATAATATAGCCTGTGGGAAAAATGCAAAAAAAACACTTTGGAAGAGGAGCAATTAGATAAAGTTACATTCCAAATTTTCATGCACCAGAAGGGGTATTCGGTATATCCCACAAAACTTGTAGATTAAGTTTAGAATTGCACCAAGTACATTGACCTCTGTAATTAGATTCTGGAAAGACATTCAGCACATGAAACATGCTGCAGGAATATGAATTTATAACATCCCCACCCCCCCCCCAACCCCTCTTTTTTTCTCAAATAAAGGAGACCCCTTAGTAACATACATTGTATCACAGGATTTGGAATATTACAGTACATTTCAAAATTTCAAAAATTGATTCCTAAATCTGAATCCAAATTACAGTAACCAACTAAAGGTCGTCCATTTTAGAATTAAATCAATTTCTGCATCTGAGACTTCAATCATTCAGAATTTAGATAAACTTTTTAAACTTTGACTGGAATTTAAATATGTGCTAATTGACATGGCCCAAGTAATTTGTTCCACTCTATTTTCAAGTGATTTCAGGATTCTAGGTCTGATCAGAGAATTTCCAGCAGAGCATTATGGTTCTAACTCCAACCTGCACTACTTTAAAGTGAGTTGCTCCTTTATCCATGCAGAATTAATAATTATTTTTCTATTCTAGAACTAAATTCTGACATCCTCAAGCAAAATATGTAGCTTTGAAAATCATTACCAGTCAGTGGTGCAAGCAAACTAGATAGTAGCAGCAGTATGTTGCATTCCACTATTTAAATCCAGTTCCAGATCTTTCAATTGCAGCTTATATGGCCCAAGTTCATGCATAGTTAAAATTTGTCATAAATCAAAATTATGATCAAAAAGGAAAATAAAGCCAAGTGAAATTCATCATTTAACTGCCACTTTTAAATTTGTTTTAATATCACTATTGAGAAACAATTGACACAATTAGCAAAAATCAGCAATTTTCTTTAACCTTATCAAGATTTCAGAAAGATGCAAATACATTTCTACATTGTCATTAAAACTTTTCCTATTGCCAAAGGCCACTCCCAAAGGATGCAATGCATCATTGACCACGAGAAACTCCCTAACTTGTAACATTTTGATATTTAAAAAAGTACAGACTGCATAATTAATGCTCCCACTTTAACAGGAGGAGCCATAAAATTATCTGTAGAACCACCTCTATATAAATACAACGGGATTCATCACTTTAAAGTTATTTTTCATCCAGTTCAATCTGTTGGAAAACCTTTGCAGAAGCAAGTCCACGAAGACCACAAACACTGGTATGTTTGTTTAGAATTTTGTTCAGAGTTTTGTTAATATACAGAAGAATAAGGAAATATCAGATCTAGTTCACTGACTTCATCGACATTACATTCTGTGTCCTTTAAACACCCTCAATGTTCATTTGTCAAAATCTTGCAGCTAAACTATTGACTGCTGACATTTCGCTTTTACCTGCTTAGCAAGAAATGTTCTGGGAAACTGTTGGGTTTTAAAATCAAACCTGGCATGTAACATCTTTCCAGATATGATTATGAACACTGTTAATTATTCCAAAGGGCTCCACATAAGAGGCACAAAATAAAACATTTTGTGAGTGGTTCTAAATCAAAAGATTTAGATCAATCCATCCATCCATAGGATGACTAGAGTGAGGGTAGGACCAATTAGGGATAAAAGAGGAAATATGTGCCTGGAGTCAGATAAGGTAGGGGAGGTCCTTAATGAATACTTTGCTTCAGTATTCACTAGTGAGAAAGACATTAACATTTGTGAGGATAGCGTACAACAGGCTGATACACTAGGGCATGTCGATGTGAGGAAAGAGGATGTGCTGGAACTTTTGAAAAACATTAGTATAGATAAGTCACCGGGACCAGACGGGATATATCCAAGGTTATTACAGGAAGCCAGGGAAGAGATTGCTGCACCTTTGGCGACGATCTTTGCGTCCTCACTGGCCACAGGAGTAGTGCCAGATGATTGGAGAGTGGCAAATGTTCTCCCTTTGTTTAAGAAAGGGAGTAGGGATAACCCTGGGAATTACAGACCAGTGAGTCTTACTTCAGTGGTGGGCAAATTACTGGAGAAGATTCTTTGGATTTATGGGCATTTGGAGAAGCATAGGCTGATTAGGGACATTCAGCATGGCTTTGTGAGGGGCAGGTTGTGCTTCACAAGCCTGACTGAATTCGTTGAGGATGTGACAAAGCACATTGATGAAGGTAGAGCAGTGGATGTGGTGTACATGGATTTTAGTAAGGTGCTTGATAAGGTTTCTCATGGAAGGTTCATTCAGAAAGTCAGGAGACTTGGGATCCAGGGAAACTTGGCTGTGTGGATTCAGAATTGGCTTGCCCATAGAAGACAGAGGGTGGTGGTATATGGAGCATATTCTGCCTGGAGGTCGGTGACCAGTGGTGTTCCACAGGGATCTGTTCTGGGACCCCTGCTCTTTGCGATTTTTATAAATGACTTGGATGAGGATGTGGAAGGGTGGGTTTGTAAGTTTGCTGATGATACTAAGGTTGGTAGTGTTTGTGGATAGAAGAAGGTTGCTGTAGATTATAACAAGACATTGATAGAATGCAGACCTGGGCTGAGAAGTGACAGATGGAGTTCAACCAGGGAAAGTGTGAAGTGATACACTTTGGAAGATTGAATTTGAAGGCAGAATACAAGGTTAACGGCAGGACTCTTAGCAGTGTGGAGGAAAAGAGGGATCTTGGGGTCCACGTCCATAGATCCCTCAAGGTTGCCGTGCAAGTTGATAGGGTTGTTAAGAAGGCGTATGGTGTGTTGGCCTTCATTAGTCAGGGTATTGCGTTCAAGAGCCGGCAAGTAATGTTGCAGTTCTATAGAACTCTGGTTAGACCACACTTGGAGTATTTTGTTCAGTTCCAGTCGCCTCATTACAGAAAGGATATAGAAGCTTTAGAGAAGGTGGAGAGGAGATTTACCAGGATGCTGCCTGGATTGAACAGCACGTCTTATGAGGATAGGTTGAGTGAGTTAGAGCTTTTCTCTTTGGAGAGGAGGAGGATGGAAGGTGACTTGATAGAGGTCTACAAGATGATAAGAGGCATAGATTGAGTGGACAGTCAGAGAATTTTTTCCAGAGCGAAAATGGCTAACACGAGGGGGCATAATTTTAAGGTGATTGGAGAAAGGTATAAGGGGGATGTCAGAGGTAAATTTGTTTACAGAGAGAGTGGTGGGTGCGTGGAACGCACTGCCAGCAGAGGTTGTGGGGGCAGATACATTAGGAACATTTAAGAGACTCTTAGATAGCCACATGAATGATAGAGAAATGGGAGGGAAGGGTTAACATTTGGGAGGAAAATGTTTGATAGATATTAAAGCAGGACAAAATGTCGGCACAACATTGTGGTCCGAAAGGTCTGTACTGTGCTGTATTGTTCTGTGTTCTATGTTCTATCTGGTGTGCTTTTCCTCTTTCCAATGATGTGAGTGAAAATGTCTGTCAAAGTTTGAAATTGACAACTGTTTTATCAAAGTAATTTTTGCTCATGTAAAAATTGGAGGGAAATATATTGCATTGCCTCAAAAATGTCCTTGAATCTTGTTTTCTTTTAATGCTTCTCAATATTGCTTTTTTTTACATTATAGATGCAACATGGTTTCAAAAGAAATTAGTGCACTTCTGCTGTTGCTGCCACTGAACCTGGTTTATGGAACTGATCTTATCAGATATGTATATCCAGCCTATAATATAAAAAGCTATGGGAGTAAGTCTGTATTTTATCCTTCAATATTTATTTGGAATAGTTACAGCTTATATTATGCAATAGACAGATAAAGATGACAAAATTAGCTGTAGTTTCAACGCAAGCTGATCACTGTTCTTAAGTTTAACTGTTGTTTGATTTTAAGCCTTATTTTGTGTTCCACAAGTAGACTGCACTTGGGGAAAAGGGAGAAAAATAACTAAAAATGCCACACTAAACTGATCGACCAGCAAGGCATAAGTACCAGACATTTATTAAGATTTGCAACATGCATTCCCTCAGGTAAATTAATTTCCAAGATCCCTCCAATAAGTTCAGTTGAAACGAATTCCCAGAGATAGTAGAATATGATTCAAGTCCAAAGAGCCACTCAGCAGATTGATTGTTTCAAAGCATTATAATACTGCCCAAAATATGCTAAACCTACACCACACATTTACTTAAAAGGCTAAGCTCCTGGTCACAAAAATTAGCATGGTTATGGTGTGACGAGATTTACCTCTTGGTCAGAAGATTGTGGGTTCTATCCCCATTCTATTCTTAAGGACATCATCACTGCAGATACTTTAGCGCAGTACTCAGGAAATGTTGCATTGTCAGAGGTGCTACTTTTATACAAAATCCTTAAATCAGACTCCAATTTAGAGGTCTGCTAAAGAATAAAATTAAAACTGGACCCAAATACAGCCAACCCAAAACTAACTCTGGTCTGACGACTGACATTATTTCCATATCCAACCTGACCATCAATCATGCTATTGATCTGTTTGAAGATAAAAACCCAAATGATAGAGGACAAATGTGGTCATACAAAGATAATTAACTTCATAGGTGAAGTACTGAGCCCGGCTGGCAAAGCAGGGCCTGGCTCAACCCAAACCAAACTTAAATGTTTTATCAGAATATACACCTTGCCGACCTAAACGCAGTACATTAGTTGGGTCTTATCTGGCTCATTCCGGCAGCCAAGCTCTATTCCAAGTGCCTACAAGTGTGTAAAAGGGGGGCATTTTTCTAATAGTATTCTAGACAATTTTTATCCCTCATACAATACTATCAAAACAGATTTACTAGACATTCATTGTATTGCTGAGTAAAAGTTAGCTGATATACTTACTGGCATAATCACTGCATTAAATTCCAAAGATTGATAATTGGCTGCAAGAGTTTTAAGGCATCCTGAAGATGAGAACGATAATATCTTAATTTAGTTCTTTCTTCTTTAGTATAGTTTCCAACAAGCAAGCTGATAGTTACTGTTGCTGTCATCAGTTACTTTTGACTGGAAATTGTACCCATTCATATCTGTTTACATGCATTAATCACTCATAAAAATCATTTTCCACATGTTTCCACACGTGTTTGCACCCATTACCATTGAAGCCCCAGCTAGTGAGATGTTGGCCCAGTCACAATTCACCCTGGCCACTTCCCCACTTTCACATGATCATACGATCACATGTACAGGCATAGTATGACTTACTTCCTTTCTGACAGAAACTGTGTCAGAAGGTTATGAGATGCAACCTTCATTTTTCACTAACAGTATCACAAGGAGCAAATTATGCAAGGGAGCATACATGCATGAAAGGGTCCCTGGTAGAACATTGTTTTTGTAAGTACTGATTTTCTCTTTTGTTTTTATTTGCTGATCTTTAACTGAAATCACCACATCTCTAAATTGTGCACCTCAGTGGACCCCAATTCTACCCCTTCCCTGTTTTCCTTCATCACCATAGCAACCTGTGTGGTTGCCATGGCAAGTGTGCTTTAACGAAGCTGAACTAGTTCCCAGCAAACAGGATGCAAATGATGCAGTAGCTACAAATTCTGCAAGCATCTGTTTTCTACAAATGAATAGGTCATGTTCTACCATTTCTAAACAAGAAGAAATAGCGATAATAATTTCTTAAATTGAATTTTAGGTGAACCCAATTTAGTGTTAACACCATATACAAAACGGTGTCAAGAATGTGTCAAGAAACTGTTAATTTCAACATTTCAGTGAGAAAACTGGACTCCAATAAGCAACAGAATTTCTAATTTGCTTGGATGATTTGCATATCAAAAGTATTAAATATAAAATACCCAAAATGCCTTTAGTTTCTGGGTTTTTTTCAGATTCCCAACATTTACAGTTTTTGTTGTGATTTTTGCTCGATTTTAACCTGATCCACTTTAGAGCTCTGCCTACTACAGCTGAGTGACGTATCTCATTACCAATGCTAATTGGTAGCATTAGTAATAATAAAAATTATCCATTTAATGGGCCAGAACTATATCAGCAACTGACTTGCTTTTTGCTGATCAGAAAATATTGACTTGCTGTCCTGATCCAAAGTGGAGAGGCCCTGGCAACAGTAGAACCTTGCATGATACAGCATGCGGCAGGGAGATGGGATTTAGGGCAAGCACTTGTCACAGAAGGACTAAAAAGTTTTTGACAGCTAGCTAGTAAACCTATCACACATTGTGTGTGCCTATTATCCAAAATCAAAATCAATTAAATAAAAACATTATTGAAAATAGAAAAGTTAAATGACAAAACCCTTTAAAATAAATAAAACTTTAAAGCAAATTCAATTAAGTTGAAAAGATGCAAACTAGTGTTTGTGTTATCCTTGTCACTTAGAGACATTCCACTTCATTTAAGTTAATGTGATCATTTTTCCTGCAGAAGGTCTAAACCAGTATCAGAGTCCTCAGTGTAGGTGCTGGGAAACTGCATTTTGTTCACACTCCATCACTGGACCCAGTTTCAGTGCTACATTGTGCATCTACTACGAGTGCATTCTTGCAGAAAAGAATGGCTAGAAACAAAATAGAGCATCCACATCTTATCTTACCAGAAGTTTTTCTTTGACAATAAGATGTGCTCAGATCTATAATAGTGTTGTGTAGACTACATGATCACCGTGGTGCCCTGGAGATCTAGAAGTTCATGGCTGTCTAACTAACTAACTAACTAATGACTTTCTGCCACAAAGAATCCTAAATCAAAATCATCCTTACAAATAAACATCAATAATATTACCACAGTGTTCTTTCAAAATATGTAGCTAAATTATGTTCTTTGCAAATATTAAATTATAACATGCTTGTGGAAAACATGGACTGGTTTAGGAAGCTTGTCAGGATCAACAGGGAATATAATTTACATAAGTAATCAATAATAAAACTGATTAAAATACTATGCTGTTTATATTGGACCTCAATTCGTATTTGCCATGGCCAAGAAAGCACACCAGAGCCTCTACTTCCTCAGGAGGCTAAAGAAATTTGGCAGGTCCCAGTCGATCCTCACCAATTTTTATTGACGCACCACAGAAAGCATCCTATCCGGATGCATCGTAGCTTGGTAAGGCAACTGCTCTGCCTGTGACCACAAAAAACTACAGAGAGTTGTGGACTCAGCTCAGCACATCACGGAAACCAGCCTCCCCTCCATGGACTCTTGTCTACATTTCTCGCTGCCTTGGTCTAAAGCAGCCAGCATAATCAAAGACCCCACCCATCCCGGACATTCTCTCTTCTCCCCCTCCCATTGGGCAGAAGATACAAAAGTCTGAAAGCACATACCACCAGGCTCAAGGACAGCATTTATCCCACTGTTATAAGACTATTGAACAGATGGACTCCTGACTGTCTACCTGCACTGCACTTTCTCTGTGGCCGTTCAACTTAATTTTGCATCCTGTTATTGTTTTACCCTGTACTACCTCAATGCACTGTGTAATGAATTGATCTGTATGAACGGTAGGCAAGACAAGTTTTTCACTGTACCTCGTACATGTGACAATAATAAACTAATTCCAATTCGCTGGGAAAATAATAGCAAGTTCACAACACTTGTTCATTATCAACAACTTAAAAAAAACTATCAGTGCTGTGGATGACCGAGTTGTCATTATTCTTGTACCTTGTTGTCCCATGAAGATCCAAAAATTGCTGGATTTGCAATTAAATTCAAATTAACCTCACTGCAGTAATGCCACAGTTATCTCAATTCATAAGAACCTTGTAATAATTTCTGGATCTGACATGCCATTTAGCAATGGAGGCTCAGAAATTTAAAGCATCCTGTAGACTGTAAATAGTTTCCAATAGTTTTTTCCCTCTATGTTCTCTCTTTATGTTTCATCTCTCCCCTAATCCACTCCTCTTTGCCATCTATTTTCCTCTGTATTCAATCTGGGAGTAATCCACCATTTCTTCCATGGAGTTTCACAATTCCTTCTCTATTTTTTTAATTTCATTGGGTAAGGAGGGATGTCTCAGATTGCCCATTAACTTTATTGCACTATTGTTAGATAAGATCTCTTTATTAGTCACATGTACATCGAAACACACAGTGAAATACACCTTTTGCATAGAGAAGGCAGCCTGCAAGTGTCGCCATGCTTCCGGTGCCAACATAGCAAGCCCGCAACTTCCTAACCTGTACGTCTTTGGAATGTGGGAGGAAACTGGAGCACCCGGAAGAAACCCACGCAGACACAGGGAGAATGTACAAACACCTTACAGACAGTGGCCAGAATTGAACCCGGGTTGCTGGTACTGTAATAGCGTTATGCTAACCACTACGCTACCATGCCTGCAAATTATTAATTTGCATTACCAATGTCTGGTGGTTAATAAAAGGTAAAAGCCAAAAAGCAACGTGAACTTACAAATGGTACAATACAAATTTGTACATTTCTATCTCAATCAACAGGATAAATGGAAAATATGTGATCAACTATATGCCTTTCATATCACCTTGAATGTCACCAGCTGCAGGAGAGGTGCATAACATTGATTGTAAAGAGTGTTTGGACAAAAAAAATCTGATAAACTTCAAGTGGTTCAGAGGCAAATACATAATTTTATGTGGAAATTAAACAAATATGACCCAGATTTTGTAGATGTAACAATGGCAAAACTGATACCACCTTCTGCACTATGCACATATACAATGCTGACACACAGAAGCTTTAGTCACCAACTCCCTGTTCATCCATACAACATACTGTTCTGACACCTGCCTCAGTGTAACCTGCAAAAAATCAGTGATCTAACAAAAACCTCAAGTATTTACATTCTCATTATGAAAATGTTAAATGAAGTACTTTCTTGCAAGCGAGTATTTAACAGTGCACCAGGCCATAATCATGGCTTATTATCTCTTGAATACTATAAAACCCACTCTTACAAGTACAAATTGTCTGTCCGATAAATATTTCAAAAGTCAGTGGACGTTTGATCATTGCTTTCACCTTCTTTATCAGACATGTTATTTTGTACCTTGTAATGTGTCTAAAAAGTTAAAAATCGTGGTTTTTTACTTCTTGACTTACTCTCTGTGAAAACTATTTAATTGATAAACTGCTTAGTTTGTTTGATGACATCACTGTTACTGGTAGCCAGGGATCCTGTTGAACTGATGCCTAACAGCAAACAATTTGAGAAAATTCTCTGGGCTGCTTTCTTCAAGATCAACAGTAGGTGCAATCAATTTGTCACTGACAACGTACTTTGAGGCCATGAGCACTTCATGTTTAATCCTTGGTAGTCCGACTCAGAAACTGAGAATCGAATTTTGGAATAAAGTCCCCTAGAGTACACTTGATCACAAGATTCTTGCCTGATCTTCACTTCTGCTAAATAAGTATAAGTAAGTTGTCAATGAAAATAGACTCTTGCTTACATGTGGCCATCAAGTTCAAATCGATATGAGCACAAAGGCATGGCTATCTGACCCAAGTCTGAGGAGATCCAACTCTGTGTGTCAGATTTGGGTGAGAACGGCTTTTAAAAAAAAATTGCTTCTCTGGATCAGGTTGGGTCTGCAACATTTATAAATGAATGTGCTAATGAGGTATCCAGATTCTTGAAAATCAAAAAAACTTCAGGTGCTGGAAATCTGAAATAAAAACAGAAAATACTGAAACACTGCAAGTCAGACAGCATCTATAGAAAGAGCAACATTTCAGTTTGAAGACCCTTTTCTTGTTTTGAAACATGTATAAATGCATTTAATTTTATATGTTGGTGTGTCTTATACTATCTGAGTGAGTGAAGGGGAAGGTTTGGTACCAAGTGTACCCACTCACCACACAGGGAACATGAGGCGGTCTCTGTCCAGGTTCAAGGAAAGGGCGTTGGTAAAAGGAGCAGAAGTTGCAACTTGGACTCAGAGTTTGACTGCAAGAGGTAACACAAAAGAAAAAAAAACGTACTTACACTTAAGGGTTTAGCATGGAAGCCAAGTTGTAAAAGTTGGCGCTGATGGTAGATGTAGGGTCAATTGGACTCATGCCGTGTACTATCAACCCATACCAGGAACGGATTATAGGCAATGATCAAATCATGTTTTACTTTTATCACTGAGTAGATCCCTAGTGTCCACTCATATAATTACAGCAATATGTTGTCCAGATTCCCAACTTTATCTTAAAGTATTCATTGCACTCTGGAATTTTGATGTTGTTTTGTTAAACAGGGTACAATCCTTCAATCTTATACTGTTGAATATTTCTTCCTGTTGCTTATTGGTAAATTTCAACAAAAATGGGAATGCACGAACTTGTTTGTTCTTAACCTAACAGAATAACTTCACTTATTCGACTAGATGGGCTACTCTATATTCATAAATCTGAACGAAATTGTTACTCATTCCGATTGTTAAAAGTCCTTCTAAGGCTTTACACCAAACTTACAGCCCTGTAAAAAGGAACAAAAATTTTTTAAAAAATCAAATTAGTAACTTCTTTTGTTTTTACTTTTTTCAAAAATAGGCAATGAAATAAATTTGTATCATTCAGCAAGCAAAGAAGACAGCAACTCAAAATCTGCAAGTAAGCCATATTCAGTATTTGTAAGCAGAGCTTATAATTGAAAATTGAGCATCCTTACTCCAAGGTAAGATCTCCAGTTTAGCCAGGGAAGAAATTTTAGGAAGCTGCATTAATGTGCTTTGCTTCAGTATTTTCAACACATACAACAACAGAAAATGGAAAAGCAGGAATACTAGAGACTATGGATTGTGGACCACATCAACAAAACAGGCCCATCGAGGCTAAGAAGGTGGTAGATCATTTACATGTATAATATATCACTGGATTAATTCCTAGGATGACAGGACTGTCTAATACTGAGAGAATGACTTAAATTGGCTTTAATTCATAATGTTTGAAGATTAACGTGATCTCATTGAAACATACAAGATTCCCATACCAATTATATGTTGGTAGGATGTTTCCTAAAAGGCATAAACTCAAGGGGCCAGTTATCTAGAACTGAGATGTAGAGACCTTTCTTTACAATGGATGTTGGTTAATTCTTAAAACTTCCTATCCCAGAAGCCCATGGCAGCTCAACACTATATATTTTGATTCTCAGACTGATTTTTCAACATTGCTGAATATATACTCTTAGGCTTGACTTTTCCAGTGGCATTCTTAATGATCTCCCAAGTTCCATCCATATAAACACAGAACTCTGCACTCACAGCCTTTTTTTTTTGCAAAGCCTTAGAGTCATACAGCATGGTGAAAAGTTTTGATCATTTTTCACCTCTATGTAGTGATTTTAAAATTCTGATCCACATCCACACATTTTTCTGTGGTCTCTCTTCACCATGTCACCCTCACTCTTCCACACTCAGTCCCTGCTTACAATACCCACCCTTCCAATGCTACCCAGTATGTGTATTCCATTCCCACTGCTTCAACAATAGCAGAGCCTGCAGTCAACTTCCCCATATGTCCTGGAAATGCATCCTAAGATCCCACCACCACGCTTACTAAAATGACAACCAAGCTATCTTGAAATACCTCCATAAAACCTGCTGTTTCAACTGTTAACCAGCCTCTCTAATTTCTCATTTTACTCTAATTCAGCCATGACAAGCACAGCAAAGCACATTGATAGTGCTAGAAAGGGTGTAAAGGTTGCCAGTATGTTGCCTGGGATGGAATGTTTTATTTATGAGTGACTGGATAGTTTATATCTGTTCTCCCAGAAGCAGAGGAGGTTAAGAGGGGAACATGTTAGGGTATATAAAATTATAAGAGATATAGAGAGGGTAGGCTGCAGGAAACCTTTCCCCATATCAGAGGTAGTTAAAACTTGAAGATGTAGATTTAGGGTAAGGAATTAAGGTATTTGGAAGAGATCTGATGGCAATCTTCTTCACCCAGACTGTGGTAAATACCTAGAATGCACTGGCTGAGAAAGTAGTTGAAATTGGGTTGCTGACAACATTTAAAAAGTGTTTAGATGAGCACTTGAATCACCTAGGCATAGAGGGCATGGACCTAGTGCTGGGAAATGGGATTAATATGGAAGAGTTCCCACTGGTCAGCGTGGATGAGTTGGGCTGAATGGCCTGTTTCCATGCTGTATGATTCTATGACTATATGGTACAACATGCATGATGATTCATTGGTTTATATAAAATCACTTCAAACTTTTACCATATATTTAGGAAAATAAAACCCCTTTCATCTTGACATTAAAGGCAATGACCAAAAGCTTGCAAAGTGGTTTCAGTCTTGCTAATGTCGAGCTATTAAAGATTTTGACTTATTGGAAGATCCCGAAAATGAATAATAAAACATAATGGGTTGGCTTTAATAAAGAACAATGAAAGGGTGAATAAGATTATGAAGTAATTTGAAGATGTGTTTGAGGATCCTGAAAAAACAGTCATTAAGGTTAATAAGAATGTGAAGCTGGATGAGGATGTGATTAGTGTGGAGCATTGGCTGCAGAGGTTTGGATTATTTGAAGGTGGCAACATATGGAGTTGAGTTGGATGGCAAGAAGAAATCAAACTTGCAGATTATCAAAGTTTAGACATGGATTTTTCTGTTGGTTAATGTTCTTGAATGACTGTGGTTTTGGAAGCAATTCAAAGCAAGGCTTAAGACTATTTAGGATTGGAGAGAAGCTCAGGTTTCACACATTCAGGTTATGCCTAAATGAGGACCAAAGGACAGTAATGGAGTGAGAGGTGGAGGTATCTTGGGGATGCTATCAATAGTCAAATAAGGTGACATAGAGCTGAGGAAATTTATATTCCTACCAATTATGCAGTATAACAGCATTCCTGCAGCCAATACTGGTGGGGCTGGGGTGGTCTTGGGTCTCACCAAGCAGCTTTCTGACCATAACTTGCATTTAGAATGCTGTTGTTTTGCTGTTTAACCACAAGATACCCAGCAGTGATAATATTTGATTTGCTTTCCGGTTTCCCCTACTATCCTATATTAGCTGTAATGAAATTAGAACATCCTGTGGGGAAATCAGTGTATTGAGTTCAGATTCTACTGCACTTGTAGGATGTGTTAATCTCTCATTGATTTCCAAAAAGGAAATGGTGAATGACAGTGGTTGCATATATTTGCACCACAGGCATTAGTTATGTTGGCCTAAGGATAGGCACTAGTTGTCACTTCCCAATTTGTCTTCTGTTACCATGTCAGGTTTTGGGATGAAGAGCATTCCATTTTTAGACACTGTAAATACACTATCTACATAGTTTCTTCCCTTAAAAGTACCTTAAAATCAATATTAAAAAGCACAAAAGGTCAGAAGTGCTTTTAGTATGTGTATTTTTTCAAAAATAACAATCCAGACATTGAAGCATGCCAGGAACTTGTAATTTATGAAAAAAATACTGACCTTTTGTGGAGAAAGAAGTTCCGATGAATAACTATTGGAGGGTCAAGGTATCAAACATAATCTAACAGTGTACCTATTATCTATGCCAAATAAATCAGGAACCTATTCATCATTATTTACAAACTAAAATAGTTGACAAAGTATAATGTAAAGATGTTTCCTGATATTATAGACATTTATGTTTGTAGACTTTGGTAAACAAAAACTGCTTTGATAGTCAAATTGGTTTAAGTCAGATCCAACTATTCCATTTCATGAATATAATCTGCAATTTTATTATGTCCAATCAATTTTGTAAAGATACATGGCATAGTTGTTGCAATTTTTTGATGCTATATTTCTTACTTTTCAAAAAGCAATAACACTTTTCCATGATATGGTTGCACAGCACTGACTAGCTTTCAGTTCATGTCTAATATATCATTATCAATGTGAGATTCTTGATAGTAAATGGCAACAATACGAACAGTTGATGCTCATATGAGATCTTTAACATTAAAATCATGGAATCATACAGCATGAAAACCGCCATTTGGCCCATTATGTACATCCCGACCAGTGGGCACCCATTCCCGATTGATCCCATCTACCAGCACTTGGCCTGTAGCTCTTTATGCATCAATACTTTAAGTGCTTGTCTAGACACTTCCTAAATGCTGTCAGCGACTCTGCTTCTACCCCCCTCTCTGGCAGTGCATTTCGGGTATTCACCACTTTGAGTATAAAAAGGTTCCCCTAAATTTTTGCCTCTTACTCTAAATCCACGTCCTTGAGTTTTATTCACATCTGACCTCGCTTCTCCTGTTCTCCTCATAACTGAACTGCTCCATCCCAAGCAACATTCAGGTGAATCCCCTCTATACCCTCTCCAGCACTATTACATCCTTCCTTGTGCATGGTGACCAGAATTGGATGCAGTAATCCAGCTGAGGTCTAACCAAAGTTTTATAAAGTTGGATCATAATTTCTCTATTTCTGTATTTGATAACCCGACTAATGAAGGCCAGTATACCATATGCCTTCCTAACAATATTATATACCTATGTTGCTACCTTCAAGGATCTATGGATTTCTACTCTAAGGTGCCCTTGATCCTCAATACTCCCTAAGACCTTATTTTTCATGGTGTATGACTTAGCCTCATGAGTGCTCCCAAAATGTATCACCTCACATTTGTCTGGATTAAACTCCATGTGCTATTTTTACAGCCTATTTCACCAACACACGATATCTCTCTGCAGCACAAGATGAACTTCCACACCATCAACAGATCTGCCAATCTTCATGTCTTCAGTGAACTTGCTGATCATGCCTCCCATATCCAAATCATTCAAGTATATTACAAACAACAAAGGTCCCAACACCAATCCTTGTGGGATGCCACCAGTCACAAAAACAATTGCAAAAACAACCCCCTACCATCACCCTCTGTCTCCTATTATCAAACCAATTTTGGATCCAGTTGGCTAAGCTACCCTGGATCCCACAGGCCCTAACCTTTTGAACCAATCTTCTATGTGGGACTTTGTCAAAGGCTGTATTAAAATCCATATAAATCATTTATTATTCTGCCCTCATCACTATACTTCAAAGAATTCGGTAAAATTGGTCAGACAGGATTTGCCCTTTACAAAGCCATGTCGGCCTTTCCTCAACTCACAGCAGCCTAGGATAAATCCCATCCATTCCAGGGGATTTACCCACCTTTATGTACCTTCTCTTTACTTATGGAGACCTCCACAACTTTCACCTACTCCTTCACTGAATTCTCCAATGACAAAGTCTGTTTCCTTTGTGAATACTGATAACCACACCTATACTTTCCAGCTTTACGCGCAGGTTGCCCATATTGTCCCGATTGGGCCCTACTTCCTCCCTGTTTATTCTTTTCAGCACCTTTGGATTTACCTTAATTCTGACTGCCAGTGATTTCTTGTGACCCTCTTACTCTTCCTAATTTCCTTTTTAAGCATCTCCCTACACTTTTTATACTCATGACAGGTCTCCCCTGTCATTAATTCCCTCATATGCTTCCTTTTTTCTTTTTATCGATTCCTCAATATCTCTGGAGATTCAGGGTTCCCTTGTTACTCCCTAGCTTTTTCCCTTACAGGAATACGTTGGCCTTGAAATCTTGCTATTTCTTCTTTGAATGCTTCCCAATGTGCAGATGGAATTTTACATGTAAGTAGATGTTCCCAATCTACCTTTGCCAGGTTCTCTCTTATGTCCTTCCCCCAATTTAAGACCTTTATTATTGGTCCATCCCTATCGTTTTCCAAAACCACTTCAAGGTATACAAAATATGACCATCATCTCCAAAATGATCCTCCGCAGACACTCCCTCTACTTGACTAGTTACAATCCCCAAGATAAGGTCCAGCAATGCTCCTTCATTCACTGGTCTATCTACATACTGCATCAAAATGATCTTCTGGACACACCTCAAAAATTCCGCCCTCTCTGAGCATTTAAAGCTCAGACAACCCCAGTTAATATTTGGGAAACTGAAATCCCCTGATACGACAACTTATTTTTATTGCATCTCTGATACTTGCCTACACATATGTACCTCTACCTCCCGTTAACTGTTGGGAGGTCTGTAATACACCCCCAGCAAAGTGACAACACCCTTTGTTTCTAATCTCTAATCACAAGGCCTCATTTGAGGAGCATTCTAGGATATCCTCCATCAATACTGCAATCTTTGATTAACAGTGCAATATCTCCTCCCTTTTTATTCACAGCTCTGTCACACCTGAAAATTCTGTACCCTAGAATGTCAAGTTGCCAGTCCTGCCTGTCTTTCAACCATGTCTCATTGATGATAACAATATTGTAGGCCCCTGTTTAATTAAAGCTTTGTGTTCATCTATTGTACTAGTGATACTCCTTGCATTAAAATATATGCAATTTAGCTTTGAATTCTCTTGATGTGCACTTACTTGCTTATTCTGCCTACTGGACTTATTATTTCTCCTCCTGGTGATTGTACCAATTAAATTGCCTACCAATATGTTTTCACTAACATTACATCCCATAGTTTAATGCAATTATTTCCAGCATTGGAGGCCTATCTTCAGTAATCATGCTGCACCAATGAAAACAAATCAACCACTGGATCTGGTCTTTGATTTCCCTCCTCCAACAAATTCCTTCATTTCATCACTTGCAAGAAATTCAGAAACCTATTCCTACTGATAATCTTGCCAGAAATCAGAAGGCTTTAAAAGATTACTTAATTTTGGGCCCGAGTCTACTCGATCTGTCTGTCTGTCCATTAAACCCTCTATCCAATCTGATCTTTGTACAATAACCTGCCCACATCCCCATCTCTCGAATATGAATGTTGTCCAATATGTTTGTTGCTGAATCTCTCAACATTACGATTAGACTTTTACGGCACAGCAGGAAATAAAACTATCTTCCTGGTCTATTATGTGAAATTTACCAGCATTTAAAAAAAAATTCACACATCTGCATTTATTTCCTGTATTTTTAAATAAATTTTAAGTATGTCATACTGAAAATTCAATTGTATTTTCTTAGCTATATTGTGCCAACCATAGTTTAATACTCAAAAAAAGAAATATTTAAGTGCAAGTTCAGTGCTCTCCCAGTCTTCAAACACCGATTTATGCCCACTTATAAGTTCTCTCATTAATAAAACTGTGAAGTTACTTTGGTGCAACACTGGATTTAATGTCTGTGTTACATCCTATGAGTAAACCCCAGGCTAACATACACATTTTATCCATCTCTTCATCTTGGTAAAATCTCCACAATCACCTCAACTGAGATGTCTTTTTAACTTTACCTGAAGACGTGCAGAAATAAAAATATTTTGTATTTAGGGTTACACCTCTTCCTGTCCTGCCAAATCCAATATCTGTATTAATTCTACTAATTAGATAGGTTTGTGATACTATCCTATAATGGTCTTCAAAATGTTTCCAAACAAGGACAGTGATGTGAAAAAATTTGTGAGAATTAAATCTTACAAAACTTTCCTCAACTAACGCATGTGTAGTTCTGGTTGCCCCATTACAGGAAGGATGTGGAGGTTTTGGAGAGGGTGCAGAAGAGCTTCACCAGAATGCTGCCTAGATCAGAAATTATCAGCTTGGAGGAGAGGTTGGACAAACTTGGATTGTTTTCTCTGGGGCATTGAAGGCTGAGGGGAGACCTGATAGAAGTTTATAAAATTATGATAGGCATTGATAGTCTTTTCCCCAGGGTAGAAATGTCAAATACTAGAGGAAATAGCTTTAAGGTGGGAGGGGAGAAATTAAGAGGAGATATGTGGGGCAAGTTCTGTTTTACACACAGAGAGTGGTAGGTACCTAGAACATGCTGCCAGAGGCGGTGGTGGAAAACAGACACAATAGTGGAGTTTAAGATGCATTTAGACGGCTCATGAACATGCAGGGAATGGAAGGACATGGATCAAGTGTGGGCAGCTGGGATTAGTTTAGTTTAGCATTATGATCGGCACAGACATTATGGACTGAATTGCCTGTTCCCGTGCCATACTGTTCCATGTTCTAAGTTATGTTATCTTGAATCTGGAGGAGGGAGGGGGTAAAAAGAAACAAAAAACTTATTTTGTTTTTCTTCTTCAAAACAGGTAATGAAGTAAAAGGGCACGGAAACAATGGTGATTCTAATTCTGCAAGTAAGATTCATTCAATAATCATATTACGAGCTATGCAAATAAAAATACTTTATTGTCCTCCTTCACTCTAAGCTCAGAACTTCTCATCAAAGATCAACTAAAACACATTCCTTTTAATATTTATATCAATAATAATACAAAATTTCGTGTTTTCAATTATGTTTCTTTTCTTTCACAAAACAGGTTATCAAGTAAAGGGGAAGTATGCATTCAGGATTGTTGACAATTCTGAAAGTAAGTAACTTAATTTTTAGATGTACCACAAATTTAATAATTTATGAAGACTATGTTTTTTTTCTCCCTGTAGCAAAAGCTTTGCTTACCAATTTTAGGTACAAAAATTCAGAAGAATAATCTTAGAAATCCTCAATTCTGCACCATAATTTTCCAACTAGCCCAAAAGGAAGGAGGTTGGAATATTAGTCAGGCTTTGTTTATTCTATCCATTTCTAGTAAGATTTGTTTGAGGGGCAACCTTTATCTGATCAAACATTTTCCTAACATTGGAACTTGGAATGCAATGAAGAATAAATTTGCAAATTAAAAATTTCCTTTCCTGGTTTGCATTCATTCACCAACCCTGTATGCCAGGAAGAATCATGCATTCTGTCTCTGTCTTGATAGATATGATGCTAATCTTCAGGTCCAGGCTTTGGTTCTTGCCTTGATTCTCTGAATAATTTCTGTCCTGATGGGATGTAAAAGCACATACCTTTTGACAAACTACAGTCACCACCAGCTAAGGTGACTGGCCACCATGATTTTTCTTGACCTCATCTTTTGACTACTGAACTGATCACTCTGACCTCCTGTTATCTCAAAGTATTGCACTAGAGGCAAGATTCATACTTTCTGGACTCAGGAAAATTGGCTCAGGATTGGAAAACATCACTATTATTTAACAGAGGGAAAGAAAATTATTTGCTATCAACTGTGGGAAATTTGCAGACAATAAATAACAGACTGATTCAGCATTTGTTCAAGAAGCAATTGATCAAAAAGAATCAGCATGCATTTGTGGTTTGACAAACTTAATTGAACATTTTGAGGAAGTCACTGGCATGGTGGGTACTAGTGTGTATATCGATTTCCAGAAAGTATTTGATAAGTTCTCAAAAGATATCAACAATAAATCATTTATTTAGTATTATGTATTCCAAGCCAAGCAACAGCATTAAAGTTGGCTGGATCCAGCTCATGAAGCTTGCCCTTGAATTTAGTCAGTAAGCACTCTTCGGCAATGTATGCTGGTCTGCACCACATTTGCAGCCTGGGTTTTCTCAGGAACTCTGACAATACCAAATAATTGCATAGAGATCTTGACAGTTCAGGTCATGATTTAGAAAAGTTTAGTGAAAACTAGAAGAGTACATGAAATTAGGATTAACCTTGTGATATAAATTGCTTATTGATTGGGAAATAGAAGAGATAAAAAGTTTGATCCCTAGTTGCAGGAGGGACCAAATGGTGTTTTCCAAGGATTTGTAGTGAGGTTTCAGAAACTCGTTAAATTTGCAGACAATAAACAATTAATAATCACAGTAAGTTATATTGGTGAAAAGAGGAAGTTTAACAAATGACAGATATACTAAGCAATTGGGCTAACCATGACAGATGGAACTCAATGTGAGCAGGCAATAGTTAGTTTATTATGAACCTGAGAAAGACAATGTTCTCTTAACAGTGAGGGGCCAGCAGCTGTGAAAGAGAAAATGATCGAAAGGTTCAGGTTGAATGGCTTGTTCCTGTATTTCTCTGTAGGGACATGTACTCATAAAATCAACTCAAGGACTTTAAGATTAATTATCATATATAAAGTAATAATTTGGAGTATTTGACGAAATTACATTGAAAAGGAACACAGAAATCACAGCACTGAACTTTCTGAACAAGGTACGTCACTAATCTCCATCATTTTCTAGCAAAAATTCATAATGGCATTTCCAGAACATTTGGAAAATGAGGGATTTTTTTTCTACAGCACTGAATAAAAAATGGAATGAACAAAAATAGACACATAAACTAAAAGTGATACTAGGGCAATACTCATTTCTGTTTCCTCTGAAAATTAATCTATGGTCACAAGATCCATTCCAACTGGTTAGCAAATACTCAACTCACAACATCAAGTGCCGTAAAGGTTTGAGTTACTGTAAGTAACTGTTCACATTATTTTTTTCTTAGTTTATAAATTTCTATTACTCTAATTAACTATGAAAAGGATATCTAACCTGTTCTTAGAGTGACATTTTAACAATATATTGATAACAAAGTCCAATAACAGAAACTATAAAGAAAATGAGCAGGAAAAAAATCTAATTTTATTTTGCACTGTGTGGCAATAGTTTTCATTTATTTTAAGCAATATGTCACATTTTGTATTCATCAGAAATACGAGTAACCACATCAAAATATTACTTGTTTCCAGGATCCTAATATACACCAGGATTAGTGCGTGGGCTGTTGATTTACAACTGAACTTTTTCTTCCCTGAACTTTTTGAAACAGGTTATTCAGTTTTGCATAAAGTGCTGGCTCCTGATCTGTGTTCTATTTAAGTCCTTGAACTTAAATTCTTAAGTATGATTCACCACCTAATACCTTTTGCCAGTTTCAATCTATCTGTTAACTAATTCCACAAATGAAAAAGGTAACTTAAATTCAAAGCTACTTTTGTAAATGGAACACCCACCAGGAGGAAAGTGATAACTATTACAAAATAAATTGCCGTTAGCATATCCAATATGTAACATCAATGCTTCAAGCACCCACACCCACTCAAACTGAACGTAAGCTGCAAATATATATCAGCTATAAAATTGGTTTACCCTACTGTATTCTCAAATCAAAGCCTTGACCCCAACATCCCTTTCCAGGTCATCATAACCTTTCATATTTAAGTCCTTTATCTCCTAAAATTCCTAGTTTAAGCATTTCCAGTCAACCTTCTACACTCTTACAACAACTGAACTGTTGAATAGTATGCTCTGTGATAGTAACCTTGTCTTCATTTACCTACATATTGCATTTGTGGCATTCTTCAATCCTCCTTATGCATTATCCAATGAACAAAACTGCATACATATAACATTTTTCAGAACATTCATCGGTTATAAAATACTCTTGAAAAGTAGTCACTGTCCTTGATAACATTGGGAATAGGTTCAGGACTAGGCCGCTCTGTCCTTTAAGCCAGCTTTGCCCTTTGATTAGATTGCAGCTGCCTTTGGCCTCAACTCCTCTTTCTAGCCAGGTCACCAAAATCCTATCTCAACCTTGAATATATTTAATGTTTCTTATCCTCAGCCCAATGGGGGGAAAATTGCAGGAAGTCACAATTCTGAAAAAAGAAAATGTGACACAAGGCTGCCTTTCACTGCTGCTCAGAAACACGTATGTCTAAATGAAATTATCTTTCATTCATTAATTTCCAGACAGCACAGGACTATTCTGCTTTTTTTCACAGAACAATATAAATATTATTCTTCTTTTCATTTTTCTTACCAATTTTCCCTCATCTGCCATCATTTTGTTATGATGGCACTTAACCTAACCTTGCCGTCTGTATCCCCCTGACATCTAACATTCCCAACTACTTCTGTATCATTGGCAAAATGGAATGAGCTACACTTGATTCCATCATCAAAGTATAGATTTCAAATAGCCAAGATCCTTTAGTTAGGTAGACAAACATAAAAGACAATCTGCATACAGCCAGATATACTACTTTGAGATAAGTAACCAGAAAATACATCTTAGTTATGTTGGCCCAGGAGATAAGTACTGTCCAAAAAAAATTCCCTATCTTTACTCCAGAGAGGGCAGATAGACCTTAGGGTTCATATTTACTTGAAGGATAGGACTGCCACAAGTGCCACAGTCTTCCAGTCTTGAATTGAAATTTCAGCATTGATTATGAAATGGGACCTAAATTTACTATTTTTAAATAGAGGTTCTTAAGGAGATCATTGTGGAAATAGCGAATGCACTCTAAATCACTGAAAATTACAGCATCATTTCCATGCCGGCAATAATAAATTGGTGATAAAAATCCCTAGATTCTAGAACAGCCCCTGCAGATTGGAAGATAGAAAATGCACTATTTAGGAAAGGAGGGAGAGAAGAAACAGGAAATTATAGACATATAATACATTAGCATGAATGGAGGATTGGTTAAAGAACAGAAAATGGAGCAGGAATAAACAGGGTGGCAGGCCATGAGGGATACCACAAGGATCAGTACTGAACCCTCAAGTTTGCTGATGGTACAAAGCAAAGTAGCAAAATGAAGTGTGATGATACAAAAAACCTACAAAGGAAATTGAAAAGAAGCTGCAAATAGAGTATAATGTGTGAAAATGTGAGATTATCCAATTTAGTAAGAAAGAAAGGGAACAGTTTTTAAAATGGTTAAGAGCTACTAAAATATTGTGTAGAGTGGGATCTTGGTGCACTTTACAAGATACAAAAAGCATCCAGGTGGAGCAGACAACAATTGACATGTTAGCTATTATTGAAAGGGTGCTGGAATATTAAAGAAAAAAAGTCTAGCTGATACTATAGAAGTTTTTTTGTGTGAGAACTTATTTGGGGTATTGTGTGTGTTTCAGTTCTCCTCCTAAAGAAGGTACACTTACTCTGGAGGAGGTTCATTAGATTGACTCCTGGGATGAGGATATTGTCCTATAAATAGAGAATGAGCAAGAAGGGCCTGTATTTATGGAACTTAAGAGTACAAGAACTGATCTCATTGAGAGCTATAAGATTCTGAGCAACTGATAGAGAGGATCCTAAAGGCTGCTCCCTTCAGCTAGAGAGGTTAGAACTACAAGGCATAGGCTCAGGATAACGGATTGACCATTTATAAATGAAATTAGAAGAATTATTTTTACTCAAGATAGTTATAAATTTTCAGTCTTCTCTACTTCAAAGTATTTTTGAACACAAAAGGAATCAGAAAACATGGCATCGGGTAGCAAAATAGACTTCAGGCACAAGATCAGCCATTATCTTACAGAATGGTGGATTAGGTTTGATGGACCAGGTAGTCTCCTCCAGCTTTTAAGTTCTTGAGTTCTTAGATGCAAGACTTACTATTTAGTCCGGAATGATGCATATCCCATTCCTTGGAACTGTCCTTGTATAGTTTGGTGCCAAAGATCCAAGTAAAATCTATGTTCAGTAATAAGTTCTATTCATTCCTTAAAATGTTAAAACTACCCCAGGAACTTTCTGCTACTCACTAGCACTATTAGGCAAACACAGATTAGTTTCAATAAATGACTTTTGATTATGCGCAAATCTGAACAATGATTATAAACAAGCTGTTCAGTAACAAGTCATGAGGGATAGGATCCCAGTTTATTTTGATCACTGTGCTCCTACGGCCTGCAAACGTACACTATTTCCAGCAGATGTCAGTGTCTAGCAATGAGCCTTAACCATCTTCTCGATTTGCTCACACAATATACTGACTGCATTGTCCATTACTATCTTCAATGCAATTTACTAACTTAACAGATATCACAATTATTAACTTATTCATCCCTTTTACTCTGAACAATATCCATGTACATTTACCCATTAATTAATTAGAATTGTTCTTAAAATATATTGATAAAAAGGTTAATAGTACATTGTCCCATTCTAATTTTTTTCATATCTTTATTAGTCACATGTACATGGAGACACACAGTGAAATGCATCTTTTGCATAGAATATTCTGGTTTTCTGTAATTTCTCATGGTATTTACTTAGAAGTAGGGGTTTAGTGTCATTATCATACTAGTAAACAAGGTGCCTAATCTAATAGACCTGTGAGTTTAATTGAAGTCAAACTATGACAGCTGGAAACTTAAATTTGTTGATGTAATAAATATGGAATCAAAAGGTCAGAATAGCTACAGGGAAACTATTGGATTATCTGGTTAACTAAAGTAATCTCCCGTTCTTCATAGTCTGGCCTTTAAGAGTCTCCACACCCATGGCAATATCATTGACTAAAAAGTCCAATTAGCCACTAATGTGTGTATAACAGCTACAAAGTGCAATAGTAAAAATAAAATCCTGCACCAAAGGAGGCAATATTTACAGCAGAATACAAAGAGAGCTGCATGATCCCACAACTAATATTATAATCAAAGCTCTGTTGTCCTATTATATCCCAGTCATAAATTGCTGTGAGCAATTAAACGACAGGATGAAGAAGCCTTCTGAACATCACCATCCTCAGGACATACCAAGTAATGCAAGTATGCAAGTCTGAACATGACAAGGTGTGCAATGAAAGGCTGTTTGCAACTATTTACATCTGGAAATGCTCAAGAGGAGGTATAGCACCATCGCAGAGTGATCAAAATAAGCAGGGATCCTCTCCCCTGAGACTTGTCATTGAACACCACCAGAAATATGCTCCAAAATTAGCTTGGCAGCATGTATTTGGGATGTGGGAGGAAAGCAGAACAGCTGGACAAAACCCATACAGCCACAGACAGAATGCACAGACTCTGCACAGACAGCACCCAAGATCAGGATTCAACCCAGATCCATGGAGCTGTGAGGTCACTGAACTAACTCCTGCACCACTGTGCCTTAGTACCTAAAGATCTATTAATCTACTAAATATACTCAGCAACTGAACCTTCACAGTGTTCTTGGGCAATGAATTCCAAAGATTCACAACTCCCTGGGTGTAGAAATTCATCTCTCTCTTCAAAGGCCAACCATTCATTTTGAGACTATGTCCCCTGGTTCCAGACACCATAGCAAGGATAAACATCAATTCTGGATCTACCCTGTCAAGCCTTTAAGTATGTTGTACAGTTCAATAAGATCACCTTTCATTCTTCTAAAGTCAAGACAGTACAGATCTAATCTGCTTAACTCTCCTCTCATAACAAACTCACCATCCCAGGAGTCCTTCACCACTCACCAACACCTTTCTATCTCTCTCTATTTCTGATCCACCTCCAGTCATGCCATTCTTACACCCCCCCCCTTCAGCCCCCATCACCAAATTTTGTCCCATTCTTTCTCCCTTTTGGTTCCATCCATCCACTTCAACCGCCAGATTCCCTCCCCCGTCTGGTTCCATCTGCCCTTCATCTCTCCCTTAATGGTTTCCATTATCATTTTCCTTACTTATCAGATTCCAGCACTTGTAGCCTTTGTGTCCCCGCTTATCACCCTACAGCAGCCAGTTCCACCTTCTCTCCCCCCTCCCCCCACCTGACTCCATCTGTCCATCACCCTTCCTCGGTCCATCTATCACATACTGGCGCATATCTCACACCCTTTCCCCTTTGGGCTCAGTTGATTCCTGATCCCATCACAGCCTCCAAACATAGCCACAAGAGCTGAATCCCAAAGATGAAGCATGTGACTAAGCAAACATCAGTAAAATGAGGTGAATAGGAATCAGCAGATAACTCTCCAGTGGGTACACACTAAACCACCAAAAAAGATTGTGGTTATTGGAGATTTTTCAATGTCAGCTCCCAGAATCATGAACCTTCAATTCAGAAGGACAAAAGCCACAGGTGTATAGGAGAACCAAGTTCTTATCCAAGTTTCAAATCATCTTGTATCGTTGCTACATCTTCACTCTGTTGAACTTTCTACCCAGAACCATTTTGGGACTATCTTCAATACACCAACAGAAGTGGGTCAGAAAGGCAACTCACTGCCCCCTTCTAGAGAATAGGTAGGGCTGAGCAATCAATGCAAGCCTGGTCAGTAATGATAAAAACCTGCAAAAGAATCAAGTTACAAAATCTATTTAAAACAATGCAAGTTTTGAGAACATTTATTCTGAAACTCATATTGCATCAAATTGTTTGTGTACATAGTTTCTCCAAATGATTTTTGTTTTGGAGTGGCCACCAGTTGCAGGTAGTTTCTCCACAGCTGTATAAGTTATCCACAAGAACTTATTATTCTTCAATGTCTGCATGGTGTACTCACTGAACATTATTGTTCAATGTTTGCATGGTGGTAATATTTTTAACATGGCACTCTTAATGAGGAGCTTTGCACTCCAGCAGCATAGAACAGAAGTTCTGTACTTTTATATTATCAGACAACTGAGTAACTGAGTATACAATGACATAATCTTGCCATTGGCAAACACAATCTTTTCTCATAAGCACTCAAATGGTCAGTATATGACAGGTGAAACAAAGAACCTGTACAAGTAATATGGATATTTTAATAGCCAAGACTTAGAATCTATCTACTTGTGAGCAGTGTGCATTCAAAGCTGCTAACTTCAGGGAATCTTAGGCTCAGCACTCTGCAGCATTCCAGCTCGCAGGATGGAAGTTGACCATTGTAATTGCTGTGTAATAAGCCCATCTCAGAAAAAACATTATTTAGAATGGAAGAGTATTTGGGAAGTGACTCAGCCAAAATTACTGCTGCATATTGTGCAGCATTTGGTCACATTCGCAAATCAGAATCCTGAAAGCAGGCTGTCTTCATAGCTTGTCCATTGGAAATAGTGTATAGTGAGATATCACAGAGGAAACTTATGAAGAAGTACAGAAGAGATAACGTGTATTTTCCGAATACAATTTTTTCTACATTTTCAATATAAACCAGCCTTCTTCAAAATATGCAAAAGCAAAACTATTTGAAAAAGAATAGTTTTGAGGAGATTACTGAAAAAAAGTTGCCAACTCTACCTAATACAGCAAAATAATTGAAAAAGTATTAACTTTTTCTTTTAAATCTGGCTGAAGGTTTTATAAAAGTGTATAGTGGAAATAATGGTACCTCAAACATCAATTCCAACTTAGATGATACATTAAATAAAATAAAAAGAATCAATTCAATGCTTATTTTATATCTGAAAAAAATAGTTCTGAAACAATAGGAAAAAAAATCACAAAAGGCTTCTGAAGAATATGGGCAGAAAGGTTAGTGCAATCCTCGCAGTAAGTAACATGTCATTTTATTTATATAAGATAGAGTTCTTTAAGAACATGGGCACAAAATAAAGTAATTAAGGAATTACAGTGGATCTATAACTTAACAACATATGACTGTTATTGCCTCCCATCACTAATATCTTTGGTCAACAAAAATCCACCCATCTCAAATTTAAAATTCACAATTGATCTACCATTAGTTGCCATTTGTGAAAGTGTTCCAATATTTTACCACTCCTAGAGTTCACCACCAAAAGAAAGCTTCACCACCTGCTCCATCCCTTTAATATCTTAGAAATTTCAATCCAATCTCTAAATTCCAAGGAATACAATGCTAATTTATATAATCTTTCCTCAAGATTTAACCCTTGAAGAGCAGGTACCATTATGATATAGTGTTTACCACTTGTATGCAGATATTTTCACTTTGTACTAATGATGAAATTATGTGGAGTTAGAATAAGGAAGTCCTGAGGTTATAGTGCAGCACTAATAAATATTGTTGCAGAATCATAACCTACTACATCAAGCTTGGAAACTGAATTCAATTATGGTGGAAACTCACTGGATCACTGAAATCCATCTGGAAAGGAGATAACTACTACCCTTAGTCTGCCGCACAAGAGAGCACAGTTCCAACTCTAATTAACTTTTTTCTAACTAAGTGGATAAACAGGCTATCCATTTTGTAAGTAACTTCAATGGACCTTAAGACCATAAGCCAAAGGAGAAGAATTAGGCCATTCGGCCCATTGAATCTGCTCTGCCATTCAATCATGGCTGATTTATTTTTCCCTCTCAACCCCATTCTTCTGCCTTCTCCCCGTAATCTTTGACACCCTTACTAACCAAGAACCTATCAACCTCCACTTTAAATATACCCAATGACTTGGCCTTCACAGCCGTCTGTGGCAATGAATTCCACAGATTCACCATTCTCTGGCTAAAGAAATTCCTCCTCATCTCTGTTCTAATGTGACGTCCTTCTATTCTGAGGTTGTGCCCTCTGGCCCTGGACTCTCCAATTACTGAAAATATCCTCTCCATGTCCTCTCTATCCAGGCCTTTTAATATTCAGTAGATTTCAATGCAATCCCCCTTCATCCTTCTCAACTCCAGTGAGTACAGGCCCAGAGCCATCAAACGTTCCTTCAAATGTTAACCCATCCATTCCTGGCATCACTCTTGTAAACCTCCACTGGACCCTCTTCAATGCCATCACATCCTTCCTTTGATATGGAGCCCAAAACTGCTCACAATACTCCAAGTGTGGTTCTAATCTTATTTTACTGTTATTATTCAATTCCATTAATTCTACTCTATTAATAGGCCGAAGTCAGCATGGTTTTCTTAAAGGGAAATCTTGCTGACAAATCAGTTGGAATTCTTTAAGAAAGTAACAGGCTGGATAGACAAAGGAGAGTCAGTGGATGTTGTTTACTTGGATTTTCAGAAGGCCTTTGACAAAGTGCCGCACATGTGCCCATAAAGCCTCAGCATTACATCCTTGCTTTTATATTCTAGTCCTCTTGAAATGAATGCTAACATTGCACTTGCCTTCCTTACTACCGATTCAACCTGCAAGTTCACCTTTTAAGGAATACTGCACTAGGATTCCCAAGTCCCTTGGCATCTCCGATTTCTGAAGATACTCCCCGTTTAGAAAACAATCTACGCCTTTATTCCTTCTACCAAAGCATATGACCATACACTTCCCTATTCCATCTGCCACTTCTTTGCCCATTCTCCCAACCTGTCAAAGTCCTTCTACAGACTCCCTGCTTCCTCAACACCTCCTGCCCCTCCATCTATCTTTATATCATCTGCAAACTTGGTCACAAAGCCATCAATTCCGTCATCCAGATGATTAACACATAACGTGAAAAGTAGCAGACCCAACACCGACTCCTGCAGAACACCACTAGTCACTGGCAGCCAACCAGAAAAGGCCCCCTTTATTCCCACTCTTTGCCTTCTGCCAGTCAGCCAATCATCTAACCATGCTAATACCTTTCCTTTAATACCATGGGCTCCTATCTTGTTTAGCATCCCCATGTGCGGCACTTTGTCAAAGGCCTTCTGAAAATCCAAGTAAACAACATCCACTGACTCTCCTTTGTCTATCCTGCCTGTTACTTCCTTAAAGAATTCCAACTGATTTTTCAGGCAAGATTTCCCCTTAAGAAAACCATGCTGACTTAAGCCTATTAATAGAGTAGAATGAATAGAATTGAATAATAACAGTAAAATAAGATTAGAACCAACAAAACTGTCATTAAGAAAGGATTTTTGCAATCTCACAAAGCCATCAGCTGCAGACTTTGTCAGTGTGGGGAGAGTTATCCTACCAAATGTGCATTTGGAAAACATAATCCAAGTTAAAAGTCTATTAATTAAACTAGATAGATAATAGATTATAGAATTTATACTTCTCTAAAAATCACAATGACAAATAGTTATAACTGAAGTTATATTTTAGTTTCATGATATTACACTGTGCCATTTATAGTAGCACATGATCAAACCAAATTGGGGACTTACAAAGTGCTGTACTATATTTATCAAAACAGGTCACCAGGTGAAGGGCCAGTATTCAAGGAGATCCTCTGAAGAAAATAGGCAGAATGGTCACTCCAATTCTGACAGTAAGTAGTACGTTATTTTTTCAGTTAGGATGTAATTAACCTTTACAGGAATCTACACATTATATGTTTAGTACCAGTTCAAACAAGCATTCACTGTGTAAGTGAAGTAAATTTGTGTTAAATAAATGTGAACTTAAAGACTGCAGAGTAGCCTAGAAGTAACAGTACTATACGAGTAACCCATATGATGCAAATTCCAACCCTACCATGAGAAGTTTCAAAATTGAACTAGGATTCTCATCAATTCATTTGGACTGTTATGAGAAACCAATAGATCAGCTCCTTCAGGGAAATCAGTTTGCATCCTCCTTCCCAGTCCTGCAATGCCAGTGATTCCAATTATTTCTGAAATAGCCAAGGAGACCATCCAGTTAAAAGTCACTGCACAGGAATAAAACCTGATGAACTTAAGGGTATCTGCTCCATGAAAACACAAAAGGAATCCCATCTCTGTCAAACTGGCAAGAACTGGGCTATATATTCACAATAGGAGAGCTGCCTACAGATTTGCACATTAAAAACAACTCTTTCCAATGGAAGTTTATCAGAACATATACTAAAACATTCTACTGTAAAATTCACTGAGAAAGTAGTTGTTGGTGAAATTAGTTAATTGGTGAAAAAATTAACAACTGCTCAAGCCAAAAGGGAAATTCACCAATTGTCAATTTATTACACTTTCAGGTCACCAAGTTAAAGGTCAATATTCAAGGAGATCCTCTGAAGAAAACAGGCAGAATGGTCACTCCAGTTCTGGCAGTAAGTAACACATTATTACGTCAGTTAGGATATGTTTATCCTTTACAAGAGTACACATTGGATGTTTAGCAGCAGCACAAACAAATATTCACTGTGTAAGTGAGCTAAATTTGTGTTAAGTAAACGTGAACTTAGACTGTAGAGTAGCCTAGTGGTAAGTACCATGAAAAGTTGTAAAACTGAACTGGGATGCAAATCAATTAATTTGGACTATTATCAGAAACCAGTACATCAGTTCCTTCAGGAAGACAGCTTGCATCCTCCTTCCCAGTCCAGTATGCCAGTGATTCTAATCATCTATGAAATGACAGTGGAGACCATCCAGATAAAAGTCACTGCACAGGAATAAAACCTGATGAACCTGAGGGTATCTGCTCCATAAAAACACAAAAGCAATTCCATCCCAGTCAAACTGGCAAGAACTGGGCTATCTATTCACGATAGGAGAGCTGTTACAGATTTGTGCATTAAGAAATTTTTTTTTCCAATTGAACTTTGTCAGAACAATTACTACTACAAAAAATTTTTACTGTAAAATTCACTGAGCAAATAGTTGTTGGTGAAATTAGTTAACTAGTGAAAAAAACTAATAAATGCTCAAACCAAACGGGAAATCCACCAATTGTCAATTTATTACACTTTCAGGTCACCAGGTTAAGGGTCAATATTCAAGGAGATCCTCTGAAGAAAATAGGCAGAATGGTCACTCCAATTCTGGCAGTAAGTAACACGTTATTATGTCAGTTAGGACATGATTATTCATTACAAGAGTATACACATTGGATATTTAGCATGAGCACAAACAAGTACTCACTGTATAAGCGAGGTAAATTTGTGTTATGTGAATGTGAACTTAAAAACGGCAGAGTAGCCTAGTGGTAACAGCACTATACGAGTAAAGCATATGTTGCAAATTCAAACACTACCATGAGAAGTTTCAAAACTGAACTGGGATTTAAATCAACTCATTTGGATTGTTATGAGAAACCAATAGATCAGTTCCTTCAGGAAGACAGTTTGCATCCTTCTTTCCAGTCCAGTGATGCTAGTGATTCCAATCATCTCTGAAATGACCGAGGAGACCATCCGGTTATAATTCACTACACAGGAATAAAACCTGAAGAAGTAAAGGGTATCCGGTCCATTAAAACACAGAAGAAATCCCATCCTAGTCAAACTGGCAAAAACTGGGCTATATACTCACAATAGAAGAGGTGCCTACAGATTTGTGCAAAAAAACAACTCTTTCCAATGGAAGTTATCAGAATACTAAAATTCATTGAGCAAATATTTGTTGGTGAAATTAGTTAATCGGTGAAAAAATTAACAAATGCACAAACCAGAAGGAAATTCACCAATTGTCAAATTATTACACTTCCAGGTCACCAAGTTAAGGGCCAATATTCAAGGAGATCCTCTGAAGAAAATAGGCAGAATGCTCACTCCAATTCTGGCAGTAAGTAACGCGTTGTTTTAGTCAGTTAGGATATGATTATCCTTTACAGGACTCCACAGGTTGAATGTTTAGCACCAGTACAAACACATATTCACTGTGTAAGTAAGGTAAATTTGTGTTAAATGTATGTGAACTTAAGGACTGCAGAATAATGCAGAGGTAACGATACTACACAAGTAACCCACAAGTTGCAAATTCAAACCCTACCATGAGTAGGTACAAAACTGAACTGGGATTCTCATCAATAAATTTGGACTTATAAAAAAGCAATAAATCAGTTCCTTCAGGAAGACAGTTTGCATCCTCCTTCCTAGTCCAGCAATGCCAGTGATTCCAATCATATCTGAAATGACAGTGGACACCATCCAGTTATAAGTCACTACATGGGAAGTTTATCAGAACAATTACTATTTATACAAACTTTTTTTTATACTGTAAAGTTCATTGATCAAATAGTTATTGGTGAAATAATTAACAAATGCTCAGACCAAAAGGGAAATTCACCAATTGTCAGTTTATTACACTTTCAGGTCACCAGGTTAAGGGTCAATATTCAAGGAGATCCTCTGAAGAAAATAGGGAGAATGGTTACTCCAGTTCTGGCAGTAAGTAATGCGTTATTACAGTCAGTTAGGGTATGAGTAACCTTTACGGGAATCAACATGTTGAATTTTTAGTACCAGTACAAACAAGTATTCACCGTGTAAGTGAGGTTACTTTGTGTTAAATAAATGTGAACTTAATGACTGCAGAATAATCCAGAGGTAATGATAATACACAAGTAACCCACAAGTTGCAAATTCAAACTCTACCATGAGTAGTTACAAAACTGAACTGGGATTCTCATCAATTAATTTGGACTTATGAGAAACAAATACATCAGTTCCTTCAGGAAAGACTGCTTGGATCCTCCTTTGCAGTCCAGCAATGTTGGTGATTCGAATCATTTCTAAATGGCTAGGTGATTATCCAGTTATAAGTCACTGCACAGGAATAAAACCTGATGAACCTAAGGGTACCTGCTCCATGAAAAAAACAAAAGCAATCCCATCCCAGTCAAACTGACAAGAACTGGACGATCTATGCACGATGGGAGAGTTGCCCACAAATTTGTCCATTACAAACAAATCTTTCCAATGGAAGCTTGTCAGAACAATTACTATTTATTCTAACATTGTTTTAAACTGTAAAATTCATTGATCAAATGGTTCTTGGTGAAATCAGATAACTGGTGAAAGCAATTAAGAAATGCTCAAACCGAAAAAGGGAGATTCACCAATTGTGAACTTTTTACAATTTCAGGTCACCAGGTTAAAGGTCAATATTCAAGGAGATCCTCTGAAGAAGACATCCAGAATGGTCATTTCAATTCTGGTAGTAAGTAACAAAAATTGGTAAATTGGTTTATTATTGTCACATGTACTGAGGTACAGTGAAAAACTTGTCTTGCAGGTAGTTCAAGATAAAAATAACAGAATGCAGAATAAAGTGTTACAGTTACAGAGAATGTGCAATGCAGGTAGACAATAAGGTGCAAGGCCATAATGAGGTAGATTGTGAGATCAAGTATCCATTTTATTGTACTAGAAGACTGTTCAATAGTCTTGTAACAGCGGGACAGAAGCTGTCCTTGAGCCTGGTGCTATGTGCCTTCAGGCCTTTGTATCTTCTGCCCGATGGGAGAGGGTAAGAAGAGAATGTCCAGGGAGATTGGGGTCTTTGATTATCTTGGCTACTTTACGGAGGCAGTGAACAGTATAGACAGAGTCCAGGGAGGGAAGTCTGGTTTTCATGATGTGCTGAGCTATGTCCACAACTATCTACAGTTTCTTGCAGTCACGGGCAGAGCAGTTGCCATACCAAGCTGTATTGTATCTGGATAGGATGCTTTCTATGGTGCATTGATAAAAATTGGTGAGGTTCATGGGGGAACAAGCCAAGTTTCTTTAGTCTCCTGAGGAAATAAAGGTGCTGGTGAGCTTTCTTCGTCATGGCATATACATGGTTGGACCAGGACAGGCTATTGGTGATGTTCACTCCTAGGAGCTTGAAGCTCTCAACCCTCTTGATCTCAGCACTATTGATGTAAACAGGAACATGTGCCCCTCTTCCTGAAGTCGATGGCCAGCTCTTTTGTTTTGTTGACATTGAGGAAAAGCTTGTTGTCAAGCCATTTTACTTAAATTTTAGTCTCATTAATTTTAGTTTTATCGGATGCTGCATGTTCACAGTTTAGCACCAGAGCAAACAAGCTTTCATCATTTAAGAGTGGTAAATTTGTACCAAATGATGGAGTTAAGTGCTGCGTAATAGCCCAGTGTAATAGCGCAATGCTAGTAAGCCATTCACAGTTTGCAAACCCTATTATGGTGAGCTGCAAAACTGAATTCTATTCAGATTGTTGTGCAAACTATGAGGGAAGGAAACTGCCATCCTTATTCCACAGAACACGAACAAATCCATGTCCAAAATAGGTGACTTACTAGAAAAAGCCAAACAGGCCAAAAATATATAAATATTTCAAGATAAGGTGATTATGTTACTGGAATGGTAACCAGAGGCCTGAACCATTGATCTGGAGACATGAGTGCAAATCCCACCACATCAGCTAGGGAATTTAAATTAATTTAAATTAAGCCCAGTCCATCACAAGCTTGTCACTTCCTTCCATCCAATCCGTCTTCACTGTGTGTTGCTTCAGGAAGGCATCGTCATCATCAAGGATGCCCACCACCCTGGCCATTCCCTTTACTCTCTTCTACTTTCTGGCAGATGATACAGGAGCTTGAAAGCACAGACATTCAGACTTAAGAACAGCTTCTTCCCCACTGGTATCAGACTCCTGAACCTATCACCTCTTTCATACCCCCTTCATGGTGGTGCTGCCACGTTCTCATTCTCTTGATTGTTCTACTATTGTCACTTTTAGTTTTTTGTATTGTATTTTTTTTGCACTACTTCAGATTGCACTACAATCTTTCCATCATTCTGCTGTTTAGTGCTTGTCGTACTTATTATTACCATGTATACTGTTTACTCTGCAAGCATCATGTGAACAAGGAATTTCATTGCACCCTGGTTTATATGACAATAACCTAATCTAATCAAATCTAAAGATGGAATTTGACACAAAAATGTTAGCATCAGAAATGGTAATCATGAAACTTCACACCATATTAAGAATCCAGCTGCTTCACTAATGTGTTTCAGGGAAGGAGATCTACCTACATTACCTTACTTGGCCAACATATGACTCCATTATTACCAATGTGATTGAATCTTAACCACCTTCTAAATTCAGAAGCAATCAGGGATCACAATAATTGCCAGGATTGCAGCAACATCCACATTCCATGAACAAATAAAAAAAGTCTTCAGAAAAACACAATGGATTTGCAAACAACAATTCCATTTTTGCATTAAACAAAACAATATAACCCCAGTGGATTTGGCAAAGCCTGGACACGTTGGCAGAGCTGCCTGACAGATTTGCACTTAAAAATCTTAAATCTACCAACTATAGTAGATTAAAGACAATTAATGTTATTTTTACTTCAAATTTTCTTCTATAAAAGTAATTGCTCATGAGACATCAGTTATGAGTTAGTTTAGGAATCTTACTTTATGTAGTATACATTAACAAATGTTGAAACTAAAAGCAGAGGCTTCTTCAAATTTGAATTTATTCTACTTTCCATAAATAGCACATCTGGAAAAGGGCCACTATTCAAGAAGATCATCCTCTGAAGAAAGCAATCAGAGTACAGATGCCAACTCAACAAGTAAGCTTTTTTTTTAAAGACAAAAGCAAGGGTGTAAATCTGAAATAAAAATGCAAACTTGAATGCAATATTATTCTACATGATAATTGACATATTCTTTTAGGTTTCAATATACTTAAAAATTTTTTTTTACATACAATTCAAAATATCAGAGTTCTGTAATAGCAAAACAGTTAAATCATTTTATTTTGATGTCACACTAACAAGTGGTATACTGTGCTGTACTGTATTTTTTAAAAACAAAATTCACTTAACAATATTAAATGTGCAGTTTAACAAAAATGAAATATTAACAGTGGTGGGATGTAGAATCCATAATAACTTTTAAAAGTGAAAAAATATTTGATGAATGAAAATCTTTCATGTTTATAGGAAAAGAGAAGGGAAATAGTTAAGTGAATGTTTCTTTTCACAAGCTTGATAGGCTTAATGGGTCAAATAGCTGAAATCTGTTTAAATTTCTCAATTGCTTATCTTGTTTTAGCCCACCATCTCAGTGCAACAGGTTGTGGTGAAACTTCAGCAGCACAAAGCTTTATTTTAAAATTAAAGACTACACATAAACATTAGAACGGAATTAAAAGTGAACATAAAGCTGCTATCATAAAAATTCAACCAGTTCACTGCTACTTGCCATACATGAGCCCAGTCTTAACAGTCCCCTGAAGTAGACAAACAAAACACACAGTTGTATCAAACTGCTCCAAAGAATGTGAATAAACTCAAACCACTCAGCTCAGATCTGCCAAGCCAACCCAGCAAAATCCTCCTCACTAACATCTAGTGACTGGGACCTATGTTTGGCTCTCGACTCTCAGACTTCTGCTCCACAATCATACCTTTTGGTTAAGGTGCTGGACTCTTCCATCACCATATCTGGTGCCCTGTACCTCAGGCAAGACAAACCTCTCCACAGTGGGGGCACAGCATTATAGCTGGCTGAGAATGGCCCTTGATGTTAGCATTTACAAAATCTCATGTCAGTCTTTCCAATGGTGAATCAGCATTACTGTACAATGAACATCACATGGAAAAAACACTGGGCATATCAAGGATGAAGCATTTATTCTGTGTAAAAAAAAGAATGAGGGAACATCAATAAGATTACTTCTTGTTTTACTAAACCCAAGCAAGTATAGACCTAGCCTACACCATCTCTCTTTATTCAACAAATCTGCTGTCCCAAGCATCAATCTAGTGAACATTTAACTGCACTTTTTTCTGTGGCAAATATATCAATTCTTAGGTAGGGAGAGCTGAACTCCACACTTTATTCTAGATGTAGTTTCACCAGGGATCTATATAATCCTGATAAGATGACTCTACTCTTGTACTCACATCCTCTTGCAATCAAGGCCATCATACCATCTCTCTTCTGAATTGCTTGCTGTACACAGGTGCTAACCTTCAGTGATTCACATACAAAGACATCCAGCTCCCAATGAACACCAACACTTTTTAATTTATCGCAATTTGCAAAATATGCCACCTTCATATTTTTTTCTATTTAAAGAGATGGCTTCACATATTTTTCACATTATTCTATGTCACATCCTTGCCCATTCACTTAACCTATCTATATCCCTGCCTTAAGAACCTCTGCATCCTCCATAGAGCAATTTAGCTTTCTTATAGGATAGCAAACATGGAAATAATACATTTGATCCTCTTATCCAAAGCACTAATACACAATACAAACACCAAAAGCCTCAGCACCAATCCCAGGAGCATCCCACTGGTCAGAGCTTCATAATTTAAAAGTGACCCATTCTTATTCTCTGTTTACCAATCCGCAATGCACACCAGTATATTATCCTGCAATAATGTGCTCTCTAATTTTGTTTAGTAATCAAAATTTTGTTTAGGTTATGGTGGGATCAGTACAAGGTGCACTTAGTGAAGTCACAACTCAGCATCACATTAATCTAAACATGTTTAGTCCTCCTACAACCTCCTCAGGGCACACCCAACAGTGGCATTAACAAGCCCCTCTATGTTGCAACTTCTCCGAATCCATTCTCACTGTTGGTGACTCCTAAGATCTTAACAACCAATTACAATAGTATGGAGTAAAAACTCAGATGATACTGAAAGAGTCTAGCAACAATCTGATAAATGAACTTTTGTGCCACCTCAAAATTCTGGTGTATTAAGCAAAAAACCAAAAAATAACCTTTCAAATTCTCTTTCAAGGAGAACATACCTTTTATTTATACTTCCACTGTTAAAGACCTTGTAGTTGTCTGTGTTGAAGGCCTTGTGCTTATCACTTTGAAACAAATTTATCATTGATGACTAAGAGCAAACCCTGTTCACCTACCTGTGTAAAGCAATGCCACAATTTTTTTGAGCTAACAAATCTGCTGAGATTACCCTTTAGCAACCAAACCCACAATTTTCTTCTTAAAAGTAATGGTCCAAGAAAAAGTAGTTAACTGAAAGCAATATTTGCATTTTAATAGACAAACTTTTGTGGTTAAAACAATACTTTTTTTCATTTCTTTTCCAAAATAGGTGATGAATCTGATGGCCAAGATTCAGAAAACAATGAAACTAACAATGATTCTGATTCCGATTCCTCTTCCTCTTCTTCCTCAGGTAATAGATTCAAGATTGTATGCAGACAGAGGAGGTTTATAAAACAATATTAAGATCAGATGTTAAGTACCCATTGCATATTCTCTTCTTACTAACCTGGTAAAGCGATCAAGCATCTTGAAAAGTTTTGCAGGATTCAGCTGAGCATTTCAATGATGGATTCAAATCAACATTCAACCATTTCAGAGTTCTACTGAGTTTAGTGCAAAGTTTTCACCAACGCAGGACATCTTTTTCAAACGTCTTACCCCAAGAATGGGGAAGGGGAAGTAAAAGTGTAATTAATATTTGAAAGCACAACTAAATACAATATAAACTTGGAAATACAAATAAGAAAAAAGAAGTCATGGAACATTTAAGCAGAGCCAAAGAAATCATGTCTGCCAGACACTTTACAAAGTATAGGTTAAAAAGTTTTCAGCATTAATTTTATACAAAGCTTGTAAGTGAAAAAGTGATAGCAGACAAAAGAAGCTGAGGCTAAGGACATGGGGAGACATTACCCCCACCCCCAAGCATAGAAAATGCAGATGAACAGTATGGGTAAAAGAGGCCACAAGGAAGTGGTCAGAGTGGCCTTGCCAGTCATCAAAGGGATGGAAGTACATATTTATAAGTACATATCATTTCAATTCCTAATTGACGTATACTCTGGATAAAAGACGATAAATTTGGTCACAAACCAAGTACACCTAATCAGAGTCTTATACTGGATAAATGTAATAGACAGAATATCCTACAAACCCACAGAAGTCTTGTGAATGGCTTTAGTGAAGTCAACCAAAGGTGGTTTATTATTCAGTACTTCAACACTGAAAAGTTTGCTGTAGTACTTTTAAACTTACAACTTATTCAAAATCTGTCAGAGGATTTTTGGTAAATCCATGCAATACCAGTTACCAAAAAAAACCTATTCAATCTTTTGATATTGTCTTCACTTTAATAAATGATGTTATTTGGTTTATTTCACGAGGTCTATCTCACTATTACATACTTGCAATCATCTTTTACTCATCCCTATTAAATTGAATTGTAGTTCTGCAGTAAGGTAGATCATTGTTCAGCACAAATACATTACATATGTCGCACACACAGACAACTACAGAAAAGCATGGAATTTAGTTCATATTGGCATACAACTTACAGACACAGTAAAAGTGTTTCAACATCTTAATCTGAGTGATCTTTATTTCTTTTTAACAGAAGAACAAGATGGAGAGCCAGGGCCACCTGGTCCACCTGGTCCACCCGGTCCACCAGGATACCCAGGAAAGCCAGGATTTGGGCTGCCAGGGCATCCTGGTAAGCCTGGACCACCAGGGCCACAAGGATTATCGGCTGTTGGAAAACCAGGCCGTCCAGGAGAAGCAGGAAGGCCAGGTGTGCCAGGAACTCCTGGACGAAAAGGGGATAAGGGATCGCCAGGGAAGCAAGGACCAAGAGGGCCTCCAGGACCCAGTGGACCTCCTGGACCAGCTGGGTTATCTGTCATTGGTAAACCAGGTGCTAAAGGAGAACCAGGTCAACCAGGAACACTTGGATTTCCTGGAAGAAAAGGGAACCCAGGATACCCAGGTCAACCTGGGCCAAAAGGGGATAAGGGTGTTGGGAGTCCAGGGCGACCAGGTGATAAAGGTCCTCCTGGACCACATGGTCCACCAGGTCCACCTGGACCACAAGGAAGAGGACACCCAGGATCTCCTGGTCCTAAAGGTGAATCAGGTCACAAAGGAGAAAAAGGATCACCAGGATCACCAGGAGAGCCAGGTAAACCAGGTCAAAGTGGTCCACCAGGACCTCCTGGAAAACCAGGGATTGGAAAACCTGGAACAAGGGGACCTCCAGGACTTCCTGGGATGAAGGGCCATCCTGGTCTGCAAGGCTTACCAGGTGCACCTGGACTGCCAGGTTTAGGAAAACCAGGACTTCCAGGACACAAAGGACACCCAGGTTCTCCTGGTGAAACTGGAAAACCAGGAGAGAAAGGAGAGTGTGGCTCACCTGGAAAACCTGGACCACGTGGTTCAGTAGGACCATCAGGGCCACCAGGACCAATTGGCCCAAAAGGACCACCAGGTACAGTTGGTGCACCAGGAGAAAAGGGTCATCCAGGAATAATGGGTCCAAAAGGGCAGGCAGGCTCAAAAGGTGAGCCAGGACGAACTGGTGAGCGAGGACCACCAGGGCCCCAAGGAAAGCCAGGTTCAGATGGCCATAAAGGACTACCAGGTTCACCGGGTAAAAACGGTGATAAGGGACTTACTGGGCCACGTGGAAAGCCAGGCAGTCCAGGTAGAACAGGCCCTCAAGGACCTCAAGGCCATCCAGGCGAACCTGGAAAGAAAGGACATCCTGGAATACCTGGCTCAAAAGGCTTACCTGGGCTTCCAGGTTCTCCAGGGCACCCTGGAGTAAAAGGAGATCCCGGGGTTCCAGGAACATCAGGTCCACCAGGCCCCCCAGGTAAATTTAATGGAAAAGTCACTGTAGGGCCACAAGGTCCACCTGGACCAAAAGGACCAAGTGGGCCACCAGGCAATCCAGGACTTCCCGGTCCAGCAGGCCCACCAGGAGAAATTATAATGCACACTGGGAAATATACAAGCTATAATGGCTACATCAACTCAGGTGATGTAGTGAGCCCTGTTCCAGCATTTACTGCCATTCTTTCTCAGCCATATCGTTCAACGGGGAAGCCAATAGTCTTTGACAAAATACTGACCAATTCAAATAATAACTATGATCCATCAAATGGAATTTTTACATGTGAAATAACAGGTATCTACCAATTTTTTTATCATGTACATGTCAAGGAAGCAAACGTTTGGGTTGGATTATATAAAAACAATGAACCTGTAATGTATACCTATGATGAATATTCACCACAGTATGTTGATCATGCCTCAGGAACTGCTATCTTACATTTAGATCAAGGTGACAAAGTATATGTAAAGTTGCCAGCAGAAAAGTCTAACGGCTTATATTCTTCTGAATATATGTATTCGTCTTTTACTGGATTGTTAATTACACCATCATGATGCATGTCAATTTTAAAAGGCAGAGTTGAGAGTCTAAATCTGACACAGTCAGATGACATTGTAGGGAAGTTTATGAAAGAGACATAAATATCCGAAGAATGTCAGACCAAGAAATCATTGCAGTATTTTTAAAGGACGGACGTGCATCCCAGGGAACTAAACATTCCTACAATTATCAAAAAAAATATATGCTGAAAGCATGAAAATTTATTCCTATTTTGTATGTACAGGTCATAAAGATAAAATCTGATCTTTTGAGAAATATAGCATCAGAAATTATATGCCTTCATGACATTTCAATTTTTTTTGATTTAATGTTCTAACACTGATCACATTATGGCATAATTCAACATGACTGTATAACAACAGGATAATTTTGTTAATATCTTTGCAAATGGACATCAATATGAAAAACATTTTTCGAGATGCACAGAATACTGGTTTTTGTAGTGTATTTACATTTCGACTGCAGCATCTGTGAAATAAAGTTATGTAAATCTGGAAGTCTAATATCAACCTTCAGGACACAATTGGTACAAGCCTAAGGTTCTGAATTCACAATTCAACTTTAGTGTTTGCGCAAGTGTTAGTTACAACACAACTACAGACAAAAAGTGTCAAAAGTTTCCTCACTGTAATCCATCAAAAAATTGTTTGCAATGTCCATTATTTGTAATTTAATACTTGAAATTCTAAGAACTTCGGGGATTAAATTATGTTGTATGATTTCCACATTTTAGTGTATTACCATTATTTCTGCAAAAGCAATAAACAACCTGAACAATACCATGATTCCATTGTTCCATTTATATTTTTCTGTTCAAAATTAAATGCAAACACCAAAAGAAAATGCTGATCATTCTTAATGTTAAAATTGAAATAAAGCTCCTAAAAAAAAGTAAGCTGAATTTCACATCATATTGCTAACACCTTCAAAAATTATTTTTATTTGTAAAAAAAGATTAAGGCTGATCTAAATGTTTATATGCCCATTTTACTCCCAATTGCATAAGCTTGTCTCTCAATTTTATATTGAGCATGTGAGTATTTAATTTTACAACAAACTGAACACATTCAGGTTAAATTTTTATAATATAGAGGCTGCTCGTTTACAGATGACTTGAGTTACAGATATCCAACTTCATACAAATTCTTCCATACATTTTTATAGCAATTTTCAAGATAGTAATAATAAAATATTTCATGGTGTTTATTAATGACTGGATACAATATATATTCTACTAGTTGAATTATGGGCAGTGTCAGGGGGAATAATCGATGAATGAAAGAATTATAACAAGTGTATGCCAAGCGATATGATATGGGTTGCTATAGAAAACATACCCTTCTGACTTGCATACAGTTCCCTGGTATGGATCCCTTACCAAACCTGGAGACTGCATGTACTACCAGACTGAAGTGAGCATCAGGAAGTTTGATATTGCTTTTGAACCACATGTCTCCTTGATGTTACAAACTTTTAAGTTTACAAATCCTGAGCAAGATGCTGATCTTGGGCAACTTGTTCATTCTAAATAGTATGAAATAACCAGCCTATATCCACAAAAATAAGCAAAGGTGCTATATAGATCTGAACTGTCTTTTCTACACAAGTTGGTGAAAACATTAAACATCACATGGATTTAGAAACATAAGAATCTTTATTGGAACACTGAACATTAAGTAGTAGATTTTTAGCACTGTTATTAATCAAATTAATTTAAAAATAAAAATAAACACATCAATCATTTCTGCATTTCTTGCTAATGAATGTAACCTATTATGCAGCTTCATTACAAGTATCAAAACCATGTGACCAACAGTTTCATGTTCCCTTCTGGATAATATTTTGCTCTGTTACATTTGATATTTCTATTTTTATTAGTTTATTAAGTTCCTTGCTTTGCATTTCATGTGCTGCATATATAAAATTATTGGACAATCTCCCGCAATGTAAATATCACAGGGAGCTGCTTTTAAGAAAATTTGTGCCCATTTGAAACTACCCTCTATCTGCAACAATTTTGTGCCAGATCTTAATTATACAAGAACTGTATTTGCCCATTGCCAGCATTTAAATATTTAAAAATAGTGAAATAATTAAATGGAAAGTGAGAAAATTATGTTAAAACAACAAAACAGAGCTCTATGACAACTCAGATCAGAAATAGAAAATGAAACAGACAAAAACATAAGTTTGAGAAAAGTAATACTTGACCATTGGTACATTATTTAACAATTTTCATCCTTTGCCCAACTTCCACATACCATATAAAGTCCTAATAAAAACAAGTGTTAGCATTTTAAGGCTCTACACCTCCAGGCCAGCCCAAAATACTTTTTCCTGAATTGAGAAGTCAAGCTAATAGAGATCATATAAATTATATAGAATTATTATCTTATGCCTGATTACAAAAAGTAATATAAGATCAACTTTTAGTTAGAGAAATTGCTTCTGACTGGATGAATTGCAATGCCATCTCGTTGAGTCCTATCTCAACTTTCACTACAAGCTACGCTTTACAGCTAAGCAATTATTTTGTGATACATTTCTAATAACCCTTGCATGTTTATCTGATCAAAAACCATAGCCCTTACACTGACATTTGATTTCCACAATCAATGCTTCCGCAATTATGGCAGAATGATTGAAATAGAGAACATCTCCAAAGATGACCAAGTAAAAAGTTCGAATAAAAATGAGATAACAGGATGTCAACATAAGGAGGACACACAAGATTAGATTACCAGATGCGACTCACCATGGGTGGAATGGCTGTGTGAATAAAAATTAATTTACTTTTCATGAGAGCATATAAAGAAAATGGGAAAAACTGAAAAATCCATTGTATTAAATATTAACCTCCACCTGCCTTCCATTGATCATATATCCATTCAATAAATGGGAAATCCCAACACATTTCAAACAATGTTTACAGAGGAAAATCACATTATGCCATTACTGGATGGCTTTTGTTTTGTTAATTCTTACATTCAAAACTGTGGTTTTCTGACCATTAACTTTCTAGCAACTGAATCATCATCATAGAATAATGGGACAAAAATAAAAACTTGAATATTTAATCACTTCGAATGAGACAGGAAATGACATTTCAACTGGTCTTCCAAAGTTAACCCTCCCTTTTTTTTTTATCTTGCAGGTGCCTTTCTTGTCGAAAAATGGATAATATCAGGTGGTCTCTGGGCTGCCTCAATTGCATTATTCTGGAGAAATCAGGTTATTCCCTATGTTGTAACCATACCTTCTCCCTCTGTTATTTATGTTGCTGAACAATTCTCATTTAATCAGTATTGTATTTGCTTTCAGAGAGTTTAACAACTTACTAGAAATAATTCTGTGTGACGTAAAAACAGAAGATATAGATAATTCATACCTCTTTGACATTGTAGGAAAAATGTTGGAACATTTTGGGAGTGCAGTTAGAGACAACCTATTCCTTTTACAAACTCTCACATGCTTGCTGCGTACTTAGATTATTTCCTGCTGCTATTTCAGATTTTTTAAAAAATTTTGCTAGGATTATATGCTTTTTACTTCTGTACATGATACAAATTATTTTGCACTCTTTGCAAACATTCATAACAGTCCTTCATGACTGAACACAAGATTTAGTTCATTTATCATTCTCTGTGGCTTTTTTCTTTATTAAAATATGATCTTCTGTACTTGACATGATACTATTTTTTATTGATTCTATGATTCAGTCTGGTTTTTAAGATTGGTGTGTTCACTATTTCAAACGCCTGTACATGTCAACTATGTTATTGCGAGACTGGAGTCACATAGGGCTTCAAAGAACCAATTTACAATTTTGACACCGAATTTTTTGCTGCAGCCCATAAATTACCAGATTTATTTTGGTTTCACACTCGTCAGCATCAGATTTGAACATATTGAGCTGATGATATAATGAACACGCTGCAAGATATGAGTGGACTGACTTCTGTTATCAATGAAAGCAAGATCTAGTCTGTGTATGGCTGGAGCTCCCCAAAACTGCCTTGACTGATTTGATTCTCTTCAATTGATATTCTAGGTTCATGACGGAGGTTTAGCTGCTGCGCTGGTGACCATGAACTTAATTTGTGCTTTTGGTTTGACCTTCACATAAGAATGAAGATGGCTTGGGGATTAATTATTTACATGAAAGAGGTACACAAATTGTGTACTACTTGTTACTATGTGGTGAAAATCACAATTAAAAGGTTACCAAGTGGTTCATTCCGTTTCTATATTCTGTTCAATGGAAGACAGTCAATTTTGTAGTATCATAAATAATGATTTAATTATTCAAAATTATTCTCCAGGCACTGAATACAAGTAAATGCTAAATGCTTTGTTTAGTTTATTTTGAGGTAAATTCAAGTTTAGAAATTTGAGAGGAAAAGGAGTGGAAAGTTACACAGAATAATGGAATCAGACTACAAATAATTGTTAAAAATGCACTCAGAGAACAAAATATTTTTTTTTAAGTACAACAGATCGGAAAAAGTTGACCTCCTCAAACAATACCAAATCCCTCCATCTCCTTGGCCAAATTCAACCAAGATTCTAATGTTAGATGGCATAGTAAGAACAATCCAGACTTCAGTGCCCTAATCTGTTTTCAGATTTAAATGCCACCTCCAATCCAACATCTAAAACATCTTTTTGTATGCCTATAAGAAACACCCATTCCACACTAATTTTGCCCCTATAAAGCCTTTGGTTAAGTCATGAATTATTTCTCTACTAGTCTCAATTCCAGTCTTTAATGATTCATTCCCAAACCTCTGTTGCATCAGAACATTTTCAATTCTCATTTCCACCCTCATGATGGCCAGGTCCCAATTAGGATCCACCACTCTTCCTTTTCTGGTTTTCTGTGCTTTCTCTTCTCCCACCTGGATCCAATTAACAGTAGTAAATATCTAGCCCGTATATACTGTATCCAACACTGTGCAGTCCATTGCCTCACTTCTTCCTTCGCACAACACCTCCCATTTTCAAAAGCTTTCTCAAAATCCCTTTTTGGTGACACCTTAACATAGAACCCATAAGGTCTCCTTACTGCTAGATGTCTTCCAATCTATAAAGTCCTTTGAAACATCCATTATACATAACTCATTGCACATCTGATGAACAATGAATATGAAATACAAAGAGAGGTATAAATTTTACCATTAGTTTTCTAATTACATGTAAGCAGCTCAGGCCACTTTGAATCATGTAACGTAAAGGATAGTAAGAGAAACTGAATGGTTAGGGACTGAGTGGAAAGTGGACAGGAGAGCAGAATCTGGGTCTCATAGCTAAGATAATATAAGGGCAAGAGATCCAGGAAACAAATGATTGAGAAGTTATTGGTTCTTTTCTGGAGAGGAAGGGAGATGAGGAAATGTTTACAGGTTTGGGGATTATAGGATTGTTGTTAGCTGCTTAGACAGTCCTGATCTTATAATCAAGAATTCTATGATTCTTCTATGCAATAATTAAGATTTTAGAGATAGAATGTTAAACTGTTACTCCAACAATCTGTATAGGCTAACATACAATAATTGATGCAGTACAGTGAACAATAGTACATGAATTGGTGGTTAAATTACAGACCTATCATCCATTGGCCTGGTTTATGAGTCTGACCTACTATTCCCACAATGGCCATTGGAGAAATTAATTTCAATTTGTTAAATAAATCTGGAATAGAGAGCTAGAATGAGTAATAGTGACCATGAAGTTACCATATTGGTATAAAAAAAATCCAGTAGTTGACAACTGTCCACCATGAAAAGAGGTCTGCAATTCCTACCTGGTCTAACAAATACTGTATATGATCACAATCCCATAGCAACATGGTTGACTCTTAAATGCCTTCTAAAGTTGCTAAGCATGCCACTCCATTCAGAGGCAAATTGGATGAACAATAAATGATTACCTGAATTACTTGAATCAACAAAAAGAGGGGGATTATCCATTGGTATTGGTTTATTATTGTCACTTGTACCAAGGTACAGTAAAAAACTTGTTTTGCATACCATTCATACAGATCAATTCATTACACAGTGCATTGCAGTAGTACAGGGTAAAAACAATAACAGAACACAGAGTAAGGTGTCACAGCTACAGGGAAGTGCATTGCAGGTAGAGAATAAGGTGTAAGGTCTTACATGGCAGATTGTGAGGTCAAGAGTCCCTCTAAAAGTGGGAGCACTGGGGAGACAGAAGCATTCTGTAGGGGTAATTCTATGATCTCGCATCTACAGCACTGAGCCACAGATCAGACAATTGGAACCATAGGCCTGACTTCATTCGTGCTCTGTCCAAGTGAAGTTGCTCTAGTTTTCTGGTACCTCAACTGTGGCTAACAAAGATGCAAGAATCTCCATTAGGGCCCCAGCAATTCCCTTCCTTGCTTCCCATAGCATCCTGGTATAGAATTCATCACGTCCGGGGGAATTATCCACTATCCACTATGTGGATAAATAACTCAGTGTCTGACATTCAAAAACTATTGAAATTGATGACAACAGTCACAGGTGGCAAAACCCTGCCACAAGCTTTGCCAGTTGTCAAAGGATATCAGAGACAAAGTTTACTCTCCACGTCACCTTAGGCTCAACTTGCATGCAGACCACACTGTTGGGTTCCAGAGTGTACAGGGCCAGCATAATAACCTGGGCTAGATAGAAAGGGCCCAAGTGCTAGCATGAAAGGACAATAGGCATCAAATCTGGGCATATGTACCAGGCCAACACAATCTATCCAGATAGTTACAAGATAGCATTTGAGTTGGCCCAGCAAACTTAAACTGCTTGTAAAACTTTAACGCACATCTCATGTTCTTAAGTTACATTTTGCTGAAAGATTAATAGGAAAGCAGCAGCAAACCAGAATTGGAAATGTGAACCATATAAATCATTAGTGATGAGAAGCCAGAAAATTACCAATGAGCAACCACCAACAATTTATGAGAAAATCCAACCTAGTTCTAAACCAGTCCAAAATGATGAACTGGTAAACCCATCAATAAAAAAGACCAAGAGAATAAAAGTGAATGAATTGGTTTATAATGTCATTATTTTTCTTGATTACTGAGTTTTTATCACCAAAAATATTAAAATAATAAAGTCATAATTAAATATGATCAGGGAATTGCCTTCTAAACCTTCACGAGCTATCAAGTTCACTAGCCTCTCAACGTCCCTGGAGTGGACTTACTAAATTTTTCCCTGCTCTACAATCAGCAGTCCAAGCAAGACCAAAGTGCAACTTTTTCCAATATGTGCTAGTGCCAGTAGGATATGCTTGGTTGGCTGCTAAGATTATTTGAAGAAAACTTGGAGGTCTCATTTCAAAAACATTATCCAGAAAAGCTTATATTGAAAAATATATAAAGGTTATTTGTGTGCAAGCTTGTGGCTCATTTTGACTTTAGGTAATGGAATAGAAAACCAGGATACACATCTAACAGGCAGCTAATCTGGTACCACCCACTTTCCACTATCCCAAAATCAAAATGACCCTATTGAGGGAATATGTGAGTGGGTGACAGCCAGACAAAGCACCCCTTCAACATATTATACATGTACTTGCTGCAGATTTTATTTATATTTATGTCAAAGTTCTGATAAAATAAAATTTGAGTCTTTGCATGATAAAAATAATTTGAATATTTACTGGACAATGTTTGCAACTTTTCAACCAAACTCTCTTTACATTAAAGCTAATAAAAATGTATCAAGCTGAAACACAAAGATGGAGATAAAGACATATTCAGAGTAAAACACATCCTCATTGATGCATGTCAACAAACCAATTACAAATATTGAATCCAATGTGTGCAGAGATCGCTTGGAAAAATTCTAAAATAGTACAGCCAGATTTTGGACTCTCCTGCAGATTACTGAAACAAAGTTTCTAATCATTGCCACAATGCTCCTTGAGAGATCTTGCTGTGCACAAATTGGTTGTTGCATCTCCTTCATTGCAACACTGACTGCACTTCAAAAGATCACCTAAAAAGCATTCAGATCCTTCAGACCTTAAAAGCAGTGGACTGCAATTCACTTCCAAATGCATCAAGATGGCCCACAACCCAAAAACATTTCCACAGTGGGATAAGACTCTATGGAACTGAAAAAAAAATAGATGAAATAAATAAAATATTTCTAAAAAGTAAAAACTAATAGAAAAGAAATGGCAGTACATCTTTGCTCCTCCACAGGGGATTTTGTTTAGATTTCTATAGTATATGATAACTAAAAATTAGTGAACAATGAATGATTTACAAACACTTATTACTGTAACAAAATGAAGAAGTTATGAGTTGCTGCACAAGCTGCAAGTTGTTAACATCGCACTGTGGCAATAATTACTGTTCAAACAACCCCCATGGTCCTGGAAGACATTATTCATGTATACAATCATTCCTTCAAATATCTCAACACTTCACAATGACATTAAATTTTAAATGTTTTTTTAACATATGTGAAACTTCAGGTGCACCTTAATTTCATGTGATATATGAAAATCATTAAATCAATTCCTAAAAGATTTAACAAGTTAGTTAAAATGGAACATTTTACTTTCTTGTTTGCAATATGATTGGCTGCACAGGCTGTTTGATGTCAACATTGCTAATTGATGCCAAGGATTTCTTCAGAGCTGGTACCTAATAGCAACTGTTACCTGAAAAGGTGAAATCCATACCCATATGTCTGATAAATCTTTCTTTGCAGCTTTCTTCAAGGCGAGTGCTGTCCTTTCACTGCTGAATGCAAAGTCCAGGCCAAAATCTCTCAAGCAATATCTATCTGCATTATAATAGCAGCATAACTTGCCACAAACTATGTGCCAGAGTTAGAATTGAAAAGTAGTGAACAGAAATAAGAAAAGGCAACAGCAACTTTTCGTATGTACACTACAGGTTACATTCAACACAAACATTATAATCAACCCTCCCTTTGCCAGAAGAAAAAACCACTTACAGTGCAATTAAGCAATTTTAAAAACTTAGGAATTATAACAGAAAATGTCTTCCTGCATTGTAAAGGATCATTATGTAACACAAATAGCAGCATTACAAAAAAATAAAAGAGGAGAACTGAAAAACAAGGAAAACGGAAGACAGCACAACACAGTAATAACATCTCATTACTTAAGTACATCAATATAATCCAACAATATAGTCCATTCTGAATGAACTGGATATATATAATCTCTAAGCACATCCTGTCTTATATTGAAAGCCTTGCATAAACACACTTCCTGGTTAGATTTTAAAGGGACCATATTAGCATATCCTTCACACTTTTTTAAAAGTTTTCCAGATGTATGGTTGATTCTTCAATTTTCTGATTATCAATCATTTTTTAACTACGGTACCTTCTTGTTATAAACTTAACTTTATAGCAAACTTATTCTTGGACTGGCAGAAACTCTGGTTTAAAATACTTTTATACTCTTCCTCCTTGCTGGTACCTTTCCTGGCACCTTTGTCCAATTAGCGGAAGTAGAGCTACAATACAAAATTAATAACTGGTGGATTCATGTCATTCAAGAATGAATGATAACACTAGAATATCACTTATTTCTTTATGTGAAAAAGCTACACTAATCTTGCCCAACATCCAGGTTTATGTCAATAAAATGATTTTTTTTGTTTCCCAATATAGTTAAAAATGACCTGCCCCACATTTGGATGATAAACTGTCTGCACGAGATAGATACCAATCCTAAAGATGGCAAGGAAGCTCTAACCACAAGCAACCCACCAGGCTGACCTCACCTTCTGACGCAAGAAATACATGTAAACATAAAATTCATAATTAGCACTTGTGTTTTAAAAAGGAGGAGTTAAAGATTTCAGTTGTCCAAAACTAAAGTCTCCCATATATAAATACATGACATTCTGCTTTAAAGTCACATCTTCATCACTCACTGCAGAGATCAATCACCAGGGAAAACTGGACTGAAGTAAGGCTCTGGAATCAAAATAATGCTGGTATGTTTGAGCTTCATTTTGTGCTACTGTTTACTTGGGCAAAGGACAAGGAGGCCAAAGATCAATTTGTGTGTGTGTCTGTAGTGATTAACACACTAATCAGTCTGCTTTCTAGCACACTACACAAAATGCATCAGTACATGTTGCACCTAACCATACAGCTCAGCTGTAGGATGTAGAAGTGTATTGGTAAAATAACATTTTCAGCATTTACATATTATCTGAGTGAAAGTGAGGTGTTTCAGAAAACCTTAAAGCTATGTTCAAGGTTGTTACAAAATGTAGAGAAATAAATGTTAAGAAATAAATGTTTTCTTAAATTGGTTATATATTTTAATGTGAAAAATCTAATCCATCTTATTCAAACTCAATTCCTGCAATTCTACTGAATACATTTAAACACCCTGCATCTTGTTTTATTAATACTTGTAAAATAATTTATCAACTACAGATCTGATCTACAACCATGGTATCAAAACAAATCATTGCGCTTTTATTACTTCTCACCCTGACCTTGACCTATGGAAAAGGGTACAACACTCGCCGATGGAAAACCAACCAGGGTAAGCTTAAACTTCAGTTCAGACACATGCTACTTACACTAACCTGTAAACATCAAAACTGAATAAGCCAATCTTTATTACTTTGTCAACTAAACTCCTTAAACATTCAAACATACAGTATACAAAAAAATTTGTTCCACTACAACAGGTTCTCTACTCAATTCAAAAGTTCCTTTACACAGTACATCTTTTACACATATTCTCCTGCTAGTATCTTTAAATCACTATCACCATTTTCCTTTCTGTACACCTGCTTTATACATGGTTAAAGATGGAGACAAAATTTTCTTGAAATACTTAGCAGGTCAAGCAGCATATGTAGAGAGAGAAAATAAAGTAACGTGTTAAGTTAATGACCTTTTATCAGAACTAATATTAAATAATTCCATATACTGGAGTTCTAAAGAAAGGTCTTTAAACCTTAACTCTTGTTTTTTTTCTTTATACATGATGCTTGACCTTGTGACCATTTCCAGCATTGTTATTATTTTAGATTTTCAGCATCTGTGGTATTTCGCTTTTCTTTTACCATGGGCAGTATGCACATACATACTGTAGTACAAGCATACTTTATCCACCCAATTTTGTTGGAGATGTAGTGTTATATGTACTTCATTTATATTCGCATGTTATCCTGTAGATACATAATTACATACATTAGGCAACATCTTTCCACCATTTCACTATTCATACACACACACACTATTTACCTGAGAGGACCAAATGTAACATTCCAAGTTTGCTGACAACATGAAATCAAGTGGGAATGCAAGTATTGATGAGGATGCAAAAAAGTTCAAGTTGAGTGTGTGAGAAACAACTTGGCAGCCAAAATACAATGTGGAAAATGTAAAGTGATCCAAGATGGCAGAATAATAAACAGAAATATTGAATATTTTTAACTGGTGAGATTGGGAAATGCTGATGTTCAAGGAGAACTGAGAGCCTTAGACACAAGTCACTGAAAGCTAACCTGCAGGGGCATCAGGCAATTAGGAAGGCAAATGATTTGTTGCCCTTACTGCAGTAGGATCGGTGTAGAAGAGTAGAAGTGTCTTACTACAATTATGTAGGGCTTTGGTGAGATCACACCTGAAATACTGTCTGTAATTTTGATTTCCTTACCTTAAAAAAAAGATATGCTTTCTGGCAAACAGTACAACAAAGATTCACCAGACTAGTTCTTGGGATGGTAAGTCTGTCATAAGAGGTCAGATTAAGTAGACTGAGCCTCTATTTAGAGTTCAGGAGAGAGGTGATCTCATTCAAATATATAAAATACTTTGAGGTAGGGTAGATACTGGGAGGATATTTACCTTGACTAGGATTAGAACTAGCGGTCACAATCCTAAGAGTTATGGAGGCTCAGTCATTGAAAGTATTCAAAACTGAGGTGGATATATTCCTGGATATTAGCAGAACCAAGGACAATGGCGACAGGGCAGAAAAATAGAATTGAAGTAGAAGATCAGCCACAGTCTTATTGAATGGCAGTGAGACTCATAGGGCCAAGTGGTCTACTTCTATTCCCATTTCTTATGTTCTTACGTCTATACAGGCACTCAACATTGTTTGGCATTAGACAGCCATGCTTCTAAGCCATTGCTAAATAGCAATGTTCATGGGTTGAGAAGTCCTTTGCCCACTTAAATTCTCCGTTCATGGTAACCTTCATAAACCAAATGTGTGTGCAATTGCATGAGACAAAGTCCACAAGTGCAAGGAGTCAGGAAGCACTTAGAACAATTGGACAGGTCCACCCAAATAGTTAAAGTTACACATAGCATTAATTGCCAAAGAAGCCAGCATTATGCTTGCATTCTAGTTGCACAGCAGTATTCGTACCACTGAATTCTGCTACATCGTACTGCCCTTTTATGTTTTGTTGTTCATATTTTCAATGCCTGTCACCCTCCTCCTCCTACCCTCTCACTCCGCCCACCCCCCCCCCCCCCCACCTAAGAAATGCGAGGGCAAGTAAGCCTTGCTTTATCGTAAACCTATGACACTTGAACTGGCTACTAAGAAGGTCCACACAAATAACATATGGTCTTTTTTTCCTCCAGCAAACTAGATGAAAACTAGAATAGGTGATTTGGGTTTGTTATGTTATATTCTGTTTAGAAATTTATGCAGATGCTGCATAAGATTTTTGCTTTTTAAAAAAATTCAAACATAGCTTTAACAAATTATTGATTAATTGAATATTTTGCTTACTTTCTAAAACAGGGAGTAATTCAGATGAAAATGACTCGGATGGAAATGACTCAGACAGCAAAGAAGGTGGTAAGTTTGGCTGGTATTGTTTGAATCTTCAGACAAATAATGTATAATCTTTAAATGTATAAAACAGCTACCCATTATTAACCACAGAGTGAATTTTGCAACTGCAACAAAAACAAAACTATCAATGTTAAGCTATGAAACTATCATCAAGTTAAGGATTTCTGAGTATGTATTTGTATAGTTTAATATAGAATCCCCAAAACTGCTTCAGATGTTTAATGTTCTTCTAGTCTGGATTGTTTTGGACCTTTTTCCAATAAACTAATCAACAATGTTGTTGAAAACTATTGTTAACTGCATTTGCAAGCCACTCACACTGTACAATACCCATAAAATATTATGCTGTGTACATGGGGTGCTAGTTTAATGTGAAATAAACCTTTAATACAGCTTAGCCAATTCTTCATCCCCAAAACTAATTTTATGCATGTAGAACATAATTCCCTATCTTCCATCTTCCTTGGTTGAAAAGGCAGTTTGACGATGCCATCCTTGCTGAACGCATGGAGCAATTTTGAATAGACACCCAAATTGAACATTTCAACTTAAAAAAAAATGACATGACAATAACTGGCACTAAAGTTTTCTTTACACAGTAAAAAGCAAAGAAAAATTCTGACACAATGTGCCACATATAAGCTAAACACACCAATTTCAGATCAATGTTGAACAGGTAGGAAAACAGATAAGAGTGTGAGCAAAATAAAGCAGCAAAAGTACCATTACTTCATTGTTGGATACAAGTGTGATGCCATAGAGTTATAAAGTAACAGAGCATGGAAACAGGCCCATCAGCCCAAGTTCTCCATGCCAACCAAATGCCCATCTAAGTTAGTCCCATATGCCTGAATTTGGCCCATATTCCTCTAAATGCTTCCTATCCATGTACCTGTCCAAATGTCTTTCAAATGTAGTTATTGTACCTGCCTCAGCCACTTTCTCTGGCATTTCATTCCAAATATGCACCACCTTCCATGTGAAGAAGTTGGCCCTCAGGTCCCTTTTAAATCTTTCCCCTCTCACCTTAAGACTATGCCCTCTAGTATTTGATTCCCTCTCCCTGGGAAAAAGACTGTGTGCATTTACCTTATCTATGTCCCTCATGATTTTATACACCTCTATAAGGTCATCCCTCAGTCTCCTATGCTCCAAGGAATAAAGTCCTAGCCCGCCCAACTGCTCCCTATAACTTAGGCCCTTGAGTCCTGGCAACAGTCTTATAGAACCATAGAACCATACAGCACAAAACAGGCCCTTCGGCCCACCATGTTGTGCCGTCCATCAAACCACCCTCACACTACCTAACCCCTTCCTCCCGCATATCCCCCCATCCCACACTCCTCCATATGCCTATCCAACAAGCTCTTGAACCTGTTCAATGTATCTGCCTCCACCACCACCCCAGGCAGTGCATTCCATGCACCAACCACTCTCTGGGTGAAAAACCTCCCCCTGACATCTCCCCTGAACCTCCCACCCATAACCTTAAAGCCATGACCTCTCGTCTTGAGCATTGGTGCCCTGGGAAGGAGGCGCTGACTGTCTACTCTATCTATTCCTCTCAGTATTTTATATACCTCTATCATGTCTCCTCTCATCCTCCTCCTTTCCAGTGAATAAAGCCCTAGCACCTTAAGCCTCTCCTCGTATTCAATACTCTCCAATCCAGGCAGCATCCTGGTAAATCTCCTCTGCACCCTCTCCAACGCCTCCACATCCTTCCTATAATGAGGCGACCAGAACTGAACACAGTACTCTAAGTGTGGTCTAACTAGAGTTTTGTAAAGCTGCATCATCACCTCGCGGCTCTTAAACTCAATCCCGCGATTTATGAAAGCCAACATCCCATTGGCCTTCTTAACTGCTCTTTCCACCTGTGAGGCAACTTTCAATGAACTGTGAGTATGAACCCCCAGATCCCTCTGCTCCTCCACACTGCCAAGTACCTTGCCCTTCACCCAGTTTGTCCTTCCAAAGTGTACCGCCTAACACTTCTCAGGATTGAACTCCATCTGCCACTTGTCAGCCCAGCTCTGCATCCTATCAATATCCCTCTGTAAGCTCCGACAGCCCTCCACACTATCCACAACACCGCCTATCTTAGTGTCGTCTGCAAACTTACTAACCCAGCCCTCCACCCCCTCATCTAAGTCATCTATAAATATCACAAAAAGTAGAGGTCCCAGAACCGATCCCTGCGGGACACCACTAGTCACTGCCTTCCAATCCGAGGGCACTCCTTCCACCACAACCCTCTGCTTTCTACATGCAAGCCACAGGCAAGCTTCCTTGGATCCCTTGGCCTCTGACCTTCTGAAGAAGCCTACCATGAGGAACCTTATCAAATGCCTTACTAAAATCCATGTAAACCACATCCACCGCACTGTCCTCATCAATCTTCTTTGCACTCTTTTCAGCTTATTGTCATCATTCCTGTAACAGAATAACCAAAACTGTAAACAATATTCCATGTGCGGCCTTCCCAGCATCTTGTACAATGCCAGTGTCCCTACAAACTGTACTAATGATAATTGCAACCATAAAATATTATATGTTATATGATTACTCAATGATTTCTTAAATCTTCCAACTAGTAAACAGGGCTCTTACTCTGACGTATTCACAGGTAGATTTGGTTACTTATCAGGTTAAGCTGTTCCCACAAGTGATCAGCACAGAGGATAAACACAAATCATGTCAGTGGACAGTAATACTGATCTTTACTTATCGTGGGTTATTGTTGCTCTTTTATCAATTCCATATGGGCATAACTGAAACACAAAGCAATTTAAATCACAGTACAAATTAATTGTCTCTTTATTTATATGATAAAATTCATTTTAAATTAAATACAGTAAAAATTAACCTGCTCAGAAGGAAATATAAATCATACTTCTTTCCTCCCATAATTCAAAGCTGCAAACTACAATATTTCTTAAATACCCCTCCATCGTGAAGAAAAATATGGCCTTCATATTCTCTAGTTATGTGAATCTACATTAGTTGTGGGAAATTAGGAGTAGAATGACAAACCATGACTTCAATGATACCTTTGTGTTTCCATGAAATCATCTTCAATTTTGGATAGAATTACAAATAAACACTAAATCATTTCCAATGGATATTTCAGGAAATATATTCATCTCTGTAAAATATTAAATACTATTCTCCAATCTCACTCCATATGGGGAGTTAACAGCAATCTTGCCTTCTTATCCTTTGGACTGGAGAGAGAAAGGATTATTGAACTTCAGCTGAGACAGCAAGCACTCATGGAGGCAAGAATAGACCAAAGGGAAAAGAATGAAAAATTGGGATGGAAGGCTATATAAGCAAAATAAAGTTAGTGTCCCATTATAGTGCAAGGGAAAAGAATCACAAGATCAGAACATGATGGTGAACAGAAACAACTGCACTACATTAAGGACAGAAAATGGCAAAAATTTAAAATTAAACTTATAAGTAACTGAAATGATGTGCATTTGATTATTTAAAGCAGCTTTATACAGAATGGAAGGTAATATCACCAAATGAAATAAGAAAACTGAACAATCTTACATAATATAAATTAAGAGAGAAAAATTGGAGAAAATTAATTAGACATATATTGTAATGTTTTTCAAAATCAAAGAATTGAGACTCCATGAGGAAAATTAATTTGTAAGTGATCTTTCAGCAGGAAATAAAATTAATTCGGTACACCACTTGCAAAATTGAATAAAATGCAAGCCTTTACTAATCTTGACTTTTAACAATATCGCTTAGTACTTTTCATAATCTGCTTGATGACCAGAGTTTACAATTGCATTCAGACCTGGAGTTTTCTTTTAATCCACAAACTGCCAGTCTATTATAACAGCTATGGTTTCAGTGATAACACTGAAAAACCTTAATACACCATATCCTACAGACAAAATACTTGTAAAGCGAGTTCTGTCATTGTGAAAACCTTAAACAGAGCCTATCATTGTGTTCAGAGTTAGATTGCTGCGACTTACTTAACATTCTAACTTATGATTGCTATAATGTTAAGCAGAAAATTACTGATCCTCTCCCAGTCAAAACTATCCCATGGATATGGATCATCTCCAGATTGATTTATTTCATTCATTTTGACTGGCAAAACATTCTTTAATATGCTTGATGGTGGCAAACATCCAATATAAACAATTTAAAATAAAATTCCCATGAGGCACATGGGTGAGGAAGAAAAAGGAGAACCTAGAATAAATTACTGGGCATTCCCAACGAAAAGGTAAGAATTCATGGAGATGTTCTTGTTAGAAGAATTTGCTCAGTTAGAATGGAGCCAAGGGAAGAAAGTCTCGCCAGCTGAACAAGCTTTGCTGGAGGATGCTATGGGTAAGAGCGTGAAAAGTTGCGGACAGGTTCAGGGGAATGAGGAGAACTCTCCTCTAATGATTCTGGCTACTTTAGAGCAATGGAAAGAGCAGAGAGTATATTGGAGATACTTAAGCATGGAGCTAAGCTAAAGATGAGCATGGAATGGGGAAATGACAAAACCTTCAAGAACTTTAAAGAGGATATGTAGGCTGGAGACAGAGCAGTAGCATTCAGTTGTCAAATGTGTTTATTTATAAGGGAGTGATGGTGGTTTGAACTTAAGGAATAAATAGTTCCTGAGAGGAAGGTACTATTTACAACGGAAGAAAGTTAGCCAACAAAATGAGGACGGGCAATAAATTCTGGCCTCACTAGCAAATCCACATACCCTAACATGATTAAGAAATAATGTTCTTAATTTAATGACAACCAGTACATCATCAAAGTAAGGATATATTAGATAATGACCAAAAGCTTGAACAAACCAGAGATATTAAGCTGGAAGGGGGAGAGAGGTCAAGGGGAGATTTTAGGATAGGAATTCTGATGCCCAGGACAAAGGCAGCTAAAGGAACAATAACCAATAATAGAATGATTATCATTGGTATTTTCCAAGAAGTAAGAAAAGCACAGTATGTTGGATTAACAAACAATCTGCTGGAAGAAGTCAATGGTTGAACAGTATCTGTGGGAGGAAAGGAACTGTTGATATTTCAGGTTGAAACCCTGCATCAGGATGTTGGAATGTTGGACTTTAAATATGGGGAGAGATTGGATAGGCTGGGTTTATATTCCCTGAAGCAAAGGAGGTTGAGGGGTGACCTGAAAGTAGTATACATGTTTAAGAGGGGCATAAATAGGATAGACAGTCAAAATCATTTTCCCATGGTAAGGGTATCAAAAACAAGAGGTTTAACTTGGCAGGAAGCAGTTGTAAAGGGGGTCTGAGGGGTAAGTTTTTTTTACACAGGAAGTTGATGATATCTGGAATGTGCTGCCAGAGAAGGTGGTGGAATCTGATACAATTACCATGTTTAAGAGGCATTTAGACCAATACTTAAATAGGCAAAGAATAGAAGGATGTGGTCCTAATGCAGGCAAATGAGCTTAGTGTAGATGAGCAAAAATATTGGTATTGACTTGGTGGGCCAAAGGGCCAGTTTCTGTTCTGTGTGAATCTGTAACACAGTAATCACAAAGGCTTCTAGGGCTATGGAACTTGCAGAGGTATTGAGGGGCAAGACCACGGAAGAAATTGAAACAAAGATTAGAATTTTAAAATTTAAGCATTGCTGGGTCTGGAGTCAACAAGCATAGGGATAACAAATAATCGGAACTTTTGAGAGTTAGGAAAGGAGCAGCAAAGTTTTAGATGAAGCCAACTTTACAGAAGATGGGAGGCTTAATTGAACTATGGAACAGTCAATTTAATGGTAAAGCCTGTATAAGCCAACTTAAAATGAACTGCTTCCTTCAAACAATTGTTCTTCAATATAGGGGTTAAAAGTATCAGCAACCTCAAAAATACCCATAACTTGGAATAAAATCCAATATATTCACCTTTAAAATACACATCTTTTCTATCTTTATAAGGTAATTTCACCTTCAACTGACACAACTTTAATATTCTGTAAGATCTGGAACTTTACTAACAAGTTTCAGATATTATTTTTGGTGGGATATTGAACTGCAAAACTTCAAGAAAATCAAAACTATCCTTGACATTACAGAACTAAAACAATTTACAAAAAGTTCAGTTGATCAATGCATAGTCCATGTTTCTAATATTAAAAAGTTGAGTCCTAGCAAAAATTAAACTTTGCAATTGCATATGCAGACTTGCAACTAAATTATGTCCTTATATCTTAACTATGCATGAGCAATGTTCTGCTTGTTCCACACTGGACAGCAATGTATATAGGCTGAGAATAACAAACACCACACTGAAAGACATGATCATCAGCTCATTGCTGATTTGAGTATGTAGTTATGACACACTTGCAAGGTGGAACATGAAAAGCTTCATTACAGGCCTGAGTTGACTTAAGAACCCAGAGTGCTGATATTTTATGGTAAAACAATACACTCTAACTGCAACCTTGATCAGGAGATAAAAAAAGTAACAAATTAAATTTTATTTTATAAACAAAATCTAAAGTATACTTCTTTTCTTTCTGCAAAAGGAATAAAACGTGGGCCACGAGGGCCACGTGGGCCGCAGGGTCCCCCAGGTCCACCAGGACCAGCTGGAAGGCCAGGGGTCGGATTGCCAGGAGCCCCTGGTAAACCTGGACCACGAGGACCAGAGGGACAATCAACTTCAGGAAAACCAGGCAGTCCAGGAGCCCCAGGAAAACCAGGTGCAAGTGGATCCCCTGGAGAGAAAGGTGATAGGGGGTCTCCTGGAAAACAAGGAGAAAAAGGCAGTCCAGGGCCAAGAGGGCCTTCTGGGGCTCCTGGATTGTCAACTCCAGGTAAGCCAGGTCCCCAAGGAGCACCAGGTCGTCCGGGCGCACCAGGATCACCTGGAGAGAAAGGAAAGCCAGGGAGTCCAGGTCATCCAGGGCCAAAAGGAGAAAAGGGATCAGGAGCCCCAGGACACCCAGGAGATAAAGGTGCCACAGGAGCAAGAGGACCTCCAGGTCCACCAGGATCAAATGGAATTGGAAGTCCTGGGCCTTCTGGTCCTCCCGGTAAAACAGGTGCAAAGGGTGAAAAAGGTGCCCCAGGTTCACGGGGGATGCCAGGGGCACAAGGCCAAAAAGGACCACCAGGACCACCTGGACCACCAGGATATGGAAAGCCTGGAGCAAATGGAAAACCAGGGTCAACAGGAGCTCCTGGGCCTAAGGGCTCACGGGGTCAACAAGGTTTGCCAGGAGCACCTGGAATGCCAGGCAATGGAAAACCCGGAAGTCAAGGTCCAAAAGGAGAGCGTGGTCCTGCAGGTGCAAATGGTTACCCTGGAGAACCAGGGAAAAAAGGAGAAAGAGGACAACCTGGAGATCAAGGACCTGAGGGGCGAACTGGTTCACCAGGACAGCAAGGTCCAAGAGGGTTACCAGGACCTACTGGAGCACCAGGTCCAAGAGGTCAGCCAGGACCATCTGGTCCACAAGGGTATCAAGGACCAAAAGGCCAGCCAGGACCAACTGGTCCACCAGGAACACCAGGATCTCCAGGACAACCAGGCAGCCCAGGCTCACAGGGACAACAAGGCCCACCTGGTCGAAAAGGTGACACAGGTATGGCTGGATCGCCTGGTAAATCAGGTAGTCCAGGTCCTCCAGGACCTGCTGGGCCACCTGGATATGCAGGTAAAGATGGAATGAGAGGGCCCCCTGGAACATCTGGTCCACGGGGTCCACCTGGATCTCAAGGGCCTCCTGGATACCCTGGAGAAAAGGGAGATCCAGGTCCTCCCGGGCCTCCTGGAAATCCAGGTGAATATTATGGAAAAATATCAGCTGGCCTACCTGGTTTGCCTGGACAACAAGGCCCACCAGGCCCTCCAGGACGTCCTGGTCTACCAGGCCCTCCGGGAAGAATGATTGCACAGTCAGGAAAATATGATGATGATGATGACTCCAGCATGTCAGAGGAAGTTAGTTCTATTCCAGCATTTACAGCTGTGCTGTCTCATTCGTATTCATCAACGAACAAACCAGTGAAATTTGATAAAGTATTAATTAATTCAAATGATAATTATGATTCATCAACTGGAATCTTTACATGTGATGTACCTGGAATCTATCAATTTTCTTATCATATACAAGTCAAAGGAGCAAATGTTTGGGTTGGATTATACAAAAATGGTGAAGCTGTAATGTACACATATGATGACTATAAAAAAGGTTATATTGATCAGGCTTCAGGAAGCGCTATACTACGTCTACATAAAGATGATCAAGTTTATATTCAATTACCTTCAAAAGATTCCAATGGGTTATATTCATCAGATGATAAAACTTCCTCCTTTTCAGGGTTTCTAATTGTTCAATCATGATATACATTAACTGAAATGGATGATGTAAATGAATATATTGTGACTGTATTTTGATCAGAACAGCATCCTGATTAGAGATAAAATTCAGATGAATAACAGCATGAAAGATCATATTAACAATATGCTCTTACATGGAGTAGAAATTTGTTCTGCTGTCATTTTTTCTGTTAATAAAATGTTTCTTAAAACAATAATACCATGATGAAATTTTCAGTTGCTTTAACAAATACGGAACACAACTTATTTTCTGCACACAGCTATTGTTAGTTTTTCTATTCCAGTGGCATCAATTATTACAGTTTAATAGCTGCCTTTTAAAGATGATGAGCTCGATTTTACCACTTCATTCATTTCACTACAGATAATTAAAACCAAAAGGAATTTTTATTTGCGGCTGACTGAACACATATTAAGAGCAAAGAAGGCCAACTTTTCTGCAGCAGGCCAACAGTTAGATGTGCCCATGCACTCTCACAGCTCAGATTTTTGCTCATACAATCCCTGAACATATAAATTAATAACACTGAAGTTTGGGAATTGGAGAAATGAGGACTTCAGCAAACAAGGTGAACAACTGGGCACTTTTTTAGTGTTAGATTGTTATTGTTTATTCATTTTACAACATGTGCCAAGGCCAGCAGTTATTTGCCATGCTTAGCTGTCCTTAAGAAGGAGGTGGTGAGCCACCTCCTTGAACCATTGCAGTTCTTCTGGTGAAGTCGCTCCACAATGCTGTTTGGTAGGGAGTCTTCCCATGCACCTGCTGCCCTTGTCCTTCTTCATGATAGAGGTTGTTGGTTTGGAAACTATTGTCACACTAGTTTAAGCAGTTTGTAGATCACACACATTGCAGGCATGGTGCACTGAAGATGGAGGGAATAAATGTTTAGGACGATGGACAGGGTGCCAATCAAGCACCCTACTTTGTCCTGGTGTTAAATTTCTTGAGCGCTTTAGGAGATATACTGATCCAAGCATGTAGTGAATATTATAGCACTCCCCTGATGGTGCCTTGTATTTGCTGGAAAGGCTTTAGGGTGTCAGGCAAATCACCCACTGCAGTATAGCTGGCATCTGATCTGTTCTTATAACCAAAGTATTAATATGGATGGTCCAGTTGAGTTTCTGGTCAAGAGATGTTGATGGTAGGTACTCTGCAAAAGTAACATCATTGAACATCAAGCATGGTTGGATAGACTCTCTCTTGTTGGAGGTGGTCACTGGCAGGCATTTTTTTGTGGCACAAATACTCCTTGTCTTACACCCTAATGCCCATGCCTGAATGTTGTCCAAGTCTTGCTCCAAGCAGGTGTCATCTGAGGAGTTATGAATTGAATTGAACATTGTACAATCATGAGCAAACATCGCCACTTCTGACTTCATAATGGAAGGTAGTTCATTGATGAAGCAGCTTAAAATAGTTGGGCCTAAGACACTAACAAATAAAAACACACTCCTGTCACTGGGGTGATTGGGAAGTAAAGAGGACAAAGGAGTACTGAGTAAGTATATTAATTTATGTTGAACTTGATACAGGAAGAGATAGAGAGCGAAGAGGTGGGAACTGTGGCCATGTGAGAGATAGAAGGAGACAGGCACAGACAGAGATGGGCAGAGGGAGATATTGCTTGGACTATTAATGTCAAAACTATACTATAACTGAGTATAGTTGTTGCCTAGCATGCAAATGAGGCAACTTCACATTCTTCAAAACTAACAGCAATAGTGTAACTCACTCTTTAGCAATATAATGAATCTTCTCCTTGCCCAAGTCAGTGTAAACATTAATAATTGATAAGTAATAGTATTATTAGTCTTCTCATTATTTTGATAGTAAAACCTGCCCTATTATTTTAGTACAAAGTATACAGAAAGTGGCAGCTCTTTGTTTATTTAACAGGTCTGAATATGCTCACATCATATTCCTTTTGCTGCTATTTTTACAGAATATTAACCAATTTTTTTAAACAATGCCGTCACACTTTGGGACAAGCGACCATAAAAAGATAGGACTGGTCCTCAAGTTCTAAATTGGGGGAAGGCTAATTTTGATGGCATTTTTCTACCACTATTTTTGCCAATAGCAAGATAAATGAAATTATTCCATTTTTATACAAATGTCACAATTCAGTGTAGCCAAAGTATAGGCAAAATATTTAAGTAACCAAATTACAGTTGGAAATTTGCACAAAATAACTGCCACTTTCCTCCTCATAACAATTATTGTTTCTCAATGTGATTAATTGCGCTTATGATGTTTTGAGGTATTTAAGACAGAAGAAATACAGAAAAAGTGTCCGCCTTCCTGAAATTGTACTCTTTGATTGTGTTTAAATTTGGGTCAAATTAAATGGGAATGCTGCAAATCCAGATTAAATTTAATGTAGTCATTTAAGTATTCAATGTCTGAAAAACTTACATTGACAAAGTTTTAATAATTTCAAAGTTTAATATTGCTAAATAATCAGAAGATATCTTACTTTTTAAGAACCTATTGATATTGCCTACTAGAATTAAACTTCTATAGCAGATAAGCATCACTCAAGCTCAGGCAGCTTTAAGTCCCAACCTATAAAGAGTAAAGCTCATGTCCCAGAGAAAGCTGTATAGTAATGTGGATGCAGCAGTTACTAATTAAGATGCTTAGAATTCAGTAATTTCTTTCCTGATCAAATAGTGATCCAAATGAACCTGACAGCAAACAGGAATCAGACAAAATCAGACATAGCTGACTTTGTGGAAATTAGTAACAAAGCAAAAACTTTAAACGCTGCATGCAAAGATGGAATAGCTTTCCCAGCTTATGCCATGTTTCTTGGTTACATTCTTTCTCAATTAATTTCCAGAAAAAAATAATATGCTAGAAAGCATAATCTCCAGGGACTATGTGAGCAGAAATAGTCTCAGAAGACATTAAAGAACAATGCTTACGAATAAAATAAGGAAACAAAAGAAGCAGTGCTTTCATTTTACACTGATCTTTGTGCTGAAAATAATGTTATAAATTTAGAAAAGCTTCTTGATGTGTGTCTGCAGTCTGCTCTTTAGGCCATTCCAAGACTTCTGGATCCACTTTCTGAACCAAAACACTATTTTAATATCTTTACTCAATTATGAATGCCATGTTATTTGACACTTGATATTTGTTTACTGTGGTTGCCAGTTTGGCTAAAAATACCTGAAGTTCACCAAGCAATAGCCAAAAGGAGTATCAATTAGTGATCATGCAATATCAATGATAAGTAGATGTGGTGTAGTTACAAAGTAGGTGGAGTTACGTGACAAACAGGCTGGTTGCTTTGTCTAAAAATAATAAATTTGAAGCACTGCTGGGTGTAGACATGAGCAAGTAATTTGTGCCTTGAATAATCTTGGCAGAATTCAACTCATCAATAAACATTAACAAATGCTGATTTCACTTTGCACTTATAGATCAATATACAAACATTTTCATTGTTACTAATCAAAGTTCATTAGTGTGAAAAAAGCAAAACAAGAGCATCAGATATTTAATTTTCTGGCTAGAACTGCTTTGTCCAATGTGGAATTGTGAATAATTAATTCTGTGCGTCCTTCTGGTGTACAGTGAAGGATGCTGACAATTAAGGTTGAAAAACCACACAACAAGAACCAACTGCAGTGATACATTTCCTGTTGTTGCTGTGGACCCTAATTTTGTGCAATCCTGAAATTTCAAATCAATAGAAATCAATATAAGTACCTGAAAATAAACACGATTATTATTTATGGAAGTTATTAAAAAATAACCATTAAATTCTGCCAAGCAATGTCTTATATCAATTCAAGACAAAGCAAGTTAGCGCTAAATCTGATAAACTTCCTCGATTGTAAAAATAGATCTTCCCAGTTTCTTGTGTGTCAGCTTCAACTTCAATGGGAACACTTGCTTTTCTCCACCAATTCTGCAATTTTCAATTCTTTTATGCTTACTTAGGCAAGACATACATCTGAGGGCTTCACCTACACTTATGTCACATGTGCTGCTTTAGGCTCACTAAGATTTGAGAAAAGTATAGCAGCTATATTGATTGTTTTACACTTTAAAAGAAATGATCAATAAATAACGACCATGTTCAGAATCAGATTTATTATCACTGACTTGTGTGACATGAAATTTCTTGTTTTGCAGCAGCAATGCAGTGCAAAGACATAAATTTACTATAAATTACAAAAATAAGTAGGAAATACTACAAAAAAAAGGAACAACAAGCTAGTGTTCATGGACTATTCAGAAATCTGATGGTGGAAGGAAGCTGTTTCTAAATCGCTGAGTGTGGTTCTTCACGCTGCTGTATCTCCTCTCCAATGGTAGTTACGAAGAGAGGGTATGTCACGGATGGTAAGGGTCCTGAGTGATAGATACCACATTCTTAAGGCATTGCCTCTTGAAGCTGTCCTTGATGGTGGGGAAGGTTGTGCCCGTCATGGAGCTGGCTGAGTCTACAACCCCCTGCAGCCTCTTGCGATCCTGTGCATTGAAGCCTCTATACAGGCTGTGATGCAACCAGTCAGAATGCTCTCCACCATACATCTATAGAAATTTATAAGAGTCTTTGGTGACATACCAAATCTCCTCAAACTCCTAATGAAATAGAGCTGCTGGTGTGCCTTCTTTGTGACTGCATCAATGTGTTGGGCCCAAGATAGATCCTAAGATGTTGATGCCCAGGAACTTGAAGCTTTCCACCACTGACCACTCAATGAGGACTGGCGTGTGTTCTCCGACTTCCCCTTCCCAAAGTCCATAGTCAATTCCTTGGTCTTGCTGATATTGAGTGTGAGGTTGTATGGTTGAGACACCACTCAACCAACTGATCTACTTCACTCCTGTATGCCTCCTCATCGCCATCTGAGATTCTACCAATAACAACGGTGTCACCGATGAATTTATAGATGGCATTTGAGCTGTGCTTATCCACACAGTCCTGAGTGTAGAGAGAACAGAGCAGTGGGCTAAGCACGCATCCTTGAGGTGCGCCTTCCCCTGTTCCTTCCTGTTTAATTGTTACTTTAATAAACCTGATACTCATAATTTGTAAATACATCATCTAAAATAAAGAAATGGGCTTTACATCAATTCCAGATAGTAAATTACCATAACAAGTACTTTGTTTGACTCTGAAACAATACGATCTTATCAGAGATTATACACATTCTCCAATGGAAATAAATTTGGATCAACCCAACATTAGATACAATGTGCCTAGAACTAGTAAAACATGTTACTAACTCATTTATTTATATCTCCATTGTTTGTAAAAGTGCTGATTCCGTGCATGAAAGTCAAAGGCCTAGAATTTGTTGCTAGTTCCTCACCAATTTATGGAGCTGTTCGGCAAAACCTGCCTTGAACCATGGTCACTACTCCCAGCAGCTTGTTGAGTTCCTTTACTTTGCAGGTGGCCAGCTGCAGGTGTCTAGAATTATGCATTTTATTGACCTGAATGGAAAGTAAATACTTAACTTTACAGATTTGCCAATGTTAATTTGCTGGAGAGATGTCCTGATCCTAAAATTTGAGCTTACCAATGGTGGCAGGACTTTAGTGCAACATAATCACCCAAAGGTAGGACAAGTCCTGCTTACAAAACAGCTGAATAAAACTAACATCCCATTAAACCACTGCCAAGCTAGTTGACAATTATGTCAAAAACTTCAAAAGGTTCTAAATGATATTTGGAAAAAAAAATTTTTAAAAGATTCAAAGATAAAACTATAAATGTAACAATGTTTAAAGTTTTAAATAAAACAACCATTTAACTACTCACAAATAATTTAAAATATAAAATTAATTTACAGTTACTTAACTTTGCCCCTTGTCTTTCCTCTTTATTGGAACAAATGGACTCAACGTTCCTGTGCCAGGTCTAATCTGGTAAACCCTGGGGAACTGCAACATTCGCTCTCTATCACAGGGCTCCATGGACAAAACCACTGCAAAGTACAGCCAACAAGTTCAAGACTTCAGTATTCATGTGGAAACCACAAACTGTGCAATTTGCACAGGGGAATGCCAGCATTCCCTAACAAGTTCCAGTACATTGGGAACTAAAGCAATGTGGTGGGGCCCAACATGGGTAAATATTTTACATTTAAAAGAGAATCAAATGTACTAATTTTCATATATACTCATCTCTTCCTCAAAATTTCCTCCTTCTGAAAGCTAGTTATTCATAATGTTTGGACAGGATAATTAAGTAAAGGGATGTGATTTTGTCTAATGTATTAAATATTTGACCTCATTCACAAACAATGCTCAGCAATTTCCTACCACAACCAAAACAGTGCTCTGAACAGCCAGTGTCATGGATAATGTCAAACCTTTTTTTTTAATGGTTCGATATATTATGACATAATAATGTGTTCAACCATATTTACACACAAGGTCACAAAGTAAGAAATTCAAACCTAAAAACAAACACAGTATGCTTAAGCAGCAAATCTGGGCATTTCAGGGTTGAATTTCCCTGGGAGGCTATAATCATGAAGGTCTACCCAATCTGCTCATTCTATTTACAATCAAATAATTTTATTTAAAAAAAATGAAAGCAAATAGAAATCAGCCAAAGGAAACTACTGAACTCAGTCCAATGATGAAATTCAGGATTCAAAGTCTTTCAACTATCATTCATGCACAAGATACTGCATACTTCACCACATGCAATCACAAAAATGTGTCAATTTTACAGAAGCATATACTGAGGTGTCAAAAAAACAGCCAGCCCAGAAAAGACAACAAATTAAAAAATGCACTTAAAATTTTCAATTTAAGAACAGAAAATTGTTTATTGTTTATCTAAAATTCAATTATAAAGAGCCAAAATACAATCAAACGCAGGGACTGGAAGACAACATAGGACAGACAGAAAAGTCAGATATAATGCAAGGGAATAAATCATTTGCACATGAACGTCTTCAATCTATCAAGTGAAAAGTAAGTGCTGCACCACAATTAACAGGAATTCCACCATTGTGTTACATTGGATCACTCATAATAGTCCAAAAGTTCAAACTATTCCTTCTTAAATTTCATAATTCAGTATTTTTGCAGATGACTTGTAACTTGATTGACCCGTACATAGTAAATATCTATACAACAGCACATGATTTGATGCAAATAGGACATAAAGTGTCTTTCACAAAATATGTCAAATACATTATTATTTTCAAAACTGGTCCTGAAAAGAAGATCCAATCGTAAGAAAATATCAAACAGCCACAATAGTCAAACTTCAAATGGCCTACAAGCAGTAATTCTCCAATAAAGATTCCCAGTATGAAATTCTACTGAAGGATTGACACCTCAAAGTGCTAATTACCATAACATTTGTGTAAAAATGTGTATTATGGAGAGGAAATAATGCCTTACCTTTGAAGGCAGATGCTTTGTAATTGTATTCTATGGAAGCAATAACATCCTTCCAGAACTCATATTTCTTCACATTTCTATTCTGTGAAAAAGCAATGATTTGAAGGTTTATCAATCTGTTGAATGACTCAAGAAGCTAGTACACATAAGCAGCTAAAATCAAAATAACTATTAAAAAAATGGAGATATGGTCTGAAAGATATAAAGATAGAAATCATTACATTAAGTGATTCCAAAAAATTCAGAAGTTTGAATGGCATGCAAAAGTTTGGGCACCCCAGTCAAAATTTCTGTTACTGTGAATAGTTAAGTGAGTAGAAGATGAACTGATCTCCAAAAGTTATAAAGTTAAAGATGAAACATTCTTTTCAACATTTTAAGCAAGATTAGTGTATTATTTTTGTTTTGTAGAATTTTAGAGTGAAAAAAGGAAAGGAGCACCATGCAAAAGTTTGGGCACCCCAAGAGATTTGAGCTCTCAGATAACTTTTACCAAGGTCTCAGACCTTCATTAACCTGTTAGGGCTATGGCTTGTTCACAGTCAACGTTAGGAAAGGCCAGGTGATGCATATTTCAAAGCTTTATAAACACCCTGACTCCTCAAACCTTGTCCCAACAATCAGCAGCCATGGGCTCCTCTAAGCAGCTGCCTAGCACTCTGAAAATTAAAATAAATGATGCCAACAAAGCAGGAGAAGGCTTTAAGAAGATAGCAAAACGTTTTCAGGTAGCTGTTTCCTCAGTTCATAATGTAATTAAGAAATGGCAGTTAACAGGAATGGTGGAGGTCAAGTTGAGGTCTGGAAGACCAAGAAAACGTTCCGAGAGAACTGCTCGTGGGATTGCTAGAAAGGCAAATCAAAACCCCTGTTTGACAGCAAAAGACCTTCAGGAAGATTTAGCAGACTCTGGAGTGGAGGTGCACTGTTCTACTGTGCAGTGGCACCTGCACAAATATGACCTTCATGGAAGAGTCATCAGAAGAAAACCTTTCCTGCATCCTCACCACAAAATTCAGCGTCAGAAGTTTGCAAAGGGACATCTAAACAAGCCTGATGCATTTTGGAAGCAAGTCCTGTGGACTGACGAAGTTAAAATAGAACTTTTTGGCCACAATGAGCAAAGGTATGTTTGGAGAAAAAAGGGTGCAGAATTTCATGAAAAGAACAACTGTTAAGCACGGGGCTGGATCGATCATGCTTTGGGCTTGTGTTGCAGCCAGTGGCATGGGGAACATTTCACTGGTAGAGGGAAGAATGAATTCAATTAAATACCAGCAAATTCTGGAAGCAAACATCACACCGTCTGTAAAAAAGCTGAAGATGAAAAGAGGATGGCTTTTACAACAGGATAACAATCCTAAACACACCTCAAAATCTACAAGGGACTACCTCAAGAGGTACAAGCTGAAGGTTTTGCCATGGCCCTCACAGTCCCCAGACCTAAACATCATCGAAAATCTCTAGATATCCTCAAGAGAGCAATGCATGCAAGACGGCCCAAGAATCTCACTGAACTAGAAGCCTTTTGCAAGGAAGAATGGGTGAAAATCCCCCAAACAAGAATTGAAAGACTCTTAGCTGGCTACAGGAAACGTTTACAAGCTGTGATACTTGCCAAAGGGGGTGTTACTAAGTACTGACCATGCAGGGTGCCCAAACTTTTGCTTAGAGCCCTTTTCCTTTTGTTATTTTGAAACTGTAAAAGATGGAAATAAAAAAGTAATCTTGCTTAAAATATTAAAGAAATGTGTCATCTTTAACTTTATGCCTTTTGGAAATCAAGTCATCTTTTACTCGCTTAGCTATTCACAGTAACAGAAATTTTGACCAGGGGTGCCCAAACTTTTTCATGCCACTGTACATGTTCCTTGAGCATCCATTACGAAAGATTAGATTAAATCTGTTATAGAGTGAATACGTCCTGTAACAATTTACAAATGTATCAGGCCTACAACGTTTACATGAACCTATCCAATATTAGGCTGGCTGATTCTCCATAATCAGAAATTCTCAAGATAGTGGAAGGCGACAAGTCGAGTGAGATCAAAGCAAATCAATTTATTACAAAAAAACAATATTGGAGAAATTAATGGGACTGAAGACTAATAAATCACTGGGACTTCTTGTCCTTCATCCTAGGGTTTTGAAGGTGGCTATGGAAATAATGGATGCACTGGATGTCATCTTCCAAAATATCAATGATTCTAGTACTGTTCTCACGGATTAGGAGGTAACATAACTCCACTATTCTAAGAGGGAGAGCACAAACACAGAATTATGGACCAGTGAGCCTAATATCAGAAATAGGACAATGCCTTAATTTCCTTTAAGGAAGGGGTAACAGAGGATTTGTAAAATAACAAAAGGATTGGCAGAGTTAACTTGAATTTATGAAAAGAAAATTGTATTTGACAAATCATCAATTTGTAACTAAGAAAATTGATGTGCCAGATGATGTTGGGTGTCAGAAGGCCTTCAACAAAATTCTGTGGAAGAGATTATTAAAAATGAAAGCACACAATGTTGGGAGTAATATACTGGTGTGGACCGTAGAATGGTTTATGGACAGAAAACAGAATAAACAGTTCAAGTCAAGTCGAGTTTATTGCCATATGCACAAGTACACATATGCACAGGTGTAATGAAAAACTTACTTGCAGCAGCATCACAGGCACATAGCATGAGAGACACAACATTCACAAGAAAAACATAAATTAACCATAAATTATACAAAATCATACAAGAAACAACAGAATAAGAACAAAAGCAAACAAAGTCCATCTTGATGCAAAATGGTCATAGCATTGCTATACTGAGGTAGTGTTTAGGGTTGTGCAAGTTAGTTCAAGAACCGAAGGTTGAAGGGAGGTAGCCTTGTGGTGTAGGACTTCAGGCTTCTGTACCTCCTGCCTGACGGTAGCTGCTAGAAGAGGCAGCTTCTTGAGGCAGCAACTGATATAGTTACCACCGATGATCAGGAGGAATGTGCCAATGATGTATTGGGCTGAGTTCACTACTCTCTTTAGCTTGTTGCGTTCCTGCACATTCAAATTGTCGTACCAAACCATGATGCAACCAGTCAGCATACTATCAACAGTACATCCATTGAAATCTGTTGGAGTGTTCGGTGACATGCCAAACCTCCTTAACCTTCTAAGAAAGTAGAGATGCTGGCACAGTTGTGATTGCATCTATGTGCTGAGCGCAGGACAGGTCATTTGATATCTTAACACCCACAAATTTAAAGCTGCTGAGCATCTCCTCCACCGATCCACCAATGTAGACTAGTGCATGTTCACCCTCCTTCCCTTTCTTGAAGTCATCGATCAGTTCTTTAGTTTTACGGATGCTGAGCAAGAGATTGTTGTTGTGGCACCACTTGATCAGACATCCTATCTCACTCACTACCTGTGTTCCATCCAACAACAGTGGTATTGTCAGTGATTTTGTATTTGGTATTGGTGCTTCACCTCACAGTCACGTGTGTATAAAGAGTAGAGAAGGGTGCTAAGCATGGATTGAGGTGCATGTGTGTTGAAGGTCAGTGAGGAGGCGATGTTGTTATTAATCCTCACAGATTAATAATGAGGAAGTCAAGGATCCAGTTGCAGAGTGAGGTACAGAGGCCCAGGCCTTGAACTTGATGAGAAGTTCGGAGGGGATGATTGTGTTGAATGCCAAGCTGAAGTCATTGCACAGCAGCCTGACAAATGTATTCCTGTTGTCCAGGTGCTACAGAGCAGAGTGGAGAGCCAGAGAAATTGCATCCGCTGTTGACCTGCTGTGGCAATGGGCAAAGTGAAGCGGATCCAGGTCATCTCTGAGACAGAAGACGACTCGTGCAATACCAACCTCTTGAAGCACTTCATTACAGTTGATGTAAGTGCTACTGGATGGTAGTCATCAAGGTAGGTCCCCCCACTCTCTTCTTGGGCACCAGTACAATAGAATGCATTTTTGAAGCAGGTAGGAACCATTGGGATTTGGTGACTATTGGGGTGCCACATAGATCAGTGCTAAGGACCCAACTGTTCACCATCTATATCAAGTATAATATATCCAAACTCAGGGACAGCATGGACTCTGAGGAGAATGCAGGGACACTTCAGGGGGTTATAGGCAGGCTACAGGAATGAGCTATAATAAAGCAGATGGAATACAATTTGGAAAAAGACATTTTGGTTAAAAAAAAGAATGGGAAGGTGTGGAGTATGTTCTAAAAGAGTGATTGAAAGCTACCGGTGTTCAAAAAGTATCTGGCCTGGATGATGGCTTTGGCTGTGTCCTTAAGATCCTGCACAGATCAGCTGGCAGTGGGATTTGCAGATATTATTAACCTCTCCCTGATTCAATCTGAGGTTCCCACCTGCTTTAAGGCAGCCACTATCATTCCAGTACCTAAGAAAAACAAGGTAACGTGTCTTAATGACTACCGCCCAGTGGCTCTGACATCCACCATCATGAAGTGCTTCAAGAGGCTGCTCATGGCACATTAACTCCAGCCTCCCAGACAACCTCAACCCACTGCAATTCGCCTACCACCCTAACAGGATTCTCAACACTGGTGCTCCACAAGGCTGTGCCCTCAGCCCCCTACTCTACTCCCTGTACACTCATGACTGTATGGCCAGATTCTGCTCTAACTCCATCTACAAGTTTACAGATGATACCACCATAGTGGGCCATATCTCAAATAACGATGAGTCAGAGCACAGGAAGGAGATAGAGAACCTAGTGACATGGTGCCATGACAATAACCTTCCCCTCAATGTCAGCAAAACAAAAGAGCTGGTTATTGACTTCAGGAAGGGGGACGGTGCACATGCTCTTGTCTATATCAACAATGCTGAGGTTGAGACCTTCAAGTTCCTAGGAGTGAACATCACCAATAGCCTGTCCTGGTCCAACCATGTAGACGCCATGGCCAAGAAAGCTCACCAGCGCTCCACTTCCTCAGGAGAGTATGTGGAATTTACATACTCAATTTGGCATGCCCCTGTTGACCCTCACCAATTTTTATAAATGCACCATAGAAAGTGTCCTCATGCATCATGACTTGGTATGGCAACTGCTCTGCCTGCAACCGCAAGAGACTGCAGAGATTTGTGGACACAGCTCAGCACATCACGGAAATCAACCTCCCCTCCATTGACTTTGTTTATACTTCTCACTGCCTCAGTAAAGTAGCCAGCATAATCAAAGACCCACCTACCCCAGACATTCTCTCTTCTCTACTCTCTCATCGGACATAAGATACAAAAGCCTGAAAGCACGTACCACCAGTCTTAAGGTCAGCTTCTATCCGCTGTTATAAGACTATTGAACAGTTCTCCAGTACGATAAAATGGACTCTTGACCTCACAATCTACCTCATTATGATTTTGCACCTTGTTGTCTACCTGCACTGCACTTTCCTTGTAACTGTAACACATTATTCTGCATTCTGTTATTGTTTTACCTTGCACTACCTCAATGCACTGTGTCATGAATGGATCTGTACGAACAGTATGCAAGATAAGTTTTTCACTGCACCTTGGTACGTGACAATAATAAACCAATTTGACTAATTCGATTTGAACTTGACGCTGGTGTCCTTATACTCTACTGAAAATTAATATGTAATTCAGAAAGCAACTAGGAAGTCAAATTTTACACAGGCCTTTACTGTAAGAGGATTTAAGCACTAGAATGGAAATGCTTTGCTTCAATGGAGACAACACCTGGAATACTGGGTACAGGTCTGGTCTCTCTACCTACAGAAGGATTTATTTGCAATTGAAGGAGTGCACTGTTGCCAATTCAATTCAGCACATGATAAGACACCCTAGACAATGACTTTGCCTGATTCCTATATTTTATTAATTGTGATTAGTTCAAACAGCTCAAAGATTCACAAAAAAGACCACCAGCAGCTTTACTTCGTTAAGAGTTTGAGGTGATTTTTTAGGTCACCAAGGACTCTTGCAAATTTCTTTCAATGTACAGCATTCTAACTGGTTGCATCACAGCCTGGTATGGAGGCTCCAATGCATAGTATCACAAGAGGCTGCAGAGGGTTATAGACTCAGCCAGCTCCATCACAGGCACAACTCTCCCCACCATGGAGGACATCTTCAAAAAGGTGGTACCTCAAGGCGGTGGCATCTATCACTAAGGATCCTCACCATCCGGGACATGCCCTCTTCTCGTTACTTCTATCAGGGAGGTACAGGAGCTTGAAGACCCACATGCAATGATTTAGGAACAGCTTCTTCCCCTCTGCTATCATATTTCTGAACCCATGAACATTACTTCGTTATTCCTTTTTCTGCACTATTTATTTATTTTGTAATTTATAGTAAATTTGTCTTTCACTGTACTGCAAAACAATAAATTTCACAACATACAAGTCAGTGATAATAAACAATTCTGAGATTCACTATGTAGTTCAAACAATTACTCATTAATTTCATAACATTTTTAATTACACAACTCTCTAGTTTACTTTCACAACTTCCAAACTTTACTTCTTGTGTTTAGATGAATGTTGCTGGGGTTTGACTTGGCAAAATCTTTTCCAAGTCCCCGACCTAGGGTCGTCTTCTTCTTCTTCAGTGGTTAGTCTCCAGTGTCAGTGCTACTGGTTACCTCAGAAGACACCTTTTTGCATACCTTGCAGACATTGTTTAGTTTTTAAATCGCTAATTATACAGCTAGAAGTCTAGTCCTTATTTATATGAGTATGTGCATCTTTAACCCTTACAAATTCCTGCTGGCACCATTCCACGATTACCTTAACCACCAGTTCCTTAATTATAAGAAAGTCTATTTGTGCCTTTGTATTTCATCAGACTGTCCCTTTCACAAGATGTCAGTTCGAAAAACATCCTCATTTCCTTGTTCTGTTCTCCGGATAGTTCACAGTGCGATACTGCACAGTGGGATGGAAAACTGTTTCAGCTTTGTTCTCATGTGGATACCAACCACATGTCAATTACGTGACCTTCCTTCCCTTGTTTCTTTCTCCTTGGTTCCAAGCATCTTTCTAGTCAGTGGAGTGTCCTGATGGTTTACTTGACATCCCTTCTGGGCTGCTACAGAAGTAAAGGTTCACCAGGTTGATTTCTGGGTGGGCAAGTTTATAGTACAAGCAGTGATTAAACAGACTAGGCCAATATGCTGAAGTTTAGAAGAATGAGAAATGTTTATAGAAATATACAAGGCTATTTAGAAACTTGACAAGTTAAATGAGGAATTGATGATACTCATAAACATCATTCTCAAAATAAGGGACCAGCCATTCAGGACAGAGGTGAGAAGCAATTTCTACTTCCAGAGGACAGCTAATATTTGGAAATCACTACCAAGACTACTGTGCAGACTCAGTTGCTGAACATATTCAAAACGGATTGATAAATTTTTAGATATTAAGGAAATCAAGGCACCTAGGATTAGTGCAAGGAAATGTCAATCGATTAAAGATAAGTCATGAACTCATGGAATGGCAGAGCAGGTACAAAGAGGCAAAACAGCCGACTTCTGTTTCCATTTCTAACGTTCTTGTGTTCAGATAGATGTTAAGAAATTGTTCTCCCAACCTGTAGACCATAAAACCAATATTTTTTTGCACAGTATATTTTTTCTTTCTCTACTTTTCATCACTGTAGTGGGCAGAATCTCAAATAACAATGAGTCGGAGTACAGGAGGGAGATAGAGAGCCCAGCAACGTGATCTCATGAGAACAACCTTTCGCTGCCCCCACAACACTCTACGCAAGATGCATTTCATTGTGTTTCGATATGCATGTGACTAATAAAGATATCTTATCATATCCCTCAATGACAGCAAAATAAAAGAGCTGGTCATTGATTTCAGGAAGGAGGCCTGTGCACATGTTCCTGTTTACCTTCAATGGTGCTGAGGTCAAAAAAGTTGGGAACTTAAAGTTCCTAGGAGTGAACATCACCAATAGCCTTCGTGGACCAACCACATAGACACCATGGCCAAGAAAGCTCACCATGCCTTAGCTTCCTCAGGAGACTAAAGAAATTCAGCATGCCCGTTAACCCTCACCAGTTTTTATAGCTGCACCACAGAAAGCATCTTATCAGGATGCATCACACCTTTGTATGGCAGCTGCTCTGCCTAAGATCGAAGAAGCTGAAGAGAGTTGTCGACACAGCTCAGCACATCATGGAAACACTACTCGCTGCCTTAGTAAAGCAGGCAACATAATCAAAGACCCCACCCTCCCCAGCCAGTCTCTCTTCTCCCCCCTCCCATCAGGCAGAAGATACAAGAGCCTGAAAGCATGAACCACCAGGTTATAAGACGATTGAACAGTGCCCTTGTATGATAAGATGGACTCTTGACCTCACAATCTACCTCATCATGGCCTTGCACCTTATTGTCTCCCTGCACCTTCTCTGTAACTAACACTTTATTCTGCATTATGTTATTGCTTTTCCCTTGTGCTGCCTCAGTGTACTGATGTGATGAAATGATCTGTATGGACGACATGCAAAACAAATTTTAAATTTGTTTAAAATTTTGCGACAATAATAAACCAATTTACCAACCTCCAGCAACAAAACAGTTTGATCCAAACCACCTCAAGTTATTTTTCTCCTCAGTCCATACAAAGAACCAAATGGCTCAAATCACATTTGACCCAGTACACATCTTGTTTGCATCTCTCATGGGATGCCTGCAATCACAGGTCTCTCAATGTCTTGCCAGAAGATGGTGCAAGGTAGGCAATGGAAACACGCTGTCAGAAGACTTCTTCCACAGTTGCATTATGTCCCTGATGATCAGAGACATTAAGAAACAGTGGAAAACACAAATAAATTTAAAGTATTAAAACAATATTAAATAGATTCATTTAAACCATTCCAATTAAAGTTTTCATTAATTAAAATATAATTAAACATACAAACCACTTACACTCAATTATTTTATCCAGCCAGTTAGTGACCTCATTCAAATGAAAGGGGTCATGCTAGAAGCAGCAGCTATGGGTGCTGTGAAGCTGAGGAATCAAGCGCCAAGTGTATTTTGCCCTTGAGCTCAGTGCTCATTACTCAGTGCTGAGCACAGGGGGTGGGGAGTGAAGCAGATCCACGTGCACCTGATTTCTAGCATGTTCTAGTATAACCATCCTACATACTCTCTTGTGACTAGCATAAACAGTTGTTTCCATAAGTATAGCTTATGCACTCAAACCTGTGAGTACACATTTTACTCCCTTAATCATTAACATGTTATGTTCAAGAAGGATAAGCCCTAACATTATCAAACCTGTTGACAAGGGTAATGCTGTTGTTTGGCTACCTGACATCTACTTCAGCAAGGCTAAATCCCAGCCACCTGACATCTCCTTTCAAATGATGATCCCACAATTGATCATCAGACCTTAGTCTCCAGACAATCAATGACCTCGTTTCCTTCAGGAGATTGTTCCTCCACAGCTGCCACCCTCCTGGTCTTCCAACCTCATGCAGTCTGCTTCTGTTTCCTCCACAAGATCCACAAGCAGAATTGTTCTATAAGAGCCATTGTTTCAGCTTGGTCTTGTTCCCTGGACCTTAATTCTTCCTACTTTGGTTCTATTCCTTCCCTTCTTGTCCACCTTCCTCCCACTTACATCCATGACATTTCTAACAACTTCCATCAGTTTGACTTTTTCCAATTTCCTGGTACCAATGGTCCTAGCTTCACATGGTCATTCAGATCACTCTTCAGGTGCTCTTGGTTTCTTCCTTGAACAGAGCCCCAAACAGTTTCCTTCTGAAGCCTAGTTTAAATTGTTCTTACATTGGATTCCATTTAACTCGGTTATATTAATTTTGTTGTCATAAGGACCTGGCCCAAGATACGCCCATCTCTTTGGTGATATGTGGAACAATCCTTGCTTCCATCTTACTCATGTACCCTCTCTCAGCTTTTTCCAGTGCATTGATGACTGTGTTGGTGCTGCTTCCTTCTCTCATTTGGAACATGAATGTTTCATCACCTTTGCCGCCATTTTCCACCTTCTTCTCATTTTCATATAGTTTATCTCCGACTCTTCCCCTCCCTTTCCTGATTTCTCCATCACCATTTCAGAGGACAGATTAGTGACCAATACTCATTATGAGCCAAAACCATTCCCCCACCTTTCCAGGTGAAGCAGTGATTTACTTACAATTTTTCCTAATCGATTATGCTACATTCTGTGCTCACAATGTAGTGTTCTTTACGTTGAAGAAATCAAACTCAATGAATTTTGCTTTGCAGATCACCTCCATCCACTCCCACTTTAACGTCCATCTTTGGCCACTTACATTGGTCTTCACTGGAACAGTGTGTGAGGAACATCTCATCTTCTGACTATGTGCATTATAAAAGACAAAGACATCATTAAACTGGAAAGATTGCAGAGAAGATTTACAAGGATGTTGCCAGGACTCGAGAGCCTGAGATATAGAGAGAGGTTGGGCAGGCTCGGACTTTATTCCTTGGAATGCAGGAGATTGAGCAGTGACCTTATAGAGGTGATAAAATCATGAGGAGTATAGATAAGGTGAATGCACTCAATCTTTTCCCAGGGAAGGGGAAATAAAAACTAGAGGGCATATGTTTAAAGTGAGGGATGAAAAGCTTAAAAGGGACCTGAGGGGGAACTTCTTCACGCAAAGGGTAGTGCATATATGGAACAAACTGCCTTGAGAAAGTGATCGAGGCAGGTACAATAACAAAATTTAAAAGATATTTGGATACGTACATGGATAGGAAGGGTTCAGAGAGATATCAGCCAAAGGCAGGCAATGGAGCTAGCTTGGTGGGCACCCTGGTTGGCATGGACAAGTTGGGCCAAAGGGCCTGTTTCCATGCTGTACTACTCTATGACTCTATGGTTATATCCCTCAAGACTCAATACTGAATTCAGTAATTTCAGATAACTGGTCCTTGCTAACAATTCTGATGAAAGGTTATCAATATTTACCTTGAACTCCATTTTTTTTTCCTCCACACAGTTGCCCGATCTGCTGAGTATTTCCAGCATTCTTTCTTGTTTCAAGATTTCAGGAGTTGTCTTTTGCATCCAGCACTTTTTTTCATTCCACTGCTCTCATTCATCTCTTTCTATCTACATCTCTTCCAAGCAAATCAACTGAAATGAACAAACCTTCACTACCCTCTCTAGAACCACCACTATGCAAGTCTCTCTCGGTGCCAATCCTCACAGACATGCCCTTTGTGTTCCCTCCATTTCAACCCACCTTCTCTGCAACTTAAAACACATTTAGCTTCTAACTTCTCCAAGTTCTGATGAAATATCATCACCCTCAAACAATAATTCCAAATCTCTCTCCATAGATCTTACATAACAAAATGACCATTTGTAGCATTTTGTAATTTATTTTTAAAGTTCTGGCATATACAGTTTTTTTTTGCTTTGAGAATACCACATTCTTCCCATTGTGTAGAGCAAATATTATGACCTTTATAGAAAGGGGAATTGAGAAGTAAACTGACCCAATGAATCCTGGATGAAAACCAACAAACTGATGGATTTTGTATGAGTTCTTTGAATAAACATAATACAATTTTCACAACAAGATATGTATATTTTCTGAACATTTTTGGCCACAGAAAACATGGAACTGGCTACTTGTTTGGTTCTATCTTTCAAGCCTCTTTTACAGGGTGTACATGGTGTGGCCTGGATTTTGTTTCTCTTTCAGGCTCGGTCACACCTGCTGATGCGAGTCTGTTTGTCTGCGTCTGTGTAAATGGCTATAGTCCCATTGGGGAACCATTCCTTTTGCCCTCTAAATACATTCTGACAACTAACCTAATCTCTAAATCAAAATCTAGGACAGACCATACCTTGGGAAAAGAGGTGGTAAACACTTCAATAATCTAACTTCTTTGTCACCAAGTGGCTCAAATTTTGTGTTCATTAAATCAGTGGAATAGTGAAGGAGATAAAACTGGGTAATAATACAAAAGAAACTATCGCAACAAGAATTAACTATATGGGAATGCACATCAAACTTATAAAAAGTGTCCTTCCTGCAAAACCAATTGCATCATGACATTGGACATTGCATGTTACAGTATCCATTAAAAATTAGTCCACCAACCAATGGCAGTTATACTACTTGAGGTTTTTACAGTGTTATGTTAGATTACATTGAAGAGACCCTCTTCCACAGCATGCACACAATTTATAGAGTTAGTCCAAATGTACTTGGGAAATTAATTGATAACTAGACAAATACACATTTTCAAATGACCCACGTATTTTCCCATTTGCAACTGAACTTTCCAAAATAATTTTGCCCACACAATCCAGGCAAGTTGCAATTGTCCCACAACAAAAGGCTTGCATAATGATGCCTAGCTTCCATTTTGTACGCAATAATTTCAAACATACTCAAGTCTATTGTACAGTTTTACCTTTCTTAAAACAAACTCATGGGAATTGACCTACAAACCCATGAGGTGGAGAAAGTAGGAAACTTGAATCCCACCTGGAGGCAGCCAAGAACTTAGGCCTGTGTCTCATTACAGCAACATTGCACTCAATTGCATTACCTCTTTCAATTCTGTAGGACAGCAGATATTACATGCACGTGCCAATATTAATGTACAAATCTCTAAACCACATCTGGATTCCTGCATTCTGTTCTGGGCATTATGCTTCAAGAAGAACACATTATCCTTGAAGGCTATGCAGTGCAGATTCATCAGAATATCTGAATTAGAATTAGAAGATTAAATTATAATGATTGCACTAATTGCATAGAATAGGTAAACCACTATTCCCTAAACCACTATTCACACTAGTGAAAATAAGACATTTAAGATGAGCAAAGATAGGTAGAGATTTCTCAAGGACAGCGGGAATCTGGAATTCACCCCATCAAAAAGATGCTGAAACCAATGGATTATTTTTATGCAACGATATTAAGGACAACAAAAACATACAGATCAGCCCTTATGTCCTTGGGTAATCAGACAGGCTGTGGACATTGAATACTCTACTCTTGCCCATGTGATCACACCTCCAGAATGTGGGAAAAGTTTATGACGTTGCTCCATTTTGCTGTACTTAAGTTGGTAGACATAACTTCTTCAGAATTTCCATTTTTCAACTATCACACCATAATGACATTAGTAATATACCTTCTATCTACACTGCAGCTACACTAGAGAAAAAAAATAATCAACCTACTCTCTGCACCTGTGTTTCTGTGTCCTTATGGAATGCCAAGTTGAAAAAGAATTGATATAGGCTTCAATTCTGCCATATTTTCTTCATACAATTTATTACATCATTTTACTTTTTTCCATCTTTGGTGTCAATGCTAGTGATATCTCTGTTATAAGAAGGGAAAGAAAATCTGGTGAATGTTATTTCCAGACAATGTTTTGTCAGCCTTACTGTGGTTGGCTTTAGAGTAGTAGATGTGGGATTAAATCATATAACTGTTCTCCTAGTCAAAAGACAGCAAGGACTAGAGAGGAGAGAAAAATACAGGGGGAAATAATTACATGCTGTATGTATTACACAGAAAAACACAAATTTGAACTGGGTGGCAATTATTTGAAAGAACCATTATTTTACATATTATTCTGGAGTTATGGAATTATATGGATATATAATTAAAACAAGAACTAATGTTCAGAAATTCAACTTCCACTGACACTTTTTGTTTTCTGACAATTCGTGGGTTGCTCCAATCAATTCAACAGCATAACAATATTTTTTTATATAATGAAAACCATTGGTTAATGGAATCCTCAACATCACAATGTGGTTAAAAGTCATTTCCCCTTATTTTTTGTTTTGTACTCTACAGTGTACGCTTGCAAGAAAACGTCTCCTCTTGAACTAAACAAGTCATGGAAATCCATTTATGGAAACAAATACACAGTAACACCATTTGAAATATATTTATGGAATATGTACAATATATGAATTTATGAATATATATATTTGAAAACATTGAAATTAGTAAAACATAACAGCTTGTCTTTAACAAATAAATTACTGTGTTCTAAATTCCGTAAATGAGAACGCTCACAGTATCAAGTTAAATCTAACATAAACGCTCATAACAGAGAACAAGGATTAAAATAGCATTACTGCATTTCAATGGCGTTAAAACAGAATTGTCATCCTAATATCTTTTCTTTAAAAATTCCATAAAGAGAGCAATTGAAAAATCTCTAAACTGTATTGACTTGTTTGCCTGTGTAGCCTTGTTACACGATGTTGGTTTTAGCATCTGCTACCGTTTTGATTGATCATAAATTCATACAACTGCAGCATTTAGCCCATCAGTTGCCATCCCAGCAGCCAGCTCTTAAAACATCACCATTAGCAATACCCTTCCAGCCATAATGGAGTGGTGCTGCATTTTGGGGAATTGTGAGAGAGAGTGTTCCCAGGCAGTCAAAAGGACCAGTAAAGGCTGTTAAAGAACAGTACCCACAGGAGGAATGTTCTTGGTGTAGGGGGCCACAGATACCATCCAGTGTTGCCTGGGAGGTCTCTGCGTGTAATTTCTAAATGCCTGTAATAGTACATCCAAGAATGCAGCAGATCCCCATGCCTGTAGTGTCAGTTTCTCTGGAATAAAGGAAATATAGGTGAAGTCTTCTCTCCAAGTATGGAGTTTGGGTGATCTCGTTAATGCAGGAAACAGCAGCAAACTGAAAATCAGCAGAGCTTGGCAGCAGTAGCCTGAACTGACAAGACTAGGAGGCTGACGGTGCCCTTGACCTTGATCTCAACAAGCAAAGCAATCATAGCATTGTGCAAGCTTCTGTTATGAAATTGCAGGAAGACAAAGAATTCAGTTGTGGTCTTTTAAATGATATGGATAAAGGAGAAATAGTTAGTAAAAGTTGGTAGTTTTGCAATTAAAGATGACCTGCTATTTTTCAGAAGAGCAAAGTTGAAAATAACACAAAACATAGTGAGTGTTGTCCATTATTTACATTATTTGGAGGAGTTTTAAACTGGAAATAGAGGTGCTCCCCAGATAAAAGCCCTGTCAAATAAGCAAGGGTTGAAATTCCCAATGGGCACCAAGGCATCCAGAAATGTGTACAATATTTTTCTTCTTCAAGCTGGTCATTTTTATTTCAGTCAGAGTTATGCAAAGCAATTTCCAGCCATTATTTAGGTAAAGATTAGAAAAAGAAGTTAAACCTTCCAGTTTTAATTTCTGAAAACCTAGACAAGATGTGTAATTTCAACTCTCGTTTCAAAATGACCTATTGACATTAACTCTTTGATAATAAAATTTGAAGACACATAACACTAATTGTCTTGACTTGTTCAGTACTTTTTTGTTGAAGAATTTCGATACTTATGTCTTTTGTTTACATCCCAAATTTAAAAATTGTTTATAGGAAAAAGATGATAAACTGTTATTTTAAAGATTATTTCTGAAGTCGAGTTTATTTTGAAGCTGTAATAGTAATTAAACAAACCATTACAGCATATAATACTCCTTCATGTAAAACATGCAGCTCTTCTAGGATCAAAATTGGAATAAATAATTTAATTTACAGTAAACAACCAGACTGTATGAATAGCCCTTACTGTAGTGTAATTTGTATGATTCAATGAGGAAAAAACAAAAAGTCAAATAACTTAAAGTCTTTCTCACCTGATCTAATAGATCCACTACCCGTGCACACAGCAAAGCTCCTGGTAGGTCAAAATAATTGTCATAGAAATGATATTTGCCTGACAAAGAGGAGGAAACAGATCAATCAAAATCTCTAAGATTACATAGAACATAACAGCACAGTACTGGCCCTTCAGCCCACAATGTTGTGCTGAACTATATGAACCCCTCCTCCATGATCAACCTAACCCTTCCCTCCTGCACAGCCCATAACACTCCATTTTTCTTACTTCCATATGACTATTAAGAGTCTTTTAAATGTCCCCATTGTATCAGCCTCTACAACCACCCCAGGCAGTGCAGTCCAGGCACCCACCACTCTCTGTGTAAAGAACCTACCTCCGACATTTTCCCTGAACATTCCTCCTCTGACCTTAAACTGATGTCCTCTGGTATTGGCTATTGCCACCCTGGGGAAATGGTCCTGGCTGTCCACTCTATCTATGCCCCTCATAGTCTTACACACCTCGATCAAGTCGCCTCTCATCCTGCGTCACTCCAAAGAGAAAAGCCCTAGCTCCCTCAACCTTTCCTCATAAGACATGTTCTCTAATCCAGGCAGCATCCTGGTAAATCCCCTCTGCACCCTCTCTAAAGCTTCCACATCCCTCCTATAATGAGATGACCAGAACTAAACACAATACTCTACGTGTGGTCTAACCAGGGTTTTATAGAGCTACACCATTACCTCGCAGCTCTTGAACTCAATCCCCTGACTAATGAAGGCCAGCACACAATATGCCTTCTTAACCACCCTATCAACTTGCATGGCAACTTTGAGGGATCTATGGACTTGGACCCCAAGATCCCTATGTTCCTGCACACTGCTCAGAATCCTGCCATTAACCTGGTACTCCACCTGCATGTTTGTTCTTCCAAAGTGTATCACTTCACACTTTTCTGGAATGAACTTCATCTGCGACTTCGCCACCCAACTCTGCATCCTGTCTATATCCTGTTGTAACCTACAACAACCTTCTGCACTATCCACAACACCTCCAACCTTTGTGTCATCTGCAAACTTACTAATCCATCCCTTCACATCCTCATCCAAGTCATTTATAAAAATCACAAAGAGTAGGGGTCCCAGAACAGATTCTGCGGAACACCACTAGTCACCGACCTCTAGGCAGAATATTCTCTATCTACTAAAACACTCTGCCTTCTGTGGGCAAGCCAATTCCCAATCCACACAGCCAAGTGTCCATGGATCCCATGCCTCATGACTTTCTGGATGAGCATACCACGGGCAACCTTGCCAAATGCTTTACTAAAGTCCATATACATCACATCCACCGCTTTACCTTCATCTCTTTGTTTTGTCACCTCCTTGAAAAACTCAATTAGGCTCGTGTGGCACAACCTGCCCCTCACAAAGCCATGCTGACTATCCCTAATAAGTCTATGCTTCTCCAAATGCTTGTAAGTCCTGTCCCTAAGAATCCCCTCCAATAGCTTGCGCACCACTGACATAAGATTCACTGGTCTATAATTCCCAGGATTATTCCTATTACTTTCTTGAACAAGGGAATAACATTAGCCATCCTCCAATCCTCTGGTACCACTCCTGTGACCAGGGAGGATGCAAGCATCGTCAACGCCTCAGCAATCTCTTCCCTCGCTTCCCGTAGTAACCTGAGGTATATCCCGTCTGGTCCTGGGGACTTAGTTAACCTAATGTTTTTCAGAAGCTCCAACACTACCTCTTTCTAACCTCAACTTGCTCCAGCACGTTTGTTCTGTGCTGACTTCACATTCATCAAAATTCCTCTCCCTAGCGAACACTGAAGCAAAGTATTCATTAAGGACCTCCCTTATTTCCTCTGCCTCCAGGCACGTTTCCCCCTTTATCCCTGAGCGGTCCTACCCTCACTCTAGTCATCCTCCCGTTCCTCATGTACGTGTAGAATGCCTTGGGGTTTTCCTTAATTCTACTTGCCAAGGCCTGCTCATGTCCCTTTCTATCTCTCCTAAATCCCTTCTTAAACTCCTTCCTGGCTACCTTATAATTCTCAAGAGCCTTGCCTGATTTTTGCTTCCTAAAACTTAAGTATGCTTCCTTATTCTTCTTGAATAAATATTTCACCACTCTTGTCAACAATGGTTCCTTTACCCAACCATCCTTTCCCTGTCTCAGTGGGACAAACCCATCCAGAACCCCATGCAAGTGTTCCCTAAACATCCTCTCCATTTCTTCTGTGCTTTTTCCCGAAAACATGTGTTCACAATTTACACTCCCAAGATCCTTCCTCATACCATCGTAATTAGCCCTCCCCCAATTAAAAACTTTCCCATATCGTCTGCTCCTATCCCTATCCATGGCTATGTGAAAGGTCAGGGAGTGTGGTCACCATCTCTGAAATGGTCGCCCACTGAGAGGTCTGTCACCTGACCAGGCTCATTGCCTAGTACTAGATCCAGTATGGCCTCTCCTCTAGTCGGCCTGTCTACATACTGTGTCAGGAATCCTTCCTGGACACACCTAACAAATTCTGCCCCATCTGAACCTTTTGCACTAAGGAGATGCCAATCAATATTAGGGAAGTTGAAGTCTCCCATGACAACAACCCTGTTATTTTTGCACCTTTCCAAAATCTGCCTTCTTATCTGCTCCTTGGTGTCCTGGTGGCTATTGGGGGACCTATAGAATACTCCCAATAGAGTGATTGCTCCCTTCCTGTTTCTAACTTCCACCCACACTGACTCAGTGGACGATCCCTCCACAACGTCCTCCCTTTCTGCAGTTGTGATACTATCCCTGATTAGCAATGCCACTTCCCCCCCCCCCCCCCACCCTTTTACCTTCTTCCCTATCCCTTTTGAAACAATTAAACCCTGGAATATCAAGCAGCCAATCCTGCCCTTGCGACAGCCAAATCTCTGTAATGGCCACAACATCGTAATTCCACGCACTAATCCATGCTGAGTTTATCACCCTTATTCATATTGTATTTTATTATGAAATATAACTAATACATCTGAAATTTGTCAAATTAACTATATTCCACAATTATTTCTAATTATATTTCACAACTAAATAGATTAATCACAACATTAATTCAGAATTGTACTCTTTTATAGGAATGTATTTTCTTCTGTTAAACATTTAAATTAAACATGTAAAAAGTAAATACTTAAAACTGAAATCAATTAAACGCATCCTTTTAATTATCTTTTGCTTCATACCTGAACGTGCAAAAACTCCATTGATGGTTTTGAAGTGTTTCCATTTTCTCTTCTTCCCATAGGTTTCCAATATCTCTTCTGCTGTTAAAATTCTTGTGCCATGACTAGCCCTATATGAAGTATCAAATAATTTAAGATCCCACAGTTCTAGATCTCATTAATACAAAAGCATACTGCACACTGTTGATTTGCTAAATTCAACACATTCTTGCTAATAAATAGAAGAAATCTTTAAGCTTTTTATTTTACAAATTACAATTATACCAACAGTCTCAGGAACCAACTTACTTCAAGTTATAGTAGTGAACATGTATTCCATCATTCTCGGTAAGCTAAATTTCTAACTTAGCAGCATGAAACAATTCACCCAGTTAAAGTCAAGAAAGAAGCTCAACCCTACTTTACATTTCAACATTAAAGACAGTAAGGACACTAATGTAATTTAATATAAAACAAAAAAAAAATCACATTTGGCTGCCTTTCTTTTATATCTTAAGTAATACAAAATGATCTCCTATTCAAGAGCAAATAATGTTCCTTTTTCAAATCTGAACCTGGCTCAAGGCATTTCTGAGCATCTTTACCAAAATTGGGTGTTCTCCCCTGGCCTTTCAGGATTGCATAATTATAGATACCAAAATCCAAATAACATTACCTTCGACAATACCTTCGAAGTGTGTTAGGGAGATACAAACCAATTGCAACAAGACACTATGAGACTGACAGACAAATGGCAGTTGAAATTGAATAAAGATAAATTTGAGAAGATGCATTTTGGTAGTAGGGATGGGGAGAGACAACATAATGGCATATGGTTCCTGAGAACTGTCTGTAAGCCGATTTCTCTGTAAATCAGAAACATCTGTGTTCCACAGTGACCCATATTGTATCGCTCTGCATACACTTTCTACAGTTCTTTCAATTCATTGAATTATCACCCTAACACTACCTATAATTATACTAATGGAATATATCCTGTATCCAGTCATTAACTAATACCATGAAACAATTTGTGATTATTATTACTAGCTTGAAAAATACTTTAAAAATGTATGTGAGAATTTCTGTAAAGTCAGACTTCTATAAGTCCATAAGATCATAGCATATAGGAGCAGAATTAGGCCATTCGGCCCATCAAGTCTGCTCTGCCATACAATCATGACTGATTTTTTTTTCCTCAACCTCATTCTCTCACCTTCTTCCCCCCTTACCAAACAAGAACTTAGCATCTCTGCTTTAAATACATCCAATGACTTGGCCTCCACAGCCCTCTGTGGCAATGAATTCCATAGATTTACCCCCCCTCTGACTGAAGTCAGGTCATTCGTAACTCCAGAAGCTTCTGTTTTTCTTTACCAAGCAAAACAAAAAAAATACAATATTCTGAAAACACAATTAGTTCTAAAAGTTATGATATCCTGAGTTGGATATTTACTGTTATTCCTTTGGCATCACTGGTCAAGATGCTGGAATTTCCTAACAGCACTGTATAGATACCTTTAACAGAAAACTGCAGCAGTTCAAGAAAAAAAATCACACCATCACATTTGGAGAGAAACTAGGAATTGGTACAATTTAGCACAGTTTTATGAGCACCTCTCAAGCCTTAAGCATAATTACATTTCAATGAAGTTAGTGACCTAGTAGTAGCACAATGGTGAAAGTATAAAAGCACACTACAATTAACTCCATAAAACTCCTTGCTCATTATAAATATGGCAATCAAATAATAGTTACCTCAGAACAGTTCCATCTTCACCTAGTTTCAGCAAATTTCCATCTTCCAAGTCCAAAAGCAAGCCTTTGAAACTGCCATAAGAATAAATCACATTGAAGAGTGACAAAGTGGAAATTTTAAAAATTCATTCAGAGATGTGATGGCTTCCATCTAATTAGTTTTCTCTAATTTTGACTTCATCATTTCAAAGAGCTAGATGATGTATCCCCTTATAAACATTTTGCCCAATACAAACAAGGCCAATGAAAAACATTCTATAACTACTTCAGAAACATTAAAGCTACATTTGTACAATTGTAACAATACTGTAAGGGTGTGTATTTGCAGTGCTGTTCAAATCAGTCTGGACCTGATTTGCCTCCTGATTGAAGGGTCTCTGGCTTTAGGAATATCACTCCGATTTGTTTTACAATTTCGATACAAAATTGATATTAAATTTTAAACATTTGGCTTGATCAACTAAAATTGTATAAAAACACATTTGAATTTAGATTCAGAGTATGAATTTCTATTAAAACTAGTTTTTTTTATTTCTTTATCTATTAATAAAGTATCATTCACGTGTTTTTGTTTTTTCTGCGGGTAGTTTTGTTCTTATTCTTAGATTCCACTTCTCAAAAAAAACGAATTTAATTTGGTTCCTTTTAACCTCTGGTTAGCATTTAGCTCCAATAAATTCCATTGTGGAGTATCAGTATCCTTTCTTCCTTATACTACATTCTGGTTTGAAACCACAAATTAAGTGTAGCGGTTAATGTAATGCTTTACAGCGCTAGCGACCAGGGTTCACATCCAAGGAGTTTGTACATTCTCCCTGTGTCTGCGTGGATTTCCTCCGGGTTCTCCGGTTTCCTCCCACATTCCAAAGATGTACAGGTTAGGAAGTTGTGGGCATGTTATATCGGTGCCAGCAGTGTGGCAACACTTGCGGGGTCCCCCCAGAAAACTACGCAAAAAGTTGTATTTCACTGTGTTTCGATGTACATGTGACTAATAAAGATATCTAATGGAATCCAAAAGAAAAAGGTGCCAAAAGACACCAAGTTTTCCAATTCTTCTCAGTTATTTTAGTTTATAAATGTACAATATTCATTCTCTATAAAGGACAAAAAACTGAAAGCTGGAAAAAATTAATAGGAAATATTGGGAATTCACAACATCGTGACCAGCATCATCTGAAGGAAGATTATCATTTCAAATAATTTCTCTAAGCTCTACTGAGCAATCATATCAGAACACCTGGCACATTTTCAAATTTTATTTCACAACTGGCTGATCTGCCATGACATTGCTCACATGAATCTGGATACTCGGTTTTACTGCAAGCAATACATGATATATTATTCTGCTGCTGTAAAGCTGTATTTAACCTTACAAAGCAATGGGCACAATGCTTAATTGCTTAAGTAAACTCAGCTTGAGTTTAATTGTGCTTTTTTTTGTGTAAAAAAAATAGCAGCTCTGTAGATTGGAGTGCAACCATTAATTTCAGGCAACAGTTCAGAAGCACAAAATGTTTTAAGTAGGTTTACACCTCAAATCAGTGTGAAATATTCAATACCAATAGTATAACATAATGTTACTACAAGATCTGCCATGTCATTGCTCATGGTACATTCAATGAATATTTATGTTTGAATTATCACATTTTACCAGTATTAAAGGATATTCACTCCACTACTAAAACTTAATTGGATTCTCTTAAAACCACAAAATAAAATTGTTTTTCAGTAAGTACAAAGTGAAGTCAGTGTTTCATCAATCTTCATGCTGAAGTTCACAACAGTGGCTGTTCTATTGAAATTGAAGACAAATGACAAATTGAAGATCACCAAGACTACGGGCAGTCTACCCCCTGCCAAATATCTACCATTTCTAAAACCTCGCTTTAAAATTTGAAATATAACACACATTTGAATGCAACATATGTACACTAGACCACTAGGAAATATCCTGTACACCGTTCCAAATCACAGAGTGCTATTTATAAATACAGGAATATCAAGTCACATTACTGAGGAACAGTAGCACAGTGGTTATGTTCTATAATAACTGTAATCCTTGACTAATCAGCTGAAGCAAGTGTTCAAATTCTATCACAGCAGCTAGAGAATTTAAAACCAGCAATAGTGACCATAAAACTACTCAAGTTGTTACAACAATCCATCTGGTTAGCATATAACATTTTGAGACTGTAATTGTCACCCTTAACATCTGGCCTGCATGACTCCAGCAATGTGACAACTGTTTCTGAAATGGGCAAGCAGTCTACAGTTCAAGAACAATTCCAATGCCCACATCTGCTAAATAAATGTTTAAAAAAAGATATTTATTAATGAGCCCACTAAATTACCAAGATGGACTGTTAAATTCAATGTTTACCAGTTCTATGGTTTCACAAAAGCACTGAGGCTTCGACTTATCTGTTCTCTCCCTTTCGCAATGAATAGTTTCCATCTACTCCATGATGGAAAAGCCACTAATTAGATATAAAAGATGTTGAATGGCTTCAAAAATAAAGATTTTGCACCTGTAGGTAGCAATGTAAACATGAGCAGCTAATTACAATGGTCAGATTAATGACATATGCTTGCAGATGTCATAAGCACCAGAAAAAAACTGTGGGACCAAACCATAATTTTTCTCACTGGGAAGGTGAATTTTATCACTAAGCCCTCTCCCCTGCCAGGCTAGAGTTAATTTTCCAATTTCTTCCCCCTTCACAGCTAACAAAAAATGTTTTCCTAATGGAAAAATGTAGGTGGTAAAAAGCTGCAAGTTTGAGATAGTGGATAAAAAAGCTAGAGAGAAAGGAGACAACAGCATCCCAACTTCTATAATCCCTTTTACTGTTTTCAGCCCTACACAATCCACCCTCGCCATTTAACTAGATTTTGGCTCTCTCCCCAACCATACTTCAGCATTATCTCACTCTTTTCCCCCACCCACAACCAGCAGTTTACCCCCCCCCCCGCGCCTCCCACCCCCCCCCCCACCAGATATTACCCCTCTCTCGTATTTTCTGGTCCATTCCACAGTCTTAAATGCCAATACAAAAAACTTTCTGATGGCCACTCCTCACCATCTTTCAATATTACCCCTCACCCACAGCTTTCTTCACATTTCAGTTACCAAACAAGAACAGATATTGAAAACCTCTAAACAGAAAATATGGAAGTCACACATAACCATTGCCCCCATTCAATCAAAGCAGCACAAGTGAAAGTCAAAAAGAACAATTGCAAAATTATAAAAGTACCACATTGAGACAGAGATATGCTGTGGCAGCTTGAGGCCAATCAATTTAACTCTAAGACATTACCTCTTGAGTTCCTCAGGGCAGTTTCCTAGCTTATTCAGTGGGTGGAGAATTGGCTGGTTGGCAGGAAGCAAAGGGTGGAAATAAAAGGATCTCGTTCTGGTTGGTTACCGGTTACTAGTGGTGTGCCGCAAGGGTCGGTGTTGGGGCCTCTCCTTTTTACCTTGTACATCAATGATTTGGATGATGGAATAAATGGTTGTGTGGCTAAGTTTGCGGATGACACCAAGATAAGTGGAGGAGTAGGGAGCATAGAGGAAATAGAAAGAATGCAGAGGGACCTAGACAGTTTAGGAGAATGGGCAAGAAAATGGCAGATGAGATTCAATGTTGAGAAATGTGCAGTTGTACACTTTGGAAGTAGAAATAAGCGGGTAGATTATTATCTAGAAGGAGAGAAGATTGATAGTGCGGTAGTACAAAGGGACTTGGGGGTACTTATACAAGATACCTTAAAAGTTAACCACCAGGTTGGATCGGTGGTTAAGAAAGCGAATGCTATGTTGGCATTCATCTCGAGAGGTATAGTGTATAAAAGTAAGGAAGTGTTGATGAGGCTCTACGGGGCGCTAGTGAGGCCTCATTTGGAATACTGTGCGCAGTTTTGGGCCCCGCATCTTAGGAAGGATGTGTTGACGTTGGAGAGGGTTCAGAGGAGATTTACGAGAATGATTCCAGGAATGAAAGGGCTTAAGTACGATGAGCGTTTGTCGGCTCTTGGACTGTACTCGCTGGAGTACAGAAGGATGAGAGGGGACCTCGTAGCGACATTTAAAATGTTGACAGGTAAGGATAGAGTAGATGTGGCTAGGCTGTTTCCCTTGGTGGGCGTGTCCAGGACCAGAGGGCACAATCTTAGAATTAGAGGGTACAGTTTCAAGACAGAGATGAGGAGAAGTTTCTTTACCCAGAGGGTGGTGAAATTGTGGAACTCCTTGCCACGCACAGCAGTGGAGGCCAGATCAGTGGGGGTGTTCAAGGAGGAGATAGACAGATATCTAAATAGTCAGGGTATCAAGGGATATGGGGATAAGGCTGGCAAATGGGATTAGAATAGTTTTTTTTTCTCTCTCTTTTTTTCCCACCCCATTTCTTTTTCCCTTTTCCTTGGAGCAGACTCGATGGGCCGAATGGCCTGCTTCTGCTCCCTTATCTTGTGATCTTGTGATCTTGTGAAGCCCTCTACCACAGAGATACAGAGCCTAATTATTTTGCTGTATATTTATAATTACAGGAGTTAGCACTGAAGCTTAGAGATAAATTCCACCTTTTAAATAGGAAAATTCTTTGGTTCTTGCCTTTATCATTTTTGCCCGATGCTTGAAATCATCATTATCCTTAGTTTGACCACTGTAATTGTTTGGTTGAATTTACAGTGCTATTTATAGATGTGCTATCTATAGATCTTAACACTTCCAAAACCACTTAATATTTTTCATAAACAACTTGCAGCTTTTCCATTATAGAATGGATGGAATGTATCATTTTTGATAGGAAAAGAGAATGGATGAATATAATCTTCAAAAATCTGGTAGAAGTACAAGAATATCATCTGAATGATCTTTCCTCCATCACATTGTCAAAAGTGGGGAGTGCAGAACATTTTGTTTCTTTACTAATTCTAATATTAGTAATATTAAGGTGAGTAATATTCATACTGTGTAAGTCCAGGCAATAGCTATCTCCAACAAACAGATTTTAACTACCCCCCCTTGTCATTCAGTAACTTCACCATTCTCAAATCCAACACCAATAATATCCTGGATTTACCGCTGACAAGCGTAACAAATAGTCACAAAAATCAAGCTCTTTGGCAAACTTTGACAGCCCAGATAGTGGCTTAATTAGCTTTCACACATTTTCAGTGTGTTTGCTAATCAACAAGATTTTGTTAAACAGGATCTGAAATCAGCTCAGAGTAGAAGAGCAGGCTTCTTTGCAGAAGTTTGAGCCAGAGCACCCAAAACAGAAAAGGGTTGGTCAAGCAGTGAGACAACCAGTGACTGTGGGTGCAAACAGGTATGTGAAACTTTCAGCCCTGGTTGAACACATTTGACTTCATCCAATACTTTATCATTCAGCTGTATAATATTTCATTCAACTAGTTTCATTTTCATCCATCTAGTAGTAGTCAAAAAATCTCAGCAATGAGTTCTTTTCCCACTCTTGCACCATTACTCTGGAGTCCCCAAAGATCCATATAAGTGGGTGGTGGAAGCAAGTACTTTCAAAACATTTAAGTACCACCTGGATAAGCACTTGAATCACATAGAAGGCTAAGAACCAAGTGCTGGTAAATGAGATTAGTTTAGATGAGTACTTATGGTCAGCGTGGTAGGCTGACAGGCCTGTTTCTGTATTGTATGACTACCTGACTTTCCCCCAACCACCAGCCAGAATTCTCAATAAAAAGGATCCCTCAGAGACATCATCTGATCGCACTTTGTCAGATTCTACATTCATATTGAAGATATCCAATTCTACCTCAAGTCAATTACCTTTAAACATAGAAACATAGAAAATAGGAGCAGGAACCAGCCATTCTGCTCTTTGAGCCATTCAACATGATCATGGTTGAACCTCTGGCAGAATAGGATATTCTCACCCTCTCCCCATACCTCTTGATGCCTTTCACACCAGAAATTTATTACCTCTTTCTTAAGTATACAGGTCCTTCCTGGGTAATGAACAGGTTCCGTTTTTACAGACATCCTTAAGTCGATTTTGTCCACAAGTCAGAAAATACACAAAAAAAATCACTATCTGGTAACCTTATCTTCATGGTATTATAATGAATAACATCAAAAACTCATAAGACTGATTTGAAAGAAGAATTGCTAAAAGTGGGAGAGATAGTGGAAACTAGTTCTGCCGTTCATAGGAACAAACATTTGCATGTATGCCTGTCTTATAAATTTAGTAATATTATTAAAGTTTATATGTCTGAATGTCCATAATCCAAGCATTTGTAACTTAGGAACAGCCTACATGCAGCAACTTGAGCTCCTGTGGTAAACCACTCAGAGAGTGGGAAATCTGTAGAAAAGATATTTCTCCTCATTCAGTCTTAATTGTCTTACTCCTTGCCCTAGACAGTGATCCCTGATTGAATACAGAACAGCACAGCACAGGAGAAGGACCTTCAGCCCACGATGTCTGCACTGACCATGATGCCAATCTAAACTAATCCCATCTGCCTGCACAAGGCCCACATCCCTCTATCTCCTGCCTGTTCACCTATCTGTCTAAATGCCTCTTAAACATTGTTTTCGTATCTGCTTCCACCACCACCCCTGGCAGTGCATTCCAGGCACTTGCCACTGTGTTTAAAAAAAAGTTGCCTCGCAAATCTCTTTAAACTTTCCCCCCTCACCTTAAATACATGCCCTCTAGTATTTGACTATTCCACCCTGGGAAAAAGATTCTGACTATCTACCCCATCTATGCCTTTTATAATTTTATATGCTTCTATCAGGTCACCTCTGCAATCTCCAACACTCCACAGGAAACAATCCAAGTTTTTCATTCTCCAAGTTTTCTAAACTCTCCTTATATCTAATACTCTCTCATCCATGCAATATCCTAGTGAACCTCTTCTGCACCTCTCCAAAGCCTCCATATCCTTCCTGAAATGTGGTGACCAGAAGTGCACACAATACTCCAAAGACAGCCTAACTAAAGTTTTATACAGCTGCAACCAACTTTTATATTCATGACCCATGAAAGCAAACATGGAGTACATGCCTTCTTTACCACCCTATCTACTTGTGTTGCCACTTTCAGGAGCTATGGACTTGTATCCCAAGATCCCTCTTACACCATTGCTCCCAAGGGTCCTGTCATTTACTGCACAATTTCCTCTTGTATTTGACTTCCCAAAATGCACATTACACTTATCTGGATTTAATTCCATCTGCTACTTACCTGCTCAAATTTCCAATGTCTATATCCTGTTGAATCCTCCCCCCCCCCCCCCCCCCCCAATTTTCATCTAAATCATTTAATATATATTACAAACAACAGAGGTCCCAGCACTGATCCTTGCAGAGCACCACTGGTCACAGACTTCCAGTCAGAATAACATTCCTCCATCACTACCGTCTTCTATGACCAGCCCAGTTTTGAATCCAAACCACTAATTCACCATGGATCCCATGTGACTTAATCTTCTGGATCAGCCTACCATGAGGAACCTTATTCTAGATTCCTCCATGGGAAACATCGAACCCACATCCAATCTACCTATCCCAGTCAGAACTCTGTACATTTCAATAAGATCTCCTCTCATTCTTCTACTTGCTCAATCATTCAAATTGTCAAAATCTCCTTGAATGAAACCTCTTTGTATCATCTTCACAACTACACCCAATTTTATGTGATCATTAAATTTGAAAATATTATATTCTGTTCCCTCATCTAAATCATTGGCCTATATCACGAATAGTTGGGATCCGTTCAGTAACTCATGAGTTCCCACCTGCCATCCCAAGAAAGTCCCATTTATTTCTACTCTCCTTTCCTTATCTATGAAATAATTTTCAATTCATGCTGGTATATTACCCCAATTCCATTTGCTTTGATTTGCATACTAATCTCACTTCTGGAATTTTATTCTCCTATGTCTACCATCTATCCTCTTAAGAATCTCCTGAAAATCTACTGCAAAATCTGGTGTACAAGTTCATAGAGTCATAGAGAGATACAGCATAGAAACAGGCCCCTTGGCCCACCGAGTCTGCACTGACCACGAAGCACTCTTTTTACACTATTCCTACCCTAACTCATTTTATTCCCCCCATATGCCCATCAACTCCCTGCAGATTGTCCCTATCACTGACACATGGGGGAAAATGTACAGCAGCCAATTAACCCACCAACCTGCACATTTTTTGGGACATGCATGGAAACTGGAGCACTCCAGGTAGTCATAAGGAGAACATGCAAACACCACAAAGACAGTGCTAGAGGTCAGGATTGAGCCCACACCATGCAGCTATGAGGAAACAGCTTTATTAGCTGTACCACTCTTCATCTTCCAAGGATTTTCTCAAGAGGCCAAAGATGACACACGAGGGGCAAATGCAAAGATTATGTATATCTGCTTATCTTCTCATTAGTTGAACTACCTTTCCACCTGCCATGCTTCTTTGGACATCTGATTCCCACCCATCTGCCACTTGTCCACCTTCCCAAACCTTCCAGCAATGCCTCACCTCAACTCTGTCTGAACACATTTCCACTCCTGTAGTCTGAGTAGAAAAGGCTTCTGTACATGCCAACTCTACCGATATTCACAGACAACAAGTAGAGATGAAAGTTTCAAGCTTTTCTCATACTCTGTACAGGTTGCATGTGGAAGAACTGTTTGTGAAAAACTTCTGGAAATTTTCAATTTTAGAAGAGTGCTTTTTTTGAAGTCCTTGGAAGGAGGAAAGCGACTTATGCATAGGTGCAACTTGTACACTGGGTTCTGTGGTGTGTTTTTGTCCAAAGTCTTTGATCATCCATCCTAGTATCTCCTCATTGTTAAATATTATTTTAATATCAAACCTGTGAAGGTATTCAAAATGTTTTTACTATGTTAAAGAAACAATTAAAGCTGTTTTTGTTGTTTTAGAAACAAGTGGTTGTTAATATTTTATCCAAGGTCTAAGTATTACTCAAGGATTTTGCCTAGGTGTTTTTTCTTTAAGTTTACAGTGCTATTTCTTTACTGAAGTGTGCTTGCTATATCATTTGTGACTTCACCTCCTACCTCTCGAGGACAGAGAAGTGCAAAGAGTCAAGAACCTCAGAAAATAAATTCCTCTTCGTATTGGTCTTAAATGATTGATCTTTTACTCACCCTAGACCCAGATATCCACTAAAGGAAACATCCCCTCCATCCAATTTGTCAGTTCCTCTCAGAATCTTATATGCTTCACTAAAGATCACCTTTCAGTCTTCTAAACCAATGAATAAACGCCCAACCCGTTCTTCTTTCTTCACGTGTCAAACCTTTCGTCCCAGGAATCTCATTGTTTCCAATACAAGTATATTCCTCCTTAAACATAGAGAACCAGACTATATAGCTCCCCAATATATATTCTAACCAATACCCTGTAACGTTGCATCAAAAGTTCTCTACTTTTATACTCTGTATCACTAGCAATAAAGGCCAACATTCATTAGCTTTCCAAATTATTTGCTGCACCTGCATACCAGACATTTGTGTTTCATGTGCCAAAACCCCCAGATCCCATGCACAGCAACAGTCTCCCCCCACTCAAAAAACACAGTAAAATCTGATAGTCCAGCACATTGGAGACTCAGGTGGTGTTTGATATTCTGGATAACTAGATTTTATTCATATTAATTCCCCAACATACTCTTAATTACTTTTTTTATGATGTCATGCAGTGTTATTATAAATTCTCCACTAAATTCACAGGTTTCAGTGGAGCATGGGGTATGCGAGTCCTAGGGGGAGCACGGGGAACCAGAGAAGACATTGCCTGTTGAGCTAGATGCCAAACCATCAAGATTTTGAAGTGGTCAGATCATGAATTATTGGAGTTTTATTGTAATTAGCTTTTTCACCCCACCCCCCCCACCCCCCGAAATAGATCATCTCACATTTCCCCAAATTACCCACTCACAACTCTCTCACCCACCTATCTTTGTATCATCAGCAAATCTGACTGCAGTTCACTCTGTTCTTTCACCCAAGATATTAATATAGATTGTAAAGATTGAGGCCTCATTATTGATCCATGTGGCATTCATTGCCAAACTGAAAATAACCTATTAACCCCAACATTCCTCCGTTAGTAAGGTAACTTTAGTGAATAATTGGAGTACACAAGCCTTGCTCCATCATACAGGATGTTGGCGAGATATCATTTGAAGTAACGTGTATTGTTCTGAGCTCCATACCAAAAGAAGGACAAGCTTAGAATCAGTATAGCATAGATCACAAGATTAATTTCTAAGGGGGATGTCACACAAAGAGAGAACAATTAAGATTGCAAAGGCTCACTGGAGTTCATAAAAGTGAGAGCTGATCTCGTTGGGATTGACGTGGTACATGGCAAAAGCCATTTCCTCTAGCTGGAGATTCAAGAATAAGGGCAAGCGATCTCAGAATAAGAGGTTGGCCATCTAGAACTGTGAAGTGAAGGAGTGTCTTGACATTTGTAAGGTTTTAAGATTCTCAGATGGCTTTGAATGCTCAATCAATGAGTACATTTTAATCAGAGAATATGGAGATTAGGCAGTGAAGTACATAAGATACAGGATCAGCCAAGGTCTTAATGAATGTCACAACTGGCTCAAGGGGGCACATGGGACACTGCTCCTTTGAAATCTTACATACTTTACTTCAAGCCAAAGACAGAATCATTTAAAATAGTTATCTATAATTAATTATCTACTTAAAAACAAAATAAAACAACTGCAATCAATGAAACAAACACCAGTAGTGATTTAGCATTAAAATATCACGCACCGAATACATCCATATATTCTGGCAACTCAGTGGTTACACTGAAATATATATGCACATATAAAGCAGGTTCAATACATCTTTTTGCTAAAATTGATAAATGTTGAAAAACTTATACTAGGTTATTTACAATAAACCCAGGTTAAAAGCTTAAAACTCCAAAATACATGTGTTTTATCATGTAGCTAAAGCTCTGCCCACAACTTGTTGGCAAAATAACATTGACTTTAAATGCATACATTTGCATATGTTGATGATAGTGTGTAAATCATTCAGCAACTTATGATAAGGAAGAGATGGGCCATAAAATAGAAACAGACAATTAGTTTGGTCCACTTTTCACTCAACTTGGAAAAATGGCAGCTCACTGCTAATATCTCGGTATACTTCAAACAACTGGACATTTACTCCATTAATGCAAATTAAATTTACTGCAGAAAACAAGGACAAGTATTTAAAAACACAAGAACCTTTTCACGTCTTTTATGTTCCTGCTATGCTGTTTAATCTCTCCTAACCAGAAAGAAAGTAAAACAGTAGAAATTTATTCTTCTGTGTAGATTGTTTTCCCAATGTTAAATGTTTTGCTTTCCCCCTTTTTCCTGCCCCAGCAACACCACCATCCCTTCCCCCCCCCCCCACCATTGTCAAAATGCAATGTTTTCCCTCTCACTGGACCCCAATTCATTCCATTTCTTTCTCCCTTCTGTAATTAGATCAGTCAAGAGAATGGTGACCAATTCAAGCAACAATCCAATAAGCACAATTTACACTTGAAGTCATTTTCCGCATTGAAGAACAAGAGGAAAATATTTAACTAGGATTTTGTTCCATTTTGGCTTCAGCCAAAATTCTGTTTATTTCTTACAGAGTAAAAGGCAAGTGCCCTTTTTTAAGCAACTATAAATATCAAAGAGAAAAAAGACTTACCAAAAATCCCAAGAGTCTGGAGTCACTGTCATAAGTTCCCGATCATAGCCTTTCTGTTCAACTAAGTACTGAGCAAAGCTGTCATATATTAGCTGGAATAAAGAAAAGTTTACAATCAATAATAGGAATGTCATGTGTCTTCAACAATGTAGCAGAGTGCAGGCTAGAAATTTCAAGAGGAATCATGAACTTGTGTCCTCATGAAATGTTACTTTGTATTTATTATAACCTTTTATAGACACGCCTCAGAGTTTCAGTTTTGAAAATTGTTTGCAACAAATAGGAAGTGCAGATTAACATAACCAGAATAATAAAATTTATGTTGATATTATTACATTAAGTTCTTGTTTAGCTGTTTAGATTTTTGAGAATAATATGCAATGTCAGAGTATCTGCTATTTCGCACTTCACATGTCCAGAAGCAGACATCTATTTTGTAACAATTTGTAATTAACAATATAAATAATTCTTTTATTTTCTATCAATAAAGAATATTTAACTAAAACAAGAGTAACATACTTGCATTATCAAACAAACATTTTGTTCCAAGATAAAATACTTCTTTGTGATTTAAATTGTGCCTCTCCAATAAAATATTTGAGATAAAATACATATATGGCCTCACAAATTAGATACTATATCCAAATGGCTAAACATGCTGAAGTTCAAATCCACTTTGTCACAGCAAAGCCAAGATGCAACAGAAAAATCTATTCCACAGGAGTGTGCACATCTCTTAAAGCTTTGTCAGTAACTGTTTAGGTCTTTGAAACCTTAAACAAAAATAAAAATGTACACCCAGAAGCTCTTTCTGTTGTCATCTGGAACCTGCACTTATCCATTCCAAACTATCTGGATGAAACTTTTGCCTCTCTGCAGGGGTTTAAAATGAGTTTTTTAGGACAGAATAGAGTGTCTGTGCTAAACCATTATTGAAATAATTTGAATAGAATGGATAATTGAAAATTTAAATTGCAGACTGGATATTTCCTGAGGTTTAAGTATCAGGGTATTGTTATGACAGGATCATGCTCTGCACCAGAAAACATTCAACTCTCAGATAATGACCAGGGAGCAAGCATTGACGTCCCTCATTGCAATAAATAAAGTAGAATTTAAAAAAGAAAAATCATAGATATAAAGACCTTAATACTGTATCAAAAACACATGTTTCTCTGCTTGTGTTATTTTAAAAAATGAAAATGTGAATCTCCTCCACTTCTAATTAAAAGGCACCCACCACTCAAGAAAGTTAGAGCAGCCAAATGATTGTGGTATCATTGTATGGATAACCCACAATGCTGCCACAATGATATTGGTACCCAACACATATGATTCATGCATTTTTATTACAATTCTACTTTTAAGTAGTTTGGACAATGCAAGAGTTTGCACCAAACCCACCCACACTGGCCATTCTCTCTTCTCCCCCCTCCCATCAGACAGAAAATACAAAAGCCTGAAAGCACATGATACTGAGCTCAAGGACAGCTTCTATCCTGCTGTTATACGACTATTGAACAGTCCCCTTGTTCGATAAGAAGGACTCTTGACCTCTCAGTCTACCTCATTATGGCCTTGCACTTTATTGTCTGCCTATATTGCACTTTCTCTGTAACTATAACACTTTATTCTGCATTCTGTTATTGTTTTCCCTTGTACTACCTCAATGAACTGTTGTAATGAAATGATCTGTATGGAAGGCATGCAAAACAAAGCTTTTCACTGTACTTTGGTACATGTGACAACAATAAACTAACTTATCAAACCATTCAGATGCATACCATGCCACATAATAACTTTTGTTGAATGACTGATACATTCAATGTGAACTTTCAGCTGAAATTTCAGTTGCACTTCCTCATTTACCCATAAAGATATAAGGCTAAACTTTTAAAGTAGTTAAATTTTGAATTCCAATGATCAAGTACTCTGCTAGTGTACAACTCTAAAGGATCAGTTCTATCTTAAAGCTATTTTTCTACTTCAACATATCAATTGCTTTTGCAAGAAATAAGCATTCAACTTAAAAAAACTGATGATTAATTTCCACTTTCCCCATTGAAGAATCTTCTGGGAAATTGAGATGAAAGCCTTCCTGCGGTCAATCCTAAATAAAAATCCTTTACAAGAAATCAATTCTGAATGACAGTCTAACAATTATTACCCTTAGATGATAGTGCAAATTACCTATAAAAGAACTTCGGGTACATAAGAGTACATCACTAATTAATGATCTTCAAATATGGATGACTAGTTGCTCATATCTTACTTGAAGCTTATGAGGTCTCAATTATATGTTCAAATACATCAGTTCATATTACTGCAAGCAACTGGAAGAGTTTCACATTCTCCTCGTTAAAATTACTACAAACTGTTGCCTGGAAACAAGCTTCACTGATATAAAATTATGAAAGCAGTAATTCAACATATGACCTAATGGTACAAAATGCATCACACTCTAATATTACCATAAAGCCAGAGGACCAATCCTAGCTCAATGAGCAGAGAAGATGATGCCAGGGAAATCAACAGGTATACCTAAAAATTAATGCCAATCTAGTGAAGCGATTTCACAGGACTTCAAGTATATCAAATAGCAGAAGGGCCATGCTTTGGACAGAAGCAACCACACATCTAATGGGTCCCACCACTCATGAATGGTGACAGGTAATTAATAAAAAAAAAGAGAAGGCAGCTCTGTATACACCCACTTTCTTAACCATGACAAAGCCTAACAGGTGATCATTAAACATAATAAAACATTTGCAACAATCGTCATCCAGAAATACCAAATCATTGATCCATCTTGGTCTTTACCACTACACAAGCTAATTAGCTAATTCAACTCACTCCTCATGATAATGAACAACTAAACATAATGAATATTGATAAGGCTACAAGCCCAACGACAGGCTAGCTAACAGAAGTGGTTCCAAGAAAATCCCCAGCCCTGACGATAGTGGGCACCAGCATAAAACAAGGCTGAAGAATTCACAACCACATTCAGCCACAAGTACCAAATGGACGATCCACCTCAGCTTCCTTCCAGAAACCATTCTTCAGCCAATTAGATTCATTCCACTTGATATCAAGATCCAGTTGAGAGCACTGACATGGCAATAGTCACAGTACTGAAGACTTCAGAACTAACCATATCTCTAGCCAAGCTATTCCAGTACAGTCACAGCATGGGCAGCTACCTGACAACATGAAAAATTGCCCAGGCAATATTCTGCTTTTCTGTAGACAGGACAAATCCTATCTGGCTAATTCCCACACAATTTACCCTCAAACATCAACAGTGCTATCAAGCTGCACTCATGCGACAATATCCAACACACTCTAGACCTCTTGCCTCTATAGGGTGCCAACTGAAGTTTAATATAACTCATTCTTTATGAATACTCATTAAATCACAAAATTCATAGCTGAACTTAAGGAAAACTCCAATAATCTGCTCTCCAATTGTTCAGCATCAGGCTCACAGTGTGCTAATTCCCACACTCCCTTTAGCATGCTGGGGCCCAAGTTCCCATGCTCCTTTTAAACTCTCCAAGACCATGGTTCCTGCACTCCCTTTAAATTCTTTGGATTCATTGAAATGGTTAATACACTACTGTGTAACATCTATAATAAAGCAACTTAAAAATGTGTTGGAGCATTAATTGGAATAACATCCAAGAGTCAGGAAAATCTGCCTGTCCAGCCCTAAAGTCTAGAGTGTGCTGGATTAACAGAGTTAACATATTTGTTCCATTATTTTCTCATCCATCTTTAATTCAGTCGCCCTAGTCAAATGACCCTTAATAGCAGCTGTCTGGTTCACTTAGTTCTCACAGTAAACCAGGGCTCAAGTAAAATTGGCTTCTTTTTCCGTCACACTTCACGGAGGTTTAACTGCTAGCCCCATGGCTACATCACTGATGCTCAGTTTGAGTTTCACCTGGACCACTCAGCTCTTTAAGTCAATACATCCTTGGTCCCAATGTGTACCAAAGAGCTGAATTCCAGAAATGAGGGGACAGTGATTGTCTTTGTCTTGGAGGTAGCATTTGATACAGTGTGGTATCAGAAGTCCTGGTAAAGTCAATGGACATCAGGAGGAAAATCTTTAACAATTAGAATCATACCATTGTTTTAGGAATCAATCATCCCAGTCCCAGGACGTCTGTTCAAAAATTCCTCAGGACTACATCCTCAGCCCAACTATCAATGATCTTTATTACATCATGAAATGAAAAATACACATTTGCAGATTATTGCACTCCACAACCTATATTCAACAAGACCCAGACAATGCTCAGGCATGGGCTGATAAGTGGAAACTAACATTTGTGTCACAAAGGCATCAGACATTGACCATCTCTTACAAGAGTGAATCTAACCATTTATCTTCGACACTCAATAGCATTATCTTCAAAGAGACTGGCATGCCCACCCCTCCACCTCCACTAACATCAATATCTTGGGATCACCATTTAGGAGAAACTCAGCTGGCCATTTAGATAAATACAGCAGCTGTAAAAGTAGATCAGAGGCTAGACAGCATTTAACAAAAGGATCCTTATATTTCCACCATCTACAAATGAAGTCACATGCACGATGAAATATTCTTCACTTGCCTGCAAGAGCGTAGCTCCAACACCATCCAAGATAAAACAGCCCACTTGTTTAGCACCCCATCCAGCATAAACACATGTTGCAGATGGTTTCAAAGAGACTGGCATGCCCACCCCTCCACCTCCACTAACATCAATATCTTGGGATCACCATTTAGGAGAAACTCAGCTGGCCATTTAGATAAATACAGCAGCTGTAAAAGTAGATCAGAGGCTAGACGGCATTTAACAAAAGGATCCTTATATTTCCACCATCTACAAATGAAGTCACATGCACGATGAAATATTCTTCACTTGCCTGCAAGAGCGTAGCTCCAACACCATCCAAGATAAAACAGCCCACTTGTTTAGCACCCCATCCAGCATAAACACATGTTGCAGATGGTGGTTACTCCATGCACCATGTACTGCACTTACTAACCAAGGATTACACATTAGCATCTCGCAAATCAATCACCTCTACCACCAAGGGAGGCCAAGGACATGGAACACCTGCAGACTCCCTTCCAACTCACACACCACCCTGATTTAGAAATACATTGCCATCCCTTCATCGTCCCCAGGTCTAAACCCTGGAACTTCTATCCGATTGTAATGTGGGAGTACCTTCACCTGAAAAGTTGCAGAGCCTCATCACCACCTTCTCAAGAATACTGAGGAATGAACAATACACACTGGCCTTGCCTGCAACATTCAGGTCACAAAGAAATAAATATCCCAAATGTAGTACAGTATCCACCAGAAATAGCCATGCTTCTTACCACGGTGCTGAAGTACAACTTTCACACAACAAAACAGAACTTTATTCAGAGAGGTCCTGTAGACAAAAAGCTGGACAAATTCAATCTTACCAATTACTGTCTTATCAGTTTACTTTATTAGATATCTTTATTAGTCGATGTACATGTGACTAATACAGATATCTTATCAGCAAATGAAAAAGCTTCCAGCTTTACTTTCTAATCAATGACTTGCCCACATGAAGAAATCTTAATACACCTTTAATCCCCACCACCAATGCAGATCATTTGCTACATCTGCCGTTTGTGTGACCTTGCAGTGTGCAACTTTTCTGCTGTGTTGGAGTGTATTTCAAAACAAATTAATTCACTGCCATATGCAGAGTGGGACCGGATTGATGAGCGTACTTCAGCAAACCCCCGATACCATTCATTCTTGCATCCACGTTTGCTCAAAAGATTGTGCAGAAAGAGCAGGTGGTGGCAAAGGAACTACCAGAGAGATGGTTCAAAGGATTGGACAGGATTTATTACATCCCTTGTTATAACGGTCAGAAACATGACAAGTAGGGTGATGACAGAGAGCTGCTGGGCCGAATGGCCTGTGGTGTACTAGAAATAAGATGTAAAGTTGAAAAGGTTGGATTCGGTGCTGAAATCCCAAGTTGCCATGGATGGGTGAGGTGGGGGAGGGGGCGTGGTAAAGGGTGTCACGTCTGTAATTTCAGTTACTTTCAGTAAATGGTCCGACCAGGTGTCAGGAGGAGGAAACTCGGGGGAAACAACTACAAAACATAAATAAAGCCGAGCCTCCGAGTGCGCCTAGCCGGCTTCGTGTTGAACGGTCGCTGATGCAGCGCCACGGCCCGGGCCGCGATGCTGATGCAGACCGCAGCCGCGATGCTTCCCCTGCCAAGGGCGGCAGGGAGGAGGGCCGCGCCGCCGCTCCCTCAGCACGGTACCGGCGGGCTCGGCTCGGCCCGGCCCGGAACTGCAGCCGGAGCCTTGAAAATACAACAGCAGTCGCCAGGAGCGGGAGCAGCGCCAATGGCCGCCCGCCACAGACTCACCGCGAAGGTGTCGGTCACGTTGTACCGACACAGGGTATGGTCCAGGTCAAAGCCGATCACATCGCAGTCAGCCAGCGAGAAGTGTTCAGCCATGGCGGCGGCAACAGCGGCCCACAGTTCCCTCCCGCCCGCCCGCCCTCCGCACTGCCCCAACTGCCGCAACACGCGCGTCAACGCGACCGGGGGAAGGAGGAGGGGGGGCGGTGGGGAGCCGGAGCACCTGGGGAGGAGCCAAACTGCACGGAGGAGGGGCCGTCCGTCTGGGGGGCGGAGCCAGAAGCCTGGGGGCGTGGCCTGTGCACGAGTGGGACGGGCCTGAATACCGACCGAGAGGGCTCCTCGACCCAGACCCGGGAGGTACGGCCTGAGAGCCAGTGGTTTGGGTAAGCAACTAGGCGAGGGGCCAGAACACCTGAAACAGGGTCCTTCCACCTGGGGCCGTCAAGTTTTATTGTCATATGCACAAGTACAGGTGAGCCATAAAGTGGTCTCAGTATCTGGGATCAAGGCCTGAGGGGCAAGGACTGGAAGGGTCCTGGAGAGTTGTGAATGGGCATGGGGGAGTAGCCAGAGCACATGGTGCTGGTGTCTCTGTGTACAAAAGAGTTGCCGGAGCACCTGGTGGAGGGAGCTCTGCATCGAGGGCTGTGACCTGAGTAAAATGGGAGAGGGCTGTGCTACAGGGAGTATGGTCACTGGACTTGGGCCAGGGTCTTTACACCCATGAAAAGATCTTAAGTAATCGAACTGGGGTACCTACATCTGGTGTGGTGCCTGAAGACTTTTGGCTGAGGACTCTGCATCAGCAGGGCCCGATAATCTGGAGGCAAGTCATGAGATTGGTGGCTGGATCCTCTGCATTTTGGTGCAGGATGAACATCTGAGGACAAGGGCCTATGTATGAGGGGGCAGGTCCTCCAGAGTAAGAGTACTTTGCATCTGAGGGCATGTTATGTGTACTTTAAGTAGCGGGCTCTGCATCTGGAAGAAAGCACTGGGTGGAGGACCACTTCTGGGGAGGTACCTTCACGCTCAAGGACTTCAGCATCTGACCTGACACAAGGATACCTCTTCAAAATGATTTCATGAGATCTTTTATTACACCAACCAGGATCGTGGCTTAGCTTCTCATCCAAAAGCATTTCTAACACTGTGCTGGAATGTCAATCTAGATTTATATGCCCAAACCTCAGAACTGCAACTTGAACCCAGAATCTTCTGACTTGGAGGTTAGAAGAAAAGTGTTGTTGATCACTCCAGGCAAGTTGTAGAGGGTTCCTTGCCTGTGAAATTGGGCCCTGTACTCTGGGGAAGGTCATTTATTCCTGGAGGCATGTCCTCTGCATCAATGAGAGGGGCCTCTACAGATGAGGGAGGACTATTTGCATATGTGGGTCATTTAGCCACTGAACAGATAGGCTATTGGATCTTTGGAAGGTCTCTACAACTGGAGGATCAGCTTCTATATCTGTGGCAGGTGGATCTACATTTGAATAGGGCAAATGCACTCAGGAAAGAAGCCTTGCATCTGGGGAGAGGCATGACACCAGGAGCAGGTCAATGAACACCTGTGGAAAAGTAATCTATGTTAGCCTGTGAAAGAAGATTGGACGTTCGCAGAACAAGATCAGTAAAATAGGTTAGAAATTCTGCCTCATCTGGAGCTGACGGTTGACAATGTGCATTCTTTAATCCTATCAGTTGACCCATTAGTTGCAAGGACATTATCTGAAGACCACTTGCCTCTACCAGAGTGGCCAATGAGAAGAATAGTGAATGTAAGAATGAGTTTGATGAGCTGAATGGTAATGCACCTGCTTCTCCCTTCCTTTGTCTCTACGAAGGTCATTTTTTTGTACTAACAGACTGAAAAGCTTCGAGGGTGAGATTACCTGAGTTTTGTAGTCAACTATAACCTGTGGTTACCAGGCGGACACAGCTCAGCACATCATGGAAACCAGCCTCCCCATCATGGTCTCTGCTACACTTCTCACTGCCTTAATAAAGCAGCTTACGTTATCAAAGATCCCACCCATCCCAGACATTCTCTTTTCTCCCCCTTCCCACTGGACAGAAGATACAAAAGCCTAAAGGCAAGTAGCACCAGGCTCAAGGACAGCTTCTATCCTGTTGTTATAAAACTTATTGAATAGTTCACTAGTATGAACAGATGGACTGTTGACATCACAAAGTACTTCATTACGACCTTGCACCTGCACTGCACTTTCTCGATAACTGTAACACTTTATTCTGCACTCTGGTATTGTTTTACTTTGTATTACCTCAATGAACTTTTGTAATGAACTGATCTTTATGAACAGTATGCAAGATAAGTTTTTCACTGTACCTCAGTACCTGTGACAATAATAAACCAATTTACCAATGTTACCAATTTACAATTAAAATTTCAGATCAATTAAGTTGTAAACTGGATTTGAAATTGGTTGTGTGGGAGAAGACAGAGAGTGGTAGTGGATGATTGTTTCTCAGACTGGAGGCCTGTGACCAGTGGTGTGCCTCAGAGATATGTGCTGGAACCATTGTTGTTTGTTGTCTATATCAATGATCTAGATGATGATGTGGTAAATTGGATCAGCAAGTTTGTTGAGGACACTAAGATTGGAGGTGTTGTGGACAGCGAGGAAGGCTTTGAAAGCTTGCAGAGGGATCTGGACCAACTGGAAAAATGGGCCAGAAAATGGCAGATGGAATTTAATGCAGACAAGTGTGAGGTGTTGCATTTTGGAAGGACAAATCAAGGTAGGAAATACACAGTAAATGGTAGGGCACTGAGGAGTGCAGAGGAACAAAGGGATCTGGGAGTTCAGCTACATAATTCCCTGAAAGTGGCGTCACAGGTAGACAGGGTTGTAAAGAAGGCTTTTGGCATCCTGGCATTCATAAATCAAAGTACTGAGTATAGGAGTTGGGATGTTATGGTGAGGTTGTATAAGACGTTGGTGAGGCCAAATTTGGAGTATTGTGTGCAGTTCTGGTCACCTAACTTTAGGAAGGATATCAGTAAGATTGAAGGAGTGCAGAGAAGATTTACTAGAATGTTGCTGGGTCTTCAGAAGTTGAGTTGCAGGGAAAGATTGAACAGGTTAGGACTTTATTCCTTGGAGTGTAGAAGAATGAGGGGAGATTTGATAGAGGTTTACAAAATTGAGGGGTATAGATAGAGTAAATGCAAGTAGGATCTTTCCACCTAGATTTGGAGAGATAAGTATGAGAGGACATTGCTTTAGGGTGAAAGGGGAAAGGTTTAGGGGGAACATTAGGGGGAACTTCTTCACTCAGAGTGGTGGGAGTGTGGAACGGGCTGCCATCTGATGTAAATGCGGACTCACTCTTAAGTTTCAAGAATAAATTGGATAGATACATGGACAGGAGAGGTCTGGAGGGTTATGGACTAGGTGCAGGTCAATGGGACTAGCAGAATAATGTTTCGGCACAGACTAGAAGGGCCAAATGGTGTAGTCTTCTATGGTTTTATGAACTTTCTGCAGAACTGGAAAAGTGAGAAAACAGTTTTAAGTTGCAAGGAGGTGGCGGGAACAAAGGGATCGTCAGTGTTGGGGTGGAAGATCTAAAACAATGCTGTAACAATACGCAGCAGATCAAGCAACATTTTTGGAGGGGAAGAAAATTGAGTTAATGTTCAAGGTGGATGACCTTACATCAGAACTAGCTCATACTGACACAAACCCGGAAGAGCTGGTTATTTGAAATTTTTGACTCTAATATTGAGTCTAAAATGTTCTAATATATGTACCTAATAATTGTGCTGTTCCTTACATTGGGCTTCATTGAAACAGCATAGTAGGTGGGGGATGCAGAAATAAAGTAACAAAAGAGTTTTCTTGTTCTGATTAAAGTGGATTCGCAACAATTGAAGTCAAAATATTTAGTGCATACATGTTTTATTTCATCTCATCATCTATTAATTAGACATCAGTGAAAGCATTGTGTCAACTGGGGGACCTTGTCCTCCACCTGAGTCACCCAATCACAGGTATTCCCATTACTGTCTTCATCCCTTTGTCTTTCTCCAACATAAAAATATACTTGTTTGTTTTTCCCACTGTTCCAATACTGATAAATGGTAATTAACCCAAAATGTTAACTCTGTTTTTAGCTCTGTAAAACTGCAATGAGCTCTATGACCAGCTGAGTATTTCTAGCATTTTCTGTTTTTACTTCTGATTTCCAGTATCTGCATTGTTTTTGTTTTGCTTTTCATTATCTATGGGACACCAGAAGCTTCAGAATGAGGACTAACCACAAAGCATGCAAACATGCAATGCCAATATTATTTATGCATATAACTATGCCATTACATTTTATACCCACATAACTTATTTACATATTAAACATTAATATACCACACTACTTTCCCTCTTTGAAAACAATTCACAGTCATTACAGATTCATTTTGTTGACTGACTTCCTCAACCCTGTACTTGTTTCAACATTGTATAAGTTCTTTGACCTGGAGAATTGGAAGCATTTTGGCTAAGCTTGTGGCTGACCTGTGAATGTTCAATAGTAGTTGATTCTGTGAAAAAATCAGGAATCAATTCATCATCATCATACATCTCAATTGTATGATGTACACAAATACATTATATTCCTGTACATCAATATATAATGACGTATTAATGTAGATTAATACCTGTCTCTGACTAAAATAGATACTTTGGGCCACCTTTCTGTTATGTACCAAATAACTGTTTTAGACTACAGTCTTTCACTACTTCATCGAAGTCCCATTGCTGAGTCATATACTTATTCACTGGCCCTACTCTGGCTTGTTCACTTAGTTGTGATTGTTTTACTTGCCTTGAATCATTGGCTTTACCTCAGTTGTTGCTCCTCCACTCTTCCCTTCAAACTGAGCTGTACCAAGTTCAGTAGTGTGCAAAGACAATGAAGAAGTAACAAATCTTTTTGAAATAAAGCTGGTAGGAAAGTCTGGTGTTGTATGGTATTTGAACAAGAAGTCAGACAATCCATGATTCATTATGAAGCTAAAGGTATCGAGGAACACTTGCTTCTTCAAGGCAACTTTTAACATCTACACAAATCTCCATTCTACTCCATTAGAAGGAGGATGATAAGGAGAACACAATGAATGTTTGATGCTATTATCCTGATTAAAATTCTCAAACAAGTGTGAATATGGTCCATTCTTGGTCTCAAATTCTTCTGGTATTCCATATATAGCAAAGGTTCATCCCATCACTTCAATATTACATTCCAGTGTTGTGCAAGTGCTTACATATCTGTCCTCAATCCATTTGCAATGCACATCAAGGAGAACAAGGAAATTGTATTTTCCTTTTTGACTTGGGCTCCTTGAAATGACTAAATCAGCAATTTCCATGGGTGTAGTCGTGCCTTGGGAAGTATACGTCTGCATTTCAGGCAACCTGTGTACATGGACACTATTTCTTGAAAATTCTTAAAAACATTTGACCTATAAACAAAACTCCTGGGAATGGCCTTCATGTTGATGACATTAGTACATTCTGCATGTTGCTCATATAAAGCATATTTTCTGAGAACACTTGGGACAACAACTTAGTGTCTCCATTAGTCTGATAACTGTGCAATCTTTCCATTGCAGTCTGATTGTAAGCATCCATTTGGAGAAGTCTAGGCTGGGCCACGTTCTCAATGTGTGTTCATAGATCCATTTTAGGAGTACATCATGCTGAGTTGCCCAAGCCCTCTCTGTAATCTGTGACCAGGAATTCCTCACCTACAAATTACAGTGTGAAAATTGTGCTTTCACTATCTATATCAGATGACTCATTCAGTAATTTACAAACTATCAGAAATTACATTTTGTTTTGATGGAAGATATTCAATGGTGTAATCATCCTATGACAGCAAATTAGCTACCTTTCCATCCTGGAAACTACCAATGTTGGATTAATGCTCTAGGACCTAAGATTGCCAATATAAAATGAGATTAGTAATGATAACAAAAGCTGTTTCCAATAGGAGTTGGTGGAATTTCTTCACTGAAAATAATTGGTTGTGCTTACATCTCAATACGGCCATGATCATATTCACTTTTACTAAAAAATTTACAACACAACTGCTATAGAACAAACTGGTCAAACTTTCTTTACATTGATCAAATGTTTCCTGTTGCATGTTAATTGAATTCCCTTTATCGATCTTCTTACGAAGTTGGTGCTAGCACCACCCTAAGTTGGCAAGAATCTGGAATAATAGTGAATCAATCCCAGAAAGAACCAAAGCTCTACAACATTCTCTGATTTTTGGCTTGCATCAAAACAGACCAAGATACACCACCTCCACCACCTCTGCTTAAACATTTAGCTGTTTCAACCTAATGTAATTAAGGTGGAGGTTATTTAATACTTCCTCCAAAATATGTGTATTTTTCTCTGCTCTAACTATAGTGATGAGTGATTATACCATGCAAATTTCCATGCACAGTTGGCTGAAAGATTTTTGCTCCGTATAGCAACTTAGTGCAAGAGTGCAATCCTTTATATATATTCATTGTGAGGTCCTTCTGATAGTCCTTATACACATTCAGCTGCACATATGTGTGTGGCAAATCAAGTTTTGAGAAAAACTTGGATCCTCTAGTACCTGTATGTGCAAACAGGTACTAGCAGATCAGCAAGGGATATTGTTCATCATCGATCATCTGATTTAGTAACCTTGTAGTCACTGCACAATCTTACTGTTTTATCTGTCTTATCCATGACTATGATTGGAGTTTCCCATTGCTTGAGTGCTTTTAGCCATTTCTTTCCAATTTCTGAAGCTCTTTTTCTGTTTGGCTCTTCAAGGAATAAGCAATATGCCTTAGTTTGAAGCAAGCTGTTCTTATATCTGTATTTTTATTTATATATATATATATATATATATATATATATATATATATAAAATATGCTTAATATCTGGTGATTCCTATGTAAGCATCTTTAAAGTACCATTATATTTGGACATCCATGTTTCCAAAAGTGACTATGCCATATTCCTGTGAGCACTGAAAAACTTCTTTCCTAATGAGTTTCAATTTAGCAATCAATCCTTACCCACAGTTAGTCACAAGTATTGGTAACTTAAGACATTGTAGCATAACCTGCAATGCTTCTGTCCCAAAGCCTTCAAAACTGAATATGTCTTGAAACTGACTGTGCTCCTCAGTCAGAGTAAGTGACTGATCTACTTTTTATAGGTGTCCTTCTCCTTAGTGTAATGATCTATAGCTGTGTTGACCTGTATTAGTAATGAATTGCTGTCAATCAGGACTGTGGCTTAAGGTATTGTTGTGTCTCACTACAGTTGCTTACAGGATAGATATATTAATAGGTAAACCGTGTCATCTGCAATGGTAGTGATGTCGTACAGATTCCCTCTTTGTGACTTATTATGAAAGAACTGATAATTGTATGCTGGTGATCCATTGGAAACAGTGCTCTTATCTGTTGTCTTGTTTTATTTAAAGCTGCTGCTAGGTATCTAGTGGGTGTAGCACTAGGTCTCTTCAAAAGGACAATTGTTTGGCAGCCAGACATCTATAATACTTACTTGTGTAACTTATGGTCATGTGATGCTTTGGTTTTACTCCTTAATAGACTACACACCACCAGTATATTGTAATTGGTGATGAGGATAGTATTCAATTTAAACATAGGCCTATATTGGGTGGAAAAAATGAACAAAAAGATTGTTAGAATTTGTGGAACATGTGGGACATGCTGGCTATAAGATGTAATCACACAAAAGACCTCAGTATTATTGTACCATTTTGATAGGAAAAGAAAGTTGGCTCAAAAAAATATGCCTCAAGCACAAGCAGGCTTCTTAAACTATAACAAGGCTTGCGAATTATTCACATCCCACATGCTGAGAATGCAGATGCTTTTCATGGCCAACAGTACTGCTGAAGTGGAAAAAACTACTGTAAATGAGTAGGCTGCAGTGAGGGAATGAAAGGAAGTGATTTTCCTCACAGAAGTATACTTCAAAGTAAATTGGTCATTAACTCAGTACTTTCACAGAAAGTTAAATGCATCCCCCATGCAGAAGTAGTACAAAGTCTAGAAGAATGTTTTAACTCACAGCAGTTTGACATAGCAGAGAGCTAAATTTGGCACACCTAATTAGAAAATGGGAAAAGTAGGTAAACCATTAAGGTGAAAGATCATTCAAATTTTGCAACTTTGGAGAATTTTTAAATTGTGTACTTTGAGACAGGTTCGTGTGTAGTGTGTGATCCTTGTATATACAAATAATAGTATGGAAGTAGAATCAATTCGGGTCAAGCTAAGAAATAACAAAGGGGAGAAAATTTTGGTAGGAGTTACTTACAGGACTCCAAATAGTGGCATATATCAGGAAATTAGATGTACCTGTGGTGGGTATAATATGGTATCCATGGGAGACTTTAACTGACATACAGGTTGAATGAACCATATTTGCTGTTAAAAGCAGAAAGATAAATTCTTATAAATAGACAAAATCTGTTTCTAGATCAGCTCAAGAAAAGGCTAATCAAAAGAAACTGCAGATTCTGGAAATCTGAAAAATAACAGTAAATATAACAGGCAGAATCTGTGGAAAGAGAAACACGGTTAACATTTAGATCTCAAACTCTATTTCTCTTTTTATAGATGTTGCCTGACTTGCTGAGTATTTCCAATATTACCTGTTTTTGTTTCACGGAACTGTCAACTTGGATCTCATTTAGTACAATGAGAAAGAGTTAATTGATAAATTTAAGTTTTCAAGGGGCCTGTAGGGAACCACAATATGACAGAATTTAACAATGAATGACAGTAAAGAAGATTATCAAAAGTTATTTGATCAGCTGAGTAAGTGGGCGAGGAATGGCAAATGGAGCTTAATTCAGATAAGTGCGAGGTGTTGCATTTTGAAAAGTTAAATCAAGGTAAGACTTTCACAGTGAATGGTGGGACCCTGGGGAGTGTTGTAGAACAGAGGGACCTTGGAGTACAAGTACATGGTTCCCTGAAAGTGAAGTCACAGGTAGATGGTGGTGAAGGCGACTTTTGGCACACTGCCCTTCATCAGTCAGGGCATTAAGTATAAAAGTTGGGAGGTCATGGTGCAGTTATACAAGGCACTGGTGAGGCTGCACGGAGTATTGTGTTCAGTTTTGGTCACCCTGCTATAAAAAAGATGTTATTAAACTGGAAATAGTGCAGAAAAGATTTACAAAGATGTTGCCAGGACTTGAGGATCTGAGTTATAATGAGAGGTTGGACAGGCTAGGACTTTTTTTCTTGGAGTGTAGGTGACTGACAGGTAATCTTATAGAGGTGTATAAAATCATGAGGGGCATAGATGGGGTGAATGCACTCAGTCTTTTTTCCAGGGTTGGGGAATCAAAAACTAGAGGGCATAGGTTTAAGGTGAGAGGGGAAAGACTTAATAGGAACCTGAGCAACGTTTTTACACAAAGGCTGTTATGTATGTGGAATGAGCTGCTATAGGAAGTGGTTGAGGCAGGTACGTTAACAACATTTAAATGACACTTGGACAGGTACATGGATTGGAAAGATCTAGATGGTTATGGGCCAAACACTGGCAAATAGGACTTGGTTGGATGGGGCATTTTGGTCAGCATGGATCAGTTGGGCTGAAGGGCCTGTTTCCATGCTGTATAACTCAGACATCGCTTTCAAGCACAATGCAAGACTAGGATCTTAAATCTAAAGAAAGGAAACTATGAAATATGAGAGAAAAGTTCGCTGTGATTGGGAGAATACATTGAAAGGTATGATGGTGGATAGGTAATGGTTAGCATTTAAAGACACAATGCATAAGTTGCAAACAATACATAGTCACAAAAAAAAACAAAGAGGAAAAGAGATTCATCCATGGCTGATTGAAGAAATTACAAACAGTGTTAAATCCAAGGAAGAGGTTTACAAAGTTGCCAGAAAACACGGTAGGCCTAAGGACTGGATGAATTTTAGAACTCAACAATGGAAGACCAAGAAATTGATAAAGAAAGACAAGATAATGTGTGAGAATACTTATAAAAATGGACTATAAGAACTTTTATAAGTACCTAAAAGGAAAGGACTAACAAGGGCAAGTGTGGGCTCCTTACAAAAAGAGACAAGAGAATTTATAATGAGGAATGAAGAAATGGCAGAGGAATTAAACATCAGAATCATGTTTATTATCACTGACATACTGTATGTTGTCGCTTTGCGGCAGCAGTAGGGTGCAAGACATTAAGGCATAAAAACTACTATAAGTTACAATAATAAATAGTGCAAAAGAGGACTAACAAAGTAGTGTTCATGGGTTATGGACTGTTCAGAAATCTGATGGCAGAGGGGAAGAAGCTGTTCCTGAAACGCTGAGTGTGCGTCTTTACATGTACTTTACACTGTCTTCAATAGAAGAGACACAAATGGTAGGAAAATACTGGAATCTATAATGAAGGATGTGATAACCGAACACCTTGTAACGAATAATAGGAGTGAGCAAACTCAACGTGGATTTGTGAAAGGAAAGTTATATGTGACCAGTCTGCTAGAGTTCTTTGAGCATGTGTCTAGAAGAGTAGATAAGGAAATGGCAGCGGGATTAAACAATTACTTTGTGTCTGTCTTCACAGACAAACCTGCCAGATATACAAGAGAATCAAGATTCTAGCAAGAATGACAATTTGAAAGAGCTATCTATTAGTCAAAAGATAGCACTAGAGAAGTTGATAAGCTTGAAAACTGATAAATCCCAAGAACCTGATGATCTACATGCCAGAGTTTTGAAAGAGTTGCCTTTAGAGATAGTGGATACTCTGTTTACCATTTTCCAAACTTCTATATATTCTGACATTGCTTCTTGTGAATTGGAAGGTAGCAAATGTGAGACCATTAGTTAGAAAAAGATGTAAGAGACAAAATAAGGAACTAGTATAATGCCAGTGGTAGGGAAGTTGCTGGAATCTGTCAGAAAGGATGAAACGATAGAACACCTTGAAAAGAATAGTAATAGGACTGAGCAGAATCAATATGGATTTAATGAATGGTGAAGCAGGCTCGCAGGGACAGATGGACCACTTCTGCTCCTAATTGTTATGTTCTTAAATGGACAAAGGAGACTAATCCCATAATACTTACATAACATATACTGGAAATGAAACCATTAAAATCTATTCCCACATGACTTATATACCCTTGTACTCTTATAATGAAGAGAAATCATGGACAAAGTTGCAATACTGGTAGCAACCAGATTAAAAAAAAGTCATTTAAGTGTGCAAAGTGTCTCAAGAATGTGAGATTTAAACCTGCTATTTTAGATAACTGTGCCAGGATAAAAGGTGGTTTTATTCCTGGACAGCAGATCCAAGAGGAATGGACACATCTATAAAAGGCAGCTCATCACCCTGATGTTCAACACCTGGAGGAAGGTGAGCAGCTACCTCAACCATGGAAATATTAAGATTAAGCCTTCAGAATATAGATTCTTCTCTATTCATATAATATTTTCAACATCATAATTCAGCAGCAATTAAAGGATTTCAATTTAAATCTGATTAATCCATCTCAATCTGGCATACTGATTTCCACTATTGTTTGATAATCAGTGATTCAGTTAGTGCTGAATCACGGTGAAACTGCTTCATTCTCTTACAGTTCTTTTGTTCGTTAATATTGTCTACTGATTAGTTGAACAGTGTTTTAAAGTTTTGCTGCTTTCTGATATGATTTTGAAGTTAATGGACAAGTGTTAGGATTTATTGTCTTGACTTTTTCAGTAGTAAGAAGGGGTTAATTCATTCATTCAATATTTTGTGGATATACTGATGGAGTTTGGTATGGTAAATGTATACTAGTAGGAGCAGGAATAGGCCTTCTGGCCCTTTAATTCTGCTCCATCAGTCATTAAATCATGATACTGATTCATTATAATGCCCTTGAGTATCTATTATGAGCATTCACAAGTATATACTCACTTTGCACTTTAAGGAAACCATCTGCTTGGGTTGCATGCCGCTTTGTGGAGAAGCTGCCTGTGAGACCTGGTGCAGTGCAAGCTGGAACAATTAATACAGCCACTCATTGTGGTCCTTGGGCTGCACTCCGGCTGGCACAGTGAGTGTGAAATATCGCTGGAGACCGGCAGTACCTGTTCTATCTGTTGACTGACCACCCAGATCCTACAGACTCTCTCTTCACTTCATGGTGCTGTTCCTTCTGTCTTTATTTGGCTGCACAAACTCAAAGGACAGTGCGCACTGTTGAGTTTGTTACCACTGAGAAGTCTTTGGACTGGGGATAACTGTGCAGCCAGACAAAGAGAAGAGGAGGGGGAGGTATCCATCAGATCCATATGTGCTGAATGGCCATTCCACTCACCTTGGCCCATCCAACACCAGTCCCAACTGACAGCCTCTCCACACCAAGCCATGGGCAGTTAATTGCTGGATTCTTCCCAGGTTCCTGTCCCTTGTCCACAGCATAGCAATGCACAGTAGCAGGAAGAGCAGGGGTTCCAGCTATGTTCCCAATGTTGTCAGTAAAGAATCTCTATATGTATAATGCCAGAATGAAACCTTTTAGTGCTGATTCCATTAGTGCTTTCATTCCTGGGAGCGCATCCTGAGAGCTCTAAGTAAGATTTCAGTGTAATCCAAACTGACTTAATATAGAGTAAAGGTAAAGGGATCAATAGTTTGTCACATTCCAGGTAAATATTTTTTCAAATACTGATCTGTGTTCTTATAACAATCTGTCCAATCTGTACTATCAAACTCCATCATGCATGCTGCTTGATTCCTCTCTTCAAAATTTTACCCAATCTCCATCTACAATATGTACTCAGACCCTAGTGTTCTAACAATGCTTATTCTCAAAACATCCATCTTCCAAAATCCTTTTCTTATGCTCCAAACCAAATTACAAATTTGTACAGCTCTGCTCCACCCACTTGGTTTATGTGGCTTAATCCTTATCCATCTTATTTTTTAAAAATCATCTTTGTTGTGATAACTTTCTCAAAGCCTTTCCACAGCCCTGTCATGAACTGGGTATTTACTGCCTTATCATATCTTGGGGATTAAGAGGAAGTGTAAATATTCTCCTGGATTTTGCCTTTGTAAAGAAAATGAAATTATCGATGTTTCTTTCAGATATCTCAAATTTACTTTAACTACATGCGCATATTAAAATCTTTATTTTGCACTTCGTGAAATACTTAACATTTTTAAATTATCTTTTTCCTTCCTGGTTTCCTGTTTCAGAATTCTGCTCAGAATCGGCTGGTCACCCAGTTTGATGGCTCCATTGTCGCTGAACACCTGGATGAAGAAATGATACTCGAAAGCAACCAACCTCAGAAAATGTAAACTCCACACCATAGGATTTGCTAGATCTTTGTGGGCAGCTTTCTTTGATGTCTGCCATGATTGCTATCACTTTGCCCTGATGACGTGATCCAGGCCATTGAATAAGTGGCCCTCATAAAGAACACATGAGGACCATCCAAAAACACTGTGGAATTTACAAGAAGAAAGAAGAGACTGCTGGCAGGAGAAACTAACAGAAATACTAAGACAGAAACAATGAACAGAGTAGTAGAGTTACCTCAACCAGAATAGTGTCAGCCATTAACAAAGCGTAAGATCATGAGGTGAGAAACTAGGTGATGAGTTTAAAAAAATTTATAGAAAAAAAATCAGAAACAATGACATAGAGATTGTTTGCATATGATCAATACCAAAGAAGATCATTGTATCTCACATGACTAATACAGGAATGTTCAAGGTAGGTACCATTAGGCCTTGGGATCATGAACATAAGATGAAGTGTTTACAGGCTGCACACTGGTTGGAAGGGACTGGAATCGAACTGATTATCTATGATGACACAATGGTGTAGCATTTAGTGTCAGTGCTGCATAGTTCCAGTGACCTGCTTCCGATCCTGTGTAGGATGCATATTCTCCCAGCAAATGTGTGGGTTTCCTCCCACATCCCAAATATGTGGCAATTAGTAGGTTAACTGACTACTATAAATTATCCCCAGTGTGGGCAATTGGCAGATGAATTGAGTGGAGTTGATGGTCATGTGAGAGAGAATAGGTGACAAGGAAGTAAGTGGGAGAATGGGACTGATGTGAATGCTCTGAGACCTGGTCTAGACTTGATGAGCCAAATGACCTATTTCTATGTCGTAAGAAAATATGTGATATAAGAAATATGAAGTCAAACTAAAACTAGCATGTTACTGAGGAAATAGTTACAATGTCTGCAAATTAGCCAGGTCATCTTGATGTCCTCTTTCACCAAGGGTCAGAAATTAGGGTGGCTGTATTGAGTACAGAAATGGGGTTGTAACTGATGCATTGCTTTGTTTAGCTTGCTGTTTCATGGTTTTCACCTGGCTGTAAAACTCAAATCCTTGTGCACATTAATTTGTGTATACCTGAAATCACTGACACTGACATATCTACATGTCCATTCACAAATGATGTAGCATAATTAGAAATGGCCTTTCCACGCCTGACTGCAAAATTCAAGAGAACAAATCATGTAATAAGAAACAAAAATACAAACAATGCAAAAATTCAGAAAGGACTAAGTATCCAGAATGTCAGACTTTGGGGTCAACAAGGTCGACAGATGTAATATTATATTCACTGCTCTAAAGTAGCATTGAATTAGTGTAACCTTGAGGAATGCACAATTGCTCGCGACAGGGCGCAGTCAGACATGGTTGTTGTCAAGTCAGACACCTTGGGTTGGAGTTTGCACAACGTGGAGATTGCTGCCAAGAAGGTAAGTCAACTTTGTTTGACATACTCTTACCTGACATGACTTGTCCATAAAAAAACATATTCAGCACATACATAATTACATAGTAAGAATTCTCAGTGATTTACTTTGCTAACTTACTTAGTGAATAAGCCCCATATAAATACAACAACCTGCCATTCTATCAGATGCATTGTGCCTGATCTCTGTCTACCTAGAACTGGAAAGTAGTTTCCCCAAACTGACACAGGTAACGTCCTGGAGCTTATTTAACTTTATCTAAACAAATTTCAATGTATTCGGCCAGTGATTCCTTTCATCCAAAAGATTTTTTAAGTGTATTCTGACAATGTCTATTAATCCTTTAGAGAGCTAAGCCTGTAAGCATGGCAGGAGGAGAAATCGGTTCATTTCTACTGCTGGCTTCTGTGACTATCGTCTCAGGAACAAATTATTGTGGTATGTTTAATTATTGTTATAAAATCACATTGCAACCAATGTGATCTTTTGATGACATTTCTTTTCTGAAAATGCTTTAAAATGATGTGAAAACAGAAAGTGGATATTTTGTTTCTTTGCTGCCTCTACTCTGAAAGCAAAGGTGTGCAGAACTGGCTCAACCAAAGCAAAAAAGTAGATGGCACAATGATTCAGCTGGTAAAACAGTTCAATCTGATTTCTGGTGCAATCTGTGTGAAATCTCCTCTGGGTGCTCCAACTTCCTCTCACATCACAAAGATGCATGGATTAGGAAATTAATTAGCAACTGTGAATTGTCCTCAGAGTAGAGGTGAGTGCTGGAACCTTGGGGGGGGGTTGATGGGAATGTGGAGAGAATAAAATTAGTGTAGGATTAGTGTAAATAGGTCAGCATAGATTTGGTAGACTGAAGAGCCTGTTTCTTTGCTGTTTTACTCTGAGATGGAGTGAGAAGAAATTATTTGGACATATTTTGTTTAATCATAAACTGTTATAAACAAAAAGCTAATATTTTTATAATGTCACTTTCATTTTAAGCTAACTTCTAATGTGAGACTATACTGTTTAAAGGAGTAAAGTCTTTGCAAGATGACATGTTGTCAGATTTCTGCCATGTTAAATATCCATTGACCATACTATAATTATAACCCAATTCTAAAATCTCTAATGTGAATACATAGCTATTTCACAAGAAACTGGAAGATAGTAAAATGCAAATAAGGAGCTGAGAGAGTTCATAAGGCAAATAATAAAAGGCAGATTGTAATAAAGACAAAACAAAATCAAAAAGTAGAAGCAAAGGAGAACTAACACACTATTTAAGATCCTATAAAATAAACATCACCTACTTTAATATTATTCTTTCCAGTTCTTGACAAATGAAGTCCTTTTACTATTTCCTGTCAAATTAATAACATGTTTTTTGAAAAGTTACAGGATATTATCCTGAAGCAAAATTCTAAAGATGCTGGAAATCTGAGATAAAAGGGAAAATGCAGAAAATACTCAGGAGGTCCAGCAACATCTCAGGCCAAAATTCTGACTGACCTGTTAAATATTAGGAACATTAGGGGGAACTTCTTCACTCAAAGAGTGGTGGGAGTGTGGAACAAGCTGCCATCTGATGTGGCAAATGCGGGCTCACTCTTAAGTTTTAAGAATAAAATGGATAGATACATGGACTGGGTGCCAGTAAATGGGACTAGCAGAATAAAGTTTCAGCACAGACTAGAAGGGCCGAATGGCCTGTTTTCTGTGTTGTAGTGTTGTATGGTTCTATTCACATAGTTTTCAGTTTTATGGGAGATGTTCCTAGATTTGTAGCCTGATACACCAGTTCTGTCAAAACACATCCTTTGAATTGCATAGTTGTCTGTTATTTGCTGTTCCTAAGGGATCCAGCAAGGATGTAGAAAATCAAATGTCCCTGACATCTGTATTTCTTCCTTGTTTCCTACTGCATTTTAATGTGCTGTTTATTCTATCTTCTTTTCTACCTCAGAGAAGAAAATGCTATCTTCCATTTTATTTCTTTATTATTTTGCAACCATTTGACAATTCTGCCTGTGAAGTGAATAGTATGTTTACATTGCAGCAAAGTAAAATTGACAGTGTGCCTCCAGAGTAAGGAAGCAACCTGATTCTAGGGGCAATTATGTCAATTTCTACAGGATGGCAGGGAGAAGTTGCTTTCCGTTGATAGGTTTTGACACTGTAAAGAATATTAGTCTTTCATAGACCTAAAACTAATTTCAAAATTTATTAGAGGTACCCTTGAACACTTCCTAAAAGTATTGTTACTTTAAATCTCAAAGATTTTGGAAAGGTTGCAGTTTCCTTTCTGGTTTTACTATGAAAGTTAGGAGTCAGCCAGACATTGCTAATCAGACACACCAGGGTGGAACTGATTACGTAATTGACTGGTGTTGGTTGCTACAATGTAGATATAGCCTGCAAAAAATACCATTATAATTTCAGTGATAAACGGTGTATTAGGAAAGTGTAAGATGTTGGTCTTCCAATATAATGAAGTGATTGTTTTTAAAATTTCTTTCTATTAATGCAGGGACTTGGTGAAATTGCACCAGGAATAATGTGTATATGTCTGGTCTCCATACTCAAGGAAGGATATAATTGCAATACAAGTGCAACACAGGTTCAGTCAACTGATTCCTGGGATGGAGGGTATGTCTAATGTGAAGAATTTAAGCAGGCTGGGCCTGTGGTCTCTCTTTAGTGTGGAAGAATGAGAGATGATCTCCTGAAACATACAGAATTCTTATGGATTTGACAGGGTAGATGCTGACTTAATATCTTCACTGGCTAGGGTGTCTAGAACCTGGGGTGGCAGTTTCAAATTAAGGGGTCAGTCATTCAGGACAGAAATGAGAAAAAACTTCTTCATTCAGAGGGTAGTGAATATGCTGGGAAAACTGTGCCTATTGATGCTCCACCACTGAATTTCATGTAGGGACCTTCTGCGGAGAGTATTGGAAAACCACTGGTGCTCAACTATGTGGAATTTTAGCATGTGAGAGACCTGAATTTTTACATAGTCACAGACATAAATGATAGCAATTTCTTGTGGAGCTGCCAGCATTTCTGTAGAATACTTGGGTTACTGTTTATTGGTGACTGGAGTACTGAACTTTGGTCACTTCAGCCATCATGTTCTAGCCTTGGATGGGGTAACGTGCAGATTCACTAATCTTTAATTTATGAGGATTGTCTTACATTGAGTCAAGAAGGTTGAAGAGTGATGTAAGGAATTGGATAGAGTTACTGGAGATAAATTACTTCTTCCAATGGGACAATTGAGAACAGAACGGCATAATCTTAAAATTAGACCCTGGCAAGTTTACTGTGAAATGAAATTGTTACCAAGTATTCATAGACCAGAAACAAGCATTTGGGCCAACGAGGTACATGCTGGTGCAGTAAAGTTACTGGACAGAGGCCTGAATTGATAACCCAGAGACACCAGTTCAAATCCCATCTTGGCACTTCGAAACCATCTTTAGTGAATAATCTGGAAATAAACACTCTCAAGTACTAAAAGCAATGGACTACAGAAGCTGCAAATCTGAAATAAAAACAGAAAATGCTGGAAGTACTCAACAGGTCAGAAAACATCTCTGGAGAGAGAAAAACAGTTAATATTTCAGGTTAATGAATTTTCAGCAAAACTGGATAAAGTGAGAAATTGCAGAGTCAGAGACAGATTTACAGAATACATCTGCAAGAACAACTTTGAGCTTCCAGTGGACTATCACTTTAGTCCTCCATCTCGCTCTACCTTTCTCTCTTTGTCCTCTTACATTATTCCAGAGAAACCCAACATAAGCTCATTTTCCATCAAAGAGCTTTGCAACTCTCAGAACTCTATATTGAATGCGACAATTTCTGATAATCAGCATTCTGTGCTTGTGTTAGAACTAGCCAGTTCTGATGTAAAATCATCTATGTCTAACATTAACTCAGTTTATTTCTACCCACATAGATAGGCTACCTATCTTGCTGAGAACTGAGCATTCCCTTTTACTTTGGATTTCCAGCAACTTCTGTGTTCTGCATCTTATAGTTCCAGCTTTGTTTTTTTTCCTCTTTCTCTCTCCTCTCCATTATCATTTGTCTCCCTTCATTTTTTTCTTCTTCCAGACAGATCAGCTATGATTAATAAGTACTAACCACTCTCTCCCAGACGGCACCAAGGACAATCTTGGTCTCCACCCAATCATTGATTCCACAACTTAAAATGTGCTTGTTTTCTCACTTTTCCAAGGTGTGATGAAAGCCTGAAATGTTACCTCTATTTTTTCCCTCCACAGATGCAGCTTGACCTGCTGTGTATTTTAAGCATTCTTTGTTTTTTTTAAACCCCAAACACTAGCCTGAGTAATAAATGACAACAAAGCTACAAGACTGCTGTAAAAACCTGTTCAGTTTAGCAGTGCCAGCCTGAGAGGCAACATTGACTCCAGATCCAACCATCCACTGGTAGAAGTAATCACTGCACAGTATTTTCATCTTGGTGCCAATTGACTTTACTGGAGTTTCTTGATGCCATATTTGGTCAGAGGCAGTCACTCTCACCTCTCCTCTAGAATTCAGCCCTCTGGACCGAGACTGTGATGAAGTCTGGATCCAAGAGGTCCTGACAAAATCAACATCACTGAGCAGGTTACTGGAGAGTAAGTGCCACTCAACAGCTCTCAGTGCAGCAAGTTCTGTGTTCTAAATATTATTTGATTGAAGATCTTTTTCCTTTATAGAGTTTTGGATTTATGGAGGTCATCTATTATTTCTAGCACCTAATTTTGGTCGGTTGAAAGTGAAAACATTTTCTCCATGTCAAACACATTCAGAATCTTAAATTTCTCTTTCGAGTGGCACCATAATCACTTCTTTTCTCAGAAATGTTCTCTGGTCTATTCGGTCCTTCCTGATAGGTATAGCGTTTTTGTTTGCGATGGTTCCGGTGCTTCTATATCCTTTTTATTAACACAAAGGGTTGTGGAAATCTGGACCAAATGAAACAGTTGTGAATGAGATTAATGCCCTTTTTTTTGGTAAACCATCCAGGAATATGAAACGAAGATGGGCAAATGCAGTTCATGTAGAAATTAACCATTGTCTCTCAGAATGGCTGAACTATGCCTCCATACGATATAAACACAAAGACTATGGAAGTATATGACTGGGGTTGCATAGAATTATATAAAGCATGTTACTAAAAGAGTAATCAGCAAAATGTTTGCAGTTAATCCCAGATAGATTCACAGAAGTAAGTGCAGTGCTCTGTATTAATATCTGTAAAGAGAAACAGAAACTGTTGCTTAACCTTTGTTAAAAAAAATTCCTAGAAATTACAATGATTTTGTGACAGATTTGACATGGGACATTATCCTAATTTTTGAGTAAAATATTGTTCAAGCTGGGAATGAAACACGTAAAAAGCAGGCGGGGTACTTACTCTTGGTATTATAACCTTGGCACTGTATTGTGATTATGACTCATTAAATTTCTGTTGTGCTAAGTGTACTTTACTCAGATAGGATATGCATATGGATTCCACGAATGGTTTTGGTGCCTTAGGTTATAGCAAGAAGGAACTAGATCAGCAATTGGAAACCCTAGGTGGAATTGCATGTGTAAGAATATAGGAGGGTATAGGATTCAGCTTAGTTGTAATGCTCCCTATGGTGAAATAAGCAATTTGAATTCAATATCAAATATAACAGGTGACAAATTCACACTTGGGGAGATACAAAAGAACATCTGTGAGATCATGCTCAAAGAGTTTGGGGGGGGGGGGTTAAATTGAAAAACCTTCAAAAACAAGGGGAGTAATCATATTGCTCAATTAACATATGCAGACAGCACTCCATCTTTAAGGTGATTGCCAATTAACATGATTGCTGATTTACAGCCAGTTGTAAGCATCTGTAAATTTGGAGCAGCTGAATTAATCTGCAGTTAGAGAGACGGGGACTAATCAGGAATAGTCAGCATGGTTTTATAATGGGGAGATCCTGCTGGTCTAAATCCTGATGCATCCCCAGACAAAATAAGCTTCTTAAACTCTCACATCTCCCTCTGCTGTGCCAATCATAGTTTACACCATACATATGGTATACTTGTGATTTGCAATGAACAGCACAGGACCAGGCCCTTCCACTCACGATGTCTGTGCCGATCATGATGTGAATTTAAAATAATCCCATCCGCCTGCACATGGTCAAGACCCCTCCATTTCTTGTATGTTTATGTGCCTATCTAAATGCCACTTAGATGTTGCTAATCCCTGCTTCCACCACTTCCCCAGGCACCTACCACTCTTGTGAGTAAAAAAAACTTGCCTCCCTAAATCTCCTTTAAATTTCCCACTCTCTGTCCTCTATTAGACATTTCCACCCTGGGAAAAAACTCTGACAATCTGTCAAATCAAACGATGAATGCTTTTTTTTAATGTATGAATTATTTTTTCAAAGAAGACAGTTAAAATCACTCTTGAGACTTACCCGCGGAGATCCCACTGTCTCCCTGATTTTCACTTGGTCTTTAAAAATTGGAGAAGACATTAGTACTAAACCAGCGACTTCCTTCTTTAAATAAGCTGATCAGCCTCCAATTTTATCTTTGGGGACTTACTGCTATTCTAATCAGAAGCTTAAAAAAAGAAGCTTCTGTAGTTTCCTCACCCGGCCAACCTTGCGGGGGAAATGATTTAAGGTGAGAAGAGGATTTGGGTGTGTAGAAGCCGAGCATAGTTACTTATTTAAATGTATGATTTCCCTTATGAGCCAGGAGGGGAAGATGCTCTGAACCCTACACGGAAAGTATATCTGGGACACTGCGTTGGACTGTGCTTGACTTAGCTTATAACACAGCACCAGTTCCTGCAACTCACCTGGCCAGGACATGGAGGGCCGATCTCAGCACCTCGAGTTGGATGGTGTGGGCTGGATGGAGACTGAACACCGCCCCTGGAACACCCGGATAGCCTTTGAGAGAAAGCAATGCTTGGGTGGGGAAGATCTGTATTCTGTCAAAATTATCACTGATTTTAGTTATTTTAAATGCCTTTGACATTCGGAGACATTTAACAACTTTTAACAATTATTAAATAATTAACAAAAAATAGAATTCTTTACGGTTAAAATAAAAGAGTTAACTAAAATCACAGATATAACTAATTTACCTTCCCCATTGCCCTCTAAATCATTATCCATAAATCCCACTAAAATCACTGGGGTCTCAGTTCCGACCTGCCGCGGTATTTGAGTGGCGATTCCTCAACATTATGCTGGGGAGTGATAGCAAGATTAAGCCCTGTCGTTGGACTCCGTGAGCAATCCGGCAGCGGGCTGAATTCTCAGAAATGGAACCGAGTCAGACACGGTGTCCCGGACTCACAGCGGCTCTCACTTTAGTTTGAATAGCTGAACCCCGGCATTTCTGTTCTTCTGCAGCCAACGTATTCGGCTCAAAATATTTTACAGCTGAAATTATTTTTGCAGCAGGAGGCTTCAGAAAAGAAAAAGAGTAATATCCATAATTTCCTCAAAGTAGAAGAATCCTGTTGCACATGAACCAAAATTGTCGATTGATTTTTGTATGGTACAACAGCATCTCCTGCTGGTAAATAACTGGTATTGCTTACTATTCAATGTTTCCGTTTGAGCGTGCATTGAGTTCCTGCTCTCCTTTCTGCCCAGATGCCTGTAAATTTCTTCTCCCTTCTAGGCAGTCTTGGGGTTGAGAATAACTTGCTTCTGCTCCCGTTCTGTGAGTTCAAGGTGAGGCGTTTCCTAGATCTATAGGCTCTGCCACAAGTGGGGCAAGCGGTGATTGACAGGGCTGATAGCCAAATCGTTTGGGATGTTGTGTGCTTCTTCCTCTTTTGCATAGGTCCTCTCCACGCCCCTGTCATAGAGACTTGAGGTGCTCGATGCCTTCCTGGATGTTCCTTATCCATTTTGAGTAGACTTGGGACAAGGGTTAATTTCCAAGGGTCTATGATGATATTTTTTCAAGGAGACTTTGAGGATGTTTTCTTTGACCTCATGGTAGGTAACCTTCTGGTGATGATGGAGTGAAGAGTGAAAAGCTTGTTTAGGGAGAGATGTGCAGGCAATACAGGCTGCCCACAGGAACTGGTTGAGCATAAGCAGAGTTTGGTCCTGGGTAAGGATGATGATGTTGGTTCATCTTTCTGCTAGTAGATTTGAAAGATTTTACAGAACAAGCATTGGTTATACTTCTCCAGTGTTTTGAGTATGTAATGAAAGTGTATGTTTAGATACGTGTACACGTTTATCCATGGGTGGTATAGTCATGATTGATTGATTGAAGCAGTTGCACATTTGGCCCTTTGTTTCCCTCTGGGTACTCTGCATTGTCCACATTACATGTAAGTAATGTGTACATATCAACAAAAAAAAAAGCTGATGGCGGGGCAACAGGACAAAAGCAACGTCTTTAAGTGTGTCAAAGAGCAATAACCTGTCAGTTCATGGGGTGAGTTTGGAACTTTGACTTAATGCAGAAATTAGCCAAAGTCTAAAGCTGACACTGTACTGGGAGAAACGATGAAGCTGTAGGTGCAATGTAATTGGTTAAATCATAGAAAATAGGTCATGAGCAGAAACTGTGTCACTAAAGAAGTGAGTACAGGACAAAATAACTGCTCAGAATTAAGTGGTTCTATTTGGAAACTTTGGTGTATGTGATGAGATATGCTGCCTTTCAGTTTATATGTAAAATATAACAACATATTTTTGCAGCAAGTTATATAGTGGGAATTGATAGTAAGAAAGGGCCAATACAAAATAATGTGATATCCATCCTTCTGAAGGCAATGCACTCTGAAACATATATTGTGTTAGTAAATCATGGAAAGCAAAAGAACTAGTACAGGAGTTACACATTCATTTCAATACAAAACAGTCAGAAGTTTTGGAAAGCTATAAACTGGGAAATCAAAAGTCAGGCAAAACTTTCAATTAATTTATTATCCCTGTGGAAAAATCACTATCTTTGATGTGCTGCATGAAAAATAATTGATGAGTGAATTCAATTGAAGTTATTGATTTTACAATCAAAGTTGCAGCTTCTATAAAGATGAAATTGAGTATTGCTAAAGAATTCTGCAAGATTCAAATGTGATGTTAGTTTACATGTATGCCAATTCAAAATTACAAACTGTCAAAAAAGCATGCATACCCACAGCAGGCAAGTTTAAATCCAAGGTAGTCAACCAAAGCAGTTCTACTGTTATGGTTTCTTCACTAAGGGAAAGTTTTCACAAGAAGCCTTTGTGTAAGTCTCCACAGTATTGAAAGCCATTGTGGACATTGGAGAATTGGACTTATAACATTTACACTTTGAATAGAAATTGCAAAGCAGAATGTTTTCAAGATGAAGGCAGATTTAAATGGTCATTGCATTGACACAAGCAGAATCAGAATCAGATTTATTATCACTGACTTGTATGATGTGAAATTTGCTGTTTTGCGGCAGCAATATGGTGCAAAGGCATAAAATTACTATAAATTACAAAAACAAATAGTGCAAAAACAAAGGAATAATAAGATAATATTCATGGGTTCATGGACAGTTTGGAAATCTGATGGCAGAGGGAAGGAAGCTGTTTCTGAATCATTTAGTGTGGGTCTTCAGGCTCCTGTACCTACTCCCTAATGGTAATAACAAGAAGAGGGCATGTCCCGGATGGTGAGGGTCCTTAGTGATGGATCCACATTCTTGAGGCACCACCTCTTGAAGATACCCTTGATGGTGGGGAGGGTTGTGCCCACGATGGAGCTGTGATCCTGTGCATTGGAGCCTCCATTACCAGGTTGTGATGCAGAATGCTCTCCACTGTACATCTATAGAAGTTTGTCAGAGTCTTTGGTGACGTACCAAATCTCCTCAAACTCCTAACAAAGTAGAGCCTCTGACGTGCCTTCTTCATGATTGCATCAATGTGTTGGGTCCAGGACAGATCCTCTGAGATGTTGACGCCCAGGAACTTGAAACTGCTCACCCTTTCCACCGCTGACTCCTCAATGAGGATTGGTGTGTGTTCTCCCAACTTCCTCTTCCTGAAGTGCACAATCAATTTCTTGGTCTTGCTGACACTGAGTGCAGGGTTGTTGTTGTGACACCACTCAACCAGCCAATTTATCTCACTCCTGTACGCTTCCTTGTCGCCACCTGAGATTCCATCAATGACAGTGGTGTCATAGGCAAACTTATAGCATCAACTCAGCAATAAATTCAGCTAAGTATCACGGATGAAGAGTAGAAGATTATGGTGAACCTGAAAACATATTCATGCTAGACGAAATGTTTAGTGAGTCACAATGATCAACATTAGCTATACCAATCTACCAATATTGATGGGCTGAAATTGGGTCAGAAATTGAAACTAAATTAGAAAAAAAACATTCAGCATGGAAGTTTCAAAGCCATGCTTTGATATACCACAGGGAATGACTGCAGAAATGGCTTACATCCCCTTCCATTTCTTATGCTTTTATGATGCAAAATTATCATTGCAAATCTTTCATATGATCATAGACAAGATAATACAAAATACAGTTATTTGATTGTGTAAATAAGGGAATGTACTAATAGCCACAAGTACCAAAAAAGAAAAAAATTTGCAATATTAGAAGTTGTTTTTGGGTGGTTACATAAACACAATGTAAAGCTCAAAGGGGAAGAGTGTGCATTTGTACAGAAAGAAGTAGTTTATCTTGGGCTGAAAGCAGAAGCAAATCAATTGTAACTAGTCAAAGAAAAAGTGGAAACACTTGTGATGACAACGGAATCTGCTAACATCACAGTTTATTCTTTGATATGGTCCAGTACAATGCTAGGTTTTTCTTAGGTCTTGCAACAGCACTGCTAAATTACATCAGTTGTTGATATAAGGTTAAGAATGGAATTACAGCAAAGAACATCAAAAAAACATGATTTATATGTTTGGGAAGTGAGTCTTTGTTCGTACCACATGGACATTGGCTTCAAATTATGGAGTAGGAGCTAGTAGATAGATGTACAATCTGTCAAGGTTGCAGAGCCAAGCTAGCGGAAACATGACTAGAGAGTTGGAAAAAAAACAATAAGTTATTTTCAAAGAGTACATGTTATTATAAGCAAAGAATTGATAGCTTCTTGGTATTAATTGATAGATAGGATCAAAGTAAAACATTCTGGTACTGTACCACACTGGAACGTGCCATGGTTTACCAGTAGAAATGGTCTTGGGTAACAAATTTGTTTATTTTTTTTAATGCTTTTTGAAACAAAAAACAATCATGTATTGCTTATTTCACTATATTATGCCTTTTCAAACGATATGCTGCTGAGTTAGTGAAAAACGTCAGAGGAGCTCTGAAGAAATAGGTATTAAGGGGATGCTTAAGGTGGACAATAAGACACTGATTACTGATCTTCTTGAAGAACTACAAAATGATGCCCAATTTTACAGCAGGTTATACCCCTGCTGAGTTGTGACGTGTAGAAGACTCAAAACATGATTGAGCTTAGTTCCCCAAATCTTGAGAGAGGAAGCAGAGTAGAGGCAGTTGAGGCACAAATAAAATTTTAGCTTAAGTCAAGGAGAGCAACAATTCAACAATATGATTTGTGTGTTAACAACCACTTAGCAAATCCACAATTTGAATCGGATATGTTGGCGTGATAGTTGAAGTATTCTGTACAAAGATTTTTTTGTGATTATAGGAAATAGGAGCAGGAGTAGGCCATTCATCCATTCAGCTCTGCTCTGCTTTTTAACAAGATCAATACTGATTGTCAACATCATACTTCTGCTCTATCCCTACATATCTTGAGCCCTCTACTTTCCAGAAATCCATCAATCTCAGTTTTGAATACAATCAAAGACTGCACTTCCACAACCCTCTGTTAGAGAATTACAAATATTTACCATCCTTTGAGTGAAGAAATTTCTCCTCATTTCAGTCCCAAATGGCCTTAGTTTGAAATTGTGACCCTAGTTCTAGACTCTTCATCCAGGGAAACATTCTTCATATCAATCCTGTAATAAAGAAATAAATAAAATTAAATGTGTACATGTAAATAATCTCCATCAGAGCCCCAGCAATCTCCTCCCTTGCTCACTTGCCATCCTGCAATAGACCTCCTCTAGCCCTGGGGATTTATCCAACCTAATGTTTCTAGCACTTCCTTCTTCCGGATACAGATGTGCTCCAGAATATGTGTACCCCTCCTCTCCAGCCTCCACATCTTTATCTCTGGTGAATACCTGTGAGAAGTATTCATTTAGAATCTCACTCATATTCCCTGGCTCCAAGCATAGATTATCCTTCTGATCCCTGAGGGGACCTATTTCTTCCTTAACCACCCTCTAGCTTCTCATATACCAAGAGAATGCTTTTAGGATTCTCCTTAACCTACTTGCCAAGGTCATTTCATGGCCCCTTTTTGGCCTCTTAATTTCTTAAGTTTTTTCTTACATCCTTAGGTTGGATCGGTGGTAAAGAAAGCGAATGCTATGTTGGCATTCATTTCGAGAGGTATAGTGTATAAAAGTAAGGAAGTGTTGACGAGGCTCTACAGGGCACTAGTGAGGCCTCATTTGGAATATTGTGTGCAGTTTTGGGCCCCACATCTTAGGAAGGATGTGTTGACGTTGGAGAGGGTTCAGAGGAGATTTACGAGGATGATTCCAGGAATGAAAGGGCTTACGTATGAGGAGCGTTTGTCGGCTCTTGGACTGTACTCACTGGAGTACAGAAGAATGAGAGGGGACCTCATAGCGACATTTAAAATATTGATAGGAAAGGACAGAGTAAATGTGGCTAGGCTGTTTCCCTTGGTGGGTGAGTCCAGGACCAGAGAGCACAATCTTAGAATTAGAGGGTACAGTTTCAAAACAGAGATGAGGAAAAATTTCTTTAGCCGGAGGGTGGTGAATTTGTGGAACTCCTTGCCACATACAGCAGTGGAGGCCAGATCAGTGGGGGCGTTCAAGGAGGAGATAGATAGATATCTAAATAGTCAGGATATCAAGGGATATGGGGATAAGGCCGGAAATTGGGATTAGAATAGTTTTTTTTTTCTTTTTTTTTCTTCCCCCATTCCCCATTTCTCATTTCTATTTCCCTTTCCTTGGAGCAGACTCGATGGGCCGAATGGCCTGCTTCTGCTCCCTTATCTTGTGATCTTGTGATCCTCTATAAACCTCAAGTGACTTGTTTTATAATAATTTCCTATATCTGGCATATACTTGCTTCTTTTCCCTGATCAAATCTTCAATATCCTTCATTAATCAAGGTTCCTTAAGCTTACCATCTTTACCTCTTACCCTTGCAGAGACAGGCTGACCCTTATTATCTTGTTCTTAAATGCCTTCCTCTTGTCAGATGTTGTTTTCAGCCCTAGCAGCAGCCCCAATCTACTTCCACCAGCTCCTGTCTCACATTATCAAAATCTGTCTTCCCCAAGGACCAATTTGATATTTTTCCATGACTACCATGAATCTTACTGAACTATGATCACTATTCTCAATCAACTGTCCATGCTGATTCCCTAAGATAACGTCAAGCCTCCTCCCTAGTGGACTCTTTACATACTGCTTCAGAAAACTTTCTGAAATGCATTTTACAAATTCTTCCCCATCCAAGCCCCTGCACTAAGGCAACTCCAGTCAATATTGGGAAGGTTAAAATCTCCTACTACGACAACTCTATCAGTTTTACAGCCTTCTGTGATCTATCTACATATCCCTCTGACTATTGGGAAGCTTATATTATAACCCCATTAAAGTGACCACCCCTTTCTTATTACTAAGCCAATATAGTATTGGTCAATCCCTGTGGGATATCCTCCCCAAGTACTGCTATATTGCTCTCCCTGATCAGTAATGCAACCCTCCATCCTTTTGCACCTGCCTCTATCTCAATGAAACTTGTGTATACCTCTGATTTTAATTCTGTGTTCTCTGTAATATCTCAGATTTTAATTACTTGGTTGATGTACCTTCAGTTCTGGGATCCCCTTCCTATTCAGCTCTCTTCCTCTTTCTTCTCAAGATGTTAAAGTTTGCCTTATTTACTTGGCTTTTGGCTGTCTACTTAAATATCTCCTTACATTAGTTGGTGTCAAACTTTTTATGTTAAATCTATTGCATATAAATTCATGTTTAATTCTTTATCAGACAGAAGGAAATGATGGGTCAAAGTAGGGATTGCTTTGGAAAGTGAGAACAGAATCAGAAAGTTTAAAGAGATTCTTAAAAGAGGAGAGGGAGATGAGGCTTTGGAGAAGTGTCATGAAGGGATTCCAGGGATGGCAGTAATAGGGCTTAGAGAGAGGTGATAAGCTTAGCGGTGAGTGTTGAGGGAGGGGATTGTGGCTTCACTAAAATCTTACGTAAAATTATACAGTTATTGTATAAAGCAAAAAACAGCTTTCTTGTACTCCTTTTGTATGATTCCACTGTTTAAAATATAGTAGAATAATCTTAATTTATCCAGGTGGGGAAACTGCTTGGATTGGATTAACTGCATCTTTTACCTCCCATGTTAATTTATGTTCCCTTAATGCCATTAACCAAATTGCAAGCTTGATATTGCTCAAATCCACCACCAGTTCTCATTGAGCAGCTTCAAGTTTCTGGGCATCAACACCTCGGAGGATCTATCCTGAGCCCAACACATTGATGCAATCATGAAGAAGGCACACCAGCGGTTCTACTTCATTAGGAGTTTGAGGAGATTCGGTATGTCATCAAAGATTCTTGTAAATTTCTACAGATGTACGGTGGAGAGCATTCTGACTGGTTGCATCACCGCCTGGTATGGAGGCTCCAATGTGCAGGATCAAAAGAGGCTGCAGAGGGTCTACAACCCTCTGCAGCCCTATCACGGGCACAACTCTCCCCACCATCAAGGACATCTTCAAGAGGCAGTGCCTCAAGGCAGCATCCATCATTAAGGACCCTCACTATCCGGGACATGCCCTCTTCTCATTTCTACCATCAGGGAGGAGATACAGGAGCCTGAAGACCCAAACTGAATGATTCTGGAACAGCTTCTTTCCCTCTGCCATCAGATTTCTGAATGATCCATGAATATATGAACACTACCTCATTATTCCTTTTTTTTGCACTATTTATATTTTTGTAATGTATAGATTTTTATGTCTTTGCACTGTACTGCTACTGCAAAACAACAAATTTCACATCATATGGTAGTGATAGTAAATCGGATCCTGATTCAGAAATCATAGGTCCATGCACAACTTTGATTTTATATTTGAGCAAGTTATGCTTCAGCAGCTCATAGCTTGAATCTAAGTTATGAGCTGCTGAAGCATTGTCAATTACAATTCATTATTCAAATTTATGAGATATTATGACATAAAAGTGAAAATTACAGACAGAAGCCATTCAGCCAATGGTGGTGTTCACGCTACACAGAACCCACCCCAATAGTCTGTTATGTAATCCTGTCAGCATAACCTTTTATTCCTTTCTTCCTCGTGTGTTTACCAAGCTTCTGTTTGAATGATCTATACAATTCTCCTCAACTACTCCTGGCAGTACAACTACATTCTAACCAGCCTCTGGAATCCCCTATTTAATTAACAGGATTTGAAATTAGTTGTTAAAAGTGTTAGATTTATGAAAAATGATACCATATTTATAATCTTGTTGGCATATTGTAATTATTCCTTATTTCTTTACATAGGTATCAGAGGTCCACCAGGATTACCTGGACCAAGAGGCCCGCCAGGACAAAAAGGTAAAACGAATAGGGGTCCCCCAGGCATGCCTGGATTAGATGGACAGCCAGGACCACCAGGAGAAACCTATGCAGGAAAACCAGGAATACCAGGAATACCAGGATCAAAAGGTGAAGAAGGACTTTGTGGAGAAATTGGTGACATAGGACCTCAAGGATTACAAGGACAGGATGGTCCACAGGGACCACTTGGTACTCCCGGTGTGAATGCAATATCAAAAAGTGGTGAGTCAGGTTCCCAAGGACCACCAGGTTCTCCAGGACCTAAAGGCGAAAGTGGAATAAATGGAGAACCAGGGTTTCCAGGTTTGCCTGGAGAAAAAGGCAGCATTGGGATTGGCCTTCCTGGAATCACAGGAGAAAAGGGCTATCCAGGACCACAGGGCATTTCAGGACCTTCTGGAGAAAGAATTGCAGGGACAACAGGTATTCCTGGTAGTCTTGGCAGAGTGGGAGAGAAAGGTGATGTAGGAAGCTCTGGTGAACCTGGAATGCCAGGTCTGCCTGGTGAAAGAGGAATACAAGGTCCTTCTGGGATTTCAATCTCAATAGCAGGAGCAAATGGCAAACAAGGTGTTTCTGGGCTTCCTGGGATAAGGGGTCCTCCAGGCCCAAAGGGTGTCAGGGGTAAACCGGGCTCACCAGCTATCGGAGGACCAGGTTTGCCAGGTATAAAGGGTGATCACGGCCCTGGGGGGTTTAATGGTAATACTGGTGAGAAAGGGGATCCAGGAGTAGATGGAGAATTCGGTATTGCAGGGCCCAAAGGAGCACCAGGGTCAATGGGTCCAGTGGGAGAGCAAGGTTTCTTAGGCCCAATTGGCAATCCAGGGCCTTCAGGAGATCCTGGAGAAATGGGGCTGCAAGGAATTCCTGGATTACCAGGTGAGGAAGGACCACCAGGTTCTCCTGGAATAGCAGGGATTCCAGGAGAAGAAGGTATCCGAGGGCCACAAGGACAACGAGGACCACCTGGTCCACAGGGTGATAAAGGATCCAGAGGTAGATCTGGTGAGTTAGGAATAAAAGGCCTTCCTGGTTCTCGAGGGCCTTTTGGTCAACGAGGTGCTAAAGGATCAGAGGGACCTCGTGGAAACATTGGTGATCAAGGTTTAGTTGGGCCTCGAGGTCCTCCAGGGCGAAAAGGAATCCGAGGAGATGCAGGCCCACCTGGTCCACCAGGACGATCCAACCTTTTCCCATTTGGAACTCTGTTTAAGGAAGCAGTTGGTGATGTGGAAATACAGGGATCACCAGGACCTCAAGGCCCCCCTGGCCCATCAGGACCACTAGGCCCTCCAGGTCCACCAGGTCCAGCTGGGGAAACAAATATACAGTCCAGCAGTTACCCTACATTACAATGGGTATCAGGGATGTTTAATACTGGGCAAGGCTTTAAAGCCACTCTCTCTACACCATACTCAACAGCAGGGTTACCAATAGTTTTTGACAGAATACAATACAATCAAGCCAATATCTATGATCCAGAAACAGGAGTCTTTACATGTCAGGTACCCGGCATTTACTATTTCTCATATCATGTCCATATCAAAGGCAGAAGTGTTCAAGTTGCATTATATAAAAATGACAAACCAATTCTGTACACGTATGATGACTACGAAGAAAGAAAAATCGATCAAGCCTCAGGGAGTGTTGTGCTAGAGCTTCAAGAAGTAGATAAAATATATTTACAGTTGCCTTTTGAAAAGTTTAATGGTTTATATTCCTCCAGAATAATGCAGTCATCCTTCTCAGGATTTCTGATTCACCGAACAAATCCAATGCAATAGGTAGAGTTGTGAGTTGCTAATCTCAGTGAGTGTACAACATGACATTTTGAATGATGATAAAGAATTTGTGATCAGTTATTTTAAAAAAAACTTTAAAAAATATACAGGTCTGCAGGAAAGGACAGATTAATAAATCATCAAGGTATCTCTTAATGAGTAACGTCTTTATCTGACGACCTATTACCTTTTTTGCTGGAATTATCTGGTAGATTAATTTAGTTTGAACAAAATAATGCTGTTTTGCGCAATGAATCAGTGTCATGTGCATGCTTCTGAATACATTAAGGATACTTGTTGGAAAGCTATTGAATGTTAACTTCTCTGTCATATGTGAAGAGAAATCAAAAAGAAATCACGCCTAACTTAAATTCCATGTTCAGAAGTATAATACCAAACACACAACAAATCTTACAAAATATGTAAGTATATGTTTTGTTGCATTCTTGACAAAGGAATTGCATTCTCTTTCATTATAAATATGGAAAAGGGTTTTAATATCTCCAACATCATCATGTGAAGTTGCTTTTGTCATGAATTGTATACAGTACTTAAACAATGTTATATTTTAACAACAAGCCTGAAAATAAATTTCTATTCATCTTTGTATACCTAATATTCCAACAATAAAAATACATTTTCTCACAGCTTGACCTCAGCTTCATTGCTTAATTTCAGACAATAGTATTTCAATTGTACTTTCAGCTTTCTAATTAATGAGTTTTAAAATATTTATACATATAAATAATCACATTGATAAAACAAGATTACCAAAAGAAAAAAATCATAATTTTGCAATAATGGAGTCAGTTTTGAAAAGTTGGCTCCAGATCACATACTTGCATCCAAACTGCCTTTATAAGTCAAATACAAACATGTAAGAAAATGAATTTAATGAGCCATATCTTCACTGCAAGAACACAGAATAATCAATGGTTCTCTTTGAATTTCTAAATATACGCGAAACACCTGATATTATTCATCTGACTGCAATGATTTATGTTGCAATATCTAAAATTGTCACCATGAATAATGATGTTTTAAGATTTTTATTCATTTTGAAGATCTGTATGTTATATTAATAAATTGTGATGATGTCATTGTGTTCCTTGGGCTTCTTTACCTTTATTCATGCAACCATTTACAATTTCAGCATTGCACTATCATCCTGCTCACTTGTGAACTCAACTAAAATTCGTATTTTTCTTTGGCAGGCGCAACTTACAATGCAATATCAACATTCTTCACAAATATTTTAACTCCAGGCTTATTTCTGTAACAGTGAATGAATCTAACAGGTACATTTCACATAAAGTTTCAGTTTAATCTTTAATTGTTTGCAAGCCAACTAAAAATATTCAAGGAGATCCATACATTAAAAAAACACTGGAAGTATCTGGCAGGTCAGACAGCAACTGTGGAGAGAGAAACAGAGTTAATGTTTCAGGTGGATGGCTTGTCAGCAGTAGTTTCCGACAATTTTTTTGATATTTCCATGACTCCATGGAACTGTCAAATTCCATGGTTCAAGTCTCTTTACGTTTCAAGTCTCTATACATTATCAAAACCGATAGTGGGCTGTCCAAATTTACTAGCTTCATAATGTTTACTTTGGCAATAAATATGGTGACAGTTTTTCTTCAAGTGCTTCCATTTAATATTGGTTAATACTGTTCCTCTGATATATTGCTGTGTTCAGTAAATTGAAATTCTGTCACTTTGGACTAGGATGCCAAAAGCAGTTGGATAAAACTTTTCTCACAAATGAACTCAAACAATGGAGACACATTAATTGTGAAAAATTCTACTTTTAATGTTATGCACCAGTGGAACTGCATCGAGAATAGCACTGGAGGAAGAGTTATTTTTGTTCTCTGCTTTAATGGTCTGCCTGTTCTGCATATTTCTTCTAGTGGATGTTTACTGCAGAAGTGCTAAAGACCTCATTTGTTTTTTAACTAGTGGTTGTTAACATTCAGACTTCAGGAGACTTCTACTGTTCATATCAGTAAATCCAGAGTCTTTATCTTTGCAGCATAAATATTCATGGTATTTAGTCATGTAAATATGCAATAATACTTGAGGATAGTTAATTGCTCTTTGAAAGATCAGAGACTCTATTCCACATTCCATTATGGGAAGAGGTTACCAGACAAATACAGGAAAAAATTCAAGGATATGCTCAAAGCCTCCTTGAAGAACTGAAATGTCCCTACTGACTTGAGAATTATCCAACCATGACCACTCAAAGTGCAGAAGGAGCATTCAGGATGGTAATAGAAATGTTGGGTCCATGCAGAGCAACGTACTCTGCATAAGTGGCAGAAAGAGTGCACTATCTCACAAGTGACCCATTTTCTGCACCTTAAGGTATCACCTATCTATGGAAGAGTCTGCAGATCCCAAAATGGCCTTATTAGCCACCTCAGAACACACAATATTAGAGTGGAAGCAAATAATCCTCAATCCTGAATGACTGCCTAAGAAGAAGCACTTCAATAACAAAATTCTATTCTGCAAAATTATCTAAACTTAGTACTAATATAAGTGCATAATTATCTCACTGCCATTAAACTAGGCTTCTAGATCATCACCAATTTGGCCAGGACCCTGTGCCTTGCCTCTGCCTCATGTTTACCCCCATGTTATGTCCATAGTTGCACAAAAGGTTTTGATGCCCTGTGAGATAAATGAAGCTCCAGAGCCATTGGTTATTTCATGAGGCAAAGTAGTCCATGAGTAACTTGGCCTCATGCAGTGAAACCAGATGTCCCACCCCAATCTCTCTGATGATCTGCTGACAGATTGTGCCATCAAGAGCTTTTGAACTCTTCCTGAATATCAGAAACTTTTTAAACACTTTTTAAAATTATGCTTTAGAAAAAGATTTCAAGAGCCTTCTTAAAAAAGCAATTAACCTACATAAATTAATTAAATACATTAATATTAAATAAAGATTTTATTCCAAAAGCACTTACTTGCACTTGCCATTCAAATTAAGGCTGATGATTTCTTTCAACAGAGTCATTCTACATATGACAGTCATAATTGTGTAAAGTGAAGGGAACAGATATGAAGTTCATTTGGCTCCTTAGCTCAGCACTAATGAGCTCCACCCCAGATTCAATGCTGAGTCCAGTGATAGAGTGGGAGGTTGGATGCAATGGTGCATTCCTGACTTCCACTATTCAATGTGCAAGTGTGGATGTCAGGAATTTGCTGACCCATACAACACAGTTAGCTGGAAGTTCTCTACAGACCTATTGACTGCACTTCAGTATGTTCTGGCCCATTATTGCTTCAGGCACATACCGATACAGCTGACTCAAATCATTACGTCCCAGTGAGTAAAGTGGAAGTGTATAACGCAAACGATGATAGGATGGATGAGAAGGGGAAAGTGGGCAGTAGTATGTGAGAGACAGTGGCATGAGAAAGGCAGAAAGATATGGGAAAGGAGTAGGATTAGAGGTAGAGGGAATTATTGGGAATCAGAGCATGAAGGAGACATAAGGACAAATAACCTCATTTGCAAAAAGAGGGAAATCAAAGACAAATATATTGGAGAAGGGGGAATATAGTTAAGAATTGGAAATCTGAGAGTGGAACATGTTGATAAAATGTCATACAAAATAGGATAGATGATTATGTCAAGACTTATTCAATACCATAGGACCAGAGAAATTACAGTACAGATGAAGTACATTCAGTCGTATGTGCCAGCAGTCGTCTTTAATCCTTTTTCTAGCTTTTCCTACCCAAAAAAGTATATTTTTTCAGGTATTTATATAGCTTCACATTAAATGATGATTTAGTCTCAGCCTCTTGTGGCAACCCATTCACATTTAATTAAATTTCTGTGCAAACGTTATTTTCTTCCTTCAGCACTTTTGCTTCCAACTTGCCAACCAGCAGAAGTGACCGGTTTAGTTTACATTGTAAAACATTTCATAATTTTCAAATGTCATTTTAATTTCTCCTTTACTTTTTCTCACTCAAGGAAAAAGTCCCATATCATTCTTCAAAGGTATACCTTCACTTTTCAAAAAAAAATGCATGGTTGGAACATGTGTGGCTGAGAAATTGGAGCAGGGGGCAGGGTTTCAGATTTGTGGGTCACTGGAATCTCTTCTGGGGAAGGTACAACCTGTACAAAAGGGACTGGTTACACCTGAACTGGAGAGGAAGCAATATCCTTGTGGGCAGGTTTGCTAGAACTGTTGTGGAGGGTTTAAACAAGTTTGGCAGGGGGATGGGAACCCAGGTGATAGGTCAGAGGATGGGGCAGTTGGTGTACAGGTTGATGCAGCATGTAGAGGGACTGTAAGGAAGGATAGGCAGTCGATAGGGCAAAATTGCAGTCAGTTGGATGGGTTGAAGTGTGTCTATTTTAATGCAAGAAGTATCAGGAACAAGGGTGATGAACTTGGAGTATGGGTCAATACATAGAACTACGATGTTGTGGCCATTACAGAGACTTGGCTGTCACAAGGGCAGGAATCGCTGCTGGATGTTCCGGGGTTTAGATGTTTCAAAAGGGACAGGGAGGGAGGGAAAAGAGTTGGGGGAGTGGCATTGCTAATCAGAGATAGTATCACAGCTGCAGAAAGGGAAGACATCCTGGAGGGATCATCTACTGAGTCAGTGTGGGTGGAAATCAGAAACAGGAAGGGAGCAATCACTCTATTGGGAGTACTCTATAGACACCCCCCCCCCCACCCCCAAGAGCAACAGAGACACCGAGGAACAGATCAGGAGACAGATTTTGGAAAGGTGCAAAAATAACAGGGTTGTTGTCATGGTGATTTCAACGTCCCTAATATTGATTGGCACCTCCTTAGCGCAAAAGGTTTGGATAGGGCAGAATTTGTTAGGTGTATCCAGGAAGGATTCCTGACACAATATGTAGACAGGCCGAATATAGGAGAGGCCATTCTGGATCTGGTACTAGGCAATGAACCTGGTCAGGTGTCAGATCTCTCGGTGGGTGACCATTTCGGAGACAGTGACCACAACTCCCTGACCTTTACCCTTGCCTTGAAGAGGGATAGGAGCAGATGGTATGGGAAAGTATTTAATTGAGGAGGGGGAATTATAATGCTATTAGGCAGGAACTTGGGAGTGTAACTTGGGAGCAGATGTACTCAGGGAAATGCACAATGGAAATGTGGAGGTTGTTTAGAGATCACTTACATGGGGTTTTGTAGAGGTTTGTCCCACTGAGGCAGGAAAAGGATGGTAAGGTGAAGGAACTATGGTTGACAAGAGATGTGGAATATCTAGTGAAGAGGAAGAAGAAGCTTACTTAAGGTTTAGGAAGCCAGGATCAGACAGGGCTCTAGAGAGTTTCAAGGTATCAAGTAAGGAACTTATGACTGGACTTAGGAGAGCTAGAAGGGAGCATGAGAAGGCCTTGGCGAGTAGGATTAAGGAAAACCCCAAGACATTCTATGTGTGTGTGTGTGAAGAACAGGAGGATAACTAGAGTGAAGATAGGACCGATTAGGGATAGAGGAGGAAATGTGTGCCTGGAGTCAGAGGAGGTAGGGGAGGTCCCTAATGAAAACTTTGTTTCAGTATTCACCTGTGAGAGAGACCTTGACGTTTCTGAGGACAGCATTAAACAGGCTGAAAAGCTAGAACATGTCAATGTTAAGAAGGAGGATGCGCTGGAACTTTTGAAAAACATTAGGATATATAAGTCACCAGGGCCGGACGGGATATATCCCAGGATACTATGGAAAGCAAGGGAAGAGATATCAGAGCCCTTGATGATGATTTTTGCATTCTCACTGGCCACAGGAGTAGTACCAGCTGATTGGAGGGTGGCAGATGTTATTGCTTTGTTCAAGAAAGGGAGTAAGGATAACCCTGGGAATTATAGACCAGTGAGTCTTACTTCAGTGGTGGGCAAATTATTGCAAAAGATTCTTAGGGACAGGATTTATGAGCATTTGAAGAAGCATAGTCTGATTAAGAATAGTCAGCATGGCTTTGTGAGGGGCAGGTCATGCCTCACAAGCTTGATTGAATTCTTTGAAGATGTGACAAAACACATTGATGAGGGTAGAGCAGCGGATGTTATGTACATGGACTTTAGTAAGGTGTTTGATAAGGTTCCCCATGATAGGCCCATTCAGAAAGTCAGGAGGCATGGGATCCAGGAAAATTTGGCTGTGTGGATTCAGAATTGGCTTGCCCATAGAAGGCAGAGGGTGGTTGTAGATGGAGCGTGTTCTGCCTGGAGGTCAGTGACCAGTGGTGTTCCACAGGGATCTGTTTTGGGACCCCTTCTCTTTATATTTTTATAAATGACTTGGATGAGGAGGTGGAAGGGTGGGTTAGTAAGTTTGCAGATGACTTGAAGGTTGGTGGTGTTGTGGATAGTGTACAAGGTTGCCAAGGGTTACAACGGGACATTGGTAGGATGCAAAGCTGGCCTGAGAAGTGACAGATGGAGTTCAACCCAGAAAAGTTTGAAGTGATTCACTTCAGAAGGTCGAAGTTGAAGGAGAATACAGGGTTAATGGCAGGATTCTCAGCAGTGTGGAGGAACAGAGGGATCGTGGGGTCCAAGACCATAGATCCCTCAAAGTTGCCGTGCAAGTTGATAGGGTTGTTAAGAAGGTGTATGGCGTGTTGGGCTTCATTAGTCAGGGGACTGAGTTCAACAGCTGTGAGTTAATGTTGCAGCTCTATAAGACCCTGGTTAGGCCACACTTAGAATATTGTGTTCCATTCTGGTCGCCTCACTATGGGAAGGATGTTGGAGCTTTAGAAAGTATGCAGAGGAGATTTACAATGATGCTGCCTGGATTGGAGAGTTTGTCTTATGAGGATAGGTTGAGCGAGCTGGGCCTTTCTCTTTGGAGCGAAGGAGGATGAGAGGTGACCTGATAGAGGTGTACAAGATGATAAGAGGCATAGATTTAGTGAACAGCCAGAGACTTTTTCCCAGGGCGGAAATGGCTAACATAAGGGGGCATAATTTTAAAGTGATTGGAGTAAAGTACAGGGGCATATCAGAGGTAAGTTTTTTACACAGAGAGTGGTGGGTGCATGGAACGCACTGCCAGGGGCGCTGGTAGAGGCAGATACATTAGGGACATTTAAGAGACTCTTAGATAGGCACATGGATGATAGAAAAATGGAGGGCTATTTGGGAGGGAATGGTTATTGATCTTAGAGTAGGTTAAAAGGTCAACACAACATTGAGGGCCTGTTCTATATTCTATGTTCTAGATAGAGATTTGAATCGTGAAGCTAAGTTGAAAACTTCACGAAAGGTTCAGGTACCAGCAGGGTGTGTACCAACAGGTGGGGCTGTAACTTAAAGCTGCACTTGTGCCTGAATATGTTGTGAACATTTTAAAATGGTGACTAAAATACCAAATTAAAGCAGTTAAAATGCTGAGTGCTACAAAATGTCTTCACATGGCGTCTAGTGCTTTGACGTTAAAAGCATTAAAATTCATGGTTATTCTGCCCAAACACAGGATGCTTTCCTGTATGTCTGGGCAACCCCTGCTCCAAAATGTGATGTTATGGCCCAGTCCGTGTTTGCTGTAACTACCCCAAAGTCATTGTGAGTTATCGGCTTTTCGAGGGGCCTGTGATTGGAGCATCCTCATCAAAATGAAGAGTCTGCATTCTTTGTTAGTGAAGCTTGCTAGAAATAATGGTCTGAGACAGGGTGTGGGCAAAACAGTGATGTCCCAGTAGGAGTCCTTTAATTCAAGTCCCTTTGCTGACTTGCGGCAGACTGCTCTTCAAGCTTTACAGAGAGTGAAAGACACAAGTTTTAGGTTGCCTCTTTAAAAGACAATTTCTTTTAAATGTCCGCTGCACATTGAATGACATAAGTTAAATGTGCATCTGATGCTGTGCAAATATCAGACATGTTGAGGTGAATTGTGCACAAGTATACCCAGATCAATTTCCTGACAGCTACTAATTGATGCAGAAATCCATTGCTTCCATGATCTAATATGTGTAAACCAGCTTGTATAAAAAATTAGCAAATTGGGCCTTATTTCGAGGCATTTAGTGCAGTACAGGTTTTATTCAAAACTTTAATACTAACTTTGTTAAATGATCTCTATACATTAGAGGAGTTTGAAATATTAAGTGTATCAAATCTTAATTAATAATTACTGTATCTCCAAGTAAAAAATAGATAAATTAATTTTTTCCTCTGTTATTTTAAATGTGGGTTTCTGAACCAGTTCTCATTCTCCATTTCCATTAAATTTATCAGCCAAGAAATCAAATTGCATGCTATCACATTTTATAGTACTACAATGATCTAATTTTTATGAAATATAGAACATGATCAAAAATTGGAGATATACCATTCCATTAGTTTTATTTTAGGCCCTGCTGTGACATGGTGTGGAGGACCAAGGTCATGCACGGAAGCAGGGGAACAGTGGTGGTGTAGTGATTAAATTACCGAACTAGTGACATGAGACTTAGATTAATAATCTAGACACCTAAATCCAAATCCCACCATGACAACTCTGGATTTTAAATTTAGTGAATAATCTGGAATGAAAAGGTAAAACAGCTAGATCTAGTAAGATGACAATCATTTGGCTCACTAAAGTCCTTCAGAGGAGAAAGAGGTCTGCCAAGTTACCTGGTCTGACTTAATGTCAATCCAGATCAAGAGTAATGTGATTGACTGTTCAGAATCAGAATCAGGTTTATTATCACTGACATATGTCGTGAAATTTGTTGTTTTGTGACAGCAGTGCAGTGCAAGACATAAAAATTACTATAAGTTACCAAAATATAAATAAAATAATGCAAAAGAGGAATAACGAGGTAGTGTTCATGAGTTCATGGACCATTCAGAAATCTGATGGCAAGTGGGAAGAAGCTGTTCCTGAATCATTCAGTCTGGGTCTTCAGGTTCTTGTACCTCCTCCCTGATGGTAGTAACGAGAAGAGAACATGTCCTGGATGATGAGGGTCCTCAATGACGAATGCTGCCTTCTTGAGGCACTGCCTTTTGAAGACCTCCTCAATGTTGGGGAGGGTTATACCCGTGATGGAGCTGGCTGAGTATAGAACCCTCTGCAGCCTCTTTCGATCCTGCACATTGGAGCCTCCATACCAGGTAGTGATGCAACCAGTCAGAATGCTCTCCACCATACATCTGTGGAAATTTGCAAGAGTCTTTAGTGACATAGCAAATCTCCTCAAACACCTAATGAAGTAGGACCGCTGGCATGCCCTCTTCATGATTGCATCAATGTGTTGGGCCCAAGATAGATCCTCTGAGATGTTGACGCCCAGAAACTTGAAGCTGCTCATCCTTTCCACCACCTCTTAATGAGGACTGGTGTGTGTTTTCCTGACTTCCCCTTCCTGAAGTCCACAATCAATTCCTTGATCTTGCTGACATTGAGTACGAGGTTGTTGTTGTGACACCACTCAACCAGCCAATCTATCTCACTCCTATATGCCCCTTCGTTGCCATCTGAGATTCTGCCAACAACAGTGGTGTCATCGGCAAATTTATAGATGGCATTTGAGCTATGCCTAGCCACACAGTCATGAGTGTAGAGAGTGGGCTAAGCACGCATCCTTGAGGTACGCCTGTGTTGATTGTCAGTGAGGAGGAGATGTTACTACCAATCCGCACTGACTGTGGTCTCCCAATAAGGAAGTAGGGGATCCAGTTGCAGAGGGAGGTACTGAGGCCCAGGTTTTGAAGCTTGTTGATTAGTACTGAGGGGATGATGGTGTTGAACCCCGAGCTGTAATTGATAAACAGCAGACTGACGTATGTATTGCTGTTGTCTAGATGCTCCAGAGCCAAGTGAAGAGCCAGTGAGATTGCATCTGCTGTAGACCTGTTGTGGTGGTAGGCAAATTGCAATGTGTCCAGTTCCTTGCCCAGGCAGGAGTTAATTCTAGCCATGACCAACCTCTCAAAGCATTTCATCACAGTAGATGTGAGTGCTACCAGGCGATAGTCATCGAGGCAGCTCACCTTGCCCTTCTTGGGCACCGGTATGATTGTTGCCCTTTTGAAGCAGGTGGGAACCTCCGACTGCAGCAGTGAGAAGTTGAAGGTGTCCTTGAACACTCCAGCCAGTTGGTTGACATAGATTTTCAGTACCCTGCCAGGTACACCATCAGGGCCTGACGCCTTGTGATGGTTCACCCTCTTGAAGGATGTTCTGACGTTGGCCTCCAAGACAGAGATCACAGGGTCAACAGATGTTGTGGGGATTCACACAAGTGTAGTGTTACTCTACCTTAAAATGTGCTCTGGAACAGCCTAGTAAGCCATTCTGTTCAGGAGCAATGAGTGATGGGCAATAAATGCTGGCTTTCCTTGTGATGCTCGCAGACTAAAAAATAAAAAGTTATGTACATTTTTAGACATCTCCAGAATTTTTCTTCATAGCTGCATTGCCCACAATGTTGAAGCAGACTTTCACAGCGCTTGGGAAACCAACTTTAGTACAATTTACAGGGTTCCCAACCAAATTGGACATGTATATCCATATCAGGTGTATTTTATATAATCAATTTACTTACTGGACTCTAGGTCTTTCCACCATCTCACAGTGGCAATACCTACCCTCACCAGTGTTCTGATATTTGTCCAACATGCCCCACCCACAGATATGCATAGGACCTGATCTGACTTCTACATAGTTAATGATATCCCTTTGCACTCCTTTATCCCTGGGCCTCTCCTTCACAGAACCCAGGAACCAGGTGAAGACAGGTGCAGCCCTATTCCAATGGGAAGGGTCTGCCCTATCTGTGCCTACTATGGTGACCTTAGACATGCATGGCTTAATCTTTGAGACAAGCATATGCTACTGGCAGGATCAACCAGGTAGCTGAACTGTTTCGTTCTCTCTCAGACAGCCAGTATACAACACCACCCATGACACCACCACCAACATTTCCTACTGGAAATAACTGCCTACATTTCCAACTCTGCACTGGCGGAGTGCTCAAAGTAAAGGCTTTACCTGGCATATTGGAGATTCTGTGGTGCACAATGTTAGTCCATCATGCAGGGTACCTTGCACCCATCTCATAAGCCAGAATGTTCATCTAAACCCCCAATAACTTATTTTGCTAACAATCAGCAGCCACAATAAAATCAAACCAATTATTATTTGTACAGTGTTCATGATTTATAAAGGTTTTATGTACACTGATAATACTCTCTGCCAGTCTCCACGTACATGGGCAAGTGCCTACCCTCCCCAAAGAAGAAAAAATACCATCCACGGGAGACTAAACCTTGCTCAGCAACATGGGAAGAAGGGAAGTTAAGCTGCATTGAAAGCTTTCCCTCAGTTTTAGAAGCTGCACTGAGCCCATTGGGATTCATGTAGAGCACGTCTTTTGCATTTGGAGCATGAAGTTGTTTTCATGGCAAGTGGTTGGGTTGCTGTGTCTTGTGGGTGGGTGAATATTCCAGCAAGTGAAAAAGCAGCATAGTATGGAAAATGTTGAAAGCTAACAAAGTTTAAAGATGTCAGCAGTAACAACAGGCACTTATAAAGTATCTGCCAATCAACTTGCCTGTGGAATCTGGAGACACAAGGCACTGCAGATGCTGGAATCTGGAACAATAAACTATCTGCTGGTGGAACTCAGCGGGTCGAGCAGCATCTGTGGGAAGAAATTAATCCTCCACCTCCCCTATCTGGTTCTGGTTCCAGCTGCCATTCACCTCTCCCTTAATGGTTCCCATTAGCACCTCCTTTACTAATTGGGTTCCACCACTGGTAGCCCTTTGTGTTCCCGCTTATCGCCCCAGCAGCTGTCTCCAACCTTCACACTCCCCTGCCCCATCTCGGTCCATTTTTTCCTCCCTTTGTTTGCCTCCATCTATCATTCACCTGCCACTGCCTTCCAACTCCACCCATCTCCCCTCCCCTACCTGGCGCAACCTGCCCGTCATCTTTCATCCCTTCTCAGTCTACCAATCACCTCAGACTCCTTTCTCACCCCTCCCCTTCTCCTCTTTATACTGGCCATCTCCCGTCTCTGCTCTAGGTCCTGATGCAGGGTTTCGACCCTTTCCTCCCACAGCTGCTGCTTGACCCGCTGGGTTCCTCCAGCAGATTGTTTGTTGCTATGGAATCTGGGACTGGGAGCCAGGTGCAGATAGCACTACTTTAACATAACCTCAGGTCCCTCAACCCACACTCCTGGTCATTATACTGGCCACCAACTCAAGTTCAACACTAGAGAAACAAAGGATTGCAGATGCTGGATTCTAGATGAAAAGCACGATGATGCTGGAGGAACTCAGCAGGCCAGGCAACATCCGTGGAGAAAAGCAGGCAGTCAACGTTTCGGGTCAGGACGCTTCTTTGGGACTGAAGACAGGAAAAGGGGAAGCCCAATATATCCTCACAACCTGTTTATAACACCAACTCTCTTCAGTAGGTAATGGCCTCCAGTAAACCTGGCAAGAAGTTAAGTCACTGATTGCCAATTAACAAGTACCCCAACCCTCCTAAAAACTCTTATCCCAATGGCCCTTTCTCCCCTGTGATCCGTGATCTGTGAATCAGCTGTGTGATCTGCCAGTTTACCCCGAGCTGCAATTGGGGACAAACCTTTCCAGGTGCCAAAGAACTTCTAGACATGTGCTCAGCTAACTCTGGCCATTTCTAGTTCTGCCAATCGCCATTTCCAAAAATGGCAAATGAAGCTTTGGCCATCTAAGCCTACTGCCTGCAATTTCTCCCTCTTCCCCCTCCTCAACTACACACTTATCAGTCAACCTCTCTCTTTGTTCTTTGACGGTAATAACAATATTTATCCATTCATTGAACATGGCCAGGTCAGCCTGTATTCCTCATCCTTTTTTGCTCATGTACTGAGTGGCTTGAAGGCTACTGACAGAATGGTTAAGGCAAACACCTGATTATGGATTTGGAGTGGCGTAAGGCTAAAGATGTAAGGGTTCCTTTCCAATAGTGAAGCAGATGGTGACAATCTAGTTACATTGCTACCATTAAAGACACTAACTCTTTCAATTTCAGTTTCTTAGAAAAAATTAACTGAATTTAGTCTCCCCAGCTATCACTATTTCAGTACAGCTCTATGACCACTTTGAACACTTTGCACTTCAATGGGCTTTATTTTTGTTCTAATTGTGTTCTTTCTTGTATAATTTTGTGTAATTTATGCTTGATTAATGTTTTTCTTGTGAATGTTGTGTATCAGATGCTATGCACCTGTGATGCTGCTGCAAGTAAGTTTTTCACTGCACCTGTGTATACATGTACTTGTTCATATGACGACAAGCTCAATTTTGACTTAGACCAGAGTGAGTTAAACACACTTCCAGGCCATCAATCAAGATCTCAGCATTACTGGTCTGATAATGTAAATACTATGCTACCATGCCCCCAAAGAAAAACAGGTTGGCTTATGTCTGGTTCATAGATTGTGATGTCAAAGTCCTATTGCAGGGCTGGCCAAAACACCAGTCAGTGGGGGACAAGGACCTTGAAGGTTAGGTTGGATCATTGCAATCAGCAGGTCCAGGGTGCCAGGTCACGTTCACATCGTGGGGTTTCAGGATGGTGATTGGGCTGAGGGTTGAGGCTTATACCTGATGTGGGTGATCTGAAGGAGGAATGCTGCGAGGTGTAAGCTTTTAAGATTAAGTGGACCTGCTGGGTACTTTCTAAGTGCCTGTTATTATTGTGGACCACTCTAAATAGTGTCATCTTTTATCACTTTCTTTTAATGTTCATTTTTGGAACCTGGGTGTTGCTGGCAAAGCCAGCATCTATTTCCTATCCCCAATTGTCCTTGAAAAGGTGGTGGTGAGTGCCTTCTTGAACCACTGCTGTCCTTCTGGTGAATGTACCCCCCACGCTTCCGTTTGAAGGGAGTAATATATTTTCAATACAGAATAATGTGCAAATTGAAGGGAACTTGCAGATAGTGATGTTCATGTGTGCTGCTGGCTGTTTTCCTCCTTGGTGGTAGAGGTTGTGGGATTTGGAAGTGCTCTCCGAGTAGCTGGGTGAGTAACTGCAGTGGACTTTGGGTTCACAATGCAGTATTGAGATGACAGAAAGGCCTTGGTGTGTAAGGAGGTGAGACACCTGCTGCAGGACACTTAGCTTGTGACCTACTTTTGTAAGAAATGTATTTACGTTGCTGGTCCAGTTGAGTTTCTAATCAAAGGTGAACCCCGGATATTGATGGTAGCAGAGTTAGCAGTGCTAATGTCACCGAACGTCAAGGATAGGTGGTTAGACTCTCTTGTTGGCAATAGCTATAGCATGGCACTTTTGCAGTGCAGATGTTACCTGCCACCCATCAGCACATGCCTGACAGTCATCTAGGTCTTGGTGCACATGGGCATAGGCTGCTTCACTTGCTGAGGAGCTGCAGGTGGAATTCACACAAAGTCATCAGAAGCCACTTGGGCTGTCAGCTGTGACTACTGCCAGGGTAAACACAAAGTTTGAAGTTTAGCAGAAGCCATCCGGTGCTCTCCTCGCCATGTGAAGAAATATAATCTTTTCCAGAACAGATTGATATATTGCATGGGTACCTTCACCAAATAGAGTGCAGCCAAAAGCTCAATGGCAATAAGGGATACACACTAAACGTTGGCCTTGCCTGTGCATCTACATCCCAAGACTCAATAAAAAAAACTCATGGTTCCAATCTTTTTGCATAATCTTCCCCTCTGTACTTGGACTCTGGTCAGGTTGACTGCCCTAATAGAAGGGCATATATATGATCTATATTTGAACTTTTGGAATCTTCACCACACTGTGGCATTAATATGTGGTGCCTTTAATCAGTAAGGATAGGCAGCAACATCTTTGCTACAATTATCCTCAATACTATTGCCCCAGAAGGCTGCATCTTCAGTTCCCAACTCTACTCCCTATACACTCATGACTGCATGGCCAGATTCTGCTCTAACTCCATCTGCGACTTTGCAGATGATACCCCCATAGTGGGCCATATCTCAAATAACGACGAGTTGGAGTACAGGAAGGAGATAGAGAGCCTAGTGGCCTTTCCCTCAATGTCAGCAAAAACAAACGAGCTAGTCATTAACTTCAGGAAATGGAGCAGTGCACATGGTCTTGTTTGCATCAGCGGTGCTGAAGTCGAGAGGGTTGAGAGCTTCGAGTTCCTAGGTGCAAACATCACCGGTAGCTTGTCCCGGCCCAACTACATAGACATCATGGCCAGGAAAATGCTCCATCACCTCTACTTCCTCAGGCTAAGGAAATTCAACATGTCCCCATTGACACCAATTTTTATAGATGTACCACAGAAAGCATCCTGTCCGGATTCATCACAGCTTGGTATGGCAACTGTTCTGCCTGACTCAGCGCATCACGAAAACCAGCCTCCCTTCCAGGGACTCTGCACTTCCCACTGCCTCAGAAAAGCAGCCAGCATAATCAAAGACCCCTCCCACCATGGACATTCTCTATTCTCCCCCCTCCCATTGGGCAGAAGATACAAAAACCTGGAAGCATGTACCACCAGGCTCAAGGACAGCTTCTATCCTGCTGTTATAAGACCATTGAACGGACTCTTATATGATAATATGAACCCTTGACCTCACAATCTACGTGGTAATGGCCTTGCTTCTAATTGTTTCCCTGCTGTTACAGTAACTGTAACACTTTACTCTGCATTCTGTTATTGTTTTTCCTTTGTACTACCTTGCTGTACTGATATGGTGAAATAATCTGTATGGATGGCATGCAAAACACTCGGAACATGTAACAATAATGAACCAATTACCCAAATTCCCTGAGGCTCGTAGGAAAATGTCGTGATCGATAATCAAGAGGTTGGACAAGAAATTGATTTTATCGAAAGTCTAGGGACAGAGAGGCACAAGTGCGGTGAATGGAAGATATTACTGACCATGTGGAATTGAATGTCTGGGTCTAACTGCACGGCCCCCCCCCCCCCCCCAACGTATTGGTGCATCTCAATTCATTTAGCATGTCCCTGAACATCCGCACGTATCAACGTCGCTGCTCCTCTTCAGAACATCAAAACAAAATACTGTGCAAGTTGTGATCCTGCTTCATTACCCTCACGGGTTTAATGTGTCCCCAGGTAGGGACATTGAAATCAGGGACACACCGAGTTCAAATGAACAGAGGGACCGGCGGAGCAGTGGATCTCTTCCTTCCTCCCCAGAGACTCCGCAGGTGCTGGAACCTGCCCTGTGTGTTTGGCAGCAGCGCGACCGAACCAGCAGACTGTCTTATTTTGAGACCGTACATTAAATGTTAGGCTGTATAAAGTTCATAAACTTGAGTTTTGTTCTTGCGGTCTGTGCTGACACTTGTATCTTCCACAGTTTGACTCCAAACTCAAAAGGCATAATTCCAAGAACATTGTTGGTTAGAGATAAAGGAACCCACTGCTTTAAAAACTTCACTGGAAAATCAGTGCTTACAGGTTATTGACAGACCAGGAAATAAAGAGAAGTTCATGGCGCGGGGGAACGTTTCCTAACTGAGGCTGTTCGGTGCGGGTAAGGTGTGTCTACTCGATGTCAAAGTTTCAGTGCCGATTCCTACCACCTTTTTCCTCGCATGAGCACTTCCTGGTTCGAGCTCCAAGCACAGGGAGCGTTGCCCGTGGAGCGGCCAATGGAACTTGTACAAGAAGTCCGCCTCCTTAGTTTTATTTCGTTTACATTGTAAAGACTTTTACGATTTTTTTTAATATAAAAGACGATTGTTTGCAAATTCCATGTTCTCAATGCTTTCTGCCGCGGAGATTATATAAACAGGAGGCACGGCAACACCATGGGGAATTTCATCCGCACTCACTGTGTTTGGCTCAAGTGCATCTGCCCCTGTGTCTTCAAGGAGCCCAAGCCCAAGCCCAAGGAGCCGGAGCTGACGGTGACGGTACTCGGCAACAATGCCACAGTGGCCCGTCCGCTGCCCCCGGAGCCGGCACCGCAGCCGCAGGCGCCGCCGTTCAGCGACCAGCGTAAGATCTACGTGGCTCTGTACGACTACTCGGCTCGCACGCCCGAGGACCTGAGCTTCGAGGCGGGGGAAAGGCTGGAGGTGACCGATCAGTCGCTGGACAACTGGTGGCTGGCTCGCTCGCTGAAGCGGGGGGAAGGCAGGCAGGGATACATCCCCAGCAACTACGTGGCGCTCGACCGCAGCATAGAGGCAGAGCCGTGAGTACAGAGTGTTGTATTCAGTGATAGGCACGCATCTGTGTTTGCTTCAGAGGGCAATGAGCTCCGGTGATCACCGTCATTCATTGCAATCCAACCAAAATAACAATGGACCCCTGTCGCATTGGTAAATACTGCCATGTAGTCGGTACCAATAGTATAACTGATTTGTTGGAACAGTTGAACTGTGAGGACTTCATCCAAGTTCTGAATCCCGACCAGTGGTTTATGCACTTGTCTTAGTTTGTTATGCTCCCTGTGGTTGAAATTCACTCCCTGGGCTTCAGCAGCAAAGGATACATAGAATAAGTGCTGGAATGTCTTTGGATAGCTTTAACCATTACATTTTATATAGTTCATATCTTTGCTTTTTGACTTACACTTCAAGAAGTCGCGGTTTTGGAAAATAGCTCGGTTGAATGACTTAGGTATGAATGCACTGGGTTACATAACGAAAATAGCACATTAGTTCTTAAATACTATTATCTGTGGACATATTTTCTTTATGTTCTATGTCAGCTTTAGATATGCATACAATGTATGAAGCTGCATACAAACAAAAGGTAGATTATACACTATTGTTGCAGGTTACTGATCACTGGACATTTTGTGGAAAGTATGTAAATCAGCATCAGAATCAGGTTTATTATCACTGATTTATATGTAGTGAAATTTAGAGAAACAAAGGACTGGAGATGCTGGAATCTAGATGAAAAACACTAAGATGCTGGAGGAACTCAGCAGGCCAGGCAGAGGAAAAGAGGCCAGACTGGAGGAACTCAGCAGGCCAGGCAACTGCAGGCAGTTCCTCCAGCATCAGCGTGTTTTTCATGTCATGAAATTTGTTGTTTTGCGCAGCAGTACAGTGCAAAGACATACGATTATTATAAATGACAATATAAATAAATAGTGCAAAAAAGGAATAATGAGGTAGCATTCATAGGTCATACAAATGTTTCTTGAGGATTCTTTTACTATTTTTGTCATCTTAACCTGATGTTAAATAAGTTAGAATCTCCACTTGAAAAATACAGAGAAATTAATTTCATTAAAGCACTTCATGTTACTAAGTCATAAAATCAGTAGGTCCTAATATTTAGGCAGTTTATGTGGTTGAGGCTCAAGCTCTGGTTTAAAGTGTATCAGAGTTCTTTTTTAAATGCCCATAAAATTAAGCCAGAAAAGCTGTGAAAAGTAAATAAAGAAGACTATGAATTTAGGGCAATCAATTATGATGGCATACAGAGGAGATCGACAAGCTTGGGCAAAAGTTGAAACCAAGTGGCAGGATAGATCTTAAGTCCAGCAGCTGGAGGATATTTGGAATATATGCATAGAGTTGTGAAATAGTTCCAGCAGTACTTAAAGTTGTAAAATTCACACATTTTATATAGTCAAAAATAATCCTCACTAAGTATCTAACGTAAATTTTGGACCTCCATACCCAACAACATCAGAAAGACTGCAGTAGTTGAAGGCAGCAGCTCACCACCAACCTTTCAACAGGACTTAGTGACGGGTGACAAATGCTAACCTTGCTGACAACACGCAGGTCCTGAAAAATGAATAAAACTTCAAAACTGCTGATAAGTGAAATCATCATATGCGACATATTTTCTTGGGTAGACTGTAGTTTAGAATTTTTTTTTAAGTTTGAGGAAACTTGAGACAGATGAATGTAAAAGTGTATGATGATGATAGTGAAAACATTCAATATTAAAATACTTAACATGCCAGATGGGAAATAGAAAGTCAATAGTACCAATGTTTTTAGTAACACAAGTCCAGACTTACTGAGACAAGGGAACACAAGAAAAATTGTTGCTTGATTTAGGAGCCTAAAGTAGACTAAGTTATCAAATGCTCAGGTGCAAGTTTTTATCTGCTTTTGAGTCCCATAATTCCATTTCTGATTTATTTTTCAAGAGTCAATGCAATATATTTGAAATGTAGATAAATTAAAATTGTGATATGCTTTAGGCAATTTCCCCAGATAACTTCATTTAAAAGTGCTAATAGCTTCAGTTTTGATTTCAGTGCAAGCCTGTTAAAAATGATTAATGTGTTCCCCATTCTAGATCCTATGTACACCAGCTGGTCAGAAAATACTAATGGTCTCTCTGTGGAATTGTTGCCATATGAGGCTCCACCTGTGAAAAATAGTGCTTTCCTTTTAGTTTTGATTTAATTATGATAAAGTAAACATGGCATTAGGGCCACATCAAAGAATGCCTGAGTAGTTGAAAATGTTATTAAGGCATTGGCCACATCTGCAAGTTTGTTTTGTTTTTTTCCTGTATTCCTTCATTCAGTTGTGGCTCATTTGACTGAACATTTTGGTCCTGAAGCTGGCTAGAAAATGGTTGTGAAGCAAATTAGTCATGCGGACTTCTCCTTCAGATTGAATGAACTATGTTCCTGATGAACAAAGCTCCATCTCAAGAGATATACTACACAACTTTGTGATTTGTGTTAACATGGGCAAGGATTCAAAGTTTGACTGTGCTGTATTAATAGCAATAAGGTACATCCTATAGAGTAAAATATATGATGATTGGAGCCCTTGGGAAGCAAATGAGGGAAAACATTGGGATGAATATGAGAGTGAACAATAATTTACATTAATACATTAAGGAAAACCATTTCAGATAGGAGGAGAAAGTTGGCCAGGATAGAGTAGGTGAAGGAGAATGGACTTAATCTCAATAATATTTTGAAGTGTATCTTAAAGATTTAACAAAAACAGAAGAAGAAAAATCCAAGGTAATGTAGAGAAAATGGTTCCAGAGCCATGACAAGTATAGTTGACAGCTCTGGCAACAAGTGACACTGACTTCAGTAAACAGGAACCTGGAGTCAGAAGACCAGAGGAAATTGACTGAGATTTGCATCAGAGTCTCAAAATGTTTAATTAAAACAAAGTTAGAAAAATAGAGAGAATTCAGATTAAATATAGTTGTACTATCCAAAGACAGCAGTAGAAAATTCTTCCAATGCTATAAAAGCAAGAGGGTTTGAAAAGAAGAATTAAAATCCATTTGACTTTTAATTAAAAAGAGTTTACTTTCTGAAAGTTTTTACCAGTCAAAGAACCAATGTAAAATCACTTAGCATCAGACGTTCTTTAACTAAACTTCAATGCTTTGACATGGCCTCCGTAGAAATCCAAGACAGATGGATTCAAAACTTTCTAGATTTTGTGAAGAGTACCTAATGTATATCTAATCCAGTTGAATTTGTTGGAGGCCATCATTTGCATGATAATTAAGTATATTAATAGATGAAGAAAACAATTTTTTTGGTCACCATTTGCTGGTTTTTAAAATCTTCCTAATCCTTGGACCACCTTCTTTGCAGTAGTAACACAATGTGACAGAAAGTGACAACAAATATATAAATGGATAGACAAATCTGTGACAGATGGCATTCATAGTGGGGAAGAGTGAAGCTATCCACATTAGATCCAAGAAAGATGAATGAGATTATTTTCTTAATGACAAAGAGAATGGGGAAAATGGAGGAGCAAAAGATTTGTGTGCAGCTGTACACATTTCACACAGTTAATATATAGGAAGGAAAAGTCATCTAAGGGGTTAATAGAATATTTGTATTTAACCCTAAGTGGTTGTAGCATGGAATTAAGGAAGTGATGCCTATGTTGACCAGAACTTTGGTCACACCCTGTTTTGTGTGTTAATTTAAGCAAGGAAAAACAGGTTATTAAGGACTACAATAGAAATTCATCCAATTGTTAAGGGTTTTAAAAGGTACAATTGAGGACAAGTTGCATAAATTTGATTTGCATTCCTTTCTGATTTGAGAAATTTAGCAGGATATCTAATCAAAGTCTTTAAATTACAAAGATAAATGTTGAGAAGCTAATTCCTTTAATGTGGGGATCTAGAACCAAGGGCCAAAACTTTAAAGTCAGAATAAGCCATTTGACAGTGAAACCAGGGATCAATTTGTATCATGAACAGTAGTGGAAAATCTGTTGTTGCAAGGTCATTGAAATTATTGAAGTAATCAACAGATTTAATTTGATAAGAGAGGATGAGGGACTATGGACTACATACAGATCTGCTTTGGTCAAATACCATGTGCGATCTGTGTGGAGTTTGCACATTCTGCACTGTGTGGATTTCCTCTGGGTGCTCCCATTTTCCTCCCACATCCCAAAGACATGTAGGTTGTTAGGTTAATTGCCCCTTGTATGTAGGTGAGTGGTAGAAACTGGGGGAAGTTAATGGGTATGTGGGAAGAATAAAAAAAGGGATAAATGATTAGTGTAAGATTAGCCTAAATAGGTGGTTGATGGTCAGTACGGACTCAGTGGGTTGAAGGCCTGTTTCCCTGCCGTTTCTCTATGACTCTAACACAATGGTGGAACATGGTCAAGGGACTGAATGGTTTAATCTTGTTTACAGATAATATATAGTTGAGAAAGGTAGGTGACACTTGAGATTCAAATCTGTGAAGATTGGATTAGTGATGTGGGGAAGCCCACAATGTACATGATATTTTTAAAATATTGAGTAGTTTCTTGTTTTCCCAAAACCCAAATGATTCCTGAAAGCAACACTTGGAGGTACAAATTTAATGCCAAAGTTGAACCTCAAAATGAGCCTTAATTGAAACAGGTTTTATGAAATAGTAATTGCTCACTCAGAATCCCTTTCCAAACCTGAATTTTTAAAAAATAACTGTTTTTAGGAATCTAAGATTAAAAGCAACCAGCACAGGACAGCACATTTCAGAAATCAATGAACCTGCTTCAACCATAGTCAGAAATTTCTGGCCTGAAATATGTAACTCAAGGTTGTTGTCATTGAATTGTACGACACAGGAGGCCATTTGGTTCATTGAATCCATAGTGACTTTTAAGATCAATGAGTGATCTTTTCTCCTTTCTCCTCACTATTGCATTATTGCAATTTTTCCCCTGCTTCCCAGAAAACTTAACACATTTTGAAGTCAACAATGATAAATTATTTGCCGCAAAAGTTTCTACTTCATTAATGAGAAAATTGTAATCATAGATAGAGTGGCTGAAACTCCTCGAGCAAGTCAAACTACCTGTTAATACTTATGGCAAAAAGCATGTCAGCTGATTAGTGCAGCATGTACTCCACTCTGCTTTGCTGTTTAAATTTGGTGTTGGATTCAGAGCTATCATTTTAACAAGCTTGCAGTCTAAGAATTGCTAATTATATTTTAAAACAACTACTGATTAAAGTAGATTATGAAACTGCTGCCATCAGTAATTTTGTATAATTAAACTTCAAACGTACCAATAAATGACCTGCAATTTTCCAAATACAGTGAATTATTTTGCGGTACAATGATTTGTTGTTTGGCAAGTACACCCAATGTTTTCCATACAATACATCTTCTACAAATTAGAATAATCTAATCAATCAGTTTGTCTGTTATGGCAACGTTACTTATTTTGCACAACAGGAAGCTATTTCACCACACAGGCATCCAGGGTCTAATCTTTCACCGGAAGGAGAGCAACATTTTTGTCAGGACACTGGGAGAACTCCTATGTTCGAGTTTGAACTGTGCCATGGGATGTCTCTACGTCCATCTGAATCAACAGATTTAACACATGAACTTTTGAAATGCATTGATCTGTCTTGATATGTGCTCATACTCCAGGAGTCCAGGAGTGAACTTTAACTGAATGCCCAACTCAAGAGGTCAGTGCTATCACCGGGCTATGGTAATGTTCAACCAGGGACAATTGTAAAAGTGAAATACTGTGATATATCAGCATAAACTATCTCATTTGACCTTAAATGGAAGTCCTCTAGCAAAACCTGTAAAATTCCTGAAATCTTTATCAAAGTTGTAGTAGTCAAGCTCATAGAAATTGAAAAATATATTTGCATGGATTTGAAAAAGTCCATGCTTGATAAGTCTTATTGACTTCTTTCAAGAAGTAACAGAAAGATGGGAGAAGATTACTAAAGTGGGTGTGATAAACATAGGCCTGCAAAAAGCTTTCAGTAAGGTTCCATAATGAGGAAATTCATGACGAAGGTCAGGTTATGAAGAGTAGGAGACAACTGGCAGAATGGATTACAAACTGGCTATACAAATGAAAGCAGGGGTTCAAAGTATTTTGTCAGACTAGTGGAAATGGGAAGGATAGGGATAGGTTCTAGGAGCACCATGTTTCATAATTTACATAAAATGATTTCGATACAGGAATCAGAAGTTTCACAATAATATCAATAATATACATGCTGCCAATTTTGGAGTACAGTTAATACTGAATCAGAATCAGGTTTATTATCACTGACATATGTTGTGAAATACTGAAGGAAAATGCAACAAAATACGTGAATCTAAATGAGACATGGGCACAAAGAAATCTTGGGAGACAGACTGACCAATGAAAGTACTAACACAATTTAACAAATGAGAAAATGTCCAAATAAAATATGAGGCTATTGAATTCACAATTAGGCTAGTGAGAACACATGGTTTTCAAAATCATGCTGGTTTCTGATAGTGTAGACATAGAAAAGATATTTCAACTTGTGGAAGAGTCAAAAACTTGTGGCTTTATGGAAATAAGATGGTCACTAACCTATTCAATGACTGATTTAGGAGAGAACTCTTTTCTCATTGAATTTAGATTATGGTTCTTGTTTCCACATAGATGCTTGAAATTTGGCTACCAGTAGGGCTGAACATATTTCTGGAGGCTTCATCATGTGGCCTCCCACCTCACATATCCAACTGCTCCAGCTGAACAATCAGACTGTTTTTTTGTCTCCAATTTTTTTCCACTTTTTAGAACATAAAACAAAATACTAAAATATTCTACAAGCCTGTAAATTAAGAAAAAAAGGAAATTTGGATTGGAAAGAGGATAGATAGCATAAAATCATATGCTGCAATGGAAAAATGACAGAAGTATTCTGTTAAACTTTGGGAAGGGAAAAAGGAGGTCACATTTTATTTGGAAATAAAAAAACTAAATAAAGGGATCTCAGACTATGTTAATAAGGCTATACTAACAAAAGAGGACTAGGATTATTGACTGCTAGCAGAGCCTGGTAAACACATTAAGGTTTTTGCATTCATGAAGGATTCCTAATGTGCAGACACCCACACTAAGTGCTGGGAGTTTAGTGTGGAACTGCTCTTGTTTTCCAGGAAGTTCTGGACTAATGAAATCCCTGCTAAAGGGGAAAATAGAAAAATTCTAGTATCCAATAAAATGATATTAAGTAGTCAGCATGAATTTCACAAAACCAATGTCTAGCCTTGTTGAATTTTTTGAAGAAATAGCACAGATGATGAGCATAATCTAAAAGACATAATATTTATCTAGCTGTCCAAAAGCCTTTGAAAAGTTGCCATGTAATAGATTCATTCGGCCAGAACCCACAAAGTCACGGACATGGAGCAGAATGAGTTGCCAAATGACTTGAAGATAGGGTTAACACAGAAGTGTAAAAGATAGTTTTCAGAATTGCAAATAATGGTGAGTCCCACAAGGATCCATGTAGGATCATTGTTCTTCACCATTTGTATTAATGGAAGACAGCAAATAAGGAGGTGAGGTTGGAGGTGTGTAATATTCGACACTGAGAAGGACTGCAACAAATTATAGGAAAACAGTAATAAACATGCTCAATTGGCAAATTAACTGCAGTTGGTATACATGTAAACTATTAAACTTTGGCTATGGAAAACAGAGGTCACATCTTACTTGGAGATAAGAAACTAAATAAAAGGATCTTGGAGTATATTAATAAAGCTATACTGAAAAAAAGGACTGGGATTATTCCTGGGGGTAATATAATTGAACAATAGCAATGTAATGCCATGCTTTAATCAAATTCTTGATTAACCACACTTAGAGTTCTGTATGCAAATCTGATTGCCACATTGTCAAAGCTATGTAGGCCCATTTGATTGGGTGCAAAATAGATGTATAAAGATGCAATCAGGTTTGTAAGATATTAACGCATCAGGAAAGGCTGAACAGACCGGATCTATTTCTGTTGCTTTCTCTTGAAAATGGAAGGCTGCAGGGTGATATAAAAGAGATCTTTAAAATGATTACAGTCTTGATAGAGTAGATACACAGAGAGTGGTTCCATGTGTGTGAAAGAACAAAGGTAAAAAGGGGCTTAACAGCTTAGCTGCAGGAATGATGTTTCTCTGGTTTGGGGTCTTTGGAACCGGGGGTCATGTGTTATTATGTAGTTATAATAAAGAACTACAGTTCCCAGTAGGCAATGCAAGGGGTCACATGGGGGAACAGGAAGTGGCCGTAAAAAGAGAGGGAAAGCAAGCCAAGCTGGTGTTCGTTAATAAAATGTTCAGATGTTAAACCCATGCGAAGTTTGTCTCTTGATGAAGAACAAACATAACAGGTCAGACTCTTAAAATAAGGCCTCAATCATTTTGGACTGAAATGAGACTAGATTACTTCACCCAGAGGGGAGTGAGCCTTTGAAATTCTCTACACAACAGGGGTGTGGAGGCTCAGTTACAGTATATTTAAGATGGAGATTGATGCATTTTTGCATATTAAAGGACTCAAAAGATATAGGGTTGGAAAGTGGCATGAAGTAAAATGACAAATATGATCTTATTAAATAGTGGAGAAGTTTTTGGAGGCCAAGTGGCCCACTACTGCATCTATTTCATAACCAAAAACCATCAAAATAAAGTAGTCACCAGTAACCAATAAGGAATCCTGGAGAAATTTCTTTATTCAGAGAACAGTGCAAATATCAAACTCACTACAATTGGGATTAGTTGAAACAAGTAAGGTATATGCATTATAAATTACATTATGCTATTGGAAGTTTAGGTAAGAATTTGAGAGAGAATGGAAGAAGCTTATGCTGATAGATGATGATGGAGGAAGGATTGGACTCATCTCCACAAGTAGAGAATGTACATTGGTGTGGACTGAATGGCCTTTTTCTAAGCTCCATTTCAGTGCTATACTAAAAGATACAAAATTCAAGAATATTAAAAAAAAACAATGATTTTATTGGCTGCTGTTCTCTGCAGTGTGAGGAATATTCGCCATTCTGGCCAGGGTACAAAATGGAACCCTATACCTCAGCGCTGAGTGAGCACACTGCTCACCCTGGCCTGCCCAACACTGCCCTCACAGGCAACCAGTCCTCACCGAGCCATGAGGTGATTCTTTACTACGAGAGTTCCATCAGAAGGCAGGGATTCATGCCAAGTTCCCCACACAGCAGTGCACAGCCCAAGTGGATGTCTTTTTTAAAGTACTAGGTGGTACGCACCTGAGAGTATTTGGACTTCAGTGCTCTGCTGGAGTAATCTTCAAAGTTTTAACAACAAAATCAGTGACACCTAAACATTATCCTCTGATTTATTTCCTTGATCGTATTTTGGCTCTTTATCTTAATTCCTCAATAGAAAAGAACATTTCAATTAAATATGTGCTCGCTCTACTCCGTGCTGAAGCCCAGCAAATAGTTTAAAACATATAACTTCGCTAAAACAACAAGTTGCTGTGTCAAACTGTTTCTTTCCTTTGTTGGTGTAAATGCAAGTCACACAAAACCAGAAAATAGCACTGATATTTTCTACACTTCTTGACATCTTCAAATTAAATCTTCATTTTCACTTCTTTGGTTCTTAGTTTCAACATAGAGTTTATATATTCCTTTGAGGCAGAAAAACCCAAGAAGAAAAATAGTCAATCTGACTGCATAAATTAAAGGTACTTTTTAATCCAAGAAAGAGGGTTATTGAGTTGTCAGGAATAGCAGTAGATCTAAAGGCTGGGAGCATTTTGGAACTCAGCTGAGGAAGACCAGAAAATTGATAACGAAAAGGAAAATAGAGTTCGGGTAATTGGCGAGAAACAAAAAACAAAGATTGTAAGAACTTCTATAAGAATGTAAAAAGAAATAGGTAAGTGTGCATCCTTTACAGACAGAACAGAAGAACTTGCAGAAGGGAATAAGGAAAGGCAAGGAAATTAAACATTTGTTTTGTGTCTGTCTTCATGGAAGAAGCCAGAAATACCAGAGCATCAAGGGTTCACTGAGAATGAAGAACTTATCAAAATTAGCATTGGAACACCACAGTCCTAGAGAAGTTGGTGAAACTGAAACTGATAAATCTAAGAACCAGATGATCTACACCCCAGCTTTTTGAAAGAGGTGGCTTTAGAGATGTTCTGGTTTTCATCTTCCAAAATCCTGTACGTTCTGGAATTGTTCCTGCAGATTGGAAGGTAGAAAATGTGACCCTATTATTTCAGAGAAGAGGGAGAAAGAAAATAGGGGACTGCAGAACTGTTTCCCTGACATCAATAGTAGTGAAGGTACTGCAATCCACAATGATAAATGTAGTAACGCAACACCTAGAAAAAAAAGATTGGGCAGAGTCAACATAGACTTACGAAAAATTAAATCAAAATTGTCTAATCTATTAGAGTTATTCAAGCATGTGATCACTAAAATTGTAATTGAAGAACTGGTTGATCCAATATATTTAGATTGTTCCACACAGGAATTTGGTAAACAAGTTTAGAGTACATGAAATTGGGGTAATATATTGGCATGGATTGGCATAGATGGACAGACAGAAAGCAAAGAGCAGGAATTACTTAGATTTTTCTTAGATTGGCAGTTTGTGACTAGTGAGGTTCCATGGGGATTCGTGCTTGGACCCCAGGTATTCAAGATCTATATCAATGCCTTGCCTGTGGGGATTTCCCAGTCTGCTGATGATACAAAGCTAGGTGAGATGGTAACCATGGAGGAGGATGTAAAGGGGGGGTTGTAATATAGACAAGCCAAGTGAGTGGGTGAGATCCTAGTAGGTGGAATAATGTGAGGTTATCTGCTTTGTTGCACGCAACAGAAAAGCAGAGTTTTTTTATAATGGTAAGTGACTGGGACATGTTGATGTTTGAAGGGACCTATGTGTCCTTGTACACAAGTCACGGTAAGCTATCATACAGGTGCAGCAAGCAAACAGAAAGTCAAATGATATGTTGGTCTTCATTATGAGAGGGTTTGAGTATAGAAGCAAGATTGTCTTGCTGCAATCATTACAGATTATTGGTAAGGAAAGTGGTGCTGAGGTAGAAATTCAGCCATGATCTTGATGAATGGCATAGCAAGCCTGAAGGGCCAGATATCCTACTCCTTCAAATTCTTGTGCTATGTTTTTTGTTATCTTGGCAAACCAGTTTTTTAAACACAACCCAAATGTCAATTCTTATGGAATTATTCATCAAGTATCAAGAAGCTTTGCTTCTCACAATCTAATTTTATTATAGTTATTTGATGACTCAGAGCAGTAGACAAAAGGGAAAGAGGGATTTTTTTAAAATGTAATAAAGATGAGCCTTTCAAAAACAGAAAAATGCTTTGAATAGAACTTAATTTTCATTGTTGTTGAGTAAGTTAATTGGAGATGAACAATATTTTAATGGAAATTATAGCATGTGTATGACTTGTATGACTTCTGAATGTAAAAAAGGAAAATACTGTGGATGCTTGAAATCTGAAATAAAATCAGAAAATGCTGGAAATGAGGGAAATGTTTTTTTGACAGAGAATTTCCAGCAGATCAAAGCTCCCTTGCTTGCTGTTCACATACCCTCTATGTTCAGACTTAACTTATGCAGATCCCCCTGCAAAAAGATTCCTTGCAGAAGCCAGCATAAGGTTAATTGGTGAGTCAGTGTGGTCCTGTGAATCATATGGCTTTCCAGATCTAAATCCCATCACCTGGTAGGGTCAGACAAAGCTCCACACACAGAAATACAGATGAAAAACTTTGACATATAGCTTTGCTGGCTGTCAAAACTGTCAGGATGTTTTAAATATTTTTGTATGTCCCTGATACTTTGAAGGTTAAGAGCATAGAGAAACATTCAAAACTTCATTAAAGCAAACTATTAAAAGTCAAGCAAATTACTAAAAGTATCAAATTATTAAAAATGTACTTAGACACCTGAAACATTTAAGTGAATGTAAAAAGAGTTAAATTATTTTGTAATTGAAGCTGTTCCTCTCCTTTGAATTGAATGAACTCCCTCCTCAAAAAAAAATTCCCAGCAAAAGGTGTTAGTGAACTACGGGCAGTTTGCACTATTGTCGAATACTGTCAGTGAAATCCTAACAAACACCTTTCAGGAAAATTATGTTAACTCTTTCTCTCTCTTCAGAAATGTTGCCTGACTTACTGATTATTTCCAGTATTTTTTGTTTTTATTTCAGATTTCCAGTATCAACATTCCTGCTCATCTTAGTTAAAAATAACTCAGATTAATATGTTTCAAACATGGGATTTTCTCTTCTCTGCAAAGTTTCTATTGCTACAATGGTCGTTGGTCAAATATTAGTATTTACCTTTTTTATAAATGAAGATTGCTTTACTCAGTGGGAAATAAAGTCAAGTTGATGCAGCACATATGCAGGCCCAAGGTAAAGGCTCACAGAACAATGTAAAGAAGCCTTCATCACAGAGTCATACAGCACAGAAACAGGCCCATTAAGTCCATGCCAACCTACCCAGCAGCCAGGTATCTTGGACTACAGAGGAGGCCACCAGCTGCCTCATATGAAATCTTCCTACCTTTCACTCATCTTGCTTTAACAAAAACACAAAAAAGTTACAATTATTGAGGAGCAATTACTATAAGAACCTGTCCTTTAATTTTAACCTTTCCCATCTGTTGACATATAATCTAATGCTGTGCCTTTATGTCAAGTGACGCTGACAGATCAAAAACAAGCTAATTAGCCTGTGTCCTTTCTGTGCTCAGTAACATTTTCCTAAAGAATATAAAATAGCTGTTTAACTAAATTTCTCACACAGAACTATCAGCCTATGTGTTAAACTGACAAATTAATGGAATGCCTTGGACTCTCATAGAGAACAAAGTACATACTGTTTGATTAATAACCTATAAAAGCAAACAATGGCTTAGGCACTGTTTGCTGAAAGGAATGTTTTAGGTAAAGAGAACATGTTGCCTAACACTGGGTGTTCCCATTAAGGAGCTTTTTCTGTACAATTGGCAAATGCTTTAAGGGATATTGTACAGCATTACTGCACTAAAATAGGATAGCAGCAGAAATCTTATTCAACTCAAATTAAAATGCAAAGATCCAACTTGTGATACTGTGTTTTGTTTTAATATTGAAGTTATTCTGAAAACGTTATGAACAGACAGTTAATGTTGCATTGAGTTATGTCAACAGTGACATCACTGACTCTTTGGTTTCCGGGAGTATGTGACTGGTTGATCAGGCATTTTGTCCCTTGAACTCTGTGCCATGCTGTGCAAGGGATATTGCTCTGGGTTGCATATTAACAGCAAATCTACTGACATTGCAAGAATTACATGATCTTAATCTGTCTCAGCAGATATCTGCTCATAAACTATAGCCCCACTATGGTAATAATTCTTGCCTGGTAGAATGATCATGAGGAAGATCCTCCCAAGTCTACAGTTCATTGTTGAATACTTCAAGGATATATTGAGGGTGTCTATGAAATGTTCCTCCTGGTCTCCTGAAAGTGCTTTCCCTGCTTTATCTTGCCATAGTGGAATTTCATTGGCAGTTGCTAATTTGATGACATGCCTGTTTTCTCATCTGTAACTTTATCAGCAGAGTATGGGTGCTAGGAATGCCTATCCATGTATGTTTAGCGTTTGGGACTTAATCTTGCCACCTTATTCTCATTAGTTTCCATGGTAGTGTAGCGGTCAGCATAACGCTATTACAGCACCAGCAACCCGGGTTCAATTCCAGACACTGTCTGTAAGGAGTTTGTATGTTGTCCCTGTGACTGCATGGGTTTCCTCCAGGTGCTCCGGTTTCCTCCCACATTTCAAAGATGTACGGGTTAGCAAGTTGTGGGTATGCTATGTTGGCGCCAGAAGCATGGCGAAGAACACTCTATGCAAAAAGATGCATTTCACTGTGTGTCTTGATGTACATGTGACTAATAAAGATATCTTACGTCAGGATTTCCAACACAATGGCTATTTGTTGATTGATGTCACTATGCTCCCACATATTTGTTTGAAGTCCACTGCCGAAGGCTATGCTTGCTTTAGCAATTCTGGCATTGATTTCATCATTGGCGGGGGCTGGATGTGGCAGAGTAATCCTAAAATAAGTGAACTTGTCCATTCCCTAAAGCACCTTGCCAATCTATGTAATGGTAGGATCAAATTAAGCATTTCCTGTTGCAGGCTAGTGCATCACTACATTTTCAATGTGGGTTGCAAAATAAAGTTGTCAGTAGTTGAAGTGAAATGGTCTGAACATTGTTGCAGGTCAGATATTCAAGAAACAGTCACCAGCAAACAGAAAATCTCTTAACAATGTTTTGTAATTTAGTCTTTGCTTGTAGTTTCTTCAGCTTAAAGAGCTTGGTATCTGAAGTCTTGGAGGGCACCCGTAAACATGGCAGAGAACAACACACTAAAAATAGTTATGGCCATAGGCATTCTCTGTTTAGCTTCACTGATAGTTGGAAATGGTTCTGATGACTCACTTCATACCATAACATTATAGAATTGCCAAGCCATTGTGATTGAACTTTGCATTTATCTTTCAAAAATGTTCCTGCTGACTGCAGTTGGGCAAGCGTTGCTCTTGGCATTTCTCCCATATTTGATGAACTACAAACACAATGTCTAATTGGTAATTGATAATTATTGTCACATGTCACAAGATACAGTGAGAAGTTTTTGATTCTGCATCCCAGGCATGACTCTTTGATCAACATGTTGCACAATGATTCTGCAGAATTCTAGTGAGGATTAGGGAATCGAAGATACAGTTCTGTTATTGAATGAAATGGAAAAAGAAAGCAAGCCAGTTTCGCGTATTCTTTGTGGGGTTTACAGTTGAAAGCAGGACCTAGCTTTTCAAACCTATCTGCCAACTCATTTGTAACTGCAGGAAAGCAATATTTGAAATGTCACTTTCTCTTCATAGTGTAGAGGTTGTGTGCATTAGAACAATTTGTAACAATGGCCAACCTTAAGGTTTAAAACTTGTATCTCAGGCACAAAATGTACATATGCCCCTCCCTCCATAATGCATATTTTTTTATTTATTGGTGGAACGTTTCACAAGTCAGCAACTTGAAGGTGCAGAGAATAATTGATCTGTTAGCTGATCTCAGCAGGGGAGAGAACCAAAAACAATCAGCTGAAGGCTACTGAATAACCATCAGGAATACTGCCGGCAGGTGAACGTGTGTGGGTAGCAGTTGATAACATGACTGAGCAGAGGGATCTTGGTGTCCAAGTTCATAGCTCCCTGAAGGTGGCTACACAGATTGATAGGGTGGTAAAGAAGGCATATGGCATGCTTGCCTTTATTAGTCGAGGCATTGAGTTCAAGAGTCAGGAAGTTATGCTGCAGCTTTATGAAACACTGGTTAGGCTGCATCTGGAGTATTGCATTCAGTTCTGGTTGCCCCATTGTAGGAAGGATGTGGAGGCTTTGGAGAGGGTGCAGAAGAGGTTTACCGGGATGCTGCCTGGATTAGAGGGCATGTGCTATAAGGAGAGGTTGGACAAACTTGGGTTGTTTTCTCTGGAGCAGTGATGGCTGAGGGGAGATCTGATAGATGTTTATAAGATTATGAGAGGCATAGATAGAGTAGCGCCAGTATCTTTTTCCCAGGGTTGAAATGTCTAATACCAGAGGACATGCATTTAAAGTGAGAGGGGATAAGTTCAAAGGAGATGTGTGGGGCAAGTTTTTTTACACAAAGAGTGGTGGGTGCCTGGAATGCGCTGCCTGGGGTGGTGGTGGAGGCAAATACAATTGGGGCATTCAAGAGGCTCTTAGATAGGCACATGAATGTGAGGGAAATGTTAGGATATGGATATTTAGGCGGAAGGGATTAGTTTAGTTGGGCATTTGATTAATAATTCAATTAGATCGGCACATCATTGTCGGCCGAAGGGCCTGTTCCGTGCTGTACTGTTGTATGTTCTATAAATTTTGAAGGTCTGAGCACCATGGATTAGGAAGATTAATGACCCAGATTTCAGCTGCCTTTAACTTTCTGCTTACTGGTATTTTTGCCAAATTTTGCTAGTTTTGGGCAAGAACATACTTGTTCTAGATTGAATAGGTCCTTTGAAATATATAGAATCCCAAACGGCAAAATGCAAACCAACTTAAAATGTTGAGGGGCCTTAAAGCAACTTAAGACAACACTGAAAGGGGTAACATTCTGTTTTTCTTTCAATTTTATGGGACCAGAATGGAGTGGTGCAATGGTGCTGTGTGTAGTGCTGCTTCTTCACAGCTCCAGTAACCTGGGTTCAATTCTGACTTCCTGTGCTGTCTGTGTGGAGTGTATGTATTTTCCCTGTGACTGCATGTTTCTCCCATGTATTCCTTTCTCCTCCCTCATCCTAAAGATATGCCATTTGGTAGGTTAACTGATTCATGTAAATTACCATTTGGATAGGTGGGTGGTGGGAGACTCAGAGTGGAGTTGGTGGTCATGTGAGAGAGAATGGGTTACAAGGAAATAAGTGGGGGAATGGGATTGATAGTATTTCTCTGAGAGCCAGCAGATATTTCATGGGCCAAGCAGCCTCTGTGTGTGTTATAAGGAAGTACAGGATATGAATTTTCTTTCTGACCGCAAAACTCTTCCAGGATGTTTTTTTTTGGTCTTAATATTAAAATAGATATTGGCATTGCACAAAACTTCAGTGTTTATTCAGTTGTAACAAATACTGCATACGTCATGACAACTTAAAAGGAAATAAAGGATATTGAGAGGTCAGGTCAACCAATGTATATAAAAAAATCTTATTCTCCTATATTTTCCTCATAGTTTGGGTGGAGAGATACTTACATTGGCATGTATCATCCATGACTCATTTAGTAGCACCCTTGCCACTGAGTCACAATGTCCAGACACTTAGTCAGATAATCCTAACTCACATCCTTGTTCACTGCTGGGAGATTATGAACTCTCAGAGGCTTTCAGTTAAGACATTAAACAGAGGCTCTTTCAGGTAGACCTAGAAGATTCCATAATATAAAAAAATAGAGATCCAGGCCAATATTTGGCATATAAACAATATAACAAAACATCAATATCTCCTTTTATGGAAGTTTGCCATGTATGAATTGGCTGCTATATTTCCTACATTACAAGAATAATGACCTTTCAATGAAAGAACTTAATTATCTGTAAAATGCTTTTGGATGTCGCGAGATCAAGGATTGTGCTGTATTGTCTTTATTGGCATAAACAAGGATAGGCTATGGAAGAAATGAGGCTCTCTTGCAGTAAGCACACAACAACTCATCCTTTGGATGTCCTGAATACAAAATATGAACAAGTCATGTTGAGGGCTGTCATCTAGGTCCCTGAAGCAAAGAGATTAAATTCCCAGTGCCACATATTGCTGGAAGATCTGACTTGCACTTTATTATCAGAAGTGGTAAGGGTGGTGGGGTCGGGAGTGGAGACTACAGCTGGGAGGTGGAGTTTAGTTTACTCTGCTGTTATCCAACTGTTTTCTACCTGAGTTGTTTCAGAAATCAGTCATGGAATTATGGCTTCAAGATATTTTTTGTTTTCAGATGTACCACAGCACCTCACCTTGGGATCAGCTAATTTATATTTGAGTTGAAGTTAATATAACACACTTCAATTTTACTAGTTACAGTTCAATACACACTAAATTTCTACATGCCAGGTCATATTAAAATCTATAAATCATTCTCAAAAGTATTTTCATTAAATTATTTCAGGACTGTGCAAGCTGGATTTTGATAATTCAATATTGATAAATTAAAAAATAATTGAACCTTCAAATACTTTATAGCTAACCTATCAGGCAAATTGTCTTCCCTGCTCAAATCAGGTTTGGCAGCATCATTCACTGTGAAAGTTGGCACTATACTTAATGAAACCTCATCTTCTGTAAAGTGCACATTTCAGCTAATGTTATTGCTTCAGCTGTGAAGCTGATAAACTGAAGAGCAGAAAGACATCTTCTGGTTTATTTTAATGAACTGTATCTCAGCACCTAGCCTGGATTGATTTTTATATCGTGCTCAATGATGTGTCACTTCTGTCAAATGCAAGGTTGAATCAATCCCCAAATTAAGTGGAGAATTATTTTCCCAAGGTTGCAATTCTTTGTGGGGAAAATTCTTCATTAAAGATTTTCTTCCATGACTGTTGTGCTCAGCAATATAACAGGAGGTTATGTTGCAGAATCTTGGATTATCCACTGTGTGCATGACTTTTTTCCCACAAATATAATTTAATGTTGGAAAAATGCTAGTAATTTTAACAATTTGGAATCCATGAGCAGGCTTATTGCAAAACAAAATGCTAGAGAAGCAGGCAGACCTGAATCACTGTGCAAATCTTTAAAATTGATTTGGCAGTATAACCACAGGGTAGGAATCTCTGGGTAGCCACCCTAATTGTAAAACTTCCGAGGGCTAAGGAAGAACAAGGCTTTGTATGAACAAAACTTGAAGCAAATGTAGGAGACTTGTCAAAAAAATTTGGGTTCAAATTACCCACCTCAATTGCAAAGAGAACTGCCAATCATCTTCTCCTCATCCATTTGTCTCTGACTTCCATGCCTTTTTATTACAACATGGAAATCAAAGCAGGAGGTCAGATGCCTGACTTTCAGTGCATTTTTATGTTTGTTAATTAATTTCTTGGTTTATACCATTTTTAAGTGTGTCTTTTATTAAAAAAAATCTGCTTGAGGTGTTTTTAAATGTGGTGGGGACATATAAAAACTTTTGAAAAATTGCTTGTCTGCAGTGAACAATCAAAAGGCTGCCAGGGTGGTCTGTGAGCAGGGTCTCAAAATTCACCGTCTGATACCTCATCCCCACTCGTGGCAACCTCTGCCTCATGGGACAGCCTGGGCAGGAAGGCTTCAAGCTTGATTGGACTCACAGAGTTGCAACATATAAGAGTGACTGTGGGAAAGGCATGGGAGGTAGCCACGGGCAGTGGGCTGGGTAAAGCACGTTCTCAGTGTTCTTGTCATGCAGTCTCTGAATTGCATCTCCATTTGCATGAATGACAGGAATCAAATAATAACTAAATTATGGCATATTGATAACATCAGCCACTTAGGTCTTGGTGTCATTTTGAGTGTCTGTGGTAAGATGAGAAACAATGATTTCCCTGTTGCAATAGCTACCAATGGCTGGATGTAATGAAAGGGTTAAAAGAAGCATCTTTCTCTTTTAGGCCTCTTTGTTACTGAAACCGTGTGACATCAATGTGGAAGATAGCCCCAAGCATTAATCGGGTACAGTTAAACAGGCAGCTTTGCAAAACTATCAGGGTATGCTTCAGCCAAGTGAGACAATGGGGAGTGTTAATTTGCCCCATCAGACAAGATCCCAGGGCTTTGAGTTCATCACAAACCTTTCTTGGCTACACACTCATGGGGCCACCCGCCCTCTAGAAGATCGGAATTTTTATCTGTTCATTAACAGTGGAATTTTTCTGCACTATTGACTGATGAGACTCTCAAAAACAATGGGAAGGCTCAGCAAAGGTGTGGAATCCTTCATTATGTTAGGACCAAAGCCCTCCTTGACTATAAAGATGCGCCCGGCAGGAGAGTCCTTCGGAGCTTCTCCACGGGTTGGTTTGCGGCCAACGCTTGGTGACTGTCAAGCCCCTTCACGTCTTGCTGAAGTACCCTGGGGCTCCCCTGGGGAGTGAATGGCAGAGAACACAGCGTTGCTAAGTACTGGATGCCAATAAGTATCACTGAGAACTACATGCAAACTTGAGCTCAATTTTACCAGGGAAGTGAGAGAGTTTGGTTTTTGGTCTTGTTTCTTTTGATTAGGGATAGATTAGATTTGTGGTTAGAGGCTGTAGTTTTCTTTTAGTTTAGTTGTTTTTGGTTGTGTTAAATAAAGTTACTCAAACTTTTCGTGAAATTGTGGTGTCTTTCATTACCGATTCTGTGTTTCGAAAGGAACCCAAAAGAACCTGAGTCCTGTTTTAGTGCAGTGTCTTGCACTGAATTTGCTCCAGTGTTTGGTTGCCTCTCCACCTTCCTCTGCAAGTTTAATAGGAGGAGGAAAAAAAATAGATCTTCTTTTGTATGATTGGGACCAGGGACACATTCCTAAAGAGACAATTATGAGGTTGCTGAGGAGTTGGAATGCTGACTTAGTATATAATGCGTAATAAAAAAAAACTTGACCTGCAACATTTTTCCCTGTGTTCTGGTTATTCCTTTTGTTCCAATAGCTGCTTGTTGGCTAGGAATCTAATTCTCTAGTAATGAAAGTTAAACATTACTGGAGGGAGGTTACTTGAAATGCACCCATAATGATATCAGGGCTTAAAGGGTTATGAGCACTGTTAGGATAATTGTGATTTGTTTCCCAACCCTGATTTTAAAAGATTCTGTGGTGATCAAATCAAGGCATTTCAAGTAATTGAGATTCAATGGAGTCGATACAGTGAGGGGACTTTTACTAGGAAAAGTCCAAAGAGTTAGCATAAATGGTCATCTAACTGGTTGGTTCTCGATAGCAAGTGATGTGCCACAGAGGTCAGTGCTTGAACCTTAAGTTTTTACAATTTCTGTAAATGACAGATGAAGGCACTGAAGATATGGTTGGTAAATTTGCTGATGACACAAAGTAAGCTGCGAACATAAGGACGATACAAAGTAATATAGATGGGTTAAGCGAGTGGAAATAGATTTGGCAAATGGAGTATAATGTAGGAAAATGTGAGACATGGCATGAGTTCGGGAATCATAAAAAGTGTTTATATACTGTAGATACAACAATTAATTAGAAAGGCTAAAAGAAAATTAAAGGAAATTCTTCAAGGAGAATTGAATACAAAAGTAGAGAGGTTATGCTTCAGTTATGCAGCACATTGGTGAGTCCACATCTGGAATACTGTGCACAGTGTTGGTGTCCTTGTTTAAGGAAGGACGCTAATATTTTGGAGTTCAGAGAAGATTACTAAATGAATATCTGAAATGGGAGGATTGTCTTATAAGGAAAGGTTGGTCGGGCTTTGCCTCTATCTGCTGGGGGTTAGAAGAGTGAGAGGGGATTTAATGGAAACATATAGGAACTGAAGAGTCTTGACAGGATGACTCTGGAGAGGATATTTCATTCTGTAGAGAATCTGGAGCTAGGGGTTCACTGTTTAAAAAGAAGGGGGTCACACATTTAACATAGGTGATGTGGATTTTTTTCTCTTGGAGAGCCATAAATTTTTCAAATTTTTCGTGAAGGGTGGTTTATGGCAGAGCCTCTGAATTTTTAAGACAGCGGTAGAAAGATTTTTGAAAAGTAAGAGGATGGAAGGCTACTGCAGGTAGACAGAAATGTGGAGTTCAGGTTACAATCAGATCAGTCAAGGTGGTATTAAATGGTGGAGCAGACTCAAGAGACCAGGTGTCTGACTTCTGCTCCTAGTTCATATGTTAATCAAGAGCACAATCACATATTAAATATGGACTATGTAAAATGAATTTGGGAAACACTCTTAGTATAAATCTGGAATCTTCTCTCACCAAAAAATCTGTGGATGCTGGGTCGATTATGATTGACAGCATTTTATTCAGTAAATGTGCAAATGGATACAAAGACTGGTAAGTGAAATTGAGGCAAGAATCAATCATGGTCTAATTGACAGATCAAGCTTATGTAGCCTTGTGGCCTTCTCCCTCCCTTGTGCTCTTACTTTTAGGAGTGCTGAAAAGAAATGTAAAAGAAGCAATTACAAAGTTATGCTTGGGCTAGGAATTCTTCCACATTTGAGACAAGCACTAGTGTGGGGCAAGAAGTGGCACATTCTACCATGCATGGTTGTTACGGACTCAGTGAAAGTCCCTTTAAGATAGAGAGTGTGTGTGTATGTGTGTGTGGGGCGTGCTTACGTCAATAGAAGATAAAGGACGTAATGACGTGGTTGAAGAAGTTAGAAGAAGGAGAGAGAGAGAGAGAAGGGAGAGAGACACCAGCCTGCTTGTTTTCTCTATCGATGGATGAGAAACAATAACTGTGTTTGCCACTGAAATCCATGTATGGAAGTTGAAAGTAATCCGGTGGAGTTCACTTTGTTGCTGACCTGTAGAAGGAAACAGGTATTTGTATGTGGACGACCACGGTTCGGATGCTTTTCGGGGTGAGGAAGTCACTACCGAGTAAACACTGGAGTGTCGTTTGGGTTCCATCGTGGAACATTTGGATTTCGTATGTACTCTCTCTGTTTTTCTACATCTACATCTTATCTTCAGACAACGGTGGTTGTTGAAGAAGCCCTTGCTCATGTTTCACCTTATGGCTTGCGGAACTGAACTTTAAGAACCATTCCGGAACTGGGAGTTTTGGACTTTGTCACACACACACGAAGAGTTTAGTTTTGGGGTTAACGTTCGAGGTTTAACATTTTTGAATTCTAACATACTAACATTTTTACTTTTATTTTACGTATTATCATAAGTAGTGATTAATAAAATAGTTTTTAACACTAAATCATGCTCAGTGTGTTTCTTTTGTTGCTGGTTTGTGACAATGGTGCTCAAAGTGCAGTATTGTCCTTGCTTGCTTAATCATGCAAAAAGGCCTGGCTTCTGTGAGCTCCCATTGCAGCAGGGAGTCGGGCTAGTAGAAAGAGTGGCAGAAATGTGTGAGATGAGAAAATTAGTGCAGCAAATGGATGAGAGATAATGGGTGGGGAAGAGTGGAAAGGTGTGGAGAGGATCACTAGTGGGGGGGGGGGGGGGGAACAGGGATAAAGCATTTAGGAGTAGGGATTGTCTGGGAAGGTGAACCAAAAGTTGTGGGAGGGTGCTGGAGATCAATCTGAGGAACTGGTCAAGGAGGAGGTCAGGGGATTTGTTTAAAGAGTGGGCGCCCTCGACGAAAGATCTGTTGCTATTTAGTGATTGGGTTTTAGTTAAGTGACATTTGCATACCACATGTCTGCTAGCAGTTGCAAAGAGGATATTGTGTTCAAAGAGACCTGCTGAGTCATTATAGGTCTTCCAGTGGTTTTGATGGGATGTGTTACTTTACTGTGGGTACATTTACCATAACAGAAGTATTGGCAATAGCTTTTGTTCCTAGCAGTGGAAAAGCTGAACACCAACATTCTGTAAAATTTCTGAGGAGCATTTCTTGTTATTTCTTTTTTGTGGCAGAATTAGCCTGGTTGTGAACATGGTGGCTCGTGATAAAGATAAGTGCTCCATTGCGTTAAACATCACTCAATTTGTTAACTCTGCCACTGCAGCATCATGATTAGTTCAAAGTAACAGAGGCAGCTCTTGAAAGAGTACCGGTTAGTGATACTTTATTTTGTTTCTGTAGGTTACAAAATGATAATACCGTGGCCCTCCTAAAAATTTGGTCATCAGCAGTTTTCTCCCTTCCTGGCCCTCAGCTACGCTGGCACAAACCACGATAAAGCTTGGCTTTATTCCCCGCAGCTGAGCAATTTTTTGTTAACAAAAGCCAATGTTCTGCATGGGTGCAGATCCACTTAAAAAACTAATTTTATTAATATTGAAGATATCTTTCGGCTGAGAAGAAGAATGTTTCAGGTGGTTTATTAACTACCCCAACCTCTTGTGGGAATGTTGGCCATTTCCCAACTGTGAATGTGGACCTTGACATAAGCACTAAGCAGATTTTAAACTAGGAGGTCCATAATGCAGATTTGGCCTCTATTCCATTTGGTTTGACAGACTGACTTTCTGGAAGTGCACCCCAGGATTATTGGTTGCTCTGGACTTGTGAAAGTAACTTAGTGAAGAAATTAGCATTAAGAGATCCTGAGTTGTAACCATTATCTATAGGCCGATAATAAGCAATAGTTTTTTTCAGATCATGGGAAGGAATGTTAAATTTTTCTGCCTCAACTTTCCTCATTTTCCTTGTGTTTAGTAATCTGAACATTTAACAAACTTGCTTTTGCAAACTGTTCCTCAACTCCACACAGGAGTGAAGGACACCAGACATAGGAGAGGGGAAGGCTGCCAATCATGGCATGTTGCTCTGGACCCAATTAGACTTGCAGTTTGAATATTTGCATAATTCAAGTCCATGATTTAGTTTTTCTAATGAAAAAATATGAAGCACTTTTTCAAAAAATTGCTAGCTTTAAAGAAAAAGTATTAGACACGCCCATTGCTATGACATAGTTGGAAGGCGATGCCTTTTTCAGCATGGTGTACAAGAAACTAGATGTATTTTGGAATGGACTATGGTAATTTTGCCTTCCAGGTTGAATTGCACCACTCCAGAAATTCAATCAAGCAATTTCTATAATGAGCTCTGATTCATGGGTCAGTCATTTTCCGCCTGTGTGTGAGATTATATAATTCCAGTGGAAATTAGCTTGCAATATTTCAAAGCACACCTGTAATTGTTTGAGCACTACTTGGTCTGTGGTAACATACTTTAAAGGGAGCCTTATTGACACGGTCTCAGTTTGATTCAGGGAGGTGCCCTTCATCTTATTTACTTGTAGGCTCTACTTTGGGAGCTCCAACCAATCCTCATTATGGTGCCATTTCCTACATGCTACCCTTGCAGACTAATTGGCCCACCCTAATATTCTGATGCTGAACAGTGATCACAAACCTCAGCACTATCAATTCTAAACTGACTCTTGTCCTCACCACCCCTTCTGTTCCACAAGCCTCCTCCAACTCCAGACTCATCAGTTTCTCTTTTCATCATACTGGCAAAGAACCCGAAGGAAAGTCTTTCCCAAACTAAGGGCAATCCAGCAGTCTCTGCATTACCAGAATCTTGTGTGGTATCTGATGATCAATACAATTCCTGGCATGCTGCACAGTGACAGATTAACATGCCACTGGATGTGCCAATGTATTTCTAGGCTTTAATCCTTACTTAATACAAATAAAATGTTCTTCTGAAGGTCTACTACTTATTATGGTCCATTAGCAACTAAAATTTAATCACATCACCAACAATTCCTGCTTTTCCTAGACTATCTCACCGACTTGTCTTTTGGCTCTATGCACATATATCCAAGAAATAGAGCAATAGCTTTCTAATATATTTCAGATTCTTGGACTCCTCTTATCACTAGTACTGGACGGCTGAATGTTCCCATTTATCAACATGTAAACCCAAATTAAGAGAAGTAAAAGGAACCCTCCAAACTAAAGCATGCTCTTGCATATCTTGCCTCATTCACTTTGCAGATTGTGAAACCGTGACTGAAAATGGCTGGCTAATTTAAGAAGGAGAGCAAGAGACTTTGGGGTTGCAAGGTTCAGGTCAAACTTACTTTCATGTTCTAGTTTCACGTTGCAAGTTTATTAACTCCACCTGATTATTGTATTACAACTTGCAATAAGTGGCTCTGATTGTCAATATCTGTTAATCTTTATTCTGATACTTTTATATCAGAAAATCGTTCATTGATTTGTCAACTTTTCTATCCGTGCTGAATCCTAACTCCCCAATTATTAGCAGCTTATTAAATGAGACTACAAAGGAGATCATGTCAGAAGGCAAATAAATTTCAGCACAACAACTGGAGGGGAAAATGCAAGGTATGAAACCATTCACATTAGAAAAAAAATACAGGCTAAGACCAGAGCAACAACCCACTTCAACCTAGACTGAAAAGTGAAGAGTATTCTACAAGTTGTTCCATAATTTGATTCTCTGTTCGGAGACTGTGGCCTATAACCTCTACAGTGATCGCCCAATCTCCAACTTTGATAGAAGTAGCAGGGAGATGGGTGTAATCAGCAGAGGGCTGTGAGAACATGATTGGAAATTTTACCTCCATACTTATGAATTGCAGATCAATTGCAGCTCTCCTGCTTCACGGGATCAATTGCATATTCATAGTCAGTACTACTCAGTAAATCTCATTCACTGTTAAAATTTATCATGCATAATACAACTTGTGGATCGTTCTGCTAAATTTGGTATATGAGGTGAGTCGTTATTGTTATATGTGATCTTGCAGTGAAGAGTTTCAAAGCTAAGATCATCAATAATAGGGTCTGCTATTTTATAATATTACTCTGGCAATGCAATCTTAACTTTTTATCTGCATAAGCCAGAGCTGTAGAGAGGGAAGCAGAGGCACAGAGGGTAATGGGCCACATGGAGCTTGGCTGGGCCCACATCTCATGGTTATCCCTGGGCTGCTCCTGGCCACACTAACCTTTTACAACTGCATGCACCTAAGGTTCTGATTACATTGCTGTCTGCCTTGGTCATTGCATTAGGTAAAGCAGGCTTTGAGGGGCAATTAGGCTGTAAATGATAATACTAAGACCACCCACAGACTGCTGAGAACTTTAACACATTTAACTTCTTAATTAAAAACATTAACAGTAATTAAAATAAAATAAAAAGGGCAAACCACTTTCCTTGTGTACCTCTGTAACAGTCAGCAACTCCATTCATATGAATGGGGCAGTGCTAGATGCACCAGCAATGGCTAGTATTAAGTTGGTGGGGTAAATATGAAGTGTATGGGGCTTCTCCATTCATCACTTCACAGGATGTCCCTGAACCTAATGGTGAGTTCAGGGACTGAACAGGAGGTCAAACGTGTCTGCATCTGACTGCTTGTGTGTTCCGTACTTCCATGGTGCGGTGCACAGTGCTAGTCAGGGAAGTGACGACACGTGCACTGAAGCTAGGTAGTGGCTCTCTCAGTCTCACAGCCCAGTCGTCAGCCTGATCCAGCCCAATTTGTTTTGATTTTGAATTTTTTTCTTAAAAAGCTGAATTCTCATGGCATAAGAGAGGAGAATGAGTTGAGGGCATGGAAACAGCAGCTATTTTATATCGGTCACTGCTGCCCATCTAACCCTGACAATGGGATTGGGGCAAGGGGATGGGGGTAAGTGGACTGTTGATTAAATGAAGTAATTAATATTGTAAAAGGTTGGGGGGTGAGTTGGTAGGATCCATGACTTGAGTGATCAGAATAAAGGAAAACAATGGTAAAGCAATGGTGGGATGTGCAACACATCTATGCAAAATTAGAAAGGATAAGATATGCGTTGGGTTGAGATAATGTGCAGGTTGTTAGGTTACTTGGTCACTGTAAACTGTCTCTTTCACCTTCACACAAGGAGGTGGAATCTGGGAAAGAGTTGATGGAAATGTGGGGAGAATAAAATGGGTTAGGGTAGGATTAGTGTTGAAAGGAGTGCTCGATGGTGGGCAGGGAGTTGGTCAAGTGAAGGGCCTCTTTCCATTGCTGTATCTCTCACTGACTCGATGACTCTAAAAATTTCAGGAGCTCACAGCCTGTGGGGTTGGCTGGAGGAGGGACAAGGAGAAAACATAATTTAAAATAACGCGTGATGTGAAGCAGAAAAGGAGAGGCTGATTCAGAGGTGAGGGGAGAGACTGACACAGTGGCACTAGTTAGCACACAGCCTGAGATTTCAGGTTTTCTTCTCAATTACTTTTTGACCCATGGTTTTGGATTGTTGCCTGCTGATACTGTTTTAAAAGCATTAAAGTTTAAAGTGTAACACATCCACCTTCACAAGTTTACAGCAAGCTTCTTCTGGCACCATTGCTAAACAGATTGCTACCGTGTAATTTTTAAATCCCCACAACTGAATTTAGGGCTAAATCAGCTTTGGACTGGTGGAGTAGGAGCCTCACATCATCAAAGTTACAGGAACAAACTTTTATTTGGGGTCAATTTGTTGTAACTAATGAGCATTTTCAATTAAAATACCATAGAACCATATAGCACAAAACAGGCCCTTCGGCCCACCATGTTGTGCCATCCATTAAATCACCTTCACACCATCTAACCCTTTCCTCCCGCATATCCCTCTATCTCACATTCCTCCATATGCATATCCAACAAACTCTTGAACCTGTCCAATGTATCTGCCTCCACCACCACCCCAGGTAGTGCATTCCATGTACCAACCACTCTCTGGGTGAAAAACCTCCCCCCCATAACCTTAAAGCCATGTCCTCTCGCCTTGAGCATTGGTGCCCTGGTAAGGAGGCGCTGACTGTCTACTCTATCTATTCCTCTCAATATTTTATATACCTCTATCATGTCTCCTCTCATCCTCCTCCTTTCCAGTGAATAAAGCCTTAAGCCTGTGCTCATATTCCATACACTCTAATCCAGGCAGCATCCTGGTAAATCTCCTCTGCACCCTCTCCAACGCCTCCACATCCTTCCTATAATGCAGCAACCAAAACTGAACAGAGTACTCTTAAGTGTGGTCTAACTAGTTTTGTAAAGCTGCATCATCACTTCACGGCTCTTAAACTCAATCCCACGATTTATGAAAGCTAACATCCCATAGCCCTTCTTAACTGCTCTATCCACCTGTGAGGCAACTTTCAGTGAACTGTGAATATGAACCCCTAGATCCCTCTGCCCCTCTACACTGCCAAGTACCTTGCCATTTACCTTGTACTCTGCCCTGGAGTTTGTCCTTCCAAAGTGTACCACCTCACACTTCTCCGGATTGAACTCCATCTGCCACTTGTCAGCCCAGCTCTGCATCCTATCAATATCCCTCTGTAAGTTCCGACAGCCCTCCACACTATCCACAACACCGCCGATTTTAGTGTCATTTGCAAACTTACTAACCCAGTCTTCCACCCCCTCATCTAAGTCATCTATAAATATCACAAAAAATAGAGGTCCCAGAACCGATCCCTGCGGGACACCACTAGTCACTGCCTCCAATCCGAGGGCACTCCTTCCACCACAAGCCAATTCCTAATCCACACAGCCAAGCTTCCCTGGATCCCTTGGCCCCTGACCTTCTGAAGAAGCCTACCATGAGGAACCTTGTCAAATGCCTTACTAAAATCCATATAGACCACATCCACCGCACTACCCTCATTAATCTTCCTCGTCACCTCCTCAAAGAACTCTATCAGGCTTGTGAGGCAAGATCTTCCCTTCACAAATCCATGCTGGCTGGCCCTAATCAGTCCATGATTCTCCAGGTGTTCATACATCCTATCCCTTTCTAACAGTTTACCCACCACAGACGTAAGGCTCACCGGTCTGTAATTCCCTGGACTATCCCTACTACCTTTTTTGAACAAGGGGACAACATTCGCCACCCTCCAATCCTCCGGCACCATCCCCGTGGACAACGAGGACTCAAAGATCCTTACCAGCAGTTCAACAATCTCCTCCCTTGCCTCTCGAAGCAGCCTGGGGAAAATCCCATTAGGCCCCGGAGATTTATCTGTCTTGATATTATTTAACAACTTCAACACATCCTCTCTTGATATCTACAACCTTGAGAACATTACCCTTACCAGCACTCACTTCCGCGTCATCAAGACCCCTCTCCTTGGTGAATACCGAAGAGAAGTATTCATTGAGAGCTTCTCCCACTTCCGCCGCCTCCAGGCACATTCTCCCACCTTTGTCTTTAATCGGACCTACCTTTACCCTAGCCATCCTCCTACCCTTCACGTACGTGAAAAAGGCCTTGGGATTTTCCTTAACCCTACTAGCCAACGCCTTCTCATATCCCCTTCTAGCTCTCTTCAGCCCTTTCTTAAATTCCTTCCTCGCTACTCTATATTCCTCACGGGCCCTGTCTGAACCTTGCTGCTTATACCTCACGTATGCTACCTTCTTCTCCCTAACTAGTCATTCCACCTCTCTCGTCACCCACGGCTCCTTCACCCTGCCATTCCTTCTCTGCCTCACTGGGACATATTTATCTCTAACATCCTGCATAAGATCCCTGAACATCGACCACATCTCCATGGTACATTTCCCTTCAAAAAGGACATCCCACTTTACACTCCCAAGTTCTCTCCTTATAGCCTCATAGTTCGCCCTTCCCCAATTAAATATCTTCTTGTCCTCTCTGCACCTGTCCCTGTCCATGACAATTTTAAAGGTTATGGAGTTATGGTCACTGTCCCCCAAATGCTCACCCACCAATAGATCCTTCACCTGTCCCGGTTCATTTCCTAAAACTAGATCTAGCATGGCATTCCCTCTAGTCGGCCTGTCAACATACTGCGCCAGGAATCCCTCCTGGACACATTTAACAAATTCCGTCCCATCTAAACCTTTGGCACTAAGCAGGTTCCAGTCTATATTTGGGAAGTTGAAGTCTTCCATTATAACAACCCTGTTATTTTTGCTTCTTTCCAAACACTGCCTGCCAATCTGCTCCTCTATATCTCTACTGCTACCGGGGGGCCTATAGAATACTCCTAGTAGAGTAACTGCTCCTTTCTTCTTCCTTACTTCCACCCGTATGGACTCTAGAGATGATCCTGCTACAACATCCATCCTTTCCACAGCCGTAACAGTGTCCCTGACCAGTATCGCCACCCCTCCACCTCTTCTCCCCCCTTCCCTATCCCTCTTAAAACACCGAAAACCAGGAATATTCAATATCCACTCCTGCCCTGACGTCAGCCACGTCTCAGTAATAGCCACAATATCATAGTCCCCCATACTTATCCAAGCCCTCAGTTCACCTCCCTTATTCCTGACACTTCTTGCATTTAAGTAAACACACTTCAGTCCATCTACCTTACTACTTTTATAGCCTGTATTCTGCTTCTCCTTCCCCAAAGCCTCTCTACCTGTTTGATCTGACTTTTCCCCATCCCCTTCTTCCTCGGACCTACTCCTCCGGTTCCCTTCCCCCTCACAAACTAGTTTAAACCCTCCCGAACCACCCTAGCAAACCTAGCCGCAAGGATATTGGCCCCCTTCTGGTTCGGGTGTAATCCGTCCTCTCTGTACAGGTCCCACCTTCCCGAGAAGAGATCCCAATGATCCAGAAATCTAAAACCCTCCCTCCTGCACTAACTTCTCAGCCACTCATTTAGCTGCCACCTCCTCCTGTTCCTGCCTTCACTATCGCGTGGCACCGGCAGCAATCCCGAGATTGCTACCCTTGAGGTCCTGTTCCTCAGTCTTCTGCCTAGCTCCCTGAACTTGCTCTTCAGGACCTCATCCCCCTTCCTACCTATGTCGTTGGTGCCAACATGGACCACAACTTCTGACTGCTCTCCCTCCCGCTCAAGAATCCTGTGGACCCGATCAGTGACATCCCGGACCCTGGCACCTGGGAGGCAACATACCATTCGGGATTCATGCTCACTGCCACAGAACCTCCTATCTGTTTCCCTGACTATCGAATCCCCTATCACTACCACATGTCTCTTTCCCACCCTTCCTTTCTGAGCAGCAGTACCAGTCCCAGTGCCAGATGCCTTGGTTACTGCAGCTAGGCCCCTGCAGGTCATCCCCCTCAACAGCCTCCAAGGCAGAAAACCTGTTACTGAGGAGAACAGCCTCCAGGGTTCCCTGCTCTGTGTGCCTGCCTGACTTCTTCTTCTTCCTCTTCCCTCCCCTGATAGTCACCATTCTATCTGCATCCTGAACCTCAGATGTACCTGCTCTGAGGGGGGTGACTGCCTCCTGATGGACCTATAGACACTTACCGACGATTTGTTTGTTATTGATTTAAGAAAATGATCATCTCTGTGGAAAAGGAATAAACTGCTTCAATGTGTTAATGAAGTAATGGATGTTCTATATAAATATTTAGAAAACTACTAACCATTTTAACCTATGCCTCTTAAAAGTTTCTGCTGAAGTCAGCCTTTCAGAATCAATTAGGACAACACTTACCTCAATGCTCATTTTTCATTATGACTATCATGAACAGTTCAAATTCCCCCAAGCTGTTCTTGCAATGACTCTTTTGTTGGTCTGAACTTTTTAAAAGGAAGATACATGTTACTTTGTTCAGGAGACATTGATCCCTATTCAGTTTCACTTTTGAGTCAAGTCGAGTTTTAATTTTGATAATGACCACAGATGTTGAAATGGTTCCTTAAAAAAAGATCTCTTACAAATATCCAGAAGATAATAAAAAAAATCAGATTCTTGCCTGATGCATGTCTGCTTGGTGCAGTTCCACTCCTGACAGCACCAGGTTATAGCACATTCATATAAGTTGTTCCACATGTGCTCCAGGTTGCATGTGTTCTACTTACATGGCAAGGTGAATTCCAGAGTCATAGGGCAGAGGAGTAACAGGAGTGAACTGTAGCTGTGTCTTTAATTTTCTGTTTGCAGCCACCTCCAATGTCAAGAGTAGGACCACAAGCACATTTGAGCAAGGTCAAATACCTGATTACAGGCCTGTATGGGCTTGTTAAGTGCTTTGCTCAGCAGTCTGAAAATTGGTCATCCATTACATTCAGCACCAATAATCATCATTTAAATTCATGACATTGCTGTAGAGGTAAATTTGCCCAGCAGTGTTGCCCTACGATTGTAGAATTACATACATACATGCAGGACACTGGTTCTCCAAGGTGCTTTAGAATACATACTGCAAGAGCAGTTCACAACTAGATCACTTTCTGTAAGAGACAGGCTTGTGACAATGATGTTGAGCAATTTATATCCTTTCTTCCAAATGGAGACGTGGGATAGTTAATCATAATATTTATATGGTGAATATGTACAAGCTTACCTTGAGTAAAAGAAAGGCTTAAATTATGGAAATAAGGCAGTAACTGAATGGATCTGAAATTAAAAATTTTGAGCTACAAAGATGATCTGGCTAACATTTTCAAATGTGTCATGTCACACACTCCTTTCACATTCTTGGAAACGTAACAGAAGTAAATCAAAGTGGCTGATTGCAATCCACGCATTGTGGCTTCATAGGTCATTGGATGAGGATACGTACAGGCTCAGTGATGAGGCTTCAAATGATCAAATCACCAGCGAGATCCAACGGTGTAAAGCGGAGGTTTGCAGACCTTTTTGTTATGTTCCAGATCAGCGTGATTTTTCTTTTGCAGCATCTCCCAACCCCCAATCATCTTCCCCATTGTCCACTTGAATTAGTACTTATTTTTAGTTGCCTCTGAACTGGGTGACATACTGGGTCATCTCGGAGGCACATAAGATTCAACCACATTGATGGAACTGGAGTTGAATAAATATAATTTTAAAAAGCTGATAACCTCATTGCAGTTAGTTAAAATCATTGCAGTTTTACCTTGCAGTTAGTTTGTCACCCAATTAAGTCAAATCTAACTGTTAATTATTAAGCTTACCTCTTGGTTCATATCAGTAGAACTCTGTATTCAGTCGATTACCCTGTGCACTTTGTAAACTAAATGCTACCATTCTGCAAGATGGTCCACACCACTGTGTCCACTTCCACACATATCCCGATAATATCCAGCCCTACCTTTTTACCACTTGTGTTTTGTTTGCTTGCATGTCCAACCTCCAGTCCTAATAGATCTCAACATCAGGAAGACTAAATCTTTGTCTGCTGACATGTAGGTTGCCTCCTAACCAATGAGTTTATCTATTTCCCTGGCTACCTACTCAGACTGGATTAAAATGTTTGTACATTGCTTTTGGGATCCTCCCTGCACCCCTCTTCCCTTTCATTACCAAGTCTGTTTAAATTCACCGTCAATTTATTGTCCACCTTCTCTCCATCATTCTGCCTTCATTGCTGAAACTCTTATACTTGTTTTGTTAGCTTCCATGCTTCACCACTCTGGCACTCTGATACCCTTCTATCTTCCCATCATCTAGTAGATCCTTTTATTTATTCACTCACTGTATTTATCGTCCATTTTATTTGCCTCTGAAATGGGTGACTTGCCAGGTCATTTTCAGAAGCAGATAAGATTCAGTCACATTAGTGGGCCTGGAATTATATGCACGGTGAGAGATCCTGAAGGATCTTATGTAAGTTTTGTGACAATCCAGTAAATGAATAGGTGCAAGGTATAATTCAAACATGTTTTTGGACCAATAGTTTGTGTTTCTGGGCACTAGTCCAGTATTAATCAACATATTATCTTTACCATTAGCTCATCCAATATCATTCCACCCTTGTATCTTATGCAAATTCCAGCTAGCTCACCACCCTTATCTTTGTAAATTGAGATGCTTCCTGTTTTCTGTCAAGTAATGGTTTATAACTTTTGTACCTGTCTGTAAATCTTTCCAAAACCCTATCTCTTCCAGACTCCAGAGCCCATGTATACCCACCCCAATACTTCATGTCCTGTCTTCAACCTTTTATGCATCTACTGGTTCTTTTCCTTTGATGATGGAGGTCACAGCAAGTTTGGATATATTATCTCTCCATAAACTAATTTTTATTTTTCCTTCATTTCACCTTGTTTAAAAGAAAAAAAAAGTTATGAATAGTCATTTATTCTACCAAGCTTAAAATTAGATCACCTTTACTGGCTTAATTTCCTTTTCCTATCCATCTGTTCAAGAAGTACCTTATGATGCTATAACTCGATTTGAACACAAGTTATAACTGAGGACGTTTGAACTGAACAAATGTAACTCATGAAAATTGTTCACCAAGGCATAATAGATGCCTAAGTTGCAATTAGATTTCTGGAGGGAATGTGGCTGGTGAGATTTTCTAATCTTCCAGAAAGATGTTTGTTATGCTCATTGGCTTTTTCCTCTTTCTAAAATTTCTGCCCCTTTATAATATCAGCAGTTTGTTAAGTAACTCCTAATCATTATAAAATTGGAAAGTGAATATTGGATTAGAAGTTTGGCAAATCATGTTGAATGTTCAGTTTCTGAACTGCAAGTGAGACCATAAAGATGAACTCTTGATCTCTCAATCTACCTCATCATGGCCCTTGCACCATGTTTGTCTACCTCCACTGCACTTTTTCCATAACTGTAACACAACATTCTGCATTTTCTTACTGTTTTTCCTTTCGTATGACCTCAGTGTTTGGAATGATCTGCATGAATGACAGGCAAAACAAAACTTTTCACTGTATCTCAGTACATATGATAATAATAAACCAATTACCAATTATGTCACAAGATGTAGTATTTTCAAATGTACTTGATATGTTTACAATGTAAAGGAAATTGAACGCAGCAATATTCTGCCACTATGTTTGAAAACAGGGCTGCTGTAATAAATTCTGTTTGTCCTTTCAGTGCAACTTACCTCTCAGGTCTCTGTTCTCAATTTGTGTGCAGATGGTGGTGTAACCAGTGGTGATGGCAGTGTTGTTATCACAACTTTCATTAGTTTTGGTACATTCCATTCCATGTTTTGTAACTAATATATCATCAGTTCAGTGAGCAAGATCGATAAGGTGCACAAGTAGAATGTGACCTATAATTCTTTGAGCTAATGCATTTGGAAAGGCTTATAACAGATTTATATTTTACCAAGATGAAGGAGATTTTCTTCTGATATTCCACAGAAATGAGTTCTGTTGCACTTGACTTGAGTCTCATTTCTCTCTGGGTGGCTTGTCATTCTCCAGTTTAACATAATCTTCTTCCCTGCAAAGATCACATTATTGAACTATTCTGGCTGAATCTTCTTAATTGTACATACATTGAACAACATAGTGCAAATAACTTTTCCTGTACTTCGCAATTTAGTCTTGGGGTTGAAAATAAATGCTCCTGGACAGCCACTTCAGCACCGCATCTCAGAAATCTTGTTCTCTTCAACTTGTCTAAAAATGCTCTTACCAGTAAAGTGTAGTTTTAATATTGTCCTCTAATTACACAGAGTCAAGGGCATGATTTTAATTTAAATAAATAAATAAATAAATAAATAAAAATTAATTTAACCTATCCTAATTTAGGCTTTTAATTTTAAAAGCATTGATAATTTGTGGGAAATGGTATCATTGAGGTTTGGCTATTAGTACCAGTAGAGTACACAAAAACAGACAATACTGGAAATAATCAGCAGGTCAGGCCGCATCTGTGGGAAGAGAGACGCAGCCAGCGTTTCAGTCTGAAAACTTCATTCTGGCAGAGGTCTTCGACCTGAGACGTTGGCTTTGTTTCTCACAGATGCAGTCTGACACGCTGAATATTTCCAGCGTTTTCTGTTTTTGTTTTAGATTTACAACATGAAGATTTTTTGATTGTCAACTATGCCGAATAGTTTAATTTCCTTTGCAGTGTCTGAAAATTAAGCCATAGACCCCTATTTCCTCTTTCCCATTTAGTCTTCCAATAGCCCAAATGTGAACCAATAGACAGGGAAAGTATGAAGGGATCCTTTTGCTCTGTAGGACACATTTTGTCCTGTAACTGACTCCTTTCTCTCTGTTCCATTCAGCCTTAAACGTTACTTCTCTTCCTCTTCCATCACTCTCCACCTGACTACTCTGCTGCAGAAAGGTGTATCTAACATTGCAAAGCTACTGATATTTTCATTTTACCAAAAGTTTAGTTCAGAACAAATGTAGTCAGTGCTGGTTAAATTATTAGATTATTTTTTGTGTATAACCTTCCTCTTTGCATAATGTCTGTCCAATTTCCTTCTAAGAGTGTTTATGGCATTAGCTTTTGCCACCTTTTTCAAGGTGAGCATTCCAGCAACCAGCAATTCTGTGTGGAAAAAATATTCTCCGCTCAACTCCCTGCTAAAATTGCAACTTTATTTCTTTATTAAAACTACTAAGAAGTAGGCTGTATTTTTAACTTAAATGCTAGGGGCTTGGTCATTCATTACAGAAGACACCTGATTTTCGTTTCCTGTTTTACTTCTGAGCGGCAGGTTCAAGTATTGTTTCTCACTTTATATAAATATGTAGGGTGATTGGTTGTACAATAGATTTTTAATTCAGTTTATAGTTGAAATCATGTTTTCTTTGCAAGATTTTAATTTTATGTGCATGACCTGAATAAAATAAAATCAGGATTCAGGATTTCCATATTTGGTAGATAATGCATAGTGCCTTGCGTCTGCTTGCATAACCCAGTGAAGTAAATAATAATAATAATGTTCCCTTGCAAACTGGACCAGATACATGTCTTTCCCAGAGGCATTTCTATGGTCTGTCAAAGGCGGGAAAGCTTCATTTAAGGCTTGGTTAGATCAATGAGCTGTTTTGTTCCACAGTAATATAAAATGTACAATACTTTAGTTACAGTAATATTGGTTCAATGAAAGCAATGTTTACTTACGCAATAATAGCAAATGAACGTCACACAGTACTTTTTTTTCTCAGCTTAAACAAGGAGTCTTCTAATTATTCTCAATCATTTTGAACCTCCTGCCTTCAATGAAGGCCAAAATGCTTTCCTGTTTTAGCAAAATGTTCTTCCAGTTTTCCTGTTTCAATAGTTTCTGTCCACCTGTATCATTACTTTTAACCCTCAGTAGGCCAATCACAATGGGCCAGACCACACTAATCCCAGCCTTTGTTTCAGAACCGCTATCTATGGTTCTTGCGTGTCCATGTTCATCTGTCTGGAAGTGGAAGGCTGATACTGCTGGCCCTTTGCACACTGGAGTCAGTAATTATATAAAACCTATTAAAGTTGAAATAAATAATAGAACATATTTAAAAAGTTTCTTAAAACATATAGTTAAATAAAAACACTGGAAAACACTTAGAAATAATTGAAAACATAAAGCTAAAGTTAAGTAATTTATTAAAAAATCTTCCCCTTTGCCTCCTAATTCACTTGTCTAGACTCCCAATTGAAATCAGTAGGGTGGCACAAAACCTGAGTGCTATTTCCCCAACATGATGCTGGAGAATCCCAGCAAGTCTGGGCTCTGGGCATAGTGACAGATGTGGCACCATCTGTCATCCGATAAGTATCGGACACCTGGGTATGACAGTGCATGAGTAGAAGATTGAGGATTACTGGAGTTGGATGAATGCCAGTCTCTAGCCAGCAAGGTTTGCACCTAAGTGTGAGAAGTAGCTTCCCATTACCTAGTTCAAGCTATTATTTGATGTCTGGAAAAAATGACTTTCATTGAGCAGGTTAAACCACTTTCATCTTGGTGTGTACTTAAAAAAAAAATCTCACAATGTATAATGGGTTGGATGTTGCTGGAAAATAATGGAAAATAATGAAATGTTTATGATATCTGCTGTAATTGAAGTGCAAGTCCATTAGGGCATTGACAGACATGAGTTGCAGATCTCCAGAATTTGTTGCTGATTTATGTCATTGCACATTTCCTCCAGACAAGTGGCACCTCATGCTTAGGCTCCTTATCCTTTCAATTTCTTACTGCTTTGGCAAGTCAGTTGCCCGATAAACTTGCTTCAGAAATTTAGGGCTACCACTAAGCAGTTTAAAAAACAAAGTTCAAAAGCAATTTTAAGAACAATGTATTAGTTTTACTTCAATGCCAACCAACCTTTCTGAATCAGAAGGAACAAATTCAATAGTTCATTCTCATTCTGAACATAATCACATATTCCTAGAGTTTTTAAAATGTTAAATTTTAATAATTTTTTTCTGCTTTTCCTTTGTGCCTTTTGCCGCCTTCTTCTTCCAACCTTACTTTGCTCCCTTTATTGCGCTTTCTTTTTCTGGTTTAACTCTAATTCACTATCTATCTTCATTGTTGGTTTATATTTTGTGACCCTTAAAGCTCAAGGTCATAACTATCTTGCTGCTTTTGTGCTTTACCGTTTTCAGAAATTTATGCTGCAAATGTTTCTGGATTCAAAATGAGCAGAATAAAAACCAACTAATCTGGCCATGAGATGCACTCCTCCATCAAAATAGCAATCAATGTGATTTTATTAGCACTGTGTTAACAGTAATTCTTTTCCCAAATTATTTCAGTGAAAAATTGGTGTAGTTTGTGAGGAGAATAGTCAAGTATTTCCTTCCTCTTTCTTGATACCTGACACCATCATAATCTTAATCTGTCTTCCATTCATTTATGTTTGTAGCTTGTTACAACCTATGATTTATGAGGAAGTCAAAAATGTTGCCTTCCTGAAAAACAAAGAATTTCTGCAACTAAGCTAATATATAATATCAATGCTTGGATCAAAGGTTTATCCTACAGCATTATCCCTTTTCTGATTATGATTTACTAACTGTGCTCAGTTTTTTGACCAGATCCATTTATTGCTCTGAGCTTTTTAGAATCTGATAAAGTTTCATCATGTCAAAGAGATTGGAGCAGATTGCCATCAAATGCCCTTATTTGTGTCCATTATGTAGAAGAGTGATGTGCCATTGATGCATTGATCTGTAATAAATCCTTTCTGCTCTTTCAAAAGTAGAGTTAATCTTTTAAAAGGTCACCAATGAACTTTGGGATCTTAATTAATTCCTTCATACTTATCAGTGACAAAAACATCTCAAGTGAACTACTGACATAAAAACATAATTTGTTATAAATAGTTAGAATGTCAGGCAGCATCTGTGGGGAGCAATACAGAGTTAGTGTTATAGGTCAATGATCCTTCAGCAGGACAAATAGAAGGTCTTCAACCCGAAACATTAATGTTTCATTCAAAGATGCTGCTTAACCTGCTGAGTGATCTCTTTTAATTTAATTCCAATAGCCAAGACTAAAGGTAAAAATGCTTTACATTTTTAATAATTCCACCCTTAGTCTTAGAGTCATACAGCATAGAAACAAGCCATTTGGCCCATCATGTCCTTACCAACCTTTTTGCCCATCTGCACTGATCCCATTTGCCCACATTAGGACTGTATTCTGCTATGCCTTGTCTATCTAATTGTCTGCATTTCGGGTTGAAACCCTGCACCTGTCCTGATGCAGGAATTCGACCAGAAACGTCGACAGTTTCTTTCCTCCCACAGATGCTGCATGACCCGCTGAGTTCCTCCAGCACATTGTTTGCTGCTCCAGATTCCAGCATCTGCAGTCTCTTGTGTCTACTAATTGTCTGACTAAATGTATCTTAAACATAGTAATTATATCCAATTCCACCACCTCCTCTGGCAGTGTGTTTCAGATATCAGCCGTTTTCTGTGTGAAAGAACTATCCCCGAGATCCCCTTTAAATCTCCTAGCTCTCACCTTAAACTATGCCCTTGTGTTTTTGATACTCTTACCATGGGAAAAAGATTCTATCTACCTTATCTAATGTTATTGCCATGCTTACAGTAAAATGTAACGATGGGTGTATTTAATTTTCATGGTAACCTTTTTTAACTATGAACTAAAAAGTTAAAACTACAATAGTTCTTTCTGTTCTCCCAAACAGCAAAATGGTACCAATAAAGGAAAACTCTGGGAACGTATAAATGGATGTATCCAGGTTTCCAACATCTGCAGTGTTTTTTATGGTTTTCAAATGAATATTACTGCTTTGACTAAATTTTATGATCTATTTTATGTTATTCCGATATCTAAGGGTAAAATATGCTTTGCATTTGTAATAATTTCATTTGTAGATTTAATGTTATTACTTGGCCTACCGGAAATGTAACGATGGGTGTATTTAATTTTCACTTTCCTTATTTAACTATGAACTAAATTGTTAAGTCTATAATAGCTTTCTCTGTCCTTGATATAATAGAAAGCAGAACCATGTCTTTATATGCTTGATTTTTCTCTCAAAGTTATTACTCCTGTTTTTTTTTCAGTTTTGTATAACTCAAGTATAATTTACGTGTAATTTATGTCCTGTGTTAGTCGTCTGTACCAATGTGCCTGTGATGCTGCTGCAAGCAAGTTTTTCATTGTACCTGATTGTCATGCCATATGACAATAAACTTGACTTAACTTGTTATTTCCTTATAAGAATATAGGTTGGCTTGCAATATTCAAATTTTAAAATTAATGCAGCTCAGTTTTTTAAAAATTTATTTCCACATTGACAGTTTCAAAAGAGACTTGAGAATTTCTTACAGGTTTGCAAATATCTGATAATATTTAGTTTTGTGTGTTTTCAACTGTTGCTCTTTGAGATGTCCTTGGGGTATGGCTGTAATAATTTGTTGTCTTTGGAGCTTTCCTCTTTCAGAGTCCCATCCATGTATTCATCCTCATACTCATCTTGGTTAAGGATGGGCTCAAAATTTTATTACATACTTGTTTTAATGTTTTGTGCAATAGGAATTATTGATTTATTCATCTAGTGCTTTGTGCACAGGTAGTGCATTTCCAGATTATTGATTTAGCTCCTCCTTGCATATGACAAATAGCCTTGACCACTGCAGCAAGTCTTAAGCTATGAATTGACACCTGATTCAGCACTTAGTTAAAGAGCCAGACCCTCATCACCAGGGAGACAGAGGTGTTCACCTTTCTTTGGCTGTGTTATTACCAACACAAACTTGAGGAACAATACCTCATCTTCTGTCCAGGCATGTTGCAGTCTTTGAACTTGATATCAACTTCTCCAACTTTAGGTAACTCACTTTCTTTGTCTGTATCAGATCTGCACATTTCCACTGTAAGTCATCCATCTCTGATATTGGCTTAGTTTTTCCCTCTCCATTAGTACTACCTGACTGTTGGGCATGTCCCACAGCCTAGCTATCAGCTTTACCTAACACAAACAAGGAAGCTTAATCACCATCTAACTGCCCCAGTAACCCATTTTACCTGACTTCACCTGATCACAGATATTCCCTTTGTTCTATCCATCCATCCTGACACCTTTTCTGGAGCTTAATTCTACTTTCACTGATGTTCTGATGAAGAGTCCTTCACCAGCAACATTAACTTCGTTTCTTTTTTCCACACATATTGACGACCTGCTAAGTGTTTCTGGTATTTTCTATTTTAAATCCATACCAGTGTCAATGCTTCAAACAAGGCTCCTCCTGCATTTCTTTATCTAACCCTATTGATGTAACCGTTTACTTTTTTCTATCTCAGTAGCTTTTTCTCAGATGCATTTGAAGCATGCTTGTTCCTGTTTCCTTCAAGTATTTTAATGACTGAGACTTGGAAGAGGATGGAAAAGACACAGGCAAATTACGCAGAATTTACTGATTGCAAAAGGGTTCAGTCCCTCACCCCTGAGATAAGATGATATTTATTTATTAGTCACATGTACACTGAAACACAGTGAAATGTGTCTTTTTGCGTTACTGAGAATGTGCTGGGGGCAGATTGCAAGTGTCGCCACTCTTCTGGCACCAACATAGCATGCCCACAGCTCCTAACCTGTACGTCTTTGGAATGTGGGAGGAAGCCGGAGCACCCGGAGGAAATCCACACAGACATGGGGAGAACATATAAACTCCTTACAGACAGCGGCGGGAATCGAACCCTGGTCGCTGGTGCTGTAATAGTGTTATGCTAACCGCTACCTGCATAACTTATTATCATTTTAGTCATTTGTAGCTGTGAATAGTACTACAATACCTGAAAGAATAGAAATCAGAATTATGATACGTAGATGTTCAGTTATTTGGTCCACTTTTACCAATGAAGCACTGGGTCATATTTTGCAACAGTAAAAATGTTACATTAAAGCAAATGGTTGTTGAAGCTCCCCAGTACAGCTCAGTAAAGTGTTCTTTATAAGAAGGAGGTGCATGGTATATTCAAAACAATAGGTACAAAGATGTGCCACCTGCCTTTGAGAGACAAAACTTTAATGGTTCCAATCTGGACATGAAGCATACTATTGATTTTATTTTATTATATTTGGGGCAATGAAACCTTTTTATGAATTTGGTTGGTCTTGGGTTTGTTGTGGCCAATTTTAGCCTCATATTTATGGAAGTTGACAGGCACAGCAACTTGAGTTTATAATGTGTAGATGATTTTCTATAATAAGTTTCTGCCCTTCTGTAAATGGAAACCAACAAACTACAGATGCTGCAAATCTGAAATAAAACAGAAAATGTTGGAAACACTCCTCAAGTTAAGCACTTTCTGTGGAAAGAGAAGAAGAGTTAATGCTTCAGGTTGAAGACCCTGCTTACTTTTGCCTGCTGTAGCTTAAATATGAATTGTTTTAAGCAATTGGTTTATATAAATCATTGATAGTTTTATTTACCAAACTGATTCCTGGCTTTTGCCCTCTTCCTTGCCAGTCCTGATGAAGGGTCTCGGCCGGAAACGTTGACTGTTTATTTCCGTCCATGGATGTTGCCTGACCTGCTGAGTTCCTCCAGCACTTTTTGGTATTGCTCCAGATTTCCAGCGTCTGCAGAGTTTCTTCTGTCTCTGATTCCTGGAATGGCAGGTTGCTGTATGAGGAGAGACTGACTAGACTGGGACTGAGTTTAGAAAGATGAATTTACAGACACCTGCAAACAAAAATTTTTAAGGACTGTCCAGGCTCTATCCCGGGAGGATATTTCCCCTGGCTAAGGAATCAAGGACCAGGGGACACAGTTTGAGATTAACTGTAGGCACTTTGGCCCGAGATGAGTAGAAGTTTCTTCACTTAGAGGGTGGGGGGCCTATATAATTCTGTAGCTTGGAGTGCTGTGGAAGCTCAGTCCTCGTGTTCATTGAAAACAGAGCTCAATAGATTTCTGGACATTAGGAGAATCAAGTGATATGGGGATAATGCTGGAAAATGGCACTGAAGTGGAAGCTTAGCCATGATTTTTATGAATGCTGGAGCAGGCCTGAATGGCCAGATGTCCCACTCTTGTGCCTAATTCTTCTGTCTTATCATCACAAATGGCAAATATACTCCGTATAATGCCACTATACATCTTAGTACAGAACATTTCTATGAATGTTGTCTGTGTCTCTGAAAATGTTTGCATTTATTTTGGCCAGTGAAGAGTGATGCAACCTGTGACATTTGTTTTAGTTCTTACCAAACAATGTAATTATAATGTTAAACTTTAATTTGTTTAGAACATAGAACATAGAACAGTACAGCACAGGAACAGGCCTTTCAGCCCACAATGTTGTGCCAAACCAATTACATTAATAATAAAAGGCCCAACTAAACTAATCACTTCTGCCTACACAATGTCCATATCCTACCATTTCCCCCACATTCATGTGCCTATCTAAGAGCTCTTGAATGTGTCTAACGTATTTGTCTCCACCACCACCCCAGGCAGTGCATTCCATGCACCCACCACTCTGTGTGTGTAAAAAAAAAGCATCTCCTTTGAACTTACCTCCTATCACCTTAAATGCATGACCTCTGGTATTAAACATTTCAATGCTGGGGACAAGATACTGGGTCTTTACTCCATCTTTGCTATCAAATCTCCCCTCAGCCCCCGCTGCTTCAGAGAGAACAACCCAAGTTTGTCCAACCTCTCCTCATAGCACATGCCCTCTAATCCAGGCAACATGTTGGTAAACCTCTTCTGCAATTTCTCCAAACCCTTGACATCCTTCCTATAATAGGGCGACCAGACTGAATGCAATACTCTAGATGCAACCTAACTAAAGTTTTATAAAGCTGCAGCATAAATTTATCCTGGTTAAGTGTCCATAAATTTCTTTTTTAGCATACATAGCCATAACTCTTGGACCTGGTTTTGGCTATAATTTTTCTCTCTTCATGCCCTCTGTACCCTTAAGTTTTTGTTTCTCTGTTGTATGTATGTCACTTATGGGTATTTTCTGAAGATACCTTCATGTAGCTATAGCAGATTTCCAGATCACAACTTTAATTGGAAGAACTGTCAAGTAGAATGAAAAATTATTTAAATCAGTTTGCAGAATTTAGATCTTAACATTAATTCATCTGAAGGGTGTGGCATGTACCTTGTAGAAAACATAAATCATATTTATGCCTTCCTGTTTTTCCTACCAGTAAAAGGGTTAAATTGAAGGCTGATTCTTCAAACAGTTATCTACCAGGTTGGTTGAAAGTTAAACTCAACTGTGAGACTTGTTACGAGCCAGGTTGCTACTTGGTGCGTGTCCCTTTAAGGCACCTGGACAGTAGTGTAGTAGTGTGTGTGTGGCTTTATCTGGAAAAAAAAGTGGAAAAAAAAGTGGGAAAAAAAAGACTATAACTGGAGCGTACTGGCAGTTGCACAGAGAGAGGAAGGGAGAGAGAGAGAGTTGGTGGCACTGTGCCAGTCTCTGTATCTATGGATGAAGAACAATAGTTGTGACTGTCACTATACAATCCATGTATGGATTTTTGGAGCAATCTGTGGAGTCCACTTTGTTGTTAACCTGTACTGGAAAGCAGGTATATTTGTGGGCGGCCACATATCGAGTGCCCTCAGTGTGGCAGATACTTCGGAACAAAGCAACAGAGTTCTTTGGTGATTGAGGTGTTGTATGGGTTCCATCGTGCAACTTGTGGAGTTTGTAAACTGGTCTCTATATTCTCTCTACATTCTACTGTGGTTTTCAGAAGCCTTTGCTCATTGTATTGCTTCATGACTTGCTGAACTGAACTTTGAGAACTGTTCCTAGACTTGAGGATTTGGGAACTTGCCACACACACACACTTCGAGTTTATTTTGGGGTCAGTGTTTAATATCTAATGTTTTTATTTCTCTTATTATTACAAGTAGTTATTAATAAATAGATTCTAACATTTAAACATGGCTCATTGTGTTTCTGTTGTTGCTGGTACGTAGCAGACTTCTGTCCTGAACCAGGCCACCAGTATTCCAGTTCATGAGCTAGGTCTTTAGATGGGTGGAAGAAATATCAACTTAATGGTCATGGTGTAGTTTTGCAAATATGATATTAAGTGAAATTATCAGCTTACCATTGTGTGATTTTTAGAAAACCTACTTATTTATTTGTTCTCAGAATGTGAATCAACTGGCTTACCAACCCATTTCATTTTGGCAGTTATGTGTTAACATATTATTATTGGCTTGGGGTCATGTATGGGTCAGATCAGGTAAAGGTGACAAACACAAATCAGCCAGATAGATCTTTACAATCTATTTGTTTCATAGACACAATTTCCAGTGCTAGCTTTTTAATTATAGATTTATGTAATTACTTGAATTTAAATTCCATAGCAATCATGGTGAAATTCAAACTCTGGTCTTCAAATCAGTAGTCCAGGGCTCTGGAGACGAGTTCAATGACTAAACCACTGGGTGGTGCAGCCTAGAATAGTCCAAACAGAGAGACAGATATCTGGGTTTGAATGACGAGTAGCTGTGAGCAATGCCCTCCAGTTCTTCCTACCAGTAAAAGAGCAAAACTGAGGCCTGGTTCTTCATCCAAATATGTATTAATATCTTTTTTTCTGAGATATTGATGCACCTATTATATATTTAAATAATTTTTTTCCTTTTAGTTATTTCAAATTTGCAGGACATCCAGTTTTAAATAAGATTTTCTTCCTCCGACAGGTATTGAGACTGCTGATGTTTCATGTGCAGGAAGGCCATAACATGGGGGCTGTTGAATTTTGCCTCTAGAGTGTGCCCCGGACAGCATGACATGCCTGTTTATTTGCATTTTTAGATGACTTCCTGCCCTGTAGTATTTTACTGTATTAAATAATCATTATTCATGTAGATCAAGATTTTAAAACCAGGAAATAATTTGCAAATAAATGATAGTAAGTGTTTAATCAATGATGTATTGTTGTGGCATGGAATCTGCTAACATTCCTCTGCAAATTCTGATCACTTCCTAGTCTAAACTGTCAACAGGAATTTAAAATGATTCAGGTTGTAACATAATATGGTGAGGAATTTTACATATATTCAGTTACCCATGTCAGGTTCATAAAACATTTGCCAACATTTACTTGCATGCTCATTTAATCTCATCACAAAATAAACAGCAGCTCAATGGTAAACACAGCAGCTTGTGTTAGACTGAGATGTACGCCCAGGAAGCTTCTGAGCTTGATTTTCATAGTCTGCTAATTTAACTAATGTTCGTCAGGGCAGTGATAAGAATGTTCAAATTAGCTAACAGCGTCCTCTTGTAAGGTGCTCTTGGCATTGCTGTATGTGGTGCAGGTGTGGCCATTATCCTACACCTATGCTTCAGCAGTCACCTGACTAGTGTTCCATTTCTTCTGGAGATTGAAAATAGATTGTATTTGCAAAGAGGTGATTTGCAAATCTCTAAAGAAATGGGGAAAAACATACCCAATTTGCCTCTCATCCTCTCTGCATGGCTGGATCAAGCTGCACATAGACCCTTGGTGCTCATAGTCACCATGTGGTGAGGTTCTATATGACTCTAATATTGTAAGAGATTGGTCTAACCAAGTTGCCATGAAACGTTCCATTCAGTTGGGCCATGCTGTAGCACTGAGTCCCTCACAGAAAAGTTTGCACGAAAAAACACTTTTGATCACAGGTTAGTCAGGCAGTGGTCTGGATGGAACATCCTTGAGGCCCTGCTGGAAAAAAAGCAATGATTGATCAAGCTGGATGGTTCTCTGTAGAGATCACGAGGTCATAGGGCAGAATGACCCATCACAAGACTTTACTTGACTGGTGATGAGAAGATCCCTCCACATCAGATCCTTTATGCACAGCTGGAGTCCCAGCACCACTGCCCAGTGTCCTTGAGGTGTTGGGGGTGAGACTGTTATCCATCTCCTCCTAGAATATGCATTTGCAAAAAGGTTTGGAAAGGGATATAGTGGCTATTGTCAAAATTCCTGCCGATTAGCTACATGATACTGGACTTTGTGCTCTTTCCAGGGAAACTCACTGAGACAAACATCAATTGCTGTTACAAGATCATCAACCTAGTGAAAGGTAGACTTTGGTCTGTGCCAAACTTGCTGATATTTCAGTGCAAAGAATGGTCTTTACTAAATCTTGCAGATGAGTACATTCTAAGCTGCAGCACCATGTGCTGAGAAACATAATGAAGCCTGGTGCAGCCAGTTCAAAAGCTCTTTGGGGAAAGCCATAGTTTGGTGCCTTCCCACAACTGGACACTGAGGGGTTCAGCCCTGTGTAACAACCTCTCAAACTTACCACTGATTTGATTGATATTTTTAGATACTTAAGTAGAAGAAGAACCAAAATGTAGCCTTTAATTTCATTTCAGTAAACCCTGCATTGCAAATATTGTAAAATAGAGCCTTCTTATTGAATTTAGGCAGGCCATTCTCAGATTGGAGATCAAGCTGTCTGAAAACACATGCTTTTTCATCCCCGACGATTGATTCCAAGATTGGATTAAATCTCGTCCCCTCATTGTCTTGTTTAGTTTACATGTGTGCCTTACTTGATTCTTGATCTTGGGGATTATTATTAGAGTTTAGTCCTGCTGTGTAGGGCTAACCAGATCTTCCATTATATCACTATCCCCCAAGTTTTAAAACTTCAATATCACTTGGTTTTTTGAATAGCAATGTGTGCTGAGGTAGAATGATGAGAATAATGGACTAGTCTGTGCAGTTTGAATTTACTGCTGCTATTTAATCCATCAGAGAATTCATCTGACAGCAGAACTTTCCTTTACTGCTGAAGAGAGACAAATGAGTTGTGGTTCAACTTTCATGTCAATTTGGCAGATGCCTAGATAAGCCTTTCACAACAAACACATCAGAGGAGACCATTTGCATGTTGGGTTCAGGACCAGTAAGGAAAATGACCAAACATTGGAAGAGATTTCTTTGTAATATTACATTTAGTTGAATATAGAAAAAAGATTTATCGTCATGATGGTAAGTGGGAGGTTATGAAACATGACAGAAGATTTTGCCGAAGGGATAGATTTTGAGGAGCATTTTAAGGATGTGGGAAAGTGTTTCCAATAGATTGGATTCAGTAACAATGCACATATCATATCTTTTGATTAACTGTATTTTTTGTTGACAAGTACCTGGGTATATTGGCTATAGGTTTGTGCTTGGATGGTTGACAGCAAGGAAGACATTAGAAAATAAGATTCCATCATAATATAAATCATATGATTGAGGTGACTAAATTTAATCCTTGGCAAGATGCTTTGGATTTGACATTTATCTGATTGACAGATTATTCTGGTTAGAATAAAAACAGAATAAATTCAACTAAATCAGGTAAAATTTAGTTCAGTCTAGCTATAAAATTTGAGATTTGAGATCTAAGATTTGGTATACTAGTGTCGGCAAGGCAAAGTTTTCAATGAATGCCCTTCTGTAGTGTGTGTATTGATTACTAATCTCCATCAATCAGACACCATTTGCTATTCTTTACTGTTACTATGTGAAAATGATATTTAGTAATTACCTTGTGCAGTTTTGTGAATTGTGATCAGTTCACTTGTTATGCTTTGCTTGCAAGTGAATTGATCAGCTAGGCCTTTCTTGGTGTTATCACAGACTGTGCCATTTCTAGAAAAAGATGCTTTGTTGGATAAATCTTCTGTCATGAAAACAATATTGATTCTAGTGTACTGTTGAGTAAATGAAACCATTGTATAGCATATGAGCTGTTCTATCTTTTTTTGTCCATCTTGAAAAATTGCAGTATAACTGCTAAATGTTTGCTATCCAAGTAAGTTGCCAGCTTTTAGGCCTGTTGTTCATTCTACACCTAATTCTATCCCAATGATTGTAAATTTGGGTCATCACAATCACGTGAGATATTTTAGTTATACAATTTTATCTTGAGACATATATTTATCACCACCACAGTACAAAGGGATAATGCCATCATTGAGTAGGAGATGGAAGTACAGCTGCATTGACAGTGATACTAGGCATTCTTGTGCTTGTAAATATACCTTATGTTTATTATAGACTGGCTGAGCATCAGTTTTGTGTTTTGAAATGGATGGAGCCAATTCTATTGTTGGAAGCAACAGTGACAATTGATCATAAATTTAAGTGATTGGTGAAAGAACTAAATTGACACGAGGAGACAATATTACTCAATGATTTGTCATTATCTGGAGTGCACTTCCTGAAAATGTGGAAGGAGGCAGATTCACTCATACCTCTTAAAAAAGGAATTAGATAAATGATTGAAAAGCAAAAGAAATTACCAGGTTGTGAAGAAAGAAGATGGGAATGCAATTTAGTTGATAGCTCTGATCAAAGAGTTGGCACAGGCATGGTGAACACTTTGACTTCTTGTAAATTCTAACTTGTAACCCCTGCTGCCTGCTAGAAGGTTGTTTAGCCTGTTCTGCTATCAAGTCACAGTAATCTAAATGCTCGTTTACTTTTATTATTGTAAACCAACGAGACTGATTTGTTTTTCAATTGCAAAATTATGTTGCAGAGCATATATAGAGTTCTTAAAAATAGCTGGTGATATGTAATTATTTTTTTGTATGAGAATCAGTAATGCATCAAAACCAAGCAAACCATTTGTCCATCCATCTATCCTATACACACACATCTAAAAAACCATGGAATTATGGCACATAAGAAAGTCAGTAATTTCCTCAAGTGTGTGCCATATCCCAGGCAAACAATCTCAGCACTCCTCTTTTTTCCCCACAGCCCTGTAAATTGTGCTCTCTCAAATGCTTATCCAATTTCTATCTGAAGGTACTGATTTATTCTGTTTCGACCACCACTAGAGCCAATGAGTTTCAGATCGTAACTATTGTCTGCTTAAGAAGTTTTTTTCCCACAACCCCCTTTTATTTTTCACAATGCCTTGTCTATGCTATGCCATCTTTTGGAAGAGGATTTAAAAAAAATCACGAACCAATTAGGGAGAAACAAAATCTAGAGAATTTCACTCTGGCTACTTCAGGAATCAAAAGCTATTCCAAAAAATAAACCCCACTCTGGGCCTAGTTTAAATGTTGCTGGGTACCTATCACCTTTACAAGATGAGCTCCACTCATACCTGAAGGAAATCCAGCTCTTGTTTAAAGCAATTTAGCAAATGATTGTTAATTTCACCTGATTATTGTCACATGAGTTTCTGAGAGCTGTGTATTTGTTGTCCTTGAGCTCATCTCTTCCAATGTGAGAAATAAACTGCACTCTAGGGATATGTGAATGTAGGAAACAAATTTCACTGATGCTCTGTAGTGTTGCTGATCTTTTTCTCTTTCTACTTCTCCACAGTGAATCTTAGCTTCTCCTGATCCCTTAATACTAAATCAGAGCAGATTTTTAAGTATTGGAAATTGCATCATCCAACTAGCCAAAGGCAAGGTCTCCAAAAATAAATTTACATCATCAGAGCTAATCCCACCACAGTAAATCTGCACAATTCAGTGCATCTGGAGTTTCAACTCGCTTTGCAACTGATGGAATTTGATACTACAGTGACTTGCATTTTGGCAATGATGCATTCTATTGCTCTTCCACTATAGCTGATTTCTACACGGAATGTAAGCAACAATTGTCACAGCAAAATGGACTTAATTGTGAATGTGAAGCCAAAACAAAGTCCTTGAAGTACAACTATATGCAACCAGACTTAAATCATCATTCAGTATGAACCAGTGGCTTCAGCAGTTTGTTTTAAATTTGTTTTTTTTTGTTAAGTACAGGTCAGAGGTGGGGAGAGCAGAGTCAATCTGTCTGATATTTTTCATAGATTAGTTTGAGTTTTTTTTTGCCAAATGGGAATTTTTGAGGCTATTTGGTTTTACTGGTCAAATGAATTTTCATGTAGTCTCCCCAGGTAATGAACAGGGAATTTACTGGATTTCCTTATTCTTTGCCCCTTTTTTAATCTAGGTCGATGGTAATTAACCAAAATCTGCACTGCCTGTATTAATTATTTAATTATTCAGTATCCTTCTGAATTTATCCAAGTTTTCACAAGATTATCAACAAATTATTAATTTGTGTTAGGAAACTATCTTTCGTGTCAATGAGAATGTCATTTGTCTTTGCAAATACATTTTCATGTGTTGGACACTTCTCTTTCTTAGGGGTAAAGTGATTAAAGAATATGAGGAGAGAGCCTGGAACAGCCTCCTGAATTTGGATAATTAGCCAGGATAATACTGAATGGCAGAGCAGGCTCAAAGAGTCAAATGACCTGCTCCTGCATTACTCACTTCTCCACATCGTAAAAGTTTACTTTGAATTTGCTGTATATGCTGGAAATCCACAATCTGAAAATGTTGGAAACCACCAGCAGATCAAGTAGCATCTACAGAGAAGAATCATTAGCCTGAAATGTTAACTGAATTTTGCCACAGGTGTTACCTGATGTCTGGGGTATTTCCAGTATTTTCTGTTTTTATCTCAGACGTGCAGTAGGTACCTTGCTTCCTTCTGATAATATCTTCAAATGCTTCAATGCCCTCGTCACCCTGTTGTAAAGTTTTTGTGCCTGTTCTGAGCTTTACTGGCAATCAACAAGCAGCACCTAGACCTGTGTGTTAATCTGTCCTTGAGAAATAAAAATGGAAAGTCCATTCTATTGTATGGTATAATTAGGTTGCACAAATCAATTTGGAAAGTTCTCCATTGATCATCTATAACTAAAATGATATTTCAAAAGTGGCAGAAAGCAATGCTGTAAGCAGCTATCTCATTAAGTTGGAGCATATCTTTGCAGTAATCTTTTAATGTTGGAATTGGCTTAATGGTCTTTTATAAATACGTTAGCTGTTAGCCATTGGACAGTATCCTGTTTATGTACGAGCATCTTCAGCACTGCTGCAGCTGTTTAAATGCTCAATGTGCTGCAAAGGCTTTCAATACTGTAATAGAGAAACTGAAGGAAGAATGAGCAACAGGTCACCATTTTCTTTCTGGCAAAGCTAGATAGTGTGCTAATATAAAAACAGACAAATACTCAGCAGGTCAGGCAGCATCTATGGAGTGAGGAAAAATAAGTCATATGTTTCATGTTGATATCTTTCAGCAGAACTTCAGCATCCATTTTCTGTTTTTATTTCAGACTTGGAGCATCTGGAGTTTTTTTTCCCAAATAGTGGACTGATCAGTGTGGAAGCACAGTGCAATTGGGTTTTGGCAAATATGAAGCTACCTTGTTATGCCCAGAAGATTGCTTTGAGCAGACATCATTACAAGATGGCAAAAATACTGTCAAGTTCTGAAAGAGACCAGTATAATGTATGAATGCCAATGTCACTGATGAATAATGAACCATAGAACAATACAGCACAATACAGGCCATTCGGCCCACCATGTTGTGCCAACCTTTAAACCACTCCTAAGACTATCTAACCCCTTCCTCCCACATATCCCTCCATCTTAAATTCCTCCATATGCTTATCTAACAATCACTTGAACTTGACCAACGTATCAACCTCCACCACCACCCCAGGCAGCGCATTCCATGCACCAACCACTCTCTGGGTGAAAAACCTCCCTCTGACGTCTCCCTTGAACTTCCCACCCATTACCTTAAAGCCATGCCCTCTTGTATTGAGCATTGGTGCCCTGGGAAAGAGGCGCTGGCTGTCCACTCTATCTATTCCTCTTAATATTTTGTATACCTCTATCATGTCTTCCCTCATCCTCCTCCTCTCCAATGAGTAAAGCCCTAGCTCCTTTAGTCTCTCCTCATAATGCATACTCTCTAATCCAGGCAGCATCCTGGTAAATCTCCTCTGCACCCTTTCCAACGCCTCCACATCTTTCCTATAATGAGGCGACCAGAACTGAACACAGTACTCCAAGTGTGGTCTAACCAGAGTTTTGTAAAGCTGCATCATTACTTCACAGCTCTTAAACTCGATCCCACGACTTATGAAAGCTAACATCCCATAAGCTTTCTTAACTACCCTATCCACCTGTGTGGCAACTTGCAGTGATCTGTGGATATGAACCCCCAGATCCCTCTGCTCCTCTACACTGCCCAGAATCCTGCCATTTACCTTGTATTCTGCCTTGGAGTTTGTCTTTCCAAAGTGTACCATCTCACACTTCTCCAGATTGAACTCCATCTGCCACTTGTCAGCCCAGCTCTGCATCCTATCAATATCCCTCTGTAAGCTTCGACAGCCCTCCACACTATCCACAACACCACCGATCTTTGTGTCATCTGAAAACTTGCTAACCCAGCCTTCCACCCCCTCATCTAAGTCATTAATAAATATCACAAAAAGTAGAGGTCCCAGAACTGATCCCTGAGGAACACCACTAGTCACAGCCCTCCAATCCAAATGCACTCCCTCCACCACAACCCTCTGCTTTCTACAGGCAAGCCAATTCTGAATCCACATGGCCAAGCCTCTCTGGATCCCTTGGCCTCTGACCTTCTGAAGAAGGCTGCCATGCTGAACCTTGTCAAACGCCTTACTAAAATCCATGTAGGCCACATCCACTGCACTACCCTCTTCAATCTTCCTGGTCACCTCCTCAAAGAACCCTATCAGGCTTGTGAGGCAAGATCTTCCCTTCACAAATCCATGCTGGCTGTCCCTAAAAGTTTTCTCATAATGAGGGAAAAGGCAACAGCAACCAGTGAAGTTCTGTAATTACAGTCATTTCAGCTCTGCTGGGATTTTAGAACATAGAACAGTACAGCACAGGAAAAGGCCCTTCATTAGTTGTACCAAACTAATGACGCCTAATTAAACTAATCCCTTCTACCTGCACATGGTCCATATCCCTCCATTTTGCTCAGTATATACATTGGATTTTCCCATATTGACTGTAGTAACAATGATCTACTTTGCTCCTTTTTCACAGATAAGTTGCACAGGTTGCCTATTCACAAGTTGTTTCTTTCTCCACTGGCCCTCTTTTTGACCCTGAATCAGCTTTTGCTGTGGTCTTGAATGATTCATACTACAGCAGAATCATGAGAGTGAAAATATTTTCTGTGTCCTTCCTACTTGTAACGATTTAAATCTCTCCATTATTTCCAAGGACGGTTGGACTTCCTTAATCTTTTTCCTTAATGAAAACTTCTAATATCTGAAATTAGTTTTATTGCTTGCCTTGGTACCTTTACAATGGCAACAACATGGTTTCTATGATTAGCCAGACAGAACCACACACAAAAAGAGTCTGGTCAGAACTTCTTACTGCAACAATCCTATTCATTTTTGGATTGTACTTTACTAATACAGATCTTTTATTTGCATTGCCGTGATGGAGTTATCACCTCCTGGATCTTTTTTTTAATCTCATTGACATATTTTGCCATTTTCCTTTTAACGCACATCTACCAGTTGTGGTCTTGTGCTAAAATTCTAATTATCTGTGACATAATTCCTCTGCTGCATATTTGATGCTGTTTTTATAAATAGATTGCATTGTTCTTCATTATTTGTTCTCCTTCACTCTTTTTATTGAAAAGCAGGTGATTGCACAATAGTACGGTGATTCATAGTTAAGCAACGTGCTGCATTTAAGTCGTCTTTGACTCTTGGAGGAATCCATAGCGTGCAGTGTTATCAAGTGCAAATTTTGCCCATGGGGTTGGTATGGTGGCAAAGTAATTAGGGCTGTTGACTCATAACCCCAGGGATTCTGGTTCAATCTTGACCTTGGGTGCTATCTTTGTGGAATTTTCATGTTCTGGGTGCTCTGTTTTCTTCCCACATTGCAAATACATGCTGGGAAATTAATTGGTGATGGACAATTACCCATTAGTGTAAGTGAGTGCAAAAGAACCTAAGGGGAATTGATGGGCATGTGAAAGATTATAAATTGTAGTGGAAGGGGAATAGGGCTTTACTGGGAGGCAGAATTATCCTAAAGGGCTGAATGGCCTCCTCTGTGCTTTGCAAGCAATAATAATGTAGGATGAATTTGGTATAGCAATGTTAAATTGAAAGAAGACCTTGCTTAGACAGAAGAATATCAGCTAAGTAGGGAATGGTCACAGAGCAGAGATGGTATTGTACAAAATGCATGTGAAAGTTGACTTTATGCCAATGAATGTTGTTGCAAGAAACATAATGTAGGTGAGGAGGTAAAAAGAGCACAAGGATAGAACTCTGACAGTACAATGGGCACTGATTCTGGGCCGTGCCTCATGGCCGTTGCCTTAACTAAGCTATCGCTTGCACTAAATCTTTGTCTCCTAGTGGCTCCCACTGCACTGCTGGTGTTGACGCTGTGGCTCTTGTGTGAAAGGCAGCAGGCCACATGTGGTAACTAGGCCTCAGGTAGTGGGACCAGAAACCCTGGCCATCGATTACCCAGAATATCTTCTGACAGCATGAACTGTCAGGTGGTCTTTTCACTGTTTCCAATGTCTCTGATGATCAGAGAAATTAAGGAAAGTCGAAAAAAAAATAAATCATTTGAAAACATTAAGAAAAATGTTTAAATATGATGAATTTGTTAATAAACGTGAACTATTGTAAATTAAATAAAAACATAAGCATATAGTGAAATAAAGAACAGTTATCAGAAAAGTTATCTGCAAAGTGAAGGCTTACTGTAATAAATTTGCCAGTTGCAACTGGTTAGAGAAGATGGTTACATCTTACATCAAGCGTAACTTGCCCCTCAGTGCAGCCTTCTGGACTTGATGCAGACTGAGAGGTCATATGCACTTACATCTGACTTCTAGAGCATTTTTGTCTTCCAACCATGTATGGCGTTCTCTAACGCACTCCCTCTTGCACTCCTGCTGGCTAGTGGTTCTCCATGGATCTGCCTGCAAGTAGCCAATGCATCCGGGCCCAATGTTTTTGTCCAGGGTTGTTACTGCAGAGAGAGAGTGATTGCCTGGAACACATGGGAGAGTCAGACTCTCAGTAGATGATGGGATAATATTTCAATTGTTGATAGTGAGATAAAGAGAGAAGGCAGAAATGTTGGGATGAAAAGTTCACTGAAGTAAAAGCTGCTTTATCTGTGCGATTTGTCATTCAACTGATTTTCAGGACAGCACAGGGAAGAGGAAATCAGGCAATGTTGTTCTGCATGACTTGTTGCTTAACATCTCAGAGCTCCTACTTAAAGCATTCTTGTCTTTTTATTACAGATGGTTCTTTGGAGGGATTAAACGAGCAGATGCAGAGAAACAGTTGTTGATGGTGGGAAATGGAAATGGCTCCTTCATTATCCGAGAAAGTGAAAGCAAGATAGGTGACTTCTCACTCTCAGGTATCATCATTATGGTTTCTTAGCTTAAAAAATTATTTTATTCCTCGTGGTTCTAAAGGAGTCTTGTTCATTATTTGCCTTGTTGCCTGAAGTGCTTGAATAGACATTATCCTTGACTTGTTCAGAAATAGCCTTGTGTTGTCTATCTCCATTTCAAATTTCCATTTGTGATTCTACCTGTACAGGATTCTATTGATTTACTATTCTGCTATGTTTTACTCTTTTAGAGAATGTGTTCATCTCATACTTAAAACTCATTAACTCCATGGCCATCATACATTGACAATATCTTTCAAGTTCTGATGCATCCTTTGCCATTGCTGTTCAGTTGCTTTACTGATTGAATCAAAAAAAGATCTGAGATTGATGTTTCAATGGAGTAAAGAGCACAGAAAGAAATTCTTTTTATGAAGCCTTTTGAGACAACAGAGTAGAAAAATTAGAATGGATTGAGGCAGCAAAATTCACCCTTATCAAACCAGCAGATTGCAGAGAGCAAATAAAATATTTGATCTTTTTGCAAATTACCTGTTGAATCTATTGAGAAAAAGCATGGAACTGATCACATCTCCAGAAAGTTATCCATTCATCGACCTCCATAGTTAATCCCTGGCTGTTTTTGACAGATAATCGTCCCCTGGATTTTTGGAATCAAGTAAGTTCGGTGTTTCATTGTCCATTTAATTATCCATTTCATTTTTATCTCTGTATTTAATTTATACCCTTGTGTACTTATCAAGTTCAGCACAATATGAGAAGTTTTTTTTTAATGAGTCTCTTCAATTATCCTGGGATGGACATTTCTCTAGATTTCTTTCTTTTTCATGTGTCCTCCAATCTGCACTGCCAGGTCCAATCTACAAAAAGAAATATTTAGATGTAGCCTGACTAATTTCAGTCAATGCGGAATTGCTTCATTTATTTTATGTTTTGTTCCTCCTGCTGTAATTCTAGGAATGTGGATGGAAAACAGGAGTGTTTTGCTAAAATATTTAACCCAGAGAAATTTGGATTGTTTTATTTTGAGATTTTTGTTGGAATTAGATTTGAACACTGAGATTAGATGTGAAATATATTAGAGGTACTTTGTTTGATGAAATCCTGGGTTGTGAGGAGTGATTGTGTGTTGTTCCCTTCAGTGGATTTCAGGGGCCAAATCAGGCTTCCACCCGCACATTGAAGAACTACTTTTTCTCTTCTATATTTGTATTTGTAGCCGTAGTTGTTGCAGGAGATGGGAAGCAAAAGACAGATTAATTTTAAGAAGATTTTCAAGGTATTTTATCTTCTAATTGAATGGCATAGACTTGGCTGGGGGTATAGGAATGAATTTACTGGTTATCTAGGATTTACTAGGATTTACTGGTTATCAGAAATGAAGCTGGAACCATCCCATGCTTTCTTGGACCGTAGGTCTATTTTAGACATGCGTGCTGGCATGAGGTACAGAAGCCTGAAGTCCCACACCATCAAGTTCAGGAACAGCTACTTTCCTACAACCATCAGGTTCTTGAACAGTCCTGCATGCCCCTAACCCTACCTCAGCAACAGAATACTATGCACCACCTCTTGCACTACCATGGACTTGTCTCTGATTGTGACTTTGTTTTTTGCACTAATGTCTTGTTTTTGCACAGTCTTTCTTTCTCTCCCTCTTCACTGTCTTGTATAATTTATGTATGATTTATGTTCTGTGTTGTTTGTATTTATGTCCCTGTGAAGTTGCTGCAATCCAGTTTTTCTTTGTATCTGTACCTCATCATACATGTGCACATGACAATAAACTTGACTTGAACTAGCTCTATATGTGTAAGAGGCCAAAGAGGGAGATTGTAATCTAATGGCTGATTGGAAGGTCTGCATCTAGATAGGCTTCAGTCACATTTGGTTAGGTGGAGGGTTGACCTTTTATTCGATTGGGCACAGCCTATCATAAATAGCACTTGCACAGACAATACTCTCCACATTCAATATACATGTAATGATGTCTGTTGCAGTACAAAAATGTTCCTGGTAAAATTACGTTGTGCTGTTCTGAATTATTCTTGTCCTAATGCATTTACAACCCGACCAGCTTTTCCTAGCTTTGTTTTCTCCACAGCAGTATGATTTTAGGAGACTCCGAGCAGTTCCCAGTCCAGTACTGGGAACCATACTTGAGTAGGTTCCCTTTAAAGTTATTTACTTACGTGTTCATTTTCAGGCCCCACATCATGCTCCTCACCACAGTGTTGATCCTTACTGCTTCCCAAGCTCTCAACTGGCATCCCCTTCCCCTGATACCTGACCTGATAAAAGAATGTGGCCACTGGAAGTTGCTGAATGTTTCTTCTCTTTAAAAGGATGTGCATTCATCACCTTCCTGTTATTTCTATCACAAACTCTAACACAAATAAAGCATTCCTGAACAGCAATTCTCTTATTTGCTGCTGGAGGCCGCACTAATCCAGAATCAGTTTTGGGACTCGGTGCAGGTCTGTAAGTACATGCACAGCGTTTTTTAAAGGAGAAATCAGTACACAGCTGTGCTGTGCATGCAGAAATCTACTTATCAGCTCAAACATACCAGCCTGAAGAAGGAAGAGTAATCTTGAGCTCATAATTAGATCAACTCTGTATGTCTGGTCCAGCTGTGATATTAAAACTCATGCATTCGGGCCAACACTTCTAAGTGGGTTTGGTGAGCAACAGTATAAGGTCATCAATTTGCAAAGCAACATCGCTTATGCTGAAAATTCTGTTTATGAATGCTCATCTTATTGCACGGAAATGGTTATATACATGTGTATTGAGCACACTTGGACTTTAATTTCAAACAAAATAAAACTGATTTGTGTCACGGTGTTCAGTCCTTTATGTGTTATGTTTCTTCCTGATTGGGTTGTTCCTAACTTACTTTGCTTATCTTGCATTTGAAGTTTTTTCATCATCTTAGATGTCAATGAGTCTTTGTACTTTGAAAACAAAAATAATCAAATGTGATTTTCTCTTCACAATTCCAGAATATTTCAATAACCACAAAGGAGGCTGGTTAACAAGGTTAGGGCACATAGAATAGGGGGTAATATTTTGTCATGGAGTGGGAATTGGTTATTGGACAAAAAGCAAAGAGTGTAGGATCAGTGCCTGAGCCCAGGTATTCACTATCTATATCAAAAATTTGTCTGAGGTACAAAATGTCTTATTTCCAAATTTGCTGATGATACTAAACTAGGTGGGATTGTGAATATGGAGGAGGATGTAAAAAGGCTTCAAGTGGATTTTGGCAAGTTGAATGAGTGGGCAAGAATGTGGCAAAATGAATATAATGTGGAAAAATGTGACTTCATCCACTTTGGTGAACATAATAGAAAAATGGTGAGAGATCGAAGGGACCTTGGTTGCTTATACAGAAGCCACTACAGGTTAGCATGCACAAAAAGCAAGCGATTAGGAGGACAAGTGGTATGTTAGCCTTGTAACAATGGGGTTTGATTACTGGAGTACTGCAATTGTATAGGACCTTAATGAGACTATACCTGGAATATTGTATTCAGTTTTGGTCTCCTTACCTAAGAAAGGACGTACTTGCCATAGAAAGAGTCCTTTGAAGATGAACTAGACTGGTTCCAATGATAGTAGGTTTTCTGTATGAGGAGAGACTGAGTTGACCTCTTTATAGTTGAGAAAGATGAGAGGAAATCTTATCCAAACTTACAAAAAGGGTTTGACAGGCTAGATGTGAGGAAGACGTTTGCCTAATCTGAGGAGTCTAGAACCAGGAGCCCAGTTTGAAAATAAGGGAGAGACCATTTAAGGCTGAAATAAGAAGAACTGTCTTCACTCAGAGGATGGCAAACCTTTGTAATCCTCTACCCTGGAGGGCTGTAAAGGCTCAGCAAATGTGCTCATTCAAAACAGAGATTGATAGATTTCTGGGAATCATGAGAAATGGGGATGTCACTGGAAAATAGCACTGAGATTGAAGATCAGCCATGATAAGGAATGGCAGAGCTGGTTCATGGGGCTGTAAGGCTTACTGCTTTTTTGTTATGTTCTTAGTTCTTGTGTTCATACATGGCAGAAATTGAACCATGAAGTCTTTCTCCTTCAAATGATTTAGAAAGAATACATTAGATCATACAACATTTTCCAGCCATTACTGCATTCTGAGTAAGTGTTTGTTCTTACTCTGAAACTGAGATAAAATGGCAATGACATCTGTCTATAAAGTCAATAAATGTAAGTTGTGTCAACATGTCTATATTTACCACACTGCAGCTGAGCTTTGCTTGTTTTTTTCCTGATACCTACTTATTTACAAGCATTTCTGGAATAAGTGTCTCACTTCAACAGAGAGCAGTAAAAATCGCTTTAAAAGCTTTTCATAAATGTGCAACCCAGATGATGTAATAAACCAACACAACGTCGCACTCACCTGCATGCGATTAGGTACAATGACAGTCCAGTTCCTTATAGACAGTGCCTTCACTTTCACAGTGGGTGGTCTCACTCAGACAGTAAACAGACACTTTCACTTTTTATACAGCTGAATGAGGGAAATATCTGAGATCAGAATGTGCACAGTATGGACCAGGGTTATAACTCCAATTTCTAGCCATTCTGCTCATGTATTTTTTGTTACCCTGAATTATCCCTTGAGACAGCACAATCCAGAGCACAAATAATGTGTAAGTACTATCTCCCTTAGAGTTATAGAGTCATACAGCATGGAAGCAAGTCCTTTGGCCCAACTCATCCACACTGACCAAGATGCCCATCTAAGCTAGTCCTATTTGCCTGTTTTTGGCCCATATCCATCTAAACCCATCCAAATGTCTTTTAAATGTTGTTATTGTACCTGCCTCAACCACTTCCTCTGGCAGCCCATCCCATATATGTACCACCTTCTGTGAGAAAAGGTTGCTTCTCAGGTTCCTATTACCCCATGGCTGTAACAAAGGAATATGTGCATAGTATCTAGTGCGTTACAATCTATTGCTTAATCCACCCTGCCCTTGCACAGGTAAATTATCTCACTGCTGTGTGACCTAGGTTTCACAGTGGTATATAAATGTGTGTGTTTTTATAGAGTCATAGAGTTGTAGAATCATAGAAAACAGGCCCTTTGGCCCACTGTGTCTATGCCGACCATTATGCCTATTTATACTAATACCATACATCTGCATTAATTCATATCCCTCTATGCCTTGCTCATTTAAGACCTGTCCAGATGCCTCTTAAATGTCAATACTGTTCCTGCCTCCACCACATCCTCTGGCAGCTCATTCCAGATACCAACTACAGGTGCATGTGTATGCATGCATGATTTTAAAATTATGATGCAGTGTATCCTTGGAGCTTGTCATCAACGCACATTGTAAACTTACCTTGTAGTGTAAATAGCATAGATTCATCGGAAATGCTCTCCTGCCACACCTCCTTCAGGTCATTGAATCACAGAATGTTAGCACATGGAAGGTTCTTTGAAGGGTCTTACCTCTTACTCCTATTCTGCTGCTCTTAATCCATAATCCAGAAAACGTTTCTGTTCCATGTTTTAATGTAGCCAATTCACTTTTTTAACAATATTCTTGAATATCCTAGCATAATCCATTCACCAGTGCATTCCAGATAATAATTACAAGCTGGTTAACTTTTTCGTTATGTTGCATTTTGTCAATTACTGTTCATCTATGCTCTCTGGTGACCAATCTTTCTGCTATTAGAAACAGTTTTTTAAAATTTTCTATCTCAGAATCTTTCACAGTTCTAAATTCCTCTATCAAAACCTTCTCTGCTCTATGGGGCACAAACTAATTTTCTTCTCTCTTCCTTATGGAAGTCTTTTGCTGCAGGGTTATTCTGGTAAATCTTTCCTGCATCCATGCTGAGCTTTAATCTGCTCCCTAAAGTGCGGTGGCCAAAATTGACTCCAGTACTCCAGCTAGTAGCTAACCAGTGGTGTATGAAGGTTATTTCTTTTTTATTTTTCCTTTTGTTTACAAAGCCAAGGATCCTGTCTGCTTTTTCAATTTCTGTCATTGTCAAATACTTCTCTGTTCACTCTCGGGTCTCTCTGTTCCTGCATTCCCTTCAAAAGTGCACTACTTAGTTCAGATAGTCTCTTCTAGTTTCTTTTACTGAAATGCATCATGGCTGCCATGTTCTTCAGCTGCGAGGCACTTTCTCTGATGTGCTGCATTGTGGTGAGCCGCAGTAATCATGGCTGGTTCCCTAACATAATCCCTTGCGTTTTACTCCACTCTTACACTAAGTCACCGTGTTTTAACCCATTACTCCCTTGAACTCTTTCTATACCACCTTTCTCTCATGAACCCCAATCCTCGAATCTCATACCTTTCCCTGATATCCCCACTTCCAAAACTCTTTCCTAATCCACTAGCCTTACACATCCGAGAAAATGCCTCACACACAAAGATTGTGACAATGCTGCACTCTGAGATGTCTGTTCATGTGTCCTTGGACTGGGGAGGGTGCAGCAAAGGAGGGACTTTGTTGGGACTGTTAACCCAATCAATGCAGTGACATCATATCCAAATCTTATTGCTCCACGGTATGGAGTGACCAAAAATAAAAATAGATAAAACTTGCTTTTTTTGCATGAGCCTTGTCCATCCTGCAAGTTTAATGTTGGCCTCAGCTGTAAAACAGCTGCAGGTCACTTTGTCATTGCGGATAAAATGGCTTAATATGAGAGAAAAATATCCTACAGGATCACATCTCCACTTATAACATGAAATCCAATGGGAAAAGGAGATTTGTGTCACAGAAAATTGCAATAGGACAGCTTTCAAGGAATGCACCCCCTCTGTAACACACCTGTTGCCTGTATATGTTATCTATTTGTTAGACTGCCCTCCAAGTGTGATCGTATTTAAATTACTTGGCACATTTCTAATCATTTGTCATTTTTTAAACTTCTAATAATTGATCTCTAATAATCCAGGTTTGGTTCAAATCAAAGCCATGTTTGGAAACAGGTGCTGGAATCTGGAGCAAAAAAAAAACAAACTGCTGGAGGAACCCAATGGGTCGAGCAGCATCTGTTGGGGGAAAGGAACTGTGAATGTTTAGGGTCAAAACCTTGGGAATGAGAATGGAGAGGGAAGGAAGCGGTATAAAGAGAGGAGGAGGGTGAGACAGGGACCCATAGGTGATAGATGGACCAAGGAGGGGTGAAGGATGACGGGCAGAAGGAGCCAGGTAGGAGAGAGGGAGGGATGAAGTTGGGAGACAGAGGCAGGTGGGTGATAGTTGGAAGCAGACAAAGGAAAGAGGAGATGGAGCCATGTGGGGAGACAGGAGGGTAAAGGTTGAGACAGAAGCTGGAGAGTGACAAGCAGGGACACAAAGGCTACAAGTATTGGAATCTGATAAGTAAGGAAGGTGATAATGGGAACCATTAAGGAGGAGGTGAAGCGCAGATGGAATCAGATGGGGGAGGAGATACAGTGGGTGAAGTACGTGGGTAGTAGGAGGTTCAAACAAGAAGCTGGAGGGGGACAAGCATGGGTGATGGGGGAGCTGGAGGGGGAGTATGGGAAAGGAAATAAAAATGGGAGGATCAGAGGTAGATCGGAAGGAGAGAGAGAGGGGGGAACACAGAAGGGAAGGTTTACCTAAAATTGGAAAATTCAATGTTCATACCATTGGGTTATAGACTACCTGGGCGGAATATGAGATGTTGTTCTTCTAGTTTGCGTTGGGCCTCACCCTGGTAGTGGAGAATGCTGAGGTTGGAGAGGTCAGTATGGGAATGGGAGTTGAAATGATATGCAACCTGAAGCTTGTGATGGTCATTGCAGACAGAGTGCAGGTGCTCTGCAAAATGATTGCCTCATCTGTGAAAGTTTAGTTTTAATCTAACATCATCTCTTTCACTTTGCTGTTGTTCAAACTGTCAACACCTTTATGTGAAAACTGGTTGAATAAAATGTATTGTGCATTATACTTTGTTTATTTCTATTTTACTACCTAATTTGCAGTTCGTGATGGAGATACTGTGAAACATTATAAAATCAGACGGTTGGATGAAGGAGGCTTTTTTATTGCAAGAAGATCAACATTTCAAACTTTGGCAGATCTGGTCAACAACTACATGAAGAGCCAAGATGGCTTGTGTACAAAACTTGAGGCTCCATGCCGGAAGGTGAGATAATATGCAAAATTAAATGTTCAAATTTACCAAATAAATTATTGAATCATTTATTCATTTTTAATTTTCTGAAGTAAGTAGTATTGAGAGAATGCTTGCCACAAAGCTTTCTGAAGTTTTTAGATGATGTGTTCATTAGCTGGTCTATTTGTTGATTTTGGTTTGGGCCCATGTTGGCACTTCAAAGTGGACAGCCCACTACCCTGTCAATGGCACAAACATCCAACATAAAGGATTAGGAGCAGAAGTAGGCAATATGGCCCTGGAGTCCACTCTATCATTACCATCTTGGCCCATCTTTGTCCTGAAGTTTACTGTGTATTCCATTTTCCTTGATTCCATTAAGAATCCTATGGAGTCATAGAATAGCATGGAAATAGAGCCTTCACACCAAACCTCAAGCACCGATTTGCATTAACCCCACTTTATTCTCCCCACATTCCCTCCAGATTCTTCCACTCATCTGCACACTAGGATCAATTTACAGTGGCCAATTCCAACTAACCTACTAACCTGCCTGTCTTTGGGATATGGGAGGAAACAAGAGGCCCAGAGGAAACCATGTAACCACACTGGGGGCTTGAGCACATGATCCAGGCTGACACTTGAGTTAATGCTGGAGGCAGGCTGCAAGTTCAGAGGTGGCATCTTTGAGGTAAAATGTTTGACAAAGGCAGCATCTCCTTGTGTGACACTACTCAAAGATGATAGGGAGATTTCACCCAGTGGCCCTCATCTATATTTGTCTCTCAACTGGCATCTCTTCAAAAGAAATACACTTTAAAAGAAGATACAGGAGCCTGAGGGCACATACCACCAGGATCAAGGACAGCTTCTATCCCACTATGATAAGACTATTGAACGGTTCCATTATATGATGAGATGGACTCTGACCTCACAATCTACCTTGTTGTGACCTTGCACCTTATTGTCTATCTGCACGGCACTTTCTCTGTAGCTGTGACACTTTACTCTGTACTGTTATTGTTTTTACCCATACTACCTCAATGCACTCTGTACTAACTCAATGTGTAATGAATTGACCTGTACGATTGGTATGCAAGACAAGTTTTTCACTGTACCTCAGTACAAGTGACAATAGTAAACCAATACCAATACCAAATAGATTATTGTCTACCTCGCCATTATGGGACTTAATAGGCTTCAGTGGCTCTCAACAGAAACTAGTGACTAGATGCCAGAAGTGCTTTATTGGTTAAGTCATGTGGGTCATTATGAATAGCTCCATGTACATACAACTCCTTTCCATTTCTCCTTTTAATGTGATGACCTGACTGCTGACCTGAGTTTATAACCTTGTTGTGGATAACATTAATTCCTGTGGTAGTGGACCAAGGGGTTTGCATGAAAAGAACCAGGAACAGGAATACTGTATTGCAGCTGCACAATTATGCAGCAGTAACTGGACGTGTGGCTTTTCTCAGAAAATTAAAAATCATATTAATGCTGTTTTGAGTGATCCAGTACAGAATCCAGATGCTATTTCTTTGTACCATGTGGGATCATGTGAGTTGAGCTGCAGGATGTGGCTTTTGTCTGCTCATGGGGAGGTTAACCTGATGCGCAGATTATATTACTACTTTCATGATGCAGGTCCACAACCACTTTATTGTAACTCGAACATCTAACAGAAACGATTGATTGTGGTTTTCTCATTTTAAAACATATTGATCTAGAATTTGGATCACGTACCAACATGTTTATGTGTGCCATGTGATTTTTCGAGGAAATTTCAAAGATCATGGATCATGGCTTTCACAGCAGGCTACTTAGTCTGTGAGTTACCATCTGGGTCCTCCTCGTGTCTAAGCCTGGTCAGTGCGGAGTTCTCCAAAGACGGGCCAATCCTGTGGAACTATGACATGTTCAAGGCCTGCCTTGGTGTGGCTTAAAGGGTGCCTACCTGATCAGATCCCAATCTGGCATTGGGTACTAAGTATATTGCAAAGGTTATGGAATATTAAGGAAATTGAGGAATATGGTGTTAGGGCAGGAGAGTGTTGGTGAGGTAAGAGATCTGCCATGATGTCATTGAATGGCAGAACAGATGTGAGGGGCCGAATGGCCTACTCTTGCTTTTCTTTTTATGTTCTCATATTTTTATGCACCTTTTAAATATTTTAGCTACTCAGCTCTCCACTGAGCTTTCTATCTCTAGTAGCATCTGCTTATGTCCAAGCTTGGCCTTTGCCTGATGTTACTGTCCAAATATCAATCTACTATTCCCACCCTCCTTCCCCCATCCATCCATTAACTGCCTTCCTTGCCACTGATCTGCTCCTGAGTGCTGATTCTTCCCCTCACTGTTCCCTAGCAGCTGATCTATGCCTCAACCCCTTGTTGAAATCCTAGCTTCTGATCCCAGACCCTTGACTGCTATCTTTTGGCCGCCTTTCCCCCCTCAGTTTCATTGGTGCAGTCCACAACGGTGGAGCATGTGAAAGAAAGGCCTTTCCTCATTCATGGCCTATTCAATAGTACTTAGCCCTGATGAACAGCCAAATTTCTCAGCAGCAGAACCTCAAACAAAGCATGGTGAACTGGGTGTCTGATGCAAATCTAGGCTCTCTACTTTGTAGTAAAGACAAAATTAATGCCAAGTGGTTCTTATAGATTTCAATATCTAGAGCCTTGTTTTTTTCACCTGTAAGTTAAAGGATTCTATTCACAGGCTCCTTGTGTGCATTGAAAGCTAAAATATGTTTGACCTTCTCTTTTTAAATCATCAGCTGGAAACACCAGTAACAGTTGGATTATCCTACAACACTGTGGATCAGTGGGAAATTCCTCGTAGCTCTCTGAAGCTAATAAAGAAATTGGGTGCTGGAACATTTGGAGAAGTATGGCAAGGAGTTTGGAATGACAGGACTCAAGTTGCCATAAAAACACTAAAAACTGGTATGATTACTCATTTGATAAATATTTGATGCAATGCTTGAGGTCAGGTTGGAAGCAGGATGTGAGTAGTGTTTTTAGTGGAGTGCTAATCAAAAACTAATAATTGCTAAAAGGGATATTGACTTAGAAATAATTCCATGTGGAAAGTATGGTGCAATATTGGGTAGGGCTCTTGAGGCTTTGATATTATTGATATATTGTGTGCAGTTCTGGTCGCCCCATTACCAGAAGGATATGGAAACTTTGGAAAGGGTACAGAAGAGGTTTACCAGGATGCTGCCTGGATTGGAGGGTATGAGCTATAAGGAGAGGCTGGACAAACTTGGGTTGTTTTCTCTGGAGCGTTGGAGGCTGAGGGGAGACATGATAGAAGTTTATAAAATTATGAGAGGCATTGAGAGGTTGGACAGTCAGAATCTTTTTCCCAGGGTAGAAGTGTCAAGTTCTAGAGGACATGCAATTAAGGTGAGAGGGGAAAAGTTTAAAAGAATGTGTGGGGCAAGTTTTTATACACAGAGTGATGGACGGCTGGAACAGGCTGTCAGGGGTAGTGGTGGAAGCAGATACGATAGTGGTGTTTAAGAGGCTGTTAAATAGACGCATGAATATGCAGAGAATGGAGGGATATGGATCATGAGCAAGCAGAAGAAATTTAGTTTAAATTGGCATCATATTTGACACAGACATGGTGGGCTGAAGGGCCTGTTCCTGTGCTGTCCTGTTCTATGTTCTATTATACCACAAACATGTGAGCAGAGTAGGCTTTGCACTTGCAAATGGTCACAGGTGGATTATTAAGGGTTGGGTGGGAGAGTTGAGAGGGGGCTATGTAGATGACGTAGCAGGGAACTTGAGGAGATGATTTGAGGGGAGGGCTGAGGAGAAACTTGGGGAAGGTTTCAGCTCGACTTCCAAGGGGCAATGAGGAAGTCAACTGGGAGTCAGGCAGAGAAGTGAGTGTTTGTGGGGGGAGGGGAGTAGCTGGGAGAAGTGGCGGTGATGGTAAGGAGGGATGGGGGTGATCATTAAGGATTAGAGTTTATAAGAAGGAATGTAACTTGAGAGTCATCTCCTCAACAGTGAACCAGATAAAGTTGGGCCTTTTAACTAATGTCAAGGTTCCACCTTTCGACAAAGAACTGCATCAATGTTCTATTGAACTTAAAGTGGGTTCCAGGAGTATATGTGTCATGTGTGACATGGAGAGAGTATTTGTAACTGTTCTGTGTGTGCAAAAAGTACCCAATTGTATTTACCTTCATGAGAGAATTTACAGGCTATCATGTCCAGATGTGAACCTGTAGGTGATGAATAAAAGAAATACAGTGGAAATCATTTGTTGTAATTAAAAAGAATTAGTAACTGATCAAGAAACTTTTGAAAACTAAGGGCACAAAAGGCATGGGAAATATTTGGGGAGTAGGAAACAACATTTAGGCAAATGTAAAAAAAATTTTTTCTCTGTTGTGTTTTGAGCTATTTTTATTTGGTATATTACAAATCATCTCGCTTTGGGAATAGTGGAAACAATATCAAAATGTGCTGTGAAAATCAGTAAGAAACATAAGAAAGCTAAGAAACATGGAGAACAGGAGCAGGAATGAGCTAATGGATTCCTTGTGCCTGATCTGCCATTCAACAAGTTTTTGCTGAACCAATCTTGGCCTCAGCACCTTGATCTTGTTGCCATGGAAATGTTCACAGTGGGGAAAGCTACGCAGCTAACTAAAGAGATGGGGAGACAGCAGCTTGTATCACATCCAACAGGAGGCAACAAGAGAGATCTCAGGAGCTGGGTGGTTGGTCAACACATGGACCAGGTGCTGCCAGTCCATGGTAATGGCCACACTCACCATAACAGTGAGGGTGCAACTTTGAGCATGTACCTCAGTGTACCTCACATCAAGGGGATCTCCCCCCATCCACTTTACCAGGTTCATACTCAAAGATTTATAATGGATTTTTCAAGCACGATCTTCCTTTTTGTAAATCCATGCTGAATTTGACTGATCCTGTTTCTGTTTTCCAATGCTCTGCTATTACATCTTTTGTAATGAACTCTAACACTTTCTGCTCTCCTCCAATGTTAGGCTAACCTATCTATTATTCCCATTTGGAGAGTAGTCTAAGGAATGTTGGAAGAAAACACCAGTGCATCCATGATTTCCAGGGCTGCTTCCTTAAATATTCTCACATGGGCAAGCTATCAGGTCCTCGGAATTTATTGGCTTTCTGATTTTCCAATCCTTTGGAAGCAGAATCCGGGGAACTTTGGTAGATTACAACCAAAACATCTACTATCTCTGCAAACACATCCTTTAAGACCTTAGGATGCAGGTCATCTGGTCCAGGGGATCTATTGGGCTTCAGCCCCATTAGCTTTCCTGATACCTTTTTGTCTAATGATCAAAACTATTTTAACTTCCTTGCTTCCTAAAGGCCCTTGATTATTTATCTAACTGACTAGTATTTACTTCAGCGACCTAATGTTTTATATTATTTGCTTCTCACTTTTTGTAATTTTTTTGGTTTTTTTGCCTTAGTTTAGCTACAAAAGGTGCATCCTTCTCATAGAGCCTTTCTTTCCTAGCAGAATATACATATATTTCTAAAATATCTTCATAAATGTCTGTTGCTGTTGATTTATCATCTTAGCCTTTAATCTATTTTCCCAGCCCACTTTTGCCAACTCTATCCTCCTACAATTTTAATTGCCTTTATTTAAGTTTAGCATGCTACTTTCAGACCCAAATTTCTTACCCCAAAACTGAATTTGAAACTTTACGATGATATGAGCATTCTTTTCCAGGGAATCCTTTAATTAATCTTGTCTTCCCTTACATACCAGATCTAAAATAGCCTGCTCCCTGGATGATTCCTCAGCACTTTGCTCTAAGAAATCATTCTGAATAGACTCTTTGAATTTGATAATTAAAATCACCCATTATTATTGCAGTAACTTTCTTACAAGCCCCCATTATTTCTTGATTTATACTCTGTTCTACAGTATAGTTACTGTTAGGTGGCCTATATAGTACTTCTACGAGTAACTTCTTACCCCTATAGCATCACAGAGTTTGTTTTTACATGAAGGAAACCATCAGGTCATCGAACCTATGCTGAAACAGTGTGATGAGAATTGTGAACCATTGCTTGGTTAAAGATAGAAATCAATATGGGCACTTGGTTGAGTTTTGTTATTCAGCCTAGAGAAAAGATGAAACACTTCAGTTTGGAAATAGAAGTAGGGAAAGAAGTCAACCTTAGACGGAAAGATTTTAATGAAATAGTGATGCAGGAGGATCTCGGTGAGCAGTTATGTGGTGTAAGTCACTAAAAGTAGTCATATACAGGTAAGCTGAAGAAGCAAACATATTCCTTTCTTCTGTGGAGATCACTTTTCATCTCTACATGACATACCTTTTTTAGTTGGAGAAGAGATCAGACTTGAAAAATAATGACCTGGAAATTCGTGGGACTGGTGAGACGTTCACGTTCAGTTCCCTGAGCTGCAAGCAGAATTGCTGCCCCAGCACATTCAGTTTGTATCAGGAGGACACCAGTAGGTATGGTCCTGAGTTAGGCAATGATTAGTATGACATGATCAGCCTAGAATAACTGTGGATGCTGCGATTGAATCAAACTGTCAATGAACAGGGAGGAAAACCTTTTGCTGATCAAAGTGATGCCAATGTGTACCAATTATAATCTCCCTATTAGATTTTATCATAGATTTTGCTGGATAAGAGTGAATGATTAGAATTTGTTTGCTGTGTCCATTTTTAGGTACGATGGCCAAACAGGACTTCCTAAGGGAGGCACAAATAATGAAAAGATTGAGACATCCCAAGCTAATTCAGTTGTATGCTGTGTGCACTGTTGAAGAGCCAATTTACATTATTACTGAATTAATGAAAAATGGGAGCTTGCTTGACTACTTACACAGTAAGTATGGTAGCTTTTTGGAATCAACCAGGCTTGGGTTCAATGGGAAGAACGTACAATGCAATACGGCGTTAATTTATCAAGCGGATAAGTACTTTGCAAATAAGTCCAAAGGGAAAGGAAATGTAGGAAATGAGCACTTGGCAAGTATCCTTGTAATATTAATGTAAGCTTGTGATCTTCCAGATGGTTACTTTTGAATTGGCTTCTGTTTACTTTTATGGTGAGCCTATCCCTGGGTGATATGGCTTTGATTGCAATGATGATGAAACTTCTTTGAATTAGGCTGTAATGCAAATGAAAATATATTTTTGATGTTTCTAAAGTTAACCTAAGGCACTAAAACTTATAGTGACTGAAAAACTGCCATTTTCTGCGCTTTTTTTTAGAGCTTATTACATTTTTGAGACTGTACATAAAACAAATCATATAAAAGTCTACTTGAACACACATCAGTTATAGGCAAATTTCAGGAACTTCTTTCAAAAATGTATTTGTGTTTCTGAGATTGGGAAGCTTGTGGGAAATAGTATTTGTTTCAATTTACTAAATGCTATATTTGAATATCCAGATATGATCCTGATGTTGCAAAAATTATCTGTTTTTGACACCTGGTTGGAACAGTGTCATTATTTTCCCCTGATAACTTCTAATGAGACAAAATGCTTTAAATTAATTCTTGTTGAATGATGTTTCAATGTGACTAAGCAGTCACATCAGGAAGCAGTGGTGTCTGGGACCATCACGTTACCTGTCACTTTGGAGTGCCGTTTTGCTCTGTAAGTATCAGTGCACATTGCTTAATGACCATTCTATAAATTCAGAAATAAAATGGTTCCCAGGTGGCCCAGCAGTTAATTGCATTGTGAGGTGTGGTACTGCTTGATACAAACTGGGAAGACTCGGGTTCAGTGCTTCACCCTTCTCTGTCCCTGTAATCTTCTCAACTTCTCCAGCTCTCCAAATCCCTGAGAACTCTTTAACCTTTAACCTTTGCCTCCTCATCCTGCCGTTCATAACTATGCTACTAGCAGTTGAGCGTGCAAGCTTTCAAATTCCCTTCTCTCTCTCTCACACATGCACACACACACTCCTTCTTTAATGTGCGTCCATTACATTGGATGCTTATACCAGGTACAAAAATGGGTCTTTAGTTTCATATATGTTTTTACTACAAAAAAAATGCAGCAAGCAATCAATGGATCAGATGTCATCTGTGAGAAGTGGAATGGAGTCAATGTTTTCCTTTAGTGACCTTCATCAGAACCTAGCATTCTGTCTTTCTAATGAGTTCAAGGATTGGTTTCTCTTTACTTTTGTAATGCATTGTATATCATATTTGCTTCTGGATGTCCTATGGTTAGTGATATATATCCATGGCCTCTACTTGTTTGAAAATTATTTTAGTCTGGGAAGAAGACCTCTTTGCATTATAACTTGCTTCTCAAACTATTTTCTCCATCGCAGATCAACAATGTCTATTATTTCTGACTGCTAAGCATTGGTGTCAATTTTGAATCCTATTAAGATTTTTAACATTTTTAATTTTGCTATCAGAAGCTGTTAGTGAAGGCAGATTCACTGCCACATAATGTTGTAATGCTAGGTGTGAGTTGTAATTTTGCCAATGTTTACCTCATTTCAAAGGTCATTGTTGGGTCATATTTACTGCAAAGGAGGAAGAAAGGGACAGAAGGTTGGGATTAACACCATAGTAGCAAAATACATTGGAGTACATTCTGAGCAAAGGGAGGAGAATGAGAGCAGTCGTAAATTGATGAGACAGGCTGATTAATGAACAGCAGGGCAGGATACAAATGTCAAAAGCACGGACAGGTTGGAGACTAGTGGGAGAGCAGACTGCTTAAGGTGAGAACGTGCTGGTTAATTGACCATCCGACCAAAACAGACGCGTAGAAAAGTTTCAGATATGAGAAGCTGTTAGGAAGAAATCATGTGATGGAAAAGATGTGTGTTGTAAAGTATGAAGAAAATAATCAAGAAGGTTCTCTCTAAGGGAATGACCATAGCAATTGATGGAATCACTAAAATACAGCAGGGTTTGTGATGAGGAACAAAGAGAAAGGTATTTTATTCCCGTACAACCTTGAAGGAGGCTACTTTTGCTCATTCAGTCTATCCCGGCTCACAGACCATACTATTCTCCATTAATTTTCCCTGCAACCTATTCTCTCCGTATTTCCATCAACTGTCCCCAAACCGCCCCTTTGCCTCCCCCCTAGATTCCACCAGTCTAACTCATTTACGGCAGCCAATTAACCTACCAACTGCATATCTTTGGGATGTGGGAGGAAACCAGGGTACGTAGGGGAAATTCACACAGTCAACATAGGAGAACATACTAACTCCATGCAGACAGCATCCTGGGTCAGGACTGAACCCAGGTCAGTGGAGCTGTGAGGCAGCAGCTCTACCAGCTGCACCAGTGTGGCACCCACTCTGCTGAGTACTGAGTCTGGCATCCAAGACATGGCACTAATCGGGAAGTCCAAGAATGTTAAGGCAAGGCACATGTTACAGTTACAATTGGTGAGATCACTGAGGGACAGCACGCAGATGAAACACTGACTAGAGCTGCTTTGGTGGGTCATTTGTTTGCTTCAATTTGACAGTGTTGTTAAATAATAAATGGAATCTTAAATAAATTTTTAGGCTACAAGAATAAACACAACATAAACCAGGTTTCCAAATGCTATCTTGGCAAAATGCCTTTTATTTCTGGTGATACAGAGAAGGAAAAAATTGCTTTGCTGCCTTTAAAAAAAGAAACAGGGTTAACTATTCTAGATGATGACTTTTCATCAGATGGAAAGGTCATAGAACTGAATTATTAACCTGTTTCACTCTCCATAGGTGCTGCCTTACCTGCTGAATATTTCCAGCATTCTACTTTTATGTCAGATTTCCAACATCTGCAGGGTTTTGGATTGCTTGCTTTTGATATCGTGCTCTCCTAGGATTACAGTAAAGCTTCTTTCCCAATATCCAAGATGTTGACTGAATTCTCAAGAATGCAGCTTTGCAAAGATTAATTAATCTGAGACTCTGAATTCCTGTGTTGTCTTTTTGATGAAGTAAATCATCAATTTAAAAATTGTCACATTGTTTTACATTGTGTGATTGTCATATATCTTTGTGGTCTGGAATGCTAGTAGCCAGTTAAGTAGAATATGTATTTAGTTATATCACCAGTATATTTTGTTCAACACCAGTTTGCTAATGATTTTTATTATGTGATTATTGAAACATTCTGAGCCCATCAGTGCCATTCTATCATTATGTAAGTTACAGTGTCAATCAAAGTGGTGATTTCTGCAAATTGGTGATTATATTTGACTTTACAATTAATCTTCAACTGTTTTATCCAGCATCTTGAAATAGCAGTGCACAAGTCAAAGGAGTGGTCATAATTGTGGTACTAGTTGCTCTTTAATTTCCTGGGATGTTTGATCTGTGAAAAAAAGGTGCTGTTACTTGCATGCATCATGACACATAAGATATATCTTGGCCATAAACTAAGCTTGTTCTATTTGATTTTAGCAAAAAATGTATTTCAAATCCCAGACAAAACTGAGTCCAGTTTCATTATGAGCAGATTTTGCATTGAAATAATTGCATCATGAGTTTAAACAGTAGGAAGTATTCTGAAATCAGAGAAAGCTGTACAATATGTCCAATTTCACTCTGAACAGATCTTGCAATAAGGGTTTACTTCTGTCAGCATTGCTTTGATGAAGGGAGGTTTAAAGTTTATTACTTTTTTGTGACTTTTTATCAGATAAAGAAATTTTAAGGACAAATGAAAATTGTTTCTGAACTGTAACATTCATCATTTATTAATTTCAACAGAAAACCAGGGGTCGAGTTTGACCATAAGTGACCTACTGGAAATGTCTGCACAGGTAGCTGCAGGAATGGCATATTTGGAAGTTCAGAATTATATTCATCGGGATTTAGCTGCTAGGAATGTTCTGGTTGGAGAGAACAACACCTGCAAGGTTGCTGATTTTGGACTTGCCCGAGTTTTTATGGTAAGAATGACAATTATCTTCCATTCATTTAATTGTTCATTTAAAGAACAAACACTGATATGCATGTTAATCAACTGAATTACCAGTTAAGTGTGGGGCAAAGGGGATTCTGAGCAATGAATGCGGGCAGTGGGTCCCAATCAACAAAATATAAGGCCAATATATAGCTATCTTGCCAGTGTCATTTTGAGTGCATTATTTAAACTGTTGGATACATCATTGCTAATACCATTTTTGACATCATTAGACAGATGACGAAAATGTTTATGAAGCAAAAGAAGGAGCAAGATTTCCTGTAAAGTGGACTGCACCAGAAGCCATCCATTCAAATAAGTTCAGCATCAAATCAGATGTTTGGTCCTTTGGAATACTGCTGTACGAAATTATCACTTATGGAAAGATGCCTTATCCAGGTTAGACGATCACTTCAGGATACATTCAGGATCACTAAGTTACTGAAATTTTACTTTCTTACTCAAGCTGTCTATAACGGTTTGAGCAAGTGAGAATCTAAGTTAGGAACAGCTTGTACACATGTATCATTGTAGCTCAAGTAACAAACTGTCGAAAATCCGAAAGTTGCTGAGGACAGACGAAATACATCCGTCAGGAGATGGTTTAATTGGGAATTTAATAAATCCATCTGATGGAATTATCAAGTAGTCCTTTGAAGAATATAAAAAAAGTAACTTTTTTGACATTTTCAGCACATCAGTTTCCTGTGCTTTTATGACAATTTTGTAAAATTTGAATGTTGGCTTTTTTCAGGGATGACAAATTATCAAGTTATCCAAGAGGTGGGAAGAGGATACAGAATGCCATGTCCTGCAGAATGCCCTCCACCACTGTATGAAATCATGTTAGAATGCTGGAAAGAGAGAGATTATGAACGACCAACATTTGAGACCCTCCAGTGGAAGCTGGAGGACTTCTTTGAGACTGATCTTTCCGCCTACACAGAAGCGAATGTTTTTGTTAGTTAATATTGGAAATTCCTTTGGGTTAATGCTTGCAATGAATAGAACTGATTTAACATTCACATCTTGGATTTTGTTATAGAGTTTAATGGCTTTGATTTAGGCTGGTATGTATGTATGTCAGACAGCTGCGAGTTCATGCACTAGCCTAAAGGCTATAATGAATTCTATGTCATTGAACTTAATTTGCACATTGCAAGAAGTATATTGAACCTTGTTCCTTTCATAAGTAGCTGGAGTGACGTCATTGAAGTGGACTATACAGATGAAGAGGCCAATCAATACTCCATGGATTGGGACGGAAAAGATTTCTGTTTTGAAAATGCTGAATATGCACACACATTTGGTGAGAACCAGATGCAATGGTTTCTCAAAGAGCCCACCTATTCTTAAACATAACAATGACTGCTTGGGCCAGTTTCCAGAAAGTGTCCCCTGGCCACAGGGGTGTGGTGGGGACCAGTTCTTCAAAAAGATAGGGAAGGAATAATAAATAAATCAGCTGTTACTGTGCTATTTCTAGATATCTTTCTGAAAAATCCTGTTCTGACAGCAACATCTCAGCTGGAGGAATATAGATTTATTTTTATTGATTGCATTGGAGAGGAAAATCAGGCAGGGTATACAAAGGATACAACAAATGTTCTTACATATTTTGCCATCCCACCAAATATTTAAGAAAATGAAAACAATTTGCATTTACTATAGGGATGTTATGTAATACATATACAGTATATAACACACTTAACCAATCCTGCCCAATTTCATTCATATAGTAGTTGCCAGATTTTATTAGTTTCTGTCTTAATCATCCCCATGTTCCCCAACTCTACCACCTCTGGGGGAAACTTAGAGAGTCGCACATAATTTTAATGAATATCATAGCCAAATAAATAGTCATCAGATGAAGAGAAAATAATGACAGAAATTTGTCTTTCATTGTTTACCCATCAATGGATTTTAGAAAAATTTGGCAAAGATACATGTCTCCTTCAGCAATTAGTGTTTTTGTTTGGCTATCTGTAAATACAAAACCTAAACCATTTGGTAATAACCATTGAACTAAAGCATCAACTTGTTCAGCAGGTATTTTCCAATACAAAATCAAATTCTACTACAATCTGTGTAGTATTTATGGTGCCTCCAAGGTATGTACATAATCTTACATTATAGGTTTGTTTGGAATTCAATGTAAATTTTTATTGTGTGATTTGCTGCTAGTTGAGATGTACTGTATATAAAGGTAAATATATATGATGAAAATTGAGAAGCAAGCAATCGTATCCCATGTATATTTTGACCAAGAAAATTATTTGAACTTTCAACTATTTCAGTCTTTTTTAGGTTTTACATTAAGATCTCTGTGTTAGTACCGAAATCCACTCCAACCCCAATTCACAATTTTTGATATCAGGCTTGATTAAGAAGTTGCCAACTAAACTTCAAACTAAACTGATTAACATTTGGTAGGACTTTGACTATCCATAGGCCCAAATGAGTATGCAGTTAGTTTTTTTAATGGTTTACTTTTACCAAGTTGCTTGTTGGAAGGGCCCCTTCCATTAGACTATACTGTATGACTTAACCATTTACCAAACAGTCTTACAGCATAATGTACAGTAGAAACTCCAATAGAATTTTAATTATGAAATATTGGACCAGATCTTGCTGAAAAGTAATAGATTTTAAATGGTGCTTGTTTCTAATAATGGACAAATTGGCCAGCAACTTGTGGCAATGAAGAGCTACATTGTAAACTGTGAATAGTCAATAGTTGCAGGATAATTTGCATTAACTTCTTGAAATGCATCAAATCATTAACTCACTGAAATTCCTATATTTGTATGTTAATTGTCCATGAAACTCAACTACTGAAAATAAACCTAATACTAAATGGAGTATGTACCCTTTCTAACATTGTGATAAGTGTTGATGACTACTAATCAGTCTTTTGCAGAATGTGAAGGGAGTCTCATAGCTTATTGTTTTGAGAGAATTTAAAAATTAATGTTTTAATATTTTTCTTTTCTTTGGCTTTATTTCTCTCTGAATCTTGTCTTTCCCTCTCTCTATTTCTTTTACTGACATTGAATTCACCCACTCCAACTTATCTTCCCTGTCAGTTTTTCCGTCATTTATTTGTCACTTCTTTATTCTCTTTAGTTAAGGCAGTACATCATTTGTTGCATTGCAAACCCAGGACACGGATGTACTGTGGCTTTCAATGCCCCATTATCAGAGTATGTTTCCAATAATTTTGTGAGTAAATAGTTTTAAACCTAAATGAGTTGTTCTCCTTAAACAAGTTGCTCTATTCCAACAAAATCTGGCCCAGTGTTTATACAAGTGCCTTCGTTGAATATCAATTGCTGGATTACCAGATGTCAAAAAAAGGAATGCCCATTTAAATTTAGATCTTTTGTGATAAAGAAAAAAATGTAGTTCTCATGGTTTTCAGTTTTTCCTTTTGATTAATTCATATCTTTAACTTCTTTCTAGTGGTTACAGTGCTCAATAATAAACCAAACTCAACTGCTGAAGCAGAATGTTTAGGCTCCTTGTTCGTGGAATTTGAACTTCAAATTTGATTAAGGGCAATCCTAAATTGTTGTCCCAAGACAAGTAAGGCAGAATGGACATTGTAATATGCTACTGCTGTGGATTCATACATACACATAACAGAACTGTGTGAAAAATTATTTGATTATTTTTGTAACATGAACTGAAAAATAGGCTTCCTTAAGGCATGGTAACGGTAATGAACTCTATATGTACTCACTTGCCAAAATGAGGATCTGCTAGATGATTGATAGCCTTGACCTTCAGACTTATCCTTCAGTTATCCTACTTCTAATTAGTTTAGCAAGACTGTACTCTCATGTGTCCAATATTGCTTGAATAATGCATCAGTCTATTTTTTTCATATACTGTCAGAATTTTGGTAAAAAGAAAATTGCTAAACTAGCTATTTGATCCATTGAACATTAAAAATATTTCTTTGTAGGTAGGGTTTAATATTCAAACACTAATATTGTACACTAATTGTACTACAGAGCACTTATAGCAAAATTTAATCATGTCAAATTATAAGTAAGGAACTGCTCCATAAATTTATCAGGCCCCAAGATTACCCTATAGGACTGCAGTATATGAAAACTTAATAAGTTCATTCATCTGAAATTCCTTTCTCAGCTATTTCAGAAGAGTTGTGTAATTTAAATGGGTTAATGTAATCCAATAAATAGCAAAGAGAATTTGAAACAGCATATGCCACATTTTAACAATGGGGCCAAGGTTTATAGAAAGTTTCTTCTAACACATTGAGAATATTAATGTTAATCAGCATCTTATTTAATAATTTTAATATTTCTTTTATTTTAACCAACTGGCTAACACGATATTAGTTTAGTATTCATTTGCTGTGTGGATCAATTATGTTGATGCTATGAAATCTAGCTTTAGATGTTATAAAAAAAATTTGCAATGTTATGCTCAAGATTTATGTTTAGAATTGAAGTCTCAACAAGTTTTGTATTAGGATAAGTGCTCCTGGAAATTTTATTTTTTAATAATATTTTTAAAAATCTGATATTATTACATGTTTTTAATGAACATATGTTTCAAATGAAAGCTTGTAGTATTTCTATTTCCTGTCAATAATAAAAATATGTGTTTTTTAAAAAGAGAAAAGGATTTTTTAAAATCCATAATTAGGTACTTTTAGGACCTAGGATCTAGTGCTTTCAAAATCCTCTTTGAAGGATGTAAAAATGAAATAGTGGCATTAGGCACATTTACCATAATCAAGTGAGAAGTGTTTAAAAAAATCTTGGAATTTGGGGCTATAAGGAATGACGAGAAGTTTTAGTTTGGGGCAGATCAGCCATAATCGTATTGAATGGTGAGGCAGCCTTGAGGGTCCGAGTGGCCTACTCCTGCTCCCACCTTCTTGTGTTCTTGTGAGTCATTTCTACCTACGTGTGTGTTGGTGTAATGCCTTCATGACTGTATTGAAAGAGACTCTGCAATATGTATGAGGTGGCATTAATTTACATGACAGTATCCATAAACGTATTTACATATTGAGACTTTAAAATCTGTTGCAGAAATTAAATGGATGTGAGCATGTTCCATGGTCTTTGCAATTCCCTATGCAGCTCCATTTTTGCAAAGCAAACGCATTGTACTGAAATATACATTACACTCTGCTCCTTCTATTTTTAAAAATCACAAGAACCTGATGTCCTTACTGGTTTTTGAAATAATAATCCTTTGAAGACTGAGAGTAGAATAAAGGCCATATCAAATTTTTTTTCAGATTAGGAGGGACAATGATTGAATGCTGACTTCGTAATGTCTCCTTCCATTACACAACAATAATGGGAATGTTACATTGGGACCAATTTTTGCACACTTTGTCTTACCAATTATATCCAAAATTTTGCGAATCGATGCTCCTCATGAGTAGAACTCTGACTAATATAATTTTTAAATCTGAGCATGGCTGCCTCAGGTGGTGAAGTGAGTTTTCATTTTGTTCTTTCATTTATATTTGATTCTATTTTTAAAAGCTGTTCCTCCTGGATGGGGGAATCAGATGGAATGGATTTTTCATCTGTTTATCTCATTTAAAAAAAATATCTTCTTTCATCCCATTTTGTGCTTCTGTACAGCTACAGTCCCACCTAAGAATGCTGATTCTATGTGTGAGATCCCACAAGTCATCTCCTGAACAGGCAAGGAGCTCTACAATAACAGAGAAAGCTGGAAACACTCAGCAGGTCGGGTGAAATCTGTGGAAAGAGGATCGGAGTTAATGTTTCAGATCCAGGACAGATATTTCATTCAAATATTCAATATTCCGATGAAGGGTCCTAGACCTGAAACATTAACTCTGTATGAAAATGAAATGTACACCTTGATCGCCACCTGTCTCTGAGCAACTGGAGCTTGATCTAAGTAGCAGTGCTGTGTCTTAATGGCATTAAGATGCAGGCGTGTTGCCATTGACTAAGGACTGGGCATTCCTGGAGCCAATATGACAGCTGTCAATAACAGTCATCCTTTCCACAGGGTTGTCAGTTGTTTTTAAAGCTTGTGTATCAGGAGGAGAAGCAAACTTGTACTTACTTTGAAGGGACTTGCTCCGTTGATCCCTGAGTGACCTATTTCTACCACCCCTCATCCCTGCATGGTTCCTGCCATTTTTAGCTGCGATATGGAGATAGATCACATAAATGCAGCAGAAGTTAAAATCCCTGGGGCCACGCACTCTGACCACAGGGTTCTTTTCCACCTGTTACGGTCCTCACAACCTTGGAATCCTACTCAGTTAAAATCAGCCCATTCCCTGGAAAAGTGCAACTGCACCAACAACACTTAAGATAATCATTAGAAGTACAGGAATTGTAATACTGAGGCAAAGATAAAGAACAGAAGGTTAATGGGAACAATAATATTATGAAAGGATAAAGTTATTTATAAATAGGAGAAAAAAGAGCATTGTATGGACTGACAAACTTCCTGCAATGGGTACATATGGCTCCAAAAGAGGATATGTTACAGAAACTGTGCCTCTTTCATGAAGTGAATATTGGAAAGGACAAAGCAGCCTAAAGGAAACCCGCTTTGTTTTTTTCTTCCAGAATGCAACCTTCATCAATACACAGAGCCATCAACGTTAAGTTATATAAGTTTCCAACCTTCCTTCTGATAGGATGATAAAGTTGCTAAAGGCACTCTTGGAGCAAGCTTATTTCTTTCTTCCAAAATAGACCTTGGGAAGAAATGTATTTGCTATGCATTAGTCAATGAACTGCTTGGCATGGCTCAGATGCTCAATCAAGAAAGTTATGGAGTCATCAAATAACACAAGGTGGAAACAGGCCCTTTGGCCCAACTCTTCCATGCCACCCAAGATGCCCATATAAGCTAGTCTCATTTGATCCATATCCCACTAAACCTTTTCCATCCATGTAACTGTCCAAGCATCTTTTAAATGTTGTTATTGCAGGGAGATGAAGAATATAACAATGTGATATGCATGTAAAGGAACTAGCAGGTCTCCGATGGCATTGCTGATATTAGCCAAAGGATAGGTAGCTAGAACTTTGTCTCCAGTTAGCAGCACTGTTCTTATATAATAATGTCAGCACATTATACTCTAACTCTGAAATATATTCCAGTCATCTAGATGGAATACATTTTGGAGTCAGAATTTAATATGGTGACATTACAATAAAGCACATTTATTGCTACTAACTGAGGATGAATTTCTAAGCAATGCTGTTTTTATCAAATAATAATGGCAAAATGTGACATGGAAATTGCAATGTAGAGGGTGCAGTAGTGAGTCAGTCCAACACTGACAAGAAATGTGCTCTATTAGTAATGTTTGAAATATGCATGTTAAGGATAAGACTAACTAAAAGACAGAGAAATTACATTTTTACTTCAACCTGTCATTACTGTCACACTAGCTCAATGCTTCTCATTATAAATTTCTAAGTATATCTATTTTCTTTATGAGTGGGAAATAGCAAACAGGTCAAAAGGACCCCCAAAAAATCAACGTGGAACCACTGTGAAGTGTTTTTACCAGGTGTCTGAGATATGGAAACATTGTTAAAATTATTATCTTCTGATCTTTAGCCCTGTCTTTGAAGTAATAATTCACAGAATTAAACACAGGAACAGTGAAATAGAGGTGAGTTTGTTTCCGGTGATATAGGAGTATGTAGGTGGTAAAACTTGGGAATTAGGTCTGATCCCTGTGGTTGTACTGGTGGGAATGTCTGAAAATATTGAATTTACTACAGAAATTATTTTTTACATTATGGTAAATGGTTTCAAATTAATGACTTCTCTCGGACATACATTTCAAGTTTTTACGTTTCCCTTACTTTTTCTGCTGTTTTGGGCCATCAGATTATTAAGTTGTTCACTTGTCAGCTAACATCAAGCCCAATTATTCCACACCAAAACAGGACGTGTTTTTTCCTTCCTCGGTGAAGCTTGGTAATTGGTTTATTTTTTGCCACGTGTACTGAGATACAGTGAAAAGCTTTTGTTTGCATGCCATCCAGACAAATAATTCCATACGTAAGTACATTGAGGTAGTACAAAAGAAAAAAACAATAATAGAATGCAGAATATAGTGTTACGGTTACAGAGGATGTGCAGTGCAGGGAGACAAATGAAGTGCAAGGGTCAAGGTGAGGTAGATTGAGAGATCAAGAGGTCATCTTTATCGTATAAGAGGTCCATTCAAGAGTCTTATGATGGGGGGGTGGTGGGTAGAAGCTGTCCTTGAGCCTGGTGGTACGTGTTCTCAAGCTTTTGTATCTTTTGCTGGATGGGAAGGGGAGAAGAGAGAATGACTGGGGTTGGAGGGGTTGTTGATTATTTTGGCTGCTTTCCCGAGACACCAGGAAGTGTGGACAGAGTCAATGGAGGGGAGATTGGTTTTTGTGATAGATTGGGCTGCGTTCACAACTCTCTGCAATTCCTTTGGGTCTTGCACAGAGCAGTTGCCATACCAAGCTGTGATGTATCCAGTTAAGATACTTTCTATGGTGCATCTGTAAAAATTGGTGAGAGTCATTGGGGACATGCCAAATTTCCTTAGCCTTCTGTGGAAGTAGAGGCACTGGTATGCTTTCTTGGCCAGAGTATCCATGTGGCTGGACCATGACAAATTGTTGGTGGTATTTGCGCCTTGGAACTTGAGGCTCTCAACCATGTCCACCTCAGTACCGTCGATACAGACCTGTAAAGGAAATTCTTTTTAGCAGATTGGGTAATTGACCGAGTATACATTGTCACTGCCTGGTAGAATGAAGTGAAGAGCAAATGAAGAACCTCCAATGTAAATTAAATCATTGGACCAGGAGAAGAATGAATGATTCACTTCAATATATCCTTGTGTGCTTGGGGGCAAATCAATATCCATATTCAAGACAACTTAAGCGTTTACTGGAAGTGTTTCAAAGTCTCGTTCTGTCTTAATCCATATCTTTACCAGAGGCATTTTCAGATGCCACTAATTTTTGAGGAAGTTAAAAGGTGGTGGTAAACTACCATAGCAGTTTGTACATAACTTTTTCAGGAACTGAGTCCTTCTTCATGAGGTAACATATTTGTTTTAAAGGCTCACATATACTCACTGCTTGAAATACCCTTTAAAATAGTGAACAATATTTGCTCCTACAACTAAGTCAGTACATGTATTTTTGTAATTAATTTTGAAGGCAATACTGAATTACTTTTAACTGACTCAGGTTTAATCACTACTGTTTATCTGAAAGGCATCACATTTTGATACATTTCATAAATCAAAGTAATTTTTTCATATCCTGGCTTCAGACATGTGGGAGAAACAACACTCCCCCTCCCCCAACCACCACCGTCCCCCCCCCCCCCCCCCCCCCACCATCCAAACGGAAATACTTATCTCATGAATAATTTTAAACTGCTTTACTAGATTGTACACAGATTTCTTTAAATAACTTAACCCGCTTTTACTGGGCAAATTTTTATCAAAATATGAGCTTCTTGAGATTTGGTCTATGCTAAGCTCTTAACAACTTCAACTATCTAAAAATGTTTCATTAAATTGCTATATAATGTTTTTAGAGTGTATTTTTCTCCCTAGTAGTCACCTTGAATCATCAATCAAGACCCTAACAATGGCTATATTGCAAACTTTAAATGTTGCAGGGTGAAATTTAGAACTATTAACTGCTGATCACAACCCACAACATGAAATTGTAAGGAAGGAATAATGCTGTAAAATCGACTGTATGAAATATCAAAAGTAATAGATTCAGCTGAGTGAGTTCAAAACTGTAATCTTGCCTGTGGCTTTCAATAATGGCCATGACCTTCTGAAGCTCTCTCTGTGCCTTGTGGCATCACCCTATGCTCTATCAGTAAGGCCATAATACCACGTTCAATCCAGGCCATTCATCGTTTTCTTTTTAATCAAAGTTTGTCCATGAACCTTGGTTTTAATAAAATTTATATCTGATTGTTGGACGAAATTTACATAACAGCCAGAGACTGTAAATGTTATCAGTACCGTAATGAGTCCTCTACATTTTTGGCCCTTCAGAGTATTCTTCTTGGAGTATATTAATGCACTTTCCTCAGCAAGCAGCAACCGCCAGTGTCAGTATTGTATGGCAGCTTTAAGAATTAGGATCAGACACTTTAAAAAATCAAACCATATCATGTATCAGTGCTGTGTGTCATGTAACATTGTGAACCCCATTCAAAGCTCATAGACAACCTTATCCACAAAATATATCGCAGGAAAATAACGTTTAAATGTGTCTCCTACTGTTAGCATGCTAAAATTTCTGTTTCTGTAACTACAGAGCTGAAAAAAATCATCTGTAACACTGACACCAGCAAACCTCAGGAGCCTAGCAATGCATTCTGAGCCGAGAAAATGGTGTGCTATATGGTGGAATCAAAGTTCTTTTGGGCGAGGCCTGCATGGCTTCCTTTGAAAAGTGAAGCTGTGCAGGTTGGTATTGGTATTGGTTTTGGTTTATTATTGTCACTTGTACTGAGGTACAGTGAAAAATTTGTCTTACAAACTGATCATACAGGTCAACTCATTACACAGTGCAGTTAACATTGAGTTAGAACAGAGTGCATTGTTGTTGGTGAGATCACATCTGGAAGACTGTGTACAGTTTTGGTTTTCTTATTTAAGGAGGGATAATACATGCATTGCAGATTGTGCCAAGAACGTTTACCAGGCTGATTCCTGAAATGAATGGGCTTATGTATGAAGAAAGGTAGAGCGGGTTGGACCTGTACTCACTGAAGTTGAGAAGAATGACGGGTAATCTTTATTGAAACGTAAGATTCTGAGAGGGATTGACAAGGTAGATACAGAAAGGATTCTAGTGGGGTTACCTCAGAATAAGGGGCACGGTCTTAGAATAAAAGGTTGATCATTTGAATGAGCAATATTTTACCTCAGAAGATTGTGAATCTTTGGAATCCTTTATACTGGAGAGCTTGCAACAGGCTAAAATGGATAAATTGGGATTATGAGGAAGCCATGTTGTGGGAAAAAGCAGGGGAATGACATTGAAACCAAGATCATATCAGTCAAGAACTTATTGAATGGCAAAAGAGGCTCAAGGGGTCAAATGGCCTACGTCTGCTCCTGTTTCGTTTGTTCACATTGTGGAATGAGTGGAGGTCATAGCTGTGGGTCACCAGGCATTGGAAAAAGAGATCCCAGCTGTAGGAGCATCAACTGGTGTGGGAGTTGGGGGAAGGACAGGGGTGGTATAGTGTCTATGCCTGTGGCGAGATGGAGAATTAGTAAGAGTGTGATTGCAGTCAGTTGCCAGAGTGCAGCTTGTATTTTGTTTATGCGAGGAGGACAAAGGCTGACCTGTGGTGACTGAGCTGGAGTTAGGATCACCATTGGATGTGGGAATATTAGGTACCCTGGGCAGAAGCAAATTGAAAGATAAATATGGAACATGAAAGTGCTCCTGTCCAAAGCTGGATTCCATGGCTGGGAACTGGTCAGGTCCGTCCAATATAAAAATTGGTGAACCAGCCCTCACAGATTTCGTGTAGCCTTTCTACCGCATGAGTGGTCCCTCAATCTACAGGTCATTCATGTGTGAATGAAATTTGCAGAAGTAGTGCAATCAATCCAGACTGGATTAAATTTACCTTTACAACCATCAAAGCAAGACCTCCTTCACCCCATCAGCATTATCTAAGTACATATCTGGACATACCTGGAGACAGATATAGGAGTTGTATGCTCATTTCATTCCCTTGATTTCAGTGTGTTTCAATGTACATGTGACTAATAAAGATATCTTATCTCTTATTATTTCTGGGCAGGGGTAGGGCTAGAGGTAATGTGTTATTAAGCAGAACCCTGGGATCCAGGACAACTTGTTTTGTGGGTTCTGAGCTGACTGATATTGATAAGGGAACTGCAGACTCTTCCACAGATGGGGCAGGAGGCGCCTGATGGACAGGTGGGTGGGTGGGTAGTTTGTGAGGTGCCACATTACCTCCGTCACTTACACAATGCATGGACTTGCATCTCAGATGGCAGTGAGGAGGCATACAGGAGTGAAATAGATCGGCTGGTTGAGCAGTGTCGCAACAACAACCTCGCACTCAACGTCAGAAAGACCAAGGAATTGATTATGGACTTCAGGAAGGGGCAGTTGGGAGAACACACACTAGTATTCATTGAGCTGTCAATGATGGAAAGGGTGAGTAGCTTCAAGTTACTGGGTGTCAACATCTCAGAGGATCTATCTTGGGCCCAGCACATTAATGCAATCATGAAGAAGGCATGCCAGTGGCTCTACTTCATTAGGAGTTTGAGGAGATTTGATATATCACCAAAGACTCTTGCAAATTTCTATAGATGTAAGGTGGTAAGCATTCTGACTGGTTGCATCACCACCTGGTATGGAGGCTCCAATGCTCAGGAACGAAAGAGGCTACAGAGGGTTGTCGACTCAGCCAGCTCTATCACGGGCACAACACTCCCCGCCATCAAGGACATCTTCAAGAAGTGGTACCTCAAGAAGGCGGCATCCATCATTTAGGACCCTCACCATCCAGGACATGCCCTCTTCACGTTACTACCATGAGGGAGGAGGTACAGGAGCCTGAAGACCCACACTTAACGTTTCAGGAACAGCTTCTTCCCCTCCACCATCAGATTTCTGAACGCTCTATGAACCCTCGTTATTCCTCTTTTTCACTATTTATTTATTTTTGTAAGTTATAGTAATTTTTATGTCTTGCATTGTACTGCTGCTACAAAACAACGAATTTCATGACATTCTGTATGTCAGTGATAATAAACCTGATTTCTGATTCTGATTCTTAAGGCTCTCAATATCATTTCTTCTCCACTTTGAGTAACCATAGGCCAGGGGTTTCCAGAAGTCAAAGAGGATGTTGCAATTTTTCACAGATTCTTTGAGTAGCTCCTTGAATCTTTTTCCCTCTCTGCCTGAAGACCTCTTCTTGTGACAGAGCTCAGTAGTGTCTTAATGCACAGTAAATAGTAAATACAGCTCCCTGCCGGTGAATACAAGGCTGCTGTTTCAGAGGTTGACCAGTAGGTGGTAGTATAGATCACAATTAAAATGGAACTTCTGCTGTGACTTTCTGAGTGTTCAGAAAGGACAAGGTTACAATGCCAGAATGACTTGTTAAAAAGTGTTTTTTCCAAAATCAGTTATTAATCGTGGATAGTGCTCATTATACAGAAGCTACATTTTAATTTAGTATTAAAAGTGCCTGAAATTCTGGTGCTGGTAGGTTTGGTTATGTACTTTCAGATCCAGCAGCAGAACTTCCATTTTGCGAAAAATGTTAAATTGACTCTTCTTTTCTCCGATAGATGATTTTCAACAACTAGAACCAATGACGAATTATGCTCGTTCCTCAATGTACCAATGCACAACAACCTCAAATGTCAGCAAAACAAAAGACCTGGTCATTGACTTCAGGAAGTGGGGTGGTGCACTTGTACCTGTCTGCATCAACGGTGCTGAGGTCGAGAGGGTTCAGAGCTTCAAGTTCCTAAGAGTGAACATCACCAATAGCCTGTCCTGGTCCAACCACGTAGACACCAAGGCCAAGAAAACTCACTAGTGCCTCTACTTCCTCAGGATGCTAAAGGAATTTGGCATGTCCCCCTTGAAACTCACCAACTTTTATCGATACACCATAGAAAGCATCCTATCTGGATGCATCATGGCTTGGTATGGCAACTGCTCTGCCTGGGACTGCAAGAAACTGCAGAGAGTTGTGGACACAAGTCAGCCCATCATGGAAACCAGCCTCCCCTCCATGGACTCTGTCTATACCTCTTGCTGCCTTGGTGAAGCAGCCAGTATAATCAAAGATCCCACCCACCTGGGACATTCTCTCTTCTCCCCTCTCCCATCAGGCAGAAGATACAAAAGCCCGAAAGCACATACCACCAGGCTCAAGGCCAGCTTCTATCCTGCTGTTATAAGACTATTGAACGGTTCCCTAGTATGATAAGATGGGCTTTTGACCTCACAATCTACCTCGTTATGACCTTGCACCTTATTGTCTACCTGCACTGCACTTTCTCTGTAGCTGTGACACTTTACTCTGCATTCTGTATTGTTTTACCTTGTACTACCTCAATGCACAGTGTAATAAATTCATCTGTATGAATGGTATGCAAGATAAGTTTTTCACTGTACTTCAGTACAAATGACAATAATAAACCAATTCCAATATTCCTTTGGCAATTTTTTTAATACATGTTTTCGCTGACCTCTATATATTGTTATCCATATAAATACCAGTTCAAGAAGGTGACTCACAGCCATCTTCTCTAGTGCAACTATGGATAGGCAACAAGTGCTGGTGTTGCCAGGAACTCCAAGATCCAGGAAAATGAAGAAAGATAAAGTGCAAGGCATAATTGCAATGGGACAAATAAAGGACCAAAAAGTGGGCTTTGAGGTGCAGGAAATGGGAATCAATAATGTTTGCAGCTCTCAAACCAGACACTTAAGACACCAAAGCACCTGTGATTTTGCATGCTGCAAGTTGATACAGCCTCAAAGCTAACTTTCCAATCCACTTTATATGCTTGGAGCTGCATAATTATCACTTTTAAGAACAATTAATTAAGATGGTGTTTAATGTTCATGCGAGTGAAAGATTTCAGCTCATCAATGAATAACATTTTTAGTGAAGACTGAGCACAGTGCTCAGTTAATATTCCTATAACATTGTATTATTTTTGGATATAAATATATAATAAACAATGAATCTGAAAACAGCAACTCAGTACAGAACTGTTTTTTCCCTTACATGGTCCTGAATTTGAGGTAATCCTTGCAAGAATTGAGGTAATAGCTTGCCTAACTCTTGGCCACATAGCAATCACCCACCACACAAAACCTGTCACATTGCACCATTCTACTGGCAGCAAATTGTGCCCTGCTTAAAATCTATAATTTGAATATTTAATGTATACACTTTGTGAAATAGGTTTCATGTTTTAGTTGACTGTTCCCCACTGAACTTGCTTGATTTCTATTTTAACGGTTTGGTCACGAGGCAGCTGAGTATTTGATCAGAGATGAATTTAATGTAATGTAATAAATGATTTCAACATACTTCAGCCAAGAGAATAAGGGGACCCTGCATCGAGACTGGTGTAAGATTTCAACCCAAGCATTGGACAATTCCCTTCCTCCCACAGATGCTGCTCGACCCACTGAGTTCCTCCAGCAGATTTTTTGTTGCTTCAGATTCCAGCATCTGTAGTCTCTTTTGGCTCCATGCAAACATAACACATCCACATAGGATCCAGAGATACAGCAGAGTGACAGTTGTGTCATCCACTTGCAAGCAGATGAACTCTGGCAATTCCCTTCAGAACAATCTGACAGAACTGGCACAATCCAGCCTAATATTTGGATGAGAACTCCAATGACAAGTGGGCAGTACAGATTACTGAAGGAAGGGTGCTCTACAAATATGGTTTTCTTGCAAGTAAATCTTTAATAAAACAAAGAACAAGCATATTCATTTAACACTGTTGAATATTTCTTTAACCTCAGAGGAAATATTTTGAAGATTAATATATCTTAGTGTTTTATTGTCATGTTAATAATTGCTGCATGTTATATGCCACACAATCTTTAATAAGACCCATTACTTTTTCACACAGTATGTGCTTTCACCATTTTGGAATCTATATACAAAAGATCTTGCATTCATTCCAATTTATAAATCTAAAAGGGAAATTAATTCATTCTTCCCAAACAACAGAAATATTTTGTCAGCTTATGCTTAATTGATAAGACACTGCTTTCTGAAAGGAAGGTCCTTATCAAATAGCTCGTGACGGTCAGCTGGAGCTAAAGTTTACAATATGACAGAATTTTTTGATTAAACCATCTGATCTGGGGACTTCTGGAAAGCTGACAGCCTTAATTATGTTGCCCTTACAATTGAATTTATATGCTATTGCACACTAATCTTTTCCTCTCTAATCAAGGATTAATTTTAATTGTGCATTCTTGAAGAACATTTTCTGACAATGTACAAAGATCAGGTTTTGTACCAGGTTTCTTTTCTCGGCGGTATAGAATTGCTTCTCAGGCTGAGATATATGTAACACATATTGAACATGGAAACATCATTGCTTGGTTTCCTTCCTTCATAAACGTGCCTTAGGGGCCACTGGGCAAATTTATCAAGTGGGAGTCAGGTGCTGGGACAAAACTGTTGTGCAACAGGATCCTAGAACTAGGGCAAGGCCTTTATTTAAACAAAACAATGAACTTCTAGAGTAATCAGGGCATGCTATCTGGATAGTTGGAATGGAGAACCATCCAATGTGATGGAATGTGCACTTCCAGTGAAGAATAGCCCTGGGTGCACTTTCTGCCACATTGGAACTTAGTGCCAATAAATTTTTATAATAATAATAATGATAAACTAACTGAATTCATTCTACGGCCTCTCATCAAGATAGTATTTTGCCTGTATGTGATGGTGTAAATTGGTAAATTGGTTCATTATTGTCACATGGACTGAGGTACAGTGAAAAACTTTGTTTTGCATGTCATCCATACAGGTCATTTCATCACAACAGTGTGTTGTGTTAGTACTAGGGGAAACGATTACAGAATGCAGAATGAAATGTTACATTTACAGAAAAAGTGCAGCGCAGGCAGGTAATAAGATGCAAGGCCATGACGAGGTATATTGTGAGATTAAACGTCCATCTAGTCATACAAGGGGACCGTTCAATAGTCTTATAACAGCGGGATAGAAGCTGTCCTTGAGCCTGGTGGTGCATGCTATAAGGCGTTTGTATCTTCTGCCCAGTGGGGGAGTGGGGGAAGAGATAATGTCTGGTGTGGGTGGGGTCTTTGATTACAGAGAGAAGTGTAGACAGAGTCCATGGAGGGGAGGCTGGTTTCCATGACGCGCTGAGCTGTGTCCACAACTCTCTGCAGTTTCTTGTGGTCCCAGGCAGAGCAGTTGCCATACCAAGCCGTGATACATCTGGATAGGATGCTCTTTATGGTACATCGATAAAAATCGATGAGGGTCGAAGGGGACATGTCACCCTATTGGACAACAGCATGGGAATATATTCACCTCAGGGATGGAAGAGATTCAAGAAAGAGGCTCCCCACCTGTTGATATCTATGATGTCACTAAGTAAATACTGTTGCAGAGGCCAGGGAGGTCAGATGAATAAGTTTGTATCTTTATATTGTTCCAGAGAATTATTGGGTGTGAAAGCAGCAAACAAAATGGTCTGCAAAATTGAGACACAAGAGACTGCAGATGCTGGAATCTGGAGCAGCAAAAAGTCTACTGGAGGAACTCAGTGGGTTGAGCAGCATCTGTGGGGGGAAAGGAATTGTTAGTATTTCGAGTTAAAACCCTGCATCAGGACTGTGAGGTGCCAGTGACCTGTACAGTAAACCTGAAGATTTGCCCCGTTTGAAGGCATTCATTCATTGCCGGTGAGAGGTTCCTCTAAATAAGGTGTGATGGTTTAAATTGGTTAATTGGTTTATTGGAGGGGAAGCAGGTTTCTGTGCCATGCAACATGTTGAGAGTGGGATTGTGACTTTAAAAACGGGTGATTGAGTGTTTCAGGAGGTTCTCATTAGCGGAATTGATATTTTCAGTTCCCTAGATACAGACTATGATCAGTGGCAAGGTGATTGAAGCTTTATGAGGATAGGCAGCAATACCTCTGGCACGATTATTCTCAACACTGGTGCCCCACAAGGCTGCATCCTCAGCCCTCTACTCTACTCCCTATACACCCACGACTGTGTGGCCAGATTCTGATCTAACTTTATCTACAAGTTTGCAGATGATACCACCGTTGTAGGCCGTATCTCAAACAGCGATGAGTTGGAGTACAGGAAGGAGATAGAGAGCTTAGTGAAATGGTGTCATGACAACAACCTTTCCCTCAATGTCAACAAAACTAAAGAGCTGGTCATTGACTTCAGGAAAAGGGGCGGTGTACATGCACCTGTCTACATCAACCGTGCTGAGGTCGAGAGGGTTGAGAGCTTCAAGTTCCTGGGAGTGAACATCACCAACAGCCTGTACTGGTCAAATCACATAGATGCCACAGCCAAGAAAGCTCACTAGCGCCTCTACTTCCTCAGGAAGATAAAGAAATGTGGTTTGTCCCCTTTGACTCTCACCAACTTTTGCCGATGCACCATAGAAAGCATCCTATCAGGATGTATCACCGCTTGGTACAGCAACTGCTCTGCCCGGGACCACAAGAAGCTGCAGAGAGTAGTGGACACAGCCCAGTGCATTACGGATACCAGCCACCTCCCCTCCTTGGACTCTGTCTTTACCTCTCGTTGTCTTGGTGTAGCACCAGCATAATCAAAGACCCCACCCACCCGGGACATTCTCTCTTCTCTCCTCTTCCATCGGGTAGAAGATACAGGTGCCCAAGGGCACGTACCACCAGACTTAAGGACAGCTTCTACCCCACTGTGATAAGACTATTGAATGGTTTCCTTATACAATAAGATGGACTATGACCTCATGATCTACCTTGTTGTGACCTTGAACCTTATTGCACTGCACCTTCTCTGTAGCTGTGACACTTTACTTTGTGCTGTTACTGTTATTACCCGTGCTACATCAATGCACTTTGTACTAACTCAATGTAACAGCACTGTGTAATGAATTGACCTGGACAATCAGTTTGTAAGACAAGCTTTTCACTGTACCTCAATACAAGTGACAATAATAAACCAATACCAATACTATTAACACTGCTGACTTGACATGGCTTGGCCTCTTTCATATATGAATGCAGACAAGCATATTAACAGGGAATGTGAGCACAGGGACAATATAACTTGTTATGATCTTGCTTCTTGATGTTCACCCCGATATGCACACTTTACAAGAGCCTTTGCATAGTTTGCAGGATAAGAAGCACTGGGCTGATTTTTCTTTTTTGTACCGTAGGATGTATTGAGTCCTGTAATTTTATTGTCAGGTGAGAGTCATGTGGAAGGTAGTCAAAGCAGGTGAGAAAACATCCTGCTCTCCACATTGAGTTACGGGAGAGTTGACACATGAATATGAAGGGAATGGAGGGATATGGATGATACACAGGAGGAGGAAAGTTTGTTATAAATTGGCATCAAGATTGGCACAACATGGTGGGCTGAATGGCCTGTCCAGTGCTGTACTGTTCAATGTTATCCTTCCCTGTGCAACTGAAGCCTGAGAAGCTCAGGTGTATGGAAGTGGAGGTAGATGTAGGCCAGGAGGAGGATGCAGCAGAGACACAAAAGGATTGTCCCACTAGCCATGCACGTGTTCAGAGGTTGAAGGGGTGGTGGTGGGGGGAGGATTTTGGTAGTGATGGAAGGACCTTGTTCAAACGTAGGGGAAGGAGAATGGGGAACGTCTCACCGAACCCCACTTATCCAGTCCAGCTCTTCCACCCTCTGACACATCTGGTCAGGTTAGAATGATGAGAAAACTGTACCAAACTTGGGTTAAAATTGCAGACAGCCCCCAATGACCTCATCAGAAGCCGAACTGCTTATTTAAAGATGGGCAATACTGCTTAGAGGAGCAGGGTGTCACCAAGAGCAATGTTTGGATTTTTGTTTTTAATTGCACCTGTGCAATTGATAGATGCTGCTGCCAGTTTTACGGAGAAGTCGTAGAGAGTGCTGACAATTGCGCCATTGCTCTAACCACAACTTCCAAGGCCATTAAGGCTTCCTTTGTAACTCATTTGGTCCTTACATAATTGTAACAGGCTGGTTTCCTAATTAAGGTAATTAATTTGCTTGCAATGTTAGCAAAAACTCAAAGCTGGCCACTGTAAATACCAGCACACTTACAACGTTATGACCCTTTGCATTCAAGGACAACATTTATTGCAGCTTTCAATTTCTGAACTTAATATCTTTTTCAAGTTATTATAATACTCTGAGACCCCTTTTAACCTTTGCCAACTGGAAAATGTGGGACCTTAAAGACATCCACTTGCCCTACCTCGAAACTGTGAAAAACCACCTCTTCCAACATGATGCTCAGAGTCTGGTTTTGACAAAGATAATTTATTTTTTCTACCCGCTAGCTACAAGTTAATCATCAGAAGTATCAATGGATTTACAAGTCATTATAACTCTCTCCAGTAAAGGTTATTTGCTAAAGTATTAAACAGTAAAATTCACTACCTATTTTTATACTTTTTAATTCTTTTTTAAATTTGTAACAATAAATACTTGCAATTTATGTCTTTCAATCATAAGGCACTATGGAGAATCTTCCATGTTTTAAATTTGAAAGGTACTTGAATCAGCTTTAGGAAATCTTTAGCATGAGATTTTCAGTATGGGAATGGATTTTTTACAGTTGGAAAAATAGGACAATGTGAGCTAAAATTAGCTCAATTACAATTTACATTGTTTATGCTGAGAAACCAATGTGAGGGTAAAGCCCAGTATTCATACCACAGCCGATACCAAACACATTTAAAATAAAGATTTGCCCTGGTGTTATGCCTTACTGTGTATTAGAACAGGGCAGTTAGTGTATACAGTAGCTCAGAACTGTGAGATTCCTGAAACAATGTAGAGCTCAGCTCCCCAATATATTTTGGACTGGACAATAATGTTGGCTTGTCTAGCGTTATTCACATCTTGAAGAAGATACAGCAGCCATTTTGTTTTTCCACAGCTGGCACTGGCTTTCATTCTGAGCTGAGTGATAAATGTTTCCCAGGATACAGGAAAAAGATTTTTACACTGACACTGCCTTCACACCCATTTGTGTCATTGGGACTGCCAGGAAGTGTCAGATCTAAAGGAGAGCACTGTTATATTCAAAGCATCCAATGAGATGTTCACTTCTTCCTCTACAGCAGCCGTGTGACCAGTTACCTAAACGCAGAGTTTGTTGACATCTCAAAAGGTTTGTTCCAGCACTGAGGTGATTCAGGAGTAGAAGGAGACCAAGATTATTGCCCTGATTTTCACTCCAGCAGCAAGATGGGGCTGTTAGGATCAGAAACTCCCCGAAATCCATGCCTTCCCACCGTTAACCTGCTCTTTAAGCAGGCAAGCAGGGCAATTAACATAGGTTGGCAAGGTCTTGTTTAATGATAACATTATTCCACTCAAATTGCCATTTTAGTTGGGAGGTTGAGTAGCGAGGAGAGGCAGCTTCCCCACCAGGTCATATTTGTTGGGAGCAAGATCATAAGACAGATGGGGGCTAGACAGGAAGGCTTATGAATTTTATTTCAGATGTCCTTGTGAACTTGATAATAATTAATGTTCCTCCATGCTCCATGTTGGACATTTCTTGTTGTAGGCTCTCTCCCCATTGTATCTAGGACCTTACCCTCAGGTGGGATATCTGCTGGTTCCCAGCTGAGGTATCCTGCCATGCAAATAGTCACTGCTGCTCACCAGTGGATTGGTGGATCTGGCAGGTTGCTGCTAAGAAAACTTATGGTGATCCATATTAAAGTTAGCTGCATATCAGTTCCATTCCAAATGCAGAGCCTACTTTGGATCTTTTGTACATCTTTCCCATGCCCTATTTAAAATTGAGCTAATGGTTCTTCATCTCTTTCAATCCTTATAATTCTATAATATAACACTCTTTACAATTCGATTCTCAATCTTCTGCTAGAACACTTCTTCAAAACTGGGGACCCTGGCTTGGCTAACATTTATTACCCAAACCTAAGTGTCCCTGAGTAGGTGAAGGCAAACCAGTATCATGAACTGCTGTGGTCCACCTAATGAATGAGCTCCCACAGGGCTATTGGGTGGAGAGTCCCAGGATTTTGATCCAGAGACAAGAAGGAATTGCAACCTATTTCACAATCAGGATGTTGTACGAACTGGCATGGAACCTGCAGGCTGTTGTGTTCCCATGTGAAGTTACCCTTGTCTTTCTAGGTGGTGGAGTTTGTGTGTTTGAGAGGCACTATCAATGAACAAGTTCATGACAGTAAAATGGTTAAAAAACCCTCTAACCTCTTTTCCCACTTCTACTTAAAACCATCAATCACTTCTGTAGTCTCATAGATTATTAATATATTTTTAGTAGTTTCATTACAATGTTTTGTATGATATTCTCTTTGCTTTCCTCTGGGAGATGCTTTGTCCTCTAACCTGAATAGTCAATTATCTCATGTCCTTTTGTGAGGTCAGACTGTTCAGGGTAAATCACATCTTTTTGCTTTTATTGATGCACACTTTCATCCACCTCTTCCTTTCTGCTTAAACCCAAGTTCCTCACACCTCAGTAAACATGAATCAAGAAATTCAAAGGCATTGTGGTCTATTTCCAGGGGCAGGATGGACATCTCTGCATATGTTATGGTGGTTTGATCATGTTTGCTGAGGGCACTGCTTACCATATTTGGCAAGGCATGAAATGACGTGACCAGGGCTTGCACCTACAATGGGATCATTACTTTGGCAGATGCAAATAGGGCTCTGATATCTATTTCAGTTTGCCTTTGGTTGCTCTGAATGCATCAGTACTGGCTATGTTCTGTAAAAATTAACTATGCATGCAGCTAATTATTCTCCATCCAACACTGTGGGTGGCACAGTGATGCATCTAGTGGAGATGCTGCCCTACAGCTCCAAGACCAGACCTCTGATGCTGTCTCAGTGGAGTTTTCAAGTTCTCCTTGTTGCTCCTTTTGATTTCTTCCCTCATCCTAAAGGTTGGTAGGTTAATAGGCCCCTGTAAGTTGCCCCTGGTGTAGACGGGTGGCAGAATAAGAGGAGAAGGGGGGAGTTGATAACAAAAATTAGTGGGGAATGGGATTGCTCTGCGAGATGGCATAGACTTAAAGGGCTGAACAGCCTCCTTTTAGGTCAGAAGGAAATATGGAAACCCAGGGAACTCTTCCTCCAGACACACTTCTGACTTTTACTTGCTCTCCCATCTCCCACAATCTTCTCAACCCCAACTTCTACACTTGAATGGTATTCCCCAGCCCAGTTTTCTTCTGATGTCTCCTCAGCAGACATTATCAAAAGATCAGGGCTAACACAATGTTATGCTTGATTACATTCCAATCAGGTTACTCAGTACTTGCTTTTCCTTGCTCTAATCCTTAGGATTTACTTCTATGTCATGTGTTAGTTCACATATTTTAGTTATGTAATTCCAATAATTTAAAAAAGTAATTAAAATGTGATTAATCCATCCCAGTACCAACTCCAATATGAGGTAGTGTGTCAATATTGTATTAGAGTGCCATCCTTGATTCAAAATGCCAAATCCTGGTGCGAACAGATGCCCGATCAAGAGGAAGTATGTCTCCAAATGTACCAACTAGAATCAGAATCGGGTTTATTATCGCTGACATATGTCGTGAAATTTGTTGTTTTTGCGGCAGCAGTACAGTGCAAGACATGAAGATATAATATTACTATAAGTTACAAAAATAAATAAATAATGCCAAAGAGGAATAACGGTTCGTGGGAAATCAGAAGCCAGGATGACATACTGAAGAAAAAGAATATTCCGAGTGCCTTCTTGCCCATGAAGCTGGTCCCTAGCCAAAACATTGGGAGGTGGAATCCACCAACATTCATGTCAGCAGATGCCAGCCCCTTACTCCCACTCAGCAATCAGCCTGAGACTCTAGAGCTCAGGGAATGGAAGGGAGTTGGGAAAAGAGATGGGGCTAGGTGTTGGAAGTGAATTTGATGATTATTGTCCAAAATACCTGCCAATATGGCAGATGTCTTCTGGGGAAAAAAAAAATAAGGGTAAAAGCAGGCCCTAATCCTTAAAAACAAATTAAACTCACACTTCCTCCCAGACTGACATAGGAAACCTTGGTAATGTTTCTTTGTTGTATCCTTATATTCGATGTGGAGTGGACTCATGTCCCCCCACTTTCACAACGAAACAAATGACATCAGCAGCACACAAGAGGGCTGGTCATGTGACCACTCTGATGTGCCAATGAACACTGAGTGGTGAGGAGTGGACTGCAGTGTCAGCCCAGCAAATTCAATCAGGAGATCTGCATGTTTATGAAATTATGCCAAGTAGCCCAGGCTGCAGCTACAATTTACTGACAAATGGTGAGCATCTGTCAGATCAGATGACGCCTTCTGAATGTTAATCAAGAATCACCAAGCTTGACTTTTGAAAGGCTCTCAGAAAATTATAGGAGCAAATAAAGAGTAAAGAGGATGAGGGACACAGGAAAGCAATATAATGGAGTAAGTATTGTCAAGAAGAAACATGATGATGCATAACATACTATCTGGGACATTATTCAGAAGGTTTCTTAAATGGTTACAACAGCTAAAACTCTGCTTGATCATTCTTGGGATATACTTCACAGTTTCTGTCTGGCTTCAATTGTATCTGCACTGCTTGTTTGGGGTGGTTTGTGAATGAGTTGTCAACTAATTGTCACCTGGCTCCCAGATATCCTTTAAGCAGATATCCCTAACCTTGAATATCTGTTCTTTGCTTGTATTCTCATATCTTGATTACCCATGTTGGTGCAATCAATCTTGATCTGAATGCAAACACAGACAGGTAATGCTGCAAAGGAAGACTTCCAAGATGGTCATCTTTCTCTGGTTGGCATTGGTTTCATATCCATTTTTACTTTAGAACAGGAGAAGATAATGCTACCATTCTTGGAATATCAGCAAAGGTTTCTTCTTTTTGACATCATGCAGAAGCTATTGTGGTGGGCAAGGTGAAATGAGAGAGCAATAAGGAGTTAAAAGGTATTAGATGCGTTTGAAATGTTTTCTTTAGCAGAAACCAATTTCCCTGACCGTCATGGTCCAGTTTTGTAGTAGTAATAACTTGAAACCACTGGCATGCATCATCATAACTTGGTGAAATTGTTAGCAACTTTGGGACTTCCATACATTCATGGTTTGATGAAGAAGTCTCGAAATCCCTGTTGGTATTTCTGCATAGGTGCAATGTTTGCTACCTTTCTCCTCTGGAATCAAGGGAAATAACTTGAATTGATGTGAATATATTTATGAAATAATACCTCTGTAAATATTTTGTTGAATGAGGTGCAAGTTTTTAATGGTATACCAAGCCATAACCTGTGCAGCAAATTATCTGATGCTAAAAATCTCCCAAGTTTTTTGTTAACTTTTGAAACATTTAATTATTTCAACTTCTAGGTTAATCAAATACAATTGTTCCAATTTTAACTTAGCACTCCCTATAATACTTACTGCTCTGCTATCAAATAAACCTTTCATGTGATTGGCCATCCATCGAGCAACTGGGATCTGGAATTAGTTGAAATGATGCCTGTCTGTAAAAGGCATTGAAAAAGGGAATCTTTCTCCATGGCGATGACAAAGCTTTGTGGGAGCTTTCTTTTAAGTCAAAGGATGGCACTATTGTTTTACCATCGACTGCAAATTCTGCAATAACTTTAGATGAATCTTGTAAAACCCTACTTTACACCGACTTTCCATGTTTTGTTCTGCTGTTTATAGCAGACGAGCAGATTTGCTTTGCAAATTCACTCCTTTTAATTGATGGAGTTACTCTTTTATTGCTTATTTTTATTTCTCATTGAGAAATCGTACATATAACATTAGCTTTCTCTTTCTTCATATGCTCTTAATAATTGATTCAGATATTTTTATTCTTCCAGAAGACCTTGCTTTATTTTATCTGTTTTTGGCACTGAGTCAACTCAGGTTTATGAACGAGTCAATATTCTGCAACAGCAAATTGCAAATATTGTTAAGTATTTGAATAAAGCAAATTTTAATGTCTATTTTTGTAATGAATTTTTTTAAATGGCAACTTTAGAAAATAAGAAGAAAGCCTATGAAGAGTTCGTAATTTTTCTGATAATTTCAGTTGTAGTGTAGCAGAATGAGTAAACAAATTACATTACAGGTACTACCTTCCTTTGCTTCATGCATGAGGGCATATAGATTCCTCTGTATAGCAGTACTGAAAGTTAGTAATACAGCAATGTGTACCATATTTTACAGCACTAGAATGGAGAAATCTTGTTCCTTGTATTCTCCTTAAAATTTATAACTGCAATAGTTTTACCATGAAATTCAGCTTAGTAGTTTTAAATATACTTTACAATACTCTGCTGAAGGCATCCATCCTTGTGATGTACCAAGCTAGAATTGCTTTCAATGTGAATAGAACACCAGCAGCTATATAATAAAAAAAGTTAAAAACAAATTGGCAATCTTCAATAGAAAAAGAGACAGAGTTCATATTTCAGCTCAATGAAGTTTCTTGCAGTACCTTGCCTCCAAATGCATTGTTCTTAATCCAAACAATTTGCAAGTCAGAAATGCACCTGTGAACCGAGTTCCCACACAGCAGAAAATGTCTTCAGCCCCACAGCAGCTAGCAAATCTATACTGGCAATCTCCCAAATGCTTGTTTGTATGTACAGGCTGTACATACATCAGATGTTTGTAAGATGGGGAGGATCTGTATATTAATAAATAGGAGCAAGATTAGGCCAAATGGCCCGTTGAGCTAGTTCCAGTATTCAAAAGATCATGGCTTATCAGATCTTGGTCTCAGGTTCACTTTCTTGTTTGTTCTCTCAAACCCTTGGTTCCCCGAGAGTCCAAAATCTATCTATCTCTGTCTTGAATGACTCTGCCTTCACAGCTCTCTGGGGTAAGAATTTCAATGAGTTACAGACTTCTGATAGCAGATATTCCTCCTGATTTTCTTCATAACCCTAACCCCTTATTCTGAAATTATACCCCTTAGTTCTCCATTCCTCTATAAATGGAAATTTTTCTTAGTGACTTTTGTGTCAGAATGTCATATGTTTCAATAAAATCAGTTCCTCTAATCTCCAATGAGCATAGGCCCAATCTGTTCACCCCTTCCTTATATGACAACCCTCAGGCATGAACAGAGTCGACTTCTCTAAACTACCTCCAATGTAGGCTGATCCCTCCTTAAATAAAGAAACTAACATTGTACACAGTCTGGGTGCATCTCACAAGAACCGTGCAGTTGCAGAAAGACTCATTTTATACCTCGCCCCCTTTGTAATTTTGGCCACATTCCATTTGCTTTTGTAAATAGTCGCTATAATTCACATTCACACATGAGAACATGCAGATTCCTTTGTACAGCAGCATTCTGTAGTCTCTCTGCACACAACCACATCGTACTTTGTATTTTTCACAATTTGCCTTCCCACCTATTTTTGCATTGCCAGCAGATTTGGGTCCACTATACTCGGCCCCTTCAGCTAAATCATTATAATAGCTTGTAAATAGTTGAGAGCCCAACATTGATCCCAGCGATACCCCATTAGTTACAGTTTGACATCTGAGCTAATAATCTTGACTCTGTTTTCAGTTAGTTTATCTTCTATCAATGCCAATCCTCTAGCTATGCTAATACATTATTCTCTATGCTATGAATTCTTATCCTGTACAGTAACCTTCTATATGGCACCTGATTGAACATCTTTTGGAAATCTAAATACACTGCATCTGCTGGTTCCTCACCATCCACCTTTTTCTTTGCATGTTCAAGGTACTCTACTAAATTTTTCTAACACAATTTCTTTTCCTTTACTGGTGAATATATATATTGCCCAACAATCAAACAGATCCACAATGCAGTGATCAAACAGTAATAGTACTGATCAATGCATTACAATTATTAAACTTCCAAGACAGGGCTTTGGCCACACGCAAACCCACCTCCTTCCTCATTGCCACTACTGGATCACCAGATCCACATACAGTGCTAGACTAGAAATGAATTCCTTACCAAACTGCTAAAAATATAAAATCAGAGGATAACAGCATCTTGGGTTTCTACTGATTATCTACCATTCATCATGCAGATTATTTAAAAACCTTTACTGTCTCTAAATTGTCAGAATTGCTCAATATTCAGTATCAGATGTGCAAAAATATTTTCTTACTCTAAGTTCTAAAGACTAATATCATTGCATTCATTCCTCACCCCCAGCCTTGAATTCTGACTATCTCCTCCCTGGCAAATGTCTGAAGCTGAATTAAATTGTTAACAACCTGATTCATATTTGGCAATGAGTTTCTGACAACATATGACCTTCCATAATATTGTTGAATTGAACAGGCTCAAGAGGGTGATTCACGCTGGCTTTGCATGGTGGTGATGGGGGAAGTAAGGGATAGAGCTGTTGCTGGTGTTGGCGTGATGTGCTGGTGAACCTGAGCGTTTTTGGAGCTTGCAATACTGAGGGCAAGGGTTCTTCCTGTGACTGTTTGTGGGTAGCTGATGGACAAGGCTTAAGAAAGCTGTCATAGACATTTGGCTCTCCTTTTCTTCAACTGATAAAGCTCATTTCAACAAAGCACAGCATTTTTCATTGGGTGGCCACATCTAATGCTTGGCTCCCTGTTGGGCTTGTCATTTTTGAAGATGACTATCACATTTTTGATGCAGCAGAATGCTTTTGAAAGCCTCTTTGTGGGAATTGCTTTGGAGATGGTACTATATTGGGGAGAGATATATAGTAGTCAGCAGTTATAATTGATAGTAACCATTAAAAATAATAAATAAGCAAGATCTTTTAACCTATAATATGTATGCTGTCTTGATGTAATAGGGAATCAGCTGTTATATCCCATTGTTAAGATATTAAAAATAAGCAGCAATGAAAATTGCTGGTACAACTGTGTCACAAAAAATTGCTATCCATTAGGTTGGCAGCTACCTTATGTTGACATACACCTCTAAACCACAGACAACAGCCACTTGTCATAATTGGTCGCACTTGACATAAATGGTCCTTGAAACTTACCCCAGTATTTACGCAGGCCACTTTTGAAACAGGTAACAATGGGAGTAGACCCCTATAGGATAGGGGAAATCACAATCTTTGTATATACATGTGTCTGCTCAATATAAGGATACACAGTGAACATGACATGACCATGAAACATTATGAGATACTTAGGCAGTGTACAGGGGATATATTATGGCTGAACCATGAAGAGACCGAATAACAGGAATGCATATTAATACCTAAAAGACATATTGAAATTCTGAGCCAAGAAAATTGATAATAGAACAATGCAGCACCTCTTCTAAGCTTTCAATGTGGTAGGTCTGTCATTGCTACCCAACTCTGAAATGACATCCCTCATTACATGCTGCAGGTAGCAAGCTGTGAATGTACTGATTGTACATTGGTTCATGGGTTGTAATTATAATGTTGTGTAAGGGGGACAAAAGAGGATTGCTCAACTATGTTTTGTATGTTAACCAGATGTTCAGGGACATCTTTGAGGATGAGCAAGTCTCTATTGTCCAAATTAATATAATGACATTTGATGAAGGGGTAAGAAAACAATGTGATATATCCTTGGAGTGCTGTTATTCAGGATCACCATACCATGGGAAAAATAGTCTTTAAATATTTCTTTAAGGCACTCAGGTTCTCTGAGTGATAAATTAAGGACAAAGTGCTTGGGAAACTGAAAGGTAGATAAGTCACCTGGACTGGATGGACTACACTCCAGGATTCTGAAAGAGGTAGCTGAAGAGAGTGTGGAGACATTAGTAGTGATCTTTCAAGAATCATTAGTCAGGAATGAACAGAGAACATTACAGCACAGCACAGGCCCTTTGGCTCACAATGTTGTGCTGACATTCTATCCTGCTCTACTATCTTTCTAACCCTTCCCTCTCACATGGCCCTCCATTTCTCTATCATTCATATGGCTACCTAAGCATCTCTTAAATGTCCCTAATGTATCTGTCTCCACAACCTCTTCCGGCAGTGCGTTCCATGCACCCACAACTATCTGTGTAAAAAACTTACCTCTGACATCCACCTTATACTTTCCTCTAATCACCTTAAAATTATGCCCCCTCATGTTAATCATTTTCGCCCTGGGAACAAGTCACTGACTGTGCACTCGATCTATGCCTCTTATCATCTTGTACACCTCGATCAAATTACCTTTCATCCTCCTTCTCTTCAAGGAGAAAAGCCCTAGCTCACTCAACCTATCCTCATAAGACATGCTCTCCAATCCAGGCGGCATCCTGGTGAATCTCCTCTGCACCCTTTCTAAAGCTTCCACATCTTTCCTGTAATAAGGCGACTAGAACTGAGCACAATACTCCAAGTGTGGTTTAACCAGAGTTCTATAACGCTGCAACATCACCTCATGGCTCTTGAACTCAATACCCCGACTAATGAAGGCCAACACACCATATGCCTTCTTAGCAACTCTATCGACCTGTGAGGCAACCTTAAGGGATCCATGGACATGGATCCCAAGATCCCTCTTTTCCTCCACATTGCTAAGAGTCCTGCCATTAACCTTGTATTCTGCCTTCAAATTTGATCTCTCACTTTTGCATCATTTCACACTTTTTTGGGTTGAACTCCATCTGCCACTTCTCAGCCCAGGTCTGCATTCTATCAATATCCTGTTGTAATCTACAGCAACCTCCTACACTATCCACAACACCACCAACCTTTGTTAGCAAACTTACTAACCCACCCTTCCACATCCTCATCCAAGTCATTTACAAAAATCACAAAGAGCAGGGGTCCCAGAACAGATCCTTGCGGAACACCACTGGTCACCAACCTCCAGGCAGAATACAATCCACCTAACACCACCCTCTTCTTCTATTTGTGAGCCAATTCTGAATCCACACATCCAAGTTTCCCTGGATCCCATGCCTCCTGACTTTCTGAATGGTTCCAGAGGACTGCAAAATTGCTAATGTCACTCTACTCTTTAAGAAGGGAGGGAGGCAAAAGACAAATTATAGGTCAGTTAGCCTGACTTCAGTGGTTGGTAGGATCTTAGAGTCCATTATTAAGGGTGAGGCTTCAGGGTACTTGGAAGCACATGATAAAATAGGCTGAAGTCAGCATGGTTTTCTTAAGGGGAAATCTTGCCTGATATATCTGTTGGAATTCTTTGAGAAAGTAACAAACAGAATAGACAAAGGAGAGTCAGTGGATGTTGTTTACTTGGATTTTCAGAAGGCCTTTGACAAGGTGCCGCACATGAGGCTGCTAAACAAGATAAGAGCCCAGGGTATTATAGGAAAGTTACTAGCATGGATAGGAAATTGGCTGACCGGCAGAAGGCAAAGAGTGGGAATAAAGGGGGCCTTTTCTGGTTGGCTGCCAGTGACTAGTGGTGTTCCACAGGGATCAATGTTGGGTCCGCTACTTTTCACATTATATGTTAATGATCTGGATGACGGAATTGATGGCTTTGTGGCCAAGTTTTCAGATGATGCGAAGATAAGTGGAGGGGTAGGAAGTGTTGAGGAAGCAGGGAGTCTGCAGAAGGACTTGGACAGGTTGGGAGAATGGGCAAAGGAGTGGCAGATGGAATACAGCGTGGGGAAGTGTATGGTCATGCACTTTGGTAGAAGGGATAAAGGTGTAGAATATTTTCTTAAATGGGGAGAGAGTTCAGAAATTGGAGGTGCAAAGGGACTTTGGAGTCTTAGTGTAGGATTCCCTAAAGGTTAACCTGCAGGTTGAGTTGGTAGTAAGAAAGGCAAATGCAATGTTAGCATTCATTTCAAGAGGTCTAGAATATAAAAGCAAGGATGTAATGCTGATGCTTTATAAGACATTGATCAGACCACATTTGGAGTATTGTGAGCAGTTTTGGGCCCCATATCTAAGGAAGAATGTGTTGGCGTTGAAGACGGTCCAGAGGAGGTTTACGAGAATGATCCCAGGGATGAATGGGTTAATGTATGATGAACGTTTGATGGCTCTGGGCCTGTACTCACTAGGGTTTAGAAGGATGATGGGGGATCTCATTGAAACCAATTGAATATTGGAAGGCCTGGATAGAGTGGATGTGGAGAGGATGTTTCCAGTAATGGGAGAGCCTAGAACCAGAAGGCACAGTCTCAGAATAAAAGGATGTCCCTTCAGAACAGAGACGAGGAGGAATTTCTTCAGCCAGAATCTGTGGAATTCATTGGCACACATGGCTGTGGAGGCCAAGTCATTGGGTTAATTTAAAGTCGAATTTGATAGGTTCTTGATTAGTAAGGGTGTCCAAGGTTATGGTGGAGAAGACAGGAGAATGGGGTTGAGAGGGAAGAATAAATCAGCTATGATCAAATGGCAGAGCAGACTTGATGGGCCAAATGGCCTAATTCTGCTCCTACGTCTTATGGTCTTTTTAAGGAGGCTTAAATTTATAATCACCTTTGGCATTGGCTCCAAGCAGAAGAATAAAGCAATCTTTGGCTGCCTTGAAGCCTGGAGCAGTGTGCTGAGCACATGTGAAGACATACTCTTCCAAAAGAGCCCAATCTCATCCACATTAGACACTTGTTAATGAGCAGACTGCCTTGATGATTTCTTTCAGCTTCTTTGGAATTTTTTTCTGCTGCATCTTGCTGCACTTATTTGCACTTGCTGCCTTCCTGAAAGAGGAACATTATGTGGGTTCTCGTGTTTCTTGAAATGTTCAAACAAGTGAATGATTCGACACTTTCCAAGATCTATCACCCCGTGCAGTGTAAGAGTTAAAAGCATGTTTGCAACTAAAATGGAGTTGTCTTCTAACAGCACCCAGACTAAGCAAGCAGGCTTGCTTGGAAAATAAATAAACCATGAGGCGGTGTGTCACGTAACTATGAAAGATGCAATGACATAGTAAATGAGGGAAACTTGTTTATGGCAGTAAGGCAATTAAGACCACCTCTTGTTTATGACAGGAAAGCCATTAAGACAAACTTGGTACCAGTTGTAGTAAACAACTTTGCTTCTGTATTATGGAGGATAGCTGGTATTTTAATATGATTGACCAATGCGTGAAAAATTAGGAATGAAGTGCGTAAAATTAGGAATAAACCAAGAGATGCCTGCATGTATAATATATAAAATACAGTGGCATGCAAAAGTTTGGGCACCCCTGGTTAATATTTCCATTATTGTGAATAGCTAAGCAGGTAAAAGATGACCTGACTTCCAAAAGGCATAAAGTTAAAGGTGACACATTTCTTTAATATTTTAAGTAAGATTACTTTTTTATTTCCATCTTTTACAGTTTCAAAATAATAAAAAAGGAAAAAGGGCCGGAAGCAAATGTTTGGGCACCCTGCATGGTCAGTGCTTAGTAACACCCCCTTTGGCAAGTATCGCAGCTTGTAAACACTTTCTGTAGCCAGCTAAGAGTCTTTCAATTCTTGTTTGGGGGATTTTCACCCATTCTTCCTTGCAAAAGGCTTCTAGTTCTGTGAGATTCTTGGGCCATCTTGCATGCACTGCTCTTTTGAGGTCTATCCACAGATTTTCAATGATGTTTAGGTTCGGGGACTGTGAGGGCCATGGCAAAACCTTCAGCTTGTACCTCTTGAGGTAGTCCATTGTGGATTTTGAGGTGTGCTTAGGATCTTTATCCTGTTGTAGAAGTCATCCTCTTTTCATCTTCAGCTTTTTTTACAGACTGTGTGATGTTTGCTTCCAGAATTTGCTGGTATTTAATTGAATTAATTCTTCCCTCTACCAATGAAATGTTCCCTGTGCCATTGGCTGCAACACAAGCCCAAAGCATGATCGATCTACCCCAGTGCTTAACGGTTGGAGAGGTGTTCTTTTCATGAAATTCTGCACACTTTTTTCTCCAAACTTTCCTGCATCCTCACCACAAAATTCAGCGTCAGAAGTTTGCAAAGGAACATCTAAACAAGTCTGATGCATTTTGGAAACAAGTCCTGTGGACTGATGAAGTTAAAATAGAACTTTTTGCCGCAATGAGCAAAGGTAAGCTTGGAGAAAAAAGGGTGCAGAATTTCATGAAAAGAACACTTCTCCAACTGTTAAGCACGGGGCTGGATCGATCATGCTTTGGGCTTGTGTTGCAGCCAGTGGCACGGGGAACATTTCACTGGTAGAGGGAAGAATTAATTCAGTTAAATACCAGCAAACTCTGGAAGCAAACATCACACAGTCTGTAAAAAAGCTGAAGATAAAAAGAGGATGGCTTCTACAACAGGATCACGATCCTAAACACACCTCAAAATCCACAATGGACTACCTCAAGAGGTACAAGCTGAAGGTATTTCCATGGCCCTCACAGTCCCCGGACCTAAACATCATCGAAAATCTGTGGATAGACCTCAAAAGAGTAGTGCATGCAAGATGACCCAAGAATCTCACAGAACTAGAAGCCTTTTGCAAGGAAGAATGGGTGAAAATCCCCCAAACAAGAATTGAAAGACTTTTAGCTGGCTACAGAAAGCGTTTACAAGCTGTGATACTTGCCAAAGGGGTGTTACTAAGTACTGACCATGCAGGGTGCCCAAACTTTTGCTTCGGGTCCTTTTTCCTTTTTTATTATTTTGAAACTGTAAAAGATGGAAATAAAAAAGTAATCTTACTTAAAATATTAAAGAAATGTGTCATCTTTAACTTTATGCCTTTTGGAAATCATGTCATCTTTTACTTGCTTAGCTATTCACAGTAATAGAAATTTTGACCAGGGGTGCCCAAACTTTTGCATGCCACTGTATATCACACTTGCTTATTTTGTTAGCGAAGATCCTTGAATCATTTTACTACATTAAAATTGCTTTTGAAATACAACTTGTGCTGCGGTTGTAAACCACTATTTCACTGTTTATATGGGATTTTGCTGATTTTTTATTGAAATTATGGTATAAAATGGAGGTATCCCCTTGGAGATTCCTGGTAGACTGTTTAATACCGGAACACTAAAGACATTTAATTGAATTATTGTATATCTATATATGTTTTGCTGGTATAGAGAGAAAAAAACTTGAACAATTTTCTAATACTGATACTCTTTGTGTTGACAACTATAAGACTCCACAAGTGAAAATATCTGGCCATGCTGTGATTTGAATTTTGTAATATTTCAGTACTGCAGCTGAGACCAAATACTCCATTATAGGCATGCCCACAACCTTACATTCTGCTTCACAGAAATAGTAACTGATGATTTCTTTCCATTGCAGAGCCACCCGATTTCAAATGTTAAAAAAATATTTTATCTTTATGGGATCATTTCCGTTCACTCTGTGGGGAGTTCTCCTCTTTTTCCCTCATGGCTTAAATAGATAATCAATGCCAACAGCTTGAACAGCTGATTGCTGTTTCACCAGCTAAGAAGTGAAGCTGCTTGTATCAGTTCTCTGTTGATCCTCTGGTCAAATTAGGGAGAAAGGTTTGGAAATTCCTGTGGAAATTCTCGTTAAAGGCATGCTATGTTGGCGCCGGAAGCGTGGCGACAGTTGCAGGCTGCCCTCAGAACACTACGCAAAATGATGTATTTCACTGTGTGTTTCGATGTACATGTGACTTATAAAGATATCTTAAAACATTTGATCAGGTCAAGTTACTCTGCACAGTTGTTCACATTCAGTGACTTGATATTCTTTATCGCAGGTTTTGGATACTTTCCAATTTATTGATCTTGGCTATGTTTTCACATACAAACACTTAGTGAAGATGATGCTGACTGGTTGAGTTCTTCTAGCATTTCTCTTTTTGTTTCATGGATCATTATTGTGGCTTCTCTCTTCCTCAAAGAAAGACTCATCTATCAGATGGAAGATGCCAGGACGATTGATGATGGTTCGAAGACTTGCTTTACTGCTGGATTTCAGCTCAGCATCTAAGGAAGGGACACACCTGTTGATTTGTGCTGAAGCAGGCCTCTATTCTACCTTGAAGGCCAACTCCTACATTTGAGATCCACATTGTTTCCCAAATGCAAGCTTTAATATTTGTAGCAATCATTAGTTGTGCGTTGAATGTCTATCAATAGCATTGCTGTGAGCCCAGTGGGCTCCATGGGTAAATGCATTATGTGAGCAGAGGATTATGACACAATTTCCAAAAAAAAAACTTCCAGTGAATAATTGACAGATAAAGGACTATCATGTGGCATACAAGAATATTAGAATAACATGATAGAAGACATTATGGATTGAAAATTCTATCAAAATAAAAAGTAATAAATGTATGGAAGATTGTTTTTTTAAAGTGCATAAGATTTCTAACTGATGAATGGTATAAATATTACAAGTGATCCTGGAGGTGCATGATTTGGATCAGAAACTTGTATCTTGAATGCATGATCTAAACATTCACTTTAGTTTCCTGGGTATTTTTCTCTGGCAGAGTTTGAGCAGTATGGGTGAAGTGTGAATGTACCCAATTTCTGTTGCTTATGATTTCTGATCCATCATAATAGATGGGAAATCATGTGAGCATTGAATTACAATTAATAACCTTCACACAAAAAATTTCAATATGTGCTTCCATCACTATCAATTGCGCTTAAAAATTTTCCACTTAATATGCTCTAAATGTTAAACAATTTTTCCTAAAATATTCTAACTTACTTTACATAGGTATATTTAACCTTAAAGGAATATTAATGCCTTCAATGTACTTTAAATCAATGTTACCTTTCTACTCTTTTGGCTGATATGCAATTATTTTTCTTAGCACCTGATATGATTCCAGTAGAAACTACAATTCAAGCTACTTACCATTTCATCTTTCAATGACTTGATGACATATGGACAATGAATCCACAAACATTAATAAAACAATAGCAAATATTATGAAGAAGAACATCTGGCTTGATTGGGCTAAGTCCATTTTTACATCTGCTCAGCAAATTCAAGACACTTAAGATTGTTTGTGCACCTGCTCTGCACATGCCATTATCCATGGGAGCAGGCAGATGGCATTCCTACATCATTAGGCAATCATTTTCTGACCAGATAAGTTGCAATTCTCACTCCAAATCAATGGAAATGGGAACTTCTACAGTTTTGTGGAACCCTTGGGAGAAGTACCAAGAACTCATTTTTAATGTAAATTGGATTTTTGTTACCTCGGGAATCAAATCCAATAAAAATGAGTATCTAATTTTAAAAATAATATGCACCCCAAGAATACATTTAAGTTCATTTTGTTATTAAGTTCCTTTAACTTCATCTCAGTGGGGTAATAAACTTGGAATGACCCAGTTACTTTCCTACTTACCTACAGTTTTCCCATGAATTAGTATACAAAATGAACTGCAATATGAATAAATACTGGAAAGTCTTTTAAAACCCATCACTCAAAACAATATAGCAGACCATGTGACATCAATAATGGTTTAATTAGCAATGGCTTACCCAGGAGACTTAAGCTACTATGTGTTCATTAGAAGCAGAGAGAACTGAAAAAGATTTAGCTTTCAACTGAGTCAAATGATTATACTTTTTAACTGCAACCTTGCATCATCTAATACTCATTAAGATTTAGGATCAAATCAGTTCTTTCACAGAAAAGCCTAGCTGTCAATAATGAAACTAGATATATTAAAAATGTTAAGCATTTTAACAGATTCTTTTACGTTGTGAACAATCTATTTTGTTATTCAGCAGTCTTGTGCATTCATATTCCCTTATCATACTCCTAACATCACTTCATTGCCTTCTGTCTTTTAAGTACACCCATTTTATCCTTTCCTGAGTATACTGAGGTGTTATTCCCTGTAGGTGAATGGGAAACTCCTATCTCAGTTACACTAAGGACACATGAATTTTCCAAGAGGTAAATGAACATACATTTGAAGACACAGTGGGTCAGACCTTGTCTGCACTTCCCCTGCCACATCTCTCCTCAACCCCCACCTCCCATGCTATTCCTCAGGCCTCACATATTTTTTGTAGCCTTGTGGGATTAAGTTGGAAGCCTTTTTGACGTAGCCATCCTGAAGTGGACAGAGATTGACAAAAACATGTTTGATAATGATTTAAATATTTACAAGAAATAAAAGTGATCAAGAATAATGAATTTAGTTATGCAATCTCTTAAAATACCAGAAATTAAAGACAAGATAAAATAAGAAAAATATGCAAGCCTTTCAAGTGAATGCTGTGATATAAATACATCTTTGATGTAAAGCTGAGAGGAACAATGCAAAGTATTTTCAGCCTCTCAACTCAGAATGTTTATGCTTAGTCCCTGCACTGAGTGATGAGTCTAGCAGTGGAGTAGGAGGTCAGATAATGTTGACATCCATGTGTTTGAGATCCATGTTGCAATGTACAGGTGCTGAGCAGACCCAAGGAGAGGACATGACTGACAGTTCTTTATGGAACTGGCAGAAAATGGTAAGTACGTCTAGGCCCATTCATTTTGAACATGATGTTCTACATAAACTAGGTGTAATGGGGCTTCAGAAGGATATAAAAGGATAAATGAATGGGCAAAGATGAGGTAGATGGAAAATAAAATGGAAAAATGTGAGGTCATCCATACTAGTAGAAAAAATGGAAAAGTTGAGTAGATGGTGAGAGACTGAAAATTGTTGGTGTTCAAAGGGACCTGGGAGTCCTTGTACACCAACCACTGAAATTTAACATGGTGGCACAACAAACAATTGGGTGTGGGGGCACAGTGGTGTGGCGGTTAGCACCAGCGACCTGGGTTCAATTCCGGCTGCTCTCTGTAAGGAGTTTGTACGTTCTGCTCGTGTCTGCATGGGTTTCCTCCGGGTGCTCTGGTTTCCTCCCACATTCCAAAAACGTACAGGTTAGGAAGTTGTGGGCATGCTATGTTGGTGCCGGAAGTGTGGCGACACCCAGAACATTCTACGCAAAAGATGCGTTTCACTGTGTGTTTCAATGTACATGTGAATAATAAAAATCTTATCTTATCTTATTGCAAGAGCAGAGATGTTTTGCTCCAGTTATATTGAGCCCTAGTGAGACCACTTCTGGAATGTTGTGTGCAGACCTGGTCTTCCTCCCTAAGAAAGGATATACTCATGAAAGAGGTAATGCAGCAGAGGTTCACCAGATTGGTTCTGGACTGGCAGATTTGTTATATGAGAAGAGATGAAGCAGTCTGAGCACATAGTCTCTTGTGCTTAAAGGAATGACAAGTGATCCCATTAGAATGTATACAATTTATACATTCATATATAAATTTATATAATTATATATAAGTTATATATTTATATATGAATTTATAAATTTATAAATTTGTATATAAACAATATACAAATGGGGTTTAGTTGGGGTGTCTAGCACTAAGGGTCACAGTCTGAAAATAAAGGGATAGCCATTTAGGACAGAAATGAAAAGGTATTTCTTCACCCAGAAGTAACAAATAGTTCTAATTCTTTTCCAAATTAATTCACGAGACTTGGTCTCTGAGCATATTCCATACAGAGAATGATAAATTTAAAATGTTGAGGGAATATGAGGGAGATATGTACTTCAGGAAAGTGGCATTGAGTTAAAAGAGCAGCCATGATCTATTTGAGTGGTGGAGCAGGTACAAGGGGTCGAATGGCCTACTCCTGCTTTCATTTCTTATGTTTTATGTGTTTTAAGTTTAGCCTATGGAACTATGGTGTACTCGACAGTGAACTGCCATTCAAGCAATAATTCTATCAACAATCATTTAATAAACACTTTAATGATTTGGAGAGGCAAAATGATATGGAACAAAAACCACAATCCTTGTCAAACACTATTACAATGCTAAGTCTGTTCAGTAATTTCCAAATTCCTATGAAATCATTGGAAAAAAAATCTATATTTTCTATGAACATTTTAGCCACTCATTTATTGCAGTTATTTATTTCACAGAGGAGGGTATTGCTGGTGACAGTAGCATTTATTGTCCATCCCTAATTGGCCTTGTGAAAGTGGTGGTGTGCTGCCTTCTTACACTGTTGCAATCCTTCTGGGGTAAGTACTCCCACAGAGCAATTGAGAAAAGACTTCTTGGATTTCGGCCAAATGATATTGAAGGAATGATGATATACTTCCAAGTCAGGTTAGAAAGAGAGTTAAAAGGGAACTTGCAGGTGATAGAGTTTCCACAGGCCTTCTGCCTTTTTCCTTGGGGACAGAGAGTGCAGACTGAGAGGGGAGTAACTGCAGTGTATTTTGTAGGTGGTACACCCTACTGATGGTGAAATTAATGAACACTTAGGGCGGTGGCTAGGTTTCCAATCCAGTGGGTTGCTTTGTCCTGGACACTATTTAGCATCTTGAGTGTTACTAAAACTGCACTCATCCAGGCAAGTGGAGAGTATTCCATTACACTCCTGATTTGTTCCTTGACTTTGATGGAGTGTCAGAAAGTGAGCCATTTAATGCAAGATAATGAGCCTATGATGTGCTCTTGTAACCATAACATTTATTTGACTAGTTGAATTTAGTTTCTAGTCAATTATAACCCTCCAGGGTGTTGAGACTGGGGGGACTTGACGATGGGATGAGTGTTACTTTCCATTTATCAGCCCATGGGTGAATGTTGTCAGGTCTTTCTGCATGCAGGCATGAGCTGCTGCATTTTCTGAGGAGTTTTGAATGAAATTGAACATTGTACAATGAGCAGCAAACAGCCCCCATTTCTGACCTTATGATTGAACGAAGATTATTGATGATGCAGCTAAAGATAATTTAGCTTTGGAATCTGCCCTGATGAACTCTTGAAGCTGGAAATGATTGAGCTCCAACATCCTCAAAAATATTTCTTTAGGTGAAGTATGAATCCAAACGTTGGTGTGCTTTCTTCTTTGTATTCATTGACTTTACTTTTGCCAGGGGTCATTGATGCGATATTCAGTCAACTACTTTCATGCTAGCAAGGGCAGTCACTCTCATCTCACCTCTGACACTTAGCTCTTTCAGTTCATGCTTGTGTTGAGGTCTGAAGCTGATCGGTCCTGTGCATTGGTAGGCATGTTACTGGCAAGTAAGTGTCAGTGTAGCACCCTCAATAACACTTTGCGTCACTTCCTTGATGATTGAGGACAGACTGATTAGATGTAATTAAGCAGAACAAATTTTCGAGCAGGATGTATTCGGACGATTTTTCACTTTGTGGCAGATGCCAATGTTATAACTGTTCAGACACAGCTGGTTCTGGAGGGCACGTTTAGAGTATGTTATGCCAGGGTATTATATGGTCCCATCACTAAATGCAGTGCTTTTAGCTATTCCTTGATATCACATGGAATGAATTTATTTGGCTGAAGGCTGACTTCTGTGATGATGGGGATCTTGGGAAGAAGTTGAGTTTGATCATTCACAAAGTTGCAAGGTTGGCATCTAATTTTTATGTTCACCTGGTCCTGTTCCCAGCATGTTCCTGCACTCCTCTTTAAAACATATTTCTTCCCCTATCTTGAATATATAGATTGAGTGAGGCATATACTGGCCACAAGGTTACAGATTGTGACTGTGTACATTTCTGCTGTTACCAATGACCCACAGTATCTCTTGGATGCCCAAGTTTGAGCTAAGCATATTCCATTGTAATACTACACCATATGTTAGGGGTGTGAGGACAGGACTTTGTCTTTGCAAGGATAGTACATCGATCAGTCCTATCAATACCATGTCTGTAACAGGTAGATAGATGAGAAAGAGTTCAGGTAGGTTTATCATTTGTGTTGGTTCATTCCCATCCCACCACAGTCCCATAATAACATCTATATTTATTAAGAATCAACCAGCTCTGTCAGTAGTGACGTAATCAATCAACTCCTGATGATGGACATTGAAATCTCCCATGAGAGTACATTCCATACTCTTACTACATTCACTGCTTCTTCCAAGTGTTGTTCAACATGGAAAGGCATTGATTCATTGGCTGAGGGAGAAAAGTAGGTAGTAATCAAACAGAGGTTTTCTTGCTTAAGTTTGACCTGATGCCATGAGAGCTCATAGGGTCCGGATTCAATTTTGTAGACTTCCAGAGCTACTTCTGCCTGAATATTATTGTTCTGCCCCCATTGGTGGGACAGAATGTACTCCAGGTATTATAATAGAGGGGTCTGGCACATTGTGAGATATATTTCTGCGAGGATGTCTCCCAACTTAGACACCAGTTCCAAGATGTTTGTGAGGAGCTCTTGATAAGGTTAATGTACAGGGAACAAACTTGCTATGTCTGTTCAGTGTCACGAACCAGCAACAAAAGAAACACACTGAGCATGATTCAGTGTTAAAAACTATTTTATTATTCACTACTTATGATAATACGTAAAATAAAAGTAAAAATGTTAGTATGTTAGAATTCAAAAATGTTAAACCTTGAACGTTAACCCCAAAACTAAACTTTTCGTGTGTGTGTGACAAAGTCCCAAACTCCCAGTTCCGGAATGGTTCTTAAAGTTCAGTTCCGCAAGCCATAAGGTGAAACATGAGCAAGGGCTTCTTCAACAACCACCGTTGTCAGAAGATAAGACGTAGATGTAGAGAACATAGGGAGAGTAAATACGAAATCCAAATGTTCCACGATGGAACCCAAACGACACTTCAGTGTTTACTCGGTAGTGACTTCCTCACCCCGAAAAGCATCCGAATCGTGGTCGTCCACACACAAATACCTGTTTCCTTCTACAGGTCAGCAACAAAGTGAACTCCACCGGATTACTTCCAACTTCCATACATGGATTTCAGTAGCAAACACAGTTATTGTTTCTCATCCATCGATAGAGAAAACAAGCAGGCTGGTGTCTCTCTCCCTTCTCTCTCTCTCCTTCTTCTTCTTACTTCTTCAACAACGTCATTACGTCCTTTATCTTCTATTGACGTAAGCACGCCCCACACACACATACACACACACTCTCTATCTTAAAGGGACTTTCACTGAGTCCGTAACATCAGTGTCTGGGTTGATGCCAGGTAATTTGTTTTTCTCTCTTTCCTTCAAAATAAAGGGAAACCAGATGGATTTTTAGAAAATCAGTAGTTTTATGATTATCTGCATTTATCCTCCTTGCTAGTAGAGGTTGCATATTTGGGAGCTGCTGCTGGAGTCTATGTGAGTAAATGCAAAGCATTTTGTTGATGGTACCCAGTTCAGTCACAGTGGGCAAGTGGTGGCACTCTGACTGAATTGTGTACCATCAACAAAATGCTCTAATCCAAATAAACTGAGTTAATTTGGGTTGTAAATCAGGGAAGTAAATGCTTTGAAGGTACATTGCTAACAAGAAATTCCAAGCTGCATAATGTTCAAAGAGATCTTTTCACATGTTTGGAATTAATTCAGGACCTGTCTTTGGACCTTATTGCTATTTTAGTGACTTTATGTTAATGTGAACGTATCTGAACAGCCCAATCAAATACATTTATATAGTATTCAGCAGTTTAACTTTCACAAGGAAAACATACAATGAACCTATTCAAAATGTTTCCTTTTTTATGAAACCAAATATTATCGTGTGTTGTTTGTATATTGTGTATTTTGTGCATGTGTGTTACCCCATTTTCTTAGACTTGGATACATTTTAATTTTTACCTTGCAGGATAAACACTTCCGACTAAAATGTATCCTCAACCAAATATCAGATGCAAAAATACAACAATTAGAACAAATACATAGAAGAATTCAGATGTTGGAATGCCCATTGAGTAAGAGATCTATCTAAATGCAATAAACTTTAAAAAAAACAAAGTTGAAATCTCAAATATGACAACCTACATAGCTTTGAATTAAAATAAACATCTTTTTCAGATCTGAAGCACCAATTAAGGAAGGCAACTCAATAAGACCATGAAAAATACATGATTTTCTTTGAAACCAGTAATGAATTATTTACCAAAATAGAACTGACAAGGGGAAAAGAGCAAGTGTCTGATCTAAGGATAAAAAATTGCACTTGAACATCTTTGATTGAATAAAATATTCAGACCTATGGAGAATGATATTTCTAAAAGATCATTCTTGGTGCGCAATTTTGCTTTGCAAAATGCTCTTTGGGATTAAGTTAATTTTTTCCAAACATTGTCAAGTTTGTGTTGTATGTTCACTGATACTTTATTCCTTGTTGTACTCTTGAAGTTGAACACACTTCACTGTAATCACTTTTATTCCATTTATTGGTAGTGAGAAATACTTCTGACATTTTAGAGACATCAATCAAAATTGAATGTACTTTTCCATGGACAGACTGATAACCACAACAATACATGATAACAGCACTATGGGCTGTCTGCTTATAACCCAGGGTTAATGTTTAGAGATTGAACTTGGATTCCTGCTTGTAGATTAGACTTCACAGCAAACAATTGCACCTCAATTTTCCAGCTGTCTCTTTCCAAAACCTTACCACAGCTGAAAAGTGAATATATATTGTAAAAGAGAACAGCACCGATAACTAAAACAGCACAGTGATAACATGTACCTTACAACACATCAGTACAATTATGTCACTGCAAAATGTTACCACCTTACAACTAAATTCAATACTGGTTGCCATAATCTATTGTTATTTTTCCCCATCCCCTGACCCCCAAACCTATCTGTATCCTGAAAATAATAAATTTTACCAGAGCAGATTACCTCAATGGACATGAGGAGCAATCTGTTATTTCCACGATCAGGTATAGTTCCAGCAGCATAAAATTGTGTGTGAGTGAAATTTTTAATAATGTGGACAATTAAAGATGACTGTCACAATGTGAGAGCTAAGTAAGGAACAGAATTTCTGCATGCTGTTGGAAAGCCCAAGGACATCTCAATCTGTTAGCAGCCAATACAGAGGTTAAGGAGGCAGAGGACTAACTAACTATAGGAGAAGGAAGCTCAATGTTTCAGGCATGAGTTTCCATGCAATTGTTGAAACAACTGTACCTTGTACCTGACCCCCATACTGGACCATCTTTTCTTCTTCCGAGCATGTTAGGTGGAAGGATTAGTATCAGCAAACCCATTGTCGCGAGGGAATTAGAATAGTTGGTATATCTCATGAGAGTCTGCGACAGAAAAAGATAAAATAAAACTAATCATGTGGTAGAGTGGTTAAGAAATAATGTGGAAAATACCTAGCCTAACATGAGTTTCTGTATAATTACCATTAGTAGTTCAGGCACCATTTTAATTTACGTGATTTAGAAATTACAATACAAATGGGAGAATGTCATCAAATATAGGTAGAAGATCCTACTCATAATTAGTATTTGAATCAAGCTGCTGTTTGCCTGATGAGAATTTTTATCTCTGACATACAATTTTGTCCAAAAATTATATGTGAGGGACCTTTGGACATTTTGAATGACATTGCCTGATGGGAAACTTTCAACTCTTTAGAAATCTCTATCTCTTCAGAGATGATGCCATTATTGCTTGAAGTGCTCCAGTGCCTTGTTTGTAAGGCCACTTTCAGGCATAACCCAAGACAAAGTGTAAGGGAATGTTTCACCTGAGTAGTAGTTTCAGATGCATCATCACTCATAAGAGGGGTCTTTGAATATTAATATTCCATGATTTGGACATCCTATCATCCAAGGAGGCTGCTGATAATCACCAGTCCACACAAATCAGAAATTAAAATTGAAGCTTTGGCAGGTGATTGGAGTGGCTACCTGGTTTCTATGTGTCACCTTTATATGAAATAGTGTCTTTCCAATTGATCCATCAGGTGCACACCACAATCATATAAAAATACATTTAATTTTATTATTTATTGAAAATATTGTATTGTTGATGAATACAATAGTAATTTTGGCAGAGATAGCTGTTGAGCATTTTGCTCTATATATTTATCGATTTTTAGTTGTGTTAAAATGTACTATATGATAATGGGAGTGCATTGCATTTGCTTAAGGCATGTATTAACTTAATCTATGGCTAGTGGTGAAATTGAAAGGTGGATTTTATTGGACATTGCTATTTGCTCTGAAGATGTAAAAGGTCAGAAGAAAGTTCTCTTGCCTGAAAGTTATTAATAAGTGCGTTGTGAATTCACATTCTAATGGCTTTTCCACGTTTTTTAGGGGCAGGTGAACTATTAATGGATTTATTCTATTCATTTTGCTTCAGTAGAATTTCAATTTAGGTCCTTTGTAATGTTAGAAAGAAACTGCTGGAGGAACTCTATGGGTCAAGCAGGATCTGTGAAGGCAAAGGGATGTTGATGTTTCAGCCTGAGACCCTTCATCAGAGTGCCTGCGGTTTGTTTTTTTTTACTGTAGTTCCAGCATCTGCAGTCTCTTTTGTCTCCTTTGTAAGGTTAGTCAGTTGCCATGAACACAGGCCAACCCTACGTGTGAAGAAGATACAATATAACATTCATTTTGATTATATATAGATATTTACCAAGCATTATGAGACTGAGATTTCCAATATTTTGTTTGGAAGAAATTTTGCTATGGAATTAGATTAAATCAACAAAAGATTTAATTCCAACTATGGTGTTGGATCGGACAATTGTTTGGTTTATTAAATAAAACAGCCAGCCTAATTCTACGTTCTTCTATCTCACATGGACTTTGAGGCAATTTGAAGTCATTTAATGCATTCTACAACTCTTCATGCTTTTAATGGAAATATGCCTTTGGTTAAGCTTTCTCAGCAGGGGACATAACCAACATGCCAGCGACTCTACTTCGTTAGGAGTTTGAGGAGATTTGGTATGTCACCAAAGACTCTTGCAAATTTCTATAGATGTACAGTGGACAGCATCCTGACTGGTTGCGTCACAGCCTGGTATGGAACCTCCAATGCAGAGGGTCACAAGAGGGTTGTAGACTCAGCCAGCTCCATCACGGGCACAACCCTCCCCACCATTGAGGAGGTCTTCAAGAGGCAGTGCCTCAAGAATGTGGTATCCATCACTAAGGACCCTCACCATTTGAGACGTGCCCTCTTCTCATTACTACCGTCAGAGAGGAGGTACAGGAGCCTGAAGACCCAAACTCAACAATTTAGGGATAACTTCTTCCCCTGCGTCATCAGATTCCTGAACAATCCATGAACCCATAAACATTACCTCATTATTCCTTTTTATTTGCACTCTTTATTTTTGTAATTTATAGATTTTTATGCCTTTGCACTGTACTGCTGCCGCAAAACAACAAATTTCATGTCATATGTCAGTGATAATAAATCTGATTGTGAGGACTGACCCTGTGTCATGTATGATGGCTTTCAAAGCATCAAGTTTGATTAATGATTTTGCAAGCCAATCTTTGACAAAGGTTGTTGAAGGAGGTCAAACTTTGCTCTCTACTTTTCTCTGGAGAAGTCTGTCAACAGTCTGAGCCCAGAAAGGAGAGAGTTGGGTCCCGTTTTTAAGCTGGACAATAAGAAATAGTGCCCTGAGTTTCATTCACATTTGCAGATGAATAATGGGGTGTAATCTTCATGTACCCTTATACTTCCACCAGCTTAAGTTTCATAAAAAGTATCAATCATTAGTTTATTGTTTTTGGGAGGAAACTAAATTGAATTCTATTACAATTGATACACTGCAGCTGATTAAAGATCCATATGTTCTTTGCTTACAACAGTGATTGAAAGGAGCAAAAACTTCCCTCAAAGAGTGGGGCAGGGAAGATCAGAAATCGTAGGATAGGCTACCAGAGTTTTTTTGGATTCATTTGTTGATGTGTTACCTGCAGAAGTAAAGACCAAAATGGACAAACTACTACTGAACTCATAAAGTCATGTGGGAGGTGAGGAAAAACATTCTAGATAGCAAGTGCTGAGACAGTCACTTTAACACCCAAAATCCCAAATACTGCTGAGAATGATTTAATGGCTCGCAAGATGAAGTTATTTGAAGGTATTGTTCCCTATACATTCTCTGTAACTGTGCCCTATTTAATTTATTTTCTATTATGTTTTGGGATGTGGGTATTTTTGGCAAGGCCAGCATTTGATGCCCATCACTAATTGCTCTGGAATGGGAGCTGCTTTCTTGAACTGCCGCAATCCTTCTGTGAAGGTAGTACTATAGTACTGTTGGGTGGGAGTTCCAGGATTAAGATTCAATGATGATGAAGGATAAATGATACAGTTGCTAGTCAGGAGAATGTGCAAATTGGACAGGAAACTTGTAGATGGTGGTGTTCCCTGCTGTCTTTGCCACTTGTGGTCTCAGGTTTTAGAGGTACTATCAAAATAGCCTTGATGAGTAACTGTAGTGCCTTTTGTAGATGGTATATACTGCAGCCACTGTGCATTGATAACAGAGAAAATGAATGTTTAAGATTGTGTTTGAGGTGCAAATCAAGCAGATTAGTTTGTCCTGGACGATAACGAGCTTCTTCGTTACCATTGGAGCTGCAATCATCCAGATGGGTGTATTGGTATTGCTCTATTATTGTCACTTGTACTGAGGTACAGTGAAAAACTTGTCTTGGCATACCATTCGTACAGATCAATTCATTACACAGTGCAGATACATTGAGTTAGTACAAAGTGCATTGAGGTAGTATAGGTAAAAACAATAACAGAGCACAGAGTAAGTGTCACAGCTGCAGGGAAGTGCATTGCAGGTAGACAATAAGGTGCAAGTTCACAACAAGGTAGATTGTGAGGTCAAGAGTCCATCTCATTGTGGAGAGTACTCCATCATACTCCTGATTTGTGCCTTGTAAATAAAGGACAGGTTTTTGAGTGTCACGAGGAAAACCACTCACTACTCTTGTTGCAACATTATTTATGTGACAGGCTTAGTTGAGTTTCAATAGTAATGCCATTGAAAGTCAAGGGTAGGTGGTTAGAATCTCTCTTGTTTGTGATTGTCATTACCTGGCACTTTTGTGATGTGACGGTTACTTGCCATTTATCAGCTCCTGTCTGAATGTTGTCTCCATGCAGGTATAGCTTGCTGCATTTCCTGATTAGTTGTGCATGGAATTGAAGATGGTACAATATTTTGTGAACATCCTCACTCCTGACCTTGTGATGCATGAAAGGTCATTGATGAAGCAGCCAAAGATGATTAGGCCCAGGACTCTGGCTTGAAGAACACTTGCAGTAATGTGGTGAGGCTGGGAGAATTGACCTCCCACAATCACCACCCCTTCCCCTGTATGAAATATAATTCCAGCCATTGGAACATTTTCCCTTTGATGACCATTGACTTCAGTTTTACCAGGCTGCCTTGATACCAACTTGGTAAATGCTATCTTGATGTCAAGGAGAGTCACTCCTTGGAATTCAGTTCTTTGAACAATGTTTGGACCAAGGCTGTGATTATGGTCATAGCAAAACTGAAGCTGAACATCGGTGAGTAGGTTAATGGTGAGTAAATGTCACTTGATAGCATTGTCAACAATGATCTCCATCACTTTGATTCAGGGTACGCTGATATGGGTGGTGATTAGCCGAATTGGATTTGTCCTGCTTTTGTAGACATGGCATTCCTGTGCACTCTTCCATTTTGTTGAGTAGATACTATTGTTGGACTAGAACAGTTTCGTTATAGGTGCAGCTAGTTCTGGATCACAGGTCTTCAGTATTACAGTTGGAATATTCTCTGGTCCCATAACCTTTGTTGCAGCTGTTCCTTGATATCAAGTGGAGTGAACCAAGTTAGCTGGAGATTGGCTGCCATGATGATGGGGAGGGCAAAACGTGAAGAAGAATGCATGAACAAAGATAAAATACAATATTCGTTATAACAATATATGAATATTTATTAATCATTGTGGAACTGAGATTTAACAGTTTAACAGATTGGGCCACTAGGTGCCAGATGTGGCTTAATATACAGAAATGTGAAATCATGCAGATTTGGATAAGAGAACAATAAAAAAGAAGTGCATATATGATGGTAAGTCTAATAGAAGAATGGAGGAACAGATACTTCAATACTCAGAAATGTGAGCGAAGATTAAAAATTTGGATTCCTGGATTTTCACTTAATTGAATGTGAAACAAAAAGAGAATAGTTCCAAACATTGTGATTTTGTGTCCATAGTATCTTCAGAAAGTCAAGACCATTTCAGCAGGAAGTGGAGGGGTTAACACCAGGGTAAGTGACTGACTAGTACTTTTATAAATCCCTCTGCAGTAACTGACACTTATCTTTGACATATTTGAAAGGAAAAAATTGACTCTCCATTGTACTTTTTTTTAATGAAATGCGCTCTCCTGTGACTGTTCTGGTTCTGCCCATTGCTTGTGCAATATATGGCTCACATTGAAGAACTGTCTGAGTTCTAAGATGAAATAGATCAAATGTACATCCATATTTTTATTCAGCATGTAATAGAATTTTCACCACCCATTTGTTATTCAGCGTCAGTTTAGGGAGTGCTTGCCTCTATTTTGTGAATCTATTCCTGAAGCATGTTTTCAGATTAGGAAAGGTATATGTGAAATGGCTCACCATCTCAAAATCACTCGTGATCAGCATTAAATATGAGTTTGCCTGTGTCACCCATAGCCTGAGAACAAATGGAACTAATGCATGTGTCATATTTATTGGTTGATTGTATGTCAGGAAGTCAAAAGGATTAATTTGCCAAAATGCCAGGCTCTAGATTTACCAACTTAATACCAGTTCATAAACAATTCATTTTTGATGCTGCTGAGGCACGGTGGTGTAGTGGTTAGTGTAACGTTATTACAGAGCCAGCAACCCGGGTTCAATTCCGGCCACTGTCTGTAAGCAGTTTGTACGTACTCCCTGTGTCTGCATGAGTTTATTCTGGATGCTCTGGTTTCCTCCCACATTCCAAAGACATATGGGTTAGGAGCTGTGGGCATGCTATGTTGGCACTGGAAGTGTGGTGACACTTGCGGGCTGCCCCCAAAACACTCTATGCAAAAGATGCATTTCACTTGATGTGTTTCGGTGTACATGTGACTAATAAAGATATCTTATCTTATCTTATCAAAATTGCATGTGTGTCCAGACTTATATATTCACATTAATGTAATTTCTTTAACAATGAGTAAATGATTGCCTTTGAGAGGGATGACCAAAAGCTTAGTCAAAGAGATGACTCTAAATTGAGTAGAAAAGCAAATTGTGCAGAGGATGCAGAGAGTCTGCAGAGAGATATAGTTAGGATAAATGAGTGGGCAAGTGTCTGGCAGATAGAGTACAATGTTGGTAAATGCGAGGTCATCCACTTTGGAGGGAAGAATAGAAGATCAGATTATTATTTAAATGGTGAAAAACTGCAGCATGCTGTTGTGCAGAGGGACTTGGGAGTGCTTGTGCATGAATCGCAAAAATTTGGTTTGCAGGTGCAACAGGTTATTAAGAAGGCAAATGGAATGTTGGCCTTCATTGCCAGAGGGATTTAATTTAAGAGCAGGGATGTTATGCTGCAACCGTACAGGGTACTGGTGAGGCTGCACCTGGAGTACTGTGTGCAGTTCTGGTCTCTTACTTGAGGAAGGATATACTGGGGTTGAGATGAGGGGGTTAACGTGTGAGGAGAGATTGAGTCACTTGGGATGATGCTCACTGGAATTCAGAAGAATGAAAGGGGATCTTATAGAAACATATAAAATTATGAAAAGGGGTAGATAAGGTAGAGGCGGAAAGGTTGTTTCCACTGGTAGGTGAGACTAGAACTAGGGAACATGGCTTCAAGATTTGGGGGAATAGATTTAGGATGGAGATGAGGAGAAACTGCTTTTCCCAGGGAGTAGTGAATCTGTGGAATTCTCTGCCCAGGGAAGCAGTAGAGGCTACCTCATTAAATATATTTAAGACACAGATAGACAGATTTTTGCATAGTAGGGGAATTAAGGGTTCTGGGGAAAAGGCAGGTAGGTGGATCTGAGTCCACGATCTTATTGAATGGTGGAGCAGGCTCAATGGGCCAGATGACCTATTCCTGCTCCTATTTCTTATGTTCTTATGTATTCAAGGATCATTAAAAAAAATCAAGGTAATTAGTTATTGGACACGGATATTCAACTTGGAAGTTTTAGAGCATTGGGATCCAGTTAAATTCAAGGCAAGTAGTTTGAAGGAAGGGAAGCACAAGGGGTCAGAATCAAAGGAACATCAGGTCTTAGAAATAGGCTGTTGCAGGGCCTGTAGAGATCATAAATGGAAGGAAGTCCACCGAAAGTGATTGAAATGCAAATTCAGCGGTCTTAATTCTAGGGTTTTGGGGCACTGATAGTGACGTTACATCTGCTTGGGTGGAAGAGATTTTTGAGTGGAATGGGACATTGGAGGTAGAGTTTTGGATGATCTGGTTGCTGAAGGGTGGAAGATGGGGCTCTGGGTAGGTCACCACAGAATAGTCTCAACCAGAAATAGCAAAGTAAAGGATGAAGCAGAGGGAAATAGTCTTGGTGATGGAGGGGAAGGTCAGAAATCTGCTTTGGTTCAGATTGAAACAATGATTGCATTTGCACAGCATCTTCCATAGAATCCCAAAGCACTTTACAGTTAATGAAATGCTCTTGAAAGGTGGACTCTGTTTAAAGTGGAAAAGTCATTGCCAATTTTTACATAACATCCAAATCCTGCAAACACCATTGTAATAATAAATAGTTTTAGTACTATTACTTGATGAATAAATATCAGCTGGAGAATATATATTGACCATGACATCAGTTATAAATCATCTTCCTTTTTGAAACAGTGCTGTGAAGTCTCTTGCCTCCAGGTGAACTGGGAACTGAAAATTTTATACCTCCAATGCTGATGCACTGAAGTGCCTAAATGGATGATGGACATAAGTCTCCAAGAATTTTCCCACCATCAAAGTTAAATTAATTAGGTTGTAATTACTTGGTTATCTCTTCCTCTGTTTTAAAACAACACTGCAATGTTAACAATCCACTGGTAACACTGCTGTAGTCAGAAAGGATGGAACAATTGTAGTCAGACCCTCAGCGATTTACTTCTTTTTGACAGCCTGGGATATATTTTGTCTGGGCCTGGCAAATTATCCATTTTCAACAGGGAAGATCAACTGTAATTAATCTTAGTTAACCATGTCAATGAATGATTAAGTGCTACAATTGAGAATGATTTAGCAGTACAAGATTAAATGGAATAGTTTACACCTTTAAACTGAATTGGCTACACCTTGATAAATCTAATGGTTATAGTATCTGTCATTCAGCTTGTATTCAGCTCACTCCTTATCAATTTCAATGACTAAATGTACCCATGCTGGGATAACTGATCATCTGTTACTCAAAAATAGTTAGTTACATCACAACCTAAAGAAGTTAAAAAAGTACCAAATGTTCTGTTCATGATATGACTGAAGAAGTGCAACAATTTAGTCACTGAAATGGATTGCCTCTTCACATACAGTGCTTTCACTAACATGATGGATGTGAAATTCTTTGAAGCTGCTTCAGTTCTGTAAACATAAATAGGGCAGAAGTACAGCAGAAACCCCATGTAGAAAACAGGGAGATAACAGCCACTATGGCAAGTATACCACTTTGGATACTGCTCGGGGGGGAGGGGGGGAAGACCTACCAAGGGAAAGCCACAGCAGCCAAGTCTCTGGCACTTAGTCTGGCTCTGTGGCTCAGAAGGGAAGGGAGGAGAAGAGGAGAGAAATAGTGATAGGGGATTCATTTGTTAGGGAAACAGACATGAGATTCTGTGCATGAGAACGAGACTCCCAGATGGTATGTTACCTCCCAGGTGCCAGGGTCAGCGATGTCTCGGACTGAATCCACAGCATTCTTAAGGGGGAGGGTGAGCAGCCAGAAGTCGTGGTACACATTGGTACCGGCGACATAGCTAGGATAAGGGATGAGGTCCTGAAGAGTGAATATAGAGAGTTAGGAAAGAATCTAAAAAGCAGGACCTCAAGGGTGGTAATCTCTGGATTGCTGCCTGTGCCACACGCCAGTGAGGGTAAGAATAGGAAGATATGGCAGACGAATACGTGACTGAAGAGTTGGTGCAGGGGGTAGGGTTTCAGATTTGTGGATCACTGAGATCACTTCAAGGGAAGGTATTACCTGTACAAAAGGGATAAGTTATACATGAACTCGAGAGGGACCAATGTCCTTGTGGGTAGGTTTGCTAGAGCTGTTGGGGAGGGTTTAAACTAGGTTAGAAGGGAGATGGGAACCAAAATGTTAGGTCAGATGATGGAGCACTTGGTGTAAAGGCAGATGCAATGTGCAGAGAGACTGTGAGGAAGGATAGGCAGTGGATAGGACATAAATGCTGTCAGTTGGAGGAGTTGAACTGTGTTTACTTTAATGCAAGAAATATTAAGAATAAGGGTGATGAACTTAGAGCATGGATTGGTACGTGGAATTATGATGTTGTGGCCATTACAGACATTTGGCTGTTGCAAGGGCAGCATTGGCTGCTTGATGTTCTGGTGTTTAGATGTTTCAAAAGGGACAGGGATGGAGGTAAAAGGGGGGGGTGCGAGGAGTGGCATTGCTAATCAGGGATAGTGTCACAGCTGCAGAAAGGGAGGACGTTGTGGAGGGATTGTCTACTGAGTCCGTGTGGGTGAAAGTCAGAAACAGGAAGGGAGCAATCACTCTATTGGGAGTATTCAATAGGACCCCCCCAATAGCATCCGGGACACTGAGGAGCAGATAAGGAAGCAGATTTTGGAAAGCTGCAAAAATAACAGGGTTGTTGTCATGGGAGACTTCAACTCCTGGAATATTGATTGGCACCTCCTTAGTGCAAAAAGTTTAAATGGGGCAGAATTTGTTAAGTGTGTCCAGAAAGGATTCCTGACAAGTGACAGCCCTGTCAGTGGGCGAGCATTTTGGAGATAGTGACCACAACTCCCTGACCTTTAGCCTAGTCATGGACAAGAATAGAAGCAGACAATATGGGAAAATATTTAGTTGGGGGAGGGCTAATTACAATGGTATCAGGCCGGAACTTGGGAGCATAAATTGGGAACAGATATTCTCAGGGAAATCACAGCAGAAATGTGGAGGTCGTTTAGGGACCACTTGCATGGGGTTCTGGGTAGGTTTGTCCCACTGAGACAGGGAAAGGATGGAAGGGTGAAGGAACCATGGTTGAGAAGGGAGATGAAACCTTTAGTCAAGAGAAAGAAGGAAACATACTTAAGGTTTAGGAAGCAAAAATCAGACAGGGCTCTTGAAAATTATAAGTACCTAGGAAGGACCTTAAGAATGGACTTAGGAGAGCTATAAGGGGACCTGAGAAGGCCTTGAAAAATAGAATTAAGGAAAACCCCAAGGTGTTCTACACGTACGTGAAGAACAGGAGGATGACTAGAGTGAGGGTAGGAGCGCTCAGGGATAAAGGGGGAAACATGTGCCTGGAGGCGGAGGAGGTGGGGGAGGTCCTTAATGAATACGTTGCTTCAGTGTTCACCAGGGAGAGGGACTTAGACAAATGTGAAGTCAGCACAGAACAGGCTAATGTGCTGGAGCATGTCAAGGTTAAGAAAGAGGCAGTGTTGGAGCTTCTGAAAAACATTAGGATAGATAAGTCCCTGGGGCCAGATGGGATATACCTTTGGTTACTACAAGAAGTGAGGGAAGAGATTGCTGGGGCATTGACAATGATATTTTCATCCTCCCTGGCCACAGGAGTGGTACCAGAGGATTGGAGGATGGCAAATGTTGTTCTATTATTCAAGAAAGGTAATAAGGATAATCCTGAGATTTATAGACCAGTGAGACTTATGTCAGTGGTAGGCAACTGTTGGAGAGGATTCTTAGAGAAAGGATTTATGAGCATTAGGAGAAGCATAGTCTTATTAGGGATAGCCAGCATAGGTTTGTGAGGGACAGGATGTGCCTCATGAACTTAATTTAGTTCATGAGGCACATCGAGAAGGTGACCAAACAAATTGATGAAGGTAAAGCAGTGGATGTGGTGTATATGGATTTTAGTAAGGCATTTGACAAGGTTTTTCATGGTAGGCTCATCCAGAAAGTCATGAGGCATGGGATCCATGGAAACTTGGCTACATGGATTCGGAATTGGCTTGCCCACAGAAGGCAGTGTGTGGTGATAGATGGAGCATATTCTGCCTGGAGGTTGGTTACTAGTGATATTCCGCAGGGACCTGTTCTGGGTCCCCTACTCTTTGTGATGTTTATGTGACTTGGAAGAGGAAGTGGAAGGGTGGGTTAGTAAGTTTGCAGATGACACAAAGGTTGGTGGTGTTGTGGATAGATGTAGACAGGATGCAGAACTAGGCGGGGAAGTGGCAGATGGAGTTCAATCCAGTAAAGTGTGAAGTGATACACTTTGGAAGAATGAACTTGAAGGCAGAGCACAAGGTTAAAGGCAGGATTCTTAGCAGTGTGGAGGAACAGAGGGATCTTGGGGTCCAAGTCCATAGATCCCTCAAAGTTGCCATGCAAGTTGATAGGGTGGTTAAGAAGATATATGATGTGCTGGCCTTCATTCGTCAGGGGATTGAATTCAAGAGCCACGAAATAATGTTGCAGCTTTATAAAACTCTGGTTAGACCTCACTTAGGGAATTATGTTCAGCTCTAGTTGCCTCATTATAGGAAGGATGTGGAACCTTTAGAGAGGATGCAGAGGAAATTTACCAAGATGCTGCCTGGATTAGAGAACATGTCTTATGAAGAAAGGTTGAGTGAGCTGGGGCTTTTCTCTTTGGAGTGATGGAGGATGAGAGGTGATTTGATAGAGGTGTATAAGATCAGAGAGGCATAGATAGAGTGGACAGCCAGCACCTTTTTCCTGGGGTGGCGATGGCCAATACCAGAGAACATCCATTTAAGGGGAGTGGAGGAAAGTTTAGGGGAGATGTCAGAGGTAGGCTTTTTACATGGAGAGTGGTGGGTGCCTGGAATGCACCTCCAGGAGACCAGCCTACCACATTTTACCTTGACAAAGGTTTTGCTAAAGTTCATGCAGACAATGTCTTCTGTCCTTCCAGTAACTTTCCCACTACTGATGTAAGGCTCACTGGCCTGTAGTTCCCTGGTTTGTCCTTGCAGCCCTTAAATAAAGGCCCAACATTAGTCATCCTCTAGTCTCCCAGTACCTCACCCATGGCTAACGAAGGTACGAAAATCTTTGCAGGGTCCCATGCAATGTTCAATGAACCTTTCAGCCTAGTGACATGAACATTGAAGTCTCCCACTTTAAGTAATCCCCACCTCACTTCCCCACACTCCCCTCAACCATGCTTCTTCCTTTCTTTCCTTTCCTAGCCTATCTCTCTTTTTTCTACCCTGCTTTTTATTTTTTTTCTCTCCTTACCTTTGACCCATCCCCCAATGGATCTGCTCTCCCCTCCTCCCCCGCACCTGCCTATCACTTACCTGCATCTACCTATCACCACCTTGTGCCCACCCCGCCTCCTCTCTTTTGTCCACCTATCACTGCTCTGCTTTTCCCTCCTATATATTGGGCTTCCCCTTTCCCTATCTTCAGTCCTGAAGAAGGGTCGTGACCCAGAACGTTGACCGCCTGCTTTTCTCCATGGATGCTGCCTGGCCTGCTGAGTTCCTCCAGCATCATAGTGTTTTTCATCTAGATTCCAGCATCTGCAGTCCTTTGTTGCTCTACTCTCTCCAGTTATTCTGTTGCTCATAATATACTTACAGAATCTTTTAGGATTCTCCTTTCCCATTCTATTAGGAATATCTCATGTCCCCTTTATGTCCTTCTGATTTCCTTCGTAAGTTTACTCCTATATCCCTTATATTCCTCAAGGGATTCGCTTGACCCTAGCTGCCTATACTTGATATATGCTTCCTTCTTTTTCCTGACCAGAGCCATAATAACCCTCGTCAACCAGGGTTCCCTAATCCCGCAAAATTTGCCCTTAATTCTAACAGGAACAAGCTGGCCCTGAACTTCTCCTATCTTATTTTTAAAAGCCTCCTACTTGCCATTCATAGCTTTACCTGCTAACAGCCTCTCCCAATCAATTTCTGCAAATTCCTGTCTAATCCCATCAAAATTAGCCTTGCCTGAGCCAATTGTGTGGCTATTTTGCAGAACATCTCTGTTCGGTTGGCAAGGTTGAACCTAAGGTTTCAGTTTTCTGTCACTTTAATTCTCTAGCTCACTCTCTCTCTCTCCTCTCTGTCTTTGGCCTCCTATAATTTTCAGATTAAGTTCAATGTAAATTTGGCAAACAGCACCTCATCTCTGCCGAGGCAGATTACTCTCTCAGACAATATTGAATTCACCAATTTCAGATAACCAGCATTTCTAGATTATGTCAGAACTAGCCAATTCTGATGTTGGACCATCCACTCAATTTTACATTAACTCAGTTTTGGTCTTTCCACGAATGCTACCTTATCGCTGAGCATTTCAAGCATTCTATATTAATGCAAATTTACAGCTAGTGTTGTGTTCTGCATCTCACGTTTCCAATGCTGTTTGTTCATTTTTTCTTCTTTCTTCTGCTGTCGTTCATTTCTCTCTCGTTATTTCTTTCCCAGAGAGATCAGCTGTAGTTAACAAGCATTCACCACCCTCTCAACAGCATTTGTGTCCCTTGTTTCTCTTGGTCCTATCACAAACATTGTCTCTGTTCTCCCACAACCTACACCCCTTCCCCTCCCCCCATCCTTCTCTCTGCAACTTAAAACATACTTGTTTTCTCACTTTTCCAGTTTTAATGAAAGGTCATCAATCTGAAATGTTTACATCATTTTTCTCCCTCTCAGTATGTTAGGCAGCATTTTCTTTTAAAATTGCTATCTAACCTGCTGAGTAGTTCCAGCTTTTTCTGATTTTATATAAATGCGATGTTTTGGTTGAATGAGTTGCTGGTTGAACAAAAAAATCACAAAATCATCATCCATTTTAAATCATCCTGATTTAGATTTTTTTCTCTTCAAGCGAGCATATTTTCTCCATTCCCCACCATAGGATCAATAGTATGTGGTGATGTGATTCTGCAAGCTTCCAACATCTATAAAAGACTTAATGATCTATCCTTGTGCCAGTAAAGGTCACCTGTGATAGACGAAGAATAATTTACTGGTTTATAAAGACTATTTAAAATGTGTTAGTTTTTAATAAAATGTATTTACTGAATCAAATTAATTTTATATACAATTAGCAACCTCAGGCAATCATTAAACGTTTGAAAATTAATATGTTATAAGTGCAACAAATGCAGAGTTCAGACCAGCAATATCTTAATCCAGAGAATGAACACTTTAAAATGCATTTGCTAATCTGAATTAAAATGCAGTGCTGTGGTATGATGGGTTTGTTCCTAAATTCCCTTCATTGAAAAAAAGATGCAATTCTGAAAATTCCTTCATTGGGGGGGAGTGGCTTTGATTTTTGCTTGGGTACAGAAAAGATGGGCTCATTCAGTTACTCTTTAGGACACCATTTGGCCCATCATAGGGTCATACAGTATGAAAACAGTGTTCCTGTCAGTTCCTAGCAGAACAATCTCATCAGTCTAATTTCCCTGGATCCTGCAACTTATTCTCTTTTCACTCCCATGTATCTCCTTACATCACCTTCCCTTTGATTCTTTTGTCTCTTACCTACAGTAAGGGGTGATTTACTGTAGCCCATTGACCTACCAGCACACCTTTGGCATGTGAGAGGGAGCCAGAGCACCAGGCAGAAGCCACAGGGCCACAGGAAGAATATACAAACATCACACAGAGAACAATCAAAGTCAGGATCAAAGCCAAGTCCCCAGAGCAGTGAGGTAGTGAGGTAGCAGTGAGGTCTCTTTTCCAGGTAGCGAGGGCCGTGACTTGGAGCGAGAAGCGGGACTCTCGGTCTCTAGTACCTAGCTAAAGTAGTGACGATAGATCCAGGGTCAGTAATGTGTTCTTCCTGCCAGACGTGGGAGATCTGGGAGATCTCGTCTCCCTGATAGCTACATCTGCAGGAGGTGCATCCAGCTGCAGCTCCTTACAGACTGTGTTAGGGAATTGGAGCTGCAGCTGGATGACCTTCGGCTCCTACGGGAGAATAAGGAGGTGATAGATAAAAGCAACAGGGAGGTAGCCACACCTAAATTGTAGGAGGCAGGATTGTAGGTGACTGTCAGGAGAGGGGAAGGGAATAGGCAGATAGTTTAGAGTACCCCTGTAGCCATTCCCCTCAATAACAGGTATACTGCTTTGGATACTGTTGGGGCAGTGACCTACCAGGGGAAAGCCACAGTGGTCAGGTCACTAGCACTGAGTCTGGCTCTGTGGCTCAGAAGAGAAGGGGGGAGAAGAGAACTATCATGATAGGGAACTCTATAGTTAGGGGAGCAGACAGGAGATTCTGTGGATGTGAAAGAAACTCCCGGATGGTATGTTGCCTCCCAGGTGCCAGGGTCAGGGATGTCTCAGATCGGGTCCACAGCATTCTGAAGGGGGAGGGTGAGCAGCCAGAAGTCATGGTGCATATTAGTACCGACGACATAGGTAGGAAAAAGGATGAGGTTCTGAAAAGTGAATATGTGGAACTAGGTAGGAAGCTGAAAAGCAGGACTTCAAGGGAGTAATCTCTGGATTACTGCGCCGGTGAGGGTAAGAATAGGATGATTTGGTGGATGAATGTGTGGCTGAGAAATTGGTGCAGGGGGCAGGGTTTCAGATTTGTGAATCATTGGGATCTCTTCTGGGGAAGGTATGACCCGTACAAAAGGGACTGGTTACACCTGAACTGGAGAGGGCCCAATATCCTTGCAAGTGGGTTTGCTAGACCTGTTGCGAAGGGTTTAAACTAGTTTGGCAGGGGGGTGGGAACTCGAGTGATAGGTCAGAGGATGGGGCAGTTGGTGTACATGTTGATGCAGCATGTAAAGAGACTGTGAGGAAGGAAAGGCATTTGATAGGGCAAAATTGCAGTTGGATGGGTTGAATTGTGTCTATTTTAATGCAAGAAATATCAGGAACAAGGGTGATGAACTTAGAGCATGAGTCAGTACATGGAACCATGATATTGTGGCCATTACAGAGACTTGGCTGTCACAAGGGCAGGAATGGCTGCTGGATGTTCTGGGGTATAGATGTTTCAAAAGGGACAGGGAAGGAGGTAAAACAGGTGGGATAGTATCACAGCCGCAGAAAGGGAAGATGTCCTGGAGGGAGTGTCTACTGAGTCAGTGTGGGTGGAGATCAGAAACAGGAAGGGAGCAATCACTCTATTGGGAGTATTCTATAGGACCTCCAATAGCAACTGGGACACTGAGGAGCAGATAAGGAGGCAGAATTTGGAAAGGTGCAAAAATAACAGGGTTGTTGTCATGGGTGACTTCAACTCCCTGAATATTGATTGGCACCTCCTTGGTGCAAAAGGTTTGAATGAGACGGAATTTGTTTGGTGTGTCCAGGAAAGATTCCTGACACAATATGTAGACAGGCCTACCAGAGGAGAGGCCATTCTGGATCTGGTACTAGGCAATGAACCTGGTCAGGTGTCAGATCTCTCGGTGGGTGAGCATTTTGGAGACAGTGACCTCAACTTCCTGACCTTAACCCTTGGCCTGGAGAGGAATAGAGCAGATGGTATGGGATAGTATTTAATTGGGGGAAGGCAAATTATTAGGCAGGAACTTGGGAGTGTAAATTGGGAGCAGATGTACTCAGGGAAATGCAAAATGGAAACGTGGAGGTTGTTTAGAGATCACTTGCATGGTGTTCTGGATAGGTTTGTCCCTTTGAGGCAGGAAAAGGATGGTTGGGTAAAGGACCATGGTTGACAAGAGATGTGGGATATCTAATGAAGAGGAAGAAAGAAGCTTACTTAAGGTTCAGGAAGCAAGGATCAGACAGGGGTCTAGAGAATTACAAGGTAGCCAGGAAGGAGCTTAAGAATGGACTTAAGAGAGCTTAGAAGGGGGCATGAGTAGAGTTATGGAAAACCCCAAGGCATTCTAATATGTGAAGAACAGGAGGATGACTAGAGTGAAGATAGGTCTGATTAGGGATAGAGGAGGAAACATACTGTATGCCTGGAGTCGGAGGAGCTAGGGGAGGACCTTAATGAATACTTTGCTTCAGTATTCATCAGTGAGAGAGACCTTGACATTTGTGAGGATGGCCTACAACAGGCTGATACACTACAGCATGTCGACATGAGGAAAGAGGATGTGCTGGAACATTTGAAAAACATTAGGATAGATAGGTCTCTGGGGCTGGACGGGATATATAAGATAAGATATCTTTATTAGTCACATGTACATTAAAACACACAGTGAAATGCATCTTTTGTGTAGAGTGTTCTGGGGGCAGCCCACAAGTGTCGCCACGCTTCTGGTGCCAACATAGCATGCCCACAACTTCCTGACCTGTATGTCTTTGAAATGTGGGAGGAAACTGGCCACCCGGGGGAAACCCATGCAGACACGGGGAGAACGTACAAACTCCTTACACACAGTGGCCGGAATTGAACCCGGGTGGCTGGCGCTGTAATAACGTTATGTTAACTGCTACACTACCGTGCCTGCAGGATACTTCAGGAAGTGAGAGAAGAGATTTCTGAGCCCTTGGCGATGATCTTTGTGTCCTCACTGGCCACAGGAGTAGCACTAGATGATTGGAGGGTGGCAAATGTTATTCCTTTGTTCAAGAAAGGGAGTAGGGATAACCCTGGGAATTATAGACCAGTGAGTCTTACTTCAGTGGTGGGTAAATTATTGGAAAAGATTCTTAGGGACAGGATTTATGAGCATTTGGAGAAGCATAGTCTGATTAAGAATAGTCGACATGGCTTTTTGAGGGGCAGGTCATGCCTCACAAGCTTAATTGAATTCTTTGGGGATGTGACAAAACACATTGATGAGGGTAGAGCAGTGGATGTGGTGTGTATGGACTTTAGTAAGGAGTTTAATAAGGTTCCCATGATAGGTGCATTCAGAAGGTTGGGAGGCATGGGATCCAGGGAAAGTTGGCTGTGTGGATTCGGAAGGCAGAAGGTGGTTGTAGATGGAGCATGTTCTGCCTGGAGGTTGGTGACCAGTGGTGTTCCACAGGGATCTGTTCTGGGACCCTTGCTCTTTGTGATTTTTGTAAATGACTTGTATGAGGAGGTGGAAGGGTGGGTTAGTAAGTTTGCAGATGACACGAAGGTTGGTGGTGTTGTGGATAGTGTACAAGGTTGCCAAGGGTCACAATGGGACATTGGTAGGATGCAAAGCTGGGCTGAGAAGTGAAAGATGGAGTTCAACCTGGAAAAGTGTGAAGTGATACACTTTGGAAGGTCAAAGTTAAAGGCAGAATACAGGGTTAATGGCAGGACTCTTAGCAGTGTGGAGGAACAGAGGGATCTTGGGGTCCAAGTCCATAGATCCCTCAAAGTTGCTGCACAAGTTGATAGTGTTGTTAAGAAGGTGTATGGTGTGTTGGCCTTCATTAGTCGAGGAATTGAGTTCAAGATCTGTGAGGTAATGTTGCAGCTCTATAAAATCCTGATTAGACTACATTTAGAATATTGTGTTCATTTCTGGTCGCCTCTTTATAGGAAGGATGTGGAAGCTTTAGAAAGGGTGCAGAGGAGATTTACCAGGATGCTGCTTGGATTGGAGAGCATGTCTAAAGAGGATAGGTTGAGCAAGCTAGGGCTTTTCTCTTTGGAGTGAAGGAGGATAAGAGGTGACCTGATAGAGGGGTACAAGATGATAAGAGGCATAGATTGAGTGGACAGCCAGAGACTTTTTTCCAGGGTGGAAATGGCTAACACGAGGGGGCATAATTTTAAGGAGGCTGGAGGAAAGTACAGGGGGATGTCAGAGGTAAGGTTTTTACACAGAGAGTGGTGGGTGCACGGATTGCGCTGCCAGGAATCCTGGTAGCGGCAGATACATCAGGGACATTTAAGAGACTCTTAGATAGGCACATAGATGATAGAAAAATGGAGGGGTATGTGGGAGGTAATGGTTGGATCTTAGAGTAGGCTAAAAGGTCGGCACAACATCGTGGGCCAAAGGGCCAGTACTGTGCTGTAATGTTCAATGTTCTATGTTCCATGTTCTATGTAGCAGCACCAACTGAAAATAAAAAAAAACTGTGCAGCAGTAGTTAATGCTTCTGACGCTTTAGTGCATCATTTAGTGCAGGCACTTAAATTCCAGTGGATTTTCTGTCCACATCCATACATCAAAGTGATCAGTGGAAGCAAGTTCTTGGGTTATGCAGGAAAATTCCTCCAATTAGGATCCTGGAAGGACTCAACAGAATTTATGCCAATTGAGATCTTTTGATGCTTTCTAAAAACCCCAAGTGTTAATCCAAAGTGTTGATTGCTAAATATTAAATAAAGACCAGCTGGATTTCAAAGGCATGAGTGCCAAGGAGCTCTTCTTCCATGGGAATGTTGGTTTGCCCTGGGAAAGTAATACAAGTTTATTTTTTCAGGTACCGACAGACTATTTTAGCTGTGTGAATGGCACCCCAATGGAACAAAGTAAATTTCAGATACAAGAGTCTTTTTAGAATCAACTCCTTGTGTGTTCTGATGATCCTTAAATTAACATTTGTTTGTTAGGATGTGGACATCACTGGCAAGGCTAGGATTTGTTGCCCATCCCTAACTGTCCTTGAGAAGGTTGTGGTGAGCTGCATTCTTGAATTACTGTAGTTCTGTTGAGAGTACTCCCACAGTGCTGTTGGTTAGCAAATTTCAGGATTTAGACCCAGTGACAATGAAGGAATAATGATGTATTTACAAGTCAGGAAGTTGTGTCTCTTGAGTACTGTTAGAGCAGCAATCATCCAGACAAGTGGAGAATATTTCATCATATCCCTGATTTGTGCCTTGTATATGCTGGAAAGATTTTTAGGCATCAGGAGGTGGGTCTCTTGTCACAGGCTACTCAGCCTCTCACCTGCCATTGTTGCAACACTATTCATTTGAACTGGCCGAGTTGAATTTCAATGTTAAGCCATTGAAAATCAAGGATAAGTGATCAGACTGTCTCTTGTTCATGATGGCTGTAACCTAGCACTTTCGTGATGTCAGCGTTACTTGCCACTCATCAGCCCATTCCTGAATGTTGTATGCATGCAGTTATGTACTGCTTCGTTTGTTTAGTGGTAGTGAACAGAATTGAACATTGTACACCATTGACTGAACATCTTCACTTCTGATCTTATGATGCAAGAAGTATCATTGATGAAACAGCTGAAGATGGCTAAGCCTAATTCATTGCCCTGAATAACTCTGAGAATGATATACTGGGACCTGGATGATTGAACTCCTATAACCACAACCACCTTCCTTTTGGGGGGGTATGACTCGAACTACTGGAGTGTTTTCCCTTTGATATTAGCCCCTTTAAGAAAATGTAAGCTAATGGATATTGATGTTGACGTGCAAAGCATTTCTTGATTCACTGAAGCCTTGTACAAAAGGACCAGAGATTACTTAGTTCTCTGTTGGAGAACACTGCCAATTATTTTAGATTTTCAGCATGTGCAGTTTTTTTGATTGCCAATTAAAGCTACTGTATACTGTCAAAATTGTGTGAAATGTATCCTGTGGTGTAATGAGGAATAGAGCTTTATCCAATAATGAAAATGCTAACCCAACTCCACCTCCTTATCCCATACCCTACTCTGCCACCACAGCTGTTTGCTGAAGATATATCCCTTGACTTGTTGCATGTACATGTGCATACATGCACACTGTTATGCAATTCATTTGCCATCTTTTGAGTTTGCCTTCATCATGTATGACTCAACAGGAGGACAGTCAACAAGCTGTGCTATAACTTGAAGCCTGCCCTTCAGACAACATTTGACACAAGGACGGACCTCGCTGTTGTGATTAATGCTACTTTTAAGCAGTGTGCTCTTTTCAGAATGATGCCGATGACACTCACCAGATTAGTTTGTCACCAGTCCTTTGATGCTATAAACAGGCTACTGAAACCTTGTGAGTCAGAATTAACATATAGCTACTGCTAACACATTATGAACAGATGGAGAAGACCATGTACTGCTACCAAGTGAAAATAAAATAAAACTGCTGACGCTGGGGATCTGAAATAAAACAGAAATTGCTGGGAACACTCATCAGGGCAGACAGAGTTTGTGGAAAGAGAACAGAAATAACATTCCAACTTTACCTGGAATGTTAAATCTGTTTCTTTCACAAATGCTGTCTGACCTGCTGAGTCTTTCCAACAGTCTCTGTTTTATTACAACTACCAAGTGCCTAGATTCCAAAAATGCAGTTAGGTTTCCAAGTAGACATCAAATGAGAATTCTACAGCAGATAGTAATTGAAATATTGAATAACGCAATTGACTAAATGTTGTTCCAGTAACAGCCATGGTGCTTTTAATTCATTGGAATCGATATTGATACTACTCCCAGAAAGAACACATCAAATGGCTTTTTGAAATCATTACTGACTGCTGGTTTTTGTGTTAGTTTGACACTCTCATTCTGATACCAAAAGAGGGTACAAGAGCACCCTGTAATGCCTGGAAAATCAATCCTATAGACTTTGATTTCTGCTTTCAACATATCTCCAAGCCTGTCTCTCTACATCTATCTTGAGCAACAGCACCTAATTGTTCTTTTGTGGCTGATAATTTGTCATTAAACTTAAAAAGCTGGTTCAGTCAGTTTACTTGTTTCTCTTCAACATATGGCTGATATTGAATATACGCTTGAAAGGGTTAGGGGAAAGAGCAGAGCAGAAGGACACATTACATTGGATAGCATTTTCAAAGAGGAATCATGGGAAGAATGGCTTCATTCCGTGGTGCAAGATTCCTTGGAATAGGGAATTTTAGGTATGCAGAATGATGAAGTTTTGAAAAAATTTCAGTGTGCCAGGAAGCCAGCTCCAATTCATCGACTTCTGCATTTAACTGCAATGTAATACTTAGTGTTCTATGACACTCAGTGGGAGAAGCAAGTTGTCACTTTCAATATGTTAACCTCTCAATTAGTGTGATATTAATTTTGCAGTTTAACTTTCGGTCTACTGATTTCCCTGGGTTTCTGAAACTTGCCAGTGAAAATGGAAGCCAGTTGTAATTGAAGGGACGGAGACCTTGATATAGAACAATGCCAAAGGCACTCATTACTTTCTTATCTGCTTGTGTGAAAAACATTGTTCATAGTATCTGTACTGAGGAGTTCTCCACAATTTGGATGTTTGAAGATCTGATCTGAACTTTGGAGGTCTGATCTGTGACTCAGTCATTGTTACTTTGTAGCTCAGATGAAGAATAAAATGAACAGAAATATTGCACTAACAAGACCTCCCACAGTAATAAGCTGCTGTTCAGAGATGTGCCGCTCCACAACAGAGAGACAGAGAGGTGCACCTTACAGAAGGCCATATCTTGATCACAGGGTTTATACATAGAGCGTCTCCTGACTTTTAATAGCAATCTAACAAAGGAAATGTCCATCAATATCCACATGTCCACTATTTCGTTTTGCGAAATTGAATTACAAAACCCTTGCACTGTGTATTTGCCTCCAAAACTGTTCAGTCCCATTCTGAAGCATTTGTTCACTTAGTTCTCTATTGGAGAATTTGATTGACATGTAGCCTCTGTTTAGATCAAGCTAACCAAAATTAGGAGGGAACAGCCACAGACTGACATTGGACTTAGAATCTTCTCAATTCCAGTGACACTTTGTTCATTGTGCATTTGTAACCTTTAATGTGCATTTTTTTAAGGTTATCGGTGTTTAAAAAATCTCGAATAGGAAATAAATTGAGCTTTGATGGTTTCATTTCAGAATTTAGAACCCTTGAGTCAAAGAGTAATATAATTGGAAGTGAAACAAAGCAAGACGAAAGAGCATTAGATCATGACTTGGTGATATTCTTTAGTGAGCTTATTCATGTCATACTCATCAAAATATAAAATAATGTTTATTGATTTTTCTGTCCACAGCATATTTAGAATCTAAGATGTCCAACTGACTGTGCAGACAGAAGATAATGTAAAACAAGACCACATAGGAACAAGACATCTTCCAGTTACTCCATTGCATCTTTGGGGAAACAGAACATAAGTAGCTGGCTACAGTACTATTGGAAGACTCTGGCAAATTTAAGGAGGAAGTCATAAGGGCGTAATACCTATTAGCCCTTGGACCCTATAATTTCTTCTGTTCATTGGGGAGTTTTAAAATTCTGACAGAAGTGGGGATGAGTATTTTCTGATTACAATTAGACCAAATGGGAAGACTTCACAGTCTGAATTTGCACCAGATCTTCTCCACTCCCATATACCTGTGGGAAGCAGGAGTAGTCCTGGCGCAGTATGGCAATCCAATGAATAGCAATGGATGCCCATTGAGAAAACAGTAAATTCAACCATATAAACCATTTACAATGTGGAATCACATGCCTGTCTGCTGTTACTTGCTGGTAAAATGATCTTAGCATAATTATACAGTACATAGAGAAAAAGTTTCCCTTAAATGCCGAGTGCAGAGAAAACACAATTCTAATTAAAACAAAATTGATGCCTGCACTTTATTGTTTTGCCTGACATGGATTTCCTTTGAATTTGCAATGACCTTGCTTGCCTGGTGTGAAAGTGTGTGAATAAGTCACTACAATAATTTTCCCATCCAGCCCCCAGCTCATCCTTGAGGCGCAGGATAGCTTTGAATGCAGAAATATTGATAGGGATACTGGAATGTAGGAATAGGAGCAAGTCAATTATCTCCTTAAGACTGTTCAACTATTCAAGAAATCAGAGCTCATAGGTGATTTAAATTCAAAAGCCTGCCTTTGTTCAATGATGCATAATTTAATACCTTTGGTTGACAGAAGTTTATCTGTCTCAGATTTAAAATTAACAATTGACTTGGCATCAACTTTGGCCCATAGAAATGTATTTCAGACTTGACAATCCCTGCATGTAGGAATGCTTCTTAATTTCACCCTTGAAAATTTTCACTAAGTCACCACTTCACCTTTTCATTTCCAGCAAATGCCACTCTCATTTGTGTAATATCTCAGGAAATAGACTTATTCCGAAAGCAGAGAAATTTTGGCTTATGTTTATTCAAAAAGAATCTGATGGATGATTCAACTTTGTGTATTCATTTCCAAAAAATTCTGCCATTTGACATTCCTATTGTTTTCTGTCGATTGTGCTAATCATTTTATTTTACTACTGTAAAAGGACTAAGCACTGAACTAAGTACAGTAATGAGAACATTTTGATATTCAGTTGATTGCTACAGAAAAAGCAATTATGAACAGAATGTTTCCCAGTATAGATTATGGCAAGGTGCTGGATGAATGCTGACAGCTAAAAGCATAAGAACAATTTGTTTTAAGGTGATATCTCATCACATGTAAATCTAGTATTTCAGAAAGTGCTGCATGACACACCAAGACTTTCTAACTTACACTATATAGTATTTAGGCCCTTAACCTACTGCAGAAATAGCCTTGTAGTATGATAGGCATTACATCATTGTCAGTAGTGATACCCAATCTCCTTTATCACTATCATCTGTGGCCCTTCATCCCCTATATCATGCAGATTTACTTTAATCATCACAATGAGGTCTGAAATTTCCTATTTTAAAGAAACGGACATTTTTTTACGTAAAATATTATGTACAATATTACATAAAATCTACAGTGTGAAAAGACAAGCAAAAATAGGAAAACCATTGTTTTTCCTTTTCTAGTACCATCAAGTGCTTACATTGGACAGTCAGAACATTGTTAGATCAATAAAATGAGCTTGTTTAGATATGCATAATTAAAAACAGCAAAAATATTCTGCATAAACAGCAACCAACACGGTGGTGTAGCAGTTAGCATAATGCTTTACAGCGCCAGCGACCCGGGTTCAATTCTGGCCACTGTCTGTAAGCAGTTTATACGTTCTCCCCGTGTCTGCATGGGTTTCCTCCGGGTGCTCCGGTTTCCTCCCACATTCCAAAGACATATAGGTTAGGAAGTCGTGGGCATGCTATATTGGCGCCGGAAGCGTGGCAACACTTGCGGGCTGCCCCCAGAAGACTATGCAAAAAAGATGCATTTCACTGTGTGTTTCATAGAACATAGAACAGTACAGCACAATACAGGCCCTTTGGCCCACAATGTTGTGCCAACCTTTAAACCTCAATTAAGACTATCTAACCCCTTCCTCCCACATATCCCTGTATTTTAAATTCCTCCATATACTTATCTAGTAATCTCTTGAATTTGACCAATGTACCTGCCTCCACCACCACCCCAGGCAGCGCATTCCATGCCCCAACCACTCTCTGGGTAAAAAACCTTCCTCTGATATCTCCCTTGAACTTCCCACCCATTACTTTCAAGCCATGTCCTCTTGTATTGAGCATTGGTGCCCTGGGAAAGAGGGGCTGGCTGTCCACTCTATCTATTCCTCAATATTTTGTACACCTCTATCATCTCCTCTCATCCTCCTTCTCTCCAAAGAGTAAAGCCCTAGCTCCCTTAGTCTCTCCTCATAATCCATACTCTCTAAACCAGGCAACATCCTGGTAAATCTCCACTGCACCCTTTCCAACGCTTCCACATCCTTCCTATAATGTGGCGACCAGAACTGAATACAGTTTCGATGTACATGTGACTATCTTAACTATTTGCTGTAAATAGAGTTCAAAGCCCTGTTTCTACAAAAGTAAGGAAGAATTCATAAACTGCCCAACTTCAGTTTTGTGGTCACTGTTCCATCCTAATATTGTGATTAGGTTGCTGTTTTTTCAGTCCCTTTCAACATACCTGTAATTCACCAGGGATACTTCAGTTACTTGGCGATCACCAATTTATTCTTGACGATATAACAAGTTTGAGAATGATATAAAATTATATATTAAAGTGACCAAACTTCATCAGGTTTATGGAACAGAAGAGAGTTGGAGAGTTTCACAGAAACAAAAAGTAGGAGCAGGAGTGGACAATTCGGCTCCTTGAGCCTGCTCTGCCATTCAACATGATCATGGCTGATTACCCATATTAACTACCTATTTCCCATTTACTTCCCCATAACCCTTGAACTCATAAACCATTAGTACAAAATCTAACTTCTTCTTGAATATACTTAATGATTGGTCTCACCTACCTTCTGTGGTAGAGAACTCCACAGGTTCATCACTCATTTGATGATCTCCTCATTTCGTCCTAAATGGCCTACCTGAATCTTTGGATTGTGATCCGTAGTTGTGGACTTTCCCAACATTTGAAACATGCTTTTGGTCTGTCCAGTCCTGTCAGGATTTTAAAAGTTTCAATGACATTCACTCTCATTCTCATAAACTCAGTTGTCTCAATCTCTCTTCATATGGAGGTCTTGCCATCCCCCCAATCAGTCTGGTGAATCTAAGCTGCACTTCCACAATTGCAAGAAAATCCTTCCTCATGTTAGGAGAGCAAAACTGCTCACAATACTCAAGGTTTTGTCTCACCAAGGCCCTGTACAATTGCAGTAAGACATCCCTGCTCCTGTACTCAAGAAAGAACATAAGAGCCTAGGAGCAGGAGTAAACCACCTAGCTCTCAAACCTTCCCTGCCATTCAATATGATCATGGCTGTTCTGCCCAAGGGCTCACCTCCTCTCCTGTGCCAGTTCCCCAGAGCCCTTAATCCCTGATCTTCGAAACATTTATCAGCTTCCTCTTTAAATACTTCAAGTGGTTTAGCCTCCACAATCTTCTGGGGTAGGGAAATCCAGAGATCCACCACCCTCTGAGAGAAGAAGTTCCTACACACCTCAGTTTGTTCCCTTATGTATCCCTAAGATCACTCCTTATTCTGCTAAACATTGAAGAACATAGATCTAATTTCTCTAGCTGCTTACGATAGGACAACCCTCTGATCACAGGAATTAGTCAGAAATTTTCTGCCACTTGGTAATTTCTAGCTTTACCCATAGAAATTCCACATCATCCAAGCTAATATCCTTCCTCACTCTATGTTAACCTCCTCTTTGTCCAGTTTCCATCCTTGATCCCCTTTGTTTCAGTAAACCCATACATGTTTACATATGATTAATTCATCTACCTTATTGCAAAGGCATGGCGCATCAAGACACAGGGCCTTTAGGCTTGACTTTTTAGCATCCTTGCTATTATTTTGCACTCTGGTCCTGGTTGTTTACCTCCCTTGATTCTTCTGCCTTCTACATTTGCTTTTTGCCTTCCTGTCCTCTGTTTCTATCCTAGTTTCCCTTTCCTTTCTCTCGCTTTTTCATAAATTATAACTCTCTTGCTGTCTTAGTTTCAATCATCTCCACCATTCCTGTAAACATACCTTTCCTTTCAATCAAATATATTGAAACTGAGCAAACTTATTTCATCCATGGATAAATGTTTTGACAAGACAAACAATTCTTTGCAAATGGTTCTTCTCTCCTCCTAGGCAGAGAGAGTGCATGTGTTCTGACATTACAGCAGTGCCTTTAACTTAGAAGTACTAAACTGGCACTATAATGTTCTGGGATCACCTGAGGAAATAAAATATAAACATATAAATGCAAGTCTTTCACTTTCTTTGCATTTAAATATTCTTTCTTTTTCTTGTCAATTATTTTTTTAGTTTCATTTCACCTAGATATATTCGATTATATATTTTAGTGCTATAGAATAAAAAGCAAGATTTGTTGCAATCATCCAGAATGCCCTTTCCTTTAATGTGTGCTCAAGATAGACATCTTAGAGGGGTCTAAATAATTAAGTGCTATCAACAGTTTAAATATTTTTCAGTCATTATTCTTAACATTTGTAATGTCCATCTTATTTCCCCTTTCCCCAGACTTCTGATTCCTCTGTATAATATAAACTATGGCAACCTCCTTATGCATGTTTTATATGTGCTGTTCTATCACAATCTCCAATGCTGATATGGGCAGCTCTGAGAGCATCTTTGCTTCCTTAGCACCCTCATCAATGTTTCCTCCCCATTTCTTCCTGCATCCAGCCTTGGGGGGAGAAAGTATCTCAGACATAAACTCCCATTGCTCAGACTTGCCATTCCATTTGACACAAAACTTCTGTAACTGTGGTTTTACTTGAGCACCTCCAATTTAGATATTCTTGCCTTAACCAAGCTTCATCTGTCCACCTTCCAATGACTCCTATAATACAGCTCTTGTAACTTTTCTGAGTCCAAATTATTGGAGAACACATTAGGTGCTTATGGGTCAGTTATCTACATATGGTTCAACCAATTTTGACTCTACTAGAATTTGTTCTCCTGTACCAACACCACTGTAGGATTACCCACTCTAAGCTCGTCTCTTTAAAAAGCAGGCTAGATGCTGTTCCACTGCTGTTCTGATCAACTTTCCTTCAGAAGCTATTCCAGCTGATAATGTAAGTGGTTTCCTTTCATTTGCACTATTCTCCTGCATTTCAAAATTGCAATGAACTCCATCTCACAAAAAAAGAACCTTCAAACTGTCTGTAGTAATTGAGTAGAATGTGAAGGCGTAAACCCCCGTTCCTCTCCAGGGTTCTGAATGTGTTGTTGCCTCCCAGGCCATTGTTTATCTTTCCCACAGCCCCAGTTTGATTCTGTCAGTTAGATTGCATCTTCCTACGGTCCCCACCAATCATAACAAAAACTAAAAATCACATCACCTGTGTCTGAAACTGCGTTTAATTATTTTTTTCCATCACCTCTTCAGTCTTGCTCTCTACACCAAGGTTTTCCACTGTTGCTCCGATGTGGAACTTGGTGGAACTATTCTTGCTTGGATCCACTCTTCAACTTACTATTGTAGCCAAAACATCCTTTGTCCCAGCCATAGCTCTGCCTTGGAAGTTCCACAAGGATCCCTCTGAGACACTGTCTGCCACCTAGACCCAGTCTTCTTCCTTATTTATATACTGTGACAATATCTGAGGACATCGGTGAGTTTCTTTTTGTGCATTAAGACCCACCTTTAAGAAAACAAATTGTTCATGAGTTCAGCAAGTCCAAAGGCACTGTGGAGCTCATGGCGTACTTTGTGAGGGCAATTAATTTTGTAATGGCAAGGTTTTTATGCCTTTTTTTCCTTTTTTGGCATTACATCCATTCTTTCCCCTATGTTTCTCTGAAGTACATTAGGATTTTTTGCTAATTGCAAGCTGTTGTATCAAAGTTGAAAGCCTGTTACACTATGTATACATAAGACACTTTTAATTGGCCATCCTTGCAGATGGTGTAAATTTCCATGGCAAAGAACTCAGTAAAAGATTCTCTAGCTTGCTTAATTTATATGAATTTGCGTCATGTTGATGCACAAAGAAAATTGTTATAAATTATGCTGTGAATCTTCTGCATGCATATTGCAGAACTTTATTAAATATACAATGATTAGATATGTAATAATAACAGCAATAATAATAAAGACATTTTTAAGTTATTTTATGTTAAGGTAGCACACATACAATGGACACTTACTCAAGGATAAAATTGTATCTGTTTAATCTGCAGACATAAAAAAATGATATATTAGAAAGTGACTTCTTCCATTCTGGTTTGGGTGGAGAGGTGGAGTTTAATTTTCATTTTTTTGCTGGAGTATATATCAGGCATTGCAGTTCAGAATATATTAACATAATGTTTAAAGTCTATCCATGTCCCTTACTGTGAAGTTGACTGCAGTATAGTACAGTAAGCAGTGACATTTTGCTGCTCAGCTTTTTGGTTTTAACTTCAACATAACCAATGGTCTTTTAAGGTAAATTAGGGCAGCTGCAAAAAAGGTTTAAAAAAATCTATTTAAACATAGAGCTGGAAGAGCAGGAATAGTTCTTTGTCCCATTACTCTGCCATCACTGGGCTTACCTTCGAAGCACTGCCAGCAAGCCAATCTGTTCCAATTTTCCTTACAGTGACTGGGGTTCTGCTGCTGGAGAATGACAAGTGCTGGCAGCTTGCTGCAATTATTAAGGCATAAGATAAATTTTGTAAGTCTCTAGCCTCTAGGTTCTGGTGTGTATTTGCAGCATACTGATCTTTCAGGCCCGATATGTGGGAAGGATCAATTGTGCTCTCTCTCTCTCTCTCTCTCTCTCCCTCACTCTCTCTCTCTCCCTCTCTCTCTCTCTCTCCCTCCCTCCTTCAACACCCCACCCCTCCCAACTTTTCATTCAGTGTTGACATTTTATCCCATCGTGTACACTCTACTTTTTACATTTCCCCTTTGACCTCGGTCTCTCTCCCTCTCTCTCTCTCTGAAACTTTGTCTGAACACTCTGATCACTCTCTTTTATTTACCTTACTCTTTTAATCACTCTTAATCCTTCTCCTGCTGGCCTTCAAACAAATTGTACACCATACATAACAACTGTAATATATAGTGCATATATACTGTATAGAGTAGTCAGTCTACTAAAACAATTAATTTGGCATTTCAGTGTGATGCATAAGTTCAGGAACGTTATTACAGAGGAGCAATGTTAGAAGTGTGTCATAAATGCACCATTACCTCGTGGCAGAATTGACTCTGGTTAACTACACAATAACAGAGTTAAATCAAACCTTGTTATTTGTTCTCAATAACAAGATATAAATAATAAGTTTACAATACCTGGTTATCTGAACTTGAAGTTGCTCACTGGGCTTAAGGTTGAGCTGGGTTTTCATGTGTAAATATGATCAGTCCTACCATCAGATCCCTTGCAATTCATTACCTCAGTTCCTAAACAAGTTGGATAAGTATCCCTAAGCTGGCCCCAACCTATTCCTCCAATAAGACACCTCATATCCATAACACATTATGATTCACTTTCGTATGCCCAAATATGTTTGTGAGCTGCACTGGGTTTTCAGCATCCCTATCGAATTCATAATAGTGTTCACAACTGTTGATATGCCAGATGATCCTTTGATCATATTTATTAATGGTTTATGATTCCTTTTAATGCCTGAGGTGCCAGGTATCATGTTCTCACAATATGTAGATGACCGCATGATGCTGCTTTGTCACAACAAGAAAGAAAGGCCAATCTCCCAAAACCAACCAGTATCATTTACTGTCTAGAGAAAAAACGCTTCAGCAAAACAATAACTGCCTTCAGCAACTTCTTAAAAGTTCAGGTCAAAAATTTCTGGGTTCACAGAGCATTCCAGCAATTTGGTCAACTTGCAAAAAACTGATTTTTATATGTATTCTCATGAACCAATGGGTTATTCTCAACACTTGTGCTCCACAAGGCTGCATCCTCAGCCCTCTGCTCTACTTCTTATACACTCATGACTGTGTGACCAGTTTCTGCTCTAACTCCACCTACAAGTTTGCAAATGATACCACTGTTGAAGGCCGTATCTCAAACAATGATGAGTCGGAGTACAGGAAGGAGATAGAGAGCTTAGTGGAATGGTGTCATGACAACAACCTTTCCCTTAATGTCAACAAAACAAAAGAGCTGGTCATTGACTTAAGGAAAAGGGGCAGTGTACATGCACCTGTCTACATTAATGGTGCTGAGGTCGAGAGAGTGAAGAGCTTCAAGTTCCTGGGAGTGAACATCACCAACAGCCTGTCCTGGTCAAATCACGTAGATGCCAAGGCCAAGAAAGCTCACCAGTGCCTCCACTCTCTCAGGAGGCTAAAGAAATTTGGTTTGTCCCCTTTGACTCTCACCAACTTTTACCGATGTACCATAGAAAGCATCCTATCTGGATGTATCATGGCTTGGTACGGCAACTGCTCTGCCCAGGACCGCAAGAAACTGCAGAGAATTGTGGACACAGCCCAGCGCATCACAGACACCAGCCTCCCCTCCTTGGACTCTGTCTTTACCTCTCACTGTCTTGGTGTAGCAGCCAGCATAATCAAAGACCCCACCCACCCAGGACATTCTCTCTTCTCTCCTCTTCCATCGGGTAGAAGATACAGGAGCCTGAGGGCATGTACCACCAGACTTAAGGACAGCTTCTACCCTACTGTGATAAGACTATTGAACGGTTCCCTTATACAATGAGAATGGACTCTGACCTCACGATCTACCTTGTTGTGACCTTGCACCTTATTGCACTGCACTTTCTCTGTAGCTGTGAAACTTTATTCTGTACTGTTATTGTTTTTACCTGTATTACATCAATGCACTTTGTACTAACTCAATGTAACTGCACTGTGTGATGAATTGACCTGTACGATCGGTTTGTAAGACAAGCTTTTCACTGTACCTCAGTACAAGTGACAATAATAAACCAATACCAATACCAATATTTTAGAACATAGGACAGAGAACAGGACAGCACAGGAACAGGCCTTTCCTCCCAAGATGATGTGCTGAACTAATTAAGCTAATGACACCTAAATTAACTAATCCCTTCTGCTTGCACATGGTCCATCTCCCTTCATTCTCTGGATATCCATGTGCCTATATAAATGCTCGTTAAATGCCTCTATTGTTTCTGCCTCCACCACCATCCCAGGCAGTGCCTTGCAGGCACCCACCACTTTCTGAGTGAGAAAGCTTGCCCCATACATCTCTTTTGAACTTTCCCTCTCTCAACTTAAATGCATGCCTCCTTGGACTCTGCCTTTACCTCTTGTAGTCCTGGTGAAGCAGCCAGCATAATCAAAGACACCACCCACCTGGGACATTCTCTCTTCTCTCCTCTTCCTTCGGGCACATACCACCAGACTTAAGGACAGCTTCTACCCCACTGTGATAAGACTATTGAACAGTTCCCTTATACAATGAGATGGACTATGACCTCACGATCTACCTTGTTGTGACCTTGCACCTTATTGCACTGCACTTTCTCTGTAGCTGTGACACTTTACTCTGTACTGTTATTGTTTTTACCTGTACTACATCAATGTACTCTGTACTAACTCAATGTAACTGCACTGTGTAATGAATTGACCTGTACGATCAGTATGCAAGACAAGTTTTTCACTGTACCTCGGTACAAGTGACAATAATAAACCAATACCAATACCAATACCAGTACCAATACCAAATACATGGTTTTCAATTATAGCTATTTCCTACCAGAAGGTACTGCACTTCTTGCTGATGGGTTGGTTACAGCAGTTATGCCATATATTTTGCACTCTACATGTGTGATGCACTTTGACAAGCTTTAGGTAGCTTATCTTGTGAGGCGTCTACTTTGATGTAAAAATATTTATATTTGTGTTCCTAAAAGGTTAACTGCTAAAAAAAATCCTGCTTGAAAGATGGGAACAAGACAAGATATGGTGCAAATTTGAAAATCCTCCAATGTAAGGAAAAGAAGACAGATACTGCAAATTCATCTCTGTTCAAGGAAGCTGAAGTTGCTTGAAATAGATGATATATAATATTCAACTGATTATTTTTGGACCGTATTCTATGCTGGGCTAATCAAAAAGGATAATGTTGCTTTAATGACCCATGGAATTACAAATAAAGCAGACACTCAAAAAATGAAAAGATTCTCTTACTTCGTTTTAAGACTAAAAATCTCATCAGCAAATGGATTCACCATCATATGAGTGCTACTAATATTAAACAAATGTAACTAATATTACATTGGGTACATTGGCACATACATTTACTTATGAATTTCCTGAAGAATTAAGGCAGCACTTGGATTAATTAGACAACATGATGCCTCATCCAATTTACACAGAGCCCCTGAAAAAAATGATTAAATTAGAACAATGAGCCAATTGTCTACATTTAAAGATTATTAATCAAGATATTTTGAGTCATAGGAAAAAATATTGTACACAATGGAAACTATATTTGTGCTTTATCTAAGACTCCACAAACTGCATTCTCTTCTCAAATGTACAAAATCTGGTGTACTGAGTGCTATAAATTAATAAGGCATTGCAGAGCAACTGGAGCATCTACTTACAGGAAATGGTTGTTCATAGAATATGTGCTTGGATGATATTAAACAGGACACAGGGTTCACTAAAAGATTATACTGACTCTAATTGTTTGAAAAGGGAAAATATTAACCAATAAAAAGCCAATAATAGTCATTTTTAATTCTCATTCAACAAATACATTGTCAATGGCCTAAAAGTAATGAGGATTGAATATATGATAAAATAATTAATTATTCAGCACTTCATAATCCAGAAATATCAAGTAAGTGGTACTGTGGAGGGAGTGGCTGGGCTGATGGAGTGGCAGGGGTAAGGGATCAGCCAAGCTATAGAAGGGAGCACACTGGGGAAGGGACCAGGCTGGTGATAGGACATGCTGAGGGAAGGCCAGGGTGACAGAGGGGCTGGATCAACTCTTAACCAACCAGCATATCTAATTAATTGGCAGCTTGTCAAGTCTGACATGTAAGGGGTAACACAGTTTTCACTGTAATGCTTTTTCATTCCATACAGAATACATTAAAGAACACATCTAATAATCCTTAGATTTCTTCCTCATCTTTGTGTTGATGCTGGTAATTATATCTTCTTTATCATATGCAACAAATAGGATGACCTGAAAAAAAGGAGGAAACAAAGAAGAGATGAGGAAGAAATTTTTCTCTTAGAGGCGCTATGAATCTTTTGAATGTTTTATTCCAGAGAGCTGTAAATGCTGAGCCAGCAAGGCTGGGACAGACAGATTTTTGATTACAGGAGAATCAAACGTTATAGGGAAATGTTGAGGCTAATAATCACATCAGACCTGACTGAGTAGTGCAGCAGGTTCAAGCTGCAAAATGGCCTTCCCCATTCTCCATGCTCTATTGCTCATGGTCTTATGTTCTTAAAAAGGGAAAATGGTTCCCAAACTGAAAGCAAATGGTGGTAAAAACATTCTTTCATATTAGTTGTCCAGTATTAATGTTATCAATGCTAGATGGGTTTGGAGGTTGAGCAATACTTGCTTAATGAATGACACAAAAATGTATCTGACCATTACAGACAGGATGGAGTTCTAAGTGATAACATTGACTGAGAGTGAGCTATGAAGAGGAAAAGTACTGTGTGAGACTTTGCCATTGCCATTGCCATTGCCATTCTCTGTTTATGATTGGGATTAACTCAGATGGTTGAGGTGTGGCTTTGGTATAAATGTTGGGCATTCATTCCAAAGTTAAGATATCTTTATTAGTCACATGTACATCAAAACACACAGTGATATGCATTTTTTGGGTAGAGTGTTCTGGAGGCAACCCACAAGTGTCGCCATGCTTCCTGCGCCAACATAGCATGCCCACAACTTCCTAACCCGTACGTCTTTGGAATGTGGGAGGAAACAGGAGCAACCGGAAGAAACCCACTCAGACACGGGGAGAATGTACAAACTCCTTACAGACAGCAGCCGGAATTGAACCTGGGTCGCTAGTGCTGTAATAGTGTTACGCTAACCGCTACACTACCGTGCCAAAGAGCTTGGGCGTATGCCCAGGCCTAATAAAAATATTGAAGGACTATCATGCATTCCTACGAAAGTTTCCATCTCAATATTTTCCTGTTAATTTGAAAAGGGGCCTGGATTCTCCTACAGATAAATTGTCCAACACCCCAAATGTTCTGCTATTATGCTCAAGCAATCTTCTGTAGGTTTTTGTGTTATTAATAATACAACACAGAAGGAAGTCCATTGACTTTTTCTTTTTCAGCACTTCCTTAAGTCTAAGGATGATTTACTTTTACCACACATCTCTGGATTCTGAGATGACTCATGAGTCCTATGTAGAATCTAGAAATGATAATCTTAAATTGGCTTGCTGATTTGATGGTATCTCTTCACAACAGCCCTAATCAATAAGACTATGCTTCCTTCCTTCTATCTTTCCGAAAGAAGTTTTACTTTTTGATATGGGGTCTTTTATATCTAGCTTTGTCTCAGTAACTGCTATAAAAACTTCTAATGTTACAGTTCCAGCAGTTTTTATCTAAGATAAATGGGTTATCACACTCGGTATCATGCTTTTCTGTGACTTATCTTTAAAATTATATGGTAATTAATTGATGATAACATACCTTGTAAAACTAAAAGCTGGTTTGTCTATTGTAAACATTGGCTCAACTCCTATTCCCCAAAGCCTATCTGAAAATTATCTCCCAATATTTGTGCAACCCGGATATTAAGATGGAAGTTAGCCTTCCTAAAAAGCTTACCGTCCCACTGTAAATTCTCATGATCATCTTTAAAAGTGGACCTCTCTCTTTGTCTCTCTCTCCCTCTCTTTATTACTCTCACATTAATCATAAACCACAATGATCCTGTTGGCTATGTTGGCCAAACCCCATGCCACTGGAAGGTCACAGATATCTATCATTGCACTCTTGTCCTTTTGTGCATAAGCCAGCTTCTGTCTTGTGAGAGGGAGGTCTTTTTATTTATCACTATTTATTCCCACATGAAATGACAGGATAGTTCCATATTTCCCAACTTTCATGTGATTGTCCTTGCCATTAAGCTCAATAAAATTGGCTCCTGGAAAACACAAAACCATTTGGGATTACTAGTGCTTAGTGAGGCTAACACTGGAGATGCAGATACCTCCAGTGTTCTGCCTTACTTGTCTCTCTTTGAGTGTGCCCATTCCATTCGCCTTTTCCTTGCTTTGGTAATAACATGGGCTCTGCTAACAAATTTTAGGATGTACTAAGGACAATAGTTCGAGCTTGAAAGGCTGCTTGATACATCTCCTTAAAATTCTGCCTACATTTATTATACAACTGGACTCGATAAGGATATTACACAGCCTGCAAAAATCTATGTGACTGAGTTGCTTTCTGTTAAATCTTTTACATCATGGCAATACAACGGATTCTTATTGCCAGTCTGTTAGAAGGAGTGAAGTTCAGTGAAAGAGGCAGTTACGTTGGTGTGTCTGCTGGAACAATGTTGCTGTTTCTGAATAAGTCCATATAATCACCTTGTTTAATGTCAAATGTTCACTCATGTTTCATTGTAATGCCATTTGGACATGTACAATCACCCAATTAGCTGCCAGTGTGAAAATATTTATCCTAGTGGTTATTCCAAGAAATAATTATTGGAACAAATTATTGCAAGACCGTAAGTCTCAAAGGATCAGTAAAAAGAAATGATACAATCTCAAGAAAAAAAGAAAACACATACAACATGGCTTTTATCTGTTGTATTATGAATACTATTGACACTATAAATGCAATTTTATTGCCAATAGTTTCAGGTCATTGGCAGAAATTACAAACTACCTCCCCCTAATGTTGAAGTGTGTAATTCCATCCAGATAAGATAAGATATCTTTTAACCTTTCAATTTAGAGGAACGGAGTTGACGACATAATATTGCTCTGTTTCAATTGAGAAATTTTAGTCCAGTTTTTTTTCTGTTTTTTTTTAATTTTTTTTTTCCTTAGCTTAGTTTGGTTTGATATATTGTTTATAATTTTTCTTATTGTTTTGGGGATTTTTTTTTCTTTCTTTTATATTTTATAATAAATCTTTTTCCTTTATATTATATTCATTCACTAACAGATCGTTGGATCTACAGATTTTTTTATACTTTATTGTTCTTTATGGTTATCCATGTCATGATTGTTCTCCTGATCTCTTTGTATTACAGGTATAAACATTGATATATTAATCTGTATTAATTTGAAAACTAATAAAAAAATTGAAAAAGAAAGAAAGATAAGATATCTTTATTAATCACATGTACACCAAAACACACAGTGAAATACATCTTTTTGCATAGAATGTTCTGAGGAGAGCCCGCAAGTGTCGCCACGCTTCTTTGGAATGTGGGAGGAAACCGGAGCACTCGGAGGAAACCCACGCAGACACGGGGAGAATGTACAAACTCTTTACAGATAGTGGCCGTAATCGAACCCGGGTCGCTGACGCTGTAATAACATTACACTAACCGCTACCCTACCATGTCAGTATAACAAGATTACTATTCCTTTGGGGATGAAATTAAGTTGCACCAGTGTACCATTACAAACTATGTCCAGGCACATTTGGAGCTATTTCTTGATTAGACACAACTGACATGAAGGAATAAAGGAGGGAAAAACTTCTAAAAATTAAAAGCATACAATATTTTTTCAACTTCATATTTAGTGAAATTTAGGGAAAGAGAACAAAATCAACAGACACAATGCTGGATAAATTATTGAATACTGAGACATATCTTTTCATTACAATTAAGCTGATTTCAGATATATAGGATTAAACATACCTGAGTTTTAAAATACATTTTACAGGGCAGAAACTTTTATGTATTTGTAATTATGAATGACTATAATTTCTTCTTGAAAATTCTGAAATGGATCTCAAAAAGGGGAAATATTATTCAGAGTAACTGGCCAAGGTAATTGGCCAAATGTCCAGGGGAGAAATGAGGTGAGGTGTTTTTATGAAATGAGGCATTATCATTTGGAATTCATATTCCAATACAGTGGTAGAAACAGGTCCCATAGCAACTTTGAAAAGGGAATTCTATATATACCAAAAAAATAAAAGAAAAACTACAAGGGTTATGGGGAAAATACTGGGGGCTGGGACGAATAGGATTTTTCAAAAAGCAACCATATTTGATTGGCCAAATGTGTCCTGTGTGGTATGATAATTCAAACCAGCTTCAAGACTCAATTTAATAATGTTCACTCTTTCCTTCCTTAAACCACGTCCCTTTGCTTGTTTTGAATCAAAATATTAACCAATTTCTCACTGATTTGATCAACTAATTAAAAGTCATCAGCACTAGATGGCAGTATATGTTACATGAGAATGACTATTGGGTTGAAGAAGTTATCTTGTTCTTCAGAATTAGTATCAGAATCAGGCTTCTTATCACTGACATATGTCGTGAAATTTGTTGTTTTGTGGCAGCAGTGCAGTGCAAGATGTAAAAATTACTATAAGTTACAAAAATAAATAAATGCTGCAAAAGAGGAATAATGAGGTAGTGTTCATGGACCATTCAGAAATCTGATGGCGGAGGGGAAGAAGCTGTTCCTGGAATGTTGAGTGTGGGTCTTCAGGCTCCTGTATTTCCTCCCCAATGGTAGTAACGTGATGGTGGGGGTGGGAATAGATTTATGGAGGGTGAGAGGTTGTCTGGCTTCTTCTGGCTAAATATTGTTTTTTCTAAATCAAAATAAATCTGACCAGGTGTCACTACAGGTTAACCTGCTACAGGGTGAGCCTGCAAATACTGAAACATTTTATTTTCTTCTGGAGCAAACTCTGGCTGCAAATCCTCCATTGCTAATTAGTATAAGAAACTAAGCAGAATTGATATGTTATACATAATCCAGTGGTTCCCTTAGCTGTTAACAAAATGAATTGACAAAACCATTAGTAAATCCGGCCAGCCTGCTAATTACAATTTGCAGATGATGTTTAGTTGAGACTGTCAACAGCATCTTTATGAAGGATTGATATTTGCACAGATTTTCTCCAGATGATTATAGCAGGATGATATTTGAAGATTTCCATCTGTGATTAAGAAAGACACAGAGAACACTGAGGATAGATTTTGTATCGTTTAACCATTGTGGAATTGAAGTTAGATTGAAATATACCCTGAGATTTCCCTTTATGTCTTCATTTCAATCAATTCTTAAATGTGCTCACAAATATTTTCATTTGGGATGCAAAACTAGTGGGATTGGATTACTTGCCCAGTTGATAAGGGTCTGAGTGCCTATAATGCACCACGTCAAACTATAAATGCTCTCTGGCTGTCTGTTAAATATGCATACTATCTAATGTTGCTGTCCATTATAAACACTGTTCAGCCACCCAATATAAACTCTGCCCAGGTGGCTTTAATTGATCATAATCTCTAAAGGTCCTCCCTCATTATTCTTGCCAATGAAACTATCTGCTAAAATTGAAAATGTGTTCCAATGTATTTAATGATTGGAAATAACTACAGGCAAACATAGTGAGCTTGATGATCTGTTTATCATTACAAATGTTTACTGCTTATCATAAAACAGCAAGGCTGGGATCACTGGCTGGGAAATCCATTTCAGGAAGTGCATATTTGCAGTTCATGATATACCTCTCAACTGATCAATCAGAAGCTAAAGATAGTCAGTTTTGTTCTGTGGGCTTCCGTAATGCATGGAATGTAGAAGTGGAATATAATAGTTTAAATCCATCAGAAGTAGAATTAATAGGTGTTTATTTTGATCAGTTGATGTGCCAGTGACAAAGGATATTAGTACAGATTTTGCATTTAGCAGCAAGCAAAGGTTGCCTGATATTTATTATACTCACCCTTGTTCAGAGTCTTCCTCTTCCATTTTGTGTTGGAACCCTCAAGGATTTGAAATTGAACACAACACAGCATCTTTAATACCCAAACTGGGATATGCATGAACTCAGGAAACAATTGAACAATCAAAGTGAAGAATCTATACTGAGGAAGGTGAGAATTTTAAATCTCTGTGAGCATTTGGGTTTTATGGTGGTAGGGTGAGTTAAAAGTGATGGTGCAGCAGAACCATACGCCAACCATTAGGGCGCTTGCTTGAAAATTTTGAGCTTGCTAACCATTGAAGATACCCCTCCAATTGTTTACGAAACTGAAAGTTAAAATTTAGTGTGAAGCACTTAAACATGAATTGTAAATTAGAATGTGCATTCAATGTCAGTTTGAGTACAGGAAGCAAAATAAAGGGAAGTCAAGTTGTGATAATAATTATAACAATGTGAAAAAGAGAAGAAATATGTTTTTGATTTTTTAAATCTTCACTGATCAATAAATTCTGAAAGAATGAGACTTCATACTTATAAAGCTATTTTTGACAGAAGTTAAGCTTTATCACACTATTAAGAAAAAAATCACTTGCGTTTAATGGACCAGCTGTAACTCTTCCTTAAATGTTTAGCGGTTATCTAGCAGGTAAGGTCCATAACGTTACACCAACCCAAGTATTTGTTTGTTGTGTCTGTTGGGAATTTGCCTGAATAGTAAAACTCCTTCATGAGCAGGACAGCAATTTGCTGATTCCCACATTTAATGTTGCAGGTGCAGTCACTGGCCGCTGCAGTTTTATTGGATTTTAATAACACTGGGTGTATCAGGCTCACTATTATTTTTACTGAAAAATATAGGCAGATAACTGAGAAGTACCAGAAGGACAATGTGGGTGTTAAAGAGATTTGTTCATATGAAGCTTCATTAGGATATGCAATGCTTTACCACAAGTAGCTATTGAAGCAGTGAGAAGAGAAAATTAGCAAAACACTTAGCCAAGAAAGACATTAAACGATATGGAGAAAGAACAGAGGAATATTATTAGAGTGGTGAGATGGTACCATTAGAGACATAATAGACTTATAGTGGCATATTTAGACCTGCAGTGCACAAATTGAAAGTCTTATAACCAGAGACCAATCCAAAATGGTTTAAAAGCAAGCCCACTAACTGTCTGTTTTGCAGATTTACATGAATTAGAACATAGAACATAGAACATTACAGCACAGTACAGGCCCTTCGGCCAACGATGTTGTGCTGACATTTTATCCTGCTCTTATATCTATCTAGCCCTTCCCTTACACATAGACCTCTATTTTACTATCATTCGTGTGGCTATTTAAGAGTCTCTTAAATGTCCCTAATGTATCTGCCCCCACAATCTCTGCCGGCAGTGCGTTCCATGCACCCACCACTCTCTGTGTAAAAAACCTACCTCTGACATCCCCCTTATACATTTCTCCAACCACCTTAAAATTATGCCCCCTCGTGTTAGCCATTTTTGTCCTGGGAAAAAGTCTCTGACTGCCCACTCGATCAATGCCTCTTATCATCTTGTACACCTCTATCAAGTCACCTCTCATCCTCCTACTCTCCAAAGAGAAAAACCCTAGCTCACTCAACCTATCCTCATAAGACATGCTCTCCAATCAGGCAGCATCCTGGTAAACCTCCTCTCTAAAGCTTCCACATCTTTCCTAGAATGAGGCGACCAGAAATGAACTCAATACTCCAAGTGTGGTCTAACCAGAGTTCTGTAGAGCTGCAACATTACTTCACAGCTCTTGAACTCAATACCCTGACTACTGAAGGCCAACACACCATATGCTTTCTTAACAATCCTATTGACCTGTGCATCAACCTTGAGAGATATGGACGTGGACCCCAAGATGCCTCTGTTCCTCCACACTGCTAAAATCCTGCCATTAACTAGGTACTCTGCATTCATTTGATTGTCCAAAGTGTATCACTTTACATTTCTCCAGATTAAACTCCATCTGCCACTTCTCCGCCCAGCTCTGCATCCTATCAATGTCCTGTTGTAACCCACAGCAACCTTCTACACTATCAACAGCACCACAAACCATCGTGTCATCTGAAAATTTACTGACCCACCCTTCCACATCCTCATCCAAGTCATTTATAAAAATCACAGAGAGCAGGTGTCCCAGAACAGATTCCTGTGGAACACCACTGGTCACCGACCTCCAGGCAGAATACGGTCCATCTACAACCCCCTCTATCTTCTATGGGTGAGCCAATTCTGAATCCACACAGCCAAGTTTCCCTGAATCCCAGGCCTCCCGACTTTCTGAATAAGCCTTCCATGAAGAACCTTATCAAACGCCTTACTAAAATCCATGTCAGCACATCCACTGCTCTACCTTCATCAATGTGCTTTGTCACATCCTCAGAGAATTCAATCAGGCTCATCAGGCATGACCTGCCCCTCACAAAGCCATGCTGACTGTCCCCAGTCAGCCTATGCTTCTCCAAATGCTGATAAATCCTGTCTCTAAGAATCTTCTCCAGTAATTTGCCCACCACTGAAGTAAGACTTACTGGTCTGTAATTCCCAGGATTATCCTTACTCCCTTTCTTAAACAAAGGAACAACATTTGCCACCATTCTATCATCTGGTACTACTTCTGTGGCCAGTGAGGATGCAAAGATCATTGCCAAAGGCACAACAATCTCTTCCCTCACTTCCCATAATAACCTTGATTATATCCTATCTGGCCCCGGTGACTTCTCTATCCTAAAGTTTTTCAAAAGTTTCAGCACATCCTCATTTCTCACCTCAACATGCCCTAGCATATCAGCCCGTTGTATGTCATCCTCACAAATGTCATGGTCTCTCTCGCTGGTGGATACTGAAGCTAAGAATTCATTGAGGACCTCCCCTACCTCTTCTGACTCCAGGCACATGTTTCCTCTATTATCCCTGATCGGTCCTACCTTCACTCTAGTCATCCTCCTATTCTTCACATACGTGTAGAACTCCTTAGGGTTTTCCTTAATCCTACTCGCCAAAGCCTTCTCATGCCCCCTTCTAGCTCTCCTAAGTCCATTCTTAAGCTCCCTCCTAGCTACCTTGTAACTCTCCAGAGCCCTGTCTGATCCTTGCTTTCTAAACCTTAGGTAAGCTTCTTTCTTCCTCTTGACAAGATATCCTACGTCTCTCGTCAACCATGATTCCTTCACTGTACCGTCCTTACCCTGCCTCAACGGGACAAACCTACCCAGCACCCCATGCAATTACTCCCTAAACAACCTCCACATTTCTTTTGTGAACTTCCCCAAGAACATCTGTTCCCAATTTACACTCCCAAGTTTCTGCCTAATAGCATCATAATTCCCTCTACCCCAATTAAATACTTTCCCATATTGTCTGCTCCTATCCCTCTCCGAGGCTATAATAAAGGTCAAGGAGTCATGGTCACTGCCTCCAAAATGCTCTCCCACTGAGAGATCTGAAACCTGATCAGGCTCATTGCCTAGTAGGTAACTATTACATAATAGTCTTGTTTAGTGAAATGTTTGATGTAAGCTGAATAGAGAAGTGTCAGATGTGTTGGAGTGTGAAATCAAGAAGTAATCATCTTGGAACATCAAAATTCTGCTTAAGATCTCATGTAAGAAGAGGATGGTATTAGTGGCTGCAGGGAAAGGGGTAAGGAGCAGATAATTGTGTACTTGGTATACAAATCAGAGCTGGTTTGGTGTGATATGGGTAGAGGATGAGATGTGGGATATGAAATGTTTGGGCATTGGGAGAAGGGGTAGGCAGGATTTTCATCATGTTATTTGGAAATATGGAGAACTGAAGAGCTGTAATTTTCTTTGTTTCTGCTGTGAGATATTTGGAGTATGTCCTGCAATGGTTGTAGCTGTTGGAGCTAACAACCTCAGTCACCTTTCTTCATGCCTTGTGGACATCCCACTTACAAATCTTCCTCTTAGCCTTTGGAAAGAGGACTTCCCTCGTCATCCTCCCCTCATTGGATAGTGTCTCCAAAAGACCACAGAGAATTCGTTCACTCTTCTGGCTGAGTCTTTATGTCTTTATGTCTTGCACTGTACTGCTGCCACAAAACAACAAATTTCATGACATTTGTCAGTGATAATAAACTTGATTCCGATTCTTACTTTGGGGTAAAATCGTTCCCAGGAATATAATTGCAATTGACTTGATTTTGCTCTATTAGAAAACAATATCATGAATAAAACATGGCAGCTTGCATTTGTGCTGGAGGAGTACATAAATAATTATGGTCTATTCATTTACTGACAGAATAATATATTTTTAACAGAGATGGTGATGTAAACAGTGTAAAACAACTTTTATTACTTTAGTGCTACTCAACTATTTGAAAACACCTCTTACGGTTTCAATTAAGAAGAAGAATTATAACAATGTTTCAACAAATCATAGAATGGAAACTTTTAAGGCCTATAAATTTGATTGCATAGCACTTTCCTCAATGCTGTACTATTGAAAGTGCACTTTGGACAGGATGAAATGTGATAATGACCATTTCTATCATCTGGAGATTCAACCCTGGCCTTCTAGTGTGGATTGTGCTTGTTTATCTGACACATTTTCAGTGGGGAAATCAGCCCACGTTGTCTCAGGAGCAAACAGTGTTAGTCAATTCTGAATGGTTCCATTTTTATTTTTCAGCACTGAACTAAGACCCTGCTAATATAAGTATTATATATCATATTTTCCTTGCATGCTTCAGGCCCTTCCGCACTATGGTACCAACACCTCTTCACTCAATGATCAGATCTCAACCCTCTGATTAGACAGGTGTGACTCCCCACTCCGGGACCCATACCGTCTAACCTCAAAGGCCTGACTAACAGTTTCCAATTGCCTGACCTTCGTCTGATTCACTGATCAAGGACCAACCACCAATCATCTGATCACCGAACCCTCTCAAACCAATGGCCTCCATCCCCTAATTAGTGACCCCCACTACTAACCCTCATCAACCTTTGCCCTGGCCTCTAGCCCCCGTATATGATCATTGACTCCAACACTAGCCCCATCCTGCACTCACAAACCCTACCAGCTCCCATCCACTGACCACTCTCCAGCCCCAGTCCTTTGACCATCGATCCCTTCACCAACTCCCATCCTGTGATCACTGACCCCTCCCATCTACCCCATCCTCATATCACTGATTCCCCCTCCTCCCACCCTCCATCCCCTGATCACAAACTCCCCTCTCTCCCTCACAATGCCTGATCACTGGCATCCCCACTAGCTCTAATCGGAGATCATTTACTCCCCCCACCATCCCCATCCTCTGATCACCAACTCACCCCCATCCACTGACATTTTGCCAGCCCCATGCTCTCATCATTGACTCCCCACCGCACCCCCTTCCATTCACGGAGCCCTCTCCAGCCCCATGTGGTCATCATTGACCATTTCACTATCCCCATCCTCTAACCCCACGCCCCCATTTTTAGATTTGGGTGCAACTGTAGTTTGCAGTGGTGGCCCATAATTGAAGTGGGCATCAGCGTACCAGCTGACCTGTAATTGTGAACTACATGTTGCAGGACAAAATGCTGCCAACAGTCTATTTTTTTGGACATGAAAGAGTGATTCTGATTTCCAACCCAACTCTTGCCCCAGTTTATAAAACTTCTCCGTCCTCTGTATTCAGGTTTTTACAAATTTTACATCCCACCCACTTACACATGTATACCTAGCACCTTTAACTTCCCCACGGTGTTTCAGAAAGGGATAATCAGTCAGACATGGATCTTGAAATAAAGAAAAACATAGAATGAATGACAAGATATTTGGTGAAAGTGGAAGAGAGAGAATAGTAAGGTAGAGTCTAATGGAGGGAAATAAAGAGGATCCTGAAGGAGATGGAGCAGTTTGCAGATAGAATTTCAATGCACATCTGAAGCCTTTGCTGCTAATTTTGCAGTCAATACACAGAAGTCTAGAATAAGGAAACCTTTGGGAGGAGGCCATGCAAATCTTGTAGGGCTGGGGGAGGTTAGGGAAATGGGGAGGAGCAAGGCTACCAAGGGACTTACACTCCAACAGGAGATTTTTACATTTGAAACATCAAGCAAGTCAGAACCTCAGTGTTTAACCAAAAGAAATCACAACTGATTTCAGATAAGGAGTCTGACACTCCTGGGCAGGCACTATGGTGTAGCGGTTAGCGTAATGCTTTACAGCACCAGCGACCCGGGTTCAATTCCGGCCACTGTCCGTAAGGAGTTTGTACGTTCTCCCCGTGTCTCCGTGGGTTTCCTCCAGGTGCTCCGGTTTCCTCCCACATTCCAAAGATGTAGGGGTTAGGAAGTTGTGGGCATGCTATGTTGGCGCTGGAAACGTGGCGACACTTGCGGGCTGCCCGCAGAACATTCTATGCAAAAAGATGCATTTCACTATGTGCTTTGATGTACATGTGACTAATAAAGATATATTATCTTGTCTTATCTTACTATGGAGGCAGTGAGGTGTAGAGAGAGGTAATGGAGAGGTAGCATTGTATATTGACAACATATTGTGGAAGATAATCCCCACATTTACTGACAAAATTACAGAATCTGCATGTTGAAAAGAAAGAGCAGAGAACCAAGATTCAGGACTGCATTGGGTCATATGGCCACTTGCACCTATCCTGTCATTCAAAATCATGGCTGATCCTGTGTCTTAAGTCTACTTTGTAGCTCAATTTCCTTTTCCTTTGATTCCCTTAATGTCCAAATATCTATTAGTTTCAGTCTTGACTATACTCTGTGACTGAGGACTCATGCACATTACTCTGAATGAGGAAATTTTAATTCTCTGCATGAAGAATTTTCCCTTATTTTCAACCTTAAGTGGTCAACCCTTGTCCTGAGAACATTACCCCCACCTTCCCCTACCCCCATTTCTAATTTTCCCTCTGGAGGTAACTGCCTTTCAGCATCCACCCTGGCAATGCTTGGAACCTTGAAAAACTTCAGACATGACTATATACAACTTGTTGCCCCTGTAACTTGCCAACCCTGACAAAAAAAATGCTTTGCTGATGTAGCCTCCTAATCCCAACCATAATTATTAGACATTGAGGAGTCCAGTAAGAAAACATAACTAATTTTGAGACACAAGTATTCTTGCAAACTTGACAACCATTATAAAACAAGAATGAATTAAAAACATCCATATCCTTCAGTTAGTTATCATGGTGGTAACTCTGCTATTATTTTGCATTGCTTTAGAAGTCTCCTCAAACCATCAATAGACTGATCTGGTACTGTTAAGGGTGTAGTATTAGTAATAGTTGTGAAATAATAGAAATTGAGTGTCTCAAATTAAGCCATCATGCCAGCAGATCCATTGTCTGATTAACCATTGCAAGGTGTATATATTATATATGTAGCAATTGATTTTATGCCAGTCTGTCTCCAAAGTGCAACAAGCTATTAAACAATAGTACAGAAGTTTAAGAATCCTTTCAATAAAACGAATATAGGTTGCTTATAAAAGGTTTTCATCTCCCATTTTTGTGAAAATAGAAGTAATAAAATATATTTAATAGGCAACTTTGTGCACTTATTTAGCATAATTTCAAAACCATTCTGCATAAGAGAATGACTTTGCCTTAAGCAGCTTAATTCTGCTTGAACATCTGCAATTCAGGAGTTGTAATAACAGAATTTCAAAGTATTGAAGTACTCAACAGCCCTGAGTAGAATACAAGCTTCCCATCACTGGACAAGTGACATTTTTTACAGTTGCCAGCATCAGAAGAAATACTTTATAGAAATGCCACAAGATTTCTCTTCAGATGCTGTCACTTGTTTCTGTTTTCGAAGATATAGATTATTCTTCTTCCCTGCAAAACACAAACACTATGAAGGCAAAGGTCACTGAAAGGTTCAAAAAACCAGTCAAAGCGCAGTAGAGCAGTAGTGACTCTGAATGATGGAATGACTCTGCTGAAACATACCAATACTGTCTAGAATCTTTCTAATGGCTTTCACCAGGGAATCAGGGTAGCTTCCTGCCAGAACTGATAGATTCAGTCCTGCTTTGCTCATTATATTGTGCCGTAAACATGTTTGTGCCTCGCTTGTGAATTGATCGTCTAATAGATGAATGTCTGCCCCAGTTACTCGAAGGCAGTTATTGTAACCAAGCTTGGTGTGCTTATCTTGTGGTCACTTTCATTAGCCCTGCTCAAGCTCTTTTGACCTGCTATTAGTGACTCTAATTTAATTTTTTCTCTCTGGTGTCATGGGTTATTTCTTCTATTTGATTACATATCTAATTTGTAAGCTCTATCACTGTGTAAGGTAATTCAATGACACAATACAAGCTCTGCTTTAAGATTAACACGATATGGCTATTTATCTTTGGTAATCTCTAATTCTAGTTAGTTGGATTCAACTGGGAAGTAAAGCATTAATGTACAGCTTCTGTTTCCTCAGGCAAAAGCATTATAGTATAGCTTTCAAGGGCAGTAATTGTATTCCGGTATTAATATGTCAAATATCACAGCAGTTGTGCTAAAAACACTTTGTACTAGGCACCTGTGCTCTGTACCACATAGATTAAACCTGCTAAAATGACTGAATGATTTCGATCAATTGGACCTTGACTTTTTTTATCTTCTCAACTTTGATTCTGCAGTTTATATTAGGATTAATTGTCAGGCAATATCTCTAAAAAGTGAAAATTGCTTTCTGGCAGCCCATTTTTTTTATATTGATATTTGAAGTATTAATTTAAGGTGACTGAGGTAGACAGCAGAGCTTAAGTTGACTCGTGTTGAAGGTTATAGAGTCACTTCTTATATGAACCTGGGCCTAAAGTATTTTAATTACTTTCTTTATTAAAATCAACCACTGCAATATGAATAAACTGATATTGGAGCTGATAGCTGCAGTGTGCCTGCCTGCCTGTTCATAGGATGACTGCAGAAAGGAAGTTCCATTTTTGTCCTGGCACAGTAGGTTCTGCTCCACAGACAAACAGCAATAGTGATGCCCATGGAGAGCCTTAATGTTAATTCAAGGAGGAGATGGAGCACCTAGGCTCTAACGATCAACAATTAAGAACCATTCAGCTCTTATGTTTTGTTTGCAGTTCTATAAATCTGCAGCTTGTTTAGCTTATTTGGAAAGAATATTGAACACAAAGGCCTGTTCAGAAGTAAATGGCTACTATTTGATGAGATTCACCACATGTCGAAAATAAGTTTCGATGGAAGCTGCTAAAAAATTCAGTGTTAAAAATGCTGGATGCTGACAAATCATTTGCATGGATCTGGCAGTTATATTTGCTAATTTATTCAGAAGTAATTGGCTATACAAGCTTTACACAGAATTGTTGTAAACTTGGTTCTTATGTTACAATCAACTGATACCAAAATAATTCCTGTTTCCTTCACTGGGTATTTTTGTCCTCTATTTACAATTTTGAGTTTTTTTTTACTGTTTCTAATAATAATGTAAGCAGAATATAATTGCTCAGTCATAAAATTTCTGATAAGCTTTGGAACTTTCTAATAAAAATCATTTATTTTTTGTCAGTGCTTTTTACTTCACCCAAATATTACTTCTAGTATTCCATCACCACGCCTTTCAATGAAGTAGATTGTTTTTCTTAAAAATACATAGATTTTAAATTTTCTGAGCCAACATTATCATATTGTGATAAGAGGGATTTTGTAGGTCTGTCTTCAATACACTTATGACACTTTGTAGACTTGTTCCTTCCTTTGATCCTCTGTTTCAGTTTTGACAGGAATAGCATATTGCAGGAAACAAGGAAGCTTGTCTTCTTCTCCTAGTACCTTGCCTCCTCTTTTGTTTACATCCTTTTCCATGGTTGACATTGCCAATTTGGCCTCTTGTTGAACACAGTCATTCTGCCTACAAGCATTTGACTTCCTTATGGTTCACTACCTTAACTCCCATTCTCATACTGATTTCATTACCTTTTCCTTGCATCTCAGATTCAGTCTTCTGCATCAATACGCAACTTTCTGCACTTAATTTGAATACTGGCTTCAGAATTTGGCTACATCCTGCTTTTCTCGAAAGCAGGAAGCATGCATAACATGAATTCTGTTTGTCAATAACTTGGAAGAGTGTAGAAAGAGTAGCAGTTGGGATGAAAATTATCTGGCAGCATCCAGTAGGGGTAGAGAAAAGAGCCCTAATCCTACATGGAAAATTGGCTGTGTGGATTTGAAATTGGCTTGCCCACAGAAGGCAGAGGGTGGTTGTAGAAGGGGAGTATTCAACCTGGATGTCGGTGACTTGTGGTGTTTCGCAGGGATCTGTTCTGGGACCCTTGCTCTTTATGATTTTTATAAATGTCTTCGATGAAGAAGTGGAAGGGTGGGTTGGTAAGTTTGCAGATGACACGAAGATTGGTGGTGTAGTAGATAATGGAGAAGGTTGTCGTAGGTTGCAACAGGATTTATACAGGATCCAGAACTGGGCGGAGGAGTGGCAGATGGAGTTCAGTCTGGAGAAGTGTAAAGTGATACACATTGGAAGATCGAACTTGAATGTTAATGGCAGGATTTTTAGCAGTGTGGAGGAACAGAGGGATCTTGGGGTCCAAGTACATAGATCTCTCAAAGTTGTCGTGCAAGTTGATAGGGCAGTTAAGAAGGCATATGGTGTGCTGGCCTTCATTAATCAGGGGATTGAGTTCAAGAGCCATGAGGTAATATTGCAGCTCTATAAGACTCTGGTTAGACCATACTTGGAATATAGGAAGGATGTGGAAGCTTTGTAGAGGGTGCAGTGGAGATTTACAAGGATTCTGCCTGGATTGGAGAGCATGTCTTATGAGGAGTGGTTGAGCGAACTAAGGCTTTTCTCTTTGGAGCAACGGAGGATGAGAGGCAACATGATAGAGGTATATAAGATTATGAGAGGCACGGACAGAGTGGACAGCCAGCATCTTTTCCCAAGGTGGTAATGATCAATACTGGAGGTCATCCATTTAAGGTGCGTGGAGGAAAGTTCAGGGGAGATGTCAGAGGTAGGTTTTTTACACATCCCCCTGGAATGCACTGCTGGGGGTGGTGGTAGGGGCTGATACAGTAGGGTCATTTAAGAGACTATTAGATAGGCACATGGATGAAAGAAAATTAGAGGGTTTTGGGAGATGAAGTAGAGAGGGAGAGAGATTGAATGTGGATAAGGTTAAAATAGGTCAGCACAACATTGTGGGCCGAAGGGTCTGTACTGTGTTGTACTGTTCTATGTTCTACAATGTTAACATTCCTATTGTAAGTTTAAATCTGCTGTATGGACAGTTTTCTTTTTTTCATTTTTTTCCCTGATTTCTCACCTTTATGTTTGTGAGGGCTTCTCCAAAGTCTTTTGATCCTCTTCATTACTTATACATTCTTTTGTCTAGTTTATGTAAAAGATCATTATAACTTTGCTGATGATTGTTTAACATTTTGCCATGACCTGCAGTTAAATGCTCTCTCAGTAATTAGCAAATATATGAGTCAATTATTCTTGATTCCCACCCCACCTGCTTTCACATTCAAAAGAACATCCCTCGCAATTTCTGGCAGCTCCATCCAGATTCCCTCACCAGATCCATATTCCCCACCACTTCCCTTTCAGCATTTTGAAGGGATTGCTGTCTTTGTGACCCCCGATCTGCTATTCTTTTCTCACCTACTATGTCACTTTCTCATGCAACCACAGGAGGTACAACATCTGTCCTTTCTTCTCTTCTCTTCCCAGCATTCAGGGACCTAAACAGTTTTTCCAGGTAAGGAAATTATTCACTTGCACCTCTTCCAATCCAATGTAATGCATTTTGTGTGGCCTCCTCTACTGTGGAGAGATCAAACACAGATTGGGGATCACTTTGCGGACCACCTGTGCTCAGTCTGCATGATCCTGACTTCTGGTTTCCCGACGTTTTGTTTCTCATCCCACCCCCACTCAGGCCTCTCTGTCTGTTGACTGCTTCACTGTTACAATGAAGCCCAATGCAAACTTGAGGAAGAATTGGAATTGGAATTGGAAATGGTTTCTTATTATTATTGTCACTTGTATCGAGGTACAGTGAAAGACTTGTCTTGCATACTGTTCATACAGATCAATTCATTGCACAGGGCATTGAGTTAGCACAAGGTAAAACAATACAGAATACAGAGTAAAGTGTCACAGCTTCAGGGAGAATGCAGTGCATGTGGACAATAAGGTGCAAAGTCATAACAAGGTAGATTGTGAGGTCAAGAGTCCATCTTATTGTACCAGGGAACCGTTCAATAGTCATATAACAGCGGGATAGAAACTATCCTTGAGCCTGATGGTACGTGCTTTCAGGCTTTTGTATCTTCTGCCTGATGGGACAGGGAAGGAGAGAGAATGTTCCGGGTGGGTGGGGTCTTTGATTATGCTGACTGCTTTACCAAAGCAGCAAGGAGTATAGACAGAGTCCATGAAGGGGAGACTGGTTTCCGTGATGTGCTGGGATGTGTCCACAACTCTCTGCAGTTTCTTGCGGTCATGGGCAGAGCAGTTGCCATACCAAGCCATGACGCATCCAGATAAGATGCTTTCTGTGGTGCATCGATTAAAGTTGGTGAGAGTCAAAGTGGATGTGCCAAATTTCTTTAGCCACTGGAGGAAGTAGAGGAGCTGATGAGCTTTCATGGCCATGGTGTCTACATGGTTGGACCAGGACAGGCTATTGGCGATGTTCACTCCAAGGAACTTGAAGCTCTCAGGCCTCTTGACCACAGAACCACTGATGAAGACAGCTGTATGTGTACCACCCCCCTTCCTGAAGTCAATGACCAGGTCTTTTGTTTTGCTGACATTGAGGGAAAGGTTGTTGTCATGACACCATGTCACTAAGCTCTCTATCTCCTTCCTGTACTCCGACTCATCGTTATTTGAGATACGGCCCACTACAGTGGCATCATTTGAAAACTTGTAGATAGAATTAGAGCAGAACCTGGCCACGCAGTCATGAGTGTTTAGGGAGTAGGGTAGTGGGCCGATGATATAGCCTTGTGGGGCACCAGTGTTGAGAATAATCGTGCTGGAGGTGTTGTTGCCTATCCTTACTGATTGCAGTCTGTTGGTCAGGAAGTCAAGGATCCAGTTACAAAGGGAGTTGTTGAGTCTGAGGTCTCAGAGATTGGTGATGAGTTTGCTTGGAATTATAGTGTAGAAGGCGGAGCTATAGTCAATAAACAATAGTCTAATGTAGGTGTCTTTACTGTCCAGATGCTCCAGAGATGTGCCTGTCCAGGGAGATGGCGTCCACTATAGACCTATTTCAGTGGTAGGCGAATTGCAGTGGGTCGAGGTTGTCTGGGAGGCTGGAGTTGATGTGTGCCATGACCAGCCTCTCAAAGCACTTCATGATGGTGGATGTCAGAGTCACCGATCGGTAGTCATTAAGGCACTTTATCTTGTTTTTCTTAGGTACTGGGATGATAGCGGTCTTCTGAAAGAAGGTTGGAACCTCATATTGAAGCAGGGAGAGGTTTAAAATGTCTGCAAATACCCCCACCAGCTGCACAGAATCTGAGCACACAGCCAGGGACACCATCTGGGCCAGATGCTTTCAGCAGGTTCACCCTCCAGAAGACTGATCTTACATCTTCGACGGTGACCATGGGTTCAGGTTCATTGGAGGCTGTCATAGTGGGTGGTGACATACCAATCCCTTTCTGTTCAAAATGTGCATGGAATGTGTTAATCTTATCAGGAAGGGATGCGCTATTGGTAAGGAGTTTGTAAGGAGTCAGGTGAAGCAGGTGTAAGCCATGTTTCAGTGAGATGGAACACACAGCAGTCCGAACATTTCATCTTTCATTTGAGCGCATTGCAGCCTGCAGGACTCAATATCAAATTCTCCAACTCTCCAACTCCAAATCTCTTTTCTTCCTTTTTGTGTCAGGACTGACCATTTTTGTCTGCTATCCCTCTCTTCCTTTTCCTTTCATTTGCATATTCTGGCCTGCTGACCTGCTGATACAATATTAATAGCACATTACACAGAGAAAGGAGCTCAACAGCCCATTGAATGGCTGTACCATTTCTGCCTATTACTCTGGGGCTGGGACTGTTTTTCCTGGAGCAAAGGAGGCTGAGGGGTAACGTTATATAGGTTTATAAACTCATGAGGGGCATAAATAAGGTGGATAGTCAGAGACATTTTCCCAGGGTAGGGGAGTCTAAAATTTGAAGGTATAGGTCTAAAGCGAAAGAAGAAAGATTTACAGGGGAGCTGAGGGGTAGTTTTTCACACAGAGGGTGGTGGGAATAATGGAATGAGCTGCCAGACAAAGTGGTAGAGGTGGTACAATTACAATGTTTAAAAGACATTTAGGCAGTTTCATGGATAGGAAATGTTTAGAGGGATATGGGCCAAATGCAGGCAAATGGGACTGGCTCAGGAAGGTATCTTGGTTAGCATGGATGATTTGGCTGAAGGACCTGCTTCCATGCTGTATAAGATAAGATAAGATATCTTTATTGGTCACATGTAGATCGAAACCCACAATGAAATGCCTCTTTTACATAGAGTGTTCTGGGGGCAGCCTGCAAGTGTCGCCATGCTTCCAGCGTCAACATAGCATGCCCACAACTTCCTAACCCATACGTTCTTGGAATGTGGGAGGAAATTGGAGCACCCAGAGGAAACCCACGCAGACACTGGGAGAACGTACAAGCTCCTTACAGGCAGTGGCTGGAATTGAACCTGGGTCGCTGGCACTGTAATAGCATTATGCTAACTGCTGCACTACCGTGCCTGCCTTTATCTTATTTTAATTCCTCATTTCTGTCTACCCATGGTAGTCTTTCACCTTTTTCTTATCAAGGATCACTCTACCTCTGCCTCTGCCTTGAAACTATTTTTTAAAAAATTTTACTTACAGCGTGGTAACAGGCCCTTCCGGCCCAACGAGTCCGCGCCACCCATTTTAAACCCAAATTAACCTACCGGTACGTCTTTGCAATGTGGGAGGAAACCGGAGCACCCAGAAGAAATCCATGCAGACACGGGAGAACGTACAAACTCCTTACAGACAGTGATGGGAATCAATCCCCAATCGCTGGCGCTGTAATAGTGTTGCGCTAACCGCCATGCTACCGTGCCGCCCACTCTGATTCCAGTGTTCTTTGAGCAAGTAAGTTCCAAAGATATGACTTTTTGGGAGGTAAAATTTCACCTTATGCCTGTCTTAAATGGGCAACACCTTATATTTAGACAGTGACCACTAGTTCTAGGTTGTCCCACATGAGAAATTATCCTCTCCACATCCACAGTATCAAGATTCCTCAGGAATTCATTTGTTTCAACCCCCCTCCCTACTCCCACCCCCACTCCCCAATATTCTAAACTCCAGAGGATATGTGGCTAGCCCTAAGATAACTGGTCCATTCCAGATACTAATCTAGTATACTTTTTTCAAACTGCTTTCAATGCATTAATATCCTTCCTTAAAAAAGACCAATGTAGACAGTACTCTTTAAACCCTGATGGTCTTTTGAAAGCTCACTGTTATTACAGGTCATTGAATTGGTTTTAAATGTCTCTGATAAAAGACGTTTAAAAACAGTTCAAATAGATTTAAATAATTTAAAGATATATTTATAGCAATACAAATAAAAATAGATAAACTTACTTAAAATATCTTAAAGTAATGGTAATTAATTAAAAACATAAAGATGAAGTAAAAGAAAAATAAACAGACAACTATCCTGCATTTTTCTTTGCCATCAATCCTGTTCAAATGAACACTATGTATGTTGGCAATCTCTGGGCCAAAACTTTGGGGCTGGATGTGAAGTTTAGTGCTGAGTCCAGTAGCAAAACAGGAAGAAGGTGTGTTTTGCATCATTCCTCCAGCCTGTCTCTGACTTCCACACTGTAAGACATGGAACCTCTTGTAAAAGGTAAGTAGGTTCAGCTCAATGGACTTTCTAACTAAGGTTCCCCTTTTTCTCCATTCCCTCCCAATCTTGCATCTTTTAATTTTCAGTTTTGATCACCATACACACTCAATCAATGTGGCTGGTTCTTTATACAGATGTTGCCTGACCTGCTATGTAATTTCTACATTTGTTATATCTTAATTTGGTCTTGTATGAGCTTCTGCATTTTATATTTTGAATGTTGCTAAGCCAAATAGAAATATTGTATTGTGCTATCCCCTTTCTTGATGAAACTTCCCATTTGACTGGTTTTGAATTATAGCTGGCTCTTCAGCAGTTTGGGATTAATTTGGTTGTTGATATTGTCCATTTACATGTGACTAATAAAGATATCTTATCTTATGTTATCTTACAAATGACCCCAAAGTAAAAGTGGAAGGCTCCATCAAGCTCATTTTAGATACAAGTTTCATTTCTAATGCTTCTGTTGGATGAGGAAATTGTGGTGCATTATACTTCCGTCCCCCAAAATCCTTCATTTTTGTTTCAGGTACCTGCTTAGAAATTTCACCAAAAGCTTTCACACATTCTGTGTGAGACCCACATTGTGGTGCTTAACTCAGGATATTTTGGTTGTGCTGGTTGTATTGAGTTTTCTTATTTATTTACTAACTTTTTGGCATCTGTGTGTTGGAATAGCCTGGGCAAGTAACTGCAGTGGATTGTGTCGATGTCACATACTACAGTTACTTTGTGCCAATGATGGAGGGATTGGCATTGGCATTGGTATTGGTTTATTTTTGTCACTTATACCGAGGTACAGTTAAAAACTTGTCTTGCATACCGTTCGTACAGATCAATTCGTACAGAGAATGACTGCTTCTTTGAAGGGGTGCCAATCAGATAGGCTGCTTTGTCCTGGGTGGTGTCGAGTTTCTTGAGAGTTGTTGGAGCTGGACTCATCCAGTGGATGGCACTTCATTGTGATTTATAGATGGTATAAAAAATCGAAATGATATAATAACTCAAAATACAAGGGGACACAGGTTTAGGGTGAGTGGGGAAAGATTTAAAAGGGACCTGAGGGGCAGCTTTTTCATGCAGAGGGTGGTGAGTATATGGAATGATCTGCCAGTGGAAGTGGTTGAGGCAGGTATAATAGTATTGTTTAAGAAGCACTTGGATAGATACATCGAGGGATGGGGCTTAGAGGGATATGGATCGAATGCAGGAAGTGGAACTAGTTGGGTGGGCACCATGGTCGGCATGGACTAGTTGGGCTGAAGGGCCTGTATCCGTGCTGTATTGCTCTATGACTCTATTAAAACTTTGGAGTGTCAGGAAGTGAGCCTCTTGCCACAGGATACCCTGCCTCTGACCTACTCTTGTGCCAAGGTATTTATGTAGCTGCTCCAGTTGAGTTTCTGGTCAATGGTAACCTGCAGGATGTTGATGTTGGGGGATGCATCAATTGTAGTGTCATTGAATTTCAAGGGTAGATGGTGAGATTTTCCCATTGGGGATGGCTATTAGATTGTGGCAGGAACTTGAGAGAGGATTATGGGCATTGGGTATGGCTGTTCACATGTAATGTTTCTGTTTGTTTTGAAATGTCATCACATTTTAAGTGCCTTCTCAACACAGTACATTTCAGAAAGGTGTTTTTTTAATGCTTGAAGATTTTGTATCTAGTAGGAAGCTATTTTAATTTGGTTGGATGGATCTTGTAAATTTAGCAATGTCCTTGTTCATAATTAGAAATACTTTACATGCTTAGGGCTTAATTTAAAAATTTTTTTAAACTTTATTTTACACCCGGTAACAGGCCTTTCTGGCCCAACGAGCCCATGCCGCCCAATTACACCTATGTTAACCTACTAACCTGTACATCTTTGGAATGTGGGAGGAAACCAGAGCACCCAGAGGAAACCCATGCAGTCACAGGGAGAATGTACAAACTCCTTACAGACAGCAGTGGGAATTGAACCCCGATTGCTGGTGCTGTAATAGCGTTATGCTAACCGCTATGTTAACGTGCCGCACCCACCAATGCTATCGTGCCGCATTTTTATGTATGGTGTTGCTGAAGTATGAGATGATAAGGTTGCCACATGAGCATCCAGACACTAGGCACCTGAGTGAACAGGATAAGATGCCATGAATCAGTCAATCAGATTGCGAAATTAGCTGCACAATGACTGAGGAAGAAGTGCAAATTGAAACTGATGAATTCATTGTCAGATCAGGTATAGAAAGAGAAATAAGGATAGGGGAAGATGAATCCAATTTTGCAAGAGGGTGAAACAAAGAAGTAAATAAAGAAAGTATTAAATATAATTTTTACATTTAAAAAATCTCCAATGACAATTAATACATGAATGAATAAGACTTCACTTGTATCATAAGCAATTTCCAGCACCAGAGTTTATTTGTGAATAATTAACATTTGACAGACTGTTCAAAGAAGCTAAAAAAAAACCCTTTGTCTGAATCCAGACTACAGGACGAATACACATGTGGGAACATTAAAAGGGTAGGTTGCTTATGTCACTTCAGGCCAGTCCTCACTTTTGGAGGTAAACTGATTTGTCTCCATCTTGCAAATACAGCAACATCATGATATTCCATACATTTAACTGACAAGGGAACAGTGGAGTCCCACTTATGCAAAGCTGAAGGTTGAAGCCAAAATATGGAGAGTAGTTTTGGATGTTTGAGTTTACTGCAGATCTCACCCTTGCCTCTAGTCACTGCATTAGGTCATAAATAATACTTACTTTGACAGCACAATCAGTGCCAATGTTGCTACCCATTTCTGAACTCTTCTGAAATGTAGCACTGTGATTTTGAAATGGAAATTTAAAGCCTTGTCTATTCTTTGCTTTTCCAGTAAATGATTCTTTAGCTACTGCATCTTCAGTCAGAATTCACATGATCATGACATAATTTTGTCATTATTAAAGCATCAATCCAGAACAAACCTAAAGCTCCTGCCATCACATAACTCCCTGGCCCCATTCCCTTTGCAGTATCCAGTTCTCTCCAGAAACAGCTGAATTCTTTTTTCTTTTGAATATCTATTCCCAAAATTCTGTGTGAAGAGTTCTTTGTTATCAGTCCAAAATCTACTTTTTCCTATGCTCTTTCTTCATTTAGCACAATTTAGTTTAAAACTGTATTCTGGATGTGACCTTTCCTTGTTATCCAATGTACTGATGTGTTCTTTCTAGCTAGAAAAACGTAACTGCCTCAAGCCTCTTTTCCTTTGATGGTGATCTTGTAACTCATTACGAACTCACTTTGGAGGTTGACTTCCAGGATAAATATTGATCATTGGACCTAAATGTGGGAATTGAGGTGAGGCTTGACAAAAGGACTATATATTTTCTTCACCCTTTCCTCTGATGTTTGGCTTTTTTGATTTATGTCTTGCATTGGTTTGAAAAGTTAAGTTTTGAATCCACTATATACTTTTATTCCAGTTTAACCCCATTCCTGGAGTACATGTATCATAATTTTTTAAACTTTCTTTGTTTCATACTTCAGTTATCTGCATTATATTTAAATAGCAATTATGTATCCAAAATATTTTATCCAATTTAGATGTGAATTTGTGAGATGATTGCTTCAATTTTTCTGTCTCTCTTAATTAGACCTACTGGGATGGAGTTTCTAAATCCAAATCATTGATGTAAATTAAAAATGTTAATAGTCCTAGCACTATGCACAGGATTAACCAGTTTAAAAAGAACCCCTGATTTAAATGTGGATGGCTACAACTAGGGTGATAATTGCTTCAGTTTTTCCAAGGGAAAAAGAAGGTGCTGTTACAAACAAGGGAAAGGAGACACCATGATCAGGAGGGCCGAGGTTCCAGGAACTAGCATACTTACCTGGCAGGGGAGAGACCGTGATCAAAAAGGCGGTTCTCCCAGGACGAATTCGTGGTGGATCATGGCAATCAACATTGAGGAGAAGATATCAAGGACTCTTCGCAATCAAGCAGCCACCTGATGAGAGCTTAACCTGCTGACACAGAGGAGGATCCTAATGCTGACTGGGAAACCAGTCTAACTCCTCTGTTCAGCAACCACATCAGGATGGTGGCAGCGACGAGCACCTCGGGAGGAGGAATCCGCAATACCGTCAGAGTGACGGTGGAGGACCTCAGCGATGGGAACCCTTTCACAAGGGACCTCTTCATCAGGAAGGTCTTGCTGGATACGTGCAAGTTCGAGGCAAAGGACATCTATTGCATCCAGGACTTTACGGGTAACGGGTACTTCGACGTTACCTTCAAGTACCCGGCGGGATGGCAGAAGCTGCTGGAGGACTTTCAGGAGAAGGGGAATGAAGCCCCGCTGTCACTGCTGAAGGTTCAGCCTCTCTTCACCCTTCCCACCCAGAAGGAACGTGTGGTAACTGTGCACATGCTTAACCCACATGTGCCTGTGGTGGATGTCCTCACCTTCCTGGCTCGGTCCGTTGACGGAGCGGGAAGCTGCGTCGACATCAAGGACCTGTTTGGGATCTGGACCAGCAAGCGCCAGGTGAAGGTCGAGTTGAGAGTTGACGCCAATGGATCCATCATGCACTCCCCCCCCCAGCGTTTTCCATCAGAGGGAACCGTGGATACATGGTGTACACGGGACAACCAAGGGTGTGTTGCAACTGCAGCAAACCTGGACACGTGGCGGCCCAGTGCAGTGCAGTCATCTGCAAGAACTGCAAGCAGGAAGGTCACCACACAAAGGACTGTCAAGAAAGCAAACGTTGCAACCTGTGCAGGGAAGCAGGCCACCTCTACAAGGCCTGCCCAAAATGGGCCTGTACCTACGCACAGGCAATAAGAGGGGGTGTCAACACCAACACCCTGGGGGGGACACCTCCCACCAGCACAGGGGCCTCAGAAGAGACGGAGACTGGGGGGGGGGGGGGTGAAGACAGCCCGACTGCCTCGTGCTCCCAACCCCCAGCCATGAGCTCCCAACCCCCAGCCATGAACTCCCAGCCCCCTCCCCAAGAGGAGGAGTCAATGGAAGAGGGAGTGGGGGAGGGACAGGAAAGGGAATGACAGACACCATTCACAGAAGGCACAAAAGACACCACCCAAGAGACAACGGGCCACAGAAAACAAGGGTACTGGAAAGAAAAGAGTAATGCAACAGGTGGACACCAGCAACCTCTCCTCGTCGGAGGATGAAGGCAACAGCAGAAGCCAATGACGGAGGCAGAGGAAGTGGCAAAATGGACGAGAGAACATGGAAGAGAACCAACAGATAGGAACAAGTGAGGGAACAACGCTGCCTGCTGACCCCCAGCTCCGGGAGACTGGGAGCAGTGCAGAGGCTGTTGCCCCCCAGCTCTGGGAGACCGGGAGTAGCACAGAGGCTGTCGCGCCCCCCCCCCCCACCCCCCACTCCGGGAGACTGGGAGCAGCACTGAGGCTGTCTCCCCCCAGCTCTGGGAGACCGGGAGCAGCACTGCATCCGATGCAACCCAGCACCGGGAGAGGAAAGATTCTGGACCACCAGACCACCAGTGAAGGAACAGGGGCACAGGCAGTTCCCCCCCCACTCCCCCCCAGTGGCACCACCAGCCTCGCCACAAGGGACCCCACACCCAGGGGGAGACCACTCCCAATATCTGAGCTCGGAATCGGTGAGGCAGTTCACCAAAGCTGTGGGCATAAGGGCCCAGGACAAATGAAAATGGACTGTGTAACTGGTACTGAACTTCAAAAGAGCCATGGAGATAAAACTGGCATCTCTAAACGTGCGCAGTGTGAAGAGCACCGCATGATGTGTTAACGCCTTACAATTCCTCGCCAAGGTAAAGGCAGGTGTGACTTTCTTACAAGAGTGCGGGCTACCACACCTCCTCAACTATCGGAGGTGGTCGCGATGGTGGTCCCACGGACTGTCGGTATGGTCGGGGGGCAATGATTGTCGCGCTTCCGGCCTGGGGATTCTGATGCGAGGGTGCAACTTCTCAATCACCGCAGTCAGAGAGGTGGTGGGGGGGTGGCTCCTCGTGGTAGATATGATGTATCGGAACACTCTGCTCTGGCTAATTAATGTGTACGCCTCACCTGTGCGGAGCGAGTGGCTGGCCGTCCTCCAGCAGCTCCCACCGCTGCTGGCGACGTCCCGGCCGGTAGTTCTGGCCGGTGACTTCAATTGCATCATCGATGCGGCTGGACGATCTGGCAGTGCCGACAGCAGACTGGATAGCACTTCCAGATTCATGATGGAAACAGTAAAGGATGCCAAGTTGCACGATGCCTTCAGCACCCCTGCAGGCAGAGCACAGCCGCAACACACTTGATCAAGTTCGGACGGCTCAGCCCGGTCTCGGATCGACTTCCTGTTCGTGTTGGAGCCAATCATGGTCAGATCCACCGACGTCAAGCCGGTGTTCTTCTCTGACCACCGTCTCCTACGGGTCTCCTGTCACCTACAGGAGAACCAGAAGGCAGGCAGGAGGACGTGGAAGTTGAACGTCAAGCTGCTGACCCCAGAGAGCGTGGAGGAACTAAAGAGGGATTACGCAGGTTGGAGAACCATGAAGCCCCTCTTTGACTCCCCTGTGCACTGGTGGGAAGCGACAAAGGAGAACATCAAGAGGTTCTTCATCCGCAGGGGGGTCCAGAAAGCAAGACAGAGTCAGAGGGAACTGTGCCAACTCCAGACAGACTTGCAGCAACTCCTCCTTCTGCAGTCAAGGGGGGTGGATGTGAGGGAGGAACTCCGAGAGGTAAAGATCTGGCAAGCCCACTCCATGCCTCCGAATCCTCCAAGATTACCTTCCGATCCAGGGTTCGGTCTGTGGAGCAGGATAAGATGTGCTCCCGTTTCTTCTTCCAAAAGGTGCACAGGGGGAGCTCTGTGATCCACAGCCTTAAGGAAGAGGACGGCTCAGTAGCGTCCTCACAGACGGACATATTAAGGATCTGCAGATCCTTCTATGCCAGTCTGTATGACAAAAAGGCCACAGACAGCACCGCCTCCCAGAACTTCCTGTCCTCTATCATGGAGGTCTTAGATGACAGCAAGTGGGAGAGTCTGGACCAGCCACTGACCCTGGAGGAGCTGACTGGCTCCGTCCGTTCCGTTGATTCGAATAAAACTCCCGGAAGCGACGGCTTACTGGTGGAGTTGTACTCGGCTCTGTGGGACTGGATGGGCCCTTGACCTGCTGGAAGTGTACGATGCTATGCTTTGGTCTGGCAGTATGTCAGAGTCTATGAGGAAGGGCACCATCACCCTCATCTACAAGCAGAAGGGAGAGAGGGTGGACATCAGAAATTGGAGACCCATCTCACTGTTGAATGTGGACTATAAGATCCTGTCCAAGGCCATAGTCAACAGTGTCAGGTCTGCTCTGAGACAGGTGATCTACCCGGACCAAACCTGTGCTGTACCTGGCAGGAAGATCTTTGACAGCCTCATGCTGCTCAGGGATACCATCGCCTACATGCAGGACAGAGGGGTGAACACCAGCCTGGTCAGCTTGGACCAGGAGAAGGCCTTCGACAGGATATCACACATGTACATGCTGGACATGCTCTCCAAAATGGGCTTGGGGAGGGAATCAGGAACTGGATCCAGCTGCTCTACACAGACGTCTGTAGCGCAGTCCAAATCAATGGGTGGGAAACAGACAGCTTCCCCATCAAGTCTGGAATCAGGCAGGGCTGCCCTCTCTCCCCTGTCTTGTTCGTGTGCTGTATAGAACCCTTTGCCGAGTCCATTAGGAAGGACGAGAGCATCAGAGGGGTGACATTGCCAGGCAGTGAGGTCACCCAGGTGAAAACCTCCCTGTACATGGACGACGTCGCCGTCTTCTGCTCGGACTCAAGGTCAGTTCACAGATTGATCAGCATCTGCGACCAGTTTGAGTTGGCATCAGGAGCCAGAGTTAACTGGGTGAAGAGCGAGGTCATGCTCTTCGGCAACTGGCCCGACCGATCCATTGTCCCCTTCACCATCAGTCCTGACTATCTGAAGGTGCTGGGGATCTGGTTCGGAGGAGCTGGGGCGTGCAACAAAAATTGGCGGGAGTGGATTGGGAAGGTGAAGCAGAGACTGGGACTGTGGGAGTGGCGCTCCCTATCGATAACTGGGGACAACTTGGTCATCAGGTGTGAGGTGCTCTCAGGGCTGCTGTACTTGGCGCAGTTGTGGCCTGTTCCTCGTTTCTCTGGCTTGGGAATCACCTGCGCCGTCTTCCGGTTCATCTGGGGATCCAAGATGGAGCGGATCCGACGGGCCACCATGCACAAGTCCCTGGACAATGGGGGTAAAGGTGCCCCAATGTCGCCCTCCTCCTGATGACCACCTTCGTCTGTGGCTGCCTCAGGCTGTACGTGGACACCAAATGTCACTACGTACCGAGGTTCTACCTGTCCCTGCTGTTGTGAAGGATAGGCCTGGCCCCATGGCCACACAGTGTCCCAGTCAGCTGGACGCTGCCGCGCTACCTGTCCTTCGTGGAAAAGTTCTTCCAGACCAATACTTTTGACGACAAGTCCATCAGGCAGTGGTCAGCACGGAACATCCTACAGGCACTGCAGGAGAAGGACTCAATGGATACTGTGGGGTGGTTCCCTGAGCAGACTGTCCAGACCATCTGGCAGAATGTCTCTTCGCCAGAACTCACCAACAAGCACCAAGACCTCGCTTGGCTGGCGGTGAGAGGGGCCCTCCCAGTCAGATCCTTCCTGTATGGTTGGAACCTCACTCCTAGTGCGCGTTACCCCCGGGAGGACTGCGCTGGGGACGAGACGGTCGCCCAACTTTTTGCGGGCTGTAGGTTTGCGAGGAAGGTGTGGCAAAAGGTGCAAGGGTCCTTGTCACGGTTCATCGCCAGCAGCAGCTTAACAGAGGATTCTCTGATCTACGGGCTGTTCCCGGGGACACACACAGAGACGGACATCAACTGCTGCTGAAGGTCATCAACTTGGTGAAAGACGCTCTTTGGTCTGCCCGAAACTTGTTGGTCTTCCAGCACTGTGAGATGTCCGTAGAGGAATGCTGCCAGCTGGCATATTCCAGGCTGCAAGAGTACGTACTGAGGGATGCACTGAAGCTGGGCGCAGCCAACGCAAAGACTCGATGGGGAAGGACTACAGTTTAGGGTTCTTCTGCCACTGGAGAGGGATGGGCGGGGACAGACAAGAAAGCCCCTAAATATTGTAAATATTTACTACTGGGTAGCTTCCAGGGAGCCACACGTGTGGCATCGGTGCTGTTTTTGTTTATATATATAAAAAGGTAACACTAATGAATGATCTGTACAAGAATGTAAGGGTTTGCACTGTTGTGTAACTGTATATAGTTTGTCTTTTATTATGAATAAAGTTTACTTTGATTTAAAAAAAACAAGGGAAAGGCAAAACAGAATGTGGAGGTGGTCTCTAGAAAACTGTTCAATAGTTCACAATCTAGTGTTCCCTGCTTCAAGGACAGCAGGTAATGGACACATTTAATATCCAAGGGAGAGTTCTTGGAGTTCCTGGATTTTAGGAAATGGCAATGGATAAGTCATAGTCATCAGTTAAAAAGCAAAGGATGATGGCAATGTGAGAGCAAGACATCGATTTTGGGAAAGCAACATAAGCACCACTGATGGCCATTGAACGTTGGTTAATCGAGCAGTCTGATTATAATGGGAAGATAAATTAAGTGAGATAAGAAGTTAGTTTTTGCCATGTTGACTGAATTCAACTTAATATTTCAAGCACAGGATTGGTAAGTATTGGGTGAAACTAGCACCATATTTTAATGCGCTGTTAGCTCTCACACAAAAAAACCTTTATCCTGCATTACAGAAAGGGCATAAAATCCTGTTTTTGAAAACATGCTAACAACTGAAATAATTTCATTATTTGACATGGATTAAGGTACATTCAAGCTTTTGAGCTACTATTTATCACAATAGCCAGATCTTTACAAATTGAAGAAAATTCAAAGCCAGTAGTTTCATTTATCATGCATGGTAAATTGAATTTTGGGTACCGTACATTAATTCTGAGGACGGTTTACAAATACTTGGCACTGCAAAAAATTAAATCACTTCATTAATAATTTATGAATTCATTCCTCTTATATGCTGAAGTGTTTTGTACTTAAACCAGGGTTGAACATTTTTAAATGCTTTCTTTTGCCTTTCAAAAATACATTAGTGGCATTAATGGGTGCAAAGCTTGTTTTTGTGCTAGTTTCTCCAAAAGGTAAGGCTTAGTGTCTGCACATATCCCATCATTATGGGTATTGGAAATCTCCGAAGACTAATTAATACCCTTAATGGGAGATGTTTGAAGAGCAACGGAAGAAATGAAGAGCACAGAGCAGCTGACATGAGTTCGGGATCAAACTCTCTTTCAGAACTGTTCTATACATGGACGAATACCTATTTTTGCTGCATGTGAAAACTCAATTTCTTTTGAGACAAATTTATTGCAAAACCTATACAAATATGTGCCTTTAAAATATATCTATATTAAAAAAATGGATGATCAGCTTTGGTATATCAAATGAGCCTGAAACTGACGAAGTGGATCATTGAAAAGGCAATGCTGCAGTTTAATTATGAAGATCTGTGTGAAATTGAAGACAAAGGATGTATTTATTTAAAGCTTGACTGTTGCAAGAGAAGATTGAAAAGTGAAAGCTTCATTTTTACTTTAAGCAATACTGTGATAGCTTTCTACAAAAGGGGAAAAAAGATGAAGTGATTTCCATCTGTGTAATCTGTACAACTGAACAGATGTCAAACCATCTACTAATCAAAGCTGTGAGGGACAACATATCCCTTTAGGGGATTTTCACCTGAAGTGAGGTCAGAGCTGAGAGTTTTGTTGATGGTTTTTTGGGTTCTTCTTTTGATCACTTGACATTCTGGGACCTTTCCTAACAGTTTCAATATCAGCTTCAGATGGATTAGTGAAAGCCTGCTGTTGGACCATATGGTTCTGCCACAGTGGCTGAAAAGGATGATAGGGAACTAACAAGGGAAACAACAGTGACTGAATGCCACTCAAGGCCTAAAAATGGGCGTGACGAGTTGTATAGAAGAAGGCAACGGGGTGCTCAAAAATCCTGATTTTGATGATAACACATGTAAAATGTTTAATGCTACATCCTCAGCCCAGCAGCATACTTTCATCTGATTTCTTCCAAGTAATCTATCATGATTTTCTGACGTTGTGCATTCCTGGACTTGCCAGATGAACAGATGTGATCGCCCTTAAATACGATGAAGTTAAAATAAAACGTCTCTGGTTCTCACTACTGAAAAATATTACTACCATCAGCAGCACATTCATTTGAATTAATGCAATGAAAAAAAACCATTTTCCTTAGCAGGAAAGCTCTGTATTTTTGTTTTTATTTACTTTATTGTAGGGCAATACAGAATTAATTATTTTCTGGGAAATGTAAAGGAAGTCGGCTTTCCATGCAAATCATGTGGAAAGGTCAAGGTTTTCAATGTAAGTTAATAGGAGACATTCAACAGAATGAAGCACAGCGGGTAAGTCTGGCAATCCCTTTCGTGATTTGTAACTTTTCTAGCTTAATACTTAATGACTCTCTTCCATTGGAATACAAAATAAATGATAATGTGGCAGCAATGCCATAGGCAAGAAAAGTATTCAAAATTTGGGGGTATTATTTAATTCTTAATTTATCTAGGTCAAAATTGTTTAAGTCTGCACACTTTTCACATTTGATAAGCTAGGATGATTTACGAGATTTTAGCAAGAACCATATTGGCTATGAGCCTTTTCCATTCTTTCATATCACTCTGGATATTTCACACAGTTCAGCCATTGTCATTGATCATTAATCTGAATTTGCAAGCATGAAGTATGGAGTTGGCTCAACAAAAGAGCTAATTTTGTACAAAGTGCTCAGAAATATACCATTTGAAATTTCAATTAGGATTCAGATAATCTAAGACAAAGTTGCTTACATAATAGGGGTGAAATTAATCTTTGGTGGTGTAGCCAAACCTGCATGATGAACACAGCATTTAAGGAGTCGGGCACTATACTGCAATTACAGTTTTTTTATTTTCACACTAAAAAATTGATTACCTTTAATATTCCTCCATATATTGAGGAATGAAGCTGCTTTATATTGAACTTTTAAAATTGGGCTGTGGGCTCAAAGAGATGCTGAAAAATCATAACATTAGTTCTAAACCTGGATTCATTTCCCAAACTTGTTGGAAATTTTAATGCTCAGATTGATGCTGGAGTGAAACCTATGTATTGGCTCTTTAAAATGCCAATGAACCCATTAAAATATGTTGATGGGATCATGGCTAATCATCTAACATAATGACATTTTCTCAATGACAATACAACTCATGGACTTAAACGGGATAACAAAGATACTATCAGGGGAGGTGAAGTGCGAAAGGATAGTAGTGAAATGAGTAGTGTGTAGAAGCCACCCAATGTATTTTCTTATACAGAGCATAACTTAATTATAAGCCTGTGATCACTTGAATTATATTGAGACAAAAATGAACTTAGACAAAGTAACACAGTTTGAGCTGAATTCTTGAGTACCCAAGTGGTCTGGATTCTTGCAAGATTTGCAGCCTGAAGCTAAAGGAGTGTACTATAACATTTAGCTACAAAACAAAGGAGAAGATGGGAAGATAGTTGATAACAACCAACAGAGTTTGACCTTAACAGAATGGCTACTCAACTATAAAGATACTGCAACCAGGAAGCGGTGACCTGTTGAATCACTAGAGGATGTCAGTGGACTTACCATTGGGAAAGCAATTTGTCTGCATTAACTACATAACTGCAGTTGGGAAGGGGACCTTGTCACCAGAAGATTTATATCACTGGATTATCAGTGGTTTGACCATCAAGATGGCCATAAGAACACAGAAGTAAGCTCAATCAAAAAAGAAAAGATGCAGGTCCTCCCCAAGTATAGAGCGCCTGACTGATGGATGCCATGTACATACAAATGAACCCCCGCCACTAACTGCAGCAACCATGGGCTGGGTCGAGCACTGGGAGCACTGAGGAAACTCACTCAGTTACTCACCGAGTCAGTGAGGTCGGCTGGCGGCTGTCCTTCCTGCACCTGCTCGCTCTCGTCTCATGGCTGTTTCTGTGCATTTCTGACTTACAAACAGTGCAGGGTACAAACAGTTCTCAGGAACAAAACCCTGTCATAACCCGGGGACTGCGTGTATTGGAAGTTGATATGATCGCCATTAAGTTATTGCAATTATTCATCCTCAGTAAAGGTACAGCATCACAGAATCAGAAATTCTGGCTAGTTGTCATGTTTAAATACTCAAGTTGGACTTCTGAGCAGTCATTGGTAGTTCAATCCCAAGCCACTGTAAATGGAGGTGAGCTTCTTTAGGTATGTGTCCTGTAATGGTAACATGAAGTGGCACCACCATCTAGCTCCCATTCCCCTTTTTTTCCCTAAAGGGAATCAGACAGTGTTAACACGAGTTGTTAATGCATTACCCCCCCCCCCCAAAGACCAATTACTCTCCTAACTTTTTTCTTTCAAATTGGCCTCCAATCAACAGCTTTAATTAAGACTTAGCTCTAATGTTTAGAATTTTGGAAAAATGCAGCTTGATATTACTGGCATAATCCATTTAAACTTGGTTTGAATCTGAGTCCATATCTTTATTGCAATTAATTCTACTGATTGAAAAATCTATTCATTAGTTAATACAAATATTTTTTATAGGGGACAAGTTATTATAATGTTTTATGAATTAAGTGTGAGGGATGCTTAATGTTGGTCAAGAGTGGTATCCAATATTCTTCCGAAATGTTTAGTAATTCAGCCTGCCCAAATTGGTATTGAATGAAAAGTTCACTCAGCTATACTGCTGGAAAAGGCACAAGCACTTGCAAATAATCAAATATGGCTCCCACCACAGTCAAGAACAACAGACACTTCATGCTTTCATCAGAGAATTGGAGGTTAGCCTTCAACAAACTCCCATGAAAATGATCAGCATAATATCCACAATAAATTGTCATTGAAAAAAAGGAGTATAATACCCAAAACTGTTGCTGGGGTTCGGGCATTATACTTCTTTCCATGGTCATATACTTGAAGACTAGGTCAGCTATAACTCTTGTATTGTATACCACCATATACTTCTTTCCATCTAACTGGAGTGCATTTGACTCAATAAGCATATCAACAATATTACCTGGCAGTCATAAAATTACCAAGCATAATAATAAATATTTACTTGACTGTGCAAGAAAATAAAACTTTAAGAAGCCTGAGCAATAGGTTACGGACAAGCACCTAATGTTCTCTGAATGTCAAGAAGTAAGAAAGCTAATAAAAATAGAAAATACTGGGATTTTCAGCAGATAAAGTAGGATCTGTGGAGAGAGAAATGGAATTAATGTTCCAAGTCAATGATCGTTCATCAAAGTATTTCATTGGCTGTGAAGTGCTTTGGTATGATTTGAGCTAATGAAGACGTCAAACTTTTCTTTGTCCTATATGAACCAAATTATTGTAATTTGATCATATGGCACTAATTGTGTTGTCTATTTTGATGTATCTGGATTGAAATTTCCTGTGGTTTGGATTACAGCCTAGTTGAAAGAATAATTGTTCAGAAATTGAATGTTTAGGAACACTAAAGTGGACCACAGGTGGTGCTGAAACGATGCCTGTTTTCCCAAAGGTGTCCTTGTATCCCTTCATCTGTCAAAACCAGGCACACCTGATTGGTTAATGCAAAAGTAGCAATACAGAGGGTACCAGACTAATTAAGAAATTTTAAATAGCACATTGCCTGCACATCTCCATGACAAGCCTCTGAGAGGGTAAATTACATCTGGTTTGGAATCAGGGTCCCATTTTTTAAAATGTTAAAATTTTTCTTGATTGTAACCAGTTGAAATGATCAATTAAAATTCACTTCCTTGTGATAGTTTTGTGATTTAACCCTGAAAATGAGTTGTTTTATTTGGTCTGTGAGTCTACAACCCGAGGATGAACTCAAAAAGTAAACTACTGCTGAAGTTCAGAGCCTACTAAGTGCTCCATATAGGCTGTTTCCTCTGACAGAGGAGCATTCGTCAATGCAAAAATATTCCCTTAATCAGTACCCAGCCTATCTGTAACCAACACTTCTTCACCATGTCTGCTATCATAAGATATTGAGGAAACAGCTACAACTCTCTCATCCTGTGATGCTGTACCGGACTAGTACCAGCATCAGTCTGCCCACAATGGATGGCTTCTTGGAGTTTCTGGGCATAATCTTGGCATAATGGTTAAATTGTTGGGTTAGTAATCCAGAGGTTTAGACTAACAATCCAGATACCTGAGTAAAAATTTCACCATGGAGCTGTGAATGTAGCTGGTAACTGTTAATGAGGACCACAAAACTATCTGATTGCCACAATGTCTGGCCTATATGTGACTCCAAACCCATCAATATAGTTGAAGTAGCCAAGCAAGTTACTCAATTCAACAGCAGTTTGGGTGGTCAGTAAATGCTGGCTCTGCCCATAATATCTGGATCCTTTAAAATCAGAATCAGGTTTATTATCACTGACAAATGTCATGAAATGTGTTGTTTTGCGGTAGCAGTACAGTGCAAGACATAAAAAATTACTATAAGTTACAAAAATAAATAAATAGTGCAAAAGAGGAATAATGAGGTAGTGTTCATGGGTTCATGGACCATTCAGGAATCTGATGGTGCAGGGAAGGAAGTTGTTCCTGAAATGTTGAGGGTGGGTCTTCAGGCTCCTGTACCTCCTCCCCGATGATAGTAATGAGAAGAGGGCATGTCTTGGATGGTGACGGTCCTTAATGATGAATGCCACTTTCTTGAGGCACCGCCTCTTGAAAATGTCCTTGATGGTGGGGAGGGTTGTGGCTGTGATGGAGCTGGCTGAGTCTACAACCCTCTGTAGCCTCTTTCAATCATGTGCATTGGAGACTCCATACCAGGCGGTGATGCAACCAGTCAGAATGCTCTCTGCCATACATCTGTAGAAGTTTGCAAGATGAATAAAGTACAAAAAAAAAGTTCTGGAAAACTTGCAGAATGCTGGTTACTGATAGTTTGCTGCAAATCATAAACAAATTTAAGAAAAAGATTCAATTAGGCTCATTATTTCACCAGAACCCAAACTGAATTGGGAGTTGGAGCCAAAAGTAACAGTTCCATTACCTTCATCAATGTGAAATGGTCCTGGTCTCCAAACCCACTAATGTCTGCAAAGATATGGAAAAGACTTTTGATAGTTCAAGCCACAGGGAAGCCTGTCAATGAGGCTTTGCCTTGTACTGCCTTATACTGATTCATTGTTTGTAGCCTATTCCAGCTCATGGAATGGCCATGGCACCAAGGCTTCAAGGTCACTAAACCCCATGGCCACCAAAGGTATTCGTTATCAAGAGGATCCAGCCAAAAGTGAGCACATGGAATGGGTTAGGTTGAGGTTGATCTACCTTAGCACATTGTCATGTACCAGCAACAAAAGAAACACACCGAGTCATGTATAAGTGTTAAAAACTATTTTATTATTAACTACTTATGATAGTAAGAAAAATAAAAGTAAAAATGTTGGAATGTTAGAAGTAAAAATGTTAGATCTTAAACATTAACCCCAAAAACTAAACTCGAAGTGTGTGTGTGGCAAATTCCCAAACTCCAAGTCCAGGAATGGTTCTCAAATTTCAGTTCAGCAAGCGTAAGGTGAAACGTGAGCAAAGGCTTCTGCAAAACCACCGTTGACTGAAGAGGAAACATAGAAAGAAAATAGAAAGTAATTACAAAATCCAAATGTTCCACGATGGAACTCATACGACACCTCAATCACTGATGATCTCCATTGCTTTGTTCCAAAGTATCTGCCACCCTGAAAGGCATTTGAAATGTGGCCGTCCACACAAATACCTGTTTCCTTCTACAGGTTAATGACAAAATGGACTCCACTGGATTATTCCAAAAATTCATACGTGGATTGTAGTGACAGACACAGTTATTGTTTTTCATCCATCGATACAGAGACCAGCAGGCAGGCATATCTCTCCCTCTCTCTCTCTCTCTGATTGACTAACTGTTCCAAAAATGTCATTACGTCCTTTTCTCCTGTTGATGTAGTCACGCCACACACACACACACACACACAGACACACACTACTGTGCTAGGTCTTAAAGGGACATTCACCAATAGTAACCTAATCCATAACAACGTATTGAATGCCCTTTGTGACCTAATTGTGTGTTTTTTCATGTGGTACCAAAATTACTCACCATACCTAGGCTTAATCTGAAGAGCTTCCAATGTATAATATTGTTACCTCAACTGGTGGAAGTTAGTCTTACTCAATGCAATTGCAGAGTCATTGCAATTAGGTTAGAAAGAGGAGGGTGGTGGGGATGTGTGGGAAAAGCCAGGACTCCCTGGTCTGTTCTATTGAGTTATTTCTTCTGGAACAAACACTTACATGAATGTTCAAAATCCTCCTGTAACTACCCAGGCTTAAACATAAAGAACTACTTACATTCAGTTGCTCCAGAACAGGAATAAAAAAAATTCCCATCATTTACTTAGTGATAGCATTTCAAGGTTGTACAGAGCAAACAAATTATTTTTAATTAGATTGTGATTCAGGGTAGATGAAATTCACCTGAAATTGACAGGAATATTATTAGAACTATAGAACCATAGAATACTACAACACAGAAAACAGGCCATTCGGCCTTCCTAGTCTGTGCAGAAACTTTATTCTGCTAGTCCCATTTAGCTGCATCCAGCCCATAACCCTCCAGACCTCTCCCATCCATGTATCTATCCAATTTATTCTTAACACTTAAGAGTGAACCCACATTTACCACATCAGATGGCAGCCCATTCCACACTCCCACCATGCTCTGAATGAATAAGTTCCCCTTAATGTTCATCCTAAACCTTTCCCCTTTCACCTTAAAGCCACGTCCTCTTGTACTTATCTCTCCTAATCTAGGTGGAAAGAGCCTATTCGCATTTACACTGTCTATACCTCTCATAATTCTGTAAACCTCTATCAGATCTCTGCTCATTCTTCTATGCTCCAAGGAATAAAATCCTTACCTGTTCAATCTTTCCCTGTAACTCAACTCCTGAAGACCTGGCAACATTCTAGTAAATCTCCTCTGCACTCTTTCAATCTTACTGATATCCTTCCTATAGTTAGGTGACTAGAACTGCACACAATACTCCAAATTTGCCCTCACCAATGTCTTATACAACCTCACCATAACATCCCAACTCCTATACTCAATACTTTGATTTATTAATGCCAGGATATCAAAAGCCTTCTTTACAACCCTGTCTACCTGTGACGCCACTTTCAGGGAATTATATATCTGAACTCCCAGATCCCTTTGTTCCTCCGCACTCCTCGGTACCCTACCATTTACTGTGTATGTCCTACCTTGATTCGTCCTTCCAAAATGCAACACCTCACACTTGTCTGCATTAAATTCCATCTGCCATTTTCTGACCCATTTTTCCAGTTGGTCCAGATCCCTCTGCAAGCTTTGAAAGCCTTCCTCGCTGTCCACAATGCCTCCAATCTTAGTGTCATCAGCAAACTTGCTGATCCAATTTACCACATTATCATCAAGATCATTGATATAGACAACAAACAACAATGGCCCCAGCACAGATCCCTGAGGCACACCACTAGTTACAGGCCTCCAGTCTGAGAAACAATCATCCACTACCACACTCTGTCTTCTCCCACGCAGCCAATTTCGAATCCAGTTTACAACCTTTCCATGGATAACTAGTGTCTGAACCTTCTGAGCTAACCTCCCATGTGAGACCTTGTCAAAGGCATAACTAAAGTCCATGCAGAGAACATCCACAGCCTTTCCTTCATCTGCTTTCTTGGTAATCTCCTCAAAAAACTCTACAAGATTCGTTAAACTGAATCTACCACGCACAAAGCCATGCTGACTATCCTTAATCTGCCCTTGGCTGTCCAAATACTTGTATATCCGATCTCTCAGAACACTTTCCAGTGGCCATCTATCTGCCTCCGCTGACCGTATGATTGCCTTTGTTACATTAATGGCCAAACAATCCATTTTGCTTAAATGGAAGGATCCAATACCCGCTACTACTTTTCAATGGTTATCTCAAACTATATCACGTTTAAACTTGGAAAAAATTAGGAGTGGTACTGTTGATCCTTCGCTTAAATTTAAGGAAGTTTGGAGTCCATTTATTCAATATTCTCACATGATATAGATCCCCTTATAATAACCTTTCAATTTAGAGGAACAGAGTTGATGACATAATATTGCTCTGTTTCTATTGAGAAATTTTAGTCCAGTTTTTTTTTGTTTTTTTAAATTTTTTTTTCTTTAACTTAGTTTGCTTTGATATATTGTTTATAATTTTTCTTATTGTTTTGGTTTTTTTTTTCTTTTTTTTGTATTTTATAATAAATCTTTTTTTATATTATATTCATTCACCAACAGATCATTGGATCTACAGATTTTTTTATACTCTATTGTTCTTTATGATTATCCATGTCATGATTGATCTCCTGATCTCTTTGTATTACATGTATAAACATTAATATATTAATCTGTTGTAGCGGTTGCTACCGCGGAATAAAACAAGACTCTACTCGGAGGATTGCCAAACAGAACTGGTTTATTTTCCCGCCTTGTGCGGGCCCTTTAAGGGAGAAAAACTCCCGCCCAAAAAAACCGGCAATGACGTAAGTCCTACGTCATCAGGACTTTCCCGCGCGCGGGTTCTCCCCGTCGCTCGGAAAGACGAGGCCCGCCGCCATCTTGGGCCTCGTCGCTCCGACGCCGCGCGACCCGACTGCCGAGCCGGTTCGCCCGACTAGACGGTGAGTCGCCACACTGTATTAATTTGAACACTAATAAAAAGTTTGAAAAAGAAAAAAAAAGAACACCTTCCAGTAATTTACCTACTACTGATGTCAGGCTCACCGGCCTGCAATTACCTGGTTTACTTTTAGAGCCTTTTTTAAACAACGGAACAATATGAGCTACCCTCCAGTCCTCCGGCACCGCACCCGTGGCTAAGGACATTTTAAATATATCTGCCAGGGCCCCTGCAATTCTCCACTAGTCTCTTTCAAGGTCTGAGGAAATATCTTGACCGGCCCAGGGGACTTACCTACCTTTATTCGCTGTAAGGCAGCAAGCACCTCGCCCTCTTTAATCTCTATATATTCCATAACACTACTGCTTGTTTCCCTTCCTTCCATATATACTATGCCAGTTTCCTGAGTAAATACTGATGCAATAAAACTATTTAAGATCTCCCCATCTCCTGATGCTCCACACATAGACGACCACTCTGATCTTCTAGGGGACCAATTTTGTCCCTTACTATCCTTTTACTCTTAACATACTTGTAGAAACCCTTCAGGTTTACCTTCACATTATCTGCCAAGGCAACTTCATGTCTTCTTTTTGCCGTCCTGATTTCCTTCTTCAGTATTTTCTTACATTTTCTATACTCTTCAAGTACCTCATTTGTTCCTAGTTGCCTATACCTGCTATACACCTCTCTTGCCAATATCCCTTGAAAACCAAGGTTCCCTATGCTTGTTAACTTTGCCTTTAATCCTGGCAGGAACATGCAAACTCTGCACTTTCAAAATTTCACCTTTGAAGGCCTTCCTCTTACTGAACACATCCTTGCCAGAAAACAACTTATCCCAATCCATTCTTCCTAGATCCTTTCTCATTTCCACAAAACTGGCCTTTCTCCAATTTAGAACCTCAACTCGGGGACCAGACCTATCCTTATCCATAACTAACTTGAAACTAATGACATTGTGGTCACTGGACCCAAAATGTTCACCTACTTCTGTCACCTGACTTGTCTGGTTCCCTAATAGGAGATCAAGTATTGCATTCTCTCTCATTGGTACCTCTATATATTGATTTAGAAAACTTTCCTGAACACATTTGACAAACTCCAAGCCATCCAGCCCTTTCACTGTGTGGGAGTCCCAGTCAATATGTGGAAAGTTAAAATCCCCTATGGTTACAACTTTCTGTTTCTTACATTGGTCTGCTATCTCTCTTCTGATTTGTTCCTCCAATTCTCTCTGACTATTGGGCAGTCTATAATACAACCCTATTAGTGTGGTCACACCTTTCCTGTTCCTCAGCTCCACCCATATGGCCTCTGTAGAGGAACCCTCTGGGCTGTCCTGTCTACGCACAGCTCTGATATTGTTCCTGACTATTAATGCCACTCCTCTCCCTTTCATCCCTCCCCCTCTATCACGTCTGAAACAACGAAACCCCAGAACATTAAGCTGCCAGTCCTGCCCCCCCACAACCAAGTCTCACTAATAGCAATAATATCGTAATCCCACATGCCAATCCATGCCCTAACCTCATCTGCCTTACCTACAATACTCCTTACATTGAAATAGATGCACCTGAGAACATTTCTATCACATACAAACCTTTGATTTCTGTTCATACATGCAGTCCTCGCATGACCTTTTTCCTCCTCCACCTCACTATCTGCTCTAACACTCTGGTTCCCCTCCCCCTGCAAATCTAGTTTAAACCCCCCAGAGCAGCACTAGCAAACCTACCCGCAAGAATGTTAGTCCCCCTCCAGTTCAGGTGCAAACCGTCCCGTCGGAACAGGTCCCACCTTCCCTGGAACAAAGCCCAATTGTCCAGAAACATGAAGCCCACCCTCCTGGACCATCTCCTTAGCCATGTATTTAGCTGCATTATCCTTCTATTTCTAGCATCACTATCACGTGGCACGGGTAGCAATCCTGAGATTGCAACCTTGGAGGTCCTGTCCTTCAACTTTGCACCTAATTCTCTAAACTCTCTTTGCAAGACCTCCTCTTCCTTCCTATCCACGTCATTGGTCCCTATACGGACCACGACATCTGGCTGCTCACCCTCACTCCTGAGAATATCAAGAATTTGATCTGAGATATCGCGGAGCTTGGCACCAGGGAGGCAACAGACCATCCGGGATTCTCGAACTCTCCCACAGAACCTCCTATCTGTCCCCCTGACTATTGAATCTCCTATCACTACTGCTCTCCTCTTTTCCTTCCTTCCTTTCTGAGCTGAGGGTCCAGTGTCAGTGCCAGAGATGCGACCACTACAACTTGTCCCTGGTAGGTCGCCCCACCAACAGTATCCAAAACGGTATACTTATTGTTGATGGGAACGGCCACAGGAGTGCTCTTATACCCCTGTTTATACCCTTTCCCTTTCCTAGCAGTCACCCAGCTACCTGCCTCATGACTTTTAGGGGTGACTATCTTCTTGAAACTCCTGTCTATTTCTGCCTCTGCCTCACGAATGGTCCGAAGTTCATCCAGCTCCAGCTCCAGTTCCCTTACTCGGTTTGTCAAGAGCTGCAGCTGGATGCATCTTTTACAGGTGTAGTCATCAGGGACAAGCGTGCCGTCCCTGACTTCCCACATACTGCATACTGAGCACTCGACCGCCCTAACTGCTGCCTTCATTTCCTACTCCTACGTCAATTAAATTAATTAAAGGAACTTACCCGGCCTTACCTCTCTGGGAGCAAGCTCGTCCTCAGCCTCTGCTCACTGAAGCCTCTTGAGCCAAAGCCTCAAAGCTGAAGAAGGGTGGCTGCTACTTTTAGCACAATATTCCAATTTTCAAATAGATAATGTTCTTCTGATGAACAATGGAACATCGACTTTCTTCAAGACACTTAAATATGATTTCAATTTTATGTGACATCTCATGGGCCCATGTCGTCCTAAATATAATTTCAGCTTGGTCAACTAATTGCACATTGAACATTATAGCTAAATTGCCTTAAAGTTTATTTGCAAATAGCATCATTACTGCTGAAGTTTTATCCCCCAAACAAATAGATTTAAATTAAAGTATTTCTCAAAACTTCTATATCCATAAAAATAAATATCTGATATTAAAGAAATGCACATGTTAAATTAAGGTCCTATGCGAGTGCTTGGGATAACTGATTCAGTTCATTTCTTTGTAGGACACATCAATGATCTCATTGGGATTATTCTGTTTATAAAATATTCTTATTATTGCAGAATTAGTAATCATAGTTAGACCTTTTTATTACTTTAATTTAAAATAGTAAACAAATGAGTAATAATGATCATTGACTATTTTTATGTAGATTTATTTTATTTTTGTTAAAGCTTGAAAAAGCTTGCAGCATTGCAGCTATGCACCATGGCCAGAAGTCTGAAATACTGCATTAGAGCATAGTCATAGAGCAATACAGCACGGATACAGGTCCTTCGGCCCAACTAGTCCATGCCAACCATGGAGCCCACCCTGCTAATCCCAGTTTCCTGTGTTCAGCCTATATCACTCTAAGCCCGGTCCCTCCACGAACCTATCCAAGTACTTCTTAAATGATACTATTGTACCTGCCTCACCCACTTCCTCTGGCAGCTCATTCCATATACTCATCACCCTCTGCATGAAAAAGTTGCCCCTCTGGTCTCTTTTAAGTCTTTTCCCTCTCACCCTAAGCCTATGCGTTGTCTGCCTAATAGCCAGGCTTAAGTGCCTCTCCGTGTGGCTGGTGAAGGACTTGGAGCAGGGGTACAATGGAAGGATTCAAATCAATATTGATAGAATTATGAATGAATTTCTGTTGGTTACAAATGAAAAAGAAGAACCTCAGAGTTGTGGGGATGACCTGCATTCAGTTTTGTGGCACCATAACTGTGCGCAAGAACACTCAATACAATAGGAGCTCAAATTTGGGCACTCGTGACATACTGTGGGTCAGTCGCAGAGGTGAAATTGTATTCCAGCACAATGTGGAACTTTTTAGACCAGCATACTTCTCACTTCAACATGACCACCAAACATGGTTCAATGAGGAAAGCATGCTGAGAGTATAATCAGGGATATCTCAAAATTCAGTTTTATGCATGATAAACAGCAGAAGGGGCACACTATAGTGATGTCATCATCAGTGGACCTGATCAAAATTTTGCGGTTCTGTTGCATCCAGTTGTGAAGGATAGTGATCAATTAATTAACTAATGGGTGTAGAAAGCACAATGAACATTCCAATCAGAATCAGAATCAAGTTTATTATCACTGACATATGTCGTGAAATTTGTTGTTTTGCGGCGGCAGTACAGTGCAAGACATAAAAATTACTATAAGTTACAAAAATAAATAAATAGTGCAAAAAAGGAGTACTGAGGTAGGGTTCATGGACTGCTTAGAAATCTGATGGCGGAGGGGAAGAAGCTGTTCCTGAAACGTTGAGTGTGGGTCTTCAGGCTCCTGTACCTCCTCGCCGATCATAGTAGAGCCCAACACATAAATGATCAAATGCTTCCTTGATGTCAAGAGGAGAACTGGACTTCAGCTCTCTAGTCCATGTTTAGTCTAAGGCTGGACTGAAGATTGGAGCCAATCAGTTCAGGTAAATCCCAATAAGTGCATGAGTGAGTGATTAATGGTGATTCATTGCATGTGCCTGTCAATGACACTTTCCAGCAGTTTGTTGACAATTGAAATAATAAATACACAAAGGTACAGGAAACTACCCTATAATTGTGTTGTAGATATGTGCTCCAGCACTGGCTGCACCTCCAGACAAGCTGTTCCAGTACATTTACAATAATGACTAAGTGGGAAATTGCCCAGTTCTAAACTAACCATATCAAGCGGGACAAATCCAATTCAATTTTTACTGCCCATCAAACCATCCTTCATTATCAACAAACTGCTGGAAAGTGTAATTGACAGGCACATGCAATGAATCACCAGTAATCACTCACTGATGCACATATTGAGATTTACCTGGACTACTTGGCTCCAATCTTCAGTCCAGCCTTAGTCTAAGCATCGACTAGAGAGCTAAAGTCCAGTTCTCCTCTTGACATCAAGGAAGCATTTGATGAGTTTTACATCAGGAGGTCTTAGTAAACTTAAGATCAATGGAAATCAAAGGAAGAACTCTTCATTGGCTGGAATCAGCACCAGCATAAAGGATGGTAGCTTTGTTTGTTGGAAGTCAATCACCTGAGGATGTTGTTGTAGGAATCCCTCAGTGTGATGTCCTGGCCAAACTATCTTCAGCTGCTCCATTAATGACCTTCCTTCTGTAATGCCTTTGTAACTGCATTAAGACACTACTTATACTCTTTTAAACAAGGTGCTTTTTTTGAAAGGAAGAGCACTGGACCCATATACACATTGAGACTTTAAACTTCTGCTATGGACTGACACCTAGAAATTCATTTTTTGGACAATCCAATTTTAGCTTTAAAATTGTGCTGGTAATTATTTCCAGTTGAAATCATACCTGAAGTGAAACGGGACCTGGCACTCCCAGTGGTGTTATCATGTTGGCTCACCTGAAGTAATTATTTATATTTAGGTGCTCATAAAATGAAGTCATTTTCATGCAACACCTATTACCACTCATGCTGACATGTATGAAACCATATAAAATTTCTTCAGGAAAATCAGATTTCAATAGTTCTTCAGACATCTACCATTTAAAAATTGGATTATTGTGCTAAAAGTTGTGATTATTCTTTTATAGTCAATTTCAGGTGAATTTCCTGTGCACTATTTAATTAGGTGTGCACCAAATGACATCATTCTTTATGTAATGCCCATTTCCAGTTGCACCGACATAAATCGGAACAGAAAGTTGCACACTACAATTGTCATAGAGGAGATTCTATTATCATCAGGAGCACATGGGGCAATGTCTCTGGTTTATGCGCTATTTAAAGGACCTGACTGGACAACATAAAAAAATTAATAAGAACTGCTGAAAAACCTCCCAGTGTCCACAGAGTGATAAGCTAACAGGGAGTGCTTTCTCCAGCATTTAACTCTGGAAATACTAATTCCAATTCTGTTAGGAACATTCATAACTGAAAATGTTAGAATGGAAATGACTGGCCATGCAAAGTGGGTTGGAAACCTTGGGGTCAGAGGCAAAGCCATGTCCATCTGTGAAGAATCTTTTCCGACAAAGTCACCATTTCTCACCTAAATATTTCTGATGATCAGTGTATTTAAAGGCTCAGATTTTCCAATCATGTCATCATGGAGATACGTGGGAATACTTTTTGCAGTAGATTTTTGGCTTGTCTCCAATTTTCTGCCTACTACTGTATTAGAGAGATCCTCTCCTTTGATTTCAGCGAGGTGGGATCTCATGTACTTTGAACTGCAGGCATGAATGACATCTCAAAAGCACAAGCAAACATTAACTATGTACCCAAAACAGTTACCCTAAATAACTCTGACTTTTTTATAAATTCCAGAAGTGTCTATGCCTTCAATATTCAGTTTATTGTGGACCATTAGAAGCACTTCTTCTTGGTGAATGCCATGCTCGCTTCATTCTGTGGGAGACTGCACTGACAGACACTTTCAGAGGCCAGCACTATCTGTAGGGATGAATCCTAGGGAAGAAGAGCTACTCTCTACTTCCTTGGCTGATCCTACAAATTTATTTTCCAACCACAGTAGCTGATTATGATTCAATGAGAACCACACAAGTACTAAGATAGTAGTGGAAAATACCATTGGTTTCTTCAAGGTGAGATTCTGTTGCCTGTGTTAGTCCAGGGCTGTCCTGCAGTAAACACTGGGCAAATGTAGACTTTATTGTCCTGTTGTAGGCTACACAATCTGGCAAACTATTGACAGCAACTGATGCCAGAGAGAGAGCAGCAAGAAGACCATAAGCCTGAAGTCCATGAGGTGAAGCCTGCAGAGCAGCAGGAGCAAGTTGAACAGGGGATCTTCCTGCACAACTCCTATGACCTCATCTCCAAGCTGAGTTGAGGAGGCAGACATTGTCAGTACTGGATATAGGGTCCCAATTAGTTTTATTCAAATCCAAAATCAAAATCTGGTTGAACAAAGCTCAGGTGTTTTCAAGAGTTCTGCAGGTGTGTACCCAATGGTAATGTATGGACACGTTCTTTGCTTCGGCAAGAAATTGGCCAAACAATGTTTCATGCTGAGATTCTGTAGCTCCTTCTTTCTAAGGCAATTCTTTCTAAGACAGGGATTGAGGATGACTTGTTTCCACTCTATTTCTCTGGGTTCTGAGGTGGCTGATGAAGTCAAGTGGGACCCTCAGACTCTGCTACAGTTGGAGCAGGCATTGGTGCTTGACAGCTTGAACGGGTGAGCAGTCTATTAGTGGTGAAATCCTCCCACTGTTTATGCTGAGATTGCAAGATGAGAAAGCAATGGATTTCTTTATCCCTCCATCCATCACATGGTTTAAGAATGTACCTGCACCATAACATGACATTCCAAATTCACATGATGTATTGTATTGGAGAAAGAAGACTTCACTTGCTAAGCTTTTCTTGTATTCATCCCAAGTTCTTCATTGCACCTTGCTCCACATCCATTGGGCATTTTCAACAAATGATGTAGTTGTGTGAACACCATCGCAAGATCTGTAAGGAGTAACAAGTGTCATACTGTACCATCCCCAGGAACAGCTTCAGCTCTGCTTTAGTTTTCGGGGTTGCTGCACAGGTGATGACTTCTACTTTTTTCTTTGCTGACCATAGGCCATTAACATCTGCACTTTTAACCAAGGTATTTTATTTCGCATTGCAAAAATACAGATTTGATTTGCTTCATCTTCACATTGTGCACATTGTCTCCAAATTAAGATTTTGGAATCACAAACTGCCCCCAAATGCTCACTTTCCAGTCCAGTGAATGTTTAGGACAGTGGATAGAAGTGGTGAGAGTTTCTTACAGATGGCGTGTGACTTGCAAGGGTGTTCCCATGCACCTCCTACTCTTGTATCTCTGGGTGAGAGAGATCATTCATTTAGGAGGTACATTGGAGAAGCCAAGACAAGTTGCTGTAGTGGCTTTAGGAGATGATAAAAACCACACCTATGGTGCATCAGTGATGGAGGGAGTGAACATTTCGGATGGTGGATATTGTGTGAGTCACACTTCTTAAGTGTTATGTTGATCTTTGTTCATCCAAGTGAATGGAAAGATTCCTTTCTAATGGCTTGAAAAGGCAGCTCCTCAGTACCTTCCTGAGGGGATGAGGTGTGATAATATAAAACTGGTCTTGCTATTGACAAGCATATTCCATTTGTGAATAAAAAGAGTCCACTGACTATTAGCAATTATTTTCTGGGTATATAAATTGCTTAATGGAGACTGCAAACATGGTAAGATTAAACAAGTGTATTTGCTATTATCACAAAATGATATTAGGAGAAACGTTGTAAATAGGCTTTAATCATTAAAGCCTCTACTTTTTTCCTCTTACCACATTGTGCCAAACAGCAGTAAATGTCACATAATTTAATTTTGTGACCCTCAACCTCTGCAGAGTAGTGTCTGCACCAATTATTTAAATTTTTCATTATTTTCCTGAATGATGTAGGATAATATACATGGTAATAATATCACTGAGGAACATATAACAAGCACACAATTTGCCTGTAATCAACTGCTCATTATTTCATTGCTAGAACACAATTGCAATCACCTATAATAACCTCCTTTAAATGTCATACAATGAGTTGTCAAATCAATACAGATATCTGCAAATGCTTAAAATAAATCAGTACTTCCAAAATTCTAGTACTAAAATTGGCTTTAGGAAATTGAATCAATCTGTTACTTTCTGTTGATTCTTGTTTCAGTGATGAAGAGGACGATAATTTTATTCACCAGTAGGGGAACTGCAACACAGCACAAGGACAAGGAAAAACATTATATAGGCTCTGTGAATGAAACATAGGCTGTTCTCTCCTGCAGATTCCAAAACGCATCCCAAAAATGGGAAGATAGATTTTTTAAAAAGTCACATTTGCGTGTGGAGTTAAGTTTGTCAGATTTTTCTTTCAGTGTGGAGTTTCACTATGCAGGACTATGGGTGAGAAACGGACAAAACCCTGACTGCATAACTATTATGCTGAGCAATTGCTCCAACATTTTTCTTAACTGCAATTGAATAGAAATAAATTGGAAGACTGTTATTTAATACTGAAGTTCAGATGAAATGCATAAATGACGAGATTAATTGTGTTTTCTGTTTAAAAACCTTTCGATTAGATAAGAGTCTTATGATTACTCCATCATTTATACTTCATGGTCTTTAAAATATATTTCATGACACTTGAATTAAGTCATTTAATATATTGGCCTGAAATTTGCTTGCCATTACTTTACCCTGAATGTCAATCTGATTGGAAACCCTAACTGATGTTAGGAGGTTGAGGTTCATTAATATCTTTGTTAAAGCAGAGAATAATTCCTTATCTCATTAAGAATTCATAGAGTAATATCCTACATTATAATTTCAAGGTTCAGTTGTCAGGGATCTTGAGGAAATTTGGAACTGTTGTAAGCTTGTTTCTTAATGCCACTCGAAGTTCACATGTAGAAAAAACATTTGAGTTGCACTTCCGCAGATGCAGCTCAACCACTTCTATTATCCAAATCCTCAGGCCTCTACAAAATCAGATAGCTGTCATAATGTAATCAAAGCAAAGGATGGGAGACCTAACCTATCTTACTCCCAGCACCTTACCAAGGTCTGAGGAAATTTTAGTTTCTATATCTTGCAGCTGATTAATCTTAGCTCTCACCTTGAATAATAAAATAAATAAATATATAAAATGAATTAATAAGCATCATGCGATTATGAAAGAAGCTACTGAAATTTAGGTGCATTGTGAGAGTCTAACACAATTTTCTTTTCTGTTGAGCTCCTCCGTGGCATTTATTTTACCAAGCTGTGCTTCTCAAGCTAATGAAAATAAATGGGATGTGGAAAATGATCCACTGTAGTTTAAAAATCATATTTTTCATGTAACTACATCAAATGTCACTTCAATTACTGTCAAACCACTCACTGAGTACTAGTGGTCAAAAATGACAAGTTTAATGTGATTTTATATGTTGATATCAAGAGTTCAATTTCCCATGCACCACGTACAAGTGGGAAATTGTCAACGCAAAACTGAGTTTATCTTTTGTTAGGCGGCCTAATATCAGATCCTGGTCCATGTTCATGTCATAATTTTATATACTTTTTGTAAGTGGGGGGAAAGAATGGACCACCTCATGTACCTATCCTCCTACGCCATCAGCCACCCTAACCCTAACCCTTCCCCCGTGGAAGAATCGCATCTTTCACATTGGCCTCATCTGCCACATCAGAACCCACAAAACTGAACATTGTTGATCCTGTGGGGCTGCCTCAGAAGAAGTAGTAAGTAGTAGAAGAAGAAGTAGAAGAATGCTAGGATGTAATCATTGGTAATACATCATCAAGAATTTAACTGCTTGCCTTGCTGCTGCCATGATCCTGCAGGGATGCAACTATATTCCATAACTTTTCAATCTTTGCCTCTGCACAGTAAGTGAGTAGCTGCTTTAGCAGAATAGTTATCTACAAACATGTCAACCACACTGCCCTGCAACTAGGTCCATGGGTTAGTTTGAGCTCTCAATTAGAAAACCAAGGAGTGCTTAACTAATGGTTGCATTGTCTAGACAAGTCTTTACTATAGTTAAAAGTGTGTGTCCTATATTGCGGTGGATTGCTGCCTGCTACATATCTTTGCTACAGGAACACATCATGGATGAGTACCTTCACACAGACAATGAAGGTGATATAAATGATGAAGAAGTGAGGTGACACCTATACCAGTTTGCAGTAGAACCACATGGTCCTTGCTCATTAAACAGTACCTCAGCTGAACAGCATTAACAATTACGTTCAACATCTGTTTCAGTTGTCCAATAAATTCCTATAGTCTAAAAGCCATCATTGATATTCAGGTCACCTGAAGATGTTTGACAAAGCTACAATCTGCACAAAAGGATTTCAAAGAGATGTATCATTTCACCAGTTCTATGAACTGGTGAAAGATTAATTATCATGCAAATGTCTTTCTTTAGTGATGACTTACTTCCCCCAATATTCCAACAACATGGGTGGAGAAAGGATGCTCTAACTCAAACAACAGCTTCTGAGATGCTCGTGTTTGGCAAATAGTGACAGCTCAAGCCTGGGAGGAGCTGGCTGCAGATTACAGCATCTTGTCAGATGCAGGAACAATCTTGGGTTTCAAACTGATGGCATAGCAAGGGTAGGATGTTATCTTGAGAATTTTATAGGATTCCTTCTATAGGAGATAGATGATGCCAATTAAGACTCCGTGGCTTTGTATCTTAGCCTGTCCTAGGTGAAGCAGCTGGAAGAGCCTAGACCCTGCAAAATTTCACTGAACGATACCACTGCTGGTACATACTCCTTCAAGGAGTTCCCAACTATAGAAATCACCAAGGTGACCACATTTTCCATGACTGATTGTAGAGTTAGCCATACACTAGAAACTCCCATTGCTCAGAATTGGAATCCTTTTGACAGGCTGTCATCACTCTCTGACTGATTGCTTAATACAATAAGTAATTTTTATTTGCAGGAAACATTATTCTGTTGCAGACTGAGCCCCCAACTCCTGCGTGTTCAGCTGAGCTGGAATCAAAGCCTTCCCTCCACTGTGCCATTCAAGGGATTGTTCCTTCCGTTTCTACCTGCTGTTTTGTATTTTAGTAGGTTAATCATTTTGTGCTGAACCCCCGCCCCCCAAACTCACTTTCAGTCCAGCCTAAAGTACATTTTCTGTGCTGGCCTGTGGGAAGGTATGAGAAAGCATCCTCAGGAGAATCATCCTGCTTCCTCCATCTGCATGACTGCAGCATCAAAGGCGGCTTCAAGGAGACAGTTCAAGGAAAAGTCAGAAGGCATGGAGTAAAACACTGCGGTAAGGATAAGTAGGAGCAGGAGGGTGGTGGCACAGTGCATGCCCGGGCACAATCTGGGCACATGTGCAAGGGAGTTAAGTGGGTAAAAAATAGAGAATTTGAAAAATAGCCAAACATTCTGCTGTACACTCTTGGCTTGCCATCTAAGCACCCTTCGGCTGCCAACTGCATCATTGATAGCATCCTGTATTAGAGTCAAAGGTACAATCTGTTGTAATCTCTGTTTCATTCTCTGGTGTACATTCTCATGAAGAATGGACGTTAGCTTGCATCTGTCCTATTTATGAGGTAACTTCATAGGTGACATCCTGAAGAATGTAACCTACTCTGAAGGACACAAACACCCAATCTTATATAATGAAATGGACTCTTGACCTCACAATCGACCTTGTTATGACTTTGCACCTTATTGTCTACCTACAATGCACCTCACCATAGCTGTGACACTTTACTCTGTATTCTATTATTGTTTTTACCCTGTACTACCTCAATGCACTGTGTAATGAATTGATCTGTACAAACAGTATGCAAGACAAGTTTTTCACTGTACCTCAGTACAAGTGACAATAATAAACCAATACCAATTTTCTCCAAAGTTTCTGTACCCTTTTTATAGTATGGCAACCAGAACAATAGGCAGTACTCTAACTTTGGTCTAATCGAGTTGAGCAATACTTGTAAATTAAATGCCTCTAGCAATAGAATCTGGTACTTGTTTCGCTTTCTTTACAAACTTGTTAATCAATGGTGCAACCTTTAGTTACAGTGTAATTGCTGAGATCTCTTTGTTCCCCTAACTCACCTACACCCGCAACCAAGTGATAAGGGCGACTTGAAGCATCACTGCAAAATAAGCATGGCAGCAAGGTAATTGCAATTTTCCTTATTTTGTTCCCTCTCAGCGTAATGGAGAGTCAAACCTTGCTGAGGCCTCTGTTAATGCTCCTCTGCAATATTAATTTCAAGAAGTCTGCGAGCAATACCGTCTGCCTCACTTCCAGAGAGAAGCAGTACACCCAAGCTCACTGTAAACCTCAAGGCAATATAAACCAGTTTTAATAATCTAGTTTTGATTATTGATGAGGCAATATTTGTAACTGGATTGGGCTATCTTTTATCTAATTGAAAAGCAGGAATGAATGGTCAAGGAATATGGAGTAGTCATTTGCAACCTCAGGTGTGTTACCTGAGGGGGGGGGGGGGGGGGGGGGTGGAGAAGGTATGGGTGCAAAATATTTCTGGAAGTGAGAGAGACTTTAATAGTATTATTTGATTGGAAAGATCACAACAGTAAAAGTTCAATGTAAAAGGGATAATGTAAGAATCTTTCTCTTTCTTCCCTTGCTGCCATTCTCACCATGACCCCTTCCACCATCCCCTAACCTCATATCCCACTCCCAGCCTTAAGACTACCCTTTCCTCTTCCCCCTTCCCCCTCCCCCCTCCCCCCTCCCCTCTTTCCACTGATCTGCCCCTTCCCTCCACCACCTAAACTCCCCTGGGTCTCCCCCTCCCCTTACCCTCTTCTCCTTCTTCTGACCCCACATCTTGCCTCAGCTCGAATTCCTGCCGAGCCTTCACCATCCACTCCTCCTGACCTCCCCCTCTCTGATACTGAGCAGTCAGTCCTCAGTAGAGGCCTCAGCTTTGTACCCCTGCACTCACACCTCAATGAGTTCTGGGCCTGACATGATATTGAGCTCTTCTTCTGTCACCTCCATTTCCGTGCCCATTTCTTTTGCAAGGAGACCACCCTACCCCACCACACCCCACCCCACCCCCTCCACTGATGACCCCTTCTCACATCTCCAATCCTCTTGGACACCCCCTTCAGGCCTTTTCTCCTTTCTTGACCTTTTCAGTTCCAATTGTCATCATGACATCAGCAGCCTCGATTTCTCCACTCCCCTCACCCACTTCAACCTCACCCTGTCTGAACATGCAGCAGTCTGCTCACTTTGCACCAATCCCTACCTAGTCCTTAAGTCCATAGACAAGGTGGTGCCGTTGTAGTCTGGTGGACTGACCTCTACATTGCAGAGGCCAGATGGCAGCTCTCAGACATCTCCTTTAAACTACCACTGGCCCATGACCCCACCGACAAACACCAGGCCACTGTCTCCGCACTGTCGCAGACCTCATCACATCAGGATATCTTCCCTCCACATCCTCCAACCTGATAATGTCCCAACCCTGCAATTCTCTCTTCTATCTCTTACCCAAGATGCACAAACAAGACTGTCTTGGTAGGCCATTGTTTCTGCCTGCTCCTGCCCACTGAACTTATTTATTCATGTCTCCCCTTGTCCAGTCCCTTCCTATCTACATCTGGGACACCTCGTACGCTCTCCACCATTTTGACAACTTCTGATACCCTGGCTTCCACCACCTTGCCTACACTATGGATGCCCAGTCTTTATACACCTCCATCCCCCATCAGGAAGGTCTTAAAGCCCTCCACTTCTATCTACAACCAGTTCTCCTCCATCAACACTCTCATCTGCCCTGCAGAACTTTTTCTTACCCCGAACAACTTCTCTTTTGATTCCTCTCACTTCCTACAAATCAAAAGTGTAGCCATGGGCATTTGCATGGGCACAGCTATGCCTATCTTTTCATTGGCTAAGTGGAACAGTCCTTGTTCCAAACCTTCTCCAATACCGCTCCCCAATTCTTTCTCTATCAACTCCATCTACAAGATTGCAGATGATACCACCATAGTGGGCTGTATCTCAAATAACGATGAGTCAGAATACAGGAAGGAGATAAAGAGCTTAGTATCATGGTGTCATGACAACAACCTTTCACTCAGAGTCAGCAAAACAAAAGAGCTGGTCATTGACTTCAGGAAGGGGGGCTGTGCACATTCTCCTGTCTACATCAACTGTGTTGAGGTCGAGAGGGTTGATGTTCACTTCATGTTCCTAGGAGTGAACATCACCAATTGCCTGTCCTGGTCCAACCATGTAGACACCACGGTCAAGAAAGCTCACCAGCACCTCTACTTCCTCAAGAGGCTAAAGAAATTTAGCAGGTTCCCATTGACCCTCACCAATTTTTATTGATGCACCATAGAAAGCATCCTAACTGGATGCATCACGGCTTGGTATGGCAACTGCTGTGCCCAGGACCGCAAGAAACTACAGAGAGTTGTGGACACAGCTCAGCACATCATGTAAACCAACCTCCCCTCCATGGACTCTGTCTATACTTCTCGCTGCCTTGGTAAAGCAGTCAAGATAATCAAAGACCCCACCCACCCTGGACGTTCTCCCTTCTCCCCCCTCCCATAGGGCAGAAGAAACAAAAGCCCAAAAGCACGTACCACCAGGCTCAAGGACAACTTCCATCCTGCTGTTATAAGACTATTGACCGGTTCCCTTGTACGATAAGATGGACTCTTGACCTCACAATCTACCTCGTTTTACCTTGCACCTTATTTGTCTAGCTGCACTGCACTTTCTCTGTAGCTGTTAGACTTCATTCTGCATTCTGCTATCGTTTTACTTTGTACTATCTCAATGCACTGTGTAATGAATTGATATGTATGAATGGTATGTAAGACAAGTTTTTCACCGTACCTCAGTACATGTGATGATAATAAACCAATTCCAATTCCAGTTCCAATTCCGTTACATCAACGGCTGCATCAGTGCTGCTTCCTACACCCACGTGAAACTCACTAATTTTATCAATATCGCAGCTCATTTCCACCCCACTCTCAAACTCACTTGGACCATTTCCGACATCTCTGCCTTTACTTGATCTCTCTGTCTTCGTCTCAGGAGACAAACTGTCAAATGACGTTTACTATAAACTCACCGACTCCCACAGCTACCCAGACTACATCTCTCCCCATCCTGTTTCTTGTAAGGATGCCATCCCTTTCTTCCATTTTCTCTGTCTCTGCCTAATGTCCTTTTTCAAGAAACATGACTTCCCTTCTGCTTTAGTTGATGGAGCCCCCTCTCACACTTCCTCTATTTCCAAGACGTCTGCTCTCACTCCCATTCCCTCCAAACAGAAAAGAGTTCCCCTTGTCCTCACCTTTCACTCTACTAGGATCTGACTCTAGCATATTATCCTTTGTTATTTCCTCCAGCCGCAAGGGGATCCCACCACTGGCCATATTTTCCCCATGACACCCCTTTCCATCTTCTGCAGGACCACTCTGTCCGCAACTCCTGAGATAGCTCATCCCTCCCCATCCACCTTCCCTGGCCTCTGGTATGTTCCTACACAGCCACAGGAGGTGCAACACTTCTTCCTACATCTCCTCCCTCACCACCATCCAGGGACCTAAGCAGAAACTTCCAAATGAGGCAAAGGTTCACGTGCACCTTTTCCAACCTTGTCGACTGCATTCTGTGCTCCTGCTGTGGCCTCCTCTACACTGCTCAGACTAACTACAGATTAGGCTACTGGCTTGCAGAGCACCTATGCTTTGTCTGCAGTGGCCATCCCGAGCTCATGGAGACAAACTGTCAACTAACTTTTACTATAAACTCACTGACTCCCACAGCTACCCAGACTATGTCTCTTCCCATCTTGTTTCTTGTAAGGATGCCATCCCTTTCTGTCTCTGCCTAATGTCCTCCTTTTTCAAGATACGTGACTTCCCTTATACTTTGGTTGATGGAGCCTCCTCTCACATTTCCTCCATCTCCTACTCCCTCCAAACAGAAAAGAGATAAGAGTTCCCCTCGTCCTCACCTTTCACTCTACTAGGATCTGACTCCAGCACATTATCCTTTGTTATTTCCTCCAGCTGCAAGGGGATCCCACCACTGGCCATATTTTCCCCATGACATGAATTGCATGCCATTTCAACTCCCCTCCCATTCCCACACTGACCTATCTGTCCTCGACCATCTCCACTACTAGTGTGTGCCAAATTAAACTAACTCTCTTCTCCCTGTACATGATCCATATCCCTCCATTCACTGCATATTCATATGTCTGCCTAAATGCCTCTTAAATGCCATGGTCATATCTGCCTCCACCACTATCCCTGGCAGCCCATTCCAAGCACCTACCACTAGGTGTCAGAAAAACTTGCCCTGTACATCTCCTTTAAACTCTCCCCCTCTCACCAACCTCTCCTTATAGCTCATACCTTCTAATCCAGGCAGCATCCTGGTAAACCTCTTCCTCACCCTTTCCAAAGCCTCCACATCTTTCCTGTAACGGGGCAACCAGAATTGCACACAATACTCCAGGTGCAACACAACCAAAGTTTTATACAGCTGCAATGGTGGTGTAGCGGTTAGCGTAATGCTATTACAGCGCCGGCGACCCGGGTTCAATTCCAGCTGCTGCCTGTAAGGAGTTTGTATGTTCTCCCCATGTCTGTGTGGGTTTCCTTCGGGTGCTCTGGTTTCTTCCGACATTCCAAAGACGTACGGGTTAGGAAGTTGTGGGCATGCTATGTTGGCGCCGGACGTGTGATGACACTTGTGGGCTGCCCCCAGAACACTCTATGCAAAAAAGATGTATTTCACTGTGTTTTGATGCACATGTGACTAATAAAGGTATCTTACCTTACAATCAATGCCCTGACCAATGAAGGCAAGCATGCCATATGCTTTCTTTACCACCCCATCTACCTGCATGGCCACTTTCAGAGAGATATGGACTTGGACCCCCAAAGCCCTCTGTACATCAAGCTGTAAAAGTGACAAGACTGGGTACCTTGCAGCTGCTGACTCACCTCCTGACACCCTAAAGTCTTTCCAAGATCCATAAGGTACAAATCAGGAGTGTGATGGAATACTCTTCTTTTGACTAGATGAGGTGGCTCCAACCGTCAAGAATCTTGACACCAAGCAGAAAAAAAATAGCCATCCTAACTTTTATTCCCCTCACCACCAGCACACTATGACTGCAGTGTGAACCATCTATAAAATGTGCTGTGTTTCTCATCCAAGCTCCCCTGCAGCACCTCCCAAATGTGCAATCTCAATAAGGACAAGGGTAAAAGGTGCAAGGAACCACCACCACCTGCAGGTCTGCCTCCATAAGAACTGAAGAAATAACAGGAGTATGCCACTAGACCTCTTGTGACTGCTCTAATTAGTCAATAAGGTCATGGATTTTTCCTGTATTCCCTTCTCTCTCTCCTTCCAATCCACCTCCAGCCCTTCCATTTTTTTTCCCTTTCCCACACCCATTCTCCAGCCTCTCCCCCATCACCCATTTTTGTCTTCCTCCCCCTCCTGGTTCCTTCACTTACTACCCACACACTTCACCCGCCGTATCCCACCTGCATCTGGTTCCATCTGCCCTTCATCTCTTCCTTAATGGTTCTCATTATCACTTTCCTTACTTATCAGATTCCAGCACTTGTATCCTCTGTGTCCCTGCTTATCATCTTCCTGCCTCTGTCCTCATCCTCCCCTTCCCCCTCATCGCTCCATCGGCCTCCCTTCTTTCTTTTTCTGCTTCCACCTATCACCCATCTGTCTCTTTCTCCTAACTCCACCCTTCCCTCTCCCCTATCTGGCTCCTTCTGCCCATCATCCTTCACCCCTCCTTGGTCCACCTATCACCTACTGGCCCCTGTCTCACCCCTCCCTCCCCCTCTCTCCCCCCCCTCTCCCCTTTATAGCAGCTATCTTCCCATTCCACTCTCAGTCCTGATGCAGGGTCTTGACCCAAAACCTCAACAGTTCCTATCCCCCTACATATGCTCCTTGATCCACTTAGTTCCTTTTTGTACCTGTGAGTGTTCGGACTCCGGGACCAAGAAAGCTTTAATGAATCAGCGCTCTCCAGGGTACTGTTAAGTGGGGTACCAGCATAATTTCAATAATTTTTGTGCACGTTAAACAAATTAAACTTGATGGTGGCATTTCCATCTGATAGTTGCTACAGGGATGCTCTCATGAAGTTGATTGGTTAATTTGGGAATTGGGACCACTGGAGATTTATTAGGACAAGATGTAGCTAATTTTAGAAAAATGGAGGTGAGTTGCAAATACCTTCAGGTCAGTTGGACTCAATGGGGATAAAAACAACATTAAGTCTGTGTACATCTACCAAACTAGAGAAAGACAGCTTTTGCATGTAGAGTTGAGAAGGGATTCAAAGCCAAAGCTTATCAAGACTGTTAGGGATCATTAACTTGTTCTCTCAAAATAAGCATAACTAATAATGAGCAAAATAAGGAAGAGGAAAGGGCAATATTCTGCCTCTGCTTATCTGATTGCTTTTTGTTTGCTGTTTTCTCAATACCAAATTACTAATACTTTTTAATATGTACTGCTTCATTGTTCGATGACGTATGTTTATTGATGTTGAAAAAATTATGCACTGCAGAAATCCATTTTTTCCCTTTCTAATTCATAGGCTTGCAGCAATGTCAATTATATGTTAGGTGTTCAGAATTTAATTCATTATTGTGACAAATCTCAGTTGTTCAACAGCATTTTACTTACAAAATGTTGCCTTTTTTTTGCTCCCCAAAGAAATTGCCCTTTGAAATGTTAAAAAGTATTAAAATATAAAGAAAATACTACATTAAAATATTGGACCAAATCCTGGCTATTTTACAATTTTGTTAGAACAATTGTGTGCACAATGTAGGTTAAATATAATCTATTTCATAAAGACAAATCCAATATTTACAATATATTTAAGGTTCTTTGAAGCAATGACTGAAGGCCTATCAAAATTTGGCTTAATGCTTCTACCATCTTGCTGACATCCAACCCTGATATTTTGGGAGAAATTTCAGGTCTATCCAAAATCTCCCAAAACTTATTTTAAGTTCCTTCTTATCCTATATTTTTACAGATTCACATAATTTTGGGTGAATTAGTTCTACAGTATGTTTGAGATCCTTCTACAATTCTCACGATGCTCTTGAATGATCCTCAAATGGCTCACATATAGACAACAATAACAAAAACCACTTGCTTTTAATTAAAAGCTTTTAACATTGATGCTTCACAAATTGGCATAGAAAGTAGATACTAAAGCAAGAAGTCTGAATTTATGAGAATGTCTGATAGCTTAGACAAAAAAATTGGATTTGAGCAACTTTTAGAGGTGGACGAGAGGTAGAGAAATGAAGGTTTAGTGAGGAAATTCCAGAGACTAGTGTTAAGGTAATTGGTGATTAAGACAGTAATGTTGGGTTGAGGGGGAAGGGAATGCAGAAGATAACTCACACTGATAAATAGAGTATTCAGAGCTGGAGGGAACAGTACAGGGACAATAAGCCATCATGAGATCAGTAAGGAAGAGGTTTTAGGAAACAGGGGCTTGGTATGGGATAGGATAAAACATCTACTTAGAGATCACTTGGTGACATCAAAGAGTGAGAACCTTGCCTATTTTCCTCCTCCTGTGCTCAGGCCTGACAGAGCTGAGAGTAGCATTCCAACTGCTTTAACTGAGCAGGTAAAAAATCTGAGACATTACTTCTTTTTGTCTCAGTATTCACCCAATGATTTTCCCACCAGACCATAAGAACATTATTAATTAGTAAAATGGGATGAAAAATTCTTTCAGTTCAACCTGCCAAAGTCAATATACGCATCATAACGTCAAGTGACTCTGTGTGAAATCAGGATGGATGATTGCATTCATAGGTTTCAAGGTATTTGAAGTTAAGTAATTGTTCATGATTCAGTTTAATGGAAAGGCAAATATCATGTCTTTAAATTCTCTTCCAGCATTAAGTCACTCTTTGCTCTTCATTTCCATAGGCTGTGAATTATTGTTGTGCAGCAATAGCCTGTAACAGTCAGGGGCTATAAACTGCTACATTCACAGAATGGTTGCAGGGACTGTGATGCACAATTAACCTGCACCCACTGAATGGAATGGAGGCAAAATGCCAACTTTGAGCTACTTGCCAATTAAATGGACCTCTGCATTTTCAGTGTTGTTCATTGGATGCATGTGCTATCAGGTCCAATATAGTCAGGAATTTGAATGAAAAACATTATGATGCTGGAGGAACTCAGCAGGCCAGGCAGCATCTGTGGACAAAATGAGGCGGTCAAGATTTTGGGTCAGGACCCCTCTTCAGGGCCCTGATGGATGATGCACATGCATCCAATGAACAACACTGAAAATGCAGAGATCAATTTAATAATGTTTTTCATCTAGAACTATAGAACAATAGAGCACAGAAAACAGGCCATTCGACCCTTCTAGTCTGTGCCGAAGCGTTATTCCGCTAGTCCCACTTCCCTGCACCCAGTCCATAACCGTCCAGACCTCTCCCGTCCATATATCTATCCAATTTATTCTTAAAGCTTAAGAGTGAGCCGGCATTTACTACATCAGATGGCAGCCCGTTCCACACTCCCACCACTCTCTGAGTGAAGAAGTTCACCCTAATGTTCCCCCTAAACCTTTCTCCTTTCACCCTAAAGCCATGTCCTCTCGTACTTATCTCTCCTAATCTAAGTGGAAAGAGCCTACTCGCATTAACTCTGTCTATGCCCCTCATAATTTTGTAAACCTCTATCAGACCTCTGCTCATTCTTCTATGCTCCAAGGAATAAAGTCCTAACCTGTTCAATCTTTCCCTGTAACTCAACTCCTGAAGACCTGGCAACATTCTAGTAAAGCTCCTCTGCACTCTTTCAATCTTACTGATATCCTTTCTATAGTTAGGTGACCAGAACTGCACACAATATTCCAAATTTGGCCTCACCAGTGACTTATACAACCTTACCATTACATCCCAACTCCTGTACTCAATACTTTGATTTATGAATGCCAGGATGCCAAAAGCCTTCTTTACAACCCTGTCTACCTGTGACGCCACTTTCAAGGAATTATATATATCTGAACTCCCAGATCCCTTTGTTCCTCCGCACTCCCCAGTGCCCTACCATTTACTGTATATGTCCTACCTTGATTTGTCCTTCCAAAATGCAACACCTCACACTTGTCTGCATTAAATTCCATCTACCATTTTCTGGTCCATTTTTCCAGTTGGTCTAGATCCCTCTGCAAGCTTTGAAATCCTTCCTCGCTGTCCACAATGCCTCCAATCTTAGTGTCATCAGCAAACTTGCTGATCCAATTTACCACATTATCATCAAGATCATTGATATAGACAACAAACAACAATGGCCCCAGCACAGATCCCTGAGGCACACGATTAGTCACAGGCCTCCAGTCTGAGAAACAATCATCCACTACCACACTCTGTCTTCTCCCACACAGCCAATTTTGAAATCATTTTACAACCGTTCCGTGGATACCTAGTGACTGAACCTTATGAACTAGCCTCCCATGTGGTACCTTGTCAAAGGCCTTACTAAAGTCCATGTAGACAACATCTACTGCCTTTCCTTCATCTGCTTTCTTGGTAACCTCCTCAAAAAACTCTACAAGATTCGTTAAACACGACCTACCACGCACAAAGCCATGCTGACTATCCCCAATCAGTCCTTGGCTGTCCAAATACCTGTACATCCGATCTCTCAGAACACCTTCCAATAATTTACCCACCACTGTTGTCAGGCTCACCGGCCTGTAATTACCTGGTTTACTTTTAGAGCCTTTTTTAAACAACGGAACAACATGAGCCACCCTCCAGTCCTCCTGCACTGCACCCGTGTCTAAGGACATTTTAAATATATCTGCCAGGGCCCCTGCAATTTCTACACCAGTCTCTCTCAAGGTCTGAGGAAATATCTTGTCAGGCCCGGGGGATTTATCTACCTTTATTCGCTGTAAAGCAGCAAGCACCTCGTCCTCTGTAACCTCTATATGTTCCATGACCCAACTGCTTGTTTCCCTTCCTACCATATCCTCTATGCCCGTTTCCTGAGTAAATACTGATGGATAAAAACTGTTTACGATCTCCCCCATCTCCTGAGGCTCCACACATAGACGTCCACTCTGATCTTCTAGGGAACCCATTTTGTCCCTTACTATCCTTTTACTCTTCATATACTTGTAGAAACCCTTTGGGTTTACCTTTACATTATCTGCCAAAGCAGCCTCATGACGTCTTTTTGCCTTCCTGATTTCCTTTTTTAGGATTTTCTTAGGTTCCATTTCATCCTGTTTTTTATGTAGATTCCAGCATCTGCAGTCTTTTATTTCTTTTGTCAGTAATTTGCAATTCTTAACGCATGCCTGCAACTCTTAAAGAGGATGAAAATGGAAAATGCTGGAAAAATTCAGCATGTCAGATAGGATCTGTGGAAAGATAAACAGTTAACGTTTCAGGTCCAGGACTTTTCATCAGAACTGAGAAAGAAGCAAGTTAGTCAAGGTAGCAGAGATGGTTGAGAAGGGTGTTGTATGGAACAAAGGGAATTTCACTGATAGGGTGAAATAATGGGGTGGTTAGGATAAGATAATGCTTCTTTGTCTGTGTAATGTGTAGCCAATGTTGCATAGTTTGACTATACAAAAAAAAACAGACAAGAAGTAAAGGATAACAGGCAAAAATGGTCATTTCTCATACAAATAGAAAGAAAGAGTGAGTTATTTAACGTTGGAGAATTCAGTACTGAATCCTGCAGAATGCAACGTGTTCAGACAGAAGATGAGGTGTTCATAGTCATAGAGTCATACATGATGAAAACAGTCCATTCGGCCCACATATGCATACCAAACAGTGAGCACCATCTGTATTAATCCTATCTTCCAGCACTTTGCCCGAAGCCTTCTATGCCTAGTTGATTCAATACTCATCTAGACACTTCTTAAATGTGTTGTTCCTTGAGTTTACATTGGTCTTGTTGTAACAATATGAGACGTCACAGGTAGAAAGGTCAAAATGCGAGTGGGATGGTGAATTAAAGGGGCAGGCAAGCAGGAGCTCAGTGTTATCCCTGTGACTTAAGGCAGGTGTTCTATAAAGCATGTTTTTTTGTTTTTTTGTGTGTTAGGTTTCTCCAATGTAAAGGAGGCCACATTGTGAACACAATGCATTATACTAGACTGGAGGAAGTGCAATTGAATCGCTGCTTCACGTAGAAAGACTACTTGGGCCCTTGGATGGTGGGGAGGGAAGAGGTGGAGGAGGGATGAGGGATATTCATGAGGCTGTTGCCAGGACTAGAGGGCCTGAGTTATAGGGAGAGGTTGGACAGGCTAGGTCTTTAGTCCTGGGAATGCAGAGGAATGAGGACCGACCTTATAGAAGTGTTTAACATTATAAGAGGCATAGATAAGGTGGATGGCAACAGACTTTTCCCCAGGGTAGGGGAGCCCAAAACTAGGGGCATAGATTTAGGGTGAGAGGGGAAAGATTTATAAGGGACCTGAGGGGTAACTTTTTCACACAGAGGATGGTGAGTATATGGAATGAGCTGCCAGAGGAAGTGGTTGAGAAAGATATGATAGTATCATTTAAGAAGCACTTGGATAGGTACATGGAGGGGAGTGGCCTGGAGGGATATAGACTGAATGCAGCAAATTGGGACTAGCTGGGTGGACAATGTGGTCGGCATGGAATCTTGGGGCCGAAGGGCCTGTATCCGTGTTGTATTGCTTTATGACCCCCTGACTCCATGAAGACAGAGGTAATGGAAATATATGAGCTGATGTCAAGGATTCTGTTTACATGGTAGAAGGGAAGCCACACTTCAGGAAGAAGAATATTTCAGAGGCACCTGTACCGAATGTATAATCAAGGTCACTGAGGGAGTCTGTGGCTTGCCTGGTCTAAAGTAGAGATAGAATGCAAAATACCAAAAAATCTCCAGGAGTTTAATGATAGACCACCCTATTTCTCTGAGGGAAAGAAAAATCATTTCTGTGCAGAGATCATTGTGCAGACATTGCCAGGTTCTGCAGCTGTCATTGAAGAGGAAGAAATTAAGAATATACAGTTGCTACATGTGCCTGGCAAAACATATAAGGACTAAATGCTTCTTCTTTTACAGTTGAGTGACCTGTTAGAGAGAAAAGCAGGCTGAATTCAGGCAAACAACAAGGGACATGCCAGCCTTGTACACTGGGATAGACCAGCATAATGAAACTATTAAAATTCTTCTTGCCATCATTGCTTTACCTTATATTTGAAGAGCTTCATTTATTATATTTTTAATATAATTAATGTCCACTAAAGTTCGCTTATAAATGTATAAATTAATAAAATACCAATGAATATAACTCTCTCCATTTCTGAACTTGAGCCTATTTAGGTTCAGAAGAGGAGTCCATTCTCTTCACAAAGTCTATTAAAAGACAAGAGGGAAAATCAAACAAATAAAGGCCAATTTTCTGCTAATAAGAAATACATCAATGCTGGAAACAAAACTACAAGCTGGGGAAGTGCCTGAAAACAGAAGGAAGAAAGCATCAATATTTCAGCTACAGAGCATGGCTTTTGTGTCTTATTCTATTCTATAAATCTCAGAGATTATTAACTTGGTTTAGATATTACTGCTGTTATGTATGACTAGCATTAAATGAGGCAGATTTTACCAAAATAATAATTTTCTCTCTCAATTAAAAAAGCCTGCTGTCAGTTTCAACAAAGATAATAATTTCCCTCTTTCCTTCCTCAAACTATTACATAAGACAGAAAATGCTGGACTTGTTCAGAGGCTCAGTCAGTATCTATAGGTGAAGAAACAGTTAATGCTTGAAATAGCTGCCCTTACACCAGATCTGGGAAAAGTTAAAAATAAAGCAAGTTTTGAGATGGAAAGAAAAGTGAGGGTGGGGATAGGTTAGGAGCAATGACGGAGAAAAGAGAAAATACAAAAGAAAATCTGTGATAGTCCAGCATTTTCTCTTTCATTTCAGGATTCTGACAGCTGCAGGTTTTTGCTTTCCTCATTACAGGTTATCTGACTTGGCTGCATGACATGATCAAAGGGTGGTGTCAGGCATTGCCTTTTGTTATTGAAGTGCACATTTGATACACATCACCAGTGCTTCTTCCTCTTCTGAACATCAGGGGTTGAGAGTATAGAATAATACTTATAAACCAGGCTAAAATTTCTCTTCTCCAATACAATTTCTGCTATCATACTATTCTGAATAATCAAAGCAGATGAATTTGAGGTCTGCTGGTTATAACCTGTAACTTTGACAGAAGAGGCAAAGGAATAGAAACAGTTTATCTTTAGAATTTTTACACATGCATAGTTTAATACGGAGATTTCAAAGTTTCTGTTAGTGATTTGACCCTCCTCTATGAGTTCTGCTGTTTACAATTGTCTCCAATAAAATCAAGGGAAATCAGTTGAATTAACCTAAGTTTAATATTTACAAAACAGTTGCAATGTAAATACTAAAAATGGAATACTTTGTTTCATGGTGTTGATATGAGATTTTAATGATGTGATGCATAATTACTATTTAACAAACTTAGCAATAAATTTGATAGATCCTCTATTTTTCATGGTCCAAATCTATAAAAGTTGGAATCTCATGACATTTATATAACTGCTTTATCACTTCTCTTCTTCGTTTGAAAAGTTTGCCTCAAATATTCTAAATCTTTCTGCCTCTCTATAAAGTTTTATAATTACTTTGTCTCTCTTTATTTTCCCCCTAAAAGCCACATTAAATACCATCTGACATTTTACCACATTAAGTACCATCCGACAGTCCTTTTAATAATAAACTATGATCCTGTAGCGGTTGCTACCGCGGAATAAAACAAGACTCTACTCGGAGGATTGCCAAACAGAACTGGTTTATTTTCCCGCCTTGCGCGGGCCCTTTAAGGGAGAATGTTCCCGCCCAAAACAACCGGCAATGACGTAAGTCCTACGTCATCAGGACTTTCCCACGCGCGGGTTCTCCCCGTCGCTCGGAAAGACGAGGCCCACTGCCATCTTGGGCCTCGTCGCTCCGACGCCGTGCGACCCGACTGCCGAGCCGGTTCGCCCGACTAGACGGTGAGTCGCCACACAACCCCCCTCCCCAGAAACGGCGATACAGTCCCCAAGGCCCGTGGGCTGTGCCAGCTGCCGCTTAGGGGGGCGGCCTCTGCGTCGCGGCGTGGCAACCTCGACAGGCTGTTGCAGATCCAAATGGGCTGGTTTGAGGCGGTCCGCCGTGAAAACCTGTTCCCTGCCTCCAATGTCCAAAATAAAAGTGGATTTGTTATTCTGTATGACTCGGAACGGTCCCTCATATGGTCGTTGCAATGGCGCCCGAGGTGTGCCCCTGCGAACGAAAACAAACTTACAGTCCCGTAGTTCCTTGGGCTGGCAGGATGGGGCTTGACTGTGCCGCGAGGTGGGAATCGGGGCCAAGGCGCCAAGCTTCTCGTGCAGTCTTTGTAGGACTGCTGGGGGTTGTTTTCCTTGGTCCTGAAGGGCAGGTATGAAATCCCCGGGGACAACTAATGGCGCCCCGTATACAAGCTCAGCTGACGAAGTGCGGAGGTCTTCTTTGGGGGCAGTGCGTATGCCGAGCAGGACCCAAGGCAGCTCGTCAACCCAGTTAGGACCCTTCAGGCGGGCCATCAAGGCCGATTTCAGATGGCGGTGAAAACGTTCCACCAACCCGTTTGATTGAGGATGGTAGGCTGTGGTGGTGTGCAGCTGCGTCCCTAGCAGGTTCGCTAATGCAGCCCAGAGACTGGAAGTGAATTGGGTGCCTCTGTCTGAAGTGATGTGGGCCGGAACGTCAAAACGTGAGACCCAAGTTGTGAGCAGTGCCCGGGCGCAGGAATCAGTTGTGATGTCAGTCAGGGGGGTTGCCTCAGGCCACCTCGTGAAACGGTCCACGATGGTAAGGAGGTACCGGGCTCCTCTTGAAACCGGCAGAGGGCCCACGAGGTCGACGTGTATGTGGTCGAACCTCCTACGGGTAGGCTCGAACTGCTGTGGTGGGACCTTGGTGTGTCGCTGGATTTTTGACGTCTGGCAGTGCGGACAAGTCCTGGCCCACTCACTGACCTGTTTGCGCAGGCCATGCCAGACAAACTTGCTGGCGACCAGTCGGACAGTAGATCTGATGGACGGGTGCGCCAACCCATGTACCGAGTCAAAAATGCGTCTCCGCCAGGCTGCAGGGACTATAGGGCGGGGCTGACCAGTCGCAACGTTGCAAAGTAGGGTCCGCTGACCTGGACCAACCAAGAAATCTCGGAGCTGCAGACCCGAGACTGCGGTTCTGTAGCTGGGCAGTTCGTCGTCGGCTTGCTGTGCGTCAGCTAGGGCCGTGTAGTCGACACCCAAGGATAGGTTGTGGATGGTTGGTCTGGAAAGTGCATCAGCAACGACATTATCCTTTCCGGAGACATGTTGGATGTCAGTTGTGAACTCGGAAATGTAGGATAAATGTCTCTGCTGACGAGCTGACCAGGGATCGGAGACTTTGGAGAAGGCAAAGGACAGAGGCTTATGATCGGTGAAAGCGGTGAAAGGCCTGCCTTCTAGAAAGTATCGGAAATGCCGGACCGCCAGATACAGCGCTAGAAGTTCCCGATCAAAAGCGCTGTACTTCAGTTCGGGCGGTCTAAGGTGCTTGCTGAAAAATGCCAAGGGTTGCCAGCGGCCTTCGAGTAGCTGTTCCAGTACCCCACCCACCGCGGTGTTGGACGCGTCTACCGTGAGGGCAGTCGGGACGTCAGTCCTGGGGTGTACCAGCATCGTGGCGTCTGCCAGGGCGTCTTTGGCCTTAACGAAAGCAGCCGCAGCCTCGTCAGTCCAGGTGATGTCCTTGCCCTTACCAGCCAGCAGCGAGAACAGAGGGCGCATGATACGGGCTGCTGCAGGGATGAAACGATGGTAAAAGTTGACCATCCCAAGGAATTCCTGTAGGCCTTTGACTGTGTCGGGGCGGGCAAAATGGCAGATAGCGTCCACCTTGGCGGGTAGGGGTGTTGCCCCGTCGCTGGTGATTTTGTGGCTGAGGAAATCGATAGAGTCAAGTCCGAATTGGCACTTGGATGGGTTGATCGTGAGGCCGAAATCGCGGAGGCAGGAATACAGCTGGCGGAGGTGGGAAAGGTGTTCCTGGCAGTTACGGCTGGCGATCAGTATATCGTCCAAGTAAATGAACACGAAGTCCAGGTCTCGGCCTACCGCGTCCATCAGCCGCTGGAAGTTCTGCGCGGCGTTCTTAAGGCCGAACGGCATCCGAAGGAATTCCAACAGGCCGAATGGGGTGATAATCGCAGTTTTGGGGACGTCATCCGGATGGACCGGGATTTGGTGGTATCCCCTAACGAGGTCCACTTTGGAAAAGATGCGGGCCCCGTGTAATTTCGCTGCGAAGTCCTGGATGTGAGGGATGGGATAGCTGTCCGGGGTGGTGGCGTCATTCAGCCTGCGGTAGTCGCCGCAGGGCCTCCACCCTCCGGTGGCTTTGGGGACCATGTGCAGGGGGGAGGTCCAGGGGCTGTCTGACCTGCAAACAATCCCCAGCTCCTCCATGTGACGGAACTCTTCCTTTGCCAGGCGGAGCTTGTCTGGAGGTAATCGTCGTGCTCGGGCATGAAGGGGTGGCCCTGTGGTAATGATGTGGTGTCATACTCCGTGTGTGGGCCTAGAATTTGTAAACGAAGGTGCCAAAATTGATGGGAATTCAGCTAGGAGCTTGGCGAAATCATCGCCAGAAAGGGAAATGGAGTCCAGGCGCGGGGCTGGTGGGCTGATTTCTCCCAGGGGATAGGTCCGGAGAGTGCTAGAGTGGACTAACCGCTTCCTTCGCAGGTCGACTAACAGGTTGTGGGCCCGAAGGAAATCGGCTCCTAGGAGTGGTCGGGCGACGGTGGCAAGGGTAAAGGTCCAGGTAAAACGGCTGCCGCCAAAGTGTAATTGAAGCGTACGGGTGCCGAAAGACCGTATCGTTGTACCGTTGGCGGCATTGAGTAGAGGACCTGGTGGCCTGTCACGAGTGTCACGGCCTGTCGGGGGCAAAATACTGACCTCCGCTCCAGTATCAACGAGGAAATGCCGTCCAGATTTCTTGTCCTGAACGAAGAGGAGGCTCTGTCGGCGGCCAGCCACCGTAGCCATCAGCGGTGGCTGGCCCTGGCGTTTCCCTGAAACTTGCAGGGTGGGCGGCATCGACGGGCCTCCGCACCCCACCTCTGATGGTAGAAGCACAGCTGGTCACCCGTGTCGTCGTCTGCGTTCCTGGAGCGTGGCTGCTCGGTTGCTGGGGCCGGGCGAGGCGGGCATTGGGCTCGCGGCCTGGTGATTTGACTGACGGACGAACCGCTCTCGCGCTTGGCCCTCCACAGGACATCTGCCCGGACGGCCACCTCACGGGGGTTGCTGAAGTTAGCGTCAGCTAACAACAAGTGGATGTCATCGGGGAGCTGTTCGAGGAAGGCCTGTTCGAACATCAGGCATGGCTTGTGTCCCTCGGCCAATGCCAGCATCTCATTCATTAGGGCGGATGGGGATCTGTCCCCCAGGCCATCCAGATGAAGCAGGCGGGCGGTGCGCTCACGACGGGAGAGGTCGAAGGTGCGGATCAAAAGGTCTTTGAAAGCCGGGTACTTATCTTCCTCCGGAGGCGACTGGATGAAGTCTCCAACCTGGGCGGCTGTCTCCTGGTCCAGAGAGCTAACCACATGGTAGTACTTCGTGGAGTCGGAGGTGATCTGCCGAAGGTGGAATTGCGCTTCGGCCTGGTCAAACCAGACGCTGGGCCGAAGTGTCCAAAAGGTGGGCAGCTTGAGGGCCACTGCGTTGGCTGCTATGCTGTCGTCCATTTCGCGGGTCCAAAAGCCGTTTGGACCGTCGGGGTCACCAATGTAGCGGTTGCTACCGCGGAATAAAACAAGACTCTACTCGGAGGATTGCCAAACAGAACTGGTTTATTTTCCCGCCTTGCATGGGTCCTTTAAGGGACAATGTTCCTACCCAAAACAACCGGCAATGACGTAAGTCCCACGTCATCAGGACTTTCCCACGCGCGGGTTCTTCCCGTCGCTCGGAAAGACGAGGCCCGCCGCCATCTTGGGCCTCGTCGCTCCGACGCTGCGCGACCAGACTGCCGAGCCGGTTCGCCCGACTAGACGGTGAGTCGCCACAATCCCTATTTTTTGTGCTATGCACAAATTATTGTGCCATGGTCCTCTGTATCCAAGTCTGAATCATCTTCATTTGTTGACAATAGCAATGGTCCTTGTATTAACACCTCAGAGATATTATTTCTTTCATTCTTTGAGTCTTCCAAACACCCATAATCATTCCTACACATTTTGTCCTTTAGCTGACTTCCTGTTTCTCTTTAATAATGGCTATGCCATTATAATTTCAGTGTTTCTTATGTAATTCCCTATGAACCATTTTTGAAATGCCAGTTGTGTAACATCTGTATTTTCTTTGCTAATACTTTCTATTACTGACTTAAGGAATCCTGTTAAATTTTTCAGATTTAGCTTGTCTTTTAAAATCAGTTACGGCTGTTAATTGAGCTATATTCTTGGTGAATATCAATTTTAACTTATTAAGCTATTTGTAGTTTTTAACTCATCCTCCTAATGCTACTGAGTATCTTCCATGCACTGGTCATTCAGTTTGCAGTTGTCTTTATTTCTTCATTTCATATTTTCCCTTCCCCTTCCATATTCAGTATTGGTTAACTGTCTGTCAATTCAAACCTCTCAGGAGATCCTTACACTGTCTCTTGCTGAAAGATGGTCACTTTTATCTCTTGCTCATTCTGTGTCATGACTGTTTCCTGTAATGCACATTTCAACAGTCTTTCAGCCATGTATATGTGACAGGATGTTGTCAGGTGCTCCTCAAGCCCAGGAACACTGAGCTCACGTAGAAGAAATCAGACATATGCTGTCACTGCAGACACACAAAGCCTCCAAGATCTCTCATATTTTACATGGATCACACATCACAGACTTCAGCAGCTCCCTCATAATAATTCAAAAGTCCTTACTTAAAGAGTTGAATAAAATCTGATAAGCAAAAGTTAAATGTTTAACCTCAGAAGTATAATTCTAATTTTTTTCAATACAATCCGAAAGTAGCTACAAAGCAAATTGTTTAAAAATAACAGTTGTTTGAAAAACAACCGAATCCCAGTAAAAATACCATGAAACAAATAGTTGAGAATGGAGTACTCATGTCTATATCATTGTTGCAAACCATGCTCTGCTGATGTTTTGTGTTCATAGCTGAAGATTTTCTCCCAGCTGAAGGGAAAAGAGCCAATTTCTATTTAATTATTAAATAAATCAGAATGCTGAAAATACTCAGTGGGTTCGGTAGTATCTGTGTAGAGAGAAAGAGAGTTAATGTTTTCAGGTGTTAGCCTTTGATATTGATCTGAAATGACATGTCATTCATCTAAATAAAAAAATTCTCCCACAGATGCTGCCTGAACTGCTGACTTCTTCCAGCTCTTTGTTTTATTTCAGATTTGCAGTATGCTGAGAAAGGATAGCGGATTCCTTAATATCATCTACTGCATTCGGTGCTCCAAGTGTGGCCTCCTTTACATTGGTGATACCAAACGCAGACTAGGTGACCGTTTCACAGAACACCTGCGCTCTGTCCATAACCTCAATTTACATCTCCCTGTTGCCAGTCACTTCAACTCACCTCCGACGCCATCACTGATACGACAGTCCTCGGCCTCCTCCACTGCCAGGAGAATTCCAAGCACAAACTGGAGGAACAGCACCTCATTTTCCGTCTTGGAAACTTGCAGCCTAATGGCATGAACATTGAATTCTCCCACTTTAAGACACCGCCACCCCCTTCCCCCAACCCTCCTTTCCCCACCATGCCTCTTCTCTTCCCTTTCCTAGCCTTTTTTTTCTACCTTTTTTCCTTTCTCTCCTTACCGTTGACCCATCCCCCGGTGGATCTGCTCTCCTCTCCTCTCCCGCACCTGCCTATCACTATCTTACCTGCATCTACCTATCACCACCTTGTGCCCACCCCGCCTCCCCTCTTTTGTCCACCTATCACTGCTCTGCTTTTCCCTCCTATATATTGGGCTTCCCCTTTTCCTATCTTTGGTCCTGAAGAAGGATCCTGACCCGAAACGTTGACCGCCTGCTTTTCTCCACGGATACTGCCCGGCTTGCTGAGTTCCTCCAGCATCAGTGGTAAGGAAGATACGGGAAAACATTCTGAGGGACAAGATTAATGATCACTTGGCAAATCAGGGACTTAGGAGAGCTAGAAGGGGGCATGAGGAGGCCTTGGCGAGTAGGATTAAGGAAAACCCCAAGGCATTCTACCCATATGTGAAGAATAGGAGGATGACTAGAGTGAGGGTAGGACCGATCAGGGATAAAAGATGAAACATGTGCCTGGAGTTGGAAGAGGCAGGGGAGGTCCTTAATGAATACTTTGCTTCAGTATTCACTTGTGAGAGAGACCTTGACGTTTGTGAGGATGGCGTACAACAAGCTGATACGCAAGGGCATGTCAACTTGAGGAAAGAGGATGTGGTGGAACTTTTGAAAAACATAGGATAGTTAAGTTACTGGGGCCGGACAGGATATATCCAAGGTTATTATGGAAAGCGAGGGAAGAGATTGCTGTGCCTTTGGCAATGATCTTTGCATCCTCACTGGCTACAGGAGTAATTCCAGATGATTGGAGGGTGGCAAATGTTCCTTTGTTCAAGGAAGGGAGTAGAGATAACCCTGGAAATTACAAACCAGTGAGTCTTACTTCAGTGGTGGGCAAATTACTGGAGAAGATTCTTTGGGACAGGATTTATGACCATTTGGAGAAGCATAGGCTGATTAGGGACAGTCAGCATAGCTTTGTGAAGGGCAAGTCATGCCTGATGAGCCTAATTAAATTCTTTGAGGATGTGACAAAGCACATTGATGAAGGTAGAGCAGTGGATGTTGTGTACATGCATTTTAGTAAGGTGTTTGACGAGGTTCCTCATGGAAGGCTCTTTCAGAAAGTCAGGAGGCATGGGATCCAGGGAAACTTGTCTGTGTGTATTCAGAATTGGCTCGCCCATAGAAGACAGAGGGTGGTGGTAGATGGAGTGTATTCTGCCTGGAGGTCAGTGACCAGTAGCGTTCCACAGGAATCTGTTCTGGGACCCCTGCTCTTTGTGATTTTTATAAATGACTTGTATGAGGATGTGGAAGGGTCTGTTAGTAAGTTTGCAGATGACACGAAGTTTGGTGGTGTTGTGGATGGTGTAGAAGGTTGCTGTAGGTTTCAACAGGACATTGATAGGATGCAGACCTGGGCTGAGAAGTGGCAAAAGGAGTTCAACCCAGAAAAGTGTGAAGTGATACACTTTGAAAGATTGAATTTGAAGGCAGAATACAAGGTTAATGGCAGGACTCTTCGTAGTGTGGAGGAACAGAAAGATCTTGGGGTCCATGTCCATAGATCCCTCAAAGTTGCCATGCAGGTTGATAGGATTGTAAAAAAGGCATATGGTGTGTTGACCTTCAATAGTTGGGGTACTGAGTTCAAGAACCATGAGGAAATATTGCAGCTCTATAGAACGCTGGTTAGACCACACTTGGAGTATTGTGTTCAGTTCTGGTCGCCTCATTATAGGAAGGATGTGGAATCTTTCGAGAGGGTGCAGAGGAGATTTACTAGGATGCTGCCTGGATTGGAGAGCATGTCTAATGAGGATAGGTTGAGCAAGCTAGGGCTTTTCTCTTTGGAGTGAAGGAGGATGAGGGGTGATTGATAGAGGTGTACAAGATGATAAGAGGCATAGATCGAGAGGACAGTCAGAGACTTTTTCCCAGGGCGAAAATGGCTAACACGATGGGGCATAATTTTAAGGTGATTGAAGGAAGGTATGGGGGGATGTCAGAGGTAAGTTTTTTACACAGAGATTGGTGGATGCATGGAATGCACTGCCAGAAAGGTTGTGGAGGCAGATACATTAGGGACACATAAGAGACTTTTAGATAGGCACATGAATGATGGAAAAATGGGGGGCTACGTGGGAGGGAAGGGTTAGTTAGATCTTAGAGCAGGATAAAATGTCAGCACAACATCGTGGGCCGAGGGGTCTGTACTGTGCTGTAATGTTCTGTGTTCTATGTTCTAGATGACATAGATTTAAGGTGACAGAGGAAAGGCTTAAAAGGGGAAACTTTTTCACACAGAGGATGGTGGGTATATGGAACAAGCTGCCAGAAGAATCTGTAGAGGTAGGTGAAATTATAATATTAAAAAGACATTTAGACTGGTACATGGATAGAAAAGTTTTAGAAGGATATGGGCCAAATGGGACTAGCTGAGGCAGACACCTTGCTCAGCATGGATGAGTTGGGCCAAACAGCCTAGTTCTGTGCTGTATAACTCTGACTCTGTGAAGGGTCTTGATCTGAAATTTTGAGTGTCCATTTCCCTCTACAGATGTTGCCTGATCTTCTGAGTTCCTCCCGCAGCTTGTTTTTTTTTGCTGCAGATTCCAGTATATGCAGTCCTTTGTGTTTTCCTGTTTGTGTTAATGACTACTATGCATTAGACCTTTATAGTCTCTGAAGTTGACTGCTTTTCCATTGCAGGTAAGTTGTCTGAAGCAGTGACATCTTTACTCAGTCTATATGTTCCTGGGGTTGTCTGCCTCAAGGTCAATGAATTGATCAGGGTGGTCACCTCTGATGGTGTGGTGTCAGCCTTCGGAGGTGTTAATGTTTGATCCTATACTCCACACCTGCTGCTGGAGGACAAATTCCCCCAAAAGTGGCACAACTAGTTGAGTTGTTAACTGATATTCATGCATTTTGCTGGAGAAAACATTTGGTTTTGTGGGTGAGGGTGCTTAAGAGCAGTGCTTAGAATATTCAGTTACATGATTAGACCTTCACTAGCACTAACAATAAACACTATTTTACTATTTGTTAAAACTAACACCATAGAGGTGAACTTTATTTCCTTTCCTGTTATCAATGGTGCAGCATTTCCTTTGAGAGAAACTGTGATAATTAATTTTCAGAAGTTTCAGGACACTGTTGCATTGCAAGGGCTTGCATGTTTCAACCTCCATCCATTCTGCTTCATGTTGTTTACCTAGTTTCAAAGCATTGTATGATGTGGATGAAATTTCTCATCTAATTTCCATTGGCCTGTATGTACCTTCCTTACTGATGCTCCAGCAAAGTAATGGGGATCTTAACATTTCTAGCTATACAGTGCTTTAAATTCTACTTAGCATTGAAGTAAACACAAGATGAGGTAATCACATAGTGTTCCTTTGAAGCAGAATGCTCAGGTAGTTACTGTTATTAATAGAACTTAATGCTACAGAAAGCCTTTGAGAATATGAAAAGCACAGAGTTGTCATTAAAAGGGGAAATAGAAAAGCAAAGAAGCAGCATAATGAAACACCAGTCTATAAAATCAAAAAAGAAGTCCAAAGATATTTTACGAGTGTACAAAGAACAAAATGATAATTTTAAAGTTGGTCCTCTTATGAACTGAAAAGTTAATCTATATGTCGAGATGGTGAATGGGGATAAGATTCTTAATGAATATTATGTAGCTATCCCCACAAAAGGGAGGGGGATGGTGATGCACTGGTTAGGGAGGAAGCATGTGACTTTTTGAATGAGATAATTAAGGAGAATTTAGGGATTTAGCATCTTTGAAAGTGGACAAATTTCCAGGCTGAAGGAAATAAATCCCAGTCTGTTAAAGAGAAATTGCTGAGGCTCTGAGCATCATTTTTCAATTCTCTATGACTCTGGGAGTAGTGCCAGAGTATTGGAGGACTGTGAAAATTGTACCATTGTTTATAAAGGGATGCCAGCTGGTTTACCTTTTACAGTTATTGGAGCCCATTCTAAGTGAGAGTAGAAGCCTTCACTCAGAAAGACACAGGTTAATCAAGGGCAATCAGCATGGATTTATTAGGGAAAGATTGTGTCGACGTAACTGGGAGGGTTGATGAGGTGCATTTGTTGCAGTCTATGTGGACTTCTGTAAGGGTTTTGTCAGGTCCCACATAGTAGACTGATTAAAAGGGTAAAAGTTTCATGGGGTCCCAGGGAAAGGAGCAAATTGTATCCAAATTTGGTTCAGTGTCAGGAAGCAAAGAGTAATGGTTGTTGGGTGATTTTTGTAAACTGAATGCTATTACCAGTAGATTTCCGAAGGATTCAGTACCCCATCTCTTGCTTTCCATGATATACATTAATGATTTAGACTTAACTGTTGGGAGTTTAATAACTGTAGGGAGTCTCCTGACATAAAATTGGACATGCAGTTGACAATGAGAAGGGAAGTTTTAGACTGCTGGAAGATTTAGATGGTCTGATCAGTTGGGCAGAGAATTGGTAAATGGAATGTAATCCATAAAGTGATTGGAGGAAGGTATAAGGGGGATGTCAGAGGTAAGTTTTTGACACAGCGAGTGGTGGATGCATGGAATGCACTACCAGAGAGGGGGTGGAGTCAGATACATTAGACATTTAAGAGACTTTTAGATAGACACATGAATGATAGAAAAATGGAGGGCTTTGTGGGAGGAAAGTGTTCTGCGTTCTAGTCAACATAGATTTAAGGTGAGAGAGGAAAGACTTAAAAGGGGAAACTTCTTCATACAGAGGATAGTGGGTACATGGAACTTCATATATGGTATATGTGAAGTAATGCATTTTGCGTTTGGGGAGGTGCAACAAGGCAAGGTAATACTGAGGTGTGGAGGACTGAGTACATGCACGATGCTTAAAGGTGCTTAAAGGGAGCAGAACCAGCTACTAAGGTAGTTAGAATTGAAGGTTTTGCTTTATGCCAATACATACAACCTAAGAGTAGGGAACTTGTGTTAAAACTACATATAACACTAGTTAGACTACAGTTTAAGTACAGTGTACAATTTTGGTCACCACATTACAAGACTGGAGAGTGCACAGGAGATTTATGAGGATGTTGCCAAGACTGGATTGTTTGGAGTTGCTTTTCTTGGAGCAGAGGAGCCTAAGAGGATGGTTTGCCCAAGGTCAAAAGCCAGGTGGTGTAGATTTAATGTAATTGGTAGAAAGACCAGAGGAGAGATGAGGAAAAATGCTTTAACCCTGTGGGGTCTTGAATTCACTGCCACTCTCTGAAAGCCTCATCACATTAAAACACTACTTGGATGTGTACTTGACAAACCATGACTAGCACGGCCACAGATTTAGTGTGGAAGATGGGATTAGGCTGGGTAACTCTTTTTCAACTGGTATTCTATGAATCTGTTATAAAATATTATGAAAGCTAATGAAGGTTTTTACTGAATAAATATTTTACATTACTGTGCATCCTGAAAGGTGGCAATGGTACTGAGTTGAATCATTTCCTAGATGTCCCTTTGTATTGCCTGATAAACACAGGAGGATCTGATCCAGAAAATTAAGAGACATGGAAACCATGAAGACTTGGTAGATTGGATTCAAAATTGGCTTGGCCATAGAAGACAGAGTAGTGGTGGAGGGGTCTTATTCTGACTGGAGGTCTGTGACAAGTGGTGTGCTGAAGGATCAGTGCTGTTGTTTGTGATGTATATTAATGCATTGGTTGAAAACGTAGGTGGGCTGATTAGAAAGTTTGCAGATGACACAAAATTGGCAGATTATGGATAGTGAGGAAGGTCGTCAAAGGGTTCAGCAGGATATAGACTAGTTAGAAATGTGGGCAGAGAAAAGGCAGATGGCATTTAATCCAGACAAGTGTGAGGTGTCGCACTTTGGGAGGTCAAATGCAAGAGGAAAGTATACAGTAAATGGCAGGACCCTCGGGAGCAATTGTGTATAGACGGATCTTCGGATGTGAGTCCATAGCTCCCTGAAAGTGTGGATAGGGTGATGAAGAAGTCATATGACATACTTGTTCTCATTGGTTGGGATGTTGACTATAAAAGTTGGGAAGTCAGATTGCAGCTGTGTAAACTTTGGTTAGGCCACATTTGGAGTACTGTGTGTAGTTCTGGTCACCGCATTGCAGGAAGTATGTGAAGGCTTTGGAGAGGGTGCAGAAGAAGTTCACCAGGATGTCACCTAGATTAGAGAGTATTAGCTTGGACAAACTCTGATTGTTTTCTCTGGAGCTTTGGAGGCTGAGGGGTGACCTGATAGAAGTATGTAAAATTATAAGAGGCATAAAGAGGGTAGATAGTCAGAGTTTTTTTTCCCAGGGTGGAAGTGACAAGTACTAGAGGGCACAGCTTTAAGGTGAGAAGAGGAAGGTTTAAAAGAGATCTACAAGGCAAGTTTTTTTTTTACAAAGAGTAGTAGATGCCTAGAATGTGCTGCTAGGGGAAGTGGTAGAAGCAGATAGAATAGGAACGTTTAAGAGGCATTTAGGCAGGCACACGGTCAGGCAGGGAATGGAAGGATATGGACCACGTTCAGGCAGATGGGATTAATTTGGATTGGCATCATACTCAGCATTGTGAGCCAAACAGCCTGTTCCTGTTCTGTACTGTTCTATGTTCTAATAGTTGTAATTTCAGTTCATCTCTATTGTGACTAACGCCTCAGTTGGTATTAGCCATCACATATATTGCCTGAAATCATGCTGGGAGATCCTATGCTACAAACTGTATAAATCCTATTGATGATCCTACATAGACAGAATTACCAGCAGATACCATAGTTTTACTCCGTTCTGCATTGCAAAATGTTTTTTAAGTACCAACAAATTCTTATTCTGTAAGCATAACTTTCTTTCACTTGTAATCTACTGATGAACATTACCATTACCTGGATTTCTAGCAGCTTTCTCCACTGTTCTACCCATAAAAAATGATTGAAGTTTTGCAGAACAAGAAATGTGATTCAACAGGGAGCACATTCCAGTCTCAAAAGCTTGTGTGGCTGAATTATCTGTTATTACCAGGCTATTTTGTTGGCCTACCTGTTCACATATTCTTTTATTTACATCCACAGCATTCAGTTTCCTTCTAATCCTCTCACTAGTTTTAGCCATAATCATATGTTGCTGCATTGTTTCAGGGGTTCAGGCTATGCTACAACTCCTTATCTCTTTTGCTCAGTTGACTCTGGCTTATTGTATTACTGTGGGATTCAAATATTACTTACAGGTGGTTTCTGTTGACGATTCTCCATTTGTTCAGACCGTGCATACTATAGTTGCAGGCTGCACCTAAGCTTTCTGCATAAATTAGACAATCTTGGTATAAAAAAGAGACTTCAAACAGCAAGCTGATATTTAGTTCAGCATCATTTCACACGTTGACTAGTCAGCCTTCTGAGCCTCAAGACTTAATTTGATATCACACATTTGCATTACAAAGCAATAACATTCATCTGAAGTTGATCTATGGATATTTTTAATGCTGTTTTTCCAACTCTTGACTGTGATGGTTTCTTTCTCATCAATATTCATTCTGTTACACGTAGCAAAACAAGTTTGGGAGGGGGGAGACACAGAATATGGCTTGAAAAGTGATCAGACATCACTGACGTATTTTTTCAGTAAAACTTTCTTAAATATTTTACAAGTTACACCCAGGAGGCTGCAGGCCCCTGTTGCGAAACTCACTGATACTATCAGGCTTGCGTCTTTCCATTCTCTTTATTCCACTATTTTTCTGCATGGGAAATCTTGATTGATTTAGTTTTAAAAACAGAGAGACAAGTAAGTTTGAGGGCCAGGAAAAGCATTTGGGGCCCTCACATAAACACAGACAGAGATTAATTACTGCGGTGTTCAAACAAATTATTTGACTTTCAGAACTGCACATGCCTCCTTTTCGCTGAACAATGATCTATGTTTTTTTCCAGGCCAGGTAATATGGATGGTGCTGAGTCATTGTTTTGTGGTTACCTTATATTGCCGTCTTCAACTGGGTGAAGAAAAGCACTCTGTTTTAAGGCACATGCAGTGTTTTTTTCCCTAGCATGACTGTGACAGGCATGATAACACCAGCTTCTGGCTGCCTCCACTGACTTTTTTTGTTAATCATCCTGGATCACAGCGAAACAGAAGGACTGGGCAATAAATGCTGAAATGCAGTTTGGATTTCATCTTGAAGAGGATCATCAGTCAGCAGGATAATTATGGATGCAAAAGTATGGAAACATGACACCTGTGTTAATAATGCGGTTGTTTGATATATTCAGCCTGGTATGAAATTTGTAAAATGAGAATACAATTGCATTTAATTCTGTTGTTTTTTTCAGTAACAGAGCAAACAGAATAAATAGCAATCCGGTAAAGGGTCAATTTCCTGGTACAATAATCACACGGCTTTAGGTTCAGAGGGAATACTTGTTTGGCATGGTTGACTGTTGAAAAGAAATGGAAGGATTTCAATTTCCACAGCTCCTAAGAGGTTTGAAGCTACTGGATCATAATAGTATTTGGCAGATATCTGTTGTGCTCCTTATAAGGGCATGATCTATCTTACAAAAAGAAATGAGGTAATGGTTGATTTCCCCCATAATTCATGTAATCATTTTCAGATTATAACAACAACTACAGTTCAATATTAGCACATTGGTGGTTCTGAAAGGTGCCATAAAAGACGTATGTCTTATGCAGGGTCCCGACCCAAAACATTGACTTACATCTCTTGCCTCCACAAATTCTGCTTGACCTGCTGACTTCTTGCAGCATTCTTTTTTTGTTCTAGATTCTAACATCTGCAGTCTCTTCTGTCTCCAAAATGTATATGTTTCTTTTTAACCACCACCATTTCAACAATGCTCCTCACTACAGAAGGACAAAATGCGGCACTTTCTAGCCAAGACAAAAATAAAAATGAGGCTGATTAGGAAAGCAAGGAAAACAAATGTTGTGGGGTTAGAGGGAGTGGGAGGAGGTGAAAGGGAATGAAAACACAGTTGAACAACTCGCAGAAAGCATAGGAGCATGCAGCTTTGTGAAATGCAATGAGAGAATATAATTTCATTAACAGATCATTAATTTTGAAGCACATTTTCTCCTGTTGTTTGTTAGCAGGAAATATCACCACCAACATTGAAAGGGGTCCAACAATAGAAATCATGGCTTGAAAATTTAGGCTTTACGAAATCATTGTACAAATATTCAGGGCATTAAAACCAAAATTCTGCTGTCTGCTTTATTAGAAGCCTGAAACCCATTAATTTTGAACCAGTTCTTTGGAAGATTTGCTTGCTTATCCTATGTAACTATAAAGCTGACTGATCCTTATGGTGATTGAAAAAGTCTTCTGTATTTCATTGAACTCTATTGTACAGCTGTATTTTCAGGCTTGAATTCCATGAACTTGTGCATATTTGCACATAACAAGGATGATTTTAACCCAAGATTGGCAACAATAGGATGGCCAAAGAGTTAAAATCACTCCTGAAGATTTAGCTTGCCATCCCTACCTGTCGCTGTTTTAGTTGGTTGAGGAGCCCACTCGACTTAGCCAAATTTCATTAATAATGCATGTCAGGATTTCATTGGGATCCTAATGGCCTTTTTAATAGCACCACAGCCAAACCTTTCATTAAAACACCTGTAAGAGAAGTAGCAGAGGTCTGAAAAGATAAGTATTAAATGTTTTCGTAGAGGCAGGAGCAACAAAAGCTGCAAAATCTTACCTTCTGATGCCCTAGCTTTTAAATCCTGCAGTAACAAGTTTCCTTCCCTTCAGAATTATTGAATTCAATGGTTACACACAATTCAGGCTTCTGACGCGCATACCGATATGCATATCAGCAGATCCCTTTAATTCTGATAGGGCCAGGTTGAAGACCTGGCTTGCTGGCATTGCAGTCCAAACAATGAATTTTTTCAGCCGCATATATTAGAGAGCATTTAACCTCAACAACTTTAGGCATCATGTTGCTTATACACACATTTACCCTTCACACTTGCATCAAAGAGATCCACAGCAGAGTCCTGATGAAGGGTCTCAACCCGAAACGTTGACTGTTTATTTCCCTCCATAGATGCTGCCTGACTTGCTGAGTTCCTCCAGCACTTTGTGTGTGTTGCTCCAGATTCTAGCATCTGCAGAATCTCTTGTGTCGCAAAACTGTGCTTTCTTGTTTTGAGGTCTGCACATCTAATTGATGACCTACCACAATCCCATAAGGGAAAAAGCACTTGCATTTCCCAATAGTTAGGAACTTATTCCCAATTAAAGAAGGCTGGATCAGTGATGAAACCTTACTTCAGCTGGAGGCCTCTGAAGACAGATGTTCTGTCATTGATGGTAAAGGAAATGATACTGGTCCAAATAAGGTGAAATGGGGTCATATTATTTCTCCTGAAGACATTGCAATCCCCAGGCTGCACCAGTCTGAACATATTCAGTACTGAGTATGTAGTGCATTTTTTTCCTCAGGGGCCTGTTTTTCAAATAATTTCTAAATAAGTTAAATACGAAAACATTTTTTTAAGGAAGATTTAAGATGAGAGACATATCTGGGAACAGTGATTGTTCCTGCAGAGATCTTTCATGTAGCAATAGTTTTATGTGTTAGTTGAGTCACAGTGGATTATAAATTGCAAGTACTGGGACTTCCAGCTTCAATGTGGGTGTAGAATGTGACGCTTCATTGATATTCTTTAGTATTCAAATAAGAGCAGGGAATGAAATAAAAAAACTTGGGATGTGTCACTTGACTGTCACAAAAGCAGATCTATGCATTGGGCAAGCTGAACCTCGGTATCATAAAATTTCAGCGATTGACTTCGGTTTTGATCAGATTCGTGTTTTTATGTTGCTAAGTAATTTACTTTTGAGTTTGAGCTGAAGTATTGCAACATTACAGCATTCCATCAAAAGCAGAAATAAATAAGCACACTTGCAGAGAAATGAAATGGTACAAAACCAGATAAAAGATCACTCATTTGGACAGTACCAGTCTCTGAGAGGATGATGTATCAAGTGGGTAAGAAGTGCCAGGGGATCTTATTAGAAGATGAAAAAGCAATTTAGAACAAAGAAATTGTCTGCAAGAATTAAGGTGCAGTATAATCCTTCATAAAAAGAATTTTTGAATTTTTTTGGCCATTATACGATGTTGTAAATAACACAATTAAGCCAAAAAATTAGCAGAATTGCAAAGTCTAAGGGGAAAAATGGGGAATTAGAGCACTTCCAAATTTACTGAAGATCCTCCAATCTCAGTAATAGGAGAGCCTGTCAAATAGATAGATGACCCCACACCTGGGAGCACTTTCATATGGAGAAATATGTGCGGTCGTATTAGCAAACTAAGGAGGATTCCGACTGAGGAATTATACATTTAAAACCTACCCATGGCCACTTGAAACAACGAGGCAGATATTCACAATCAGCAGAGGCAGGAAATTGGCCACAATGGATCTCATACACGTTGTACATCTGGCTAACTTTCCTTTCACTGACTTCAATTATCATTGTGAAGTCCCTGAAGTAAGAAGGCCTTTGCTACATTGGGATCATTAGCAAAGGGAGGCTGAACAAAACCTAATTCCAGTTGCAATCTCCCATGCAAACCTGTACACTTCCTATTCACTCCACAAATATGCATGCAGTCATAACATCTTTAATCTTTCAGGCAATAACAAATATCAGCTTTTTGTCACCTTATGGATAAATGTTTGCAAACCTTTGTATGAGTATTCTCTGCACACAGGTCTTGTACAACTACATTTCTAATATTACTTTTGAATAGCCATTAGTTGGTTCCACAGTATTTGCAACTGGAAAATTTCATGATATGCTGGTAAGTGGAAAAATGGGGTGAGGGTTTGTCATGGTTAATCAAGCCAAGCTTTCAATCTCTCACTTTGTCATTACTATAAGCAAGTGCTGTAGGATAGGTAGGTTGATTTAAATGAGGCAGTATGTGACACGACCTACACACTCAGAGGAAAACAAGTTTACTCTTCATGAAAGTACAATAGCTGAAGTCTTTTCACATGTGGTTTGCCGTACACATTTCCAGATAACTTGATGGGACAATTATTGCAGCGTTGTGCAGGCTAAGTGTTATCTTCAGATCTGTTCTGGGTGTAAAATTAATGAAGGACTTGTGACTCAAGGAAAATCTAGTTTTCAAATGGGATTGAAAGAATAACAGCAACTTTGATCGAAGATTGACAGAAATATTGGAGAAATGGTAAAAGCAACAATTCTTTTCCTTATTACTTTCTATGTTCGGTCTGATCTTTCTTTATTACCTCTGGATTTAATATGAGGTTTTTTATCTATATGGTATAAAGTTCCTTGCTGATTCAAGGGATTCCAGCTGTTGCCACATGACTGTTACTTCCTGTAGCAATATTCCCAGTCTTTACCTTAATCATTGTTTGCCCTCTATCTGTTTATCAAAACTTATTTAGGTTAGCTCTCCTTCATCTTATTTTTTTTATTTTTATTTTTCCTTCCTCATTTTATCAAACACATGCTATTGATACTATTTCCTCTATTAGTACATTCCATATTTCTCCACTGCTCTATCTAAAATCAGACTCAGCATTGCCTCTTCTCTTTTAAGATTGAGAACATAATGATCTAGAAATCAGTCAATGCATTGTCCAGAAAGTTTGGACTAGAAATGTTTCATCCATTGAAGAGTCATTGCACAAGAGGCAAGTGCAAGCTCATCATATGGTGATGAGGTGCCAATGTGTGACTATAGATGACATTGCAAGAATTCTGTATGGTAGAACGGGCTTGGTATTTACAAATGTGTCTTTATGAACTTTCACCATCTCAAGGTTAAATGGGTTGTTGACATGATCTGTGTGAAGAAGATCTCATGGGATAGAGACTAGACGGAGTGGTTTGGAGGTGGGTTGGAAGAAGATTGCGTGACATGGGGAAATAATTGGATGAAATGGGAATAGATCAGGTTGGGAAGAAGACTGGTGGTGATTAACAGAGACTAGGGAGAAGATTGGTCTTGGGGATAATTGTGGAGAGAGGAGATGATCTGACGAGGACTAAAGAGAAGTTCAGAAGTAGTGGTAGAAACTGGGATCAGTTGGAAAATCAGTGGTATGGGGGATAAAGTTGTTATGTAGGACTTGTGGTTGTGGAGGTAGATTTAAGGGGCCTTGGAGAATACTGTCAGTGAGTGAAGACAATGTTCTTGTGGTTGGAAGTTTACTGTTTTATCGATCTTAAAATAAGTTTGATATATCTTCAGAGCTTCTTCACTATCAAACTCTCCAGCAGAAGCTTTTCAGCTAAAACAGAAATGTGCCTTAACTTTCCAGCTGAACCATTTGTCAATCACATATGCAAAATAAAAAAATTTGCCCAGATGAAGTCACTCGTGCTTTGCATGATGATTGACACCATCAGTCTCCATGCCTACTTATGCTACTCGACTATTCATGAACAAAGAACCTGATCACATTTAGTGATTTGGTTTTAGATTAAATTCCATTGCCTAGATTATATAAATGTAGAGTAAACTAGGTTTAAATAAGATAGCCATTTCTGATTAAATAAAAACAGAAAACAATGAACATCTCAGCAGGTCAGGCAACACCTGTGGAACCACAGGGTTAATATTTCAGATCGAAGACCCTTCATCTGCTCTGATGAAAGCCCATATACTTGAAATATTTACTCTGTTTCCCTCCCTGTGGCTACAATCTGACCTGCTGAATATTTTGTGGTTTTATTTCAGATTCCTAGCATCTGTCATTTTGCTTTTCCACCCATTGCCAAAGAGTTTACTGTTACTCTTTTTGTCCTCCTACCTCTTATTTCTTTCATAATGTTTGGCAGTCTGTAATGAGGATAACAGTTTGTTTCGGTTATAAACAAACTGCAGATACTTCAGAAGTTTCAACTGTGGGAGCACGGTGGCACCAGTTAATGATGCTGCTTCACAGCTCCAGGGACCTGGATGTGACACTGATATCAGGTGTTGTCTGTGCAAATCGTCCACGCTCGTTCTGTTACCTATCATCCCATAGGAAGTTATTTATCATCAATCATCCCACTGAGTCCTGAAGAAGGGTCCTGACCCGAAACATTGTCCGCCAGTTTTTCTCCATGGATGCTGCCTGGCCTGCTGAGTTCCTCCAGCATCATGGTATTTTTCATCTAGATTCCAGCATCTGCAGTCTTTTGCTTCTCTTGTATCCCATAGGAATTTGTGCATTTGGCTACAATTATATTCACAAGGCTTACTTCAACTTTCAGTAGTGATGGGAAACAGGCAAACTAACTAAATCTTATACACCCTTCATAGTTCTTTTTTACATTGAAGTCCAATAGAAGGAACATCTGGAGATGTTGACAAAGGATGATCAATCCTCAGTTCACTTCCACCAGCTGTCTGCCTCCATCACAATGGTGCTGTTGACCAGTGGAGTCTCCACGCAAGGTGAACAGGTGTTTAACTTCAAGGATATGACCATTTACTGAGGGCTGGGGACACGTGAAAGGAACTCTGTAGACTAAGAGGTTTAAAATGGCTGGAATTCAGGATGGAATCGGAGCTATCGGTGTATTTTAATCTAATCTAGCCTGAGTATCTCCAGCACTTTTTGTTTTTATTTAACTTTAATTTATTTCATCTTCTGAGTTTTATTGAGAATGAGGGTGCAAAATAAAGGGGAACAGAATAACACATTATGCAGGAGGTTAGAGGAATGGAAATACTTTAAAAAAAACTCAATTTGTTAATAAATCTCCCTCTACCTAATCTTTGAAGAAGAAATACAAGTTACAAAACATAAATTAGACACACTAAATTTAAAGAATAATTTGGGCTGTAGAAGTAATTATTGCTTGAGGTGATCTGCCTTTTGATTATAGCTACATTGTCTCAGATATTCCTGGAAATATTTGAATTTTACATGATCTTCTGAAGTAATGTTATCTAGCTGCTAAAGGGGATCATGAAAAAAATAGAGCATCTCAAAACAAGGTCCCATTTGACATAAGGTTATTAAAGTTCTATTACAGCCATAAATTGTACAATCACCAGAAATCTTGTAAGGACGTTCTCCTGAGGTTTGAAGAATTTTATCAACCCAACGAAGGTATCAAAATTCCCAACCATTTAAAGAGATTGTTCTGTGGATTACTCCGAGGGAAGAAAAAATACTCAGATGAACTTAAATCTCTAAAATAGGAGAGTTAGACAGCACTAATTGTCCTCCTTTAATTCACATAATATTGGGCAGCAGTTTAATTTTAGATACACAACATGTTTCAACACTGAAATTATTGGAACTGTATTTTATGGCTGTGTTGGGTAAAGAAAGGTTAAGCATCTGGATATATTTTGTGAAGGAATAGAACAGCAAGCTCTTTGGAAACTCACTACTTGTGCTGTGAAGGAATATCCTGAAAATTATTTGGTTAGCCATAATTGATCCCTTTATATTTTGGGTTGCATCGAGGAGGATTTAGTGCATCATCTGTGCTCAGCATGGGTAGCTCCTGCCTACCCATACTTATCTGGGTTGGATCAAGAGGGTCCACTGAGCTGACCTTCTGTAGCCTGATATGGCATGCTGCTGAGGCCTACCTCCTGAACTGTCTTCCTGACAGGAAATGCGGAAATGTTCAGCAGGTCAGGCTGCATCCATGGGAAGAGATACAGAGCCAATGCTTCAGGTCGTAGCCCCTTCATCAGAACTGAAAAGCAGACAAAAGAAGCTTATAAAGCTGCAGGGAGGATGGGAGAGAGGGATTTTGCTGATAGGGTAAAACCAGGGTGACCATAGGGATAGGCTGTAAACAAGGTTATCTGGTCAGTAAGTAAATGGGAGCAGTTAGAGAGTGATAATATAGACAAAAGAATGTGGGAGCTGTGAAATACAGAACAGGAGGACATGCCTGGCATGTTAGGCTGGGCGCATCTTCCACTCCCAGAGAGGAAATAAAAGGAATAAAAATCAAACAGGCTGAGCTAATATTAGAGGTGAATGCCTGATACAGACCGAAAAATCAAGTTACCTGAAATTGTAGGATTCAATATTGAGTCTAGAAGACTGCAACATGCCCAAAAAGAAAATGAGGTGCTGTTCCTTAAGTTTGCATTGGGCCTCACTGTGACAGTACAGGAGGCCACAGAACAATAGGTCAGAATGGGATTGGAATGGGGAATTAAAGTGGTAGGCAACGGGGAGCTCACAATTGGCCCTGTGCAAAGTGATCACCAGTCTGCATTTAGAAACATAGAAACATAGGAACATAGAAAAACTACAGCACAATTCAGGCCCTTCGGCCCACAAAGCTGTGCCGAACATGTCCGTACCCTAGAAATTACTAGGCTCACCCATAGCCCTCTATTTTACTCAGCTCCATGTATCTATCTAACAGTCTCTTGAAAGAGCCTATCGTATCCGCCTCCACCACCGTTTCCGGCAGCCCTTTCCACGCATTCACCACTCTCTGGTTTCTCCAATCTAGAGGAGTCCACGTTGTGAACAACGAAAGCACTACACTAGATTGGAAGAAGTGCAAGTAAATTGCTGCTTCACCTGCAAAGACTGCTTGGGCCCCTGGATTGTGGGAAGGGAAGAGGTAAAAAAAAACAAGCACTGCAGTGACAGCAATTGCAAGGAGAAGTGCCGTAAGAAGTGGGGTAGTTGTTGGAAATCGAACAGTAGACTAGGTCACCCATAATTCTTTTAAACTCCAAGGAATACGGACCCAAACTAGTTAAGTGTCCCTTGATCGGGCAACCCTTCCATCCCAGGAATTAGCCTGGTGAATCACCTTTGGTCTACCTCCAGTGCTACCATGTCCTTTTTAGGTAAGAGGACCAAAACTGTGCACAGTATTCCTGGTGTGGCCTCATCAATACCCTGAACAAATGTAGTAAAATCTCCCTATTCTTGGATTCCAACCTCTTTGCAATAAAGGCCAACATGTCCTTGCCTTTTTAACAGCAAGTTGGACCTGTCTGCTAACTTTTTGTGATTCATGCACCAGAACAAAGTTCTAGATCCCTCTGATTTTCAGTTATTTGTAGTCCCTCGCCATTTAGATAATAATCCACCCTTTGTTTCCTTTTAACAAAGCGCTTGACCTCACATTTAAATCCATTTGCCATGTCCTTCTATCTATTTTTGCATTATCGGCAAACATGGAAAACTTACATTTTGTTTCCTCCTCCAGGTCATTAATGTAAGTAGTAAACAATTGAGAACCAATCTCTGAGGCACTCCATTACTTATATCCCTCCAGCCTGAAAAGGATCCAATTATTCCAACTCTTTGTTTTCTATCTGACAGCCAGTTTTCAATCTATACTAACAGACTTCCTCTGATACCTTGTGCTGTTAATCTATGCAGCAGCCTCTTATGTGGCACCTTATCAAAGGTCGTTTGGAAATCTAAATATACGACACCTACAGCTTGCCCTCTATCAACTCTCTCTCTCACATCCTCAAAGCATTCCAGTAAGTTTGTCAAACATGAGTTATGTTTCATAAAACCACATTGACTAGATTTGGAGGTACAGAGCTTCAACTTGTTTCTGACAAGACTTTGCAAGAGTTTTATTTTATTTAGCTCCAGTATTCAGAAACATTTATATTGCTTTGAATGATAAAACTATTTAAAATCATAACATTGATTAAAATATATTAAAACATGAAGAAATAATTTGCGAAAATGGAGAGCTGCAAAAGGAGAAACTTGAGTGGCCTAAATATAAAGAAATTAAGGAAAGTTGAAGAAGAGAAAACTCCCCAGTACTGGATTAACTTGCATTAGAATGGACTCAGCATCATTATATAAAATATACTGGAAAGTTGAATTCTATGTATCACTTTAAATTAACAGTGTGTGGCGACTCACCGTCTAGTCGGGCGAACCGGCTCGGCAGTCGGGTCGCGCGGCGTCGGAGCGACGAGGCCCAAGATGGCGGCGGGCCTCGTCTTTCCGAGCGACGGGGAGAACCCGCACGCGGGAAAGTCCTGATGACGTAGGACTTACGTCATTGCCGGTTGTTTTGGGCGGGAACATTCTCCCTTAAAGGGCCCGCGCAAGGCGGGAAAATAAACCAGTTCTGTTTGGCAATCCTCCGAGTAGAGTCTTGTTTTATTCCGTGGTAGCAACCGCTACAAGTGAAAGATAGATTTAAAAGAAACACATTCAGATTTCCTTATTTGAAAGGTGTTTTTATATTCTTTAGCCTAACAGGTCAGACAGTTAAAGACCATTGTATAGCAATCCAAGTTGCCCTTGATGCAGCAAACTTTTTGAATCATCTCTGGAAGGTGAAATTACTATCTTTGCCTTTCTGATATTCTTAGATAATTTTCAGAATACTTTTCTTTCTATTCAGGGAAAGACAACTGACTGAATGAAGCCTGAGGAAAAACAAATCATCAGTAGCAAAATTGTTTATTCCTACAAACATAAGCTGCTATGATCACTTTGGGAAACAAGTCCTGCAATCACATTTGTAAAGGATTTAATGGTTTGTAACTGCTTAAGGCTTGCAACGGTAGAAGCTAATATAAGCTTCCCATGAAAGCTGTTATAACATTTTATGCATAAGGATTTACTTGAAAATTTGCTGCACACCATTTGACTTCGAAATAATGTCTAATCATCTTCACCAAATTTATTTCCAAAATATATAAAAGTTACACAATACATTTTGCAGAAAAAACATGCTATCTAATTTAATTAATATCTTAAATCTAAACTGTTCAATAGAAATTTCACAATAACAAAAATAACCAACGTTATGTGTTACATTGTTAGGAAAAGCTCACTTCAGCTGTTTCTATACTAATACCAACATTAACATACATTTACAATGCAAATAATGATTCTTTTTTAGTTTAATAGAGGCATTGTAAACAGTAAAGTTCCTTTATAATATTACAAAAGAATGAATAGCCTCTGTTGAACATGGTATTAAGTTTACAATTTATTTTTACACATATGTAATATCCATTGCTCTCTGGCAAACATTGATCTTGTTGTCCCTGACTGGAAGTGTGCCACTGAAATTGTCAGCCTCTTGATTCATTTTTAACGAGATTCTTTGGTGCAACACAGAAGTGACTCATAAAGCTAAAATTAATATGTCAGTTCCCCTTTTTTCATATTTTAACACAATAAAGTTAATTATTATTCTGAATTTGACAGCATAATTACATTATTTTTAATGCTTACAAATGGCTGCAATTATATTGTCACACAATATAATTCCACCAACTTTAATATGAATAGGAATATGATCAGCTTTTGAACAGCCAACAATATTTGGTGAAATTGTCACAACATGGTATAAATAAAAACTGGCTCATATAAAGGTTTTGTGCAAAGCATGCAGTAATTTAGTAAACTATGCCTTGGTACAAAGTTTGAAGTGACTGATCTTTGTTTTTATAGGCCCCACATTCCATGGACTTTGATTGATCTCCCATTGTGACTTTGAAATGGGGAAGACCTGTGTCCAGTCAATCACCACATTTTCTCAGGGCTTCGTCACTAGGACAACGTGGAGTCAAGGTGAATGTTAGGAGTAGACACAGGGGCTCCTGTCCTGGAGTCGCTGCGAACCTTGTATTTAAATGGCAGAAAGAGGCCTGGGTCTCAAATAATGTATTTTTTTCAACCTGGATAAGAACTCAATTGATGTTAGCTGAGCTGGATTGCTATTCGGATGGGGTGGGTGTGATTGAAAGATGTGCTACTGTTAGGATTCCATGAGGAACACTAATTTTAAAATCTGTATCATCACAACAAAATACGCTGAATGTGCCTTCCTTTTTACATTGCTAATCCAATTAGAATCTGGCTGTGTGATCCAAGCCTGACAGGATCTGATTACATGTGCAAGGTTTGGGTGGATTCTCAAAACACTTTGGGTGTGGCTTGATCAGAGCTGCTTGAGTTATTAAGAAGAAATGCATTTAAGGCTCAGTACTGTGGGATGAGACAAGGCTGACTTCCTGCAAGAAGCTGGGCCTGTGCATGTAGCACAGGAAGCTATTATTATTTCTCAATGTATGGTTTTAGTATGGAGCCTGGATACCCAACCCACACTCAATGAATCCAGGCTAGGTGCATCGCGTTTGGAGTTGTAAAGTCCTGCCACATTGAAATGAGCCCTTCAGCTCATTGAGTCTGCACTAGCCATCAAGCACCCGTCAGCGCTAACCTACACTAATCGAATTCTATTCTCCCCATGTTCCCATCAATTTCCCCCAGATTCTACCATTCACTTACACATTAAGGACAATTTACAGTGTCTAATTAATCTACAAATCTGCACATTCTTTGTTCCTTTATTTAAGGAGGCAGCAGGGATAAACCAGGAAACTACAGGCCTGTGAGCCTTACCTCAATGCTATGGAAATTATTGGAGAAAATAGGGACAGGGTTTATGTTCATTTGGAAAGACAGGGACTGATTTGGGGAAGTCAGCATGGCTTTGTAAGAGAGAAGTCCTGGCTCACAAATTTGACTTGTTTTTTGAGGAGGTGACCAAGGAGACTGATGAAGGCAGGGTGGTAGATGTTGTCGATTTGAACTTGAGTAAGGCATTTGACAGGGCAGCACAGTGGTGCAGCTGGGTGAGCTGCTGCCTCACAATGCCAGGGACATGGGTTCAATCCTGAACATGGTAGGGACATCAAAACAAAGTTCTTTGATGTCCCAGCAAAGCATAAGACCTAAGTTGAAGGTACAAGTTTTAAAAGGGATTTGAGGGGAAGTTTTTTTTTTGTACAGTGAGTGGTTAATATCTGGAACATGCTGCCAGAGGAGGTGGTGGAATCAGATACAATTACTGCAGTACATTTAGACAGAGAATTAAGTAGGCAAGGTGTAGAAATGGGATAAGAAGAGATGGACAAAAAGGTTGGCGTTGCAGTGGTGGACAAAAGGGCCTGTTTCTGTGCTATATCACTCTACGACCCTATGTCACATCTTTGAGATGGGAAGAAACCAGAGCATGTGGAGGAAACCCACGTGCTCACAAAGAGATTGTGCAAACTTGTCACAGACAGCATTGGAGGTCAGATTCAATCCAGGTCACATTTGCTGTGAGACAGCAGCTCTATTAGCTTCGCAACTGTGCTACCTAAGTCAGTTATTAGGTATATAAATCCTTGGATTTGGGTCAGTTTCAGTTTAGTTCAGTTCAGATTAGGTTTTAATTTTATACATTAACAGACCTCTGAATTCAACGAGTTTATTAATTCACTAATATTTGGAACACTATTTTTGCTAGTTGTAAGCACTTAAAGAATATTTCTTCAGGTTCTTTTTACTTCACGTAGATTTAGCATTCGTAACAATTGGGGAGAATGGTCTAACACAGCCTGTGCATTGACTTGTCTAGTCTCTTTATGCCCTTCCTTTCATATATTCATTAGTTGAAAAAATCTCTATAATATAATAGAGAGAAACTTTACTATAATTAAACCCTGGGGAGGTGTACTGGCTAGTAGGTGAAAAATGGAGAATATTCAATGGCATATTATTTAAGACTCAAAAGGAAACCTTATTGTAGCTTCTCGTATTCATTTGGAAAATAAGTCACCAGGGAATGGCTTTGCGCCATAATTTTTAATGACGCAGCTTTGAGTTACAGTTGTTACTTTGAAAATTGTTTTTATGTTAAATAGCATGCTGTGATTATATTACCATTTAACATTTGGGACTTCAATTAACATTCAAGAAGAAATGTCCATTCATTAAAACTTTTCAGCAAAGTTTCTGCTGCAAGAAGTTTACTGATAACCCCTGCAGTTTTGCTCATTGAATGTTCTCTGATGCATTTGCAATTGCAATATTTATGTGAACAATAATATTGGGCATATGAGACATTTTATGAACTTATGGGTGTGAGTAATTCATTCCTGCTTAAACATTTTTCAGTTTCTGGTGAAAATAAAGTCACATGATGGACTGAATTTTCCTCTACTATCTTAAGTGAAATTGGCTGGGATGGTGGCAGAAGATGGGTCAAAATGAAACAGTAAACTTTATTCCTAAACTCCCATCCCAATCCATATTTCCCTTTCCCAGATGGGTCTGCTGCAGGACCCCTTTCCATTGGCACATGCAACTGCCAGTGAGAGCAAGGGGCTGAAATCTTTGCTGTTTTTCCTGCCAATTATTCTTCCTATTGTTGCTTAAGGAAACCTGTACCAACCTGACAGCAGACACAAAGGTGGTGAGAGAAAGAGCTGCATACTCTTGAGTAGAGTGTCAGGGTATGGTAAAGATCTCTCCCTGACTAATGTAGACCCTTGCAGTAACCTTTTTCAGGCCTTGTTCATGCTTCTTTAAGGATCTTCTGTGTCTAGAGTAAGGGAACTTGGCAGCAGGAGTCTCATCAGCAGTCTCCTCTGACCCAGGAGAAACGGTTGGAAGTCACTGCAGGCTGAGGAGAGTGGGCAAAAACCTTGTTTAGTCACTTTTTGGCCATGTTATAAATTCAGGATAAGGCCCCAGTGCAACTCTCTCCTGTGTTTTAAAAAAAGTCACTATGTTCATTTCAGTCCAATGACAAAACAGATTTCAAACATGGTCTGGAATCAGCTGAAATGCACATGCATTTTCTGAATCTAAGTAGGACATTTTCAATTCTTTGAATTTGTGTGCATTCTTGTTCCATTAAAACCTTCAGGTCGATAAATGAGGCTTACACATGACAGTAAGAACATAAATATGTAGGAAATAAAAGCAGATGTATCCCCATTGGGCCCTTGTACCTGCTTTGTCATTCAATAAGATCGTGACTGATTTTTGACCTCAGCACCATTTTTGTGTATGAACCTCATGTCACTTGATTTGTTCAATATCCAAAATCTATCAATCACAGGTCACGCGTGCGTGTATGCACAGTGATTTCTCTTCACTGAAACCGCATAATTCCACTCAAACAGATTAAATCAGATAATGCTGAACATGGATATACTTTGCAGCTTTCAGTTTCGGATGATAGCATATAATAACTACAACTCTAATCCATCAGTAATAATCACACTTCTTGTTTTTAAATAACTTGTTCTGTCTGTAAAAAAAATGTGATTGCAATTCAATTGCTTCCACTAACCTATGATATAAGTTGTGTGTTAATATAAATTGGATGAGTACAAAAATAATGTGATGCGGTAGCTCGTGCCCATGAGGAACAAGAACCAAACAGCATTAAGGCTTAGGCTGTTAAAGTAGCTGGTAATATTCATGCCTGAGGTTCCTGACCATGACAACCTCCATCAGGAGAAAATCCAACCATTTTCTCTTGACATTGATTATTACCACAATCGCAAACATCACCATCAACACCCAGTGATCAGTATGAATTGGCTGAGAATCTCTTGGACTGGATTGGGTCAATTTGATAGAAATCAAAAAATTGCAGATGCTGGAAATCTGAAATAAAAATAGAAGATGCTGGAAACATCCAACAGGTCAGGCAGCAACTGTGAGAAGGGAAACAGTTCGAATATTTTAGGTTCGAGACATTTTATCAGAACTAGGAAAGAGAGAAACCAGATAAGTTTTCTCAAAGAACAGAGAAACAGAGAAGTAGGGGAGGAGTGGATAGAACAAAAGGAATATCTTTGATAGGGTGAGTCCAGATAATTAAACGTAGCAGATTATGCTTCTTTGTGCAATGTGTTCTTAAGCACTATGCTATTGGACTTGCCCAGCATGCTCGACTATAGTAATAGAAAAAGAGCAAAAAACACAGTTACAATGAGAGCAGGCAGAAATGGCCAGTTCTGGTACAGACAGAAGTAAAGGATGAGTTACTTAAAGTTGGAAAATTTAGCACCGAGTCTAGAAGGTTGCAATGTGCCCTGGTGTACACCATACAAGAGCTCTTGGATTCCATTACCCCTCCTGATCTTTCTCTCTTTCCCTTTACGCTGACCCCATCTTTCCCCAAATTCTTTCCCCTGCCAAGTTTTTGCCATTGCTTCTGACCTTCTCATCTCCTGTCCTGAATAAATAGTTCTCAGCAGAGGCTTCAACTTCATCCTCTACATCCCCATCTTAATGAATTCCCAACCCGCCATGACAATGAACTCTTGCTCCACCACCTTCGCCTCTGGGCCCACTTCTTTGGACACGAGTCCCTACCCCAGACTGAAGACCTTTTCTCCCATTTTCAGAATTCCCCATATATTTGAACGCCTCTTTCTGGCCTTTAATCTTATCTCAATGCTAACTGCTGACAGGATATCGACTGACCTGAGTTTTTCGCTCCTCTTCCTCACTCTAACCTATCACCCTCTGAACTTGCAGCATTCCAGTCACTGGCAAACTCCCTCATTCCTCTTTCTGGACCATGACTCCGTGTCCAAAAATCAGCCCAATTTCTCCCAGATAGTCACGGACCCTCATTTCCTCTGTAGATCTTTTCTTGCAGCTTCCAACTATGTAGTGTCCCAGCCTTGCACACCTCACTCTTACCTTCTACTCACATTCCGCAATCAGGACTGTCTGGGCAGAACCATTGTTTTGGCCTGTCCTTGTGCCACCAAACCTACTTCTTCCTACCTTGACTCCATCCTCTATCCCTTTGTCCAGTCCTTTGCCACTTACATCCCTGACACTTTGGATGCCCTCCACTACTTTGACAGTTTTCAATTCCATGGTCCCAACTGCTTCATCTACACTGTGGAAGTATAATCTTTCTACACGATTCCTATCAGACAGGTTTAAGGGCCCTCCACTTCTCCCTCGAACAGAGTCCCAACCAGTTGTCCTGCACTAATGCAGTCATTCACCTTGCTGAAATTGTCCTCGCATTGAACAACTTCTCCTTCAACTTCACTCATTTTCCAAGTCAAAAGTGTAGCCATGAGCACTTGCATGGGTTCTTGTGGGATAGATGCCATTGTTTTTGCTGCCAATTTCCATCCTGCTGTCACTTGCACATGATGCATCTTGGACTCTTTCCATTCCTTTCTGGATTTCTCTGTCTCCATCTCAGGAGATAGGCTAGCCATAAGCATCCACTATAAGCCCACAGATTCCGACAGCTTCCTCCCACCTTGTCTCCTGTAAAGACTCATTTCCCTTCTCCAAGTTCCTCTGTCTCCATTGGACTTGCTCTAATGATGAGACAATCCATACAGTTCCTTTGAAATCTTTCCTTTTTCCTGAAGTGTGGCTTTCCCTCTAACACAGTAGGTGGAGCCCTTGACGCCATTTCATCCATTTCCTCCACCTCTGCTCTAAACTCCTTTCCTCCTTGACAGAGCAAGAACTGAGTTCCAACCTGGTCCTTACCTTCCACCCACCAGCTTGCACATTCAACCATCATCCTTTACAATTTCTGTCAGCTCCAACAGGATTCCACCATCAACCACATATTTACCTCACCTTCCCTTTCAGTGTTTCAAAGGGATCACTTCTTTCATGATTCCTTATCTGCTCTTCCTTCTCCACCAACTACTCCCCATCTTATTGCACTTTCCCATGCAGCCGTAGATGTAACACCTCTTCCCACCATCCAGGGACCCAAATAATCTTTCTAGGTGAAGTGGTGATTCACCTGCACTTCTTCCTAGTGTCCAGCATTTAGTCTTCAAGATGTGGGCTCTTCTACACTGGAGAAATCAAACACTTTGTGGAGAACCTGCACTCGGTCTGCAGGAGCGACCCTGAGTTTGTAGTTGACTGCCACTTTAATTCCCCAAGCCACTCCAACTCTGGCCTTTCAGTCTGTGGCCTCCTGCACTGCAAGCTTGAGGAACAACATTATATCTTCATCTGGGCATATTGCACCCTTCCGGACTCAACTTTATGTAACTCACTCATCTTTCAGTTTGTATCAGAACTCGCCATTTCAACCAACTGTCATTATGGGTCTTTTTTTTTTCTTTTTCTATTAGTAGAGTCCAGCCTACTGGGCATGTCCCACAGTTTTACTATTAGCAGCACATGACACAGGCAAAGAAACAAAATCTGATTTTAACTGTCACATTAACTGCTACACATGCTAACAAAAAGAGAAACAAAAACATTTTCGTTTCTGAGAGAAACATTTTTAACCTCTCCCTGCTTCAATCTAAGGTTCCAATCTGCTTTAAGAAGGTCAATATCATCCTGGTACCTAAGAAAAACAAGGTAACATGCTTTAATGACTACTGCCCAGTGGCTCTGACATCCACCATCATGAAGTGCTTCAAGAGGCTGGTCATGGCACACATTAACTTCAGCCTCCCAGACAACCTCGACTCACTGCAATTCGCCTACCACTGAAACAAATGTTCCTAGGTTCTTCACAGGATTATTATTAAACCAGGTTTGACCCCAATTCACATTAGGGGAGATAGGTTTGAAAGAACATTTTAAAATAGAGAAGAAGAGGTAAAGAGGTGGGAGGCAAACCATTGTGTAGAGTCTTGGCAGCTGTAGACCTGGTTATCATTGATAGCAAGATAATATTCAGTGATAATCAAGAGGTCAGAGCTGAAGGAGCAACAACATCTGTGTGTTGGAGATTAGAGTGATAAGGGGGGCTGGGGAGAGGAGTCAATTATAGTTTGAAAACAGGGCTGAGAATTTTAACATTGCCTAACCAGGAAACAATGCAGATCATTAAGCATAAGGGTAATGGGTGAGTGGGATTTGGAGAGAGTCTAGGATGGCCTCAAGTTTATGGCCAGAAATGTATTGGATTAAAATGTGAACCAGGGCTTCAGTAGCAGGTGCCCTGAGGCAGAGATAGACTGAGGAAATATTTCAGAGGTGGATATAAGCAGACCTATTAATGTTGCAAATGTGTGGCTTGAAGGTTGTGACTGGTCTAACTCAATTTCAGGCTGTTGTCAGGGAGAGGGATAGAGTTAGAGACAATGGAATAGAAATTATGGAGGAAACAAAATGGTTTGATTTTCCTAATATTTATTTCCTAATATTGATCAGCAGATGTGAGACACAGAAGTCAGAAATAATCCAATCCTGTTCTGATTCAACCTTGTGAAGCCAGATTGTTGACTTAAGGAAGGAGAAGGAGGGTAAACGTGCATCAATTGACATTGGGGGATCGGCAGTGGAGAGAGTCAGCAGCTTTAACTTCCTGGACGGTAACATATCAGATGACCTGTCCTGGGCCCAGCACATAGATACAATCATAAGGAAAGCGCACCTGTGTCTTTGCTTTCTTAGGAGGTTGAGAAGTTTTGGCTTGTCACCAAACACTCTAACAAAACACTCTAACAAACTTTTACAGATGTACAAGTGGGCAGGCACAGTAGTGTGTGGCCAGGCACGATAGTGTAGCAGTTAGCATAATGCTATTACAGCTCCAGCGACCCAGGTTCAATTCTGGCCGCTGTCTGTAAGGAGTTTTTATGTTCTCCCCGTATCTGCGTGGGTTTCCTCCAAGTGCTCCGGTTTCCTCCCATATTCCAAAGATGTACAGGTTAGGAAGTTGTGGGCATGCTATGCTGGTGCTGGAAGAGTGGCGACACTTGCAGGCTGCCCCCAGAACACTCTACGCAAAAGATCATTTCACTGTGTTTTTCAATGTACATGTGACTAATAAAGATATCTTATCTTATCTTATCTTACTGTTGAAAGTATCTTGACTGGTTGTATCATGGTCTGATACGGCAATTCGAATGCACAGGAATGTAAGAAGCTGCGGAGAGCAGTGGACTCTGTCCAATACATCACGGGCCCATCTCTCCCCACCATTGGTAGTATCTACAGGAGACACTGCCTCAAGAAGGCAACATCCATCATCAAAGATACCCACCATTCGGGCCATGCCATCTTTTTGCAACTACCATGGGGTAGGAGGTACAGAAGCCTGAAGTCGCACATCATCAGGTTCTAAAACAGTTACTTTCCTTCAACCATTCGGCTCTTGAACCAACTGGGTAACACTATGACCACTTTGATCACTTTGCACTAAAATGGACTTTGGTTTTTTTCCTAATTGTGTTTTTTCTTGTAAAAATTGTGTATAGTTTATGTTTAATTTATGTTTTTCTTGTGAATGCTGCTTATATGATGCTGTGTGCCTGTGATGCTGCTGCAAGTAGGTATTTCATTATACATGTAGTGCATACAACAATAAACTCGACTTTGACTTTCACATTACCTGCATGGGCACTGGAACCCCAGCTCCTTCCAGGTCTCTGACATGTTGAATGAATGTAATTCCTTAGCCAAAGTCAATGGAAATGCAACTGGGGAGTGTAATACAATGAATAACTCTATGTCCACATCGAAAGTACTCTTGCTCAAAAGCAAATAAGTGAAGATGCTGGACATCTGAAATGAAAACAAAAAATAGTGAAAATTACCTTTCATCAGAACAGATCAAAGCCCAATGACCTGAAACATTATCTCAGGTTCTCCCTCCACAGATATCCCCTGACCTGCTGAGTATTTCCAGCATTTCTGTTTCATTTCAAAATCACCCCAATATCTTTTAGTGATGAACCCAATATCCTGGCGGAGTTTTGACTCGACTGCTCAAGGTGCTGCTGTGAAGGTTTTGAAATCTTGTATTCCCAAGTCCTCAGCCCTTACACTGCACCCACCTTCCTATCAATCAAAATATAACTTTATAACTTTTTACTGAAATACACCAATTCATAATTGCTGGTATGAAATTGCTTGACTGCTCATTTCACCTCCTCTAACTTGTTTCCACTTTAGAATCATCTGCAGATATTCAAGTGATTGGTTTACACAAAGAAACTAATCCAGTGCAAATTATATGAAACATTGATACCAATCACGGATTCTGGAAAGGATTATGATTGTTCCCTGAGGGGATGGGACCTGTCTGGGGAACCAGTGCCATATGTGTTATTTTAGAATCCCTGCTACCAATCCAGAAAAGATGCAAACATTGAACTTTTAAATGTGACCCTGCAATCTTTAAATTGGTAAATCAGTTTACTATTGTCGCATGTACCGAGGTACAGTGAAAAACCTGTCTTGCATATTGTTCATACAGATCAATTCATTACACAGTGCATTGAGGTAGTACAAGGTAAAATAAAACAGAATGCAGAATAAAGCTTTACAGTTATAGAGAAAGTGCAGTGTAGGTAGACAATGAGGTACAAGGTCATAACGAAGTAAATTGTGAGGTCTGGAGTCCAACATCGTACGAGAAACCATTCAATAGTCTGATAACATGGGATATAAGCTGTTTTTGAGAGTAGTACGTGCCTTCAGGCTTTTATATTATCTGCCCAATGAGAGAGGGGAGAAGAGAGAATGTTTGGGGTGGATGGGGTCTTTGATTATGCTGGCTGCTTTACCAAGGCTGTGAGAAGTATAGACAGAGTCCATGGAGGGGAGGCTGGTTTCTGTGATGTGCTAAGCTATGTCCACAACTCTCTGCAGTTTCTTGCTGTCACGGGCAGAACAATTGCCGTACCAATCCATGATGCATCCTGATTGGATGCTTTCTATGGTGCATCAATAAAAATTGGTGAGGACATGCTAAATTTCTTTAGCCTCCTGAGGAAGTAGAGGTGCTGGTGAGTTTTTTTGGCCATGATGTCTATGTGGTTGGGCCAGGACAGACTATTGGTGATGATCACTCCTAGGAATTTGAAGCTCTCAACCCTCTCGACCTCAGCACCGTTGATGTAAAGAGAAGCATGTGTACCACCCCCCTATCTGAAGTCAATGACCAGCTCTTTGTTTTTCTGACATTAAGGAAAAGGTGGTTGTCATGACACTAGGCTCTCTATCTCCTTCCTATATTCCGACTCATCGTTATTTGAGATACGGCCCACTATGGTAGTATCATCTGCATCTCTACGATGGTGTCATCTGTAGATGGAGTTAGAGCAGAATATGGCCACGTAGTCATGAGTGTATAGGGAGTGGAGTAGGAGGCTGAGGACACAGCCTTATAGGGCACCAGTGTTGAGAACAATCGTGGCGTGGGTGTTGTTGCCTATCCTTACTGATTGTGGTCTGTTGGTTGGGAAGTCAAGGATCCAGTTGCAAACGGAAGTGTTGAGTCCCAGGTGTCAAAGTTTGGAGATGAGTTTGCTTAGAATTATAGTATTGAAGGTGGAGCTGCAGTCAATGAACAATAGTCTAACATAGGTGTCTTTACTGTCCAGATGCTCTAGCGATGACTGTAGGGCCAGGGAGATTGTGTCCACCGTAACTGTGTTGTCTCATGAGGAGAGGATGGACAGGTTGTATCCACTGGAGCTTAGAATGAGAGGTAACTTGACTGAAATAGATAAGATTCTTAGACCTAGTGGGTGAGGAGTGAATGTTTCATCCTGCGAAAATTATAGAATTAGGGGTCACAGTTTAAAAGTAGACAATTGCTTTTTAGGAAAGATAAGGCTAAGAAAGCAGAGTTGAGGTTACAGTTGGATCAGACATGATCATATTAAATAGTGGAACAGGCTTGAGGAGCTGTGTGGCCTATTCCTGTTCCCAATTTATATGTCCGTATGTTCACGTTGCAAAATAAATACATGTTTCTGTTGTCATAGTAATACATTGGAAGGTTGAAGCAATTTCAGTCCTAAGGTTTTTAAATAAATTTGTATATATATATTGGCAAATGTTTACAATTAGAACCATGGATATATATCATTTGTGGCAGGTAGTCACTAATTGCCAATAACACATTAAACAATAGCAGGGCTTGATGAATCCATCAGTTTGCCACTATCAATTTACCGTCTGCTGGTTCTCTTGAAGTATATCTAATTTTCAGCCTTCAAGCCATCTTCTGTATTTTTCTCAGACCAGTGACAAGCCACTTTCATTTTGCAGTTTCTGCTGAGTTTTTGCAGTCTAATGCCATTAAGAAAGTTTGATCTTTGCTAGAAGCCACATCTGATCTTTGTTTAATCTTGGTAAATAGAAGCAAATGTCAGCTTGACGTGAGCATGTGCCTCCTGAACTATTTCACCCAACATCAAAGCCTCGAAGCCCTCTGCTAAGTTCAAGGCCACTGGCTGAAATGAAGTGAAGCAAGTTAATAAGATGTAGATAGGTACAGAAACAGTCAGAGCAAGTCCAGATAATGCTAGGCTCGAGAGCCCTACATTGTGACTCTCAGTAATTATTATGCTGATTTGGTCCTAATCAGAAAATCTAACGTGGCATTAATGTTTACTTGCATGGAATTCACACTTAGTCATGCATCTTATATCATTTAAACCTTATCAAGGTCCTCTGAGATATAATTCTCACTGAAAGTGCCAATGGTTCCTTTTCCTTATACTTACTCTCTGTACTTTCAAACTGTCTTCAACAGCCTCTGTTCGGAATGTCTCTCCTCGGTCTTCGGTGAAGTTGGTTAAGCAGAGAAATATGGAACATTGAATGAATTGCCTGATTATCAGAGACGTTTGCAATAAAAATAGGTCAAAGGTATTTGACAGCAACAAGCTGTCAAATGCCCTGTGGATTGTGGACTGTGCAGAGCTCTGCTGCAGGGGTATGTGGGTGGATTGCCAGGGAGGTGATGCCTGGAGTCCTGGCTCCAATGCATTATATCCATTCTGCAAGAAATTTATTGGCATGGTACGATGGGCAAGGTAAAATTCCTTTGAACAAACGTACATCCCAGTAACTGAACTACCATCAACACAACTTTAGTGCACTCCATCCACTGCCTAACTGCGATTCATGCACCGCACACCATTGCATTCTAGTAACACTCATACCTCAGATCTGCAGACCTGTGAGGCACCCACATATAGCCAAACACAACTGCTACTGCAAATATTCATGGCCAACACATTTTATAAGATAAGATTTCTTTATTAGTCGAAATACACAGTGAAATGTATCTTTTTTCATAGTGTTCTGGGGGCAGCCCGTAAGTGTCGCCAGGCTTCTGGGACCAACATAGCATGCCCACAGCTCCTAACCTTCCTAACCGGTACGTCTTTGGAATGTGGGAGGAAACCGGAGCACCTGGAGGAAACCCACACAGTCACGGCAGAACGTACAAACTCCTTACAGGCAGCAGCCGGAATTGAACCTGGGTACTGGTGCTGTAATAACATTATGCTAACCGCTACACTACCATACTTGCAAACCCTAGGAACAACAAGTAATTGGTGGCAGTGATTGCTGTAACAAACCAGTTGCTCAGCACAGTGGAGAGCTTTCCTGAGAGTTCACAGATTATGAATGGAGGAGTCTGCCTCAGCTTTGGTCTAGATCCTAGAAACTTTCCTTTCCATGTGGACTATCTGGTGACTCCCAGCCAGCAACCTGTGGCACCCACCATCTTGCAGCATCTGGTGATTGAGGCCACAGCTTCCAGTGCATCTATTGCAGCCTGCATGGAAAGCTAGACTGATACAATGGAAGCTCAGGCAATTGTCACATTGCTCAGGGCTCCTCCACTGAACACAGCTTGGAAAGAATCTTATTCCTGACTGATGTCTTCTACCAGATTGCTGGGTGTGCTGTACAGTGGAGCTGAGGAAGTGATCAGAGAAACACAGTGCAATAACCTACTGCTCTCCAGCATTGCTACTCCCTCCCATGCCACTCCACCTTTGCCCTTGCAGTTGCCTGTCAGCCAGGCTAGCCAGCCAGCTGAATCCTACCCATCCCATGGTGGTGTGAATGAGCAGGGGCCTTCAAGGACCACAAATGATGAAAGACATCTCTGGATCATCAACAGGTGCTCATCTTGTTCATTGAAATTTGTGGAAGTATTAAATTAATTGTCTGTTTTAGAGATAATCTGTCAGAATAAATAGTTTAATATTTGCAGGTGATACTAGTTCTCCTGTTGTCTTTTTGATGTAGATAAATACTGGCGATAATAATTCTTTAGGGATGGGATTTCTGGTTTCAGAGGGAAGGGGATAAATAGGTTGATTGCAGATGACGGATTTCTTGATGGATTCTTAGTCAAAGAAGGTTCATTGTATGGCTGCAGGGTCTGATGGTAGATAATGTTTCTCAAAAGTTACTCTTCTAATAGATGATTTTGAGTATTCCTTCTTGATGTGGTCTGCTAATGTCTCATTTGCTTGTCCTCTCCTCCCTATCATTGTCCTCCTCATCCTCTTCCTCATCTTCATCCTGTCCATCTGCTTCTCCTTTTCCTATTTTTGGTGCTGCAGCTCCTGATATGAAACATTTCCTTGACAGTGCTTTACAGAGCAGGACCTAATTATTTAATGCATCTGACCTCTGCTTGATAATTCCTATTGTCTGCTCAGTGATACTCCTGACTTGTTTTCCTTGTATTGGTGTTCAACTGCTACCTGGACCTTTCCTAATAGATTCATGGAGTATCCCTTACCATCTAGTAATCAGCCACGTGCTCTAAACATGATTAAAGTATATGTTTTTTTTGAGTGTCTTGCAATAAAAGTTTTGTGACAGCTTCCTGGATAGCAAGTGTTTTCCTGCTAGATGCACTGCGAGTGATCGCACACATGTGGCACAATGAGAGAATGGAATCCCTGCTTGTTCCAGAATACTTCCACATTTAAGCGAGGGGCCAGCATAATCACAATGGCTCCCTGAACAATAGGAACTCCTATAATTCTCTTGAATGTTGGAGTTCAGAGAATCATATAGTCATACAGCAAAGAAACAGACCCTTTGGCCCTCAGTCTCTGTGCTGGCCATTGATTACCTATCTATTCTAATCCCATTTTCCGGCATTCAACCAGGAGCCCTGGCATTTGTCTAAATACTTCTTAAATGTTGTGACAGTACCTGTCTCCAACACCAACTCAGACAGTGCATTCCAGATTTCAACCACCCTCTAAGTGGAAAAAAAATCTTCCTCAGATCCCCTCTAAATCCCTTAGCCCTTACTTAGATCTATGCTCTAGGAACATAGATATTTTGGCTAAAGGGAACAATTTTTCACTTTCTGCCTATCCATGTCTCTCATAATCTCAGTCACGTCACCCCACAGCCTCACCTGCTCCAAGGAAGACAAACCTAGCCTGTCCAGTTTTTCCTCATAGCTGAAAAGCTCCATCCCAGGCAGCATCACAATAAATCTTCTCTGTACCTTCTCCAGAGCAATCATATCCTTGCTATTGTATAGTGACCAAAAGTGCACACAGTACTCTATCTGTGGCCTAACTAATGATTTCTATATAGTTGTAGCATAACCTCCTCGCTCTTGTATTCTATACACTGGTTAATTAAGTGAAGAATTCTATAACCCTTCTTAACTGCTTTATCATCCTGTGCTGTTTCCTTCAAGGATCCTTGGACATATAAACCAAAGTCCCTTTGTGCTTTTCTTGGGTCATATCATTCATTGTGTACATCCTAGCCTTATCAGTCCTTCCAAAATGTATAAGCTCACATTTTTCAGTATAAAATTCACTTGCTATTGCTCTGCCCACCTCACCCACTGATCCATATTGTTCAGCAGCTGAAGACTACCCTGCTCACTTTCAGTTTTTGTGTCACCTGCAAAATTACCAATCATGCCTCCTATGTTCACATCTAGATCGTTAGTGTATTTAACAAATTGTCAAGGTCCAAGTACTGATCCCTACAGTGCACCATTAGTCGCAGTTTTTCAATTGCAATAATACTCCTCGACTATCACCCTCTACCTCCTATCACCAAGCCAGTCTTGGAGTCCCCTGTCTATGTTTTTTTTCTGGCAAAAGGGAAAGATATACATCAAGTCCTGAGAGTGCATAGATCTGAAATGACCCCCTTCATATAGATGTTTGAGAACTGAGATGTGAATTATATCACCAGTGGTGGCATAGAGAGGGTTCCAGTATCATAACAGAATAGGTGTTCATATGTCCTTAACAGCCAATGCAGTTCTGACTGTGCTGTGATATCAAAGTTTAAGTTTCTGGGTTTCCTGTGATAACGTTCTTCATAAAGCACAGCATCTTGAGAGACTACTTTGGCATGTGAATGGGTAGACAGATATTCTGCTGTGGGCTCACTATGCCCTCCTATCCTGCTCATCTTTGGCTTCTACAGCAATTGGTGCAGATCTCTCTGACTTCATCGCTTCCTTCAGTTCCTTACACATTCCAAAGCTTTCCATGTCAGACACTCTCTTTTCTTTTGCCCCTAGTGACTTCTGCAGGATGTTTACTGATCATTAAATGAAGTGTAACCCACCAAAACATCATGCTGTTTCTTTAATGAGTGCTAGCAGGCAATTTAATAGTCAATCAGTCTCTTAATGTGCATGAGCTTCAATTTCATTAACACTATGCCTTATTCTGCTAAATATGACTAAAACAGCATTGTAACTTCAGTGCCATCTTGGTTGCTCTTTAGTTCTGAACTATTTAGTCATAATCACCCCCTGCTTCATGAGGAGGGGGAGGATGAGAATGAGGAGGAGGAGGAGGAGGGGAGGAAAGGTGGACAAAAAAAGTTGGAAAATGGATGAAAATTGAGTTTGATTGTAATGAATAGTACACTGAAATGCAATGAGAATAGTGAATAAGGCAGACGAGCTGAAAGAAGTCTGTTATTTTAACTATTACTGAAACTTGGGGCAGGAATGGAAGTTTAATCTTCCTTCATAAAGAATTTTCAGCCAAGATGGAAAGGAGGATAAAAAAAGGAGTTGGGGTGACAGTAATGGATAAATAAATAGTTACAACTGTGAGGAAGAATGACGTGTTAGCAGGATCTTCAAATGAGACTAAATGGATTGAACTAAGGAACAAAAAAGCACAAATACTCCATTGGGAATACTTTATGTCCTCCAAATAGTCTTAGAGAATGGCTCTTGACAGAAATTCACTTAGAAGTCCTAAAAGTTTAGATTGGTAATAGTTTCTTAATATCTGCACTGATGTGAACTAGGATACAGTCAGTGTGAAAGGAATAGAGGGCACAGGATTCCGAAACCACATTTAGGAGAACTTCTATGATCACTATTTTGCAAGCCTAACAAAAGTGAGGCAATTCTGAGTTTAGTTTTAGGCTGGTGAAAGGCTATCAGTGGGAGAGAATTTGAAAAGGGCAAAGATAAAATTGGAGTATGGGTTCTAATTTGGAGGGAGCCCAACTTTACCATACCGAGAAGCAATTTAACAAATGTGTACTGGAAATGGCTATCTGAAGGCAAGTCATTGTCTAAGTAATGAGAGGTAGTTAAGAGACATTGAAGAGGTTCAGAGTAAATATGTACCCATAAAGGAAAAAAGGACAAATCTATCCCACCACTGGATGGCAAGGTGCATGGTTGGTAAGAAAAGGAAAATTTATGTCAGACACCAAGAGTGTAATAACAGGAGAAAACCTGGAAAAGTGTAGGAGAGAAATTCAAAAGGAAATTAGGAAATTAAAATTAAAACATGAAGAATAATGACAAGAAAATAAAAAAATAGTAAGAAAAATGTAGGACCTGTTAGGATCAAAAGAATAATCTACGTGTGGAGGCAGAGGATATGAGCAAAGTCCTGAATAAATGCTTTACAGCTGTTTTCATAAAAGAGTATGATGTTGATGCTGTGGTTAAGGAGTATCAGTGTGAAAATTTGATGGAATGTACATCATGAGATAAGAACTATAATGAGGATTAGCATATTTGAAAATAGATAAATTGTCTAAAACATATAAAAGGTATCCAAGGATGTTAATTAAAATAAGGGAGGAAATTATGAAGACTCTAACCATCATTTTTAATCCTCTCTGCCTAAGGGATGGAGCCAAAAGTCTGGAGGATGATATTGTACCTTTGTTTTTAAAGAGGGAGTAAGGAATAAACTGAGTAATTACAGATCTATTAGTGGCAAATTACTGGAATCTATTATGAGGAAATATTAACCTTCATTAAGAAAGGCACAGATTAATTAAGGGCAGTCAGCATGAATCTGTTAAGGAAAGGTGGAGAGTCTGAGGCAGTGTGTTTGATGTCATCAGCATGGATTTTAGCAAGACTTCTGCTAAGGCCCTCCATTGAAATCTGATATATAAAAAAACACATGAGATCTGTCATGGAAAACTCCCCCAAGTATTGCTAAGCTCAGATCATTTCTGGGGGTGCTCTGATGTCATGCCAGATTCCTAGCCAGCTTTGCTAAAGAGCTAATTCCATTTCCTCAAGATCAGAAAAATCAGATATTATGTGCAATAAAAGTCTCAGCTGTGAATTGTTTTTTTGTGTTGTTTGGCTCTGATGAATTCCCGAATTTTCTCTTTAACTGATTGTGGCCCATCTTCATCCACTCACAGACTTAAATAAGTCACTTCCTTCTGCACAAAGGTTTTTGTTTTGTTTCAGTTTGACATTATATTGATGAAGTCTGCTTCCTCAAGTATGCAAAGGTTTTCCTTCTGTAAGGTAATTGCACTTAGAATGTAATTCTAATTGCATAACAGTGCTTTTAGTGAATTACAACACCAGCCAAATGCTAAACTTGCTTGATGTCTCCAACTACAGTGCTGAGGCAGTGATTAGTCTTATCGTGGGCAATGAACATGAGAAGCCTATTGCTCATGCATCATGCACATGGACCAAAAATGTAACAAAAAATGTTTTCAGAGTGAAAGAGGCTTTGGTGATTGCATTGGGTTTTGAGAGTTATGAGTTTTTGCACTGGTCACTGACTGCAAGCCACTGTTTTGCTATTTTGGGATTGAATCTTATGATAGGGTATGAGATGACAGGCATCAGGATCAGATTGGTGGGCATCCCTAATGTTTCAATGTGATCATGATATTGAATACAGAAGGTCCATGTAAATTGATGGGAGATGCTTTGTCATAATTATCACAATGAATGTAGGGAACAAAATTTATAACCTATTTGTGGTAGATGAAGGAGCTGGAGCTGCACCAAAGATCCCATTTCAAAGAAATTGTAAAACACACATTAAGTGGATGGGCTCAATTACAGGTCTGAAGATTTGAAGACTGAAGATTTGGAACGTTTTCATTGCAAGTGCTATGACTTGTTCACTAACCATGGTTGTATAATATGGAGGCAAAGGGTAGTGATGCCAAAGGAATTGTAAAGAATATTATGTAAGACCTCCATGCAGAATATCTGGGCATAGTAGATATGAATGCAATGTCTAGAAGATCTATCCTATGGTATTATTAGGAATGCAGAGTATCACTCCAGCTGGAAATGGCTTACAAGAGCATTTTGAAGAATTCATATTGAGTATTGTGAAAAAGAACTGGGTGTGGTTCAATTATAGATTGCATTGGTGAGACCACATCTGGAGTAATGTGTACTAACTCCTTATTAAAGAAAGGATGTTAAAGCATTGAAAGCAGTTAAAAAAGATTTACTGGACTAATACTTGGAACAGGTGGTTTGTCTTTTGAAGAAAGAATGGACAGGCTGGATTCTCCTCTGCTGGAGTATGGAAAAGTAAAATGGAACTTGACTGAAACATATAAGATCCTGAACGGCTTTGACAGGTGAGTATGGAGATGATTCCTCTTGTCAGAGAATCTAGAACAAGGGTCAATGTTTAAAAATACGGTGTTACCCATTTAAACTAGAGGCAGGCATGGTAGTGTAACGCTATTACAGTGCCAGCAACCCTGGTTCAATTCCGGCCGCTGTCTGTAAGGAATTTGTATGTTCTCCCCATGTCTGCGTGGGTTTCCTCTGGGTGCTCTGGTTTCCTCCCACATTCCAAAGACATAAGGGTTAGGAAGTTGTGGGCATGCTGTGTTGGTGCTGGAAATGTGGCAACACTTGTGGGCTGCCCCCAGAACACTCTATGCAAACAGATGCACTTCACTGTGTGTTTCAATGTACATGTGACTAATAAAGATATCTTATCTTATCTAGAGGTGAGGCAGGTTTTTATTCTCCCAGAGGATCATATTTATTTGGAAGTTTCTTTTCAAAGGCTGGTGAAAGCAGAGTCCTGAATATTTTTAAGGCTGAAGTACTTGACAAGGAAGAGGGATGAAAGGTTACCAGGAATAGATGGCAGTGCAGAGTTGAAGTTGCAATCACACCTGCCATCATCTTATAAAATGACCGAACAGGCTCAGAGGACCAAGTGGTCTCCATCTACGCCTAGTTCATACGTCCAGTGTTGAACAGTTCACCAATAACAACTTTATAACATCAGCACAAATAATATCAGCACCTTCGTGAAGGTTACAGAGGATGCAGAAATGATTAACCTGATTCAATTTGAAAAATATATGATTATGTTAAGTCAGTTTATGCTTTTTCTTAAAACAGGTGAAACTATATAGTATGTGTAAGATGTAAATGATAATTGTAATATTGAGAAAAGAACAGGAAATGCTGTAAATACTCATATGGTCAAGCAACATCTATGGATTGGGAAATGTAATGTTCTGATGAGTTTTCGTCAGAGCATTAAGACTTCAAAACTGTAGTTTATGGCTACCTCCTGTTAAAGACTAGGTTACTATTGGTGAATGTCCCTTTAAGATAGAGCATAGTGGTGTGTGTGTGTGTGTGTGTGTGTGTGTGTGTGTGTGTGTGTGTGTGTGTGTGTGTGTGTGTGTGTGTGTGTGGGGGGCATGATGACGTCAACAGAAGATAAAGGACGTAATGACGTTTTTGAAGCAGTCAGTCGGAATCAGTCAGAGGTTAGAGAGAGAGAGAAAAAGAGAGAGAGAGAGAGAGAGAGAAAAAGAGAGAGAGAGAGAGAGAGAGAGAGAGAGAGAGAGAGAGAGAGACCAGCCTGCTAGTCTCTATCGATGGATGAAAAACAGTAACTGTGCCTGTCACTATAATCCACGTATGGATTTTTGGAGTAATCCGGTGGAGTCCACTTTGTCGTTAACCTGTAGAGGGAAACAGGTATTTGTGTGGATGGCCACATCTTGGATGCCTTTTGGGGTGGTAGATACTTCAGAACAAAGCAGTGGAGTCCACTTTGTTGCCGACTTGTAAAAGGAAATAGGTATTTGTGTGGACGGCCACAATTCGAGTGCCTTTTGGGGTGAGGAAGATGCGGTGGAGTAGTCACTGCTGAGTAGACACTGAGGTGTCGTATGGGTTCAATCGTGGAACATTTGGATTTCGTAATTACTCTCTATTTTCTCTCTACATCTACGTCTTATCTCCAGTCAACGGTGGTTTTGGAGAAGCCTTTGTTCACGTTTCACCTTATGGCTTGCTGAACTGAACTTTGAAAACTATTCCTGGACTTGGAGTTTGGGAGTTTGCCACACACACACTACGAGTCTAGCTTTTGGGGTTAATGTTTAAGATTTAACATTTTTACTTCTAACATTCTAACATTTTTACTTTTATTTTTCTTATTATCGTAAGTAGTTATTAATAAAGTAGTTTTTAACACTTATACATGACTCGGTGTGTTTCTTTTGTTGCTGGTTCGTAACACTCCCTTTTATGACTGTATCATGTGACTAATTTCCCTTTGGATTGCAACATAATTTTGTAGATAGCTAGAACATAGAACAGTATAGCACAGGAACAGGCACTTTGGTCCATGATGTCTGTGCCAACCATGATGCCAATTCAAATTAATCCCATCTGCCTGCACATGGTCTATATCTCTCCAATCCCTGTCTGTTCACATGCCTGATTAAATGTCTCTTAAACATTGCTGTTATATCTGCTTCCACCACATCTCCTGGCAGTGCAATCCAGGCACCTACAATCTTACCTCGTAAATTTCCTTTAAACTTTCTCTCTCTCACCTTAAGGCTATGCTCTTTAGTATTTGACATTTCCATCCTGGGAAAAGGACTCTTGACTATGTCATTATTTATATAGTTCCATCAGGTTGCCCCTCAGGCTTCAACCCTCTCGAGAAAACAATCCAAGTTTTTTCAACCTCTTCTTGTAGCTAATATTCTCAGGTAGGAAACATCTTGGTAAATCTCTTCTGCAACCTCTCCAGCACCTCCAGCACCTTCCTGTAATATGGTGAGCAATGTTTTACACAACTGCAACATGACTTCTTGACCTTTATACGCAACACCCCAACTGATGAAGGCAAGCATGCCAATATGCCTTCTTTACCCACGTTACCACTTTCAGGGAGCTATGGACTTGCACCCCAAGATAAATGGCACACACACTGTTTGAGCTCCACATTCCTTGCATCTATCAATCTATGCATTGAGCAATGGGCTTTGTTAAAGGTTACAAACCCAATGAGCTTGCACATTTTCCAAGGGATTATTAAGAGTGGGCAATAAATGCTGGTTTTGCCAGCAATGTTCATATTCTGTTAATTAATACATAAAAGGAAGTGTCCTTGAGAGATAAAAGTTACAGAAATGTTTAAAACTACTTAAAACATGAGATAACCTTAGGAATGTTTACTATCCTTACATTTGTTCTTATGTGTGTTTTTTTAATATAAACCTGAAGTATAATTGCCTACCTTGAATTACTCCCCTCTTTCAGCTTCTGAAACAAAATTGGCGTATTAAATAAACCCCAAAAGACTCAATTATCATTTTCATTAAAATAATCTTAATGAATTATGAAGAATGACCAAAGCAGGCATGATTCAATGGTTTGATACAAGCTTGAAAATAATCTTGTATTGAAAATGTGTGTGCAATTGTTGTTAGGATGATCCTTGTGGAATCAAAAACCTAGAAAAATTGGAACCAAATCAAATGAACAGCTCCTTGAGTTAAACAAACCTCTCATTTTACATTTTTTAAGTGATTGCATTTTTGATACAGCACACTTTTCATTCCTACTTTTCACTTCTTCTCATGATTTGTTGCTAAGTAAATGCCACAGGGTGGTCTTCCCATATTATTCAGGAAATTATTATGAAGCAACTTCATTCCATGAATGTACAAGCACTTCCACTCATATCATCATGAAATAATAAACTAATATTTGTATACAATTCAGTGTATTTAATTTTAACTTGAAATGCAATACAGCTTGTTGATTAAACTAAATTAATACTTACGTGAAACTGTTATGTCTTCTCACATGGCAGAAGCTTTTTGGAGGAGGTTCTAAGATTTTATATCCGTCAGAAGCAGGTCAGTAGTGAGACAAAATAGGGGAGAATGTTTTACCTCCTTGACCTTCACTGGAGCTATTTTGTTCATATACTTTTCTTGGCCTGTCACTGGGGATCCTTGTTTCCATCTGAATCAGATACCACATCCTTTTATGATAGAGATTAGGGTCTTTAAATATACTAAGGAGTTTATCGTACATTATATCTCCAGAGTAATCCTTGCCTCGAGTCATGAAGTCATACAGCACAGAAACAGGCCCTTCAGCCCACCATGTCCATGCCAGCCATCAAGTACCCATCTATACTAATCCCATTTACCAGCACTCGGTCCTTAGCTACATAGAAGAAAACTACAGCACAATTTGGGCCCTTTGGCCCACAAAGCTGTGCCGAACATGTCCCTACCCTAGAAATCACTAGGCTTACTCATAGCCCTCTATTTTTCTCAGCTCCATGTACCTATCCAACAGTCTCTTAAAAGACCCTATTGTATCCGCCTCCACCACCATTGCCGGCAGCCCATTCCATGCACTCACCACTCTCTGAGTAAAAAACTTACCCCTGACATCTCCCCTATACCTACTCCCCAGCACCTTAAACCTATGTCCTCTTGTTGCCACCATTTCAGCCCTGGGGAAAAGCCTCTATCTACCCGATCAATACCTCTCATCATCTTATATACCTCTATCAGGTCCCCTCTCATCCTCCGTTGCTCCAAGGAGAAAAGGCTGAGTTCCCTCAACCTACTTTCATAAGGCATGCTCCGCATTCCAGGCAGCATCCTTGTAAATCTCCTCTGCACCCTTTCTATGGCTTCCACATCCTTCCTGTAGTGAGGCGACCAGAACTGAGCACAGTACTCCAAGTGGGGTCTGACCAGGGACCTATATAGCTGCGACAATACCTCTCAGCTCCTAAATTCAATTCCCCGATTGATGAAGGACAATACACCATATGCCTTCTTAACCACAGAGTCAAACTGCGCAGCCGCTTTGAGCGTCCTATGGACTCGGACCCCAAGATCCCTCTGATCCTCCACACTGCCAAGAGTCCTACCATTAAGACTATATTCTGCCATCATATTAGACCTACCAAAATGAACCACTTCACACTTATCTGGGTTGAACTGCATCTGCCACTTCTCAGCTCAACTTTGCATCCTACATGTGTCCCTCTGTAACCTCTGACAGCCCTCCAAACTATCCACAACACCCCCAACCTTTGTGTCATCCGCAAACTTACTAACCCACCCCTCCACTTCCTCATCCAGGTCGTTTATATAAAAAAAATCACAAAGAGCTACCCTATTCAAGTGTTTTTCTAGATACTTTTTAAATGTTACGAGAGTAACTGCCTTCACTGACTAATTACTCAGTGTGTTCTGGATTGCAACCACCCACTGGATGAAAAGCAATTTTCTCAGATCCCCCCTTACACCTCACCTTAAACCTGTACCATCTCTGTGACAGGAAAAAGCTTCCACTATTCACCCTTCCTAAACCTATAATAATTTTATATACTTCTGTCAGAACCCCCTCAGCATCCTCTGCTCCATGGTAAACAAACCCAGGCAATCCAGTCTCTTCTATTAGCTGAAATTTTCCATCCCAGGCAACATCCCAGTAAATTTCACCACTGCCTCCTGTGCATTCACATTCTTCCTAGACTGTGGCGACCAGAATATAATACACAATACTCCACCTGTGGCCTAACCAAAGTTTTATAAAGTTGCACCATGATCTCCTTGCTCTTCTATCTAATGCCTTGGCTAATGAAGGCCAGCATCCCATTTGCCTTCTTCACCACTTTATCTATCTGCACTGCCACTTTTGGAATCTATGGACTTGTACATGCAGATCCCTTTAGTCTTCAATAATCCCTATGGCCCCACCATTTATGGTGTATGTCCTACCCTTATTCAACCTCCTAAGATGCATCACCTTACACTTATCAGATGGTGCATCTCCCATTGCATCACCCAAACTACAGCTGATCAATATTGCTGCGTAATCTAAGACAATCCTCCAGAGATGTGAGTGTTGGCCTTTAGAATATTTATCCATGATACTCCAGTAGCCTTACAGCAACTCAAATTCTTGTTTGGTAGTTCCTTTACAGTAACTGCTATGAAGGTGAAAGAATATGGGCAGTGTAACAGATCCTAGCAGACATGATTTATCAATGTAAAGTTAATTACAAAACTTGATTACATTATGTGTCAAAGTAGATGATTTTACTCAAAAGAATTGCAAAGTTGCAAAGAATGGCAAAGCAGAGAAAATAAATCACACTGCATAGTAGATTAGTGATCTTCCTACATGCATTTCAATACCCCTTAAGCACCTCACAGCATTCAGGTACATCATCAAACTCCTATTATTCCTCACCTAAGGACGTTTGATGCAAACACCATGAGTTTAGTTTTCCTATTTTGGATGGAAAATTGTAAACGGTTTGTGGCATTGTTTTTGTTATGTGCTTTCAATGGTTCATCAGAAGCAGAGAATTTGAAACTTATTTCCAAGGTGAAGGAGCAGAAGAACAATTTTGCCTTGTAAGTACTGGTGTGCTAAAATAGTCTGTTTGGTTTTAAGGCCAATATCAGTTGCCCATCAACAAACAAGAAATTAATCAAAAGCAAGAATACAAGAGTGCAAGAGCATGAGGGTGCCTTACAGCCACAAGCAAGCATGTGACTTGCACAGTTTCTGAAGGAACTTTGTTGGTTGAGCAGCAGACAATGGCTTTCACGAGTGCAATACTTCATTAGGCTCAAGGGTTACAGAGGAGCAAACTACCTCTCGAGTAGAGACTATAGCAGGGGAAACCATCCCTAGACCTGCTATTCTCCCCTATTTCCAACACATTTGTGTGCCTTCCATAAAGACACACACAAAGTATTTATTTATCTGCCGTAGCATTTCCTTATTCTCCAATATAATTTCTCCTGTCTCAGTCTGTGGCAAAAGATTAGAGGGGTATACCAGGCACTAATGGAAAGAGCAACAGTTAGCATTTCGAGTCTTGGACAATTCAGCAGCTCAGTAGTTCTGGCAAATAGTCTTGGACTTGAAACATTAACTGTTTCTTTATGGCTAACACTAGGGGACATAATTTTAAGGTGACTGGAGGAAGGTATAAGGGGGATGTCAAGGGTAAGTTCTTTACACAGAATGTGGTGGGTGCGTGGAATGCACTGCCAGCAGATGTTGTGGGGGCAGATACATTAGGGGCATTTAAGAGACTCTTAGATAGACACATGAATGATAGAAAAATAGGGGGCTATGTGGGAGGGAAGGGTTAGATAGATCTTAGAGCAGGATAAAATGTCGGCACAACATTGTGGGCCAAAGGGCCTGTCCTGTGCTGTAATGTTCTATGTTCTATGTTCTATTTATACACAGATGCTTCCCGATCTGCAGAATGATGTCCTTATGTATGAGTTTGCCATCAGAAAATGCCAGTGGATTAGCTCAACTTCACCTGAATCTGATTGCTAATGGTGACTTGAGCAAAATTGACCTTAGATCATGTGGCACTTTCTGCACAATCAATTCCTTGGCTATTTTTTTTTGTAAAATCTATATCAATATTAATAACTGTAGAAATAACGCTGTGGTGAGTGACACCTTGAACAGCCCAAGTCTTTTCCATCCTCCACAAGGCCCAAGTCAGACTCTTTCCTTATCGACTCAACTTCCTTATGACAACTCGACTTCATCGGGAGACCACAGTCAGTGCATATCGGTAGTAACATCTCCTCCTCGCTGACAATCAACACCTCAAGGATGCGTGCTTAGCCCACTGCTCTACTCCCTCTACACTCATGAAAGTGTGGCTAGGCAAACGCCATCTATAAATTCGCCGATGACACCATTGTTGTTGGCAGAACCTCAGATTGTGAAGAGGAGGCATACAGGACTGAGATAGATCGGTTGGTTGAATAATGCCGCAACAATAACCTTTAAGTCAACCTCAGCAAGACCAAGGAATTGATTGTGGACTTGAGGAAGGGAAAGTCGGGAGAACACACACCAGTCCTCATTGAGGGGTCAGCGGTGGAAAGCATGAGCAACTTCAAGTTCCTGGGCATCAACATCTCAAAGGATCTATCTTGGGCCCAACACATTGATGCAATCACAAAGAAGGCACGACAGTGGCTCTACTTCATTAGGAGTTTGAGGAGATTTAGCATGTCACCAAAGACTCTAGCAGATTTCTACCAATGTACAGTGGAGAGCATTCTGACTGGTTGCATCATCGCCTGGTATGGAGGTTCCAATGTGCAAGATTGAAAGAAGCTGCAGAGGGTTGTAGACTCAGCCAGCTCCATCACGGGCACAATCATCCCCAACATCAAGGGCATCTTCAAGAGGTGGTGCCTCAAGAAGGCAGCATCCCTCATTATGGACGCTCACCACCTGGGACATGCCCTCTTCATGTTACTACCATCGAGGAGGAGTTACAGGAGCCTGAAGACCTACACTCAATGATTCACGAACAGCTTCTTCCCTTCCACCATCAGATTTCTGAATAGTCCATGAACCCATGAGCACTACTCCATTATTCCTTTTTTGCACTATTTATTTATTTTTTTTGTAACTTCTTGTAATTTTTATGTCTTTATGTCTTGCACTGCACTGCTGCCGTAAGACAACAAATTTCAAGACATATGTCAGTGATAATAAACTTGATTCTGATTCTGATTCTGAGGAGTCCAATAAATAATCTCCACTTATTTGAATAATTACAGCTGCAACAACTCTCAAGAAGCTTGATGCTATTCAGTGTAAAGAATTCCAGTTGATTGGCACTCCTTAACCATTCTATCCCTCCACCACCAGTGCACACATGACTGTATGGCTAAGCACAGCTCCAATGCCATCTCTAAATTCACCGACGACGCTATAGTTGTTGAACGAATCACAGATGGCAATGAGTCAGCTTACCGGAGCGAGTTAGGACACCTGGTTGAGTGGTGCCGCAGCAACAACTACCTCTCGGTTAATGTCAGCAAAATTAAAGAGCTGGTTGTTGACTTCAGGAAGGGGAAGGAGGGCGAATGTGCCAGTCTACATTGGGGGATTGGTGGTGGAGAGAATCAGCAGCTTTAAATTCCTGGGCGTTAACATATCAAATGATCTGTCCTGGGCCTAGCAGATAGATGCAATCATAAGGAAACCATGACATCGTCTTTAATTTCTTAGGAGTTTTAAGGAGGTTCAGCTTGTCACTCAGCACTTTAACAAACCTCTACAGATGTACTGTTGAAAGTTTATTGACTGGTTGCATCATGGTCTGGTACGGCAATTTGAATGCGCAGGAACTTAAGAAACTGCAGAGAGTAGTGGACTCTGCCCACATCCCTCCCCACCATCAGTAATATCTACAGGAGGCACTGCCTCAAGAAGGCAACATCCATCATCAAAGATCCCCACCAACCTGGCCATGCCAGCTTTTTGCAGCTACCATTGAGCAGGAAATACAGAAACCTGAAGTACCACACCACCAGGTCCAAGAACAGCTACTTCCCTTCAACCATTCGATTATTGAACCAACCAGCAAAACCCGAATCACCATTACAGTTAGCAACACTATGACCACTCTGATCACTATGCACTAAAACAGACTTTGTTTTTTATGTTCTAATTGTGTTTTTTTCTTGTAAAACTTGTGCATAATTTATGTTTAATTTATGTTTTTCCTGTGAATGTGCCTGTGATGCCACTGCAATTAAGTTTTTCATTGCACTTGTGCCTACATGTACTTGTGCATATGACAATAAACTCGATTTTGACCGCAAAAATGAGTACATTTTGATTTGACCCATCACTGATCTCAAACAAATCTGACTAACAGAGGTACTATATGCAAAACTCTTTTCAAATTGGAATTCACCAGCCTTTTTAAAAGTTCGGTTTCAAGTTTATTGTCATGGGCATGTATACCCAAGGTATAGATGCCATGAAAATTAGCTTTTTGCGGCAAACACCATAGAGTGGATTATTGGATTATGTTTTTGTCTTTTTACAGGAATTTCTGGTATTTATTGCACCTCAGATGTATGAGAAAGATGTCAATCAACAAAAAATATATAAATCTTAAATGACCCTTTTTAAAACATTAACAGTGACATACACTTCGGGAGATCGAATTCGAAGTCAGAATACAAGGGTAATGGCAGGGCTCTTAGCAGTGTGAAGGAACAGAGGGATCTTGGGGTCCACGTCTATAGATCCCTCAAGGTTGCCAAGCAGGTCGATAGGGTTGTTAAGAAGGCGTATGGAGTGTTGGCCTTCATTAGTTGGGGTATTGAGTTCAGAGCCATGAGGTGATGTTGCAGCTCTATAGAACTCTGGTCAGACCACACTTGGAGTATTGTGTTCAGTTCTGGTTGCCTCATTATAGAAAGGATGTGGAAGCTTTAGAGAGACTGCAGAGGAGATTTACCAGGATGTTGCCTGGATTGAATAGCATGTCTTATGAGGATAGGTTGAGCGGGCTAGGACTTTTCTGTTTGGAGCGAAGGAGGATGAGGGGTGACTTGATAGAGGTGTACAAGATGATAAGAGGCATAGATTGAGTGGACAGTCAGAGAATTTTTCCCAGGGCGACAATGGCTAACACGAGGGGACATAATTTTAAGGTGATTGGAGGATGGTATAAGGGGGATGTCAGGGGTAAGTTTTTTACACGGAGAGTGGTGGGTGCATGGAAGGCACTGCCTGCAGAGGTTGTGGGGGCAGATATATTAGGGACATTTAAGAAACTCTTAGATAGACACATGAATGATAGAAAAATAGGGGTCTATGTGGGAGGGAAGGGTTAGATAGATCTTAGAGCAGGATAAAATGTCAGCACAACATTGTGGGCTGAAGGGCCTGTACTGTGCTGTAGTGTTCTATGTTCTATGTTCTATGATATCACACTATAAGCAGTAGTCCCAGCAAACTGCAAGTCAGTGCTGGCTAACAGCAGTGTCAAACACGTTTTCTGTCTTGTGTTAGTGCCACAGATTTACAAGTATGTTCAGTATATACTCCTTGATCCTCTAGTATTTGAGGTGATGTTATCAGTGCAAGATGATAGTCTACAAGTGAACAGTGGAGTTCTAAGGAATGATGAATACTCAAGAGGTTAGTTTCAGTACCACTGGAGATCCCAAGTGTTTATATTGGACTTTTCATTAGAAAAGCACATGGCCCAAATGGACAAATCTATAATATGGTATATTTATGCAAAACATAAATATTAATAAATTGAATGAGCAATATGCCTTTAACGTTCCTTGTTCCTGTCGCATCCTTCCATATATAGAACAGGAAACTTGTATGAACAAAGTACACACTCAGGGTAAGTCCCAGATCTAAGATCATATCATAAACAAGGTACAAGGTCCCTAGGTACAGAGAACGTATTGGGCAATTCTAAAAGTCAGCAGAAAATCAAAAAACCTAATAATGATAATTTTGGATGAATGTTGTTCGAGGGATAGAATACATAAATTCATTCATTCAGTCATTCTTTTCCTCAGCCAGCATTATATTTCATTGTTGCCCTGTAATATGATTTGATCATAGATTTTTTTTATAGACAGCAATTGGAAAACATTTCTTCCAGTCAGCTTTGACAAGCACAAGGTAGTTATCCAGTTACATTAGTCAATGAAGGATAATAACAATGTTATTGCATGTTGGAAAACATCCTCCTCTCAGGAAATGGTTCCTATTTCTTCTTATGTTTGCTACCAATGGAGGTGCATTGGTCTGTCAATACCAAACAAAACAACCAGGATTTCAACATCAGAGGACTTCAGCTCTTGAAGGCTTTTAGAGCATTTCTAGTAATCATTAAAAAATTGCCCCATGTTCTAATTTGTAGCATTCATGTTTCACCAGCTAGCTTTGTTAACCTACATTGGATCATGAATAAGGAATACCTTGATTATAAAATTCTCATCCTTGTTTTCAAACCCCAACATGGCCTTAACCCTCTATTTCAGTAATCTCCTTGAGCTCTTATTTTCCACCAGAATATCTATAGTCCTCCAACTCTGGCCCCTTGATCATTCGTAGATTTAATTACATCATCACTGGTGCCTGTGCTTTCAGCTGGCAAGGCTCTAAACTCTGGTATTCGTTCCATTATCTTCTATCGGTCTATTTCATTCTTAAGCCTACAGTTTTGATGAATCATTTATATATTATATTCCCTCAATAGATGTGGACTTTTCAGGATGAATCAGCATTTAATTGCGCATCCCTATTTGCACTTGAGAAGGTGATGGTGACCTGCCTCCTCGAACTCTGCTGTCCTTGAGGTATGGGTATGCCACTATGCTGCATGCAAGAGACTTCCAGGATTTTGACCCAGTGACAGTGAAGGAATGGCGATATATTTCCAAATCAGGATGACGTGTGACTTGGAGGGCAACTTCTAGATGGTGGTGTTCCTATACTTTTGCTGCCCTTGTCCGTCTAGTTGGTAGAAATCATGGGTTTGAAAGGTGCTGTCTTAGGAGTCTTGGTGAGCTGCTGTGGCACATCCTGTAGATGGTACAAATTGCTGCTACTGTGTGTTGGTGGTGGAGAGAGTGAATGGTAGTGGATGGGGTGCCTATCAAGCGGGGTTATATGTCCTGTATGCCATTGAGCTTCTTGAGTTTTGTTGAAACTGCACTCATCCAAGCAAGTTATTTAGTTGTTTCCTTAATAAAAGCTGTAAACACTGGAAAAACTCAGCAGGTCTGGCAACCTGAAACATTGACTGTTTTTATTTCCATGGATGCTGCCTGACCTGCTGAGCTTTTCTAGCATTTTCTATTTTTATTTCAGATTTCCAGCATCTGCTGTTTTTTTGATCTTCATTTCCTGAATAGGTTGGTTTCAAATTTGATTGATAACAATCCTGTGAGGCTCATTAGGATGTTAAACTACATTAATGGCACTATGTTGTGGTTGTTATACTTATATAAGCACTGAAACCAACTTTTTCATGTAACAATCATTAAGTGTTATCATTAAGCGGATTATTCTCAAAATGTATTATTTTTGTTGAATTATAAAACCGCTTTGCTTTCTCCAGAAATAGTTAGCATTCTTTGAGTCTGGTATGACTGGTAATGTTATCTGACCTCTACCATTAGCTGGCGGTGCACTTTGGCATGCCTACAGCAGATAAATCTAGGTCTTGCAAGCCAAAAAGATAATAAGGGATATAATATTTGAAGATACTGTTGGCTTCCAACCCATGATGATGAGGTGAAAGAGCTTTCACTAAGATTCACTCATTGATGAGACCTGAAGTAATTGAGCCGAATTGGACTGGCAAGATGCCATACAATCATAATGATGTGGTAATAATCATAAGGATAGTGGTAGAAGAAGTCAGGAGAGATTCAGTAAGCAAGGTCATACACTCATTATTTTGAGCAAAGAAATTGCAGAGAAGTAATTACCTTTCAGAAACATGTGTATATATTTGTCATTTTATTAACAATCATCAGACATTTAAAAATATCTTTGAAAAGTAGTACCATTTGGTTTGCATTTAGTTCTGCACGTCTATTATTTTAATGGACATTGGAAAGAATACCAATAATTATTGAAATAAAAATTGAAGTAAAAGTGACAAATGGAAGATAAAATTGTTGACAACTTGTTTATATAGTAATATACTGGACTTGATCTAAGTGACACCATCAGGCAATTACTAATATATCATGGTGCTGCATGTGGTACATTTTGTTCACTGTTATGACCTGATTCTAGGCACAGAAGACCACAAGAAGTTGTAAGACTTTAATAGCTCAGGTTAGTTGACTATTCATTGTTCTGCCTGACAACCAGGCATGTTAGAATAAGCTTACATTGATCCGTACCTTTAAGATGCATCCAATGCAAGATATTCTATAAACAGGAACATAGAGTTCACACAACAGGAAGATATCAGAACTAGCTGATTCTGCTGTAAAGTTATATTTTTTGCAACAGTAACTTATTTTTCTCTTTATTTTCTTATCGATTCTGTTCTACTGGAGGGGCTTTGACCTGAACTATTAACTCTGTTTCTCTTTCCCCAGATGCTGCCTGACCTGCCGAGTGTTTCCAGAATTTTCTGTAATTATTTCAGATCTTCAACATCTGCAGGTTTTTGGATTTTCAGGAACATGGAGTGGACTTCGTTTATCAGTGTCAAAGCTTTAGTCTTTGAATTTTATAATAATTGATCCGTATTCAGGATGTATGAGGGATTCCTTGGTTGCCTTAAACTAATTCTCTGAAAAGAGTCCACTTCATAAATTTCTATTCCTATTTAGGACATTTCATCTCTGCTCATGGCTCCGGCTGAAGACACATTGTAGTATTCATATAGAAGTACAGGTTGAAACTCTCGAGTCTGGCATTCTGTGGTCCAGCAACTCCTGTGGTCAAGCATGTTTGAATCTGTAGTACAGATCTATTACTAATTAAATAATTCTAACTAACATCTAACTAAGATCTAAAATTAACTAAGATCTGTACTAATCTGTAGCTAATTAACCTACCAGTGCAACTTTTGCGTTCTCAGCCAACAGCATTTCTAACTTCAGAAACTTTGGGTTCCCGTCAGTTTTCAGAACCATAATGTGTCCCAGGGAGTGTTTTTATTAAACAGAACAGTTCTCCTGCTCAGATGTGGATGACTAGGAGCAATTTCTGTAATCCATATTTTGTGTGGTCGGACTAGAGAGTTTCAATCTGCAGTCTTTTCTTCATACCTTCCAGTCTGGGTCATTTGAGGGCTGCTCTTGACAGTGCTTTTCAGAGTGTGTTGATTTTGCCTGTTCCTACCTGTTAACTGTCACTCTGTGCTCAGAGCCCTGGGTGCCAGGTTTGTCCCGAGATGGAGCCGTCACATCCATATATTCATTGCCTTGACATTTTTACTGGGCTCCCTTACAGCTTTTTCAGTAACCTCTATAAAAGCATTTCTTTGCTCGACAGTTTTAACACAAAGATTATGCTTGGGATGTGGACATCCCTGACAATAGTAGCATTATGGTGTTATACTCCCAAATCAGAATGATGCATGACTTGGAACACATAATAGAAAGGCTTTTGTTAATCAGGGGTGAGCTATTCACCACATTTTTTTCTGCCTTTGACTTGTTCTTATAGTCATGGTATATATGTAGTTGGATCTGTTTAGTTTCTGTTCAGTAGTGAGCCTCAGATGCTAATGGTGGTGAATTCAATGATAGTAGTGCTGCTCAAAATCAAAGAGAGGTGATTAACCTCTCCATTATAAGAAAACAAAATGTAAGTTTTAATTCACAATCAGGGTTAGGATTAGAATGGGCCAAAATAAGCAGTGTAATTAGACGTTTAAAGGCCCAATGAGAAACACATCATTCCTAATTCATTAATGTTTCAGGTTGCTTACCTTCTATATCATGAAAAATAACCTGAAATGTTAACTCTGTTTCTCTGTCCACCGGTGCTGCCTGGCCTGCTAAGATTTTCAGTACATCTGTTTTTATTTCAGAACTCCAGAATCTGCAATATTTTGCTTTTGTGCCCCTCATTAAATTAGAGGCAGAGACAGTTTCTCTTGCAGAGACAATGAGAAATCTAGATATTTTAGATATTTAGATATTTATTTATTAGTCACATGTACATTGAAACATACAGTGAAATGCGTCTTTTTGAGTGACTGAGAATGTGCTGGGGGCAGCCTGCAAGTGTCGCCACCTTCTGGTGCCAACGTAGCATGCCCACAGCTCCTAACCTGTACATCTTTGGAATGTGAGAGGAAACCGGAGCAACCGGTGAAAACCCACGCAGACACAGGGAGAACGTACAAACTCCTTACAGATGGCAGCAGAATTGAACCAGGGTCGCTGGTGCTGTAATTCCCATCAAGGTTGTGAACCAGTCTTCAAAATGTATTGCTATTGGTCTGCATTGTGTTCAATCCAATCCATTTTCCATGCATATCCACTGCCTCAACTCTGTGTCCCTTCCATGAAGTTGGGTGGGCAGAGAGTGATAACTTCGATAACTTAGAACCCGAGGCCCTGCTTCAGAGACATTTAAAAATAGACTAAAATAATGTATAAAAATAAAAATAATCAAAAATAAATTAGAATTTAATTGAAAAGACATCATCATATTGCTTTAGTAAGAAGCATTAATATACAGTGAAATAAAGAAAAATAAACAACAAAAAAGTTGAGCTTAATGAAGTTAATGAAGATCAGAGACCTGACTCTGGAGTTGACCTTGAAGCTGGTGGTGGGTTCAGCTGTGGAATGGGATAGCAGATATGTCAGCAATTGACTGGTACAGACATGGATGTTGAAGGACAGTGAACAATAGAAGGCAGATGGGCAGTGGTTCCCAACGGACCTGTGCCCAGAACAGAAATCACATCCAATTGCTAGTTCTCCTCCAAGCTAGCAGGGGTCATTATTCACTAGAGATCAATGTGCACTGTATTAGGCAGACACCATTTTGTTTTATTATGCCATTGTGGTTGGCGACACATTCTGGCTCTGAGAGCAAGAAATAAAACTGCCAAAAGAATGAAACTCAGCTGCCTCCTTTGGCTAAGGTACAATATTTGGTGAGGAGGAAAATCACCCTTGAACAGAAATGAATGTATACATTAAGTAGGACCTAAAACCAACTCTTCTTTTTTTAAAATCTTGGTGAAGGAGAAAGGAAATTTAATAACTGCATGCATACGAATATTGAAAAATAAGAAAAGAAAATTGGGTACAATAATTCGGCTGGATTGCAGTATCAAACTCAGAAATGGAAGCAATATTGCTAAATATTGTCTTTTTTTGTTGAAAATATTGATGAAAATAAACAGGTCCAGCTTAATCAGTGACGTGGGAGCGTCTGTTGAGCCTGGAGAAACCTGGTGATAAAACATTCCAGAAGCTGGTGGATTTCTTGAAGAGTCACTTTTATCTAAGCTTGACAACACTTACCAAGGTTTAAACTTGTTTTACGGTGAAGAAAATCTAATGAAATAGTGGCTGAGTATGTGATTGCACTGAGGAAGTTATTGCAGGCCTGTAACTACATCAACACACTCTACAGATGCTAAGGAATAGGTTAGCAAGCAGAATGAGTGATGACCTGATTCAGTGGCGGCTGTTATCAGAAGTGAATATAGTTTTTGAAAACACACTGAAAATATGGGACAAGTGGCACCAGCTAAGTGATAATCAAAAAGAGAAAAATTTGTAAAAACTCAGCAGATTCTCCTGAACCAACTAAGTGATAATCAAATCAAACACAGACCAAATGCAGACTAGGTGACTGTTTCGCAGAACATCTGCGCTCCGTCTGTAACCGCAATCTGCATCTCCCCATTGCCAGTCACTTCAACTCCCCCTCTCACACTATCACTGATATGTCAGTCCTCGGCCTTCTCCACTGCCAGGTGAATTCCAAGCGCAAACTGGAGGAACAACACATCATTTTCCGTCTTGGAACCTTGCAACCTAACAACATGATCATTCAATTCTCCCATTTTAAGTAATACCCACCCCCCTTCCCCACAACACCACCCTGTCCACTCCACCATGCTTCTTCTCTTCTTCCCTTTCCTAGCCTATCTTTTCTCTACCCCTTTTTTTTCTCCTTACCGTTGACCCATCCCCCAGTGGATCTGCTCTCCTCTCCTTCCCTGCACCTGCCTATCACTATCTCTTACCTGCATCTACCTATCACCACCTTGTGCCCACCCCACCTCCCCTCTTTTGTCCACCTATCACAACTCTGCTTTTCCCTCCTACATATTGGGCTTCCCCTTTCCTATCTTCGGTCCTGAAGAAGGGTCCTGACCGCCTGCTTTTCTCCACGGATGCTGCCTGGCCTGCTGAGTTCCACCAGCATCATAGTGTTTTTCATCTTGATTCCAGCATCTGCAGTCCTTTGTTTCTCTAAGTGATAATCAAGTCTTGTTTCTGGAATCATATCCCATTCCTTGAATAGAAGATTAATTTGCTGTTTTCTGGAGGTAGCAGTTCACCAAGTTGGATATGAGATATTCATAATCAACATATAGTGTTAGAGGATCAGTCTAAGATGTTTTTAGCTGCCAACACATATAACTGACTATCTTTTGGAATTCAGTCTACACCTGGTCTCTTTGAAAGAACCATGAAGGGTTGCTGCAGGGGATTCTCAAGGTTGATGTATACTTCAATAGTATCCTGGCTATGGGAGCCTTGAGAGACAAACACCTGCAGAATCTGGAACAAGTGTTGAGACAATTGGAAAAGGCAGGGCTATGCTTAAATATAGATGTGAATGTTCTTGATGCATGAAGTACTACAATGAATGTTTTTGATGCAAAGGACTATACCCAGCTCAAGACAAGGTGAAAGGCATTACCAATGCACTTGCCTCAACTAATGTAACTGAGTTGAAGCCATATCCATGACTGTTGAATTATCATAATAATATTATAATTATATAAAATTTAATATCATATATAAATAATATAATAATTATTATTATAATAATGTGAGTAATTCTCTCAGCTCCATTGCACTAATTTCTGTGAAAGGAGATGAGGGGAGTGAAGGTCAGAAGGAGGCTTCAGTGCATTACAAGGAATTGCTACAGTCTGCTGTATCCTAGTCCACTTCTAAAAAGACAGAGTTAACTTTACCTTTGATGGATCACCCTATGATGTTGGCTCTGTGTTGTCCCATTGGTGGGAGATGGTTCTGAAAAGCCAATACAGGCAAATCCTGTGTTGCAGACATTTGGTTTACGGAAATTTGGCCTTACAGAATTTATACATCACTACTCAAAAATTTGAGATACAGAATAAAATTGACTCTCACGGAATTTGTGTGCAAGAAAAGTTTAAACAAAAAATCAACAAAACATTTTTTCACACTTGCATTTCTTGACACTGGTACAGATGATGCAACTTCACGTTACAGAAAATCGTGATGCGGACTGTTTTCTGGGAACACGATCCCCTCCCCCCCCCCCATAATGTGGGGGGTTGGCTGTAGTAGTCAGTTGGATGCTGAAGGTTTCGCCGTTATGTCTAGAATACAGCAGCTCCATAAGTACCTTTATGGCCGTCACTTCACCATTAGTACAGATAACAAACCCTTGATTTCCCTGTTCCATGAAATGAAGCCACTGTCTCAAATGGTTTCTCTACGACTTCAAAGGTGGGTTTTGACCTTGATATACCATTATTTTCAAAGCTGGAAGACACTATGGAAATATAGATTCTCTCAGTTGCCTTTGGGTGGGTTAGATGACTGCTGATGGAGGAATACAGAACTAAGTCCTGATGGTAGATCATCTGGACAGCATGCTAGTGAACACTGTTGCAAATCGGACATGAAAAGTTAAATATACAGTACTACCTCAAGTGGAGGTCAGATGTTCCGCCATGAAAAGGAAATCTTCAGAATTCTTGTAGGGTATGTAAGATGGTATGAGATTTGATTTAAAAAAAATCCCTGAACTGCCGGATTGTTGATGTTGAATTCGCTCAGATGGGCGGGTGAAGTGCAGAAATGCAGTAAGGTCTCATTGATAATGCTCTCCTGAGCCACTGCTGGTCAATGTGCATTGAGGATTATCTTGATCTTTGGCAAATGTCATTTTGTTTTTTGTTAGGATTGTGGTTGGTTGACACTGATGATTCAGCAGACCTGCAAGCAATAAATAAAACTGCCAAAGGATAAAACTCAAATCACCTTTTATTTAATAGTACCTGCCACAAACTATGTTTCAGTTGGTTAATTAAGTATTGCACAGGACTTTTTCACTGAAGGAGTCTCACATGTGGGCTTACCCTCAGAAAAGACTAGCACAGCATGCCTTCCAAAACTGTAATTCTCTAAGGATAAGATTAAACACTAATTGAACTTCCACATTTTGACTGATATTAATGCGGTTGAAAATAATGAATCAATTCATCTGATGCATGATGTCATTGGTTGATGGTGGAAGTATCAATGCGATGATGTCATTAAATAGATCCTGTTTATAAATGAGACCAGAAGCTTTCATACATGCTTACACGGCGTACTTAAAAAAGATCATATGTTGAAAATTCTGTGCGAGAAAAAAGTAGATGGATTGGAGTTGACAACATTGGCTGCTAAGTTTGATCACAGATCAGTAGGCTTCCTTTTCAAGGTTTCTGTGATATATTTATCAAATGGAAGCATGTAGGGTTATATTTCTGTTTTGTGACTGCAACTGGCATGAACATTCAGGCAAATGATTTATAAAAGTGAATTATTATAAAAGCATTGTGAATATTCAAATGTCAATGTTACTGAAAATAACGTACAGTATGTTTATAGAGCACTTATAACAGATTTTGCATCACCTGACATACTAAATTAACATTCTTTCATTTGTAAAGTCCACTTCCAAAAAACACTGCTTTTACTTTTCTTGTGTTTTTTTAGGTATTTGGCTGAAATATTGTGGATAATGTAACTGACTTTGTTAAAGTTTAATCTGACAGTAGAACTTGGTCCACCAAGACCCCAAAACAGTAATAGGTGTTCCCTAAGAAGGATGCAATGTGAATTACAATTAGTCCATTGCATTAGGGGAATGGTATTAATCTGATAACTGCAGGCTAGACAATCTATTGTCTGTGGTGGGAAAACTTTTGGTTAATTAGCGTTTTGAAAGGAATGGAATAACAAATGAAAATCAGCATTTATTACAGATACTTGAAAATTACAGATGCTGGAATTCTGAAATAAAAATTGAAAATGCTGCAGGCACTCAACAGATCAGGTGGCATCTTTGGAGAATGAAAATCAGAATGAACATTTCAGGTCAATGACCCAGTAGATGAAAGGTCATTGACCTGAAATATTAATCCTTTCTCTCTGCACTGAAGCTGTTAGAGTATCTCCAGCACTTTCTCTTTCATTTTTTTTGTTGAAGGCAAATTGAGCCACTAAACTTGATAATGGGATGAATGTATATAAATCTTTGAAGTGCCAGGACAACTTAAGACCAGTTGGTAAAAGAAAGCACATGGAAACATACATACTAATAAAGGAACAGGGGTGGAAATGCATTATCCATTGACCTCTGCAAAAATTTAAATTTTGGGAGCACAGTACAATGCGTAGCTGCAACGTATGTATTTTACGTGAGCCACTGAGAAGGAATTTGGACATCACAGAGGACAAAAGTAAATAAGTTATCCTAAAACTGGAGTAATGTATGCAATTCTTTTCATTACTGTTAGGAAGCATGTAAAGACTTGGAGAGCATTCAGAGGTTGGCTAGAATAGTGTCAACAAAGAGAGACTTCAATAATAAACAGATCATACTAGCTAATGTTTACTTTCCACAGAGCCAAGCCGAAGATTTGATAGAGGTGTCCAAAATCAAGAAGGGCCTTGACTGAGTGAATATGGCAGAAGCGTTGTTATTCAAAGCATATTGCTATCAGGTGATTGGCTAAAGATCTGGACTGATCATCAGAAAAGGTTGTTCACATAGTGAGTTGTTACCTGGAATGTTCTGCCTTCAAGAGTAGTTGAAGCAGAGTCAATTGTGGGAGATGAACACCTGTGCTCCGTCCGTAACCACGACCTGCATCTCCCCTTTGGCAGTCACTTCAACTCCCCCTCCCACACTATCACAGATATGTCAGTTCTCGGCCTCCTCCACTGCCAGGAGAATTCCAAGCACAAACTGGAGGAACAGCACCTCATTTTCCATCTTGGAACCTTGCAGCCTAACGGCATGAATATTGAATTCTCCCACTTTAGGTAATCCCCCCCCCCCCCACTCTCCCACCACCACCACCACAACCATGCTTCTTCTCCTCTTCCCTTTCCTAGTATCCTTTTTTCTACTTCTTTTTCCCTCTCTCTCCTTACCTTTGACCCATCCCCCAGTGGATCTACTCTCCCCTCCTCCCCTTCAACTGCCTATCACTATCTCTTACCTGCATCTACCCATCACCACCTTGTGCCTACCCCGCCTCCCCTTTCTTGTCCACCTATCACTGCTGTGCTTTTCCCTCCTATATATTGGGCTTCCCTTTCTCCTATCTTTAGTCCTGAAGAAGGGTCATGACCTAGAACATTGACCGTTTGCTTTTCTCCACGGATGCTGCCTGGTCTGCTGAGTTTCTCCAGCATCATAGTGTTTTTCATTTATATAGAAATTTAATATTGAGCTATTTCTTGGCAAAAGTTGTTTCTGTTGGAGAAAACCTACAGAAGTGCTAATGTCTTGCTTGTCATAATGAAAAATAGTGTAATAGTCACTTGATCAAAACATATATTTAACAGATCATTCACAAATAGCTCTCATTTCAATTGGAAGTATTGCTCTCCAAAACCATATAATTTTTTGCTTCTTGAGATCAAAACAATACTACCAAGGTAAGGAAATGGAAGCAAATTGATTTTAACATGAAGCTGAGACATTTTTCTTCAGAACCTGGAACTAACGTCTATCAAGACATGTTACCTAGTTGTAGGTGACTGCAGATAACTGCCAAGGTTCAACACAGAAAGTGATTAAGAAGTTAACTGAAAGTTAATTCCTCCAAGGGTTAGATCTTGGATTAAGAAAAATGTGAGATATCTAAACCTGATTAAATGAAGGTCATGTAAAACATAGAACATAGAATGGTAGGGCACAGAAGCTTGGCCCTTCAGCCCAAGATACCTGCACTGACCGTGACGATAATTTAAACTAATCCTATTTACCTGCACGTTGTCCATAGCCCTCCATCCTCTGTTCATGTTCTTGTCTAAATGAGTTTTAAATGTTGCAATCATATCTGCGTCCACCACCTCTCCAGGTAGTGCATTCCAGCCATCTAGCACTCTCTGTGTAAAAAAAAACTGGCCTCACAAATGTCCTTTAAACTTTTCCCCTCACACCTTAAATCTATGCCCTCTAGTATTTGATGTTTCCACAATGGGAAAATGACTCTGACTCTCTATCCTATCTATACCTCTCATAATTTTATACACATTCTCTCTCTGACTCTGATGCTCCAGAGAAAGTAATCCAGGTTTGTCCAACCCCTCCTTATAGCTAATACTTTCTAATCCAAGCAACATCCTGGTTATCCTGTTTGGCACCCTCTCCAAAGCCTCCACATTCTTACTGTAATGCGGTGACCAGAACTGCAAACAACACTGTAAATATGGCCTAACCAAAGTTTTATACAGCTGTAAAATGACTTCACAACTTTTATACTCAATGCCCTGACTGATAAAGGCAAGTATGACATAAGCCATCTTTATCACCCTATCTATTTGTGTTACCACTTTCAGGGACCTATGGACTTGCACCCCTAAATCCTTCTGTACATCAACTCACATATCAAAGACATGGTCCCTTATTTTCCAGAACTCAGTCTTGAAGAATGATTTTTAAAGGATACTTATACTCTATTCAATTCACATATGTTATAAAAAGATCTACAATGTGTCAGCGTTAATGTTACTGCATTTTTAGTGCCAAAGGCATTGTTCCCATGTAATGGAATTAGCTCCTTTTTCAATTCCTGCTTCATTTGTAGTTTTCCCTTGGTAATTTCAAGTCTTGCATATCAGTGGGTAGGGCCACTGATTTTTGGACTAGAATTGTTTTTAACACTTTACTCGGTGTTGCTCTGAATGCTCATAATTCTTCAGTTGGACAACTATAGTTATAATTTCTATTTGCATTTTACAAATAATTTAGATGAGTATGATATAAATAATGTTCTACAAAGGGAACATCTATGGGTGACTGAAAACTATCAGGTGAGTTGTTCATTATATTGCTACCATGCCATCAAATAGAACCACAAATATTTCCAGATAGTCCAACAGGTATTTTTTGAAGAATATATATTTAGGATGTAATTATGTTTTACATAAGTTATATTATCTTTCCATCCATAGTTAGTAAAAATCAAGTCATATTTTGTTGTACATTTGCAGTTATGTACAATTCACATAATATGTAAAATTTATTTTCAATATGATTGGCTCTGCTGGATTTACATCAGAAACAAAATTAGGTAATCTTGTTTAATGAAACCACATGCAAGAAGCTAATAAAATATTTATTATTTTTATAAAAGGCAACTTTAAACGGGATTTATTTTTAAAGTTTTGTAGTTTAAGATCATTAAGCGTGCCAAGTGATATCACCAGGGGTATTAATGTATATTTCTGTGACTTGCAGCTTTAGCCTAAATGCAGACATTGGCTACTTCTAGCTGAGCAGTTACTTTACATTTCTTCCAAACTAATTCACTGTTCTCATACTTTTTTTAAAGTTCTAATAGTTCTTTGTAAAACATATGCTAAAAATTCACAGGGATTTTTATGGCATCCTGGGGGAGCCAATGTATGAATATTTATGATGTGCAACAGAAACACAGGTGTGCGATAAAATCTAGATAAAGGGTACAACCATGTGGCAGAGGTAATCAAATATTTCCGTGCAACATTCTCTGTAGCAAACTAGTATAACATTTTTAAAAACAAACGTTCATTTTTTTTCCCTTCAATAATCCCTTTGGGTGTTATTCTTGTACCATGTCATGCCTATCAAATCTCTCTATTCTTCACTCTGTGGAATCATATTATTCTAAAAAACTGTTGCGATTAGATGTGGCCCACAATTTTCATGTAGTTGTTTTGCCATTGTAGCTTTCCTAGAGGTCTAAGACAATCTAGCTTATGCACATAAACAACTTTTCTAAAATATTGTTGGTGAGATATTGAAGTGATCTACTACATGGAAAGTTTTTGTCCAAGTTATTTTAAATTTCAACAGTTCAGAAGTTTAATATAAGATCTCACATCAAAAATATATAATTCAGCTTGGAAGTGACATTTAGTGACGCAGCACTAGAGAGTACCCCATCAAGGTTCGGTTTCAGAATATCACTGTAGCACTGGGACTCATAAACCAATAAAATTTCTAAATTTAGGAAAGCACCAGTTATCTGAATTTGTATCACTTAAACTGAAACATTAATCATTACAAATTATGTTTATATTAATCTATAATCTATTAAAATACACATAAATTACAGGGTGAATAAAGCACTTGATGGGCCTTGTGGCCTCTGATGGATATTCCCATTGCTGACCCTATCTATGCTATCTGCTCTTACCTGCAATGTACAAGTCACTAGATGAAAATTCAGTTATCTTTCTTACTAAACTCAGAGATGTCTGCATCTGCTTGAGTAAGTCGGGAGTGAACCATGCGGTGTGGTAGATTCAGAGCATCCACATGTCTGGCAGAATAGGTGTAGGCCATGTGGATCATTACAGGCATGAATTAGAACTTTCAAGGTGATATATTTTCAACTTTTCATTATACACAGGTTCACTTTCACATACAGTTGACATTCTGTCCAGATGAATATTGAATGAAACATTGCGAAGTGAGGTAGAATTTTGCTACCAGACTTTGAGTGCTCTTGGTCTGATTCCATATTGTAATCTAGAGTATTGCATCACAGTCTTGTTGTTGACCTCTTGTGCATCCTCCAGCTGCGGCCTTTCCTATTGTCCTTATTCAGCTTCTTTCATTGACAGGAGACAATGTATCCCTCTGAGTTCACACAGTTCCCACCACCATGACCCAGATGACACACTGAACCAAGGTACAGCCTTCAGCTTTCTACTTCGGTACTTACTTCCCCCTGCTCTCCACCATTACTGCTTCAACTTGAATGCTTGGAGTGTCCCTTTGAATACTGAAGTTGAAAACATGACAACTAAGCAATCATCAAGGCAGGGGGTGCTAATTAACATTCAGGCAGTTTCATGGATAAAAAATGTTTAGAGGGACATGGGCCAAATGCAGGCAAATGGGACTGGCTCAGGAAGGTATCTTGGTTGGCATGAATATTTGGGCTGAAGGACCTGCTTCCATGCTATATAAGATAAGATAAGATATCTTTATTGGTCACATGTACATCAAAACACACAGTGAAATGCATCTTTTGCGTAGAATGTTCTGGGGGCAGCCCGCAAGTGTCGCCATGTTTCTGGTGCCGACATAGCATGCCCACAACTTCCTAACCCGTACATCTTTGGGACATGGGAGGAAACCGGAGCACCTGGAGGAAACCCACGCAGACACGGGGAGAACATACAAACTCCTTGCAGACAGCAGCCGGAATTGAACCCGGGTCGCTGGCGCTGTAATAGTATTACGCTAACCGCTACACTACTGAGGTGGTATTAACACTACTGAGGTGGTATCATAACTCTATGATACCATAATCCAATCCATGGCCTCTGTTCAACCTTGACTTGCCTGGGAATGCTAAGCTGTTAGTGAGAACTAAATGCTAACTGAAAAAGCCATTATCCTCACTGTATCTTGAAAGACCCTTCTTTCTTTACAGTAACTCTATCCATTTCCCAATATTTCTGCAGGATAATTGCCAAAGCCATTTTAAGAACATGTTACTATAGATCTTGCTTGTTTTACACCTTAGTGAGATTTCTTTCCTATTGGTGAGTGCCTTAAAGAGGCTTCACTGAAAAGAGATGTAGAAATTAGTGTCATCCTCATTTTTTGTTCACTAAACCACATCAATAGCCCTTTTTTTGGTACTATAAGCAGCCACCTAAAACAAGTGTTAGAAATTTTGTATATGTTATTTAGGGGCTCAACATCTGTTGAAGGGTTTTTCTGCACAGATGTGTAGAGCTCTTCAGTGAGTGAGCAGCACCGTGACAAGTAAGGTGGTTACATTTAAGTTGAAGAAAATACTTCCTGTAGAGCTGATGGAAGCAAATATGTTCCCTTGACTTTGTAACCATCAATTGCCAATCCCTACTTCCTTTTTTAACTGCCTGGAATCACCATTTGCAGAAGACTTATGCCCAGAAATCCAACTGCATGATGCTCCTTTTCACATTGCTTTCTGATTTTTCTGTGAGTTAAGCACAATAATGACAAAGGGGAATGTGGGAAATCCTTGCTGTGACTTGCCCTTGTGGCCCTGACACAATTTCTGCATCAAAAAAGCACAAGTTGACATCATTTCCTATGCAAGATTCCTTTTGGAGCATTGCATGGAAACTTTGACTATGATGTCTTGTAATTGTCTGTCGCTGAGCATTTCCAGGATAACATAATCTTCCCTGCAAGTAAGTAAAATAGTTACCTAAATCCTGTCTCCCATCCTCTACCCCAGCATCAAATTTATGCCTCACAACATCTCCTCAATTTTCAGGATGCCTTCCAACACATGACCCTGCCCCCAAGCCACTTTTCTGGTCCCAGATACCTCCTCTCAACCACACCAGTCTCAGACTAAATCCTGATCAATATCTTTTCTCCATCACATCCACATCAGGATACTGGAGCTTCCTCCTGGAGTGCTCTTCAATTTCTGATCTGTTGACAGCTTCCCAGTAGAGTTGTTGCTGATCTCCTGATCCTGGCCTTGGGAGAGGAGAATGGGAAAGCACACTTTGATTGGACAAATGTGCAATTACAAGATTCTTGCAACTGAGCCCTTAGAGCTCAGTAACATTGAAATCTGGTGCAATGGAACATTCTAGTGCACCCTTTAAAGCACACTTGATTTTCTAGGTCTAAGTCTGGTACTAGGATCAAGAGTGGACTACCCTCCAACCTTCATTAGTTTGTCCATTGCAGATGGAAAGTAGCAGACTAAAGTAGCTCAGGGTGCCTTTCAGAAGATCACCATGGCAAAGCTAAAGCTTTAAGAACAAACTGGCTCACTGCATATACTGTATAATCTGGAAAGATCAATAAAGAGGAACAAAGTAAATAAAAATTAAATCTTGAAAATAACTCATCACAATAACAATTTTCAATAAAAAGACTACCATGTATATTGCAAGCCATAGCATATGAAAATATACATTTACTGAAATTGTGAATGAAAAAGTTATGAAAACTATTTGCTGAAGTTGTTTGATCAAAAAATGCATAGAAAATGGATTACAATGGGGCTATGCTTTAAGCAAAATGTCCCAACTCTTGTACTCAGTGCCCTGACCAATGAAGGCAAATGTGCCATATGCCTTCTTTGCCACCCTGTCAAATGTGTTGTCACTTTCAGGGAAGTATGCACTTGTACGACTAGGTCTTCTTGTTCTACAACACTGACCATGGCCCTGCCATTCACTGTGTATGTCCTGCCCTGGTTTAACTTCCCAAGATTTATCACTTTGTACCTGTATGAGTTAAATTCCATCTGCCATTCCTTTGCTCACTTTCCCAGTGATTTAGATCCTGTTGTAACCTTAGACAACTTCTTCACTGTCCACTACATCACCAATTTTGATGTCATCTGCAAACTTACTAACCATTCCTCCTCCATTATCTTCCAAATCATTAAAATATATGACTATATGATAAATAACAGCATAGGTTTAAGGTGAGGGGGGAAAACTTTAAAGGGGACCTGAGGGACAAGTTTTTCACGTTGAGGGTGGTGGATATATGGAGTGAGCTGCCAGAGGAAGAGGAAGGGGCAGGTACAATTGCAATGTTTAAAAGACATTTAGACAGGTACATGGATAGGAAAGGTTGAGAGAGATATGGACCAAACACAGGCAAATGGGTCTAGCTCAGGCAGGCATTTTGGTCAGCATTGACAGATTGGGCTGAAGGGCCTGTTTTGGTGCTGTATAACTCTATGACTCAATAACCAAGAGAATAGTTGGTCTAACAATCATTTTTGGTGAAATTATGCCCATCAGGAAATTTTTCAGCAGTGTTCCTTCCGGCCAGTTGAAGGAGTGGTCATGAAGTTGGTTATGGAGTATGATTGAGCTGCTGCTTGAGGGGTTGCTCAAGAGGCTGTGAAGGGAAGTGATTTTATGTCCTTAGAGATGGAGAAGGGGGACAGTGTGCATGGGCATCAACGTCCTGAATCTACAAATCAGGTAATCTCTCAAGTGACTAGATAGACAATGGTGCAACAATCTGTTGCACTTGGACAGCCCCATCATTGTTTCAGAGTCTTTGAAGCAGAATTTTTAAAAATATTTTTAAGGTAGAGGTGGATAGATTGTTGATAAGCAAGGAGATGATGGGTTATCGGGGGTAGGTGGATAAGAAAGATAAGATATCCTTATTAGTTACATGTACATTGAAACACACAGTGAAATGAATCTTTTGTGAAGAATATTCTGGGGGCGGCCTGCAAGTGTTGCCACACTTCTGGCGCCAACACAGCATGCCCACAATTTCCTAACCTGTACGTCTTTGGAATCTGGGAGGAAACCGGAGCACCCGGAGGAAATCCATGCAGACACAGGGAGAATGTACAAACTCCTTATAGACAGTGGCGGGAATTGAACCCAGTCGCTGGCGCTGTAATATTGTTACACTAACCGCTACGCTACTGAGGTGGGAATGTGGAGTTGAGATTACAATTGATCAACTGTGATCTTATTGCATCACAGAGCAGACTTGAGGGGCCAATTAGTCTACTACGGCTCTTAATTCATATTTTCAACTTCCAGAACTAGAGCTGGCCCAGGAGAGAGACATTAAGACTCCTCTCCTCAGTCTGATTTTTGCGCCATCTGAGCAGGACTCCGTTTAGGACGAAAAAGTATATGAGTTGAGTGGACCATGTCTCTGTTTCTGCAGAGGAGAGATGAGATCACATTTCTATATCTCTGTCAGAGCAGGAGGCAAACTTACTCCCACACAGCAATTATCTTCTTACGGAGCACAGCAGTCTTCTCATGTAGAGCATCTCTCTGTTCGTGTAGAACAGCTGGCTGCTGCATGCCTTTGCTTCTGGAGAACCATGAGCTGTCCATGGTTTGCACTTAAGAACTGAAGGAAAAACACCTTCATGGCAATGCAGCAGCATGGATGGTAATGCCTGATTAAAACTTTAATTTGGAGTATTGGAGTATTTCTTGTTTGACATTTAATATTCATCCCAAATATTTTAACATTCTATTTTCTTTTGCACTATGACAACTTATCATGGAATTTCAAGGTTTTGTGTATAGTAACCTTCCTGCTAAGGTGTCTTGTGCAGGCATCACTGCATGGTATATACATTCTTAAGAGTTGCATCTACTCTAATGTATCTTTCTAAATGTATCATTACAAAGAACCTGCCTAATCCAGGCACATCCTCCTGTTGCTTCTTAATCTCTGTACAATCTATCTTTTCACTGCAGTTCCTTACATACTCATATACCTTGAAAGCATCTATCCATGAACTTGCAGTATTTTTTCCCAATATCATCTTGATGATGAAGAGGACTGCTCTTGGAAATGATGCCTGTGGGAATGCAACCCAGAAGAGTCTCCTTGGGGAATATCCACGGTCAATATCCAACTTCTTCCTAAAAGAATGGAATCAGTTCATTATTCAGCTGAAAATGTTCCCACCAATCCAACAAGATTCACTACTTGGCAACTGTTGTGCAGCACTTAATTGAAGGCTTTCTGAACAACTAGGTACACAGTAACTGGGGGACTTTAAGAAGTGAGGGAGGCAAAAGACAGGAAATTATAGGCCAGTTAGCCTGACTTCAGTGGTTGGTAAGACTTTAGAGTCCATTATTAAGGATGAGGTTTTGGGATACTTGGAGGAACATGATAAAGTAGGCTGAAGTCAGCATGGTTTCCTTAAGGGGAGAGCTTGCCTGACAAATCTGTTGGAATTCTTTGAGGAAGTAATACACAGGGTAGACAAAGGAGAGTCAGTGGATGTTGTTTACTTGGATTTTCAGAAGGCCTTTGACAAGGTGCTGCACATGAGGCTGCTAAACAAGATAGGACCCCAGGTAAGGTACTAGCATGGATAGAAGATTGGCTGACTGGCAGAAGGCAAAGAGTGGGAATAAAGGGGGCCTTTTCTGGTTGGCTGCCAGTGACTAGTGGTGTTCTGCAGGGGTCGGTGTTGGGTCTGCTATTTTCACTTTATGTGTTAATGATCTTGATGATGGAATTGATGGCTTTGAGGCCGAGTTTGTGGATGATACAAAGATAGGTGGAGGGGCAGGTAGTGTTAAGGAAGCAGAGAATCTGCAAAAGGACTTGTACAGGTTGGGAGAATGGACAAAGAAGTGGCAGATGAAATACAGTGTAGGGAAGTGTATGGTCATGTACTTTGGTAGAAGGAATAAACGCATAAACTATTTTCTAAATGGGGAGAGAATTCAGAATTTGGAGGTGCAAGGGGACTTGGGAGTCCTAGTGTAGGTTTCCCTAAAGGTTAACTTGCAGGTTGAGTCAGTATTGAGGAAGGCAAGTGCAATGTTAGCATTCATTTCAAGAAGACTGGAATATAAAAGCAAGGATGTAATGCTGAGGCTTTATAAGGCGTTGGTCAGACCACATTTGGAGTATTGTGAGCAGTTTTTGGCTCCGTATCTGAAGAAGAATGTGCTGGCATTGGAGAGGGTCTAGAGGAGGTTTACGAGAATGATCCCGAGGATGAAGGGGTTAATGCATGAGGAGTGTTTGATGGCTCTGGGCCTGTGCTCGCTGGAGTTTAGAAGGATGATGGGGGATCTCATTGAAACCTACCAAATATTGGAAAGCCTGGATAGAGTGGATGTGGAGAGGATGTTTCCAGTAGTGGGAGAGTCTAGGACAAGAGAGCACAGCCTCAGAATAAAAGGATGTCTCAGAATAACAGAGATGAGGAGAAATTTCTTTAGCCAGAGGGTGGTGAATCTATGGAATTCAGTGCCACAGATGGCTGTGGAGGCCAAGTCATTGGTATATTTAAAGTGGAGGTTGATAGGTTCTTGATTATTAAGGGCATCAATAGTTACGGGGGAGAAGGCAAGAGAATGGGGTGGAGAGGGAAAAATAAATCAGCCATGATCGAATGGTCGAGCAGACTCGATGGGCCAAATGGTCTAATTCTGCTCCTATGTCTTACGGTCTTAACTGATCCATTTACCAACATCATCAACTTACCAATTTCCCTGAAAAATTTAACCAAGTTGGTGAGAAAGAACTTTCTTTTCTGGAAACCATGCTTAATAATTTCATCTCATCCAGGTGATTCTAGGCAGTAAATTGGATAATCCCTGTGGATCCATGACCAAACCTAAGTTCAGGAGTGTATGGTTTCCTGGATTTGACTTACTGACTTTTACAAATATAGGTGTTAAATAGGACTCCCTTTAGCCCATTGGCATAATCCTAGATGTGTAAGAGTAATTGACTGGCAGAGACTAGCTCCAATTTCTTTGACTCCTTTGGTGAATAGAGTCATGCTCAGAAATGGAATAGTTTTCGGAGTACTAATTCTATCCAGGACCCTGCAGTGACATGCTCATTGACCAGATCATGCTTGGGTTGTGTTACTGGTTATTGAGCTTCAGCTTTGGCAGTGAGGCCTGATGCTAAGTAACCATCTAAAACTGCTGCAACATCCCAAACTGCCTGTGGAATCCTTCAAATGATGAAAACTGATACTTATAGTCTTCTGATTCATGATTTTATTACTCCCATCGACATCCACTTCTTTTGGAGACCCTATAAGCAACATTGTTTTCAACTGCACTAAATGCTTATCTGTATTCCCATGGGGGTTATTTTACTCAAATGGCAAAGGTGAATTGTATTCTCTCAACCTTAATGCAGGCAGGAACAGTCAGGCAGGGAATTGTTTCTGAAGTGGGAATGCATGGGAAAAGTGACCGTTAGGCTTACATGCCAGGAGTGGGGCGAAATATCAGATTCCCACTTGCATTTTTAAGTTAGGGATCCATTGGGATATGACAGGATTCACTGCCAGTCTGTTGGATGGCAGAGGAAATTCAGGTGGCACAAGGACACCACTACCAATGACCCAAACAAATAGTTTCTAACACAAAATAGCTGAAGAATCTGCAAGAGAAATATGACAAAGAGGAAGATGGATGGGAAGCCTCAATGTTTTCAAGTGGTTCCAAGAGTTCTTGCATTCCACATGGAAAAAAATACATATTCGAAAAGTTGCTTTACTAGATCTGTTCTAGTTCTAGTTGCTGTTCTCAGCAGGTTACATACAGCTGGAAAGGCCTGGGTTAAAATTAGGTCCTGATGTCATAACTGGCATCTGATCTGCATATTTACAGAAGAAACTACCATTTTGGGTTTGCGTGTCCTTAACGCCTGTGATTAATTGGGTCAGTGGAGAAAAGGAGTGCTCCATGCCCAGGCCCTGATTTCTTCAAATCAAGGGGTGCTAAAACTAAGGGCACATGTTTGTATTAAAACTCTTGTTGCTAATCAGATAACTACTTCAATCAAAAGCAGGTTTAATTCTGACATTTGAGATAATGACAGATAAAATTAATTTCAAACAATAATTACATTTTATTTCCATATCAGTGAAGATAGTCACAAGAGCTACCAGCAGTAATAAAAGGTATGCAAATGTCTTGGCCCTGTGGCTACCTGAATGGTTTCTTCAGCATTGTTCTTTCATTTCATGGCTAAACAATTATATTATGATCATGAATAATCATACATAGATTTTAGTTCCATATTTCCTGATTATTTCTCCAATACTGGAGATTGTTCCAATTTACGGTCAACCTGATATCATTTGGCAGATTCACATTCCTTAGCACTTTAATGTGAGAAATCAATGTTTTTACAGGAAAATTCTGACCCACATTTATCAAAATTTTACTATTTTGGTATTAGCTTTGGTAAATATTTCTGACAATAATAATTGCATATGGAGCCCCAAATACATAAAAAATAATTGTTTGATCACAATCTTTGTATCCATTGAAGTCAAGTTTTATAATGGACGTATCGCTCACTTGACAGCAACATTCTATAAAATTAATCCTGAATAGAGCAGCTTCCTGGATTTCAAGCAGTTTATATAAACAAAGACACTTGTCACTTTGCATTTTAAACAAGTTGATCCAATGACTGTTTCATATGGTATATTTTCAGATGCTCTGCTGCAAAATTCATTTTATTGTTCATTGTAACATCCTTAATGGCTTCTTGATATATTTTCAAGCACAGTGAAATTTCCAAAGCTAATGTTATGGCTTAATGTGCTTTAAGAGTTTCTGGAGCATGAACACAGTAACGGGTTCTGAAAGCTCTCAATGTCACTTTGCTGTAGCTGATGCTCCTTCTCCACTGTTTAATGTTTTAGTGGTGTCACTCCCAGCCCAATAATAAATACATCTCTGTGACAGTGAATGGCTGCCATCCACACTGCTTAATACAGCCTCTGAAGCAGAAATGATTTATTTCTTTGTGTGCAATTCAATTCAAAGTTAGAACATTTTAGGAAGGTTTTTTTTTAAAAGATTGAGAACTTGCATGCCTATACATCTTGAAGACTTGTTCAGAATTGACGTTTAAAAATAATTCATTCTGCTCTATGCTCTATTAGTGCAATGTTCATGAACAAATATAGTCTCTTACACTGCAAATTCAAAATGTATAAAAATGATTCATTTTGAACATATGTAGGTGTATTTTTAGTTTTTTTAAAATATGATGTATTAGAAAAGGTTTAGAGCATCAAGGTATCTGGGTCTTAAAATAATGCTGTAAGATATCAGAATATAAACATTTAACACGTCTGATTTTTTTACTCCATTATTTTAGTGGCGGTAGTAAACCATTTTAAATAAATGGGATAGCATCCCTGCTATTGTACTGGCTTCACAACTTTAAAATTGTGTTTGAAGACATAGTTCTTGGTTATCTGGTTATTTTCCTTACAGATGCTGATGGAGCTCTTAGCATTGTTATCTAAAATAAGGAAGTGGCTGCTCATTGCAGCCTGAAGGCAGATTACCATCATGTCGTGATGGGAAAATTCTGAGAATTGGGACGTCAGTTGTTTGAGGTTGTTACTTAAACGTCAGATATGAGCAGCGTTACTGAATTGCAAGGCTCAGTGTGTACCCTAACCATATTGCCAGCATATACACAGTGCTGCCTATGTTCTGCATTTGTCTGTGTGGAACCACCACTAGATGGGATATGATAGGTGCTTATAATGGTTTGGATGATATAGTCATTGGTAAAAGTGATGTCCTTGAGAAGAACTGCTCACATAGCTTTAAGATATCTGAACTACACTTCCTCTTTCTTGGAATCGAGCACTGACTGATGTACAACAGCAATGCTGTCATCAAGTTGCCTGAGCTACTCATCAGTTGGAAGAGCTGTGGCAGACAGCAACCAAGAAGTTGAAGAAGTTCCAATTTTGCAACTTTTAAACATTTTATTGATAAATAAAGAATAAAGTTTTTGTCTCTATAACTCTATCAGGGAATGAGTTCCAGACCTCTCCCATCCCCTGGGTGAACAGAAAGAAACTCATCTCCCCTCTATTCCTTCTACTAATTATCTTAAATCTATGCCCCCTGGTTTTTGAACTCTCTGTTGAGGGAAATAGGTTCTTTCTATTTGCTCCATCTAAGCCGCACATAATTTTATACTCCTTATTAAAGCTGCTCTCAGCTTCTTCTGTTACCAAGAAAATAATCCCAGTCTATCTAATCTTTCCATCTGGCTGAAATTTTCCAGACTTGGAAACATCCTCATGAATTTATTTTACATGCTCTTCAATGCAATCACACTTTTCCTGTGATATGGTGACCAGAACTGTATGCAATGTTCAAGTAGTAGTCTAACTTGTGTTTTATACAGATCTAATATGCATGGCACAGCATCACATCTAGTAAAGCTGCTGCCTAACAGCTCAAGTGACCTGGGTTCAGTCCTGACCTTTAGTGTGGAATATGCATGTTCTCCCTGTAATTGTGTGAGTTTTTCCCAGGTTTTCTGGTTTCTTCCCACATCCAAAGGACATGAAGGTTGACTGATTAATTTACTAGTGGAAATTGCCCCGTAGAGTGTAGGTGAGTGACATTTGTTGGAAATGTGGGGAAAATAGGTTACAGGGAAAAATTATTAGGGTAATGGGATTGCACTATGACCTGGCATAGACTCAGTGGGCTGAATAGCCTCCAATATTGCAAGGGAATATAAATATGAAAGATCTGCCTAACCAAAAATTCTTTGCCTGGGTTAATAAAGGAAAGCATCTTTTTTTGCCTTTCTGCTAACCTTATTGACCTGTCCTCCAACCTTTAAGAATCTGTGGACGTACATACCAAGGTCACTCTGTTCCTCCACACCACTCAAGATCCACTCATTAATTGTATATTTCCCTGGCCTTGTTCCTCCCCCCTGAATGCATTACCTCACATTTCTCCTGATTAAATGCCAAGTGCCATTTTTCTGCACAGCTGACCAGTCCACTGATATCTTCTTCCAATCTCAAACTCTCATCCTCAGTGTTAGCCACACAGCCAATTTTTGTATCAATATTAATTGCTTAGGTAAAGACTGCAACAGAGAAATTGTGGAGGAGGCAAGGCAAGAAATCTTGATTGAATTTTCTGAATTTGCACTTTTAACTGCATCTGTGTACTCCTGAAGTTACAGCCAGATTTCTTTCATTGTGATGTTGATTGTGATAGATTCTCTGTCAACCTGATCCTAAATCCCAAGCCATTGTATTAAAATGAGAGCAGAGCAAATGGACTCAGATATGTTACAGTGAGTTTGCTAATTATTCGGCTGGTCACGAAAAATTTCAGTTGTATGCTGTTAAATTGGTATATACTTTGAAAAAATGGTTGTCATTTTTTTCAATGAACAGCATGTAACCAATTTATTTAGGGGAGGAAAGTATGGTCCAGGGTGGCACACCTAGTGATGAAAAGTTGGAACATAATCAGCTGACTGTCAGCATAATGCCAGGACTACAGTTAGTGATAGAGCAAACAGGTTTGGTTTATTTATAGAATTATGAGGGTTAGTGCTGAGTCTGTTGATTACTTTCTAGATGTGATAGTTCCTTAGAATGACAAAACAGAAGTTGATCTATGAGACAGATAGGCTGATGAACATGTAGATAGATAGACCAATAATAACCACACAGTCACAGAGATAGATTAATTTGAACTGAAGTACTTGTAATGACCATTTAAAAAGAAAACTGCTATCACTCAATTTAAGACTTTGATTAGATTAAGTGTTGGTACAATTTTGAAACAAATGACCTTTTAGGCTGATTTGATTCTGAACTTTTTACTTCATATGAAGGCAATGATATTATTAGCATATTTAAATTTAAAACAAAAATAAAGATAGCTACATGACTGTCATTTTCAGGTAAGTTTGGATGCTTGAAATATGCTGGAAAAGCAATAACATGCTTAGGGTTCAGTTTATTTTATAATCCTTAAGCGCAAAACTCAAGTGAATTTTTCAATATTATCTCAAGCTAGAAACATGGTTGGGGTGATTTCCCAACTTGACACCGCTGATGTAGCATCTCACTAGTAGGCTGCAAAAATCAGTACATTGTGAGCAATGTATTCATTTTACTGCATAGGACATTGAGGACAACATGCTCACAGCTTCCTTTATGCATAGATAATCAGAGGGTGAGGTAACCTGCTTGCATTTTGAACTCAGAAATCAGCCCAGCATTGTTCCTTGGAATCTTGTCTTGTATGTGAAATGTCACTTATGTACATTAGCTATTTTATTCCAGGAACTCAGTGGCCATACGGCTCCAGTAGCTTTCATGGCAGACATTGACAGATGCAAATTCTACAGTCGGATCTCCATTTTACTCATCTTTGAATTAAAATAATGCAATAGTTCACTTTTCTATAAATTATAAAGAGCTCATATACTTTGGCTCAGATTTTGGAATAAGAATAATCTAAGGCTATTGGCGTTCATTGTGTCTGTGAATAAATCAGTCAGTAACTTCTGGCATGTGCAAAAATCAGGCAGTCGTTGTGTGAGTTAGCCTCCTCTTCACAAGTGTCACTAAATCAGAAGAGTCAGTATTCAGTGGAATGAAGTTGTTATAGCTGTATGTTAAAGTTGCCCATTCAAGTGCCCATTTCTTTAATGGCGTGGTAATTCTTAATTATTGTAAAACAAAACCTTTCTGGCACTAAATCCTAATTTGATATATGTGGAATCACATTTCTTCTGATTTGAATTGTTAGAGATTAAAAAAATAGTTTTTTTTGTTTATTTCTCTTCTATATCTTACTATTAATTATTTCCTTCACTTTGCATTGTGTATATGATTTTACATTAACTTAACAGTTCGAACTTATACTTCCTGATTTAGACAAGGTTTTTTTTGTCTTTCTTATTGAGCTTACCATTCTGGTTAAACAAGTCCTGCACAGCGCACTACATTAGTTTGGATCCCTAAATATTGCAAGTCCCAGTGTAAAAGCCCATGGATAGCCTGTATCAAATGCAATGAATGGCATGTGCTCTTTATTTGCTATTGACTGCAAAATCCAGTAATTTTATTGAATCCAGCAAGACACTGCCCCTGTAGGATTGCAAATGACACCAGAAGGAGCCAGGGCTACATTTCACATACAAAACAAAATTGTGCACCTGCTGTTTCTCCATTTCTCTTCAATATAATTTTAATTGTTTTTGTAATCAGAATTCTATAAAGCTAAAATTTCCTGAACAGGTTCATAGAAATTACTAGCTGAAAAAGCTTACAATCCATCTAATGTGCCTCATGCCATCCTGGCGGCCTCACAATACAATGATAATGGACTTATTGATGTCATGGCAATCCATCTCCATCAATTGGTTCAGAAAAGACCCAGAAATGAGCTAACAAAAAAACCCTGTGTTGCGAGCTTTGGGACTTATTGGTCGAAGTCCACTCAAACACTTAACACACATCATGTCTCATAAGTCAATCACAAAATATTCACTTAAAATTTCACAGAAATTTTGTTGTTGCATTTTACCTACCTCCAGTTTCCCCAACTGTAACCAATCTAGTACAATTATATACATTTCTGAGCCAGATCCAATATTTGTGCTGCTCAAACTGCACTTTTTATCACCATAACATCTGATAAACATTTTCTCTCTTCTTCTGCAACAAATACCTACTTGAAGAAGCAAGGTTGTTATTTATTTTGCATTGACAGAATGCCAGATAGCAAACTTCAAGTCTTCTTAAAGGCAATTTTCATATAATTTGTAAGTGGTATTAATACAAAAAGCCGGCCACAAATCAATTTCAATGCCATTGTACCTTGGCCACAAATACATTTCTACTGACAGCCATACCACAATCAAGACATTCTGTTCATTTGGTTGCAATGTTGAAATGTTTGTTTACAAATGAATTTGATTAGCAGTCTGTTTTTCAGCTTTAAACCCAGTGCACGTATATTTGAGAAGCATAAGGGATTGTAGAGTTGAACTGAATAAATCATGAGAACTGTGGTTTAAAAACATTTTGTCAGATGAATTTTGTGGTAGTGTTGTAAACGTCTAATCATACCCAAATATCAAGACATTTAAACTGTTAGTAAAAGTAAATATTTCATATTTTAGCATCAAGTGTGGAAAACACCATAAAGTGTTAGAAATTAATTAAAAATATTAGGATTGAGTAAAATGAAAACAAAAATCAAACCACTTATCTGAACTTCCTTTCCAATAAAGGCTAGCATCCCATGCAAATGAATAGGGGCATGATGCATACATATATCAACCTTCCATGGCATAAAGACTGAAGGAAAAGATGCATTCTGTCCCTAAACTTTTCTCTTCTGCCCCTGGACTCATTGGTGAGTGCAGCAGTGGAACGGGAGGTCAAACATGTCAACAACTAACCTCCAGCTGGTTTTAACTTCTGTATGGAAGTCCATGATGAGCTGACCTGTGAGGAGGACTATGCTGGTGGTTTGCTACAGAGCTATTATAAAAAAAAGTAAGTGCATTTAAACCCAGTGTCTGTTCAGTAGTGGGTATTGCTTCCTTTTTAATGGCATTTCCATTAGGCCTCTATTCATTTGAACTCATTGGAAACCATTAAAAGAGAAGCAATACCCACCAGTCATACCTAACACAAAGGAATGTAGTTATCTACAATCTTCATTTCTGAGTTTGCCTTTTGATTTCCCAAGGTTCCTTAATGCCACAAATATGTTGCCTTGATTTCAAGGGCAATCCCCTTTACATCTGCTCTAGCATTGAGCTCTTGGGTGCATGTTTAACCTAAACCTTCAATAAGATCCAGAGCAGAATGGTCCAGGGGAAAAAAAAGAAGCTGAACGTTAATTTGCAGGTCATTGGTGAGTGTGTGTCACTTGATAGCACTGTCAACAGCATCTTCCGTCAGTTTGCTCATTATTGACTCTGGGTGAATAGCAAAGCAAAAATAGCTGAAAACTAAGTATCCATCTTCAACCTATATAACGTTTTTAAACCATGAAATAAATGCACTAGTTGGTATGGCAATTTAAAGCACTTAATTAAGGTATGTTGCACTTGAACTGGTACAAGATAATAGAAGGGCAGCCAAGGAGCTCAGCTGGCATCAGAGATAGATTGCCCTCATCATTCAGAATGGCAGCAACCATATCTGCAAATTTTTTAGTTACCTGACGCTAACTGAGGATGAATTAGATCCATGGGCTTTGAGTCAGCAGGAAGGCAGTTAGAGAGCTGTGCCACATGTTACAAAACCACCTGCAGCAACATAACTGCATTTGTAATGGGATTTCAGCTCAGGTTCAATGTTAGTAGTTATTTATACTTCAGGTTAGAAGAGGGTTTATTAGCAGACTATCCACATGCATCGTGGATGAGTAACTGATGCTTTATTCATCCAGTGCAGAACTTCCACATGTAGGTGGGTTAATATGTGGATTAAATTATTTAATTCAATAGCAGAACAAACTCAAGAGGGTAATAACCTAATACCATTCTTGTATTCCCACTGATTAATAATGAGGATGGCATGGCGATTCCAGTGTGGAACTGCTGCATTCCCAAAATATGAAGAAGTAATGTGCCAAGTGAACATCCAGGTAGTAGGTTTCTGTCCTCCTTCTAGTTCCTGATCCTGCTAGTCCTCAACAAGAATTTAAGGGAGAAACCCTTAGAACATAGAACAGTACAGCACACTTCTTTTGTCGCTAGTTCTGAAGACATATACATGCATTGGCTGTCAGTTTTATTTATTCTTTTTTCAAGCTCTGGGCATCACTGGTAAGATCAGCATTTATTACCCTTGAAAGATGGTGGTGATCCTTCTTCTAGAACCATTGCAATCCTTTTGGTGAAGGTACTTCCAAGTATTGTTGGGTAGGGAGTTCCAGGATTTAGATCCAGGAATAGTAATAGAATATTAATAGAAGAAAAGAATAATAATAGTAATAGAAATAGAAATCCAAAAAAAATAGGGTGATGTTATAACTTGCAGTAAACACAAAGGAAGATTTGTGGCGATCCTGCAGCCCAGCTCTGCACTCTGCATCGTCATATTATATTCAAGTAATATCCTATGACTTGTCCTCCTCTCAGCTGAAAGTTGCCATTTGTGTACCCAGGTTAAGTACGAGTTTTCATCACAAATAATAAAAGATTTATAATTTTCTTCCCCCAACTGTGCCATGCAGTTTACTGGTTTCAGGAAACATACTTGGTCCATCTATCTGGTAAACAGAACTATTACACTGGTTGTTTTCTTAAGGTCTTCCTTTGTCTTATTCATTAGTTCTTCAGATCAGTGAGACACTGTGCATGCTTTAGACTTCCACATATTGTGTACCAATTGCAGAAGTTCTTGGGGAGGATGAATTCCATAGTGCATTGGGCTGGGTTAAAATCGGTGCACAATACAACTTTGTCCTATTTTCCTGTTTTTTAAATGTAAATGTTTACAATAGCTGCTTTCTGACAGCACACTTTGCTGAATGGGTTTGTCTTTCTGCTTGTTAAATTTACACTTTTACAATTTTACAATTTTACAAAATAAAAATGTTTTTTTAAAAAAAATTAGATTCTGCACTCTATTCATCCAGAGACAGTGCCACAAGGCCAATTCAAGTTCAAACTGTGGTCTTAACCTCTCTTCCCATCACCAACCCCCACCTCCCATCTTTGTCACTAATAACAAATTGAGATCAAGGACATTTTTTTAACTGAGATATCATTTGTATCAATTACCTCCCTGCCTTTATCTAGCCTACCCCAGTCCAAACACTTAAAGTAGCTCCCAGACCTTGCCCCAAACTCATTCTTCGGTAGTTTTTTTACCTTTTTATTTTTGTGTCCCATATAAAGTTCCCTCATCTATGTGATCTGCCTCCTGGTCCCTGGATCATATGCCCCCTAAATTGCTGATAATCCATTTTCCCTTCCTGGTGCCATCTTGGCTGATGCTGTGAAAGAGTCCCTCTTCTAAGTACTACACTAACTCTGTTAAATCTGTGGCCACCACATTTCCCTGTCAAAATGAAATACCACAATCCTTTTGTTGCAAAAATTACTATTTCATCTCCAACTTCTCCTTGCTCTCCAAAGTCTTGGAATTTGTTGCAAAGGTTTGCAACAAGTTTGAACTTGAAATCACCCAAATTCATGATGCTCTCAGTTCTTGGCAATATCCCACTGAACTGAGGGATTTCAGATTTAAAATTAACACCTCACCTTTGCAGAAGAGGGTTCCAAAATTCTATTACCTTCTATATGTTAAAGTATCTCTTAATTTCTTTTCTGAAAAGACCCCAACTTTAAACTTCAGAAGATGTCCATCCCAATCTGAGACTCCTCATTCAGCAGAAATAGCTTATTTCTATCTTATCTATTGATTCCTCTTAATGTCATGAAAATATCAGTCAATGCAACCTTCAACCTTCCATAGAAGATAACAACATCTTGTGCAAATCATCTTCAAGAGTTTACTTATTATTCCAGTAAATCTATACTGCACCGTCTTCAAGGCCCTTCCTAATACATAGAACTCAGAACTACTAATTGTCTAGGAGTGGATTATATGATGCATTGTATGATGCAACATAACTGCTATCCTTTGGACTCTTCGATGTATAAATGCTAATATTCCGTTGGCCTTTTCATTATTTTCTCCATCTAATAATGGTCTGTACAAATATGCCTCAAAATCTTTTTGAACATTGGTTGCTTCTAGCATTTATTTTTCTCTCCATTTGTAACCAGTAACTTCTTGTATCCTGATTCTCTCCATTTCTTATCAGCTCGTTGTCCCATGATACCATAATCCCAAATCACAGCATTTGTCGCCACTTGTTCATGGAATCATAGACCAATACAGCACAGATACATGCCCTTTGGCCCAACCAGTCCATGCTGACCACGTTGTCCATCCAGCTAGTCTCAATTTCCTGTATTTGGCCCATATCCCTCCAAGCCCCACCTCTCCATGCACTTCTTAAATGATACTATTGTACCTGCCTCAGCTACTTCCTCTGGAAGAACATTCCATATACCCACCCCTTGTGCAAAAAAATTGCTCCTCAGGTCCCTTTTAAATCATTCCCCTCTCACCATAAACCTATGCCCTCCCCCACATGTTTTGGACACCCCTACCCCGGGGAAAAGATTGTTACTATCCACTCTGGTTCTACCTCACCATTACCTAGTTTGACTCTGCCTTTGGTTTTATCATATTACTTGTCTCACATCAAATTCTGGATGAAAAGAAATTTCCTCCAAGTTTTGGGTAAGTTGTAGACATTTTCTCAGAATTTCCAATCATGATGCTGTGGTGAGAATTTTCCCTCCTTTGATGCCCTTTGCTGTCAGGTATCAGTTCAAAGTCAGGCCTGGCATCCAAGAACTGAGATGACATCAAGAAACATGGTGACTTCTGTGTTAAATTATGCAAGGGCATAAATCCCACAGTTGTTATCATGGAGTAATGATGGTGTGAATAATCAAAGTTCAGACTACTGCCATTACAAACTCTGCTCTCTAGCAAGTACCACCTTCTCTGAAAACTACATAGCACTGAAACACAATGTTTGTAAACTTGGTATCATATTTCACCCCCAGATGACCTTAAGGCCACATATCCCTGCCACCTTCATGACCACTTATTTCCACCTCAGCCGCATCATCCAACTCCACACCTACCTCAGCTCCACTGTAATTGAAATCTTCAATCTACTTTGTTACCTCTTAACTTCACAAATACAATACACTCCTCATTTTACCCTCTGTAAAATTAAGGCGATACAAAATTCTGCTGCTGACACATCAAGTCCTCTTGAACCTTCACCATGTTCTTGTTGGCCTGCTTAGGTTCCCAGTTATTGATTTTAAAATTCCATCATTTTTCCAAATCTCTTACAGCCTAGCCCAAAACTATTTCTTCAGCCTTTAGTATCTGAGTCATCTTACATTTCCAAAGGATTCTGTCCCAGCATCACTGGTCATGGCCTTCTTTGCCAAACACTTTACCCCAGGAATTCTTTTCCTAAATCTCATTGCCTTTCTCACCTCCTCCTAGATTTTCCTTAAAGCTTACCCTTTGACCAAGAATTTGATCATCTGAACTAACGGGCTGAGTCATGCTTGACCTGGCCATGAGTCACGTTTGCTCCCACAAAATCTTTATGGTCACCAACACCTTTTGCACACCCTCTCTCCTTCACCCTCGCACCCACCCTGGTCTAACTGAGCTCCAGGTCTAGCTACTGTGGCACCCTGCAAAATGGAACCGTCCGTGAGTGATGATTGAACCTTGGGTGGCAGCTCCTGAGATCCCACCTGGGGAACGTTCTGATGGCCTTTTGGCAGGTCATGCTGACAAAGACCTTTTCAACAGTTTCCAAATATCTCTGATAATCATGTATTTAAAAACAGCCGAAATAGATTAAAGTAATTAAATACATAAAAATTAATAAAGTAAAACACTAAAAATAAGAAATTCATTTTAAAACTTAAGTGATATTTTAATTAAAAGCATTAACATTAACTAAAGTAAAGAAAAGGCTTTCCTTTTCCATCTGTGCTGGTGACCCTCTCAAATAAATGGGCTTGTGCTACGTACACTCTACATGGCTGGTGTACAGTAAAGGGCAAAAGTATATCCACTCCTTCTGGACACCACTGAGCTTCACCCTTGGACTCAGGTCTTCAATCTCTAATTTCTATAGAACTGCTAGCAAAAGGAAAGTACATTCCAGCCCAATATCTCTTTATGTGGCCTGATGGCAAATTTTGTTTAACAACACCCCTGTAAAGTATCTTCGGATGTAGTGCAATTTTAAAATGAGTTATATAAATACAATTTATTGTTTTTGTTGAACTTCAATCACAAACCTGTAATTGGAAAAATTACCTCATTAGGTCTGAACTCCATGCTAGCTTCCAGGACCGAAGCATGCACTGATGCTTGAAAGACCGCAGAATGTGTGTGGTTAGTAATAAACTTATGTACTAGCAAATATATTTGTCCAGATCAACTTAGTTAAGAATGTTTTGTTGATATTCTTGAAGAAAACAATGAAATAAACATTGCTGTTGAGATTCACTAAAGGTACTGGTACATATACTGTTGAAGAGATAAGAAATAGCAAAGGGGAGAGTTTGCCAAGAGGAAGAAAGTGCGTCAGCAATCAAAACTAAATAAAGTATTAATGGAGCTAAGACTTGACTCCCTTACATAAGTTATTCAAATGTTTGTATTAACTAAAGTTACATGTGTGTCAGGTTGAATTTCTATATGTGTTCAGAATTACTGTGATTTAAAGATATATAACAAGAGCTGAGCCAGGAAAAATAAAATGGCCTGGAGCTGTCAAGAATATTTTTGTCGCTTTCAAATGAATTCAGTTAAAATGAACCTTATTTGTCAAGTTGCAAGATCTCAGTAGGCTTTCATAAGCTTACATATAGATTCACAAGAACAAAAAATTGTCATCTAGTAGACCACTAAACACTGAAGAAACAGATGTGATATAATTTTAAAATTATAATTTTATGCTGATAACATTGATATTTTTTATAAAACTGATAATTAATTTTAGCATCTGCATAACAGTAAGCAATTATAATTCCTGATTTCTTACAGAGAAGGTGATCAAGGAGTATTTTGTTGAGATGTAAAATAGGAAATTATATAGATAAAATCCAAGATATTACTTCAAAGTGTAATGCAAGGAAACTAATTTAAATTGGCGACAGTTAGTTTTATAACTGAGATTGGCAAGAATTTCTTGAAGAATAAAGCTGAAAGATAGCATGGATTAATTAAAAAGATGAGTTGAATGGTTCTCTTGTACTTCAAGTTTTATATGTTGTTGTAAGTATGAACTTATATCTAGCCCATAAACTGAGTTGAAGTACATAAAGTTTGACAATTTCTGCTTTTTTTTATAAACCATGAAATCTTAATGAACTGGTAGCTTTCTATCATTGTATAACTTTGACTTTCAACAATACGCCACAATATTTTCCAACAACAAAAAACGATACATTCCAGTATCTTTCCAAGCTTGTGGGATATGGGACCATTCTCCAACTTCTCCTTTCACTCATTCAATTACTTTTAAACATGCACCATTTCACTGTTTGATAACCTTTTCTTTCAGTGTCTTAACCAGCTGAATAATTCATTAATCCAATATAATCGCTGCAAGTATTGTGTGACCAAGATATGCCATCTCACTCTAAATAATGGGGAATAATTTTATAAATCTGGATCTTGCCGGCTAGATGTTTATTTTGGAAGTTCTGGGACATGCTACCCATGATTTATTTTGCATATCTGGTCTGAAAAACTTGGATATTGTGCATCCAACTTTTGATGTATGCTTTCTTAAGCTAAGTTTACCAAATGAAGATTTATTTTATAGAACACAGAACACTACAACACAGTACAGGTCCTTAGGCCCTTAATGTTGTGGAAACATTTTATTCTGCTCTAATATCTATCTAACCCTTCCCTCCCAAATTTGTTAACTCTTCTCTCCCATTTCTCTATCATTCATGTGGCTATCTAAGAGTCTCGTAAATGTCCCTAATGTATCTGCCCCCACAACCTCTGCTGGCAGTGTGTTCCATGCACCCACCAATCTCTCTGTAAAAAACTTAACATCTGACATCCCCCTTATACCTTCCTCCAATCACCTTATAAAGTTTTGATGCTGCAATTTTTGCAACATTTACAATATTGAAGGATATATCTTAATTTTATTTTTCCTTGATCAGCATAATAAGATTTATCCAGGATGAATGATGTTGGAGGATTGAAGGGTATTGATGGACTGGTCTGGTCACCTTGTGTAATCTTTGAGTTTTGATACGGGCTATTGCAGGCTATAGGTTTATTTAGCTTCCTAATGGTACTAAACCTTTTCAGTTTGAGATAAGAGCAATACAGCACGGATACAGGCCCTTCGGCCCAACAAGTGCATGCCGGCCGTGGTGCCTACCTAGTTAGTCCCAATTTCCTGCGTTCGGCCCAAATCCCTCTAAGACCCTCCCTTCATATACCTATCCAAGTACTTCTTAAATGATACTATTGTATCTGCCTCAACCACTTCCTCTGGCAGCTCGTTCCATGTACTCACCACCCTCTGCATGAAAAGGTTGCCCCTTTTAAATCTTTCCCCTCTCACCATAAATCTATGACCCTAGTTTCAGACTCCCCTACCCTGGGGAAAAGACTGTTACCATCCAACTCATCTATGTCTCTCATAATTTAAATATTTCTATAAGGTGGCCCCTCATTCTCCTACGTTCCCAGGAATAAAGATCTAGCCTGGCCAACTTCTCCCTATCACTCAAGCCCTGTAGTCCTGGCAACATCCTTGTAAATCTTTTCTTCACTCGTTCCAGTTGAACCACATCTTTCCTGTAACAGGGTGGCCAAAACTGTACACAGTACTCCAAGTGTGGCCTCACCAATGACTTACACAACTATACAAAGGTGGGATTGTGCCTGAAAAGGCACCTTGTCTCATTGTGTTTTCTACTTGTATTAGTGAAAATCATGGTATGTCATCCTATTAGTATTATATGGATAGCGCCACATTCTTTTTAGAAATTCCATTCTAATTCTTTAATGTTAAGAAAGAACCTTTGCATTGCCAATAGGGTACATAGTATATTGAAAATTCAGTGCTTAATAACCAGATTTGTGTAGAAAAGTCAGTGGCAAACCTGAATTTCAAACTAGATTTGAGATAATCAGTTAAGCATTCTGTTATCAGGTCCTTATAATTTTAATATAAACATTCCAGTTCAAAATTAAATGTGCATTAAAATATCTCCCATATTCTTATTTAGATATTATAACTGAGTTTCCTAAATTCTCCTTTGATATTGCCTTTCATAAAACTATCCATCATTTTGAACATGGAATGAGGATTTATATATTGTTTACATTTTCTCCTTATAATGTTGAGTGAGCTTCTCAGATTTGACTCTGACCAATGTTTCCATACTCTTTAATAAGCTCTTGTCAAGGAAATGTACCAAGAGTATCTTCAGGGATTCTTTCAGTTAGGCCCCTTGACATTGTTGGCAGCTAAGCAGAAACCACATTCATACCCTAACTGGAATAGCTTACAAGGATATTTCAAGCAATTTATTTTGCTCATTTCCTTGCTGACATCTTCTGCAGGCAAATGGGCTCAGTGAAGCAGTACTCATTATCACATCCTACCAGGTCCAAACTACTTGTGCCAGTGTATTTGTTCAGTTTAACACTCCAAGGGTAATGTGATCAACAGTGATAATTCTCTGACTGCCATCCTGATAGGTAGACTTCTCCACTAAGAATATGGATGGAATACATTGGTATACATTGTGGATGATCTTTTAATATTTATACCAACCATTGAGAAATCACAAGCAGCACATATTAATATTTTGAAAATGCTTTCTCAGAGATTAAACCCCTTTGTTGAAAACACAAATTTAAAGACTCTGGGTGCTCCGGTTTCCTCCCACATTCCAAAGACGTATGGGTTAGGAAGTTTAAGAAGTTGTGGGCATGGTATGCTGGCGCCGGAAGCGTGGCAACACTTCCAGGCTGCCCCCAGAACACTCCACGCAAAAGATGCTTTTCACTGTGTGTTTCGATGTACATGTGACTAACAAAGATATCTTATCTTATCTTATATTGCAGTTAAAGCAGTAAGTATTTTGGCTACCTTTACATGCCTTAGAAATTGCAATTCCTAAATTCCTGTGTAATTGGTTTAGAGTTCAGAAATACTCCTCCTGGTGTGAATATAAAGCTCATTTATTGTCGACTCACTACCAACCACCTTAACCTTTGTGTGAAGTCAAGATCTACCTGTAGGTTAGGCATGTTTATTCAGGTAAGTAAGAGAGAAGCCTGCTTCCTATTTTCAGCAGCCACTAACAGTTCTGGTTTAGTTGGGGTAGAGTAAGATAGGCTCATGTATTAGTTGCAGCTACAGGAATACTCAAGAAGCACAGCCATCCACAACAAAGCAAACCACCTGATCAGCATCCCATCAACCACCAGCATCATCCTTCCACCACCAGCATCTGTGGCTGGGCGTGCATCTATTACAGGATACTTTGCAGCAGGCCAACAAGATTTCCTTACCAGCTCTTCTCATTGAAGTCAATAGAAATAAAAATTAGAAGAGATGCTAAATGGATGATAAATTCACTTTTAACCATTTTATACAACTGCATGAAGTTATATAAAATGAAGTTCAGGCATATTTAACTTACTGGCTTTTGAAGGGTTATATCAATGTCTGAAATTGTTGATTAGGTATATTGAAAGAGGCGAGGAGAAAATTCAGAAACAAAATATAACTAGGAAGTTGGAGTAAATTGTAGATTACTGAAAAGTTTTTGAGGGTAATATGATATTGTCTGTGAATAAAAGTGCAAGTACCAAGGTACAACACAGTACATCTCAAGTTTCTGGTATTCATATACTAGAGGAAATAAGCACATTATATGTTGACTGTTTCAAATAAAAATAGAGAATGCTGGAAATACTCATGGGATCAGGCAGTATCTGTGTAGAGAGAAATAATGTTAATGTTTCAAATTGACAGCCTTTTGCCAGAAAGGAATCTGGTGAAGGTCATTGACTTGAAGTGCTGTCTCTGCTTCTCTCAGCATAGATGCTGCCTGACCTGCTGAGTATTTTTAGCATCTGCAGTTATTTGCTTTTCAGTTAGTGTTGAATATTTACTTGACTTAAAAACCAAATACACAGAACAAACACATTCCAACCAGAAAGAAAATAAAATCACAGGATGGCCCACCATGCATAGTTAATTAAACAAGTTTACAATAGTATCGGACTTAACGAGAAAGCATACAGACACATGGCATGTCAAAACATTGGACAGAATGTAAAACACAGTAAAGAGTGAGTAAACAATAGTAAGGAAGGAAACATTGGAATGATAAGATAAAGCTAGCCAGAAATTTAAAAGCTGATAATAAGATGTTCTATAGATACTTAAAATAAAGACAGAATTAATGTGTTAAGTGTTGGGCCCATGGCAAGTGAGTCTGGGGAATTAATAATGGTAGAGAAGGAGATGGCAGATGAATTAAAGTTATTCCACATCAGTCTTTACTACAGAGGATACAAATAACATCCCATAAATAGCAGTAAATTGGGAATTTGAAGGGAAAGGTGAACTCAGAAAAACTACAATCATAACTGTTGGTCGACAAGCCCAGCAATTGATATGAGTGAAGGACTGATAAAGGCTTCCTCTTAGTCAATTCAGCAATGTTTTCTGTTTACCTATTCTGTTATTATGTTGAACTATTCTAATTACCACTCGAAAATAAAATTTACATTATAAGTAGCATCAACTGAACATAATACAGTAGTCCATGTAAAAACTCTGGAATAACAGCGCATATATGTTGACACATTTACTTGTGGGGATATCTACTGATTAATGTTAATTAAAGCTATAGCAACTTCCACCAGTCCCTGATTTGGCTGGCAAAGACTTCGCCAAATTAACTCAAGCATTATTTGATTGAGAAGTTTATTCACTTTACGATCAGATGTAATGCATTTATTTCTGTAACTATGCAAATGCCAGCTGCTTGAGCTTGCGTTATGCTGTCCTTTGTCACTTGTGCTTTTATTAGACATAGCAAGTAGACTTCGGGATAGGCAAAGTGTGGCATTCCTAAATGCCTGAAGTTGTTCTCCTGACATTGATTTTGCAACAGAAGTTGGATAAATGTTTCTTACAAAATCTGATGGTCAGTTGATAACCAACCGACTGTAAATGCAATAGTAAAAATAGTGATCCAAAAAACCATTTCATGAATCTTTCCATAGGACTCTGCTAGGGCTAATTCATAAATTTTAGCTACTTGAAGCCTAGGAGACTCCTATTTTTTAGGCATGTGGTTGATGAACATAAAAACTGGGCGCTTGACATTACATATTTCAGAAATAATATATTGCATTAAAATTAATCATATCTTGAGGGATAGTGCTGTTATAATTCTTGACCAGAAAATTGGATGAAGCACTAAATGGATGAAAGTACCTTTCTGGTCCCTGATTTTTTCCAATCAGTTTCACCAATTTTATATCCATTATTCAGGTTTTTATGACTAAACTCTCTTCCTATTTTCCCAGCAGAATGAAATAACTTTTTTTTCTCAGCGGGTAACTTACAACCTTTGTATGATGAGTCCTTCAGTGTAAAACCTCTCTCAATGTATCCCATGAGATCCCTGGAAGGCTTATCAGGTCAATAGTAAACTATGTTTTCCTTCTCAGAATATTTTCCAGATATTTTTTTCCACATAATGGATGTCTATAGCATAGATTACAATCCTAAAGACAAATTGCAGAGTATGCAATTATGTTGGATATTTTATCTGATACAGATGTAAACTGATCAGATGTCATTGCATTTTAAAAATACAAATAATGGAGAAATGAGGTTACATTTAATACCATTTTGGAAAACAATTGGTCTTAAAATATAGAAAATGAAATTTAAATATTTTAGAGATTTTTTTGATTTATCTTATATTTTGTTCTTTTGCATTTCAACCCGATAGATAAATAATTCAGTATAAAACATGAATAATAGAAACTGAGCTTAAAGCAAGTTGCGTTGGTTCCTTTAGTGCTATTTACCTAAAATTAGCTAAATCAGTGCAAAGGATGTTGGAATTTTATGTGGGAATAATACTTGGCTGATACTGAGTTTCCAAGGTATTTCGCATTGTCTTCTTAAATAAAATTGAGTTGGATAATGGCTTTGCCTGCAAGGTTGGCCTATCACCTAAAATGAATGAATCACCATTGCAAATTTGCACAAAGTATTGGCTTGCAGACTTTGGAGACAGTTTTCCTTTAAGGCATGTACCCTAATACATGTGTTTAAAAGCTTTTAAATATATGTATATTAAGTTACTATGAAACTAAATATTTTACTCTCATATAATTAATAAATGGTTCTACACAATTGTATAAAGTCATTTTCTGTTATTTAAAATTGGTTTTCCTACAGATGGTGGATGCTTTTGATTTTTTTTGTGATAAAGCCTTTTCAGGTATATTAATATTAAGTTGCACTATTTCTGCTTTTACTTATTAATATAATTATCTTTTTTAAAGTTTTGCTCGAAATTGTTCTCCATTTCAACTATTTCAGGGTAGGTTTTATGTTTACAGTATAGGAACGGGTTTGAGCAGAAATGAGGGAAATAAATCACTTCTCAGAATCTGTGCAATTTGATTATAGTTTATACTCAGCCCTCAGTGTATCACACAGAAAATCTCGGCCTTCGTGAGTTCAATTAACTCCTAATAATTGATAGAAGTAACCCTATGTGTGGAAAATTATGTCAGAATGGTGCTGCTTTTTTAAAAGAATTTATAATTTAAAATTAGGGTAATATAAACCTAGCCTAAACTGTGTTGTAGAAAACTGTTAGGATCAGATCAGTTACACGCTGTCCCATTTCACTGTCCATTAACATGATGGTACAGGAAGGTTAAGTCTAAAAATAACCTCCAATAACTCACATGTTGGAACTTGTTATTTTGCTTACTGGGAGAAGTGGGAATTGAAGTGAATTATTAGGTTTAGTCACTGAAATTTTGTTGGGATTAGAACCACTCAGGTAACCTTCAAAGAGGAAAATTTTGCACATATTATTGTGGTTTCTTAGCAGAGAACAGATGGGAGAAAAACAAGGCTGTTTTGTTAATTTTTACAACTGCAAATACTGGGTACAATTTGACCTGGAAACTGCCACAATCATGTTCTGACCTGGAAATAATTGATTTTCATAAGCATGGCGCTGCAAAAAAAATAGATTGCAATTTGCCCGAGTTTCTAGATTCTGGTCACCATGGCCTAGCCTGGAACAATCTGGACTAGAAAATGGTCTGGGTAGTGGGCACTGGCCTGAAACTGGACACAGGGAACCAACTGTCTTATGATAGGTTGAATGAGCTAGGGTTTTTCTCTTTGTAGAGAAGGAGGATGAGAGGTGATTTGATAGAGATGTACAAGATGATAAAAGGCATTGACTGAGTGGACAGTCAGAGACTTTTTCCCAGGGTGACAATGGCTAACACGAGGGGACATAATTTTAAGATGATTTAAGGAAGATATAAGGGGGATGTCAGAGGTAAGTTTTTTTACACAGAGAGTGGTGGGTGCATGGAATGCACTGCCTGCAGAGGTTGTGGGGGCAGATACATTAGGGACATTTAAGAGACTCTTAGATAGACACATGAATGATAAAGAAATGGGGCGCTATGAGGGAAGGAAGGGTTAGATAGATCTGAGGGCAGGATAAAATGTTGGCACAACATTGTGGGCCGTCTGTACTGTGCTGTCACATTCTATGTTCTATGTTCATTAACTGAGCACAAAAGGCCTGGGCACCAGGGCCCATCCTGGGCCTTGACTCTAGAACCAGGATGGACTCCAGGAAATCCCCTGGGTACCAGTGACCAACATGATCTGGAACAGCATGGGTTCCAGAAATAACATGAGCAAATGGGCCTGGTCTAGACCTGAACAAGTCTCTCACTGGCACTAAATGTAATTTCAAAAAAATCTTTTAAAGAGCTGTTACTGGAAGAAAATGCTGCAGGTTTCTTTGAAAATCAAAACAAAAATCTACAGATGCTGGAAAACTAAAATAAAAATAGAAAACTCTGGAAATACTCAGCATCTGCAGGATTTTTTGATTTACCATCCCTGACCTGGCTTCCCTTCCAGATTTCCCTCTTGTTAGGGACAGACTCACGCTGTGATCATTTAGAATCCCAGAAAAAGTGATATTGCAAAGGAAGGCAGAACTGGAGGGAATTGTGTCTAGCTTGTTGACTTGAAGAAGAAGGAAATGTTTGCCTTCTGAGATTAAAGTGTAGCCTTTTCTTCTGAGTGCTCTAGAGTCTTGCTTTAGAGTTTCACAGTCTGATTTCAGAACCTGGCTACTGCTCTTAAAGAACTTTTTCCTTCTTTCTCTTATTTAATATTGTTTCACACTAGACCCACAGTTACAGCAGATAGTTTGGACCACTGAGCCGGTGCTACTTCTGGGACCATCTGTTATAAAGTGAGTCCTGTGCAGCTCTTCCCACAATAAGTCCCATTCACAAATTGTCCCTTATTGTTTAATTGCAATTTTGGCAAAGCTAAGTATCATATTCACCTGCCCCACCCACCCACATCCCATGATGACCTACACAGATGAAGTCTTGTGCCCAAGTAGCCCCACATCATTGCAAGACATGGGGTCATGACTCTGACAGGGATCATAGCAGTTACCTCTGCTGTGAGTTATTTAGCAAAGTTGCAACAAGTAATGAGACAGCTGGCAGTGCTGTTTGAAATATACAGAGCAGTATAAACTCTGGTGGATTTAACAGAAATAGACGCTATAGGGTTCACAGGTTGTTTCTTATTGTGTCATAAATACAGGTTACAAGTCACACCTTTAATAGTCTATTTCTGTAGGTAAAAACAGATTGGCCGCTATACTCTCGATGGCATTATTGGATGTGCACCTGACCCCCACCCCCCAAGAAAAATCAGACACACGAAGGTATATTGAATGCAGAAGTGGTTGAGCCAATTTGGTGGTCCTGATTGACCTGGAAATCATAACTGTGATCTATCATGTGCAACATGGCTTTCATACACAGATTGTGTTTAAAAAAGCACAAAAACAGATTCAATTATTAGATAAGTAAGCTTAAATTTAAAAAAAGCATTTAAATGAAATTAACTAACTAAATATAAAGTAAAATTAAGAAAAAAAGCACTGACTTGCATCCAGTCCCGCAGATCAAGATGCGTCTAGTCCACCTCTGGATATTAGACTTGCAGCTTGTCACTAGCTTCCAGGCTGCAAAGATAATTTACTGAAGTTGGAAGTGGACTGTGTCTGTAAAGAGCCTTCCAGGACATTGAGTAGAGAAATAATCTCTTTATAAATCACTGTTTAGGTTCCAGCTGGAGCTTTGAATCCAAATCTGGATATTCTGGTTTAGAGAGGATCTCCAGCCCTTATAAATGGTGCATACCAAATGAAGTGAAGGGAGTAAGAAGCTGAAGGGAGTAGTGGACTCAGCCCAATTCATCACAGGCACTTCCCTCCCCACCATCAGTAGTATCTACATGAGGCACTGCGTTAAGAAGGCAACACCTATCATCAAAGATCCCCACCATCCAGGCCATGCCATCTTCTCACTGCTACCATTGGTCAGGAGGTACAGAAGCCTGAAGTCCCACACCACCAAGTTCAAGAATAGCTACTTCCTTTCAACCATTTGGTTCTTGAACCGACCTGCACAATCTTAATCACTACCTCAGCATAGCAATACTATGACCACTTTGACTACTTTGCACTACAATGGACTTTGTCTTTCTTAGAACCATAGAACCATAGAACAATACAGCACAATACATGTCCTTTGGCCCACCATGTTGTGCTGACCTTCAATCCACTCCTAAGACTATCTAACCCCTTCCTCCCATATATCCCTCTATCTTAAATTCCTCCATATGCTTATCTAACAATCGCTTGAATTTGACCAACGTATCAGCCTCCTCCACCACCCCAGGCAGCCCATTCCATGCACCAACCACTCTCTGGGTGAAAAACCTCCCTCTAACGTCTCCCTTGAACTTCCCACCCATTACCTTAAAGCCATGCCCTCTTGTATTGAGCATTGGTGCCCTGGGAAAGAGGCGCAGGCTGTCCACTCTATCTATTCCTCTTAATATTTTGTATACCTCTATCATGTCTCCCCTCATCCTCCTTCTCTCCAATGAGTAAAGCCCTAACTCCTTTAGTCTCTCCTCATAATGCATACTCTCTAATCCAGGCAGCATCCTGGTAAATCTCCTCTACACCCTTTCCAACGCCTCCACATCCCTCCTATAATGACAAGATCAGAACTGGACACAGTACTCTAAGTGTGGTATAACCAGAGTTTTGTAAAGCTGAACAGATCTTAAACTCGATCCCACGACTTATGAAAGCTAATGTCCCATAAGCTTTCTTAACTACCCTATCCACCTGTGTGGCAACTTTCAGTGATCTGTGGATATGAACCCCAGATCCCTCTGCTCCTCTACACTGCCCAGAATCCTGCCATTTACCTTGTATTCCGCCTTGGAGTTTGTCATTGCAAAGTGTACCACCTCACACTTCTCTGGATTGAACTCCATCTGCCACTTGTCAGCCCAGCTCTGCCTCCTATCAGTATCCCCCTGTAAGCTTCGACAGCCCTCCACACTATCCACATCACCATCGATCTTTGTGTCATCTGCAAACTTGCAAAGCCACCCTTCCACCCCCTCATCTAAGTCATTAATAAATATCACAAAAAGTAGAGATCCCAGAACTGATCCCTGTGGGACACCACTAGTCACAGCCCTCCAATCCAAATGCACTCCCTCCACCACAACCCTCTGCTTTCTAGTTGTTTGTTCTAGTTGTTTACTTTCTTGTATAGTTTTGTAGATATATGTTGAATCTAAGTTTTTCTTGTGAGAGTTCTGTCTCTAATGCTGTGTGCCTGTGTTGCTGCTGCAAGTAAATTTTTCATTACATCTGTGCAAAGACGTACTTGTGCATGTGATAATAAACTCGAATTTGATACAAGACTTACTGGACATTTTCTGATTTGCCTGGGATGTGGGACTTCAGTTGTGAAGCGAGACAAGAGGAATCATATTTTTTTCCAAAATGAAAGAAGACCAGGTTAAGAGATGATTTGATATATATTAAAATCATGAAGAATTTTGGGTTTTGATGCACAATTGTAAGTAAAAAGAAATTCTGCTCCTCTAGAACTCTGCTTCTGCTTTAGAAATCCTGCAACAGAAGGGCTGATAACCAAGCGGTACAACTTTAAGTCAATGGGCAAAAATTCTAGTGGTAATTTTACTCCCACAGAGTGTCGTTTTGACCTCAAATACTTCAACTGAAATGAGATTCGAAGCCAATTTAATAAAACCTTTAAAAAGGAATTGGACGAAGATTCTCAGAAAGGGCCAGGGGTTGGGACTATTTGGAAAGCTCTATCAAAGTGCTGGAACTGGTATGACTGGCCAAGTGGCCTCAATAGGTGCTGTACCATCCTCTGATTTTATGAGTCCAGGGATTCTTAATTTCACTGTGCCTCCTTTCAATGAGAATGTGCAGGAAAGCCTCCAAATGCATTTATTAAATGCATTTTTACCTTACTGCTCATGTGGACAAAATAACCCCGACAGAAGAGGCAATAGAAATGATCGCCTTTTCCCAGTTTTACACACCGTAAATCTCTGGAGATTTTATGGAGAAAATTTATCAATGAAATGTTTTATTGAAAGAAATCATTTCTCACCTTGTGCTTGCAAGGATGAAGTTGTCACTGGACAGAATAGATGTTTGATATTGAAGGGGTGTGATAAAGTCAAAATCAAAGTTGAGTTTATTGTCATATGCACAAGTACATGTGAAATGAAAGACTTACTTGCAGCAGCATCACAGGCACACAGCATCATATAAGCAGCATTCACAAGAAAAACATAAATTAAACATAAATTATTTTTACAAGAAAAAACACAATTAGTGCAAGAAAAAAACAAAGTCCATTTTAGTGCAAAGTGATCAGAGTGATCATGGTGTTGCCAAACTGTAGTGGTGATTAGGGTTTTGCCTGTTGGTTCAAGAACCGAATGGCTGAAGAGAAGTAGCTGTTCTTGAACCTGGTGGTGTGGGACTTCAGGCTTCTGTACCTCCTGTCCAATGGTAGCTGCGAAAAGATGGCATGGCCAGGTTGGTGGGGATCTTTGATGATGGATGTCGCCTTCTTGAGGCAGCGTCTTAGATAGAAATCATTGTGAAAAGAAATAGACTGCCTTCCATTTATTTTACAAGGTGTCCTGCCATTGGTCTTAAATGTGAAATTTTCAACCCTTTTATCAGGTTGTAATAATTTTTAAAAATACTGTAACACTTTCAAATCATATTTTAGCAACTCCTTTCCTGGAATATTGCAAGAATATATTGCTTCTTGTGTCACAGTCTTCTAAAGCCTTGACTTGCTGAACCCAATAAATCTCTAATATCTTTATATCTGCCTGCAGTTTGCTTTTAGGAACACATACATTTATCAAACTGTTCATAGGCACCCCTATGTATTCAGTAACCACAGGGCCATGACACACAGAGAGCACACCACTAGGAATGAGATAAGAAGCTGTAAGTAGATTACAGGGTGAAATGTTGAAGATTTTTACAAGGGATAAGCATCTTCTAGGTCATTTATCTTTTTGTAATGATTGTTCCTAGGGCTGTTTTGCTCCAAATATTTGAAGTTTGTTTTTTCATTTAAACTTTTTGATCCATAATCCTTAGGCAGAAAATTAAGTGGCATGGGGTACTTTAACAATGTTCCCCTTTCTTCCCCACTATCATTTTAAAAGCTGCAAGTTTTAGTGTGAATTCCATTTACAAAGTTGATGTTGCCTAAATCCCAGTTTACTGGGAAGATCTTGATGATTTATTTCCTGGTGGGAATCCCATATGTAATTGGGACCTCATTGGTAACGTTCAGGTAAATTCAGGGGTACTACAGTCAAGATGCCACTGTTACACCATTGATTATGGTGATGATACTGCATAGGGGGTGGGGTTATCACATAGTGCGTGAGGTTGCAAGACATTGTAGTGGGGAGAGACTCGATTATTGTACAGGTGGAATCCAATCACAGAGAAGCAATTTTTTTGCAGGAGGAGATATTAGATCATGGGCGGAGGTTGATCAATGGGGAGGATGGTTTGGAGCATAGGAAGGGGAGATTTGATTACAGGAAGGAAAGAGGTCGGACGGTGCGTCAAGGCTGATCATGACCAGGAGAGCTTGGATTATGGGAGGACAGATTTGATTGTGGGAGATTTGACATGGAGGAGCGATCAGATCACAGGCAGTGATGGCAATGAACAAAACTAGAGAAGATTAGAGAATTGTGAATATATATTGCTGCCTGCCAATGGGAATGTTGGGCATAGATTTCTGCCTGTACCATTGTAGGTAGAATGCACAAGGAAGGTAAACAGTGCATTTGGCCTTCTCACTTTCATTTCAATGAGGTATCAGTGATAATATGTGGTTGGGGGACACCAACTTCCAATGACCTCAAAATACTTTCTCATGCAAAAAATCGCTCCTTACATTTATTTGAGAAAGTGGCCAGCATACATTGGGCATCAGCAAATCATCTTCAATGCTTGAAAATTAGGTCCTCCTTCTGCAGGTCAATGTTGAAGGAAGCCCATTGTGGAGGGCTATTGTAGATAAAGGTTCTGCTATTGCACATGGAACATAGATGCCTATGTTGGGCAACTGGAGAGAGTGGAAAGGTTGGAGAAGATTGCAGAGGTGGTTTTGGGAGGGAAATGCAGCCATCAAGGGATGTTTGGATAAGTACATGGAGTTTAGGTAATAAATACAACATTGTGGATCATAAGAATCAGGTTTATTATCACTGACATATGTCATGAAATTTGTTGTTTTGTGGCAGCAGTACAGTGCAAGACATAAAGACATTGAAATGACTATAAGTTACAAAAATAAATAAATAGTGCAAAAGAGGAATAACGAGGTAGTGTTCATGGGTTTATGGACTGTTTGAAATCTGATGGCTGAGAGGAAGAAGCTGTTCCTGAAACATTGACTGTGGGTCTTCAGGCTCCTGTGCTTCCTCCCCGATTGTAGTAACAAGAAGAGAGCATGTCCTGGATGCTGAGGGTCCTTAATGATAGAAGCTGCCTTCTTGAGGCACTGCCTCTTAAAGATGTCCTCAATGGCGGGTAGGGTTGTGCCTGTGATGGAGCTGGCTGAGTTTACAACCCTCTGCAGCCTCTTTTGATCCTGCGCGTTGGAGCTTCCACACCAGGCGGTGATGCAACCAGTCAGAATGCTCTCCACTGTACATCTGTGGAAATTTGCAAGAGTCTTTGGTGACGTACCAAATCTTCTCAAAGATCATATCAAAAATCAAAAATCAAAGATGATGCGATAAATGAAAGGGAAATTTTTGCATGGGGGAGTATTGGGGGGGGATTTGAAGCCTATGGAATTTTGAGAATGCAAAGTCAGCAAATAATGTGCTGGTGTAGTCTGGAGGTGATAAAAATACAGGTAAGATTTTTGGAAGAATCTCAGAAGATAAGGTAAAAGTAATAATGAATGACATTACAATCTCGGTAACAGATGGACTATAAAGTTCAATGAGAAAGCAGAGCTTTTGTTTCAGCTCAATCTGACGGAAGGTCACTGGCCTGAATTGTTAAATCTATTTTTCTCTCCACAGATGCTGCCTGAAATATTTCCAGCATTTTCTATTTATATTTTAGATGTCCAGCACATGAGGAGAACAGATTTTTAAGGCTGTTTGTCATCTATGGATGATTTCACCAAAACTGAGCATTTAAACGAATAACGGAAAAAGGCCATGAAATGATGTGCAGGGAAATGCAGGCGTAACTGTTCCAGAATGTGGAGGAGAAGGCATCGCTGGCAATGAGCTGACTGTGCTGCATGGCAGGTATGGAGCAATACAGGCTTATTCCCACTGCTGTAGACCAGGGAAATGAAGAATTTGAAGAGGATAGCATGAGTAAACATGTTGAATCTGGTTCTGACTTCCATAAGCCTATTTTATTGCTGCACACAAGCTGAAAAGTGATCAAATGGAATCATTTTGATGGATACGGTTTGGCTTTTTTGCGCATTTGATGATATTTGCCTGTGAGAATCCAGCCAGAGTTGTGATTTCCAGGAGACAAAGAGGCTGCAGATGCTGGAATCTAGATTTCCAGTGTCTGCTCATTCTTGATTTCTCAACACCCTCACACTCCCCGACTCAGTCTGGCTATTGGATATTATATGTTCTTGTCAGCAAGTTTTCATATATTTTAGTCTTGGGAAATGGCTTATAAGGTAAGATATCTTTATTAGTCACGTGTACATCGAAACACACAGTGAAATGCACCTTTTGCGTAGCGTGTTCTGGGGGCAGCCTGCAAGAGTCACCACACGTCTGGTGCTAACATAGCATGCCCACAACTTCCTAACCTGTACATCTTTGGAATGTGGGAGGAAACCGGAGCACCCAGAGAAACCTACGCAGACACGGGGAGAACGTACAAACTCCTTACAGACAGCGGCCGGAATTGAACCTGGGTTGCTGGCCCTGTAATAACGTTACGCTAACCGCTACACTACCATGCCTGCATGTCTCTTTTTTTTCTCTGCACCCAAATAAAACCCCCAGTACTTCTTCAGTATTGCCCCAGATGGAAATAAAAAAAGACTGAAAGTTAACATATTGCTGTTGCTTCAAGAAGGAAGCAAATTTTCTCCCAGGAGACTACAGGTATCTACCACTACCTGATGTAACAATCTTAGCCTTTGAAAGCACTACTCTTCAGCAGAGACACAAGAGACTGCAGACACTGGGAATCTGGAGCAACACACAAAAAGCTGGAGGAACTCTGTAGGTCAGGCAGCATAGTCCTAATGAAGGGTCTCGATCCAAAATGTCCACTATGCATTTCCCTCCAAAGATGTTGCCTGACCCACTGAGTTCCTCCAGCTTTTGCTGTGTTACTCTTCAACAGAGCCTCTGTCTGCTGAATTGGCAGTTACTCCTGTGAACTCAATTCCTCTGTTGCTGAGCGCTCACCTGCAACTCCATCCACAGCATACCTTTGCTGCTTTAGAGGTTGATCATCTTACTCATCTAATTCCCAATCAAAACCACCCATGACACCTCCCCTCCTGATATTCTCTGAGGGTACAGCATCAAATTGTGTTCTTTAGAACTGTGTCCTCAACAAATTGACTTCACAGTGAACTGAGATAGTGGTTGTGAGCATTTATGCTTTCTGCATATGGGGATGCATGCTCTTTGCACTTAGACATGGCAGGATAGTGCCACAGCTGGTAGAGACACTGTCTTGCAGCTCCAGAGACCTGGGTTCGATCCTGACCTTGGGTGCTGTCTGTGAGGAATTTGCACATTCTTCCTGTGACCATATGGGTTTCTCTTCTGGTTTCCTCCCAAAAATCAAAGATGTGCAGGTTGGTAGCTTAACTGGCCACTGCAAATTGCTCTCAGTGTGCAGGTGAATGGTGGGATCTGGAGGGAAGGTACTGAGAATGTGGGAAGAATATTAAAAAAATGGGATTATGGGGTGAGTGTAAATGGGTGATTGATGGTAGTCACGGACTCCATGTGGTATCTTACTGTGACTCTAAGTACCACTTAATCTCAACTCTGTTACGTCACCAGTTTTCTCAGATTCATTTGAAATGAATTGATGTGCATGTTAATGTAACTATTATTGACCTACCTGTGCAAAGTGAACTACTTGGTCAGGTTTTGTCTTACTGTGATTAAGATCAAATCACTCATAATCATTTGGGTTGGGTTTTGTGAAAAATAATTTATTTGTAACCACTCTCCCCCTCTGCTCCTTTTCAAAGTAGCATTGAACTTACATTAGACACTGTGCCCTTCAACTTGTTATGACAATATTCATGCTAATGTTTCTCTCCCTTGAAGACGAATGCTTCAATCCCCATTGACCTCAATATGACTGTGAGGAAGGTTAGGGAAATCTGGATTAAGGGTCAACAGTGGCAACATGGGACACTCCAGAACCAGTGCAGAACCTCTAGTGGTTCAGCAAAGCTGCAGAGCACCCGAAGGACTAGAGTACAACCCTAGTGTAGAATCAGTTAGATCAAGGACAAAGCTGCTTCATGGAGAATTTGGTTGGAATAATTAGCTTTAAGTCACAGCCCCAAGTCAGTGTAGAAAGGAGCTGTCAGGATAAGGTGGGAGTAGAAACCAATTGTTAAAGTAGAACACGAGTGAAAGAAAGAGAAACAAGGTGGGGGTGGAAAGTATTTTGTTTTACAGCTTGCTGCATATTTCTTTTGTAAGAACTAATGGGAAGGGACGTGTTCCAATTGTCTGCCTCCTAACATTTGCATTAAATTGATTGGCATGCAAATTGCAAGCAGGAGGAAAGTCTATAATTATTTTTGAAGTGTGCAATAAATATTTCCAGCAAAACATTGCATGCTGGGAGCACCAGAATATAAATTGTTCCTTTTGTATATCTAAAAATATGCATGATGTTTCTTATTTACAAACTTTACCACAAACTTCTTGTCAAACTTGGGGCATTTGAATAGTACTTCATAGGTTTACACTCTAAATAAATTGGAAAATGAGCCATAATGAATTTGGATTTAATGCTCACAACTTTCAGAGATTGGCCATTAGAGGTCTGAAAGGTCACAGCTGTGTGTAGGGGAATTGTTGATTCCAGACTGGCAGGATAAGCAAATTAATGTTAGAGCCAACATATGCTGCCAGCTGCATGCTGCCTAATTGTATTATGTGATCCAATATTGTCATGCTACTTTGCATCTGGGTGATATTAGGTGACAGTTTTACAGCTATTTTAAATACCAAAATGTATTTGGAATATGTAACTTTTCTGACTGTTATATTTTTGGTATGCATAGTGCTAGGAACCCTGCTAAAAGCTGGCATAGATTTGATGACCAGAATGGCCTCCTCCTGTGACAATTCTATGACTCTGAGAATTTTATACAATGTTATGGAAATAACAATTTCTAATGATTGACTCATACAGCATAGAAACAGACACTTAGGCCCACTGAATCTGTGCCAACCATCAAGCATTCATTTGCAATAACCCTGTACTAAGCCTATGTTTATTCTCTCTACATTCCCATTAACTCCCCCTGGATTCTACATACTGGTGGCAATTCACTTGCCAATCCCCATGTCTCTGGGTTGCTGTGAGAAACTGGAGCACCATGGTCACAGAGGGAACATGCAAATGCTATACATGCAGTATCAGAGGTCAGAATTGAACCTGAGTCACTGGAGCTGTGAGGCAGCAGCTCTGCTAGCTGCACCACTATACCCCCTTCTTTTAACATCAATATCATCACTTGACAGATCCACAGAATGAGAATGATAATGCTATGTTTATTGTCCAACAGGTGAAGCATTGGTAGTAGCATTGACATTCCTTCATGGTAGCCTTCTTGGAAATCATTCCAGCTTCTTAATTGTGAATGCTCCCTTAAATGTCAATTTAAACCTGATATATTTTAATCTATTGATTCATTTTTATAGTGTCAGTTTTTCAAAGTAACATTGAACTTACATTAGACACTGTGCCCTTCAACTTGTTATGACAATATTGATGCTAATATTTCTCTCCCTTGAAGACAAATGCTTCATTTGAAGTGTGGGGTTTCATTCCTTGATCTAAATCTCCCCAGGTTGAATACATTTTAATAGTGCTATAGGTAGTGAGATTCAGGTCTTGACCTAGCAATCTTGAAAAAAAAATGTCAATATATTTCCACGTCATGGTGATGTGTGACTCTCAAGGAAACCATCAAGTGCTGGGTTCTCATGCTCAGGGTCTCTTGATTCATCTTGATAATAGAGATCATAGATTAGGGATGTGCAGTTCGTGAAGCCTTGGTGAGTTTCTACAATGCAATTTATAATCGGTGTACTCTTCAACAATGCTGTACTAGTTTTAAAGCAATTGGAGAGGTGGAGGTTTGGAAGTCAGGACTTTGTTGCCCTGAATGGTGTTAAATTTATTGGAGCCATTCTTATTCAGACAATTCCCTCACACTGTTAACCGACATTTTGGATGGTGGAAAGGCTCTTGGATTCCACTTGACTTCAATTTTATTCTATCACCCTTATGAAACACTCATTTGAATATTGTCTTCGTGAACAGGTCAAATGGTGTCTTGACTAACTTTCACCTCACCATTGGAATTCAGAGCTTTGGTGCATTTCTTGATCCAAGGCTATTAGTATGACCTTGTACTGTCCTTCAACATGGGCTAACTGACCCATAGGTCTGTAAAAACAAAAACACCAGTGACGGAAAGTTTCCAATGTCTAAAAGTCTAATAGACCCCTGAAATTAAAAAAAAGAAGATGCTGGAAGTTCTTATCTGGAAGGTTGTGGCAGTTTTTGTTTGATTTCCAATGGACCTCTGTTGGAAAAAGAAGCGGTTCCCTTTTTGACTCATGTTGCCATAGTATCTTATGCTCTCAAATAAATCCAACTTAGGAGCTAAATGAGGATGTTAAGGACTCATCTAGTTCCTCATCATATAATTGTTGCTATTCCAAAACTCAATGAAATCAAAGGCAATGCAAATCAGTGAAGACCCAGTACTGTTGCTCCCCTCCTGTGAAGTGAGGAAAAATGGAAATTTTGAGTTGTTTCTTTGGTACAAGCAAGGAATTTAAATGAAGCTTTGCCAGTGTTGTCCACGTGCTAAGAACCAATAACATAAATCTCAGTTAAGATGGCTTAACTCATCTTAGCATTGGAAGTAGAGTGGGTGAAATTGGCAGAGTTGCCACTTTTAATCATCTACTGTTCTCAGATGTAAACTTTCAGAAAAATATGGCAGGCCCCAAATGAATAGGAATCAGTAATTTTGAATCAGTCTTCCCAACTAAAACAACTGGAAATTATAGAATTCTAGGCCATGTTTTGGCCGTTTAATCATCAGTAGAAAATAACATTGAGTTGAAAGTTTAGTTTCTTGAATTTTTTGTTTGGTCAAAGTCAACCCTTCCATCTCACTTTAAGATATGTGTTCTCGCTTTCACTGCATCTATTTATATTATAGTTATTTCCACAAGCAGGTTATGTACAAAATATAGTGGGATCCGTCAGAACGCGTACAGAAAATTAAGTGAATACTATTGAAAATAATCAAATTTTATATTTAATTTTATTTTGAAGTGGGTACCTTCGTAATAGAATACATTAATAAATCAACAGAATTCAAATGTGCATTACTTAATAAAAGAGATCTTGAAAACCAGGGATACTTGCAGATGAAATTCTCCCCTCCAATACATTAACGGAGGCCTTAAAGTAGATTAATACCTCTGTTAAAATAGTGAAAAGACGCTTCATGTGATGACACACTAAACTAATCCCCATTGTGTAATTTCAAAGCTTTAAATGGTTTCAATATTAGTAAAGGAGTCACATTAACATTGACTTATACATGAAAGGTTGTGGAATATCAGACAATTTCACATTGTCTTGCAAAACATCAAGGTAAAATGATTTCTGCTTTGGCTCAGCACGTCAAATATTATCATTCAGGTGTGCAGTTGCCCAGGTATGTTAAATAGTGACTGCATAATTTCTCATTTAAAAAATATTGTTAATACTAACAGGGCTGGGACCCTCAGCTTAGTTTTAACATTAACATTCAGTCAGCATTTGAATGGCATTGAATGGAAGTCTGCAGTAATTGCAAGCATGGAAGAGCAGAAATCAATTTACATTAGACATCAGCCGACAGTGTAACACGAGTCTGCCAGCCTCACAACACAATATGCAGATGCTTGACTCATGGAGTGTGTCTGAACAGTCAGTGTTTTCATAAAAGCAAAACAATACTTTTGATTTTTGTGGTACAAGAGCACTAGAACACAAGGTCAGTCAAATGCCCCATGTATTTAAGATTTTGGAAATATTATGTCCCCAAATTAAATATTTTTATGCAAATCCCTAAGCCTAATTACAAAACAAGAAAGGGATACATGGCCTGAATTTTGTGATCATGAACAAAAGACACACCATTCCCACATCTTACAGCTGTCCACAAATGTTTCCCACAATTTTCAGAGGCAAATTATAGTTATCAGATGTCTAATTCAGGGTAGTGTTCTTCACAGAGTAAGTATGGTATATTAAAGCAGAGAAAAAAGCTATGTGGTTCTTCAGCCAATCTGATTGACGAGTTCTCAGTCAGACATGTGAGGCCTGTAAAAAGCTTGCGTAGTGCCCATATTTAAGTGTCCTGAGGGTCACTTGATGACTAAAGTAGATCATATATTTGCATGCCTGGCTAATTGTGGCAAGCAACTTTATTATTGATTCAATCATGGGATGTTTCTTCATAAAGCTGGCATTTATTGTCCATCCTTAACTTAAGTGCTCTGGATTGATTTGCTGGGCCACTTCAGAAGGCAGATAAGAGTCAATCACATTGATGGATCTTTGGAGTCAATGACATGCATGACCAATTAGGAATGATAGATTTCTATACCTGAAAAACAGGTGGGTTTTTACAACAATCTGGCAGTTTCATGACTGCCATTACCAGCATTAGCTTTTTAGTCCAGATTTATTTAGTTGCTTGAACTTAAATTATCCTGTTGCAGTGGTGGGGTTCAGACTCGTGTCTCCAGATCAATAGTAGTGGCCTCTGAATATGAACCCAATACAATGCAATAGTACATACATGGAGGTGTTATCTGACATCTGCCAGGAAAATGCTGAGCTGGCACGTCGTTCCTGGTGCAGCAATGATTTGATGTTAACAATGTCACTTTGGATCTTCACTTTCCAGGTGCTCATTTGTTATGGCCATTCAGCCCATCAGGTCTATGTTGACTCCCAGCAGAAGAGTCCCACAACATACTTGCCTTCCTCTTGCTGGTCAAGTGGGGATCAACTGGATGCAGTAAATACTAGCTGCTGGGGAGAACAGATATACACACTTGATCACAAGCCACAGCAGAAGTAAGAAACCCCACCAGTATTGTTATGAGGGGCCATCATATTGCAGATTAGATTTCTTATTCTCTCGGTATGATTCCACAAATGTTTGGAGATTTCCATAAATTTTTTTGCTTGCAAAATCTACAAGGAATAGGTGGTAAAGTAACAAACAACTTTTGGCTTTTTCAGGGTTTCTGGTGAAGAAATGTACATAATAAGGCTTTCCTCTTGGAGAATGAGCAGAGTTGACTCAGAGCATTATGTATGAGGATGTACTATCTTTCAGAGTTTTAGTCCCACTGCTGACTAGATCTAAGCAAGAGATATTCAAATAATGGCCGGCATCAACTCATGGTCATGCAAGCTATTCTGCTCCTCAGAGGGTAGCTCCCACTACATCTAGTGAATGTCATACAGTATCTTTAGATAGTTTGGACTTCATGAGTAAATGGCTGACAATGTCAGCAAATAGACAGAGCCTTCTGAACTTCTATGTTTGACTTCAGAAGCTGCTTTCCAGAAACAGAGTGAACACTGATATCCAGACCATTACTTAACAGATGACAGTTATCACAGTTTACATTACAGTTAGGACATGATCAATAATTTCTTTTATTCAACAAGTGAATTATTTGTAACTTGTGGAAAAGACTTACCAGAGTTAATATTGCTCTACTAATTGAAGCAAGAAGTCAATTTCTATCAATATTTCATTATTTAATTTCTTTACTCAGACATTGCTCAAGGCTGCTATAAAGGAATTGTGCACTAGGAGTGCAATAGCATATCAAAACTGGCAGATGTTGGATACCTCTGTAAATATGCAATGATGTACTTATAGGAATATATTTGTAAAATAGTATATTGATTATTAATTTACCTAATTTAAACTTGACTACAGACCTAAATGACTATTGACTGGGTTTTATGAAGAAATAATTTTGACTAATTTATACAATATTGTGAATGACAAACCATTAAAAAAAATTCACCTTCAGGCTAACATTTGTTTATTTTATAAATACAAAAATATGATAGGATGTGTTTGCTATTGAAACTGCCTATAGATTAATATCGACAGCACAAAAGGAATGCTTGCATTTATGTTCTGCCTTTAATGTACCTTTCAAGGTATTCCAAAGTACTTAATAGACATTGGAGTATTGTTGAAACGAAGTCATACTTATAATGCAGGAAAGATAGCAGCATATTTCCACACACCAAGCTCCCACAAACAGTAATGTGATGATGATTAGATATCCTGTTTTCTAGTGACGTTGAATGAGGAATTCAACATCATTAGGACACTAAGACACCTGGGGTAACTCCCATCCTCTTCTTCACAACATGGGGTCTCCTTTTTACACAAATGAAAACTGATGGGGCTTGGTTTAACCTCACCTGAAAGATCATACCTCTGCTAATGCAATATTCCCTCATTTCTGCACTAGAGCAACAGCCTAGCTATCGGTGCTCATGTTTCTGGAGTGGGATTTGAAATCAGAGCCTTCTGACACAGAAGCAATGGTGCTGTCAACTGACCCACAGCAATACGTGGGATATGTGTTTGAAATAATCTACTGTGGAGGTTAGATGATGGATAATTGGGGTAGAGTCCGGGCTGTCTGACATCCTGAATGAGATATCCAGGACCATTATGGAGGCCAGTTCCAGTATTGTTGTGGCTTTGAACACAGCTGGAGCCTCTCCTATCCAGTACGGTACAGGAGTAGTGGCTAATTCTATATCAACATCTATGCATACAACAACAGTGCAGTGCTTGGTAGCAGAGGATACCCAACAAGTAAGTGCTGCACTGGAAGCTCTGTATGCCCAACATGACTTTGGATTTTACTATTCCAAGGGTCTTTGAAAGTGTCACAGCATTGTTGCTCATCCCTTTTGGCATTGAAGGTATTGTGCAGCTGTCTTTCTGACTAACTGCTGTCCTTGTGGTGAGGAACCACTGACAATACTGCTTCAAAAATAATTTGAACACAATGAATGAGTGGGCACACGGAAAATAGAAGAAGTGGGTGGCACGGTAGAGAAGCAGTTAATGCCGCTGCCTCAGATCCAGGGATCCAGGTTCAATCCTGACTTCAGGTGCTACCTGCACAGAGTTTGCATGTTCACCCTCTGATCCCGTAGACTTCCTCTGGTGCTCTACTTTCTTCCCACATCCCAAAGATGTGTTGGTAGATTAATTGGTTGCAGTAAATTATTGCCAATGGTCAAAAGAATCAAAAGGGCATTGATGGGCAGGTAAGAGAGAGTAAGCTGTAGAGGTACAGGGAAATAAGGAAAGGGAGAGTAGACAAATACAATTGCTCTCCTGAGATCCAGCATGTGCCTGATAGGCTGAAAGGCCTCTTTCTGTGTTGTTTTAATTTATTTCCAAGGACTGTGTATGGTAAAGGTATTAAGTTACCCAAGGAATAGGTGCCCTTGACTTTCTAGGTGTAAAGGTCAGGGCTTCTCCTAGTGATGTGGAGAAAGCTTTGTTATCTGTGTCACCTATTTGGAAATAGAACATAATAGAGGCAGTGAGTGTAGAAATGCAATGCAAGGTCAAGTTGGCTTATGGGGTGTAACCCCCAGATTGTTATAATTGTGCTCTCCAGTGTGAGTGAGAGCCTCATAATTTCCACAAGAACACAGCAGTGTTTAAACTTTTCTAGGTAGAGTGCAATGTGATATCAATAACTTCAGCTAATCAGTGTTTGAACCATTTGAGACTGTATCTGGCTAGATATTCTATCTCCAGTTTGAAAAGAAAATTGCAACACCCACATATCTTCATGGATTTGAAAAGGATAAATAAATATTTTTCTTGCTATTGACAGGACTTTATTATTTCTAATTTAAGTCTCTGCATGTGACTTGTGAGTGAATTCTTTACACATGCTGTGTGAATCATAAGATCTGATCGTTGTTGCCTACAAGAACAAAACTATTTTAGTTTACTTCAAGAATACAGACTTTATCACAATCATTGTAAATTATAGATTATACTCACCTATTCCCAGGGAGTAATGCTTCTTTGTTTTTCTTACAAGAGTGGAAGGTTTGAAAGATAACATCAAAAATACATTTTTTATATAGAAATGGTAATTACAGGATTTTGAAGTGCAGTTGATAGAGACACAGTACATTAACCACCTCAGCTGTTAGTATCATCAGAATCTGACTGAAATATTAGGGTTAGATGATCTTATGCAACTTGTAAGCTGCTGAGCATTTGACAGTGTCATTGTCTAAGTGCAAAGAGGTTTACAGTTGTGTGGAAAAACACCTGGCACCTGGATTTTATAAAAGTCAAAAATTACATTCTTGTCACTACTGCTCCCCCTCTCCCTGCCATCCTTCAAACTTCTCAACTTAGCTTTAGTATTTGATAGAGATTTCCACAGTTTCATCTTCCAGAGCTTCTCTGTTGTCCAACATTTTGGAAATTGTCTTGCTTGAGTGTTCTTATTTGCTGAAATAAAGCAAAAGAATCACCAACAATAGCATTTCCTGCTCATATACCATTATCTCTGAAGTTTCTTAAAGAAGGTCTGTGACTAGTGGTGTTGTGCAGGGATCCATACTGGGATCTCTGCTGTTTGTGATATACATAAATGACCTGGATGAAAACATGGATGGTAGGATGGCAGATGACACAAAGATTGGTGGCATTGTGGATAGTGTAGAAGATTGCCAAAGGATACAGCAGGATGTAGATCAGTTACAGACATGGGTGGAGAAATAGCAGATGGAATTTAATCTGGGCAGGTCTGAGGTGTTGCACTTTGGGAGATCAAATGTAAAGGGAAAGTACATAGTTACTAGCAGGACCCTTAACAGTATTGATGTACAGAGGGATCTTGGGGTCCAAGTCCATAGCTCCCTGTCAGTGGCTGCACAAGTTGATGGGCTGGTAAAGAAGGCCTATGGCATGCTTGTCTTTATGGGTCGAGGCATTGAGTTCAAGAGCCGGGAAGTTATGCTGCAGCTTTATAAAACTCTGGTTAGGCTGCATTTAGAGTATTACATTTAATTCTGGTTGCCCCATTATGAGAAGGATGTGGAGGCTTTGGAGAGGGTACAGGATGCTGCCTGGATTAGAGGCTATGAAAGGAGAGGTTGGACAAGCTCATTTATTTTTCTGGAACTGAGGGGAGACCTGATAGAAGTTTATAAAATTATGAGAGGCATAGATAGAATAGACAGCCAGTGTCTTATTCCCAGGGTCAAAATGTCTGAAACTAGAGGGCATACATTTAAGGTGAGAGGGGGTAAATTCAAAGGAGATATGCGGGGCAAGTTTTTTACACAGAGAGTGGTGGGTATCTGGAATGCACTTTCAGGGGTAGTGGTGGAGGCACATCCAATAGAAGCATTTAAGAGGCTCCCAGGTAGGCACATAAATATACAAAGAATGGTGGGATATGAATCATATGTAGGCAGAAGGGATTAGTGTAATTAGGCATCATTAGCTTAATTAATTCGGCACAACATCATGTGTCAAAGGGCCTGTTCCCGTGCTGTACTGTTCTATGTTCTATAGGCAGACCTTTGGATTATAGGGGAGTTGAGAGTTACTGGAAACAGAGAGGGAAATGGAGTTGAGGCCAAGATCAAATAAGCCATGATCTTATTGAATGGCAAAACAGGCCTGAGAGGCCTTAAGATCTCCTCCTGCCCTCTCACTCTGATTTCTTATGTTCTTCGCTCTAAGTTCTGGAATTTCCTCTCAAAAGTTTTCCATTAAGCAGAACCAGCAGTGATGATTAATTTCAGAGCATCTGAACCTCTCTCTTAATATCATCCTTGAAGCAAACTCCTTCAACCAGTCCTCATGTTTTCCATCCAGCTCTATATTGTTTTGGTACCAAACTTTGACAGACTTTTTTTTCTTGGGAGTCTCTAATGATTGCTGCATGGGTTTCCTCTGGGTGCTCCGGTTTCGTCCCACAATCCAAAGACGTACAGGTTAGGAAGTTGTGGGCAGACTATGTTGGCGCTGGAAGTGTGACAACACTTGTGGGCTGCCCCCAGAACATTCCACACAAAGATGCATTTCACTGTGTGTTTTAACGTACATGTGACTAATAAAGAAATCTTATATAAGTGCAAGTTGATGTTTTACCAGCATGTGGTTTAATAGATTTTTTATTGCAAAGGCTTAAAATAACACAAAAAAGAACAGTAATTAATGTTGGCAATTTTTCATGCTGTCTGTTCTGTAATGATTTTAATTAGTTTTGTAAAAATGATGGCTGCTGATCCCATCATTAGGAAGAATTGGCTGTGAGGAATATAAGAACCCTGAAGGAGTTCTGCCTCTTTACCAATTCTCCATTGGTGTAAATGTGCAGATCTTGCTCGTTTCACTACCATCTAAGCAGATAAATGCTGATCTCGAGATCAAGGGAATCCTTTGACTCCATTTCAAATTGACCTACTGGTTTAAGTTGATAATGATTACATTGATGTTAATTACAAGTATTTCCCACAAGCAGGGCAAGCTATGAATTAAAAGGAAATGAAAATTAAGGGTATTTGCCCTGGAACCTTGACTGTTTCTTTTTCTACGGATGTTGCCTGGTTTTTTGAGCTTTTCCAGCATGTTCTGTATTTATTAAAGCTGTGAATTTATCTGTTTTCATCATAACCAATCATAACATGAGAAATACTAGGCTATTCAGCTCTTCATGTATGCTTTTGGCTGATCTTTCAGCTCAGTAACATTTTTCTGAACTAACCCCATGTCCCTTAATTCCATCAATATCTATAAGTCTATCAATACCTGTCTCAAGAATATTCAGCATCTGAGATCCTTGTGAATTTCTTGTGTTTTTGAAGGCCAGCATGGATGTATTTGATTTAGTGGTGTGAGCTTTATTAGATGGTCTTAATGCTGGCTCACTTGTATCTGCATACATTCATAATGACCAGGAATTTCCTGCAACAATAATTTTTAGCCACAAGTGCCAGAAACCAGACTGCATTGCAATTCAAACCTTCTGTGGTGAATTAATGCCAGAATCTGCTAGGAATACATCACATCAAGGATAGTAGTAAATTTGAAGTAGCATGTTTAAAAACCCCTGAATGAGTCAATTTGTCTCAATAAGCAGGGGGTAGAGATTTAAGGTACAGTGGAAGGATTGGAGATGAATTAAGGAATATTTTTCCACTTAAAGTATGATTTGGTCCAGGAATTCACTGCCTGAAATTAAGCCCTCATCAGATTTATAGAGTATCTTAACAGGGTCTTGTTGTGTCACAATCTACAAGGCTACACTCTGAAACCTGAGAAGTGAGATTAGTCTGAAGGCATCTTTTTCAGCAAACATGGATACACCAGGGTGAATGCCCTCCTTCCGTGCCATAAGCTTTTGCAATTTCTAAGATGTATTCAGAGGCCATCAGTTTTGCTTCATTCAAGGATTAATCTTTTTTGTTTCAATCTGTCTGTAAATTTCTTTTTCAGTTTCAGAATCTTGGTTTCATAAGCACTGTAAAATAACCAGGAAAATGAATCAGTTTGTGTCAAGTAATTTACTTATTAATCCTTGGGCCACAGGACTTGAAGAGGAAGTTATAGATAATGCACAGGATCCAGGCCAAAGGAATAAGCTGTTGAGACTGAGTTAATACTAAAATGTTAGGGAAGAAAACAATCTTATAAAGTACATGCGACTGTAAAATCCTTGCAATTTTCTGGAATATGTGAATTTACTAGAAATCTGAATTCAAAACAGAGGTACTCAACAAGTTAGGTAGCAACTGTGGAGAGGGAAATAGAATTAAAACTTCAGGTTGAAAAACTTGAAATGTTTTCTCTCCAGACACCCATCTCACTGAAAATTACATGGTACTTAAATTTAGATGTAAAGTTTAAGTGGATCATTTGTATTTGTGACCTTTTCATTTCATTAAGCAGGACCAGCAGCAATGATTAATTTCAGAGTGTCTCAAGTTTTAAATATGATGGTTGAGTTTTTAGTCATTGATAGCATTGCACCATCCTACCTCATCTCAGGGACTGGTAAAAGACACATTGGTGTCATAGGGAAAGTGCTTGGGCAGTACATGAAGTTTCTTTTAACTATTAAAACTCTAATCATTTTATATTTCATTGTATGAAGACAAGGTAGTTAAGAAGCTGATGACCATTTCCAACATGTTCTATACAAGTACAATTTTTTGGTAATGTTAGCATATATTTTCATTTACTTTGGTCAACCATAGGAGGTCAAAAATATTTTTAAAAATTGCAGATACTGAAAATATGAAATATAAAACAGAAAATGCTGGAAACATTGAGCGGGTTGGGCAGCATCTGCGGAAAGAGAAACACTTCAGGCTGAAGACCCTTTGACAGAACCTTAGGAGGCTGCCCTATTCCCCACTATTATGTTATTACTCTTTCCTGTAACTGGGAGGTGCTCCCTCCTTATCCATGTCACTCCCCAAATGAAGTCATGGAAGTATGTGAGACTCAAGGCTATTCCAACAGATGGAATTCTCAAGGCTGATTTTCCTTTTGTTACTCTTGATTTGTTCCTGCTGTTGTCATAATGATGATAATTCTTTGAAGTTATTTGTACCTTTGTAAAGCTGCTATGTTTTACTCACTGCAGCCATGTTTGTGGGGGGGGGGGGGGGGGGGGGGGTGGGGGGGGGGGGAGCAGTGAGCCTGTTTGGAGTGAGAATACTTTTCCACACTCACCCTGTGCAAGAAGCTTGGCCTGCACTAGAAACTGAAACATTGCAGCAGTATTATGAGGTATCAGAGGTCTTGCCCTAACCCACTTGCATTCCCACCATCCCTCCACCACAACACCCATGTACCTCCAACAGGAGGAGGGAAAATCCAAGGTCAGACATTTCACAAACACTGGCCATTTACAACCAATAGGCAAAAAATGTAATCTGCTCTGCTTTACTGCTCATTTTATAAAGTCTTAGTTGAATCATTCATCTTTGAATTCCTAGTAAGAATGTTTCTAATCATCTTACAGACAGTCCAGATGGTAAAGATTATTCAACACATTTCTAACTACTTTGTCCATCTGCTAGACTGGTATCTGGGAGACATATCTAAGACAACCAGCCAAACGCTAAAGAGAAATTACAAATGATTCACTTATTACGTGCTAATTAAATCTTGTTTCGTAAGGCACTGCCACTCAGATCCACGAGACTGGCAGAGATAGTACCACACCAGATGGAGAAGAAGGCAGTGTGGACTCCCAATGTAAAGGGTATATTGAAACATCTTGATATATCCCGGAATATTCATTCCATTCTGGTGGAATTAGTGAGACTTGACATGAAGTCAGGTCCAGTCTGCTTCACCCCACTACTCCACTTTCAGAGATGCATTGCAGTTCTGTAATACTGCTTGGTAACATTCAAGTAATACTATAATTAATAATCAACTTATTGTACATTGCTTATTTTAAGATAAGCACACATGTTTTTATGTGGGTTATAGTCTTCCACATACAAAGATGTCTGATGAAGGAATGTACATGTTTTTCATTAATAAGCCACTATTGGTATCGATCAAGTAGAAATTCTTCCACAGATGTGTACACCAGGCATGATATTCGACTTCCAAAACATTGTACCATTGAAGTTATTGTCCTACTTTCTCCTAGTAATGAATGCTCGTTGTTCCACATTGATAAACAAAATTAATATTTTTTATTAAAGGGATCATTCACACGTATTGTGAGATTAATTTGTCAATATTTCTTTCCTGCTTACAAGCTTTCCAGAATAGTAGTTACTGGCTCTGTAGACATAAAGTTTTTGGCATTTGAGTGTTTTCAAGATTTCATTTATCGAAGACCATGGGAATTACTGGATGATCCATTCTTCTGAACTCTATAGGGTTAGATTTATGAGTTCTGCACCCACTTTGTAAAGCTCTGCACTAAGTACATACTGAAAAATATGTACCCCAACTTTTGTCTTCCTATGCTAATCTTTCTTTGACTTTCTGCTGATTATTTCTTAATGAAACCATTCATCAAGCCAAGCTTTTCAAGTCATTATTGGAATACACTGTTGGTTCTATTTTGCTTTACAGAATTATTAAGGCAATCAAATAAATAGGTATTCTATTTTTTCACTGTACCTCAGTACAAGTGACAATAATGAACCAATACCAATACCAATACCAATACCAGTTTTGTTCCTGGATATTCAGAATGTGGCCAATCAGCTCCTCAAAACAAGGAGCTGGAAATGATGGGAAAATTACCCAAGCTGACCTTGAACTAGTGTGGGATACAAATCCACGAAACAGGCTGGCCCCGACATTCAGTCTGAGTTCACAGATAGTGATACTATGGCAAGAACGATCACACTGCAGGTCCTCCTTCCTGGACCCTGTCTCATCATTATTTCAGATACGGCCCACTACGGTGGTACCATCTGCAAACTTGTAGATGGAGTTAGACAGAATCTGGCCACACAGTCATGAGTACATAAGGAGTAGAGTAGAGAGCTAAGGACACAGCCTTGTGGGGCACCAGTGTTGAGAATAATCATGTCAGAGGTATTGCTGCCTATCCTCACTGATTGCAGTCTGTTGGTCAGACAGTCAAGGATCCAGTTACAGAGGGAGGTGCTGAGTCCCAGGTCTCTGAGTTTGGTGACAAGTTTGCTTGGAATTATAGTATTGAAGGCAGAGCTGTAGTCAATAAACAATAGTCTAACGTAGGTGTCTTTATTGTCCAGATTCTCTAGATGTGAGTGTAGGGCCAGGGAGATGGCATCCACTATAGACCTGTTTCAGCGATAGGCGAATTGCAGTGGATTGAGGTTGTCTGGGAGTCTGGAGTTGATGCACGCCAGGACCAGCCTCTTCCCATGGTCTTTTATAATGTCTATGCCGCTTTGATTTCTTTCAAGTGAAATCACTGGAGCTGTGCACTGTAATGCCTGATCTGTTTTAATCATTTTAATCATTAACTTTCCATGTATCCCAATGATAACTTTCTTCTAGTGGTCTTTAATATTTGCCATGTACATACAGAATATTTGTCTGTGCAATCCATCTCCAGTCCTTGGGTCTTAAAGCGATGGCCTTCTGAGAAGTGCCCCAGTTTAGCTTTAGCCTTTATCTAAATCAATTATTATCGGTATTTTATCCCAAGTATAACAGTGATCTCCCACTCACCGGTCTCCAGACCCAGGCTTCTGACGTTCTGTGGGGACCTCCTTGCTCATCTTCTGCCATCGACCACACCATACATCCCCACCCTCCTCTGATTACATATCCCACCCCTGGCCTGAACATAATCCTTCTTCTTCTTCTCCCTCCCTTCTCTCCTCTGAGCAAGCCTACGTCACCCACCCCTGAGCCCTCCCTCGCATTACCTTCTTTTGACCCCACTCTTTGACCAAGCTCCAACCCCTGCCATGTCTTCTCTATCCCCTCCAACCTTCTCCTCTCTGATGCTGAGTGGTCTGTCCTCAGCTGATCTCACCTTTGTACCCCTGTGCCCTTCTTCTATCACCTCTGTCTCCGTACCCATTTCTTTGTTCAGCAGTCCTCACCTCTCACTGATGACCCCTTCTCACATCTCCAACACTCCTCTTCCTCTTGGATACCCCCTTGGGGCCTTTCACTGTCTCTAGACTTTTTAATTTCCATTTTGCCAACTTGACATCAACCACCATGACATCTCCACTCCCGTCACCCACTCCAACATTACCCCCTAGTGACATGGTGTCATGAAACAACCTTTCCCTCAATGTCAGCAAAACACAAGGGCTGGTCATTGACTTGAGGAGGGGGAGGGGTGGTCCACATGCTCCTGTTTACATTAATGGTGCTGAGGTTGAGAGAGCTTCAAGTTCTCAGGAATGAACATCACCAATAGACTGTCCTGGTCCAACCATGTAGATGCCATGACCAAGAAAGCACACTAGTGCTGTTAGTTCCTCAGGAGGCTAAAGAAATTTGGCATGTCCCCATTGACTGTCACCAATTTTTATTGATGCACCGTATAAAGCACCCTATCTGGATGCATCACGGCTTGGTATGGCAGCTGCTCTGCCCGAGAATGCAAGAAACTGCAGAGAGTTGTGGACACAGCTCAGCGCATCATGGAAACCACCCTCCCCTCCATAGACTTTTACAGTTCTCGTTGTTTTGGTGAAGCAGCCAACATAATCAAAGACCCCACCCACCCTGGACATTCTCTCTTCTCTCCCTTCCCATCGGGCAGAGGATACAAAAGCTTGAAAGCACGTACCACCAGGCTCAAGGTCAGCTTATATCCTGCTGTTAAAAGACTACTGAATGGTCCTCTAGTACAATAAGATGGACTCTTGACCCCACAATCTACCTCATTATGGATTTGCACCTTATTGTCTGTCTGCACTGCACTTTCTCTGTACCTGTAACACTTTATTCTGCATTCTGTTATTGTTTTCCTTTGTGCTACTTGAATGCACTAATGTGATGAGATGATCTGTATGGATGGCATACAAGACAAAGTTTTTCACTGTACCTTGGTACATGTGACAATAATAAACCAATTTACCCCTCTGAAAACATAACCTTCACTCACTCTGCACCTGTCATCAAACTTGCAAATATGGGCAGTGCTGTTGTGGTCTGGCAGAGTGACCTCTACATTGTGGAGGGTAGATGGCAGCTCTTGGACACTTACTCGTACTTACCCTCGCCCATGACCCCACCACTATCAAAGTTGTCATCAGATCAGGAGATCTCCCACCCATAACCTCCAACCTGATAGTGCCACAGTGCTCACTTCAATGTCTTACCCAAGATTAACAAACAGGACAGTCCTGGTAGGCCCATTGTTTCTGCCTGCTGTTGACCCACTGAACTTATTTCTTCATACCTCAACTCTACCTTGTACCTCATTGTCCAGTCCCTTCTTAACTATACCAGGGACACCTCGCAACAATTTCCCGTTCCCTAGTCCCCACCACCTCATGTTCACCATGGATGTCCAGTCCCCATACACATCCATAACATATCAAGAAGGGCTCCTCGCTTCTTTCTGGAACAAAGACCCAACCAGTTCCCCTCCACCAGCAGCTCAACTACCTGGAAAAACTTGCTCTTACCCTGAATAACTTCTCTTTTATTCCTCTCACTTTCCACAAATCAAAGGTGTAGCCAAGGGCACTCGCATGGACCCCAGCTACGCGTGTCTTTACATTGGCTGCACAGAACAGTCCTTTTCCAGAACTACTCTGGTAACACCCCCCAACACTTTCTCCACTACATCGACTGTTATCCCCTCTGCCACTGGTTCCATCTGCCTATCTTCCCTCTCTTATCTGATTTCACTTATCACCTTTCTTATTATCAGATTCCAGAATCTTCAGCCTTTTGTTGTCTCCACATCACCTTCCAACCTCTGTCTCTACTTCCACTCTCCCGCCCACCCCCACCTGGTTCCATCTGCCCATCCTCACCTGCTTCCAGTGGCTTGCCAGCTCCTGTCTCACCCCTCTCCCTCAACTTTTTATACTGGCTATCTCACCTTTACACTCTCAGTCCCGACACAGGCTCTCAAACCAGAATGTCACCTGTCCCTTTGCCTCCACATATGCAGCCTGAACCGCTGAGTTACTCCAGCAGTTTGTTTTTTCCTCCAGATTCTAGCATCTGCTGCCTCTTGTGTCTCTATGTCAGTAAACACATTGATATTGAGTAGACTTCTTTGCAAATTGGGAATGGAATGATCCAAGAACTGTGAATATAGTTTTTAACATCTAAAAACTTGAAAATCAAGTGGATGTCATTTGGGACATTGGGGGCCTAATACACCACTCAGTTTTTTTTTATCTTAATGCATCTCAAACACATAAGAGAGCTGTGACTCCTCACCAAAATGCTGATTGATTTACACAATGGTGGTGGTTTCCCAGAAATGATAATTTCACTTGTAATTTTTTGGGGAGTGAGAAGCTGGGTGACGGTTGAATGTACAAAACTAACTTGTATTATACTGTACATCATTTACTGAATTTTAGATAGCTTCCAATGGGAATAAGCATATGAAACAAATACACCTAAAACCTCCCTTATATTGTCTGTTATTACCTTTGAAAAGTCAAGTTTAGAGATTTTAGAAATAGAAACTATTAGATCTACTGCATCAATGCAAATGTTTATTTTGGCATAAGAGATGGGAAATAAGAAGTTATGTGCCTAGAAATTCCTCATTAGCTGGTTGCTCTAAATTCACTATATGGCTGAATGGAATCTAATTTTCGATGCGGAGTATGGTGTTCTGCCGTTGGCTTAAAGTGTATTTAACACTACTAACTGGGATCATTATGGTGTCTTTCTAGTTTATAAACTGACTTAGAAAATGATGGAACATTGTAGAATTGTGTGAGGGTGTTCTTGTTCATCTGCTAAGAATTTCCAACAGCTTATGGGAGCTGAGGAACGCCAAGGCAGCACAGACTCTGAGACATGCAGAATCAAGAAGTAGAAAATGAGAAATAATTTAAATTCACCCTGCTGTTTTGCTATAGTTCTGCCCTTGGCCAGCATGTGGACCAGATGCCATGAGCCATGCAAATGAATTGTGGCATAACTCCCAGCATCTTGTGCATCTCTTAGGAACAGGGAAACATGGTTTGCAGTTTCACACTCTGATTGAGAGGGACCTGCTTTTTCTATTTTATATTTCCATGCTGTCCTAATTTGGCCCAGTAGCTTGTGATTGATGCTGTCAGATGCCCTAACATGATGGAACATGTGTACTTTTCTATTGCTGTGCCTGTCAAGGTCAGTCACCGTGACTTTGGCAGTATCAATAAGGCAAGAAATGTTTATGTTTTTCTTTCCTGCTTGCTGTCAGTCTCTCTTTCCCAGTCATTTTATACATTTTGTCATTTTGAAGGGATGTTATTTGGTTGCTTTGTTTGGTGATGCTGCCGTGAAATCAATTTCAGTAAGTTTTGAATAATGTAGTAAATTCTGAATTCTAAGTTCACCTACTTCTGAAAATCAAGCACCATAGAAGACTTTTCTGTCAAATTTTCAATTATAGACTTCCATTAACATTAAAGTCAGTGACCATAAAATTGGGAGCAAAAGGATTCTTCAATCTGTTCTCCCATTTAGCCACTTTCATCGGTGAATTAAGGAAAATTATGTTCTGAATTTAAAATCAATGATATATGGAAACAGTTATAATCATTGGATGACATCATAATTAATTATGTTGGGAGAATTGTGGCTGAAGCACACTGCAGCTATATCATCAAAGCAAATCCAGATTTTTCTACTGGAAGTTATTCAATTTATTAATTTTTATTCATACAGTTACTGAGGAATTTAATACAAAAGCAAGTATGACAATGTTATGTGACAGATGTCCTGTTCAGCATGTCATGACCTGGAGATTACAGATCCTGGAGAGTCCGAGTTCCAATAAGGGACTATTGAGCAAATGGAATTGCAGAACTCAGCTCTGTTATTCTTCTGCACAATTTAGCCTAAATATTCCAAATTATGAATTGTGGGTAACGCCTCTGCCATCTCAGCATCTTAACAGCACATCCAGGCGTGTCCTCAGGAGTCCCATCTGCCTGGAAGGAATCATTGGCCAGGAATTGGTGGAGTCTGTCAGAGAGGGTAATGGAGGAGAAGGATCTACAACTCCAAGTTAATAACCAATACATTTGCATTGTATTGCTAAACTGGATCTTTTAAACAATCAAAGGCTTGGAACCTCGTCATTGACGATTGTAACTTCAACAGATCGGTGGAAACCCACCAAAGTCCTGGGAGCAAATTTGGAGGGATGTTAGAAGCTGTCAATTACAAGAGGACAAAATGGTTTGTTTAATGGTTAGTGTGTGACTGCACAGAGTCAAAGAGAGATGCAGTATGGGAGCTTCAGCATACCGACCATTAACCACACATTTACACTAATCCTACATTAATCCCATGTTTTATTCTCCCCACATTCTCATCAACTCCGCCCAGATTCTATCACTCACACACTCACCTACACCCTAAAGGCAGTTTACATTGGCCAATTAACCTATCAACCAGCATGGGAGAAACTGGAACACCTGGAGGAAACACACACAGTCACAGGGAGAACATGCAATGTACGCATAGACAGCACCCAAGGTCAGGATTGAACCTGGACCTCTCCCATTGTGAAGCAGCGGCTCCTACTAGATGCGCACTGTGCCACCTAATATTGTTGTCTTTCCTCCCAGAGCAAAATTCTACTCCTTAATATTTAAGGAGGTACCTACAAATTGGAGGTATCTCCCATGGACTAGATACAGTCACACTTACAGAATCGTACCTTAAATCCAACCTCTAACCTCCCTTGGCATGTCCTGCCCCACTGGCAAGACAGGCCACCAGATCTGAAAGCAGAGCGATGTAGACATGCCCTGGGAGTGCTCAATATTGACTCCAGACCCAACAAAGTCTAGTGTCATCAGAACGGACACTGGCAAGGAAATTCCTGCTATTAACTACCATCCCCCTTCGGTGTATAGATCAGCACTTCCCCAAGTTGCACACCATCTGGAAGAAACAGAGAATGTAATCTGGGTCATGCGTTCCAATGTCCATTACCAAGTGAAGCACGGTATAGCCACTATTAATCAGATAACTAACTCATGAAGATATTGCAGAACAAGTAAACCAGACAGACATTGTGATTTTAAGATCCTGTGGTAATATGAGTGTCTTTGATACTGGTATATTGTTACATTATTCTCCTTTACATACTGGATCACAATGGGAACGTACACATTGATGCACTACAAATCCATGCTTAAAGATATGCTGCAAACACAGCTATTTGACTACCACAGAAGTTGAAGGAACCAATACAAATTTAAGAAAAAAAAAACTTTTGACTTAATCTGACAAACCTATCTGTGGCAGAGGCTTCTATCTATGACAACTGAGTGGTTGATTCACAGTGAAGTTACCATTCATTTTACAGTGTGATATTACCACCAACAGCAGCATGATAAAATTTCATCACAATCTGTAACCTCATGCGCTGATATATCCCTCATTCTACCATTATCAAAAAAACAGGAGACCAATCCTGCTTCAATGAAAGTATAGAAAAGCATGTCGTGAATCAGAATCAGAGCCAGGTTTATTATCACTGACAAATGTCGTGAAATTTGTTGTTTTGTGGCAGCAGTGCAGTGCGAGACATAAAGACACAAAAATGACTGTAAGTTACAAAAATAAATAAATAGTGCAAAAGAGGAATAACAAGGTAGTGTTCATGGGTTCATGGACTGTTCATGGTGGAGGGGAAGATGCTGTTTCTGAAACACTGAGTGTGGGTCTTCATGCTCCTGTACCTCCTCCATGATGGTCATAACGTGAAGAGGGCATGCTCCAGATGGCGAGGGTCTGGATGATAGATGCCACCATCTTGAGGCATCACCTCAGGAAGCTGTCCTTGATGGTGGGGTGGGTTGTGCCTGTGATGGAGCTGGTTGAGTCTATAATCCTCTGTAGCCTCTTTCGACCCTGCACGTTGGAGCCTCCATACCAGGCAGTGATGCAACCAGTCAGAATGCTCTCCATGGCACATCTGTCAAAATTTGCAAGAGGCTTTGGTGACATACCAAATCTCCTCAAACTCCTAACAAAGTGGAGCCACTGGCATGCCTTCTTTGTGATTGCACCAATGTGATGGGCCCAGGATAGATCCTCTCTGATGTTGATGAGTCACAGTCATGAGTGTAGAGAGAGTAGAGCACCAGATCCTCCTAAATATAAAGTACCACCCTGGTGAAGCAGTTTCACAGAGCTATACAGTATATAGTGGAAACAAAATGCTATGGGCAGAATTAAGTAATCCCACAACCAATGGATCAGATCAAAGCTCTAAAGTTCTGCCACTCATGAATGGTAGCGCATAATTAAACAATCAACTGTAGAAAGGTTGTACGCATATCCCTACTTTTAAGATGGTGGAATCTAGATTGGAAGTGCAAAAAATAAAGATGTGCTCACAACTGTTTTTCTCCAGAAATGCCAATTGGGTGATTCATTTCAGCCTTATGATGCTGCTATCAGGGAAACTTGTCTTCACACAATTTGATTCTCTTCAAGTGATATCAGGAAGCAAATGGGTACACTGGATGCACCAGAATCAATGGACATACCAACATTCTCTTTGTAATGCTGAAGATTTTATGATAGTATACCTCAGTGCAAGGTATTCTTGTATTTTGGAAGATGCACACCATCATTTCTTGGAGCTCAACTCCTTGTAATGACTTTCACTGCTGCCTCCATCCTTTGTCATTTTCGAGTTTTCCTGGATATTTCCCTGCTTCCTCTGCATAGCGCACCTCTCCGCTCTTCACCTTATAGTGTTGTAAAGTCACGGAGTTGTACAGCAGAGAAACAGGCCCTTCTGCCCATTGCATCTATGCCAACCATCATGCCTACCTTTACTAATCCCACTTGCCTGCATTAATTCCATATCCATCTTTATCTTGCTCATTTAGGTACCTGTCAGTGTTCCTGCTTCCACCACCTCCTCTGGCAGCTCATTTTAGATACGAACTACTCTTTGTGTGAAAAATCTACCACTGTGATCCCCTTTAAACTTCCTTCCGCTCACCTTAAACCTGTACCCTCTAGTTGTAGACACCACTACTATGGGAAACAGATACCAGATATTCTCCCAGTCATTAAGTTACCTCATAGCCAATGGATCAGATCAAAGCTCTACAGTTCTGCTATTCATGAATGGTGCTGGACAATTAAACAATTCATCAATACTGAAGTCTTCTATAACAGATTGGAAATTCTGTGTTCCTACTCTCGACTATGATCAAATATGATCAAAAAAGAGAGCTTCATCATCATTTCCTGTGCAATGCAAATTTTCCGTATTCAGCTTGTGATTGAGATTAGGTGTTGCAACGTTATGCAGAATGGCAAGCTCAAGAGGATGGCTGTGTAAGTATGGGTTTGAATGTTTGTGCAGGGGCAAAAATTACAACAGGAGAGTAGGGCTGTCAAAATCAGCAGTGTTGGAGTAAAATCCAGGTTCATTAATAAGAAATTCTTGATTTTATTTTGACATAGTTAAATATGATTTTCTCAATCTAAGTGCCAACTGTAAACCCAGGTTTACTGGCTGAACTCCACCAGCAATTATCCAGCTCTGCTCAGCCACTGAGTTCCAGATGGAGGTCAATGGTGTAACTGGAAAATGTTGACACTGGGGAAACTGTTCCTGGGTATGGTGCCTGTGCCCATTCATTTCAACATGACTATAAGGCTGTGAGAAAGGAAGTTAAAAAAAAATAACATTTTCTGAATTTATTTGTGTCTGGAATTTGATTCATATATATACGTAATAGTTTTTTTAAATTAATTATTCATTTTAATTTTCATAGTTTATCTGTTTCTGAGTATTAGAGACATTCCAAAGCTTTGTTATACCTTAACAGCTTTGATAGGTGCCAAGGATGGATGTGGATTATGTATCTGTTAAAGATTTTAAGTAGTGCTTCATGGGCGAGACTTGTTCTGGGCTACACGCACCCATTCATGGCCCTATCACTGCTCAGGGCTCCACTGCTTGGCTCCAGAGCCTGCAGAGTCCATCCTTTTGATCGCTGAAAATGAATGTGAGAACGGTGAGCTCAGGCAGTGATAGATATTTCTGGAATTTTCAACTTTTACAGAAACATAACAAACTTTTGCTGTCATGGGATTTCTATCCTCTAATGCCATCTGTTTTCTAGAAGATGCCTTTTCTGTCTTTTGTTGATCTTTTCAAAGCAATGATTGCTTTTGGAGAGAGAAAAATGTTCTCAGTCGAAAACAAACCATGAAGCAACATTAGTCCCAGCAGGAAGACCAGTTACTGGGTTGAGCTCGATTCATCCTGTATTTCTTTGCCTTGCCTCTTCATTGAGAATCCATCTGCTGTGAATGACATTTTTTTAATGAGCCAAGTGAGCATTTGTGATAGTACTGTGAATAAAAATGAAGTGGGTGATAAACAGTGTGAAGCAAAGAGGCCAGGTTTATAAGGAAGTGCAGAGGAAAATCCAGTTCTCTTGGCAGATACCCATCCAGCTGTTCTTGACTTAATCAGGAGATCTGATTTCTCTAAGTCTAGATATCAGGAGATGATCACTGGTTTTTTTCTCAGTAACATTCTACTGTTCGATAAATCATAGTGTTCAACACAACATTGCGTTTTAGAAAGACTTGAAGATTCTGTTTCATGAAACACAGATACCTATATCTAAAACCACCTTAAAAATGGCGTCTGATCATTTTGCACTAAAATGGACTTTTTTCTTGTTCTAATTGTGTTTTTTCTTGTAAAAATTGTGTATATGTTTAATTTATGTTTTTCTTGTCAATGCTGCTTATATGATGCTATGTGCCTGTGATGCTGCTGCAAGTAAACTTTTCATTGTATCTGTGCATACCTGCACTTGTGCATATGACAATAAACTCGACTTTGACTTCCCAGGTGTTGTGACTGTAACTAAGTCACTGGAGAAATTGGTGGATGTGAAAGTCCTTATTCATCACAATAAGCAGACATTCTCTTGGAGAGCCTCTTGCTAGAATCTCCCAAACTCAAAGTATATCAAGATTTTATACTCTTAAGGACAACGGCAACAGTAGCTGATGCCACACAATTTCAACAAATACAATGACATTGTTCACTTCAATATTTTGTGTCTGATGAATGGTTCCATTGAAGTACATATTTACAGTGAGAGCACATTGTAACTGACAACACACCTCTGAAGGTTCAAACACCTTTGTTGGGACAAACTAATTCACACAGATGGTCTCAAAGCTTCTGAGGACAGAGAACCAGACACACAAAATTAGTGTGGTGAGGGCTGACTCTCTGAGTACATAAATATCCCAGTTATTGAAAGAGCAAATGTGCCTATAACCATGTTTGTTATTCTAAGTGACAAAATTTAGTCCTGGTCTGGCAGCCCTCCTTGATCTCTGGAACAAGTGTGCAAAATAACTTTGCTGAAGGTCCCTTGTTTGATGTAGGCCAATTAACACAACCATTGTCTTGTGTTTGTCTGATGCAGACAAGAACATCTCATGGTCATACTGGTTTACAAACCACATCTTGAGCAGCCAACCCGTGATGCGGGCCTGCAGCCTATGCTCTGTAGATGCCTTTTAATTTCAAAATTGAGTACTGCTTTTACTTTACATTTCAACAGGTTTAGCTCTGAAGACTGGTTGGTTCTTATTTGTATTAGTATCTGCTGCCCCTATTCTGTAACCCCTAAAAGATGTCCCATGTCTGACAATTCCCTAACAAACACCCCTTTTGGCCCCTGGACAGAAATCTGTCCCAGGAAGACCAAGGTCTAAGGAGGTGTTAATTAAGTAGGGCAGCAAAAGGCCCTCCACGAAGGATCCCCTCCTAAATTACAAGACTACATGTCCCTATGTGGACCTACATCTAAACTATCTATCGTTCCTAACCAACTCTTAGCAGTGATGGCAATAAACTATTGTTCCAGGCATCTGACCACATCCTCTTCTTTGATATATTGCATCCACTCAATGATTTCAACCCATGTTTAATGATGGTGGCTTTGTTGTTCATGGCACTTTGATCCTGCTGGCTCATTGCAGTATACATTGCATTCTCCACCCATTTGGTCTCTGTATAACTTTGAGACATTCAGACATGGCTGTCAGTAGTTACTGTTTGGGCAACGGGTACTTTGCTGTTCACTCCCATCCAGGCTGGAGTGACTGCCTTCTGCTGACACTCTGTACACATTTCTTCTCTCTCTCAGCTTGGTCTACCTGGCTTTCAAGCTTTGGTATCTTTGCCATTAGTCAGATCCCTTCCCATCTGTTTTCACAGTACCTCTCTATGCTGATCTATCCCACTAAACATCTAACACCCAGAACCAGCTTTCAGTACAAAATATGATTACCAATACACTTTAGTGCTGACGTGCTCTCTGCACATCCTTCACGTTCACGCTCCTATTCCCTTGCATCCGTAGGTCTGATTCCATCAGGAGTAGTCGGATGAAGAGCAGGAGGCAGATGTTCATTATTTAAGTTTTCTGTAACGAGATTGTTAGTGGACTGACTCACTTGGTCTGCCTTCTGTCTCTGGTTCCCTATGGTCAGCGATGAATTGCTGCTGTTTCACTCAGTCCCTGATCTAAGCTGAACTCTCATTTGCATTTTACCAGCCACATACTGAACTTCAAGCACATTATATATTTGCATTCTAGGAGACAGGAATGACCCGAATCCTGGCTACTCATTTGCATTTTATGAGACACACACTATGATTACATCATAACAAGATTTCCAAAAGAACTAGAACTAAAATCATTTTGTTGACAATACCCAATATATTTTGACCTTTTGTGTAAAACATTCTTGTTAAGAAAAGCAATCTTTCAGATCACTCCTCAGATACGTCTTGCTGCCTCGGTAAAGCAGCCAGCATAATCAAAGACCCCACCCACCCCGGACATTCTCTCTTCTCCCCCTCCCATCGGGCAGAAGATACAAAAGACTGAAAACATGTACCATTAGGTTCAAGGACAGCTTCTATCTCACTGTTATAAGACTACTGAATGGTTCCCTAGTACGATAAGATGGACCCTTGATCTCACAATCCACCTTGTTATGATCGTGCACCTTATTGTTTACTTGCACTACACTTTCTCTGTAGCTGTTACACTTCATTCTGCATTCTGTTATTGTTTTACCTTGTACTACCTCAATGCACTGTGTAATGAATTGACCTGTATGATATGACAAGTTTTTCACCGTACCTCAGTACATGACAATAATAAACCAATTCCAATTCTACTCCCCAATTATTCCAATCTACATCCCAAAATTTCAAATTCCCAGTTTGAGTATAAACTAATTACGAATTTCCCAACATGTCAATTTCTCTCTGGAATGTGGGAATCTCAAATCTGATATACAGATACATCTCCATCACCTTAACCTGGATTCCACGTGGCCAGTGTGGAATCTGGGCCTTTCTCTCTCCGTTTCCAATACAATATGTTAGTGAACACAGGAGCATCAGTATCAATAAAAGACCTACCTTTACCAACAACTGGAGAAGCTATTTATGAGGGCAGAAGGAGGCAAATAAATGAACACAAACCTAAAACATAGATAAAACAAAACAAAAATCCATTCTTGCACCTCTTCCTTCAGGAGCTTCAGAAATAGCTGAAGAGCCTGGAATAGACAGTTAATATGCAGTAAAAACACATATTCCAAAGAACAAAGGAAAAGATGGATTGGTGGGACCCCCCACACACTTACATTCACATGACTTCTTAAAGAGACTGCCTCTCAAAATATAAAAGGTCCTGCAAATTCATTGCAATCTTCCTCTTGGATTAAATGTGTGAATGGGTTTATATAATCCTTCTATTCTAATTGAGCCTATTCTGACCAGCTCACAGTCTTGTTTGTGTTTAGCTCATACTCCTGGGAAATATTGACATAATCCATGTGCTTGGCTCCAGTCCCTGCTGATCAGGCTGCTGTGGTCATGTTGTCCTCTCTGTAGATCTTACATGTTTGATGATCCTGACTTGATCAAGTAATTTGTCTCTGCTCCACACGAAATCCTCTCTGACCACTCCACAAAGGGGCGAATTAGATCCCTGTTGACAGACCTCCACATTTTGTGAAGCTTTACATTGCCTTCATAGGGACTGTTTGTTTAGCTTGTGTCTTTCACTTCATGGCAGGTTTCCTCATTCAATCTCTGAACAATCTTTAGTTGTGGGCTGGAATTTCCTACATACTGTATCTACTCACGTGTGCCATGTACAACTTTTAATGGAATGCCTTCTTCAGCTGTGACTTTATTTCACCCTAGTGCACGGGACGGTTAACTGGGTGCATCTCAGTTACTTTCATGGTGGAAATCTGTCATGGGGGAGTGCTCTACTGACAGGATTCTGCAAGGACACTGGGCAGACCCAACAATTAATTTTATATTCACTGCTGTGGATATGAGCCTGAAGCACCTTAATGATTAGAAGGTCTCCATAGCAATTGACACAGGTGCATATTGCTTGTTAATGCATCATGATATATATGAGCACATGCTCAGTGTGACTCCATTGGGAATTTACAGTACCATTCTCTGGGGAATGTCATGTATCAGTGTAGTGGAGCTGAAAATGAATGTGGCCACCTACATGAGACAGCTGGTACTGATAAGGAAGGATTGGTGATCTATGACATTGGTGAGGCAGCTATGGGTATGCAGTAGCTTTGGACACTGAATGAACACATTTTAATTGACATACACCACCATTAATGGGTACGATGCCTACGTTTCCACTTGGATTCCAATTTCAAATAACCTGCTCTCCCTCTGTCTCTTTTCTCTCTCCTCTTGATCTACCCAGTTCCTCCTACATCATCCCCCCAAGCCCCCTATCACCCTGTTTCTTTCCCCTTCTCCACACACCCCATCTGCCCATCACCCGCACATTCCTCCACTGGGTTTGCTTCCATCTACCCACCCCATCTCCCTTATTTGGTTCCATGCTCCACCTTTTTTCCTATCGGATTTCATCATCGACTGCCCTTTGTCGTCTCCTCCTATCCTCTCCCAGATTCTGTCACTATTCCCACTCTTCCCTCCTCCTTCTGCCTATCACCTCTCCTCACCTAGATCCACCTATTGCTTGCCAGCTCTTGATCCACGCCTTCTGCTCACCTCTTCATACTGGCTATCTCCCCTCCATCTCTCAGTCCAGATGAAGGGTCCTGACCCGAAACATTGACTGTCCATTTCCCTCCACAGATGCTGCCTGATCCATTGAATTCCCCCAGCAGTTTTGATTTTTGCTTCAGATTCCAGAATCTGCAGTCTCTTGTGACTCAATTTCATTTTTATGAGGCAGGCATTTCATCCTAGCCATAAAGTATTAACTGGTGGCAGCAATACCTGGACCAAAGTCAGTCATCTTTGTGACAGTGGCAGTTTGACTGCAATGACTGGCCATCCTGTTGTCACACCTGGACTATTCCTTTGAGGGCCTGCACATTGAAATATAACTCTACACTGCCATCTGAGAAACTGCAAACTAATTTGAAACACACTACTTTTCAATTGCAATTGATTATGTTTTTCCAGTCAATTTGGGTGGCACGGTAGCGTAGCGGTTAGTGCAACGCTATTACAACGCCAGCAATCGGGGTTCGATTCCCGTCGCTGTCTGTAAGGAGTTTGTACGTTCTCCCGTGTCTGTATGGGTTTCCTCTGGGTGCTCTGGTTTCCTCCCACATTGCAAAGACGTACGGGTAGGTTAATTGAGTTTAAAATGGGAGGCATGGACTCATTGGGCCAGAAGGGCCCGTTACCACGCTGTAAATAAATAAATAAATAAATAAATGAAAATTGGAGAGATTGTCGGGGCCATGCATACACTTGTTGAGGCTGAGACAAGAATATGAACACACCTTGTCAGGTGGGAGTGAATCAACCACATTAGTAAGGGGATTCTGGCGATAGTGGTGTGAACTGTTGGTGAGTCCAGGATGCCTGAAGCAGGACCGCAGAGTGGTGATCCCATAGGTACTTACATGCATGGTTATTGAAATACATGAGTATTATCCACACAAAAGTGTGCCCATTTCTGATGTGAGGTAATCAGAACACTGGAGATCTGGTGAAGTTTTGCTTAGTGTCTCAGAACTGCAGGCCACAGCTACTCAAAGCTCTATTGGCTGACTCACATCTTCAATCAGATGCACATTTCAGTTGGGAATGGACTACTTTTAACAGCTAGTTGAAGTTGATTGACTCTTGGTTAGAAGTATTGCTATTTGTCTACTGAACATAACAACAAGAACATAAGTAGAAGAAGGAATAGGCCAATCAGCTTCTCAAGCCTACTCTGTCATTCAATAAGATCACTGATAAATTGGTAAATTGGTTTATTATTGTCACATGTACCAAGGTACAGTGAAAAACTTGCCTTGCATACCATTCATACAGGTCAATTAATTACACAGTACGTTGAGGTAGTACAAGGTAAAACAATGTAGAATGCAGAATGAAATGCTACAGTTACAGAGAAAGTGCAGTGCAGGTAGACAATAAGGTGCAAGTCCACAATGAGGTAGATTGTGAGGTTAAGAGTCCATCTTATTTTACTAGAGGACCATTCAATAACTTTATAACAGTGGGATAGAAGCTGTTCTTGAGCATGGTGGTATGTGCTTTCAGGCTTTTGTGTCTTCTGCCAGATGGGAGGGTAGAGAAGAGAGAATGCCAGGGTGGGTGGGGTCTTTGATTATGTTGGCTGCTTTATGGAGGCAGCGAGAAGTGTTGACAGAGTCCATGGAGAATGGGCTTGTTTCCATGATGTGCTGAGCAGTGTCCACGACTCTCTGGAGTTTCTTGCAATCACAGGCAGAGCAGTTTCCATACCAAGCCTTGATATATCCAGAAAGAATGCTTTATGTGGTGCATTGATAAAATTTGGTGAGGGTCAAAGGGGACATGCTAAATTTCTTTAGCATCCTGAGGAAGTAGAGGCACTGGTGAGCTTTTATGGCTATGGCGTCTATGTGGTTGGACAGGACAGACTATTGGTGATATTCACTCCCAGGAACTTGAAGCTCTTAACCCTCTCAACCTCAGCACCATTGATATAAAGAGGAGCATGTGTACCACTCCCTTTCCTAAAGTCAACGATCAGCTCTTTTGTTTTGCTGACATTGAAGGAAAGGTTTTTGTCATGACACCATGTCACTAAGCTCTCTATCTCCTTACTGTAGTCCAATTCATCATTATTTGAGATATGGCCCACTACAGTGATATTATCTGCAAACTTGTAGATGGAGTTAGAACAAAATCTGGCCACACAGTCATGAGTGTATAAGAAGCAGAGTAGGGGGCTGAGGATGCAGCCTTGTAGGGCACCAGTGTTGACAATAATCATGGCGGAGGTGTTGCTGCCTATCCTTACTGATTGTGGTCTGTTGGTCAGGAATTCAAGGATCCAGTTGCAAAGGGAGGTGTTTTAAGTGCCTGTTCCAGGAGAATGGAGATGAGTTTTCTTGACAGTGTAGTGTTGAAGGTGGAGCTGTTGTCAATAAACAATAGTCTAATGTAGGTGTCTTTGCTGTCCAGATACTCCAGAGATGAGTGTAGGACCAGGGAGATGACATCTGCCGTAGACCTGTTTCAGTGGTAGGCACATTGCAGTGGGTTGAGGTTGTTTGGGAGACTGGTGTTAATGCTTGCCATGACTAGCCTCTTGAATCTCTACATGATGGTGGATATCAGAGCCATCGGGCGGTAGTCATTGAAGTACATTATCTTGTTTTTCTTAGGTACCAGGATGAGAGTGGTCTTCTTAAAGCAGGTGGGAACCTCAGATTGAATCAGGGAGATGGTAAAAATGTCTGCAAGTAGCCCCCGCCAATTAATTTGTTCAGGATCTAAGGACATGGCCAGGGACCCCACGTGGGCCAGATGCTTTCCGTGGGTTCGCTCTCTGGAAGACTGATCTCACGTCTGCAGCAGTGACTTTGGGTTCAGGTGCATTGGAGGCTGTTGGGAAATCCCATGGCACGTAGTATGGGTGGCATTTCACTGTTAGATATTCCAAGTTGGGTGAGCAGGAACTCACCAGGACATCACATCCAAGCACCAGGAGGAGTTGATTAGGGGGCAAACCCCTTCACCTCTAACTTTGGCCAAGGACACAGTAGGGTCCATCCAGTGAATTGAGAAGCCCTCAGGTTGTACGGTGCAGTCAGGTGAAGCAGGTGTAAGCAATGTTTTGGTGAGACATAGCACACAGCAGTCCCTCGGTTCTCTTTGATAGGTCAGTCTTGCTCTTAGTTCATCAACTTTGTTCTCAATGGCCCTCATGCACCTCAGCACTACTTTTCTGCACTATCCATTGATTCCCATACTTCCTCCAAAAGATCAATCTCTGTCATGTGCCTCCATACCCTCTTGGGGAATGAATTACCATAGAACCATAGAACCATACAGCACAAAACAGGCCCTTTGCCCCCCTTGTTGTGCTGTCCATCAAACCACCCTCACACTATCTAACCCTTTCCTCCCACATATCCCTCTATCTCACATTCCTTCATATGCATATCCAACAAACTCTTGAACCTGTCCAATGTATCTGCCTCCACCACCACCCCAGACAGTGCATTCCATGCACCAACCACTCTCTGGGTGAAAAACCTCCCCCTGTCATCTCCCCTGAACCTCCCACCCATAACCTTAAAGCCATGCCCTCCCGTCTTGAGCATTGGTGCCCTGGGAAGGAGGCGCTGACTGTCTACTCTATCTATTCCTCTCAATATTTTATATACCTCTATCATGTCTCCTCTCATCCTCCTCCTTTCCAGTGAATAAAGCCCTAGCACTTTAAGCCTCTCCTCATATTCCATACGCTCTAATCGAGGCAGCATCCAGGTAAATCTCTGCACCCTCTCCAACGCCTCCACATTCTTCCTATAATGCAGCGACCAGAACTGAACACAGTACTCTAAGTGTGGTCTAACTAGAGTTTTGTAAAGCTGCATCATCACTTCGCAGCTCTTAAACTCAATCCCACGACTTATGAAAGTCTTCTTAACTGCTCTATCCACCTGTGAGGCAACTTTCAGTGAACTGTGAATATGAACCCCCAGATCCCTCTGCTCCTCTACACTGCCAAGTACCTTGCCATTTACCTTGTACTCTGCCCTGGAGTTTGTCCTTCCAAAGTGTACCACCTCACACTTCTCCGGATTGAACTCCATCTGCCACTTGTCAGCCCAGCTCTGCATCCTATCAATATCCCTCTGTAAGTTCCAGCAGCCCTCCACACTATCCACAACACCACCGATCTTAGTGTCGTCCGCAAACTTACTAACCCAGCCCTCCACCCCCTCATCTAAGTCATCTATAAATATCACAAAAAGTAGAGGTCCCAGAACCGATCCCTGCGGGACACCACTAGTCACTGCCCTCTAGTCCGAGGGCACTCCTTCCACCACAATCCTCTGCTTTCTACAGACAAGCCAATTCCTAATCCACACAGCCAAGCTTCCCTGGATCCCTTGGCCTCTGACCTTCTGAAGAAGCCTACCATGAGGAACCTTATGAAACGCCTTACTAAAATCCATATAGACCACATCCACTGCACTACCCTCATCAATCTTCTTCATCACCTCCTCAAAGAACTCTATCAGGCTTGTGAGGCAAGATCTTCCCTTCACAAATCCATGCTGGCTGTCCCTAGTCAGTCCATTATTCTCCAGGTGTTCATAGATCCTATCCCTTAGAATCCTTTCTAACAGCTTACCCACCACAGACGTAAGGCTCACCGGTCTGTAATTCCCTGGACTATCCCTACTACCTTTTTTGAACAAGGGGACAACATTTGCCACCCTCCAATCCTCCGGCACCATCCCCGTGGACAACGAGGACTCAAAGATCCTTACCAGTAGTTCAACAATCTCCTCCCTCGCCTCTCGAAGCAGCCTGGGGAAAATCCCGTCAGGCCTCAGAGATTTATCTGTCTTGATATTATTTAACAATTTCAACACATCCTCTCTCTTGATATCTACAACCTTGAGAACATTACCCTTACCAGCACTCCCTTCCGCGTCATCAAGACCCCTCTCCTTGGTGAATGATTCATGATGATTCCAAAGGATGAAGGAATAACTTTTCATCTGTGCTGGAAGCCGACACTTTATTCTGAGATTGTGACCTCTGATTCTAGATATCTCAACCAGCTAAAAAAATCATCTACCCTGTAAAGCCCTGTGAGAATTATGTTTCAGTGAGTTCACCTCTCAATTCTCTAAACTCAGGAGAGTACGGGCCTGGTCTGTAATTCTTCTTCATATGACAAAGTCCTCTGCCGCCCTTTCATCCCAAGAATCAACCTGGTGGACCTTTGCTGAACTCACTCTATTCAATCATGTTCTTCATTGGGTGGAGTAACCTGACTTTACACAAAGTACTAGGTGCATTCTCCACAGGGTGCTGTATAATATCTTGAAGACACATTTATTCTTGTTGTTAGCTAGAAAGGAATTAACGTCTGCAAAACAGTTAAGTGGAATGAGCCAAGGACAGTGGAAGCAGACAAACCAAACATCTTTGTTCTTGCCATGTGGTTGAAGGATTGGAGGCTGCCATTTTGTGAGACTGTTTTGTGAACTTGTTCTTGCTCAGGGATGGCTTGATCGGAGCAATTGAAAGTGCACAGAATGAGATCCTTGCCGATGATCTGCTAAACCTGAGATCATTTCCAAATAAGAAGCTATTTATTTGGTTAGGTTGAAACGGCGGGCTTGTGGAAAGAACAGCCTGAAGTAACCTGAGCCCAGTGTTTGGCTGATCTGGATAAACTGGTTTGAACTGATCTGATTCAGGGAGAACAAAGAAAGTTACCTGAGGCACAAGTCTGGGGGAAGAACAATAAATTAATACTGTTCGTAGCCTTGAGCCAAATCCAATGAGAAGCTGCCAAAGGCAACAAAATCAAAACACAACAGTTCAATCTGATAAGAAAAAAGATAAGAATGGAGGACTTCGGGAGTAGAAGCAGCAAAACTCTGGAGATCAACCATTGTGGAAGTGGATGAGCCCATGATGATAGTTTCCCCATCATCTGGAGTCAGGCAGGGTTGTCCACTCTCCCCTGTCTTGTTTGTGTGCTGCATTGAACCCTTTGCCAAATCCATCAAGAAGGATGAGAGCGTAAGAGGGGTGACATTGCCAGGCAGTGGAGGCACACAATTCAAAACCTCCCTGTACATGGACGACATCACAGTCTTCTGCTCAGTCTCATGGTCAGTTTGCAGATTGATTAGCATCTGCGACCAGTTTGAGTTGGCGTCAGGGGCCAGAGTCAACCACAGGAAGAGCAAGGCCATGCCCTTCAGTAACTGGCCTGATCGATCCAATGTCCCCTTCACCGTCAGGTCTGACTACCTGAAGGTGCTGGGGATCTGGTTCAGAGGGGTTGAAGCGTATAACAAGAATTGGCTGCAGTGGATTGGGGAGGTAAAATGAAAACTGGGTTTGTGGAAATGGTGTTCTCTGTCAATAGCTAGGAAGAACTTGGTAATCAGGTGCGGTGTGCTCCCAGGGCTGCTGTACTTGGTGCAGGTGTGACCTGTTCCTCACTCCTCTGTCTCAGTAATCACTCAGGACACCTTCCAGTTTATCTGGGAGTCCAAGATGAAGGGAGTCCGATGGATAATGCACACAAGCCCCCTGAAAATGGGGGCAAAAGTGTACCCAATGTTGCCCTCACCCTGATGACCACTTTCACGTGTGGCTGCATCAGTCGGTGTTTGGATCCACATCCGTGGGCACCAAGTGTCACTTCATACTGAGGTTCTACCTGTCCCTGGTGTTGCGGAAGATAGGCCTGGCCCCTCTACCGCACAATGTCCCAGTCAGCTGGACGTTGCCACACTACCTGTCCTTTGTGGAAGAGTTCTTCCAAGTGAACACCTTTGACCACAAGTCCATTAAACAGTGGTCAGTGCGGGATGAACTTCAGACACTGCGGGACAGGGACACTATGGATTCTGTGGGTTTGTTCCTGGAGTAAATGGTTCAAACCATTTGGCAGAATGCCTCATCGCCAGATCTCACCAACAAGCACCAAGACCTCACACAGCTGGTGGTGAGAGGTGCCCTCCCGGTCAGAGCTTTCCTCTACGGATGACATTACCCACAACACACACTGCCATCGGGAAGGCTGCAGGGGGAGCAAATGTTCTGTGTTATTATGTATTATTATGTAGTTATAATAAAGAACTACAGTTCCCAGTAGGTAATGCAAGGGGTCACATGGGGGAACAAGAAGTGGGTGTAAAAGGAGAGGGAAAGCAAGCCAGTCTGGTGTTGGTTAATAAAATGTTCAGATATTAAACCCACATGAAGTTTGTCTCTTGATGAAGAACAAACATAACATGGTGTCAGAAGATGGAGTGAGGTCTGAACAGGGAGAGTAGATGAATACTGTGTGCAATTGGGAGAGAGACTCAGTGAGTACGAAAGGAAAGCTGTAATAAGGCGGAGAAAAAGCTGGCCAGCGTGGCGAGGGAGCACATTGTTCCTGAAGTTTAGCAGTACTGGATTTACCAAGAGAGATTCAGGTGAGAGGCCAAGAGTACCCATTATGGATAAGCTAAGTCCTCCCATGCCTATGCAGTTTACTGGCAATCTAACCGATAATTGGAAATGCTTCAAACAGCGGTTCAACATATATTTAGATGCTAGTGGAGTGGGAAGGAACGATGAAAAATTGAAAGCATCTATTTTTCTGCAGGTGATTGGTGAAGATGCTTTGGACATCTATAACAGCTTTCAAATTGATGAGACAGCTTTTGAGTTGGGCACTTTGATGAAAAAAAATTGAGGAGTATTTTATCCCAAGTAAAAACATCACATTTGCGAGATATAAATTCTTTACCTGTGACCAGAAACAAGGTGTTAGCTTCGACCAATACTTAGCTGAGCTTCACACACTGAGTAAGTCTTGTGAATTTGGAGATTTGAGAAACTCACTAGTTAAAGACAGAATAGTTTGTGGAATTCCAGATAATGAACTCAGAGAAAGACTGTTGCGTCAAAAAGATTTGACACTGGAAAAGGCGGTGAATATGTATAGGTTAGCAGAAACCACACGAGCACAAGCTAAGGAGATGCACAAGGCAGACACAACAGTGCATGCTGCGAAAACAGAGAAGCAGCACACAAGGCATTTCCGAAAGCAGCAGCAAAGCAAAGAGGAAGGCTCAAACAGCAAATCCAACAGATGGGGAGGTAGGCACAAAGATGTGCTCTGCTTATGGGAAGTCCTGCAATAGCTGTGGGAAGAAGAATCACTTTGCAAGGTGCTGCAAAGCTGGGGCTAACAAGAGAAAGGTGCACACAGTTGATGAGGAAATGGAGGAATTCTTTGTGGATTCTGTACAGACTGTGGCTGCTGGTAAAACAGAATGGATTGTTCCAGTAACTGTGAATGAGACAGTAATTCCATTCAAACTTGACACTGGAGCTCAGGTGAATCTGTTATCCATGGATGATTATAAGACTCTCACAGTAAAGAGTATGATTTACCCTGTGAAGTTAAAAGTGACAGGCTACAGTGGAGAGAAAGTTCCACTGAAAGGGGGCTGTATGGTGACCTTTAAGCACAAGGGCAGCACTTAAAATCACAGCTACTGATTGTAGAAAAGAGAGTACAGCCAATATTAGGTCTGAGTGCACGTGAAAAGCTCAACCTAGTGAAAAGAGTTTTCATAGTAGCTTCACATACCAAAGATGACCACACAACACTCATGGAAGAGTATGCAGATGTCTTTGAAGGGCTCGGATGCTCATCTGGTGTACACAAAATTCACATAGGTAAAGCAATGGCTCCTGTTGTCCGTGGATGCAGGTAAGTTCCATTTCAACTTAGAGGTAAACTTAAACAAGAACTAACATGCATGGAACAGATGAATATTATACATAAAATTGAAGAACCAATAGATTGGATGAGTTCACTGGTCATCGTGCAAAAGAAGAATGGAGCATCACGGATATGTCTAGACCCAAGAGATCTCAATAAAGCCATCAAGAGGGAGCATTTTAAATTGTCAACGCGGAAGGAGATCATGTCCAAGTTTTCAGGTGCCAAATGGTTTAGTAAGCTCGACACATCATCTGGGTTTTGGCAGATGAAGCTTGATGAAGCAAGTTCGAGACTGTGTACTTTTAACACACCACGGGGAACATATCGCTATCTTCGGCTGCCATATGGGATCCTTTCCACACCAGAAGTCTACCATAAAACCGTCTACATGATTTTTGAGGGCATACCTAATGTTGAGACCATGATAGATGATGTCATAGATAGATGGTGGCTAAGTTCATCCCTCGACTGTCAACAGTGTAAGCATCACTTAGGTCACTCCTTGAGCAACAAAATGAATGGATTTGGTCTCATGAGCAAGAAGAGTGTTTCCAGACATTGAAAAGGGTCCTAACTGAAGAGCCCATGCTGAAGTTTTATGATCCAGAAAGCTGTATCAGGATATCAGCTGATGCGTCCCAGCATGGCCTTGGATCAGTACTATTGCAGCAGCATGATGGCACATGGCAACCTGTGGCCTATGCATCAAGGGCTTTAACACGTGCGGAAGTCAACTATACACCGATAGAGAAAGAGCTTCTCGCCAGTACATATGCATGTGAAAGGTTTCATCAGTACATCTATGGGCAAGCTATTGAAGTGGAGACAGACCATAAACCATTGGTCTCAATTATGTCCAAACCACTGAATGACTGTCCCATGAGGATACAGCGCATGTTGATAAGGCTGCAGAAATATGATGTGAAGATGATCTACACACCGGGAAAATATATGTTTGCTGCTGATGTTCTGTCTCGAGCAGGCGACAAGACAGAAAAGAGTGACCAACAGGTTAATGCAGATATACAGGCCTATGTTGACATGATTGTCACCTCTCTTCCAGTAGAACAGAGCAGATTAGGAAAGCAGCAGAGGCAGATGAAACAATGACAGTACTCAATGATACAATACAAAAAGGATGGCCAGCAGCAAAGGATGACTGTCCAATGTGTATTCGGGATTATTTGGCATGCAGAGCTGAACTGTCAGTAGTGAAAGATATGGTCTTCAAAGGGAACAGGTTTGTGATTCCAGTGTCACTATGCAAGGAGATGCTCCAGCAAATACATGAAGGGCATCTTGGAGAGGAAAAATGTAAACGTAGAGCACGTGAAGTGATGTACTGGCCAAGAATGAACCAAGGCATCAGCCAGACCACTGCTTCATGTGAAATATGTCTTACCTACAGACCAAAGCAGCAAGCAGAACCACTTACACCACACCCTGTACCAGACAGGCCGTATTTCAAAGTTGGAGTGGATTTGTTTGACTGTAATGGGAAGAGCCATATTGTTGTAACAGACTACTTTTCCAATTACCCAGAGGTTGTGACACTGCAATCAACATCCAGCAAAGCAGTTATCACGTTCCTGAAAGCTGTGTTTGCGAGGCATGGAGTTCCATGTGAAGTAGTATCAGACAATGACCCACAATTTTCAAGCTGTGAATTTGAATCCTTTGCCAATGTTTGGGTGTTTTGACATATAACCTCACGCCCACATCACCCAAAATCTAATGGCCTAGCAGAGAGTTCAATTAAGGTGGTGAAGGGCCTCATTAAGAAAGTGCAAAATGGACGAGAGGATTTCCACAGAAGTCTAATGATTTACAGAACTGTGCCACTGCAGAACGGACTTTCACCAGCCCAAATGCTGATGGGTCGACACATACACACTAACCTTCCAATACATGAAAACTTGTTGACACCTGAAGGAGCACACAAGATCAAACAGGCTAAAGAGGAAGGGAAAGAAAAACAGAAACAGAATCATGACCAGACAGTGAAAAGCCTACCAGTCCTGAAGCCTGGGGATCAAGTGCGAATCCGAGATCATGATTCTAGCACATGGTCCATGCAAGGAGTTGTGCAGGAGGAAGTAAATCCACATTCATACCAGATCCAGACAGAGCGAGGGACACTTCTGAGGAGGAACCGCATGGATCTATGACCACAAGCTCCAACCCATGGCTGTGACCCGTCCCCTGTCAGTACACCAAAGGGGCCAGCATATAGAGAAAATGAACATGTGGACCAGAGTTCCCAGGAAAACACCAACAGTAATGCAGCAAATGAAAGCAACACACCTGCGAAAACAAGTACCAGACCAAAAAGGACCATTAAACCACCTCAGAGACTAATTGAAAGCTGCTGAGTGGACAAGGGTTCTTGACAGGTTTAAAGGGACAAAGTATTGTGTTTGTTTTTCTTTAAAGGGGGAAGATGTGTTATTATGTAGTTATAATAAAGAACTACAGTTCCCAGTAGGCAGTGCAAGGGGTCACATGGGGGAACAGGAAGTGGCTGTAAAAGGAGAGGGAAAACAAGCCAGTCTGGTGTTGGTTAATAAAATGTTCAGATGTTAAACCCACTCAAAGTTTGTCTCTTGATGAAGAACAAACATAACACAGTCACCCACCTCTTTGCAGAATGTGGATTTGCTAAGAGGGTGTGGAGACAGATGCAAGGGTCCGTGTCCCGGTTCATCCCCAGCAGCTGCGTACCGGAGGACTCTGATCTACAGGCTGTTGCCGGGGACACATACCGAGACAGACATCAAGTGCTGCTGGAAGGTCATCAGCTCGGTGAAAGACGCCCTTTGGTCTGCCCGAATCTTGTTGGTCTTTCAGCACAGCGAGATGTCCGTAAGGGAATGCTGCCGACTGATATAGTCCAGGCTGCAGGAGTATGTGCTGAGGGATGCACTGAAGCTCAGAGCAGCCAATGCGAAGGCTCTGTGGGGAAGGACCACAGTCGAGGCTCCTTCCACTACTGCACATGGAGGGGCAGAGTCGGGTGAGGAATCCCCTCAAACAATGAAAGCGGTATTGCCTCGGGGAGCCACATAAGTGGCAATGGTGCTGGTTTGTGTGTTTTTTTTCATTTTAAGTTTTACACTACTAAATGTAACAACCATGAATGTTAAGCATTTGTATTTTGCACTGTTGTCTTCCTTTGTATATATTTTTTATTATGAATAAATTTTATTTTTAAAATAAAAAAGGGATGAGCCCATGTTGGAAATGTGGAGATTGCATCGGGATCAAGAGGAACGCCTGGATCAAGATTACATCGGAATCAAGAGAAACTCCTATTCCCGGGTATTACCTTTTCTATTCTTTGACTGTTCAGGGATGCTCAGAGAAAGCTAGTGGTTGTGCACACAGATATTTAGTTTGGTGTGACTTCCATGCTTTTAGTTAACTGAAACAATAAAGGTATTTGTCAGTTAATACAGATTCTCTCTGTGTCAAGCAACATTGTTCTCAGGTCCTCTTGAAATAAAAATCATCATGGCTTTTTCCTTCCTACTTACTTGTTGTACCTGTATGTTAACTTTCAATGCTTTATACGCAAGGGCACCCAAGTCACTTGATCCCAATACCTTTCAATCTCTTACCATTTAAAAAATACTCCATTTTCTACTTTTTTCTATTGAGATTTTCCATGTTCTATTCCATTTTTTCAATCATTCATTTAGTCTGTATGTATCCACTGAAACATTCTCTACACTGTCCATACCTGCACCAGCTTTATTTCATCAGCAAGCTTGGATATATTGTGTTGGTCCTCTCATCCAAATCATTGATAACAGACTGTGAACAGCTTGAGACCCTGCAGCATTCCACAAGTCACAGTCTTCCTCGTTGAAAATGACTTATTTATTCCAGCACTTTTTCTCCATGCATTAACTATTCCTCAAACCACATGAGTATATTACATCCAATCCCATGTGCTCTGCTTTTGTTTAATAACCATTTGTGTGGCACCTTATCAAATGACTTCTGAAAGTTTGATTACAACACATTTATTGGATTGTGCTCATCTATTCTTCTAGATCTTCAAAGAGCTTTAAATAACTTATTGTGGCGACTCACCGTCTAGTCGGGCGAACCGGCTCGGCAGTCGGGTCGTGCGGCGTCGGAGCGACGAGGCCCAAGATGGCGGTGGGCCTTGTCTTTCCGAGCGACGGGGAGAACCCGCGCGCGGGTAAGTCCTGATGACGTAGGACTTACGTCATTACCGGTTGTTTTGGGCGGGAACATTCTCCCTTAAGGGGCCTGCGCAAGGCGGAAAAATAAACCAGTTCTGTTTGGCAATCCTCCGAGTAGAGTCTTGTTTTATTCCGCGGTAGCAACCGCTACATTGGTGATCCCGACGGTCCAAACGGCTTTTGGACCCGTGAAATGAACGACAGCGCAGCAGCCAACGCAGTGGCCCTCAAGCTGCCCACCTTTTGGACACTTCGGCCCAGCGTCTGGTTTGACCAGGCCGAAGCGCAATTCCACCTTCGGCAGATCACCTCCGACTCCACGAAGTACTACCATGTGGTTAGCTCTCTGGACCAGGAGACAGCCGCCAGGTTGGAGACTTCATCCACTCGCCTCCGGAGGAAGATAAGTACCCGGCTTTCAAAGACCTTTTGATCCGGACCTTCGGCCTCTCCTGTCGTGAGCGCGCCGCCCGCCTGCTTCATCTGGATGGCCTGGGGGACAGATCCCCATCCGCCCTAATGAATGAGATGCTGGCATTGGCCGAGGGACACAAGCCATGCCTGATGTTCGAACAGGCCTTCCTCGAACAGCTCCCCGAAGACATCCACTTGTTGTTAGCTGACGCCGACTTCAGCAACCCCCGTGAGGTGGCCGCCCGGGCAGATGTTCTGTGGAGGGCCAAGCACGAGAGCGGTTCGTCCGTCAGTCAAATCACCAGCCCCGCGCCTGGACTCCATTTCCCTTTCTGGCGACGATTTCGCCAAGCCCCTAGCCGAATTCCCATCGATTTTGGCACCTTCGTTTACAAACTCTAGGCCCACACACGGGGTACGACACCACATCATTACCACAGGGCCACCCCTTCATGCCCGAGCACGACGATTACCTCCAGACAAGCTCCGCTTGGCAAAGGAAGAGTTCCGTCACATGGAGGAGCTGGGGATTGTTCGCAGGTCAGACAGCCCCTGGGCCTCCCCCCTGCACATGGTCCCCAAAGCCACCGGAGGGTGGAGGCCCTGCGGCGACTACCGCAGGCTGAATGACGCCACCACCCCGGACCGCTATCCCACCCCTCACATCCAGGACTTCGCAGCGAACTTACACGGGGCCCACATCTTTTCCAAAGTGGACTTCGTTAGGGGATACCACCAAATCCCGGTCCATCCGGATGACGTCCCCAAAACTGCGATTATCACCCCATTCGGCCTGTTCAAATTCCTTCGGATGCCGTTCGGCCTTAAGAACGCCGCGCAGACGTTCCAGCGGCTGATGGACGCGGTAGGCTGAGACCTGGACTTCGTGTTCATTTACTTGGACGACATACTGATCGCCAGCCGTAACCGCCAGGAACACCTTTCCCACCTCCGCCAGCTGTATTCCTGCCTCCGCGATTTCGGCCTCACGATCAACCTGTCCAAGTGCCAATTCGGACTTGACTCTATCGATTTCCTCGGCCACAAAATCACCAGCGGCGGGGCAACACCCCTATCCGCCAAGGTGGATGCTATCCGCCATTTTGCCCGCCCCGACACAGTCAAAGGCCTACAGGAATTCCTTGGGATGGTCAACTTTTACCATCGTTTCATCCCTGCAGCAGCCCGTATCATGCGCCATCTGTTCTCGCTGCTGGCTGGTAAGGGCAAGGACATCACCTGGACTGACGAGGCTGCGGCTGCTTTCGTTAAGGCCAAAGACGCCCTGGCAGATGCCACGATGCTGGTACACCCCAGGACTGACGTCCCGACTGCCCTCACGGTAGACGCGTCCAACACCGCGGTGGGTGGGGTACTGGAACAGCTACTCGAAGGCCGCTGGCAACCCTTGGCATTTTTCAGCAAGCACCTTAGACCACCCGAACTGAAGTACAGCGCTTTTGATCGGGAACTTCTAGCGCTGTATCCGGCGGTCCGGCATTTCCGATACTTTCTAGAAGGCAGGCCTTTCACCGCTTTCACCGATCATAAGCCTCTGTCCTTTGCCTTCTCCAAAGTCTCCGATCCCTGGTCAGCTCGTCAGCAGAGACATTTATCCTACATTTCCGAGTTCACAACTGACATCCAACATGTCTCCGGAAAGGATAATGTCATTGCTGATGCACTTTCCAGACCAACCATCCACAACCTATCCTTGGGTGTCGACTACACGGCCCTAGCTGACGCACAGCAAGCCGACGACGAACTGCCTAGCTACAGAACCGCAGTCTCGGGTCTGCAGCTCCGAGATTTCTTGGTTGGTCCAGGTCAGCGGACCCTACTTTGCAACGTTGCGACTGGTCAGCCCCGCCCTATAGTCCCTGCAGCCTGGCGGAGACGCATTTTTGACTCGGTACATGGGTTGGCGCACCCGTCCATCAGATCTACTGTCCGACTGGTCGCCAGCAAGTTTGTCTGGCATGGCCTGCGCAAACAGGTCAGTGAGTGGGCCAGGACTTGTCCGCACTGCCAGACGTCAAAAATCCAGCGACACACCAAGGTCCCACCACAGCAGTTCGAGCCTACCCATAGGAGGTTCGACCACATACACGTCGACCTCGTGGGCCCTCTGCCGGTTTCAAGAGGAGCCCGGTACCTCCTTACCATCGTGGACCGTTTCACGAGGTGGCCTGAGGCAACCCCCCTGACTGACATTACCACTGATTCCTGCACCCGGGCGCTGCTCACAACTTGGGTCTCACGTTTTGGCGTTCCGGCCCACATCACTTCAGACAGAGGCACCCAATTCACTTCCAGTCTCTGGGCTGCATTAGCGAACCTGCTAGGGACGCAGCTGCACACCACCACGGCCTACCATCCTCAATCAAACGGGTTGGTGGAACGTTGTCACTGCCATCTGAAATTGGCCTTGATGGCCCGCCTGAAGGGTCCTAACTGGGTTGACGAGCTGCCTTGGGTCCTGCTCGGCATACGCACTGCCCCCAAAGAAGACCTCCGCACTTAGTCAGCTGAGCTTGTATACGGGGCGCCACTAGTTGTCCCCGGGGATTTCATACCTGCCCTTCGGGACCAAGGGGAACAACCCCCAGCAGTCCTACAAAGACTGCGTGAGAAGCTTGGTGACTTGGCCCCGATTCCCACCTCACGGCACGGTCAAGCCCCATCCTGCCAGCCCAAGGAACTACGGGACTGTAAGTTTGTTTTCGTTCGCAGGGGCACACCTCGGGCGCCATTGCAACGACCATATGAGGGATCGTTCCGAGTCATACGGAATAACAAATCCACTTTTATTTTGGACATTGGAGGCAGGGAACAGGTTTTCACGGCGGACCGCCTCAAACCAGCCCATTTGGATCTGCAACAGCCTGTTGAGGTTGCCACGCCGCGACGCAGAGGCCGCCCCCCCTAAGCGGCAGCTGGCACAGCCCACGGACCTTGGGGACTGTATCGCCGGTTCTGGGGGGGTTGTGTGGCGACTCACCGTCTAGTCGGGCGAACCGGCTCGGCAGTCGGGTCGCGCGGCGTCGGAGCGACGAGGCCCAAGATGGCGGCAGGCCTCGTCTTTCCGAGCGACGGGGAGAACCCGCGCGTGGGAAAGTCCTGATGACGTAGGACTTACGTCATTACCGGTTGTTTTGGGCAGGAACATTCTCCCTTAAAGGACCCGCGCAAGGCGGGAAAATAAACCAGTTCTGTTTGGCAATCCTCCGAGTAGAGTCTTGTTTTATTCCGCGGTAGCAACCGCTACATTATCACATATTCCCTAAATCCATGTTGACTGTGTAATGCTATTTTTGTTTTTAGTTTTGAAGGGGCCTTCTGCATTTCTTTAATAATGGGTTCTACCATTTCCTACCTTTGACATCAGGCTAACTGGTTTAGAGTTCCCCATTTTCTTTCCTTCCTTTCCTGAGTAATCAGGTTACATTGCCATCTTCCAGTCTGTGGGAACCATTTTATAATGTCTAAACTTTTTGAAAGATGACAATCAGTTCATCCACTATCTCCATAGCTACTACTTTCAAAGCCTTGGGAGGCGGATCATTAGGTTTCAGCATACACTGGCTTCAAGTCCCATTGATTTCTCCAATTTTTTTTGCCAGTGGTAATTTCTTTCAGATCCTCAATCTCTCTCTAACTTTTGTTTTCTACTATTTCTCCACTGTTAGTTTCAACGATTTGTTTAGTTTCTCTGCCACTGTCTTATTGCCCAACATAATCCCCCTTGTCACAGGCTATTAGGGATCCACATTGATATTTCAGCTGATCTTTTCCTTTCTACATATCTGTAGAAGTTTTTATAATCTGCTTTTACATTTCTTGCAACATTATTCTTATATTCTTGTTTCCCTTTCCTTATCAATTTTTCGATCCCCATTTGGTGAATCCTGAAATCTTATCAATCCTCAGGCTTACTGCTCTTTTAAGCAATATTGTGAACCCTTCCTTGGCTCTAATAGTATATTCACTTCTCTTATTAGCACAGCAAAACCTGTTGGGATGTGTTCTTGTTGTAAACTTTGTATTAATTATTTCACTGTTAGCAATTGATTATTTACTGTCATACTTTGCAATGGAGTTTGCAAACCTTCTATACCCAACCCACAGCTCATATCTTCATAGTTCTCTTTGTTTAGATATTAGACTCTGGTGCCAGACTAAATCTTGTTATAATATTCTACCATATTATGGTCAATCATCCCAATATGTCTCTTAATTAGCAGATTATTAATTAACCCACAAATCCCAGGAACCATCTAGACACTCTATGAGTCTGTACTCCACAATCTTGCTGATATTTATTTTGCCCAATCTCTATACTGATTAAAATCCCCATAACTATTCTATTATCATTATTTTACTGTACCCTATATTTCCTGATATTATTGATCAAGAAATCTTTGAGGGGACAAATCTAAGTGGGCAACTACACAGGGATCTCCCTGCTGTATGTCACAGGGAACGTAATTCCAAGGGTCTTCCTCAACTGTCTTCTCCTGGTGGCCAATAGATAACACACACCAAAGTTTTTGGTCCCTTGTGATTTTGCAGTGCATTAATTCTAATTTTTTAAATTTCCTGACTAAGATCCTTTCTCTCTACTGCTTTTATTCTGTCCTTCATTGTCTACTGAAAGTTCCTTTTCCCCTTTCCCTATCTCTTCTGAAATTTAAGCATTTTGAAATGTTTAATTTCCGGCCTTGGTTTCCTTGCAACCACATCTTCATCATGACCTGCATCATGATTGTGTCCATTTATTTTTATCTGTACCATCAACTTATCTATCTTGCTACAAATGTTGGATATATTCAGATAAAGAGCCTTTAATTTTGTGTTTTTACCATTCTGTTTCCCTGTTCTGACAATAACTGGAAGTATACTGGCATATTTTTTTTATTTCAAGAATATGCTTTATTCATAATAATATGTGCAGGAAGTGTCGGTCTTTCTCAGCATTCATTGTACCAACAGATCAATACATTTTCTTGCAATGCATCACTACTGCTCATGTTTCCTCCTTAAACAATACACAGATGAAGTATTTGAGAGGTTGTTACACAGGACCCAATCCATCAGTGTCCAGTGGCACCAGGACACCAGACTGTTGTCTTCCTCACAAGGCTTTTGTGGTGGCTGCAGCTAGCTTCAGTGCGCTCCTCAGCATGTCCCCCTGCATACCACAGTGTGCAATTCAGCAGCATTTACTTATGGACAGCTCCTTACATTGGAAGACTAACAAGTTTCGGGCAGACCAGTATGCTCCTTTCACCAAGATGATGATGTTCCAGCAGCAGTTAATGTTTATCTCAGTGTGTGTCCTGGGAACAGCCATAGATCACAGGGTCCTCTGTTGTGCATCTGCTCAGAGAGAATTTTGACAAAGACAACTGCATCCTTTTTCAGACCTTCTTAGCAAATGCACCGTCCACAAGGCGGTCGACAATTGTCTTTGCACTTCAAGGGCAGCATTTGGCAGGAGTGAGACTGGGAGAGATGGTTTAGGCCATCGAGGACTGCCAAGATGACATAATGGGAAGATGATTGAAGTATTGGGAGTCAGGAACTATATGTTGAATATGGGTGACAGAAAACTATGTAGAATAATTGGTATATGTTTGTGAGACACAATAAGATGGTGATTGAGAATGTGATATGCAGGAGAAGCATGGATTTAAGATGCAGGATTGGTCCTTTAATGTGGCCAATTATGGGCAAAAGATGGTTCAGGAGATGCAGGAATCTCACACTCTGGAAGAGGATACATGAATGACAAGAGATTATGAGTCACCACAATTGATGTTCTCCAGAGTTGACACTTCAGGAATGACAATGGCACTTTTGTAGTTGAAGAAATCTGAGATTAAGGCAACCATTTAAATTGATCAAATTTATAAATGATTTTTTTTTCTGTACCTACCTCTGAATGTGGATATTGCTGGCAACACTGGCATTTATTGTCCATTCCTCATTGCCTCTGAACTGAGAAGGCAGTTGAGAGTCAATTACATTGGAAGATCTGGAGTCATATATAGACCAGACAAAGGAAGGGAGGCAGATTTCCCTCCCTGAAGGACCATTGTAACAAATGGGTTTTTACAACAATTCAGCAGTTTCATGTTTACCAATTCTGAGATTAGCTTTATGTTAAAATTCTGGATCTATTTAATGATTTGAATGAAAATTGCCAAGCTACTGGAATGAGATAAGAATTCAAGTGTCTGGATTAAGAGTTCAGAAACCTAGCTACTGATCCAGTGACTCTACAGTAGAAATTTAATTAGAGGGATGGAGGAAGTCAGAAAAAATATAATCATCAGGATGTGGTGCCGAGTGGACAAGTCTTTGGCTCCTAATGGACCACTGTTGGGTCATTAAAGTAGTGGTTAGTGAGACAGTTAATGTGTTGGTTTTGGCTTTGCGAAAATTCCTAGGTTTGAAGAAGGCCCCATTGGATTGACAAGTAGCAAATATAATTTCTTTGTTCAAAAGGAAAGGAGACAGAATGCAAGAAACAACAAGCCAGTTAATTTCCATCAAAGGAAAAGTATTAGAAGCTAATGTTAAAGATCTTTCAGCAGGATTCTGAAAGAAGGCGTTTATGGTATTCAGGAAAAGTCAACATGGTTTTGTGAAAGGAAGATTATTTTTGACCAATTTATTGGAGTCCTTTGAAGAAGTAACATGTGCTGTGGATTAGAGGGACTGGTAGATGTACTATACTTAGATTTCCGCATGCATTCAATATATTTCTACATCAAAGGCTATTTTGGAATATAAAAGCTCACAATGGAAACAGCAAGATATTGGCATGGTTAGAAGATCGTCTGGCAAACAGGAAACAGATTAAGCATAAATGGATCTTTTTCTGGTTGGGAAGATGCTGGGATCAGTGCTGGCACCTCATCTTTTAAAAAAAAATCATGTAAGTATCTTGAATGAAGACACCAAAATATGTTGCTAGATTTTTAGGTGGCAAAATAAGTAGTGAAGACAATGTAAGGAGGCTACAAAAAGATAAAAATGGTTGAGCGTAGAAAGTCAGGAAAAATGTGAAATTGTCTGTTTTGGCAGAACAAATAAAAGAAAAAAAGAAGCCTGTAATCTGAATAGTGAGAGATTGCAGAGATCTGAGATGGAGAGGGATCTGGGTGTACAGGTGCATGATTCACAAAAGGCTAGTCTGCAGCTACAGTGGAACCAGATGGAAATCTAAGAGAACGTAACTGTTTATTGCTTGATTGATCTTTACCTCCACAGAAAAGAGTGTTTGTTAGTGTCTGCAAATAAAGGCATATACAGTATGAAGGTGAACATGTGCATTGTAGTTAGAGAGGTGAATAAACAAAATCTGCATGTTCTAGTGGCTCAGGATCTCTTCGTGATTCTTTTTATTAGCTGCACTACACACAATTCAAACAGGTAATGTGTTTATGTGCACGTACATTACAGTTATTATCAGTCACAGACTGTTTCACTTGACAATGATTTGTGAATTCTCCTCATGGATTTGCAATAGAGAGAGTAAGGCTTCAGTTTGCATGCATGCTTGGCGGGATGTTACATTAAATCGTCCATATGCAGATGACGCAACAGTTCCTTTAGCACTGAGGCTGGAACTCTGAGGTTTGTGGCTATAATTTTTCTGATAAACATTGATTGGCTTTCTGAAATGTTTTTATACATGTGAATGTCAGCTGGCAGTCACAACACCTGTCCCAGGTTTAAAGATCTGGTTCCTTCTGCTTCCATCATCTGGTAGTTTTTCTCTTCTTTATGCCGGCATCTTTCCTGTTTCTCAAACCAGCCATCAGCTGTGGCAAGGCTGGTATGTTATAGCGGGCTACAAAATGAAGTCAGGCAGTATCATTGGCACCAACGCATCTCTCCCCGATGAGCTCAATGCATTTTATGCACGTTTCGAACAGAAGGTCAATGAAATGACACAGCCGTCCCATTTGTTACATGTCCTCCAATGCATCTGTACCCACAGTCAATGTCACAGATGTCAGATCAGTCTTTCTGAGAGTGAAAAGCAACTGGCTCAGATGGAGTCCCTGACTGTGTCCTCAGATCAGCTGGCGAGTGTATTCGCTGACATTTTTAACTTCACCTTAATCCAATCTTAGGTTCTCACCTGCTTTAAGAAGACCACTATCATCCCGGCGCCAAAGAAAAATAAGGTAACATTCCTTAATGACTACCGCACAGTGGCTCTGACATCCACCACCTTGAAATGCTTTGAGAGGCTGGTCATTGCACACTTCAGCTCCAGCCTCCAGACAACCTTGATTCACTGCAATTCACCTACTGCTGAAACAGGTCCATGGCAGATGCTATCTTGCTGGTCCTACAGTCATCTCCAGAACTTCTGATAACAAAGACACCTATGTCAGACTCCTATTTATTGACTACAACTCTGCCTTCAATACTGTAATTCCAAACAAACTCATCTCCAAGCTCCTAGACGAAGGACACGGCACCTTCCTCTGCAACTGGATCCTTGACTTCCTGACCAACAGACCGCAATCAGTAAGGATAGGCAGCAACACCTCCACCACAATTATTCTCAACACTGGTGCCCCACAAGGCTGCATCCTCAGCCCCCTACTTTACTCCCTATACACTCATGATTGCATGGTCAGATTCTGCTCTAACTCCATCAATAAGTTTGCAGATGATACCACTGTAGTGGGACGGACCTCAAACAATGATGAGATGGAGTACAGAAAGGAGACAGAGAGCCCAGTGGCATGGTGTCAAGACAGCAGCCTCTCCCGCAATATCCAAAAAACAAAAGAGCTTGTCATTGACTTCAAGAAATTGTGTAGAGTACACAGCCCTGTATGTATCAATGGTGCTGAGGTGGAGATGGTTGAGAGCTTCAAGTTTCTAGTTGTAAATATCACCAAAAATTTGCTCTGGTCCAGCCATTTAGATGCTATGGCCAAGAAAACACTTCAGCACTTTTACTTCCTCCAAAGGCTGAGGAAATTCAACATGTCCCTGATGATCCTGCCGCTTTTTACAGATGTACCATAGAAAGCATCTTGCTTGGATGTATCACAGTTTGGAATGGCAATTGCTCTGCCCAAGTCCACAGGAAATTGCAAAGAGTTGCTGGTTCCTGTGATGTGTTGAGCTGTGTCCGCAATGCTCTGCAGTTTCTTGCGGTTCTGGGCTGAGCAGTTTCCATACCAAGCCATGATCCATCTGGATAGGATGCTTTCTATGGTGCATCAATAAAAATTGGTGAAGGTCAAAGGGGACATGCCAAATTTCTTTAGCCTCCTGAGGAAGTAGAAGTGCTGGTGAGTTTCCTTAGCCATGGTGTCTATGTAGTTGGACCAGGACAGGCTATTGGTGATGTTCATTCCTAGGAACTTGAAGCTCTCAATCCTCTCGACCTCAGCAACCTTTAGACAGGAACATATGCACTGTCCCCCTTCCTGAAATCAATGACCAGCTCTATTGTTTAGCTGACATTGAGGGAAAGGTTGTTGCCATGTCACCACGTCACTAGGCTCTCTATCTCCTTCCTGTATTCCGACTCAACATTATTTGAGATATGGCTCACTACGGTGGTATTATCTGCAAACATGTAGATGGAGTTAGAGCAGAATCTGGTCACACAGTCGTGTGTGTATAGGGAGTAGAGTAGGGGGCTGAGGACACAGCCTTGTAGGGCACCAGTTTTGAGAATAATCGCGATGGATGTGTTGCTGCCTATCCTCACTGATTGAGGTCTGTTGGTCAGGAAGTCAAGGATCCAGTTTCAAAGTGAGGTGCTGAGTCCCAGATGTAGGAGTTTGGAGATGAATTTTCTTGGCATTATAGTGTTGAAGGTGGAGCTGTAGTCAAAAAATGATAGTCTAATGTAGGTTTCTTTACTGTCCAGATGCTCCAGAGATGAACGTATGGCCAGGGAGATGGCACCCCCCCCATAGACCTGTTTCGATGGTAGGTGAATTGCAGTGGGTCAAGGTTGTCTGGGAGGCCAGAGCTAATGTGTGTCATGACCAGCCTTATGAAGCGCCTCATGATGGTGGATGTCAGAGCCACCAGGCAGTAGTCATTAAGGCATGATACCTTATTTTTCTTAGGTTCTGGGATGATAGTGCACTTCTTAAAGCAGGTGGGAACCTCAGATTGAAACATGGAGAGGTTAAAATTGTCTGCAAATACTTCTGTCAGCTGATCTGCACAGGTTCTAAGGACATAGCCAGGGATACCATCTGGGCCAAATGCTTTCTGTGGGTTCACTCTCCAGAAGACTGATCTTATGTCCTCAATGGTGACTATGGGTTCAGGTGCATTGGAGACTGTTGGGGTGGGTGGTGACATTCCAATCCCCTTCTGTTCAAAATATGCATAGAATGCATTAAGCTCATTGAGAAGGGATGCACTGTTGTCAGTGATGCTGCCCAACTTTGTTTTGTGGCCCTTTATGGCATGTAAGCCCTGCCACAACTGGTCTGGGACTTGATTTTGGACTGACATTATCTCTTGGCATCCCTGATAGCTTTATGGAGGTCGTATCTCAATTTCTTGTACAGGCCAGGGTCACCTGATTTGAAGCCTTGGACTTCAGTAGGGAGTGGATATTCTGGTTCATCCATGGTTTCCAGTTTGGGTACACCTGGATTGTCCTTTTTGGTACACAGTCCTCAACACACTTGCAGATAAAGTCCATGACAATGGTAACATACTCATCTAGGCTGGCTGCTGAGTCTTTGAACATGGATCAGTCTACCAACTCAAAGCAGTCACGTAGAAGCTCATCTATTTCCTCAGACTAGCACTGCATGACTTTTTGTACTGGATCCTCACATTTCAACATCTTGTATGCAGGAAGAAAGACCAAGCCTGGTGATCTGATCTACCAAAATGTGTGCAGGGAGTGGCTCAGTAGCAGATGAAAACATAGAGACTCCTGTGTTTACAAGTGTGGAAATCTAATAACCATAGGCAATTTCATGTCCACTATGATAGATTCCTTTTCAAAAAACTCAATCAGATTTCTCAGACATGATCTTTTCAAATCTGTGTTGGCTTCCTCTGATCAACTTTCCCTAATTATAAACTCTAATAATTTCGTGAAACCAGGTGTTAGGCGAACAGTTCTATTTACCCTTGGCTTCCCTTTCCAAGCCCTCCCATTTACTAAAGAGTCATGGACAATTTTTCCATTCAAAAGAATGTCCACCACATTAACAGAATTTAAAAGATTATAATTAATATATTTGTGATATATATCACTAACTAATGCACTGGGATAAAACTACTTTACCAGGGGATTTGTTGTAATTTGGTACCATTACTTTTATCATTATTGTTATTTTCATATATTAATTTTGGTGAAGCCTATCCCTGGTTAAATGCCACTTTCTTGGGAGATCCGGGATGCTATTCTCCTCCTTTATTGTAAATATTGTTGTAAATTAAATATTCCCAATACCAATACCAATTCAAGATGTCTACCATTTGCTTATTTTCATATTATAATTTCACTTGTTCATTTTTAAGAACCCTACATTGCTCTTGATCAAATACTTTATCCTAATATATTTATAAACATTTATTGTACTCATGTTGATAACTTTTTTCAAGTTTCCATATTTTCTTTGTTTTGTAGTCCTTATCACATTTGTCATTTGTTCTTGCAATTTCAATCTTTCCCATATGTTAGTGTATATGTCTATAATTACTCATTTTGGCAAACCTAGCTCTTATTAGCACCTACTGGATCGCTGCCTCCCAAATACACGAAATGGAAAATCTTTGTCCTTTCAGAACTTCGCCCCACTTCATCTGTGTCAATATCTTTGGCCTCAGGTGTCAGTTTTTAACTCCAAGGCATTTTCTGAACACTTCTTTTTCCTCAGCACTTCCAAGAGGTTTTTGCAATTTCACTTCTTTTCTCAGTCAAATTTCTCAACCAGATACTCTTCATCATGTCCATGAAAAGATTTCACAGAATTGATCTTTTCAACAGTGCCTGTCTTCCCGAATGTTTGATGTTCAACATATGTGTACCTCCATGCAAAGCATAATTGCACTAAAGATGCTGTAAAATACATGCTCTCATTCTTGTAATTAAACTTGCCCCAGATTTTGCTGTGTACCTTTTAATAGGGATGTTAACCTGTTCATCATAAATTGTTCAGTACCACTGTTAAACTAAGAGAAAGATGTTTATAATGACTTTTCATTTAATTTTCTTTTTTTGACACTTTTCATATTACCACATTATTACACTTGACTAAACTTTAAATATGAATACCAACATTCATCTTTCAGTCACCTGAAATAAGTTTGCATAAAGGAACAGAAGCTCTTGTTCTGAGTACATACATTTTACAGTAAATGATATGATTACTATGATTAGAACAAAATCATCCCAAACTGAATTAGAACTTGACATTTAAGCATACCTCTCCATTTAGTGAAATGCATGACTGTCTGAAGGGTGGGGAAGTCATTAAATGGAGGACACATTAAGCCTCGAAGGCAGCCTTTAATCATTCACTTTGGGTAAAAAATTGACACATGCTTCTGATTCAGACTGCACTTGGTCGGGACTGTTCACAGCATATGCAAGCATTCTGCAATCTCAAGTACTTAACCTAGCCATTATTAAAGCCCCTACAAGAGAATTGCTGCTTTTAAGCAGTATTAAAACCCTGGATAGCCATAGGGGAAATGCACTGTAATTCCCAAGCAGGCATCTTTTAGGTGACCCTGCTGCAAAAGGCCAGTTATAAGTGGTTGAAGAGGTAGAGATTGCACCAGTTGAAACAGTCTCGGCATCGTAGCCTCACCAAGGTTTTTGTTTATACACAGATTCAGAGGGATCACATTATTATTATTATCTCTTTGTTTCATATGCTCATATTTAGAATTACTGTCCCGAAAGATGACCTTACTAGACATCTATAAAACATTTACAAAAAAAAAGATATTGAACTTTGGATTTTGTTGAATCCCACAGGGCTATACAGCTATTCCTTAATGATTAATGTAAAGGCTCATTCTGCTTGGCGTGGCATTTTTTAAGAGCATCATTTAGTCACAGAATATGGCTGGACAAACATTGACATTTCCAGAAGAAAATAGACATTTAGATTTTCCAGAAATTTATGCTGCTGCCTGGGGAAATAGCTTCACAAATTACAGCTTTAATATGAAAATTTTGCTTCCTTCATTTCTGAGACTCAGCTCCACAAAAGAACTGTTCATGTTGGAAAATTCTATAGCTGAATATCATAAACTGAAGCTGTCAAGAGTTGTATATTATTTAGGTAAAACAGAGGATGAATTAGATGAAAATTGGTTCCCTGTAATTAACTAAATTAATGCAAAGTCAAGTCATCTTTGAAGTCTTTATCGCTACGGTGTCTCTGAGGCAAATATTTCTGCCAGCCTTTTTTTAATCCATTGACAGCAAGAGCCTGGTATCAGCAGATTATGCATCATTATATTCTCATCCGTGGTTTTGACCATTAATTAATGCAAATTAAACATTTTCAGAAAAAACATCCAATTAATTCAAGGAACTGGCCTGCAAATTTCATGTTATTTTGGAAGCACTCCGAAGAACATGAAGGTAAATATAATTAAAAAAAAGATGCTCAAGGACATTTTACCCCAGAGTCACACATCTAAGATCCCACAAATCCTTCCAATATAAGTTATAAAGCTCAGCTTGGTACAAGCTGATCCCTCTCAGTTCTGCGATTGGGCACAATCTTCAGTGCTGGAATTAGGTTTGCCCCATTGGATAACTACATGCCAATGAAGGGAGAAGAAAAGCACTGATGACATACACAGACACAAACCAAGACAAGATCATAGTGGAATGGGGAAAAGTTAGGTCAAACAGGCAGAGAGGCTTTGGGGAAGGAGAAGCAGAATACAGGCTGTAAAAGTAGTAAGGTAGATGGACTGAAGTGTGTTTACTTAAATGCAAGAAGTGTCAGGAATAAGGGGGATGAACTGAGGGCTTGGATAAGTATGGGGGACTATGATATCGTGGCTATTACTGAGACGTGGCTGACATCAGGAGAGGAGTGGATATTGAATATTCCTGGTTTTCGATGTTTTAAGAGGGATAGGGAAGGGGGGAGAAGAGGTGGAGGGGTGGCGATACTGGTCAGGGACACTGTTACGGCTGTGGAAAAGATGGATGTTATAGAAAGATCATCTCTAGAGTCCGTATGGGTGGAGTTAAGGAAGAAGAAAGGAGCAGTTACTCTACTAGGAGTATTCTATAGGCCCCCCGGTAGCAGTAGAGATATAGAGGAGCAGATTGGCAGGCAGTGTTTGGAAAGAAGCAAAAATAACAGGGTTGTTATAATGGGAGACTTCAACTTCCCAAATATAGACTGGAACCTGCTTAGTGCCAAAGGTTTAGATGGGACAGAATTTGTTAAATGTGTCCAGGAGGGATTCCTGATGCAGTATGTTGATGGGCCGACTAGAGGGAATGCCATGCTAGATCTAGTTTTAGGAAATGAACCGGGACAGGTGAAGGATCTATTGGTGGGTGAGCATTTGGGGGACAGTGACCATTGCTCCATAACCTTTAAAATTGTCATGGACAGGGACAGGTGCAGAGAGGACAAGAGGTTTTTCAATTGGGGAAGGGCTAACTACAGGGCTATAAGGAGAGAACTTGGGAGTGTAAATTGGGATGTCCTTTTTGAAGGAAAATGTACCATGGGGATGTGGTCGATATTCAGGGATCTTATGTAGGATGTTAGGGATAAATATGTCCCGGTGAAGCAGAGAAGGAATGGCGGGGTGAAGGAACCGTGAGTGACGAGAGAGGTGGAACGACTTGTTAGGGAGAAGAAGGTAACATACGTGAGGTATAAGCAGCAAGGTTCAGACAGGGCCCGTGAGGAATATAAGGTAGCGAGGAAGGAACTTAAGAAAGGGCTGAGGAGAGCTAGAAGGGGACATGAAAAGGCTTTGGCTAGTAGGGTTAAGGAAAATCCCAAGGCCTTTTTCAAGTACATGAAGGGTAGGAGGATGGCTAGGGTGAAGGTAGGTCCGATTAAGGACAAAGGTGGGAGAATTTGCCTGGAGGCGGCGGAAATGGGAGAAGTTCTCAATGAGTACTTCTCTTCAGTATTCACCAGGGAGAGGGGTCTTGATGATGCGGAAGGGAGTGCTGGTAGGGGTAATGTTCTCGAGGTTGTTGATATCAAGAGAGAGGATGTGTTGAAGTTGTTAAATAATATTAAGACAGATAAATCTCCGGGGCCTGACGGGATTTGCCCCAGGCTGCTTCGAGAGGCTAGGGAGGAGATTGCTGAACCGCTGGTAAGGATCTTTGAGTCCTCATTGTCTACGGGGGTGGTGCCAGAGGATTGGAGGATTGCGAATGTGGTCCCCTTGTTCAAAAAAGGTAATAGGGATAGGCCAGGGAATTATAGACCGGTGAGTCTCACGTCTGTGGTGGGTAAGCTGTTAGAAAGGATTCTAAGGGATAGGATCTATGAACACCTGGAGAATAATGGACTGACTAGGGACAGCCAGCATGGATTTGTGAAGGGAAGATCTTGCCTCACAAGCCTGATAGAGTTCTTTGAGGAGGTGACCAGGAAGATTGATGAGGGCAGTGTGGTGGATGTGGTTTACATGGATTTTAGTAAGGCATTTGATAAGGTTCCTCATGGTAGGCTTCTTCAGAAGGTCAGAGGCCGAGGGATCCAAGGAAGCTTGGCTGTGTGGATTAGGAATTGGCTTGCATGTAGAAAGCAGAGGGTTGTGGTGGAAGGAGTGCCCTCGGATTGGAAGGCAGTGACTAGTTTTGTCCCGCAGGGATCGGTTCTGGGACCTCTACTTTTTGTGATATTTATAGATGACTTAGATGAGGGGGTGGAGGGCTGGGTTAGTAAGTTTGCGGACGACACTAAGATAGGCGGTGTTGTGGATAGTGTGGAGGGCTGTCGGAGCTTACAGAGGGATATTGATAGGATGCAGAGCTGGGCTGACAAGTGGCAGATGGAGTTCAATCCGGAGAAGTGTGAGGTGGTACACTTTGGAAGGACAAACTCCAGGGCAGAGTACAGGGTAAACGGCAAGGTACTTGGCAGTGTAGAGGAGCAGAGGGATCTGGGGGTTCATATTCACAGTTCGTTGAAAGTTGCCTCACAGGTGGAAAGAGCAGTTAAGAAGGCCAATGGGATGTTGGCTTTCATAAGTCGCGGGATTGAGTTTAAGAGCCGCGAGGTTATGATGCAGCTTTACAAAACTCTAGTTAGGCCACATTTAGAGTACTGTGTTCAGTTCTGGTCGCCTCATTATAGGAAGGATGTGGAGGCATTGGAGAGGGTGCAGAGGAGATTTACCAGGATGCTGCCTGGATTGGAGGGTATTGAATATGAGGAGAGGCTTAAGGTGCTAGGGCTTTATTCACTGGAAAGGAGGAGGATGAGAGGAGACATGATAGAGGTATATAAAATATTGAGAGGAATAGATAGAGTAGACAGTCAGCGCCTCCTTCCCAGGGCACCAATGCTTAAGACGAGAGGTCATGGCTTTAAGGTTATGGGTGGGAGGTTCAGGGGAGATGTCAGAGGGAGGTTTTTCACCCAGAGAGTGGTTGGTGCATGGAATGCACTGCCTGGGGTGGTGGTGGAGGCAGATACATTGAACAGGTTCAAGAGCTTGTTGGATAGGCATATGGAGGAACGTGAGATAGAGGGATATGTGGGAGGAAGGGGTTAGGTAGTGTGAGGGTGGTCTGATGGACGGCACGACACGGTGGGCCGAAGGGCCTGTTTTGTGCTGTATGGTTCTATGGTTCTATGGTTCTATGGTAATTTACAAATTTAACTTAAAATTCAAGATTCTTTTAAGATAACCTTGTTGAAAAGGAAATTTATGGAGTCAATTAACTTACTACTGGTTCATAACCTGTACATGCACCACCAGTATATGCATAACCACAGAGGCGTAGATAAGGTGGATTGTAACCGTCTTTTCCCAGGGTAGTGGAGTCCAAGACTAGGGGGTATAGATTTAGGGTGAGAGTGGAAAGTTTTAAAAGGGACCTGAGAGGCAACTTTTTCATGCACAGGGTGGTGAGTACATGGAATGAGCTGCCAGACAAGTGGTTGAGGCAGGTACAGTAGTATCATTTAAGAAGCACTTAGATAGGTACATGGAGGGGCGGGGCTTGGAGGGATATGGGCTGAACACAGGAAATTGGGATGAGCTGGGTGGTTACCATGGTTGGCATGGACTGGTTGGGCCGAAGGGCCTGTATCCCTGCTGTATTGCTCTACGACTCCATAAAATAACATGTTTCATCTCATTACTAAAAATATACCAATGGTGTAAATGCTTGCCATTGCCATTAATGAACTTCCTTAATTCTGTTGCTAGAATATCTGTGATGTATGGATTGGGTGAGAATGGAGCTCTGAGGAACGCTGGAGCTGAGAGTTATAAGCTTGCTGCTCTGGCCATCGTGTAACCTTTTCACTTCTAGGAAATGGGCATTGCTGACAGAAAAGGTCGTGGTGAGCTGTCTTCCTAAACTGCCTCAGTCTGACTGATTGAAGGTGCCCCCAGAGTGCTTGTTGTTTGTGGAAAGTCCCAGGATTCAGACCCAGAGATAATGAAGGACTAACAACATATATTTCCAAGTTATTGGGTAGATGTCAGTATTTTAATTGTACTGGAACAGTTTGGCTAGAGATGCAGGTAGCTGTGTCACAATTCTTCATTACTGGGGCTGGGAGATTACGTAGTTCTAAAGCATTCCTGGATCTGTGGCTCTCCACCAGATCTTGCTAACCCATAGAGAGAATCAAATTGGCTGATAATAGGCTTTTGTGATAATGAGGATCAAAATGTGGATAACATACTTGGCACTTCTGTTTGATTGTACGATTTGTGCACTCAGTGAATCTTAACTTTCCAGCAAAGTCCATTTCAGGATGTTCGGATCAAAGATTGTGTAATATATTCAATGGGTTTTCATAGACTGAGTCTGGGACTTTCCACAAACTTTGTTGTAATCCAGAGAGCAGCCAGACATATGGTACAATCACTAACAGGGTGATAGTCTTAAAGTAACAAATATTCTTCACAACCAACATTACACACACTACACAAATATCTTGTCTTTCACAATCACATTGAAATTTGTTGTCATTGAGGATGATGATATTTTTGGAGCCTCCTTTTACCATTAATTATTTAATTATCCACCTTGGTTCGTTACTAGATGTAGCAGGACATACATAGAATATAGAACAGAACAGTACAGTTCTGCCCCCAGAACGCTCTTTGCTAAAAGGTGCATTTCACTGTGTGTTTCGATGTACATGTGACTAATAAAGATAGCTTATCTTATCTTATAAAGCTTTCTTCTGATCTGTTGGTTGTGGCTCACTTAGCTCAGTTGACTACTTGTTGTTTTTATTGTTTAGATGACAATCTTGCATGTTCATCAAGTTGGGCCCTAATTTAAGTACAAATGTTGCTCCTTCTGAAACAAACTTTAAACTCCTTATTGCACCCAGATTGGTCCCCTGGCTTGATATTAATAGTACATTAATGGACATGTGACACCATGAGATCAACGATTATGACAGAACACATTCCTGCTGCTGCTGCTAGACCATAGCCCCTTAGTACATACAGTTTTGAGTTACCAGGTTTGTTCTAGAACTATCTCATTTAGCATAATGTTACTGCCATGCAACACAATGAAGGGCATTCTCAGTTTGAAGAAAGAATTTAATCTCTGCAAGGACTGTGCACTTGTTTTTCCTACCAATGGTGGCATGAGCAGATGTGTCTGCCATGGGTTGATTGGTGAGGGCAAAGTCAAATGAGTTTATTCATCTACAGACCTGATCAGACAACTGTGTCTCTCAGTGTGGTGCAATCAGGTCACTTCTGTGTTGGCATCAAAGTTCCATCACAAGAGAATTTCATAGAGCTAATATTGACTACTCTCAGGCCATACCTTCTCTCTGTAGCATTGCCTCTGGTGAATTTTAGCAAATTGAGGACAATTTTTCCTGTTAGTGGAATTGCAATGAAAGAGTCTGGTATGTTACTTGTATCGTTTCTCGAGTATGGCCAGCTATCCTCACTTAGATACCTCTCCTCAAATGGAGTGACTTTACTACATTAAATTCCAATGAGAAGTTATTTGTCCAGTTTTATTCTTATTATGTTTTAATACAACTTGCTGCAAAGTTTGGTATCATGAATCAATCAGACCAGCAGATTGTTTTTCCACGAAGGACATTAATGAACTGATGGGTTTTTAATGACAATGCAGCAATTTCATCATTGACATTAATGAGGCTACCTTTGTTACCTAAAGTTAGTTATAAATTATTCATTTAACTGAATTTAAACTCACAGCTGCCAAAGTGGGATTTGAACGCATTCTCCAGACTGTCAATTTATGTCTCTGGATTACTAATCCAGTAATTGGAACACTGCAGTACCATCTCCATCTACACATGCTACCAAACATACAAACCAATATACCATTGGCTGTGTCCTAACCCAGCACATTAATCAACCATTTCCAGTGATGGAAATTTAGGCCTAACCTGAAAATACTGTTCTGCTTTGAACAATAGGTTTAACAATGAGTTAAGAGTAGAAAGGGCACAATTTATTTCTGGATTAATGATTACTCCTTTGAATACAGAAAGCCTACTCTCTTGTTTATGAAATAGGACTGATTAATATTGGATATTTACAATTTGGCATTGCTTAATTGATCTGTCAGTTGTCTCTTTTGCCATTATACTAATAATAATCTTTCTCTCAACTCCTGAATTTTGGAGGCACAAGAAACTACAGATGCTGGAATCTGGGAGGAATCTGTGGGAGAAACTCAGCAGGTTGAGCAGCATCTGTGAGGGGAAAGGAATTGTTGACATTTTAGGTCAAAATCCTGCATCAGGACTAAGAGTAGAGAGGGAAGAAAGCCAGTATAAAGAGGAGAGGGGGAGTTGTGCAACAGAGGACAGTAAGTGATTGGAGGGGTGAAGGATGATGGGTAGATGGAGCCTGATACCTGCCCCAACCTGGCTCCCATTTGTACTACAATCAAGGTGACCATTTATTCAAATAATTAAAGATACCAATCTTTTGTTTAATTGGGAAGAAACTCAGAATTCCTAAGCATAGCTGAAGTTCAGCTTTCGACTCCAGCATAGAACTGCTCTCAGGACACCTGCATGGCACTGCTGGGCTTAATGTTCCAATCAGGAAGCATAGACTTCCTTCGATTTCCCAGGATTAACTCCTAACATGTAAACTATACTGAGATCAGTCCAAGTGATTTATAAAAAATATATTGTCCAAGTATGTGCTGCAGTGCAAAGACTTCTGGATCACACTTGGTCTTTTGCTTATTTCAAACAAAACATGAAAAGTCAAAGCAAACTAACAGCCATTTTTGAGTAGCACAATAATTTCATTTCCATCTCACTGAAGTGGTTAACATTTAGAGTTGAATTACTATGCTTTTGCAAGAAATGTTCATTGAGTATTTCATAAAAAGTAGGGGTATATTATGAGCAATACAGCAGTATAATAACCTTGGAATATAACCTTGTTATCCTATACATTTAATACATGTACCTGCTTCACCATGAGGCATCTTTAGTGTTTGATCCTTCTAAATTTGCAAGATTTCGAACCTGAAAGGCATAACAACTGCTTGGTTTTGTCAGGTATGTAAACACTCCAATAATGCAATTCATAAAATGGTTTAAAAATGTTTCAGCCAATCACATTGCACTGTAGATGCCAGCCATTCAAGGTCTGAGTGGGCAGAGTACCAATTGCATTTGAGTTCTTGAACTGACACCTCTACTTTTTCCAGAAGATGGAGATTAAAAAAAAACAGTGTGCTTATGAGAGGAAAGACAGTATAGAAATATAAATTATTCATGCAATATTCAAAGGACTGGTACATTATAAAATAATATGTTTAAAATGCTAAAATTGTGCAATTCCTATATTTCAAGATTGCCGTAGGATACTATTATATTTAAGGAAAGAACCTCTCTCTATATCCACTTTAATTTGGCAGTCAAGCAAATGCAACATTTCAAGATAACAATCTTGAAATTGATTGATAAAAAGTCTGCAGAATATCTTGGACAATTCTTGGACTACCAATAAATCATTATTGAGGGGAAATGATTCGCACTTTTCAAGCTAGAAATACACAATTTGCCATGCTAGATAAACGTGCCCACTTTATTCATGCCTGAAATATAGAATCATAGAGATTTATGGCATTAACCCATTTGGCCCATTGTGTCCAAGCCACCAGAAAAAACCCCAGAGCCAATTAGTTTACTCCACTTCCCAGTTTCCAGTCTGAAGCCTTGTGGGTTGTGACTCTTTAAATGACCATCCCAGAATCTTTTAAATATGATGAAGGTTTCTGCTTCCACTGTCCCTTCAGGCAGTGAATTCCAGCCATTCCACTCTTTTGGTGATAAAATATTTCCTCAATTCCCCTCTAGTCCTTCCACCAATTAACTAAAATCCATGCCCCCTAATTATCAGTCTTTTTGCCAAAGGAAATACATCCATCCTATTCACCACTCTTAAGGCTTTCATAATTTTGCACACCTTAATTAAATTGCTTCTTCATTTCCCTTTTTTTCACTGTAAAGACATCAATGGTAATCATGTAAATCTGATGCAAAATCTCTTCAGCATGCTAACAGAGGACTTATTCTGAGACCAAAAATATGAAGCTGGGGGCTTCTATCAAAAAGATAAGTTTTAATTGAAAATACTTGCTTGAAGGTGGGAGCAGGCAGAGTACATTATTAAATCCATGAAGAATTGTTGGCCATAACTCATCATCCATCAAATTTCAAGATTGGAATTAGCTACACCATTATCCACCTCCTAAAATAGACACAAAAGACCAGAAGAAATTAGTTGCTGGTTCTAGATGTGACCTACACCTAAAGAGGTCCTTCCTCTTCCCCCCATCCCAGGATTCACTGAAAGCCCTCAACCAATGGTCCAGCCAGCTGGTTTTGTAGACTTCACACTGATTCCCTGTGCGAAAAGGGAGCTGACTCTGTAGCCTTCAGCTTACCAGACTGCACTATTGAAGCAAGCAACCTAATTTCACGCAGTCCTGTCGATAGGTTTATGAGATGCTTGCACTGATCCTGGATCTCATTTCAAGATGGGTTCAATACAATTTCAAGGAAACAGTGCCAACTCAGTAAACAGAACAAGTTTATCAGGTGAATATTACTACATTATAATCTGAAAATTAAGATGTTTTATTTGGAAAATGACATACAAATGTATGCTGCTTTTCCTGCTTCAGGGCTCATTGAATGTAAGTGAACAACCTACCAGTGCAAATGGCTGTAAAGATATACTTTAAGCAATTTTATACTATTAAGATAATTGCCATCATGGAAATAATGGAGTTAGATTTTAAAATTTCAGGGAAAAAATAAAGTACATAACCTTGTAGCATATAATTACAAAATGAGAATAATTAATTATAATTAGCTTTCTGGAAATTATTGTTTTATTACATTTTAATGAAAGCAAAGTGTTAATGAAAATGTCATAGTTTGCAGCCAGCAAAAGAAATGTTACAACCCTGGGTAAATTTCTATTGACAATACTGTATTTTGTTCCCATTAATCAAAGGTATAATTAATTAAATGGCAGCAATTGAAATGGTTTGATGGATAGGATTGGTAATTTTTCATATTTATATTGACAGCAATGGAGCTATTGACACCTGCTATAATTCATCCGCAAAGTGTTATAAGCTACACAATGCAAACTTGCTTTCTTTCTGCTCCCTTTAATGGGTTATTAGGTGGTAACCCAGACCAGTTACTCTCTCATTTTTGTGACTGATGTGACTTCAGTGTACAAAATAAATAGGGTTTTGTATGCAGAGTTGCACTTGTGAGTGTGTTAAGCATATACTGATGCTTCATTAATCTTTTTTGTCCTTACAGGTTTAGATTAATACACAGGCTCTACATGTTATCTTTCATTGAGAAGTGCTCTAGATCTGGCATAGAGGATTGGAATTTAAAGATCGGAATTAGCTGCACCATTATCCACCTCCTAAAATAGACACAAAAGGCCAGGAGAAGTTATTTGTTGGTTCCAGATGTGGCCCATGTCCAAAGTCATGCATGTGCGCACATGACAGGATAATGAGCCCAAACCAGTTGTCCACCACTCATATCAGAATTGTTTTCCTGACATCAGCGTATCGGGAAGAACGTTAAATACAAACATGACTTGTTTGAACTGGGAAGCCATTGAATTCTCCTTGCAGAATTTTATTGTCCAAAAATTTTAATCAGAAGCATGAGGACCAATATTTCTCATTATTTTTAGTATTTGTGGATCTACTGTTGTTTATTTTACACTCATGATGAAATTGTACCTGATAACTTTTAGCTACGATTTATGGAACTTTTTTTGCTATTTCATAAACAGTGTTGGGTTGGCGTCTGGCTGATTATTAGACAGGATCATTTTTGTTATCCTGACAGTGCTAAATGCGTTCTGAATTAGATCATGGTATGATAATATAGCAGTATTTAACATGTCCACAAACATATATATGATTTAGTCTGTTAGTATTGTCTAATATGGTATTCACAATAATTATTAAAACCATAATTACTGAGAGGAGTGCAGTATGTTGCCTAATCAAGGAATGATCACTGTAACGACAATGTGAGAAATGAACTTTGGAGTCAGTGGAACTGAACTGAGCAATGGAACTGAGAGAAGATAAAGATGACATAGTTACTGACCAGATATCTGGCATGGTTGGGTTGGTCAGGTGGTGGCCAGAGTCCAACATTGATTAAAGGTATGAATAAAAATACATCAAGTGCCCTTGTGGAAAGTGAAGTGTAATGGAATGTGTGAAACTTGGGCTCACTGGAGAGAGAGGGAGAGAGATTCTGTTCCTCCAGCAATAACAATTCAAAATTCTCTTCCCTGTGTTTGTTATAAAATCATGTAATTTTATAGAACAGGATGTCATCATTCAGCCGATAATGCAACCAAAAATTAAGGTTTTTAAGTTTCTCTCACATCTGGTTCTCAGTCTCTAATTTTGTAGGTTTCAGTTCCATATCTGATTGAAGAGCAGCATAAATCCATCAATAGATGTTTTAACCATTCTTGCAGACATAGCTATGTTATCAAAGTAAGTACTCCTTTTGTTACGAAACCTAGTAGCCACCTTCTTCAATCATCTTCACTTCTTGCTTGCACATTTACCAATAAATGATGTAAATCTTTTTGCAGAAATTCCTTGCTTTTGTTTTTCCTGATTAATCTTGCATATATCTAAATCTTAATTTGTAATCTTGTCTGCCCTTCAATCTGACAGTAAAACTGATGGTATTATGCCACCATTCACTATATCCCTTCTCACTGTCTGGTCAACAGCTATTTCCAGTACGTTACTTATAATATTTCTTCCTCCCATGTAGGTTTGAGGAAATGCTGCTTTAGGAAACTCTGCAGAGTACATTCAATAAATCATTTCTTTTTCTACATAGGTATTGTTATTTTTCTCCCAATTTATGTTTTAGAGTCTCTCGTTGTCACTTTTTCAATTCACCTACTTTTAATCTGTTGAATATGCATTCCTTTGCACTCTGATCAGCATATCACATCCTTTCCAGTCCAAATGAAGGGTCTCATCCCAAATCTGTCCATTTCCCTCTACAGATGCTGCCTGACCCTCCAGCAGCTTGCTCTTTGCTCTTGCATCCTTTCTTGTTCCTTTGTTGTACTAGTCTAGATTTCATCCATTGACTACAAACATTTAGATCTCTTTGTACTAATATCTTTATAGTATAACCTATTATCAACACCTTTTCCTGTTTTCCAATTCCTTTCATCTGATGCTTCAATTTTCCTGATTACTGATGGGTAGCTTATTGCCTGGGTCTTTTGATTTTATAATCCAGTGGTCAAAACTCTTTGACTGGAGATGGTCAAAGTGATGGCAAATAATTGGACCAAGCGGATTTGAGCCTGAGCCTCAAGTACAAGTTATTTTACAAGTATTGTAGGTAAATCATTTCCCAGTTCCTACTCTTATGAGGGCATGGATGTAAGCTAGAGAAAGCTGTGGAGCAAGACTTCCAAAGTTGGGAGTTCATGCTTTGAGACCATCAGACAGGGCTTAATAAATCACTAGTGCAAGTAGGTCTGGTCTTAAAAAATGACTTTGGTCAAATCCATCTGGAGAACTATGCCAGTGCTATAGGGAGATATTCTTTACACTTAAAGCAAACTGAATCAGATAGCTATTAAAGGCATTGGATTCCTCATTCCCCATCACTCCCTGGACAGTCTAGCAGAAAGTAACATATTCCATGAGAGGAATGTTGATATACTTTTGAACTACAGAAAATTTCTCCATGGAAGTCCTTCTCTTCCCATGATAGACCATAGAAATCTTCCATGTGATGATCCTGCTGTAAATGCTGGGATCATGTTTTTGTAGATTTCCTTCATGCGACCAATAAGAAACGTTAACAGACGAGCCATATGAATATTATGTTCATAAGCTGAATATTCCACAATGAAGGACTCAGCTCTTGATTCTCTAAAGATTTCTCACTTCCTAGCATCCATGTCAGGATTGCAATGGGACATTCTCCTCTTGCCTAGATGAATGCAACTCCAATAACACTCACAAAGCTTGACAACATTGAGGGCAAAGTCCATTGGATTGGCAGCCTGTTCACTACTTTAAACATTCACTTTCTCCAACACCAGCACATCAGCCAGTCACCTAGGCAGCTTTGAGAGCTACTCCCAACTCTGTGTCTTACCTAGAAGGTAAATAGCAATAAGCACATGGAAACGCCATCATTTGTGAGGTCTAAGCTAAGTGACACTCCATCCTGACAAGGAAGTATATCATGAATTCTGCACCATTGTTATAGCAAAATCCTGCAACTATTTTCCATCATTACAGTGGGGGTATCTTCATCACACAGACTGCAAAGGTGAAGAAGGAGGATCACCACTTAAATTTCATTGACAGTAAATGCTGTTGTTCCCCCATATATCCTGTGAACAAATAAATTTTATAAATCAACTATGGACTTTGTTTTTATTTAGATAATCTGTTCTCATTGGCACAACTTATTTAATGTGGAAAACTTAAAATTCATCTTCTTCCACTAAGTTATCTAGTCTTCTATTATAAGAAACACTGTCTGAAACATATGAAACATTTGTAGTGGCCCGGACCCGCAGGACTTGAATTGCCATCAGCAGCCGCGGGCGCATGTGAGGGAGTGCGACGCGGACTAACCGCGGGGTGGCCCTTCTGGCGGGGACCGCACGTCAATTCCGCCGGAGAGGCTCTCAGTTACTTTAGCGAGCGTGCGCGCTTTGTTCAAGTCAGTAAAGTGTGCTCCAGTCCAGCCTCTGTGTTTCTGCATTTTTTTTCCTGCCACGCGCCGCTTATGGCTACATTTGGTGACCCCGACGCTCCCAGATGGCATCTGGAACCTGCGACATGAATCCCAAAGACTTGCACAACGCAGTCTCACTCAAGCTCCTGACTTTCTGGGCCGCTCAGCCCCATATTTGGCTCGAGCAGGCTGAGGCCCAGTTCAGCATCAAAGACATTACATCCAATGCCACGTGGTATTACTACGTGGTCAGCGTGCTCGACCAGGACATGGCAGAGTGGATCATCGACTTCCTGCACCATCCACCTACGGAGGTTAGGTACATTAAAATCAAGGCACTCCTCTTCCGCACTTTCGGATTCTCCCGTCGCGAATGAACCGCGTGGCTCCTGCACATGGACGGCCTGGGCGACCGCAAGCCATCCGAGCTGATGGACGACACGTTGGTGCTCATAGATGGCCATAAACCCTGCCTCCTTTTTGAGCAGCTGTTCCTTGAGCAACTGCCAGAGGACATTTGCCTCCTCCTCGCGGGTAAAGATTTCAGCGACCCGTGCAGCCTCGCGGCCAGGACGGATACTTTGTGGCAGAGTAAGCAGCGGGGAGTGGCTCCCATCTGCCTAACCATGACCGCGCAGCCTAAGGCCAAGACCCCACAACCCAAACCATCGAGACCCACGGGGGACAAAGACGAGGGTTCGGACCAATGGTGTTTTTACCATCAGAGGTGGGAGTCAAACGTGAGCCGCTGCCGTCTACCGTGTGCCTTCCCAGGAAATGCCAGGGCCAGCCGTCGCTAGTGGCTTCGACGGCTGGCCATTGTGACAGCCTCCTGTTCCTCTGGGACCGACACTCCGGGCGACGTTTCCTGGTGGACACCGGGGCCAAGATCAGTGTCCTTCCCCCCTCAAACATGGACACCTGTACCGCGGCCTCAGGCCCCGACCTCACCGCCGCAAACAGCACCACTATCCTGACGTACGGCTCACGTACCATCCCGCTGCGTTTCGGCCCCAGCTGTTTTACCTGGACCTTCACAGTAGCAGCGGTGTTGCAGCCATTACTAGGGGCGGATTTCCTATGGGCCAACCGCCTTCTGGTCAACCTGAAAGGCTGGCGTTTGGTCCACGCTGAGACTTTCCAAACCTTCCAGCTCAGGGAAGCCCAGTTCCCAGCCCTTCACCTAGACTCCGTCACGCTCTCGGGTGATGAGTTTGCCAGGGTGCTGGCGAATTTCCCCTCCATCATCACCCCACAGTTCTCCACTGCCGGCCCCAAGCACGGCGTACAGCACCACATTCCCACACAAGGACCACCGCTGCACGCCCGGGCCCGTAGGCTGCCACCCAACAAGCTTCGCCTCGCCAAGGAGGAGTTCCAGAAAATGGAGGAGATGGGGATCATCTGCCGCTTGGACAGTCCTTGGGCATCGCCGCTGCACATGATGCCCAAGTCCGCAGGAGGTTGGAGGCCCTGCGGGGATGACAGGAGACTTCATGATGCCACAACTGCCGACAGATATCTGGTGCCCCACATCCAGGACTTCACGGCCAACCTCCAAGGGGTGACCATCTTTTCAAAAATCGACCTGGTCCGAGGTTATCATCAGATCCCCGTGCACCCCGACGATGTGCCCAAGACAGTCCTTGTCACTCCTTTTGAGCTGTTTGAATTCCTAAGCATGCCCTTTGGCCTCAAGAACGCAGCTCAGACTTTCCAGAGGCTAATGGACTCAGTTGGGTGAGGCCTGGATTTCGTCTTCATCTACCTAGATGACATCCTGGTGGCCAGCAAGTCATGCAAAGAGCATGCGGTACATTTGCACCAGCTCTGCCAGTGCCTGAGTGACCACGGACTGGCAATCAACTCAGCGAAGTGCCAGTTCGGGCTGCCGGAAATCGACTTCTTGGGCCACAGGGTCAACCAGCATGGAGCTGCCCCTCTGCCAGACAAGGTTCAGGTGATCCACCAGTTTCCCAAGCCCAGCACAGTCAAGGGCCTGCAAGAGTTCATGGGGATGGTGAATTTCTGCCACCGGTTCGTGCCGGCGGCGGCGCGCATCATGAAACCCCTGTTCGGTCTGATGGCCGGCAAGGCCAAGGAGGTGGAATGGGACGCAGAGTCCGCGGAAGCCTTCGAGCAGACCAAAGAGGTGTTGGCGAAGGCGGCCCTCCTAGTACACCCGAGAGTCGATGTACCCACGGCGCTCACAGTCGATGCTTCCTACACGGCGGTTGGCGGAGTACTGGAGCAGCTCGTCGAGGGCCAGTGGTGACCGCTCGCCTTTTTCAGCTGACACCTGCGACCGCCGGAGGTGAAGTACAGCGCTTTCGACAGGGAGTTGCTAGCGCTCTACCTAGTCATCCGGCACTTCCAGTATTTCCTCAAAGGAAGGGATTTCACCACGTATACGGACCACAAGCCCCTCACCTTTGTCCTTGCAAAGGTATCGGACCCATGGTCGGCTCGGCAGCAGAGGCACCTCTCATTTATCTCGGAGTTTACCACCGACATCTGCCACATCGTGGGGAAGAACAACATGGTCGCCGACACGTTGTCTTGTCCCCACATCCGCTCAGTGACCACCTCAGCCCCAGGGATCGACTACAAGGCGCTGGCGCAGGCACAACAAGCGGATACAGAGATCCTGGCCTATCGCACTGCCGTTTCGGGATTCCGGCTGGAGGACGTCCCTGTCGGCCCTACAGAGGTTCAGCTCCTGTGCAACACCTCGACTGGCAGACCTCGGCCCGTGGTACCAACAGCATGGAGGCGGTGGGTGTTTGACACGCTACATGGCCTGGCCCACCCGTCCATCCGGGCGTCCATCAAATTGGTATCAGACAAATTCGTCTGGCACGGTCTGCGCAAGCAAGTCGGACACTGGACCAGGACCTGCGTACACTGCCAGACCGCCAAAGTCCAGGGCACGTGAGGGCTCCCCTCCAACAGTTCCAACCGACGCTTAGCAGGTTTCAGCACATCCATGAGGACATCGTCGGCCCCCTGCCCGTCTCCCAGGGCACCAGGTATATCTTCACCATGGTCGACAGGTTCACCAGATGGCCGGAGGCCGTGCTGCTAGCGGACACATCCACGGAGTCCTACGCCAGGACACTCATCGCAAACTGGATCACCAGGTTCGGACTTCCAGCGGACATCGCCTCCGACAGAGGGGCACAGTTCACGTCAGGGTTGTGGACAGCACTGGCACAGCTCCTGGGCACCTGTTTACACCACACCACAGCGTACCACCCACAGGCCAACGGTTTGGTCGACCGTTTCCACAGGCACCTCGTCAGCCCTGATGACGTGCCTCGGAGGGCCCAACTGGACAGATGAACTTCCCTGGGTTCTATTGGGCATCTGCATGGCCCCTAGGGAGGACCTGGGCACCTCCTCAGCGGAGTTGGTTTACGGCACCCCCCTGATGGTCCCGGGCGAGTTCGTGCCGGAGGCCCAAGGTCCAGCAGGGATGCCGGCGGAAGTGCTGACGAAGCTACGGGACAAGGTGGGGAGCCTGGCACCGGTTCCAACCTCCAGACATGGCACTACACCATCTTTTGTTCCTAGGGATCTCAGGGACTGTGAGTACGTTTTCATTCGCAGGGGCATGCATAAGTCCCCTCTGCAGAGGCCGTACGAAGGACCCTTCAAGGTGATCTGGCACAACGGATCTACGTGTGTCGTGGAGGTGGGGGGCCATGAAGAGACCTTCACAGTGGACCGCCTCAAACTGGCGCACTTGGACATCGGACAGCCCGTGAAGGTGCCCTCACCGCGCCCGCGGGGCAGGCCACCCAAGGTGGACACACAGACTGGGGATCCCACGCCCCTGATGGGCGATTCTGGGGGGGATGGTGTAGCGGCCCAGACCCGCAGGACTCAAACCACCATCGGCAGCCGTGGGCGCATGTGTGGGAGCGCAACGCGGACTAACCGCAGGGCGGGTCTTCTGGCGGGGACGGCACCTCACGTCCACCGGAAAGGCTCTCGATTACTTTAGCAAGCACATGCGCTTTGTTCGAGTCAGTAAAGTGTGCTCCAGTCCAGCCTCCGTGTTTCTGCGTTTTCTTTCCTGCCACGTGCTGCGTACGGCTACACATTGTTATTACAACATAGTTATTCTCTTGCATTATGTTCCTTGACATTTTCAGTTTTCTGATTGGCTGGTTTCTTGTTTCTCCATTCTAATTTTAGTGTCTCTTTTAGCTTTTTTTTATTTTAGGAGATCATAGTCCTGAAATGAAAAAAGGACCCCAACCATGCCTCTTCTTTTCTACCCTTTCCCAGCCTATCTCTCCTTTTTCTACCCTTTTTCCCCCTTACCTTTGACTCATCCCCCGGGGGATCTACTCTCCTCTCCTCCCCCACATCTGCCTATCACTATCTCTTACCTGCATCTATCACCACCTTGTGCCCACCCCGCCTCCCCTCTTCTGTCCACCTATCATTGCTCTGTTTTTCCTTCCTATATATTGGGCTTCCACTTTTCCTGTCTTCAGTCCTGAAGAAGGGTCCTGACCTGAAACGTTAACCACCTGCTTTTCTCCATGGATGCTGCCTGGTCTGCTGAGTTTCTCCAGCATCATAGTGTTTTTCATCTAGATTCCAGCATCTGCAGTCCTTTGTTTCTCTTTCTTTTGATAGTGAGAAGATTTTGTGCAAGCAAATTTTAAAATGCAATAAATACTTGGCTCTTCTCCCGTGTAATTTTATTTCTTTCAAGCTGTTACACTTGTTCTCTTTTGATATTGTGAATCAGCATTGATTTACTTCCCTTGTTTTCCAACAGTATTATTTACTCTGCGCAAGTTTATTTTTCACTCTTCATATTTTTGAGCCTCCATTTTAACACAGTTTTGATCTCACAATGAAAAATAGATGTATGAACTTAATAAAAAAGGATTCTTACAAACTTAGAGATTTCATCCTACACGTACTGTATATGAAAGAAGTTTCATTATTTCTGATGTGTTGTTCACATCCTTGAGTAAGATAAGAAAATTCTCAACATCTCAATGATCTTCTCTTTGGAAACATGACTGAACCAACAATCTGTTGTCTGTCCTAAGAAATAATGTGATTTTCAATTAATTAAACTGCCTATCAGCTACTTTTAATGGACATCTGGAATTTGAAATGCTTCAGAGCTTTGGTACTTAAAATAATTTTGTAACTGCAGTAATCAAAATAAGTGATGATTTTAATTATTTTCTCTAACTTGACTTCACATGCAAACAAAAGTCACACATTAAACTTACGTGCAGAGCTAAGTGACCAAAGAACGTTGCGTGAAATTCAACAGTATTCAGATATCAGTGTTGACCCCTGCTGATCTGATGAATTAGAGCCATAGAGCAATACAGTCCATGCCGACCATGTCGTCTGCCCAGCTAGTCCCAATTTCCTGCATTCAGTCCATATTCTTTCGGGTCCCTCCCCTCCCTGTACCTATCTAAGCGCTTCTTAAATGATACTATTGTACCTGCCTCAACCACTTCCTCTGGCAGCTCTTTCCATATACTCACCAGTCTCTGCGTGAAAAAGTTGCCCCACAGCTTTTGCATCTTGCATCTTGAAGAGAATTGGTTCTCTTCAAGATGACCTATCATCAACTGCATCACAAATCGGCTTCAGAGATATGCAAATAGCTTGTTTGATCCAATCTTTTCACCTTCTGAATTGCGTTCTCTTCTGTTTCCTTCCTCTTTACCAAACACGATGGTCTTCTCTATTTACTTGCGTCACATCCAAAGAATGTAATTTTCTGCTTGAGGACCTTGGTTTCTCGGAATTATGAAAATAAATTCATTAGGTATAGGACAGAATGTTTCTTCTGTTGTCTATGGGATTTTGAGAGATTCTATCCAGCACCACATTTCACTTGTTTATAAAGTCTATTTTTTACATCCATACTGAAAGAAAAAATATTCATATTATATTTTAGTTTTCTCAGTAACAATGTTACCTTTCATTATTTCGATCAAGTCTGACATTACTGTTCCATTTAATATTTACCATCTGATTTCTTCAGCGAATCTCACATTCCTGTCTATCCTGGTATCCACCTCCTCCTCCTTTTGGCCATTACCAATGCTGAATTCTTTCTGAGGCTGCCTTAAAATAAGCAAGAATATAAACAATTTATTTACATTTTTAACTTGTACTTCCTGCTACAGTTTAAAGTCTTTGCCTTCCAAAAAACATTACAATAGTGTCATAAATCAGATCTCTCCTGATTGCTAAAGCATAGCTTTTAGCTTTGCAAAACCTGGTGCAAACATTTGGTGCAACCTGTCTAATGACTCACTTAGAAGATTCCTGCTGCATCTGTCATTCCCAAAAGGTGGTTGCACAACAAAGGAGCAACCTTCAATGCCAAACTTTCATGTTACAGAATCTGACTTTCAAAGAACAAAGCTTTCCTAAACCCATTAAAGATCAAACAGAACATATCTTTAAACACCATTTTTTAAAAGTTGAAACTCAGGTGGAAGTTTTGAAGGCGACATGATCATTTGATCAGTTCACCAAAGTATTTGACCCTGGAGAATAGAGCTCTATCTTACCTGGACATGAGAACTTTTGTTGTCTGTCGACCTTGAGACAATTCGATCCATGGGCTGTAGCCTCTAACCCGGGGCATGCACTGTCAGATGTCAGGTTGGCATGTGCAGCTCTAGGGTTCACATTTGGCCTTTGACCTACAGTAGCCTAGAGTTCCTCTGACTCTGGCTCAGCATGTTTCATGAATTACTGAAGATTGTGGGTCAAACTTGATGGGTTTTCATGTATGTTACCATTGAACACAAAACAACAGCACTTGGCTTAGATCTCTGCAAATTTTCCCATTATCTATGGCAGAAAGTTTGTGTTAATCTTTTTCATTTGGATACTTCCCTGGTGGTGTCTATGATATTCCTTTGATGAGGATGTTCAATTTTTAAAAGAAAGCCCCATCATTACAACAAAGCTATAAGGTGTATTCTGAGCAAAAACATTATACTCAAAGCAATGCAATCAAAGTTAGTGCCAAATTCAATGAAAAATGATAAGCAAGGAAACCTGATACCTCCAAATAAAGCAATATTTTTCTCCCAGCTAAACCTATAGAGTATACAATGATATGTAGACTTTTGTTCCATTGTAACTACTGAAAGGCATTCCTATCAAAGGATCAGAAATATGTCCTTCTTTAAGAAAGTTATAGCATCATCAAATCTTAACACATTGTACAGATCAAACACAATATTTTTTAGTGAGTCTGAACCAGGCAATACAGGCATCATATGCAAGATAAAATACAGTCTACCTATAATTTTTCTTTCAGACCTCAGCCAAATTTGAGAAATAGGTTGGAGACACAAGAGATCACACATGCTGGAATCCCCAACTCTTTCCCCACTACGTCAAAGACTACATTGGTGCCGCTTCCTGCACTCGTGCAGAACTTGTCAAGTTCATCACCTTTGCACCGTGTCCTCAAATTCACCTGGACTATTTCTGAAACTTCTCTTTTCTGGATCTCTGTCTCTACCTCAGGAGAAAAACGATCCACTGACATCAACTATACTTATAGATACCTCGACTACATCTCTCCCCCCCCCAACCCCCTCCCCACCCTGTCTTCTGGAAGGACGCCAACCCTTTTTCTAAATTTTTCCATCTCCACCATAGCTGTTCTCAAGATGAGGCTTTCCACTCCAGGGCTTCTGAAATGTCCTCCTTCTTCTGGAAATGTGGCTTCCCTTCTGCTGTAGTTGATGGAGCCCTCACTTGCATTTCCTCCGTTTCCAGTACGTCTGCTTTCACCCCACCTCTCCCCAGACAGAGATCAAGTTTCCCTGGTCCCCACCTTTCACCCCACTAGCATTTGCATCCAGCATTAGCATCCTTTGCAACTTCCATCAGCTCCAATAGGATGGCAATACCAGCCACATCTTCCCCTTTCCACCACCCCTCCCCTTTCTGTTTTCCACAGGGTCCACTCTTTCTGTGACTCTCTGGTCCACTCATCCCTTCCCACCTACCTCTCCCCATCTCCTGACACTTTCCCCTGCAGCCATAGGAGGTGCTACACTTGCCCCTACACCACCTCTCTCACTACCATCCAGGGGGACAGCCCTTCCAAGTGAGGCAGAGATTCTAGTCTATTGCATTTGGTGCTAACAATGTGACCTCCTCTGCACTGGTGATACTCAGCAGAGACTAGGTTTTGCAGAGCACCTGCCCTCTGTCTGCAACAGCATCCTGAGCTTCCGGTTTGCATGTCACTTCAACTGTGCTTCCCATTCCCATACCGACCTGTCTGCCCTTGGCCTTCTCCACTGCCACTGTAAAACCACACACAAACTGGAACAGCACCTCATATTTCACTGGTTTAGCCTACATCCCAATGGTATGAACATCGAATTTTCCATTTTCGGGTAACCCGCATCCCCTGTTTTCCTTTCCCATTCCCGCTAGTTCATCCAGATTCTCTCTCCCTTTGTTCACCTTTTCCATCCCTTCCTCTTCCCTCCCACCCTGAACCCCCATCATTACCCAGACTTATCACCTTCCCCCAAATGGTTCTCTGGATGGTGGTGAGAGAGATAGTGCAGGGGCAAGTGTAGATCATCACCCTCATACCTATTCACCTTTGATTTCTCCTCCTTTGGCTCATCTTTCCTATCCCACCCCACCACCACCTAGTTCCATTTGCATATCATCCCTCCCTTCCACCTATCACCTACCAGCCTCTGTCTCCCTCTCCCTCTCCCCCACCTGGCTCCACCTGCCCATCATCCTCCCTTTGTCTGGTTCCACCAATCACGCTCCAGCTTCTGTCTCACCCCACCCTCTCATTTCTATACGCTGACTATCTTTCCTCTACCCTGTCAGTCCTGATGCAGGGTCTAGACCTGAAACGTCAATCATCCCTTTGCCTCCACAGATGCTGCTTGACCTGCCGAATTCTTCCAGCAGTTTATCTTTTGCTTGAGAGGTAGGTTGTTTAACAGACTGCAATTTATCCTTCAGAAATTCTCTTTGTTGAAGTTATTTTAAAAACAGAGAGTGGTGTAAATGCCTTCATCCACACACTAGAGGGGGAACTGGGAGTATCTATTGAAACATTGACGATGTGATGATGATTTCTCCTGAACCAACAAAGGAATTTTCCTACAATTTATGATCATTTACAAAATCAAATAGCTTTGGTACTTGGCTAAGGCTTATGTGAGGAAATAGATTTGTCTGCTCAGGACAGAGAATTACATTTAAAAAATTCGAGTAAGCACAGAAAGGCCCCTTGACAGACTGGAACCAAGGTAGATGGGAACTGAGGAGTGGACTTTTTAATTGCAATCCCAAACATCACAACATCTTTGCACTGTGAATAGAGTTGCAGGTTGTTTTTTCTAGTTGCCATATGCTTGGTGACAAATTAAATTCAGCCATGTGAGAAGGGATGTGCAATGGTTACTGCATGGCTTTGAGGGAGCACCAGATACTGTGACAGGTCAGTGGAACACTGAGCTGAAGTTGCTGGCACAGCATTTTTTAGTTTTCTACTCAGTCAATTACTGACTTGATACTTTCAGTCGTTGTTATCTATCACAGAGTCATACAGCAAAAGAACAGGCCCTTTGGTCCACCATGACTATGCTGATAATCAAGTACTTATCTGTACTTGGTCCATAACCTATTATGCCCTGGAAATTCCAATGCTCATCCAGATGCTTCTTAAATGTTATGAAAGGACACATCTCCACCACCTTCATGTGTAACTGTGCTCCAGGCTTCAGCTATCCTCTGGGAGAAAAAAATTATTTCTGAGATCTCCTCTAAATCTCTTACTCCTCACCTTAAACCTATGTTCTCTGGTTTAGGACATTTCTGGTCTGGGGAAAATTTTCTTATTTGCTCTACCTGTGCCACTTACAATTTTATACACCTCTATCATGTTTGCCCCTCAGCCTCCTCTATCTAGTTCTCCCCATAACTGAAACACTTCATCTCAGGCAACATCCTGGAGAATCTCTTCTGCACGCTCTCCAATGCAATTATGTCTTTCCTGGAGTGTGGCAGCCAGAATTGCACACAATATTCCTGCCGTAGTCGAGCCAATATTTTATAAATCTGTACCAAGACCTCTTTGCTCTTATATTCTATGCTCCACTTAATGATGACAAGCATCCTGTATGCCATCACCACCACCCAATCTACATGTGCTGCCAAGCTCAGGGATCCTTAAACTTGTACTGCCAGGTCCCGTTGTTCCTCAGTGCTCTCTAGGACCCTACCATTCCTAGTGTATCTCCTACCATTTGACCAACCACACCCCTCCCCCAAATAAATATATCACACTTTTATTTAAGTAAATTTCAGTTTTCATTTAACAAAATTAATTTCTTCTGTGGAGGTGACACTCTTGAAACTTGATAAATTGCTTGATTGCAGGGTTTTATCAATCTTATTATTGAGCTCTGTATGAACATAGTAATCTTCAGACCTATGGACACTCAGTAGTTTGACTGAAAGGGATATGACTTATAATCTTGGATTTCTTGAATAGAAGGTCATTCTTCTTGTTTAAGACCTGTTGCTGGCCGCATGCATTTCACTTATATCATAATATCTTAGATGTTATGCACAAGAACCATGACTGATGGTTACTGTAAAAAATCACTTTGTGGAGATACCCAAGAGCAACAGATGCTAGTGTAATGATAACTAATCAGGGAGTCCACAACAGTGAAATCCAGCCCAGGAACTAAATATGAGCAACTTTGATATAAGTGAATTGGGTCAAACCTATTAAATTTTAATTCTAGAAATCAGCAGTTTTTGATGTTCCTTTAACCCCTTTCCCTAACCTGGGAAAGCAGCATGGTTTAAACATCCAAGCTGGATCCAAGCACAGCTTTAGCTTCAGAATCAGCATAAAAGGCACCCTCTTCAAAGCAGTTATTTATAGGTTTCTGGATAGAAACTCTGAGCAATTTTTATGGTTCATCACTGATCTATGAATAACTGTTTGGCAGGACTATATTATCTTAAAATTGCCTGACAGCTGTGACACCAACACAAGCAGAAGGTATAGTGAAAGAAGCTCTGAGTAGTGACTGGCCTCATTCCTTTGTCCATACAAACTATTGTCTGTTAATGCGGAGCTCCTCAATAAGAGGATTAGAATGCAAGGTGCATCATTTTGCAAGAAATCAAATTTAAAGTCCACAGACTTGACTCATTTTGTTTTGCCAAAGTAACCATTATTTACAGCTGCAATAAACCAGTAAGGCTTCTAGTCACTAAGAATTAACCAATAAGGATCCTTATTACACCGTCACACTGGTTGCCTTCAGGTAGCTCCCCAAAACGTAAACCTTGATAGGAACTATTCAACCTACAGAACATCATTCAAAGAGTTCCGGACGGCAGTTGTACCTCTGCTGGAATTTTGGTTGGAAGAGGCAGGCAACACAGATTTGGAATCAGCTTTGGAATTTTCCTATTTCTTGTGCACATCTTAAAATCCCAGGAGAACACAGCTTACAATTTCCTAAATACAGTTCTGGCAAGAGCGCGAGGAAGAAAGCAATTAACTACAGGCCTGTCCATTTGACATCAATTGTGGGCAGGTGCTGGAATATATCATCAGGGACAGAGTGAGTGAGAATTTGGACAAGTATGAGCTGATGAAAGAGAGGCAGCATGGATTTCTGAAGGCAGGTCATGCATGAATAACCTCATTGAATTTTTTCTGCTGATCACTGCTATGATGGATAGAGGAATATCTGTGGAAATTGTTTTTGTGAAAGTTCAGAAGGCATTTTGCACAATCCTACACAAGAGATTATCAACAAAAATGAAAGAGCATGGAATCTGAAATAACCTTATGACATGGGTTGATAATTGGTTGGGTGGTAGGAGATAGAGAGTAGATCTGGGCAAAAAGATTTGACAGTTGATATTCTCCTGGGATCTACGGCCTCTGGTTATTACCATATGAAACAATGACTTGGCTGAATAGATAGAAGGCTGTACATGAAAGCTTACAGATGAAATTAAGCTGTGAGGTACAGCAAGTTATGTGGATGGGAGTGGAAAGTTATAAAAGGACACAGGATTCACTCACATAGTCTGTCTATTTGCCACACTTTTGCTCTATGTGGGAAGGTGTAAGGTCATCTGCTTTGGATCTGAAAAGTAAGAACATAAGACTAAGAAAGAGGAGCAGGAGGAAACCATTATGTCCCATTGAGTTTCTGCCATTCAATAAAATTGTGACTGATAATGGTCTAAGTTTCAGCTCTGTCCCCATTACTTGCCGTGTTTTCTATCTCACAGTTCCAGCACGGTCTTTTCCTGTCTCTTGTATTTTCATTTACCTCCTCCAGACAGATCCTCTGCAATTAACCACCCTCTCTCAACCAACATCCACCACTGCATCATTCATTCCCTTTTGGTATCCACTCGACCACAGATACTCCCTTTGTTCTTCCAACCCCTCCCCCTTCTATGCATCCAAAAACATGTTTGATTTCTAACTTTTCTCAGTTCTGATGAAAGGTCATTAATAAATTCTGCCTGACCTGCTGAGCACTTCCAGCATTTTTTGTGTGTTTATTTCAGATTTCCAGCATCTACAGGTTTTTTTTTCACTTTTCATTAGAAGCAACTTTTCTTTAGGTTGTGATATATTGTTTCCTGCAGAGATTTTTGAAAGGAGCAATGAAAGCGGTAAAAGCTTAAATGTGCATCGTGATAAACTGTAGAGTTTATCAATCAATAAAAGTGTCAACGTTGGGAGATTAGGATAAAACAATCACACATATTTGCTTTGCAGTTGTGCATTGTACAGTGAATAAGGTGTCTTCAGTAAGATAGGTTTCCTACTAACAGAACTGGTCAGAGTTGATTCATTATACTGAATGAGTGCAGTGCACTTCAGAGCTGCTGACCTTTGGATAAGGCTCTTTCAGGTGAATGAAAAGATCTCTTGGCACCATTTCAAAGAAGAGCTGAGGAGAATCTCTGTTGTGCCTGCTGTAATATTAGTTCTTCATCCAAGATTGTAAAGCCAATTATCTGGCTACTTATCTCAAAGTTTTTTTTTAGATATCGCTGTGCAAAATTTGGCTGTTGAACTTCCTACCTGGCAGCAGTGACTACATTTCAAAAGTAGTTTTGTTATCTGTAAAATGATTGTGAAATCTAGGTGTTATAGATATATAAATACAAGAGCTTTATAAAGAGAAGTGCCTTTCATTGAAGCTATTTTTATTTAGTGTTCGGGCGATAAAAAACATTGTTCTTAGGATCACATAAATGTGAAGGTTGACATCAGAAAAGGCCAGCAGTGTACTTTGGGATACAAAATAGTTAGTTGGTAGCTTTATTAAATCATTTAATTTCAAAGTAAATGCAAATATCAGATAGTACATTGTAAATTGTGTTACGTTGAACATACATCAAAGTCACAGAAAACATATCCAATGTCAATGGTTTCAATAAGTGAAGTGTGTCAATTGGCATTTTGAATGCAAAATGCAATGACCAAAGGACATCTAGATAGCAGGAGTGTATGTAATTTAGCTTCTCTGTACAAACTTCATTTAAAAATATATGAAGTGAGCCTGAAATTCTTGATGGGACATGTATTCAGGTTGGATGGTTGAATTACTTGTCTCTTCAGACAGTGAGCCTATTGCACCAGGTACTTACAGGTGGTCTTTTATCCAAGTACTAACCAGGCTTGAGACTGTTTCACTGGATAGTCACAGGAAGGACCACAAAAACACACATGCATTGGTTCATTAGAAAAGGCAAAACACTACAGGCACTGACAACAAGAAACTTCCATGCAATGAAATAATAATTTGCATTGCATGATTGTATTTTGATATATCAGAATCAGGTTTATTATCACTGATTTATATGTCATGGAAGTTTGTTGTTTTGCAGCAGCAGTACAGTGCAAAGACATAAAATTACCACAAATTACAAAATAAATAAATAGTGCAAAGAAAAGAAATAATGAAGTAGTGTTCATGGGTTCATGGACCATTCAGAAATCTCTAATTAACCATGTACCTTGTGTTTATCTACATAAAAATCCATTTGACAAATGAAAACATGGAGAAAATTCACAAATGTGTACAGGCTTTATTTATTTATTTACTTAAGTTCTGAGGTTCTGGATCTTGGCCGATTATCTACTATTTTAGCAAAAGAGTTGTCATGTATTGGAATTAGAACTATAGAAATTTTAAAGACCTGAAAATATAAAAAAAGAGCAGCAATAGGGCATTTGGTCCCTCAAGCCTGCTCCAGCATTCAAAAAGATTGTGTCTGTGCTTCTACACCATTTTCCTGTCTTGTCTCCATATCGCTTGATTTCCGCCTGGTATCTGTCACTCAGTTTTGATTGCAATCAATGACCACTTACCATCTGTAGAGAATTCAAGCAATGTCTCACCCTCTGATTGAAGAAATGTCTCCTCATTTCAGTTCCACATGGCCTTATTTTAAGACTGTGAATATCTCACCCATCTGCCTGCTCTCTACGTATATCCTCTGGAAGCCTTTACTCTACTCACACTCTCAATTAGTTTCATGTCAATAAAACACCTGGAAATGTCTACGTAATCACCTCAACCAAATCATTAATATAGATTGTGAATAGTTGCTGTTCAAGCATTGATCCTTACAGTACCCCACAAATCACAGCCTGAGAAGGACTCATTTATTTGTAAGCTTTGTTGTCTAATTGTTGACCTACTCTCAATCCACATTAGTATATTATGTGCTCTAACCTTGTTCATCAGCATCCTGTGCTGGACCTTAGTGAAAGGCTTCTGAATATTCAAATACACCATTTTGCCTTGTTCTCCCTCATCTATGTATTTTATGAGATACATTCAAAAAGAATTTTAATAGACCAGTCAAACATGATTTCCCTTTCATAATTCCATTTTGACTTCGCTTAATCCTATTTATTATTTGCTAAGTGTCGAACTACCATCCTTTATTAGTGGTTCCAACGTTTCCTTTCTCATTGAAACCTACTGAATATTGAAAGGCCTGGATAGAGTGGAAGTGGAGAGGATTTTTCCAGTACAGGGAGAGTCTAGAACCAGAGGGCACAGCCTCAGAATAGAAAGATGTTCCTTTAGAACAGCAATGAGGACGAATGTTATCAGCCAGAGGGTGGTGAATCTATGGAATTCATTGCCGCAGACGGCTGTGGAAGCCAAGTCATTGGGTATATTTAAAGCGGAGGTTGATAGGTTCTTGATTAGTAAGGGCATCAAAGGTTAAAGGGAGAAGGCAGGAGAATGGGGTTGAGAGGGAAAAATAAATCAGCCATGATCGAATGGCGGAGTAGACTCGATAGGCCGAGTGGCCTAATTCTGCTCCTATGTCTTATGGTCTTCCTCAACTACTGATGTCAAGCCAACAGTTTGGTAGTTCCCTGTTTCCACCCTTCATCCTCCCTTAAATAGTGTGGTTATTTTTATTACTTTGCAATCTTCGGGAACCATTCAAAATTTTGGAAGATGTAACCAAAACATTTATTATTTCTATAGCCACCTACTTCAAAACTCTGGTATATAGATCACCTGGTCTTTGAGATTTATCAGTTTTCAACCTCTGATGTTTTTACTGATTTTATTGCTGATTTCTCCTACTTCATTACTTGCATGGAATCCCTGGTTCTCTGGTATTTCTGAAAGGTTTCTTGCATCTTTTTCCACAAAGATAGACAAAATATTTACTTCATTCCTCTGTCATTTCTTCATTCCTTATTCAAAATTTTCCCGTCTCTGTTTGTAAGGAACCCATGTTTGCCCTCATTAATCTTTTCCTTTTTCCTTACTTGTAGAACCTCTTACAGCCTGTTTCCATGTTTCTGATGTTCATTCTAATGTTCTACATTTCCTTCCTTTGTTAATTTCTCAGTTGTTCTTTGCTAAATTCTAACACACTCCCAATCCTCAGGTTTACTGCCATTTTCGGCATAATTGTTAGTCTTTTCCTTAGACTTACTGTTATCTTTAATGTTTCCTGTAATCCATGGTTGGATCACTTTCCTTATTATGTCTTTGTGCCTTAAAGGATTGTATATTTGTTGTTAATTGTGTATCATTTTTTTGAATGCCAACCAATGCTGGTCTAATGTTATACCTTTTACTGCAGTTGATAAATCGACCCAGCTGAGCTACCTCTCTTACTCTTCTTAGATTGAAAACCAGAAATAAGTAAGATCATAAGACATAGGAGCAGGTTTAGGCCATTTGGCCCATCGAGTCTGCTCCACCATTCGATCATGGCTGATTTATTTTTCCCTCTCAACCCCATTCTCCTGCCTTCTCCCTTCAACCTTTGATGCCCTTAATAATCATGAACCTATCAACCTCCACTCTAAATATACCCAATGACTTGGCCTCCGCAGCTGTCTGTGGCAATTAATTCCACAGATTCGCCACCCCCTGGCTGAAGAAATTCCTCCTCATCTCTGTTCTAAAGGGATGACCTTCTATTCTGACTCTGTGCCTTCTGGTCCTAAATCTCCCACTACTGGAAACAACCTCTCCACATCCACTCTATCCAGGCCTTTCAATATTCAGTAGGTTTCAATGATATCCCTCCTCATCCTTCTAAACTCCAGTGAGTACAAGCCCAGAGTCATCAGATGCTCCTCATACATTAACCCTTTCATCCCTGAGATCATTCTCGTAAACCTCCTCTGGACCTTCTCCAATGCCAGCACATCCTTCCTTGGATATGGGGCCAAAACTGCTCAAAATACCCCAAATGTGGTCTTACCAATGCCTTATATAGCCTCAGCATTACATCCTTGCTTTTATATTCTGGTCCTCTTGAAAAGAATGCTAACATTGTATTTGCCTGTCTTACTACTGACTCATCCTGCATGTTAACCTTTAGGGAATCCTGCACTAGGACTCCAAAGTCCCTTTGCAACTCCAATTTCTGAATTCTCTTCCCATTTAGAAAATAGTCTCTGCCTTTATTCCTTCTACCAAAGTACATGACCATACACTTCCCTACGTTGTATTCCATCTGTCACTTCTTTGCCCATTCTCCCAACCTGTCCAAGTCCTTCTGCAGACTCCCTGCTTCCTCAATACTACCTGCCCCTCCACCTATCTTTGTATCATCCGCAAACTTGGCCACAAAGCCATCAATTCCGTCATCCAGATCATTAACATATAACATGAAAAGTAGCGGACCCAACACTAACCCCTGCGGAACACCACTAGTCACCGGCAGCCAACCAGAAAAGGCCCCCTTTATTCCTACTCTTTGCCTTCTGCCAGTCAGCCAATCTTCTATCCATGCTAGTACCTTTCCTGTAATACCATGGGCTCCTATCTTGTTTAGCAGTCTTGTGTGTGGCACCTTGTCAAAAGCCTTCTGAAAATCCAAGTAAACAAATCCACTGACTCTCCTTTGTCTATCCTGCCTGTTACTTCCTCAAAGAATTCGAACAGATTTGTCAGGCAAAATCTCCCTTTAAGATGATTTTGGCCTATTTTATCATGTGCTTCCAAGTACCCCGAAACCTTATCCTTAATAATGGACTCTACCAACCACTAATTGGCCTATAATTTCCTGTCTTTTGCATCCCTCCCTTCTTAAAGAGTGCAGTGACATTTGCGATTTTCCAGTTCTCTGGAACCATTCTTGACTCTAGTGATTCTTGAAAGATCACTACAAATGCCTCCACAATCTCTTTAGCTACCTCTTTCAGAACCCTGGGGAATAGTCCATCCAGTCCAGGTGACATCCACCTGCAGATCTTTCAGCTTCCCAAGCACCTTCTCCTTAGTGTTAGCGACTAAACTCACTTCTGCCTCCTGACTCTCTCAAATTCCTGGCAAGCTGCTGGTGTCTTCCACAGTGAAGACTGACGCAAAACACTTGTTCAGTTCATCCGCCATTTCTTTGTTCCCCATTACTACTTCTCCAGCATCATTTTCCAGCAGTCTATTGTCCATGCTTGCCTCTCTTTTACTCTTTATATATCTGAAAAATCTTTTGGTATCCTCTTTTATGTTATTGGCTAGCCTACCTTCATATTTCATCTTTTCTCCCATTATTGGTTTTTAGTTGCCTTCTGTTGGTTTTTATAAGCTTCCCAATCCTCCGGCTTCCCACTAATTTTTGCAATATTGTATGCCCACTCTTTTGCTTTTATGCTGTCTTTGACTTCCCTTGTCAGCCACGGTTGCCTCATCCTCCCTTTAGAATGCTTCTTCTTCTTTGGGATGAAATGATCCTGCATCTTCCAAATTACTCCCAGAAACTCCTGCCATTGCTGCTCTATCATCATCCCTGCTTGGGTCCCCTTTCATTCACCTTTGGCTAACTCCTCTCTCATGCCTCTGTAGTTACCTTTACTCAACTATAATACCTACAAATCCAATTTTAGCTTCTCCCTCTCAAACTGCATGGTGAATTCAGTCATATTATGATCACTGCCTCCTTAGGGTTCCTTTACCTCAAGCTCCCTAATCAAATCTAGTTCATTGCACAACACCAAAGCCAGAATTGCCTTCTCCCTAGTGGGCTTGACCACAAGCTGCTCTAAAAAAGCCATCTTGTTGGCATTCTACGAATTCTTTCTCTTGGGATCGTGGGCCAACCTGATTTTCCCAATCTACCTGCATATTGAAATTCCCCCTGACCACCATAACATTGCCCTTCTTACATTCCTTTTCTATCTCCGGTTGTAATTTGCACCCCGCATCCTGGCTGCTATTCAGAGGCCTGTATGTAACTCCCATCAGAGTCTTTTCACCCTTGCAGTTTCTTAACTCTACCCACAATGATCCTACATCTTCTCATCCTATGTCACTTCTTGCTAAGGATTTTATTTCATTTTTTACTAACAGAGCCACCCCACCCCCTCTGCCCACCTGCTTGTCTTTTCGATAGGATGTGTATCCTTGGATGTTTAGCTTCCAGCTGTGATCTTCTTTCAGCCACGACTCTGTGATGCCCACAAAGCCATACCTGTCAATTTCTAACTGTGCTATAAGCTCATCTACCTCATTTCATATACTACATGCATTCAAATATAACACTTTCAGTCCTGCATTCACCACTCTTCTTCTCAAATTTGTCTCCACGTTGTCTGAAGTTAAATTCTTATCCCTTTCTAAACTTTCTGTCTTATTCTTTATTTTGGAGACTTCAGTAACCTCTCCTGCACTCGCCTTCCCTTTTACTTTATCCATACTTTTCCAATCTGTTGAATCCTGCCCCTATTTAGTTTAAAGCTTCAACTTCAACTCATTGTGCCTGTACCACAGTTCTTTCCCATTATGATCAACTTAATTCTACTCTTTCCTCCTTGTCTTCACTTCATTTTTTAATAGTTGTATTTTTAATAGTTGTATTTTTTTTCTCAAAGGAATATTCAGTATATCTTGAGAGTTGCAGGACTAACTTGTTATTATATCACCAAGAAACAAAGTATAGTTTTATTCTGATGCAATAGACAGCATGATGGTGAAACTATTACTCTAACATAAGCTTGAGGAATCTCACTCCATTTTCCATCGAGGCATGTTGCAGACATGATTGCAACCATTTCAGGTAACTCATTTTTCCTATTTGTAACAGGTTATTTCTGTTGTAAGTTTGTCCATCTGTGATACTAATTCAGTTTTTCTCTCTCCATGGACACCACCTGATTTGCTGGTCATTTCCAGCATTCTCCTTTTAGCTTCAGGTTTCAGCAAGAGCTCTGGCTCACATTTCACATTTTTAACATCTCTTTGTTTGTGTTCTTTCTCCCTCTAAATTCCCTCTTTAATCTATTAACTAAATACCTCCATAAACATTGGGATCACCCAGCCTCCCCAAATCAGAGATATTTCCTTTCCCCACAACTTAAAACTATGTGTTCTTTGTTTCCCAGTTCTAATGAAGGATCTTCAACCTGAAGTGTTAACTCTATTATTTACTCAGATGCTGCTGTACGTTTCCAGTATTTTCGGTTTTCATTTCAGATTTCCACCATCTGCTGTTTGTTGATCTTTAATTATTGTCAATTGTTTATAACTGTTCCCTACTGCAGATTGAGTTGCCTTGATTAATACGTTGCATATTCTATGAGCAAGAGTGCAGTGCTAAATGATTCCACTAATACATTGAAGCAGAGCAAGAGAGAGGACAGAAAAGGTGGTATATAATAAATCCAATAATACCAAAGAATAACAATAATGGAGAGTGTAAGGTGTAGGCAAAAAGGTTAAAAAAGTTGGAATTATTTGTTTTGCCAACACTAGGATATGTGTAGGCAGTTATGCATTCATTTTAACTTATAATTAAAGTGAAGAAAATAATTGAATAGACCGGTCGTTTTCTCACAGCAGATTTTGAAGTGCAGTGGTCTCAGAGTGTGGGCTTTGAGTGAGGGTTTCGGTGAGGAGGGCCAATGACATCTTCTCAGCCAAACCTTTGGTTGGACAGTGTGACATTTATGCCAGTAAGGTAGGTGGTTGGTGAGTATTTTCTCCTTTTTACAGTTCATTTAAAGTGAAGAAACAGATTGGATCACATTTTAAAGATCACATTGGCCCTTCGCCCCAATTTGTTAGTGCTGACCAATTTGCCTAACTGAGCTAGTCGCATTTGGCCCATATCCCTCTAAACCTTTCCTATCCGTGTAACTGTCCAAATGCCTTTTAAAGGTTGTAATTGTACCCATCTCTGCCACTTCCTCTGGCAGCTCGTTCCATATAGTCACCACTCTTCGTGTGGAAGAAGTTGCCCCTCAGGTCCTTTTTAAATCTTTTCCCTCTCACTTTAAACATATGTCCTCTAGTTTGGATCTGCCCTACCCTGGGGAAAAGACTTTGATTATTCACCTCATGTATGCCCTTCATGATTTTATAAACCTCTATAAAGTCACCCCTCCGTTTTCTACACTCTAGGGAAAAAGGTCCTAAGTCTATCCACTCTCTCCTTATAACCCAAGCCCCCCAGTCCCAGTAACATCCTTGTAAATCTTTTTTTTTGCACCCTCTCCAGTTTAAGCGGTGGTCATCCCACAGTTTAATGAGGGCAAGTCAGAGAAGAAAGGGAGGCAGATAGGTCGTCAGGGAAACCTCAGAGTGCAGCTCACTACAGACCATTTCTCAGTGCTGGAAAATGGTAGAGATGAATATTTCTCTGAGGAGTCCAGCCAGAGCCAGCTCACAGGTGAAGAGAAGCAAGAGTCCAAAGGCAATTGTGGTTGGAGATTCAAAACTGAGGGGAATATTCAGGTGCATCTGCAGCCAAAGATGCAAATCTAGGATGGTGTATTGCCTCTCTGGTGCCAAGGTCAAGAATGTCACTGAATGATTGCAAGCCATTCTAAAGTAAAGGGTAAACATCTAGAGGTTGTAGTCCACATTGGTATAAACAACATAGCTAAAGAGAGGGATGAAGTCCTGCAACATAAAAGTTAGGCAGCTAGATTGTAAATTAAAGAGCTGGGCCTCTGGGGTTGTAATATCTGAATTACTCCTGATGCCAAATGCCAGATGAATCTGTGGCTAAAGTGATGGTGTAGGAGGGAGGGTTTGTGATTTATAGATGACTGAGTCCATTTTTGGGGAAAGTGGGACCTACGTAAATTGGATGGGTTACACCTGAACCAGAACAGGTCCAATGTTCTTGCAGGGAGGTTTGCCAGTGCTGTTAGGAAGGGTGTAAACTAAATTGGCAGGGGAATGGGACACAGAGTAGATGTGCAGCTATGGGGACTGTGCATTCATAGAAGCAGAAATAAGTCAGTCCAGTTGACAGAGCAGACATGGGTGTCATTATGAAACATGGGTGGACTGGAAGCCTTAATTGTATATATTTTAATGCAAGGACTCTGACTAATAAGGCAGATGAACTTAGAGCATTGATTAGCACATGTGAATAAGCTATTGGTTCTGTCACAGAGACATAGCTGAAAGAATAACAGAACTGGAAAAGAATTAAAAACAAGAAAAAAACCAAAAAGACATAACAAAAAACAGTGGGTGGCATAGGGCTAAAGCTAGTGGATCTGTTGCTTTGCGACTCCAGTGATCTAGGTTCAATTCAGACTTTCAGTGCTGCCTGGGTGGAGTTTGCACATTCTCCCTGTGACTGTTTTTTTCCTGGACACTCTGGTTTCCTTCAACACCCCAAAGTAGGTTAGTTGGTCACTGTGAATTGCCACAACTGTGTAGGTGAGTAGTCGAATCTGGGAAGAGTTACTGGGAGTGTGGGGAGAATAACAAAGGATTAATATAAATGGTGCTTGACAGTTGACATAGATTCTACAGGCCAAAGTGCCTGTTTCTGTGCTGTATACTGTACAGAATATAGTATAGTAGAACACTTACAAAGAACTGTAAGAATATGAGGGTAGAAATGGGTCAAATCATTGTTCTGGTACAGTGTCATGAAATTCAAGCTTTTAAACTTAACACAATAAGCTATTTTGTTATCAAGTGAAGGAAATAACTCTGCTATTCAGAAGAGGTAGTAAGACCCGACAGTTGTATATTCATCTCCCAACCATAATATAGTAATGGCAAAGAAAGAGTTATTAAATCCATGAGACAAGATCACACAATAAAATCAAAATAAGGATTGCTGCATTTGAAAAGATTTTTTAGGGATTGTTAAAAGATTGTTAAAAATGAGGGACATAGGAGGACGTCTGTTAAAAAGCACAAATATATCTACTTGGAGACCTTTTTTCATTGTGCCGACATATTTTTGAACATTTGTGATATGGTCAAAAAATGAATATAAAATGACAATGGAAACTAATAAACGTGTAGATGGTGAAAAGGAAGAAAGTGAGTGAATCTATGTTGGTCTCAACTTAACCAGTCCGAAAGAAGAATTAAAAAGAAGATCAATAAATCAGTCAACTGTCAGATTGGTCTAAATAGAGGAAAGCTCTCCCTATTAGCAAATGACTCAGGGACTTGGATTTAAAGTTTCACACAAAATTTACAGGGGAAATGTAAGGTAAAATCTTTTTAGTCTAAGTTGCTATGATCGGGATTTCACTACCTGCAAGATTGGTGAAATCAAATTAAATCAGTCCCAAAAAAAGGGAATTGAAGAGATGCTTGAGAGAGAATAATTTGCATGGTTGAGGAGAAAATATGTGGGAATGGGAGTAACAGAATTTCTTCTTTAGGAGCCTGCATTACTTAATGGGTTGAATGGCTTCTTTCAATCTAATAATTCAGTTATAATTCTACGATTCTATGTAGTCTGGATACCATAAACTCACCTTAGTCTTTGTCTTGCCCATGCTTTACAGCTTGTGTGTTGTAACCATTTGATCGTTAAATAGTCTTTTGCAAATTTCAACAGTAATATGCCAACAATAATAACTGGATCATTTTATCTACTTTTCAGTAAACCTAAGGGTAAATAAGAAATACTTTGGCGATGAAAATAAAGAGGACTAACAAGAACTCCTTTTAAGTGCATCGTTAATAAGAGGAATGTAATAAAAATAGAATCTTTTGAGAGACAAAGTGAAAAATGGCAGTGATAGTAAGTATTTTGCCTCAGTTTTAAGACTAAGATGTTGTAGGGCCATAGACTCAAACAGCATGGAAGCACATGCTGTAACCCATCAAATCCATGCTGACCATCAAACACCCATTTGCACCAATCCTAGTTTCATCCCCCACACCCCCCCCCCCCAGATTGACCTCAACTCCCCACAAGATTCTACTATTCACCTCCATACTATGGACAATTTACAGTGGTCAACTAATCTACCAACCTGCATATCTTAGGAATGTGGGAGGAATTTGACAGGGAGAATATGCAATCTCCAGACAGACAGCACCGGAGATCAGGACTGAACCCAGATCACTGGAGCTGTGAGGAAATGGCTCTACTAGCTGTGCCATGGCTCCACTATTGACGTGCCTAAGAGATAAGCTTTACAAAGGAAACCATTGAAACTTTAAGAAGTAGGTAAAATAGAGTGGATGTCGCTGGGCTAATAACCTAGAAATTATATATTAAAGTATCAGAAAGGTAATGACAAATGCATTAAGTAAACTTAACTATTGTGTGCTCTGTCCAGAGATAAAAAGATGTGTGGGAAAGAGATAAGAGATACCGTCAACTCTCAAAAACAGAACTGCAGTAAAAAACTGATAATAAAAATATTCCACTCCTGTTCCAATGAGGGAGAAAAACAAGTTTTCAAATCATAGTTTTTCTTGGTTGAGGCTGATGTAGACTGCACAGCTTGTAGAATTGATGCCTCATAGCTCCAGCAACCCATAGTTAATAATGGCCTCTGGTGCTGTCCATGTGGAGTGTGCTACTTCTCCCTGTGACCATCGGGGTTTCCTCCAGTTTCCCTCCATATCCCAACGATGTGTAGGTTGGTAAGTTAATTGGCCACTGTAAACTGCCCCTAGTGTGTAAGTGAATGATGGAATCTATGGGAGTTGAAGAGAATGTAGGGAGAATAAAATGGAATTAGTATAAATGGATATTGGTGTGGTCTCAGAGAGCTGAAGGCCTATTTCTGTGCTGTATGCCTCTATGACAATATCAAAAATGAAAACCTTGAATAGACAGTCCTGTTGTGCAGACACATAGGTTTTTATAGGAAGGTCTAGAATTGAAAAAAAAGAAGACAAATGGGGCTTCATTCTAAAAGCAAGGAAGTCATGTTCAGCTTGTACAAAAGCATTATTGTAGCATTGTAGCAGTTCTGGGCAACAGTCATGGAAAGGCAGATGACACACTCAGAGGTCGAGCTCCAAATCACTATTGGTGCCTTCTTTGAAATGTACACTTGAGCCAAATATGGTGGTATTACACTTGACCTAAATTTCCTAATGGGTCATAGAGTCATAGAGTTATACAGCATGGAAATAGACCTTTAGGCCCAACTTGTCCATGATGATCAAGATGTCTATCTGAGTTAGCCCCAACCTGCATTTGACCCATATCTCTCTAGGCCTTTTCTATCCATGTACTTGTTCAAATCTTGAACAATAAAATCTTTCCACTCCTTGAGTTCTTCTGGGGGGGAAATGCAATCCTTAAGGAAAATCAGGCTGACCTATGATGTCTTTCCTTAACTTATCAAGGAGCTGATGACGCTTCCTATCCAGATCAAGATAGAACTGGAATGTTGATGGTACTCCAGCATTGTATCACTTTGTAACAAGGGCAAAAAAGAGTAGAATTAAAAGTACAAATCAGAACATTTATTCTCTTGATGTGTCTTTTTATGGTGATCATTAACACAAGTAGAACCTAACCAATTTTACAGGCAATACAATTTTTTTTATTAAACAGGAAAAACCAGCAGTCATGTAACATTTGAATCCAGTTAATTGTCTATATATTATTCCAGATGTAGTTTTTGTATTAGTGTCATTCTTAGGAAGAGATCTGCTATGAAAACTATGTAGGAGGCATTCCCCACCCCCAGCCTAAACATGTAGTCTGCTTTATAAACATGCAATGATGTTGAACAATTCCCTTATGCACCGCCTAAAACTTCCCATCAGTATGTTCCTCTGACTAGAAAAATCTGCAGGAATCCTTTTTGATCTGACCTAAAGACAGAGAAATATAACATATGGATTTCCCCTGCGGGTTGTGGAGAAGAGCTCCAGGCAGTGTTATAGTAGATGCAAATTACAGGCTGGTATTCAGTGAAAAGTGACACTTTTCCTTGATTCAGTTAGTGCAAGAAAATAATGCATAAATTTTCAGCTTTTTTTCGCAGGTTGCATTTTCCACATTACTGAAAACAAGACAATCACATCTGTCATTTAATTCCTTCGTATTACTAATCATTGTACAGCTTGCAAAAGAATGAGGGAGCTTTCAAAAGAAGAAACAAAATGCAGTAACAATGAGAATTGTGATTAATTTCCTACTGAATCCAATTATGGGTGAAGTTCAATTCATTATAATTTTTACTGTACATTGGTCTTGTTTGAATGTACTGTGAATGCTGCAGTCTTCTAAATTATAGATCACACCATAATTTACAAAGCTGCTGTATTGAATCTAATATCTAATAATTACTATTCAATCCTGTCTTTGGGACAGTCATCACTTATCTGAGAAATGAATCTACAAAGTGTTCTAAAATAACTAGAGTTGGAAGATTAAGAGCAAGAAAAATTGACGCCATCAACTCGCAAATTCCCGTACATCTGATGAAAACGTCAGCAGTATTGGACAGGTAGGAAAAAGAATTGCTGAAAGAAAACTGTCTGCTGACTGTTCAAGAACAATTCTCACACCCAGGGCCTCACTGTAAGATTATGATCTTTCTAAACTAGACCCAAGTCACGTATGAAAGCTGTAAAGGTACACTGCTGTAGATCTGATAGGTATCAGCATAGACAAGGGAATTTAGCCATCACACATTTACATATGTGACTCCGATTTTACTCCTATTAAAATAAATCAGCCTTCTCCCAATAGTTTATGATTTTACCTCAAATAAGATTCCAATGTATTAAACAAAACTTACTAATACACGAGTTTAAATGAATGAAATAAAATGCTATTTGAAGTAAACAATTCAAAGTTAGCAAAATGGTACTTTTGAGAATACATAATATGAATATATTTGTTTGCTGCTTTTCATTCCCTCATCCCCATCATTCATATTGAGTGTGATTGTGCGCAGACTGTTGTTTAAAACCTCACCCACCACCAACCTATCATTCATTGTGGGCCAGTTAGTGTGTAGCCAGGAGTGCTTAAACATATTGTTCTCCATCTATGAGGCGCTGTTAAGACAGCCTATACACCACCACACCACCACCCTACTTCCAACATAAATGCACATGCACACACATCATTGAACAGGTTAGTGTGTAAACTGATACATGTAACGACCTCAAACTTTCAGACTGAGTGAGTTAGTATGTATTCTGGTTTATAACCCCTTCCCCCACTGAAGTCCCCATTATTCATTATGAATCAGTGTGAAGATTATTGTATATAACCCTCCTATCTTTCAAACTGAGCAGGTTAATGTTGAATATAACACACTCTTCCTCCCCCCCACTGTCAGTATTTATAAATCAGCTATAGACTGCTGTATCCAACCACCAGAGCCCCTGCCCTCTGCACCTATCTCCCCTTCTTCTCCATTAGTTATTTTGAGCCAGTTAGTATTTGGATTGGGATATATATCCACCCCTACCCCTATCATTCACACTAAACCAGTTAGTGTCTGGGTTTGTAATTATGTCTGAAGATACACTGAAATGAACTGTCTATATGTGGATGATGAAAAGTGCTAGTGGAGTTTATATTGTGAGCACCAGCCTACTAAACACCTATTCTTACCCACTGGTCACTCTCACTTAGACTCACAGGGCAAAGAAAAGGCTCCGTGCTTTGTTGAATATGTCCAAAAATGACACTTGATGTGTGTGTACACATTGGTAATGCTAGTCATGCTAGTCACAATATAAGAAGGAATCTTGTTTATATAATGTTAATGTAATGATGGAATGTGTGGAATGGACAGATGTCAACTGGTACTCATCACTGATCTGACCTGAGTGCAGTCAAATTGGATACAACCAATGCCAAACTTTACTGTCTCATGTGTGAATGTGTGCTTAGTTGCTTGTGGGTTTTCACCCACCATCAGCAGCACTATTTAAGGGAACTGTCAACTGTGTGCAGGTTAGTTACTGATTAATTTCTTTTGGGTGTTGAGTTGGTTAGATTCTGCATGCAGCAAGACCAGACAACATTCAAGCAAGAACCGATAAATGACATATTCACACGTGTTGTGGAATGACCATCTGCAACAAGAGAGGGTCCAACCACCCACTCTTGTTATTCAACAAGATTATCATCAACAAGTGTTTCACTAGTAGCTTCATGGGTGGGGAAGGGGATCAAGGGACAAACACCACCATTGACTGGAAAAAATAACTGGACCAGTGACATAAATGTTGTGGTTGCAAGGGCAGATCAGAGGCTGGGTATGGTGCAGTGATCAACTCACTTCCTGACCGCCCAAAGCTTTTCCACCATCTAGAAGACACAAGGCAGGAGTGTGATGGACGACTCTCCATTTACTTTGCTAAGTGCAGATCTAACACTGTTTAACAAACTTGATACCATCCAGATAAAACCAGCCTATTTTATTGGTACCCGTCCACTACCATAGACATTCACTTTCTCCATCAATGCCACACCATAACCATAGTATTTACTCCCAACAAGGTGCACTGGACCAACTTGGCAAGGCCTCTTCATCTCCTCCAAAACCTGGTACCTATGCCGCAAAGAACAAGAGCAGCAGATGCAATGGAACACCACCAGTGTTCACCATGCAATGCTGAGTGTCATACAGCAATGTAAAAGAGTGACCATGCTGGATAGCAAATGAATTAAAAAGGTTTGAATCCCAATTGACAGTAACTTTTGGAAGTGATTGATAGGAAGCTTGGACATTGAGAAATTTCTTCAGGCTGGTGGTACCATTGGTAGTAAATGGCATTTGAAGGAATAGGCAGCTGACCACATGCAAGGGACTGTTGAACATTTTTGTGGCACTGCATTCTTGTCCTGAGTACCTGGCTCTGGACATGCACCATATGAGCTCATTTAAACTGCTACTTTTTACCAACCATGGACAGAGGATGCCCCACCTTGTGTTCACCTCCTCACCTAAATACTGTAATGCAACCAGAAAAGTGTGTAGTTTGCTCTCTTCAGAGTTTTGCATCTTGGGAACTATTCAAGTGGACATTTGTCATTGTAGCAACTCCCAACAGTTCTAAAGGTACAATGCACCTCTGCTTTAAAAGGTCCAAGCTGACTTTAAGCACATCACTAACTTCGTCTGATGTGTGCCACTCATTATTTTATTAACACCCCTTCACACGCCACTACAGATGCACAAATCAACTTAACAACTTTGAAACTTAAATAACTATGATAACAATCAATATAATCAGAAATTCTCACCAGCATATTTTGGTATATACTTGCAATAAAACAAAATAGTTTTAAAGGGGAATTCAGGGGAAGAGTGCCCAAGGGTCTTTGCAAGATATGCTACTGACTGTTTTTGTTGCAGGTCCATTGCAGCAAACTTCAGATTCAGGAGATTATAGGGAAGGGAAAACTTACAGCTGGAGATCATGTTGGGGCTTCAGACAGAGCTCAAATCAGGGCCTTATTTGAAGGTCAGCTTGGAGCTTGGTTGGAGATTAAATCAGGGTGTTGGGGGTCAGGGGGCAATTGGGGGTGGGGGGCAGATCAGGGTGTTAGGAGTCGGTGGGCAATTGAAAATGAGGGCAGAGTCAAGGTTCAGGGTCAGAATTAGGAGATGATCAGAGAGTCGAATTTTTAGTGTCTTTGATCATCCTTCAACTGGCTCAGCGGAATGCAGAGGCTGTAAACAAAGCTTTTTGCAATCATCAGTGAACAGCCATAGTCTGTTATAATGTCGGAAAAGGGGTTTTGGATAGTGGTCTGTTTGCTGCTCCTCCAAGAACAAAGCAATGCATGACAACCTACAGCTAAAGCTGGACAACAAGTACTGCACAGTGTCAGATAACATTCATGCTGAATTAATGGTTGGTAACAAGCATCCGGAATTGGAGAAGGTTCTGCTGTTCTTTCTTTTATAATTTTCTTTCATGTTAAAATCTCAGATTTTAAAACATTTATGAGGCAATTACAAATCACAGAAATAAGATAAGGATTTTTTTTAAAGGCCAGAGAGTTTGGTAAGTATTAATCATAACTAATTGCTCCAGTCTGTGCCTCATGTTCATTGCCCATGGCATGCATGCAGTCACACTTGCCCTTTTTTGGCCAAATAGTTTCCAGATCCCTGCCAGCCTTACTGTTGCAGCCGTTCCAACAGCTCATACTGTCAGAAGGCCTTTCTCACTGCTTCTTTCTGTCTGGTGATCAGAGAATTTTAAAAACAGTCGGAAAATATTTATCAATGAAACAAGATATTCAAAAATTAAGTTCATTTAAAACTGCATTGAATGTGTTTAAATTAATTAACATTAATATTAATGAAATAAGTTTTAAAAGAAACAAACCACTTCCCTTGATTTAACTTCTTAGTGAAAATTGGTAGTCCCATTCAAACAGGCATGGTAGTATAGCAGTTAGCATAACATTATTACAGCGGCACCGACCAGAGTTCAATTCCAACTGCTGTCTATAAGGAGTTTGTATGTTCTCCCCATGTGTCTGTGTGGGTTTCCTCCGGGTGCTCTGGTTTCCTCCCACATTCCAAAGACGTACGGGTTAGGAAGATATGGGCACGTTATGTTGACACAGGAAGCGTGGCGACACTTGTGGGCTGCCCCAGAACACTCTGCGCAAAAGATGTATTTCATTGTGTGTTTTGATGTACATATGACTAATAAAGAAATCTTATCTTATATAATGGCATAAGGCTGAGAAGTCAGATACAATGTGTGAGGTGATGTATTATGGAAGGACCAACAAGGCTAAGATGTACACAATGAATAGTAGGACCCTAGAAATTACTGAGGAATAGTAGAACTTTGATGCATATGTCCAAGGATTCCTGAGGCAGCAGCACAGGTTGATAAGATGGTTAAGAAGGCATTTGGCATACATGGCATTAGAGTCACAGAATCATACAGCATGGAAACAGGTCCTTCGGCCCAACTCGTCCATGCTGACTGTGTTGCCCAGCAAGTTAGTCCCATCAGCCTGCGTTTGGCCTATTGCTCTCTAAACGCCTCCTATCCCTGTACTATCTAGATGGCTTTTAAATGTGGTTAATGTGCCCACCTCAGCCACTGTTTCTGCCAGCTCATTCCAAGTACGCACCACCCTTTGCGTAAAGAAGCTGCCTCCAATGTCCCTTTGAAATCCCTTGCCTCTGATCTTAAACCTATGCCCTCTTGTTCCATGTCTTCATTAGTGGGGCATAAAATTTAAGAGAAGGGAGGTTATGGTAAAACTACATGAAATATTATTGGTTAGGCTACTGGTTAGCAGGAGTACTCTGTGTAGTTCTGGTCACCACACTAGAGAAGGTGCAGAGGAGATTCATTTGTATGTTGCCTGGGATTAAGTGCTTCAGTTATAATTGGGTAGGCTGGGTGTGTTTTCCTTCTGGCAGAGATGGCTGAGGAGGGTCATTGATTGATGGATACAACAGGCTATAAGCCTCTTTCTGTGCTGAATGTCTCTATGACTCTATTACACACATACATTCAGAGGCACTGGATATGTGCAGTGATATCCAAACAGTTTTCATTGCTCATTTTGACATCACTTAAGTAACATTGTATTGTGCAAGTAGGACTTTAGAATGACATGGCAAACTGAAACAGGGCTAAGCCAAAGTGTTGAGGCAGCTTTACCATTTTTAAAGGAGGCCAGACTATAATTTGGCTGCTGTTTTGTGGTCTGACACATACATCTTCTTCCGGGTAGTTACTTCACTGTTCTTTATGAGAATTTCTAGCATTACCCTTCCCTGGCAGTTTACTCATACACCTTCCTTGATCCTCTCTCTGCAGACCCTATAGGCAATTATTTGTTTGACCAACTGACCTTCTCCCCTCCCTCATTTAAGCCACTTGATCATTTTCCCAACGGCCCATCTCACATATTCTCAATGGTTAACACCCATAAATAATCTATGATAAAACTCCAACGGTGCCCTGTGCCATTGTTAGAAATCCCGCTGGTTCAACATCTGGCTCACCGGAGTCCTGTTCCAACACACCGGTGCCTCATTCCCATGTTCCTTTTAAATTAACCAGGATCCCAATACCATAATCTCTCTAAACTCACCTGGTTCACTGGAAAATGTATTATACTGCTGTGTAACCTTTTTAAAAAACGTGAATTAAACATGTATTGATGTATGAATAGGGGTAATGTCCAATAATCCGGGCACCACCAAAGTCCTGAGAGTGCCAGATTTTTGGAGTTTAATTGTATCACCCAGCAATTGCTTTCTCACATGCTCTCTCTCCCCGAACCCCTCCCTGCATATTCCTTCCTCTCTCCTGTGAAACTCTCTCCATTTACTTACATTCCTCTCCCTGCAAATCTCTCTCCCACCCCCCCCCCACTATCCTGTCTCCCTTCCCTCCACCACCCTTCTCTCCCTCATCCCACCATCCCTTCTCCCCTCCCCCCACATTCCCCTTTCTCCTTCCCCTCCACCACTGTCGCTCTCTCTAACCTCCATCATCGTCTTTCTCCTTCCCCACCATCCTTCACTCCTTCCCCCCTCCACCATCCCCTCTCTCTCCTCCCCCCCACCCTTTTCCATTTCCATAATCCTCCCTCCATATCTCCCTCTCTATCCCCATTTGTGAACCTGCCAACCCATAATCCCAATTCATCCCTGAACCCACTTTCTCCCCACCTGTCTGTTTCACACTAGTCGGATAATATGGAAAGAAAGCTGGTTTGAATATTTTCTTCTCTGGGCCCTTTTAACTACACACAAGCCTTGGGCCTTCATTTGACAGCATATCACTGCCTGGGGCTTCACACAAAACTGGCTTGATCCTTCTGCAAGAAGCCATTGTAACTCCTTTAAAGGAATTTCAATTTTTGGATTCTTAACTTCATATTTTCTGACAGTATCATGTATTTTCTTACAGTGTCATAGAACAAGAGATCATGCAGCCCATCAAGTCTGTGTTGGCTCTCTCATCAATTTGATTCCTACACTTATATATTTCCACAATTTTGAACTAGTGTTAAACAGAGAGGTGTGGAGATTTCGTTGAAGAGGACTGTTGAGTGGATAAATTCTTGATCGCAACTTTCAGATTTCCATGTTAAACTACTCATATGTAAAAATGCCATTCTTTATTACTATTGCAGAATGCAGTCCTAGCTGTGATCTATCTGGAGCATCGCCCAACTTGGTCCTGATTTGACACTTATTTTATTCTTCTAGCCATGTGGTCCCACACTCTGTTTGCTATTGTTCTTACTATCTTACATAACCCGGACGTATTGAATAAAGTGACTACCACATGGCACTTAAGTCTCTCTCAGCAACATCCTTAGATCTTTCACAATTATCCTTTAGGTAATAAATAATCACACCAAAGTTTGATGAGCAAAAATTAAAACTTCATTCACCATTAAAACCTCACTTATATCTCATGCAATAAGGTAAAATATTAAAGTGAGAATAGTTTAAAGTATCTGAAAATGTTGTCAATTTATTTATTCCCATGGTTATCCTGAAGAAGCTGCAAAACAGCATAATTTGTGAAGGAGCACTCAACCATTGGGAAAAAAAGGATTCCCCTATTAAACCACACATGAATAGAAATCTTGAAATTGCTGTTGGCTTCATTGTCAGCTGTTACCACAAGTAGAAAATCCAGACCATTACTTCCTCCTCTTCAGTGAGTTGTTTATCCATTCCTCTCATTAACTGTTAATCCCCATAGTACAGAGTTTGACTAAAAGCTCTTGGTGTGAAACTTTCTCAGTTGCATTTGGAAACTGAAGCAAAAGAATCTTCTCCTCTCTCACGAACTAATGATTTATTGCCTTGTATCTTAATAGACAAAGAGTCAAAAGGTGGATACTTTGGACATGGAAAATCTCAACCCATTTGCAGACAAATTTATTGCACTGGCATTTGGTTCCAAGAAACTGGTGAGGCTAATGGTGCTTATTGTTATTTGTGCAGAAATCACATGGTAACTTCAGCTGAGGGGTAGGTGCAAGGTTAAGAACAGATGTCCAATAATTGTTGTCCAAGTTGTGATGCTCTGTTAGCTAATCAACAGCATCTCACTGTAGGTCTCACAATGGAAATAAATTGAATGATGAGAAGTTGATCCATTTACACAAAACATATGAACTGAACTTGCCACAGAAAGTTAAATTTTGTCAAGTCAGCTGTCAGTACCCTTTTAATGATGCCATGTGTTAATTACTGCTAATCAACCTCTCTGGTACCGGAAATTAACTGCTACAAGTATGGAGTTTCAGTCCTTTAGATTTTCATTGTTGGAAATTCAGGAAATGTCAGATTTACAATTTATATTTTCTTACATTTCCTTTCCATTTTTCTTCATTTATAAATGCAATCTTCTTTCTCATTTTTATCTTTCCTATTCACACTGTGCTCTGAATGGATCCTATTCTGTATCTGATTTGACATAGAAATGACTCATTCTAATAATTAAACATTTTATTTCAGTGTTCGCACTATTAGTTTTATAGTCTATCGATCCAATAGGTTAAGGAGGCATACATTCTTGCCCTTTTTATTGGGGTCCCAGATGCCTGGTTCCCCTCGCTATAATGAAATCAGTACACACTTCCACCAACTCACCATAAAAAATTTATAAAACTTAAACATCCAAAGGTGAGACTAACCAATGGCAGACACTATTAAATGTCACATTACATTAATTTATGGTCCCAAATCTTTCAATGAATTTGCCATTGTTAAACTTTCAGTTGAAAGCTCATTCCTATCTTCACCAGTTGTCAACACATGTACATTTGGAATCACTCGTGTGATCAGAACTGATGATTGATGTTTTCCTCTTCCTAACCTGGGGCATTGACACCTGTTGTAGCACTGGTATTATTACCCCAGTGAGATCTTCTAACCAATTACAATTTGGAATAAATTTGGCATTCACCTTATTTTTCAATCCTCAGCTAGTCACTGTATCAGTCAGCTTAACCATTGATGATAACCTGCTCTAGTTACCGTAATGGAAATCACATCAGACAAATCAGTGCTTTTGCGTTTGGACCGCAAATTCTCTCCGATTTAGAGTGTGGACAAAAGGTTTGATCATAGGTAGCAGAGGGCAGTGGAAAGAAAGCTCACAAGCATGAAGATATCAGAAAACTTCACTTATGTCCATAAGTCAATGTCTTATAAAAGGAGAAAAGTATCCTTTTTGATGGTGAAGTTAGGAATTACAATGGAGTTATGCCTTTTCAAGAAAATACAGTTAATACTTTTTTATCATGTGAAATAATATCTGCATATTTGAAACCCTCATGAATCAATTAGGAACGAGGTAGACAAGGGTGAAGCTCAATAGTCAATCACTCATGTTTGAAAAATCAAAAAAATAGGATAATATTTTCTTTAATTGTGCAACTTTCCAAATATGGTACCAAAATTATTATTAGACTGTTTATGAATTTCCAAGACAACTGTCTAAATTTAACTTTTTTCATAATAGCTATTGTATTTCATGTGAACCAGGTGCTGAAAATGGCTGCTTGGAAGAGATGAGTACTTACATCTGCCCTTTGCTCAGTCTAGCAGTTGCTTGCAGGGAGGAACACACTGCTGAGAGATAAATTTTCCTCATTCTAATTACAGTCCTTGCCATTTTCATCCCACTTCAAGTGTAAATCACCTCATGATAAATAGGATCCATTCAGAGTGCAGTGCGAATCAGAGGCACTCCTCTGACAGTGACAATCCATGCACAAAGCTGCTTCCAGGCAACAATCGACTGCAATGTCATATGTTTCTGGATTAAATTTCAGGAAGAGAAGTCCTTTTAAAATGTACATCAGTAAACTGTATGGAAGGGCCATTACTGGGGTCACTTCATCCAAATTGCACTGACTTCAATTACCAGAACTTTTGCACTGGCATCTTTTCATTCTTTGTTTTGGGCTACATATTAATTGCAAACTTTAATTTACTGGTTCCCTTAGCACTGTCAAACAATAGGTTTTTAACCAGTTTAATTACACTGTCTGTGCTATCATATCAGTACCTTTCATTACTATTTTTTCTCAATACATACAGTTTCATTATTTTCTGTTCTGTATTGCATTCAGTAGATAGCACAATTTAAAAATTAAGTAATGGTCTGTTCAGCCAAGAAACATGAAACAAAAGCTTTTTTTACTTTCTCTTATAATATAGCATATGAAGGTATTGTTTAACCAGGGAAGCGTGGAGATTTTCTGTGAAAAGAAAATAGAGTTGATGGAAGGTGTTGAAGCACAGCACAGATGGTGTAAGAAGGTGATAAAATCTATTGTTTAATGTCTTGTTTCCAGGTGTCTGCAAATGCTTGATCAGAGAGCATAAAGAGAAAAGTGCACTGACATAACTTCTGAATTGCTGTTTTATTCACAAAGCTGAGACTATGCAAAAAATAGAATAACAGAGTCCTGCCCTTCAACCAGTTAGTCCTGTGAACAACAATATTCAGAATAATAGCTGTCCCTTCAAATAATATATTAAAATTATCAACCTTGAAAATGTTTAGGCATAAGCTGATAAAAGTGGAAAGTAATATTCACACCACATAAGTGTCCACCAATGATGATATCCAACAAGAGAGAGTCTAACCAGCCATTCTTAATGGTCAAAGTCCCACAACCATCAAAGTTCTGAGGGTCACCAATGACCAGAAACATAACTGAATTTGCCATTTGGTGGAGGGAGTGAATGTTTAGAGGATAAGGTGCCAATCCAGTGGTCTTCTTTATCCTTGATGATGTAGATCTTGAGCATTGTTGGACATTCTCTCAACCAGGCAAGCAGAGACTATTTTACTTCATTCCTGATTGGGCCCTGTAGATAGTGGATGGGATCTGGGACGTCAGGTGAGTCGCTCACCACAGGATACCAAGGTTTTGACCTGTTCTTGCAGACTCTATTTATACGTTCATCCAAATGAGTTTTTATTTAATGATGACTCCCAGAATATTGGTGGTAGTGACATGTCAATGGTTAAATTCTTTTTTGTTGGAGATGGTCATTATCTGGTACTTCTGTGACGCAAATGCTACTTGCCAATTATCAGCCCGTGCTGAATGGTGTCTTGGTCTTGCTGCTTTCTATCATGGATTGCTTCATTTCTGAGGAGTTATGAATGGAATTGAATATTGTGCAATAATTAGTGATCATCCCCACTTCTGATTGTATGAGCAGCGCAAGATGTTTGGACTGAGGACACTTCCCTGAGGAACCCCTGAAGTGATGTCCTGGGGCTGGGATAATTGACTTCCAATAATCACAGTATGAACAAAACTCCTGGTCTACTAGACAGCAGTAATCCCTTTCCTTCTGTATATTTCTGAGACTTGAACTTCTTATATCGGGCACTCCAAGGCATTGGAAAGATACTAAAATTGTTGTCTCTCCAAAGTTCTCCAATTCCCCTAGCAGGATAAGTACACCAATATCAGCAACTCCCCCAAGCCAACATCCCCATTACTAAGATTCTAATTACACATAGTTGGCTCCATGGGGCAGGTCATGTTGCTCGCATGCCCAACAACAGACACGACTCCCAAAGCAAACACTCTATTCCAAGCTCTATCATAGATATAGGTGACCAGGTAGTGAGAGGAAATGATTCAAGGATGTTCTCAAAGCCTCCTTGAACAGAAGCAACATCTCCACTAGCTCCTGGGAGTCTCTGGCCCATCACTACTCAAAGTGGAGAAGGAGCATTCAGGGAGGTATTGAGAGTCCTCAGGCCATATACTGGGAATACACAGAGACCTTGTGAAAGTTCTGGAACCTCACAAACTATCCACCCTCCCAACCTGTCAGTTATCTCCTGTCCCACCTGTGGAAAAAGTTTGTGCCTTATGAGACTGTCTGGCTTTATCAGTCACCACGTAATTCAGAGAATTTAAGTAGAAGCAGGTCATCCTCGATGCCAAGGAACTGTCTACAAAGAAGATGATTCTGTGAGTACAGTTATCTCAGGTTGTTGCTTGACTCACCTTTGGATTGTTCTCCCAATTTAGACACTAGTCTCAGTCAGCTGAATTGGGATAGACTTTGCCATGTCCCATTTTGACCTATGGTTAATGGTGGGTGGTCTGACTTATTCCACCCCTTTTCTGTTTCAGCAAAAATCTAGTTGTATCAGTTAAAAGTCAATCACATTGCTCTGGAGTCACAGTTAGGCTACATAAGGGCAGCAGATTCCGTCCTCTGAGCAACATCGGTGAGCTAGATGGGTTTCAACAAGCAATCTAATTTTCCATAGTCATCACCACTGAAGTTTGATGTTTCTTTAAATGCCAGGTTATTTAGTTGACTCCCATGGCAGAATTTCAACTCAAGCTTTTGGATTGTTAGTTCAGGCTCAGATTATTTGACCACTGTGGGACCACCATACTTTACCGAAGGAATTCTGTTATACCACCATGTTGTCAATTTCTCATTAGAAAATTATAAGGATGGGTGTCCTCACATGTAACAAGTCAAGATTTGAAAATTACAGGCAGTGGACAGTTTCTCTTATACTTTTGAGGTATGTGTTAAATATTATCATTCATGAGAGCTTCAAGAACATCCTTAATGTTTGGCAGAACAAATACAATAGTATTTAAAATAAAGAAATTGTACATAAACTTACTACTAGTTCATATCACTGGGAAGTTTGACTTGATTTCAGATTATCATCGGCTCTGTGTTTATGAATTTATTTCCTCAACATAAGAATGATGCCACCCTACCAGAAATGTCTGAACATCTAAATTTTTAAAATTATTTATGCGCACTAACTTACTCACTCAGAAACTACTTTGCATCATTAATGTTTAGGCTCAGGACAATACATTTGTCAGAAAATTGCTGCTCCTGAATCATTTGACAATCAAAAATGTTTGCCAAAGCAACTGTTGCATGAAACCTCATTATTGCTTTGTGTAGATGCAGACAGGGTATACTTTATAGAAACACAGGATCATAGAAAGGTTACAGGATGGAAGGAAGCCTTTTGGCACATTGAGTCTGACAAAGAAAATGTCTTGACAGGTTGAGGCCAGGGATGCAGAATTTGCAGAACTGTCTGGTTAATAAATGAATAAGGGCAGTTATAGAAAGACAAAACATTCAAGGGACATGCAAAGCTGGAAACTGCAGTCCGAGTTGTTGCTGAAACTTGATAACATAAGGAGAATGCTGGAAACGGTCAACAGATCAGGCAGTGTCTGTTGGAAAAATAACTGAATTATCACCCCCTTGTCTCCACAGATGTTGTTTGACCATGATTTCCTCCAGCGGTTTGTTTTTTGCTCCAGATAACGGCATCTGCAGTCTCTTGTGTCTCCATTACACAGAGATAACCTTACAGTAGTTTGGCCAGTTCCGATACAAACATGAAAAGCAAGTTATTTGAAATTGTTGAATTGAACAAAATCCCAAAGGCTGCAATGGAAGATGCATTGCTGTTCCTCAAGGTTATATTGGGCTTCATTGGAACAGTATAGGATGTCAAAGACAGAGTGGGATGGAGAATTAAAGTGACAGGCAACTGAAAGTTCAGGGTTACTCTTGTGGACTGAACAGAGGTGTTCTGCAAGGTGATCACTCAATCTTCATTTGATTTCTCCAATGCTGAGAAGACCACACCTAGAACTGAAGCAAAAATCAAATTGCTGTAGGAAATCAGTGGGTCAAACAGCATTTTTTGAGACAAAGGGATGGTAGTCTCTTGTGTCTCCACAACTAGAACTGATGTTGCTCCGGCAAAAACACCTGGCTTGGACTTTTAAAGGAATGTCCCTTTATGCAAGGTTTCTGTCTCCCTCCACCAAGTTCTCAAAGGGATAATGCTATTAAATGTAAATGGCCAGCTCTAGTGGTATGAGCTCTATGGTGAGGTATATTACTGTCTGGCATAGATTGAGCAATTAGCCAATCCATAACAAGCCTGCATCGATTTTCATTCTTTGAGTTTTTACATCCCTCATTACTTAAAGGAAGGTCTACAGTCAGGAAATTCAAATTTAAGTCATATGTAACTTTTGAACAACTGAACGTGTGCAAATTCTTAGAACTAGGTGTTGCTGGAGTCCGAAACCTTTAGTGCACTTATACAGGCAGTTTCCAGAATACTGAGTTACAGTACAAAGCAAAATATTCCGAATAATATCCTTTGTTGGGGTAAATTAACTTACACAGGCTTTCAAAACCTCACAGATTTTTTCCATAAAGACGAGCATCTATCTTGTATTTTTGGAGACTACGTTTAATATTTTTATATTCTCATGAGCCCTTGGGTTACATTGCATTTTTTAAGGCTGACTTGTTTATAGTTTACATTCTGCACCAAAGCTTTTCCATATTTATAGAATATCTTTCATTGCAGAATCTATTCAATATTTAAAGCGAGGTATTTTTCTACTGCCAAAGTAATTGTGAGGCTGCTGTATCCTTTTTATCTTCACTTCCCACCATGGCATAAAATTTGTATTTAAGGCCAATTATCTCAGTATGTGTGTAAATTAGATTCAGATAACTTTTGTCCTATTAAAATCCTTCACCCTCCCCCATCTACTTATGTACTGAAAAAGAAAAATAAAGATCAATGAGTCCAAAGTCAGATTCTTAAATGTACCCTGATTTATCTTCAGCCTTTTTAGTGAAAGACCAGTTCAGACAGTATGAGACAGTCCAATATAGGAAGCATGATTTTAAGATAAGATATCTCTACTAGTCACATGTGCATCGCAACACACAGCGAAAGGCATCTGTTGCGTAGAGTGTTCTGGGGGCAGCCTGCAAGTGTCGCCACACTTCCGGCACCAACATAGCATGCCCACAACTTCTTAACCTGTATGTCTTGGAATGTGGGAGGAAATCGGAGCACCCAGAAGAAACCCACACAGTTACGAGGAAAATGTACAAACTCCTTACAGACAGCGGCCAGAATTGAACCCGGGTCACTGGCGCTGTAATAGCGTTACGCTAACCTCTGCACTACTGTGCCCTTGATTACCCTTGATTATTCCTGTAAAGAAAACGTGTTGCTCGAGTATAAAACAGAGGTATCTCTGCACAAGACATGCTTGAAGAATATGCCCAGCTATATCTTAATTGGTAAATGCCTCTTCAAGTGCTTCTGACTCCAATAATTGTAAAGTTGGACACTTACGTTCACTCAACCATAGTTAGGGGGATGAAAATATTTAGCCATTTCCTAGTAGATTATACTTAATGGTGAAACACCACAATATCTGCTGACAATATCAATGAGAGGCACCTGGCAGTATCTCTGGCAGCAGCAGCATCTCAGTCAATAATGTAAACAATAACAAGTTTCCTTTTGGAGATGGAAACAGCTGTGCTTTGTGACTGCTGAATATCTGAAATGTTCCTGCTCAATCTAATTCGGCTACCAATGTAGACACTCAGGAAATGAAAATAATTGAATAATCTTGTTCAGTAATTAAAACTCCTCTTTCATTTTGCCAGTACTACTTTTTGTCTCAAAAGCAACCCTGTCTCACAGTTGTCTCTTTTAACATTATTGAGGTTACCACATTCTTTGGGAATATAATTTAATTTGTTGCCTTTAACAGTAAAATGCCAGACGTGTCAGAACTTGATATGGACAGCACCTGAAGGTTTTTGGCTCTGATAACAGACCACTTTCAGATCCCCAGGAAGAAAGGCAAAATTACTACTAGAATGTTGAGGCCTACTGTTCCATTGTTGTAAAATCCATCTCAAAACAACTCTGTTCGCTTGCATTCAGGCGCCTAAATGTAAATCCAGTAGAAACTGACCAGCAGTATCGACAGATCACATTTAACATACAAAGTGCAGCAGTAAACATTTTAGAACCCTATGAGGAAACAATGGTTAGAAATTGAATTAGTCCATGGTTTCAGTGTGCTGTATGTTAGTATGAAAGCCAAATGTGAAGTCACCAAAATGGTGCCAAGTAGGAATTTGTTTAAGAAAGCATCAGTGTGACATGCATGTTTCGAAATATATCAAAAACTGATTCAAATGCTTTACTCTGAACACTGCTAGATAGCCAATAGCAAGGCACTTGTGGCTTAAAGAGATCTCTCCATAGCAGCCACAGGGTGTTATGGCTTTGGTTATGTATTAGGAGTTGTCTGGGGGGTGTGGCTGTGTTATTTGTGGGTAACTAATTACCATGGCAAGAAATAAAGTAGGTTGGGGGTAAATCGGTGTGGAAGATGGTAAATTATGTAACTACCTGAGCTATGAAGCAGCCCAAATGGACCAGGAACAATTACTGCAACTGGATTGGGTGAGCCAGGGGATGAGCCAAAGGCTACAGTCATATCCCGTCCCATAGTGTCAAATATTTTATTATAATAAAATACAGAGGAAACGGTGAGTGATTTATTAAAATAAAAACAATGTCCCCTCATATCAGACAGGTTTCACTACTTTCAGCATGACATTCTCCTTGTTGACTCTGCATTAATAACATAAGCAGTAAACCACAGGGTTTTGAAGAATTTCTGCTGTTCAGTGAATAAAGCTTGCTGTGCATGTGGGTGATTTTATTATATGCTCAAAATATGACAACAAAATGATGCTGACATTATGAATTGCACTAGGATGTACCCAGATAAATTTCTGAATGATTTGACTTTCACCAGGAAATGCCTCCATATACTGCAAAATATATTCCAAAACCTGTTATATGTGCTGCTAACAATTATTGATTTTATCTAAACCAATTTCCAGTCTTTGTTATACATGAAGCATAAGATCTTTAAAATTATTTTAATGGAGATTTGCAATACTCTTATTTTGAAACAAATGAAACAATATTTTTCCTTTTAATCAGACTGTCTCAGAGTTAGATGGCACATTCTATCAAAATAACATATTTTCAATCAGATTTAACTGACTTAGATGGAGAGAAGTCAAACTTCTACACATTCTTATTGCTGACACCATTTTTTCCTTGTTATTGATTTTATTTTGATTGACAAGATTGGAATACCGCCCATTTCTCCAGCAAAGAATATCACTTGCTATCTTTTTAATAAAAATCTGGCCCAGTTTAAATATGCATTAAATCAGAAACAAGCATCCGTTAACTGTAACAGCTAAAACCATTGACTCACAAAATATGTTAGCTTTTATTAAAGCATATACAGACGCAATAGTGCTCTACTAATAATCGTATGAAAATATTTTGACTATGTTAAAAATAAGTAAGTGGAGAAGTATTGTGCTTTCATTTGTTGATATCGAAATGTGATTTCAAATTGTTCCTTTTAGGATGGAAGAGGTGTTGCAGAGGACAAGGTGATGTTTGCAAACTTTAATGGTACTTAATTTTCAGCATCAGAGATGTATAAGTACAAAAATAATCACACAGTTAAGGGAAAGATGAACTTCCTCTGCTTACAACTACAGCTTTGTAATGACAGCAGCCTTGAAGGAAGGCATTTCTGTTCTGATTCACAGTATCTCTCAGAGCTGAGACTGCTGGATCAGCAGCATGTCTGAACCAGATAAAGGGCAGTGGCTGAGTAGTATCTTAGCCAGCTGTGTGGCCAAGTCCCAGGGGATACTTTGCTGTCTCTTGATCAGCAAGCAGCTTGTAGAACCTCATAAATTTGCCCGAGAGTGAAGGAACAAATAAGCCATTTTTATTGCAGAACTTGCCATCTAAGTCAGCAAAAATTGATATTTATGGCAGACACAGAGAAACATTTCTTATTTTAGAAAACATTTTCCTAAATATTTCAGCATTTTACTTGTAGTACGATTGATATACTATCATATGAAACTTGATGTTAAATTACAATTGCACATAAGTGCTTTCTAGCAGAAAAGGTTTCCCAAAAGGTAGCATTAAAGTAGTGTGACATAAATCATGATCTTGGTAACCAAATTACCTCAACCATGTATTCAGAAATGAAGCAGAATTGTTGCAAGGGGATGAACTTTGTTTTAAATAAAACAATGAGAGAATGTCCATTTTCCTCTATAATTAATGACCCTTTAACAAAATAGTGGCTTTCAAACACATGGAAAGTATTTTCTTTTCTCCCTTTGTGTAAAAGGGGTTTAGTGAATTAGGTACCCATTGCACATCTCTCCTGATTTTCATTAACTTGAAATGAAATCTGTGTGGGGTGTAAAACAGACTTTATTCTCAGTTTTCCATTTTATGATCCACAAGTTCAAGATAGCTTTGTGATGTTTAAAAAAGATTTATTTGATATGAACATTATTATTTTGTAAGACGAAGACATTTTTTTCTTTCCTTACTGAAATAAAAGAATATACCAAGGAGCAGTATTCTTAAGCTGATTACAAAATGAGGAATATAGAGCTCGTGCTTCAACTGCACAAAACAACGGATGTGCAGATGGGGGCCAATTGATGCACATGGTATTTCATGTTGCACCTGGCAGCATGTTAAATTTATGCTGGGACATTAGTAATATGATTCAGGCTTACCGCCAGTGCTATCCATGCTGTTCAGTGGCTATGTGCCTCTTTGGGGATAGCACAATACATTGGGCATCTTTGACACAGATTGAAAACAGTCAACACCCCTTAAAGAGAAAGTGGTGACTGACTGCAGGAAACCTGCCAGATTATAGAGGATGTATGGAAGAGGTCCAAGTAAGAGCATTTAGTACACTTAAGAGTTCTGGTGTCACATTGGAATCTTGTTTTAAGCATTTGACACAAGGTAGGAGATCCTGATGCACTCCACCCTTATTCCTTTGACAAAAACTGACGTGAGTACACGAAGAAAAGGCCTGTATGCACCTCTTCTGCTTCCCCCTGGACACAGAGAAAGAAATGCAGCTGTTCTTCCAAGCACAGGCACTCAGTGACCATCCTGATACAATGGTAAACTGTAAACAGTATAAGGAGATGTCAGTTTTGGCATCTGCTGCATTTTGGCATAAAGAAACTTGTTGGCCATAAGCTGTGCTGAATGTGTCCTGCTTTTAGGTTGGGCTAGCAGCCACAGCAAGTGATTCAGCCATGTAATTGCCTCTGTTTGTGAACCCAAAGTGCCTCAGACATTACAGAATCAGTGGTCTCCAAGTCCTGTTGCATGTATGACCAAGGATGAAGGTAACTTAAGTTTCTTACTGGTACAGTCGTATGGTTAACATTGTCAATTTAACCATTTGCGTTGATTGCAATGGCTGTTCTTTTACCAGTGAACTACTCGCCCATTCCAGCTTACTTCACCCCTGGGTGTGACCTACTGTGCAGTACATTCCTCCTTCTGATGCTTTGTCTCATTTTCTTTGTGGCTCAGACAGTGGTCATACACTCATGGCAATAATAAAATCATAGTTGGCAATCAAAATCAGTGCAAACTGAGGAAATACTTCTACCTTGACCTATCAAAAGTAATTCTCATGTCTAAGGACAAGCTACAAGATATCCAAATGTTAACAAAAAAAATTGATGACCTATGTACATAGCCCTGCTGAAATGTGATACTTCCCTGTTAAGGTGATGAGTTGCTCAGCAAGTTCATTGTGAAATAAGATATGCAGAAGAACTTTACAACAAGCATTGGATCCTTACTGAAATATAATAATTGGCAATTAACATAGTTCCAGCATACACTCTGGACACCTACACATTCCAGTGTAGTCAGTAATGACTTCCATCATAGAATGATTGGCACTTGTTTGATACCATATTGTACATCCAGATGGCTAGGCTGCAGAATATATTCAAAACAGAGACTGGTGGATTTTTGGACATTAAGAGAGAGATAAGTTTAGTGCAGCAAAGTGAAGCTGAGGTAAAAGGTATGTATGATTTTATTGAATGGTGGAGAAAACAAGACTCCTCCCTTTTTTACTTCTTATAAATTTTTTTTACATATTTCCTTATGACATAGAAGGAAGCTGTAGGAACTCATCAATGTCATGCCAGCTCGCAGGGCAATCCAAATCTCCTATTAATTTTCCCTGTAACCTTTTCTCTTTATAGTTCCATCAGTTCTCCCCAGATTTTACCACGTACCTATATTCCAGGGACAAATTACTGCAGCCAATTAACCTACCAACCCGCATGTCTTTGGAATGTGGGAGGAAACTGGAGCACTGGGGGAAATCCTGAGGGCCTCAGAAGGAATGTGCAGACTCCACATAGAGAGCATCAGAGATCAGAATTATGCCTGGAGGTCAGGACTGAACCAAGATCACTGCTGCTGTGAGGCAGCAGCTCTACTTGTCGCACCACAGTGCATTCCTATGCCTGTTTTGTACATGAAAATAAGTGCAATACTGGAAAATTGCAAGGCCAAAAAAAGATTTCTTTGTTACTTGCTTATGCGTAGTCTAAAAACAAAATTGATTGATTGATGAACTAGTTGAATTGTATCAAAGTAACAATCTATCTGTCACTTTGTACAGAACCACACTTTGATATGCCTGGAGTGCCTCAGGTCACACATGAATCAACGAATGTTGGTATATACTGTAATATGATTTTCTAAATGACTATGTTATTGAGAATATAGTAGGGTCTGATCTAAGCAGGATACCTATTCTCAGAGGAAAATAAAGCTGAGGGTTTTGTAGCACTGTGCAGAGATCAAATAATGAGAAACCAAATGTCAGCATATTTGATTCATGAATTTTCACTGGCATTCCAGATGTTCTTAAGCATTTTTATACTCTAAGTTAATGATGTTTGGACCATTTGATTCCCTCCATTCACATAGTGAAAAACAAGTTCCTCTCCTTGTTTCTTCTTCCTGTAGGCTTTTTTCACAATTACTTAGAAGCTGTTTAAGCTGCAGACTGGAGTAAAATGAACAGCTGTAGCTGTTTACAGATCTGACAAAAATATAACATCAACAGCTCAATCTTTGCTCTGTCTATAAATATGGAAATTTCTGAGTATTTTATTTTAATTTGTGCATTTTTATATACAAAGTATTCATCTGTGTGGACCAGAATGTAGAATTTGATGGTGCTTATTATGAGACTGGTGAAGGTTGAAAGAGCATTGCATCTTGAGAAGGATTACTGAATATTTACAACAGATATTTTGAGCATTTGTAGAACAGACCTTGAAAGGAAGCTAAGTGCCTGCACGGTGGTGTAAACTGTTCCATCATGTGCTCTGTTTTACTCATGAAGTTGCTGAGAATCAAAGCGTAAGCAAGGATACAGGTTGCAAAACAAAAATATTGGATTTTGAGCCACTTGGGAGTATGAGGAAGGAAGTCTTGGCAACAACATTTTACACTGCTTTACCTTGCACCAATTCCACTGAGAGCAGCTCACTTTTCCAGTGCAATGCTTTAGGCTGTAATGAGGCAGAGTTACTACCTTTGCAACTATTGACATCACTAAAAGATATGTGTGCTCTTTTGCAAGCTTCTGTTCCCCATACGTGCTGCTGAAATGGGAGAAAAGTGTTTTTTTTCATTGTTTGGGTGAACATGGTGGAATACCACCTTTGTGGACCTCTCACTGATCATTGACCAGAACTGGTCATGTGCAGTGTGACTTCTGAACAACTGTACTAGTTCCAGCTTTGGTTCTGGAATGCTCAAAAGCTTTTGATCTCAGTGTTAGTGCCAGGTATAGCCTGTGATGGCTTGTGGTGTTCAGCTATCAGGCTATATGGGTTCAGGAAGAGGTTGCCTCATTTGAATGTTGCTGGCACACCTCCTTGCTATTAAAGTTAGATTGTGGGTGCCTGTTAATCATAGTAGGATTTAAATTAAGTTTAAGTTGACATTCTTGTCATATACACAATAAGAGTATAATAGACTGATATGGCTCATACATCTCACAGTGGACATTGATTGAAATGCTCGGTGGCACAAACTGAAACCTCCATCAACATTTTACTAATTGCTTAATGTTCTATTTAGTTGTGTTGTGTAAGACAATGCTGAAGAAATGTGCTAACATATTCAGGATATGTTTTAAATGGTGAGAACAGGCACCATTGAAAAAAATAGTTCAACAATGGCAACAATCATATTTAAACATAAGAATTCCATGCATAATATCCATTTATTTTAACGTTTTGATCCCTGAATTTACATACTTTCCAATAAGGGCTCTGAATGCAACTTCAGTGTTAGCAGCTGGTAGCAATGAATAACAAAACACTAAAATATACACAAAGGAAAACAGGCAGAAGGGTTTGCCATAGATTTGCCATCTCATGGGTGACATTTTCCATTCTCACATGTGATCCTTAGTGGCATAGATATCAGACTGCAATAAGCTATTGTGTGCTGATCACATGTAGGAGGTGCAAGAACAATTGCCTAAGGGCTAACTTATGATTAATGCTCTGCCACCAACTTCTCCTAGTAGCAGGGACTAGCAATGCCATGGTATATTGTTAGCAAGTATTCAAAAACAACAATTTCTATTAAAGAATTGTGCAATTTATTTATTTCAAGTCTTTTTCTTTTCTACTGTGAAGTTTCTACCATTCAGTTTTTCTCCATTGAAGCTATTGCAAGTTAAGAAAATACAGCTGAGAGCACAAATACATCTATAAATCATATTTTCCACAGCAGCTTTTGGGAGTTCGCCAAATGTTGCTTACAGGTTAATATCTGAATTGTTCATGTTTTACTGACACTGATGCTCCTTTTTCTGTTGTTTCTGGAACAGCAGAACTCAGGGTGATTCCAGTTACATCCAACTTCTAGCCAGGCAGCACAGTGGCGCAGCTAGTAGAGCCACTCCTCACCATGCCAGAGACCTGAGTTCAGTCCTGACCTCAGGTGCTGTATGTATGGAGTTTGCACATTCTCTCTGTGACTTGTGGTTTTCCTCCAGATGTTCCGGTTTCCTCCCACATCCCAAAGACATGTGGGTAGGTAGGTTAATTGGCCACTGTTGTCCCTAGTGTGCAGATGAGTGGTAAAAGCTAGGAGGAGTTGATGTGAATGTGAGGAAATTAAAAAATGGAATTAATGTAGAATTAGCAGTTGATCATCAGCACAGACTCTGTTGTCTCGTTGCAAGCCACTCTCTGCAGATCTACTCATTACTTCTACTATAATCGTTCTACACTTTTAAATTTAAATTCTGTGTCACTAACTATTATACTTCACTCTGTATTCTATTATTGTATTTTACCCTGTACTACCTCAATGCACTGTGTAATGAACTGATCGGTACGAATGGTATACAAGTTTTTCACTGTACCTCGGTACAAGTGACAATAATAAACCAATATCAATACCAATACAAATACGAAGGCACTGTTCTGTTCTGTATCTCTCTTTGACTCTATTCTAAAATAGTCACTGCAACCAAACTTGCTGCTTCAATCTGTTTTCATTTTTTTATTCAGGCACTTAAATTTTACCTCCCATGACATTTACCATTTTTAGGGGGGGGGCCTTCAGTTATTTTTGCATGTAAAGATGCAGTTGACTTATGTTCAAAATGTTGATTTAAATTGATCTGAGTTAAAATGTTTTAAAATCCATTTTACAGCAGCCTGATGGAGTCACTAGGAGAAAATGGAAGCTGACATATTAATGAGTTTACTTGAAGGTAACAAACGACCAATAAAACCATTATCAATGACAGTCTGGGTCATTGAGATATTTGTTACCTTATTTCAAATATCACAATTAACTATTCTTCTTTGAAATTGAGTTAACAGAAATCTTGCATAAGCATTCTAGTGAGGCTTCTGTGGAGTATGGGAGGGAGGCAGCTGATTTAAATGACAGGTCGCTCTTTTGGCTTCACACTAAGAAGATTATTAAAAATAATTGAAACTCACCTTTTTTGTCAATGACATTAATTAGATTTGTGTACTGCTGCTTAGTCTGCTGTAGACTTGGAAAAGATGAGAGCAGCTTATGCTCCACCAAGTTTCTGGTAAATGTAGAACGGGTTGATAAACATATTTTAGGACCCCGACTGGCTTATTCAAGTTGGCTAATATTCAGGGATGTTATATGGACTCCTGTCATTCTGACTTGGTGGATGGCATATTTATGGGAAATAGTGGATTGAGAGCTTGCTTCCTGAAACTAGAAAATGTTATTTATTTTGCTCAGATGTTGGTAAGTATCTTCCCCAAAATATACAGCCCATTCTCACTCTCCTTATTTCCTTGTAGTCTGGCAACTTATTTTCTCTCACACGCCCATCAACTCTACTTTGATGAGTTTTGCCACGCAAAGTAGTTTGCAGAAGTCCACTTACCTATCAGCACATCTATGGTACGTAGGATACTTGATGGAAGTCCATGCAGTCACAGGGAGAATGTGCAAACTCCAAACAGCCAGCGCTAGAGGTCAGGGTTGAACCCAGGAACTGTGCATTTACAAAAAAGGTTATATAAATAGCTCCAAGCATTTACCTGATACTGCAGCAGCTTTTAAACTGAGATGTATTCTTCCAGTCCTCTCCATCAATCCACATATCCAAGGAAGACCACAATCTTCATCTTTATGAGCCCATAATTTTCATCTTTACCTCCCTTAGTAATCTAGAATGTGTTCCATCCAAATCTTTTGACTATTCTACTTTGACCACTGCTAACCTTTTAAGTCTCTCTTCACTATTTATTTTTATTTTATCCAATATGGCTACTCATTTCTTCTTTACTGCTACATCAAGGGCATCATCCTCTTCATGAAAACCTATGCAAATGTGGAAATTATAAGAACAGAAACAGACAGGTTTGGATCAGATCACAAGATCACAAGACAAGGGAGCAGAAGTAGGCCATTCAGCCCATCGAGTCTGCTCCAAAGAAAGGGGGAAAAAGAAATGAGAAATGGGGGGGGGGGGGGGAGTCTGCTCCATGAGCAAAAGAAAACTATTCTAACCCCAATTTCTGGCCTTATCCCCATATTTCTTGATACCTTGACTAATTAGATATCTATCTATCTCCTCCTTAAACGCCTCCAGTGATCTGGCCTCCACTGCTGTACGTGGCAAGGAATTCCATAAACTCACTACCCTCTGGCTAAAGGAATTTCTCCTCATCTCTGTTTTAAACCTGTGCCCTCTAATTCTAAGATTGTGCCCTCTGGTCCTGGACTCACCCATCAAGGGAAACAGCTTGGCCACATCTATTCTGTTCAGTCCTTTCAACATTTTAAATGTTTCTATGAGGTCCCCTCTCATTCTTGTGTACTCCAGTGAGTACAGTCCAAGAGCTGACAAACACTCATCATATGTAAGCCCTTAGGTGACAGAGAAACATTAATACATGGGGATTCAAAGGTGAGTAACCATTTCCCTTGCAGGAAATGGCTATCCATTTAGATATGATAATGTGGTAGTGTCATTCAAATTAAACACCATCTTAAATATAACTCTGATCAGCACAGTATCACTAACCTGAGGAAACCTTTCAATTAAAGGGAGGTGAGGATTTATGGATACATCAGGTAAAGCTTTCCATTGGATCCCTTTTTCCCGCTCCATTGACCCTTTCAATTAGGCACCTCCATGATGCTCTGGAGCTCATCCTTTCAAGTTCTTCCTGAGGTCTTCCCCTGTTCCCTCAACTGTCTCTCTCTGCACTGCCACCACATCTCTGTCCATTCTTCAACCCTTGTGATCTACCCCTGAGAGTTTGTCCATTTTTTGTCACTACAGACCTTCAAGACCCCACCTTCAGTCATTCAGATCACTCCCTGAGGCTTCTGATCATTTCCTTCACAGCACCTGATCTTTGACACTGGGCCCTCTTTGCTCCCTAGCTGTGGCCCAGTCCTGAAGATTGGCAGCCAGCTGGTCTCTTCACATCTGGCTGCAGCCAAGAAGCAGTGAAGACCAATGTTAATCAGGTTGCCACGCTCAAAACAACCCCCTTCTCTGTCCCTATCTCCAAACTAGTATCCAGCAAGTTCAGAAGATCTTTTTGGTCCCTAATTTGTCCCAATCTGCATTTAGCTAACCTATTAATATGTGTATTCAATTGCCTCTGCTCTTACTCTCTCTTTTCCCGCTAGTCTACTGATTACAATTACTTTATATCCAGTTTAGTTCCTTATTTTACAATGAGCTTTATACTTATCAAAAGCTTCCTTTTACCTTTCTCATTTTAATCTCTATATCTTCAGTCATCTGGGGAGTTCCAAATATGGCTTGCCTTCCTGGCCACTTTGTAGACAAGGAAAAGCTGGTCTTGGGAATGTATCTGCCCTGCACCTCTATGAGGCTTCCCTTTAAATATTTATTGTTTTATCCAGCATTATTTGATTCTGGTCCTGATCTGGGCTGGATATCTTTTCAACATGCTGAACTTAGCCCTCTTGCTGTTCAGTATATTTCCACTTTGATGTGCAATCAAGCAGATGAGTGCAATTCTACAGTAAGAAATCTTTGAGCTAAATTGTCTTTCCAATGTATTGAAATAATACCTGTTCAGAACTTTCAGTTTTCTAGGCGTGATGAAATGAATGCGAGTACAGAAGCCATAGGGTGAAAATATATTTTGGGTTGCCTGAGCCAAATGTGTAATAAAGTAGCAACTGAACGTTGTATTCTGCATTCAGAATTCAAATATTGTAAGCAGAATTTATTGCGCAAACACTTCAAAATTGCAAATTTACTGGTAGCAATTGAGAATGAACTACTATCCCACTGGTACCCACTGCTTTTTATAATATCTTTGACATGCATCTTTGGAATAGGTAATCTACGCTCAGCTCAGAGGAAAGTGTTGAGCATTCTCTGCAGCACTTTTAAAATTCACATTTATTAATAGGGGTTACTTTGTAAATAAATATTCTAATTGTACTGAGTTTCATTAATTGTGTACTAATGGCTCTTCATAGTCTAAAATTTATATACCATATAAAAACGCAAGAAATTTGTGAAATACTCAAAGCTTCAGTAGAGATTTCAATCCCTTTGCAACTGTAAAAGTTGAATTAGTAAGTCAAGTCAAGTTTATTGTCATGTGCGCAAGTACGGTGAGGTACATGTACAATGAAAAACTTGCAGCAGCATCACAGGGACATAGGTACAAACAACACACAGAACAAAACTTGTAGATAAATTATACCAGGCAGTGAAAAAAAAGACATCAGCGCAAAAAACCCCACAGAGACAAGTCCATGGTGGTGCAAGAGATGGTCCATAGTGCTCCATTAGAGCTGTGCAAGTCAGTTCAAACATCCTTACATCACCATTGTCCCCGCCATTGAGGACATCTTCAAGAGGCAGAACCTCAAGGAGCCGGCATCCATCATCAAGGACCCTCACCACCCGGGACATGCCCTCTTCACGTTACTACCATTGAGGAGGAGGTACAGGAGCCTAAAGACCCACACTCAATGTTTCAGGAACAGCTTCTTTCCCTCTGCCATCAAATTTCTGAACGGTTCATGAACCCATGAGCACTAACTCATTATTCCTCTTTTGTACTACTTATTTAATTTTGTAACTTATAGTAATTTTATGTCTTGCACTGTACTGCTGCTGCAAAACAACAGATTTCATAACATATGTCAGTGATAATAATCCTGATTCTGATTCTGACCATTAAAGTTTCCTTAATGACTGTGAGATCATTCCTTCATTTGCTTGATGGTTGAATGAAAATTTTTAATCAGGTCATTAAAAATTTCTGTTGATACTGTGCCAATATCTTTCAGTTTCCAGCCACTATATTGAGCCATCATCCTGGTTCCAGATTTACCACCTTACATGAGGATTTCTTCCAGCTAATTGATACTCTTGACATCATGTCCTCCACCTTGTGTTTGGAAAATATTAGCCTCTGCTCATCATTTTCTTGGCTTCGGACATCCTTATGCATTCAGATCTGTTATCACTTTTGCCACATTGGTACTTAGAGGGTTCACTGGCCTCAGTTTCAGATAAGTAATCATAATTGTCACTGATGGTTTAATTTACTACATCTAACTGATTAAGAAACAGTGGATTGGAACATTGAATGTTTGTGGCTCTCATATATGGCATATTGATTATAAAATGATAATAGTCATTTTAATGCTTCAGCCTCTTTAAGTCGTGTCAGGTGTTGACTGCTTTTCTGGAGTCTTTCTGGAGGAGTTATTTGAATAAGCAATCATGCTTGTTGGACATGTTCAACACTTCACACTACAGTCAGACAAAGAGCCCAGATACTACCGTGGTTGAGCTGTAGCGAACATTATTCATGTTGAGTTTACATGCTGCATACCTGAATGTTGGCAAACTCTAATAATATTATTCCATTCTACACCTTGCACTATCAGTCACTCATGTATCAACACATCTCTGTGCTCAAAGCATTGGCTTACATTCTAGCTCTAGATGAAATGCATGTAATGCGTTAATATGATAGACATGATGTTGAAATTGAATATTCATTGGAAACTTTAAAGGACACAGTTGACTTGATGCCATTGAATTATCAAAACCTTTGTATATAAATTTACTTTCACTGAATGCTAGATTCAAATCAGCTAAATTTAGAATTTCTTATCAACCACCAGAGATTAACTCTTTGTGTTGATTACCATGCCACAATGAGAAGTACTCGGTTCTTTGTAAATAGAGTATGTGAACTTTTCCCATTCTCAGTACTTATGGCAGAAGGTCAATTTCAAGCTTATGATTTAGACTGCATAACATTTGTGTTGTCAATGGTCTGTGCAAAACATCAAATTACTTCTAATATGGTACCTGTTACAGTGAAAGGTGTTTCAAGTCACTTCAGAAGGCCACTTCTGGAGTAATTAGTGACATGGGGGAGATATGCAAATGCTTGTACAAAGAGAGTTTAAGGAAGGAAAGGGGAGTGAGGAGGATTTAGGGATGTAATGCCAGGCCTTGGGCCTCGACATCTGAAAACACCACCTGGAAACAGCTGATGTGTGGGAGGTAGTGATGCAAGACGTCAAAGTCAGAGGAACAAATTTCTGGGAGAAATGGTTGGAACTGGGATGGTGGAGGGAAGGAAGGAGGTGATCTATGAAGGGATTGAAACAAATTAATCATAATCTGGATGTCCATCCGCTATCTTAGATCCGCAGGAACAGTGATGATAAGTGAGCCTAACGGTGTGGGATTGGATAAGGACACACATTTCCGAATGTAATGGACCCTAAGTTTTCTGGGAGCAGCAAGCTGCCTGCACTTGTTGAGATGAACATACCCACCTCCAATCCCTACCTACTTCTAGGATTGGATTGATATGGAGTATGTCATCAAGTATTAATTTAACCCCCAAAGGTAACTCTGACTTCATTGGTGAGGCCCTTCAAAGCTCAGGTTCATCCGGCTATAAATAGCAAATCCCACCCACAGAAATGCTTTGATAGCTGGTTAAAATCTCACCTCTGGTGAGCCACAAAGTCCATGAAGGTGTGCGAATCTATATAGAAATGTTGGATAGGCCTGGAGGTGATAAAGGTCTTAGCATGAGATGGACTGAAACATGAATGAGGAGGTGAAACTGTGCAATTTTCAGATGAAGAACACATGGACTTAACAGGTACTCATGTTGTGATTCGGTAAGCATTAATTTCCTCAGAAAGTCACTTGATTTTCCATAATGCATTGCAAAGTTAAAACAGGTGCACCTTCGGCAATGAGTATTCAACACTTCAGTTATTCTTACCATAATAGAGACTGGATGGTATGTGGAGTAGGTCAAACCTCACTTAAAGGTATGACCAGCCTTAAATATTAAATGTTCTATGATCAATTGAACCCCATTTCATTAATTTTTAACAACTACCTAATTGCTAATTTTAATAAACCTGATGTGCAACTTTAGGTCCAAATTGCATTGTCTAATGGAAGATTTATTCTTCTGTTTTTCGAAGATTCAGTGAGCAAGAGCAGGCTTGTGTCAGTTCAGAAAGGGAATTACAGTAGTAAGGATTTCTGTTTGACCCTTGGGCATTTAGTTGTTGACAGATTCTGTGCATATCAAATCATTGTCTGGTTCAGAGGTATCAAGGGTTTCCTTAACAGCATACCCTTTACATTAAGCACATGACAAATATTAGGCAAAGCAGAAAAATAGAACAGCTGGTTTATGGCCACTATTCTCATTGAATGAATTGCTGATGTTATAAGGATAGAGGGGTGGGGGTACAGAGAAGGTCATACAATTCATCACAAAGTAGGAGGGGAAATCAAATAATAAATTACATGTGTCCTACACTGGACCTTAGACATTGCTGAGGTTCTGGCCTGTTCTAACTGCAGACCATAGGGGCTTAGGTCAAGGTTGTTTATTCAGCCTTTAGAAGCAAGTAACTGTTAAGGTATATGCAATGCTTAATTGCTATAAATCTGGTGTAACTGCATTCTCTAATAATATGACTTATTTACATGACTATATACAATTGCACCAAACTGCTTCCCCTCACTGAAGAAATTGCATGTACACAGTCTTTAAAGATTCATTCTGTTAACTCGCTTCCTTATTCAGTTTGACCTCCTCGGCTGTGTGCTTTTCTCTGACATTGTACGTGTTACTGATACTGAGCAATCTGATTCACTGCTATTCTGTGTCTCTTGAATAGTGGTTGACTCTGTATCAATGTCAGGAATAGATTCATCAGCACACATTATTTCAGTCTTCAGGTATGTCTCTTGCTGTGATCATTAGATCTACATGGATATTTCTGATATAATTTCTGATACAAGTACCCTTTCAAGACTACTGATTTAAATTACCTCACCAAAGCCCTATCACTGAGTCTCGTACTTGGTCATTGGTTTGGTAACTCAAACACTCTCACTCTGTTAAAATTTGCTTTTCTTTTTATCAAAACATTGCCGACTACTTCAATTGCTGTCTTTATGACTTCAACTGCTGTTATTGTTTTACCCTGTACTACCTCAATGCACTGTGTAGTGAATTGATCTATACGAACGGTATGCAAGACAAATTTTTCACTGTACCTCAGTACAAGTGACAAATAATAAACCAATACCAATACCAATTATGAGCATTCTCAGATGTCAGCACCAGGAAATCATCATTTATAAGTTGCAGTCAGAAAATCCACCTTTCCATAGAACCATAGAACCATAGAACCATATAGCACAAAACAGGCCCTTCGGCCCACCATGTTGTGCCGTCCATCAAACCACCCTCACAATACCTAACCCCTTCCTCCCGCATATCCCCCCATCCCACACTCCTCCATATGCCTATCCGACAAGCTCTTGAACCTGTTCAATGTATCTGCCTCCACCACCACCCCAGGTAGTGCATTCCATGCACCAACCACTCTCTGGGTGAAAAACCTCCCCCCTGACATCTCCCCTAAACCTCCCACCCATAACCTTAAAGCCATGACCTCTCGTCTTGAGCATTGGTGCCCTGGGAAGGAGGCGCTGACTGTCTACTCTATCTATTCCTCTCAGTATTTTATATACCTCTATCATGTCTCCTCTCATCCTCCTCCTTTCCAGTGAATAAAGCCCTAGCACCTTAAGCCTCTCCTCATATTCAATACTCTCTAATCCAGGCAGCATCCTGGTAAATCTCCTCTGCACCCTCTCCAACGCCTCCACATCCTTCCTATAATGAGGCGACCAGAACTGAACACAGTACTCTAAGTGTGGCCTCATTGGCCTTCTTAACTGCTCTTTCCACCTGTGAGGCAACTTTCAGTGAACTGTGAATATGAACCCCCAGATCCCTCTGCTCCTCCACACTGCCAAGTACCTTGCCATTCACCCAGTACTCTGCCCTGGAGTTTGTCCTTCCAAAGTGTACCACCTCACACTTCTCCGGATTGAACTCCATCTGCCACTTGTCAGCCCAGCTCTGCATCCTATCAATATCCCTCTGTAAGCTCCGACAGCCCTCCACACTATCCACAACACCGCCTATCTTAGTGTCATCTGCAAACTTTACTAACCCAGCCCTCCACCCCCTCATCTAAGTCATCTATAAATATCATAAAAGTAGAGGTCCCAGAACCGATTCCTGCAGGACACCACTAGTCACTGCCTTCCAATCCGAGGGCACTCCTTCCACCACAACCTCTGCTTTCTACATGCAAGCCAATTCCTAATCCACACAGCCAAGCTTCCTTGGATCCCTTGGCCTCTGACCTTCTGAAGAAGCCTACCATGAGGAACCTTATCAAACGCCTTACTAAAATCCATGTAAACCACATCCACCACACTGCCCTCATCAATCTTTCTGGTCACCTCCTCAAAGAACTCTATCAGGCTTGTGAGGCAAGATCTTCCCTTCACAAAGCCATGCTGGCTGTCCCTAATCAGTCCATGATTCTCTAGGTGTTCATAAATCCTATCCCTTAGAATCCTTTCTAACAGCTTACCCACCACAGACATGAGACTCACCGGTCTATAATTCCCTGGCCTATCCCTATTACCTTTTTTGAACAAGGGGACAACATTCGCAACCCTCCAATCCTCTGGCACCATCCCCGTGGACAACGAGGACTCAAAGATCCTTACCAGCGGTTCAACAATCTCCTCCCTAGTCTCTCGAAGCAGCCTGGGGAAAATCCCATCAGGACCCGGAGATTTATCTGTCTTGATATTATTTAACAACTTCAACACATCCTCTCTCTTGATATCTACAACCTCGAGAACATTACCCCTACCATCACTCCCTTCTGTGTCATCAAGACCCCTCTCCCTGGTGAATACCGAAGAGAAGTACTCATTGAGAACTTCTCCCACTTCCGCCGCCTCCAGGCAAATTCTCCCACCTTTGTTCTTAATCGGACCTACCTTCACCCTAACCATCCTCCTACCCTTCACGTACTTGAAAAAGGCCTTGGGATTTTCCTTAACCCTACTAGCCAAAGCCTTTTCATGTCCCCTTCTAGCTCTCCTCAGCCCTTTCTTAAGTTCCTTCCTCGCTACCCTATATTTCTCACGGGCCCTGTCTGAACCTTGCTGCTTATACCTCACGTATGCTACCTTCTTCTCCCTAACAAGTTGTTCCACCTCTCTCGTCACCCATGGTTCCTTCACCCTGCCATTCCTTCTCTGCCTCACCGGGACATATTTATCCCTAACATCCTGCATAAGATCCCTGAACATCAACCACATCTCCATGGTACATTTTCCTTCAAAAAGGACATCCCAATTTACACTCCCAAGTTCTCTCCTTATAGCCTCATAGTTCACCCTTCCCCAGTTGAAAATCCTCTTGTCCTCTCTGCACCTGTCCCTGTCCATGACAATTTTAAAGGTTATGGAGCAATGGTCACTGTCCCCCAAATGCTCACCCACCAATAGATCCTTCACCTGTCCCGGTTCATTTCCTAAAACTAGATCTAACATGACATTCCCTCTAGTCGGCCTGTCAACATACTGCGTCAGGAATCCCTCCTGGACACATTTAACAAATTCCGTCCCATCTAAACCTTTGGCACTAAGCAGGTTCCAGTCTATATTTGGGAAGTTGAAGTCTCCCATTATTACAACCCTGTTATTTTTGCTTCTCTCCAAACACTGCCTGCCAATCTGCTCCTCTATATCTCTACTGCTACCGGGGGGCCGATAGAATACTCCTAGTAGAGTAACTGCTCCTTTCTTCTTCCTTAATTCTACCCATACGGACTCTAGAGATGATCCTTCTACGACATCCATTTTTTCCACAGCCGTAACAGTGTCCCTGACCAGTATCGTCACCCCTCCTCCTCTTCTCCCCCCTTCCCTATCCCTCTTAAAACACCGAAAATCAGGAATATTCAATATCCACTCCTCTCCTGACGTCAGCCACGTCTCAGTAATAGTCACGATATCATAGTCCCCCATACTTATCCAAGCCCTCAGTTCATCCCCCTTATTCCTGACACTTCTTGCATTTAAGTAAACACACTTCAGTCCATCTACCTTACTACTTTCATAGCCTGTATTCTGCTTCTCCTTCCCCAAAGCCTCTCTACCTGTTCACTACCAAAATCACACAATTCAAACTGTAACCTGAACAAAACATAAACTTGAGCAGTAAGCACTTCAATCAAGTCAATTTTAGTCATATTAACTAAACTTTACCTGTTATTGCAAGACACAGACATTGCCTTTATTCTCTCCACCCCTTTCCCTCTCCCCAACTTAACAAACCCTCATTTTTTTCGCTATTCCAATTCTGAAAAAAGGGTCTTTGACTCAAAATGTTCACTCTGTTTCGCTTTCCATGGTGGCTGCCTGACATGTTGAGTATTTCCAGCACTTACTGTTTTCAGCCCTTTAAGACTGGCCTTAAGGGCGAATGACTGAATCACTTGTAACAAAAGTCCTTCAGTCAAAAGTCTGTTGCCGTGTCAAGGCTCATCTCTATTGACTTTCCATCAGTCAGGACTTATACAATGTAGTCATGTCTTCAGTAAGAAGGTATAACTCAGGGTGAACCAAAGTTGACTGAAATGCCCATTCCAAGATGTAGTGGGGACCCAACAACAGTGCTTATTTTTTCCTAACAGGCTGTAAACTGAAAAGAAATCCTGGAGAATATGTTCATACAGTTATTTTTTTCTTCTGGACGAGGTCATCAAAAGTTACAAATTATTTCATATAAAACAAGATGGCTCAAATGTGGCTAGGTCTGTCTTCAAAAATTATTTAAATATTAGCTTTAAGAACTCATAAACAAATTTAAATGCTGATAAGCTTTTTTTTTCCTCCGTCAAAACACCCATGTTGTGCTAATAGTCAACACATCAAACATTCCTAAGTTGGACGATTCATGGTCTTGTAGCAGGCAAACAGGGCAAAGATAGTGCAATCAAAAGGGAAGGTTGCATCAATCAAATTGTCACAGGTGTGATTTTTAGATTGTAAAGTAAGGAGAGCTCTGAAGATTTTGAAATGACTTGCAAAGAGCTATTCCACAGGTTGAGTTCTGTCTAAAATTGTCCAGGGTTAAAGAGTAAGTAATATTCAAAGTTAAAGCTGGCAAGGGAACTGCAAACAGAATTGACAACCGTGGAGAAAGAGAGGGGTGTATTGTATGTATATGCAGCAGGTTACAGTTAAGGGTTAAAGCAATGCAAGATAAAAACTATAGAGGTCTTATTAGAGGATGACAGTTTGAAGTATTTTACATCATATTAATTTCATGTAACACCTTATATCATATTATTTGTAGTGCTGTGTTTATATTAATTTATTTGAGGCATTTAGTTGCTTTTAATAAACTTTCTGAAAGAATTCTTGCTCAAGCTTTTCTGTGAGCCTTGACTAGTTTTCTTCATTCGGATGGGTTCAGGCTGAACTCAGAATAGGTGTAAGAGAAGCTACCTTCAGATTTGGCACCCAATACGTGGCATTGATGGCGAGAAAATGGAAGATATGATAGAGCAGTGCCTGAGTGAGAAAGTGGTCTGTGCTGTTGCAGCTGCAACCAATTAAAAATGTTGGGAAATGGGAGGAAATGCATGTTACTAAAAGAGTTGAAAATTGATAAAATAGGCATAGCTGTTATAGAGGCAGAGAACATAGCAGTTAAGTTGGCAATATGAGGAAAAATACATAAAGTTGCAGGAAAAACATGAAGGACTGCAGGAGAAGGATGTGGTAATAGTGAGATTGATGGCAGAAAATTAAGAGGTTATACAGGACAGAGAAAAAAAGAAGAGAACAAAGATGAGGTCAAATGATTTAGAGACGCAGATAGTTGAATTACGACATCAGTGTGGAAAATTACACGAAGCAGTGGATGATGAACAGGATGAAAATAATCAACTGTTTCGGGAGTTCAATGATTTAATTGCAGCTCTCTGCGTACTGTGAAACCAAGAACAGGAATTTGAAGCATGTGATGATCATTCAATATGCAAAAGAGAAACTGAATGGCTGCAGAAGAAGTTGCAGAGACGGAGAAGTGTGATTTGTCCGATGATGGGACTGTAGACAGAGGGAATATTCTAGACACATTGTGTAAAATGATAGAAGAGAAAACTATGGAAGATGAAAGAAAAAATAATAATGCAGAGCAAGGAGTAATGTGCCTGGTAGGGCAGACAAAACAATTCCTATAGAGACCCGGTGGTTTCAATTTATGATAAAGCTTATACTCCCTCACAATTAAAGGAAACTGCAAGAGATCTGGGAACCCTGCATTGGGGAGGAAATATGGAAGGACACCTTTTGTATTTGTAAATGGTAGCTGCAATGCAGGGCTTTGATTATGCCTAGAAGAAGTGTCCATTTTTTAGTTTAGATAGGACAGTGTTGGCTAGATTACTCCAATCATTAACTGCGCCTGGCTCGAGTTAATTTGAGATGATGAACATTAAGATAAGATGAGATCTTTATTAGTCACATGTACATCGAAGCACACAGTGAAATACATCTTTTGCGTAGTGATTTTGGGGGGCAGCCCGCAAGTGTCGCCATGCTTCCGGCGCCAACATAGCATGCCCATAACTTCCTAACCCGTACGTCTTTGGAATGTGGGAGGAAACCGGAGCACCCGGAGGAAACCCACACAGACATGGGGAGAACGTACAAGCTCCTTACAGACAGTGGCTGGATTTGAACCCGGGTCGCTAGCGCTGTAAAGCATTGTGCTAACCACTATGCTACCATGGATATGGGACAGGTAATCATTTAAAACCATAGCAAAAATTATGCAGGAGGAGGAGGAACACTCACAAGCATTCGCTAATAGACTGAGGCCTTTTTATAATGAAGTACAAGGTAGAGCGTTAGATCAGCACTGACGATTGGAGATAATCCCCATTGATACTTAGGAGCCATTCTAGTTTACACAGAACCTGTTACTAACAAAACCATGTCATGAACTCATTTGGGAGATCTGGGCATGGCAGAAGATCGAAAGTTGAGGAAATTGGTGAAGCTTTGGTAGGACAAGTAGGATGAACTCCCGCCAATGGCACATATAATTTTAAATGAATATTAGGAAGTAAAACCCATAAGGGAGAACTCTAACACATATTCAACATGTAAGTTGAAGCAGGAGCTTGAAATAAAGCAAAAACAAACTGCTGGGGGAACTCAGCAGATCGAGTGGCATCTGTGGAGGCAGAAGAAGTTTTTTAATTTCAAAAATAAACTTTATTCATAAAAAATATGCGTACAGAAAACACAGTGCATTGCTCTCTTTTCATTTGTAGTGTCGTACAGTTGATACTTTCACAGTATTATCAGTTCTATACACTGGTAATGTTAGCACATTCTGTGTACAAAGCACCATTGCCACTCATGTGGCCTCCTGCGATGATACAAACTTCAAGCGTTTGGGAGGCTCCTACACCGGACTTTGCCCCTCAATATCTAGTGGCAGAAGGGCCTTACACTGCAATCCTTCCCTACAAAGCCTTCACGATGGCTGCACCGAGCTTCAGAGCATCCCTCAGCATGTACTCCTGTGACCTGAAATGTACCAGTTGGCAGCATTCCCATATGGACATCTCATTGTACTGGAAGACCAACAAGTTTCAGGCAGACCAAAGAGCATCTTTCACCAGGTTGATGATCTTCCAGCAGCACTCGATGTCTGTCTCAGTGTGTGTCCCTGGGAACAGCCTGTAGATCAGAGTCTTCTGTTACACAGCTGCTCAGGATGAACTGCGACAAGGCACCGTGCATCATTCTCCAGATCTTCTCTGCAAATACACAGTCCGGAAAGAGGTGGGCAACTGTCTCATCCTCGTCACAGCTGTCCCGAGGGGAGCGTGCATTGGGAGTGAGATTCCAACCGTACAGGGAGGATCTGACAGAGAGGGCCTCTCTCACCGCCAGCATGCGAGGTCTTGGTGATTTTGGTGAGTACTGGCAAGGAGGCTTTCTGCCAGATGATTTGCACAGTCTGTTCAGGGAACTTCCCCACAGGATCCATTGTCTCTTTGTCCTGCAGTGCCTGCAGGACGTTCTATGCTGACCACTGCCCGATGGACTTGTGGTCAGAGGTGTTTTTTCTGAAAAAACTTTCCCAGGAAGGATAGGTGGTGCAGCAATGTCCAACTAACTGGGACATTGCGCAGCAATGGGGCCAGACCTACCCTTTGCAACACTGAGGACAGCACGTAGCGACACTTGGTGCCCGTGTATGTCAGTCTGATGCAGCCACACACAAGATGACCATCAGGATGAAGCCGATGTTGGTTCCATTGTCCAGGGACCTGTGCCTTGCGATCTGTCAGACCCATTCCATCTTGGATCCCCAGATGAACTGGAAGATGGCTCGAGTGACTGCCAGGGTACCAGGTAAGATGGGGGATGATGGACAGATGGAGCCAGGAGTGGGAGGAGGAGTTTAGAGACAGAAGCTGGTGGGTGATAGATGAAAACAGATAAGGAAGAAGAAGACAATGGGCAGATGGAACCAGGTGGGGAAGATGAGGGGAAGGTAGAGACAGAGGCTGGAAGGTGATAAGTAGAACCAGAGGAGGGAGGGATGGCAAGTAGATGGAACCAAATGGAGAAGGGGATATGGAATGTAGGCTGCGAAGAAACCCAGGTAGAGAGATTCATGCTGAAAGGAACTGTTTCAATTATGGTAATGTAGGACATATTGCCTTGGATTGTAGGTCAAATGGAGCTTGTAATCTAGCTACTGTCATTGATCAGAGGTTGAAAAGTGCGAAAACTTTGAAGCTGTGGAAGTTTTGGTTGACACGGGATGTTTGAATGCATGTGTGAGCATGATTATTATAGAGTCATAGAGTACTACAGTACAGAAATAGGCCCTTTGGCCCATCTAGTCCATGCTGGCCTGATCTTCTGCCTAGTCCCATCTACCTGCACCCGGACCATATCCCTCCAAACCCCTCCCATCCATGTACCTATCCAAACCTCTCTTAAATGTTACAATTGAACCCACATCTACCACTTCTGCTGGCAGCTCCTTCCACACTCACACCACCCTGAGTGAAGAAGTTTAGGTATTGGTATTGGTATTAGTTTATTATTGTCACTTGTACCGAGGTACAGTGAAAAACTTGTCTTGCATACCAATCGTACAGGTCAATTCATTACACAGTGCCATTACATTGAGTTAGTACAGAGTGCATGGAGGTAGTACAGGTAAAAACAATAACAATACAGAGTAAAGTGTCACAGCTACAGAGGAAATGCAGTGCAGGTAAACAATAAGGTGCAAGGTCACAACAAGGTAGATTGTGAGGTCAGAGTCCACCTCATCGTATAAGGGAACCGTTCAATAGTCTTATCAGAGTGGGATAGAAACTGTCCTTGAGCCTGGCGGTATGTGCCCTCAGGCTCCTGTATCTTCTACCTGATGGAAGAGGAAAGAAGAGAGAATGACCCAGGTGGGTGGGGTCTTTGATTATGCTGGCTGCTTCACCAAGGCAGCAAGAGATAAAGATAGAGTCCAAGGAGGGGAGGCTGGTTTCTGTGATGTGTTGGGCTTTGTCCACAACTCTCTGCAGTTTCTTGCGGTCCTGGGCAGAGCAGTTGTCGCACCAAGCCATGATATATCCAGATAGGATTACTTCTATGCTTTCTAAGTTTCCCCTCAGATTCCCCTTGTGCATTTCACTTTTCACCCTAAACCTATGACCTCTATTTCTAGTCTCACCCAGCCTCAGGGAAAAAAGCCTGCATGCATTCACCCTATCTATACCTCTCATAATTTTGTATAAGTCTGTAAGACCTCCCCTCATTGTCCTGCGCTCCAGGGAATAAACTCCTAACCTATTCAACCTTTCCCTGTAACTCAGGTCCTCAAGCCTCAGCAACATCCTTGTAAATTTTCTCTGCACTCCTTCAAGCATATTGATATCTTTCCTTTTAGATAGGTGACCAGAACTGCACACAATACATGCAATTCGTGAATACACACAATACGGCCTTACCAATGTCTTATACAACTTCAACATAACATTCCAACTCAATACCCTGATTTATGATGGACAAAGTGCTAAGAGCTCTCTTTATGACCCTATCTACCTGTGATACCACTTTCAAGGAACTATGGATCTGTACTCTCAAGTCCCTTTATTCTACCGCACACCTCACACCTCAGAGCCCTATCATTCACTGTATAAGTCTTACCCTGGTGTGTCCTCCCAAAGTGCAACACCTCACACTTACCTGCATTAAATCCCATCTGCTGTTTATCAGCCCATTTACTTAGCTGGTCAAGATTACGTTGCAACTTTTGATAGCCTTCCTCGCTGTCCACTACGCCCCCAATCTTGGAGTCATTTGCAAATTTACTGATCCAGTTTACCACATTATCATTTAAATCATTAATATAGATGATAAGCAACAACGGACCCAGCACCATTCCTGCGGCACACCACTAGTCACCGGCCTCCAGCAAGAGAGACAACCATCTACTACCACTCTCTGCTTCTTCCCACTAAGCCAATGTTGAATCCAAATGGCTACTTCATCCTGAATGCCAAGCAACTTAACCTTCTGGACCAGCCTCCCATGTGGGACTTTGTCTTAGGTCTTGCTAAAGTCCACATAGGCAAAATCAGCTGCCTTTCCCTCATCGACCATCTTGGTAACCTCCTCGAAAAACTCTAAGATTGTTCAGACATGACCTACCAAGCACAAAGCCATGTTGACTATCCCTAATCAGGCCCTGTCTATCCAAATACTTATATATCCTGTCCCTGAGAATACCTGCTAATAATTTGCTTACCACTGACATCAGGCTCACTGGCCTATAATTTCCTGGCTTATTCTTAGAGCCTTTCTTGAACAAGACTTTCTTGAATAAGACTTTCTTTTATGGTCTTAAATTTAAGAAGTCACCTTCAAATGTGCACGATTATGCTTTAAACTGCCTTGTTTCAATCCTGGAGAGTAAGTCATTTTCCGAATGGAAGTTCAGCAACTTTTCAATTCCTTTTGATTAACTTAAAGAGAAAGAGGAAGGAGAGACATTGTGTGAGGGAGTGAGGAAGTGAAAAAGGCTGTTGATATTTGTTAAATCTGTGTTCAGAGTATGTTTAATTAATCCCACCTTCCAGACAATAAAATGTGACTAAGGAAAAGATCCTGTGTTACTTGATGTGACATTAACACACAGGACCTCATATGCTTTAACAGGAAGTATCTCTTTAAGGAGTTGTGTGAATGTGTGAACTCTGTGAAACTTCACCTAGTTTTCCCTTTTTTTTCCTTAGGAATGGGTGTTAAAATTTTATTTGACTGTAGAAATCAACCGTTTTAAGTTTTACAGTTTTTTGCAAATGAAGGAAAGCACAAGCTTGGATTTTGTTAGTTACCTCTGTTTTTGGCACATGTTCTGTTTTTTTTAATTTGTTTTCCTTTTCTTTTTCCTTTGTTAACTGAATTAATATTGGAAGTGATGGAAAGACGCACATTCCACAATGGCCAGTTCAAGTCCAGTTAATGTTCTGATTCATGTGAGAGTCTCTAATTACAGATGCGAGATTCTTACAAATTAAAATTTAGGGTAGAAACTCAGTCTTTTTCCTAGTGTGGAAATGTCAAATACTAGAGGACATAGCTTTAAAGTGAGAGGGGGATAGTGTGGAGGAGTTTTGCAAGGTAAGGTTTTTACACAGAGAGTAGTAGGTGCCAGAACATGTTGCCAGTGGAGGTGGTAGAAGCAGACACAATAGCAATGTTTAGGAGGCATTTAGACAAGCACATGAACAGGCAGGGGATAGAGGAATACCAGCCATGTACAGTCATGGGATTTGTTAGAATGGCATCATGGTCAGCACAGACATGGTGGGACCAAGGGCCTGTTCCTGTGTTGTATTGTTCTATGTTTTATGTTCTATGGTCCATGTAAAAATTAGTAATTTGAACTGGCATTTTAAAAAATTGATGATTAATGAAACTTTAAAATTGATATTTTCGAAAATAGTTTGGAACAACTTGGAGTAATCTGAAATGTTAATGTTCTTAATGAGAATGTGTTTTTCCCAAAAGGCTAGGGCTGATGTTACTCATAATCTTTGCCATTTAAACCAATGTGAAGAAGAGCTTTTGTCTCAGAAAGTAAAAATGAGGACTCCTGTTTTGTAACTCTTGGGATGTTTAATAAAACACATTTTAAGTTGGGTTACTGAGTTCTACTCCAATCCATTCTGTGAGATTTGGGGTGTGGATTTCATTAAGTATATGCATGCATGTGAAAGGAACAATTACATTGGTAGCGAGCATGGCTGAAATATTTCAGCCTCACACAGTGGAATGGATAAGTTGAGGAGAAGATCTATCAAGTGGAGATAACTCATCCTGGTGGGATATCGGCATGGATATTAAAATCCATGTTTTGAGTTTCACTTCTACAGGAGTCAGGAGCTGAGAGTGAGAGCAGGAATCTTTAAGTAGGCAGGTCTCATTGATTGGCTAATTGGAGAGCACTTTAACCAATAAAAGGAAGGTGAGGTTAATTGAAGTAGCTATTTTGGTGTAGGCCATTGTCAGAGAGGGGAGTTGGACTTTGGTTAGAGAGGTTTTGGTGAGGAGCAGGTGAGCTTTTTAATTTCTTATTCATTCTGAGCACTTGACTCAGTGTTGGCAGGATGGCAGTTAGGGCAGTGGAATCCTCCTCTTGTAAGATGTAGGAAGTCAGGGAACCTCACAGTCTCCCTGATGATGATACCTGTGGGAATTGCACCCAGCTGCAGCTTATGACAAACCAACTCAAGGAGCCGGATCTGGATGTACTCAGGATCATCTGGGATGTGGAGAGCATTATAGAAGAGACTTTTACTGAGATAGTCACACCCAAAGTGCAAGCTTCAGATAGATGGATGACCACCAGGAGATGTAAGGGGAGTGCAGGGTTCCCCTGTGACCATTCCCCTCACTAGCAGATATACCTCCTTGGATTCTGTTGAGGGGGATGATCTTTCAGGGGTGAGCAGCAGCAGTCAGGTCTCTAGCACTGTGAGCAGCTCTGAGGCTCAGAGGGAAAGGGTGAAGTCAGAGAGGGCTATAATGATAGGAGACTTGTAAGTGAGGGGGACAGACAGGAAATTCTGTTGTCACAGAAGAGATGCCAGGATGATGTGTTGCTGCCAGGGTCAAGGATGTCTCTGAGCAAGGGAAGAACATTCTCAAGCAGGAGGTCAACCAGCCAGAGGTTGTTTTACATGTTGGTACAAATGACATGAGTAGAACAAGAGATGAGATTCTGTAGAATGAGTATGGGGAGTTAGGTAAGGAGTTAAGAAGCAGGACCTCGAGGGTAGTGATCTCTGGACTACTCCCAGTGCCATGCGCTAGCAAGTCCAAAATGGAAAGATAGGCCAGATGAATTTGTGACTGGGCAGGGACTTTAGTTCTTGGACCATGGGGATCTCTTCTGGGGTAGATGTAAGCTGTACAAGAGGGACAGGTTGCACTTGAACTAGAGAGGGACCAATATCCTTGCAGGGAAGTTTGCTTGTGCTATATGGGAGAGTTTAAATGAGATTGGCAGGGGAATGGGACTCTGAGCAGGAGCAAGCCATGGGATAAAGCAGTAACCAGCAAGAGCAAGGTTAGTAATCAGAATAGCCTGGGACACAAGTAAAGGCAGGGAAAAAATACTCAATTAAGCTATGCTTATTTTAATGCATGAGGATTAATAGGTAGAGTGGATGAATTTAGTGTGGTTTGGGTCTGGGGATTAGGATATTATAGCTATGACAGAAACATGGCTGAGAGGGGAGAACTGGCAGCTCAATATTCCAGGATACAGATGCTACAGGTGTGACAGAGGTACAGGTAAGTGAGAGGGTATTGCCTTTTTGATAAGGGAGAACGTAACAGCAGTGCTTAGAGATGACATTCTTGGGGGATTGTCTAGTGGGCCCATAATGGGTAGAACTTGGGAACAAGAAAGGGAGTGTACCCTCTAGTGGAGATCTATTATTAGACCCAATTGTCAGCAGGAACTTGGTGAGCAGATGTGTGGAGAAATTGCTCATAGTTGTAAGAATAATAGGTTTGTATTAGTGGGGAAACTTTAATTTCCCTGGTGTTGATTGGATACCCAGAGTGTTAAGGGCCTGGATGGGATGGAATTTGTGGAATGTGTCCAGGAAAGTCTCCTGAATAGAAAGAGAGGCCCCTATTTGGGAGGGTGCAATACTGGACAACCTCTTGGAGCGAGGCAGGACAAATAACTGTGCTGGCATTCAGGGAGCACTGTGGCTCACAGTGATGGAGGAGGGGAGCACAGGTTAGGGTCCTTAACTGGAGTTGGTTTATTATTGTCACATGTACTGAGGTACAGTGACAAACTTGTCTTGCATACTGTTCATACAGGTCAATTCACACAGTACATTCAGGTAGTACAATGTAAAACTTAACAATAAAGTGTAACAGCTACAGAGGAAGTGTGGTACAGGTAGACAATAAGATGCAAGGTCACAATGAGGTAGATTGAGGACAAGATTCCATCTTATTGTACTAGGGAACTATCCAATAGTCTTATAACAGTGGGATAGAAGCTATCCTTGGGTCTGGTATGTGTTTTCAGACTTTTGTACCTTCTGCCTGATGGGAGAGGGGAGAATGTCCAGGGTAAGTGGGGTCTTTGATTACGCTGGCTGCATTACTGAGGCAGTGAAGTATAGACAGTCCACAGAGGGGAGGCTGGTTTTTGTGATGCGCTGAGCTGTGTCCACAACTCTCTGCAGTTTTTTTGTGGTCACGGGCAAAGCAGCAAAGTTCCAAGCTGTGATGCATCCAAATTGGGTGTTTTCTATGGTGCATTGATAAGAAATTGAGGGTTGATGTGGACATGACAGACTTCTCTACTTCTTCAGGAGGCTATAGGTGCTGGTGAGCTTTCTTGGCCATGGTGTCAATGTGGTTGGACCAGGACAAGCTATTGGTGATGTTCACTCCAAGGAACTTGCATCTCCCAACCTTCTTGACCTCAGCACAGTTGATGTAGACAGAAGCATAGGCACTGCTCAATTTCCTGAAGTCAAAGACCAGCTTTTCTTTTTTGCTGACATTGAGGGAAAGGTTGTTGTCATGACACCATGCCTCTATCTCCTTCCTGTACTCCTTGTTGTTATTTGATATATGGCCCACTACAGTGGTATCATCTGCAAACTTGTGGATGGAGTTAGAGCAGAATCTGGCCACACAGTCATGTGTAAAGGGAATAGAGTAGGGGGCTGAAGATGCAGCCTTGTGGGTCACCAGTGTTGAGAATAATTGTGGCGGAGGTGTTGCTGCCTATCCTTACTGATTGCGGTCTGTTGGCCAGGAAGTCAAGGATCCATTTGCAGAAGGTGTTAACTCCCAGGTTTAGGAGTTTGGTGATGTTTGCTTGGAATTAGTACTGAAGGTGGAGCTGTAGTTAATAAACAAGTCTAATATAGGTGTTTTTACTGTCCAAATGTTCCAGAGCTGAGTGTAGGGCCAGGGAGACAGTGCCCACTGTAGACCTGTTTTGGCAGTAGGCAAATTGCAAGGGTGGAGGGTGTCTGGGAGGCTGGAGTTAATGTGTGCCATGACCAGCACTAAACGCTTCATGATGGTGGATGTTAGAGCCACCAGGCAGTAGTCATTAAGGAACATTTCCTTGTTTATCTTGGGTACTGGGTTGATAGTGGACATCTTAAAGCAGGTGGGAACTTCAGACTGAAGCAGGAGAGATTAAAATGTCCGCAAATACCCCTGCCAGCTGATCTGCTCGGGATCAAAGGACAGTCAGGGACACCATCTGGGTCAGATGCTTTCTGTGGGTTCACACTCTGGAAGACAAATCTTGCGTCTGTAACAGTCACCATAGGTTTGGGTGCATTGGAGGCTGTCATAGTGGGTGGTGACATACCAGTCCCCTTCTGTACAGAACATACATAGAATGTGTTAAGCTCATCAAGAAGTGATATGCTTATTATTGATGCTGCCTGATTTCACTTTGTCACCTGTTTAGAGTATATAAGCCCTGTCACAACTGACTGCTGGTCTGGGACTCTATTTTTGGACTGATGTGGTCTTTAGGCATCTCTGGCTCTATGGAGGTTGTATCTCAATTTCTTGTAAAGGTCAGGGTCATCTGATTTGAATGCTACAGTCCCAGATTTCAGTAGGGAGCAGGACTAATTTTGAGTGAATTAGACAGGACCTAGCAGAGGTCAATTGGGTGAACCTGTTTGAAGGGAAAGGAATGAATGGCAAGTGGAAGGCTTTAAGAGTGAGATGTCAAGAGTCCAGAGACTGCATGGTCCTGTTAGGGTGAAGGGTAAACAGGGCATGTTTAGGGAACCCTGGCTGACAGATATTAAGGTTCTTGTCAAGAAAAGAAGCATACAATGGGTTTAGGAGGTTGGGGACGAGTGAATCCCTTGACTATAAAGATTAAGAATACACTTAAGAGGGAAATCAGGAGGGAAAAGGGTATGAGATGGATCTGATAGGTAAGGTTAAGGAAAATCAAGAGGTTCTATTAGATATATTAAGAGTAAAAGGGTGGGTGGGGAGAGAGTAGGTACCCTTAGATCAGCAGGGCCATCTATGTCTTGAGCTGTGAGAGATCAGTGGGATTTTAACAAATGTTTCTGTTTGAGGAGAAAATTGTAGTTGCTCATGAGATAAGGGAAACAAGTGGAAATGTTTTGGAGGACATTCAAATTACCAGGGAGGTATTTGCAGCCTTAGATTGCATTAAGGTGGATAAACCCCCAAGACCTGACTGAGTACTTCCCCAGAAAATGTGGGAAGCTAGGGAAGGAATCGCAGAGGCCTTTGCAGAAATATTTGCTTCATTGTTGGCCACTAATGAAGTTCCTGAAGATTGAAAGGTGGCTAATGACCTTCTGTTTAAGAAGGGTAGCAAGGACAAGATGGGGAACAACAGACTGGTCAGCCTGACATCAGTAATTGAGGAGTTCCTGGAGGGGATGCTAAGGGACAGGATCTACTAGCATTTGGATAGCCAGTCTGATCGGGAGTCCGCATGGCTTGGTGCATGAGAAATAATGTTTGATGAATTTGGTGGGGCATTGGTTGTTGTCTATTTGGACTTTAGCAAGGCCTTTGACAAGGTTCCACATGGCAGGCTAGTCTGGAAGATTAGGTCCCCTGGAATCCAGGGAGACTAAATTAGGTGGATTCAAAATTGGCTCAGCAGTAGGAAGTAGAGGATGGTGGCTGAAGTTTGCTTCTAGGAACAGAGACTGGTGACTAGTGGTGTCCCGCAGAGGTTGGTGTTGGAACCTGTTTTTGTTATTTATATAAATGATTTGGCTGCAAATGTACAAGGCTTCAGTAACAAAATTAGCTATTGTTGATAGTGAAGAAGGTTATCGTAGATTACACAAGAATCTTGATCAGTTAGGGAAGTGGGCCAAGGAGTGGCAAATGGATTTCAATATAGATAAGTGTGAAGTGATGCATTTTGGAAAGTCAAACCAGTGTGGGACTTGCACTGTGAACGGTAGGGTAGAAGGGAGTAATGCAACAGGGAGTAAAAGTGCACAGTTCATTGAAAGTGGTGTCACAGATGACGGTGTTGAAAAAAGTGTTTAGCATGTTGGCCTTCATTAGTCAGGGCACTGAGTATAGGAGTTGGGACATTATGTTGCTGTTGTCCAAGTTGTTGGTGAGGCCGCACTTGGAGTACTATGTACAGCTTTGGTCACCCTGTCAAAGGAAAGGTGTGGTTAAACTGGAAAGAGTGTAGAAAAGATTTACTAGTATGTTCCTAGGACTAGAGGGCCTGAGTTGTAGGGAGAGGTTGGCCAAGCTCAGTCTTTATTCCTTGGGACATAAGAGAATGAAGGGTGACCTTGTAGCATTGTTTAAAATTGAGAGGCATCAATAAAGTGGATAAGCCTTTTCTCCAGGGTAGAACAGAACACTACAGCACAGGACCTTTTGTCCACAATGTTATGCTGACACTTTATCCTGCTCTAAGATCTATCTAACCCTTCCCTCCCACGTAGCCCCCTATATTTCTATCATTCATGTGTCTAAGAGTCTCTTAAATGTCCCTAATGTATCCATCCCCACAACCTCTGCAGGCAGTGCATGCCACACACCCATAACTGTGTAAAAGAAAAAAAACTTACCCCTGACATTCCCCTCATACCTTTGTCCAATCACCTTAAAATGATGTCCCCTTGTGTTAGCCATTGTCACCCTGGGAAAGTCTCTGACTGTCCACTCGATCTATGCTTCTTATCTTGTATACCTCTATCAAGTCACCTCTCATCATCCTCGTCTCCAAAGAGAAGCCCTAGCTTGCTCAACCTAACCTCACAAGACATGCTCTCCAATCCAGGCAACATCCTGGTAAATCTCCTCTGCACCGTCTCTAAAGTTTCCACATCCTTCCTATAATGAGGTGACCAGAACTGAACATAATACTCCAAGTGTGGTCTGACCAGAGTTCTATAGCACTGCATCACCACACGGCTCTTGAACTCAATACCCCGACTAATGAAGGCCAACACTCCATTTGCTGCCTTAACAACCCTATCAACCTGTTTGGAAACCTTGAGGGATCTATGTATGTAGACCCCAAGATCCCTCTGTTCCTCCACATTGCTAAGAGTCCTGCCATTAACCTTGTATTCTGCCTTCAAATTCAATCTTTCAAAGTGTATCACTTCACACTTTTCTGCGTTGAACTCCATCTGCCACTTCTCAGCTCTGCATTCAATCAATGTCCTATTGTAACCTGCAGCAATCTTCTACAATATTCACAACACTATCAACCTTCGTGTCATCAGCAAACTTACTAACCCACCCTTCCACATCCTCATCCAAGTCATTTATAAAAATCACAGAGGAAGGGTCCCAGAACAGATCCCTGTGGAATACCACTGGTCACTGACCTCCAGGCAGAATATGCTCCATCTACCACCACCCTCTGTCTTCTATGGGCGAGCCAATTCTGAATCCAAAACAGAGTCCAAAACTAGGGAGCATAGGTTTGGGGTTAGAGGGGAAATATTTAAAAGGGACCTAAGGGGCAACTTTCCAGAAGATAGAGTATATGGGATGAGCTGCCAGAGGAAGTGGTTGAAGCAGGTACATTAGCATAATTTAAGAAGCAGTTGGATAGGTACATGGAGGAGAGGGGCCTGAAGGGATATGGGCTGAATGCAGGAAATTTGGACTTGCTTGGTGGACAATGTGGTCAGCATGGATGTTGGGCTGAAGGGCCTGTATCCACACTGTATTGCTCTGACTGTCTATAACTTTCATTGCCTCTGCCACTCGATTTGTGTGCAATAAAATAACTGCGGGGGTCCCAGGCATAAAGCTACAATGGACCTCTTGCATCACTCAATTAATACTTAGTGGCATGTAAAATAATTTGTTTGCTTGTATCTTTCTTTGAAATCCTGCTCCCAAGACTGCCAGAGAATGTGTGCCGGAGGAAAACCCATGTCCCAAATATTGGGATAAAAGAAAAATATGACACTATTTGTTTTTTGAGCTGTCTTATTATCAAGCCTTGAAGTTTTGTTGAAGCACTGATGCACGCACTTCCAGCAAGAGAAGCTGTATTACAGACTCCCTTAGGAAGTACACTGAATTCCACTTGTCTGATGAATGTATTTTCCTTGCTGGCTTTCAAAATTTATATACCTACTTTCAAAACAATCTGCATACATGGTATGTAAAATGTATTAAATCTGAGAGTTATGATGTTCAATCTAGAAAACTCAATCAACCAAAAATAATGTGGTTTAGCATATAATTATTATAGAGCAAACTGGTATGTCAGGAATTTCTAAAAGATCAAGTAGTAAAGATGATAGTGACTGAAAAGGAGAGTGTACTTCTTAAGGCATATGACCATTGAGATTTAGGAAGGTTACACAAGGTTCATATTCTACCCTGATTTCTTTAAGTGACTAGTATGCATTCAGAATAATCAAATTGTCCAAACTAAAGAAATTGTTCCCCTGTACATTGTAGGCAGTGGAAGCTGTTTCCATAAAAAATTTTGTGCAGGGCCACTGGAGGAAACATGTATTTTTAACATGGTCAATCTCCAAGGTGAAAATGTACATTGGTTACTTTTTGTCCTCCTTTGGAATAAGTAGAATGCATGCTTGACAGTTTTATTTGATTTAATAAGTTTGCACCAATGTTAGGATTGCCTAAATGGAATCTGAATATTCCTTGGAGGCAAAGCTTTTACACATAGGAATGGGCATGGCTATAATACTAGGATAGATCTGTTAGAAGGCTGAAAATCTGCATCTTTTCACTGAATTCCCAGAAATTGAGAATCTTGGTGGGGTGTCATCCACCCAATCCAGAGATGATGGCCCTATGAGGAGGGGACATTAGCAAGGTGTTGATCCTGACCCAGCAAACTCTGTATCCACAGCCAAGCAGGTCAAAATAAAATGAAGATAGGCGTTCCATTGGACTACCTTGGAAAGGGCTAATTTGGTCATCTGTCTAAGGTAGGGTAGGTTAAGTATAAATTAAGTGCGTGCCTCTGATTCTGGAGTAAAATTATTGGAAGCTTTCACATTTTTTTGTAATTTGCACATTATTTTTTGCAAGGGTAGGTTGAGCATAAGGATGCTTGATAAAATGTGGGAGATAAAGCTTATATTGAGCAGCTTTGTAACAAGCCTCAGCCCCACCCCAGCATAGCCTTCTGTTGAAATACCTCCAGACTAAGATGTGGAGACATTTAGGTGTAGTTTCTAACTCCCTGTTAAAGGGAGCAACACATGGTTGTTGACATTTGACTGAATTGAGAAATCTGGGCTAAAGATAGCAGTTTCTAGGAGAATGTACCAATTTGTTCTCCTGGTGTTTGCATGTGAAATTTGTGCATAAACCTTGTGTGATGGCTTAAACATTTAAGCAGTCCTATTGTTTGTTTCAGTGTAAAATAAGGGAATAATTCAAGAAGCCTGCGCATCACCTGATTGTAGAATGCACTGACTGAAGTCCTGCAGTTTGTGGTCTTTGCAGCAGTACTCAGTGGCAAATAGAGAACTTGAATAACTCCTGTGCCACCTTTGTGGTCAGCGTTTGAGTTGAGACAAATGCAGCACGATACCCAACCTATGAAATGTTCTTGCTACCAATGCAATTATGTCGTTGGTACAAACAAAGTTCTGATCAAAGATGATCTCTCGGATGTTGCTAGGGAGGGAAATGGACAATGGGTATGCCTTTCAATGCCAATGGAAAATGGTTAGACTTCCTGCAGAAGATGGTCAATGCCAAGAAGGAGCACAACCTAATGAAAGCTTGCTACTAAACACATTCATAAGTCTAAATAGTGACATAGGCTTGTGCTTTTGGGCATATCATGGTTCTTTGACTGACCAGCAGTGTGGAGTTAACACTAGAACCAAAGGGAGATCAGTTGTGCCCTGGTGGCACATTCAGAGAGAACCACATTGCAGCACACTACTTACAAAATAAAAGGCTGTCTGCCTTATCTTCATCCTGCTGTGGCAGGGAGTAGGTGAGGGCTGTGGCTTCATTGGACAGACTGTGAAAGTCATCAAATGACAATGGGTATGAGACTCCGAGAGAAGGGCAGGACTGGCAGCTCAGTCTTCCAGGATACAGATGCTGCAGAATTAAGAGGTACAGGTAATTGGGGGGGGGGTGTTGCCCTTTTGATAAGGGAGGATATAATAGTTCTTAGAGATAACATTCTTGGAGGATCATTCAGTGGGGCCATATGGGTAGAACTTAGGAACAAGAAGGGGAGTGTACACTCCTCTGGAGATGAATTATTCTAAGGGGCTGTATTATAGATGCCCCAATAGTCAGCAGGAACTTGAGGAGCAGGTGTGTAGAGAAATTGCTCAGTTGTTAGAACAATAAGGCTGTATTAGTGGGAAATTTGATCAGTGTTAAGGGCCTGAATGGGGTGGCATTTGAAATGTGTCCAGGAAAGTTTCCTCAGTCAATATACAGAGGGTCCTACTTGGGAGGGTGCAATATTGCACAACCTCTTGGGTAATGAGGTGGCAGTCAGGGAGCACTTTGGCTCTGGCAACCGTAATTCTATTAGTTTTAAGATGGTGATGGAAAAGGTCCACAGGTTAAGGGTTCTAAACTGGAGCAGGGCTAATTTTGAGGGAATTAGGCAGAATCTGGCAGAGGTTGATTAGGAGAGCATGTTTGAAGGGAAAGAAATGAATGGCAAGTGGGAGGCTCTTAAGGGTGTGTTATCAGGAGTCCAGGGGGAGCATGTTCCTATTAGGGTGAAGGATAACCCTGGCAAGTTTAGGGAAACTTGGCTGTCAAAAGATAGAGGCTCTGGTCAAGAAAGAGGTAAGCATACATTGGGTTTTGGAGGTAGGGGATGAGTGAATCCCTTTGAGTTAGTCAAAGCAATACAGCACAGGTATAGGCCATTCACCCCAATGTGTCTATGCTGATCACGTTGTCCACCTAGCTAGTTCCTGTGTCCGGCCCATATCCCTCCATGTACCTATCCAAGTGCTGCTTAACTGATACTATTGTACCTGCCTCAACCACTTCCTCTGGCAGCTCATTCAATATACACTGTCCGTGGGGGGGAAAAAGATTGTCCCTCTGGTCCCTTTTAAATCTCTTCTCCCTCACCCTAAATCTATGCCCCTTAGTTTTGGACTCTGCTACCCTGGGGGAAAAGACTGTTACCCTCAACCTTATCTATGCCTCAAATTTTTTAAACACTTCTCTAAGCTTGCCCCTCATTTTCCAATGTTCCAAGGAATAAAGACCTAGCCTGGCCAACCTCCCTATAACTCAGGCCTGTAGTCCTGGCAAAATCCTTAAATCTTTTTTGCACTCTTTCCAGTTTAACCATGTCTTTTCTATAACAAGTGACCAAAACTGTTCAAAGTACTGCCTCACCAACGATTGGAATTGGTTTATTGTCACATGTTCAGAGGTACAGTGAAAAACCTTGTCTTGCATACCATTCACACAGATCAATTCATTACACTGCTTTGAGATGGTACAAGGTAAACCAATAACAGAATGCAGAATAAAGTGTAACAGCTATAGAGAAAGTGCCTTGTAGGTAGACAGTAAGGTACAAGGTCATAATAAGGTAGATTGTAAGGTCAAGAGTCCATCTTATCGTACTAGGGAACCATTCAATAGAAGCTGTCCTTGAGCCTGTAGTATGTGCTTCCAGGCCTTTGTATCTTTGATTATGCTGGTCCTGAGCAGAGCAGTTGTCATACCAAGTGGTGAAGCATCTGGATAGGATGCTTTCTAGTGAGTGTCAAAGGGGATATGCCAAATTTCTTTAGCCTCCCAGGAAGTAGAGGCACTGGTGAGCTTTCTTGGCCATGGTGTCTGTGGTTGGACTAGGACAGGCTATTGATGTTCACTCCTAAGAACATGAAGCTTTCGACCCTCTCGACCTCAGCACCATTGAGACAGGAGCATGTGTACTGCCACCCCCCTCCTGAAGTCAATGACCAGCTTTTTTGTGTTGTTGATATTGAGGGAATGGTTGTTATTATAACACCACGTCACTAAGCTCTCTCTCCTCCATGAACTCTGACTCATTGTTATTTGAAATACAGCCCACTATGGTGGTGTCACCTGCAAACTTGTAGATGGAGTTGGAGCAGAATCTAGCCACTCAGTCACGTGTGCAGTGAGTAGAGTAGGGGACTGAGGTGCAGCTTTGTGGGGCACCAGTGTTGAGAATAATCGTGCCAGAGGTGTTGCTGCTTATCTTGTACTAATTACGGTCTGTTGGTGAAAGGCAAGGATCCAGTTGCAGAGGGAGGTGTTGAGTCCCAGGTCTTATAGTTTGGTGATAAGTTTGCTTGGAGTTATAGTATTGAAGGCAGAGCTCTGGTCAATAAATATAGCCTGACATGGGTGTCTTTACGATCTAGATGCTCCAGAGATGAGTGTAGGTCCAGGGAGAAGGTGTCTGCTGTAGACCTGTTTTGGCAGTAGGTGAATTGCAGTGGGTCAAGATTGTCTGGGAGGCTGGAGTTAATACTTGCCATGACCTGCCTCTTGAAGCACTTCATGATGGTGGATGTCAGATCCACTGGGTGGTGGTCATTAAGGCAATGGTTACCTTTTTCTTTGGTACCAGGATGATGGTGGTTGTCTTAAAGCAGGTGAGAACCTTATTGAAGCAGGGAGAGGTTTAAAAATGTCTAAGTACCCCCTCCCCCCCCCCCCCCCCCCCCCCCATCATTTGATCTGGACAGGATCTAAGGACATGTCCACATGCACTATCCAGGCCAGGTACTTTCCATAGCTTCACTCTCCGGAAGACTGATCTTGTATCCACAATAGTGACTGTGGGTTCAGGTACATTGGAGGCTGCCAGGGTAGGTGGAGACATTCCAATCCCCTTCTGTTCAAAATGTACATAGAATGTGTTAAGTTCATCAGGAAGGGATGTGTTGTTGCTGGTGATGCTGCCCAACTTTGTTTTGTAGCCCATTTATAGCATGTAAGCCATGCCACAACTGATGGCTGGTTTGGGACTCTTTTGGACTGGTATTGTCTCTTGGCATCTCTGATCAATGACTTGTACAACTGTAACATAATGTCCCAACTTCTATTCTCAGTGCCCTGACTGATGAAGGCTAGCCTGCTAAACACCTTTTTCACCTCTCTACCTGTGACGCCACTTTCAATGAACTATGCACTTGTCCTGCTAGGTTCCTTTGTTTCATTACACCCCCTAGTGCCCTACCATTCATAGTACAAGTCCTTCTCTATTTGACGTTCCAAAATGCATCACCTCCCACATCTATATTAAAATCCATACACCACTCCTCAGCCCACTTCCCTAACTGACCAGAATTCCTTGTAATCTATGATAACCTTCTTCACTATCAATAACACCTAACTTCATGTCATCCACAAACTTACTGATCAAGCCTTGTGCATTCACATCCAAATCATATAAATAACAAGGGTCCCAACACTGACCCCAGAGGGACACCACTCATCACTGGTCTCCATTCTGAGAAAAAATTTTCAAACACCACCTTCTGCTTCCTACCTCCAAGCCAATTTTGAATCCACCTAACTAGGATTCGATGGAACCTAATCTTCCAGACCAGCCTACCATGCAGAACCTTGTCAAAGGCCTTGCTAAAGTACAAATAGACAACCACTTACCATACCTTCATCTACCCTTTATATTACCTCTTCAAAACACTCTAAAAGGTTTGTCAAACACAACTTCCCACACAAAGCCATGTTGACTCCTAATCGGGCTCTGTCTATCCAAATGCTGGTAGATCCTGTCCCTCAGAATTCTCTCCGGGAATGTCCCCACTACTGATGGCAGATTGAGTGTCCTTGCTACCCTTTTTAAACAATGGAAGGGCATTGGTAACCTTCCAGTCTTTAGGAACTTCACCAGTGGCTATCAATGAAGCAAACATCTCTGCAAGGGTCTCTGCAATTTCTTCTCTATCCTCCCACAAAGTCCAAGAATGTACTACCAGGCTCTGGAGGCTCCACCCTAATGTGCTTTAATGCTGCAAGTACCTCTTCCCTGGTAATATGAATATTCTCCAGAATATCTCCACTTGTTTCCCTTATCTCTTGAGCAACCATGATTTTCTCCTCAGTAAATACCAATGAGAAATGTGCACTTTAAGAAAAAACCCACCCATCTCCTGCAGCTTGAGCCCTGCAGATCTAAGGAGTTCTACTCCCTCTCTAGCCATCCTATTACTCTTAATATATCTATAGAACCTCTTGATTTTCCTTAGCCTTACCTGCCATATCCATCTCATACCCTTACTTTGTTCTCCTGATTTCCTCAAGTGTATTCTTAATCTTTTTATAATCAAGGGTAAGGATGTACAAGTAGTTGGTAAGGCCACATTTGGAATACTTGCAGTTTTGGTCATCCTGTTACCAGAAAGATGTGGTTAAACTGGAAAGAGTGCAGAAAAGATTTACAAGGATTTGCCAGAACCAGATGGCCTGTGTAAAAGGGGGAGGTTGGCCAGGCTAGCTCTTTATTCTTTAGAATGAGGGGCAACTTTATAGGAGTGTTTAAAATTGAGGCATGGGTAAGGTGGACAGTAAGTCTTTTACCCAGTGTAGGGGAGCCCAAAACTAGGGGGCATAGATTTAAGGTGCAAGGGGAAAGATTTAAAAGGGACCTGAGGGGCAATATTTTCATGCAGAGGGTGGTGAGTATATGGAATGAGTTGACAGAGGAAGTGGTTGAGGAAAGTACAATAGTATCATTTAAGTACTTGGATAGGTACATGGAAGGGAGGGGCCTGGTTGGATATGGGCTGAACTCAGGAAATTGGGACTAGCTAGGTGGACATCAGTCAGCACGGACTCATTAGGCTGAAAGGCCTGTATCTGTGCTGTGTTGCTCTATAACTCTCCAGAACATGGTCCAGGCAACTTGCTCAGGAATACTGGCAGTTCTGCAGTGAACTGGCAACAATTAGTCCCCAAGCACTGACAAGTTCTGAACTCCCACACAAATCTGGTGCTTTTGGCTGATATTCACCAGAGACTTCCTGGCTGCTTTCCTCTGCTGGACTCTGCAGTGGAGTGTGCAATTGCTTGTGTTCTCTAGCACATCCACTGGGGATCTGTCTTTCAGAACCTGTGCCAGGTTTGACCCAGCCAAGTGTCCAGATGCCCATTCACTTGAATGCTGATTATGGGGCTGTGGAGTGCAAAATTCATAAAGTTGCATTTAATTGCCTGTGTTTGATTTAATGTTTTCAATTGTTTGAATGTTTGTTTTTGGTTTTTTTGGTAGTTCAAGGTCATTCAGAAGTATTCAAAAACCTTTTCAGCTTAGACAGGAATCCTTTCTGTGGATGTGGTTTGCTAGCTGCCAAAATATTTTCAACCATTTCAAAGTCAACATTGAGTTTATTGTTATATTTCCAAGTACTACTTTGCACAGGTGCAATGAAAACCTTACTTGCAGCAGCATTACAGGCACATAGCCTCAGATACACAATATTCACAAGAAAAACATAAATTAAACAGCAATTGCACATAATTTTTAAAACAAAAAAAGCAAAGTCCATTCTGGTGCAAAATGGGACTAGTGTTGCTATTAGTGAAGTAGTGATTAGGGTTGTGCAGGATGTTTCAGAACCAAATGATTGAAGGGAAGTAGCTGTTCTTGAATCTGGTGGAGTGAGAGTTTAGGCTTCTGTACCTCCTGCCTGTTGGTAGCTGCAAGAAGATGGCATGGCTGGGGTGTGGGGGGCGATCTTTGATAGATGTTGCTGCCTTGAGGCAGCAACTCATGTACTTCCAATGGTGGGGAGGGATGTGCTTGTGATGTATTGGGCTGAGTCCACTTCTCTCCATGGCTTTTTGCATTCCTGCACATTTGAATTGCTGTACCAGACCATGATGCAACCAGTCAGGATTCTTGCAATAAGTGAGATTTGTCCTTGTTTATCCATGGGGCTAGACTATGTCACACAAGGTCTCTCAAAACTTGTCCTGGATGCTTGAGTTCAGCATATTTAGCCTTTGGAATAGCTGTCAGTTGAGTTCATGACCTCCAGTAGTGAGTGAACATTTTAAGGTGCTTTCAGCAACTTCAGGGCCAAAATCTTCACTTGACCCCAGTGATGTTTCCAGTGGCTGTGGCCCTGTACCTCTGATTTAATTGTACCCTCTGGCAGTCTACCCAGCAAGGATGATTAATGGATATCTGGAAAAATGGATAGCTTTGTCCTGCAAGGTTCACCTGGCCTTCATCACAGCAGCTGAAATACGGCAGAGACATTGGACTTCCTCTAAATGAATAAATCACTGGATAACTTCCCACCTGCATAACATTGACCATAAGAAACTCTATTGAGAAGGTTGTTGAACTGTTTGAAGTTCACAAGGATGTCCTTAAGTTTTACCCAGAGTGTAAACTATGTACCAATTCTGCAAATTCTAGGTAAACCTGATGAATTCCCCTCAATATGAAGAACCCCTGTCCTATTGCAAATGCAATGATGCATCACAAATGCAACATGCATCAGCATAGAATGGTTGCAAGTCTGGGAAAAATCAAGGTCATTCTGTTCTTCAGTTCCTGTCAGGTATTGGGGTGGGGGGGAGGGGAGAGCTGGTGGGTGAAATGTGTGGGTAGTGGGTGGATGGAACTGGAAGGGAGATGAAGATGCATAACTAGTGGGGGTATGGGAAAGGGCGCAAAATTGGGAGGATCGGAGGATGATCTGAAGGAAAGAGTGGGGGTTAGCAGGGAAACTCACTGGAGGTGAGGGTCACCTGAAACTAGAAAATTCAATGTTCATATCATTGGGATGTAGAATGCTCTGGAGGAATGAGGTATTTCCCTAGTTTGTGTTGGGCTTCACCCTAGCAGTGGAGAAGGCCAAAGATGGACAGGTCAGTGTGGGAATGGAAAGAAATTGAAATGACCTGCAACTGGGAGCTCAGGGTTGTCTTTGGACAGCATAGGTGCTATGCAAATCATTCACTGAGTCTGTGCTTGGTCTCAATGTAGTGGAGGCCACATTGGAAGCACCGAATGCAGCAGACAAGTTTGGAGGAGGTGCATGTGAATCTTTGCCTTACCTGGAAGGGCAGAATTGTGTTGAGGGAGGGTGTGTAACCACCTGCAGTTGCAGGAGAAAGAGCCAGGGATCAGGGAGGAGTGGATAGGGAGGGATGAGAATCACAGCATGGTCCTTAAGGAAGGCAGAAAGGGGTGGGAAGGGGAAGATGTCACTCATGGTGGGATCCCATTGCAGATGGTGGAAATGTTGGGTCTCATTCCACCAATCACCCCCGTTTCATCACTTCTTCCCTGTCTTCCCTGTCTTCCCTGTCTTCCCTGTCTTCCCTGTCTTCCCTGTCTTCCCTGTCTTCCCTGTCTTCCCTGTCTTCCCTGTCTTCCCTGTCTTCCCTGTCTTCCCTGTCTTCCCTTGCAGGGGGTCAACCTGAAATGTCAACAATACCTCCATTTTTCCACCCCCCTACCCCCCCCACAGATGCTCCTCAGCCTGCTGAGTTCCTCTAACAGATTGTTTGTTGCTCCATCTGCAGTCTCTTGTCTCCATGAAACACAGCATTGAAGCCTTTACCTCAATAATGAAGAAAAACACTGCAGCTGCAATGTTCAACCCGGCCAGACCTGGTAAGTCTACCATCACTAACTTGCATGTAACTAGTCAGATATTAAATGTAAATGGGGGTTTCTTTTTCCTCTTCTGTCCTAACTTTTTGTGCCTGACCTATACTATGTCAAGTACATCTACATGGCCCAATGTAGCAGTTGCCAAATGAGTTGTTGGTCCAATGGTGCATGCTATTTACTTTGAACATGCATGCTATTTACTTTGAACATGCATGCTATTTACTTTGAACATGCATGCATCATGTGCATGGAACTGATGATTCAGTGATACAAGACAATGAGATGTGCTCGTAATGTTTTATTCCCAAATCAATTGATATTGCACAAATGGGGCAAGAAACCTGTGAATTTCTATCTTGTTCTCTGAAGGGACCATGTCTCAATTTCATATTTTCAGAAAGCTAAAGAAAGCCACTACCCATCTCTATAGCATACAGCAGAACCATGTCCTTGACATCTTTTCTCAGGTATGCAGAAAGAAAAAGCATGTGCATATTCATATGATTGACTACAAAACCAGCCCTTGTAATCATAAAAGAAATGTTATCATTGTAAGTGTTTTCTTTGGAATATTTTGATCCCATAATCACTCCCTGGCTGGGATCAATGCAGCCTTCCAGGTCCAAAGACCTACTGCCATTTGATCTTATTTATGTAGCTGTGATTGAATTGACACACATCACTTGCTGTGTCTCACCTGCCAAGAACTGCAAATATTTGAAATGTCAATCCATTTGATAATATCAAAGGTTTTGAAATAACAAAGATAATAAAAGAAAACATTCATGTCTCAATATAAAGGGTTGTCCCAGCACACAAATTCCAGTTGAGTATGAAAATCTGACTTAAAGGAGATGGCCAAGGCTGCTTGTTGAACAATCCCAAACCAGACTCACTTCTGCAGAGTCTTCATTGAACAGGTCAAGGTCATTCAAGTAGGTAGATTTATAATTTAGTGGCTGGTGGTAATGTTTACTGACATGAAGAAAATTCTTGCTTCTAGAATCTAATTATTTTAATTGATGAGTACTTTAAATTTACAGTAAACTCGGGTCTCGCTCCACCAGCCACTGCCTGGTGAATTTGTCAATTCACAAGGGGCTGCAGAGCACTGAAGCAGATGCAGTGCACAGCAGTATTCATCTGGTAAAGCCAGATCGATTGTTTCTAAATGTAAATACAACTACACAGACTGATTTTTAATCATTCTTGTCTGGCAGCAACAAAGTGGGAATCTAAACATTTTCCAATGCATTATTGTCTGCCATAACTTTTAACTGTTCCGTTTTCAGAACTGTCATATTTTCAGCAGTGTACCTTGCTAATTCTTTAAGGGTGGGATCAGTGGATAGCATTTCAAACCTGGCACGATGTTAGTTGTTAGTTGTAGCTGTGAAATTTACATCCACATCTCAAGCATTCCCCAACCTCCTGAGAGGGTGGGTCTGTGTAAGTTCCTCTGAAAGGAGGAACCATGAGTGGTGTAAGAATGTATTGATTTGATGATACAATGACTCAAATTAAGGAAAGACATGTATTTCCTGTATGTTATTATGAATAAAGGATATTTTTGTAATGTACTGTTTCTTTGGAAAATTTGACTAGGCCTAATTTGACTTCCTGCTGCAAGTTAATCGTGTGTGGTGAATGCAAATTCTGCATCAGTAGTGCATTGGATGATGTAAATTGCCATGCAACACCTATTGAACAACCATCTGCTTTTACTAATGCAGCATTGGATTAAGTCCTCCTCAAAATTCCTTTCCTTACCTTTTAATGCTTCTGGCACCTCCACCCATCCTGACACCAGTCTCAATCCAGTTCCTAAATGTTCTCATTTCTCTAGTATTCTACTCCTTCCAATTCTCTGGAGTCTTCTGACCCAACAATACAAAGCTCTTCAAACAACCTGTTATGCAAGCCCAATCCCCGACTTGCTGACACCCTCCATATATGCCCAACTTTATCCAATTCCCATCAATCTCCTTTTGAGGCACCCAATGAGGGCCCAGATCTCCATCCTTCCTCCTGCTTTCCCCTTCCACCACCACACCGCGCCCCCCCCCCCCAAAACCAAACTCCAGGTTACAGACATTGACAGCAACTCCAATCCTCTCCCCAGCCCAAATCCTTTCAGATAACCTTCATCTTGGGCCCTGATCCTGAACCTACCTGAAGACCCACTCCTACAATCAGCTTTCTTTAACTCGCCTCCAATCCCTGGCCATGGGTCAGTGGTTTGGTTTCAGATAAGAGGCAAATATGCCTGGTGTTCCCCAGGGATCAGGGTTTGGAATGCCACATAATCTGCAGTATAATAACCCATACTGGATTTGGAAGGGAAAAAAGGTTGAGTAAATCAACCAAACTGAATAAAAGATTGAAAGAAAAATTATACCCAGTGATCTTTTTGAGTTTAGAAATCAGTGTTGGGATTCAGTCATATCCAAAAATTGGTCTTGCGCTCAAATGGTTTCAATCACTATTGTGCTTTCTGCTAATTGTTATTTCTAACCTTTCAAAGAAACCATTGAAATAAAACTTGTTTTGATGGAAGACAACCCTTAGTCAAAACTGATAATTCTAAAGTGTTAGCTATTGCATACTTTTGAAATTATTAAATGGTTTTGTTTGATTTTGCTTTTTACAATTTTTAATCATGTGTTACACAATGCACTGACTAAAATGGTTTTGATATAAACTTTTTTCATCTGTACTAATTACAAATGAGTTAAGAGCAGGTGTAGGCCATTTGGTCCCTTACACACTCTACCATTTAATAACATGACTGATCAGATTTTATTGTAACTTCAACTCTGAATCCCTGTCCAGCCACAGTAGCCTTTACTCATTTATTACCAAGAATCTATTTCTCTGCCTTAAGAATATTTAAAGATTCTGTTTCCACTGCCCTTTGCAGAACAGATTTCCAAAGACTCAATCATTTATCTGTTTTAAATTGGTGACCACTAATTTTAAAAAATGATGCTTAGTTCTAGATTCTCCCATATGAGGAAACATCTTCTCCAGAGGACCCCTGGGATCTTGTTTCAATAAGTCCTCTTCTGAACTCTACTGGGTATAAGCCAAACCTATCCAACTTTTCTTCATAAGGCAACCTGCCAATTCTATGTACTAGTCTAATGATTAGTCCTGATGCAGTGTTTTGACCTGAAATGTTGACAATTCCATTTTCTCCCCCAACCCACAGATGCTGCTCAACCTGGTAAGTTCTTCCAGCAGATTGCAGATACTAGAATCTGGACCAACAGTCTCTTGTCTCCATTATTCTAATAAACCTTCTGAGCTGCTTTCAATGTATTAACACTGCTGAACTAAAGAGACTAAGATGTGATGTATAATTAAAATGCTACCTTCCTATTTGCTGTACTCCAAGTAGTTAAAGTGAACAATGTTGTGTATTGCTACAGAAATTTAATAAATTACAAAGGCATTTAGACAGGTACATAAATAGGAAAGGTTTAGAGGGATATGGGCCAAATGCAGGCAAATGGATTAGCTCAGGTAGACAACTTGGTCAGCATAGATGAGTTAGGCTGAAGGGCCTGTTTCTGTGCTGTATGACTCTAGTTATCCCCTTGCAATAAACAATAACATTTTATAAGCTTTACTAATTACTAGCTGTAGCTGCATTCTAGCACTTTGTGAAACCACCTTTAGGACTAACTGACCTCTCTGCATTTCAGAGCTATGCAATATCTCAATTTGGGTAACATGCTTCCTATATACTTAAATGTCTGCTGGAGTATGGCTGGCAGGATTTGGTGAGCAACATGACCACAAAAGGGAAGTGTGACTGGATATCCAGCAAGAGGTGAAAACAGGGTGCAAGCCAAGTCCAGTGCAATGCAACTCATTGCATTTCTGATCCCATGAATGGTTTTGAGCTGAAATTTAAACCAAAACTCCACTTCAGAACACGAGCAGAATTTCAAGTGCAATATATGCCTGGTTTGTTGACTGTGCTCCAAAAAGAAACCTGTTTGAATAATTTTTGTCTGTTAATCTTGGTGGGCTAATTGGAATAAAGGAATCACTGAACCTGGCAGCCTGAGAAACTGAATACTGAGATACTATTTTTAACCTTCTATCATAATCAGATTGTTACAAGTGTATATATTATTAAATCAACTCCCTTGCAATGTCAAGTTGAATAACTCTTCTCTGCCATTAGCAATCATTATTGCAATCACCAATGTAAAATATTCAAAAGATTAAGTTGGATAGCATTGTAAAACAATAGCTGAAATGGCAATGCACGATTATCTCAGACTCATTCAGCTGCCTGCAGGTTGTAACACAAAGCTCAAATTATCAGCTCGTTATCATGATTTCAGCATCCAGGTAGTATGAACCTTATGGGTCATTGCCTTAGTTCATCACTACACGCCCCATTTTCATTCTGCACACCAATTGCTCTCATAATCTACCTATTTTGTGTACATGTGAGTTCATAGTTATACAACATGGAAGCAGGCCCTTCAGCTCAACTCATTCAGGCTGACCATGATGCCTTTCTGAGGTAGCCCTACTTGCCTGCATTGGGACCATATCCCTCTAAATGTTAACTGTCCATGAACCTGTCCAAATGCCTTTTAAATTTTGTAACTGTACCTGCCTTCACCTCTTCCTCTGGCAGCTTATTCTGTATACCCACCACCCTCTGTGTGGGGGGGAAAAAACTTGTCCCTCAGATCCCCTTTAAATCTTTTCCCACTCAAATCTATGCCCTCCAGTTTTAGATTCCCCTACCCTTGGGGGGGGGGGGGGGAGGGAGAGGGAGAGGGGGTGATGTGGAAACAGTGTACATCCACCTTATCAACACCTCTTGATTTTATAAACCTCTATAAGGTTACCCCACAGCCACCTTCGTTCAAGGAAAAACAGTCCCAGCCTATCAAGTCTCTTATAACTCAAGCCCTCCAATCCTGACAACATCCTTGTAAATCATTTCTGCACCCTCTCCAGCTTAATCACGTCCTTCCTATCATATGGTGATCAGAACTGCACATAATATTCCAGGTGCAGTCTTATCAATATCTTGTACAGCTGTAACATGATGTCCCAACTCTTGTACTCAATGCCCTGTCTGATGAAAGCAAGCATGCCATATGCCTTCATCACCTTGTCTACCTGTGTTGCTACTTTCAGGGAACTTGGTTCCTTGGTCTCTCTTCTATAACACACCCCAGGACACTTTATTTACTGTGTATGTCTTGCCCTGGTTTAACTTCCCAAAATCCATCACTTGACACTTGTATGAGTTAAATTCCATTTGTCACTCCCTTGTGCTGCTGTTGCATGCAGTAGAGCCTTTCCCCATATGGCAGCTGACACAATGCATTCCACAGATGCAGGTGCTCTACAACACACAATAACTGATGCTTGCAGCCCCAAAACAACAGGTACCTACCAGACACATTTTCCCAGAGTGAGGAAAGTATGCTTTGATCTTATCGTTAGATCCATTTATAGTGTCAACTATTTATTCTGTTTCTCTGCCTATGAAAAATGGGCATTCCAGTGGAAAATTTTCTATCGAAACCTGGTAAAAGGAAACAATCAAAATACAGACACAGTAAAATGGAACATGGACCATTCTGGGAGCAAACAAAAGATCTTGTAAGAAATTTCTTTTAGACATTGGTTGAAAGTTAGTTGGAATAGTATTCCCCTCATTTGCTCAAATCCTCACAACAGTTGGCTCCTACTACCGCACTTAGTCCTAAAATGTTTGCTTTCTATATGCCAAGTTTTCCAGGGCTGATCACCAATTCACTTCAGAGTTACTACTTATTGTGAATTAATCTTTTTAAAAAGTGACCATCTGTTTTACAAAGCCTGACTCACCATTGGAAAAGATGCTAACTTATAAACAGGGCAAAATACAGACCTATCCATTCATGAAAATAAAATTTTGGGCAGATGTTGCATTGAGTCAAGATATTCTGATCACTTAAGCTGAAGTTTCATGCTCAAACCTTTCTTCAGAAATGTTTCTTCCTCGACAATTACATTCCACACGGTGTTATTGAACAGTGTTTACATTGGTCCCTCACTTACCATTCAGGATCTGTTCCCAGGAATGACGATGTTCGTAGGTTTGCTGTTAACAGAGGTCATTATAGCATTATACATAGATGCATTACTGACAATACTGCTGTGCAGGGAACCTATCACAAACCTCTGCTCCACATGTTCTATTCCTGGAATCTAAGTGCTAGGAAGCAGCCTCAAAACCAGCAATGCATTTCCTGTGGCTTTTCACAACCTAATGATTTCTCTGTGGTAACAAGCTCAATGGTGGTAACTGGCCCTTGAGCTTGTGCAGCCAAACGAGAAGAGGGGGGAGACAGTAGCTTCCAATGTGAGCTGAAGAGAAGTGGTGGGATCCAGGCTGGAGAAGTTCCCCATCAATGGTGTACTGTCACAGCTCAGCCCAGCTCGTCCAACAGCAGCCCTCACAGGCTGCATTGAGTCATGGGCAGTTCATTGCCTGGAGAGCACCATGGGCGGCCAGGGATTTGTGCCAGATCCCTGGCAAAGCAGCCTGTGCAGATCCTCCTTAAAATACAGGAGATATGTATCAAAGTGTTCAGACTGGAGGTTTAGGAGTGCTGTAATGAATCACTGCTCCATGGAGCAATATCAAATGGGTATTCATATGGAATCATTTATTTAATTACACTTCCAGATTTCCCAACTCATAATTACCTTCAATCCTTCAAGGAACAAGCAGGTAGTTACTTCATTCTTTTCATCATAATAAACTACAAGCGTTTATGCATGCACTCACAAGCTTCAATATTAATAAATTCAAAACTTTGCTTCCTTAGATGCATCCACTGGGGTATTAGCTACAGGTCAGTTAACAAAGCTTTCTTGGTTCTAAGTCAGAAGGTTGCAAGTTCAAGTTTCATTCCAGAGACTTGAGAGCAACAGTGATTTTTCCATTGGAGAACTGATTGTGTGTTATAATACTGGAGATGATTTCCTGGGAGAATACGTTAAACACAAGATCTACTCACTTTCTCAGATAAATAGCTCCGTGGCACTATCTCAAAGGAGAGCTGGAGAGCAGACAATGTCCTAGCCAATAGTTAGTCAACGTAATTTATTATCCAGCTAAACTGATTTTTTGTCGCCTCTGGCACGGAGAACGAGATGAGGTCTAGGGTAGATCAGCCATGATCACGATGAAAAGCAGAGCAGATTTGAGGAACTGAGTGGCCTGCTCCCGCTCCTATTTTTCTTGTGTTCATGTGTGTGTACAATGTGTTAACGGAAGCTTACTTTGGTGCAAACTGAATGCTATAGTTTCTAGTTTATAACAGTGACTGTGTTTCAAAAGTAATTCATTGGCTGTAAAGTGCTTTGGGATGTGTGGCTTCATTTTTTTTAAAACAAGTATAATGTATCATAAGTCAACCATCTATGGTGTTTCACACAGAATGTCAAGAACAAAACAAAGTATATTATTCCAGATGAAGCAGAGTTAGAGGGAAGAGTATAATCGGATGAGGTACACAGGGATAATTAATGTACTTAAAATCATACACTCTGTCCTTTTTACATTGCCAGTATAAATTCCTATGTCAACCTCTATAAGGGAAACTGCCCATGTAAATTTGTAGAACTATAATTACAGTTGGCTGTGGTGACGCTGCAGTCCCTCCACTAATGGCAGATTATAATAACAGTATGCCAACTCAGATCGTTTTCATTATTAATATGGGCGTGGGAATTTATAATGGAAAGAATTGAAAGGAAGTGTGTGCAGATGCATAACTGTGAAAATATTATAACTCAATCTCCAGTGGTGGCTTTCATGGGAAGTTAGGGGATATCTGATCTGGACTCTGGATTTTATGGTGCCTAATGAAGAATGTATCATTGTACAATTATTTAGAAATGGCAATGGAATGAAAGCATGCAATTAGAATTTGGGTTCATATGTTAGGTTATGGGATTTTGATGTAATTGTAGTAGTTTGAAATAGGGGGAAAAGAAGAATAATGTGCAATACAAAATTGCAAAGTGATATGTAATTATATTGGTTATTTGTAATTTTCACATGCAGTTTTTTTATGATCTGTATCTGGATATCACTTTCCTGTGTATTTCATGGGTCAGTTATATGATAAATGTTTTGGAATGTTATACATGTATGTGTTAATTTCATTGCTTGTTCAAATCCAAGTGCAGAGTTATGTCAACGATCCTTAAGTTGGTAGAACTTTCATCTCTAATTCAAAAGGTTATTATTCATATTCCTGAGAACTGAGTACAAAATCTAGGCTGACAATCCAATGGTTCTTTTTGAAGAGATATCTGCCTTCACTGATGTATATATAAAAAAAATCCAGTCACATTATTTGAAGAATAAAGAATTTCTCAATTGCCTGATTAAAATGTATTCTTCAACTTATTATTGAAAATTTGATTGGTCATGATTGTATTGTCTGTAGGATCTGTGGGCACATTGTTTGCCCACAGTTCCTTTCCTTACATGTTGAACTCACTTTGAAAAATGTGTATCTGGCTGTAAAGTGCTTTGAACATCCTGAGGCACATAAGTATTAAACTTAGAACACAGAACAGTACAGCACAGTACGGGCCCCTCAGCCCACGATGTTGTGTCGACCTATGTAAACCTACTCCATGATCAATCTAGCCCTTCCCTCCAACACAGCCCATAACCCTCCATTTTTCTTACATGTGACTATCTAAGAGTCTTTTAAATTTCCTTATTGTATCAGCCTTGACCATTGCCCCCAGTAGTGCATTTGAGGCACCCACCACTCTCTGTGCTTTGAAAAAAAAAACTACCTCTGACATCTCCCCTAAACTTTCCTCCTCTGACCTTAAACTGATGTTCTCTGGTATTGTCCATTACTGCCCTGGGGATAAAGGTGCTGGCTGTCCACTCTATGTCTCTCATGATGTTAAACACCTCTATCAAGTCACCTCTCATTCTGCGTCACTCCAAAGAAAGTCCTAGCTCATTTAACCTTTCCTCATAAGGCAGGTAGCATCCTGGTAAATCTCCTCTGCACTCTCACTAAAACTTCCACATTCTTCCTATAATGAGGTGACCAGAACTAAAGACAATACTCTAAGTGTGGTCTAACCAGAGTTTTATAGAACTGCAACATTACCTCATGGTTCTTGAACTCCATCCCCTGACTATTGAAGGCCAACACATCATACGCTGCCTTAATCGCCCTGTCAACTTGCCCGGCGACTTTGAGGGATCTGTGGACTTGGACCCCAAGATCCCTCTGTTCCTCCACCCTGCTAAGACTCCTTCCGTTAACATTGTACTCCACCTTCAAGTTCGGTCTTCCAAAGTGTATCACTTCACACTTTTCTGGATTTAACACTTTTCCGATCAACTCTGCATCCTGTCTATATCCTGTTGTAACCTACAACAATCTTCTACACTATCCACAACACCTTCAACCTTCGTGTCATCTGCAAATTTACTAACCCATCCCTCCACTTCTTCATCCAAGTCATTTATAAAAATCACAAAGAGCAGGGGTCCCAGAACAGATCCCTGTGGAACACAATAGTCACCAACCTCCAGGGAGAATATTCTCCATCTACTACCATCCTCCGCTTTCTGTGGGCAAGCTAATTCTGAATCCATGCAGCCAAGTGTCCATGGATCCCATGCCTCATGACTTTCTGGATGAGCCTACTATGGAGAACTTTGTCAAATGCATTATTAAAGTCCATACACACCATATCCACCGCTCTACCTTCATCAATTTCTTCTGTCACCTCCTCGAAAAACTCAGGCTTGTGAGGCACGACCTGCCCCTCAAAAAGCCATGCTGACTATCCCTAATAAGACTATGCCTCTCCAAATGCTTGTAAGTCCTGTCCCTTAGAATCCTCTCCAATAGCTTGCCCACCACTGACGTAAGACTCAATGGTCTATAATTCCCAGGATTATCTCTATTACCTTTCTTGAACAAGGCAACAACATTTGCCATTCTCCAATCCTCTGGTACCACTTCTATGGCAGGGGAGGATGCAAATATCATCATCAATGCCCCAGCAATCTCTTCCCTCGCTTCCCATAGTAACCTGGGATATATCCCATCTGACCCCAGGACTTATCTATCTTAATGTTTTTCAGAAGCTGATGAATGTGAGGTCAGTGCAGATTATGTTGCAAAGTCCCTCTCCTTAGTGAACACAAAATATTCATCAAGGACTTCCTCTGCCTCCAGGCACATATTTCCCCCTCTATCCCTAAGCAGTCCTTCCCTCACTCTAGTCATCCTCCTGTTCTTCACGTATGTGTAGAATGCCTTGGGTTTTCTTTAATTCCACTCACCAAGGCCTTCTCATGCCCTCTTCTAGCTCTCCTAAGTCCCTTCTTAAGCTCCTTCCTGGCTACCTTAAGAGCCCTGCCTGATTTTTGCTTTCTAAACCTCAAGTATGCTTCCTTCCTAAGTATTCTTCATATGACCTAAACAGCCTCATCATTTCTGCTGTGCATTTCCCTGGGAGCATCTGTTCCCAACTTACGCTTCCAGGTTCCTACCTAATACTATCGTAATTAGCCCTCCCCCAATTAAAAACCTTCCCCTATCATCTGCTCCATGGCAATGCTAAAGGTCATTGAATTGTGGTCACTCTCTCTGAAATGCTCACCCACCGAGAGGTCTGTCATCTGACCAGGTTCATTGCCCAGTACTGGATCCAGTGTGGCCTCTCCTCTAGTTGGCCTGTTCATGTACTGTGTCAGGAATCCTTCCTGGACACACCTAACAAATTCTGCCCCATCTAACTTTTTGCATTAAGGAGATGCCAATCAATATTAGGGAAATTGAAGTCTTCCATGACAACAACCCTGTTATTTTTGCATCTTTCCAAAACCTGCCTACTTATCTGCTCCTCAGTGTCCCAGTGGCTACTGGGGACCTATAGAATACTCCCAATAGCATAATCACTCCCTTCCTGTTTCTGACTTCCATCTTGCACTGACTTAGTAGATAATTGCTCCACAATGTCCTCCCTTTCTGCCGCTGTGATACCACCACTCCCTGCTCTTTTACCACCCTCCCTATCCCTTTTGTAACATCTAACCCCAGAACATCAAGCAGCCAATCCTGCCCTTGCAATAGTCAAGTGTCTGTAATGGCCACAACATCGTAATTCTACATACTGATCCATACTCTAAATTCGTCACCCTTATTCTAAATTTTTTTTAATTAAATTTCATTGACAGCACGGTAACAGGCGCCCTTCTGGCCTAACGAGTCCGCGCCGCCCATTTTAAACCCAAATTAACCTACCCATACGTCTTTGCAATGTGGAGGAAACTGGAGCATCCGGAGGAAACCCACGCAGACATGGGAGAACGTACAAACTCCTTACAGACAGCGACGGGAATTGAACCCCGATCGCTGGTGCTGTAACAGCGTTGCATACTTCTCGCATTAAAGGAAACACATTTCAACCCATCCAGCTGACTGCATTTATGCCCTGTCCACTGCCTATCCTTCCTTACATGGCATATACCTTTACACAAGCTGCTCCACCATCTGACCTCACCCTTTGGTTCCCATCCCCCGGCAACCTAGTTTAAACCCACACAACAGTTCTAGCAAACCTGGACTACAGAGGATGCCATCTCCCTGGCCCTACACTCAGCTCTGGAGCATCTGGACAGTAAAGACACCTATGTTAGACTATTGTTTATTGACTACAGCTCTGCCTTCAATACAATAATGCCAAGCAAGCTTGTCACCAAAATCTGAGACTAGGACTCAACACCTTCCCTCTGTAACTGGATCCTTGACTTTCTAACAAACAGACTGCAATCAGTGAGGATAGGCAGCAATACCTCCGCACGATTATTCTCAACATTGGTGCCCCACAAGGCTGTGTCCTCAGCCCTCTAATCTACTCCCTATACACTTATGACTGTATGGCTAGATTCTGCTCTAACTCCATCTACAAGTTTGCAGATGATACCACCGTTGTAGGCCATATCTCAAACTGCAATGAGTCGGAGTACAGGAAGGCCATAGAGAGCTTAGTGGAATGATGTCAACAAAACAGCTGGTCATTGACTTCAGGAAAGGGGGCAGTGTACATGCACCTGTCTACATCAATGGTTGCTGAGGTGGAGAGGGTTGAGAGCTTCAAGTTCCTGGGAGGTGAACACCACCAACAGACTGTCCTGGTCAAATCATGTAGATGCCCACGACCAAGAAAGCTCACCAGCGCCTTTACTTTCTCAGGAGCTCAAGAAATTGGTTTCTTCCCTTTGACTCTCACCAACTTCTACTGATGAACCATAGAAAGCATCCTATCTGGAGGGATCATGGCTTGGTACGGCAACTGCTCTGCCCAGGACCGCAAGAAACTGCAGATAGTTGTGGACCACAGCCCAGCGTATCACAGACATCAGTCTCCCCTCCTTGGAACTCTATGTCTTTATCTCTCGTTATCTTGGTGAAGCAGCCAACATAATCAAGACCCCACCCACCAGGGACATTCTCTCTTCTCTCCTCTTCCATTGGGTAGAAGATACAGGAGCCTGAGGGCATGTACCACCAGACTTAAGGACAGCTTCTATCCACTGTTGATGAGACTATTGAACGGTTCCCTTATGCAATGAGATGGACTACGACCTCACGATCTACCTTGTTGTGACATTGCACCTTATTGCACTGCACTTTCTGTATAGCTGTGACACTTTACTATGTACTGTTACTGTTTTTACCTTTACTACCTCAATGCACTCTGTACTAACTCAATGTAACTGCACTGTGTAATGAATTGACCTGTACGATCGGTTTGCAGGACAAGTTTTCACTGTACCTCAGTACAAGTGACAATAATAAACCAATACCAATACCAATGCAAGGACATTGGTCCCTCTCAAGTTTAGGTGTAACCCGTTCCCTTTTGTACAGGTCATACCTTCCCCAGAAGAGATCCCAGTGATACATAAATCTGAAACCCTTGCCCCCTGCACCAACTCTTCAGCTACGTATTTGTCTGCCATATCTTCCTATTTCTTACCCTCACTGGCGCGTGACACAGGCAGCAATCCAGAGATTACCACCCTTATGGTCCTGCTTTTAAGCTTCGTTCCCTAACTCCCTATATTCCCTCTTCAGGGCCTCATTCCTTTTCCTATCTATGCCATTGGCACCAATGTGCACCACGACTTCTGGCTGCTCTCCCTCCCCCTTAAGAATGCTGTGGACTCAATCCAAGAAGTCTCTGACCCTGGTACCTTGGAGGGAACATACCATCCGGGAGTCTTGTTCTCATTCACAGAATCTCATGTCTGTTTCCCTAACCAATGAATCCCCTATTCCTATTGCTCTCCTCTTCTCCCCCCTTCCCTTCTGTGCCACAGAGTCAGACTCAGTGCCAGAGACCTGGCCGCTGTGGCTTTCCCCTAGTAGATCGATTTCCACATTCCCCCCCGACCCAAAATAGTTAAGTCGATGAGTCAATTCATTATTTTGACGAGGTACTTTAAAAGAGTAATTTGATAAGTTATTGTCAAATGGAGTGGAGGGATGAAACATCAGAAAAGGATACTGTTGGCTATGAAGAAGTAAGTGATAATCTGCAGAGGAGAACAATGGATGTAAGCATCAAGCTAGAAAAGGTTGATTCACTGGTAATGTTGAAAAGTTGGAAAACAAAGTTTTCTGATCAAGAAATTCTTTTGTAGAGTTCTGAACAAGACACAGTGCTGTGCAGTTGAAAATCAGCAAGACTGTGCCCATTTCTGAATGTCTTAATGTCTTTCAGGAAATATAACTCCTCCTTTCTCAGTAGAATTTTTATTCACCTCTACCACTTCTTTCATGGTGTAGAACTCCCCCCAACTGATATCAACATGCATACAGTGTGCAAATTCACTAGTACTGAAGTTTTCAATCTCCCTGGTCTGAAAACCACAATTCCTATTTCTCAAATAACAAGCAGCTTTTACTATTCTTTTGTCCCCTGGAAACCATACCATTTAAAAGGCCCAGCTCTCAAGCTGTATTCTTTGTTCTCAAAGTGATCTTTGACCTCCTGAGACCTCCCACATCCCAAAAATGTGCATGATGGTAGGTTAATTGGCCACTGTAAATTTGCTTGACGCTGAATGGTAGAATCTACAGGGAAGTTGATGGGAATGTGGGGAGAATTGAAATGAATTAGGGTAGGATTAGTGGAAATGAATAATGATGGTTGCGTGGACTCTAGAGGGTCAAAGGGCCTGCTTCTGTACTGTGTCTCTCTATGACTCTATAACTGACCCATGTGAAGCAGACAACATGGGAACAGGGATACACAAGAATGTGCATATTTCCACAAAGTTCAAGCATGCAAATACTGCACTTATAGAGGTCTCCCCAGCAGCTTCTTGTCAGGAGCACCTGGCTGTAGTCCAGGGAGTCTACACGATGGCCCTTGCACAAAGATCCACACTGTTCTTCACCAATGTAATCAGGCCCCTAAAGCCCCATGGAAGTTTTCTTCTACCTCCCCACACCATCTATTCATTGAGCATCTATTGCCAAAGAGCAGCAACAGTCTCCAGCAGCTGGAAGAGTGCAACTTGGCTATATGTCCCTTTAACAGCTGGGTGTGAGGTTGTAGTTCTTAGGCTAAATGCCAGCAGTTGTGAGAACTGGGAAAGTTCAACAGAATTCACGACTCTGAAGCTGACCATTTTGTGCCATTTTCTGACTTTTATAAACAGCATTTAGAGTGACAAACAATCCTAGTTTAATATCATTAAAGGACTGCCAAGACATTTTCTGGACCAGGAACTCCAAAGAGATGTGAGCACAGAAGAGGTCATTGAAAGACAGAGGGTGCAGAAAAATAAGTTTTGCACAGCACTAAAAGGAATGGTGAGCTAAATGTAATTTTTTTTGAAGTCCTGGAGAAAATATGACACAATGTTCATTAAAATAGAAAAAAAATGCCAGTGTAGATACAAAAAGGGGAAATTGAAAAATAACATGACCAGTGTGATTTCCATATGCTTAATTTAGGCTGTTGTGCTTAATTTAGATGAAAAATAAAGTATGTGCGATAAGACTAAAATGATCAGAAGAAGATTGTCAAAGGCTACAGCAGAATATAGATCAGTTGGAAATATGGGCAGAAAATGGGAAAATGGCAGATGGAGTTTAATCCGGACAAGTGGCAAGAGTGAGGTGTTGCAGTTTGGGAGGTCAATGTAAGGGGAAATTACAGTAAATGACAGGACCCTTAGGAGCATTGATGTACAGAGAGATCTTGGGGCCCAAGTCCATAGCTCTCTGAAAGTGGCCACACAAGTAGATAAGATGGTATAAAAGGTGTATGGCATGCTTGCCTTCTTTGGTTGGAGCAGTGAATATAAGGTCAGGAAGTCATGTGCAGCTGCATAAAACTTTGGTTAGGCTGCATTTGAAGTCTAGTGTGCATTTCTGGTCATCCTGTTACAGGAAGAATGTGGAGGCTTTGGAGAGGGTGCAGAAGAGGTTCACCAAGATACTGCATGGATTAGAGAGTATTAGCTATAAGAAAAGGTTGGACAAGCTTGGATTGTTTTCTCTGGAGTGACGGAGGCTGAGGGGACACCTGATCAATGTTTATAAATTATGAGAGACATACAAATGGTAGATAGTCAGAGTCTTTCTCCCAGGGTAGTAATGTTAAATACTAGAAGACATAGCTTTAAGCTGAGAATGGGAAAGTTTAAAGGAGATCTGCAGGGTAAGCTTATCACACAGAAAGTGTCCGGAACATGTTGTCAAGGGTGGTGGTGGAAGCAGACACAATAGTGGTGTCTAAAGGGCATTTAGACAGGCACATGAACAGGAAGGGAATGAAGGGATATGGGTCATGTCTGGGAAGATAACTTCAGTTTAATTTGTCATCATGGTCGGCACAGATATCATAGATAGAAGGGCCTATTCCTGTGCTGCACTGTTCTATGCTCTATGTTCTAAATGCTTGGAGTAGACTGAAAACAAAATAGTGTATAGAATTTAAGAACAAGACTTTGCTACAAAAAGGGTAATTGCAATAAAACTAAGCAAAGCACTAAACTCTTTACGTTCAATCTAATGTTCAGGTCAGCGCATATTTCTCTTTGTGCTTCAGGGTTAGCAATGTAAATTTCAGGCAAAGTGGTCCGGGGAAGACGACCTGGACTTTTAAAGGATGCAGTGAGAATTGGGCAGGAGGGGGAGATGGATGGCAGTGGAACAGTGAATGAATGTGGAACATTGACCGGAAGGTAAAGGTTAAAGTCACAAAGACGGGTTGAGTCCTTCTCACCTGACAACCCTGTGCCTGCTGATCTACATCGTCCACCAATGCCTTGGATTTAAACTTCTCAACCTCCTGTTTAAATCCTTCCATGACCTAATCATCCTTTCACTTCTAGCCATACAAGTTTTCCATAAATTCTTTCAACTTTATCACCCAATGCATCCCTGAATTTTTTGTTCTGACTGGATGCTGAATCCTATATTTCCTCTGTAAAAAATGTTCCACTTCCCAGTTCTCCTCTAAGACATTTAAAAAAAATCCCTCTGATCAGATGTTAGCTCGCCCTCCTGATATCTCTTCTTGGCTGTGAGTCAATTTCTAATTGCACTCCTATGAAGTGTGTTTTGACATGTTCCTACTTTAACGATGTTATATAAATGGAAATTCTTGTCTAATTCTCTACAGGCATCTTAGTTAAAAAGTAAATGATTTATAACTATTTAAAAATTTCCTATTTTAATTTGATGAACATTTGGTTATAGGAATATATATGAGTGGTTTTAGACTTAAATCATTTTGCTTTAGTTTCAAATTTAGGAGCAAGGAATTAATGGTTATTGAAGAGATCAGCCAGGGGAGGAAAGAGAGAGAGAAAGACAGAGAGAGACTTGTAATGATTTAATAAATTGCCAAGTTGCACATTGTTATTTATTATACTGGACTTCCTCGTCTACAGATGGCAACTTAGGCCATATTATTCTTCTTGAGCTTTTAACAAGGCTTTCCGTGTACCGACCATAAGCTCCAGCTAAGATGACAGCAAGGCTGAGGAGGGTCAGAATTCTGTGTGACAGTTTGATGGCTGCAGAAGTGAAGCTGTCAGTAAGAGGGCCATACAGTGCCAGCACAGGATATGGAGGTTATGTTCCAAATGTTCATAGGCACAGAAAAAAGAGAAAGAGAGACAGGACTTGGTGAAGCCTCAATGGACACAATGTAGGAAGTGTTCTCCATCACAAAAGTCCATGGGATTACTCTGCAAGCAACAGCAAAGTCCATTTGACAGCTGGCAGCAATGAGACTAGAATAATGAAAAAAGATCAGATACTGGCTGTACTACTGGGTGGAGGGGCTGAAATTACTAGAGCAACAGCAAAAATGTAATTCAAACTAGTTGTAATGAATTTATTTAAGTAAGATATGGCTTTACATTGATTGACACATAACCTGGATGTTTGAATTTTAATATGTTGCACTGCTTTAGTTCCGTAATTTGTGTTAAATTACAAGAGTTGTCAGGGATGTGTCCTTAGTATTATGGAGCAAACGTGTATATGCACACCCGCATTCTCCGGGCCTTTTTTGGAATGATTATGGGATGGTTGTGTGTATGTGCATTGTGGAAGGGTGTGGTCAGGTGAGAGGATGTGGGGAGACCTATGCCCTTATTACTGCCCCCACTTGGATCCACACCTTGAGGATTCTCCTTTGGATTACAAAGTTTGTAAATCATATTTTTACTCCTCACTCATGTATGAGCTCCTGGAAATGCTGAGAACAAGAAGGCTATAAGTAATATTGTGCAGACAACCACTGTTGTCCTTGAGATTCCATTACCTGGAGCATTAAAGAGTGCCCTTCAGAAAGGGCTTCTCACTTCCTCACCAACTCCCACAGCCTTTATAATCTTGCATTAATGAGGTCAAACCCTCGCTCCCTGCACAGTAGCAGATGCACAAAGAGCAAGATGGAACATGACAAACTAGGTAGGTGGTAAGAGCAAGAGGCCCTCCTTGGATGTGCTGCTAGGCACGTAAAATCTCTCTATGGTACTGCTGAGAACCTTTCCCTACTGAATAAAGACTCAGACAAAGAAGCAGCATTTGCCTGTGTTGCAACAGAAATAGATGTCTCAGTCATCAAATACTGCACCGTAGTTGAGTCTTCAGGAATTGACATGGAGCTGTCCACAACTTTCATGCTGCAGTGAATGAGTTTCAGGTTCCACAGAAAGCTGCGCACAAATTCAGAGCTGTACTCTCCCTATATGGCTAGTTTATGTAGGCTTTCATATAGGCTGACAATGCAACAAACATCTTGGCATGGGCACATGTGTCTTCGTCTATAGGCTGCCCTATTATAGTCCTTTACTGAGTTTTCTAGGATTAAAGCATGTGTGCAATCTCAATCTCCAGTTAAATAGCACACAATCTATCCTTTCCCTCTTCCTGGCCATTTGGTCTTGTTAGCTCATCTTGTGCAGATCCAGTCTTTATGCTTCACTTTCTCCTCAACCAGGGCAATATCCTTCCTGCATCCAACTTCAGCTTTCTAAGAATTTTTGTAAATTTCAATGAGATATTTTCTAATACTTTGAAACTCGGGAATACTGGCCTAATTGACTCAATCTCCCATTAAATGGGAAACCTACATCCTGGTAACCAATCTAATGAACCTTTGTTGAATCCCCTCTATGGTCAGTGTATCCTTTTTTAATCTGTACATAGTTCTCCAGGAGTACTCACTGAAGCCAAATATAATTGCAGTAAGACATCTTTATTACTGCACTCAAACTTTCTCATAATAAAGGACAACTTAACACATGCCTTTCTAACTGCTTGCTGCACCAGTATATTGGCTTTCAAAGGCCTGTGTAGAAGGTCACCTAAGTCCCTTTGAATGTTGACATTACCCAATCTCTCACATCTTAACTGTAGCACGTCCACCCATTCCACCAGCCTGTCTTTATCTTCAGAAGCCCATTATAATTATCCTCATGTTTCCAAGTTTTATGTCATCTGAGAAATTGGAAATTGTGCACTGTACACCTAATTCAAGTCATTAATATATATTATGTAAGGATGGGGTTCTAGTGCCACATCCTGCTGATACAACTGTATGTTTCCTCCCAGCCCAATAAAAGAACAGTCTCTGTTGCTCTGTTTCAGTCACATAGCCAACCTTCTATACACATTGACACTGCCTCCTTAAATTTCAAGGGCTTGAAACTCGACAACAAATTTATTTGCAGTGTTTTATTCAAACATCTTTTAAAAGTCCTTATAGACCACATCAGCTGCCATTTTTCCCCAGTAACCCTCTCTGTTAACTTGTGAAGAAACCCTATGAAGTTAGGTAAGCATGAAAGTAAACGTGATTTGCCTTTAACAAATTAATGTTGGGTTTCCTAGTAAAATTACTTCTCCTATAATGACTAACTATGACTAACTCCTGTAATGGCTAATTATATTCTCTAAAAAGTTTCCTACCATTAAGGTAAAACGGATTGGCCTGAAGATTTCCAAATGCTGAGCAATGACTTTCAGCAGTGGTTGGAGACAGTAAGAACTTTCCCTCTAAGAGGTGCAGGCGTGAATTCAATCATCAACAGTTTGATCCAGCTGATTCTGGGTACTCCTAAAATTATTCTCCATTAATGCTGGTTGATGCTTTTTAAAAGCAGCAATCATTGCCTAAGGATATCTCACAAATTTCAAGCAGGAGTTATGCCGAGTCAGAATCCCTGGTCCCTTTGCACATCACTATTTTACAGCATGTTTTCTTCCCTCATCAAATTTCTTGATTGTAATTATATAAAGTCATTTCCCCTCACAAAATCAGCAATCATGATGGTCAGGGTAAGAAAATTTGGCACCAACAAGATTGCACAGAAAATTTACTGGCATAACTCCAATAGGAAAGCTAGTAAATGGAAAAAATAATTACAAAATGGGAGTTTGTCAAGGTAATAATCCTGTGCTCAAGGTTGGTGAGTTTTTGCAAACTGTTGAGCCCTGGTTTTGTGGTTTAGATATTATCTAGACCAGTCAGATGTTTTCAAGTCTTCTAACATACACAGCCATCTGTTATTTCTGTATGTACTCTGCAAAGTAATTTACAGCAATTGAAGGCAGTTTATTGTTAGTCACTCATAGATCTATGCACTCGTCCTATTCCCATAGATACCTACAGAACTCACTGCTGCAAAAGCTTCTTTGGTAGTGTTGATATTATATAATATTTTATTATTCATTAGTTTGCTTAATGCAGTTCATATTGTAACTCAGGGATGACCATAAATTTTTCAAAGGAGTCAAATCCCAGATCTTTCAATAAAATCAATTTTTGTATGCTCCACTTTTCTACTTCTATACTTTTATATCAAGAAAATATTTTTAAGGATGGGTAAATGGAAGTTTCCAAGGATTTTAACAGTTATTTAATATACAAGCATTAAATCCATCATTACTAGAATAAGAATTACCTGAATTCTTAATGAAGGCTGATGCGAGATATGCTTTTTATATATTTCATACATGTTGAATTAACCATGGTAATCAATGATAAGAATTAGATCAGTACTGAGGGGAGATGAACAAGAAATGCCAGAAGCTATTCCTGCACTTGACCATGGATTTTTTTGATACTACAGCTTTTTTTGTGGTCATATGTGTACAAACAGAAAAGGCAGGCAAAGTACTTAAACCTAAAGGAGGCAATGATGGAGTAAGGAGAGACTTACACAGGAGAATATATACCTCTCGGCTGAAGCCTCACAATGCTGCATTTGGTTCATGATGCAATTCTTAAAACGGTGCATTATTGGCCTTTTATGAGCAAATTGTCAGATAGAGTTACCCCAGCAGGAACGTGATAACTGTTATTTCAATTTCAGAAACCGCTGTTCTTACCTCAGCCATGCAGGGACTGTAGAAGTGAAAACAACAAAAAAAATGTTTAAAGAAAGCCAAAAATATAAAAAGCTGGAAATACTCAGCAGGTCAGTTAGTTTCTGTAGACAGAACAGATATATTATCTGGCCTCAAGTCTTTGTCAGAATCTGGTACTAAAAGTGATTGTTGTCAATATCTATGCTGTTGATTTCTTTTAATTCCACATGATAGCTCTGTTAACAAAGGTTATTTGTATGCAACATATAGATCACAGTTCTATTTGTTAAGCATGCAATTGCCACATCTATTTATGACTCATTCATTACATACTTTCTCGGCAGGTTAAGTTTGATGACTTCAATGTTTGGCAAAAGTGATTATTTAATCAGCCAGAGTCAAATTAGAATTAAGTGAACTGAAGACCTTGCTTTATTAATCAAAGGATATTTTGAAAGACATTTCAACTTCTGAGTCAAGTCTTCAGATATTCCCTTTAGTAAGTATGAAATTATATTAGTGTAGTAGATGAGGAACTTAAAGGTCACAAGCTAAAATTTTCATCACAGAAGGTTGAGAGATTTTAATTTAATAAGCACGATGATTTATATTTCAATGACAGAAAACTAATTGTGAAAAATAACATTCATTCAGTAATGTCCACTTGATCTGTCATACATGTCATTCCTGTCCTATTCTTTGTAGTTAACATCTACTGCCTTCTGAAATGGCTAAAAAATCTTTTCAATTGTCAACAATTGCCATAGATTTAAAAAGGAATAAAATTCCAAACCCATTTTGAAGCATCAAGAATAAAATCAAGGCAAACATAATCTTTAAAAAAAGCCACACAAATATATGGAATCTTATTCTCAAATTAGGAGACTTATCCAAGAGACTATTCAAGCTGTTGTTTAACAATTGACTTCCTGGAATTGTACCTTGCAGTCAAGATCACAGATTATCATTTCAACAGCTATTTCTGACCTCAGTGGCACTACCACAATTAGGACAGCGTGAAAAAAAAGTAGGCACAAGAGATTCTGCATATGCTGGAATCTGGAGCAACACACGCAAAATCCTAGATGAACTCAACAGGTCAGGCAGAAAAATAAACAGTCGACGTTTTGGGTCAAGACCTTTCATCAGGACTCTTTCCTCCTTTTTGAGTCTAAACCTCATGAGTTACTTTATTTCACCTGCACCTGTAGACCACCTTAAATACTTTTGTTGCTACATGCTATTGGTCCCTTCAGCAATTTATGATAACTAGTAACTACCCAGGCAACAATAAGTGTGTGGCCTTCATGTCTACTGATGAAAGTGGAGAGGAGAGTGCCTCAGTAATCCCATGCTCAATTACATCTTAAGAGAACGGAGTTCTAAATTTCAATATTTGAACTTATAGTATTGAGACATTTATCATTTGGTAAAGTGTCAATAGAATCTGATTCTCAAGTTCATTGAGATCCGGAACTGATAGTGTGTGATGTAATTCATACAGAAAATAGCACTGTGTAGCATTCTTTAAAACTGAAGAATAGTGAAGATTTTAAACAAACTGGCTGGAGGAGGGAAAAATAAATGCTGCCATGGTAAGCTAGAGAGTATGTAAAAAGCAAGAGCTTCCAGGATTCAATGAATTTATGTTTACTTTGTCAATAATCATAACAACCCTCCAAAACACAATTCAAATAAAGTTCCACCAAACCTAAAACAAACTGAAAAACTTTGACAATTCCGTCCCCTTCAACACCCTATCCCACTACCACTGAATATAGTTCTTAATGAACTCACCTCTGCAAAATCATGTTCTCCTGTCCAACAGAAGCATTATTCCATTACTGCTTCTGGTTCACATCCTTTGTCCTCCCAATTATTGAACTACTTTCCCCACCACACTCACTACTTCCACTGTAATGTTCTCACTCCATTCTCACTTCCCTTCTTATCACTTTCTCTTTCTCCCCTTCCTCTGATCATATTCCCTCTTCTATTTTGTTTCCATTCTTCCTCTTCCCATTCTCTTCTCTTCTAGCTTCTATCTCTCCCTCTCCATCTTTCTTCACTCTCTCTCTCTTGCTCTCTCTCTTTCTCTCTCTCTCTCTCTCATCAGTGCAATTCATCATGCTACCCTCTGAAGACTGCACTTTCTCTAGGCTAATAGTCTTAGGTTTCAGCTGCCCTGTGCACCCAGACTTGACAAGATTCATCCATCCATTCTGGGAGTGTGCTTTATCTTGCAGGGTGAGTGGACACAGATGTTGAGATCACACAGCATTAATTGAATTATAAAGTATTCTAATATTCCGAAGACTCACACGAACCATGCACAGACTTATTTATGCATCTTTGCTCTGAACCTCCACATAGATTTTATAGAAATTACAGGGAATTTACAGAAGATATACTTATTTTCACAGTTACTAACCAAGATACATCCAGTGTTTGCCAATATTAATATCTTCTCGGATGCTTTCTGAATTGCACCTTTTGATTTCAATTTGGTAGCATGAAAGAGAGTGACAGAGAACACTATGTTCGAAGTTGATGTTAGAAACTGATATTGGGCATAATGTAAAGCAAGTGCTGATTCATTCTCAGGCCTTTTTATGATACTGACAAAGAGCAATTTTATCCTGTTTTTCTCTTTAATCTGTTGCCATACTCAAGCATAGTATAATGAACATTATAAATAAGAATGGACTATTTATAAAATAAAGAGACATCATGAAAACTGCAATTGGAAAATGCATAAAATTAAAATTAATCCCAATAATATATTACAGTGAAACAGCAATGAAATTAATGGGAATGTAAAATAATTTAAGGTCCCAGGCTTACACAGGTTTGTTACTTTGACTATGGCAGACCATCTGCAGGCACATCATAAAATTTTGTGTTTAAATATGAATACCACTACAACCTTGGGAGCATTAGAAATGAAATAGATAAATTTCACTTTGCATTGCTTTTACATTCCCCTTGTGATATCTGTAGGCACTATCAAAATAGATGATTATTGATTAAACAGTAATTAAATCAGTTCCATGTTAGACTGCACATAGAACTTATATATAATTAACTGCAGCTAATTTCACAATGAATGCAATGGCATAATCATTCATTGTGTGAGTATCATTATGCATCCTGCCCAAGCAGTGCATAATAACTGGTACTGACAACTCATAGTGGTACAAAAAATGACCAAAAACAGTAGAGAGAATGGGATTGGTAGTGTATCTACTACATGATTTAAATTTTGTTGGATTTTTCTTTCTATTGAGGTCACTGTGCAACACTACCAAATCCAAGAGAAATTTAAGGCAGATTCTAAATTTGTAATGTCAGTTATTCATCTCATTGAGATTCACCAGACTCTCTGCACAAGTGGACTACTGCAATTTCTTGACAAGATTTACTTGAAAGTAAATCCATAATTATGAAACAGTTTGGGATGTCCTAGAGACATGAAAAGTGCTTGTCTGAAATGCAACTTGTTCTTTTATCCGACCCTATTGTTTCACATAATTTGCTCTCCATTGCTCTGTTCCTTGTCAGTCAAGGATGCATTATCCTCCTTCTGAAGACTTTATTTCTCAAAGGAATGTATATTTGTTGAGAAAATGTTTGCCTTGTTTGTCTTATGGCAAACCCTTCATCTAGTTTTCAAATATATTTTGGTTAAATCATCCCTCCATCTTTTGATTTTAAGTGCATTACTCTCAAACTTGATTTAAAAGTCTATTATATTGTGACTACACCATCTTTTAGCGAGAAAGTTTCACACTCCAATACTTTCCAGGTGAAAAGCTTTCTCAAGTATCCTCTAACCTTTCTGCCAGTAACTGTAATTCTATGTCCTTTATTTACTAACTTATTGATCCCTGCCATAAGATTGCTATTTAATCCTCTTTCCTTACACATGGTGAAAATTTTATTTAGCATGTTCCCCAAGTGGTTTCATAATGCATTTCTCCAGGAAACTATCCTGATGCAATCTATACTGTTGTCCTTCAAACCTTTTGCACCTGGAGGATGCACTGAGAGTGGCAAAGATGCAGAATGTACACTGGGTGGGAGACTTAACATCCATCACTAAGAGTGGCTCTGTAGCACCACCACTGACTGAGCTGGCTGAGTACACAATGGGCATTATTGCTAGATTGGGTCCATGACACACAGTGAGGCAACCAACAAGAGAGAAAACCTACTTGATCTCATCTTCACCAATCTACCTGTCACAGATGCATCTGCCTACGACAGTATCAGTAGGAGTGATCACTGCAGGGTCCTTGTGGAGACGAAATTCCAGCTTCACAGTGAAAATACACTTCATCACATTGTATGGCATGACTAACATGCTGAATGGGGCAGACTACGAACAGATCTCACAACTCAGGAATGGGAACCCATGAAGTGCTGTGGGCCATCAGCAACAGCAGAATTGTACTCAACCACAATCTGCAACCTCATGGCCCAGCATATCCCCTGTTCTACCATCACCATCAGACCAGGGGATCAACCCTGGTTCAATGAAGAATGCAAGAGGCATGCTAGGAATCAGACCAGTCACATCTCAGAATGAGGTGTGCCTGGTGTTACTATTTTCATGCCAAATGTAATCAGTATGCAATATGCAGAGCCAAGCCATGTCACAATCAGTAGATCAGATCTAAGCTCTGCAGTCCTGCCACATCCCATCTCGAATGGTGGTGGACAATTCAACAACTCACTGGAGGAAGACAAGGCTCAACAGATATCCCCATTCTCCATTATGGGGGAGCTAAAACGTTTGTAAGAATCTTCAGCCAGAAATGCTGAGTGGATGATCCATCTCAGCCTCCTCCGTGGTCCCTAGCATGATAGATGCCCATCTTCAGTCAATTCGATTCACTCCATGTGATATCAAGAGATGGCTAAAGGCATTGGATACAGCAAAGGTTCTGGGCCCTGACAATATTCCAGCAATAGTACTGCAGACTTATGCTCCAGAAATTACTGCACACTTGGCCAAGCTGTTCCACTACACCTATAAAACCAGCATCTACCCGACATTATGGAAAATTACCCAGGTGTGTCCTGTCCTCAAGAAGCAGGACAAATCCAACCCAGTTAATTACTGCCCCATGAGTCTACTCTCAGTCATCTGCAAAGTGATGGAAGGGATAATTGATGGTGTTATCCAGCAGCACTTGCTTAGCAACAAGCTGCTCACAGAAGCTCAGTTTGGGTTCTGTCAAACTCACTTAGCTCCTGACCTCATTGCACCCTTGGTCTAAACATGGACAAAAGAGCTGAACTCCAGAGGTGAAGTGAGAGTAAATGGCCTCCTTTAAGGAGCCCTGTCTAAACTAATAGGAATCAGAGGAAAAAAACTTATGCTGGTTGGAATCATACCTAGCACAAAGGAAGATGGTGTTGGTGGTTGGAAGACAATCAAGGTTGTAAACTGGATTCAAAATTGGCTGTGTGGGAGAAGACAGAGAGTGGTAGTGGACGATTGTTTCTCAGACTGGAGGCCTGTGACTAGTGGTGTGCCTCAGGGATCTGTGCTGGAACTATTGTTGTTTGTTGTCTATAACAATGATCTAGATGATAATGTAGTAAATTGGATCAGCAAGTTTGCCGATGACACTAAGATTGGAGGCGTTGTGGACAGCGAGGAAGGCTTTCAAAGCTTGCAGAGGGATCTGAAACAAATAGAAGAATGGGCCAGAAAATGGCAGATGGAATTTAATGCAGGCAAGTGTAAGGTGTTGCATTTTGGAAGGACAAGTCAAGGTAGGACATACACAGTAAATGGTAGGGCACTGAGGAGTGCGGAGGAACAAAGGGATCTGGAAGTTCAGAAACATAATTCCCTGAAAGTGGTGCCGCAGGTAGACAGGGTTGTAAAAAAGCCTTTTGGCATCCTGGCATTCATAAATCAATACTTTGAGTACAGGAGTTGGGATGTTATGGTGAGGTTGTAAAAGATATTGGTGAGGCCAAATTTGGAGTATTGCGTGCAGTTCTGGTCACCTAACTATAGGAAGGATATCAGTAAGATTGAAAGAGTGCAGAGGAGATCTACTAGAATGTTGCCGGGTCTTCAGGAGTTGAATTACAGGGAAAGATTGAACTGGTTAGGACTTTATTCTTTGGAGCGCAGAAGAATGAGGGGAGATTTGATAGAGGTTTACAAAATTATGAGGGGTATAGACAGAGTTAATGCAAGTAGGCTCTTTCCACTTAGATTAGGAGAGATAAGTACGAGAGGACATGGCTTTAGGGTGAAAGGAGAAAGGTTTAGGGGGAACATTAGGGGGAACTTCACTCAAAGAGTGGTGGGAGTATGGAACGGGCTGCCATCTGATGTAGTAAATGTGGGCTCACTCTTGAGTTTTAAGAATAAATTGGACAGATACATGGACGGGAGAGGTCTGGAGGGTTATGGATTGGGTGCAGGTAAATGGGACTAGCAGAATAATGTTTTGGCACAGACTAGAAGGGCCAAATGGCCTGTTTTACTGTGCTGTAGTGTTCTATGGTTCTATGGTTCCATCTCAACCACAGGACATCATTGTGCCCTAGGCCCAACCCTCTTCAGCTGCTTCATCAATGACCTTCCTTCAATCATAAGGTCAGAAGTAGGGATGTTTCATTGATAACTGTGCAATGCTCAGTACCATTTGCAACTCCTCAGATAACGGAGCAATCCACATCCAAATGCAGCAAGACCCGGACAATATCCAGGCCTGGACTGACAGGTGGCAAGTAACATTTGTATCATTATAGAGACATAGTTGCAAACAGGGGACCATATTCAAGGGCAACACACAAAGTTGCTGGAGGAACTCAGTGGTCAGGCAGTATCTATGGAGGTAAATGGACAGTAGATGATACATCAGGATCATGAGCTCATTACATCATAGCATCATTAGGTTGAGTCTTGGAATGGAAAAGTTGACCTGTGCACAAAAGTTGAGCAGATTAGGCCTATACTCATTGGAATAAAGAAGGATGAGAGGTAAACTGATAGGGTGAATGCTATGTTCCTCTTTTTATCTAGAGCTGGGCAACATAGTTTCTGAATAAGGAGTTACTTAAATGAGAGAGAAAAAAAATTACAATGAATAGTTAATAGGAACAATTGTTCACATGCAAACACCAGACTACAACCTATTTCTATTGTATCCTGGGATTGATATCACAGAGCTCCCAGCATTTTATGGATAGTACAAGCAATAATCAGCTGTTGAAACTCCAAGGCAAACCTGTCAACAAAGACCAGTATCAATTACAATGACAGCTTGAAATGTTTAGGCAGGCTGTAACCACTTGAAATGATTGACTCTTGAAAATAAGTATGTTATGTTTACATAGGTGGCAGCCACTCGACACAATCGGTTCACAAAACTAGCCACAATATTCATCCAAGCCCTGATTGGTTACACTAAGGTGTATATGTATGTACATCAATATGTACTTGTCCTGTAATGGTACAGACAGCAAATGTACCGTCATCATGAGGCCTTCTGGAATACTTGACCAGCGGTACACAGCAAATGGTGCAGATGAGACACAGGTTGAGATAACAGAAGTCCACACTTACAGTTTGAGAGGCATACTGAAACTCTGAGCCAGGCCACACTGATAAGATAAGGCTAGTCAAAAAAATTTTTAAAAAGTTGAAAAATGTCAAGTTTATTGTCATATGCACAAGTATATCTATGCACAGGTGCAATGAAAAACTTACTTGCAGCAACATCACAGGCACATAGCATCAGAGACACAACATTCACAAGATAAACATAAATTAAACAAAATTATATAAGAAGGAACACAATTAGAACAAAAAGAAACAAAACTAGTGGCTGAGGGAAACAATGGACAATCAAGATACCTAACACCAAAGTAACAAGGAGATGCCAAGAGGGGACTACCGTCTCAAACACATGCCATCATACCATGGAAGTCTGCTGTAGCTATCTGAACATCAGGAGCACCAAAAATGACATCTGATGGGCTGTCAATTACTTCTCACATATTATCATTGTACCAAAATAAATAAAACACCAATTATTTTGATTGTAAGGGAGACTCTCTCACCTGATCTCCCCTCTATGCGTGCTTGTACTGAGTATCATTAAAGGTTAATTTTATCTATTGCTCCATTGTATGGCTCTTCACCCACAATGGCCCATTTAAGACAGAGATAAGGAGGATTTTTTTCTTTTAGTGGGTTGTGAATCTCTGGAATTCTCTATCCTAGAGAGCTGCAGGGGTGGAGTGACTGAATATATTCAAAGTGATGTAGACAGGAGTTGAAGGGTATGGGGAGAAAGTGGGAAAGTGGTTTTGAAGCCAAGATTGGATCTGCAATGATCTTAGTGAATCATGGAACTGGTATGAGGGGCTAATTGACCTAATCCTGCCCCTATGTTCTATTTTATTTATAGTTTAATAACTATATAACCCAGAAGAGATAATGAACTAGGAGGATAGCAACACCAAATTAGGAAGATGTAAACTGACAGAATGGGCAAATAGCAAATGAAATTTAATACAAAGAACAGATATACTTTTGACAGAGAAAAAAATTTGCAGCAACAGTATAGACCAAGTAGCACAGAGCAGAGGGAACTCGATGTAAATGTACAGAATATTAAAGGCAGCAAAGCTTGTTGAGAGAGCAGTTAGTAAAGTACAATATTTGTGATGTTGACCTCATAAAAAGAGGTATAGAGTATAGAAGGAGAGAGGTTATCTTTTTAAAACAGTGATTCAGCCAAACACAGAATATTAGGTTGGATCACACAGATGGCTCGCCTGAGGGTCTGTAGGGAGTCACCAGCCAGCTTCAGTGCATTTGACAGCATCTTCCAGACTTCGCATCTGTGCACTGGTATGCACCGTAAGTCACATTTGGATGTATCTAACTCTTGCCCTGTCCCTAGACTTGCCATCGAGTCTAGGGATGTTCCATAAGTTGCTGAATTGGAGTACTGGATATTCTTCATCTCGAGCTCTTCAACTCTACACCAGGCATTTAGGTACCTCATCCATTTGAATGGGATTGCCACCTTCATTAGAAAGATAGGTTTACTTTATTTTTATTTCCACATGTATTTAGTTTTTAATTAATTAACAACAGTTTAATGATTGTGTGTATTATTTTTAATTTTTAAAAATGTTAAAATTATTTAAATCAACTCCACCTGTTTTTAAATGTCTCTGAATATCAGAAACATTTAATGGCAGTGATGTAGGCCATTGACAAATGAAACTACATCTCAGAATAGAGTAATGATCTTCCTAGACACTCGATTCTTTGATAGAATTATAGATTCATTACAGCACAGAGGAGGCCATTCAGCTCATCAAGTCCATGCCAGCTCCTTGTAGAGCAATCTTATAATCTTATAATCCGTTTTTTTCCTGCAGCCCTACTTACTATTTTTCCTCAAGTGCCTATCAGTATGGTAGTGTAGCAGTTAGCATAATGCTATTACAGCGCCAGCGACCCGGGTTCAATTCCCACCGCTGTCTGTAAGGAATTTAAATGTTCTCCCCGTGATTGCATGGGTTTCCTTCAGGTGCTCCAGTTTCCTCCCACATTCCAAAGACGTACAGGTTAGGAAGTTGTGAGCATGCTACGTTGGTGCCAGAAGCATGGCGACACTTGTGGGCTGCCCCCAGCACATTCTACACAAAGTTGAATTTCACTGTGTGTTTCGATGTACATGTGACGAATAAAGATATTATCTTGTCTTATCTACCTCACCTTTGAAAGCACAGACTGATTCCATTTCCAGCACCTTTGAAGGCAGAAAGTTCCAGATCATAACCACCCTCTCCACATAAAGAGATCAGGTCATTGCAGGAGCCGATTCCTCGGGTTCCATCGTCTGGTCACTCCTCACGATGTGTTCCACTAATGGGACAATTGTGGAATTGAGGCTTCTGTCATGAGAAATATTTGGACTTGTGTTAGCACTGAGCTTGGATGGCAAATCTGACTGAGTACCATCTGCCCCATGGTGTTCCATTCTGGTCACCATCACTCAGGGAGTGTGTAAAGGACTTCAGAAGGATGTAGAAATGATTTACTGGAATGGTTCAAGGATGAGAGAATTCAGCTGCTAGGTTCAGCTGGAGGGTCTTGCAGCAAAGAAGGTTGAGAGGAGATTTGATGGATGATGACAGGTTCAAAGCAGGTAAATAGAGACCTGTTCCATTTGCAGATGGTACGAGGGCTAGAGGACAACGATTCAAAGTTATTGGGGAAAGGACACGGAGGGGTATTTTTTTGATATAGCACATTGCAAAGCTGTACATCTGAACAAAGCAGTAATAACTGAAGAAGCAAATTTGGAGACTAATACTGACAGGCATCCAGCTGTGATTTGAAGGGTTCCAGTAGGATTACCTATCTCGTCTAGCAGCAGCAATTCATAATTTGTAGGAGTGTGTTGCTCCAAATCCTCTTTAACTCCTCACACAGGTCATAAAGCATTTGCTTATTAAATCTAAATCTCAGTCAACACTGTGTGCCTGACCAATCTATAAAATTAATGTGACATCTGTAAATCCTGAGGGATGACTTTATTTTCACAACCCAACCATGACAGTACTACCAACTACAGTCTGCCATTGTAATCCCAGGTAATTCACTGAATTGGCAGCCATTTATAATCAGTTTCATTCTTTGACTCGTTTCAGAATGGTGCAAACAATTGCTCTGAAATTTAGTTCTTCACATTTCAGTTGTGTGATCCAATTATAATTTCAACATGCAAAGCTCAAATCAATGAGGTGTAGCTTTTAGCAAGCATGCAGCATTAAAATAAGGATATGTATCTATTTGATGGCATGTTTAATTCTATATATCGAATTTATGGCACAATGTATTTGCAACTTTTAAAAATCAGGCTCCAAGCAGAACTTCATGATTGGTAGCAATGTTTTTAACCAGCATGCAGCTTACCCATAAAATTAGCCTTGAGCTACTTAGCTTGGGAAATGAATTGAACATCATGCATACTTTTATTTAAAACTTTATTTATACAGCATGGTAACAGGCCATTATGGCCCAACGAGTCCGCACCACCCATTTAAACCCATGTTAACCTACTCGTATGTCTTTGGAACGTGGGAGGAAACCGGAGCACCCGAAAGACACCCACGCGGACACGGGAGCAAACTCCTTACAGACAACGATCGCTGGCGCTGTAATAGCATCACGCTAATCGTTACGCTACCCTGCCATCCAACTGCATATTTTTCTTGACCCTCTCGGTTCAAAGAGTTACATTTTTCTGACGTTCTAACAATTCCTGCTAAAGTACATGTTGCAACTAATGTGGATAATTGCTCCCTTAATTTTATGTGGAATGAGTGAGAAAAACCATATCATGAATGGACAATATTTAGAGATTCGCAACTATCTGAGTGAGTTTATCTGTTTCTGTCAAACCCAGTGTGCACGTAGCATCCAAGTTCAACCTGGCTCTGTTGAAGGAAGCCAGTCTTTACTGATTCTGCATTGCTACAGATGCAATAACCTATTTATGCCATCTGCTGCAGGATGTCATGACAATGTCAAAGACTGGGAAGAATTTTTACATAATTGCAAAGATCACAACAGCACTAAACTTCTATACAACACTATCATTCCAGGCAACAATAGGTTTAGTTGGCAGTTTATACTTATCTAACAAAATTGACAATGTAGATAGATAATCACTTCTTTATATTTAAAAGAACCTTACCCCTTCACATTTGTGATCTTGTTACAAGAATGAAAACAACAGATCTGGCTTGTTAAGTTGACAATTTAAACGAGTGCAGAGTTTTTTTTTACCCTTTATTTTAATTAATATTAAGCATTGATGAATTTATCAGTTAAACATTTGAATGTAATTTGCTTTTTAATATTATTTTTAATTGTTTTCAATGACTCTTGCTGTCAGGATAGAGATGATAATAAATTTATTCACCCAGAATTCTCAGCCTAAGAGGGCCATGGAGGCTCAGTTACTGAGTATATTTGCGAGCAGTCAATGGATCTTTGGATACTAAGAGAATCAAGAGATATAGGATTTGTACAGGAAAGCAACATTGATATAAAAGATCAGCCGTGATCTTATTGAGTGGCAAACAGGCATGAGGGGCTGGTTGGTCTACTTCCAATCTACTTATATTTATACATTATAAGAAAATCAGGAGACAGAACCTCAAGATCTGAGGTCATGTCAATATTGCAAATCATTCTGCTTTATGGAATGGCTGTGATGGTCCATTCTCCAGATCAATTGGACCTGTGGCACAATGTTTATGTTCGTGCCATTGTAGGTTTGAGTATGATTCAAGTCAATGCTGTGAAATAGAGCCAATGCTGTTCAAGTTATAAAATGTACCATACTGTCCTAAAACCATGTTTGTCTAAATGTGAAGCATGAAGTGTGAAATCAGCAGACTCTAAATAAATGCAAGTGCAAGTTTTTTGAATGTGCATAAATAACTAAATAAGTATGCAGCCTGGGATTGTAATTCAAAAGTGGAAATGAATACCTCATTCTAAAGCAACATGTAATAAAATAATATATTATCATCAAGCAAAAACCTATAGGAAACAACAGCCTGTATCATACGTGTAGAATGAATTTCAACAGTATTTTAGTTGTTGTTAAAAGCTTGGTACAAATATTCTCAACAATACTGAAGAACCAACTTCAGACCATGCCATGCTGTGCAGTTCGTAAAAAGGGACTGATCTTCACAAACTCAGCCATACCCATCTACCTACAAATGATTATTTCAAAAAATAATACCCTTTTTAAATCCTAAAAATCTTTGAAACGTCACGTGTCACACAGGTCCATATCAGATGGCTGTAGGTTCAGAAGCTGTCCAACCCTGCAATAACAGTATATATTTTACAAGTATTTATTTACATCAAAGATATTCTCTGAAGAATACCTTCAGGGTCAGGAGTTGCTGATACTATGTTGTTTCTGATGCTCAGCAATTATCATTTTGTGAACAGGCCAGCAATCTGTGACAAGGACTAATGAATCTGCACACATTACTGAACAATTTGTTCTGCCGTGGCCCTCATGCAAACAGCAGCTTCCTCTCAAACTCTCACTTACGCATCAATTATAAATTCCACTCAACATAGAAAGTTAGAGCCAGGGTGAGTCAGTGCATTAAAACTTCTAATGACAAGATTTATGTTCCTGCAATGTCACTTAATCTCCACAGCCCGGAAAGAAAAAGAAATGAGTTTGTAGGGTCTTTTATCCTGCAATCAACTCATTTGAATGATGATACTTTGTAATTGTAGCAATCGCTCACCACAGTCACAACATCACTTGAATATTTGACTAAGTTTTTATGTTCACATCTCTGGACTTGAATTTGCATCCTTAAATGTTTGCATGAGGGCCATGGCAGATTAGTGCAAATTGTTCAGTAATGTGTGCAGATTCACTAGTCCTTGTCACAAATTGCTGGTCTGTTCACAAAATGATAATAACTGAGCATCAGAAACAACATATTATCAGCAACTCCTGAGAGATGAGAGTGTTACTAATGGAGGAACGGCTGACACAAGGTGAGCAATCCTCCTGAGAAAGTTGGGTTGCCAATTAGTTTATGGAGATTGGTCAATTAGAATGTAATACTGACACAGGACTTTTACTTAATCTCAGATGCATGGGTTTCCTGGCTTTTCTGACACCTGTTGTTGAAGCAAAATTGCTGCAGGGCAGCAATTGAGAAGGCAGAATTAATCAATCAAATATGTAGACAAAGCACAGAGAGGTGTAAGAGCAAAAGGCTCATTATAGCAGGGGATTTCAACACTACTAGTTGGATTGTTGTGTGCAGTTCTCTCCACCATACAATAGGAAAGACATAAATGCTCCGGAGAGGGTGCAGAGGAGATTTACCAGGGTGTTGCCTGGGATGGTATGTTTTAGTTATGAGGAGGCTGCATTTGTTTTTCTTGGGTCAGGGGAGACTGAACAGGGACCTGATTGAGGGATCCAAAATCATGAGGAACATAGATAGATTTAATAGTGAGAGGATCTCCCCTGTAACAGAGGCATTTAAACCAGGGAACATAGGTTTAAGGCATAAGACGGTTAAAGGAGATCTGAGGAAACTTTCTCTTTCACCTAGAGGGAGGTTACAATCTGGAATGCTTGAGAAGGTGGTGGAGGCATGTACTCTCACAACATTTGAATTGCCAACGTATTGAAGGTAACAGATTAAGTGATGGTAAATGGGATTAATATAGATGCATACTAGTTGATCACCATGAATATGATGGGTGAAGGGACCTGTTTCTGTGCTGTATGATACTGTGGTTCTATGACTCTGAAGGAAATAAGACAATAAATTCTCAACACTCACAGCTGCTTTCCTACCAACTGAGAGAGTTGACTTTCTGCACTTTGGAGATTTGACCTACACTCTGTAGGTTTGTTCTGTCAGATTCACAGATGGGAAGCTAAACAATTAGCACCAAGACCCACAGCCTACTGGTCATGGATTTGCAACTACGCACCAGAGAGATCTAGCAGAGATGGGATGAATAGAGAAGTGTGTAAGGGATAAAGCAACCATAATTGGGAGTATTGGGGTATAAATGAGAACCAGCCTTCAAACTACTTCAATGTAACACCTACAAGCAGTAATTTTTTTGAAATTACAAGGATAGCTGCATGAATAAACATCACTGGCTCTGAAGCAAACAGGTTACTAGCTCATAACAGGAAGCCACACAATTGATATGTTTTAGACAATGACACTTGTATAAAGTTACATTGTTAAATAATGTGACACCCATTGGTTCTGTAAGGGCACTGAAACCAGCCTTTAGGTGTGGGACATCTTGAGCTTTGCGCCATTGTAAAACACACAGGGCAAAACAATAGATAAATGGCTATGTTAATCAGACTACACTGAAACCCCTAGGATGACATCAGGGAAGGCTCCAGACTGGCTATTTTGCCACTTAATGCATGATCATGGTCATATTTTTCAAACAATACTTGGGGTATTAGTGTATCCAGAGAGCCATCCCTTAATGCAATTGTAAAAGAGGCTGTTTTGATAAGATAAGATAAGATAAGATAAGATAAGATAAGATAAGATAAGATAAGATATCTTTATTAGTCACATGTACATCAAAACACACAGTGAAATGCATCTTTCTGCGTAGTATGTTCTGGGGGCAGCCCGCAAGTGTCGCCATGCTTCCGGCGCCAACATAGCATGCCCACAACCTCCTAACCCGTACATCTTTGGAATGTGGGAGGAAACCGGAGCACCTGGAGGAAACCCACGCAGACACCGGGAGAACGTACAAACTCCTTACAGACAGTGGCCGGAATTGAACCCAGGTCACTGGCGCTGTAATAGCGTTACGCTATCCGCTATTCTCAGTAAAGATGTTTGAATATTCAGAGTAGGTTCTGTCAGTTTAGATCTAGTCCCATTGTAAACATGTAATTCTACAAAACAACTTGTGGGTACCCAAAAATATTGAAGTAAATTGTGCATTGTAACCATTGAAACTGTATTTAATCACCTGCTATTACCTTTGTGTTTACAGAGTATAAAATATCAATATACTTGGACAGAGAACTTCTCCAGGAGATTCTACTGAGAGAATCTCCCACCAGATCTCCCTGTATATCTGCTTGCTGTGCTATTGTAGCTACTTCTAGGGTATCCCTGTGGTTCATTCAAAGTCACAACAAGGTGCAGCTATCAGCAGCTCCACCTGTGGCACAGAGTGAACTGGCAGAGACTCTGAAACATCTGAACAGCAGATTCTGAGAAAGCCAGGGATGTCACCTCAGGCGGTGACAGTGGTGCAGCTTGTAGGGCCGCTGCCTCACACCTCCAACAATCCAGGGTCAATCCTGACCTCTGGTGCTGTTTGTGTGAAATTTGCACCTTCTCTCTGTGACATGTGGGTTTCCTCCAGGTGCTCCGGTTTCCTCCCATCCTAAAAGTGTGCAGGTTGTTAGGTTAGTTAGCCAACCTAACTTGACCCTATTGTGCACGTGGAATCTGGAGAGAGTTGAGGGGAATGTCTGGAGAATAAAATGGAATTAATATAGGGTTAGTGTAAATGAAACATTAATGGTCAATGAAGACTCAGTGGGCCAAAGGGCCCATTTCTGTGCTGTATGACTGACTCTATGACAGATATCTGTAGCTAACTGGGCCTGGGCTCTTTTGGACTGCCTCCAATACCACGATAATCTTCCTTAAGTAAGGGGGCCAAAACTGTGTGCAGAACCCCACATGTGGCCTCTCCAACGCTCTGCACAATTGTAACAAAACATAGAGAATCGAGATTCTGCAGATGCTTGAATCTGGTGAAAAAAACAAACTGCTTGACCTGCTGAGTTCTTCCGGCAGTTTGTTTTTTGATAACAAAACATAGTATGAGGGATTAGCAAAGGTAGATTTAAACTGTTCAGATTCCTGCCCTGACTGCTGAGGTGATTGTCTCATAGATCCTGCCACAGACTGCTCCTCCTGCACTTGTGCATGTTGCAGCCATAGGGGTGCCAAGCAGCATGGAATCTGCAGAAAGGGCTAACAACGTTTGAGTGGCACAGCGTTCTTAATGCCAATCATTTCATTTTTTAGATGGTTGCAAATTAATTTATGAAAGAAAGCAAATCTGATGCAAGCCCTTTCTCAAGAGAGTGCAGTTTATTTTAAAACTGAGAAGGGAAGTAGAATGCCACAAGGCTAATTTTTCATAAGAAAATAAGAACAGGAGTAAGTCAATTAGCTCTTCAAGCCTGCTCATCTATTCATCAATAGATGCTATTCTACCTCAACCACATTTTTCTGAACTGTCCACAGTTCCTTTGATTCCCCTTGAACTACAAATCTATCAATTTCTGTTGTGAATTAATTCAATGCTGAGTCACAGCAGCAGTCTAAGGAAGACGATCCAGAGATTCTGCACCCTCTATATACTAATCTGTCATAAGTGGCAAACCTTTATTCTAAGACTCCGAGCCTTGGTTCTAGACTCCTCTGCCTGGGGAACCATCCTCCCTGCATCCAGTTGGTCAAGCCCTGTTAGTTTCAATGGGATCTCCTCTCATTCTCCTAAATTCTTGGGAATACAGACCTTCAAGTTTCAGTCAATCCCCCTGACCTTGCAGACCTATGTTCCTCTTTTTTACTGGTTAGGAACTGGACTTTGGGCATGATTTATTGGGGGTGCTTTGTCCATTATGATTCTGAGGCAGTTTATGGACAGACTCTGCTATTCTTCTGCCTTTGCTGACAGCAATGCTTTCCCATGACAAAAGTCTTTCATGGGGGCAGTGCTGGATTCAGTGAAATATTGTAATGAACATAACATTCACTGATAAGATACACCGGCTGTCAGGGTTAACGTCCTTTCATTGATGTGAAAGTTGCAAATAATAAACCTTCAGTTTCAAAGAATAGAGAAAAATTTACACTATGTTGTTGTCTCCTCCCTAAGACCTTCTGATCTAAAATGAATGTCTCAAAGTGGTCTTGTTCTGGGCTCCAAGAACCCAGCTGATGACACTACAGCAAAAACACAAGGAATGCCCCAGCCCAACTCACTCAAATAAGAATGTTTGCTCTGTGTTGCTGCCACAAAGTGTCTGACATCAGAAAGAAAGAGGTTTACACAAAGGACTTAAAATCAAATACTGGAATGTTTTGCAGTTTATGATGATGGAACGTTTTGCAGTTTATGACACAAAGAAATGTAATGGCAATTTTATTGTTAAAGCTAAATCAATAGGCTAGCAAAAGAAGGCCACAACCCTCAAACACTGCCTCTGTAATCGTTCTGATCAAGGATTATGTGATAAGTCTGAAGTGCATCTGTTGTTTTGTTCATGTCACGAATGTTGTTAGATAAACATTGTGTGAGCTGTGTCAATTATTCTTGACCTGAGATTAGACAGAAACATTGCTGCTGTTTAATGAATGAAGTCCCTCTCTTACTGGTGATTAAAGGGGATGAGTGGAACTACACTGGGGAGCAATTTGAATATTTCATAATAAGGAGTAAGTGACATAATATTCTCATTTCTAAATGGAAGGAGAAGGAAATGTTCCATTAATGACTACTAATGTCTTACCGGTTGAGTCAGTTAAACTGAAAATATGACAATAATTAGAAAATGTTTAACTGGCCACAATTTAATCTAGAGGGAAACTTTATTCTTAAGAACGTTCTCGTATTTCAAAAGGAGCAGGTCTTTTTTAACTTTCTGTTATTTTAACACTGCAATTTAAGCAATTTAAAATAAATAGGTTATTATAGGTATTAAAGCCACACTTTAATTCGGAAGCAACTCAGAAATTCTGAACTCCATAGTCATGTATAAGTAACAGGGAAGTTGGCAGGACTACGGGGGAATAAGATGGGACTGAAGGGATTGCTCTGCAGGAGCCAGCAGCGACTGGACAAGATAAATGGCCTCCTGCGTTGTAAGAAGGATGTCAAGGCAACACTGAATTTGTCTTACAATGCATGGGATCGCAAGAGGCTGCAGGGGGTTGTAGACTCAGCCAGCTCCATCATGGGTACAACCCTTCCCACCATTGAGGACATCTTCAAGTGGCAGTGCCTCAAGAAGGGGGCATCCATCATTAAGGACCCACACCATCCGGGACATGATCTCTTCTCGTTACTACCATTGGGGAGGAGGTACAGGAGCCTGAAGACCCACATTCAATGATTTAGGAACAGCTTCTTCCCCTCCGGCATCAGATTTCTGAACAGTCCATGAACCCATGAACACTACTTTGTTATTCTTTTTTTGCACTATTTTTTATTTTGTAATTTATAGTAATTTTATGCCTTGCACTGTACTCCTGCTGCAAAACAACAAATTTCATCACATATAAGTCAGTGATAGTAAGTCTGATTCTGAAAGTACAACAGGTCAGGCAGCATCTCTGGAGAGAAGAAAAGAGTTAATCTTTCAGGTTGAAGATTTTTTATCTGAATTGGAAATGAAAGAGACCAATTTAATTTTGAATTGCAGAGGGATTGTGTAAACTTTGGACAAAGGGATTATCTTTGATAGGGTGAGCCCTGGTTGCCATGGTGATATGCCATTTAGGTTGATGAGGGAAAATGGGGGACTGAAACAAACAATGGGATATGTAAAAGCTGTGAAATGCAGGTCAGGTGTTGCAAAGAACTGGAACCAAAAGGAGAATGTTGGAAATGCATGTCAGATCAGGCAGCATCAATGGAATAACTGTAAAATCCTGTAAACTCTGCCAAGCAAATTGTAAAAGTCATTTGGTAGAATGTCTAATCTCAAAACAAACACCAAAACCTTGCTTGGTCGATTGTAAGAAAGGCTTCCCCACTCAGATCTTTCTTGCACAGCCAGGGTCTTAATCCCAATGTATGTTTCCCTCAAGATGTATTTGTTGTGGGTAAGACTATCATCCAGGTTAATATAATAGAAATATGGTAAGTGAATATATTGATATGCTGGGAACAGTGAATGTTGGGAGATGGATCTCCTATAGTATATAACGGTAAATTTTATGAATTAAGTACACTTTTGGAAAAAAAATGTAAAGATGGTTCAACATTTCTGTCTTCAGTTTGTTTGAATAATTGACACTTAGTTCAAGTGCAGTTTTAATCTCAATGAGCACACAGAAAATCTGAATAACATTTCAAATGTAAATGGATCTGCCATTTAAAACTAATTCCAGGGAGGAAATATTGTTACAGTCTTTACAAAGCCTCAGAACGAATCTTAAATATATCTGCTCTTACACAGAGAATAAACACCTAGGAAAATAGAAGGGAAAGAACAATCAAAGTGGAGACAAGAAATGAAATCTGTGGACAGACGATGAGGTGATGCAGTACTGGAGCCTGGTTTGGCTGCTGCATGAGGTGGTGCCATATTTGGAATTTCAGTCTATCCTCAGCAGAGGACCACAGCTCAGCGGGTCTGTGATGAGTCATTAACCTAATCAATTGTCTGTACAGATGATGCACATCCCCTCCTTCTGGCCCACAAGTAATCATTTTACAAGTAAAATGCATTTCTGGGTCTCATGCTTCTTAGTGTCTTATGCTGCTGGCCAGCATAGTTCTGGTTTTGAATCTGGCTGCTGAGACTTAAAATAACAACATGGTCTGAATGACCTCATCAGATTTTACTTCTGAATTTTGATGAGGCTATCAAATGGCTGGTGCATAGGCTTCGAACTGATTGCTAAAATGAAGCATGTTCCACATCCACCAATTGTCATAAGAGTACATCACTGAAACTATTTTAATTCTTCACACACCCTATTCTCTTAGGAGGTGGAAGGTTAAAAGCAATTTTTTTTTAATCAGCCAATTGTGGCTGATTGTTATGTATTATTAGTAATGTCTGGAATTTTAAATCTCAGTTTCTTTTTATCCTTCAGTATGAGGTTGTATATCAATAGCTAAGTCAATGACTCAAATACATCTGGCACTTGGTTCTGTTAAGCATCACTTCTCCTGAAATATTTGAAGTTTGACACTTTCTCCTTCATTTTGATTAAAATGTAGACAGCTACATAAATTACATAGAAAGGAGATTATTCAGGGTAATTAATATCAACATTTTAAAAATTACTTAATTGCTAAAGTTACTAGCAATCAAGCAGGGTGCAACACTGGTATCACCAACTGGATATGTGAACAATGTTTCCCTCAATAGTGGAAGAGACAAGAGTAACTAAAACTTAAGAGCAAATACAGCAATTGTGGTCAGAACTCAACTTTATAAAATAAATAAATAAATAAACCAGCAGTTATCAGACGAAGCAACAAGAGACAAAAGAAAGAAATTAAATAAGACACTTGAATATTCATGATTTATGTCTTTGAATTGAACAAATTATTTTCTTTTTATCCTAAGAAGCTGGTTTCTAAGAAGAGTCCATTCATCTGACTCTTCTGAGATCCAAATTAAGTGAATTTTCTTAGCTTCCACCTGGTTTTAGATGAACATGTATCCATGGGACAAGATGGAGATAATTGACACTTCCTGTTGTTGATAATCCAACATCTTGACAGACGAAAGAAGATACCACAACATTAACCAGGCTGTCAATGGGATATGGCAGTGATATGAGTGAAGAGATAAATGTGTATACAATAACCCTCTCCAAAGTTGCTGCAGGACAGCTTGTGAGATGCTGCTTCCTGACTCGCCTCTGGCCTTGGCCTGGGCTCTCTAGTCCCTGCATCAGCCTTTCTCCATATTCGAACAGCTGTGGGTAGGATTCTCTCTGTTGTCAAAAGCAAATGCTGAACTTTTGCTTAATCGTCACAGCTTTTCTCATCCTTTGCACAGTGGGCATTTCTTGGCCATAGACATAGCTTTCTGCCAATGATTTTGAAAAAGTACTCTCTGTCCCAGCCAATGAATCCTGCATGTGTCCGACTCTGAGTTTGGGCTGATTCAAGAATCTTAATGTTGAATCACCAGTCCCAACCAACGCAGTATCATGGACAATAGCATACTTTAAGTTGAATTCTTTTCTCAAGCCAAACCAACTAGCCAGTGTTGTCTTGCCTTACAATCAGCATAGTAGAATCCTTGCTTTGAGGGTTACAGACTCTTTATAAGTTGGACAAAATGCATCATTGATTCCATCACTAGTCTCATGAAGGTTGCATCTTTTGAAACAGATCTAATCATGTTGCACAGGTCTTGTTAATGCATTTGTGTATACTCTCTGCTAGCTTTCCAGGCCATAGTCTTAGCCTCTTTGAACTAAGTGTGTTTTGGACCTGATTGGTTATTGAAGTAGAATTGAGTGAACTTGCCTTTACTTTTCCATAATACATGTGCAGATGCTGCAAACAAGTCAGATTGATTTTCCTTTGTTATTCAAAAGATATTCTTGGCAGGAGTCAAAGTCTTGATCATTTTCAGAAAATGGTGAGGGCACTTTAACATTTTGCACAGTTGCCAGAGGCCTTTATGGGGGGGGGGGGGGGGGGGGGGGGGTGGCAGTGTTGAGGTCTGCCCACTGATTTTGCATATTGGAGGAGAATGGCCCTTACAGAGGCATGGTCAGTGTTGTAATCAGCATTGTGCATTGACTGATCATTAATCAGGATAAATTCAATCTGTTGCAGGAGTTTTGATTTGGTTGGTTCTGTATCTGTAACTTGCTGTGGCTGTGCATACAAAGCAAGGGAGAAAAATTAATTCACACACAACATAAGGTAAGACACACAACAAAACATAAGATATCTTTATTAGTCACATGTACATCGAAACACACAGTGAAATACATCTTTTGCGTAGTGTTCTGCAGGCAGCCCGCAAGTGTCGCCACGCTTCCGGTGCCAACATAGCATGCCCACAGCTTCCTAACCTGTACGTCTTTTGGAATGTGGGAGGAAACTGGAGCACCTGGATGAAACCCACACAGACACAGGGAGAACGTACAAACTCCTTACAGATAGCGTCCGGAACCATCATAATGCAATGATGAACTCATGGTTGCTCTACAGCAAAGGTAACAAAGTGACTGATGAGGGTAGTGCAGTTGATGTGGTTTGCAAGGACTTCCAAAAGGCTTTTGACAAAGGTCCGACATGGGAGACTGGTCCAAAAGATTTGGATCCATAGAACCCAGGACAAGTTGGCAAACTAAATCAAAAATTGGTTTGGCAATAGGAGACAGAGGACTTGATGGTAGAGGGCTATTTTGGTGATTGTATGCCAATGACTACTGATATTCCACAGGGATCAGTGCTGGGACCCTTGCTACTTGTAAGATATGTGAATGATTTGGATAAGGATGTAGGAGGTATGATCAGTAAATTCGCCGATGATACAAAGATTGGTGGAGTTGTTAACTGTATGGAGGGTAATCTTAGGCTACAGGGTGATATTAATGTTTTGGTGAAATGGGTTGAGAAAAGGCAGATGGAGTTTAATCCAGATAAATGTGAGGAAATGTATTTTGGATGTACCAGTGAGGCTAAGGCATACACACGAATGGTAGGGTCTTAGGGAATTTGTGGAACTTGGCGTGCAATTCCAAAGGTTCTTGAAGGTCGCAGTGCATGGTTAAGAAGACAGATGAGATACCGACCTTCATTAGGCAGGGCACTGAATACAAAAGCAGGGAGCATAACCAACTTTATAAAACAGTGGTCATATCTTAGCTAGAGTACTGAGTGCAATTTTGGTCATCACACTGTGGGAAAGATGTGATAGTGCTGGAGAAGGGTGCAAAGGAGATTCACCAGGATGTTGCCTGGGATGGAATGTTTCAGTAATAAGGAGAGACTGGAAAGGCTAGGTCTATTTTTCCTGGAGAGGAGGACGTTAAGAGAGGACGTAATTGAGGCATATAAAATTATGAGGGTTATTCATAGTGTTGACTGCAGGAAACTTTTCCCCTTATCAGAGGTGAATAAAACTAGAGGACCTTGATTAAGAGATCTCTTGATGAAGAGGGGTATGAGATTTAGAGGGCATCTGAGGGGGACCTTTTTCACCCAGTTAGTGGTGAGTATCTGAAATATACTGTCTGAGTAGAAGCAGAGTCACTGACAGCATTTAAGAAGCGCCCAGACAAACACTCAAAAACAAGACGTAGAAGGCTATGGGCCAAGTACTAGAAGATGGGATTAATATAGATGGATGCCTACTGGTCAGTGTCTAAAAAGAATGATTGACAGAGCAGCTAGCTTAGTGTCTGGGGAGTAATACTTTATCTCAGAAAAGGGCTAACAATATCTTGTCCAGTTGAAGCAATACTCAAAATAAATCAGTGTTCTTTGTTATCTACTTTGCCATAGCCCTCATTAAAGACAATTGGAAAAAAAATCAAAGACATATTCCAATTAGTAATATTTATTATTCAACATTTAATAACCATTTTATTGAAAAATAATTAAGCAAACATATATCATTCTGTAGAGAAAGCAACCACGAATTTCCTTAGGCTCTTCTGGTCCCACTCAGGCTACCTTGATTGAATTATCTTTTATGAGCCCTATGCATAGTGTGAAGGGAAAAAGCCTTCAGGTGTTGTCACTGGAACAGCAAGCCATATTTTTAGCCATTAACACATTTCACTTTATTCAAAAAGTACTGGAAAGAAATGTAATCACCTGTGATTGACACATAAAGCTACTTACCTTTGTTACTGCATTTTCACTTCAGGGCTGAAAACAAACCAGAAAACAAAGTTATGATCTTTTCAAACTTGTGGAACATTATGGAGCATGTAAATATGCTGATTTTTAGTTATGTATATTGGAAGCACCTAAACACAATGTATCAATGCAATGAAAGGTTGCAAACTAATAAAAATCAATGAAAGTGAATCAGCATTAATGTGAATGATGAATTTGTGGAGCATCAGAATCCACAATCGTGGCAGTCATCTTGGGCTGTGTTCAGTCATTGGTTATTCTCTATGTACTAATGGGAAACAGAGGATGACAGGATTTACCAGAATTGCAATAGAGAATCTATTACATCTGAGGTTACTTCAGAAAATAATCTGTTTTACAATTAAAGTCCAATAATATGGAAGTCGTACTTGGTTGGTTCTATATTTTCCAGTGTTGTTATAAACCACTTTCTCCTGTCAAGCAGGACAATACTGGTGCCTGGTTTCTCCTTTAATTGTCACATACTTACATTTTGATAGGCCTAGAATGCTCATCATCACTAACCAAAAATTCTGATAGGGGTCACTTATTAGCATCAGACATCTGAAACATAACTAGCTTAGCTGTAAAGCTTTCATGTGTAAATATGTTACATTTAATAGTAGTTAACAATTGATAATGTTGCCAGGTTTCTCTTTTATTTTACCATTTTCTAAGGATTTTCAAAGAAAATTCTTAACCTAATTTACTTAATTTTGTAAACCTAAAACTTACAGTATTTACATTCCAATTAATACACTTCACTTTATCTGGGCCATGCAAGAAAAAAAATCCTTAAAACCTAATGAAGATGGTCATTAATTTCATGAGAAAAATACAAGCAACATTTTGCCATAGCTATTCTTAGTTTTATTCTTAGTTAGATGTGGTTTGGCGGGAGTTAAACAAAGGAGATACAAAATGTAGGGCTGGTAGGTTTCCCTCCAATCCCTTCCTCAAAAGGGTCCTGCCAGAGAAGTGTAGATTTGGAAATGGTTTGGATGGTGAGGCCAACAGTGAACACCATCTGTTGGTTTTAGATTCATTGGGTATTAAAGTCATGCTGATTTTTCTGCTGATTCACATTGTTTCTATTCAATCAAATACTTTTATGCATGGTATTGAGCTTCTTAAGTGGCATTTTTGTGAATCATTTTATTTTTCTGCATATCTATTAATCTTTGAACTGCTACGGGAGTTATCTAGCCTAGAGTTTATCACAGCCGATGTTTTTATTTTAGAAAGCTATTAAACCTATGAAATATTGGCATGATTAATTTTCTGACACTGGTTGTTTCAGTTTTAAAATCTTATTGCTTCCATTTTATACACAAGAAGTTGTATGGATGTGTTATTCCAAAGCCCAGCAGTCTGCTTTAGATTGCCAACGTGCAAATTTCAGATATCTTTATAATCAGGGGTAATTGGCCCCCATTTATACCCAACTTCTTTGTTTGTGTTAAAAACACCGTGGAAGGAAAAGGAAATATTTTAGCATATGGAGATGAAACGCATTTGAGATTGCCCTTGGTGAATATTGAAAAACTTCCATTTGGAAGAATAACAGATTCAAGGCTTTCTCAATCACCAAAGCACCATTCTAAGCAAGTTCAATAATGGAACAATGGCTGTTAGAATAAACATGCAATAAAAAAATGGAGATGTAATTTTGAACTGAAAGGGTAAAAAAGATTACTTTGCAGTACTATTTGAATAGAAAACTTGATTCTTGTTTATTTTCAAACTAGAAGTAAATTATAATCCCATTTAATATGCCCAATAAGATTGAGAAGCAGCTACATCTGAATTGTGGTACTATGTATGGGCTAGCAAGGGAGAGTAACAGCCTGCTGTTAATTAGAAGCCACCTTAATCAGAGTAATATGGTATCTGATCATCTTTGCTAGCTTTCTAGTAAAAATAAAGGAAGAACTTTTAAGGCTGTTGTATCTGTACACACAAACTGCTGTGATTGTGACTGAGAACCTGGAGACTGGAAATTAGTAAATATAAAAGGCCTTTATTCAACACAAACAGATCTTCTGGAGAATCTCTTTCTGCTCTCCCCACAGTCAAAGGGACTAATGTTTTTTTATACTTCATAAACACAAAAACAAAGACAATAATAAATGATTAACTAGAGTTTAAATGGCTATAATTACCTACTTAACTGTAACATTTTGAAAGTAGACAAGTAATTTTTGCAGTATTACATATTAGCAATGGGAGCACATCCCAAACGGCAGAAGCACAAAACACCAGACACCCAAAATATACTTCTCTTGTTGAGAGATGGCTCCCTGGATATACAAACAGCCAGAATATTGTGTGGAAGAACAGATACATTCTGAACTGTGTAGTATGTGGCAGGGATATGCCTTTAATGATGTGTTGAATCAGGAGATGGCCACTTAATGCCTTCCCTGATCTCATCATGAGGGCTTCAATGGGGACTAATTAACATGAATATTTATCTGTTGTCTTCCCCTGCATAAATTACAATGATATAGAATCAGAATGTCCCACACTCAGTGACTAGTTTCAATGGCGGTAGGTATCAGTGGAAGTTAAATTGTAAACAGTTTTTTTGAAGGCTGGTTCTTGTTTTAATTAACACCTGTTATCTATATAATTCTAGAACTCCTTAATAATGTTTAAGGCACAGCATTTCCAAACATGGTGATTATAATGAAATTGTTGATCATAAATAGTCATGAGACTAGAGTCCACTCCAGACAAATTCATCTTCGTACCACTGTAATTGCCCTTACTTAACTTGAGGATATTGATTATGGAACCTGGGTATTCACCTTCAGATTGTATCTGGAATTCCACCATGTTGTGCAGGCTTCTCCCCTTACTCACAAACCTTTTTATTAATCCTATCTCTTTGCACATGACCAAGTCTAAATCAGCCTTTTACTGGGTGGGTTCTGTAACATTTTGCTGTAAGAAATAATCCCTGGTACACTTCACAAATTCCTCTTCCACGGTGCCCTTGCATCCAAATCTCATGACACAACAATGCCATTAAATCGTGTTTTTATGAAGAAAGCTTCTTTCTTATGAGACTGATAACCTATAATTGGATTGTGACGGTGTATAAACATGTGTTATTTAGAATACTAGCTTTGATGTGATTAGTAATTTGCAATAAATTTACTTCTCAATATTACTGATCAATACATACACCTGTTAAAGCTTATTTCTTCACAGGATGTGAACATCACTGGCATATCCACCATTTATTGTACATCTCTAATTGCTCCTGAACTGAGTAACTTGCTGGGCCATTTCAGAGGGCATTGAAGAGTCAACAATGATGTAACACCTAAACCAGGTTTGCTAAGGATGGCAGATTTCCTTCTCAGATATTTATTTTACAGTATCCAAGAGTTCTAAGATCATCATCACTTACAATGGCATTCAATTCCATATATATTTAATTAATTGAATTTTTTATTCCCCCCAGCTGTCATGACAGGGTTTGTGCTTGTGCCTCCAGATTAAACTTCTTGAGATTTTAGATCGATGTTCTGGTCCAGTAAATTAACCATTATGCCGCAGTACCTCAGTAAATTTGATGCAGCAAATTTTCCTTTTTTTTAAATGCACGAATGGTCAAGAGTTACTTATTCCTTTGAATGTGCACCTGAATTTGTATGCAAATTAAGACTGCATGACAGCTGCCTGGAAACTGACAATAAGCCAAATGTAATCTATTTTTTGGTTTACGTTTCCTCAAATAGATCAAACACTTAGAAAGGCTCTATTGCCATGTTGGCAACTACAATTTTAACACACTGATTGTCAGTTAAAAGAACAGATGTAGTTTAAGTAATCACAGTGTACTTTGTGTTAGATCCATTACTAAAATGAGAAAAAGATTCAGTGAACCTATTTACATAATGCCAATAATTTTAGTTTCTTTGTCATTTTGATTAAATCTCATCGATAAACAGAGAAAAAAGTGAAACGTCCATTTACATGTCATTCATCTTTTGTCAACTAGTTTTGTGTCATCGATCGATGTTTCAACAGCTATTATGATATTGACTATCTTGAGCACAAGGTGGTAAGTGATTGACAATGCTACACCATAAGCAAGGCTTATATTATGTAAAATTAGCCAGCCTTTTGTTTTGCCTGTCACAAGATAACCCGCCTGCTCTTGGCAAACATTGAAAACTTATGCTTATCCTGCTGGTGATTTTCCATCAGTTATTTTCAGATCATCAGAAAATAGCAGGGACTCTGAACTTCACTTCTTATATCTTATATAAAGGTAGTAATAACTTGGTAACACTTAGGAAACAACACTCAGTGAGATAAATAGAGTGGTAACTCCAAATACTTCCCCTCAGTTAAAGGTGGAAAAGGGATCGACTGTGCAGAGAACTTGAGTGCATTGGCAGATTTTGTGTCAGCCATTTTGCTTAATTACATTCCTGAAACTGTCCATTCCTCTAAAGCTTCCCCTCAAAAGGATTGAATTATAACTTAATTAACCCCAATAATATGACATTTTCAACCACTCACCATTGATCCTGTGCCTAGGATCTGATGTTCAGCTGCTGTGCTCTTGAAATTCCTCCTCAAACCTTTTCCTCTCCTTTTAGTTCTGCTGAAAATCCTTCCAATTGCATCTTCCTAATGTGTCCCTTTTTTATGTTTGTTTTATTTTGGATTTCTGAAGGGCCTGAGGATATTGTTCTGTATTATGGATGTCAAATAAGTGTAAGTTCTTGTTATTGCTGTTATGTGATCCAAACAAAACTGTCACTACCATAACTATATGAAGTGCGAAACAATTAAATAATAGTGGGAGGGTCCTTATAATATTTGCACTTTGCTATTGTATGAGTGTTTGTAATTGGGGTCATGAATCATGATTGCAAAGGCTAGCCCTAATCTCACAGAACATTCATTCGGTGTCTTGGGACCTTTGATAATCAAAACGCTGTGGTCTGCTGCATTGTAAAAGCATCATTGCTGGCCTCTGCATAATAGCCACTAATGTGCAGGATCACATTTTTGTAGTTAAAAGCTGCCTGCATGTTTATGGAGCAACGTCTTTTCCTGTTTACTTTTGCATTCTGGTTGATGACTGTAGCCTTGGCAATGATCACTTGGGTACATTCTGTATTGCTGTGAGCTCATGAGAAGTTGTAAGCCATAAAGATATTGTCCCCTCATTGTTGATCTTGTTATTCCACTGGAAAGTGCTAACCCATTTTCTCTGGTAAATATGGTATCAGTCTCCTGTTTTGAAATTGGAAAATGAAGACTGATTGAGTGAAATTGGAACTTATTGCCTATAACTTGTTAAAGGAAGTAATTTCAGACTCCTACCATAACACTTAATGTCCTTGGATGTGTACTTATGGAGCTGTTACCTTCAGCGCTATGGACTAAGCATTGGAAATTGGGATTATGTTGGGTAACTCTTTTTCAACCAGAATTTACACAACAGGCCAAATGGCCTCCTCTGAATTGTAAATTTTCCATGATTATATCTACCAAAACCTCCTGTGGTGAAGGACGCAGCTATATTAAAGATTAACTCCATTGCATAGGCATCTTATACATGATCATGACATAAAAGAGGCCATTCGGTCCATCAGGTCCATGCCAGCTCCCAGGCAAGCAATACTATTAGTCCTATTCCCCCTCTCCTTATTTACTTGCTTAAAGTAGTATGTGGTAAATCAGCAAACTTAACTCTGCCACTGGCTACACAGTGAAGCAGAAGTGATGAGGGTATTTACATTCTGAAAGAATTTCCTTTACCTATGTAGGCATGATACTGTGGGAGGATGCGGTGGGAAAGATAGTGAATAGGGGCACAGCACAGGTTTTGTTCCCCTGAAAAATCTGTGCAAACATCTTTCTATCATTTGGGCACCTTTCCCCAGTCTCCCATCTACAACACAGATGAGGCCATTTGATCGATAAAGAGTCACCCAAACTAATCCTTCCCCTTTTAAATTACCTCATAGATTTTGAGCCTTCTCCTAGTCCAGGTGAATGGCCAGTGGACTAATTTGAATCCATTAGAGTAAAAGGCAATGATGTAGCTTTTACAAGTTAGAATGATATACATAAGGATCCTGAATGAAGAAAGCAGTGTGTGAGCCTGAAAACTGGGAGACTTTATGCAGTGATTAATTCAACATGGAAACAATTAAGTTGCAAAACTGGGCTCAGTGGTGCCTGTTGTTTCAATGCTACAGGTCCCAATTTGCAACAAATTTCTTGCATGAATCTTTCATGTTACTCATTTCGTCCAGCCAAATGGATTGTGGAGATCCAGCTATCATAATGTGTTAAGAATGCATTGACTAGCTAGTGTCAGGAAGGAAAGATAGCCTCCCAGGCTATCTGCAGGGATTTCAATGATTTATAGTTTGCTTGGTGATTGATTAGAAGAGGTGTTCATTGTACAACTGCAGGAGTTTGATTGTTGGATACTCTCGAGTGTATATGAGGTGCCATCTGGTGGCTGCACGTGTTAAATCGAGTGAAAGGGTGCTTTCTCCATCACTACCTTGTTGCCCTACCCTGGCCACCTGGCCTGATGGAAGTTCTTAACTACCTGAAAGAAAAATAGCACAACATAGGGTCATACTCAGAGGTTGGTCCATGCTTTGGATGCATGCTTACATCATTAGGTTGGGTGGCCTTCTTTCAACCAAGGTGGACACCAAAGGCCAAATACGGCTTGTAAATGGAAAAAAAAATTGTCGGATGAGGGGGAAGTGAGATGTGAGTAGGAGTTTGTGAGAAGATCTATAATCTCACTATTTATGTTCAAATGGTGAGTGAGATCATTTGAGCAGCTTCGTTTGTTTATATTGTTCAGGTGAATTCTTTGTAAGATACTCACCTCTCTTAAATAAAAGTTAATTTCTCTTTGTAATAATTCTCAACTATCCCTGTGATTAAAGAGGAACTGGTATATTGTGGCAGCATTGGGACCATGATTATTTAAGTCAAATATCACCTACTATTGGTGAATATCTTGTAGCTGGGGTTGTTATTTGAAGGTCAATCAAAAACTTAAATGTGTATAATCACAAGCTTACAAATACATGATGGAAATGTTGCAGAAGCTTAGCGGATATCTGAGTTAGCTTGTCAGAATCTGGGCAGGAGATGAAATGAATTCAGGTTCAAAATTTCTTCCTGTGATAGAGGTAAAAGGGTTTATTCCACTTGTTCAGAAAATGCTGAAGAGATAAAAAGTATAAAATAGTACCTGTGCTCAGGAATTTTTCTCCATACTCCTAATTGTTGAAAATCATTCTCTTTGACAGGTTAAAATTTAACAGGAAAAGGCGAGAGACTGATGAATTGTAGGATCAATATAGAACAGAATTGCAAAACTTACTGAGAATCATGTCTTTCACGTGATCATTCCAGAAGATAGACGTAGGTTCTGACATGTTTGAAACTGCAGATTCAAGGATGTGAAAAAGATTGATTTGAGAAACTATTCTGACCTTAAAGAAAACAAGTGAACTTTGTCATGGTAGAAATATATCAATAGGACAGAATGTGAGTGCACTACGTAAACCCAAGGAAATCCCAAGGGGTGACAGAAAAGAAGCCGCAAGCTAAAAGTAAAATACATCAAGGAAGTGAGTGTTGGAACTTTAGGGGGATTCATAAGTTCCACAGTAGAGAATTGTGTCCTGCTTTGGGCCAAATTTGTAACATAGGCAGAGTGAGCAAACAATTTGCAAAGAAAATCTATGGAAAGGAACCACATGCTCAAGAACAAGCAACCAGAACAATTCATGAGGAACCAGGAACAACAGTTTTTTTTTGTCAATCAGGTCAATGCTTATTCTGATTTGGGAAATGAGTGTGTTCCAATTAAGTTGGAGCCAGGCAAATACCTGAGATTTCAAATTAAAAAGTGGGTCCAATATAATCTGCTTCTCTGATATGAAAAAGCAACAAAACATTTTAAACTTGCAAAGGTGGAACAACTTAGAGTTGCAGTTAAAGCTCTGTAGTTCTGTTAGATGAACTCTAAGATGCAAAGACATTTGGGTGTCCTAATGCATGATTTGCAAAAGGCAAGTTTGCAGATAGAGTAAGCAATAAGGAAAGCTAACAGAACGTTGTTGTATATTGCTGGGGGATTTGAATACCAAAGTAGGGAAGTTATTATTCAATTCTTTAGGGGACTGGTAAGACCACATGTCGAATATCATGTCCAGTATTGGTCTCCTAGTTAACGAAAGGATGTTAATGTATTGAAAGCAGTCCAGAGAAGGTTTACTGAAATGCTGAATTGAGGTTACATTCAGATTAACCATGATCTTATTAAGTGGTATAGAAGCCTTGTGGGGTTGAGTGGTGTACCTTTGTTCCCACTTTGTACATTGACATTAATAATGCCAAGAAAAAAATCAAAATGCTGTTGAAAGTAGAAACCCTGACTGCAGTTAAAAAAGCACCTGGATGTGCATTCAAAGACCAATAATCTACAGGGCCAAGGACCAAGAGCTGAGAAATGGAAAATATATTTATTTTTGACTGGCATGGACACAATGGGCTGAAATGCTTTCATCAGGGATATAATTGCTGATTGTTTCATGGATCTGTGTTCAAGGAGGTCCAAGGAATTGAAGAGGGTATACATTACTTGGCAGGCCATGAAAAGAAATACATTATGCTCTTTCCAGGTTGAGTATCCAGAATATTGACAGCCTTTATACTTTTTTATCTTTGCTACTCAGGAAAGGCTGCTTGTTGATTTCGCCATGGGGTGAGTTCCTGGCCCCAGGAGACCTTTTGCAATGTGGGACAGACCATCATACATTTGCAGATAGTTCCAAAAATGATCAGAAGATACGACCCCTTGAATCTCTTCTCTTCAGTCAACACATCAACAAATCTACTACAAACAGCAACAATCTTTGTCTAATATGACTGTACCAGTTTATTTAATACTAAAAGAAGCCACACAAGATGTTAAATGCATTAGTAGATAAATGCTTAATGTCAAAAACCTACATTTCATGATCAGCTCAAACAACATTAACCTTGCTTTATGAAGCAGACTTTAAGGAGGCCAGGCTCATTGAACTAACATGCATACATTTTACTTGAACGAAGTGCTGTGGGTAGAGATTTGCTGCAAGTCAAACTTCAGCAAGGGATCTCAATGGAATAATTAACTGACTGAAATTAAGATTCTCTTTGCCAGCAAAGCTGCTTCTATTGGGCAACAAAAGAATCACCTCCTGCAAAACATGAAGCAGAATGAATAAGCTGCAGAAGGTTCCAGAACCAATTTTGCGCCAAATACCTGACATTGTCATTGGAACCTCATAAAATCAGCCATTATATGGAAGGATGAAATGACATTTTTGCAATGCAATTCCAGTTTGATGCATTGCCAAGGCTACTGCATCAGTTGTGCAGAAAGCAAATGGATCAAAACTTTACAACACAGAGCAGTGTCAACTATTAATCAAGTTTTTGTTCACCTTCACGTGAAATAGAGGTGCAAGACTGACAAGACTGGATGAATTTAAATCAAGCTGAACAGAATCTATCCTGTCTGTCTGTCCAGGGAAATAGTTCTTAAGGGGCAACATTACAATTGTCCTTTGATTCAATTAACTGCAATGACCTTTCATTACAAATGGAGTTGAATTCTGATTTTTGTATAAGTTGTTTGCAAAAAAAAAATTCTGCTGGGGGCAGCATTTCAGTGGAATTAATGAGAATGGTTACATTTCTCAATATTTTAAATGGTTTAAATGAAATCATATATTTTGAAAGCATATGACACAAGCCTAGTAACAAATGTACAATTGGAATGAATAGCTATTATCCCAAATGCTTTGTAAAATTGCTTAATATGAAAGATTGGCTAAGACCTATAATATTACATATCTGACATGGCTTGGAGTGTTGCACCAGAAGATTGCAGTGTGTGTGATTTTAATGTATTGATATGATATCTTTTCATTTTCAGGATGTAGACAATGCTGTTATGTTCCATATTGGGACCATCACCTTTTAAGATAGATTTTGCTAGCTCCATGTGGAAAAATGCCTTCATAAGCCTTCTCATAGCGAGCTGTTTTGCTCTGATTGTACTATGTAGGTGGCTTTTTGTTCTTCTTATGACTGTTACTGCTTAAACTCTAATAGACACTCATTTGTAAGCACTTTGGCATGAGATTCCAGTCTCTTCCAGTCTTCCCAAGGTCAATGACATCAGAGATTTTTTTCAGTTTGTAATCCCATGGAAGTGGTATACACAAGCTGGCCATCATGTCATCTATACACCATTCATTGTTAATTTGGCATGAGTTACTTTACTCCAAGGGGTACTTGATATTGTGCCTCTTTCAAATTTCTGCAATGCTTGGTTTGTCCTTGCCATTCAACTCCATGATGACAAGGCTCATTACACACTTCAGGTGGTAAGCCTTGAATCTAGAAGAAACAGCCTGGTCTATGGGTTGAAACAATGCAGTGTTAGGGGGAAAAATGCTACCTGGATATTGTAGCCATATCCTCAATATTAACCAAATGTCAAGGGGCATTGTCAAAGATGACCAATATTCTGCTGTCCAGGGTGTTCCTTGCACAATGATGTTCGATGAAGGACAAGAGAAACGATGTAATATAATCTTGGAAGTACAGCATCATCACCCAGGGTTTTTTGTTAAATCACCACACCATAGGAAAATTGTCATTGGATATCCCAATAGGGAAATCAGTCAAATTCTTCAAATGGTAGATTAAGCTTACAGTGACCATCAGCATTACTTGAAGGAAAAGTGTAAGGCGATCTTTGGCTGCCATGAAGTGATCCCGTGAGTTGAATGTACATGAGGCCAAAGTCATTCACATTAAACACTTGCTTAAGAGGGTAACCACCCACCTGAATGATTTGTTTCAGCTCCTGTGGAAAATTCCTCCTGCCACAGTACCTGTACCTGCTGAGCACGCCTCCTCCCTCCCCCCACCCTGCTAGAGGAATGTTATGCTGGTTATGCATATCTTGAAACATTTTCAGAATATTATTCACTATCCTTGCATTCCTCCAAATTCTTCCAAACTGACCTCACTTATTTTCTGAAACTTGACCAAATTCAAGGGCCACATGCCATTGATTATGATCTTCCAACTGCACTCTGAACCCTTTCTCCATTCCTTCTATTATAATGTTACTGCCCTTCATAACATGCAATGCATTTCCAGGGTTAACACTTTGAGTACTAAGTTTTGTCTTGTCAGTGTTTGTAAAGGATTGTTTGCACTGTCAATGCTGCAAGGTTTAATGAACAGCTAATGTCCACCAAATGTTCACTTTTTTCACTTCCATTAATTATATTCAGCTAACTTTTAATGGATATACCTTGCAGTAACATTTTTAGTGATGTACAATCTTTATGTTAGGGTGTTTTGAAGCCACCTTGAAGGATGCAGAAAAGTGTGAAAAATCACAATAACATCTAGAACCCTGTGATCTCCATGAAGATAAGATAAGATTTCTTTATTAGTCACATGTACATCGAAACACAGTGAAATACATCTTTTGCGTAGAGTGTTCTGGGGGCAGCCTGCAAGTGTCGCCACACTTCTGGCGCCAACATAGCATGCCCACAACTTCCTAATCTGTACATCTTTGGAATGTGGGAGGAAACTGGAGCACCCGGAGGAAACCCACACAGACACGGGGAGAACATACAAACTCCTTACAGACAGTGGCCGGATTTGAACCTGGGTCATTGGCACTGTAAAGCGTTATGCTAACTGCTACACTATTGTGCCTGCCACAAAATGGTATGGAAGTAAGTGTGAAATGCATTATGGGCAGAGAATTCACACGTTACTTGTAGCAAATAATAAACTGTATATCGAGGATACCTAAAGATCCGATACCGTTCGTGGAAATTTGTAAGCAAAATGTTTATTAAACGAGGAATCACTGTATTCATCTGTGGATGGAATAACAGTCTAATTCTATACTCACCTAGCATCCAGGTAAAACAACAGAAAAACTTTGAAATTTTTTTTATATTAATTAATTGAGCATTATAAATGTGGTTGGTATTATTGACACAAGCTGATTATAATGGAAAGACAACAGAATTAAAGTTTCTGGATGAAGATCTTCACTAGGTTTCCGAGAAAGAGAGAAAACAAGTTAGTTTTACTTAAATTCTTTGACCTGAAGTGTTAACTCTGTTTCTCTTTTCACAGATGCTGCCTGACCTACTGAGTGTTTCCAGCATTTTCCATACTTAAAACTAAATTGTTGACTTAATCAGCAGAGAGTAGGTATTGAACCCAGGATGGACACAACCCTTGAGTTTTGTTCAGCACAGGTAACTACACCACCAGTCCTTGACATATAAATTTGCCTGCATCTCTTCAGACAAATTTGTCAGCACTGTCACCTATATTTATTATAATTGTCAAGTTTGGCTTGTTGTTTCACATCATTTGGCAATTATAATGTGTTGGTCTATAATAAGCAGTACAGAGGAAGGAGGAAGAAGGAAATGTGCAAATCTATCCTGTCACATGACTTTGCTCTTTCACTTTTTTTCTTATTTCCCATTCCTGTATTTTTCTTATTTGTCGTGCTAGGTACACAAGTGTGAACACAGAAGGCCACAGTATAAAATCTACAAACTGTTCCAATGTTTTTCTTAATTTATTCTCATGATTGATCTAAAGTTGTTGATTACTTTCACAATTCTTGATAATGCTTCTCTTTTCACGCTCTTTTAGTTTTCCTTTTTCTGAATAACTGATGTTTGGATTTACATTGTCCTTGCTTTTCCTCTGCTCTGTTTAAATAAACTTCTTGCTCTCTCTCATTGTGATTTATTTTTGGTTCCTTTAAGTCACTCTCCTTATAAATAACATGTGTGAATAAAATCTTAATGTTTTGCCCTCAATGACTTACAGTAAATTAATAACTGTAGTTGTTCGTATTTCAATTACTCTTCTGGTCTTTGTCACTGAGAAGCAGCAATGTCACAATAACCTCTTTCTCCTTGTCCTCCTGTGGTATTCCAATGAAGCTGAACACCAGCTCAAGGAACAGCACTTACTTTCCAAGCACTTTAGAGCCCTCCACCTTTCTCTTGGACAGCAGGTACTGGGAATGTAGGATATATTCACCTGACTCCCAAGAACAGGAGATGTTTTGTCTGGGACTTGGGGTAAGATCCACTCTGCCAGTGGGATGATCTGCAACTCCTTCCATAATTCGCAAAATTTTCCTAAATTTTCCCACCAACTTCTCCACTGTTATTGTTTTCCAAATGTTCACCTGTTTTTAAGGCCTCAGATTTATTTTTCTTGTATTATATTTTTAATCATAAATCTATTATAATGTAGCCTATAATTTCTGTCATTTGATTACCTGCTCACCTCCTTTTCTGTCCTGTTTCCCTTCCCCATGATCCCATGGTTTCTGCTAATACGTAAACCTGACATACTATTCCACACACATTCGGCCTGACCTATTGAGTCTTTGCAATACTTTCTATTTTTATTCAGTTGTCAATGCTCTGAGAAAATGTAATTTGATTTTTGAGCTCTGCTGAAGGTCAGTGATAGTTACTATGAAAGGATATGTCCTTCATGAGGAGGCAGCTGGAAGGTATTGTTAAGGTATCGGCGTGTATGCAACTGTTCCACTCCCACCTGCTTCAATTCTATCCACCTTGACTGATACGTCCTACAGTCAAGCATTCAAGTTTAATTGACTCCACCTGCTTTCCTACCCCAATTGGATTTGATTTGAATGATTGGATGTTGATTTTTAATACATCATGGCAGATCCAGATTTTAAAAGAGATTCCTCCAAATTTGGAGGTAAAAGCAGGAAATCAAATTTTGGTTTACATGGTGGAGAATTGAGCTATCAGGTCATTGCTTTGCTGGTCAGATGAGACTTGAATAGTAATAGGTAAGGTAGTCAAAACAAAACCTTTCTATCACTTACTACAGCCATCAAGTAGATTTTCCTTGCTGTTCTTCCAGATGAATGAATGTAACACAGATCAGGGATAATATTTATTTTTAAACAAAAGGGCAGCACTGCACATTCAATTATATAGTGTTCACACCTTTTGGACATCCACCTTCCAGTGACTGTGAGATGTTGCCATGACAGCCATCATTGCAATCAGTATTCTCTTTGACACTGATGAGGTTGTTAGGCCACCCTTAGTTTAATGGATGTTGATATCACACGCAACATTGTCTTTTATATATGTCAACCTACTATGGTTGGACCATTTGGAAGTACTTAAAGGTGGAGATAGATAAATACTTGACAGATCAAGGTATGGGGAACTGGCACAGAAGAGGTGTTGAGGCAGATCATTCATGATATATTAAATGGCAGGCCAGTCCTTGAAGAGCCTGATGGCCTACTCCTGCTCCTATTTTCTTGTGTTCTTGTTCACTAACAAGACCAAAATTGATGCATATGTTTATCCACAGTTGACCCATAAGGCATAAGTTACTGACCACCTCCTTTGGGATACAAATATTTTTCTGGATACAATATTAACCTAGTAAAACGGCAGAGAGAGAGAGAGAGAGACGTAGAGAAAAAAAGACAGAAGTGGAAGCAAACTGAAGTTTTAGTAGCTCAATTGGCAGGGGACAAGGGAATGTGACATAGCATTAGATAAAAGGGTTTATCTTAAACTAAGACCTACCTCTCCTCTGTAAGGACATGACATCAGGAAAGGCTGACCTGCTCAGTCATCAGACAATATCAGTATGTAGACCACTGAGATGAAGACTGTAAATGGGAAAAGTGACCTGTTTAGTGCACCAGATATAATGTATCATTGGATATTTTTGCAGATTGATCTCCAAGACAGTTGTAAGAATTTACCTAGATGAGTTTCTTGCATCGAAAGTTTCAGAGAGAGGAAAGAGTATGATAGTGTCAGCTGTCATATTTAGGCTACTGTAAACTCTCAATCGCAAATAAAGGTATATCACCACAGTATAAGGACTTCTAGTCTATTGTCATTTACTAAAATCCCTAGTTGGAACTTCAATACATCTAGTAGTAATTAAGTTACTGCCCAATGTAAATGATGGTAGGCAAGGTAGTAACAGGAGACCTACAGTACGTAGAGTCATAGAGTTTGTATAGCACAGAAGCAGGCTCTTTGGGCCACCATGTCCATGCCGACATTTTTACTCATCTTCACTAATACCATTTATCCGCACTAGGACCAAGTCCTTCTACACCTTGCTTATTTGTCTGTCTAAGTGCCTCTTAAATGTAGTAATTGTATCTGATTCCACCACATCCTCTAGTAGCATGTTCCAGATATCAGTCACTCTCTGTGAACAAATCTTTCCCCTTAGATTCCTTCTAGAACTCCTTCCTCTCACACCTGAAATAGATGCCCTCCTGTCTTTTATCACCCTGCCATGGGAAAAAAGATTCTAACTATCTTCCTCATCTATGCCTCTTATATACTCCTATCAAATCACCCCTCAGTGTCCTTCACTTCAGGGAAAACAAGCCCAGCCTATCCAATATATCCCCATGACTAAAGTCCTCCAATCTAAAACAACAACATGGTGAATCTCCTCTGCACAATCACATCCTTTACATAGTGTGGCATCAGAAGTGCACAAATACTCCATAGTGGGGCATGACCAGTGTTTTATAAATTTGTAACATAACTTGCCAACTTTCACATTCTATGCCCTGACCTATGAAGGCAACGATGCCAAGTGGCTTTCTTCACCACCTTATCTACCTGTGATGCCACTTTCGTGGAACTATGGACTTGAACCCCAAGGTCCCTCTGTTCATTAACATTCCTTCGTGCTCTAGCATTTTACTATATATGTCCAACCCCTTTTTGTCTTCCCAAAATGCATATATTTACACTCAGTTGGCTCTGATGGGTAAGGTACATTGTTCACAAGTTTTACAAGAGACGCTCAAGGCAGAAACTCTACCCTAAGCTCTATCATGGCAAGAGATTGCCTGGTAGACTGAGGAAATGCTTCAAGGATGTCCTCAAAACCTCCAACAAATATTTCATCATTCCCATTTGATCATGGAAGTCTCTGGCACATGACTGCTAAAAATTAAAAAAGATCCAGGATGAGTCCGTGTGTCAGCAAACACAGAAGTTTAGCGTAAATGGAAGAAGGAGTGCATCACTTTGCCCACCTAGCTGCCTATCCTGTTAAACACCTCTTTCCCTGTGGCAGAGTGTGCAGGTCCCATATTGGCCTCCATCTACCTCAGGATCCTTAGAGCTGGTATAGAAGCAGAATGCCCTCGCAAAAGCAAGGTCAAGGCAACATTGGATTGCACATGAGTCTCAAAGATTTGATCCTAGTGGTGGTGAGTATACACAATATTTAAATGAGTTATGGCACCTTAAAATGAGGTTTGTTTCTTTGATGGGGCCAGTCATTCCACAATAAATCAAAATCTAAATATACCCATTTTATATTACAATGCTGCTTTTGAACGTCAATAGACTTCAGATGTTCCCAGGCATTCAGAAAATGCTGGGAAAAACCCAACAGGATAGGCAGCATCTGTCAAAAGCAAACAGAGTTACTGTTTCAGGTTGATGAACTTTCAAAAGAAGTGCTGCCTGCCTACTATGAAACAAAGATATGAATAGACCATTGTTGTGATTTTAAAAGAACCACACAGAGTCTGGCACTGTAGATTTAACAGGTCTTCATTCAGCACAAGCAAAGGCGCAGGTCAGGTCTGATGAAAGAATCTGCCCAACTCAAAATACATCAAGTTTTTATACCCTTGAGGTACAAAGATAGCAGCAAGTAATTAAGTATAAGTACAATAGTTATGATTCATAGTTTACTTCAATACTTTGGGTGTGGACAAATGGTTCCATAGAATTATACATTTACAATGGGAAGACGTTTTAACTAACAAGACCAAGGTAGCTCACATTGATGTTCTAAAACCTTGAGGATGAAAGAAAACCAAAACGTCTGTATTGTGAAGGACAGTTCTTTGGATACACATACGCCTCAAGTATTGATCAATGGAACAAATATGACTATGATCACATTTGAAGTATTAAGTGACAAAGTAGACCATTTGGAACCTCCCGTGATCTCACTCCATGGTTAGAGACTCAGGCCCACTTTCCCCCTCCCACCACCTCCCCCAACGCTCCCCACCCCCGGTTGTGTTAGCATGGTGCAAATCTTAGTATGTCTCATTTCTAAAGCCTGGTTCTAATGCCTTGAACTTCATCTGGTGTTTCTTATTATTGATGGATGTCACATTTTTAACAGATTATCTATTGAGAGATTGCCTTATCAGCCTCCAAAGCATTATCTATTAAGTGTCCTTCTGCTGCGAGCCAGTAGTCTGTCTGCCCCCGGTTTTTGTTCATGCAGCTCTCTTTGTAATTTCCAAAAAAAAATTACTGCTTGTAAGTTACATCTGGAAGTAGTTTGAAGATTTGTTCTTCTTTGTGTTAATGGAGACTATACTTTATACTTTTATACCCACTGACTATGGCTGCTACTCCCTAACAATGAGCCCATTTATCAATGTATCAATGGTATTGAAATACATCACCTGAAAAACTGAAATTAACATTTTATAATTTATGGCATTACATTTACTGAAATATACTTTACACTATAATATCATTAATACACTTAATATAATATCATTATATTAAGAGTAATAACTGTTACAAATCACAAATTGCAAACTCAGTTTTTCAATGTATTCAATGACAACATTTCTTCTGTATTTGAAAGGGTAAAAACCAAGGGCAATAGATAAAAGACCCAAGTCCATTTTCCACTTTTGATATTGCTCAGTTTTTGCTTGTTCTACTGCAGTTCAGCAGCTTCATGACTGGCTAAATCAGAGATTACTCTGATTTCAGATGGGTGCAATCGCAAAGAAGGTGTGCCAGTGGTTCTACTTCATTAGGAGTTTGAGATTTGGTATGTCACCAAAGACTGTTAAAAATTTCTATAGATGTACAGTGGAGAGCATTCTGACTGGTTGCATCACAGCGTGATATGGAGCCTCCAATGCACAGGATCACAAGAGGCTGTAGAGGGTTGTAGACTCAGGCAGCTCCATCACGGGCACAACCCTCCCCACTGTCGAGGATGTCTTCAAGAGGTCGTGCCTTCATCACTAATGGGCCTCACCATCCAGATCATGCCCCCTTCTCATTACTACTACTGGACAGGAGGTACAGGAGCCTGAATACCCAAACTCAATGATTCAGAAACAGCTTCTTCCCCTCCGCCATCAGATTTCTGAACGATCCATGAACCCATGAACACTATCTTGTTATTCCTTTCTTTGCACTTTTTTTTTGTAATTTATAGTAAATTTATGTTTTTGCACTGTACTGCTGCCACAGAGCAACAAATTTCATATCAAATGAGTCAGTGATAATAAATCTGATTCTCATTCTGATTCTGATTCTGGATTTATGTATTCATAACTGGAGTACCCATGCAAATGGAATTTTGAGAAGATTGCTGGTTGCTACATACTGCAATATCATAAATATATTAAAAACAATTAGTTCTATCCTCAATCATAGGACTGGGGCTTTCTAGGTTGTCAGGCTGTTGGCCCTCTATAGGTACAACAGGGTGCAGCCATGTCAAAGGGCCACCAGGAAACTGGAGCAGTTTTCTGGTAGTTCTAATAAGATTGGGACAAGCACAGATCAGAGGATAGTCTGGGTATTTGTGGAGACATATACAGAGATGCATGATTGAAGATGATATTATTTCTATATTTTGTTATCCTGAAGCATTCCACTATTGGCTCAGGCTAATTTAAAATTTATTTTTAGTGTATTGAAAGCTTTTAATTTTCATTGGGTTTTGCCACATATTCCTCTCTCAAACCCACACTACTAAAGTGAGGCAAATTCATTGTTTGTTTCATTTGTTGTTGAGGGGACTTTAATGTGCATAAACTGGACTCTGCTTCTGCCTATAAGGAATGGTGACTACTTCACTAATTCGGCAGCCCTGAGAATATTAAAACAAAATGTTGTGTTCTTCTTGATAAGAGTAAGAAAATAGTAATAATTTTAAAATATAAATTAATATTTTTCTGCAGCTAATATTCATAAAAAATCCCTAGATTGAAAATTGACAGTGAAAACCTTCTGTAAGAATGTGTGGAAAGGTAGTGATCCAAATTTTATTGAATAGAGTTCTTCACCCAGACATACTCTGCAGATACCCATTCACCTCCACTTAACCCAGTTCAGATCCAGAACTTGCTGGACAAGAGCATTCTGGTTTCAACTGATGATGTCATAGTTGTGTCATGGGTCATAACGTCTGCTGAGAAAACCTTGACGTAAGAGATTCTGCAGATGCTGGAACCTGGAGCAACACACACAAAATGCTGGAGGAACTCAGCAGGTCAGGCAGCATCCATGGAGGGAAACAATTGTTTATTTCCCTTCATAGATGCTGCCTGACCTGCTGAGTTTCTCCAACATTTTGTGTGTATTGCTGAGAAAACCTTCACCAGATGATAAATCCACAAGAGACACCAGAGACTGCGGATGTTGGAATCTGTAGCAAAAGACAAACTCCTGAAGGAATTCAGTGTGTCAAACATCATCTCTAGGGGGAATGGGGGTGCAAAGGAATTGTCGATGTTTTGGGTCGGGCCTTACATCAGGATTGATAAATCCATGACTCAGCTTTGTAAAAACTCAACAGCTTTGATAGATGTTAATCTTTTTGAACATTATAAGAGTAAAGATATTGTGAGAATAGATGTAAGGCCAGTCAAGGACCCGACATTAGGTTTACTCATGGAAGGAGGGGGTATGGGCGAGGAGTTAAATGAGTACTTTACAACAGCTTTATCAAAGAAGATGCTGCTGGAAAGTAAAGGAAGATGTAGTTATGATACTTGATACTGGTCTAAATATTGATGCAGGAGGTAGCTGAAAGGCCAACTGTATTCCAGGGGAATAAATCATCCATCCTAAACAGGATGTGTCTGAAGTTGCTGAGGGAACTATGGGTAGGAATTGCAGAGGTACTAGCCATGGTCTTCCAGACAAGGACTGGGAAACTACATATGTTGCAGCCTTGTTAAAATAAAACAAAGCCAACCAGTCAGCTTAACTTCATTAGTGGCAAAACCAGCAGAACCAATACTTAGGGAATTATTAGCAGTCATTTCAACAACTGTGGGTTGATAAAGGAGAACCAGCATGAATTTGTTCAAGGCAACCTGTGTTTTACTAACATAATCTTTCAATGAGATGGGATTAATGAGGCAAGTGCAGATGATGTGGAATATATGGACTTTTAAAAGATATTTGATAAATTGGTGCATTAGCATCAAGATTGGAGCCAATAAGATAAAGAAGGGCAGTAGCAATATGGATTAAGAATTTGCTAAATGATAAGTATCAGATTAGTAGATAAGATAAGATATCTTTATTAGTCACATGTACACAGAAACACACAATGAAATGCATCTTTTGCATAGAGTGTTCTGGGGGCTGCCCGCAAGTGTCGCCACGCTTCCGGCGCCAACGTAGCATGCCCACAACTTCCTAACCTGCATGTCTTTGGAATGTGGGGGGAAACCAGAGCACCTGGAGGAAACCCACGCAGACATGGGGAGAACATACAAACTCCTTACAGACAGTGGCCGGAATTGAACCCTGGTCGCTGGCGCTGTAAAGCATTATGCTAACCGCTACACTAAGTTGTCTTTTGAACTGGTGGGAAGTGTACATTGGTGGTTGTCAAAGAAAAATACACTACCACTATGTTTCTTTGTGTATGTTAATGACTTGGTTTTGTGTATTGTAGGGCAATTTTGCAGAAGGCACAAAAACTGGAAACAGAATGAACTGGCACGGAGCATAATAATCAAGAAAGAAATTGCTGGTGGAGTGGGGGAAAGTGTGCCAGATAAAATTTATCGCAGATAATTGCAAACGTTGTATTTCAATAGGAAGAATGAAAGAGGCAATATAAACCTGGGAGTGCATATACCAAGTTTGTGGGAAGTTGCAGGACAGATTGACAAAGCATGTAAAAAAGCATACAGGATTTGGGCTTTATTTATGAGGCAGTGAGTACAAGAGCTTGAAACTTTATAAGGCTCTGGTTGGATCACATCCTGTTATTTTATCCAGTTCTGAGTACCAAACTTTATGTAAGATTTACTAGACTGATTGCATAGATGAGGAACTTAGTTACATTGATAGATTGGAGAAGCTGGAGTTGTTCTAGAAACAGGGAAGTTGGCAAGAGGACTGATAGAAGTTCAGGTGGAAACTGCTTGCATTGACAGAAGGGTCAAGAACACAAAGAATACAGAAAGAAGAGGATGAGTAAAAGAACCAGAAATTATTGTGAGGAAAGTTATTTTACACAGTGAGTAATTAGGGCCTGGCATGTGCTGCTGGGGTACTGGTGGAGGCAGATTCAATTGTGGTGTTCTATAGGCAACTGGATTAGTACTTGGGGAAGTAGGGACTAACTGGATTGTTTGTGAATAAACTATTCAATGGGTCAAATGGCTCCTTCTGTGCCATCTCCTCTCTGTGATTCAAATTCTGAATTCAGGGCTGCAAATTTGCGATGTGATGTGACATCAATGATTTTACTAGGCAGACAATCATTTGTATTTTGCAAGGAAATGGTACAACATAACAACCAACTGACACTTAACTGTTAGCGATGAGCGTGCCATGTGTTCTTTCCTCTAAACATAGGAGTGCTGGACTCCTCAGTGTCTCCAACGTTGAAGTGGGACGTTGCAGCAGCTTCCAACCATTTGTTAATTGCTTTAGCCAGATCCAACTTGGCATAGAAACAGCTCCTTCATTCCTTTCAATGGAAGGGAATATCTGCAAGGAATTAATTTAGATTCTTGAAAAATTGTTAATTTAATTGTTATAAGCAGTCTTTTAATTTAATAATTTTATTTTAATGGTATTTTAATTTTTGAATGTCAGATGCAATTAGAGTCCTTGACACAATGATTAAGCCAGGGAGCATGGCTTAGTTGAGAGTCAGTCTTTTTCAGCAGCTTTGTGGGAAGAAAGTGCTTAACCCAACCCCAGCCCAATGCCATTATATCACAGAACAACTTGTCGACATACAGGACTCACCATGAGGCAGCTTTCGAATGCAAATTCCTGTTGATACAGCAGTGGTTTCTGACGTCAGCAGTGAAGGTCAATCAGGAAAATTGGTATCTGCCTACTGCCTGAATCCAATTAAAATGATGGCATCTCATATTGGATCAGATATATCTGGATGTGCTGCCTTTGGTGCTTGAAGTAATAGCAGCTCTGAAAGTCAAAGTCGAGTTTATTGTCATATGCACAAGTATACATATGCACAGGTGCAATGAAAATCTTTCTTGCAGCAGCATCAGAGGTACATAGCATCATGTAAACATCATTCACAAGAAAAACATGAATTCAACATAAGTTAAACACAGTTTTTACAAGAAAACACAATTAGAACAAAAAGACAAAGTCCGTTATAGTGCAAACTGGTCAAAGTGGTCATAGTGCTGTTAAACTGTAATGAATGGGGTTTTGCCGGTTGGTTCAAGAACCGAATGGTTGAAGGGAAGTAGCTGTTTTGGAACCTGGTGGTGTGGGACTTTAGGCTTTCATACCTCATGCCCGATGGTAACTGCGAGAAGATGGCATGGCCCGGATGGTGGGGATCTTTGATAATATATGTTGCTTTCTTGAGGCAGCACCTCCTGTAGATACTACCAATGGTGGGGAGGGATGTGCCCATGACGTATTGGGTAGAGTCCGCCACTCTCTACAGCTCCTTGTGTTCCTGTGAATTCAAATTGATGTACCAGACCATGTTGCAACCAGTCAGGATACTTTCAACAGTGCATCTGTAGAAGTTTGTTGGAGTGTTTGGTGACAAGCCAAACCTCCTTAACCTCCTGAGAAAGTAAAGATGCTGGAACACTTTCCTTATGATTGCATCCATGTGCTGGGCCCAGGACAGGTCATCCGATACGTTAACACCCAGGAATTTAAAGCTGCTGACTCTCTCCACCGCCAATCCCCCAATGTAGACTGGTATATGTTTCCCTCCTTCCTCTTCCTGAAATCAACAATCATTTCTTTGGTTTTGCTAGCATTGAGCGACAGGTTGTTGTTGTGACACCACTCCACCAGGTGTCCTATCTCACTCTGGTAAGCTGACTCATCGCCACTTGTGATTCATCCAACAACAGGAGTGTTGTTGGCAAATTTGAAGATGGCATTGGAGCTGTGCTTAGCTACACAGTTGCGTCTGTATAGAGAGTAGGGGGCTAAGCACACAGCCTTGAGGTGTACCTGTGTTAATGGTCAGTAAGGAGGAGATGTTGTTACCAATCCTCACTGATTGAGGTCTGCCGATGAGGAAGTCGAGTATCCAGTTGCAGAGGGAGGTACAGAGAACCAGGCCTTGAGGCTTGGTGATGAGTTTGGATGGGATAATTGTGATGAGTGTTGTGCTGCAGTCTATGAACAGCAGCCTAATGTACGAGTTCCTGTTGCCTAGCTTGTCCGGAGCAGAGTGAAGAGTGAGAGAAATCACATCTGCTGTTGACCTGTTGTGGCAGTAGGCAAATTGGAGCCGATCCAGGTCATCTCTGAGGCAGAATTTGCTACGTGCCATAACCAATCTCTCAAAGCACTTCATTATGTTTGATGTAAGTGTCACTGAACGGTAGTCATTGAGGCAGGTGACTGCACTCTTCTTGGGCACCGATACAATAGATGCTTTTTTGAAGCAGATGGGAACCTCAGACCACTGAAGTGACAGGTTGAATATGTCCATAACTACTCCAGCCAGTTGATCCACAGAGATCTTTAGTATTCAGTCAGGTACACAGTCTGGACCAGACGCCTTTCGTGTATTCACCCCCTTGAAGGATGCCCGGCCATCAGAAACTGAAACTATAGGGTCATCCGGAGATGTGGGGGCTTCTGTGGGTGTCTCATAGTTCTCCCTATCAAAATGTACATAAAAGGCATTGAGCTCATCCAGGAGTGATGGGTTGTTGCTGCTAATGCTGCCCGATCTCACCTTGTAGGAAGTTATGTTGTGCAAGCCCTGCCACAGCTGTCAAGCGGCCATCTGTGATTCAAGTTTAGTCAGGAATTGCCTTAGTGCTCACAATGGCCTTCTGGAGGTCGTACCTGGACTTCTTATATAACTCTGGGTCGCCAGCCCTAAACACCACAGATCTAGCCCTCAGCTAGAATTAATCTCCTGGTTTATTCAAGGTTTCTGGTTGGGAAAGACTCAGAATGTTTTTGTGAGTACACACTCATCTATGCATGTCCTTTTGAAGTCAGTGATGACTGTGGCATATTCATTTAGGTCTGTTGACAAATTCTTGAACATGTTCCAGTCCACCGACTCAAAGTAATTCCCAATTCGTTCCTCTGCCTCTGCCATCCAGCTCTTCATAGTCCTCTTCACTGGTGCCACACTCTTCAGTCTCTGTCTGTACGCAGGCAGAAGAGGCACAGCCAGGTGGTTGGATTTACCAAAGTGCGGGCGAGGGATGGAGCAGTAAGCATTCTTGATGGTGATATAGCAGTGGTTGAGTGTGTTGAGTCGTCTAGTATTGCAGGTGATGTGTTGATAGTAGTGACGTGGAGACATCTTCAAGCTGGCCTGATTAGAGTCTCCTGCCATGACATGACAGGTGTCAGTGTACTCGTTCTAGAGTTCCAACCAGGGGAATCATTCTTGCTGTATCCTGTTCATTTAGCCTTCTCAGTATTTTCCATACTTCAATGATATCCACTCTCATTTACTGCACTGTAGTGGATCCAGGCCAAGTTGACTCGACCTCATACAACAGTCCAGCCATCCCAGAAATCAGTCTGGTGGACCGTCACTGCACTGCTTCCCTTTTTTGGATAAGGAGACCAAAACTGCACACAATATTCCAGATAAGGTCTCACCAAGGTTTTGTATAGATATTCCTTGTTGCTGCACTCAAAACCCACTACAATGAATGCCAGCAAACCACTTGCCCTTTTTCACTGCTTGCTTCCCCTGCCAAATTGCCTACAGCAACTGCTGTACAAGGACTTGGCGATTGTAAACAGTGGATAACATCACATTTATCCACCCTGTACTGCATCTGCCATGTATTTGCCCACTTGCTCAACTTGTCCAAATCGTCTTGTAGCCTCTTTGAATGCTCCACACAATTCACAATCCCACCCAATTTTGGGTCATCGGCAAACTTAGAAATGAGAAACTTAGAAACATTTGATTCTCTCATCTAAATTGATACTGTGAATAGTTGTGGCCCAAGCACTGATCCCTATGGTACCACACTCGCCACCGCCTACCACCCTGAGAAAATTCCATTTATTCATTGTCTCTGCTTCTTGTTTGTTAATCAATTTTCAAGCAACGTCAATATATTACCTCCAATCCCATGTGTTTTAATTTTGCACATTAATATCTCAGAGTCATAGAACATTACAGCACAGGAAGACCCTTCAGCCCATCTAGTCCATGCTGGCCTGATCTTCTGCTGAGTCCTATCTACCCTCACCTGGACTATAGCCCTCCATACTTCTCTCATCCGTGCACCTCTCCAAACTTCTCTTAAATGTCACAATTGAACTGGCATCCACCACTTCCCCTGGCAGCTCGTTCCACACTCGCACCACCCTCTGAGTGAAGAAGATCCCCCTCAGATTCCCCTTAAATATTTCATCTTTTACCCTAAATCTATGACCTCTACTTCTAGTCTCACCCAACCTGAGGGGAAAAAGCCTTCACCCTATCTATAGCCCTCATAATTGTGTATACCTCTATAAGATATCCCCTCATTCTCCTGCACTCCAGGGAATAAAGTGCTAACCTATTCAACCCATCCCTGTAACTCAGGTCCTCAATTCCTGGAAACATCCGTGTAAATTTTCTCTGCACTTTTTCAAGCTTATTGATATCTTTCCTATAGGTAGGTGAAAATACTCTAAATTTGGCCTCACCAATGTCTTATACGACTTCAACATAACATCCCAACTCCTCTGATTTATGAAGGCCAATGTGCCAAAAGCTCTCTTTATGACCCTATCTACCTGTGATGCCACTTTCAAGGAATTATGGATCTGTATTCCCAGGTCCCTTTGTTCTACTGCACACCTTAGTGCCCTACCATTCACTGTGTAAGTTTTACCCTGGTTTGTCCTCCCAAAGTGCAACACCTCATAGTTGTCTACATTAAATTCCATTTGCTATTTATCAGCCCATTTATTTAGCTGGTCAAGATCACGCTGCAAGCTTTGATAGCCTTCCTCACTGTCCACTATGCCCCCAATCTTGGTGTCATCTGCAAATTTGCCAATTCAGTTCACCACATTATCATCTAAATCATGAAAATGGATAATAAATAACAGCACCGATCCCTGCAGCACACCACCAGTCACAGGCCTGCATTCAGAGAGACAACCATCTACTACCACTCTCTGGTTTCTCCTGCTAAGCCAACATTGAATCCAACTGAATACTTCACCCTGAATACCAAGCGACTTAAACTTCTGGACCAGCATCTCATGCGGGACTTTGTCAAAGGCCTTGCTAAAGTCCATGTAGACAATGTCCACGGCCTTCCCTTGGTCAACCTTCCTGATAACCTCCTCGAAAAATTCTATAAGATTGGTTAGACATGACCTACCACGGACAAAGCTATGTTGACTATCTCTAATCAGGCCCTGTCTATTCAAATACTTATACATCCTATCCCTCAGAATACGTTCCAATAGTTTACCCACAACTGACATTAGGCTCAGTGGCCTATAATTTCCTGGCTTATTCCTAGAGCCTTTCTTAAACAATGGAATAACATTAGCTATCCTCTTGATGAAACACTATGATGCTAGAAGAACTCAGCAGGCCAGGCAGCATCCATAGAGAAAAACAGGCAGTCAATATTTCAGGTCAGGACCCTTCCTCAGGACTGAAGATAGGAAAAGGGGAGGCCCAGTATATAGGAGAGAAAAGCAGAGCAGTGATAGGTGGACAAAAGAAGGGAGACAGGGTGGGCACAAGGTGGTGATAGGTAGATGCAGGTAAGAGACAGTGATAGGCAGGTGTGGTTGAGGAGGGTAGAGCAGATCACCAGGGGATGGGTCAAAGGTAAGGAGGAAAAAAGGTAGTATAAAGAGAGATAGGCTAGGAAAGGGAATAAAAGAAGAAGCATGGTTGAGGGGTGGGTGTGCGTGTGTGTGTGGGGAGGGGGAAGCAGGTTGAGGGGATTAGTTAAAGTGGGAGTGTTCAATGTTCATGCCGTTAGGCTGCAAGGTTTCAAGATGGAAAATGAGGAGCTGTTCCTCCAGTTTGCGCTTGGGCTTCTCCTGGCAGTGGAGGAGGCCAAGGACTGACATATCTGTGATGGAGTGGGAGGGAGAGTTGAAGTTACTGGCAATGGAGAGATTCAGATTGTGGTTATGGATGGAGTGCAGGTGTTCTAATGAAATGTTCGTATAGTCTGCGTTTGGTCTTGCTTGACCAAAACGTTGAACCAAAGGTCCTGACCTGAAACATTGACAGTCTGCTTTTCTCCATGAATGCTATTTGTCCTGCTGAGTCCCTGCAGCATCATAGTGTTTTTCATCTAGATATTCCAGCATCTGTAGTCCTTTGTTTCTCTATCATTATCTATCCTCCAGTCCTCCGGCACCTCACCCATAGCTAAGGACATCCTAAGATTCTCTGCCAGGGCCCCAATTTCTGCACTAGCCTCCCACAAGGTCCAAGGGGACACATCATCAGGCCCTGGGGATTTATCCGCCCTAATTCACCTCAAGACAGCAGAATCTCCTCTTTTGTAATCCGGATATGGTCCATGACCTCACTACTCTTTTTCCTCAGTTCTCTCGAGTAAATACAGACACAAAAAATTAATTTAAGATCTCCCCCATCTCTCTCAGCTCTACACATGGATGTCCACGTTGATCTTCAAGAGAACCAATTTTGTCCCTTGCTATCCTTTTGCTCTTAATATAGCTATAGAAACTCTTGGGATTCTCTTTCATGTTGTCTGCCAGAACAACCTCGTGTCCTCTTTTTGCCCTCCTGATTTCTCTCTTTAGAGTTCTCTTGCATTTCTTATACTCCTCAAGTGCCTCATTTGATCCTGATATGCACCACCTTCTTTTTCTTTACCAGGGCTTCAATATCCCTTGACAACTAAGGCTCCCTAAATCTATTAGCCTTGCCTTTTATTCTAACAAGAATGTATAGATTCTGTACTCTCAGTATTTCACTTTTGAAGGCCTCCCACTTACTAAACATCTCTTTGCCAGAAAACAACCTATCCCAATACACGCCTGCCAGATCCCTTCTGATGCCATCAAAATTGGCCTTCCTTCAGTTTAGAATCTTAACCCTAGGACCAGTCCTATCCTTCCCCATAATTACCTTGAAACTAATAGAATTATGATCACTAGATGCAAAGTGTTCCCCTACACTCACTTCTGTCACCTGCCCTGTCTCATTCCCTAAAAGGAGATCCAGTACCGTGCTTCCCTAGTTGGTACCTCTACATATTGATTAAGGAAACTTTTCTGAACACATTTGACAAACTCTATCCCATCCAGTCCTTTTACAGTATAGGAGTTCCAGTGAATATACGGAAAGTTAAGATCACCTACTATCACAACTTCATATTTCCTACATCTGTCTGCAATGTCTACAGATTTGCTCATCTAAATCTCTTATGTGGCATGTTATCAAAGGGCATCTGAAAATCCAGATATACCACATCCACTAGTTCTTACTTATCTATTCTACCACTTACATCCTCAGAAAGATCCAGAAGTTTGTCAAACACAATTTCACTTTCATAAATCCACGTTGACTTTGTCAATCCCAATGATATTTTTTAAGTATCCTGTTATAACATCCTTTACTGAAGACTGGCAGTTTCTCTTCTACTGAAGTGAGACTAACTAATCCGTTGTTCCTTATTTTCTCTCTCTCCCTTTTTTGAAAATATTAGGGTTACATTTGCCACCTACCAATCTGCAGGGAACATTCCATAATCTATGGAATGTTGAAGGCTGACAACCTATACATCCACTATTTCCATGGCTACTTCTTTTAGTAGTCTGGATTACAGATTATCAGGCTCTGGGGATTTATCAGCTTTCAGGGCCATCAATTTCTCTCTTTAGTTTTGAAGTAACACTAACTTTGTTTATTTTTTTCCTTTTCATTCGACTCTTTGTTCCCATAACATTTCTGGGAGGTTATTTGTGTCCTCTTCCATGGAGGCAGAACTGGAGGATCTGTTTAACTGCTCTGCCACTTCTTTGTTCCCCATTATAAATTCTCCTATTTTGACTGTGAGGAACCTACATTTATTTTCACTAATCTTTTTTCTTCTTACATATCTGTGGAAGCTTTTACAATTCACTTTTATATCCTTTCCAAATTTATTCTATTTCTTCATCTTTTAAACAAACTCTTGGTCTTTGTTTGCTGAATTCTAAATTGCTTCTAATCCCCAGGCTTGTAACTTTTCTCTGGCAACTTTATAATGTCTCCTTTTTGGATCTAATGCTTCTTCTGGAAGCCATGGTTGGATCATTTTCCTTTAGGTATTTTTTGGTCTATTAATTCCGCAATCTATTGTGGCACATTCACTCCATGTACCTTGATAGTCTCTTCCATTTAACCATGTCCCTCTCTATGATACCAGTAAAAGGAAGGGATTTGACTATCACCTGAAAGGAAAAGGGAAAGGAGAATCTTGTAATAAAAGACATATTTTAGAAAAGTATTTCATGCATAACTTTCTCTGCACATTTATTTATGGATTTCACAGAGCTATAGAGAGGTACATTTTTATTAACTGAGTGTTTCTGTGCATTCCACAGAAATGACATTTGGTACACTCATAATTAACAATATATAAATGTATATAAGATGGAACAACTTGTTTTTATGGTCATAGGTTTCAAACAGCTTATTTTTAGTTTTAAAATAATCCATTGAAAATTAATATTAGTTTGACTTGTATTCAATGAAATACTGGCTCTGTTGTTTCAAACAGATACCTTGCACATACGCAAAATCCAGAGTGAAAACAAAATCTGATAGGGTTATCAATTAAATCTGCAATTTTAATAATCTGCTACATGGATCTCTCTGTTAATTAGCTTCCTGCACATCATATTGGAGTATCCAGACTGAATCAATAGAATGTGGGTCAAATGGTACCTTTTGTAATGCAAGCACGTAGGTGGATATGCAACATTTCTTTGTGCCTTTCATTAATGTTTGTCAGATACATTGTATAAATATTTTTCAGTAACCTAAAGATGACCCTTCAGACCAATGAAATAGCACTGCTGTGATTATTAATAAAACCTGACATTCAGAAAGTTTTTCAATGAGTATACTTAATGCAAAGTAAGGGAACTGTTTTTGAAGCAGTAACAGTTTTAATTTTAAACATTATGTTGATTTATATTCACTGGGTACTATATTTTTGAACTGCAGCCTCTCACTTCAGATTGGAACATTTAGCACACATTATTTAGTTTACAAAATGCAATGTTTTGGAATAACATGATCAATGGTTCTATTTAATGGTACAATTATGCATGCAGTAGAATTCAGATAAGACCCAATTTAGAAGAATACACCAAGACATCCCTACTTACCTAACAGAATTTAACAAAATATGAATATCTGTAAACAAGTTTATCTTCATGTTGTCACCTTGTAGTTTTGTTTCCTTATGTAAAATTAGATTTTGCATAATTATTTCATGAAGTGCTATCTGTTGTGATTTTTTTCAAGAATATGGGAATGTAGGACCTGGAGTAGGAAAAGGAACTAGCTATTTTACCTCTCAAGTCTGTTCCGTCATTCAATATCATTGATGACCTGTGACATAACATTTTATATCTGATTTCACACACACACACACTAATTTTAATACTTCAAAGTCTGTTAGAATTAAAATTAACACAGGACCTCATGTCATTCCTGGAATATTTGGTTCTAATTTTTTTGACCATGTCCCCTTATCATTGACACCCCAACATGCAACAATAGTTTTTTTCTACCTATCAGTTCCCCTTAATATCTTGAAAACTATATTCATATCACCCCATGAACTTCTAAATTCCAGGAACTACAACTCTAATTTGTTTAATCTCAGAATTTATCTTGAAGAGTTCATATAACGCTCTGATAAATCTCTGCTGCTCTTCCTCTGTGGTCAACATATCCTTACTAAATTGTGACATCAGAATTGCTCATGATACTCCAAGTATTGTCCGAGAGCTTTCAATATTCATGGCATTAACTTCTATCTCATTGTATTATGCTCCACCAAATATAAATGTCAGCTTTCCACCAGCCTTCTTGGGCAGCAAATGCTCTTCATGGAGAGTATTTTGATACCTAAGAAAGAAGTTGAGAAAGCATTCAGAATGTCAGACATGCATATCAGTAATCAACAAGTCCAATAACATGGGGAACTAAATGGTCAAAACAATAGACCAAAACTGAGAAGATCATGATCACCCCACATTGGTGTCACTGAATCCAGTTTAGGTCAATGAGACAAAATAAATGCTGACAGCATTGCACAGGAGAGCTCACAAGTTGCTTCTAGGTCTTGGTGGTTTCAGCTGTGAGGGACCACCCATTAAAAATGGGGTCTAGAACCCGAACAGTAAATCAGAGAATCACAGATGGGTTACTGTAAGGAAAGGGGCCATTTGGCTCATCAAATCTTTACCAGTTGTTTGTAAGAGTAATCCAGCCAGACCCACTCCCCTGACCTTTCTGTATAGTCCTAAAAATTCTTTCCTATCAGATGTTCGTGCACCTCCATGGTGAATGCTACAATTGCATCTGTTTTCATTACCACCTCAGCAATGCATTTTTGACCCTAACTACAGAGCGTGTAAAAAAAAAGCTTTTTCTTTGTATTAGTTTTGATTCTTCTGCCACTTTTCATTCTCTGTCTTTTAATTCTTGAAAGCTATGTCAATAGCACCAGTTTCTCTCCACCAACTGTTTACTTTTTTGAATATCTGTACTAATCTTCTCTGTTTTAAGGAGAATATTTCCAGCTTTGCTAGTTTATCTGCATAACTAAAGTCCTTCTTTCTTGGGAGCATTTTGGGATACCTCTTTTGTTCGCTTCCCAAAGATCCAGTGGGTACCACCCTTGAAACTATAGATTTGGAAGATTATGACCAGTGTCACATCAATTTCCTCCATTACCTACCTTAGCAATTTGGATTGCATCCCATCAGGAAGCTGCTAGCCTTTCTAGCACCCCTTGTTTAACATTTTTTAGTCTATCCAGAATTTCAACTACATCTTCCTTTGCTGTAACTCCAGCAGGATCTTCTTCCTTGGTGAAGGTTATTATAATGTATTGTCTCCAGAAATAGATTTCCTTTTTGATATCTAATCAGCCCCATCTCCTCTTTTTTTGCTGTTCATATACCAATAAAATACTTCTGGATTTTTTAAAATATTGCTGCTAGTGGTTTCTCATATTCTGTCCTTGGCTCTCCTCCTTCCTTTATTACTCCCTCTCTAAACTTGCAGAAATCAGTTTGGTTCTCATTTATCACATGATATTTGTCATGTATTCTTTCTTTTCTGCTCTCTTGATCTTTCTGATAATATGTGCAACTCTGCTTTTAATTTCCCTACCCTTTCCCCTATGGGAATATGTCCTTATTAAGTATTTCTCCTCAGTTTGTACCATGGAATCAGAATCAGAATCAGGTTTATTATCACTGATGTATGTCGTGAAATTTGTTGTTTTGCAGTAGCAGTAAAGTGCAAAGACATAAAAATGACTATAAGTTACAAAAATAAAAAGTAGTCCAAAAGAGGAATAACGAGGTAGTGTTCATGGGTTCATTGAACGTTCAGAAATCTGATGGCAGAGGGGAAGAAGATGTTCCTGAAACATTGAGTGTGGGTCTTCAGGCTCCTGTACCTCCTCCCCGACGGTAGTAATGTGAAGAGGACATGTCCCAGATGTTGATGGTCCTTATTGATGGATACTGCCTTCTTGAGGCACCGCCTCTTGAAGATGTCCTTGATGATGGGAAGGGTTGTGCCCATGATAGAGCTGGCTGAGTCTACAACCCTCTGCAGCCTCTTTCGATCCTGCACATTAGAGCCTCCATACCAGGTTGTGATGCAACCAGTCAGAATGCTCTTCACCGTACACCTGTAGAAATTTGCAAGAGTCTTTGGTGATGTACCAAATCTCCTTAAACTCCTAATGAAGTTGAGCCATTGGCGAACCTTCTTCATGATTGCATCAATGGGAGAAAGACATGAAAACTTTGGAACTAGGAAAGGTAAATTGCAAGGTCTTGGGGATAGTCCGCATTACAGTAGAGGAGATGGTGGATGTCTTAAAAGGTATGAAGGTACACAAATCTCCAAGGCCTGACCAGGTATATCCAAGAACATTGTGGGAGGCCAGAGAAGAAATTGCGGGAGCCCTGGCTGAGATATTTGTATCATTGTTTGCCACAGGTGACATACTGGTAGACTGGAGGGTATTGTGGTTTTATTTAAGAAGGGCGGCAAAGAAAAACCTGGAAACTATAGACCAGTAAGTCTAACATCTGTGGTAGGTAAGTTACTGGAGAGAATTCTGAGGGATAAGATATACGTGCATCTGGAAAGATCTGTTGATTAGGGGTAGTCAGGATGGCTTTGTGCATGGGAGATCATGTCTTACGAATGAAAGAGTTTTTTGATGATGTGACTAAGAAAGTTGATGAGGGCAGGGCAGTAGAATTGGTCGATATGGACTTTAGTAAAACCTTTAATAAGATTCCACATGGTAGGCTGCTCTGGAAGGTTAGATCACATGGAATCCAGGGAGAGCTGGCTGATTGGATACAGAATTGTCTTGATGGTTGAAAGCAGAGGGTGATGGTGGAAGGTTGTTTCTCAGACTGGAGACCGTGACTAGTGGTGTGCCTCAGGGGCTGGTGTTGGGCCCATTGTTGTTTGTCATCTATATCAACGATTTGGGTAAGAATGTACAAGGCATGGTAAGTTTGCAGATGACACTAAAATATGTGCTACAGTGAACAATGAAGTAGGTTCTCAAAAATTACAGGGAGATCTTGATCATCTGAATAAGTGGGCCAAGAATGGCAAATGGAGTTTAATTCCGATAAGTATGGAGTGTTGCATTTTGGAAAGTCAAATCCAGGTAGGACTTTCACAGTAAACAGCAGAGCCTGGGGGAGTGTTGTAGAACAGAGGGACCTTAGAGTTCAAGTACATGGTTTACTAGAAGTGGAGTCACAGGTAGACAAGGTGTTAAAGAAGGCTTTTGACATGCTGGCCTTCATAAGTCAGGGCATTGAGTATAAAAATTGGGAGGTCATGGTGCAGTTGTATAGAACTGGTGAGGCTGCACTTGGAGTATTGTGTTCAGTTTTTATCATCCTGCTATAGGAAAGATGTTATTAAACTGGAAAGAGTGCAGAAACGATTGATAAGGATGCTGCAAGGACTTGAGGGACTAAGTTATAGGGAGAGGTTGGACAAGCTAGGACTTTATTCCTTAGAGCGGAGGAGACAGAGAGGTGATCTTATTGAGGTGAACAAAATCATGAGGGTCATGGATAGGGTGAATGCACGCAGTCGTTTCCCCACAGTTGGGGAATCAAGAACTAGAAGGCGTAGGTTTAAGATGAGAGGGGAAAGATTTAATAGAAACTTGAGGGCAACTTTTTATACAGAGGGTAGTATCTATGTGAAATTGGCTGCCAGAGGAGGTGGTTGAGGCAGGTACAACAACAATTTTTAAAAGACATTTGGGCAGGTACAGGGATTGGAAAGGTTTAGAAGGTTATGGGCCAAACACTGGCAAATGGGACAAGCTTGGATAGGGCATCGTGGTCAGCATGGACCAGTTGGGCCAGGGGGCCTGTTTCTGAACTGTATAACTCTGTGACTCTATGTGTCTTGGCTAACGCTCAAACACCTCCACCTGGAAAGCTTTGATTCCAATTAACCCAAGCTGCATCTACTTACATCCCACTCCAATTTGTGCTTCTCCTTTCTACCTCAGAGTGGTTTATGTCCTTTTCAATAGTTATTCTAAAGCTTATGATATAATGATTACTGCCTCCTGCACGTTCCCTCACTTGCATCACTTGCCCTGGCTCATTTCCCAGAATTAATTCCAGCAACGCATCCATCCTTAATGAGCCAGAAACATACTGAACAAGAAATTTCTCCTGAACACACACTAGAAATTCCTCCTCTTCTTTGCTCCTTATGTCATTGATGTCCCAATCCGTATTAGGATAGTTAATATACCCCATTATCATTTCTCAATGACTTTTGCACATATTTTTTTCTGAAAATGTTCTCCTTAATATCTGTCCCACCAGTTAGTGACCTGTAGAATAGTCCTAGTGGTATCATTGTGGGTCTATTATTATTTAATTCTAAACAGAGAAATTCTGTCCTTGATAATTCCAGGACATTCTCCTTCTCTAGCACTGCAATATTTTCTTAAATTAATTTTAATGTTCTGCTGCAGAGGGGGCTTACACCAGTCCTGTGCAAGTTGCCCTGGCAGAAATATGTTAACAAAACATCAGTTGGACAACAGATTGGAGGAAGAGGTGGAGTTGCCTTGGGCGGAGAAGTAGAGTGGCGCAGTGAAAATGATTGGTGGAGATGGTTGGAAGGAGTTGGTGAGGTTGAGAATGAGGACATGGGAGGTAAGAGAAAGAATTGCAAGTCACAGATTTCATTGGCAATAGGTGAGTACATCAGGCATGGGAATGCAGTGGGAAACTGTTGGCAACAGTCACTACAGAATCAAAGGAAGAACCTGTAATAGATGCTTTAGACCATCCAGCAGTGGTTCAGGTAATGTCAGCCATTCAAAATAACACCAAAGCAGACCTCAACCCTTGGGTTAATGCCTGCTTCAGAGCCTGAAGCTTAAATCATTCACAGGCCTTATCTGCACAGAAGAACTCAGCACCCGTCATGCCAAAATGAATATGACAGCTTGCCATTACTGCACAGCCAATTGTCTTGAGGAATATGACAGTCCTGGCCTCTGTGCATATGCACAAAATTTCAAATTGTGCTATTGAAATAAATTTGATAGGATTTGATAAAGTGGCATGATGAAGTTTGTAAAGAGCTCAGAGGTGTTGGAAAAATATTATTATTATTATTATTATTATTATTATTATCAATGTACCAAAGCCGTTAAACAACTATATAGAGAGAAACAGGGAAAGAAAACATGTGGACTCAAACTTTGATCAATTTGATCACAAGCTCATACAAAATCAAAAGAAAGAAGTAACAACAGCAAGGTGAAAACATTTAATATACCAAGGGCATGCAAGCAATTAAAATGATAGCTAACTAAAAATGATGGTTGAACAGATGTGTGATGAAGGAGAAGAATTTAGTTTTGAGATATAAGCTTCAAACTGTATGGTTTTGTGTAAAGCTTTGAAATATGGATGTAATCACCTCCAGTAGAACACCCTATGGGGAAAGGAGATTGTATTTGGCACTTGGCTTCAAGTGGAAATAAAAAAATAACCTTTGCATTGTGGCATTCAACCTATAAAACTATTCTTTATTGACTTGCTAGGTGCCAGAGGCTGGTAAATTCTGGCCTGTAAGAATCAGTTATAATGCTGAACAAAGTATTCCATATTCAATATCTTGAATGGACAAAAAACACTTGGTGATTTTGCTACAATTTTCAAAACTATATCTTGTAAAATGCAAATATTCTCTTTATGCATCAGGAGCTGAACTTAAAACTAAACCAGTTATCAATAATTGACATGAACTTTCTGATGAAGTAGACACTGGAATTACTTATCAATTAGATGCTATAATGTACCTTTAAAGTCGTTCTGGATGGATAAACTGAAATGGGTTTAATTGCTTCCCTGTTTATAATTACCTGTGTTCTTTGCATGATACATTATAAATCCCTGATACATTTCTCACTGATGAAGCTCACTGAAGAGTTGGCTTTATCACAAGAAAATGGACCCCTGTTTTTTTTTCAATGAAGCTACATGCAGGTATTGAGTAATTGAATGAAATATTAAAAAGAACATGCATATGCATCCATCCTAAAACATACCCTTAAACATAAATCAGAATGAAAGTCTCTGGGTGTAACATTAACATAGTGTAAACAGTGTAAAACACGATAGAGAATTAGAACCATATTTCACAGTGATCTTCATTTTTATCTGAGACAAGTAAATCTTGGGAGCAATGTAAACTGGGTTGCCCCTTTGTCATCACTGGTTTTATATCTTTGTCCAAAGGTCAGAATGATCTTTTCTGTCAACATAAAGGGAAAATATTAAGTGCTTTCAAATAAGTTGGTTATTGACAAGGCATAGGACTGACACAAATTAAAACTAATGTGATGTTAATGCTAATTTGAAAAATGTGATTCTGCAGAGAAGCCATAATGTTGAGGCAAGGTTGAAAGAAGTTTATTCTGCAACAGGCCTGACGTGGGTGCATTCCATTTTTGATTCTCTGGGCAGATTTTCCCTTTCCTGGGACTGTTATTTCAACAGGGCACAATATGTAGAAAGAAAAAAAAATAGCTAGATAAATAACTAGGGTAAAGATGACAAATATTTAGTCTAAGATAGCTGAAAGTTTGATGCAGCAGATGAGCTTCCCTTTGTCCAGTTTTCCTGTCGTTACTTTATGCTGGCATTGCAATCAGCTTAAGAAAGCCTGCCTTCGGGCTTCCAAACTGGAGAAGTTTGATTTCTTATTGGTTGCATTTCTCATCTTAAGAAACACAAGGAAATCTACATTTATGAATACTAGTTATAGATTTTGTTTTGTTAAATATGGAACATTTATTCTGTTTGGCTGGGTAATTATATACTTTCAAATCCTTCCCTTACAAACTGCACTTTAAAAAAAAATCACTGGAAATTTCCTGCAAAAATTACAAACTTTTCCATCAAAAAGCAGCAAATTATTCTACAAGACTATTTTTTTTTCAAACTGCACTGGAGTGATGCTGACACAGTATATTACTTGTACAACTTAAATGTGAATTCACTAAGCTGATGGAAGTCTTCATTCTTTGATGGCTCTTCAGGGGCCTGATTAAAACTGATTTAATCAGTCTCCCCTTAGACATGCATCCATTGCACAGAGCTTCTTAAGGTGAATTCTAATACAAGTCAGAGGGGCATATGCATAAGTGGTGTGGGAGATGAAAATGGAAACTATTTAGAATGGGTGCTATTCTTGGGAGTGTGAAATGCAGTCATATATTTGTGACCTTGGAATTCTCTACTGCTGAAAGTACTATGAATGCTCAATTGTTCAGTAGATTCATGATTTTAGACTTTCAGAATCCATGAGAATCAAAGATCATGGTCATTATGTTATAGACTTGAATTACAGGTCAGCATGATCTTATTGCATTGGTAGAGCAGGCTCAAGGTCTTATGCATGACATACTCCTCTTTATATCTTTTGCTTCCTTTTGTTAACATTATTGAGACTTTGTCTTGCATTCAGTCTATGCTGGCAAGTGTATGTACTGTAGCGTTGAAGAATGTTTGTTATTTTTGCTGATTTTTTTCTGTGATTCATTCTTGAAGACTGGTCATGTTGGACAAAAAGAATATTTCGAGGTGCGACTATCATATTTGCCACACGTTGAGGTGACTGATAGAACTAATGCTCTATTGTTTATTTTTGCAGATCACAATGAGCTGAGAGGAAACCATTCCAAATTACATCATTGTACAATGAGTGAGAACCGGACTCGAAGAATTAAACTAAAGATCACATAATCCCTGGAAGTTGAGGAGTGATTTTATCCACATTTTCATGATTTTGGGAAAAATTGAAAGGATAAGTAAAGGGGAAGCTTTTTTTCCACTGCTTGGGAAATCTCAGATCTAAAGGATATAATTGAAAAAGTTAAAGCCAGGCTCTTTAGGAGTGACGTTAGGAGCCATCTCTACAGGCAGAGCATGGAGGAAATTTAAAACTTCCTTTTGGAAATGGCAATTCATGATGTATCAGTTGTTAATTTTACATCCAGGATTTTTGTCAACCAAAGATACCCAGGTACATGGGGCTAGAGTCAGGTCATAATCTCACTGAGTGGTGAAGCAGGCAGGAGTTGTATAGCTTCTTACCCTCCCAGTGTTCTTACTAAGAGCAGTAAACATGCTCTGGTTGGTCTCTTGTACATTTCTGCTTTATTCAAGAAGAGCAGGGCCAAGAGAGGGAACCTGGGAATTATAGCCTCCATTAGAGGAACCTTAACCCTGTCAATTTCATGTGACAATCCATAGTTGAAGATGCAGAGGTACAGTTAAGGCAGAAATACCAACAACTTACAAAAGACATTATGCTTGCATTATATCATATGCCCTAAACCAACTTACGGCCATTATCTTTCCAATGCATGGCATTGCATGTGGTCATCAAAATCTTAAGCATTTTATCCTTTGGGATCATTTCAAGCTGCCAGTAGTGGTATCAACAATCTAAGACAATCAGCTGCCAATCGATGCATGAAACAACCTACTGATGTTTTGTTTTCTCGAGCTAGTAGGTTCGTATTCTTTTACATGGATGACTGCACAAAAGGACTACAATCACATAGTGACAGGAACTAGAGAGCTCCAGGGAATCACAGAATCATGTAGTTCTACAAAGTGCTGATCAAATTCAAGTTTAGACACTGTTTTAATATTTAGACGCATTAAGAAAAACCCTAAGTTCACTATTACAGACTTCTAGGCACAACTTTTATTTCAAATTAAATGTTGATTATCAGGTAATTTAATAAGCCTGCAGATACTGTAGCAGCATATGATTGAATAGAACTTCATTAGTCAATGAAAATAAAAAAAAATGCAGATGCTGGAAATATAAAGTAATAAAAGCAAATGCTAGAAACACTCAACATGTCAGGAAACATCTGCGAAAAGAGGAACAGTTAATGTTTCAGGTCAAAGACCCTTCATCAGAACTGAACAACAAAATAAAATCATCTGGAAGCTCAGGGTTCAGCCTCTGCTGACTGAATGCTGTTTGGTTTCTCCATTGCAGAGGAGACCACATCGTAAGCACTAAATGTAGTATACTAGACTGGAGGAAATGCAAGTGGATGACTGCTTCGCCTCAAAGAGCTGTTGAGTCCCTGGATGGTGGGAATGAAAGAAATGAGAGGACAGGTGTTGCTTCTCTTGCAGTTGCTTGGGCAAGTGTTGTGAAGAGAGTGGTTGGTTTGGTCAGAAGGGCGGACCAAGAAGTGGAGTAGGGAAGAGTCTCATCAAATGCTGAAAGGGGGAGGGGGGAAAGGTGTGTCTGATGGTGACAGGAATAGCTAAGGATGATCGATTGTATATGGAAGTTGATAAGTTTGAAAGTGAGGACCAGGGTATACTGTCCTTGCTCTGTCCAGGAGGAGAAAGGGTGAGCAAGAGGCATGGGAAATAGATGAGATCCTCAGCCTCTAAGAGGCCAGGCTGGGTTCAGTAACGCTGCAGGAAAGGGAAGTTCGCGGGATGGAATGTTTTCAGTCAAGAGGGGTGTGGCCTTGGCACACTGTTGTCTTTCAGAGATGAATGGTAGTGAGGGTGTTCACCAGATCAAGTGAGGATTGTAACCATGAGGGTGGGAGTAGTATGGCCCCTGAAAGAGAACTGGTGGGTGACTTACTTAAGAGGACCGACACAGAAGCAGGTCCCACAAGCCTGATTCTATAGCAATGAGCTGTAGACCACCAATGCAAATGAACATCCTGGAAATGTTTTACAGGTACAAACGGAACATCATCACATGTAATTTGTACATCCAGTGTTTTCTGTACATTACACAGCAAATTTACAGAGGATCTTGAATAGAAATTGCTGATTTCATGAAATTCACTGTTAACTGATTTTCATTAATGATACATTTTTCAAAAATGTGGTGCTACAGAATCTGCCTTCTTGACAAATCTGTGTTATCTGATATTTGAACACGAATGAGGCATTTACATATTGATTATAATCTAATCTTTGGAATAAAACTACAATAATTACCTATAAATTATACCTATCAAATCTGGTTAAAAGCAGTATATCTGAAATTCTTATTTTGTAAATAATGAAGTATTAAACAATTTTATCCATGTTCATGTTCAAATTGCAAAATGAGCAGTACACACTCTGTTCTTTTCCATTTAAATATATAACATGTATTATTAATAGGCCATGTGGCATTTAATATGTTGCATATCTCCACTTGTGAGCTGACCATAACCCACCTTTGACTTTGCTATTCCTATGCTATTTGTCAGTGTCAGTTGTAGAGATACTTAAAATATCAAGTAGCTGGCCACTACAATCGGAAGTCATTGTATACTGATCTCACATCTGGAAAGTCAGTCACAAAGCCATACATTTACTGTATTTGCAAAGAACACAGAGCAGGGTAAGAATTATTGATGTTTCAGATTTGAAGAAGACCTGTAGAAATTACTCCTTGGGTTTCCTTTGATTAATTGCGGCAAGGTGTCAGGAGCAATATTTTTGGAGAAACAATTTTAACCTGCCTTGTTCATTGGCATTAGTTCTAGTGTAGTCAGGGGGTAAGGGAAGTGCTGTCGTAGGTGAGGGTTGATACAGTAGGAAGATTGCTACAGATGTTGGAGTTCGAAAACAATTGAAAAGCCGGTTGCTGTAAGAATGAGAAAATACTCCTACTCCTTCTGGCTCCACAAAAATATTTTAATGAAGTGTTTTGAACAAACAAGTTCAAGGATCCCTGAAGGTGGCAGCACAGGTAGATAAATTGGTGAAGAAGACATGCGATACTTGCCCTCATTCGCCAGGGCATAGAATATAGGAGCAAGAAGGCTAAGGTACAACTAGAGGAACATAGGTTAGGCCACAGCTGGAGTACTGTGTACATTTCTGGTTGCCACACTATAGGAAGGATGTGAAGGAAAGATTCACCAGGATGTTCCTTGGATAGAGCATTTTAGTTATGAGGAGAGACTGGGTAGGCTGGGTTTGCTTTCCTTGGAGTGGAGGAGGTGAAGGGGTAACTGAGAGAGATGTGCAAAATTATGAGGGGCATAGATGGATTGATATGAGGAAACATTTCCCCATGGCAGAGGTGTCTAAAACAAGTGGATGTAGGTTTAGAGCAAGGGGTAAAAGGTTTAGTGGGAACTTTTCATGCAGAGGGCTGTTGGAATCTTGAACTTGCGGCCTGAATGAGTGGTGGACATAGGTACTCTCATAATATTTAAAAAGTATCTAGACAAGCAGTTAAATTGCCAACATAGATGGTCCAATGCTGGCAAATGGGATTAGTACAGATAGGGACTTGATGAATGGCATAGGCCTGGTGGGCCAAAGGACATGTTTTTGTGAATGATTGTCAGTGATTCTATGAAGAATGTTAAATAACCTATTTTAGATGACATCATTACTCTGTGCAAATAAATGACATAACTCCCCATACTTAGGATTTTTATGTTAGAGCTGGTTGATTCGAGGTCATCTGGAATCATTGTTAATGATGTCTGTGCATAAGTGGCTAAAATAGTTTGAAATTATCAAACTAATTTGATAATAAATCAATAAATCAAAACTAATAAATCAAACACATGAATACGAATTAGTAGGAGTAGGGCATTCAGCCCTGCTAGCACACTCTGCTCTTTTATAAGATCCTAGGTGATTTGATTGTAACTTCAGCTCTGCATTCTCACGGTAACCTTTCATCTTGTTTATCAATAACCTATTCAAATTTGTCTTTAAAATTTCCAAAGGCTGCTTGCACTGCCTTTTGTGGAAGGGAGTTGCAAAGATTCATTACTCTCTGATAGAAAATAAATTCACCTCCTTTTCTGTCAATGGATGACTCCCTATTTTTAATCAGTGACCCCTTGTTCTAGGTTCTCCCTTTGAGAAAACATCCTCTTCATATTCATCATGTGAAGGTCCCTCAGGATCTTATATTCATTCATTCAAGTTTCTCTCACTGTGCTGCATTCCAGCAGAGAAACCTTAGCTTGACCATTCCTTCCTTGTAAGACCATCTGCCCATTTCAGGTATTAGTCCAGTAACGTTTTTCCGATTTTCTTCCAGTGCTTTTAAATCTGTCTTCAAATAAGGAGAAAAATACTGTACAACTACTCCTGATGATGGGAGAAATAAAAGACTGCAGATGCTGGAATCTGGATCAAAAAAATAAACTACTGGAAGAACTCAATGGAGGCGAAAGGGATGTGTTGATGTTTCGGATCAAGACCCTGCACCAGGCCTGGGCCAGTTGGGGATGTGGGGGTAGGGGGCTAGAGGAAAGTTAGGCAGTATTTAAAAGTGCGGGAAGGGGTGGCAAGAGCTAGTAGATGATAGGTGAAACCAAATGAAGGGGGGAAATGATGGGCGGATGGAACCAGGTAGGGGAGGGTGGAGGGATGGAAAAGTTGAACAAAGGCAGAGCAAAGCTGGGTGGACTGGTGAGAGTGGGAAAGGAACACAGCGGGAGTGGGCTACCTGAAATTGAAACATTCAACGTTTATACCATTGGGCAGTAGACTACCCATGTGGAATATGACGTGTTGCTTCTCTAGTTTGTGTTTGGCCTCACTGTAGTAGTGGAGAAGGTCAAGGACAGACAGGTCATTGTTGGAATGGGAAGGGGAGTTGCAACCAGAAGCTCAAGATGGCCATTGTGGACAGTGCAGGTGATGGTTGCCTAGATTATGCCAGGCCCTGTTGACCTAGATTGTGTTTCACTAATGCCCAGTATCACTGAAGTATAGCCTTCATACTTCTGTATTCAATACTTCTACCAATAAAAATAACATTCTGCTGGCATCCTTAATTACTTGCTTCTCCTGTTGCCTCTGGTGAGTCATGCACAAGGACACCAGATCCGTCTATATGTGAGAACTCTGCAATCTCTCAGCACTTAGATAACGAGCTTCTTTTAATTTTTCCTTGCAAATGGATAATTCCACATTTTCCTGCATTATATTCCATTTGCCAAATCTTTGCCCACTCACTTAACCTATCTATATCCCTCCATAGCTTTCTTATATCATCTTCACAGCTTTATTTCCTACCTATCTTTGTATCATCAACAAATCTGGCAAATACACTTTCAGTTCCTTAATCCAAGTCGTTTATACAGATTCTAAAAGTTGACAGCTGAGTACCAATCTCCCTGGCACACCACATGTTGAATACCAGTAAAAGATTCAGTTGTGCCTTCTCTCTGTTTCCCATTAACCAGCCAATCATCTATCAATGCCAATAAACAGCACTATGAGCTGTTATTTTGTACAATAACTTTTGATGTGGCACCTTATAAAATATCTTCTGGGAATCTAGGTATCATATCTCCACTGGTTTCCCTTTATCCATAGCACATGTAAAGAACACCACTCAGTTGGTTAAACATGATTTCCTTTTCATAAAGTTTAGGAACAGGTAATCAATCATCAACTGTTTAGAGGGAATTTGAATTATTATGAAAAATATTGCAGTGAATTGGTTTCATTTTATTCCCAAAATGATTCTATATATTATAGATATGGAAAATAAATATTTCTAACAGTAAAGAAATTAAATTAATGCTTGACTGAATATTTGTACTTGAAATTAAGTATTAGTCTTAGAAAATATATGTGATAATTATTTGCAAATGAATATTTTCAGTTTAAATATTTAAAGATGTTTTCAATATCATTTAGGCACAACACATTAAATTTATTGAGAGTAGCGAGCTGGCTTAAGTTAACAACCTAATGGCGCATGAACATTTATCTAGTAATGATAATATTTTTATAGGGTTCAACATAGTGTTTCAAAGCCAGTAAAAAAATCTACCAAGATTCTTGATTTAGATAAAGTTATCTTCTGTACAATTAGACTAACTATCTAAGTAAATTGGGCAAATCTGTGGATAGGTAAAATCCCATGATCTTCCATGATCCCTACAAATCTTCCATGTAGGAGATCTTCCAAAAATAATTGAGAGTGATAACATGCATTGATATCCTTATATGTAAGAACTTTATTTACAGGATAGAAAAATCTGGATGACTGAAACAGGAAGGAACAACAAAAGGAAACTCATGGAGAAGGGTAATAAAAAACAAGCATGGGTTTAGGTGATCTGGACTCATATAAAGACCAACAAATATCAGCAAAACAAACATCAATCGGCTCAAAATAGAACGTGAAAACTTGCAAGAGATATAAAAATCAACACTTTAAAAGAAATAACTATGGTAAGGAAAAATAGTGGCCATCAGCAACATTGGTCTTTAAACAAAATACAGCCTTATTGTAAATGAAAATAAGGTAAAAGCATTTTGTCAGTATTTACAGGAAAGGAAGAGCATAGTATGCTAAACATCTTGAGTACTGAGTGAGAGAAATCACCAAAATTAGCACAAGCAAACAGTAATGAGAGAAATTATACCACTGGAGAGTGGAAAATCCACATGATTTCCATCTTGGTTTTTAGAGTAGATGAGACAATCATTCATATCTTATCTATAATCTTCCAAATCTCTCTTGGTTCAGATACTCTTCATTTAGTTTGGAAAATTTTGTAAGTGAGAGACGTTATCCTGACATTTGTTGTTGCAACTTTTCTAGAGTCCATTATTAAAGATAGAGATGCTTCATACCTTGAACATGTTCAATCGACTAGTATGGGTTTGTAAAAGGTAGATCATACTCAATGAGCTTAATTGAATTTTTTGGAGAGGTGTCCAATGTAATGGTCAGGGAATCTCTGTGAATGTTATTTGCATGTACTTCCATAAAACTTCTGAAAGAGGCTAATCACCTAAATTGAAACCATGTTATTGATTGGCTAGAAAACTGACTGAAAGAATGGAAACAGGGGACAAGGATAATGGGCTAGTATTCAACTTGAAAGGATGTGACTGGTGGAGTCCTACAAAAATCTGAATTGGAGCTTTACCTACTAACAGATGGTGAGATTGCAAACCCAGGTTCCTTCAATAAGGGTTTCACTATCTCAAAAACTGTAACTTTAAGTTAGCCTTGCACCCCTTAAAGTAGAAGTACCCTCTGGTGGGTCCAGGCATTGAAAGTCATTCCACATCAAAGTCTAGCATGGGAAATATATCAGTGGCTGACCGTAAGAGATAACAGCCCTCAGAAATTGCACTGGAGATCATGTTGGACAAGGTAGAGGAGGAAAGATTTTTTTTATCTAGTGGAAATGGGATGATGACAGAAACTGAATGCAGCGCCACAAGGATTCAAAGACTTCAGATGAGTAATTAAGGTCAGTAAAAGCACCTTCCCACAAGTGCAGCCTGACCTGCTGGGTATTACCAGCATTTTCTGTTTTTACATCATTCTACACAGAGCTTAAGTGTTCATTATTTCCAATGTGGAACAGGTGGCCATCCTCTGACAGCACATCTGTAGAGGCATTTATGATGCAGCACCTGACGTCAATATCTTAGTTTTTATTACAACACCAGCAAAGTCCTTCCAACATCTGAGCGCTGCAGTAAAATCTCAGACCACTGTTGGGTAATTTCAGTTTACTGCCAGGAAAGCCCAAATAAGCCTCTAGTTGCAATCTGCTCTCCATTAGATTTGCTTCCTAAAGTGTCTTCCTCTTTTACAACAGTGTGAAGTTAAAATAATTCTCTGTTGCCTCATCATTAAGCAACCACAGCAACACATCCTCCATTGCATTTTGCTTTGATGTGCAGTATTCTATGGCGTAATCGAGATGCAACAATAAAATAACCCAGTGTTATAGTCATGCAGCTGCCATTGTCAGGTTGCTGACTTTGGCCCAATATTAGCCACCAATGGTTTATTGTCTGTGAGCAAAGTGAAGTGCCTTTCAGATAAAAACATCTGAAATCAAATTCCCCCCAGAATGATGGACAAAGCCTTTGTTCAATCTGCAAATAAGAGTTCAGGGCCTTATTCCATAAAGTGGGTGATACCCACACTTATCCCATTGCTGGAGACATTATGACACTAGGAATCATACAACATGGAAAAACAAGCCCTTTGACCCAACTCATCCATGCTGACTGTGTTGCCCAGCGAGCTAGTCCCATCTGCCCACTTCTGGCCCATAGATCTCTATACCTCTTCTATCCATGTACTTATCTGGATAGTGTTGCTAACATGCCCACGTCAATCACTATTTCTGGCAGCTCATTCCAAATAGGCATCAAATATGTACTTGCACTCTTAGGTCTCTCTGTTCCATAACACTACCCAGAGCCCTACCATTCACTGTATAATTTCTACCCTGGTTTGATCTCCCAAAATGTAATACCTCACATTTATCTAGATTGAAAGCCATTTGCCAATCCTCAGCCCACATACCTAGCTGATCAAGACCCCCCTGTAATTTTTCATAACCTTCTACACTGTCTACAGCACCACCTATTTTAGTATCATCCACAAATTTAGTAACCATGCCTTGTACATTCACATCCAAACTGTTTATATAAATTACAAATAGCAAAGATCCCAGCACCGATCCCTGTGGCACACCACTAGGTACAGGCCTCCAGTCCGAGAAGCAACCCTCGACCATCACCCTCTGCTTCCCACCACTGAGCCAATTATGAATCCAATCTACTATTTCCCCTGGATCCCATGCAATCTAACCTTCCAGACTAGACTGCCATGAAGAACATTGTGAAAGACCTTGCTAAAGTCCATATAGACAACATCCACTGCCCTACCCTCATCTACTCTCTTGGTTACCTCCTCGAAGAACTCCAAGATATTTGTCAGACACGACTTCCCATGCACAAAGCCATGCTGACTGTCCCGAATCAGACCCTGTCTCTCCAAATGTTTGTGGATCCTGTCCCTCAGAATCCCCTTCAGCAATTTACCCACCACTGATGTCAGACTCACCATGCTGTAGTTTCCTGACTTGTTTTTGCTATCCTTTTTAAACAATGGTACCACATTAGTAAATCTCAGTCCTCTGGAACCTCACCTGTGGCCAGAGATGAAGGAAAACTCTCTGCAAGGGCCTCCGCAATTTCTTCTCTAGCTTCCCACAAATTTCGAGAATGCACCAGGTCAGACTCTGGGGATTTATCCACCTTAATGCACTTTAAGGCCTCCAATACCTCCTCCCTGCAAATTCGTATGTTTCCCCCACTTCCTTAGCTTTCATCGTTTTCTCCATAGCAAAAAAAACTGAAGAGAAATATTCATTAAAAATCTCTCCTTTTCCCTTTGGTTCCACACACAGACGGCCATGCTGATCTTTAAGGGGACCTATTCTGTCCCTAGCCACTCTTTCATTCTTAATATACCTATAGAATCTCTTGGGATTTTGCCTCACCTTGAATTCCAGATCCCTCTCATATCCTCTTTTTGCCTTCCTAACTTCTCTCTTAAGTGCACTCCTACACTTCTTGTAGTCATCAAGAGATTCACTAGTTCCCAATTGCTGATGCGCAGTGCATGCCTCCCTCTTTTGCTTAACCAGAGCCTCAATTTCTCTCGTCAATCAGGGTTCCTGAAACCTGCCAGCCTTGCCCCTGACCCTAACAGGAACATGCATGCCCTGAACTCTTGACATCATACTTCTAAAAGACTCCCACTTGGCAGATGCTCCTTTCCCTGCAAACAATCTCACCTGATCAACCTTGGTGAGATCCCACCTAACGGCTCCAAAATTTGCTCTGCTCCAGTTCAGGAGCCTAATCTCTGAACTGGTCATATCTTTCTCCATAACTATTTTAAAACCAATAGAATTATGTTCACTGACCCAAAGTGCTCACTGACAGTCACATCCACCACTTGCCCTACCTCATTCCCCAGGAGGAGGTCCAGTGTTGCACCCTGTCTAGTAGTAGGTCCCTCTATATAGTGATAAAGGAAGCTTTCTTGGATGCATTTCACAAATTCCACTCTGTCCAAGCCTTTTACACTATGGTTGGCCCAGTCAATAATAGGAAAGTTAATATCTCCCACTAAAACAACCCTATTATGTTTACAATTAGCTACAATCTCTCTACATATCTGTTCCTCCAATTCTTGATGACTATTGGGGGGGGGGGGGCGTATAATACAATCCTGTCAGAGAGACCATCCCTTTCTTGCTTCTAAATTCTACCCATATGGCCTCACTGGATGATTCCCCCAAGAATATCCTCTCTAAGTACCATTGTTATGTCCTTTTCTATCAAGAAGGCAACTCTCTCTCTCCCTCATACCTGCACCACTGTCACTTGTAATGGTTTCCATAAGTCATAACAAACCAGGAAAGACTTACGACTGAGATTTGGTCTACAGGGTTCATTCACCCATAGTTGCTCGTCACCACAGAACCAGGGCTACCCCTGATGTAACAACGTGAGAAGGTGGCACAATCCAGTAAAAGTTCCAGATAATATCAAAGCATTCCCAGAAAAGAGCAAAGTTTAATACAATTAATTAGCTTCTTAACATCTGCTATCACCCTTTCCTTCTCCCAAACAAGTCTCTATCCTTTCTGGTTAACTTCAAATGAACAACCTGCAGCAGCATAAATGGATATTTGTTTGGTATCAGCCATACATTATGGTGTTACATTCGGCCAAGCACTTTCACCCAGAAGCCTTAATTTCTCCTGCTCACTCTCTGACCTACAATGATGTCATCTTAATTGCACAGACATTTTCAGATGTTCTGCAGAATTTTGTTCATTACACTCTGAAAAGTGTTCAGGGAAGACTTAACCCAGTACATCAACACCTTCTTTATCAATGGATGGGTGGCTCTGACTCCTCAGATCCACTTTTAAATGTGCTTAGGTGTGGAACATGTTCAGCTTGCCTGTTCCACAAAAAAAAGTATGCGAGGTGGATAGTGGATATTGCTTATAGTACATGGTTCTGTTCGGAGGGCTATTATGGCTGACACAGATACATATTCAGAATCAGAATCAGGTTTATTATCACTGACATATGTCATGAAATTTGTTGTTTCGTGGCAGCAGTACAGTGCAAGATACAAAGACATGAAAATGACGATGTTACAAAAATCAATAAATAGTGCAAAAGAGGAATAATGAGCTAGTGTTCATGGGTTCATGGACCATTCAGAAATCTGATGGCAAAGAGGAAGAAGCTGTTCCTGAAGCATTGAGTGTGGGTCTTCAGGCTCCTGTACCAAAAAAAAGTATGCGAGGTGGATAGTGGATATTGCTTATAGTACATGGTTCTGTTCGGAGGGACCTTGTAAACTCACCTAATCACCCCCTCTTATCTGCTTGGAGGCGACCATCTCTGGAGTCCTCCAAAAACATGATGTTGGATCTTCACCAAAACTCTATTCTTTTCTAACTTGTACAGCTCCTCTTCCACCTGTACCTTAGAAGCAAAAGGAACAGATCTTGGCCAACATTAGGTAGGTATGGTCCCCAGACGAATGTGAATGTGAATGTGGGTCTTGTGACCAACAATATCTCTTTTGGTGAAGAAGTGCTCGTACTGTTCCAAAAGCTTCTGCAGACCCAATGATATAGAACTAATGGTATGGATCCCTGCCTAGTTGATATGCAGTGTGTCTCAACAGTTCTTCCCCATCAGTAAGTGCAATCTTGCTGACTACAGTCATTCACAGTTTGCCTGCCATGCTCTTGTATCAGACAGTGCATGCCTCTTCAATCAGAATCTACAGGACTGCACCAAAGTACACCCACAAAACAATCCCAATTCAGTCCCCCAGAATAGATGTTCAGATGTGCCACAAGCCATCAATAAGCAATGTGCTCAATAAGTGCTGCCTCAAGAAGGCAGCATCCATCATTAAGGACTCTCACCACCTGGGACATGCCATCTTCTTATTACTACACTTCTTCACCAAAAGAGATATTGTTGGTCACAAGACCCACATTCACATTCACATTCGTCTGGGGACCATACCTACCTAATGTTGGCCAAGATCTGTTCCTTTTGCTTCTAAGGTACAGGTGGAAGAGGAGCTGTACAAGTTAGAAAAGAATAGAGTTTTGGTGAAGATCCAACATCATGTTTTTGGAGGACTCCAGAGATGGTCGCCTCCAAGCAGATAAGAGGGGGTGATTAGGTGAGTTTACAAGGTCCCTCCGAACAGAACCATGTACTATAAGCAATATCCACTATCCACCTCGCATACTTTTTTTTGGTACAGGAGCCTGAAGACCCACACTCAATGCTTCAGGAACAGCTTCTTCCTCTTTGCCATCAGATTTCTGAATGGTCCATGAACCCATGAACACTAGCTCATTATTCCTCTTTTGCACTATTTATTGATTTTTGTAACATCGTCATTTTCATGTCTTTGTATCTTGCACTGTACTGCTGCCACGAAACAACAAATTTCATGACATATGTCAGTGATAATAAACCTGATTCTGATTCTGAATATGTATCTGTGTCAGCCATAATAGCCTTCACAGGCTGCCCACATACTTGAGTGGTGACCTTATCACCATCGCAATGATTTCCTGCTGAATCCACGTCCTGTGACCATCTGACATAACACTGTGGATGAACAGAAGAACACCTAATCATATGGATTAGGAGCTGTAGGAGGCCACCCAGCCCCTTGAACCTGTTTCACCATTAAATAAGAACGTGGTTCTTCTGATGGTAACTTCAGCTCCACATTCCTGTCTACCTATGGTAACCTTTCACTCCATTGCTTATCAAGTACCAATCTACTTCTACTTTAAATTTTCATTAACTATTTCCATCGTCCTCTGCAGAAGAGAGTTCCAAAGATTCACAGCCCTCTGAGGGAGGAAAAAAAATCATCTCATCCCTTTCTTAAATGGATAAACCCTTATGTTACTGTCAATTTAACCAATCAATATTCCTCCTTATGTCTTTTTCACAATTTACTTTCCTAATTTTCCTTGTGCAATAAGTAAATTTAGTTACCATAGCTTCGATGCCTTTACCTAACCCATGATATAAATTGCCCCAGTAACAATCTCTGTGGCTTGGTACGCCTTGCCAACCAGAAAATTACCCATTTATGTTTTAATCTTTGTTACCTATTAGCCAGCCAATTTTCTATCCATGCCAAGATATTACTTCCTACACCATGTTTTTATTTTCTGCAATAAATTTTCATCTTATTAAATGAAATCTTATTAAATTAAATCATCTTATTAAATTAAATCTTCATGAAATCAAAGAACAGTATGTCCATCTGTTCCCCTTTACCCAAAGCTCATATTACAGCATCAAAAAATCCCAGTGAATTGGTCAACAAAATTTCCCTTCCACAAAACCACTGAGAAGGAAGTGCTACCATTCGCATTTTCTTTCATTTGATTTTTACCGCACTCCAGATTCATGCCTCAACAAAACTGTCTCACACTTTTTAACCTTACTTTCCATGGAAAGGCTATTCTCCAGACTCCCTTCAACATTAAGCCCTCCATTTTAACAGCTCTGTCAAAATACCTTATACCAAATATTCCCATGACACCTGATATAAAATAATCATCAATCTGCTCCTCTGTACCCATATCTTTAACTTGACTCTGTGATCACAAACCATTTCTTCTGGACACTGATTGCACATACCACATGTGTAATTCATGAAACTCTCTGAAGGCACTGGTTTAAAACGTCCTGTGAAAATAATTAATAAAATAAGCAAATTTGCAAACGATCGCATCCATGCTTGCAGAATTAAGATTTACTGTGGCACATAGTCTCCTAGCCCTACTCACAGAAATGGTATTACTATCCATTTTACATACTTTGTTTTCTGAGGTGTCCCAAAGCCTTTAAAAAATCACTTATGCTCAGTAACATCTCTGTAGAGCAAATGGCTGCACCTTCTCAGATCATCAGCACATCTGCAGCATGCACTGTCTGCCCATCATTATCAGTATATCTGGAGAATCTCGTTCTCTTATCCTTCACACCTTGTTATTTCCTCAAGCAAGATTCCAAACTTGACACCAATGCAGCACATGGGTTCTATCGGTAGTAACATCTCCTCCTCACTGACAATCAACACAGGTGCATCTCAAAAATGCGTGCTTAGCCCACTGATCTACACTCTCTAAACTCATGACTGTGTGACTAAGCACAGCTCAAACGCTACCCATAAATTCACTGATGACACCACTGTTGTTGGCAGAATCTCAGATGGTGATGAGGAAGCGTACAGGAGTGAGATAGATCAGCTGGTTGAGTGGTGTTGCAACAACAACCTCGCACTCAATGTCAGCAAGACCAAGAAATTGATCGTGGACTTTAGGAAGGGGAAGTCAGGAGAACACACACCAGTCCTCATTGAGAGGTCATCAGTGGAAATGGTGACCAGCTTCAAATTCCTGGGCATCAGCATTTCAGAGGATCTATCCTGGGCCCAACACATTGATGCAATCATGAAGAAGGCACGCCAGTGGCTCTACTTTATTAGGAGTTTGAGGAGATTTGGTATGTCACCAAAGGCTCTTGCAAATTTCTACTGATGTACAGTGGAGAGCATTCTGACTGGTTGCATCACTGCCTGGTATGGAGGCTCCAATGCACAGGATCACAAGAGGCTTCAGAGGGTTGTAGACACAGCCAGCTCCATCACGGGCACAACACTCCCCACCCTCGAGGACATCTTCAAGAGGTGGTGCCTCAAAAAAGCGGCATCCATCATTAAGGACCCTCACCACCCGGGACATGCCCTCCTCATTACTACCATCAGGGAGGAGGTACAGGAACCTGAAGACCCACACTCAACATTTCAGAAACAGCTTCTTCCCCTCTGCCATCAGATTTCTGAACGGTCCATGAACCCATGAACACTACCTCATTATTCCTCTTTTGCACTATTTATTTTTGTAGCATGGTAATTTTTATTTCTTCATATCTTGCATTGTACTGCTGCCGCAGAACAACAAATTTCACGGCATATGTCAGTGATGATAAACCTGATTGTGATTCTATATTGCTATTTAGTAAGTCAGGTAACAAGATTGGAGCTTTTAACCAACAGCTCTTTATTGAAGGTGGACAACACTCAATTAACTACAGTGGTTGATACGATAATAAAAGTCAAACCACATGATACACATTGGTTTCTGAAGATATATACACTCTCAATATATGATACACCAAATCTATTTTATATTCTTAGAATCATTGAATCTTACATTGCAGAGAAAGGCAATTTGCTTCATTGTCCAGTCAGCTTCTTTAAAGAGCTAACCAATTAGTTCACTACCTCTTCTATAGTTTTCCAAGCATTCCCATATTCCAATGTTTTATGAACCTCCCTTTCTGTTGCAATTTGCTATTGTAATTCCTTATATTTTTGACATTCACTTCTCAAGAGACAGTGTTACATCATTAAATCTCCAATTTCACACACCCACATGCACAAGCACACACACACAACCACAGCAGCACTGAGGGACTTAATATACACGATGGCTGAAATGGAAGAAGAGACTATAATAAGTTTTCCAACCAGTTGTAAACCATGCATTTTAATAACTTCTTTGTTTTTTTTTTCCTTTCTTAATCAAGATTAAACTATAAAATATAAAATGTTTAGCATGGAGCACTGTCATGTTAATAAACATTTTGCATGCTTCATCGGTTCCATCTTAACATCCAGCAGTCTAAAATCATTCAAGGTCACAATTAGCACCTAGCACAGCAGTAAGCTTAATGCATTTGATGCTAGAATCTTAGCTTGCCTAGAAAATGAGGTCAGCCAGGAAGATCATCTGTCAACGGATGCCATTGAATATAAACATTTAATATGGCAGACCAGATGAATAAATAAGAATCAGAAAGATCTGTGCTATCATTTTCAGTCTGATAATCTAATTAGATTTTGCAGTGTGTAGTTTACATAAATTTGGAAGCAAATTAAGCTGGTAGGAGTTTGCCTGAAGTTCTAGAACTATGATGTGGAAGAAGAAAATGTGTCAAGCCTTCACTACAGTGCATGCACAGGTACAGTAGTTAACATAGAATGTGACAATGAAGCAATTTTGATTTCAGTCTGAACTGTTTGCTTGCTTCTATCAAAGTCTATGTTTATTATTAAACCATCCTCTCTGTAAACATTATTCAAAAGCATTTCAGGTGAATATAAATTAGGAACAAATTCATCTTGCTAATATTATCACTGCACTTGTTTGTGAGATAGTAAGGGTAAGATGGCCGCCATAGGAAATAATTAGTGTATTCTTCTTTTCTCCTTCTCCTTTCTTTCTCCCACTCCTGGGAATCAAGGATGACTGAATTCCACTCAGCTTTATGGGTGTTGAGGTGGCTGATAGCACCATTGTGGAAACTGCGGATTCTTCCACAGATGGGGCAGATGGGTTTGTGAAGTGGTCTACTCCTTCTGTCACTTAAGCAGGCTCTCTGTGTGCTCCAGATGCACAACCGTGACACTACTATCCAATACTATCCTGAAATTGAGCCCATGTGAAAATAAATAGAATATTCTGGTACTGTTTATATTTGTATCTCTGATGTTTTCCTGGCATTAAACATGCATCTAATGATGTCACTATTTACACAACATCAATTTCCTCTCTTAAGAACACAATGAGCAGAGTTGCAACTTAGGACCTTTGTGGTTCATTCACAGTAAAATTTGCAGCACATCTGGCTAGTTTCTTGTTTAATCTCACTAATTATTTTGCAGTTGTATAAATCACATTGGTGAGGCCATACTTGGAGTAATGTGTACAATTTTGGACATGCTGTTACAGGAAAGATGTGGTTAAACTGGAAAAAGTGCAGACAAGATTTATGAGGATATTGCCAGGACTAGAAGGCCTGAGTTATAGGGAGAGGTTGGCCAAGCTAGGTCTTCATTCCTTGGAATCTAGGAGAATGAGGGGCGACCTTGTAGAAGTGTTTAACTTTATTAGAGGCAAAGATAAGGTGGATAGCAATAGTCTTTTCTGTTGGACTTCTGTAATAGGTTAGGGAGTCCAAAACTAGGCGGCATAGGTTTAGGGTGAGAGGAGAAAAATTTAAAAGGGACCTGAGGGGAAACTTTTTCATTCGGAGGGTGATGAGTATATGGAATGAGCCGCCAGAGGAAGTGGTTGAGGCAGGTACAATAGTATCATTTAAGAAGCAGTTGGATAGGTACATGGAGGAGCAGGGCTTGGAGAGATATGGGCTGAATGCAGGAATTTGGGAATAACTGGGTTGGCACCATGATTGGCATGGACTCATTGAGCCAAAGGGCTTGTATCAGTGCTGTACCGCTCTATGATTCTATACTTAAAGAGATACTCAGTTGACATTTGGAGACCAGAACTGACTACAGACCTTTAAATACCTTCCAAAGTCCTCAGTGCTGAAACTACTATGAAATGCTCTATCCACCATTTAGCTGCTGAGATACTCATTCTTTGCAAGCATCATTACAAGTGACTGGACTCACAGTGTGCATCAGGCACTTCAAGGCAGAAAGCAAAGACATGCCCATTTTTTGAAGAACCTACTCACAAGGACACTAGATGTTAACTGGACCCCTCTGGTGAACAACGTATTTCTAGCCTTGGATTTTCCTTGGCTGTGATCGCTGAGTTAACTGAATTGCTGTTGGAAGGATTCGGGCATAGTCTCATGCCTGAACTATTCTCTCTGAAGGTCAGAGTCGCCTTGGCTCTGAACTTCATTGGCACAGGATCTTTCCAAGCAGCTGAGTTGATGTTGGCCAAGCCTTTGAATTTGCTGATCACTGCTGCAGCAGAAAGGTCATCCAGGCACCTTATTCATGAAGAAGTGGCTTCATCTGCTTTGATTTAAGTGAAGAACAGGAGGTGTCTTGGACACAGGGATTCTCCAGCACCTCTGGTTTTCCATGAGTACAGTCAACTATTGACTGCACTCATGAGCCCATAACAATTTCTTAACTTAACTGCAGAGAGTTGTGGACACAGCCCAGCACATCACAGAAACCAACCTCCCCTCCTTGGACTCTGTCTTTACCTCTCGCTGTCTTGGCGAAGCAGACAGCATAATCAAAGACCCCACCCACCCAGGTCATTCTCTTTTCTCTCCTCTTCCATCAGGTAGAAGATACAGGAGCCTGAGGGCATGTACCACCAGGCTCAAGGACAGCTTCTATCCCACTGTGATGAGACTATTGAACAGTTACCTTATACGATGAGATGGACTATGACCTCATGATCTACCTTGTTGTGACCTTGCACCTTATTGCACTGCACTTTTTCTGTAGCTGTGACACTTTACCCTGTACTGTTATTGTTTTCACCTGTACTACTTCAATGTACTCTGCACTAACTCAATGTAACTGCACTGTGTAATGAATTGACCTGTACAATTGGTATGCAAAGCAACACTGTACCTCGGTACGTGACAATTATAAACCAATACCGATACTTCACCATCATCCCTTCAGATATGCAGGTGGTGTTGGGTCACAGAAAAAAATTTCTTTATGGGCCATGTCATTTTCCTAGGAACCACATGTTAGTAAGGAGAATGTACTGCCAGACTATTTAGCAGTCAGTACTGCCTGGAGGATCAATCCTGAAGTGAGGGGCAAAACTCTACTTCCTTGGCTCCTCACAGACTTGTACTTTCCAATCACAGCAGCTGAGCACGGAGCAAACGCTATGCAAGAGTTGGAATCATTGTGGAAAACACCATCGGACATTTAAAAATGCAATTTTGTTACCTGCAGGAGTCCTGGGATCCCTTTAGTAAATGTCAAGCAGTGCAGGGACTTCATGCGCTGCATGCTGCACAATCTGGCAAATAAATCTCAGTAGCTGGTACCGGAGAAAGGAAAGCAAAGAATCCCAGAGTACGAGGTCCATGAGGCAGAACCTGAAGAGTGCCAGGAGCAAGAGCAGCAGGAGGAAGGAGGGTGGCTACCAGGGCGATCCCCATCCTCAGCATCCATGGCATTATTGGGAAACAGAACTATAAAGCGATTAATTCTAATCATAATACATCTTACCAATTCTAACAACAATGAAGCATAATAGAGGCCAAATAACACATATCCTATTAATTTCAAGTGCATTCTGAAACTGGAATTCTTCAAAATATGCAATATAGATTCCTTCTCCTAAGTCCACCCAGAAGAAAATTGATTCCTCTTACACCCATCCCTCTAATCAGTCACTCCGTATATTAGGCTGACATGTCAGATTTAAGGTTATTGTATTTGTTCTCTAACAGGATATAAAAAGGGAAGGCTCATAATGCACTAGTTTGGAAAATTACATTTCATTCAATAACGGATAATACTTAATGGAAGACCAGGTTTGAGGTTTAGATAGCTTCAGGCTGAGAACATCAAGGCAGCCCTCTGGAATCCTGTCTCACTGCTCGCACTCCCTCAGGTGTGCCGCTCCTTCAGGGGCTTGTAAGAGCATTTCCCATTTCGGAAAATACATTGGGAGTGAAACAGTCTGGGCTGAGCTGAGTTGGATAGTGACACAGAAATGGCAATAGCAAAACAGCAGATACAGTTTTTAAAAAGTGAATGTAGATTGCTGACTCACTGTCACCGATTTGCACTGTTGCCCAGTTTCACCTCCATTATTCTCCAAGCAACATATCAGTTTCATTTGCCATGTATTGAGTTGCTGCAGTCCAGAACAGTTATTTCTGCTTATTTTGTGAAAGGAAAAATACAATAAACTTTTGCAATTATAGGAGGAAGCAAAATGAGGCTCACAAGCCATGAAAAGTGATTGTTGGAATTGGACAGTAAATGCATTGCTGGCAATGTAACCTCCTACCATTAACAGTTATAAAAATCTGACCCATACCATAATCTAGCCTCCATCCTTAATAGTGAAAAATATGAGGAATCTATTTTTTAAATCTTGGAAGCCCGCAGTCATATTTTCCATTATCTCTTTCCTGTCTGGGGAAATGTGGCTTCAAAAAGATATTTTAGAATTGTACACAACAGCAATACGTATACTAAAATTATGACTTACAATTTAGCCACAGAGATCACTATCTTAAGGAGCCATCTAACTAATTTGAGAAATTGTTTGTAGCTATAATATGCTGTACATTATTGTGATGAGAACTTTTATATCAATCTGTAAGCTTAAAAATATTGGCCAAGAAGTTTTGTTGTACAGCACAGTGTTCATAGACAACACCTGAGTGAAGCTTTTGATTAAAAGAAAACAAGGGACTGATGTGTCTGTGATATTCTTTGAAATCAGTTTTGCTTCTGAGATGCTTATGTATAGAAATGCCTGAAGTGATATCTTGCAGTATGATGTCCATATCTGTACACCATAGTTTGGGTAAAAATGGTGTGTGTACCCCTTTAGGAATTGTAGCATGTGATTATCCGTTCTCCGCATATAATTGTTACATTGTGAATATTTAACTGGCTCAAACTGACTGGAACTAACTGAAACCAGTGCATTTACCTTATTTAGCTCTCTCATGATATTATACACCTCTAAAAGGTCACCCCTCAGTCTCTTATGCTTTAAGAAATAAAGCCCTAGCCTGCCCAACCTCTCACTATAACTCAGGCCCTCAAGTCCTGACAATATTCTCATAAATCTTCTTTGCTCCATTTCCAGCTTAATGATATCTTTCCTGTAACAGGGTAACCAAAACTGTATACAATATTCCAAGTGCGACTTCACCAACATCTTGTGCAACTGCAACATAACATCCCAACTCCAATACTCAATGCCCTGACTGATGAAGGCCAGCATGCCAAATGCCTTCTTCTCCACCCTGTTTACCTGTGATGCTGCTTCCAGGGAACTATGTACTTACTGTATACTCCTAGGTCTCTCTGTTCTACAATACTCCCCAGGACCCTACCATTCACTATGAAAGTCTTACCCTGGTTTGATTTCCCACAATGCAACACCTTGCACTTATCTGAATCAAATGCCATTGTTCGTTCTTCCGCCCACTGATCAAGATCTCCCTGTAATCTTTGATAACCTTCTTTGCTGTCTACGATACCACCTATTTTAATGTCATCTGCAAACTGACTAACCATGCCTTGTACATTCTTATCCAAATCATTCATATAAATGACGAACAATAATGGGCTCAGCACACTACTATACACAGGCCTCCAGTCTGAAAAACAACCTTCCACCATCACTTTCTGCTTCCTCCCATCAAACCAATTATGTGTCAGTTTGCCAGCTCTCCCTGGATCCCATGTGATCTCACCTTCCAGACCAGCCTGCCATGCGGGACCTCATCAAAGGCTTTGCTAAGTCTATATAGACAACGTCCAACACCCTGCCCTCATCAATACTCTTGGTTACTTCCTCAAAAAACCATAACATTTTAATAAACTTGCATACTTAATAGAAAATGGAATGTATTCGGTAAAACATCAAATAACTTCTACAGAAAGGTAACTTTTACAATTCACTCATTGCTTCAATAACTGTGATTTAAAATTCACATTCACTGAGTGGTTAAGTAAGTCAATGTCACAACATAAGGAGTAAAACAGCTAAAAGGACTTTCCATCATTTTTGATTTATAAAAGCATTGACATTTCATTACAGTCTGCAAATTTAATGAGCTGGTAGCCAACAATCCTGTATCCACATGAAATTTCAGCAGGATTAGGACTCACTGAATATCAAAATATCAAAGTCTGAAAACACCTCACATTAAAGCAGTTGGAAACATCCATTTATTTGAATGTCAATATTTATTATATGTGGGTTGAAATGCATAAAGGACCATAATAAATAGACAACATAATGCAGTGGATTATGAAATGAATACTAAAACTATACTCTCACCTGCCCAAATAATGCCAGGGTATCAATAATCTTTCAATACAGCCACCACAGTAGCTGCCTGATCATTTACATTCTCATTTTTCTCTACAGTTGGCACTAACTACTTGGTTGGCTCATTGTCTTGACAGTGGGTATACTTCCATGAATGCCTAGCAACATTTAAAATGAGTCTGCAACACAAATCTGGCTGTACATCTTAAAGAAGAGGTGCATCGTAAATGCAGCAAGTTTGGGCAGGCATTCTAGAACACATTCCCATCAAGGAATAGGACAAGAGAGACCCATCACTTTCTTTTCTAAGATTGCACTGGAAACTTCAGCCTGACATCTGAAAAGTGTTGTGGTGGAGGGAGATTTTCTGTTTTTGCAAAGGAGCCAAGGGCCCTCTAGTCACTCTCAACAAAGGCAGCATGTGGACATAGTTGGGTCCCAAGGATGTAGTGCAAGCAAGACTTCATTTTTGTGATCAATGTCAATGAAAGCATCTTCAAATACAATATCTCATCAACTACTAGTCTCAGACATGGTTCAATTCATTTCAGCTCATAACTCACCCAACCAAAATCTCTATCAATTCACAATCACAAATTGCATTTGTATTTTCCATCACTCCACATATAGAAGTTTGCTCTTACAGCTAGCTATTCAATTCAATCTCATGCACGATGCTCCTTTATATACAAATCTCCTGGAGGACATGCAGGTAGGCACATAATGGTTGGGCATCAGCAGAAAACAAGCAGGCACAATGCATCCTGCTTCCCTATGGAAAAGGCAATGCTTGCCTTAACTGCTGTGATTATTACTGAAATCATGCCAGTGGTGGGGTTGAAACCACAGAAGTGACAAAGGTATCCTTACATAATCTGCCTCCTCACTTCCCATTGCTCCCTGATCTCATATATCTTTAAAAGTTAAAGATAGTAAAATTACGTACTTCTTCCTCTATTCTACCCCATCACTATGTCCTTACACTTGTTCATTTCTGCTCTCAAACCATCCTAGAACAGTACCTTTTTGGGCATTAGAAGTAAAGTCTGGAGTGCTGTCATTCAAGCTAACACTTTCAGGCATCAGCTAGAATATGGTGACATATCAATATGATTAATTTATTGAACCTATTTCCAGAGGCCTGGGCTTAGCAAACCAGGGATACAAACGTTAATGTCACCACTGCAGCTGGAGAACCTAAACTCAAGTAACTGATGTCTTCTCTTTTTTTATATAAGGAGTCTCTATCATGACATTGATCATATAATTAGTAAAAAAAATTAGTAAAAATTTCATAAAGACCTAGCCAGTCCACTAATGTAAAAACAGAAAATGCTGAGGACTCTTGCGTATCCCCTGAAATAGAGATAGAGAAGTTAAGAAAGAGGAGGGAAGAGTCAGATGGACCATGTGAAACTGACAGCAGTGTGGAAGCTGGAAACAAAGGTGGTGAAACCTCTGAGTTCTCTATGAGAGAAGCAGCATCACCAGAATTCATCAGTTCAAAAGCAGCATTCATCAGTTCACCAGAAAAGAGATGAGGGACTGGGATTGAGTCAGACTGTTCCACATAATCCATAAAGAGGTAGACATAACTTAGATCCCTATGGGTTCCCATTCCTAAAACATTCATTTGGAGAAGATGTGTGGAGCTCAAATAGAAATTGTTTGGTGTGAAATACATTTAAAGTGAAGGACGATGGTGGAGAAGTGGAACTGGTGGGGCTCCTGTTGTCAGAAGAAGAAGTCCTCAGGCTATCCTGGTGTTGGATGGAAATAGAGAGAGAGCCAGTTGATACCAGTTCTGATGAAAGATCATTGAGCTGAAACATTAACTCTTTTTGTCTATTCACAGATGCCACCTGATGTGCTGAGTATTTCCAGCATTTTCTTTTATTTCAGATTTCCAACATTTACAGTATTTTGCTTTTGGTTCACTAATGGCCTGCAACTCCAGACCCTTAACATATCAGGAATACCTGATCAGTAACGATAGGCTCTATTTTTATTAAGATTTCCACTAAAATTCTGATTAGAAGCTTGTCCATGGTTGTCCTCAATCCACGCAACAAAAAAAAATTTCTGCTGCTTCTGGTCATAACATAAACAATGACATTCTTCAGAATATTACAAAGAATGCACAGTGACAAAGGCATAATCCAACGTTGTATTTGTAGATTTGGCTCAGGTTGATTATTTTTCAAATAAATTGATAATTAACGTCACATATTGATAAACACTTTACACATTTAATAAGTAATTTATATTTGACTGCATCCATCATTACTGTAGGTATGAAACAATCAACAAACCAATTATGATTAGAAAAGGAGTTAAGCAGGGCAATCCATTACACATTATTTTGTTTCATGTTGTTATGGATTCACTCTTGGATAGGCAAGGTATTGGATTTCTTCATGAAGATAAAGTCTTCAAGGGACATTCAGTGGTGATCTTATGCTTTTACATAAGTCTTATGGTTTTTTTAATAAAACTGACTTGAGATTAAGACCACCACTTTCTAAATGTTCATAACATGTAACTGTCTGGTCAATTTGACAACTGGGTCACTAACAAATTGAAATTAGAATAAATTGAGTCAGGCAACATTGAAAGATATACTTGTAGTTGTATAGATTTTTAGGTAGGACATAAGAGAGATTAATATATTAGTAAATTAACTCTTTGAATCAAGTATTTGAAATAGAGTCTACTTAAATCAACAGAAAATTTGGAAATACTGGAAACGTATGACCCCAAAATTTATTATCACCTCACCAAAGTCAATACTTCTGATACCAACCATAACATTTTGTGATGGTAGTCTATGTCAACCCAAATTATAAATTCAAATACAATCTACCATTATATTAAAAAACGGATTATTTTGGGTGGGCTGACAACACTAATTTATGGTGCCTCCTTTTTTGTGAGGATTAATCTGACACACAAAGTCAACAAATTTAGGAATATGAAAGATTTTAGTGATACTAGAAGTCCACAAGGTTGTAAAGCAATTAACATGTCAATTATGGTGATTATGGTTATTGGAGGGGAAATAATAGATAAGCTTAGCTCATCAAGTTATTGGTAGCAAATGTTTTAGGAATGATAAGATTTCAAAGTAATGAATTAAAATGTACAAGCCAAAGACGGAATTTAGATTTATAACTGCCTTTCTTTTGGAAACTGATACATGTCGCACAGTCTATGATGTCAATTGGCAGACCAACAACTGATAGTTCTTGCAGAGGATATAACATTGTCAGCAAGATCATTTCCCAAACTCTGGAAGGTGTATTTTTATAAAGGATGTGTGGATTAAATGCCATAATAGGACTGTAGAAATCTTATACAACCAAGTATGGATAAATGATTTTTGAAGACTTGAGAATTAAGACTGATGACAGGACTGTTGAATGTCCATTGAATAATTTAAAACCCCATAAAAATTGCAGAATGTCAGTTGTATTAATAATAACAGTTCTAGAAGTTAATGGGGCCAATGCTTTAAGTCTTTCAATGCCAAGAAATTTCACCCTAAAATACAAACTGATCTTGCAAGAAAAATTCTTCACATTGACAAAAATACTATCTGTGGCTCAGCTGGTAGCAATGTCCCGAGTCAGAAGGTTGGTGATCTAAGAATCACTCAAGACTTGAGCACAAGAATCTTTGTTGACATAGGAAGTAGTCTGATGTAATGCTGCACAGTTGGAGATGCTGTTTTTCAGATGAAACCATTCTTTCATGAGGGTCAGCATAAAAAGTTCTGATGACACTATTCCAAAGAAGAACAAGGCTAGCCTAGTGGCCTAACCCATTGCAAACCTCCAATGAATGTCTCCGATCATTTTCATTATCATGTATTTTTGTGAGAAAATTTATCATATTATAAAAGACACTATATTTCAGAGATATTACATTGTCTGTAATGTGCTTTGGAATATGCTTAGGTTATAAAAGGCAATTAATAAATATAATTATATTTTATCTCTTCATTTACACTGCTGTCTGATTTCCACTGTCCCTCTGGACTATGGGATTGCTGGGCTGAAAACCTACCTGGATTTCTACTAGAAATGAATGATTGTTGCCTTTATTGCACTCAGTGCATTTGAAATGAGAATGGTAAAATTGTAAAGCATGCTACTGACTTGCTACATCCAATTTATCCAAAGTGTGTTTTGAATATTAAACAACAAAGAAACACAACACTTGATTATATCCTAATATCATCAGAATATTTGGGCCATTGTCTGGTGCAGTTATTATGACAACAGGGCCTTGGTTTTGTTGACACTCTAGCAAGATGTATTCTATTCAATATGCTGAATATAGTTGAGTTTTATAAATAAGTGACACTGAGATTGTACAGGAATAATAGTTCCCAAATATGCTCCTTATTACTTCCATGTCAAGATGTCTTGCTAGAGAAATGAGTGGAACAAGTTGCAAAACTTTTAGTGACATACCTTCAGAGATGTCACTGCACCGGTCTTCAAAAGAAGGCTAATCCTTTTCCGAAATGAAGCCTACCCTGCAGCCATAAGCAGCGCCGAAACAATCTGGCTTGAAATGGCACTAGAGTCAATACTGCATCACCTGTGCACTGAACCCTGGAGCAGCTGAGAAAGATGTTTATTGGTCTCAGGAATGTTGCCAAGGTAACCACTGCCTACATTATATTCAATTGTATGATATTACATTTCAAAGCATCTTAACAGCACTTCATTGTAAGCTTAACACAATATCACAGTAGAGGATTGGACATATATTTTCCTAAAGTACAGATGCAGTTATTTTTTCAAAGGAAACTGTCCAGAACTGCAATAACAATCAGCTTGCATTGAGTCCTACTACATACAGAAAGAAACAGCAAGTGAATGGTCACCACCAGGTACCTTCATGCTGCATGTTCGCATAACTCACAATGCTTTCAGCCTTGGACACGTGGGTATTCCAGCATCTGTCACTCCTGAATCTGCTTTCAGGAGACACGTAATATATATTATATTCAAAAATTCTAATATCCTTCAGCACAGTAAAGGATGTGTTGAAATTGCTTTAATGTGATGAAAATTTATGCAACTGAAGCCCTAGGTCTGAGTCTCAAATAATTGCATAGTTGAGGCCCATGTATATTGAGCCCAGGGCCATTTGTATGTGTTGTTGGGGTGGGGGTATGGCACAGTTTGGTGGCTGCATTGGGGCACATCATGTAGATGGATTGGAGTTGGTTGGGATTTGATGTTTTTTGTGCCTTAGCCTGGAAGTGAATTCAACAGCCTGATAGCTCTCAGTGTAAATATTTTCATTTACTTTGCATTACATCATTTATAACTAGTCTCACCTTCGTAGACCCTCTCCCTCAGCCCTTCAGCAAATAGAAATAATTTTCTTCCATCTACATTGCCCTATGTTTTAATAATTTTCAATCATGTCTTCTCATTAAAATGTTTCTGATTAAAGAAGACCAAATTTTTCAAAGTGTTTATTTTCTTTGTTCATCTTAAAAGCCTCGGATAACTAAAGGTTGAGATATTTTATATTACACATCCATCTCGGATTGTCCCAATGTGCCTTGCATCCTGTGAAATATTTTTGAAGTGTACTTTTTAATGTAAAATACTAATGGTAACTAAGTGCTTTTATGGGATTGGTAGCAAGAAGCCTAGCAATACAACCAGCAGAAACATGTGGAAAGGAGACTGTGTGGATAATGAATGAGTGGCATTTTCCAAACCCTTACTACCTTTCACCAATGCAGGATGATGATCGCAACAAAAGCAACAGTGAACATAATGGCTGTATGCTACTTCATTTACTATTTTGTGCTTTTCAAATGGTAGACAGAGAGTGACACTAAAAACATATTTATAACTGTTAAGGTTTCACCCTTTGAGCAAAGTGATATCCAGTCGTACCTACCTAAAACTAAAATTAATTAAAGTCTGACGCCAATGTCTTCAATCTTCTTCAAGACTCCATTCCATAGACACCAACTCCATCCCTTACCCTACAACTGTCCAAAACTGAACCAATACACAAAATGCTGGAGGAAATCATCAGGTCAGGCAGCATCTATGGAGGAAAATGAACAGTCAATGTTTCAGGCCGAGACTCTTCATCAGGACTGTTCATTTTCCTCCATAGATGCTGACCTACTGAGTTCCTCCAGCATTTTGAGCGTTGCTCCAGATTTCCAGCATCTGCAGTCTCTCATGTCTCCAAAATTGAACCACTGTGTTTCAATCTTCTCACATTTGAACCTGAGTTGAATTTCTATGCCATTACTAAGTACACCTACTTCTTGTATTATTGGAAGCCTTGTCTCCTGGTGAAATTCTCAGTCAAGCTTTTGATATTCTCATTTATCCTTCATAAACAGGATGCAATTCAAAATTCTGTTTGAAAATCAACAAGTTTCTAGATGCTGGAAATCTACAATGAAAACAGAAAATGCTGGAAGCACTTAGTAGGTCAGGCAGAATCTGAGAAAAGGGATAATGTTTCAGATCAGAGACCCTTCTCATGTAACCAAAGGAGGAGCAACACCTGTCTTTTCACCTCATCTTCCTACCATTCAGAGTCCTAAACAGTCTTTCCAAGTAAAGCAGCAGTTCACTTGCTTTTCTTCCAAACTAGTGTACTGCTTTTGGTGTTTATATCACGGATCAGTCAATCACTATGTGGAGCACTTGTGTTCAGTCTACAGGAGAGGGCCCAAGCTTCCAGTCGTCTGCCACTTTCACTCAGGTCTACCAGTCTGTGGCATCTTGCATTGTTACAACAAAGCCCAATACAAGCTTGAGGAGCAACACCTCATCTTCCATCTGAACATGTTGCAGCCTTCCGAACTCAACATTAAACCCTCCAAATTTAGCTAACTCATCCTTTTTTTTATGCCTGTAGCAGAGCTGGCCATTTCTGCTGTAATTCATGAGAGTTTCGGTCAGTTTTTCTCTCTCCGTTAATACAACCTGACCTGTTGGGCTTAGAAACATAGAAACATAGAAAACCTACAGCGCAATACAGGCCCTTCAGACCACAAAGTTGAGCCGAACATGTCCCTACCTTAGAAATCACTGGGCTTACCCATAGCCCTCTATTTTTCTAAGCTCCATATACCTATCCAAAAGTTCCTTAAAAGACCCTATCGTATCTGCCTCCACCACCGTTGCCAGCAGCCCATTCCACACACTCACCACTCTCTGAGTAAAAAAATTTACCCCTGACATCTCCTCTGTACCTACTCCAGCACCTTAAACCTGTGTCCTCTTGTGGCAACCATTTCAGCCCTGGGAAAAATCCCTTGTCCCATAGCCCTACTGTTAATGCCCCGTTAACCCATTTGACCTTATCTCATTTGACCATATCAAACCATCCCTCCCGCCATCTTCTTTGCAATTTAAAATTAGCTTCGTTAATCTCTCTTTGTCAATTCTGATGAAGGGTCTCTGACCTGAAACGTCAACTGTTTCTTTGTCCACAGATGCTGCCAAACCTGTTTAGTGTTTTCAGTATTTTCTGTTTTTACTTCAAAACTCTGCTTCCCATGTTCTAACTTTCACCATCTCCCATTCATTTATTTCCCTGTGCTTGTTGACCCATTTCGCTAAACAATCCTTGGATTTAAAAAAAATATTACCCTTGTTTTCAAGTTCCTTCATTGTGTCACTCTTCCTGTCTCTGTAATCTCCCCCAACCTTATAAATCTTAGAGATCTCTCAAATGCTCTAATTCTGTTTTATTTTGCTCAACAAATAATTTAATTGCTCTACCTCTCTGCCTTCAATTCTTGGAATTCATTCCCTTAACTTCTTTACCCTTATTTGCTCTTATATAGTTCACCATCATTTTTCCTTTGTTAATTTTTCTGTGCAGACTCTTAGTATGATTTATTATGCTAAATTAGTATATAAATAGAGGTTGTACTTACTCTCATTGCAGATAACTGGATACTGCATTCTGTTATCTACTGTCATCCTTGAAATGTTACTGCATTGGATGAGAGAAGTGACAGGAAAGCCTAAAGAGTTGTGAAATTCAACAGTTTGTGATAGAGTAACAGGCATTCATTTATCATTCTGGAAAAATTTTCTGTGCATTTTTGGAGAACGTGTGTAGTTTTTTGTGTTGAAGCTCATGCTCTGGCATGGATCTACAGGAAAGCAAAAAGTAGGGGGCAGAAAGTTTATTACATTTTTCATTTTGCTTATCTCGGCTGAAGCCAAAACCTTCAATATCTGATACCACTAGCAGAAACTGAACCATTCTAGCATGAGCTCTATCAAATCCACTCACTGGCCCAAATAGCATAAATAATGGTGATACTAATAATCTAGATGAGGAATTGATGCAGAATGCTTCAGAATTCACAAGGAAGCTGATATATGCATTGGAGATAGAGCATGTTGAATCTGACTGAAGGTTTAATAGATGTTGGACACCAGCTGTTAAACAACGATCTCAATTCTCCTGCAGTGAAAAGACAAACTTTAACAAACCATTAGAACCATACATTGGAACTGCAAAATCTCTCTCAGCTTGCGAGATAATTTCTGCGATATATGGAACATTCTTGAGTGAGTGACAGATCTAGGAGTTTGGATTCAGAATCACAATATGATTGATTAGATATGGAAATGATATCAGACTATGAGAGTGGAATCAATGAAACATCCCAGGAATTACTCAGATGAACCAGTCAATGTGTGCAAGGGAGACAAAGAATGGAAAATGAGATATAAATAATAAATATCTCCTTTATTAATAGAGGCCAAATAGCTGAGATAAAGATTGAACCAGATATAGGGGTCACTGTAGAATCCACACGCCCTGATGGTGAAAAAGTTAATGAACAAAGCCATTGGCAGGCTGAACAAATCATTGACTATAAGTAAGTGAAAGTCCTGATCAAATGATGCATTAATCAGGTACAATTCAAGTTACAAAAAGCAAAGGAAACCTCAAGCATCAGAATGAGAGAAGAGTCTCAAGTGGTCTGAGTTGTAAAGAAATTCTGGGAAGACTTCCAGTTTCAGTTTTGACATAAAATGTCAGAGCTAATCTCACAGAGGTTAAAAAGGAACAAAAAATGTCTGTCAAAAATACTACTTCAAATCCAGTTGGAGATAATGATGCTTTTATTAAGAATGATCAACAATTGGAATGAACTTCTCGGAATCAACCCTGGAGTTAACTTATATTAATGTGAAAAAATAATCTGATGGAACAGTGAATAAGCATTGTTCTGGGTGGAAAAATGAAGACAACTAAATCAGACAGCCCCATCTGTAAAAGTCAGGTGATCTTATAATTTTTTTCATGCATCTCACAGTACACAAACCTCCCTCCCTCTGTCCTCTCAGCATATGACTGTCTACCACTATTGAGGAATGATCTTCGGGCTTCATGGCCTGTAGCTGAGTATCATTGGGGGATATTTCTGGGTTACTTACTGTTACTCCCCATCATCCTCTTCTCTCAAGTGAATAATGAAGATGGAAATCAGTGTGGGAGAAAAATTGTAGTCTTTTTCTTCACCTTAGGAGTGTTTCTTAAAGAAGAGACATTGTTTTGGAATATAAAATCTCAACGATAAAGAGCAAAATAAAGCGGCAGAAATGTGAGCATCCAACTAAGACACAGTGAAATAAACAATTCACCTTCCCAATTCCAGAATTCGCCTTCTTTGGCTGGAGGCCAGTTTTATAATTGGATAATTTACATTGGGAGGTCTCAACATGTACATTTTGGAATCTGAGTCTGAAGAGGCTGAATATTCCACTTTGCCTCAGCTGTTTTGCCATTTCAAATGTCAACTGGAGATTATTAACTGGAGGTTCCTGTAAACAAAGGGAATCCAGTGTGAAAGGAGAATAAAGCAATATGCTTATGAAACACTAAGGTACGTTAAAGGGCGAAATGGGTCCTGCTGAAATTAATCTTGGCCGAAGCTTTCACCATGTACATACCAGGCCCAAAATGGAGGATGAGATTATCAGTACAAGAGCTTCATCCTCCATTCGCGATCATATAGACATTAGTACCATTTTCCCATTTCCTATGCTTGGATTTGCTGATATCTTCCAGGTAGCAACAATCTCAGAAAGTGGCATGTTGAGGGCCAGAGACAAAGGAAATCTATTAGGAAACAAAGACATTTTCTCCGCAGGTACTTGTCTTTAAGGAGGGGTCAGCAGTTATTCTGCTATGGACAAGGAGACTGAAGCAGCTATGCAGATAAATGCATAAATCCCCTGACTTATCATATTCATTAACTTACTGCAGGATTACAAAGCCCAGAACACTAATCATGCTCAAACACATCAGCTGCTATCAGCCACGACAGCTAGGATAGATTTTTCTTACACACTCCTTCTCTTTCAAGAGTGTTTAGCATTTAGAACTTAACATTAGCACATTCTCCCTAGCAGCAAAACACCAAAACGTTTTACTGAAGGATTTTTTTGGTACAATTTATTTCACCTGTACCAAAAGGGAGTGGAAATAAAAACTCCTCCCAGGTCATCTTTCTCATTTAAGGAAAGATTTCATTGTTTACAGTAAAGCTCCAGAACTCTTATAATGAAATTTGTGGCATTGTTTATTATTTATATTGATCTCCATTCCTGTTGATTGAGCAAGTTTTGAACAATTCAGATGGAAAATTGGGTGGAGAACAATTAATTAAGAATTTGATAAAATTTTAAATATACTATTGAGAGTTTGAGACTCAAGGAGTAACAGAAGTGAAAGATACATATGTATTAAGCTTTGAGCCAGCACAGTTGTACTGAAGTATGGAATCAACTGATTTTTGCATTTCTATTTCAGCTTGTACATGAAGGCTGCTTAGAAAACAATTGGCATATTTTTCAGTAGGGAAATGTATTTGTACTGCAATGTCGTTAATTATCCCTGACGGCAAGTTATATTATCTTAGCAGACAGACCTAGTGACTCCTGGCAACTATAGACTGAGCAGTTGGAAGAAACCTTGGTATTTGGTTAATTTGCAACTATTATGCTTGCAGAGTGCACTGTAAGTGGTGCACTTACTGAAATCCATTAAAAAAATGTTAAATAATTCAATGCCATTCCTAAGCATTGGCTAAATTCCTATTCCTTGCCCAAATGCATTATCAAAATGCCACTAGCTATATCGTTGCTTCTTAAAAGCCCAAGAAATCAAGCAAAGAAGCAGATCATTCATCTGGCTGCAAATAAACACTACAGTAAAATCATTTAATTCTGCAAAGGCCCCTTTCCATTCCTTCAGCTGTCAGTTTTCCTGCCCTGGAAATCTAATTAGCCAAGATTAAACCTGTAAAGGAATTTAAAATAGTGGCTGCCAGCCACATTGAGATTTTTATGCGCCTGATCTTGGAGTTGGCCTGGTGTTCCTTGTATCACCTTTGATAAATATAAAAGTGGAAGAGGTTGGAAGCAGGTTGTGTTAAAGATTTTCAATGTTTGAAACCAGCTGTTTTTGGAAGGTTAACTTTCTGTCTTTTAACAGTATTTCTTTTGTACAAATATTGCCGGTTGCATTTTGAGACTTTCCCAGAACTTTCTGTTGATATAATTTTGATTTCTATTCATCTTGGTGGGAAAAAAAATCTGGAATTAAGAAAAGGAGAGCAACAACACTTCCTGTACGGGGAAGTTTTGTCCTCAGCTGAATTGAGACCACATATTTATGATAATTGTTTATGACAAAGGCTTCTTTTCAGAGTGCTTCTGTTAAAGATTCCATATATAAATAGTCTTATGGTTCTCATCTCCAGCTGGTTCCTTTGAATATTTCATAGCTTGTGTGTTCAGAGGCTCAGGTATGCAGGTTTCCAGGGTGATCACTCCTTCCACTGTCAAAAACATCACATGGTGTCCTTGTATACTTTCCTTTAAGTCCTCTATAGCATTCATCCTTGCTTTAGGATATCTTTATGAACATTACTGAAAGTGAGATTGGTTTTGGAATCAAGCAGTTTTCAACACATGAGATGGTGGAGGTGGGAATTTAACTTTGCTGCGGGCATCAACTAAGTTGTAACAAATAGATCAATCACAGTTTATCGTCTCCAGGCTTTTTGAAAAGTAAGATAATGTAGGGCAATTAAGGGGCAGCCCTACCTTCTATTGTTCATTTTGTATCAGTGAACTTTGTTACAATATTTATGTCAACATGTGAAGAGTGACTAAAGAAGGTGGGCGCCTATTGAATCACATCATGAGGCAGCACCATCAGGAAGTACAGATTGTAACTTGGACATTTATTTTGGGGAGCTTGATGCACAGAGCTGAAAATATTCAAAGGTCCAAAGTTGAAAATGAAAATTATAGGAACAGTCTCAGCAATCTAGCAAATGAGACCACAAGCCAGAAACACACATTGAGAAAAATACCTTGGTAGAGTGTTGCATGGCTAACTCCAGAGGATGGCTGCCTGCGCCTCTCCAGTAATTTCTCCGACCAGTCTTCTTGTATCCTCTGACCAAGATTTCAAATGTAATTCCAGTTTTATGTTGTGTTTTGAGGACATCAAAGATTTCAAGAAGTAGCTTTACCTGACTGAGTATTTCTGATGAATGTTTGTATGAGTCAATTAATTTATCGACTGCATTGCTCACTAGAAATATTCAATCAAATAATAAGTTGAGGTATCCTTCTTTAATATTGCATTGAACCTCAGAGTTTCTGCCCTTTAGAAACAACACATGAAATTACCTTGAACCTCCATTGACATTGATTCCACTCGTTTGGAAATTCAATGTTTAGTGAAGGATAAAGAAGAATTCACTGCATTTATTTTTAAAGGTGTTCATTTTGTATTTTAATTATTGATTCTCTATGAGACGAATCATAGTTATTACGATTTCTATTGTGTAGTGCTGAATAGTAGTGTTTATTTATTGCTAAAATGAGTTTGTATCCTGCTATTTTGTAGTATTACCATAATCTTAAAAAGAGAACTTTGTGAAAAAGAGATACTTCTCAAATTGAAAAGTAATCTTCAGTGCTTCTTGAGTACCATGAATTATAAATGGTATTTGCAAATGAAAGGTATTGACAATTAACAACTGAATTCCATCATATAAAATTAATTCTTAAAAGATTTAAGATTTGTTTATTAATCACATGTACATTAAAACACACATTGAAAAGCATCCTTTGTGCAGAATGTTCTGGGGGCAGCCCGCAAGTGTCACCATGTTGCCAGTGCCAACATAGCATGTGCACGCCTTCCTAACCAGTGCATCTTTGGAATGTGGGAGGAAACCAGAGCACCTGGAGGAAACCCACTCAGTCACGTGCAAACTCCTTACAGACAGCGGCCGGAATTGAACCCAGGTCGCTGGCACTGTGATAGCATCGTGCTAACTGTTACACAACTCTGTTCGCCCCACACTACTGTGTCTGCTACACACTACTGTGCCTGCCACACACTACTGTGCCTGCACCATAGCACATCATAGCACATAAAATGGTTTTGGATTGTCTGAACAGAAAAATCACCAATGTTTATTATATGTGGAACTAACCTTCAGAATAAAATAGAACAAATCCTATTTGTTGTGGCAGATATGAGTGGTGGGGGTTAGGGTTTGGGGGAGTGAAATTGGCCAAAAAGAAAAACAGGGGCAAAAATTAAGAAGCCTGTGGCTACACCCAAGATATGGTCATTTCTCAGGCATCAGGACAAGCTGTCTGGTAGAACAATCAGCTGATTGGTAGTGTTAAATTGTTGAGCGAGCTCCTTTTGGAGGAAGAGCACAATGCTATTACTACAATACAGAACATTCAAGGTTACCGAACAAGGATGAATTTGCAGTCATGCCTGGAACAGGATTCATAGTCTGGCAGTTCTAAATGGATCAGATGCATGCTCCATCCAGGGCTGGAAAACTGGCCCCATCAAGTGACACCACCAAAAATCTAAGTTTAGTTATTTAATTAATTTATCTCAGCAATTTATTGATATGGATTTTCAGAAGACATTGATAAAATTCAACAGAAGAAGGATAGTTAAGAAAAATGAAGCCCATGAAATAAAAGGATAGTGACAGCATAAAAAAATGGCTTGACAGAAGTCAGAGATTCATCCTAAGTGGTTGGAAGAAGTAAGATGCTCCCTGGGGTCAGTGGTAAGATAACTCCTTTTTTAGATATTAATGATTAATAATGAAATGGTAATTAAATATTATAAATATGGGTGATTGAAACAGAGACAATTAGGGCTTTCAAAGCAGAATTAGGTGAGCACTTGAGGGAAAATTATTCACAAGACTATAGGGAAGGAAAGTGGGAATAGGATTGAGTGGATTGCTCTAAAAACGGGTGGGCTGAATGGCCTCCTTCTACATTGCAACAAATCTTTGACTCTGGAGCCATGAGGATTAGGAATATTTTTTCCAGGCTCTACATTGTGCCTGATGAATACACATGTCTGTCCTTCCCAGCCCTTAATGGAGAGCTGCTGGTAATGAGTCATATTGCTGAAATTTGTTTTGAGATGAATGAAGCAAATGGAGATGCACAGTCTTTGGGCTTTATCTTAATATGGTAAAAATTAAGATAAAGCCCAAGGACTGTACATCTCCATTTTTAGGCCAAGGAAATCTTCTACCCCGATTTGAAGATCCATTTGTACTCCTTTCCCTTTTCTGGTTAAAAAAAAGAATTGTGGTAAATACTTGTAAAATGTGATAGAAAACCACCACTCTTCTCACCTCCCTCCAGAGTTATAGATCTTTCCATTGATAGGCAAATTGGTACTGGGTTATTTAAATGATGATAGTAGGATCAGCAGCCAGCAAAACTCCAGTGACTGCAACTTGGATGCTTCTGATGTGAACCAATCCCACCAGTAAAACTCAGCCAGTAATAAATCAAAAGTTGTTTTCATCATTTAAGAAATTAATTCTCATTTCCTGCAGCACAACTCAGAGGACTGATACTGTCATGTTTTTTTTAACACTGTAAGTAACACCAGTAGGCAATGTTTAGAGATGACTACAAGCCTCAGGGAAGAAGCTGATAATCTATGTAAACCAAAGAAATTGCTATTCATAATTTCAAACCACGTTTTTAACAGTAGTCTGAAGTTCATGCCTTAACATGGTAAACATCCAGAATTTTACGTGACATGGAGCAAGTATGGAAGTGACTGTGGTATTACTTAATGACTGTGATATTAATTTATACATAAGGTAGTTTGAATGTCTAAGCATAACATCCTTTGGGTCTCCATGCAATATCAAAAACACTCCAAAATTACTGCAGCTGTTGCCCCCATACCTTTGTCTGCTACCATATCGGAGACAACAGATTTCAGTTCACAACTTTGTGTTTAAAATTGGCATAGGGGAAGAGTTGCAAATAAAATCAGGTTAGTGGAACTATTTCCATGCCACTTGTCCCACTTCCAACACCAAAAAGATGTTGAACTTGAGGATTCCCTGAAAGAGCTTGTTCTTAGTCCAACCATTCCTCCCTGAACAGAGGATAGGAGAAAGGCAAGGACTATAGAACCCAAAATAATGGTATTTTCATCCATGTACAGGAATTTTGTGGTTTCAGTTACTGGACAGTAACAACAACTTTAGTTCATACAGTTCCACTAAACTAATGTTCCAAGGTGCTAAGACAAATTTAACATCGAGTTACATAAGAAGATATGAGAGTGGATGGCCAACAGATGGAGTAGAGAGGATTTTAGATAAATAAAGATATTTTAAACATGACTTTCAAAAAGAGGGAGACAGAAGTCAAGTGTTTATGATCTTGGTAGTTGAAAGCAAAGTGACCAATGCTGGAGCAATTAAGTTCAGAGACAATTAATAGGCTCGAATTGGTCAGTACAGATAACGTGAAAGTGTATATGGCCTCAAGAGATCATATAAGTAACTAGGAGTAGAACCATAGGGTGATTTGAAAACAAGAATGAGAATTTTATATTCAAGGTGTTGATTAACAGGAGATAATATAGATCAGCAAACACTAACTGATTGGTGATTGTGACTTATGAGTTAGGATATAAATTGTAGAGTTTTAGATAACCTCAACTTCATTATCTGGCTCATTTACAGCTTCCAGGATGTTTGTAATGGGAATAAAAGGAAATGTGTGTGGACCTATCAATATTTAGACAGAAGAAATTTCTTCTTATCCAATCCTGGATGTTAGACAATCAACATGAAATTTAGAGACAAAGGGAGTGACAAAACAGATGGTGGTTAGATTATGATGGGTGTTATTCGTAAACAAGTAGAGATTGGCATCTTGCTTCAGATAATATTCCTAAGGGGCTGTTTGCCAAAGAGAAATAAAAGTGATTAAAAGGTAGCTCCTGGAGCAAGGGGCAGCGATACCTGCTCCTGTAGACCATATTATGGTCCACAAGGTTCTTCAGTAATATTAAAATGAATATTAATGTCATGCTTGTTGGTACAGGAAACCTTATAATGGATTGAGGTCTAGGAATGGTATCTTCAAAAGGGCTTGGAATAGCTCCTTTGGACTGGAAGCCAGCTCTCATAGTTTGTGTTTAACCAAAAAAAAGGTAGAGGACCAAGGACAATGGTGCAGATGAGAGAAGATAATCAATTGCAGACAATTCTGTGACTATGGCTGCATAGCTGAGAATGGAGCCAGGCAAGTATGATCCAAATAGCTTCAACCTATCAGGGAGGCACTGGCAAAGTATGATATGGTCAATCACGCCAAAAGTTGCAGGCAGATTGTTTAGGGTAAAATGAGAGAGGTTACTTTTATCACAATTATACAGGAGGCCATCAATAACTTAGTTAAAAAAATATTTTGGTATAATTTCTGGCCTTGACTGAACTGAAGAAATTCATATAAGGAACATGAGAAAGGTGAGCAGAGGATTTGGTGGCTCGATATCAAGGCTTGCAGGCTTAGTTGCTGGCTCCCAATACCATTGCATAAAGTCTCCTAGGCCTGCAACCTCACTCCTGCCTTCCGGACACAATAAGCTGCAGAGCAAAAGGTTGCACTAGTTGACATTTGGCCTATATAAATAATATGGATCAAGCAATACTGTCAAATTCAGGTAACTGAAGGTGCAGTACAGATTTAGTGTCTTACACCTGATTCTTGGTCAGGAAAAAGAAAAGGATAGAAGAAAAATAAAAGCCTATTAGGTCCACATTTGTGGAAACATGACCCCATTTTAAAGCAATATTAGATACTCCAAGAATCGATGAAGTTACTACAGTTACTTAAAAGTATAAATCAGTGTAAAATAAATTGATCTTCCAGAGTCTGTTCAATATATTTACAGCTCCACTAGAAAATTTAGTTTTGCTTGAGGGTTGTTAGTTTTTTTTTAAAGATATTAACAAGTGGTTTACTGCAGTTTAATTGTCCTGTTATTAAATGCATGTTCCTTTGACAGAAATCATTACCAGTTTTCAAATCAAGTCCAACAACACATTCATTTGCAAGCTTAAAGAAATAATAATGCTATTTAAGTTTATAATCACAATGTACCTGTAGCAATTTTTGTGAACTTGTGTTAATATTAATTCCTAAATAAATGAATGACATGTCATTAGGCATTTGCTAATGACTAACCCAAGTATGAAATCAAATATGCAGGATTTTAGAAAGATATTTAATCACAGCTGACTTTACTAACATAATGTTCACTTCTAGCATTATTTAATTAAAAGACCACCAGCATGAACTCAGCTCATGTGAAATGGAACCAGGGAAAAAAGACCTTGCATTTATGATTTTTTTGACCTTTTCAGAATGTTGAAATTTAGTCACTGTTGTAGCATAGGAATTACAGCTGTCAATTTACACACAAGTTCCTCAAGCAATATGAGAACGGTTAAGTAATCTGTTTTAGGAATGTCAAAGAGGAATAAACATTGGCCAGAACACCAGTGATAGCTTCACTGCTCTTCGATGAAATTGTACCATGAGATCTTTGGCAGCACATTGGACCTTGGTTTATCATGTCATCTGAAGGGCTGCATCTATAGCCGTTCAGTACTCCCTTGCTACTGCACTAGAGTGTCAGCCTAAATTTTATGCTTGAACCTTTGGAGCAGGACCTGAATTTGAAACCTTCTGACACAGGAGGAGAAAGTGCCCAACTGAGCCAAGCTGACACCAAATTGAGGTCGTTCTTTATGATTTTTTTCTTCATTAGAAGAGTGAAAAAATACATTCAAATGCATTTTCTTGTGTAATTCGCTGAAGCTGTTCAAGTGCTCGAACAATCACATTCATGAAGCAGTCTGAAGTAATATGAACAGTAGAGGAGAAATAAAAGTTTGTAGAAAGTCTTCCCCTTTTATATAAAACAATAGGCACATGCTTTCAGAGAATCCCTCCAACTGCTGTCACTTTACAGGCCGGTGAGTTTGATACATAAAAGACTACAATGCATCTTTTTTTTCTATTTTTGAGTTTCCCTCAGCCAAACTAGAAACTAGACAAAGACTCGCTTCTCATTTTGCTATATCTTGCCACTATTTTCACTACAAAGAATTGAGATCAAATGCAGAATTATAAAAGTTACAGGTTTTGGCTTAATTCAGGTTGAACACATACTGATTGAAAATCCCTCATTGTCTTGCTTGTTAAGTAAGCTGTGCAACGGCAAGTCGAGCCATGCATTCCAGAATATCCTGAGCTTGATCCTTAACCTGTGTTGAGTTAGTTGATCTCTGTTGGATAGTATTTTAGGTGGAGTATAATAATTGGTGTCAGCTACCTTGAGCTAGGCAGTTTGAATTGTCAATCTTCACTGCAATACTGTGGCACTTTTAGAATGTTCAGTCAGGTGAGGACAGGTTCAGGATCAGTGGTTAAAATCCTATGATTAAATGGCCTGCTGACACGTGAACAGAGGTATCAATGTGCAGCTGCTGCCAACGTATTCCATCATAGGGTCGCATATTAAGGAAAGGAAGGCAAAGACTGAACCCAGCACCACATAGATCTTTCAAAAGAAGCCTCCATGAAAAGCATCTGTGACAGTGAGATGAGCTGGGCAGTATATTTAGTTTAACTGTACTTGCCAGTCTGAGCTGTGATATTGGTAGATGAATGTATTTAAATTACACCATGTAAAAATACAGATTATATTTGATATTCCCAGGTATTTGACAATAAAAAATATACAGAGGCAGTAAACGGTTTTAGGAATGCTTTGTGGGATGAACCTGTATAATATAACCTGAAATATTCCTGATAACTTAGAAGACGTTATAATAGTGGAGTTAGTCATAGATTAAACACAAAATAATGCTGAGTCTTTCTAATTTTTAATTAAATTTTAATAAAGTTAATCCATTCCTGAATTTATTTTCTTGAACCATTCCTCTTGTTATGGTGTGAACAGATTTTTCTCTCCAGATTCAAAATGTTGGTGCTTTTCTAATCATGGATGAAGTGAAGTTATTACGTAGAGTAATCCCCTCACATAAATAAGTTTGATGCTGTCAATGCTGTTGAATTGCTCAAGAACCATGCAACTGAATTTTAACTGAATTTTTAGAGAGTGGATATAGAGAAAATATTTCCACTTGGGGAAGACCCCAATTAGATGCTATCAAACATACAAGCATATGAATTAGAAGTAGGCTATTCAGCCCCTAGTGCTTGCTCTGATCTGATTGTAACCTCATTTCCACATTTCTGATAAGGCCCAAAATCCTTTCACTCTGTTGCTTATCAAGAAGCTGTTCACTGTTGCCTTACAAATATTTAAAGGCACTGTTTCCATCACCCCTTGAAGATAAGAATTCCAAAATCTCATGACCAACTGAGGGAAAAAAATGACCTCATCTCTATCTTAAATGAGCAACTCATTATATTTAAACAGTGACTCCTCGTCCTAAATTCTCCCACAAGAGGAAGCAACCTTTCCATATCCACCCTGCCAGGTTCCCTCAAGATCATATTTGTTTCAATCAAGTCTCCTAGTCCGTCCAACTTTTCCTCACAAGGCAACTTGCCCATTCCTGGTTTCAAGATCAGACAATACCAAGAGATTCAAAAGAGATTCCAGAAGAAACTTCCATGTCATATGACTATGAGAATATGGAACTCACTATCAAGGGAGTAATTAAGGCAGATAGAATAGATACATTTAAGGGAAGGCCAAACAAACATACTTTGGGAGAAACAAGCAGGAGGTAATACTGATAGGTTTAAATGAAGAAAGACTGGAGGATGTACAAGCACCAACATGGGAAAAAAATGTATTCTTGGACACTTCATCAGTTGACCTGCTAACTCAAACTGCCTGCCCCACCATTGATCATTCAACATTCCCATCTTCATGTTGTCTTGCATTGCTGTATTAATTGAAAACAAAAAGACCCTCTGTTATCAATTTGGATGATGATTGTTAATCTCACAGACACGTTCCCATTCAGTTCCTCAACACACCAGCCAACACTAAATCTTTGGCACCCCACTAGTAAGCACTTTGAGTAGAACACCTCGCAATGAGAGATGTACATTAAACATTGTGACACCATACAACGTTCATGGCAGACTTAGTAAACATGACCAAAATCACATAGAGTCCATCGCAATCATGTTGCTTTGGTGGCAGTGAAGATCAGTGATCATTTGCATTTGAAGGCGATAAAGGAGTGCTTACAGAGCTTCAAACATAGAACATGGAACAGCACAGGAACAGGCTCTTCGGCCCATGATATCTGTGCTGACCATGATGCCAAATTAAACTAATCCTATCTGTCTTTACCTGATCTATATCCCTCCCATCCCTGCCTGTTCATGTGCCTTTCTAAATACCTCTTCAATGTTGTTATTGTACCTGTTTCCACCACCTCCTTTTGCAGCACTTTCCAGCCACCTCCATTCTATGTGTAAAAAAAAACTGTCCTTTAAACTTTTCCTCTCTTACTTTAGAGCTAGGCCCTCTTGTATTTGATATTTACAACCCCGGAAAAAGACTGACTATATACCCTATCTATGCCTTTCATAAATGTATATGCTTCTATCATGTTGTCCATCAGTCTCCAACATTCCAGAGAAAACAATCCAAGTTTATCAAACTTCTCTTTATAGCTAATCCTCTCTAATCCAGACAACATCCTGGCGAAACTCTTCTGCGCCTTCTCCAAAGCCCCCACATCCTTCCTGTAATGCAGTGACCAGAACTGCACACAATACTCCAAATGAAGCCTAACCAAAGTTGTATGCATCTGCAATGTGACTTGCCAAATTTTACATTCAGTGCCCCGACTGATGAAGCCAAGCATGCTGTATGCCTTCTTTACCACCCTATCCACTTGTATTGCCATTTTTATGGACCTATGGACTTTCACCCTGAGATCCTTCTGTACACTTTTACACTTATGTGAAGAGCAGAAGGTAGGACCAATTAGGGATAAAGGTGGGAGGATGTGCCTGAAAGCTGTGGAAGTGGGTGAGGTCTTCAATGTATTCTTCGGTATTCACCAAGGAGGTGGGCCTGGATGACACTGAAGAGAGTGTTTTAGAGCATGTAGATATCAAGAGAGAGGATGTGTTGGAGCTGTTAGAAAATATGAGGACAGATAAGTCCCCGGGGCCTGACAGAATATTCCCCAGGCTGCTCTGCGAGGCGAGGGAGGAGATTGCTGAACCGTTGGCTAGGATCTTTGAGTCCTCGTTGTCCACAGGAATGGTACTGGAGGATTGAAGGGTGGCAAATGTTATCCCTTTATTCAAAAAAAGTAGTAGGGATAGTCCAGGTAATTATAGACCAGTGAGCCTTACATCTGTGGTGGGCAAGCTGTTGGAAAGGATTCTTAAGAGATAGGATCTATGGGCATTTGGAGAATCATGGTCTGATCAGGGACAGCCAGCATGGCTTTGTGAAGGGCAGATCATGTCTCACAAGCCTGATAATGTTCTTTGAGGAGGTGATGTAGTGAGACAGCACATGGCTGTCACGTGACAGTAATGACACTGACCCCCACTGACTGGAGGACAGCATTGCTCCTCTAATCGGAAGTGATACTACTGTCAATCAAGGTGCGGCTCCACCCACCCCTCAGGTGTGAGAGTACCTTCTGTCTCTGAACTTGCCTGACCATTGGCTCGTTTAAATCGCAGCAGTGAGGCTCCACCCAGCCTCCTAGACCATAAAAAGGTTTGCAATCCCCTAGCCCTTCCTCTTTTGACGACCCCAGGAGAAGTGAGACAATGCTGTAGAGATCACTGGTAAGAGTGCATCACCATGTGGTTTGGGAGCGTTTCACTCAGATTCCAGGCAGTCTTAGAGCCAATGGTAGTGTGGGTCAAGCATTGAAGTATTATATCCTGAAGTTGTACATTGTTATTGTGCTTGTGTGTATCAGTGTGTGAGTGTATCTTATCCTAGTTGCGATACCCCCCCCCCCCCCCGCATGTTCACGGTCTCCTGTGTGTATGTGAGTGTGTGTCTGTTCCCATCCATTCTGTCCCCGCGTTTGCCTTTGTGATTAAACTAGTTTTGATATCCAAAGCTCGTGTCCAGAGTCCTTTTTCCTTAAGACTGAAAAGAACCATTTCACACAACAGGTGACCAGACAGATTTATGAGGGTAGTGCAGTAGATGTGGTCTACATGGATTTTAGTAAGGCATTTGACAAGGTTCCACATGGTAGGCTTCTCCAGAAGGTCAGAGGGCATGGGATCCAGGGAAGATAGGCCATGTGGATTCAGAATTGGCTTGCCTGTAGAAAGCAGAGGGTTTTGGTGGAGGGAGTGCATTCAGATTGGAGGGCTAAGACTAGCGGTGTCCCACAAGGATCGGTTCTGGGACCTCTGCTTTTTGTGATTTTTACTGATGACTTGGATGAGGGGGTAGAAGGGTGGGTTGGCAAGTTTGAAGATGGCACAAAGATTGGTGGTGTTGTGGATAGTGTAGAGGATTGTCAAAGATTGCAGAGGGACATTGATAGGATGCAGAGCTGGGCTGAGAAGTGGCAGATGGAGTTCAATCCGGAGAAGTGTGAGGTGGTACACTTTGGAAGGACAAACTCCAAGGCAGAGTACAAAGTTAATGGCTGGATTCTGGGTAGTCTGGAGGAGCAGAGGGATCTTGGGGTCCATATCCACAGATCCCTGAAAGTTGCCTCACAGGTGGATCAGGTAGTTAGGAAAACTTATGGGGTGTTAGCTTTCATAAGTTGAGGGATTGAGTTTAAGAGCCATGAGGTAATGAATCAGCTCTATAAAACTCTGGTTAGACCACACTTAGAGTACTGTGTCTAGTTCTGGTCGTCTCATTATAGGAAGGACGTGGAAGCATTGGAAAGGATGCAGAGGAGATTTACCAGGATGCTGCCTGGTTTAGAGAGTATGCATTATGAGGAGAGATTAAGGGAGCTAGGGCTTTACTCTTTGGAGAGGAGGAGGATGAGAGGAGACATGATAGAGGTGTACAAAATATTAAGAGGAATAGATAGTGTGGACAGCCAGCGCCTCTTTCCCAGGGCACCAATGCTCAATACAAGAGGGCATGGCTTTAAAGTAATGGGTGGGAAGTTCAAAGGAGATATCAGAGGAAGGTTTTTTTACCCAGAGAGTGGTTGGAGCATGGAATGCGCTGCCTGGAGCAGTGGTGGGGGCAGGTACATTGGTCAAATTCAAGAGATTACTAGATGAGCATATGAAGGAATTTAAAATAAAGGGATATGTGGTAGGAAGGGGTTAGATAGTCTTGGGCGAGGTTTAAAGGTCGGCACAACATTGTGGGCCGAAGGGCCTGTATTGTGTTGTACTGTTCTATGTTCTACATCAACTCACACTTATCTGGACTGAGCAACATATGAGGACCATGAAAGTGCATATGCCAGTTGAGCATAAATCAATCCACCAGGTTCTCAGACAAGGCTTAGAATGAGTGGCAGTTCTAAAACTGTCTGCAATGCAACCTTTCTTTTGCAGAAGTCCTGAGGAAGGTTCTGAGTACTGTCAAATGTACTTTGGGTAGACATCTGCCTTCTCATTGAATAGGTGGACAAGTAGTCAGGAGGATAATGACTTCCATTCTGTCATTGCCCCTTTGTGGTCATGAACTTACTGATCACTGGCATAATTTAGCAGTGTGGAATTGATGCCCGTCTAACTGGCAACTCATGCACAACATTCCAATTTCAAATTCCCCCTAACTTTCCTTTCCAAATTCCATCTCACTGAATTACTGGGAAAGGACAGGCTGGAGCTATCTCAGGCCTCTGAGAGTCATACAATTACTTCTTGGCTCCAGCCATGGGTATGGATGATCTGGATTAGTTCAAAAAGCACAGCAGGCATCACTGGCATCTTATTTTCTTCCACAGGAAAGCTGGCTGGTTAAAGGCTTGTGACGTGACGTTGAATGATACAATGGATATTGACGGGCAGATTTTTCTCAAAAGGAACTTCAATTTTTTTTGTCCATTATATTCTTTTTATTTTGCTTAGGAGATCCTCTGACCACTCTCAACAATTCCATTCCCCTATTTATTTCCTTGCCACCTATTCTCCATCAACTCTGATGCCCATCAACTCTCCCCTGATTCTCCAACCAACCACTTAGGGCAATTTACAGGAGTCAATTAACCTACCAACCAGCACATCATTGGGATGTGGAAGAAAAGCAGAGAACTCAGGAAAAAAATCCCACTGGAAGAATTCCACACAAACAGCGCCTGAGATCAGGATGGAATCCAGATCATTGGAATTGTAAGGTAGCAGCACCACCTGTTGCTCCATTATGCTGCGCTTTGGTTAACTGACTGGTCAATAGCCAGCTTTTGAAGCAAAGAATCGGCACTTAGTTGAAAGATCTGACTCTAGTAACAGCTAGCAAACTGTGGGTACCTCATAAGTACATCAATGCTCTATACCAGACCAAGACCTATTATTGTCTTGCTGCCAGTTGGATGTATCTAGGGAACAGTCCTGGAACCATAGTGGGTGCAGACTATTTTTCAATGGTTCAAAGGAGCATGATTAACAAAGTTAACAGGCATTAAGGCTGCCAACCCTATCTCGAAGTAGTTGCCACCTCATTAATGCTAAGCAAACAAATTTAAATTCTCCTCCATATATCCTCATTGCCTCTTAATAAAATCTAACTTAAGTTGACGCTTGGGTTAATGGATTTGAATTTGGAGAATGAGGATTGGTTCAACTACATAAGTGTAAGAGAAGCATTTTTTTCCTCCTAGTATTCTTGAAGGACAATTTTCAGGAAATAGTTAATCATAAACAGGTCACTCAGACAATTGATCCCATCCCTTCCAACAAAGCAGATGTAATCTGTCATTTCATTGATTCTCCCCCAATTATTCGTTTACAAAAGTGCTATTGGTTTATTGTTCTTTCTACCACCTACCATATTATTCTCTTTGTATTTAGCTGTTACATGTCATTTCTCTTCCAAGCTAATCTTTGCTCTTTCAATTTATCTGCCTTTCCTTCTTCTATTCAATTTTTGTTAAATTTTATGTTATTTTCTATCTTCTGAATAATTTCTACCCAGTATTTTTCCATTATATTTATTTATCCGCAGAACCATTATGGTCAAAATGTTCTCATCATCATCACTGTTCACATTAATCCCATTAGCTACTTTAATCAGTTGTTTACTCTAAAATCTTCCTGCAGGCTGATTCATTATTCTTTTACGTTAGCCACCTACTTACAATCCAAAAGGCCTGCATTGTAGTTTCAAATTAAAATGGCAGGGTGGGAACAGACCTGTTAAGCTCAATGGCCCGTTTCTGTTCTGTATGACTCTCCGACACTATTTGAATAGATTTTCTTCTGGTCTACTTCAAGACAGACCAGATTCAATTTTTAACTAAATGAGTGGGAATTGGAGTGTCACGGCAATGGGACTCAGGAATGTTCATTAACATGTCCTTGGGCCTTCAAGTTGGGCAAAGGCTTTGGCTGTGATTGGCGATTGATGTGAATGGGAGTTATTGCAGTGCAGTAGAAGGAAGACTGAGGCTTCCATGAGACCTAAAGGAGAACCCTTGTTGTCCTTGACCCACACTATATTAAGTATCTTATCTGCTTAATATATCTGCTGTGCCTCTTTTTGGCCACAACCTCCCTGCCAATAACTTGGCCTGATGGGACTGAGCCCCTTTGTCAGAACTCTTTAACCTGAAATGTTAACTCTTTCTCTTTCCACCAATGCTGCCTTACCTGCTGAGTGTTTTGAGCACTTTTTGTTTTTGTTTTTGATTTCCAACAGCTGCGGTTTTTGTGATTTTTCACAAAATAAAATTTCTTCATGGATGACAACATCAGACCCAATATCTGATATTTTAGAATAATTTCAGCTGTCTCCTGATCGTGTCTCAGTCCATCGCTCAAAGCAGCACACATTGGGATCAAATGGGGCAAGTGATTCCCTAAACTCATGTCTGGATTCTACCTGACAAAAGGAGTTTATTGGGGCTAATTTTTTGTGCATGGCTGAAGCTATATTCAAGAAATTGAATAATAACTGTTCCTAAATCCTGGAATTACAAAACAAACATGCAGAATATAATGCATGTTTTATGCACACAATTACACACAATTTAATGCATGTCAACTACTTACCAATTGTGGTCAATTCTATGTCCCCAGAGATAAACGTTCCCTGTCTTAGGTGTCAGCTTTGTGCAAAGAGTGATAACAATTCCACACAATCATTATCAATATTAAAAGCAGAATAACAATCTCTTTGTTCAGTGTAAAAATACATTTGGTAGTTACTTTCCATGTATCACCCCCAATCCAATCTGCTCTTCTAGTTAGAAACATCTGCCCATTATGCTCTGTTCCTCTCCAAGATCAGGCCCACAAGCATTGCCTTTATTCCAGAGGCACCCACATTGCAAGTTCACCCATTCATAGGGCCTAGGATTTGCAAAAAGGGAAGGAAGTTTGATCATAGTTGCAGGCCTTTTTAGGCATTCATCAATGCCAAATAGAGCACATCTATTAAGAAGACCCTAATGGCCTGAAAGCTGGAGATTTTGTTGTGGACTCCTCTCTTGCCTGTGGTTGATTCCCCAGACCCAAATTAGGTAGAGGTTCCACAGATGGTTCTTTTTGGATAACAGCTATTCTTGGGTATCTTTGGCTGGAGCTCCAGATAAGAAAGGGTGTTGGGCAGAAATTGCTTTTCCTATTTCACTTGCAGTGATTGCCAGCTCTTCATTCATTGCAGATTGCAGAACCAGCTCCGCAGTTCCAAGGAAGACACCAAAATCTCAACAAAATGTAAATGAAGCAATGATACCTATTAACATCTGACCACTTTCTCCTAAACCTTGGTACGTTCCCTTGGGGCATAGAACAGAAAATGTGGCTTCTTGGTGTCTTTTGAATAATCTCCTGTTTTAGCAAAGGTGAATGCAACTTTCGTTCTGTTACAACATAAAGTTGGAAATAATTATTATACTATTTCCACAGCTATCTATTTACTTTTTTTACAAAATGTCTGCTTCTTCTCAAATGTCTCCTGTGCATATTAACTTGAATACAAGCTACAGACAATGATCAAACTCACCAACCCTCTCTTGGCTTGTCTCGTTAATCATTATCAGTGCATGACACAGGGGTTATTTCCCATATTTGATTCAGCTAAAGCAGATTAATGAAATGAATGAAAATATCAGGAAGACCAGAATTCAGAATGGTTCAACAATGGACTGAAAGGATTTAGTTTTCAGTTTTTCCAGACTATATATGATGCAGAGAACTACTGCATTAAAAAACAGCGTTATCTTCCATGCAGATGGTGCAAGATTATTTCAAGATATCCTGTTCTTCTACCTCAATTAAGATAAAGACTATGGTTTGCATGTGAATTCAATGTGCTGGAGCAGATGTATTATCAGAATGGTGGTAGACATTGGGTTAATGCATCTGTGGTGTAATTATCGAAGCATATGGAACTCTGTATTTGTATTGTCAGTCACTTTAGCTCCCAATTACAGCCATGTGAAAAGCAGTGCTGTGGATTTGCTAAGAGGGTGTGGAGAAGGATGCAAGGGTCCTTGTCTCAGTTCATCCTCAGCAGCTGTGTAACAGAGGACTCTCTGATCTACGGGCTGTTCCCAGAGGCGCACACTGAGACAGACATCTGCTGGAAGGTCATCAACTCAGTGAAAGATGCCCTTTGCTCTGCCTGAAACTTGTTGGTCTTCCAGCACAGCGAGATGCCTGTAAGGGAATTCTGTCGACTGGCACATTCCAGGCTGAAGGATTATGTGCTGAGGGATGCACTGAAGCTCAGTGTGGCCAATGCTAAAGCTCCGTGGGGAAGGACCACTGTCTAAGCTCCTTCCGCTACCACACATGGAGCAGCTGAGTTGGCTGGGGAAGCTCCTCAAACATTGAAATGGTGTATCACCCCAGGGGACCATATAAGTGGTTATGGTGCTATGGTTTAGAAAAATAATATTAACACTAATATATGTAATAACCATGAATGTAAAAGTTTTGCACTCTTTTGTATATATTTTTATTATGACTGAAGTCTATTTTTGAAGTGAAAAATAGAAAAGCAGTACTTTAGATGGTAAGGGTACATACTGCACAGAAAGGGTTAATGTATCAGTAAGTACTTGCTAGGAACAAGTTAACAAGCTGAGTATTCAGTTGTCACCATTAGGCTGGCCCAAAATAATTGTAATACTCCAGATTTGGCTGCGGCAGGGCACCGAACAATATCTGCCTTTCATTAGATCTGCCCTTTCAAGCTCAGGTTTATTAATCTTTTGGGTGACAAGTTGCTTAAAATTGGGAAATTTTGTTCTGAGCATGATGACTTCTCCAATAGATGTTTGGATTAAGCATTTGGCTGCTGAGGTCAATGCTCCCAATTTCCCAAAGTCTAAATTCTATCATTGGAAAATCTGAACTAGTAAACAGCTTCCCTAACCTCTGCACTTAATCCTCCAGTAGAAAAGCAGTAAAAAAAACCTACACTAATAATTATAGCATGTGAAAATAAAGACTTACATTTATATAGTGCCTTTCAGGGTTTCTGGCTGTAAAGAAGCATGAGACTTCCAAGGAAGTATTTATGAAGTTTGCTTTCTTATTATGCGTGAAATTTGGCAGCTAATTGTACACAACAAGCTCCCACAGACACAATGTGAAAATGATTAGATCGATGCCTAGGAATTCATTGACATTTCTAATGCTATGGTAATCAACCACTGTGCACTGGGCCAACAATTGTTTGTGGTGAGGGCCTGGTACAGGAAAATTCAGTAACGATCGAGTCTCATGGCATCAAGCGCTACTGAATCGGCCTTACACAAGTGAAGACATTTCCTTCAAACACTGCAACAGTGCAGAGCATGAGAGGCAAGACAATTAAGGCTGGAGCCGTGGAGAGAGTTATGGGCACCAACGCTGAGGGGTGGGGAAGAAGAAAGTTATAAATCCTAAAGGGGAAGGGTTTCATGGCTCAGGTCAGCTGCAAGTGATTAAAACGTCACTGCATGGGGGCGGGCGGATGATGTGGGGTAATGTCAAGCTGGACATTGGGTAGAGAATTCAGGAAAGGTTAAAGGCTTTGGGTTGGGCTCAATACTATGGGCAGAGTCAGGGGGCAGGGTGTGTGTTAATACCTTGGGGAGCTAGAGCAAGAACAAGTATACACTTTAAAGGGGCTTACTTGAGACAGGATTCCAGTACTAGGCTGCCACCTGCTTAGATATGTCCTCATTTAATTTGTGCTCCATCAGACCAGGCAAAACAATGAAAACCTGCCAAGGTTGTCAGTGTGACCAAAGTAATGCATCCTTAGGCAAAGGTAGAGAACCTTGGTTGGGCCACACTTGGAATATTGTGTGCAATTCTGGTCACCCCATTATAGGAAGGATGTAGAGGCTTTGCAGAGGGTGCAGAAGAGGTTTACCAGGATGCTACCTGGATTAGAGGGTATTAGCTACAAAGAGAGGTTGGGCAAACTTGGATTGCTTTCTCTGGACATCAGAGGCTGAGGGGAGACCTCACAGAAGTTTATAAAATTATGAGAGGAATAGATAGGGTAGACAGTCAGAATCTTTTTCCCAGGATGGAAATGTCAAATACTAGATGGCATAGCTTTAAGATGAAAAGGGGAAAGTATAAAGGCAATATGAGGCAATTCTGTTTTTATTTTTACACAGAGAGTGCCAGGGGTGATGGTGGAAGCAGATACAATAGTGACATTAAAGAGGCTTTCAGATAGGAACATGATACTGGAGGGATATGGTTCATATGCATGCAGAAGTGATTAGTTTAATTTGCCATCATGTTTGGTACAGACATCATGGGCCAAAGGGCCTGTTCCTGTGCTGTCCTGTTCTATGAACTATGTTCTATTTGAAACATGGGACCAAATACCTTTCAGCAATCTTCCCAAAGAATGTTACAAAAAGAATTACATCATTATCTCCACGTCTGATGCAGAAGAGAATTCATTCATGCAAATGTAGTTTAATGTACAGCGTGCCACAGCATGACTTAAAATCATTGTTTTGGTCTTCAGGAGTATTAGTTTTCTTATACATGACATTGAAAATGGTAGTACTAAGTGACTGAATTTCTAAGCTATATCTTAGAGATTTTATTTCTAAGTTAATTTTTGAGAGTATAGTATGCATAGTTCATCTGCTTCTCTTTGAAATAGTGCCCTGGAATCTTTCACACCCACGTGAGAAGCCAAACAGAACTTTGGTTCATCACTTGATGAGAACCAGAGTTTTCTTCTTCATGAAGTCCTGGTTGGAGGGAGTTGGAAAGGGAGTAGCAGGAGTTTTGTGCTCAGGCTATGGATGCATCACGGGAAATGACTCAGAGTACTAATCGGATCAGGGAAACTGAGTATGTGTGGAGTCAACCCTACTCTGTGAAGGATTTGATTTGTTCAGCAAATGAAGGAGTCCATGCCTGCATGCAGCAAGACCAAGCAAAGTTCAGGCTTGGGCTGATAAGTGGCAAGTAGGGCTGCAATGGTTTAAGATGACAGCTCACTACCACCTTCCCAAGTGAAATTAGGGATGTACAATAAATACTGGCCTTATCAGCAACCTCCAGATCCTGAAAATGCATGATAAAAAAATAGAGAACAGGTGTGAATTTTAAAATTGATTTGTTATTTGGCAAAGTGTCAGTGTAGATTAGCTAGCATGGGGATATTGGATCTTTTCAGAACCTGGTGCAGGTCAGGACACAACCAATAGACCTTTTGCTGAGCTCAGTTTACAGAAGCTGTTCAGGAGTCCCAACCTAAAACATTATCAGAGTTTGGGAAGAGTAACAGAGCTAAAGGCTCTCCAACTGGAAACATTAACACTGTTTCTCTTTCCACAGGTGTGACCTGCTGACTATTACCATTATTTTCTGTCTTTTTGTTTTAGATTTCAAGCATCTGCAATTTTTTTAAAAAAATTACTCACTTGATTAATAAAGGCACTGGATATTAACAAATTTCCAGATCTTTGCATGCTTGATATTAAGATCCTGGTAAGCTAAAATCACCCCCAGCCTGACTTTAGCACCCAAAATTATGGGCTCAGAATTTTCTGTAAAACAATGCCTTTGTCAAAATGCATATGCATTATTATGGCTAATTTTTGGCACAATCATCCTTGGAAAATATGCCACAATTAGCAGTTTTTACCTCCAAAGTAAATTAATTATTTTCTTTGTTATTCTACCACCTTTATAATGAATGGTGATTTCAAATTTACTGAAATCATCCTGCAGTTAAGTGCACTTACATTGTTAAAGATGATAACTGTACAGCTTTCCAATATAAATACCTATTGTTCTTTCATTCACCTTTTTAATTACATTATACATTATTTCAATTGAAAGTAAACATGCAAGTGCAACAAAAAAATTCAGAAAGCAAATGGTACCTTGACCTTTATTGCAAGGGTGTTGGATCAGAAGAAAGAAGAAGTCTTGCACCAAGCAGAGCTTTGGCGAAGGCAAGCTTAGAGTAATATGTGCAATTTTGGTCTCCCTTGGAGGAACTGCAGCATATATTCACTCTATTGATTCCTGGGATGGGGGATTGTCCAATGAAGAGTGATTGCACTTTATAATAATCTTCCCCAATGAGTATGGATCAATGAGAGACAATCTCATTGGGACTTGCATGATTGAAAGGGATTGACAGGGAAGGTGGAGAGGTATTTTTCCTGGCTGGAAAACCTTGAACTACATGGCATATTCTCAGGATTTGGTGTGTATTCGCCTGACTTAGGGTAATGAATCTTTGGAATTCTCAACCTCATTTGGCTGCAGATACTCAATTGTTGCATGAATTCAAGTAAGATTGCAAAACTTTTCAGCATTAACAGAATCAGAGAATTTCAAGATTGGGCAGGAAAGTTGATTTAAGACACAGGATCAGCCATAAACATAATGAATGGTATAACAGGATAGAGGGGCAGTATGGGATGCCCTTGTTCAACAGTTTTAATCTCTTGCTGAGCTTATTGCTTGTTCTAATGATGATTTTCTTCCTGTTAAATTGTGGCTTGTTTTCACAAAGTAAGATAAAGAAAATATCGTTTACTGCCAATATTTGCAATGAAGCCAATTCCATGCCATAATTTCTAGTCCTCCTTTTTCAAATGTTTTAATGGTTTATGAAGTAATTAGGGAACTCTATTCCAAAAGACACCTTGGAGAAATCCTCATTGCAAAGTAATTTCTTCAGTAGTATCTTGTTTTTTTAATCGGTGTAAAACAGGTTCAGTTTATACCTGGAGAGGTGATGGAAAACTAATTAAGCTGGTAGTAACTGAATGCTCTGTGACCTATAAATTTATGCTGTAAAGATATAGATCACATTTCGTCAGTGTAGTTTTGCCAATCTAGATAAATCACATTTCATCCCTGTTTACACTTGTCAGTAATTTGTTGCCAGAAATGCTAGTTGAAATTCCCACAGGTATCAACAAGGGAAATGATTTGGTTCCCTTTGTTCTAGCACAGAATTTGCTTGTTCCTATGTTTATAATCATTAACAGATAACATTTCCTTCAAGGAGATGCTCAACATGAGTTTGATATTTAAATGAGTGCTTAAGAACACCAACCTCTTTGGGGATTCATTCCTGTCAGCTAGTCAATCCTATTGCTTAAATTTGATTAACTGTCTACTGTTAGCTAATCTACTTGTTGTCTGAAGTGTGCAGTATAATCCACGTTACAGGTAGAAAAACTAAGCAGGCAAAAAACACAATTGAAGATGTGTTCAAAACAGGTTTAGTTTAAATTGTTTTCACAATGGAATTTGTAAAATATGATTTGCATTAAATTAGATACTGAAGGCCACATCAAGTAATAATCTACCATTAATTTTGATTTATAAGAAGTGATTCAATGTATGAAACATTAATAGATTGATTGCACCATTAAAACCTATAATTTGACAATTATTGCCAACTTTTTTTTCCTGCCAGCCTTGGGTTAGTTGTAGTACTGTCTTCTAAACCAAAAACGTTGTCATCTACATTCCCATAGTCCAGGGAATGTGAACCTGTAATCCAGGCTGACATTTCAAGAGCAGTACTAAGCAATTCTGCATCAGTCAGAGGTGAAACTTTGAAGATGCACTGCCAGATTAAACTCTTATCGGAATGGTTTGTTGTAAAAATTCCCATGGCAACATATGAAGATGAACAGGAGTGCTGTTCTGACCAACACTTCTCTTTCACACATTACGAAAGCAGATCATCAAGTCATTTATCTGATTAATATTTATGGATCCCTGCTGTGTGCCAGGTGACTATTATCCTTCCTTGCAGAAAAGCAGTAACTATTTTTAAATGTGCTATGATGAAAAACACAACGATGCTGGAGGAACTCAGCAGGCCAGGCAGCATCCGTGGAAAAAGCAGGCGGTCAACAACTCCGGTCAGGCCCCTTCTTCAGGACTGACGATAGGAAAAGGGGAAGCCCAATACATGGGAGGGAAAAGCGGAGCAGTGATAGGTGGACAAAAGAGGGGAGGCAGGGTGGGCACAAGGCGGTGATAGGTAGATGCAGGTAAGAGATAATGATAGGCAAGTGCAGGGGAGGAAGGGAGAGCAGATCCACCAGGGGATGGGTCAAAGGTAAGGAGAGAGAGGGGAAAAAAGTAGAAAAAAAGAGGCTAGGAAAGGGAAGAAGAGAAGAAGCAAGATGTGGGGGGGGGCGGGGGAGCGGGGGGGGGGGGCGCAATTACCTAAAGTGGGAGAATTCAATATCCATGCTATTAGGCTGCAAGGTTCCAAGATGGAAAATGAGGAGCTGTTCCTCCAGTTTGCGCTTGGAATTCTCCTGGCAGTGGAGGAGGCCGAGGACTGTCATATCAGTGATGGTGTCGGAGGTGAGTTGAAGTGACTGGCATCAGGGAGATGCAGGTCGTGGTTACGGACAGAACGCAGGTGTTCTGTGAAACAGTCACCTAGTCTGCGTTTAGCCTCACCAATGTAGAGGAGGCCACACTTGGAGCACTGAATACAGTGGATGATATTAAGGGAGGTGCAGGTGAATCTTTGTCTCACCTGAAAGGACTGTTTGGGTCCCTAGATGGAGGTGGTGTAGGGGCAGGAGTTGCACCTATGGCAGGGGCAGTGGAAAGTTCCTGGGGTGAGAGCAGGATGGGTGGGGGGCAAAGAGTGAACTAGGGAGTCATGGAGAGAGCGGTCCCTGCGAAAGGCAGAAAGGGATGGGGAGGGGAAGATATGCAAGGTGGTAGGGTCCTGTTGGAGATGGCAGCCCATGTTAGAAAAGAAGTTGGACATTGCGGATTTTCTGGAATGGAAAGCCTCATCATGGGAGCAGATGCGGTGGAGGCAGAGAAATTGAGAAAAAGGGACCACGTCCTTGCAAGAGACAAGTTGGGAGGAGCTGTATCAAGGTAGCTCTGGACATAAGTGGGTTTGTAGAAGATGTCAGTAGATAAGGAATCTCTTGAGATGGAACTGGAAAGATCGAGGCAGGAGAGAGAGAGGTGTTAGAGATAGTCCAAGTGAATTGCAGAGCTGGGTGAAAGTTTCTGGTGAAATTTATGAAACTGTTGAGTTCCGCATGGGTACAACAGGTGGCACCAATGCAGTTTGTTGATATAGCGGAGAAAGAGTTGAGGAATGGGGCCGGAGTAGGCTTGGAACAGAGACTGTTCAACGTAGCCAACGAAGAGCCAGACGTAGCTGGGGCCCATGCGGGTGCCCATAGCTACGCCCTTGGTCTTGTTCATAAATTTGTGGTTGAGCAAGCTCACACCCATAGCTCTGCCATTTCCACACCACCGCTCTCATCCCCACCCCTCCCAGTCCCAACAGGGATAGGGTCCCCCTTGTCTTCACATTTCATCCCACCAGCCTACGTATCCAACACATCATTCTCTGCCTCTTCCGCCATCTCCAACGGGATCCCACTACCAAGCATATCTTTCCCTCCCCACCCTTTTCTGCCTCTTGCAGGGACCACTCTCTCCGCGACTCCCTAGTTCACTCCTCCCCCACATACCCATCCTGCTCTCACCCCAGGAACTTTCCACTGCCCCCGTCATAAGTGCAACACCTGCCCCTACACCACCTCCATCACCTCCATCCAGGGTCCCAAACAGTCCTTTCAGGTGAGATAGAGATTCACCTGCACCTCTTTTAATATCATCTACTGCATTCAGTGCTCCAAGTGTGGCCTCCTCTACATTGGTGAGACCTAATTACAAACTAGGTGACTGTTTCGCCGAACACCTGTGCTCTGTCCGTAACCACGACCTGCATCTCCCCATTGCCAGACACTTCAACTCCCCCTCCCAGACTATCACTGACATGTTAGTCCTTGGCCTCCTTCACCGCCAGGAGAATCCAAGAGCAAACTGGAGGAACGCACCTCATTTTCTGTCTTGGAACCTTGCAGCCTAATGGCATGAACATTGAATTCTCCCACTTTAGGTAATTTCACCCCCCCCCCTCCCCCCCCCCCCCCCCCCCCCCACCATCTTGCTTCTTCTCTTCTTCCCTTTCCTAGCCTGTTTTTTTTTACTTTTTTTCTCTCCTTACCTTTGACCATACCCCCGGTGGATCTGCTCTCTCCTCCTCCCCCGCCCTTGTCTATCACTATTTCTTACCTGCCTTGTGCCCACCCTGCCTCCCCTCTTTGTCCACCTATCACTGCTCCTGCTTTTCCCTCCTATATATTGGGCTTCCACTTTTCCTATCTTCAGTCCTGAAGAAGGGTCCTGACCCGAAACATTGACCGCCTACTTTGCTCCACAAATGCTGCCTGGCCTGCTGAGTTCCTCCAGTATCATCGTGTTTTTTCATCTAGATTCCAGCATCTGCAGTCCCTTTATTTCTCTTTAAATGTGCTATGTAGGGTTTTGGAATATCTGAAGTCCAAGTCATGCATTATTTTTAGTATTGGCAATTCTTTTAAAAATTATACACCTGAATGTATTCTTGTGTTCACCAGACCAACCGAATACTTGCTCATAATTCAGCTAGGAAGATTAATCTTTAATCCTTTTCACATTTATCCAATCACATTCAAGCATGTTTTCCCTACACCTATAACATTTTACAATGGCAGTTTCATAGTGCCCTCAAGTCTATTCCACCATTTTATCAAAGTGACAGCTGATCCTAAGCCTCAAGTCAACTTTCCCTGTCCAGTCCCCACAACCTCTAATTCCCTCAATGTTCAAATATCTGTCAATTTGCCTTGAACCATTTAACAGCTTGTCATTTACAACATTCACAGTTTTGCTCCAAATAATATGCTGAAAATATTGACAATTTAATCAGCTTCAATTAGTATCTAAAGGATAAGAGAGATGAAAGTCAAATCCCTTTACTTCTGTTTTCTCTGAAGGCCTATCTGGACAAATAGATGGGGCCAACTTCTTGTCATAAGCCCCTTGGAATGTCCATTTTTAGTGTGCAAAGGTCTGGAAAAAGGAAAACCAAGTTTTCACTCATTAATAGTGTCTTACCGTTTGTTAGGCAGCGTTAATCCTATTATCAACATTCACAGAATAAAACAGTACCATTTGGCTCACCAGTTGAAGAATCATGACTGTGCTGGATGAACACAAAAAGAATGAAACAGTTGGGATTGCTTCCTTGCTTGTCATTTATGTTTCACAGAATCACAGAAAAGTTACAGTGAGAAGGAAGCCATTTGGCTTGTTGAGTCTGTACCAATTTAATGCAAGAGCAATCCAGCTAGTCCTATTCCCTTTGTCTTCTCTCCACAGAACTTGAAAACTCTTTATTTTCAAGTACTTATCCAGTTCCCTTTCGAATGTCATGGTTGAATTTGTCTTCACTGGTCCCTCAGCATTGTGTGTCCTAACCACTCAATGCATAATGATAACTTTCCTCATATCAATTTTGGTTGCTTTGACAATCACCTTTCCATTAAAGTATCTCATCCCTGGAACCACTCTAATAAATCCCTTCTGCCAACCCAAGGCCTTTACATCCTTCCCGAAGTCTGGACTTCAGAACTGGATGCAATACTACAGTTTTATTAAGGTTCATCACAACTCCCTTGCCCTTGTTCCCAATGCCTCAATTTACAAAGTCCAGGATCCTGTAAGCTTTTTTAACCACTTTCTCAACCTGCCCTGCTACTTCCAACAATGTACAAATATACCTCTAGCTTTCCTTCTGCTATTGTGTCCTCTGTAGAATCGTGCCCTCTAGTTCATGTTGTCCATCCCTATTTTTCTTACCAGAATGTTTCATTTTGCAATTCTTTTTATGAATTTCATCCTTCACCTGTTTGCCCCGTTCCACCTACCTGTCTGTTACCAACCTCCTCACTGTTAACAACATTTCCAAGTTTTGTGTCACCTGCAAATTTGGAAGTTGTGCCTAAAAACACATGTAGATATTACAGGCATGCTACGAAGTATTAGCAAGTTACACCACAACTTTACAAGATTGTCTTGGACCTCATAACAAGAGAAAGACAAAGGAGCCTGACTTCTTCTCCTCAAAGTTACAGGGAACCATTTGTATTTTATATTGTGCTAAGATGATTATCATTGTGGAGCTGACAGAAATACCTTAATGAGGATGTGTAAAAGGTGATCAGCCTCAGAAATACCTTGGGTAATTTAGGAAATGGATAAACAACAAAAATCAAAAAAACTGCAGATGCTGGAAATCTGAAATATAATTAGAATGTGCAGGTTTGGCAGCATCTATGGAGGGAGTCTTAGACTCTAAGAACAAAGTGTATATATTCTCAAAAATTGAGTTTTTAAACAAGAAAAGGCTGGAGTTCATCAAATTCTGCAGGATCTATAAATATCTTGGTATTGCAATGGATGGGGCTCACTGTAATGAATGGTGCTGTAAACTTGCCACATGGATTAAAGATTTACTGGTGAGTAGATTAAAACCAACACAGAAAGTTAAGTTTATGAAGACTTACATTATTATCTCATTCTCATGGAAGTCTTTGAAACTATTTTGCTTAAAGTAGTGTACGTAATCAGAGATTCCGACATCTTCCCCACTTCATTTCTGATGGAATTTTATATGCAAGAGTTTGTGATGGTGGTCTATATTTCCACAAATTTGAAATTGAAAGCATTCCATGGAGTCATATTTCAGAAATGGAATACTACATTTTGTAGCTGCTGATAGCATGTTTGGCACTACTGACAGGTTGAAATTCTTTTACATAACTCGAAGCTGCCTTTCATTTTGAAATACCTGCAGTCTTACCGTATGTTAGAAAATGAAAAAGAACATTGGGGCTTGAGTGGCAATTGTCTTGGAATGAATCAGAGAGAATTTTAAAAGAAGGAACGATCCAAGAAGGAGACCCCATGGACATAACTGAGGCTAAACCATTTCTAGAAAAAGTATATGCCCACATATCTAAATTATAAAGGAGAGGATGGGAAATGAAACATGATGAGACAGAAGGAAGCATTAAAGTATAATTAGGAAATTAGGCAAAAGAAAAGGAAATAAGAAATTAAAACATCAATGAGTATGAAAATGCGGTAAGGTGTTTATAAGCACACGAATAACAAAGGTGGGAAACAAACCAGAAATAACAAGCAAGATAAATTCAGAAGAAATGATCCTGATCTAATCTAAAAATTCAATGATGGTTAATAAACCAATACCAATGACATGCACAGTAGTGGATTTGGGGTGGGTGATGGATGAAGATACAGGAGGATGTAAACCGACATCCAGATGAGGCAATTGAGGTCCAGTGTTGCATTTTGGTAGGATGACTTTTATTCCTTGAAAGCTAAGAAACTGAATGGGCTATAGAAACAATGAGATCTGAGAAAACAGTGACATTGGAAATAGCAACACCAGTTGTTAAGGCTTGTATATGAAGGGAATCTGAGAAAACAGTGACATTGGAAATAGCAACACCAGTTGTTAAGGCTTGTATGTGAAGGGAAATATATTAAAATAATAGAAGACATTCCAGTATTGTTAATTTTATACGGGATTATGGGATTTGGTTTGACAATACAGTACATGTGCAATTTAGTTTGCCATATTGCAAATTAATTAGTCATAGAACAGTGCAGCACATTATACAGACCCTTCGGCCCAACAAATCCATGCTGACCACAGTGCCCACCCAGCTAGTCCCAATTTTCTGCATTCAGCCCATATCCCTCTAGGCCCCGCCCCTCCATGTACCTATCCAAATGCTTCTTAAATGGTGCCATTGTACCTGCCTCAATCACTTCCTCTGGCAGCTTGTTCCATATACTCACCACCCTCTGCGTGAAAAAGTTGCCCCTCAGGTCCCTTTTAAATCTTTCCCCTCTCACCCTAAATCTATGCCCCCTAGCTTTGGACTCCCCTGTCCTAGGGAACAGACTGTTACCATTTTGAAACTACTTTCTTCAAGAAGTGCAAAAGATTTACAATGTTGCCTGAACTGGGATGATTTAAACATTAAAGAGCTTTTTTTCTCTGGAAGAGGGAAGTCCAAGAAGACTAACTAGAGTTCTTTAACATAATGAAGGGGTTTGACAGTTTCAGTACAAAGAAATTATTTCCATTCATATATAAGTAAATCCTGAATGAGAAGGTACAAACATAATATAAACACTAATAGATCAAAAAAACTTAAAAGGAATTTCCTTATGCAAAGGGATTTGAGAATGTGGATCTCCCGCCCATATGCAAAATAATATTAGTGTTTGGTAAGGAATGCGTGTTTAAAATGATGTCATCTAATCCAAACTAATTAAACTAATTACTCCAATTAATTAGTGAGAAGAAATGGCTGGGCAGACGATGTGTTGTAATTGCATCATGTGCCATGCCAGTGATTTAAAACAAGAATGTAGAAATTCCTTCTTGCACAAGGTAAATTAACCTCTGGACTCCTCTGCTTAGACAGTAGTGGACTGTAGTTCAAGGTAAGTACTTGAGGAAGTAGATGAATTTTTGAAAGGTCAGGGGATTGAGTGTTATGGGAATCTGGCACAGAGAAGGAGTTGAGGCCTATGGTAGATCAGCCATGATCATATTGAATGAGAAGGCAGGTTTGAGGGGCCAAGTGGCTAGTCTTGCTCCTGTTTTCTTGTCTTTCTTGAAGCAGGCAGGCTTTTCACATTTGAGGAGGGTTGGCATTTAACTGGAAAAGCCAATAGAGGGATATGGGAGTTGAATAACTGGAGGTAATTAGTGCTGAAGGAGACTGGTGTAGAGTAAAATCACTGGCATAGGCTAATTATGTTGAATGACCTGTTATCCTCTCATAATCTTAATGCAATTCAGCAAAAAGAAGGTCTGGATCACTTTTTTGTTTATGCCAATACCAACAAATACCAATTTTACTGAATGTGCCTCCAGCAACATCAGAACCATCGGTGCAGTGCAGATGCTGAGTTGCACAATTACAGCAAAAAGCACAAACAGAAAAGCATTAGAAAGTTAATTACTGCCTGGACTGAGCAGACAAGTTAAGGTTTTTAGAAAGACGTTAAGCGGTATTGTGAGATGTTTTTATTTTGAACTGCTTGCTTATCTATCCAATAACCCCAAGCATATGACCAACTGAATGCATCTTCAAATGTCCCATCCCAACAACTTCATAAGTTGCAGAGACTGCTCAATGCAGCATCTCATGCCCATCAGCAAACTGTATCAAGCAGGTCTCACACTTATATTCAGGCAGGCACGGTAGTGTAGCGGGGTTAGCATTATGCTATTACAGTGCCAGCGACCCAGGTTCAATTCCAGCTGCTATCTGTAAGGAGTTTGTACATTCTCCCTGTGTTTGCATGGGTTTCCTCTGGGTGCTCCGGTTTCTTCCCACATTCCAAAGACATACGGGTTAGGAAGTTGTGGGCATACTATGTTGGTGCCAGAAGTGTGGCAACACTTGCAGGCTGCCCCCAGAACACTCTACACAAAAGATGCATTCCACAGTATGTTTCAATGTACAGGTGGCCAATAAAGATATCTCATCTTATATCCATGTCCTCCTAAACACCCATACATACAGTACTTACTAGTGTTACAAGCCTCATCCCACATTGCAAAACATGCATACATTGGCAGCTTTTTAATCACGTAAGACACATCACCCAAATGTTTGTGACACATTAACTAACATAGCTCCCTCTTTTTTATGGGGCAAGGTGATGGATAATCACTGGAAGCAGCAACTAAATGGCAGTATCAGATCCAATAGCACAATAGAAGAGACAGGACATGCCATCAATGGATAATTGAATTCCCATAAACAGTAGCAAAGGATGGACCATGGAAGACAATGGTGGTTTCATCCTTAATTCTCTGTCTCATGTTCCTTTTACATTTACCCTTGGTCTCTTCTGATTTACTTGCTGCTGATAAGCATGCACATCTTGCTTATCCATTTCCTGCACCATAACCCAACCCTTGAGACCTCCTCCTTCCCAAAAACCTGACCGGGGATGATTGAAGAGTGAGAAGAGAGTGACAATAGACAGCTGAGGAAGAGCACTTGAGAGTGCTTGAACAGATATTCCAGAAGCGCCATAGGCATAGCGTGAAATTGAAATGTAGCAATTGGTTATATATTTTGTCTGAAAGGTGATGAGAATGGACAGTGGCCTGACAGCAAGAAAGTGGCAGCAATACGCAACACCTATAGCCTTAAAAACATCACAGAATTCAAATCCTTCCTTGGCATCTGGCAATGTTATGCCTGATGCCACATCAGCACCACTCCACTGACTAATGAGAAAGTATGAACTTTGGCACTGGTAAATCGGTTTATTATTGCCACGTGTACTGAGGTACAGTGAAAAATTTGTCTTGCATACTGTTCATACAAATCAATTCATTACAACAGTATATTGAGGTAGTACAAGGTAAAACAATAACAGAGTGCAGAATAAAATGTTACAGTTACAGAGAAAGTGCAGTGCAGGTAAACAATAAGGTGCAAGGTCATAACGAGGTAGATTGTGAGGTCAAGAGTCCATTTTAACATAGCAGGAAGCCATTCAATAGTCTTATAACAGTGGGATAGAAGTTGCCCTTGAGCCTGGTGGCTCATGCTTTCAGGTTTTTATATCTTCTGCCCAATGGGAGGGGGGAAGGAGGAGAAGAGAGAATGTCCAGGGTGGGTGGGGTCTTTAATTATGTTGGCTGCTTTACCGAGGCAGTAAGAAGTGTAGACAGAGTCCATGGAGGGGAGGTTGGTTTCTGTGATGTGCTGAATTGTGTCCACAACTTTCTGCAGTTTCTTGCGTTAACAGGCAGAGCAGTTGCCATACCAAGCCATGATGCATCCTGATAGGATGCTTTCTGTGGTGCATCGATAAAAATTGGTGAGGGTCAAAAGGAACATGCCAAATTTCTTTAGCCTCTTGAGGAAGTAGAGGTGCTGTTGAGCTTTCTTGGCCATGGCAACTACGTGTGTGGACCAGGATAGGCTATTGGTGATGTTCACTCCTAGGAACTTGAATCTCTCAACCCTCTCGATCTCAGCACCATTGATGAAAACAGGAGCATATGTACCACCCCCCTTCCTGAAGTCAATGACCAGCTCTTTTGTTTTGCTGACATTGAGGGAAAGGTTGTTGTCATGACACCATGTCACTAAGCTCTCTATCTCCTTCCTGTACTCCGACTCATCATTATTTGAGATACGGCCCACTGTGGTGATTTCATTGGTTTCGTTTCGGCAAGCCTTCGGGGACTTTGGAACAGCTAAGTTTTTTTTTTATAATTCTCATTGGGGAGAGTGGGGCAGGACTGCGCAGGCGCATGACATCAGCAGGTAACGCGCGGGCAATTTAAAAAGCCGGTTAAAAAAATACTTCGGAGGTTTCGTTGGTTTCACTTCGGCAGGCTTCGGGACTTCGGAACAGCTAAGTATGTTTTTATAATTCTCATTGGGGACAGTGGGGCAGGACTGCACAGGCACGTGATGTCAGCAGATAGCACGCGGGCAGTTTAAACCGCAGACTGCCACATCCAGCGGGCAGCGTCGGAGCGGGCAGCGGACTGAGAGGGAGCAGAGTGATTGGGCTTTGGCTCAAGGGGCTTAGGCGCTATTGGGGCAAGGAGAGGTAGGTGTTTTGAGGAAAGGAAGTAGTAGGAGTGTGGTTTTCTGTGCTCGGTGTCAGATGTGGGAGTTCCCAGAGTCTTCCTGCCTCTGGGAAGACTACATCTGCACCCAGTGTGTTGAGCTGCAGCTCCTAAGGGACCGTGGTAGGGAACTGGAGATGCAGCTCGTTGACCTTCGTATGGTCAGGGAAAATGAGAAGGTGATAGACAGGAGTTACAGGCAGGTGGTCACACCGGGGCCACGGGAGTCAGGCAAGTAGGTCACAGTCAGGAGGGGGAAGGGGAAGAGTCAGGTACTAGAGGGTACCCCTGTGGCTGTACCCCTTGACAATAAGTACTCCTGCTTGAGTACTGTTGGAGGAGACAGCCTACCTGGGGGAAGTAACAGTGGCACTGCGTCTCTGGCACAGAGTCTGGCCCTGTGGCTCAGAAGGGTAGGGAAGGAGAGAGGAGGGCAGTAGTGATAGGGGACCCTATAGTTAGGTGGGCAGACAGACTCAGAAGGTAGTTTGCCTCCCAGATGCCAGGGTTTGGGATGTTTCAGACTGCGTCCAAGATATCCTGCAGAGAGGGAGGGAGAACAGCCAGAGGTCATGGTACATATTGGTACCAACGACATAGGTAGGAAAAGGGATGAGGTCCTGAAAAAAGATTATAGGGAATTAGGAAGGAAGTTGAGAAGCAGGAACTCAAAGGTAGTAATTTCAGGACTACTGCCGGTGTCACGCGATGGTGAGTATAGGAATAGAATGAGGTGGAGGTTAAATGCGTGGCTGAGGGATTGGAGTAAGGGGCAGGGATTCAGACTTCTGGATCATTGGGGCCTCTTTTGGGGCAGGTATGACCTGTACAAAGAGGACAGGTTGCACTTGAATCCCAGGGGGACCAATATCCTGGCGGGAAGGTTAGGGCTACTGGGCGGAGTTTAAACTAGAATTGTTGGGGAGTGGGATCCGAACTGGAGAGACTGGGGAAGAGGTGTTTGGCTCTCAAATAGAGAAAGCTAGTAGTAGGTACAATAGGCAGGTGACAGAGAAGGGACGTGCTCAGACTGGTTTGAGATGTGTCTATTTTAACTTAAAGAGTACTGTGAACAAGGCGGATGAGCTTAGATCTTGGATAAATACTTGGAGATACAATGTGGTGGCCATTACAGAGACTTGGATGTCTCAGGAACTGGAATGGTTACTTCAAGTGCCGGGTTTTAGATGTTTCAGAAGGGACAGGGAGGGAGGCAAAAGAGGTGGGGGAGTGGCACTGTTGATCAGAGATGGTGTCACAGCTGCAGAAAAGGTGGATGTCATGGAGGGACTGTCTACGGAGTCTCTGTGGGTGGAGGTTAGGAAAAGGAAGTGGTCAATAACTTCACTGGGTGTTTATTATTGGCTGCCCAATAGTAACAGGGATAGTGAGGAGCAGATAGGGAAGCAGAAAGGTGTGATAATAACAGAGTTCTTGTGATGAGAGATTTTAATTTCCCAAACATTGATTGGCATCTCCATACAGTGAAGGGTGTAGATGGGGTGGAGTTTGTTGAGTGTGTTCAGGAAAGATTCTTGACACAATATGTAGATAAGCCTACAAGAGGAGAGGCTGTACTTGATTTGGTGTTGGGAAATGAACCTGGTCAGGTGTCAGATCTCTCAGTGGGAGACCATTTTGGAGATAGAATTATGGTCACTATCTCCTTTACGATAGCATTGGAGAGAGATAGGAACAGATGGACTAGAAAGGTGTTTACTTGGAGTAAAGGGAATTATGAGGCTCTCAGGCAGGAAATTGGAAGCTTAAATTGGGAATAGATGTTCTCAGGGAAAAGTACAGAAGAAATGTGGCAAATATTCAGGGGATATTTGTGTGGAGTTCTGCATAGGCATGTTCCAATGAAACAGGGGAGTCACAAGAGGATACAGGAACTGTGGTCTACAAAGGCTATAATAAATCTAGTCAAAAGGTAAATAAAAGCTTACAAAAGGTACAGAGAGCTAGGTAATGTTAGAGATCTGGAAGAGTATAAGGATAGCAGGAAGGAGCTTAAGAAGGAAATTAGGAGAGCCAGAAGGGGACATGAGAGACCTTGGCGGGCAGGATTAAGGAAAACCCCAAGACATTCTACAAGTATGTGAAGAGCAAGAGGATAAGATGCGAAAGAATTGGGCCTATCAAGTGCAGCAGTGGGAAAGTGTGTATGGATCTGGAAGAAATAGCGGAGGTACTTAATGAATACTTTACATCAGTATTCACTATGGAAAAAGACCTGGGTGATTGTAGTGAGGACTTGCAGCAGGTTGAAAAGCTTGAGCAGGTAGATATTAGGAAAGAGGAGGTGCTGAACATTTTGGAAAGCATCAAGTTAGATAAGTCGCCAGAACCAGATGAGATGTACCCCAGACTGCTGTGGGAGGCAAGGGAGGAGATTGCGGAGCCTCTGGCGATGATCTTTGCATCATCAATGGAGACGGGAGAGGTCCCAGAAGATTGAAGGGATGCAGATGTTGTTCCCTTATTCAAAAAAAGGAGTAGAGATAGCCCAGGAAATTGTAGACCAGTGAGTCTTACCTCAGTGGTTGGTAAACTGATGGAGAAGATCCTGAGAGGCAGGATTTATGAACATTTGGAGAGGTATAATATGATGAGGAATAGTCAGCATGGCTTTGTCAAGGGCAGGTCCTGCCTTACGAGCCCGACTGAATTTTTTGAGGATGTGACTAAACACATTGATGAAGGGAGAGCAGTAGATGTAGTGTATATGGATTTCAGCAAGGCATTTGATAAGGTACCCCATGCAAGGCTTATTGAGAAAGTAAGGAGGCATGGGATCCAAGGGGACATTGCAATGTGGATCCAGAACTGGCTGGCCCACAGAAGGCAAAAAGTGGTTGTTGAAGAGTCGTATTCTGCATGGAGGTCAGTGACCAGTGGTGTACCTCAGGGATCTTTCCTGGGACCCTTACTCTTTGTGATTTTTATAAACGACCTGAATGAGGAAGTGGAGGGATGGGTTAGTAAATTTGCAAATGACACAAAGGTTGGATGTGTAGTGGATAGTATAGAAGGCTGTCAGAGGTTACAGCAGGACATAAATAGGATGCAAAGCTGGGCTGACAAGTGGCAGATGCAGTTCAACCCAGATAAGTTTGAAGTGGTCCATTTTGGTAGGTCAAATATGATGGCAGAGTATAGTATTAATGGTAGGACTCTTGCAGTGTGGAGGATCAGAGGGATCTTGGGGTCCGGGTCCAAAGGACGCTCAAAGCAGCTGCACAGGTTGACTCTGTGGTTAAGAAGGCATATGGTGTATTATCCTTCGTCAATCGGGGAATTGAATTCAGGAGCCGTGAGGTATTGTTGCAGCTATATAGGTCCCTGGTCAGACCCCACTTGGAATACTGTGCTCATTTCTGGTCACCTCACTACAGGAAGGATGTGGAAACCATAGAAAGATTGCAGAGGAGATTTACAAGGATGCTGCCTGGAATGCAGAACATGCCTTACGAAAGCAGGTTGAGGGAGCTCGGCCTTTTCTCCTTGGAGTGACAGAGGATGAGGGGGGACCTGATAGAGGTATATAAGATGATGAGAGGCATTGATCGGGTAGATAATCGGAGGCTTTTCCCCAGGGCTGAAATGGTTGCCACAAGAGGACACAGGTTTAAGGTGCTGGGGAGTAGGTACAGAGGAGATGTCAGGGGTAAGTTTTTTACTCAGAGAGTGGTGAGTGCATGGAATGGGCTGCCGACAATGGTGGTAGAAATGGAAATGATAGGGTCTTTTAAGAAACTTTTGGATAGGTACATGGAGCTGAGAAAAATAGAGGGCTATAGGTAAGCCTAGTAATTTCTAGGGTAGGGACATGTTCGGCTCAGCTTTGTGGGCCGAAAGGCCTGAATTGTGCTGTAGGTTTTCTATGTTTCTATCATCTGTAAACTTGTAGATGGAGTTAGAGCAGAATCTGGCCACGCAATCATGAGCATATAGGGAATAGTGTAGGGTGCTGAGGACACAGCTTTGTGGGGCACCAGTGTTGAGGATAATCATGGCGGTGGTATTGCTGCCTATCTTCACTGATTGCGGTCTGTTGGTCAGGAAGTCAAGGATCCAGTTGCAAAGGGAGGTGTTGAGTCCCAAGTCAAGGAGATTGGTGATGAGTTTGCTTGGAATATAGTACAGAAGGCAGAGCTGTAGTCAATAAACAATAGTCTAACGGAGGTGTCTTTACTGTCCAGATGCACCACAGATGGGTGTCAGGCCAGGGAGCATTGGGATGAAGTGCAAAGTAAAGTATGTGAAAACCATAAGGCACACTTCAGCAATGAGTCATTCTTGGTTGACTGACACAAATAAAGCACAGAAACTTTCCTGTGAAGCCTTCAGTTATGATGTGGAAGCTGATGTCACTCCTGCTATGAATGTGGATCATGAGTGACTTATGACATATGCTTCTCACACATTGACAAAAGTGAGAAGAATTACGCAAAGATTAAAAAGGAGGCATTTGCCATTTTCTTTGATATTACTTGTTTTCATACTTGTAACTAACTACAAATTCTTGCTGAAAAATTTCAGACCAAAGCCAACCATCTCTGTGATAGCAGCAATGGGACAAAGGTGGAACATGTCATTCTCTCTGTATCATGATGAGTTGAGCATTGTTCTTCATTACAGAATTCCACAGCAGATATCCTCTCAAGTTTCTCATACTAGGAGGCAGCAATGAATTTCAAATATAAATGTTTTATGTTGGAATTTGCTGACGATAATATCCCAGTCAGATTTGATGCAATTGAAAAGATACTGTTCTAAAGCAGATATATGGAGATACTCCAAATATTGGAACTAATCTGATGTTGGTATCACATGACGTTTGTACATTATCCCCGTGACTGCGTGGGTTTCCCCTGGGTGCTCTGGTTTCCTCCCACATTCCAAAGAGGTAGGGGTTAGGAAGTTATGGGCATGCTATGTTGGTACCAGAACCATGGCGACACTTGCGGGCTTCCCCCAGAACATTCTACGCAAAGATGCATTTCACTGTGTATTGCAAGGTATCTGTGACTAATGCTGGGGAGCAAGGGAAGGTTCTGAGAGAGAGTGGAGGCTCGAGAAAGAATGAGGGATTTAAAGAAGAATCTGAGGGAGCAGAGAGTGGCGAGTCAGTGTTAGGAAGAGGATAGGGTGTGTAACGGTGTGAGGGATGTTAGGAAGAGGTTAGCAAGTAGTGAGGGATTGGAGAGAAAATTTGGGAGAGAAGTAGAGAACGCAAGAGGGAGCTTGGGAAGGGTGGATGAGGAGATGTGGAGGATGTGTACATGTGCATGAACATGTGCATGCATGTGTATGTGACAGTAGGAATTTATGAATGGAACATCCTAGATTGATGTGCTAATGTTCATGCAACAGAGCCTAATCTGCAATCATCTTGGACCCTCTTGCCATTAAAACAAATCTCGCTTTGTCAAGTCTATGTGATTGTTGTTGCACAATGACAACCCCACATTAAAAGAAATCATGTAAAGTCAAGTTCCCCTCCTCAACATCCCACATCCATATTATCTGTCACCTCAGATACACTGAACAATGGAAGCATGTTGTTTCCTTGGTTCCTAATGAATGCTCAAGAAAAATATTGCTAGATGAGACTAGACAACTTCAAATGGTTGAAAGCGTGACCACTAGGATCCTGCACTTTGACTGACAGAACCATTGATAAATCACGATCAATCTTTGCAGTCTATAAGTTTGAGACGATAGGCCACTTTTCTGTTATGGCCAACATGGGAAATATGTGCAGCAAGGGTATAAAACACAGTGTCACAGCTTCATATTAGTCCACCTCAACTGGAGAAATAAATGGTCTGTTCAAACTGTTCAGGATGCTTTAAAGATACAACTAGTGGACAAGTCAAACAGATTCATGCAGCACAGAATTAGTCTTCCCATTGATGTAAAGGGCAAGACCCTTCTCCATCACTGGCATCTCACCCAAAAGATACCTAGTGATCTGTTGGCTTAGAAGAAGTTGAAGGTTGGTGCAGCTAAGCTTAGAGGGGAGAATAGAGAAGGGAAGCAAAGGACAGAATGAAGGGCAATTTCAAGGAGGTGACAAGGTTCTTAGATCTTCAGACCACACACAGAGATCCAGATGAAACTTGAGAGGAGTCAGAAGTGTAAGGTGCCAAATGTTATTTGTTTAAGGTCTTGGGAATGTTCATATAGATCATTGTACTTGATTCCCAAAATGCAAGAATTGTTGATAAAGTTATAAATATCAAGGTACACTGGAAAAGGGTGCGACAGTGGAAGATAAGAAAGCTGCAGATGCAGCAATGACAGAGAACCCAAGAGAGAGCTCATTGTGAATCTTGAAGTAGAGTGGATGCCAGCAAGATCAGTGGGACCCACATTGCTGAGAGGGCCCCTGAGCCTGAGGATGAAAGACCTGTAGCTGTGTTTGAACCTGGAAATCTACAAATGTATATTACAACATACATTCTTTTCCATAATATATGAAATATTCTTTCTAAAGTGGTAATTGTTGCTTTAATGTTGTCACCACAAAGTACAGCATCAGATTGTTGACTGCTCTCTCTCCTTCATTGTCTGCGGAAACTTCCCAGATCAGTATGGAGGAGCCATTTGTATGAACAGTCACTTGTTGTGTGGATGGATAATTCCAAGGTGTTATAAATATTTTCAGTTCCAGCCTGGAAGGAGACTGGCCGTGGTGATCTTGATATCCAATGGTAAACTAGTCTTTGTACTGCTCTAAGCCTGTAGTTGTGGCTGAGGCAGGTGTGGTGTTTACATGAGGACATCCATAAATCCCAGTTACCTCCATCTCTGTTACTCAATGCAGTTCAATTAGAATTGTTTCCTGAACACTAAGTGGATGTGCCCTTCAGCTGAGACTCCTTTACCCTCTTTCTTCCCATTATAGCAATTGGTCCTGCTGTGTATGTGCATGGGTGCACACCCTGCTCATTTTTCCAGTTACACAGCACTCAGGAGGAATACTTGGTCATGCCTTTATAGCAAGCAGAAATTGGTTTGTGCACAAGCTTTGTGAAACCCTCACACCCCACTCTCTGGATACTATTGCTACTTCAAAGAATTCTAGAAGTACAAAGGTTTAGTTCTGTCACAACAGTGAGCAATAGAATCAATAACTGATCTGCACATAAAACTGCTGATGTTGCCTTTCTTGTTGCTGAATATCTATTCAGCAGTGTGAGATTAAGAGTTGGAGTTAGCTAATCTGTGAGGCATTGCTGGTTTGAAATCAGCATTGCATTGTGATTGATGTTGCAATCTTCCTGCTCTGCATTATTTCAGTGTGCATGAACTGCACAAATGTTAACACCCTTTCCAAATCACTGCTGGCATGGTTCATGCTACAGGTAAACAATGCTGCACTAGTTTCTACATTCAAACTAATGCAACATCTTTAGCATGTAAGCAACAAGTATAATGGAGCCAAATTTTGCAGGTGCCTGCATAAGCATTTGCAAAGATGGGGTCAGTCAATCAATTTTGGGCAGGCTAGCAATATTTTTGTTCATGGGCTTGTTGCTTGAAAATTGTCCAGTAAATTAAATTAAGATGACTGAAACTATGACATTTAAGTGAAATCTAATAAAACATTTAAGTTAGCACAATATCAATTTTTCAATCAGATACAGGATCATACCAGAACTTGAGCAACTTAAAAGCATAGAAAGTGAAAAAGTGAATCAAACAGTTTAAACAGTGTTCTATTGACTACATGTTTATATTATTCATCTTCTTCTTGGTAAAACTATTAGTGCAGTGTAATATACCTTGCTGGTTCTTTGCAACGCCAAAGCTTCACGTACTCAACAACGGATATGATATCTAGTGTATTAGACGACACTAAAGTGAAGGTTTTGTACATAAAGAGATGCAAAATAGAAAATGGATTTTGACTGTTACAGTTCACTCTCACTGTTCTAATTTCTCATACAATATTTCTTTTTAATATTGTTAGGAGCCGATAATTCGAGAGGGAGAAGTGACAGGAATCACTGATCCTTAAAGTGATGTGACAAACATGCAGCACACAATACTGAAACAACTCAAGCCTGTAATTAATTTCTATCTTTAAATGCCCATCAATAATGATTTGCTGGAAGAATGTGACATGTTGACACCACTGACACAGTCCCTGTAGTTTGTTTTTTTTTAAAAAAAAAATCAAGTAATCTATTTTCAGTCAAAGTTTCACAATTCTTCAGAATAACAAAGGGAACCTCTATTTTTCTGAATCATTTCTTATTCATCAAATCAAAAGATGCAGTGCTTATCTCAGTTATACATTATGTATTGGTTAAACTCCTTACTTCTTGATTCTAACAACAATGTTTCAAAGTAACTTTTTTCTTCTTTTAACTGATGCCACTGTCATTACTTCACTGAACCCACCTTTTTTTTGTTCTCCGAAGTTGCGAATATTTCACCCTTTGTAGATCTTCTGCTCTATACATCAACACTGTTCTGACATAAAGATTTCTAAAACTGTCTCCATTCTTCTGCTGGTACTCAAACCAGTGACATTCCTCCCACAGCGTTTCTTTCTTCTTACAATGTACTGACTTTTAAAACCCAAGTTAAACTTCCTTTATTCTCAAATTTGCATTTATTTCAACCTACCCCCAATACTTCTACATCGATGATAACCTGTCTCACATCAACACTGAATAGATCCTGCCTCAGCCACAGATTTTTCAAAAACATTTGAACTGAAATTGTGAATTGTTTCATAAAAATATTTCATTATCAAATGTGGTGTAATTTGTAGCATTATACTTTGTAGCTTGCTGAATATACTCTCTCCATATTACAATGTGAATGACTGGTATATGATGAATTATGACTTTATGAATTTAATATAGAAATCAGTAATAATATGCATTTCTTTCCGATAATCATTGAAACTTAAAGCTTTTGATGCAATTACTGCATACAGCCTACAAACATATATGCATGGATTGAACTAGAAAAATAATGGATGATTTAACAACAGAATTAAAGATATTTCTGTACACTTGGATATTATTTCAGTCCATTGTGTCAGCATTACTCTTGAGTTATCTACTCCAATTTTCCATTTTTTTGTTCTGATACCTTTTTAATATTTTTATCTTTTTTTGAATTTTTATTCAACTTGCTTAAACTTTGTGTTTGAATTACTTTCACTAATCAATATATTTTTGAATGAAAACTCACACTTTATGATTCCAAAGCCTACTCCACATATTAATGTCCTTTTCACAAATGGCATAAATATTCTACTTTTAAAATCCTCAAATCCTTTGAATATTTTATAGGATCTTCATTCATCTCCATATCATTGTTTTCAGTTCTATTCCACTTTTTTTTCATAACTGTAGCCTCTTGCCTGTTATCATTCCAGTGAATCTATAACTTGGCCTCTTTCACTCCAAAATCCTTTCAATAATAAACCCCATTATGTACTTCAACTTCATCTTTCACTTTTGTTTTATTTTTAATTCTGCTACTATACAATTCAAGGCTTAGGCAGTCACCTAAACAGTTTTATACCAGTAAAGAATTAGGTGTGCATGCACTTATAATCTCTTTGTGCTCCCACTTCATTGAGAAATTTAACTTCTAAGCTATTTTCCCATTATTTGCATTTCACTCAAAGTATGACTTTAATGTTTTTCTTTCTGGATCAAATTTGTCAGATGTCTGCACACATCCCCCAAGCAATCCTAGAGTTAAAGAATAGGACAGCATGGAAATGAGGCTTTCGGTCCATCAATCCATGTTGATCTTTTTGACCATCTGCACCAACCCTATTTCCCTGCATTGGGCCCATATCCCTCTGGGTCTTGCTGACTTAAGTGTCCATTTCAATGTTTTTCAAGCACAATCCAAATATCAACCACTGTCTTGTGTAAAAATAATTACCCCTCAGATCCCCTTTAAAACTCCTTCCTCTCATCTTAAACCTATGCCCTCTTGCTTTTGATATCCCTACCATGGGAAAATAATTTTGACACTCTAGCCAATCTATGCCTCTCATAATTTTATGTCCTTTTATCCGATCACCCCTCAGCTTCCTTCGCTCCAGGGAAAACAAACCCAGCCTATCCACTCTCTCCTCATAACTAAAGTCCTCCAATCCCTGTATCATCCTTGTGAATGTCCTCTACACTCTCTCCAACACAATTAAAACCTTCCTATAGTGTTGTGACCAGAACTGCACACAATACTTCAAATACGGCCTAATCAATGCTTTATAAAGTTGCAACATAACATCCCAACTCTTATATTTCTTGTCTTGACCTATGAAGGTAAGCATGTCATATGGCTTCTTCACCACCCTATCTCTCTGTGTTGCCACTTACAGGGAACTAAAGTCTAGGACCCCTGGGTATCTCTGTTTATCAACATTCCTTAGTGTCCTACCGTTTATTGTATATATCCTGCCCCCATTTGACTTCCCAAAATGCATCACCCCACACTTGTCAAGATTAAATTCTTATGTCCTCCAGCCTCCTGCATTGTTTTCTACAATTTCCCGCATTCCCGATTTAGTACCTTCAATATGTTTTATGCTCAAATCACACAGGAAGCAGGAAAGCTTCCTTAAGCACACCAGTAGTTACATCTTAACAACCTGAAAAGTGTTCATTTTATTCCAATGCTGTTTTCTATTCTTAACTCATCCTTGTATTGGTGCCAGCAATTTACTTTCATTATCATAGACTTTAATCTTAACCTTAATTAGTCTTCTTACATGTCACTTTCTCAAACTTCTTTTGAAATTCCAGATATATCACATTCAAAGCAACCCTTTCATCTGCATGTTCAGTAATTTCCTGAAAGAATTTGCATGAATGAGGTTAAAGTACAAAAATCTCGGCTGTAGCTTTGCTTGTAGTGTTGAGGTATTGAGCTATTGAGTGACTGCTGCACTTTTGGAGCTGCTTTCATTCGGATAAAACATTAACCTCTCACACAGGCATAAAGGATTTCACAATACCAGTTCAATGGTGAAGAACAGAATCGAAGCCAATGTTTATCCTTCAATCAACATCACTAAAAAGATAACCTGACCATAATCACTTTGCTGCTTATGGGAGCTTGCTGTGCTTTCTTGGCACTATTTCCAGTATTACAATTGTGAGTGCACTTCAGATAAGTACTTCATGAATTATAAGATGCTCCAGGACACTTTGAGATTGTGAAAAGTACAATATAAATTAAAGTTTATTTTACTCTAGCTTAAAATAATTGAATGATTCAGTTACTTGGTCCATCATGATTGTACTGGCTCTTTGAAAGTACTACCCAATTAACCTCACTCCCCTGATCTATTCCCATAGACAGCTTTTTCCCTTTCAAATATTCATCCAACTTTGGCTGAATCTGGTTTTACCATCAATTTGAAAACACATTGCAATTTCCCTGATTAATTGATTGACTTTAAATGATTACGCATGTTACCTTTGTCAATGGTCTTCAACAGGTTTCCTGTTATTGAGGTTAGCCCAACTAGTCTATAGGTATCTAGCTTATACTGAAGTGAAAATCAAAAACTGTAGATGCTGGAAATCTAAAATAAAAATGGAACATACTGGAAATACTCAGCAGGTCAGACCTCATCTGTGGGAAGAGAAACAAAGCTAATGTTTCAGGTGGAAGACCTGTCTAACTTACACCATTCAATTTTTGGAGGGCAGTATGAAATCAGCCGCTCTCCATCCTTATAGTGCACTCCCTCTTTCTAAGGATTATTGAAACAGATTGTTCATATCTTTACTATGTCCTGCTAAAGGTTCAGTGATATCCATGGATGTAGATCACCTCACTCAGCTAAGGAGCTGATTTCTTGTGACCCATCCTCTGTTTAATTGTTGCCAGAATGCATCCTTGATGTACTGTACCCAAGTTGAATTGATTTGCTTTTCCAGCTTTAGATCAAGCCCACTGCATTCCAGATGGGGGCCTTCCAACAATAGCAGCTAAAAGATCTCCATGTCCAAAACTTGTCTGAATGATGAAAGGAGCACTATGATTAGGTGTCCAAAGTTTGCTGCGAGACCCGTTCCAATCCTCAGAACAGGTATTCCTCCAACATGAGAGTAAAAGTATCAGGTTCCACTTCATCCAGCTCTATGTTCCTTCATGGGACATACCAACCCTACAGGTAGCTCAGGAATGCAATGAAAAATATAAAGAGGGCAAAGATCTATTGTATCAGGTCTCTATTTCTTCTACTTTGTGCCTTAGAATGAATAGAAAGGAGATTTCAGCCCTTTTAAACTTCTAGTTTAATTGCTTTTCTAATAAGGCTTTCTTCATCATTTTTTAAATCTATTCAGTTTTCCTCTGTATTCACCTTTAGTGGTCCTCCAGTCCTTCTCTCCCTTTTAAATATAAAAGTAAAATATTGGTGAAGCAGCATTTTCATTCTTTAATTCACCATTGTTGAGTGAGCATCTTTGTCCTATTGTTGTATCAACCTTTCTTCTATTTTTTCCACTTTTAATGTGCTTCTAAAAAGCTTTTGTTATTATCCTTTATGTTAAATGTCATTCATTTCTCTCCTGTTAAATTTATTGTACATTCCCTTCTGAGACTACAGGGCTGAGATTTTCTGCATCAGTGCTCTTAGTGCATGCTGAGAGCACCTATCAGGAAATTTTACACTTCCAGACCATGATTATCCAACCATGAAAATGAATAAAGCACATTTCTCGCTCTCTCACAAGAATACTACCCCGGTTTGATACTAATTTTCAATGTGCAGTTCTGGTTCAGACAAACTAAACTGGATAACGCTGAAAAGCCTGCACTGAGATCATGATGCATGATTAATTCACGGCCATGTAAGCTTTGCACACAAGATTTTTGCACTTGCCACATTTTGATAATAGCATCCAGCCAGAACTGCCTGTGCTGTGAGTACATAAGTGTGAATCCACAGGGCCAAATTCATGATGAAGCCAGTAAATGCAGCTTGGAACTATACTTGCACATCTTAAAGTGAGGATGCTCTACCCTACAGCTGCTGGAGGGAGTTATTCTACAGGTTTGCAAAAACAGGTGACTGCTGTGATGTGACATAGCTAAGAGCACACACCCTGATTTTCTGAAGCTGCTATGTATGTCTTCAGCGATGGAAGGAAAGAGGTCTTCTATGCACTGTGGCCCAAGAAGTCTTCTGGTGCAAGTGGAGATGATCAAATTCAAGATCAGCTCTAAGAATGAAGCACCAAAGACATACATACAGTTCTACAAAATGCTTAAGGATCTCACTTGCGTGATTAAGATCATGGTAAAATACAATTTCACCTGCCAACTGATATAACCAATATGCTGCTTCCTGCAATGCACCCCAATTTATCAGAACTTCTATCTGATACTCTCTTGAACCACAATACACTCAGACACTTACCAATATTCCAAGCCTAATTCCACATCTCAATCCTTCCACAGATACCAACTATACAACCAAGCCAAGGACACATGAACATTAGACTCAAAAACACAAGAAAATAGGAATAAGTGTAGGCCATCAGGTTCTCCAAGCCTATTCCAATGTTTAATATGACTATGGCTGAACTATGCTGTCCCATTTCTCCGTACCCATCAATCTATCAAATATTTATCTACCTCCACTTTAAATATTTCTCATAACGCAGCTTCCACCATCCGCTGGGGCAGAGAATTCCAGAACTTCACCACCTTCTGTGAAAAGTAATTTCTTTGTACCTCAGTTTCAAATGACTAACTCCTTACCTTGTAGTTTTGTCCCCTTGTTCAAGAATCTCCCTTTGGTCAGAGCATTCCAATATCTACACTGTCAAGCCCCCTTTGGATCTTACATGTTTGAATAAAGTCTTCAAAACTCCAAATACAGGCCCAAACTCTCTTAGTAAGACAACCCTCCTATCCCAGGAATTAGTCTGGTGAATCTCCTTTGTACTACCTCCAATGTTTGTATTTTTTTAAGGTAAGGGGACCAAAACCGTATGCTGCATTCCAGGTGAGGCCTCACCAACACCCTGAAAAATTGCAATAAAGCTTCCTTATTTTTGAAATCCAACCCATTTGCAATGAAGCCCAAAATGCCATTTACCTTCTTAACTAATTGTTGGACGTGCCTGCTAGCTCTTTGTGATTCATGCACCAGAACACCTAGATCCCTCTGTACTTGCAGTCCATCTTCAGTTAGATAATAATCTGCCTTTTGATCTCACATTTCCCACATTAGACTCCATTTGCCAATCTTTTGCCCACTCACTAAATCTATCTCATTGCAGAATCACAGTATCCTTATCACAACATGGCCTTTCACCTATTTTTATATCATTGGTAAATTTACATATTGTTTCTTCCTCCAGGTCATTGATGTAAATAATGAACAATTGCGGACCAAGAATCCTGAAGTATTCCACGAGTTACAGAATTCCAGCCAGAAAAGGATCCATTTATTCCAGCTCTCTGTTTTCTATGAGACAGACAGTTTTCAGTCTGTTCAAAGACACTTCCTGTAATACCATGGGTTTTTAATTTATGCACCAGCCTATGTGGCAGCTTGTCAAATGCCTTTTGGAAATCTAAATACACTACATTTCCCCTCCAGCAACTCTCCCTGTCACATCCTCAAAGAATTTGAGAAAATTTGTCAAAGGTGATTTATTTTTCATAAAGCCATGTTGGCTGAGTTTAATGATATTCAGCTTTCCTAAATAATTAGCTGTTATTAACTCTTATTGACTCTAGCATCTTGTCTGCATTACTGTTAAATTAACTGGCCTGTAGTTCCCTGTCTTCTGCCTTTCTCCTTTCTTGAATGAGAGTCACGTTGGCTGTTTTCCAATTTTCTGGTACCTTTCTGGAGGTTAGCAAGTTATGGAAAATTTCAGCCAAAGGATCCTGCAGCCTTCAGCCTGCAGCCTGCAGCCACTTCCTTTAAAGCATGCAGTCCATTGGGTCCTGGCAACTTGTGCACCTTTGGTCCCCTGAATTTCTCCAATAGTTTATCCCTTGCATCTGGGTTTTTTGTGAGTTCTACCATGTTATTTGAAATTAGTCCATCTCGCACCTTAGGAATATTAGCAATGTCTTCCATGGTGAAGACTGATACAAAAAAAGTATTCAACATACCTCCTAGTTCTTTGTTTGCTGTTATTAATTTACCAGCCTTGTTCTGTAGGGGCCACATTTACCTTAGCCCCCCCCCCCTTTCTATTTATATATCCACAGAAACTTTTACCATAGATATATCCTACTCTCTTCCAGAAGAAGGTGACACAGATTGGTGCCAGTAACAACAAACTGGCAAAGGAAGATTCATCCATCAGCTCAAATAATCCAAAGGAGAAAACACTGGCCATTATTATGTCCACCACAGAGTTCAGGGTCAACAGTGGCACTGGCATCAAAGGTCATGGCAAGTTCAACTACAATCTGACTTTTGCATTCCCCTTGAATCTCATCTCACTCTTTCTTGATTGTGAGTATTATTTGATTTACGACCTGCAAGTGCTGTAAGCATGTACCTCATATATATAAAGCTCATGCCTTTTTTTTCCAGATGGGATAAGAAATCCCACCTGGACAGACAGTGGCAATTGAGTGTCAGGTTTCTCATGAACCACCAAGAGTGGCCAGTAGCCAGAACCAGCAGTAAGGATAGCCCAGATGCCAGTGCCACAAAGAGAAAACTATATATTAAGGCAATGGTATTTTGAATGTAATTTCTGTGCCATTAGCTTGTTTGTCTGGAATCCTGAATCAAATATCAAGGAATAGAAAGGAGTTCAAATCCAGTTTTTCACAGGGCCTTTTCCAGAGCTTGGAATCCATCCTGTAAGCTTTGCAGAGGTAGTCTACATCACTTCAACACATGCTAACCTGGCCATGTAGCATCCAAGGACCCAGCTTTCATTATAGCCACACAACAATTGTGTGGTGTAATTGATGTTCTTTCTTCTGGCAATCAAGCTCTACCAATTGCTGGAGATCTAAACTCCAGCAAACCATTCTCCAGCAAAGTACCATCATTAAGTGGTCTGGCAGTAAAACGTGAGCAGCAGTATTCATAACCAGACCATTACCACTTCACCTCTGCTAATAGTCGACTCATACAGCTGCCTCTCATGGAGAGATGATGCGGACCGAGGCTGCACTATCTAGGTTCAAAGCAAAAAGTTATCCTAAGAATGATATGCAACTCCTCTACCGCAAGCGAGTCAAGTTCCATAAACCATATTGCAGCCACTGGGGGAGGCAATGTGTTAGAGCAGCACTGAAAGGCAAAGGCATGCAAAGGATTTGGTATTCAGGGTACGCACAAGAGTGATGAATTAACAGTTGCATATTTTTGGTTTTGATTGGGTGGCTGAATATGATTAGTATTCACCACAAAATATATTTTGGTGGTGGTTGCACAAAATGTACAATCGTAAAGTGAGTCCTTGCAATTCTGATGTGTGAGAATGTGGGTGCCTGAGGAAGTTAGTGACAGTGACAAACAGCAGGGCATATGCTTTCTGCTGCTCTCTAAACAATTTCACTTTTCCTTGAGCACAGATCTTTTGAACTTTTCTGATGCTGTGGTGGACACCATACTGGGCGACATTGTCAATGCCTCCAGCTCCTGATTATAATGAGCCAGAATATCAAAACACTCAGGCTCACGGTGGGTTTTAGTGCTATAACTGGTCTAAAAGTGAACTATAATTCATTTTTTTTTAGATATCTTCATTAGTCACATGTACATCGAAACACACAGTGAAATACATCTTTTGCGGAGAGTGTTCTGGGGGCAGCCCGCAAGTGTCGCCATGCTTCTGGCGCCAACATAGCATGTCCACAACTTCCTAACCCGTACATCTTTGGAATGTGGGAGGAAACCGGAGCACCCGGAGGAAACCCACGCAGACACGGTGAGAACGTACAACCTCCTTACAGACAGTGGCCGGATTTGAACCCAGGTCGCTGGTGCTGTAAAGCGTTACACTAACCGTTACACTACCGTGCCTGCACTCAGTAACCACCTCCTTGGATATTCTGAATCTGAATGCTTTGCTCCTCCAACAGGTACTGTATGTCCTTCTCAAACACCATAGGCAAGGCCACATGGGACCCTGCTACTTCTTCCTCTCTATTCTCAATAATTTGGACTCCCTCGAGTCCCATATTTCAGCCTACCATGCTGGTGGTCCACGGGAATGACCACAAATTCCCCCACGAGCCAACTGTCGGGATCATTGGAGATTACTGATGAACCAAATGATGGCATTCTGTGTGCAGTTAGAATTTACCTCCTCAGCCTAATTACTCAACACACTGCCTTCCTTTTACTTAGTCACTAACAAACTGGTCAGTCATTGAGGATCCTTTCTAAGTCCCTTTGGCAACCGATTCAGCCCTGACCTATTCACACAGTAGCGAAGCAGTTAGCGTTACAGTGCCAGCGACCCAGGTTGAATTCCAGCTACTGTCTGTAAGGAGTTTGTACGTTCTCCCCTTGTCTGTGTGGGTTTCCTCCAGGTACTCCGGTTTCCTCCCATGTTCTAAAGACGTACAAGTTAGTAAGTTGTGGGCATGCTATGTTGGCGCCAGAAGTGTAGCGACACTTGTGGGCTCCCCCAGAACATTCTACGCAAAACAATGCATTTCACTCTATGTTTTGATGTACATGTGACTAATAAAAATATGCAGTATTTTCTTATATTTGCATTTTATTCTCCCTACATTTCCTTCAACTCTCCTAAGGAGCTATCACTCACCTACACAGCAGGGATAATTTACAGAGGCCTGTCTTTACCTAATAAACTGCGTGTCTCTGGGGTGTAGGAGGAAACCCATGTGATCACAAGAGGAATGTGAAAACTCCACACAGACAACACTCAAGGTTGCCTTGAACCCATGTCTACTAGATACATCACTGTGCCACCCTGATGCAAGTTCAGGCAGGGTGTTGGTGATGGGAGTGTGAGGGGGGAGGTGGGTGTCGGCTGGGGGTGTTAGTTCGTCCTGCTGCTAAATGCTGGGATTCCCATTTGTGATTAATGCAGCTGGATTACCAAAACCTAATCTGGAAAGGCAAGAACAGTTTGACTCACAAAAGACTTCAGATGCTGAAACCTGGAGCAACAAACAATCTACAGGAGAAACTCTGGATGCTGTTTGACCTGCTGAGTTCATCCAGCAGACAGTTTGGCTTACTATAACTTCAATTTAGCATTACGAGAGGATTGGCATTGCCTCTAATCTCATTCCTCCTTTGGGCATGCTCAAAACAAAGTGCAGTTATGATTTGTGATCAAAAGATGCTACTGAAGGGCTGTCCATGACTCATCTACTTCCTGCACCTCTTCTCTTGCCTCCTTTCCTCCTGGACAGGGCAAGGACAGAGGCATCTTGATCCTCACCTCCCTCCTTGCCAGCCTTCACATTCAGTGGATCATTTCTCAATTTCCAGCAGAGGTATCATCACCTCCTCTCCCCTTTCAACATTCCCAAGAGACCACCCTTTTTGCAACTCCCGCACTTCTTTCATGGCAATCCACTTCCCTTCTCATCACACTTTCTCATGCAATCACAGGTGATGCAAGGTCTGCTCGTTACCTCATTGCTTCCCACCATCCAGGGACCAAAACTACCTTTCGGGGTTGAACCACTTACCTTTCTTCCAATTTAGTGTGGATTGCAAGGTGCACACACAATGTGGTTTCCTCCTGTACATTTAAGAAACCAAACATAGATTGCAGACAGTTCAGTCCCAGGGGCATCTCTGAGCCTGTCATTTTAATTTCCCAATCTATTCCTGACTGTGACGCATTTGTCTGTGGCTTCCTGCACTGCCCAACGTAAACTTGAGGAACAGCTGGGCACAATCCAGCTTTGGGGACTCAATACAGAATTCAACAATTTCAGGCATTTCAATTTATCTGCTTGTATCAGAATTAATCAGTTCTGCTGTAAGCTTATCCATCTGTAATATTGACTCAGCATTTCTCTCTCCACGGACACTGCCTGAATTGTTAAGTGTTTCCAGCACTTTATTTTCATTTCGAGTTTCTAGGTTTGTCTTTGTTAATCTGGATATTGCATTTCAGCCATGAGTCACCGTTCTATTTTTCTCTCCAAAGATTTATATAGTTCATAACTGCAAGACATGAAAGGAAAAGATTTCTTTCTGTGTTTAGCTACCTATTGCTAGTAAATAAAACACAATTTCCTTTCCAGGAACCAAAAAAGCAATTACTCCCTCTGCAAAGAAGATTTCTTCATGTCCTTTTTACCAGAAATATGTGTGCCTCCCATGTTTTTCAAATCCACCCTGTTGGTACAACAAATTATGACTCAGAGTAAGCAACATCACAGGAGATCTGCCAGCACATGGAAAACAACCAGCTGCTCTAATGGATCTGTTGGCAATTTGTCTGGTCATTATAGAACTGGTGGCAAATTGGATTATCTGTACTTGATTCTTTGCATTGAATTAGCTGAGGGTACCAAGTTTCCTTACCATGTATAGGGAAGGGCAAAATCTGCTTTTCGTTAATTTTTGAAGAAACAGAAAAGAGTTGGAGAGGGTCATTTCATTCCTTCAGCTTGTTCCACTATTCAATTAGACCATGGTTGAGTTCTGCCACAGCTCCATTAACTCACCTTTGTGACGTAACCTGAAATGTTCTACCTCAGAAAAAGAAAACTCCAATTTCAGCTGTAAAAGATAAGATACCTTATAAGATGTCTCTTATTAGTCACATGTACATCGAAATACACAGTAAAATGCATCTTTTTTGTGTAGAATTTTTTTGGGGCAGCCTGCAAGTGTCGACACTCTTCCAGCACCAACATAGCATGCCCACAACTTCCTAAACCATACATCTTTGGAGTTTAATTGACCCAATATTCACAGCTTTCTTGAGAAGATAGAATTCTAGGATTCCACAACACAGTTGAAAAAGTGCTTTTGTGGTGATGTCAAATAACATTTATGTGTTTAAACCACATCTTGGTTGAAAAACTTGCAGAAGTTCTTTATCCAGAAAAGTTGAGGCACAATCCTGAAAATTTGGATTAAGAAATGTGTACCAATGCTGACATAATGAGCTGGATCTCACTAGCTCCTGCTGATGGTTTTGAGTGGAAGTCCCAGGACTACCAGGACTTCTGCATGTGCTGTCAGATGCATCTGTGCTGTACTTACCCAGAGATGTGGAAGACTGAATCTGTCAGCTCATTCTTCACAGGGAGTCTAATGGCAGATCCTAGTTTTGCTGAGATTTTCTGGCATTGTAAATTACCTCCCAGATCTCGCACAAAGTGAGAGTTGGTGCAGAATCTGAGACCCTATTGATTTCAATTGGGATTGGGGGAGTAAAACATTAAATGGTAAAAGGGAAGGTACTTTAATATTGTTAATTAAATGTGTGTTTTTAAATGGTGAATTTTATATTTTAACATGTAAATAGTTTAAAATTATTTACTTTAATTCTAATAAATTTGAACAACTTTGAATGGGAGAGACACTTAAAAAAAACATTAGTTCCTACAGCTGACAAAACTGTGTTCAATGTCTTTTGGCAGCAAAAGTCTTCATGGCCGCTTTGCAGGGCCTTCTCTCTGCACCAAAGTCTGTGTCACCACTCAAATCATGCCACTGGAGTACAAATTGGCATTCCTTGTCTGATCAGATTTCTGTGGGTATTCTTAGAAGGACATGAAAGCAGACTGTTCAGCCCATTAAATCCATGCCAGCCCCAGGGAAGCAATCCCATTGAACAAACAGTCCCTCCTTATTTTCCCTCCAACTCTCTCACTCAAGCTCAGCAAGTCCCCTTTTATTCTTTTTGTTGTAAATCTACACTGAAAGTCATTCTACTGCAGCCAATTTATTGTAGTTAACTTTTTGCCATTAACCTACCAGCAAGTTTGTTGGGATGTAGGAGAAAATCACAAGGAGATATCACAGACTCATGGAAAGAACATACAAATCTGCGCCTGAGATCAGGATCAGACTTGGGTCCCTGGAGTTAAAGCAACAACATTAGCTACTGCACCAATGTGAAAGGCACTGCAAGTGGCAAGCAAGATATACAGTAGCTCAATATTTCTTTTGTGATTCCACGTACCTTATTCAGCTTTGCTAAAAATGTTGGTCGTTACTTTTTCTCCATGGACTTTCATTTGTTTTTATAACAGACTAATTTATTTATATTCATTTAAACTATTTTTTATAAATTAGAAATAATTAGATAGCAGGGTGAAACAGCATTTGGAACTGCTGTGGATTGTTTTGGTTCTAGGGAACAAAGTACAATTAAGTCACTATGAGGTACAAGCATCAGTTATCCTGCTGGGCTAATTGGTAAGTGCAGATCAGACACTCTAGCTGAGCGCAGACAAATTAAACTCAAATGGCCCCTCCAGCTGCTTGTGCATAACTTCATGTAGCCATCTCAAGAGTGTCATTGGACAGAGTCCTGGCAGCAAGTCAGCATTCTCCTTAGCATAAACAGATTACAGCAGGGAAAAGAGAAAATAAGATAGTATTTGCAGAAATTAATCAACTGTACTTTTGAAGCTCTAGCTATATTAATGCATCATATTTTTTAGATTTTCTTTATTTTGCTTCTTTTTATAAAATGAGAAAACGTTATTATAATTCCATCATTAATTTTGTGCTATATGGTTATATTATTCACATTGAAAATTCTTTCAAGCAGCTCCCAAACCTAAAAATAGACAGAAAATATGGGAAAGGAATCTACAACGTGTCTTCATTCAGAGTAAGGAAAATGAATTTGCATTTATATTGAACTTTTCATGTGTTTAAAATGTTGCAAAGTGCTCTGCAGCCAATGAATACATTTATACAGATAGGTGCCCATTGTTATTATGCTAGTAGGCAATTTTTATTCAGCGAGGTCCTACATACAGCAATGAGATGACTAACTATATAATCCATTCCAATGGCAATAGTGAAGTGTTAATGGTTGTCCAGGGTGTCAGTAGATCTTCTCATCACTTTCTCTATAAATGTGACTTTATATCAAACTAAGGTGCCACAGATTTGCTTGAAGATTTCATTTAGATGAAACCAGACACAGGCAAGCAATAAAGTAAGGGTCCTGAAGAAGGGTCCTGACCCGAAGTGTTGACCGCCTGCTTTTCTCCATGGATGCTGCCTGGCCTGCAGAGTTCCTCCAGTATCTTATTGTTTTCTCATCTAGATTCCAGTATCTGCAGCCCTCTGTTTCCCTCTCACTGAAGTATAAGCCTCGTAATATGCTTAAGTCCTCGTGTGAAAATCAAACCTACGATTTTCTAATAGAAACAAGTTTATTATCACTTAACCAAGGCCGACACTTCATTTCCATTATCATCAACTAAGAAGTCATTATGTCAATCTTGCCTCTTGTTTGTGACATGCTGTTAAATATGCAGAATCTTTGGTCAACTCCTTTTCATCCTGCCTTACTATTTGTAGGTTCATTGTCATACTGCACAGAAACTGGCCTTTTGACCCATTGAGTTTCATTTACAGTAATCCCATTTTATTTTCCCCACATTCCCATCAACTCCCACACAATTTATAGAGGCCAATTAGCCTGTCAACTAGCACATGTGTGAGGAAAACAAAGCACCCAGAGGAAACCCACATGGTCACAGAGAGAACATGCAAATTCCATAGGTAGTACCGAGGATGGGATTGAATCCAGGTTGCTGGAGCAGTGAGGCAACAGCTTTACTTGCTGCACTGCTGTACTACCCCTGAATATCTATAGTCAGAAAAGGACTTGGAAAACATGGAAATAAATACCACACCTGTGAGTCCCATCAAGAAATTATAACAGATATAATCAAAAACGAGAGGAAGCTTGAATCCAAAGTGTAACTTGTACAAAGGTTATTCATTAAATGCAATTTGTAACCCATTCTTTAAAGTGCATACTGTCTCACAATTGCAATATATCCTTTCACCAATGGACATGATTTACAACAAATGTCGTGTACTTAATATTGGTAGTGAACAATAATTGCTGGATTAAGGATTTATGGATTGCATCATGTGACTAACATCTCTCTGGGTTGCAGCAGTCTGTATGAAGATTTCCAGAGGCAGTAAGTGAAAAGACTGAATAAGCCAGATGCACTTTGTGCTCATGTCTCATGTATATCAGACGGTTTGCTTTGCAATGGACTTCATTAGAGGTAAGAACTCACTGAGTACTCATATTTTACACTGACAACACAGATGGGATGGCAAAAAGAGAAACATTGGGAAATTGTCAAGGACATCAATTGACTATGTGCTTGCATTCTTCGGTGAGACTGAGAAGCTTATAATTAATGTGTCAAGTCTGAGGTGCAGAAATGAGCACAGCAGAGGTAGTACATGCAAATTTTCTTGCAAATAAAAAGTCCAGTAACATTACATTGACGTTCAGTTCCAGACTTGGTATATCAGAAATCTTGATAGTTATAACAAAGCACAAGAGCCCTTCAATTTATCAATGGAAAGAATGGATACATTCTATAGGATAATTAATGTCAACAAAGTAGAAGGTGTGGGTGAGAATGCTTGAAATAAGACCAAACAACAATGCAAGTCAGTGATACACACAAAATGCTGGAGGAACTCAGCAGGTCAGGCATCATCTATGGAGGGAAATAAACAGTTGACGTTTCGGGTCGAGACCCTTCATCAGATTTCCAGCATCTGTAGAATCTCTCATGTCTCCATTTTGATGCAAGTCAGTGATGCTACTTTCAGAAATAGGACCAGATAATTAGACAAAGTTGTGAAATTCACCTACACCAAACAGAAGGATCCATGTCCCACTTAACAAAGTAACTGAAATGCTGCAAACCCATTTCAACCCAATGCCAGATATTGTAATCAAGGAGATTATATTGTTTTTCTAAGATTCTAACAACACTACGGCTTTGATGCATTTGTGTGTGGAATAACCGTTGAGCATGGTCCAGCACAAGTTACTAACCTAGCTTAACATTTGAATAAGCAGGCAACATAGCTACATCTATAGAAGTGGCCTCTGAAAAAACAAAAGAATTTCTACAGAACATTGCATTAACATATGAGACTAACCAATGACAGGAACAGTGGGAGGTGTTTCAGCATTCAGTCTAGGTCCAGTGAGTGAGAATCATGCATGAGGTAGGCATGGCAGGGAATTCACTTTGTGTGTTGAGAATTATTCAGCTCAGCTACATAAATTCAGAGTAGCCAGATACTTCTAATTACTGAAAACAAAACCACGTAGTCTCATTATGCAGGCTAAACAGAGAAAAACAAGCCAGAATAGCTAGCAAGTAGTTTCTCAACAGAAATGGAAAGGATGCAACAGAAAGCCACAAAAGTGAGGCTAACATAACATTGAAGCAGATAAACAATGTGAGGAGCAACAGTTTAAAAAGAATCTACTCAACCAGTGGCAGGAATTAAAAACAAAACATCAATTCCAAACTTTAAGATTAATAATCAGGATGTTGATGTGAAAAATAATGTAGGGCTGACTGCTCAATCATGGATGAGTATATGCATAGTTAGAATGTTATAAAGGTCCCATTAGTTTGAACCACATTAATGTTGAGAAGATACTCAGGCATCACCTTTTGAATATTAAGACAATTGGATTGTGTTGTTCTCCATAACAAGCAAAAGGCAGCACCACTAATTATATTGGCTGATTACATGAATAGACAAATACTGTCAGAATTTCAAAACTGAGGATAAGAACATTAGAAAATAGAAGTGTAGGTTACGTGGCCCCTCAAGCCTGCCCTGCCATTCAATAAGATCATGGCTGATCTGTCCCAGGTCTCAACTCCTCTCCTGTGCCAGCTCCCCACAGCCGTCAATTTCCTGACCTTTCACAAATGTATCTATTTCCTGTAAATTATTCCAGCTGAAGTCTTCACAAAATTACATCTGTCTCATGCCTATGCCAGTTTAATCTGGATTAAAAAAGCCAATATTATTTGACTATTAACACTCACAGGGGATTGTACTTGTATACCAAGCTACTTTATGGAGAAAAAACATTATCAAAAATGTTTGAGCTGACAAAGGCTAAGATGTTGAAGTGGGTGCAGCAGTCTTTGTGTAATCAGGACATTCCAACTGCAGCCATCACAAGAGTAGGAAAGCCTTTGCATAGCTGAGGAAGTTCAGAAGATTTCATCAACATAATCTAACAGTTCAAAAGAGTGAATATTCCTTTGTGCAGAAGGAAGTGATTTACTTAAGTTTGCAAGTGGATGAAAATGGGCTGCAGCCAATTAAAGAGAAAGTTGAGGCCATTGCCAGATCCAGAAAACCTGAAAACATTATGAGGTGCTGTTATTTCTGGATATAATCAAGTACCATGCTAGTTTTCTACCTAAGCATGCAATCACATTGACTCAACTTCATGAACTATTAAAGGAAGATGAACTACAATGGCAAGGACAAAGATCAGCAGATGTACTCTACGTCAGGATTGCAGAGCACAGCCCCTTAAATCACCCTCTAGATCTGGAAGTGGCCAACAAGACAATCTGGTCCATATAGGTGTTTAAAAGCTGTGGGCAATATTTTAGTGTTAATTGACAGCCATTTGCAGGGATGAGAAGTAGATTATGTGGGATCATGCCCCACCACAGAATGCATGGTAGAGGAACTGAGATTTATTTTTGCCAAAAGAAGTCATATCAGATGATAATCTACAATTTCCTGCTGAACAATTTATGAAAGGCAATGGAATAAAATAGTGCTTAATTTCTCCTTACCAATCTCTTTGAACCAGAGAAGTAATAAAGGTCAGATTACATAGTAAAGGAGGCATTGAAGAAGCAGATCATTGAAAGTAAATAGAATTGTATCATGAACATCATCATGATACATCAGTTTACAGCATACCTCCTAAGCCACAAAACAGTGCTCTACTCCATAACAGGATACATTTCCTACAAAAAAAAGTTAACACACATGCAATGTTTCTCATTCAACCCAATTTGGAAGCAAAGGTGGAGGATTATCAGTTTAAACAATAAGCTTCGTGATATAAGATACATGGAGAAGAGATTCAATTTTCATGACAGTGTTTATGTATTAAGACCTTCTACCAAATCAGAGATGAGTACCTGGGATATCAGAGGATAGTGGAACTATATGGTTCTAGGGATGATCTTGTGAAGGTGAGCGATTCAGAAAATTCACCCATGTCACTTGCTCCTAGACCACAAAATCCAGGGGAATAGATTCAAAATGAAGATGATCCTTAAATAAATCCCACAAGAATCAACATGTAATATATCTGACAAGAGTAAAAATGAGATATCATTTAGTTCAGACATAGATAATACTGCAACATCATCTGATGATTCTGCAAGTACTGCACAAAAGATCACAGAGTTATCTTAGGCTCAGATAACTTTGTGAATTTGTGAAACCAGTTTCTTTGATTTTAAGTGAAAATGGTGTCATACATCTAATAACAATTGTTGCTTTAAAACTGACACCACTTTCAGGATTATGTCATTTGTCCAACTATTCTTTGGGCTGCAACAATGGGTATAGAAAAATTATAGAGTATCGGTGAAGAGGCCTTGAATAAATTACATTCACTTTGCTTGTACTTCTAGTTTCTTACATTTACCAGTCAATTCACTTTGTGAAGGCTTTGTCAGAGGTTAAGAACTCACTGATCAGCACTATAACAATGCACAGAAATATGCAGTGAAAAGGATATAAAAACTTGAAAGCTGTACATGGACATCACAGATCAATCTGATCAAGGTCCTCCAGTTTGCTAAACTCTGCCAATGTCAAGTTTAGTTAAGTTGAAAACAAAGCTGGTAAAAGGAATATTTCAGATTGACACACACTCCCAGTAAAGAAAAATGGTGGTGGTATGTGGAAAGGAAACCCCTCTCCTATCTTATGCAAGTTTAATTCTTTTTGGCAAATCATGAAGTAGGACAAAGATCTGCTGACAAGTAAGATTGCAATCTATTTCCCTGTTCATACTGGAGGGAACCACCAAAAGCCTATGAAATGAATTTGCAAGGGAAAATTAATCATATAACAAACACTGAATACATTTTCAAAAGTCCCAAAGTGCCAGTCCTAGTTTACAATGTAATAATCATGATGATTGATATTTAAATAAAATGTCACTTTTATAATAGCTCAAAACTGATCTCTACAGAGCAGAAACCTTTCCTTCATATTGTCATTACAAGCTCAGTAAGTGTTCTTTCACTTCAAAAACTTGTCAGTCATGTATTAAAAATGGTAACATCACCAGCCTCGGTCTATTAGAAACCCCTGTATGGAAACCTGTGTATTAAGTTACAGATCTGGTAGCAAATTGTTTGCTAATCTATGATATTTATTATAGCATTTGAAATATTGATTTCATTACTGCTACTTCAACAGTTTGTCACAACATTGTGATATTACTTATGAATAGAATGATCTAGGGAATGAACTGTCTGGATGGCATGCAACCAAAAGCTTTTCACTATATTTCGGTACATTTGACAATAATAAACCAAATACCAATTCCATCACACAACTTATTTTCCTCCTCTTTCCAGCATTTAAAACATTGCTTTGTTATTTGTTTCCAGAATTGTTTGAAGATGAATGTTTTGTGTTGAGTAGAGCACCAATGAAATCTAAACTACTCTTCCATAATCCTCATTGCATATATCTTTGAATATTACCTTTGATTTTTATGGTTTTGCATTAAACATTGGGTGATTATGCAACTGAGAATTCAAAACATTCTAAAATTGAACATGATTTCCCTAGGCTGTTGTAAACTTAATGAAGCATAGATCAAGAGAAATTTGGATTCCATCACTGATAGGAAAAAAGAATGTGGCTGCATTAGTTCGGAGGAAAAGCAGAATGCCCCACGATATATTTACAAGTTTGTCTGTTTACCAGTTGGCTATGTTATATGCATTCTTCTATGTTATGGAAGATATTCAGTTACAAATATGAAGCACTTAAGCAGAGTTTTCTGTTTTCGTAGTGGACTTGTGGCCATTATTTTCTGAATAATTCTGTAAAATATAATTTGAATTAGATTGTCCAAGCTATCGCTTGTAAGTTGATTTTAATGTACTTTCCCTCTTTAACCAAAACAAAATGACATCCATATTGTCTACTCTGACAGGTTGACACACTTTTATTTCCCTTACCTTATGCTGTCTTTCTGATTTCATTTAAGAATCCTGTTGCTTAGCTTATTATTTGAAGCCATTGTGAAAGCTCTGGGAGTATTTTACAGCTATTTCTCATTTTTATTTGATAGTGAAATGATATGTTGGCAACTATAATTGTTTCTGCCCTCTTCCCTCAGCTTTTCTGATGTAATCAACTTCTGCAATGGAACTGCATGCATGTATCACAACACAAATTAACTTGTATCTGAATGGAGGGCCATGCTGGAAGGGCTTATGGCCTGAGTCCACTTCTATATCTTATGTTTTATTAATTAGTACTGAGTCAATCTGTGTTGAGATTCAAGACCAGTCAGTTAACAAACTAATATGACAAAGTTCATTTTTCAGTTTACTTCTGTGTCAAATAAACACTCCATCAACCATTTGTACATCTTTAATGCAAAAACTTCAAAATAATTCTAATCATCAGTTAGAAGGTGAACACAGAACTTTATTCTGATCTTGAAAGATTATGCCTGCCTGAAAAGCTGGTGTTTTTAAATTTCTTTAGGACAGGCAAAAATATCAAGTAGTAAGACAGAACACACAAGAAACTATTAAAGATTGCAGTCATAGGGCATACACGGGTCAAATCAGACATGTTACAACAAAATTCAATTGACTCTAACTGTATTGGTATGTTTGTAAATGCATAAGACTGTCACAAAACTTCTCGATAACCTAAGTTGTCAACATTATTTCGAAAGGCCACAAGCAAATCTAAAGTGGGAAATGGAAATGTCACATTGTTGAAGTGGGCTGCTCTTCTGAGACTGAGATTAAGGCAATACTGGTGGGACAGAACAGCGGGTGTTTCATCCTGCAGTTGACTTAATATAACAATTCTTCTGGATGAAAGCCAGTGAAAATGAAATGCCTTAGACATGAGCTTAAAGGGTAGATGAAGCCTGAAATAGGGGTAACACAACAATAAATTAATTTGGTCTTAGCAAGGTCATTAGACATAGAACAAACATGCTGAACAGCAATGCATTGCATTCCTTTTTCATTGTTTACTTAATAATGGTTAATTTACAATCTTATAAATCCAATTTGGCAGCATTTTGTTGCCCAGCTATGTAATATACCAAGCTACTGGGCCATAAATTCTCTGTAAACATTTTCCATTTTACTTTTGAATTTAAGAGGCTTCCTAATCTTTCCAAAACTGTCTACTTACATCCCGTGCTCAAATGTTGTGTTCCACCCTGTCCCCTGATGTCCTTATCCTGATGAATTCTAAGCCTGATATGATGTTGAACTTTTCTTTTGTCTCCATGCCCATTTCTTTGCCCAGGAGTATTTACCCCAGATTGTGGACACTTTCTCTTCCCTCCAGAATTCCCAGTCCACCACAATCCTTCCCTCTTCTTGCCTCACCCTCTCCAAATCTACTCATTGCTAACTGCCAATGAGACATTGATTGAACTGAATTTTTCACTCCCCTCACTACTCAAACCTGATGACGAGTGGTGCTGTTGTGGTCTGCAGAAGCCTTATGTGAGCTCTTAGACACTTCCCAATATCTCCTTCTGGACTATGACCCCACCACTCTGCACCTCCATCCCACATAGGGAGGTTCTGAGGGCCTTCCTCTTCTTCCTTAAAGATAGACACAACTGGTTCCCCTCCACCAACACACCCATTGGCTCTGGCTGAATCTGGCTGAACTTGGTCTCAAATTGACCAACTCCTCCTTTAACCAGAGTCATTTTTTCCGGACCATGGGTGTAACTATGGGAACTTGCATGGGTCCAAGTTATGCCTGTCTTTTTCCCAGCCAACCACATACCTCACTTCCTCAGGAGATCTTCCCTCCACAGCTTCCAACAATGTAGTTCCTTCGCTCCAGACTGCCCACTTCTACCTTCTGCCCAAGATCCACAAGCAGGACTGTCCAAGCTAGAGCCATTACTTTAGCATGCTCTTACCCTGTGTCCCTCTTTCTTTCTACCTTGATTCCATCCTGTCTTTCCTGGCCCAGTCCCTTCCCACTTACATCTGTAGCATATCAGGTGGCCTCTGCCACTTCAACAGTGTCCAATTCCCTGCTCTTAATCAGTTCATCTTCACCATGAATGTACAATTACTCTGCACCTCCATTTCACATTGGGAGGTTCTGAGGGCCCTCTGCTTCTTCCTTGAACATGGACACAACTGGTTCCCCTCCACCAACATATCCACACTGGTTCTGGGTGAATCTAGCTGAACTTGTTCTAACATTGACCAACCTCTCCTATAACCTCAGTCATATTTTCCAGACCACAGATGTAACTAGGGGAACTTGCATGGTTCCCAAACTATGCCTGTCTTTCTGTAGGATTGGTGCAACAGTCTTTGTCTCAGTCCTACTTGGGTCCACTCCTGCAATTCTTTTCCCAGTAGAACAACAACTGCATTGGAATTGGATTATTATTGTCACATGTACCAAGATACAGTGAAAAATTTAGTTTTGCAAACCATCCATACAGGTCATTCAAAAAGCTCTTCAAAAGTTCATGATTCTTGCTGTGAATTTCCACCCTGCTCCCACCTTCATACGGTTCATCTCTGGCTCTTCCCTTGCCTTTCTGGATCTCTCCATCTACATCTCAGGAGAAAGACCACCAGCACTCACCACAACCTCACTGATCCCCACAGTTACTTTGATTATTACTTCCTCTCACCTTGCCTCATGCAAGGATTCCATTCCATTCTCTCACTCCCTCTATGTCCATCGCATTTACTCCCATGATAAGACTTACGGCACGGGTGTCTCTGAAATATCTTCCTTCTTCTGAACCATGGCTACCTTTCCACTACAGGGGACAGAGCCCTTGACCACATCTCATCTATTTACCACATCTCTGTTCTCAACCCATTCTTTCCTGGGCAGACTTCCCTGGTTCTCAGCTTCCTCCCCATCAATCTCTGCATTCAATGGATCATTCTTCACATTTTCCACAACATTTATCATATTCCATCACCAGTCATATCTTAATCTTCCTTCCCCTTTCAGCATTACAAAGGGACCGTTCCCTTACAACACCCTGGTCTGCTCTTTCCTTCCCTTTCTCCATCCGTCTGTCTCCACCTCTACTAGCCATTCCTTATGATATTTTTTCATATAACTGCTGGAGATGCAACACCTCTCCTTTCACCTTTTCCTTTCCCACCATCCAAGGGACCCAGGCTTTGAAGATGAAGCAGTGATTCACTTACACTTCTTCCAATATCATGTGCTGCATTCAGTTTTCACAATGTGGGCTCCTCTACATTGGAGAAACCAAATGCAGACTGGGCGATTACTTCTCAGTGCATCTGCAATCAGTCTGCAGTGGCAACCCTGATCTCTCTGTGCCTGTCACTTTAATTCTCCATTCCTTCTTACACTGACCTCTGTGTCTGTAGCCTTCGACACTGCTACAATGAGGACTAAAGTCAATTTGAGGAAGACTACCTCTTCTTCTATCCATTGCAGCCTTCTAGACTTAATATCGAATTCTACGGCATCAGGTAACTTGCTTTCTCTCTCTGTATCAGAACTGGCCATTTGTGCTATAAGTCATCCAGCCATGATACTGACTCATTGTTTTTCTTCTCCATTGGTACAGCCCATCTTGCTGGGTGTGTCCCACAACCCTGCTATTAACAATAGAGAGAAAGAAGTGCACTCACCCTCTAACTCTTTTGCCCAATCAAACTATCCTCATGTCAACTCTAGCCTCACCCTATCATAAACATTCCCTTTGTTCTATCCATCCCTTCTGCCACCTTTCCTGCAGCTTAAAATTATCCATCTCTTTCCCGGTTTTGACAAAGAATTTTCAACTTGAAACATTAACTGTTTTTATTTCCACAGATGCTGCCCGACTTAATGAGCATTTTCAGTCTTTTCTGTTTTTATGTCATTTTGCTCTTCTGGCTACATGTTATGTCCAGCTTCCCACTGCCTTGCAGGAGACTCTCTGTGGTGCCCTTGGGTCCGGAATGAGCATGTATGCTCACAGGAACCCAATCATGCCAGCTCAGGAATACCAAGTCAAATATTTATGTTGAAAACTGATGATTTTACATATATTTATCCAATGCCAATATATCTTTCCCTCAGTTCAGTGCTCAAATTACAATACAGTACACTATACAGGAGTTGATCAAAGCTCAATACTACCAAAGTATGGCATCCTCAATTTTAACTCCTTTGGAAAAAGGCCACTGTTCCATTCACTTTGTTGAATTACTTTTCTAATTTTCTAGAGTTTAATGTATAAGGACACATTAATCTCATTGCTCTTTCACAGCTCCCAGCCTCTCACCAAGAAGAAAATATCCCAACTGTCTCAGAACAAAGGTGGATGGTCATACACCACCTTGCACCAAAGTTCTGCTCAACTTCAAGAAAACTGGTCCAACCACAACTCGGAGTATTGAGTCCAATTCTGGGCACAAAATATTAAGAAGCATTTACAAAACTTAGAGGTTAGAGAAGAGATTTAATTGAAAGGCACTAGGAAGGAGGGAATGGAGTTCATTGGATAGACTGGAGAAGCTGGGTTGCTCTCTTAAAAGAAGGTGGAAAGGAGATTTAATAAAGTGCACAAAATAATTCAGACAAAGTGAATGAAGAGAAATTGTTTCCATTAGCAGAAGGTTAAAAATTCAAAGGATGCAGATTTAAAATGTTTGGGAAAAGAACCAAAGTTGATGTGAAGAAAACTCTGTCATCCAGGGAGGCACTGAGATTTGGAATGTAGTGCTTGAAGGAGTGGTAAATCACATTCAAAACATGTCTTGCAAAAAAAAGAATTAGCAAAGTTCTTGAACATAAGAAACTGCAGGGCTACAGTAAAAGATTTGGCTAATGGGATGAATTGCATTATTATGTAAAGCCAGCATGGATGTGGTGGGTTAAAAACTTCCCTCTGCTATAATGATTCCCTAATTCTAAGATTCCGTAAATTCCACCTGACACGGTTTTGCCCATTCACCCAGCCTGTCATGATTTGCATTTAAATGTCAGCTGAAAATGTTATATAGTTATATACCTCCTCATATCTTCATCCAAGTTAATTTATATATTGTAAAAAGTTGGGACATTTCTTCAGATCCCTGGAAAACATCACTTGACACATGCTGCTAAGCATTCCTTTGAGTCAGCTATAGTTCTGTAGATAGCATTACCACCTTTTGAGTCAGATGGTGATTTAAAGACTCATTCCAGGGGCTCAAGCATAAAAACCTAGGTTAAAACTGCAGTGTCATACTGAAACGGCAGTTAGTATTGGTGCCTCACAGCTCCAAGGATCCACGTTTGATGCAGAACAGCTGCTGTCCGTGTGGAGTTTGCACATTTTCCTGCAAATGCATGCATTTCCACCAGCTGGTCCAGTTTCTTTTCATATCCCAAAGGTAGGCTGGTAGATTAATTGGCTATTGTAAATTAATCCTTTGTGTAGAGTAAGTATTAAAAACATAAAAGGGGTTCTGAGAAAATATAATTTGTAGGCCTATGGGGAAATAAGGAGAGGAGAGACAGGGATTTTAGGATTACCTCCTGAGAGCTAGCATGGACCTGATGAGCTGAATGGCCTCCATTTGTATCCTAATAAAAAAGAAAGCAGCACCACGTTTTCAAAGAGGCAGTCTGTTGAATGGGAGATTATAGAGTCTCCATATCTCTCAGACATGTAGATTCTATACATTACTTTGAAGGAGGATGTCCTAACATATATTTCTCCCTCAGTCATGACCATAATCAGATATCTAGTCATATAAAAATAAAAAATGGTGCACATGCCATCACATCTTCCCCTCCCCCTGCCCCGTAACATTTTGAAGGTAAATTGGTAAATTAGTTTATTACTGTCACATGTACCGAGGTATAATGAAAAATTTGTCTTGCATACCGTCCATACAGATCAATTCATTATAACAATGCATTGAGGTAGTACTAGGTAATACAATAACAGAGTGCAGAATAAAGTGTTACAGTACAGAGAAAGTGCAGTGCAGGTAGACAGTAAGGTGCAAGGTCACAACAAGGTAGATTGTGAGGTCAAGAGTCTATCGTATTAGACAAGGGAACCATTCAATAGTCTTATATAAATGGGATAGAAGCTGTCCTTGAGCTTGGTGGTACGTGCTTTCAGGCTTTTGTATCTTCTGCCCAATGGGAGGGCGAAGAAGAGAGAATGTCCTGGATGGGTGAGGTCTTTGATTATGTTGGCTGTTTTACCAAGGCAGCGAGAAGTGTAGACAAAGTCCATGGAAGGGAGGCTGGTTTCCATGATGTGCTGTGACAATTTCTTGTGGTCATGGGTTGAGCAGTTGCCATACCAAGCCATGGTGCATCTGTGTAGGATGATTTCTATGGTGAATTGGTAAAAATTGGTGAGGGTCAAAGGCAACATGCCAAGTTTCTGTAACCTCCTGAGGAAGTAGAGGCACTGGTGAGTTTTCTTGGCCATGGTGTCTATGTGGTTGGACCAGGACAGGTTATTGGTGGTGTTTACTCCTAGGAATTTGAACCTCTCAACCCCCTCGACCTCAGCACCATTGATGTCAACAGGAGCATGTGCATCACCCCCCCTTCCTGAAGTCAATGACTATCTCTTTTGTTTTGTTGAGAAAGGTTGTTGTCATGACACCCTGTCACTAAGCTCTCTATCTCCTTCCTGTACTCCAACTCATCATTATTTGAGTTACAGTCCACTATGGTGGTATCATCTGTAAACTCGTAGATGGACTTGGAGCAGAATCTGCTCACACAGTCGTGAGTGTATAGGGAGTATAGGAGAGGCAAGTCCTATCTTTTCACCTCTCCCTACCTACCATCCAGTGGCACAGACTGTCTTTCCAGGTGAAGCAGTGATCTTACTTGCACTTCTTCCATTTGAATGTGTTGAATTCAGTATTCACAATTTGTTCGATGATGCTTGTGGACAAAGTTGAAAGGGAAGGCCTGTGGGCAAAAATATTGATTCCCCTGTGGGGCCCTTTTAATGTTGTTTTCTTTACTGATTTGCTACTGAGAGTTACAAATGGAGTTTGTAGGTTGCATCCTTTTACAGCCAATCTCTGTCACTAAACATGGAAATTGTTGTGGCCCATTGAATATTGTCATTTGATGTGCATCTAATGGTGAGTAAATGTCAAGGTGAATGGTGCCCAGAAGAATTCGGGTTAACTTCTCGTTAGTTGCTAATCAACCTGGTAATAATTGGTGTGCTCTTAAGTGCACAAAACAACTTTTATGTGTTAAATTGCACATTAAACTTTGCTTCAATGGTCCGGCTTTGATGATGTCAATGTAATTAAACATATGCAATTGAACAAACTAGATTGTAAATGTGATGGTATCTTACTTTCATATTAATGATTTTAATGATTTTCAACTTCCCCTAATCCATTTTTATACTTCTGGGCTGAACATTGTCATCTAATCGTGGGGACATCAGATGCACTTTTCCATAACTTTATTGTATAGCATCTCATCGTCTCAATGTTAATTAGACCAAAATTATTTCCTCCAGGCAAAAAATGAGCTCTGAAGTAAAACACTGTACCTTGATTTTTTTTTCTTACCTTAATTCTTCGAGAAAAAACCTAATTAAATTTGACTGACAAATAAAGAATAATTTAGATGGAAAGAGACAGCAAGATATTGTTCTTCAGAATTTTTTAATATTGTATTTCGGCTGAGGTTATTGTGAAGATAGATTATCCTGTCAATTCATTGTTATACATGTCCCTATGACTGTGTGAAGACACTAACTAAAATGATTTATATTTACAAAAAAAATCAAATCTTCCACACGTTCTATGTTGAAGCCAGAGCACTTAATTGTTTTGCAGCCGTGATCAAAATCAGTAACCATGAAGTTTCTGTACACTTGACAAACACTTCTTTGCTCCGAACTAATTACAGGGACATGGAATAGTACAAACAGCTGGGTTCGCATTCAGCATAATACCAGGTGTACTCTGGCATACTAAAGAAATTGAAGTCGTGACCAAATGGATTATGCCGGAAGTGCAACATTAATAACGTTGGATAGTTTAATTGGTCTTTCTCACAGAAATAAGGAACATGACAATTAGAACCCAAAGCTATATAAGTGAATTGTCAATATCCTTCAGGGAGCAAAATCTGCCATTATTATCCATTTAAGCATTTCCAAGTGGCTCCAATTTCACTAAGTGGTTCATTCTTAACTGCCCTCAAAATAGTAACTCAGCTGTATCAAAGGAAGGCCCATCCCCAGCTGCACTGGACAGTACACCCGATCTGCGAGCAATATGCACAACACAGCAATGAATAATTTATAAAACTTTCAGATAAAAAGCTTTGATTAACTACTGTAAATAAAATTACAAAGTTTAACGTGATTAAATTCAGAAAATATCAGAACTTTATTCCTCTGAAGGTGGGCTGTATTGGAAATAATTTAAATTTGCAGATCATTTTAATTATGCTTAAAATGGGACTGAAGACTGACCAGTGGCTACTTGTGGACCACCAATAATTCACACCTAAAACAGGCAGGAACCTTATTACATCTTTTTCAGTACATTGCCAATTTTGTGCTGACCATGTTTCTGCGAAATGTCTTGAGTTTTTTTTATTCTGCTTTACAGATATTATAAATTCAAATTGGTGTTATAATGTTCAAATATTTAAACTGACAGCTAAAGCAAGTAGTCTGCGGACTTCTGCTCAGTTATCAGGGACCAATGAATGAAATGGATTTCATGTACAAACTGCTCAGTTGTAGCAGACTTAGACTGCCTTGCCTTTTGCACCTAAAGGGACTAGTACAAGTTGTTCCAAATAAAAGATGGAAATGTTGGTATCACTAATCTTTGGGAGACTGGATAAAATGGCAAATGATGGCAGAATATTGATAAGATGTCCTTCTCTGCATAGTAGTCTGTTTCAAAATTGAGTTCAATGATATGAGAAGAATTACTCCATTTTATAATAGAAGATTAAGAGAGAAAACAGGGCAAGAGCATGATTTTACCAAGCATATTCCAAGAAAAGGAAAAGTCACTGCAATGTTGTTAATGTTATATTTGGCTAAAACTGTAGTGATGCAATTCTCAAATAAGTTATTGTTTGGATTGAATTAGTTATGTTGGCTCAGAGGTTTCTGGCAGTTCTTTACAGAAATGGCACATATTGGGCTTCCCACAGAATGTCCCAAATTTATTGGCCAAGTTCTGGTAACCATTTCCCAGCTGTGCTGACTGGAATGAAACCATGCAGCATTAACTCATTGAGCTATCCCAGCACCTACACTGGGGAATATGTTCTTGTTTAATGTTTTCAATTATTTTGAAGTGTTTTATATGAGTTTACTCTAATTTTAAAAAAATAATTTATTTCATTTTAATAGTTCTTTCATATTTCTGAATAACAGAGACAATCAGAAGCATTGGATAACCTTGATAGTTTTGACAGAGAGCAAAAGCTGGGGTTAGAGTTTTCATTTTCTGCTGAGAGGTCTGTTGAGGGGTTCTGTGAGCAGGGCTTGTCTGGTCCCCACATCACTGCTTACATCATTCAAAGCCCACCTACCACTTGGCTCCAAGACTGTCTGACTCCAAAGGAGTTAAGTTTGTGGGAAATAGGGAACTCAAACAGCAAGGCCATTCAGGACAAGCTAAGCAATTGAAATTGGCAACCTCAATATCTTTATCCCTTAAAATAAAATTAAAATGTGAAATAACACTTTGTTACAAGAATTGCTATTCTTGTCTTTGTCAATATTGGATATCAGTGAGATCAGAAAAGAGTTAATATTGTAGTACTGTACTTTGTTCCTGTTTCTCATTGAATCATCAGTGCATTTTTAACTGAATTAGTTTAAACAGAATTGTTCCAGAACCAAATTATATACATCACAAATAAAGGTCTGGATACAACCCTAAATCCCAAATCACAATTGCCCTTGTCATTAAAGGGTGACAGCTGCTGTTGGTAGATTTAGAAAAGACGTTAAGATGTCGGTAGTAGTTTTATGAATGCCTGTTACCATCCAGCATTGTTACTGGCCAAGTGTACTTATGAGGAAATCTCAAGCAAGCCGTCCAAGATTTTCTATTCCATCTCGTTTCCAGCAGGTGCGATGTATGCAGATTATTTCCAATCTAAACTGCAGAAAGATGGAACCTGAAATGAAACGACTCCTCGACAATGACTGACCTTTACTGAAGTCAGATTTTTTTCTAATTAGGGTACAAACTGTAAATCTGTTGAACAAAGAGTGAGCTATCCTGTTTTAAAGTCAAAATGCACATGCCTGGTAGTCCAAAGGACTAGTGACATTTTAATCTACTATTGCCATGGTAACATAGAAGGCATGCCCCTTTGTAGTTTTTTTTCAGGGACATTAGCAAAGTTAAAACATCACAGTAAATGCCAACCTTGGAAGGTTTAAATCATGACCAGTTCAAACTCTACCTTATTACAGTTTCTGTATAGTGTTAAGAGATCATTTTGGTGATTCGAAGGAAAAGGAGATGTTGGCTCTGCTCCTAATTGAAGAACCATTGATTCAGAGCAGCTGCTCACACTTTTGGACACAAAGCTGTGATTTGTCCAGTGGGAGTAGTTTTCTTCAGATCCAGAAATGGTGAGCAGGGGGAGTGTCAAAGTCACGAGCAAATGTTCATCTTGGGATGAATGGAATTGGCACCAGCTGGAAAGGCCTTGACATTAAACGGAACAATGTTTGCCTAATCTACTCTCAACCTCTACTTACATTCTTCAAATGATGAGCAGATTAGCTAATGACTTGACCCCATGCCGTGCCACAATTCTTCCTATTAATATTTGTTAAACTGATCAAGTAGTCTGCCGTTTTCCCTTGCAAAATTTACAGCCACAGTGTTTGGACTCAACGGCACAAACAGAGAGAAAAGGAGACAGGAATCCATTGACCTTTGACTTTATCATAGAAGAGCTCAGTAACAGCTATAGTTTCAAAGTTTGTTTTCTCATTCAGAGACTTCCATGTTCAAAACATAATAAATTATTTCATAACATTATAGCAAAAACAAACAGTGAAACATTAATTTTGGTCATTCTAATATATGTCTTCTATTTTGGTCAATGAGTTAAAATTCCATTTGAACTATGTGATAGAATCAAGTTATTAATTGGTAATTGGTTTATTATTGTCACATGTACCATAACAGAATGTGCAATAATGGCTAAGGAGTTTATGCAGTCAGATTTTCAGGAATCCTATCTTTGCTTTGATCCTCAACCACTTTGAGATGTTCATACTCTATACTACTTCAAATTGATACATGGATCATAAGCCAAGTCCAGATGTTCCAAAAGTTTGAACAGCTGCTCTGAAGAGGTTTAAAGTTCACTGAGTGCTTTTGTTTGCGAGCATGAGGCCTAGATGTTATGGCTGCACCCTAGTCTAGCTCATTGCTCCTGAGAAAAAAATAGGTTGCATCCTTGGAACATCTGGCTAATGAACACATCATCAGCATAGTGTTCGTTCAGTGGCTTCAGAATTGGCTTGCCCATAGAAGACAGAGGGTGGTGGTAGATGGAGCGTATCCTGCCCGGAGATCGGTGACCAGTGGTGTTCCGCAGGGATCTGTTCTGGGACACCTGCCCTTTGTGATTTTTATAAATGACTTGGATGAGGATGTGGAAGGGTGGGTTAGTAAGTTTGCTGATGACATAAAGGTTGGTGGTGTTGTGAACAGTGTAGAAGGTTGCTGTAGATTACAACAGGACATTGATACAATGCAGAGCTGGGCTGAGAAGTGGCAGATGGAGTTCAACGCAGAAAAGTGTGAAGTGATACACTTTGGAAGATTGAATTTGAAGGCAGAATACAAGGTTAATGTCAGGACTCTTAGCAGTGTGGAGGAACAGAGGGATCGTGGGGTCCACGTCCATAGATCCCTCAAGGTTGCTGCGCAGGTCGATCGGGTTGTTCACAAGGCGTATGGTGTGTTGGCCTTCATCAGTCGGGGTATTGAGTTCAAGAGCTGTGAGGTAATGTTGCGGGTCTATAGAACTCTGGTTAGACCACACTTGGAGTATTGTGTTCAGTTCTGGTCACCTCCTTATAGGAAGGATGTGGAAGTTTTAGAGAGGGTATAGAGGAGATTTACCAGGGTGCTGCCTGGATTGCTGCATGTCTTATGAGAATAGGTTGAGTGAGCTAGGGCTTTTCTCTTTGGAGAGGAGGACGATGAGAGGTGACTTGATAGAGGTGTACAAGATGATAAGAGGCATAGATCGAGTGGACAGTCAGAGTCTTTTTTCCAGGGTGAAAATGGCTAATATGAGGGGGCATAATTTTAAGGTGATTGGAGGAAGGTATAGAGGGGATGTCAGAGGTAAGTTTTTTTTTACAGAGTGGTGGGTGCGTGGAATGCACTACCGGCAGAGGTTGAGGGGCAGATACACTAGGGACATTTAAGAGACTCATGAATGATAGAAAAATGGAGGGCAATGTGGGAGGAAAGGGTTAGATAGATCTTAAAGCAAGATAAAATGTTGACACAACATCATGGGCTGCAGGGCCTGTACTGTGCTGTAATTTCTATGTTCTCTAATGTTACCTTTTACTATGCTAATACATAATAATATGAATCTAGGTATAATGTTCAGACTAACATGATACATAATTAACTTCTAAGTTTCAAACCAACTTGGAACTCATGTTTGATGTAATGGAGTCTATTTTCAATGAGCTGAAAATAGGGAAGGAGAAGAAAACAAAACAAAATTTAATCATGGAGTAACAAAATTTAGGTTGAAGTGGTTAAAAATTATTTATTTATTACATCATAGATGTTCCAATGCTTTTGAACAAAAGCATTTTGAATTTTATCAAGTTTGATTAATTTAGTTTTTCTCCTCAAAGAAATCATTGGTGCACAACACTCTTAGTTTTTCTGAAAACAGGAGGCCCTTCATAGCCCAAAGAGGATCTAATTTTAATTTTCCCCATTGAAAATTGATGAGATGTTTCTCAGCTCTATTTTTGATGCACTAAGTATTTGGGTGGATATGACCCAAGCACTTTTGGTCTACCTGAACCACAAAGAGAAACTGAAACTTGTGCACTTTGTGGCAGAACAGTTACAATTTAAACAAGTTAGACGAATACATCTGAGAGAAAGAACCAAGATTTATGAGAAAACAAAGATGTGCCTCAGATACTATTACAGAGGCTGTTTACAATGACAAAAGAATCTTTTATTTTGGATGTTTCTGGTATATCAGGAAAAAACTTTCCTTATTAATCTATTTTTGACTCAAGTTCGAAGACAAAACATGATTACCCTGGATGTGACATTCTCGGGTATTGCCTCCAACAATTTTGACAGGGGGTAAGCTGCACATTTGGCTTTTAAGCTCCCTTTAAATTTGACAAATGTGAAGACTCCATCATGAAACTTTGGTCAGGGAACTGCAAATGAAAAAAAAATCCAAAAGATTGTAAACTTATTGTCTGGGACGAATGTATAATGTCTTACAAAACAAGTATTGAAGCATTAGATCAAACATTGCAAGATCTGACACCTAATAATCGATTAATGGAAGGTGTTACTTCAGTGTGAGCTGGAGATTTTCATTGAACACTACCAGTAATTCCATGAGGTACTGAAGCAGGTGAATTGAAAGCCTGTATTAAAACATCATGTATTTGAGAAAATGTTAAACAATTACACTTGACAAGCATTTGACTGGCAAGAAAGTTTGCTTCAAATTTTACTCAAATTAGAAAATGGGGAAATTAAACACTGAGATGTAACAGGAATGATTTTGATGAAAAACTTGGGCTGAGTTGTTACATCACTTCATGATCTTATGTAAGCTCTTTTCCCAAATGTCACTCAACACTATATGAATAACCAGTTGTTGCATGAAAGAGCAATTTTAGCACCAAAATATGACACAGTGCAGGCCATGAATAAAGACCTCCTTTCAAAGCTTCCCATACAATCTATACAATACAAGTCTATTGACAGTGTGACGGGAATTGATGAGGCAGCATATTTTCCTTGGAATTTTTAAACTCTGTCACGCCTTGGTATGCCATTACGTGTTCTTGAACTAAAAGGATTTTCAATCATGCAACTCAGGAATTTGGATCCACCAATACCATGCAGTAGCACAAGATTATCAATTCAAATTATTGCCACATTTAACTGAGGTTACAATAATGCTTGCTAATGCTATTGAGGAAAATGTCTTCATTCCTATCTGATCTACCCTTTCAATTCAAGTGACTTCAGTTCCCTGATCAACTTAGTTTCGATATGAGCATTAATAAGATGCAAGGACAATCACTAATAGTTTTTTAAAATTTATTTACAGCACGGTAACAGGCCGTTCCGGCCCAACGAGTCCACACTGCCCATTTTAAACCCCAAATTAACCTACCCATACGTCTTTGGAATGTGAGAGGAAACCGGAGCACCCGGCGGAAACCCACGCAGACACGGGAGAATGTACAAACTCCTTACAGACAGTGACGGGAATCGAACCCCGATTGCTGGCGCTGTAATAGTGTCATGCTAACTGCTATACTAACGTGCCGCCTTAATCTCAAAACTCAATGCTTTACCCATGGTCAACTGTATGTTGGTTGCTCCAGAGTTGGAGACAAAAGTAGTCTCTATATTTTTACATGAGATACCAAAGAAAGAATAATGTATTCTGAAGCATTTCAATATTACAATGAAGTAACTTTACACATTATACATACCTACTTAAAGAGAACTACATTAGATGTAATTTTTGTATACATATTTATTTTCAGTGTGTATATTTTGTTGGTAATTTTAGTTAAACTACATAATTTTAATCCCCTAATTATGCTATTCATTGAATAATTCTATATTTAGGTTAGATTTTGTTTCATTTACAAGGAATGTTATAATCTCAATTGCATGAAAATAAATACAAACATGATTGCTAGCATAATAACCCAAGCATAGCTGGGTACAACAGCTAGTCTGATATAAAAATGGAAAATGTTGCAAACACTCAGGTCAGGTGGTATCTGTTTCTCCGTAATACAAAGTTCATTGTAAATTTCTCAAAAATAGAGTAATGGCAGATTACAAATTAGAGTTGGATGAAGGCAATCTACTAATTTTATATAAATGGAAAGAAAGAGCACAGAAATTACCTGTTCCCAAATTAATCTTTTTTCTTAAAAAGAAATACCATCATGTTAATTCTTTCTCATGTTCCCTCCTCTTGAGGTCAGCAACTCTTACAATTCTATAGCTCCATGAGTCTCTGTCAACTCATCGTTTCTCACAATTCTTATGTGGGAGACAAGAGAGTAAGTTCACTCAGCAGCAGAAAAATCAAATATATTCCAAAATGCTGATGATTACCTTAGGCCAATTGCTACCTGACGACGAAGATGAAAAATTACCTCAGTTTTTAAGTCGGCAAGTGAATATCAGCTTTCCACCAATAAGAGTATCAATGTTACTCTAACCAGACAAGAAATGGCGATTGTTTGTTTCCTCTGAAGACATGTGTCCTTCTATGTCATTCCTAGGAAATTATCTCTGTCTTAACTTTTAACCAAATGGGTGCTCTCTCCCTGACTAATTGTCATGCAGAACATTTAAACAGAGAAAAGTGTCTGATGATGATGTCAGTCATTATGTCAAACCTTCCATAATTGTGCCTGTCCATACATTTTTCATTTAATGTTTTCTTTAATTAATATCCTGCAAGATATGATACTGGAGGAAATGTTAAGCATATTGCACAGAAGATCTCATGAAAGGAATCTGCACACAAATTCTAATTATGATATTTGTGTTTCTAAAGTGAATAGAAAAGATATAAAATCCCAAACTTTTCAAACTGAATAAAGTAATTGTTAATTTACTCAGAAATGTACTTGTAGGTTTAACATTTTTCATAAGAACCATAATCAGATATTCAAACGAAATACCGACATAAACATTTGTCTGTGATTGTGTGGTTCATTATGAAGATTCAGAAACTGAAATCCCTGCAGTCCATGAACTAAATATGGCAGATGTTGCAGCCAGTGTATACTAATTCAGTTTACATTAACTTGTGCTTCAATCAAAAAAAATAAAACATCACTGCCGGATAGATGGACCACTGACAGAAAAAAAAAGGCTCAAGGGAAAGCAAAAAGTTGAACTGATCTGCTTTTTGGAAAAACAATGAACATTTATTATGGAGGAAACAGTCACAGAATAAGCTAAAACCTCCACTTGTTATACGTAAGTGTTATTTTAGAAGAAAGGGGGCTAAATTTCCCTGTGCACAAGAAAACCCGTGGTTAAATTTGCAATTTGTTGCTATACAAGCTACAAGTTCTGCTGTTTCATACTCTCATTGAATCTGTATGTATAAAGCAGTGTCCTGTCCTTTACTTGCAGCTCTGTAAACCAAGTGAATGTGTGAAACAAATCTACTGTGGCATTCCCCTTGATATGTCTGGTCATTGACTTCAGGAAAGGGGGCGGTGTACATACACCTGTCTACATCAATGGTGTTGAGGTTGAGAGGGTTGACAGCTTCAAGTTCCTGGGAGTGAACATCACCAACAACCTGTCCTGGACAAACCACGTGGATGCCATGGCCAAGAAAGCTCACCAGCACCTCTACTTCCTCAGGATCCTAAAGAAATTTGGTTTGTCCCCTTTGACTCTCACCAACTTTTACCGATGCACCATAGAGAGCATCCTATCAGGATGTATCATGGCTTGGTATGGCAACTGTTCGGCCCAAGATCGCAAGAAGCTGCAGAGAGTTGTGGACACAGCCCAGCGCATCATGGACACCAGCCGCCCCTCCTTGGACTCTGTCTTTACCTCTCGCTGTCTTGGTGAAGCAGCTAGCATAATCATTCTCTCTTCTCTACTCTTCCATCGGGTAGAAGATACAGGTGACTGAGGGCACGTAGCACCAGACTTAAGGACAGCCTCTACCCCACTGTGATAAGACTATTGAACAGTTCCCTTATACAATGAGATGGACCTATGACCTCGTGATCTCACAATCTACCTTGTTGTGACCTTGCACCTTATTGCACTGCACTTTCTCTGTAGCTGTGACACTTTACTCTGTACTGTTATTTGTTTTACCTGTACTACATCAATGCACTCTGTACTAACTTGATGTAACCGCACTGTGTAATGAATTGACCTGTAAGATCGATTTGTAAGACAAGTTTTTCACTGTACCTTGGTACAAGTGACAATAATAAACCAATAGCAATACCAATGTCTGAGTCTTTATTAGGGCAGACATGATGTACCAGTAGTATTACCTCCCACATTAACATACAACACAAGTGTCAGCCCTAAAGTCTGAGAATAGAGATGTGGGCACAAGGATATGGGATGGAAGAATATACCATTTTTATTAAGCAAGTCAGGACTTAACAGCATTAGAAAACCCTCTGTTGTTCTGGGAAAAGTCAACTGAGACATATTTTGAGATTTGGAATCCCTGGAAGAGGAATTCTGGAATCCAAAGCTATTGAGGGTGATTCCAGGTGACTCTGGTATGAGGGGGAATCATGAATGCAGTTGAGAGCAGGTTTTGCTTTTATCAGCACTAACTGGGCTCCTGCATCTTCATTTAGGGCAAGGGTTGGCAACCTATGGCTCTTAAGAGGACTTCTGTATGGCTTCTGACCCTGATCAATCTAAGCTCCTTTCTTTTCATGCTGCCAACACAAAAACAACAGATAATGTGATTTTGTTTCACTGCATAATTCATCAAGAATCTGTGTGCACAAGCCTTTCCACCTGCGATCACGGAAATAATGACCCTGGTCAAACAGATCGTTAACAAAGTAGAGGCAAAAGGGTTGAACCACCAGTGGTTATGTGAACTATTCAAATAGGTCAGCTGTCAGTATTCGGACCCACTTCTGCATAACAAGGTAGGTGATTTCTGAGGGGAAGAGTGTTTGCTCTTTCTGCAGCCTGACTAGAAGAAATGAAGGTGATTTTTGCAGGAAAGGGTTTTGAATGTGCAGATCATAAAGATTCTCAGAGCCTGAAGGAATTTTGCTTTATTGTAAACATCATTCACCCTTATAGAACACTGTGCAAGGAGCGAAGAATTCAGCCCACTTGCATTTGGAGGAGACACCATCATTTGAGGACAAATTTCAATTGCTTGTGTGAGGCAGCTTCTTTGGATCATTTTAAATCATTGAAGCAATTCAAAGTGATGGCAAGCATGACAGTGAGAATCTGAAGAAACATGATACTGAAAATCCAGGTAGTCTTTGGAGGGTGATTTCAGGAATTTGGAAAGGTGAAAGAAAATTATGCTATGTGCTGCTACTTGTTGTACAACCACAAAGAACCCAGCTCTTCAGCATTTGCAAAAGTAAACCAACCAAAACTGGAAAATCAACTTTTCAATTTGCAAAGATGTGAACTTCTAAATTCAGAGGCTGATTGACAAAACTCAAAACATTAGAAAGGCAGAAACTCGTACTTCAATACGGATGAATGGAACTGCATGATTTAAAAACAAAATCAAATTGTGTTTGAAGTTTGGAGTTCTTTACCAGGCACTGAAAAGTAACTTGAAAGGATTCACAAGTAGCATTTTGTCCATCTTTCGATCAACTTCTCCATTTAAAGTATTTTTAAATATGAATTTCATAGAAAGCAAACAGAGAAGCTAATTGAATGATACAAGTTTAAAGTCCTGCTCGAAAATGAAAACAACGGTATGTAGTTCAACAAGAGAACAGGAAACTTGAAGAGTGAAACTGTCAGGAAAATAATGGTAAAAACAAGGCCCAAGGTGTGGAGAAATAGAATATGTAAATATCACCAGGTATATACCATTTTTGTTTTGAAGCTCACCTGTTTCACTTATCACCTGGACTCACTTATCACCTGTGCTCCTCCCCCTCCCCCAACTTTCATATTCTGGCTTTTGCCCTCTTTCTTTCTGGTCCTGATGAAGGGTCTTCACCCAAAACTGCGACTGTTTATTTCCCTCCATTGATGTTTCCTGGCTTGCCAAGTTTCTCCAGCATTTTGTGTGTGTTTCTCTAGAAAATGTAAAAGGTTTGTGAACATTGGTAAACATGTGTTACATTGAGTTAGTATAGGGTGCATTGAGGTAATACAGGTAAAAACAATAACAGTAGAGTAAAGTGTCATAGCTACAGGGAAGTGCGTTGTAGGTAGACAATAAGGTGCAAAGGTCACAACAAGGTAGATTGTGAGGTCAAGAGTCCATCTCATCGTATAAGGGAACCATTCAATAGTCTTATCACAGTGGGATAGAAGCTGTTCTTGAGCCTGGTGGTACGTGCCCTCAGGATCCTGTATCTTCTGCCTGATGGGAGAGGAGAGAAGAGAGAATAACCCGGGTGGTTGGTGTCCAGGGCTGAAAAGGGGTTTTCAGGGAGGCTGAAGCCTTTCAGTGTTGTGATTTACTGGCAAATGGGGCTACTGGTGGTGCAGGGTTCCTAGCCTTATAGTGTTGAGTCGGGCCTTCTGCCACATTCCCAGTAATTGGCTTTCTTCTTTATTGTGCTTTCATGTAATTCCACACCACCACTTTCCCCCTAAGTACCCTATCATATTCATGTTCCTGCCTTAAATTTTCTTCATCTTAAAACTAATGAACAGAAAACCAGGGGATAACAGTACACTGTTTCCTGTTAACCAATAGCAGCATGTACCGAAAATGCAGGGGCATACTGTATATTACACTGCATAAAAGATATGTGGGGGTTAGCAGAAGTGGAGGGAAGCTGGAGGGGTGGGGGCAGATCTGTGGCCAGGATGCAATGTACTCTGATCCTTTTTCATCCATGATATATTATTGATCAATTTCACTCCAACATGCTCTGCAGGAAGTCAGCTTCTTCCGCAATTGGGCTGAATGATCCTCTTTATGTATTTTTAATATGAACACATTTGCCATGAGTTAACAAGACAGAGTGAAAACAGAAAGTGGAAAGAAGCAACATCTAAAGAAAAGTCAGCAAAGGTACAATGTTTATGGCAGCAAATGAACACTATCAATGGCATATATATTCAGATTATGTTTCTTAGCTACAAGCATAATAAGTGCATCTTCTGTTTGGATAGAAACAGACTAACTATCCAAACTTTCTCTAAAATCTCAATTCCAAATTGTTGAACCATGCACTGTGTTTTGTGTACAGCAGAGCTCATGGCATATCATCATTAACTCCAATACAGTGATTGACTTTCTGCCACAGGCACATTTTGAATCTCAAAATATATTTTTGTCAACTCTGAATGGAGGTCTAAAATTGCAGATGAAAATGATACGCAACTTAAAAGTGTGATAATGATTTTGACAAAGACAAAAGCAAAAATTTTTTCGAAGCTTTCAGTTGACATGAAACATTTGTCCTGTACTTAGTATTTAAATAGTAAAATTTTACAAAACTGCATTTGAACTAGCTCTTTCTAATAGCACAGCAAATACATCTCATTATTATGTACCACAACCTCTATATGTAATTACAGTTAACATTTATAAATCCCTTGTTTATGTGCAAGTCATTAACATTGCTTTTCTAAATCAAATCGACAAATTAGCATATCCCTCAAATTCAGCTGCTCATTGTCTTTTATTTTTGGTCAGTCAGCAATGTGAGAACCAGCAGACAACAGGATGTGGACAGATATCAATTGGATTTGTTGTGTAATGCATTTACCATGGCTGGGAGCACTTATGGATAAGGCAATATTATCATGTTTGTCATAATGGGAGACCACCTGTGGTCTCAGTATAAAGGAGGGACAAGGTAATTCTGAATTTCTTATTACTCATCTTTGGTGCACTTGCAACGATGCAAGGCACAGTGGATGGATGAAAAAATAGAAATGCAGACTCTGTGGAACTGATTACAGTTCGGAGTTTATCATGTGGAATAAAAAAACAATGGGGGAGGGGAGTGGTAAGTAACTTTGCCCTTTTTTAATGCAGTCCTTCGTGCATCATTGTACTTTTATTTTTATGTATCATTGGGCTAGATTTTGCTGTCAAAACAATGGTGAGTTTAAAGGCAGTCATTGTGATTGTTCAGAGTCAACATCAACCCATTGTAAAGAAATACCCACTGAATATCAACGCAAATTACTGGATTATTTGCATCACTCTGCCATTAGCATCACAAAAATGGCAGCTTGGTCTCAATCTCCCACTGAGGTTTATGAAAATTGCTGCTTTTGCACATTTATTTCCAATTAAATTTGTTGCAGAAAGTTACGGCTGTTTTGGGATTGCTTAGACACTATAGAAGAAAATTAGGCAGGGAGGTTCGGATGCCCAGAAGGGAGCTACACAATTTTTTGTCCATTAATTTAAATAGAGCAATTATTGGATGGGTCTCACTAGTGTTGCACAATCCACATCAATTATTTTTCTTGTGCACGTGTGCCCATTGATAAAACATGTCCATGTACAGTAACTCAATCTGCCCAGATTCAAGGCATTATCATCGATGCAAGTGACTTTCCTATATCCTGACTCAGGATAAGACACGCTGTTTTGTAAAAAGGATGTTGTGTCATGTAATGCTCAATGTTTTATTAGTGCCATGATTTCCCATAATTTAAGTCAAATTCTAATTTTGTAGCATGATATTCATGATTTGTCATACTTTAGGTATTGAATTCTGCAAATCTGACCTTTTATAAGAGAATCAGATTAATAATTATGCATGTCTTTATTAATATTATCTTTTTGGAAAAGAGTGGGGATGCTCTGGTCAGATGTCACATTTATGGCAACCTTGGCAAACCTTTGTGGGCCAGGCTTCGATTTGATCTGTGCCCTATCTTTGACTCTAGCCAATTCCCCATATCAAGCTCATTTACACACTGGAGAGTTGACACTAATGTTTTCACCTTTGGTTGAAAGGGAAGAAAATTTGCTGGCCCAGTCCAGGATGACCAATTGCTCTGACAGCTTGTGTTTAAAAAAAGTTACCAAAGAAAGTGAGGTTTTTTTAAATAAAACTTGTACTTACATAATGCAATTATTTGTCATGTGCACCGAAACTGCAAAACTGAGTCATCACACAAAGGAAAATTATCACATCAAAGCTGTTTAAAAAGGCTCTGGCTTGAAATTAAATGAAAGAAGTCAAATACATAAACAAAATATATTTAAGCATCTTTACATGCCTAGTGACTGCGTAAAACTCTGATAATCCAGTACACTCAGGACTTTGGTGCTGGGCTAACAAATTTTCTAGGCTATTATAACCAATACATTTTTAATTTACTTTTTTTTAAAGGATGTTGCACAGTGTTATCATAAATTTCCCGGTGAATCAAGTAAATTTAAAGGAAGCATGGGAACCTTATCATGTTAAGGAGGATTGGAACCCCAGCAATTCTGAAGGGAGCACGTGAACTGGGGCCTCAATAAGTCAGAAAATTGCACAGGAATTGGGGCCCCCTGTAGGTGAGAAGAGTACATGGGAACTGGGGCACCACGCGTCAGAATTAAGAGCAAGAACTGAGGCCTGGTGAGTGGAATGGAGCACAGAAATTAGGGCTTTGGTAAGTTGGAATGGAGCATGGCCCACATCACTTGGTGAGTCAGAAGCTGAACGATCAGGATCTTTGACTGGTCAGAAAGTGGATTATTAGAGTTTTCTGTAACCAAGTGCAGTAGGCACACTGTGCTGAGGGGGTAGATGTTTCAAATAATGGTTAACCTATGCCTGCATATAATAAGAGTTGTATGAAATTCAGGCAAGAGGCAATAAGTAGCAAGCAACATTTATGCCATGCAAGAGCCAGGCAATGACTGTAGCCAATATGAGAGAGCTTAACCAACTCCCTTTGTTATTTATTGACATGACCAAAGAATCTCTCCATATCAATATTGTGGCAACTACCATTAAGCAGGAACAAAATCTTTGGCTACAAGTTAGGTCAGAGGTCAGATATTTACTTTCTAACATTTTACTATCTACAAGACACAAGTAAGCTGAGTGATGGAATACTCTACAATTTCCTGGATAAATAAAGCTCCCACAGCACAAGAATCTGAATACTATCCAGCAGACAGCTCGGAGCCTTTTGTCTCTTCTTAGTCTCAAAGGGATGATATTCACCAATTCTAGACAATTTTCTTCTTATTAACAGATTCATCCTTCTAAATAGGCGTAGGGATGAAGATCAGGAGTAAAATGATGATTGCAGGGAAGAGGAGGAGGAACACACAGATTTTATTTGTATTAGAATGGGGTCAATGCTATCAGAACCATATTTCTCTCTTCTCTCTAATGGATCTGTTCCTTGAATCACTGCACAGTGCCTGCTGAAGGCAATATATGCCAAAGTAAGGATGTTGATTGACTAGATGGAGGGTCTGGAGATGGTGATATTCCCATCAAATTACTGTTCTTAGTTTGGGATGAGGAAGATCTCCTCATGGACTATGATGACAGTGATGATGGGAAAGAGGATATTGAGCACTAGGGTCAATAAATGCCCCCTGGAGTGATATCCTAGCTTATATTCCTTTACTATGTTTATTTTAGCATAACAATCTTTGCATTTCATACCTTCTCATTCCCCCTCACCAGCTCCCCTACTTCCACTCAGACTGAAGCAGACAGTGAAAATATATATGGGACAGGATGAATAATAAAAGATAAGGGTGGTCTGAGAAGAAAGAAGAATGAGTGAGAATATTCAATTGTCTCAGAAAATGAGAGTAGAAAATTGGCTCAGAAGTCAAGTCCTCACATGAGGAAGTAGGACCTTAAGAATATCATGTTAGATCTGAGGCTATTTTTCAGAAACCCACAGCAACTTTTGGCATAATTTTAGTTACGATTTTCAGCAACATTATGGAAAATTTTGTTATTGTGAGCATCCATTTCAAACATTGGCAACTCCACTGCAACCTGCAGGAACTCTCACCTCAGAGGTGACCTATGACTAGTCAGTAACTCTATATTCTTGGGTGCACAAGCTGCCAGGACATTACGGGAAGGTTCTAATGACACCATTCATACCAGCTTTCATACTTGGGAAACTAGAATGCAGAGAGTTGTGGCTCAAGTGGATTTGGAATTTGACAGCTGGTGTAAGACCAGCTTGTTGATTAGTGGTAATAAAACCAGAAAATGCTGGAAACACTCAAGAGGACAGGCAGCATCTACAGAAAGAGAAAAGGGTTAATGTTTTCAGGTCAAAGGACCTTTGTCAGAACTGAAAGTTCTGTAATGGCCACATGATGAACGCTGCAGTGCTAGAGACTGAGGATAAAATCTGTTTCAGGCTAATGAGCAATAGAGGTCTGATTCCAAAATTAGCTCGATAGATTAGTTAAAAAAAAAGCATATGTTCTGGTGATGTTCTGGGAATCAAGCTGATTGCAGGAAGTTATAGAGTCTTACAGTGTGGAAGCCGGTCTTTTGGCTTAACTGGCCTATGCTCAGTGTGGTGCCTACCAGAGCTAGTCCCATTTGCCTATGTTTGGCCCATATCCCTCTGAACCTTTCCTATCCATGTACCTTCCCAAATGTATTTTAAACATTGTAATTGTACCCACTTCTACCATTGGCAGTTCATCCCATAATATCCACCATCCTCTGTGTGAAAAATTTACCTTCAGGTCCCTTATGATCCTTATATGGTCTCACCAACGCCCTATGTAAGTAAATCATAATCTTCCTACTTTTGTATTTAACTCCCCTAGCCACAGACAATTGGAAAGAATTAGTTTTCCCAATTACTTGTTTTACCTGCATACTACCTTTTGCGAATCATGCACTTGGACATCCAGATTCCTCTGCAATCTCTCACCATTTACATAAAATGCTTATTTTTTAAAAAATTTTTCTTGTCCTAATGGACAATTTCACTTTCCCACATTATGCTCCATTGGCCAGATCCATGCCTACTTATCTTTTTCCCTTGCTAGCTTCCTAATGTCATCTTCAAAAATTAATTTCCTAACTATGCTTGCATTATTAGCACTAATCCCTGTAGTATACCACTCATTACATTTTTCTAACCAGAGATGACTCAGTATGTCTGCCCTCTGTTTCCTGTTAGCCAGCCAATCTACTATCCACGCCAATATGTCACCTCCTATTCCATGTTATTATTTTCCACAATAACCCTTGGTGCCACACCTTGTCAAATACCACTTGGAAATTTAAGTATAGTACATCACTGGTCTCTTTCCATCACTTTGTCAAAGAATATGATATCCCTTTCACAAAATCATATTGACTTTGTCTGATTACCTTGAATTTCTGTGTCCAACTGTAACATCTTTAATAATGGCTCCCAATGTTTTCCCTTTGATGGATTTTGTTAACTGGTCTGTAATTCTTGCTTACAGTCTCCCTCTTTTTTGGAATAAAGGAGTTATTTTGGAAAGAAAATTTTGGAAATGTTAGACCAATGTATCAACTCACTCACTAGCCACTCCTTTTAAAACCTTTAGTATCTGCAATGCCAAGGGGGGAATGTGTTTCAATTGATTTGGTTAAAAGTGTCAAGATTCAATACAGCTGATTTCTCAGTTTGTGTTATATTTGTTATGAGTTTACATTAAATTCTGACTTTTTGTTTAAAAGTAATTTCCCTCAGGAAGTAATTTCATCTGATTCATGCATGACTATGCAGGAAATTAAGCACTGGATATCTCCCCAATTTTCCCCAAAACTGGTCAGATTCTGATGGGAAATGGGGTAATGAGTTCACTCATAGATTTCCTCAGTCAGGCTCACCTGCTTCACAATGGCTGCCACAACCTATTCCTTTCATATTCACCACATAGAGTGTCAGTGAGACTACCTTGGATGATGTGATGCAAGTCGAGGATCTGACATCAGTATTCCATATCCATGACTTGAGCAAGAATGCATTACTCACAGTGAACCAAAGTTAAACAAAATTCCTTTCCTGAGATATAGTCAGTGCTAAAATTTTTAAACAGGCTGTGATCTTAAATCATTTGTTTTTAAGAACTCAAGCTTTTCTTCTGAAAACCTGCAATTTGACATTGTCAGCAAACGTTATACATCATTTCATGACTATCAAAACGCTCCAGTCTTGCTGAGTCTGTCCTCAACAAGTGATTTCAAGTGTAAGTATCAGGGGAAAACTAGTTGATGTCTTTTAGAGGAAAAAGTTTGAGTTTATCAGCATTCTTTCAAAGTATCTTTGTTGTGCTGATGGCTGCACATCATATGTCTTTAAATCCTGTCGTTTTTAGACTTACAGCAGCTAAATGTCATGTCATATTATTCATGGTGTTTTTATTTATATTATTTTAATTATTTTATTTCTGACATTTCACCAGTTTTATTTTTTTTAATGAGTTCTGGGCTGTGACATTCCATAAGCCTTGACTGATTTTGCCCACCAGGGCATGTTCAAGCTGAACCCAAAGGACAGCCAGAAGAGAAATTACCTTTTTTTCATTTTAGGACTTACACGCATGGTGGACTGATCAAACATTGTCAGTATTCAGTTTGATTCTTTACAATTATCCAACTGATTGAAGACAATCCATGCTCAGGAGGCTAAAGAAATTTGGCATGTCTCCTTTGACATTCACCAACTTTTATCGATGCGCCATAGAAAGCATCCTATCTGGCTGCATCATGGCTTGGTATGGCAACTGCCCTGCCCAGGACCACAAGAAACTGCAGAGAATCGTGGACACAGCCCAGTGCGTCACGGAAACCAGCCTTCCCTCCGTGGACTCTTTGTCTTATTTCCTTGGTGAAGCTGCCAGCATAATCAAGGACCCCACTCAGCCAGGTCATTCTCTTCTCTCCTCTCCCATCAGGCAGAAGATACAGGAGCCTGAGGGAACATACCACCAAGCTCAAGGACAGCTTCCATCTCACTGTGATAAGACTATTGAATGGTTCCCTTATATGATGAGATGGACTCTTGACCTCACAATCTGCCTCGTTGTGACCTTGCACCTTATTGTCTACCTGCAATGCACTTCCCTGTAGCTGTGACATTTTACTCTGTACTCTGTTATTGTTTTTAACCATACTACCTTAATGGACTCTGTACTAACTCAATGTATCTGCACTGTGTAATGAATTGATCTGTACAAACGGTATGCAAGACAAGTTTTTCACTGTACCTCGGTACAAGTGACAATAATAAATCAAAACCAAAAATCCAAAACTGTAACTGGAGACTCCCCTTTGTGAAAATTATGCCAAGATAACACAGTGAGTTAGATCTTGGATTGTTCTGTTTAATCAGTGCCAGAGATTCCTCCCCCACCCACCCACCCACCCTGTAATGTGGTCTCTCACCTTTCTCTTATAACCTCTATCTTTCATCTATACCTTTCTATCTTTCCTCTCTGAAGTTTGTTTCATTTTTCCCTTCCTGTTGAACAGCATCTGTCTGCAAATACCCTGTATTTCCCTGCATCGGGTTGAAATGTCTGAATTGACATGTAAAGAAAAAGTAATAATAACTGTTTTGGAAAATTCATTCAGCCTGATAATTATGTTTGTTTTCATGAACTGGTTTGGAAGTCTATGGGCAAGCTGAACAAACTGTTGCCTTTATTCATATTCACCATCTCTGGGAGCCAAGATCAATGATAGAGTAAATGAGAATCAGGATGGTTGATGTGGAGGGAAATATGTTGGATGGGAAACAGAGCCTCCATTAACTACAAAGGTACCTGTTTGGAAAGAAATTCTGGTGAAAAGTTTTGGTAGCTACCTTGTCTAGTTTAATTGCTTGGAGGGTGTGACAGATTTTGGCTGATTGGTCATGATGACATACACTAGCATAATCACAGGGCTGGTAACATGTTGGCACAGATAGAAACAGGTAAGCCTCTCATGTAAGACTTTGGTGGTGGTACAAATTATACCTTGCCTATGTGAGGATTAGTTCCACTACTAAAACTATGGTACAATATTTTAAGAGGTCATCGGCAGACACTTAAATAAGTAATTTGATCCATCAAATTCAGAAATTAGACTTCTAACACTGGTTAAGAGACATCTTGAAAACCAAATCAGTGGGGCAGACTTTGAGCCAACAATACAGGAATTTCAAAGCTGTTCCAATTTTAGTTTCCAGATAACAATATTCCTCTTCTCTCATGGATGACTTTGTGTAACCATTCTCAAATCCAATAAAAGTGAAGCTAGATAAAGGATATGAACATCCAATTGATAAACACAAGTATTGCTCAATAAAGTTTGTCAGTCTTTTTTACCTGTTTAACTTGAAAAGCTGAAGAGCAGAACAGGAGTTCAGCAGAGCAGACACTCACAGCAGAAGAAAACTAATTTTCCAAAAATTCAATCATACAAGCCACCCACTCAACTGTTAACACTAAAAATGTACTAAAATGTAATCTCAACCTTGCTGCAAGCACTGAAACACAGATTAATCAGCACTGTCACTGCAAGCCAGTCAAGTGATACTTTCATTCTTATAACAGTACAAATTTCGCCGTAGGTCCCAATCCAATACTGAAGCATTGTGATGTGAGATTCCATCGTTTACCCCTACTCACCATGTGTACTTGGCACTGAGTAATACATGCTCTGTAAAATGAGGTCAGACCAAGTTCAACAAGTACTCTGAGGTTTCATTGAGCATCCTCTGAACTTTATAAAGCTTCTTTATTTTGTTTTTACATGGCTTGGATTTTGCAGAGAAATATCTTGGCGCAATTTTCATGAACATACTCAAATGTTGGAATCCACTGCCCCAAGTTAAATCCAGAGCAAAAACCACATCTCTAACTTCCATGGAGGAGATTGCCGTAAGTGACTATGTATTCTTTTTTTGTTTTAATTGTCTATGTATTATTTAAATGCTTGAGTGTTTTGGTTCTTCTAAGTTTTTACGTTTTAAATACTTGTAAAGATGTAATAGTTTGAATCATTTTTAAGCAGAATTTTGACTGATTTTGTATGTTTCTGTATGACAGAAATATTCAGAGTTGTTGGTTGGTCTGGTGGTTGGAAGGTTTGTACGATGGGGAGAGAGGACATGTGAGATAGTAATGAGGGGGATGGTAGAGCAAGTACCACCGTTGTAAGGGCCTGTTTTCTAGCCACAAAGGGAGTTCTACTTCTTTGGGAGTCTAATTGTATCAAGAGGGACTTGCTTCCTCTCCAGTTCTGTGGGATCTATCGTGACTCAAGTCCAAAGTGGGATCTGCACTCTGCCACATGGTAGAAGTGCTTGACATACTTTGTGGGTGAATATTTTGGATGATGCTATATCTCTTCACCACTTGTGCTGGGTTCCCAATGAATAGACCAAAGATTCTCAATGCCATCCCCAAATCTCCTTTTCCACTTTCAGCAGTCATTGTCCAGGATTTATGAGTTGGTGGGATATAACACTTTTTCAAGAAAGCCTTGAGAAGATCCTTGAATCTTTTCTTCAGCACACCTGATAAATCCTTGTTGTGATGGAGCTTGGAAGAGAGTACCTGTTTCGGGAGGCTGTTTCTGGTATAAGGTATACAAATGATGCGGCCTGCCCATCAGAGCCAACCAAGTATAAGTGGAGTCTTAATATTGGGGATATTGGCCTAGGAGAGGAGACTGACAATGATTCGCTTATCTTGCTAATGGAATTGGAAATTTTGCAGAGACAAGATTTGGTTGTCTCTCTCCTATATTTTGAGGTGCCTGTTGTAGATCTTGGCTCACAAGTGTACTTAAGGGCAGGGATCACTGCTGCCCAGCAGACCATGAGCTTTGTGCCAAACTGTGTTACTGCATTGAAGGGTTGATAAATTTTATCATTGATGACTGCCTTCATTCAAAGACGGTTCCCAAGATATTGGAAGTGGCTCTTGTTTTCCAGGGTCTCACCACCAACCTTTATTGTTGAAGGACAGTGTTATAGAACATTACAGCACAGTACAGGCCCTTCGGCCCACAACATTGTGCTGTTATGTAGCAGGAGCAGGTTGGTAGAGAACCTTTGTTTTGTAAGTGTTAACAAGAACTCCTATTCTCTCATATGCTTTAATGAATAAGTTGACTATCACTTAGGAACTTGGGTATGAGCATCAAGCTTCACTTGCCTATTGCAGCTCAACTACTGAAGATGGAGTGGCCTTGGTTCTGAAGCAGAGGTGACACAGGTTGAACAGTTTCACTTTTGTTCTGTAGATCAAATCCACACCAGCAGAAAGCTTGTTGGAGGTCAGATGCTGCATTGTGGAATCAGATTCAGAATTATTATCACTGACATATGACATGGTTTGTTGCTTTACAGTGCAAAGACATAAAAATAACAAAAATACAAATAAAATTACAAAAATAAATAAATAGTGCAAAAAAAAAGGAATAATGAGGTAGTGTTCATGGGTTCATGGATTGTTCAGAAATCTGATGATGGAGGGGAGGAAGCTGAAACTGAATTGTTGAGTGTAAGTCTTCAGGCTCCCATACCTCCTCCCCGATGGTAGTAATGAAAAGAGGGCACATTCTGATGGATGCCACCTTCTTGAGACTCTGCCTCTTGAAGATGTTGTTGATGATGGGGAAGGTTGTGCCTGTGGTGGAGCTGGCTGAGTCCATAACCCTCTGCAGCCTCTTGCAATCAGTAATGAAAAAAATTAAGTGTCAGGCTGGTGATTTAGCCTTCCTTGATAGCAGTCTGCAATGAGATTGGGACTTTAGTGGACCCATTGGTTAAGATCAGAGCTTGCACAACATCATGAATCAGACAGAAGATGGAGCTGAATTTCTGCAAGCAGCTAACTTTGAAAAGGATGATCCATAGTCCACCTTGATTGATAGAGATCAAGTGCACTGAGTGGCACTGCTCCTTGCATTGCTCTTGGAGTGGACACATGGTGAAGATCATGTCCAATATGCCTCCAGATGGACAGAATTTACACAGTAATTCCAGGAGCAGTTTTTGGCCACTGAAGAAAGCAGATAAAGGATATTTTGATGATGGCAGGCAGCATAGAGACCCCTCTATAGTTAACCCAATCAGAATTATCTTCTTTTTTGAAGCTGGTCAAGATTATCTTCATTCTGAGAATTCCTGGCACATCTTCCTATTCCCATATGTGGTTAGGTTCCTCCACTAAGTTTAGAACTTCAATGAGGCTACCATCTGCTCGAGAAGCTTGGCTGTTATTCAGTTGGCATATGGCCTTTTAGACATTGTCTTGCTTAATGAGAATAATTATGAGATACAGAAGCTAATTAGTTGCAAACACAAGGCACTTTGGATTGGAGGCTCCACCAGGCTTCAAGGGAATAGAAACAGCTCAAGAAGCACCCGAGAGTTGAGGTCCAACAGAAAACCTAGGTCCAGCAACTTGGTTATAATCATGGAGACAAAAGAGACTGCAAATGTTAGAATCTAGAACATAAAACAAATTGCTGGAGGAACTCAGTAGGTGATGCAGCAACTGCAGAGGAAAAATAGACAGTCGACATTTTGGGTCAAGACCTTTCATATGGACTGGATGAGACCCTTCATCTGGACCAATCTAGATGAAGGGTCTCGACCCGAAACGTCGACTGTCTATTTTCCTCCACAAATGTAGTGTGACCCGCTGAGTTACTCCAGCAGTTTGTTTCTTGGTTATAATCAGGACATCTGCAGATGCTTCAGCATTGTCAAAGCCATCTGCAGCCCAAACACCATTCTGCTCAGAGGCAAGGATAAAAGCAAACTTATCAAGTGCAGAGAGGCTGTTGCCACCTACAGGAAAGGATGCTTTGAAGAACATCGCAGCCATGACTCTGTCCTTGTAACCACCTTTGATTCTACCCCACATGGCTCACATGAGGGGGCATAATTTTAAGGTGATTGGAGGAAGGTATAGAGGGGATGTCAGAGGTAATGTGCCTCCAGATGGACAGAATTTACACAATGATTCCAGGAGCCATTTTTGGCCACTGAAGAAAGCAGATGATTGATGCTCTCAGTTAATTCATTTATTGCAAAAAAAAACATGTTACAGGGTCAAATTTCTATGGGGCTCCTCTATTTGCCCTAACTTTGCTATCAGAGATGCTGTAATTGGATAAATAATATACTTAGAAGAAGCCACTTCACAATGCCAAATTTCTCATCAACAACACACTGGCAAATTTAATGACCAATTCATTTAATTTTTTATGCTCTAATTGGATAAAAAAACTTGCCATCATCATCTCAAAATTTCTGTCCCTCTTCTTCTCAAAGTTATGGCAACAGATTAGTATAGGTGTTCACTGCCTATAAATGTCAGCAGGCTGGATGATTCCTGTAGCATTAGACCCTTACTGAAAAATTCACACAGTCACTTCCAGCAGGAGATGCTGAATAGGGATCAGCAGGTGAGAAATTAGGTCAGGTTTCCTCTTCACCAAAGGCCAGTTTTAGCACAGCTTGAACCACCTTACCTCTAATCAGCTAATTTAGTATAAAATGATTTATTTACTCTCTTAAATTCAGTTGCCGATGGGTAGAAGTGATATTGAGATATTAACATGTTTTTATTCAGAACTCTGAATTTAAGAAGAATGATAAAGACTATGGTGTTGCTTAGAAGAAACCACTTCACAATGCCTAATTTCTCATCAACAATGCACTGGCAAATTTAATGACCAATTCATCTAATTTTTTTCATGAACAGGTGAAGGGTATTTTTATGTCAGACTGCTGCTAAGTTTCAGAATTGATTTCAAAATTCACAATCCTTGTCAGTAGCACTGAAGCAATGGTTGCTAGATCCTGGTAATCTATGCACTTTAATCAGAGGTGAAAGTAAGCTAGTGCAGGCTGATGTGGTGCACAGGTCAGAAGGTGGGCTGCACAGTCGTTACAAATGAGTTAAATCAATAAATTTACTGATATAAATTTACAGGTAAGAGACTTAAGGTATTTTCACCCCTGGCTTTTATCATATTTATACTGGGCAGGGCTTATAGGAATTAATTAGTAAATGAAAAATTAATTTGTACCAATTAGACCATGCCAATCAATACATTGTTTTACTATAGATGCATCAGTTAAGAGATGTAAGATCATTACAGTAACTCTTATGTTTAGACAATTATGCCTACTAAAGAAAACATAGCTACAAAGGCAAATTAGGGAAGAGGATCTTGCATAATATTAGGAGTGTAGTAAAATGTTTTTATTTCTTGGCATAAATTATAGCTGGTCTCATAAGAGAGAATTAAAATAATATTTCACTGTCATTCATTGCATCTTATATTTATGACAATCATCTGCTCTCATAATGAAGTAATTTTATTGCAAGCATGAATTGCTTTATTGTCCCAAATTATGGCACAGGAGCTGCATTTCAAAACTTCTCCTTGGTGTCTAAACCGTCGTTTTGAAATCCTACCTAACAAGATGTGGTTATAAATCTATATTATCAGCTCCAAGTAGTGAATGGCTGGAAGTGTATGAATCAGAACTACAACACATATTTTATAATGTGATTCTATATAAACAATTTATATTAATTAAATAGAGGCACAGAAATTTATCTTTGGTCACAAGCGCTAAACTGGCGTTTTTGCATTGACCGCTTGTTTCCACCCTCATAATAAAGTTCCACTGAAGTTAATGGGACTGGATATTATGATGGGAACACACAAGGCAGCCACTACCACACTACTTTTTTAATGAGGTTCTTTGATAGATTGGTGAGAGGGTGACAGATGGTGAGGAGAATGGAGTGATGGGGCAATTAAAAATCTGGAAGTTTGCAGAGTTATAACAGGCAAACTGCAGGGAATGGTACTTTAATACAAGGTCGACATAGACTAGATAGGCCAAATAGCCCTCTTTTATGCTGTAATGATATTGATTCTAATGAAAATTTACACCCCTCAATATTTCAAGTATTTTTTGTCCAAAACTTCAAAAAAAAAAAGCTGTTGTGTCTTTAATTGTTTACAGCTATATATTGACCAATGAAGATCAGCATCTTGGAGGTTCTTTATCAGAAAGGACTTCTCATGTGGATCGGTTTATATCTTGGTAGATAATCTGGTACCTCCTCTTCCTTTGAGGAATTTAGCTTGTTCCTCTACTTTTATCCTCCTTAATATCCTTGGTCTCTACAGTCCAACCTAGCTCCACACAAGGTTTACCACGGATAAGTTCTTGCTCAGCCTTTGTCTTTCCTGTCTAAAGTTGATTTCAGTTTATGCCTCGTCACCTGGTCCTCATCCTCCTGATTAGACTGCCTTCTGTCTTTGCCCCTAAACCTCCACTCTGTATAAAAATTCATGACCTACCTATATTTCAGGATGTTTATTCTGTGCTAAATGCAAGTTGTTGTTGGGTACATAAAGCACTGCAACAATATCAATACTTAAAATCTTCTCCTATATTTTGTCCCAGCAGAAGGACCAATCTCCCTCTCCTTAGACTGGCATATACAGTATAGGAAGGACTGACTCCGGGATTCTTCAATGTTACATCTGGACCACTGATTACTACCACTGTCCTCTCTCAATTGATGAGTCAGTCCACAGATTATCACAGAGTAGCTGAACACCTTTAGATGGGGATTTTGTAGTGTGTGAGAGTTATTGAACCTTTAAGAATTATAGAGTCATACAGCATGGAAGCAGGCCCTTTGGCCCTGTTATGTATCATGTGGTATGACTACTGATACATTGTTGTACCTGCCAAGCTGTTTAGTGGAGAATTGACTGTTTTTAAGCTCTAATATCATAAGGCTTATTAACCAAAGTCCACAGAGAGTGAACATTTTAATACACATCACCAAGTCATTATAACCAAGCCGGTGAAGGAAACTATGTCAACAGAAGATGAAGAACCACCATGAAGAATAAATCTACTTGACCTTTTGAGTAAAATCTTTGAGTAAAGAAAGTTCCAGTTTCACACTGACAACACTCTGCATCATGTTGTACAGAAGTATCGTGTGAAATGGATCCCGTATGGAAGACTGGTGAAAAAAGTCAGTAAATTAGATCCAAAATTGTCATGACAATAGGATACAGTGGGTGATTGTAGAGGGTTGTTTTTGTATTTAGAAGCCTGTCAACAATGACGCAATGCAAGGATTATTGAAGGGATCACTACTGTTTGTTATATACGCTAATGATTTAGATGTGCATATAAGAGATATAATTAGTCTGGGCACACACAAAACTTGATAGGGTAGGTTATGAGGAGGCTAGTATTTGGCTATAGGAAGATATTGATGAGTTGCTAAGACAGGTAAAGCAATGGTTGATGGAATGTAATTCCAACAGATACATTTTGGCAGGTCTAATAATGCAAGGCCATACACAATGAATGTTAGGGTGCAAGGGAATATTACAGAACAGAAGGACCTTAGTATGCAAGGACACCTGAAAGTGGCAGCACAGATGGATAAGGTGGATTAAGAAGACATACAAGATACTTTCCGTCATTAGTGGGACAAAGAGTAAGGAGGTTATAGTACAACAATATTAAACACTGGTGAGGCACAGCTGGTGTACTTTGTGCAATTCTGCTCGCCACACAATAGGAAGGACATAATTGCTCTGAAAAGAGTAGGGAGGAGACTCATTAGAATGTTGCTTGTGATGGCATGCATCAGTTACAAGAAGAGACAGGATATGTTGTTTTCCTTGGAGTGGAGAAGGCCAGGGGGGTGACCTTAATGAGGTATACAAAATTATCATGGATAGAGATAGGGTTGATAGCAAGAAACTCTTCCCCATCCTAGCGATAAATAAAATCAGAGGGCATAGGTTTAAAGTTTAGAGGATGGAGATTTAAAAGAGATCTGAGGAATTTGTTTTTTCACCCAGAGAGTAGTTGGAATCTGAAGTACATTGACAGAGACAGCACACTCATGACACTTAAGTATTTAGATGAGAACTGGAAGTGCCATGGAGTAGAAGGCTACAGGCTGAGAGCTAGAAAATAGGATTGGTGTAGATGGGTGCCTGATGGTCAGCATGAATGTGGTGGGCCAAAGGGCCTGCTCTGTGGTGTATTACTCTATGACTTTATTGTGAACACTGCATGGTGCACCAATGATGGAGGGAATATCAAGATATCAAGGTGTTGAATGGAATGTCAAGCAAACCGAATGCTTTTTCCAAGGTGTTAAATGCTTTTGGTGAGAATTCTTCCACTTTTAATTTGTGCCTTGTAGGTGGTGGATGTACTTTGAAGTTTGGAGTTGAGTTCTATGCCACAGAATGCTCCCTCTCTAATATGCTCTGCATTCACAGTAAATTATGTAACTAGTCTTGTTAAGTTTCTAGTCGATGGTGATCCTTGGGATTTTAATGGTGGGGGGATTAGGGCAGGCATGGTAATGTAGTGGTTAGAGTAATGCTTCACATCGCCAGCAACCCAGGTTCAAATCTGGCCACTGTCTGTGAGGAGTTTGTACATTCTCCCCGTGTCTGCATGGGTTTCCTCCATGTTGTCCAGTTTCCTCCCACATTCCAAAGACATATGGGTTAGGAGGTTGTGGGCATGCTATGTTGGCGCTGGAAGTGTGACGACACTTGCGGGCTGCCCCCAGAACATTACGCAAAAAAATGTATTTCACTGTGTGTTTCAATACACATGTGACTAATAAAGATATCTTATTTTATATAATCATACAGTTGAAGTCTGGATCTTTCAGGAGAATAGTGGTAGCCCTCATGGAAATGCAAGAGTAATTTATGTAAATGTCACTGAGTTTAGGATTCCCTTCTAAACATGCAAGTCCTGAACTTGTTGACTGCTCTTTGCTGGAGATTTCCATTCTCTTCTGACAGTGGAGTCCTCAAAGAGCTCAACAGTGGTGCATCTTGGGATTGCTTCCCTTGATTAGATCCCCTAAAACTGGCAGAATATTGAAAGGACTTCTTTAAGACCTGTACACCTGAAAGTTTGGTTGGGCGGTGCCTTGTGTTAATGGAAAGCCAAGCTGTCTTTGGAAGTCCCTATGATCACTGCATCTGCTATTCCCTTGCCTATGAAAAAGGAGATTAAATCAACTCCCCCTGAGTGGAAAGCTCTGTAACCTTTCCCACTGCAGTACTTTGCCGTGAATTGTAAGATGTCAATAATGTCTCCACCACCAGTGTGGAAAGAGCTAGAGGGTTAGAAATTCCAGAGAGCAAGCAATTTTCCACTAGCAAGGTAACGATTTCTCTGCTGTGTGGCTGCAGTATGTTGCAGATCGCAGTAGAACCTTAGAGAAAAGAGATCTTTTCAAGCATTTCTACTCAGTCAAGCTGATATGGAGGTACTCCCAGGAATCCCATTACAATTAGGACTTCTGCTGTGTGATTCATGTAAGACATTTGAGCTAGTTGACAGCGTTAGCATCCAAACAATGAGCAATCCATACCCCGATTGTCATGTTCTTTTGTCTATTTGAGCAAAATATTTTAATTTTATGTGACATTATTTTCTTCATATATTTCTATTATTAAATACTTCTTGAAAATCTATATGAACTGCACCTACTGAAAAAAAATCAATTCTCTGTGATTTCTTCAAGTGTAGTCCAGCCTTTTGAAAATCTGTGCTGGCTGCTCTGATTAGCTTATACTTACAATCACTTTGTAAATCAATTCTGTGCTTTTAAACTTTTGTAGATGACTACCAGCTCATTAGTTGAGAAGTTGCCAGTTTATGGATACTTCGATTTTTCTTTGAATGTGTGGGGAATAAACAAGAGTTGTAAAAAATGTATACAGTAATGTTAAGGAAGTTTAACAGAAATGGATAAGGTTAGTGATAGTTCCTAAGAGGCTCATGATGCATAATGCATGAGCAGTGGACTTCTGATTTATGTAATGAGACATGGTTTACACCTGAAGGCTGTTGCAATCTCGCTGTTATAAGACTATTGAACAGTTCCCTAGTACGATAAAATGGACTCTTGACCTCACAATCTACCTCGTTATGACCTTGTGCCTTATTGTCTACCTGCACAGCACTTTCTCTGTAGCTGTTACACTTCATTCTGCATTCTGCTATTGTTTTACCTTGTACTACCTTAATGCACTGTTTAACGAATTGATCTGTATGAATGGTATGCAAGACAAGTTTTTCACTTTACCTCGGTACAAGTGACAATAATAAACCAATTCCAATTCCAATGCAGGGAATGGATTGAGAAGCACATAGTTTCTTGACAATGAAAGTGAAAGCTGATCTGGAGAAGTTCAGCACTCATTAAAGAATTGCCTTCTCCCAAATGGGTTATGCCATGGAGCAGAAGCTGTACGCATTGCAGTGTGCCATTCAACATATGGCAGTGGCTTCTGTCACTTGGACTTCCATTACCCAAGCCATCAACAGGGTGGGAGAATTCCTATTAAACGCCAAATTTTAAAATCCATAAAGTCATGACTGGCTTCAATTCAATTGTAGAATTGTTATAGACAATTATGAGAGAGATTACATGATTTCCATGGCCTCCTTCTCTCCATGTCCAGGCAGACTTACTGATGTTGTGAAGTTATGGCAGGAAGTCTGAAAGATCTAGCACAGCTGATCCTGTGTGAATGCACAGATGCTGCCGCTAATACTACCAGGAACATAGGAACAGCTTGTTGGTATCCTTTCCAGTGTCAGTTTTGTACCACAGTTGACAGTTGGCAATACCTCTGAAAGTAAAAGCTACTGAAGAATTGCATCAGGGATGATCTCTCATATTGATTGGAACTCTCTGTAAATCATGCAGAAATCAGAGAACACTTGCTGAGAAAATAATTGTTTTCTCTCTTTCTCTTCTCTCTCACTGATAGGGATATGAGATTGATAATTCAAAATAATTACTTAGTTTCCATGTGTAGAACAAACTCATTGGGTCAAATGGATTATTGTACTTTTTTTTTGGTGGTAAACACAAAGACAAATATTTCACTAGTGGCTCCTGAAGACAAGATGCACCTTTTACTACTGCCTACTTTTTCAATTAATTTGCCATTTTAATTCCCCAAATCTTTGTATTACCAGGGAATCTTGGTGCTACACTTGGTCAAATGTTAAGCCTGATCACCTTTACCATGTCTGTGGAAGATTTGCCAATGGCAAGGCTGTCATGAAATCTGGAACCAAACCCAATCAGAACACCAGTGAAGAGATTAATGTCATTTGATAACGCATTTGCTAATACTTCCCATTACTTTGATGATTGGCAATAGACTGAGGCAGTTGTTAGCTTCATTGAACTTTTTCTGCTTTTTATGGACAGGACATATTGGGTAATTTTCAAATTTTTTTGTTGATGTTGGTGGTTTAATTGTACTGAAACAATTTGGCCAGAAGTGTGACTGGTTCTGAAGCTACAGCACTGCTGCTGTGATATTTTCTGGTCCTATAGCCTTTGCCACGGCCAATGTTCTTGCTCGTTTTTGATATTATGTGGAGTGCTTCTAATTGGCAGAGGATTGGCTATGTAATGATGGGGACATTTGGAGGAAGCTGAGATTGAGCAGCTGCTCAACACTTTGAGCTGAATGGTTGCGATTTTATTTTTTGGACTCACGTTGCCTTCTGCCATTATTCTAGTAGGAATGCAATTGTAGCCTCTTGCTTCCATTCTCTTATAATTATCCCCCACCATTCACATTGAATCTGGCAGGTATTGGTTAGGTCTGGGCAATGTTTTGCTGTTTTAGCACACATTTTCTGTATAGCTTCACCAAGATGGGGCTTGTTCTACTACACTTCCCAGAGCATGATTGAAATTATCGGGTGACATACTGGGGTGGGAGATTACATATTTTGGTAGAATACAATTTACTGCTGTCCACATGCATACCCAACTGTCAGGTGTATTGAGATGTTGGCATGATATGTTGTCTACCTTGTACATCTCAATAGGACACCTTTAGCCGACTTGAAAAAATGTTGGAGAGGAAAGGGGTGAATCAACTTAATCTGGTCCACATTGGGCCCAGTTATGTTGGAAAGAGAAGCCAAGAGGTCCCATTTTGCAAGAAGCTACACAATCATTAAAGAACAGATCCTCACTGATTAAAATCTGTGGATCGTTGCTTGAGCCATGTGCACATTGGTAGAGGAATAAACAGATTGGGGAATTGATCATTAAAACAGTGATGCTTAATTTATCTAAAATTGTGGATCCAATAGTAGGTGGCATTGTAAGCATTAACTTACAAATGAGATATTGAAAGACTAAGTGGAGAGCAAAACTGTAACAAATGGATTTCAACATGGGCAAATAACAGATCATTCATTTTGGATCCAAAACCAATATAAAGAAAGCACTTCCATAATGGTGATAAATTAGAAGATGCAGAGGTCCAAAGAGGGTTAAAGTTCATGCTCAAAAATTCTTAAAATATTTTGGGCAAGTGCAAGTATCCTGACAAGTGTAAAGTAATGCACTTTAGAAGGTCAAATAAGGTATGACATAAACAGTAAATGGTGAGGGCTGAGGGAGTTTTAATGAACAGAGGGATCTTGGGTACAAGTCTATAGATCCCTGAAAGTGGCGGCTCAGTTAGATAGGGTGGGATGCTTGCCTTCATCAGCCATGACATAGACAATAAACACGGTAGTGTAACGGTTAGCGTAACGCTATTACAGCACCAGCGACCCGGGTTCAATTCCGGCCACTGTGTGTAAGGAGTTTGCACATTCTCCCCAGGTCTGCATGGGTTTCCTCCAGGTGCTCCGGTTTCCTCTCACATTCCAAAGACATACAGGTTAGGAAGTTGTGGGCAGGCTATGTTGGCGCCAGAAGTGTGGTGACACCTGTGGGCTGCCCCCAGAACATTCTACGCAAAAGATGCAATTCACTGTGTTTCAATGTACATATGACTAATCAAGATATCTCATCTTATAAAAACAAGGATGTCATGGTACAACTTCATAAAACATTGGTGAGGCCTCAGCTGGAATATTTTGTGCAGTTCTGGTTGCCACCCTACAGGAAGGAGTTGATTGTACTGGAGAGGGTGCAGAGAAGATTCCCTGCATTTCATTTGCAAGGAGAGGTGGGATAGGCTGGGTTTGTTTTCCCTGGGGCAGAGAAGGCTGAGCAGTGACCTGGTAGAGGTATATAAAGTTATGAGTACAGGTAGGGTAGATAGAAATAACCTTTTTCCCATGGTGGAGGTACCTCAAACAGGAGGCCGTAGATAAAAGATGAGCAGTTGGAGCTTCAGAGGGAATCTGAGGGGCATTTTTTCCACACAGAGTGGTTAGAATCTGGAATGCACTGCCTGATAAGGCACTGGAGGCAGGTACTCACACAACATTTAAGAAGCATCTAGACAAGCATTTGAATCGCCAAGGCATAGAAGGCTATAGACCAAATGAGGATAAATGAAGCTAGTATAGATAAGTACAATGGCTGGTGTGGAAATAATGTGCCATTTGGCCTGTTTCTGTGCTGTACAACTTTATGATGCTAAGACAAAATGGTCAAGGCAAATAGAATGCTTTCCTTTATATCTAGGAGTACATGAGGAGAGAAGGCATGTTACAGATGTATAAAATCATACTGGAGTACTGTGAAGAAGTTCTAGGCACAACATAATAGAAAGTATATATTTGCCTTCAAGAAAGTGCAGCATTGATTTAGCAAAACAATATTTGGACAAGGGTTAAACTGAAAGATTACAAAAATAGGGATTGATGGTGGCCTCAAATTCCCATAAGAGGTGTAGTCATAGTTTTCATTCAGTAATTTCAACTTCAGCTGGTGCTGCAGCTCACAAAAATTGATGCTGAGAAAGCATTCTAGGACAAACGGCATGTCGAGTGTTGGCTAAACACCGAACTCATGTCTGTGTGCATCTAGCAGCAGGTCTAACAATTGCTGGTCAATTACGTATTGTGATTTCAGCACCTATTTTTGAGTGCTATCCAATAAAGCCTCGGGTCATGAGGGATGAAGCAATAAATAGGAATAACAACAAGTTGCCATAATACATTGTACCATAAAGAGACAGTTAGAGCTACCTTTAGTTTAGACATAAGCAATCTAAGCAGGAATTGGCTGAAGGACAAATTGTAAGTGTGGCAATGGTTGACGACAATAAAAGCAGATTTCTAGCATCTGCATTTTTTTTTGCCTTTAGATAAAACTGAAGGAGGGATAGATGGCAAACACAGTAAAATGAGGAAAAATAAGGAATGGAAAAAGACTTTTATGCAAAAGAATTTTGTTAATACAGAAGAGCAGCAGCTTCTGTGGACACAGATACACTGTGTTGTTATCTCAAGTAGATATGGCAAGCAAACTTTGGATTTGGATCCAGACATATTGAAATATATGCTGCTGAACATACAGAAAATGCCTTACTTTAGCTATGGTTGCATTATTGTGCATGGTGCTAAGCACACACAATAAGGTTATATAGTATTAAAAATAGATTGGTCCTTATGATTGTTTTAACATCCAACATATTTCTATTCTGTGAGAAGAGCAGATTTGTAAATATAAAATAAGCACCAGCTGAATATTGTTTGAATTTTGTTGTGAAACCTGTGTTCTGTTCATTCAAGTAAATCAGCTTGCTGGTTTGTAACAGGCCTTGATCTGCCAGACTATTTATAAGCCTGACTTCCAGAAAGATAAGAGCAACATGCAGCAGAGCGTAAGAGATTATAGTATGCTGTGCACACAGAAAACAATCTCAATACAGTCCTGTGTTAAGCTATCACAGCTAGATATTGGACAAAGTTTGGTGGTCAATGCACAAAGGTCACTTGAGATAGGAGCAGACGATTCTGAATAACAGAATATCTGCTGTACAACCAAAATTTGTGATAGGAAAATTGGAGAAAGTATTTTTGAACAGAGGATGATTACAGTATGGACATGTCTAGCAAAGTAATTATTTAAAAGAGCCTGAAATACACTTTAAAAGGCAATATGATAATTTGGCTGGAGGGTAAAACAATTCTGGTTGCTATGAGAAGAGAGCAGACAAGTACTTTATGCATTATTATATGCTAATGCACAATCCCTGTTGTGAATACATTGAAATACAAAAGATAAAGCAGCTGAATAATAAAAATATGGCTCAAACATGGATTCAAGATCCAAAGCTTAACTTCTTGTCACTAGATAGGAACTGGCAGTAGTACTATGAAAACTATAATATAGAATCGCCACCTTTTCACTATCATTTTGGTGACACCTTTGATATGGATGATTGAGGTACCACTAGCTGTGAAAATTGAGGTTCCATGTTGCCAACAGGATCTGATGAATCTTTGAAGTACCAATCAGTGAAACCTGATATTGAGCAGCACAGCCAATCCTAAAGGATATTCTTAAAGACAGCCCCAGTGCAGTCGTGCATTCGATGTAATACAAGATTCTTTGCATTATATGGTTGACTAGTTTTTCTACCAGTGCCTTCCACTTATATGGGGTTCGAGTTCCAAATGTTTATTTTCTTTGATCTGGAAGTAGGTGGATTAAACCTGACACCTGACCAATGAAATCTCTCTTCTCTCCTCTTCCATCGGGTAGAAGATACAGGAGCCTGAGGGCACGTACCACCAGACTCAAGGACAGCTGCTACCCCACTGTGATAAGACTATTGAACAGTTCCCTTATACGATGAGATGGTCTATGACCTCACGATCTACCTTGTTGTGACCTTGCACCTTATTGCACTACACTTTCTCTGTAGCTGTGACACTTTACTCTGTACTGTTACTGTTTTTACCTGTACTACATCAATGCACTTTGTAATAACTCAATGTAACTGCACTGTGTAATGAATTGACCTGTACGATCGGTTTGTAAGACAAGCTTTTCACTGTTCCTCGGTACAAGTGACAATAATAAACCAATACCAATACCAAAATGTATCAATGGACAGAAACATTTTCTAGGTCAGATATTTAAATGTTAGGTGTTGTAGCCCTAAATAATGAATGATAAGCAGCTTGCTGGTTGAAGGAGAAAAGTAATATTTTATTCTTTTTCAAAACTCAGTTGAGAAAGAGGTGACCCAGGTGGATGAGAGAAATGGAAAGGAAATTTTTAGTAAGGATCAGATACTGAAGAGAGTTAAATCATGAGTGTTCAGAAAGAGGAGTGATCATTTAAAAATTAATTTGCCAAGTTGTTGGAGTGGTCTTCAGGGGTCCCTTAAAGGATAATTGGTTAGGTTACTTAGCCTTAAATGTCTTCTTGGTTCTTTTGTGACAAATGGTTAAAAACTGTTGCTTATTTTGCATGTAAAAACATTCATGCATGACCAGCTCAACCAAAGACTAGACTGAAAATATGATTCTGCCTGCATTTTGAAGTGTTTGTATTTATTTTCAAGAGTTTGTAATCACTTGTATTATGAACCACTTATGGACTTCGATGATATAGATCTTGTGTCAATACAGTAAGCTATTTCTTTGATTACAGTTGAAAGATTTATTTCTGATTTCATGTGATGAGCTAGAACAAAAGAGTAGAGATATTTTATTTGCCTGAGGTGTGATTGGTTGTTCACTCTTTATGCTACCTTGAAAGTCTGTGTCAGTGTTACTGGTCTGCTTCTTTCTTCTGGAAAGCACAATGTTTGTTAGAAAATGGAGGATTTATGCTAGGTTAGGCTTGAAGTAAGTGATGCTGCTTGGTATTTTTCATTTTAGGCAGATGCCAAACAACATTTTGTTAAGGGCTTTTGTGTATTAGTTGAGGAGCCTGTTGCACATTTTACCTTAGAGAGATGTACCTTCAGGGCAATGAAAATTATACAGCCTATATTTTACATAGACCACTTTAATTCCATTAATCAAATCCAAGCGCTTGGTGACTTGTCAAAAATTTCCAAACAGATTATGGCCATTCTGTTCCCCCGATTAGATCATGCATAGTTCAATAAGAGATTTTTGCATTAAATGTAAAATGGTATCATTCTGGTAAATAAGCAATTTATATATGATGAGAAATACAATATGCACAGGTTGTGATCTTGAACTTGGCCTAGTTAGTTTTGCTGCAATGTTAAAGTTCTGTCTTCTCTCATCATTCGAGTTTCTTGATTCTTTTCCATGGCTTTTCCTCATGAAAGCAAACAGGGCGGCACGGTAGCGTAGCGGTTAGCGCAACGCTATTACAGCGCCAGTGATCGGGGTTCAATTCCTGTCGCTGTCTGTAAGGAGTTTGTACATTCTCCCGTGTCTGTGTGGGTTTCCTCCAGGTGCTCCGGTTTCCTCCCACATTCTAAAAGACGTACAGGTAGGTTAATTTGGGGGTTTAAAATGGGTGGCGGGGACTCGTTGGGCAGGAAGGGCCTGTTACCACGCTGTAAATAAAACTTTTTAAAAAATTTTTTAAAAAAGGGTGACAATTTTCCATGAGGTCTGTCAGTAGCAGAAGAAGATTCCGAAGAGTATTATTTCCACATTGTTCTGGCATTGTCAGACAAGGGGAAAAAAAAGTTGTTAAAAACTGGAGGGAAAGTATTAAGCATGGAACTCATGTTTTACAGACAATTTTAATCATTTTTGACACTTATTTTAGCTAAACAAACTATTAGCAGAATGTTACAACTGCATTCATGACTGACGTTTTCTATACCATAAAGGAAATTGCAACTTCAAGAATCATATATTGCACAATGTCTCTAAAATTATAAATTATGATGAAAAATAGGCAATTCCTTTTTCAACCAAGAAAAAAAAAGCCCCAGACGATCTAATTCAGTAAGTTGTTCATCTTCAAGGGTTATGTTCAGCTTGAAAAGATTTTTTGAAATTACTGTTCTTGAATCCCCTGGGATTCAGTTTCAACTAATTAAAAATAAAGAGCTGTACCTTCAGGCAAACTCAATATAAATGAAGAAGATACTAATATCATCCACCCACACATCTTTAGCAAAGAGGTTCTTAATCTGATATAAACTACCCTACTGAGGGAGAGATGCACCCAGTTAAGGACCTTATAATGAAGAAGCCTCAGGCGAGCAGCCTGAGTGATAATGCCATGCAATCACCCTTAACATCTTTCATCCATCATGTGACAAGTAACATTGTGGTCTTTCTCTTAGAGAGTTTTTTTTAAATCATTTATAGTTTAGCTGCAAAATTATAGAAAAGACAACAAAGCCATTTGGTGGAAAGAAGTAAATTGATGAGGCAGAATTTAGACACCCTAAAGCCCAGGAAATGGGCAAAAAAGGAATTAGGGTCAAATTTCTGACATGATCTCTCATACCTTATTATCCTTACAAGTGCTCATGGCACAGATATAAAACAGGCATTAGGCCCCTTGAGTCTAATTTAGTGAGGAGCGAGAAAAGTTGAGGAGCATCATTCAAATTATTTAGTCTTCAATGGATTAACCAGTAGTTCTTTAAGGCACCACAGGAGGGTGCTGGAAAGGATGGCTGTCTTAATATGGAGACAGGAACAGATGTCCCCCTTGTCCCACAGCAATGTTGTAGGGGATTGCCAGTCAATGTTGCCACCAGCCAATCGCCCCTCCTCCACATTCTTCCCTGACCCACTAGGTGACTTAGCTGCGAGTTGTCCTTGGCATCCAGGTCAGCCAATGTGAAAAGATATTTTATCATGCAGCACTTTAATCTAAAAATGGCCTTAAAGGTGGAAAAATAGAATGACTTAATTGTAAAGCTGTCTAGGATTCTATAGGACGTTACCATGGAGATGAGAATTCAGTTATGAAGAGAAGCTTAAGAAGCCTCAGCTTTCACAATTGAGCTCAAAGGTTAAGGAATGATCTGATGCAAGTCTTCAAGACAATGAACAATTCTTCTAGGGTTATGGTGATACAATACTTCTATTGGTTGGTAATGACAAACCAAACAGTTCCACTACTCCAAAAGAAATGAAGAGAAGTGGGGGAGGTTAGAAAAAGTGGTTTATAGGAGTGGTACAATTTGCAATAACTGTGTTGATTTATTGAGAAATAAATGTTACTAGGTTAAGAAAACGTTCCAAAAATTATAGAAATAAGATGGACTGTGTACTGTAGCACTTTATGACTCCTTGACTATTCTGAACAATGGTATTATTTCTAAACATTAAGTGAATCTTTGTTACTTCATCATTCATATTTTAACATAAATGTCAATGCAAGGTCATTCTATTTTTATCTACAATTATAATCAAATAAATTGCATTTATCTCATAAATTAGTACACTGATATGTCACTTTAAAATTTACAAGACACACTTCCCATCATGTTAGTAATTTGTATTTTTATCTGACACTGATAGGTTTCATTGGGTAGACTCTATCTACAATCCCTGAAATTTACTGAGCTGCAAGTCCCGACAGTCCACTAAAACTTTCAAACGATTTCTTTGCCAAACGTTGGCAAATATAATGGTTTCATAAATTGCCTTTATTAACATGCATGCAAAGGAAATTAATTTTTCTCTTGTGTCTTTATGTATCACAATACATTGACAATAGATTTAAGTAGTGCATCAAGGGGAGGGAGGGTGGGGGGAGAAGGAGAGCAGTTATAACATGTGATTATGCTATTGTAGCACTTATAGATAGATTGCACAGATGGTCTCACCATGAAGACCTTCTGGATGGTTAGCTTCTTTCATATCCTGGTCGTCAGGTAAATGTACATGAAAGTACATGTATCCATAGGACCACACCGTAAAAGCCAGTACAATGCAATTCAATTTCCGTAACAATAAAATATTAATGAAAATCTGGAACTTCAAATTACTTGCATGAAGTCTAGAATTTTCTTGCTCGGTCCTCTAAATATCTGACGTGTAATGACGTACATCCAGAAGGTTGGGTGAAAAAGCAAACATCATGAGACTGCTGATATTCAAGTGTGGATTTGGTAATTATAGGCTAACCACCCTCATTTCTACTGTTTTTTTTAAATAGTTAAATGGCACAAAGCTGTTGTTTATATTTAGTAAGTTGTATAGAACTGGTAACTAACGCTACAAGTTTAGAATATGGCAAATTTATTTGTTCTTTAGTTGTTGAAAGTTTTATCCATTCAGGTGCAGCTCTGGCTCTTTCACTGCAACTGAAACTTCCAAGGGTAACACTGATGACATTGTTTTTCTGCAAAACTCTGGGACTGATTGCTTGAAAATTCAACTTCCAATCTTCTTCCACTGGTTAAGAAGACATATGGTGTACTGTCCTTCATCAATCAGGGAATTGAATTTAGGAGCCGAGAAGTATTGTCGTAGCTATATAGGTCCCTGGTCAGACCCTACTTGGAGTATTGTGCTCAGTTCTGGTCGCTACAGGAAAGATGTGGAAGCCATAGAGAGGGTGCAGAGGAGATTTACAAGGATGCTGCCTGGAATGCGGAGCATGCCTTATGAAAGCAGGCTGAGGGCACTCGGTCTTTTCTCCTTGGAGAGATGGAGGATGAGGGGGACCTGATAGAGGTGTATAAGATGATGAGAGGTATTGATCGGGTAGATAGTCAGAGGCTTTTCCCCAGGGCTGAAATGGTGGCCACAAGAGGACATAAGTTTAAGGTGCTGGGGAGTAGATATAGAGGAGATGTCAGGGGTAAGTTTTTTACTCAGGGAGTGGTGAGTGCCTGGACTGTGCTGCCAGAAACGGTGGTGGAGGCGGATACGATAGGGTCTTTCAAGAGACTGTTGGATAGGTACATGGAGCTGAGTAAAATAGAGGGCTATAGGTAAGCCTGGTAATTTCTAAGGTAGGGACATGTTCGGCACAGCTTTGTGGGCCGAAGGGCCAAAATTGTGCTGTAGTTTTTCTATTCTATTCTTAAAATAGAAAAAAATGAAAAATCGTATGTGTTCAGGGAAATATTCATTCTCAGTCATGTACTAAACTTGCAATACATAGTACATTGTATTCAGCTTCCAAAATTAAGTTTGATTGACTTCAATTCCCCAACTAATTGATCAGTAATATTGAATTATATCCTCCTTCATTCAAGGCATATGCGATATATAGTCAAATCCAAGGATTTTTTTTTTGAAACTTGAGAATCTCTTCCATCTCCAGCTCAACCTCACTTTGCATAAACCATTACTTTGAGTCAGTTACTGAATCTCCCCTTGGGAAGATTTCCTATGCAGTAGGCTCAACAAAATTGTAAATAAGTTCCTAATCAACAGGTTTAAAAATCAATATCATCAGTATGCTACCTTGACTGTCAATGATTCCATTTTGTTCATAAATATCCCTTAGGAAAATAAATCTGCCATCCTTACTCAGTATGGCACAAACATGGCTGTAGACCCAATGTAGCTCTAAATTGAATCCTCAGTTCAGGAGAAATTAGGGACCAGCAATAAAATGCCAAGATTGCCAATGATGACTAGATAGCATGGATTTTTTAAAAAATGACCTTGCTTCTCCTCATTTCTGTGCTTTCCTCACCCTCACAACCTTCCAATATCTGCCAGCACAATTAATTCTGGTGTCTTATCTATCCTGAATTTCTTACCTCTGTCAGCAGTGATTTAAATCCAATTTCCAAGGTGCTAATAAACAACATATAGTTGAATTTGGCCATTTGAAATTGGAAATGAAAATATATGTGATAATAGAGACAATGCGGAAGTGTTAGCTGAAAGTAGTGACATAACTTTTTTCCAAAAATAAACTTTATTCATAAAAATATATAGTGAAAATGGATTAAATAACGATGTTAAATTTATTCCTATAGTTGCTGTATGAAGTCAAGAGGCTGGGTCAATCATTACATCATAGGTTATTATGAAGGATGGTTAATAGGAGTGTTGAATCCACATATGTCCCTCAACTTCCTAGTGAAGGCACCATCTTGCTAGAGGATATTGGTGAGAGAATTAGATATTGTGTGAATTTCCTCCTAAACCTCTTTGCTTTCTTCTTTAAGCTACTTTTTTAATCCTACTTTGTTGAATAAACAAATTATATGATATGACAAGGAATGTTTTAATACATAAAAGCCACTATATTAAAGCATGCTGCTATTTTCGTAATGTAAGTAAATATATATTAAGGTGTTTGCAGAACACACCTTGCATTTTGTGAAATTTTTAACCTAGTTTCATTTAGCAAAGGATTTTCAATTCAATTTTTCCTTTAAGATTCATCAGTCTTTATGCAACTATTGAGAAATCACCATTTTAATATAAGAAGTCCATGGTGCATCTATTTTATACATGATATTTTGTTTAAAGTGCCTTTCTACATTTTATTAAATAATTAAAACAAATTCAGTTTGACATTCAGAATGTTGAAATTCTCTTTTTTTAATTTTCTTAACATCAAAGCTGAATGAATCATATAACTGGTTCTCTGAAGTGAAATGAAAATTAATTTACACTGCTGCACTATTCTACATAATAACAGGGAATTTGGCTGGAGAAAATTGGAAATCATTACCCAGAAAACATTATATGTATTATTTTGTAGTCAATTTAGATTACATTGTAATGGAAAATTATAGGCCGGATATGGAGAAGTTACTGAAAACACCTAGATGTGTTTCTATTTTAAATTGATTTCTTAAAATTGCACTAAAAATGGTTTACTCATCAATTGCTTATAAAGGAAATCTCAGCGTAATAATTATTTTTAAAAAGCATCTGCATTCATGCATGTTATTAAAACTAGTGGACTGTAAGCACTGTAGAAAGAGAAAGGACATCGATTCAACATTAAAATGGGAATGTCTGTCTCAGCCATGGACAAACATTAGCATCTCCTACAGACATATAGTTACAGCAAAACAGTTGGAAAGTGTCCTTCTTCCTTGACTCAGTAGAAGTGTCAGTTCAAAGTAAACTTTCTTATTATAATTTATTTTTAATTGAGCGCAAAGACTTGTTCATTTAAACTATCAAGTCTATTAACTAATTACATTACACATTATGTGTGCTAAAGGAAACACAGGTATCCTATATCAACACACATCTTGATGTTGCAAACACATTTTCTGATTTTCTTTTAGTCACCTAAACTAGTTATTGAGCAGTAAAGCTTATGAGCTTTGTGCAGCAATTCATCTTTTGTATTACTTTTACTCTGGTTTTTGATGGACTTTGATTTTTATTTCTAATTGTGTTCTTTCTCGTAAAAATTGTGTATAATCTATGTTTAATTTATGTTTTTTTCTTGTGAGTGCTGCTTATATGATACTATGTGCCTGTGGTGCTGCTGCAGGTAAGTTTTTTATTGCACCTATGCACACATGTACTTATACATAGACAATGAACTCGACTTTGACTTTGAATATTAAAACACTTTCATTATTCCAGAATCTCCTACTATAGGTGATTATTTTCCTTGTTAATACTTTTCTCTTTAAGCACACCAAGCAGATCATCTACTCATTCCTTTCAAACATAACTAGGATCATCCAATCACTTAACAAAACTTGCTCTTCATTTCAGATGTCTTCCAGTGGAGAGCCATCTCTTACCAGAAGTGGCCAAAAAATGTTTCTATTAAATATAATGAAAATTCCAAGGTGCTTGTATGTCAGTATCACTCCAACAGGGAAAGGAGAAAATATCAAAGGCTTTCATTCTTGGGCAATAATCACTTCTAGAATGTGTGTGCAGCAGAGAATAAAGTGCAGAGTAGCAATGATGTCTATTATTGTTTAGCTTTACGCCTGTGAAATAATTATTGTGTTACTGAATGCAAAAGCAATGGCTTCAAGCAAAAGAAACTTATCTTTGGAGTGCACTATTAATACAAATAAGAATAGATTTCTTCTGTAAATTCAAAAATGCTCATTTTCAAAACAAAAACCATTGTTTAAAAAGCAGGGACATTCTACAATACACACGATGTACAAATGAGCCACTTGAAGAAAATTCCAACTTGTAATGCATGCTCAAAGATATTTTTCAGATGTGGATTGAAATATCGTATTTGCTTGCTTCTCAAATACTTATCCTACTATGCTAATTTCAGTTTGCAGTTACATTAAAGTCAATTTCTTTACAAATAGAAAACAATATGAATGGAGTAAACTGGAAGAAGTAAACAGAAGGCAGTGACTGAATCATATATTTCATGGCTCTCCTCTAACATTATTAGTGAATTTGGTTTGACTTATTAAAATAAAACAATCATGGATCATTTAAATCCTGTCTAGATTAGCTGGGGTAGGCTAAAAATATTTTTTTTTGCCAAGTTATGTACATCACTTTGAAACTCAAGGGACAAGTTCATGCGATACTGATCCTTCAGCACAAAACAATTACCTAAATTAAAGAAGTGTATCAAAAGATACTGATGGCCTCAGATGTGCTGCAGGCTATGGCAAACTGTGATGAGGATTGAGAGACTGCAGGAAGACACTGATAATCTGGTAATCTGAGAGATCGATGGCCAATGTAGCTCAATACAGAAAAATGTGAATTTGCTCATGTTGGAAGTAAGATCAGATAAACCAGATCCTAGAAATTTGATTAATTAGCACTTAATTTTTTAATACACAAATCATGCATAAGAGTGGTTTAGTTTGAGCTAGTGATCATTTCTAACTGAAATCATGCCCCTCAGGAAATAGAACAGTGGATATTCTAATGAAATTCACTTTGAAAGGTTGGACTCGTCTTCCAAATCAAATGTACAGATATGCCACAAACATTTGTTCCATATTGACATCAGTTGGAGCTTTAGAATGCAACTCATTTCTGTCATTGAATAGTCACAGTACAAATGGAAGTACGTTGTTGAACTTACGTCCACTGAAAAGGATGCTCTGCTGATGGTGGGAGACTATTAAACATTTCAGAAACCTTCCATGGTCAATAAAGTGTGCTGAAACTAACAGAAAATGCCTTCTCCAGCATATAGTTGATGAGATGCTCATTTGGTGGGTGCCACAACAGTGGCACCATTGACAGCAATCCATTGTTGGAGGCATTGGAGTGTCAATGACTGGAAACACAAGGTGGGTCAGGAACCTCAGCATGTGCCAAATCATCCACATCTGTGAGAAACTACTCCCCACAGAGTCTTCACAAAAACAATATTCAACTTAAACTTTCTGATGATCAATGTATTCACAGATTCAAGTTTCCCAAAGCTGTCATTACTTGTACATGTGATATTTTGTGTGAAGACCTTTTCGCTTCCATTCGAGCCTGGACTGCTTTCTGCACAGAGGTCCATGTCACCTTGACTCTCATTGTCTGTAACTACATGAACTTTTCTGACTGGTTGCATCACCGCCTGGTATAGAGGCTCCAATGCACAGGATCACAAGAGGCTGCAGAGGGTTGTATACTCAGCCAGCTCCATCATGGACACAACCCTCCCCACCATCAAGGATATCTTCAAGAGGTGGTGCCTCGGGAAGGTGGCATCCATCACTAAGAACCCTCACCATCCAGGACATGTCCTCTTCTCGTTACTACCATTGGGGAGGAGGTACAGGAGCTTGAAAACCCAAACTCAATGATTCAGAAACAGCTTCTTCTCCTCCACCATCAGATTTCTGAAGAGTCCATGAACCCATGAATACTGCCACGTTATTCCTTTTGTTTTGCACTATTTATTTATTTTTTTAAATTTATAGTAACTTTGTCTTTGCGCTGTACTGCTGCCACAAATCAACTAATTTCATGTCATCCAAGTCAGTAATAATAAATTTGATTCTGATTCTTTTTAAGCAACCTCAGTAGATCTTTGCCAGGTCCCTCAGTCTTTTGCTCACTGCAGCATCAGCAAAGTACCCAGACATATACTTGTGTTAAGATTATTTCATCTGCTTAACTTTCATTGATGACCAGGTAGAATCTCAGCCACAGGGATTTACCAGCATTGCTGGCTTCCCACAGCTCCATTTTGCCAGTGACTGTGCCCATAGGTGTTCCCATTCAGAACATGGGCCTTTTTCTCAAAGCAAAGACTCCCACCACATCAGCACTGGAAGCATATATGACATATTCACCTCGGAAAAATTCAATTGCCAGATGTTGTCCACTGTCAGTGCTGCCTATGGGACAAATTCTACAGGACAAGGTCTATCCTCTACTTCTCCGGACCTCAACAACAACTTGCAGTTCTGCCACTGCTGCTGGGCACTGCCAAAGCCAGAGCCATTCACCCTCCAGGATCGTTGTGGAAAATGCCACAGGTCTAATAAAAATGAGATATCAATGCTTGCATTAGTCTGGGAGTGTGCTGCAGTAACATGTTCATGGGTGCAAAGACTTCATTATTATGCACTCTTTGCTTCACAAACAAGTAATCCAAAGACAGCAGCCGGTGCCAGAGGAAGAGGCAGAGCACAGGAGCAGGGGAGTCATGATGGACCTTTCTAAAACATTGATTCAGCCATAATTGGAGTTCTGTCTGGACACAATTGTCAGTCCTGTGTGCCATACCTTAGGAAAGTTGTAAAAGCTTAAGAAAGGATACAGAAGAGTTTGATTTCCAATATGATTTTGGAGATGAGGGACTTTAATTTGTGGATAGACTGGAGAAACTGAGGTTGCTTTCCATGCATCAGAGGAGGTTGCAATAGGATTTGATAGAGCTAAAAATCATGATAGGTCTGGACAGAATAGATACTAAGAAACTATTCCCATTGGCAGAGAGGTTAAGACTGGGTGATAAGAATGAAGCTGAATGGCAATAGGATCAAAAAAAGTGGCAAGGACTTCTGTTTTTTTTCACTCAGTAAGTGGTTACAATACAAGGGCATGATAAATTGAAACAGATGTGAGCATTTGGTCATTCAAGAAGATCACGGTGATCTTTTACCCCATGCCACTTTGCTGCAGTAATCTTGAATTCCACAAATCTAAAAATCTATTGAACATACTCGGAAATAAGCCTTCACAGCCATCAGAGAGAGATTTCCACAGATTCACCACCCTCTGGATGAAGAAGTTTCTTCTTATCCCTCTTCTGAATGGTCAACCCTTTGTTTTGGGGTAGTATTCAAGGGAGATACAATGCAGCTTTCGTAAGTGGGCTGGCTAGGTATCTGAAAAAGAGCTTGTAAGGCTATATACAGAGGACAGGGGAGTGGGGCAAGCTGGATTGCTCTTACTGGGTGCTGGTATGGACTCAATGGGCCAAAAGGTCTCCTTTTGTGCTGTGATTCTGTCATTCTGAGGAGGAGCTTGCATGGAACATGAAACACAAGCTAAAGAACAGCAAGAGTGAGTGGAGAACAATGAGTAAAGTAATCAGGAGAGATCCCAGCAGCCTCATCTTTCAACAGAGCAGAGGAGGGAGGCAATGACTGCGTGGGCAATAAAGGCCTCCCTGACAGAGAGATACTTTTCATGATTAGCCACCAAAATCAGACCAGAATCTGGACAACACGACTCTCAGATCCTTAATGCCAACTTTGTTCAACAGGAATCAGTTGAGTGATCCCACATGACACAAAATAATTCCACATATTCTCTTTCACTGGCAACTCTTATCCTGAACACATCAATGAAAAAATTCCTGATACAGTCACTGAGAAACCTCACTGCAATTGTTTTCAATGGCCTGCAGCTCACCCTGATACACCTCGTGGGAACATGACATCTATTTCCACGTTGCTCAGCTGAGTGAGGATTTTCACAGCTGATGACACTAGCTGAAGCCAGTTCCTGCCAAGATCTTCCTATAGTGGCCTGAGCAGGTCTCCAGCTTCCCTGATTCATGGGACCTCATGACTCACTGATGAGAATGCCTGAGAAACAAAGGACTGCTGATGCTAGAATCTCGAGGAAAAACACAATAATGCTGGAGGAACTCAGCAGGCCAGGCAGCAAGTGTGAAGAAAAGCAGGCAGTCAACGTTTTGGGTCCTGAAGCAGGGTCCTGACCTGAAATGTTGACCGCCTGCTTTTCTCCACGGATGCTGCCTGGCCTGCTGAGTTCCTCCAGCATCATACTGTTTTTCTTCATGATGAGAATGCCTCATCTCTTTCACTAAATGTAAGAGCTCCCTCCCTCTCCCCTGCAGCCTGGCCCTCTTGAAAGCATATTTACCATGGTTGCTACAGCGTCCGCTGATGTTGTCTGCCTGCCCTGGTGTGCTTTTAAGGGCTGCCATGCTTCAGAGAATAGTTTGCAGAAAGATTCCTTTATCACTGTGTGTGATCTCACTGGAGTCTGTGTAATTCTCCTTTGAGTGCACATTTTAGGCTGCAAAGCAAACTAACACCATTTCAAATGTATTTTTTTGGCCAATTTTATTATTTCCTTTGCAGGGAATTGAATTGGGCATTGGAGCCAAATGCAACACAAATTTAACACAACAAATAATTAGTGAAATCAAATTTTAGGTGTGGATCATAAATAAAATATAGCAGCAGCATGGGGACCTGAACATACAGAGACACAGACCATGAAAGACTTATGTGTAAGCCCATCAACAAAATAAATAGAATAATTGCCTTTAAACAGAGGAGATATAAAATCAAAGTCAAAGTTGAAATTATTGTCGTATGCATAAATACATGTATGCCCAGGTGCAATGAAAAACTGACTTGCAGCAGCATCACAGGCACATAGCATCAGATACACAACACTCACAAGAAAAACATATATTAAATATAAATTATACACTTTTTACAGAAAAAACGCAATTAGAACAGACAAAAACAAAGAAAACAACTTGTTCAAGACCTTAATGACTGTATTTGGAGTTTTCTTTTTTCAGCTTGGACGCTCATTATAAAAAAGATGGTAAAAGTAGTTGCAAATGCATATGATAGATTTAATAAGATGTCTACAAAGGATGAGGGATTACAATTATAAAAAGTGAGAAATGAGAGCCTTTGCCATTGGAGCTAAGAAGGTTAAGAGTAATCTGATGAAGATCCATTACTATAACCACTGGATTAGCAAAGCAGGTGGTGGCACTGAATCAATAAATCTGGTAATTTGTGGCCTAATGGGCAGAAACAATTGACCATAAATGTTCCTGGATTGTCCTCCCAAAAGAAACAACAAGGTTCACCAACATTCAGAAAGCAAGTCAACCATTCCTAACAGGTCTGACTATGTAGATTAATCCAATTGCTCTCCAAGTACTAAATGTGGTTTTTCCAGCATCACTCATGCACAGAAACAAATAATAAAAATGATGAGGTAATTTTATGATGAACAGCTGATTGTTTTCATTGATTGATGAAATATTAATAAGGGGGCAAATATCATGATGAATCATGAAAGGGGGAAGAAATTGCCATTTCATAGGTTGCTTAAAATGTAGCCTCATCTGTCATAAAACATTTTGCTGAAACGGAATTGAGGATTTTAGAGGACTCTTCATGGAAATCCAGTCCCATATTCTAACATAGCTCCTGCTGGTTGTAAGAATTACATGCGCTCTGTATGTAATAGTTATTTAAAAAAATAGGCTGTGACATCTGCAAAAACATGTTAGAAACAGATTTCCACTGAACTAAGGGCAGTGAGGTGGGAGGAACCCTGAGGAAATCCAAGCACACTTTAACAATTAAATCAAGACCTTGCATTTTTTTTACCGTCTCCCAACTGTAAAAGATTTTGACTGTTAAATATTCACCAGCTCATATTTTCTTAAATAAATTCACTAAATAATTTAAACAACATGAATCCTAATGAAAGAATGCTCCACCAAGTTTTGAAAGGTGGGATAGAGCACCTATGGAGAAATAGAATAATTCTAGTCACTGAAATAATTAATGAAAGGTAATTCTGTTCATTATCTGAAGCTGACTGAAGATACTTCAGAAGTCAGAGTGATGGGAGTGATATGTGGAAGCCAAGAAAATCTAGAAAGAAAATGAGGAAAAATAATCCTGTGGATTTAGGTGCATCGTGGGTTCCCACAATTGGCACTATTGGCATGTATATTACCGACACACAAGGCTAATTTATATATTGGAGCTACTGGATCATCTCAAGTTTGGGAATGTTATCTATATCCTGGAAAAACTGCACACAATAGCATCTGAGCATTATGGCATTGATAAATTGCAAGCTGTGGTAAAGCAGACATAATTCAGCACATATCTACATGGATAAAATGAACCAGAAGCTCAAGTTCACATCACCTTGAATTATAACGTGGTAAATTTTATAAATGCCATTCCAGTGAAACAATGACATATAGGCCATTATTGTGTTATCAAGTGCAGCAACCATGAGGAAATGCAAAAAGCAACAATTACAATCTCATTGTGCTCCTCTATCTTCAGTCCTAAGCATGCAAATACGGTAATCTGAAGATTAAAAAACAACTGTCTGTCTATTGCAGATGAACAAAGCCAACATAATATTATCAAACCTCAGCTGACCCAGCAGGCAATAAATGCTTAAATCTTACTCTACTAGGCAGGCAGTAAATAGCAGGTGTCAGGACTAAATGTAAAGAATTATCAAGAGAAGAGAAGGGTAAATAAAAGATTCCTTTATCATATGGAGAGATATAAATGGCAGTGATTCTCAGGAGAAATTTGAAATATAGAGAAGCAAAATTGTACATTCACTGTTATGGAAACAGTAGATTCAGGGGCACAAAACAAAGCACCTGTAACGGACAAAGATGTATTGTGACATTAGCTTAGAAAAATGATATGACTTACCAGTGTTATAGAGTCATTGGTTTAGCAACAGAGAATTAAGTAATCACTTACAGCAATACAGGTTTCATTAGAGATTGGCATTTTACCAGCTTGTGTCTGGTCTGTTTATATGTCTGACTAGAAAATTAGTATCAGGCTAATTATTCATGACTCATTCTGCCCTGCAGACTGCATGACTAACAGTGTACAGTGTATATAATGAAAATTAAATAAAAGATGAAATTGAAATTGCTTCCTAATAGGTTTTTTTGCCCATGTCCATCATGAAATATTGCAATTTTCTAAAAATTTTTGGACAGTTTAAAAAAAGTATGATTTTATGGGAAGTGGATTTTGCAGTTTTGTTAGTGATTGCTGCAAACCATTAATGTGAGTGCAAATCAAACATAATTTATGTTATAATGAATATGCAGGAATGAATTCCAGAACAATAGAACCTGGAACAGTATCTAAGCAGTGGAAGCAAAATTTGAATGCTTTATATGTAACCATTGGAATACCAAGCAGATGTTTTCCCTCAATCACACTGTAGTATTGACATTCTTTAACTTATTCACACAAGGGTCAGGAAATGGTTTCAGCCCATGTTTAACTTTTTTTGTGGGGTGGTACCAGTTGTTAAGATAGACAATATGTGTAATAATGCATATAAATTCTGTAGATTGAATGTATGTTGTTTATGATTGGTCTTATCCAAACTGGCAGGGGTCATGACGCTTTTTGAAGGTTGATCTTGTGTCACGGTTTTGATCTTTGGCAGATGCCATTTTGGCTGATTTTTGTAAGGACTGTGTTTGCAGATAATGTGCTCAGCTTGAAGAAAATAAGTAAACCTCTAAAGGACAAAATTCAGCCTGCACCTTTTTTTTGTATGCTAAGATATAATATATTGGCCATGAGGATGTTTTTCCCGCAAAGTCAGGAAGAACTTAAGAGATATTAGTGACCTGGAGAAGTGAACGAAATGTAAGGTTTCCAAGTTTGCTAATGATACGAAAATAGGTCAAAGGGCACGTTGCGGTGTAGACACTGTGATTCTGCAACAGCATAGATAGATAGAGTGACTGGGCAAAAACATGGCAAATTGAGTTCAGTGTGGGGAGGTTTGAGGTCATGCACTTTGGTAAGAGGAATCAAAAGGTGGATTATTATCTAATTTGAGAGAGACTGCAAATGTGGCTCAGAGGGATCTAGATGTTCTAGTGCAAGAATCACAAAAGTTCAGCAGACATGTCCAACAAATGGTTAAGGAGACAAACAGCATTTTTGCCTTAATTTCAAAGGGGTTTGGGTTTAAAAAAATAGGGAGGTTTTATTACAGTTGTACTGGGTATTTGTGAGACCAATTTTGGTCACCTTACCGAAAAAAGGATATAATAACATTGGAGGCAGTCCAAGGGAGTTTCACCAGGTTAACTCCTGACCTCCACCACTCTCAGGGTACAGAGTTCCAGAGAGTCACTACCCTCTCAGAGAAGTTAGTTCCACATATCTCAGTTTCTCACCACATAAGGGAAGAAAGTGTAGGATATAACCTTTGCATGAAAAAAGCCTGACTTAACAAAATAGAACCATTAATTATTGTCATGAAAAGGTGTCATTTGAGCTTGATGCAGGATAGAATGTCAGAGTGATGAACTTGACTAAATATGCGGATGAGTGTAAAGTTAAAAAGGCACAGCTACATTGAAAACCTATACAGGTAAAAGCATTGAAGTAGTTGGAGCAATTGGTGACAGTGAAATATCAAAGACAGATTAAAACCTTACCACTTTGGTGGGAGCAACTACGACATTTTTTTTTAAAAATGTGCTGATCCTTTTGCACCTCATAATATGGTTTGCAGTTAGGATTGTAGTCAGTTACTTATAACCATGACAATTTTGTTGGTCTTGTGTCAAGGTGAGTCACATCTCCTTGGATCCCCATCAGGCAACACTACCAAGTGTTTCTCAGTAGCGGCTAAGGTGACTGGCCGAGGGTCAAGAATGGCTGTGTGACCCATGTCTATTAGCTGCAAAGGGGGAGGGGAGTGAGTAAATTGCAAGTTGCTGGCTTAAAACACCTAATGCTTCCCACTGGGTTGGTCCTGTGCTCTGCCAGCTTGTTTGGCTCACTCTATTGAGACTCCAGGTCATATAACTCCTGAATGACCTGGCCAGATCACTTCATAGCCGGATGATTCTCATCTATTTGATGATTATGCAAGCCATCTGAGATGATGGATCGCACCACAGGCATTGTCAAAGGTGTATGGCATTGTGGACTTTAAACTGATGTTTGTTGTTGGACATGTTACCATCATTGGGATTTCTACCACTAAAAATGACATTGACCTTTCCTTGTTGCAAGGATAGCTTGGACTGCAGTTGATTAGTTGCCTGCTCTGGTATGAGCAACCCCTCAGGTAGGCTTATTCACTATTTGTTGGACCAATTGGCTTACATCTCCTGTAGCTTAGGATTGTCCATGGTGTGTTGCAAATGGTGTGTTCCACTTGTAAGAGACATTTGGATAAACTTTAATGATGTGTTGAGCAGGAGTGAATAAATTGCTGCTGCAAGGGCTTCTCTGCTATCTATTTTGAATTTGCAGTTGTCATAGTTTTCTGTGTTTCAGCTTTCTGTAAATCATATGACAGAGGCAGTTGTAAGGCCAATTACCTGGTCTTTGTCAATTTTCTCTCAGAGAGATTATACTGTACCCTTTAAGATCATACATTCAGTCTCTGTGTTATGGGATCCAGATCAAACTTGTGGGCTGGCAGAAAGACACCACCCGCCCCCACCCCACTGGACTGGAACATTAGAGAAGGTGCTGAGGAAACATAGAGAGGTTTTCAAAGATGAGCTGAGCACATCAAAGGGCACCCTAGCCAAAGTTCATATCGATCCCAATGCTCCACCAGTCCTCCAAGCCAAAGTCAGTGTCTTAAGCAATGAAACCAAAACTGACAGCAGAAATTAACAGTTTTCTCAAGAGAAATAGTTGAATCTTCAGCTCAGAATTGATGAGATGGAGTCGTAGCTTCAAACACTGCGAAGTATCAGGGAGGGAGAGAGTTATGTAGATGCTGTGCATCGGGAGACAGTCGCCTCCCCTTAGAGCAGGTACTTCTAGGGTTCAGGAGGCAAATAGATGGGTGACTGTCAGGGGAGAGAAGAAGGAAAAGAAAGGGAGCAGGCAGATAGTGCAGAGGACCCCGGAGGCTGTTCCCCTCAGTAATAGGTTTTCTGCTTTGGACGCTGTTGAGGGGGATGACCTACAGGGATCAAGCAGCAGTAGCCAGGTCTCTGGCACTGAGACTGGTCCTGCTGCTCAGGAAGGAAGGTTGGAGAAGAGGAAGGCAATAGTGATAGGGGACTCGATAATCAGGGAAACAGATAGGAGGTTCTGTGGCAGTGAGCATGAATCCTGGATGGTTTGTTGCCTCCCAGGTGCCACGGTCCGGGATGTCTCTGATTGGGTCCACAGCATTCTTGAGCAGGAGGGAGAACAGCCAGAAGTCGTGGTACATGTTGGTACCAACGACATAGGTAGGAAGAGGTATGAGGTCCTGAAAAGTGAGTTTAGGGAGCTAGGCAGAAGGCTGAAGAACTGGACCTCAAGGGTAGCAATCTCAGGATTGCTGCCAGTGCCACATGATAGTGAAGGTAAGAATAGGAGGAGATGACAGATGAATGAGTGGCTGAGGAGTTGGTGCAAGAGGGAAGGTTTTAGATTTTTGGATCATTGAGATCTCTTCTGGGGAAGGTGGGACCTGTACAGAGATGTCGGGTTACACCTGAACCCAAGGGGGACCAATATACTTGCAGGCAGGTTTGCTAGGGTGGTTCAGGAGGGTTTAAACTAGTTTGCAAGGTGGATGGGAACCAGAGGGGTAGGTCAGAGGAAGAAGTGGATGGGAAAAAGTCAGATCTAACATGTAGAGAGGCTTTGAGGAAGGAGAAGCAGAGAATAGGGTATTAGAGTAGAAAGGTGGATAGGCTAAAGTGCATTTACTTAAATGCAAGAAGTATCAGGAATAAGGGTGATGAACTGAGAGACTGGATAAGTACATGGAACTATGATATTGTGGCTCTTGCAGAGACTTAGCTGTCATCAGGGCAGGAATGGATATTGAATAGTCCTGGATTTCAGTGTTTCATAAGGGATAGGGACGGGGGGAGAAGAGGAGGAGGGGTGGCATTACTGGTCAGAGATACTAATACAGCTGCAGAAAGGGTGGATAATGTAGAAAGATCCTCTCTGGAGTCAGTATGGGTGGAAGTTAGGAACAAGAAAGGAGCAGTTACTCTACTGGGAGTATTCTATAGGCTCCCAGGTAGCAGCAGGGATACTGAGGAGCAGATTGGGAGGCAGATTTTGGAAAGGTGCTAGAATAACAGGGTTGTTATCATGGGAGACTTCAACTTCCCAAATATTGATTGGAACCTGCTTAGTGCCAGAGGTTTAGATGGGGCAGAATTTGTTAAGTGTGTCCAGGACGGATTCCTGTCACAGTATGTTGACAGGCCGACTAAAGGGAATGGCATATTAGATCTAGTATTAGGTAACAAACCGGGTCAGGTGACAGATCTCTCAGTGGGTCACAGTGGGGGACACTGACCACCGCTCCCTAACCTTTAGCATTGTCATGGACAAGGATAGGAGCAGAGACGACAGGAAGATATTTAATTGGGGAAGGGCAAATTTGCGAGAACTTGCGAGAGTTAATTGGGATGACATTTTTGAAGGGAAATGTACTATAGGGATGTGATCGTTGTTCAGGGATCTCTTGCGGGATGTTAAGGATAAATTTGTCCTGGTGAGGCAGAGAAAGAATGGCAGGGTGAAGGAACCATGGGTGACAAGAGAGGTGGAACAACTAGTTAGGAGGAAGAAGGCAGCATACATAAGATGTAGGCAGCAAGGATCAGATAAGGCTCATGAGGAATAGAGGGGAGCAAGGAAGGAACTTAAGAAGGAGCTGAGGAGAGCAAGAAGGGGACATGAAAAGGCCTTGGTGAGTAGGGTTAAGGAAAATCCCAAGGCTTTTTTCACTTATGTGAAGAGCAGAAGGATGGCAAGAGTAAAAGTTGGGCCGATTAGAGACAAAGGTGGGAGGATGTGCCTGGAAGCTGTGGAAGTGGGTGAGGTTCTCAATGAATACTTCTCTTCAGTATTCACCAAGGAGAGGGGCCTTGATGACGCTGAGGACAGTGTTGGTATGGATAATGTTCTAGAGCATGTAGATATCAAGAGAGAGGATGTGTTGGAGCTGTTAGAAAATATTAGGACAGATAAGTCCCCAGGGCCTGACAGAATATTCCCCAGGCTGCTCCGCGAGGCGAGGGAGGAGATTGCTGAACCGTTGGCTAGAATATTTGAGTCCTCGTTGTCCACGGGGATGGTACCGGAGGATTGGAGGGTGGCAAATGTTGTCCCCTTATTTTAAAAAAGGTAGTAGGGATAGTCCAGTGAATTACAGACCAGTGAGCCTTATGTCTGTGGTGGGCAAGTTGTTGGAAAGGATTCTTAGAGATAGGATCTATGAGCATTTAGAGAATCATGGACTGATTAGGGTCAGCCAGCATGGCTTTGTGAAGGGCAGATCATGTCTCACAAGCCTGATAGGATTCTCTGAGGGGGTGACCAGGCAGATTGATGAGGGTAGTGCAGTAGATGTGGTCTACATGGATTTTAGTAAGGCGTTTGACAAGGTTCCACATGGTAGGCTTCTTCAGAAGGTCAGAGGGCATGGGATCCAGGGAGGCTTGGCCATGTGGATTCAAAATTGGCTTGCCTGTAGAAAGCAGAAGGGTCATGGTGGAGGGAGTGCATTCAGATTGGAGGTCTGTGACTAGTGGTGTCCCACAGGGATCGGTTCTGGGACCTCTACTTTTTGCAATATTTATTAATGACTTGGATGAGGGGGTAGAAGGGTGGGTTGGCAAATTTGCAGATGACACAAAAGTCGGTGATGTTGTAGATATTGTGGAGGACTGTTGAAGATTTCAGAGGGATATTGATAGGATGCAGAGCTGGGCTGATAAGTGGTAGATGGAATTCAATCCAGAGAAGTGTGAGGTGGTACACTTTGGAAGGACAAGCTCCAAGGTGGAGGACAAGGTTAATGGCAGGATTCTGGGTAGTGTGGAGGAGCAGAGGGATCTGGGGGTTCACATCCACAGATCACTGAAAGTTGCCTCACAGATGGATAGGGTAGTTAAGAAAGCTTATAGGATGTTAGCTTTCATAAGTTGTGGGATTGAGTTTAAGAGCCGTGAGGTGATGATGCAGCTCTACAAAAGTCTGGTTAGACCACACTTGGAGTACTGTGTCCAGTTCTGTTTGCCTCATTATAGGAAGGATGTGGAAATGTTGGAAAGGGTGCAGAGGAGATTTACCAGGATGCTGCCTGGTTTGGAGAGTATGCATTATGAGGAGAGACTAAGGGAGCTAGGTCTTTACTCTTTGGAGAGAAGGAGGATGAGGGGAGACATGATAGAGATGTTCAAAATATTAAGAGGAATAGATAGAGTAGACAGCCAGCGCCTCTTTCCCAGGGCACCAATTCTCAATACAAGAGGGCATGACTTTAAAGTAATGGGTGGGAAGTTCAAGGGAGATATCAGAGGGAGGTTCTTTACCCAGAGAGTGGTTAGTGCATGGAATGTGCTGCCTGGGGTAGTCATGGAGGCAGGTACGTTGGTCAGATTCAAGAGATTGTTAGATAAGCATATGGAGGAATTTAAAATAGGGGGATATGTGGGAGGAAGGGGTTAGCTAGTCTTAGGCCTGGTTTAAAGGTCGACACAACATGGTGGGCCTAAGGGCCTGTATTTTGCTGTACTGTTCTATGGTTCTAATCTGTTAAGTATTCAGAATGAGCAGCACTCAATATTAAAGCATGGACAATCCATCAGTATTTGTGGAAACTACAAGCTTACTGTTAAGTGAGTTTCATCCCCAGAATAAGCTGGACTGCATCTATTTTAGTACAAGGAGTCTGACAAGTGAAGCAGATGAACTGAGGACATTAATTAGCTGCTATCACAGAGACATGACTGAAAGATTGCCAGGATTGACAACTTAACATTCCAGGGTATAAAATCTTCAGGCATGATGGGAGGGGATATGAAAGAGAAGGTGGCATTGTAATATTAATTAAATAGTCCATTGCTGTAGTAAGGAAGTAGGATATCCTAGCAGCTTCTTCAAGTGAGGCCATATAGGTGAGCAATCACTTTTCTGGGAGTGTACTATAGACTTCCAGTCAATGGGGGAATAAAAGAGCAAATAGGTAGGCTAATCATAGAGACATGTGAAACTAATAGCATAATTGCAACTCGGACCACCCTAGCATGAAACACTAAGATGAGCTGAATTTTTCAAGTACGTACAATATGTTGATAGTCACAGTTGGGAAAGGGGATTAACTGGGTCTAATCTTTGGGAATGAATGATCAGAGTATCAGTGGGAGAACATTTAGGACCTTTACTCTGTTTTAAGGTAGTTATGGGGAAGGGCAAGGATAGACCAGATATTAAGGTCTTGAAATGGGGAAAGACTGCTTGAGAGCAGCAACTTTTACATAGTCAACATGCAACCAGTGGGATTTATTCAAAAAAGAAAAGAAATAGAGGGGTCAGGGCCAACATGTTTCCATAAGGGTGAAAGGCAAGGACAAGCTCAAAGAACCCTGGATGTTTAAGGGATATTGAGGGTTGGCTAAAGAACAGGTACCTTATAGCAGGTATAGAGAACTGAAAACAGAGTGGCTCTACAGAAGTTTATAAAGTGTAGAGAGATACTTAAAATCTCTTCACTCAGTTCTGATGAAGAGTCTTCAGTCTAAAAGGCTGTTCCTCTTCCCGCAGATGTGTCCTGACCTGTTGAGCATTGTTAACATATTATTTTTTTTTACTTAAGATAGTAATTAGGAGGGCAGTGAGGCATAGGCAGACAAGATCGAGGAAAATACCAAAGTATTTTATGCGTTTTGAGAGTAACCAGTTAAATCGGGTCCAAAGTGGTGATCTGTACTGAACCAGAGGATGTAGATAAGGTCTTAAGTGAAGCACCTCGTTTTTGTTCAGTACAGAGAAGGACATTGTAATTGGAGAATTCAGGAAGGGGGGCTGTGGAATTCTAAAACAAACTACCATTGAAAAGGAGGAGCTATTAGATGTCTTAGCAGATGGATAAATCACAAAGGGATGATAAAATGTATCCTAGGCTGTTATGGGAGACAAGGGAAGAGACTGCTGGGGCCTCGACAGAAGTTTCCAAATATCCTCTGGCTACAGAAGGGATGCCAGAATACTAAAAGACAATAAAAGTGTTGCCTTTCTTTAAGAAGTGCTGCAGGGATAAGCCAGGTAATTAACATCAGTGCTAGGGAAATTATTGGGAAAAAATGAGGGAAAGGATTACTCTGCACATGGAGAGGGAGAGATTAATCAGGGATAATCAGCATGGCTTTGTTAAACAGAGTTTCCGTCTGACTAATTTGATTGATTTTGAAGAGGTAACTAAGTTTGCCAATGAAAGGGGTACTCGGTCCCATGTGGGAAAGTCGTCCAAAAGGTTAGAGCCCATGGGATCAAGGACAATTTGGCAAATTGGGTCTGAAATTGATTTAGTGATAAAAGCAAAGTATTATGGTCAAGTTCCTTTTGTGATTGGAAGCCTGTGGCTAGCAGCATACCGCTGTGATTGGTTCTGCGACCCTTGTAATAGCAGATGGAATTTGAAAAATGTCGGGTGATACACAATATATGGTAGAATCCTCAGAAGTACAGAGGAGCAGAGTGATCTTGGTGTATCTAAGGATCCCTCAGGGCAGCTACACATGGAGATAAGATGGTTAACAAAGCATACTGGATACTTTTACTCTAAGCCCCATAAATGAAGGCAAAAGCAGGGAAATTATGGTAAAGCTACATAAAATACTGGTTGGGCCACAGCTGGAGTACAATGTGCAGTTTGCTCACTGTAGGAAGGACTTGATTGCACTGAAGAAGGTGCAAAGGAGGTTCACCAGGCTGTTGCCTGGGATACAGATTTCAACTATGAGGAGATGCTGGGTAGGCTGGGTTTTCTTTGGAATGCAGAAGGCTGAAGTGGGACCTGATGGAGGTCTAAAAACTTATGAGTAGGTAGACAGGGTAGATAGTAATAAACTTTTCCCCATAGCAGATGTCTAAAACAAGAGGGCAGAGGTTTAAGTAGAGAGGATCTGAGAATGATTTCTTCATCCAGAGTGCAGTTGAAACCTGGAACTCTCTTTCTGAGGGAATGGTGGAAGCAGATACCCTTACAGCATTAAAGACAAATTTAAATGAGCCCATGAAATGCCATAACGTAGAATTCTACGGGCCAACTTCTGAAACTGGGATTAATATAGATGGATACTTGAAGGCTGGCATGGACACAATGGGCCAAAAAGGCCTGTATCTGTGATGTGTGGACAGTATTTCATTCCGAAACCCGAAGACTTCTTGCAATATTGTCTGGTCAATACCAGTTCTTGACAGCTTAAGATCATAAAATTGATTTATTCTGAACATCACAATGTACCACTTCACATGTAGAATTTTTCGTGAAGTGCTTCCTGTTTATTTTGGTCAAATTATCAAAATTGTATTCATTTTGTACATTTGTCAATATTTGAGTGCTGAGAAAATACCTTAGTGATGAAAAATGTATTTCTTCTGCATTATTTTCATTCCATAGAGAATGTATCTCTGTGAAAGTGCCTCTTGTCATTCACATTATAGGTACTTAACATCTGCATTATTTGCACCATAACATAAGATGATTGAACTAATCAGCAAGCAAAATCTTAGAACTCAGAGCATTAAGTGGAAATATGCAAAATCCTGATCAATCTGGACAGTGCATTGAACCAGACTGGTAAAAGATAAGTGTACATTTATTCTATATATTGGCAATTGGATAATTTTAATAGTATTTGTAAAATGATTTTCTCTTATCCCACAGTATTTAAAAATAGAGAAGGCAAATGGACAATAAATGGGAAGTTGAAAAGGGATTGGGGAAGCTCAAAGGCTGAGGACGTAGGGAAAACGGAGAGATTGGAATTTAGGTTGGGCTGGGTTATTGGCAAAAGTGGGGGAGGAGGTGTAGCTGTGTCTTGTATCCTTTAAAGGTGCCCTGAAAAGATTACTCCTGCTCCAATGATCTGCAAAAATAAATCATTTTCTATTTTTTTCAAATTTAATGACATGCCTGTCACAGGATCGTTATGGTGGTAACATTCAAATCAGTCCACAAGTATCCAAGACATTTAAAGCTGATCCAAAGCTTTGAAGGCAGAATTCCTACCCCAGTCTTGCCTCCTGTCAAAGACCCGTCAGGGTGTTCCAGGGTCAGGGCTTCAGCAGTATGTGCCTCAGGCAGACTTGTCACGGAAGCTTTGTTCTGCTACATTGGACGCTTCTCTGATGTAAAAGGTCAGCTCAGTCTGTCCTAGTGATCTAATCCAGGTACGTCTGAGTAGCAGTGAGTGAGCCAAATCCAGAACAACGTAAAAACAATGACAAAAGCTGTAAAAATTTACCACTTAGTTGATAAATTAGCTGAGAGAAATTATTAGGATAGTAGTTGCAAAAATTAAAGTACAAGGCCAATGGAAATTCCCACTATTTATGCAATGATTCAACAAGTTCAGGCAGAAAGCTCCTTCGTGGTTAAAAACCGACTTTCAATATGCTGCTGTCCAAACTGCGTTGCTTACCATTAGTTTCAAAAATCACATCTCACTGCCTGCCTCACCATCACCAGGAACTGTGATGTTGTTGATTTGCTTCATTTCATTCATTTATCAGAATCTGGACATTACTGGTGAGGCCAGCATTTATTACTGACTCCTTGACTTGCCAGACCATTGTAAGGGTGGACCAAATTGGTGGGTGTGGAGCCACATATAGGCCAGTCCAGGCAGTGACAATAAATTTCTACCCCTGAAGGAGATAAGATACTTATTTATTAGTCACATGTACATCGAAACACACAGTGAAATGCGCCTTTTTGTGTTACTGAGAATGTCCTGGGGACAGCCAGCAAGTGTTGCCACTCTTCCGGCACCAACGTAGCGCGCCTGCAGCTCCTAATCGGTACATCTTTAGAATTTGAGAGGAAATCGGATCACCCAGAGGAAACCCACACAGATACAGGGAGAATGTATGAACTCCTTACAGACAGTAGCTGGAAGTGAACCCAGGTCACTGGCACTGTAAACATCAGCATTTTTACGGTATCCAGTAGTTTAGTGGTTATCCTTATAAAGGACTATTTCCACTCCCCACACCAACCCTCCCACCCCAAATTTCAGATAATTAAGTGCATGGTGGGATTTAAACTCAGATTTCTAGATTATTAGTTCTAGGTCATAGTTCTGATAACCATGTTACAGGAAGCATGTGTTGGCATCAGAAAAGATGCAGAGGAGATTTAGAAGGCTGCTACAAGGGCTGGAGAATCATAGTTAGGAAGAGACCCTTGTCCAGGCTGGGGTGGTTTTCTTTGGATTTAATTATGTACAAAATTATGAGATGTTTAGACAGGTCATTGAGTGATGGTGTTTGGAATTTACTGTCTGAAAAGATGGAGAAGGCAGAAATCCTCACCACATTTAGAAATGTGTACTTGTCAAGTCATAATCTGTAGAGTATTGGACCAGGGAAATAGGATTAACCTAAAGTCCATTTTTGGCTGGTGTGAAGACAATGGAACAAAGGACTTCCTCCTGATGTAAATGTCAATGGTTTTCCTGAAAATATTATTTCAATGCCCTTATAAACCAACCACACTAAGTTTTACTCAGCAGATTTATGATTGTACTTCTCTTTCAGCCTGATGTGTTGAAAAAAATGAAATTCCCATGACATCATAGAACCCTATTAGTGTAGTCCATCAGGCACTTGGCCTTTCAGAGAGGCATCTCAGAAGACAGCGCTCCCCCAAAAAAAACTGCATTGCAGAAAACTGGTGGAATGGAATCAAGTTGGAACTGGGTTGCAAGTCCCTGATGCAAGTTAAACTTTACTAACATTCATTCTTGGAGTAACAGAGTTAAAATTCGCCTTCTTGCCTGTGCCAGCCATTGAGGTTTATTTCCTAACTGTTCACACCCAGAAACAGCTCATAACATTTCCTACCTAATCAGGCTGAGAACCTTATTGATCGCTGAGGCAAACTAATGAATTGCTTATTATTTGTTCTGAGGAAACACATCGAAACCATTTTGTTGATTTTAATTGCTGGCCATCTCAGCTTTTCTTTTTGTTTACTCAGGAGAAATATGCAATGTTTTAAAAGATCACACATAAATTAATTCTTCTGAAAATCTCCTGTGGAGTAATGATCAAAAGATCTTGAGCCATGATACTTAAATTTAAGGTACACAGTGATGTATAATTTTCCTCATTCATCTGGTTAGGAACCTAGAAAACATGATGTGGCAGGATTTCTTTATTACTTGTTCACAGGATATAGATGCTGTTGGCAATAATTAAACTGATCACCAGTCCTTCACTGCCTCTGCTTTGAAGAGGCTGTTAAGAATCAACCATTTTGTTGTGTCTGGAGTCACATATAGTCTGACTGGGTAAGGATAGCAGATTCTTCCCCTGAAGGATATTAGTAAACAACTGCCCAGCAATTTCATAGTCCCCATTACTAAGGCGAGCTTTTTCAAAAAAATCCAGATTTATTATATGAGAGCACCTTCCATCCGTTAGCCCACTGCAAATATTTTCACTTCCCAATTTCAGGTGCCTTTTAGCAAATGTCTTGTACATCAGGGAGATTGTGCAGCATGGCCAGTAAAAGAAAGATGTAGGGAGAGCAAAAAGGGAATTTATTTCTGCATTGTAATTGCAGACATCTTCTTTTCTGTTGCACACTGAAATTACATGACAAGAGAGGTTAGATTAATGTGAGGTATTGGTATCCAAAATGAGATACTGATATTTGAGGACAGAATTCTGTGCATGCATTGAAGAGCATTAGATGGCTAGACTGCTGCCTTTTTCACAAGATGCCTTTAAAAAAAACTCCAAAGACACATGCAAAGCACAGACAAGTAATAAATAATTGTTTCTGGTGCATAATTGTACTTGAAAAAAATAACTATATCATACCAGTTATATATACAAATTGAGAGGAATTTTTGTCATATCTGGTATTGGAGAGATGATTTCCTTCCAAAGAAGAATGATTTCCATGTTTTAGAAGCTAACTTCTTTAATCAATGATCAAATAGACCAAAGAATTGTAGCGGATAATGATGCTGAGAGGAATATTAAACTTGGCGTACATCACTCATATTCAAAAGCTCAGAAGCCGAAAAGGAATTTAGTAATACATCTGCTTGTTTTGTTTTCTAAACATGACTGATTTATCCAATAATTAAAAATACAGGATTAGGTTACCATTGAAACTGAAGCTAATCGGAAGTCTCATTTCCATTAGTCTCTAGTATTTTGATGGGCTTTTTTACTTGTGTATTTTTAAATGGGAACTTTCTCCCTACCCCTTGAATTTCATCTTAATGTTTTATTGGAATAATTACTGTCATAATTTTCTTTGGATAAGGCAAGAGTCAATGACTAAGAATGGAATTTGACAAAGGTCACAGCATTATTTCCTTGTTGGAATTGGAGGAAATTTTTGACTATCCAGCACTGAAGAATTTTGGATGAATAAATTAACAAATTAGAGAGAATAGAGGCATCCACGATGATGTAGAATTGGGTATCATCAAAATTTACATGGAACCGGAAGAAAATCTACACAATGTCACAGAAAGCAGTTATGTAGATGATAAATAGGTGGCTCAAGGATAGGGACTTGAAAGGTAGAAATGGGTAGCTAAGTTATTGCAGGTGACTCCAGCTACAACTGGATAGATGATTATAGAACCAAGTAGTTGTTGCCCTTCCCAGTTGGATGAATAGAGGGCCATTGTCAAGAGATAATGTGGTCAATCATGTCAAATGTGGCAATCATACTAATATGGATGACAAGTGACAATATACCTAAGATGTAGTTTGAGACTTTAAAGACTGTTTCAGTACTATGGTAGATTGGGAAACTAGAACAGAGGGATTTCTCTTGTAATTCTGGGAATGATGGGTACAGATTTGAGGCAGGGAGAGTGGGAGACAGGAGAGCATGGTCTTTGTTCTTGAATCAGGAGAGTGATGACTACAGACTTAAAAGGAAAGTGGAACTGTAATAAAACTTATAAAAAATTACCCAAACTTGAGGCCTGGAAGTTTCATGGATTAATTCCTGGTGAAATTCCTTAGTCTGGAAATAACACAGAAATAATTTCATAAACTATTAATATATGCTTAATATTGATGAGCAAAAGTAATATTATTAATTATATTGAACCACTATGACTTCACTTTCACAGAAACGAATGCAATGCTTGGATAATTATCAAACAAAAGATTTGTTTACAATTGAAAAATGAAATATTTCATATCCTTGAAATCTGGGGCACAGGAGCTAATTTTAAATGATAGATGTGTGTGGGGATTATGATTTTCGACTTCCCATGCTTTACTTTAGTCACCTTAATATTTCTCACCAATTGTACACCAGTAACCAAAGCGACCCATGAATTGTCTGCACTGGTATAACTTCATCATTAATGACATAAAAAAAAACAATGTCCCTGCTTTCTAAGCAAAAGAAAATGTTGCACAATTCTTTAATGCCATAATGAATTTCCTCAGGGTGCTCTCAGCAGTGCCCTTTAATCTTTAATTCCTGGAGACTCCAGAACATTATTTGGTAGGTTGACAACCCTAATTTATAATAACTATTCAAACACGCTGGAATGATAATCTCTGTGGAAACAATTGATTATTATTAAACAATCAATGTTGACCTTTTAATTTCCTTCAGAACTCATCTATAAATGCATATTTTTGTCCTTGGGTTGTTTATATATTTCACAAATATTCCCAAGATGTTCCTTTATGAGTAAAATGTAATCCATTCTGACCTTTAATTTCTTTGTGAAAACTCTAAATATTGGGAATTTTCACTGAGTATATTTACAAAGTCCAGGATAACAGTAGACTGGCTTTAAAAAAAGTGACACTGACCTTTAAAATATTTTTGAAATCAATAATTTGACTTGTTTCTGTTTATCTGCATAAACCACACATATCTTAAATGATAACGTAATACAAGTATTTTGGACAAAATTACAAGATCAAATTACTGGGCATGATAAATAAAATTAACAAAACTCCATAATACATCCAAAAGAACTGATAACTTGTAAATTTCTATTAGAAGTTTATAATGCTGTCAAAATCACTTATTGTAAAAGGTATTACAAATACCATTTCAAAATAGAAGAACCAGTCTTTAATGAATTTCACAGTATTTTTGGGAACTGTTTTTCATAATATTAGATCCATAGAAAATGTAGATAAATACTTTCAGACACCACAATGAAACATTTCTCTGTGGCTGGAAGCAGATTCAGCACAGATTCCAAACGGTTCTGTGGAGAGAAGGTTCAACTTGTGTCTAGCTTTTTCCCCCATGGGAAGGAAAAATTGATGCAATGTTTCCATTGTTCTATTTTCACGTCCTTTGTTATTAATGGCTTGGATATCAATAGACCATAGTCATAAATAGAGTTCCTGTTGCTGTGCATCATTTTCGTTAATGATTTGAATGAAGGAATTAAATGGAATAATTTGTAAGTTTGATGCATAAATTTGAAAGGCATTAATAAAATTTTACATGGAACTAAATCGTTTGGTACAAATTGATATGTTGCTGGCTGATAAACCAGAGGATATTTTCATTGTCTTTTAACTTAGATAAGTACAAGTATGCTTGTATCTTATCTTTAACCACTTCTTCCATTGCATTTATTGTGTGACTGTAAATTCCTCCTCCTGTTCATATTCCAGAAATCTCCACATTTAGCCTCAGTTTCCACCTATTCTCCTCCACCACCCCAATACCCCCCATAGTCCAACTCCAATGGTTCCTATGCTTTTGGTTCTAACTCTACATTCATTAGATTAGTATCCAGAATTTACTAACATTACAGCAATGAAGACCAAGGCATAATGAGAGCAAATTTTGGGTTTTTATTGTTAAGTTGCAGATTTCAAATGTCAATGCAGATTTCTTTGTCTTTCATGCAATAAGTCGGGGCTGGTCCTTTGCAAATTATGATTATTTATGACTTTCATGATGTTGAGGTTGGGGACTTAGTGATGATATTAATTAGAGGTTCAAAACAAAAAAACTGAGCTGATGTTTATTACTTTACAGTTATTTAATGCAAACATTACTTATCCAAGTTAGCTTGAACCTGAAGTGGCCCTGCTCAAGGAGAGCACAAGTTATTGACAACGTTTTAAATAGAACAGAATATGAAGGAATAAATCAAGATTACAGCCCAACCTTATGATAGAAGTTAGATCATTGATAAAATAGCTGAAGATGGTTGGTCCAGGAAGGGGATTTTGGTTTCAGAAATTTAATGGCATTGAGACAGAGAGTAGGAGAGAGCAGCTGGGCAAAATGAGAACAAGAGACAAGGATTCAAAACTATGAGAGCCATGACCGAAGATAAGTTTGGTAAGGAAGAAGGGCAAAACAGAAGTTGATGATCAGATGGATACAATGATGTTTTCAAAAACTTCTGTGTCCTTTAGGGTGATACCTAAGCAGTGGATAGTTTAGTCAGAGGACCATGAGATCCAGCAGAGGTTACTGTGGCTGAAACAGATCAGGCTGCAGATGGTAAATCCAGTTTTAAAACTAAATATTCTTTGGTTTGTTTCCTCTAGGCTTGAACAGGAGAGATTAGCTTCACACTGAGGGGGGAAGTGACTCATTTGGCAGCCAATGAAGATTTTACTGGAATGATGACACAGATAAGGTGAAAGAATGGTTGAGCAACTAAACAGCTGCAGCTGAATTGTGATGGGTGCAGTGGGGAAGGGGAGAGGTGTTCTAAGGGAATGTCTAAAGCCAGGCAGCTGTAAGTCATAAAACCAAATTTGCTCTGTAGCAATCAAGCAGGCAATGAAACTCTTCCCTATAGACTTAATGTTAATATCTATTGGACATTACAGTAGTATAATTAGAAAAGTCAGCTTTGCCCATTATCTGTATTGGGAATACAATTAACTATTAGGTATTTTGCATAATTGGAGTTCAGTACAATAAAAGGCTAACAGGACTTATCCTGAGAAATTACTATTGTCTGCACAGTTAGATAGGAGTGAGGATGAGGGAAAATGACTACTGTTAAATATGAATGAAAAACATATTTAACAAATTCAGATTTGAAAACCTGGGAAGTTGTTATAATGTTATTATCAAATTATTCTTTTGGAAGCAGAACTAAGACTGCTTAACAGTGATCAAGCAATGTTTTATTTTGATAAATGAGATAAAATAATTCATGAGGTTCATAGACAAATAAATCATGAACAATGTTTGGAGACTTGGGCTGGAAGTGTTCCATTGTGCAGTCACATTTGGGAAGCTGTGTAAGTGTTCAAATCATGATTTAAATTCTAATCAGTGCTGGGGTTTTAGGAGCATGGCTGGTGGGACTAGAATCAGGTATTAATGATAACAGTAAAGCACTGAAAAATAGTAGGGCACTGTGGGTAAGCTGCAAAAGAATGGAGATATGGGACAGAGAGCAGAAAAATGTACAACCGAATAATAAAGATTATTTCATAATGACATGAAAATGATATTTAACAGCAATTATCTCTAAGTGAGCAAATGAGGAAATTTACTTCTCCCATTTACTCAGTTCCATCTCACTTAGGGGAAAATTTTCATGTTCAGCAGCACGTCATTCATTGTACATTATGTCCTCCATTAGAGTTTCCTCCAATTAACTGTAATATTAAAGGTATTTCAAACATATTTTTGATAAATGAAACATAGCCTTTATTTAGGCAAAGATTTGTAAAAGAAGCATTGACAGTTTGTGAAATCCAAAATTGGACATAAGTTTTGAAGTAAGCTTCCTTCAGGAAATCAGTGGCTGTTTTATTTGCAAAATTGTATATGAGTATTATATTGCATTGATATTCAAGGTACAAAATAATGAACAAAAACATTGTGTGGGCTGAATCTGTCAACCCTTAGAAACACGTACAAGCTTTACAATGCATTATTAACTCATGCCCACTGCTTCCGATGGAGGTGGCAAATTAACTGGTCCTGCTTGGTGAAATAATGTGGCTGCTCAGTGGCTTACCACCCAACTTTGCGAATGGCTTATAGTTGGGCAGCATCTCTTTAGAAATAAGAGGAGATACAGTGTGGCTGCGGCAGGGCTGAGAAGGTGCAGGGAGGCCAGGAGGTCACCGAAAGACAGCCAAGGTTACGACAGGAAATTGTGAAGCAAACAGAGTTCCCTCATGACAGAAGATACCTGCAGCCCCACAGCAGCTGACAAATCAATACTGCCAGTCTCTTAAATGCTTGTTCACATGTATAGGGTGTACATTAGTCAGGTGTTCATAAGCTGGGGAGGATCTAAACCAAGAATCAAGCCCTGGAGATTTGGGTGCAATGCCACAAGGACTTCATTGACTTCGAGTGCAATCAAGGTCACTGAATGCATCATTAAATGACATATCCCAGGAATTTCACCATCAGACACTACTTAAGTCACCACACCGCAGTAACATACTGATAAGAAATTTCTACCGGTCAGGTTTTAGACCTCTCATTTATACGCTCAGGTTCCAGCCATGATGCAATATCAATGATCAATCTCTCCACCTACAATGTAGCACAAGCAGCAGCTGCACAAATTCAGTACTACTGTGCAAGCTCAGACTTGTGGAACACAAACTCAGCTTCCTGCTGCTGCCATCGGGGCTGTGGAGAGCAGAGTTCAAAGGGATTTGCTTGGCATCAGAACTGTTCAACAGGCTTTGCAACTGTTTTAGTAGGATTGGTGAGACATTCTCTGGGGAGAATGGATTTGCTCTTCTCCTTCAGGATTACAGCATAGAATCCCATTACTAGCATTCCTTCAGGGCTGTTTGTTCCACCACCATTAGTTACAAATCTAGAACTGTTAAAATGGGATAAATAAGGCACGGCGTACACTGGAAGCTATATTGGTAAAAATTCACATCCATTGTATTTAACTGGGTGTTCTGGAGCCTGTAAAGCTGGAGGTCCAAAAAAATACATTGCAGTGGGAGTGGGGTGGTGGTTGTTATTTTAACACTGAGCAAAAAGAATAAAGAGGAACATGCATAAGCAGGAAAAGCATATCTGGCTACTGACCTGATATCCCTCGATTTACACTTCAGTCAAATTCACCACCCACTCTCAATCCAAGGTGATATTAGATAAGAGCAATTACAGACAATACAATTGTTAAATGGTGTTAATGTGGAGGGTATAACACAATCCATCCCTATCTACCCTTCAGAAAAAATCATAGTGAGCTGCCAACAACAGTCTTTGTTTTATAAAACTGAATTGTTCACTGGGCTATTTTAGGGGGCAGGAATCAACCTTATTACTGCAAGTCCAGAATCACAAAAACTGGAGAAATAATATCAAATTCCCTTCTCTGAAAAACCCATCTGGTTTTTACAACTGCTGGTTTCACGGTCACCATCAGTGATAAAACTGCCTTTTTATTCAATTCATTATTCTAATTTAAATTCTCCAGCTGCCATTGCAGGATTCATAATTCTCTCTGGGTTGACAGTCCACCGTGCTTCTCCCTGTAATTTTCACCACCCACAAGGTGGTACATTTTGTAGTCCTTAGGACTCAATGTTAAATGCAACAATTTCATATCACCAGCCTTTTCTGTTTGTGTCAGAACTAGGTATTTCTGATGTAGGGTCATCCACCTGTAACATGAATTCAGTTTTTCTTTCGACACAATTATACTGCTGAGTATCTCCAGCATTTTTTTTTATTTCAGGTTTCCAACTGTTGTGTTCTTTATCTCAAGAATGTTCCAGCATGTTGCCATTTGCTTTCTTTAAAAAAAAACTGTTTTTATTCATTGCCATCTATTTACACTCCTCCAGATGGATTGGCCATCATTAACTGAGCAGGTCTGAAAGCAACTGTACCACCTGGACAGCCTTGGTTTCCACTCTATCACAGACTCTTCCTCTTTTCTCCCCACACCTCCTTCTCTCTTTTCCAGATCTAATGAAGAGTCAGAGACTCATTACATCCACAGATATTGCTTGACTTGAGTTTCTCCAATAATTTGTGTTTTTATTCCAGAATTACAAAGATGGACAGAAGATGTTCGTTTTAAAAAAAAGGGAAAATATCGAGACTGGAGGAACTTTGCTTAGGTAGACAAATCCGGCTGTTAAAATTTAATAGATTCAAATAGTTCATGACAAAGATTAATCATACCATTGCTACAATTTTCATTTCTTTATAAGAACTCAAATATATCAAAGACCTTGTATCTGCTATTATCGGAGTACACAATTTAGATTCAGTATTAGATAATAACCCCCATTCTACATTTCCAACAACCCCACAAAACAATAACGTCCTGGGTGGAAATAGAATGAGTTTGATTATAGCCCACTATAGATTTAGGAATATTCTATTTCAATACTACAAGAGTATCAAACATTCATTAGATACAAATAGTTTTGAGATGGTCTAACAATGCGACAATAAGTAGAAGTGGGACAAACGGCCTTGAGAGTCAGCTCTACCATTCAATAAATCCTGCCCTATCTTTGTCTACATTCTCGCCTTATCCCCATATCACTTGATTTCTTTTGCATCCCCTTCAATTTTTATTGTGGATCACCCTGTTTTACAGGCGGATGATAAGACAATGCATAACTTTAGACTATCAACCTATTCATATGAACAAATATATTATAGATTATATACTTCGGTTGTAGAAAACTGGCATTCTCCAAACATGGAGGTTCACCTCCTACACCAATCCGATCTCCTCCAGTCATCCCAGTACCCTTTCATTGCTTACCACCAGAACCGTGCAAATGCACTAAGAAATTTAGGCTCCATCATTTAGGCTTCATCTATTGCGTTTATCTGGAAATATTTTCTGTATTTAACACTCGGTCCAGGAAATGAACCTTCCTGATATCTAACACTATATTTTATAAGGTTGAATCTGTCCTATTTTCATACTGTTCCAATTTATCTTTAATATTCAGAATTTCTTCACCATATCATTTATGATTTTATAAACCTCATGAGATTACCAGAGATCTATTCACTCCCCAAAAACCGATTAATAATAGACCCCGCCACCAGAGGCCAGCTTGTAGATCACAGCACAGAGACTTGTCTACACAAGAGTCTTCAACCACAATAACGGACACTCACAAAAGCAGAGACAAACCATTAAATCCAGTATTTTTGTGGTTATCATTACGAGTTTCTTTTTTAAATTCCAGATTATTAACTGAATTTAAATTCCACAGCTATCATTTGATAGAGAGTAAACAAATTGATCAGAAACCAAATGTGTAGTGGTTAGTGTAACTCTATTACAGCTCCAGTGACCCAGGTTCAATTCCAGCCGCTGTCTGTAAGGAGTTTGTACGTTCTCCCCGTGTCTGCGTGGGTTTACTCCAGGTGCTCCGGTTTCCTCCCACATTCCAAAAGACGTACGGGTTAGGAAGTTGTGGGCATGTTATGTTGGTGCTGGAAACGTGGTGACACTTGTGGGCTGCCCCCAGAACGCTCTAAGCAAAAGATACATTTCACTGTGTGTTTCAATGTATGTGTGACTAATAAAGAAATCTTATCTTATCTAAATAGAGGGAAATTAATGAAACGGGCAGTTGGGTAAAGTACAGAATATATTACCTGAAAAGAAATATTAAAGGATCATAAAAGAAAGATGATAAAAGACATCATGAATGTTTGTTCATACATTCTGTTCTTACAGAGTTTCAAGAAGTCTTACAAGTTGGAATAAAAAAGAAAGCAAGTGCTAAAAGCAATAAATTGGTATTCAAGCTTGACTGGATTACAGGTCTTCACATAGCCTAACAGTCTGTAACTCCATAACTAAAGGCCAAGAAGCAATTCTAAATGGCTGGGTTGTAGAAATGTGGCTTTAAGAGGTGTAGTTATTTCAGCTAAACACGGTTGAAAAATGGTGGACCCTCTAAATGTTGACCTGGGCTCGAAGATTCAGGGCAGTCAAAAGTAGAAGTCATGGAAGATGCACAGATGCACTGCCACCAGCAATTTGATCCCATCTGGCCTGATAATGTTGTACTTGCTTGGATCGTGTGTCTGCTGTGCTTAAAGTATCTATCATGCAACTGTCATGATAAATGAATAAACTGGTTCTAAGCTTTATCTCCAACAAGTTGGTTTGCACTATGAATTATTTTAAAATCCTGCAAAATGGCATAGTTTAGTCCAGTGTCAACTGTTTCTAATTAGTTGCATGTCTTTCTAAGTGACTATTAACACCATCCTTTTTGGTCCAATGATCCATTTTAGTTGTCAAGGAAATTAATTGGTTTAATAATTAGTTAGTTTCCCATTTCTTTTTTTTGAAGATTTGTGTAATGTTTGTCACAAGCTGGAGAATTGAGTAGTTGTCGTGTATCAGCTGTATATTATGTTGCAGAGAGCCTTAAACAAAAGCCTCAGGTACTCACCGATCCTTCCAAATGCCCCCTTAGCAACAGTGAAGAGGCAGAGGACAGGTGTGGGGAGAAAAGACTCTCCCATTACCAATGTATCATTCATTAGAGAATTCAAGAGTCTCTTCCAAGCACAAACGTGAAGAGAAACTCCTGCTGTCCTTGTCCAGAATCCAGTTCAATAACTAGATCAGTACAATGATTAAGTGCGTAAACAGTTCTACATTGACCATTGCTCTCCACAAGAAGAGTTATCTCAGTCATTTGCTATTGTACTATATCAGATCTAACATAAAAAAAGTTTCCTGAAATGCTATGATGGTGTAACTGATTCGTGCCTTGACCTATTTTAGTGAGACCTGCACTTGGAGCCTTTGCAATGTGTAACAACTTTTAAAATACTAAAGCTTCTCTGATGTGCTTATGGACATCTTACTGAGAATATGGATGATCATAAAGAACACACAGGATTTTTGACACAGGGAAGTGATAATTTACTACCATTAGGTTTCAGTAAAAATTGAGACTCACATTCTGCCATTCTGGTTACAATTCACTCCTGGGTCAGATGTTGAAGCTGAATCCAAGCATCTAAAGCAGTAGATAACCATATTTATAACCAGATTCCTGCATTCAAATTGCCAGTAAGTTTCTTTCAAATTCAGTTATCAAAGCAGCCTGCTAACATGCACCAAAACCCAAGAGCTACTACAGATGTGTATTTAGCACCTTACTGAGGAAGTCCACATGCATCTCATCCAATTATATAACCAGGTCAAACTGAGCTGACTCAATTGATTTAAACCTGCTGGCAGTATTTGCAGCTTTGTGCCTTCAAGGACAAAGACACAAAGAGAAACATCAAAAAGGCAGATATGTAATGCTGAAATCATGCTGCTGTACAAAAGCTTCTGATACAACTATTACTTCAGCAGCAGTTTATTGTGGGTCGTCAGGTCACAATTGAGAAAATAGAGTCATTAATAGGGTTTGGAAAATGAATCAGATTGAGATACTTTCATAAGCACTAGTTTCTGAGTTTCTGAAATTTTACCTGAAGCAGCTCAAGATTAGAAACTTGTCATTAAATGATAATTCAGACTGGACAGTTGATACGATGATGCTCTCCACTACAGTCCGCAGATGGACTTGGACAGTTTTTATATAATCCTGTCCACTTAGCTCTCTTACGAGGACATTGATATTGTCCAATTGATGGATCATTTCGAAGCTGTGAAAATATTAACTCTAACATTCTGTTCTTCATCGTGCACCAAGTTGGACAACTGCAAGAGCTTCCTCGTGCTGCTTACACTGTCAGACTGCAATAATCATGCCCAAGTGTTTTCAACATTGTTAACTTGCTGAATCTTCAAAAGGTTTAGTTTCCTCCTGGAAACCATTTGTTAAAAGTGACAGCTGCGGGGGTTTCAACATCAGTTGTCAGAAGTACTTGGTTGTACTCTGGGTTCAGTTCTAGTTACCATAGTTGTGTTCTAGTCTCCTGAGTACCCCTACTCCTTTCAACAAATGCATCAGTGATGCCTGGGCCAAGGCAGCAGAATTAAAATACAGTAAAAAAAAGTTATAGGATAAATCTGATAAAAAGGAGCTCTCCAGCCAACAAGAAAGTGGCACTACATTCAACTCCCCAGACTTAGATTGCTGTGTATGCTCTGTAAGGGATGATAACCATGGTAAATTCCACAGAGGCTGCAGTAGAATTAGTTAAGGCTCTGCTCATCTAACTCAGCTCCTGCAGCAAGGCTTGCCTGAGGATTTTATTTCCAATTTTGATTCAAGGCAGGGAAAATTACCAGCTGTGTAACAAATGCCTAGGAGCAGAGCCATTGTAAACTGCATGGAGACATCAGCAGAGTAAATTTTATAATGAAAGATGGAGGCTTGGACCAGGTAATTGATCAGAGGGTTACTTTACAGTTAGTTAGGCTGGCCCCATTCTGCCTGAGATTGTCCTTTAGTGCCTGATGTGTATTTGTTACAAAATGTCAGTCAACCATCAACCACAATTAATACCTTAAAAGGCTCACTGAAAGCAGATGGAATGTAAACTTACTGACTTCCAACTGACTTTCAGTTTTGATAAAAAGTACATTTTGCAACTCATTGTTTACATATCAGCAAATGGCCATTAAATTTCTAGTCTGCATTCATTTGTGATTCACTCCAGGTTAAAAAAAAATCCTAAAGAGGTCGTAATCTTCCAGTGGGTTCAGGATTCTCATAACTTCTATGGTTAGCAGATATTAGAGGAATAGGAGTGCATCATCAACACCCCCAGATCACATTGCATGGATTAAAAGAGATTAAAAAGACACAATAACATCCATTTGCTGGATGTTAGAGTACTGCTTTGCTAGAGTATAGAATCTGAATTGTAGCAATTCACTTTTATTGTTTTGTTCTCCAAAGAAAAATTCTCCCTTCCCCTTTCAGCATTCCAAAAAGACCATTCCTTCTGTGATGTGCTAGTTCACTCCTCTTATCACGGCACCTTCCCATGCAACAATGGGAGATTCAACAACTACCCTTTTACCTTCTCCCTTCTCGTAGTCCAGGGACCCAAACGTTCCTTCCAGGTGAATCAGTGATTCACTTGTATTTCTTTCAATTTAATGTACTGCACTTGGTACTCACGGTGTGGTCTCCTCTATATTTGAAAAACAAATAAATGTGGGCTGGGTGATTGTTTTGCAGAACACTTCTAGTCACTCCATAACGGTAATCCTTAACTTAGCTTCCTGTGACTTTAATTCTCCATCCCATTCTGATTTCTTAAACTCAATTCTGATTCAACCTTCTACTCGCTAAGGAAGCTCAACATAAGCAAAGAATAGTACTTCACCTTGTGACTTGACATATTACTGCCTTCAGGACTAACATTGTGTTTGACTATTCCAAATAGTCAGCCTTTCCAGCATTCATATTTTTCTCTTCTGGTAATTTCAGATTTCACAAGTCCACTTACATCTCCCTTCCGTATGTACATTTCGATATTCACTGCCTTTTATCACCATCTTTGATCTGGCACCATCTCATTCAATTTCTTCTGCCAAACAACAAGTTATTCTCTTTTCCCTCCCCCTTTCTCCACAACCATTTTGCTTTTAATTTTTCTTCCCCCAGTGCTGATGGAAGGTCAACTAATTCTGTTTTTCTCTGCTAATGTTGCCTGATCTGTTGTACATTTCCAGCAATTTTTATTTGATTTAATTTTATATGTTCAACATCTGCAATATTTTGCTGTTGAATTGAGAAGAGTGCCTTTACCATTCAGGCAGGACCAGCCATTGAACACCTATGACCACATAAGTAATACCAGCCCAAGTAAGATCACAGAGCTCAGTCATGGGTTGTTGTTACTATCTCAACAGCAATATCTGTTTTCTTAGCACTACCACAAAGGTTTCAGCCCGAATGCCAGTTAGATAGTGTTGAGGCCACTTCTTACACTCAAAACACCTTTCTAAAGTGGTGGTGGAGGCAGATTCATTGGGGGCTTTTAAGAGGGGCTTGGATGGGCACATGAATGAGAAGAAAATAGAGGGATATGGGCATTCTGTAGGTAGGAGGGATTAGCTATATCAGCACAACATTGTAGGCTGAAGGGCCTGTTCTGTTCTGTACTGTTCTATGTTCTAAAAGACATGAGGTATTCCTCACACTTTCCTCTGGAATAAACATTGGCAGCATCATTTTGCTCAGATGAAACCAGATCTGGGTCCATTTCTTCATAAAATGGTTTTTACCCAACCTGGATCATCAGTAAGTAAGTGTTTCTCACTTAGGGAGCCTATTTATTTCTTGTGCAGCTTACACCAGTTTTTCTAAACATCTCTCTATTAGGGCTGACTTTTTTGCTTCCCCATATACTTTCCACTTCTAACAGCACATTACATCAGTTTGCCACATTTAGGCATTTCTCCAACAAGAGTCCCACCCCCACCCAAAAAAAAACAAACTCTACCCACTTATAGCCATTTCACACCAGCTCCCCCTACTTCCTGTGAACTTCACCTTTTTATGCTCAGCTGGGTGTGTAAAGTCTCCTCCCACTCCAGGTACAATTACCTCTTAAAGGGAAAGTCCTTAAAGCGGCCACACATTTGTTCAAGGTTAAAAGTCTTCATTAGCTATTGCTGACAAAGTCATCCTTAATCATCCTGCTACACTGTCTAATAGATTTCTTTCAGAAGCACATTGAGACTAACAGATATGCATTCCAGGAGCAGCACTAGGCAGACTTAAAGATGGCATCGCCAACATGGTGAAACTGTAACATGTATGTGTTAAATAATGATAGGCAGCAAGCTGTAGACAGGCATTTCAATCTCATAACCAACAAATTAGTTCAAAGCTTTGCAGTCCTACCATATCATCACGACTTTAAACATTCACCTTCTCCATGTTTTCTTGCCTGCCATTGACATATGTTCTATTAAAGCACACATCATTGGTTCTCTTTCTACAGATAATTCAGTGACCAACTTTACAGGGCATGCTTGACTGGTAATTGCTGTGGTGGTTGGGTGGAAGGGTCAAAATGTCTAATACTAGACGGCATGCATTTAAGGTGAGAGGGGGATAGTTCAAAGGAGATGTGTGGGGCAAGCTTTTTTACACAGAGAGTGATGGATGCCTGGAATGTGCTGCCTAGGGTGGTGGTGGAAGCAGATACGATAAGAGGCACTTAAGAGGCTCTTAGACTGGCACATGAATATGCAGAGAATGGAGGGAAATGGACCTTGAGCAGGCAGGTGGCATTTGGTGTCATTAGCTGAATTAGCTTGGCACAACATTGTGGGCTGAAGAGTTATTTCTGTGCTGTACTGTCTATGTTCTAAGGGGCTTTGAGGTGGATTAGACCTCTAGTGTATGGTGATAAATTTACTTCAGTTGTCAAAGACAAATTAATCATCATTTCCTTTCAATTTTACAGTTTTACCAAGTGCCAACAGTTGTGTTGGCATTTCCCTGCTGCAAGCCTGAAAATTGACCCATTGAATGGTTTCGACATGCTTCTGCATGTTTTTGCACCTGATATAGGCTGACTGTTTGATACAACATTTGGGACGGTGAACTGTCTAGTATTTCATGAGACTGAAATCCTAGTAAAAGATAAACACTGAGCTGGGTACAAAAGATCCCTTGCAGTGGCAATAGTCTTCCTATCAACACACCAAACACAGCTTATTTACCTCATTGATTGCATATGGAATTGTAGTGTGTTATTGGGCAACATACTAACCCACATGACAACAGTGACAGTGCTTTGTTTGTTTTCCTGAGAATGTAAACAAAAGATCCTTCATAAAGTCAAATTCCTTCTTCTCTTCCTTCCAGTGAAAATAATCTGTTATTTAAGGGGCTTTAGGCACAACACATAGCTCTATTTCTTGAAAGTAGTCACATTGTCTTATCCCTTACTTTATGAAACAACATCATACTTGTGACAAATAACTGATGTGAACCCCTCTTACTTGAGTGTTCCATCTGATTAGAGGTATTGATTTCTCCTTCAGTTTCCTCAGTAGTCTTATCTCCTTGCATTGCTTGATTTAGTTAGACCTTGTCAGAATCAGAATCAGTATCAGGATTATTATCACTGACATATGTCATGAAATTTGTTGTTTTGTGGCAGCAATACAGTGCAAGACATGTAGACATAAAGATCACTATAAGTTACAACAATAAATAAATAGTGTAAAAGAGGAAATAATGAGGTCATGTTCATGGGTTCATGGACCATTCAGAAATCTGATGTCATAAATGTTTTTTTAATAAGGGGAAGAATGTTGAGCTGACCAGCATCTTGAAAAGTTCTTACCCTAGTCAAAACCTACCTATTGATTCCAAAAAAATCTGTGAACAGCCAAACCCCAGAAGCTTGGCAGAGAAAGATGATAAGAAAATTTCACCTTTGGATTAGTCCCGTTTGTGTAAAAATGATCCTATTCATAGGTTTTTCAGCTTACAGCATGTCTTAAAAGTTTCTTATGGCACGCTGGGACAACTTTGGTCAATTTTTTGCCGAAATTTGTTTAATGTTGGCTTATTTTGAATTAATGTAGTCTTGATGTAAGCTTAACTATAGGACTAGGAGGAGGAATAAATAGAAAAGCTATGTTAAATTGAAAAAAGTGACTGTCAATGTACTAATATGGAGACACTAGAGAGATGGCATTGCTGGAAATCTGAAGCAACACACAAAATGCTGGAGGAACTCAACAGGTCAGGCAGTATCTATGGAGGGAAATGAACAGCCGATGTTTCAGGTCAAGACCCTTCATCAGGACTGGAAAGAAAGAGGAGAGATAGCCAGTGTAAAAAGGTGGGGAAAAGGGGTGGAGCAAGAGCTGGCAGGAGATAGGTGGATCCAGATGAGAGGGGTATGATAGGCAGGTGAGGGAGGGGGAAGAATGGGGATGATGTAAGAAGCTGGGAGGTGATAGGTGGAAGTGACAAAGGGCTGAAGAAGATGGAATCTGATAGGAGAGGAGAGTGGGTCATGGAATAAAGGGAAGGAGGTGAGGAGAGGAACTGGAGAGAGAAATGTGTGGGTGATGGACAGATCAAGAGCACAGGGGAAGGGAAGGAGATGGGGTAATGGGGCCAGTGGGATAAGGGAAAAAAGGGACAGAGGGGAGTAGTTATCGTAAGTTAGAGAAATCTATATTCATGTCGTCAGGTTGGAGACTACAAAGGAGGAATATGAAGTGTTGTTCCTCTAATCTGCATCTAGCCTCAACTTGACAGTAGAGGAGGCCGTGGACAGACATGTTGATGTGGGAATGGGACGTGGAATTAAAATAGCTGGCCACCAGGAGATCCTGGCTGCTATAGCGTGTAAGCATTACTTTCAGTATATCACCTGAAGCAAGTAGTACAGGAATGTTTCTATGCCACTGTTGGTACCTTTATATTACACATGATGCCAACATATGGGGCAGCACAGTAGTGTAGCTGTTAGCATAACACTATTATAACGCCAGAGACCCAGGTTCAATTCAGGCCACTGTCTGTGAGGAGTTTGTACATTCTCCCCATATCTGCGTGGGTTTCCTCCCGGTGCTCCGGTTTACTCCCATATTCCAATGACGTATGGGTTAGGAAGTTGTGGGCATGCTATGTTGGCGCCGGAAGCGTGGCGATTTCTCCTTTATTTTCCACAGTAAGTTAGCAGATATCATTCAATTGTTTCTACAGATGAAACAACTATTTTCTTTTCATTGCCATTCTTCTAAAACTGGCTGAAATGTTAATATAGTAGAATATACAGAACTTAAGAAAGAAATTTGGAGGGCAAAAAGGCCATGAAATATCCTTGGCAAATAAGGTGAAGGAGGATCCCAAGACATGCTACAAGTACATCAGGAGCAAGAGGTTAGCCAGGGAAAGAATGGCTCACCTTAGGCACCAAAGGAATAATCCATGTGTGGAGCCAGGTGAAGTGGGCAAGATCCTAAATGAATACTTCTCAACTGTATTCACCAAGCAGAAGATAATGAGTTCAGGTAGAGGTAAGTGAATAATTTCATGAAGGCCAGTATTAAGAAGAAGGAAGTATTAGATGTCAATGAACACGTAAGGGTTGATAAATCCCCAGGGCCTGATAAAATCTATCCCAGTTAGCCAGGGGAAGAAAGGGAGGAGATTGCTGGGGCCCTGACTGAGATTGTTACATTTACATTAGCCACAGGTGAGGTGGCAGGAGACCAGAGGATAACGAATATTGTTCCTTTATTTAAAAAGGGAAGCAGGGATAAGCCATGTAACTATAGGTTAGTGAGCTTACGCCACTGGTAAAGAAATTATCGGTGAAAATTCTAAGGGAATTTACACAAATTTGGAAAGACGGGCAGATCAGGGATAGTCAGCATGGCTTTGTGCAGGGAAAATTCCACCTCACTAATTTGATTGAGTTTTTTAAGGAGGTAAGATTGATGAAGGCAATTGGTGATTGGTTTATTGTTGTTACATGTACAATGAAAAGCTTTGTTTTGCATGCCATCAGACAAACCATTCCAAACATAAGTACATTGAGGTAGTACAAAGGGAAAAACAATAACAGAATGCAGAATATGGTGTTACAGTTACAGAGAAAGTACAGTGCAGGTAGACAAATAAGATGCAAGGGCCATGATGAGGTAGATTGAGAGGTCAAGAGTTTACCTTTACTGTACAAGAGGTCCGTTCAATAGTCTTATAACAGTGGGATAGAAGCTGTCCTTGAGCCTGGTAGTATGTGTTTTCAAGCATTTGTATCTTCTGCCCAGTGGAAAAGGGGAGAAGGGAAAATGACCGGGGTGGGAAGGGTCTTCGATTATGTAGGCTGATTTCCTGAGGCAGCATGAAGTGTATACAAAGTCATTGGAGGGAAGGCTGGTTTTCATGATAGACTGGGCTGTGTTCACAACTCTCTGTAATTTCTTGCGGTCTTGAGCAGTGCATTTGCCATATTGAGCTGTGATGCACCTAGATAGAAAGCTCTCTATGGTGCATCTATGAAAATTAGTGAGGGTCATCAGGGACATGCAGTGGTAGACATTGTCTATATGGACTTTAGTAAGGCATTTGACAAAGTCCTGCGTGGTAGGCTGGTCCAGAAGCGGGACCATGGGATTTAAGGAGAGCTGGCTAATCGGATCCAAAATTGGCTTTGTGAGAGGAGACAGGCATAGTAGTGGAAGGATGCCTTACTGATTGGAAGTCTGTGACAAGTGGTGTACACAGGGATTGGTACTGGGACTCGTGTTGTTTATGATATATATTAATGACTTGGATATGAATGTAGGAGGAATGACTAGTAAGTTTTTGGATGTAATTGGTGGTGTTGTGGATAGCCAGGAAGGTTGTCTAAAATTACAGCAGGACATAGATCAGATGGAAAGTTGGGCAGAGCACTGGCAAGTGGAATTTAATACCAGCAAGTGTGACATGATGCATTTTGAGAAGTCAAATAGGGGTAGGACATACTGTATACGGTAAATTGTAGGGTGTTGAGGAATGTTGATGAACAGAGAGACCTTATTTATTGACGTTGATTGATGTTTATTTATTAGTCACATGTACATCAAAACACAGTGAAATGCATCTTTTTGCATTGCAAGGAATGTGCTGGGGGCAGCCCGCACGTGTCGCCACTCTTCCGGTGCCAACACAGCATGCCCACAGCTCCTAACCAGTACGTCTTTGGAATGTGGGAGGAAACCAGAGCACCAGGGGGTAATCCCATGCAGACACAGGGAGAACGTACAAATGCCTTACAGACAGCGGCAGGAATTGAACCTGGATCGCTGGCACTGTAATAGTGTCACACTAACTGCTACACTACTGTGCTACCTTGGGGTTCAAGTCCATAGTTCCTTGAAAGGAAAAATACAGGTAGATAGGTTGGTGAAGAAGGCATATGGCATGCATGCCTTCAAAGGTTGGGTCATAGAATATAAAAGCTGGGACGTTATGTTGCAACTTTACAAAACACTGGTTAGACCTCACTTGGTTGTCACACCTCAGGAAGGACATTGTTGCACTGGGGAGAGTGCAAAGGAGATTTACCGTGATGTTGCCTGGATTGGAGGACTTCAGTTATAGGGAAGGAGTGGATAGGCTAGGCTTGTTTTCCTGGAGCAAAGGAGGTTGAGCAGCAACCTGATAGACCTACATAAAATTACAAGAGGCATAGATAGGGTAGATAATCAAAATGTTTTTACCAGGGTAAGGGTATGAAAAACAAGAGGGCATAGACTTAAGGTGAGAGGTAGGCATCTTAAATGGGGTTTGAGGGGAAAGCTTTTTTACACAGAGTAGTTGATTTCTGGAACTCGCTGCCAGAGGAGGTGGTGCAGACAGATACAGTCACTATGCTTAAGAGACATTTAGACAGGTACTTGAATAGGCAAGGGATAGATGGATACAGACCTAATGCAGGCAATGGGATTAGTGTAAACCGGCAGAAAGGTCAGCATGGGTGTGATGGTCTGCGGACTCATTTCTGTGCTGTACAACTCTTTGACTTTATGACTCTGAAAATTATCCTTACTCTGTTCAGTCCTTCTCAATGAAACCCATACCCCTGGAATGGTAAATTGTCACATGTACCGAGGTACAGTCAAAAACTTTGTTTTGCAAGCCATCCATACATATCATTTCATTACAACAGTGCATTGAGGTAGTACAAGGGAAAACAATAACAGAATGCAGAATAAAGTGTTATAGTTACATAGAAAGTGCAGTGCAGGCAGACAATAAGGTGCAAGACCATGACGAAGTAGATTGCAAGGTCAAGAGTCCATCTTCTCATAGCAGGGGACCATTCAATAGTCTTATAACAGCGGGATAGAAGCTGTTCTTGAGCCTGGTTGTCCGTGCTTTCAGTCTTTTGTATCTTCTGCCAATGGGAGGATGAAGAAGAGAGTATGTCTGGGGTGAGTGGGGTCTTTGATTATGTTAGCTGCTTTACTGAGGCAGCGTGAAGTGTAGACAGAGTCCAAGGAGGGGAGGCTGGTTTCTGTGAAGCTGTGTCCACAACTCACTGCAGTTTCTCGTGGTATCAGGCAGAGCAGTCACCATACCAAGCCATGATGCATTCAGATAGGATGCTTTCTGTGGTGCATCAATAAAAATTGGTGAGGGTCAAAGAGGACATGCCAAATTCCTTTAGCCTTCTGAGGAAGTAGAGGCGCTGGTGACCTTTCTTGGCCCTGTCATCTATGTGGTTGGACCAGGACAGGCGATTGGTGATGTTCACTCCTGCCCCATCAAGCATGATCTCCACCTCTCCTTCCTCTCCAGCTCCCAGAATAGGAGAAATATTTTGACCCATCCGCTTAATTAATTTAAAAAAAGACAAATCTCATAATAGCAGCTCAGTTAGAACCATAGACATCAATGGGTCTAAAATATTTGAAATGAGTAGGCAAACACTTTGCTACTTCTGTTACTGGGCTGCTAATGAATTCATTAGTTCATCATTGAGCTCAATGAATTAGAGCATGGTAATTTTAAAAAAGGCAATTATCTGCTTTTGTAATAACTATATACTGTTACATTTGTCTTTATTCTTTGCTTCTAAATTTATGCACACATAGATGCACTTTTAAAACACAGGATTTCAATTTATCTGTACAAGATATTCTGATTTTATTTTGTTCATTCCTATCTGTCAAAAGAGTTTTTAAGGTCAAAATTAAAATGTGTAATCATTCCAAAACACTTACAAACAGGGCTTTTGTTAAAGTAATAGACAAAGGAATTTTATACAAAGACTTTAAGAAACTCATTAATGACTGTAGAATGATGTAATTTCAAACTCTCTGTATTCAAACTATTAAGCTAAAGTTGTACAATAGGTCAAGAAATGAACACATTAACAAAAAGACAGAATTGATTTGCTGCTTCATGTAAAATGAAAATGCCAACTTCTGTCTTTTCAGCTATCCCTCTGTTCTAATGCGAGGACATTGACTTGAAACGTTACCTTTATTTATCTCTCCATAGATGCTGCCTTACTGCTGAACATTTCCAGCATTTCTGATTTTGTCCCCATGGTAAATATTTCCTGTAAACTGTTGTTTGAGAACTTGATTAAATATTTCACAAGCATCATAGCAGGGTGGCAAATAATATCAGCATGATGACTCACAAACATTATCAAATTGATGTCAGACCTGGACTTTCATTTTCCTTAAATTTAAAAAAAATCATATTGGTTTAAATCATATTATTTGCATCTGTTAACGGTAGATTATTAAGGAAGGTATCCTTATTACTTATAATAGCTACTTTTCTTTTGTGACCGTTATTCCATAATGTCTGTACTACTTGCAATATTATTATTTTCACTAGATCTTAACAAAGGAAACAAAAGTACCTAAAAACACCTCACATTGGCCAGAATTTAAACAGTGCTGAGAGGTTAATGTTTTGGTTGTGGCTTTCTCTCAGAAATCCATGCTTTTGCCTGAGGTGTTCTTCAGATTGATAAAGCTTTATTTGACATTTACATTTAATCTAACTTTTATCCACTTAAAAGAAATCTATGATGAAAGCAGGATACATGTTGTACAGTACCCATTCATGGACTAACTCGAGCAATCAACTATAACTCATTTATGCTTTTAATGCTGATGTTATCAGATCAGCTCAAGAAATTGATATAATATGCCCCATGGCACAAGTTCCTTCTATTATGTAGTCAATGTGGAAGTTTGTGATTTTTCTCCATGCAACATTTTTAATCTAAGCAAAATCACCACTTTAATTACAGAAGAACAGGGATGGGATAGCCTGCGAACATTGTTCTGGATGCACAGATATATATTAGTAAGTGTTGATTAAAAAATATATTTTGTCCACAGGTGGTACGTATGTGGATTAGGCTCCAAAGTAGAGCAATTAAAACTGCACCGATCAAATGAATAAAAAAAAACAATTTGGATAAATTATCTGATCAGATAACAAGATTTTATGCATTTGTGGAATGCTTTGTGGAACACATTGGTTACTGAGAACACATATCATTTGTATGCAACCAAGGAAATCCACTGATCAAAAGCAAAAGATAAAGTATTTAAGTTTAAAGAGTAATTTGGTATTCACTTGACTTATATCTGCGAAACAGAGAAAGCCTTTGCTGATTTTTTTCACTGAATAATTTGTGATAGGGTAAATATATGAGAGGTGAAATTAAATTTTTGAAGAATCATTTCATATAAAGAGAAATGAAACAGGATTTATAATAGGCAGCCATTTGACTACTGCCAATGATAAATTTCATTTCCTCCTACTCACCGAGTATTTTAGAATGACCAGGCCTGAAAGACACAAAGGACTTTTACCTCATTCAGTCCTTTCCATGTTTTCAGTTGGATGAATCTGCAAACATCTTCCAATCTAGTCTAGCAATTACTCTTCTGTTGTCCACTGACCTGGGAATGCTCATCATCCTGAGACACCACAACTTTATTCTCTGTGTGCATCATCATTTCTCTCACTGCAGTTGCTATTGTCCACTCACCTTCCAAAGAGATATTCCCATTCAAATATACAAAATTGGGCTCAGTAGCACAGTTGCTTTGGCTCTACAAAATAGAGGCAATGACACACATATACTCTGCCATGAATTGTGTTTGATGTTATTGTTATGAAGCTGTAAATGCATCTATAGTTTTGGACTGACAGTGCACAAGACTTCCATGACATAAAAACAATGTGTATTTTGGAGTTACATATATCATACTCTAACTTACACCTTCTCACATTTGCCCACAATTAAACACACATTAGTTAGTTTAAAGGCATCCTATTAATGCTATTTACAGGGATGAGTTAGTTGTGGATTGGTTCAAAATTTTGCAATTGTTTGGTGATTTCTATAGCTAATTCAAGATGCAAAAGTCTCACAGGGAACCATGTGACGTATGCTAAAGCCTTTGCTAACTACAAGCCTTCTACATAAACCAGTCACTCTAACACACGGATATACCGGTAAGCCTTCCCCCTGAAGTAGACCAATAAGAAGAAGGAACATGATCCTAAAGAAAAAAAAAGATGGAGAAGATTAGGAAGAAAGTAGGTGCAAACTTGAGAACTAATTAATGCCCAGGCTGTATGGGAAGACACAATTCCAGTGAAATAACCCTGTAAGCATAGCCTTGACTCCCCATTTCCAATAATCTTATACACCCTATCTTCTCTTTTCCAATGGCATTATGGTTTAAGCCACAATGCAAAAGTAATAGCTGCCACAAAATAACCATTCTAAAGCATGTTTATAAATCAGAGTTGATTCTGTGAAAGTAGAGTCACAACCTTCACATATCTCTTCTTTGACAGATCATAAGTAATATTGTATGTTGTGCACAAACATCAAATGATCACCTTTGCACATTTCTTTTGTACCTGACCTCTGTGGTCCTGTGAAGTACAACCTCAGTGACTGCAGCATAAGTAGTGCAAACTTCCCAATAGCATTGGAGGAGAACCTCAGATGACCCAGAAGCCTGGTTGCAGAGTGTACCATTTCTGCAAGGTCATCAGTTGTCAGGGTTGGTAATAATGAGAACAGTGGTGGAGTTCAGGAGTGGGAGAAATATTGTCACCACCTGAGCGAAGTCAACAAGTGCATAGAATAGTGGTGATATCTCTCCCTCCATCTCCCTGGAAGTCACTTCAGCAATTCTTGTAAATTTTTGGAGGGCAAATTGCTGGACTTGAGACATTGACATCCCAAAGATGTGTGGTGAGTTGGTAAATTAGTTGGGTATCATAAATTGCACCTACTGTGTGGGTGAGTCAGTGAATCAGTGCATTGCAATGTGGGAAGAATAAAATAGAACTTGTGTGCAATTGGTGTAAATAGATGCTTGCTAGTCAGCATGAACTCAGTGATCTGAAGGGCCTGTTTTTGTGCTCTATAACTGAATGACTGTGACTCACTTTAGGATTAGCTCCACAAGTGTGATTTAACGGAGTTCGGAGAGGTCCAAGTGTGCTAATAGATAGTTTAAGTGAAGGAGCAAAGATCTGGCAAATGTAATCTGGGAAAATATGAAATTCTCTACTTTAGCAGGAATAACAAAGAAAAATCATATTACTTAAGAAATGAGAGATTACAGAGCTCTGGATGCAGAGGGTTGTGGGTGTTATAGTGCATGATTTGCAAAAGGTTAGTATGCAGATAATTAGGAAAGCTAAAATAATGTTATTGTTTATTGCTAGAGGAATTGAGTACAAAAGTAGGGAGTTTATACCTCAGTTATATAGTGCATTGTTGATATCAGAATGGCCAGGTTCATCCAATTGTAATACTGGCTCAGTATTTCTCTTCCCATTAGTACAGCATGATCTGCTGGACATATTCTGCAGCTCCGCATTTCCCATTTTTTGCATTCCTTTGTCTGTGCTCTTACTCTCTATCTGCCCTCATTTCATGGCTATGAGGAAGGGGCAATGTTCTCTCTCCCTATGTTGCTTGGATAATCTTGGTCTCCCCATCCTATCACAGGTATGTTAAAAAGAATTACACCTCCATTTACCATTTTTAATGTAGATTGGTGATTCATTTAAATGAATCAGGCCTGTCTAGACGTGCTACTAGAAACCTTACCTGCCAAGGACTATGTAAAACTTGAAGCCTGACGTGTCTTATGTTTCCCATTCCTTTCTGTCTCCCAGGTCAGATTCACTTTCTGGATAATCCACGGCATCTGCTGTAGTTACACTGCACCTTGTTTTCACTAACTGCAAGCTGGTTTTAAGCAGAGAACACTAGCCTCAAGCAGTATGGACGAGCTTCAAATGTTGTTCCAAAGTTATGTCTTTGGGCCCTCTGCTGATACATGCAGCTACTGAATGTTGTTGGTAATGGCTGCACTAAAAAAAATGGTAATCAGTTGCAGCACAAATATGTCATTTCAATGCATGCACATTAATCAAACATTGCAATTCCTGTACCTGTTTTCAGGGCTATTGGATTTAGCTCTGTGAGAATAATCTCAAAAACATACAATGTACAATATAGATTTATATCTGTGATCTCCTGCAGTGCAAGTTCCTAACCCCGGGATATCTGGGAATTCCCTAAAGAGGGGAAGGAAATGTTAACAGATATATTATACTGAGCAACCAGGTATGGACTGTCATTCACCGAACCTGGCACCAAGCCATTCATCTGCCTTATTATTCATAAAATGCAGTATGGAATATCATCAATGTGAGGAGACTAAAATATATCTGTTAAAAATGGGAGGTCAGAGCAAATGCATACTTTTAAGAAATCAAGATATTTTACAAAGTCACTGATTATTTAATGGGGCCATTGGATAAATAATGAGTAAGTACATGACATATCATTATTCTGAACTAGGCCTTTCAACCTGAAAATTCATCCTAAAATATTCGATCCCTGCTTAACCTCTAATCTTCCTCTCCTGCCTGTGCACCAGATGGTGCTGCACTGTGTGTCGAAAGCTAATAAAACATTGTGGAAGTGCACAGGAACCCAGTGACAGCAGGTAAGGAAATTATTTCCATCTTGAACGTACTCCCAAAAAAAGAATGAACCCAGACAGCTTCTGTGTACAGAAGTTCAAAGGTTGCACAGATGGGATTACTGTTGTATTACAAAGCATTTAATACAATAGAACAAAGAAAGGAAAATTACTGGAAGATTGAATTGTAAATGCAAAAATATTCCAGCTACTGAAGCCTCAAAATGTGACGGTGCAAGCGACAGAGCACAGGCTATTTGCCCCATTAGTGAGGTTGTAAATACAAATGATACTGGAAAATCTAAATCACTAGTCAGACTTGCAACTAACACTAGTTATGTTGTTTATTAGCTGCACATTCCTTTGGGTTTGCAGGAAATTGTGCATCAGTGACATCACTTCAAATAGAAAACAATGTTTTGCAAATATAAAAATTGCTGTCAGAACTACTGACGGAACATCCTGATGCAGCATTCGTCTTATGCAAGCAGTGAACAGGAGAAGGGAGATTCTATTTTCTCCATAATGCAGAGAGACCTTCAGATGGTGCCTTGGAAAACGAAAGTGAATGTATAATGTGGCATGCTGGGATGCTGCTTACTTGAAGAGTTTTGTATCTAATTTAGTACTATTAATGACTTCACCAGGGTCTTTATGGCAAGAATATTACCTTTAATTTAACTAGTCTCTTACTTCTCCATCACCTGCCCTTCCTTACCCATTTTTCTTTAGTACTTCTACAATCACTACACTACACTTGATATCTTGATTTCTTTTCGCTAACATATTTTGCATCTTCAGTAGCTTTCAGCACTATTGGAAACTCTATATACCAATACCAAACTTAATATCTGCATGATTTAATCCTGACAAACACGGAATACATATTAGCCCTACTGCAGAAGACTAGGATGCTGAATTCATGGATCACTCAGCCAAAGATGGATCATAGGAAATTCTAAATGCATTGGAAAGTGATCAGTGTGGACGCAGGTAATGTGATGTAATGTGATGGAGGTAACCTCCAAATTGTGTCAAATCTTTGCACAGATAATGGGGACCACATAGTTAGCCATGGAGCCACTATTCTGTTCTATAAAAATGACAGTGGGTCTCTGCATGATTAGATCTCAGGTGAGAGTTCTAACAGCTTCCCTGAAGTGCAGACTGCCACAGTCACATATCTTGTGTGCGGCATTAATCGGGATTTCCAATGGACCACATTATACATCCTCTCTCTTCTGATTGAGACAAGTAGGGGTGCTGAAATGTAACTTCAGAAGATTGGGAAGGCCCCTGCTTTTTCTTTCAGTATAATAGCAAACCTGCTCCCTCACCATCCACCCTGCAGGTCCCCGTGTCAGTGTCACACCACCAGTTGGGTCAGACTGCTGCAGTCCATGCTACTGTATTGTTTGATACAACTCTCCAAGTTTGACCAATAGTCTTCCACCTCCCAAGCCTTAGCCTCAGAGGCAATACCTGATGGGAACAAGCACACAAGGTGCCAGGCTTGACATGTGTCCTCTTTATTCAGCAATTTGATATCCAATTCTGAAATGATCACTTCCAGTTAAAAAAAAATAAATTTTGCTGTGATGTTAACGTTTAATGAGGACAAGGGTTGCAAATTAGGACAAAAGCACTTAGATAATAAAAGGATGATTCTGCAGGACTGTTGGTGTCTTGACACAAGAGTTGGGGGGATAGTTCAAGTGATGACCCCTTGGACCAGTTGTTTACTGAGAACTCTCAGAACTCCATAGATTTTCTCAGTTGCTAAACTGACAGAATCGATGATTGGTGCAGACTTCCTTAAGTACTTTTACCTTCTACTCCCTGCTACCCTGGAGATGGTCTTTCTATATTACAGATTTATGACCATGAATCTAGAAACAGAGTCAAAGGTGTAGTGCAAGGTTCCTTCTGATCAGTCCGGACAAGAGAAGCATTGTTGTAACAATGCAATTTATCCATCCTGTTGTAGAAGTTTATAGAAATGAATGAAATAAATTCCCTTGAATACAGCTTCTAAATTGTATCTCTTGGGATGGGAGAAAGCCGTCAAAGTTGACTATGTTGAATTGAAGCTTTCTGTTACCATAGGGCTTCAAACTTAAAGGGCAAACTGCTGCAAAGTAACCAATTCACATTCAAAAGCAAACACTTCAGAATGAATCAGATATTCAAATATAAACCAAACAACTTTGTGATTCATTTCAGCCCAATCAGAAACAATTGTGACCTGCGCCTACCATAGTTAGATGTAGATGGTCAACAATTTACCTTTTCAATTAGCTGATCATGCATAATCATGCCATCTGCCAATTAATCAAATCCGAATCTGGAATGAGCTGAGGAGTGACACTGGTTTATTGGCTGCCACTTCTTGTCCTTTTATTCATTGAATTGGACCATTTTACAATGTAGAACAACTGTTTCACAGCAAGAATGATTGTTTTTGTTGAATGCATAACCATTTCCTGGTGAGAATGATGACTGCTTTGCTAGCAGGAGCAACATTTTCACACTGAGAATGAAGGTTTGTTTCCATTAACACAGGAGACCAACTTCCTCTCAACAGCTGATATTTGTTTCAATTGAAAAATGCAATTTCGTTGTCCAAAGCAGTTCCATATGATTAATTTATTATTACTGTGTAAATGGCTTCTGTTGTTAAACACACCAATATTTCCATCATAGATTATCATTTGTATTTGTATTTTAATGATTAGGATTGTAATACTTCTGTCAAAAACAGCAGTGGCTTTTAGTTCAGAACTTGGGGTAGCTTACACTTTACTGCTTTAAGACCTGGCAGGCAAACATCAAGAGGCTACATTTTAAAGCCTCCCAGAATAAGCACAAAGATCATGACATGAGATTAGCTCACATTATATTGTGCATAATGCAGGCAATGCATCAACATTTTGCCACTTATTTGTCATATTAATTTGAATGTTCAGGCACTTGATTAGCTTGATGCATCAGGAGGTGGCCAACATCCTCTGGCTCCATCTGGCTCCAAATAAAGTTAGATTGCATCTTTTAAAGGGGATGTACATTGAGTATAGACCAGTTGCTGGTAAATATCAACTGAGTGACCTATGGAAACAAGTAAATTCTATCCCTTTCCATCTCCTTCATCAAGGCTTTAAGTAGAATGTTTGAAAACTTGTTCTCTTGATCTTAACTGTTTCCTTGGACAATCAAGGCAGCAAAAGCATTGTTGGAATATTTTTTTCTTAGGCCATTGGGTTTTCAGATGATCTACCTCTACTCTGGTTTTCTGGGTTCTGAGGTGGCTGATGAAAACGGTGTGTGGACTTGAGACTCTTGCACAGATGGAGCAGGAGACGCCTGTTGAGGTGGGTGGGTAGGTTTGTGAGGTGATTATTCCTTCCACCATTTCTGTGTGCTTTCAATGAATGGGCTAAAGGCTCTCAGGACCACCCCAAATGCTCCTGCTCCACTTGGAGCAATCATGGGAAAAGAATTCCCACAAGTCAGTGGGGATATTTTTTCTCAAGGAGTCCTTTCAAGCATCTTCTTCAACCTCTTCCTCCATCTGGCAAATAATCTCTTCCTGTGATGGAGCCTGGAGAAGATAATCTGTACAGGAATCTGTTCAATGTAGTCGAATGAGTGAAACTAGGGCCTTAATGTTGGTAGAAGACACTAACACTGATTCGCTTATCGTTCCAGTGAATTTGGGGGATTGATGCTAACAATACAATTCATCCATCCTGATGGGTCCTCAGGAATATTTATAATGCAGCACATGCTTAAAAGGCATGGGAACACATATCTATGGTTGTCGAGATGTGTGTGTGTGTGTGTGTGTGTGTGTGTGTGTGTGTGTGTGAGAGAGAGAGAGTGAGAGCAGCTGATTATGCAGAAACATTTTGCAGAAATTAATAAACAGTCTTCCACACAACTCCCTATCAGCTTTACAACTGGAAACAACTGCAGAAAGTACCAAAGATTTGTGGAATCTTTAAAATAACCAGAAGCCATGAATCAGCAGTAAATGGTCCATATTGTGCTTGACCCATCCAATGCTTTGTATTTGCTTCCTCGATGTAGCCCATGGGTTTGCTTACCTTTTCTGCCTATAAGACCCTGCTGCTGTGGCTGTAAGCCAGTACTGATCAGGCGTCAGGCAATGCCAACTGAGACCCTGACTCTGGACTGTCCTTGACAGCCTTCTGACAGTTAGTGGTGTCAGTGAGCTCCAAAGTAGCAGTGTAAATGTTATAATCAGCACTTTTCCAACCAATTTCCACTGTGCCCGTATTAATGGCCTTGTGCATTTAGCAGCACAGTATATCCCACAATGCACTTACGCCACATTTAGGAGTTTTAAGGGCATTCACGTTAGTCACAAAATGGACACAAATGAAGTCAACTTCTCCTCACAAAGGTGTAAAAAAAATACAAAACATACCTCTATAATAACATTTTATGATGTTCAATCCTCTCAATGTGTTTTACTTCACACAGTAAGTTTGGCACTGCAATAACTATGCCCAAATTCCACCAGCCATTCTGTTCTATGTTAAGCTTCAATGCATATAACAGGGATTCTTTTGAGTCAAAAGTATTGCTCTCCCCAATATTCCTCTAACAATGCTTGAGGAATTTATAATATAATATAATATATACAATTCTCTTCAGCATCTTGCCTGAAGTGCCTTACACAATGCATTGAAATAGTAGTTTCATATTCCATGATTTTGATAAAAATGTTTGAGATTGAAATATGTTTAACTAAAAAGCAAAAAAAAATCTGCAGATGCTGGAAATCTGAATTAAAAACAGAAAGTGCCGGGGAACTGCTGAGTCTTCTCAACATTTTCTGTTGTTCTAATATGTTGTAGTTTAAGAAAAAATGAGATCATGTTGGTTTAAAAAAATATATGCCATGGTATACTGCCATGATAATACATTGCCATATGCCTAAACATGATAACATCTATGTCTACAGACTGAATTGTAATCATGATACTAACTTGTCCTCTGATCAACATTCCTCTTGCGACTGCCTGTTCTGCTCTTCCATCTACATTGTCTTGTTGTCCTTCCCATGCAACCACACGAGATCCAACAACTGCTCTTTCACCACTCTCCTACCTATTATCTAGGCACCCAGACATTCTTTCCAGGTGAATCAGTGATTCGTTTGCACTTCTTCCAATTCAATATATTGTATTCAGTATTCACAGTATGTTTTCATTTAAACTGGAGAAACCAAATGCAGATTGGGAGATCATTTTGTGGAGAACATAGATTCAGTCCTCAATACTGACCCTGAGCTTACCTGCCACTTTAGTTTCCCATCCTACTCCCACTCTGAACTTTTTCTCTGTGGCCTTTTGCACCATTACAATAAGGCCCAACACAAGCTTAAAGAAAAACACCTCATCTTCCATCTGGGCATACTGTGGTCTTCCAGACAATAATTCTCCAACTTCAGGTAAGTCACTCTTTTTGAAGCATCTTCTGAACGTAAGTCACACTAGCAGAACTGGTCATCCGTGCCATTATTTGCGTCTCACCCTATCAGAGGTATTCTCTTTGTTCAACCCATCCTTTGGTGCCTTCCTTGCTACTGAAAAAAAACAGCTTATTTTCTCTCTTTTCCTGGATCTAGGACCTGAAATGCTTACTGTTTCTGTTTCCACAGGTGCTGCCTGCCCTGCAGAATGTTTCCAGCAGTTTTTGGTTTTATTTCAGATTTCCAGCATCTTTAGTATTTTTTTTGTAATTTGGTCAGATTTGTTTCTGGCATGAACACTGTCTCGCCTTTTTGCTTTATTCTCAAAATAAAATCATACGAAGACAGTTTTAGGCTTTGCTTACTTAGTAATATTCCTATCCAAGTGAAGAATTTGGAAGTGTAAGTTCTACCCTGCGGTATTAAAGCTGCCTTATTGAAGGTACTGCTGTTCGGACAAGCTGTTTCAGCTGAATGTACATGTTCGTACAGCCTAAAAAGAACAGAAGGATATCCTGGCTGAGATTTTATCCTCTACTAAAACCACAGAAATGTTACAGTTTGTGATCCTTGCTGTGAACAAATTAGCTGTCACGTTTATCAAGGCAATCAACATTTGTTGAACCTCTTCAAAGAGTCAACAATTGGTGTAGTTGGGATGTTCAAATAAATGTGATAAGATGATATCGGGATACCTAAACTGTTTGTTCCTGGAGTGGCTTTTACTGCACATGGATCAAAATTACATTCCTTGGTAAAAGTCTGGGACTGTGAAATTACGTGCATCCTGTGGTTTTCAAGCAAAACAATTTATCTTGCCTGGATGAAGCAGCACGTTACAATTATTATAACTGCTTTCCCCATGGCTTATTGTGATTCTGATGGTAGAGAAAGTACAAATTACCCATGTATGTGGCTGTGCCACATGTGGGTCTTGCATTGTAATTTGGTGACATTATTTTCACCAAAATAAATTTTAATTCAGCTTAATAGAGATCCTAAACTAGGAATTTAAGTTTTTTATATATATAAAAATACCCAGAGTTTTTCACAATTGATTACTGGATTTTTCATTCTACTCACTGGTTTGCAGTTATTAATTTTATTCAGTCCAATCAGGTAAGTTTATGTCTGCATTTGTTATTAATGGTGCCATAATAATTCCATGTGACTGAATGTTGCTGCATTTATGTGGGGACAAAGTGAATTCAAAATCATTGCGCCATTTTAGAATATTTTAATCATGCTATTAGTGGCAGAAAATTTGCAAAAGGTTTACATCTACATGATGGTCTTAACTGAAAATTCACAAGAAAACAAAAAAATCGGTAGGTGTTTTAAGATTCCTTTCATATTTTCACTCATAGACTGAGAATTTTATGTGCAGTGAAACATTTTTATGCCTTATGTGAAGCAACTTAATCAAAAAAGTAGTTTAGCATTTGGGTAGTAACTGTATAGCTCTCATAGAATGCCAGATTATTTCTGGATCCTCCATACACATGTATCATCTATGTATGCAGGTATCTGGTCTTCTGCAGAGGTGTTTTAACATCAGCCTCACAAAATTCATTTGTTTGGCTTGTGAATGGCTTGGCCCGACTCATACAAAAAAAGACTTTCACAAGACAAATGAGGTCTGCTTCTGTGCAAAATAAATGGACCTCACTAACTTGGTGATAGATTCTGTTCATGGATCCTTCTTCTTGTATTTTTCTGTTCAGATTTCTACTTCCAATTGCCCATTAATGTGGATATTATTTAGATCCCGACCATAAACTATGGCCCAATTGTGAATCCAACCCCAGGCAGCTGATTGTGATGCCTACACTCCCCCAGTGATTCACAGTTCCTGCAAACGACTGACTTCTGCCACTGATGCCCCAACCTCATCTGTGAATACTTCTTCCCCTTTGGCATCCCCCCTCAAACAAGTGTATCTCCAATCCTTTCTATCAATCATTCCCAAGCCCAGTCCACACCGCCAGGTCTTCTTAACCTGAGAGTTTCTCACCTGCAGCCTTTCTCCCACCATCCTCCAGGGATCTGCAACATATGCTAATAAGCTGTCAAAGCCACCAAATAACTTGAACACCTGAGAATTCTCAAGAATTCAAAAACAGTCTAAAGACTTTATCTTTTTTAAGAAAAGTATTAAAAATCAAAAAACTTAAATGTTAAAAATGTTTATTTTTTAAAGTCAATCAAACCAAATAAAACAAATGGTTATTGGTTTGATTGTCCCCTCCACTCTCCAGCTGATTTTCTCTCTGAGAATGAATGGGCCTGCTGGATGTGTCTGCAGAATGTAGTGCTCCATCTTGAAGCACAGTTGCACTGTCAGCTTTGTGAAGATGTTCAGGACTTTGCCTATCCTTTGGATTCCTGAGCTTCTACATAGTTGTGTGGATAAAAGCTGGCCGTTCCAAGCTGAACTGTTAGCCTTTAATTGGAAGATCCTAGTAAATGTTACTTATTAATTGCATTTTAATGATGCCAAAGACTTGTAAGCTCAGCAAAGATGACTTAAATTATGTCATTTATGTGAAATTTTGATATGTCGTGTCAATGGCAGGGTATGTCAGCATAAACTGTGAGCATCCATAATGTAAATAAATAATTACCTTATTTTTGTGTTACTTCTGCTTCTTGGTGGTAAACTAGCCTAATCACTGAACTATAGGTTGTGTGCAAGCTTAGAATGGCGTAAGAGCTGAATCAAATTCAGTAATTAAACCTGCCCTAACCGTTGTTCAAAGAGTTAGTTTTATCCATGTCATCCTATAAGATTTGACTTTCTTTTTAACTTTGATGAAGAACAAAATGACTTTTTTTTATTAATGACATCTTCAAAATTAACCATCAGATCCTGTGTTTGGAAGCCAATTTTCTCTGGCATCATGCTGATTGTAGCATTTGCATAAAACTCCTTCCCGTGCTATTTTTCATAGCCAGTAGTTTTTTTTTTAAACAAATAGGATTGCATTCAAACATTTAAATTAGGAGCAGAAATAAGCCACTCAGCCCCTCAAACCTGCTCCGCCATTTTATAAGATCACAGCTGATTTGGTTGTAGCCTCAACTCTGCATTCCCAACAATGTGCAGTAACCTTTCACTCTCCCTTGCATATCTGGAATCTATCTACCTCTGTTGCTAAAGTATTCAAAGACTACTTCCATCCCCCTTGAAGGAAGAGAATTCCAAAATTCAGAACCTTCTGCAAAAAAAAATGCCTCATCTCTGCTTTAAATGGGATTAAACAGTGATCCTGATTCTCAATTCTCCCACAAGAAGAAACATGCTTCCCACATCCATCCTGTCAAGACTCCTGAGGATCTTACATGTTTTATTCAAATCCACTTTCACTCCTCTAAACTCCAACAGATACAAGCTTAGGCACCGCAACATATCATCTTAAGACAACCTGTCCATTCCCTATCAATTTGCTGGCTCAGTTACCAAACCACCACCCAAATCTCTTCCCCTGCCATGCTCTCCCCATCCTTCCCTGCTGTCAACCTTTGGATCAATCCCTCCCCCACCAATTTGTCAGCCTGACCAGCCCCCATCCTGCTGGCTTGACCACCAATCTGCTGCTGAATGTCCACTCAATGTTCCCTCACTGGTTCAATGGATGATGGCAGAGCATGTAAAGGAAAAGCTTTTTTCATTACACACGTGTTCAGCTACTGAAGTCTGCAAGTGTGGTCCCCACTGTTCAGGCTCATTGCCTACTCGACACCACTCAATTTCTAGGCCATGGACTTTTATAACTGATTTGGCTCATTGAGTCCCTGCTTGCTTTTTGCCAAGGCAACCAAATTAATCCAACTACAGTACTTTATTCCTATAATGTGGTATCCTCCTCTATTCTCAATATTTATCCAATCAGCTTTGACCACACCTTCCAGAAAATGATACCCATTCGTGACGAGAACTGAGGTTGGTTGCTTCCTTTTAAATAAGGGTCAATTCTGTACAAAGAGAGTAAAGTTTCACTGATGCTTTACAAAATAACAAACTCTTTATGACCAAATTGTTTCAACTTAGTTAACATTACAACAATTGGAAACATTTCCCAGAGTATCATGGAATCTTAACATATTAATTCCGACTGCAACATCTTGAACTTCCAAAAAATGAAGATGAAATTAGTTCCACTTGACTGGCAAGCATTTGAACTTCTTAGATTGCCAAGGCCAGACTGGCTATTTCTGAAGGAAGGTAATATTGGCAGCTTCTGCATTAAATCTCAGTATTGAATGTTTTTGTTTTGCAAATTATACAATCCCACTGATAAAAGGAAAATCCATTGTTCAGAATATCTTCCATGATACAGGACAACAAGGATTAGCAGAGGCCAAAATAAAAATATAATCAGAAAAAATACATTGAAATATGAAAAGACATCATGAGTTTTATAACCTTGTTATTCTGAAGAGGAAAATACCAGTAACTTCATTGCTGCACAGTACGAAACATTTTGAGAGGGGGTGGCTCTAAATTTCCACAGGCCAGTGTTGTGCTTTCTGTATGTGTGAACCAGACACTGGATGGGACCCAGACAGGCAGCATGCTGCACATCTACAAATTTGCATTAGAATCTGTTTGGGACCCAAATCTCTATTGCTCTAATTATGCTCAGTTGGTGGACAGGGAAGAGTTGGGGAGCATTGCAGCCATAAGAAAGGATTTTCCTATGGCGTGGTCCCAGCAATCCTGAGTGATCTAGCTGCTGGGATAAACAGGTTTGCTCTTGGGCAAAAGTGGTGCCCACCTGGGAAACTGACTGGACTGACCACCAATCAAAATAACTGAACAGGAATTCCTTTACTGAGTCAGTTGTACACATATTTTGCAATTTCCACTATCCACACCTTCATCCCAACCCCTAAACCTCCCATCACCATGCACACTCCCCATCTGATCAACGCCTTTCATAGTGTTGATGAGTGTTGATCAGTGAGTGCCAATAATGATGCAAGCAACCACATCTTCCATTGAGGTAAAATACCCTTCTGATAGCCTCTGGGGGATTGGGACTAACAAGATTACTCTACTGGGAGCCATCTTGATTCTACTCATTGAATTTGATCTTTGAAATTTCAAAGAAGTTGAACAGCTCATTGGAAATGCATAATCAATTCATATATGAAGTACAACAAGTCAATTTCCCAATGCTTACTGTATGAATCCTCCACATATATCTCCATTCAGTAGATTATAATCAAGTAACCCTGTAACTAATAACAGTTGGGCAGTAGTGCACCATCCGTTTTAGAGATGTTTATAGTTATATTTTTATCACAGTTTGATTTAGTCTTTTCTTTAATACTTCATCACTTTTAAATTAATCCTCCTCTGTTGCCATGCCAAGCATTTACATGCATCTTGAAGAACAGAGAGGAGATAAATCTACTTTGCTAATTGTGTAATCTACTAGATCCACCTTTATTCTAAACCTCATCTGTTATTCAGTTAATATGAGAGTACTTAGATTTTAATGAATTTAGAGAGCAGCATCAAAACTCCCTTGTGGTAGTAGTGTTTCACAAATTGGCTATCGATTTTGCTCACGCTGTTTATTTAAGAGCTTGTCATGCTTTGACCATTTGAATGAAATAAAATCATAAATTGCTGGAAAATATTCAACAGGTCAGGCAGCATTCATTGAGAGGGAAGCAGTCAATCTTACAGATCAATGACCTTTTACGAAAACCTTTTAGACATCTAAAATGCCAATCATCATATTTCTTTAGTTGGGAACACACATTTCAACCGGATTTGAAAAACAGGCATTAGCTCTACTGATAAGCAGCTCACATGTTATATAGTAGTCCTGGTAAGCTGGTAAATGAGGCAAATCAAGACTTCCACTCAGCAGCTGCCAAATAGTACATCAGATTCAACATAAACTTCACTATCGTCTTTTTCCATTTGCACTTCTTATGTAGTTATTATTAACTAATACCACATGCAGTCAATAATTTGGAGATAAAACTACTACTTGATACAGCATTGAACTTTCACAAATATTTAGTAACCTTGTAAAGCAAGCTCTTCTTAAGTGGGGAATCAAAAATTAGAGTTAAACAAATACCTTGTATCACTCGGGAATAAATATATATGAGAAAAACACAGTATTTACAGTTCAGTAAACTGAGCAGGATTCTACAAACCACTAAACTTCCTCTTACCTAGGAGAGGTGATCGGCAAAGATACAGTTGTCACATAAAATCATTTTTTTTAGTTTTTGTTTTTTTGTTCCCTTATTCCTCAGCAAACTGTGAAATGATAATAAAACATTCTGATTTAAGCAGGATGTTTTACAATTGTGTCAGCTGGTTAGAGAGATTGTTTGATTTTGTACCTCAAGTTACCTGGCAAATGAACCTGTAGGGTGATGCTCACTTTTGCTGTGTCATTGAAATTGAATAGCATTGAAAAACTTTCACTGGAACTGTAATGGATATTTAATTTGACTCAGCAGCAAACCCACAAATATATGTGGCCCCATCTCACTATTACATTGCAGTAACAGGCCGGCACTGACCACAGTGTTATTGGTGTTGCCCATATTTGTGGAGTACAACTTCGAGACCAGTCAGCACCAGTTGAAACTAGCTGGTGCTGATTGAATCAATGTCCATGTCCCTTAAAGCAAAGGTTCACATTGCCTGCGGCCTCTGGTGGAAGTCATTCCCCAAGATCGGGGAACTTTCTGGAAGCTCTGATGCTGTCCAAGGAACACATCTAAATCCACATTAGAAAATAATAACATGTGAAGTAGAAGCAGGAGCAGGCCATTCAGACACCCATGCCTGATCTTTTAACTTAGCATCATGTTCCTGCAAAACTTTCGACACCATGATCCCTTTAACATCCATAGAAACAGCAGTGGGAAGAGGTCACACTGCTGGTTTATGCTAGAGATGAAGTACTAAGGGAACGGATGTAGTGCTGCACAATATTTATGAGCATAGATGTGAAGCGAAGTTTCACAAAGATATCATCAGTTCATATTTCTCAACAACTACACTACTAGCCTTACACATTTATCATTCCAAAACATCTCTGTAACTCAAAGATATTCCCTATCAATCAGACTGCTCCCTGACATCCATCCACCTCTTCATACCCTCACACATCCACATCTTGCAGCTTCCGCACACTGCCAGTTATTTAACTGTGACAGCCACATCACCCAGGCATATGGCAGCATACTCACTAACACATTTCCACTCTCTTGAAGGAGAAAGAGGGATAAATCACTGCCCATAGAAATAAGCATGTACCCATTATCTCAGTAGTCTGTGGAGAGAAAGTGTTGACCATCTTTGGAAAGTCACTGCTGAGTTCGTGGCAAGTGACAGCACGTAGATCGTTGAAGATGATGGCATATTCATTTGTTACCTTCCACTTCACATCCACCTTCCTTGCATCCCACAATTTCTTCTGATTTACAAGCTGTGGGTAGTTTAAACACACTCCCTTTGCTTGCTCCCTCCCCTCACTCTGATCTTACAGAGCTTCTTTATTCTATTAGTCAACTTGGTCAGGCTAGATGTCAGCAACAGGAGAAAAAGGCAGTTACCTGCAGTCACCAGCTTAATTATGTCTGCTGCAGAGGAGGAAAGTACATTCAGTGAGACACCAGGCACAAGTGGCATATGGCCAGGACAGGGACAAGTGTAGTCCAGGTATGTGGATCTAGCCATCCTTTCTTTAACCTTTTCCTGAGCAAACTCCAATGTTCAAAAAACAGTGTCAGGTGAAAAGTGGGGAACTTCAAACTGACACCTCCCTTGACGAAGAAGGAGAAGCCTTAAATGAAGTGGAATTTTTCTCGCATATAATGGCAAATGACAGCACATATAAATGGCAGCAAGTCTGGACTTCAATGCATGAAATGTCAAATCCACAAGTCCTGAGACTACTGCATGACAGATGACATTGCTTCTCTCGCTTTTTTTTCATTGATCCTGGTGGTAGAGCTGAAATTCGCTGATAACAAGTTGAGGTGCATTGCTAATTTGACCTTAAACCATGCACCAAGAAGTGGAATATCTATCTGGGGATTTATAGAATGAAAATACTTCATTCTAGAAGAACTATTTCTGAGTGATCAAAGTCAGCTGCAGGAGGAACAGGTAAGAGATATCTTGTTCATTTCATAGGTATTTAAAGATAGCTGCTGTAATTTTTAATTTGAACATTTATTACAGCAGCATTTTACTTCTGGAGAGAACATTAAAAATCTTTTAACAATCACATTAATGGCTGTTTGGCTTTCTGCAGTGGAAGGGAATCTTTCCCTAACCTTTGCCTTGACTGCATCAAAAACACAATGGAAACCTCTTTGTCTTTGGTGCAGACTAATTTTGGGGCTCATGATCTTCAGAAGCTGAATTTAAAAGCATATATAGTCCTGAAGCATGACTGTGTCAGCACTTTGGAGTCATGTTTCTGATCTGGGAGTACTTATGCTATTAGTACAAACAACAGGAGGACCACAAATTGGGCTGCAATAGAAATAATTGGGCAAGAAGTGATGATGTCTTTGTGAAAGGTAGCACAGGAGTCCCAGAAACACATAGCATTAGGGATAGTTGTCCTCAGGGGATCCTCCCTTTTCTGAGTGTGGACTATTTATAGCCTGCATCCTGATAGTTCACTTAAAATAAATTTTTGAAACAAAAAATGTGTTACTGTATTTCATGATTGCATGCTGACGTTCAAAACATTGTATTTTGTACTTAATACTGACTTAATGATTCATTTACCCATGTACAGCTGATGTTCATGGCAGCTGTAGGATGAAAAACAGAGAACTTTCCAGTTATGTCATCACCAATGCCCCATGCTTCTGAACTAAAGTAGCCAAAACCACCCATCTGCAGATGGCTCAGGGAACTTCTTTTATATGCAATAATCTTACAACCGTGACCCATCAGTCCTCAATCTCCAATAGCCCAGTACAGCTGAAAAATAACATACTCACAAAGAATGTGTGCTAAATGAAAGTGTGTACTGTGTGTGTGTGTGTGTGTGTGTGTGTGTGAGAGAGAGAGAGAGAGAGAGAGAGAGCGAGAGCAAGAGAGAGAGAGAGATTCCAGTCACTGGCAATGAGATGGTCTTGGAAGTTTATCCTTAGAATCTTAAAGCCATCAAGCTTTAAAAGCACAAGAGGATTCCTCAAACTCCACCATACATGGTTTTACCAAACACCATATGGTATTCCTAGAACAGAATTCATAGGTCAAAGATTCTGGATTAATAAAGCTAGATCCTTTCATAGCTATTTTTCTAAGCAACTGGACCAGATTCTCGGCATTGACTGACACCATAAGATTTGAAAGCACCAATGCTAAATGTGAAGACAAAGGTCAGCAAGCCAGCCAATGCCATATTCATGGAGTCTTCACAGCAATCCCAAGGGACATTGAGATCAATAGTTAAGCCAATTATAATCTTGACCTTTTTTCAAAACCACAGCCAGAAGTATTTGAATTTGAAAGCTGGTCTAGAGTATTTGCTTGAGATGACTGAATCCTCTGTAGTTTTGCCATTAGTGGGAATTGATGTGATAAAGGAATGCAACATACACTTACAGCAACAAAGTTCAAAAAGACTGCTTAACCATCAACCCTATCCCTCAGCACATGTACAAAGTACCTACCATGAGCACTAATCTACCCATTGTATCTCTTGAATGAGGTTTTGGTTAAAAATCTTTATACTTTACACTTTGGGGTGCTCATTAGAAGACCAAATACTTGCCCATCAAGTAGGTGAGAAGCCCAAGCTGCATCCTCTGAGTCGACTTTGATGCAGCTCCGTTTCTCTAGTTGACATAATAAAGGCGCATCAATAAGTATTCTGGAGTAAGGTGAGACTGGGGATAATAGGGGAGATCATGACTGCTGAGGCAGACAAGCCAGGGCTAATAGTATCCTGCAGCAATTTTTCTCCCCTGCTCCTCCTAATCACCAACGAACAGCAGAAAAATGCTTCATTGAACTCATCATGCCTGTGCCATCTCTTTGAAAATTGTATCTTCAAGTATACATCCAATTCCATTTTGAATTTTATTGTTACGTTTGTTTCCAACTTACTATCTGACAGTGCAATCCAGATCATAGCAACTTGCTCCTCTGGTTCTTTTGCCAATCTTAAATTTGCTTCCCAAAACTTCCACAAGCAGCTTCCAATGGCTTCACAAAGTATAACTATTTTGGATGTTTAGCACCAGGACATATGAATAGATCAAACGCGGCTGACACATTTCACATGGTATCCTAATGACACCACTGGACCCTGGCTTGCATAATCAACAGGCCGCAGGAGGAACAAGATGAGGAATTCTGCCACCTTAGGGAAGGCCCTTTCAAAAATAATGTTGGCTTGTGCTGTAGCTGATGTGATGGCGTTAACAGGACAGTACATTTACCGACATTAATGTGGAGTTGTTACCATGCTATTAACGCTGATACGGCTAATGAAAATTGATCTGCAGCCATTCCCTGATTTACGAAAGGATTGCTTTCCTGGAAAACATAACATTAAGTGACACTTCATAAATTGAAAAAGCAGTGAAGTGCATTGTGGGAATTTTGATACAATGTTTTAGTTGTGCAGACAGTGGTAACGCTATTCATTATAGTGAAAATTAATTTCACAAATTGAAGGCATATACCCAAAACGTCAATGATGTTACAACGGAAATTTGTAAATTAAATGTTTGAAAATTGATGAGTATCTATGATTATTCTGATGATGATATAACAATCATTGTTAAGTTTTTCTTGGTTTCTCATATTTATTTTTCATTCATTCACCTTCATTCTTCTTTTCCTTCTCCACATCACTTGTTCAGATTCTCAAGTCTAATTTCAGATTATTTGCTGAGTTATCCTTTCTATTCTCTTCTATCTACAAATTTCAAATCAGAAGGATGATGGATTACTCACCATTACTTCAATAAGTGCAGGTACAACAACACTGAAGAAGCTCACTGCTAAGCAGTTTGGCTTGATTAATGCCCTTGCTGTTGGATATAATATCCATTCACAAACTTTGACAAATATTGTGGCTGTCAATCGACAGGATGCGCTGCTGCAAAAAGCCTTTTCATTAGCATCTTCTAGCCCTATAACCTCCAGGACCAGAAGACACTGATAAAATAGACTTGATGAACAAGAGTACCAACACCCACATTGTGACCAAGTTCCCCTCCAAATCAGAAGCCATTCCCAAATTAAACATATTTCATAGTTCTTTCCTTAATATTGGGTAAATATTCCTTAAGTATCATTAGAAGGTTTGCATTGACTTCTCCACTGGAACTAGAGATGCATAGTAAATGGAGCCTTGCCGATGTTACCTGAATCTTGAGATCAAATAAGAACAATGCAAAGGTCAGAAACATGCCATGTTTCTGATATACCTATGGCTAATATTTGCCCTTCCATTCATTATCAATAACTTTGTGTTGCCACTTTACTCAGGAGCTAATAGACTTTCCCTTTATATGCAATTACAAGATAAGAGTGTGGAAACATCTCAGCTATTCTCTATTTGGGCCTGGCCTTCTCCTGTGAGAAAAATCAATCAATGTATTTGGGATTAAAAACATCTTATCCTAGCTCTAACAAGAGACATTACTGCATTGGGGATTGTTGCACTAACCAACTATCCATTCAAAGGAGGTGGTGCCTAAAAGGAGCAGAGTCCCTTGGGAACCTTTGGAGTGGAAATTGACAGAACAAGTTAAAATTGCTGATTTAATTCATACATAAATAGTCTATGCATATGTAAAATGGTAAGATAAAATGATCATGTATTTTTAATGGCAATTAAGAACACAGGAACAGGGAAAGGGCATTCAGCCCTTTGAACCTGTTTTAGCATTCAGTTAGATCAACAGCATTTCCTTGATTATTCCCTATCTCTTAATATGAACAAATACTAACCTAACAAAGAATAATTGATCTCAGTCTTAAAAATTATAATTACTTGATGATCTGTAGAGGAGGGAGTTCTATATTTCTCTACTCCACTATTCTTTGGGTGAAAAAGTGATTATTCACTGCACTTCTAAATGGCTTAACTTTCATTTTAAGATTCTTCCCTTTTGCTTTGGATTTTCCTAGTAAAGGATATGTGGTTAAAAATTCAGTCAAGTGGCACTGCTTTTTCAGTGGCAATTGAAGTTTCACAGAAGGCAATGCGAATGCAACATCATTACATTGTTTTCTGGATCAGATTTCAGTAGTCCAGATATCCAATCAAGCATCTTTCAGCATGAATTTTATTTGCCCAGATGTTCCATTCTCAGGGTCGGTCTTGGGGTAATGATGTTACTCTCACTGCAATACTTGTTTAGAGCATTGCCTGGAGACTAGATATGTTATTCCAAAGACTGGCACTAAGTACTCTTAGCCCAGCCAGGTTTTCTTAGCCTGTTTACTGTGCAGCTGCAAAGTCATTGGCTCAAATGGGCAGCGAACTTTTAACGCACCTCTGCAAATGCCAAAAAAATCCTTGGCCCTCCTTTTTCTCTGTCTACGTTATTGTCTTTCCTTGATTAAGTACTTTCTTAGCCTACCAAATTTGTATATGCAAAATATCATCATAATTTACCTTTTAGGCCTTGATACTATCCTAGTGAATCTGTGTTGGAATTCTTCAATGTGCCTTTGCAAAGGTTCAACATCCAAAACAAAAAGCTTCACTTCCGCAATTTTGTATTCTTACTCCCCCAAGAAAAAGGCCAAGATTCCATTAGACATTGATTTTTTATTACTATTATGACTGCACAGCTTATAGTGATCTTCACCACACTCTTCCTCTTACCTAAAGAAAATATTCTCATTTCTCCTTCTTGCGTTGAAGTGAATGAACACACATTGCTTCACATTGCACCCCATCTGCCATAGCTTTCTCAACACAAGTGGTCCTTCTGTGGCTGTTCTAGATTCCTGCACTCACTTATATTTATTGTGCCTCCTAACTTAATGTCACCTATACTTCCTGCAAACCCAACCTGATTATAGGTTCTAAGGCCTGAAAACATCTGCACATGGAAACTATTTGTTCACAATGATCAGATTGTTTGGGGGATAAAGACTTGCTTATGTCGATGCAATGGAAAAGATGAAATACTGCAGACACTGAAAATCTGAAATAAAAACCAGAAGATGTTGGAGATATTCAGCAGGTCAAGCTATATCTACAGAGAGAAAGATGCTTTTGAAAGTGGAGCAGGAAAAGGCCATTTGGTCCCTCAGAGCTAATCTAATTATAATCTTAACTCTACAATCCCATCTACTCACGCCTTGCTTACCAAGCATCTATTTTCTTTTGCCTTAAAAATATTCAGACTCTGATTCCAATGTCCAAAAAATATCAGCCCCTGAGAGAACAAAAATAGCCTCTTCTCAGTCTTAAATGGGCGACAACTTTTTTTTAAATGGTGATCCTTAGATTTACATTCTCCAAAAAGAAGAAATATCCTTTCTAGGTCAGCCCGTCAATCTCAGGATCATTTACATTAACATTACTGAGTTAACCTTTCAGGTCAATGATCCTTCATCAGAATCCTTCATCTGAAAAACATGGCTCTGATAAAGGGTCATGGACTTGAAATGTTAATTCTGTTTCTTTCACCATAGATGTTGCCTGACCTGATAAGTATTCCAAACATTTTCTGTTGCTATTTCAGATAAATGTATAATGTTTATCAAAGAAAAAAAATCAATAGAAAAGTTTTCTTGGTACAAAGAATAGGGGAATATTGATTACCAAAGCTAACCATTATAAATCATTGCATTAATAGTTAAATCAGGATATAGTGCATTAAGCTCAATTCTGCTGAGGAGCAGAATTAAGTTTATTATTTCCCAGAGGATGTGCTACCATCTTTAGAAGGCATTTAGTTGATCCATTCATTTCTCTCTATTAGGGATTCAACAGTCTGGGGTTGTCTTAATACATTTCCCAGTGGCTTTGGCAGAGTTCTGAGAATTTGTCTACAAACCATCCTCTCAGTCAGACAAATGATACTGATGCTAAGATGTAATGACAAACATGTAAATAGTCTGGCTATCTTGTTAATTATTAATATGATTATGATTGCTCAGCAAAGTGATAAAGTAAGCAAATGTATTGTTTATAAAATGAAAGTCCTGAATAAGACATACCATTATGGAACGATGGCTATATAAATGTATCACCACTTTGTAATGGGTTCAAACAAATGTTCAAACAAATGGATTATTTAACAAATTTTGAGGACCAGCCCTGAATGAGTCTGAACTATTGAGCTGCTAAGGATGCAGAATCTCAGCTTCAATGTTACCATTATGATGAATGACAGTTACTTCTGCAATCTCATCACCCTAGGAATTGACTGAAGTGTGCGTGATGGAGGTACTAATCAGTTATGACCAAAAATACAAACTTAGGTTGTAGATAGATCCCAATTTCCATTTTAAAATGGACTTATTTCCTAAAAGAGGAAAACACCTTGGGATCCAATAGTAGATCCTTTTTCATTTTTAAAATGGAGCCACTTAAAACAACTTCTTTTTACATTTATTCATTAATTATATATGAACATTACTGGCAAGCCCAGTATTTACTTCTTATCCTCAATCATTCGTGTTTTTGTGATTGTGTGCTTCTTCTTGAACTGCTGCAGTCTATTTGGGAAAGTGCTTCCACAGTGCTGTTGGACAGGTGGTTCCAAGATTTTGACTCAGTGATAATGAAGAAACAATGATATGTTCGCAAGACAAGATAGCACATGACTTGGAGGGAAACACAGATGTGACCGTGCTCTCAAACATCCGCTACCCTTGTCTGTCTACATGGTAGAGTGTATGAGTTTGGGAGATGCAGTACTAGAAGTTTTAGTGTCTTTCTGCAGTGCATCTCATGGATGGTACACAGAGAAGCCTAGTTGTACCACTGAAGGATGGAGGAAATGGAGTCCAACAATAACACTCCAAACTTTTGCAATCCCACAGAGTTAAACTGGGAAATCTGCCTTTGAAACTTGTGCCAGGTTACACCTGGTATGTTTCAGGTGATTTCAGATTTTAACTTAATTGATTTAACTTCAGTAAATATCATTGTTTTAGGAGATAATTGTTTGATTCATTTTTAATAATTTTTGAATGATTTTGATTGAGTAACATTCACAAATATTCATATTCCTTGACATCTTTGATTGCTGGTTAAGCCTAAGAGCATGTGAAACCAGCTGTCAAAGCATTTGTGTAGCCAGGGCATGTTCAGGACATGACATACTATGTCATTATCAACTGGAAGGCCCTTCACTGTGCAGGAACTCAATAGCTATATTGGAACTGCTTTGTTAATGATGTTGCTAGATGATCTGCTCCAGGTAATTGTTGAGCCTAGTGATTAGGAAGTGTGACAAGTGTAGGCAGAAATTCTGGGCCATTGTTTGAATGCAAACAACATCTCTTTTCTCAGTAAATGCCAATAAAGGAGAATAACAATAGCAAATTATATTTTAACCTCTGCCAATTTAAAACCAAAACATAATGAGTTGATGTTGCTGTAGAAATAACAATGACGCAAACAGCAGGAGCAGTTATATGAAAATTAGACAGCAGCACATGTGCACAGGTTAAATGTGAAAATTTGGAATTTCTCCAGATTTTATATAATAATGGCATGTCTAACTCACATATGCGAAACTGCACACAGTTGCTATTCTTATCATATTCTCCAAAACTAAACACACCAGAATAAGTTGGGGCTTGTTCTTTCTTGTATAATTATCAATTTAACAAAGGAAATGAATGCCAAACAACTTCTCTGGCGATCACAATTAACCTTTATATAGTCTTATTACTTCAGTTTTTTACTATTTCTGAAGAAAGAAGACAGCCAATTTGCACACAGCAAGCTCCCAAAAGGAACAAAGTGATAATGACAAATGTTGCTCGAGTTAACCAGAATGTCAGGAATAATGTTCCCTTTCTCCTTTGAAACAGTGCCATGGAATTCTTAGTGTCTGAATGAGAGAACAGACTGGAGATCAAATTTAACATCTCTTCTGAAAAACAGCAAATCCCTGAATATTTCACTGCAATATCAACCTGGATACTAGTTCTCAGATCTTTACAGTGGGATTTGAACTTTCTAACTCAGAAGGAAAGAGCATCAACAGCCTAACCACAACTTACCCTGGCTTGTTGTCAATATGATAAAAAAGTTTCTATCCATATCTAATCTCTCCCTCTCTGCCTCTCTCTATCTGTCTCTCTCTCTCTCTCTGTATCTTTCTTTCTCTCTTTCTCTCCCGCCTCATCCCTTCTTTCTTTCCCTCTTTAGATATGTCTTTCCAAAACTGATTTGACATTGAAATAAATATTCACATTGATGCTTCTTGCTTCAGACTCATTTTTTTAACCAGATTGAGTAAGACATTAGACATAGTCATACACGGTCTAGAAATCTGTAGAGGGTGATGCTCTTATTGGAAGGTTGATTGACAGGAATACCCTGCAAATGCACAAAGGAATACTTTGGACCCAGTTGTTAGTCACTTATGCTATCTATTGGCATAAGTACACCTGTTATTTTTCACTGTGATCATTTTTATTGTCCTGTAAACAAATATCATCATGGAGATTGACGACTGATGACATTTCCTTTTCTAATACATATATTTCTGGAAATGAGATATATGTTGTGCACATTATGTACATGCAAGCCATGTTGCACATGTTAGATTAAATAATCATTTTGATTAGCAACTAATGGAAAATTGGCCTGTGGAATTCCAAGCTCGATTCAGTTTTTCACATGTAACATTTATTTGGTCTCAGATGTGCATATAATGACATCATCTGGTGCATAACAACCACTTCTACATTTTCTGACAAAAGCTGGCTGATAAAGGTTTGATCTGTGACCTCCAACTATACGTCATAGTAAAACAGTGAGCAACCCCTCTGTAAATTGGTATGGAGGTGCAAATTAAAGTGTCCCCATTGGGACATCGACGTTTCGCTCACAGACTTTGCCGACAATTTTCTGTCCTCCATCTTTGATCACAGCAGCACCAACGAAGATCACAGAAAGTATATATTATCTGCCTCAGTGCACGATGCTGAGACCACTGATCCCTTGATGGGCTCATCACTTGCAGTGGTACGGGGCCATTCATGGCAGTGGATAGGGCCATATCATCTTGTGGACGGTGACCAGAACATTGGACAGTAGCGTGTCTGCTTTCTCCCTGCCCCCCCACCCCAATCCATCCCTGTGGATGCATCCCAGTGTTCTCCCATCCTAATCCATCCCAAATTTCAGAAGTAGAGTATCATGTACGTACGCCACAATATCTTGCTGTCAGCATATGTTACTGATGGTGCATTTCTGTCTCCTTGATCTCCCAGACCCCACCTACCTTCTTCTGTGAATGCGAAAAGGAACATGGAGGAGTCCTCCACCTCAATATCCTGTACAAGATTGACCCATAATCAATATCACCCATGCTGATTATTTGTGTTTTTTATCCGCCCTGTTTGTGAGATATTGCCATGTCAAATGTGTCTGTGATTCTTTCTACATTACAATGTAATGTGCTTTAGAATATCTTAAAGTTGTCTCTTTCCTTCTTTCATATTTGGGAAAGGTACTTTTGTTAAACTGTAATTGATATTCACTGAGTGATTTCCTTTTATTAAAATTTATTTTACTTGCTTTAGAAAACAAAACATGCATATGGATAATGAAACTACTTGATACTCCTCTAAATGATATATTTTAACTCCTATTTGATAAAGATTAGTTAGTCCCTCTAATTCACAAAATCCACAAGGTAGTATTCTGACATGTGTCAATTTACATTAATAACCTTGAATGTTGCATTTCTGTAACCAGCACAAACAAGGCACTGGCTGGAAATAAATATGATTAGCCTAAATGGAAAGACTTTCAATCTGTAATGAACATGTGGTATCTAGTTTCAGGAATGTCATCTCAGATCAGTGTGCCAATTTTCTAAGCAGTTCCCATGACTTTTATCCTTGGCAGTTTTGAAAGTAACAGGAGGATCATGGATGTTATGGTTAGTGAGACACGTTGTACAACAAGGGTGATAATGAAACACACATTTGGCATTTTAAAAATGAATGTTCAGATGGTTAGATTTTACAGGGTTCGGATCAAAATACAGCCAAAGATTTAAAAGCCAATAATTTTCCTGAAGTGTTGTGAAACCACTACGGAAATGGCCTACTCATTGAATCATAGAATTGAATGGAACAGAGGTGGCCCTTTCGGCCCATCTCATCCATGCCAACTGTGATGCCTATCTACGCTAGTCCTATTAGCTTGCATTCGGCCTGCATCTCTCTATCCCTTTCCTATCCAAATGCTTTTTAAATGTTGTAATTGTATTTACCTCTATCATTTCCACCGGCAGATTGGTCCAGATGAACAAAACTCTATGTGTGAAAAACTTACCCCTCAGATCTCCTTTGAATTTCTCCCCTCTCACCTGAGACCTGTAGCCTCTAGTTCTAGACTCCTCTGCCCTGGGAAAGGGTATGAGGTAGATATATATTGATACAGTAAGGGTACTCTTTCAAGGTTACACTTATAAGGTATCAGGAAAAATTTAATTTGTATGCATTTTGCATAGTGAAATCGTCAACATTTTTATCTTAATGAATTTGTTGCAAAGAAGATATCTTCTTTCATTATGAAGAAAGCATCGTCACTATTATTTTGTGAATAATCTATGGACTCTGCTCAATAATAGCATAATCATATAATTAGCAGGTATACAGATACACAAACACCTGCAAAAGATGCAAAGGTAAAAACGATGAACATTGAGTGATGGTAGTGTCTTGTGAACGTTCGAACTGAATAGGCCAAGGATCAATGCATGGACATCATTAGCAAATTGGGGGTGAGCTGCCAGGACCTGCCCCACTCACCACTGACACATTGATTAATAGTGGTCCTTCAACAGGCAGTGGGTCCGTAAATTACATCTTTAAGGAGCCTAATGCCTGTATTACCTGCTCACCCAGGGCACTGAAGCTATGTGCCTTGTGATGCTGCTGCAAGAAAGTTTTTCATTGCACCTGTGCATACATGTACTTGTGTATATGACAATAAACTCAACTTTGACTTTGGCTGAAGAGAAAGTGAACCTTATATTTAGCACTGACATTTTAAAGCATCTCCAGGTTGGGGCACTGACACCCCCTTGGTAAATTGGTAGAGTTTTCACCAATTTCATCCTGAAAACAGAAGCACTGAAAGTAAGATTCTATCCTACAAATTCACACGGAGCATCATGAAAAAAAACAAAAATGAAAGCTTAGACAAATGCAGAATGTGAATTTGGGAATTGAAGGCTTTGTGGAACTGGGACAGAAGAGGAGTTGAGCTCTAAAGCAGATCATTCATGATAATTTGAATGGTAGGGCAGAATTAAGGGGCCAAGTGGGCAACTGTTCCTCTTATTTTCTTGTGTTCTTGTGGTCTGTGATAGTCTTTGGAGATTGACCATCATCTTATGCTTATATGAGTTATACTCACTTAATTGGGTGGAGACTAAGGGCTCAGGGAAAACTAAAACCTGGTCTTTTGTCCCACTTAGTAATGTTTCTGGGACACCTGCACAGCACCTTGTGTAATTTAAAGGGACAACAGAGACTTCCTCAGATCTCCCAGTTCTTAGGCTCATAAAATAATGGGAAGAAATCACTGTCCACATGGAACCATAAATAGACCTGTTTTATTTGATTGAATTTGTTTAATTAAATATGTTCGGTTCTTAATTTTATTTAAATGTTTTAGTGCTTTAAGGTTTGAATATGATTTTAAATAATTTAAATATTTTTCATGTTTTTATTTTTCAGTCGTGCCTGAGTGCTTTTGAATGTTCATGAATATCAAAAAATATTTACTAAACAGTGAAGCCAAAGACAGGGCCTCAATGATTGTCAAAGCCATCTGGATGCAGTACCAGCTACTGCACTGGGAGAGGGTCTTCAACACACTGGGCCTCATCAATCAATTGGGAACCTTGTTCCCTACAAGAAGGTTGTGGCTGAGATCTCACTGAGCCTCGGGCAGGTGACTGGAGGGATCAGATGGCTTATGCACAGTGGAAGATCCAGCCCTTTGTTTGTTCTCTTTTTCTTGTCTGTCAGGACTGTCTCTTTGCGCCAAAGGTTTCACAAAGAGTAAGGGATAAGAGATTAAGAGGGGATCTGTGGGAGATCTTTTCCATCCAGAGAGTGGTGAGTACCTGCAATACACTGTCTGAAAGAGTAGTGGAAGCAGAGTCGCTGACAGCATTTAAGAAGTGTCTACATGAACACTTGAATTGCCTAGGCATAGAAGGTTATGGACCAACTGCTGAAAGAGGGAATTAATATGGATGAGCACCCACTAGTCAGCGTGGATGTGGACAACCAAATAGCCTTGTTTCTGTGCTGCATAACTCTATGTAACTATATTGCTGGTAAACTTAGACTAAACCGAGCCAAAACTCATCTAAACCACAAAAGTTAAATGGCAAGGATATTATATACCTTCACTCAGATAGCTTGATAGAAGACTAACATGGCTCTTTGGAAGTGGCATTATGGATCTGAGTTTTACAAAGCTTTTGGAATCTAACCTGTGTTAAAAATAAAACTGATGATGATTACAACCAATAATATGGCAGCTGCTGATCCCACCAAAGAATAAGCAAGGTTAGACAAACTATCGTATCTCCCACTATAAGGTCCCACACTTCCCTATGAAATTTTTTTGGAATAAAAAGATTTGTCAGGAAATTTCAAGTGAATCAAATTAAATTATGTGTTTCATCAAAAGCCCTTGTAATAAGCAGAAGATATTGGAGTGTCAGTTCCTAGTGTGGAATGCCCCACCTAGTGGTTTGGTAAAGAAAACGGGAAAATCATCAGGAATGTGATTGATAGATTGAAGTGAACCACTGTTGGATCTGCAGAACATGACCATAGCTGTATAACTGATCACTCTCCTCCTTTGACCAATGCACTCATCAAGCACTCTTCAGTAGGATCCTAATCTTACTCCATTTGTCATTCAGAACAGTGAACTCATTATCTAGGGACACATTTACAAAGCAAATGTAAATGTGTAATATCATGTAATACCATTACTATATTGTTATCATTAAAATGATTGCATATTCATAAAGAGCACAAAGTTATCTTGAATTCAGTCTGGGTGCATGTTTGTTGAATCACTGGCTAATGAAACTGGTCTACAGCCATTACTCATTATGGCAGATCAGTAATGATGAGTTAGAGGAAATTGTTTATACTGCTAAGAGTTCACCAACCAGCTTCCTTTGGAAACATAAAGAACACTGTAATGAGAATAAAACTCACTCTCCCACCTTTAATGCTGCAGGATTTAGCCAGAGAATAAGAAATAAGCTGATAGAAGAATGGTCTAGCTACATTAACTTTCTTGTGCCATGTTTTTCTTTGAATCAAAATAAATTAACTTTTGTTATTTCCTACTGGTGGTATTTTCAGGACAGCAAATTGTGAGTCTAAGTTGACTTTTTGAATAGAACCTGTTTTATTTATATGTTAATAAAAGCTTTAGGGGAAGCATTCATTTTGCTTCATAAGATCTACTTGTCACTAGAAACATAAGTGTCTCCTGGACTTACTGTTCAATATGCAGCTCAAAATCTAAGTACATGCTTTAAAAACATGTAACACACTTAAATGTAATTGACACAGAATAAAACAGAAATATTTGGGATCATCTGAAATTTAGTATCATGACAGTAAATGACGGCACATGGCAATCAATCATAAAAATTAATTTCCTTTTAAATATCCAGTATGTGTAATGAATGACTGGTTTTTTTATTACATGTATATTTTGTATAGTTATGAATATAAAATGACCCTATATCACCAACCGTTATCTTTCTTCAGTCTGTACTTCCACAATGAAACTGTACAGTTAGCTGAATGTTGAATTGTAAGATCTACAAAGGGAATGTAATGCTACCCTTTAAATCAAACTTTGTGAACTGGAAGTATCACATTATTAGTTTGACTCTCTCGTACCACAACTTTAACTACTGAGCATCCCCCCTCAGGCTTAGACGAAACATTGTAATCCCCACATGAATAAATGATGCTGACAAATTTAGACACCTAATAGGTCATTTTGTTCAGGGTGAAAGCTGAGTGCTGACTGATTTATCCAAACTCCACCCCTTCCTCTCCTTTAATCTAGTGGGCTTTTATTTTAATTATATTGTTGTTGATAATGTGTTTTCATTTTACCAGTGACGCAGAAGAAAATAACAAACTCAGCTTTGTTCAGCTATATGCAGAAGCAGCTAGCAGCCTGTCCCAGAAGAGCTGTCCAGCCCTAGCAGCAGGCTGTGTACGCTATCTGCCATAAGTCTACTTCTAATGGCTCCAGACAATACGTACCTCCAAAGACCTCCTATTCCCCACTCAGCATGAGTGGTTGGAGATGCGGAAGTGTAATAAGCCAGTAGTTGCACAGCATCAGACAGAGAGAGGGAGAGAGAGAGAGGCAGCTGCTGAGTGCAGCCTGAGCATCTATTTGCCTGGGACAGTACTAACACATATCCATGTAGCTGCAGTGAAGACTAAGGTTGGTTTGTTAACAGAATACTAAAATAAGGCAGCAGCAGCAGCAGCAGCAGCAGGAGAAGCAGGAGAAGCAGCAGCAGAGGCAGTATACTTCAGAATGAGAATGGACACTTCTGAGAGGCAGGAGGCTGCTCATAATGTGCTTATATGTGTATGTGAGGCACCTGGTGTCAGCCTCTGTGGGATTTGGGAAAATTCAGTCTAAACTCAGGTTCCCTTATATTCTGTTCTGAATCAGTCAAGACAAACATCAGCCGTCTCCTGTGGAGGATGCCTAATAGGTAAGCACAAAAATAAAAATCTATTTTTTGGGGTGTATAAAAAGGGATTTATTTTTGGCATCAAAGAGACTTTGATAGCTGTTAAATGGTCTGGATTAGCAATGGCAGAAAGTTCAGGAAATCTGATGGTGTTTCAGCACTTTGACAAGCAGGTACAAGATATATATGTGTGCTTGTGCGTTTGTGTGTGTATGTGGGGTGGTGATGGGAGGGAATGTTGTGTGTGGGGCTCATGTGTACTGAGAGAAGCTTGTTTATGCCACAATGCTAATGCATTGCAATGCCTGTACCAAAGGAAAGCTAGCATGACCTTTGCAGTGTTAGTACACGAGAGCTTAACTCATGGTTTGCCAAGATAGATATCATTTTCTGTATGCCTTACTTAGCTCCAATCCACATACAACATTTTTCATAGAAAGCTGTATTATTTTTATTTAACATATTGACATTTGCATTTGATTATTTGTGAGCCTGCTTGAAATGTATGTTTGCTATCCTGCCTTAACAAAAGGGAAATTATATTTTTGCAGCGTTTTTTCCAGCTGCTCATTCAGTGATGGTCTAATTTGCTCTGTATGATAATAGCTTCAATAATTGTAAATGGGAAAGTAGGCATGCACATGCATTGTTCCATTTATCTTAATGACACTAGCACAGAATGCAGCACAGCTGAAAAGATCGTATGCTCCTAGTGAGCCAGCCTGCAGTGACCTTCAGGAAACAAAATGAAATGCTCTACTGACTAAGGAAACAATTGAACTGAAATCAGTGAGGCACAGTGAAGTCCTAAATAGACTTTCTAAATTAAAAGATGTTTGCAACAGCTTGGAAAATGACTCTAAATATGTCAGATCACAGATTGGCTTAATGGGGTGATGCCGCCAGGGAAGTGGTTTAAATGGAATAAGATTTTAAAAGCCACCTCGGGAGATCGCTGGTATTATAGTGGGGAAGGCCCATCACATACCAGTGGGTTTGAGATATGGTAATACTTAATGCTCCTCTCTGTCACTAGCATGGGTGGTATTAGTTTGGTGCTTTTGCAGTATCTCGGTGAACCAAAGAATATTTCACCTTCGCTTCATATTCCTTGTTTAGTCCAAGTTCTGTCCCAAATGCTCCTCCCATGGGCTAGATGTGAATTGTCATTCTGAACTGAAGTGTATTTAACCAGCTGCAGAGCTAACAAGGATGAGAGTGAAACAATTTTATGTTGTTGGAAAAATAGTTTTGCACTTCTCTTTTATTCTGATATGTTAATACTGGTGGAATTTCAAAATGGAGACAGTATGATGGTGGTGAGTGAATGCTGTATAACATGACTTGCAATCTTATGTGAACTTTTTCCACTATCTTTTTCTCCTTTCCTGAAGGTATTGTTTATTTGCCAGAAACTCTGGTGCATTGTCCAACTGGCTGTGATTCATATGTGGTTGTCTGCAGAGGGTTTGGCAGGATATTCAACCAGATGAGGCATCTCAGCTGAGCCCGATCTTGTCCTCAGCTAGTTTTCTCCTCATCCCAAGATACCCTACTGCCCCCCATCTGAGGCCAGCTAAAATATCTAAGACAAACATTTAAATTTGACACTTTCCTTCACTCAGTTCACTGAGTGAGTGTGATCAACTCTCTGTATACATGCTTGAGCTTCTCAAGGTGAGGAATATTTCTGTTATGATCAATACCACGAATATGCACTTTGAGGCAGGAATAATAGTCAAATATTGTGGGTTCCCTCCATTCTACAAGCCTTGGTACTAATTCCACTAAACAATGTCACTGTGGGTTTTCCAACCACTTCATTGGATCTTCTGTGAGCTCGTTAATAGTGCTTACCTGAATTAGAGCTAGCTTTATGCTCTGAGCTAATGTCTGCACAAAACTCTATTGAAGGTAGAGCAAACTAGCTCACATTTGATTCTTCCAGAATTTTGAACTAATTAAAGAAAAGCCAACCTTGAACCCATTGCATCACTCAGTTCCCTTTGCATACACTAATCATGCTTAAATATTTATGACTTCCACTGTAATCTCCCATTTACCCCTTCTTCTCTGTTTAAGGTTCATTTCCAAATGTAGAATGGAGGGAACCCACAATATTTGACCATTATTGCTGGCTCAAAGTGCATATCTAACAAATTTAATAATGAACAAGATGAAAAATCTTAATAGTAACATAGCTAGATGCAGTCTCCATTTTGTAAAGTTCCAATGAGGGAGTCACACCAAAATGACCCCTGACACTGCCATCGAGTGTCAATTTATATGATGTAGACATTGAGCCATGTATGCTCTTTTTTTTAAAATAATGTATTTTCCACTGAAATTGTAAGATTGAAGACCATGTTAGCATTGATTGTTAAAGAAAGCTCTTAGAAAGGCAGTAATAAGAATCCACTCTCGGTTTCATTATTAGCTGTCCTCGCAGAAACCTGGAGGTGGTATAAAATTCCTGTAAAATCAAAAGTTTTTTTAACAATAAATTTGGTTGGAATTTCAATTGTATTGCCTTCAATGGAGACAATAGACTTGTGGGTATTTGCTTGCTTCGGGGGCGTGACTAGACAATGATAATTAAGTATGTGAGTATGAAAAGTCTGTGTAAAACAATGGCAACACATGGGCACCAATGATCAACAATAACATTGGATAAGACCATAATATGAGATCTATTAAAGATGATTGTTCTCCAGGGAAACAGTGACAATCAGTTAGCAGCAATACTAAACATATCTGACCAAGATAACATGGAATTCTTTGTTGCAGTTACATGTCCCACAAAATATATCTTTGCTCAGCTTGTACCCTAAACTTGTGGGTTGGAAATGACTTTGTATAGTTTTTGGGACAGTGAAAATCTACAATATGGTAGTTGATATAATAGCTCCCTGTGTAGTGGGTTGTCAACGTGAATTGTGCCATTCTGCAAAATCTTTCATACAGACAGGGGAACAAAAAAAATCAGAGGGAAAGGAACTCAGGTTCCTTCTACACACCTCCTAGTGGGCAGATGTAGAGTGGACTGGGATTGTTACCTGTCAGCTCCTTTCAGCGAGAATCACGCTCGATAACTTTGATGAAGGGGAAGAGAAGGAAACAACTTTTTAAAAATTCAACCTGTCAACTCTAATCTTTCTCCACAAGCAATTTAACATCAACATTGAAATATAATAAATCCCCCAAATGCTGGCTTACTTCTCTGTATGATTATTTTTTTAAGCAGGTTATCATTTTTCAGTTATTAAACCAGGAATATGTGTTCACATATATAGAGCGGATGACTAAAAGTGGAGTCATGTGTTTCACAATGAGGAACATAAGACCCCATCCCCCATTACACAATTAAATTTATAGGTTGCTTCTTGGTTTTGTTTCAAGTCACAGGAGATTGAGATTCTATTATTCTTCAGCTAACACCAATATATTATAATGGCTCTGAAAAAAAGGTATTCCGTATTATTGGGTTTTATGGTTTTGCATTTTTGTAGTTGAACGTTTATATTGAAGCATTGTACAATGGAATCCATTTTACACACACAATGAGAAAAAGTTCATTAATTGAATAGGCTGTCTATGAAGCTCAATTAGGGCTGTGTGTCTCACAGTGTTACCAAGAATGTAATGTTAAGTCTTTACTGGAAGCACATGTGGATTTAAGCATACATCAGAAAATAATTCATTGTAATTAAAAAAAAGATAAATGCAAGCCTTGCATTCTTACTGCAGATAATAAGCTGTGTGTTTCCAGAAAAGGCAGATATACTTGGTCAGCAATTTCATAAGCATTGCAGTGATTATAATAGTCTGCTAATCCCAATATAACCTGATGGTTTTAAAGAAACAAAATCAAAGTGGTTAAAAGACAATTTGCTAATAATGTAAAGGTAATTAGTGTTTTTAAACTCATTTCAAATGACTTTAAATGGTTAAATCAATTACAGATAATTTTACTGGCAATAACTTAAGTTCTTAGTCTTATTTAATATGATTACTTCCAAATTCCCTAGGACATTTAATGCCAATATGACAATGGAACACTTAAAACAAGCATTACTGGAAAATTACGATGGCTTTAATTTCATTCTGCATTTTGCTGAGATCATTGGGGTTTTATAGAAAATGCATTGATTGCTTCATAGGAACCAACACATGCTTGTTACCTTAGAAATTGCACAATACAGCAGACATTTGATAATTCTTAAAAGTTGAAATATGGTAGGTGGAAATCGTATACATTATGGGATTTGTCCTTGGCCACTGGTGTTAAATGTGCAATACAATAGTGGCCTCACTTTGTACATCCCATCTCAAATTCAGTTCTTTTGAAGTCATTCCTAATTGTGCAATTAACACAAGCAATGAATACAAATTTCTACCACTAGGAGTCAGAAGTATGCATCTATTATGTGCATTCAGGTTCCAAGAGAGACTTGCACGGCCCGTACCAGTTGTGTTCAAGGAAATGTGATCTGTGTGTGGCCTAAAGAATAACTGCAGGCTGCCACCAAAAAGGTATACACCCACTGGAGGATGGAGCTAGGAGATGGAGGATTGTTCCTATAGGTTCTCCTTTAAAATTAATAGGCTGCTGCTGGCTATTTTAACCCCAGAGTACTCATATTTTCCAAATCCCATACTCCCAGCTGCCCACATACATTCCTGATTGCTGCACCGGTAAAGACAACTGCTTCCAACACCTGGAGACACAAGAGAATGAAGATGCTGGAACCTGGAGCAACACACAAAATGCTAGAAGAACTCAGCAGGAACATGCTTCTTCATGGCAAAAAAACCTTTGTCTTCCTTCAGTTCTATTTTTCTTTAAGCTTCGGGTTGATAATGTGTAGTGAGGAGAAGGAAGGTTATTTCTCCTACCTGGAGGGGTGTGTGTGTGTGTGTGTGTGTGTGTGTGTGTGTGTGTGTGTGTGTGTGTGTGTGTGTGTGTGTGTGTGTGTGTGTGTGTGTGTGTGTGTGTGTGTGTGTGTGTGTGTGTGTGTGTGCGCGCGCACGGTGAATGTGTTGGGGGCTCTTAAACACTTGAAGTTCGTATCGTCCAAGGTGAGATCCCCTAACATGTTGTATTTCCAGTATCTGGCTTCTCTGCATCCTTTAAAGTATCAAGTGAATGAGTTGGATTTTAAAGGCAAGGGAAGTGTGGTTAAGGAGAGATAAAAGGTGTGATCCACTGGCTAAAGAGAAACAAGAGCGGGGCTATGCAGACTGGGCAGAGGACTGAGACCAACTGCATTGCTCTTTCAAGTAGTCAGCACAGGCATAATTGACTGAACGAGCACTTTTACTGTACTATTTTATGAGTTCTGGAGACTTACCTTCGTAATCTTATATGTACCAGAATGGAAAGCATTATCTTAAAATAATACATTAAACATACTTCACATTAAGTTAATTTCACAGTTCAGCTTCTCTGCACATATTCTGAAGAATGCATTATGAAATATGGTTACAAACATACACATGACCTGGACATTGTTTCCTTTCTTGCCTTTTTGGACAAAAGCCAGGAGAGCATTCAGATACTGAAACACAATCAAAATGTCCATCTCTTCAGGAAACATTTCTTAATAAAATACATAAATGTGTTAAAGACAGAATGACAGTTCTCACTAGCAGTAACAAGAAAAGGATCATTAAAGTGCCAGAATCATTCCCCAATAAATCTTGATAGAACATTTTATTTCTCAATACTTGTCCCTCAGTCAACAGGGCAAGAAAAGATTATCTGTTAATTATCCCGTTGTTAGTTGTGGAAGCCAGCTGTGTGCAAATTGGCTGCCATGTTTCCTACATTACAATGATGACTGCACTTCATTAGCTGATGTTTCATTAGCTGTAAAATGTTTAGAACTGCTTAATATAGCACCATAAAAGGTGCTATATTAAGGCAGATCTATTCTCTTTCAGTTCAAGAAAGTTAATGTGCTTCCAGGCAAAATGATCAATCTGGGCAATTAACCCAGCTTTTAACTTTTATTTCAAAAACAAACTTTAGTCTTAAAAATATATGCAAGAAATGCAAAAGCAGTGCATGGTTTTTGTTACATACATAGTGTCCTTCAGTCTGTACATTCATAGAGCTATTGGGTCTATACATTTGTAGTTTTAGCCCATTCTTTGTACGAGACGCCATTGCCACTCATGTGGCCTCCTTGGACAATACAAACTTCAAGTCTTGGAGAGCCCTCTACACTGTCACCGCACACCTCACCATCCCTCCCTCGCAACATAAAACTCCAGGTAGGGGAAATAAACTTTCTTCCCTTCACTCCATTTTATTATCAACCTGAAGCTCAAAGAAATATAGAGCTCAGGGAAGACAAGAGGATTTTGCCATGAAGAAGTTTGTTGGCCTAGATCCACATTCATCAATGTTAAATACATATCAAGTCTTTCTTTCCTTAACCATTCATACTTTTTAAGATATTCTTGAAATAATAGTTTATGCCTGATAAGCTGTCAAGGCCATTAAATTAAAATGTTTTTTACATTGTGGGGATATTCGAAATGAATACTACGAGAAATAAAATCTTCCATTTCTTGATTAAATGCATAAATCTGTGGACTTCTTGATACTTTGATTGGAACTCTGAGTGACAGTGGTCAAAATTTGCTAAGTGTTGCAACCACAGCTGGCATCAGGCTAAAACTGGCAAAATCCACTTCTAGCTAGATATGAATGAAATCACATAACCAATTCTAAAACAACGAACGTGAGTGAAGATTTTGTTAAAAGAACCTTCAGTTAAAATTTGGTCAAATTTTATAAATGTTCCATAATCGTACAGGATAACAAATCAATATACTATTTTAGGCTGTTTTTATATTTCGTACAGAGCGGTACAACAAGGAATAAATTTTCGTTCAAAAGTACCTTGGGAAAATTTTTGTCTGAGCTACATTTGTGATTCTTACAATTAATTAAATGTTAGGAGAATAAAGCAGAGAAAATTTCACTGTAATTTGATCCTTGGGAGATAAGTATTCACCATGGTTGGGGCTTTTTAACACCCCATGTTTTGGCACTACAAACCACCAAGATCCTTCCAGGAGAAACTTTTCCATGTCTACTTCAGAAGCTCTAGCTTCTGGTATGCATCCCATGAACAAATGAGAAATATGCCTATAATCAAAGCTTCTACTGGAGCAAATCATTGGCATTCTCAATATGCCTGACCACTAAAAGGAATAAGATTCATCATGATCTGCAGGGGGCTGAGTAGTCTTGTTATAATAAGGAGCCAGTCTTTACCACCTGCTGAAATTAAGAAGTATTGAAGCACCATTGAAAGAGGAGAAGAAGAAGAGAAAGAAGGCTGGAGGCCACTTTTTGAGGAGGAATTTGTGACCAATTAATCCAACCACAGTGGAACAGTTTGTAGATGGTCATGCAGAAAGATCATGAGCATCTTTGAAGTCAGGTGGCCCAGCTTTGAACTGCAGTAGCCATTCAGGGCTGGCTAACTGGCAAGCAACAGTAAGAGCATTAACAGAGTGGCAGTAGGGGATGAACAGCCAAACACTGTCATACTGAGACAGAACGGTGGGTTTTGCCTCCTCTGAGCCACTGTTACTTCCTCGGATGGTGCCTCAGCAACCCCAGTGGTCTGTTGGAGTATAGATTATTGGATTGCTGTGAGACCCTGCAAGGCCCTCTTAACACAGGCATCCAGAACATTGATGGCTGCAATCCGAACTTTCACTACAATGAGTCGTTTCTTTTATGTGCCACAAATGTAATTTGTGATATTGGCCTTAACACCACTCATAGCTGATTTCACATGTGTTAAAGGGGTTGCCCACCATTTCCACACTGGAAGGGATAGGTTTAAATACCCAGCAATTTCTGCAACAAGATTGGTCCTGAACTTTTCTTTGCTCCTTAACACTGCATTGCAGGTTATCTGGCAGGATGTTGTGCAATTGTATTGTGTATACATTAAACCTTCTGTAGGCTTCCCTATCTGAGTCTTCAGCTGACTCTTCCTCAGCAGTTGTTGACTGTGACTTCATCCTCCGAGGAGCAAGAGCCAGCACAACACTTCGCCCCCTGCTCTGCCTGTGGGTCTCTCATGCCTGGTGACTCACCAGGCCCAAGTTCTGCCACTAAACCAATTTCTAATTCATGTGACATCACCATCTGAGTTGGTGCCTGCCAAACTTAATGTGGATGACAATGTATTCATATCTTCACTACTTTGGGCTGTATCTGGTGAGACTGCAGTTCAAAGTTGTCTGAAAAGTGAAAAGCACAAAGTTAGGGTTTTTGATAGAAGTGAAGTAAGAGGTTTGTGCCAAAACTATTTGTTCCATGTAAAACAGAAAGGATTGTAGAATAATGGGAGGTAGAATGCAAGGAAAACTACAAATGAGGTTACAAGCAGCTTCAATGGTTTTAGCCCCACTACTAGTCATGGTCTGAATCAAGGCCTCTTCAATTACTATCAGCGTGTCCCCCACGGGTTAGTCGCCACTCCCTAAGATTATGTGGCTTCTACTCCTGCAAAAGAGAGAGAAGTATGACTACGCTGGATTGGATGGGTAAGAATTAACTGCAAGCCTTTTCTGACACTATCCCATTTATTCTCCAAAATGTACTAGATGGAGGTGACACTAAAGGCATTTTTCCATCTACAAGTTTGCAGATGACACCACCGTCGTAGGCCGTATCTCGGACAGCGATGAGTCGGAGTACAGGAAGGAGATAGAGAGCTTAGTGATACAAGTGTCATGACAACAACCTTTCCCAATGTCAACAAAACAAAAGAGCTGGTCATTGACTTCAGGAAAGGGAGCAGTGTACATGCACCTGTCTACATCAATGGTGCTGAGGTCAAGAGGGTTGAGAGCTTCAAGTTCCTGAGAGTGAACATTACCAACAGCCTGTCCTGGTCAAATCACGTAGATGCCACAGCCAAGAAAGCCCATCAGCACCTCTACTTCCTCAGGAGGCTAAAGAAATTTGGTTTGTCCTCTTTGACACTCACCAACTTTTATCAATGCACCATAGAAAGCATCCTATCTGGATGCATTACAGCTTGGTATGGCAACTGCTCTGCCCAGGACCGCAAGAAACTGCAGAAAGTTGCGGATACCAGCCTCCCCTCCTTGGACTCTGTCTTTACCTCTAGCTGCCTTGGTGAAGCAGCCAGCATAATCAAAGACCCCACCCACCCAGGCCATTCTCTCTTCTCTCCTCTTCCATCAGGTAGAAGATACAGGTGCCTGAAGGCACGTACCACCAGACTTAAGGACAGCTTCTACTCCACTGTGATAAGATTATTGAACGGTTCCTTTATACGATGAGATGGACTCTGACCTCATGATCTACCTTGTTGTGACCTTGCACCTTATTGCACTGCACTTTCTCTGTAGCTGTGACACTTTACTCTGTAATGTTATTGTTTTTACCTGTACTACATCAATGCACTCTGTACTAACTCAATGTAACTGCACCGTGTAATGAATTGACCTGTACGATTGGTATGCAAGACAAGTTTTTCACTGTACCTTGATACAAGTGACAATAATAAACCATTACCAATATATGTGAGTCTGTCATTGATGTATACCTGTATATATAAATTTATAAGTTCAGGAAAACCCTGATAATCTGCTATCTTACTATTCAGAAATCCCAAAGGTTTAGCATCCAGCTCACAAGTGGTTTTCTGTGCTCTCTGGAAACTCACTGGTTCACCCATTCTGGGGCCCCGGTTCCCATGCACCCTTCATACTTTACAGGTTCATTAGATAATTTATGATAATACTGTGGAACATCTAAAAAAGCGTGGATTTATTAATAGGAATCCCATCTGATAGTCCAGAAAATCTACCAGTTCTGGCACCACGAAAGTCCAGAGCATGCCAGATTACATTAAGATGAAAATTGTTTTCTTCATGCTTTTGAAGTTTGATATTAATAAAAAAAATATATGGTGAGTTATTTCCTGAATTCCAGCTATTTTAATTGGCATTCACAATTGTACGAAATATAGTTTAACAAGTTAAATCAAAAGAGAATTAAATAATCAATTAATTGGCTTGTCACTAAATTACAGCAGTGTTGTCCTGTACTGATTGCACATTGGCTTTAGCTCTTCTGATTCCAAGGGAAGGAGCAAGTGGTTATTGAAACAATGAAACACAGAAAAGGTTTTTTTTCCACAACTACTGTACACAACAAATAGGACACTAATCAAGGATCGTTCAGTGTGTTAATACATTACCATGCCAGAGCTCACTTTCAGATGGCAAATCATGTCATGATTTGATTGTACAAGTTGCCTGAATTTTTCTATTAACAGTTTTGATAATTGTTGAAAGACTAATTTCTAAAATAATCCATCAATGTACCTGAGTGTCACACTCTATGCAGCTGGTTGATTTGCAATTAAGAATTTGCAGATCTTTGTGCAGCAGCATATATCAAGTCGCCCAACGTGAAAATTAATTTCATTGTGAACATCTTTCACATTGTGAGTAAGTTTAAGGAATAGCAAGTTAACTCCTGCCTATTTGTTCTTGTAAAGATTCTCTCTCAACCTTAATTTATGCTGAAATCAATGTATATATAAGTCTTTACCACTGGTTCTTCAGGGACTCTGAATAAATATACAAACACAAATAGAATATTGAAGATTAAGTGGTCAGTCCTCATTGTTAAAGGAGGTGAGAGTCCTTGGTTATAACTGTATAAAATATAGATTGTTCCTTCGTTATGGGAACCAGAGAGCTTCAAATTTCACAAAGGTGCCTGCTGAGTACACAGAGTTTGCATACTCTTTGACCTAATTAATCTATCTATTTAAATATGCAACACTCCATTATCTCCTAACCATTGACTTTCAATTTTATGCACTGCCAATATACCTAATTATTTTCAATAATGTTAGGTAGTCCATATTGTACTTGCAGTATGTAACCTTGAAAAAAATCCACAAGACAATATAAAAAACACATTTGAATTAAGTGTTAAGAATTTTATTTCTGTAAATATTTTTTCCACACACCCTGTAAATGAATGGCTCAACCCAATTCATCTTGCATGATTATATTTTTTAATTGCACTCTGCAAAAGAACCTTGAGACATGATTCTGTCATAGATGTTATATAAATGTCCATTTTAGTTGCTTTTGCACTACTCATTAAAACTAAAAACAAGCCATATTGTGTTGTCATATCAAGGAAATTTGAGATTTAAGAATTGCTTTATTATTGGTAACTCCAAGAAAAGTTTGAGATTAAAGTGGAATGAAGCTGGATTAATAAAATGTCATGCCATTTTTCAGCATCAGTGATCCTGTAAATGACATCAAAGGTTTACAATGGTCCAGTTTTGTAGAATTTCTGGAGGGATCCGAAGGTTAGATGTTCAGGGCTACTGTACACTGATACAACCCTACATTGTAGAGACCTTGGTACATTCTCAAACTCTAGTTAATAGAAATGTCATTTCAAACTGTACTATTAAAGTACTCTAGAGTGAAGCACATTAATTAAGTACTCTATATTGAATCAGGTTGATAAAGTTTTACTGTTTTAATCCAAATGAATTTATTCAAATATAGTTTATAAATATAGTTTATTATTATTACTGTCATTAAATCCACTTCAATGGGTCTGAACACCCTGCCACTGCCTGTAAAGTATCATGAGCCTAAACATGGTACCAGGTGGGCACTCTTGGTGTAATAATATGAATGTAGCAAACTTATTAGGGGTTTCTTTAATAAGGGCATCATTGTAGTACAATGGGAGAAGATATTTAGTCTGGTTGGAGACATTTCTTTGAAGTGGCATGATATGTGGGATGGTATGTTAGCACCCTGATACCAGGATTTTTCACTATCCAAACAATCATTTCTAGTTCAGCAATATCTGGTCTCTGTGATTTATCTTCTCTATGCATCATAGAGTGCATGAATGATATGTAATACGTTCAAAGTGACCTCAAAATGAAACCACCATTCCCTGGCTTTTTCTGAATCATGAAGAATATTTAAAGCATAAACGAAAGCCTCTTAGCCTTCATTTACATCTGATTTATGCTGTCTGGTTACAAATCAAATTTTCAGGCTAGGCATGAACTCCAAGTGTTCACCTTATATGCAAGTCTTCAATTCTTGCCTATAATGTGTTAAATGTGCTAAGGGAGCACACTCAGAAGAATCAACATGTGCTAATTGGTAACTCTCTAATCTCTGAGTAGCTGGGTTGTCAGTTCAAGTTCAATTCCAGATAATTCAACACATAATTTAGCCTGACACTTCAGTACAGTATTGAAGAAATGCAACGGTGTCAGAGATGCTGCTGATTGGAAGGTGCTACTTAAATCATTAAATCAGTTGTTCAGTCTTGAGAATGTTCAAATTAATCCATTGCAAAATGAAAGTGGCCCATGATAGAGTTATATTTTTTGCACGGTAACATACTTGGTGGGAGTCAGATTAGGGTTGAAGTCTTTCAGAACTCAATCAAGATGTTATTTTACATTAACACTTAACATAAATCCATGAATGATATTGGAGTTTCATACTTGGAAATGTTTGCTGAATGGTTTTGGTTACGGTAAAACTCCAACAACCTAGCATCCAATGGACTTTGGTAATACTGGACCAGTAGGTTTCCCAAACTGTTGGATGTTCCTCCTATTAATACCAACAAACATTTTTATTTCACCTTTTTACATATTATACAGTAGATTAATACATTTTCCAGTAAACCCAGTGAGTTTTAGGGGATTGGAAAATATGTAAGTACTCTTGACCTTGATGCTGGTTGCAAACCTACTCACATTGCTGATTCCTGGTATTACAGACGCCAACCCTGGATCCAGTCATGCACTCAGTCCCATAGTCTGGAACCTGATCATGGACTTACTCTGGCCTCTCTACTCTGGCCATACAATCCTCTCGCATTCCAGAGCCCAGCTCACACTCTGATCTAATGAGTGAACTCGATATCAAACCATCAGCTATTTTGAAGTTATTTAATGTGATCTTATTAGACTACCATATACTAAGTATTACTTCCCAAAAAGCAAATTACTATATTCCAAATTGTTCATCAACTGTTCCATGAATTCTACCTATGAGAAATATTCCGGAACAACAACATTCTGTGCTGGGAAAATTTAAATGAATGGAAATCAAAAGAAACTGCAGATCCTGGAAACGTGAAATCATAGAATCATAGAACAGTACAGCACAATACAGGCCCTTCAGCCCACAATGTTGTGCCGATCTTTAAACCTCGCCTAACTATCTAACCCTTACCTCCCACATATCCCTCTATTTTAAATTCCTCCATATGCTTATCTAGCAATCTCTTGAATTTGACCAATGTACCTGCCTCCACCACCACCCCAGACAGCGCATTCCATGCGCCAACCACTCATTGGGTAAAAAACCTTCCTCTGATATCTCCCTTGAAGTTCCCACCCATTACTTTAAAGCCATGCCCTCTTGTATTGAGCATTGGTGCCCTGGGAAAGAGGCGCTGGCTGTCCACACTATCTATTCCTCTTAATATTTTGTATACCTCTATCATGTCTCCCCTCATCCTCCTTCTCTCCAAAGAGTAAAGCCCTAGCTCCTTTAGTCTCTCCTCATAATCCATACTATCCAAACCAGGCAGCATCCTGGTAAATCTCCTCTGCACCCTTTCCAACGCTTCCACATCCTTCCTATTATGAGGTGACCAGAACTGGACACAGTACCCTAAGTGTGGTCTAACCAGGGTTTTGTACAGCTGCATCATTACCTCACAGCTCTTAAACTCTATCCCTCAACATATGAATGCTAACATCCCATAAGCTTTCTTAACTACCCTATCCACCTGTGAGGCAACTTTCAGGGATCTGTGGATATGAACCCCCAGATCCCTCTGCTCCTCCACACTACCCAGAATCCTGCCAAATAACTACAGAAAGTGTTGGAAACACACAGTAGTTCAGGCAGCATCTGTGGCAACAGAAACAGAGTTAATGTTTCAGGCTGAGGACCCTTCGGCAGAACTGCAGAAGAGAAAAACAAGTTGGTGTTAAATTGCAGAGATGGTGGGTAAAGGGATTAGTATTTACCTGAATTCTCGTAGTGAATATGAAAATGCTGACCTGTGCTCTGAACCAGAGATGTCACTTTTCACTCATGATCACGGCCATAACACATGAATGTTGTTAATGAAGGCCTCGAAGTGAAGCCAGCAAATTAAAAAGACAAATCAACCTGTACTACTAATTCTCAACATGCTGACAGCCAGCATGGTCTATGGTTTGCCTTTATTCTTGGGGAATAATATTTAGCATTTGGGGTTCTAGTAAGGTAAAATGAAGAAACTTACAAATATCTTATGGGAATTTAGAAGTGGAATGATATTAGTTGTGACATGAATTTTTTCTGGAAGCAGCAATATTTTCCACAACTATAAGGTTGTTAAAGATAAGATCAATAAATACATACAATCCATTTAGAAACTTATACAAAAGCAAATAAACATATTGAAGCATAATAATGCTGTGTAAAAATATATTTTCAATATTTTCTTTTGGCTTTGCTTTGAATAATGAAATGATGAAATAAGCAGCAGAAATCCTGAACACTGCTTGGATTCTTACTGTGGTTCAACAGTTCCTATAAATAAACCAAACAACTGCAAGATAAAAAACTGTGGTCGGACCAAGAAGGAAGGAACAGAATAATTACCAAATAATGTGTTGGTCTCCAGTATAATGAAGTTGATAAAGTGATGTTACAGATTTATTTATGCTTCTGAATGTTTGTCTCTATTTTTTGCTCTCAGATTTTCAATATTTTTATTAGTGTTTTCTCTCAGTACTAAATCTTACTTTGGAATATTTTGCAGTAAGCTTTTAAATAGTTGAGGAATAACCTTTTAAGATTTTATTCGTAAACTGGTTTACATCTCACTAATTTTACTGTCTGAACATTTCCATTTCCAAGGGGGAAAAAAGCATGAAATTCATCATTAATAACCTTCCAAAATCAATCAGGCACAGAGAATGATTACTGACATCCCTTTTACTTTCGTGTCCTTGTTTCAAAAAAAGAGTAATATGTTTAAACGGTGGGTACTGATGACATCATTGGTGGTCTCAAGGAATCACTGAAGCTAGTAATGTGGACTGTTGTATTAATATTGATGGAAATTCTGCCATTGGCCTTGATATTAACTCTGTCCAACCCATTATCTCTAACAGTGGCTGGATTAAGTGGGGGAGGGCAGTGTGATGACAAATAACAAAAAATGGGGATTGTGTGCGCTCAACCAACCAGAAATGTGGCTATGACCATTTGGTAATTGGTTTATTATTCACTTGTGCCGAGACACAGTGAAAAGCTTCTTGTCTGCATGTCATCCACACAGATCATTCCATACAAAGGATATCAAGGTAGTACAAAAGGAAAAAACACAGAATACAAATAAAGTTCAAGGGCCACAATGAGGTAGACTGAGACATTGAGAGTTCATCTTTATTGTATTAGAGATCTGTTCAAGAGCCTTATAACAGTGGAATAGAAGCTGTTCTTGAGCCTGGTGGTACGTGTTCTCAGTCTTTTGTACCTTCTGCCTGATAAGAGGGGGGGAGAAGAGAGAATGACCGGGGTGGGTCGGGTCCCTGATCATGTTGGCTACTCTCCTGAAGCTCTCCCATTTTTGTGATGATGTGTTTATAACCATCTGAATCTCTCCTCCTTGAAAGATGGAACACTACCTTAATATATGAAGTGTTTTAGTGGTCCTTCTAGTGCAATTAGAATTCTAATTAATATCTAAATATACCCAGCAGAGATTCCCAGGACTTGGATTGTATGGCAGCAATATAGAGATAGGAATTTCAAGAGCAACAAGTTAATAATTTTATATAACAGCTTGTGAGGCAGGAGGAGAGGGAGTGCTCTCCAACATTCCCCACCCATCCCCATAATCCACGGCCATTTTCTTTCTGCCAATTGTGTCATCTCCTCTGCCATAAGAGTGACACAAAACTACACAACTTTGAGTCATCGCTAATCATCACCAGGTTCTTCTGTCCTCCTCCCAAGCCCCAATCAATCACTATCTCTCTCTCTTCATTGCCAAATGATTGGTGTCTTTGGATTGTACCTGGATTGGAGAGCATGGCCTATGAGGATAGGTTGAGCAAGCTAGGGCTTTTCTCTTTGGAGCGAAGGGGGATGAGAGGTGACCTGACAGAGGTGTACAAGATGATAAGAGGCATAGATTGAGTGAACAGCCAGAGATTTTTTCCCAGGGCAGAAATGGCTAACATGACGGGACATAATTTTAAGGTGATTGGAGGAAAGTACAGGGGATATCTGAGGTAAGTTTTTTTACACAGAGAGTGGTGGGTACACTGAATGCACTGCTGGCAGAGGTTGTGGGGACAGGTACGTTAGGGACATTTAAGAGACTCGTAGATAGGCACATGAATGATAGAAAAAATGGAGGGGTATGTGGGAGGGAAGGGTTAGATTGATCTTCGAGTAGGTTAAAAGGACAGCACAACATCATGGGCCGAAGGGCCTGTACTGTGCTGTAATTTTCTATGTTCTATGTTTTCTTTTGAACAAGGTGTTGGCTTTACTGGCAAGGCCCAGATTGATTACCTATCTCTAATGCCCATGAGAACATGAAAGTGAGTTGCTTTGTTGAGCTGCACCAGTCCATCTGGTGAATGTGCTTCCACAATGCAGCAAAGAAGAGAGTTCCAGGACTTGGACCCAACACTGATGAAGAAATAATGATATATTTCTAAATCATCAAGGTCTGTTATTTGAAGGAGAAGCAACAAGCAGTGGCATTCCCATGCACCTGTTGTTCTTGTGCTTCCTGGTGGTGGAACTCATAGGTTCGGAAGATCTCGGCAGAGCAGCCTGGACAAGTAACTGGTGCACACTGCAGCCAGTGTACATTGGTGATGGAGGGAACAAGGCCTCCCACCTGGTTTTATCTGCCCATCATCCCTCCCTTATTTGGTTCCACCTATCACCTACCAGCCTCTGTCTCTACCCCTTCCCCTCTCCTAACCCACCCAGCTTCAGCTGCCTATTTTCTCCTGTTTCCACCTATCACCTTCCAGCCTCCATTTTGTCCCTCCCTCTCACTTTTATATACAGGCTCTCTTCCCTCTACACTTTCAGTCCTGATGCAGGGTCTCGACCTGAAATGTCAGAGCATCCCTTTCCTTCCGCAGATGCTTTGAGTTCTTCCGGCAGTTTAGTTTTTACTCAAGGAGTTGAAGATGTTGGGTCCAGGACAATGTCTTAAGGAACTCCTGCAGTGATTCTGTCGGGCTAGGCTGATTCCCAATCAATCTGTACAAGACGCTACTCCAGCCAGTGGAGGGTTCTTCCCTTGATACTCACTGACCAGTTTTACTCGGGTTTATTGATGCTACATTCAGCCAAATGCTGTTTTGATATCAAGAGTCTTCACTCTCTTCATTCCTCTAGAGTGCAGTCCTTTACTGATACTTGGACTGAGGCAGTGACGAAGTTCTGACCAAATAGCCCTACCAAAACCCAAAGTACTACTCATTAAGATTTTCAACAAACTTCGCATCACAACAACAGTAATTTGTAGGACTGGATTTGTCTTCCTTTTTGTAAAATGGATAGACCTGGGAATTTTCTACATTGTTTGGCAGATGCAAGATCTGTAACTTTACTGAAACAGTTTGGTTGGAGACTCATCTAATTCCAGAGGGTATCTTTAGCACTGCATCTGTTTCTAATATCACACGCAGTGAATCAAGTCGACTGAAGACTGGCTTCCATGATATTGGAAACTTTAGGAGGAGCCTAAGATGAATCATCCTCTCAGCACTTATGGTTGAACATGGCTATGAATGCATCAACATTTCCATTGGCATTCAGATGCTCTGCTTTGCAATTGCTGTGGATTGGAATGTTTTTGGAGTGTCCTCCTCCTGTCAGTTGTCTAATTATCCACCATCATTCAGGACTGAATGTGGTATGAGTGTAGAGTCTGGATCTGACCTGTTGGTACTGGCACTTGTACTCATGTCTCTGGATTCTTACTTTGGGCCCCTAGAGTAGGCCTAGTAGTTTAATCATTATGCCACCATCTCCTAATTGACATCTATTTTGTGCTCCTACTAGCAAATCTGATGAGGGTTTAACTTTAATGCAGGCTCTCTGGAAAAAGCCTTAATTCAGATAAAACAAAGCCTCAGGATCAGATGTCAGATAATTCTACCATTCCTAATTTTCAATGCTGTTCAGAGGTAAGAGAATTGCACGTCTTTATTAAGCATTCAAGATTCTTATCAGCAAACCAATATGTTGGCTCAGTCATTAATCATTGTCACTTGGAGTTTCCGATCTGCTAATGAAAATCTTCAGTACATATAGAGAAGGGTAGTTCACCCTTTTATGCATATTATTCCAAAAACAATTGTTGGATTTTCACCATAAATACTATGCCCATGTTTTCATTCTGAATTGATGTAAACATTATTCTTGTAATTTAACAGTGGAATTAGTTTACTCTTAATTTTCCACTCTCAGGGGTGTTAAGGCTTACGAGTCACTAATAGACTTCCCTCTTTCTGCTTTTCATCTGCTTAGAGTATGCTGGAATTGACGGCCACTGGGCAAACCTGTTGTAAGTGCGACATTAATCAGTACCGCAGCAAAGGAGGACTCACTCAGTCTTCCACCTTGTATCTGATTTGTCTTTTGGTTCCCTCAAGACCTGTGACAAATCACCATCAGCTTGTTTCTTTCAGTGCTGGGTAGTGCTGCAAAGCTCGTCTAGTTAGTCTCTAGAGTTCCAACACATCTGCCTGTATAAGTGCCATGGGCCCCAGTAAAGGCAGGCAGTGAGGCAGAACAACTAACTGAGTCTATTAATGTGCATTTGAATAATTCAAATGCCATTTGGAAATTAAGGAAGGTCTGGAATGGAATGTGGGCTTGGGATGTCTTTATTTAGAGTAATTAATATTTATGCACAAACCTGCTGGGAATACGTTTTGTTTGCCTGCTTTTTAAATATTAGTTGCTGTTGTAGCAATAAGAGCATGGATAAAATTCAACAATATGGGAGAAATAAATGAAATTATCGATAGACAATATACACATAACCCAGCTCAATAAGGTGCACCTTCATAAGTAAGATGTTTAAAGTTATGCAAACTAACCTCATGATCTAAATTCAGCAAATGATTTTACTGGTATATTCTGCATAATTTTGTAGGTAAGATATGTACATTCTAATATCAATGTATTTTTCTTTTTGGGTTGGTATACTGACTGTTACTGAGAACTATTCTTTGCACTGACGAATTCGTTTCATTGGTACTGATTTATTTTGGTGAAGTATGTGGAGTGGAAGGTGGACAGTGTAGAAGGGAATAGCAAAGTGGGAAAAAAGTGAAGTGAGCATCAAATAAAGGTTTTGAGATCTAGTGGGAGCTTTGGCAGCTCCGTGGTTTATATGCATCTGTGGAAATTGTAACAACCAAAGAACAACTGGTGACAGCGGTATGATTTATGAGCATTGGATTTAGATATATTTAGATCTTTTGTGAAAGGGTGGGAAAATGCGACAGGCATATAATTAAGAACGATACAGGCACTGAATAAAATACTTGGGATTGAAAAATTATCTGAAAAATGTAACTTCCAGATCAAGGTTCTTAATCATTGAAAAGCGAACCTAGAAGTGATATACACTGTGCAAGATTGGTAGTCTGTAAAAGCCATGTCACTGAGTCTTACCCTCATTCCATTCACAACCCCTGTCTCCACCTCCTGCACTCTTCACTTGCTCATGCCTTTACATGGACCAGAAATGCAACAACCTGCAGGAAAGAACAGAGGGATAGAACCTCTTCTGGTGGCCTGATGGGAATAGGTACGGACGGAAGGGAGTCTGTAGGATATGGAAGGAGTCTTGCAAGTGGACAAAGCGTTTGCATCCCATTTTTCATGTGCAATTGTACATGTAAGTCCTTTGGTGAATGTCTTGATATAACAGCAAACATTTCTGGTAGCAGTTCTCCCCAGTGGATGCAGTTCACCTTATTGGCAATCGATTTCTCCACTAGCATTCGTGCACATGATGACATCATCAACGTCAACTTGAGGAGTGGCATGGTAGCATTGCGGTTAGCGCAATGCTATTACAGTGCCAGCGATTGAGGTTCAATTCCCGCCACTGTCTGTAAGGAGTTTGTACGTTCTCCTCGCTACTGTGTGGGTTTCCTTCGGGTGCTCTGGTTTCCTCCCACATTCCAAAGGCGTACAGGTTAGTAGATTAACAAGGGTGTAATTGGGCGGTGTGGGCTCATTGTGCCAGAAGGGTCTGTTACCGTGCTGTATAAATAAAGTAAAGTAAAAGTAAATTTGTAACACTCACCTCTCCTATTGTCAGAAATTGGATCAATAATGTGTAAACCACCGTCTTTTGATCATATCTCTCAGGGAGGCAAAGAACAAACCCCACAGTAAGTCCAGTAGGAAATATGAATTAAAAGGTCCTGACTGAGACACCAGTGTGCTGCTTTATGCATGTGCCTGCCTGAGTTTTCAATGTTATGTGTATTAATTATCGGATTTCACAGTGTTATTGCAGATTTTCAAAGTCATGATTATTACAAATATGTTCCAATCTCTGCCTGACTAATGAACCCATGTCTTGCAATGGCTTGGAACCACTCATGTCATGGAACTCAATCCATGAGAACAATTGTTGTGAGATAGGTGTTCATGCTTACTGAAGGTGGCTATCCCTCCTCCCCTATATTTCCCCTCACTTTCAAGGCAGCCTTTTATGCTGCTGTGCTGTGGCTGCCATGGAGAGAGCTCTCTAAGGCTGAGACAGACTTCCCATGATTTCCAGCAGCAAAGACACAACAGCTGTGATCTCTGCAGATAGCAGCATGGAAAACAGTGCAGGTTGCATTTTAATGAAACAATCAGGGTGTAAGCCACCCTAACAGGTTTTTTTTTAAATTAAATCTCCCTAGTTTCATTGTTTTCCCAATTGGGCTTCAAATTATTATTGAATGGTCTTTAAAAATATGTAGAAATGAATTAAAATTACTTTCTATGACATCAACCCACAAGTCTCTATAGACTTGCTGTTAACTGATGACCAGGAGCTATTTCAAAGTAAAACTGGGTCAAGTTGTGAATCAACCTCCTTTCTTTCCCTCGAAAGGAAGTGCTTTGTTTCCATGTGCTACCTCATCAGCTGAAACTGAGATCTTGCCCACAGGAAATGTCGATGGATGCACTTGTTTCCTGTTTTTTTTCAAGAGCTTTATAAACATATTCAACAAAATGCTGCACAACAGTAAATGAAAATTAGAAAGAAAAAATGCAATGCTGGAAATATGAAGCAAAGCAGAAAGCGTTGGAAACACTCATTAGATCAGGCAGCATCAGAGGAAATCTCTTTCCACAGACGCTGCCTGATCTGCTGAGTGTTCCCAACATTTCTGCTTTCGCTGTGCGACAGGCTCACCCAGTCACTCCAAAATCTCTCAGTGGATGCTGGTGACATTACTAAATTCAGCAAAATGGTACAATGATATGCAAAATATGTAATCTTGTGCATTGAGTTATGGAGAGATAGAACAAGGAAACAAAACTTCAGCCCACCAAATCTGTGTCGATCATCAACCACACATTTACACTAATCCTACATTAATCCTATCCTTTATTCTCCTCACCTACTTGTCAACTCCCCCTAGATTCTACTGCTCAACTGCACACTAGGGGCAACTTACAGTGGCCAATTAACCTACCGGCCTGGATTTCTGTGACACACAGTCACAGGGACAACATGCAAACTCCACACAGACAGCACTTGAGGTCAGGATTGAACCCAGGACTCTGGCGCTGCAAGGCAGCAGTTCGACTAGCTGCGCAACTGTGCCACCCATTGTATACTGAGTATTTAACTAAGGCTATAATATACACAGTAATGGAACAAGAAAATGGTTACATGAATTGGAAGTGAAACATTTACCATTGCTAAATAGTGAGCTTTCAATAAAAGTCACAGTAGCATTTTTTGTTGCATATATTCAGTAACTCTACTGTCACCTACTTTCTCTGCATATTTTGAAATATATTTTCATTGATACTCAATAAATTTTGAAAATATTGAAAGGGATTTGTTCATCCATAATTCCTCATTAAATAATGATTTAAATGGCCAAGTGTTTACTGGAGCTTTTGTTAGCCATGAAAGGATGAATGTCCTCACCATGTACTGAAGTTACACTAAAGAAGCACTTTGGCATCATTAACTGCGCTGGAACAAAACCTTTTGAACAATTATTGTTGCACTTGAATTGATAAGGACATGTGCACAAATGGGGAGCACCTGCAATAACACCTGAAGTAATATTACTTAGTCACTCGGCATCTGCTAATGAGGTAGTTAATAACATTAATTCCAGATTCATTAATCAGTGATGGCTCAATTTCTATCTTTAGCACATTGAACCCCAAATGTTTTATTATTGATTTGGGGCTGCATTTTGATCTGCCTCAGCTCCTGGTTCTTAAGTATTCCCATTACCCTGTGTCTGCTCAAGGATCTCCCTATCTTCACTAATACATCTTAGAGCATTATTGCCAGTGCCAGGAAATTAATGAATTCCCTCTTGGGTAGAATCCTTACTATAATCTATCATCTCCAGCTCCACAAAATTCCATGATTCAACAGGAGTCATTGAGTAGATTTTCACATTTTCATGCAGAGAGAAGGTAATTAGGTTCTGCCTCTGAAATTTCTTGAAATTTAGAACTCAACATTATTTAACGCTATAGGTAATAATGTGACAAAGTAGGCAATTATTATTATACCTGAACAAAAATATATTAAAAACCGAATAATCACCATTTTCATTTGTCTTTTTTTAAAACATGAAATTTGCAGTAATATATAACAGAGAATGCAAGAGAACAATGGTAAAGTTTTCACTTTGAATGCAACTTGCAACCTTCAACTAAACTGCATTTGAAAATGCACTGGTTTTCTGGTGAAGTGTATGTTCATTCTTCCACTCAAATTCATTTGCATGATTGCAAACATAAACTATGCCACGGTGCGGTGCAATTGGTCAGCAGAGTAGGACAGAATTGTTTGATTCTGTATCTTTGCATATAAAGTGTTCCCTGGTGTATTTCCCAATAGAATAAGCATTTTACTGCGTCTGGTCAACAACCTATCTCACTTAGTTTCAAAATAATTCAGAAGCTACATAGAACCATTAATGTGGCACAAACTTGTCTGTTCTTTTTTAGGTAAATTAAGTTTTTTTTTCATGTTTAAAAAATAAATGTCCTTCTGCCTAAAAAGCAGATTAATTTGAATTTAATCCATGAAGGGCTTCACAAGAATAGTTGATTAACAGAAAACAGGAATGTGATCAGTCTTGAGGACAGGGCTGGCATCCATTGGAATTGGAATTTCTTTATTATTGTCAATTGTACCGAGGTAGAGTGAAAAACCTGTCTTGCATACAGTTCATACAGATCAATTCATTACACAGTGCATTGAGGTGGTACAAAGTAAAACAATACAGAATGCAGAGTAGTATCACGCCCTTAGAGAAAGTGCAGTGCAGGTAGACAATAAGTTGCAAGGTCATAACGAGATAGATTGTGAGGTCAAGAGTCCATTTTATCATACCAGGGAACCATTCAATAGTCTTATAACAGTGGGATAGAAGCTGTCCTTAAGCCTGGTGGTATGTGCTTTCTGGCTTTTATATCTTCTGCCGAATGGGAGGGGGGAAGAAGGGAGAATGTTCCAGGTGGGTGGGGTCTTTGATTATGCTGGCTGCTTTACCTAGGCAGCGAGAAGTATAGACAGAGACTGTGGAGGGGAGGTTGGTTTCCATGATGTGCTGAGCTGTGTCCATAAATTATCTGCAGTTTCTTGTGGTCATGGGCAGAACAGTTGCCATACCAAACTGTGATGCATCCAGTTAGGATGCTTTCTATGATGCATCAATAAAAGTTGGTGAGTGTCAAGGCGGACATGCCAAATTTCTTCAGCCTCTTGAGGAAGTAGAGGTGCTGGTGAGCTTTCTTGGCCATGGCATCTACATGGTTGGACCAGGACAGGTTATTGGTGATGTTCCCTCCTAGGAACTTGAAGCTCTCAACCCTATCGACCTCAGCACCATTGATGTGGACAGGTGCATGTGCACCGCTCCAGTCCCTGAAGTCAATGACCAGCTCTTTTGTTTTGCTGACATTGAGGGAAAGGCTGTTGTCATGACACCGTGTCAATAAAGCTCTCTATCTCCTTCCTGTACTTCGACTCATCGTTATTTGAGATACGGCCTACTACGGTGGTATCATCTGCAAACTTGTAGATGGAGTTAGAGCAGAACCTGGCCACGCAGTCATGAGTGTATAGGGAGTAGAGTTGTGGGCCACTAGTGTTGAGAATAATCGTGGCAGACATGTTGCTGCCCATCCTTACTGATTGTGTTCTGTTGGTCAGGAAGTCAAGGATCGAGTTGCAGAGGGAGGTGTTGAGTCCCAGGTCTCGGAGTTTGGTGATGAGTTTGCTTGGAATTATAGTGTAGAAGGCGGAGCTGTAGTCAATAAACAATAGTCTAATGAAGATGTCTCTACTGTCTAGATGCTCCAGAGATGAGTATAAGGTCAATGAAATGGCATCCTCCATAGACCTGTTTCAACAGTAGGTGAATTGCAGTGGATCGAGGTTGTCTGGGAGGCTGGAGTTGATGTGTGCCATAACCAGCCTCTCAAAGCACTTTATGATGGTGGATGTCAGAGCCACCGGGCGGTAGTCATTAAGGCATGTTACCTTGTTTTTCTTCGGCACCGGAATCATAGTGGTCTTCTTAAAGCAGGTGGGAATCTCAGATTGAATGCAATCCATTTGTTTAAGTTAGTGCAAAAATCTTCTATCAAACACAATTTATAATTCAACAATCTTTGATATTTTTGTGATGCAAGCTAATAGAAACTCTACTCAAATATGTCTGATATTTAATACATACGTAATCATTTGCAATGGCATTCTACTGACATTTTCCTTAGTTATTACAGTAGTGCTAGCATAAAGTCAAGATGATTTATATCTCAGACCTAAAATGCAACATTTCTGCCCATCTTTCATTAAGTGGAAAAATTACAGTGAAGATCAGTTTGTTTTTTCACTTCTGAGCTTGGGATTAAAAATCCTTGCGATAAAAACAGAAAGCTGGAAATACAGGGGAGACCAATAGCATCTATGGAAGAAGAAATCAAGTTAATGATTCAGGTTGATATCCGATATTGTGTCCTCCCTGAGTAATTCTAACATGTTCTGTATGAACTTCAGATCTGGAATATCTGCATTTTTTAAACTTCTGGAATTTCATAAATGATTCAATCTTCCTGTATACTCCCACTGTACTCTCAGTAGATATCTAGTCTTTACTTACTTATCAGTTTGTCAGTTTTAGCAGAACAGATCAGGAAGGAAGAGCAAAACATATAATCAGGAAACAGAGGATTTTGAGCAAGGTCAGAGATAGGAGCAGAAAGAAAGAAGAGATGTTAAGAATAGAGTTAAGATAAATGAGAACAGACTATGTTAGGGACAATGAAAATCAAACTTTGTATTTAAATTATCCTCAACAAAAATAATGAAACTGCAAATTGAATTAAAAGTCTATAATGCAGAGAGCAAAAAATATAAAACATGAAGAACGTGCAAAGAAAACTATTTCTTCACTGACTGTAATGTCTATGTTTCTACTGTTATTCCTACTGAACTACTTCACAAACTCAGATCGACCAAAACTACTTACTGTTCTCTTTCCTTAATAATCACTGCCAAGCTCTCTTTATAAAGTCTCATGGATGGTTGATCTCTTTACAGAGATTGAGGTCAGGTTTAGACAGTTTTGATTATCATTATAAACAGTTAAGTGCAAAAAATCTGTGCAGGAGTGTAATCCAAGCTAAATGCTCGGATGCTTCTGCCTGGGATTTTTGCCTGTGACTCCATTGGTTTATGTCTCTATTAACATGGCAATGACAGTGAAATTCAGGTTCCCACTTATCTCAGAGAGCATCAGTGAGTCCAACAAAATCAGTCAACTTGGACTGCTAGGCCACAGAATCCCATCTGACGCCTCTGAAATGCCTTAGGACAATTTTTGCAAAAAAAAGATGCCAGCTATTAGTTTTTAATGAATGATCAAAAGTACAAAAAAGCTCAAGTTAATGATCCACATCTCTAATATATAAATTAAGTCTAATGAAAAAAGCTGTCTTTTCCAAATCAAAAGGAATAATCCAAAGTTAATGCATCAAATTAAAGAATTAAAGTACTGTTGTCAGCCAATATTGACCTGACCTGCAACTGTGAGTTTAAAATGTCAGGAAAGTTTTAGAGTCATAGAGGCCTAGAGTCATACAGGCCTTCTGACCTACATGTCCACGCTGACCATCAAATACCAATCTATACTAATCCCATTCACACCAGCACCTCATCCATAGCCTTTTGTACCTTGGTGATTCAAGTGCTTGTCTCCATACTTCTTAAATATGTGAGAGTACCTGCCTCCATCAGCCCCTTAGGCAGTGTTCCAGATTCCAACCACCCTCTGAGCGAAAAATAAATTCCTCATGAAATCTTCTTTAAACCTCTTACCCCTTACCCTAAACCTAGGCCTGCTAGTTTTAGACAACTTTGTACGCGAAAATGTTCCCTGTTATCTACCTATCTACGTCCTTCATAGTTTTGTACACCTCTATCAGATCCTCTTCCACTCCAAGGAAACAAAGCCAACCTATTCAGTCTCTACTCATAACTAAAATGCTGCATGCTAGGCAACATCCTGGCAAGTCTCCTTTCTAGTACAATTATACCCTTCCTATTGTATAGTATGTTCCAGCAGTGGTCTTATCAATGTGTTTTAAAGTTGTATCATAACTTCTCTGCTCTTATGTTCTATGTCCTAGCTAATGAAGGCAAGTATCCTGGATGCTTTCTTCAGTACCTTATCTACCTGTGCTGCTATATTGTACACCAAGGTCCTCTTTTCTTCAATACTCCCTACATCTTGTAGTGTTGTCACTACAGGAAACACAATTACATTAAATACCTGCAAGCAGCAATGACATAAAGTATCCAATTATCTATTGTACTTAATGATTGAGAGTGAGATCAAGGCACCAGAACAACTATGCCACTCTTCTTTGAGAGTGCCATTGGAATGATTCTACCAACTCAAGGGGGTAAACAGGATCTTCTTGTAACAGATCTTGCAAAAACAATGTCCCACCAGTGCAACATTCATTTAGTACTGCACTGGAAGGTTAGTCTAGATAATATATTCAAGTCTCTAAGATGGGGCTTGAACCCACAATCTTTTGATTCAGTCTTACGAATGTAGCTCTACTGTTCCAAGGCAGAGAGGGGCTGCTGAGTCCCATTATCAAAAAGTCCTCCACAAGTGTGATACAGAACAAACAATCTGAACCAAAGCTTCATTTTTCAAACATGAAGGTGATGTCTGGGCTCAACATCCTCTCATCTTAATGCATATGCAATCTATGTCTGACCTCCAGGTGCTCCTTTACACAGATACTTGCCCAACACTTCAGATGGAATAGGGCTTGATTTATTTTTCTCTCATGGAAACACTTGCATATCCTTCTGATGTATTGTAATTTAACACTTATTTACATGCTTCTTCTCTGTTGCACATTGAATATTATGGTTAGGGAATATGAGCTCCAATTCATCTAGTTAAAAACTTTGCCCTGCTTATTCATTGTGGCTGGTATTCAGTTCTCCATACAATTTCCTTTCTATACATTTAGTTGCAAAACTTCCATGGGAATGCTGAAAAAATCCAGTTAATGCCAATTCCAACAACTATTCCACAGGCTCCTATTAAAAATATGGAAAAAGAGGTTTGCATCGAATCTTTTAGTTCATTTCTACCTTCTGTAAAAGAATCTGAAAACAAACACCGCTCTTGAAAATTGGTAGGGTAGTTCTATTCTTTATTTTAGTCAATCCAAAAAGTTTATTTTTGTCTTTATGATTATGAATAGTGACAATGTCACAAATATTCTGAAAATGTGTTGACAATTGTGAAAATGGAGGAAAGATAAGATATCACAGTAGTGTAGCGGTTAGCATAATGCTGTTACAGTGCCAGCGACTGGCCACTGTCTGTAAGGAGTTTGTACGTTCTCCCCGTGTCTGTGTGGGTTTCCTCTGGTTGCTCCAGTTTCCTCCCACATTCCAAAAAGACGTACAGGTTAGGAAGCTGTGTGCGTACTATGTTGGTGACAGAAGTGTGGCGACACTTGTGGGCTGCCCCCAAAACACTCTATGCAAAAGATGTATTTCACTGTGTGTTTCGATGTACATGTGACTAATAAAGATATCTTATCTTGTCTTATTTATTAGTCACATGTACATTGAAACACACAGTGAAATGCATCTTTATGCATTACTGAGAATGTGCTGGGGGCAGCCCGCAAGTATCGCCAGTTTTCCAGCGCCAACATAGCATACCCGCAGCTCCTAACCTTTATGTCTTTGGAATGTGGGAGGTAACCGGAGCACCTGGAAGAAACTCACGCAGACACGGGGAGAACGTACAAACTCCTTACAGACAGCGGCGGGAATTGAACACGGGTCGCTGGCGCTGTAATAGCGTTACGCTAATTGTTACAATCTTTACGAAGATTAGTTTGGATATTAAGATATAATTTAGAAGGTACAATAACAACACATACACTCCTTTTATATGTTTTATATAACATATAAAGGTCTATCAAACAAACATCAATAAAACATAAGTCATGACCTTCTGTTCAATGATGAGTGTGCACGGACCTGTTTCATTGTGCTGTACAAGTGGAAGCATGCCAGTGACCTTGCATATCATTTCATGGAGACTTACTCACGATTCCTTGGTAGTGTACAGAGTTCCCCACTAATGATATTCATCCAGAATACCAATCCCTTAATGTAGAGTGGACATATTTTATCTAAAGTTTTCATAACCTTTCAATCTATCACCATCATATTGGCAAATAAGTAAGCATCCAAATGGCCTTAATTTGCCCACTTTTTCTCTTGGGCATCAACCAGTTTCTTTGCATTTGATAAATGCACCCATTAAATAGAGAAATATGAGTGGAACAATAAATATTATTTTACCAATATTGATATTAAAAAAATTATTGGACTGTAATTTGAAAAATATTGCAATGCGGTTCCAAATTCAATTCATTTTTTTCCCAAACATTCTAAGTTTGGCATTTATCAGATGGATCAAACAGAACAATTAGCAAGATATAAATAAATTATAGAATTATAAATAAACATATATACACAATAGATCTTAAATACATTTAGCCTCAGGGCTTTTTTCTCCAGTGGCAAATGATCATGCAATCCTGACAGACACTACTGTTTATGTTCGAGGTAAATTCTGTCGTTGGCTCTTTCAATGAGTTCCCAGTTGATTATAAGGTGTAAGGTGACACGCAAGAGCTTTTTGCCTGCCAGTCTGGCTGTGCTGTTTAAATGGTGTTTGTCTGTAATCAATGCTTTTGCTGCCTTATATTTATTTCATTATCCCAACAGTTGGAATGGAAATCAGGACCAATTTAGTAAGTGTTCTCCAAAATGCAACACAGCTTTGGGCATTAAAAATAATTGTTTACTATTTAATTGTGAAATTTATAAGTGCTGAATTTAGAAAGGGATGTTATCATTTTAATATTGAGTAATGAGCAGGTTTACTAGCAAAAACATTTTTGTTGAATTGAGTGGATCAAGTAGATTGGTCAGATGGATATCAGATAATCATTCTGGAAAACAAAGAATAAAATGGAGTAAGGGCCAGAAGGGAAAGTGTGATGTTCAGTCAGAGGAAAGTTGTAGACATTCTGACATATCATGAGAAAGCAACCCAGACTTCCCTTGAAAATAACAAGAGAGGGAAAAAAAATCAATCTTAACAGGTTAAAATGCCAGCTTTAAGTAACGATAAAAAATAACTTGTAGAATGAGAAATGATAGTGCAAGAGTAATATTAAACCTAATTGATTATTGATTTATATTTGGTAATTGTTGCACTCTTACAGCTTTGAAAGTAGCATTAGTCCTCTACTGAAGGCTATGCATAAGAATGCCTCTTTGGAAGCTACATGTTTGAATGATCCAAATTAGTATTGATTTGTTTTTGCATTATTTACAAGCACCTTTAAGTCTGTGTTCATAGTTCAAATGGAGCTCAGGTGCATTAAGACTCTGAGAAAATGCTGCATTAGAGACCCAAGGGAAAGAAGCTTTTTACTCCAAGCAGTAATGATGCACTCAAGGACTGTGAAGGCTTGCATGGTTTATATATCTTTTTCTCTATATCACTGAATCCATATCCTCAATTTTTTTTTGTTTTGGCATTGTGTTCATAAAAATTGGAGGAGGAAACGTAACAGAAATATTTGAGTGAAAAATTCACCCACCCTGAATGGAGGAAGGTGGGGGGAGGCACTGAAGGAAGCCCAGAGATTGGAGCAGAATACAATTTTATTGTGTTCCTGTTCTATTTATATTGTCAAAATCCTTTGCAGGAAAAGAGGAAGGATTTCAAGCTTCTTCTTCTGCCTAGCAGACACTCATGGAGTGAATAACCTTTCTCAAGGAGTGAATAACCTTTTCAAATGGCATAACAAGTCTACGATTCTGAGCTTCCCCAATCCCTCCAGCCCTTGTTCCCCTTTCAAGGATGCGGTTGGGTGAGATTCCTGATTGTATGGAGCAATCAGGAATCTTGCCCCACTGCATCCCGTACATGTTATTTTTGTTATTGTAGATTTTCTCCTGTTCCTTTCTCTTCTGTGAGTGCTGGCGCCCTGTACTTTCACGTACATTTTGTTATCATTGGTTATTCACCATTATCTTCAAGTTCAATGATTATGAATGATAACCACAATCCCATCCTCAGCCATTGACAGCAGAGGTGTTTAGGGGCCAGAAAACTCATCTGATTTTGCTTCACTCTTTAATCTAGTGGTACTAGTGCCAAATGAAGTACCCAACAGACTGCTGAGGTGACACCATGACACAACAGTTTGTGGTGTTGCCTCACAGTTTTAGGGATGAGGTTTGATCCTGACCTCGGGTGCTGTGCGTGGAGAGTTTGCACGTTCTCTCTGTGAACGCATTGTATTCCGCAGGTACTCTGGTTTCCTCCCACATCCCAAAGACTTGCTGAAAGATTAATTGACTACTGTAAATTATTCCCTAGTGTAGGTTAATAACAAAAAGAATCAAAGGAGATTTGATAGGCATGTAAGAGAGTATGTGTTGCAGGGGAGCCAGCATAGAACTGATAGGTTAAATGGCCTCCTTCTTGTAAAAGGTAACTAGGTGCCATGGCTAGAACTAGTTAACTCAGCACTGTGCAGATATTGAAACTTTGGCTTTGTGCTGACCAGCACCACACCTAAAAGATTGTAAGAACTTAGGAGGTAAAGCATAAAAAGAAAACACTACAAGATGTTAAAACTCTGAAATGTTGGACTACCCAGCAGGTTAGGAATTGAATGTGGAGATGGAAACTTGCATTTGAGTCAATGGCGTTCATCAGTACTTTCTCCACAGATGCTACCTGACTTACTGAGTATTTCCAGCATTTTCTGTCTTTATTTCTGGACTGATGATTTCACTTTCAACTTAGATATTGAGGGAACAAAATGGTGTATTCTGTCACTACCACAATGAAATAGATTGTCCATTTTAGTTTCTAAGTACAAATAAAGCAAAATAATTGACTTAGTGGAAGGAGGGAAATTAGACTGAGTGTTTTACGCAATCTTTCCTTCGCCCTCACCCCCTCCACCCACCTTTAGTTCAGTGAAAAGATACTTGTGCACAGATATTATAGAGGGATGATTTGCCCAACACTTCAAATGCTATTTGTGTGACTGGATGTTTACATTAGGGTCAGATTGTGCTAAATGTTACTGTTTTACCTCATTCCATTCCTGTCTAACCTTTTCCTTCCCTATGCTCCAAGTTTAGAGCTTGGTAACAGGAGGAACAAAGCAGAATGAAGGCATTACATGCTATCCAATGCTATGCATCAGTTATGAGATTCTCGATTAAATATTGCACCTCCTCAAAACCGATTACATTAGAAATATTAGTCATGATCTTTGGAAATTTGTTTTCATTTATATAGTAGTTTTCACCTCTAGTCTGATGGGCTTCAGTTAAATACAACTATATAAAATTTACTGCATGGAGGTAAGGCATTCAGTGTAGTTTGTTCATACCAACATTTATATTTCATATTTTTCACAGTCCATCGTAACATACAAGGAGACCATTTGGACCATTGAGACTATGCTGGCTCACAGAGGAATCCCATCAATCCCATTACCTGACTTATTTCCCTGCACCCTATTTCCTTTCACCTGCCTATTAACCCTCACCTCCCCCCCATCCGATTCTCCTACCTCCCATCTGTACTAGCAGTAACACAGCAACCAATTAAACCAATAACCAGCATTAGAATGTGACAGGAAAACAGAGCACCTGAGGGAAACCAATAGGGTTCACAGGGAGAGCATGCAAACTTCACATTGGTAGCATCACAGGTTAGAATCAAACATGGTTGCTTGTGCTGTGGGGCAACTGCACTCTTCCAGTGCCACTAGCTCAGAGGAAGGACCTTTGACCTGAAAAGGTAACTCTGTTTCTCCTTTCTCAGATGCTGTCTGGCCTGCTGATAGTGCCAGCATTTTCTGCTTTCGTTTCAATCTTTCAACATCTGCACTACTTTTGATTTTCATTTACAGCACCACTGTGCCACCTAACCTACTTCCCTTCTATTTCTTTCACCTTCATACATTTATTTAGCTTCTCCTTAAATGTACATTAAATGCTCTTCAGTGTAACTACTCAATTTTAAGTTTAGTAACTGCAGCTGGATTTTTGGAACTTCTACCAATAGAACTTGAAAAAAAAATCAATGTTGTAAATGCTCTCCTACCCTTGGTATTGACCGTTACAACATATATTGCTAATATTTTCCTCCTGTCAGCAGAAAACATAGATCAAAATTGATATTCTTGAAAAGTAATCTAAGCCAATCAAATATATTTCAGCATTTATCTTTTGGTGGTGCCATCAACTGTTAATGTGAAATGCTAATCCTACAAAAGGAGAATCCTGAAGCTTGAGAAGTGGCAAAAAAAAGACAGCAAATTCTCTTCTGAGGTTATTGTGAAAAATATCCAGTTCTAAGGGAACAATCACTGAAAGAGGGCAAGAGGGTTTACAAGGGGGTTAGCAAGAGAGAACTGAGGAGCTTGGTCAGAGGACATGTATGGCACTGTGTGGGACCAAGAGAAGATGCCACTCAAGGGAGGAGGAAAAAGCTTATGAATTTAAGCTTCACCTGGCCCCAGATCTAGTGCCCATTGCATTCACCTTATCATTGAACTTGGATTACATATATGTTAAGTAGGAGTTTATTGATAAGAGAGTGAATAAATTATATGTAAGCATGTAGACGCATGTTGAGGTTTTTGATTAAATTCTCTATTCCCACATCTATTGTGACTCTACTTCATCCTGATTTCTCCATCTACATTGCACTTGCTCCAGTGATAGTATTTTCCACACAGATGCCCTTGAGTTTTCTTCCTTCTTCCTGAGGCATGACTTCCCCTTTACCATGGTAGACAGAGCCATTGACCACATCTCATCTACTTCCTGCACCTCTGCTCGTCCCCTCTCTTCCTGGAGTGAGAGAGAACTAAGTTCTCCTGGTCCTCAGTTTCTACTCCGCCATCCTCCACATTCAATGGATTATCCTTTGCACCTTCCACCAGCTCCGACAGGATTCCACCACCAGACACATATTCCCTTCCCCTTTTACCACTTCGAAGGGAATGCTCCCTTTGCAATTCCCTGGTCTACTCTTCTGTCCCACCTACCACTCCTCATGTTGTGATATTTACCCAATGCAACATTTATCCATTCACCTCTTCCTTTCCCATATCCAGTGACCCAAGGTCTTTCTGGGAGAAGCAGGGATTCACTTGCACTTCTTCCAATATAGTGACACAATGTGGCTTCCTCTACATTGAAGAAATCAAACATAGATTTAGTGATTGCTCTGCAGAGCAACAACTGCCAAAGATTTTCAAACTAAGGTAAAGGAAATATTTTCTCCCTGCCCTCACTCTTTACTTCTTATTGTAATCTAAGCCCTTTCATCTCAATTAAAAAATGGGGAGAAAGAAAACTCATTTGGCTCTTTTCAAACATTGGAAAGCTAAACATTCACTTTGTTATCTCCATTCTTCTCCTTTCTCTTCCTGTGTAAACTTGCTTGTTATCTAAGATTTTCCAGATCCAAAAAAAGGTAATTGACCAGATATGTTAACTGTTTTTCATTCTCTACAAGCGCTTCATGATCTGCAGAATGTTTCCAGCATTCTCGCTTTGTATTCCATTTTCAAGCATGCTTTATGACATAGGAGTTTTACCTTTACAACCTCAGTCATGCCATTCCTAATGTGAAAGAAACTGCCACTGAAATAGAATCATGTTAAGATTACTGATCGTATAACTACAACATAAAGAGAAATAATTTAACCTAACCAGTCGCAAGAAGCAGTAGTTCAGCGCCATTGTCTACCACACTCTGGTCTGAAAAATAAATATGACCATGACTCTCTGCTTTCTAACCTGTATCCAATTTCTTATCTTTGCAGATGAGGGCTCATTTATTCTGTGGGCCTCAGTTTTGTTATCCATCCTTTTATGTAGGACTTTCTCACACACAGTCTGAATATCCATGTAGACAACAAGAACTTCATTCTTTTCATATTGTATTAGTATTCCCTCTTGTATTAATAATCAAAAAGTTAATATGGATTAGTCAAACATGATCTGCCTTTAATCTTTAATAAATCTGCACTGGTTCTACTTTATCAACTCAAACCTTCCTAAGTGCCTATTAATGTTTTGCTGATTATTGTTGCTAAAAATGTGTGGCTACAACTGAGTTTAAGCTACAGGCTGGTAGTTGCTGGACATTTTCTTACACTTGTTTTGAAGACAGTATGTTAGAACTGATAATATGTTTATATTTTATATTTTTTAGACTGGACTGGAATTCTTACAGCACAGACGATCTTTGCTGATTCTAAAAGAGCTGCCCAAGCAGTTATGTTCCTCTGGGTTTTCCTGTGCCTTCTTAAATGTGCCTTTTCTGTGTCTAGGAACTGTAGCAGAGTGGTTAAATTACTGAACGAGTCAACCAGAGACTTGGGTTAAGGTCTAGAAACATGCTTAAGTCTCTAGCCGACAGCAGAAAACTTTAAATGTAATCAATTAAATAATCTGGAATAAAAATTCTAATACTAGTGATGGTTACTGTAAAAAAAAAGGTCAGGTTCATTAATGTCCTTCAGGGAATTAAACCTATCGTCCATACCCAGTCTAGTGTAAATGTGGTTAATGTGGTTGATTATTAACTGCCCTCTGAAATGGCCTAACAAGCCACATAAATAGTAACTGCTTCCCTTTTAATTTTTATTTGCTTCAATGTATATTTCTTGTGGGGTACTGTATCCTCATACAACACACAAAAGGCTGGAGGAACTCAATGGGTCAGGCAGCATCTAGGGAGGGAAATGGATGGTAAACTTTTCATGTTGAGACCTTTCATCTGGATAGAGGGGAGATAGCTGGTATAAAAAGGTGGAGGGAAGGGGTGGAGCAAGAGCTGGCAGGTGATAGGTGGATCCAGGTGAGGAGGAGTGATAGGCAGATGGGGGAGGGGAGAGTGGGAATAACACTAGAAGCTGGGAGGTGATAGATGGAAACAATAAAGGGCTGAAGATGATGGAATCTGATAGCAGAGGAGAGTTGGAGCATGGAATCAAGGATGGGAGGTGGGAGGGCTGATGGGAACAGTGGGGGAGGGGAATCAGTGGAGGAGTGTGTGGGGGTGATGGGCAAATGGAGAGGGTGAAGAGGTGAAAGACACTCCTAATCTAGACCCTAGACCCATCACCCTGTCTCTTTCCCCTGAATTAAACTGCTGCTTAAAAGACACCTGACTTCTCCAGTTGAAGTAATTCAAAAGCAAAATACTGCAGATGCTGGAAATCTGAAATAAGACAGAGAATGCCGGAAATAGTCACCGGGACAGGCAGTAACTGTGGCGAGAGAAACAGAGTTTATGTTTCAGTTTGATGATCTTTCATGAAATCTTTCATTGAGCTGTTGAGTATCTCCAGTGTTTTCTGTTTCCTTCATTTATAATGTCCCACTCATAATCTTAATCATTTTTATTCTCAGACTTTGCCCTCATGAAAAGATACCCAGTTTCTCACAATTAAAGTCCAATGTTTTTTGGTATCATTTTAGTGATTCCCTTGTGGAGCTTAATCACAGCAAATAATATCCATCCTAAAATAAATTGATTCTGGGTATAAAGGGATTGATCTTAATCCACACTTGTAGTCCTGTCCAGTTTAGGTGGTGATCCTCATTCAGTTCAAGATGTTTGGTTGTAACTTGAGATCAAGCTCCCCCTGGGGCAGCCCTCCAAACTCCAGGCCTTGGCAATATTGGTAGGCTGGTTCACTATCCAGAGGAAGATTTGTCTTTGGCTGGATGTCTGATGTGAGCAGTGGAGAGAAAGCTGAACAGTGCATTTGATGAAATTATTTTTATTTATCTTTTTGGGCCTACCATTAAAAATTTTCCAACAGAATCATCATTAACTAGATTAGTAACTGATCCTGCTCAGAGTCTATGTGACATTGAGACCACCTAGCTCATTGTTTCTGACTTAGATTTTAACTGGGCATTACATCTGATAGATGGAGGACAGGGGATTCTTCAGGAGCACCAATCCTGATCATACGTATTGCTGGTATATCATTAACGTGTGACAACATCCAACCAACCAGCCCCAATACTCCTAACATTGCTCACTCAAGTTTCTGAGCCGTTTGGTTCACAGATTTTTATTATTCAACTTATGAGATTCTTGACTAAGTCAAATTGCTTTTTTCCCATGTTCAATATTTGTATAATGAATAAAGAAGCTATCTGAGGCAGCATTTTTAAATATCCCAGTGATTTTTCTGGGTTGTCTAGAAGGGTAATTTTTAACTTCTGGGAGCTCCAAACTAATTTTGGAGCGTGCCGGATCAGTAGCCAGCGTTCTAGACCATTGATACAGAGGCACAATTTTGAAACCCACCATAACAGCTGGGAAATTTAAATTCCAGTAATTAAAATAAACACCAGAATTGGAAAAAAAAGTTAATCTCGATAATGAAACCATTAAACCACAGGATACTTGTAAAATCCATCTGGTTCACTCATCTCCTTCAGGGAAGGCAATCAGCCATCCTTATCTAGAATGGCCAATATGTGGCTTCAGACCCACCAATGTAATTGACTCTGAACTACTTCCTTGGCTCAAGGGCAATTTGAGATGGGCAATAAATGTGGACATTGCTAGCAAAGTCCCCACCTCATTAATGAATGAAAGCAAAGACACATTGACCCCTCCAACCACTCAGTGTCAGGTCGTTTAGTTGAGGAGGAGTTATTGGTAGCCAATAATGATGACAGCAATAGGTTACATCATTTTCAAAGAACTACCAAAAAGCGTGAAGCTTTCCTTAGTAGTCTGTCTATGACCCCACCAATAATTTGTATGGATTTAGCAATGCCACTTTGACTTTCTATTCTATGAGCTTATTTATAGCATCAAACAACGCTCATGTTAATTTTTTAAACTGTCAAATTAGCTTTTAATATTTATGTCCTCTGCTTATAGTTCCTCATAAAATGTATCGAATTTCCACATTAAATGAGCAGTCAAGCAATTTCTGCACTGCCAGGTAAAATCTCTTACAGTCTTCAGAGCTAAGCATGTTCCCTGACATACTGGTTTATTTTGGTATACACTAATATATAACCACCTCCTGTTTTTCCTTCAAGCAGGTTTTAGCTTGCCAGTTAGTGCTCCCTCACTGTGCTGGAAGTGTATTTGGTTTCTGTGTGAGTCCCGCACCCTTGATTTTTCTCTAATGCTGTTAAAATGTTTGCTTATCTTTCATTTTTCAGTCATGAGCACTGTGAATCTTTGCCCAGCGGTGGGGGACAAGCGCCCACCTGACTTGCTGAATTTAAATTGGTGAGGGTCAACAGGGACATGCCAACTTTGAAAAATCCAGTGAAGAATTTAGTGCAAGCTTCCTTATCAGATAGTGTTTGGAATGTTGCACTTGTCACCTTATGGAATAGTTGAGGCAAATTTCATGGCTGTATTTTAGAGAAAGGAAGGTACAGAAGGTATTGAGATCAGGTTAGATATAAGGAAGGTTCAAATGTAGTTAAAAATTCAGGGAAGATAAGTTGGACCAAATTGATTCTTTCTATGCAAAAAGTCTGCAATTTTTATGGCATAAGGTAAAATATGATCCACATGGGCCAAGGGTGTTTGCCAGGAGAGACATTTACCCTTTTACTGCACATATTGGGAAATCATAGAATAGGATGTTCACAAGTTGGAAAGTTCAGCTGGTAAAGGAGATCCTTTGGGGGCAGCCTTATAATATCAGATCTGCTACATGCATTTTGAAGTATGTCTTATTCTTTCGTTATTCGCTGTATTTTCCCACACTGGTCACACACTGCTGCAGCAATTACAAACCAAGATTAAGGGTAATGTCCCACATAGTTCCACTTACTTCTGATCACAAAATGTTTTCAGAGAGTGCAAAAGGCATTTCATTTCTTCATTTTATTCATGCCCAGTCCGCATGTGACTGCCTGAAGCTCCTCATTCAGGCTTCAAATGCTAAAGCCCGCAACAGACATGATTTTTTGGTTTCGCTACCTGCTACTAGGCAAATGGAAAATCACTTGACATTGATTATTTTCAGCCAGTTCGTAAATGCTGCTCTATATATTTTTCCCCTGGTAGACAGTTTCTCTTGAACAGTTGTACCAGCTGTAGATTATTTTTTGCCACCTGGACAATTGCTGACATCGGTGAATTTCCTGATTGAATCCTCCGCTCTGCTGAACCAGCAGGTCATTTGGATTATGGACAGCTCCCAATCAGTCTGGTACTACACGAATAGCTCTGTAAACAGAGATGAACAAACCTTACAAGCAGACAGTTAGTGTATGCCAAGGCTCCTCCTCTTGACGGAGGACAGGATAGCAAACATAATGGCACCACTAAATCTGTAAATAGCACCATTAAACCCACATAAATGTAAGACCAGCAATAACATTGAGCTCTACTCTACAAACACCCAAATCATAGTATGTCATGGGTTTTAACAGCACTCCAGGCAACTAGGCATGGCAGGTTGGACGACAGCAGGCATACCCTGATGGGCCGCAACTGCCAAGATGCCACAAACCTTTTCAGCAGGTCCTGGCTTACATTTCTGGCAATAACTGGGAAAAACTGTCTTCTTAAGTTCTGGATCAGTAGTAGAGCAAAGTTGTGCCATCTGTTAGAAGGACATCATGCAGCTTAGGGTTGGGACTTCCAATAATAGTAACAGCTTTGATCTGAAACTTGGCTCCAGATCTTTACAAGCATACTTCAGTGCTGACCTATGAGGCTTCACGATGGTCCATGAGGATGGCATGGCAGAGGACAACTGTCCTCACATAGGCAGCACCATACGAAACCAGCAATCATGAAGCAAGCCATCAGGTGCTGGGCAGCTCTGCTACATGCCTGCTGTTTGCGTCCAACTTCTTGCATCTCCTTTCTCTTTATTTTTGCCTGTTACTTTTTAGTCCTCTGTTATTTAATGTTCAGCCAGTAGTAAACAAAATCATTTTCAGCACTTTTCAAAATCTTTGTCAGCTTATTGCGACATTCTCTTTTAATTATTTGGATCCTGCTAAATGTCAATTGTAGGCATTCACCACAGCTATGTTCTGAATCTGCACATGAAGCTGCTTTGATAAATTGACTTCAAAAAAATTGGGTGCAAGGAGTACAATTTTGTTTCTACTGCCTACCCATTGCCATTCAGATTTTCCTCCTCATAAGAAAAATTGAAATATGAATATCAGCCATAACACCAGCAAAAATTTCCCTGTACTTTTTCAATGGGATCTTTTAGTTGAAATGGCAGATTGTGCAGCATTCCATTGGTACTGACCTGAATTATATCCCCCTTGAATTTTTTCTTCCCCAGAAGTCTTTTTAATTCCTGCTCCTAGCCTTGATGCCTCAAAAGAGGCATTCACTTGAGTGTTGTCTGCTGTACAAATGCCTGAATAGCAAAGCTTGAATGCCCAGGATTTGCTCTCAGCCCTTTGGCTCTGCAGAGGTGGTTTGCTTCTTTACTGTGGTTGAAGACTGCACTGCTGATTTCAGTAAACCACCCACTAATGTCCTTAAATACTTCTCCTGCATTGTATTCTGCTTTAATTCACTTTATATTCAAACTTTCTATTTCCTCCCCTTGTCTTATTACTTTATATTTGTCAATGTAATGATATCATCTGCACTGACTCACCTTCCACTCATACTCGCTTTGTCTATATCTGCTATTTTATGAAACCTTTCCCATTTTGTGTCATGTGCAACTGCGGGCTTTTATGTACACTGATGGTCTTACAACGTTAAGTATTAGCTGCTGATTTTGTATTATGTCATTGGTGATATTTTGTAATATTTGTACTAAGCTATTTCTTAGTAAATGGCTTTTAATTCTATAGCTCTTAAAATGGTGTGATTTTAAAATGATTTCACTAAACTGTGCAAGTGTAATGGCTTTTCATGTTGGCTACATTGAAACTTTGCTCAGTACATGGGTTTTCAACTAATTTTAGAGTACTTTACTCATGTTTTAATATAAAAAATATTTACTGATGCAAGACAAGGCAGTGTGTGTTATGACACATTTCCTATAGAAGATTGTTATTGAATTGACTGGAACATCAATACATTAACTGAATTTAAACACTGATCTGGCTATACTAGTCAAATGAATTAACAATATTATACATAAAATTGTACTACATATAAATGAGGACTTGAGATTGGAATATGTCAGATGTCATCAATATGTCAGATGTTGAACCTTTTGAACAGAGTGATCTTCTGACAATTTTTGTAGTCTGATGCCTATTCTATTCTAATAAGTTGACAGAACTGCACTGCTTCATTTTGTTGTGAAAAAATGCCTAACCATTCTGGTCATTAATGGGAACTGGAGGTGGGGACCAGTCATTGCGTGTGGGCAAACCACTGATCCCTAAATAACCAATAAGCTAGCCTGCATGTGATCTCAGCTGAATAAGTAGCTGAAGGCTTACCAGACCTCTCTGCTGAAAAGCTGTGGTTTTCAACCAATTAAACTCAAGCTAAGACCAGAAATCTTAGCTAATCAGGGCGCAATTCTCCTGGTTTAACTCAGTCAGATGAGATACATGGGTTTTTCAGTAGTTTAGCTGAGAAACTTTTTTGTATCGTGATAAGTTTCTGCACACATACTGACTGATGATGCTGCACTATATATATAAATAGTTCCTTGCAGCACCCGGATTAAACAGTTGACTGAACCGATGAGCTGAGTCCTGTCACAACACGATAAACATCTACCAAGTCACGGTGATGTAATTATCAATTGAAATCACCTCTGTGACAGTTGGAGTTACATAGCTGTGCACAGAGAGCTCAGAAATAGTTCATGTGGGTTAATAGAAAGATCATTAATTTATTACATGAAATTCAAAGGCTTCAAGGTTAAGGGATTACGGCTGGAGATAGCTTCAGAAATCAATACAACACAGAATAATTGTGCTGCTCTCAGTGGAAGAGATTACAAATATCTGCATTTTTATATTGTGAAAAATGGAGGGGAATCCCAAGAGAGGATGTAGTTGGCCTGTTTGTAAAGTGGGGGATGGAGCAGGCAACTATTATAAACAAAATAGTTATTTATTATTCTAAACTGTCAAAGTAAAATGATATGTAGGAAAGGAAGTTAAGAGATATTAATGCAAATGATACATCATTTTGGATGCCAGCTAATAAAACAACTGAAATTCTTAAAACTGGCAGAAATCACTGTATTATAATGGCTAACTTATTGATAAACTATTCTTCATTCGAATTGAACATGAAAAAAGCAGGTACCTGTATATGACTGTTTTTAAATAACATTTCAATTAAACCTATGCTATAATAAAGTGTGAATGAAATAGCCTTTGATGATCTTCTTGGTATTAAGTGAAAGTTGGGAGGTCCCATTCAGGATGTATCAGGTGAGGAGCTGTTTGATTGCTTACCGTGAGGCCCAACAGAAAATAAAAGTGAGGCAAGAGCTAATGGAGTGGCCATTTTGAGAAGGGCTGTCATGAGGTCAAAGTGTGGACTTTGGTGAACACTGGGCTTCAGTGAGGTGGGCGAGCAACAACAAGGTTAAAGCAAGGTATTTTTTTTCTTTTTCCTTTTCTTGATTCCACTAGTTGATAAAAGGGAAAGTGATATCAGCTGGTGGAGTTGTATGCTCTTCCTGTGAGATGTGGGAGATCAGGGAGTATTCAGGTGTCCCTGATAACCATGTCTGCAGAAAGTGTGTCCAAAGGCAGCTCCTCTCAGACCGCATGGATCAGTTGGAGAAGCAGTTTGACTCACTGAGAAACATACAGGAGGCAGAAAATGTTATAGATAGGAGTTTCATGGAGGTGTTCACACCAAAGGTTCAGTCAGATAGATGGGTGATCATGAGGGGAAAGCAAGTAGTGCAGGATTCTTCTGTGGCTGTTCCCCTCTCAAAGAAATATTCCCTTTTGGATACTGTTGTGGGGGGTGGCGGGGGGGTGGGGGGGGTGGGAATGACCTCTCAGGAGAAAATGACAGCAGCAACCAGATCAGTGGCACCACGATTGGCTCTGTTGTACAACAGAGTAGGTCAAGGACTTGGCGAGTAATACTGAGAGGGGACTTTTTAGTCAGGGGCACAGAAAGGCATTTCTGTAGCCGCAAACGAGACTCCAGGATGGTGGGTTGCCTTCCTGGTGCAAGGGTCAAGGATGTCTCTGAACAGGTACAGGACGTTCTGAATGGGGAGGGTGAGCAGCTAGAGATCGTGGTCCATATTGGTACTAACGACGTAGGCAGGAAAAGAGATGAGGTCCTGCGAAGAGAATTTAGGGAGTTAGACATTAAGTTAAAAAGCAGGACCTCTCGGGTGGTGATCTCAGGATTACTCCCTATGCCACATGCTAGTGAAGCAAGGCATAGGAAGATAGTACAGTTAAATGCATGGCTGAGGAGCTGGTGCAGGATGAAGGGCTACGGGTACATGGATCATTGGCTCGCTTCCAGGGCAAGTGGGACCTCCACAAGAAGGACAGGTCGCACCTAAACCGGAGGGGCACAAACATCCTTGCAGGGAGGTTTGCTAGTGCTACTCAGTAGGGCTTAAACCAGTGTGGCAGAGGGATGGGAACCAAAACAGTAAGTCAGCAAGTGGAGGGATTGAGGGGAAGGTAGAAGTTAGATCAAATAAGGCTGAAAGGAAGGAAAGGCAGGGCCAGGTTAATAAACATGGTGGGGCTGATGGGCTGAAGTTTAGTTATTTCAGTGCAAAAAATATTGCAGGTAAGACAGATGAATTTAGGGCCTGGATTAATACATGGAAGTATGATGTTTGTTGAGAGAAGGGCAGGACTGGCAGCTCAGTGTTCCAGGATTCAGATGTGATAGAGAGGGCTGTGATAGGGAGGGGTATGACAGAGATGGGGGAGTTGCACTACTGATCAGGGAGAATGTCACAGCGGCACCTAGAGAGGACGTCCTGGAGGACTTATTCAATGAGGCAAAATGCATAGAGCTTAGGAATCAGAAAGGTGCAATCACTATGATGGGGTTATACTATAAGCCTCCTAATAGCTAACAGGAGATAGAGGAACAGGTATGTAGGCAGTTGATGGGAGATAGTAAAAGTGGTTGTACTAGGTAATTTTAATTTTCCTAATAGTGACTGGGGCTCCCTCAGTGCCAAAGGCTTAGATGGGCTGGAATTTGTTAGGTGCATCCGGGAGGGTTTCTTGACGCCTTACATATAAAATAATCCAACCAGGGAAGGAGCCACATTATATTGGGAAATGAGCCTGGTCAGGTGATCATTGTCTCAGTGGGAGAGTATTTTCAGTGATCATAACCCCATAAGTTTTCAGGTAGTTATGAATAAGGATAAGCCTGGACCTAGGGGGGCGGGGCAGGCAAGTGCTAAATTGGGTAAAAGCTAATTACAATAATATTAGGCGGAAGGCGGGGAGAGTAGACTGGGAAGAGTTGCCAACCTGAGTGAGTCCTGTTTGCTTGTGTTTGGTCCATATCCCTCTAAACCTTTTCTATCCATATATCTATCCAAATATCTTTTAAATATAATTGTACCCACCTTGAACACTTCCTCTAGCAGCTTGTTCCACATGCCCGTCATCCTCTGTGTGGAAAAATCTGCCCCTCAGTTCCCCTTTAAATTTTTCACCTCTCACCTTAAATCTATGCCTTCTAGTTTCAGACCGCCCTACTCTGGGGAAAAAAGACTGTGACCATTCTTCTCATCTATGCCCCTCATGATTTTATATACCTGTGTCAGTTCACCCCTCAGTCCATGGAAAAAAGCCCCAGTGAGGAAGGTTGTCAAAGGATTCAGCGGGATAAAGACCAATTGGAAATGTGGGCAGAGAAATGGTAGAAGGAGTTTAATCCAGGCCAGTGAAGAATGTTATACTTTGAGAGGTCAAATGTAAGAGGAAAGTAAATGGCAGGAGCCCTAGGAGCATTAATCTACACAGGAATCTTGGGATGCAAGTCCATAGCTTCCTCAAAGTGGCAACATAAGTAGGTTGGATGGCAAAGAAAGTGTACGGCATACTTGCTTTCATCAGACGGGGTGTCGAGTGTAAAGTCAAGAAGTCAGTTGCACCTATATAAAACTTTGGTTAGGCTACTTTTGGAGTATTGTGCGCAGTTCTGGTCACTGTATTACAGGAGGGATGTGGAGGCTTTGGAAAGGGTGTGCAAGAGGTTCACTAGGATGTTGCCTGGATTGGACTGTTCTCTTTAGAGAGTCAGAGGCTAAGAGGTGACCTGATAGAAATATATAAAATCATGAGAGGCATAGAGAGGGTAGATAGAGTCTTTTTCCCAGTGTGGAATGTCAAATATAAGAGGACATAAGTTTACAAGGCAATTTTTTTATATAGAGCGGTAGGTGCCTGGAATGCACTGCCAAAGGAAGTGGTGGAAGCAGACAGACAACAATGTTTAAGATGCACTTAGACAGGCACATGAACAGGCAGGGAATGGTCAAAGTCAAAGCTGAGTCAAAGTCAAGGTTGAGTTTATTGTCATATGCACAGGTATATGTATGTACAGGTGCAGTGAAAAACTTATAGCAGCATCACACACACATAACATGATTCACAAGAAAAACATAAATTAGACATAAATAAAACACAACTTTTACAAGGAAGAACACAATTAGAACAGAAAAAAACAATGTCCATTTTAGTGCAAAGTGATCAAAGTGTTGCTGAACTCTCATGATTAGTGTTGTGCCCATTGGTTCAAGAACCGAATGGTTGAAGGGAAGTAGCTGTTCTTGAACCTGGTGGTGGGCTATAAACCATGTGCAGGCAGATGGGATTAGTTTGGATTGGCATCATGGTCAGTACATATATCATGGACTGAAGCGCCTGCTCCCATGCTGTTCTGTTCTGTGTTCTATGCTCAGTGAGATAGCCTCCAAACACTGTTAAATCTATTCCATGCCTCATTTGTTCAGGTGTATGAAATTATCTTTTATTTCATCCTCAAACAAGAGTTAAGGACTCTGGATATGTTAGAAATTGACCCAATGACTTTCTAAGACGTGTACAAATGGAATTCAATATCATATCTTCGTTGTATCTCTGTGGCTGTTAGACCACTCTCTCTCTCTCTTTCTCTCTCTCTCTGTCTCTCTCTCTCTGTCTCTCTCTCTCTTTCTCTCCACAGTCTTAGGACAAAATAGGAGGCCTATGCTATCAGAAAACAACCACGCCCTTCTGTTTTAATGACAAAAAATAATTCCATTTGCAAATAGTGAGCTGACAATTACTTTATTAAAGCAGTTGTACTTGTCCATTGCCCTTTAAGTAATATTTTTGTTACAACTTTGTTCAAAGCAGCAGTAAATTAGTGAGAGCTGAAATGAAAGGCTGCACTAATAATTAATCTATAAATAGCAGTAAAATCAAAATTTGGAATTACATGCACAAACCAGTAGTTTGTCAGTGGCAGGTTGTAATCATCAATTCTATTCCTAGAGCCAGGTTGTAAACCATGGTTATGGATTTCTGTAGAGATTGTAAAAATGTACAGTTTAATAATAGACAACAGGCAGCCCCAGTAAAGGGCAGGCAAAGTTTGCCTTCTTTGCCTTGTCCTAATGCATGATGGACTGTAAATGTACATTTCACACATTTCTTCCATTGTTGATAACATTGATTCATTGGGCATAAGTAAGCAATCATTTTTTTGTGTGTGAACATGCAAGATAGTTTTCTACACATTGTACATATTTGGTTTGATTACACAATCAAGGAACCTTCACTTTAACCTTAAGCATCTTGATTTGCTTACAAAAAAGAAACAGTTCTCTGTAGTAATTTAAGACGATGCAGCAGGGAGTCTTTATCAATAAATGAAGATGTCCCATGCAGGTTGCATCCTTCATTACATTTCCCAATCAATCACATGAAACATTTAGGACTGCTATACCTTTCTGTAACTTTACATATAATTCCAAACAAAACATTTTGGTGTATTTTGTTAAAGTGCATAAAGAAACCAAAATGATCTTCTTATGGTCAATTCCATGATTGTGGTAAACACGACTTTTTCACTATATTCTGTCTGCTAACCCTTTCAAAGTTGCATGCATGGCATATGCTTCAATTTAGTTTTGTAGAAACCTTTGAACATAATTCAGAGAAATATCAAATGGTTATAGGTATTTTTATTTGTCATCTCATCCATTGCTGTTGATAGTTATTATATTAGCTTGGCAACCACTTTGCTTTAAAAACAGTGAATGCTGGAAACACTCAGCCTTTTTAGGTAGCACTTACAGAGAGGGAAACAGACGTAATGTTTCAGGTTGCTAGCCTTTCCATTTCCCTTTCCATATCTCAAATTTGCAGCATCTGCAGTTTTCTTTTTTCCTTTTCAACTACTATAGCTTCTTGCTTTGGTATATTTATTTATGTAGTTATGATTAAAGTTATTTCCATTTGGAGATTTGTACATTTCTATTTCGTCTTTCTATCCTGTCTCTTTTACAATAGTTCACAGGCAATTTTTCTATTGCATTTTTTCCAGATGTTGGTGTAAATATTTAAAATTTAGCTAAGTTGCAAATGGACTTGGTCCCTGAGTGATGGGGATGTCAGTGTTATCATCCAAAGATTCATGTCAGAATGTGTTCATGAATGGAGACAAAGACTAAGATCAAGCTCAGCTACGAAGCACCCAATGAATATGTAGCTTTTCAGTGCACGCTGTCAAGGCTCAGACATGAAGAGCAGACATATGGATGTAATGCTAGAAGGCTATTGCTCGATGTCAAACTACATCCAGTGTCTTCAGTTTTAATGGGACAACAAAAGGTGAGGCACAGAAAGGAAAGTAAAACTTTTGACTGCATGCATCATTATAATTCACTCTAAATGCCAGTGCTGCTGAGGGCAGGTGATAGGGCACTGCTTTTACAGCTCATTTATGTACTGAATGTCCTTCCAAAATAGGTGAGTCTGATTTTAACATGAGGCTTTTAACATGCTATAGTAACAGCAATTAAAATGAGGCTTACCAGCAGTTTGTCAAGTGACTGATGCTTTGATAAGAAAATACAGTGTTGAATTTCAGCTATATCATTCATAATAGACAAGGTCTTCAAGGAATAGAGTCATGTGACAGCTAACTGCTACACAGGAGAAGCATCATTATAAATAAAGTGAGCTGCTGTGTAAGATAGAAAAAATATTGATACAGGGTCGACATTGGTGTGGTAAAAACTATAATCTAAAAGACTCTGGTTGCTAGATGATGAAATGCAACATAGAGATTGTCACAATTACGTACATACATGCATTTATATCCGGATTGCATAATGATTAAAGCAGTGTAACAATCAGCAAATGCCTCTTGATGTTCCCATCTATTTAGAGGTCAATTTTAAATTGTCAAAGATCACTTATTTTGAATCAATGCAAAAAATAGTTTAAAACATGACATTTGCTTCATTCACCAGTATAGTAGTCATACCTGCATCTGTTACTTTCAGCACTGGTTGTTCATCTACTTAGATAAGAAGCACCAAAATTGTGATTCATTGGATGGCATATTTTTGAAGATTAGTTGATGCATACATTTTAATATTTTTAAGTTGCAGTAATTACCATGATATTCATAACTGTTGTGTTTTCAATTTCTCCATCGTTGAAAGTCTTTCCTGGACCATGTGCTGGACATTTATGTAGTTTCTCCTGGGTTATTACCAGCATTTCCCTTCAGCAGCTGTCAGAGTGCACTGGGATAAGCTCTGTATTTTGTTGAAGATATTTTGCCTTCTATTGAAGAGCACTCCAGCTTCTTCACAATTCTCCCAATAGAGCACTCCTGCATCTGCATTCTTCTGAATTTGACAGATCAGAGTTGGCAAGTTGCCTCCAGCGCTGCAGTCAACCAGATGTCTGGAAGCTCATATTAGAACACCGGTGGAGACCACTTAGCCAAGTTTTTTCAATAAAATGTTCCACATATTAATGTCCCACAATGAATTCCTCGCCATGTTCAAATTGAAAGTCCTGCAACAGACATGCAATATTATCATCTCTAGGGTTCAGGGGATCAAAATAGTGATGGAAAGATTTGGTACACCTTATACAGGCGTTCCAAAATATTGTGCCAAAATGTAATCAACTGTCTGATGATTATTGTTCACTTTATTTGCAATGATCATGTAGTTTATCCGACAGTGCAGACACTCACACATCAGCAACATGAAATGAACTTGCCAATAATATTTAGCAAGACAGCTAAAACTAGTTAGTACCAGAACTAGGGGGAAAGCTGAATAGAATTAAACAGATTATGAACAATATGATATTCCAGTAGCTCATGACATCATATGAGGCTCCTATTTACAATTAGGTGATTAGATAATATCTGTCTGATATTGCCTAATTTTTACACCATGTAAAGTCAGTTGAAATATCTTTGTTAATAACTCTTGTCTTCAATGTTTTTCATTCGGTTCCAGTAGATTAGTTTTCTAGACAGAAGTCTAGAAATACACACATTGTCATTCTTTTGTTGTCCATCCCCAACTGTTCCTGAACTGAATTGTTTATTAGTTCTTTTCAAAGGGTAATCAAGAGTCAATCACATTAGTGGCTTGGAGTCACACATAGGTTAGACCAGGTAAGGATGGTAGATCATAAGGCTTTTCGTTCTACTGACCAGGAATGAATTTCAAGGCAATTATGTTCTAAAAAAATCTGATATCCTTTCTTATTTCAGAAATTAATTATTAATAGGCTGAAAATCCCTATTTGACAGAAGAAAGACCACAGAGTAGAAATTCCTTGGTGCATAGAAGCATATGTAAATTTGCAGAGCATGTAAGGAAAACCCACGATTCTGGATTCTGTGTCCAAATCATGAGAGAGGGAGGGAAGGGATTGTAAGGAGGAAAGGGTTGCTGAAGATTCATGAGGGAAGGATTGTGGTTCTGTTCTTAGGGGGTAATGCATTTTTAAAACAGTTGATGAGGCTGATTATGATGGGCTACCGGCAAGAGTCAGGCTAACAAGAGAGCTGGGCATAGGGAAGCAAGATGGACTTGTAAATGGGATGGATGTGAGGATTAGCCAGACACATCTTTATCAACACTGGGGAAAGGTAAAATCTCAGCATGTCGTGGCATTTGGTATTTACATTTGCAGGGTCTTTGTACAACTCGATGAAGACTCACACAAAGGCAGCCATCAGGATGAGGACCAATTTGGGTACATTATTCCTCCCTTCTGGGGATTTGTATCATTGCATCCCTGTACCCTCAATCCATTCTAGACCTTCATGGAAGACTGTTTGGGTTATTGCTCCAACACAGAAGGGAGACCTGTACCATATACAGCAACATTGAGAGCATATACCTCTGATGCTCAGTTCTTTTCTACAATGGAGTGGGAGTACCATTCCCACAGTTTCTGTTTCACCATGGTTATGTACTCCTCAAAGTTCCTGGTGTATGCCCTGGCTCCTCCAAACTATTTTTGCAATACAAAAAAAGGATCAGTCAGACCACTTGCCAAGGATTGCCTTGCTTTTAGTGCAATAGACTTTGACTTCCAAGGTCAGTTATAACTTGGTGCAGCAATTCACAGACTGACAAAGAGTCCGAGCAGAAAATGGAGACAAGGAAGTTTTGACCTGAGTACCCCCAACTGCTTGGGATCATGAATTCAGAAAAATACTGAATACAATTTACAAACAAGACAGACTCCAGATTTGATTGGGAAGCTTTGTGTTTCCCAGCTGTTAATTTAAACTACGCTACTGATGTCTCTATAGAGTAGTTGTATCCAATTACAGATTCCCAAATTCCATTCTAGGCAGCATGTATTTTTGTGCAACATTCTGTCAAAGGTCCGTCCAAGCTGACTAAGAAAAATGTCCACTCCCCTACCCCTGAGGAGTATAAAATCATCTTGCCAGGTATGGCATGGGTCTGGTCTGGGTTAGTCACCTGCCCAAAAGCAGACTTTACTCAGTGCAATTGGCCTTGGACAGAATCATATACTCCACATTTAACGGTGAGATAGATCATCAATTTCTGATCCCTTCTCACTCCCTTTTCTATTTGTAGGTGAGGGTGATGATGCCCTCCCTCATGGATTCTGACATACGGCTAACTAAAACCATTGCACTATATGCTTCCAGCAGGTCTGGACTCATCCAGTCTCAGAACCCAATTACCACTTAGCAGGTAAGCCATTGCTTCTGAGGGTTTAATTCATCTCAAAGGAACAGTTAGGCATTATCAGCTCATCCAGAGTCAATGGGTGGTCCAGACTCTCCTGTTTCCTGTCATCTTAAACCTCCAATCTAAAGCATAGGAAGTTGGAAGGCTGCTTTGCCTATGAGCTTCAAATTGAACAGAAGGATTTGTAGATGCTTTATATACCAGCTGCGAAGATGTTAAGACGGCTGATCACAGAGTTCCTTCTGTAAACCTTTTGGAAAAAGTGTAAACGTGTCTCATTTCAATCCACAGTGTGGACTCTGGATCAGAAGATGATCTTGGAGGACGTGGAGTGCACTACCGGCAGAAGTTGTGGGGGCAGGTACATTAGGGACATTTAAGAGACTCTTAGATAGCCACATGAATGATAGAGAAATGGAGAACTATGTGGAAGGGAAGGGTTAGATCGACCTTAGAGCAGAATAAAATGTTGGCATGATATCGAGGGCCGAAGGGCCTGTACTGTGCTGTAATATTCTATGTTCTATGTTCTATGACTCCAAACCAAAGAATGAGATTTCATGGCGTTTTATGTCTTGGAGTTCTTCCTCTACATCCACCTCCGTCAACAGTAACTAGAGCAGGTTCAGCATGCTTTCCTGAAGTTGATTCATTTTCCTCTGACTCTCTCTCACTTTCTAAAGACTCTTGAGAAAAAGTAACCTTTTGATGTTCACCTTGATTGCTTGGAGGTGAATCCAATTTGCTTTCTTCCCTGACAGTTTATTCAGCACATCGCTGATAAGATTTAGGAGCAGAATTAGGCCATTCGGCCCATCAAGTCTGCTCCACCATTCAATCATGGCTGATTTATTTTTCCCTCTCAAACCCATTCTCCTGCCATCTCCCTGTTATCTTTGACACCTTTACTAATCAAGAACCTATCAACCTCCACTTTAAATATACCCAATGACTTGGTCTCCACAGCTGTCTGTGGCAATGAATTCCACAGATTCACCACCCTCTGGTTAAAGAAATTCCTCCTCATCTCTGTTCTAAAGAGACATCCTTTTATTCTGAGGCTGTGGCCTTTGGTCCTCTGGTCCTAGACTCTCCCACTGTTGGAAACATCCTCTCCACCTCCACTCTATCTAGACCTTTCAATATTTGGTAGGTTTCAATGAGATTCCCCCTCATCCTTCTAAACTCCAGTGAGTACAGGCCCAGAGACATCAAATGCTCCTCATACATTAACCCTTTCATCCTCAGGATCATTCTTGTAAACCTCCTCTGGACCCTCTCCAACGCCAGCACATTCTTCCTTAGATATGGGGCCCAAAACTGCTCACAATACTCCAAATGTGGTCTGACCAATGCCTTATAAAGCCTCAGCATTACACCCTTGCTTTTATATTCTAGTCCTCTCGACCATTATGGTCATATGGTCTCATGAAAAGAAAGCCATGTACTGTTTTGTTATTTCCTGTATATATTTTGAATAAAATTTATTTTTGAAATTAAAAAAGGAAGAAGAGATTAGGAACTTGATCGAAAAGGTACCTATTGAAAATAGTTTTGAAGATGAAGAGAGCAGAAGTAGAAGAATTTAGCAAGGAAGTTGAGGAAGTGAAGATTTTGCCAAACGGAAGGGTGGATGCAGAAAATGCCCATCAGAAGGTTCAAGGATGCAAGAGGGCTCATAAAGCTATTGGAGGAGTAAAGTGGTGAAATGGTGAATTAATATGAAGGAAAGAAGGCGTACAATGTTTCCATTATTGATAGACAGGAAAGGGTTGTAGACTATCAGTGTGTGTGATGATGGTAGGTGGCCAAGGTTTTGTCCAAGGTTACTATGCTTTTGGAGCAGTTAAGTTGGATAGGAAGCCAGTGAGGAGAAACAGGAATAATGAAGTCCCATGGGGAGAAATGTGTGATTAATACCTGCAGTGTTGTAAGGGCAAAGGTGGGTAATGCTGCAAAGATGAAAATAAGCAATCATGTTCAGGATTGGATGTGAGCTGGGATAAAACTGATCTTAAGATTGAATAGGATGACAAGGTATTGTACGCTGTGATTCAGACTTAGCAAAGTGGCAGGCCAGCAGAAAAGGAGCATAGTTTGTTACAGGGGCTCAAAATGATGACTTTTCAATGACCAAAAGTTGTGAATCGTACCTGACTAGATGTCGGCAGGTTCTCTGAAAGCACTATGTTGTGTGTGGCAGGTGTAAGAATTATGCAGAGACAGAGATGATTATCAATGGCATACATGTGAAAGCTACCCGATATCAAAGAATACTGTTATCAAGAAGCAGCATGGTGATTTTAAAAAGAGAAGCTGAGGGGAAATTTTTGAATAATTTTGACAGAATGATTTTAAATGCCTGCATTGGCAAATGTTAAAAGAAAAGGCTTCTGAAGAAAGGTTTTATCCTGATAATCATTTCAACAAAGCAAATTGTTCCAATAAAATATTTTGAACAATTTAAAACACATCATTTTGAAAAGACTGAGAAACATTAACAACATTAAAAGACAATTCTGAGGACTGGCAACTCAGTTGGATCATTGTGTAGACTTGTTTAGTGGATGTGGATTGGGAGAAAATGTAATTTTAAAGCCCAAGGACAAGTAGCAAACATTGTGACTTGTTTCAATATCCTATTTTTGATTTGCTCCATAGAAAAATGGTGAAGGCTTTGGAATGCAGTTTTCTGTACTGTATAGGATTGTAAAATTTAGTTGATTTATTCTCAATGAGATTTCTTTAATGACTTTGCCCTGAAGGGGTTCGAGACTGAATAGAAGATTGAAATACCCAGGTGTGGAACCTGACTATTTTGACCCTGCTGGATACTAACGCATAATGCACTCACAGATATTTCTCAGACTCTGCATCTTGTGCCTCTGTGTTAAGTGTGGTAATTGTGAAAAGTGAAGCAGGGACAGAGTTGGATATCCTCAACATATGCATGGAAACCTGAAATTTCTGCAGTGTATCCCTTTGTATGGCTGCATGAAGATGGTCCCAGAAGGTGTGCGCTTCTGTGTAGTATTGTGATAGTGTTGTTTGTTTGCTGAGTCACACTGTCTCTGTCAATTAGGACAGTGCCCTTTGCCGTAATCCTATTTTCATCATTTCCAATGTAGTTTCAGTTCCTAGGAGAAGCCAGATGGTGTGTATGCCTATTTTATGTTGAGCTGTAAATCTGCAGTCTGCACTCTCAGCAGGTTTCGTATCTTAATATACAGTCCGTGTCTTGTTTACATTACAGAACTGATTTAAGTAGGGACAGTTCTGCCTTGTGCTGTAGTTCCCATTGCTGTGGAATTTTTTTCTTATGAGGCAAATGCAAAACCACTGTTTATAATAGACAAGCAATTGCACATCTGCAACTTCACACATGATATATTATTTAAATGTAGATATTCACAGTGCTGTCTGCTGGCCTCTGGACTGCCCCAGTGTCTACTATTTATTTTGGTAGAAATATTGAATTCTCTTCCACAAAAGGCAATCGATGTTTGGGATAATTTTTTAATTTAAACCCAGGACTGGTAGATTTGTGTTAATCAAGGCATATTAAGGGATGTGGAGAAAAGGCAGGTGTACAGAGCAAAGTCATAGGTCAGCCATGATCTTGCGAACTGTGGGACAGGCCCAAGGGGATAAACAGTCTACCTATTTTACTTATGTCCTGATGTAATGACTGCTGCCTCTGGAGGTTTCAAAGCAAACTATTTCATTGGATTGGCTTTGATATCTACAGTAACAGTGCCCTTACTAAAGTCATTTTTTTAACTTCAGATATCAACTTTATTCATTAAAGTATATACAGGATATACAATACAAACAGTACACATTTTTCTTTACATTCATAGTGTCAAGTTAATGCATTCTATTTATAAAGCATCAATGTCACTCATGTGTCCTCTTTGAGAAGTATACTCTTCAAGAGTTTGTGGGACTGTTACACAGGACCCAGCTCCTCAATATCCAGTGAAAGCAGAACCTTAGGTTGCAGTCCTTCTCGACGAAGCCTCTGTGTTGGCTGCATCAAGCTGCAGTGCATCCCTTTGCACTTAATTCCTGCAACCTGGAATGTGCCAGTCGGTATTCCTACTGAAGTCAGGTGTCCTCAAAATAATGATATTAGTTATGTGAACACTTGCATATTTGTACCCAATTACTTCATCTATACGCTAGAATACGCTCAAGTGATGAAGTTTCTGAGACAGTGAATGCTAGGGAGTTCATTGAATAGTTACCCCAGCCTCTGAAGTGATATCCTTTTATGATTGCATTAGCCACTATGTTAAACCTGATGGAGTTTGCTTGGGCAGGTTAGTGGTTCAGCACTGCTACGAGCAATTTTATTCCAACATAAAATTTGCAATAGAAACAAAGTAATATTTTCCATTCACTAGATGGGTAGTGGACTGAAACGAGTGACAATATAATGGCAGTCAATGTAGAGAAAATTAGATAATGCCTTTAACCTGAAGCATCATAATCCACTTCTGAGCAAAGTGAATACAGTTAACTGTTGTTGAGCAAGAGGGCTTGGATCTGTGATTTATGTTGCTCTGAGAGAACAAAGCTAAAAGTCATCAAACACAAAAAAAATACTTATTTTATTGATTTTGACAAAACCTACATGCCTTCTGGGTTGATGATACAGATAGTTGATGATGGTAGTTACAGACTGCACATTGCTTGCATCAGCAGTGAAGGTCTGACACAGTTCAGTAAGCTTGGATGGTAATGCTCACTGACAAGACTGTGGCCCTTCCTGACCGGAGACTTAGGTTGAGCAGGAAGGAGGGGGTGGATGGTATCAGAAGCTTATTAGATTGGGTCCATGACAAACACTTCAGCATCATTCCAGCTATATTTCTATAAATATTTTGTTATAACTTGATTTAAAATGTACTTATTTCTTCTGTTCTTACTCTTAAATGTAATATGATAGACTGAAGTTGATTTATCTGCAGAAGCCAGAGACTTTCTTTGATCTGAGATGTGTGGCAAGTGAGTTCTTGAAATGTAAACGAAGGGTTTTAAATTACCAGTTCCTGAGCATTACGGACTAGGTGCTTAGCACTGGTGGATTTTAAAAGTGTTTTCTTCAGCATTTAGCCACTGTAGTATTGTATGCAACTTCAAAGGAATATTTAGAAAGACTTTTTTTGTCACGTGTCCCAATAATTCTGAGATCAAAAGATACTTGATGTTAGGTAGGAAATTCTCTAATTCAATTTGCTGTGGTCTCTGCCTCAACAATTCCCTATGGCCAAGCCTACATAGTTCCACAGCCATCTCAGTAAAGAAATTGCTTCTAATCTTTCCTGTCCAGTGTTAAATCTTTGACACCTCAATCACTGTCTATGCATTCTCTTGGAGATGAACATTACTCATTCTTATCAAGACCTTGATGACCTTAAAGCTCTTCATTAAATTCGATCTTAGGCTTCTTAACCCAAGTGGAAGTTCTGTATGAATTTTACTCTTTTTATTACTTTTGTGCGCTGTGCCCTTATCTATAAAGGGAATAACTTCCACTGCTCTCAAAGCTCACTCTTACCTGGAGCCCTCCTGATGCAGTCTTCCACTAGGTAAAGAGTGAGGCCCAGTGCAGCTCAGGGCCTCCTCGACTGAAGCTGACACTCTCCATACCAGAATTACTTTGAGGGTCATATAAGCCTCAGCCCTCCTTGGCTGACCAGCTGTCAAAGCTGTCATAGCAACTGAAAGTCTGTTATCTCACACTTAAAAACCACTAGAAATCAAAAATGCAATCAAAAAATCTTTAAAATATTGTAAAACGTAAAAATAATTTAAAAGGCATTTAAAACACCAAGAAACAATTGGAAGCAATTAAATACATTTAAATCAGCTCAATTAAAAAAAGGAAATTAGTTTGTACTTCCTCCTTTTTCCAGCCTATTTTCTTCATTAAGATCAATGAACCAATGGACTTGTGCCAAGCTAAACTGGCACAGGTTCAGTGGGCACATTTCCCAGCCTAAGTGCTAGAAAATCTGCAGAAGTTTGAGCAGATTCCCCTTCTGAACTCCATGATCAGTCCAATAGCAGAACAAAGCAGTCCTGTCAGCAACCAAGAGTTGTGTGGAAGTTTGGGACTTCCTCCTTTGCTTGGGAGTCCTGAATTTCCACCGTTATGTATGGAAAAGCCAGCTTGCCATCAGAGTCATGGAATCATATAGCACGAAAACAGGCCTTTCAGCCCACTGAGTATCAAATACCCATTTACCAACTGCAATGACATTATGGTATTGGTACTGGTACTGGTTTATTATTGTCACTTGTACCGAGGTACAGTGAAAAACTTGTCTTGCATACCGATCGTACAGGTCAATTACATTACACAGTGCAGCTACATTGAGTTAGTACAGAGTGCATTGATGTAGTACAGGTAAAAACAATAACAGTACGGAGTAAAGTGTCACAGCTACAGAGAAAGTTCAGTGCAATAAGGTGCAAGGTCACAACAAGGTAGATCGTGAGGTCAGAGTCCATCTCATCTCATTATGGGCCAAATGGCCCCTTCCTCTGCCATAAATTTCTGATTCCTTTTTTTTAGGGATAGCACAGTGGCACAGCTAGTCCAACAGTTGCCTCACAATCCAATGACCTGGGTTCAATCCTGACCTCAGGTGCTGTCTGTGTGGAGTTTGCACATGCTCTTTGTGACCATGTGAGTTACCCTGAGAGCTCTGGTTTCTTCTTGCATTTTAAAGTTGTGCAGGTTAGTAGGTTAATACTGTAAATTACCCCTTGTGTGGCTGGTGTGAAGTTCTGGAGGACTGTATTGGGAATGTGGGCACATCCTCTTTTTAAAGCTTTCTCTTCCTGAACAAGTTCTTTCAGTAATAGGAACTAGCAGAGAAAATAATTCCAAGGGATAAGTACATGTTATACCCCAAAGAGCAGAACTCCAAGGAACTACAGACATCACTGGACTATTGTGGAAATGTTGAGAGGGAAAAAGGCTCTTTAAGTAGACTTACATAATAATGTCCTGCCCTAGAATGTGATAGGACTGTGACTGTTTACGAGACTTAAAAAAAAACTAGACATTGAGGAGGGAGGTTGGGAAATGCCTCCCCACTATTAGAGACTGGAAGTGTGACACTCTCCACATTTGGTAATGGCAAATGTGCTGGGCTCACATCTGATATTGGTGTTTACCACAATGTATTCATGACCTGCACTTTGTAAAGTAACCTGCTGCTCTGTTTCCTCCCACATCCCAAAGATAGACAGGTTGATAGGTTAATTGGCTGCTGTAAATTTCTGGTGGTGCCATGTGGTACAAAACACCTTAAGTGTTTTTTTGTTCCTATTAGCTTAAACACAGGTGTAGAGCAGGAGTGTTCATTTGAATGGCCCAGTGATATTTTACCCTCAACTAAGCAAATAATCTACACATTATCACAATGCTGTTTGTGAGTTCTTGTTGAGTGCAAACTTATTGCTACATTTCTCAAATGACAACAGTACTTACAGTTCAGAGGTGCTTCAGCTGTTAGTTGCCCTTGGTACATTCTTATGGAGTGAAAGTGCGACGAAAACATAAGTTCTTCCTTCCTCAAACAAGCAATGGATTTGCTTGCCTTCTTAAAATGGTTCTGATTCTTTGTCAAGAAAGGCAAATAAATGACATGCAAAAAGACAAGCAACAAAAATAAAAAGTAATTCAAATATATTTCATTGGCATATAAACAAGAAAAGTGTTGAAAGAGAAGAGGTGGGGTTGAAGATCATAAAGGAAATCTAGTCATGCAAACAGGGCACAGCTGAGATACCAAATGAGTGCATTACATCATTCTGCACAAAGGATGAAGATAATGCTGGAGTCTCTGCAAAAGAAAAGTAGCATTGAGATTCTGAATGGGAATGAAATTCATAAAGAAGAGGCATTGGAAAGGCTAATAACACTTCTGGTGGATAAATAGCCACAAAATTTTTTAAATTTTCCTTGATACAAGTGGCAATAATAAACCAATACCAATACCAAATAGCCTGGTCCAGATGGGATGTATCTTAGACTGCTGAGGGAAGTAGGAGAGGAAATTCCAGAGGCCATGGTCATAATCTTCCAAACATCTTTTTCATATTTATTCATCTTGGGGGTTGTGGGCATCATTGGTAAGATCACCATTCAGTGCTCATTCTTTAATTGCCCTTGAGAAGGTGGTGGTGAGCCACCTGCTTGAACTACACACAAAGCAAGGAGAAACTCAGCGGGTCAGGCAGCATCTATGGAGGGAAATGGACAGGCGATGTTTCGGGTCGAGATCCTTCATCCAGTCCAGGTTGACTGTCTATCTCCCTCCGTAGATGCTGCCTGACCCATTGAGTTCCTCTAGTGCTTTGTGCGCCACTCCATATTCCAGCATCCGCAGTCTCTTGTGTCTCCACCTCTTTGAACTGCTCAGTTTTTCTGGTGAAAGTACTCATATGGCGCTGATGGATAGGGAGTTCCAAGATTTAGATCCAGTGATGATGAAGGAACCTGTTCCATTTATCCCACTTGGTGGTAGAGGTGTTGAGTTGGAATGTGCTGTCAAAGTAGCCTAAGGAATAACTGCAGTGCATTTTGTAGGTAGAACACACTGCAGTCATGGTACATTCATGGTGACAGGAATAAATGTGCACAGTGGTGGATGGGGTGCCAATTAAATATGTTGCTTTGTCCTGGATGGTGCTGAACTACATGAGTATTGTTGAAACTGAATTCAGTTAGGCAAGTGGAGAGTATTCCTCACATTCCTAATTTGTACCTTTTAGATGGTGGAAAGATTTTGGGAGGTCAGGAGGTGAACTGCTCACTTTAACTTCAAGGCAGATACCTGAGGGCTGGAATATTGCAAATATAACAGCCTTATTCAATACAAGAGTGTGAGGACAATCCTGGTAAATACAGACCGATCTGTTTAACCTGTGTGGGGAGGAAAATTCTAAAAATAATACAGGTCCTCCTGAGCTGATGAATGCCCAACTTATGTACAGTTCGTACATATGAATGAGCATTAGGGAGACCGGCTCTATGGATTTGTCAGCTGCTGCAGGGCTGCAGGCATCTTCTGCCATGTGGGAACTCAGTTTGCTGCCGCATTTCTGATTTGCAAACTGTTCAGGTTACGAACAGTTCACAGCAACCCTACCCTGTCGTTACCTGGACATTGCCATTAGACCATAAGACATTGGAGCAGAATTAGGCCATTCGGCCATTCGAGTCTCGCTGCCATTTCATCATTGCTGATTTATTTTTCCCTCTCAGCTCCATTCTCCTGCCTTCTCCCTGTAACCTTTGACACCCTTACTAATCAAGAACCTATCAACCTCCGCTTTAAATATACTCAATGACTTGGCCTCCACAGCTGTCTGTGGCGACAAATTCCACAGATTCACCACCCTCTGGCTAAAGAAATTTCTCTTCATCTCTGTTGTAAAGGGACGTCCTTCTATTCTGAAGCTGTGCCCTCTGGTCCTAGACACTCCCACTACTGGAAACATCCTCTCCACATCCACTCTATCCAGGCCTTTCAATATTTGGTAGGGTTCAATGAGATCCCCCCCTCATCCTTCTAAACTCCAGCAAGCACAGGCCCAGAACTATCAAATACTGTTGACAGGAATAGAATTAACAGTCACACAGAGGTGAATGAAAAAATCATGAGAGAAAGCCAGCAGGTTTTTTCAAATAGATTTGTTGTATTTGCCCATTAATTATCCTTTAAACTTTCCACAGGAAGCTAAATTATTTATTACAAATCTAACCCAAGTGCTTTACAGAAATGACTCAAGACAGCACAAAACTCCAAGTGCACTGGCCAGCCCAACATCAAATGATCTTCTAAGTCACATCGTATTGGTTAAAGCTGTACATTGTCCAACCATTGTGATAACTAGAAGGGGTGAAGGAGAATAATGTGACAAATGATTATAACTGTCTCCCTGGCACTATGAATTACCTATTGCAAGTATGAAGTCTCTTTCCTTCAAGTTTTTAATTTTTTGAAGACACTTTAATAATACCAAATCAACAGTGCACTTCCTCTGTAGCTGTGACACTTTACTCTGTATTCTGTTATTGGTTTTACCCTGTACTACCTCAATGCACTCTGTACTACCTTAATGTGTACTGTGTAATGAATTGATCTGTACGAACGGTATGCAAGACATGTTCTTCACTCTACCTTGGTACATGTGACAATGATAAACCAATACCAATACCAATACCAATTATAAATTCAACTTTAGAAAAATATTCCCCATCCTCCGGTGGATCTACCTTCCCCTCCCCCGCACCTGCCTATCACTATCCCTTACTTGCGCCTACCTATCACCTCCCTGTGCCCACCCCACCTCCCCTCTTTTATCCACCTATCACCGCTCTGCTTTTCCCTCCTATATATTGGGCTTCCCCTTTTCCTACCTTCAGTCCTGAAGAAGAGTCCTGACCCGAAACATGGACTGCCTGCTTTTCTCCGCGGATGCTGCCTGGCCTGCTGAGTTCCTCCAGCATCAGAGTGTTTTTCACATAAATTCAACTTTATTCCTTTTCCTTTCTGTCTTTATTTCTCCTCCACTTAATCGATTTTTTCTTTACCTTGCTTTATTTTTGTTTCTCTACCTGAATTAATATCGAATTTACCCATTCAAATCATCTTCCTCCTCAATCCTTACAGTACTTTATTGCTAATCCTTACAACTGGATGTAAGGAGATAGCCTGTGCTTTGCCCTGCTGGTACAAGCCTCATATAATCCCCTTTCCTCACTCTAATGCCATCAGCTCATATTCTCAGCAATTGTTTTATCTGAGTTGTAGATTGCAGGGGCAAGTTTAACTGGGGGCAGATGTGTTCAACGTCCTGCTTAAGCATATTCTGGCTCATTATGTTTAAATTAAATTGTCTTGTATGCTTTTAATGCCTTAATTAAAATTTCTAACTGACTCTTTTCCAGAGGTCTTGACTCTGATTTGATTTTTCTTTTGCTCAAAGCTGTGGCTCATTGACACACAAGAAACTGCAGATGCTGGAATCTGGAGCAACAAACAATTTGCTGGAAGAACTCAGCAAGCTGAACAGCATTGGGGGGAGGAAAAGAAGAGAATGATACCTCACCAATGAACACCAGACCACCACCTCCTGCACTGTCACAGATCCCATCACATCAGGAGATCTCCCCTCCATAGCCTCTAACCTGATTGTGCCCCAACCCTGTACTTCTATCTCCCACTTCTATCTCTTACCCAAGATCCACAAGCAGGACTGTCCCAGTAGACCCATTGTTTCGGTCTGCTCTTGCTCCACCAAATTTATCTCCTCATATCTTGACTCTGTCATGTCTCCCGTTTTCCAGTCCCTTCCCATCTATACCGGGGACATCTCACATGGCCTCCACCATTTTAATCCCAACACGTCAACCATTCCTTTCCTCTCACAGGTGCTGCTCGAGCTACTGAATTCCTCCAGCAGATTGTTTGTATACGAAATGTGTTTTTTTTACAATGCATTTAATTTCCTAGAACATATCAATACTGTTCAATCAACTTACTCAGAGTTGTTTTAGCCTTCTGGCAGTTTATGCCAAGTAGATTTATTTCACTTCAAATAACTTTAAAGAGAAAAGAAAGGCTTGCATTTCTGTGGCTTCTTTTACCACTGAGGAACATCTCAAGATATCTTACAGCCAGCAAACTACTTTTGAAGTGTGGTTATTGATACAAAGTATGAAATGTAGTAGGCAGTTTTTGCACAGCGAACTTCTTTAGAGTGCAGAATGAGAATGATTAGATAATCTGTTTTCAGGATGATGATGGATCATAATACCAAGGATAACTCCCTTATTCTTCTTTATATTAGTGCTATGGGAACTTTTACTCCTCTCTTAGAGATCAGGTGGGGCGATGGTTTAACTTATCATCCAATTCATCCAAAAGTCAACACTATCATTGTAGATCTCCTACAGTGCTGCACTCCAGTTTTAGTCTCGACTTTTATTCCACTCTTAGTAGTGGAATAAAATCTGACTCAGACAAAAGAGTGCTGTCAACCATTCAAAAGATTACCATTCTGGGAAAAAAGCCAGTCACATATTGAATAAGGCTTTTTTAACAGGAAAGCTGTGTGTGTTTTTGTGTGAATGGGTAAGAGAGAAAAATATATTACACTGGTATTATTTTTGTGTGGAATGTACAATGGTACTTGTCTAGCGCTACTCCACAGAGCACTGATTCATTATAATGCCCTTGGTCTTGGAGTCCAAACACTCATAGCTACATGCCCCACTGTACTCAGGAAGGCAACATCCATCATTTAAGGACGCCCACCATCTGGGCTATGCCCTCTTCTCATTACTGTCTTGAGGCAGGAGGTACAGGAACCTGAAGGCCCACACCTCAAGGTTCAACGACAGCTTCTTCCTCACTGCCATTTGGTTCTTGAACTGACCTGACAAACTCTAAAAACCTTAATTCGACCTCGGACTACACTTCCCTCAACTTGCACTGTGATGGATATTCATTCACTATCCAGACCAGGGAGGCTTATTGTTAACCTCAGATTTTTGGCAAGTCACTGTCCAGGGATTAGGGTGCTTATCAGTAGAAGAAACATATATCAGAATTAGAATCGGATTTATTATCACTGACTTATATGATGTGAAATGTGTTGTTTCACTGTAGCACTACAGTGCAAAGAAATAAATTTACTATAAATTACAAAAATAAATAAATAGTGCAAAAAAAATAATGAGGTAGTGTTTGTGTGTTCGTGAACTTCAGAAATCTGATAGCAGAGGGGAAGAAGCTGTTCCTGAATCGCTGTGTGGTTCTTCAGGTTCTTGTACCTCCTCCCCGATGGTAGCAACAAGAAGAGGGCATGACCCAGATGGTGAGGATCCCTGGCGATGGATGCCAACTTCTTGAGGCACTGCTTTTTGAAGATGTCCTCAATGGTGGGAAAGGTTGTGCCCGTGATGGAGTTGGCTGAGTCTACAACCCTCTGCAGCCTCTTGCAATCCAGTGCATTGGAGCCTCCATACCAGGTGGTGATGCAACCAGTCAGAATCCTCTCCACTGTACATCTGAAACATGGAAATTTGCAGAATCTTTGGTGACATACCGAATCTCCTCAAACTCCTAATGAAGTAGAGCCACTGACATGCCTTCTTTATGATTACATCAATGTGTTGGGCCCAGGATAAATCCTCCAAGATGTTGACACCCAGGAACTTGAAGCTGTTCACCCTTTCCACCGCTGACCCCTCAATGAGGGCTGGTGTGTGTTCTCCTGATTTCCCCTTCCTGAAGTCCACAATCAATTCCTTGATCTTGCTGATGCTGAATGCAAGGTTGTTATTGCGACACCACTCAACCAGCTGATCCATCTCACTCCTGTACACCTTCTCGTCGCCATCTGAGATTCTATCATCAACAGTAGTGTCATCAGCAAATTTATAGATGATGCTTGAACTGTGCTTAGCCACGCAGTCATGAGTGTAGAGAGAGTAGAGTAATGGGCCAAAGATTAGTGTGCTTGCCCTAAAAAAAAAGTTACGAAGAATTAATGTGCCTACCATCAGAAGAAAATGGTTACCAAGAATTAATACGCCTATCAGCAGAAGAAAATAGTGCACAGATTACGGTGGTTTTTGTTAAATAATTCAAATTCCCAACATGTACTTTTTGCTCATCCTGTTTATCAAATCAGAAGAAAACATCACTTGCAGATTAGGCCTTACTAGTTGACTGGTTAAAAGTTTATCTAATCAGGAGTAACAACATTACTTGTAAATGAGGCCTTACTAGATCACTAATCAAATAAATAATATAAATATTAGAATACATTAAGGGAGGTTAAGAGTTACAGAGATGAAGACATGGAATCTACTCCTCAGCCTCGACCAAAGAAGAATCTCTTCCCAGACTCTTCTTTCTGCGACTCTTCTTGTTCATCTGCAACTCCTTGGTATGTCTTACTAGTTTGTAAGAATTGTACTTAAGTTTGGAAATCCTTTGTAGAAGATTAATCTCTGTTGGAATTTACTCCTCAAAATAAATGTGCTCCACTTAAATAAAATGACTGTGTTTAATCTGCTTCATTAGCTGGAAGTATCTCCTGCTTGGTTGGTGAGGGACCCACCACTCAGAATAGTGATTATTGACAGCTAAATCCCTTCGGAAAAGAAACTAAAGTAGTTAAGTAAATTAGTCTTTGAACTCTAGGTTGATGCAGTATAATCTCCCGAAAGTGAGTGTAATGATAGACACCTATAACTGATAAGGTCTTGACTTAAGGACTTTAGAACGGGTACACTCAATATCAGCACAGCACTAATGTTGTTATATTTATTTGAGTTTACTTTGTCATGTAACTTATGTATAATTTATGTTAATTTAAGATTATGTAATTTATGTTTGTCATGTTTGTAATGTACTGTGCTGCTGCTGCAGAAAGCTAATTTTCATAGCATTTATAGCTTCAAGTTCCTGGGAGTGAACATCACCAACAGCCTGTCCTGGTCAAATCATGTAGATGCCACGGCCAAGAAAGCCCACCAGCGTCTTTACTTCCTCAGGAGGCTAAAGAAATTTGGTTTGTCCCCTTTGACTCTCACCAACTTTTACTGATGCACCATAGAAAGCATCCTATCTGGATGTATCACAGCTTGGTGTGGCAACTGCTCTGCCCAGGACCACAAGAAACTGCAGAGAGTTGTGGACACAGCCCAGCGCATCACGGACGCCAGCCTCCCCTCCTTGGACTCTGTATTTACCTCTCATTGTCTTGGTGAAGCAGCCAGCATAATCAAAGACCCCACCCATCCGGGACATTCTCTCTTCTCTCCTCTTCCATCGGGTAGAAGATACAGGAGCCTGAGGGCACGTACCACCAGACTTAAGGACAGCTTCTACCCCACTGTGATAAGACTATTGAACGGTTCCCTTATACAATGAGATGGACTATGACCTCACGATCTACCTTGTTCTGACCTTGCACCTTATTGCACTTCACTTCCTCTGTAGCTGTGACACTTTACTCTGTACTGTTAATGTTTTTACCTCTACTACATCGATGCACTCTGAACTAACTCAATGTAACTGCACTGTGTAATGAACTGACCTGTGCAATCGGTTTGGAAGACAAGCTTTTCACTGTACCTCAGTACAAGTGACAATAATAAACCAATACCAATACCAATTTACACCTTGAGTATGTAAGATAAGATAAGATATCTTTATTAGTCACATGTACATGGAAGCACTCAGGGAAATGCATCTTTTGCGTAGCGTGTTCTGGGGGCAGGCTGCAAGTGTCGCCACGCTTCCAGCACCAACATAGCATGCCCACAACTTTCTAACTGATACGTCTTTGGAATGTGGGAGGAAACCGGAGCACCTGGAGGAAACCCACGCAGACATGGCAAGAACATACAAACTCTTCAGACAGTGGCCGGAATTGAACTTGGGTCGCTGGTGCTGTAATAGCACTACACTACCCACTACACTATGTGACAATGAACTTGAACTTCAATTTGAACAGACAGCTGCTTGGGATGCACACTGCTATATCAGGAACCTGGTACAGACCCCCTGCCCTCCAATCACTGACGACTGTTAAGCTTGTTATAGTGGAGAAGACTGTGGACTAAGTACAGCTGTTAATGGGTGATTGATGTTCAATACGGACTCGGTGGGCTGAAGGGTCTATTTCCATGCTGCACCTCTCTATTGCTCTATGACAAAGAGATCGGGAGATAGCAGCTTGCATCGCAGGTGGTATTGGGAGACACTGTAGGATCCAGGCACTTTGTCAACACATGGAGCAGGTGTAGTCAGTGCCTAGCAATGGCCTGAGCTCACCAAGCCAGCCAGGATGCACCCAAGTGTTGCATCTCACTGCTGGATCGCCACATTGCTCACTCCAGCCTGCCCAGTACCAGCCTCACAGATAGCCATTCCACATTTCCTTAGTGGCCCATGACACGTGCAGCGATGAGATCACTTCAAGCAGAGGCTGAACCGTCAACCTGACTCAGGGCACAGCAGTATGCAGCAACAGGGAGGGTGGGTTTTCACGCCAGGTTCCAAGCACAGCAGAGCTGTCAGTGCTGCATCTCTACATGCACAATGCTGTAATGACCCCTTTTCTCACTGATTCCATCAGCATTTCCGTTCATGGGAATGCATCCTGAGCGCTCAGTGAGGTACCAGTTTATATTTACCTTTCAAGGTGTGGTGGCTTTGTGGTTATATTGCTTGACTATTAAAATACAAGCTCCGAACAATAATTCAAAGATATGAGTTCAACCTCACCATGGCAACTAGGTAATTTAAATTCAGTTAAGTAAGTGTGAATAAACAGACAGTATCAGAGATGGTGACCTGAAACTAAAAGGATTGTCATTTAAACCACATCTGATTCACCAAAATCCTTCAGGGAAAGTCTAACATCCTTAGGAATTTTAGCTGTTTTCCTATTCCAGACTTCCAGTGACTGCTTTCTGAAATGGTCTGGGAAGTGTTTTAGTGGGATACCTCTTAGGGACAGGATGGTCTGGTCAGAAATGCCCAGATTCTATGAATGAATAAAAGTAGTCCTAAAATAAATGAATGCTAAACAAGATTGTACATACAAAGGAATTGGTGTTTTAAATCAGAGGTATGTCGCCTATCTAGATAAAAACAATACTTTGTTTTACTAATGCTTATCAATTTAAACAAAGTGTAATAATGAATCAAGAGCACTTCAAACAAACAATAGAATAAGATGCTTTAACAGAGATCAAGATATTTATTTCATATTTGCGAGTGTTTTGTATTTATGAGATGAAAGCTTGTGAAGTACAGTAAATGGAAAAGACCAAAGCATTCATCATCTGACATACTTGATAGAATTAATTATTGTGCAGCATAAAGATTCAAGAGAAATGTTTACAACTGCTGTCTTAAGGGTTAAATAGCTAATGTCTAATAGTTGATTACAACACTTTGTCGCTATTTAACTCTTAAAACAGCTACAATGTGCTGTAATCAACTACTAGATAATTTTAGTGGTGATGATAAGATCAGATACAGCAATGCTTGTGACCATAGCAATGGTGCACCACATGTGCAGCACCCTACATTATCAGACTGTGTTCATGTGGCCCTAGTACTATTGGATAGTCAGAGTAGTCCAGCAATTTGAAAACCTCTGCACTATAAACAGCTGACCAGATTTTCAAGGTACAAGGTATTATTACTAGCTCACTCAAGCAACCATAAAGGTCCCTATGCCAGTGGTAGCTTCTCACATGATGATAAAGAAGTTCTACACTATAAATGTGTAGCTGACCTATTACCATTGAAAGATAAAGAATCAGAATGTGCACAGTACTTTAAATGTGCCAGCTTTTGGGGGGATATGCATGCTGCTCCTTAATGTTAAGAGATGAAACGGATTGTTTGCTTTATATCATTCCTTTTTTTGTGACTATTAGGGGATACAATGCCTCTGCTTTACCCAATACACCACCTTGTGCATTTCCCTGGCATAGAATCATAACCATTGGACCCCAATACCCTGACAATTAATATTATTCTTTCAACTTATGCCATTCCCTTATATGAGTAAGGAGTAAATCTCCATTTCAAAAAAGACCAACGATTTATATTACTGTCAATGATCTGTAATTTCTTCTCTATATTGCGCTATAATGCAAATAAACAAGAATGATCTTGTAACCAAACATCTATTATTGATGATTAACAACATCCAACTACACCTGGGGTTAATACAACAATGTAGCAAAGCTTATACCATTTGAAACACATACTTACACCCAAATTTATTACATGCAACATATTAAAATTCTGAAGCCATATTTTTGCTCTCATTTGATAAAAGCCACAGCCACTGATACATCGTTTGACAGAAGATAGAAGAGAGCTTTACTAGTAATTCAGATCATTGTCATATTTCACTGCTAATCTAAGTTTGGTTACTAATTGTTTCATAGTACATAAGAAGCCAAAAAGCAACTTTACTTGAAGATAAAGTTTTAATTTAAGCCTAGCATGTGGGACAGGAATGCCGTGAGGTTAACTGGAGTGCAGGTTTAATGACACATCCAACATTAGTCTTCTCCGATAAAAATGAAAATTAAAATCTGGTGATCTACACCCAACCTAATCAGTTACATGAAGAGACAAAGTGGGAGATGGATTGGTAGTGTGGGGTTAGTAGGAACAACTCTATCAGATCCCAGATTTGTTACATATTTAAACTGAATTTTCTGTGCCTGGTGTACTAAGGTTAAGCCATTCAATTCAAATGTGGTATTTGTTCAAGTGCTTGTTTGACTGGTAATTTTACTGATTGTAGCAAAATTTGCTTAAATATGCTTGGTCCGGCTGCTTTTCTCAATAAGAGTATGAAATTTCAGAAAACATCTGAAGCCTTTGAAGAGAAATAGTCAGGTCAGATGACTTCCATAAACAGTGTGCTAAAGGAAGGAAGTGCTGGGAGAAATGTTGCTTTTATTATAATAAACTGCACTCATGAACAATTTATTATATCTGATATTGAAAGAGCTTGTGGAGTTCAGTAACTGCAAAGAATATATGTAGCCTTTTGTATTCATTGGGTGTTCCATTAGTGTTAAATAAGTGTATCTCCAGATTAGGCCGAAGTCAGCCTATGATTTATATTTGACTGATCTAAGAAGAGCACGTTAAATAGACACACGCTTTACACACACACACACAACACACACACACACACACACAACACACACACAATATACACACACACAAAATACACACACACACCACACAGACAACATACACAACACACACATACACATAGAACACACACACACATACACATACACAAAACAAACAATCTGCTGGAGGAACTCAGTGGGTTGAGCAGCATCTGTGGGGGGAAGGAACTGTGTCCACACATTCATGCAACACACACACACACACACACACACACACACACACATGTGTGTCTGTGTGTGTCTGTGCGCGCATGCAAGTGCTCAATAATACTCAAGGAGGGGTGACCTGCGCCCTTCTTATTATGGTTCCCCCACCAACCCTTGCTCATGCTCCTGGTCTGAGACAGTCCCAACTTTTGTCTTCTAAAGGGAAGAAGGGTTCCTTGAAAATATTTGACACAAGATGGAACAGAAGATTGAGGTTTATTTCTTGGCTGGGGTTGCTATCAATTTCATCTGGTTCTCCAAGCAAATATAATATTCTTCAGAACACAGCAACCGCTGCTTCACCTTTATATTTCACAAGACTTCAAGTCAAACAATACCCAGAGCCCGGGAAATGATTAAGAATTTAATTTTGCCAAGTTTTGGAGTGCATGTATGCGTTTCCTTAAAGCCATTGAGTGAACATCTGCACCCACATCTATAACTTTGAAAAGAAGAATAAACAAAGATGCAAAATTGAGGCAGCTCAGAGATGGAGATCAAAAGTAAGAAAAAAACTCATCTCTGTCATGATGCTTGCTAAATTGTAGCTTTAGCTAGCAAAAAAAAGAAGCTGCTGGAGAAACCCAGCAAGTCAGGCAGCATCTGTTGAGGCAAAGGATTAGTCAACTTTTTGGGTCAAGACCCTGCATCAGGACTTTAATTTGCACTTTACCTGCCAGGGGAGAGCTTTGTTCAAATGTGCAATCTCTCTGTCTGTTAAATTATTAATAAGGAGCAGTCAACACTACTTTACATTTGTTTATTAATTCTTTGGGGTGTGGGTGTCATTGGCAAGACCACCATTTATTGCCCATCACTAATTACCTTTGAGAAGGTGATCACCTTTTTAACCACAGTTGTTCTTCTCCTGAAGATTCTCTCACAGTGCTCTTGGTAGCGAGACCCAGGGACGATGAAGTAACAGTAAGATATTTCCAAAGTCAGGATGATAATTACCTCAGGGAACCTGCAGTTGGTCATGTTGACATTCACCTATTTTCCTTGTCCTTCTTGGTGGGAGAGGTTGTGGGTTTGGGGACTGCTGTCAGAGTAGCCTAGATGAGTAACTGCTGTGCATTTTATAGGTGGTATGCACTGTGCTCCAGTGGTGGAGGGAATTAATGTTTAGGGTAGTGGGCTAGTGGCCTAGCCAGACAGGTTGCTTTGTCCTGGATGACGTCCAGTTTCCTGAGCATTGCTGGAGCAGCACTCAGTATTCCATCACACTCCTAATTTGTGGCTTTACGGTGCCAGGAGGTGCGTCACTCGCCACACTATACCCAGCTTCTGACCTGTGTTTGTAGCCACAGTATTTATATGACTGGTCTGTTTGAGTTTCTGGTCATTGGTGATGCTGATAGTTGGGGAATCAGAGATGGTAAGGCCACAGAATATCATGGGTAGATGATTAAACTTCCACGTGCTGGAGATAGTCATTGCCAGACACTTGTGTGTTTTAAATGTCACTCGTCAGTTAATAAGCCGTGCTTGAAAGTTGCCTGGGTCGTACTGCTAAAGGCATGGACTGTCTTATTTGCTCAGAAGTTGCTAGTAGAATACAACGTGGTGCAATCATCAGTGAATATTATCATTTCTGACATGCTGAAAGGAAGGTAAGTGATGAAGCAGCTGAGGATGGTTGGGCAGAAGGAACCCAGAATGGTGAAGGGGGTGCTAGAAGAATAGAGATGGCAAAACACTCTCTAAATGGAGCACAGGCATGTGTCACCATTCTTACAGCAACTGTTTGTGTGCCATGGCTGTGTTGTCCCTTGGGTAGAAACTGACTTAAATTTTGGCTGGAGACACAAGAGACTAGATGCTGGAAACTGGAGCAAAAAACAAACTGCTGGAAGAATTCAGCAGGTCAAGGAACATTTGTGGAGGGAAAGGAATCGTCAACATTTCAGGTCGAGACCCTCCATTATTTTCACTGGTGTGTCGCTTTTCCAAGGGGTCAGGAAAACCAGCAAAATGGAGACAGGAGCTGTCAAACTGAGTAGATGGGTGTTCTTTATGAGTCAAGAGGTACTACCCCACCCATGCTTCTTTGTCTGTCTAACCTTCTGCTGATCACTGCATCTCTAGGTATGATCATTCAAATGTTCCCCACAACCTTTGACCTTTGCTACCCTCCTTCCCTTCCAATTGTCATGCTCCAAAGCCCCATCATACTCAATCTTTCCCAATTGCTAGATCTTTCTCAATCTTTCCCAACGTATCAGTCTGAATAAAGATGGCAGATTTCCTTCCCTGAGAGATATTGGTGAACTGGATGGGTTGCTAGGGCAACCCAGTAGTCTCATGGTCACTGTTACTGAGATTAGGCTCTTAAACACGGTAGTGTAGCGGTTAGCGTAATGCTATTACGGCGCCAGCGATCCAGGTTCAATTCCCACCACTGTCTGTAAGGAGTTTGTACATTCTCCCCGTGTGTCTACGTGGGTTTCCTCTGGGTGCTCCAGTTTCCTCCCACATTCCAAAGACGTACGGGTTAGGAGTTGTGGGCATGCTATGTTGGCGCCGGAAGAGTGGCGACACTTGCGGGCTGTCCCCAGCACATTTTCAGTAATGCAAAAAAATGTATTTCACTGTGTGTTTCAATGTACATGTGACTAATAAATAAATATCTTATCTTACGTACTTAAATAACTGTAATTAAATATCCCTGCTACCAGCATTTGAATATGTGTCCCCGAATTACTAGTCCAGGCCTCTGGATTAAAAACCCAAGGACATAAGTACTATTCCACTACACACATTGGCTTTCCTGACCAGCCACTCAATCTTGCCAGCTGCTGGGCAGAAAGAAATAAAAGACATAAAGATGTCCTGGAATTAAAATTGTCAAGACTTCTCTCCTTCCTAATTTCCAGGTTTCAATTTTGTAAATGCTTTCTCCACTCTGTCAATTCCTCCCCTTACGTATCAGTTTGTGTGTCTTTCAGGTTGACGGTCAGGTGTCGCATTACTTCAATGTGTACATTTATGCACAGAAGCATTTCCACCCCAAATTCTGTTTTAAAAATTTGTTTTTCATAGTACAGTGCATCATGATTGACAACTAGTAACAAAATCTCTCTGTCATACCTAATTAGTTGATGTTGAACTGATAGAAAGATTTTAAGCCACTTGATTTCTGCTAAATTTAGCTAAGTAAGCTGGAAAGGGTTAAAGCATTCTGTGCGACCAGGATCACTCCTTAAACACACAAGGTGAAAGTTCTTATAGGGAATCTACTTGTCTGTGATAAAGTGATGGATGAATGGTTGTTATCTCAGTCCCAGAAGGATTAAGTAATGTGACCTAGTTAAAACCATGCTTTTCTTTTGATTCTGAACGAATTTGTATTGTCTAGTCATAGGAAAGTAATCTCTACTCTGAACTAAACACACCTAAGCGCTGGTCTTTGGAGTGTGTCTAACAGATAGATTGAGGTTAAAATTTAACAATTTAATCAGAATAAACCATTTTAAATATATTCTAAAGGAATTCTTTCTGTACCCAAATAATACAGTGGATACCTTGTTATTGACCAACATTAAGCACATTCGGTAGCAGTACAAAAGTGTCCATAAGGAAAAGCAGCCATGAACAAAATGTGTTTAATTTGGATTGGGGATTATATTGATCTTCTAATATGCTCCCAGCAGGTTCTTACCCTAGTTTTTGAAATCTCGTCACAGGAAGGCCTAAAGCTTCACCAGTAGATATTTTTCAGTTGCTGCTAAGCTGCGAAGGTCGATTTTCGTTTTGGAACTGCATTCCATACAAAGCAGCTTATTTTCACTTCACAATTAAGGAGAATGGATGCATGCCAATTGCAGTGCAAAAGCTTTCTGCAAATTAGCTTAGGACAATATTAAAAATTGTTTGACCTCATTTAAACAAGTTCTTATATTCATGGTAGTGATTTGCATTCAGATTTGTCATCTCTTATGGATGTATTTTATACAGGAATTTAATGCAAATATAATGATCATAATGTATCTTTAAACGTCAGCCCTTTCGTATCCAGTTATTGCTACTTTTCCTGCTTGCTTTTTTGATTTAGCCAAATTACCTTTCAGTTCACAGAGCTCAATTATATTAATCTTTGGCATCTGCACAAAGTCAATCACAATTATCTCCAACTGGAGATAGTGCTGTTTCCAGTACACTGCTGACAATAATTGGCATTTTGCATTTTTCTTTTTCCTCAATGTCCTGGATTTTTTTTCCTCTCAGCAACTATTTCAAGCAAACCAATCCAGACAGAAATTCAGGCAGAAAATTTATGTGTGACAAAATTCCAAGCATTAACTTTGTATACTTGTTAGTTACCAAGTTTTGTGTAGACTGGTCAATCTGAACTCAGTCTACATTCTGAAAGCCATTTTGTGGCTTCTGGAGACATTTTGTGAACTCCTGCAATACCCAGTGTACATTTACTCCTGATGGGTTTGGCTTCCTCTGTGTGCTGTCTTTCAGATATTGCCATCAAATTGCTGTCTGCTCTTTTGAGAAAATCACTAATCCACTGAGTTCAATTGTATTCAAATGTACATTGAAGCGTAATCTGAAGTTATTATCCAGCATACTAAGAGAATGCACATGGTGTATTTTTTGACATTTTTAATTCTATTAAAAATAATACATTGCATTACAACCATTCTTCAACTCATGAAAGGAATGTCCTCCTGGAAAATATTTATAAAGCAAAATTTTGTAAACTAAAAAGGCTGGGCAACATGCATAATGGGAAAGCAAGGACACTGACACATTATTCGCTATAGCAAAAAAATAGCTTTGTAAATCAAAGACACCAACACCAAAGAGTCAATTACCTCATATCACAAATGTTCATGAATCAAGGATTACCTGCAACATGTAACCTTATCTTCGGGTCTGAAAGATCGATGCCACTCCAAAATAGTTATTAGGAGCAATGACTTATGCCTGGTTAAAGAACAAGGTACATAAAGGAGACCCCCACCCTCTCGATCTGCCTATCACCCACACATTTCTCCCTCCAGTTCCCCTCATCACTCCCTTCCCTTTCTTTCATGGTCGTCTTCTATCAGATTCCATCTTCTTCAGTCCCTGTCACTGCCACCTATCATCTCCCAGCTTCTTATATCATTCCCACTCTCCCCCTCCCTCACCTGCCTATCATGTTGAGAAATGTGCAGTTGTACACTTTGGAAGTAGAAATAAGCGGGTAGATTATTATCTAGAAGGAGAGAAGATTGATAGTGCGGTAGTACAAAGGGACTTGGGGGTACTCATACAAGATACCTTAAAAGTTAACCACCAGGTTGGATCGGTGGTTAAGAAAGCGAATGCTATGTTGGCATTCATCTCGAGAGGTATAGTGTATAAAAGTAAGGAAGTGTTGATGAGGCTCTACGGGGCGCTAGTGAGGCCTCATTTGGAATACTGTGCACAGTTTTGGGCCCCGCATCTTAGGAAGGATGTGCTGACGTTGGAGAGGGTTCAGAGGAGATTTACGAGAATGATTCCAGGAATGAAAGGGCTTAAGTATGATGAGCGTTTGTCGGCTCTTGGACTGTACTCGCTGGAGTACAGAAGGATGAGAGGGGACCTCGTAGCAACATTTAAAATGTTGACAGGTAAGGATAGAGTAGATGTGGCTAGGCTGTTTCCCTTGGTGGGCGTGTCCAGGACCAGAGGGCACAATCTTAGAATTAGAGGGTACAGTTTCAAGACAGAGATGAGGAGAAGTTTCTTTACCCAGAGGGTGGTGAAATTGTGGAACTCCTTGCCACGCACAGCAGTGGAGGCCAGATCAGTGGGGGTATTCAAGGAGGAGATAGACAGATATCTAAATAGTCAGGGTATCAAGGGATATGGGGATAAGGCTGGCAAATGGGATTAGAATAGTTTTTTTTTCTCTCTCTTTTTTTCCCACCCCATTTCTTTTTCCCTTTTCCTTGGAGCAGACTCGATGGGCCGAATGGCCTGCTTCTGCTCCCTTATCTTGTGATCTTGTGATCTTGTGATCCCCCCCCTCACCTGGATCCACCTATCACCTGCCAGCTCTTGATCCACCGCTTCCCCCCACCTTTTTATACCAGCTATCTCCCCTCTTTCTTTCCAGTCTTGATGAAGGGTCTCGACCCGAAACAGCAACTGTCCATTTCCTTCCATAGATGCTGCCTGACCTGCTGAGTTCCTCCAGCATCTTGTGTATTGCCATAGGAGAGAGGACCACCTTTACAGTCTAGTTGGGGAAGGGACTGGAATATAGAGCCAGTGGGAGGCTTAGTTTAGGGGTTGGCTATTTCCATCCATCAACCAAGTTTCAGTCAAAGCCATGATTTGAATGCAATAATCAACGGTTAGGCTTTGTACACCAGTGAATGAATATCCTTTATAACAATCTCCAAAGGGAAGGTGATTGTCGATCTGGTAGAAAGTTCATAGGGGGAGGGGGGGTTGCTGAGAAGGGCATGAGGGAAGGTTAGTGGGGTTTGCTGAAGGAGGGAGATAGGGGGTGGTGGTTTATTATTGTCAGATGTACTGAGGTATTGTGAAAAACTTGTCCTGCATACTGTTCGTACAAATCAATTCATTACAATAGTGCATTAAAGTAGTACAAGGTAAAATAATAACTGAGTGCAAAATAATATGTTACAGTACAGAGAAAATGCAGTGCAGGTAAACAGTAAGGTGCAAGGTCACAACGAGGTAGATTGTGAGATGAAGAATTCACCTTATCGTACTAGGGAACCATTCAATAGTCTTATAACAGCAGGATAGAAGCTGTCCTTGAGCTTGGTGGTACGTGCTTTCAGGCTTTTGTTTCTTCTGCCCGATGGGAGGGGGGGAGAAGAGAGAATATGTCCAGGGTGAGTGGGATCTTTGATTATACTGAGGCAGTGAGAAGTGTAGACACAGTCCATGGAGGGTAAGCCTTACTGTCCAGATGCTCCAGAGGCGTCTGCTGTAGACCTGCTTCAGCGGTAGGGCAAATTGCAATGGGTCGAGATTGTCTGGGAGGCTGGAGTTAATGCGTGCCATGACCAGCCTCACAAAATCACGTATGTCAGTGATAATAAACCTGATTCTGATTGATTCCTCAGATTGAAGCAGGGAGAGGTTAAAAATGTCTGCAGATACCCCGGCCAGCTCATCTATGCAGGATCTAAGAATACATGTAGATGGAGATGGCCTTGACACCGAAGTTATTCTCCACCAACACAATCACTTGATTCCTTCTCTATTTCAACATGCTACTGATTCAGCTGGGCCCTCTTAGTAAGCTCCAAGTGACTCAGGACAAACCCTCATAAAATATACAAATGATGTCATTAAGATTACAATGGTATTTTAACCATTGACCAAGCTGGGTGCCTGAGACGGCCACACAGTGCAGTAAAACCAATCAAGGTTGAAACAGGAATATAAATACATTGGGTCTGATCGTGCTAATGGCTGGCCAAAGATTCTACAAGAACCCACTAGCCAGCTGTAGTGGACACGTCAGCACATCCTGGATTACCAGATCTGTCATCTGGCACAGGACTACAGAACGTGCTGGAGGTCAGATGTGGAAGCTTCTGACCGCTTGCTCTACCCCAGGACCCACCACTGAGTTCAATATGTTCTGTAAATTAATGAACCAGGAGATCATATCTAGTCCCTCAGGTTTAGTATTTGTGTGGCTACCAACCTTCATTAACATGGTAAGCTTAGCTAATCCTTTTGTTTATATTTCTTTGTTTCACTGTTTATTTGTAGTTTGAATTTATTACCAGTAGTTCTGTCCTGGGAAGAGATTCCCAGGTGAACAGAAGAAAAGATTCAGGGCTGTTCTCAAAGCCTCCTTGGAAGAATGTAAATGCCCTGGGCATCTCTGGTGCATGACCACTCTGTGCAGAAGGAGCATTAGGATGGCACTGAGATGTCAAGTCCATGCATCAGAAGCATGCAGAAGCCCAATGTTAACAGCAGAAGGGGTGCGCCACCTTACAAACTTCTAACCAATCTGCTCTCTCAGCCATCCTCTGTTCCACCTGTGGCAGAGTCTACAAATCCCACACTGGCTTCATCAGCCTCCTCAGAACCAACAGGACCAGTGTGCAAGCCAAGTCATCCTCAATCCTGTGGCACTACCTAAAAAGAGGAGGAAGCAGAACTTCAATATGTTTTAAAATATTCTTTATACATTTTAAGGTTAATTAATTTGTAGTTTTTTAATTAATTTAAATCGATTTCATTTATTTCTAACAGTCAGGGTAACACTGAGGGTGGGGCCTTCAACAGCATCGGCTGGGGCCAGAAAGCTTCTTGTCACTCACTCTGCTCAAAGGTTGCCCACGATGCTGAAGCCTCAGTTGGTGCAGCCACAGAGGTGAGGTGCGTGGGGTCAGCGGGCAAGTCATAGTCATGTATGATGCAGTCCACTGAAGTCTGGACATTGCACAGAGACACATGGACTTTGATTGTGCTGGACTCTATCTCTTTCCTACGTCAGATACTACCTGAACCCCTCAGACTTCGTCCTTCCCATGTTAAATTATCTGCAAGCTGTCCAATCCATGCTTGCAATCAGCTGATTGGCTTCATTGTGCCCATCTTAGATAGGCAGCTAACTAAAGGAAAATAGATCAGTCCCCAGAGTTAACAAAGTCTGGATTCAAGCTGATGTCATAAGGTTACTCAAACGTTTCTCCATCTGACTACATGTGCCTCCAGACAAAATCCTCCCACAAGTGGAACCTAGGCCGCAAAGGAATAAAATTCCCCGCATCTGCCTCAGGTGAGGGAGAGTTTCTGCATTAAAGCTGAACAGCTTGTTAAGAATTCGATTTTAGCTTTCACCAATGTGTAATGAAATTGGTTCTAAAATAGATTCAAAAGGAAAACATAATCGAGATATATAAGGGAGTCCTGGCCTGCTAGTTTTGCCCACAGCAATAAAAGTTAACATCAGCCTCAGAAAAGCACGAATGTAAATGCCTTGCCTTCATTTCCAAATTGTGAAAATGTCCATTTAAAGAAAACATTGGAGCATTGTGTCCTTTGGCTACCTTTAATGCATAATGCCAAGCTCACAAAATTGTTTTAGTTTGAAGTTCGATTAAATCTATTCTGCAGTATGAAATTTAAATATACATTATTTGCCCTCTAACCTCGACATGCCAGCATGGTCCAGATCTTGCAGGCGCACGTCCTGTCATCCATTACAAAGCAGCTGGTTGAGCTAGTGTACATTTCAATGAGAAAAGATGCATTTTTTGCGATTGTAAACAATCAATCCCACATTGCTCACTTTTCTGGCTGTTTCCAAGCACATTCAATGTAGAAGCAGCTAGAAAAGTGAGGACCCTAGTTCAATAAAAATATAAGTCATTGTGGGATTGGCTGAATTATTGCTTTGTGCAATTCTGCAAATGAAAATTTGGATTTGGAATGTTAATGTAGTGTGTGTCATCCTTCAGGAGTGTTGTAGCCAGGGAAAAGCAATTACTACTGAAATGTTCTCATTAAAGGAGAGCTTAACTGGCAGTAAATTAACTTTAAGATGTTTTTTTAAGGATTGAAATACCATGCTTTTTATCACTAAATGCACATATACACTCAAGTATGATAATGATAGTTGGAAAAGGGTTTGGACACAAAGAGTAATCCAAGTTTGATCTGAAACAATTCAGTATTTGTGACTGGTTCTTCTTGAAATATCCATGCATTAAGATTGTTACAGTTCAAAACAATGAACAGAGGCAAGGATTGCAGGAAGTGTTAATTTTAAATCTGTGATTTTTATTTTAAATTGTGTTTGAAGAAGAATGTTTTAAAATACACATCCCTTTGTAAAAATCAAAGATACAATGTTTTGCTCTTTCACTGTCTGGATACCTTGCATCATATATTTTGAGAAAATTCTTTACAATTGGTTAAAGTCAGATCGCATTGAGCATGATTGGATTTACTCTGGGGTTTTGCTGATGCAATCGGCTTTATTTGTTAGCACTGCAGGTCATTACTTATTAATGAGTTCTTCATGGTTTATTAAACTTAGTGTCAAAACACTTTAGAGTAAATCCAGAGTCAGGTTGACTTTGTGTTGATGAATCTTGCATCAGCTTCCAAATTGGAAATACAGAAGGAAACAAAGTCAGAATGAAGATATCTGTCTCATTCTATTTTATTAAAGATAACTAAATATTTCTGACGTTTATTTCTTTACAGATTCATGTCTATGTAAGCTAATAAGTGAGTCTATGAGTTCTTTTTATGTATGTTCACCAACCATATCAAGTGTGGGTTTTCTTGTTTCCATTTCTCTTTATATCTTTCTTGCATTTAAGGGAGAAGTAGAAGTCTTTTAGTTACAATGCTTTAGCAGATTCTAGGGGAAAAAATAGTTGATCTGTCATTTGATTGCAGCACATTATGTAAAATGTATAGTTTACAGATGATAAAAGAGTGCACTTAATTGGAAAAAAACATTTATTACACAAGTGAAGTCAAGTCTATGAGTCAACATGTACAATGTGTGTAAGTGGGATGTTATTTCATTTTTGTGGTGTCCATACTTTGTTTGGCTGTGTGAAAGTATAGATTTACAAGGTTAAAATTATAAGAACATAAAAATGACCATATGATCCCTTGAGCCTTCTCTGTTCGCTAAGATCAGGGTTGATCAACTCCACTTTCCCACTTTTTCCCTAATCCCTTAATCCTAAAGTGTCCAAATATCTATCGGACGCAGAATATTGATGACCAAACATCTGCAGTTCTCTTATGAGGTTTATTCCAAAATGTCACCACCATCTAGGTGAAGAAGTTTTTTTTCATCTGAATCCTAAATGGCCAAATTCTTATCCTGCTAAACTGACTCCTAATTCTTGACTTTGCAGTCTGGGAAACAACTTCAATGTATCTCCATGCTGTAGCTCTCTAAGTATTTTATACAGTTCAATATGACCTTCTTTCATTCTTCTACACTTCAGTAAGCATAGGACCATTCTTCTCACTATCTCCTCATATGAAAGCCCTCTCATCCCACAAATCAACCCAGTGAAACTTCATTGCAGTTCGTCGAAGGCAAGTGTAGTCTTACTGGCTAGTGAACAGATCATAGCACTTTGGTTTCCTTAATAGAAGTTTGGATTTCCATTACCAGATGATTACACAAACATGTAGTCAATGGTATTTTCCTTAGCAGTCAATTCCTCCTTTTTTTTCATGCTACCTGGAGACAAACAGATTATTTCAGATAAAATATTGGCACAGAGCTTGCAGTGATAATGATGGTAAAATTATTGATGCTTAATGTCATTACACCATGAAACTCATGTTGGTGTTTTGAACCCATTCTTATTTTAATGAAGTCCTGAAAAGATTAGGCTTTATTGCATATGATGCAATTAAAGTTTTAATGACCATAAAACAATCTAATCTTATACATGTGTATGTAATTGCCTCAATAAAATAATAACAATGAAATAATAACAACAAATTTCTGTTTAAAAATTGTGCTTTTCACATTTTGGTTTGCTGTTTCTGTGTATTGTTCATTGGGATTAGCTGTTCAATCAGCTTGATGATATTGCTGTTGCTGAATGCCAGGGAGCCCCTAGAATGAATACTTGACAGCAAACAATATCAGGAGATGAGAAATACATGGTACAGACATCATTAGATCTTTCAAAGGTACTTTCCTCAAGATCAGCAGAGAATGCCACTTCACTGCTGACCGTAAAATATTGGCCATTATTACAATGACAAATTTTGGTTCACTGTAGTGTGACAGCATTGATTTATCTCAATAATAACATCTCAGCAGCAAATCAGTAAATGGGTTGAACTGGCATTTATTTAAATATTTTCATTTCACTGGACTGAGTTTCAATCTTTGTTTTAACTACTTGTAAATTGTCTTTTAGAGGTTCTACAAGACCACCTTTTTCAGAATAATCACATATGTTCTGTGTTCCCTTAAACTTAAATTCTTGCATCAATTGCAGTCAAGCCAAATACATATGAAAATTCTGCAGTGCAAACATGCATTTGAAAACCATAATGACTGGTGTTTATAATCACTTTTATTTTGCAAACCTTGAGCTAATAATAATAGAAATACTTCATTATCTCAAAACACTAACATTTCTGCTGACTTGCACATTTTACCTGATGCTGCTGTGGCTTTTATTATGCTTTTCACAATGGGATACCAAGCTAATAAATGTTATCGGTGACCACTGATTTAAAATTATCTAGCTGATGTACATATATGAGACTGTACAATCATCATTCTTCCATTCAACCCTTTCAAAGTCCCACTGAGTTGCTTTAAGTTATACCTCTCCATTGCTGCCAACCCAGTTACACTCCACCACATTCTATTGTTCACAGCAACATTCCCTGAAACACAGATTCCCACTACACACTTCATAGTTCTCATATTTCTTATCACACCGAAGGAGGTTGTTCAGCCCATTGGGTTTATGCTGGTTCTCAGAGCAATCACATCAATTCCCCTTCCCCACTTACTTCTCATGCATGCAGTTGGAATTTTAATAATGCTTCCCTTCTCTATCAACGACAGAACAGGATGTTTGTGTTCTGTGGAATATGCAATCCTTTCAGTTTGTAATTAACTCTATTCCTGTTGCCAATCACATTTATCCAGCTCTATTTTGAAGGAATTAGGCAACTAAGCTTCAATATGCCATTGTTGGCATCTGCTTGTTAAAATCTGCTGCTGCTGCTTGTCATGTGTTGATTCTGAGTACTAGTGTTCCTGAATATTGATGCTGAGTGCACATTAAATTTCTTTTGTGGAGGGGGAAGGGGGGAAGTTAACAACCCGGTGGATGAATGAACAGCTGTAGGATGATGTGAAGAAACTGAGGTCAGGGTGCAAAGAAGGAAGTCACAGCACAGACAGAAATTTGACTGAAGGAGTACTCCTGCTGCTCCCCGACTATAAACCTTAAAAAGGTGGCAGAATGAATGTTTTCCTGTATCTTAGGCTGGCTGCAGGTTTTGCTGGCTAGTTTAGAGTTGTGAGAGTCTTTAAGGCTTTAATGTTTACAGTGATAATTTTGGCCATATGATTAATTACTGTCATTTCTTAGTGAATTTTCTGGAGAATTATCCTTTAATAGATGGATTTCCCACATCAGAAATCCTAACTTCATAAAATCTTAAATCTTAACTGGGTTCAGGAGGTAAAATGATGCAACTCCATTATTTAAAATCAGACCCCATTGCTAGGATTTGTTTCTTGAACCCAGTCTAGGTAAGTTAAGATTTTTAGGAGATGATAGTAATTAATTATATGGCCAAAGTCATCACAGTAAACCTTAAAGGCATATATATGTTTCAACCAGGTGCAAGACAAAAATCTCACATGTGTGACTGAAATATTTAATGGCAGTGTAGTGGTTAGTGTAATACTATTACAGTGCCAGCGACCCGGGTTCAACTCTGGCCACTGTCTATAAGGAGTTAGTACGTTCTCCCCGTGTCTGCGTGGGTTTCCTCCCACATTCCAAAGACGTGGGGGTTGGGAAGTTGTGGGCACGCTATGTTGGCGACACTTGAGAGCTGCCACCAGAACACTCTGTGCCAAGGATGCATTTCACTGCGTGTTCCGATGTACATGTGACTAATAAAGATATCTTATCTTATAATTATTCAAAGTTCAACTGATTGAGAATTGTAACCAAAGTATGTACTGAAGAAAAATATTTCCTGTGTGTGTTTTGTAGCTAAGTTGTAAATCATTTTTCGAGAATGGGCTTATAATTTTCCTATCCCCAACACAAAAAGGAATTTATCTCACTCTCTCCATCTGCCTTCATTGCAAATAAAAACTGATCCTGTACAAAATATGGGAAGGAAAGCATTGGGTACAAAGTGCAGGATGCCAAGACTGAAAATAGCAGAAGGCAAGATGTGATTAGCTTACATTAAGCTTGAGTTTTAGAGGGTGTTGACGCTTTAAGAATAAAGGATGATCACCTCAGGTAAGGAGTTCCAAGACATTAAGGTCATGTGGAAAAAATATGAAGATCTGACCAGCTAAACTAGATGTTTCTTTGACAGGTGAAAATATAGAAGCTATTGTAAATGTTCATTAAACTGAATGATCATTGGAAACTAAGTACAGTTGGACATAAGGAATTACAATGTGAGATCATTCTAAGATTAAAAAATGTTTAGTGCTGCATTACCCAATGCCAAACACATTTTGCTACTTCACACATTTCCAGTCATAATCTGCTTCTATCCCCATTTGCCACAGGATGTTTCATTTGTTATGCACTGCTAATGAGGGAATGACGACAACATTAACAAGGCACCTGAGGTATCTTCATTAGAACAATTTTGTTTAGAATTTAGGTGGTCCACCTGTAATGGACACCTTGAGTCAAGTTTTTTTTGTGTAGGTGAGTATAAAAAGCACTTACTTACTTGTAAAATAATTTTAAATTGATCTATTTTTAATTTGTTCCGCTGTGCACATTGAAATAGCTGCATTTACTATGAGTTCCATTTCCACCCTGATGCTTAACCAAAATCTAATATGCCAGTACAGCAGACTCTAGAAACTGGTTGTCTCATTAATATTTATTCATCATCGTCAAACAACATTTCATGTCACTGAATGAAGAAGGTATTTCAATGACTATAGGGAGTAGAAGCTCCATCAATGTGTTGGGAAGCTATACAATTCAACCTGATGTATTTAGATATTTGTTTAGATGAAGAATTTACATAATGTAAGTAAATTAGCAGTAGTTTGGTATACTGAAATTGTATACTTGGATCAGTTCTGTTTACTCTTTGTAATTATGTACCAGATAAAACCAGATAAGCCTCAGCACTGAATTTTAATGTACTAAAGTACTCTCCCTTCACTCTGATTGTGTAGAATTCTTGACCCAGATATAATAGACTCACATATTCAGCCTTCAGCTCTTTGCAAAATGGTTTTCTCAATCTCTATTCCAAATCTGACCCAAAGATGGCAGCACGTCTTAGAGAACTGTTCAGTTATGTTTTGCTTGATCTTAGTTTAAGTTGCAGGGTTGCAATATGAAGATGTGTAAATTGATTCATCTTAACTGAAGCTAATAGAAATCCTAATTCAAACATGAAACCTTTGTCACACTTGTTATGCTTATAATGATTTTCTTGTATTTTTCATTTAATTGATCTTCCAGTTTTGAAATAAGAAAAGGTCCAAGATAGATTATTAATCTGTTTCATTGAAAGCTTCCACTTTATCTACCAGACCTGGTTTCTGTCTTATCACAATCATCATCTCAAGGAATATTGATTTACTTCTGTGCTGCTTCAGTGGCACTCTGTGTCTCATCTTCATTCGTGCAGAATAAAGAAGCTTTCCTAGATATGAGCCACAAAAGCTTTGCTGGAGATAAAAACAGAGCATTTGCTCACATTCAGTGTGGTACCCTGGGGATCAAAATATTTGGTTAACCTTAGTTAGGGACTTAATTTGAACTGATATTTTAACATCCAAAGCCAATATTAATAGTTAAAAATGAAACTCCTACCTAGCATTCAGTTCAAAGGTGACATTTGATCATGTGTATGGTAGCCAGCAATAGAAAATGTATTGGGAAAGCATCTATTTTAAATCCATAAGCTAATTTGTAAAATTCATTGCCAAATGTCCAGCCAAAGCCTTCTAACAGTGATGTAGCCAGAAAATGCTTCAGGTGCACATACTGTTGCTATCTACTTTCAAAATGGCAGGGTTTTGTGACCAAATGAGGACAAAGTGATGTATGGGAGCCTAGTAATTGGCCAAAAGCAGATTGGTATTTGTTTTATGTCCCAGGTGTAATAAAGTATCCAGTGAATAAGTTTGAATAATCCCTTCGCTGTGCTTCGATTACCAGACACATCAATTTAGATTTCTCTCACTTTTTCAAAGCTATTATCATGAGTGGAATGCAAAATAGACTTTAATACTTAGGACTGAATCTGGGCTTTAAAGGTTTTATGGTTTGCCACATAACGACTTCACTATAAGCCTCCATGGATTTGTGCTTCTCAGACAAGATAGAACCCTTTATTGCACTAACCGGCTATTTAGTATAAAGCTCGTAGGCTATCAGACTTTGGTGATAATTTATGTTGTCAATCCATTAACTTTATTTTATAGCATGTAGTGTTCACTTACTGCAGGCCTGTGGTCTTGTGCATTGCCTTTGCACCACAGAGCATGTTTTCTACCTGCCATCTTTTTATGGCTGACCTTGAAGAAAATTCTATTTGGTAATTTATGACAAATACTGTCTAAGGAGACCCATTTCTTAGATTCACTGTCATTTAGTGCTAAACGATCATTCTGATTTGAAAGACAATCTACACTAGTGACAGCGCAATCCCATAAAAAAATTGCCTGGCTGCCCAGGTGTCTTTTCCAATTATCTGAAGTAGAAATTAATACTTTTAAAAGCTGCTAGATTTTGAAAGGTTATTGCAATTATTCCCACCCATTTCCTTTCTGCATTATGATGTATTGTTTTATTGCATCATTATTCTCAGCAGCTTTTTGGGAATTAAATTTTAGTGCTAAAATATCAGATGGAATGACATGCGTATCATTTTGCGACCTGACTTTCATTTCCTCTAAACCAGTATGCTTTCTTTTTAATGATGAGAGTAATTTTACATTCATAGCTTCTAATGTTGTTGTCACATGTTATTTATACCCGTTCCACATTAACAATTGCAAGTGTCATGTTAAAAAAAAGGGTAAATGTGACAAAGACCATTGACTAGAAATTCACTCTCCATTGGTAGCGCTAAACATGTTGTATAGTAGCATGAGTCCTTTGTGCTTCTCTTCTGAAAAACCTCTCAATGAAGTTAATGAAATGACTCTATGTTACTGTTACTTATATGGTGGGGAGTACCAAACGGTGATTAATTTCTCGGTGCTTAGCCCTCACAGCAATATAGCATATTTCCACATAGAAATTAGACATTCAACTTGATATCAAAGAAAATCATTCTGATTAGATTCAACATACTTATATCAGATGACCTCCTTAATATCAAAATTATGTATGTCCACAAAGATCTTGATTAGTAAAGCATTTTTCAATCGCATCACTCAAATCAACCAGTCTTCATAGTGTAATCTCATTTTCATTAATTGCTCTTTCAGCACAAAATTCTAATAAATGCTCTCTGTCATTTTATAAGCACAGCACATTTGATATTGTATCTGTCCTTTCCAAAAGATTCATTCAACTTGTCTGATTTGACTTTAGTCTCTTTAAAATGTAGCCAAAGTCATACATTTAATGTAGGTGATGCACTTTGAACAGCCACAGAAGTTTTATGGGAAGATTAAGAGAAGCTGGCAAGAGATCTGAAGGAGACAACCCCCATGTGGTCTCAAAAGAGCTTTAAAACAGCATATTTAATGAATCAAACTCTGTAAAGAATAAGGGTGCAGTGTTCACATATTTTTACAGCAAATTTATTGCGACAAATTAATTGCTGGCTGATTAATTGGTGTTAGAACTGTTGAACTAACCCAGAGACTACTTCCTTCACACCTCCGTATGAATGTGTCTACACAATAGCTGACGCTTATGCTCTAAGCACCTGGAGATGTACTGAGAAATCTAACTCAGGCTGTCCCATTGCTCCCCACCAGCTGATAGATCTGCCAACTTGGCTTTCAAAATGTATACTTCTCAGCTGATGAGCCAGCCCAAGATCGCCAGCCACATGTGTTAGTACCATACCCTTTCCACCAGGGTACAAGCCCCATCCCTCACAACCCGCTCTATTCCACTGGTGCATACTTCCCAGGGAAATCAGCCCCCAGCTGATTGGTGAGGTTTCACCACCAGGTGGACATGCAGCCAATGAATCTCCAAACACCCATTCCCAGGCTTGCTGGCAATTGAAGCAGTGGCATCTGGCATGCAATGGTTCAATCCCAGGATTTCACGGAGGTAGAGGTGGAAATCTCCCAAGGATCAAACCCAACTACAAACTCTGTATGTGTGTGTGTGTGTGTGTGTGCGCGCGCGCGCGCGCGTACCTGTGTGTCTGTGTCTCTGTGTTTTATTTAATTTTATAATTTATTCACAAAGGCATTTGAATATTTGTTCACAAATTTGTTCACAAAGCAATTTATTCACAAAGTGTTGAAGCAAAGTGAAGCAGATGCTAAAAATTTAGCAGACTAAAATCAGGTCTGATGAAAGGTGATTCACCTAAAGCATCAAATGTTTCTCTCTATGTGGATACTGCTGAGTAGTTCTAGAATTTTCTGCTTAATTTTTAACAAAGAAAGTGATTGGGGTTTACATATTTTGCATTTTGCACCTTTGCTGTACGTAAGTGTTGCAGAGGTAGAATCATTAACAGAGCAAATGAACAGAAATTCTTTGTGCAACAGAAGATCAGCAGATAGGATTTGAATACTGAATGCATAACTGTTACACAACTGTGGCCCTCACAACCAGCTCCAAGTAGAATGGATCACATTGTGAGAAACTACTAACTACAATAAAGATCTGAAGTGAAGTCATGGGCAAACCTCACAAAAGATGGAGCACTGTGTGCTGGGTGAATTGTTGACCAATTCTAATAGTCCAAAGAAATAAAGGACTGCAGATGCTGGAATCTAGATGAAAAACATGATGATGCTGTAGGAACTCAGCAGGCCAGGCAGCATCCGTGGAGAAAAGCAGGCGGTCAAAGGGAGACCAATGGGAAGAAAGTCAAACAGATGATTTCTTCTAAGAGAAGTCTGCAAGTATTATATAACATCAGAAAATGTGTCCTGTGACCTTCATTAATTTGTTCCCTAATCTAGTTTACAGACTTAAGTATCAAAAAGGCCATCACTTTTTTCTTCTGATGACCCACCCAAACTGGTTCTACTTTCCTGGATGCTCTACTTACCTTTAGTAGCCTCTTTTTTCAAACAATTACACAATGTCATTTTTAAAACATAAATGGACAACAATCACAACAACCTGTGGGAAAGAATAAAAACAGAACACTGGAAGAACACAGTGGGTCAGGCAGCATCTGTGGAGGCACAAAGTTTAAGTCGATGTTTCAGATCGAGACCCTGCATCTGGACTGAGAGGGAACAGGAAAGATTGCCAGTGTATGGCAGTATGTAGGGGGAAAGGGGAAGGGAGAGAGGCTGTTAGGTGGAGCCAGATGGAGAGGCAATGATGGGCAGAATGAGCCATGTGAGGGAGTGGGGATGGGACAGAGGCTGGTAGATGGAGTCAGATGCGGAGGGGATGGAATCAACTGCGGGGAGGAGATGGAGTATGAACAAAGGGAGAAGAAAACTAGATGGGCAGGTGAGAATGTGTGGGAGAACAACAAGGGTGTGGGTTACCTAAAATTGGAAATTCAGTGTTCATAACATTGAGTTGCAAGCTATCCAAGCAGAATATGAGGTGTTGTTCTTTCAATTTGTGTTTTGTCTGTCCATAGCAGAGGAGAAGGCTGAGAACAGACAGGTCAGTGTGGGAGGGGGAAGGAGTTGTTTTCACGAAAATAATTATTTTGTTATAACTAAAATAATTTCCATCCTTATTTGTAGTGTTTTGATCATGATTGAAAGTTACTTGCTCCACCTTTGGTGGCTGTTCCTTTCACTCACAAGACTCTGGAATTTCCTTTCCTAAACCTCTCCACCTATCTCCCTCTTTCTATCAGTCTCTAAGATGCTCAGTAAAACCCACCTCTTTCACCAAGCCTTTGGTCACCTGGCCTAAGGTATCCTCACTTGGCCTGATGACGTTTGTTTTTCACTTGATTACACTCCTGAAAATAGCGACAATTTTATGACTTCAAAGACACTAAATAATGGTAGCTGTTGGTATTTTAATAGCATCAGGAAAACCTGATGAAAATGGCCTGGTGAAAATAGTAGGAAATAATAATGAATTTTGTAACTTAAGCTGTAGGTCCAGAGAAGGTGAACATGTTCTTGTCGGAGCAAATACGATTAAAGAGGGATTTAGAGTCATAATATCAGACAACACAGACACAGGCCCTTCAGCCCACCAAGTCTGCACCAATTGTCCTGCACTAATCGCATTTTATTCTCCCCCCATTCCCATTAACTTCCATCAATCATCTACACACTATGAAGAATTTGCAGTGGCCAATTATCTACTAACTTGCACATCTTTGTAATGTAGGAGGAAACTGAAGTATCTGGGGGGGTGGGGGGAGCAAAATAAAGGTGTTAAGAAGAATGTTGGCTTTTGGTATAAATCCAGTGAATCCTCTTTCGCCACCATTAAGGAAGTAACTAATCAGAATCAGAATCAGGTTTATTATCGCTGACTTATATAACGTGAAATTTGTTGTGTTGCAGCAGCAGTACAGTCCAAAGACATAAAAATTACTATAAATTACAAAATAAATGAATAGTGCAAAATAGGAACAATGAGGTAGTGTTCATAGGTTCATGGACCATTCAGAAATCTGATGGCAGAGGGGAAGAAGCTGTTCCTGAATCATTGAGCGTGGGTCTTCAGGCTCTTGTACCTCCTCCCCGATGGTTAGAGAAGAGGGCATGTCCTGGATGGTGAGGGTCCTTAGTGATAGATGCTGCCTTCTTGAGGCACCACCTCTTAAAGATGTCCTCGATGGTGGGGAGGGTTGTGCCCGTGATGGAGCTGGCTGAGTCTACAACCCTCTGCAGCCTCTTGTGATCTTGTGCATTGGAGCCTCCATACCAGCTCTTTCAAGCTTATTGATACCTTTCCTGTAGGTAGGTGACAAGAACTGCACACAATACTCCAAATTCGGCCTCACTAATATCTTGTACAATTTCAACATAACATCCCAAGTCCTATACTCAATGCCCTGATTTATGAAAGCCTAAGTGATAAAAACTCTCTTTATGACCCTATCTATCTGTGACGTCACTTTCAAGGAACTATGGATCTGTGCTCCCAGGTCCCTTTGTTGTACTGCACACCTCAGAGCCCTACCATTCACTGTATAAGTTTTACCCTGGTTTGTCCTCCCAAAGTGCAACACCTCACACTTGTTTGCATTAAATTTCATCTGCCATTTTTCAGCCCATTTTCCTAGCTGGTCAAGATCAGGCTGCAAGCTTTGATAGCCTTCCTCATTGTCCACTATACCCCCAATCTTGGTGTCATCTGCAAATTTGCTGATCCAGTTCACCACATTATCATTTAAATCATTAATATAGATGATAAGCAACAACGAACCCAGCACCAATCCCTGCGGCACACAACTAGTCACATGTCTACAGTCAGAGAGACAACCATTTACTACCACTCTCTGGCTTCTCCCACTAAGCCAATGTTGAATCCAATTGGCTACCTCACCCTGAATGCCAAGTGACTTCAGAGGGAATTGAAGATAATTTTTTATATTTAGCTGTTTGTTTTGATCTGGAGTGAATTGACTGAAAGGTTAGTGGAGACAGTTTTAGTGGTGTTCTGGAGAAAGTGCTGAATACTGGATTTAAATGGTACTCTTCCAAATAATCTGCATGGACATAATAGGTCAAATGGCCTCCTTTTGAGCTACATGGTTTTAACATTAAAAAAAAAGGAATTATTTCATAGAATAATTATTATTCAAATGAAAAATAGGCTGTACAGCTCCCAAATGGCATAAAACATGACCTTCTGCAATGGGTATGTGTCATACACCATAGTCTGAGAACATCATGCAGCAGAAACAAGTGTTAGATTCATTGACTATCCAAACCGAAGGGAAAACCATGCTATTTGAAAAGTATTTCAGGTGTCTATGCACCATGTTTACTGCAAGCAATTCTCTTAGTAGCAGGGCAGCCAAAACAATCGTTCTCAATTGATCACAGTGAGTAATCATCTTAAAAGATAGATCCTGACATATTCATTTTACATAAAATGATCACCACCTAATGCAGAAAGACTGCCGACATACATTGGTTTCAAAGTGGCCTTATAATTTTATTGACTTGCACAAAACCCTTCATTGTAATTATAATCCTGTGCACTCTTACTGGTTCAAGTGCATCTATAAAAGAACCCCACAGTGACAGCAAAAAGGACCCAGATTGTTGAATGCTGAAACTTGGCGGCTGCCGGGCAGTTGGGATCAGCTGACATGAGAATGGACTTTACAGAGGTGCTATCATCCAGAAAGATGATCACATTCCATTCCTACTGCCTTGCTAATGGGCTTTGATTCAGCACTTACTGATCTGTGGGAAAGTAGCCTATAAGAGATCTCTGATCTCAGTATCCTGGTTTCCATCAATCCTGGTCTCCTCATCTACTCATAGAAAATAAAAGCAGGAGTGGGTCATTCAATCCTTCAAGCCTGCACACCCATTCAATATGATCATGATTGATCAGCCAAATTCAGTACCTGTCCAGCTCTCTCCCCATATCTCTTATCTCTCTAGCCTAAGAACAATATCTAACTCCCTCACCCAATAGATAAAATCTGATAGATTCTGTTAATTGCCCCTGTATGCTCTGAGGGAGGAGGTTCATCTGCAGAATTTAATGAGGTGTACTCATGAGGTGTGTTTCAATTTCCTGCACCACCATCCTTTACAAATGTGATTATGGATTCCCCCACAGTTAACAATACTTTGCATTCAGCAGTCATTGGCATACGAAGGGTCTCTTCCCTTCAAAGTCTGGGCCCCTAAGGTCTGCAGGAGTGAAAGTAGTAAACAACAATAGCACAAGGTAGTAAATTGGCGAACCATTGTTCATCGGGCACTAATTCAATTTTCCATTGCGATTTGTATTATAACCCATCAATTTAATTAAAATAAAACCTGTTTATGAACTGATAAAGATCCAAAATTGATTCCTACAGCTGGAAGCATCAGCCACTAATCCAATTAATACTGGTACCCAAAATCACCCTCCTTGCTCAGGTCCCAGTTACAGAATATTCCACCTTCAGCTGCCTATCTGACATGAGAGTAAGCTTCAGAGAAGAGCTGAGGGATGGTCACTGTAAGACAGTCTTGCTATTGGACTCTGATTCAGCACTCTGCTGTCACATGACTCCACCAACAAATTCATGCAACAACTCTTCAGTTTTCACTCATCAATTTAGTTTAGTTTCAATTGCTCCAAGTGAAGGGCCTTGACCCGAAACATCAACTGTTTATTTCCCTCCCTAGATGCTGCCTGACCTGCTGAGTTCTTCCTGCATTTTGTGTGTGTTATTCCAATTGTTTTGTCTGCAAATAAGAACATAACCTTTTGTGGAACATCTTTTTAAAGACTGAGAAGCTTATTTTCAGAAAATTGGTTCTTTGGCATTCTGCTTCGCTCCTTCCCTGTGGCTACTGCAGTCATTTTGTGGGAGGGACAGTGATTAAGCCTCAGGCAGTGCCACCCAGGGTCCTGCCCACTGACCACACTGATGACTTCTGACACCTTGTGTTGTCAAAAGCCCTTCTCACTGCTTACAAATGACTCTGATGGTCAGAGATTTAGAAACAGTAGAAAAGAATAATAAATTATAATTAAACTACTGTTCATTAATTTAAAACATAAAGGTTTGGTGAGGTTAAAATTTTTTTTAAAAACTCGATATTTTTTACATAGCGGTTGACAATCCCATTCAAGTAAATGGGGCTGTACTTGATGTGCCAGCCATGGTAAAGTAGAGGTGCCCCAGGCAAAAAAGGTATCCAGTCCCTTGGCTCAGTGATATCTGGAATACTCCTAGATTCAATGACAATTCCAGGGACAGAGCAAGAGGTTGGATGCATGCACATCAAACTTCCAGTACACTCTTAACCTGGACATTCTTGGACAAGCAATATCTTTTTCCCTTTATTGAGTGATCCAATACCAGAGGGCATGCATTTAAGGTGAGAGGGGGTAGGTTCAGAACAGACGTGAGGGGTAGGTTTTTTACTGAGAGAGTGGTGGATGCCCGGAATGCGTTGCCTGATACGTGGTGGAGGCAAATTCATTGGGGGCTTTAAAGAAGGGTTTGGATGGGCACATGAATGAGAGGAAAAGAGAGTGACATGGGCATTCTGTAGGTAGAAGGGATTAGCTATGTCGGCACAACATTGTGGGCTGAAGGTCCTGTTCTGTGCTGTATTGTTCTATGCTCTATGCTCTATGTTCGATGCTGCAGATTTCGAGAATGTGCTGCTGTCTTCATTGTGGTTTGCTGATGACCCTCTATGGAACTAATGGCAAACCAGCATCATATTCTGGCCCAAAATTTACCTGTGTTGTAACTGTCTTAGAAGAGAGATTATTCAATGATTTTTTAAATTACATGAACAGTATTTCCTTTATCTATCTACAAAGAACTTAATAGGATATAAACTAACATGACTTTTTACAAATCCATACCTGATGACCCTGATTAACTCAAGTATAGTGGACCCTGAATTTCTATGATGCCTGTCACCATCTCCCACCTTAGATTCTGTAGGTGATCTGCAGAATTGCTGGAGGAATGGCATGAAAATCCATCTTCAGCCCGTTTCTTCCAGATTTCTACAAACTCCCATTCAAGCTGCCTAATTTTCTGCTTTTGTGGAAAATCAATATAAGCTCAATATGGAAACTGAGCACATCCAATGTTTTGTCCATGAGCCTGGTGAGTTTTCTGTAACCAACATAATCACATTTTAACATACGCCAAGCTGCCAGGTAGGATTCCTGCTCTGGGTGATCTGCCTGATAATAGAGAGTATTTGCTATTGCAGCCCATTGCAGCTGACTGCATTGTAATTGGAGTGGAAAGCCAACTTTAAAAAAATACAGTTAGCAAGGTTGGGAGTACAAATAATTGCCTTGAATATTCTGTACAAATGCAAATATTAGATTGTTCTCAAAATGATCCACATGGACAATAATAAATAAAGCTCAGATTCTTTACTACCAGCAAATTTTATTTGTAGATCCAATTAGCTCTCTGTGGGTTGTCTAGATTTTATTTATGTTTTAAATTTGTTAACTAATGGTTACATGACTTACATTTGTACTCCTTATTTACAATCATTAAAATGACTTGTTGAAATGAAAAACAAATAATAGCTACGTATTATTCACTGTGAATCAGATGCCTTGTTAACATGGAATATCAATGAGGAAGTAAGGAGGCTATGTTTCTCTAAAGATATTTTAGAGGTATTCAGTTTCTATTTGGTATGGCACAGTTTATTTTATCACATAGGAAGAAATAAACTGAAACAAAATATTGCTATATGACAGTCAGTATAACATCTATGCTTTTAGAATCCCTATTGTGAGAAGCAACTTTACACCATAAGCTTTGTTGTATTTGCCTTGCAAGTAAGAGACTGGATTCAGTTATAATGTATTGTATGCAATATTCTTTCATTTATTTGAAATCATTGCATAAACTTAAATTATATTACCTAACGCAAATTTACTGCTCAGGTCAACATGGCAGCTGTGTCACAGCTCCAGGCCCTGGATTCAAGTCTCACTTCAGGTGTTGTCAGTGCAGAGTTTGCATGTTCTCTCTCTGAGTGCATGAGTTTCCTCCAGGTGCTCTTGTTTCCTATGAGTTAGTCGGTTACTTGGTTACTTTAAATTAACCTTTGACACTGGTAAGTGACAAAAGAGTTAAAGGGGAGTTGTTTGACAATGTGTGAAAGAGAATATGTTTCAAGAGATTAAGGAAAATAAGGTGAAAGGATTTACAGGGAGCCAGTATGAACACGTTGGACCAAATGGCTTTTTCTGTCACAAATGTATCACAATTCACTTTGATCTATGGCAACCAAATCTCCTATAATGAGAGGTTATTGACCCAAAATATTTACCCTAGTTGTTTCCTCACAGATGCTGCCTGATCTAGTGAGCATTTCTAGTTTTAATTTTAAATCTTACTTTTAAATATGTTTCATACTATTTCAGATGAAATGCATTTTTGCTACTAGTTAAATATTAAGAGATTAAGATATTTATTTATTAGTCACATGTACATCGAAACACACAGTGAACTATGTCTTTTTGCGTTGCTAAGAATGTGCTGGGGGCAGCCCGCAAGTGTCGCCACTCTTCCGGCGCCAACGTAGCATGCCCACAGCTCCTAACCTGTACGTCTTTGGAATGTGGGAGGAAACTGGAGCACCTGGAGGAAACCCACGCAGACACAGGGAGAATGTACCAACTCCTTACAGGCAGCAGTGGGAATTGAACCCAGGTTGCTGGCGCTGTAATTGCATTACGCTAACTGTTATGCTACCATGCCACCCCCAGCTACCGTGCCACCCCCAAAAATACTATTCTCATAGAGGAACAGAACTGTTTATAACTGACATTTTTCTTCAAGATCAAAATGTCCAATTCTCCTAAGTAGCCAATCCTAAATTCAAATGGACATTAATTGTGGTCATTAAGGGAAGCTTTGAGATTAAAACTGCTGTAGCACAAAAGTAACTAGAAACAATTAGCTTTCTTTCTCTTAATAATTATATTTTAAGGATGAACTGATGTATTGATTGACGGATTCCTTATTTATTCACTTGTGAGTAATACAAACATATAGCTAAAAATACATATATTGATACAATATATACAAATATTTAATTTTCTTATGGAAGGTTCCATAAATAGTCTCCTAAAGTGTACACTTTCTTTACCTATTTGGTCAGATTTTATTTGATAACACTCCTTTGCAGTGAAAGATATATAACTTACATGTCTACAGTCAGGACAAAGGAGAATATTAAATTGTTTGGCTCAGTGGGCTTCAGAAAAGGAAGGAAGTGGAAGAACTGACTGGCCAGATAGTCATCGTCATGTCTGTGGATCCCTTTGTGCTGCTGTTTTTAGAGGCAAATAAATAGAGATAGAATTATAAACAGAACATCCTTTGTCAAAGGCAGGAACTCTCATATAACAACCATGACTAATATAAGAATTAATCAACATCATACCACATGGTACAGTAATTTCCTAAAGGTACACCTGCACTTATATACACTACACTACTCTCTTCCGTTTAAAGAAAGAACGAAACCCATCAGTTAACTACTTACATCAATGTGCTGCTATAAATTAAACTATCAATTCGTTCAGTCTCTTGGCCTCTTCATTCACTGAACAGTTCATGACATCTCCGTAATTTTCCACTCCTGGCACCCGTAATTCCAGTGGATCACTTCCCTAGATTGGCCTTGTAAACATCTGGTGTCACGTCCTGTTCTACACCTGCCGCTTCAACATAATTGTCTCCACATCTTTTAATGTATTACATATTCTGGATCACTGTCTCCCGGTGTCACCTGCATGCTCTAAATAGTCTACATAAAACTTAGCAAAAAGATTAATAACCCTTATCAATAACAAAATAGTTACAAATATGTATGTATTTTGATACATAACTGGATATAGTTGGAAACAGTCTCCACTTTGGTTTATTCATAATGTTCTGCATCTTTGCACCTCCGCTTTCAAATTGCTTTTCATCCTAACTTCCACTCTGATTCACAATAGACACTATACCCTTCCTATACTACTTTTGAAATCACAAGGTCATCTTCTCTGACTTTCCTTTTCACAATTTTCTCCAAGACTTTCAATTCTGACATAAGTGCTTATATATATTGGGCTAATATTAAGTCCATCCCCGCTGTGACATCCTTCAAAGGATCTTCACAGTTTTGGAACTTTCTCTGCATTTCATTGCAGTCCTTTCTTAAAACATCCAACTCAGTCTGTGCTTGATTCAGTCCATTCAGAAATAGCAAGACCCTTGTAGACCCTGAGCTCTTCTCAACAAGTTGGGCAGTTTCACCTACTCTATCTGCATCAACTTTTCATATCTCTTGATGTAGCTTCTAGTGCTGAGCCTTTTGCTTCTCATATTGTTCGTGGAGTCTTGTAATGACACATTAAATTGTTCTGAACTAATTCCTTCATGCTGTTTCAACAGATTACAAACTCTGTGAGTCATCCCTTTGTTCTGAAATTACCAAATCACTGCTGAAGTGTTGTCCTTGACTTGGGCTGCTTGTAATGCACTGTCTTCTACTGACTCCAGACTCAGAATATCTTTTCCTATGGACACTTCAGTCTGGTCTGGTGGCTTTCCTTTATATGTCTGCTTCTCATGTCATGGTTGCCTCTGCACTATTGTTGAAATTCTGTTGCATGCAGCTCACAAACAATTGACACATTGGATGAAGTTGAAAAAAGAAACAAAGATACTTATAGGACACGTAGGTTTATTTATGAAGAAGACAGCAAGAGATAGGTCCAGAAGAAATATAATTGTATACAATTAAAGCAATGGAAAGTACAGATGCAATAGACAAAGAGGATACTTAATTTGATTACCAAACTACAGCAAACACAAAATTAGTAAGCCTCATGTAAAACAAGGGGTTATAAAAGAAAACCTCGTGCAAAATAAGAAATGAAGAATTGGCTCATAGCAAATGCATACAAGGATGATCAAATCTTTTGAAAGAAGGAAGATGAGCCATTGGCTGATAGAGAAAATGATTAAAGCCTTTTGAATAGTAGACAAGAATAATTCAAATGTATTGTGGAATATTAAAACAGAAAATTCTGGGAAATACTCAGCAAAGCAAGTCACATTCATGAAGAGAAAAACAGAGTTAACATCTCAGGTCAATGACCTTTCATCAGAACAGGTCTGATGAAAAGTTATCAACCTGAAAAGTTAACTATGTTTCTGTCACCACAGGTGCTGCCTGCGAAGTATTCCCAAAATTTTTCTGTTTTTGTTTCACATTTCCAGCATCTGCAGTATTTTGCTTTTATTATAAGATCACAATAGCTCCGAACATTTACTGCAACTTATGAATTTATTTTCCTATGTCCTGATGAGCATAATACAAGTTGGTTTTAGAGTATGAACTAGATCCAACTGGGTGAGGCTGGGGGAAACAACTGGTGGAGCTTAATTGTGTTGATATATGTATTACCACATTGCCAACCCTTTATTATTTCTGCTTCTGTTTTCTTGCTGGATCTTTGGTGTCTCATTGCTTTGCTCCATTTTTCCAATTCCTCCTTCAGCAAAAGTACATTTTACATAATATTGAAATTTCTTCTGTTTAAAATTCATGAGTTTGTGTGTCAACAAACAACATGTTTCTTATTAGCCAACTAGTGAGAAGCTTGTCAAAACTTTTATCTACAACTAGATCAGATCCAAATAAGACTGCACCACCTATTCTTGTATATTGGACCAAATCATTCTGGATCTTACTTGGCACGCAAACTCACTTCTCACAGTTCCCACCTACCTGCCCTAAAATGATTTGGATGTAGAGGAGCAACCAAGCTGACCCTTGAGACTTTTCTTGCAAGCTGAGTAACAACCAGGCCTCCCATGGCAGAACTTAAGGCTCCGCTTCAAATCATACTGATGGCCTATTGACAGCTCACTACTCTCAAAGGTCTTTAAACTGTTCTTAAATGTCAGTGACTCACAAGGAGGACATCACGGTGGTGCTTTATGAAATGTACGATCTGTCCCTACAATTTCAAGCAGTTGTACCAATATTGGCATCAAGAAAAACATTCACTTTTGCAGCACCTTCTGACTGATAGTGTTAATTTGGGGGTTAACAAAACTTATGGTCATATGCTTATGCATGATCTTCTTGAGAGCTTGCTGTTATTCACAAGTATATTCTCGTTGAGCTTTAGTGAAAACATTTTCTGTCTTGTTTAAATGATACTGTTTGATAACCATACATAGAAAAATGTAAGAATCAGCACACATCAGAAAAATATTTTTCCTCTCTGATTTAAGATTTTAAAGGCCTAGACATTCTTGGATTGCTTTGATGTGGCATGTAATAAACCAGGCTATTTATAGATTTTATAGGATCTAGTTTTGTTGATATTCTCTTTGCCAGGGAATTTTAGATTGATGTGTGCTTGTTTGCTTGCATACGCCATACCAATATAAATTCCACTTAAGGTGGTGGTGGGGAGGAGTAAATTCTATCCATACAAACAAGGAAGGAAATCAGTTAATCCTCTTTCGTCAATAAACTAATCTGACTGAAATTCCGTTATTCACTTTTGGAAATCCTCAGCAAATACCTTCAACTCCATCTTATTCCACATGGATTCTCGTTGAAATCCCTCACATTTCAGATCCACCCATGATTATGGTCAAGCTACACAGTGTTTCTCGAATCACTCTTCTCGTCACATCCTGCAACCTAGGCTTGATTCCATGTACTGGCACAAGCATGCACTTGACTTCTCGTTCTAGCAGCACCAACGCACTCTATCTTAAAGCTGTCCTTGCCTGCAGTTCTCTTTATCCTTCAATGCAGCTGATACTGCAACAAAAGACTTAATTCCTTTCTGTCCTTTCCTAGGTGACAAACATCAATAACTCTGAAGTTCTAACATTCCTCTGTATCTTCCTGACCCTGTTTCTCCCCCCCACTTACTCTTTGCCACGTCAATGAACACTTCTTCCAACACGAAGTTCTTAGATTCATGCGACATGACATCTTCTTCTGCTGCCTTTACCTACCTCGGCACCTATTTCTTTGGCCAGGAGTCTTCACCACGGATTATGGACCCTTTCTCCAATCTTCAGCATTCCTGATCCACTTGGAATGCCTCCTATACTCTCTTTAGCGTAACGTTATTATAGTGCCAGCGACCCGGGTTCAATTCCAGCCGCTCTCTGGAAGGAATTTGTACGTTCTCTCTGTGTCTGCAAGGGTTTCCTCCGGATGCTCCGGTTTTCTCCCACATTCCAAAGACGTACGGGTTAGGAGCTGTGGGCACGTTATGTTGGTGCCGGAAGAGTGGCGACAGTTGCAGGCTGCCCCCAGAACATCCTCACTAATGCAAAAAAGACACATTTCACTGTGTGTTTTGACATGTGACTAATAAATAAATATCTTAAATAAATAAATATATCTTAAATATATTTGTTGCAAACTGCTGACATGGCCTTTACCATATCAGTTTTTGCATTCCACTTGGTCACTGTATCTATCCAGCCACCAAACTTGTAGCACCCCATTCACAAAGGACCCATCTCAACTTCATCATGAAACTTGCTTTTGCTGTTGTCTCACAGAGGCTGCTTACCAACTCTCAGACACTTCCTCATACCTGCACCATGACCCAACCACTAAACATCAGGCCACTGTCTCCCAGACAGCCATAGACATCAATTCCCCTGTAGATCTACTATCCACAGCCTCCAGCCTCATAGTCCCCAAAAATATACAGCCTGCTTCTATCTCTTCCCTAAGATCCACGAGCAGGAGTGTCCTTGTCCCACAGAACTTATTTCTTTCTACCTTAACTCTACTCTTTCTCCTCTCATCTAGTTTCTTCCTACCTACTTGCAGTTCACCTTTGCAGCCCTTCTCCATTTAAAAAGGTTCCAGTTTCCTGGTCTCAACCACCTCTTTTTCACCATAAGAATCTGATTCATCTATACCTCCATCTCTACCCATCTTTGCCGGGCTTAGCCTGGTTGAACAACATCTCCTTAAGTTTTGCTGATTTCATCCAGTTCAAAGCTATGGGAACCTGCATTGCTCCAAGTTATGCCCATATCTGTGAGGGATATGTGGAAAAATCCTTGTTTCAGTTCTACTCAAACCTCTCACTATTTTTCGGATGCATTGATAAGTATATTGGTTCCACTAATTTCAAGCAGAACTCAAAGGTTTCATTTCCTTTACTAGCAATTTTCACCCTGCTCTCACTTTCACCTGGTTCATCTGTCTCTTCCCTTCTCTTTCTTGACTTTGTTGATGTCCTTCTCAGAGGATAGGTTAGCAACCAATATCTAATACAAGCCCACAGACTCCCACAGCTATCTTGACTACAGTTCTTCACATTCTACTTCTTTTAAAGACTCAATTCCATTCTACCAGTTTTTCTGACTCTGTCATATCTACTTGGAAGATGACATGATCCATACCAACACCTCTGAGAAGTTGTCATTCAAAACTTTTGCTCCACCATAGTTTCCTCTGCATTTTAGTTTATGGGATGTTTAACCACGTACTATCCGTTCCCTAAACTTCTACTCTCACCTCTTCTCCTTCAACCCAAATCCAATCCATCAGCTTTCATTTTCAACATATCATCCTCTGTAATTGCCCCCACCTTCAATAACATGCCAACATTAGACACATTCCCCCCCCCCCCCACCTTTTCATCATCAAGATCCATGGTGTGAGAACATAAAACACAGGAAAAGGCCCTTCGGCCTGAGATGTCTGTGCCGACCATGATACCAAATTAAACTAAACCTATCTGTCTGCATTTGATCTTTATCCCTTCATTCCCTGCATGTTCATGTTCCTGCCCAAGTGCCTCTTAATGCTACTATTGTGTCTGCTTCCACCACCACCCCTGGCAGCACGTCCCAGGCACCAACCTGTCCCTGTGCAAAAACTTACCCCGCACATCTCCTTTAAACTTTCCCCATCTCACCTTAAAGCTATGCCCTCTAGTATTTGACATCTCTTCCTGGGAAAATACCTCTGACTTTCTACCCTATTAATGCTTCTCATAATTTTATAGACTTCTATCAGGTCTCCCCCTAGCCTTTGACACTCCAGAGAAAACAAGTTTGTTCAACCTCTCCTTATAGCCAATACTCTCTAATCCAGGCAGCATCCTGGTGAACCACTTCTGCACTCTCTCCAAATCCTCCACATCCTTCCTCTAATGGGGCAAACAGAATTGCACACAATACTCCAAATGCAGCCTAACCAAAGATTTATACAGCTACAACATGACTTGCCAACTTTTATACTCAATGCCCTGACCAATGAAGGCAAGCAAATGAAGGCAAGCATGCCATCTGCCTTCTTTACCAACCAATCTACTTGTTGCCACTTTCAGGGAATTCTAATTCATTCTTCTAGCCCCACTGACATCAACCCCTCTTTTCATGACATCTTTCAATGCATTGGGAGGAGATAGATTTCGTGCCCTTTTACCCCTTTCCTTTCCACTATTCAAGGACCCAGATGCTCCTTCCAGGTGAAGCAATGATTCAATTGTACCTCTTCAAATTTATTGCATTGCATTCAGTGCTCACAACCTGATCTCCTCTACAGTGGAGAAATCAAATGCAGATACAATGGACACTTTTCAGAAGGTGCACTTTCACAAGGGTGTCCCTAAGTATCAAATTGTTTGTTACTTTATTTCTCAACCCCACCCTATAACTTCTCTATTTCTGGTCTCGTACTCTGTTCCAACAAAGCCTAATGAAAGCTCAAGGAACAGAATCTCATTTTCTGACCAGCACACAACAGCTCTCAGGACTCAACAATGAAACTGAAAATTTCAGATAACCAGTCATTCTAGTTTGTATCAGAATTGGCCAATTTTAATGAAGGATTATCAGCCTGAAATATTAACACTTTTTCTCTCCTCACAGAAGCTGCTTGATCTGTTGAGTCTTTTCAGCACTCTCTGTTTTTATTTCATATTTCCAGTATCTGCAGTGTTTTGCTTCTTCAATCCTCTCTGTCTCAGAGTTTCAACATTAATTTTTATTGTTTTTACTTTTTTTTTCTCTTTCCTCCTCTGTTATCTTATTCATTTGCTTCTATTCACATCTCCTGCAGACAGACATTTGTGATTAATAGGCATTCACCATCTTTTCTCAGCGGCTTCCTCCTCTACTTGTGTCAATCAGTCCATATTGGTCTCCACCCACATCCATTACCTTTGCTCTTATTACCCCTTCTTCTTTTTCTGTAACTTTAAACAGGTTTGATTCTTGAGAAACAAGGGACTGCAGATGCTGGAATCTAGATGACAAACACTATGATGCTGGAGGAACTCAGCAGGCCAGGCAGCATCCGTGGAGAAAAGCAGGCCGTCAACGTTTCAGGTCGGGACCCTTCTTCAGCACCTGTCCTGAAGAAGGGTCCTGACCCAAACCATTGACTGCCTGCTTTTCTCCACGGATGCTGCCTGGTCTAGTTCCTCCAGCACCATCAGGTTTGATTCTTAAGCTTTTTCTGTTGTGGTGAAAGGTCATTGGCCTGAAACATTAACTATGTTTCTTTCTCCACATACATTACCTGACCTGCTGAGTATTTTTTGCATTTCCTGTTCTTATTTCTAAAAATGTATTCTACTTAATTTTAAATAATAGTATGGGAACAGCTAGATCAAAGCATTGCAATCCACCATATTAACATCAGAGCTTGGTATCTGAATATTTGCAGTATTAAATTCAAAGGACAGGAATAATATACATTCTGTAATTCTTAGTATTCTTTGACTCATTCATTCAGTTTGTTCAAAACAGATATCGATAAATTTCTGGGTATTAAGGGAGTCAAGTGATATGAAGAAAGGGCAGGAAAATAGTGTTGAGGTATTGGATCAGCCATAATATTGATCAATGACAGAGCAGAATTGAGGGGCCAAATGGACTATTCCTGCTTTTACTTTTTTTATTTTCATGTTTTACAACATTGAGATACATGTAATTGAAATTATATTTATTACTCATTCGTGTTTTTACACTTGACACCTGACATCTGACAAAATAGGAGGATCAATCACCCAGAAGAAAATTATGTTGAGCCAAGGCAAGTAAGAGAAGTTCATTATTCACGGTCATTGCTTTGCCAGACAAATTTCCTGAAGTGAGGAGAAAGAAGGTTCTTTAATTAAGGGTGCCCATAATCACATACACATTTCCCTTTGTAACAATTACAATTACAGGTTTTATCTCAATTTTTGAATTGATGCAAGATTCTTTTCCTTTTTCAGCTGTGAAGGAGTTTCTTTTTATCAGTCCATTTATATGATTGATCCATGTTACAACCTGTTAATGATATATAAGTTCCACAGACACCTGTATCTAAGACCTGGTGTTGTCAGGGAGGCAAAGGAAGATGAAAGCCACCAGAAATGTGTCAAGGATTGGATGTCACATAGCCCTAACATGCTTAGTTACAAGACCTCATTATATCTTTGTTCTTTCAGTGCCCACTCAAAGTGAGACTGGTGGGCTGAATGGCAGGATGATCAGCTACCGAAGTCTTTAGTCCCTTGGTGGCATGGATTCCAGTAATTAGGAGGGAAGATAAGCAAGCAATGTTTTGGGGGAAACGTGTGAAAGAGGGACACATGAGAGGATGAAAGAGAAGTTTGAATCTTGAGGCAAGTAGGGAAGGGCAGTTGAGAGAGGTTGCTTTTGGAAGATAGACATTCTAAAGCTGCCTTGAGGGGACCATCAGAGGGGGAGGGGCCATTCATTCTCTGTCTGTCACACAAGGAATTCTGTAAAAGCCACTAAAATATATTGAGCTGACAGCTCCCACCTCCCTAGTACAGTTGTACCTTCGAGCCAGTGCAGCAATAGTGAAGTTTTTCGAGGGTACAAGGACATGATGGCAGAGGTACTGAACTGGCAGCCAGAAGCTCATTGATCGAGATACAGAAATCTGGAAATTAAAAAAAAAGTTCATTTCAATAATGATAATAATGGAATTACAGGATTTTTATTAATGTCCTTCAGGTGAGGAAATCTGTGGGCCTTCCCTGGCCTGGCTGCATATAATTCCAGATTCACCAGCGTCACTGACTCTTAACAGCCCCCTTAGTTAAGGGGCAGTTAGGGATGGACAATAGATGTTGTTAGTGCTAGCTACTGTATATCTGCAGCTGTGAACAAATAATTAAGACAATATTTAATTTCAATCTCCCATTTGCAGTAAGGCATTCTGCTTTAAATACACTAACGAAGTATCCCCCTTTCATGAGAAGGACTTTAGGAACATAAAGTTAGGGACGTATTCTTAATCTAACATTTTTAACAGGTTTTAGAAACAATGCTGAATAAATATATCGTAGAGTTAAAAATACATTAGGTCCACATGGGTTCATTGGTGCTTGGCATTTCAGAATTCATGTGGCCTCCAGCCACCTGGGAAGGACAATCTTCGCATTCCCAGAAGTCCGGGCATAGTGAAAAGGGCAAGATCACCACCTGACTATGGTGGATTCTCTCCTGTCACCACTATCAGGGCAGGCAAGGTAGTGTAGTAGTTAGTGTCACGCTATTACAGCGCCAATGACCAGGGTTCAATTCCAGCCACTGTCTCCCCGTTTCTGCGTGGGTTTCCTCTGGGTACTCCAGTGTCCTCCCACATTCTAAAACCATACAGATTATGAGGTTGTGGGCATGCTATGTTGGCGCCGGAAGCATGGCGACACTTGTGGGCTGCCCCCAGAACACTTTATGCAAAAAAAATGCATTTCACTGTGTGTTTTGATGTACAAGTGACTAATCTTATCTTATCATGACCTCTAAACTCATGCATCCCTAAACATCTGTACTGGTCCCACATTGGATGGGGAATGGTTAAACTTTCTGCTGACATGTTCGATCCTGTCTTCAATATTCCTTTCAATCTCTTTCCAAGTTACATGACAGTCTTATTTCTTAATCTAGAGAGGACTAAGGATGAGAATGGTAAGGTAAGAAAGGTCAGGAAGAAGTTTTGTGGCAACTAATATCAAAGGGAGGGGCACATACAGATTTGGAATTGGGAGAATGAATGCATTTCTTTTTCGGTTAGGTTTTGACTGGTATGTCTATTTCTATAACAAATGTTACTGCTCTTAGATGATTCCAAGTGCTGTGCCACTGGATTAGATTTATAAATGTCATTAGTTTTTGTTGTTGTTGCTCACTGACATCAGCAGGAGATTGCAATGATACTGGCTAAGGCAGCATATCCTCCAACAGTAAGAAAATGACAAATGCACTGTTCCGGTGCACTGGCAGGTTCATTGATTTTTGTAGAAGTGGATACAAGCCTGATGACCACACAGCAAAAAATTTATGCCACTGCAGCCATCCCTGGACTGGTGAATTGAAAGCACAAGGACAATGCAGAATGTACCTGAGCCATAAGGACATTTCCCCAACAATGTACAGCGAACTGTACAAACTGGATTGCATTTTGCTGTAGGAGGCTGACAGTTCCCATTGTTTCTTCTATAGAAATCAGACAGTAACTTTGCCTATTGCATATACACAGTTAAATGTGATTATCCAGAAATTTTTGTCCAAGATGCAATTATTCCTCAATGAGCTTCCCAAAAATGTCATCTTGTCAAGTCACTAACCATACTAATTCATCATGTGGCATTAACTTCCTATGGTTACCTCACTGATACATTAAGAGAGGACCTCTGAGAGCTTCTCCATTCATGTGTAAAATCCTTTTAAGAGAATGGTGTCTTTACGACAGTAAGTTGTGTTCATGTAGCATATTAAGTGCAGTGAAACATCCCAATGTGATTCAGAGAAACAAAAATTGCCATTTAGGAAACATTGGGCCAGATGACTAAATTTCAGTCTTGAATATACTCAGTGATTAAGGGCCACAACCCCCTGAAGTAGAAAGCCTCTGTATAAAATGAAGGCGGTGTCATCTCCAGGCTTTTTGCTCTAGGATTACATTTTCTAGTTACGTTCTCCAATGTTTAACATTGGATATTTCCTGACATTTTGGAATTGCAAATGCATTTTATAAATTATATCTCCTTTTGTTTTCTTTAATTTGCTGTTGCTTTTCTATTATTCAATATTCCTTTAGTACAGAGCTTTCCACATATCACTTTTACCCTGCAACTGTGAGAACTGTCTGAAGCATAGCTAATCCATTGGACTGGCTACAACTGTCTTATATTCAGAAGGTGAAGGTGACCCCCTGGAGAGAAAGGAAAGGCAGCTCCATTTCCATTTTGAATGTCTGTGTCCAATCTAAATACAACAGCTGGGCACACCTGCAGAGACCTGTCCTCACCATCTATGTTTCAGTGGAAAGGCTTTCACCAGGTTGTGCTGTCCACAGTTGCCCAAGAGACTATAAATAGCTCTTACATATCCTGTATTCGCAATTACTGATCTATTGAAATTGTATGCTGTATTCTCATTAATGCCAGCACCGGGTCAATTTCAGATTAATCAAACTTCAAAATCCTGCAGCAATCACATTCTACAACTTTTCAAGGATAAAATACATTATAATCATTCTTATGACTTCAAAAAGGTCCTCCTACCTCTCCCTGCACCATCTGCCCAGTCAAGCCATAGCAATCTACTAACTGCTCTTTGCTCAATAGTTGAAGGAAATGTACTCCACTTTCATAGATCTGATAGCTCATTTTGATGTTGGAAATTGCTTTCAAGTACCAAGCAACCTCTATTCAAGGACTTTTGCTACTTCACTAGGAAGCTGGTTTCTGCACGACTCTATCAATGAATCTGCACCTCTTCAGACTTTTCCTCTAATTTCTGTTTCTACTTCACTTAAAAAATTAACAAAGATGTTATTGCACCTTTATTTATGGGGGCCACAGGCCATAGGTTCATGAGAGTGATTATTGCTGATGATTAAGTGATTTCATCTCCTGACAATATTAAGGAGGAACAGACTGAAACATTTGAGTTTAGTGTCTTGCTGCAATTATTAGTTAATGCTGTTTCCACATCCACAATTGCAAATAGAGGAATCTGTTAGTTTCTGAATTATATCAAGGCTAGAGTTTTGGAAGTGTGGAAGCCCCAAGAATTTTCTGTGCAATATTTTTTTGATAAATTGAAGCAAAATTTATCACAAACTGTGAAGTCAGCATCCATTGTTGATGTATTATTAGGCTTATAGCTGGTAATTGAAAAGAAAATATTCTTCAGATATTGCAAATCTGAAATTTAAAAAACTCAGAAAATGCTTGGAATACTCAGCAGATCAGGCAGTACTGTGGAGAGAGAAAAAACTGTTCATGTTTCAGTTTGATGACCTTTCATCAGAATTCATTAACCTGAATCGTTAACTCTCTTTCTCTCTCCACAGATACTGATTAGTCTGCTGGGTATTTGCATTATTCTCAATTTTTATTATAGCTGGTCATACTAATTCAAATTAATAAATAAAATTGGACAAAATCATTGTCTGGAGAGAAATTTAAAGATGTGATGTAGTGGTGAATAATAGTTTTCTTTTTAAGGTGATATTAAATTCCAAAATACATGTCATTAAAAACAATTATCAGAGCTCTAGAACAGGATAGCCCCAGCACTGATACAATGCATCAGATGGTTAGAGGCTTTTGTAACCACTGTAGTTAATATGTTGTTTTAGCAGACCAGAATTCCTGCTAAACCTTCTCATTTACAAGTGAAGTATATAACCACAAACACAAAGGACATTCATGATAAAGGAGAATAACAAAATGAATGAATATGTTATGACATTTCATAAAATTCACTCAGTTTTCACAACACCATTAAGTATCACAGAAGAGAAGCTGTTGTCCAAATGAAAAACAGAAGTGATTGTCTCAGGCCCAATAAGTTCATTAAACTAAGGAAATAAAAACAGTAAAGGTAATGGTAATGTATTACACATTGGAACAAGGTAGGACTCTTAGTCAGAAATGCAGAATTTTCACTTAAAGGTATTACTGTCATTTGGACCCCAAGTCCCTAAATGTTTCATCTTTCACTCTAGGGCTTCTTGTTGATTACAAATTTCTCATCTGGAAGCAGCAACTTTTATTGGGTTGTGATTCTGTTAGAGGTTATTCCACTTGCTTGAGGTTGGAGAGTGAATAGAGTTATTCAGCCTCTGGGAAAATCACAGCAGAGCATGTGGTTGCCCTTAGCAAATATCCACATTATCAAGAATAACTGCCCAGCAATCAAGACTGATGGTATTCCCATATCCATCTCATTTTAATTGTGGTTAACACAATTGTCAATAGATAGATACATACAAACATATTTGAAAAAAAGGTCTTTTGGGTTATTCTGGTTTCAAATATGTAGCATTTTATTTGCAAATACTTTACATTTTTAGAATTGTAAATTATCAAACATAAACTCTAATCATGTTTTAATAGTTTATAGGATGTAGGTGACACTGCAGTAAACAACATTAATGTTTTATTTCAAAATCTGGAACTCCACCCAGGTGATGTCACCATAAATTATTCAAACAGCACCTTTATATGTTTTTGTTACCTAATAGATTCTTACAGGATTGTTGTTACACCAATGCATGCATTAAAAAGCACTTAAATGTGAGAATATTAATCTTGTACAAGTATTTCAACGGGCTTATCTCCTAATGGCCAGTGCATTCTGTAAGTCTGGGCAGTATTGGGTCCATTAAGTATTTGATTTTACTACTTGTCAGTCCCTTGCACTGCTAGAGTGCTGCACTATCTCCAAAATCTGCAGACTTAGGTGTTTGAACTTAAAAACACATTGATTGTACATGCTGAAGTTGTTTTATTGGCAGATATTAATACAACTTAAGGCAGACAGTGTATTAAGATTAGTGCTGATCACACATTTGTCCATTTATCTACAGTCACACAGTGTATTGATTCTACATGCAAGGCAATTTCTTATTGAGAATTAATCACAATTTATAAGGAAATAAATTACAAATAGTGCTGATGAATGTACTGTCCAACAAATGGTACTTGGAAAGGAAAAGACATGTACATTATGGACTGAAGATTGCCCCCTTTTGTCAGTCCTGAAGCCAAGCAAGGGACAGAATGTAACTTTAATCTTTGATGTAATCTTTATTGATGATGGAAATTCATTGAATGCTTTATTCCCTTAATAATTAGTGCTCATACATCATAAGACATAGAAAAAATAAAAAAACAAATGTATTAAAGAAAGCAGAACTTTAGTATGCAGTTGACATTCAAGAAGTTTCTGGTTAGCTTATTCAAAGATAACTGTTATTGCCACTTGTCATTAAACCACTGAGTCTGGTTTAAGTGATTATTAGAGGTATGAAATTTCATCGAAAGTTGATTCATTGATCACAAAGGTTTCAGTGGAGTGTCTGTGAAATGTCTCCAGGGTAAATGTCATGTTTCGGAAACACTATATTGTAAAGTAAGATTTTACAGATATATAAATATGGTGGTAAAATTATAAGTATAACCACTTTCTACATCAGCAATTTTGTGGAAATGTTCCTTCACTTTCCTTTGAAAGTTCAAATTAAGTTCATAATTAGTGATTAGAGGAGAAACATTTCAAAATAGCTGTGGAACTTTTAAGCCCAGGCGGGAAAGCTGGATGGTAAGTTAACAATCTGTACTTGAATAGCTAATTTTACTTTGTTGTTGATAGTCAAGCAGATGAAGAAACAGGAGATGACATAGTTAACCCTGAATATGCGCTACCCAAACTCCTGCTCAGAATAGGCCTGCATTTGATGCAAAATAGTATGAATTTGGGTAGGTGGGGAATGTAGAAACCTTAGGCCATTCAACCATTTGATTCAATTGTTCTTCCATGAGATCATTGCTGATGTGTATCCTAACTCCGTCCACCCACCTTGACTCCATAGCCTTTTATACAGTTGGTTAACAAGCATGTATTAAATTCAGATTTAAAAGTAATTAACTGAGCTCTGATCCATTGCTTTTTGTGGGAGAGATTTCCAAACTTCTGCCACACTTCCTACAAAGAGATGCTTCCCCACTTGCACTCAAAGTTTCTTGGTGAAAGTTGGGGAAGTCATGAGAAGTGTCAAACACATGCATTATTTGTCGGTTCTGCCTTAAGAGCTGCAGCATGAGATTAATTGTTCTCTGCATTGTTGTTGGATTGTTTAACTCTAGATATTGTTGTCTGGCTCTGTGGAAAAGCTATTGAAAGAAATGTTACTTTGCAGAACATGAATAAAATAATATTGTTTGTTCCTTTAGCTGAAATTACTGGCTATCCTCCAGTATCCTAAAGAATAAATGAGAGAAATTACCCAGATAGGGAGATGGTTGGTGTCAGAGGAAATGGGGATGGGGATGGAGTTGGGTAGGAGGGTTACAGGGAAGGGAAGGGCATCAAGTGACTTCCTGGTTGAACTACTTTTGGGGTCCTATTGAAGTTATGGCACCACAAGTTGCACAAATACTTAAGAATCATGTGGCAAAAATAAGTACTGCAGACAACTGAATAATAAGGCATTTTAAAGTTGGAATGGAGAAGAGATCTATCTCCATTTTAACAACCCATCTCCTAGATCCTCCTGGGAAGATAGAGGCAAGATTGTTCTGGGTATGTCAGCCAGACCTTGGAAAATAGTTTAGTCAAATATAAAAGCAGAACTATAACTGTAACAATTTGAAAGACCAAAGTGAGCTCTAAAAAATCTGTTCCTAATATTTGAGAAATATAGCAGAAATGTAATATAATGCAATATGTTATAAAAATGCCCTAACTATGATTCTATGTTATGTTGCTTCAGGGAACTAAAAGACTCATGGTAGAACTTTATTGGTTTTGCTTTATTATGTCTTAAATAATGTATATGTAGAGAATTTTTATACTGGAGCTATTTAATGTTTTATTGCAAAGATGCTGAGTACACTATGTGTTTAATAGATATTAGATTTTGTCACACAAAGTTTGTGACACTGATGGCGCTTCATAATTGTCCTGAAGGAACTTTGATATTTAAAAAAATTGAGTCCAGTTTTTGTTTTTGTTTTCCTTCCCTTCACTTGAGGCTGGCTGCCAAGAACCTGGAGAAACAGTGGATGATGTAATTAACTTTTATTCTGTGGGAAGGATTGGGTCGATAGACTGATTGGGGAATCATGGGGCTCGTATTCAGAAGGTGGAAAAGGGGAGTCGGGAGGCTGGGGCTTGTTCTGATTGATTGGGTGGCACAGTAGATGCTGCTTCCTCAAAGCTCCAGCAGCCCAGATTTGATCCTGTCCTTCATTGCTGTCTGTGAGGAGTTTTCTCCTTGTAATTATGTGGGTTTCCCCTGGGTCTTCCAATTTCTTCTCACATTTCAAGCAAGACATACTAGTCTGTAGGTTAATCGGTCACTGTGAATTTCCCCTAATGTAGGTGAGTGGTAGGAGAATCAGGGTGGTGATGATGGGCCTGTGAGATAGAATAGGTTTCCGGGAAATAAGTGGGGTATGTGATTGTTCTGAGAGCCAGCATAGACTCAATGGCTAAATGGCTTCTTTCTATAGAACATTGAACACTACAGCACAGTACAGGCCCTATGTCCCACAATGTTGTGCCAGCATTTTATCCTGCTCTAAGATCTATCTAACCCTTCCCTTCCACATAGCCCCCTATTTTTCTATGTCATAGGAAAAATATGAAATAAAATTGAGGTGACATTGGTGATGGGAGGGTTCGTACCATGGAAAGGTGTGGGAAGGGTGGTGGTGTCCAGTGATGGGTGCTTCTCAGAACAACATGCATTAACTTCCCTGCCACACTTTAAAAGGAGCATTACGGGCTGAATTTATGTTATTTGATACATACCTGATGTAGATATTGTGTTTGAAGCAAGTCAAGACCAACATGATGTGATTTGATGTGGAAATGGTCACAATCACTTTCCACTCTGGAGAAAATAGACTTTCAAGCATGAAACAGTGCCACTTTTATGAAATTCTGAGAATTGGTCTCTTTTTTAATGCAATAAATTTATGCATCAAATGCATTTTGAATAATTTCAACTTCCTGGGAAAAAAACACATTTCTTGTTTTGGCTCCAATGCTACTTATCTTGTCTTTGTTCCCTGTTCGAAGACTCTACTACTAACTGAAATAATGTTGCATTATTATCAGCTATAACAACCCCAAGTATCATTTACCACATGCATCAACATGAACAAAATGTCTCACTATATTTTCTGGGTCTAATATCACAATTTATGTGTTGGAAATACTTATAAAAGCTGATTCTAGATTCTTCTGTCCCTCCAAAACTACTTTACTTCTTTTTAATGATCCACTGGTCTAGAAAACAGAACCTAAGCTGTAGGACAGCAATGTAGAATTAAAGAAGATTGTCGTTGATTCCAGTATGAAATGCATGGTGTTGTACTCACCTCCCCATGTTCCAGCTTGCACCAAATAAGGAACTGAATGTTGGGTTGTGGCTGGGGTATGGTTTCAGGGTCAATATGATAGCATTGTGGTTAATTTACTGGACTAATATGGGTGATTGATCTAGAGTCAAGTGTTTAAAACCCACTATGACAGCTGAGGGATTCAAATTCATGTAATTAGATATATCTGGAATTTATATTGGAATGGTAATCATGAAAGTACTGAATTCTTGGAAAAGCTTATCTGGTTTGCTAATGTCTTTCAGGGGAGAAAATTGTAATTCTGCTTTGACATTTATCTGACTCCCACATCACTGTGTATTTGACTTTTAACTGCCTTTGGTAAGCACCACATTCAGGATGATAAGGGATGTACACTTAATGTTGGCTTTGCCAGTGACTTTCACATGTGAATGATGAAATGTTTAAAAAGTACAGGCAAGGGGCAATTCAAGTTATGTGCTAAGACCCAAAGGTAAACTTCTCTCCCTAAACTTAACAAAATGTTTTGAATTATTCAGCCCATCAGTCCCATGCCTTCTCATAGAAAGAGTTATCTTTTTGGTCTTACTCTCTGATGCTTTTGCTACAAACCAGCCAACAAGTATTCTTTTTAATTATTTATCTTATTCTCATTCAAAGAGTTACTTGTGAATCTGTTTCCACCACTTTCAGACAAAGCATTCCAGTCCACATACAAGAGTTTTTTTTAAACAGTTTCTTTGGTTCTTTTAACAGTTACCTTCAATCTGTGCCTTTAGGTTCTCAGCTTTGATGTCGGCGAAACCATTCAAAATTCTGAATACTGTACTAATGCCTTTCTAACTTTTCCTTTTCTGTTCTAATCTCAAAACATCTCTGGTACTACTCCAGCAACTTTCCTCCATAACCTCAAAAAGCTTTCAAAATCATCATTTCAACAATTCCCTTCTGCTATTATAGTGGACGCATTAAGCCATCAATTTGTAGCAAATTTATGTCCACTTTAAAATTGCAAGGGGTGAAAGTTCAGAGGATAGTATTAAGAATTCATACATTAGGATAGAAACCTCACAGTGTCAAGCCTTGGATTATATTGTTGTTTCCAAAATGAGAATAGAACCAAAGTGTTCCTGGCATGCATTATTTTCATTTTTCTGTATTCGCTGATTGTCAATCAGTAGCTGATTCCCATTCAAAATAGTTAAAGTTACACATTTAAAAATGTATGATTTTAACAACTCTGTTTGTTGTTCTTTGTAGTGGGAACAATTGCACCATCCATGTTTTTGCATTTTTACTCATGTCATACAATAACATTTATGGCCAACAATATCCAATCAGCACAATGTTGCTGTGAACTACATTTTCAGAAGGAAACTACACAAGCAAACTCCAGAGAATGTCTCTGTGTGTTGAGCTGTTATTTTTAACCATTTCCCTGTAGTGCAATGTGAGAATCAGACTTTCAATATATCCATCTGTCTGTTTATCTGTTAATGGAGTCTCTTACACTAATGTCTGACAGGTTGTAATTTCACTCCCACAACACAATCATTCCTGGCTGAGCAGTCTTCACTTAAAATTATGAGTAGAAAACCATCATTTGCAACAGTGCTGATGTGTGATGGGAAATCGGTGGCATATTGTTTCCTATTTCCTGACAGAAAAACATCACTTATCTTATCTGTGCTACTAATGAGATAATGTGACAAAAGTGGATAATAAGATAATCACAACCTTATATGTTTTTCACAGCTGCTCAGCACCTGATTCCCTACTGTTAGAAAATGGCAGATTTTAAATTGTGTGTGGGTAGTACTACTTTTCACAAAGAAGGTTGCTTGTTGTTAGCATTTTCCCTTTACCTTGTTCAAGACCTGAAATATGATGCTTTGCAGAAAATTGCAATAGTAATGGCTGTCACACAATGGTGTCCCTTCTCCCAATCTGGGGGAATGTTTAGTGATGTAGAAAGAGTTTAAATCTCTGTGGCAAAAGCTACATCATCAGCAAATTCACTGCTTCAATAAAATGTGGGACTATTAACTCTTCTCCATTGCACTGTAGGAACTGATTGCCATCTGGTTCAACAGCAAAGATTATTTAAAAATCAAACAATATCCTTATACATTAATCTACATCTTGCAATCCTGGCCTAAAGCAGTGACAAGAACTATGGCAAACCTAATATACAATAATTTTCCAACCACCTCAACTCCAAGGATACTGTGTTATTAAACTTGGTGCTTGATCAGAAGGAGGAAGGTGAGAAGCTTGTACTAAGGATGAAACTACTAAAAGGTACTGTCTACATATACCAGAGGGAAATGGGTAGCACAGGTGGGAGAAGAAAAGATTGATTAGTTTGGCCTCAGGATGAGCAACTTCAGGTTCATGGATAGACAGGAGAAATTGGGAGGTTTCTCCTGCCAGAAAAATATTGAGGGATGATTTGATGCATATTGAAAATCATTAAAGGTCTAAATAATGTGAAACAAGAGAACTCAATTCCAAGGACTGAGAACCAGAACATATATAACTGGATTGCCCTGGTCTGATTTGCTGGCTGGATTTGCCACCCAGGTTGCCTGCCCAACAGCATAATCTATTCCAGATTCAGAGAGGCAGATTAACTGATCCCAATTACAGTGCCAGCAACCCGGGTTTAATTCCGGCCGCTGTCTGTAAGGAGTTTGTACGTTCTTCCCGTGTCTGTGTGGGTTTCCTCCGGATGCTTCAGTTTCCTCCCACATTCCAAAGAGGTACTGGTTAGGAAGTCATGGGCATGCTATGTTGGCGCCGGAAGAGTGGCGACATTTGCGGGCTACCCCCAGAACACTCTACGCAAAAGATGCATTTCACTGTGTATTTCGATGTACATGTGACTAATAAAGAAACCTTATCTTAAATATCCAAAAATCATCCCACAATGCAGAGCAGGTCAGGTCAGAAGCAACAAATAGGCTTCAGGCAGTGAATCCTGATGCCTTGTCCCTGAAATCCTCTGAAAGTTTTTTGATAACTTGCTGCTGTCACAAGCATTTTTAACTATATATAAATGCCCTTGATTAATTTAAAACAGTGTAAAGTATTAGAAATTAATTAAGAATATTAAGATGAAATAAACTAAATTAAAATAAGTTGTACATGCAAGTAGATGTTTACTCAGAGTCAGTGACCCCATTGAAATAGAACATCGAACATAGAACAATACAGCACAGGAACAGGGCCTTTGGCCCATGATGTTCTGCTGAACTAATTAAGCCAATTTACACTTAATTACTTGATCGCATGATCCATATCCCTCCATTCTCTGCATATTCATGTGCCTGTCCAAGAGCCTCTTAAGCTCCTCTATCATACCTGCTTCCACCACCACCCCTGGCAGCACATGCCAGGTACCCACCAGTCTCTGTGTAAATAAACTTGCCCCACACATCTCCTTTGAACTTTCCCCCACTCACAAATGCATGCACTCTAGTTTTAGACATTTTGTTCCTGGGAAAAAGATATCAACTGTCTGCTCTAGCTATGCCTCTCATAATTTTATAAACTTCTATCAGGGCTCCCCTCAGCGTCTGCTATTCCAAGAGAAAACAACCCTAGTTTCCAAATGGGGTCTTAGTCCTGTTCAGTGATGAAACAGGAGTTTGTATGTGCTTATATCCTGGAAACCAGAAATAAGGTAAACAAACAATAGAGAAAAGCTAGTGATTCACCACAAAACTGTTGGATAAAAGTGAGTATGACCTTATCCACAGATTTAAAGTGATTGGTAAAGAACAAAGGATGATGTAAGGGAAAACATTCCCTTGCTATGAGTGGCTACAATCCTGACCTTACTGTCTGCAAAGCTATTGAAACCAAATTCAATCCTTTCAAAAGGGAACTAGGTAGATATTTGTAGGAGGGTAGACTAGCAGGGCTCTGTCGAAATAGCTGGGAACTGATTGGATTGCTCTTATGGTTCAATGGTCTGAATGGTTTCTTTCCATTCTAATAAAATTCTGTGACTTTATTAATACATGTCAGACTTTCAAAAAGCATAATATAAATGATATGCCATTTTAGGAAAAAGGAGAAAAATGTGTAAACTAAAGAGGAAAATGTTCTCATAAAACCAGATTAAACTTAATACAGGCATTTCCCAGGTTGCGTAAAGGTTCCATTCCGGAGAACTGTCCATTGGTCAATTTTTCAGTGAGTCAGAAATATCCATTTTCTATAGTAACCCATATTGTATTGCTCTGTATACACTTGCTATAATTCTTTCATTTTATTGAATAATCACCCTGACACCACCCATAATTAAACTAATAGAATATATACTGCATCCAGTCATTACTGAATACCATGAAACATTTTATTACTATTACTACTAACTTGAAAAATGCTTTAAAAATGTATGGGAGAATTTGTATAAAAGTCGGATTTCTGTGTCAGATCATTCGTAACCAGGGGAGCCTCTGTACTGTAATCTATCACTCACTGTAAGACTGCAAAAGAAAATGTTTATCGGTTTCATACCCTAAATAAGAATGCAACTAAATAAATAGCAAAATAAACCATAAAGCATGGAAATTATTAATCATTCTTATCAGTATAAACATTATTAATTGCTTAGTCTGTTAGAATATCAGACAGAAATCAACATATGTCCAGCTATGCAGCCTTGAATGATGGTGTCTGTGATCAAAGTAATAAAATCTATGATAGGCGGGGACCATGAATTGTGAATCTGGGTAATGGACTGGGTCCAGGATAACCTAACCCCATGAATGAACACATTGACATTAGTAATGCTAGAACCAGCCTGCAGAACATAATTCCATACTTCTAGATTTATCACCTCACAAGAAACTCCTGGCAGAACTCCCCTGTTCATCGCTGAGGGATCCAATGTGATCTTTAAAGCCATGTCAGTGGCTATACAAAGTCTTAGTTTAACACATCAATTGATAAAAGTTAGTTCCACTCCAAAAATGCAACACTCACTCAGTAGCGCACTCTCCAGACTGGGGCTTAAAACCAAAAATATCTAACACAGATTTGAAGATGCCTCCGCAAACAACAGTAAAGTCTATGTTGCAAAAGTCAACCATTTTTAAAGGACCATTATGTAAAAGAAGAATACACTTGAGTCGCGAATTTGGTACAGTGGTGATACAATGGTTAAGTTAATGAACTAGTAACTCAAATACTTGGACCAGTAATCCAGAGTTGTGAGTTAAACACTACTATAACAGCTCTGGAATTAAAATTTAGTTAATAATCAGGGTTTTTTATAATGGGTAAAAATGATGCTGAAACTACTATTGTGGTATAAAAACCCATGTGTTTTTTTTAATGCTCTTGAGAGAAAGGAATCTGCCATCATGTCCTGGCTGGATTGTATGTGACTCCAGTCCCATAGTGATCTGGTTGATTCTTAATTATGGTTTAAAATGGCCACTCAGTTACATCTTAACCACCACATTCAAACAGAAAAGGATAAACCTGAATTCAGACATGGTGAAGTTGTTCCCAATCCAGTTGATCTTGGAAAGTTCTCCACACATTCAGGACCAGGCCATCTGCTTATTTGTTACCTCATCTATTACCCAAAGCATTCATTCCCTCCAACAATCAGTGCAGTGGCTGTGGTGTGCAACATTCACAAAATGCACTCCAGTTACTCTCCTGGGCAATGACAACAGCACCTCCCGAATTCATGACCTCAACTAGGACGAAGTAAGCAGGCACAATAGAACACAATCACGATCATTCCCCAAAAGTCATACACCTCACTGAAGTTGGAAATATATCATCTTTATTGCTTGGTCGTAATCTTTAAATCCCTAACCAGCAGAATGATAGCACCTTCTCAGGGGCAATTAGGGACAGGCAATAAATACTGCCCTTGCCAGCAATGCTCATGTCCTGAGGAATGAATAATAAAAACCTTGTTGGAAATTAGTTCATCATACTCTGAAATGCCAAAGTGGAAGTCTATTCTTATGAATCCATAGATATTAGATTTTACAGTGTGTTCTGAAGTTTGCTTAAATTAAACATAAAATCAGGTGACTCCCCTTGCAGATGTGCTTTCCAATTCACCTGATTTTTCTTTAAATGATCATTTCATGTAGGTAACTCAGTGCACCAGAACCAAGGTTGATACAGGATCTGATCTCTAATCAGCTTTTGTTTTACAAAGTCTGTGAAGAAATGTGTTAAATTATCACCATTATTAAATTAACAGATACGTTTGCAATGCTGGATGTAATTCCAGCTAATGTCTGTGCAAGTTTCACCTCAATTTGATACTGGAAATTAGAATTATTTAGAATGATATTTACAGCTAACAGTTAATGGAGAAACCAAAACAATCCTGACTTTTCTGTTGTTAATGAGGAAACTGTAATTGCAGTTACAAAAACCTGCAGTTTGATAATACCCATAGGAATGATAAACTTCGACCTGAATAACTAATTTTAGAGTCATAGAGTCATGCAGCACAGAAACAGGCCCTTCAGCACAACAGGTCCATGCTGACCAAGGTTCCCAGCTAAGCTAATCCCATTTGTCTGTGTTTGGCCCATATCCCTCTAAACCTTTCCTATCCATGTACCTTTCCAAATGCATCTTAAATGTTGTTAATGTACCTGCCCCAACCATTTCCTCTAGCGGCTCACTCCATATATTGACCCTCAGGTTGCCCCTCAGGTTCCTATTAAATCTCTCTCCATCACCCTGGAGCTATGCCCTCTAGTTCTTGATTCCCCAACCCTGGAAAAAAGACTGCGTGCCTTGACCTTATCTATGCCCCTCATGATTTTATACACCTCTATAAGATTACCCCTCTTTCTCCTGTGCCCCAGTGCATAAAGTCCTAACCTGCTCAATCTCTCTCCATAACTCAGTCCCTCAAGTCCCAGCAACATCCTTATAAATCTCCTCTGCACTCCTTCCAGCTTAATAGCATCTTTCCTGTAGTAGGGCGACCAAAACAGAACACGATATTCCAAATGCAACCTCAACAACATGGAGGAGAACGTATGTGGTACCATTATCCAAGAGGGGCAGCAGGGATAAGCCAGGTAATTACAGGGCAGTGAGTCTAACATCAGTGGTAGGGAAGTTATTGGAAACATTCTGAGAGATAGGATTAATCTGTGGTTGCAGAGGCAGGGATTGATCAGGGATAGGCAGCATGGCTTTGTTAAGGGGAGGTCCTCTCTGATTAATTTGAATGAGTTTTTCAAGGAAATTGCTAAGAATGTCCATGAGGGTCCTGTAGTTGATGTAGTCTACATGGACTTCAGTATGGTCATTGACCAGGTTCCATATGGGAGACTGGTTCAAAAGATACAAACCCCTGTGATCTACAGTAAATTGGATAATTTAATCCAAAGTTAGCATGATAATAAGAGAGAGGGAGTGATGGCTGAGGGTTGTCCTCGCAATTGGAAACCTGTGACCAGTGTTTTCTTGCAAGGATTGATGTTAGACCATTGTTGTGTGTTGCATGTTGGAGGTATGATTAGTAAATTTGCAGATGACATGAAAACTGGTGGACAGTAGACAGTGAGGAAGGCAGTCTTCAGCCACAGAATGATATTGATCAGTTTGTAAGAAGAGCAGAGAAATGTCAGATGATATTTAATTCTGAAAAATGTGAAATGTTACATTTTGGGAGGACGATAAGTCTGGGATATTCACAGCCAAGGGTCTGGGGAATAGAAGGATCTTTGTGTACATGTCCAAGGATTCCTGAAGCTGGCAGCACTGATAGATAGGGTGGTGAAAAATGTATATTGGATATTTGCCTATATTAGTCACGAGGTATTGGTGTGACTATATTAACCATTGGTTAGGCCACAGGTGGAGTCTTGTGTGCATTTCTGGTCACCACATTATAGAAAGGATGCTATTGCACTGGAGAGGGTGTGGAAGAGGTTCACCAGGATATTGCCTGGGATGGAATGTTCCAGTTATAAGGAGAGACTGGATAGACTTGATTTATTTTCTTTGGAGCAAAGAAGGCTGAGTGGTGACTTAAATGATGCATACAAAATTATGAGAGGCATAGATATGGTGGATAGTGAGAAACTTCCTCAGCACATGTGTCTATTAAATGTAGGGCATAGATTTAAGGTAAGGGGTATGACATTTAGAAAGGATTTAAGGAAGAAATTTTTTGCCCAGAGAGTGGTTGAAACCTGGAACTCACTGTCTGAGTAAGTGGTGGAAGCAGGTAAACTCACAACATTTAAGAAACATTCACGGTAGCGTAACGGTTGGCATAACACTATTACAGCACCAGTGACCCAGGTTCAATTCCAGCCTCTGTCTGGAAGGAGTTTGTATGTTCTCCTCATGTCTGCATGGGTTTCCTCTGGGTGCTCCAGTTTCCTCCCACATTCCAAAGACATATGGATTAGGAGCTGTAGGCATACTATGTTGGTGCCGGAAGAGTGGCGACACTTGCAGGCTGCCCCCAGAACACTCTACGCAAAAGATGCAGTGCACTGTTTGTTTTGATATACATGTGACTAATAAAGATACCTTATCTTATCATTATAAGCACTTGAAATGCCATTGCATCGAAGGCTTTGGGCCGTGTGCTGGAATGTGGAATTAGTGTAGATAGGCATGGACATAGTGGACAGAGAGGCCTGTTTCCATGCTGTATGATTCTATGACTATGGCTCTTTGAACACACGCAATCTCAGTGAACATTGGTGTCAAGCAAGACATCATCAGCATCAGCTATTGATATATGAATGAGAATCACAAGTTATATTTAGTGATTCATGTAAATCACTTGTTGAATGATCCAGGGTAGGAGGGAAATTGGAACCCCAAAGGCAAGAAATCAAAACAGAATGAAGACTAGATGTCAGCATAGTGGGGAATTGGGAGATCAGGGCAATGGAGATATTTGAAGTTCAGAAGACAGATTTAAGGTCAACGGGGGCTGTTGGGATCAGAAGAAAATTCAGAAGAAATGGGAAGGATCAGAGACTAGATGGAAAGTACTGGAGAGGTCTGTTGGCATCTATTTGTGATCTATGCGTAAAACAGGTAAATTAGATCCAAAGGGAAAAAGGAAAGGCACTTATCTCCTGGATCCAGACCACCTCGTCTTCTTTTGGAGATTAGAAGAGTGTACACATGTGAAGTGTGGACACCTGGACCAGAAAACAAATGAGTTTCGTCATTATCCTGCTGGATTCTGATATCATGTGATTAGATACAAGGCAGTGTGTGTCACCCTCTGTTGGAAACAGAAAACCAGATTCCTTCATTAAGTAGTGACACCACAGAGCCTGAATACACATCTGTAGCACACTCTGTGTTATTTTTAAAACTGAAAATAGGCCAAGCGTGAAAAGATCCCCGACTCAGCCCAAGCTAATGACATCCTTCTTGGAGTCAGGTACAGAAACAATGCATTAATAGACAAGACTAAGCCTAATACATTTAGCAGGAACTTTGAGAATGATACTTCAATCAATGTCTTTGATGCCAGCAGTGATTGAGGATACCCTGGGCATCTTCCCCCTGTCACCATCAAAGATCATTAGGATCAGTTACTCGTTCCATGTGTTTGTTGTGGAAAAGGGAACAGCCAGAGAACAAAAAGATAACCCAGAATGGCCAAGGCAAAGCACAGACTTGGACCCAAGACACTAGTACAAATCAGAAAATTGGGGTGCCAGGCATCAAACAAAATATACTCAGCCATACCCCTTCATCTTTTATACACTGGTAAGCAATGCAGTGGGTTAAACCAAATTTTACAATATTGGTATCTGTATTTTTTAAGCCAATATAAATATTCATCCATTTCTCTTGAGCTACTTTTTTCCTTCAAAAGCTGCAGCAAATCTGATTGACAAAGCTCAACTTAGTATTTTGTTTTACTTCTCATGTGAGTCATCTATATGGTGGTCCTTTGTCGTGTGTGGTGTCCAATGACATGCTTTTGAATGAACCCCTGTGAAAAAAGTACATATTATAGATGCCTGTAGGAGGGATTCAGTCTGAGTTGTTTGGGGTTCAGGTGGCCCTACAGGTGGCCACTTCCTAAGATGGCCTTGAAACTGGTTTATTAATTTCCACTGCAGCTGCTGCAGCTGGATGGGCCACTGTCTGATGCACAAACTAACATCTGCACAGAAAGACCAGATGGACCAGTTATACCCTCAGACTGAGAGACAGCGGCATCACTTGCAGCCATTCACACTATTAGCTTCTGTTTCTAATGCAAAAGATCCTGAGCTCTTGAATGTCTTTGATTCAGGTATGAGTTATTACTATTCTGAGGTAATTTAGTTATTACAGAAGTACCATTGCAAACTTTGTTTGGATTCAAGTTTAATAATTATAATATTCATGTTGACTTCAGCAACTTTAAACACTAATTCTATCACCTTTAACCCTTTACACCAAACAAATGATTCTTCTTAAACTTTTCAGGTGTTTTCACTAAATGGAAACATTATTGAACTCCACAGATTAGGTATAATGTGTGTGCTGATTGAACTGACCAAGGGCAGGGTGGTTACAGGTGTACCAGAGTGCCCATTGATTGAGGGAAAAAATCCCTCAGATTTTCTGTTTCTGATTATTATCCTTCAGCCCCAACTAATGCAGTCTGAGTGTGGACATTCAGTGAGTAAAGAACAATTTTACTTTGAAACTCAGCATCCCTCTCCTCTGCCCATGTTGGAATATGCTCCTAACAGATGAAGTAAGGTTTCTCAAGAAAGTTGTGCCTTCAAGAGAAGAAAAGTGGAAAAGAAAATATTTGATAAAAGTAGAAAACATAGATTTCATTAATCTCCTGGAATTATACAAAATATTGTTAAAAGAACTATGTAGTAAGCACTGTTTCTGAAAATACTTTTATACAACAATATACTATCAGCATTTTAATTATTTCATTCAGATTTTTACCTTTTATAACAAGTACAGTGTTACCTATTTAACTAAGCAATAATTTCTATCTTAAAAGTATATTTTTTAGTTGTATGATTCTTAGTTGTAAAGAATCATGATTCTTGGAATGAATGAATGTCAACATCTAACACTGCAATTTGAAAATTTTGTTATCAGCAAAGTTTGCCTATGTATCAATTAAGAATTGGATTCCTTAACAGTTTTTACTTTGTGGCATGGCACAAAAGTATCTTACAGGACATATTCACCTTTAGTTTGTGTAAAATGATTTCCTTAATCATTTTTTGGATGTTAAAAATATGGTTGAAACATCAGGTTGATGCACATGAACACCATCTTGTCAAACCAACAATGGATAGGATTGACAAACTACAAGCCATCTACAACTTCAAGATATTATATCTTATATTCTATTTCTATTAAATAAAGAAAGAAATATTTTTATGTGCAACATTTATCACATTCCTCTCAGAATATTCCAAGGTAATTTACAGCCAATACTTTTATTTATTCTTGTTATGTAAAACATGCGGCAGCCAATTTATTCCCAGCAAACTCCCATGAAAAATAATGACCAAGCAACCACTTTAGAAGCTCAGATTAGGAAATAAGTATTGTTCTTTGATATATTGTCATGGGATCTTTCACCTCCACCTAACAGAGTGGATGAGACCTAAGTTTAACATCTCATTTGAAAGATTCTACCTATTTATCTCATACTTGCTCGCGGTAAGCAGTTTTAACCCTGCCCAAAATCTGCCTGTGGAAACATTGATAGATGTTGAATCAATGTAAATAAGGTGACACCTAGTGTCAAGCACCTTAAAATAAGGTCATTTTTTTTTTTCACCTGCATACCCCATTCCCCATCCTAAATAAAATATCAGAAATGAGTTTATTTCTAACTAGTTAACAGAAAACTTGTTTTATTCAATATTCTTGGGAATTTCAAGGTTTGGAGCCAGGGCTATTAGTCAGAAATGACTTTTCTGTGATTTGTTACAATAGGGGCTATTGATATGCCAGCTATTCATATGCTATATCATTATAACCTTATTGAGCCTTACTGTTCTCTGCGTATTATTGTGCATCACAAAGGGCCAACACTACAGCATATTTTTAGAGTGCATTGGATTGAGTTGGTCGGAATGGATGAGTTGGGCCAAAGAGTCTGTATCCATGCTGTATAGCTCTATGACTCTATGTTTATTGTACCAAGCTTTGTCTTTATATTTTTTAATTCTCCTCAGTGGTTATAGCTCAATCAGTCTTTTTCATATCTGCTGTGTCACCCTCTTTCAGTTTAAGTTATCACGAGGTTCATTTATCCACACTCCTGTTACTGTTTCTGACCGTTTCTTTCATGATTTTTGTTTTTTTCCCTCCAGCAAAATACCACAAAATTCCAAGTGTTTGAGCATTCCCTGTCTGGCCTTTGTCATTACTTCCCTCTATCTTTCTCCCCTTATGAATTGATCTCCAATTGTTTAATAATTTTTCAAAAATGAAGGCATGAAACTCATTTCTTCAAATTTGTCAGTTAACACTAGAAGCACTCTGACTATATTATATCCAGTATTAGCAAACTTTAGCCTGGATATGGCATTTTGTGACAAAAAATAGATTATGAATGTGGAAAACGAGAAATACGGAGATGAAGAAAGGGAAATATGGAGATGTAATGCCATGTAAATGAAACAACTATGGTTTTTGTGAGCATAATGTAGAAGGCAATCTCCATAGATGACAGTACAAAAATTTATGTGCCCAGTCTCCAAAGTACCACTTGCCCATAGGACCAATGAACTCTTTCACTGCTGATACAAGCACGTAGAAATTACACCATAATTTGCTTCACTTCAGATGACATATAATCTCTGTTGCATCCAATGGTTTTTGTAACAAGGCCAAACTATTTTCCATTAAGTAAGTTTCAACGACAACTTCTAATGTATAGCACCTTTAACAGAGGAGCATTGTCAAACAAGAATTGATACGCAGGCACACTAGGAGATTTGATTGCAAAAATGGCCAAAATGTTGTCAAGGACCACTTAGAAGAAAGAGAGATAGTGTAGTTTCGAGAATGAATTCCAGAGCTTGGGACTTTGGTAGCTGAAGGTACAGCCACTTATAGTAAATTTGAGGATGATAAAGAGACCAGAAATTAAGAAGTACAGATGCCTAGAAGGGTTATGGAGCTGAATGGCAGCAGTGTGTTAGGACAAGGACAGCAGTTTTAAATGACCTCATATTTTCAGAGGTTACAACAAGGAAAGTTTGCCAGGAGTATGTTAGAATGGTCATGTAAAACCAACAAAAGCATGAAAGAGGGTTATAGCAAATGACAAAGTGAGGGAGGGCAGAGTTGGGAATGTTACCGATCAGATTATAACTGGTTTTAGCAATGATACAGGTAAACGGTCTGTGGTAATCACAGAGTTCAAAATGAGATCAATGTTGTGAACAATCTGGTTCAATTTTAAGCAGTTGCGAGGGAGAGGGGTGGAGTTATCTTCTTCAAAAATATTGGCATCTGCAGCAACAGCCAGTATATGAGAGAGATAGTGAGATCATTTCAAAATAGAGCAGGATGAAACCAGTTTACAAAAGATTAGGCAAACTCATCAGCTTGAGAATTTTTTTATAGGAAGAATAATATATGTTCCTTAGTGCACACAATATTCATTTTTGTAAGGTTTACATGTGAGGAAATGCATGGTCATATGTTCTTCACAGCAAGATAAAATGAGGATTTGATTAGAAAAATAATGACATTAATGTATCCCTAAAATGATCTTTAGAAGCTTTACATTTGAGGTTAATTTTATAGATATACTATTTTGAAATATTATGATGTAGTATGTGTCATTTTTCAAATAATATCATTTTATCAATACACTGAAATACTTGTGTTCTCGCAGTATAAATTATGTCATCATCCAAGCTTTATTCATATCTCTGAGGAGATTTTTAATTGGAAAATAATGGATCCATATTTTATTTTTCCCTTCAATCTGCATTTCTGTTATTTAAATTATGGTGCGTATTTTTTGATTCTTTTCCTTGAACAAGATGAATATAATTGCACTAATTATACATCCAACCTGAACCATGGCAACTTATCACCTCTTCCCACTGGATCCAATTTGAAAGAGCTTTAGTTCACAGCTACCTAAATCTCTGTCATTTTATTAATCCTCGTGGAGAATGTGCACTCATGTTATTAATCCCTGAGGGGAAAAGTGTTCTCAGAAGAATGTAAGTATCTCCTCCTCAGTTTGTTGTTTGTCTGATTCGAGCTATCTTTTGATTATATTCTCTACACGTAAAGCACTGAAAAATCAAACCTGGCACTTGGCCTTTGATTTAATTTAAAGATATATATCAAACCTAGTTGCTATTCTTAGCATTTCCACATACTGGGAGTTTCAAACAAGACTTACAGAAATCTCAACAATGTACACAAATTACTTCTAAACACAGTTATATGTGACAAGTTAAAACCTTGATGGTTTCTACTTTGTGAGAAATTGCCAATTTCCAGGAAAGTTAGCCATTTTTTTTTGTATTCAGAGTTTCTCAACCTTCCACTATTCCCCAGTTCCCAATGAAAATGACTAAACCTGACGAGAGTATTGTCAGTTTCATTCCTGATCTAAAAACACCTGTTATACTTTGCAAAGGTAATTTGAACATGCAGAAATGTTTGAAACTAAATGAGCATTGTCCACTCAAAATGACTTATTGCCTTTCAGTTAATTGTTTCAATGTTATTACTTCCAGCTTAACTGATAAAAAGTATTTTGGAGTGTACATGATCCAGCAGGGGATTACAATCTAACGGCCAAACAAGAATCAAAATGGAATTAGTTTCTACTATTTTAATTTAATAAAGCCAATGTCAGGGACTTTTCTTGATTTTTGATAAAGCAGAATCAAATGCAGTACAAAAAAACAAAAAAATAGAAAGCTGAAAACATTGAAATGCCAACTCCATTATACTGCCCAACTTAGTATAAATAGACAAATCATGAATACTGTGCCAGGGATGGGAAAATAAAAGGCTCTGCTATCAAGGTGCAAAGTGTTTGAAGGCAAATGCATGATGATAACTATTTTATATAGCAACCCACTACAAGGCTATTGTGATAATTCAGTGCCATTACTTTTGAAGTATGTCAACATTGTGGCCTAGCTATAAAAGATACAACTGCAAGTTAAACTGTTGCAACCTTATCTGCCGTTGGGTTATTGAAAATATTACAGCAAGTTGTTAGCCCATCAATATACTGCAAAGAGGCAAGTGACTGAGTGGTTTGTTTACCTGCCAGAACAACCTAACCATGATACCCTATTAATACATTTGCATCATGAGAGTGGAAGACCACAGTTTACATGATTCATGAAGGTCTCGCTCATGAATTAAAGAACAGCAGTAATTCAACATCACCACTTAAAGACTCAATAATTTGTGTAGCACATCAATGTATTCAACAGAACAATTACATTTCAATGCAGAATGGATCTGAATCACTAAGTGCAGCATGATCTCCAGTAACTACACAAACAAACATCAAAAAAAATCTATTGATTTCTGATCTGTTTTTAATTGTATGTGGCAATATTGAAAAGGGAGTGAAAAGCAATTCTCAGCATGAGACCAGCTAACTAGCAAAATACTGATGCATTGACCAGTTCTGCTTGGAAGACGTAACCAAAATCATCATTTGCTCTCAATCTTTGTCCTCATTTTCTCACCTTGATATTAATCCTGCTTTGTCCCTGAATAAAGTTATTAGGGAAAAAAAGACTAAAATTGGCAAATTAAAATAGTGCTTGTTTTACGTTTAAACACTTTAAATTTTTTTCAGTCCTGCCTCTGTTTTCAACCCTGGGCCTCTGAAGAATTTGATGATGCTGGATTACAATCCCACCGCTCCACACACTGGACACCCTCTTGAACCTCACCCAAGGAGCTCCATATCATCAGACAGCACAGTTCATGCCAACAAGCTACTTTATCATTGGGGACAAGGCAGCCTTGTCTCATCTTTTCCACGCCTGACAGCACTAGCTTCAATGGTACCAAATTTTGGTAGTGGAAACTCAAATGTTCATGAATGAATTTCTCCTCCATCACATTAAAGTCACTGTTAACTTTGCAATTCAGTAAGAGAGAAATTGGTTAGTGCTCTAAAGTGGGTGTGGGACTTACAACTTGCAATTACCTTACACATGTTTGAGCCACTAAACACTAGATGGGAAATTTCTGTTTAGCTCTCATTACTATGATGGTAGCAACTGACCAACATAGATCAGGTAACTGCTGCCCTTTTCAATGATATATTGCCATTAATGATCGGAGTAGCTAGCACCAATCAGAGCTAGCCAGTGGTAAGTGAATCCCAGTCTGCATCCCATAAAGAGAGATACTTTGTGGTTGTAAGTTGTGCTGGAAGTCACGCCACAGCTGGGAAAACACTGCAGCAGGAGAAAGCAAGCTACTCTAACACTCATGCAAAATGAAATTTTTGGGACATTAGCCTGGACGCCCAATGCCCGAGAGTAATGTTGAGGAGCAGGTAGAAATCCATCTCCGACACTGCACCCAGTTTTAGCGAATATCTAGAAATGATCTTTTGTAGCGTGGAAGTGCTGGCTAGCTCAGTTTTAATGCTGAGAGGTGGAACCGTCATACAGAATCTAACAGCCATTCATTCTGCTTCAACTGAGCATGAGAGAAGTTTGAGTGTTGCAATGGAAGCTTGGACAGCTGCCATTGTGGCTTTGGCCACCAGTGTTGAACCGGTCTTTGAGAGTGTCACCACAGTTTAACAGATAATCAGGATTTCTAATGTTGTTATTGATAGGTACTGGCATTAAAGATAACAGCCCGCTCTCAGGATGACAATAATCATATTCCCACCTCAGTCATTCTGCCTCCTATTGTCTGGCTGCAGTCTAGTTTACTGCCACAACTGTTTTTCTGGAATCATATCTGCTTGGGGTGGTGTTTCACAGCAATCTGAAGTCTCCTCCACTCCAGAATCAGCAACATCCCCTCAGACATGCAGAATCTACATGGGTGCATTGCTTTATCAGTACAAGAATAGGCTCAGCCACATAGAACACCCTTCTTTTCTCTTTGTGTGTTTATCTGTTTTACTTCTTTAATAACATTTTTTTAGATGAAATAAATGTCCTGTCAATATCCTGATTTAACTTACTAGTTTGGACTCTATCTGATTAAAGAGCCTGAGGTCTAAGTAATTAAGTTGCATGACACAGCTTTGCTCAGCATGGATGGTGCAGGCCACTCCTCCAGAAGTAAGCTTTCATTGCAAATCTGAGGTCTGCTTCATATTTACTTAAAGAGGATCTGCCCAATCATACAACATATATACAGATTTATGAATACAAATTAGGAGCAGGAGTAAGCTATTTGGCCACTCAAGCAAGCTCTGCCGTTCAATGAGATCGTGGCTGATCAGACTGTAACCTCATCTCTGCTTTCCAACCTTCCCCGAGAATGTTTCCCTCTCTTGTTTATCAGATGAATATCTACTTCTGCTTTAAACATACACAAAGACTCTACTTCCACTACCCTTCAAGGAAAGGAGTTCCAAAGACCCACAACCCTCCAAAAAAAATCACCTCATCTCTGTGTAAAATAGACACCCCTTTAATTTTAAACAATGACTCGCTCGCTCTAGATACTCCCATTAGAGGAAACAGGTCCATGTTGTGAAGTCTAGAATTGGAAACACCCTGCAGGTGGCTTCTCTTTAAATAAAAAAAATTACTTACTGCTCATGTTGACTCCCTCTTTGCCCCCAAACCTTTCTCCACCTACAACCCTCTCCCCGCCCCTCTCCCCTCCATCCCTACTCCTGACCAACAGCTCTCTGAGGTGGAGAATTGCAAAGATTCATGAGTCACCAAGGGAAGAAATTCTTCCTTATCTTAAAAGAGCGCCCTCTTATTCTGAACCTTTTCCCCTAGTTTTAGATGTTCTCATTGGAGAAAACATCCTCTCAGTGTCTCTCTTGACAAAATCTTACAATCACCTTTCATTCTTCTAAACTCCAAAGACTAAAGGTCCAATCTGTTCAAGTTTTCCTCATTAGACAACTCTTCATTTCAGGAATCCATCTGGTGAACTTTCTGTGGCCTGCCTCCAGTAAATCACTTCTTAAATAAGGAGACTAAACTCTGTATGTATTATTTCTGGTATGGTCTCACCAATACCCTGTTCAGCTGCAGCAAAACATTCCTACTAGGGTACTCTATCTTCTTTGCTGGGCTCACCCTTGCTATCTGCTGCAGCCTCTGTAACCTACAATCCCCACACATCTGCCCCACCCATCCCTTGCCCCTCAAACTTCCATGACCTGTATCCAGACTAGCAACTTGCCTGTCTTCCTTTGTATTCTTTGCAATGACAGAGGCAAGTTTTTTAGGTGCACAAAACATGCAATGCCCATTCTGTTGTGCACAAAATTAACACACCTTTTTAACCAGGCATAATATAAAAACCTGAAGATCCCTTGTAAAGGGAGCTATGCTGAAAGTGACAACAGATCAGAAATTTCTGTTGACAAGCTTTCACCACATCTGTTGTAGATGTGGTGAAAGGGAAAACCATCCCTTTCCCCCAAGAACAAATAGAAGACTGATAAGTTTGTACTAGGCCAGAATAAACTCAACACAACCCAATCCATGCAATAGGAAGCCAGGATGCTGTAAAAACAGGGAGAAAACTGAAAAGGACAACAAAATATTACAGAATATATAGGTTTCTAATGTAGTTTCCAGAAGTTCCAAATATGACATTTACGTGAAGTAGATTAGTTGTTTTTACTTTCTTGTCTGGAGGCAAAAATTTACAATTGCCTTTATTGAAGTAATCTTCCTCATTAAAAAGTAATTAAACTCAGAATGGTCTCAAACTGAATTTACTTCAGGAAATAGATTTTGTTTCCTTGAAGAGAAAACCACTTTAATAGTGTGCCACTTTAGCAGCATACTAAACAAATGGTCATGAATAAACCACAGCATACTAACATTTTACAAGAACACATGAAGAAGCAACTCCTGAGATCATTGATTTCCCCATCCATTTGGAACAAAGCTGGAGAGGAGTATTCAGGTTTATTATTCTAAACTTCTTAGATTAACCATGAACTGATGCTATTTTAAGCGAATTTCCATTGATGTATACAAGTAAATATTTAATAAGCTGCTGTTGAACTATCTTTCAAAGTGTTAAGAACCAGGCAACTCATGATGGTGGCAGTGCTTATTGGCACATGAGTAGGATATATCTCCGCAAAGTACATGGATGAAAATCCATTTAAGATCGGCAAGAATCTCAATAGATCCCAGTGTGCAGTGCAGAAGAAGTGGCTCATTGATGATCTCATTAATGATCTTACCTCTAATGATTATTGAGACCCAATACATTGAATGGTGGAAAAGTTCAGAGAAGACGCAAGGGTTTCCTTTAACATATATCAGGTACTCAATAATAAATTTATACAACAAAAAAAATGTGTAGGGACAAAGGAGGGACTAATTGATATATAGTTTTTATAGTGACCTAGCACAAACATGAAAGTTGGATTATTCACAATGGATTATTCACAATGCTGAATGATTCCACATACTTTTAATAATATTTGCATTTATAGGATGCTTCATTACTTCAAAACATTTAAAAACATTATACTATAAGTTATGTGAAATGTAGTGATCATTCTGTAATTAAACACAACTGCTGCTTTGATGATGATGTACACTATTATCACTAATGAACAATCAGAGTTACCAGAATCTTTCTCACTACTGAGAAAAATATTGATAATGTTTATTCTTATTGTGTTTACTTTAATGACAGTCTTTGGGAATGGCTTAGGCAATGGTTATTTCAGCTGTCATCTTGTTCGCTCCCAGTATAATGCCTGCAACACCCTAACAGTATGCAGTGCAGTCTTGCTGAAACCCCTGTCATTGGCAAGCCATCACATACTTAAATAACTGTCAAAAAGTTGACAACATTCTAAACCCTAACTAATCCTTGAGGTTTTGTTTGCTCAAAAATGTTGCAGACCCTGGTAACTGCTTATTTACAGTAGGGTGTTATTGTTCAGATTTTTTTTACTTTTGGGGACTGTGGTGTTATTTCCAGTGCCCAGAGAATAATTCAATAACTGTTTTCTTTTCAGTCACATCCTGTATATATAACTGTGAATGTTGTGCAAAGATTTAAACAGGTGGAGAGTTTAACATAAGTTGGCTGCCGGGCCAGTGTAAATTTTCCATTGCTCTATTCTCAAGGCTACTTTTTGATTCAAGAATAGATTTTTACAGTAAGATTTAAAATGAGGCAATATCATGAGCATGAAATCTAATTCATTATTCAAGAGGTTCAGTGAGTACTTCCTTCTATCCTCCCTGCAGAAAAGCCATTCAAGCACAGCCTGTTACTGGTACATGAAAATACATCCTCTGGTAAGAATTGCATGAGTTTGCAGTGCTAATGTCTTCTCTAAAATATAGATAAACATTATTAGGCCCTAAAAGTGAATTTCTGTATTTCCTTGTCATATTCCTAATCCTTTATTCTGATAGCAGATGCCAATGTCTTTCTCCGGACTGTATTTTAAAGATCTAAACTTTTGTAATGTTCAAGTTTTCATTGTTTTCTTCAGAAAACTTAAATGTAATGCAATTTTAAAAATTCAATAAATCAGTGAAATAAACTTCTGCAGAATATACAAGTTACAGAAATCTTAATTCACTTTACAGATTTCTCATTTCCTATGAAATATTAATCTATCCCCAAGACAGCAACAGAATTTTCTCAGCAGAACTATCACCATTAACCTGTCAAAACCAAACCTAAGTTTAAACCAATATGACAGTGTGCAGAGTTACTTAATACTATTCAACATTACTTCATGATCTTCATGTTGCTTATTTTTCATCCTGTGAACTTCCAAATCCAAGACATTGCAACCTGAGCTCTCTTCTCCACCGCCAGATTTCAGAGAATTGCATTGTGTCCCCAAAAATCACAACTAATTTGAACCAATTTTACTCAAATCTCTGTCATCAGAGATTTGTGTTAATCTGCAGAAAGTCAAAAATCCACTAAATATAATAAAAAAAATCAAGAGGGTAAATTCCTCCCATTTTATAGGAAACAGGCTGGTAGAGAAGTGTTAAAAGCCCTGTATTGATTTGTACTCAGATTGAAAGCCACAAGCTGATGTAAATGAAAATGTGTCAAGAGTTGATATTGATTTTTTTAAAGTGAGATTGTCCCCTGGGAAATTCTGATAACCACACCACTGCACTTGTCAGAATGTGAAATAAGACCCTTCTGCAGCATGCTACACATGTCCAGACATCAAATTTCCTTTCTTTTATATACAATAATATTTCCTCCAGTATGAGTTTAGGAAAATGCAGGTAATCAGTGCTGTTGAAATGACAGAGAAGAAATGACAGAGGTGTTTCCAGAGAGCTGCTTTCTGAAACAATATTATGGTACACTGGTCATGGCTCAAAGGACAGGAAATATTACTCCATTTGTCTTTTCCAATATTTCAACTTTCTTAATTAACTTCAAGTAATAACTATAACATTGATGGTGGGATGGATTATTAGGAAGCTAAATGCTGAAGATGAGTCCTTTTACTTAATTTGAAACAAATTCTGAGCCATCCTAGCAAGCACATTCAATGGTTCCGATCAGCCTTAATAAAAAAATTCTGAATTCTAATATAGTTTGCATGTTGACTGGATATGAAATGTTTACGATGTAATGTCGGAAGGATAAAAGTAACTGCTTTAATTTGGCTCTCCACCTAATAGTAAATGGTTAATTCTATTCCACCAATGCTTTTATTGGAATAGAGGGAGGCAACAAATACTAAGCCTTAGATTCCCTTAATGTACTAGAGTTTATTGCATTTTCCCCTGAAGCAAAGCACAACATGTTGGTTGTCTGTAGATTGTGATTTCCCCACTCCCTCAGCCCCCGCCCCTATAGTTACTGTAATAGGAAGCTGTCAGAACTAGCAAGACTGGTTAAAAAAAAGCATGACAGAGATTATAGGAGAGTGGAGGAGTGTATTTTTTTTCCCCTCTTTACCAGATAGCTGAAAAAGCTGTGGGCTAACAACGCTTCACTGCAAAGGATACTACCTGTGCACACAGCAGAGTTTTTTTAGCTTTAGACATTAAATGTGTCAGTAGAGAATAGAAAACCAGCCATTTCTCCTTTAGGAGTGACACCATACCTTATGCTGCATGTGTATTTCCACATTGATTCCAGCTATGGATGTTTAAGGTGTGCATTTTTTCCCTTCTTTGTCTTTCCACATACAACATGGCAAGGGAAAATTACAATTGAAGTAAAACATATTCATTGTGGGAATTGTGGAACTGTAGTAGGTAGCTTTGTTCTCATATACTATAGTCAATCCAGTATTCTTCTGATGCCTTCAATTGATCCACATTTAACAGCAAAGTTTTACAGGTAAATGTTACTTCACATGTTTAGCAAATACAATGAAAGGTGAATTTCTGCACCTTTAGACTTTCCTTCAGATAGGCAATGTTTGGCTACTCAAGAGTTATACATGAATTTGGTATGGCTTGCAATTAAAATAATTGAAATGCTGCACTCCCCAGGCATAATCAGCCCACCTGAGCTTTTGCACAATTGCCAGATTACAACATGCGGATTTTTAGTTCCAGTATTATTCCTCCCCACGCTTCAGATCATTTGTACATCTGCCTCAGGGTCACTAGAAGACTCCAGCTGTGTTTGGAAGTTGATAGGGTTTTAAGTAACTAGCTTTGTGGAGTGCAAGGCCAACATCCCTATTCCTCATTGTTGCAAACTGGTCAATTATGACCTAGGATTTCAAAGTGGGGGCAGTATGGCAAAATTAGATATGGTGTGTGCAATTAGAAAAAAAAATGCATAGTTTTTATACAGTTTTTATAATTAGAGTGGAGAACGGGGGATGCAGAATGAGTAAATCTCTATAATTTCTGAATGGTTCATGAACCCATAAACAGTACCTCGATATTCCTCTTTTACACTATTTATTTATTTTTGTAACTTATATTAATCTTCATGTCTTGTGCTGTACTGCTGTCGCAAGACAACAAATTTCACAACATTTGTCAGTGATAATAAACCTGATTCGATTCTGAAAAAATTGAATGTCTCAATTATTAGACAGTTTACTAGTCTTTTAATTCTGCTCTCTATTACACATGTTATGTCCTTTAGAAACAAATTAACAACGTTGAAATAAAAGCCTGTGAAAAAATAGTTATGCTGTATACATCTATGACTGCTGCATTTGTGCTAATGTAAATGTAAATGTTATGAAATCAAAAGTGACTGCAGATGCTGGAATCTAGAACAACAGCAGAATGCTGGAAGAACTCAGTGGGTCAAGCAGTATCTGTGGAGGCAAAATGTGTTCTGGGTCAACACCCTGCATCAGGAGAGAAAAGATTGCCAATATGTAGCAATACGAAGGGGAATGGGAGAGATGCTGATAGGCGACAGGAGGAACCAAATAGGAAGCAAATGATGGTTAGATGGGGGGGGGGTGGAGGGATGAACAAAGGGAGAAGAAAAATCTGTGGACAGGTGAGTGTGTGTGGGAGGAGAGCACTGAGGGCATAGGTTCCCTGAAATTGGAAAATACAATGGTTCATACCATTGGGTTGTAAGCTGCCCAAACAGAATATGAGATGTTCTTCTTCCAATTTGCATTTGGCCTCTCTGAGCTTCGAGTAGCCTGGCATTTTAACTATCCTCCCCACCCCCACACTGACCTGTCTGTTCTCGGCCTTCTTCATTGCTTCTTTGTCCTATCCCTTGCTCTGTACCTTCACTGCGACTTACAATTAACTTGTTTTCTCACTTTACCAGTTCTGACAGTCTTCAACCTAAAATGTTAACCCTGCTTCTCTTTTCATAGAAGCTCTCCGACACATTGAGTCTTTTCCATGTTCAGTTTTTATTACAGCTATTGCTTGATTTTCAATGCTAAAAGTTATAATATTAGGTGTTTATACATAAACATTGTCAACATTCAAATCATTATCCAACAAATTTTGTTAAGTCAACTGGAACATCCAAGTGTCAAGGCCAATTTGTCATCAGTATTAACTTTATTGAACATTCTTAATTGGATACATCTTATGTTTTCCATACTAAAACTCTTTCTCTAGGTAAGTAGAGAAAGATAAAAACAACAGAAAATGCAAGCAGAAAGCATAAGCAAACATGGGATATTCTGATGGTACTGCATTATGGAACATCTTTCTCCATTGGAACAGGCACATGTTGAGAGCTGTACAACAGAAGCGAGGTTCTGAGGGTCTTTCACATGAATGAAAGAGCTAAACCAAGGTTGTTGGTAGTGACCAAAGCTTTGTTTATTGGTAATAGAGTTTGCAGCATGTTTTGATTACCTTGCGTGCTTTGGAATGATTATCTATGGTTAGTAAACCTTTTGATTACCTCTGTGTTTAATTATATTCCTGACCTATGAATTTGTCATTAATTCCAATGATACAAGGAGATGGTTTTTTTTCTCAATGAAAGTCTAGGATCTTTTCCCAATCGAACGTTAAGTAATTTAACATTGTCTTGCACTATATAATTACTTAAGGCTGAAACTAGCTAAATAGCTAACTTCTCAAGTTTTTGAAGGAAAAATATCAGAAAGCAGGCTGGTGAGAAAAGCTATACAACACGAGGAGGAGCCTGGTTATCCAGTCTAGTCAAACTTGTTTCTTTATTGGATTGAAATATGAAACTGATCATTAAATATGATCATCACTTCCTAGCTTTTGTAGAAGATGATGAAAAATTGAATGGTCCAGAGGCACACAGCTGTGATGTCATGCATTGCACAATGCACTTTTGATATTGCTGCTACAATTTTGAACTACCAGTGAGTGACTGGGAAACAGTGTGGGCTTGACTGGGCAAGTAAACCATCCAGCATATCTTAATGGATAACTCCTTACCTGAGCCACTGTCAGGAAACTCTCTGCATGGAAATCAATGATTGATTCTTCTACTGTACACCAATAGACAAAATCACTTAAGTTTGTGTGGGCTCGGCCTTCTCAATTCATGGACCATGGTGGAAAGTTAGATCTCACTACTCCTGGCCCAATTTGTCCACTTCTGCCACTCAATGTCCAATAGAGCTATAAGAGAAGTAGAGTGCCTACTCCCATGTCTGTCCACTCCTCTTACCAATAGGTGCCCTGAATCCACCTCACCACTTGGAGGGGGTCCACAGCAAAACATTTTAGTGCCAATCGCTATACGTAGTTCCATTTCTGAGTCAAGGACTGAAATTGAGTATGGATACACAATCTTGTCTTAGGTACCTGCCCAGCAGCTTCTCATATTGACCTGTGATTCCACCCCCCACTATTGTTTTAACAGGGATGTCAATGTTTTTAAAATTACTGCCCCTGTTAGAATAGATGATTCAAGAATATCAGGTAAACATGCTAAGCATCCCTACTATAGTTACCATAGCAAAATCCAACATTTTAATCCTTCTGTATTATGTGAATGAGATATGTTGGCAGTTCATATCCTGGTAAGTGTCAATCTTGGCTCAAAGGTAGCACTCTTGTTTCTGAGAATATCATGGGTTGAATCTGACTCTCAATACTTTAGTATAATACACAGAGAGTGCTGCATCATCTGAGATGCCATTTTTTGAATAAAGCACATTAAACCAAGGTTCCATTTGTCCTTTCAGATGGACATAAAAGATCCACAAGGACTATTGAAGGGTTGAAGAATTCTCCCAGTGTCCTGGCCAATCATCCAACGTCCCCTAAATAGATGATTACATCACTGATTTCACTTATTTCATTGCTGTTTCTGAATGATGGAATTGACTACATAAAGAAAGGCCTTACTGTAATGAGAACAAGGAGATGGAATTCAATGCAGTCAAGGGAAAAGAAAATGACACTTGTCTCACCATTGTGGCATAGACATAAGCCAAACTGGAGGGACTGAAATAAGAGATGTAGGAATGGTGAACATGGAATTGGCAGGTGATAATATGTTTTGAGGATCTGACCTGGAAGAGGAGAGGGTGAGGCAAGTTTGTATGGAAGGAAAGAGTATAAATGTAATGGAGGGGATTTATTTGTGTGTGATGTTGGCACCCTGCTTCCAACTCAAGTCATGAAGAATGTTGTAAAAATTGTGCTTAAATTTTCCCCACAACCAAGAAGTACAACTTGCATGTGCAGAAATAAGCATCTTAAGAAATAGGCGTTTTTTTTTAATTCAGCCCCTTGGAGTGCAGCAGTGAAGTGCAGCATTTTTACTCCAACTATCTAATCCCTTAATTTTCTCTGCGGCAGTATTCGTTTAATGTGTTAATTTCCACCCAATAAGGTGTGGTGTTCATATTAACAAACTACTGTGGCTTATTTAAGTACCCAATGAAAATGCAATCTGTTTCTGTACCGCTAAAATTCATTTCTGCAAAAGAACGAAGCTGTGTTGATAACTGAAGACACAGAGCTCTGCAGTAATGCATAAAAGCAGCCTTTAACCTGGCTTCAATTTATTTTTGTCATTGTAGTCAAAATAGAGAGGAAAATCTTTTAAATTCTCTCAACCTTTCTAACATTCACCTTAATAGGAATGTTGGTGATGGGAAGAGAAATGAAACTGACGTTTTGCAATGCACATGAAGGATCTCCTTAAGCATTCCCTGAGGATTCAGGAGGACTTGCTTCTACTCCAGCTCTCTGGATTCTGAGGTGACCGATGAGTACAATTTCTCAAGTAAAATTCTTTCCCTGTTTTATTTCTAGCGGTTTTCAACCATGGCTCTGTGGTGATGTTATGACTGATCTTGTGTCTATTAATTATTTTTGTTTTGGATTATTTCTTTTTGGAATATTTGACAATTCATATATGCTTGATTGTTGTACATTTAAAATGGGAAATAAAACGTTGTTTTTTAACCCTTCATCTGCATGCGTGGTCTCAGCCTCCAGATAAATAATGAAGAAAGATTGGTTATTTATACAATTTGAATCTACAACTTCTTTTGAGTTGTTCGTCTTGAGCTTGTCAATTAAATTCTTTTAACCTTGCAATTTTCCCTGCCAGATGTATGTCAAGAGCACTTTTCATTGCACTCAATTGCAGTTCATTACATCTCTTGAGTACACATACAATAGATCAGCCATGTAATTTTTCCAGTCTCGCAATGTAATAAGCATTTTCCTGCATCATTTGCCTTTCTTGTCACACAATATGATATATCTGAGACTTTTCTCACAAATGTAGTTTAATGAGCCTAAGCAGGTACCTTTCAATTTCTGGGTAATCAAGTATTATTTCTTAAGTGCAAAAATGTGATGGTGACTTTTCTAGTAGTTCACAATTTATGTCACTGTAATCAAAAGTTAAAATAAGAACAGTGCTGTTAATTACTGAAATTAACAGTTGTTCTGACATGGACTGCAATTATTGATCTTCATCTTTTAACTTGGACACCTTGTCTATGTGTTAGGAATTCATATACTCCTGCTTAGATTTGTTGCCCAGTTATTTGAGATATCCTGTTCTGATGTTGTGCATAACATTTTAAGTAGGCTCTAACATGGAGTTGGGTATTTTTATTTGCTGAGCCAATCTTTATAATTTTGTATTTTTTATGTGTTTTTGATTCATTTTTATATTAATCTCTGAAAGTAAAATCTGAGACAAGGAATGGAGTACTTTTCCACTCTGGAGATTAGATTTTATGTTGAAATTTCTTTAGGATTTGTGTTACAATAACATTCATTCTCCCTCAGAAGTATAATTCGTGCAAATATGCTTTTCATATGCTGATCTTTTAAATTATTTACATTCTGTACATTTCTGATCCAGTCAGACTCCACTTGTATAGCGGTGCAGGTGATAATGGCTAAATATGTGTTTCTTGTTCTCACATGGATGGAATGAAGATCTACCTTATAACTTCAACTATGCAAATTACAACTTCCATATGTATGAACAAGTGTTTACGCTGCCTTTGTTTCTTTTCTAATTTTAAAGATGACTTTTTATTACTACTTTTCTCCAAAAGATTGCATCAACAAATGCATATACATTACATCTTAACATGCAGAATATATGCCACTCATTATTACGTTATGGGGATGGAAATAGAAAATGAAGATTATGGTCTGAACTTCATCTTGTGGTCATGATTGCAAAGGGTTTGGTTTAGATTAAGACAGGTATTAGCAAATGAAATTTGTGACAGGATCAAAGACAATAGATTTGGTATCTGCAATATTTGGAGGAAATTTCTGCTCATTTTGTGCTGAATGTCAGCCAAGCAAAACTAAAAATGCAGAGAGCATGGAGGGCACTGTTGCACTACACTATTGATCCTGAAATGTTTTATTATATTAAATGCATCATAAAGTGCAAATTGCTTCATTCTTGGATGCATGAAGCAAAAACATTCAGGGACAATGCCTTGCATTGTGACACACAAACAGACAGGAGGTTTTATTTGAAAAATTCTATTTGATTTACATTGCTTTGATTGCCTCTTGTAATTGCATCAACTGCTGATGAGTCTTTTGACTACATCATCAAAACTAAAATCTTAGTGAATGATGCATGGTTGAGTAGTAGAGTAGATATGATTTGTACTGGCCAATGCATAGTTATCACATTTCTTGAAGAATGCGCTCTGCACATAAGCCTTCAACAGTGCCAAGGGTATTATGGTGTGCATCTGGGAGAGTTATGATGAAAACCTTAGTACAGAACTTGTCCCAAATGTGTATTCTAATGAGAGTAAAAATAAGAGTGCCAATTAGTCCAAAATAATTTGATTTTAATGGCTTTAGATTGCACTGAGTCCAGGTTTCCCCTGCAGCTTGCCAAACCAATGCACAGTTCTCTATCACTGGAGAATATAGCATTTGTAGAATACAGAAGATGCTTACAGCAATAAGTATGCCCACTTTTCCATCAGCTTATGTCACCTCTTTGATGTTCCAACTTTATTCTTTCTGTAACTGTAATGTGGAAGTTGTTTCATCAGCACTAAATCAAGTAACCACTCTGCAAAAGAAAATAATGCTGAGAGCATTTGAATCCAATGATTATCTCTTATTTGTAAATCTGTTAGAGAATAATGACAGATATAATAAAATCTGATGAAAACCTAGATAAAGCCAATGCCCATGCTCTCATCGATCGAACAAATTTGCATTCATTTTTTACAGTTGAATAGATATTCTACCCCACCAAATTCAAAGGTTTATGTGTCATATATTTATTTTTCTGGATCAGGCAGTCACCAGCAAGGCCAGCATTCATTACCCATTGCTAATTGCTCTTCAGAAGGTGGTGGTGAGCCTTTTTGAACTGCTGCAGTCCTTCTCTTGAAGGTATTCCCCAGTGCTGTTGGGTGGGAAGTTCCAGGATTTAGACCAGTGTGATGAAGTACAGGCAGTACATTTCCAAATCAGGATGGTGTGTGACTTGGAAAGGAACATGCAGGAGGATGTGCTCCCATGTATCTGATCCTTTGTCCTTCTTGGTTGTAGAGATTGGAGCTGCCTAGGTAAGTAACTGCAGTGCAATTTGTAGATGGTACGCACCGAGCCACTATGTACCAGTGATGGAGAGAAAGAATGTTTAGGGTGGTTGATGGAGAAGTGGGCTGCTCTTTCCTAGATGGTCCAGACTTATGCCTTATAGATAATGGCAAGGTCTTGTGGTATCAGGAGGCTCATGCTTGAATGGAGTCTAGCTTTGCTGTATGCAGGCATGGTCTTCAGGATACCCAACCTCTGACCTGCTCTTACAGCCCATGGGTCTGATCCATTTGAATTTCTGATCAATGGTGATCCCCAGGATCTTGATGGTGGTGGACTTGGTTATAACTGTCATGGTTGAACTCTCTTCTGTTGGAAATAGTCATTTCTTGGCAAATGTTTGACATAAATGTTACTTGCCACTTATCAGCCTGTACTTCAATGCTGTCTAGGTCTTGCTAAATGCAGGCATGGACTGCTTCATAAGCTGAGGGGTTGTGAATAGGATTACATTGATTATAAAGTACTTTACAATATTTTTTAGATGTCATAGACTGGATAAAGGCAAGCTAACTTAGTTTGATAATCATTAGGTGATTAGGTGTTTGTTCATCATTATGATCTGCAGAATTGGTTGAGTTGAGCATAGAATTGGAATCATCAGCAAACGTCCCCACTTCTGACCTTCTGGTAGATGGAAGGTTATTGATAAAGTGGATGAAGATTATTGGGCCCAGAACATAGCACTGAGAAAGTTCTACAATGACATTCTGAGGTTGGGATGATTGACCTCTGACAACTACAGCTATCTTCCTTTCTGCAAAGTATGATTCCAACCATTGGAGTGTTTCCCTTTGATGTCCATTCACTTGAGTTTACCAGGATTCCATGATGCCACACCGCATCGTACAGTCTAGAGCAATAATTCTCAACACACCTCTGGAACTTAGCACTTTAAACTTCACTTTGCCAAGTCCAGTATAAGGTCTGGAGCTGAGTGCTCCTGGCAAAACCCAAACTGGAGATCAGTGAGCAGATTACTAGTGAGTAATAGTTGCACTGATGCTGACACCTCTAAGACTGCAATGATAAAGGTTGGAAAATAAATGCTTAAAATTTACCACACATAATGCTCATGATGTGGCAGTACCTCAAGATAGCAGCAGCAGATAAAAATTTCATATCAAACTGATCTTATGCTTTTTTAGCTGGCACTATGTTAGAAAAGACCTGAGGGGTCAGATTTGGGGCGACAACATTACAATCATTAATCCTTCAACCTACCCTCCCTTTTCAATTGTGAGTCATCAGGCGTAAGTGCCATCAGTGAATTTAGCTGGAATAACACTGAATGCCACTGAAGCTATTGAGCAATAGGTTTGGCTTTGTGCAATGTCATCAGCATCTCGAAAGTGAAACATTGGCCTTGGTAATTACCAGGGGGCTGTGAGGAGTGAAACCAATAATTTTCAGAGATCCATGATCAGTGAGCAATATTAGTAAATGATAATAATTTCAATAAATGTCTGGAGTATTTGAAATGCAAAGAGAAGAAAATGTTTTTTAAAGAATTATTATTAAAAAATGCTAGGAGGACACAATTGTGACATCCTCTGTATAAATAAAGCAAAAACAACAAAAAAAAAGCTATAAATGATAATGATACTGTCATTCAAAGTGAATGGAGCTCTGCATCTCTGGAAATCCTGACTTTAACTCCATAAGGCACTTTCCTTTGTGGATTGTGTAAAGGAAGTCAGGGAAGTTCAAGGATGGACATGGGCCTGGCCAATGTTTTCCTTTACAGATGCTGATGAATTGCCATTGTATGCCCGGCATTTTCATTTCATTTCAACATCCCTCATTAATAACCACTGTTAACAGAGGTCTGTCCAATCAACAACTGGCAGTAAACTTCTTGATTGTAACCCTTCCATGAAAATCCAGTTAGTGTGTGACTTTACACAACATATCATGCAGGTCAAAGTTTGTATCCTTTGCAATATGCATGTATCATGGTGACATCATGACACCTTCATTTTACAGCTGTCCATTGTACCCTCTTTATTTGAGCCTCCAAAGCAATCAAAACAGTGACTACTGGGTGTCAAGGACTAGTTAGTAACCACATGGTTCTTGATTCCAAAACTCAATACAACAATTGAAAGCAACATGCATATTGCAAAGGCCATGCTGTCATGAACAATCTGACCACGGAAAAGTTCAATGAGTAGTTCTGCCCCAGGCCTCAAGATTTGTGATGCTACTTTACTCCTTTCTTGAGGATTCAGCCCTTGGCCTCAGCTACATGACTAGGAACTACAGAGCAAGAAGATAAGTGGGAGGAGTGGAACATAAATAGACTTGTTCTGGTCAGGCTGTTTATTGAAGAAGCTCATTGCTGACTGTTCTACCAGTAACCACAGGCTCTTTCCCAGTTCATTACCGCAACTTGTCTTCCCTCGGTTCCTGACCATAACAATTCATATATGACCACAATGGCACATGTTATATCTCTGGTTAATGGTGACCCCAGGGATGTTGATGGTAGGGAACTTGATGATGGTAATTTCATTGAATATCAAGGGTATGTGTTTAGATTCCCTCCTACTGAGAGTGGCTATTGTCTTCCACATGAATTTTATTTGTTATTTGTCAACCCATGTCTGAATGTTATACAGTTTGTGCTGCATATAGACATGGATTGCTTTATTAATTGAGAAGTCATGAATGGAAATGAAGACAGATCATGAGCAAACATTCCCATTTCTGATTTTATGATGGAGGGGAAGCGATTGATGCAAAACCTAAGGATGGTTGGTTCCAGGAAGCTGCCTTGAGTGACATGTGCCGTCATGTCCTGAGGCTGGAGTTAGAATTGGAATTGGTTTATTATCGTCACATGTACCGAGATACCGTGAAAAACTTGTCTTGCATACCATTCCTACAGATCAATTCATTACACAGTGCATTGAGCTAGTATAAGTTAAACTATTACAAAATGCAGAATAAAGTATAACAGCTACAGAGAAAGTGCAGTGCAGGGAGACAATAAGGTGCAAGGTCATAAAGGGGTAAATTGTGAGGTCAAGAGTCCATCTCATCGTACTAGGGAACTGTGCAATAGTCTTATAACAGCGGGATACATGCTTTCAGGCTTTTGTATCTTCTGCCTGATGGGAGAGGGGAGAAGAGAGAATGCCCAGGGTGGGTGGGGTCTTTGATTATGCTGGCTGCTTTACCGAGGCAGTGAGAGGTATAGACAGTGTCCATGGAGGGGAGGCTGTTTACCGTGATGTGCTGAGCTGTGTCCACAACTCTCTGCAGTTTCTTGCACCCAAGGGCAGAGCAGTTGCCATACCAAGCTGTGATGCATCCAGATAGGAGGCTTTCTACAGTACATCGATAAAAATTGGTGAAGGTTGACAGGGACATGCCCAATTTCTTTAACCTCCTGAGGAAGTAGAGGCGCCAGTGAGCTTTCATGGCTGTGATGTCTATGTGGTTGGACCAGGACAGGCTATTGGTGATGTTCACTCCTAGGAACTTGAAGCTCTCAACCCTCCTGACCTCAGCACCGTTGATGTAGACAGGAGCATGTGCACCACCCCCCCGCTCTTCCTGAAGTCAATGACCAGCCATTTTGTTTTGCTGACATTGAGGGAAATGTTGTTGTCATGACACCATGTCACGAAGCTCTCTGTCTCCTGCCTGTGCTCCGACTCATCGTTATTTGAGATACGGCCCACTACGGTGGTATCATCTGCAAACTTATAGATGGAGTTAGAGCAAAATCTGGCCACATAGTTATGAGGGTACAATCACAAATGTATTCCTTTGTGCTGGTTATGACTCCAACCAGTGGAGTGTTTTCATATTGATTCCCATTAATTTCATTTTTACTAGAATCCCTTGATACCACATGCTATCATAAAGCTATGAGAAATGTAGGCCATTCAGCCCCTCATGCCTGCTCTGCCATTCAATAGGATCATGGCTAATCTTTTATGTCAGCACCACTTTCCTACACCAATCCCATACCCAAAAGCTGCTGATTTTTGTCTTCAATACTCAGCAATGTGCCACCACCGCACTCTCCTGGCAGGCAGTTCCAGTGATTCCCTAGCCTCTGGGTATAGAAGTTTCTTCTCACCTCTGAAATGAATGACTGATCTCTTACTTTGATTTTGTGACTCCTAGTTCTACAGACCTCAGCCAATGAAAGGCACTATGCTTGTACCTACCTCCTCATTATAGGAAGGATGTGGAGGCATTGGAGAGGGTGCAGAGGAGATTTACCAGGATGCTGCCTGGATTGGAGAGTATTGAATATGAGGAGAGGCTTAAGGTGCTAGGGCTTTAGTCACTGGAAAGGAGGAGGATGAGAGGAGACATGATAGAGGTATATAAAATATTAGAGGAATAGATAGAGTAGACAGTCAGCGCCTCCTTCCCAGGGCACCAATGCTCAAGAGGAGAGGTCATAGCTTTAAGGTTATGGGTGGGAGGTTCAGGGGAGATGTCAGAGGGAGGTTTTTCACCCAGAGAGTGGTTGGTGCATGGAATGCACTGCCTGGGGTGGTGTTGGAGGCAGATACATCGAACAGGTTCAAGAGCTTGTTGGATAGGCACATGGAGGAATGTGAGATAGAGGGATATGAGGGAGGAAGGGGTTAGGTAGTGTGAGGGTGGTCTGATGGACGGCACAACATGGTGGGCCGAAGGGCCTGTTTTGTGCTGTATGGTTCTATGGTTCATCAAGCTCTGTAAAAACTTTGTAAGTTTCAATCCCCTCTCATTCTTCTTAACTCCACTGAGCAGAGACTTAGTTTTCTTAATGTCTCCATGAAAGACAGAATGGGCAATGACTGTCACCTCACCTTGTAAATTAACTTTGTTTGTTCACGTTTGGCCCAAGGTTCACTACAGTCAGACTTAAATGGGGAAGCAAATATTAGATTTCAAAATGAACATTAGACTATCATGAGGATATTATCATATTGTACAAAATTTTCACCTGAGCACCAAAATATGAGCTAAGTCCAAATGTGCAATTTAGATTTGAAAAATGTTTTTGTTATCTCTTAACAATTTCATAAATGTATGTGAAGGAAAACATGAACTTTGCCATAAAATTATACATTTGAAACATAAAGATGATGAAGTTTGTCAGAGTACAACAGCCCAGACAATATAAGGTTCATTAATTATCCCCATACTGACAGTTGCAAATCCCATGCATGTTAGAGGGACTTCTTGTTTGTAGACAGGGTTGAAAAGCTTGAGAAAATTATTTCCTGTGGTGAAATTTCTAATAGCAACCAATTCAGTCACGAAGGATGCTTTGGAGCAATGTATCGATTCACCTTCTTGTATTAGGTGGTCCCTCTGACCTGGTATAAATGAAGTGGTGCTGGAGTGAAAATAGCTTTTTCCTAGAAGAAATATGTTTAAATGTGATTCAATGTGCATGTGCATAGAGAGAATTAAAGAAAAGCAATGCTCCATTTGAACTCTTGTACTGACTGGCCTTGGAGATATAAAGAGCCAGAAAAATATACAAGAATGTTTGATCCAAATTCTCCAGAGTCCACCAAAACGCTTTAAAAATCATACTGTTTAGAAACAGAAGACGAACATTTTACAGGTAAAATTGTGTGGTTACGGACTAAAAGGTTACATGACAAGAAAGCTTCCACTGGTAAAGTAATCTGTCCTGAAGTTGCCAAAAATCTGAGGTCAGAATGAGAACCTTAGAACCTGAGCACCAAGGTAACATAAACACCATTCCCCTATGCAGTGATATAATACCAAACAAAGATTGAACATAATAGTGTTGTTTGAACTACACTACATTGATATTATGACTTTAAAATCTAACTAGACTCAGCCAGAGATATTGATTAAGCAATTTATTTACTTCATTGAAGCAGTAAATTTTCTGCAGTCACTAATTCCATTCTGAACTGAAATGTGTAGGTTCCACATTTAATTAACTAAATTGTCTGCCTTCATGATTCACTGACTGTCAAAAACCTGTGTGGATTTTCCAAACAACTCTTTGTGACTGAAAAAAAATGAACCTTGTGGTCAGTGTAAAGAATGGTAAATACATCCCAGCTTCCTGCTGCAGGGAGCTGATATTGACTCTCGTTTATTAGTTATTGCACACTACTTCTCATGACAAAAATGTATTTACTTAATTACTGATCACACAAATGGCAGTTGAAAAACTAAATAAATGGCTGTTCAAAAACAAAGAGAAATAAATATAATTTACTGTATTTTTCCCACCATTATGTCTACCTCATCCAAATTAACAAACTTAAAATGGCTGAAGGATGACAACCCAGCAGCTTTGCAATCAATTTGCCATCAATCAGACATGTGAGAAGTGATTATAATGCACTGACATATCATCTGACAGCTAATTTATGTGCAATATTTTATGAAAAGCTGACAGAAAGCCAGTAATCATTGTAGATGTGTTGTCTGTATGGCATATTATACTAAATTATTTTTTAACAACAAGGGGTTCCATGCATTGGCAACTTGATGAATTTGTTACTATTGTGGCAAGCCATGTGTGGATAAATCCAGGATGAATTATTCAACAAACACCAATTTAATGTTCCCTTTAACTCTCCAAAAATATTTCTCCATTGACATATAAGGTGATGGTAATTATAGAATATTACACTACAGAAGAGGCCACTTAGTTCATATCCCTGCACTAATTTGATGAAACATCTGTCTTCTTCATTCCATTGACCTATCTTTTTCCCAGACCTTTTGTTCTTTTATTGTCAAATATTCATCCACGTTCTTTCCAAAGCTATTCTGCATTTTGCTTAGATTCCTCTTTCTGAAGGCACAACTTCCTGCATAAAAATATGAAAACTTCTTTTGTTTTGTATTATTCCATCTTCCTGCATCTTTAACATTTTATAATTATGACAACAGTTTTGTAAAATAATATTGTGAAGGAAAAAAATTAACTATCAAAAATTAAGACTATTTACCAGCCTGCCATATTTGAATCAAAAGGCAGGATGGAAACAGTATTCGCTCTCTCTGACTATATCAGAATTGACCATTTCTGATGTAAATCATCGATCTGTGATATCGCTCAGTTTTTCTATCTCCATTCATGCAGCCGACCTGTTGGGCATCTCCTACAGCCTGTATTCTGCAACTTGTATGCTCTTTTTTTGTGTCGTCACTCCATCAGACTTCATTTCATAGCCTTTGTTCATTTTCTCTCTCTCTAAGTGCCCCCATTAACCTATCAACTAGATGACCTTGGAAACATTTCCCCATGGCAACCCTGGCCTCACCCTATCAGAGATTACCCCTTTGTCCTATCCATCCCTCCCCCACCCTCTCTGAAACTTAAAAATAACCTGCTTTCTCTCTTAGTTCTGACAAAAGGTCTTGGACCTGAAGCATTAGCTCTGTATTTCCTTTCCAAAGATGCTGCCTAACATGCTGAGACTTTCAGATTTTATACCATACTTCAGTTTTCAAATTGAAATCAAAAATGCATAAGTTGACTATGTTGTAAATGAGTGTTATTTAAGTACATTGCTAGTCTCATGGAAAATATGAGTACATCCATCTATTTCCAGAAGATGTTCGCATTGACTGTGAAATTTCATGGTCATTCACTATAGATTGAACCCCCTTTATACAACTTTTTCCAGTTGCTGACATTTAGTGCATGTACGCGTTCATTCATAATTACTTTATGCTCTAAAACACCATAAAAATTCAATTATTATGGAAATTATATTCATTTGTGTTTTGTTGTGAAATACTTGCCCCCTCTCCCAACTCTATTAGTAGAAATTTTATGTCAAGGTACAATATGCCCTTCTCAGAATATGATACCTGATGGCACAAACATTCCTGTATGTGTGATGTGGTTCAAACTAGACAACTAAGCCACAACATACAGTAATAAAGCTGAAGATGGTAGAATACTCAATATTGTTCGTAGTTACCTGAAAATTAATCAGCCAGAATTTGCAATTATAGCAAAACTGTTGGTGTTTAATAGCATTACATTGTGTAACTGATGGTGATTTTTAGAATCAGTATAAGTGTAATTAGACATAAAAATCCAGAAGTCATTTCATTGATAATCCCTTGTAAAGGGTGTGCAGTTGAGGTCCTCAGAGATGAAAATCACTGGAAATTACTATACTGATGTGAATTTCCATTTTTTACACTTTGTTTTTGTTGCAAAAGTGGATGATAAATCCCCTCTTATTATTTCATGTTTGGCTTGTGTTAAAAATTTGTGAATTTTTAACATGATTGACAGCATAGATATTTGATGGCATCACAATTGTTGGACATCAGAAATCTCCTTCAGCTTACCCCAGAAATTAACACTGTGAAATCTACGCCAAAGTGATCACTTGGTTTTTGTGAGCAATTTCACTTGAGATCAACAGCGAGTTCCTTTACTTTGAGTGCAAAAACCTGAAGCATCATTTCTGATTGTTAGTAAATTGTCTTACAGAATAATAGAACTTTATCCTTTCTTTAATACTGTTTATGGATTTGGGATGATCAAACTTGATTTACATTGCTCCAAATGTAACACTGAAGAACTAGTTCAATATTTCACATTACATGAATCACCAAATTGATTGGATTGGAGCATCATAACCACGTTTGCTCTCTTATTGATTTTGTCACTTTATGAGTGTTCAGCTAAAGCGTAGATAGTCATCAATTCGTCCAACAGCCACAATCAAGATATTCATTAGCAAAAGAAGGTTAATTATGCTCCAAAAGTAATTAAATATCCTTTCATAAATTCCATTGATTTCCTTGAATTAATTGATAAAACTGAAAAACCTTGACTGATTTGTAATATGTAAGTGTAACCCCAATCAAATATCGAGAGATAACAATAAATATATTCTTGTATTCATAAATAAATATGCCCTTTGGAAACAAGAAATACATTGTCTCCAGGCTAGCTGCTGAAATGGTGGAATTGATACATGGTTGCCAATCATTAAGTTTTATTAATAGAAAGCTGTAATTTTGAAATAAATATTAAAAAATCCTGTCAGTACAAAGTCATCTTGTGAGGCAACCACATTACATGAATATGATTAAACATCATAAAATATTCCAAAATGCTTCAAAAAGATATATTGCTGTGCAAGCAAATCATCACTTGACTTTTATTTGATTTGATTGCCCATTATTATTGAATGGATCTTTGAAGACTTAATGTATTTGCAAAATTCATGGCAGATAAGCAGACTTTAAAAGATGTTGTTACCATTCCACCATTTTCCTTCTTTGATTACCACAGCACTGTTCAATTAAGCTTGAGATCTTTTAAGGCATATTATACGGTCTTTATTAATGCAACATAACAACAGAGACAAACAGCTTTTTGTTTTCTATATCTTTGATGTATGTTTTAAAGAATGTTGGAAAACAATGCTCCTTTATTTATCAATTGTTTTCCCCTGCATTGTTAAGATTTTGGGCCACAACTTGCAACTTGGTGTTGGAACCTATGCTTACCTCTGACCTATGTGGTAAGCATGGATCTTTCTTTTCTGCATCTGCCATTCCAAAATGGTGAGGTCATAGATGGTGGCGAGACCTTGAGTGATGTGCTGCTGTCAAATGGGTGGGCCAGGTCACACCCTGCTGATGAATTAATTGAAAACACTTCGACAATTAGCTAAATTATCAATGTTTTTGAAAGCTTCCAAATGTCTCTGACATTCAAGCATTCAAAAATAATCATAAACAATTTTTAAAAATTAATCTATTAAATACTTGAAATATTTTTATCCTAAAAATAACAATATTTAAAAATAATTAAAATCTTTTAACTAAACAATTAATTCAAATAAATCCAACATGGGTAATACTTACCTTCTTCCTTGTGGTGGTTACTCTGCTACTGAAATTAAAGGCTTTGTTTTGTATGTTTAGTGGGTATGCTCTCCAGCTAACTGACAGTAACTTACAGCAAGTTCCCAGCTGATATTTTGAGCCTGATGACTCTGATACATCCTTTCTTTGAATGTCCAATTTATTAATTCCCTTTGGAAGATAGAAAGGGTAATTTTCCCATCCATCACTTTCAGAAGGTAATACTCTCAGGGAATGCTATCTTAAGGAATTGCCTTAAAATGTTTAGAACTGCACAAGGTATTCAGAGTGCCTCCTCATTGTTGAAATATGGGAAAATAACTTGCAGGGCTATGGGGAATGTGACTGAATAGATAGGTGTACAAGAGGTCAACATGGATTCAAAGGGCCACATTAGCTTCTGTGCCATTATGTTTCTGTAAAATGATATCTGGATTAGATTCTTATACTTCATGCTAGTTTTCTAATTTAGTTCTTGAGTCAGAAATGTTTTTCATGATGACCTCATAGAACAGCTGATGTATGATAAAAAGGACTGTTATCTTCATAGTGAGACATTTACGTTGCAGGCACGGTAGTGTATCAGTTAGCGTAACTCTTTACAGCGCCAGCAACCTGGGTTCAATTCCTGCCGCTGTCTTTATGGAGTTTGTACATTCTCCCGTGGCTGTGTGAGTTTCTTCTGGGTGCTCCTGTTTCCTCCTCGTTTCCAAAGACGTACGGATTAGGAAGTTGTGGGCATGCTATGTTGGCGCCGGAAGGTTGGCGACACTTGCAGGCTGCCCCCAGAACACTCTACGCAAAAGATGCATTTCACCGTGTGTTTCGAGGTACATATGAGTAATAAAGATATCTTATCTCTCTTGTACAATTGAAGAGAGATGGAACTTCAAATAAAATGTTCTTCTTTTAAATGCAATGTCAAGTTCTGGTTAAAAAAAAAGTTAAAGAATGTTTCACTAAATTCCATTGACTCATTTCCATGAAAGGAAACTCAACATTTAAATTCAAATACCTTCTCTTGGTGATTTGTTTGTGGCTCTCTGCTTTTTCTAGTCCTTTATAGCGATGTGCTGATGTATCATCAAACATCTACAATTCAAGTGCTTGCTAATGGAACCATGGAAATCATTTTTCTAGGACCCACAATTGTTTTCTGGTCCATTGGCTCCTAACATCTCATTTAATACTTATAGCTGAGAAGTAATTATCTGTCCATCAACACAAAATTTTAAAAAAGCTTCACCAACTGTATTTTTGTTTAATTCCGGTAAATTAATTAACAATTGAAATTAAAAATGAATGAAAAATTACAATGAATTTAAATATATGTGACAAAAAAAGTATAATTCAGGCTACATTTGGAAATATTCCAGAAAAATGAGAATCAATTGTTTCAATTTCATAAAATTCATTGATAAAAGTGTTAAATTGCTCTCCTCTCTCAGGAGAGAGAAAACCCTTTTCCAAAATTGGTACTTCTAAGATGTGTTTCCAAGTCTTATAGAGTGAATTTTTAATATCATAATGTGCTCTGAAACTTTGTTACATGCCCCTATTTCATAAACATATGACTTTACGGAAATGTTTTACTGTTTAACCTGCTAGTATGAATTTTGACAGATAATCTAGATGATAATAGTCCATGGAGAAGCATCTATCATTGGGTAAAGCCAGATATGGGTCATTCCAGCTTCATAAATAGTGCTTTGAAGTGCAGTGAAACTTGTTCATGCTAAACAATTGTCTATGAGTTTCACACATATTAAGAACTGGAAAGATTTTTATGCAACATTTTTATAAATATTTAAATACTTTAGCCATTGAATACGCTCAAATATGTTGATTTATGTCTCAGTCTTCAACTACATTTCAAGTAAATAATTTTAACAATTTGAGCAAATATAGTAAAACCTATTATCTACCTGTTTTTCCTTTACCTTTCCTCCTCGAGCCAATCCCCTAGCCTTTTAGGCCCTGGCCCCAAATTAATTTTCTTGAACTCAAATACCATCACTTCTTGATCTCTCAATTCCTGGAATTCCAGTGACATCTTTCTGATTACCCAAGTTCATTGATCACACTCTCCCCATACTGCCAAAACTCTCCCATATATTCATGACAACTGAAGTTTTCCAGCTCTCTTCAGAGGGCACATAAAACACAACACTGGTGCGTAAATGGAATTACGTTTAAGCCATTTGGGATAGGAACAACATGTTTCCGTCCCTGAAGATTTTAAATGAACCAGTTAGGTTGTAATATCATTCAGGTGGCTTCATGGTTATTTTTTACTAAAACATTTCTATGTCCAGGTTTACATTTTAAACTGATTTCAAATTCTCACACTTCTGTGGATGAAATTTGTATCCATTTTGTTCAGAATTCATGGCTTTGGGTTACTGCTACACTACCATGCACTACAATATGTGAGGCAGGTGGTGAGACTTCAAGCAATGGAGCAATGTAAATTGACCTCAAGTACTGACAACTTGTGACACACTTTATTTCTTAATATGCAAAACTATCTAATTACTTTAATAATGATGTGTGTCATTCATACAACAACTTCGGAAAATATCTCATCTTTAATCAAAAATGCTTATACAGACCTTAAAAGAAGCTTACTTTTTCCTTTTGCAATCTTGGTTAGTGTGCTGATTTAATTAGAAAACTAAAGCAGACAGTGCTAGAAACATACAACGTCCAGGGAGTATTTGCAGACATACAGACAAATCAATATTTGAATACATGTAACTTGCATGTAAATTTCTGGGTAAACAATGATTTAATTAAATTTTGAATCTGTACCAAACCTGATGTTTCATTTTACTCTTATCCTCTGATTCCTTACAAAACTAGCATTCTGGGGTCCTCTCTGTCGATACTACTCTCAGATAAACACTAACATGACAGTCGGAACAGGAGAATTTCATCGCAATTTGGAGAGTTCGTATTTTTTGTCATCAAAGTCTCAGGTCTGTTAGCTGTCAGATAAGCTTAACCATAATGACTTACATTGAATTGACTGTAATATGTTTTATATATTGTATAGGCAGTATAAGTCCAACTGATCCATCAAGCCTTTCCCACATGACACAAATCTCATTAAATTACAAACACCGTGCAATTACATCTGCATAAATCACCTCTTCCATTTAGAGATATGAGCAAAGAATTTCTGGAATCTTTAAGCTTGTGTTCTTAGCTTTCTGGGGATAACCCATCAGAGACTTCGTCTTAATCGCTCCCTCAGAATAGAAAATAACTTGTTTCAATTCCATTTCTGAGAAGGAGAAGATGCCCTGTCTGTAAAATTTCTTTTAACATGGGGTGGCCATTACATACTGACCACTACATGGTCTTGGCAGAGTGAGGTCTTGGCCCAGTGACGGGGGGATACTCAGTCTTCCTCTTCAGTCCCCACTCCTTCTCAGTTTCCACTTCTCAAGGTTCAATAACAACTTCGTCCCCACTGCCATCAGGTTCTTGAACTGACCTGATAAACTCTAATTCTACCTCAGACTATATTTCCCTTAACTTGCACTAATGTCAATATGTTTACTTTTGTTTATTTTGCCGTGTAAGTTATGTATAGTTTATGTTAATTTAAGTTTATGTAATTCACATGTCATATTTATAATGTACTGCGCTACTATAGCAAAAAGCTAATTTTCATGGCATTTACACCCGGGGTATGTATGCCCATGACAATAAACTTGAAATTGAACTTGAACTGGGACTTCTTAAATCCTTTCCCTGCACTCAGAGACCCTTCCCATCTCCCTGCCTCTTCACTTACCAGACTCATTGCTGCTAGCACCAACAATGTGATAGGAGTAAGACAGTTCCTCTCTGTATACCCATACACAGAGATGGGTAAACAGAATGCAATTGAATGGATTGAGTACCATTTAAATATGGAGCTTGTTTTCAAGGCAGTGGATAGAGTGGCAAGTGACACCATCCTTCAAAGCAGCAGAAGCCTTCCCTGAAATACCAGAATCACTTACCTGTGAATAATTCCATCTTGAGCATTCAGCATGGGTTCAAGATGGGGACAAGTGACTGGAATACCTAAGCTTTGTGCATAAGGATCAGAAGAAACTGAAGCAGGAGGAGGCCATTTGGCCCCCTGTGCCTGATTTGCCATTCAATAAGATTATGGCTGCTTTACTTCAGTGCTGCTTTCCCATACCAACCCTACATCCCTTAATATCCAAAAATGTACAATTCCCTATCTTGATCATACTCAACAGCCGAGTTTCCACTGCCCTCTTGGGTTGGAAATCACAAAGACTCACTGCCCTCTGGATCAAGCAGTTTCTTCCCATCTCCGTCTTGTGTGGCTAACCCCTGTGATTTATATTTTGCAATCAATTCTCTTCCTTCCTATTGTAAAAGGATTGATTAAACTTGGGATCTGGACCTTGTGTGGCAACAGGACACCAACTAAGGACACTATGGCCAACCTCAAAAGCAAAATACTGCAGATACTAGAAATCCACAATAAAAACAGGAAATGCTAGAAGCACTCAGCAGGTCAGGGACCATCTGTGGAGAAAGAAACAGCATAAATGTTTCAATTCAATATCCTTTCTTCAGAACTAGAAAAAGTCAGAGATATACAAGGGACAGATGCAGGACAGGGATAGTGGAAACCAACTACAAAGCAAGAAAATCATTTGTACTTTTATTGCTAAGATTAGCTACTCTTCATAGAACAGGAATCGTATGTACTACTGACTGGATCATGGTCCTTAGTATCACAAAAGGAGCCAAGTTCATCCACTGAGGGAGATGTCGCATCCAGTGTCAACGAATTCTGATGCACCTTAAACGAGTGTTCTAGAATGGGGCAGCAGCACGATACCAACGTCTGCCTCCTTGTTGGTCCCAGCCTGCAAATTTTAGTTGCGACCATGGTCCAAGGACTCAAAAGGCATCTGACTGGGTATAGTACATTTTTGGAATCAGAAACGTAACACCAGGAACTCCAAGTACTCCATTTGCAAGGTGGGCTTAGGGTAGCTAATGACCATAGACACAATAGTCTTATGTTATGTCCCTCTGATGGGGACAATGAGGTTTTGAAATAAAGAGGTCCAGCAGAATTTAGATGGAGGGAGATTGCAGGGCCAGAGCTTGGAGGGTTTGAGATCCAGATGTCAGTCAATTTTGTGGTGAGAGAGCACGTAAAGATGGGCAGTGGATGAGTGGAGGGAATATACAGGAGGTGACAGTCAGTGTATTGTTGGTGGTGCCCAAGGATGAAGGTATGTAACTGCCCTGCTGACAGGTGACCTAGTCTGGTGTTGCTCGAGGAAGGCCCAAGGACAGGAAAAGCAGCATTAATCAATTCACTTTCTGACACAGAATAGTCCACAATGGATCCTTTATATTTTTGCTTTTTTGGGAAAAAGACTTAGTGACTACATTTATGCAAAATTCGGCCCCAAGCTTAAAATATATCAGCATTGATATTAATAAGTTATTCATAAATGACATACTAAAATAGCAGTGGAATGTACTTTTTAACAAGCATATGTAAGGATGATCCTGCCTGCCAGTGACAACCATCTGGTCTCTTCTGCAGATGACCAAGAGCCACAGCAAGTTTTCCAGTAACAAAGAGAAAATATTATGTTCATTTTGGTGAAAAAAAATCTGCCCTTTCCCATGCTTTATCCTTTTTCCTCAGTGGCGGCAAAGTTCATGGAACCTGCTTCCAGACTTTTGCCAGCACTACCGTGTAATCATTGAGGAGAAGCAGCATTGGACAGACAGGTTCATCATCCGTCTGGTTTCCGAAGCTGTGCTCCACTCCCCAGTGTCTGCCCGCCCCCCTCACCCCCAACCCCTAACAGTTGGAATTTGACATGAGAAAATTGTAGGCATGACCTTTATCCTAGCACTCTCTGTTTCAGCACATTTATGCACCAACACGATAAGCTAATAAATCACCCAATAAAAAAGAAACTTTGTAACAATCGTCTCTTCCTGCCGAGGGCTGGTTTACTGCACTCCAATAGTGAAATAGGTACAATGACCCCAGATTCATATAGTTTATCACCTTTTAAGATTTCATGTTCAGAGAAATACCACATAAGCTTTTATGCAATTAATAATAGCAGTAAAAAGACAAAGTTGACATGAAAGCTTGTGACCAAAGTGAACTGTTGCATACCCTTTAAAGCTACATTTATGATCAAATGGGTCGAAATGTATTCCATGTTGCAGTCAGATTGACTGCAAACCAAACGTATGGCAATGGGGCCAGTAACGTTGTCCCCTAGGGGTTGCCAAAAGCCTGATGTGCTCTCATTTAGTGCACAGAGCAGTGCAATCAGGGCGAAAGGGCAACATTCATGGGTAAGCCTCATGAAGACTTTATATTTCGTAAAAACATATCTAAATGAGAGCTTGCCAGTCATTTTTGATCTATTTTTTCCTTCAAAATGGAAGAAGGGTAGCGTTACAGATACTGAATACTTCATATTTTTAAAAATATTTACAATTCTTTATCAGCTCAATGTTATTTTTCAATATTTATTCTTTTATTCAATATTTTAATTCTTATAATTTATTTCAGATGGAGTTTGGGGTAATTTTTTTTATTCCTTAAGGTAAGTTTGTCCTTAATGTGCCATAACCATTATAGAAGTAATATTCATCTTAAACATTACCTCAAGATAGGAACTAAAGACTCACCAACTTGTTTCACACCTTGAATGTTTTTTCTCTGTTGATCTGGTGGATAATTGTGTCACTTATGGTTATGTCTCTACATGGATACACTATTCAAGAAGTTCACACCAGAATGTGATTCTACAACTGAGAATCACCCGTGATACTTACAAAGTTGCAGCTTGTGGGCATTTAATTGTATTTTATGAACTTGCTGAGAATTTAAAGGGAACTTGTGCTTGGTAAATTGATGAATTTCCTGCTGGATATTGTTCCTGTGTTTTGAGGAGGAGGAGAAGGTAAGGAATATGAAAGGAAACAAGATAGAAGGCAGAGACTTGCAGTACTATTTACTCAGTCAAACCTGAGCCCATACATATCTGTGTCATAGGGTTTACAAGCATGAGAAACCTTCTGGGCTTTCTGCAGCAGCAGTGTTTGAGGACTGCTGCATTTTCTGCCTAATACTATGACAGAGAAACAGCAGCTGTTAGAACCTTACTTGCAGTCTCTTTCTGTCAGGAGAGCTGCCTTGTCTGTAGCTCTGAAAATGACAACAGCACTTAATTTCTATACGTCTGAATGCTTCCAAGCGCCCTGTGGTGACATTAGCCACATCAGTCACTCAGTAGTTCCTGCCACATTGGACACATTCACGGGTGCTCTGTTCAAGCACTTCCCTGCTTATTTAGTTGCATGTGAATGCGACAAAGTCAAGAGAGGGAGACCGAGAGAGACAAAGAGAGAGGAGAGAGAGACACACAAAGAGGAGAAAGAGAGAGTCATCAACTTTTCCAAATGCTTGGATTCCTATCATTGGAGGGTGCCATGAGTATCGCTTAAAAGCTACAAAGTATCCATCTAAAAATATGATATTGATGTCATATACAGGAGCATATAGTTCAGTAATGCAGCTATATCAATGTGCAAGTCAATATTTGTTACCGGAAGAGTAAGCATGAGTTGTTTGATCAATGAGTCCACTTCAGACTTGGCAGATAAGACTTTTCAGGAATACAAGGACAAAAGCCTCAAAATGTTTTGGGAGCTATGAGAGCCACCAGTGTCGATGTGCAATGCAATGAACCATCTGAAGTCCTGCATTGGGGTTTCAAACTTTCTACAAGTACAACTATTGCCAATACAAGAAATGAAACCTGTCATCTTTCATGATGTCTCAAGATTGCATTGGATTGCTTAATTCCTCATATGATTCCTCTGACAATTTTTCCACCATCTGCACCTCACATGAAAAAAATACCCCCAACACCTTCAGACGACTTTGTGCCTGCAAATCATGTTTTAAACACTAATTCCCAACAATATAATCCTTAGGTTCTTCAACCAAAGGCAGCATCTTTGCCCTGCCCTCTCTCCGCGAATCCTTTGTCCACATGTCCCTCCCCACTGATCACTCTCCTGGCACTTATGCCTTCAACCATGCAAAGAGTTACACCTGCCCCTACACCTCTTCCCTCACCACAATTAAGGGCCCTAGTCAGTTCCTTCCACGTGAGGCAGCGCTTCACATGTGAATCCGTTGGGGTTATTTATTGCATCCGGTGCTCCTGATGTGGCCTCCTCTACATCAGTGAGACCTGACGCAGATTGGGTGACCACTTCGTCAAGCATCTTCTCTCTGTCCGCCGCAACAGCCAGGATCTCCCGGTGGCCACCCACTTTGATTCCACTTCCCATTCCCATACCGACATGTCCATCCACAGCCTCCACTTTGAGGCCAGATGCAGGTTGGAGGTGCAACACCTCATTTTCTGTATTGGTAGTCTCCAACCTGACGGCATCAACATGGATTTCTCTAACTTCTGGTAACCCCTCCCCTCTGTTTTCCTCCCCTTTGTTTTCCCTCATTGCTGTGGCCCCCTCGCCCCTTCTCTTTCCCCTCCCCTGCCCTCATGACATGCCTCTCTGGTTCCCTACCTCCTTCCCTTTATTCCATGGTCTACTGTCCTCTCTTTTCGGATTCCTTCTTCTTCAGCCCTTTGCCTCTTCCACCTATCACCTCTCAGCTTCTTACGTCATTCCCTTTTGCTCCCCCCTCCCCCAGCCACCTACCTTCCCCCTCTCACCTATCAGCTGCCAGCCTGTGCTCCTCCCCCTCCCCTGATCATCTTATTCTGGCTTCTGCCCTCTTCCTTTCCAGTCCTGATGAAGGGTCTCGACCTGAAACTTGGCTGTCCATTTCCATCCGTAGATGCTGCCGGATCTGCTGAGTTCCTCGAGCATTATGTGTGTGTTGATCCTTATCCTTCCTTTCCATGTCATTTTATCACTAATATTTTCTGGTTTATTTCATGATATCCCTTCTATCTCAGTAACACCTGCATCCTGAGTGAGTGAAACCTGGGCTTGTGCCTGTGCCATGATGATGAATTGAATCTTGCAGCAGAAAAGTCTCTCTTGAGGTACCATTGCTCTTATCGGATGATGCTTTATATAATATCTTGCTGTCGTATAAAAAAGTTTAGAAAGGAATCAATCTTCATCTGCTTACAGTTGTATAAGCATTCTACCCCATTATCAACCTAAACCAAATATCACAGACTCTCAGTCCAAGTACACCAATCCAAGAGTTGCAGAGCTTCCCAGGGTCCTGGCAGAAAACATTCATCCAATAATTGCATCCATTGCTTTATTTGTACACGTGTTGCCTCTTTGTAAAGAGAGAGTTCCCTCCTGAACAGGCTATCAGGATCAGATGGGCTGCAACCCTCTTATAGTTTACTCGACCATATCAGAGCATGCGATTTAGATTGGTCGATTGTTAGAAAAGGTCAACAAATGCATCAGCCTGATGCTGCCAGTCTCTTGTGCCGACTTAGAGCTTTTATATCTTTTTTAACACTACATTTCAGTATACCTTGAAGGTAGATTGTGTTGTGTTACCTCAACATTTGCCTGGGGACATGTGCCTTCACTTACATTCACATTCACTTACAGTGACCTGGCGAGGTCACTAAAGTATCTCAGTCACCAAATAGTTGTTTAATAAGTGATGAGCTTTGCATCACTACTTCTGACTTACAGCACTCTTTTTTCTGTGGAGCATAACTCCCTTGCTGCTGGACAGCAATTATTTTCTGCTTATTTCTCCAATGGCATTATTGCCACTGCTTCCATAAGACAATAAGATATAGGAACAGGAGTAGGCCCCATTCAGCCTTGCAAGCCTGCTCCACCATTCAGTAAAATCATGGCTAATTGAACTTTGCTCCAGTCCACTTTCTTGCCCTCTCTCATAACCTTGATTACCTTACTGTTTAAAAATCTCTCTCTGTCAGCTTGGAATGCATTCAAGGATTCAATCTCCACGGATTTCTGGGTCAAGAAATTCCACAGATTCACAACCCTTTGAGAGAAGACATTTTTCCTCATTTAAGTCTTAGATAGGCGTTACCTTATTCCGACATCTTTTCCTCTCCCATGAGGGGAAACACCCTCCTACCAATTACTCTATTAAGCCCCTTATATATATTGCATGTTTCAAAAAGATTACCGCTTCTTCTAACGTCCAGTGAATACAGACACAACCTGTTCAACCTGTCCTCAAAATAATCCCTCAATACCTGACATCAACCTAGTCTACTTTCTCTGAACTACCTCCATTGACAATGTACCTTTCCTTAGATAAAGAGATCAAACTGTCCATAGATCTTTAGACGTGGCCTCACTTGTGCCTTATACGGTAGTAGTGAGACTTTCCTACTTTTATTACTCCAACCTTTTGAAATAAAGACCATTATTCCATTTGCCTTCCCAATTACTTGGTGCACCAGTATGCTAGCTTTCTCTGAACCCCAAACTTTGTTGTACTGCAGCTTTCTGCAGTTTCTCTCCATTTAAATAATAATCTGGTTTATCGTTTTTCCTTCCAAAATGACCAACTTCAAGTTTTCCCATACTATACTAGATCTGCCAACTTTTTGCCCACTCACTTAGTCTATTAATATCTCTCTGTAAACTGTCTGTATCCTCCTCACAGCTTGTGTTCTCACCAAATTTTGTATCATCCACAAATCTGGCTGAGGTACGTTTGCTTCCTTCCTTTAAGAAATTAATATACATTGTGAACAGTTGCAGTCCCAGAATTGATCTCTGTGGCACCCCACTGGTTAGAGGTTGCCCACCTGAAGATGACCCCCCCCCCCTTACCATTGCTCATTGCTTCCTACCAATTAGCCAATGCTCTATCTATGATAATACATTGCCTCCCACATCATGAGCTCTTATCTTGAGATGTAACCTTTTATGTGGCACCTTGCTGAGCACCTTTGGAAAATCCCAATTATTACATCTGCTATTTCCCTCTATCCACTCTGTCTAATACTGCTTCAGTCTGTCAGGCACGAGTTCCCTTTAATGGAGGCTGCTGACTGCTTGATCAGATTATTATTTTCCAAATGTCCTGCTATTTTCTCATTCATAATTGATTCTAACATTATTCCAAAAACATACACTGGGCTAACCAGCCGATAATTACCCTTTTTTTTTTGCCTCCCACCATTTTTGAATGAGGATATTAGTCTGGTAGTTTTCCAGTCCTCCAGTACTTCGAAGGATTTTTGAAGAATTACCACCATTATTTCTGTAGACACTTCTTTTAGAATCCTAGTATGCAAACCACCAGATTCTGTTACTATCAGCATTTAGTTTCATCAATTTGCCTAATTTTAATTCTTGTAACGTTGATGGTATTTAATTCCTCCTCTATTTTTTAGTATTAATGAGATGCCCACAGTAGCTTCTACTGTAAAGATGGAAAAATATCTGTTTAACTCCTCTGCTGTTTCCTAGTTCACCACAAGTCTTGCCACAGCCCAGTTCTCCAGTTGACCAATGATCACTTTGACCTCTTCTTTTTTTTATGAACATAAAGAAGTTCTTTTTGTCATTTTTTATATTTCTTTCTGACTCGCTCTAACTTTTGCCTCTTATTATATTTTCTTCTTAAACTTGATACCCTCCTTAACTTCCCATCTTTTAGCCATAGTTAGTTCACCACCAGCCCGCCTGTTTAGAATCTTTGTTCACTGGGAATTTTTTTCTGTCCTAGTGTGTGCCATTGCTTGTACATTTTCATATTTGTTACTCAATCCACTTTAGCCAACTCTCTGTTCATTTCTTCCAATTTCCCTTATTTAAGTTCAACACAGTTGCATCACTCTTAAGCTGATTGCTAAATTCTTTCATGCTGTGGTCACTAATTCCTAGAGGATCTTTTACTCTGAAGTCATTTATTAAACCTGCCTCATTACACATTACCAGGTCCAAAATAGCCTATTCCATGGTGGGCTCTATAACTTACTGCCTCCAGCAAACTATCGTGAATGCACTCTATGAATTAATTCCAGAGGTTACCATTTCCAATTTGATTAATCTAATCTACATGAGGATTAAAATCACTTAAGATAAATGCATTATTCTTTTTAGGCATCCCCGTTATTTCTGGATTTGTACTCTTTCCAACGGTGTGACTATTGTTTGGAGGCCTCACACAATTACCACCACCATCATTTTCTTTCCTTTATTTCTTATACCTCCATTAAAATGGACTCTTATGATCCTAGGCTGTCTCTCCCAACAGTACTTATTTCATCCCTTTTACAGAGCTACGCCATCAACTTTTTTTTCCTGTATAAACAGCAAAATCCCTGAATATTGTGTGCCAACACAGATCTTCTTGTAACCATATTATAATGGCTATCAGATCACACTTGTCTTTTTATCATCTGTACAGTTAGTTCATTAATTTTGTTTTGGATACTGTATGCATGTATATATAGAGCTCTTAATTCCATTTTTTTAACACCATAAGCTTGTATTAACTCTATCTTCATTTGGGAATCTTATGACTTTCGTCTTATGCTGCTCACTCTTCCATCATCGCTTTGCCCAAAGGGAAATAAGGCCTGAACTTTCCATCAGCCCAAGGCAAATAGTTGATTTTACTCTTGTCTATCTCATGTAAATAATGAACCCTGGAGGTACCAATGTTGGAAGCAAAAATTGGGATAATGAGGAGAAAGATTGGGATTAATCAAAATATTATACATTATAGCATTTTAGACTACACATATCTGGAGCTCCATACTAACAAGATGCAAATATTTATGAGCAAAAAAGAATTATTATCCGAATTTGATTACAAAAAAGGCAACAGTTTCTTCAGATGCTAGAACTCTGAATCAAAAGTCAAAATACTTCAAACATTTGACTGACCATACAAATCTATGGCTGGAATGGCTGACTTTTAGTTTTGGGGTATAGATTTTGTACATATTTGAGCTGCTGAGCAGAGCTGTATGAAGTGGAAAGCTTACATAGTTTAAGAAGGAATATAACAAAAGGAAAATACACACAAGCACAGAATTTTTAAGTAATTTGTAATTGAAGCTGCAAGCAACTGAATATGTTTGAAAGGGGCAGCTCATAGATGCAGGTAGCAGATTTCCTCCAATATTTTCCTTATCGTTAAAGAGTAATATTAACGCTACTTCCCCACAAGATTCATCAGATTAACGATCCAATTGATTGACTGGTTCACATCAGACAAAAATAAACAGCAGCTCAGAACACAGCAACAGAGCACAGAAAGCAAACCTAAACCTGCTAGGTGCTGAAACGGAAGCAAGTGCTTAGATTCAGAGCATCTTAAATAAGTAGAGTGAGGTAGAGAGGGAGAAACTTCAGGAGGGAATTCCAGAGCTTTGGCCTAACTACCAGTATGGAAGAAAGAATATTGGGGATAAACAGAAAAATTGAACAGGTGTCCCTTGCTGGGACTGTGTATTACTATGGCCTTTTGCTGACCCGAATTCTATCTGATGACCGGAGAGCACATCAATAATTCATCCCTGAACATCAATAATGCTATTGACAGCCATTATATTTTCACCCAGCATAACTTTGTATCACTTCCAAGCTTTTTTAACCAAATGGCACCTCTTTTTTTCAGTTTGTGTTGCAACAGATAATTAAAGATAACCGTTGAAAGAAAACAAAAATGAAATGTTAATGTCACAAGATCACAAGACAAAGGAGCAGAAGTAGACCATTCAGCCCATCGAGTCTGCTCTACCACTTCATCATGAGCTAAACTATTGTCCCATCTAGCCCCAATTCCTGGCCTTTTCCCCATACTGTATCCTTTGATACCCTAACTAATTAGATACCTATCAATCTCCGCCTTAAACACCCCCAATGATTGTGCCTCCACAGCTTTACGTGGCAAAAAATCCCATAAATCCATGACCCTCTGGCTAAATAAATTTCTCCTCATCTCTGTTCTAAATGGGTACCCTCTAATTCTAAGACTTGTCCTGGACTCATCTACCATGGGGAAAAACTTAGCTACATCTACTCTGTCCAGTCCTTTCAACATTTGAAATGTTTCAATGAGGTCCCCTCTCATTCTTCTGTATTCCAATGAATACAGTCCAAGAACCAACAAACGCTCCTCATATGTCAGCCCTTTCATTCCAGGAATTATCTTCATAAGTCTTCTCTGAACCCTCTCCAACATCAATACATCCTTTCTAAGATAAGGGGCCCAAAACTGCACACAATATTCCACATGAGGTCTCACCAGTGCCCAATGAGCCTCATCAATACATCCATATTTTTATCTGCTATTTCTCTTGAAATGAATGCCAACATAGCATTCGCTTTCTTTACCACCGACCCAACCTGGAGGTTAACCTTTAGGGTATCCTGCACGAGGACCCCAAGTCCCTTTGAACTTCTGAATTTTGAATTTTCTCTCCCTCTAGATGATAATCTGCCCGTTTATGTAAAGGAAATGCAGACACACTGTATCCCACATTGAACAGACTACTTAAGGTTGCATGGTAAAATAAATCCTTTGCCACATGTGGTTTGTTAAAGGATTCTTGCTCTCAGTGAGATGCCAGACAAGTCTGACCACACTTATGACATCACTAACGCGTCAGTAGTGGGAAATAACTAATAAGACTATAAAACCATAAGATATCGCAGTAGAATTAGGCCATTTAGCCCATCAAGTCTGCTCCACCATTCAATCATGGCTGATTTTTTTCTCAACCCCATTCTCCCACTTTTTCCCCATAACCTTTAACCCCCTTACCAATCAAGAGTCTATTAATCTCTGCTTTAAATACACCCAATGACTTGGCCTCCACAGCTCTCTGTGGCAATGAATTCCACAGATTCAACAACCTCTGGCTGAAGAAATTCCTCCTCATCTCAGTCCAAAAAGGAACATCCCTTTATTCTGAGGCTGTGCACTCGGATCCCAGACTCTCCTACTAATGGAAACATCCTCTCTATTCAGGCCTTTCAGTATCTGGTAGGTTGGTATTGGTTTATTATTGTCATTTGTACTGAAGTACAGTAAAAAAAAACTTGCCTTGCATACCAATCGTACAGGTCAATTCATTACACAGTGCAGTTACGTTGAGTTAGTACAGAGTATATTGAGATAGTACAGGTAAAAACAATAACAGTACAAAGTGTCACAGCTACAGAGGAAGTGCAGTACAGGTAAACAATAAGGTGCAAGGTCACAACAAGGTAGATTGTAAGGTTTCAATGAGATTCCCCCCTCATTTTTATGAACTCTATTGAATACAGGCCCAGAGACATCAAACGCTCCTCCTATGTTAAACATATGTTAATGTAATTAATGTTCAATTGATGATCAATAGAATTCAAGAGAAACATATCTCACTAAAAAGTAAAACTAAAGTTAAAAAAGCCATATACTTAGTACAAAAATAATAAAATAGAGGATAGCAAGAGAGAACAAAGAAAAGGTCAGAGATATGTTGATAAAGCAGGTATTGCTTAGAAATGGGAGTTCACTGCATTTTGCCGTACTAAACACGTACATTGCTAACATCCCTTCTGTTGTCTCTGCAAATAATTGGCCCAAAGACACAAAACAGCTTTAGGGTGGTTTACACCGCAGTGATGCAGCTGGTAAAGCCATTGTCTCACAGCTCCAGCAACCCAGGTTCAATCCTGACTTCTGGTGCTGTCTGTGTGGAGTCAGTAAGTTCTCCCTGTGATCGCATGGTTTTCCTTCAGGTATTCTAGTTTCCTCCCACATCCCAAAAATGTGTGGGTTGGTAAGTTGCCCCTAGTGTGTAGGTGAGTGATAGAATTTAAGAGAGTTAGAACCATAGAACAATACAGGACCCTCGGCCCACCATGTTGTGCTGACCTTTAAACCACGCCTAAGACTATCTAACCCCTACCTCCCACATATCCCCCTATTTTAAATTCCTCCATATGCTTATCTAACAATCTCTTGAACTTAACCAACGTATCTGCCTCCACCACTACCCCAGGCAGCGCATTCCATGCACCAACCACTCTCTGGGTGAAAAACCTCCATCTGATATCTCCCTTGAACTTCACACCCATTACTTTAAAGCCATGCCATCTTGTATTGAGCATTGGTGCCCTGGGAAAGAGGGGCTGGCTGTCCACTCTATCTATTCCTCTTAATATTTTGTATACCTCTATCATGTCTCCCCTCATCCTCCTTCTCTCCAAAGAGAAGAGCCCTAGCTCCCTTAGTCTCTCCTCATAATCTATACACTCCAATCCAGGCAGCATCCTGGTAGTTGTTGGGAATGTAGAGAAACAAATGGGTTAGGGTAAGATTGGTGCAAAAATGGGTGTCTGGTAGCCAGTAGGGACTTAGTGGGCTGAAGGGCCATTTTGTGCTGCATGAGAAACATGTGTTAGAGTGACACCATGGCACTTGTGATGGGACCACACTCTGACTGCAGGAAGGAAGGAGAGAGCTCTTAAATTTAGTGAAAGAGAGGTGGACATTCCCATCAGTGAGATAAATGCCAGGAAGAACATCCTGTTCACTGGGTTGGTAAGTTGAGTCATGGAGTCATGGAGTCATTGAGTCATTGAGTCATGCAACATGGAAACAGGACGTTTGTACCACCATGTCCACACTGACCAGTGGGCACCCATCTGTATTAATCCCATCTTCCACATGGCCCATATCCCTCAGTGCCTAGGCAATTCAGGTACTCATCCAAACACCTCCTCAGTGCTGTCAGTGACTCTGTTTCCACCACTCTCTCCAGGAGTGCATTTCAGGTACTCACCACACTCTGTGTGAAAAAGGTCCCCTCTGATCCCCTCTAGATCTCTTACCCATTACCTAAATCCATGACTTTAGTTTTATTCATGTCTGATAAAAGGGAAAAGATTCCTGCAGCCTACCCTATCTAAACACCTAATAATGTTATTTGGATCAACATTGAACAGTACAGCACAGGAACAGGCTCTACGACCAACAATGTCTGTGCCAACCATGACTGCAATTTAAACTGCACATCTGCCTGCATATGTTCTATGTCCCTCCATTTGCTGTATGTTCGTGTGCCTGTCTTAATGCCTCTTAAACATTGTTATCATCTATTTCCATCACCCCTCTGCAAGCTTGCCTCACCCCTCCCCCTCTTTATACTGGCCATCTCCCCTCTACTCCTTCAGTCCAGATGAAGGGACTCAACCCAAATTGTGACCTGTCCATTCCCGACCCCAGATACTGCCTAACCCACTGAGTTCTTTCAGCAGCTTGTCTTTTGCTCCAGGTTCCAGCATCTGCAGTCTCTTGTGTCTCCAGAGCTGTAGAGTACCTTGGACTTGATGGATTGCATTCTTTCCATGTTATGTTAGGTAAGTGATAAAGTGGTAAAGGGAATAAAGCCCAAGGCCTGGCAGACAGATAAACTGATTACCATATTTCAAAAGGAAGGTAGAACAAGTTGAAGAGCAGTAAATCAATTGGCTTAATATTAATGGTAGAATATATAATGAAATCCCTACTTAGGGATGTAATATAGAAATGTTCAAACAATGAGGATATGGTAGGTTAGATAGCACAAATATCAAAATTAAAACAAAAGATGTAGGAGCAGGACAATTCAGCCCTTTGAGCCTACTCCACCATTTATCAAGATCATGGCTAATCTTCCAGCTCACCTCCATTATCCTCATTTTCCTTGATTCCCCTAATGTTGCTTAAACCTTGATTCTATAATATATCTGGTATATTTTATGTACCTTCTTCTGTGAATAAGAATGCAAAGTAATTGCTTGATTCTTTTGCCATTTGCTTAATTCTGCATCATGTCTCTGTCTCTCCCTCCAAGGAGCCCAGACTCATATTTTATATTTTTCTTCCAAAATAGAAGGGGACTGTTTGACCCATCCAGTCTATGCTGGCTCTTGGAGCAATCCCATCAGTTCCTTTCTCCAACTTATTTCCCTGTAAACAATTCTCTCTATATCCCTATCAACTTCCCCCTAATTCTCCTACCTACACTAGGATTCATTTACAGTGGCCAATTAACCTATCAGATGGTACATCTTAGGTACATAAGGGGAAACTGGAGCACCAAGGGGAGACACATGCCGTCACAGTGAGAACACTCAAATTCCAGACAGGCAGCACTGGAGGTCAGGATCGAACTTGGGTTACTGGAGCTGCGAGGCAGCAGCACCAGTTGCTGAGCCACTGTGCCACCCCAAGTCTTTAAGATATAGCAAGGAAGGAAATGCTTTACTTAAATGTATTAATTCTTTGAAGTTACAGAAAGAGTAAATAAGAATATTATTGTAGACATAATATATTTAATTTTCATAAATAGCCTTCAAAAAAGTACTGGATGTAGATTCACAAATACCAGAATCAGGGAACAATGAATAGGTGCCCAGAAATTTGACCCATTTGTGCTTCAATTATATATAATTCACACATAAAAAGGTTGTTTGATTGTTTTGAAAGAATTGCTGTTGAAATCCCACCCATTGGTAAATTGGACTGGACACTCTCTATTGAGTGATTTGTTTGCCTGTCATATTTTGCCCATGTGTTGATGTCATGAATGTGTATGGTTCATTTTAATTAGTTAATGACTGAAGTCGATCAAAAGGTCACAATTTATGATCTTGGCAATAATTCACCATGAAACGAATACATCATGCTGAAGCATCCCTGGGACATTTTTGAATATGATAAACATCCCTGGTAATTTTTATTTTAAAAAATTAGTGCTAGCAACCAAACGTTGAGAGGTCTGTGAACGACTAACTGCAGCTCACAGACTCCTCAATCCATGGGCCCGATGTTGCCACTGATTATGCGGGTTCAGGACCATTGTGAACATGGGAATGTGATCAACCCACTTGATCTATCAGGAAGCCTCCCAAGGGAGAGTCGTGCAGCGTTGTACCATCCCTCCTGGAAAATGCCAACACCATCCTTGGGTTATTACCAGTTATGGCTGGTTTTCATAAGGCAACATATTTTCACTTATGTACCATTCCATTAATGTATAGCTCATCTCATCATAACTTCTCTCGGGAGCCAAGTGAAACTGTACAATAGCTAGTGAAGCATTGCCTATGAAAAGCATCTTTTTCAAATAAACAGTTTTTGTGGTATCATGGCTTCTTATAATAAGGTATATTCATAAATATTAATATAGTTCACAAGACAACAAACTCAAAAGACATGTTATATTAGTTTGTGCTATTACAGATAAACTGTATTAACTGGACTTTTTCTGAGGATGCACTTTTGTAATAGCTGAGCATTGTTATGGTGCAATTTCTGCTTCACAGCATGGTAAAATTATTAGGATAGAATCACAGAGTTGTACAGCACAGAAAAGGGCCCATCAACCCATCACATCCATGCAGACCTTCTTGCCAATCTCTGTATCTTTCTGTGCCTCACCAATTCAAGTGTCTGTCTAAATGCCTCTTAAATGTACTGATTGTTTCTGATTCCACTGGCAGTGAGTTTCAAATGTCAACCACTCTTGGTGTGTGTAAAAAAACTTTCCTGTCAAATCCCCCTTGAATCTCCTTCCTCTCACCTTAAATAGATGGCCGTCTCAAGCCATTTGAGAGTGACATCTTATGGTGTGTAATTCCTGTCTATTGTCAAACATAATATAAAAAATTGTTTGGGCGGGTGGAGGGTCCCTCTGGTGCCCTGGCACAATTTTCTTTGAAAAGCTGTTTGGAGTTCATTTCATTATTTGCACAGTTAGGACGTTGTTGCCTCGGACTGCCACTCTAGCTGGACGTATTCCTCAAGACGTGTTAAGCTCAACCAGTCAAACAACTTTTTTCACATCTTTTGTACTTTTAAAATACAGAGAATATTATTCTGAGGAAATGAAAACAAAACACATTTTTATGTAATGCTGCAATAGATTTTTAAATCCTGGAGAACTGGTAACTGTACTGAGGCATGTTCATTCCGTCGGCTTAAATTTCAACAGCAAAGCGGTAGTGTTAAATCTTTAATATAAAAGAAGATGCTGGAAATCCGAAATAAAAGAGGTTCTGGAAATACTCAAGTGGTCAGGCAGCAGCTGTGAAATTAGAAACAGAATTAGTTTCACCAGGTCAGTGATCATTCCACAGAAGGACAAGAGATAAATAGATTTTAAAGAGGTTTTCAATCTCTGCATGATGTAGGTCATTACTTTATACAACAGGAGCACAAGCTTGTCAGCAGGTTTATTGACAATGCAGGGGGTTGGCCCTCATAAGAACATAAGAAATTGGAGCAAGAGTAGGCCATCTGCCCCGTCAAGCCTGCTCCGCCATTCAATCAGAGCATGACTGATCTGGTCGTGGACTCAAGTCCACCTACCTGCCTTTTCCCCATAATCTTTAATTCCTCTACTATGCAAAAAAATCTATCTAACTGTGTCTTAAATATATTTAAATGAGGTAGCTGCTACTGCTTCCCTGGGCAGAAAATTCCACAGATTCGACAACTCTCTGTGAAAAGCAATTTCTTCTCATCTCTGTCCTAAATCTATTCCCCTGAATCTTAAGGCTATGTCCCCTAGTTCTAGTCTCACCTACCAGTGAAAACAACTTTCTTGCCTCTATCTTATCTATCCCTTTCATAATTTTATACGTTTCTATAAGATCCCCTGAATTGCAGCAAGTTTTGTCCCAGGTGAATCAATCTCTGCTCATAGGCTAACCCTCTCATCTCTGGAGTCAACCTGGTGAACTTCCTCTGCACTACCTCCAAAGCCAGCATATCTTTCTTCATGTAAGGAGACAAGAACTGCATGCAGTACTCAGGTGTGGCCTCACCAGTACACTGTACAGTTGCAGCATAACCTCCCTGCTCTTAAATTCAATCCCTCTCACAATGAAAGCCAACATTTCATTTGCTTCCTTGATAACCTGTTGCACCTGCAAACCAATCTTTTGTGATTCATGCACAAGCACTCTCATGTCCCTCTGCACAGTAGCATGCTGCAATCTTTCACCATTTAAATAATAATTTTATCTTCTATTTTCCCTTCCAAAGTAGATGACCTCGCATTTACCAACATTGTACTCCATCTGCCAGACCCTTGCCCACTCACTTAACCTATCTATATCTCTTTGCAGACTCTCTGCATCCTCTGCACAATTTGTCTTTCCACCCAGTGAACTTAGATACACAATACTCGGTCCCCTCTTCCAAATTGTTAATGTATATCATGAAAAGTTGCAGGCCCAGCACTGACCCCTGAAGAACTCCGCTCTCCACTGATTGCCAACCAGAGAAACACCCATTTATCCCAACTCTCTGCCTTCTATTGGTTAACCAATCTTCTATCCGTGCTAATACATTACCCCCAACTCCATGCATCCAGATCTTATGGATAAGTCTTTTATGCGGCACCTTATCGGACGCCTTCTGGAAATCCAAGGATACAACCTCCACCTGTTCCCCCCTATCCACTGCGCTCATTATGTCCTCCAATAAGTTTGTCAAACATGACCTGCCCTTCCTGAAACCATGCTATGTCTGCCTGATAGAACCACTTCTATCTAGATGTCTCACTATTTCTTCCTTAATGACAGCTTCAAGCATTTTCCCAAATACAGGCGTTAAGCTAACTGGCCTATAGTTACCTGCTTTTTGCCTAAATCCTTTTTTAAACAGTGAATTGACATTTGCTGTTTTCCAATCTGCCGGGACCCGTGCAGAGTCCAGAGAATTTTGGTAAATTATCACAAACGCGTTCAGTATAACTTCTACCATTTCTTTCAGTACTCTGGGATGAATCAGATCCAGAGGACTTGTCTACCTTTCGTAAGCAGAGCTCTGTGAGATCAGAAGGGGGACACGTTAGAGGGAGCAAGTGAGTGGAAAAATTGAGGCAGCCAACACCATGTCGACAATCTGTGATCAAAATGTTTAGAGAGGTTAAGAGGCCAGAGGGAAGGCTCAGGTGGTCTGAGAATTCTGAAGAGGTGAAACATGTCCATTTTGCAAGGGGAAGACATCTTCCAAAAAAGTGAGAGATGAGGTAGGAGCAAAGGAATTGCTTGATAAACCTTTACCCATCCATGGTGATAACATAAGAACATAAAGACATAAGAACTAAGAGCCAGAGGAGACCATTCAGCCCTTGGAGCCCACTCCACCAATCATCACGTCGATCTTCCACCTCAGTGCTATTTTCCAGCACTATCCCTGTTTCCCTTAATGGCCAGAAATCTATTTTGAACAAACATAACAGATGAGCCTCCACAGTCTCTGGGGTTCAGAATTCCAAAGGTTCACCACCCTCTGAAGAAATGTCTCCTCTTTTCAGTCTTAAATGGCCTACCCCTTATTTTCAAACTGAGATCTGGGTCCTAGACTCCTCAGTCAGGGGAATCATCTTCCCTGCATCTAGCCTATCAATCCCTTTAAGAAGGAATTCATTTCTCATCCTTCTAAATGCAAGAGAATAGAGTACTAGTCGACTCAATCTCTCCTCATACAGCAAACCCACCATCCCTGGAAAAAGTGCAGTGATTTTTTTTGCTGTGCTGCTTCTATGGCAAGTAGATACTTTCTCAGGAAGGAAACCAAAACTGTACACAATACACCATTTGTAGTGTTTTCAAGGCCCCATACATTTGCAATAATGCTCTGTGTTCAATACAGGACTAACAAATGATTTTCCTTCTTAATCACTTGATGCACCTGCATGGTGGCTTTCAGTAGCTTGTGTATATGCATACCTTGGTCCTTTTGAATATCAACACTACTCATTCTCATTATTTAACAAATACTCTGCTTTTCTGTGATGATCACCAAAGTGGATGTGCTCACAAGTTTCCACATTATATTGCATCTGTCGTGTCCTCATCCGCTCATTCAAATTGAAGCTTCTTTACATACTCCTCCATACTCAATCCCACCAAGTATTGCTAGCAAACTAGAAAAAGATATTTGCTCCTTGAGCCAAATGATTAATATAGTTTGTGAATAGTTTGGGCTCAAGCACCAATTTCTGCAGTACCCCATTAGTCACAACCTGCCAACCTGAAAAGGATCCTGAAAAGCTTTCTATCCAACTCGTGATCCATAACAGAATATTACTCCAATTCCATGTGTTCTAACCTTGTTAACTAACCTCCAGTGCAGAACCTTATTGAACATGTTCCAAAAATCCAAATATACCACATCCCTTGTTTGTTCTGTTATCTATTCTACAAGTCATATCCTCAAAAAACTCCAACCTATTAGTCAAACATGATTTTCTCTTCATAAATCCATGCTGAATCTGCTCAATCTTATTATTCTTTTCAAAGTGTTCTGTTATTACATCCTTCATTATAGATTCCAGCATTTTCCCTACCAGTAACAACGCAGGAACAAAGTATTTGGCCTAATGGTTATTGACTATGTTTATTCTTCACACAAACCTCCTCCACCCTTTTCTTCTAATGTAGGTTAGTAGAATCACATAATCATTTCAACACCAGAGGCCAGTCAACCCATTAAATGTGTGCTGGCTCTCTATTGAGCAATCTAGTCAATCTCACCCTGCTACCTTTTTCCTGTTGCTCTGCAATTTATTTTCCCTCAGACCCTTTCCATTTTGATTGCCCCAGATGATTATTCCTTTCTCCCTCAAGTGCTTACCCAACATCCCTTTGTCTAAACTACTCCATGAGTTGAGAATTCCACATTCCAAATAAAGAGATTTCTCCTGAGCAAAAGAAAACAACACGCTGGAGGAACTCAGTGGGTCAGGCATCTATGGACAGTTTCGGATCGAGACCTTTCATCTGGACACATGAAGGATCGCAACTTGAAAAGTTGACCGTCCATTTCCCTCCATAGATGCTGCCTGACCTGTTGAGTTCCTCCAAAATCTTATTTTGCTCCAGATTCCAGCGTCTTTTGTGTCTTCAGATTTCTTCTGAGTTTGTTAATGGATTTAATAGTGATTATCACATATCATACTCATTGGGCTTAGTCCATCAGACTATGGAAACTTATTCTCCATGTCTACCCTGGTCTTAAAGATCTGTTACATTACCGCTCAGTCTTTTTTCCTCATGAAACAAGTTTCAGTCTGTTCAGTTCATTTAACATGGTGTCTGTTTGGGGTACTTCACTTCATGAAGAATGCAGAGGCCAAGACAAGGGCAATGTAAAGATTCATAAAGGCTAATATGATACTACTTTTCAGGGTACATTAGAAAAAGTGAGACTCCTTTCATTATGACAGAAACAGACAAAAGATAAAGGAGCTTTGAGAAGGTTAATAAAGAGAAAAAATATTTCCACCGGTCAGTACATCTGTAACAAGAGTGCATAAAACTATAATTGTGCAATTATCATGAAATGATTGAAGGGAGAGATGTCAGAAACTGTAATGAAAACTAAAACCATTACAGATTTTTAAAAAGAAGTAGGTATATATTTCCAATGAAATATTTAAATAGTACAGAGAAAGGAGATTAAGTAAGTAGCTCTTTCACAGAAAAATCCTGTATGTGCATTAAAAATTTTATGCTTCAACAGGGGAAGTTTCCTGGTCCTTTTGCAACCATGCACTCTGATCTGCCTAATTTTCCAAGGGCTCCATTGCACCAAGAAATCTGTCTTTATAATTTAAACATGTACCAAGCTCTTCCCAGATTGTTTGAATGGGAGAGGGGAGAGAGCAGAACCAATCTGGATCCATGCTACAGTTACCCATTTCAAACAGCATTATTCATTAACTAAAATTTAACCGAATAGAAATTACATTACCAAATTCAACAAGGTGTGAAATTCTCTCTAATTTAATGCAGTTAAACCATTATTGATTGCAGCATGTATTCATTCACCAAAATTTATCAATAGCATATGTAACGGGATGCAAAATGCTGTGATTAATCCCTTTAACTGCTAAACTGCCAAACTTGTCATTGTCTATTTTAAGGATGAAATTGTGTTTAAAAAAATTAAAGGTGCCATTGTTGTTATTTATATTTTTCTGAAGACAACTTACTATACTTCATTATACACAATCCTGTCATAAAATGAAATATAATAAGTTGTCCAGAAAAATGAAATAGTAGTATAGAATATGGATTAATATTATTTGGCAATGTAATTGCATTACTGCTAAATTCCTAAAGCAGAATGCTTGTACAGCCCATAGCAAACCAAGGCCTGGAATTTCTCCCATCTCTGTGTCTAGAGAGAAGTGTAAAGTGGGTACAAACTGAAAACATGGATTAAGGGACCACTGACAAAAATGGAAGATGCTGGAAAAATCCGCAAGTCAGGCAAAGTGGAAAGAGATTAATGTTTCAAGTCAAACACTCTTCATCAGAACCTGTTTTCCTTTTTATTTCAGATTTCCACCATCCGCAATTTTTTGATACTCACTTACTGAATTTTGGGCCTCATTAGGTTACATGGATATCCACAATAGAGTCAACTTCCAATCATTATACTCTTCACCTGAGCAAATTTTTGTCCACAGAACTATCCTTATTCTCAACATTCAAATGTAATCTCCAAATGGGGTTGTTCAGGGGTCTCTCAACATTGCATTCAGAATTTCAGACACTTTCTGTGGGCTCCTGAAATGCTTGGATTACCATTCAGGGAACATTTGAGGCCTTCAACCTCACTGTTTTAGAAAGGTATTTTGTTAGTGATTTATGAAATAAACCAGAAAGATTGATTATTTTAACGCCAAGTCTCTGCTTATGGGACCATGGAATGATACAGCACAAAAAGAGGTCACTGTTACACTTAACCAAAGTTCTATTTTCTTTGCACCATTCTAGTGAACCTCTTTTACACCCTCTGAAAGGTCAAACACCCTTCCTAACGCAGGATGCTCAAAACTGGACACAAATGTATAACTGAGAACTACACCTTCTTTGATTTTGTTCCTATTCCTGGACTTTGCAAATAAGTTCTCCTGTTGAAGGAATGAAAACAGAAAATGCTGGAAACATGGAGTATCTATGGGAGGAGAAGCAGTTACAGAGTCATAGAGTCATACAGCATGGAAGCAGGCTCTTCAACCCAACTGGTCCATGTCGACCAAGATTTTCACATCAGCTAGTCTCATTTGCTGGTGCTTGGCCCATAAACTTTCCTATCCACATACCTGTCCAAATGCCTTTGAAATGTTGTGAATGTACCGCCTTCAATCACTGGCAGCTCATTCCATATACGATCCACCCTCTAGATGAAAAGGTTGCCCTTCAGGTTCCTCAGTTAACATTACAAGTCTAGGACTTTGCATAGTGTGGTGGCTTATACTTTAGCTTACCTAAACTCTCAAATGGCTGGTTCAGGTGAATGTAAAAACCCAAGAGCCGGTCGTTTCCTGAGCATCCAGGTGAACGTTTAGCTATGGACCAAAACCACCCTGAAAGATTCCTTATTCTTTCATTTTATTGCTGCTTATAAGAAGTTAATGGTTACAAATTGGCCTTCATTTGCAGTTGGAAAGCTGCAGTAATTAAAGGTGCAGAATCCCATGATCATTCCTGCACACTGCTGCCTCATAAATGCATTTGGTGGCATTCTCTGCAACAAAACTCTGCAGCATAAGGGGTGGGTGCCAGCGATATGCTGCCAGTGATATGCACACTGCTGGCAATGTTAGAGCAAGGTGAAAACTAAGACACACCACAGATGCTGCATTCTTGCATTAATGCCAATATGTTGCTCTATAGTTTTCTGAGACTTGCACTTACCTTTTTTTATTATTTTAACTGCCATGAAATTATTTGCACCGTCCTAAGTCTACGAAATTTATCAAAGACAGTTCTTTCCACTTTGCATCTTATCAGTTAAATTGAAAACTTAGCTTTGAGAGAACAAAAGACAAAATAGCTGAGACCATATTGCCTTATAGCACAGCCTTTTTGATGCATCAGCATGCACTGGGAGTATGCTGATAAATTCAGCTATTAAACTTAAATTCATACATTGAGCTATTCTGTACTTTGCTTTGGGGCCTCTGTGTATCCTCACACAGAAAAATGAAACACATAACAATATTTTTTTTGCCTTTATTAGATTACAGTAATAAAATCTAACCTCTGCCAAACACAGAATGGTATATAAAATTAAAAATAAAACAGATGAAGTGAAACTAAAGGTAAATGTCACAATAATCAAGAAAGCTTTAACCAGATTTAAAATTAAATTAGAAGTATCAATTTTATTAGGTAATGCTTTTACCATACTATTTCTACTCTACCCTCTCTTGGTGGTGGAAGAGAATTGCAATGTGAATTTGCAGCCTCAAAATCACTGACCACAACAATGAACACAACAATGGACACACAGACATTTATATTTGGTTAGAAAGGAATAAGTGACAAAAACAAATTCTTATTCTAGCGAATTTAACTGATGATGAGAATCGATGTTTTCAGAAATATATTTCTCCTGATTATAGTCCAGTGCCCAATTTATTTTTTACCATTAAAGACCAATTTTTAAATGTTCAGAAAGCAAATAGGATTCTGGGGCAGATGGAGCAGAAGAGCGGACAGTGAAGAGGGAGAGGATAGTTATTCAGGAAGAGAGGCTAATTATCATCAGGCAAAATAAAGATCAAGAACATGATTTTGTTAAATGGAAATCCTGGACCATTTGTGTGATGTGCAAATGACCAGTCATCAGTTTTAATGAAGTGTCGCTGACACAAGACATTGACAGGTTTTTCTTTCCACAGATGCTGCTTGACTGCCTGAGTTCTTCCAGCATTTCTATTTTTGAGTTATATTGAGGTGTTTGTTCCTACCCTATTCTTCACATGAACTGGCACATGAGGCTTTCTTCACACAGCTGTGGAAGTAATCCTTGCAGCCTAACGACATGAACATTCAATTCTCCCACTTTAGGTAATCCCCACCCTCCTTCCCCTAACCACCCCCCAACCATGCTTCTTCTCTTCTCCCCTTTCCTAGCCTATCTCTCTTTTCTTATACCCTTTTTCTTCCTTCCCTCCTTACCTTTGACCCATCCCCCGGGGGATCTGCTCTCCCTTCCTCCCCCACACCTGCCCATCACTATCTCTTACCTGCATCTACCTATCACCACCTTGTGCACAACCCACCTCCCCTCTTCTGTCCACCTATCACTGCTCTGCTTTTCCCTCCTATATATTGGGCTTCCCCTTTTCCTATCTTCAGCCCTGAAGAAGGGTCCTGACCTGAAATGTTGACTGCCTGCTTTTCTCCATGGATGCTGCCTGGCCTGCTGAGTTCCTCCAGCATCATATTGTTTTTCATGTGGAAGTAATGGGCTGGATTTTCCAGTCAGTAGCAAAGGGATGGGTGCTCACCACCAATATTAAAAAAAAGCTGCGGCGTGGAGTTTCTCTTCCAGGCTTAATGAACTGTAGGACATCTCAGGAGAGCTTTCAGATACAGTGAAGTATCATGCATGCTTGGCAACCAATCAAATTAAAGAATTCTCTCAGTCTGCAAACAATAATTTTCTGAGTTATTATTTTTTAAAAAACCATTTTACAGGAAGTGAAATGAAAATTAAACTGTAGACAATAAAGATTATAATATCAAAAACAAACTTTAAAAATATAAATTTATGTTCTGTTTTAAAAATCACATGCCTAGCAGTTCACCTGCATCTCTGAGGACATTAATCTATGAACGTGTTGCATTACCAGTGACTGTTTCGGTCATGAGCCTTCCATGAGGAAATTCATCAGCACCTGAGGCCTATTCTGCTGGCTGCTCCTAGGTAGTGAGTTAATGTGTGCATAGTAACTGAATCATGTGATTGTGTTCTTCAATGGCCATGTGAAGTTATTGCAGTCAAATGCCAAACTTAACCAGTGGACAATCATGGACAATATGTGGCATAGTCTCTGTCTTGCCATCACTATTCTCTGGTTGTCATTAAGACTTCGGCAATGGAGAATGGCCATTTGCAGACCTTAACCCATCCAGAACCTATTCAGGGATGCCCACTGAGTCACTAGTGAAGTGGCCTTATACAAGGAAAGGGCTTTCCTCTGTGCATTCTCTGAATATAGACCTTGCAATGGGAAACTGGTAAGCCTGGGTCTAGGGCTGTGTCTGAGAGAAATGGAACGGTGGTTTGGGGCAAGGGTTGGCTTCTGATGACTGGCAGTAGGTTTGGGGTTGGGGTGAACATAACAGTCAATATTCAGGAGGGAAATCATCAATTCAGTTCCCGGACAGATTTGGATTAGTGAGTTGGGTCAGCTCAGAAGGGCCTTGGAGTCTTGTCAAAGAGGCCCACTTAAGAGTTGTTCTCAGCACTAGGCTAAGACTTGCTCATGGAAGCCCCTTTAAATCACAATGCTACAGAGCAAGCATACTATGTTAACTGGGTAGGTTTGTGAGTGCACCATGACAGATGCCATTGTTCCAAAGAAATATTTTACTCAGAATTATGTCAGAATAGATTACCTCTGCATCTGACTTGGAAAATGGCTTATCCTCCCATATGTGATTCATGTTACAAAGTAACCAGTCGAATTTCCAGTAAGTTTGATCCTGAAACCACCGATGTCGCACCTCATTCCTGGAAACATTGATTTTCCCACATGTAGCAAAAGGAAATGAGAAAGGAAATTTTTTGCCTCAAATTTTGAAGCAAAGAAATTTTCATGTTACTCTGAAGGAATGCAAGTCCACACATGCTAATTGGATTTGAGACTGGACAAATGTTCAGCAGTAATTTAATACATCATTAATTTTTTTTATTACTTTTCATTCATCTGTGAAGTGAGAAACTAGCGTTAGCATTTCTGTTCAATGACCTTTGAAGAATACTGATAAAATGGGCATCGTCCTGAAGTGTTAATTCTATTTCTCTCTTCACAGAAGCTGCCTGAGCTGCTAAGTATCTCCAGCATTTTCAATGGTTCTTGCAGAAGGAATAGTCAGCAAGTCCACATCAGATCACTCATTCCCTATTGATTGCACCTTCAAAAACTGCACCAGCTCATTCTGTTGAGGAGCAAGGTATCACAAACAACAACTTCTGGATTTCTATGTTGCACTGTACAAACTCCAGAACTGACTGTCAGTAATGCAGAGTAATGACAGTTTGGGCTGATATTGCTGCTGGGATTACATCCACATATCTGAACTATTAATTCACTGTTGAGTGAGTTACTTTATTTAAGTGTGTTGCTTTACATCAATTTAGAAATAGAGGGCTGTGAATCCTGCAACACATTTAGCATCACCACAATGTACTATAACTGATGTGTTTTATAATTAATTTAGGACTTCAGAGTATGGTCTGTTACATTTAGTATATGTGCTTAGTTTTTCCCATATACAATTCACTTTCCAGCTGTTTAATTTAAACTCTTTCCAATATGCAGAGTGAAATATTTATCAGCTTATAACTGTCACATAAGAGATCAAGCAAAGTAACATGAATGTAACATTACAAGACTATTTATTTATCTAGTATTTAAATTAATGAATATAAATTGGTGATATAGGTAATATAAAATTATGATCAATCCAATCATTTTTCTGAAGATCATTATTTTTGCATAAGTAATTAAAGTAATAGTCCACCAAAAACTGCATCTATGCTGAGGTTATTGGCACCTATTTTGCCTGCACCTACAATTCAGCCCTTGCTCTTCATTCAACTTGTGTAAACGTGATTAGCTGCTTTAAATGTCATTCACTCATTCGTTTCATAATATATTCAGCTATATCTCAGCCTGATCCACCTTCATTTAGATTTACTGCCTCTGATCCCTTGCCTTCTGCTCTTATAGTGATTGAAAACCCTGCTCCACTTTTATGGTTTGGGATACAGTGGCACACAAGTCATATCATTAACACGGCAAAGGAGCCTACTGATTTTTCACTTGCTCTTCTTAAAGAGACATGTTCATCTTGAAAGGTATGTTATTTTGGTTAAGAACCTTTATTGTGGCATCCAAAAAAATTTATTTTGAAATACAAGTCACACAAAATTGCATCTTACCAAACATATATAGATTTCAAGGGAGGAATTTCAATGTCTGCTGCGCTGGGAGTGGTGTAGCTCAGCAACAAGTGAGAGGCTCATCTTTTATTGCAGCACACATAATGGAGTAGCTTTAACTGAGCCCCTCCAAAAATGTATTTGTTCCAGGATCAATCACGAAGGGTAGCCATGACAATGAAGTTTACATTCCCCTACTCTGCCACACCACGACATTCACCCCAAAAAACCCCAGCTACGTTATAAAACAAACTGTTTACAGATGGACAAACCAAAGTTAATGTTTAATTTTGATGACCTTCATTACACTCTCCTGATAAAATACTATCAGCCTGAAATGTTGATTCTCTCTCCACACATGCTGTCTGATCTACTAAGTATTTTAAGTATTTTTTGGTTTTATGTAATATTTTCAATGGTTCTTCCTGCAGGTACAAGTACGTAAAATGTTGAAGTTCACACACGTTTACCAGCACAAATACTAACTATACTTCACAAAATGCTGGAGGAACTCAGCAGATCAGGCAGCATCTATGGAGGGAAATAAACAGTCAACTTTTTGGGTCGAGACCCTTCATCAGGACTGGAAAGGAAGAGGGCAGAAGCCAGAATGAAAAGGTAGGTGGAGGGGGAGGAGCACAGGCTGGCAGGTGACAGGTGAATCCAGGTGAGGGGGAAGGTAGGTCGGTGGGGGAGGGGGGATGAAAGGGAATGATGTAAGAAGCTGAGAGCTTTAGGTTAAGAGGTAAAGGGCTGAAGAAGGAGGAATCCGGTAGGAGAGGGCAGTGAACCACGGAATAAAGGGAAGGAGGTGGGGAATGAGAGGGAGGTGATGGGTAGGTCATGAGGGTGGGAGAGGGGAAAGAGAAGCGGGGAGGAGGCCACACGAATGAGGGAAAACAAAGGGGGGAAGGGGGGGGGGAAAGGGGTTACCGGAAGTTAGAGAAATCGCTGTTGATGGCATCAGGTTAGAGACGCCCAAGATGGAATACGAAGTGTTAGTGGAATCAAAGTGGCTGGCCAGCGGGAGATCCTGGCTGTTGTGGCAGACAGAGCGAAGGTGCTGGACGAATTGGTCACCCAATCTGCGTCGGGTCTCACTGATGTAGAGGAGGCCGCACCGGGAGCACCGGATGCAATAAGTGACACCCTCATATTCACAGGTGAAGCACTGCCTCACCTGGAAGGACTGTTTAGGGCCTCCCCCCATTCCCCCCTTTGTTTTCCCTCATCCCAGTGGCCCCCTCACCTGTTCTCTTTCCCCTCCCCCACCCTCACAACCTGCCCATCACCTCCCTCTCATTCCCCACCTCCTTCCCTTTATTCCATGGTCTACTGCCCTCTCCTACCGGATTCCTCCTTCTTCGGCCCTTTACCTCTTAACCTAAAGCTCTCAGCTTCTTACATCATTCCCTTTCATCTCCCCTCCCCCACCCACCTACCTTCCCCCCTCACCTGGACTCACCTATCAGCTACCAGCTTGTGCTCTTCCCTCTCCCCCTACCTTTTTATTCTGGTTTCTGCCCTCTTCCTTTCCAGTCCTGATGAAGGGTCTTTGCCCGAAACTTCGATTTTTCATTTCCCTCCATTGATGTTGCCTGACCTGCTGAGTTCCTCCAGCATTTGTTCTCCAGATTCCAACATCTGCAGAATCTCTTATGTCTACTAACTGTACTTCATATGAATTTAAGGAGCAGAAACAGGAGGAGGACTTTCAGTCCCTTGCACCTATGTAGTCATTTGAAAAGATCATGGCTGATCTTTTACCTCAGTGCCACTTTCCTCCACAAATTCCATATTTCTTGATTCTTTAATATCCAAACGCTTATCAATCTATTTCTTGAATATATTCAGCAACTGAGCCTCTGGAGACCTTTTGGGTAGAGAATCGTAGAGATTCATTCCCCCTTGGATGAAGAAATGTCTTCTCATCTCAGCCTGGAATGGCTAACCCCTTATTTTATAAGTGTGACCTCTGGCTCCAGGGAGCATAACCAGGGGAAACATCACCCCTGTACCTACCTTGTCAAGATCCATAAAAATGTTATATGTTTCAATGAGATCATCTCTCGTTCTTTTAAAATCTGAATAGTATTGACTCATTCTTAATTTTTCTCAGACAATACCTTCATCCCTAGAATCAATCTGGTGAACCTTCATTGCATTCCCTATGTTCCAAGTGTATCCTTCCTTAGATAGGGAGTTTGGACAAGTATATACTGTATTCCATGTTCAATCTTACCAGGGCCTCATACAATTTCAGCATATGCTTGTACAGACAGCAGTTTTTTGTCTCATACTTTCACAGTGATTTCAAATTGAACTGCATGGAATAATATGGACAAGCTTTGGATCAGGTGAGGAGGTAAATGTCTTGGACCTCTTAAGTGATTTCAGTGATTGTCCTGCTCTCACATTATAGTCATTTACGTGCGACAAAATAAAATGATGTCTGCCCACATTCCCCAAGGAATGACCTCACAGTGCTGTTCCATTCTATATACGCATTAAGCTGTCAAACACATAGGCAGTAAGCTTGTCTGTCATTAATATCAGGATACTTTTCCTTTTATAAAATACAAAACATCTCAACCATAGTAATCAACTGGCCAAGAAGCAATAAATGGTAGGTTTTCAATAAGACTTGTAAAGCTTCGTTGGTGTTTCTCAATTAACCTTAATGCAGACTGTTGTAGTGTGCAGATCCTATTGGCAGCAGTTTCTTCAGTTCTCAGATTCGTAAATAAATAGATGTTCTTAATCCTTCCTTGTGGCAATTATTTTCTTTTAAATCGATGCACAATGGATGACACTGCCTGCTTCCCAGAAATTATGAAGTTCCAGTTTATTAAAATATTTTGCTGGCATAGGATATCATTGTGGTGATAGCTGCTTGCTGTTATAGGTATTGTTATCGTTATTGGTTTTGGCCTTCATGAAAGTGATATAAAGCTGATAGACATTCACGTGCATGTGTGCATGTGTGCATGTGAGCATGTGTGTGTGAGCAGGCATGTGTGAGTGTTTGTACATGTGTGTGTGCCCATGTGTGTGTGCCCGTGTGTGTGTGTGCCTGTGTGTGTGTGCCTGTCACCATAGTGCCATACTTATTCATAGTCTAATGTCAAGAACTCTGTAGTTTTTACTTCACACATGACTAATGTGACATTGCTAAATTATGTATGAAATTTGCATTCAAACTGCTACTGAATAATTTTATTTTCTACTAAGGAGAACAAAAAAGATGAATAAAAGAATAAAATATGATAGCTAAATTTTTGGGTATTTCCCTATCACAGAAAATAGATGAATAAGCTGAAGAACTTTATCAGAGAAAAAGTGGTTTGTTTTATCATGCATGAGAACTTCTGTGAAAAAGGACTTCATTTAACTTTATTTATCCCATAGTTTCTGCCGGAGAGAAGCCTTAATCAAAAGATGGTACAAGTTCAATTTAAATTTAACCTCAGATATCTCAGTCAGAGTGTTATGCAATTAATGCATTTTATAATCATAATCTGAAGCATCTACCTTTACAAGAGTCACATTTTTTTTCAGTTTTCAATATAAGTCTGTAGAGTTTTCTTTTAAAATTCAAGCAAAAGACATATGTGAAAAGGATTGTAGTCAAGGCCAGACTGAGAGCAATGCAAGTACAAAGAAGCAAGGCATCTATAGTCATATACTGCTGGAACAATTTTCAGGGTAGGATTGTTAAGCCTTATTCAGATAAAATCTTACCTTGGTGTGAAGGCCTGGCAGTATAAGGTGAGGAACAAAATGTATTTTTTATTTTAATTTTGTTTCAGCTTAGTCTATATTAATTAGCAACAGTACAAAACAAACTATATGAGTATAATAGAAATTCTGGATGAATCACGTTATGAAGAAATGCTCTTAAACTTAGAATTCCCATTTAGAACTGTTAACAAAATGCATCTTAAAACATGAATGAAAATTCCCTTTTGCAATAGTGGCAGGCAAATACACTAACGTGTTTCTGTGAAATTGTACTGTCCAGTATTTTAATGAGGACCACTTGTTTAAAGTGAATTACCACCTTAATACTGAGCCAAAGAAAATGTATGTGTTTGCATGTTTCTTTAACCACAATGATTTCACACCATAAATGATTAACATTCGATATTGAAATCTTAACTGGAATGTAGTGCAAGACAATGTTGTAATTCTTAAAGGAGGCATTTGGTGCAAGGGTAATGTACCAAGAGTTGTAAAGTTAGAAGTACTTAACCTGAGGTATGTGGTGGTCAATTCATGCATTTTGTAAATTAATTTGTTGTCCTTAAGCTCTCATTTTCATCCACCTCAAAACAGCAAACAAGCTATCATGGTTCAGGGACTAGGAGATCAACTTCTTCACAATAAACTCATTAACTAATGTACAGCTCTACACCAGCTCCAAGACTACCATAGAAATTTTTTTTTAAATATCACATTGTTTCCTTTCTAATGATTTTCAACACTTTTTCTCCCTTCCTTTGTTGAACATACTGACACATTCCACAGACACCAGCTTTCCCTTAATTATTTTCTCTCTCAGCAATCCCCTAGAATCAAGGATGACTTGCTTTCACTCCAGTTCTATGGATTCTGAGGTAGCTGATGAAGCCAAGATTCACATATGTCAGTGGGGATGTTACACTTTTTCAAGAATGCTTTATGAACATCCACAAATAATTTCCTACATCTACCTGGCATCCTCTTGCCACACTGGAGCTTGGAATAGAAACTAGTCTATATTGCATTCAACTATGCAGAGAATCACAAGCAGGTCTGACTGTACTCTTGTCCCACAGCAACACATTTCTCAGCAGAGCTCATTAGATAGTAATGAGGAATGGGAAGCATTTGTATTTATTATTTTACAAATAGAAAATGCTCGAGACACTCAGCAGGTTAGGTAGCATCAGTGGACCGAGTAATGTTTCAGTTGATGACTTCTCATCAGAACTCAATCAGCTATTTTTCTTTAGCTGTGTTTTGTTTCCTACTCAAGTTCAGAAACACTTACTGTAGTTCTTAATGCAGAACATACCAAGAAGTGAAATTTTAGTGGTTGTGGACCTTTCTGACACTTTAGGCATTATATTTATGGACAAACATCAAGTACATTCAAGCTATTTCATTTTTTTATAATCCCATTTATATGATTTACTGGTGTGTCTCCATATGCCCCCAGTTGTAGAAACACAGCAGTGCTTTAGCAAAAACCTACATCTTTCACACTCTCCCTACCAAAAGCTGTTGATGCTACATTCAGTGACAATTTCAAACTTGAGGCTGATAACTTTTTGTTGGCAAGTGTATTAAGACAAGATTTTCACTGTATCTCAGTACAAGTGACAATAAACCAATACCAATACCAAGAGCTCCTCAACCAGGACAGGTAGGTGGAGTTAAGATATAGATCCAGCCATGATTTAATTGAATAGTGGAAATGGATCAAAGGGGTAAATAGCTATTTTTTTACTGATGTTCCTAAAATCTGAGATTGAAGGAAAAAAAGCCATACAATCAGTTTGCAAACAACATAACCGCATCGAGACCAATATTACAGAACAGAGGCCCTGCAATATGATCCCATAGCCTAATGCCACTTCCTCATTTCTTTAAAATGGATGAATCCGGATATGCATTAATGAGTTTGTGATTGGGATTATTTTGGCAAAAATTTAAGTAAAATAATTAACAGCTACTTATCCATACTCACAATTTTCTGCTTTTTCAAGAATTAGCCTCAATTCAAATCTGTGCACCTCTTTTCAAAATCATCTTCAAGCTTCCAATGATAAGGGTTTGACTCAAGGCCAAACTGAATGTCAATACTGAGAGAAAGAGCCAAAGCCTATGCAGTCATGTACTGCTGAAGTAATTTAGTGTGTAGGGTTATTAAACTTTATTCAGATAAATGCTTCAGTTTAATGGAAGATAAATTTGATTTGAACAGATTTTTTTCAAGCAACTGCACAAAATATCGAAGGCCCCACACTCCAGAGACACATTGGTGCCAGTCCAAAGGGCAATGTTAAGCTCAAGACAGCCAAATAAGAGCAGTTTTGATAAATAATGCATGCATTATTTCACTAAGAGGAAACCAAAGTAGGGGACTTATTTGAGAATTTGGTATTGGCTTGGAGCAAAGACCATGATTGTTCCCATGTGAAAAGTGCATTGATCAATAATAATAAACTGCATGCAGCTGAATAATTCATAGAGTTTTTCTGTACACTCAAAAGAAATGGTTTTTAAAAACAAGAGAAGCAGCCAGAAACACAATCTGCTGAAGTCATTAAAATGGACATCTACGTAAATTTCTAATATTTCAAAATACATAATTATACTTCAGCTTTACTCTTTTTAAATACGTTGAACTTATACCTGGAAAGAAGATTATTTGGAACATATATCCATATTTGTAGGGCTCACGGTAGTGTGGCGGTTAGTGTAACGCTATTACAGCGCCGGAGACCCGGGTTCAATTCTGACCACTGTCTGTAAGGAGTTTGTACGTTCTCCCCACATCTGCATGGGTTTCCTCCGGGTGCTCTGGTTTCCTCCCACATTCCAAAGACGTACGGGTTAGGAATTTGAGGGCATGCTATGTTGGCGCCAGAAGCATGGCGACACTTGTGGGCTGCCCCCAGAACACTCTACGCAAAAGATGCATTTTACTGTGTGTTTAAATGTACATATAAGACATACATGTACATATAAAGATATCTTATTTTATATAAATATGTGCGTGTGTGTATATACTGTATATTAGAGCGTTAACAGCGCAACCATACAACCTCAAAGTAATTTAGGTGGCTTAAAATTAGACTTCCAATTTTTATTTAAAAATATAAGTAATTTTTTCCCAACTTTAAACAATATATTTCCATTGTTCTCTTCACGGCAGTTTAAATATCAGAATGCAAAGCAAAGTAGAATATTTAGAACATAGAACATAGAAAACCTACAGCACAATTCAGGGCCTTCAGCCCACAAAGCTGTGCTGAGCATGTCTCTACCCCAGAAATTACTAGGCTTACCTATAGCCCTCTATTTTTCTCAGCTCCATGTACCTATCCAAAAGTTTCTTAAAAGACCCTATTGTTTCCGCTTCCACCACCGTTGCTGGCAGCCCATTCCACACACTCACCACTCTCTGAGTAAAAAACTTACCCCTGACATCTCCTCTATACCTACTCTCCTGCACCTCAAACCTGTGTCGTCTTGTGGCAACCATTTCAGCCCTGGGGAAAAGCTTCTGACTATCTACCTGATCAGTGCCTCTCATCATCTTATAAACCTCTATCAGGTCCCCCCTGATAACTTAGTCCCTGATAACTTTGTTTTGAACCCTGAATGGTTGTCAGATAGGGCAAAGTGTTCAGAAAGCTGGAGGGAATGCAGAGAGCTGATGCATTAGCCAAATATAAAACCTGCTAGTCCTGATTAAATAGATATCAGTAATATGGAAGGAGTGGGTTAAACTGTGAGAGAGGGGGATGTCACCCAGATTAAAATGTTTGCTCTGTAGGTTCTGCAAGTATACAGCAAAACCAATTGGGTTCAGGGACTGAAGAACCACCAGCAAGTTGTGCACAGTTTGTGGAGGCATATGAGTGCACCATTGGTATTGGTACTGGTTTATTATTGTCACTTGTACCAAGGTACAGTGAAAGACTTGTCCTGCATACTATTTGCACAGATTAATTCATTACACAATGCAGGTACATTGAGTTAGTACAGAGTGCATTGAGATAGTACAGGTAAAAAAAACTATAACAGAGTACAGAGTAAAGTGTCACAGCTACAGGGAAGTGCATTGCAGGTAGACAATAAGGTGCAAGGTCACAACAAGGTAGATTGTGAGGTCAAGAGTCCATCTCAACGTTGGGTGCCTACTGCCGGACATCAAGATTTAAACTACCTCACCTGATGAACCTGGTTAAACTATCTATTCCCCCAATGTACTATTGTAGTATTGTTAAATATGTGCCACTCTTTATGATTATATTCTGATTCTATACTTTGAACTTCTAAAGTGCTCTCCATACTGTTTCACCTGATACTTACAAACATCCCTTTATGCCTTGGAATCATAGACTCATAGACTCAATACAGCTCATTGAAAGGCCTCACAGTCCAGTAAATCCCTGCCGGTTCTTTGTCAGGCCTATTTTCCCTCTCCTTCCCCTGGAAATCATTTCCCCTCATTCCCATCCAATTCCCTTTTGATAGTTTGAACATTGATTTGAGATTGATATACTCTTGTTAATCCAAGCTATCAAGGGATATTAGGGACAGGAGGACATATCAATTTAGCACGTGGTTCAATATGATCTCATTGAAGGACTGAACTTTCACAAGGTCAGGAATTCCCATCGCATTGCGCAACAGGTTGTATTTCCTGAAGCAGCAACAAGAGATAGTGAGTAAATTCAACACTTCTGAGAGAATAGGGGAGATGGGGCATGAGCCAGAAAGATACGCATTGAAGAGTCTTAACATGAAACAGAGAGAGAGAGAGAAGACTGAAGAGGAAGGTGAAGAGTGACAAGAAGAAGGGGGGTGAGTGTTAGGGTGCAGTGAGGATGCTGGGGCAAGAGAACAGTACCGGCATGAATTCAGGCATCAGTGGTAGAGTTGCCCATTTGGTATAATAAATTAAAGTTCCAAACATGGCCTTAATAGTTACAACTGACTGAATTATCAAGCCTCATTTCTGGGTAAATAGTAAAATAATGTCCTTGTTGTGATTGACTAAACTGAGCCACACGGAAGATGTAACTGGGTGATGTAAAAGTTTTTATTAAACACAGCAGATCATCTGGAGAGAATCTAGCTCTCCTCACACAATGTTTTATACTTTATGAACACAAAGATAGTAATAAATTGTTAACTACAGTTTCAATGGCTATAATCACCTACTTAACTTTAACATTTTGATGTAGACAGGTAACTGTGCAGAATTATATATTAACAATGGGAGCACATCCTAACTAGAAGAACCTCTTTGAATATTCAAAGACTAGTAGCTGGTCCAAGAGCTTCTAAGCACAAACTCCAGACACCCATAATATACTTCCTTTGTCACTGCGTTGAGGGACGGCGCCATGAATATACAACTAGCCAGAATATTAAGTGACAAAACAGACCTGCCCTGAACTGTGCATTAACTGGCAGGGATGTGCCTTTAATGATGCATTAATACAGGAGATGGCTACTTAATGCCTTCCCTGATTGAAAACTCACTGAAGTTTTCAATGAGCACCAATTAACCAATTCATCTATTGTCTTCTCTTGCATAGTTTCAATGGGAATGTCCCACATCCAATGATAGGTTTTGATGACCCCAAAGCATCAGTTAAAGTTAAATTGTGGACAGGTTTTGTTTCCTGAAGACTAGTTCTATAGTCTCTCATGTCCTCATTTTAATTAATATCTGCTATCCATAATTTCGTAACTCCAGAATAATCCCTAACAGTCTTCAGTAATTTTGACTCAGAGCCAAGTGTGCTGCCAACTGTTCTAAAGCTGATGTCAGGAAGAACATTCACAAGTTCAAGTTCAGTTCCAGAGCCATGAGCACAACAATGCAGCTGACATTACAGTGCAGGGCTGAGGGAGGAGTGCACTGCTGAAAGTGTGACCATTCTGATCCACTGTTATACCAGGACCCAACCTTCTCTCTCATTTGGACATAAAACATAGCTGGACACCATTTCAAAGAATAGCAGGAGAGATACTCGCCATCCATTGCCCAACATTACATCCAACACCCAACGTTAGATCCATCACCCAAAATTAAATCCTTTGTCCAATCTTATCCAAACAGATTATCTGGTTATCACTTTGCAGTTTGTGGAAGCTTGTTGTGTGCATGTTGGCTGCTAGATCTCACACGTTACAACAACAATTACATTCCAGAAGTGCTTTATTGGCTGTGAAGTGTTTTGAGATATTCTGAAAGGAAAATGCATGGTGCTATTTCAATGTATGATGCTATGGAAATACAAGACACTCTTTCTTGATACCATTAGGCACATTAATTCACGCAAGTGCACTTTGTTCAAGCCTAAGTAAGGGCATGTGGTGGAGAAAATTTAACATTGTAATTCAATTGACTTCCATTTTTTATATTGGGATGAGGATTATGTTCAGTGCATTTGATTATTGTAAACCAGCACAGCAGCAGACTCTTGTACATAACGTATCTTCATAAATGCTAAATTAAAGTGCTAGGCAGCTGTCACCAATACTGCTTTTGTAAAGATTTTAGATGATTGTTGGAAGCCAGGAAGTTTAGTTTCATGTAATTGATGAAAAAATAAAAGAGATTATACTGTGAAGAAGCTAATAGGATCAGCATTTTTTTAGCATTTAGCATTTTATATTGTTCATGCAATGGTGAGAACTAAAAAAAAAGATTCCTTATTTCTCCAGTGAGTCTCTTGCTATCATACATTACATAAGGTATTTGAAGAAAATGGCTTGAAGGAAATGCTGTGGGTGGCTGGTTTTGGGCTGTACTTTGGGAGTTCATTGGTAGGTGGGGGGGGGGGCAATTGTCCATTCAGTGAATCACAAGTTGCTGCTGCTTGTCTATAGGGAAATCTGAGCTATAACCTTTCTCAAAAGAACAGGAAAAGAACAAAGTTGGGAGGAGATTGATCCTGCAGCTGCTTACGCTCGGTCTCTAGCTACAGCTTATGGAGAGCTGTGGCAGAAGCCCAGAACTACATTGGCTTACTATCTTCCTGTAGGCACCGTAATGTGCCAAAAAAGACCTATGGAGGGAAGGAATGAGAGATCTCATGAACATCTTATGGGAATCTTATTGCACTCTTGAAAATGATTGAAATCGTGCTCTGTTAAAACAGATGGAGCTTATTGAACACAGGCCAAAAGAGCAGTAGGAGAATGTAGCACTTTGTTCAATGCTAATCATTCCTGATATGCTAAAAGGTACATTGCTGTCTGCAGAACTCATTCCAAATGGCTTCAACTTCACAGAGAAGTGCACAGTGACATTAAAACTACAGTTTTGCTAATGACCTTTCACTGTGAATCAAGAAATTAGAATAGCTTAAAACATGAAATACTAGATAACCTAATGTTGTATGGTAAAAGATGGAACAAATGATAAGAGGAAGAAAATGCAAGTTGCTTCAATGTCTGCTACAATGAGCACTGAATTCAACATTCAACTTGGTGAATTTGAGTGGAGTTTGAAAGATATTCCAGGTGCTTCAAATGTCTGATACAAGAGCACCAATGTACCATTTCAATCCGTACCAATGCTGCATTAAATATCAAAACTTTCTCAGATCAAAGGCAGAGGTTACTTCTTGATATAGAGAAGGCACAAAAAACAACATGATTGGTAAGAGTTAACTGAAAGAGAATGCTTGCAAATTGGCATTCTCCATTATTGTTAAAGTGTAACAGGCTAACTGATGAGTGGACTTTCCAGGAACCTTTACATTAAATCATTATTCTTCATTGTGGGAGAAACATATTGATCTAATGGATTATCTATGGGTTCCTTTTTTCAAAAAAGTATATGCTTACTTAACCTTTGAAAACCATATGATTGATCAACTGACTTCAAATTAATGGCAGTTCATGAATTTTCACATTTCTGATAGGTGCTTTTACTGTCTGGTCACTGCAGGCTGAAGAAGCAGTCCTGAAGATTGATGGAGGGCCATGCTATTCAAACAGCAGGCGTTGCTGAGACAGAAGCTCTTTTTGCTGGGCAGCCTTGCTGTTGGAAGTCTCTTATACATAGTTGCCAGAGTTGGGAGCTTGGATAGGTTAGTATATTTGTTCTCTTTTTCACATTCAAGGGACAAAATTTGTGTTGTATACTGTATTGCCTGTATGCTGTTGTGCATTTAATAAGTTCGTTGAATGTACTTTTCCAGCTTTATATCTACTTGACATAGCAGTCAAATGTGGTTTCATGCCAACAATTTCAGGATTTGGAAAGCCCTCCAGGGAAGACAAAATGCTTCCCCAGTCTGATGGATGAAAAATTTGAGTGCAAGTCAATCTGATCCTTTCAGAGCAGAAATGTCAGATGCTTACAACAATGCCAAGCTTGACAGGCAGGGAAGGGACAGGAGAAAGGAACCTGAAAAAAATACACATCTCTTAAATTGAGTAGTTTTATGGGAAATATCTCCAAGAATATTGAATAAGACAAAGCTCTGCACAGTTTTGCTATAAAATTCAGAATTAAATTTGCAGATTTAGGTGATACAGCAACTGCACTGTCAATATGCTAGAGAAGTTCAGCAGAAATTAATGAAATAATTCCACTGTAAGCATATAAAAAATAATAATTTTTTACAAATTCTCTCCAAAATTCATGAGTCATTTTGTGAGGCCATCTTTAACATAATTGTTTCTTTGGTCATTCAGGTGTTTCAGTTATACAGAAAACTGTTGTCTCATGTAAAGACTCCAAAGTAATCTATGATGAAACCTAAACAAATTGCATTCCCCTTTGTTGCTACATTTTCTTCCTGTAGGGGCATAAATTACCTAACTAGTCTAGAGAATTTAAGTAAAGGATACAAATCGTTGTTTAGAGGGCCCTTATGCACCACTTGTTGAAAGAACTAAAACATTATAGTTTATCATCGAAGATCATAGGTGAGCTGTCCAGTGAGTATTAACTTTTTTAGGTGAAGTCAGATTATATCCAGATAGCAACATCATTAGTACTATTACCATTCTAATATTATTCTCAATGAGACCTTATCAGGCATGCAAGGAAGGAAAGTTAGTGAGAGAGGAGGGTGGTGCAGTTGCATAAGGGAGTACCAATGAGTGCCTTGAAAGAACCTTCAAAGGATACCACGTAAGGCACAGTGGGCAACTAGGTGTATCTAAAAAGTAGTCAGGCCTGGTACAGAAGCAAAAGCAGACGCATAACAAAGGGCTGGACAGGTATTTATGAGGGCAGTGTACCAGAGAGAGGTAGAAAGACAGGAGCGAGATCCAGAACAACCATAAAAATATGCACCAAATTGGATCCAAAATGAAATGTTGCATTGGCCTGGATATGTAGAAATTACTAAGAAGCATATATCCTAGGAATGAATAGGGAATGGAGGGGTGGGGGGGTGGTGGTGGTCATGGCCACAGTTATTCAGAAGCCCTGAGGTGGGATAAAATTGATGTGAATGGAGCAGCATTTGCACAAAGTAGGGATGGAAATAGTGCTGTCAAATTTCAGAGATCAGTATGGTGGGTGAGTGCAATCCAAAAACAGCTTGAAGGATAAAGTGTCAAAAAGCAAAGTGCTGGAGGCATCTTTGTGAGAATTGGTAGAGAAAATGTGCGGAATCTGTAGCAGGGCAGAAAGAAGAAAACAAAAGCAAGAACTCAAGCTCACCCTTGGGATCAAAAGCAGCAGAGAATTTTGGAATCCAAGCAGCAAACATTGTTTGGCTGCAGTTGAAGAACTGGTCAAACCAGTGAAATAAAATAAGAAATAACAGGAAAAGGACAAAGACAAGATAGGGAATTTTCAAATCAGTTTGTATAAAATTAACAGAATTTGGAAATAAATGATGCAAAATGGAAAAAAAGCCACATTGCTTTTTAAGCCTCCTCCACCCATCAGGCCACTCATGCATAGAAATACACATTTTTTTCTTAATTTATACGTATCATTCAAATCCTCAGTCGGATCTAGAATATTTTTTAATTGTTCTCTCTGGCTGACCACACCCTCACCATCACCATTGATTCACATACAAAATCCCCAGTCAAGACTTTTAACTTGATCATCTTGAAATAAGAAGAAACAAAAAGGGAGATGTGGTTTTACCACTGCTGTCATTTTACGCGGGAAAGGGAGAACAGTCGATTTTGGCTTGATTGATCAGCAATGCTGAGCCTGACAGATAAGCCTACTGCAGCATTGACATGAGGTGTGTGTCAGACTATATCATTTCACAGACAACTTGACACCAAATGAGTTCAGATTGTCACTTACTCTCTGACTTCCAATTACTTCAGATGTGACCAGCAGCAATTTGCATTTCTAATTAATTATGTTTTCTAAATTTAGGAGTGGATTGTGGGTAACTGTCTATTATAACGTAACATCAGTTGAAATATTTTTTGTGTATTTTTACAGAATTTGTCGTTTTGTTGTTTTTAAAAAGCAGCAATTAACCTGAGAGAATCCATATTTAGACTGACCCTGTGCTGTTTTCAAGGGACAAACAAATTCAATGGGATTTCATTGAACATTCATACCAAGTTGTGCGAAGTCAGTAGCTTCCGAATGAACATATTTACTTTAATTATGGAGTACAGATGTTCTTTCCGAGGGAAAGTCATGATAATGGATTTCTCAGAGCAGTATTCGTGCATATATAACTGACTAGTCACTATAGCAAAGAGAATTTAGTGCAAGAAATGTTAATCAATAGTAGAAGAAGGGAACAGTTAGATCTTGAAAAGGAAATTGATATATTTCGCTGACTGCTCGCACTGTTACCAGCAATAAATAGAAAGTTGTAATTTATGATTAAAATCAATAAATCTTTAATGAAATCCATTTCTGTAATTGTTCTGTTAGGCAGACATACTCAATAATTTAAACAGAAATTTAATGTAGTTATGTCAGCTGTGTGTCATAAACTGACACCACGTTAAGATGATTTAAAACTAATTTCTTTCATTATTAGTTATATGATGAAAAAGGCTTGCTATTTTTCTGTTCCTCATATAAAAAAGCTTTTCATGCTTCTGATCTCACAGGTTGAATCAGTTTTGCACTTGTGAAACACTATGGGCACTGGTTTTGAATATTATATAGATCCTATAAGTCATGTCCAGATCATAAACCTTTACAGCAGAACATTCAATTCAAGACTTTCTGGACTTGGGAATTTGTTGCTTTCTGGGAGCTACAATTTCATGGAATAAGACTGAGGTCCTGTTCCAGAAGGAATGACATAAATTACCTCAGGCTTTATTCATCACCAGTGGGTGAACTACCTGGATTGACCCTTGTGCGTGTGGAGGAATGTAAAAAAACAGATTAGATTCAAAGATTTTACTGACTTATTTGGTCTTAGCTGGATGGGTGAAGGAATATTACTATTAATCACAATGAAGGATAAAAAAAATTGGCAGATCCCGATTGCAGTCTAGTGATCACCACTGGAAAGTAAAGTGAATGATTTGATGTATCAGAGTGTTGACAACAAGCAGCAGAGGCACAGACTAATTAATTGTGACTTTCTGGGAAGCGGAGAGTAAATTGAGTAGATGTGACTTGTTTCAATTCTGTTCATTGCATAGGAATTGTTGGATACTCTGTTGGAATAAGAAATGGAGTTGCTTGAAGGAGAAACTGGACAAGCAACAAAATTAATGAGCCAAAGTGGACCTGGGAATTAAAAAGAACAGTAGCCAAAGCTGACTGTAGCAGTAAAAAGAACTGCTTCAGAACCATAGTGGCAGGGGATAGACAGACTTGAAGTGCAAAGCATAAAAGATGCAAACTGGCTCAGGACTGAGCACAACATAATAAATATTCCAAATGATATGTCCTTCCAAATGCATGCAAGGAAAGACACACACATGTATCCTGGCTGAATACAAAATACCCTAGTAAAATCAAATACTTTTTTAAATCAAAGGGATGTGAATATTATATGGCTAAATGGATTTAAAATCCAGTATATAAATCCCAAAAGATGGCAAGTAGTTAGTCCAACATTGACAAAGACTGGAGAGGAGATTCAACAACCATTATCATCTGGTTGAATGTCAACAATGTACTCATTCAAAATGGATCTCAGAACATATTCTGACAAATCCATTAATCCTGCCACATTAAAGAATCTATATAAGTGCTCATGACAATGCCATCATACTTCCACTCCAAATAAAACAATGAAATTGATTGACATGAGTAAACTTGGGAAAGAAATAATGTGCTTATACAGCACTGTTCACAACCTTGAAACATTCCAAACAGGCAATGAAGAATCTCTAAAATGTCATCGCTACCAAAGCAAGAGTGGTTCACACCAGGCGTGTAGATTAGAACGGGAATGGTCCCTCTTGTCTAATCACTCTAATTCTTTGAGGAAATAGCAGTCCATAATTTTAATGCTAATCTCAATGGCGGGATTTGACAAAATTCCACATAATTCAGAGCAACAGTGATTCAGTTAATAATCTGGGAATAGAAAATATATAACTAATAGGAAATGAATAGTATATAATTGTTGGAAGTGGAATATTGGTAGGATATAAGTATTGAGTGGAGTCTTCTGGATTACTACTGTTTCCTTGATTCAACCATGAGATACATTCATAACTTAATTGCAAAGTGGTTAAAGTTGCAGATTAAACCAAACTGAATATTATCATCTGCAACTTTGATTAAATTACATTGAAATCAGAAATTCAAGTGTGAGTTGAACAAGGAATACTAGTGGGTCAAACCATAGATGATGAAATCTAGCACAGAAATGTGCTGCACATGTTAAGGAAAAGTCAACACAACTATTTATAATGAATATGTGAGGTTTTGGTCTCTGTACCAGAAGAAGATAGATTTGCATTGGAGGTTTTGCTGTGTAGATCCTCCAAACTGATTCTTGGTGTAAGAAACTATAAAGAGTGACTTGAGTAGAATGGGTCTGTATCTCATTGTCTTTAAAACAATGGACAATGTCAATACTGTAATGAAATTTAAGTGAATCTGAGGAATGGATAGGTTTTCATTAAGCTGTTGTTTCTTCCAGCTGGAAATCAAGAATTGGAGAGTTCATAGACATGGGATAAGGAGCCAACTATGTAGTACAGTGATACAGGAAAATATATTTTCAAGTTATGAATCTTTGGAATTATCTACCTGAAGGGCTGTGGATATTCAGCCCTTGAGGATATGTTTTGGATAATAAAGAAATCAAGGGAAAACTAAATCAAACGAAGAAGTGGAGCAATAGAGAAATAATTAACATCTTATTGAATGACAAGGTTTGCTTATTGACCTGTGTGACCCATGTCAACCCCTACTTCTTGTTCTTGAGTTATAATGTTCTCAAAATGGTTAAGAGTTAAACTGAAAGAGATACAGGTGTCTTCGCAGATTACAATAAGAACATTCAACTAAAACAAAGGAACAACCAATAATGCTAATAAGATACTAGCACAACATAGACGCAACAGGACAATATAAGCTAGAAGTAATTCACAACCATTATGATGCCATACTCAGATAGAATCTTGAAAATGGTGGTCTCTTTTGTTCAAGAAACAAGAGAAGCATTTATTAGTATCAAATGGTGCAGAGGGGAGATTTTGGACCCAATGGCTTTCCTTAACTCCACTTCCAACCATTTGAAAAGCTTCTTATGAAATCCAAAAACAAATGCAAAGTTGAAAATAAAATTTAAAAAAAACTTTAATTCATTGCCAAGGGAAAGGCAAAGAGGAATCTGGACATGCAGCAAATATATTGGTTCATACAGAGGCAATAGGTACTTTAGAATATTTGTGGGATATCATTCATTCAGCCAATCTCAAAACATTTGCACTCTCCACAGAATTGTGCTGTTTCAGTTATCAGCCTACATCCACTCTGTAGTGCAGATGTCTACATTGCTCCTTTCTTCTTAGGAGCCACAATATTTTCTCTGATGCGGGCAGGCACAGTAGTGCAGCAGTTAGTGTAACTCCATTACAGCGCCAGCGACCTGGGTTCAATTCTGGCTGCTGCCTGTAAGGAGTTTGTACATTTTCCCCCTGTCTCCATGGGCTTCCTCCAGGTGCTCTGGTTTCCTCCCATATTCCAAAAGACATACGGGTTAGGAAGTTGTGGGCATACTATGTTAGTGCCGGAAGTGTGGCAACACCTGCGGCTGCCCCCAGAACACTCTACGCAAAAGATGCATTTCACTGTGTGTTTCGATGTACATGTGACTAATAAAGATATTGTATCTTATCTTAATTCAACTGTAATAAACTGAAAACTTTCCATATATTAGCAATGATTAGATCTTTCCACAGTAGTTAATTACCTACTCTGAATGATTATGCCATAAGAAAATTAATATAAAGCTGGCCATTTCAATCCCAGTTCCAATAATCAAATATATATATGTGCCTTATATATATGTGCTATATCTGATTTCAAAATATATCATTAGAAAAAAAAAGCCATGTGGAAATGCCAGGAAATTCCTGACTGCTGGAACAAAACATGCTGCATCATATTGGTTTAAATGGAATGAGTTTCAGAGAAGAATATCATGTTCTGATGGTATTACACAGCACACTCAATGCTACCAAATGGGATATGATTCTAGTCAGCTGTCCCTTTGTTCTCTTCTTAAAACCTTAAGTTTGACAATTCTTCAGCTTCAGAACTAACCATTGGATCTCCTTAGGGTCATGTTTATTTCAAGTGTTTCCAAACCAGTGCTGGAAATAAATGGAGGAATGACAAGTATCATGATACTTGAATATGGTTTGATAACTTCCAAAGAACGGGATTGATATTCTTCAAAGTTAACATTCATTTTGAGTGATTAATTTAGCATTGAATAATTTTCCTCATGTTTGTTCAATCTCTAAGTGTCTTTCTTTATCTACCATCAGCTACCTATTTAACAGACAGCTAGTTTTCCAGCTTGGTCACGGTTTACTTGCTGCACCAGACTAATTACAGTATTTCTGCCTAAATTCAGCTATAAGTATCCAGGTTGCAAAGCATGATAATCCTTTGAAATACATGAGAAATGGTTTTAACTTACGGGGAATAATGGAAAGATGTAGAAGAGATGTACCAGCTCTTAGCAGCTTGAGACCCAAGTCACTTGAAACCTGGGCCTCATTAGCAAGTTAGGAAAGCAAAATGGGTGGTCAGCTGCAGTTTGCTAGCAAGAGTAGGGTTGGAAATTCCCTTCCTAAGACAGCGACTGAGAAGAAAGGCAACCCTGGAAGACAATTCCAACCAGAAAACAGCCAGCTATCTTTCCTCATAAGCCCAGAAGGAGCTCCTGCTCCTCCTACCCCCACCAAAAAAACTAGAAGACTGGACCTCCAGTGGTCCCTCCAGTGACTGTTGGTTAAGCAAATCAACCCTGCTGAAATGAGTAAACTGTGTGTAGTATACATTCTAAATGTTTGTAGTGCTAAAGTGCTGGAGATTTATGATGCACACATCAAAGGTGGCTTTTCATCTGAAATGGGTAGTCATTATACCTCAGATCCCAAGTCAGGATGATGGAAGCTGAATTAGAAGTACAAATGGGGCAATAAGTGACCATTGCTATTTTCAACCCGTAATTGCCTGTTTACGTCAATTGTAGTGAGTTAAAATCAGCACTATGTGTTTTATGGATACATACACAGATGAAGTAGTGACCCTGCAAAATGCATTTAACTGCCTCCATCAATAACTCAATATTCTGTGCCAATTTTCTATTACGTTGATTTCAGACTCCACTTTTCTGTGACCTTATCTTCCTTGTTTACAGATACTGAAAGATAACAACTAAGAAATGATAGTGCTGACATGATCTCAAAGTTGAAATACTCCTGTTTGCCCTTTGGAGTTCAATTGATACATAAGTAATCCTCATTTGGAGCATTGGCAGAGAAACAAGCATGGGCTGAATGTTAATGTGTGGTGCAGTAAAAACATTCTGCTCCACTTATGTTGCAAATTAATCAATTTTCAGAAAATTCACATCAAAACCTCTGGTAATAAATTAAAACTAATATTCAAAAAATTATTAAGTATGCATGCTAACAGCTCTTGGAAAATTGAGAATAAATAATTTAAGACTACAGTGTTATATATTAGACATTCCATTATCTCTACATTATCTTGGCCATCACTTTTGTTGAATTCTGCATATCTTTCATTTTGTTTGAAGTGCTCGTGAATAAGCTGTAGGACCTTTTATTTTTGCAAAGCTGCTGGCCTTCCCTTGTGAAAATAACACGCTTGTCCTGAGACATGAAGCTCACACTTTTCCTCTGGGCTGATTGATCCAAACAGACCATTAGTCTGACTGATAGGCAAATGGGATCATATCCACATGCATGTAAGCATACTCAAGAAGTTTTTAAATATGTTCAGCCTGAAACCCTTCGTGCCATTGCCCGCAGGCTCCAACTTGCACACGTGCAAGCACAAATTGGAGCTTTGACCCGAAAGACTTGAGTTGCAGGGCACACGCATAGGCTTGTGTTCAGTGCTCATGTGCAGCTCTGTGTTCAGTGACTGGAAGTTCTCGGCCAAGTCTCTGGAAACATTGCAATTTTCATAAGTTACTGGAAATCCCAGGTTAAAGTAAGGGAGATCTCAGGTGTTGGTTGGGAGTGGATTTCCCACCCTTGTTAAACTCACTCAATCCAGCAGGATGGAAATAATCACTTTGTTCAATGCATAAGTGACCCATCCTGCTAGCTTACCATGTGGACATGAAGATAAAATGATCTGCAGTGAACATATCAGGGTAGGAACTTGGCTTCAGTAGCATGTGTATGTTTGATATGTTAGTGCATGTGGGCTATAGTCTGCTTAGAAAATTCAGTTCCATTGAAATCGATTACTTCAATCATCATAGAGCTGTTCTGATGGAAGGTCATCATCCCAAAATGTTAATAGCGTTTCTACCTCTAGAGATGCTGCCAGATTGCCTGAGTATTTCCAACATTTTCTGTTTTCACATTGGAAATAATAGAAGGGATTTTAACATTCAACAGAGTGTGAGGGGAAATTGATGACATGACAGCAACCCTTTTGCAGCTTATCAATTTCCTCCTGTTAATGGAGGAGGAGCAAGCTGCAGGGAACTAATTCTTCTGAGAAGGCAAATTGGCAATTTAGTATTTTAGGGAGTTTGGTGGCCTCTCATTTAGTTTGTTTTATAGTTTTAATTCTGGAAGGCCTCAATTTCCCAGGCCTTAGGAAACCCAGCAGCTGAACTGAGTTGAGGAAAACTTTGGGTAAAGGAAGGAGTCTTCATTACACTGCCTCTGGGGTAAGAGAAGCAGAAATGTTTCCCTCCTTTCCAGCATTTCAAACATCAGACCAACTGTGAGACAAACTCCCCCAGGGTTAGACACTAATTATAGGGTTGGATAAGTCCCCATTGAGGTTACTGATCAAAGACCACTTGGATTCAAAGCCTCCTCTCTGCCTCTCGTTCATAGGTAAGTCCCATCGGATTTTGCCCCTTTCTCTAGAGTTCTCCCCACCCAGACTTCTTCCCTTCTACTTAACCCACAGTGATCAACAACTTTGCCAATGTCTGAACTCCATAGGGACTGGATCTTTTCTAACAAGGAAATGAATATTTGTGTTTCAAAGGTAACTCTATGTTTTTGGTATTGTAGCTATTTAATAAGGAAAGATCAAAAGTTAGACAGAACAATCAAGGGAAGGTTTTTGCTTTTGTTGATTAATGAATGATATTGTCTAAGGAACAGTAAGAACAAAATAAAAACAAATATATATGTTTTTATATCACTATATTTCTTTATGTGTATCTTATTAACAGCCCAGTGTCATCACCGGATGAACACAGATGTATTGACACAAATATGATCTCATTGGCTTTGCTTGCTTTATTGCAGACTCCAACCCACATGTCCCATAGAAGGTCAATTTGGGGACCAAGACCAAATCATGCTTCGTGCTCTACAGTATAAGCGTGGCTCGTCATATGACTTGCGCAAAGGCAATACAACAAAGGAACAAATCAGACTGCATAACATGGTGCAACAGCTTCCTCAAGCCATCATTATTGGTGTTCGCAAGGGTGGAACACGTGCCCTACTTGAAATGCTCAACTTGCACCCAGCAGTCGTCAAAGCATCACAAGAAATCCATTTTTTTGACAATGATGGAAACTATGCTAAAGGTATTGAATGGTATAGGAAAAAAATGCCCTTTTCCTACCCTTACCAGATTACCATTGAGAAAAGCCCAGCATACTTCATCACTGAGGAAGTCCCTGAAAGAATCTACAAGATGAACTCATCCATTAAACTGCTGATCATTGTGCGAGAGCCAACAACTCGAGCCATTTCAGATTACACACAGGTCCTGGAGGGAAAGGAAAGGAAGAATAAAACATACTATAAATTTGAAAAGCTTGCAATTGACCCCAGTACCTGTGAGGTAAACACAAAATACAAAGCTGTGAGAACTAGTATATATACAAAACATCTGGAGAGATGGCTCAAGTACTTCCCCATTGAACAATTTCACATTGTAGATGGTGATCGCCTCATAACCGAGCCATTGCCTGAACTCCAGATGGTGGAGAAGTTTCTGAATCTAACGCCCAGGATAAGCCAGTATAACTTATACTTTAATGCCACAAGAGGCTTCTATTGTCTGCGGTTTAACATTGTATTTAATAAGTGTCTGGCAGGCAGCAAGGGACGGATACACCCCGAAGTAGACTCTTTGGTCGTTAATAAGCTGCACAAGTTTTTTCATCCATTCAATCAGAAGTTTTATCAAATTACTGGAAGGACATTCAGTTGGCCATAAAAATGAGCCTTGCTACACTGGGTGATGATGTAAAGCAGATATTGTCAAGTGATATCCAATACTTTCAATCGTTGACAGAAAACAATTGTCAAACTTTCCAGCAGATGGGGTAATGTGCAGCTGACAATATAAGAATTTGTTATCAATAAGACATACTAAAAAATTGTGTTTTAGGATTTTATACTTTCTTCCATTTGACCATTTTGTTAATAGGTCAATGTGAGTGTAAAGCAGAGATCACTGTTTTATAATCATATCTACTTTTTCTTATAAATGTGACAAAGGGAACAACATGAATTATTGTTTATTTTCTAAAAATTTGTTGCTAAATGAAATAGGCAGTAATAAATAGATCATGGCCTACCTTAAGCATAGATCAACGGTTACCACTATCTTTTAATCCAGTTTTCCGATGAGGACCCTGGATATTTCTCAAATATAAAATCTGCCTCTAACTTCCTGTGCCTAATAGTTCAAAGGCATTAGTCATCAAGATTACTAACATTTTCATTGTTTCTACAAAAACAAAGCAAACCTTGGAACCCTTAGGTCATGATATAATCAATTGCCTGGCCCCATTCTGTCCCCTGCTATGGGGATAGAAGAAGATGACAACCTTGTTCACATCACAAGGTGAAACTCCTAAATTCAGTAACAGGATCTGATAGGTTGTTTGTATTTGTTATTGTTTGGCCTGTGTGTGTTTCAGTGAGGGAATGGCTCCTCGTGTAGCTTTTGTTAGTACAATCACTAGTGCATGCCGTGAAGTTTTTTCACAAATTTTTCTCCAATTTTGGCAGGTTGTTGTGACCTATTGTCATTTTGAAGTTACTACAGATTCACTGTACAGGTCTAACACATTTGACATTGAAGTAAATGTACAGCCATTTACTCTTATAGAAGAAAATTCCTAGGATAAAAATGGAAAATAACCACCAGGTCAGGCCACATCTGTGGGAAGAGAAACAGGCTTGATGTTTGAGGTGGAGAGCATCAGAAGTGTCATGGAAATGAGTGAGAAGGGACTGGGCCATTGGAGAAAGGATAAAGTCAAGGGAAGAAGAAATAAGATTGGTGGGACAAGAACAGGCTGAAACATTGGGTCTGCCAGGGCAGTCCTGCTTGTGGATTTTGGGCAAGAGATAGAAGCAGGCTATGGGGGGCTGGGACACTATAAGGCTGGAGACTGTGGAGGGAAGATCTCATGACAAAGTGAGGTCCATGATTGTCTGGGAGACCATGGCCTGATGTAAAATGGTGGGGTCACGATTTAAAGGGAGTTATGAGGAGGTGTCTGAGACCTGACATCTGGCCTCTGTGAAATAGAGGTCAGTTCACCAGACCACAACAGCACCACCCTGTCAGGGTTGGTTCTTGATGAATAGAGTGCTGCAAGTTCAGAAGGGGGAAGGTTAGAGTGCGAGAAAATTCTAAGAGACAATGCTGACAAGAAGCACTTAAAAATATAAATAACTGGATTAATTAGACCTGCTAAGCTCTAGAGAACCTTTAAGTTTATTCACATTTCTTGAGTTTAAATAAATTATTTCCCAAGTAAAATCTCGATATATTCATGCCCACTTAGTTTGACCATGAAAATGTGGGTTGAAGCTTTTGCCAGTAACTCCTTCAAGAAGGCAGCCACATTTTAAAGGAGTCACCACAACTACAAGTTAGAAAATGTAAACTTAATCTTTAGAGTTGTCACTAAGTTCATTATAAAAGTAGAATAAAGCAGATGGAGGAATGTGTTGTGTTTATTACAGTTTCATTCTGTAACTCAATACTTCCAGCTAAATTTTAGTTGTCAAATGTGACAGTAAATCTAACCTCTTGGATTAGGTCTTGGTACATCTGTCAGGTGGAGTGCTTCAAACATTGACATCTATATTTTATTTTTCAGTTCACAGAAAAAAATGTTTAATTGGCAAACTATATATTAAATAATGATATTATTTAAATCACTTCAAATAAAGCTACTTATATTTTTGATTTTAAAAATTATGAAGTAGGGAATATCATCCAGAATTCCACTCCACCTCCCGTAGGAACATTCATGTACAAGAGTAGAGGGCGGATGGTGTGGTTGGTGGTGGGAGTGAGGGCAGAAGGATGGTAGGATGGGTACTGTGGGATTTGTTAAATTATGTTCAGCAATGGCTTAACCAGCTAACATTTACTATCTCGTCTCACACATAAAGAGCTGAACTTGTGTTAGGTGCAGGAATACTTTCATACACCAGGAAGGATAAGCAACATCACAAATAAAAGTAGGAATTGCAGGATAAGTGTTCTTTTAATGTTATTAGGACAGTAATTCAGCTTTGGCCTCAACTACTAACCATGTGATGTTGTAGCTTGTGCACACTATACTCCGCTTCCAAAATTCGGAATTAGGACCAGATTACGAGGTACAGTCATGACAATATCAGATGCCAAGTGCATGGGACCAAGGGCAAATTGCCTCAGGATTCCTTGGCTGAGGGCGCGCCCTGCTGTCACTCCTTTAACAATGCTTATGTGAAGCCAGTCGCAGTTCAAGTTAGTCTATTGGGAACCTAAAGTACTCAGCTTTTCTCTCATGGCCCAGCTGAGATTAGGAATTTAGCATGAGGTTAATCACAGCTGTGTAGCAGCCAGCCTTGCAATGCTTAAGTATATCCAACAAAGATTTCAATATTGATGATTTTGAAAGATTCTGAAAATTTCTTAGGAATAGAAAAGGCAAGAAAATTTAAAGATTAGCAGCCAAGCTCCCATAAGTATAATAAATTTATAAGCTTTTTCAGCTGAACTATTTTTATATGTTAAATAAATCTGCTTAGATGAAAATATACTTTTGGTAGGTGTAGTTCAATACTGCTTGAAAAATTAATTTTTAATGTCAATGTTTGAAGTGCTGCAGCTTTAAATGGAATTCCTTATACTGCATATAAATTTAATTTTACCTTTTGACTGCATTATTTCTGTGATATTGAACATTTTCAGCATCCATAAGAAATCAAAAATGTAATTTTTCATTGTAGTCTTTTTAGAGTGAATGGACAGACATGTGTGGTTGTTTCCATTCATACACACCTTAACTGCTTGTCTTTCAATATAACATTTAATGTTGATTAGAGAGAGGGAAATGTTACTTTGTCTTTTATGCCTACAACAAATATAGAATCACAGGACAGAATTGTACATTTGTAATATACTTCTGTAAATACTAGTTTGACACTAAGCAGTTCTATTTTGTATATTACTGATTGTGAGCTGGGTGTTTAAACTGGGAATATTCAGTTCTGAGAAATTTTCCGTTTCATTGAACTTGCTTTTGCACACTTTGCTCTCTGTCTTCATGTCTTTCTCAATTACTCCTGGATTATTTTCCCATACACAGGAGGATATCAAAAATGTCAACACCTGCTGCAAATTTCTTTCAAATGAGGCTTAAAAACTTGGCATGCTGCTGCTGCTACTATCATTACCTGCCAGGCAGTAAAAGGAAATACACTAATTCAGAGCATATTGCAAATGGCTATGTTTTCTCTTAAAAATGAAACAATTTCTGTTACTAGGCTGTAAAATAATTCAATTTGTATTAGCTTCAGGACATTTTATATACGCTCATATATACTGACATGCCATGATTTACTCTAAGAATGAAAAACGATTTCAGATTCATATCTGTAAATTGCAATTTGTTTACGTCACAAGTTGATCTAGTAACACTACTTCAGCACAATTAAATATTGAAATATTAATCATACAGTTGTAGTTGTAAATTTGCACTTAATATCTGTCATTTTGTTACCACATAGGGTGTAATAACACAATAGGACAGAAATCACTTATTGGAACCCTTGGTGTTCAATTCTTTTCAAACTTGATGTAGCAACTTTGACATTACAGTTAAATCCAAAGCATCTCTTTCTTAGACTAAGAGATCAGGTGCATTTTTTCTAAAGGTGGTCCATTTGTATAATTGTAAGGAATTATTAGCTTTAATGCTTTATCTCAGAACAGCACGTTGAATTGGCTGCATTTGTATGGAATAAGTTACCTTCAAAATCGAATTTCAAAGCTGAGGTTGCTTTTTATCATGTTATTTTTTATTGACATTGTGTAACATGCACATATGTTAACAAGGATAAAAGAAAGCAGAAATGCATAAAGATTACAGTCAATTACAGAAACTTTAATTTGCAACCATCTAGTTGATAAGTTTTGGCCAATTTTATTCAGGCAATTTACATTTTGAAGTTAGGCTTTTGTTTGCTGACTAAATCCTGGGATAAATAAGATTCTGTAACAGGGTCAGAATCAGAACTGTGGGGTTAGTATGGGCAGGGAACAACCCAGATCCACCTGAATTGTGAAGCCCAGAAAATTTCTATCCTCAGGCTTTACTTACATGCTCTGAAATTGATTCCTATTTTCTGTTATCTGCAAAATAATCAGCAAAATAACTAAGATGGGTGGAGTGCAGGTACACAAAGTCATTGATCATACAGAGGAGAGGCTGAGAAAAGGGAGGCTCAAGTGCACCTTCTGGCCAACAAAGATCACCTAAAACCAATAAAAATGAAGACTTCTGTAGCCTAAATCCTTATTGCTGCAAGAGTCAGTGCATTTTTCAGGTGGATCCAATGATGTCACTGGGACAATGCATTGCCATTTAAATCAGGCCTCATTTCTCTGGGGTTGGCAACCAATCCATTCCACAATTCAGGCCAGTGAAAATGGTAGGGACATAGGAATGTGTCCAAGCAGCAAAATAAATTTCCCATCTTTTTTAATTTCCTTACTAATTATTTGTTGCAGATGGAGAAGCAAATATTTACCTTTAAAACCTCTTTGGGACATCTTGAGATCACAAAAGGTGGTGTATAAATGCAAGTCTTTTGTTCCCTGAGTAATTGGACTTGACTGTTTGACTGCAGGGATATATTTCCCAGTACGAGATAGATTATTGTTGCATACTTCTATATGTAACAAAATTTAACAATAGGTAGACCCAAGTAATGTAATTTATAGTGGGGGCTAATGAAAAGAAATAAATGTTATGCTGAAGTTTGTGTATTTTCAAGTACTTCCTTGTACTCTTAATGATCGGAATGATTAAATCATTGCAAACTGAGTGAGGGCAGAGAAAATTAAATGAGAAAATGTTAAACATAAATGGACCAGATAACAATTCAAATTATATTCCAGGGAAAAGATTGCCCTGGAGTAGTATTCTTCAATGACCAAATAAAATGAATGTCACAGAACCACAAGCAAATGATTTTTAACTAGCATATGGTTCATTTTTGCTTTTATTGTAAAAGACTAAAAGTGCCAGAAAAACTCTGTAATCAAAACATGAAAAGTTAAAATGTCTTGTGGAAGTTAAGTATATGGTACTCTAAGCACTACATCATGTAATGGAGAGCACTAGTCACGCTTTCTGTGAAAGCTTTTAAAGTCAAAAATTTGCCAGTTAGTTTATATATTCATCCATACAATGTTCCATTAAACACACAAAGACTTCTTTGTTGAATTGTAATATCACTGTAACTCCTGGTGTACCTCTTGCTACAGATTTGCTGTGAGCAAACCTTGTGTTAGGTTGCAACATATATGAAGCAATTTAAGAATTTAGTTAGTACAAAATGGCAAGGGTTTGAACTGAAGCATCAGTTGCCTGACCTCAGTTGAGTGTAATGTGGTAAACATGTCAAGAGTGTTATAAGTTAAGTGCAATGTTAGTATTTTGTATATGCCTTTGACTTGCATCACCAAGTATTTAAGTTATTGATTCATGTAACTTTTGATGACCTTTTATGCCAAGGCTGCCATCTTTCAGCTGTGAACCATTGGAGGAATGGCTGTCATAACTGATCTCCAAATGTTCTTCACAAATATTTGATACAAAGTAAAATTATTGATGCTAGTTTTTCTTTCAAAAGTTTGTTTCAGACATTGAATGTACACTTTTCTTCATTTCTTTTCAAAGGTTAAAATCCATTGTATGGCACAGTGACTACACCATGTTTAGTCAAATTTATGTATTTACCTTTAAAGTTGAAGCCAGATGTTGAGCCAAGAAGGAATATATTGTGCTTGACAGCCCCCTCCTAAGTACCTGCATACACAATCTTAATTTGGTTATTAAAAATCCACATAGAGCATTTAAATGTAAAGCCAAAATATTTTAATGCCACATCACAAGTATAAAGTTATACCTGATGTGGTGATAGAAATGCAGATACAAATGGCAAAATAAACAAAATCTGTTTTTCCTAATCTGCTGTAAGAGGTATACTATTATAATGGGGAATTAGCCCAGCATTAAATGTTTCAAACTGCACTGTGGAATTTGTAAGCATCATAACTTCTGTATATTTCACTGTACACATTATTTGTTTATATGTAAGTAATGTATGTACTGAGACTGCATTCCAATAATAAATGCTTATGTAATATTCCCCAAATGGAATTTTTAAAATTGTTTTATTTTTGGTAATTGACTTTCAAGGTTCTCTCAGATTATTTTAAAGATTTATGCTGTTCAGAATCTGCTGTTGAGATGTAGGCCAATGAATCTTAAAACAAACAGATTCATAACTTTTGAAAGGATACACAAAGGAAAGTTATTAGAACACATCGCATGTTCTTACTAACAAACACAAACAATAATTTCTGCATGACTCCAATAGCTTTAAATTTATTTTGATCTCTGATTTGTCTACCTTTCAAGTATTATTACTGTATGAAATATCGACTAATAGTCAGCTTTATTAAAGTGGGACAGTAGAGGGTCTAAATTCATGTTGACTAGATGGACATTACAAAATAAGTTTTCTCTATATACGTCTATTCAAGTAGTCCTGTTTATGTTATTTATTCTCATATTATTTACTTAACATATTGATCAAAATTACAGTTATTATGCTGTTTAATGAGTCCCAGGTCATATTCACAACCTATAACAATAATTTTTAATGTGGTCCATTTAAACTAGATTGCGAGGGGGAAAGGAACCGGAGGAGTAGGTCAGAGGAAGAAGGGGTGGGGAAAAGTCAGATCTGACAGGTAGAGAGGCTTTGAGGAAGGAGAAGCAGAGTACAGGCTACAAAAGTAGTAAGGTGGATAGGCTAAAGTGCATTTACTTGAATGCAAGAAGCATCAGGAATAAGGGAGATGAACTGAGAGCTTGGATAAGCACATGGGACTATGATATTGTGGCTATTACAGAGACATGGCTGACATCGGGGCAGGAATGGATATTGAATATTCTTGGTTTTCAGTGTTTTAAAAAGGATAGGGAGGGGGGAGAAGAGGAGGAGGGCTGGCGATACTGGTCAGGGACACTATTACCGCTGCAGAAAGGGTGGATAATGTAGAAGGATCCTCACTAGAGTCAATATGGGTGGAATTTAGGAACAGGAAAGGGGCAGTTACCCTCCTGGGAGTATTCTATAGGCCACCCGGTAGCAGTAGGGATACTGAGGAGCAGATTGGGAGGCAGCTTTTGGAGACATGTGAAAATAACAGCGTTATTATAATAGGAGACTTCAACTATCCAAATATTGATTGGCACCTACTTAGTGCCAAAGGTTTAGACGGGGCGCAGTTTGTTATGTGTGTCCAGGACGGATTCCTGACAGAGTATGTTGACAGCCCGACTAGAGGGAATGCCATATTAGATCCAGTTTTAGGTAATGAACTGGGTCAGGTGACAGATCTATTGGTGGGTGAGCATTTGGGGGACAGTGACCATTGCTCCATAACCTTTAGAATTGTCATGGACAGGGATAGGAGCAAAGAGGACAGGAAGATATTTAATTGGGGGAAGGCGAATTATGAGGCTATAAGGCGAGAACTTGGGAGTGTAAATTGGGGTGACATTTTTGAAGGGAAATGTACTATGGAGGTGTGGTCGATGTTCAGGGATCTTTTGCAGGATGCTAGGGATAAATTTGTCCCAGTGAGGCAGAGAAGGAATGGTAGGGTGAAGGAACCTTTGGTGATGAGAGAAGTGGAACAACTAGTTAGGAAGAAGAAGGCAGCATATATAAGGTGTAAGCAGCAAGGATCGGACAGGGCTCGTGAGGAATATAGAGTAGCAAGGAAGGAACTTAAGAAAGGGCTGAGGAGAGCGAGAAGGGGACATGAAAAGGCTTTAGCGAGTAGGGTTAAGGAGGATCCCAAGGCTTTTTTCTTGTACGTAAAGAGCAGAAGGATGGCTAGGGTAAAGGTAGGTCCGATTAAAGACAAAGGTGGGAGGATGGGCCTGGAAGCTGTGGAAGTGAGTGAGGTTCTCAATGAATACTTCTCTTCAATATTCACCAAGGACAGGGGTCTTGATGATGCTGAGAACAGTGTAGATGAGGGTAATGTTCTAGAGTATGTAGATATTAAGAGAGAGGATGTGTTGGAGTTGTTAGAAAATATTAGGACAGATAAGTCCCCGGGGCCTGACGGAATATTCCCCAGGCTGCTTCATGAGGCAAGGGAGGAGATTGCTGAACCATTGGTTAGGATCCTTGTTGTCAACGGGGATGGTACTGGAGGATTGGAGGGTGGCGAATGTTGTCCCCTTATTCAAAAATGTAGTAGGGGTAGTCCAGGGAATTACAGACCGGTGAGCCTTACGTCTGTGGTGGGTAAGCTGATGGAAAGGATTCTAAGAGATAGGATCTATGAGCATTTATAGAAACATGGACTGATTAGGGACAGCCAGCATGGCTTTGCGAAGGGAAGATCTTGCCTCACAAGCCTGATAGAGTTCTTTGAGGAGGTGACCAGGAAGATTGATGAGGGTAGTGCAGTGGATGTGGTCTACATGGATTTTAGTAAGGCGTTTGACAAGGTTCCACATGGTAGGCTTCTTCAGAAGGTCAGAGGGCATGGGATCCAGGGAAGCTTGGCCGTGTGGATTCAAAATTGGCTTGCCTGTAGAAAGCAAAGGGTTGTGGTGGAGGGAGTGCATTCGGACTGGAGGATTGTGACTAGTGGTGTCCCACAGGGATCAGTTCTGGGACCTCTACTTTTTATGATATTTATTAATGACTTAGATGAGGGAGTGGAAGGCTGGTTTAGCAAGTTTGCAGATGACACAAAGATCGGTGGTGTTGTGGATAGTGTGGAGGGCCGTAGAGGCTTGCAGAGGGATATTGATAGGATGCAGAGCTGGGCTGAGAAGTGGCAGATGGAGTTCAATCCAGAGAAGTGTGAGGTAGTATACTTTGGAAGGACAAACTCCAAGGCGGAGTACAAGGTAAATGGCAGGATTCTGGACAGTGTAGAGGAGCAGAGGGATCTGGGGGTTCATATCCACAGATCACTGAAAGTTGCCTCGCAGGTGGTTAGGGTAGTTAAGAAAGCTTATGGGATATTAGCTTTCATAAGTCGGGGGATCAAGTTTAAGAGCCGCGAAGTGATGATGCAGCTTTACAAAACTCTGGTTAGGCCACACTTAGACTACTGTGTCCAGTTCCGGTCGCCTCATTATAGGAAGGATGTGGAGGCATTGGAAAGGGTGCAGAGGAGATTTACCAGGATGCTGCCTGGATTAGATAGTATGGATTATGAGGAGAAACTAAAGGAGCTCGGGCTGTTCTCATTGGAGAGAAGGAGGATGAGGGGAGACATGACGGAGGTATACAAGATATTGAGAGGAATAGATAGAGTGGACAGCCAGCGCCTCTTTCCCAGGGCACTCATGCTCAAAACAAGAGGACATGGCTTTAAGGTATTGGGTGGGAAGTTCAAGGGTGATGTCAGAGGGAGGTTTTTCACCCAGAGAGTAGTTGGTGCATGGAATGCGCTGCTTGGGGTGGTGGTGGAGGCTGATACATTGGACAAGTTCAAGAGATTGGTAGATAAGCATATGGAGGAATTTAAGTTAGAGGGATATGTGGGAGGAAGGGGTTAGATAGTCTTAGGTGTGGTTTGAAGTGCGGCACAACATAGTGGGCCGAAGGGCCTGTATTGTGCCGTGTTGTTCTATGGTTCTTAAATACTGTGAGTTCCAAATAGTTCAGAGTTTAGTTATAGTCTTACATAAATTGAAATAATGTGAGGAATTGCACAGCAGACAAGTGACTCCGAATTCCTAAGAAAAGTCAATCTATCTTCACAAATTTATTCTGCAACTGGTATTACTACGAGAACTTTCTTCTGAATAGTACTGTTAGCACCATATTTGCTCATACTTACAACTCACACAGTGGCTCTGATTGCTGAACTATTGTAATTTTCACATCAAGGTGCACTTAGCATCTGCCCCATCATTGAAACAGAAAAAAAAACAGGCAGGAAATCAGTTCTGATGTTATATTATTTGTGTGTTTCATCTATTGTTTGAGATAGGAGAATTACATAAAATTACAGAAATGACAAACACCATTCTCAAGCTGATACTGTACATAGTTTACTTATAAAAAATTAACCTCAGCAATTTTGTTTGGTTAAAGAGTCAATACTGGTTTCATTTCTAAAGCACAGATAGAATTGTAAAAATGACATATGATGAAGACTTATGAAGTTTTTGCTTGACTAAATCATTCTAGAATTAGCAAAGTTTCAAGACTAGATTTTTGGGTCCATTTACAATTCGATTCAAAGTGGTTTTCTCAAGGCTCTTTTGTGCCAGGGGACTCCATGTGGTTTTTCTGAGACAGCAATGTGGAAGCTGTTCAATTTCTACCCCTGCTTGAAGTACATAATCCAGCTTTCACAGCCGTACAAAAGGGCACTAAAGATATTAGCCTTACAGCCAGATGCCTTTGTAAATATGTGTAATAAGCTTGACAAAAGTGACTGAAGCTTTGCTGATTTTCACATCAAGTTCTTTATCAAGACTAAGTAAATTAGCAGGATTTGAACTGAGGGAGCAGGAATAATCCATGCCTTCAAAGTTTCATTATTGATAAAGACTTTGCATAGGGTGTTGCTGCCCTGTGATGCAATCAATGTTTTCTTAAAATTACTAAGCGACCTGAATTTGGTGCATAAATCAGTGAATTTGACCATCCTGATGTGCAATTTATCACGTGAGTTTGAAAGCAGAGAGCAGATTCCGAGAGTGAGCTGACAGTTTTTGCTCTCACAACACCTGACATTGAAAAAGCTGTGTCTATCATGACTCAATAATGCATCAGATTGACTGATTCCAAAGGTTTACTCGAGAACAATAGGGAAGACACCAAAGTTAGCAGGACCAAGCTATAGTTTTGATTCTCTATAAGTTATTCCAATCATTCCTCCATGGAACTTCTTGAATCAGAAGAACACCTTTCACGGACAAAATCTTGCAGTCGACATTGCTGCTTACTGCATCAAACCCACTTTGCTGATTAAAAACTGGACAAATGCCTGTCATTCACAGCTCTTTTCTTGCAATTGCTGCAGTGTAAAATACCTTTCAGTCTCAGAACATCAGTGCTGCACTCAGACTAAAATATTTCAGCAAGGACTTGGAGTCTCTTCAGTGGCACCTTGTAAGCACCTTGTCAGAGATATTCTTCACTAATTGTGGCCCTGTCCCTTTTATTTTGTATAGGACAATTAACCTTACATTTTCCCATCCTGAGACATGGACTTTTTCCCCGCAGGTGCAGTGAACTGCGTGGGTGTTGGTTGGAAATGTCCTCCATGCCCCCACCCCCTCACTGGCATTAGGAGCACCATAGATACTGCCTTTCCCAACACAATGTTCAGTACATCAGGTAAGATGTTCTTGCCTCTCAATCAGAATGGAACCATCTAATTTTGCAAACTAAACCAAGTGCCTCTTCAGTTCCATCATCAGCACCATGAAGATGCATTCTCACTAGAACAAACCTGAATCTTTCTGCACCAATATCTCGGGGATTATCATTCTCTAGTGATCTTCTGTATTGCCATTTTAGCCTCAATGGGATTGAGAGTTGTGGACTCACTTGGCTGAGGAATTAGAATTAGGCAAACTTTTTGGAAAACAGGAACAACTGATGTTTGGGGACTGGAAACCAGTGAGGTTTGCCAAGAAATTCAACACACAGAGCTGCCTTTTTCAGGGAAATGTGGTGCAGTTGTATTGCTTCTCATATCAAATTGTGTCACTCGAGATGTTCATCTGGGAATTTCCTGTCACAAAGTGAGCGAGAATGGATCAGCCATTTCTCACGTTAGAATTGCACATCAGTCCACATTCAAAGCTTGTTTAAAGCATTGATGGAAAGATCAGGCCTGCTTGTTCTGCGGCGTGGCTGTCCTAAGGTTCTCTCAGCCTAACCAGATTTTAATAGTACTACTTATTCTGCAGATATAAAAAGTTCAGAATTCTCTCTCATTATATTCCATCAGGCATCTCTTTGCCCCCTCATTTAACCCATTTATGTCCCTTTGTAGCTAATTTGAGCCCTCCAGCTTATGTTCTTGAGTTTCACCTTATCCACTGTAGTGGTCATGGAGTCATACAGTACAGAAACAGGACCTTTGTCCCACCATGTCTATGCCAGCTATCAATTACTTCTCCATATGAATCCCATTTACCAGCACTTGGTCCATAGCCTCCTATGTGTTAACGATTCAAATGTATTTAAACGTTGTGAGAGCACCTGCTTTTGCCTATCACTCAGGCAGTGCATTCCAAATTTCAACTACACTCTGGGTAAAATGGTTCTTCTTCAGATCCCTTTGAAATATATTACCCCTCACCCTAATCCTGTGGTCTCTAGTTTTAGGTACCTTTGCTATGGGGCTAGGTTTCCAACTCTCTATCTTATCTAGGTTGTTCATAATCTTCTATACCTCTATTAGGTCCCCCCCTCAGCCTCCTCCAGTTCAAGGAAAACAAGCCCAGCCTATCCAGTCTCTCCGTTTACTGAAATGCTCCATCCCGGGCACATCCTGGTAATTGTCCTCTGCACCCTCTCCAGTGCAATCATGTCCTCCTAAGGTGCAGTGATCAGAACTTAATGTGAATTCTAAGCAGCATCCATACAGTGAAAAATAGAGTTAACATTTCAAGTCAGTAAACTTTCATTAGTGGGAAAAAAATTGGAGGTGAGACAGATTTGAAACAAATTTAGAGGAAAGAAGAAAGGGTGAGGAAAGAATGAGGGTAAATAGACAATAGAAAAGCATTTTCTCTTTTTATTTCAGATTTCCAATATGTTTTTACTTATTCATTTTTCAGGATCAGGCTATGACTTAAGTTTATTACCAATCCCTGATTGCTCCTGAATTCTCTGCAGTCCTTCTAGTTAAGGTACTCCCACAGTGACGTTGAGCAGAGAGTCCTTGGACTTTGATTGAGTAACAATGAAGGAATGGCCATATACTTCAAAATCAGGTCAGAGGGCAACTTGGACGAGCATCTGCCATTGATGGTATGCCTATGCACGGTTTGTCCTTGAAGAGGGTGTGGCTTTGGGAGGTGGTGTTAGTGGAGCTGAGGTGAGTAACTGTAGTGTATTTTTCGATAATACACGCTGCAGCTGCTGTAAATGCTTTGAATGGTGAAAGGGATATCAGTCAAGTTACCTGGATGGTGTTGATTTGTTGAAGCTGCACTCATCAAGGCAAAGAGAATATTTCATCGTGCTCTTGAATTGTGCCTTGCAGATGGTGAAAAGGTTTTGGGTTGTCAGGAGATAAGTCACTCACTACAAGATACTCAAACTCTCACCTGTCCTTGTAGCCACTGCATTTGGTTGAGCTTCTGGTCAATGGTGATCCCCAGGATGTGTGGTAACGGTCCTCTGGAGGAGGACAAAATGGATCATTTGTTTCTGCCTAAACACTGTTATGAATTATTTAGCTTTAGCACTCATGTGCTAAGCCCTGCCACCGTCGAGAATGGAAATGATTTTTGGAGCCTTCTCCTCCTTTCAGTTGTCTATTTGATTACCACCCTAAGTGGCAGGAGTGGAGAGCTGTGATCTGATCCATTGGTTGTGAAATTACTAAGCACTGTCTATTACATGTCCCTTAGCATACATGTGGGGTAGCTTCACTAGGCTGGCACTTCATTTTTTGATAGAATTTGCTGCTCCTGGCATGCCCTGCACTCCTCATTGAACGATGTTTGATCCCCTAGCTTAACTGAGGTGGTACAGTTAAAGATATATATACAGTGCTATGAGATGACAAATGGGGGTACTATACATTTCTACTGCTGATGATGATCTACAGCATCTTATGGAGGCCCAGTTCTTGGTGGTAAGTTCTGTTCTCAGCTTATCTCATTTAACACAATTGTAGCACCACACATTATGATGGAGGATGTCCTGCCCTGAATTAGTCTTCACAAGGACTATATGGTGATCACTTCTTCCAGTGCTATCAAGGACAGGTGCATCTGTCACAGGAAGATCATTGCAGATGAGTTCCACTCAGTTTATCCCTCGCTACCTGCCACATGCCCAATCTTGCATTCCTGTACTTCAGGGCTCAGCCAGTTTGGTGAATGGTGGTGCTATCTTGGTAATAAACATTAAAGTCCCTCAGCAGAGCACATTCTATGTCCTTGCTGCATTCAATGCTTCCTACAAGTGTTGTTTACCATCAGGGAGTAGCTGAGGGAAGACAGTAGATACAGATCAGGTGGAAACAAAAACAGAAACTGCTGGAAAAACTCAGCAGATCAGGCAGCATCTGTGGAAAGAGAAATGGTCAATGTTTCGGCTCTGCATCAAAACTGAGAAAGAGAGAGGTGCAAGTTAGCTTGACTTTTTCCGGCATTTACTGTTTTTGTTTTAGATTTGCAACATCTCTGTTTTGTTTTTGTTTTTCTAGTCAGGAGGAAGTCTCTTTTCTCATAGTTGACAGCGTTTAGCTTTTCCTTTGGGTGATCTCAACATTGGTTTCACAATCAGACAGAAGTTTATTGCAATAATGAACCTTTTGATGTTGGTTGAGTAAAGTAATCAATCTAACAATTTGGCCAGATTTACCAAGAAGCAAAATCTATGAATTTTCCTGCACTAACATGCAGTAGACACTATAGCAAAGTGATACAAAAGGACTTAAACTTAGAAATAGAACAAACTGAAAATATTATTTAAGGAATAGAGCCTTTAAATCTTGACTGTCTTGCTGCGATCTACATAGAACGTAGAACAGTACAGCACTGGACAGGCCATTTGGCCCACAATGTTTGCCAATCTTTACGCCAATTTCTATTAAATTTCCTCCTCCGGTGTATCATACATATCCCTCCATTCCCTTCATATTCATGTGTCTATCTAAAAGCCTCTTAAACTCCACCAAACTGCCTGCTTCCACTACTAACCTTGGTAACCCATTCCAGGCACTTACCACTCTCTGCATAAAGAACTTGCCACTCACATCGCCTTTAAACTTCCCCCCTCTAACCTTAAAAGTATGTCCTCTGGCGTTTGTATTTCTACCCTGGGAGAAAGATTCTGACTATCTACCCTATCTTTTCTTCTCATAATTTAAAAAAATCTCTACAGGTCTCCCCTCAGCCTCTGACATTCTGGAGAGGACTACCCAAGTCTGTCCAACCTTTCCTTATAGCTTATACCCTCTAATCCAGGCAGCAGACTGGTAAAACCTCTTCTGCACACTTTCCACAGTTTCCACATCCTTCCTATAATGGGGTGGCCAGAATTGCACACAATACTCCAAGTGTGGTCTGACAATTTTTCTATAGCTGCAGCATGACTTCCTTACTCTTATACTCATCACCCCAACCAATGAAGGCAAGTATTCCACACACCTTCTTTACCACCTTATCCACTTGTGTAGCCACTTTTAGTGAATTATGGACCTGGACCCCAAGATCCCCCTGCACCTCAATGCTGGTAAGGGGCCTACCATTAACTGTATACTTTCTCCTTTCATGTGATCTCCCAAAGTGCAACACTTCACACTTGCCCAGATTAAACTCCATCTGACACTTCTCTGCCCGTATCTGTAACTGATCTATATCCCGCTGTATTCTTTGGTAGTCCTTTACATTGTCCACAACTCCACCAATCTTGGTGTCATCTGCAAACTTGCTAATCCACCCTTCTACATTTTCATCTGACTCATTGATATATATCGCAAACAACAAAGGTCCCAGCCCCAAGCCTTGCGGAACACCACTGGTCACGGACCTCCAGCCAGAATAACAGCCTTCCATCCCTACTCTCTGTCTTCTGTGGACAAGCCAGTTCTGAATCCAAACTTGCAATTCACCCTGGACCCCATGCATCTTTATCTTCTGAATCAACCCACCATTAGGGATCTATCAAATTCCTTACTAAAGTTTATGTAGATAATGTCCACTGCCTTACCCTCATCAAGCACCTTTGTCACCTCCTCCAAAAACTCGATCAAGTTTGTAAGGCATGACCTGCCCTGCACAAAGCCATGCTGACTATCCTGAAGGAGGTCATGCCTTTCCAAATGTGCATAAATGTTATCCCTCAGTATCCTCTCCAATACCACTGATGTGAGGCTCACTGGCCTATAATTACCTGAATTATCCCTATTTCCTTTCTTGAACAAAGACACAACATTTGCTACTCTCCAGTCCTGTGGGATTTCATCTATTGCTAGTCAGTACACAAAGATCCTTGTCAAAGCCCCAGCAATCTCCTCACTTACTTCTTTCAATATTTTGGGATATATGCCATTAGGCCCTGGGGACTTATCCACCTTAATGCTTTTCAGAATACCCAGCACTACCTCCTCCTTACTCTCAAAAATGTCCCAGCACATTAGCATGCCCCACCCTGTTTTCACCATCCTCCAATTTCTTCTCCTCGGAAAACACTGATGCAAAATACTCATTAAGTACCTCAGCCACTTGTTTTGACTCCAAGCACAAATTCCCTCCTTTATCCAAATTCCCTCTCCTTATATATCCTCTTTTTCTTTATATAAGTATAAAATGCCTTGGGATCATCCTTGACCCTACTCGCAAGGACATTTCCTGGCCCCTTTTGGCCTTTCTGATTGCCTGCTTGAGCTCTTTCACTATCTTTATATTCCACAAGGGCCAAGTTTGATCTTAGCTTCCCAAACCTTAAGTATGCTTCCTTTCTCTTCCTGACTAAATTTAGGACCTCTTGGGTCATCTAATGTTCCCTTACCTTACCATCCTTGTCCTTACTCCTTATTAGAACATGCTGATCCTAAACTCTGCTCAGCTGGTCTTTAAACAACTTCCACATGTCAGACGTGGACCTGTCCGACAGAAGCTGCTGCCAACCAATGCCCTTAGCTCCTGTTTTATCCTGTTGTAATGTGCCCTCCCCCAATTTAGTAACTTCCCACAAGAACCAATTTCATCCTTACTCATAACTATCTTAAAACATAATGAGTTGTGGTCACCATTCCCAAAATGTTCACCCACTATCAGGTCTGTCACCTGGCTTGGCTCACTTCCCAAGACTAGGTCCAGAATGGTCTCTCCTCTAGTTGGAGTCTCCACATACTGCTTCAAGAACTTGGATGCATTGAAGCAATCCTGCCCCATCTAAGCTTCTTGTATTAAACAAGTTCCAATCAACACTTGGGAATTTAAAGTCCCCCACTACGACAACCTCCATGGTTTCTGCACCTTTCCATAATCTGTCTACATATTTGTTCCTCCACCTCTTGGTGACTATTAGGGGGCTGACAGTATAATTCCATCAACGGAATTACACCCATCCTATTTCTGAGCTCAACCCAAATTGCCTCTGTGGATGAGCGCTCCAGCGTGTCCTCTCTGAGTACTGCTGTGACATTCTCCCTTATCAGTAGTGTGACCCCTCCACCTCTTTTATCCCCTTCTCGATCACATCTAAAACAATGAAACCCAGGAACATGGAACTGCCAGTCTTGTCCGTCACACAACCAGGTCTCTGTAATGGCAACAACATTGTAATCCCATGCACATACTAATCCAGGCTCAAAGTTCATCCTCCTTACTCACAATACTCCCAGCATTGAAATAAACACATTTCAGCCCATCAGTCCCACCGTGTTTATTAGCCTGTCCCTTGCTGTCCTTCCTTTCTGTCTTACTTGTCATATCATCTTTCTTGCCCTCAACCCTACCGCCTGTTGCCCTGCTGCTGTGGTTCCCATTCCCCTGCCACTCGAGTTTAAATAAACCCTCCCAAGTAGCACTGGCAAACCTCCCAGCGAGGATATTGGTTCCCATCCAGTTCGGATGCAAACCGTCTTGTTTGTAGAGGTCCCACCTGCCCTGGAAGAGAGCCCAACGATCCATAAATCTGAAGCCCTCCTTCCTGCACAAGCTCCTTAGCAATGTATTAAACTGCACTATGTATCTATTTCTCACCTCACTAGCATGTAGCACAGGTAGTAATCCTGAGACTACAACCCTGGAAATCCTGCTGAAAGAAGAGTTTGGATATGAAGGGTCAAGTATTCAAAGAATATGATAACAGAGGTGTATGTAATAGTGAAAATGATCATCAGTTAGTCTAACTGTTCTGCTTATGGCTACATAAGTAAGATAAGATATCTTTATTAGTCACATGTACCTCAAAACACACAGTGAAATACATCTTTTGTGTAGAGTATTCTGGGGGCAACCTGCAAGTGTCGCCACGCTTCCAGCGCCAACATAGCATGCTCACACCTTCCTAACTCGTACGTCTTTGGAATGTGGGAGGAAACAGGAGCACCTGGAGGAAACCCACATAGACACGGGGAGAAAGAACAAGCTCCTTACAGACAGTGGCCGGAATTGAACCTGGGTCGCTGGCAATGTAATAGCGTTACACTAACCGCTACACCACCGTGCTTGCCATCAACATTTAATTTTCTGAATAATAGGATTTCTAGTCACTGATAACTGTTATTAGTGGCATTTGACAGGGTAACATGACCATTTGTTTTAAACAACTGAGTGATGCATCGTTCTTGTGTGATGGCAGTCTCACTAATTTTCATAATGGTGCAAGAAAATAATTAAAGAGACAGAGATAATTCTATATCACTTATTTCTCCAAAGAGTTGTGTGTTGTTGGCTATTTGCATGTGGAGACACAAGCAGAAACATGAGTACAAGCAGAAACAGTTTAAAGGGTAAGTGTCAACCATAGAGGTTCCAAATCATTCAATATGTACATGGTTGTGGGATCCACAAACAAAATAATCTCACGGCCAATGTTCAAACTCTGGATCAGTATTTCTCCTTAATCACCAGTTGAAATCATGGTTCATGGTGCCAATGCAAAGCCGCTAGTAAATTGCAGATACAATCAGATTTGTTTTAATCTATTAAAAATAAAATATAAGGTACAGGTATTCTCAAACTGCCCTTATTATCTGAGAGCATTGTGGGACTGGAGCTTTGTCCTTTCTTCCATTCTACATATCACATTCTGTTACAACTTAGCAGGACATTTACTTCAAAGTCAATGTAGAAAAGTCCCAATGCAGTATTCTGCATAAGCAAGGATTCTAACAAGCTGTACTGGCAGAGATTAAACTAATAATGTAATAGATTTATTTTAAAACTTATTTATACCTATCTCAATTAAAATAATCTTTTCCATCAGTATGATTTATGAGTTCAATACAATTTTGTTCTAAGTATGGTTCATGCATCAATTTGTCCTGCTTATATGAACTTACCTAACATCAATCTTCTATTTATTGTCGCATAGAAATAAATACATCCATATCATATAAATATGGTAAATAGAGGAAAATAACTTTATCATACTCATCGCAGGGTTCATGATAACATTCCTCTCTCCTGCACCTAAGAGGAATTATGCTGTCAAATACACAAAGTCCATCCATAGATGAGACATAGATAAACTTAGCATTTCCTATTAGTTTATCTCTCAGAGGTATACATATTGTTTAATGTTGTGATAGAGAAGAATGTCTTACCAAGCACCCAATCATTCAGAATATTTCCTGTTGATCCTTCAGTTGTAGCAGTATCACTGGTGTAGAAAGTGTCATGTCTGCAAGGGCATTTTAGTGATGATTGAGTAGATTTATGACCAGATGTCTTTGACATTATGGTCAGGTTATCAACCTAAGTTTTATCTCAGATACCCTAACCAATTGTCTTGCAAATCTGTTCAAAGCAGGCATTAATCTGTCTATAGACTGATTCATGTGCATTTGTGACCTCTGTAACTTCGTCATTGAGGACTGCTGTGTCATCATCCCAAGAATTTCAAAAACTGAATATAGATTCACGTCTGACCATTTGACTAATAGCTGTGAGACAGGCAGAATAAAGTGGTGTAATGGTTTTATGTACTGTAGTTTCCCTATCAATGATAGGTCTGTAACAACAATAATGTTTCATGTCATGTTATCAATGCAGTCAACCAAAGGTTCAGGATTTTAAACATCTGAGAGAGGGAAATACCAACGTCTAGCCACTTTACCAGCATTTATCTTGAAGACAAATTTATTGCTCTTCATTCCCAACTGATTCCCTGAGAATCCTCAGATCTTTGACACCACTCCCTTAAGTCCACCTTTAACAGTAGAAATCAAATGAGTTCTGTGACAGCTGTCTGCATATATACTGGTAAGATAAGATAAGATAAGATAAGATAAGATATCTTTATTAGTCACATGTACATCAAAACACACAGTGAAATGCATTTTCTGCATAGAGTATTCTGGGGGCAGCCCGCAAGTGTCGCCACGATTCCAGCGCCAACATAGCATGCCCCCAACTTCCTAACCTGTACGTCTTTGGAAAGTGGGAGGAAACCGGAGCACCCGGAGGAAACCCACGCAGACACGGGGAGAATGTACAAACTCCTTACAGACAGTGGCCGGAATTGAACCTCGGTCGCTGGCGCTGTAAAGCGTTATGCTAACCGCTACACTACCTAGTATTTATGTATGTTATACTTATCCCTGTGCCCTTGCTTGTACCTGGTATATATTTTTAATTTATTTGGCTGGAGGTGGAGCATATTGTTGTCCTGAATAATTGAAGTACAGGATAATGGCAGCAATGTGTATATTAATTTGTTTTTCATTTCATAGGTTACAATACATGTGTCTATGCTTTGATGTAGTCATGATGAAAGGAACATAAAAATAGCAGGAGTTGATCACTTGGCCCTGAACCAGCACTCACCATGGCTGATCATCAACCTTCAGTGCCCTAGTCTTACCTTCTCCTCATATTCCTTGGTACCCTTCGGCATTAAGAAATATATCTATCTCCTTCCTGAATATAATCAGTGACTTGCCACTGCCTGCTGTGGTTCATCACCCTCTGGGCGAATAAATTTTTCCTAATCTTGGTTATATATGGCACAGCTATATTCTGAGGATATAACATAGAACATAGAACATAGAACAGTACAACACAAGACAAGATAAGACAAGATGTCTTTATTAGTCACATGTACATCGATACACACAGTGAAATGCATCTTTTGTGTAGAGTGTTCTGGGGGCAGCCTGCAAGTGTCGCCACGCTTCCGGCGCCAACATAGCATGCCCACAACTTCCTAACCCGTACGTCTTTGGAATGTGGGAGGAAACTGGAGCACCCAGAGGAAACCCACACAGACACGGGGAGAACATACAAACTCCTTACAGACAGTGGCCGGAATTGAACCCGGGTCCCTGGTGCTGTAATAGCATTATGCTAACCACTACACTACCGTGCCTGCCCAATACAGGCCCTTCGGCCCACGATGTTGTGCCGACCTTTAAACCTCACCTAAGACCATCTAACCCCTTCTTCCCACATATCCCTCTATTTTAAATTCCTCCATATGCTTATCTAGTAATCTCTTGAATTTGACCAATGTACCTGCCTCCACCACCATCCCAGGCAGTGCATTCCATGCCCCAGCTACTCTCTGGGTAAAAAACCTTCCTCTGATATCTCCCTTGAACTTCCCACCCATTACTTTAAAGCCATGCCCTCTTGTATTGAGCACCGCTGCCCTGGGAAAGAGGTGCTGGCTGTCCACTCTTATCTATTCCTCTTAATATTTTGTACACCTCTATCATGTCTCCTCTCACCCTCCTTCTCTCCAAAGGGTAAAGCTCTAGCTCCCTTAGTCTCTCCTCATAATGTATAGTCTCTAAACCAGGCAGCATCCTGGTAAAGCTCCTCTGCACGCTTTCCAACGCTTCCACATCCTTCCTCTAATAAGGTGACCAGAACTGGATACAGTACTCTAAGTGTGGTCTAACCAGAGTTTTATAGAGCTGCATCATTACCTCATGGCTTTTAAACTTGATCCCTCGACTTATGAAAGCTAACACCCCATAAGCTTTCTTAACTACCCTATCCACCTGTGAGGCAACTTTCAGTGATCTGTGAATATGGACCCCCAGATCCCCCTGCTCCTCCACACTACCAAGAGTCCTGCCATTAACTTTGTACTCTGCCTTGGAGTTTGTCCTTCCAAAGTGTACCACCTCACACTTCTCCGGATTGAACTCCATCTGCTACTTCTCAGCCCAGCTCTGCATCCTATCAATGTCCCTCTGCAATCTTTGACAATCCTCTACACTATTCACAACACCACCAACCTTTGTGTTGTCTGCAAACTTGCCAACCCACCCTTCTACCCCCTCATCCAAGTCATTAATAAAAATCACGAAAAGCAGAGGTCCCAGAACCGATCCTTGTGGGACACCACTAGTCACAGCCCTCCAATCTGAATGCACTCCCTCCACCACAACCCTCTGCTTTCTACAGGCAAGCCAATCCTGAATCCACATGACCAAGCTTCCCTGGATCCCATGCCCTCTTACCTTCTGATGAAGCCTACCATATGACTCCGGTTTCTGAACTCCCCAGGCACCAGGAACATCTTCCCTGTACCTAGTCTGTCATATCCTGTTAGAATTTTATAGCTTTCTATGAGGTCTCTTCTCAACCTTCTAAACCCAGTGAATATATGCCTAGTGGACCCAATCTCTCCTCATATGTCAGTCTTGCCAACCCAGGAATCAGACAAGTTAATGTTCATTGCACATGGCATGAACATCCTCCTTCAGATAAGAAGACAAAAATTACACACAAAACTCCCAATGGAGTCTCACCAAGTTCACGTACAGCTACAGCATGATGCCCTTGCCCCTGTACTCAAATCTTCTTGTAATGAAGGTCATCGTACCATTTGCCTTCCTAACAGCTCACTGCACCTGATTGCTTGCTTTCAGCAACTAGTGTACAAAGACATCTAGGTCTCATTGTACCTTCTCTTTTCCTAATCTATCACCATTCAGATAACAATATGTCTTTCTGTTTTTATAAACAGAGTGGATAACCTTGTATTTTTCAACATTAAACTGCATCTGCTGTGCAACACTGATCCCTGCAGCACCCCACTAGTCACTGCTTACCAGCTGGGAAAAAGAGTTGTTTATTCCTATTCTCTGTTTCCTGACTATCGACCAAATCTCAATCCATACCAGTATATTACTCCTACTCCCATGTGCTTTAATGTGCACACTAATGTGGACCTTGTCAAAAGCCTTCCTAATACACCACAACCACTTATTCTACCTATCTATTCAACTAATTACATCCTCAACAAACCACAGTAGATTTGTTAAGCATAATTTTCCTTTCATCAGCCTATGTTGACTTTGTCCAATCCTGTTAACGTTTTCCAAGTGTTCTGTACTTGGATCTTTTTAATAGATTCCTGCAATTTCGCCACTACCGATGTCTGGTTTATTGGTCTGTCATTTCCTACTTTTCCTTTCAAGATGTTACATTTGCCATTCTCCTAATGATATTTCTATGACTGATTCATAAATTCAGGCATTCAGATTGTGTATTATGTTCTTGACAGCAGGACAGTAATCAAACTTAATTTTGGCAGGGTTAGTTAGAGAAACCTTGAACTAATTGCTGTTACCACCTCTGTACATCCATGGTGGAACACCCGTTCTATCTTCATTTCACTGAACAGTTCATTCAGGTGTTAGAGATCTTCAATAGCTTTCTTGATACGAGGTGGAACACTAGATCCTTCTTGCTGGTTTTCCTTAGGTCATTCAAATGTTCCCTGATCTATAAATGAGAAATTCTATTATGTTAATCTCAATTATCTGAAGTAGTTTGAAACCTTAGTCTTCTTTCATTAATCATATCAATAACAGAAACTGTAACTGAATTGTTAACATTTCCTAAGTGATGTAAGAGAAATTTTGTGTACTCTGAACTACTGAAAATTTTTATGTTTCTAAGCGAAAAGCTTGATGATGACCCTGAACTGTTTTAAACCAATCAGTTATGATCGTCTTCTGTTATTTGTACAGTACCTCTCTGAACAAAAATTATAATTGCAACATGAAGTATTTACATTCATCTATCTCAAAAGTCAATTTCAGAACATAAGAAATAGGAGCAGGAGTAGGCCATCATGTCTGATCTGGCTGTGGACTCAGATCCACCTACCTGCCTTTTCCCCATAACCTTTAATTCCCATACTATGCAAAAATCTATCTAACCGTGTCTTAACTATATATAATAAAGTAGCCTCTACTGCTTTCCTGGGCAGAGAATTCTACAGATTCACTGCTCTCTGGGAAAAGCAGTTTCCCCTCATCTCCATCCTAAATCTACTCCTATGAACCTTGAGGCCATGTTCATTAGTTCTAGTCTCACCTACCAGTGGAAACAACTTTCTTACCTCTATCTTATCTATCTCTTTCATAATTTTATATGTTTCTATAAGATCCCCTCTCATTCTTCTGAATTCCAGCGAGTATAGTCCCAGGTGACTCAATCTCTCCTCATCGGCTAACCCTTTCATCTCCGGAATCAACCTGGTGAACCTCCTCTGCACTGTTTCCAAAGCCAGTAGATCCTTCCTCAAGTAAGGAGACCAGAACTGCATGCAGTACTCCAGGTGCGGCCTCACCAGTACCCTGTACAGTTGCAGCAGAACCTCCCTGCTCTTAAATTCAACCCCTCTAACAATGAAGGCCAACATTCCATTTGCCTTCTTGTTACATACCAGCAACAATAGAAACACAGCGAGTCATGTACAGATGTTAAAAACTATTTTATTAATAACTTGAGTGCTTTTTCTCACAATTCAGTAAGCTCAGGGTCTTTAATCTGCTCCACTATAAATTCTTTCCCGGATAGAGAAAAATCTTTATATTCAGGCCCAATACAAGGATTTTGATCATCCAGTGAAGACAGTAAAGTCTTGGACAAGTCATCATAACTTGCATCCTGTTTAGGGCTGTCACAGGGAAAAAAATCAGGCTGCACAGGACAATCGGCCTTGGCTAATTCTTTAGCCCTTGCTCGAGTCACTGCTCAGGATCTGAATCGTGCTTGGACTCATCAATACTTGGTTTGGTCGTTAACCATACCACAGGGATAATTTTTCCACCTGCAAGGTCATTCCCTAATAACAAAGAAACTCCTTCCACTGGTAAACTAGGTCATATCCCTATCTCAACAGGTCCCTCTATGAACTCTGACTTTAAAATTACCTGGTGCAAAAGTACAGACACAGTGTCACCTGTAATGCCTCACACTAGATTTACCTCACCAGTATCAGTTTCTTCACCAAAATTTAAAACACTGTCCAGCAAGATGGATTGGGAAGCCCCAGTATCTCTAAGGATTTTCACTGGCACTTGGGGTGACCCAACATTCAGTGAAACAAAACCCTCTGATACATAAGAACGGAATTCCTCCCTAACTTCATCCAACTTTTCAGCCTTTGCCTCTGGCAAAGACTGATCTTTAACAACATGTCCTAAACCCTTTTGATTTTTGGGTTTAACTAAGTGAAAACAAGCATTTGGCACAGCCTCCTTTAATTTCTATTTCTTCAAGAGGGAACAATTAGCTATCGCATATCCAGGTTTCTTACAGTAATAACAAGTACGCTCAGCAGGTTTCTCCAGCACTGGCTTCTGATCATCCTTCTCTTTTTGATTACTTCCCAATTTAATCTCTGGTTTACCTGGATTGTCCTTATAACTCTCTTGAAAGGTCTTAGTTTGTCCCAATTTGGATTTATTGGTTAAAGCATACTCATCTGCCAACCTAGTAGTTTCTTGCAAAGTTGCCACCTCCTTTTCATTTAGATATGTTGTTATTTCAACTGGGACACACTTTTTAAAGTCCTCCACTAAAATCAATTCACTCAATTTATCATAATCCCCATCTATATTTTTAGACGTGCACCATCGTTCAAAACATATTCTCTTTCCATTGGCAAATTCCATGTACGTCTGGTCTGCAGACTTCTTCAGGTCTCTAAACTTCTGTCTGTAAGCTTCGGGTACTAATTCATAAGCTTTAAGCACAGCTTGTTTTACCTTGGTATAATCAGCTGCATCCACAACAGAAAAAGCAGAATAAGCTTGTTGAGCTTTACCTTTAATCACACTCTGAAACATGAGAGCCCATCTTTCCTTTGGCCACTTTGAACTCCCAGCAACTTTTTCAAAATGTTGGAAATACTGATCAACCTGATCTTCCTCAAAAGGAGGGACTAATCGAACCTCCCTACTGGCTATAAAACTATCATCAGAATCAGAATCAGATTCAGAACTCCCTTGATTCATTACTAACTCATGCCACCTCTGTCTCTTCCTTTCCTCAGCCTCCATCTTTGCTAGCTGCTCCTGAGCATCAGAAATCTCTGTATACTCCCAGGAAACTGTTCTAACACTTCCTCCCTAAACACCTTCAACTTCACATAATGGCCAGCTATCTGTCTCTGAATATCTGCCTTTTTCATAGACGGCTTCACTGCTTCAAGGTTTAGCTCTGCAGCAAGGTTCAACAAATCAGGCTTCCTCATCCCCTGCAATCCCACAGGGGTTGGCTTTTTCAAAAGTGTATCCATTGTTGCTGGTTTCCATACAGACAAACCAATGGAAAAGAATTTAATCAGACTGACCACAATCATTCGTCCAATAAGACCCCTAATTTGTTCAAACCCAGACCTCTCGTACCAGTCTTGAGTTCGATTTCAGACCACCCTCGTCAACATTGGGATCGATCCCGGACAAGCCCCCAATTTTATTACGTACCAGCAACAATAGAAACACACCGAGTCATGTACAGGTGTTAAAAACTATGGTATTAATAACTACTTACGATAATAAGAAAAGTAAAAATGTTAGATATTAAACATTAACCCCCAAAACTAAACTCGAAGTGTGTGTGTGGCAAATTCCCAAACTCCAAGTCCAGGAATAGTTCTCAAAGTTCAGTTCAGCAAGTCATAAGGTGAAACATGAGCAAAGGCTTTTGCAAAACCACCATTGACTGAAGAGAAAATTTAGAGAGAGAATAGAGAGAAATTACGAAATCCAAATGTTCCACAATGGAACCCACACGACATATCAATCACTGATGATCTCCATTGCTTTGTTCCGAAGTATCTGCCACCCCGAAAGGCATTCGAGACATGGCCATCCACACAAATACCTGTTTCTCTCTACAGGTTAACAACAGAGTGAACTCCACTGGATTGCTCCAATAATCCATACGTGGATTGTAGTGACAGACACAGTTATTGTTCTTCATCCATTGATACAGAGACCAGCAGTCAGTGTCTCTCTCTCTCTTCTCACTGACTCACTGAGCAAAAAGTGTCAGCACGTTGTTATCTTGCTGTAGTGACAACACCACACACACACACACTACTACTCTACTGTACTATATTTTAAAGGGACATTCACCAAATAGCAACCTTCTCCGTAACATTCTTGATAACCTGTTGCACCTGCAAACCAATCTTTTGCGATTCATGCACGAGCACTCCCAAATCCCTCTGCACAAAAGCATGCTGCAATCTCTCACCATTTAAATAATAATCTGATCTTCTATTTTTCCTTCCAAGATTGGTTTGCAGGTGCAACAGGTTATCAAGAAGGCAAATGGAATGTTGGCCTCCATCTGCCAGACCCTTGCCCACTCACTTAACCTTACTACATCTCTCTACAGCCTCCACATCCTCTACACAATTTGCTTCTCCACTCAATTTAGTGTCATCAGCAAACTTAGATACACTACACTTGGTCCCCTCTTCCAAATTGTTAATGAATATCGTGAACAGTTGCGAGCTCAGCACCGAACCCTGTGGCAACCTGCACACCACTGATTGCCAGCCAGAGAGACACCCATTTATTCCCAACTCTCTGACTTCTATTGGTTAACCAATCCTCTATCCATGCTAATACCTTATGCCTAACTCTGTGCATCCATATCTTATGGATAAGTCTTTTATACGGCACCTTATCGAATGCCTTCTGGAAATCCAAGTACACAACATCCACCTGTTCCCCTCTATCCACTGCACTCATTATATCCTCAAAGAATTGCAGTAAGTTTGTCAAACAGGACCTGCCCTTCCTGAATCCATGCTGTGTCTGCTTGATAGAGCTACTCCTATCCAGATGTCTTGCTATTTCTTCCTTAATGATAGCTTCAAGCATTCTCCTGACTACAGATGTTAAGCTAACTGGCCTATAGTTACCTGCCTTTTGCCTACATCCTTTTTTAAACAGTGGCATGACACTTGCTGTCTTCCAAACTGCTGGGTTCTTCCAGAGTCCAGAGAATTTTGGTAAATCATCACAAATGCCTCTACTATAACTTCCGCCATTTCTTTCAGTACCCTGGGATGCATCCCATCAGGACAGGGAACTTGTCTACCTTTAGGCCACTCATTTGCTCATGACTACCTCTTTAATGACAGCAATTGTATCGAGGTCCTCACTTCCCGTCACATCCATAACATCTCTCTTTGGCATGTTAGATGTGTCCTCCACCATGAAGACTGACACAAAATAGTCGTTCCAGGCCTCGGCCACTTCCACATTACACAATGTTAATTCCCCCTTCTCATCTTCCATGGGGGAAGCTACTTTCACTTTAGCCACCCTTTTCTGCTTTATATAATTTTAAAAACTTTTACTATCTGTTTTTATATTTTGTACTAGTTTACTTTCATAATCTATCTTCCCTTTCCTTATTGTCTACTTAGTGGTTCTTTGTTGCTTTCTAAAGTTTTCCCGATCTTCCAGTTTCCCACTACCCTTGGCGACTTTGTATGCATGAGCTTTTAGCTTGAAGCCTTCTTTTATTTCCTTAGTTATCTGAGGCTGGCTGTCCCCACCCTGACTGCCCTTGCTTTTAACTGGAATCCACTTTTGTTGAGCACCGTGAAAAATCTCTTTGAAAGTCTTCCACTGTTCCTCAACTGTCCCACCATATAGTCTGTGTTTCCAGTCTACGCAAGCCAACTCCTCCCTCATCCTGTTGTAGTCTCCCTTGTTTAGGCATAATACACTGGTTTTAGATCAAACTATTGCACCCTCCATTTGTTTGAGAAATTCAATCATACTGTGATCACTCTTTCCAAGAGGATCCCTATCTACAAGATCGTTAATTTTACCTGTCTCATTGCACAGGACCAGATCTAAGAAAGCATTTTCCCTAGTAGGTTCACTAAAATGCTCTTCAAGAAAGCTATCATGGATGCGTATCAAGTCCTCCTCAAGACTGCCTCGATCAACTTGATTCGCCCAATCTATGTGAAAGTTAAAGTCCCCCATGACAACTGCCTTTCCATTCTTACATGCATCAAATATTTCTTGGTTTATTGCCTGTGCCACCGTAATGTTATTATTCGGTGGCCTATAGACAACTCTCACCAGTGATTTCTTTTTCTTCTTTCTTTTTCAATCTTTTTATCAGTTTCCAAATTAATACAGATTAATATATAACATCGATGATTGTACTTGTAATACAAAGAGATCAAGAGAACCATCATGGCATAGATAATCATAAAGAATAATAAAATATAAAAAATATCTTTAGATCTCACGATCTCTTAGTAGATGAATATAATAAAAAAGAAAGAAAAGAAAAAGATTTATTGTGCATATAAAAGAAAAGAAAAAAAATCCCCAAATCAATAAAAAATTGTAAATAGTCAAACCAAACTAAAAAGAAAATTTCAAAAAAAAACAAAAAAAAACTGGACTGAAATTTCTCAGCAGAAACAGAGCAATGTTATGTCGTCAACTCCGTTCCTCTGAATTGAAAAGTTATTGAAAAGGGATCTATATCATATGAAAGTATTGGATAAATGGAATCCAAATGTCTTCAAATTTAAGCGAAGGATCAACAGTACCACTCCTAATTTTTTCCAAGTTTAAACATGATATAGTTTGAGACAACCATTGAAAAGTAGTAGGAGGTATTGGATCCTTCCACTTAAGCAAAATGGATCGTTTGGCCATTAATGTGACAAAGGCAATCATACGTTAAACGGAAGTAGATAAATGGCCAGACTCTATCCTTGGTAATCCAAAAATTGCAGTGATAGGGTGAGGTTGTAAATCAATATTCAATACAGTTGAGATAATGTTAAAAATGTCTTTCCAATATTTTTCCAAAGGAGGACAGGACCAAAACATATGTGTCAGAGAAGCCACATTCAATTTACATCTGTCACATATAGGATTTATATGTTGATAAAAACGGGCTAGCTTATCTTTTGACATATGAGTCCTGTGAACTACCTTAAGCTGTATCAAAGAGTGTCTGGCACACATTGAAGATGTATTAACTAAATGAAGAATTTTCTTCCATGTCTCTGTAGGTAAAGGTGTCTGGAGTTCACTTTCCCATTAATTCTTAATTTTGTCCAATGATTCTGGACGTATTTTCATAATTAAATCGTAGATTATTGCTATATGAAGTCCTTCTGATAAGGATTAAAATCTGAAATTTTTTCCGTAATTACAGTTTTATATGGTGTCAGAAAAGAGGGTACAGTAGCTTTTAAACAATTTCTGATCTGCAAATATTGAAAAAAGTGTGATCTAGACAAACTGTATTTGTTAGACAATCGTTCAAAAGATGAAAAACAGTTATCAATGAATAAATCACGAAAACATATTATTCCCTTCCTTTTCCATATAGAAAAGCTGAGTCAACTCTGGATGGTTGAAAAAAAATTAGATTGAATGAGACTTGACAAGTTAAATTTATTCAATCCAAAAAATTTACAAAATTGAAACCATATTCGTATTGTATGTTTGACTATTGGGTTAATCAAATGTTTACTCAATTTGGTAAGTGCAAAAGCGAGTGAAGCTCCTAAAATAGAAACTAATGAAAATCCGTGTGCTGATTGATGCTCAAGGTGTACCCATTTGGGACATTGAATTACATCTAAATCTTGTATCCAAAAAATTAAATATCTGATATTAATTGCCCAATAATATAACCTAAAGTTAGGTGGGGCCATACCACCATCCTTTTTTAGTTTTTGTAAATATTTCTTACTTAACCTTGGGTTTTTATTCTGCCAAATATATGAAAGTATTTTAGAATCAATAGTGTCAAAAAAAGATTTGGGGACGAAAGTTGGAATCGCTTGAAATAAATATAAAAGTTTTGGTAAAATATTCACCTTAACCGCATTAATTCAGCCTACCAATGGTAGATACAGTGTGGACCATTTAGTAAATAATTGTTTAACATGGTCAATTAAAGGCAGTAAATTAACTTTAAATAAGTCCTTATGTTTCTTAGAAATTTTAACACCTAAATACATAAAATAGTCAGTTACTAATCTAAAAGGTAATTGCCTGTAAATTGGGGTTTGCATATTTAATGGAAAAAGTTCACTCTTATTAAGATTTAATCTATAACCAGAAAAAACACTAAACTGATCTAGTAGTGATAGTACTGCAGGGATAGATTCCTCTGGATTAGAAGTAACAGGTCATCTGTGTGAAGAGTTATCTTATGAATCTTCTGTCCGTGAGTAATACCATATATGTTTGAAGAATCCCGGAGTGCAATAGCCAAGGGTTCCAAAGTAATATCAAATAATAAAGGACTTAAAGGGCAACCTTGTCTAGTACCTCGAAAAAGCTTAAACAAAGGGGATATTTGATTATTAGTAAGTATTGAAGCCATAGGTGTATAATAAATCAGTTTGATCGCAGATATAAATTTAGGGCTAAAATTATATTTTTGAAGTGTAATGAATAGATATTCCCATTTGACTCTGTCAAATGCCTTTTCAGCATCTAGTGAGGCAACACATTCTGGAATTTGGGATGAAGGGGCATATATAATATTCATTAATCTCCTAATATTAAAATGTAAATAACAATTCTGAATAAATCCTTTCTGATCTTCAGAGATAATTTGTGGAAGAACCTTTTCCAATCCAAAGGCCAATATTTTGGAAAATATTTTTGAATCTACATTTAATAAAGAAATAGGTCTATAATTTTTTCCTTTTACTATTCCTAATCTCTACCCAGATGGACTCAACGTTCTGCTCATTAGATCTTATATTGTCTCTCACTATTGCCTTGATCTCATTCTTAATTATGAACGCTACCCCACCTCCCTTACCTTCCCGCCTGTCCTTCTGTATTACTTAATACCTTTGGATATTTAATTCCCACTCATCTCCACCCTGCAACCACGTTTCTGTAATGGTCACTAAATCATATCTATTTGTACTGATTTGTGCCACAAGTTCACTGATCTTGTTTCGAATACTACAGGCATTCAGATAAAGTGCCTTTACACTCATTGTCCTTTTCGAGTCTAGGATTGGGAGGCTCAATGTACAGTCTTCTTCTTCATAGGTAGTCCTTCAGTATCAAGAATGATTTGCTTCCAGTCCAACTTTTGATGTGGCTGATTCCAATTTTGGAACTGCAAACTGTGCCACAGCTGGGCAGGAAGTGCTTGACAGGATGGGTGAAATGGTAGTTTGTGAAGTGGTGCACTCCTTATGATATTTTAAGAACTTAAGAAATAGGAACAGTAGTATTTCATCTGGCCCTTTGAACCTGTTCCAACGTTCATTGAAATCATGCCCCACTTTGCAACTCAGCACCATTTTTCAGCGCTATTCCCATATCCCTTGATTCCCTTCATATTTAGAAAGTTATGAATAAGCACAATAACTAAGCCTCCACTGTCCCCCACATTAGAAAATTCCAAATGTTTATCACTGAGTGAAAGTTTCTTTTTTTCTCATGTCCATCCTAAACAGCCTATTATTCTTATATCCCTAATATCTATTATATCACTTATTCAGAAGCTGAGTTTTGGAATTCTATGGTCCTCAGATAGAGAAAACATCTTACCTGTATCTGGCCCATCAATCCCTTTAAGAATTTTGTATGTTTTGCTGAAATCGCCTCTCATTCTTCTGAACTCAAGGTAATACAATCATGGTCTACTCAATCCCTCCTCATACCTGAAACCTGTCATCTCTCGAATCAGTCCAGGAAATCTTTGCTGTACTCCCTCCAGAGCAAGAGCATCCTTTCTTAGGTAAGCAGACCAAAACTATAAATACTGCTCCAGATGCAGGCTCACCAAGGCCCTATATGATTGCAATAAGACTTCCTTATTCTTGTGTTCATATCCTCTTCTAATAACTAACATACCACTTGCCCTCTTAATTATCTGCTGCACCTGCATATTTATCTTCAGTGATGTGTACAGGCACACCTAGGTCACTTTGAGCATCAATACTACCAATATCTCACCATTTAACAAATACTCTGCTTTTCTGTTATGTGCACCAAAGTGGATAACCTCACAGTTTTCCATGTTATATTCTCTCTACCATATTTTTGCCCATTCACCCAGCTAGTCTCTTTGCATCCTCCTCCAAACTCACAATCCCACCTCATTTAGTACTGCTGGCACACTTGGAAATATGATAAGTGGTTCCCTCAACCAAATCATTGATATAGATTGTGAAAAGCTGGGGCCAAGCACCAAGCTATGTGGCACCCCATTAGTCACAACCTGCCAACCTGAGAATAATCCATTTATTCCCACTACTTATTTTCCGTCCAATAATTAATTCTCAATCCAGGTATATTATGCCCAATTTCATGTCCTCTAAACTTGTTAACCATCTTCCTGTATGTGGCCTTATTGAACACCTTCCAAATATACCAAATTAATTGATTCTCACTTATCTAATCCACTGTTTACATCCTCCAAAAGTTCCAGCAGTTGAGTTGAACATGATTTTGTTTTGAGTCCATGTGGACTCTGCTCAATCCTGTTATTCCTTTCAAAATGCTGGAAGCACTCAGCAAATCAGACTGCATCTGTGGAAAGAAACAGAGTTAACTTTTCAGGTCAAAGATAATTTCTCAATTCATCAGGTTCCAGTATTTTCTGTTTTTATTTCGGATTTCCAGTAGTTGTAATTATTTGATTTTCATTGTGGTGAGGAAGATTGAGAGGTGTTTGGACGATGATGCAGCCTTGCTTGGCACCATGCTGCACTGAGATTGAATCTGTTGTGGCCCTGTTGGTTAAGATTATGGCTTGCTTGCCACTTTGAAGATGTTAGATGGAGATGACTTTCTGTGGGATTTGGGAAGTTTGCTCCATAATCTTTTTAGACTGACAGTATCAAAGGCCTTTTTGAGATCAAAGAAGCCAATGTACAGTGATTGGTACTGCTCCCTGCATTTCTCTCCCAGTAATTACATGGTGTATATCCTGTCCACTTCATCTCCAGTTGGATAAAATCCACACTGTGATGCAGGATGCAGCTTTTCAGCCATTGGATGTGGTGGTTTAGGAGGACCTCAGTGCTACATTCCCTGCAGAAGACAACAGGCAGACCTTTTTGTGGATAATATAATGGAATTTGTCTCCTTTCTGTTTGTCATTGTTACATCTGAGATTTCCTGGAATGTTGTACTATTCCCAGATGTGGGAGATAAGGTTGTGAACTTGTGATTGTTCCTGTCTGCTAAGCACCTCCCTCCCACCCCACCATTTTTCCTGCTGCCAACCTGTGTGGCCAGGTATGTGTCCTTGAATATGATCAGAATCAGCTGTAGGTGTGCAGCTGGGAATGGGAGCCAGACTACGGCCGGAGGCATGACCAAAGGCCCGTACCTCAGCCCAGACTATTGTTCAGCGAACACCAGTCAACAAATGTGCAGAGCAATTGTTTTAGATGGCAGATCTAGATGGGTTAAATGGTGCTTACCACTTTGTCATGTGTAAATCTCTGAAAACATGTTATATTTTTGCTGTTTTAAATAAGGTTGGTGAAAATTTTTAAATTACCCTTCTTAAAATTTGACTGAGGTGACATCTGATTTCTTCCAGAACACTGAGAAGAATATTCTAATGGAACTACATTTTAGGAGTACAACACATACCCTATGATTAGATTTCACAATTAGTGCAACTAGCAAAAGATACATTTTTACCTATTTGCTTTTCCCTAGCATTTACCACCCTCTTTCGACCAGCAACTCCTTGATCACTTCAGGCATGTAAAGCACAGTGTCAAGATACAGGATCAATAGTTTGTTTAAAAAGAAAGCTATTGTAACATGAGATTAATTTTGTACAGCCTGTGCTTCCATCTGCACTTAGTACATTGGTGTCATAAACCATGATAATAGAGAGTAGCCTTAGTCTCACTAGTACCATTCTTTTTCCTTTTTTGACAATTGACATGAAATGAAGGCCTCATGAGAAATTCCAGGGAAGCTAGAATTAACCTGTTTAGCTCTGTGATGATGGCTGTGTTCAGTCACCTTTTTCTGATTATTTATAGGAGGAGTAGATCGTTATTACCACAATGACTACACTTCAAAAGTGCTTCATTTGTTGTAAAATACATTGGGTTGATGTAAGTTCATGAAAGGCACTCCATAAATGCCAATCTTTCTCTTTCAGTTCAATTATTAGCCTAAACTCAGATTTGAATGGGTTAAATTAACATAATACACAGACTATCTGAGAAAAATGTATTCAACCTAACAACTGATACCAGATGAAGAGCCTGTCAGAACAGTACTCTTGCATATTATATCAGTTCATTTGAACACAGCAGGGGATTGCTACCAAAGGGTCCTGTACCTAATAAGGCACTACTAGACTGATTGCTAGCTCAACTGAACCACCTCTGATACAGGAAGGTAGAAAAGGTTAGTAGGCGAGTTTTTGGTTTTCTGATAAGCTGGAACACAAGGCAGTCTCCTTAAATTTAGAGCGGAAATACCCATGGACAGAAAGGGATCTATCAGATCAGCTAATTTTTTTTATATATATTTATTAATTCATCGGAATATACACATTGCTAGCACATGGGCAGCATTTATTACCTCTCCTTGTTAGACTGCTGTCTCCTTGAGTTGCTTCAGTCCTGTTGGTGAGGTATTCCCACAGTGCGGTCAGGAAGGAAGCTCCAGGATTAGATGTACAACAGGGAAGGACTCATGATATATTTCCAAGGGAGGATGGTGTGTGACTTGGATGAGAAACTGCCACAATTCAGGAAGATGGCTGACCTTCTAAGGGGCAATTAGGGATTGGCAATAAATATCTGCATAAACTGTCCAGCATTTATTGCCAATCCCTAAGTGCCCAGATTGCAAAAATGCACATCAAGCAAAATTTTCTTTAAACTGATGCATGCTGGCTTTCATTTCCCTACATTTTTCCAAGTATCAGTTAAGTTTGTCCAGATTATTTATTTCTTGAAGTTTCCTGTTGTTAATATTAAACTGACAGCCCACAAATTATTGGGTTTCACTCCTCTTTTTTTGAATAGTATGCAACTTTACATTGGTTCCATCATCTTTATATTCAAGGCAGTTCTGGAAAACAGTTACCAGGACGCCTGTTTTTTATGTGCTTATTTCCCTTTGGATGGATCCATTCTGGACCAGTGACTGTTCTACTATCAGGATGGCGCACATTTTAAATTTCTTCTCATTTTCTATGTTAATCTTACCCTGCATCACCACTATCTAATTTTTTTTTAAGATTATGTTGGTCATATTGTTTTCTTTTGTGAAGATTGATGTAAAGTGTACATGAAGTATTTTCACCACCACAGGACTCTCTCCTTTTTTGGTTCCAGGTCACTTCTTTCTTCCATTAACATCCCTTTCACTATGTGAAAGCTTATGAAAGACTTTGTCTTCCTTAGATCACCTTGGTACTTTCTTTACTGCACAGTTCTCTGTTGTATTATCAACCTCACAGATGTCATAATGCTTCTTCACTTTCACCCTAGGCACCATCACGAGGCTGGTGGCACCATGGCAAGAAACATATCAAAATCCACATGGCTGCATACAATACAATGCATAATTGCAAGGATTAATAGTGTTTCTGCAGCAGCAAACAAGTATTTAACCTGGCAAGACCACTCACTTTCTTACTTCCCGGTGCTCGACTTTATTTCAGGGGGCTACTGCTTTATTTATTCAAAATGGCATCTGGTTGTTTCAATTCCCTGCAAAGGTGGGTTCATAGTCTCAGTTTTCCTCATTTGTTAAGAAGGTATGCAACTTTAGCATATTCCTTTGTGTAACATTAATTCAGTTGACTCTCCCATATCATTTTAATTGAGTACATATGCTATGCATTACTGTAGCAAGTTCCTGCAAGAATAAATAGCCACTGTGATAGCACAAGAACATTCATTCACTAAAAGTCTGGAAACATTTCAAGGAGGTAATCCTACTTAGAGCTGCCATGCAATCCTTCATCATCTGGGAGTAATAAACTAGGCTGGGACAGGTCTTTTACCCTTGCACACAAATGGTTCTGCATAGTCACAGTCCCGGCACTTACGTGGGTGCTGTAAGAATCTGTAAGACACCGGGTTGTCACAAACCCTGGAAGATTATGCTGTGTTGCCAAGATCTATTGGGAACTTCGTGCAGCAGGATCCTGGAGCAACACCATGGGATGAGTCAGCAGAGCAGCGGACAACTGTAGGCTGGAGCCTAAAGCCATTCAATCATCCCCAAATTAGTAGCGGCCTTAGGTACTGACAGTTAATGTAGAAATTATGGTGTGCCTTCAGATGAAACAACCTGTAATTATTCATGATGCTGACTCTTTCAACATCCTTCCTGTCATGCAATGTGGAGACTTTATACCTGAAATGTCTTCTGAAGGCCTCTTCTTGTTCAATTATCATTTTGTTACCTGTGTTTGCCTCCAGGTCTATTTTCAACTCACTAGAATTAAATATCTGCTCATAAGTAATTCTACACATGATTTTCTGGTAACTTTTTATCTAAAGCTTTCCCACAGAAAGATTTTGGTCTAAACATGAAGGTACAACTATGATGTTCATGTCACTTGTGAGAATGCGAGATGAATAAACCTTCAAAATCTTGCATGGGGCTCTGACAACTGAGGGAGTGTCCAGGATAATCAAGGAAAAAAAATTAGGAGTACTTAAGGATGACTCTGAACTATCAGGATTAGGATCCAGGATCAGGAATAGGATCTGGTTTATTATCACTGACATATCATGTAAAATTTGTTCTTTTGTGGCAGCAGTACAGTGCAAAGACATAAAATTACTATAAATTACAAAATAAGTAGTGCAAAAGAAAGGAATAATGAGGTAGTGTTCGCGGGTTCATGGACCGTTCAGAAATCTGATGACAGAGGGGAAGAAGCTATTGAGTGTGGGTCTTCAGGCTCCTGTACCTCCTCCCTGATGGTAATAACGAGAAGAGGGCATGTCCCGGGTGGTGAAAGTCCTTCATGATGGATGCCGCCTTCTTGAGGCACTGCCTCTTGAAGATGTCCTCAATGGTGGGGAGGGTTGTGCCCGTAATGGAGCTGGCTCAGTCTACAACCCTCTGCAGCCTCTTGCAATCCTGTGCATTGGGGCCTCCATACCAGGCTGTGATACAACCAGTCAGAATGCTCTCCACCGTACATCTATAGAAATTTGCAAGAGTCTTAGGTGACATAACAAATCTCCTCAAACTCCAAAGGAAGTAGAGCCACTGCCGTGCCTTCTTTGTGATTGCATCAATGTGTTGCGCCCAGGACAGATCCTCAGAGATGTTGACACCCAGGAACTTAAAGCTGCTCACCCTTTCCACCACTGACCCCACAATGCGGACTGGTGTGTGTTCTCCCAACTTCCCCTTCCTGAAGTCCCCAATCAATTCCTTTGTCTTGTTGATATTGAGTGCGAGGTTATTGCGACATTGCTCAACTAGCCGATGTATCTCACTCCTGTACACCTCCTCATTGCTATCTGAGATTCTGCCAACAACAGTGTTGTCATCAGCAAATTTATAGATGGTGCTTGAGCTGTGCTTAGCCAGACAGTCATGAGTGTAGAGAGAATAGAGGAATGGGCTGAGCACGCATCCTTGAGGTGCACCTGTGGTTATTGTCAGCAAGGAGGAGATGTTATCATTGATCCATACTGACTGTGCTCTCCCAATGAGGAAGCTGAGGATCCAGTTGCAGAGGAAGGTACAGAGGCCCAGGTTTAGAAATCTGGTGATTAATACTGAGGCTATGATGGTACTGAATGCCGAGCTGTAATTGATAAACAGCAGCCTGATGCATGTTTTGCCATAAGTGAAGAAAAGTTCAGAATGAGAAGGTATGATAAAAAGAAGTATCCTCAAAAGAACCTTTATAATGAAGTTCCTTGTTTTGATGATACTGAGTGTAAATGGCAGCTGAAGAAGTTACCTGAAAAGTCAAGGTTTCCACCCTGGTGCTGAAGCTGCTGTTTAATCTGGCAATGTCATTTTGAATGAGAAAAGTTTCATCAATTATCAAAGCGCTCTCTACAAAGAATTTAGATGATATCCTAACTGTCTTGTTTGATAGTGAATAGTGAACAAAGATGATTCTATTGTGCAGTAAAAAGAGTAAATGATTGCCGTGAGAAACAGTGAGTCAAACCCTGAAAACAGTTTGTACAAACCAGAAATCTGTAATGCAAGATCTTGACTGACTCATGAACATAAATGATGGCCCTTTTAATTCTGAGAATCAGCTGTGCTGTTCTCCAGTATTGCATTGAAATCAGACATTTCTGCTTTTGGTTAATGATGGAAGCAATGATGTTATTAACTGTCATGAACAATTGATTCTTTGGGCCTGTATCAGGTTATATAAGAGCATAAGAAGTAGAAGAAGAAGTATGCCAGCAATAGGTCAAGATTATGGCTGGTCTTCTACCTCAATTTCAATTTACCTCACTGTCCCCTTATCCCTTGATTATCTTAATATCCAGTAATCAGTATTTACCAAGGAGAAGGACATGGAGGATAGTGAGATCAGTGTGGAGCATACTAATATGCTCAGGCATTTTGAGATAAAGAAAGACAGGGTGCTGGGTCTCTTAAAGAACATTAAGGTGGATAAATCCCCAGGGCCTGATGATATAGACCTGAGGTTATTGAGAGAGGCAAGAGATGAGATTGCTTGGGCCTTGACCAAGATCTTTGTGTCCTCTCGAGCCACAGGTGAGGTCCTGGAGGACTGGTGAGTAGCTAATGTTGTTCCATTATTCAAGAAGGGAAATGGAATAATCCTGGAAACTATAGACTGGTGAGTCTCACATCAGTAGCAGGGAAGCAATTGGAGAGAATTCTTAGGGATAGGATTTACGAGCATTTGGAAAACCATGGCCTAATTAGGGACAGCCAGCATGGCTTTGTGCAGGGCAAGTCATGTTTTTTGAAGCGATGATGAGATGTTGTCTACATGGATCTTAGTAAGGTGTTTACCAGGGTCCCTCATGGGAGGCTCATCTGGAAGATTATAATGCATGGGATCCACGGTGACTTAGTCATTTGGATTCAGAATTGGCTTGCCCATAGAAGACAGAGGGTAATGGTCAATGGGACTTATTCTGGCTGGAAGTCCATGACGAGTGGTGTTCCACAGGGATCTGTATTGGAACCTCTGCTGTTTGTGATATATATAAATGACCTGGATGAAAATGTAGATGGGTGGGTTGGTAAGTTTGCAGGTGATACAAAGATTGATAGTGTTGCGAACAGTGTAGAAGACTGCCAAAGGATACAGCGGGATATAGATCAGTTGCATATATGGGTGGAGAAATGGCAGATGGAGTTTAATCTGGCTAAATGTGAGGTGTTGCACTTTGGGAGATCAAATGTAAATGGATAGGACACCGTTAATGACAAGGCGGTGGCAAGACCCTTAACAGTGTTGATGTACAGAGAGATCTAGGGGTCCATAGCTCCCTGAAAGTGGCTGCACAAGTTGAAACTATGGTAAAGAACGTGTATGGCATGCTTGCCTTTATTAGCTGAGGCACTGAGTTTTAGAGTCAAGAAGTTAGGTTGCAGCTTTATAAAACTCTAGTTAGTCTGCATTTGGAGTATTGCATTCAATTCTGGTCACCCTGTTATAGGAAGGATGTGGAGGCTTTGGAGAGGGTGCATAAGAGGTTTACCAGGATGCTGCCTGGATTAGAGGGTATGGGCTATCAGGAGAGTTGGACAAACTTGGGTTGTTTTCTCTGGAGTGGGAGAGATTGAAGGGAGACCTGATAGACGTTTATAAGATTATGAGAGGCTTGGATAGACAGCTAGTATCCTTTTCCAAGGGTCAAAATGTCGAGCACTAGAGGGCATGCACTTAAGGTAAGAGGGGGTAAGTTCAAAGTAGTTGATGCAGGGCAAGTTTTTTACACAAAGAGTGGTGGGTGCCTGGAATGCACTGCCAGAGGTGGTGGTGGAGGCAAATACAACAGAAGTGTTTGAGAAGCTCTGAGATTGGCACATGAATGGTAAGGGCATCAAATGTTATAGGGAGAAGGCAGGAGAATGGGATTGAGAGGGAAAGATAAATCAGCCATCATCCTATGGTCTGATGAATGTGCAGAGAATATAGAGAGTCATAGGCTGTAGAGCCTGTTACTGTGCTGTACAGTTCTATGTTCTATGTAATCTATGAATTTCCATTATAAATGAGCTCACCGACTGAACCTCCACAGCCCTCCAGGATAGAGAGTTCCAATGATTCACCAACCTTGGCATGAAGAAGTTTCTCTCATCTCAGTCCTAAGCAGAGGAGATTCAAGAGGATGGTGCCTGGGATGGAGAGTTTCAGTTATGAGAGACTGGAGAGACGGTCAGTTTTCCCTGGAGTGGAGGAGGTTAAGTGGGATATGATTGAAGTATATAAAATTATGAGGCATATAGACCATTCAGCTCATCGAGTCTGCTTGCCATTCAATCATGGCTGATTTTTTCAACCCCATTCTCCTGCCTTCTGATAACCCTTAACCCCCTTACTAATCAAGAACCTGTCAATCCCTGCTTTAAATACACTCAGTGATTTGGCTTCCACAGCCCTCTGTGGCAACAAATTCCACAGATGCACAACCTCTGGCAAAAGAAATTCCTCCTCATCTCAGGTTTAAAGGGATGTTCTTTCATTCTGAGGCTGTGCCCTTGGACCCTGGACTCTCCTACTAATGGAAACATGCTCTCCACATCCACTCTGTCCACGCCTTTCAGTATCAGACTCTAAAACTAGAGTTTTATAAAGCTGCAACATAACTTCCCGACTCTTGAACTCAATGCCTCAACTAATAAAGGCAAGCATACCATACGCCTTCTTTATCCCCCTATCAGAATTCAGTAGATTTCAATGAGATTCCCCCTCATCCTTCTAAACTCCATCAAGGATAAGCCCAGAGACATCAAACACTCCTCATATGTTAAGCCTTTCATTCCTGGGATCATTCTTGTGAACCTCCTCTGGACCCTCTCCAAGGCCAGCACATCCTTCCTTAAATACAAGGCCCAAAATTGCTCACCGTATTCCAAATGCGGTCTGACCAATGCCTTACAAAGCCTCAGCAGTACATCCTTGCTTTTATATTCTAGTTTGCTCAAAATGAATGTTAACATTGAATTTGCCTTCTTTACTCCTGACTCAACCTGCAAGTTAACCTTCAGAGAGTCCCAATTCCCCTTGCATATCTGATTTCTGAATCAGGAAGGAGGTACAGAAGCCTGAAATCCCACACAACCAGGTTCAGGAAATGCTACTTTCCTACAACCATCAGGTTCTTGAACCAACCTACACAACACTAATACTACTTTAGTAATGGAACACGACAAAACCACCTCTTGCACTACCATGGCCTAGTTTCTGATTGTGTCTTTTTCTTTTGCACTGATGTTTTGTTTTTGCACAGTCTTTTTTTCTCTCCTCACTGTCTTGTATGATTTATATATAATTTATATTCTGTGTGTTGTCTGTATCTATGTGCCTGTGATGCTGCTGTAAGCAAGCTTTTCATTGCACCTGTACCTCACCAAACTTGTGCACATGACAATAAACTCGACTTGACTTGAATGCTTCTGTTATACTGCCTGAACAGAAATCATACTTTTCAGGACCTTGCAATTTGGTTTGGAGGATTTTAAACATGAAGATAGGTTTTGGTATGAATCAGATACCCAATCAACCAACTTAAAGCACATTTAATATCCCAGAACAGACTTTACTTTAATCTGGAAACAATAGAATATCAAGGGATCCACAAAGGTCTGTGAAAATTCATCCAGATAACAAAATTTTGCAAAGCAAATGTACAATAAAAGGGGAGAGAAGTTCCTGGTATTTTTTTCTTGAATTGGCTTTGGCAAACTGAAATGCTGCAGGGATGCTGGAAATCAGAAATACTGAAATTAAAATAAAAACAGAAAATGCTGGAAATAGTCTGCATGTTGGACAACACCCGTGGAGAGGGTGACAGTTAATTGTTCTTAAATATTCATACTGTTTGATTTGGAAATCCTGTCATGTCGCATATTTGCCGTGCAACTTAGCCTAATTGGAAAACTGATCATTGAAAGCAATCAGGTACTTAATGTAATAAGAAGAGAAAATGCTCAAAATGCTCATGAGGTCAGGCAGCATCTGTGGAACAAGAAACAAACAGAACATTTCAGGTTGATGACCTTTCATCAGAACTGGGAAAATTTAGAAATAAATCAAGTTTTAACTTTTGTTATTCTCCAGCCTTATGGTTGAAAGACGGTGGTAAAGATTAGAGAATACCAAAAACTGGAAGAGGTGTAAATAAAAGGAAATGAATGAAATCTGAAGAGTAGAGAAAAAATGTGGTAAATGTGAGATACATAATTGGAATGGTGGGTTATCCGAAACTGTTGAATTCAGTGTTCAGTTCTGGAAGATATAATGTTCCAGAACATAGAAGAACATAAGAAATAGGAGAAGTAGGTAATTTGGTCCTTTGAGTCTACCCCACCACACCTCAAGGGCATGACTGATCTTCTATCTCAGTACTATTTCCCTGGGCTATCCTTATGAGTTCTGTAATATTCAGAAATCTGCCTATCTCTGGAATGAACTCAATGACTGGGCCTCCACGGCTTTCTGTGGTGAAGAATTTCAAAGATTCACTACTATGTGAAGAAATTTCTCTTCATCTTAGTCCTAAGTGGCTTAACCATTATTGGTATTAGTTTATTATTGTCACATGTATGGAGATACAGTGAAAAGCTTTTGTTTGTGTACCATCCAGCCAGACCATGACATAAATACATACATCAAGGTAGTAAAAAGAGAAACAGAATGCAGAATATAGTGTTGCAGCTACAGAGAAAGAGTAGTGCAGGTAAACAAATAGAGTGCAAGGGCCACAATGAGGTAGACTGGGAGATCAAGAATTAATCTTTAGCCTATGACGCATTCATTCAAGAGTCATTATTGGAATTGGAATTGGTTTATTATTGTCACTTGTACGAGGTACAGTGAAAAACTTGTCTTGCATACCATTCATACAGATCAATTCGTTACACAGAGCACTGAGGTAGTACAAGGTAAAACAATACAGAATACAGAATAAAGTGTCACAGCTACAGAGAAAGTGCAGTGCAGGTAGACAATAAGGTGCAAGGTCATAACGAGGTAGATTGTGAAGTCAAGATTCCATTTTATCGTACTAGGGAACAATTCAATAGTCTTATAACAGTGGGATAGAAGCTGTCCTTGAGCCTGGTGGTATGTGCTTTCAGGCTTTTGTATCTCCTGCCCGATGGGAGAGGGAAGAAGAGAGAATGTCTGGTATAGGTCGGGTCTTTGATTATGCTGGCTGCTTTACCAAAGCAGCAAGAAGTATAGACAGAGTCCATGGAGGAGAGGCTGGTTTCTGTGATGTGCTGAGCTGTGTCCACAACTCTTTGTAGTTTCTTGCGGTCACGGGCAGAGCAGTTGCCATACCAAGCCATGATGCATCCAGATGTGATGCTTTCTGTGGTGCATCAATAAAAATTGGTGAGTGTCAAAGAGGACATGCCAAATTTCTTTAGCCTCCTGAGGAAGCAGAATCATAGATTACCCTTCTCATCCCTCCCACGACCTATTTGTCCCACTGCCACCTGGCAAGCGGTACTGGAGCATCCGGGCCAGAACTACTAGACTGTACAACAGTTTTTTTCCCCTCAGGCTGTCAGGCTCCTTAATACCCTGGAGACAGCTTCAGACAAATGCCGTGTCAAAAGCCCTGGTTTGCACAACGGTGTATAAGAACTTTGGCTGCTGCTGAACATGTTTATACAATTAGTGTAATACACTGAGTTTTGTATTTTCTTCGTCTAACTCAGTTTTGCACTAACTCTGCACTAAGTTGTATTCTGTATATACCGTTTTTTGCACTATTTGTACTTGCACAAATTTTTTGTTTGCGTTGATTGTATGTCTTCTGTTTTATGTATGTCCTCTGTTGTGTGAGTCTGCGGGAAACGACATTTCATTCCTCCATGTGTTTTTATAGCATATGGGTGAATGACAATAAAGTAACTTAAACCTTGAAGTAAAGGTGCTGGTGAACTTTCTTGGCCATGGCGTCTACATGGTTGGACCAGGACAGGCTATTGGTGATGTTCACTTCGAGGAACTTGAAGCTCTCAACCCTCTCGACCTCAACACCATTGATGTAGACAGGTGCATGTGTACCGCCCCACTTCCTGAAGTCGATGCTCAGCTCTTTTGTTTTGCTGACATTGAAGGAAAGGTTGTTGTCATGACACCACCTCACTAGACTCGCTACCTCCTTCCTGTACTCCGACTCATCGTTATTTGAGATACAGCCCACTATGGTGGTATCATCTGTAACTATGGAGTTAGAGCAGAATTTGGCCATGCAGTCCTGAATGTTTAGGGAGTGGAGTAGGGGGCTGACGGCGCCGCCTTGTTGGGCACCAGCGTTGAGAATAATCGTGCCAGAGGTGTTGCTTCTTATCCTTACTGATTGCGGTCTGTTGGTCAGGAAGTCAAGGATCCAGTTGCAAAGGGAGGTGTTGACTCACAGGTTTAGGAGTTTGGTGATGAGTTTGCTTAGAATTATAGTACTTAAGGCAGAGCTGTAGACAAAAAGCAATAGTATAACATGTCTTTACTGTCCAGATGCTCAAGAGATGAGTATAGGGCCAGGAAGATGGCGTCCGCCGTGGACTTGTTTCGGCAGTAGGCAAATTGCAGTGGGTCCAGGTTTTCTGCGTGCCATGACCAGCTTCTTGAAGCACTTCATGGTGGTGGATATCAGAGCCACCGGCTGGTAGTCATTAAGGCACATTACCTTGTTTTTCTTGGGTACTGGGATGATAGTGATCTTCTTAAAGCATTATTCTGAGATTGCTATGCTTGATTATATTCACTGTAATGAGTAGAAAAAAAAGTCTTCCTTGTCACTTGCTGCACCTGCATGCTGGCTTTCAGTGATGTGTGTACATGAACACAAGGTTCAACTTAAATATCAACATTACCCAATTTGTCACCATGTTAAAACTTCTGTTTTTATTATGTGCACTAAAGTTGATAACTTAACATCCTTCCACATTATTTTGCATCTGCAATATTCTTCTCTAATCACCCAACTTGTCCGTATCCCCTTGAAGTCAATTTACATTCTCCTTCCTAGTCACAGTCCCATATCCCATAGCAGACACGGTAGTGTAGCAGTTAGCGTAACGCTATTAATGCGCCAGTGACCCGGGTTCAATTCCGGCCACTGTCCATAAGGAGTTTGTACGTTCTCCCCATGACTGCGTGGGTTTCTTCTGGGTGCTCCAGCTTCCTCCCACATTCTAAAGACATACAGGTTCGGAAGTTCTGGGCATGCCATGTTGGTGCCGGAAGTGTGGCAACACTTGCGGGCTGCTTCCAGAACATTCTACACAAAAGGTGTATTTCACTGGGTGTTTCGATGTACATGTGACTAATAAAGAGATCTTATAGTTCTTATATCATCTGCAAACTTGGCCATATGATACTTGATCCCCTCAGCCTGATCCTCCATATAGGTCATGAATAACTGTGGCTCAAACACCAATTCTCTAATAATCTGAGAAGGGTCTGTTTTGATCCTCCTCTTTGCTTTTTTGTCTGACGACCAAATCTCCACGTACTTCCCAATTGCGTGGACTCTAAACTTGGTGACCAACCTCCGGTGTAAGACTATATAAAAAGACTCATAATACAATGCCTGCCTTAGGTCGTCTTTTTTTCAAGGCCGGGTAAAGAGTTTTTTTTTTTGCAAACGCCTCTATTATTTAACCTTTTCAAGTGTTAGTACATTTAGGTACTCCGCACATAATAGCGACCAGCCCAAGTGTGCCCGCAACACCCGGAGCGGTCATCACACCCCCTGCGTGTCTGATTGACAGGCCGGGGGAGTGGAGGTGAGGACTCTCCCAATCCCAGGGTATGAGGGATGGACAGTTTGGAAGCTCTCGCTCGCCCACTGGTCGCCGCTCAGCAGGGTAGCGGGCATCCTTTTATTTTTGTCATGTTGGAGGAATAGGGCGCGTTTTTGTCTTTGGGTCGTCTCCATACGTGTGTAGGGTCGGTGGTTGATACTTGGTTCTCACTGCTCACCACCCCACCGTCCCCCGGCGGCCGGGACCTCTGACGCTGCTGTCATGGCGCTGGCTGCGGGGGCTGGCGGCAGGAGGAAAGTTTGTTATTACTATGACGGTAAGAGCGGCCGCTCTGGGCCCGGGGGCGCCGGGGAAGGGGAGCGGTTGTCGCTGCTCCGCGGCCCGGCCACGGGGCCAGGGGCAGGCTCGGTGCCGCCGGTCGGTGGTACACGTGTGGAAGCGGAGCGGATGGCGCCGAGCTGAGCCGGTCCCGGGATGGGGGCCGGGCCGGGCCGGGCCGGGCGGGGTGGGGCGGGGCGTGGGGATTCGGGGGCGTGTCTTCCGGGCTGGCCGGGACCGCCGGGCTGGCCGGGGCAGGGACCGGTGAGCCGCTTGCGTTCCGGCGGCGGCCTCCGCTGTCGGAGCCGGGTAGCTGGGTCCCCGAGTCGGCCGCCGAAGCCGGGTGGCATGGTCCCCGTCCCGGATGGCCGGGTCCTGATCCGAGTGAGTTGGGATGGGGGGGGAGGTATCTTGAGTGGGCTGAGTCAGGTGCTAGGAAAATTTCCCAAATTTCGCACAGCCAGTGACAATCATAAATTTGTATTTTCATGAATTTATTCTATTCAGTGACTTTTTTTTTTGTTCTTATGACATCCCCATTGGAAAATCTTTTAACAACTTGCATTAAGAAGTTGCTCTTCACTGTAACACTATCTCCTAAAATGTGTTGCATCTGTCAGCTCGCTGGTACTGCTGCTTACGGGGGCAAATTGCAGAGATACCAAAAAGACATCGTTTATTGAAAGCAATGAACTCCGAACCAACAGTAGTGACTGGTATCAAAATATTTTGAAAGTCATAGCCCATAGTATTCTTAGTTCTTAAAAATGTGTAACCGCCTATCCTACGTTGTTTCTCCTTAAAAACCAATACACCCACAGAAACTGTCAAATATTTACATAAATAAAATGACACCATAAGTTAATAGAATAGATGTTAAATTATGCTATAATTTAATCTCTTGTGTACGGTTGTAAATTAGGATGGCCTAGTGGTGCAGCTAGTAGAGCTGCTGCCTCATGTTCTCTATGTGACCCAGGTGTGTTTCCTTCCACATCCCAAAGATGTGCAGGTTCATAGGTTAATTGACCACTGTAAATTGTCCCTAGTGTAAGTGGCTGATAGTGTTGTTGGGAACGAGGAGAATTAGTGGGGAAATGGGATTGCTGTGTGAGCCAGTGTGGACTCAATGGGCCAAAGGGTCTGTGGAAACCAAGTAAATATGGAAACCATACATGCATTAACTCAGTCTCTTAGTCCTGTCCACTACTCTCTCTCCTCTTGTCCTGTCCAGTCTTCTCTCCTGAGCTATACTTAGCACCTCTAGTCCGGGCAAAAATAATTTCAATGGATCACTTTGCTGGATAGCCTTTTGTATTTATCTGATCTCAATTTTGTATCACAGTTGTTACCTTAATATGGATTTCCCCCAAAAATGAAGCATAACCATAACTACTTTGTGTTTTCTAAACATCAACTGATAATAGAGACCAATAACATTGATTGACTACCACAATTGTACATTGTATTTGGTACATTATTTGGACACCACAAAATGAATTGCTAAAGCTTCCACTTCGGTTGAAGACTTTCCATCTTTGTGCTTCTGCTTTCACTCTGTCTTGTCTGCAGACTTCCACGTAGTTCTACTTGCTGTCCTTTTTTAAGTCAGAGGGTCATTTCCTTTGACTTTTCCCTCCCCTGGATTGTCTCCAATGCTTGTGATTCAGCTTGACTATTTTTAGCTTCTCTTTCTGTGTGCTGGCTATCTACCCAATCTATGGCCCTTGTGATTTTATATAGCTTTATAAGGTCATCTGTCAGCTTCCTTCGCTCCAGGGAAAACAGTCCAGTTTATCCAGTCTCTCCCTATAACTCCAGACCTCCAGTCCCTGCAACATCCTTGTGAATCTTCTCTGAACCATTGCTAGCTTAATCACATCCTTGCTATTGTATGACGACCAGAACTGTACACAATACAGTGCAATTTCACCATTGCCTTGTACAGCTATAACATGACATACTAACTCTTGTACCCCATGTCATATGCCTATTTCACCACCTTATCTACCTGTATCACCACTTTCGGGGAACTATCTACTTGTACTCCTAAGTCTCTCTGTTCAGCAACACTCCCTGGGGCAGTGCCATTCACTGCATATGTCTTCATCTAGTTTAGCTTCCCAAAATGCATCACTTTGCACTTGACTGAGTTAAATTCCATCTGCCATTCGTTTGCCAACCTTCACAGTTGACTTAGATCCTGTTGTAACATTAGATAACCTTCACTGTCCGCCACCAATTTTGGTATCATCTGCAAACAGACATTATGTTGAAACTTCTGTGAACCATCCCTCTTGTATTGTCCAAACTGATTACACACTCTACCCGTGCACTTCTTACTATTGAGGATCACAGATGTTCCCATTGCTTTGGCTTGTTTTGCATCTTTATGTCACTCCACTAGTGATTCAGCAGTGAACACCCTGTTTCCTAGTATCTTGCTGTCATTATTAAAATCAGTTTTAAAGTCAAGGAATGGTTCAACACGGAATGCAGTCACTCAGCCATTGTGAGTTCCTCCTGGCTCAGCTAGTCTCACTCGTGTGCAACAACCAAAGTGCTGGAGGAGCTAAGGAGGTCAGGCAACATCTGTGGAGGAAAATGGACAGTCAACGTTTCGGATTGAGACCCTTCACCAGTCAAGATCTTTCCTAACACTCTTCCTAACATACGACATCCAGGACTAGACACAGTTGTGGTGAAAACAGTGTTTTATAAAAGTTCATTGTTAATTCCTTGAACTTGTTCAGTATATCTTAATTTGCAAAGCTCAGGATTCCATATGCTCTCTCCACATATCTTGCTGTTTCAGTGAACAATGCACCGGTAGCTTGATTTCTCTGTCCTTGTGCCCTTTTAGAATTGCGTCCTCCAGTTTATATCGCCTCTTGTTCTTCGTACCAAGATGTAACACTTCACATTTCCTAGCATTAAGTTTCATCCCCCACCTATCCACCCATCGCACCAGCATGTCTTCATCTCCTTGAAGCCTGTTACTATTCCTCTCCACAGTTCACTATACCTCAAAAATTTTATGTTACTTGCAAATGTGGAAATTACCACCTTTGCGCTCAAGATGATATAATTAATATATACTGAGAAAAGCAGTGGTCCTAGTACTGAATTTTGGAGAACTCCACTGCACAAATCCTCCCAGTTTGAAAAACAGCCTTTCACCACTGCTCTCTATGTCCCACTATTTAGTTAATTTTCTTCCTTTGCTCAATGGTTCAAGATTACTGATAAGCCTATTATGTTATATTTCATAAAAAATCTTTTGGAAGTTCATATGTATCACATCAATCACACTTCCCTCATTGATCTTCTCAATTACATAATCAAAAAACTCTTATTAAGTTAGGTGCAGTTGGTAATGTGGCTGAAAATTGCACAGTAAGTTTATGTTTTAGTCTGCAATTTAAGGAAATTAAAATTTATACACATACAAATGTCATGGAATATTTTAATGTAAAATTTTACTAATACTGCTATAAGTGAGTTTATCGCAAAAAATAAGTTTAATTATTATCTAGCCCACCATCTGTGAGTAACCTAATTTTAAATGATTGAAAATGAGTTCACACAAACTATACGTCCATTTACTCATTACCCTTGAGTATAACACGTTCTTGGCAAATTCATTGTCTCTTAAAACATGCTAATTAGTGGCTTTGCACTAAGTTAGCTTAATATTAAAAGCCTTTTTGGAAGAGCTGCAAATATTACTGGAATCCTTCAATGGTGGTTAATTCAATTAAGGTCTGGTCAGTTTTGTGGATGATATATGCTTCAGGTGCAATGGTTTTTTAAACTGGCGAAAGATCATAGAAGCTTGGAAAATAAATTGCAATTGAAATTCTTGATCTTTGTTTCAGCTTGGTTTACTTTTGGCTAATTGGAATTGAAAATTCTAGTTTGACTCTAGGCTTGTGTATGAAATCTAATCCATAATTGGCTTAAGCACATTTATTTCATGACATGGAAAGTTTTTCATATCTCACCAAGAATAATCATGCAAAACTTCATACTGTACCACCTGATTGGACTTCAGCTTTAACCTCATATCCACTTCATTACCAAAGTTGGTTATTTCCATGTAGCATGGATCCCTGATTGTTACTATGTCCCCTATCCCACATCCCAAGTGCTCCTCTCTAACTTCTCCAGAACTTTGTCTGCACTAGAGTCCACTCAGATATGGCCCAGTATACTGATTTTTTTAAAAAAATTTATTAAGAAATCTCAACATCAAATTATTTGAATAATTTAACAACTTCAAGACCTGCACTACAAATTTTACGCTCTGACCTACACCATTTTGTCATTACAGCCCTATACCCTGGATTATCTTTGAGCTCATTTACCTTGTTATTTCTTCCCATCTTCAAAAATATTTTCTTTAAATCTTTTCTTTGCTGTTGAGTATATGCCTTATCTCATCTTCCAGATTTTAGATCAATGTCCATTGCCCTTTCTCTAATTGTCCCTCCCACTATTGCAGTCTCATATATTAAGGGGCTATGAAAGTGTTAAGTTTATTTTGTTTTCTTTCTTTCACTTGTGGTTCATTCATTTTTCTCAATCACCTTTTGTTCTTTATGTCTTTAGGCTTCAATTTTGTCTTGTTGTTTTATTTAATGTTAGTATATTTTCATTGTTGTTAAATTATTTCTTACAGCATAAGAGGAGGCCATACAGTCCATTGTGTCAATGCCAGTTCTCAGAGCAATCCTCTCAGTTCCATTCCCCCACTTACGCCCTGCAACCTGTTCCCCCTCGCGTTCCAATCAGCTCCCCACTGATTCTTCCACCACCCAGCTAGGCTGGGGCAATTTACAGTAGCCAACGAACCAACCAGCATGTGGTTGAGATGTGGGTGGAAACCGAGCAATCAAAGGAAACCCTTGCAGTCACAGGGAATTATATCTACAGTGCTTTTTGAGCAATCCTTCTGGCTAAAGGTTGAGAAGCTAGATTTGTGCTACTCATAATCCATAATAGAATCTTTGTTTTTTTGTATTTTTATACTCTTTCCTCTGGAAGACTAGTGCAAATTAGTGGAAGAATTCACACACTCTTAACAGCATGACTGAAACATTAACCTGCTTTTCTATAGCAGATCATAAGATCAAAATAGTTTTATTATTGTTTGGTTTAAAATGTCTAGATTCTATTACTAAGGGAATTACTGTATGCTACAAAGCAATTTTCGTTCTACTGTTATCATTATGAAAGGATAGCACATTTCCTCATGTTTCTCCTTTGTGTGGATATCTGAGGATTGAAAAATGTGTGATGCTTGAAGATTAACCTTATCCTTTTAAAACAAATTCAGTAAGATTTGTTTGGTGTGCACGATCCATTTCATACTGATAATTGTTCCAGCTCCCTGTCACCTTTGTATACTTTTTCCAGTTTTGGTTTGATTCCAGACAAGTACAATACATTCTCCAAAGCTACAATTTGAATAAAATATTATCCATCAAAACTCTTGATGGAACAGGAACAAGTCTTTTCAATGTAAACTTCTGATATAAATGAAAAAAAATTGACAGAAGGTTGTTTCATCTATGAATGTTAAAACAGACCGTTGAAAGGTTAGATTAGTGCACGTTTGGATGGAATTGTAAAATTTTAAGTGTAGTATCCATGTGAAGTTCTTGCACCTTTTTGTGCTCCAGAAAGCACTCTTTTTTAGTTCTTGTTAAGCCTTAATTGAAAAGTTGCACCTGACTACAGTCCTGGCTTTAGAAGTAATTGTTCTGCTAATCTCTGAGGGACAGCTCATTTGCTGGCTGTCAGTGACTGTCGGTCCCTTTACCCTAAGATAAGTTAAAGCCCGGTCATTAAATACAGTTCTGGTATACTCAGTTAATTTAAAAGAATATGAAACAAGAATTTCATCCTCTGAAGGGAGAGGTAAAGTACAATTCAGTAGTAGTGGTGGTGTGCTGCTTTTGCCTATCACAATCCACTTCCATGGATCAAATTTTAGAAGTTGAGTATAACATGCAACTATACAATATGCATACAATATGTTTTATGCTGATGATTTTGATGAAAGTGAGCAATGGTCTTCAGTATTGTTTTATTAAACCAAGATAATTATGGATAAGTGAAGGACATTTGCTTATAATGGAATGTTCTGTATGTTCTCTTATACAGTGAGCATGTGAATTGTGTTTTTGGATATGCGTTGTAGTTATATTTTCCCATTCTGAACTTAGAAAGTATAACATTAAGAATGTAGAAGTTTTGAGTTTAGTGGATTTTATTCTTCCAAGCTTTGTTTGTTAGATTATTTTCAAAATAATCTTCTATGTTAAAATCAAAATAAAGGCTGGAAATACTTAAGTATTTCAGCAGCTATGGAAATAGAAATAAAATTAACATTTCAAATTGGTGATCTTTCAGAAGTGCTGTGAATAGTTAGAAGCAGAAATACAGATGGTGGGGTAGAAAATATGAAGAGATTAAATGACAAGACGAGTGATACCACAAGATAACAAAAGTCTAGAAAGACAGATGCAGAATAATTATCGGAAATTACTAAATATGAAAGACAAGCTGGAAAACTAAAATAAAAGTGCTGCAAATGCCCATTATCTGAAAACTATTGAATTCCTGTTGCGTGCAGGAGGCTGTAAAGTGAAGAGAAGGAAAGTGGGGTGCTGTTTCTTGAGGTTAACGTTGTAGGAAACCAAAGACAGTGAGGTCAGAGTGGGACTGAGGAAAATGGTCACTTAATCTGCATTTGGTTTCCCTAATTTAGACAAGACCAATTTATGGGCAGAAAATACAGTACACTAAAGTGGAAGAAATAGAAATGTCAGTGCTTCGCCTGTAAAGCCTTGGAAGGTAGGAAGGGTTGGGGGGTGAGGGGGGGGGGAGGACTCAAAAGAGTAGGTGTGTCATCTCCTGTGTTAACATTGGAAGATATGTTTATTGGTGGATGTGGAGGAGTGAACTACAGCATCCAGAAGAGAAGGAGAGGGGAATATATGTTTGGCAGTGGCATGGCTTTGGAGGTATTGGAAATTATTTAGGATGATCCATTGAATGTGAAGGCTGGTGGAATGAAAAATAAGGATGAGGATTCCTATCCTGGTACTGGGAGTAGGAAAAAAAGTGATCAGAGATAGGTAGGAAATGGAATGGGAAAGGTTAAAGGTCTTGTATGGAAAGTAGTAATGGTGGAACAGATCTGCGGAAGAAACTGGAAAACCAGAATGTATTCCTCAGAAGAAGCAGAGTGGGAGGCATCTGTGGGAATCTGTGAGCATGTAGTGAGTTCTGGCCATGAACATATCCCCTAAAGTGCAGGTAGAGATGTTGAGAAATGGAAGAGTCAGAGATGACAATGTGAAGGTGGGAGGAGTTTGGAATTGGCACTGAAAAGTGGTTAAAACTTTCCGGTTCACAGCGAGAAGAAGTGGCACCAAAACAGTCAGCAATAAACCAATAGAAAAGGTGAGGATGGATATGTGATTTGGAGTGAAAGAGCAAATTCAAAGTTATTTGTTTCAAATTAGTGGAGAGGTCACCATTTTTTATGCAATAAATATGCTTCAGTTAGCAGAAGTAGACAGATATAAAGTCCTAATTTTTCTGAATTTCATGAAGAGATTAATTTTGGAAAAACAATATATGATGTACTCTCAGCTATCTGGCATCTGTGGGAAATGGGGGTTGCTGGTTTCATGAGAATTCCTTAAAAATTAACTATACATCACACTAGTATTGTATGCATAAATCTTTAGATACATTGCCGAACTATATGTCATCTTAATCTTTTTAAGTAACGCATCAATTCTTGATTTAAGGCTAAATAGTACTCGTGTAAAATCTAACAAAGTATTCTTAGAAAATTTTGCCAATTGCATAAGAATTCTAGATGTATAAATACTAGATAAGCAAGAGTTTACTGTACAAGAATTGTGTGTAGAATATTAAAGTACACTTCTTTTCCAATTGCAAAATATGGTGATTTTAAAAAACTGAGATTTCCTGGACATTATTCAATGTTTATATTTAGCCTTAAACATGCATTTTAAAGTGGAATTCTGTTGCAAGTAATAAATTGTTTAACTTTACTGACTGTTATCCTTTTTGTTCTCCACATACCCATAGAGTATTTTACCCTGACTTTACAGTAAGGGGAAGGGAGAAGTAAATATGCAGTACTTATACAAATGATTCTTTCTCTGAATGTATTTCATAACATTCATACATGTATATGGCATTCAAAGTATGCTTTTTCCTTGCACAATGTATCACAACCTGTTTAATTATAATACCATATTGTCTTTAATGTAAATCATTACCAATAATGCCAATCTATTCAAACAGTACCAATTTAATTGCATCATACTAATTGTGTAATAAAAAGATGGATTCTATTTCGGTAATAAATATATTTAAATAGAAGTTAGTTTAGGCTTTTCAATCAAATATTAATGGAAATGTTTATAGTAATATCAGTATGTTTCAGCTTTTGACAAAATGACTGAAGAAGCATTGAAATTTGTGTATGATCTGTGGTTTGAAGCAATATATCTGAATATGGCATGTAGACATATAAATAAACTTAGTTTTTGTTTTCCTTAGCTTGTTGACTCAAGATCCTTTTTCTGAGGTTCTCCATTTTCATAAATAAAAATGCTGAAGACAGCGAGGGGCAGTTCTTTTGGTTCAGGACACTTGCCAGTCTCTCCTTGTTAATCAAAACAATAAGAAAAAAGTTCACATTTTTTTTAAAAAGCACTTTTTTGTTGCCATTTTGTATTTCTTCATGCCAAATAACTTCCAGTGTAAAGTGACTCCCAAAGAAAACAAATTCTGACATTGTTTGCCAATATTTATTTGGTGTAGGTACAGTGTATCATGGAGGGTTTTTATTTGAAATACAGCCACAACTAAATCAATATAATTAGATGTGTGTTGTACATCAACATTATGTATTTTGCATACTGCTTGGGTTTATTATTCTCATAGACTAGCTGAATGGAATGGTGTGAACATATGTTTTCAGAAAAGCTACACCTCAATGTAATCACTATTATGGTTCACTCTTTTCAATACAGTGATTGCTTATTGATTTTTTTTCCTCTCCCATCTATGTACTCTCTATTTAGCTCAAGTAAATTTACATGTGAAAGCAATTCAACTATATTTGGCAATTCCAAGCAACTAAAATAACCTTTTTGAGATTGGAACAAAATCAACTGTGTTTAATTTCCCTTCTTTCTTTTGTAGTCTCTATACATTTACTTCACTGTGAGAACCAGGCAAAGGCATGTTTTGAGGCTTTTGAAAATATTGAACTTAAACTGATTCTAAATTAAATTGCCGGGGTTAGGGCTAGCTCCTTTGGATGAGATTGCAGAAGACAGGTGGATGTCACGGAGGCAGTTGTGATCTCGGGGGAATGGAATTGTTCGGGGAAGAACACAAGCCATTCCTAGAAAGGTGAGATGGGATGTGTATGATGCGGTGCCTGGCAGGCAGCTGGGTGTGAGGTGTGGTCATTGAGGACATCAGCAAGGTAGCTTGGTGGGCAAGGGGGATGTGTTCCTTTCTCATCCAGGCCCATAGATAAAGCTGGAAAGGTGTTTGTTTGTTTCATACAGAAATTCTTAACTTCAACTGTCTGGTTTGCCAATGCCTGGGAGACCCAGCCTGCTAATGATAAAGTTAGGGGACAGATAAAATCTTCCTGCAACACCATTTAAAAAAAAATTAATTAAAATCTGAAAATGTTTTTCGGAAAGCTAAGATTCAGTACTGAAATATATGAATTTATGGCTTCTCGTCTGACCCAAACTTGCTCATTTTGGTGTGATAATTGTCTGTTTTATTTCTATTCCAATTTTGAAAACAATATTTAACTAGGAAAGTAGGAGACTGATGCAGCAGAAGTTGTTCATTCAACTCATGATGTCTATGTCAGTCAAGACTAAGCTACCCAACACTAGATCCATAGCCTGCAGTAATCAACTCAAGGACACATCCAAATACTGTTTAATATGATGAGGATTCCTGCCTCTATCACCCTTTCAAATATGGAGCTGCTCTCACCTGGGTGAAAACATTATTCCTCATTTCCCCTTAAATCCTTCTACCATTTACCACACATCTGTGCCACCAGATTTTTGACCCCTCTGCTGATGAAAATAAGTCCTTCCTATTTATTGCATCTAAGCCACTCATAATTTTATGCACAAGAACATTAGAAAATAGAAGCAGGAGTAGGCCATACAGCCCCTCAAGTCTGTCCCGCCATTCAATATGATCATGGCTGATCTACTCCAGGACTCAACTCAAAATTTATCTCTCTCCACTTCAAAGATTTTTAATGAGCTAGCCTCTGCAACTCTCTGGGGCAATGAATTCCAAAGATTGACCACCCTCTGTGAAAATATATGTCTACGTACCTTGATTTTAAATGTCTGACCCCTTGAAACTCTGTCTGCTTGTTCGAAATTCTTCCACTGGTGAAAACATCTTGATCTATTCTGTCTTGTCCCCAAGGATCTTGTATATTTCAGTAAGTTCATCCCTCATTCTTTTAAACTTCAAAGAATACAGACCCAACCTGTTTAGAATATCTTGATAGGGCAATCCTCTCATCCCAGGATTAGCCTGATGAATTTCTTTTGGACTGCCTGCAACATTATTATATCCTTTCTTGGGTAAAGGGACCAAAGCTATTTACAATACTCTAGGTGTGTTCTTACCTCCACTATGTACTGTATAATCGCAAGAAAGCTTCCCTATTTCTAAATTCCAGCCTCTTGCAATAAAGGTCAATATGCCACTCGCTCTCTTAACTATTTGCTGCATTTGTCGATCTTTTGTGATTCATGCACTCCTCTGTATTTCACTCATTTGCAGTCTTTTTTCCATTTATATAATAATCTGCCTTTAGATTCCTCTTACCAAAGTGAATGACCTCACACTTCCCCATATTAAATTATTGCCAAGTTTTTGCCCAATCAATCTATCTGTATCCCACTGAAGAGTCTCATTATCCTCATAACAACTTGCCCTGCCACCTATTTTCATGTCATCAGCAAACTTGGATGCGTTACGTTCTATCTCCTCAATTAACTCTCCCTTCAGTTTTTTCTATTCCAAAGAAAACAAACCTAGTTTATTCAGTCTTTCCTCAGCAACTTGATTTATCTCTGCATCCTCCTTCATATCCTTCCATTAAGGCGGTGACCAGAAATGTATGCAGTACTCAAATTATGTCTCAATTAATGTATGTTTTATACAATTCCAGCATAAGCTTTGAAAGTGACAAACTGCAGATGCTGTAAATAAAAAACAGAAAATATTGGAAGTTCTAAGCAAGTCAGGCTGTATCTGTGCAGAGAGAAACAGCTCGCATTTCTCGTCCATGTCCCTTCATCGAAATTCTTGTCATCTAGTATTTTCTGTGTTTTTTTTAAGCATATTCTCCCTGCTTTTTCATTCTTTGCCTTGATTAATAAAGGAAAGTATCCCCTATGCTTTATTAACCACCTTAATAAACTTTATTAACCCCTGCCAGTGGGCATTCACTCCCAAGATCTTTCTCTTCCTCCACACCACTCAATATCTTCCTGTTTATATTCATTTGCCTTCTTGCACCTCTCCAAATGCATTACCTCATGCTGGATTAAATTCATTTGCTGTTTTTCTTGCCCATCATCAATATCTTGTTTTCCTCTCTCAGTCAACCACAATCCTAATTTTTGTATCATCTGCAAGCATTTTTATCATTCCCTCTACATTTAAATCAAAATCATTTAATATAAACTATATAAGCAAGGGACCAAATATCGATCCCAGTGAAACCTCGGCCTTCTATTTTTAAAAAAATCTCATCGATCATTACCATTTTCTTCATACCACTGAGGCAGTTTTAGATCCTCTAGATCCTCTTTGCAACTTCCCCAAGAATCCCTGGAGCTTTTATCTTTTCAACTAAATTTTTTGCCATGTTGGACTTTGTCAAAAGGCTACTCAGGCAATAATAATTGCACTGCCTTCATAAGTGCTCCCTATTACTACATCGTAGATTTCAAACGGGTTAGTCAGGTATTACCTTTAACAAATCCATATTGTTAAAGGAAGGGAGTGTCCATATCTTTCTTTATGAAGGTTTGTTCTGTGCCATATTTCAGTCATTTGCCTACCACTGAAAGTAAACAAATTGGCCTGTAATTGCTTGGTTCATCCTTTCTCTTTTCAACAATGTTAGTTGCCCTCATACCCCACCTGAAGCCAAAGAGGACTGAGAAATTCTAAATGCCTCCACAGTCTTCTCCCTCACTTCTTTTAATGGTCTGGCATATTTCATCTGAGCCTGGTGGTTTATCCATTTTAAAGATAATGAACTCCTTAATATTTCCTCTTTTACTTTGATTATCCTATCCAATATTTCACAGTTCATTGTCTTAACTGCAACTTTGGCATCTTTTGAACTGAGGAGCAGAACAATGAATGTCAAACTCTGCTGTCTATAAAGGAAAGTAAGAGCACTGTCTCTATTTTCCCATTTATTTCCAAATTCACTTTCGTAAAGAGTTCCTTCTGAAACTGATAATCACCGGTTTATTTGAGAGAAGAGCAGTAATGAGAATAAATCAGTCATGCAACATTTATTTCTACATGAAGGTAAAACAGTTTATTTAAAGTTATCCAACAGAGTGTACTTCTTTTTCAACTTGGATCCCATGCAAAAGAAAAATGTTATGAATGTTTGTAATTAGAATTGTCATATTGGTAGTTATGGAGGTCCATATTATGACTTCAATAAGTTCTGTATATGTTGAATTATTTATATTTGATTACAATGACGCTATTCAGTATTGTTGAATGTGTATTCCTCACACACTGTTATAACTCCACTTTAAATAATGTTAACAGATGACATAATAGTTGTCCTCTGCGGTGAAACTGGGTTGTTTTGTTTAATCCTCCCCCTTATAAATATGCACTTTATAATTGTGTATAATAAGTTTTAAAATCTCAGTATCCATACTTCCATTTATCCATAAATACAAAATACAGTAAAGACTTTTGGAAGTCTCATCAAACTTGGCATTATTTAGGCACAAATGTTGTTTGATTGATTTATTCAATAGCTGTTTTTTTACTTGAATCAACCAGAGAGAGTGAACTTCAAAAAAAAAACTATATGCTTTGGAATCACAAAAGAACAATTTGCGGATATTTGAATAAATAATCCCATGCAGTCTTTCTGAGAATAATCTATCATTGGGTACTGTTTTCAAGATTTGTTCTTTTATCCTCTGTACTGTCTGTGTGTTTAAAAAGTGTGATTAAATTTCTGGGGAAATACTGAAAAATCATTCTTCAACCAATTTTTATGTTACCCCTTTGAAACTTGTTGAGTTTCATGTATATTGATTAATGAATAACTTCTGCTTTTCTCCCCACGTGGTAAATATGTTATTTTGTTTTTAAACATTAAGAATTTTAAGATAGTATTTTGCATTTTTATTGAGCCCTAAAATGTAGGGTAGGATACAGTTCTAAATTTTCTCCTTGTAGAACTCAACTACAGTGCAACCTTGATATAAAGCAGGTGTCAGGGGAACAACTTTAACACCTGGATTGTAAGCTATCTATATTAAAGGTGAAACTAACATTAATTTCCCTAATTTTGGAACCCTTGTTCTTTAAATATAGAATAATACAAATGCAGACAGTTTGAATAAATTTCCCCATTGTTCATCCTCATTCTCTTCACTCAATCTTTACTGCTGTATTGCACAGCTATGGTTTGTATAACAAATCCCCAGCAGTAAATTGCTGATCCTTTTTCCAGAATATGTTACTCCCTCTTTGGTACTGTTGTTATCAGTGGGACTTCTATAAAGGTCTGGAATATTACTGCTTCTTGTGACCTTGTAATAAAATTCGGGGGCATGGTAATACCTGCAGTATGTCCTAGGCTACAATAAAACGAGGTCCATTATATTGAGGTTGCATTTACTGAAGTACTGCTGAACTATTGACGGCAACAATTTATACTTTATTTATTGATGCAATTATTTGTTTATTTTGTAATTTATGGTAACTTCATGTCTTTGCACTATACTTTTGCCACAAAACAACAAATTTCACGACATACAAGTCAGTGATAATAAATCTGAATCTGAACGGTGATGTTCATTTAGTTCATTAAGTCCATTCAGTGGGAAGAAGCATCCCAACCTGCTGCTGAAGAAGAAAGGAATGGAACTCTTCATTGAGGTGAACTAAGGCCTAATTGAAGAGAATTTTTGAAGAGTTTTCCTGAAAAAGAGAAGCATGAAGGTGAAGTGTCAGGCTCTGCCATCAGTTGTAAAGTTAGGGGGGTGATGTGCAGATGGTCAGAAGAAAAACAAATTGACAGAGAAAAGAATGTAAGGCCAAAGGATTTTGCAGAGATAGGATAAGAAAAAGCCATGGTTTATACATGAATGTTCATGCATAATGCAAGAAGATCCATATAAGAAATAGTAAAATTTAATGGGAGGAATGAACAAAAAGCGTTCAATGAAGTTAGGATGCAGGAAACAGAGTTCTGAGTGATTTGACTTTGGGTAGCTGACAAGGAGGGTTGCTAGCAATTTTTATGCAGTATTGATTTATGTGAAGTTTTTCAAAACATATTGCATCAGTCTTTCAGTAGTTCAAGAGGGTTCAGAGCTTCAAGTTCCTGGGAGTGAGCATCACCAACAGCCTATCCTGGTCAAATCACGTAGATGCCACAGCCAAGAAAGCTCACCAGCTCCTCTACTTCCTCAGGAGGTTGGAAGAAATTCGGCTTGTCCCCTTTGACACTCACCAAACTTTATCGATGCACCATAGAAAGCATCCTATCTGGATGCATCACGGCTAGGTACGGCAACTGCTCTGCCCAGGACTGCAGGAAACTGCAGAGAGTTGTGGACGCAGCCCAGTACATCACAGAAACCAGCCTCCCCTCCTTGGACTCTGTCTTTACCTCTCGCTGTCTTGGTGAAGCAGCCAGCATAAGCAAAGACCCCACCAACCCAGGACATTCTCTCTTCTCTCCTCATCCATCCGGTAGAAGATACAGGAGCCTGAGGGCACGTACCACCAGACTTGAGGACAGCTTCTGCCCCACTGTGATAAGACTATTGAACGGTTCCCTTATACGATGAGATGGACTTTGACCTCACGATCTACCTTGTTGTGACCTTGCACCTTATTGCACTGCACTTTCTCTGTAACTGTGACACTTTACTGTTATTGTTTTTTATCTGTACTACATCAGTGCCTCTGTACTAACCCATTGTAACTGCACTGTGTAATGAATTGACCTATACAATCGGTATGCAAGACAAGTTTTTCACTATACCTCGGTACAAGTGACAACAATAAACTAATACCAACAAATTACAGTCATTTGTAATTCAGTGTTTTACTTGTTTCTGATATGTTCCGACATAATGTAAACTACTTATAGATTTGATTCACTCCAATGACATTCTGGAATTTCCAGCCAAGATGATGCTGGATCATGGTAGTGTATACTTCCTATTGGATACAAATATCCCAGTTTCCAGAATTAATATTTTATGTGAACCAAGTTGAAATTTAAATGAAGCAGTTGAAGCATTCAATCTGACAATTTTTGTTATCTTGAAGTAATTTTTGTTTGAAGTAAGCTAGAGTTCAAAATGCATTTGTGTTGAACATCATGAAAAGAATATTAATGGATTATGTTAAATATATTTAGTTATTTCCATTGTGCACATGAAAAAATGTATGCAATGATATGGTGTGATATATTTAACAAAATTAAGGTGGAATATTTGAGCTATTTTGAAATTCACGTTCAGTTTTGTAACATTGTAGACACTGCTTTGACCATTTTAACTATTGTTTATCAAAATTGTAGCTGGATGGGCAAATATAACATTATTTAACTGGTTACCTGTTGCTGATTGTGAGCATGTTATCCATTTCTTTAGAAAACTATCATTATTTGAGTAGAAAAATCATTGTTTCTGTAGAAGTGTGTGAATATTACTTTGTTTATTGGAGTCATAATATAATTTGAGGGAGAAGAAAAGGAAGTAGTTGTGCATTACATTAGCATGAAAAGATGACAAAACAAACTCTATGATATATGTGTTGCTACTTTGAAGCTGACTGATGAACGTGAGAGATAATTTGACTGGGGTGTGGTTGATGGATTTTAATGTGCCTTGGATGTAAAATCATAAGAACAATGAAGGGATATCTATTGATGAAGGCAGAAATATGTTAGATATAATAATCTTTCATTGAAAATTTCTGGTTTATCTTATATTTCCTACTGGATAAACAAATACTAGTTTGGCTATTATGCCAAAATAAATACGTCAGTTGTGTATGTGTGTTACTTTTATAGTCTGCTAACATAATCTTGTTATTCAGTATTCAATTGGTCATGGCTGGGTGAAGATTTTTTATAAATTCAAACTGAAGAGCTGAAGTTGCCTTCAGTGGAAGTAAAGATAAAAAGGAAGAGGATTTTTTTTTAAAAAAAAGAACTCTGATATATTATATCTCCAAGCAGGTTATTTAATTTGTATTATGGTTGCAAAACAAGGTTATAAAAGTATAAAGTGAATGAATTTCAAGGAAGTTTTCCCATATAGTGTAGAAGTAGACACAGCAAAAGTTGATTAACATAATCAAAATGGGTAGATATGATAATAAACTGGGAAAAGAGACATATGGAAAGCTGATATTGGAATACAAATGTTCATGAACCATTGTGAATGAATAATAAACTAGGCAATGGTGGATGATGTTTCATTAAGAGACTTTTGAGAGGATACGGAATCTACAGAATCTTGTGTCAGAATTGAGTGGAACCCATGGTAACCAGGTTTTACATTTCTTTGAGATCCTTTGTACTTTGATCTTTCTTACAGTCCATTGAATTTTGGATGATGATACCACCATTGCAGATTTCAGTTTGCCAGGCTCCACAGGTGGATTATATTCTCAATATAAATATTCCCAATATATTGTTCTTGGAAGGGCCCTACTGACTATGTGCTCTTTCCTTCCTTTCTTAGTAGAAATTAGTTAACTCAGTTGAGCAATAGGATAAAGTTGCTTTTTAATCATTCTGTTGTGAGGAATTCAGTACTTAAAAGGATTGAACATCTGAATCTTTGGAGTTCAAGAAACATTTTCTTGGAGGTTTTGCCTTTAAGATATCTTGAATTTTTATTAGTCACATGTACATCGAAACACACAGTGAAATGCATCTTTTGCGTAGAGTGTTCTGGGGGCAGACAGCAAGTGTCACCATGCTTCTGGTGCCAACATAGCATGCCCACAACTCCTAATGTGTATGTCTTTGGAATGTGGGAGGAAACCGGAGCACCCAGAGAAAAACCCACGAAGACACGGGGAGAACGTACAAATTTCTTACAGACAGCGGCTGGAATTGAACCCAGGTCGCTGGCACTGTAATAGCGTAATGCTAAACGCCACGCTACCGTGCCGCCCCTTAGATTTGGTGAGTTGCAACAGCATGTAATAAAAAAAATGCTGGAAAAACTCAGTGGGTCAAGTAGTATCAGTGAAGACAAAAGGTGTAAGTCAATGTTTCGGGTTGAGACCTTGCATCAGGACTGAGAAGGAAGAGGAAGGATTGCTAGTATATAGCAGTATGAAGGAGGGGTGGGGCAGAGGCTGGTAGATGATAGGTGGTATCAGATGGGGAGGGAGGATGGGCAGATGGAGCCAGGTGAGGGAGGGATGGGAGCCTGTCACCTGCACCATTTGCCTCCACAGATGCTGTTTGACCTGCTGAGTTCTTCCAGCATTCTGATTTCTTTTTTGTTCCAGATTCTAACATTTGCAGTCTGTTTTGTCTTCAACAGCCTGTAATGGTATGGACTGTTTGGTAAAAAGGACTGGTTGAACAAGGAGAAGGATAATTTATTTTTATGTATTTCTAAGTAGGAAGCCATTGAAAACTAAACAATGAAAGTTCTTTTTTTCTCTTCAGCAGATTTTGGAATAAAGGATTTTAATCAAAGTAGAATCTATCGGATGATTTTTCTTATAATGTGGAACCAGTGTTGTCTCTTAAACTTAATTTTGACAGCGAAGATAGATTTGGTTTTAAATGAAAAATCAACTATTTGGTCATTCAATGTGATCTTTTCGGCTTTGTTTTGGAGCTGAGTATTCATGACATGGACTGGAAACTTCATTATCTAATTACTAAACTTTGACACTGGTCATGTCCTTTGGTCTCATATTAGTATAACAATAGTTCTTGTTTTTGGTATTGTCAAAGTACCCTTAAGTTCCTTTCTCCCATAGTATATTTTGAGAAGTGCCACATGTGTGACTTGCTATTGATATATTGGACCCTCAATAAATATATTAAATAATTTTTTAATAGTATTCTTTGGTACTGACACTTGCATTACTTGGCTGTAGGACTCAATTGATGAACAATATAGGAAATCTGGTTAAATGGCAGAGAATTAATAATGCTTGCACAACTGAAATTTTCATTCTTGAATACTTGTAACATTTTCATTTTTACTAGGTGACATTGGAAACTACTATTACGGCCAGGGACATCCCATGAAACCACATCGAATCCGTATGACTCATAATCTATTGCTGAATTATGGCTTATACCGAAAGATGGAAATTTATGTAAGTTCGCACTTGTATTTTTTTTAACCTGATTAGTTAAGGAGTAAAGAAGAATTGACAGTAATACAACCTGCTTATTCTTTTTATTTTTCCACTAGCGGCCACATAAGGCTATAACTGAGGAGATGACAAAGTACCATAGCGATGACTACGTCAAATTTCTGCGGTCAATACGACCAGATAACATGTCGGAGTACAGCAAACAGATGCAAAGATGTAAGAATACAATTTAAATTGCTTTGTACAATTCAATTTTATGACTAATTGTGGAGGATTTTTTTTAATGGTCCACAGATAAATAATCCCAAGCCAAGGAATTCATAATTTTCTTTCCAAAATTGCACGTAGCATCTAATATTTGGTAGAAAAGTTCAACATTGTTCTGTCACTTCTTTCTCTATCTCTCTCTCTCTCTATCTCTCTCTATCTATCTCGACCTCTCGCTCGCTCTCTCTCTCTTTAACTTCAATTTGGTTTCTGGTTGGTAAGAAAAAATAATTGTATTTTTTTTCTCTGATTCCATAATGAAGCATGGTATGGGAAATAGAAATGTAATCCTGTGGAGTTGTACAATGAAGTTGAGCAGCGTAAAGGAATCAACGTTTCTCAAAATTATGTAGAAAAATTCTTTGCAGTAAATTAATTGAACGTCGGAGGAGGCCTTAATTTAAAATGCCACCCAAAAGTTGGTGCCTCAGTATTGGAAAGGCATATCTGTCTATGTTACATGCTCAAAACCATTTAAACCTTCAACTTTCTGATTTGAAAGCAGTATCAGTTGAATTATTGTTATGCTGAAATGGTATTAGCAGTAGGTATCCTGATAAATTCATGATACCATACATTTCACCACTGATTTTAGGGCTGCTTCTACGATGTTTCTACTGATACTTCTGTTCTGAATAAACCCAATGAAATGTTCTGCCTATTTAAAAATAAGCAACAAAAAAGTAATTATTCATTTAAATGTTTTCTTTGATTGCAATCAATATTTTTTAAAATTGTTTTTATTTCTGCAGTTAATGTTGGAGAAGATTGTCCTGTATTTGACGGAATGTTTGAATTTTGTCAGTTATCAACAGGAGGTTCAGTCGGTGAGATTTTGCAAAGTTTCTGGGATACACTTTAGCATTGAAAGCTATTAAATTGACATCACATTTTAGTGAACTATTTCAAATTTTATTGCAAATAAAATTTATTGCAAATTTTATTGCAAGTAAAATTTCTACCATGTCAAAGAAATTTTAATTCTCCTCTTCTACATAGCTGCAGCAGTAAAACTCAATAGGCAACAGACTGACATTGCAATCAACTGGGCTGGAGGCCTTCATCATGCCAAGAAATCTGAGGCATCAGGTTTTTGTTATGTCAATGATATTGTTCTCGCCATCCTTGAATTGCTGAAGTAAGTAAATTAGTTACTGTCTTTTTGAGGACAATAACTGACCTTATTTGGCTTATTCTATAGATGCACAGTATAGTCCAGCTGTATAAATATTCAGTAGAATTTTCAATGCACTAAAATTGCTAAATTGATTAAATACTAAATTCCCAAAGGAAGTACCCATGCAGTATTCTGTACTTTTAAAGTTGATAGGTGTTGGCATTAAATTATATAGAAATATGGCATGAAATGGATCATTTGGCGCACCCAGTTTATGCTGAACTCTTATCTTAGATATGAGCTGCTTTTCTTATTCACAAGCATGGGTTTGTCTTTTACCCATGTCCCCTAATTCATTGCTATTTCTTTGCAGCTTCCTTTGGTCTTTTTATTCAATTATTTAGTGTGCTACCTTTTCAGCAGTATCTGTAAGTCTGGGTACCACTCTCTTCTGCCCAATTTCTGAATCACTGATATGTGCTGAATTTATGCCAGAACTGTATCCTGTGTACCATGTGACTGACTTGTAAACATTTTGAAAAGCCTAATTGTGTCCTTCTCTCTAACCAGTTTTTAATTCAATTTGTTCCCTTTTGTCAGTTCTGTGTTTCAGTTTTCTTTGTGGTAGCTTGTTGAAACTTCCCTAAAAATCTGTGCTCAATATGTCGCCTGGATTTCTCCCATTCACAATATTCTTTTCAAAAGAACTTTTGCCTTTTTTAAGCATCACCTGTTTGAAAATCACATTGCTGTTTTTTTTCTTCATCTAGATATTTAATGCTTTCTTTAATTCAAGATTCCTGTATTTTCCCTATCTCCTTTCTTTGAATTAGTTCTGTAATTACTCAGCTCTTCTGTAATTACTGTAATTGCTCCCTTTTTAAACTGGGTGTTTTATTGGCCATTCTCAATACAGCCTCTAGAACTCCTAAGTTTTCCATTTCCTTTCCCCTTTGAACCCCTCTGCCTCCAACCCCACCCCAACCAATTTCTACAACCTCCCTATGAATCTGGTACTTATTTTGCTTTCAACTTGCCAACATCTCCAGTATTTTTCCTTCTGATCTCTTATCACTATCCTAAAGATTTAACTTTTTTCTTTAGTGAATGCCAAATCAAACTATTTGCTCTGCCTATTTGTCGTCCCTCAGAACCCACATCATATTTAACAATCCTCCTTTAATTAGTAAAATACTATTTGTTACAATATAGTGAAAAATTCCTCACCATTTTCCCCCTCCTTCTCCTCTTATCTTAACCTCTTCCTTTGTAAGTACAGGAATTAGTGAATATGAAAAGATTAAATCCATATGCCCTTTCAATTTTTTTCTCTCTAGCATCATTATTTATTAGCCTGAAATTTGAAGTCATTTGTTTTAATGGTGTGTATTTGCTCTGCATCTTGTCAATCTTTTTAAAGCTATCCCATTATTAAATTGGTTTTCTTGGGGTCATTCTTTATTTTCATCTCACTTTGGCAAGCTTTCTTTTCATTTCTCTAAAAGTCTGCTCTATTTCTGTTCTTGGTACCTCTAATTTTCCTTATTGTTACCATTGAGTCAGTAAATAGCATCATATTAGCATCATTAATCTAAAAACGTTCACCTGCATCAAATTATTTACCCAACCAATGTTCTGTTATTCATAATTAAAATTTGCAATGCTTCTGCATTTGTTAGCCAATGAGCATAGAAAATATCTGACACACACTTTAGAAATTCTATTCCATTTTCTCCCTCTATTCCAATTACCATGCCCTTTAGTTCTAGACTCACGAGCCAGAAGAAGCAACCTCTTGACATCTATCCCATCAATCCCTATTAGAAACTAGTTTCGAAAAGATCATGCCTCTCTTCTAAACTCCAGTGAATGTAGGATAATCTAGCTCAATCTCTGTTCATAGGAAAACCTCCTCGCCTCAGGAGTCAGTTTAGGATATCAGTACCTTACCTGCACCATTTTTACAATTGGTAACAAACCTATTTCAGCTGCTCAGTTAAACCAATCATACAAAAGATTAACAAACACTAAACAACACTGATGATCACTAGTTGCCTATTAAATGCTAGTTTCCTACCCATAGGGTAATTAGATGTAAAGTTCCATCAAAAAGGAAAGAAAGGACAATGGGTAAAATCGGGATTGAAATTTATGCAGAATGGTCTAGTGGATGTTTAAAACTGTTTAAATTTACTTTCCATTGATTTCGCTGGAAGGGAAGATAAGTGGGGGTATAGCAAGTTGCTGATTTGCTTCTGTCTGTTTTGTCCCCTTATTGAAGTTTAAATTTTACCCACAGGATATTCTGACAATTTAGCACTGAAGTTCCATTTGAGGTGAAAATCCGATTGGGAGTATAATTCCATCCTATTCCAATAGCGACTCATTAGTGTATTTTTTTTCTTGACTTGGCAGTTTGGTCTACATATAGGTATAACAAAATCCTGTTCATTACTGTCAATAAAAATAATCTGAGAAGAATTACAAGGGAGTTCTGCACTTAATGTGTCCACAGTAATTGTGTTATTTTCCAGTATAAGAATCCTGATAAATCAATAACGTGTCAAATGAAACCATACTTTCACCTGATATCACTTCTGCCTCAGCTCATCCTCATCCATGTCTTTGTTACTTACAGACTTGATTAATCCAAAGGAATCCTAGTCAGTTTCCCTAGTTTGACTCTCTAGTTATGGCATCCAAATATCTGCTTCCTAAGTCTTAACTCTCGTGAAGTTCAACTCACCTATTAGCTGGGTTCTTGCTGGCCTGTATTAGCTCTTAGTTAAACCAGAACACAATTTTAAAATAATCCTGCTTGTTTTCAAATGAGTGCATCATCTTACAATCTGTATCTTTGTGATCTTCTTTAGTTCTATAATTGAGGTATCTGTAGTCCTCAAATTCCGGCCTCTTGATCAACCCCCACATTTAATGGTTTCACCTTTAGAATCTATGTCTTCAATTATCATGGCACAAGCTTCAACTTTCCTCAATAAATTTCTTCGTATTTCCACTTTGCTTTCTTCCTTTATTACACTCATTAAGATCTGTTATACAGTGGCATGCAGAAGTTTGGGCACCCATGGTCAAAATTTCTGTTGCTGTGAATAGCTAAGCGAGTAAAAGGTGACCTGATTTCCAAAAGGCATAAAGTTAAAGATGACACGTTTCTTTAATATTTTAAGCAAGGTTACTCTTTTATTTCCATCTTTTACATTTTCAAAATAACAAAAAAGGAAAAGGGCCGAAGCAAAAGTTTGGGCACCCTGCATGGTCCATACTTAGTAGCACCCCCTTTGGCAAGTATCACGGCTTGTAAACGCTTTCTGTAGCCAGCTAAAAGTCTTTCAATTCTTGTTTAGGGGATTTTCGTCCATTTTTTCCTTGCAAAAGGCTTCTAGTTCTGTGAGATTCTTGGGCCATCTTGCATGCACTGCTCTTTTGAGGATATCCACAGATTTTCGATGGTGCTTAGGTCGGGGGACTGTGAGGGCCATGGCAAAACCTTCAGCTTGTGCCTCTTGAGGTAGTCCATTGTGGATTTTGAGGTGTGTTTCGGATTGTTATCCTGTTGTAGAAGCCATCCACTTTTCATCTTCAGCTTTTTTGTTTTACAGATGGTGTGATGTTTGTTTCCTGAATATGCTGGTATTTAATTGAATTCATTCTTCCCTCTTCCAGTGAAATGTTCCCCGTGCCGCTGGTTGCAACGCAAGCCCAAAGCATGATCGATGCACCCCCGTGCTTAACAGTTAGAGAGGTGTTCTTTTCATGAAATTCTGCACCCTTTTTTTCTCCAAACATACCTTTGCTCATTGTGGCCAAAAAGTTCTATTTTAATTTCATCAGTCCACAGGACTTGTTTCCAAAATGCATCAGGCTTGTTTAGATGTTCCTTTGCAAACTTCTGATGCTGAATTTTGTGAGGACGCAGGAAAGGTTTTCTTCCGATGACTTTCCATGAAGGTCATATTTGTGCAGGTGTCGCTGCACATTAGGACAGTGCACCACCACTCCAGAGTCTGCTAAATCTTCCTGAAGGTCTTTTGCAGTCAAACGGGGGTTTTGATTTGCCTTTCTAGCAATCCTACAAGCAATTCTCGGAACGCTTTCTTGGTCTTGCAGACCTCAACTTGACCTCGTCCGTTCCTGTTAACTGCCATTTCTTAATTACGTTACAAACTGAGGAAACGGCTACCTGAAGACGCTTTGCTATCTTCTTATAGCCTTCTCCTGCTTTGTGGGCATCATTTATTTTAATTTTCAGAGTGCTAGGCAGCTGCTTAGAGGAGCCCGTGGCTGCTGATTGTTGGAACAAGGTTTGAGGAGTCGGTATTTATAAAGCTTTGAAATTTGCATCACCTGGCCCTTCCAAATGATGACTGTGAACAACCCATAGCCCTAACCAGCTAATGAAGGTCTGAGACCTTGGTAAAAGTTATCTGAGAGCTCAAATCTCTTGGGGTGCCCAAACTTTTGCATGGTGCTCCTTTCCTTTTTTCACTCTAAAATTGTACAAAACAAAAATAAGACACTAATCTTGCTTAAAATGTTGAAAAGAATGTTTCATCTTTAACTTTATGACTTTTGGAGATCAGTTCATCTTCTACTCACTTAACTATTCACAGTAACAGAAATTTTGACTGGGGTGCCCAAACTTTTGCATGCCACTGTATGCTAATTTGACCAAACATTCGGTTATTTGCCCTAACTTCCTTATGCTTACATCATTTTTGTTTGATGATGCTACTTTCAAGAACCTTAGGACTCTTCTGTGATGTAGATACTATATAAGTAAAAGTTGCTGTTATTCAAAAACCTCTTTGAAATGGCTGCAAATTTATTGGGATCACAATGTTCCATTTGAGCACTTTGTTTATAGAACAATCTACAGAGAATATTTTCTATTTTTGCAGATACCATCAGAGAGTTTTGTATATTGACATTGATATCCACCATGGAGATGGTGTGGAAGAGGCCTTTTATACAACAGACCGTGTAATGACTGTATCATTCCATAAATATGGTGAATATTTCCCTGGCACAGGCGATCTTCGGGTAAGTGCAAACAAAAATTCTGGAGATGCTGAAAATCTGAAGTAAAATCAGAAACTCTTAGAAGTACACAGCAGGTCAGGCAGCAACTGTGGAGAAAGAAACAGGTAATATTTCAGGTTAATGGCCTTAAATCAGAACTGAGGTAAAGTTAGAAATTGTACATCTTTCAAGTTGTAAAGAAGGAAGGGTTGGAGACAACAAAGAGAACATCTGTGATAAGGTGGAGATCGTGAGAGGTTTAGTAACACAAAAGTTGTTGGTACCAACTGTGAGAGGATGGTGAATGATTGTTAATCATTATTAATTTATCTGGAGAAGATATAAATGGAAGGAGATGAATGCAGGCAGAGGAGAGAGAAACAAAAACAATGTTGGAACTGTAGAATGCAAAACACTGCAGTTGCTGGAAATCTAAAATTAAAAAGAATACTGGACATGCACATCAGGATTGACAGGAGAGAGGAAAACTGAATTAGTGTTACTGGTTAATGACATTTCATCGGAACAAACCAGGACACAAACTGGAAAGGTTAGTCATCTGAAATTCTTGAATTCACTGTGAATCCTGAGGTCTGTAATGTGTCTTGACAGAAGATGATATGCTGTTCCTCAAATTTGCATTGAGATTGGTTAGAGCAGTGTAAGACATCAAATACAGAGATGTCAAAGAGAATTAAAGTGCCAGGCATTTGAAACCTCATGGTTACCCTGGTAGACTGAACCCAGGTATTCTGCATAGCGGTCACCCAATCTGTGCAAGGCTTCTCCATTGGAGAGGAGATTATGTGTATCAAATGCACTGTAGGTTGGAAGAAGTGGAAGTGAATTGCTGAATCACCTGAAGAAGTGTTTGAATCCCTCAGTGGGAAGGGAAGAGGTAAAAGAGCAGATGTTGCATCTCCTGCAGTTACATGGAGAGTAACAGAAAGTGACCCAGAGAGTTACAGGGAGAACATTCCCTTCAGAATGGTGAAAGGAAAGGGGAAGATGTTTCTAGTAGTGGCACAAGTTCAAGATGGTGTAAATTATGGAGGATGATCTGATGAATACAGATGCTGTTAGGGTGGAAGAAGAGGAAAAGTGGAAATGCGGCCTTTAAACTGTCTGAGAGAGAAAAGGTGAGGGTAGAAGTGCAGGAAATGGACAGACGAGGTTGAGAGCATGGCTAACAGTGGTAAGAAGAGAGCCACTCTTTAGGGAAGTAAAAGGCATCTCCGAATACTAATGTGGAAAGTGTCAACATCAGAACAGATGCAACAGATTTGGAAACCCTGTGAGAATTGAATGGAGTCATTATAGTAGACAGTGTGGAGGAGGTGTAGTCAAAATTTTTTAATTAGGCTTTTATAAATTATTTAAAACTATTTGAATTGTTTTTAATCAGATTCATTTTAAAGCAGTTCACAGGACCTTGACAGCAGTGAGCTTTGTTTTGGAAAAGGACAGATGGATGCAGGTTGAATTCAGTTTGCCTCCATTTTGTAAGAGGTTAGTTTGGACAGGGAGGCTTTGCAGCAGTGCCACTTCCAGCATGATCTGGCATAGTAAATTGAGACTCAAAGAAATCAAAAGAAATGCAGAAGAGCTAATTTTAAAAATGCGCTACCCACTTAGCTCTGATTTTGCATGGGAAAGCTTCCCCTTCACTCTGTGTGACTTTGAAGTCTTGAATTGGGTGTCATAGAGATCATGACAATTCTGTTACAATCTGCAGACTCTCATGATGGCTCAGCAGGTTATGTTGTAGTGATGTAATCTGCCATATGGTAAGACAGTACAGCAGCTGGCATCTTTAAAAAAAAATCCATTTGATTGTCTGAGGATGCATTCATACTGATGGTTTGGAATTGTTTTGAATTTGTGTTCAAAACCTGAAAGGTATAATTCTAATCTACTGTGCTACCCAAACCTTTTATTATTAAAACTGCAACCCTTTAAAAGAATGTAAAGAAAAAAGATAATATAGGAATGTCCTTGAAGGCAAAGAGCACCTGTTGACTTGATCACCTGTTGACTTGACTTGTAAGTGATTGACATTGTCCAAATTTATTGTGTAGAACCTAACAATCAACAGAAGAGTTATAAGAGATGTAACTTCTGTTTGGAATTTCAGTGATACAGAGTCAAAATAGTTTAGAATAAATGTAAGGAAACATTGTGACAATATAAATAGCTAAATGTATCTGAAGATACTAGTTTGATGTACAGATACTCCATTCATGAAAAGTGATTGAATAGCATCATTAATGACTGCCTGAAATTGTGACTGATTTCAGATTTTGTTTGTCTTTTACCTTTAGGACGTAGGGGCAGGGAAAGGTAAATATTATGCTGTTAACTTCCCATTGCGAGACGGAATTGATGATGAATCTTATGAACAGATATTCAAGCCAGTAAGTTTCTTGAATATTCTTCTGCCATATTAACTTTCCTGGGATTGACTATACATCATGAATTATACAATTTAGTACAAAGAGCTGACAGTTGTATTACATTGTATATAATTGTATGAAAATAATGCTGTTTTACCTGTTTTACTTTTTAATGCAGATTTTGACCAAGGTAATGGAAATGTATCAGCCCAGTGCTATTGTACTGCAGTGTGGAGCTGATTCATTGTCAGGAGACAGACTTGGATGTTTCAATCTCACACTAAAGGGTATGTGCAGGTGTACCATTATATATTACAATGAATACTCATGTATTGAAGAACACAACATGTTCTTGTGGTTTTTAGAGGGGACCAATGCTGATTATTACTATTTGTTGAAATAGGTCATGCTAAATGTGTGGAATTCATAAAGACTTTCAACTTGCCCCTGCTGATGCTCGGAGGTGGAGGATATACAATCCGCAATGTTGCTCGCTGTTGGACGTATGAGACTGCTGTAGCACTGGATACTGAAATTCCAAATGGTAATTATTACATACAAAATAATTTTATTAGATCTAACTCAAGCTGGTAAACTTTAAGCAAAAAACTCACTTATTTACTTAATGATCTCGGTAGGTTTCCTTCTTGGTTCAACTGATAATTTTGAACACATTGATACAAAATTTACATTAGTTTCAGTTATAAATTCTGTAGATCGTCTTAAGCTAGTTTAATCAGAAGCTAATACTTTTTTGTCTGCAGGATAAAATTTAAGTATGTTCACAATTTATTGGCCCTTAGACTCCCCCAGAAGTGGAAGTACCTTTGATGACCTTCATAATTTAAAGGCTTTATCAGATCAGTGCTCAAATTTTGTTTGGAAAGAAGAGCCCAAGACTATTTATTCTTTAATAATACTCTCCCAGTTTTGGCATCACCCTTGTGAATTTGTTTTTGCACATTTTCTTCTACATCGATATCCTTCTTAGAATTTGGAGACCATAGATGTTTATATTGCTCTTAGTTATATTTGATTTCTAATGTAAGGTCAATATTTAAAACGGAGACATGAGAGAGAGTGCAGATACTGTAAATCTGGAGCAACAAACACAACATTCTGGAGGAACTCAGCAGGTCAGGCTGCACCTATGGGAGGAAAGGAACAGTCAACTTTTCAGGCCAAGACCCTTCATCAGGACATGAATGAGAGTCCTGATGAAGGGTCTTGGCCCGAAAAGTTGACTCTGACTCTCCTTCATGAGTCCTGATGAAGAGTCTCAGCCTAAAACGTCGACTGTTCATTTCCCTCCATGGATGCTGCCTGACCTGCTGAGTTCCTGCAGCATTTTGTGTTTGTTGCTCGTTAATTTAAAATGTTCTCTCTATTCCTTTCTTCACAATGCTCTATGACCTGCTCAGTGTGTCTGGCATTTTCTGTTTTTAGTTCAGATTTCCAGCATCCACAATATTTTTACTTTTGTTTTTCAAATCAAATTTAACACAGCTTATTTGCTTTTCAATTATATTCCTGCAATACCCTGCAGTATAAAAGAATTTCTTCTTTACCTGTGTTATTAAATAATCACATGAAGATTGGATTAGTAATGTTGTCATGTATTTTTGATGCTCTCATGATCTAAAATTTATATTCTCATTTCTCTAAATTAGAATTACCATACAATGACTATTTTGAGTACTTTGGGCCAGACTTCAAACTGCACATCAGTCCTTCCAATATGATGAACCAGAACACACTGGAATATATGGAAAAAATTAAGTAAGTACTGTAAACTTTCTATAGGTCAGAAGCATGAGAGATGAATCCTAACTTCCGAAATTGGCGGGATTGGTTTCAGGTGAGAGCCTCTCCCGAAGCTCCCCACATCCCCATTCTTCAAACTACAGTCCCCACCTCCTTTACACCCAAACCCTCCAAGCTTTTAGATTAGCTAGATTTTTGGGCAGGGAACCTGTCAAGCCTCAGATATACATGCTGTAAAATCAAAACTCCAAGGTATACAGGGTAATGCAGGCTGTCATGAGACAACAAGCCCCTGACACAGTACCAGTTAACGTAAAAAGCTTCTCATAATAGGCACCAAATAATGGCTCATAAAATGGGAAACAGTTACTTGTAGATCATAACCTACATATCCAATCACTTTGCAGATTGATGTTTTTTTTGCATTGTTTGGGACAATGGTATTTCAGATTTAGTAGGCATTCAGACTTGTGGGTCTGTCCTTACTACTTTCACTTTGATTTACTATTTATTAATGATTATGACTCTTGTATCAACCTTAAGTGCATACAGTAAAATATTAGTTTTGAATATCTTTTAAAAAAAATAATGCAAGCAATTTCCTTGAATTATTTGGTAAAATGGGAGGAAATTAAGCCTTGTGTATCTAAAGGTACTTTTTCTAAGTTTATGTTTTGCTGTAGAAGACTCCTTGAGCACACTGGTACCACTAGTACTCTGAGCAACCTGCGTGCCTGAATGGTCAAAAATAAAATTCTGTATAACTGGTATTCCTTTCTGATCCAAGCTAGAAATTTGATTATTTGCCAAGTAGACTACTTCTGAATCTTCTTTTTAAAAAAAAATGAACTGAAAAGATACTTGCTGTGGCACTCCCGGGTATTAATCATTATGTTTAGTGTTGCTTACTTCAGTTAGTCAACTTGCCTTTGCATAATACAAGTTAATGAACGCTATATTTTTTCTACTTTGCAAGCAGTAAGTTGCTGACCATTCCTACTTGACTTAACGTAACTTCTGAGTATGTACGTTCTAATCTAGACTACATCTCAATTCTTTTCCAAAAAACTGATACAATAAATGCTCATGTTCCTACTATCTCTGTTTACAAGTATAAGGGCAGAACTTCATGCATTCTGGTCAGTGCCTGGCACTAAACCTATGTGAATACAACAGACATCATGTTTGTTTATTGACATATGGTAATGAACTGTTTATTGATTTTCAGTCTCCGGAGAAACATGTTCAACACTAAGCACATCAGCATTTTAACTAACTTTCATCTCCACTTTTGTTTCAGTGTATGAATTCTTCCTTTAAAACCTTAATAATTAAATGAACACCATTCCAAATATTCTCTTTGAAAACATTTTTAAAGGTCCTATAACATGGCATTGTTGAAAAGATGAGTTAGCAGAATTGAAATAGCCAAGTAGGCTGACACTTGGATGCATTACTGTAGCCCTACTGCACTGCCTGAAGTGTATGAATTTTCAGATGAGATGTTAAAATAGGGCCACATCTCTCTCAGATGAGTGTAAAACAAAAAATTCACATGGCACTATTTCAAAAGAAGAGCAGGGGAGTTAACTTTGGTGCTCTGACTGATATTTGATAGAATCACAGACAGACAGCACAGAAAGAATCTGCACTAACCGTCAACCATCCATTTATACTAATCCTGCGTTAATCCCATTTTATTATCCCTACATTCCCATCAGCTCTCCCCAGATTCCTACCACTCATCTACACATTATGAGTAATCTACATTGGTCTATTAACCTACCAATCCACATGTCTTTGGGATGTGGGAGGAAATTAGAGCACCCAAAGGAAACCCACATGGTCACAGGGGGAACATGCAAACTCCACACACACAACACCCGAGGTTAGGATTGAACCCATCTCTTTGGCACTGTGGGCAGCAGCTCTGCTAGCTGCGCCACTATGCTGTTCCTATTTATCCCTCACTCAAAATAATTTTTTAAATATTCTGTTTGTGGAAGATGGCTATGTCCAAATTGTCTGTATGTTTCCTTCAAATCAACAGTGACTACACTTCATAAGTAGTTAATTAACTGTAAAGTAGACTTGAAGGGGATATCAAATATACCACATTGCATCTTTAACATAGTAAAAAATTTATTGGCATTTTGATCAAAATTTGATCTAAGAGAGATGTTTTAATGTAGCTTTTTAAGAATGAAAGATAGAGCAATTGAAAGGTTTATAGAAGGAATTCCAGAGTTTAGGGCCTTGTCAGCTGAAGGGATGGCCATGATTGATGAAGCTCTGAAGATTAGAAATGTGCATCCAGCCAGGAAATGGCAAAATAATACATTAGCCACTGGATTGGTAATCCAAAGGGACAGAATAAATATCTGGAGCCATAACTTCACATCCCACTTTGGCATCTGGGGAATTAAAGATTTGATTATTTGAATAATCTTTTTTAAAAGCTGGGATCAGTAATTGTGACCATGAAACCACCAGAAATCTGCCACCCTAAGCTGATCCAGACTACATATAACTCCAAGCCAGAGCAGTTTATTTGGCTCTTGACTGCATTATGAAATGCTCTGGCAAGCCTCTCAGTTGTGTCAAAACATCATAATGAAACTAGGTGAACCGCCTGGCTGGGACTTAGCAAAGCACGTTCAGTCAGCTTGACCTTGTTAGCGTAACGCTATTACAGCGCCAGTGACCCATGTTCAATTCCGGTCACTGTCTGTAAGGAGTTTGTACATTCTTCCCGTGTCCGCCTGGGTTTCCTCTGGGTGCTCCGGTTTCCTCCCACATTCTAAAGATGTCAGGGTTAGGAGCTGTGAGCATGCTATGTTGGCGCCAGAAGTATGGCAACACTTGCAGGCTGCCCCCAGAACACTACGCAAAAGCTGTATTTCGCTGTGTGTTTCAATGTACATTTGACTAATAAAGAAATCTTATCTCATCAAATCCACCTCCTGAACATCTGGAGCCTGGTGTCTAAATTAAGAGAGCATCTCAAAGCTCATTCAACCAACAAACTGTTGCTATCAGCTCAGAATTGTAGTGATAGCCAACATCTTGCACTTCTCCCTCACAATCCCTTGGTATGTCCTTTCCCATGGCAAACAATTGTAGCTTCTGGCCTTGCCTTTCTTCAAAATTAACTCAAGATAACAGTACTTGAACATCAGATGAAACGTGGGCAAGGAAAGCCCATGCTGAGTACAATATGCTGCCTTCCTTTCATGAATCACTACTTTCCCATGTTGAACACCACTTGGAAGAAACAGAAGAATATTAAGGGGTAGAATGCACTGGATGGGGTGGTGGGAATTGACTCTTGTGTTCATCACTGATAACTAACTTGGCCAAATACTGAAGGACATTGTTGCCAGACTGGATCCAGGACAGATGGTGAGTGAACCAACTCTAAGGTTAAACTTAAGTGATGTCATCTTCATCATTCTTCCTTTGGAAAATAAATCTGTCAATGACAGTATTGTACAACTGACTAGCACAATTCTCATCATGAAGAAGTCTTCATTATGAGGATATCCTTCATCGTGTTGTGTGGCATTTTATGTGTCAAATAAAATGGATTCAGAACAGATCTGCCAGCTTCAAGCTGGGCATCCATGAGGTACTGTGGCCATGAGTAGCAACAGACTTCTATCCTACCATAAAAGTATAGTCTCATGTCCTTGCATACTGTCACACCACTCCACTTATTATCAAGCCAGGAAACCAACACTGCTTCAAACAGATGTGTGAGAAAGTGTGCCTGGAGCAGCAGCAGGTACACCTAAAAATATCACGCTAATCTAGTGAAGTTTTTTTAAGAGGACTATATGTGTGCTAAACTATGAAAATAGCATAGTAATCGCGGAACTATTGAATCAGGTCAAAGACTCATCCAGTCGGGCATGATTCAAAAAATAAAAAGAGAAAGCTCTGAGAATGCCCACATTCTCAGTGACTCAGTATGCAAGTGCCAAAGACAACACTAAAGTCGTTGCGATTCTCATCCAGGTGTGTCAAATGGATGATTCGGCTCAGGTCTCCTTCAGTCTTCACCATCATAAAAGCTGGTTTGTACCAAGTTCCATTCACTACATATGAAGCAATGACTGAAGGCATAAAAAAAACAGCAATGTCTATAGAATTTAACCGTTCTTTCAATCCAGCCAAGGTGCAACAGTAGGGCAATAACTTTTGACATTACCTGAAAATAAACCAGGTATTTCCTGTAAACAAAAAAACTGATCAAATCCCATCAGTCTATTCTGAAGTATCAGAAGAGTAATTGAAGGTGTCATTGACTGTTCTTACTCACCAGTAATTTACTTATTGATGCTCATTTTAGATTGTGCTATGATCATTTGGTTGCTGATCTAATTACACTCTGAATTCAAATATAAACAAAGGAATCAGAATCAGGTATCACTGACATTATCATCACTGACATATGTCATGAAATTTGTTGTTTTGCGGCTTATCCTCCACTCTTCTGGTACTTCACCAGTGGCTAGCAAAAATGCAAAAATCTCTGTTGGGGCCCCAGCTCTCTCCTCCCTTTCTTCCAATAGTGTCCTGTGAAAGATCTCATCTGGCCCTGGGGATTTATCAACTCTTATGCTTTGCATGATATCTAACAGCTCCTCCTTAATATTGACATGCTCCAGACCATCAACGTACCCCTCCCTGAACTCACTATCTTTATCGTCCTTCTCCTTGGTGAATACAGATGAGAAGTATTCATTTAAGACCTCGCCCACATCCCTGGCTCCATCTTTCCCCTAGTTATACTCTTGCTCCTAACATATTTGGAGAATATTCTTACTTGCAAAGGATATGTCATGGCCCCTTTTTGCCCTCCTAATTTCTTTCCTCAGTTCTCCATCACCCTCTATATTTCTCAAGAGACTCACACAATTTCAGTTGCTTATACCTGTCATGCTTCCTTTTATTTCTGAACGATGTCTTTTATCATCCAAAGTTCCCTGATGTTGTCATCTTTACCTTTCAACCTTAATGGAACATGTTGGCCATGAACTCTTACTAACTCTCTTTTTAAAATACTTCCCCCAAATTTAGGACTTTAATTTGAGAACCAGCCTTATCCCTTTCTATAACTACTTTGTTTCTCTTCTATGGATGCCATGGTATTAAGTGGTAGTTGTTTCTGTTGCCTTTAAAATTGTTCATTTATTCTTGAAGCAATTTTGTGTGTAATTTGTCTTGTCTCTTCACAGACTGCGTTTGTTTGAAAACCTACGCATGCTACCACATGCTCCTGGTGTTCAGATGCAGGCAATCCCAGAAGATGCTATTCAAGAAAATAGCAGAGAAGAGGAACAGGAAGATCCTGACAAACGAATTTCAAGTTAGTGGTAGTCCACCTATATTTTACAATAGTAACATTATAAGTATCTAGAGAATCAAAAAACAAAGAAGATCCAAAGTTGAGATGTTGAGGGATTACAAAAAAGATTTTTTAAAATTCCTTTGAAGAGAGGGAACTGGAAAGGCAGTACCCTCTAGCAAGGAACCTGAATTGTTGAAAGTACAACCTCCTTCAGGTTGGAGTGATTGGAGAACATACAAAAGAGAAGAGTTCTCCCAAGAGATCTACAGCACCCAGAAATATTCTTTTTCCCAACTCCTGTTCATACAAGTTGTCGTACATGTATACAACTGTTGTATGCTGTTCTTTTGTTTCCAGAAGTGGATAGTTAAAACCAGTGTATACTGCAACAATATTTACAATGTACATGAGGTATCCAGCAGGAGTAAAAGATATATTTTGGTTTCGTGTGTTAGGAATTTGATTACTGTTTATTAACTTCAAGGTGCTGAAAAGCAAACCACTATAGTATTTTCCCCAAAATAAAATGCTTTGTATGGCTTAGTACTGATTTCTACACACTGGAAAGGCATTTGTTTTTGCTTGAAGTGACCTTTGCCTGAGATGCTCCAATTGGCCAACTGGAGTACAGAGAGGAAAAGTTATTTAAAGTCCTATTTTTTCATTCATTTTTGTTGAAGAATAAGATGCATTACAAGAATGAAGACCCATTTTATAAAAAGTGACAAAAATCTGTGACAGGCACACAAAAGGCATCGTTCTTTTTATTAACAATTTTTAAACCAGTGACACACCCTGATTTTCTTATTTGGGATAAGATGTACAAATTCATGAATTATTTGATCAAGGGTAAATTATGATGGTGCACCTGGCAGGATACTGAAAATATGTGTCAACCAACTGACTGGAATGTTCAAGGACATCTTCAACCTCTCACTGCTACAGTTGGAGGTTCCCACCTGCTTCAGATGGGCATCAATCATACCGGTGCCTGAGAAGAGCAGGGTGAGCTGCCTCAACGACTATTGCCTGGTAGCTCTCACATCTACTGTGATGAAGTGCTTTTCGAGAGGTTGGTCATGGCTAGAATTAACTTCTGTCTGAGCAAGGACCTGGGCCCACTGCAGTTTGCCTACCACCACAACAAGTCTACAGTGAATGCAATCTCACTAGCTCTTCACTCAGCTTTGGAGCACCTAGACTCCAGCAATACATATGTCAGGCTGCCGTTTATTGATTACAGCTTGGCATTCAACACCATCGTCCCCTCGGTTCTATCAACAAGCTTCAAAACCTGGGCCTCTGTACCTCCCTCTGCAGCTGGATCCTTGACTTCCTTATCGGGAGACCGCAGTCAGTGCAGATTGGTAATAACATCTCCTCCTCGCTGACAATCAACACAGGCACACCTCAAGGATGCATGTTTAGTCCACTGCTCTACTCTCTCTACACTCATGACTATGTGGCTAGGCCCAACTCAAATGCCATCCATAAATTCACCAATGACACCACTGTTGTTGGCAGAATCTCAGATGGCGATGAGGAGGCGTACAGGAGTGAGAAAGTTCGGCTGGTTGAATGGTATCACAACAGCAACCTCACACTCAACCTCAGCAAGACCAAGGAATGGATTGTGGACTTAAGGAAGGGGAAGTTGGGAGAATGCATAGCAGTATTCATTGAGGGGTCAGTGATGGAAATGTGAGCAGCTTCAAGTTCCTGGCCGTCAACGTCTCAGAGGATCTATCCTGGGCCCAGCACATTGATACAGATATGAAGAAGGCACGCAGCGGCTCTACTTCATTAGGAGTTTGAGGAGATTTGATATGTCACCAGAGACTCTTGCAACTTTCTACAGATGTACAGTGGAGAGCATTTTGGCTGGTTGCATCACTGCCTGGTATGGAGGCTGCAATGTGTAGGATCGAAAGAGGCTGCAGAGGATTGTAGACTCCACTACCTCCATGGGCACAACCCTCCCCACCATCGAGGACATTTTCAAGAGGTGGTGCCTCAAGAAGGCGGCATCCATCATTAAGGACCCTCACCATTTGGGACATGTCCTCTCCTCATTACTACTATTGGGGAGGAGGTACAGGAGCCTGAAGACACAGACTCAACGTTTTAGGAGCAGCTTCTTCCCTTCTGCCATCAGATTTCTGAATGGTCCATGAACCTGTGTACACTCCTCACTATTCCTCTTTTGTACTATTTATGTATTTGTAACTTACAGTGATTTTTATGTCTTACACTCTACTGCTGCTGCAAAATAACGAATTTCACAACAAATGTCAGTGATAATAAACGTGGTTCTAATTATTGCTAGTCAGAATGATAAGTATACAATAAAACCATCACATCAGCTGCACTGAAGAATTTGGGTTAGTTGTAAATACAAGTACCTTCTATTTTAAATTGATGCTTTGTTTTAATTATTAAACTACTTCTTAACTGACAACAAAAGGAAGAATAGTTTTCAACCATGACAGGCTGTGCAAGGATATCGGAAGATTTTTTGTGCAAAATGTGTGATTGGAACAAGTTGAAGTGAACTTAGAAATGATTGTTTACAGAATAACTTTTAGTGTACAAAAAGTGCTTTGGGCTGTGCTGAATTTGTGAAAGGGGTGACATAAATGTATTTTTTTTCTTTTTTTACATGTACTGTATATTTAAATATTTATTTGAAAGAATCCTAAATATATGCATATAGAACTGGGGCCTTGGCAGTTAATCCTATTTGTTCTATTGCAGTCCGAGCATCTGATAAGCGAATAGCACGTGATGAGGAATTTTCAGACTCTGAAGATGAAGGAGAAGGAGGCAGAAGAAATATTACACACCACAAGAAATGTACAAAGCGAGCCAGAATTGAAGAAAAGAAAGAACCAGAAGAGAGAAAACTTGGTGAGTACTCAAGGATAAAAACAACCCTGAAGTGTAGAAATCAAATGTATGTCTATTGGAAATATTTCTCACCCCCGTGCCCTCACCTTCAGACTTTAATGAACCATCTTGTAAATAAGGCAAAATAATTATTTTCAATACAAAATGCTGCAGGACTGAGAAAGAGCAATTGTAGCAAACGATCAAAGACACCATGGGTTGGATGACCTCATTCTGTGCAGTGAAATAGAGTACATGAAGGAAAATGTATAAATTGCATAATCACAGTCATAAGTGTAGACTGTACAGGTGAACTTATGGTGGGAAAGTCAACAGTACCTTTGTCAAACAATGTTATATGGCAAAGAGATTTGTTTTACGCAGATGATTCCTAGTCCTTATTCTCACAGCACAAATCTCCACAAAGTGCATGTTGTTCATAATTTGGGATTTAAAAGTGCAGATTTTTCATCGATCGTACAATTCCTTAGCACAACATCAGTCACCAGCACTCGCGCTTTGTCAGTTAGTGAAAAACAAATTTATAATAAGAGCTTGTGCCTTTTGAGTGCAGGGGGAAAACCTACCCTGCGTTTGTAGCAGCTGTTCCCTGCATCAACCTCTAAATCCTAAACAATGGATGATACTTATTGTGCCAATGTTTGGTATTGTTCAATAATATAAAAATCTAGGAATCATCTGTTTAAAGACAATGCAAATGTAGTAGTATTCTGCACAATTTCATCATAGGCTAAAATAGATTAAAACAATTTGTATTGAGTAACAGTGGTGCAGCAGGGTCTGTGTAGTTTTCAGTGTAGATGAGTGTAATGGATGTAGTGGGCCAAGAGGCCTGTTTCTGTGCTGTCCAACTCTGTGACTATTACTGGTGCCTCCCAACTCCAGCGACCCAGGTTCAATCCCGACCTCAGGTGCTGCACATGTCGAGTTTGTACATTCTCCATGACCTTGTGGGTTTCCTCCAGTGGTTCCAGTTTCCTCCCATTGTATAGCTTGTGTTCTGTGTGTTGCCTGTGATGCTGCTGCAAGATTTTCACTGTATTTGTGCACACGGCAACGGACTCGACTTGACTTCCATTTCCCAAAGACCTACTGTTCAGTAGGTTAGCTGGTTATGATAAATTACCCTTGTAGTAGGAGAAGCTGGGTGGTTTATGGGCATGTGAGAAAAAACATGTTACAAGGAAATAGATGGGATTGGGGGGAGGGAAGGAAATTGCTCTGAGAGTCAGCATTGACTTGATAGGTCAAATGGCTGTCTCCTATGATGTGCAAAATAGCTAATCGGTAATTAATTTATAAAAAAGTGATGTTGTGCTTTACAAATGGTAGTTCTACTCCTGCACTACTGTTATTTTGAAGCAGAAATCTGTAGGGCCAGGAGAAAAAGAGCAATTCAAGCAAACTGTCAATGACCCTTAAATACACCATGGGTTGAACAACATCGTTCTGTGCAGTACAATAGAATATGTGAAGAAAAATATATAAGTAGCTTAATCACACTAATAAGTGTAGCTTCAGCATTGCACAGGGGAACTTATGATGGGAAAGTCAACATAACCTTTGTAAAACAATGTTATATGGTGAAGGGATTCTATTGTATTATTCTAAAGTTCTTGGAATTTTTTTGAGCAGTTCAGTGTGTGCTATGGTCATTATCAGGTATTAACCTTCCCTCCTCTAAGCCAAACTGTGGGAAAAGATTCTGGAGAAAGCCAGTAGCTGTCTGCGATCTAGCCCATGGAAAAAAAGCTGGAGGGGAAATCAGTTGAGACCATGTGGACTAAATGACAACCAGTTAACCTTAGATCAATGACATTGAGCACAGCAATTCAGGGAAGTGTAATTATTACAGGTGATGATATCAGACAAAAAATTATATGCATAGAGTACATCCAAGATTAGAAAATCCAGCTAGACTAGGAATCATACCATGTACCTCATCAAGGACAACCTATTTAGCAATTAGAGGGATGGATTTTTAAAACTACAAAGAAAAAATAAATCATGCCTAGTCCTACAAGCAATATTGGAGATTTTTACACAATTACTCTGGCAGTACTAACATGTTCATAGCATGGGTTATAAATATACTAATTGCACTCAAGCTGAGTAATATTTTATTGGTAAAAATGGTCAACATTTGCTCTATACAAAGATATGAAAACCAACTACTTAACACTCCACCAAGTCCCAATAGATCACGCTACCATTAATCAACAAAGCAACGGCACAGTTTCACACACACGCACACAGACCATTCACTTTGTACAAGTCCTTAAAGTTTGTATTCGGGAAGGAGAATCAAACACCAAACACGTAGCTACAGTGTGTTGGTACGAGTACAAAGTTATGTCATTAGTTCATTTTCACAAAAAACACACCATCAGCCATTACAGGTTCCTCTACAGAACTGGAGGTTAAGCCTGAGAATGTGTTGTGATGTTCAGAATTTTATTGTAGAAATTATCTCTTCATCAAAGCTTTATTTTTTGGTTGTTTTGTGGATTAGTGCCATTCTCTGCAAGAAAGAAAGTTCATGGTCATGCAAAGATATGATTTAATTTACATTTTTTTTACAGGAAACCATTAGAATCTAAAACATGCTATCTAGAAGTATAATCTCAGCTACCAAAATGGAATGCAGTTAGATGAAGGTATTAAGAACATGGTCATTCTCAAAAAAGAAACAAAGTGTTGTGCCATATTTCCTGTCAATTAAAAGTTTATATGAAATTATTGTTTGAAATAAATCACCCAAGGTCTAAGTATTGTGAGGAATCAGCAAGAATTGCTGCCAACAATACACTTTCAGTCACTTGGCAAATTTAATTGATCATGGGTATATGGAACGAGCTGTCAGAGGAAGTGGTAGAGGTGGGTACAATTACAATACTTTGTAAAGGTACATGAAGAAGAAAGGTTTAGAGGCATATGGGCTAAATGCAAGCAAATGGAACTAGCTCAGGAAGACACTTTGGTCAGAATGGACGAGTTGGGCCGAAGGGCCTGTTTCCATGCTGTATACTCTACGACTCTTTCCATGAGCCCAAAGTAGACTGCAAGGCAGAGCATACTGTAAGACCAGGCGCCAGGCAGTGAAACCTGAGGTCCCACCCTCAGGACAGCTCTGATGGCCTCTGACTGCTGAGACAGCCATGTTTCACTGTTTTTAACTATCTCTAAAGAGCAGTTTAAATGCATTTTAATAATTATACGACTAGTAATTGTTTAATTAGCTTTTGAATATATATATATATGAACCTACTGCTAATTAATTAATAATATAAAGTAAAATAAAAATACACAGAAAATTTAATTGGACTGACTTTAAATTAAGGTTGGTAAACGATTCAAATAAATAGAGGGGCTAGATGTGAAATATGCCCAGCCTCTCCTCCCTTTACCTTCTGGAACTGCCTCTGGAATCATTGGGGAGTCCAGCAGCAGAGCATGAGGTCAGATGCATTGTCATGTGACCTGTGGCACAATTCTGACGTCACTGTGTAGTGCACAGGTGCAGAAGTTAAGACGATGCTAAATATTGGAAGGCCAACTATGACAGCTCCCCATTGAAGTGCTACCCCGGCAGACTTAATTTGGCCCATTATTGTCTGTTTAAATGGGCATTGGACAATTACTAGAAAAGAAGGAATGAAAAAAGATACAAAGAAGGTACAGGTAACTGGAGTTGAAATATATTGATCCAGTTAATGAGTCTGTGTAAGCATGATTGCTGAATAGCGACCTGTGCTTTAAGTGTCATGATTTGTTGTCAGAATTGATTTTTGTTTTTAATATCTACTTAGAAAATAAATTAAGTGTGGGAGAGTGAAAATGCAGAATAAGTTAGATCTGTCATATTGGGCTAAATTGATGCATTACTGCCGTGGTTACTTTCCGGATTTATTTTGCATATTTTCATGCAACCTTGGTAGACCATTCAGTCCATGGAGTTTACAACAGTTGTGATAAACTAAAATCTTCCTTGTTCTTTCATGTGAATGTCAAAAGGCCCATAATAATAAACAATCTGCTGGAGGAACTCAGCAGGTCCAGCAGTATCTGTAGGGGAAGCAGTTGTTGATGTTTCTGTTCGAAACCCTGCATCAGGACTTAGAGGGGAGATGGCCAGTATTTGACACGAGAGATTCCAGCATCTCCAGTCTCTTGTGTCTCATAATAATAGTTTGAAGAGCAGGTTTCTCACCAATGTCCTGATAATATTTGTTCCTCAAATAACATCACTAAAAGAAAATATCACCTCATTAAAGCTCAGGGATTTATTTCTGAGAATTATAATCTCAAATACACAAGTACCTAAATGGAATAGTGATTGTTTTGAAATTTTACACATTATTAAGCGAATGACCTTATCCAGTGCCAGGAAATCATTAGGCACACTGTTCTTCAAATATTATCAGTAGAGACAAAGAACACAAGTGCAGGGAAGTTATGCTGACTCTTGATAAAACACTGGTCTAGCTTCATCTGGAGAATTGTGTCATTCTGGTCACCACGTTATAGAAAGGATGTGAAGACAACAAAGAGAATTCAGTAAAGATGTATAAGAATGTTTCTTGATCAACAATTACATGTCTAAATTAGATCGGCTAGGATGGTTTCCTATGGAAAAAGGAAGGCTGAGGGGAGATTTGATAGATGTACAGTGGCATGCAAAAGTTTGGGCACCCCTGGTCAGAATTTCTGTTACTATGAATAGTTAAGTGAGTAAAAGATGAACTGATCTCCAAAAGTCATAAAGTTAAAGATGAAACATTCTTTTCAACATGTTAAGCAAGATTAGTGTCTTATTTTTGTTTTGTACAATTTTAGAGTGAAAAAAGGAAAGGAGCACCATGCAAAAGTTTGGGCACCCCAAGAAATTTGAGCTCTCAGATAACTTTTACCAAGGTCTCAGACCTTCATTAGCTGGTTAGGGCTGTGGCTTGTTCACAGTCATCATTTGGAAGGGCCAGGTGATGCAAATTTCAAAGCTTTATAAATACCCTAACTCCTCAAACCTTGTCCCAACAATCAGCAGCCATGAGCTCCTCTAAGCAGCTGCCTAGCACTCTGATAATTAAAATAAATGATGCCTACAAAGCAGCAGAGGCTATAAGAAGAAAACAAAGCGTTTTCAGGTAGCTGTTTCCTCAGTTCGTAACGTAATTAAGAAATGGCAGTTAACAGGAACGGAGGAGGTCAAGTTGAGGTCTGGAAGACCAAGAAAACGTTCCGAGAATTGCTTGTAGGATTGCTAGAAAGGCAAATCAAAACCCCCGTTTGACTGCAAAAGACCTTCAGGAAGATTTAGCAGACTCTGGAGTGGTGGTGCACTGTTCTACTGTGCAGCGACACCTGCACAAGTATGACCTTCATGGAAGAATCATCAGAAGAAAACCTTTCCTGCATCCTCACCACATCATTCAGCATCAGAAGTTTGCAAAGAAAATTTTGGAAACAAGTCCTGTGGACTGATGAAGTTAAAATAGAACTTTTTGGCCACAATGAGCAAAAGGTATGTTTGGAGAAAAAAGGGTGCAGAATTTCATGAAAAGAACACCTCTCCAACTGTTAAGCATGGGGATGGATCGATCGTGCTTTGGGCTTGTGTTGCAGCCAGTGGCATGGAGAACACTTCACTGGTAGAGGGAGGAATGAATTCAATTAAATACCAGCAAATTCTGGAAGCAAACATCACACCATCTGTAAAACAAAAAAGCTGAAGATGAAAAGTGGATGGCTTCTACAACAGGATAACGATCCTAAACACACCTCAAAATCCACAATGGACTACTTCAAGAGGTACAAGCTTGAAGGTTTTGCCATGGCCTTCACAGTCCCCCGACCTAAACGTCATCGAAAATCTGTGGATAGACCTCAAAAGAGCAGTGCATGCAAGACGGCCAAAGAATGTCACAGAACTAGAAGCCTTTTGCAAGGAAGAATGGGTGAAAATCCCCCAAACAAGAATTGAAAGACTCTTAGTTGGCTACAGAAAGCGTTTACAAGCCGTGATACTTGCCAAAGGGGGTGTTACTAAGTACTGACCATGCAGGGTGCCCAAACTTTAGCTTTGGGCCCTTTCCCTTTTCCTATTTTGAAACTGTAAAAGATGGAAATAAAAAAAAAGTAATCTTACTTAAAATATTAAAGAAATGTGTCATCTTTAACTTTATGCCTTTTGGAAATCAGGTCATCTTTTACTCACTTAGCTATTCATAGTAACAGAAATTTTGACCATGGGTGCCCAAACTTTTGCATGCCACTGTATATGCAATAATGAGGGTCGGGACAGAGTGGATAGTGGGAGGCTGTTCCCTTTGGTGGGGGGGATTGAGAATTAGAGGTTACAGGTATAAGATAAAGGGGAAGAGAATTAAGAGTGGTTTAAGGAACACCTTTTTTAATGTAACATACAATTGGTATCTGGGATGCACTACATACCTGTATATGGTGCAGACAAGTTCATTGTGATTTTCAAGGGAATTGGATAAATATGCACTGGAGAAAAATTTTCAAGGTAGCAGAGAAAGGGCTGCTGGTTGGAACTAGAATATTGCTCTGGTAGAGAACCATCAAAGACAAATGGGCTGAATTCCTCCCAAATGCTCTAACAATTTTGTGATTCTATGTTACACAGTACGATATCAGAAGATATTCCAGTAGTAAGTTGTTCAGGTGGTACTTTGCTTCTGTGATCATTTTTATTCTTTCAGCTTCTGAGGTAGATCATCTCTGCCTCTTGCAATGTAAATCATTTGTATTACAATTCATTTGTTTTCTTTGGGGTGAGGAAAATTTTCTCAATTGATTTATGCTATGAAGAACAATGGCAAAATTCAATTTTCATAACAGATTGAGGAATGTAATTTCTGTGCAAAGAAAGTTAGTCTTTTTTTTGAAAAGACATTATTTGATCGCACTTTGGATAGAGATTAAGAAAGTCGTTGTTGGTACCAATTAAGGTAACACATCACCATCAAGGGCATATTTAGATTGCCTTTCTCAATTTCACTTTATTCTACAGAATCTAATAATGTTTGAACTGTTTGCAGATACCAAAGAGGAAGACAGATCTAAAGATAGCAGTACAGACATAACTGACGAAAAGGGGTAAGCTAAATTGCTGTGTGCATAATGTTTTAAATTAATAATGTACATTGGAAATAACATGACTCAAGTGACAAAGCAAAGGGACAAAACTCTCAAACTGAATTTTATCTGGGCCCGGATGCCATATATTTGGTACTTCACCTGACCAGACTTGAATAATTGGAAATTAATTTTAAATCTCTTCATTGCTTTTAAAGTTGAAATCACATACTAATTGGAGTGTTAGAACTGCAGGGAGGAAGATAAGGGTCACATCCAGGGCTTCTGGTTTCTGTCCTCTTTACAGTGTCCTCCACTAGATGCTATACTGTTTTGACATTGTGGAAGAACAATGGTTGAGCAATTGCCAGTTGATGCTCATTATCCAGACCTATACATAAATCACAGTCACTTGAGTATGGTACCAGAGGTCATACCCTAGTAAGAGTCATAGGGGTATCACAAAATTGGATAAAAGCATTATATGTATAAAATAATAATGTTTCTGGGTTTTACTTCACCTACAACATTTCAGAAGCAGGTTACAAAGCACATAGTTTGTTCTGTTGCTTGCGTTAACCCTTGCAGCTGAGTATTTAGTTCTATGCTTTTGTCTGTAAGCAAATAGAGTTTGAAGGGAAATATGTTTCCATGTTCATTCCCTTCTGTATTTAAATGACTTTAGTATCATACAGTGTTTGCATTCATACTACTATAAGCATGGTATCAAAATTGGCTAATACTATGCTTTTCCTTTCAGGATCAAGTCTGAGCAAACCATCAAATAGAATGAGAAAATGCTGTAAATATTCTCCAGGTTAGGTAGCATCTGTGAAGAAAGAAACAGAGCTATTACTTCAGATCAGTGTTCTTTCATCAGAGCCTATGAACATTGGAGCCCGCTTAGTGTAGCAAATGGAGATCATATCTCAAAGAAACATTTCTGCTTTTGAAGACTCAAAACTTTTTGTACTTTTTCAAGTGGACCACGTATTTATTTCAAAACCGGGCATTTATGTTGGTCAGTTTTTTTTTTCTTGACATTCTGAGAAACAAGTACAAACAGTCCTAATTATGAAATTGAAAGAAAGGTGTAGTTTTGACAAGCATCCTACCCATGTTGCAAATGATAACATTTGTAATTAATGTTTCATAACCAAACAATTTTGCTTTTAATCGACCTATTTGTTACTTTGTTGAAAACTCCTTTTACTATCTTTTACACACATTTGTAATTAAATGGTGTTACATAACTAAATAGTGCAGGAGTGTATGTGATATTGAAAGACATTTACACAATGGTAAATATTAAGTACCACCATGATTTCTCTCTTTGCAATTTAATGGCATTTTCAATACTAGATTATTAGGGTTTTTACTTAGTATAACAATACAAGAAAAACATTATGTTTGTAAGCATCAATTTCAAGCTAAAAAGCCATCTACTTGATCAACGCAATGTTTTTAGGTATTTTAAGGATTAAAGCGAAATTCAGAATTGTGAGTGGAAGGACTGATGGAACTCTGTTTTGTATGTTCCTGAAGCGACTAGTGCTGGTACAGAGAAACTGTCAGCTATCTGTGTGGGCAAAATCACTTGACAAGAAGAATATTAGTTTTCCTGGTCATTTATTTTCCAACCAGTTATTTTGCTGCTATGATATGGGGGGTGGGGGGGAATGTAATCTAAGGTTCAAAGCATTTAATACCATTTGATTGTCCTTTCCTCATAATCTAACATCTCTTGTCACTTAAATCTTCACTTCCTTTTGGCTCCCCTCTCAGAATCTCTCAATATCAAACTTAAGTGGGTTCCAAGGCCTTTCAGTATCATGCCATTTTACTTTTGGTCTAGTAACAGTGGGCAGATTTGCACTTCAGTATAGTTCAATAATGTAGTGATTTTTGTTGTGAATTATATATGATCTCATTTAGCAGTGCCTCAGTGTTTTGCTCTTGAAAAGCTGGAGGCTAGAATATGATCCTTGCTGTTTATATGATGCACATGCAAAGTTAGTGGAAGTCCAGAAGTTGCTGTCTGAAGTATCTTGTTCCTCCAGAAATTGACTCACCAATCAAATGCATTGATTGCTATGAACTTACTGACTTGCCTCAGAAAAAGGTTGATAATTGTCCACCTGCTGAACCAGGTGTCTTAATTGCTGTAAAACAATATCTTTGGTATTGCAAATTACCTTTTACAAGTTTGGAGTCTTATTTGTTCTGTTAATGGAGTTTTTAAAAAGGTAAAAAAACTTTTCTGTTTACTTTCCAATTTTATTTTTCATGTCTCTCTCAATTCAATCTCATCTCTTATGCTTTCTGTACCAAATTTGTCATTACATTAAATATTCTAACTGATATTAAGCTCAGTTTCTGCACTTCTCATTAATCTTCAGTCTATTTAAGGAAATGCACAGAGGTCCTGGATGTCCTGTTGAGACCACAGTGCTTTCAAGATGGTTTGTTGACAGCAATATGCCCTTTAGAAAGTCAATAGGCAAGTTCATGGCTAACGAGTGGCATTGCTGTTTATTTTATGTTTAAAAAAAAATCAATCTTATGTTTTTGGAGCCTTTAGAATTAGTACAGCTGTTGCTATCAGAATTAGTACTGTAGAAATGTTTACAGGTTTGCATATTTCTTGCACTATTTGGGTTTGTTGAAGACTGGTTGGTCCCATATTTTTTGCATTAGAACTTTACTAAAGCATGAAAAGGTTGCCAGATATAAATCCCATTGATAGGAATGGAAATTACTACTCCTATGTTTTTCAGTTTGATGTTTCAAAATCATACTTTTTTTTTACCCCCGACAAAAAAAATATGTGAGCAATTCATCCTGAGCGAAGAAGTAAAGAACATTTGTTTGCATGTTTGTTTTTTTTTTAAATTGTACCTGCAAAATTTTTTTGTCTGAAATGTCCTGTTCCTCCAGAAATCGACTCACTTAGCAAACAACTGAAGCTCCTATATTTAATTAATATTGGAACATATTTGAAAATGATCTTAAATATTAAAAATGCAGAGGTATGTTGTAAAGATTGAGGTGTATTTTCATGGTAAGATAGGAAATGTACATTTCTAATATCTGGCATAATGCAGTGCTCCACTAATAATGTTTTTTTTCAAGTAGTCTCATCAAGTGCAGATGAAACACGACCAGGGTCTCAGGTTCAAGTACAGATTATCCAAATGGGAATTTAGTATTAAGATTCCTACTACCTAAAATCTCGATCTTAACAATAATTCTGTATGCTTCAGAATTCTAAATATCATCTCTGCTGTTATTAAAAATGGTTGGGATAAACAAAATTCATTTAGCATTCCAGTTGTGTTGCATGTGCCAACACTGCAAAGATCTATAGCCCCTTGAGGATATAGAATGTGATTACCAGAGAACAAGGAGCACAAGCAGTGTGGGTCATTAATATTGTAGTGACTAGACGGAATGCCTTCAGTATATTCTCATTATATCTACATTATACTGTGAAAATACCTCACTGTACACAGACATAAGAAATAAAATTCACTTTTTCTCTTGCTGGTTCCAATTAAAGTGATTGATTTCTGACCCACGTCTTTCAAATGACTTATACTTCAGTGAAGAGGCCATTTGGTTTTGTGTTAAGGAATATCCACAGCGTGCAAAATTGAATAGTGCAACAGAAATTTATGTTCAACAAAAAAGCTTTTGAAACAACCTTCAGTGACTAAGTGATGTGGCCAGGTTTAATATTTCCCAGAATGCTATATAGATGTTCTGTATTTCTTGAAAATTGTTCCAAGATTCAGTGAAAATAACTAAAAAAATTTTAATGCCATGCAGAAGGAGGAATAATGGTAACACTTTACTCTGGATGATAAATACTAGTTGCTATCAGACCATTATCATTGTGTCTGGATGCAATTTTAGAATTTATTTGGAATTGGTTCTGAATATGTGGATCTGAAGTTACTTTAAGTCTTGACTGAAGTGAATCAACATGCAAGATAAATGTTAAGTTTTTATTATTGGTCATCTGAAGTGTGGAGACTCATTGACATAGTTAAATATCTTCAAGCAAAATGATGGAAAATCTATAAATGCAAACTGGGATAAGATTTAACTTTTATGGGCAAAAGGGGCAGAGTTTCTTAGATTGCCTCCAGTATATTATTTTTCCTGTTTTTGTACTGAGCGCAAAGTTCGCAAGGGTTGTTTTACCTGAGAAGGAGGTGTTTGTATAAATCAATGGATTGCTAGGCCATGCCAGATTGCACTAAGATTTCATGGATTTGTATCATAAGTAGCTTTGTTTATATGGTGAACTTTCTTGCTTTGTGTCCACATTGAATAGTTTCACATGTTGCAATGGCTAATGCAAATGGGTTGGAGCTGCCTGTTCAACAGCACTCAAGTAGAGCACCAGTGGAATGGCTATTCAAAAGATTAATTCATAGTATATCAGATAAAATCAGCAAACAGGTTTGACTTAAACAAATTAACACTGAAATAAATTGGAGTAAAGAAGACATACAAATTCTACAGGGAAAGAGATTCAATAGGACAAACGTAGGAACGTGCAAAAGCACATTAAAAGGCTGATCAGAAAGCCCAAGAGGGACAAGAAAAATGCATAGGTGCTGACGCAAAGGGAAACAATTAAAAATGTTCAGTACTAAACGTGAGAGGGTAACTGAAACAGAGATGAGAGCCATAATTGTTGTAAATTTGCTCAAAGCTAATGAAAAACAAAGGAATTTAAATTTATATATAACCTTTCCAGGTATCTCCACATGCTTTATAGTCAAAGAAATTTATGTCTAGTCATTGTGGTAAACATAGAAACCCATCCGATTTGTGCAAAGTAAGATTCCACAGGCTGTGAAATAACCACCAGATGTTTTAATGAGGATGATTGAGGGATAAATGTCTGTAAAGTGAGGAAAACCTCATTTTCAGATCTTTTACATTCATTTGTGAGGGGTTCTGTTTAATATTTCAACTGGAAAAACAATACTGCCATTGGTACAGCACAATCCATGTTGCATTTTAGTGAAGCTCAGACTTTGTGCTTAAGTCACAAATGAAATCACAAAACAAATATTATGAATTATTACTCATTGCAAATCTTCATTGGAGAACACTGCAAGCCTTCACTGAACAGTTAACTCAGACAAAATTAATTATTTTAATATAAATAAGACAATTTGTAGACTGGTCTCAAAGGCAGCACAATAAAATGGACACAGTGAAGGAGATTTATGAGGTACTGACCATCATTGTGTGGCTGCTGATACAGTACAATGGTTTCTGTAGTTTGGAAACATACTAATATTTAAAATGGGTATCAAAACCTGACAGCCAATATATAAAAGTACAATACATAGACATTTCTATTTCACCATTTGACATTCTACTGTAAGCAATGTCAGTTCTCCTTTTCGTACAGGACAAGCTTATCACTTCCAAAAAAATATGTATTCCTTTGGCCTCTGTGTAATAAATTTAAACAGTTCAAATTTACATCTGCTTTGATTTATTCAAAAAAGGGTAAAGAGCATCCCCTTGTGGAAAATAACTATCACAGATATCTTAGTGTGATTAAGAGCAAAATTTTCATTTCTCGAGTGCTTTAACACTTCAGTGCATTATTTTAAGGGACTTCACCAACTGTTCTACTACACCCTAATGAAATTTACAGAAGGACAATCTGACAAAATGGATTGTAAGACACAGAAGGGGAAGGTAGTCTTTGCAAAGATACTTGGGTCAAAATTGAATAGTAAGGACGCAAGTGAGAACAGTTTGACTTAAATGTACAATGGAAGAGATCAGTGCGATTGTTCATATCAATGAGCAATAAAGATGTATTTGCTGATTCAAAAACTGTTAGCTCTGTTTCAAATTACAAATTGGCGATTTGTTTTAGTAATGCTTTCAACAGTTTTTGCTGCATGCAAATGATTTTGTTTCAAATATGTAGCTTTTACGAAGGATCTTAGAGAGAAATGGAGAATAGACTGAATGATGTTCTAAAATATAATCCTTGACAGCCTTAGATGGGGTTTCAATCATGGGATGCAAATGAGGTTTCAGTTGAGAAACAATATTCCATAAATGGGGTTGTTGGGAGGAGGCAGTGTAAGTTATAACAGGATGGGAGTTAGTGGGACAGGGAAGAAAAAGGCAAAGAAAGGATTTCAAGAGAAACTAATGGAAACACTCAACAAGTCAGGCAGAAGGGTCTGACCAGAAACATCTCATTGACAGATGCTGCCTGACTTGCTGAATGCTTCCAGCATACATTTTTATTTCAAATTTCCAGCATCTGCAGATTTTCTTTATTTTCTTGGGAAACAAGATCCCATCCTTACCCAAAACCCACACACCTTCTAGCACAGGTGACAGGACAACAATTGGAAGTGTGAATCCTGGCTAATTTTCCCCGTTCTATACTGGGTGGTCCAAAGCCATGCAGCCATGCGTAATGTACAACTATTATCTTGCCTGACATGAGATTTCCAGACATGATCTTACATTAGTTTATTCTATTTTGGAATCTGCCATTATCCACAAGCTAACCTTTTTTAAGGAGCTTTTCTTTATTGTAATTTAGCACCTAAGCAATTTGAAAAAGAACTACTGCTGTCATTTATGGATAAGTTTTACAAGGGTATAGACTCCAATACCAGTAATTAATTTTCCCTCCATAACTTTCCATAATGAGATGGCTTCCTAATAGGAAGATTTCATCTGATCTTTTCAATTTTAATAGAGGACATTAAATTAATGGTATTCAGTGGTAGCAATTATGTCCTGTATCTGGTCGTTTGTGCAGATGTCAGCTTGCATCAGGAAAATTGTTACATTTAGATTGTCAGGTTTAACATTGGTTTATAATGTGGCATGGCAGAAGAGATTGCATAATAAAAAATTAAAAATCCTCAACCTTTTTTGTTACTATGTATGAATGATGGCTGACCCACTGTGCATTTTCAGCAATTTTCTGTTTGATTCGATGCATTGTGGCCATTTTCTTTTAAGATTACATTTTTACATTAAAAATAATGCTGTTCACTCACTGCCTATTGGGGGTCACAATGGTCTTGTTAGATTGGAAACAAACAAACAAATTACAACTCAGCATAATGTGTCAAGGAATGATAGTTTGTGGATGCTAATAGGTCCCAGCAGGTTGAGACTAATTTTAAATCTATGTGATGGTATAAGACAGGTAACAGTAAGTTGAAAGTCCCTTTACAGCTCTCTTGATTTTGGTTTCCATTACTTCAAGTAAACTTCATTTAGGATGCTATGGTAGCCTTTGAAAAGTGGCAAATGAAAGTTGAGCAGTTAAAATATTTTGTCTAAAAATATACCTCTTGTGTGGGAAGTAGAAGAGTACTCCCTGACTCCAATGATAGCAGTTTCCCACCTTAACCACCCATGGCTAAGGGTTGCTATCAGAGTTACAGTGACCAAGTTAATTTTCACTTTGCCACAGAGCTATTTGAGATTGCTCTCGATATTTGCAGATTAGAAATTTTTTAAAAGCTACTATACCCTCTTTTTCGGTACCTTAAAACTGAAATTACGGAAAAATTTTTAGATCTTAATCCTTATCAGAAGAGCTTGATAGCAATAATCTATGATTTAATTATGAAAATACATCCAGAATCACTGGACAAAATCAAGAATGAATGGGGAAAGTGAACTCCAGACATCTTTACCTACAGAGACTTGGAAGAAAATTTTTCATTTAGTTAATACATCTTCAATGTGTGCCAGACACTTTGATACAGTTTAAGGTAGTTCACAGGACCCATATGTCAAAAGATGAGCTAGCTCGTTTTTATCACCATATAAATCCTATATGTGATAGATGTAAATCTAATGTGGCTTCTCTGACACACATGTTTTGGTCCTGTCCTCTTTTGGAAAAATATTGGAAAGACATTTTTAACATTATTTCAAATGTATTGAAGATTGATTTACAATCTCACCCTATCACTGCAATTTTTGGATTACCAAGGATAGAGTCTGGCCATTTATCTGCTTCCGCTAACTGTATGATTGCCTTTGTTACATTAATGGCCAAACGATCCATTTTGCTTAACTGGAATGATCCAATACCCCCTACTACTTTTCAATGGTTGTCTCAAACTATATCATGTTTAAACTTGGAAAAAATTAGGAGTGGTATTGTTGATCCTTTGCTTAAATTTGAAGATATTGGAGTCTATTATTCAATATTTTCACATGATATAGATCCCCTTTCAATAACTTTCCAACTTAGAGGAATGGAGTTGACGACATAATATTGCTCTGTTTCCACTGAGAAATTTTAGTCCAGTCTTTTTTTTGTTTGTTTTTTTTTGAAATTTTTCTGTTTAGCTTAGTTTGGTTTGATATATTTATAATTTTTCTTATTGATTTGGGGATTTTTTCTTTTTTTATTTATATAATAAATCTTTTTCTTTCCTTTCTTTTATATTATATTCATTTACTAAGAGATTGTTGGATTTACAGATTTTTTTATATTTTGTTCTTTATGATTATCTAGGCCATGATTGTTCTCCTGATCTCTTTGTATTACATATACAAACATTGATGTTATGTATTAATCTGTATTAATTTGAAAACTAATAAAAAGATTGAAAAAGGGATTGCTCAGCAAGTGGCCACAGCTTGCTGGTGTAATTTAAATGAAGCAGGATAATTCCCTGCACCCAATGTGCTTTCACAAGCCGACACTATCCAATTTACATACCTCACTTGCAGTAACATATCTGATCCAGTAGTTCCTGAAACATTGAATTCTGCACAGCTCTGCAAATCTAACAGGGGAAAAGGTGAGAAAATAACCCACATATGCACAAGGACAAAATGTGCTTCCTCTATTAAACTCTATGTTATGAAGAGCACAACATGTAGCGTTTGAGTTTCTGGACCAGCAGATAGAGATCCAGATGAGTGAGAATACATTCTACCTTGGCAGCTGGGGGTATTTAAATTTAAGTACATAGATCATAGAACATTACAGCACAGTACAAGCCCTTCGGCTCACGATGTTGTTCTGACATTTTATCCTGCTCTAAGATCTACCTAAGCCTTTGCTCCCACATAGCCCTCCATTTCTCTATCATTTATATGGCTATCTAAGAACCTATCCAAAGAGAAAAGCCCTAGCTAGTAGATAAATAAATCTGAGATTCTTTTAAAAACCAATCTCAATAAAGATAACCAGGAGACTATTAGATTGTTGTGAAAATCCACCAATTTCTCCAGTGTCCTTCAGAGAAGGATCTCTTCCACCTTTATCCCATCTGACTCTGCACCCATATCCCGTGAACAAATAGAAAACAAAAAGTCAAATCATAGCAAAACAAGAATGGCGCCAAGATAAATTACAGCTTATTAATCAAGCAACTAAAATAATAATTGTATTGGAATCACTGGTACTATTGTTCAAAAATCTATTTGTTACTTAAAATAACCATGTACTTGGACCATTAAATAAAAGAAAAAAAGTATTCTAAAGCTATGGAGACATATGATTTCCACAAATTCATCAACTTGTTGTCCTCATCAGAAGAAAAGTAGTATTTATTTATTTTAAAAATCAATTATATTCTGTATATGTTTTCATTTCAATAATTTTAATTAAAGATGCTGTTCTTTATTACATTTTAATTAAACTTTGACATGGGGTAAGGTAGATCCATTTTTAATTAAAATTGTAGCTTTTACATTAACTCTTTTAATTAAAGGGTTTGTTATCAGGAACACACAAAACACAGCAGCTCCTAATTTATGTTAAATACTTTAGTGTAATTGGTACAGTTAAGTGTCATGATTAATTGATTGTGAGTGATTAATAAGCTGCAGTTTATCACTGCTCTATTCTCATTTCACTATTATTTTTCAAACTGAAGTCTGCAAAAACTAAGTGTATGTTAAGTTAAAAATATAAGGAATAAGTCAGAAAATGCAAGGTAGAATCTAATAAAAAGAAGATACATAGCTGGAAATAAAAGATGCATTCAAGTTTTTTAAAATTCTGGTATGTAAATTATGTCAATATTTTTTTGACATGAAATATTAGCTTGCAAAAAATGTCAATGTTATTCCCATGTCTGGAGCTGGTGGTGTGTAGGTGGTGCGTAATTTGAAAACTTAAGGCCATGAAATTAATCTCTTTTTCAATTCTATAGGCACTGATTTATTTCCTGTTTTGATTACAAAACACAAGGACGCATTTTAGGCTGACTTACGTGACTAAGCAAATTGGAAAGCACGTGTGATGTCCACATGTCAGAGGTATACATTAATGATGGCAGCATTGTCAAATGGAGACACAAAATTCAGCTGATGCCATGTGAGAACTGTGTGTAAGAAACATTCCATTTACTAACACAAAGAACTTTGCCTCTTTTGGCTTGCTTTAAAGGATCCTGAATTAGCTGCATGTTTGTTTGGGGATGAATGGAGGATGCAGAAGGCAAGACATCTGTTGCCAATTCTTCTGATCGTGCAGTGTAAAGCCTCGATTTTTTTGCGGAAGAAGTTGATGTGTAGCTGTCCATTTCACTGGGGGGAAGAAGAGGGGAGGGTCTAAAAACCAGAGCAAATTGCCAAGAGGTTTAGGAGTAGTAGTCTGGGCAGAAATAATACTCTGAGAATGGAGGTACCACCTGAACTTCCTGAGCAGTAATGTGGAGACTCCAAAGAGATAATCCCTGACTGCTGTTGCATCCAGTGCTGTAGTTGCAGAGCCATACTTGGACTGCTTTGCCTGGGGCAGTTAAGGTCATAGTGATCCCCGTTTTGTTTTTGTTTTGGACTATTTTCAGCAAGAAGGGCATAGACATCAGTCATGTCTTCCAATTTACAGCAAAGCACTGTACAAGAGAGGTAACAGAAGACCATACTAAAGGAGAGGTGAATTCATCTCCTCTGGAAAGCAGCTGCAACTCAGACATGTGATGTTTCCAACATTGTGGGTTTCCCCGTGGAACTAGCAGTGATTGACTGCATGCATGCATAGCAAGTATCTGATCCACCCTGGACTGTGTTGATTTATCCAGTCAGAGTCAACGTAGAACTGTTTATTGGCCTCAGTGCCTTAATTGTGGGAAAGACAACTTGGTCAGTGCTCCTATGCTGGAACTGCAACTCAGTGGACACTAAAACAAAAAACAGACATTACTGAAAACACTCAGAGGTCAGGCAGAATCTGTGGGAAATGATACAGAATTAATGTTTCAGGTCAGAGACCCTTCATCAAAACTAGGAAAGAGAGAAAAAAATTAGCTTTAAGTAGCAGAGAAGATGAAAGTTGGAGAATAAATTTAAAGCTTCCAATAACTCACCTGCTGTCCATTTTAGAATAGGTTATTTCTGCTGTCAGTCAAATGTCTAGCTCAGTTTTTTCCCCCTTTCCATTTACACAATCTGACCTGTGATTTCTAACACATCTTTTTCATCTTCTAACTGACCTATGAACCTATCACAGAAGTTCCCTTTGTCCTATCCACACCTATCCACACGCACGGTAGTGTAGCGGTTGGCGTAACGCTATTACAGCACCAGCCACCCGGATTTGATTCCGGCCACTGTCTGTAAGGAGTTTGTACATTCTCCCTGTGTCTGCATGGGTTTCCTCTGGGTGCTCCGGTTTCCTCCCACATTCCAAAGGCATATGGGTTAGGAAGTTGAGGGCATGCTATTTTGGTGCCGGAAGCGTGGCGACACTTGCAGGCTGCCCTCAGAACACTCTACGCAACAGATCATTTCACTGTGTCTTTCGAAGTACATGTGACTAATAAAGATATCTTATCTTCTCTGCAACTTAAAATTATTTTTTCCTCTCTTTCCCATTTCTGACAAATGAACTTCAACCTGAAACGCTAACTCTGCTTCTCTTTTCACAGATGCAGTCTGACTAAATGAGTGTTTCCAGCATTTTTTTTTGCTTCAGGTTTCTGGCATTTGTAGTTTTTATTTATTTTTATGTGTGGACAAATAGATGGATATATAGGAGGCTTATCTGTGATAGCCCACACTTAAGAACCTCACCAAGTCTCACATATAAGTAATGATCATTTAGGCAAAGTACAAAAGGATTCTGGAGCCATTGGAAATGATATTTATGGAAGTTGAGAAAGAAGAGAGAAGGAAGAATTGTCAAAGCAAAGAATTTGCTGCCGTGGAGATATTTTATTGATGCAATACTATTGCCTGCCAGCAGACAGTGGTGCTGCACTATTAATAGCAATCTGTAAGCTAGTTCTTCACAGTACAAGAGCACCACCTGTCTACTCTTTTTGTTAAAAAGAAATATTATGCATCTTTCATTTTAACTATGTGCAATGAAGGAATTAAATAAATGATTACATCCAACCAATAAGTGTCTTCTTCCCCAATCAGGAAGGTTTTCTTTGTTACTTGATGTATTTTACTTCACCTTTCCCTACACAATTATTAAAAGGTTGATGCTTGGTTTGTGTGTAAGTTAAGTGACACGTGAAAGGACTGTCTTGGTAAATGTACATAAGAATTAACTATTAATACACAATGGAGCTCCTTCAACAAATAAGTGATGCAGAAATACTTAAAACTTCTACAATATTTAAAATTAGCATTGTATCTTAAACATAGGATTCTCACAAAATAACTCAGAAACTGGTTTCTCCTCACATAGAAATATTTCATTGATTTGTATAACATAGAAGGAAGGCAAATAAAATACAAAAAAATAGTGGAAATACTCACCAGATCAGATAGCATCTGTGGGGAGAGATAGCATTTCAGATCAATAACATTTAATTGGAACTAGGAAACATTACTGGCCAGTTCTGATGAGAGGGCAACAACCTGTAATGTTAATTTAGCTTTACTTTCTCCACTGTTACTAAATGCCTCAAATGCCAAATCCCGCTGAATTCCTGAATTTTTCAAAATTTTTTCTACCTGCTCTTCTAATGATCTGTTCTCCACAGCATTCTGGGGTAGAGAACTCCAGAGATTCACCACTCTCCATGAGAAGAAATACCTACACACCTCAGTTATAAGTACAGCCCTCTTATTTTGTAACTATGTCTGTATGTTTGAAACTCTTAAACTAATGGAAAAGTAGAGATAGAGAGATATATCACAGAAATAGGGCCTTTAGCCCAGTAAGTCTGTTCCAACCATCAGCCACGTATTTTTACACGAATCTTACCCTAACCCCACATTCCCATCAACTCCCTCCAGGTTCTATTACTTACCTACGCACGAGAGGCAATTTAGAGCGGTCAGTTAACCTACCAACCTGCATGTTTTTGGGCTGTGGGAGGAAACTGGGTCACAGGGAGAACTTGCAAACTCCACACAGATGGTGCTGGCGGTCAGGATTGAACCTGGGTCACTGCAGCTGTGAGGGAGCAGTTCTACCACCTCTGCCACCGAGCCCCCTAACACCTTGACATTTACCCTGTCATGCCCCCCCCCCCTTAGGATCTTATATGTTTCAATAAGATCATCCCTCATTCTTTTAAATTTCAAAGAAAACAGATCCAAAATAAATTAGTGCACTGCTCTTAAACTCACAGTAGGTGGCATATGTGGCTTAGTTTTTGAGATAAGGTCAGTGTGGAATTAATACGTATTAGAATAATGAAACTGAATGTAATCAAGATGTCAAATTGGTACAATCCAGGAGGATCCCCAAGATGTGTGGTGATGTTATTGCAAGAAAACATTTTAATCTGTCAGGTAAGCAGGAAACTTATTGGTTGCTGAATAATTTTTCTCTTTGCTGCATTGATACTGATCTGAACTGCCAGAGGAAGCAGGTGAGGCAAATACAATTACAACTTTTAAAAGACAGTTGGACAGATACATGGATAGGAGAGGTTTGCAAGGTTATAGGCCAAATGCTGGCAAGTGGGACTAGCTTGAATGGGAATCTTGGTTGCCATGGACCAGTTGGGCTGAAGGGCCTTTTTCCATGGTGTGTGATTCTGTGACTCTATGACTCAATGATGCTGGCATTTGGATGTTTACCCAAACACACCTCGTAATGGATTATATTAGAAATGAAACAAATCTATAAAGAAATAACTCAATTTTAGCTCTCGTCGAACGCCTCATTCATCTCTGCATGTTGATGATATAAGGCTGGGGTCAAGACCTACTTAAATGAAGTCCCACCTGAATCCTGCATTCCTTACACGGTGCTGGGTGGTGAGCACAGCAGAAGGACATGGTTAGAGACACCATTTCCTGCAGAACCACTGACAGCAAATGCAAAGGGAATTCCAGAGCCAGCCATGGGAGGGGATTGGAAGGCTGGAGGTTTCTTGTGAGCCAGTGAGCATTTCTGTTCCTCCTGTCCCATTAGGGAAATAGAATTTGAGGGCAGAATGCAAGGTTAATGGTATTGGTATTGGTTTATTATTGTCACTTGTACCGAGGTACAGTGAAAAACTTGTCTTGCATACTGATTGTACAGGTCAATTCATTACACAGTGTATTGAGGTAGTACAGGGTAAAAACCATAAGAGAATACAGAGTAAAGTGTCACAGCTACAGAGGAAATGCATTGCAGGTAGGCAATAAGATGCAAGGTCATAACAAGGTAGATTATGAGGTCAAGAGTCCACCTCATCGTATAAGGGAACCATTCAATAGTCTTATCACCATGGGATAAAAGCTGCCCTTGAGCCTGGTGGTATGTGCCCTCTGGCTCCTGTATCTTCTGCCTGATGGGAGAGGAGAGAAGAGAAGCAAGAATGACCTAGGTAGGTGGGATCTTTGATTATACTGGCTGCTTCACCAAGGCAGCAAGAGGTATAGACAGAGTCCATGGAGGGGAGGCTGGTTTCTGTGACATGCTGGGCTCTGTCCACAACTCTCTGCAGTTTGCTGTGGTCCTGGGTGGAGCAGTTGCCTTACCAACCTGTGATGCATCCAGATAGGATGCTTTCTATGGCGCATCGATAAAAGTTGGTGAGTGTCAAAGAGGGCATGCCAAATTTCTTTAGCCTCCTGTGGAAGTAGAGGCACTGGTGGGCTTTCTTGGCCTTGGCACTCCTAGGAACTTGAAGCTCTCAACCCTCTCAACCTCAGCACTGTTGATGTAGACAGGTGCATGTACGCTGCCCCCTTTCCTGAAGTCAATGACCAGCTCTTTTGCTTTGCTGACATTGAGGGAAAGGTTGTTGTCATGACACCATGTCACTAAGCTCTCTATCTCCTTCCTGTACTCTGACTCATCGTTATTTAAGATACAGCCTACTACGGTGGTATCATCTGCAAACTTGTAGATGCAGTTAGAGCAGAATCTGGCCACACAGTCATGAGCATACAGGGAGTAGAGTAGAGGGCTGAGGATGCAGCTTTGTGGGGCACCAGTGTTGAGAATAATCGTGCTGGAGGTGTTGCTGCCTATCCTCACTGGTTGCAGTCTGTTGGTCAGAAAGTCAAGAATCCAGTTGCAGAGGGAGGTGTCGAGTCCCAGGTGTCGGAGTTTGGTGATGAGTTTACTTGGAATTATGGTATTGAAGGTGAAGCTGTGGTCAATAAACAATAGTCTATCATAGGTGTCTATACTGTCCAGATGCTCCAGAGATGAGTGTAGGGCCAGGGAGATGCCGTCCACTGTGGACCTGTTTCAGCAGTAGGTGAAATGCAGTGGGTCAAGGTTGTTTGGGAGGCTGGAGTTGATGTGTGCCATGACCAGCCTCTCAAAGCATTTCATGATGGTGGATGTCAGAGCCACTGGTCAGTAGTCATTAAGGCATGTTACCTTGTTTTTCTTAGGTACCGAGATGATAGTGGTTTTCTTAAAGCAGATGGGAACCTCAGATTGAAGCAGGGAGAGGTTAAACATGTCTGCAAATACCCCGCCTGCTGATCAGCACAATATGTGAGGACATGGCCAGGGACACCATCCGGGCCAGGTACTTTCCTCTGGTTCACTCTCCAGAAGACTGATCTTACATCCTCGATGGTGACCACAGGTTCAGTTGCATTGGAGGCTGTCAGAGTGGGTGGTGACAATTCACTTCCCCTCTGTTCAAGACGCACATAGAATGCGTTAAGCTCATCAGGAACACGCCGTTGTTGACTGTGCTGCTCGACCATTTTGTAGCCCATTATAGCGTATAAGCCCTGCTACAACTGACGGCTGGTCTTGGACTCTATTTTGAACAGGTATTGTCTCTTGGCATTCCTGATAGCTTTCCGGAGGTCATATCTCAATTTCTTGTAAAGGTCAGGGTCACCTGATTTGAAAGCAGCAGTCTTCGACTTCAGTAAGGAGTGGATCTCCCGGTTCATCCATTGTTTCCTGTTTGGGAACACCTGCATTGACCTCTTTGGCACACAGTCCTCAACACACTTGCTTATAAAGTCCGTGATGGTGATGACGTACTCATCTCGGCTGGCAGCCGAGTCTTTGAACTTGGACAAGTCCACTGACTCAGAGCAGTCATGTAGAAGCTCAACTATTTCCTCAGACCAGCACTGAACGACTCTCTGTACTGGATCCTCCCATTTCAGTTTCAGTTTGTATGCAGGGAGGAGGAGCACAGCCTGGTGGTCCGATTTAACAAAGTGAGGGCGAGGGGTGGCTCAGAAGGCACCTTTGATGGTTGTATAGCAATGGGCTCTTAGCAGTGTGGAGGAACAGAGGGATCTTGGGGTCCACATAGATCCCTCAAGGTTGCCGTGCGGGTCGATAGAGTTGTTAAGAAGGCGTATGGTGTGTTGGCCTTCATTAATTGGGGTATTGAGTTTGAGAGCTGTGAGGTAATTTTGCAGCTTTATAGAACACTGGTTAGACCACACTTGGAGTACTGTGTTCAGTTCTGGTCACCTCATTACAGGAAGGATGTGGAAGCTTTAGAGAGGGTGCAGAGGAGATTTACCAGGATGATGCCTGGATTGGAGAGCATGTCTTATTAGGATAGGCTGAGTGATCTAGGGCTTTTCTCTTTGGAGAGAAGGAGAATGAGAGGCGACTTGATAGATGTGTACAAGATGATAAGAGGCATTGATCGAGTGGACAGTCAGAGACTTATTCCCAGGGCGAAAATGGCTAACATGAGGAATCATAATTTTAAGGTGATTGGAGGAAGGTATAAGGGGGATGTCAGAGGTAAGTTTGTTCACACAGAGAGTGGTGGGTGCGTGGAACACACTGCCGGCAGAGGTGGTGGAGGCAGATACATTAGGGACATTTAAGAGACTCTTAAATAGGCACATGAATGATAGAAAATTAGAGGGCTATGTGTGAGGGAAGGGTTAGATAGATCTTAGAGCAGGATAAAATGTCGGCACAACATCGTGAGCGGAAGGGCCTGTAATGTGCCGTAACGTTCTATGATTCTACGATAAAGTCTGCTTATCTTGGTCCTCTTCTAGGCATGTTGATCTGTGGATCTGGGAAAGGCATACATCATTAAAGCAGAATTGGAGTTTGATCCTATCATCAGAAATCATTGAATCATGGAAGTTTATGGCATGGAGGGAGGCTATTAGGTTGATTGTGTCCATTTCAGAATCAGAATAAGGCCTTCATTTGTTTGCAGTGATGTTCTTATTGAGTCGGCAAAACACATCAACCAACATGGTGTACAGTACAAGGTTTAAGGTTGCCACCATTTTAATCTTCACACAATCCATGTTCTCTTCAGGAGCAGAGCGTTAGCATTGTGATTAAGTTCTTGGAAGCACTGTGTAGCTGATCACTGTGGGTCATGATTCTGTGGCCTGCCACTCTATGCCTTAAGTGTAATATGTGGTATTAAGTGTTCATCAATATAAATAAAATTATAGGCTGGGTGTAGACAAACAAGATTCCAACTATTTTGCTTGTTATATACAAGTGCAAGATAGCAGGTATACAGGTTTTATAAAAACCAAAGTCTCTTGATGTATTTCGGTTTCTTTATTTCATTCTGACAACTTTCTCCTCATCCACATTGCAAAAAAAGTGGCATCTTCCACTGATTGAGGAAAGTGTTGTTCAGGTCACAATTTAAAGCCCACATTATTTTAAAACACATCTCTAAATCACAGCAACCCATTATTTGAAGGGTCATTTGAATTTTAATCAGCTCATGCCAACTTTTTTACACACTGATTTTTAGGGCTTCAGTGATGTGTATTTTGAACACCTGAACTAAGATTTAAAGAGTATCCATAATTGGTCAGTTACTTCTACTGAGCAATGTTAATTTCTGAGGCAACAAGAAACAATGAAAAAAAGCTATTAATCGGAAAGAGTGTTATTTTTAAATTGCACGCTTGTCAGTTAAAATGTCAAATTTTTTTGCTCTGATTTAGTTTTACTTGGATAATTTGTGGCCCGTAAGAGTACTGTAGGACTCTGAATGTTACAGTGCTGGTACTGTGGTTAAATGACTGGACTAATTTTCCAGAGGCCTGGACCAATGATCCAGAAATCAACTTATCTTGGCAGAGGCAGAGGTAAAATCCCACCATAGTAACAGCCCTTCTTCATGGCATGTTGCTTCAGGAAGGCTTATAGTATCATTAAAGATGCCTACCATCCTGGCCATTCCCTTTTCTCTCTTCTATCTTCTGGGAGAAGGTGCAGGAGCTCGAAAGCCTAGATGACAGCTTCTTCCCCACCGCTATCAGACTTCTGAACCAATCACCTCTTTCACACCACCTTCCCAATGGTGCTGCCACATTTTTGTTCTATTAACTCAACCTCTCTTGGTTATTCCATTATTGTCACTTTAGCATTTCTTTTTGCAATTCTTCATATTGCACTATTCTGTTGTTCTGTGCTTGTCGCTACATTTAATGTTGCAAATATCTGGAATTCACAAAAAATAGTCACCAGTAACGCTGACTGCACAAAATAGACTGCTGGATTGTTGTAAAAACCCAAATGGTTCACTAATTCCCTTCAGAGGAAGAAGGCTGCCATCCTGACCTGATATGACCAATGTGGTTGACTCTTAGATGCCCTTTGAAATTACTTTGCAAGTTGCTCCGTTTAAGGATGATTCAGGATGGGTAATAAATGCTAGCCTCACCAATCACAGCCAGATCCTGGAAAAATCAAATAATAAATAAATTAATTGGCTCATGCATGGTGGTGCTGATTTCCTGATTGGGTGCTTTCCCAGGAAGAATTGGCATTTGTGAAATGCATTGGGTGGGAGATATTCCTAAGACTGATAGTTTAGGGACCAAAATTAAATGACAGCAAAAGCTAAACAAGAACTGGAAAAGCCACAGGTTATACATTCCCCAACTGACATTTCACTGTGTTCATCTTCTTTCACCTATTCTTGCACACTGGCTGAAGTTGACTATCTCCCCTCGGATATTTTTAGGGTCCCTCTTTTACGATCAGCACTCCATACAGGTACTGCTGCCTACTGGGACCACTCGATGTGGTACCTGAACTTGCAAATTCTCTAAACAGCACTGAACAGGGCTCACTAGCTATCATGGAAGACCAGAAAGGGATCACATTATAAACCTGTGAGTCTCGTCTCAATTTTGCTGAGTTGTTGGAAACTATGATCAATCATGATACAAAGGAGCTTCTTGAGGTTTTAAGTTTTAGAAGACACAAGACATGTTTAACAAAGTTATATGAGAAGATTCCAAATCTAGTGGCTAAATATTAGACATGGATATTATACATCTGGATTTAAGTGGGACGTTATTATATTATGTTTATCTCAGGAAGTAGACAAAAATTCTTTTTACAGCACTAGAATTTTGTTGGTTGATAGCACGTCAGTCTAAATGGAGGTTTATGGAGTCAGGTTATTGCTAATAGTGTCTCATATAGGTTGGTGTCAGGCTTGTTATCATTTGTATTTCTATAACTGAGTTGGAAGATGGAATCTTGATCCAGGATGTATGAATGATCAGATTTATTGCTGTAAATTATTAAAGACTAGAATATGACTTGAAATTATAAGGGGAACATGATAAAAGTATTTAATTAAAAAGCAAACAGTTTAAAAGAAATCAAGTGCTGTGTTTACGTAAATTTTCAAACCGTCTTTGATGAAACACCAAAATAAGAGGGTTGCCAAAAATAATGACAATGTAATTAAGAGGAATGCATGTAGACAGATAGTTGGGCACAAAATGATGAATCGTGATGTAAGAAATCCTCTCAGAATGATAAGTAAACCTGCACATCCTTTTTGGGGCTGCACTTATTGACATATGAATAAATGAACTGCACTCATTGTATTGAAGAAATAATACCAAAGTATTTTGAAGGCATAACTGGAAAAATAAGGTAAATTGCAAATGTCTATCTATGGCTAAAGCTAGAAAGAAAGGCAGGTAGCTGGTAAATGCAATTTCCATGATTCTGTGATAAATAAATGTATGAAAAGTTGAACAGAGATCTTTCTTGGCCATAACCTCTCTTGCCTCATTTTCTTTTACATTCTTATCCCTGGATTGTTCTGTCATATGTCAGCATTTATTTGTGTAACTGTCAACATTTCCCCAAGTAACTGTATGCAACTTTAGATTTTCATGCAAAAGCAGATATTCCAGCAGTCAGCCACTTACCATTGTTTTCCAATGCATTCAATTGCTGGAAACCTCATGTAAACTGCTGCAATTCCACACTGTCTTTGGTGGAGAAATTCGCATGAACATACAGCTTCCCCATTTATTTCAACAATGAGAAAGCAATGAGAGCTAAGGTGTTTTTGTTCACTTGACATGTTGTACAATCCATGTTTATTGGAGGGCAGGTTGTATAGTCACCAGTAACATGCCCATGCTTGACTCTGACTTTCAAACAAAGTTCATGCTTACCAAGTGCAATATTCCCCTAGTCAGACCTTGCATCGGGAAGTCAGCCCAATCCTCAATTGCAAGGCCCTTCATGTGTTGGCAGGGAGGCTTTGCTGATTGGGTTCCACATATGGGAGAAAAAAACTTTGACAGCTGGCTGATCCACATCCACTGACAAAGCTATTGACTATTTAAGACACATTTAAAATCTATTAATTAAAAAAATAAAACTCTAAATATGTAAAAGCCCTTGAAAACATTTGAAAACAATTTTTCAAAACAATTAGATCACATCAAAGAGGCCCCATTAATGTGCCTCTGAGGAGTGGGACGACTTCTCAATACAAATTCCCACTAGGCTATACTGCATAAGGCTAACTATGAACTTTGTTTGAAAGCCATTGACAAGCATGAGCAGGTTGCTGTTGACTGTAATAAGCATTGATTGTGCATTGAGTCTTTGTGGAATTTTGCATCATGTCAATTGAGTAATAACATGAAAGAGCTATACATTTGAGATCTTTTTTCAAGTTTTTCTATTACCAAGATGCAGCTAACATCACTTCATTGAGGTATGTCAGTGAGCAAACACTGTTTCTGAGGGAAATCAACCTATGGGTGCCAACACTGTTTGGCAGTGATGGGCTCACAGTTAAGCTCAATTCTGCACCTACTTTATGTCCACTGCTACAAAACAATCAAGGGTATGAACCCTGGCTGATTTTTCCCTTCCCTGCCTCAAGGTCTGCTCATTAATATTTACATTGAATCTCTCTTTAAAAATTGCATTGGGTTCAACTCATCCTTGAATTGCCTTGGGACAGCTGGACTACAAATGTATTAAAGATAAAAGATATATTTAACAAAGCAGCTTTGTCAAATCAGCTGATCTTGTTTTTTTGGCAAATCCAGTTAGATTATTGAGACAGCTCTTTACCAGTGTCTCTGAAGTTTATCAGATTCTGACTTTCAAACTGCTGAAATCTAAAAAGAAATTCAGTGAAAGATGTTACAGTTACATTTACAGTTAATTTAATTGCTGATTTGATGTATGATATATACCAAGAATAACAAGTGGAAATGTTTAAAATTATATTAAATATTCAACACAAATCTACAAGCACAAATTAAATTCAATGTTATTTAGAATTACTTCTACATTATGCACACTGAACCCATGTGATGCTGCATGATATTTGCATATCTTTTATTGAACTAACTAATCTGGCCTTGCTTCTACTGCTGTGAAACTTAATAATTACAAGAATCAGATCTGTGTTAATGAATTTATGAAATGACAATTTAGAAAATCAGGAGCTTACTTACACTCAATTCATTATTTCAATGCCATCACATAAATGAATTTATATTGTTAATTTTTCCATAAGTCAAATGTAAATAGGAAAAAATGGGAATTAAATGAATCCTTTGGATTTCACTTTAGAAATGGAAGAAGAATTAATGCTGAACTTCTGTAGATGTGGACCCCATCTCCCATCATTGTTACCATTTCTCCAGGGTCCACTGACCTCTGCCAATATCAGGGATTTACAGAAGCCCTTCCCTGGAAGAAATCAGGTCCATAATGTATAAACCAAAAAATACAAGTTGTCATGAAGGATATGTTGGTAAATGAAAAGTCCGTGAACAAGAGAGGCAAAGAGGCCAGGAAAATCCCAGATTTAAATAGTAACTGTAAAGTCTTCATTTAAGGCAATAGTTGATGTTACAAAATTAGGATCAGTGGATTGGAAAGCCAGTCAACATTCCCACAACAAGGACAGCTTCAATCCTGCTGTTAAAAGCATACAGTCCCCTAATACAATAAAATGGACTCTTGACCTCATAATCTACCTCGTTATGGCCTTGCACTTTATTGTCTGCCTGCACTGCACTTTGTCTGTAACTGTAATACTTCATTCTGCATTCCATTATTGTTTTCCCTTGTATTACCTTAATGCACTGTTGTAATTATATGATCTGTATGGATGGCATACAAAACAAAGTTTTTCACTGTACCTCAGTAAAAGTGACAATAATAAACCAATTTACCAATTTAAATTTACATCTAACCACAATTATTCACTGCTTCAAAATGCATATGCACATAGACATCAGAAAAGCGCCACAATCAGACTCTGTTGAACATGCTCATTGCAGGCGAATAACCTACTGATTCAGACCAGTGTCTTTCAGGAGAGTACAGCAAGGAAAAGGAAACATTGCACTTACTACAAATTACTTTAGAATACAGTGGTAGTCATTTGGTAGGCAAATAAGACAGCACTTTGCATTGTTAGACCCCACAAACTGAAATAAGTGATATTTTGGGGGCAGAGCATCAGTTGAAGAATGAAATGCTGGGGTGATTCTTTGTCCTTCTACAAGCAGTGAGAATGGATATTTAATAGCTGTCTGAGCCACCAGAAAGGATCTCAATTTAATGCCTCATTGAAAGATAAAAGTTTCAACAATGCAGCATACCCTGTATATAACATTAGCGTGTCAGTCTCAATTACATGCACAAGTCTGGAATGATTATTTTATGGAAAAAATATGATTTAGGATCTTTGAAATTTCTGATACTTGCAATTGTTTTGCAGAAAATGCCATTTTTGTATACTATTAAGAACATTAATAGGTATTTAACTTGTATCAGTATCAGGAGATTAAGGAGTGTTGAGAGTTGGAATAGTTCTTCTTACTCTGGGATTTAAGTATAGCCCAGCTGGATGGAATGTGAACCTCTCTCTTCTGGTTCTGAGTTCTCTGAAGAATTAATTGCAATCCAGTTCCTAATTAGCATGAGTCTATATCACAACATTTTATAGATTAAGACTTAATAATAAAGGCTGATGTGAAAAACAGGCCCCACCATTTGTGTCAGTGGGAAAAATGTTAGGATTATAGTCTAGCCAGACTGGTAATACAGATACTTGTTCTAGGTCTGCCCCATAGGACCCTTGAAAATAGACAGCATAGCACTGTTTTTTAAGTATTACCTGACTGAAAATGTACAATAACGACTATACCCGAGTGGTTTCATGTCACTCTGGAAGTTCCCGGTGTGCATACTGCTTGTGTGGACTTCTGCACCAAGTGTGCACTGGATGAGATCGCCTCCCCCACCATGTACAGTACTTCTTTTGGAGCATTGTGAGGGAAATTAGATCAGATTGTCCCAGGAGCGGTCCACCACCAAGCAACTAAGTTTTTATATTCAGCTCTAGATAGGAACCCCACAAAGGTGGAGAACTCCCACCCACCAATTTCCCACAATGTTCCTCTTGGCATGATCCCCAATATCACCCATGCTACAATCTCCCTTCCAAGCCTCCAGTCAGACTAAGCCTCCTGTGCCACCCCATGCACCTCCCTGACCATCCACTCCTCCTTGATCCTCTGATTGGCTCTGTCTCCATGATCTCGCTGCCTAATCCATTTGCTGCCTGAGCTTCTGATTAGTCCAGGCCCCTAAGCCAGCAAAGCTGCCCTCATTCCCAGCTTTAACCTCTGTCTCCTGCTACTTCCCTGACTGCCAGCCTGACCTGACCCAGATCATCCAATAGTCACCAGTCCTTTCCCATTCTCCCCTCCTCATCCCCAACCCCAGAGTCCTGGCCTTAAGACCTGGCCACAATCATTCAGTCCTGCAGCTTGCAGCCAGTCCAGATCAGGACACAAAAGTCTCAGTTGTGAGTGCTGAAGGAAGGGTCAGATCATGATGGCCTGCTATCCTCACAATGAATTGTCGTCCACGATTTATTTCCAACTGCATTACTAGGGCCAGATACAGATGGCCTAATTGACTGGCCTTCCACATTCAAGAGTGCAATGGTGTGGTCTGGATGGTATGGTGATAGACAGTGTGGGCCATGCAGAGAGGAGGTCCATCTCCCAAAGCACCACCGAGAGTCTTTAACAGCTGGCAAACACAGGCAAATAGAACTAGCTTAGATGGACATTTTGGTCGGCAGAGAGGAGTTGGGCTGAAGGGCCTGTTTACATGCCGTAACCTGCAGAGACATACAGAAATATTAAACTAAACACATATAAGTAGTTAAAACATCAAACTGAAGCAAAATAATTTTTAACAAAGTCACTTAATCTTTTCCTCTGCCTTCTAAGTTTTTGCCCTGAAGTTCTGAAGTCACTGTGGTCTCAGCTCTTGCACTAGATATGACTACTCGTAGATGTGAAAGGTGAGATACCAGTGCAACCCTGTGAAATGTCAGCAAGACTGGCTTCATTGCAGGACACCAAGAGGTATCCGTTGGCAGAGTGAACTGACAGATTTGGCCCCTGAATCTGTCAGCAAGTCCCAGACTTCCACGTTTGACAGTGAGTGCACGCTAGTCTGAGACTTACTTCACTTTCAACAGCTGAATGCCAGCATTTCCCATTGAACAATTGGCAAAACTCAGCACAGGCTAGCTCAGGATCTCTTACGGGGTTACTAGAAACACTCATTCAGTATTCATTAAGTAATCAGATCCTTACATGCATACATTTTATTAAAACCACAAAACAATCTCAACCAGTTAATTCTGAGGAATATTATTTACAGTGACTTTTGGCCTTTCTGTATTATTTCCCCAAATCATTGATTTGCTGTGTTTCTGTGCAGTACTAACAAAACATGTCAGTACTTAATTAAATGTCCTTCTGAGGTTGGGGATGGTAGCAGGATAGAATGTTACAAATTGGGGGAGGGAAGTGGTTCAGATATCCTGCATTAAAAAAAAAGTTAATAAAATTTTCTTCCAGTATGTTGGGAAAATTTACATGGCTTTTTCCCTGACTCAGAACTTAAGATCATCTCATTTTCTGTCTGGTTCCACTCAAATGAGGGGGTGGGTTTGTAATCCATAGCAGCAAGAGAAATAGACATTGTAAACTTAACAGACACAAAAGATTTCCCTGATAGGTTAAACATACAGCTTGGAACTGAACAGTGCAGGCCAGATTCAACCGACAGTCTGCAGTGAGTGAGCTGATCTTAGCCAGGGTGGTGATATGAGCCACCAGTGGGCTTCAATCCCCCCTGGGTTGGGGAGTGGAAAAGATCTGCCAGGTTTTCCACTCCTGATTGTTATCCAGAGGTCCCACTGGAAAGTGCAATTGCGCAAACATCAGTTGAGTGCAGGAGAAAATACTGACCATATGTGAGTTCTGTGTTTTTCATATCACAGAGGCCCAAGATAATACGAACTGGATGAGTAAATATACATGGAAAAAAATGATCATAAAAATAACAGAAATTATTCAATGACAACCTACAGGGATACTAGAAAAACACAATTATTTGAATGTGGGAAGAAACTCACAAAATGACAGCATTGACTGCAATTTGGATAATAACACTTCTCTGATCCTAAAATGGTTCTTTCTTGTTTGCCAAATGTAATCTGGCTGGGAAGTGCAAGGACCTCTCAGATAGTATTATGGAGTTAATCAACATGTTAGGTCCTTTGACAGATAGAAAAATATGGTGACATTTTTATTACTGACTCCAATTTGCTTGTTGCCTGTTCATGTAGAGTTCATTCAGGCTTACAAGGAAATAACTGAAGATTACCTGGAAAAACATAGGGTAGTACTGAGTTATGCACAAAAGAAACCTGAACATATGCTTAAGTATATCATTATAAGCACTGTCAGAGGGCTAGTTCAAGAATTGTGGGCTGAATGGTCTGTAACAATCCAGGATTATAATTTATAATAAGTGAGAAATGATAAGAAGAACATGAAAAATAAATCTGGATTTATATTATTCTAATTATTGCCACAGTTTTTACGCAAGTTTCAGGTTTTATACCTTTAATATAAGCCTTTATTTCACATCGTGTCTTTGTGTCACAGAAAGAACCCATCTTCAATCAAAACTATATTTTATAATATAGAGAGTAGGGATGGAAGGCTGTTATTCTGGCTGGAGGTCCGTGACCAGTGGTGTTCCGCAAGGCTCGGGGCTGGGACCATTGTTGTATGTGATATATATCAATGAGTCGGATGAAAATGTAGATGGGTGGATTAGCAAGTTTGCAGATGACACCAAGATTGGTGGAGTTGTGGACAATGTAAAGGACAATCAAAGAATACAGCAGGATATAGATCAGTAACAGATACGGGCAGAGAAGTGTCAGATGGAGTTTAATCTGGGCAAGTGTGAGGTGTTGCACTTTGGGAGATCACATGAAAGGAGAAAGTATACAGTTAATGGTAGGCCCCTTACTAGCATTGAGGTACAGGGGGATCTTGGGATCCAGGTCCATAGTTCACTGAAAGTGGCTACGCAAGTGGACAAGGTGGTAAAGAAGGTGTATGAAATACTTGCCTTCAAAGGTTGGACAAACTTGGGTTGTTCTTCCTTGAGCATCTGAGGCTAAGGGAAGATCTGACAGAGGTTTTTAAAATTATGAGAGGAATAGACAGGGTAGGCAGTCAAATCTTTTCCCCAGGGTAGAAACGTCAAATTCTAGAGGACATGCTTTTAAGGTTAGAGAGACGAAGTTTAAAGGCATCATGAGGGGCAAGTATTTTACGCAGAGAGTGGTAAGTGCCTGGAATGGGTTACTAGAGGTAGTAGTGGAAGCAGGCAGTTTGGTGGAGTTTAAAATGCTTTTAGATAGACACATGAATATGAAAGGAATGGAGAGATATGGCTGATACACAGGAGGAGGATATTTAGTATAAATTGGCATCAGATAGCACTATATTATGGGCTGAAAGGCCTGTCCAATGCCGTACTGTTCTATATTCTATGTGCTGTAAACAAAATATTCCTTACACACTGGAACAGTCTGAGAAATCAATGGGGTTAATCTTGATTATCTTCAAGTTTCAGGTTTAAAATTCAAACTTTGTACGAGAATTAACACAGGATAAAAGTGGGGTTATTCAATCGATGAATAGTTCAAGTGATTTAGGTTATTTGGCTTAAAGTGATTTAGGTTAGATGTTGTCTCTCCATTTTGTGGATTTGAAGGTAGCTACCCCTGATGTGGTGAAGTGTACCTGCTGCTCCAGTTGTTATAAAAGTTACGCTCAAATTTGTTGGTGCTGGTGTTGACATTCTCTGTCTTATCAGTTCTGCTATAGGCCATAGATGATTCCTACTCCATCTCATCTCCTGGTGTCTCTCAGTCTCAATGATATGCAATCCTGGGATATCAACGGCATCATTAAATTTAGTTGGGTGTCAGGTTTCCATAACTGTATCCCGTACATGCAGTGTTTGCCCTCTCAATATCAGCTAAAGATTAATAAGCATGGTTGTTGCAATCTTGGCTCCCTCTTACCTGTGCATCAGTCAGTTAATGTCTTACTCCTTGATCTTGTGGAGTATATATCTCGATTTCTGCTGTTCAGTAACTCAGCTGGTGATTCCATGTCATTCTTAAAGAGTAACAATAAGGTCACATTAGGTATTCCCTTGCCTCTCTGCATTTGATGACGATCCTCATGACTGTTTGCACATTCCTTTATATAAAATCATGTCCTCTCCAAAAGCACAGGGCTCAGTTCATAAGTGGAGAACCCTTAACTCTCTGCAAGCTTTCCATATTCTCCGGAGATGAATTGATTTTTGTTGTCATACACTGGTTTCTCAGGAATCCCTTGAACTGAAAACAGCATTCAAACTGCTGTAGTAATTGTGGCTCTCAAGTTAATTATCCTCTGAGCAATGGGAGCCTGGAGTCATCATCTACAACTATGAAGTACCATTCTTGATTGTGTGTGATAAAAATTAATGCCCATGGAATTGACAGGGAGGTTTATTTCAATAGCCATTGTCCCTTTTTGTTGTGGATTCCTGTAAATCTTGCATAAACAGCATGTTGACATCAGAAAATTGTAGATACTGGAAATCTAAAATAAAAACAGAAAATACTGGAAACAGCAGGTCAGGTCAGGTCAGAGTTAATGTTTTGGGTGGTTTTGATGGTTCTGACAAAGAATTTGTGACCTCCAGTGTTAATCCTGTTTCTCTTTCCACAGTTGCTGCCTGACCTGCTGAGTATTTCCAGCATTTTCTGTTTTGGAGCACTGCTTCTCCATCTTTGTAGATGTTAATCCTGTATACAACTGATTGAACTCTCAGCCAAATTTCTCTGTTCCCTGGTGGCCTAATTACGTGGTCTGGAGTAATTCTTCCTTGCATCCTCTTCCGCATGATGATTCTCCAGCCAGGGGAACTCCATCTTCAATGAGATGTTACCTCTGATTAATCAACATTGTCTCAATGCTGGCCTTGTTTTTTATATATCTTTTCTAGCCATTTTGGAATCATTTGTTGAGAAAGTATCTGTAAATCCTTGTCATTCTTCTCAGCCTTGTTAGTGTCACATTTACTAGGCAGCATATCTTTACACCTAGTTTTCTCACTCATTTGTCCTGTGGCAATAGATGTGTTTGTGCATCTGCCAGCACAATTTTTTCCTTCTTGGAATATAAACAGAAAATGCTGGAAGTATTCAGCAGGTCAGGCAACATCTGTGGAGAAGGAAACAGAGTTAATGTTTTGGGTTGATGATCTTTCATAAGAGTCATAGAGTTATACAACACGCAAACAAGTTTGTTGGCCTAACTCGTCCATTCCGATCAAGTTGCTGACCTGAGCTGGCCCCATTTGCTTGTTTTTGGCCCATAGATCTCTAAACCTTTTATATCCATGTACCTGTCTAAATATCATATAAGTGCTGTTATTAGTATAGGTTTATTATTGTCACTTGAACTGAGGTACAGTGAAAAACTTGTCTTGCATACTGTTTGTACAGATCACGGTGCATTGAGGTAGTACAGGGTAAAAACAATAACAGAATACAGAGTAAAATATCACAGCTACAGGGAAGTGCATTGCAGGTAGACAATAAAGTGCAAGGTCAAACAAGGTAGATTGTGCGGTCAAGAGTCCATTTCATCGTATAAGGGAACCATTCAATAGTCTTATCACCGTGGGATAGAAGCTGTCCATGAGTCTGGTGGTATGTGCCCTCAGGCTCCTGTATCCTCTCCCACTTCCTCTGGTAGCTTGTTCCATATACCAACCCCCCCCCCCCCCCCCCCCCCACCCTCTAGCCATTTCGGAATCACTTGTTGAGAAAGTATCTGTAAATCCGTATCTGTGTGAAAAACCTGCCCCTCGGGTCCATTTTAAATCTTTCCCCTCTCACCTTAAACCTACGTTCTCTAGTTTTAGACTCCCCTACCCTGGGAGAAAGATTGCGAACATTCATCTTATCTATGCCCCTCGTTATTTTATATACCTCTATAAGGTAAATCCTCAGCTTCCTAGGCTCCAAGGAAAAAAAGTCCCAGCCTATCCAGTCTCTCCTTATAACTCAAGTCCTTCAGTCCAGTAACATCCTTGTGAATCTTTTCTGTACCCTTTCTAGCTTAATGACATCCTTCCTATCGCCAGGCAACTAGAACTGCACACAATACTGTAAGTGTGGTGCCACCAGCATCTTGTGTGTTTATAATACGATGTTCCAACTCTTGTACTCAACTTTCATCAGAACTGATGCTGCCTGAACTGCTGAACATTTCCAGTATTTTGTGTTTTTATTTCAGATTTCCAGCCTCTGCAGTATTTTGCTTCTGGATTTCTTCCAGCATTTGTCTTTCAGAGCAAATCATGACTCTGAAGTCTCAGGAATAACCTCTGCATTCTTTGTGATGCCCTACATAGGTCTTGAAAATTTGGTGATCACTTTCTATAACTTATTTTCTTTTGTGGGGATAGGTGTGGAACTTCTCTCATTTGTATATGATTGCCAATCATTCTCTTTCTTTATTGGCTTATCCAGTTTCTGCTGATACAAGTGCCTTAGTTGCAAATACTATCAGCTTGCCATCTGGCACTAGCAATGCTCCTAGGCCTTTCATAACATCTGTAACTTGACTCTCTTCTGCTGTAGTATGATGGAGTTGGCTTGATTCACATCACCTTCTTACGTTGTTAAAACCCTTTCCATTCCATTATGACCACCAATATTCAACTCCTTCTTTCATCAGTTCTCTCATGTTTGCCATATGTTCTGACATACGATTACCTCTTTTATTATTTATATGACATAGAGTGTAGTCACTCCAGTGGACAAGGAGATGTAGAACAAGTCTATACTATAGGTCAAAGGAAGTCAAAATGAGATGCAATAAGCTGTTGTAACTAGTAAATAATTCAATGGTGATCATATTTGGGCTGCAACTTCTTCTGTCTGAACAATGAATTATAAACATCCAAATATTAAAAAGTAAACTCCATGGATAACAAGTTAATGAAACAAATTTCTAATGGCTTCTGGCTGTGGATGTGTAAGGACCTCCAGTAGAATGTTTAACGCTTCTGCGCTGGATTTTCATTGGCTATGGCATACCTTGCAACACTTCATAAACTTATTTTTTCCCTAGCAATATGAACATGTGGTTGTTCTAGACCATATTTTGAAAATATTAAACAATTGCTGTCCAGTGGTTAGAGTTCTCTGTGCTCTGCCAACAATATATAGGGTAAGTGTATGACCAAGTGTTATAGCAGTTTAACACAAAACTGCTGTTTCATATCAGCATAATGACATCTTGGGCATCTTTTAACAGATCCTAGTTGCGTTTTACTAATCTAGAATTTATATAGTCTGCAGTTTATTCTGGTGCCTGGTGCCTGCCCATTCCTTTGTTAAACTATTCTTATGCTATTTATGTGCCACACAAGAGTGCCAAGATCCAGGAAGATTGAATTCTCATGCTGTACAAAGAAGGACTGAGCTGGCTTCTCTCCAGCTCTGTGTAGAGTAAAACTCTATTAACCTGGCACCCTTAGGACTTTGGTAGTGCCAGACCAGCATACTTTCCAGACCATTGAATGTTACTCTTATTGATACCTAAACATACCTTTATTTCATTTTTTAACATGTTACACAGTAGTATAATAAATTTTACAGTGAACCCAGAGAGTTTAAAGGGAATGGGAATGACACAAGCACTCTGACCAAAAATTTACTCATGTTCCTGACTCCTGGTGTTCCAAACTCCAGTTGTTCTGGAGTCCTGGTTCACATTCTGGGCTAATGATTAGCCAGATGCTGAACCATCAGGATTTCTCAATAATCAGGTATTGGATAAATGGAGTTTTATTGTACTCCAAATTCGCTTGCAAGTTCTGCTTTCTGTCCCACAATATCTTGAAATACATTGCCATTTTTTTATATGTGTTGTGTCAGCCTGAAAGCACGTACCACCAGGCTCAAGGACAGCTTCTATCCTGTTGTTATATGACTATTGAATGGTCCCCTAGTACAATAAAATGGACTCTTGACCTCACAATCTATCTCGTTATGGCCTTGCACCTTATTATCTGCCTGCATTGCATTTTTTCTGTAACTGTAACACTTTATTCTGCATTCTGTTATTGTTTTCCCTTGTACTATCTCAATGCACCGATGTAATGAAACAATCTGAATGGATGGCATGCAAAACAACAGTTGTTCACTGTATCTCAGTACATGTAACAATAATAAACCAATTTACCAATTTACCAGATTCCTGGAACTCCTTACTTAATAGCACTGTGGGAGCACCTCGAAAACTTGGACTGCAGTTGTTCAAGAAGGCAAATCACCAACATCTTCTCAAGGACAATTCGGAAAGGATGATACTTGCTTGCCTCATCAGCAATGCCCAGATCCCTGAGCTAATAAATAAAAACAGAAACAATATCATGCCCGTGCTGCATGTATGAACCCTTTGTGCAAAATGCCGAGTATACATGCAGAATCATTAAAGGGGAGAGGTCATTTTAATAAAAGAGTGGGTAACATGGAATGTTCATAGAAGAACTGCATATCATGGACTCCTTTGCCATCTTTGACACAGAACTTACCTGCCCCAATACCCACCCGGGGAGATCCTTCTCCTCGTCCAATCAGTATTTTCAACCTTGGACTGGAAGACAAAAAGGCAAATTAGTGATATGGTTAACATTGGTTAACACTGTCTGGTTGACAGTGAATATTGGGGAGAAAGTGGAGGTTGTCTCTGCCTGACTGTTAGAGAGTGTGGGGGAATATAACTTGGTGCCTGAGTGGCTGAAGCATTGAGCTGAATGCAGTATGTTCCAATAGCAAGTGTAGGGTGCAGAGCTCTTGCCTCTGTATATGTTGTGAGTTCATGAAATAAAACATAAAATGGTAGAAATACTCAGCTGATCAGGCAGCATCTGTGAAAAGAGAAACAGAGTTAATGTTTCAGCCTGATAACCCTTCAGCTTTGATGACCTGCAGACTAGTTTAAATATTTTCTGTTTTTATTTCTGATTCCTATAGTTTTTGCTTTCTGAGGTCATGGTACCCTTGCTGCATTGTTCGGATTTTCACAGTGTGTTGCTCCTGGAGATGAGTTTTGTCATCACCTGCTGCTCTTGGTGGTACCAAGGTGGCTCCTCCTGTATACAACCTCTTCCCCGCTCCCCCCAACCCCCACATTAAAACGTAGTGATCTCTCATGGTGAAGTGAAGGCTCCCTTCCCTTCTTCTGGCTCCACCTCTGCCATTTTCTCCACAACACCACACATAGCAGTAGTGTGTATGCCTTGTGCAGTTCCCTTTAACAATTGGAAACCTGGCATTAGAGCTGCACAATGTTTAATTGGAGGAAGTGTTTAATAAAAGCATTTGAGAAAAAAAAACACACTTGCATTAACTCTAGGGTCACGATTGAAAATGAAAACTCACCATCTTTAGGTAATATTTCAAAAGAGTGGAAAGGAAGTGCTTAACTCTTCCTCTGTGGGAGTAAATTAATTTCCGAACCTCCATCTTTCAGTTGGATATATTTCACATATATTTCATTGCAAACAATTATCTCTTATTTCAAAGAGTGGATATGCAAGATTAGGAAAATGTATAAGTGTTATTCATTAATTCCTGGTGTTCTTGAAACAAAACCAAGAATGTGCACTGACTGTGACCTCTCATTGCAAACAGGAATAAGCCTCACCTATTGCTATCATTGTAACTTGTGGAATCAGAGATAATCCAAAGCAGGAAGTAAGAAAATACATGTGTAGTGTTATTGAAACTGGGCCAATTTTATGGAATTTGCATCTCCTATGACTTTTTCAATGCTGCTCTCACGTACTCTATCAACCCCTCTGAGTCAAAGCATAAGGAGAGTTAAATCCAGTTTATGAAATTATTTTCATTTCAGGTTATTTAACTTACTGAATTTCGTAAACAGACAATGCTCAGAGTCAGCTCTAAACTAAAATACTTTCCAACAGAGATCATTGGGTGACAGTCATGTGCAAAAACTTTTGCTGAATTTATTCCTTCTGCTGGGAAACAGTTACTGTAAATGGTCCTAACCTTAGCACAGATTCCTCAGCAAAGATTTCCAAATCTCCATCTTTCTTGGCAAAGATTCCTCAGATCTTCCCAATCTGTCTAGGCCCATCTCTATTGTAAGGTGCATTGAAAAATTTAACCAGCTAGGAGAAAGATGGTGCAATTTTGCAAATATATCTGAGAGGATACATTATAAAATCCATACCATCATTTAGCTTTCAGTGGAATCTTACTTTTTCTCTTTTACAGTCCCTCCCTTAGTTCTTAAAAGTAGGTTTCACTGTTCAACAAACAAGATTGACATTTCCATGGGAAAGGGAAAAGTCCAGCAATTAGCACAGTCACAATGCCAGGGAAGTGGTCTTCAAAGCCTTTGAAGTGGGAAGGGAACCTCAAATGTGGAATTGGCTTATTATTGTTGCTTGTACTGAGGTACAGTGAAAAACTTGTCTTGCATATTGTTCATACAGATCAATTCATTACACAGTGAATTGAGGTAGAACAAGGTAAACAATACAGAATGCAGGATAAAGTGTCACAGTTACAAAGAAAGTGCAGTACAGGTAGACAATAAGGTGCAAGGTCATAATGAGGTAGATTGTGAGGTCAAGAGGTCATTTTATCGTACTAGGGATCCATTCAATAGTTGTGTAACAGCAGGATAGAAGCTGTCCTGAGCCTGTGTGCTTTCAGGCTTTCGTACCTTCTGCCCGATGGGAGAGGGGAGAAAAGAGAATGTCCGGTGTGGGTGGGGTCTTTGATTATGCTGGCGGCTTTACCGAAGCAGCAAGAAGTATTGACAGAGTTCGTGGAGGGGAGGCTGGTTTCTGTGATGTGCTGAGCTGTGTCTACAACTCTCTGCAGTTTGTTGTGGTCCCAGGCAGAGCAGTTGCTGTACCAAGCCATGATGCATCCAGATAAGTTACTTTCTATGGTGCATCAATAAAAGTTGGTGAGCACCAAAGGGGACATGCCAAACTTTTTTTAGCCCCCTGAGTAAGTGGAGGCACTGGTGAGCTTTCTTGACCGTGGCATCTACGTGGTTGGACCAGGACAGGCTATTGGTGATCTTCACTTGTAGGAACTTGAAGCTCTCAACCTCTTGACCTCAGAACCATTAATGTAGACAGGAGCATGTGCACCACCCCCTTCTTGTCAATGACCATCTCTTTTGTTTTCCTGACATTGAGGGAAAGGTTGATGACATGACACCATGTCTCTATCTCCTTTCTGTACTCCAACTCATCGTTATTTGAAATATGGCCCACTACAGTGGTATCATCTGCAAACTTGTAGGTAGAATTAGAGCAGAACCTGGCCACACAGTCATGAGTGTAAAGGGAGTAGAGTAGAGAGCTGAGGACACAGCCTTGTGGGGCACCAGTGTTGAGAATAATCGTGCTGAGGTGTTGCTGCCTATCATTACTGATCATGGCCTGTTGGTCAGGAAATCAAGGATCCAGTTGCAGAGGGAGGTGTTGAGTCCCAGGTCCTGGAGTTTGGTGCTTGGAATTACAGTACTGAATGTGGTTTCTTCAATTGATCAATATCAGTGGCTCCTGCTGAAAAGCACATGGAAATATAAACAAAGACCAGATCTCGTTGACATGCATGCACATCACAGTCAAATAGCTTGCAAAACACATGATTTAGAAATAATGAACTGAAGGACTTAGAGGATGCTCTTGTGTGGTTACTTGGGAACCTTTACTACATCAAAGGGTATCCCAATTGTAATACTGGTGTATTCACAATATTTATTCCTCTAACGATGTAACCCCTTAAGGAATATTTAATGTGACCTGCTCCTGGCTTATGCTACAATTGAGTTGGTGAGGAAAGTTCAAAAGGAAGGTGATTTGCAAGAAAGAAACTGCAAGGATGCTGCTTATCGAATGAAGTATCTTTACTCATGGTTTAAATTCCTGAATATTTCCAGTATGTTGCCAAGTCAGAATCAAAGTCAGAATCAGGTTTATTATCACAGGTATATGTTGTGAGGTTTGTTGTTTTGTGGCAGCAGTATAGTCAAAAGATATAAAAATTACTATAAGTTACAAAAATAAATAAATAGTGCAAAGAGGAATAACGAGGTGGTGTTCATGGGTTCATGGACCGTTCAGAAGTCTGATGGTGGAGGGGAAGAAGCTCTTCCTAAATTGTTGAGCATGGGTCTTCAGGCTCCTGTACCTCCTCCCCGATGGTAATAAGGTGAAGAGGGCATGTCCTGGATGGTGAGGGTTCTTTGTGATGGATGCCACCTTCTTGAGGCACCGCCTCTTAAAGGTGTCCTCGATGGTGGGGCAGCTTGTGCTCATGATGGAGCTAGTTAGGTCTACAAACCCCCTGCAGCCACTTTTGATCCTGTGCATTGGAGCCTCCATACCAGGCGGTGATGCAGCCAGTCAGAATGCTCTCCACTGTACATCTGTAGAAATTTGCAAGTCTTTGGTGACATACCAAATCTCCTCAAACTCCTAATGAAGTAGAGCCTCTGGTGTACCTTCTTCGTGACTGAATCAATGTGTTGGGTCCAAATACATCCTCTGAGGTGTTCACACCCAGGAACTTGAGGCTGCTCACACTATCCACCGCTGACCCCTCAATGAATACTGGTGTGTGTTCTCCTGACCTCTCCTTCCTGAAGTCCACAATCAGTTCCTTGGTCTTGCTGACATTGAGTGTGAGGTTGTTGTTGCGACACCACTCAACCAGCCGATCTATCTCATTCCTGTATGCCTCCTCATCGCCATCTGAGATTCTGCCAACTACGGTGGTGTCATCAGTGAATTTATAAATTGCGTGTGAATAAGAAATTGAAAGTTTTTAGTTAAAAACACACTACATAACCTTTGAATTAACTTTCAGTGTTTTAGGTAATTGAAATTGACACATGATAAGCAAAACTCCTGTTTATGAAATTATTTAGGTTTTTGGAAAATGTTAAAATACGCGGCAGATTGAATGATGAGCAACATAACCAGTTCTAAAAAGATTAGGGGACTAGGTTAGAGATGTAATTCAATACAAATAAGTGTGAAGCAATTAAAAAAAGAAGATATGAGAGTGTGTATTAATTGGAATACTGGTAAAATGTGCTAATGAGAAATCAGGTTTATTGCAGAGAAATCCACAAGAGTGTCAGCACGGCACTTAACTGCAGTAGAAAAAAGGGAAATCAGATGGTTGAGGTTTGGCACATCTCATTTTTTATATTGCAACATCCTGAAGCTCTGGTTCTCTCCATGCTGGTGCGCATCTATGGATTATTGTCCATTTGTGTGCTTGTTGTTCTCTATTCCCATGACCTTGAACTCCATCCTTTGTTGAGTTGTAAAGCAGAATTAACAGTCACTTGCTGAACTGAATTGTTGTAGTATGAATCAATTCACAGAGAAGCCCTTTGCTTGGCCTGTGGTAACCCTAGTGCAAATCCTTTAGACTTCAGTGCTTATAGCAACCTCCAGGGTCATTTCTGTTTTGAATGTGAAATAGAGAAAAGCAGTACAAGCAGGTATAGCAGTCAAATGTACTTTTAATTAGCGAAGAAAGAATTCATGTCTCAAACAGCAAGCAGATTCGTATCTAGACCAAACTCTACCAAAGAAATGCAAAAAATCTGAGAAGGTGTGAATTCTTTTTCTCTACCAATAGCCACTGGCAGTTCACTTCCACTGGTGGAGCAAATTCTCAGATTTTTAAAGCACAGGATTTCTTTGTTCTTCACTCTTTCACTTTGGCCAATCCTGTTCTCGTGGCTAATCCCCATTCTTTGCTTGTGTGGTTACTTGAAGGTTTAGAGTGACTTCTTATACTTACCATGTGTGGTGTCCCATCTCAACTGCAGGAATGAATCTGGTTGTCAGGTGTGAGGTGCTCTCAGTGTGGCATATACTTCACTCCTTTACTGCTATAGTTACCCCAGCAGTCTTCCATTTCATCTGGATGTTGAGGACGGGTTGTGTCTGCAGAGATGCAATGTACAAATCTCTTGTGAAAGGGGGGGAAAATGTAACCAAGTTGCCTCTCTTTCTGATGGCTGCCTTTATATGGGGCTACAAGAAGCTATGCTTGGACCCTGGATATGCAGACACCAAGAGTCACTATAAGCTGAGATTCTATCTGCTCGCACTATTGTTAAGGATGGGCCTGGCCTTGTAGCTGTGGAACATTCCATTCAGTTGGACCTTGCCACACCACCAGACCCTCATAGAAATGTTTGTGCTGAAAAATATCTTTGAACTTAAGTCAGACAAGTAGTAGTCTGTGTGGAATGTCCTCGAGGTCCTAGGGAAAAAGATTTAGTGAATCCTGTTGTTCTTTCCACAGTATGTTGTACCACCAGAACTTCAAAACAAACACCAAGACAGTGGAAAGAAGAGCCCTCCATGCCAGATCCTTCATGTATAGCCGAAGTCTCAATCCCACCAACCTTGCCCTTGAGGCGGCTGCACTGGGGATGAGACAAATCATCCTTCTCCTTCTGGAATGTGCATTTATCAAGATGGTCTGGAGAAGGATGCAATCTTTGTTGAGGTTTATCCACACAGCTACATAACACAGGACTCTGTCCTCTACAAGCTGTTTTCAGGCAACAAAAATCAAACATCAGTGCAAGACATATTTCACTTGTTTACAAGATTTACATTATATCACCATGACATTATTTCTTTTTTCTCCTAAGTTCCATGAGAGATGAATGCAGGACGTTTGTGTACAGGTTCCAAATTCTCAGTGTGCAGTGATGGGATGACCCCACATTGCGGCCTTTCTTGATCAGATTTTCACACGGAAGGTGGTGAGTAAATGGAACGAGCTGCCAGAGGAGGTGGTAGAGGCAGGTACAATTACGGCATTTAGAAGACATTTGGACAGGTACATAGCTAGGAAATGTTTAGAAAGATATGGGCCAAATGCGAGCAAATGGGATTAGCATAGATAGGCATCTTGGTCGGCATGGACTAGTTGGACTGTATAACTCTATTAATCTATAACCTTTGCAGTTGCTGCTAACATCAACATGATGTTGGAAATTATCAATGGTGAAAAACTCCCTTATATCTGCTCAAAACTTACTTGTCTTCCAATGCAAAGAGCTGTTGACAAGTGAACCACTCAGGACCACGTGGTGAGGGACACACTGAAGCTTGGTGCAGCCACTGCAAAAGCCGTGTGGAGAAAGCAACTGGTGTAAACAATTTGCGCAAGGAATGTATGTAAAAGGAAATTGATGTCATGCTGATGTAATACAAATGAAATGCCACGGCTGAAAAGGTGATATACAGTATATTTGCAAATTATATGAATAAAGTATTTTTTCTTTAAATTCAAGGAAATTAATTTTAAATGAAGCCACTGCTTTGCTTTGTTCCATTTTTTCTGATGCTGTGACAATTATTATTATGGCACAGGTTTACCAGAACTTCATCATTAGTAACCAACGTTTGCACCAGTAAGAGTTGGTTGTCTCAGATATCCTGCCAACTAGGCAGCTGCATTTTGATTATGGTGGGATTTTGATTTTGATCATTCAAATCGCTATGAAACCTCCACTGCTCTCAATCTGTACCAATACCTCTGCCAGTAAGTATCTATTTTTGGCTGATCTGTTTCCTAACCATCATTACAAAGCTGGCAAACAACAGGGAAAAGCAAAGCTCTGCAACTATATTTGAACCTGCCAAGACACTTGAAGTCTTGTAATTTACATAGAAATTTTTCATTTGGATTGGGAGTGGCAAAATTTTATTCCGAGGGATTTCTACAACTCGGTGGAGAATTCAAAATCCAGGAAATAGCCACTTGGAACTTGACTCATTTTATAATAAGCCAAATGTTAATTTTTACTCAAAAAATTTTAAACACAAATGCAAAGCTGCAGCCAGGTCCCATTCTTGGGTTGCAGTTTCTGCACAGAAAAAATTGCATGCTGCTATATAAAAAGAAAGCACATATTCATATGGTGACTCTCAAGTTCTCCAAAGATGTGGAATTACTTCATAAGTAATAAGTTACATCTGAAGTCTTGTTATTGTTGTTCGTACTTATTTCAGGTGTTGCACAGACTTCATCTTACAGTGTGTAGCAGTTAGAGCTGAAGGGAACCTGGTTCAATCCTGACCTTGCATGATTTCTCTGGGTGCTCTGGTTCCCTCCCACTTCACAAAGATGAGCTGGTGGGTTAATTGGTGACTGTAAATTATCCCTTGTGTATGTAAGTGGCAAAATAGATCAAAAGATAGTTCACAAGCATGTGAGAGAGAATAAGGGTTATAGAAGAACAAGACTGATGGGATTGGTCTACAGGGAGCTGGCATGGACTGTTGGGCCAAATGGACCATTCTGTGTTGTAATAACTAAGCATCTGGAATATTGTATTCACTTTCAGAGGAAGAACTCCTGCATTTTCATATTAATGGCATTGTTTCCTTCCTCAGTCCATCATACCACAAAAAGCTATCTCATTGAATGAGTGATGAAGTGATTCAGATAACAGGATTTTAACTTATTGGGAGAGGTTAAGAAAATCAAAAGCAGAAAATAGTTAAAGTGCTGGTCAGCAGCCGTGGAGAAAACAGGTAACATGTCAAGTGTAGACTCTTCAATGTCAAGCAGAAACTCAAGATACAACAAGAGGAGTTTCTGTTGCCAGACATGGACCACAGAATCTAGTGCTACAGGGACACAGAAAACAATTCATCTGGTCTGATCTCAGCATGTTGGCAAGCGCATCAGATTATGTGCATAGTTGGAGATTAACCAGCTAAAACTGGCATATTATTGGTTGGTTAACGAGGTAAAATTGGTCCTGGTTAGCTTTCAACTGCTTGTTTGTTTTCGATTTTTTTGGGATAGGGAAGTAATGTAGGATTATTCGAAGTCAGGTAGGAAAAAAAAAGCATCCCTGCTGACAGGTCTGTCCCTTCAGATCCCATTTCAGGCCCTTTTGGTTTCCTCTCCCTTTTGTTCTTACAATTTTTCTCCAATCCAATATTCAATTTATAGTTATTAATTTTTCATTTTTGTTAATTATTACATCCTTTTGCAGATTAATCTATAGAGCAATGTTCATTCATGAGCGTCAAAGCCATAAAGCTACTTAGTTAAAGGAAGGAAAATCCCATAATCCCAACTGTTTTCAACTGGGTAAACCACACATCAGTAAAATAGATCCTCGCTCACAGAAGGGCCCCAATATAAGTCTTGATGCAGAATATATGGAGAAAAAAATCCAAAATAAAAATGCAAATTGTGATTTGTAGAAATTAAGCTGTTATAATGTGTATACACTTGCAATGTCTTGTAGCATTTCTTTGGAAAGTGACTGAATAGAAATAATCGAAAATGCATCTCTTAGATCACTGAGACTGAAAATGTGACCACATTCTTATTCTCTTTACAGTTTTTTTACAGGAAGACACCAGATGCTGTTATTAATGTCACCGGGCAGACTGGGCGTGGGCTTTAGCAAGTAAAAATACAAAGACAGCTTGTCGTGAATGAGCTAGTCGATGGAAACAGTTGCCAGCACATATGTAGTTTAGATTTGGCACAACCTGTGTTGGGACAGCATCCTAATATTAGATGCCAGAGCCTAGGTTCATTTAAGTTTTCTTACATCTGTATGCACCCTTTCAGATACATTGATGGTGAATACTGTGAACAGAAACACAGAAGACAATTTATTTTAAGTAAATATCCTCACAAATCCTTCCGGCTTGATTTATATTTTTGATAAAGAAACATTTTATGCAGATGCTATAGATGAATAATTACTGAATTACTACATCCTCTTTTGATCTGCCTTAAATACAGTTAAATGTCCAAAAGGTAGATTACTTTTCATGGAGACTACAGGAGAAATCAGCAGTACATAAACTAGTTAGCCTATCAATACCATATCAGCAAGGTGAATGAAACATTCTTCATACATTATCTGTTCAAAGACACACAGGAAATAATCTGAAGTACAGTAGCATGGTACAAAAAACATAATTTTGGGAATTTCTTTTCCTCCCTTGGTAACTCTTGGTGCCCAATATTTCTGCCTGTCCATATGGGGGCATAAGATGTACTCGAGATTCCATGTACCAGGAAGAAGATAACATTTTTATACATTGAAAGTCCTGGCTATTTCCAGCCCTGGAGCTTGAGCTTACTCACACTTACACTATTCTGTGGATTGTCAAATCTGTTTTTACTTTACACAGTTGACATATACCAGGCGCAGTGACTGACTTCCATCAGATATACATTTACTCAAAAAAAAGAGGAAATCAAAAGCTAGCAGAATTTCTTTAGAGGCTGACTTTTGGCATTAAGAGTGGTCTGGCTGTCTTAGTTTACAGTATATGTTATTTTCATACTAATAGCATTGTTTCCTTCCTCAGTCCATCATACTACAGTCCATCCCAGGTATCGAAAGGGTTACATTTTGACAGATGTACATAAATTGATTTTGTCCATATGTCAAAAAGAACACAAAAATCACTCAAAATGGTAACTACTCCTCCAAAGTATTGTAATGAATGGCATCAGAAGCACATAAAAATGATAAGGAAGAACAATTACTAAATGTGGAGAGAGAGAGAGGAAACTAATTTGCTATTTGCAGAGATGAACGTATGTATGAATGTTGGACTTTTGAATTTAATAATATTGTAGCAGCTCATTCATATGTAGGGATATCTGCAAGTCAGGCATTCTTAACCCGGGGATGGCCTGTACTGGTCATAATTAGAAATATAAGACTCGCAAAATGGTCTGTACAGATGAACAGGGTAAGGTTCAGCTCCCTCAACATCACTATGAGATTGTCATCAAAGAGCCTGGCAGAAATTTGCATATGTATTGCATGTGTACACCTTTAAGAACAATGCACATAATTTTATCATTGGACATTTTAATCTCTCAATGATTTTCAGAAGTTACATATTGAGTTTGTGCACCAAGGGACCAGAAGAGGTGGTTGGCGAATATATCATCAGGTTAAAAACGTTGCCTATGAGGTGCAACTTTCAAACCTTGTTGGACCAGATGCTTTGGTATCATTAGGTGCAGTGATTTTTGAACAAAAGATTCAAGTAAAACTTGTCTGAGCACTGGACCTGACATTTAAGGGATGTACCGAATAGCCTTGAGTATGTAAGATGCTTTGAAGAATACGTTACAGTTTTGCTCAGGACATAATGTTTAACTGCAGGCAAGAAACAAACCCACGGCATTAGTGATGGCTGTCTGATCACTTTGAATTGCATCATGTAGGTGCCTTGTGCACCTTCTATGGGAAAGCAGTAAATCATGTGACAATCAAAAGCACGAAGGGTGTAGGGCAGGTGGACTTCCCGGGGACGTTAAGATGACTTCCTAATCCTAACATGGCTCAACGTTTTAATTTCTGCCAGGTTGAGCAAATTAGTGCGTATACAGGTTCTTCAAAGAAGACAACAGCTGCTAAGGACGAAAGTCTTGTTTGCAAGGAGGCAAAGATGCGGAACAGTACCATTGGGATACCTTCTATGTTCTGGAATCAGAGAACGAAGAGGTGGAATTAGGTATGTAAAATGAAATTTATGGTACACGTGCAGAGGGAATTTCCAACAGTACCCTTCTATGCATTGTTACTGATCCTGTGCACAAAGATTACCTGAAACATGTTTCATTAGAATAATACAAACTAGTGTTAAGCTTATGTGTAGAAGTGGCTCTCCAGCTTACAGGGGAGATAGACCTCAGGGTTACCAGTGGATAACTATATACCTACTGTCATGGACAATGATGTCATTGAGTCACTTGACTTAAGAAACTATACATTTCAAGTAATTGCAGAGTTGGGCAGTGATGAGACCCTGGAGCCACTGAAGCTGTGGAGTGTACTGCCCCTGCCCAAGCAAAACACTTTTCAGGTTGGTTCAAGAGACATCAAGATATCCAGAGCTCACAGATATGGCAACACTGAGGTTAAGCTGCAGGACTAGCAAGGCAATCATGGTGAATAAAAAATCAGTAGACCCCATTCCATTATCAGGAAAGGGAAAGAAGCAACATACCTGAAGAAGAGAGTATGGCGAGGACAGGCAACTTTCTCTACGGAACTATGTGAAGTGATTGCAATACACTAGCCCTGCTATAGATGTTGGCTAGGGAGACTTCATCTGAAGGTGTAGTTTGGGCCATCAGATGCAAGAGACATATGAATGTTAGCATTCCTAGAGAGAGGAGATTCAGAAGTTCATTCAATGTGTGGAAAGGTTGCATGCACAAGGGTTACTAGTACACCTAGGATCCAATCATGTGGAACAAAAGACTGCAGTTGAGGTATACAATAGCACATGGAAAAATTATTCTCCCAGATGTGAAGTTGTAGTGCACCTTGGAAACATCAGTGAAGATTATGAAAAACACTATGATGCTGGAGGAACTCAGCAGGCCAGGTAGCATCTGTGGAGAAAAGCAGGTGGTCAACATTTCGGGTCAGGACCCTTCTTCAGGACTGAAGATAGGAAAAGGAGAAGCCCAATATATAGGGGGGAAAAGCAGAGCAGTGATAGGTGGACAAAAGAGGGGAGGCAGGGTGGGAACAAGGTGGTGATAGGTAGATGCAGGTAAGAGATAGTGATAGGCAGGTGCGGGGGAGGAGGAGAGAGCAGATCCACCAGGGGATGGGTCAAAGGTAAGGAGAGAAAAAAAGAAGATAGGGTAGAAATAAGAGAGAGATAGGCTAGAAAAGGGAAGAAAAGAAGCAGCATGGTTGAGGGGGGGGGTGTGGGGAAGAGGGGTGGGGATTACTTAAAGTGGGAGAATTCAATACTCATGCCATTAAGCTGCAAGGTCCTAAAACAGAAAATTAGGTGCTGTTCCTCCAGTTTGCAATTGGAATTCTGCTGGCAGTGGAGGAGGTCGAGTACTGACATATCAGTGATAGTGTGGAGGGGGTGTTGAAGTGACTGGCAATGGGAAGATGTAGGTCGCGGTTACGGACAGAGCGCAGGTGTTCTGCGAAACTGTCACCTAGTGTGTGTTTGGTCTCACCAATGTGGAGGAGGCCACACTTGGAGCACCGAATGCAGTAGATGATATTAAGGGAGGTGCAGGTGAATCTCTGTCTCACCTGAAAGGACTGTTTGGGTCCCTGGATGGAGGTGATGGAGGTGCTGTAGGAGCAGGTGTTGCACCTATAGTGGCGGCAGTGGAAAATATCCGGGGTGGGAGCAGGATGGGTGGGGGCGGGTAGAGAGTGAACTGGGGAGTCACAGAGAGAACAGTCCCTGCGAAAGCAGAAAGGGGTGGGGAGGGGAAGATATGCTTGGTGGTGGGGTCCCGTTGGAGATGGTGGAAGTGGCGGAGAATGATGTGTTGAATACGTAGGCTGGTAGGATGAAATGTGAGGACAAGGGGCACCCTATCCCTGTTGGGTCTGGGAGGGGTGGGGGTGAGGGCAGAGGTGCGGGAAATGGCAGAGATATGGGTGCGAGCTCTCTCGACCACAGTTGAGGGGAAGCCCCAGTTAGAAAAGAAGTTGGACATCTCGGATATCTGGAGCCGAGAACCACATTTCTTCTTTTCTTCCCTTTTCTAGCCTCCCTCTCTTTTTTCTACCCCGCTTTCTTTTTTTTCTCTCCTTAACTTTGACCCATCCTCCCCTGGATCTGCTCTCCCCTCCTCCCCTTTACCTGCCTATCACTATCTCTTACCTGCATCTACCTATCACCATGTTGTGCCCACTCCACCTCCCCTCTTCTGTCCACCTATCACTGCTCTGCTTTTCCCTCTTATATATTGGGCTTCCCCTTTTCCCATCTTCAGTCCTGAAGAAAGGTCCTGACCCGAAAAGCTGACCACTTGCTTTTCTCCACGGATGCTGCCTGGCCTGCTGAGTCCTTCCAGCATCATCGTGTTTTTCATCTGGATTCCAGCATCTGCAGTCCTTTGTTTCTCAGTGAAGAATATACCTTCAGTGATATTAGAAGAATTGTAAGAGTGTTCCCTGAAACCCAAATATTGACTGGGTGTCTTCTTGCAACAGCTGGGCAAGGCAGTAAGTAAAGCAAAATACTGCAGGTCCATAAGACCATAAGATAATAGGAGCAGGATTAGATCATTTGGCCCATCAAGTCTGCTCTGCCATTCAATCATGGCTGATTTTTTTAACCCCATTCTCCTACCTTCTCCCTGTAACCCTTAACCCCCATACCAATCAAGAACCTATCAATCTGTGCCTTAAATACACCCAATGACTTGACCACACCAGTGCCAATGGTGAATGCATCTATGGAGGCCACCACAAGGTGGAAAGCAGATGTTCAGGACATTAATGCCCAAAGAGTCAGAAATGATGTTTGGGCTGAGATATCCTGGAGTGGCAAACATTTCATGATGAGCATTCTGGTGGAGGCAGTGATCTGAATGATGGGATTATTCACTGTCTTCAATAGTAACTAGTTTGTAATTTGTTTAGATGATACAAGATAGCAGTTCAATGGCTGTGTCCTTGCAGGAATCCACTGGGAAAATGGAAGCTGGGAAGTTGGATATGGGGTCTGCAACTTCTGCTTCAAACCATCTGGGTGATGCTGCTGTTGTGGGAGAGACCATGCAGGTCTTGGGAAAGGTCTTGCTGTTCCTCCTGTTCACAGAGTTGCTAAGTGACCCGAACCAGGCTCAAACTGAGCTGGATGCTTTGAGGGAGGATCACGTTGCCATGTGGAGGCAATTTAAAGGTTCTGAAAATCCTTTGCTGGATGTTACTTCAGGCCCAGATATACTGATGTCAGCTCAGTACTCTAATGCAATGGGTGACAAGAAAGGCTGAGAATGTGATGGCTGGCTAGAGTGCACTGGAAACCACAAGAGAAGGAAGGTCGAAGGTGATGACTTTCTAGTTTTGAAAGGGTCAGCAGAAGAAAGGAAATATCCAATATTCACATCGAGCCAGAGTAATGCAGTGAAACAGTGCACGCATGAAGACAAGAGGATGGTAAATATTGAGGAAAAAATAAGTTGGAAACTGTTGTTACTAGGTTTCTGAAATCTGGGAATATTTTGGGAACAATGTAAAACTAATATTTCAATAGCATTAAATGGAATGATTGATCTATGTTAAGTTTTGAGAGTTACAACTAATGTTGAGAAATGGATGTGATGTTCTGTTACGTACAGTTAAAACATTCTTTACTACACAATGTGAGATTGGTCAAATGTAAACACTATTAAGAAATCATTAATTTGGTTTGTCAGTATCAGAGGGACATACCATTGAAGTATTAAGTCCAGCTTACGTTGTAGTGTGATAGTTAAGATAATTAGAAAATGAGTAGATTTACATTCAGCTAAATTTAGTGTATGAAGGTCTTTTGTAAATAATTTGCTGTTTATAATGTTTACTGTATGTAAATAGTTCATTGATGAAATAATCTAATATAGGTACATAGTTATTATTGTTATTACTTTTCAGTGGGAAAAGCAGTGTAGTATATTGGGTGGCTGTATGTAGCTGTTGATCAACCACTGCTGCTAGCTGGGTTTCACTAGCCTTCAATAATGCTTGTTTGACTAGAATCTCTATTGTGTTACTTGCCTTACTAAACAGCAATACAAGGAAGATTCAAAGTTTGATGTAGGATAAAAGCCAGCAAAGTGGTCTAAAGCATCTGACATAGCAAAGATTGAAACTGAACAGTGTTTAAAAGTTCATTTGTGGACCGTGCTTGTTGCTGGCATTACTGGTTCCTCTGAAAAGATGGAACCAGATATTTTACTTTGAACCACTGTCAAAGGTTTTTATACAATTGAAAGGCTTGCGAGGTGATTTCAGAGCTAACCACCTTAATGTGGAACTGGAATCACATATAGTCCAGCATGAGTAAGCACCGGAAATTTTTTACCCCCAAAACAACAGTTTCTCTTGTTTCTCTGACAATATGGTTATTTTTACACCTGCCAGCTCTTTACTTCCATAATTTATTTTACATTGAATTAGAATTCTCTAACAGCAACATTTGAATTCATGCTGAATGAAATTCATGCAATGTCTGAAAGAAAAATGATGAAAGGTCTTCAAAATTATTCCTCTCTCCAGAGATGCTGTCTGACCTGCCCTTATTTCTGGATCAGTACTTCAAAATTAGGTCAGAACCAATTTCAACCAAGTTCTGCCAGTCCCTAGGAGTTTGTGTTTGACTTGATAAAGATTAGGATCTCTGCCTCTGCCCAGTAGCATAGAAGGGTACAAGGTACACTCTCTGGCAAGGACTTCAGGGTTCCCAGCCTGCTGGAAGGTTTCATGTCAGCTGACTGAATTGGGAAATTGGGGTCCATGACTGGACGTCTTACATTTTAACATTGTTTATTTACAGAAGAAAGCAATGGGTAATCTGGCAACACCAAAAGAACAGGCACAAAGCCTGACTTTACGGCTTCCTGGGGCAGCTCAATGACTAGAGTTAGACTGCTGCCAGAAGTTAGATAGCAGAAAGCAGGCAGGGCCAATATGACTTTGCGTTACTGGGGTGCGGCAGCCTGAAGCAAGCTTTCAGGCAACTCACCAACACCCCAAGGGAATAAGGGTGGCCTTAAACCTAGTTGCCACCTCTGATTTTTTTTTGCTGGCAGTTAGCAGTTCAACTCCTGCCGTAAGGTTTTCACTAAGAAGGTGTATGAAAAGTCGCAGAGAAAGAAAACATTTTGCAAATGTTGGGAAGGGGAGAGGTGCCGTGTTAAAAGTGTTAGAAGGTAGTAGGTGCAGACATATTTCAATAATGAAAGTCCACTGAGTGTGGATTGCTATAATTATTGAGGCAGTGGTTTAAGAAAACAAAAAGATTAAAGATGTTTGTTAGAGAGATGAAAGGATCTCATGCTAAGATATAGTTGACCGATTTTACAGGGTTAGGAGGAAGCATGAATTGGTGAGACAAGATACTTCTCTGGTAAGCATATTCTTAATTTCACTGGCAGCTGCTCAGGGCATATGTGGGCTGCTCTCCTCAGCTTTTTCTAGCACCTGATTGGCATCCTTCCTCTCTATCCTTTGCCCTCCCACTGTTTCTCCTCCAGATGGCTTTCTTTATCCAAGGTGTCGTTAAGTGCAATGTAAATTTCTAGAGATTTTGGCAAAGTTTCACTGCAGAAACACCCAAGCCTGTGCATTCACCCGAAACACCATTTAAGAATGGTTTCTCAGTAATTGTCCTGATGGACAATTGAACTAGTTTTGTCTTCCGACTGTTGGGGTGCTTAGGTGGCACAGGGACATCAGCAGCAGTAGTAGAAATGAGTAACTTGGAGAACTGAGCAGCCAGCCCTATGATTAGGTAATCTACAAACAGTGGTAGAACAGAGAATTGGTGCTGAACTCAGACATCATATTTATGCCCAAGTATTTGGCTATCACTTCCATGGTGGAGTCACATTGATTGATTGGAGACATGTCAGTGGACACTTTTGCAACTAGGAGACCCAAAGGGGCAAGTGAGTGACATCTATTGTTCCATACACTTTAAGAGGCCAGTGCTTGGGCTAGTGCTCCATGATGAATTTCACATTGTCCTAAGTATGTACTTATCAGATAGCATTGATATGGTAAATGCTGAGTAGTGTGTGGCAATAAATGTGTGGCAATATTTGTTGGAGGAAAACAAAGCATAGCAGCATGAAAAACATGAAGATGCTGGAGGAACTCAGCAGGCCAGGCAGCATCCATGGAGAAAAGCAGGCGGTCAACGTTTTGGGTCAGGACCCTTCTTCAGGACTGAAGATAGGAAAGGGGGAAGCCCAATATATAGGAGGGAAAAGCAGAGCAGTGATAGGTGGATAGCATGCACTAGATGGAAAAGGTACAACCCTAGAATTAAGTTTTACCTGTTTTTGATGCTCTAAGCTGTTGTTGTATTTAATGCTAACACCAATTTAGGTCCCCATAAAAGCCATGAAATTGGTTAAACTTAGAAACATACATTTAACAGGGACCAACATGGTTCGCAACAAGAGCAGGCTTAATTGACTGCAGCTTCTGGCATTTTGCTTTGCACTATTCAGAGAAGGGGATCAGCCTTTAAAGGCACACTCCCCATGAAGGCCAGGCACCAATAACATACACTACTGTTGCAACGGAAGGAGGAAGTTTGCATAAGAGAAAGGAAGGCCTCTGGATTTAGGGCTAAGGACCTGGACATTCTCACCAGTGAGATAAATGGCCGGAGGGAGAACTTGTGTACTAGGAAACTAGGAGACTCACAAGAACCACCATAAGGATAGCCAGGCAGCAGGTGGCTACAGTTGCTTCCTCCAGCTGTGAGTATCCCCACTCAAATGACAAATGCATAAATAAATTTCCATGTCCTCCCATAAAATGTTAGGGTTAGTTGCAGACTACAGAAGAATGTTGTAGTAAGCTTCTTCAGCAATTGGATCAGGAATTAATTTATTGATATCTAATAATCAGTGCAGTTTGCACAATCTACTTTGGGTAAAAACACATTAATATTGTATGCTTACAATATAAAACAATAAGTAATAATGGATCCAATTTCTATGCTTCTGCTCGATATGGAGGAACAGAGATAACTGTAGGGATTCAAAAATTCCAGTTTCCTGTAGTTAAGTGCAGGGGGAACCATGATTTATGACAGTATAATTTTAGATTTCATTAATAAGAGTGTGGAGTGCAAGAATAAATAAGTAATGATAACTAAGGTATCAATGGTTAAGCTACAGGAAGAGTATTGTTTTATTTCTTGGTAGCTTCATTAAAGTAAAGAGAGCCATAGAGAATGTTCAAAGCAGATTTATAAGTATTATGGCAAGTCTGGAAAGCTAACGTTATTAAGACTACCCTCCTGGAACAGAATAAAAGGAGACCAAATGGAGGTTATTTGCATTGAGTAACTTTGAACAAAGAAAATGTATTATATCTGTTTAGGAAGTAATAAGGGATGATAAAATTGAACTTATTAATGAAAAATTGAGGAGGAATGTTTAGAATTCTTCCAAACAGATGAGTATTGGAGCATGAGAAGCTTTACCTCAGAATGATCTTGGTAAAGACATTACGTTTTTTAAGAGAAATTTGAATAAATATTTCAACTAAAGAAAGACACACAGCCCCAGGGAGATGACAGGCTGTGGAATTAGCTCTGAAGCACTCAAGCTGGTACAATGAATAATGGGCTGAAGAACCTAATTCTGCGATGTAGCTGGCTGCACTTCTTTGGTCAAAGGTTGGTGGTGTTGTGGATAATGTGGAGGATTGCTGAAGATTGCAGAAGGACATTGATAGGATGCAGAGCTGGGCTGAGAAGTGGCAGATGGAGTTCAATCCAAAGAAGTGTGAGGTGGTACACTTTGGAAGGCAAACTCCAAGGCGGGGGACAAAGTTAATGGTAGGTTCTGGGTAGTGTGGAGGAGCAGAGGGATCTGGGGGTTCATATCCGCAGATCCCTGAAAGTTGCCTCACAGGTGGATAGGGTAGCTAAGAAAGTTTATGGGATGTTAGCATTCATAAGTCGTGGAATCGAGTTTAAGAGCCACGAGGTAACGATGCAGCTTTACAAAACTCTGGTTAGACCACACTTAGAATACTGTGTCCAGTTCTGGTCGTCTTATTATAGGAAGGATGTGGAAGCATTGGAAAGGGTGCAGAGGAGATTTACCAGGATGCTGCCTGGTTTAGAGAGTATGCATTATGAGGAGAGACTAAGGGAGCTAGGGCTTTACTCTTTGGAGAGAAGGAGGATGAGAGGAGACCTGATAGAGGTATACAAAATATTAAGAGGAATAGACAGAGTAGACAGCCAGTGCCACTTTCCCAGGGCACCAATGCTCAATACAAGAGGGCATGGCTTTAAAGTAATGGGTGGGAAGTTCAAAGGAGATATCAGAGGAAGGTTTTCTACTCAGACAGTGGTTGGGTCATGGAATGCACTGCCTGGGGTGGTGGTGGAGGCAGGTACATTGGTCAAATTCAAAAGATTGTTAGATAGGCATATGGAGGAATTTAAAATAGGGGGATATGTGGGAGGAAGGGGTTAGATAGTCTTAGGCAAGGTTTAAAGGTCGGCACCACATTGTGGGCCGAAGCCCCTGTATTGTGCTGTACTGTTCTATGATTCTATGATAGGCAGAAAAAGGAATGAAAGAGACTGAGCTAGAAGATGAGGTAAAGGATGTAAGAATGAGTTGAGGGAAGAAAAGTAAAAGTGAGAGAAGTCATGAGAGAATGAAATAACCATGAGAAAGGAAGTGATGGAAGGTGGGAATAAGAACATGAATAAATAAAACAGAGGAAATAAGATGATGTTTGATTATTTTTTTAAAATGAAGGAAAATGTATGAGGGATAGCAGTTTTCTTCTTAGGCAGTTCCTTGACATCAAGAATGATTAGCTTCCTCCTTGGCTTTCAGAGGTGCTTTTCAGAAGTGACAGATGAGTGACAGAGACTTTGGGAACTGCGGACACTTCCACAGATGGGGCAGAAGGTGTCTGCTGAGGTGGATGGATGGGTAGGTAGTTTGTGAAGTGGTGCACTTCTTCCAATATTTCAGTAGGGCTTCTGTGTGCTCATGATGCTTGGCCTTGAGATTGGTATTGGTTTATTATTGTCACTTGTACTGAGGTACCGTGAAAAACTTGTCTTGCATACCGATCATACAGGTCAATTCATTACACAATGTGGTTACATTGAGTTAGTACATTGAGGTAATACAGGTAAAAACAATAACAGTACAGAGTAAAGTGTCACAGCTACAGAGAAAGTGCAGTGCAATAAGGTGCAAGGTCACAACAAGGTAGATTGTGAGGTCAGAGTCCATCTCATCATATAAGGGAACCATTCAATAGTCTTATCACAGTGGGATAGAAGCTGTCCTTGAGCCTGGTGGTGTGTTCCCCCAGGCTCCTGTATCTTCTACCTAATGGAAGAAGAGAGAATGACCTGGGTGGGTGGGGTCTTTGATGGAAGAGGATAGAAGAGAGAATGACCCAGGTGGGTGGGGTCTTTGATTATGCTGGCTGCTTCACCAAGGCAGCAAGAGGTAAAGACAGAGTCCAAGGAGGGGAAGCTGGTTTCTGTGACGCGCTAAGCTGTGTCCACAACTCTCTGCAGTTTCTTGCGGTCCTGGGCAGAGCAGTTGCCATACCAAGCTGTGATGCATCCAGATAGGATGCTTTCTATGGTGCATTGACAAAATTTGGTGAGTGTCAAAGGGGACATACCGAATTCTTAATACCATCCCAAATGTTCCTTCTCTACTTTGAGCGGTCATGGCTCAGCAGTCAGTGGAAATGTTGTGTTTCTTTAAGGAAGTTTTGGGCACATTCTTGAATCTTTTCCTTTGTCCACCTAGTAATCTCTTCCTATGACAGTGCTCTGTTCCAAGTGCTTGTGTTAAGAGTCTTGGGTTGGCCATACGAAAGAAGCGGCCTGCCCAATGGAGCTGACCAAGTATAATTAGGACGTTAGTGCTGGGGACACTGGTCTGGGGGAGGATATCTAATGCATTAGTTCCTTTCTCCTTCCAGTGAATATGGACAGTTTTGTGGAGCCGTGAGGTGCTTGTTGTAAAAGTAGTCCAGGTCTTAGAAGCATTTGGTTGGGCAGGTACCACAGCTGCCTAGTAGTGTATATTCTTGTACCAGTTCAAAGGTCTTGAGCTTCAACACCCCTTTTCCTCAAGTAACGAAAGGCCGTGCTAATGCATAGAAGGTGAGCTTCATGAGGATCAGATTCTGAAAATGAAAGGATGAGCAAATCCAAGCAGGAAAAACTGGAACTAGACAGAAACAAGAAAAAGGAAAATTGGGAAATAAATAAGGTACAGGGAAAATGGGATAAAATACTGAAATATAGATTAAAAATAAGGAAATAGCAGTGAAGGAGAGAAAAGGATCTTGGAGAGAGATTGAGTGAAAGGCAGATTTTGAGTAATGTATCAGAAGTCATATTTCTGGACAAGATGTCTTACCCAGCATAGTTATGTGTTGATATTGATAAGAATATTAGTACTGTGCAGTTAATGTTGTTGATCTTTATCAGTATACTATTTCTACTCCTGTATCTTTAAAGGGTTGGCCACCCTCATCCTGAGCAGTTTCCTGTCTGGCTTCCTCAGATGCCACAGAACTTCATACCACTAACCACCTCAACAAAATACACACAAAAGACATAATTACAATAATTAGTACATCATTACACTTTACAGAGATCAAACTAGAAATTGATCTGTGGTTGCTTGTATTTGTTTTTCTTTGCTGAAGTCATAGAAAATGATCCTGTAAACATTGAAAAATTCCAGAAACCAATGTAGTTAAACTAAAACATGCTTTACTCGGTAACCATGAACAACTGGACTTAATTATGAACAGATGTTACCATAGAATATGATCCCAACATACTGTTAAATATCCCAGAATCTAAGTAATAAAAATGGAATTTGAGATATTCATTCACTGTAAACCAATGGCCCTGATTATAATATAACAGCAAATCTGTTTGAAACTTATCTGTGGAGATTATGACTACATGACAGACATTTTGAAACGGAGAAGCTCAAAATTGCCCTTTAAATTCCAGAGCTTTATGAAGCGCAAGTTTCTCAGCACACTTTTAATCAAAAAATGAAATTCTGGCAAACTGATTGGAGAAGTGGATAAAGGAACGTTCACTTAATTTAAAAAAAGTCACCTATGCCGCCTGGAATTCCTCCGTTCTGAAATGTCACTGCTTGCCTTGTTTGGTTAAGTGTTTCCAATTTAAATTGGTCTAGATTTCAAACAAGTTGTTGGGTAGAAGGGAAGACAGGAAAAGATTGGTGGGACACAAGAGGCTTTGTTTATATCAGTGGGTTTTGATGTTTCTGTTTTACCAACCTGGTACACTCAAACATTTAAATATCTTCCAGCTTTATATGGGACAGTAAAATAAATAATCATCATTAATAAAAATAATTTGCCAATCCTTAAAGCTTGCAGGAACTGTCAATTTGTTTCACAGTTCCATCATATCTTTTCAGATGGCTGCATCTTTTGTAGTTTACATTTCGTCAAAGTCACAAATGTTCAAAATTTAGAGAAATATATTTTTTAATTTAGTGGCAGATGTGGGGAACATACAAATAATGAACTGTGTGGTTATGAGAGAGAGCCACCATCACACAGGTAGTTTTCAGATTATTTAATATAAAATTAAATATTGGCAAGAAAATAACTAATTGTGACTGTGGGCTGCACAATATATATGTGCTATAGGCACAAATTATGTTGACAGCATGATAAGCGGTTTATTTTCTGTAACTCACCTTTACCCTTACATGTATTTGGTTTATATCACATGTCTTGGTGTCTTTGTTTTAAAACAATTTCAACAGCTTCCTTTATTTTAATTTATTCTTATGGTGACATGCATGGCATGTTTTCCTTGAATGAATACTGCAGTCTGTTGCAGGTCAGTGACACTGGGGGCTCAGTCCTTGATGAGGCTCACAGTCCACACTAAGAAAGTCCTTATAAGGAAAGATAGAATGGAGGATTGTCAACTGTGGAGACAGAATTGAAACACAAAAAATAAGCAGCAATATTGAGAGAGCACTTTAGGAGCAATGTTCAGGAAAGGATGAATGTGAGGAAGAAAGGCATGAGTATTCTGGAAATAACCTCTGCAACAAAGCCCACAAGTAGTTCTTATAAACAGTCCTATGGTACAAGTTGAACACCAAGTCATTTGTTTATGTCAAAATTAGTTTCACAACTCTATAGGATTAGGATGGGAATTGTTTACCAGGAAAAGTTGGGGAAGGGATGACTCCAGATTAAAATTGTCAAAAAAGGGTCTGGAAATTTGTATAATGCAATATTTTTATGTTCTATATAAATGAGTTTTATTGGAAATTGATTGGTTTTTTGCACACTTCTGGAAATTCAATCACAGGCTTCTGTGTATATGGCAATCTAATACATGAAGGCTATGGCAGGTCTGTTTAATATCCAGTGGGCGTGCAGTGAGCAAATGATTGCACTCCTATTGCGAATAGACAGACATCGATGGCTGTAAGAGCTTCTGCAGTACTCAAAGGGCTTGAACCTACCTGTGTCACTGGAGGGGGAATCCAACAATGAAGTTTACTCCAGGGTGGCAATTTTGTTCTTTCAGGTATGTCCATAGTTTGAGGGCCCTGACCACAAGGAGCTCTGCTTCTTTCAATGGCTCATGTCTTGTTGAAATAGGTGGTTGTGTATCCAGTATATTAATCCATCTATATATTGAGCACAGATCAACCACAAAGTCACCCATCCAACCCACCAACCAGTGTAAATCTCCCTATGGGTCCAGGATAGATGGGTGGATGCTGCAATCATATTTATGAAGTGTTCACACAAATTTCTGGTGCAACATGACCCAGTAAACTAATGAGTTTTCTTCTTGCTTTGCAATTCCAATGATTGAACTTTGGAGACAATATCCATCTGTACAAACAGCCTGCTCCAAAATGCCTCTTAGCCCTTCATTGGTATTGGTTTAATAATTGTCACTTGTACCAAGGTACAGTGAAAAACTTGTCTTGCATACTGATTGTACAGGTCAATTCATTACACAGTGCAGTTACATTGAGTTAGTACAGAGTGCATTGAGGTAGTACAGGTAAAAACAATAACAGTACAGAGTAAAGTGTCACAGCTACAGAGAAGATGCAGTGCAATAAGGTGCAAGGTCACAACAAGGTAGATCGTGAGGTCATAGTCCACCTCATCGTATAAAAGGAACTGTTCAATAGTCTTATCACAGTGGAGTAGAAGCTGTCCTTAAGCCTGGTGGTACATGCCATCATCTATCTCCCAAATCGACCAGTAATAGCAATGCCAATGATATCCAGCAGAACCTAGTTAAGGTTCTGAACAGAGGATTCAAGTAGTTATTAATTTTTGTGTACACCAAATCTAAGTGAATTATCCTGAGCTGTGAAGAGCTCTCAGACTGTCACGTTTGGAGGAGCACTGATATTGCTGTGAAAGTCAACAGGAAATCGCTGCAAGTAAAACAAGAACCTCTAAACTTTTGAAAGAAATCACCTAGAGATTTTCATTGCTCACTGCAGCTTTTATATATCACATCTTTTGAAATTAAAGGATACGATGTGCACGTGGTCCTTCTGACATGAATTGTTACTATTGAGTTCTGTTCATACTTTATTCAAGATTGTTGTCCAGTCAGTTTAATAGCTGGAGAAGCAGATATAATGTTCACATTCTGCTTTTAAATAACATTATTTAGGAACTAAAACATCATTGAATTTATGGTGCAGAAGTCAGTCATTCAGCCCATTGTCTCCACATTGGCTGAAAAATAGCTATCCAGCTCTCAGTATGCAGACTAACATTTAATGGCATATCAGGTATTCAAACAGGAGTTCTTTAAATACATAGAATTTTACCTTCATTATCTTTCCAGGATGTCAACAATCTTTAGGGGAACTCCTCTGTAATCTTTATTAGCCTTAATGCTAAGGGAAATGGGTTCTTCCTCATAACCTTGTCCAGGCATCTCCTAATTTTATACATAATTTTAACTGTCCAAGACTCTATTCCCACATGATGATAACTTACTAGTTGCACTGCCCCTATTAATCTCAATCTACTGAATTCACAATTTTCATCGTCTGCCCATGATCGCACCTTTCTCTAACTCAATTTCCTTCATCACGATGCCCTAACCTGCTAGAGTTTCAGGAAAACAGAGGTTGGTGAAATGGATGGACAAGTTATCAAAGCTGTCTTTGGCATTCGCAAATGAACAAAAACACTTAAAAACTATTAAAAATTAAAACTACTTGTAAAAATATTTGAAAAATTTAAAAATCAAAAACAAGAAAACCAAAACTTAATATATTTAAATCAACTGAATTGATCTTTTTTTTTAAAACAAGAGGGAATTAGATTTACATCAGATGCTTCTTCCATTAAAATCAATAGATGCATCATGTTAGAAGTGCTGGTTCAGCAGGCAGATTTCCCAGCACAGACGTTGCTGTATTCCATGAGGAGTCCAACAGTGGAGTTGAGTTGCCTTAGTAGCAGTGATCAGCAATGTGGAGCTCCAGGAGTTATGCCATGGCTTGGGAGCCCCAAACCTCCAAACTAAATGTGAGTAAAAGCCCAAGTTTCTGGTGAGATCTCTGGCAGGACATTTTTGTATAATTGAATTAAGCACTTTGATTTAATGTCCATAAACCCCCCACCCCATCCCCACTTTTCCTGCCACCCACCTACATGAGGGCAATTTACAACAGCCAATTAATCTTCCATCCAGCATTCCTTAGGGATGTGTGTGGAAACCTGGGGGAAAACACACACGGTCGCAGGGAGAATATGCTCCACACAGACAGGACACAAGGTTACAAGTGAACCCGGATCGGGAGTTGTGAGGTTGCAGCTCTACCAAATGCAACACCATGCTGCTCTAGTGTCCTCCTACCCTATTTGAAACGCCCTGCTCCAAGCATAATTCCAGGTAGGATGGGTTGGTATTGTACTGATTAATACAGTGATTCTAAATCTTCCTGAACTCTATCAGACCAGGGTATCGATGAGATCATGGAGATACGTCACATGAGGACAGACAGTTCCAGTGGATTGTATTCTGTGGTTGGAATACTAGATTTTCCCCTTTTCTTTTACTCTGAGCAATTATAACAGCACTGTAATCAGTTAGCAGAATGAAGACCAACCATAACAGGTGACAGGATCAATGCAGTCTGGCATTAGTTCAGTGATGTATCAAGGCAACATTTCTTCAACCCATTTATGATTTCAAAAGGTCAGATTAATTCTGTATTCTCACCTTGTTCTTCCATTACAATTAACTGTCTTTATTTGTCTACGTGACATAGAAGGCCATTTGGCCCATTGAATCCATGTTGACTTATTGTAGAGAAATTTGGTCACTCATATTTAAATTTTTCTTTCTAATTCCCTTTTAGAAGTCATAATGGACTCAACTTCCACTACCATAAAATATAGTGAGTTCCAGATCATTTGTATTAAAAAAAAACTCTCATTCTCCAACCCACCATATCTTTAGTCCATCATTTTGAATCTGTGTCCCTTGTCCTCAAAGCATCACTGATGAGAACAGATTATTTCTATTTACCCTATTTAAATTCATCATGGTCCTGTACACCTCTGTCAGATTTCCTCTCAGCCTTCTTTGCCGCAGCTTCTCCAAATCTAAATTTGCAGCTGAATTTCCTTATCCCTGGAACTGTGGTATCAAATATGCATTGACTGCTTTCTACACATTATACATGGATTTTCAGAAATATTCAGATTGATAGTAAATCCAATTAGCTATATAAATGAGACAGCAAAATCAATCCATCTGTGCAGATCTTTGTAAATCCTAATGATCCCCAGTTCTGATGAAGGGGCATTGACCTTGACACTCTTGTTTCCCTCTCCACAGATGCTGCCTGATAGACTCAGTCAGCTCCATCACGGGCACAACCCTCCCCTCCATCAAGCAGTGCCTCAAGAGGGCGGCATCAGTCATTGAGGACCCTAACCATCTAGGACATGCCCTCTTCTTGCTACTACCATTGGCGAGGAGGTACAGGAACCTGAAGACCCACACTCAATGTTACAGGAATAGCTTCTTCCCCTCCATCATCAAATTTTTGAATGGTCCATGAACACTACCTTGTTATTCCTCTTTTGCACTATTTATTTTTGTTATGGTAATTGTTATGTCTTTATGTCTTGCACTGTACTGCTGCTGCAAAACAACAAATTTCACAACATATGTCAGTGATAATAAACCTGATTGAGCTTTAAAGAGTTCATTAAATCAATTTAATGCACTCAACTATTGCATGTTTTTGGCCAATTACTACCCATTGAAATTAAAATAACTGTACTTCTAAAGAGAAACAGATGAAAGAAGGGAATTACTTATCTCCTTTGATTGTGCATCCAATAAAAGGATAACATTTTACCTTATTCAAGGACCATTAACTTCCCTTCTAATTCTCTTACCACCCACCAATTAACTTGCCAACCAGTACATCTTTTGATGTGGGAGGAAACCAGAGCACCTGGGGGAAATCCACCTGGTCACAAGAAGAATGTACAAACTCCACAAAGTCAGCATCAAACCTGGGTCACTGGAGCTGAGACAACAGCTCTACCTGTTGCACCACTGTGCCATTGCAGTTAGACTGGAACAACTTGTCCAGAAGCTCAACTTGTTCTAGAGCATAAGTCTTCAATATTACAGCTTCAATATTGTCTGGGTTCATAGTGTTGGCTTTATCTATTGTTTCCTAATGTCATGTGGACTGAATCAAATTGCCTGAAGATTGCTTCCTGTGCTGGTGGAGACCTCTGCAGGAAAACTTTCCTCTTGCCACTTCAATCTCAAAGTAGTTGCAAATGCTCGAGTCTCAACTTTGGCACCATATAGTTGCAGATGGATTGTTGCTGAAGACCCTCCTGATATTAATTGTTTAATTGTCCACCACCATGTACAATGTGGCAGAACTGAGAGGTCTGATCTGATCCCTTTGCTCTGGGATCATGTAGCTATTGCTACTAAGCTTTGTTGCAAATTTGTCAGGTTGGGGCTCATTTTAGATATGGTTCTGTTCCAACATGTTTTTCTGAACTCCTGCTCAAACTAGAATAGATCATGTGGTGAATCTGTGGAATTCATTACCATAGAGGGCTGTGGAGGCCAAGTCATTGGGTGTTCTTAAGGCAGAGATTGAAAGGCTCTTGATTGGTAATGGGGTTAAGGATTAGGGGGAGAAGGCAGGAGAATGGGTTGAAAAAAAAATTAGCTATGATTGAACAGCAGAGCAGACTTAATGGGCTGAATGGCCTAATTCTGCACCTATATCTTATGGTCTTATCTGGCCTGTTAGTAACAGTAAGGTGTAGGCTGTACTAGGCCACAAGGTTACAGATGGAGGTGAAATCCAGTTTGTTATATTAACTTGATCATAGTGCCACACAATATGTAAAAAAGTGTTCTCGGTCTGAAACGACTACTTACCTGTATAAGAATGGTGCGATGGTTGGTCCTGCCAAAGAAGGGTAAATCTATAATAGGTCAATTGGTAAGAATAAATATAGATAGATTTATCTTTTTTGTTAGTTCATTCACTACGTACCATAAACCTAATCTGACAGCTATGTCCTTTATGATTTGGCCAACTCTGTCAGTGGTGGTGCCACTTTTGGTCATGAATGTTGAAGTCCCCCACCCAGAGTGAGATCTGTGCTCTGGCTGTCTTTAGTGCCTCTTTCAACAGTTGTTCAGCATGGAGGAACACTGATTTAGCAGCAAGGCAAGGATGGGGTAGATGGTAATCAGGAGAAGACCCCTAGACCCTTGCTCAGTGAAATACTATGACACTTCATGGAGACAGAGGTCAATGTTGAGGACTCTGGTCTACTCCCTCTCACCTGTGAGCCATAATTCACTGCCACCCCTCCCCTTCCTACCAATTTGTCTGTCCTTTCAGTTGGACAGGACATATCCAAGGATTGTGGCAGCACAGTCAGGAACATACCTGTAAAGCGTAATTCTATGAGCACAACTACGATAGGGTTTTGTCTGTCTTTTCTAGTGTAGTCAGCTCTTGCTTTGTGATACCTGTTCCGATATTCATGAGGACTTTGCAAAGTTGACTCATTTGGGAGCTGAGCATAGATTAACATTTTGGATACAATTGTCATGCTTGGTAGGCCTATCATCATGTTGTTGTAGTTGGGAGTCACATTTCTGACCAACCAGTTATGGATGACAGATTTTCTTCCATCAGCAAACCAAATGTTCCCCCCACCCCCCAAAGATAATCTGTTGATTAAATTCCAGATTTTTTAATTAACTGAAACTAAATTCCATACCTGCCATGGTAGGATTGGAACATTGTTAATCTGAATTAGTGCAGTACCAATCCAGTAATTTAACCACTAAACTACTTTTCACATTTGGGCAGAGGACAAAGATGTGGGTTTCAAAATGCAGCTCAAAAGGAAAGAAGGGAGCTCGAGAAGTGGAAATGCTTAAGTTCATTGTGTCACCCACAGCTAAGACGGTAGCAGCCTTCTTCAGTGAAACAGGGGATACAAGTCCCACCCCAGAGACTTGAACACAAGAGGCTAAGCTCGTGTCCCAATACATTACTGTGGAAGTGCTGCACTGTTGGAGATATCATCTGTCAGATGAATTGTTAAACCAAGATCTTCTTTGCACTCAAGCAAAGATGACCTGGAAGGCACTATTTCAAAGACAAGCAGGGGTGTTCTCCCTGGTGTCCTTTCTGGGCCAATATTTATCTCTTAATAAATGTCACTGAAGCAGATTATTTGGTCACAATTATTTTGCAATATGTGGGGAACTGATGGGGAAAAATATTGCATTCTGGGTAACCCACAATAAAATGACAACTACACTTCAAAAGAAATTTCATAATTAAATAATGCTTTAAGATGTGAAATTATGAAAGATGCAGTAGTGTGTTGGGCAACACAGTGGCATGACAGGTAGTGCAGCTGTCTCACAGCTCCAGTGACCTAGATTCAATTCCTACCTTGAGTGCTGTCTGTGGGGAGTTTGTTTGTTCTTCCCATGACTGCACACATTTCCCCTGGGTTTTTTCCTCACATCCCATGGAGGTAAATTATCCCTGGTGTAGGGGAATTATTGGGTTGGAAGCGATTGCCAGTGGACATGTGTGAAAGAGAATAGGTCACAAGGAAAACAGGATTAGGATCAATGGTTGCTTTGAGAGCCATCAATAAGCCAAATAGCCTCCTCCCATAGGAAACTGAGAAAGTCTTTCTTTGTTCTCTTAGTTAGGAATTTCAGAACTTAGGGCTTTGACAGCCAAAGGCAAACTGCCAGTACTGGGAACGTTTGAGGCCAGAACTGAAGGGGCTCAGATATCTGAGAGTTACATAACCGGATGAGATTAGAGTGCTAGGAGAAGAGTCATTGAGTCATGGAGTGATACAGAACAGAAACTGGCCCTTCAAACCAATGTCCATGCTGACATCAAACACCCATTTATGCTAATCTAATTAATCCAGTTTATTATCCTCATTCTGCCACCAAATCCCCCCAGATTCTACGACTCACCTCCACACAAAGGGCAATTGACAGTGGCCAAAAAACCTACAGGTCTTTGGGATGTAGCAGAAAACCCGAGCACCCAGAGGAAACCCACTAGGGAGACAGTGGAGAGATTTTATAACATCAATGAAAATATTAAAAGTGTGCCATTGATTAACCACAAGGAAGCACCATACAAAAAGACCACACCACTGGATTGGCACACCATTCAAATATTAATTTTCCAAATTCTAAGCAAAAATAAACATTGTTCATCTTTAAAATTCTGCGCATTGGGAACTGAAAGTGTAAATATTTTTCCTGTCCTACAACCAACTCTATATCATTCCTAGATACTTCTGCCCATGTGCCCTCTAATAGCCTTCCCTTCAACTGCTTTTGTACTTTACTTGCCTATGACACCAGTCTCTGAATTTGGAATTCCATCAATTTTATTCCCACACTAGACTCCTTCCTATGATCTTTATTTTCTGTCCACTTCCAGGCTTGATGAGTCCAAACAATTTATATGATAGGCCAGTGTGTTTGTTTTCTTTGTATCCTTCCACATGTTCAATTTTCCTTCAGACCCAAACAAATCACTTTCTATTTTTCTGCTTTTCTTTACCCTCCTAGACTCTTCTCACCATATTTGTCCTCTGTTCATCTCTCTCAAGAACTCCACCCTCACATTCCTCTCCCAATCTTTCCTCACTGCTTCACAGTCCTACTCTGAAGTTCTAGATTCCCTCTTAGCTCTTGCTATAGAGGTAAGCAACCACCCGTGTTGGGAACTGCCAGATTGGGTGAAGCATGGAGGGGTTTTCCCCCCACTGCCCAAATGTGTGGAGTAGAAGGGATTCTCACACCAACTAGCACAGTAACTGTAAAGACCTGCCATGAATCTTGAAAGGGCTGGCAAACAAGACACTGGTGAAGCCAAATGGATCAGGCAGATTGGTATTGGTTTACTATTGTTACTTGTACCAAGGTACAGTGAAAAACCTGTCTTGCATACTGATCTGGGGATTTTTGTATTCCAATGAGTGTTAAACCAAAGGCTGTAGCAAGTTAGAGATCTCCAGTCATCTGATTTTCCCTGTCACTGGGCTCCAGAACTACTAGTGTGGTTACTATAACTGTGCCAGCTTATCCACATTAAGAGTTCATGCATAGGCTGCAAAGACAGGGATAACATCCTCTAAACCTTCCAAGCCATATGGGTGGCAGACCAGCAGAGAGGGCGATAGGATTGTGAATCTCTAACCACAAATCTGCTTGTGGGCAGGGACTGCAAGATGGTCATCAGGCATCTGGACTGAGGTAGAGATGTAATTTCAACACTTGGTTCCTTAACTTTTACCCCTTTTCAGGATCTGCTCAGATCACCACTCACGGGAAAGGGCTGGAAAATTGTCCTAAATCTAGACCTCCTCACCTACCCCTGACAGAATTACCACATCCAGTGGGAGCATTCTCTCTGATACTTCAGGTCTCCATCCCACCCCCTACACTAACCTGTCTTTGGCCTCCCACACTGTTCCAACAAAAATCAACGTAAACTCAAGGAAAGGCGATCATCTTCCAAGTAGGAAAATTATGAACCTTTCAGATTTAACACTGATTTCAACTATTTCAGATAATCAGCCACTCCAGTCTCATTTCCAGCACTCTCTCCCCCAGTGTTTTCAATTCTCGTCACTTTTCTATGTACATCTTTCCCAGACATCGTTATTCTATTCCCTTTCAGCCAGCACCACCACAATCATTTGTGTGCATCATTCACAGCTGCTCTCCACCCCATCAAGGCTTTGTTCTCTCTACCTCAAACTGTGTACAAATAAAAACAAATTCATTAAAAGGTATGTGCAGTTTGCAGCTTAGACAAGGGAATATAAAGAGTTGCAAGACAACAGAACAAGAAATAAAACACTTGAGAACATATTCCCCGAGGTGTGGGGTAGAGTCATTACTTCAGAATTCATCATAAAGATCCACACTTATATTTGTTGGAATGGTTTTTGTTTACTTGTGCTCAGCTGGGACCTGTTATCATAATAGGCTGCTGAGAATCTATTAATGCATGGGGGATTGAGGCAGGGATGGTGTAGGTGGTAGCAGATTAGATTGGCAACTACAATGACAGGAGCCAAGATCTGCTGCCTGTCAGTTGCAAGTATGCCTGCAAAAATCCTGCCACATAGCTGCTTAGCAGTCAGGGGAAAAAATACAAACTGCAAGAAAGCATTCTGCTCTCTATTGTTTAGAAGAGCAATGTGTGCTGTTTTGAACGTTATCCAGAAGTGAGTCTTCTCCCTCTGCACCCCCCACCCATGTCCTACCCTCTATGCACCTTATCCAAAGAGCTACACCTGACAGTCCCACCCTTTTTCTTTGTGACAATATGTTTGCCCACTGCACCACAAATTTCCATATTCTTGGTCATACCCACCAAATAAATTGGGAAATAACACCAAGAGGAAGGTATGGAGACCATAATATCCAGTTCAGATCCCAGAAGGTTGGTATTGTGTTTGGCAGGTTGTAGATTGTGTGTTGTACAAGAAAACTCCTGCCAAAGTTTCAGCTTTAATATAGCAGTCACCTTCTCATTGCAGTGCCAGAGATAAAACTGTGACTGAGGTTACAATGTTAATTACATCAACCAAATGACGTTGTGGGATATCAAATCAAACTGGTAGGGTTAGCTGAATTAAGGCTGCCAAATATTGAGCCAGTAGCAAGGTTCATACAAGAGCACTGGGTATGGCTTAGCTGTGGTGTGCATGTGAAGTTCAAATATCAGTTCTTACTCCCGCAAAATATTTACAACTTACCTTTTTAAATTTTCAGATTACCTTTGTCCAATTTGATTATGATCTGTGGAAAAGAGTGCACCAAGATGTTAATGTTAATCTGAAACTGTCAGTCCTTCAAAGATGAATAAGGGAATACCCCTGGTATCTCAGCCAACATACTCCTGAAACATTGCTAAAACAGTTTTGAAAAAAGCTGCAAATATCAAAACTTGAAATAAAACATTGGAAGGATCTGATAAAAAGACCGAGAAGTTAACTGTCTCCATAGATGTTGCTTAACCCAAGTGTTTCCAGCATTTTATTTCACTAAACTGCTCATCATCACATTGATGTTTGAAGAAGCTTGTGCTCAAATAGGTTGCTGTGCTTCCTACACATCAACAGTACTCTGGTGGCTGTAATGCCTTTTGACACATCTAAAGATTTAAACTTCCTTTGCCAACTCTCTAGTTTGTATGCTTCACCTAGTATTGGAAATACAACAACAGCTACTGAATAGTTGGCTCTTTTCAAATTGCATTATCAAACCCGTAACAGTTAATACCCTATTAATTTTCCTCAAAAATGAAAAATCATGAAGTCTTCATGAGATAAGCTTTAAATATTCAATACAATCCAAAATTTTGACCTAATCTGAATAGACTTCCAGAAACAATACTCCTTCTACTATTTTCCAAGAATTTAGTATCTTCTATTGTCCAATGCACCATACATTTTAATATTGCTTTGTATTCAAGTGTCCCAAGGAATTGAGACAAATCTACTTAAAAGATACAGTTGGCAGTAGATATTAGATGGATTTGAATTCAGGCCCCAAAACAAGAAAATTCACGTGATTAAATTCAAATGAAACAGTAATGCATTTAATAGCCTCTTGCCAACAAAGTTCATAAAATTTACATAGTGTTGAAGCTACATTTAAAACCTGGTGCTTGAAATCTTTCAAATGTCCCATCACAACCACCAATTCTGCTCTCCATTATATTTAACTCACTATTCCATCATTGAACTTGAATAGTTGCTTGATGCCGTGATATATGGAATGTTATTTTTATAAGCCAAAAAAAAATCAGCTGTGCAGCATTTCATGTTTTTTTTAAGGCTAAGACTTGCCTTCAGAATCAAGTTGCAAAACTTGTTGCTATCCAACAGAATGTGATATGGAAAAATGTAAATCACATTCAGTCTCAACACAAACAGGAACAGGCTCCGGCAACGATTGCAGGAAATTAACTTTGAATTTATAAAGTAATGAATCAAGACTTACCAAGTTGAATTGATAACCCAAATAGCACAGCTCGGAATTAAATTAAAACAATGATCTGCATTTATCCAAAAGGCAAGTGAAAGCTATTGTCAAATGGAATTAGGGTCTGTAATCAAGTAATAAATGTTGTAGGCACATTTGTGCTAGAAGTTACAAAGATGGACACAACTATAAATTAGTGAGGCTATATCATTCAAGGAACTGATCGTGCCTTTTTAATCAACCATTTACATGGGTTTTAATATTGTTGGACAAGCCATTAATTTGATGTGTGTGCAAAGAAGTTAGAATTACATATTTTGAGCACAACACAAGTAAGTAAACCACAAAACAGCAGAGGGGATTAAATCCACAAATATTTACATTCACCTGAAGTGATCAATTCTGGGATTTAGCTTTTAAATTGTAGTGCAGATGGCAAAACCACCCCAACCACCAATTGCCACTGAAAATATTTTTCATTTGAGGCTAACCTACTTCAGTTGAGATTTCCCAATGAACAGCTTCCCAAAAACAAAAATCATTCTTAATCCCAGTTACCCCAGAACTATTTGCAAAGTGGGAGGTGATAAAAAGCAAGAAAAAAATCTCAGTTCTACTGTAACATGACAAGCCTCTCTACAAATGTTTATTTGGTTATACGGGTAACTACAAAGTTAGATACCTCCCAGCAGGGAAGAGGAATTGGGGGGCAGGGGTGGGAAGCCTGCCTCAGTTCATGAAACCACATCCAAACACCCCTCCCCCTTTCTTCCTTCCATAAAACAAGGGTCTAAAGTGGTTTAGAAATTTCAGTGTACATGACAATCTGCAACAATGAAGACTGACAAAGAAAAACTTATTTTTGGTCGTCAATGTTACCAATTTATGTCAATTAAAATAGAAACAACTATATGAAGGGGACAATAAGAAACAAAAACATGGTACCACCATTGTTACTGCCGCAGCAGCTGAAAGGTCCATTCATCCTCAGTTTTGCAATAAATACAAACAAAATGTGTTAATTCCAAAATAAATTCAGTGATACCATTATCTTGGTTTAATTTCTAAATATTAAGGACATTAGCTAAATAAACTTTAAAGCCATCCACACTGGAATTTACAAATTGTCCACCCACATCCATTCTGTGATTCATAGATCAAGCATAATTTACTCTGGAAAAGCACAAGTCCCAGAAGAACAAATTCCTACTCTAGAATTTGCCTCGAATTGACTAAATTTAGCTCTTGTTCAGTATTATGCTTCATAGAATTGCTTTCCAAAGGATTTGTGTACTAAAATTCAAATAACTGTACAATTTCTGCATGTCAAAAAAATTTAATTATCACCATTCACCTGATAAATGAAAAACCTTGTTGCTGGAGGGGAAGGTAAATATTCAACACAATGGAATTGAATTTTAGCCACTGATTAGATCTTTCAGATACTTACTGGCTTCCTATCAATGTTTGGATCAGATTTCCAGCATGCTAGAAAACTTAAACACACAAGCAGCAAGAGTTAAGGAATTATAAACAACTCCTTTGGGTGCACAGTGCATCAAAATAAGGTGGACAGAAAACTGTAGAATGTGTATAATGGTGATTTATAGACTTCAAGCAAATGAAGTAAAACACTTAAACATCCCACATCCGATTCATCTTTTCTACCTTCTGTTAGCACCTTCCTCCTCAGCACATCAGCTGTGACACAGCAGACTGATGAACCAGCCTACCATTTAAGTATGGCCATGAACCATGGCCTCCAAACTGCAAAATGAACAGAACTTAAAAACAAAACACCAAAGTTGAAACTTTATTCACATTTATTTTTGCTTTTAGTGTGCTCACGGAAAATTAGAACACCTTAAGCAGAGAAGTTTAATAGCAATTTTGTAAGCAAAGTTACATTCCATTTCTAAGTCAAATTGGTCAAAGCTTCTCCAGTATTTACAAAAAACCATGATAGACAAGATGCTACACAAAACGCATTGCATCTGAAGAGTTTTCCCAATTGTCAAAGACGACTGAAAAAAAAGCATTGACTGCTGTAACCAAACATACAACAGTATATAAACAGCAACCATTCCACTTATCACAGCTTTTCATTTAAAATTGTTTTTAAAAGATCTTCCAAGATGACTGCAATTTTACAAAATGGGCAGGGTGAAGAGTTGCAAACTTCATGTGCTTCTTGATATTAAGTTTTCATTTATACATAATCACAGTTAAAAACACCCTGCTGTAATACATAATTACACTTTTAAGGTCATGAACCAGCAATAAACAATAACGCCTATACAACTTTTCTTCTTCTACTTATCACGTTGACTTGTACAGCTAAAAATGAGATAAGTGAAAAGTTTCTATGATTTAAATGTATTACTAAAACTATTGATTTTGATACCGATTTCCTTGTTTTCTTGTATTAGATTTAGTGTTGTAAACTGTATGGTATAACTTTCATAAGATGTGATTTTTGTTTAAAAGACTAATCCTTTACATCATTAGTTTGTGGCACATTTGCTTGGCAACTACACCGCTGCATTGTGGTTTTAATATTACTTCATTTACATTTCACCCAGGATTTACCCACCCAGATTATCCACACCATTGGACGTGTCCATATATTGACCAAAAAAAATTAAACTTGTATAAAATGCAAAATATGCAAAAACAGTAATACTGATGCAAAAAAAAATTGGCAGAGCGAGGTTTGGGGCTCATCTCTGCCTGTTGGAATGGTGGTAACAGAATGAATGCGCTGGGATTTTTAAAAATTAAAACAAAAGCCTTTAAAATCCCTGGTCAGACAGTTCTCCAAACCAGTACCTGGCACCACTCCAACAAACAAACATGGAAAAAAGGTCCATTTGATTATCACTCCAGTTTTGGGCTCTTATTGGTTTTGCTCTGCCGACTCGGTAGCTGGTGCTGGACTGGACTCGGATGGTGCCTCCTGTGGCACAGCTGGCTCTGGTGCTGCTGGCTCTGGGGCTGCTACTGCTGCTGGTGGTGCCGCCGCCGCCGCTGCTGCTGCTTCTTGCTCGCCTGTAGATGCTTCAGCAGTGGGGGCTGGGTTAGACGAGGCTGCCTCTGCCGTAGGTTTCTCTTCGCTGGCCTTGGGCTCCTCCGGAGCTTTGACTTCCTGTAGGTCCACCCTTTCGGGAGCCTTCTCCTCGGGTTGAGCCTCTGGCGAGGAAGCGCTCTCCTCTTTCTTGGCTTCGGCTGGCGCCGCGGGAGTGGAGGCGGCGGCGGCATCAGCAGCCGGGGCGGACTTGCTCTCCTCGGCGTTGCCGGCTTCCGCGGCCGCACCTTGCTCTTTGTCGGCTTCGGCCGGGGCTGCGGCTGTAGCAGCAGCAGCCGCCGCCTCACCTTCGCCGCTCTCGCCGGCTTCCTTCTTGGCTTTCTTAAACGAGAAGCCACTCAGCTTGAAGGACTTCTTGAACGAGAAGCGCTTCTTCTTCTTCTTCGGGGTTTCGCTGTTGGTCGGGCTGGCGGCCGCCGCCGCCGCCCCTTCCTCGGCTTTACCCGGCGCCTCGCCCTCCGCCGGGGTGGTGGTGGTGCTGCCGCCGCCCTCGGCCGCCGCCGCCCCCTCCCCGCTCATCTCCTGGGGCTTGGCGGCCGGGGTGGTGCTGCTGCTGCCGCCGCCGCCGGCCGCCTCTCCAGCCGCCGCCTCTGCCCCCTCCTCCTGCGGCTGCTGCCCCTTGTTCTCCTCGGCCGGGGTGGCTCCATTGGCCTGCACCTCCTCCTTCTCGATGGGCTCCTCGGAGGCGGAGGAGGCGGCGGCGGTGGCCGCCGGGGAGGCGTCTCCGTTCACCTTCACATGGCCGTTCTCCTGCAGATCGCAGAAAGCGGAGGGGGGGGGGGGGGGGGGAGAGAGAGAGAGAAAGAGAGACAGACAACAACAAAATGGTGGGTTATTGAAACACCCAGGAGATAAGAGGCGACATGCACACAAAATGGCCCGGCACTGCTTACGTATTGTACTGAGGAGGAGAAAAGGGGAGAGGGAGAGGGGGGTGGTGGGGGTGGGACGTGTTGGGGCTTTGTTTCTGCAGCCTAGGCTGAAAGAAAGGCGGGATGGGAAAAGGCACGGCGTAGAGGCGGCTGCAAGGTCATGGACACAACACACCTGGGAGCAGGCTCAATGCCTCTATTCCCCATCGGCTACAAACAATAAACCCCCATCTTTTTGAAAGCACAGAAACCAGGGTCTAGCGTATCACAGAAATAGAACGTCCCCCTCTCCCACCCGCTTTAAGTTAGTTCATTTCTGCATTAAAGGTAAGCAAACGATTTTACACGCCCATTCAAACACAAGGCATGGTTATGGGCGATATTTAACATTTTGCATTTTAATGCTCGATCATGCCCCCTCCTGGACAAAGCAGCACCCTTTTGCAACTGGAAAGAAGCGACCTGAGGAGGGGGTGGGGGGACTTTTGTCCAAGTGTTCCATTAGGTGCTAACGTGCAGCGATGCCATCTGCCCATGTTTGCGGTTGGGGGGGGGGTGTTTAAGAGGAGGAGCTCAGAGAGCCGGCTCGGGTTGCCGCTAGGAGGCGCCCCTGACCACGGTGTTCGGAGCCCGGAGCCACTCGCTGCTGCAGGCGCCGATAGCAGGCGGTCTAAGTCCAGCCTGGATCAGCAGCCACCGTGACGCGCCAACCAGGACCTGCTCACTCACACATACAACCAATGTAGGGGGGAAAATACCGAAACCGAACTCAAGTTATTGGAGCCAACGGCTCCGATTCGAGTCGCTGTTCCTCACATAGTTACGATGGGTTCGGTGTGATGCCACTGTCACAAAGCAGCTCGGTGATAGAACCACACCAGCAGCCTGCTAGTGCTGGTTACGGGGCAACGCGCTTTTTAAACCCTACTCGAAAGGCGTTTCACAAATTTCACTGCCAAGTCCATCAACTTCGTATTGAAAATACAATGCCAGTACCACCAGCCAGGCGAGATTCATTCTAACTATAACCAACCCCTTCAATAGCCCCCCACTTAATGTAGCAAAATTGTTCCGAACATAACCAATTGTGAAGGATTCTATCAGCAAAGCCCACGTCGAAGCAACACTTCATCCTATCAACCCTCACCACGCGAGGCCAGATACTTTAGCCCCATTCTGCATTTAAAAATATTTTCCGCGATTAAGACATTAATCTGGTGTTAACCGTTTCTCATACAGCCGGGGTGGAATCGTCTCTTCGTCAACCACTTCGTTCAACAATATTACCAAACGATAAAAATAGTACGGTAAAAGGGTTCGATTGAGCACCAAATATCGCAGCTACTCCTTTTGCGATGATTATCCACATTTCTACTACAACGAAGTTACGAGGGGGGAAAAAGAGCATTGCAATGAACCCAGTACATCAAAAAAATCCAAGGAAAATCTAAATCTGTTACAAAATGAATACAAACCTGTCCGTTGGTTTTAGAAGGCGATCCGGCAGCAGCTTCCCCGGCTTTTTCAGCCACAGTTTCGCGATTTGCAGCGTTCTTGGAGAATTGGGCTCCCATGCTTGTACAACAAAGAAACTCCCAGCCAGCGAAAGAAAGAAAGCGAACAAAGACGCCTGGCTTTTCAATGCTACACACACACACACGGGGACGGACAGACAGAAGGAGGAGTGGAGGGGGAAAAAAAGCCGGATCACACCCCTACAAAAAAAACTTTTAAGTTCTCTGCAATCAAACCTTATGCAGAGCAGCACGAAAAAAAAGGGCGAAAAAGGCCACGTTGCAATGGTAATAAAAAGATAGTAGATTTGTAGCTTTTGCTTTTCGACAAGGGGGGAAAATGGAGAAATCTCCCTGAGCGCTAATAACATGCAGAGTCCAACGCCCAAATGCATAGATGAATGGGCTACTTAGCAATGACGCCAACCGAATCCAGCCACCTCCAATCACAGCCTTTCGAATCCAGCGCTCCGCCAATCGCAGGCTACGAGGGAGGGGCTTACAATTGTAGCAAACAATCAAGAATATTTTCTCGCCAAATATATCGCTGAAAAGGTGCAGGGGAAAATCTGGGAATTCTTACTGGTTACATTGGGTTGCACTAGATTTGGTATGAGATGCAAATACATATATGCATATATATACAATAGTGATATGTTAAACAGGTTTAAAGTGCTTTCCCTGTCTTGGATTAAATGGCTTCACACAGCTAATTGGGTTTCAATCAAGGATGGTAATTTCTGATGCTGGCGATTTGTGATCTAGTTTACTGATCATAGTGCAAAGAAACAAAATGCCCGGAAGAAATACACACAGGGACAGAAAGCATTTCTATTCGCCTCATCAAGAAACTTGTTTAAACATTTGGATTACCATTCCTGCGTCTAATAGGCAACAAAATAGCCGTCGCCAACGAAAATATGTTTATCAAATGGCGTCTCTCCCCTGAATGTGTTTTTTGCTCACCATTCTGCTGATAGGGAAACACACTTCGTTACTATGTTACAATTGTCTGACTGCATCTCTTGTGTGGACTCTAAAATGAGAAGGATATGCATTTTTTCTATCCCTTTTCTCTCTCTCTTTTCCTCCCATTTACTTCTACAAAGAGAGAGAAAGGTTCAACTTTGGATTCCAGCCGATGAAGAAGGAGTACGTGAAGTGATTTGTTAAATGTGTTTCTCCACCAGTGGCGTTGGGCTACAATTGGATCTGCCATCGCTACAGTGCCGGAGTCTGCTTTTCTGGTCGTCTGTCTGTGGTGTCCGGAGAGACTCGCCACACATTTCGTAGCTTAAACAAATGACTTCGCATTGACGCGTGGATAAATTATTGATTGATTTCCTCCTGTTCCCCCACCGTTGGGCTGTAAATACATTCTGCACAGAGTCCTGGCGCTCTGTGAGAGGAGGTAACTCCCTGATGTAGGTGATGTGTCTTGGACCGACGAGGTACCTATACCTATGGGCATTTCAGTCCCGTTTGCTCATCGCTCCCCATCCCTCCGCATCCCCCCCCCCCCCTCCTCCCCACACCCCTCCTCCTCCCCACACACATATACACACGACGGAGTCTGGGCTAATGTGAATCCAAGCTCTTTGCCTGATTCCATAGGAAAAGAACTGCTGGTTGCCATGGCAACTTCCTTCAACCCAAGGATGACCCAAAGAGAAGGAACGAAGTGGATAAAACCTAAAAGCCGGGCTCTGATCACACCCAGGACCAGCACAAAGGGAGCTGAACAAAATACGGCTTTGTGTATATTGAAGTGACATTGATTGGATTGGGACACATGGCTCGGAGTGTGAAAGATTTTAACTGTAAGCGTTTTTGCACACAGTGAGAAACAGCAGCCCGAGGTTTTGCTCCCACCCTTCCCGGCTCTCCCCCTCACCGCTTTGAGTTCGCCCGTAAAGGGTTAAAGTGGGGTAAGATCATCGACCGCCAGGCGAAGGCAGAAAAGGCTTCTATGGTTGGTAGCTGCCACCAGATTTCTCTCTGGAGAAATGATCTAATCAATATTTGGTCCAACAAACCACGTCAAAACAAGGCGTCGAAAAATAGTGCAGCACTGTTGTTTACTAATCACTGCGAAATGAATATATATGTGGCAAAGAAGTGAGGGATATTTGATACGAAATGGAAATGGTTTATGTTTACACAATCTTGCGAGTTAATTTGATTAAATTATGACAAAAGAACAATGTCAAAATATCATGGGAAGCTCTACTGCATGTATTTTGATTGATGTTTATAACAAATGAGAATTGCATCAGCAGAAATAAAAAATAATTAGTGTATAATTATATTTTGCTATTTAATGTAAATTTCACATAGATGTACTATCCCCCCTCCCAAATTTATTCAGAATAGAAACAGTCATGTGTAATCAAACATGTTTATACAAATGAAAACGGCAGCCTAAAACCTAATGTCAATTTTACTTGAATATCAGATTGATTTCAGGCCAAAAGTCGCACTAGGATAAATGCCACTTTCAGAATTATAAGGTGGCAATCTTAAAATGTACAAGGGAAACCTCCTCACACTGGACCCTCGTATTGTTTTGTGAATCAGCTACACATTTCCAGAAGGATAGGTTGAAAGGTCTGGATGTGGAGGACAGATTTCATTTTACTTAAAATCTGGTGTTATTACTAACTTTATTATTCTTTCAGCTGCATCATTGTTTCATGTTTCATAATAAGTAAAATTGTGTTTTCTTGCATGAGATTCAATTTTTAATAAGTATTTTGGGAGCTATATTATATTTACAATTAGTCCTACTGGTTTATTAGTGTCTGAGCATGTCAAATTCCATTTTATTGCATTCGGTATGAGTTTTTATTTGTGTTTTGAGCCTTCTGCAACTTTCCCGTGAAAACAGCTATCAGTGATCTTGCTCTTTTTCAACTTGTGCAACTTGCTTCTTTCATGTTTTAGTGTAACTTATTCGTCAATAACTTGTAAGGAAAGACAAACATTTATTTATCTCAAAGCACTGTTGAAGTATGAATGCAGTTGCAATGTAGAAAAATGGAAGCCAAATTGTGTTGCAAGGTACTGACCACAAATAGGAGTGCAAGAATAACCAGATAATGTTATTTTTAGTGATATTTTAGAAGGAAAGCATTAGTGAGGACATCGCTCCAATGCTTTGAAGAAGGCATATGGAATTTCTTAAATCTACTTGGGAGAGCAGAAGACAATGCAGCACTGGAAAATCAGCCCTAAATGTTTGTGCTCAAGCCTTTTTTGGGACATGAATCCAGACTTTCTGAATCAGAGGTAAGAATGCTAAAACTGAGTCCCACAATGACAATTTGAAGAATAAGGCTTCAAAAGTCACAAAACATTAATAAACATGATAATTTAATTCATACTTTAAATATAGGTTTTAAACCAGTGCGGATTTGAAAGTAGATGACACCATGCTTCATTTATGGAAATATGGAAGAGTCACTGATTTATTTCTACAAAAAGGGGACATGTGTACACTTTCATCCTTCCTATTCAATCTCTTATTGCAGATTTTAAGAGATGCAAATCCTATTCTTCTCTCTACTCTGAAAGACAGTAACTATCTGTTTGCCTTTGAAAATTTGATTTTAAAATTCTCATACTTGTTTTCATGGTTTCATCTTCCCTATCTCTATAATCTCCTCCAGCCCTCTTACCCCTCCAGTGTTCCCAAGTACTTGTAAATCTGACCTTTTCATCATTCCCAAACTTAACTGCTCTATCATCAGTATCTTCGGGTGTTAAAACTGAAAGTTCTCAAAGCCTCTTCTAAAATTTCCCTGCCTAACCACCACTTTCTCCTTTGATGGTCCTTTAAAACCTACCTCCTCAAACAAACTCTTGTCACTTGTCCAAATATCTTCTTATGTGACTTGCTGATAAGGTTTATGTTGAGAAACAAACAATGTTGGGGAATTCTATTTAAATGGAAAATATTGCAAGGTAAAACTAGTTGAAAAATTTATTTACACACAGAGACAGTAAAATGAGAAAATTACCAAATTATCAAATTACCAACCATACAAACAACATTACACTATAGAATATTAGAATACCCTTTCTGAAGAAACTGGATTGGCTAGGTTTTTTTTCCTTGGAGTGGAGAAAGCTGAGAGGTGGGGGGTGGGGGTGGAGGGAACCTGATATAGGTCCACAAAACCAAGAGGAGTGTACATAGGGTAGACAGTAGTAAATTTTTCCCCGTAGCAGAGGTGTCTCTAACCAGAAGCATGGGTTTAAAGTAAGAAGTAAGAGGTTTAGAGGGGATATAAGAAAGATTTTATTCATTCAGATGGTGGTTAGAGTTTGGAATCCACTACCTAAGAGGGTAGGAGAAGCAGAGGCTCTCACAACATTTAAGAAGTACTTGAACTTCAAGCACTTGAACCATCAAGGCATAAAAGGCTATGGACCAAATGATAATAAATGGGATGAGTATAGATGAGTACTTGATGGTCGACATGGTCAGGGTCTGTTTCTGTGCTGTATGACTCTATTTTTCTTTTCCATTTGAATAATTTGTGAGATTTATGGACAGAATAGAGTTTCAGTATGCAATGATTCACGTGGATGTTGTTTGTCTTCTTAGGCAGTCCCTTGGGGATGAGAATGAGTTCCTTCCACTGTAGTTCTGTGGGTTCTGAGGTGCATAATCAGCCTCATGGCCCAGAAACTTGCCAGAGGTAGTGCAGGTGGTGTGCGACGGACTGGGTGGGTGGGTGGGTTGGTTGTTTGTTTTGCTGTGCACTCCTCTCGCTGATTGCACTTGGCCTTCACGTGGTGCTGTCAGTGGGACCTGAAATGCCTAGTGCCTCATCAGCAGTTTGAGCAGTCATTGGGAGGGTCAGGGATTCCATGAATCTGTGAAGATGTCACGCTCATTCATAGAAATTTCAGGAATGCCTCTGAAGCGCTTTTTTCTGTTCTAGAAATCGCTTGCCGTCTCAGAGCTTGAAACAGAGTGCTTTTTTACAGGAATCTAATACGGATGTTTGGCCCACCAACAAGAAGTGGTTGAGCAAGATCATCACCTCAATACTGGGAATGTTGGACAGGGTGAGGACCCTGACATTGGTTTGCTTACCCACTCAGGCGTTTTGGAGGATTTAACAGAGAAAGTAATAGTGGTACCACTCCAGTACTTTTAAATGCTTGTCGTATGATGTCCATCTCTCTCAAGCAAACAAGAGTATTGGGATCACCATGAGCTTGAGTTTGATGCCTTTTTTTTTCTCTCAGGCTCCCATCTCCAAGGCGGATTGGAGGCAGTGTTCGAATTTTCCATCAGTTGCTGCTCTCTGACAGGATGCTCCCAGGATATTTTTTTTATTTACAGCGTGGTAACAGGCCCTTACGGCCCAACGAGTCCACGCCACCCATTTTAAACCCATATTAGTCTACCTGTACGTCTTTGGAATGTGGGAGGAAACCGGAGCACCCGGAGAAAACCCACACTGACATGGGAGAACGTACAAACTCCTTACAGACAGCGACGGGAATCAAACCCCGATCGCTGGCGCTGTAAGAGCGTCGCGCTAACCACTACGCTACTGTGTTCCCGTTGGTCAGGGTCCTGTCATAGACTTTGGTTCTTGCAGGGTTGGCATTGGGAGTGGTTATGCATTAGTCAAAGTTGAGTTTATTGATATTTGTACATCTATGAACAGGTGCAATGAAAAGCTTACTTGCAACAGCATCACAGGCACATAGTATCATACAAGCTGCATTAAGAGAAACATAAATTAAACACAATTTTAACAAGAAAGAACACAATTAGAACAAAAAACAACAAAATCCATTTTAGGGCAAAGTGATCAAAGTGGTCATAGTGTTGCTAAACTCAAATGATTAGGGTTGTGCCGGATAGTTCAAGAACCAAATGGTTGAAGGGAAGTAGCTGTTCTTGAACCTGAAGCACATTTATTTTTCTGATGTTTAACATAAGGCCCCCCTCTTGTCCACTTCAATGAAGGATCCTTGACTTCCTTCTCGGGAAACCACAGTCAGTGTGGATTTGTAGTAACATCTCTTCACTGACGATCAACACAGGCACACCTCAAGGATGCGTACTTAGCCCACTGCCCTCTACACTCATGACTATGTGGCTAGGCACAGCTCTCAAATGCCATCTATAAGTTTGCTGATGACATCATTGTTGTTGGCAGAATCTCAGATGGTGATGAGGAGGCCTACAGGAGTGAGATAGATCGGCTGGTTGAGTGGTGTCTCAACAACAACCTCGCACTCAACATCAGCAAGACCAAGGAACTGATTGTGGACTTCAGGAAGGGGAGGTCAGGAGAACACACACCAGTATTCATCGAGGGATCAGCGGTGGAAAGGGTGAGCAGCTTCAAGTTCCTGGGTGTCAACGTCTCAGAGGATCTATCTTGGGCCCAACACATTGATGCAATCATGAAGAAGGCACGCCAGTGGCTCTACCTTGTTAGGAGTTTGAGGAGATTTGGTATGTCACCAAAGACTCTTGCAAATTTCTATAGATGTACAGTGGAGAACATTCTGACTGGTTGCCTCATCGCCTAGTATGGAGGCTCCAATGTGCAGGATCAAAAGAGGCTGCAGAGAGTTGTAGACTGAGCCAGCTCCATCACGGACACAATCCTCCCGGCCATTGAGGACATCTTCAAGAGGTGGTGCCTCAAGAAGATGGCATCCATCATTAAGGACCCTCACCACCCCGGGACATGCCCTCTTCACATTACTACCATAGGGGAGGAGGTACAGGAGACTGAAGACCCACACTCAATGTTTCACGAACAGCTTCTTCCCCTCTGCCATCAGATTTCTGAACAGTCCAAGAACTCATAAACACTACCTCATTATTCCTCTTTTGCACAACTTATTTATTTTTGTAACTTATAATAATTTTCATTTCTTTAGGTCTTGCACAGTACTGCTGCCACAAAACAACAAACTTCACAACATATGTCAGTGATAATAAACCTGACTCTGATTCTGAATCAACAATGGATTATTTCCTCCAAGAGTTCATAAATGTAAACATTGCCTGAATAATTTGGGAGATTCATGAATGGAATAGAAGCTCATGATACATTGTCTCATGCCTAATTCCTAGGTTAATTTCACATAGTTCAGTGTTTCAAATCAACAGAATTTGAGTGAATGAGGCAATGTTTTTAGGGTAAAAAGAATCATGAATGTCATTACCAAAACTGCCTGAATACTTTCAAAGCCCTGCTTCTGGTGGGATGCCTCAACCTGCTTATGTGTATATTGAGTATTTGGTACATTCCCTCAAAATGATAATGTTTTGTTGAAATGACTGAGTCAAAGTTGATTGTGTGCATACATCCAAGTTGATCTTGGTAGGTGAGCATATCCATGAGGAGCATAATTTCACAGTAGTGTAGCGGTTAGCATAACACTATTACAGCACCAGTGACCCGGGTTCAATTCCAGCCATTGTCTGTAAAAAGTTTGTACATTCTCCCCGTGTCTGCGTGGGTTACCTCCGGGTGCTCCGGTTTTCTCCCACATTCCAAAGATGTATGGGTTAGGAAGTTGTGGGCATGCTAAATTGGTGCCAGAAGCGTCGCGACACTTGCAGGCTGCCCCCAGAACAGTCTATGCAAAAAGATACATTTCACTGTGTGTTTTGGTGTACATGTGACTAAAAAAGATATCTAATCTAGCACTGTTAACTATTTTTCTCTTAAGATTTTGTGGCAGCCATTGGTGATAATCTATGAGTTTACTTTGCCCAGTCCGTAAATCTACATTCATTAGCATTTCAAAGAGAAATGGCCAGACATCAAACTAACTTTGACTTAATTTGTTTCTGAATACAGGCCACGACATTAACAATATGGCTAGCTGTCTGTCGTTGAATGTTTGTTAGATCTGGTAAGCATTTTGAACTGGTTACTGATGCAGAAACAAAGAGGCTATTTCATTCATCAGAATCCCTCACTTTCCTCTCTAGAATTCAGAAATGTGCTTTATCTGATGCAGGATCAACATTTGTCCTGCTGTTAAATCAAGGAACAAAGGAATCTGACAATCTCATGTATCTATTTGAATCTCGGTTCACAATTCGAGAACCTTCAGATTGAACCTTCAGAAATCCACAAATTACTGAAGCTTCAGTATTACAATCTGTGACATCAGGATCATTGGATTGAACCACTGGAACCACAGTGTAACAATACAGTAGACTAGACTGCATTATTGGTCCTATGGGACATCAGAAGTTTTGGCCTGATTAGTTGATTCTATTGAGACAGACGAGCATTATTGTGTTTCTTTGCTGCTCTCTATATATATCAGTACAAGATTTATTGCTGTTGTTTCCAAAGACTCCAGGGTTGCTTGTAAGGATCTTTTGTTTACCCTTGTGAACTACTAAGAATTTTAAAAATGTTAGTTATTTCAACAGAAATTGACTGGACATTTTTAAGTCTGATCGACAGGGAAGTGAATAACTACTAAAGCCTAAATAGTTAAGAATAGATAAGGAATAATAGATACAGGTTGTCCATAGACTGAGGATGCAGCTAAGATTCTTAAGTTTAAATAGTTTAGCTGGGTCTGTGCACAGAAGACAATTGCTACTTATGACTGGGATCTATCTGGGATTCTTTAACTGCATTCAACATTCGAGTTTGGAAAGTTTCTTAAAACATCTATCATGTTTTCAGTGTTCTTTCACAACAAATATGTTCTCACTTATTGGAATAAAGATACACTCAGAAATATCATTCGGCAGTTGTTAGGGATGGTTTACCCATGTGTGCTCTGAATATTCAGTGTCTTGCTGGAATAATATTCTGGAAGTGCTTATTGCCTATGGTACATTACCAAATGATCATTCATATGCCATTCTATGCAGCAAGTGTTGTCATGTTATTCGACTGGCAGATATCATTGCCAGATTAAATCTTGCATCCATCCAGACACATTCTTGATGAAAGATCTCGACCCAAAATGTCAACTGTTCATTTCCTTCCATAGATGCTACCTGACCTGCTGAGTTCCTCCAGCTCCTTTGTGTGTTCACTCTTTATAACATTCACTGGAGTGGATAGTACTTCTGACACTATGTAGAAGCAGGAACCCTGGCCATAGGCCCAGCAGAAATTCACTAATGCTTTTGCATTGTAACACAGACTGCTAGAATTTATTGTTAAGACTTAAAATTGATATTTGGCAAGCTGTTGTATGGTTACCAAAGAAATTAAAATTATATCTCAATAAGAACTACCGTCTTCAGGAGCAGTGAGGGAAAGAGCATTTCAGCCATGTCAGAGACAAATGCTTGAAAATACGTAATGTTTCTCACTTGCAAAAAGATGCATAATGCATTGTTGCTACTTTACATTGAAAGCAACTGACATTCATTTATTCATTTTAGGCAGTTACATATTTATACTTTGGAGCAGCAAGTTTTGCATATTTTATACCTTGTTGAGGATTCACTTTGCTTTTCTTGGAACACACACACACATTTCTTGAACACCCTTGCTATATAAGAATGGCAATGTGTAACATTTTCTGACTTGCCTAACCTCACTGTGACACACACAAGGATAATGCTCAATGCTTAAAAGGATGGCTATGGCAGAACTACAGCAGCACTGACCTCAAATTAAACTTTACCATAATATATCTCAGCTCAACTATGTATCTTATGTTCAGGAGACACAATGAATATTTGAGTTTCCATTCTCATGCATGGCTGTAATACTATGTGAGGTCACTCCAAATTAACAGCTGCTCTCAATAAAGAGTATGTTATAAATCAGAGTTAAAGATGCATCCTGTAACTATTTCTGTAGAGATTGTTTCAAATTATTTTATCTGCAGAGCAGACCAGAACAAAAGAAAATGTTCCATGTGTCCCGTGTGTAGCAAAACTGCAAACGTATTTTTAAGTAAGTTAAAATTTTGAAACAAAATTTCGCAAGGACATCTTTGCTAAATATTCCTGAATTGTAGAATAACTAGATCTGACTTTGAAACAGTAGTAATCACAAATGATCTTTTCATGGAACTTTCTACAGATGGATTATAAAATGACGGCGTTAACCTCTTGCATTCTACCTAACAATTGTGAAAGTAGTTACATTAATTGAGACAGAGTTCCGATTTTGGATTCTGCTGAAAGATAACACAAAACATTTACTCTGTTTCTGTCTCCACAGATGCTACCTGACTTGTTAAGTATCTCCAGCATTTGTTGTTTTTATTTCTGATTTCCAGACTCCTTGTGCTTTGCTCTGGTTAAAGATAAGGCTATTGGTGATGGGGGTTGGGGGGGAAGGGGGAAATCGGGGGAAAGTTGAGGGGTCAATAGATGATAAGCCAACTCAAATAAAGTCTTTATCTGAACAATAATATCAAGGATAATCACCTTATAAAAAAATCAAGATTAATTTATCAAGCCAATTGAACTGAACTGATTTGCTAATGTTGCTTAATTGTAAGAAAATAATATAATTCCCGTCTTAATATGAATTGTGCAACTGTTTTCCACATTTGCTTCTTTAAGTAGAAAGATCGTGCCATGCTCTATTATGGAATACAATATGTAAGTTCATCATCAGGTGATGTTCAGTACACAAGCTCAGAATTTTTCACATGATTTCTGTGGGAGTAAGTAGAGGAGTGGTTTAAATCACATTCCTATCAGTTAACAACATATATTTTAAATGCAACACAGTGATTGCTTACTGCGTGGTCACCCGAGAATAACGGTCTGAAAATTATGAATTTGGTGTTATATACTTGTTGATTTTAGTTTATAATACTCTCTTCATCATTTCAAATCTGCAGTGTCTTATTTTTCTAGAATTAAATTTTAATTACTCACTGCTTCTCAGAAATGTCTTCAGATATCCAAATAGGATAAGACAGCAGACAAAAGCTCCTGGTGTGCAGACAATGTGGCCGAGAACGCATTATGCATAAAAAAAAACGTGTTAAAGTGTTGTTGTGTTGGTTGGGGGTAAGGTACTGGCTGATGTTCTGTTATCTAAGAGCCACGGGTCTACATGGATGGCCATATAATTTTTTGCAGGAGAAAACTTGCACCTAGGTCTTCCCCCCACAGTTTTCATTCTTTATAATGGCAGGAGCTGATAGGTGGTGTCATCATACTCATAGAGTCATACAGCACAGTAAAAGGCCACTGACCAACAAATACCTAGTTACACTAATTCCATTTACCATCACTTGGTCCATAGCCTTCTATGCCTTGGAGAATCATGTGTTGGTATTGTTTATTATTGTCACTTGTACCGAGGTACAGTGAAAAACTTGTCTTGCATACTGTTAATACAGATCAATTCATTACACAGTGCATTGAGGTAGTACAGGGTAAAAACAATAACAGAATACAGAGTCAAGTGTCACAGCTACAGGGAAGTGCATTGCAAGTAGACAATAAGGTGCAAGGTCAAAACAAGGTAGATTGTGAGGTCAAAAGTCCATCTCATCGTATAAAGGAACCGTTCAATAGTCTTATCACAGTGGGATGGAAGCTGTCCTTGAGCCTGGTGGTATGTGCCCTCAGGCTCCTATTTCTTCTGCCTGATGGGAGAGAAGAGAAGAGAGAATGACCCAGGTGGGTGGGGTCTTTGATTATGCTGGCTGCTTCACCAAGGCAGCGAGGGGTATATGCTTGAATGGATACTTATTAAATATTGTTAGAGTATTTGCTTTCACTAGGTATTGAATATTGCAGTGAGATGATCCAAGAGGAGTGTGGGGGAGGTAGTGGATGGGAAAGAATGGCTGAAGATGGGGTGGAATTATAAAGCAAGATGGGTGGAAATGGGTTGTGAATGCGGAAGAGGATCAGGGTGCAGGTGGTTTGGTTGTGATCAAATGTGAAAATCATTCTGGCTGTTGATCAGAATCTGGGGATGGGGGTGCTGATAATAGAGGAGACATAATTGGTAGGGTTGAGTCACAACTGGAGGGCTGGGGACAATTGGTAATAATGATGCAAAGCCTACCTGGCGGTGGATCAAATCCATTGAGGGTCCTCCAGGAGAACAAAGCAGGCCTCAGTCCTGTAGTTCGGGTCTGCTGCAATATACAAGGTCTGCACTATTTGCTGGCCTTGTATGTGTAATATATCATACAAGTGACATAAAAATAGGCGCTGGAGACTATTTGACATGATTGTACATGGCCTGTAACCTTTGCGCATATTTGCCTCATACAGTACATGTGGAAGACCTGCTTTGTGCACTTGTGTCACACTTCTGATGTTCAAAGTACCAATCACATTTTTCGAGAGATTCTCTTGCTTAACACATAAGACATTCTACCACAAGGCCCAATATCAAATAATGACACAGAAATCTTACAATGTTTAACTTAATGGAAGAGAATGCTGTCAAGGGCTTATGTTAGACTAGATAACAGTAAAGATGTCAACCCCTACGTTGTTACTTAAAATGTTGGGGGAAAACACAGTGTTACAAGGATGAAAAGTGAACATTTCTGCAATGTATATGGAGATGTAGAATGAATTGCAGTTGAGAAAATAGAAATCTGATTTTACACTGAGTTAATTCAGGGAGATCTATGGAGCATTGCATATGCACCAGAAAGTGAGTGGAAGCAGATTTTGTCATTGGAAACCTTTTCTGCTTTAGATATCACTTCTCAAGACATTATGCCAATAAGATAATGTAGATTGTTTATCCCTGAGACTGCTTTCCAAAGTGCTTGCCATGACTGCCCAGAAAAGGTGACCCTACTTCGAACTGCATAGTTCAATATCTCTCTGTCCAGTAGCAGATAATAATACTCAGGTACCACAGGGGTCGGGATGAAATTTTGGGTGCTGGCAGCAATAAAAGACTGATGTCTACTTTTGGAGTATCATCATTACCTTTTGAGATTTCAGCTAATAGTGGAGTCCTGTTCCTTAGTAGGAATTGTATGATGATGGCAAACAAAGTCACTAATAAAGTGACGTGAACGGTTTGGTCCTACCTGGCCTCCCCAAAGCTCCTGTTCCAAAAATGTGCTCACTAATTGAGTTCCCCATCTATATTCTGGGAAGTATCCCAATTTAAATTGCTTTTGGACCATAAGTAGTTTGGCAAACACTTTAACCACAGTTTCCAAGCATGTTGTGTCCTGAGTAGCCATTTTGAGTAATGCTAAGCATATGAGGCAGAGAAAGCCACAAACTCACATGCCTGTGACACAGAAACTAATATGTCAGCAACATTCTTTTTTGACAAAGCTATATTTATTGCCAGTGCCTAATTGCTTGGAGACATTTAGGGTCATTCTTGCAGTGTGGGGGCTGAGTACATATAGGTTTTCTTCCCTAAAGGACATTAGTGAATTGTTCAAAATTTTACAATAATCCAAAGCTTTCATGCTAGGCTACAAATAATTAGATTTATTGAATTCAATTTCACAAGTTGCCATGGTGGGATTTGAACTCATGACCTCCAGATTTCTAACCAAGAGACATCTGGTAACCAGGTGGCTGGTCTTCATATTTGACTGAATCTACAGAGTTAATGTTGCCAGGTCATTTTATCCTGTAGGGCATCACCGAAGACCCTGTTGCCTTCACACAAACACACACGCATACACACACACACATACCATAACCAACTGTAGATTAGTAAGGTAATACCATATTCTTCTCTGTTTTTGATTATTAGGTCATCTGGAGAGCTTCACTTTATGCTGGAAATATTGCTTTAGAATGGTTGAATGAATATATCCGTTTTCAGAAGTTTGTGAATGTATTTTCAGACTGTATTGATGAATGATGCCATCCATTAGGTTAGGATAATTTCAAATATTATATTTGGAAGTAGATCCTGGAGCATTAAGAATATTTGGACGAGGGTGGGGTATGTGTGTTGATGAATAATTGTTAATTAACCAAAGTTGGAATTGGGCAATGTCAAATACAATGCATTAAAATGATGACGAATGTATGGATTCATGCCAAGATTCGAGATATTCATAATTAGTGGAATGTGATAAGTGGAAGAATGAAACATCGGTACAGAAAGTATCAAGAAGCAACTCAATTATTCCAGGGTAAAACAGTTACATTTGAAGGCTAAAGGGAAATCTCTGATTGTGGTTGCTAATTAAGTTTTTCTACATACAGTATTTGCCAAGATCCAAAATAACAGTTATTTACCATGTAAATTAATAAAAGGTCTGGACTTAAAATTAGTTGGTTTCTTTCCAAAAATGATTGATTATTACATACAATTTACTGTCCAGTAACAGGTCATTCAATCCATTTGGTTTATGTGAGTTTTTATTGTGCAGACAGATCTCCTTCTATCCTTCACCTAACTTTGAATACCTTTTTAATTTCTTATATATCTATTTAAATACCCTCAAAAATATTTTTTCTCAAATATTCTATTACTGAATATTTCCAGAAATAAAGCTTGTAGCTAAATCTAGCAAAATCCAAAGTCACCTAATTCTGCCTTGCAACCTATCTGGTGAACACAATACTTGTCCTAACTTCTACAGAAGGAGAATACCTTGGAGTGACCCTTGACATGCACCAAATTTTTGTGGCCATCTGTGGCCAAGACCAAAAGAGGACTCTGTCATCTACAGGATGTTCTCAGGTACACATACTGAGACAAACATTAACTGCTGCTGGAAGATCATCAAGTTGGAGAATGATGCACTTTGGCCTGCTCAAAACTTGTTGGTCTTCCAATGTAAGGAGATGTCTGCAAGCAAATGCTGCTGACAGGCACATTCCAAGGTGCAGGAGTATGTGCTGAGGGATGCACTGAAGCTAGGAGCAGCTACCGCAAAGGCCTTGTGGGGACAGACCACAGCCTAGGGTACTGCTACCAATGGACACTGTGTAACAGCCTTTCAAACTCTTCACAGGTGCATTGGTTAAGGAGGAAACATAAGTGGCATTGACACGTTGTGAGAGAATATATTGAATTGATTGTATAGCGAATGTAGAAATCCATGTACCGACTCTATTTGCTGTATATGTTATAAATAAAGTATACTTCTGAAATAAAAAGAAAATAGTCATAATCTAAAAACCTAAATGCTGGCACAGGGGTATTACAGACTATTGATTTTGCATACTCTGTTGCTGAACACTTTGGTTCCAGTTTACTTGGTGAGCTTCTATTCAAAACTCATTGACAAGCACAAAAGTTGGCTATAAAGGCAGTCACTGGAACCTTAAACTTCATCCTTCTCAGTGGCTCCCGGTACCATTGAACAATGTCCTCCTCAGACCTGGCAAGATGCTGTGGCACAGAGAGGTTGACCAAATCTCTAGTCTCATATAGCTACCTCTCTGAACCCCAACTAACTGCATGGCTTCAAGAAACCCTATCGGGTCCTGTTACTCTTACCTTGTCAATTTCACCAGTGATGACAAATGGAGTAAAATCTGGATCAAAAATATAGCCTGAAGCAAAGAACTTATTCAAACCTGATGGCTTGTTTTCCTGGGTTTTACCAGCCTTGAAGGCCATGGACAATTCTAAACAGGATCTCAGTGCAACAAGGGTGTTATAGCCACTTAATGCATTAGTGGCAACTCAAATCCTCCTCTGCCTGCAAATGTGATAATCCACTCAAAGAATGGGACTTATTGCTCCTGAATTTTATGGATTTATTCATCCAAAGCTCCACTTTTGGACTCCCTAACATGTGGAAACTTCTTCCTGAGATCAAGCCTCTTCTTAATTTTAGAAACCTTAATTAACTCTCTTTAGCATTTTCTTTTCCCAAGTAAAGATCCCCTGTCCAGACAATTTTTCCAGGAAGTTGCATTCTATCAGGGAACTTCTCTTTCTGTATTATGGTCTCAAGTTCATGCAATGCAACTCTGTAATAATCATTTTAAACATGATTATTGTCATGATAGCTGTTCCCTAAATATTTTAATTCATTGAAATGAACAAAAACAAAGATTTGATAAGAATTGTTATGACATTTTACTGATGAAACAAAATGGAATTTGCTTGTTTCATCATCTCCTAACAAGGTTTTCTTCCAAAAGCATCTCTAACTGTCCAATTTGTCAAATGTTGCAAATACAGAATACCTAATTCTTACACTCAAATGGTTAAAACTGTGGTACAATTTCAATAAGCACATTAACCCTTTTATATTATTCTCCAGGTGTAAACCACGACAGAAAGTGAATTTTCTGATCACATATGGATTGTCAGAGTCCACCAGAGACTGTCATGCAATCCTCACTGAATAAGAATAAAAAGATGACACTATTTTCTCTTCCCTAACCAACATTGCACCACTCCGATACAGATCCAGCCATGAAAAGCTGCTTTATCTTGTAGCTATATTCCATATTACAGGATATCATAATGATGGTATTTTTGTCTACACACTAGTGAGCTCTGGTTATTGAAAATACATTGAGGAAATCTGAGCAATGTCTGCATTTAGCTTCCTAATTATTTAGTTAGAAAGCTGAGCACAAAACCTGGTGGAATGTCCAAGTTACATTCTCAGAAAGGTTGATGTGTGGGAGTTGGACGAGGCTTCCTGCCAACTGTGCAAGGTTGGAAATGTTCCCCATTTATACCTTGATATGCATGCTATGTAGAAAACTGATTTCTGTACATACTTTAATGGTGAGAAAGATTCACTTGAAAATTCTTGACCTTTTGACGTTATTTTTTGTAGATGTTCTAGATGTTGCAAACTGCTTTATAATCAATTGATAGCTTTTCAATTGCTATTTTATTGTTCTAAGGCAAGTGCAACAGTAAGCACACATAGAAGATGAATCAATGATCAGATAATCTACTTTCAATAGTGTCTTTTTAAAGCAGGAATTCTGGCAGGACATGAGGAACCATCGAATACTTCTCCAAACTGCAACATGTTTTTTTAAAATTCATCATTGAAGACAGGCAGAATCAGTTTAATACCCCAGCCAAAACCTTGAACCTCCAATAGTACAGCACAAGTTTTGCATTACACTGAAATTTTAGTGCAGATGACCATTAAAATCTTCTGAGACTTTTATGTTATTGATGAATATTGAAAGTAGTTATCAGCTTACCAAAAAAAATTGAGGGTCAATTGATTGCTTTGAATTGTATTCAGAGCATTAAAAACTTCAAATTGATGCTTCTACATAACAAGGAATATGACCATAGCCAGAATGAAGGGTCCAGATGAGTCCATAGTCCATATGAAGGGTCTCCACCCAAAACATCAACTGTCCATTTCCCTCCATAGATGCTACCTGACCCGCTGAGTTCCTCCAGCATCTTGTCTTTTGTTAGTTGACCATAGCCATTATATCATAGGTAGGAGATTCCTTTCATTCTTCTCCCAAGGTTGGTTTTATAATTTCAAATTATCAAGAGTTATTTTGCTCAAAGGTGAAAAGAGGCACATAAACATACTAATAAGAAAAGTCTGGACTTAGCATGTAATTTTTGATTTAATTGATGAATATCACAAATTATCATGAATGTGCTTGTGGGCACAGAAATAAACAGCTGGAGTTTTAGCATTCAAATATGGATTAGATGCAATTTTTATGGAACTTTATAAATGACCTGCGCTCACCCACAGCCATTGAAGGCCTTGAGATCACTGGCTGTGAGAGGAGTCAATACTGAAGGATATTTCAGGTATTGAGGTAGAAGGTAGCTAGGTCTAGAAGAAAATAAATGACCTATATCCTCAAAGGGATGTAGATTTGCAGGGCTAGTTCATATACAACAAGTGAGAAATCACCTGATGTCACAGTGAGGAGATCTGCTAGTCAAATATGGATCTTGCAAGAGCCAAGCTTCAGAAGCCTCTTGGTTGTAGAAACACAGGCCAATTCTAAGTAGAGACATGATGCCTTTTATGTCTAGAAATCTATCTCCTTCTTAAATATATTTGGTGACTTGGCATCCATGGCCTTATGTGGTAGAGAATTTCAAAGGTTCATAGTTTTCTGAGTGAAGAAATTTCTCATCTCAGTCCTAAATGTCTTAGTGCAACTTGAAACTGTGACCACTGCTTCTAGACATCCCAGCTAGGGGAAACATCCTCTCTGTATCTAGCCTGTCAGTCCTTGTCAGAATTTTGTATGCTTCAATGAGATAGCCCCTCATTCTTCTAAACCCGAGTGAATACAGGACTAGTCAGCCTAATCTCTCCTTATACAATAGTCCTACTATTCCAGATCTGGTGAACCTTAACTTCATCCCCTCTAATGTATATTTGATTAGATAAGGAGGCCAAAACTGCACACAGTACTCTGGGTATGGTCTCATCAAGACCCCGTATAATTGCAATGAGACATCCTTGCTCCTGTACTCAGGATCTCATGGAATGAAGGCTTCTTGTCATTTGCCTTCTTGCTGCTTTCTGTTTAATTTAAGTGACTAGTGTACAAGAACACTCAGAACCCTTTGTATATCAATATTTCCCAATCTAACACTAATTAAATAATACTCTGCCTTTCAGCTTTTTATGCTGAAGTGCATAATTTCACATTCATCCACTTTAAACTGCATCTGCCATGAATTTGCCCATCACTCAATTTCTTTTAGTTATCTTGAAGCCTCTTTGCATCCCCTTCACAAGTCACACTTCTACCTAGTTTTCTGTTACTGGCAAACTTAGGAAAACTACTTTCAATTCCCTCATCCAAATTATTGACGTTTATTTGAATAACTGAGGCCAAAGCACTGATCCCTATGGTAACCCACTAGTCACTATCTGCCAGCCCAGAAAAGCCCCATTTAATCTAATCCAGTTATCAGTTTGTCAACCAATCTTCAACCTCTGACAGTTCATTAGCCCCAATCCCACCTGCTCTATTTTTGCACACTTACTGCACATTTGAGACTTTTTAAAGGCCTTATGAAAATACAAATACACATCCACTGGTTCTCCTTTATCAATTCCATAAGGTACATCCTCAAAAAACTGCAGTGGGGTTAGCAAGCACAACTTCCCTTTCATAAATCCAGGTTGACTTTGTTTAATCCCATTGCTATTTTCTTAGTGTCCTGCTACCGTATCTTTTATAACAAATTAGTACTCTACCTATTACTTACGTTAGGTTAAACAGTCTGTAGTTCCCTGTTTTTTCTCTCCCTCCTTTTCAAAATATTCATAAACAGCAAGTGTTTGGATGAATTATTTAGTATTTGATGCAATATTGACATTGTCCAGTTTACATTGATGTTGATGTCAATGAAAGAAGAATTCTGGCTGGATGTATGGAAATGTCAGCTACTTCTTCAAATTGCACTATTTTGTATTAAGTTCATTTTAAAGCTGTTTAATGCCCCGAATCTTGAATCTTCAACACTACAATCTTTTGTATTATTCTCAGTTTTTAATGCAGTTAATAATATTGTCTGCCCTGCAAGCACATTCATATCAATTCATGATAATTATCAATTAGACCAAAAATTGCAAGCGAAGTCCAGATTTTTCTTGTTAATATGTTTATGCAGCTGTTTAAACCCTTTGAGCAACTAACTACCTTGAGAAGTTAGTTGAGTTTGTGGTGGAATTGGTGAAATTTTTTAGTAAGATTCAACCTGGAAATCATTTGAATCACAATCCATTACTGAAAATAACCCCTTTTCTTATATCTGTAGCATTGACCAAATAATTCCTGTCTGACTTTCTAAGCCATTAGCCTTCGCTTATAACGTGCTAAATTAGTATTACAGGTTAAAATCTCATCTTGCACACCTCACAAGCTCTTTGATGTCTAGATTCCAAGGAGAGTTCTCCAGCCCCATCATAACCCCCAGTTATGATTCTTAAACCATCTAATGTCAGAGTTGAAGTAAAAACAGGAAATGAAAATTTATTTTCCTGTAGTATTTACTCTGGTCTCCTCTCCATTAATACCACAGTATTTTCGGGTTTAATTTCAGATTCCCAGCATCCCCAACATTTCGCAAAGAACATCCAAAGTTATTAAAGTTCAAATTTTTAGTTCAAATCTTCCATTAACATTCATTGGGAATTCAGAGAAACACTGAGCACAGGGACGATTTAGTGGTTGCTCTAAAAATACAACTTTTTGGCTTTAAAAAAGACAGGAATTTCACCATTTTGCTGCAGCCTCAACCTCAGACCAGAATTTCATGTAAAGTAAATAATTGGCCCAACTGTTAACCTTTAAGTCCCCTTTTTCACAACCAATAATTGCCAATTGGTGGTACGTACTAGGCATTCTGCAAAAATGCCATGGAGCTAGTGTGAACTGCTCACCGTATGTTGCAGATTACACTGAGGATTGTTGTAGCTGATTTAGGAAGGTAGGAAACTGAAAAGTCATTATTTGGAAAGGTGATTCACAGATTGTTCCCACTTCTTCTGGGTTTTGTAAATTGCCTGAAGTTTGGTTTATAAAAAAGAAAATAAACTTCTGTTTATTTTGTACTACCCTCAGCAAAATTGACAGTCAATGAAATACCTTCCAAGTATGTTCAGTAAGAGGAAACACGTTAGTCAATTTATGTGTGGTAAAGACTGACAAGCAGCAACAGAATAAATGATTATTCTGCAATGGAACAGATCATCTGTTTTAGTTGGAAGTTGAGAATTAAATGTTGCCCAGGATGCCAGGAGAACTGTCTTTAGCTTTAAAGTGGTACATTTGTGTCAGTTACACTCAATGGGAGAGCATATAAAGACAGAAATCAATAGATTTTTAGATATTAAAGAAATCAAAGGATAGAGGATCAATGTAGGAAAGTGTCATTGTTAAAAGATTAACCATGATCTTATTGAATGATCGAGAAGGCACAGAGTTGGTGATGGCAAATGGCTTACTCCTGGTTCTATTTCCTGTGTTATTTTCTTCTAAACCCTCAGTTTTACAACTTACCTCAAAGAGGACACCTCCAAACATACAATTTTCCCTCATTGCTAGAGTGGACTAACTTCTTTCCCCTATTTCCCTTCATTCTCCTGCACTCACTGAACTTCAGCTCAGTCCACCACTCTCTCCCCATAAACAGCGGGTACCAATTCCCTTCACATCATTCACGATAGCACCTACTTCTCCAAATCTCATGTTGATCATTTGAGGACAAGCTAGTCAATCAAGTTAGGCACATTCACCAACACCTCACAAAACTGTCAATGACCCATTCAGCTGTCTCTTCTTTAAGTTTGTGTACAATGCCTAACAGGTAAATGCTGCTGGAGGACGGAATGGACTGCAATAATGATGTCCATGATGGCAGAGCCTGTGTTGACAGATCTAATACTTGCAGCTAATAATGCTGCAAAAAAGCTCATATGACTGACATTCTGCTTTAGGAGCCAGTATTGATGCATTATTCTTTTGCAGAACCCTAAGGTAGAGCTGGATATTGGTAGCATACCTATTGAGTTTGACTCCATGCTATGACTTGACCCCCACAGCCATCCGTGGTAAAGAATACCACAGGTTCACCACCCTCTGGAATACCAAGTTATAGACTGTTCTATTTAGTTGTTCTCATTGAAAGTACATTCAAGGAAACTCCAGCATTTTTGCACTGATAGATTTTTCTACAAGTGGCCAAATCCAGGTCCAGTGGAACAAGTGCCATTAGCAGTGGATGCCATAAAGCTACCCGATGCTGGAAGAATTTCAGTAATCTCACCTGATTAACCAAAATATGAGGTAGCAGTAATAACTTAAACTGAAGTCATGTTAGAAGCTTGTTTTGCATCTGTCTTGCCCTATCTGTCTTTAACTCCATCTGCTATCCTGAAAAATACATATGAGACAATGAGTTCCTTCACACCCTTTCCTGCGTATGAAATTCTTACCTCATCCACAAGCTAGTGAGGCAGTAAAAGATGCATTTAACATACATGTACACATTCACTGTACCTCTTCTGAGTATAATCAAGAAATTTCTCACTCCATTCATTGTATTCCATATGAATGCAAGCAGAGCACTTTCATACACTACCATCCTCTTAAAATAGAACATGATCTACATCTAAACAACATGCCAACTCAGAGCCCAAAAGCTTGTGCTGGGAAAATCAGACAGTCACTTTACCTCACAAAATCAGAGGCTTAAGAAGGAGGGAAGATGTTAACCTAAAGAGTAGGAAGCCATGGGTTTGCTTTCATTGACATTTTGAATTCATCGATAGGATGTGTGCAAAACGATATGAGTACGGTTGGAGAAGGTCTGAAAGAAAAGGTAGAACATGTGGACTCTTTTGTAATTGTGCAGGAGATAAAATGAATGAGCTGGTGTAGTTGCCAAGGACGTACAATGAGCTTATTTACAAGAAGTTTTTTTCTTGATATATATCTGGGGCTGCTCTAGATATCAGTCTCCTGTTTTGGTAGGCTGGAAAATACTGTAATGTTTGGACCCCTTATTTAGCAGACGGTTACAAGTACTCTGCAGCTTTTGTTCTGAAAAGAAAAGACTGTACCCTAAGCCTTTGTGATGAAACTTAGAACCACAAGACACCATCTCTTTGTTTCTGTTGTGAAAGAGTCAGAGACAATAAGAGTGGAATGGACTGGAAAGTTGCCAGAGTTCCAAACTGCTATTCTCCTTCTTGATACAGGACTCTTAGTATTGAATGTGATAAAGATTTACATTACAAATTAGTGCAATATGATATGATATTCCTAGCTAGTGTGGTAACACTGTGAAAGGAGCTAATTTAGTTGGAATTATGATTGGGTTTCCGAGTGGTTTAATAAAATATTGATTACGTGTCTAATTACTGTCAGCTTGGTGCATGGTTCATGTTCATGGTGTGTATAAGAATATCAATGTTTATGTGTACTCAACATGTCAATATGTATATGATGAGTGTGATCATTATTTCAAATACGGAGTCAAAACCAAAGTCATGGATTTGCTTAGAATTGATCCTACCCACCATTGTCACTTTGTCAATTGGTCAGTGGAAACACAACTTTTGAGGGTAATTAGAATACCTGTCAGAAAAGTTATGGTGTCAAGTGATTCCAAGGAAGGCATATGTCCATTGAATTCTGGAATGGAAGAAGGCCATTTGACCTATTAAGTCTATCATCCAGAACAATTCCATCAGTTTCAGTCCCTTGCTCTTTCCCCATAACCCTGCAAATTATTCTTAATCAAGAGTCTACACTTTCCTTTTGAAGACCCTGATTGATTCTGTTTCCACCACTACTACTTGCAATGAATTCACGATCTTAATTTCTCTTTGAATAAAGAAATTTTTCCTCACATATTCTTAGTACCTTTTGCCCAAAATTTTAAACTTGGTCTTTGAACCACATGATAATGGGAACTGATTTTATTTAGCCAATCAAAACCTGTCATGATCTTGTACCCCACAGAAAAATCTCTCATCCTTTTATTTGCTCTAAGGACAACCACCCCAACTTTTCCAGTCAAACTGTACAGCTGAAATCTCTCTTCCCTAGAAGTAATCTGGTCAATATTTTCTGTACCCTCTCTAGGACCTGTATATTCTACTTGAAAAGTGGTGACCAGAATTGGATGCAGTTGTAGTCTAACCTGTATTTTGCACAGGTTCAAAATAAGTTCCTGCTTTTATGAATCTTGGGATCCCACATTATTTATTAACCATTACCTGAACATGCTCTGCCACTTGTAAGGATTTATGTACATATATCTCTGTTCTTGCACATGCTTTAGAGATGCCATTTAGTCTATATTGGTTCTCATTCTTTCTGCCATGGTGTGTCACTTCACATTTCTCTGTACAAAATTTCAACTGCCATTTGTCCGTTTATTCAGTCAGCTTATTTATACCTCGTAGTCTATAACTATCCTCCTCACTTCCAAGCTCTGCACCATCTGCAAATCTGGAAATTTCATTCTGTACTCTCATGATAAATTTATTAACAAATATATAAAAATACCATGTATCTGTTCTATGTTTTTGCCTTTAAGCCAATTTCCTGTCGATGCTACAAGTGGTCCTTTCATTCCATGACGCTCAGTTTTGATAACTGGGTTTTTGTCAAGTCCCTGCATCAGTCTTGAGTCCACTATCTGTCCTAAGATCATCCTTCTGCCTCTACATATGCTCCCTGACCCACTGAGTTCCTCCAGCAGTTTATTTTTTTTTGATCCAGATTACAGGGCCTACAGTTTCTTGTGTCTCCTTATTTTTCACTTTTTCCCTATTTTGACAAAGTGTTACAGACTTGAACTGTTTCCCTTTCCACAGATGCTGCCTGACCTGCTGAGTGTTTCCAGTGGTTTCTGTTTCCAATATCTCCTTCCTTATTGGATAGAAACATATTGATCAAGTAAATTCTCTTGAATACATTTTGGAAAATTTTCCTTTTCCTTTGTCTTTATTCCAACATTGTTTGATTCAATGTTGAGTTAGTTGAATTCATGCAAGATCACTACTGCATGGCTCTTCAATGTTTCTGTAATTTCCCTGCAGATTTGACCCTCTATCTCTCTTTCTCTATTTAGTATCTATGGAGTGATAGGGTCTTGCTTCTCAAGACTAACCGAATGGATTTCAATACCTTGACATCCTCTCTCTCCAGCAATATGATATCTTCCTTAATTACCACTGACACCTTTCTCCTTTCGTTCCTTTCCTATCTTTTCTAAACACCTTGAATTATGGAATATTAAGTGCCCAGTACTTTATAAGCCAAATTTTAGTTATTGCAATTATATCATAAAGCCCATCAAATCTGCCACGGAGGTTGGGGGATAAATCGCAGCAGGTTGTATTGACCTGATTTTATATCATGCTTTGATTTCATATCTATAATTAAATAGCAAAACATGTGGCAATTTGAGAAGCAGAGATTTAGATTTAGTTGGAACATAATAGTTTTTCTTCAGTACAGCCCTGAGGTTCTGGTAAATGCAAAACTGAGGCACTGCAGTACCATGATTGAAATGAAGTGTAATTACAGTGACAAGTTGATGCAATAATTTTCATTTATAAAACTGGACAGGAATTTATAATGGCAGAAGTGAGTATATAGTTGGAAGGTGCAAGAAAATTTTAAGTATTGTAGACAACATCGATTCAAAACATTAAATGACATTAAATTTAGATGGTATCTTTAACCCTAACTATTTTAGAGGTGCTACATGGAAGCAAAATTAATCCTAATGAAGTCAAGGTTAGTAGAATTGAAAACATTGATGCTGGGAGTATACAACAAATCAGTCAGCATCTAGAAAGTAGCAATAGATCTTGGGGGTGAATTTTCATTTGTCCACTGTAGATTCAGCCAAAGAAACTCAGGAAAATTAATGAAACTGGTAATTCTCAGGATGAGTTTTTCTCAGGCTCTTACATCAAGTCATGGCTGCTGGGTGGACAAACCTGGCTGCAGGAATTCATGTCCTCTGTAAGATGACATATAGGAAGAAGAATGACCCAATTTGTATAACTGCACAAGGCAAAGAATGAAGAACATCCAATAAGAATCATGAACATGTCACCTCCAGAAGGCCCCAGATTTGTCTGCTGGCCTGTATTACACTATTCAAACTCTAGTTTCTCTTGTCAAGTCTCATCCCAAAATGTAAGTTTTGTCTGTAGATGTTTAATGCAAGGAAGAAAGAACTTCTGTTTACATAGCATCTTTAATTAACTCAGGATATTCTAATAGCAAAGTATGTAAATAAAGGAAAATATATTTAATAAAGAACACCTCTGTAGAAATGAAATAGTCTATATGCATACTGAATACATATATATGAATTTTGCCAATTTGAAGTTCTGCCCATACAATTTTAACCATTTTCCCAGATCTAGTCAAATCATGTAGATGCCACGGCCAAGAAAGCTCACCAGCACCTCTACTTCCTCAGGAGGCTAAAGAAATTCTGTTTGTCCCCTTTGACTCTCACCAACTTTTACCTATGCACCATAGAAAGCATCCTATCTGGATGTATCACGGCTTGGTGCGGCAACTGCTCTGCCCAGGACCGCAAGAAACTGCAGAGAGTTGAGGACACAGCCCAACACATCACGGACACCAGCCTTCCCTCCTTGGACTCTATCTTTACCTCACATTGTCTTGGTGAAGCAGCCAACATAATCAAAGACCCCACCCATTCGGGTCATTCTCTCTTCTCTTCCATCGGGTAGAAGATACAGGAGCCTGAGGGGCCATACCACCAGACTTAAGGACAGCTTCTACCCCACTGTGATGAGACTATTGATCGGTTCCCTTATACAACGAGATGGACTATGACCTCACGATCTACCTTGTTGTGACCTTGCACCTTATTGCACTGCACTTGCTCTGTAGCTGTGACACTTTACTCTGTACTGTTATTGTTTTTACCTGTACTACATCAATGCACTCTGTACTAACTCAATGTAACTGCACTGTGTAATGAATTGACCTGTACGATCGGTATGCAAGATAAGTTTTTCACTGTAGCTCGGTACAAGTGACAATAATAAACCAATACCAATACCAATCTGGCTTTTCCCCTTTTGTGCCTGATTCCAGTTATTGACTGCTCAAAATATGGCAAAATCTTGTGTTATCCTTACTGATGTTTGTGGTGCCTTTCCTGCAAGAATAAAAATTGGTCAAAGTACATTGAGATGCTGCAGAGCATGTTATAAAGGCATAATCGCTATGGAAACAGAGCGTAATGTTTGTTTTTGTTTGTACACATTGCCTGAACATATTACCTGCCAACAGAGTGAGAAAGGTACCTGAATAAGTTCTGTTTTACTTAAAAACTGGCCAGCTGCTGATAAAATAACACCTTTGTGGGTTCCTTTGCAAATACGTTAGCATCATGCTCTGGCTTTTGTTTTCAGTTCAGATCAAGTTCATTTGAACTGAATCCAATCTGTTTTATTTACAGTTTTTGGTCTTGACTCAGTGTGCAGTCATGGTAGTTCAGTATCAGGTGGGGCCAGGTTCAAATCAACATATGAACATAATTGGATTTCATCTCACCCAAAACCTGATTCTAGCAACCTTCACCTTTTTATTTCCAAATGATCCTGCATTTCCTCCCTACTTGGAAGGATTGACTGCTCACTGGTACACAGTTCAATAGTCAATGATCATCCTCAGATGCCTCTTCTGAAAGTACCTTAATCATTGTTCAGATGTGAGCACTGGCATTGTCTGGAACCTACTCACCATTGAGCAAATCATAATTAGTCCTAATTCGTTACCGATTACATCCTCTATGTAGTTGTCTTACTCTCCTGCTGTAATTTTTAACAACATCTAATGTTTACTTTATATCTTCAAAGTAGTAAATATCCATAGACATTCTTGTGGAAGATGTGGGAATTCCAGGGAAACACCAACACAAAATTCCACATTATTGCATTTGTTTTATATTTGATCTGCAAAGCATTATAGTTATAAGGCACAAGCTGGATCAGAATTCTGAATTCAGAATCACATTTAGTATCACTGACATATGATGTGAAATTTGTTGTTTTGTGGCAGCAGTACAGTGCAAGGACATAACATCTATAACCTATGAGCTAAACACGGATCCTTGAGGTGCGCCTGTGTTGATAGTCAACGAGGAGGAGATGTTATTGCTGATCCGCACTGAGTGTGATCTCCATTGTAAAGAAGTCGAGATTCTAGTTGCAGAGGAAGGTACAGAGGCCCAGATTTTGAAGCTTGGTTATTAGTACTGAGGGAATGATGGTGTTGAAGGCTGAGCTGCAATTGATAAACAGCAGCCTGACGTATGTATTGCTGTTGTCTAGGTGCTCCAAAGCAGAGTGGAGACCCAGTAAGATTGTGTCTGCTGTAGACCTGTTGTGGCGGTAGGATAACTGCAGCAGGTCCAGGTCCTTGTTCAGGCAGGAGTTAATTCTAGCCATAACCAACCTCTCAAAGCATTTTGTGACTTTAGATGTGAGTGCTACCTGGCAATAGTCATTGACGCAGCTCACCTTGCTCTTCTTAGGCACTAGAATGATTGCTGCCCTTTTGAAGCAGGTGGGAACTTCAGACTGCAGCAGTGTGAGGTTGAAAATATCCTTGAATACTCCAGCCAGTTGGTCAGCACAGGTTTTCAGTACCTGGCTAGGTACACTGTCGGGGCCTGACGCCTTGCGAGGATTCACCCTCTTGAAGGATGTTCAGACATTGGCTTCTGAGACAGAGATCAGAGGCTCACTGGATGCTGTGGGGACTCGCCCAGGTGTAACGTTATTCTCCCTTTCAAAGGGTGCATAAAGAATGAGAATATGTTTTTCTGTTCTTCATTTTTCAGGCCTGCTGCTTTATTTTGATGTTCTGTCTATTCTAAGCTAGATAATCAGGATCACGACGAAAAGTCAATCTCACTGTTTCCAACAGGGAGCACAAGGCAAGCATTAGGCATTTCCAGGAAGCATAAAATAAGGAGCCACATCAAAGGTCATTGAGTAATGTGGTGTAGGAGATAACATTTTAGCCTGGGTAGAAGACTGGCTGTATAAATGGTAAAGAGGATATACGGAAGCTACAAAGGGTTATGGATGAGTTAAGCAAGTTAAGAAGTCTGATGTGTGAAAATGTAAAGTTGTTCATTCTGGTGGGAAAAAAAGGAGAATATTATCTGAATGGTGAGAGATTGCAGAACTCCTAGAAGCAGAAGGATTCGGGTGTCCTGGTGCATCGTTTTCAAAAAGCTAGTATTCAGTGTAACAAGTAATTAGGAAATCTAACAGACTGTTGTGATTTATTGCTAAGGGAATTGAATACAAAAGTAGGAACGTTATGCTTCGGTTACATGGAAACCGAATTTGGAGTCAAGAACCTGAGTACAATCTGTGTACAATTTAAGGAAAGATGTAAGTGCGTTGAACATAGTTCAGAGAAAGTTTGCCATACTACTAAATGGGCAGGTTGTTTTATGAGGAAAGGTTGGACAGGATAGGGTTGTATCCACTGGAGTTCAGAGAGTGAATGGGGACTTGAATGAAACAAATACGATCTTGAGGATTCTTGACAGTGTGCATGTGGAGAGGATGTTTCCTCTTGTGAGAGAATTTCAGACGAGAGGTCACTGCTTAAAAATAATGTGGTGCTGATTTAAGATATAGGTGAGGTTATTTTTTTTTCTGTCAGCATGTGTGTGATTTTGTAACTCCATTCCTCATAGGGTGGTGAAAACAGAATCTTTGAAATGTTTTAATGCAGAAGTAAATATCTACTTCATAAGCAAGGGTATGAATAGTTATCATAGATAGAAGGGAATGCAGATCAGAGGATACAATCAGATCAGCCCTGATTTTTTTAATGGTGGAGCAAGTTTGAGAGGCCGAATAGCCTACTCCTGCTCTGGATTCATATGCTCGTATGTTCATTAAAAGCAGGCAATTGAGCCTTGGAGAAGCAAGCCTAAACATGGCACTACATTTGCCATTGAGAATAAGATCATTTAAGCTCGATATATACAGCAAGATAACTCCAGGATCTTCCTCGTTAAGATGGCTTTGCTAATTGCTTGAGAAACTCAGAGGTGGAAGTTATTTACAGCATTGTTTCCTGGTCCATAATCAGTGCAGCAACAATGTGCCACTAAATTGGAAGGATTTGGTCATGTAGCAATATAAGTAACAATTACGTGAGCTACTGGTATCTGTCACACATCCACATGCGCCACTCTTGGGCAACACACAAATTGCTGGAGGAACTCAACAGGTCAGTCATTATCTATGGAAGGAAGTGGCCAGTCCTGAAGAAGGGTCTCGCCCCGCCACGTCGTCTGTCCATTTCCCTCCACAGATGCTGTCTGACCTGCTGAGTTCCTCCAGCAATTTGTGTGTTGCTCCGGAGTCCCAGCATCTGCAGTCTCCCTTGTGTCTCCATTTTGCTGCGCAACTCTTGGACAAGTTGTCTCAGGCAATGACCTGAGGGTAAACCCTGAAATTAGTTGGAATGGCAGTTGCAGGGAGAGCAGAGAGGAGGAGGATTTAATTGACTGGACTGTGGGTTTGCCTCCACAGGATTTTTTTTATAAATAAATATTTAAAAAATCAGATTCACCCATCCCTCTCTCAAGCAACTATCTGAAAGCAAATCAAACTGGTTGTAACCTTGATATCATATTTGATCTGAAATAACCTTTGGACTGCATATTCTTGTCATCATTAAAATACTATGTTTATCTCCATAATATTGTCTGATTCCACCTCTACATCAACCCATCTATTGCTGAAACTCTCATCCATGCCTCTTATCTTTAGATCTGATTACTCAAGCACACTAATAATGGAGCTTCTACTTTCTGTAAGCTTGAGATGACCCAAGGCTCAGCTGCTCAAGCCAAAACTGACACTAAGTTCCATTCACCCATTACTTTTCTGCTATCCAACTTGTATTATACCTGTATTGTTCCTAGTTTGGCAAATCTTAATTTAAAAATTCTTAGTCTTGTTTTCAAATCCTACCATGATTTTGCCTCTGCAATCATCTTCAGCACTATAATAAGATAAGATTTCTTTATTAGTCACATGTACATTGAAACACACAGTGAAATGCATCTTTTGCATAGAGTGTTCTGGGGGCAGCAAAACTAGAAGTGATTCCACCTCTGTGATCTGTGATCTTCTAATTCTGATCTTCTACCTTTTATATAAAACATCTGAGATAGCAAAGTTCTGATTTTCTGCTCATTCCTAAATGCAATCAATCCACATTTAGCCCCCATGCTTTTAGTTACCAAAGCCCTAACTCTGTCTTTCTTTTTTCCTTCATCGCTGCACTTTGACTAAGCTCTTGGTCATCTGCCTTAACATCTCCTTCTCTGGCTCACTGCTAATAATTTTTGATAATGTTCTTGTCAAGTGCCTTAGAATACTTTGCTTTCTCAGATGTTTTATATAAAAGGCATAAATCAGCCTACCATGCAGGCTCTTGCCAAAGGCTTTGCAATAGTCCAGGTAGACAATATCTTCTGCCCTACCCTTGTCAATCCTCTTGGTCACCTCTTCAAAAAACTCAATCAAATTTGTGAGACACGATTTCCCACACGCAAAGCCATGCTGACTATCCCTAATCAGTCCTTGCCTTTCCAAATGCATGTAGATCCTGTCTCTCAGGATCTCCTCCAGTAGCTTTCCCACCACTGATGTTAGGCTCACTGGCCTGTAGTTCCCTGGCTTGTCTTTGCAGCCCTTCTTAAATATTTGTATCTTCATTAGCCACCCTCCAGTCTTCTGGTACCTCACCTGTAGCTAATGATGATACAAATATCTCTGCCAAGACCCCAACAATTTCTTCTGTGGTTTGGTATTGGTATTGGTATTGGTTTTTTATTGTCACTTGTACCAAGGTGCAGTGAAAAGCTTGTCTTACAAACTGATCATACGGGTCAATTCATTACACAGTGCAGTTACATTGAGTCAGTACAGAGTGCATTGATGTAGTACAGGTAAAAACAATAATAGTAGAAAGTAAAGTGTCACAGCTACAAAGAAAGTGCAGTGCAATAAAGTGCGAGGTCACATCAAGGTAGATCGTGAGGTCATAATCCATCTCATTGTATGAGGGAACTGTTCAATAGTCTTCTCACAGTGGGGTAGAAGCTGTCTTTAAGTCTGGTGGTACGTGCCTTCAGGCTCCTGTATCTTCTACCTGATGGAAGAGGAGAGAAGAGAGAATGTCCCAGGTGGGTGGGGTCTATGATTATGCTGGCTGCTTCACCAAGACAACGAAAGGTAAAGACAGAGTCCAAGGAGGGGAGGCTGGTGTCCATAATGCACTGGGCTGTGTTCACAAGTCTCTGCAGTTTCTTGCGGTCCTGGGCAGAGCAGTTGCCGTACCAAGCTGTGATACATCCAGATAGGATGCTTTCTATGGTGCATCTGTAAAAGTTGGTGAGAGTCAAAGGGGACAAACCAAATATCAGGGGATTTATCCACTCTTATGCAATTTAAGACTGTCATCTTATACCTAAAAATAACCACAAGACGCACCAATTTATCCTGAACTTGGGAAGCTAAGCCACTTTAAAAGAAACATTTGGGAAGCAAGATATCTTCCTCCAAAATGGCATTTCAGAAAAGTCTTCTAGCACCATATAAACCTTGAATTTGTGCCCAAACTCCTTTCTGCAGTCAACCATTAATTATTTTGAGCTATTTACTCTGATCATTTTTCAGTGTCAAAATTCTCCTGAATATGAAGATAGTCTGACCAGTCAAACAGAAGACTTCTGTCAACTGAGCTGATTCTTTTGAGACATAACAAACCACAGGTACTGGAATCTGGAGCCAAAAACAGACTGCTGGATGAACTCAGCAAGTTAAGCAGCATCTATCGAGGGGGAAGGAATTGTTAATGGTTCAGGTCAAGTCTTTCTTCTTGAATTTCTTCTAATTCTTTTGATTTTTTTTCTGTGTTGCAAAAAAATGTTCAATACATCTATTGGGCTGATAATTTAACATTGCACAACATGAACTGACTGCTTGTTTGCCTTGTATTAAACTCCTGTCACATTTTGTAACTTGATTACAAGCTAATTCAATCTTGGTAGAGATCTAGGCTTTGCACAGACTTTTCAGTTCACCTGGATAGTTGAGAGAGACCCCGGGAGTTATCAGAGTCTCTGACTCGATTTGGGACTCAGTGGGTATGTGGGGGGCAGTGAGGGGGAGGGATGGGGAGGTCAGGAACCATCCTTAATTTTAATATTTTACGTATATGTTTATCTATTTATTAGAGTTAGAAAATACAGATGATGTGAATGACCAGCACAGAACATTTCAAAAAATTTTAAGTGCACTGTCCATGAATTTCCAGGTATTGATGTTAATACAAATAGCCAGTGTGTAGAAGTGGCACATTATCAGAAAAAAAAGGTCCCTTATCACTTGAGTTAAAAAAAATACAACTAATAGATATCACAGTTCCTTTCAAGAACAGTTAAACAGTTCCTGCCATGAGCACAAACAGGCAAACACTCCTCATACCACAGTTATGGTTAACAAAAGTGAGGATAGGTCAGCTGACTCAGCCAGTTCCATCACTGGTACAGCTCTCCCCACCATCGAAGACATCTACAAGAGGCAATGTCTCAGGAAGGCGACATCCATCATCAGGAGCCTCCACCATCCGGGCCATGTGCTCTTCTCGATGCTGCTATTAGGCAGGAGACACATAAGCCTGCAGGTCCACACCTCAAGGTTCAACAACAGCTTCTTCCCTCTGCCATCAGGTTCTTGAACCAACCCGAGAAATCCCAAAACTACCTGACTATATTTCTTATACACTCACTCAATCTTGCACTTGCATCATTACTTTTATTTTGTTACTTGTTTGCACACGTGTAAGTTATGTATAATTTATGTTAATTTAAGTTTATGTTAACTTATGTTTGTGATGTACTGTACTGCTGCAAAAAGCTAATTTTCATGGCATTTGTAGCCTGTGTATATATGCCTATGACAACAATAAACCTGAACTTGAACTCAAAACTAATGGATCTTGAATGACCCTCCATGGCTGACTGATACAAATCAACACCAGTTGGTGTGCTTGCATATCTAGCCAAGCAAAGAAGCTCAATTAGATATAAAAAAACACTTTGGTTCTCAACTATCTCATAAATTAAGAAAAAGAAGATGCAGCAGTAAAATATTCCTGATCCAATGGTGTTTGAAGCTAATAATACTTTTAAGCCACAGTTAAGTCAAAGTAGCTTTGATTCAGTTATGCTCACCAATGGGAATATGTGGAATAATTGCAAGACTAGGATGGCATCTAATACACATAGTATATTGGCAGTGTCTCAGTCTTTTCCTATCCCATCACCAGAGTGATGTTTTCCTATGAGTAAAACTGTAATGGAAAGGAAAATTCAATCTTTTTGGTGAAGTACACCTTTCAGGCTGATATTATCATTAGGCTCCACTCACATGGACAGCATAGTACAGGATTCACCACTGGGACAGCCTGCCAAACACAGATGTGAGTTTGGTTCTATTGCTGAGGTTTGACAAGTGATTGCAACTCTAAGATAAGAACCCAGTCAGTTGGATGGTCTAGGTCATGGCTTGTCCTCTTTATTTGAAGGATCCTTATAGACTGCCCCTCTGGAGCTTTCCACAAACATTGTTGCAGCCCAATGGGGAATTGGTCTCATGATGCTTCTTTATCCCAAGGTCATCGGGTTATATGGAGCACTGGTTTTTCATAAATTAGTCATTCCTTACGTGAGGGTCAAATCAACCTGAGGTTTGACCTTATATCTATTCTTTTTTTAAACACAGAGTCTTGCTCGTTAAGAGTGTATATAAGAGTGTTCCCATGATGCTTCGCTCAAATCGAAAGTGAGATCATTATTTTGTGACATTAATTTCCAGTGCACAAATTCACACATCAAAAACTTCATTTTATAAAATCAATCCCATTCTTCCTATGGATGAGTTGATGGCACTCAAGAGTTGGTGGCTGAAGACTCTGGGAGAAAGTTCCACTCTGGCAATTAGAACAAGTCTCAGCCCTAAGGATGAGGCATTCAAGCAAGGCTTTGTCTGCTCTGTTCCATTATTATGGCCCTTCTTCAAAAACATGGTTGAAAATTATCCCTTATTGAGACAGATTTGTAGACAAGTTAGTAGTAGACATTCCACTTCCCTTCGTTGAGACTGATTGTTTGGTCATTGTTACATTGCTGGTTGTGGGAGCTTGCTATGCACAAATTGACTACTTTATTTCCTACTTTCCAACAATCACAATATTGCATATTTCATACGAGGCACTATTATATCCTTTCATATAATTGTTGTTTGTTACTGTTAAGGTCATCTTGCATTTGAAATATGAACTAGTAAAAATACTTTGAATTTATAAAGCACCATTAACATTGTGAAGTCTCCCAATGTGCTTCATAGGTACATTATCTGCCACAATATGTCACCATGTCACACATGGGCAAATGATCATAATATCATAAGAAATAGGAGCAGGAGTAGGCCACCTGGCCCGTCGAGCCTGCTCCGCCATTCAGTAAGATCATGGCTGATCTGGCCGTGGACTCAGATCTACCTACCTGCCTTTCCCCCATAACCCTTAATTCCCCTACTATGCAAAAATCTAACTGTGTCTTAATATATTTAATGAGGTAGCCTCTACTGCTTCACAGGGCAGAGAATTCCACAGATTCACAACTACCTGGGAAAAGCAGTTTCTCCTCATCTCTGTCCTAAATCTATTCTCCTGAATCTTGAGACTATGTTCCCCAGTTCTAATCTCACCTCCCAATGAAAACAACCATCCTGCCGCTATCTTACCTAGCCCTTTCATAATTTTATACATTTCTATAAGATCTCCTCTCATTTTTCTGAATTTCAATGAGAATAGTCCCAGGTGACTCAATCTCTCTTCATAGGCTAACCCCCTCATCTCAGGAATCAACCTGGTGAACCTCCTCTGCACCACCTCCAAAGCCAGTGTATCATTCCTCAAGTAAGAGACCAGAACTGCACGTAGTACTCCAGGTGTGGCCTCACCAGTACCCTGTACATTTGCAGCATAACCTCCCTGCCCTTAAGTTCAATCCCTCTAACAATGAAGGCCAATATTCCATTTGCCTTCTTAGTAACCTGTTGCACCTGCAAACCAATCTTTTTGCGATTCATGCACAAGCACTCCCAAGTCCCCCTGCACAACAGCATGCTGCAATCTTTCTCCATTTAAATAATAATCTGACCTTCTATTTTTCCTTCCCAAGTGAATGACCACACATTTACCAACATTGTACTCCATCTGCCATACCCTTGCCCTCGTACTTAACCTTTCTATATCTCTCTGCGGACTCTCCACAAGTTCTGCACAATTTGCTTTTCCACTCAATTTAGTGTCATCAGCAAACTTAGATATGCTACACTCGGTCCCCTCTTCCAAATTGTTAATGTATATCATGAACAGTTGAGGGACCAGCACCAACACCTGCGGCACCTCGCTCACCACTGATTGCCAACCAGAGAAGCACTCATTTATCCCAAATCTCTGGCTTCTATTGGTTAACCAATCCTCTATCCATGCTAATACATTACCACCAACTCCGTGCATCCTTATCTTATGGATTAGTCTTTTATGCGGCACCTTATCGAATAGTATACAACATCCAACTGTTCACCTCTATCCACTGCACTCATTATATCCTCAAAGAACTCCAATAAGTTTGTCAAACAGGACCTGCCCTTCCTGAATCCATGCTGTGTCTGCCTGATGGAACCACTTCTATCCAGATGTCTTGCTATTTCTTCCTTAATGATAGCTTCAAGCATTTTCCCAACTACAGACGTTAAGCTAATCAGGCTGGTTGATCAAAAACAGTGTCAAAACGTTAGGCATTAAGGTTAAAGTCAAAGTCAAAGCCAACTTTATTGTCACATGCACAAGTACATGTATGCACAGGTGCGAATAAAAACTTACTTGCAGTGAAAAAAGGTCTATCTAACAGGAAGCGATAGAGGTGAAGAGATGAAGATGTGTAGGGAGAGAATTTAGAGATTAAGTCTGTGCCACTGTATGCATGACTGCCAGTGGTAGAAGTAATAAAATTTGGGATGTGCTGGAATTAACAAAGCATAGTAATCTTGGTGGATTTTAAGGCTGGAGGAGGTTACAGAGATTGGAATGCTGAGGCTATGCAAGGATCTGTAAACAAGGTTTACCTGGCATAGATGGGACCTAGTCAGTAGTTATTTCAGAAACTTAAATAAATGTTAGAAAATATTAATGTGGTACCAAATGGAACAAAAGTGTTTTACAATTCCTTGTCATACCTGTTGCCATTGTAGTCACGTTCAGGGGTACTCCTGTTTTTAGCAGTGACTTCTGTTATCTGCAGGGCAGACAGACTAAATTCACTTTTGGAGATGAGTGAAATGCATGTAGAGATGTGGCAGTAACTGGCAGCTTGTCTAAACTATAAACATCGATACATGTGTTGCCTGTACGGTGTTAATTATAGGGCAGGAAACAAAACCAAACAAGAGTTTGCACTATTAAGTCTGTAGAATTTTATGGAAGTATTTCAGTAATTAACAAAACAAAAAACATCTAGAATAAACACAGACAATGCTGGAAGCATTCAGCAGGTCAGGCAGCATCTGTGGAAACCGAAACAGAGTTAATGTTTCAGGTCGAAGACTTTTCTTAGAAAGTGAAAGACTCCTATGCAGTTTAATTTACTGCATGTATACCTTTTAACAGAATTACTTGTAGTGTAGCGGTTAGCGTAACGCTATTACAGCACCAGCGATCCGGGTCCAATTCCGGCCACTGTCTGTAAGGAGTTTGTACGTTCTCCCTGTGTCTGTGTGGGTTTCCTCCGGGTGCTCCAGTTTCTTCCCACGTTCCAAAGACGTATGGGTTAGGAAGTTGTGGGCATGCTATGTTGACGCCGGAAGCGTGGCGACACTTGTGGGCTGCCTCCAGAACACTCTACACAAAAGATGCATTTCACTGTGTGTTTTGATGTACATGTGACTAATAAAGATATCTTATTTATCTAAATGAAATATGTTCAATTCTCAACCAGTCTTGAATTATCCCATGATCTCTGAATGGTTCAATTATATCTATTTAATTGGGATGCTTGGATTCAGTTAGTGAACTTTAGTTCTATTTCATTGACTGATTTCAGAGTGCCACTTCCAAATTTTAAAATGTTCATCAAACTTATGCTGTTGGTGCAAAGGCTTCTTTTGAAGTGTTACAGGAACCAAGGGAATATAGTCACATAATTTGTTTCTTTATGCACTTCCTAACCAGAGGGATTAGCACTTTATTATATCTTGATGGTACAAAGTAAATAGTTTGAACCTTATAAATACAAGTGTTAATTTCTTTTACTGAGTACTGTGAAAAGAGTATTTTGTTTTTATTTGATGCTGCAAAAGGCATACCAATCGATGATTTTTTTAGACACATGTAAATAATGTAGTAGAAAAAGTAAAAATATTTGCTTATTTAAATATTAATGAAGCTTTACACACTAAAATTATTTTTTATTAACACTAAGCTATGTAATTCATTTCCAAGTTGAGCACATTTGCCAACCAACTTGTGGAAACGCTACAACATATTTTGTTTCTTTTTTGTGGTTTTATTAACATTGAATTATCTCCATGTCGGATTTCTAATTGGATCAAGAACTAAGAACAATGGCCTGTGAGATAAACAGAGGCAGAGAGACATTGCAGAATGCCAGTGCTGTATTCGGCTGCTATATTCATTGTAATTGTATATTCCCTTTTTGAGTTTAGATATCAGGTTCAAACAAGAACTTATGGGCAACATCTTTTGCTTTCACATTCAGATACCTCATAGACGTGATCCCAGACATTGCTAATGAATTTACCAGAGCAGTTCCATATAGACCAGCAAGGTCTTAAATTGGATTTGTGTCCCATGCTAATTAGATTGGATGACATGATTAATTTGCTATCCTGGTCACTATTCTTTTAGATAAAGATAAAGTGTGGATTTTGAGGGGGGTCAAGGTTTCCCAGTAAAGATTGCCATTTCTGTTACACCTTTCACATTATCCTAACCTGCTTTATAGCCAACAAGGAACTTTGAACTGTAACTGTTTTCATAATGTAGATAACCCAGTAGCCAACATGTGCATAACCATCTTCTACAAACAGCAAAGTGACAATGACCAAATAATCAATTTTTTTTTGTAATTTTGAGAGGGGGATAAAATTGACCAGGTATTGGGTACTTCTGACCTTTTTCAGAATAGTGCCTTTGACATCGACCCAAGAAGACATGCAGGCTTCAGGTTAACATCACATTTAAAGGAAACTCTCATTCAATGTAGCACATGCACAGGATTGCACTGGAGAGGCAGGCCAAATATTGGTGCTCAATTCTCTGTAGTTGTGCATGCATAGAATGGTGCAGTGAAGTCAAAAGACTAGCTACAGTGGCAGGGAGATAAACATGGCAATGCAACACAGTCAGTCCACTCTCCCAAGACTTGGACAGCCCACAGTTCAAGATTTTTAAATGGGGATACGATCAATCATGTCTTACTGTAATATTAATTGTGTGTGTCCTTACCACAAATGTTTGGTTTGCTTGTATTGAATCTAGAGTTAATCATCCATTTAATTATTTTAAGCTTCAGGCTGAAAGCAATTTAAAAGAAAATTACATTAATGATCACAGGTGAATAATGTGAGGTTAGAAGATTTTAAATCCAGTTATACTAGCTTCCACTGTAGGCTGAGATTTTTCCTTAGTTTTAAATTTGCCAGCTTTACTCATCAAGAACAGTTAGCATCTTAATCACCCAATCTTTCCCAAAAAATGTAAAGAAGCTACTGTTTACTCCTGGTATTGTAAAGGTGACAAAACAACAGAAGGGCACATTTCCTATCAGTTGCAATCCTTTGCCTCCAGCTCTGAGGAGAAATTCCAGACCAAAGTCAATATCTGTTCAGTAAGTATAAGGAATTCTGTTAATTGCTGACAGAGTGTTTTGCAGACTATATTGTCTCTATATGGAGTTGTGAAGCTCATTCTGAGCACAGGCTGCAGCCGCTCTGCTGTTTACATGCTGCATTAAGCAGTGTTTACCAGAGCAGCAGTTGTTCTGCATTAATGGCTTGCACTTGTGAAACATGTGTACACTTTGACCTCATTAAGTCAGTCGGCTGTTTAGTTCTGGGCCATATCACCATTAAAGGGTCCTCTCAACACTGAGAATTGCACAGAAACTTGATTTTATTGCAGTAATTAACAGATGAGTGTGTAAATAACCAGTTTTATTGAGCTCAAATTTTGAGTTGCAATATTTATTCCATATAGTTGGAAGACAAAGGATGTATTCAGGTAAAATTGCCAGTGATGCAACATTTAAAAAAAATGCTTGCCTGAAGAAAACAAGTCTGCAGTCAGTAATTAAATAAATGAATCACCATTAATTCAAACAAGTCTTTTAAGTCCCTCCAGTATTTATCTTTCACTTTAACCACTTAACTAAGTTTCTGTACTGGGTTCTTCTTGGTTATCACCATTATGCTTAAATTCATGTTATATTCAAAGTATATAACTTGCAAGGTGAAGACAGTTTTTGAAGTTTCCGTGAAGTTTCACCCATCAACAAAACAAACATCAGAAGTGAAGTCATCAAGTCTCTGGCTAACCCATGTTCTGTCCTGGCAAAGTTGACAACAATCTTTCAAACTGAAGGCTACCTTAGCCTGTGGAAAGTGGACATATCAGCAAAATCACTGGATGATTATAGAATACTTTCTTCAGTATCATCTTGGAAAATTTGACCTATTGATACCATAGCTGAATTTTATCAAGTCATTTCTCCATTCAGCAACTGCTAAGGTCAATATAGTGAGAGATTTGACTTCTTTATGGCTGTCACTGGCTGCACCCTGTTGCTACAACACCTAATATACCAAAAAGAAAAAAAGGCTACAGCTGGTGCTTTTTAAACAGTCATTTCAACAGGCAAAGAAGGAAATAAATCTTGATTAGATGATTTATTTGATTCGATATTATATCTTGTTTAATTATGAATAAGTGGCATTTAGTTCATTTTAAATATATAATGGTAGCTTACTAGTAAATTGATTAGGTCACATAAGACTTGTAAACATTCAATTTTGTATTAAAATAATTCTTTTAAGATACTCAAACAAGCCAGGTCTCCCACAAGTCTGGTGAGTTATGACATCACCCAGTGGACTACTAAACAATACATACTGAAAGAAAGAACTTTTCATTTCACAGCCAATGAAGCAGGTTTGAATTCATGTATTGCTTTGTAGGCAAACGTAACAGCTAATTTTCACACAGCAAAGTCCCATTAACAGAATCATGGGGAACATCGCACAAATTCCAGGTTTACAATCCTGGTAGGCAAGGCTCCTTGTCAACAGGGCAATTTAGGATGACTGACCCTTAAGTGTTGACAGGCTATTCAATCATGGGACCAAGTAGCTAAATCAGATGAAGTACACCAAACTCAACAGAAGTGCATTTCCTGCAGAGATCGCTGACAGTAATCAGGAGCAACAAACCTGGATGATCATTTTATGCCTTTGCCCAAGGACAGTGTAGCCTCCATCTCCCAGTGCTCCACCTCTCTCTTCATTATTGTTTTGAATGAGATGGACTAACCTCTGGTGCATATGACTGGCTCAGAGTGCTTCACAATTTATCACCTGGCACGGAAGGGTCAAAATCAATGTTTGCCCTTGGCATAATAATTTATCTGAACAGACAAGATCAATGTTTCATTTCCATACACCTGAGATCTTGCATTCTAAACTTGTTTTCATATTTTTTTACATGACACTCCAATGTGTATGAAGTGCATAATCTAGTATTGAATCAGAGGAAAAACAACAAGATGCTGGAGGAACTCATCAGGCCAGGCAGCATCCGTGGAGGAAAACAGGCGGTCAACATTTTGGGTCAGGACCCTTCTTCAGGACTGAAGATAGGAAAAGGGGGTGATCAGCGTGGTGCTTAGAACATAGGAAGTGTGTTATGTTTCATTGCAGCTGCTCAGTTTTGGACTTCTTCACTGAAAAGATTATCAAAAAAATCCTTTGCTGAAAAGAAAGTATAGAACATGAACAGATGTGTCCAACACTTCCACAGATGAAAGGAGATATGATAAAGTTCATCAGTCAGTGATTCATGGGTGTGGAGTCAGAAAAGATGTTGATATACAAGTGAAGAACCTTCCTATAGTAGTTACAAGTCCATTTGTCAGATGGGGATATACACACAGTCTTCTTTCTGGTTCTAGCCTGGGCACTCTAGTGATTCTCTGTGGCAACCACATCAGTTTTGACCCATCTTCTCTACTATGAGTGGTTGTGGGATGGGTGTTCCCAATTGTCAGTAGGTCCTCGATTTCTTGAGGCCTTAGTTGAGCTTCTCGCTATTCTTGAAGCATTGGCCTTCCACTTCACACTGAGAAGATCTCTAGTTGACCAAAGAGTGCAGTCTTCACCAGACACCTTGAGACATGTGCTCTGCAGGGTGCAGCCAATGAATCCCATGAGCATCCAATCAATTTCTGCAGAGACTGTAGGCCAGTCTTTTAAAGATCTTACCTTTTTTTACTTACTTGTTCATGGGATGAGGATGAAATATTACTATTTATATTAGCACTGTGCTTAGAGGTCAGCATGTGTTCCCCGGAATGAGAGCACCAATTGAATTAGTACTAAAAGGAGTTAGTAAAGCATTATATATAGGACTGAGTTTCTAACAGTGTTGCTATGGTATTGGCATTGGTATTGGTTTATTGTTGTCATTTGTACCGAGGTACAGTGAAAAACTTATCTTGCATACCGATCGCACAGGTCAATTCATTACACAGTGCATTGAGGTAGTACAGGGTAAAAAACAATAACAGAATACAGAGAAGTGTCACAGCTACAGGGAAGTGCATTGCAGGTAAACAAAAAGGTGCAAGGTCATAACAAGGTAGATCGTGAGATCAAGAGTCCATCTCATTGTATAAGGGAACCGTTCAATAGTCTTATCACAGTGGGACAGAAGCTGTCCTTGAGCCTGGTGGTATGTGCCCTCAGGCTCCTGTATCTTCTACCTGATGGGAGACAAGAGAAGAGAGAATGACCTGGGTGGGTGGGGTCTTTGATTATGCTGGCTGCTTCACCAAGGCAGCGAGAGGTACAGACAAAGTCCATGGAGGGGAGGCAGGCTTCTGTGATGTGCTGGGCTGTGTCCACAACTCTCTGCAGTTCCTTGTGGTCCTGGGCAGAGCAGTTGCCATACCAAGCCGTGATGCATCCAGATAAGATGCTTTCTACGGTGCATCGATAAAAGTTGGTGAGTGTCAAAGGGCAGATGTAACACTTTGCGTGGTTTCATGGACAAGTCCCTGGCGAGGTAGGGGATCAGTGGGGAGGGATGAGTGGATGAGAGTCACGGAAAGAGAAATCCCTGCTGAAAGTGTAGAGGGGAGGGGATGGTAAGTGTAGGCCATTGCTGGGGACTGTCAGCACCTCGTCCATGTGTTGGTAGACTGCCTGGATCTTGTAGTGTCTCTCAGCACCTCCTCTTGGATGTGATAGAAGCAGTCGTGTCCCCCTCCCTTTGTATGGTCACATGGTTCTCCCAAGCCCTGAGATTTCTTTTTAGTAATAACTTCAAGGGCCAACAACCACATGGAACTTGCTAACACATGAAGTGGTTGAAGTCTATAACAGAAATATATACTGTATATGGGGAGATTGGACAAGCATAGTAGGATTAAGTAATGGAGGATTAGGTTGATACATTTAGATGAAGAAAGAGAGGAAGAGGCTTGATTGGATTGTATTTGCCATGATGGATTGGTTGGGCTGAAAGGCCTGTTCTGCAATGTATATCCTATGAGAGTGTTCCTCCTCTTCCTTCCACCCATGAGAGGAAACACAAAGTCAACATAGGCTCATTGTTTTCATGTGAAATTGGAATGAAAAGAAATGGGGAAAATATTTAAAATCAACCTAAATCAACAGATCATTCAATGAAACAACAGGAAGTAAAAATTGTGAAGCAGATTACTGCAGATGCTGAAAATCTGAAATAAAAATAAAACGTTAAAAACAATCAACAATTCAGGCAGTATCTGTGGAAAGCCATTCATTAAAAGGAAACAAAACATTTCCCTGTCATTATATCAGAATTTTTCTTTATGTAAATTCTAACTCTGATAGGCTTGTAGCTGAGAGTGTATTACATCAGCGTGTTTAACTGCTTATACCATACACTCCATGTGTTGGAGAATGTGGTCTGAATAAGAACATAAATGCTTGTGAGCTGCAATATAAAGAGGCACTGCCAACTCCTAAACTTCAACAGTCAAAGGCATGTATTTATGATTTCTTTTACCCCACAGTGAATGGAATTGCAGAATTCAGTCCCCAAAGAACCAATACAAGTCCTAAAATCCTGTAAACTAAAAAGTAAATTTGATTTATTCGTTGAGATAAATCAGAGGTTCTGTCAATAGTCACATTCTGGTGGTGGTTATTTCCATTAAAGTGAACTTGCATGCAGTAATAAAGTGGCAATTTCCCAAATTAATTTCCAACATGTTTAGTTTGTTCTCCAGGTTTTCATCATAGATGTTAAGGTTAGAGGACAGATTTTATAAATTTGCATGTATAACACAAAACTTCACAGGTGCTGATGATGATCTGGGTACAAGGTACATGTATTTATCACCTGATTGCTTACTATTGCACTAGGTGGTAGGTTTGAGTTGTACTTAACTGTTTAGCATTTGCAGCAAACTTCTCCCAGTGCAAGCAGAGCACACTGGTCAGGTTCAATCTCTAGGAACAGGTGCAGAGAAGGTGGCACTCATGAGCAAAATGCTAGAGTAAAATCACCGAACAATTCCATTTATCAGGTAATTGACCCAACAGTGCTTGTCTATCCATTACCCATCCACTGTTGGTCAAAACCAAGCTGTCAAAAATTACTGGTTTTTCTTTGTGTTGGTTATTTAAGCTCATACTCAAGTAAATTCAAAAAGTGTCTTACAATTTAACCACTTGGTGTTCTCTATGTGTTTCATAACTAAAATAATTAGATCACAACCAATGATGTATGCTCACCTATTGATATACATATTGGCCTGCAGTTTGGCAATAACCTAATACTGTACATGTGTTCCTTCAACTTACAATATTTTGTCTGGCATGTGCAAGTCAAAATGACAGAGAACATAAGGACACTGATTCAAACTGCAAGAAGGCTCCAAAACAGAGAGAATTACATTTCCTTGGAAGAGGATGTTCCTAACACACATCGATCGAAGAAAATATAAGATGAAGTTACAGATACTCTTAGATTGGGAACTAATACCATTTGGTTCCTAAATCTGTTCCCCCTTGCTACTTACTCCCAAAAAGCATTCAAATACCTAAACTCATAAAGATCACCCACAGTTAATGCCATGTAATAGAAGCACTGCATGAAGATATGACCTTCTCTCAGTATACTATCACATGTCCTTGTTTTGTTATTATTGCCCCGGAGGTACACCCTGTCAACTCCATTATTGGCAAGAATACAATATAATCTGACAGCTGCCTGACCCATTTTAGTAAATTTCACAGAGACCAGCATAGCTACACACATATTATAAGATGGTAATAAGTTTGAAATGGCATCAGGTGGGTCACAGTAAGGAGAACTAAATAGCAGTGACAGACAAGGAGCTGCTGATTGGAAAGTCATGAATGCCACTAAAGATGACTTCAGCTGTTGTGGACTTTTTATTGCCTTTCATCCTCCAATCTTTTGCACAATTAACACCTCGTTCTTGATGAGTACAATGCTTTCAAGTTGGCCGCTAGCTGGGCTTTAGGACAATGTAAAAGGTTCTTCCAGTTTAACAAAAATGTTTTAATTATGGGCTTGGAAATAGATGTTTCGCTAGCTCAATGAGTTGTGTGACCTCAGACTCTAATCTTGTTTACAACATGATGTGAATTAGCTTAGTTCAATAACTGGAGGCAGCATTTCTGGGAAGAGACTGGTGATTTGGGTTTTTGATTACCTATCGAATACATGTGCATTGAGACCCAAAAAATGTGAGAATCCTGATGTGGAGTGTCACTTCAGGTGAGTTAATCAATGAATTGGGCACCTGATACCTGCCATACCTGATTTTCAGTCAATATATATGTGGAACCATTACTCATCCAAGTGAGGTCAGGTAAACCAGTTTTGGCCAGGACTAGAGCTAAGTCCTTAATAGCCTCCCTTGCAGGATCCTTGTGGGTCTGTGTGGTCACACCTCATGTTGATTGTTTATCTGCTGAGCCATCAACACCAAGTGGTTGACTGAAATCAGAGAGATGTTGTTTGTGGATAGTCTGTACAAGGATTAGAGAGGTGTCACTGCAAATTGAAATATGAACAAGGGAGAGTTTTGAAAAAAAGAGCTGAGAAAAGCTCTGAATGATTAAAAAAAATGTAAAACACATGGTAAAATTTTAATCTGTTCATTGTTGTGAAACAAACTTTCATATTTTAATTACCTTCCTCTCAAACTATATAATTCTTTTTTAAAAAATCAACATTTGGGGTTTCTATGTTCCAATCTTTAAAGCAACATATCCCCTAGTTTTCTGCATTCCACTTTTAACATGCTTCCCAAACATATGATGTACTTGAAAATTCTCATTAATTGCTGAGGTATTATCTGACTAAACAAAGCTTGTATATTTATTTAAATTTTTGTTATCACTGACTTTTTTTGGAAATACTTGAACTGACTTGGAGCCAAAGAAGTGTGGTTAAGTACTCAGGCTGTAGTCTGTGTGGAGCCTGTGGTTTGAAGAACAGTTTAGACCACAAATTCAAAATAAAACTACTAACTAATCACACAACTGTTTAATTCCTCCATGCTTAATTTTAAGCTACAGTGCTAAAGATGCTCATGAGATCTGTAAAATCCCAAGAGTAATTTCTAATCAGTGACATGAATATTATTGCATTGTTCAGATGATACATTCCATTCCATTATATCACATTTAGCTGGGCTTCAATTGTGGTTTCCTGTGGGATTGCCAGTATAAGCTAGGTTGTCATTATTTTGGACAACCTTACATTTAATGATCCTATGGTTCAGGTCATGAGAAAATAATATCCATTCTCTCGCTCTCCATTTACATTACTAAACCTAGCCCTCACATGTACAGTTAAATATGCACTTGCATTCCTCTGAAGCAGTTGCCTGGTGCCATGCAGTTATTTTTCTTACACAGCAATGGCAGATTTAAACTTACAAGCCTGTGTCACAAATGATAGAAGAGAGACTGTCTCTCTCGTGGATCTCCTGATCTGTTTTGGAAAATCCAAGTTCTTGCATGTAGTTTCAATCCAATATGTTATAATACTTCCATGCAATGCACATAAGTACTCAAGATGTACACAGTGAGTCACACTGGGAGACGGGGCTGAAATGCAGCATAGGCATCTTGGTCGGCACAAGTGCAATGGAATGAAAACTCTGTCACACTAGTCACCTACTGTGGGGCATGTTCTCCCTACCTCTGTAATCTCCCCTTGCAATACAATCATTCTGCAGTATTGCTGCTCTCTAATTCACACCTGTTGTATGTTCTCAATTGCTTTCGATTCTGACGGACATGAGATTATGTGGGCAAAGAAGAGATGCCAGGATGGTGTGTTGCTTCCTTCGTGCTAGGGTCAAAGATGTCTCTGAGTGGCTGCAGAAAATACTCGAGGGGGAGGGCGAACAGCCAGAGATCATTTTACATGTTGGTATGAATTACATAGGTAGGTCAAGGGATGAGGTCCTGCAGAATGAGTATAGGGACTTAGGTAAGAAGTTAAGAAGCAGGATCTCGAGGGTAGTGATCTCTGGATTAGTCCTAGTGCCATGTGCTAGCAATGTCAGAAATGGAAAGAGAGACCAGATGAACTTGTGGCTGAGGAGCTGGTGCAGGGATTCAGGTTCTTCGACCGTTGGGAGCTCTTCTGGGGTAGAGGCAGCCTGTACAAGAGGTTGTACTTGAACCAGAAAGGGACCAATATCCATGCAGGGAAATTTGCTATTTCCATCACCAATAGCCTGTCCTGGTCCAACTACGTAGACACCATGGCCAAGAAAGTTCACCAGTGCCTCTACTTCCTCAGGAGGCTAAAGAAATTGGCATGTCCCCTCTAACACTCACCAACTTTCATTGATGCATCATAGAAAGCATCCTATTTGGATGCATCATGGTTTGGTATGGCAACTGCTCTGCCCAGGACCACAAGAAACTGCAGTTGTGGCCCAGCGCATCACAGAAACCACCTTCCCCTCCATGGACTCTGTCTTTACCTCTCGCTGCCTTGGTGAAGCAGCCAGCATTATCAAAGACCCCACCTACCCAGGTCATTCTCTCTTCTCCCTCTCCCATCAGGCAGAAGATACAGGAGCTGAGGGCACATACCACCAGGCTCAAGGACAGCTTCTATCCTGCTATTATAAGACTATTGAACGCTTCCCTTATACGACGAGATGGACTCTTGACCTCACAATCTACCTCTATATGACCTTGCACCTTATTGTCTACCTGCACTGCATTTCCTCTGTAGCTGTGACGCTTTACTCTGTATTCTGTTATTGTTTTTACCCTGTACTACCTCAATGCACTGTGTAATGAATTGATCTGTACAAACGGTATGCAAGACAAGTTGTTCACTGTATCTCGGTACAAGTGACAATAATAAACCAATACCAATACCAATAAACCAATACCAATATTCCTACACTGGGGTTTAAATGATATTGGCAGGGGGACAGGGCGGGACTCTGAGCAAGACAAAGTCATGGGATAAAGCAGTAGCCAGTGAGAGCAAGTTTAGTAATCAGGATAACCAGGGGGTACAGTAAATGCAGGGAAAAGAATACTCAGTTAAACTACATTTATTTAATGCACGAAGATTAATAGGTACGTGGATGAACTCAGCATGGATTTGGCTCTGGGGATTGGGATCTTATAGTTATAACAGAAACATGGCTGAGAGAAGGGGAGAACTGGCTGTTCAATGTTCCAGGATACAGATGCTACAGGTGTGTCAGAGGTGCAGGTAAGCAAGGAGGGGGTGTTGCCTTTTTGATAAGGGAGGACATAACAGCATTACCTGGAAATGACATTCTTGGGGGATCGTCCAGTGAGGCCGTAATGGGTAGAACTTAGACACAAGAAGAGGAGGGTCACTCAGTGGGGCTGTATTATAGACACCCCCCCCCACCGAAAAAAAAGTCAGCGGGAACTTGGTGAACAGGTGTGTAGAGAAGTTGCTTGTAGTTGTAAGAATAATAGGTTTGTATTAGTGGGAGATTTTAATTTCCCCTGTATTGTCTGGGCTACCCAGAGTGTTAAGGGCCTGGACAGGGTAGAATTTGTGAAATGTATCCAGGAAATTTTCCTAAGTCAATATATTAGAGGACCCTATTCGGGAGAGTGCAATACTGGACCTCCTCTTAGGGAACAAAGCAGAGCAAGTAACGGAAGTGGCAGTCAGGGAGCACTTTGGCTCTAGTGACCATAATTCTATTAGTTTTAAGGAAAAGGATGGGACAGGTCCACAGGTTGGGGTCCTAAACTGGAGTAGGGCTAATTTTGGGAGAGGTAGGCAGGATCTAGCAGAGGTTGATTGGGTGACCCTGTTTGAAGGGAAAGGAACGAATAAGTGGGAGGCTTTTAAGAGTGTGATCTCAAGAGTCCAGGAGCAGCATATTCCTGTTAGGGTGAAGGGTAAACCTGGCATGTTTGGGGAAACTGGGCTGACAAAGGTTATTGAGGCTCTGGTCAAGAAAAAGAAGGAAGCATACATTGGGTTTAGGAGGTCAGGGATGAGTGAATCTCTTGATGCCTATAAAAAGATTAAGAATACTCTTAAAAGAGAAATCAGGAGGGCAAAGAGAGGGTATGAGATGGAGCTGGCAGGTAAGGTTAAGGAAAATCCCAATAGATTCTGAGACACAAGAAATTTTGCAGATGCTGGAATCTGGAGCAATACACAAAAAGTGCTGGAGGAACTCAGCAGGTCAGGCAGCATCCATGGAGGGAAATAAACAGTCAATGTTTCGGGCTGAGACCCTTCATCAGGACTGGAAAGGAAGAGGTCAGAAGCCAGAATGTGGGGGGAGGGGGAGAAGTACACGTAGGCAGGGGATAGCTGAGTTCAGGTGATAGGAAAGTCCAGGTGAGAGGGGGAGGGGGAAGAAGATGTAATAAGCTGAGAGGTGATAGGTAGAAGAAGCAAAGGGCTGAAGAAGAAGGAATCAGGTAGGAGAGGGCAGTGGACCATGGAATAAAGGATGGGGGAGGGGAGGAGAGGAGATGGGTGACCGGTCCATCTCCCCTCCACTCCTCCCCCATCCTTTATTCCATGATCCCTGTGGTATCCTGATAAGGAAGTCAAAGATCCAGTTGCAGGGGGAGGTACAGAGGCCCAGGTTTTGAAGCTTGTTGATTAATACTGAGGGGGTGATGGTGTTGATGCTTTTTGTGCTAGTTATGCTATTTGTGACACTGTAACATAGCTAGTAGTGCTGCTGCCTCACCGGTCTGGTGATCTGGATTTCATCATGACCTCCAGTGGTCTCTGTTGAAGTCAGAATCAGAATCGGGTTCTGACATATGTCATGAAGTTTGCTGTTTTGCAGCAGCAGTTCAGTGCAAGACATAAAGGCATAAAAATTATTATAAGTTACAAAAATAAATAACGAGTGCAAAAAAGGAATAACGAGGTAGTGTTCATGGGTTCATACAGCATTCAGAAATCTGATGGCGGAGGGGAAGAAACTGTTCCTAAAACATTGAGTGTGGGTCTTCAGGCTCCTGTACCTTCTCCCCAATAGTAGTAACATGACGAGGGCATGTCCCGGATGGTGAGGGTCCTTCGTGATGGATGCCGCCTTCTGAGGCACCGCTTCTTGAAGATGTCCTCAATGGTGGGGAGGGTTGTGTCCGTGATGAATCGGGCTGAGTTTATAACCCTCTGCAGCCTCTTGCAATCCTGCGTATTGGAGCCTCCATACCAGGCAGTGATGCAACCAGTCAGAATGCTCTCCACTGTACATCTGTGGAAATTTACAAGAATCTTTGGTGACATACCAAATCTCCTCAAACTCCTAATGAAGTAGAGGCACTGGCGTGCCTTCTTCCTGATTGCATCAGTGTGATTGGCCCAAGATAAATCCTCTGAGATGTTGATGCCCAGGAACTTGAAGCTGCTCACCCTTTCCACCGCTGACCCCTCAATGAGGATTGATGTGTGTTCTCCTGACTTCCTCTTCCTGAAGTCCACAATCAATCTCTTGATCTTGCTGACATTGAGTTGTTGTTGCGACACCACTCAACCAGCTGACCCATCTCACTCCTGTACGCCTCCTCTGTTTGCATGTTCTATCTGTGAAAACCTGAGTTTCCCCAGCTGCTGTGATTTCTTCCCACACCACTGACATGCAGGTTGATTGGTTAATTGGCCACTATAATTGCCCTAATACGTAGGTGATGGGTAGAATCTGGGTAGTTGATGAGAATATGGGGTGAATACGTAACAGCGAAAAATTTGAATCATAGAGTCATAAGGCGTGGAAACAGACCTTTGGTTTACTAAGGCCAGCCAACCATCAATCAATTATCAGGAAAATTGGATTGCCCTGTGCACCAAGGGTCAAATGACCTCCTTCTGTGTCATATAAAATATGAAAAGCTTGCTGTAAACAAAGTGGTTGTTGCATTTTCTATACTACTTTCTTTTACTGTGAAGTTGAAAAAGTCAAGTCTTCCTTTTTAGTGGAGCTGGGCTCTAACCCAGATTCCTGGGAACCTTCAGTGGAAATGTGCCTTTCTATATTTTCCAAACCAACAATTTCGGGCACTCCTCTTTCCTAAATTTGAGGTTTGTTTTAAATTCAAGCAAAATTATATTTTTTTAGTTCCTAAAATCCTCTGAGAGATCAATTCAAAACACAAAGGGGTGGCACTCTTTTCTAAAATAGTGTCATCTGGCCTTCAACAAAGCACTATAAAACTATGAGTGTGGTGCAAATGACTGTAGAATTACTTTAAAAATGTTTTTTACAGAACTAAACTGGTAAATGTGATGCTTTAAGGACCAAAGGCCTCTCTAAAGTGTTACCTATTGAGGTAACTTGATAATAGATTGGCTTTTGCACTGCATACCTATGTGAAAGCTTCTGCTTATTTCTGCTTATTCAATTAAAAAGTTCTCTGCTTTACACAATAAAGGCGTTAAATGTATGGAAATGATGGTCAGTGTTACGATTCCAACCGGTCTGGCTCATGCTGCCCAATATGTGAAGGGAATTAAATGAAACTGTGACATTAAACAGTTTCAGTAATCACTTCTCTATTTCACTTTGCAGATTCCTGAGTGAAACTTCTGCCTCTTTTACTTGTAAAATAAATACAACTGAAAAATAATTAAAAATCATTTATGGATGACACTTTGTTAACATATTCTCACTTTAAACAATTCCAGAATTGGATGAGCACAGATTTCTTCCAATTAAATCCTGGAAAGACCAAAGTCATTGTATTATGCATCATCTTCAATTCTGTTCCTTCATCAGTAACTCAAACTCTGGCCAAGATCTATGATTGAACTAGACTGCTTATGAATTTAATAACCTAGTTAATGTTGTGTGAGCCTCTAATCGCATTTCCATCCTCACCACTTCCATTTCAGTAATTTGGCTCTCATCACTCTGTCCCTTCCTCATCTGCTGGCTCAATCCTCCTCTCCAAATTTAGCAATCTAAACTCTTTCATGGCTAACCTCTTATCTATTAAGTTATGATACATCTCTATGGAAATCTGGTTAGGTTGTATTTAGAGTATTGCATGCAATTCTGGTCACCTCACTATAGGAAAGATATCGAGGCTTTAGAGAGGGTGCAGAGGAGGTTTACTAGGATGCTGCCTGGATTAGAGGGCATGTGATATCAGGAGAGGCTGGACAAACTTGAGCTCTTTTCTCTGGAGCAGTGGAGGCTGAGGGGTGATCTGTTGGAAGTATATAAAATTATGAGGGGCATAGATAGGGTGGACAAGCAATATCTTTTCCCATTATTGAGCAATCCAATACCAGAGGAGAGGGGGTAGGTTCAGAGGTGTGGGGTATGTTTTTTACTAGAGTGGTGGATGCCTGGAATGCGTTGCCTAGTAGGGTGGTGGAGGCAAATTCATTGGGGGCTTTTAAAAGGGGCTTGGATAGGCACATAAATGAGAGGAAAATGGAGGGATATGGGCATTCTGTAGGTAGGAGGGAATAGCTATGTCAGCACAACATTGTGGGCCAAAGGGCCTGTTCTGTGCTGTACTGTTCTATGTTCTATATTCTATCATAAACAGGCTGATCAAAGACACTACTGCCAATGTATAAATGCTGCCAAGCCCCATTCCCTTCACTCCTCTGCTCCTCCTTCAGCTACCTGCAGAGAAGATTGTCCAATGACCAGGACCTCAAACCTGGCAGCAAACTCATTGTCTACTGAACACCAGTATTTCTGTTGTGTACCTGTGTATCTGTCAGAGACATGGATGAAGAGGTGCCGTAGGGTCATGGAGTCATAGGATCATAGAATAGTACAAGATGGTAAAAGACCATTCATTGCAACTCACCCACGCCGACCAGTGAGACCCTTCCGTATTAATCCTATCCTCCAGCACTTGGTCCATAGCCTTCTAAGCCTAAGCAATTCAAGTGTTCATATAGACTCTTCTTAACTGTGGTCAGCAATCCACCTTCAACCATTCTCTCAGACTGTGTATTCCAGGTACTTACTACTCTCTGGGTGAAGATGGTCCCTTTATAACCCTTCTAAATCTCTTTATCCTTACCCTAAATCTGTGCCACCAGCACTGCCTCTGAAAAATACTCCAACTCCACTGGTAGGATGGGATTGAACCAATGTCAGCATTCTCTACCAGGTCAACATCTCCACCAAAACTGAGCTCAATCAGCTTCAATGGATGAGCCACACCTTCTGCATGCCTGACACCAGACCTCCAAAGCAATCAGCCTAGAATGAGTTCCATCATGGCAAGTGATTTCAAGCGGACAGAGGAAACCTCTGAAAACCTCCCTGAACAGATATGACATCCTGACACACCCGTGGGATCTGGGATCACACTGACCACTTTGAATATCCCGGATGGGAACATGGAGAAGCCAACTACAAACAATGGAAGTAGCATACAACAATACAAACAACCCACCCCATCTGTCTCACCTCTGATAGAGCAAAACAACAAGCTACTGGAGGAATTCAGTGGGTCAAGCAACATCCGTAGAAGGAAATGGACAGTTAACATTTTGAGTTGAGATCCTTCATCTGGACAAAAGGTTGTTGAGCTAAGTCATCTCATGAACATTATTATTTAATAGCATGATTTAAATGTTTTAAGGAAGTATGAAACATGTTTCAAACCTACCTCATTATGACCTTACACCTTACTGTCTACCTGCACTGCACTTTCTCTGTAACTGTAACACTTCATCTGCATGCTGTATTTTTTTACCTTGTACCATCTCAATGCATTATGTAATGAATTGATCTGTATGAACGGTATGCAAGACATGTTTTTCACTGTACCTCAGTACAAGTGACAATAATAAACCAATTCCAATTTTAATGTAATTTAAGAGAGACACAAGAGACTGCAGATGCTGGAATCTGGAGGAACTCAGCAACTCAGACAACATCTATGGAGGGAAATGGACAGTCAACATTCCTCTACATCAGTGAAACCGGACGTAGATTGGGAGACCACTTCGTCAAGCGCTTCTGTTCTGTCCGCCATGCCAGCCAAGGTCTCCTGGTGGCCAGACGTTTCAATTCCACTTCACATTCCCACACTGACATGTCTGTCCATGGCCTCCTCCACTGCCAGGTCATGGCCAAATGAAAGTTAGAGGAACAACACCTCATAAGACCATAAGACATAGGAGCAGAATTAGACCCTTCCGCCCTTCGAGTCTGCTCCACCATTCGATCATGGCTGATTTATTTTTCCCTCTCAACCCCATTCTCCTGCCTTCTCCCCATAACCTTTGATGCCCTTACTAATCAAGAACCTGTCAACTTCCACTTCAAATATACCCAATGACTTGGCTTCCACAGCCATCTGTGGCAATGAATTCCATAAATTCACCACCTCTGGCTAGAGAAATTCCTCCTCATCTCTGTTCTAAAGGGACATCCTTCTATTCTGTGTCCTCTGGTTCTAGACTCTCTCACTACTGGAAACATCCTCTCCACATTCACTCTATCTAGGCCTTTCAAAATTTGGTAGGTTTCAATGAGATTCCCCCTCATCCTTCTAAACTCCAGTAAACACAGGCCCAGGAACATCATGCACTAACTCTTTCTTTCCCAGGATCATTCTTTTAAACCTCCTCTGGACCCTCTGCAATGCCAGCACATCCTTCCTTAGATATGGGGCCCAAACTTCTCATAATAATCCAAATGTGGTCTGACTAACGCCTTATAAAGCCTCAGCATTATATTCTTGCTTTTATATTCTAGTCCTCTTGAAATGAATGCTAACATTGCATTTGCCTTCCTTACTACCGACTCAACCTGCAAGTTAACCTTTAGGGAATCCTGCATTAGGACTCCCAAGTCCCTTTGCTCTGCTGATTTCTGAATTCGTTCCCTGTTTAGAAAATAGGCTATGTCTTTATTCCTTCTACCAAAGTGCATGACCGTACACTTCCCTACGCTGTATTCCATCTGCCACTTCTTTGCCCATTCTCCTGACCTGTCCAACTCCTTCTGCAGACTCCCTGCTTCCTCAACACTATCTGCCCCTCCATCTATCTTTGTACCATCTGCAAACTTGGCCACAAAGCCATCTATTCTGTCATCCAAATCATTAACATATGACGTGAAAAGTAGCAAACCCAACACCGACCCCTGCGGAACACGACTAGTCACTGCAGCTAACTAGAAAAGGCCCCCTTTATTCCCACTCTTTGCATTCTACCAGTTAGCCAATCTCCTAACCATGCTAGTGCCTTACCTTTAATACCATGGGCTCCTATCTTGTTTAGCAGCCTCGAATGCGGCACCTTGTCAAAGACTTTCTGAAATTCTGCCTGGGCAGCCTCCAACCTAACGGCATGAATATCAGATTCTCAAAATTGCGGTAACCACTCCCCCTCTGTCCCTTTTCCCCTATTTTCCCTTTTTTTTTCCTTTTTTTCCCTATCCTCCTGATCCCACTAGCCCCATCACCTCATCCCCACCCTCTCCTGCTGCATCTGCCCAGCACCCACTCACTCCTCCCACCGGTTCCCCTCTGCACCTCCCTCCCCTTTATGCCATGCTCCTCTGTCTGCTCCTATCATATTCCATCATCTTCAGCCCTTTGTCACATCCACCTGTCACCTCCCTGCTTTTAACATCATTCCAGCCCTCATCTGCCTATCACACCCCTTACCTGGATCCACCTATCACCTGCAAGCTCTTGCTCTGCCCTTTCCCTCCATGTTTTTATACTCGCTATCTTCCTCTTTCTTTCCAGTCCAGATGAAGTGTCTCGACCCGAAACATTGACTGTCCATTTCCTTCCATTGAGGTGCCTGACCTGCTGAGTTCCTTCAGTGCTTTATACGTTGTTTATGTAATTTAAGCTGTTTTTCTTATGGAAACAATTAGCAAATTACTGAGATTAATAAAAGTAAATATTAAATTTCTGCAATTTGTCTTGTTTTCAACTAAGGCACAAGTTTTTGAGTTCAACCCAAATTTGGGCAGAGCCTTAACAATGGGACATCTTATAATGCAGTCAACATGTTTTGAAAATAAGGAAACTACATAGTGCAAGATAAATTTGGGATAATATATGCCAATACTCATTGACACTCTTAAACACAGCTATGAGTTTTGTTTCCATTAATACAGGATCTTATTATTTTGATGTATCATAGCAATTGTAGAAATAAAGGTAGACACAGATGTTAATGAAAGCTCTGAAAGTAATGTTAAAAGTCATCAGAGGTAAAAGGGAAAGTAAATTATTATTAAACTGTTTTACGGGATAATCAAATTGAACAGAGAAAGAAAATGATTTGTGAATTTTAATTTCGCTCCTATATTAGAAGAAGCAAAGATTACTCTGTGATTTTCCTTTTATATCACAGGGAGATTACGGTAACATATTACCTTTTTGTTTGTCCAAGTATGGCAGAACTTAAAATGCACTTATCATCAAAAATCAACAAAAAATTAATTCAAAGGTAGCCCAATGTTACTTGACCAATTCAAAAGAAATCAATAAACGTTGTGGCTGAGGAATTATTGGTCGATATTTGCAGTCAACACAATAAAGTCAGTATTATTACAGATGAATGAAAGGTTTTAACTAACACAGCTGTGCACGTTTAAACATAATTCAAATTTAGCTTGAATGGGATCAACCTTTTCAGGGTTTAATTGCTAAAGCTCTCATAATTTGTTCTGCAAGGATCAGTGCTGGGACCTTTGTTGTTTGTAATATATATTAATGATTTGGATGAAAATGTAGGTGGTCTGATTAGTAAGTTTGCAGATGACATGAAAATTGATGAAGTTATTGAAAGCAAGGAAGGTTGTCAAAGGATACAGCAGGATTTAGATCAGTTGGAAGTTTGGGTGAAGAAACGGCAGATGGAATTTAATCTGGACTAGTGTGACGTGTTGCATTTTAGGAGGTCATATGCAAGAGGAAAGTATATGGTAAATGGCAGGACCCTTATGAGCTTTGATGTACAGAGGGATCTTTGGGTGCGAGTCGATAACTCCCTTAAAGTGGCAACACAAGCAGATAGGGTAGTAAAGAAGGCATATGGCATGCTTGCCTTCATTGGTCAGCCATTGAGTATGAAAGTTGGGAAGTCATATTGCAGATGTATAAAGCTTTGGTTAGGCCAATTTTGGAGTATTGTATGTAGTTCTGGTTGCCATACTAATAAGAAAGATGTGGAGGCTTTGGAGAGGGTGCAGAAAAGTTTCACCAGGATGTTGCCTGGATTGGAGTGTATTAGCTAGAAGGACAGGTTGAACAAATTTGGATTGTTTTCTCTGGAATGTCGGAAGTTGAGGGATGACCTGACAGAAGTATATAAATTTATGAGAGGGAGAAGATAGGGTAGATAGTCAGACTCTTTTGACCAGGGTGGAAATGTCAAATGCAAGAGGGCATAGGTTTAAGATGAGAGGGGGAGAGTTTAAAGGAGATTTATGAGGGAAGTTTTTTTTAACAGACAGAGTGGTCGGTGCCTGGAACTCACTGCCAGGGGAGGTGGTGGAAGCTGATGTTATAGCAATGTTTAAGAGGCATTTAAACAAACACATAAACAGGCAGGGAATAGAGGGATACAGACAATGTACAGGTAGAGGGGATTAGTTTAATTTGACATCATGGTCAGCACAGACATGGTGGGCCAAAGGGCCTGTTCCTGTGCTGTACTTTTCCGTGTTATAGTTGAAACTATGCATTTCATTGCCCACAGAGCCCTTCAATGCAGCCAATGAATTTGTACAGTTAGCAAGCTTTTGGAGTTGCAACTGAATCAGCAAAACACTTTTCAGAAGGAAATTTAAAATTGCATTGTCTCTCTGATATTGTAACGGTGATTGCAATCAGAAAAAAGCTTCATTGGTTTCAGGTTTTGATCATGAAAGACTAACTTTTCTTTTTTTAAGGATCTGATGGAAGACACTCTCGAGTAATTGAAAAATACTGTGATGCTGGAGGCACTCAGCAGGCCAGGCAGCATCTGAGGAGAAAAGCAAGTGGTCAACGTTTCAGGTCAGGACCCTTCTTCAAGTAATTTTCTGAAAGAAACATTCAGGAACATTCTTGAATGTGATGTCATTAATATAACATTTTGTGATTTATCTTAAATGACAATTCAGTTATTAAGAACAAGAACTGTTCCAGTTTTTCCATAAAGTAACCATTTTTTAAATTAAAAAATATGTGATATTATAGGCAACACGTTTTGACACCTCCAAACAATTTGGTAACTTTTGACAAATTTTCATTAGGAAGAAACCAAAGAAGTGCAGCTTGAGATTTTGTTTTAATAATTAATGTTCCCATTTGCATCATTATAATTTCATCTAAATGGACATAAACTGAGTTGGCTCTGACTGAACAGAACTGTCACTGTTTAGCTGCTCACAGGCAAGTACATCTGGGATTTATTATAGCTCTGTGTAAGACTGAGTGACAAATGCCAATACTCTGTTGCATTGCTAGATTCCACGTGGAGTCTGTTACACTGGGGAATTCACCTCTGTGATCCTACACCAGCCAGACCTAGCACTGGGTCTGTATTGGTGGTGTAGTGGTTAGCGTGACACTATTACAGCGCCAGCGACCCAGGTTCAATTCCGGCCACTGTCTGTAGGGAGTTTGTACGTTCTCCCTGTGTCTGTGTGGGTTTCCTCTGGGTGCTCCGGTTTCCTCCTGCATTCCAAAGATGTATGGGTTAGGAAGTTGCGGGCATGCTATGTTGGCGCCAGAAACATGGTGACACTTGCGGGCTGCCCCCAGAATACTCTACGCAAAAGATGCATTTCACTGTGTGTTTTGATGTACATGTGACTAATAAAGAAATCTCATCTCACTTCCTGACCCAGCAATTAGGAAGGAAAAAGATAAGTTCAGTCATTAAGTTCAAATTCTCTAAATGTTTTAAAATATTCATTAGAATTTCAAAACATTTTAATAAATATTACTTAAAAACACAAACAAGCCTCAAAAATTTTTTCAGGAGGTAAGGCTCCTCCATCAGCCATGCTGTGGGGACTGTCCTAGGGCAGGACATCAGCAGTATATCAGTTGAGGCCCAGATTCTAGTGAGGCCTTGTTATACCTTGTCACCCAAATCTGTAATAATGGGGCCAAGGACATCTGGATGCATGCATCTATACCAGGTTAGTACAGGCCATGGGAAGAATGTGCAGGATATTCCTGGCAATGAGCACAATTCAACGTAGTAAATAAACAAGTTCTCAGAACTGAAATATTTATTCTGAAGTGAAGTTCCTAAGCACAATGTGCTAAATTATTATACAATTTCAGTTTGGATCCAGTGGTTGTATAGAATTGGCCCTACTGCCAGCAACTCCCTGCAAACCTACAGTTTTATGCAATCAAATATTGTGGTAAGACAAAAGCAAACAGGAAATATCATCATTAGATGAAACCAAAGCATGCATTCCGATGAAACCCATACAATCCACCAATCACCATCTGGGGTAGATACAGGGAAACTACTTCTGGCAGGAACCCAGAGAAAGGAAAGATAATCTCAAAACTAGGCCTAGCAGCTGACCATTACATCTGAAAGATATGAATTTTTCATTCATGCAGGAAGCTTTGTGCAAATGGATTCTGTATCAGGAATGAAGCTGCATTCTAGTGTCTGTCTTGGATGTCTGTGTAAGCTCCTAAACTCTCTGACCAAGATCTCCTGGTACAAGAACCTTGGTGTCAGGAGCTAACTTTGAATAATGTGCTCTCTCTTGTATAAATAATCTCAATCCTCATGCAGCATTCAGTCTCAGACGTGTATAAATTACTTACATATCTCCTCAAGCTTAAGAGACACCATACAGTGAACTGGAATTTTCTCAGATCTGCCCCTGTTCTGAGGTATACTTTGCCCAATTTTCTCCAAAGATGTGGCTATTTATCAGTATTTTCAAGGATACAGCTCCAGATGAGAATTGATTTGGTCACTGGTAAAATAAAATGGAGGTTAGTCCTGTTTTCTCATTCTGCTCATTCTAAACTGTTGCAGCACATAGATCTGGAGACTGGTTTGTTCAGCCCCACTGAGGTCAATGATCTCAGCACAGTTCCAAGATAAAACCCATGAACTTCATGATCTATATAACTCAGTGTCACAGAGTACAGAGGATTTATATATTGAGCTGCCTAACTGCAAATTTCAAATAATAACTGTGCTTCAGACATATGGTACAAAGACAGAAGTAACAAGGTTGCACTGAAAATATTGAAAATAATCGCCTGGATTTAGCTGGTAAATGCCATTTCAAAACCTAAATTCACATTGTTTCATAGTTTAAAAAGCTGTTAGATTCAGCAAATTTACATGTAAATCTAATCAATTTTCACAGTGCAAGGTTATGTCCTCGTTATATACAGGGTAGCCTTAATCCCTCAAACCAGGTTAGTGAATCATGTGTATTCTGCAACAACAGGATATAATCAGATTCAAAAACAGTCCCAGAAAAATAAGTGGCAGACAGGCCACTGACAAACCCAATTGTTCATTAATGCTCTGTGTAAACAGTCCCTGTATGACAACTGCAAACTACTTTCGTTTAGTGTCAGAGCCTCTAACTTCCCATTCTGGAGACTAAAAAAAACAAATATTTTCTTTGTAAATTCTCTGAGATTTGCACTTTCTGGCAACCTGTAAAATTTCATCTCACTGTTTCTAGAGCCAGTGATGTTTCCTCTTAGATGGGTAAGGCTGATTTCAAGAACTATCTGGCCCCAATTCCACACTGGTGATGTGTGAAAGGCCAGTTCACTGGTGATGAGTGAAAGGCCAGTTTTGATATTGCTGTTTGACACTTAACCTTTTGGTGACAATCCAGGTTAGTGGTCTTGGGAACAGCTCTCTGAAATTCAAAATCTGAGCTGCCATTTGAACCCTCCCACTGATTCTTTGCCCTTTCATTCCAGATTTTTAAAATTTATATTCACCTTTGCTTCAACCTTTCCTCTCCGTCTTGTCCAACACTGCTTTTCAGTGGAAATAGATAAGCCAAACTGAGCACCCAGCATGACTGAGCTCTCTCATCCGATCAGAGAAACACCAAGCTTTGTTAACCTTAGAAAAGTTGAAAAAGCTTACGAACAGCTTATTAAAAGCCTACCAAAGCTCCAACAGAAAAATGGCCCTAAATGTGCACAAATAACACCATAATACTGAAACCACAGAGAGGCAGGCATGACAGAACATACTGCTCCTTAAGTATGGAGACCAAAACTTCACCATTACATTAGCCTTCCTGATTACTTGCTGTACCTACAAACCTATGCTTTGTGATTCATGCACCGAGACCCCAGATCCATTTTTACTGCCATATTTTGTAGTCTCACTCTATTTGACTCATAATTTGCTTTTTCATTATTCCTTTCAAAATGGATAAACTCACATTTTCCTATATTTTACAGCATCTGCCAATTCTCGCCGACTCACATAACCTTTGTAGGCTCTTTGTGTCCTCCTCACAAATTGTTAATCCATTTTTCTATCATCAGCAAATTTGGCCTCTGCATATTCAGTCCTTTCATCCATATCATTAATGAAGACTGTAAATATACCAAAGTGCCAAAAAAAAGGCATAGCAGAAGACATAAGACCCTTTCAAAGAATAAAAGGAAATTGTTGGGAAAGTTGTAATGGAAAGGACCATAGTATCAATGATCATTTCAATTGACTAATTAAGACAATCTGGAAACCTTAAGCTCCTTAATTCAGCAGCAAAGTGAGGTGGGTTCACTGAATAAGAGGAAGCCAGGAATTACATGGATTTACATGAATGTTGCCAGGGCTTGAGGGCCTGAGTTATAGGGAGAGGTTGGGCAGGTTAGGACTTTATTCCTTGGAGCATAGGAGACTGAGTGGTGACCTTATAGAGGTGTATGAAATCACAAGAGGCACAGATAGGTTGAATGCACAGTCTTTTTTCTGGTGAAAGGGACTCAAAAAACCAGGGGGCATAAGTTTAAGGTGAGAAGGGAAAGATTTAAAAGAACCTGAGGGGCAACTTCTTAAAAAAAAGTAATGCGTATATGGAATGAGCTGCCAGAGAAAGTCGTTGGGGCAGGTACAATAATGACATTTAAGAAACATTTAGATAAGTACACAGATATAACGACATTTGGATAAATATACAGATAGGAAAGGTTTAGAGGGTTATGGACCAAATGTGGCCAAATGGGACTAGTTTAGGTGGACACCTTGGATGAATTGGGCTGAAGGGGCTGTTTCTGTGCTGTGTTCCTCTATCATGCAACGACACCTGATTTTAAAAAATGACAGTGAAACAAGGGCAATTGTGGATCATTGGAAATTCAGGAAGGCAGTGAAGCAAGTACATGACTTCCATATTTAAAGTGCTTTATGCATTTAAAGGGCTGAGTATGTTCCTGGAAGGAGGATCAAAATACCTGTAAGGTACGACTGTTAGCCACAAAAGGTGATACTGGAAGAGATATGCAAAAGTTCATTCAGAAAATTTGGTATAACGGAGCACCTAAAAAGAGACCTATGGGGGACAAAGAATTGCATGGAGGGAATTCCAGAACTTGGGGCCTGGGCAGTTGAAGGCAATGCCAGAACTGGTGGAAGATCGATATCTCAGAGGTTTGTAGGGTTGGAAGTGATTTCAAAGATGGGCTGTTGAGGGGTGGTGGAGTATGAGGAGGTGGCAAAGCCATGGAAGGATTTAAAACTAAGAGCGAGAGTTTTAGAATTGAAGAGGTGCAGGAGCTGGGAGCCATTGTCAGTCAGCAAGCTGAGGTGTGATGGCAAATTAGGAGACAGGCAGCAGAGTGTTTGTTTACCCTTTTGCACTCAGGACTCTAAATGCACCCACCTTGGGGGAATAGATATATTAAATCAAATGACTGCAGATGCTGGAAATCTGAAATAAAAACAGAAATTGCTGGAAACACTCTCTCTTGTCTCTCTTATCTCTCTTGTCGCCTGTTTGAAATAGTTTCCCTTACAGCCAACTGCTTCCTTCCATTCTTTCTTCCCATTGTGCAACTCCCAGATCCTGGCTCAGTAGAGAGAGGGTTCTTTCCAAGTTTAATGCAGAATGTAAATGGAGGTTTTCTGAGGATAGGAGTGAAAAGGTTCTGCAATAACTGTAGAGAGACATGAGACTTTCCCAAAGTTTCTACAAGAAATCCCAATAAGCATTCTCTCTTTAAAGAAGATCATCCGTCTTGATAAATAAGTATCAACAAAATGTGTATTGTGCACATGGCACCCACTCCCAGGGTCAAATTGGAAGATTTTTTATTTAAAAAATAAACATTATTCAAAACAAATATATACAGGAAATACAATACAAATGATACATGTTTTTGGTTACATTCATAGTGTCATCCAGTCAATAGGTTCATAATATCATCAAGTTAATACATTCTGTTTAAAAGCACCAATGCCACTCATATGGCCTTATTGGACAATACACCCTTCAAGTCTTGAGGGGCTGTTACACAGGACCCAGGCCCTCAGTGGCCTGTTGCAGCAGTAGGAAAGTTAGTGCAGGTAATGCTGTCTGATCTGAATACATTTGTTGCATTTTTGAAGAGTGTGCTTTTTCAGTATACTTTAAACTGAGTGGTACTTTTTTTGAATAATTCAAAGACTTTTATTTCAAAAATAAACTTTATTCTTAAAAATATACACAGGCAATACATTACAAGCAGTGCATGTCTTTCTTTACATTCATAGTGTCATCAAGTCAGTAGATTAATTGCGTCATCAGGCCAATACATTCTACATACAAATCATTCAAAAGGTGGAGCAACACACAAAGCACTGGAGGGACTCAGCAGGTCAGGCAGCATCTATGGAGGGAAATGGACAGTCGATGTTTTGGGTCAAGACCTTTCAGTCCAGATGAAGGCCTTGACCCAAAACGTCGACGGTCCATTTCTGTCCATAAATGCTGAGTTTCTCCAGTGCCTTGTGTGTTGCTTCATTTTCCAGCATCTGCCATTCCTTGTGTCTTCATTCAAAAGATATTTTTATATTTTAAAAATAAACTTTATTCATAATAAAAAATATATACGCAAAAGAAGAAACAGTGCAAAACATTTACGTTCATGGTCATTGCATTCAGTAGTGCTAACTTATTTTTTATAACCATAACACCATTGCCACTCATGTGGCCCCTGGGGTAATACACCCTTTCATTCATTGAGGGGCTTCTTCACCTGACACAGCCCCTCCATATGTGGTAGGGGAAGGAGTCTAGACTGTGGTCCTTCTCCACAGAGCCTTTGTTTTAGCTGCACCAAGCTTCAGCACGTACTCCTGCAGCCTGGAATGTGCCAGTTAGCAGCATTCCCTTACGGACATCTCGCTGCGCTGGAAGACCAACAAGTTTCAGGCTGACCAAAGGGCGTCTTTCACCGAGCTGATGACCTTCCAGCAGCACTTGAAGTCTGTCTCGGTGTGGGTGTCCGGCAACAGCCTGTCGATCAGAGAGTCCTCTGATACGCAGCTGCTGGGGATGAGTCGGGACACAGACCCTTGCATCCTTCTCAACACTCTCTTAGCAAATCCACAGGCTGCAAAGAGGTGGGTGACAATTTCTTCCCCAGTGCAGCCATCCTGAAGGCAGCATACGTTGGGGGTGATGTTGTCTATAGAGAAAAGCTCAGACTGGGAGGGCACATCTCACCACCAACCAAGCGAGGTCTTGGTGCTTGTTGGTGAGATCTGGCGATGAGGCATTCTGCCAGATGGTTTGGACCATTTACTCTGGTAACAAACCCACAGAATCCATAGTGTCCCTGTCCCACAGTGTCTGCAGTACATTCCACGCTGACCATTTCCTGATGGAGTTGTGGTCAAAGGTGTTTACTTGGAAGGACTCTTCCACAAGGGACAGGTAGTGCGGCAATGTTTAGCTGACTGGGGCGTTGTGCAGTAGAGGGGCCAGGCCTATCTTCCGCAACATCAGGGACAGGTAGAAGCTAGTACATAGTGACACTTGGTGCCCAAGTATTTTGGGTCCACACACCACCTGATGCAGCCACACACAAAGGTGGTTATCAGGATGAGGGCAATGTTTGGTACTCTTTTGTCCCCATTCTCTGAGGATGTGCATCGTGACCCATCGGACTCACTCCATCTTGGACTCCCAGCTAAACTGGAAGATGTCCTGGGTGATTACTGAGGAGAAGGAGCGGGAAACAGGCCACACCTGTGCCAAGTACAGCAGCCCTGAGAACACATTGCACCTGAGGACCATGCTGTTCCCAGTTATTGACAGAGAACGCCGTTTCCACAAACCCAATTTTTGTTTGACCTTCCCACCCTGCTCCAGCCAATTCTTGTTACACATCTCGGATCAGTCGGGCCAGTTGCCGAAGAGTATGACCTTCCTCTTCCTGGGTTAACTCTGGCCCCTGATGCCAACTCAAACTGGTCACAGATGCTGATCAATCTGTGATCTGACTGTGAGTCCAAGCAAAAAATGGTGACTTCGTCCATGTACAGGGAAGTTTTGACTTGTGTTCCTCCACTGTCGGGCAACATCACCCCTCTTATACTCTCGTCCTTCCTGATGGATTTGGTGAAAGGTTCAATGCAGCACACAAACAAAACAGGGGAGAGTGGACAACCTTGCCTGACCCCAGACTTGATGGGGAAACTATCTGTCTCCCACCCATTGATTTGGACTGCACTACGGATATCTGTGTAGAGCAGTTGGATCTGATTTCTGATTCCCTCCCCAAAACCCATTTTGGAGAGCATGTCCATTATGTATGTGTGTGATATCCTGTCGAAGGCCTCCTCCTGGTCCAAATTGACCAAGCAGACATCCACCCTTCTGTCCTGCAAATAGGTGATGCTACCCCCGAGCAGCACAAGGCTGTCTAAGATTTTCCTGCCAGTTTCAACACAGGTTTGGTCTGGGTGGATCACCTGTCCCAGAGCAGACTTGACCTGATTGGCGATGGCCTTGGACAGGATCTTATAGTCCACATTCAACAGTGAAATGGGTCTCCAATTCCTGATGTCCTCCCTCTCCGCCTTCTGCTTGTAGATGAGAGTAATGATGCTCTTCCTCAAGGAGTCTGACATGCTGCCAGCCAGAAGCATAGCGTTATACACTTCCAGCAGGTCCAGGCCCATCCAGTCCCACAGAGCCAAGTACTACTGGTAAGCCTTCGCTTCCGGGAGTTTTACTCAAGCCAAGGGAATGATGGAGCCAGTCAGCTCCTCCAGGGACAGTGGCTGATCCAGACTCTCCCACTTGCTGTCACCTAAAACCTCCGTGATAGAGGACAGGAAGTTCTGGGAGGTTGTGCTGTCTGTGGTCTTTCTGTCATACAGACCAGCATGGCAGGATCTGCAGATCCTCAGTATGTCTGTGTGCAAGGATGTTACTGAGCCATCCTCTTCCTTATGGCTGTGGATCACAGAGCTCCCCTGTGAACCTTTTGGAAGAAGAAGCGTGAGCACGTCTCATCCTGCTCCACAAAGTGGACCCTGGATCAGAAGATGATCTTGGAGGATTCAGAGGCGTAGAGCAAGGCTTGCTGGTTCTTCACCTCTCAGAGTTCTTCTCTCACATCCTACCGCCCCCCCTCAATGGCAGAAGGAGAAGTTGCTGCAAGTCTGTCTGGAGTTGGCACCATTTCCTCTGACTTCTGAACACCTTTGAGGATGAAGAACCTCTTGATATTCTCCTTGGTTGCTTCCCACTAGTGAATTGGAGAGTCAAAGAGGGGCTTCATGGTTCTCCAACCTATGTAATCCCTCTTCATCTATGCTCTCTGGGGTCAGCAGCTTGATGTTTAACGTCCACATCCCCCTGCCTGCCTTCTGGTCCTCCTGTAGGTGACAGGAGACTGGAAGGAGGCAGTGGTCAGAGAAGAACACCGGTGTGACGTCGGTGGATCTGACTGTGACTGCCTTTGACACAAAAAGAAAGTCTACCCAGGACCATACAGAAACATTCTGCCTCGACCAGGTGTGTTGCAGCTGTTCTCCACCTGCAGGGATGCTGAAGGCATCGCACAACTTTGCATCTTTAACTGTTTCCGTCAGGAGTCTGGAGCTGCTGTCCAGTCTGCTGTCAGCTTTGCCAGATTGTCCAGCCGCATCAGTAATGCAGTTGAAGTCACCGGCGAGAACAACTGGTAGGGATGTCACCAGTAGCGGTGGGAGCTGCTTGACGACAGCCAGCTGCTTACTCAGCATGGACAAGGCATATACATTGATTAGCTGGAGTGGACTGTTACGGTACTTTATGTCTTTCCCGAGGAGCCATCCACCAACCACCTCTTTGACTTCAGTGATTGAGAAGTCGCCTCCCCACAGCAGAATACTCAGGCCAGATGTGTGTCAATCATCACCCCCCCCGACCATATAGACAATCCATGGGACCACCATTGTGACCACCTCTGATAGTTGTGGAGGTGTGGCAGCCCATACTCCTGTAGAAAAGTCACATCGGCCTTGACCTTGACAAGGTATTGCAAGGCATTAACACATTACGCAGTGTGATTCACACTCTGCACACTTGGTGATGTTATTTTGGCATTCAGGGTTCACTAATACAGTCCATTGTCTATCAGCCTGAGCCCTCATGCCGGCAGCCTTGGTGAACTACCACACTGTTTTCGGGCTCAGGTAAGATAAAATAAGATTTCTTTATTAGTTACATGTACATCAAAACACACAATGAAATACATCTTTTGCATGGAGTGTGCTGGGGGTAGCTCGCAAGTGTCGCCACGCTTCCGGTACCAACACAGCATGCCCACAACTTCCTAACCCGTATGTCTTTGGAATGTGGGAGGAAACCAGAACACCCAGAGGAAACCCATGCAGTCACGAGGAGAACGTACAAACTCCTTACAGACAGCGGTGGGAATTGAACCTGGGTCGCTGACGCTGTAATAGCATTATGCTGATCTCTACACTACTGTAGGTCTCCTCCCAATGGTGTGTGGTCCCTTGTGGCAATGTTGGTGGCATCACGGGGGGAGATCACTCTGTGTTCCTGTGACCCTGATTGTTCTGTACCCTCCATCTCCCGGAGCTGGAGTGCATTGGATGTTGTGCTGCTCCCAGTCTCCCGGAGCTGGGGGCTGACTGCTTCTGTGCTGCTCCCAGTCTCCCATGCAGGTCACAGGCAATGCTAGCAACTATTGTCCATCTCTACTTTCCCTAGAACTTAATAGGTAGTTAAGACTCACCCACATTTATGACAGGGTAATCCTTCATTAGGTTATGATAAAGATCAGCTCTACTGGAGGTTCCTAGCTCCATAAAGGTGGTAACTTCTCCCTTTCCCATGAACTTTGGATCCTTTGATTTTAATTACATTTGTCCAGCAGCCCATTTAATTTTTCCCCAGTAGTTCCCAAATCCTCAGAGAAATATGCAACTGTAAGTAGTCCAGTAATTTGTGTGGATCACTTGCTTCAAGATCTACAGATGCCCAGGCAACAATTTGTTAAAGACAGAAGCAGGTTTGCAGGATTATGAAAAAGCAAAACAATTTTTATAATGATTATTTTTCAGTGTGAAAGGAAAGCAGGTTTAATTCTTTTGATAAAAACTTTATTACATTCACTGAATTGCATTTAGTATTGAGTATCCTTTAAAAGGTGGGCAATGGGTCATTTGGGCACAGACTTGGAAGTGGAATTAACTTAATGAAACAGAACTGACCAATTGTTTTCAAAGGGTGGGTTACATTTTTCTTGGCTCTGCTCACTGCAGAATCTGGAATTTTCATTTAAAGTAATTTACACCCACAGTAACATTACAAATTACATGTGAAAGTCGATTTTAAAAAGTGACTATGGAATGCTTGAGAGTTTTGGCCAATTGCTAACATTAAGATTTGCTTCCTGGCTAACCATGTACGTTTAAATATAGCAGAGTCATACAGAGTACATGGCAATAGGTTAGTCCAGTAAACTGATCATATTTAATGAAGAAGTTAAGGCCCATTAATTTGCACAGTACCCCTGAAGTGAAGAAGAGAAAGATTTGCAGGAGTTTTTGCTATTCCTGAATCCCTGGTCTGGAATGAATGTTGAATGATGACCATGCCTTGTTGTGATTCTCCAGGAATGGAAAGCCCACAATCAAATGAGTTAAAATACAGACAGACTTCATTTAAGTTTAGACAGGAAGAATGATCACAGTGGTAAATTACTTGAGGAATATAGCTGCCAGTGAAAAGCAAGGAAAGTAGTTCTGCCTGTCTTTGGCCTCAGGTTGTTATTTGGTGAACCTTTTTGTAAATTGCACATGTTTGGATACAGAATGATGTTTGATGCCTTTCAAGTGGCTTGTCAACGCTAAAGCATATGTTTTGCAAAGGTAGAACACTTCATGCTTGGTTTCGCTTGATAAGTGTGCATGGGTCTCAGTTCTTGCATGGAAGATCTTTGATTAAACTGCACAGTTTACAAAGCTGATGCACAGACCTGCATTCTCAAATTCCCAGCACTCCCTTCCATACCATGGAAGTCTACTTCAATATTGCTGGATTTACATCATGCTGCTTAGCTTCATGGGTGATGTAGCAAGAAGGACCTGATCACTGTGGAACTGTACACTTCTAACATTTGCATCAATACAAAACATTCAGCTGTCACTGCACCTGGCACATCATTACATTCGCTTACAGTGTTTACATTATGTCAAAATCGCATCAGTTTTTCAAACACAAACAATCAATCAACTATAATTTTGAGGGGTTTTTATACAGGGCATAACACCTCATTGTCCCATAGTGGGAGTGTCCTAAGCTTTGGCTTTTCTCCATAGAGCCTTTGCAGTGGCTGCATTCAGCTTCTGAGTATTCCATACCTTGGTATGTGCAGCGTTTGCTTGTGAACAACTCCTTTCATTGGAAGACCAGCAAGTGTCTTCAGAAAAGGAGTGAAGAGCAGTTGGGAAAAACATTAAGTACAGTATGTCTTGCTTTTTGTCTAATACCTATAGATGTTCCACACTACAATGTTAACTCACCATCTATTAGAATCAGTGACTTGCCTGCTTCAAATATGAAGTCAGAAAAATTGAAATCTTTAACATGGCTACATATTAGAGTAAACACATTTTAAAATCTTACCTCAGAGAAGACCAAAATTACACAGGGACCCTTCTTTATAGGCTCTTTCTTCAACAATGCAGTGAAATTACAATCAGATCAGCCATGATCTTATTAATGCAGAACAGGCTCAAGGGGCCAATTGCTCTAAATTTGTATGATCATATGAATTAGCTCATCCTCTACTTCAGGTATGGGGTTTGACGATTTATTTATTTGATTGTATAACAACAACCAGCCAGAATAGATTTGATTGGGTACTTCTCTTGCTAATCAACCATGATGACCAAACTCCTCTCATTCTTCAAAACCCTCGAGAATACAGCCTCATACGGCAAAACAGCCATCCCAGGAACCAGTCTGGTGAATCATTTTTTGCACTCCCTCTATGGCAAGTGTAACCTGTTTTAGTTAAGCAGATGAAAATTGTGTACAATACTTCAAATGCAGTCTCACCAAGGCTTTCTATAATAGCGGTATAACATCTTTACTTCTGTAGTCACATCTCTAAGAATAACGGACAACATACTATTTGCCTTCCTTATTGCTTGCTTTACCGGCATAATAGTTTTCAAAGACTTTTTACAAGGATAATGATGTCTCGTTGAACACCAACAGTTCCATCATCATCTAAACAAAAACCTGCTTTTCAGCTTTGTGCACCAAAGTGCGTGACCCCACATTTTTCCATATTATATTTCACCTTCCATATTCTTGTGAATTCACTTATTTTTTCTATATTTTTATGAAACCTCTTTACGAATAGCCGGGGCTGAAACACCGATCCTGAGTTACCTTTCTAGTCTCAGCTTGCCAACCTAAGAAGGACCCATTTATTCTGTTAACTTGTTCTCAATTCATGCCAGAACATTATCTCAATTCCGTGTCCTCTAAGCTTGTTAACCAAACCTCTGTGAAGGATGCCTTCTGAAAATCTAAATGCATCTAATCCATCAGTTTTCTCTTATTTACTCTGCCACTCATATCGTCAAAGAACTCCAATAAATTAGTCAAATATGATTTCCCTTTCGACTTTGCTCAGTCCTATGATTCTTTTCTAGTTGTCCTCTTCTAACTGTTCTCCTTGTTGTTAAACTATCTATAATCATTTGTAGCCTCTTTCTGTCCTCATCACAACTTAATTTCCTTACTATATTTGTGTCATTGGCAAATATAGCAACCATTCCTTAGGATGCCATTCAATACCAAAACTGGCTGCTGATTGATCTGTCTAAGGACTATGTAATGGAAATGTGCAAGTGAATGAAATGTTTAGGTTCATGGCCTCAAAGGCCAATCCTTGTCAAAACCTGTTGAATTCTTTAGGACCTCTGCAAAATGGCCATTGGTCAATACATGTACTCAGCTCTGTCACCTGTCCACTTAAGAAATAGAATGAGATCTTTAGGAAGCATTTCTTCTAAGCTGGCTAAAAACTGTGAAAGTAAATACACCATGAGGTCTGGTATTGTGCCAAACTAATGTATCCTGTCCCTGGTACCTGTGCTTGTTTAATGTAATTCAGTCAGCATAACAGTGTTGATATTGCACTGCTGGGACAATATAAAGGAAAAATTAGGCCATGTAAAGCGCAGGTAGACAGAAAGAAGATTATAGTCAATCAGGTGCCTTTTTTTAAACACACACTCAGACACAGACAATGCATAGATGTAGTTTACAAGCACCACTCATGGAAGCTCATAAATATATAATGGTAAGTTGGTGGACACATTGCAGCAAATCTGGGTTCACATTATTACAGCCTTTCAAGGAGAAAGGTAAGGGAACAAGAACAAAGGATATCAAGTCAGTTACTGATAGTGTCTATTGGAATTTTTAGTAATGTGCAGAATCAAGAACATTTTTCTCTATATCAGTCCAGATCCTACAAAGGGCACAAAGAATCAGAATCAGGTTTATTATCACTGACATATGTTGTGAAATTTGTTTTTTGCAGTAGCAGTGCAAAGACATAGAATTACTATAAATTACAAAATAAATAAATAGTGTACAAAAAGAAATAACGAAGTAGTGTTCATGGGTTCATGGACCATTCAGAAATCTGATGGTGGAGGGGGAAGAAGTTGTTCCTAAATCATTGAGTGTTTGTTCTTCAGGCTCTTGTACCTCCTCCCTGATGGTAGTAATGAGAAGAGGCATGTCCCGGATGGTGAGGGTCCTTCATGATGCATGCCTCCTTCTTGAGAGGCACCACCTCTTGAAGATGTCCTAGATGGTGGGGAGGGTTGTGCCCATGATTTTGCAGGCTGAGTTTACAACCCTCTGCAGCCTCTCGCGATCCTGTGCATTGGAGCCTCTGTACCAGGCTGTGATGCAACCAGTCAGAATGGTCTCCACTGCACATCTATAGAAATTTGCAAGAATCTTTGGTGACATATCAAATTTCCTCAAACTCCTAACAAAGTAGAGCCGCTGGCAGGCCTTCTTTGCGATTGCAACAACGTGTTGGGCCCGGGATAGATCCTCCAGGATGTTGACACCCAGGCAGCTGTTTGATTGAAATCAGTGGCTAATTCAAAGTTGGCCTAGATTTACTACTCTGATTAAAGGTTGATGCTACTTCTCAGATCCACATGGTATTACACTTGTGGTTTTCTAATCTGCAACTCAGACTCCCACATCATCCTCACTCCCATCCAATTCACTGGAGCTGCAAGGTTGAGGAAAGAAAAGATGGATGTGCCTGTTCCAATTTTCATTTCAGTGACTATAAATAGGCCTTGTGTCTGGACCACGCTTTTGGCTTCAAGTCTTTCAGGAATGAGATGTGCCACAGTGTTCGTTTGCTCTCTATATATCTTGCAGGAAGAGGACAAACTAATCCACTCACACCTCTTCAAAATAAAATGATACAAACTAAGCAGTTACCATCAATAGCAGCTTACATTGGTTGAGAACAGTAGTCTATAATGGCTGCTTGTACTAAATCTCCTCAGAGAACGATCGTTACTGTGTTTTCTTTTGCTTTATTATTGGCTTCAAATCAGTCATTTCTAATGAAAACTGAATAATTCATCAAGAAAGCAAGCAAAGAATATGTGCATTCATTTTCATTCCACAACCACTAAACATTGCACATTCCACTGAATTATTATGACAATTATTGGAGGTATCACTTGATTGTATTACAGTGAACAACGCTTCTGATCACACATTTTTATGTGCCAGTTTCCATCACTTTGTTCTTTGTGACAGGTTAGGGCCTGAGGTCTAAAATGGAGATTTCTGCAGCAAAATATTAAGATATTCTTGGGATGGTGATGTCTTAAACTCCTGGAAGTAATTCAAGGCAGATTCTGACAATCGTTCCTTGACGGTTTGTTTAAAGGCTTCCGCAGGGATTGGATAAAGTGTTCCTCTGTATTATGTGAAGGGCATGTACACTAACTTCTCTGGTACAGGGAACAAGACTCAGATTTTTACTCATTAGTGGAAGAATAAACATTATGGAATTACAATGATTATTTAGCTGTGAGAAAGGACCAACTGATTATGCCAGAGCATTCAAAAACCATTAAAAACTAATTGTACTATTAAAATGAATTAATTTTTTTGTTAAAATAAGGATAAATAAGGAACTCTTAAAACTGAAAGAACTCTTCAAAAACATTGAATATATTTGTTACAACAAACAACCTGCTGGAGGAACTCAGCAGGTCGAACAGCATCAGCATCTGTGGAAGGAAAAGGAATTCTCAATATTTTGGGTTGAAAACCAACCTGAAACACCAACAATTCCTTTCCTCCCACAGATGCTGCTCGACCTGCTGAGTTCCTCCAGCAAGTTGTTTGTTGCTCCAGGTTCCAGCATCTGCGGTCTCTGGTATCTTGAATATATTTATTAACTATTTCGGAGAGAAGCCTAAAACTTACTACTCTTACTTACTGCAATGAAGAGATTCACTGAACTTATGAAATTACAGGGAGCTGGTGCTTACTCCAGGACTCATTGAGGAGTTTAACATTGGAGCATTGATGGGAAATGCAGGATTTCTGAATTTCTTTGGAAGGAATACTTTTTAGAGGGGGGAAAAAGAAGCAACAAAAAACACTGCAGATGCAGGAAATCTAAAACAAAAACAGAAAATGCTGGATCTGTTCAGTATGTCAGGCCACATCTGTGAGAAGAGCAACATTTCAGGTCAGAGACCCTTGGTCTCCAATTGAAATGTTAACTCTGTTTCTCTTCCCACAGATTGTGACCTCAGGATTTTTTGTTTTTGTTTTACCTCTACCTCTAAGGAGATTCAGAACTTTTGCATTCACACACATTTGCATTCACACATATTTGCATCAGTGGTCCCAAGTTTCCAGACGCTTACAGAGGGAAATGTGGAATTGCCTGCATTCTCAATGAAATCCAGGTCAAGTATTCAGCTTCCCAATATACATCTCCTCTCGACTGATCTTTTGTTTCTTTACTGGTCCTATTATCAAAATCCTTTACCTTTCACTATCATCCCTTTCCCATTTAATCTCTCCTCGCCTTCTACTCTATCACTGACATTCTCTTTTGTTCTCTTTACTCTAATCCCTTTTTCTGCATGTTACAACTTTTTCCAGTTCTGTTGAAAGTTTATTGATCTGAAATACTAACCCTATTTTCCTCTTCACAAGTTGCCCTCTGACTTCAGAGCATTTTCAGCAAATCTGTTCCGTTTTTTGCAGCCTGGGGCTAAAATATATTAAATCTCTACTCAACTGCATCTGAATCCCCTTGCCTCCCAGGTGCTGTGTGTCTTGTTGTCATGTTGATTCCTCATGTGTTTATTTCTTCTCAGCCAGCTCGAGAGGGTACATTTGTTGCTATTGATTGAGGAGGGTAAATGATTGGTGTGTAAGAGGACTGTCGGCATTTCCATCGTTAGGGAGCAACACTTCAACAATGTGCTCTGGTGTGTTCTGGTTTGTGGTTTTTTGGAAGAAGAGAAGAATGATTTCAATCACTTTCCATCTTGGATTTTTAGAGCCATTACCTCCATCATCCTCCGCTTACTGACCCTTTCCATCAGGCAAATAGAATGAACAGTATTAACAGGGGATTGAATTGAGGCGCAAAGAATGGCTCTGAATCACCTTCCCTCAGTTATATGTAGCAAGAGGAGACAATATGCCTAGCCACACTTCTGGTGAGGAAAGAGTTAAGAGAATTTGAGTTGAAACAGTAATTTTGCGATAGGAATCATCAACCCTTTTCTCCCTAAATCTCGAGTGGGAAACTTATTCAATTTTAACCTTTAGAGAAAACACATGTATGCTTTGACATCCATAACGTGTGAGGTTTCTTCAATGCACTCAATGCCATCTGTGGCCAAGGCACCAAGAGGCAACTCCACTGAGAGTCAAGAGCTGAGGTGAACTTATGAAGGATATGGAGGCAGTCGGTACCCACTGAAAGGAGCACTTTGACGAGCCCCTGAACTGTAACTCTGTACTTGTCATGACTGTCCTTGACCCTATCCCACAACAAATTATCCGATCTCACCCTGCTACCAGCAACGACAAGAAAGACTCAATACGACCATATTCCAACTGAGAAACAATGGAGTTTCAGGTGCAGGCGGTATCCCTGTTGAAGTTTGAAAACTTGGCAGAGAACAACTTCAATTACAAGTTCACAACCTGATCTCCAATGTCTGGTAAGAGGAGGACATGCCAAGGGAACTTAGAATGGTATAATCATGACCATCTTCAAGAAAGGAGACAAATCCAAATGTAGTAATTATGGAGAGATCTCCCTGCTGTTTGCCACAAGGAAAGTCATCGTCCAGGTCCTCCTCAACAAAAACAGATGCCAGGTGACCAAGGTGGGAAGTGAATATTCAGGAATATTATACTATTTTGAATAATAGTCAGAAAAGGAAAGGAGGAGATGTGGTTCTGTTACTATAGGATGAGATCACTGTAGTAGTGATATTAGCTCAGCTCAATGAGGCAGGCCTGCACAGTGGCACAGATGGTAGAGATGCTCCAGTGACAAGGCTTCAATCCTGACCTTCAGATACTGTGTGGAGTTTGCATGTTCTTCCTGTGACTGCTGGCATTTCCTTTGGGACCTCCGGTTTCCTTCCACATCCCAAAACTTGTGCAGGGTTGGCTGGTTAATTTGTCACTGTAAATTTTCCCTTGTGTGTAGATGAATGGTAGAACCTTTGCTGGAGGGGTTTGGGTGGTGGAGTTGATGGGAATGTGGGGAGAATAAGAAGGAATAGGTGTGGATTAATGAAAAGATGGGTGTCTGAAGGTTGGTGAGCCAGTGGTCCTGCTTCCATGCTACACCTCACTATGACTATGACTCGAAGATGGAAGCAAATGATGTATATCTGTTTGTGTGGGGATAAGAACTAGAGAGCATAAAATATAAGTGTCCTCTAGGACAGAATATAAATGAAGAAATAATGGAACTGATAAGAAAGGTACTGTGATAAACACAGGCAATTTGATCATCATATGGACTGGATCAAATTGGCAAAGGTAGTTTTGAGGACAAATTGATAAATTATGTTTGGAACGGTTTTGTCAGTGGAATACATCGAGGAATCGACCAGGGAGAAGGCTGTTTTAAATCTGCTGTACAAAGGAATCTGGGGATCCTAGTCCATGAAACACAAAGGGTTGATATGGAGGTACAGCAAATAAGATCAGAGATTGGATAAAATTTCTTTATTTGTCACATATACATCGAAACACACAGTGAAATGCATCTTTTGCATAGAGTGAAATGCTGGAATGTTGGCTTTTATTGCAAGGTGCACTAGGTAAAAAGTAGCAAAGTTTTGATGCAACTTTGCAAGGCACTGGTGAGACCACATTTGGAGCATTGCCATCCCAGTTTCGGTCTCCGTATTTAAGGATGGAATACTGGCATTGCAGGTAGTGCGATAAGATAAGATATCTTTATTTGTCACATGTACGTCAAATTTCACACAGTGAAATGCACCTTTTGTGCAGAGTGTTCTGGTGGCAGCCTACAAGTGTCACCATGCTTCCAGCTCCAACAAAGCATGCCCACAACTTCCTAACCCATACTTCTTTGGAACGTGGGAGGAAATTGGAGCATCCGGAGGAAACCCACGCAGACACAGGGAGAATGTACAAACTCCTTACAGACAGCGGGCGGAACTGAACCTGGGTTGCTGGTGCTGTAATAGCATTACGCTAACCGCAACACCACCGTGCCTGCCCCTAAAATTAACAGTGCTTCCGCCCAGGTTCACTAAGTTGTAATGACGGTTCGCCAAGTTGTTTCTGAGGATGAAGGGTTACAGCATGAGAAAACTTGAGATATTGGGCCTACACCCATTGGAGTATAGAAGAATGAGAGATGATTTTATTAAAACACATACGATTCTGAAGGGGATTAATAAGGCAGATGCTGAGTAGACATTTCCGCCAGTGGAACGTCTAGAACTAGTGGGTATATTTTCAGAATAAGAGGTCACTCAATTAAGATGGAGATGAACTTCTCCTCTTGGGGGGTTGTGATTCTTTGTAATTCTCTATCCCAGAGAGCTGTGGAGGCGGAGCCATCAAAAATATTCAAAAAAAAATTGACAGATATTTGAACTACAGTGGGAAGGGAAAGTGTAGGAAAGTTGTGGTGAAAACAAGAATGGATCAGCCATGATCTTAATGAATGGCAGAGCAGGCTCGAAGGTCTGACTGACCTACTCCTGCCCCTGTCTCTTATGTTCTTATCTGTGCCAAGGTGGTTGACCTCAGCTGGGACACTTGCCAAATGCTGTCAGTTCCACTTCCAGTTAACTTTGGGTCTGCATTAATTTTCTGCAGGCAGTTCAGGCAGCAGCTGGTTTCATTTGCTTCAATGTAGTTGGCGTTTTGTTGAAAGAGTGAAAATACAAATACAATGGTTTGTCAAAGGTTCTTTATGTGAACAGACAACTGACAATGGTAGAGACAAGCTCTGGCAAGCTTTTTGTTTGTACATTTCCAAATATAGGAAAACAATACCTACTTATTTTACCAGTTTTATCATGCAATCTTTTTAGTGTGTGTCTGGAGATTGATGAAAAGAGAATATATAAAAAATATAATTTACCATAAGAACAAAGATACCTGAATAACTATGACTCAGAGTTTAAGTCTCCTGTCATTCAGAGCAGGAACATTTGAGATTCATTTCTTGGTCTGACCTAAGTTAGTTGGTCTTAACTGTGACAGTGGGAGTTGCCATTAGTTACCGTCTCCCTGGGTTAGGAAGGGAAAGCTGCATAGGATTCCCCAATCCGATTACCAAGTCATTGTACCTGTACCTCACCGTACTTGTGCATATGACAATAAACTCGACTTGATTTGACCTGAGCAGTGGACCATCACAGAAGGGTGCTTGCTGGATAAGACAGAAATGGACTTGGTTGTGTTGTCTTCCATGGTTGGATGTGCATTCAAAGCAAAGTTCACATGTAAGAAAACAACCACTTTGGTGAGCTTTCTGAAACAAATCATGTCATGGAATTGCACATCAGAGAGTGTTTCAGCATCTTAAGGGGAGAAAATTGACAAATAAAAAGCTCATTGTTTCTGTAGTTTTTTAAACAGTCTTCAAAGAATAAACCACAGCAGGGTGCTAAAGGGCTTTTATGCCTATAAGATGACGTGACATAAATTGTATCAAAGGACATCATAATTCAATAGTAGTTTTATTCCATCCCAGAGAAAAACAAGATTTTAAAAAGATCTATGAAAGATATTCAATGTACGTACTCCATTGGTCAATTGTTTTAAATATAGACTGTCATATGAGCATTGTAAATCGCAGTACACATTTACTTTGTCAAGTGATGTTAAATTTTAATAAGAAGACATGTTATACCTCTTACCTTTCAAAAGAAAGTTGTCAACCTTTGAAATACTTCTATAAAGTAACATTATGGGTGCATATGAAACCCAAAGCAATAGAAGCAGGAGGAAGCCCATTCGGACTCACGTGCTGCACTGTTCAATATGGTTATGATTGACCTTTTACTTCAGTGCCATTTTCTTGCCCCATAATCCCTGTATTGTCAAAATATCTGTAAATCAATGCATCTCTCTTGAATATACTGGGTAACAGCTGGATTCCAAAGATCTGAGAGCTCCAAAGACCTGTTACACTATGGGTGAAGAAATTTCTTCTCATCTTTGTCCTGAAAGGCCAATATTTTATTTTGAGACCATGATCCCTATTTTTAGACAGACAATCCAAGGAAACAATAACTTTGCATCTCCCCTTTCCAGCCCTGAAAGAACTTTGTATGTTTCAATGTGAAAATATCTCATTCTTCTAAACTCATAAGAGTATAGGTCCAGTTTGTTTAATCTCATCTCCAGCAACAAGCCCACCATCCCAGGAATCAACTGGATGAAAATTTTTGCATTCCCTCTATTGCAATTATATCCATCCTTAGGTAGGGAGACCAGACTTATGGACAATATTTTACATACCGTCTCACCAGAGCACTACACACGTGTCACGAGATGTCTCTATTCTTGTACTCAGATCCTTTTGCAATAAAGCCAATGTATCATTTAACTCCTCAATTGATTGCTGTACCTGCATGTTAACTTTCAGTAATTTATGTATGATGACATGAAGGTCCCTCTGAACATCAACACCTTTCCGTCTCTCACCATTTAAAATACATACTGCTTTTCTATGTTTTTCATCTTAGTCTATTCTCTTTTTATGTCACAAGGAAGCTATGTTGGAAAGCTTACAAGATTTAGTGAATAATTCCATTGAAATAATTATGGTAATTTTATTGAAATCACGAAAAGTGCTTTTGCGGGCAGACTGTTTGACATTGTTATCTCAAGGGGTGTGGGTGGAGCACTGTGGTTGGTTGACGCAATGTGAAAAATCACACAGTTCCAATCTCAACAATTTTTATAAGGAATATCATATTATTTCTCTGGAATTGTATCAAGATGATTTCTGGAAGCCTTTTTTGGAGATATAGAGATTAAAAATGAGGAGTGAGTTGGCTAAAATAGATTTGGGAGCTTCCTTAAAAGTCATGACTGTGATAAGCAATGTTAAGATTGAAAGAATGAATTGAAGAAATGTAACAATTACTCTGGAGCATAAACAAAATGGAAAAATGACCCAACCACGACATAAAAGAAGTTAAGGATGGTATTAGATCCAGAGAAGATGCCTGATATTTGCTAAATATTTTTAAGAAGGAGGTAGATAGATGTCTATAGTCAAAAGAAATAATGGCAAGAGAGCTGGAATATTACGTTGAGATGGGGGATCATCCATGATTGTATTGAATTGCAGAGCAGACTTGAAGGACTAAATGGTCTAGTTTCTATATCTCCCTGGTAATTTGAAAATATTCATCTTTGAAAACATACTTACTTGTTTATAGTTATAAATGGGAACAGAACAGGAACATAAGAGCAGAATAATGAGCAACGATTTGCATTTAAATAATACTTTTAATAGAAAATTGTTTCCAAGTACTTCAGAGGGATATAATCAGATAAAAATGATGCTGAGCCATTGAAATAGGTACTTAGTACTGTGACCAACAGCTTAGTTGAAGAACTGAGTTGTAAGAGATAAATCCTGGAATAATTGGCTATTTGGCAGAGCAGATCAGGCCTAATTATGCTTGATATAGCTCAGCAGAAAAAAAACAAAGTCACACTTAGTAAAAGAAAATAGGAAAATACAAGAATAGTAATGACAGGGGGAAAGAAAAGATTGGAGATTACAAGTGAGAAAGAAAAAAAGGGAGAGTGATTGATGACTAGAAAGTGACCTTTGATATGCCCATGTTACATGGGTTAGCATCTATTCTGCAAGGTGGCTGTCATATTGTTGCATTGTACCACTTCTTAGGCATTCATGAGGATTGGTAGGCAGTGGGACCAAGAATGCTCATGGATTAAAAAGACAAGTGTAGGGTCATCAGTGTAAGGGATGTTCACTGTATGTTGGACCCATAAGAGAAATGAATGTGATATATCTCTGAAGGATGCAAAGAAACAAAACTTTGAACTTTGGGATTATATCTGTGCACAGTGAAAGGAAGGCAAGAAAATTAAACAAAAATGATGGGCTTACTGATCTATTTGAACATTCAAAATATTTAAAACATTTCAAATAGTCAGTACGGATCAGTAGTAACATCTCCTCGCTAACAATCAACACTGGTGCACTTCAAGGATGTATACTTAGCCCACTGCTCTACCCTTTCCACACTCATGACTGTGTGGCAAGGCACAGCTCAAATGCCATCTATAAATATGATGATGACACCACTGTTGTTGGCAGAATCTCAGATGGCGATGAGGAGGCATACAGGAGTGAGATAGATCAGCTGGTTGAGTGGTGTCACAACAACAACCTCGCACTCAATGTTAGCAAGAGCAAGGAATTGACTGTGGACTTCAGGAAGGAGAGGTCAGGAGAACACACACCAGTATTCATTGAGGGGTCAGCGGTGGAAAGGGTGACCAGCTTCAAGTTCTTGGGTGTCAACATCTTAGTGGATCTACCTGGGGCCCAACACATTGATGCAATCATGAAGAAGACACGCCAGTGGCTCTACTTCATTAGGAGTTTGAGGAGATTTGGTATGTCACCAAAGACTCTTGTAAATTTCTATAGATGTGTGGTGGAGAGCATTCTGACTGGTTGCATCACAGCCTGGTATGGAGGGACCAATGTGCAGCATCAAAAGAGGCTGCAGAGGGTTGTAGACTCAGCCAGCTCCATCACGGGCACAACCCTCCCCACCATCGAGGACGTCTTCAAGAGGCAGTGCCTCTAGAAGGCGGCATCCATCATTAAGAACCCTCACCATCCAGGACATGCCCTCTTCACATTTTTACCATCGGGAAGGAGATACAGGAGCCTGAAAACCCACACTCAACACTTCAGGAACAGCTTCTTCCCCTCTGCCATCAGATTTCTGAATGGTCCATGAACACTACCTCATTATTCATCTTTTGCACGATTTATTTATTTTTGTAACGTAGTAGTGTTTATGTCTTGCACTGTACTGCTGCAGAAAGCAACAATTTTCATGATATATGTCAGTGATAATAAACCTGATTCTGATTCTGTTTCAGATATTTTTAAAAAGACGTTGTAAAGAAATGGATGCAAAGATGACCCATCATAAGGCATACACATTAAAACAGATTTTCATTTTTCCCAATGAAATTTTTACAAAACTGTTTGTTATACAGACACCAAAACAAGAAAAGCTGATGCATTCTGTCTCTTCACTGAAAAATCCTTAACCTGTTCATACTTATGAGTGTAGAGCAAAAGGAATCACAACGCAAATTTACAAAAGGTTGAAAATGGTCTTGTTACTTCATTTTAAAAATAACAATCAATATTTTATGTATTTTACAAACTTGTCTGATAGTTATAATGAAAATTCTAAGCTGTAACTATTTTTTGGTTGGAGATCTACATTCATTATTGAGGTCAGTACAACTCCAAGATTACATTACAGTTCTGCAAGGTCCCTCCAATTCATCCATTGTTCTATGCTGGATCATACTTCTTGAAAAGAATAATAGGTGGATTGATGTAACATGATATCTTTACCTCATTTTTCTGTTTTTGGATGCCACTTGCCACCAGGATGACAGTTCTATGCCCTTTTGTTTAAGTATGTCCAAAATACACAGAAAGGCCGTCTTATGATAGCCTGGCAGGAAGTGGTACTCAATGTCTGTTTGATGCTGGTTTACGTTGGCTGAAATGTAACTGCACTCACTCAACTGAAGCAAGTTTGTTGAAGTGTTGGACAGCTGGGGAGTTGCAGTCTTCTGGCTGGCAGCCAAATACTGTGCTATTGAACCAGACCGCACCTAGGCAATTCTAAACGAGTTTTTCAATTAAAACTTATATTTGCTTAGACTTTTCTTTGCCTTGAAGTGTTTATTGCTATAAATGTTCCAGCAACTTTTTTAAAGAACACAAATGCTGAATAAAAGATTGAAGTCTAAAGAACTTTGTGGACAGATATACAAGTAATCATAAAGAAACAAAAACAATTGTTCAGCTCTGTAAATCAGTATTTTTGTTTATTTGTACACATTTACATGTTGACTGTATAAGTAAAGTACCAACATATTCATACACTTGCTCCAATGGAAATACATCTGAGCATTTCTTGTTAATGCTGAAGAATCCATTTTTCATGATTTTAATACATCAAAGTCGAGTGTATTGTCACAGGCATAAGTACATGTATACAAAGGTGCAGTGAAAAACTTACTTGCAGCAGCACCACAGGCACATAGCATTATATAAGCAGCATTCACAAGAAAAACATAAATTAAACATAAATTTTACAAATTTTTTATAAGAAAGAAAACAATTAGAACAAAAAAAACAAAAAGTCCATTTTACATGGCTTTATGTGTTTAATACTGGTGGTGAATTACTTCAGCTTCATCCATATCAATTTTTCAGTCCATTAGCTCTATCTCCTGTACCAGGTGTGTCTCAGTTTCACAAAAGTCAACAATTGTAGGATGGTGATTACTTTCATGCAATTCTCCTGTTGGTGTAAGTTTTCCCTGATGACTGACCAATTTACAGTTCCAAGAAGGATATCACAGGTTGCTGTAAAAACCTCCCAGTCATACTTGCAAGTTCATGCAATATAGAAGATGACTTGCAGGGATAAGAAAAAAGAAACTAGGACTTTCTACAGTTATACATTGGTAAGACTAAAGTTGTTCTGCCGGCAAGTAAGAATTTGTTTTAAACCCCATCGCCCAAACTTGATTTGTGCTGCCTCCTATTCATTGGTCATTTCTGCCCCATTGACCATCTAATAACTCTCTGTCATGCAACACTGTTTTCAAAATATGAAAACATACAAAAATGGGATGAGCAGCCCCTCATTTCTGCTCTGCCATTCAACATGATCCTCTATCTCAATACCAGTGGTAGGTGCCTGGAACCTACTGCCAGGGGGAGTGGTGGAAGCAAATACGATAGTGGCATTTAAGAAGCTTTTAGATAGACACATGAATATGCAGGGAATTGAGAGATATGGATCATGTGCAGGCAGAAGAGATGTAGCTTAATTTGGTATCGTGTTCGGCGCAGACATCGTGGGCTAGTTTTTGTGCTGCATTGTTGTATGTTTTATGTTATGTACTTGCCACATTCTTGCATTCTTAATTTAGTTTTAATGTAGCAGATTTGCAATGAAGGATGGGGTATAGAAGGTGTGGCTCGGGGCAGAGGGATGTTGTGTTGAAGCTGGGCAGAGCAAGAGAGAAGACTTGGGAAGAAAGATAAACAACAAAAAGCTGTTTGTATTAATACCAGAATGATCAAATGAAAAAAAAAACATGAAAAACAGGAAGTAAAATTAGAGTTAGAGCAAAAGTAATTAGTGTGAATGTTGATTATTTTGTATCTCAGAAACTGACCAATGGTGAACTACGACTAAGACAGGGAGCTGGTATAAAATGATTCACAGGTGTAAACTTACATTTAAAGCTGAAGGAGTTGCATTATTGATAAGGAATGATATTGGAACAATAAAAATTGTGGACATAGCAACAGAAGGGGATAAAGATGAAACAACAAGAGATAATTTTGCAATGCATTAATTCCCATAGCAACTGGTGTCCAAAGAAATAACATCTCAGAAAACTGCTCTTATGCAGATTTCAATTTCAGATTATCACAAAATGTATAATTATTGTTGACTGAAAGGTGGTCTCTACATGTAAGGCTCACTATTGGGAGCCCTGGATGTACCATATATGGATGGAATAGAAGGCACAAATAATTAAATAGTAACTTTTATAGACCACGAGTATAAAGTGAACAGGAAAGCAGCTGGCTGGGGAGGCTATGAGACAAAAAAATCTATTAATCAATTTCAACATCCTGGAGATTAAGGACAGGTAGCTGGAAATAATAAACATCTAAATAATCATTGAATTGGTCAATAGTTCTTCTCTCACACAACCTGCAGGAACAAAGATGATGTTGAATTTGGTACTCAGCTTTCCTCTGGAGCTGAACATGTATCTCCATTTATGTGAATATTTTGATTTTTGTATTTTATAAAGCTGTAAAACACCAAAAGGACATTAGGGAATAATACTTCAGAAGAGCAGATTTGAGAAAACATTATCCACAATTAAACCATGCTTAACGATATAGTGATAGAGGAATAGTGGAATGATTTTTGTGGCTATTATAAGGAAAGAAAATTCATTCTGTATTTTTTTAGAAAGGAAAATACAGTGACTTAATAAGTTGGCTAGATAGCATCTATAGAAAACAGGGATATCGCAAATAATTTGTATGGATTCTTCATGTCCGTTTTCATTTGGAAATATCCTGGGTCATCATAAAGAGAGTTAGTCAATCAACAACACATGTAAAGCATGTGTTTAGCAAAAATTGGAGAGATTAGATATCTCCAAGGATGCTGGGCAGGGTGAATCAAGAACCAAGTATAAACTTCTCTCTGACAACCAGAGGATATAATTTTGCAGGAAATTATGGTCAAATATCATTAGCAATTGCATTAATTAGTTTGATCAATTGAATCATTCACAAAAGGCAAATGTTACAGAATCGTAGTGTTACACAAGTGTAAAGTGGCTCAATTTAGGACTCACATCTGAGCCAAGAGCTCTACTGTGGAGACCTGAATATATAGTAACACAACATGTGCATTTCCGGGCAATGTTGAGATTATGCTGCACTGCCAGATATTCAATCTTTTCGATCCAATACTCTCTTGGGTTAACTTAAATGATTTCACAGCATGATTTGAAAAACAAAAGGATCCTTGCCAACATTTAAGCTTCAATCAACACTTAATAACAGATTACTAGATCATTTATTTCATTGAAATTTGCGGGAGCTGGCTGTGCAAATATTGGTGTCATGTTTCTTTTATTACAACAAAAAAAACTCTTCAAAATAATTGAGCAGTTGTTGAGGAATTTTGGTGATCCCAGAGGTAGTATTTAAATGAAAGCTCTTTCTTTCCTCATTCTATTTTATCTTTTACCTCATTGTGGAATAACCCTCAAATAAACATTCCTTTCAGTGCTTCCATGCGCATATAGTTATGAAGTTGTGTGATATAACAACTTAGTATTGAATTTTCTATGAATGGTGTCCAGCTCCCATTGCTTTTACTATCAAAATATTCCCAAGTGATAAACTGCCTGAGCAGACTGCTGTAATTCTAACAGTTGGAATTGTAGCAGAATTACTGAGACATAAACCTGGCTCAGGGTAAACATTATAGGGTTGGGCACTCTGTCACTAGCGACCTTTGAACATGCATAAGACGTTAAAACTTTTATACAAAGGAAGATTCAGATAATTACAATACGCACAGAAACAAACACACACACGCACAAGATTTTCCAAACTGAATTACTGACCTATCTTTATATTAAATTTCCAGCATCTGCATTTTTTTTATTTGTACTCTAAATTGTTGAATAAAGTGTTGAAATAACTGCTGTGGGTATTAACTAGAATCATAGGAATTCAGGCAATATACCCCTCCATATGGTAGCTTAAAAGAACAACCTTTAGACTCTATTAATTATTTCCTCAGCATCAAAGTACAAGTTTTATTACAGAATAACTTTCTGGAAAAGTTACTGTATTTAATGGCTGCTTTGAAATTTCTGCTTTTAGCACAGCCTAATTTTTTTTGCAACTAATCTGGTTTTAAGATTTATTTTAAGTTCTACTGTGGTTTACTTTTGCATTTTGCCCAGTGCTGCTTGCAGACAAAACACAATCAATATCTATCTGTTGAGTGTCTACATAGGCTGAGTGCACCCATAATTGTGCCCTCTGGGCAAACAGACATCCACCATTACACAGTAAGATTATTAGTTTCCAACATCCTTTTACTCCACCAGAACTACAGTAAAAGCAGGGACAAATAGAACCAGAAAGGGCAGTGTAACAGTAAAGAAGACATAAAAGGAAAGCATAATAATTACCTCCCTCGGACGAAATGCGCCATTCTAATCTGAAAGGATAAACTGATCCCAAACACAGTGTAGCATTTGTAATGTTGCCCTTGTAGATCTTCCTGGTGATGCTTAACCTACTCTCCAAGCTCAGTATTAAGTGTTACCAAATGAAAAATGTGCCTTTCCTGTGGTTGTTGGCCTTCGACGTAGAAGCTGTTCATTATTAATTTAAATAAAATTGTTCTTTGGCTACAACAGCACAGAAAGTTTAAAACAAAACGTGTGTTTACATATCATCCTTTATATTCTTTTCAGAATATCCCAAAGCACTTTACGTAGCTTTGAACTGTGTTCATTATTACAATGTAGCAAATACAGTGTCAATGTATGCACAGCAAGCTCCCATAAAGATCAAATATTGGCCAGACAATTTGATTTTGTGATGTTGATTGAGAGACTAATATTGGTGAGCATACCAGGGATAACTCCATGGTCTTCTATGGAACTAGTGTCATGAGATCTTTTAAAACCACATGAGAGAGCAGTAAATGTGATATATGAACTGGTTCTATGGAAATAGAAGTACACCAACTACAGCTTGTTTAAAAGCAAAATACTGTGCACTCTGGAAATCTGATATTATATTTTAAACCCTTGTTTAATCTCTCAAATATCCAGTTAAACAAACTGAAAAGAGGATTTTGTTTGAGCATATTACTTGCTTTGATTACTTTTTTTTAAGGTTTCATTTGATCAAACGTACACAGCTGAAACCTTACATTTCTTGAACTAGATTTAAGGGTCATAGTCTCAGGGTAAGATATGCAAACTTTTTTTCACTCAGTGGCTTATAAATCTTTGGAATTCTCTGTTTCAGAGGACTACACAGTTATGAAGCATATTTAGGACAGATTCATAGATTCTTGGACATAAGAAGTAAAATGATATAGGGCAGAAACGTAAAGTCAATGTGAAAGTTCATCTGAGAACTTACTGAATGACAAAACAAGGATGAAACTCCTGTGGTATACACCAGTTCCGATTTCTTATATTTTTACATTTTAAAAGATAAATATTATTAATTTATTGATGAGTAGATACCCCCTATTTTGTGCATATCCTTTAACTTTTAACTAATTCACATTATTATGCCTATTTATTCATTAATTTGAATCTGCTTTTTATTAGCATTTATGTTTCAGTTTCAGACTCCTTTTTTATCTAGAACACATCACCAACTCTTTTTTTATTGCAGCATCATAAAATGTGAAAGTATTTACTAGTCACTCTTGGCACATCACTGAGAAGTCTGAGGAGATTTAAAAAGAAAAGCAGAAACAAAAAAAAAGCTTAAAACATAGAATGAGAAACAAGGGAAAGTGATCTAACAGTAAATGCGCAGAACAAGTTCTGAAAATCCTAGAATGAATGGGTAAGTAGATTAAGGAAAAGCTAGGATTAATTGGACTAATTTGTTGCTGATTTTAAATCACATCAACTATATTTACTATCAGTTAAATGAATGAATACCTATTTAAACAAAAGATCACAGTAATTAAACGGATCCAAAGAGATAACATATACTAAATAACGGTACTAATACTAAAATGGTCCAGAATTGTATTCAATAGGAATCTGGAATATAGAAATATTAAATAAATAAATATGACTTAAGGGGGATTAAGATAAAACATAATATGGCAAAAATATTAAATGTAAATGAAATGGACAGAGAGCTGAGACCGCTCAACAATTCCCGTGTCATGTAGAAGATCTTGGATGTTTTAAATATCCTGGATAAACATTTGTGTGGGAAATGACTCCAGCTGCTTGAATGTGAATGGGGTGTGGGCCTACAGAGATATGCACTCAAATTCTTGTGGTTGGCAAGAACAGCAGAGAAGGCCATCGAAAAAGAAATATTTGATGCAAAAACAGAAAATAATGGAAACACTCAGCAGGTCAAGCAGCATCTGTGCAGCAAGGAACAGAGTTAGCGTTTCAGGTCAAACACCCATCAAGAGAACTGGGAAGTGAGAATACAAGAATGTTTTAAGTTACATAAAAGGAGAAGGGATGGAAATAATAGAGGGAATGACAATGATAAGTTGCAGATCAAAGTTATGAAGCTGATTGTTACTTTAAGCATGAGCAGTTAAATACAGATGAGAAAAGGAGCAAATTGAAACAGAAATATTCTTTCCAAAAGGAGAGAAATTAAAAGCTGTTTACATGAGATTTTTGAATTCAATACAAATCCTGAAGGCCAGAAAGTGCCCAGAAAGAAGATAAGACACTGTTCATTATGCTTACATTGGGCATTATTGGAACAGTGTAGAATGTCAAGGACAGAGAAGTCCTGGTGCATATGAGACTGAGAAATAAAGTGACAGGCAACCAGAAGCTTAGGGTCACCATTGCTGATTGAACAGAAATTTTCTGCAAAGTAGTCATCCTATCTGCAATTGGTTTCTTCAGTATGGAGGATTTACCTTATGGGGAGATAAATTGAAAACAAGTGGAAAAAGTTCCCAGAAGGACAGTCTGCATTCCTGGATTGTGAGAAGGGAAGAGGTAAAAGGGCAGATGTTGCATCTCCTTTTGTTGCAAACAAGGGGGCTACCATAGAAACAGCCCCTTCAGAATGCTGAAAGGGAAAAGGGGGTGTGAGGGGGTGATGCATCTGATAATGGAATCTTGTTAAAGGTGGTGTAAACTATGGCAAATGATCTGTAGAATGTGAAGGTTAGTGGGGTGGAAGATCAGGACTTGGGGAAATCTTTCATTGTCCCATTTGGGAGGAGAGGGGGTGAGAGCAGATGTGAGAAAAATAGAGGAGGTGTGCTCTAGAGTTCTGTCAACTATGGTAGAGGGGAAGACATGGATAAAGTGAAAGGAAGACATCTCAAAGGCAATGGTGTAGAAAGTCTTGTCATCAAAATGAAGGGAATTGGAATTGGTTTATTATTGTCACATGTACCAAGACACAGTATAAACTTTGTTTTGCATGCTATCCCAACAGATCACTCCAAACATAAGTACATCGAGGTAGTACAAAGGGAAAAGCAATAAAGAATGCAGAATATAGTGTTGCAGTTATAGAGAAAGTGCGGGGGAGGTAGGACAAATAAGGCGCAAAGGCCATGATGAAGTAGATTGAGAGATCAAGAGTTCATCTTTATCGTACACAAGGTCTACTCAAGAGTCTTATGACAGCAGGATAGAAGCTGTCCTTGAACCTGGTGGTGTGCTTTTCCAAGCTTTTGTATCTTCTGCCTGATGGAAGGAAGAAGAGAAAATGACTGGGGTGGGAGGGGTCTTTGATCATGTTGGCTGCTTTCCTGAGGCAGCGGGAAGTGTAGACAGAGTCAATGGAAGGGAGGCTGGTTTCCACAAAAGACTGGGCTGTATTCACAACTCTCTGCAATTTCCTATGGTCTTTGGGCAGAGCAGTTGCCAATACCAAGATAATGATGCATCCCAGATAGAATGCTCCCTATGGTGTATCTCTAAAAATTGATGAAGGTCATCTGGGACATCCTGAATTTCCCTAGCCTTCTGAGGAAGTCGAGGCACTGGTGTGCTTTCTTGACCATAGCGTCAAGGTGGTTGGACCAGGAGAAGCTATTGGTGATATTTACACCCAGGAACTTGAAGCTCCTGGGAGAAGAGAACTGGTTGTGAAGAAGTTTGTGAAGAAGTGTAGGAATATGTGATGCATTGCTTTATTAATAGAGGAATAGAGCTTAAAAATAAGGAAGCTGCAGTACCATAACGCCTTCAGAGAGCCTACATTGGTATGATTGATGGCCTCCTTCTGAACTGTTCTATTATTCCATGACTTTATGCCAACTGAGACGTAAGCCAATGATGAGCTATCTACTATTCTCCATTAGCTTCAGACTAATGGGGGTTCTTGATGCTACGCTTAATTGAATGCTGCCTTGATGTCAATCAGGTTTTGTGTCCATGTTTGGATACAAGCTGCGGTGTAATTTGGAGTTGTCCAATCCTGGCAAAACACAAACTGAGCAGAGGTGGATACAACAATTGGATTTTTATGACAAAGCTTCATGGACACTTTTACAGGCACCAGCTTTTTTATTTCAGATTTTATAACTCGATCCATCTAGTGTAATAATTATTTTATTGAGATAACTCATCAAATCTATTCAATAAATCAAAAAAAGCTTGCAGTTGCTAGAAATCGAAAATATAAACAGAAAATACCTTGCATCTGAAGAAAGAGAAACAGTTAATGTTTCCTCACTCAGCTAGCACTGCCACCACTTTTAGTCTCCACCCTATCACAGACTTCCCCTTTGTTCTCTCTACCTCTTCCACTTCCCTGCAACTAACATGTGTTTGATTTCTAACTTTCTCTAGATCTGCAGAAAGGTCTTCAAACTGAAACATTGATTCTTGCTTGTTTTTCCACAGATACTGCTGGACCTGCGGAGTAATTTCCAGCATTTTCTGTTTTTAAATTGTAAAAGGATATGGACTTCAAGAGGACAAAGAATAGGCAATGTTAGCATTCATTTCGAGTGAACTAGAATATAAAAGCAAGGATGTACTGCTGAGGCTTTATGAGGCATTGATCAGACCACATTTGGAGTATTGTGAGCAATTTTAGGCCCTATATCTAAGGAAGGATGTGCTGGCCTTGGGGAGGGTTCAGATCAGGTTCACAAGAGTGATCCCAGGAATGAGAGGCTTAACACATGAGGAGTGATTGATGTCTCTGGGCCTGTACTCGATGGAGTTCACAAGGATGGGGGGGATCTCATTGAAATCTACCAGATACTGAAAGGCCTGGATAGAGTGGATGTGGAGAGGATGTTTCCATTAGTAGGAGAGTTTAGAATCCAAGGGGACAGCCTCATAATAAAGGGATGTTTCTTTAAAACTGAAATGAGGAGGAATTTCTCCAGCTAGAGGTTGGTGGATCTGTGGAATTTGTTGTCATAGAGGGCTGTGGAGTCCAAGTCATTGGGTGTATTTAAGGCAGAGATTGATAGGTTCTTGGTTGGTAAAGGGGTTAAGGGTTACGGGGAGAAGGCAGGAGAATGGGCTTGAAAAAAAGTCAGCCATGATTGAATAGTGCTGTGGACTCGATGGGCCAAATGGCCTAATTCTGCTCCCATATCTTATGGCATAACTAATTGGGTTTCCACACATCAGAGGTGCATTAACTTTGTGTTAATTTGATTTGCATTTATATAGACCAAACCTATCAAAAGCAATGATTAGGGGTGATGAGATATTTTGCCTACAAAGCAAAGCCAAGCTAGGTTGAATGTTATGCAAAGATTAGTGCCATCGGGCATCATTATCAGGTAGGTTGTCAGCTTGTGCAATGGATGCTGAGTCTCTGCTTTCCTTCAAACAACCTACTTCTGGTTGGGAGAGACATTGTATCTTATACAGCCAGGTATCCCATAATGTTAGTCAGGGTCAATGTGATTTCCAGGGGTGGGAGAGGAATTTTCCACGATTTCCCCTACTTTTGCCTGGGTTGTTACTTGTTTTGCTCATGAAAGGAGATTGCATGGCACCAGCTGCGTGGATAATGTTGGTATTGTTATGCATAAGACATCACAAGGTATGGGTCAGGCTGGATGGATCAGAGGCCATTTTCTGTCAATAGATTTTCAACGTTTTGGTTACACTTAGGCAGAAACCTGTTTGCATAATAGGGATGGTTACCAGAATTACAAAGGAGAAAGATGAGCTTAATGAAATTTAATGATTCATAGCATCCTGTTAATTGTTAAGTGCTATTGTGTAATGTTTCGATGAATGCGAGGTGTTTTTATATGTGAAATATGTGTGACCTGGAATAAGTCGGCCCAATTATGACGTTATTTGCCTTTGCTTGGGAAATTCATAAACTTGAAATGTGTGGTTATTGGATTTCCCCAGTCTTTCATTTAACCTGTTCCTCAGCTGGAAGGTTAGCTGTAACTCCATAGAAAAAAAATCCAGTTTGTAAACGCTGATGTCTCAATAACTGCTGTACTCATCTCCTAATATTAGGTTCCTGATTTTAGTGGAACCATATACTGCGGGGGAAGGTGAGTTGGTTGTAAGAAGTTGGTTGTAAGAAGAATGATGGGCGTAAAACAATCGGACTATTTTAGCACTTGAAATATACATAGAAAATGGTGGAAACACTTAGCCAGTCAGGCAGTATCTGTGGAACGATTTCTTTGACCCGAAACATTTTCTGTTTCACTTTCATCACATGCTGTCTGACTCACTAGCGTTTCCAGCATTTTCAGTTTTTATTTTGGATTCCCAGCAGCTGTAGTTTTTTTGATTTTCATAAGTGACAAAAGACACATACATACCAGTTCATCTCTTTAATGCTGGTGTTAGATTTCCTAGCTGAAGAAATATGTCCTTATGTAGCGGTTGCTACCGCGAAATAAAACAAGACGCTAGTCAGAGGATTGTCGAACAAGAACTGGTTTATTTTCCCGCCTTGCGCGGGCCCTTTCAGGGAGACTGTTCCCGCCCAATGCAACCGGCAATGACGTAAGTACTACGTCATCAAGACTTCCCCACGCGCGGGTTCTCCCCGTTGCTCGGGAAAGACGAGGCCCGCCGCCATCTTGGGCCTCGTCGCTCCGACGCCGCTCGACCCGACTGCCGAGCCGGTTCAACCGACTAAACGGTGAGTCGCCACACAACCCCCCCCAGAACCGGCGATACAGTCCCCAAGGTCCGCGGGCTGTGCCAGCTGCTGCTTAGGGGGCCGGCCTCTGCATCGCGGTTTTGCAACCTTGACAGGTTGCTGCAGATCCAAATGGGCCGGTTTGAGGCGGTCCTCCATGACAACCTGTTACCTGCCTCCAATGTCCAAAATAAAGGTGGATCCATTATTCCTTATGACTCGGAATGGTCCCTCATATGGTCGTTGCAACGGCGCCAGAGGTGTGTCCCTGCGAACAAAAACAAACTTACAGTCCCGTAGATCCTTGAGCTGGCAGGATGGGGCTTTACCGTGCCGTGAGGTGGGAATCGGGGCCAAGTTGCCAAGCTTCTCGTGCAGTCTTTGTAGGACTGCTGGGGGTTGTTCCCCTTGGTCCCGAAGGGCAGGTATAAAATCCCTGGGGACAACTAGGGGCGCCCCGTACACAAGCTCAGCTGACGAAGTGCGGAGGTCTTCTTTGGGGGCAGTGCGTATGCCGAGCAGGACCCAAGGGTAGGTTGTGGATGGTCGGTCTGGAAAGTGCATCAGCAACGACATTATCCTTTCCGGAGACATGTTGGATATCAGTTGTGAATTCGGAAATGTAGGATAAATGTCTCTGCTGACGAGCTGACCAGGGATCGGAGACTTTGGAGAAGGCAAAGGACAAAGGCTTATGATCGGTGAAAGCGGTGAAAGGCCTGCCTTCTAGAAAGTATCGGAAATGCCGGACCGCCAGATACAGTGCTAGAAGTTCCCGATCAAAAGCGCTGTACTTCAGTTCGGGTGGTCTAAGGTGCTTGCTGAAAAATGCCAAGGGTTGCCAGCAGCCTTCGAGTAGCTGTTCCAGTACCCCACCCACCGCGGTGTTGGACACATCTACCGTGAGGGCAGTCGGGACGTCAGTCCTAGGGTGTACAAGCATCGTGGCGTCTGCCAGGACGTTTTTGGCCTTAATGAAAGCAGCCGCAGCCTCGTCAGTCCAGGTGATGTCCTTGCCCTTACCAGCCAGCAGCGAGAACAGAGGGCGCATGATACGGGCTGCTGCAGGGATGAACCGATGGTAAAAGTTGACCATCCCAAGGAATTCCTGTAGGCCTTTGACTATGTCGGGGCGGGCAAAATGGCGGATAGCGTCCACCTTGGCGGGTAGGGGTGTTGCCCCGTCGCTGGTAATTTTGTGGCCGAGGAAATCGATAGAGTCAAGTCCGAATTGGCACTTGGACGGGTTGATCGTGAGGCCGAAATCGCGGAGGCGGGAATACAGCTGGCGGAGGTGGGAAAGGTGTTCCTGGCGGTTACGACTGGCGATCAGTATGTTGTCTAAGTAAATGAACACGAAGTCCAGGTCTCGGCCTACCGCGTCCATCAGCCGCTAGAAGGTCTGCGTGGCGTTCTTAAGGCCGAACGGCATCCGAAGGAATTCGAACAGGCCGAATAGGGTGATAATCGCAGTCTTGGGGACATCATCCGGATGGACCGGGATTTGGTGGTATCCCCGAATGAGGTCCACTTTGGAAAAGATGCGGGCCCCGTGTAAGTTCACTGCGAAGTCCTGGATGTGAGGGATGGGATAGCGGTCCGGGGTGGTGGCGTCATTCAGCCTGCGGTAGTCGCCGCAGGGCCTCCACCCTCCGGTGGCTTTGGGGACCATGTGCAGGGGGGAGGCCCAGAGGCTGTCTGACCTGCGAACAATCCCCAGCTCCTCCATGTGACGGAACTCTTCCTTTGCCAGGCGGAGCTTGTCTGGAGGTAATCGTCGTGCTCGGGCATGAAGGGGTGGCCCTGTAGTAATGATGTGGTGTTGTACCCCGTGTTTGGGCCTAGAATTCGTAAACAAAGGTGCCAAAATTGATGGGAATTCGGCTAGGAGTTTGGCGAAATCGTCGCCAGAAAGGGAAATGGAGTCCAGGCGCGGGGCTGGTGTGCTGATTTCTCCCAGGGGATAGGTCTGGAAGGTGCTAGAGTGGACTAACCGCTTCCCTCGCAGGTTGACTAACAGGTTGTGGGCCCGAAGGAAATCGGCTCCTAGGAGTGGTCGGGCGACAGTGGCAAGAGTAAAGGTCCAGGTAAAACGGCTGCCGCCGAATTGTAATTGAAGTGTACGGGTGCCGAAAGACCGTATCGTTGTACCGTTGGCAGCATTGAGTAGAGGACCGGGTGGCCTGTTATGAGTGTCGCGGCCGGTCGGGGGCAAAATACTGACCTCCGCTCCAGTATCAACGAGGAAACGCCGTCCAGATTTCTTGTCCTGAACGAATAGGAGGCTCTGTCGGCGGCCAGCCGCCGTAGCCATCAGCGGCGGCTGACCCTGGCGTTTCCCTGAAACTTGCAGGGTGGGCGGCATCGACGGGCCTCCGCACCCCACCTCTGATGGTAGAAGCACAGCTGGTCACCCGTGTCGTCGTCTGCGTTCCTGGGGTGTGGTTGCTCGGTTGCTGGGGCCGGGCGAGGCGGGCGTTGGGCTCGCGGCCTGGTGATTTGACTGACGGACGAACCGCTCTCGCGCTTGGCCCTCCACAGGACATCTGCCCGGGCGGCCACCTCACGGGGGTTGCTGAAGTCGGCATCAGCTAACAACAAGTGGATGTCATCGGGGAGCTGTTCGAGGAAGGCCTGTTCGAACATCAGGCATGGCTTGTGTCCCTCGGCCAATGCCAGCGTCTCATTCATTAGGGCGGATGGGGATCTGTCCCCCAGGCTGTCCAGATGAAGCAGGCGGGCAGCGCGCTCACGATGGGAGAGGCCGAAGGTTCGAATCAAAAGGTCCTTTGAAAGCCGGGGTACTTATCTTCCTCCGGAAGCGACTGGATGAAGTCTCCAACCTGGGCAGCTGTCTCTTGGTCCAGAGAGCTAACCACATGGTAGTACTTCGTGGAGTCGGAGGTGATCTGCCGAAGGTGGAATTGTGCTTCAACCTGGTCAAACCAGACGCTGGGCCGAAGTGTCCAAAAGGTGGGCAGCTTGAGGGCCACTGCGTTGGCTGCTGCGCTGTCGGCCATTGCGCGGGTCCAAAATCCGTTTGGACCATCGGGGTCACCAATGTAGCAGTTGCTACCGCGAAATAAAACAAGACGCTAGTCGGAGGATTGTCAAACAAGAACTGGTTTATTTTCCCGCCTTGCGCGGGCCCTTTCAGGGAGACTGTTCCCGCCCAATGCAACCGGCAATGACGTAAGCACTACGTCATCAAGACTTTCCCGCGCGCGGGTTCTCCCCGTTGCTCGGGAAAGACGAGGCCCGCTGCCATCTTGGGCCTCGTCGCTCCGACGCCGCTCGACCCGACTGCCGAGCCGGTTCGACCGACTAAACGGTGAGTCGCCACACTTAGTTGTTAATGCTAGACATGGTGTACTGTTCTGCTCCATTGTACAAAGACAAATTGCAATGGAGTATAACATGCAAATGCTACTATGTTGCACATTCAGAGGCTGGGACCAAGGACTAATTTCTATCCCAAGGCAGCTTAAGTATGCAGAAACAAAAACTTGGTAAACTTAAATTGATATTTTTCCTACAGTTTTTGCGATCTATTTGCTACACTGGAATTTGCAACTTTGCTTCCACTGAACAAACATGTTGACTTGTGATGCAAAGCAATACCCCAGTGTGACTTCATTGTCTGAAAAGGTGTCAATGCTTAGACTTTCTTTTCTTTGGCTTACAATGATTAATAAGAAATCAAGAACAGCCTATCAAACCAAGACATACAACTACAGAGGATAATGATGTTGGGAGAAGCACTGTTTTGGAGCAAAACTGGAAAACAATAGTTTGCTAGTCAGAATTCACAGGAAGGAACAAAATAGTTCAGATGCTCTTCTTTTTTCTTGGATTGAATTCTCCAATGGCAGCACAGAAGTGAACTTCTAGTCTGAGCCAGGTGAAAATTGAATGCTGAATTGGAATGATATCAGAATCCCAGAGTACGTGAATATGCATAACATTGATAACAGTACAATCTCAGGCTCACTAGTTTCATCAGTACAATCCCACTCTTTTACAGATAATCTGTGCAACCTCTTTAGGTGGCACAGGGACACAGCTAGTAAAGGCTCTGCCTCACAGTGCCAGAGACCTGGGTCGTCTGTGGGGAGTTGGCACATTCTTCCTGTTACTATGTACGTTTCCTCTGGATGCTTCAGTTTCTTCCCACATTCCTAAGGCATGTGAGTTGGTAGGTTAATTGGCCACTGTAAACTGCCCCTAGTATGAAGATGAGTGGTGGAATAGGGGGGGCTGGGTGGGGCGGGTTGGGGAGAACTAATGAGGATGCAGGGAGAATAAAAAATGGGACTTATGTAGGATTAGTGTATATGGGTGGTTGGTAGTTGGTGTGGACTCAGTGGGCTGATGGGTCTGTTTCAGTAATGTATCTCTCGAGGACTCCATGACTCTGTGAAGTAGTACTATGCAGAAATAAAGGGTTAATTTCAAGTGCACAGGGTAGATTTAATTATATGAAACTATACTTGTTGAAATAATTTCCAGATGGAGAGTTTGTGGATTTATTTTACATTGGCTCTAGTTTCTCTTTATTTGGTGTCGAATGGCTCTAAAATCATTTCTCAAAGAGAATATGAAATGTACGGCAGATTTGAGTTATGGCTAATTGCAACTAATGCAAAGGCTTATGCATGGTATTATGATCTCTGGAGATGTGGTGCATCATTCCTACTGAAAACAGCTGTGGATAATATCCTGCTTAATACCATATGCAATGGTTGTCCTGTGTTACCTCCTTCCACTCCTTGATGCTCCTGTCACAAACAGGGAATTGATAAACTCCACCTTTTTCCTTTTCATCTGATGATGGAATGGTCAGCCACTTCCTAACAGCAAAGTTATCCAGCATGCTGATGATCACGGTGATTATTTTTAGTCTTGCTGCATGTGCTCCCCCTCCTTCAGGCAACAGAATTGGGGCTTCAGGATAGAAATGGTGTGTTCATTGATGTATGCAGCACACAACAAATGCTGTGCACAGAGGAGGATTGATACAAGGGTCAGCTCAGTCACTTGGTCTAATGTGTTCTGTGTGAATGCCAAGTGCACTTGTCTTCCTGGCGGCACTGGTGTCTCCGCAGCAACATCCTTTTGATTAATTTGTGCATCCTGTCCTGATTTGATGGAACTTGTCCTTAATCTCCTCTTTATGCTTTAGCCCATTTTATTTCAGAATTACGCAATAAGCAATTGACATAGATAATCTTATAGACTTCAGCAGAACTACAATTAGTAAAGACGTTTGTAACTCTACTTCAAGAATTTAGTGGTATACTTCATAACCACTGTGGCTGCTGTGTCAATTTTGTTGTATAAGCTTCCTACCTCTATCTGCCTCTTGCATTACCATAGATTTGTGTCTGTGTCTTTGTTTTTTGCATTAATGTCTTAGAACATAGAACATAGAACAGAACAGCACAGAACACGTTCTTTGGCCCAAAATGTTGTGCCGACATAGCTAATCCCTTTACCTACAGAATGCCCATATCCCTCTATTTTCCTCTCATTCATGTGCCCATCCAAGCCCCTCTTAAAAGCCCCCAATGAATTTGCCACAGTCTTGTTTTTGCACAGTCTTTTTTTTTCTCTCTCTCTTCACTGTCTTGTATAATTTATAGTCCGTGTGTTGTGCCTGTGATACTGCTGCAAGTTTTGAATTGTACCTGTACCTCACCGTACTTGTGCACATGACAATGAATTTGACTTGACCTGACTTGACTAGTGAGAGAAAGTATATTTGCAACCAGACTAAGGAACAAGGTCTTAAGATCCATTCAATCTCTTACCACCTTTAGTTTACTTTCTTTGGATGATTGCCTTGAAGCAAAAGGTAGTGATGAGATTATGAAGAGGTGGATATTGACTTTGAGGTTTTAATTTCCTGGTCACTGAGCTACTATATAATAACAATGACAATAACCTCTTTTAAGGTGGAAGCTGTTGCAAGGTTATCAATAAAAAAACACCTTGACAAAGAGGTATGGGAGTAGGTGAGCAAAAGCTTGATCTAAGTGGCTTGATTTAATGGAGCTGAGAAGCTGAGAAGTTTAGGAATGAATTTCCAGACCTTGGTGATGCAATGAACAAGCATGTGATTAGAAGTTCATTTTAGGGCAAGTAAAATAACAGGATTGAGAATAGCTTGGCTCAGCTTCAGGCTGCTGCCAGAGATGGAAATGGTGGCCAGAAGCTTAAAAAGACTGGTTCCAGAATTCTTAATATTTAACCGGAGGAAATTTCTGCTCATTCAACGTTGCATCCAAGGCAAACAGTGTGACAAATATGAAGCAGTGGAGAAGTCAGGAGAGGAGGAGCTAAGATAAAACTGAGTGACATCAGTGCACGTGTGGAACCTGAAGTTCTGTTTCATGATGACATCTCTAAAATGCAGCATAAAGATGAGAAATGAGAGTGAGGTAGGATAAATCCCTGGATCTTCCGAAACTAACAGTATGAAAATGGGAGAAAATCCACTGGATCTGATGTTCTGGTGACAATATGGTAGAAAATAATGAAAACATCCAAAGGCAGTTCCACTCATCCAGCCAATGAAAAAGAGACATCTTGACAGAGTAGAACTGCTTCCATTCATGTAGTCTATAGTATATGCTCAGGGCCTGAATGATAACAAGGCCACCATGTTTTATGTTAGAAATGTAATGAAACTGGTAAACCCCATCTCATTATTATTGAGGTTCAATGGTAAACTCTGTGAAATTCTATTTACTGTATATCCTGGAATGTCTTCTGAAGATTAGAAGTCAGCAAACATGACCACACTATTTAAGAAAGGTGACAAAAGAGAGACAAAACAGGGAATCACAAACTAGTTAGCCTGACCTTGGTGGTTGGGAACCGCTGGAATCCACAATAAATTATATGATATTGAGACACTTGGACAATAACTATATGATTTAATAAAGTTAACATGGGTTTATGAAAGGGAAGTCATGTTTGACTAATCTATTGGACACACAAAATGCTGGAGGAACTCAGCAGGTCAGGCAGCATCTATAGAGAGAAATAAACAGTTGAAGTTTCAGGTTGAGACCCTTCATCAGGACTGGAAAGGAAGAGGGCAGAAGCCAGAACAAGAAGGTGGGGGGAATGGGAGGAGCACATGCAGGCAGATGATAGGTGAGTTCAGGTGAGAGTGGGAAGGTAGGAGGGTGGGGGTGGAGGAGGGGGGAAGAAGGGAGAAGCTGAGAGGTGATTACTTCTCTCCATAGATGCTGCCTGACCTGCTGAGTTCCTCCAGAATTTTGTGTGTGTTGCTCCAGATTCCAGCATCTGCAGAATCTCTTGTGTCACTGATCTACTGGAGTTCTCTTAGGATGTATCTACTAGAGTAGATGAGAGAGAGCCAGTGGATATAATGTACTTGGACTTGTAACAGTTTTCAGTAAGGTTCTCCATAGTGAGTTGATGAACAAGGTTAGAGCACATGGAATTAGGGGTAATACACAGACATAGATTGAGAGTTACTTAACAGATAGAAGATAAGATAAGATTATTAGTCACAGGTACATCAAAACACACAGTGAAATGCATCTTTTGCGTAGAGTGTTCTGGGGGCAGCCCACAAGTGTCGCCACGCTTCCGGCTCCTACATAACTTGCCCACAACTTCCTAATCTGTACATTTTTGGAATGTGAGAGGAAACCGGAGCACCCGGAGGAAACCCACGCAGAAACAGGGGAGAATGTACAAACAGACAGCGGCGGGAATTGAACCCGGGTCACTGGCGCTGTAAAGCGTTACGCTAACCGCTGCACTACCGTGACCTACACTCCGTGCAAGCAATGAGTAGAAATAAATGGACTCTTCTTGTATTTGCAGGTTGTGACTGGAAGGGAGGGGGGAGCAGGGGGAGCGGGGGTGATACCACTAAGATCTCTGCTTGTTGTCCAACTATTCATAATCTATATCCATGATTTGGCAGAAGGTACCAAGTGTAATCTTTTCAAGTTTGCTAAATGAGTAAGTGGACATGTGGGTAGTGATAAGGATGTAAAGAAGCTTGAAGGGGCAAGAGGTTAGCTGATTGAATGGGCAACAATATGACAGAGGGCGTACATGGAAAAATGTGAGGTTATGCTTTGGCAGAAGAAGCAGAAATGCTGAGGATTTTTTAAGTGGCAACAGATTGAGAAATGTTCATTGGGACGTGGGTATTTTTGTACATGCCACTGAAAGCCAATGTGCTGATGCAGCAGATAATTGGAGAGGCTAATGGTATGTTGTATTCTCTTTCAAGAGGATCTGAGTTCAAGGGTAAAGAGGCCTCACTACAATTACACCGGGCCTTGGTGAGACCATATCCTGAAGAAATGCAAAACGTTTTAGTTTTCTTTCCTAAAGAAGGATATACTTGTTATAAATGGATTGCAGTGAAGTTTCACTAGACTGGTTCCTGGGAAACAGTGGACCTGTCAAATGAGTTAGCAAGGATTCCGTTCTCTTGAGTTTAGAAAAATGAATGATGACATTACAGAAACATCCAAAATATATACCTTCCCTCACCAACCCTCTCGCAACTTTAAACTCCTTTGTTTTCTCCCCTTCCTAGTTCTGGTGAAGGGTCTTCAACTTGAAACATTAACTCTGTTTTCCTTTCCATAGATGCTGCATGACCTGCTTAGTGTTTCTGGTCTTCTTCACATTTCTGAGACCTGCAGCATTTTTTATTATTCACTGTAATAGCTTGGAAGGAGCAAAGAGGCACATACTGAGAGTACCGGTGGCCTTGAGTGAATTGGCAGTATTTCCATTGCAGTTTACACAATTGATAACATTGATCCATTGTAACAGTAACTTAATAAAAATGCTTTATTGTTGATCCCAAGTGTGCTATTTACTGCTGGCGCTATCTTTTGTAGTACATTGAATCTTATCACTTGCAGCAGGTTGACATGGATAACATGGTAGCTATGTGTAATTAATTCTGGAAAATATCAGACCTCTAGATACTACATTTAGCATTAAATCAGAAGTTTACTAATCACCTTTTAATGAAGTCTAATTATCCTGATTGACGACTAATCTTACACATTCATATATACCGTTATGATGGTCTCTGAGCAGGTTATTGTAATACTTTAAATTTTAGTTGTGGACTTCTTGGTGCATGTTAATTATGTTAAACTATTTGCAATCCAAAGATGAAGTTCTTAATCCAATAAAACATACATTACACAGAAAAGAGGTTTTACTAAGGTTTCTCAAACTTACTCTGTCTTTCCAAATCACTTCAAAATTGTTGTCAGTATCAGTTTGAATGTGAGAGAAGGCAAGGGAGGCTTGTGTGAATATATCCCTACTTAAAGTATTGACCAGAATATTTAAATCAGGAAAAAATAGTCTTTTATTTGTTAATTTATACTGTGGAACATGTCTCTATTGAGTGAAGCCTGACGGTAAAGAAAATAGCTCAATAGTTTGCAGAAACTTGAGTACAACATGTTCTATTTATATCAGTTGAAAAGTAACATGAGTCCAGCTAAGACATGCATCTACATTTTAAACCATTTTGAACCATTTAACAAGGCAGGCCAGAGCCTTCATGATGGTGGATAGACACTGTGAATTTCTTGCTGACTTCAGCTGCTCCCTGTAAGGGCATCATAGAGTCATAAGAGTCATAGAGTACTACAGCACAGAAACAGGCCCTTTGGCCCATCTTGTCCATGCAGTCTGATCACCTGCCTAGTCCTAGCTACCTGCACCCGGACCATATCCCTCCAAACCCCTCCCATCCATGTACCTATCCAAACTTCCCTTAAATGTTACAATTGAACCTGCATCTACCACTTCAGCTGGCAGCTCGTTCCACACTCGCACCACCCTCTGAGTGAAGTAGTTCCCCCTCAGATTCCCCTTATATATTTCACCTTTCACCTTAACCTATGTCCTCTAGTTCTATTCTCACCCAACCCGAGAGGAAACAGCCTGCATGCATTCACCCTATCTCTACCCCTCATAATTTTCTATACCTCTGTAAGATCTCCCTTCATTCTCCTGCGATTTAGGGAATAAAGTCCTAACCTATTCAGCCTTTCCCTGTAACTCAGGTCCTCACTTCAACATAACATCCTAACTCGTGTACTCAATGCCCTAATTTATGAAGGCCAAAGCTCTCTTTACAACCCTATGTACTTGTGACACCACTTTCATGGAACTATGGATCGGTATTCCCAGGTCCCTTTGTTCTACCGCACACCTTAGAACCCTACCATTCACTGTGTAAGTCTTACCCTGGTTTGTCCTCCCAAAGAGCGTCACCACACATGTCTGCATTAAATTGCATCTGCCATTTTTCAGCCCATTTACTTAGCTGGTCAAGATCATGCTGCAAGATTTGATATCCTTCCTCACTGTTCACTACGCCCCCAGTCTTGGTGTCATCTGCAAATTTGCTAATCCATTTTACCACACTATCATCTAAGTTATTAATATAGATGATAAACAAGAACGGACCCAGCACCAATCCCTGAGGCACACTACTAGTCACAGGCCTCCAGTCAAAGAGGCGATCATCTGCTACCACTCTCTGGCTTCTCCCACTAAGCCAATGTTGACTCCAATTGACTTCTTCATCCTGAATGCCTAACAACTTAACCTTCTGGACCAGCCTCCCATGTGGGACTTTGTCAAAGGCCTTTGTTAAAGTCCATGTAGGCAACATCCACTGCCTTTCCCCCATTGACCTTCTTGGCAACCTCTTTGAAAAACTCTTTGAGCTTTCAGCAAAATAACAGTTTTACACACTGAGCACTAAAATTGACAATACATTTTCAGCTAATGCACAGAAATACCAATCATAGTACCCACTCCCAAGTGGCATTTGTGAGTCCTTCTAAAAAAACATGCCTCTGAATCATAGGTGCAGAAAGGATCAGGCTCAATTGGCCTACCCATAAAGTTTAAGAATGCCTGACTTACGGACACCTCCCATTTAAAAGTCCGATGTACGTACATTCGTTCATTCCTATGAATGGCAGAACTAATTTCCTCCCTCTCTCCACTTTTAGTAATTCTTCTTTCTTATTAGCCTTATATGCTTTTGATGCCATTTATTACAATACTATAGTGATATAGTTACCATATTGAGTGATTTTTGTGTATTTTCCAACTTATGGACAAAATTGACTTATTGATGTCTGTTCAAACAGAACCCATTCATTGTAAGATATAAGATATCTTTATTAGTCATATGTACATCAAAACACACAGTGAAATGCATCTTTTGTGTAGAGTGTTCTGGGGGCAGCCTGCTAGTGTCGCCACACTTCCGGTGCTAACATGCATGCCCACAACTTCCTAACCCGTACGTCTTTGGAAACCGGAGCACCCGGAGGAAATCCCATACGGACACGGGGAGAACGTACAAACTCCTTACAGACAGCGGCTGGAATTGAACCTGGGTCGCTGGCACTGTAATAGCATTATGCTAACCGCTACACTACTGTATTACTCGGGGACGACCTGTAGTTAAATAATCATTGCCACTCACTTGCTGTGCTCTGATATAAAGAATTGTGATTTTGGAAAGTTTCCAATGATTGTGGAAACACGACATAAGAATCAGTGAGAAGTGGGTACAAAACTGAGCTGGGAGGGGGAAAGGTAGGGTGGTCAATCATGCAGCATTGAGGTGTAGATCAAAGATATGGCATTCAATTAAACAGTATTTGTGACAAACAGCAAAGATGGTTATGATCTAAGCTCCCAGCAAACCTGTTACATAACTGATTAGCTTTGTAATGAGAGTGTATTTTTGAGTGAATCACAACAAAGTTGGGCTTCTGGAAGATCTTTAACAGATATACCATAAAAGGCATACTCTGGCCAGGGAATTTAACTTGAACAGCATGCATTTAGCAAACATCACGTTGTCAATTTTGAGCAATTGTATCCTGACTTTCACACTGTGTTTAATAAATATTTTGAGAGTTTTCTAATATATTATGTTCGGTTGGCAAAATTTGCAGTCCAATATCTATCATCAACTGATTTTAATGTTTTCAAGTAACTTTTCCCATTGAAATAAATTAAAACATAAAATTAACTAAGAGAAATGAAGATTACCCTTGCCATTTGAAACCAACAATTTAGAGTACTGATTTATATTGCTTTTCTTACTGTTTTTAATATTGTGTTTTGCATATCTTTGTGGTTACTCATGGGAAAATACCAGAAAGTGAGTCAGGTGAGTAGATAAGCCACCAGCAAGGTGGAGTGAACAATGGAATAGTTTATTCCTACATGTTTTTCCAATGAGCGATAATAATTCCTCTTTAATGAGTTATGTCACCAATATCTTGTTTATTCTTAGAGGAAGGAAGTATTGGAGGGAAAATCACATGTTAAAAAGGCCTAAGAAAATATAACCTAGAAACTGCATCTACTACACCCATTGCACATGAAAATGAGTTAATCCTAAAGTAGATTGTGGAATTGGATCCATTGGGAAATTGACCCAGTCATTTCCATGTGCAATTCACTTTAGCACAGCTAACATTTTCCCAACATCAGTCGAGCACCTAATATCATCGTAAGTCGTCCTTTACTAATATTAAATGGATTTTTTGGACGCCAACTAAACTGTTTGCTAAACATTCACTATTCAAATACTATGAAATTTCTTCTAGCATTGCTCCATGGTGCGGGAATTCTTATTCCAGCCAAACTCTTCGAATACAAGTCCCAGTGAGACTCCTAGCTGAGTGGCCCACAGGACCTCCTCTTGGTTTCTGTCTCATTCGCCAGGATTTCAGTGACCCTCTGTGTAAGTCACGGTGTTCTCTCCCTCCCAGCTGCAGCACATCTCTCCTCATTACAGTCAAAATGTATGTTGCTGCTGTCTGCCTGCCATAGGAAATGTGCCTTAAAGGGTTGTCGCCCTTCTCTGATTGCTGTTCAGCAAAGTGTTTACAGCTGTGCTAAATTAGGTGAAGTCACATTGGGAACCACACAGGTCATGTTTTCTGGGTGTGATCCACCCTAACATGGTCTCAGGAATATTTTTGGCCAATTTCATGATTTTTTTACAGGGGATTTATTGGGCCATTACTGCTTCACACAGCACATGTTTAGCCCACTAAAATAAGTGTGAAATACCATTTCTAAGCATATAGAACATAGAACACTACAGCACAGTACAGGCCCTTCGGCCCACAATGTTGTGCTGGCATTTTATCCTGCTCTAAGATCTATCTAACCCTTCCCTCCCACATGGCCCCCTATTTTTCTATCATTCATGTGTCTACTTAAGGGTCTCTTAAATGTCCCTAATGTATCTGCCCCCACAACCTCTGACGGCAGTGCGTTCCATGCACCCACCACCCTCTATGTAAAAAACTTAGCCCTGACATCCCTCTTATAACTTCCTCCAAACATCTTAAAATTATGTCCCCTCATGTTAGCCATTGTCACCCTGGGAAAAAGTCTCTGACTGTCCACTCGATCTATGCCTCTTATCATCTTGTACACCTCTATCAAGTCACCTCTCAACCTCCTTCTCTCCAAAGAGAAAAGCTCTAGCTCACTCAGCCTATCCTCATAAGACATGTGGATTTACAGGCTGTTTCTTGTCAGGTTTAGCTTGCTGACCATGCATTTATCTTTTTTTGCTTCATGAGTTGCTTTATTTTAGCTTTTTCAGTATTGATAGGCATATATACATTAACTGTAATTAGGAATCGTGATTTGGAAATATATTGCCAATCCTTCATAGTCACTGGGCTTAAATCCGAGAAGTCTCCCCAACCTCCCCCCCCCACCAACAGTACCGTGGAGCACTTCACCAGAAGAACTGCAGTGGCTCATCACCACCTTCTTAAGGGCACTTAGGGATGAATGTTTAAAGTTGGCCTTGCCAGCAATGCTTGGATACCAAAAATGCATACAATTCCAAGAGAGCTATAACCTTTAACATAATGATTGTCACAGAGTGAGTAATGTAGATGGGAAAGGGAAGTGACATTGATGGATAAAACTAATGGACAAAACTGTGGCTGATAGAGTGCCATAAAGCAAAATGTGAATTCATCCATTCTAGGCATGAAAAAGATGGATCAGTATGTTTTCTGAGCAATGCAAAGCTAAGAACTATGGCTGAGTAGAGATATTTATGGGCCCATTTATAGAAAAGCCACTTTCAATGAAAAATGCTGCAAAGTGCCCAAACATTTGTAAGGCATAAATATATAACAAATATAACAAAATTAAGATAGGGAAACTTTGAATGGAACTTGAAAAGGTAGGATGCATATTGCCATCATATTCAGGCAAGAAAAATCTGTGCATTACAATTTTAATGAATACCAATGCAGGAAATGACACAATGTATTTTACAAATGTAAGGAAGGTATATTACATGTCTCCTTCTTCCTAAACTCTCCTTTGGGGGTGATGAAGGGTTTGTATCCAGTACAGTTATGAGGTGACTGATGTGTCTTATGTGGGATGAACAGATAGGCAGTGAAGCTTGATACATTGAGTGGTTGTTTGGATTATTGTACATGCATTCTGCTGTTTGTGCTTAGCTATCATTTGCCAGAGTTGGATAGACTGTCAAAGTCAAAGTCGAGTTTCTTGTCATATGCACAAGTACATGAAAACACAAGTGCAATGAAAAATTTACTTGCAGCAGCATCACAGCCACAAAGCATTATACAAGCTGCATTTACAAGAAAAACATAAATTAAGCATAAATTATACACAATTTTTACAAGAAAGAACACAATTAGAACCAAAAGAAGTCCATTTTAGTGCAACAAAGTGGTCATAGTGTTGCTAAGCTGTAGTGAATGGCATTGTGCTGGTTGGTTCAAGAACCAACTGGTTGAAGGGAAGTAGCTGTTCTTGAACCTGATGCTGTGGGACTTCAGGCTTCTGTACCTCCTGTCAATGGTAGCAACAAGAAGATGGCATGGCTCAGATGGTGGGAATCATTGATGATAGATATTGCCTTCTTCAGGCAGTGCCTCCTGTAGATACTACCGATGGTGGGAAGGGATGTGCCCATGATGTATTAGGCTGAGTCCACTTTATGACTGGAAGCACTTTATGTGTTCCTGGATGCTTCTCTGCCTACTTGAGCAGTTTTGGCAGACTTAAGCAGTCAGTGAGGATGTTACAGTTTTTCAGGGGGTGCTGAGGATGTCCTTGAACCATTTTTTCTGCCCTCCTGGAAATCTCTTGGAACAGATTGCTTGTCTCAGCAGTTTGTTGTCAGGCACGTAGACAATGTGGCCCACTCACTGGAATAGTTTCTGCGTGATCAGAACTTGAATGCTCAGCATTGTAGCTTAGGAGAGAAACCCCCTGATCTGAAGAGCCCATTACAACAGGACCACATCATTGGGTCTAGAGTCACATATAGCCCAGACCAGTAGATTCTCTTTCAGTGAAAGCCAAGAGTGAACAATCCAGCAATGTCATGGCTATTATTACTGAGGCTTGCTTTTTAAAAAATTCCATATTTATTTAATTACTTTAGTTAAATTCCCCTGCTGCCACAATGGAAATCAAACTCATCTCTCTGGATTAATGGTTTGGAACTCTGGCTTCCAGTTCAGTACTGTAACCACTATTCCCCGTACACAACACTTAATAGCAGGAAGTCTCTTCTGTAATTATTATAGTCAGAGTGCCACAAAACAGTGACGACAATGGAAATGCTGCTGCGTAAAAATCACCGTTGAAGAACTTAAAGACCTTTCATGAAGAAAGTTCTAATCAGTCAATGCTTCATGACCTACCTGATAATCTCCACCAGCAGGAGCTACAGATTATCCACCAGGTCATGTCTGCCCTGAATTCCACACTAATCAGCACTTGTGAAGAGTGTTGGCTTCTCTACCAGAAAACATTTGGACTGGTTTGATGAGAATGACCAGGATATTTGGTACAAACAAACAATAAATAGAAGATATTCTTGGACTGGATGTACAATTACAACTCAAGACTAACCTACAGATCCACAGGCGTCCAAAGGCTAAGATCCAAGTATAAAATTAAGGCCTGAAGAGCAAGTCGTAGCTGGAACAAATGGAGGAGATCCTGCAGCGAGTTTATAATCCTGACATAAGTGGGTTCTTCAACACTGTCAAGACCACCTGCAGCCTAAGTCAAAGTCCCAAGAATAGAGGAGATCTCTTCATAACAGAGAGGTAGTCAGCATTCACTGGAAGAAGCATTCCAAAGATCTCCTCATCAAGATTCAAGTTTTGATTCAAATATTGTTGACGTGTCTCTGCAGAATGCTACCTGCTATAATCTCAACACTACCCTGCACCAGCCTGACAGGGTGTTGAAAAGAATGTCCACCAGCTGAAAAATAATAAGGCTTCCAGAGCAGAGGAAATCACCGAACGAGCAAAATGTGTCAGAGAAATACCTTTGGCACAAAGTTACAACTTCATCTCTTTCATCTGGGAGGAGAAGTGCATGCCAGGGCATTTCAGGAACATCATTATTGTGATCTTCTCCAAAATAAGAGATATTAGACCTCCTGGAATGAATTTATTATCTTAGAGTAACATTCAGCCATTTACTTTCTCCCGGACATATTCTGGCTGTTTTGATGTCCATAGTAGGCCAGTTGCTGATACCTGTATTTTGCGTGAGCCCTTGTTGTCACTTTATTTAATTTCTAATTGCAGAGTATTAAAGGTCATGTTCATATTTGTGGTAATTTCTGCATGGTTAAGGCAGGCAGCTACTTTGGATGGTTTGGAATTCCTGCCAAAATCATTTTTTTTTTTACTTCTTGATGACTTCCTGCAGGAGGAAATCCACCTTGTAATCAACTGAAAGCTTTTCCTCAGCCTTTCTTTTACCTTCATAGCTGCTGCCAGCTTTGCATGATTTTTATTGAGATAAGCATTTGCAATTCTTACTTGTGATAATCTAATTTACCATGTGCATGTATCCTCATTAGTTTTTAATATCCGGGCTTGATTCACCCTAACTGTAAACCTAATCTGAACTCGAACCCTATCCCTAATCTTAACCCTAAACCAAATGCCATGTCTTTCCACTAAAACAGTAACTCTAATTATTTTCCACAGTTTCAATCATAAACTTACCATCAGAATATTATATGACAACATCAGATAAGATCTCATCATCCATTCTGTATATTCTTTGTGATTATATTTAAGGTTAGGGGTTAGACCCCCTTTTAATCCCTAACAAAATGCATTAGAGCACAGTTGCACAGAGAACTCAGACTGGTATTGTGTAAAGACCACCAAAGAGGAATTTTTTTATGTTGGATGAGGTCTATGACACAATGAGTAATAAAACTGCTCTTACATGTAAAAACACACAAAGTTTTCCTTCACTAAATCCACTGTGACAATGGTAAAGTGATTTAAGGAATCAAGTAGACCAGACCCTCTGGGATGGGTGTTGGAGAAGACTGGGTTTGGGAATTAGCAGGTCAGAAGTATTGGACATAGAATTGTAGGGGGTCTGGATGAAGGATGTGAGCATCAGCGAAGGGGCAACATCAAGGCAGGAACATCATTCATCGGACACGAAACTGGTGTCCGAATGAGATTGGCGGCGACAGCCTAATGGGGATGGGAGTTGATGATGAGTGCAAATGAGTAAGTTTTTTTAAATTGGAGCGTAGCTGCAGGTCAACACCCCAGACTCCTAGATTACAGAGAGGGTAAGTCTAATTCCCATCAACTCTCCATTTAAGGTCAGTTTTGGTGCAAGTGACACATTGCATTCCTGGGCCTTGAATGTCCAAATAAATTTTGCACAAGTAATGTCAAACGGTGGGTTACATTCAGTTTGCCAACACAGCACAGTCTCCATGCATCAGATGCACAGAGGATTTTGAAATATGTTCAAAACTGTGGGTATTGGTATTGGTTTATTGGTGCTTTGCACAAAGGACCCAAATGTGTTTGTATTTTAGATCCAACTCTTTTTCATTGGGTTCAAAAAAATTGTGCTACTTGAAAGAATTTCTAGTCTAAATAGAGTCATAGAGTCATACAGCAAAGAAACAGGCCCCTCAGCCCACCACATCCATGCTGACCATTCTGAATCAGAATCAGAACCTTTTCTAAATTGATCATATTTGCCCACATTAGGTCCATATATTTCTATACTTTGCCTATTCAATTGCCCATTTAAATGTCTCTTAAATCTAGTGGCAGGCACGGTAGTGTAGTGGTTAGCATAAGGCTATTACAGTGCCAGTGACCCGGGTTCAGTTCTAGCCGCTGTCCGTAAGGAGTTTGTACGTTCTCCCCATATCTACGTGTGTTTCCTCCGGGTGCTCCGGTTTCCTCCCACATTCCAAAGACGTACGGGTTAGGAAGTTGTAGGCATGTTATGTTGGCGCCGGAAGCACGGCAACACTTGCTGGCTGCCCCCAGAACACTCTACGCAAAAGATGTATTTCACTGTGTGTTTCGATTTACATGTGATTAATAAAGATATCTAAATCTTATCTGACTCCACCATCTTCTCTGTCTGCATGTTCTGTCAGAACCCCATCTAAATTGATCTCATTTGCCCACATTGAGTCCATATTTTTCTATACTTTGCCTGTTCAATTGCCCGTTTAAATATCTCTTGAATCTAGTGATTGTATCTGACTCCACCATCTTCTCTGTCTGCACCAATCACTCTTCATGTAAAATATTCGCTTCAGATCCCCTTTAAAAGTTCTCCTTCTCACCTTAAACCCTCTTGTTTTTGATATCACTACCGTGGGAAAAAGATTCTGATCATCTACCCTATCAATCCATATCATAATTTTATGTGTGTGTGTCCGGTCACCCCTCAGCCTCCCTTGCTTCAGGTGAAATGGGCTCAACCTATCTAATTTCTCCAATCCAGGCAACATCCTGATGAGCTCCTCTGCACCCTTTCCAGCACAACAATCCAAATATATGGAACTCTCGGTGGACAGATCTGCGAATTAAGCAACAATGGAATGTATTTACACTTTCCTGAAAGTTGAAACGTGCTTCTTTGATAGCATTCTTACCTCAATTCAGAACAATATGTGCTAATGTGGATGAACAAATCATTTAGACTGACACCTCACTGTAGTACTGAAAGAGTGCAACATTGTTAGTAGTGATATTTTGCAGATAAATTGTTAAACTGTGTCTTAACTGGCTGTTTTTTCATATGTAAATAATTTCATGAAATTGTTCGAAGGAGAGCAAAATCCAGACTAACATTTCTTCTTCACCAATACCAATGAAACAGGTTATCCATCATTTCTTTCCTTCTGTGGGAATTTGCTACTGTTTAAATTGGCTGCTGTGTAACTCAATTTCCAAACAATCTGGTGGCTGGAAAGCATTCTCTGATAGCTTATCTGCATGATAAGGGAATGTATAAACAAAAGACCTTTACTTACTATTTGTTGTAATCCTTTAAGGCATATTTGAAATGCATCACTGCAGATTTAAGTCACAAATCTCTGGACTCTACTTAGATTTCCCAACAATATCTTTGCATCTCAAATGACGACACAAACATATTTCCAATCGATGTACCATGCCTGTCTCAATGCCAAAACAGAATAGAGAGAGTAATATTAGCGAATGGAAGTGGAAAGTGTAATACCACAGATTTATTCTTCATTGCCTTCAACCATATTAGTTATAGTTAAACCTAATTACATGGAATGACCATAGATCATGTATTGGAAATCCTAACAAACCTTGCTCCATTTATCCTATTACATTGCTGCACACATTGTGGAAATATCTTTTATCTTGGTTCTGAGATTTGTCTTTTGTGAGGCTAAAGACCGTTGTACGTTTATTGATTCAGTCTTATGCTTATTGAGGAGTAAGCTTCAGTCCCATGAAGCATGCTGGCCAATTTATATTGAAATGATAAACAGCACAACTTCACAAGGAGCGTTGAATATAAAAGTATGAAATTCTGATTCCACATTATAGGGAGCTGGTAAGACCACACATGCAGTACCGAGTATAGCTTAGATCTTCATATTTAAGGGAGGATATACCTGCATTTGGGGTAGTGCAGAGAAAGTTCAGGAGGTTGATTCTAGTGATGCAAGGATTGACATATAAAGAAAGGTTGAGCAGATTGGGCTTATACTCATTGGAATATGGAAAAATGAGTGACGATATTATAGAAACATTTAAGATTCTGAAGAGGATTCGCAGGGTGGATGCTGAGAAGATGTTACCCCAAGTGCAGGCATTTAAAACTTGGGGGTATAATATCAGAATAAGGTGATGCCCATTTAAAATGAGGTGAGGAGGAATTTCTTCTCTCAGAGGGTTGTGAATCTGGAATTCTACTCTCCAGAGAGCTGCGGAGGATGAATCACTGAATACTTTCAAGGCAGAGCATGACAGTCATTAAACTACAAGAGGATCGAGAAGAACGGGAAGAACACTGGAAAGTGGTATTGAGGCCAAGATTAGATCAGCCATGATTTTGTTGAATGGGAGACCAGACATGATGGGTTCTGCAAGGTTACACTGATTATGAGATTGGTGTAATCTGTTGTCAATCTCACTCACTAGAATGTCTAAATATTTAATGCCCTACTAGACCTCCTTATTTTCTTTCCTTAGTTTCATTCCCTTCTCTTCATTGATCCAACAGAAGATAAGCCCAACGTTCTTATGCCATTACTTATACCTCTACCATACTGTGTATTATTTATTTCACTGCAGATAGAATTTATAAAACCAGAACCACGATCTGTTGAAAAATTTTCATTTTGAATAGATTCTGTTACAATTCTGCTGGAATGGTTTGGCAGGGCAATGTTATAAATAAAAATAAATCAATTAACCCAAACATTCTTTGGTCTTATCAGGTGTGATGTCTTCATGAGGTTTCCTATTCTGCAAATTACCACCCCTTTATATATTCTATAAAATGTGCATGACTGAGATAGGCACAGCCGTGAAAACATTTGGAAGCTGTTATCTTCCATGGTTTATATACAGTAAAGATTCACACTGATGCTTCCCATAAACTGCTTTGAATTTTGCTATAAAAGTGAACCAGATGGCTCATTCACACAATGCTGCAGATTATAAATGGTTTTCATCCTAGATCTCAACTCCAGCGTCCATAACATTGACGTTTTGGACTTGCTGGTTCAACATGTGTTTTCATTCAGTGTGCGATTAGCCATGATATTGGCCATAGTACTTCAGGCAGTTGCTGCAAATGTCCTGGGTATCCATTAACTATGTATATATGGACAGTAGACAAGAAAAAAAACATCAGTCTTATTTTTCTGCTGTTCCAGCTGCAGTGATATGAAAGACAGAATAACAGCTGAGGCGAGGGGGGGGTTGACCTCTTGAAATTCCTCCTCTTCCAACTAACTCTGCCTGTGTGCATTCAGTCTTTCAGCTGCCAGTGTTGCCAATCAGACCAGACCAATCAGAGCCTTGCCAAAGGCAGTACACGGTAGGGGTCATTGACATATTGCAGTGAGTCTCTTGAAATTAATGCATTTATTGGCACCAGATGATTCAAATCACTGTGGATACATAGGTCAGTGAGTGGTTAGGAGGATTTCCAACTTGATTTTAGAGCTGTAAGTACACTGACAGATTCAACAGGCAGATATTTAGCAAGAACTCACTAACTCATGTCTCTTTAAGGGCTACTGAAAATTAAACTTTGCATTAAAGTTTGAAATATGACAACAGTGCTTAGGATGCAATTTTCTCTTCCAGTGCATACAATTGTATAAAATTACAATTCCATTTGTTCCCCTGTTGCAGTAAAAGATACTAATCTTATCTATAGGTTGTTCAGGCTGAAAAGAGTAGAGTGCGCAATAAATCCGGCGGTGGCTGTGAATGATTTTATTGTAATAAGATGGGAAGAGCAGTTACTATTTTCTACAATATTTGAATATGAGCCTTCATTCACGATCAATCAAACTGTGATTCAATTCTCTCTCCTCAAACCACAGTGACTACTATTGGAATTCACCAGAGCAATGACACTGAATGCTGGCAGCTGATTTAATGATGAAGTCAATGGAAAAAAACCCTTCACCTGATAATGAAGGTTTACTGGGTGAACAATTCGGGAATGAAAACCCTGATTAAGTTTGCATCTGCTTATGCCAGGAAAATGAAAGACAAATGTAACATAAACTGTTTAGTATCATCCATTTAATGCAGGTGGGAACAAAGGCTGGTGCACTGGAGGTTGGAATTGGAATTGGTTTATTATTGTGAAAAACTTGTCTTGCATACCGTTCATACAGATCCATTCATTACACAGTGCATTGAGGTAGTACAGGTAAAACAATACAGAATGCAGAGTAAAGTGTCACAGCTACTGAGAAAGTGCAGTGCAGGAAAACAATAAGGTGCATAAGAGTTGGACTCTTGTGAGGTCAGGAGTCCATTTTATCGCACTAAGGAACCATTCAATAGTTTTATAACAGCAGGGTAGAAGCTGTCCTTGAGCCTGGTGGTACTTGCTTTCAGGCTTTTGTATCTTCTGCCCGATGTGAGAGGGGAGAAGAGAGAATGTCTGGGGTGGGTGGGGCCTTTGATTATGCTGGCTGCTTTACTGAGGCAGCAAGAAGTATAGACAGAGTCCATGGAGGGGAGGTTGGCTTCTGTGACATGATGAGCTGTGTCCTCAACTGTCTGCAGTTTCTTGCAGTCCTGGGCAGAGCAGCTGCCATACCAAACCATGATGCATCCAGAAAGGATGCTTTCTATATAGTGGATTCTCTTAACTTTTGGGTGAATGGAGAAGCCAGAAAGAAATAGCAACTCCGTGTTTGTGAAAGCAAGTACTCTTTCCTCCTCTCATAGAATCATAGAACTGTTATGATGCATGAAAAGGGCATTTGATCCATTAAATCTATGTTGGCTCTTAAGGGAGCGATCTTATCAATCCCATTTCCCTGCTCTTTCCCTATAGACCTTCAAGTTATTCTTAAGTTCCTTTTACCCTATCTAAATCGGTCAAATTCTGATAGACTTTCTTCAAATTATCTCTCAAACTTTGTTGCTCCAAGACAAACAATCCCAGCTTCATTGGTTTTGACCTAATAGCTGAAATCCCTTATTCCTGGAACCGTATGAGTAAATCTTTTCTGCACACACTGTAAGACCTTCACATACTTTCTAAAGTTAGATGACCAGAATTGTATGCAATGCTCTTATTGTAGCCTGGCCATTGTTCCACACAGGTTCAACATAACATCCCTGGTTTTGTACTCAAAGAAGGATAATATGTGGATCCATGTCAATATTAAAGTTGAAAGATACTGATATGTTATCTTTGTCTAAAACAGACCATGCACATAGATTACTCCTAGGTGGTTTTACCTTCTATAATTATGATTTAATTTTATAGCACTTATGTTTTCTCCTGTTCAGTGCAGAAAACCTGCTTCCTTACTTGAGCCTGCAAACCATGTAAATAGAAAAATGGCATACGGTGTCCAAATAATGAAGGATATGGTAAGGCTCAGGTGAATAATAAACCTAGCCTTAATGCAAGGCCTGCAAGCAACTTCAAATGTCACCGTCTATTTCTGAGTTCTCCAACTGATGGAAGATATCATATTCATAAATGATAATGTTTAGTTGAAAAAGTGTTATCACAAGGACACAAGAAAATAGTAGTAGGAGTAGGCCACTTGGCCCCTCACGCCTGCCCTGCCATTCAATATGATCATGATCGAGCTACACTGGCATCAGCTCCTCTTCTGTGCCAATACACAAAAAGTGCTGGAGGAACTCAGCAGGTCAGGCAGCATCCATGGAGGGAAATAAACAGTCGATGTTTCGGGTCAAGACCCTTCATCAGGACTCGCCCGAAACATCGACTGTTTATTTCCCTCCATGGATGCTGCCTGACCTGCTGAGTTCCTCCAGCAATTTTTGTATATTGCTCCAGATTCCAGCATCTGCAGAATTTCTTGTGTCTCCTCTTCGGTGCCAGTCCCTCATAATCCTCAGTTCATTGATCTTTCAAATATTTATCTGCCTCCACCTTAAATATGTCTAATGATCTGCCTTCCATCACCCCCAGGGGCAGAGAATTCCAGCAATTCACTACCTTTTGAGAAGAAATTTCTATGGACCTCAGTTTTAAATGATCGTCCCCATATTTTGTAGCTGTGTCCTCTTCTTACTTCTAAGTAAAATGAACAGCAGCACTATTAAAATAATTTTATTTCACTTAGATTATAAAAGTTTGTTTAAATCAAAGCAATAAAATTCCTGTAGCTACAGTAATTTCCATATGTTGGATTATACATCTCCAGGAAAGTGCTTCGCATAACTCTGAAGTCAGAATATAAGAACACAAGATCACAAGAAGACAGGAGCAGAAATAAGACATTTGGCCACTCAGACTGATCCCACCACTCAGTATAAACATGGATGTACAAATCATTGGTTAGGCCTTATTTGGAGTATTGTGTGCAGTTCTGGTCACCAGGGCAAAGGATGGATGTGATTAAGCTGACAGGGAGTGCAGTGAAGGCGTACAGAAATGTTGCCTGGACTGGAGGGCTTGAGCTATAAGGAGAGATTGGATAGGTTGGGGCTGTTTTCCCTGGAGCAAAGGAGGCTGAGGGGTGAACATAAAGAGGTTTATAAAATTATGAGGGACATAGATAGGATCGATAGTCAAAATCCTTTTTCCTAGGGCAGGGGTGTCTAAAACTTGAGGGCAAAGGTTTAAGGTGAGAGGGAAAAGATTTAAAGGGGACCCAAGGGGCAAGGTTTTCATACAGAGGGTGATGGGTATATGGAATGAGCCTCTAGAGGATGTGGTAGGAACAGGTATAATTACAATGTTTAAAAAAGTATTTGGACAAGTACATGGATAGGAAATATTTAGAGGGATCTTGGCCAAATACATGCAAATGGGATTAGCGTAGATTGACATCTTGGTCGGCATGGATGAAGGGTCTATTTTCATTTTGTATAACACCATAAATCTTTGAAAAAACGAAGGAATACTGCAATAGTGCCTGAAAGTATGGCTTCTTAAAAAAATAGCCGCTATCAATAATTATCAACAGGAGTTGAAAAGCAATTTGCATAAACAGAATTCATTTTTTTCTGTTGTCCATCTGATCTAGGCAGGGAATATGGTTCTGGTGTATATCCAAGAGTTAAAAATAGAGGCTATGGAAATAGGAGCTGACATTTCTCTGCATTAGAGATTTATTTGTGTGCAATGTTCACAGTCAGAACAATTTGGAAAATTCAACCCATTTTATTTGAAGTACAAGCATCTTCAATGTGTGCACATTAATTGCCTGGTATAAGGACAAATCATTAATGGCTTGACAGTGGAATAGAAAAATTCTCTGCCATCACATTGTCCTGTAAAAATCTATTTTTAGATGCTGACTTAGAACAGGATCTGGCTTGGATGTGATACACTTTTGTCAAATAATCTGTCAACACTCACTATCTGAACTCATAAAAAGGAACAAGCACTTTGGCCAGGCCTGCTGGTGCCCATAGGACTGTTTTCAACACTTGCCAAAGACAGAATAAAGCTGGGACAATAAATGAAAGGAACAAGTTTGATTCATATGTGGAATGACAAGGTACAATTTCCATTAATTCACTTTATATAGAGTGCTAATCAAGCACATCATGCACTGCAAATTGTCAAGCAGTTATCAGGATTTAGTCATGTTTTGTCTTGTGTCTTAACCAGTAGGCTGTTTAGTACTTCAGCCAATAAATGTGCTGAGTATGCTTCAGTGTGAAAAAGTACTGAGCATGATAAGAGCTGCTGTCATCGGCATACACTTGTTTCATGCACCTGGATGTGTGCTTAATGCTGATAGAGAACAGGACTATAGCTTTGTATTTGATAATGGAATGTTGCTTGTATATTAAAGCACTTTTACCAAAACATTAAATCAGAAACTTTAAAGTGCCAAAAATAAATAATTTGTTTGCCACTCGCTCAAGTTTCACCTTTATATGTTGTCTAAAAAAGCTGCTACTGTTTAAATACCATCTTCCTCAGCCTAGAACAAGAACAACTTTATGTGGCACCTTTATCCTAGCAAAATATACCATCATGTTTCGCAAGTGTTACTAAATAAAAACTGAATCCAAACCATAGGTAGATATTGGGGTTACTAATAGGTTTAGTCAAAGAAATTAAAAAAAAAATTTTTATATACATTTTTTTAAAATACAGCGTGGTAACAGGACCTTCAGGCCTAACAAGTCCACACCGCCCATTTTAAACCCATATTAACCTACCCGTACGTCTTTAGAATGTGGGAGGAAACCGGAGCTCCCGGAGGAAACCCACGCAGACACGGGAGAACGTACAAACTCCTTACAGACAGTGACGGGAATCGAACCCCGATCGCTGGTGCTGTAATAGCGTCGCGCTAACTGCTACGCTACCGTGCCACCCATGCGTGCAAATGGGTGTAAGATAAGATTTCTTTATCAGTCACCTGTACATCGAAACACACAGTGAAATGCATCTTTGCGTAGAATGTTCTTGAGGCAGCCCGCAAGTGTTGCCATGGTTCCAGCGCCAACATAGCATGCCCACAACTTCCTAACCCGTACATCTTTGGAATGTGGGAGGAAACTGGAGCATCCGGAAGAAACCCATTCAGTCATGGGGAGAACGAGCAAACTCCTTACAGACAGTGGCCAGAATTGAACCTGGGTCGCTGGAGCTGTAATTGCATTATGTTAACCGCTACACTACCGTGCCAGCCACACAGGTGTATTAAAGGAGAATAAATCAACTAGACAAGGTCTATGTATAGACTTTCAGAGTTTAGGGCCTTGGAAGTTGAAGACGTCCACTATTGGCGGAATGATTCAACTGATGTAATTTGCACTGCAAGTCCAGGTATTGTAATCTCTGAATAATAATAATCTTTGGTTTTGTAACACTTCACCCAGAAGAAAGCTGGTGAATCACATCCAACAAGTTTCCATATTATTTACATCAACTATATTTTTAACACAAATAATATGTGCAGGGTGTACAGTATATTCAATCAAGATCAATCCTAAAATGGCAGTTGAGTTCTTATGTACATTACAGGACCTTACTTACCATTCAATTGGGTTTGTGGGCACTGCAGGCAGCAAAGCTTGGCTCAGAGGAAGATCCTCTCAATTCAGTGATGATGAGGATGGGGGATTATTCTTCACCATTTTCTGAAGCCATCATTTGCTTCCACCATGCAGGAGACCTTAGAATCTTTCCCCATAGTCCCTTTTTTTTATTGTATTATCTCAGAAGTTACAACAGCGGGATGTTTGGAATGTTTGTTCTAGGCATGATGAATAGGATTGGCAGCAGTTATTTGCCAATTATTTGCTGCAAGTGATGTTGGTGAATCATTCACCAAGCCTATCAGAGAACATTTCTAGTGCTGGAACAGGCCCTTTGGCCCACAATGTCCACGCCAACCATGATGCCAATTTAACTAACCCCATCTCCCTACACATACTCCATATCCTTCCGTTCCTTGACTGTTCATGTGCCTGTCTGAATGCCTCTTAAACATTACTGTTGTCTCTGCTTTCTCCTCACACCACAGCTCTCCGCCCCTTCCCCTCAGGGCAGCTACCATTCTCTGTGTAGCAGATCTCCTTTAAACATTCCCCCTCTCACATTATAGCTATGCCCTCTAGTATTTGACATTACAGCCTGGGAAAAAGACTCTGACTCTCTAACCTATGTATGCCTCTTATAATTTTATAAATTTATATCTATCTTTAATGTTATATATCCACCTCTATATATACAATATATAGTGTAGCGGTTAGCATAATGCTATTGCAGCACCAGCCACCTGAGTTCAATTCCTGCCACTGTCTGTGAGGAACTTATACGTTTTCTGGGTTTCTTCCGGGTGCTCCAGTTTTCTCCCACATTGGCATCATATGGAGGACTGGGGTATAATCTCCTGAACTACATTTTGTGCTTATGCAGTACCCAAACAAGATTAGTAATTGAGTTCCAGATAAATTTAATTGTGTGGTGAATAAAAACACTGAAGGTATTCTAAGGAACAGTGTATATAAGTATTTGGTTAGATAGGCCTGATTAGGGATAGTCAACATGGTTTTGTGTGTGGTAGGTCATGCCTAACCAATCTTATGGAGGAGGTTACCAAGAAGGTCGATGAGGGAAAGGCAGTGGACGTTGTCTACATGGACTTTAGCAAGGCATTTGACAAAGTCCCGCATGGGAGGCTGGTCCAGAAAGTTAAGTCACTTGGCATTCAGGATGAGGTAGCCAATTGGATTCAACATTGACTTAGTGAAAGAAGCCAGAGAGTGGTAGTAGATGGTTATTTCTCTGATTGAAGGCCTGTGACTGGTGGTGTGCCACAGGGATCAGTGCTGTGTCCGTTGTTTATATTATATCTATATTAATAATTTAGATGATAATATGGTAAACTGGATCAACAAATTTGCAGATGACACCAAGATTGGGGGTGTAATGGACAGTGAGGAAGGCTATCAAAGCTTGCAGCGTGATCTTGACCAGCAGGGAAAATGGATTGAAAAATGGCAGATGGAATTTAATGCAGACATGTGAGGTGTTGCACTTTGGAAGGACAAACCAGGGTAAGACTTACACAGTGAATGGTAGGGTTCTGAAGTGTGCAGTAGAACAAAAGGACCCAGGAATACAGATCCATAGTTCCTTGAAAGTGGCATCACAGGTAGATAGGGTCGTAAAGAGAGCTTTTGGCACTTTGGCCTTCATAAATCAGGGCATTCAGTACAGGAGTTGGAATGCTATGTTGAAGTTGTACAAGACATTTGTAAGGCCGAATTTAGAGTATTGTGTGTAGTTCTGGTCACCTACCTACAGGGAAGATACCAATACGCTTGAAAGAGAGCAGAGAAAATTTACAAGGATGTTGTTGGAACTTGAGGACCTGAGTTATAGGGAAAGGTTGAATAGGTTAGGACTTTATTCCCTGGAGTGCAGGAGAATGAAGGGAGATCTATTTATAGAGGTATGCGAAATTATGAGGGGTATAGATAGGGTGAATGCATGCAGGCTTTTACCCCTAAGGTTGAGTGAGACTAGAACTAGAGGACATAGGTTTAGGGTGAAAGGTGAAATATATAAGGGGAATCTGAGGGGGAAGCTACTTCACTCAGAGGGTGGTATGAGTGTGGAACAAGCTGCCAGCTGAAGTGGTAGATGAGGGTTCACTTGTAATATTTAAGAGAAGTTTGGATAGGTGCATAGATGGGAGGGGTTTGGAGGGATATGGTCCAGGTGCAGGTAGATGGGACCAGGCAGAGGATCAGGTCGGCATGGACTAGATGGGCTGAAGGGCCTGTTTCTGTGCTGTAGTACTTGATGACTCCCTGTGAGATAGCATTTGTAGACCCTCATTTTTGAAAGTTCTTTAATAGCAGAATATGTGGTTGCCTTAGATGTGAATAGTGGCTAAATGTCACCAGTTTTCAGGTAACAGAGAAGGCTAATATCATAGTGCCAAACTGATCTTTTCCAAAACTTTTCTTTCTCTCTTTAAATGTATTTGCATATGCGTTCCTGCACACCTTCTGCAAAAATACATTCTACAGTTAAAAATATGGGATGGTCTGGCAGCAATGAAGTCCAGCTGATGCACCAAAATGATCATTATATCTAACTCACAAAAGTATGATTCCCATTCCCCATATCAGAATCAGAATGTTTATTATCACTGGCTTATATGTCATGAAATTTGTTGTTTTGCTGCAATAGTACAGTGCAAAGACATAAATATTACTATAAATTACAAAATAAATAAATAATGGGGAGAAAACAGAATAACAAAGTAGTATTCATGGGTTCGTGGACAGTTCAGAAATCTGATAGCGATGGGGAAGAAGCTGTTCCTAAAAAGTTGAATGGCTCCTGTACCATCACCCTGATGGTAGTAATGAGAAGAGGGCATGTCCCAGATGGTGAGGGTTCCTAGTGATAGATGCCACTTTCTTGAGGCACCACCTCTTGAAGATGTCCTCGATGGTGGGGGAGTGGGGGGGGGGGGGTTGTGCCCGTGATGAAGCTGGCTGAGTCTGCAACCTTCTGCAGCCTCTTGCAATCTTGTGCATTGGAGCCTCCATACCAGGCTGTGATGCAACCAGTCAGAATGTTTTCCACCACAGGAATTTGCAAGAGTCTTTGGTGACATAGCAAATCTCCTAATGAAGTAGAGCCGCTGGCATGCATCAATGTGTTGAGCCCAGGATAGATCCTTGAAGATGTTGATGTCCAGGAATTTGAAGCTGCTCACCCTTTCCACCTCTGACCCCTCAATGAGGACTGGTGTGTGTTCTCCCCACTTCCCCTTCCTGAAGTCCACAATTAATTCTTTGGTCATGCTGACATTGAGTGTGAGGTTGTTGTTGCAACATCACTCAGCCAGCTGAACTACCTCACTCCTGTACGCCTTCTAATCACCATCTGAGATTCTGCCAACAACAGTGGTGTCATCTGTGAATTTATAGATGGTGTTTGAGCTGTGCTTATCCACACTCATGAGTGTAGAGAGAATAGAGCAGTGGGCTAAGCACGTATCCTTGAGGTGTGCCTGTGTTGATTGTCAACGAGGAGGAGATGACATTACCAATCTGTACTGACTTGATCTCCCGATAAGGAAGTCGAGGATCCAGTTGCAGAGGGAGGTACAGAGGTCCAAGTTTGGAAGCTTCTTGATTAATACTGAGGGAACGATGGTGTTGAATGCTAAACTGTATTCGATAAACAGTAGCCTGATGTATACTTTGCTTTGTCTAGGTGCTTCAAAGCAGAATGAAGAGCCAGTGAGCTTGTATCCACTGTGGACCTGTTGTGGATGCTGAGGTGTAATCAATAAACAGCAGCTTGACGTATGTTTTGCTGTTATCTAGGTGCTCTGAAGCCGAGTGGAGAGCCAGTGGGATTGCTTCTGCTGTAGACCTGTTGTGGTGGTAGACAAATTGCAGTGGGTCCAGGTCCTTGCTCAGGCAGGAATTAACTTTAGCCATAACCAATCTCTCAAAGAACTTCATCACGGTAGGTATCACTGCTACCGGGTGTTAGTCGTTGTGGCAGTCCAGCCTGCTCTTTTTGGGCACGGGTATGATTGATGCCCTTTTGAAACAGGTGAGAACTTCAGAGCACAGCAGTGAGCTGTTGAGGATGTCCTTGAACACTTCAGCCAGTTGGTCGGCACAAGTTTTCAGCACCAGGCCAGGTACACCATCAGGGCCTGATGCCTTGCAAGGGTTCACCCTCTTGAAGGATGTTCTGATGTTAGCCTCCAAGACAGAGATCACAGGGTCTCTGGATGCTATGGGGATTCACACTGGTGGAGTGTTATTCTCCTTTTCAAAGCATGCATAAAAGGCATTGAGCTCATTGGGAAGTAAAACATCAGTGGCATTTGTGGCGTTAGGTTTCACCTTATAGGAAGTAATGGCATGCAAACCCTGCCACATCTGATTATATCTCTAACTTCACGCCGACTTGCTTTTTCAGTCTCACGATAGCCTTTGGTAGGTCATAGCTGGATTTCTTGTAGGATTCTGGATTGCCAGTCTTGAATGCCACAGGTCTGGCCTTCAGCAGATTGCGAATCTCCTGGTTCATCCAGGGCTTTTGGTTTGGGAAAACTCGGTATGTTCTCGAAGGCACACACTGATCCACGCAGGTTTTGATGAAGTCATAATTTACACAGCAATATAACCTTGTCTCTCTGTAGAGGTTTGCTTTGTGCTGTGCATGTTGGTGCTTGAGAGAATCCCTAATTGCAACCTTATATTTCTGCACAACAGATATCAATCAGGTGATGAGATACACCTTCGTCCCTGTCCACTAAATTTGAAGTGGTCTGCTTCAAAGGATTATTTGTATATATCCAACACAGATCTTAAAGGGTTAAAGTGTCCTGGAAAATAACAAAGAGCAAAATTGCAGCCCAAATCATTCTGTTCATATGATAACATTGTGCAGTGTAATTTCAGGCCTTCAATGTTTTCTGTCTCAGTACGAGAATGGAATTGTTCCCCCCAAGGTGCACAGTATTATCTTGGAGCTGCAGCAAGACTGGCAGGGGTCATGGTCAGTTCACAGCACAGATTATCTCATATTGGTGCCAGAGAATGTCTTGTACCAAGTGACTTTTCAAGGAAAAAAAATAGGAAAACTACAAAACAGTAGAATTTAGAATGTTTTAAAAATACGGTCCAAGCAACACTGAGTTCAATTAACACCAACAACTAAATAAGTTTCCTTAATTGTACATCAAAATGCCGTACAATGGGTCTCCTTAAATATAATTTTTGAAGGTTAGTTTTAGATTTACTGAGATTTGAATTGACATGTGTTTGCATTTGTTTTTCAGCCTTAAAATGGGCTCTGCATTTAACAACATAGATCAGGAACAAATCTCCATTGCTCTTCAGAACAAACTTCAGGTGTGCATGAAGTAGAGGGTATTGAGACAAACTGGTTCAGAATTGCATGAGTAGATTCTAGTCTGAATCTGTATTCAGCTGGATCACTGGACAATCTAGCCAAAAGACAATCAACCTGAAATGTCAACCCTGCTTCTCTCTGTTATTGCTGCTCAGTATTTCCAGTCCTTTCCATTTTTTCATTTGCAACAATGGAAATTGGTTCTCAGTGCCATCTGCAAAATGCTGCGGACTTAATCAAGATCTGAACAGGACATGAGTATCATGGCTCCTTACTCCATGAGAAACAAATTCCATCTGTGAACACAGTAAACCCAGTCATAGAGTCATGAAGTTATATAGCATGGAAACAGGCCCTTTGGCCAAATTTGTCCATGCTGACCAAGGTGCCTTCCTGAGCTAGTCACATTTGCTTGCATTTGGGCCATTTCCCTCTAACTCATATCCAGGGCATGGCATTACCTGTGAACAGCCTCTCCCAATCAACCTTTGCAAATTCATGTCTAATGCCATCAAGATTAGCCTTGCCCCTATTTAGGACTTTAACTTGTGGACCAGTCCTATCTCTTTCCATAAATGTTTTAAAACTAATAGAATTATGGTCACTGGTCTTAAAGTGCTCTTCCACTTACACTTCAGTCACTTGCCCAGCCTCACTTCCCAAGAGGAGGTCCAGAGTGCTCCCTTTCTGGTAGGCAATCTACACATTGCATGAGAAAATTTTCCTGGACACACGAAACAAATTCTGCCCCATCATAGCCCTGAGTACCTGGCAGTCCCATCCAACATTAGGGAAGTTAAAATCTACTATTACAACCCTTTTATTCCTGCAATCTGCAATCTCCCTACCTACTTGTTCCTCTAATTCCCACTGACTACTGGGGAGTCTGTAGTACAATTCCATCGAAGCAATCACAGATGGAAGTATATGAAATTGTAAGATAAGATAAGATATCTTTATTAGTCACATGTACATCGAAACACACAGTGAAATACATCTTCTTGCATAGTGTTCTGGGGCAGCCTGCAAGTGTCGCCATGCTTCCAGCACCAACATAGCATGCCCACAACTTCCTAACCCGTACGTCTTTGGAATGTGGGAGGAAACCGGAGCACCTGGAGAAAACCCACGCAGACACGGGGAGAACATACAAACTCCTTACAGACAGCAGCGGGAATTGAACCCAGTCGCTGGTGTTGTAAAGCATTACACTACCCGCTGTACTACCATGCCTGGAAAAGTGATGCAGGAATCTGGAGCATTGAGTGTCTTCCCCCACCACAGTCTATCTCACTCACTATGGGAGCCAATGCTGCAAAGGGCCCTTGGTAAATTAGGTGGGGTGGGGGAGATTTAAATTAGGACAGAACAGCAGTTGGATGCAATCCACAAGATTCCTGAGTGCAAGACCCACTGGTACAGAACAGGCTGGTCCAGCCAACTCACATTAACTGCACTGCAGGAGGGAGTCAGCACTGATAATGCAGAAGGGGACGATTTTCTGTACTGTGGTTGAGACAGTCGATAGCAGTAAACTGTTATCTGAATCTGACAAGTTAGGCTTTTGTACTTCACAGCCTTTATCACTTAGGCCTGCAGCTGTGATTGCAAAGAAGAGGGTTTGAAAAGACTTCCAGCTGTCTCTTGAAAGAAAATCCCCCTTGGAATTCTAGTGAGCCCGATGCCTTCCATCGTTCTTGGCTTTGTTGATGAGAGCTGGAGGAAGTCCAGAGATCCTAAAAGAGCATTTGAGTGCATCAGAAAAAGCAAGAAAGCTTAGGTATTATCAATCCAACAGACCATATTGAGTACAGAATTCTAAGCATTTAGTTGTCTGAGGGCAGTGCTTGAGGAGACAGATTCCCAAAAGGTGGGCATCTCGGATTGACAGGAATCTGGAGTTAGACTGGAAAGCTTCTTCACAATATTCTAATGCTCTGTCTGTTGATGGGAAGATTTCTATTGCATTGACATTTAATTCGATCCCATTGGCCTGGTGTGACCTATGTCTCCAGAACAACCAACTTCAATTTGCTTAATTAGTCAGGGTAATGTGATGTGCAGGTTGTGGTAGTGGGGTGCAGGGTTGTCTGGGTGGCTGCTATGCTTTCAAAATAGTCCTGAACCCTCAGACTATTTGCCCAACTATTCCCAGCCTTTTGAATAAATACATTTCTCCTTATTTCTTCTCCAGAGACCATGCTTCCTAGTTATAGGTTCTCTAGCTCAGCGAAACTGCCTCTCAATGTCTACATTGTCAGTCCTTCTTGGAAAATTGTACCTCACAATAGAATAGTCTCTCAGTCTTCTAAACTCCAATAACTATTGGCAGACTTTCCACAAATTGTCCTCATAAAATTGCTCCTCCATCTAGAAATCAAACCAAGCAAACTACATTATGCTGATTCTAAGGTAAGGATATCTTTGTTTAGGTATCATTCCTTAAAAGACTAAAACTGCATATTATACTTACAGTGTGCCCTTTCCAAAGTCCTATAAATTTTCAGCAAGATTTCTTACCTTTATACTCTAATCTCCAGCATAATAAATGGCAACATACCATATTCCTCAGTTAACCAACAATTAGATTTTCAATGTTTAAAAAAAGTGCTTTTTGGTTCTTCGTATCAAGGTGTCTTCAAGCAGACTGATGCATCGGAGGTACAGTATATGCATCTGGTGGCTATTGCCTCATGACCATGTGCCAGTTTCTTCTCCATTACTTTAAAGTATCCAATAACTAAACTCAATCATCACTGCTTTTAAGAGCCTTGTTTTAGACAGTTATGCTGCACTGGTGTAAGATTCCATCCTATTATTCATGCTATCTTATTTGTGATTTGGACTGTATTTTTATTTGAAATGGAATATTTATGCAATACAACTCAAAGGCCGAAATACCGTTAGTCTCTACTGATGATTCACAAAATTGTCTGTGTAATAATTCTACATTCAGGAGGATAAAAATATTAATGTACCAAAACAAACAATAGCAAATGCATATTCATTGTCAGTCATAAATAACAGTGAAACAGTCTTTTCATATTGAGTTAATAATCACATAAATTTGATCTGGCATGCTACTATATTTAAAATAATCTTGAATGACATTGACAAGAAGATACAAGCACAGCAATCAGTGGGATAAAGCTGACATATTAGCATCAGAAGACTGGGTAGGAGAGATAAGTCTAGTAAATGTCACTAAACAGTTTTAACAAGATCTGTGTAGAATTACAGGAGAGACATTGGTCAGGGTGTTGTACCACAGTGTTTGGTGGATACTGAATGTCTCAATTGTCAAGTTCAGTCTCGCATTCTACTAGGATGTCCAGAAATTCATTCAAAAGTGTTCCTTTCTGGATGAACTTGATTAGATGCCATTTTAATTAGTAAATTAAAGTGGGGGATTAGTGTCATCAAGGACATTGAGAGATAAGGATCCAAGGTGGGTGGGTAGATCATAATACACATCTGACCCCATCATACAAAATGCCAGAACAGACTTGAAGAGTTCAATGCACGACCTGCCCATCGCCCACACCTTCCTCCGTCTGGTTCCCCACCTCCTTCCCTTTTATTCCATGGTCTGCTGTCCTTTCCTATCATATTCCATCTTCTTCAGCCCTTTGCCTCATCCAACTATCACCTCCCAGCTTCTCACATCATTCCCACTTAAACCCCCTCCTCCACCTATCTTCTCCCCTCACCTGGATTCACCTATCAACCCGCCAAATCATGTTCCTCTCCCCATCCTTTTTTTCTGGCTTCTGCCCTCTTTCTTTCCAGTTCTGATGAAGGGTCTCAGCCTGAAACATCGACTGTCCATTTCCCTCCAGAGTTGCTGCCTCACCTGTTGAGTTCCTCCAGCATTTTTTGTGTGTTGCTCCAGATTTCCAGCATCGGCAGTCTTTCTTGTGTCTCAATGCACAACCTATTTGTTTCAACGAGTATCAATAATTGTACTGGAGAGAAGTGAGGGGTTTAAGATACGTCACATTTTTTTATTCATCCACAGGAACATATAGAACATAGCGAGAGAGGCCATCATTTACTGCCCATTGCTAGTTGCCTTTAAGAATTTGATGGTGAGCCACCTTCTGCAACTGAGTGGCTTCACAGGTCAATTCAAGACAGTGTTAATATTTCAGATTATTGAATCAATCAGAACTGAAGGGCACTGAAATTTTAACCTCATTTCTCTCCCTACAAATGCTGTCTGCCCTGCTGAGTACTTCTACCATCCTTTGATTTTATTAAAGCCCTTTGTACTGCACAGCTTGACTTATAGCAGGGTCTGACAGCTTCTATTTTAGGAATACAAAGAAATAGGAACAGGAATAGAGCAATTAGTCCCTCAAACCTGATGTGATGTAATTCTATGAATCCAAGTTTTCCCCATATTCTTTAATACCTTTCATTAAAATCATTCTATAAACCTGAAATCTATCTAATTTGGCACAATTTGTCACACAAATTTTCTATCACAAATTTTCTAGCATGTAGAAGTGTTACTCAAACCTTCCCTATGTCTAACATCTTAGTAGCTTCCTACATTTTTCCACTTTGCAAATATTACATAGCATTTAATTGTTTATCTTATTAGGTCAACAGTTAAACTGCAAACTACTAACTAATATTGTTTGCTCCCCTTTTGGTTGAGGGAAATATTGTTGCAAAAAATCATCTTGAAGATATTTACAAAATTCAATAACATTTTTATGTGGGGACATCTGAATATTCCAATTGAAATGAAAATCTAAATTCTCTTTTCAAAACCATGCTGACTTTACTCCATGCTGTATAATTTTTGCTTTTGTACATTCTACCACTTCTCAGCTGATACCAGGGTGATGATTAAACACTGGATTAGTATCCAGAGACACAAGAGGTTCTGCAGATGCTGGAATCTGGAGCAACACACACACAATGCTGGAGGAACTCAGCAGGAAGCATCTATGGAGAGAAATAAACAGTCAACGTTTCGGGGTCTTGACCCGAAATGTCGATTGTTTATTTCTCTCCATGGATGCTGCCTGACCTGCTGATTAGTATCCAGAGGGCTGGGCTATTGGTCCAGGTTCACAAGTTTGAATTTCACCAGAATAGTGGGAGAATTCAAATTAATCCAGACAAATAATAATGCCTACTATCACTAATAGTGTCCTGGAAACTAATGGGTTGTTGTAAAAACTCAGATGTGATACCCACAACTATTATAACAGATTTCCAGTTTTTACAAAAAACCTCCAAGGGACTGTTTGAATGAATGTTGCTTGAGCTCCTGAAGAGCTTGCTGCTGAACACAGTGGTTCTGGTTTAAAAACTATTTTTGGCCAACTACATTATTTTACTAGATGTATGATAATCTGATAGTTTAGTTGAGTGTAATTGTTCACTAGGAATAAAGCTAAATCTGGTAGTTCTCCAGTCATAGCATAGTGGTTTAATGTGGGTGAGATTAGCATTCTATCAGCCATGGGAAAACATGCATTAATCAGCCATTTCATGAGATCCTCACCTTCAAACAGCTTTGTTGCATTTGGCTATAATGCATAGCCCTTGGCTACTGTGTATTGACACACATGATATTGAGTTTGTGGCCACCTATGTTTTGCACAATAAGAAGAGGAACACATCTTTACTTTATGTATGACTAGATGATGATATAGAAAATAATATAGTTGGTTGCCTGAGATAATTCATTAATGCCTTGCATTTTGCAAGTGGGTCAGCTGATGAAAGCTAAGCTTCCTTTGCTTTTGTTAAATGTTGAACTTAATGAACTGCTGTACCTTTCAATTGAAGTTCAGATGCATTAGGAATGCAGCTGTTTGTAGCACGGCAACGAATTCCCGTCAGATCTCCGGGGAATGCCTGCAGCATGCTGTACAAATTCAGTTCTGTAGTTACTTTTAGATCGTTACTTTTGTTAACACTAGGTTCAATGGCAGATCTTTCTCAGCAATTGATATGGTGAAAACATCTTTGCTTTTCACAAAGGCAAGTGTGGCCTATTAGTTTTTTTCAGTACTGTGAGATCAAAACATTGAGATTTCCTATATAATATTATTGTGGAAGGATCATCTGCACAGATTGCAATGGTCAGCATAGGCCCAATACAAACTTTTTCTGTTTTGGTTTTCACTACCTTTTTTATCTTTTAGCGACTATGAACGATTTCTCTTTCATCATGTTGAAATCAGTGCTACATACAGCTAGAATCTTAGAAACTGTTCCACCCTTTCAAAAACCATGGCCGGGGTTTTGTGGGGAAATCTGTGTTTCCTCAAGTGCCTGCTTTCATTTTCCCTTGTGGTTGTGAGCAGCTTTGGGAATTCCGTGTGAATATGGATATTTCTGAAGTTGTGGTCAATGGTTTCTTGCTTCAACAGTTGCCTTCAAATGCTGGGATCCCCAAGGAGTCCATAGGAGCACAGGAGTTTCCTATTACATATAGTGGAGAACCCCCATTAAAGTCTGCACCAGTTTGGACCTGGTTGGGACTGCTCCCTCATCCCTATCAGTGGGGAAGAGTGTCTTCAGGGACCTAAGGTAAAGTCGAATTAACTTAGTATGTTTTTCAATTGTTTGAGTGCATATAAATATTAAATGACATTTATGTGGTTCAAGATACTTTGTTGAAAAGGAAAGTTTTAAAAATATATCTTTAATAATTTTGTATGTTTCTAAATGCTTTTGAATGCCAGAAACTTGCAAAGTATTTGAGAGCTTTGACAGTTCTGCCTAAGCTTGGAGAAATAGTTTAGCTGGATGTCAAAGTATTTTCCAGCTGTTTTAGACGTGGGCGTTGTTCTGGTATTGCACTCCCTGACCACATTCCTTGCCCCTCCACTGATGCCTACTCCCCAACCCAATATGACCCTGTTACAGTGTTGAAAGCTCTTGTAATGTGCAGGGCCTTGCCACAAGGGATCCAAACATTCCTCAATTCAAGTTGCATCTGTCCATATTGCATTGTATAAGTTTGTACTTATTTTGGAAGTCAGTGGCCGCTGCAGGTGGCTTGCTGTTGATTGCATATTCCAGGCTTATATTGACATGATCACATTATTATTACTATAAGGTAAATGTTTACATACTGTTATTAATTATTATAAATCTAATGTAGCCTTATCATTTGTTCTGACATTATCGAATCAATTTAACCAATTTTAAATTATTTAGCTGTTGCTTTTGATACATGCTTGTGCAATGTCCACATCATGTATAATAATGTTTTGCGGCTCAGAAGCTCGTACCCAGTTCCGAACACAGGCCTAAATCATCTCCTTTTTCTTAATTCCAGCCATAAAGCCTCGATCAATTAAATCCTTTCCTCACTGTATATGGAACAGTTGCACGCCACATTATGTGGCAACCTATGTACCACAAGGAATTAGCTAAAATCGATTTAAGAAGAGTTACCATTAAAAAAAGATTTATTTTTCCCTTCTCCCCTATATTGCTCTGCCCTCACCATCCAAAGGGTTAAAAACAAAGCAAATGACTTCTTTCCATTCCATCTACTCTTCTTGTTCAAGGTGAGAAAAGCAGTTCAGGATGACACCTCTAATACTTTCTCCTACAGCAGAGAAATGCCTGAACAGTGCTCAGTATTCATTGAGTGCATCTGAATGCGGAAAGAATGAGATCATGTACAGTATCCCTAATATGTCACCATGGCTATATTAATAAGCATTCTGTCTGTTGTAAATGATACTAACACACATGTAACCTTTTAATATTATAATAAATTAAGCTTTGCAATATAATTTGCTTCTTCCCTATTTTAACAGAAAAGAATAGTTAATAACTGGAAATCAAAAATTGATTTAATATATGTTAAAACTTCAGGCAGTTGAAAATTGATATCGAGTCAATAGAGCTCAGAAACAGGCCCTTCGGTCCATCTAGTCCATGCCGGGCTGGTTTCCTGCTTCGTCCCATCTACCAGTACCTGGACCATAGCCCCCCAAACCTCTCTCATCCATGCACCTATCCAAACTTCTCTTAAATATTACAATTGAATCCCTATCCACCAGTTCTGCTGGTAGTGAGTGAAGTAGTTTACCCTCACTTCCTCCTTCCCCCTAACCTCCCCCTTTAAATAAATATATGAAGACTCAAGCCATAATGCAAGACTTAAGGAATATTGCAACATTTTTATTCTCTTTCTCAGTTAAACAATTCTAGCCTCTGGTTCTGATGGTTCTGGAGAGCCTTCTCTGCAATTGCTTCTCCATTGATCTTGATGCTTTGATTGGTTGAATGTGCAGGATGTGGTCAGAAAGTAGTGAAAAAGGTGGTTTTATGAAAACACTAGCCAATGTTGTCTCTTGACAATGCATCATTCAGAGATATTTGACAAATAGTTGTAAGCAGCATATGTTATAGGAGTGGAACAATCTTATCACTTCTTTTCACACACAAACATTATGACAGCACATTCACTCTGAGATGCACAATATCAAACTAGAATTACAGTCTTCACACTCTTCAGCAATTGGTTTGAAAAGACACTTATCAATACAGAGGTGACCTTCCTCTTTAAATTAGAAAATTGTTTAGTGCTAATGGAATGGAGCAAACAGGAGTCTAAGTCAAATTTATTGTCATATACACAAGTACATGTATGCACAGGTGCAATGAAAGACTTACTTGCAGCAGCATGATATGATATGATATTTATTTATTAGTCACATGTACATCGAAACACACAGTGGAATGCGTCTTGTTGCATAACTGAGAGTGTTCTGGGGGCAGCCCGCAAGTGTTGCCACTCTTGCAGCGCCAAAATAGCATGCCCACAGCTCCCAACCTGTACGTCTTTGGAATGTGGGAGGAAACTGGAGCACCCGGAGGAAACCCACGCAGACATGGGGAGAACGTACAAACTCCTTACAGACAGCAGTGGGAATTGAACCCAGGTTGCTGGCGCTGTAATAACGTTACACTAACCGCTGCACTACTGTGCCACCCTACCATCACAGGAACATAGCATCATATAAGCAGCATTCGCAAGAAAAATATAAATTAAACATAAATTATACACAATTTTTACAAGAAATATCACAATTAGAACAAAAAAAACAAAGTCCATTTTAATGCAAAGTGATCAAACTGGTCATAGTGTTGCTAAACTGCAGGGATTAGGGTTTGCCGGTTGGTTCAAGAACTGAATGGTTGAAGGGAAGTAGCTGTTCCTGAACCTGGTGGTGTGGGACTTTAGGCTTCTGTACCTCCTGCCTGATGGTAGCTGTGAAAAGATGGCACGGACCAGGTGGTGGGGATCTATAATGATGGATGTTGCTTTCTTGAGGCAGCGCCTCCTGTAGATACTACCAATGGTGGGGAGGGATGTGCCTGTGATGTATTGGGCAGAGTCCACCGCTCTCTGCAGCTTCTTATGTTCCTGTGCATTTGAATTGCCGTATCAGACCATGATGCAACCAGTCAGGATACTTTCAACTGTACATCTGTAGAAGTTTGTTAGAGTGTTTGGTGACAAGCCGAACCTCCTTAACCTCCTAAGAAAGTAAAGATGCTGGAATACTTTCCTTATGATTGCATCCATGTGCTGGACCCAGGACAGGTCATCCGATATGTTAATGCCCAGGAATTTAAAGCTGCTGACTCTCTCCACCGCCAATCCCCCAATGTAGACTGGTGCATGTTTCCCTCCTTCCTCTTTCTGAGTCAACAATTAGTTCTATAGTTTTGCTGGCATTGAGCGACAGGTTGTTGTTGTGACACCACTCAACCACGTGTCCTATCTCGCTCCGGTAAGCTAACTCATCGCCACCTGTGATTTGTCCAACAACAGTGGTGTCATCAGCAAATTTGAAGATGGCATTGGAGCTATGCTTAGCCACACAATCATGCGTGTATAGAGAGTAGAGCAAGGGGCTAAGCACACAACCATGAGATGCACCTGTGTTGATGATCAGTGAGGAGGAGATGTTGTTACCAATCCCCACTGATTGAGGTCCGTCAATGAGGAAGTCGAGTATCCAGTTGCAGAGGGAGGTACAGAGTCCCAGGACCTGAAGCTTGATAATGAGTTTGGATGGGATGATTGTGTTAAATGCCGAACTGTAGTCAATGAACAGCAGCCTAACGTATGAGTTCCTGTTGTCCAGGTGGTCCAGAGCAGGGTGAGAGCCAGAGAAATTGCACCTGCTGTTGACCTGTTGTGGTGGTAGGCAAACTGGGACAAACAGAATCAGAATTGAAGACGATAGTCTCGTCTTCACAGTTAGCACATCTCTTTGGTTTAGAGTGTGTTCATAAAGTGCAAGATATTCTGTTGAAATTGCTTCAGAGTGGTGGAGTTGTATCTTGCACTGGGAGTATAGCAGTAAAAGGTGACGTAAAAGAAAATGAAATACATTTAATTAGGAACTGAGAAGAAATTTAATTCAGAGGGTGAGAAATGTGGAACATTTTCACACATGGAGTCTATGATGTTACTAGCATTTAAGAGGATATATTTAGATACATTTAACTGGAAACTATGCAATTAGTCAAGGGATAAAGGACTAGAGGGAAATGCTGATGTATTCAATGAGGTATGGTGAAAGAAGGCCTGTAGAAACTATTAACATCACCACAAACCAGTTGAATGGTTTCTCTGTCGTTAGTTCAAACAAAATGGACTATGTTGTCTTTGAATAAATTGTGGACTACTCTGCCAGGAAAGATAAACCTTGTTTACAGTTTACGGATGTGTGACATAGAAATGATATTCCATTAATTACTTCAGTTATCATGCTGATGTCATATAAGGGGGAGGAGTACAGAAAGTACAAAATTTGGTGGGATATTGCTACCACTCTAGTAGGCATTGTTGAAACCACATTTGGTAATGTAGACTATTTTGGCCTTACTTGAGGAGTATATTTACATTGCAGGTCATTCAGAAAAGGTTCACTAAGTTGGTTCTTTAGTGAATGGGTTTACCTACAAGGAACAATTGAGCAGTTGGGTCAACATTCACTGGAGTTTAGAAGAATGAGGTGATCTGAGAAGATGTTTCACTGTGGTAGAACTAGGGGCACCATTTCAGAGGGTTGTCTAATTAAGCCAGAAATGAGGAAGAATGCCTTCTCCCAGAAAGCTGTGAATTGTTGGAATCTATTTCCAGAGCTTTGGAGGCTGAGACAAAGCCTGTTTCTAAGTCTGAAATAAATAGATGTTTGGACTATAGGAGAGTCAAGTGTTATGGAGAATAGACAAGGAAGTGTTGAGGCCAAGGCTAGATCAGCTACATTCTTATTGAATAATGGGACAAGCTCAAGGGGCCACGTGGCCTTCATCTGCTCTTATTTATTTTGTAACTCCTGGTGTGAAAAGGTACATTTTCCTGTAATTTGTCAGCTCATTAAGATGGAATGTAGCAATAATTGTTAGCCTAAGTTAGACCCAATGCAAAGATATATCTCACAATAGAATTATTGCATGTTAAGTTTATGGTTTGCATTTATTTTGTGTTTTAACTAGGATAGTTAATTTATTAATAGTTCCTTACCATTACCATTAGCACTGAAGCAAGTGTATATGATTACAGCTGAATTAGTTCTTAAACTTTGTTCTGTACATGATATCATATTGTGCGTAACTATTGGGTACTAACTCTTTCAAGACTTTCATTAAAGTGCTCATCTCTCTTTATCTTTCTTTGTTAAACTGTCTATAATATGTAACATTTTCAAGGACATTCCATAAATTCCAGTGCTACTTAAGCATCATTATTTTCACTGATCATTATTTTCTGATCAGTTCGGATCATGAAGATAGTTCTTTGAAAATTGACTCCAAAAAGACTACAAACAGCTTTAACAACTGAAGCTCTAGACTGTGAAGTTCTGTAGCAGATATTAAAATTCCATTTTCACTTAAGACGGAAAATATGTTTAATAACTCTGAGACATGGAGAACTTCCATCAAAGCATTTCAATGGAATCAATCACATATGTGTTCCATTTTAGAGCATGTTTATCTGGACAAGTTTAGCAAAAGAAATGACATTTGTTTGGACTGTTGGATTTGATCTCAAAAGAAAAAGAAAGGCCACCATTGATAGAATGCCTTTCATCACCTCAGACTCTCCCAAAGTACTTTTTTGCCAATGAAGTACTTTTAAGACTGAGTCACTGTTGTAATACGGGCAAAGCATCAGCCAATTTGCACATAGTGAAGTCCAACAAACAGCAATATATTAACAACTGAGCAATTAGTTTCAGCGATGTTGGTTGGGGAACAAATACTGTTCATGGATCTGAAACTCCAGCTATTCTTTGGAATAACACCATAATGTATTCAACTTCCAATTGTACAGTAAAGTCCTTAATTCCAACAGTGCAGGACTCTGTCAGCACTATGTTAGAATTATGAGCCCAAGTGTCTGGAATGAGTTTTGAGTCCACAAGCTACTTATTGAGAAAGGAGAGATGCTTTCACTGAACCTGACAGTATAGGAAGCCTCACGTCTGTTAAAGGCAGCCTCTGCAAATGTTAAATCACCTTTATACTTAACACCATTCTGCAAACTCACATTGTCTGCCTCTAAATTTGCAGCTAGGTTTTTAGGACAGTTACTTTAAAGGAAGAATGCTTCTTGTCCTGACTTTTGCATGCACTTACTGCTTATGTGAGTTATTGTTTTCCTCAAAAGGGAAAGGTGGCCCATAGCCAAATGTAACTGAAAGCCTTGGGAGGGTGTGTAGATTAACTATTATACATCAAGGCCAGGCATGAAGAAAGATTCAGATGAGGAAAAATCTCATTATTCCATGGGTGGTGAATCTTTGATAATTCTTTCCCTTGGAGGACTGTACAGGCTTATTCATTGGATTCAAAACACATTTCTGGATATTAAACTAATCAAGGGATATTGAGTTGTGAGGATAGTGCAGGAAAATTATGTTGAGGCAGAAGATCAGTCATGATAGTGTTGAATGATGGAGCAGGCTTGAGGAGCTGAGAGGCCTACATTTGCTCCTATCGATAATGTTCTTAGTTTCTTCTGTCAACACTTTGATGCCACCTCATCTTCCTCCTTGGTTCTCCTTTATGTCAACCCAACTATCTGTCTTGGATGCATTCAATGACTGAGCCTCCATAGTCCTCTGTGGTACAGATATCCATAAATTCACCACCCACAGAATAAAGATATTTTTCCTCATCTCAGTTCTAAATGCCCTAGACCTTATTTTGAGACTGCAACCCTTAGTTCTAGACTTCTTCGTCAAGGAATTTTGGTATGTTTCTTTCTTTTATTTCAAAAATAAACTTTGCTCATAATAAAAATATTTACAAAGGAAGAAACAGAGAAAAACTTTTACATTCATGATCATTACGTACAGTAGTGTTAACTTTTTTTAAACCATAGCACCAAGACCGTTTATGTGGCCCCCTCGTGTGATACATCCTTTCATTGTTTGAGGGGCTTCCCCACCCGACTCAGCCCCTCCATGTGTGGTAGTAGAAGGAGCCTAGGCTGTGGTCCTTCTCTACAGAGTCTTTGCATTGGCTGCACCAAGCTTCAGTGCATCCCTCAGCACGTGCTCTTGTAGCCTGGAATGTGCCAGTCAGCAGTATTCCCTTACAGACATCTCACTGTGCTGGAAGACCAACAAGTTTTGCTATGTTTCAATGAGATCATCTCTCCTTCTTCTAAAGTCGAGAGAATAAAGGTCTGGCCTGTTCAATTTCTCCTTATATTACAGATCTGCCACACTAGAATCATTCTGGTGAACCTTTGTTGCACTCCTGCCATATCAAGTACATCTTTCCTTAGGAAAGGGGACTAAAGTTGTACACAATACTCCAGCTGTGGTCTTAACAAGGCCCATATAATTGTAACGAGAAATGCTTATTCTTGTATTCAAAATGCATTGTTACCAAAATGTCCATTCCAAAATACCATGTGCCTTCTTTATTGCCTGTTGCACCTGGATTTTGGCTTTCAGTGACTTGTGCATGAGGGCGTCCAGAATTTTGAACATCAACAACCCCCTCTCACCCACCATTTCAAAAATATTCAACATTTCTGATAAACCATTTATCATAAATGGTGTCACAAGAGATTCTGCAGATGCTGGAATCTGGAGAAAGATGCACAAAATGCTGGAGGAACTCAACAGGTCAGGCAGCATCTATGGAGGGAAGTAAACAGTCAACGTTTTGGGTTGAGACCCTTCATCAGGACTCGAAATGAGGTGGTATCATGTTTTTGAGCTTTCTCAAAGAATTTCAATGCTTTTACATTAAGTAAATGCATCATCAAATGTTAATGCCACAATGTGAATGGTTAAACAAGCTGGTCTGTTCTACATGATAGTAAGATGCATTGACAGGAAAGGCTGGTCTTAACAATAACAACCTGTGCACTCTTTCATGGGAAATAACAGCAGAAACCACAGCCTCAGCTACTACCACTTCCCCATCAACTGCATCATGCCATCTTAAGATTGCAGCCATTCGCTGAAATGGGTAAAGATAAACAAGAGGACATGGTATTGAATGGACCTCTGAGCACTACTGAGAATGAAAACCAAGGAGTAGAAGTGAGGAGAAGGGTTAATCCTCTTTGCTGGTTGTAGAAAAAGTCACCTTCAGTCGAGGGACTGTAGGACCCAAAACTTGGCAAGCCAGTTTGAAAAAAATCATAATTTAAGTATCAGCGTAATGTTCCCAGAAAAGAGATGCATTTTACACATATGTATAAAGTATATGTATAAGGTATTGAAAATATTGTGGGAGTTTACTACTCACAGTAACACATTATCAGAGGTTTACATGACCTGCAAACCACCTGGAGTTATGATAACCTAAAAGAATGCAGAAGCGATAGGACATCAAGAAAAATTCCTTTGGATAATGGTGCCACACAAAGTACTGGTGACCATTGCTCTAATAGATAGCTTGCAGGATAGTTTAAACACCACAAATGCATGAATTTTTCAGGGCCTAGTTGAGACTATTTAGTCAAGATTGATAGTTGTATATCTGAGACAATGTTTGACACCCATGTACTGCTAGAAATATACATAGAGATCAATGTTTCTGCACAGCATGGCATTGAATCTCCTTGAAAGCCCTCTCTAATGTTTACCCATGAATGATATAGCCCTCATGGTAAATTAGGTAAATTAGCACTTGCAGAGGCTGCCTTCAACAGACATGAGTCCTCCTATACCAGTAAAATTCCTTGAAAACCCTCTCCTTTCTCTTGCAATCAGAGTAAGCTATTGGAAACACCTTGCAAAAGTGGTTTATTTCGAGCACAAAATAGCAATATAGATGTCAAGATAAGCCATTGAGGTTTTAGGGAAGGATTAATGGAAACTATTTGCAGATTTGGAGACTATGTGAGATAAACACAGCGGCTACACATGGGGCACATGTTCATTTCTGTGTATGCTTTGAGGTTTTGCAGTTTGAGATGATTCTGAGGAAGTGTAGGTTGATGGATAGCTTATGAAAGACCTTAAAGTGTAGCCCTACTTGACGATGTGAGGTGAAGGTGTGCCTGATGGAGAGTTAAGCAGAGAACAGGACAGGTGTGCCGTGCTTTCATTATGAAACAAAAGCTATGGATTATTACTTGCCTTTATCTGAATACCAGCTGTTCTGCCCAGACCCTTGCATTGCTAGTGCATCTTGCTTAGGCTGTGAGCTGGAAGATTGTCCTTCCAGTCCAACTGCAAGGAAAACAAAACTTGCATCTTTGCTATGATTATTGAGGCTCTGACCCACTAATTCATGCCCTGAAAAAAGGACTTGAAAATTCCCAGAGTTTGCTCTATGACATTTCTTGAGTGGTATGGAAGTAACTGTGTTTGAAGTCTCCTTTCATCTGCTGAAGTCTTAGTAGATTCATAAAGCACAAAGAAACAAACATGATCAACATTTTCTGGAGGCAGATTTGGCTCTCAGAGAGGAATATTGCTCTTTTAGAAAGATCTTTAAGTATCAGAAACTTTGAATCATGCTAATCCAAAACAGATTGTTAATCATCAGAAACAACTGGTTATTGAACTAAATACAAAATATGCTGGAAATACTCAGGGGGTTCTGCAAGACTGACCTCTCCCCACAGATACTGCCTGACCTGCTGCATACTTCCAGCGTTTTCTGTTTTTACTTTGGATACTGAGCACAGGCAATACTTTGTTTTTGTGATATTGAAATATATGGGTAAAGCAGTAAAATACAAGTCAGAGGAAAATATGGTGAAACCGTATAGTGCTTTCATCAGATCACAAAGTCCTGCAACACAAGGATGACATTTTAAAGACAATACAGGGAACAGCCATGAAACCAATTGTAGGTGTAAAAGTACTCAGCTGAGAGGAATTTGGGAGATTTTGACTTTGGGAGAGCAGCAGGAGGAACATTCACTGCATCTGCCTGAAATGCACGCTGAATGGTCAAGGCTGTTTCAGGACACATCTTAGGATTTCTTTGATTGGATGCATTATGTTGAACTAACCCCCTTCCTCATTTATCATTATCTTGTGATCATGTGAAGGGATTGGGTTAGCTTGAAGCTCAATACAGGAAATGGATCTATTGGTGGGTGAGCATTTGGGGGACAGTGACCATTGCTCCATAACCTTTAAAATTGTCATGGACAGGGACAGGTGCAGAGAGGACAAGAGGGTTTTCAATTGGGGAAGGGCTAACTACGAGGCTATAAGGAGAGAACTTGGGAGTGTAAATTGGGATGTCCTTTTTGAAGGAAAATGTACCATGGGGATGTGGTCGATATTCAAGGATCTTATGCAGGATGTTAGGGATAAATATGTCCCGGTGAGGCAGAGAAGGAATGGCGGGGTGAAGGAACAGTGGGTGACGAGAGAGGTGGAACGACTTGTTAGGGAGAAGAAGGTAACATACGTGAGGTATAAGCAGCAAGGTTCAGACAGGAATATAGGGTAGCGAGGAAGGAACTTAAGAAAGGGCTGAGGAGAGCTAGAAGGGGACATGAAAAGGCTTTGGTTAGTAGGGTTAAGGAAAATCCCAAGGCCTTTTTCAAGTACGTGAAGGGTAGGAGGATGGCTAGGGTGAAGGTAGGTCCGATTAAGGATAAAGGTGGGAGAATTTGCCTGGAGGCGGCGGAAGTGGGAGAAGTTCTCAATGAGTACTTCTCTTCGGTATTCACCAGGGAGAGGGGTCTTGATGATGTGGAAGGGAGTGCTGGTAGGGGTAATGTTCTTGAGGTTGTTGATATCAAGAGAGAGGATGTGTTGAAGTTGTTAAATAATATTAAGACAGATAAATCTCCGGCGCCTGACGGGATTTTCCCCAAGCTGCTTCGAGAGGCTAGGGAGGAGATTGCTGAACCGCTGGTAAGGATCTTTGAGTCCTCGTTGTCTACGGGGGTGGTGCCGGAGGATTGGAGGATTGCGAATGTGGTCCCCTTGTTCAAAAAAGGTAATAGGGATAGGCCAGGGAATTATAGACCAGTGAGTCTCACGTCTGTGGTGGGTAAGCTGTTAGAAAGGATTCTAAGGGATAGGATTTATGAACACCTAGAGAATCATGGACTGATTAGGGACAGCCAGCATGGCTTTGTGAAGGGAAGATCTTGCCTCACAAGCCTGATAGAGTTCTTTGAGGAGGTGACCAGGAAGATTGATGAGGGCAGTGTGGTGGATGTGGTTTACATGGATTTTAGTAAGGCATTTGATAAGGTTCCTCATGGTAGGCTTCTTCAGAAGGTCAGAGGCCGAGGGATCCAAGGAAGCTTGGCTGTGTGGATTAGGAATTGGCTTGCATGTAGAAAGCAGAGGGTTGTGGTGGAAGGAGTGCCCTCAGATTGGAAGGCAGTGACTAGTGGTGTCCCGCAGGGATCTGTTCTGGGACCTCTACTTTTTGTGATATTTATAGATGACTTAGATGAGGGGGTGGAGGGCTGGATTAGTAAGTTTGCGGACGACACTAAGATAGGCGGTGTTGTGGATAGTGTGGAGGGCTGTCGGAGCTTACAGAGGGATATTGATAGGATGCAGAGCTGGGCTGACAAGTGGCAGATGGAGTTCAATCCGGAGAAGTGTGAGGTGGTACACTTTGGAAGGACAAACTCCAGGGCAGAGTACAGGGTAAACGGCAAGGTACTTGGCAGTGTGGAGGAGCAGAGGGATCTGGGGGTTCATATTCACAGTTCATTGAAAGTTGCCTCACAGGTGGAAAGAGCAGTTAAGAAGGCCAATGGGGTGTTGGCCTTCATAAGTCGCGGGATTGAGTTTAAGAGCTGCGAGGTTATGATGCAGCTTTACAAAACTCTAGTTAGGCCACACTTAGAGTACTGTGTTCAGTTCTGGTCGCCTCATTATAGGAAGGATGTGGAGGCATTAGAGAGGGTGCAGAGGAGATTTACCAGGATGCTGCCTGGATTGGAGAGTATTGAATATGAGGAGAGGCTTAAGGTGCTAGGGCTTTATTCACTGGAAAGGAGGAGGATGAGAGGAGACATGATAGAGGTATATAAAATATTGAAAGGAATAGATAGAGTAGACAGTCAGCGCCTCCTTCCCAGGGCACCAATGCTCAAGACGAGAGGTCATGGCTTTAAGGTTATGGGTGGGAGGTTCAGGGGAGATGTCAGAGGGAGGTTTTTCACCCACCGTGTGGTTGGTGCATGGAATGCGCTGCCTGGGGTGGTGGTGGAGGCAGATACATTGAACAGGTTCAAGAGCTTGTTGGATAGGCATATGGAGGAACGTGAGATAGAGGGATATGCGGGAGGAAGGGGTTAGGTAGTGTGAGGGTGGTCTGATGGACGGCATGACACGGTGGGCCGAAGGGCCTGTTTTGTGCTGTATGGTTCTATGGTTCTATGGTTCTATGGAAATATGTGGTTACAACACAAGTATACAGATGGTGTTTATCTGACAGAGAAGTATAATACCCTTATCTAAATTTTCATATCTTTTAGGACTGTTGGTGTGAAGAGTTAATTTATAAAAGAAAAACCAATCAGAATTTGTGGCATTGTCAATCCTTTAAAAGTTTAATTAAGTGAAAGGGGAAGCTGCAGCACAACTTATCCCAGTGTGATGTATTTCAGTGGTCAGTTATACAAAGTGTCAGTAAATGTCAGAGGCACTTGGAATGCTTGCCTACAGGATCCTAACAGGAACAGAAAAATACCAAATGAAAAGAGAGGTATTTTATGAGCTGTCTGCATTAAATTTCCCATATTGTACACTTGAAGTAAAATAAGATTGGATTTTTAAAGTTATGTATTCGGCAAAGACTCCACTTTCTAATGGATAAGTTGGTATTCTGCTCACTCTATAAAAGAGTTTAGTCTCGTAATAAAAACATTTCTGCCACACGGCCTGTTCAGTGCAAGATCAACTCAAATTTTCCTCCTTGCATCTGAAAAAACACACAGGAACTTTATTTGAACATGAATACTTGCTATCTGTCTGGCAAAGGGAACTGCTGGAGACTAGGGAGAGCATAATTAGGAATGTAAGCTGAAAAGAAATGTATATGACAAAGTGACTGTCCTTTCAAAACAGAACATTAAAAGCAGATGTCAACTCCTTGAGCTTTTAATGAGCTTGGCAATCACTATGTGTACACAAGCAACCTTAAATAGGTTGTCCATTCACAGAGGATTTAAAAGTCTAATAAAATCTGTGCTGATGGTTATTTACTCTAGTTGCAATGATGAACACACACAGACATGTAAACCCCAGGTTAGGACCCACTTGCATATGTTTTTTATGCACAAGTCATGCAGAAAACTGGCTTTCCACAGGTTCCTTAGCACTAGTGATCACTTCCGGGGCAATTAGCAGCCCTTCGGGAAATTGGCCTTGGCACTTCATGTGCAGTTCTCCCTAGTGTGGCTGACATTTGCCAGGGGTCAGTTGAACAGCTAATGACATCATCACATGAACAACTGCAATTTCCGCAGTTACCAAAATAAATTGGTGAGCAAAGGTGCAACTTATGACCTTTGCACAAAAAAAGAGCCAAGCCCACAGCAACCTGGCAGAGTTAGTGAATGGAAAGGTCCCTAATATGAATGCAATCTAACATAGCCTGTGCTGGAGTAATTTATCAAATGATGATCGTGGCATTACCTTAGTGCTAAGATAAGATATCTTTATTAGTCACATGTACATCGAAACACACAGTGAAATGCATCTTTTGTGTAGATTGTTCTGGGGGCAGCCCGCAAGTGTCGCCACACTTCCGGCGCCAACATAGCATACCCACAACTTCCTAACCCGTACGTCTTTCGAATGTGGGAGGAAACTAGAGCACCTGGAGGAATCCCATGCAGACACAGGGAGAATGTACAAACTCCTTACAGACAGCAGGGGGAAGTGAACCCGGGTCACTGGTGCTGTAATAGTGTTATGCTAACCACTACACTACCATGCGTGCTAGATAATGCAATGTCTACCATAGTGACCAACCCATACCTCACAGTGCTGTGGAACTACTAATGGCACAAGACTTGATCCAGGTGTTCGATCAATTGAAGGTTACTGCTCTCTCCAACGTCTGCGTCTTTCCTCATCTCCTTTTCTCTAACTGGTTTGTGGCTGCCACAAAGAGAATCTGCTTAAGACTTGACTATCTTTGTCGTGATCTGCATGGCAATGGCATTACAGTGATGAGCTCTGCATACAGTTTCCACTGGGAACCACACACAGGTCCAGTTTTAGTGCACGAATCAAAGCACAAAGTTCCATAGGCCAACTTTTAATGTGATTTGGCCCTATGTCAAGAATATTTTTGGGAAGTGTGAGTGGGCATCAGCACTGTATGTTTACCACGACATCAGAGAGGAAGTTTCAATCTCTTGGCAATATTGTTTGCTATTAATGAACCTTTATCAAGCACTTGCAACCGTTGATTCAGAGAATATTTAAAGACAGTGGCTTTACATTCTTCAAGGGTTCTAGCTAGCTCCCAATTAATGCTGAGGATCCCAATGTCAATCTTACCTGTTCACTGAGAATGTAAAATCAGTATTCTGGATTAATTCTGTTTTATTCTTTCTGGGGAAGTGAATTTGCACGTGCTTATGAGTCATTCATGGAAGTTTAGCTCTTTTGTCTTTACAATGGACAGTCTTCTGACTTTCTTCAGTAAATTCAACACATATCTAGATTAAATAAACCAAACAGAAATGGGATACACCTCGATTAAGACTTGAGCATCCAACAGTTTTTTGAATAGAATTACAATCCAGGCATAGGGCCCACAGCAGTAGGTTTAACACTATTCTCAGATATGAATGGAGGGGGGGGGGGAGGGGTTGGTTGATGGTGTGAAGTGGGAAAGAGAGATGTGGTTTGCTCCTCTGGAGTGGATCAACAGTTTTAGCTTGCATTCCATGCCTTTTCAGTGCAGGGGTTGATGCAGATGTACCCTAACCCACTTCCTGGTTCCTGCTGACCCTATAACCTCAGCAGCTTCTGCAGCAAAGGCCAAGGATAGGCATTTCCTGGCACCTCCATCAGGATGTACTTCCATCTGTGAATTTTTGGGATACTATAAACAATGTAGAAGAGATGAAGGTCAGCACAGAAAATCTAAAGGAGGGCCCCAACTGTGACAATCTGTTTAGGTTCAAATAAAAATAAAAAAGGAAAAGCTTGATTGTCAAATAGATGCTGGATTGATATTCCACAAAATTAAACTTGCAAGGACAAAACAAATTTTGTTCAGCAATTTTGTTTTGTATGAGGAAGAGAGAAGAGACAGGGACACATGAGCAACTGTTATTACATTATGTAAGGCAGTTCACATTTTTTTGATGAAAATTATAAGATAAGATATCTTTATTAGTCAAATGTACATCAAAACAAACAGTGAAATGCATCTTTTGCGTAGAGTGCTCTGGGGGCACAGACAAAAACAACTAAGACAAAAATCCTTATAAATAATTAAAGAAAGATTTGCCAAATTCCAATACAGAGCAAGAGAGAGAGAGAACAAGAGAGAGAGAAAGAGAGAGAGAGAGAGAGAGAGAGAGAGAGAGAGAGAGAGAGAGAGAGAGAGAGAGGTGATATAGCTCTGATAATGACCAGTGTTGGTGTTTAAATGTTGCTCTTAACATGAGCCAACTAAAAGCTTCAAGGTCAACCTATTTTATTGCTGTGCCATAAAAGTTAAGGACCACAAGGCAGAAAGAGAGAGGGAGAGTCTTTTCCATGCCAATCCACAATCCGAGGTAAAATGGAATCTGTGTGGAAGAGGGAAGATCGCCTCTCAATATGTCTTTATTTCAACCTATAAACTCCCCTGCTGACCCTTGAATGTGCTTTGTTTTTTCAAGAAATAGAGTGTTGATTGATTGAACCCATGCTTATTATTTAATTGTGCTTATCATGTCACAGATATTGATTCTGTTTAAGTTTCACTCTGCTGATTGAAGAATGTTCCATCATCTAGTTAATCATTTTGCAAAGCCTCAGCAAAAGGTTCACTATATACTGCTGATTTAAAAAAAATTTACTTTAAGATCCCAAAAAACTGCACAGAATTATCATTAAAATGCAAATAAACAGTAGATAAGTAAATTATATAATTAGGATACATGTCAACTTGCAATTAATTATACAGTCCCTTTTTATAGGCAGCTCAAGTACAGTGAATATTAATGTCCTGTTAATTTTACATTAATTTATATCAATGTTGTGCTACTAAATTATGCTACATTAACTTGTCATTTTGAGTGAGTCCCTGTGAGCAGAGGTAAGTTTTATACAGAATGGAGACTATTTATAAGCTTCTGCAATGGTCTTAAAGTAATTACTATGCTATGGTAAGTAATTGATTCTGACCATATGCTACGGAAGAGACCATGTATTTCTGGTATAAAAATGCATAGCTCCACAATTTAAAATAAATTAAGTGCATTGGCATTGCATTGGTCATATCATTATACATGTTGTATAAGGGTTACAGCATATCTTTCATGTCATGAATTGGAATTCAATCAAGCAGAAAATCAGCCCAATGTATAATGAGTGGTTGACTTCAGTGGTAGTAAGTTTTCCATTACAGAGAGGTGGGTGGGCTAACAAATCCATGTAAACTTGAACTTCATGATGTAATTAGGGAACATTGCTAAAGAATAACTGTAAGCATTTGATCTGTATTATGTAAAGGGGTAATGATGGGAATACAACCCCAAAAGTTGTCTCTTACTGCACTGTGGTCAGTGTTGTGGGTTATCAGAGTTTAACAACTTCTGGCTGTGGAAATAATCTTTGGCAACAAGTCAATCAGGCAGTGGCCTCCTCAGAATATCCTTGAGGCCCTGCTGGATGGTAGATCCCATCAGATGATTCCCAGGCAGACTGTCCATCATTTGGTGGAATGCTTCATCACCAGAGCTTTCAAACAAGCATCAAGACACTGGTTGGTTGGTGGTGAGCAGGATGCTCCAGTCAGATATTTCACACACATGCAGGGCACTACCCTTCAAATGGCTGCCATGAGGATGAGACCACCTTCTGGGATGAATAACAAGAGTCTGTGCTCCATGGGCTGTTTCTAGCAGTGCATACTGAGGCACACATCAACTGCTACTGGAAGACCTTTTTGGTGATCTCAAAACTTGATGGTGTTTCTGTGCAGGGGGCTGTCTGTGACTGAAAGCTGCAGATCACCAAACTCTAAGATGCAGAACTATGTGCTGAAGGATGTGCAGATGCAGTTGCTGTATAGGCTGTAAGGGGAAAGGCCACAGTGTAAGCCCCTTGCGTCAGACCACACCGAGAGGCTGGTACCCAGGAATATAGCTTTTGGAATACTTGGTCGCAGAATAAATGTAAAGGATACATTTATGTCGTGTTGATATAATTTTAATCAAGTTAATTGTGTTTTAAGCAACTTGTACTATGAATGCTGGAGAAACAAATCTAGATGAAAAACACAATAATGCTGGAGCAACTCAGCAGGCCAGGTAGCATCTGAAGATGTCCTGAAGAAGGGTTCTGAGGCAAAACGTTGACCAGCTTCTTTTCTCCACGGATGCTGCTTGGCCTGCTGAGTTCCTCCAGCATCATCGTGTTTTTCTTTTTGTACTATGAATGCTGACTGATTGAATTGTATTATACATTTGCAAATTTTATGAACAAACAACATTTTAGGGGGAAAAATATCTTCAAGAATTTGGTGGAACCTAGTAATCTCTACTTTTTAATGTAAGTAAGTTAAATACCAAAATACTATCTAAAAAGTCCTGGTCATATTTAATGTGTGGGAGGGAAAGATGAATACATCATCTTTGGAAAAAAAAACTAAAGATGCTAGAAATCTGAAATAAAAACAGAAAATGCTGATAATTCTAAGGAGGTCAGACTACACCCATAGGCAAAGAAACAGAGGTAGTGTTTCAGGTCTAGGACCCTTAATATTTTTAGCATTTTCTGTTTTTAGATCATTTGGACCACTAATGTTAGATTCAGATGAGTAGTTTCATTGAATGGCTGATTTGCTAGACCAACCACATGCATCAGGCAGTTAATAAAAACATAAGGACACCAGAATATTGGAGCAGGAATTGGCTGTCAAGCCCCTCAAGCCTGCCCTACCATTCAACATGTCATGGCTGATCTATACTGGCCTCAACTCCTTTTCTGTGCCAGATCCTCATAACCCTCAATTTCAAATATTCATCTCTCCCCATCTTATATATTTCAAATGATCTGATCTCCATCACCCTCAGGGGCAGAGAATTCCAGAGATTAACTACCCTCTGAGAGGACAAATTTCTATACACCTCGGTTTTAAATGACTGGCTCCTTTTTTTTGCAGCTGTGTACCTTTATTCATCCACTAGTGAAAACATTTCAACATCTACCCTTAGGCTCTTTTATGTTTGAATAAGGTCACCCTTCATTTTACTAAACTTTAAGGAATACAGGTCCAAACTGCCTAGCCTCTCTTCATAATAGTGTTAATATTGCATTTGCAATGGACATTTGTGTCTGAAGTACATAGCAATGTGGGGAAATAGACAACTTTATTCTGACTGGAACAATGTCTAATGCAGGATACATCACTTAAGTAAGAAATTGTTCAGGACAGTGCAATCTTGAAAATAGAATGTAGTGTTATATAACAATACCTTTTATGTTATGAATGAACAGGGGAACACAGGATCAGGAGAAGAAAATCTTGCCCCTTTTGTCTCCATCATTCAATAAGATCATGGCTGATTTGTGACCTAATTCCATATTGTCTCTCCCAACATCCACTTTGCCCCATTTCCTTATAATACTTTTGGTTAATATAGATCTATCAGTCTCTGATTTAAAGTTAACCTTTGCCCCAATATCAATTGCCATTTGCAGAAGAGAGTTCCAGATTTCTATTGCCCTCTTTATTTCTACCTTCTCTCCTGAAAGGCTTGGCATAAATTTGTATGCAATATCCCATATAGATTCCATATATGGTGGAAGCAGTTTCAATCCATCTACCTTATCAGTTCCCCTTTAATTCTTGAAAATTTAAATTAATTCAACCCTTATCTTATATATTTCAGGGAATGCAATCTTAGTTTCTGCAAACTGACCTCATAACTTAACACTTGCAGTCCCGGTACTGTTCTGGTAAATCCATTCTCTCTTGAAAACCAATGTCTCCTGCCAGACTTGATTACAGTCCTCCAGGTGTGCCATAATCGGAGCTTTATACAGCTATAGCCCAAGCTATATTTAGTTGTAATCCAATCGTTCAGTTGCATTATATTAGCATTTTTGATTATTATCTCTGCATGAGCATGACATTTTAATTTACTTACAAGGACCTCCAAGTACCTATGGACCTTCACTGTTTCAAGCTTTCATTAATTTTGGAAACAGTCTGTAAGAAGCAGAATGACCTCCTATTTGACTACTATGAAATCTCTTTGCTACAGTTTTTTTTCCATTCTCTTAATCCATTAGTATTACTTTCCAATTTAATACTGCTTACAACATCACTTAGCATTGTCTCGTTGGGAAATTTGAATATATGGCTTTCTGTTCTAGATTCTAAGTCATTTATAAATATGTGAATTAGCTCCGGCAGCCTGGAAAAATGGTGACCAGAAATAGCCTTAATGGGATCCAGGATATCGAATTTTTTTTCAGGTAAGCTTGAAATCTAGCTTTCAAATGAAAACAGTTTATATGAATATTTTGTAGTTCCTCCCTCAAAGACCATATGACCAGCACAATGATGATTTGAAGCTCTTTTTCCCTTCCTGTTAAACAATTGAGGGATAAGATTTCAAGTCAGACAAGCTAGCATTCGCTAACAAGAAGCCAAGAAGACACAAATGCAGGAAGTGTAAACACATTTTGTAAGAGCATCCTAAATTGGTTCACTTTCTCAATTTCAAAAATATACTGCTTGGGACCCAGGCCCAGAATGGGGAGGAGGGGAGAGAAGGCCCAGTGGCAAAGGGGAAAGATTGAGGCCTGTGGTCAGGCGGACAAGGAAAGAATGGGGCTAAGGATGCAAGACTGTGTTAGCAAGCAAGAATGCATCCTGAGGTGGGATTTGGATGGAGACCAAAGCTTCCATCATGGGCCTTTGTCATCGGGATTGTTGAGGACTTAGGTGTAGGATTGGTACCTGCTCCCATGTCTACATCCAACCAGAAATTAAATTATTGCCGACTCTGCAGAAATCCTGACTGGGGATTCTTAAATTAAAAAATAAACAGAATTCCTTACTCCTTATTTGAATACCTTAACTTAAAATTGGGAAATTCCTGTAATTTTAGTGCAGCAGCTGATTAGGATACCCTTGCTTTTCTCTCTGGCAATTAATTCACCAATGATCCAATGGGGCAGGAGGGATTTCCAGTGATTGACCAAGTTACTCATCCTGGACTGCAGGATCTTTAATGATGAAAGATATTACTTATAAGGTAAAATTCCACTGTCATAAACAGTAGAAATTATAGCTTCCACTTTGATCCACAGTAACTTTTGCATTGCTCAGAATATTCTGGCCTGACCAAACAGTCCTTCAGCTCTCTTCCCCTTTCCTGTCTGGTATCCGTGTCAGTTGTTTGATGCAAATTTTAACATTCCAAAGTCATAATTTGGAATTACCTTCCAGATGATTAAACACCACTGGGGAGTACTTCAATAAATAATCGGGTATGAAACCAGTTTGAAGGAATTACACTTTGACAAAAGGATACGTTTTAGCTGGGGAAATAAAATTTTTAAAACTTCCAGGCACTTGATGTTTGGTGTTTACCAAGCTAATCCCACACTATGTGCAGATAATACCTGCATGTTAGTATTTATAAAACCTTCTTATGGTAAAGCTCAGACAATGGATTATAACAGTGAATTCTGTAGCTCTGTGGCAATCATACAGCACAGGAGGTCAGATACATCTCTCTCTCTCTCTCTTCCTCTCTCTTTTTGTCACATAGTTTCACAGTTTATACATTCACAGGGTCTTGGTTCTCTCAGAATAAACTGGGATGCTTCATTTTTAGTTAATTTCTGGAAATGTGAGTACAAATTCTCACTTAGTGTACAGCCACATTACAGCTGTCCATACAAATGCCCAGCCCCTTTAATATAGCTACAGTTAGCCACTCTTTCTGTAGATATTGCTATAAGGATATTTTGGAAATTGTGGATTGGGGGGTGGGGTGGTGGCGGTGGTGGTGGTGGGTATTGGGCCTTGGTGGATTGTGAGAGAGATTGGTGGATAAGGTTATGATGAGAGGGTCAAGGAGGAGAAGAGGTGGGGGAAGAGTTATTTGATGATGATGTTGGGGTGGTGCACTGAAAGATCAGAGGCTAGTATAATTTCACCTTACTGAAGTCCCAATCCAGCAACACACTGGAGAAACTGAGCTGTCCTGGGAATGTTCAATAATAGAAGATTCTGGGACAATTAGACTAATTTCTCCCACAACAATCCAAAATGAGCAATGCACAGGGAATTATGTAATTCCACATGCAAATGCCACATGTCAGATGTGCAAAGATGAATTATGAATGAACTTATCCTATTGAATTTCCAGAATTGCAAGGTTTGATCTGGTAATAGTTATAATTAAGCTAAGTCTGAAAAAATAGATCAATTTCCAGTTATATAGCATCAAAGAAAAAATGCTACTTCTGTGAATTTCTGGGGCAAAATTGACCATCCATGATTTAAAATTTCTCAGATTTACACCCCTGCCAAAGGCAACAACTCTTGAAGAGGTTCACCGGCACTTCGTAATGACTGGGTCTCCTACTGGTAATTGTATCTTAAGGGCATGCAGGACACTGCCACAGGCTTACTAGTTACTGTATATTGCTTTCCTCTTATAGTTTTGATGTATAGGCTGAATTGTGGGTACAGGCACTTTGCTTCATATGTTTCTGATCCCAACTCAAAAATTCCTAATCCTCCTCCGAGTCCAAGAATTGTAACAGCATTTCTGGAAGAATTCCCAGTCTCAAGACTTTGGATTCTGCAACAAAAATTACAATTCTTCAGCAATACTTTGAGAAAGAAATAATCAAAAGTAACTCGCAGTCCTCAAAGACTAAACATACACTGACAAAAAAACACCATAGCATGTATTTCTGTTGCATGTTATTCCAACCCTCTTCCCATTCCCACACTGATCTGCCTATCCTTGGCCTTCACCACTTTCACGGTGAGACCAAACACAAACTAGGAGAACAACACATCATATTCCACTTGAGTAGCCTATATCCTCTCTCCCTTTATCCACTCCTTCCCCCCCCCATTACTCAGTCATCACAATCCGCCACCTGGTTCTATCTACCCATCACCCACATAACATAAGATTTCTTTATTAGTCACATGTACATCGAAACACACAGTGAAATGCACCTTTTGCATAGAGTGTTCTGGAGGCAGCCCGCAAGTGTCACCACGCTTCTGGCACCAACAGAACATGCCCACAACTTCCTAACCCGTATGTCTTTGGAATGTGGGAGGAAACCAAAGCACCAGGAGGAAACCCACACAGACATGGGGAGAACATACAAACTCCTTACAGACAGCGGCCGGAATTGAACCCAGGTTGCTGGCGCTGTAATAGCCTTATGCTAACCGCTACACTATTTAAATGGAGAAAGATTTCATACCTAGCTCCCTGGGTTTCTTCTCTCTTGGTTCAATTTCCTATCCCCTCCCCCACCTAGTTCCATCTGCCCATCATCCCTCCCTTATCTGGTTCCACCTATAATCTGCCAGCCTCTGTCTCTACCCTTCCTCCTCTTCTCCTCTCCCCCACCTGGTTCCATCTGCCTATCTTTTAATCTTTTCTTATGTTTCCACTTAACAGTTCGCAGCCTCTGTCTCAACACTCCCCCCTCCCCCAGCTGGCTCCATCAGCCCATCATTTCCCACTCATATGGTCCTACCTATCTCTTACCAGCTTCTGTCTCAACCCCTCCCTCTCACTTCTATTTTCCACTCAGTCCTGATACAGGGTCTCGGCACAAAACGTCAATCATCACAGATGCTACTCGACCTGCTGAGTTCTTCCATCAATTTATTTCTTGCTTCACATTCCAGCATCTGGAATCTCTCGTGTCTCCATAGCATGTATCCAGTTTAGTTAATGAATGACAAAAATATTAATGACGTATCAGAGACTGATTTTATTTCCTATAACAGAGCTTCAGATGTTGGGGTAGGAAAACAGGATGCTGTTCAACACTTCCACCCCTCCAACGAGACACACACACACACACACACACACACACACACACACACACACACACACACACACACACACACACACACAAATCTATAGCAGGTTGGACTAATACTTCATCATTAAACTTTTCAGAGAAGGTTCAAGACAGCACAAGAGATCTTAATCAATAGTTAGTGAATTATTTTAGCAGGCTTCGTGAGCTACTTTCACAGCAAATTAGCAAGAGGCCAAAGGAACTAATTACCCTGCATTCTACTTCCTGATTAAAACTATACTAAAGTTTAATTAGTTCAATGATGCTAATGATGTTACAATATGGTTACAAATGGAAAAGGGGGTCAGAGTTCAGCTGAGTCTGCACTCAGTAAAATTAAACATGGCGTTTAGAATTACTCTATAATTGAATTTTAAAAAATGCCTGCTTTGTTTACCAAGTACAATGTAAATGTAAAATCACATGTTGGGACAACTGGGAGGTGCAATTGGTAAGAAGTAAACCTTTGGGATCTGGGTCTAATCCAGGTCAGACAGAGGGAATGAAGGCTTCTTCTCTCCTGTGACTATTAAAGATTCTGAGTTAAATGAGTTTGGGCTGATCCCAGTCTGATCCCATTGGAAGTTAATCTAAAGTGAAAAAAAACCCTCACAATTGGCAAGCTAAATACATAAAAAAGTAAAGAAAATTGCAATTGGTGTTTGGAATAGTGAGAGAAGAATATACGTTCCCATGCTATTAGTGTGCTGTATGTCCACGCCTCACAATCTAGCTGGGGCTGCTTCTCTGTTGGCAAAAAAAGTTTATTCATATAGTTCTTTAGCATTAGTCTGAACCGTGCTTACCTGCTAATATTTTTCTGAGGCTTACAAGTTTTAGTTAGTTATCTAGTTGTCTAAATATCTAAGGAAGTGAACACGTTTTCTCTTCTTTTCCTTTCTTCTTCATTCCTTTGTTGTTCTTCTTCACATTTTCATGTTACTTTCCTGCATGGCGTTTTCCCATTTGCACTCATATGGTCCCTCAAAGCACTGAATGGAATTCCCATTATTCCATGCATGCTCAAAATCAGCTGAAGCATTTACATTGCAAGACGTGTTTGCTCAGTAAGTAATATCCTAAAAAAGAAAACACTGCCTGGATGCTTATGACTGTGGTTTATCTCCTGGTTTAAGGGTCCAAACTGTATATTGAAATTATACTTGCATTGTAAATTTCATCACATCAAGTCTTCTAGCATTGACATTGACAGCATTACTAATATGATACTCCAATGAAAAAAAGGGTTTGTTAGGTCTTGTTACTGGATTTATCAATGGTTTTTCTATGATTACTGCTATCATTAATCTCAAATTCTCTTATGATATAGAGGGAGGCCATTCAGCCCATTGAGTACATGTTGACTCTCAGAGTAAGCCCATCAATCCCATTCCCCAGTTATTTCCCTGTAACCTATTCTCTCTCACAGGCCCTGATTCTTCCATCATCCACCTACACTAGGGATAATTTATAGTAGCCAATTAACTGACCGATCAGTATGTCTTTGGAATCTGGGAGGAAACCGGAGTACTCACATGGTCATGGGGAGAATGTGTAAACTCCACGGTGATAGTACCACAGGATCGAACTTGAGTCACTGGAGCTGTAGGGCAGCAGCTTGGTCTGCCTCACCACTGTGCTGCCTAAAATGGCTGATGAGAATGTTTGACCAATAAGAAATGAAAGGTTGCCATTTTTAGAGGCAATGTGATGATCGTTGACGGAAGCGAGATTTATAAGAGTAAATTCCATAATCTTAAACTCCCAATAAGGGAATCATATAAGTTCAGTGTGGTTTGGCCGCAGCACCACTTATTTGTGGGTCTCACTTTTCAACTCAGCCACCCCAACAAAATGTCTTCCTATGGTCACCTAGAGATCATGGAATTTGCCCTTGAAATTTGTTGAAGAAAAATCATGTTTAACTAACTTGATAGAGGTTACAGTGAGATTGAATAAGGCAAAAGCTGATAGAAACATAGAAAACCTATAGCACAATACAGGCTCTTCGGCCCACAAAACTGTGCCGAACATGTCCCTACCTTAGAAATTACTAGGCTTACCCATAGCCCTCTATCCTTCTAAGCTCCATGTACCTAGCCAAAAGTCTCTTAAATGACCCTATCGTATCCGCCTCCACCACCGTTGCCAGCAGCCCATTCCATGCACTCACCACTCTCTGAGTAAAGAACTTACCCCTGACATCTCCTCTGTACCTACTCCCCAGCACCTTAAACCTGTGTCCTCTTGTGACAACCATTTCAGCCCTGGGGAAAAGCCTCTGACTATCCAAACGATCAATGCCTCTCATCATCTTATACACCTCTATCAGGTCACCTCTCATCCTCCATCGCTCCAAGGAGAAAAGGCCAAGTTCACTCAACCTGTTTTCATAAGGCATGCTCCCCGATTTATGATGAGGCATAAATTTTATTTGTAAAAGCATTTGACAAAGTGCTATGTAGCTGGCCTGGCATCAAGATTGAGGACCATGGAATAAAAGGGGCAGTGACAGCATGGATAGAAAATTGACTAAGTAACAGGAAACAGAGAGTAGTAGTGATATACTTTTTGGAATGGAGAGAAGTTTACAATGGAGTTCCCTTGGAGTTGGTACAGGGACCACTACTTCTCTTAATATACATTCATGTCATGAACTTGGGTGTACAGCATACAATTTAATGCAGAAAATTGCAAAGTGTTACATTTCAGTGAGAAGAACAAGGAGACCAAATATTAACCAGAGGGTACAATTCTGAAAGAGAGACAGGAACTGAGAGAACTGGGGCTGTATGTCCATAATTTATTCAAAATGCTTGGGGAAGTTGAGAATGTAATTAAAAATCCATACCAGATTCTGGGCTTAGTAAGAGAAGCACAGGGTACAAGAACAAAGAACTCACAGCAAACTTTTATAGAACGATGGACCAACAGTACTCTGTCCTGTCCTATACAGAGTAGATAGAGAGGAACTGTTTCCAATGGTAATAGGGTCAAGAACCAGAATGAAGGTGATTGGTAAAAGGGCTAAAAGTTACATGAGGAAAATCCTTTTTACCCCAGTGGTTAAGGCCTTGAATGCATTGTCAGGGGCAGTAGTGGTGGTAGATTCAAGGTGCAACTGGAATGAATTTGCTGAGATATAGGGAGAGAAAGGGCTGATGGATTACTTGGATGGCTTTTGTATACAGTGGTACAAACTCAATGAGACAAATGTCCTTAAAAACAAGAAAGATGGCAGATGCTGGAAATCTGCAATAAAACAGAAAATGCTGGCAACACTCAGGAGGTCAGGCAGCAGAGAAATAAAGTTAACATTTCACATCAGGTCTAATGAAAAACATCTTTTCGCGTTATTACCTTTCTGCGTTTCTGTGAAACTTACTCCACTCAACACTGAAAAACCAATGGTTTAGTTTTGGTGTTCAGTGATCACTATACCTATTGTTGACTGCTTGCTATGGCTGGCTTAAACAATCTGCAAGATGATCCCGAGGTGACATTTTTAACCTTTCATTTTATCAATCAATAAGATTACAGAGTAGAAATTCATCTCTGCATGGGATGTACATACCCTAAATAAGAACCCTGAGGCAAAGTAAACCATGCTGGTAATTTTCCTTGGAAAAATGGCCTCAAGATTGATTAATATTTTATGTGAGCCATGGAAGCCTGAGGTTCCTTCACGGAGAACATGTTCATCAAAAATACTAAAGGTTGCTTTTCTTGCCTTGCCTATGTGGGATAGAGCAGGTGGGGATTGGGGTGGTGTCATGGCTTGGGCATTGAGAGCTCAATCATCGTCTTTTGAGGGAGTGGTGGAATTTGGGGTCTCAAACTGGGAAGAAGAGTCAGGGATCAAGTCCTTGATCCCCTGACTCCCCTACTTCATGGCTGCCTGAGGTCTGGAGTTCAGGGGTATCTGTGCACTCTGAGGATAATGGGCTTTCTGCAATTTAAGTTCCTAGCTTGGTAGCAATGATGACATAAAACACCAGGAAGAACTGGGATCGCCAAGACTCTAAGTTCCACCCCAAACCAACATAATGGTAGTTCCCACTGATCATCATTGTGGGGACAGCATCAGCAGCAGTTCAAGGATAAGTCATACTTGCTCGGTAATTCGGGATAGAGAGCAATTCTGATCTGACTAGTGTTGCCTACATTTGGAGAACATGATTTCAAAAGTGCATCTATCACTCGGAGCTGGATTAGGCCAGTGACTTTTCAGACATTTTACCCTGTTGCATTTTTAAGACATTTAAGATCTTTTTGATATTGTAACATTTAACAAATCTAAATTCTTTGTTCTGGTCACAATTAATCTTTTACAACATTTTGTACTGAAATTGAAAACAGAACGCATGGAGACTTTCAATCAGCATGGGTTTCCCATTTCATTAGAAACACTTGGTCACAATCACAATAACGATTATTACATTGCACAATCAACAGATTCATTCTTGTAATGCAATTCATTCAGAATCCATTAAGAGTTCCACTCTATATCTCAAAAGATGAAGGCTTGTGGAATAAATGAGATATTAGCTAACTAGATTTAATGTTAGCATAGGAACAGAATGTAATGATTATTGGAAAAATCTTTGGAGGAACAGAGACTATGACAATCCATAAGACCCACAGTGGGTTCTCTCATCATTATATTATTCATGAAGTTATGCGTAAAGAACTTCTTGTAATGTCACAAGAACTGCTGATGATATCAAGCTCTGTGACATTGCTAGGGAGACTTATAGTACTCATTGGGATCAGGAATAATTAAGTTGGTGGAATAAGGAATGGCAAATAGAGTTTAATGAGGATCAATGTAAGTGCACACGAGAGCCAATTCTAGTCCTGTAAAAGTGTGAAGAATGCATCAGAGAATGATTCTAAATAAACAAGTCTTTCCTTGGTCATCAGAGGTATACAGGAATAGTTATCCTACTTAATTTGGTGATACTAATAGACTAAATATTCTTTCACTATCCATAGATTTTAACCATCATTTATTAACAATTAATGTTAATAAATGATGGTACACCTGAATAAATTAAACCAAATTCCTGAAACCTCATTACACTTAATTTGTATTCTATCTGGGTATTTCATCACAATGATGCAAATCCAATCATATTTGCTCAGATTGAAGTCTTTTTTCATTATCAATGTGTTATAAGGCCAGAGAGGGAAAAAAGGGAAGAAGCAAAAACTACAGATGCTGGAAATCTGAAATAAAAGCAAGAGAATGCTAGAAATACTTAGCATGTCTGGTAGAATCAGTGGATAGAGACACAGAGTTAACATTTCAAGTTGTTGACCTTTATTCAGAACATTCTGAAGAAAGGTGATCATCCTGAAGGAAGGTCATCATTCTGAAGAGAAACATAAAATGCCAACTCTGTTTCTCTCTCCATGGATGTTGCCTGTCATAGTAATGTTTCCAGCATTTTATGTTTTTGTTACAAAGGAAAGAGGTTTTTTTTCAGAGAGCATTTAAACAAGAAGTACTTGGCAATGACAGAAAAGTAAATTCTGTCTTAGATTCATCTCAGCAGGAAAGCAGTTACTGACCGAGATCATATATTAAATACTGACCTGTAATAACCATTACCATTCAATGTATTATGTAAATTCTCAAATGTGACTTCAAATGCAAACTTCTTTTTTCCCTTCTTCCTCTCCTTTTTGTTACAGGTCAAACCCAAGGCTCCATGTATATCAATAACCCTCTCACCTTTTGAAATGGCAATAGTGCTGACCAGCAAACGTTAACAGATTACTTAATAAGAGGGAACATTGAAAATTTTGACCCATATCCCTATTAGAGCGAGCACTTTCCAACAGAAATCAATAGATAACACCATCACCCTTAGGAATGCTGAGGCATTGTACTTGATACATTTTAACTACTGAGCCACTGGAAGAGCTGGCATGAATTCTGATGATGCATTTATGCATGTCAGTCTCCAAGGAGCAAAAAGCAATTTCTATGTACTTGTTCTGAGTTCTTCAGATTGCAAACATCAAGAGCTCCAGGCAACCTCATAAATGTAAAACTTTTATGTTAAATATAAAACTTTCATATTAATTGCATTACGTTTGTTAGGAGAAAATGTGCAGCACAGAACTTCTGAATTTTTGGCTGTGGCCAGGAAAATCAAGCCCAATTTGATCAAGAGACTCAGAGGGCAGAGATAAAGGAGAATGCAGATGCTGTAATCTGGAACAACAAACAATCTGCTGGAGGAACTCAATGGGTTGAGCACATCTGGTGGGGGAAAGGAATTGTCGCTGTTTTGGGATGTGGGGTTTCAATCCAAAACGTTGGCAACTCCTTTCCCCCCACAGATGCTGCTCGGCTTGCTGAGTTCCTTCAGCAGATTGTTACTCAGAGGCCAGAGTGTTCCTGCCAACAGTGAACAGACAGACCTCATCACTAACATCAAAATGACCTGCTGACAATGCTTCCGTGGGCACTGTGGTGTGCATTTCCTCTTTCCCAACGTCAGTTCAGTAAGGCCTTCTCTCCAACAGATCAGCAGCTGTGACGTAAGCAAGCAATGAGGAAGGCAAGTGATATGTTGGCCTTTACTGTAAGAGGATTTGAGTATAAGAGTATAAATGCATTGCTCCAATTATATTGGATGCTGGTGACACTATATGTGGAATATAATGTCCAAGTCTTGTCTTCCTAACTAAGAAAGGATATCCTTGTGATAGAGGAAGTGCAGCGAATGTTCAGCAAATTGATTCCCAGGATAGTCAGTTCATTTTATGAGGAGTGTTTAGGCAGACTGGGCCTATAATCCCTTGAATTTAATGGAATGAGAAGTGAGAAGTAAATGTACAAAAATTCTTACAGGGCTTGACAGGATGTATACAGAGTTGATGTTTCCCCTGACCGGGATGGAAAGAAGCTGAGATCACAGTATGAAAATTAGGAGTTGTCCATACATGACAAAGTTGAGAAGAAATTTCTTCACTCAGGGGGAAGTGAGTCCTTGTAATTCTTTATCAAAGAGGGTTGAAGAGGCTCAGTCATTCAGTTTATTCCTTTGTGCAGGAAAGTGACACCGAAGTAAAAGATCAGGCATAATCTTTTTGGTTGGCAGAACAGGCATGAGGAGTTGAATGGCTTATTCCTGTTTCTATTTCTTCTGTTGTTAATCTATGTTCAAGCTGGCTGAACAGACAGTTGGAATGCTGTCAGACAGCAAAGGAAGAATTAAACAGTTTTAAGTTTTCTACATCTGAAATGTTTTGCTCAGAGCAAAATCAAGGTTGGCTGCATACATGGTTTGAGTAAAAGCTGAAATTATATGAACAAAAATGAAATAGAAACTTAAAAAAAGATTTTATTATTGTAAAATCGATGGTGTTTTGAAATAACTTTTGTCTTGAAAAATTTGCTAATACTAGACTAGAGTGATTAATCAGCAGTTATTTTACAGAATCAGAATCAGGTTTATTATCACTGACATATGTTGTGAAATTTGTTGTTTTGTGGCAGCACTACAGCGCAAGGCACAAAAATTATTATACGTAACAAAAATAAATAAATAGTGCAAAAGAGGAATAATGAGGTAGTGTTCATGGGTTCATGGACTGTTCAGAAATCTGCTGATGGAGGGGAAAAAGCTGTCCTGAAGCATTGAGTGTGGGTCTTCAAGTTCCTAATGAGAAGAGGGCATGTCTCAGGTGGTGAGGGTCCCTAATGATGGATGCCGCCTTCTTGAGGCAACAGCTCTTGAAGATGTTCTCGATGGTGAGGAGGGTTGTGCCTGTGATGGAGCTGGCTGAGGCTACAACCCTCTGCAGTCTCTTTCGATCCTGCACATTGGAGCCTCCATACCAGGCTGTGATGCAACCAGTCAGAATGTTCTCCGCCATACATCTGTAGAAATTTGCCAGAGTCTTTGGTGACATATCAAATCTCCTCAAACTCCTAATGAAGTAGAGCCGTTGGCATGCCTTCTTGGTGAATATATCAATGTGTTGCGCCCAAGATAGATCCTCTGAGATGTTAACGCACAGGAACTTGAAGCTGCTCACCCCTTCCACCGCTGACCCCTCGATGAAGACTGGTGTGTGTGTGATTATGTGTGTATGTGTACATGACATTGATTACTCAGATACATCTTATTGATCACAGTATAACATTTTCAGTTTGCTACACAGAAATAATATTTTGTGACAAAATGAATTTCATGTTGATTCACTAACTTGATGGAGTGAAATTTATAAATCACATCCTGGAAAGGAGCAGCAACCTCTGGATTTTCAACTTTCACTGCATTCATGCATACACTGGAAATTACTGGCAGAATTTCTGCATTGTTACAATCTGCGGATTGCTTCTCTTATTTTCATGGCAAATTTCAGGCCATTATTTAGAAATGTCCAAAAGTACTTGAGAGCTGTTTGGTGAAAAGGACGCGATGGTAGAAAACTGTCAAAAGGACTAATAAAAAACAAAACAGTTGTCATTATTAATGGGAATCAGTTCAGAAATCAAGTTATAAATTCAGTTATTATCTATAAAATATGTCTTATGTGCATTTCAGTAATTAACCAAATATATACAAACATGTACAGTCATATGTCAGGATGACCAGACCTAGCTGCCTCAAAACATCTAACTTTTACACAGAGTGAAGCTGGTATGTGATAACTCATATTTCTAAATAGTTGAACAAATTGTGTAAGCATAGAAAGTACTCAATATCACAGTCAACAAAATTTAATACAATTTTGTTTGTAATGTGATAAGGTATTTGTAAGCTATGAGATCTGTGAACTTAGGTTGATGATGCATTACTCAGAGTTGCTCTAAATCTTTTGCTATTTCCTATCAGTAATTTTTAATATCACAAAAATGTTTACTGATGAGAAATTCTTCACTCTGCACAAGGGATTTAAAACCTTTCCATTCTGTAATTTGCAGACTTCTAAGTTATGCTTAACCTAACTGAGACCTCTCTAGATGATATTTTGAATTACTGATAATCCCCCGCACAGGAAAGCCTTAGGCAACTTGAAAGGCTGAGGACAGCGCAGTTTAAACCTTCTGTCAACTTGACCAACAAGCAGAGTAAAGATAAACTTGGCTACGATCCAGCCTTTGCCAGGTGCAGAAATTTGAGCAAGCGGATTCCAGCTCCATTAAAGAAATGTTGCATGTGTGATTACACATCTTCTTCTCATCCTGGAGCAGAGGCAATTTTTGCTTTATCTAAAGATTTCCACAGATCTCTGCTGCTCACATGTAAAATCCTGTTGGTACCAAATTGCTTCCAGGGTAGTTACACATAACGTCCCCTTTCTGAATTTGTAGCTTTGAATCTGGACATTTGATGTTCTTCACTGAACGTAGCATTTTCTTGGATGCTGAAAATGATTTGTCATGGAAAGGAAATCATTTGAATGATACTGGTAGTAATGGTAGTATTATGTTGCTGTCACATTGTTTGAGCAACATGCCCACAATGCTGGATAAACAGCCAACATTAGATATTACTACTTCACTCTGTTCTACCACCTTTGCATCTCATCTCTGAAATTGGATGGCATAATGTACAACTCATCTCCACTCATCAATCCCCAAGTTGTTAACCTGGAAGTTTTGCTTTATATTTGTTATGTGTTTATGGAATCACATATAATCAGATAGCAGATTTCTTTCCCAGAAAGATGTTGGATGCACTTCTGTGATAATTTAACAGACTCAGAGAGAGAAACTTTTTGGTCCGGACATTTAATTATTTGATTTTAAGTTCCCAACTGTCATGGTTGGGATCCATATTCTTGTTTCTGGATCAATATTTCAAATCTCTGGAGCTGGTTCAATAACTTACCCACTATGCAGAAATGGCAGACCAGGTACACGTTAGGAAGATGGTGCCGGAGCATGGCAACTCATTGCAAGATGCTCTCTGCAGATCTACTCAATATCAATACCAATAAATACCAATATCAATATATATTTGGCTTTTGATTGGTTTAAAACAGTGAGCCATGGGATTTCAATTGACAGGAAGTGACTTTGACTGGAAGCTCTCTCTGAACAATGCTGCTTCAGCTCCATCTAGATCATTTCACCTTTAAATAACAGACATGGCAGAACACAAGAACATTCTGGCAGACTTCACAGTACAAGAGTCAATTGTGGAATATCCAGTTGCCCAGAGACAGATGGCTCCAGTATCTTTACACCATCCTAAGTGCCCCATTGGATTCTATCAATGGGGACTCATCCAGTAGCAAAAGCTTAGGAAGGTGGCATACAACACTGCCAAAATAAAGCACTGGATTAAAATGCAGGGGCCAAGTTTGCATGGTTTAAACAGAGCAGAAACTGCCTCAAGATTACATTGTCAGCCTTAACATCGCATTGATGCCCTTGAAATACTTGCCATCAACTTGTGTTGTGTCAAGTCAAGTCAAGTCAAGTCGAGTTTATTTTTATGTGCACATGTACAGTTAGGTACAGGTGCAATGAAAAACTTGCTTGCAGCAGCATCACAGGGACTTAAATTCAGACAAAACACAGAACATAAGTTATACATAAATTAAACAAGACAGTTAAAAAAAACGGTGCAAAACAAGACATGAGTGCAAAAAATACAGAGACAAGTCCATGGTAGTGTAAGAGGTGGTCTGTAGTGTTTCATTGCTGAGGTATGGTTAGGATTGTGCAGGTCGATTCAAGAACCTGATGGTTGATGTTCCAACATGGGTGATCCAGGCATTTCTGCTGGTTTTTATTTCCAATGTCCCAATTCATTTCTGTGGATAAATGGATATAATTTGCCAAAATAAATAGCAAAATAAGTGGAGACATACTTGAAACAAGGGAGTATAAATTATGACGGGCACTGTGTCGACAAATGTGATTAATTTTACATTGTTTTAGCTGCACGTGACTTGTTCAATCATCTGGGTTAGAAGGCTAATTGTTCGATGAAGCAATTGTAGCCTTAAATCCTTTGGAACAGAATAAATCCTATCAACAACGCACATCATCAAAAGTTAGTATATTCTTAAAACTAAGCACCAATTTGCATACACCTTTCTCTCTTAATGTCATTTCTTTATAACTATGGTAATATATATCCTGCAACATTTTTTTATATTTGTACAAGTTTTTTTTCTAATATGAGATCAAAGCCAGTGATAATTGTTCATTTTACAATATAGTAAGCTGCACTAAATAGTGATTCTTATCAAGGAAATGCATTGATTGCCTTATCATTACTAGTGGTGCAGTTTGTCTGTTCTTCCCTATCTATAATTCTCAATGTCCCCTTCACTGTCAGGCTTGGCAACCTGAAGGTGCTGGGGATCTGGTTCAGAGGGGCTGAGGTGTGTAACAAGAATTGGCTGGAGTGGATTGGGAAGGTAAAACTAAACTTGGGTTTGTGGGAATAGAGTTCTCTAGCAATAACTGGGAAGAACTTGTTCATCAGGTGCAATGTGCTCTCAGGACTGCTGTACTTGGTGCAGGTGTGGCCTGTTCCTCGATCCTCTGCCTCGGTAATCACCCAGGATGTCTTCCAATTTATCTGGAGGTTCAAGACGGGGCAAGTCCAATGGATCATGATGCATAAGTTCTCAGAGATTGGGGGCAAAAGTGTACCAAAAATTGCCCTCATCCTGATGACCACCTTCATGTGTATCTGTATCAGTTGGTGTGTGGACCCTAAGTACGCAGGCACCAAGTGTCACTAAGTACTGAGGTTCTATCTCTCCCTGGTGTTGTGGAAGATAGGCCTGGCCCCTCTACCACAAAACTTCCCAGTCAGCTATACATTGCCGCACTACCTGGCCTTTGTGGAAGAGTTCTTCCAAGTAAACACGCTTCACCACAATTCCATCAGGAAGTAGTTAGTGTGGAACGTACTGCAGACACTGCGGGACAGGGACATTATGGATTCTGTAGGTTTGTTCCCTGAGCAAATGCTCCAAACCATCTGGCAGAATGCCTCCTTACCAGATCTCACCAACAAGCACTAAGACATTGCTTGGCTGGTGGTGAGAGGTGCCCTCCCAGTCAGGGCCTTCCTCTACAGATGACATATCACCCCCCAATGTACGCTGCCCTCGGGACAGCTGCGGTGGGGAAGGAACAGTCACCCACCTCTTTGCAGACAGTGGATTTGCTAAGAGGGTGTGGAGGAGGATGCAAAGGTCCGTGTCCTGGTTCATCCCCAGCAGCTGTGTAACAGAGGACTCTGATCTACAGGCTGTTACCAGGGACACACACTGAGACAGACATCAAGTGCTGCTGGAAGGTCGTCAACTCGGTGAAGGACTCTTTGGTCTGCCGGAAACTTTTTGGGCTTCCAGCACAGTGAGATGTCCGTAAGGGAATGCTGCTGATTGGCACCATCCAGACTGCAGGAGTACATGCTGAGAGATGCACTGAAGCTTGGTGCAGCCAATGCTAAGGCTCTGTGGAGAAGGCCCACAGTCTAGGCTCCTTTCGCTACTACACATGGAGGGGCAGAGTCGGGTGGGGAAGCCCCTCAAACAATGAAAGGGGTATCACCTCAGGGAGCCATGTGAGTGGCAATCGTGCTATGTTTGTTTGTGGAGTTTTTTGTATGTTTTTTTAAAATCATGAATAAAGTCTATTTTTGCAATTAAAAAAAGGCCAACAAACAATGACATTTTGTTGAAAATTTATCCATACATTCCTCATCATTAACTTTTAAAACTGGGATAGTCCATTAAAGTCTATTAAATACAATTCATTATTTTCTCTAGTAAATTAGTGAAAATTACAAAGCTTTCTCTTGATCAGTGAAGATATCCGTCGTGCAAAAATGCCTTAATTCCGCTAACACTATTAATAAAATAAACATTCAACTTTTTAAAAAAAACAATTCATTGTGATTTTAATTTAGAACAAATAAAGCAAAATTTAATTCCTGTCACCTAATACTATGATGGACATTACTTCACACTTAAAAGTGGTAATGAACCTCCATTGAAAAGCTTGTTCTTTTCTCAGGATTTTTAAATTAGCAATGACTAAAATTCAGAGTTGAAATGTACTTCAAACATATTTTGAACCAACAAAAGTCAAATCAAAGTGAAATAGCTAGAAGCCATTATTACACAGAACACATACTCTTTTGTTTTATTAGTTCCTTGTGGACTCTTTAATTATGGGTAATTTTTATATGCAAATATTACATGAAAGTTGAACAGTGGCAGTGTATTCATTAGACTTTGTATTAAGCATGTCAAATGGTTTAGCTGAGGACTGCAGCATCCACATGGAGAATTGATTAGCTTTATCTCATTTAATGTTCAATTCGTTAATATATTGTATCTTGCCCTCTTTCATTCTCGAATGCAGTCTGAATTACACTTGAGAAATCTCTGGCCTGGATTTTATGTATCGTACTGACCATTCTGCTGTCATTTGTTAGCATGAGCAAGGGTTATGTTTTGGGATCTTTGATAATCCTTTAAACAAGGTGAATGACCTGAGTTGAATGTTTTATCTGAAGAATAATAGCATCAGGAAAGGCACATTAAATTGATATTAAGTGACAAATTAATCAATTGCCTGCTGAAAAATTCTGTTGTACATAAAGTCCAGGGAGTTATAATGGGGGAAGTTTAGGACCTTGAGGGTTGAACGCAGGCATTCGGATGCAGGAGATCAGTGGCTGGAGTGGAAGTTACCCTCATGTTGCAATCAGGTCACAAATAGACTGGGATCCAGTTGTGGGACGTGAAGCAAAAACACAGCCAAGGATATTAGATAACAAAAAGGTTCGGGGACATACTTGTGGACGGTTCCAAGCAGTGGATTCCATAGCCTTGGACTTGGTCAGACAGGTTCCCATGAAACAGACCTCACATTTGTTGCAACAGCTTGTTTCCATATGAATGGCCTGTGCTATTCATAGGCATGTACTTATATGGAAGTTACATTCAAATATACATTTTATGGTGTCAGACATCACTGTACATGCCCAGTACTTGTGTGTAAGCGTGACATTAGGAACCAAAAGCAAGTTGCCTTTGATCGGGAACAATGCATTACTTACTCCAAGCTTTGCTGAGGGAGGGACGATGGTGAATAGAATCTGTGTACAGTCTCAACGCTGGCCTTCAGTGTGGTATTTTTGCCAGTCAGGTAGGTGGGTGGTGTCTTTTGATCTTTTATAGTTCAAATATAGCATAGGAACAGAGATCCACAGAGGTTAAGGACAGTGCACTTCTGACAGTTAGTTATAGTCTTTGATTGGTAATTAGAATTAGGTTGGTATTTCTACTATTTCCACTCCTACAATTCAGCAGATAAAATAAAGGTACAGACTATACATCGCAATAAGAAGTATTTGGATTGGAAAAATGTCTCAAGTTAGTATTCTTTAATTATGGGGATTAAACTAAGAGTTTAGTTAAGTGCAATTTATGTCTGGGCAGCTCCTCAGGGTAAATGGGATACTTCCACTGTCCCTGGCAACCACGTGCACAGGACGTGTGTCCAACTGGAGCTATGAGCTAACTACATTAAAGAGCTGGAGCTGCGGATGGATTCGCTATGTTATATTCACGATGCTGAGATGTACATGGACAACACGTTTAGCAAGGTGGTCACACAATAGATAAAGACTGCACAGGTAGGAAGGGAATGGGTAACGTCTAGGGGGAGTGGTGGAAAGCAGTTACTGCAGGAATCCCCAAGGGATCAGTTTCAAAATCATCAACGGAAGAAAAAGAATTAAGTGAGATCTGGAAATAGGGTATGGGAGTAAGACTGCAGAACACTAAAAAAAACTAACTGCAAAAGCTTCTATAAGTATGTGAGGAGAAAAAAGATTGGTGAAGGCAAATGTAGATCCCTTAAATCAGAAACAGGAGAACGTGTAATGTGGAACAAAGAATCCCTCTCTTCAACAGATTTACTGCTTTGGCAATTGTTGGGAATGATGATTTCTCGGGGAAATGCAGCAAGGGTCAAGTTTTTTGGCACCGTAGGTGACTCTGCCATACAGGAGAGAAGAATAAAGAGTGGGAGAACTGGAGTCATAGTCAAGAGTCATACAGCATGGAAACAGGCCCTTCAGCCCAACTGGTCCATGCTGACTGTGTTGCCGAGCGAGCTAGTAAGGTAGCAATCTCAGGATTGCTCTCTGTGTCACGTGTGAGAAAGTACAGGAACAGGAGAACAGACAGATGAAAATGTGGCTTGGGAGATAATGCAGGAGGATGGGATTTAAATTCCTGGGACATTGGAACCAATTCTGGGAAAAGTGGGACCTGTATAAACAGGGCAGATTACACCCAAGCAGGACTGGGACCAATGTCCAAGGCAGAGTGTTTTCCAGGGCTGTTGGAAACAATTAAACTAGAATGTCGGAGGGATGGGGAAAATGCACAGGGAAAGAGGGAGAGGAAAGGCAAAAGTGGATGGCAGAGAAGTCAAGAGCAAAAAACAAATCAGGGTCACAAAGTGAAGTAAAGCCAAGGGGACTAAGAACATTGAAAGATCCAGCCTAAGTATCGTGCGTCTTAACGCACAGTGCATTTGCAATAATGTGAAAGAATTAATCAGGCAAATAGATGTATACAAATATGATATAACTTGAATTCCAGACACGTGGCTGTATGGTGAGCAAGGATGGGAAATGAACATCCAGGGTGTTTTTGGAAGGATAGACAAAAAGGAAAAGAGGGTGGGTAGCATTGCTGGTTAAAGAACAGATTAATGAAATAGGGAGGAAGGATATTAGCTTGGGTAGTATGGAATCTCTGTGGGCAGAGCTTCGAAATACCAAGGGACAGAAGACATTAGTGGGATTGTATACAGGCCCCCAAACAGTAGTGGTAACACTGGGGATGGCATTAAACAGGAAATTAGAGGCATATACAATAAGGATTCAATGGTAACCTTTATCAAGACGTAGACTGGACTGACCAAATTAGCAACAATACTGTGGAGCAGAAATTCCTGGAGTGTATGCAAGATGGTTTTTTGAATTAACACATCAAAAAACAACTGGACAACAGGCTATCCTAGGCTGAGTATTGTATAATGTGAAATAATTAATTAGCAATCTTGTTGTTCGAGGCCCCACGGGGAGGACCAACTGTAATGTGATTAAATTCTGCACCAGGATGGAGAGATGTAGTCGATACGGAATCTGGATCCTGAATCTAAACAAAGGAAACTACAACAGTATGAGGCAAGAATTGGGGTTGATGGTGGATTGGCAATGGCAAACATTTAAGAAAAGCATGGATACACTGCTAAAATAAACCAGGAAGGATGACTCATCTGTGGTTAACAAGGGAAAGCAAGGATAGATTGAAGAAGACATATAAATTGGCCCAAAAAAGTGAGGAGTGGGGTCAGTTTTGAATGCAACAAAAGAAGTATTAATTAAGAAATACCAAGGAGCAGAAAACAGTGGGAGTAAAACTGCAGAAAACATGAAAACTGATTGCCAAAGCTTCTATAGGTATGTGAGGAGAAAAAGATTAGTGAAGGTAAATGTAGATCCCTTACATTCAGAAAACTGTAAGTCATGGAGAAGGCATGCCAGTGGCTCTACTTCATTGGGAGTTTGAGGAGATTTGGTATGTCACCAAAGACCCTTGCAAGTTTCTATAGATGTACAGAGGATAGCATTTGACTAGTTGCATCACTGCCTGGCATGGAGGCTCCAGTGCACAGGATTGCAAGAGGCTGCAGAGAGTTGTAGACTCAGCCAGCTCCATCATGGACACAACCCTCCCCACCATTGAGGACATCTTCAAGAGGCTGTGCCTCAAGAAGGTGGCATCCATCATTAAGGACCCTCACCATCCGGGATATGCCCTCTCTCATTACTACCATTGGGGAGGTGGTATAGGAGCCTGAAGACACACACTTAACATTTCAGGAACAGCTTCTTCCCCTCGGCCATCAGAATTCTGAATGGCCCATGAACCCATGAACACTACCTCGTTATTCCACTATTTATTTATTTTTATAACTTATAGTAATTTTTATGCCTTTATGTCTTGCACTATACTGCTGCCACAAAACAAGAAATTTCATTACATATGTCAGTGATAATAAATTTGATTCTGATTCTGAAAAAGGAGAATGTGTAATGGGGAACAAAGAAATGGCAGACCAACTGAACAATTACTTTGGGTCTGTCTTCACAAAGGAGGATCAAAATAACCTCCCAGTAATGTTAGGGGTCTAGTGAGAGAGATGAACTGAAGGACATCAGTACTAGTAGGGAAATAGTTTTCAGGAAACTGATGAGATTGAAGGCCGATAAATCCCCAGAGCCTGATGATCTGCATCACAGAGTACTTAAGGAAGTGGATGCATTTTCCAACGTTCATTTGACCTTGAATCAGTTCCCATTGAGTAGGAGGGTAGCTAATATAATCTCAGTATTTAAAAAAAGTAAGGAGAGTGAAAACAGGGAATTATAGACCAGTTAGCATGACATTGGTAGTGGGGAAAATGTTGGAATCCATTATGAAAAATGTAATAGCAGAGCATTTGGATAACAATAAGATACAAGTCAAAATCAGTATGGATTTACAATATCCATATGGATCAGCCTGACAAATTTACTGGATTTTTTTTAAACTAGGAGAGAGGACAGGGGAGAACCATTGAATGGAGTATACTTCAGAAGGTTTTCAACAAGTCCCACACAAGAGATTAATGCACAAAATTAAAGCACATGGTATTGGGAGTAATGGTCATAGGAAGACAGAAATCAAAGAATAGGAATAAGTAAGTCCTTGCTTGAATAGAGGGCAGTGACTAGTGGGGTAACACAGGGTTCAGTGCTCAGAGCCAGCTATTCACAATATACATTGATGATTTAGATGAGGAAATTAAATGTAGTGTCTCCAGATTTGCAGATAACACAAAGCTGAGTGGGACTGTGAGCTGTGAGGAGGATGCAGAGAGACTCCAGAGTGATTTGACCAGGTTAAGTGAGTGGCCAAATGTATGACAGATGAAGTGAAATCTGGATAAATTTGAGGTTATCTACTTTGGTGGAAAAAACGGGAAGGCAGGTTATTGAATCAACTGTGAGAGGTTAGGAAAGAGGGAGGTACAGTGGGACTTGGGTGTCCTTGTGCACAGGTTGGTGAAAGCAAGTATGCAAGTGTAGCAAGAGGTTAAGAAGGCAAAAGGCATGTTGGACTTTATTGCGAGAGGAACTGAGTACAGGAGTAGGATGTCTTACTGTAATTGTGCAGGGTTTTGGTGACACCACACCTTGAGTACTATGTGCTACCTTAGAACATAGAACAGTGTAGTGCAGGAACAGGCTCTTCAGCCCACATTGTCTGTGTTGACCATGCCAATTTTAACTAAACGCATCTACCTGCAGATGGTCTGTAATCTCTCCATTCCCTGCCTGTTTATGTGCCTGTCTAAATGCTCTTAAATGTTACCATGTGATCCGTTTCCATCTCTTCCCCTGGCAGCATGTTCCAGACACCTACCATTCTCTGCATACAAAACTGGCCTCACACATCTCTTTTAAACTTTGCCCCTTTCACCTTAAAGCACATGGTCCTCTGGTCTAAGGAAGGATGTTCATACTATGGAGGGAGGGAAGCAAAGGTTCACCAGACTGATTACTGGGATGGCAGGACTGATGTATGAAGAGAGATTCAGATGATTGGGCTTATATTTGCTGGAGTTTAGAAGAATGAGAAAGGACTTCATTGAAACTTATAACATTCTGACAAGACTGGACTGACTAGATGAAGGAAAGACAGTCACAATGGTGGGGTCACAACCTTAGGATATAGAGTAGGTCATTTAGGAATAAGTTGAAGAGAAATTTCGTCACCCAAAGGCTGGTGAACCCACAGAATTTTCCATCACAGAAGGCAGTTGAGGCCAGATCATTAACTATATTCTAGAAGGACATGATAATGAGTTGCTAAAGAAATCAAACAATGTCAAAAGAGAACTGGAACAGGGATCTGAATTAGTGTGAGCAACTGTTACCATTTTGAATGAAGGAGCAGACTTAAAGGGCTGAATGATCTGCTCCTGCTCCTAATTTCTATGTTCTGCAATCAGCTGTCTGAGAAAATCCTGTCATGTGTACGCATAAAACGTTGTGGTCTGCAATTGAATTTTTAGGCCAACATCTCCAAAGTGTAACATTCTCAATATTCCATTGGAGCTTCAGCCTAAATTCTGCCCTTAAATCTTGGGTTGGTGGCAAAACCCCATAATCTTCTAGCTCAGAGCTGAGTGCTATAATTGAACTCAGCAGATAAAAGTAAAATAGATGTGCTTCTTTCATATCCCGAGAAATGCAGTCAGCTTTCACATTTTGGAGACACAAGAGATTCTGCAGATGTTGGAATCTGGAGCAACACACACAAAGTGCTGGAGGAACTCACCTGATGGCCTCAACATTGATTTCTCTAACTTATGGTAACCGCTCCCCTCTTATATCCCTTTTTGTTTCCCCCCCCTCCTTTGTCTTCCTTCATTCTTGTGGTCCCCTTCTCTTTCTGCTTCCCCTGCCCTCATGACCTGTCCATCTACTCCCCACTTCCTTCCCTTTATTCCATGGTCCATTGCTCTCTCCTACCAGATTCCTTCTTCTTCAGCCTTTTGCCTCTTCTACCTGTCACCTCTCATCTTCTTACATCTCCCCCCTCTCCCACCCTCCTACTTTCCCCCTCTCACCTGAACTCACCTATCACCTGCCTGCATGTACTCCTCCCTCTCCCTTGACCTTCTTATTCTGGCCATCTTCCTTTCCAGTCCTGATGAAGGGTCTCGACCTGAAACATCAACTGTTTATTTCTCTCCACAGATGCTACCTAACCTGTTGAGTTCATCCAGCATTTTGTGTGTATAGCTTTAACATTTTCTCCTGCTACACATGCTAAAGTCAGCCAGCACAAAGCAAAAGTCAAGCTTTGAATAGTTCCAGTTATTTATGACTAAGCACTGTGCTGCAGAGTATATTTATCATCAGATCTACTGGGCAATTATAAGACATTTAACTTCATTTTCTTAAACTTCCTGCAGGACCAAACTTTCTGTAGCTCTTATAGAGAAATTGTGCTCAGTATACATAGAACATGGAACAATTACAGCAAAATTCAGGCCCTTCAGCCCACAAAGCTGTGCCGAACATGTCCCGACCCTAGAAATTACTAGGCTTACCCATAGCCCTCTATTTTACTAAGCTCCATGTACCTATCTAACAGTCTCTTGAAAGACCCTATCGTATCAGCCTCCACCACCGTTTCCAGCAGCCCATTCCACGCATTCACCATTCTCCGAGTAAAAAACGTACCCCTGATATCCTCCTGCTCTTCATGTACGAGAAAAAAGCCTTGGGATTCTCCTTAACCCTACTCGCCATAGCCTTTTATGTCCCCTTCTCGTTCTCCTCAGCCCTTCTTAAGTTCCCTCCTTGCTACTCTATATTCCTCACGAGCCCTATCTGATCCTTGCTGCTTACACCTTATGTATGCTGCCTTCTTCCTAACTAGTTGTTCCACTTCTCTCATCACCCATGATTCCTTCACCCTGCCATTCCTTCTCTGCCTCACCAGGACAAATTTATCCCTAACATAGGGATAACACAGTAACCCTAAGGGGGTTGGGAACCAGAAGAGTAGGTCAGAGGAAGAAGGGGATGGGGAAAAGTCAGATCTAACAGATAGAGAAGCTTTGAGGAAGGAGAAGCAGAGTACAGGCAATAAAAATAGTAAGGTGGATGGGCTAAAGTGCATTTACTTAAATGCAAGAAGCATCAGGAATAAGGGAGATGAACTGAGAGTTTGGATAAGCACATGGAACTATGATATTGTGGCTATCACAGAGGCATGGCTGTCACCAGGGCAGGAATGGATATTGAATATTCCTGGTTTTCAGTGTTTTAAAAGGGATAGGGAGGGGGAGAGAAGAGGAGGAGGGGTGGCGATACTGGTCAGGGACACTATTACAGCTGCAGAAAGGGTGGATAATATAGGATCCTCTCTAGAGTCAATATGGGTGGAAGTTAGGAACAAGAAAGGAGCAGTTACTCTACTGGGAGTATTCTACAGGCCCCCCAGTAGCAGTAGGGATACTGAGGAGTAGATTGGGAGGCAGATTTTGGAAAGATGCAAAAATAACAGGGTTATTATCGTGGGAGACTTCAACTTCCCAAATATTGATTGGCACCTGCTTAGTGCCAAAGGTTTAGACAGGGCAGAGTTTGATAAGTGTATCCAGGACGGATTCCTGTCACAGTATGTTGACAGGCTAACTAGAGGGAATGCCATATTAGACCTAGTTTTAGGTAATGAACCAGATCAGGTGACAGACCTATCGGTGGGTGAGCATTTGGGGGACAGCGACCACTGCTCCATAACCTTTAGCATTGTCATGGACAGGGATAGGAGCAGAGATGATGGGAAAATATTTAATTGGGGAAAGGTGAATTATGAGGCTATAAGGTGAGAATCTCAAGTGTACTCTCGTGTAAATTGGGATGACATTTTTGAAGGGAAATGTACCATGAAGATGTGGTCGATGTTCAGGGATCTCTTGCAGGATGTTAGGGGTAAATTTGTCCCTGTGAGGCAGAGAAGGAATAGCAGGGTGAAGGAACCATGGGTGACAAGAAAGGTGGAACAACTGGTTAGGAAGAAGGCGGCAGCATACATAAGGTGTAAGCAGCAAGGATCAGATAGGGCTCATGAGGAATATGGAGTAGCAAGGAGGGAACTTAAGAAGTGGCTGAGGAGAGCAAGAAGGGGACATGAAAAGGCTTTGGTGAGTAGGGTTAAGGAGAATCCCAAGGCTTTTTTCTCGTACGTGAAGAGCAGAAGGATGACGAGAGTAAAAGTAGGTCCGATTAAAGACAAAGGTGGGAAGATGTGCCTGGAAGCTGTGGAAGTGGGTGAGGTTCTCAATGAATACTTCTCTTCAGTATTCACCAAGAAGAGGGGTCTTGATGACACTGAGGACAGTGTTGGTAAGGCTAATGTTCTAGAGTATGAAGATATCAAGAGAGAGGATGTGTTGGAGCTGTTAGAAAATATTAGGACAGATAAGTCACCGGGGCCTGATGAAATATTCCCCAGGCTGCTTTGTGAGGTGAGGGAGAAGATTGCTGAACTGTTGGCTAGGATCTTTGAGTCCTCCTTGTCCACAGGGATGGTACCAGAGGACTGGAGGGTGGTGAATGTTGTCCCCTTATTCAAAAAAGGTAGTAGGGACAGTCCAGGGAATTACAGACTAGTGAGCCTTACATCTGTGGTGGGTAAGCTGTTAGAAAGGATTCTAAGGGATAGGATTTATGAGCGTTTAAAGAATAATGGACTGATTAGGGACAGCCAGCATGGCTTTGTGAAGGGAAGATCTTGCCTCACTAGCCTGAAAGGGTTCTTTGAGGAGGTGACCAGGAAGGTTGATGAGGGTAGTGCAGTGGATGTGGTCTACATGGATTTTAATAAGGCGTTTGACAAGGTTCCACCTGGTAGGCTTCTTCAGAAGGTCAGAGGGTATGGCATCCAGGGAGGCTTGGCCGTGTGGATTCAGAATTGGCTTGCCTGTAGAAAGCAGAGGGTTGTGGTGGAGGAAGTTCATTCGGATTGGAGGACTGTGACTAGTGGTGTTCCTCAGGGATCGGTTCTGGGACCTCTACTTTTTGTGATACTTATTAATGACTTAGATGAGGGGGTGGAAGGCTGGTTTAGCAAGTTTGCAGATGACACAAAGATCTGCAGTGTTGTGGATAGTGTGGAGGGCTGTCGAAGCTTACAGAGGGGTATTGATAGGATGCAGAGCTAGGCTGACAAGTGGCAGATGGAGTTCAATCCAGAGAAGTGTGAGGTAGTACACTTTGGAAGGACAAACTCCAAGGCAGAGTACAAGGTTAATGGCAGGATTCTGGGGGGTATGGAGGAGCATAGGGATCTGGGGGTTCATATCCACAGATCACTGAAAGTTGCCTCATAGGTGGATAGGGTAGTTAAGAAAGCTTATGGGATGTTAGCTTTCATAAGTTGTGGGATCGAGTTTCAGAGCCACGAAGTAATGATGCAGCTTTACAAAACTCTGGTTAGACCACACTTAGAGTACTGTGTCCAGTTCTGGTCGCCTCATTATAGTAAGGATGTGGAAGTATTGGAAAGGGTGCAGAGGAGATTTACCAGGATGCTGCCTGGATTAGAGAGTATGCATTATGAGGAGAGACTAAAGGAGCTAGAGCTTTACTCTTTGGAGAGAAGGAGGATGAGGGGAGACATGATAGAGGTGTACAAAATATTAAGAGGAATATTTTTTAAGAGTGGACAGCCAGCACCTCTTTCCCAGGGCACCAATGCTCAATACAAGGGGACATGGCTTTAAGATATTGGGTGGGAAGTTCAAGGGTGATGTCAGAGGGAGGTCTTTCACCCAGAGAGTGGTTGGTGTATGGAATGCGCTGCTTGGGGTGGTGGTGGAGGCTGATACGTTGGTCAAGTTCAAGAGATTGTTAGATAAGCATATGGAGGAATTTAAGGTAGAGGGCTATGTGGGAGGAAGGGGTTAGATAGTCTTAGGTGAGCTTTGAAGGTCGGCACAACATGGTGGGCCGAAGGGCCTGTATTGTGCTGTGTAGTTCTATGGTTCTATACATGTTATTCCAAAATGTCAACCAGGTAGCTTTAGCGATTTTCAAACAGTAACCCAAATCAGTAACTGCAGGAAACATGGCATGGAATTAACCTTTCATTGTTACTGAACAGTAACAATGAAAGGTTAATTCCATGCCATGTTTCCATACCAAGTGTACTGATACGAGCAATACACTATTCAGAAAAGCTGTCATAATATAACTACATGTGCGTGAAGAAAGAATGTTCTCAATAATTTATGTTTCGGAAATATCCCGAGAATGTCATTCCTGCCTTTTTCCCCCAACAGTTAGTCCTAGGTTATTAGGATACTTCAACAATGAGTCAACAGTTTATCATTGTTCATGAATAAATGTATCTGCTGGGTCATCAGATAAGACTGACGCAATCTGAAACTAAGCTAATTAACAGCATAACCTCCTGAAACAGACTGTCCCCTGACATTCCTGGATTACAGCAAGGCCTGCCATAAAATGATTGGCAGTATTATTAAAATAAATCACAATTTCATGCTTTGACAAGGTTCAGAAAGAATAGGCAGTTCTTAATCTCCTACTGTGGGCACAAAGCTGAAAAAGAATGTCACCTACAGATCTCTGACAATAGTTAAGACTTTGTATCAAACTGTCAGTCTGCATATGTGAACAGACCAACACTAACTGCCTTGCAACTGGGTTCCAGATTTCCAAATCAACAAGAGTCTCCATTAAATATTTCTATTGTGATAGCCATAACAATTTTCCTTCATAATTTATTGAATTTTACTTTTTCCTAAGAGCCAATGCAACTAATCAGAATCCTTTTCCTATTTCTAATATAAAAATTACAACTTTTATGTAAACAACATGGAATGCCTTCCATTTTATTTGCTTTCTTGCTACATTTCACCTTCTCAATTCCTTTTGTGCATTGGACTTTTTTTTGAAATCTTTCATTCCTTCCTTGCATGTAAACTTATTTTTAACATTATGCATTTCTGTTTATCTGATATATTTCTCTAACTTATTTTCTGTCATCCATTCCATTTTACAGTCCCATGATCTAGCAGTTTTGCTTTTGCAACACATTATTTGATCTTCTAGGTTAGAGTATTGGCCTTGAAGATCAATGAGAGTTCAACTTATTGTATTTGGTACACTTAGAAATGTGATTGTTCTAACCACCAGTCATCCATACCTTGATATCTCAAAAATTCATTTGGCCTTTGCAAAGGACAGAGTAGAGATTGCAGTAGATGGTAACATGTCTGTGGAGAGAAGAAAATCAATATGTAAGCAATTATTAATGATTAGAACACGTGCTGTGTTGCTGGAAACAGACAATTTAAGTAAAATGTTTCTGTAGGCTATTGTATGAAGGACTTTCATCCTAGACACTGTAGATTTTCTAGACTGCTAACAAGATGCTGACTGAATTACACATAAGCTTTTCTACATAAGCTTTTCCAGTTCTACTTTATTGACAGAAAGCATTAAAGAAAAAAACATAATGTAAATTTGCTACATCTCCTGACTAAGTGTTAAAACCTTTGGAATAATTTTGAGAATATTTCCAGTCTTATGGTTTTGGCCAAATTACTTTTAAAGCTTTGAGGGTTTAAATCTTTTGTTTATCCAAAATTTATTTCACTGTAATTCATTTTGATAATCCTATGAAATTCAATCACATTTGACAACTTTAGCAGATATCTTTCTGTTTGGCAGCAGTGTTTATATCACAACTAACCAAGCATCTCAAGGGCAGTCTGTGCTGGCATGGGCCTAAGCATGGCAGTGACATGTTCCATTGTGCCTCTTGTTCTGCTGGCTGCCAGTGTACTGCACCAAACATACAGCTCATGAAATCTAAAGGACCAATGCACATTTCTACTGACTCTTCAGCTCTCAGGTTGGGAAGTCTATCCAACAAGTCTGTAGACCTAACATATTCAACATCGCCCACTCAAATGAATGGAGACATTGGCTACCAGGTGGAAGGAAAACGGAGCTTCTTTCTAACAAAAAAAGTTAGTTTCTTTGATTCATTTTTGGTGTAAACTTTAGAAAGCAATAATTTTAACTGTTTAACATCAGCCATTTTTTGATGGGTCCCAAATAATTTCGAGTGGTTTTGAATACCAAAGGTTTTCATAGATGTTCAATAGCAGTCGGAGGTTGGACAACCTGTGAGGCAGGGAATGGGGGCCAAACAGCTGTCCAAGCCATTCTGTGAGTGCACCCAGTTGTCTGTACTGAAACAGCCCTGTGATGCACTTCGCCAGAAATCTGTGGCCAGGTCTTCAGTGGAGAAAAGGTCTGCCTTAAGGGCAGGCAGTCAGTGATCAGGGGCAGTGGATGAATTTGGATCATATTTTATGCAGGTGATCTTTCTTTAGGAGTGGCTATTTATGGATGTTTGAAGAAAATAACCAACTCAAGATTTTTCAATCCCTTACTTCAGTAGTTATTTCTAGTTGGGAATATATTTTGCTCAATTATTATCAGACACATTAATTTGCATTTAATTACAAATTAATGATTATAAATATTGAAGGATGTTAGATATGATCATGTTAACCAGGCCTTACTGAATATCTTAACTCAGTTAATGGCAAATAAGAATTTTGCTTTATGTAAACAGTCAGCTTCTCACTTCAGCTGAAACTGGGATCCATTGGAGACACAAAGTTACCTGAAATGGTTGTTTTATTTCTGGATTCATTGACCATTCTACCACAAAAAAAGATCTAAAAATGAATTGGTTAAACTGTGCTGCAAGACACATTGCAAATGTGCAAAAGATGACCCAAAAAGATGCCTTTATTATTTATTTCAAATTATTACATTAAGCAAAGTTCTGTTAGAGAAGCAATCACATATATTGCTGTGTGTGTTTCATCTTAAATGTGGAATGATAAACTCCTTGATGTGTGCATTGAAAATTATTAACTTTCATGTGTTGCAACGTGCACATTTCTGATTAATTGAATTGAAAACCACTTCAGCTAGATCAGGAATAACATCAAGCAAACAAACTGGTTTAACATATTAAGTGCATATGGACTGAGTTCAGCTTTCATGGGGAGATTTACCTATTTCCTCATTCTACAAAGTCAGTAATGTATATCACTGTACATAATTAATTTTGGGTCTTGAAATGCCAGAAAGAAATAAACATTTTCTTTTTAATAGAGCTATTTCCACACATGCATCAGTCTATTGTGTTCCTCACTCTCCCAGATTGACAGACTGAGCAGCGAGAAAGGAAGAAAGGAAGGTTACAGAGATGAGTGGCACAATAAGGATATGGGTGTGGGGTTTGGGGGGGAGGCACAGAACATGAAAACAAGGTTAAGAATTTCAGGATTGAGACATCGCCAGAATAGAAGCCAATGTAGGTCAGAGAACACAGGGACAACGAGGGAAAAGGACTTGGTGAGAAGTAAGGTAAAATGTGCAAGCTCAAGGAGTGGGGTTTATGGTAGTGATTGGGATTGAGAGATTATAATGGTTGGGGATGGAGAGGGAGGTTAAGAAAAGGGTGAATGTAGTGTCTCTTTGACTGGGACAGATAGTGGTGCTGGTGGTTGGAATCAAGGTGGATGCAATAGTTAGGATCAAAATGGGAAGTGGTAGTTGAGATCAGGAGGGAAGCTATGGTAGCTATGAGTGGGGTTGGCTGGGATCAGGGAGGGTGGCAGTGGCAAGGATCAGGAATGATGGTGATGTCTATGATTGGTTAAAGCAGCAATGTGTTTCATGGGCACTGATGCAATAGTTTTTTGTACGGGGCATAGGAGCCCAAAATAGACCCTCCATTTATTGACATCCTTCTAACATTTAGAATTTGTTTTTTTATCCAGGGATCTGGTCGGGAGTTTGTGAATTTGATGAAGGAAGTAGCACATAAGGTGATGGCTGTCAAAACCCTGTCTTTTGTAAAGACAGGACCTCATTTAAATAAACCTTTTCAGAGTCCCAGCTGGCATGAGTGCAGATTGAAGACCTGAGCCATTACTAGGTATTGAAATAATCTGTGGCACTTCAAAGTCAGTGGGATAAACAGGCAGAGAGCACGGGGGAAAAGAGTGGGCGCAGGACCGAGCTTGCCAATCCATACACAATTAGGAACCGGAGATTCTCTGGAAAAGTGATCAGTTAAAGGAAGACCATGGAGGCAATTGTGAAGGTGAGAGGTTTGAAAAGCTGGGTTCTGGGGTTGGGGAGGCTTTTAGGTGAGAAATGGAGATGTGTTCCTGCTCCACCTGGTCAAAAGGCGACCAGAAACAGAGAATGTTTTAAAGTTCACCTAGGCCTCTCTGGCTGGTTGGCCTCTATTACCAAGTTCCTGTTGTCAGGCAGCAAGCAAAGCTACTTCCCATTTGTTGGGATGAGATCTACATTGTGATGCTGATGATATACAGGTTATAATATTTGAATAATAAATGGTTCTATCACCGGATTTTCACAAGACCCCATTCAGGTCCTGAAGTACCACTGTTGGCACTATATCAGCTTTGATAACAGCAGTCTGGTGCCTGGGTTTACATAAGAATTATTTTAAATGTTCTTGTTGCTCCTGTCCCATTTCTTTAAACCCAAGAATCCTGAGGAGTATTTGCTACAGCTCAGTGTTTTTCACCTGAAACGAGTACCTGTATGAGAAGTCCAGGGTTAACTTCACATGCATTTCCAGATCCTTTAGTGTCAGGCCCAGCTATGTAGAATACTACAACTCCCAATATACATCTGAGCTCATCACTTACATAATCTTTTAATAGTTGACAGAAAGCATGCCAATGCTTGCCGTGCATAAATTGCTATCCCACTCCCCTGCTATTCATTAATGGAAAATTACTACCTAAAACCCTCAAGGCAGCCTTGTTAGGAGTAGTGATAGTAAACAACATTTTTGTGTAAAACATGAAGCATTCCAGCCTCAGGTCCTCAGATAATGAAGTATGTAACAAAAACCAGGCAACATCCAGGGATGGATTAATCAGAGTCAGGTGGCATTCCCACCAATCAAGTACTAGGTAATAATCATTTCCAAGGAGAGAGTATCTAATTGTCTGTGCTTGCCATTCAATGGCATTAATGTTGTCAAAATCCATCTTTAACACACCGAGGGTACAATTGAACAGAAAATTTGCTACAGCAGCCATATGAATACTGACTAAAAAAAACAATTTGGAAGCTGAATATTAGGAAGTAATTGACTCGCTTCCTAACACTTTCCAACATCTGCAAGGCAAAAGTCGGGAGTACAATCAAATATCTACCATTTGCACCAACAACATCAAGAAGCGACACCATCCAGATAAAAAAAACACTTGTTTGGTACCCCAACCTCCACACTAAATGTTTATTCCCTCCACCACTGACTCACCAGAGCCAGAGTGTGTCTATCTATAGGCTTCTATCAGCAAAGTGATGGAAGCCATTGTCAAGTGCCACTTACTCAACAATAACCTGCTCACCAATGCCCTGTGATGGTTTTGCCAGGACACCTCTGCTCCAGACCTCATCTATAGCCTTGAACCAAACATAGACTAAAAAGCTGAATTCCAGAGGTAAGTTGAGAGTGATGGCCCTTGACATTAATGCAGCATCTGACCAAGTGAGGCATCAGGAGCACTGGTAAAACTGAAGGCAATAGACAATGGTCATAATTCACATGAAAGGCAATGATTATTGTTGGAGGTCAATAATCCCAGCCCCAGGACATCACTGTGGGAGTTTCTCAGGCCAACATCCTGGACCCAACCATCTTCAGCTGTTTAATCAATAAGATCTAGCGATATTCAATGATAATACAATGTTCAATTCCATTCAAAACTCTTTAGCAAATGAAACTGTCTGTGCCTGCATGCAGCAATGCCGGAACTACATTCAGGCATGGGCTGATCATTGGCAAGCAAAATTCTTGCCTCAAAAGTGCCAGGCAATGACCATCTCCAACAGCAGAGTCTAATCACCTACCTTAACAAGTCAATGACATTGTCATCACAGAGTCCCCCAATGTTAACATCCTGGGGATCAGTTAGAAACTCAAATGGGCCAGTCACATAAATACCACAGCTGCAAGAGCAGGTCAGAATCTTGGTATCCTGTGGTGAGTGACTCACCTCCTGGCATGCATGGTCTGCAGCAGTTCAACATTTAAAGGGTAATTAGAGGAGGGGTAATAAATTCTGACATTACCAGTGGTGCCTCAATCACACAAGTCAGTGGGGAAAATTAATATAAGGTGGAAGAATGAGTTTTAATTACTTCTGTGGAACTTTACTGGCATTCACTCGCAAAAGAACACATGCTTTTTTTACTTGAGTCTTACACATGAATGGAATGAAAACTTTTATTTCATGTTTGTTAATGATGCACGTGATTACTGGTGAAAAAAATTGCTTAAAATTATAGTTTTTCTTGTTTAGTTGAGTCTTCCTCTTGATTATTGGTTTAATTGGGCATTTAGTACTTGGGTAGTTATACAACTGAGATTAATTAACTGAGTAAAATAAACATTTATTTTATTTACACAATATAGGGTTCATGGAAAAATCAATGTCAATAGTAATCCAATTGCCAACTTTCTACAGACAGGACTTCCACCTTTTAACTTAATTGTTAAAACAAGAATTTTTGAGATCATCCCTAAAGACATCCAGAAACTAAGTCCAGCTGAAATCTGTGCTGCTTCTCTATTTATTGTTTTTGTCATGGCTAGGTTCTCAGTGACCTGAATGGACGTTGTAAAATCTTGTGCTTATTGCAAATTTAGCATTCTAACCTGTCCTGAGAATAAAGAACAATAATGTATTAGCAAAATCCAAACATGCTTTAGTCACAGTGAAAAGGTGCACATTTCTGCAAACATTGCAAAATGTTTTTTGAATCCTTCTGAACACTGGGAGATGAAATTTCAGTCTCATCACTCACACAACCTGGGTATACATGTTTTATTTTTGAATGAAATAAAACCCAGATTCAATGCAGGAGATGTAAAGTAAGAGTTCAATATATTTTGTTAAATGAGATGTAATAAATAGAAATGGTTTTCCTTCGTGTCTTAATTTTTTGTATGTGAAACAGTTGACATGAAAATTAATACATATGTTTATCATTACTGAAAAACCTTAAATTAGTCCTTGAAAAGAGTAATTGTTCTTAAAGTTCAACTAATATCCAGAAAACCCAGTAATTTGCCCCAAAATATTATTGTAGCTAAATTTAAAATTATCACAAAAATTGTTGAAGTTTGTGAACAGAAATAGAAAAAGACAGAAATGGGGTTGAAAAGTTGGTTGCTACAGATTGACACATGTCCCTTCACAGATGCTGGATGTCCTGTGGACCATTCTGAGTTATTTCTGTTTATTTGAGATAAAACGTTGTACTGAGCCAGATTGTGCAGCTCCAGGCCCCTTCGAACCAAATCGCAGAACGTGCTCTGCCTGTGACTGTACTCAGCTGGGCCAAGTGCAGAGGGCCGACCTCGATAGTCCTCTGCACCCTTGGGTCCACCAGCACACCCAGATGGCGAGAAGGCCTCGATTGGTGCAATGCAGAGGTCCTGGCCTTGAAATATTCCTGACAGCCTTTGACAGCTATCAAAGCTGGGGACAACATTGCCAGCTGGGAAAGTTGTCATTGATTTTTATAGTTTTGAAATGTATTTGAAAAATATTAAAATTGAAGTGAATAATTAAAAAAGCACATTTAAATAAAATCCAAACTATTTTGAAGCACATATAACTAATTAAAAACTCTAGACTAAAGCAAAAGATCTCAAGATAAGTAGCTTACTTCATTGAATTTCCAAATTCTAGTAACTGTTCCCCCTCTGTCCCTTTTCTCTCCCCTCCTGATCTACCCAGGTCCTCCTACAGCCATCCCAGCCCATCACCCTGTCTCTTTCCCCTCCACCACCCTTTCCATCTGCCCATCCCCTACACCCTCCTCCCACTGGTTTCCCCTCCCCCACTACTCACCTCTGCCCTCCCCAACTACCTGCCCTTATTCCATGCACCACCTTCTTCTCCTATTAGGTTCCATCACCTTCAGCCCTTTGCCACTTCTGTCTATCACCTCCCAGCTTCTGGCATCATTCCCACTCTCCCCTCCTCCATCTACCTATCACCCCCCCTCCCCATCACCCATATCCACCTATCACCTGCTAGCTCTTGCTCCATCCCTTCCCTCCACCTTTTTATACAGGCTATCTCCCCTCTATCTTTCAGTCCAGATGAAGGGTCTAGATCCGCAATGTTGTCTATCCATTTCCTTCCACAGATGCCGTCTGGCTCACCGAGTTATTCCAGCATCTCATGTATTGCTCCAGATTCCAGCATCTGCAGTCTCTTGTGTCTCCTTACTTCATCCTTTGCCTCTGGAATCTTTTCCCTACAATCCCTGGTGAAATCAATGGAATCTCAAGTCCTGTGGCAGGTCTGACTGGTGCGAGATCTGAGAAGCGATTCCTTTTGGGTAATGCTGAGGAATCCCAGCAAGACTGGAGCCTCTGTTGGATTCCATGGAGATTGCAGGACTTACTTCGATTTCAATGGATGAACTCCAGTGGTTCCAATTCAAATCACTGGCAAAAATCGGTATAACCTAGTCCATTTTGAGAACTAAGGTCTCTTCTTTTAAATGAAGCAAGGCTGTTCTTCCACTCACGACCACCAGGAATGAATGATGCTAAGAATTCTGATATAAACAAGTTCTTGCCATATTTATTTTTTCCTTTATTATTATGATAGATATAATCATAATTATGCATTGAGAATTGTACTGATAAATACTGACAGCACAACTTCCAATGCAAAATTATGATTATATCTCTCCCACAGAACATAATTTTACTATTTTATAAAAGATAATATTTCTGTGAAACTTAAGGTTTGTCAAGAAACTAGCCCTTCTTGTTTATAGAAATCTAGAATCTCACCTATTTGTATGCTTCTGATATTTGAGAGTACAATACTAAAGAAAGCAGCAGAAACATTCATCACAGTGTGGCTGGAATTCCTTTCTCCTCTGTAGAACGGAAATACCTACATTCTTCAAAAGTAACAAATCACAAACACATTTACAGCATCCGCAAATTGAAAAAAATTCAGTCATTATGGAAACAAGTTTCCAACAGAGGTAATGTACCTACAAATCCCTGTATGACCTGAGGTCATCACCTTCAGCTCCTGTCTCCAGCTTTTCTCCCATCTACTAAAACCATTCCATTCTCAGAGCACAGTTAAGGCTGAGCTGGACTATTCACAACTTTGGTGTCCTGTTTGAACCTCAGATAATCTTCCCAGGTGATGGTCAGTCCATTTGGAAGTCTCAGCCTCAGCTCATCTGCTGCTGAAATTCTCATGCAATCCTTTCTTTCTTCTTGATCCAACAATTCCAGTGCACTCTAGGTCAGCCTTCCATCTTTTTCTCTTGATATATAATTGGGCTTATCTAAGCTCTGTTACTCACATTCTAATTTTCACCAAATTACATTCACCAGTGCTTTACTGACTTACATTAACATCTGTCATATATTTATAATCTCCTGCAGTCCTACACTTTTCCACAAATTCCTGTCTGTTTTCGTCACTGCATACGACAGCTATAGATTCAACTTCCAGAGTTCAAAGCTTTCAATCCCCTTCCTAAACACCTCTGCCATTGCTCTCTTAAGTTGCTCCATAAAGTTGATTCTTCGACTTGTTTTGGTCACCTCTCCTAATATCTTCTTACTTGCCACATTTTGTTTTTGATATTCTTCCCATTACAAGACTTAGGATGCTTGACTATATTGAAGGAACTATATAAATGCAAGTTGTGTTGTTGATTCTGGGCACGAGTATCAAGATTCCAGAAATTATCTGCGAAAACCAATATGAACATAGAACATTGAACATAACAGCACAGTACAGGTCCTTCAGCCCACGGGGTTGTGCCAACATTTTATCCTGTTCTAAGATCTATCTAACCTTTCCCTCCCACACAGCTGTCTATTTTTCTATCATTCATGTGCCTACCTAAGAGGTCTCTTAATGTCCCCTGATGTATCTTCCTCCACACCTCTGCCGGCAGTGCGTTCCACACACTTACCACTCTCTGCGTAAAAAAACTTACCTCTGACATCCCCCTAATATCTTCCTCCAATCACCTTAATATTATGCCCTCTTGTGTTAACCATTTTCACCCTGGGAAAAATTCTCTGACTGCCCACTCGATCTATGCCTTTTATCATCTTGTACACCTCTGTCAAGTCACCTCTCGTCCTCCTTCACTCCAAGAGAAAAGCCCTGGCTCACTCAACCTATCCTCATAAGACATGCTCTCCAATCCAGGCAGCATCCTGGTAAATCTCCTCTGCACACTCTCCATAGCTTCCACATCCTTTCTATAATGAAGCAACCAGAACTGAACACATACTCCAAGTGTAGTCTAACCAGAGTTCTATAGAGCTGCAACGTTATCATGTGGTTCTTGAACTCAATACCCTGACTACTGAAGGCCAACACACCATACGTCTTCTTAACAACCCTATCAACCTGCGCGGCAACCTCAATCTATGGACATAGACCCCAAGATCCCTTTGTTCCTCCACACTGCTAAGAGTCCTGCCATTAGCCTTGTGTTCTGTCCTCAAATTCAATCTTCCAAAGTGTATCACTTCACACCTTTCTGGGTTGAACTCCATCTGCCACTTCTTAGCCCAGCTCTGCATCCTATCAGTGTCCTGTTGTAACCTACAGCAAACTTCTACACTATCTACAACACCACCAACCTTTATGTCTTCTGTAAACTTTCTAACCCACCCTTCCACATCCTCATCCAAGTCATTTATAAAAAAAATCAAAGAGCAGGGGTCCCAGAACAGATCCCTGTGGAACACCACTGGTCACTGACCTCCAGGCAAAATATGCTCCATCTACAACAACCCTCTGTCTTCTATGGGTGAGCCAATTCTGAATCCACACGGCCAAGTTTCCATGGATTCCATGCTTCCTGACTTTCTGAATGAACCTTCCATGAGGAACCTTATCAAATGCCTTACTAAAATCCATGTACACCACATCCACTGCTCTACCTTCATCAATGTGCTTTGTCACATCAAAGAATTCAATCAGGCTCGTGAGGCATGACCTGTCCCTCACAAGCCACGTTGACTGTCCCTAATCAGCCTATGCTACTCCAAATGCCCATAAATCCTGCCCCTAAGAATCTTCTCCAGTAATTTGCCCAAGCACTGGTCTGTAATTCCCAGGGTTATCCCTACTCCCTTTCCTGAACAAAGGAACAATATTTGCCACCCTCCAATCATCTGGTATTACTCCTATGACCAGTGAGGATAAAAATGTCAAAGGTGCAGCAATCTCTTCCCTCACTTCCTATAATAACCTTGGATATATCCCATCTGGACCCGGTGACTTATCTATCCTGATGTTTTTCAAAAGTTCCAGCACATCCTCTTTCCTCACATTGACATGCCCTAGCGTATCAGCCTTTTGTACACCATCCTCACAAATGTCAAGGTCTCTCTCTCTGGTGAAAACTGAAGCAAAGTATTCATTAAGGACCTCCCATACGTCTTCCGACTCCAGGCACATGTTTCCTCTTTTATCCCTGATCCGTCCTACCCTCACTCTTGTTATCCTCCTATTCTTCACATATGTGTAGAATGCCTTGGGTTTTCCTTAATCCTACTTGCCAAGGCCTCTTCATGCCCCCTTCTAGCTCTCCTAAGTCTATTCTTAAGCTCCCAACATGCTACCTTGTAACTCTCCAGAGCCTTGTCTGATCCTTGCTTTCTAAACCTTAGGTAAGTTTCTTTCTTCCTCTTGACAAGATATTCTACTTCTTTTGTCAACCATGGTTACTTCACTCTACCATCCTTACCCTGCTTCAATGGGACAGACCTATCCAAAACACCATGCAACTACTCCCTCAACAACCTCCACATTTCTGTTGTGCACTTCCCCAAGAACATCTGTTCCCAATTTACACTCCCAAGTTCCTGCCTAATAGCATCATAGTTTCCCCTCCCCTAATTAAATATTTTCCCATATTGTCTGCTCCTATCGCTCTCCAAGGTTATGGTAAAGGTCAAGGAATTATGGTTACTGTCTCCAAAATGTAGTCCCATCAAGAGATCTGAAACCTGATCTGGCTCATTGCCTTGTACCAGGTCCAGTATGGCCTCTCCTCCAGACAATCTGTCCACATACTGCGTCAGGAATCCTTTCTGGACACACCTAACAAACCCTGCCCCATCTATCCCCCTTTACACTAAGGAAGTGCCAATCAATATTAGGGAAGTTGAAATCACCCATGACAACAACCCTGTTATTTTTTCACCTTCCAAAATCTGCCTCCCGATCTGCTTCTCAGTGTCTCTGTTTCTATTGGGGGGTCTGTAGAATACTCCCAATAAAGTGATCTCTTCCTTCCTGTTTCTGACTTCCACACACACTGACTCAGTAGACGATCCCTCCAGGATGTCCTCCCTTTCTACAGCTGTGACACTGTCCCTGATCAACAAAGCGACTCTCCCACCTCTTTTACCTCCGTCCCTGTCCCTTTTGAAACATCTAAGCCCCGGAATATCCAGCAGCCATTTCTGCCCTTGCGACAGCCAAGTCTCTGTAATGGCCACCACGTCATAGTTCCACATACTTACCTACGCTCTAAGTTCATCACCCTTGTTCCTGATACTTCTTGCATTAAAGAAGACACACTTCAGCCCATCCAACTGGCTGCAGCTTTGCCCCTTCAACTGCCTATCCTTTCTCATAGACTTTCTACGCACTGCATCTACTTGTACACTAAATGCACAAAGCTCCGACCTGTCACTCGGAATCCCATCCCCCTGCCAAACTAGTTTAAACCCTCCCCAACAGCTCTAGCAAACCTGCCTGCAAGAATATTGGTCTCCCTCCAGTTCAGGTGTAACCTATCCCTTTTGTACAGGTTGTACCTTCTCCAGAAGAAATCCCAGCTATCCATAAATCTGAAACCCCGGCTCCTGCTCACATTCAACTCCTCAGCTGCACATTCATCTGCCAAATCATCCTATTCTTACCCTCACTGGCTCGTGGCACAGGGCGCAATCCAGAGATTACTACCCTCGAGGTCCTGCTTTTCAGTTTCCTACCTAGCTCCCTATATCCCCTCTTCAGGACCTCATCTCTTTTCCTACCTATGTCATTGGTACCAATATGTATCTCGACCTCTGGCTGTTCGCGCCCCCCCCCCCTTTCAGAATGCTGTGGACCCGATCCGAGACTTCCCTGACTCTGGCACCCAGGAGGAAACATATCATCCAGGAGTCTCTTTCACATCCACAGAATCTCCTGTCTGTCCCCCTTACTGTTGAATCCCCCATCACTACCGCTCTCCTCTTCTCCCCCCTTCTCTTCTGTGCTATACAACCAGGCTCAGTGCCAGAGACCTGGTCACTGTGGCTTTCCCTTGGTAGTTTGTCCTCTCCAACCGAGATGGTGAGAACAACCTCCCAAAAATTCTCTCAATAACTTACTTCCTCAATGATCTCCAGCATAGCCATACCCCATATTTTTGTTTTCCTGCCAAGTACAATATCAGACCTTCTCCCTCAGCAGGCCAATCCAAGTGTTTATCGAAGTTAAATTTGGCTCATGGGTAATCATTTGGACAGCGCTAAAGCAATAACCTAAGAATAAACAAGATATTCCACCTCATTCCAGATATGCTGTGAAGTTTCAAATAAAAAACAGAACATGTTAGAAACAACCAACAGGTCAGGCAGCATCTGTGGAAAGAGAAACTGTTATGTTCACCCTGCAAGTGCATCCAGAATTGCTGAAACACTCAAAAATCTTCCTGTGGTGCTATGTGGATCTGGTTGGTTGTCCACTTAACACAGCGTTTTAGATGCAATGAACTTACTCCAATTCTTGATTCTGCTTAGATTCTAGTCCATTAAAAGTAGATCCTGTGCAATCTAAATCCCTAGGAACCACTGCTAAAGAGCATGCTCTGTCCCTTTCGCCACTGCTTTCATGTTCATCTGCTGGCATCTTCATTTTCTCCTCCCCATTTGTGCTCAGTGTTTCAGTCACCACACCCTCCGCAAGTTCACTGGGAATAAGCTGAATGGATGCGGCTTTATTAGAGGTGAGAACACAGACCTGGGGAGATTTCATTCACTATGATGGTCATGAGCTTCCATGTGACTTTCAATTTTAACCAATGGAAGGACAGCTTCCACTCCAAATAGAACTACTTTGCTACTTGTACTTCTGTAACAGGACCTCAAAGGCATTGACATTGATGACAGCAGTTTTGCTACATTTCTGCTTTAACCATTGAGACGATGATAGATTTCTCTCCATCACAAGGAAGTTATTTGTTTTTTAGATAAACATAGTTTTTCAAGTGACTATGAATCCTGTGTCAGAAGTTGCTTTTGCTAGTGTTTTCACTTCGGAATTGGTAGATTCTGTTTTCATACTCATTCCACAGACTTCAGTCCAAAAAGTCAGGCTGTAGGTCCAGAAAGGTCCCTCCAGAAAGTGTCACTTTTGCAATGAAGTGTTAAATTGGGCAGATGTAAAAATTCTGTGGTATTATTTTGAAGAGTGGGATTCTATCCCCAGTATCTTATCCTATATTTATTCCTTGCTCAACATTACTCAACATTACCAAAAAAAAACAAGATTATCTGGAGGCTGTCACTTCGTGTTTGTGGGTAGCTACTGTGTGCAGATTGCTTGCAATGCTTGCTATATTGCGACAAGTGGATACAAGGGCAGGGCAATGAATTCAGTTCAGCAGAGGAAAGTACCGAGAAGAGTGAAAGTAGAGTAGTAAATGTCCACTGACCTTTGTGTGCACTATTGATATAATGGAAAGAAATAGAGAGAGCAGTTATTGGGAAGAGGCAAGTGAAGGGTGAGCTGTCATATCAGGTTATAAATTCAGCCTCAGTATTTACGGACTTAGAAATCAGAGCTTAAATCTCAATTGCATTTAGCATGAGAAGTATCTATATAGTAAGTATAAATGTACATATTCTGTAAAGAACCTTCCAGTCCATAAGAATCTTTCAGTCAAATTTTGTTTATAGGTACTGGGAATTAAATTTCCATAATTTTATGTGTCTTTTAATCCAGGATTACAGCAAATATAATGAAGTCTAAAGTGAAGCACTGGAATTCAACATGTCTCCTGTGTAATCGTTCAATTCACCTTATCTCTTTTGCAGTTGATTTTTGTTAAAAGTTTTATCAAGACATTTGTTCATCTCACTACAATTACTGTTGAACAACACAGAGATGAAAGCTTCCCATTCCACTTGTATAAACAATGATGGAAATGTTCCATGAAGATTAGAGTTTTATGGAAGAAAAATCCTTACAATACAGATAATACATCTATCATAGTTCAGCAGGGGCCGCAAGCTTTTCAGATAAGAAGATATTTGTATGAAATACTAACAATTGAGACTAGCTAAAATATTTCAGATTACAAGACCATTCCATATCATTTAAACTACTGGACCAGTGATGGATTTCAGAATGGAAATAAAATCAGATTTAGAGGCAGACCCAAGAGGATTTCAGCATTATTTAGGAACATTATGGCTTGGTTTATATGTTATATATTCAGCATGCAAATAGATTTTTAAACTAAGTAATGTCCTGTCTCTGTAACTTGGGTTCAATCACTTAATTCAATCTCAAGGGATAGCAGCAGTCCTTTCACCGTTTAGGTTGGCTCTCTTCCCTCTTGCAATTCAAACTTCTCACTGGGCAAAAGCTTTCCAATTCTGATGACAGGTCAACCACCCGTAAATTAGCTTCGTGTTTCTCTCTCCACTGATGCTGTCTGACCTGCCGATTATTTCTGCATTCTCTTTTATTTCAGATTTCCAGGAACAATAGTGCTTTATATCTCACAGTTTGAGTATGTTTTTCTCTTTCTCGCTTTTCATTCATCGCTTTTGTTTTACATATTCTCCAGACAGATCAGCTGTAAATAACATCCTTCCTCAGCCAGCACTTCCACCATTTGTGCCATTCAGTCTGTCATGGTCTCCACCCTATTGTAGTCAATCCCTTCATTCTTTCTACCCCTTCCGTCTTTGCCTCAACTTACTTCTGTTTAAAGGTATTCCATGTGTAACATTAACTCAGTTTTCTCTCTTCACAGATACTGCCTGATCTACTGAGTATTTCCAACACTTTCTGTTTTTGTTACATTTAATCCAGTGCAAAGCAAAGAGCAGAACAGTGATCAAAGTGACCTCATTCTGTTTTACTCATTTGCTCACGAGAAAAACAAATAGAGATCATCTTCATATCAATAAATTGTCAGGCAAATGGTGCTTCTGGTTCATTTTATTATACTACTAAGAAAATGTCCTCATTGAAGGGACTGTGGTGGAAAGGGTGACCAGCTTCAAATTCCTGGGTGTCAACATTTCGGAGGACCTATCCTGGGCTCAGCACATAGATGCAACCGCAAAGAAGATGCACCAGTGTCTCCACTTTTTCAGAAGTTTAAGGAGATTTGGCATGTCATCGAAGGCTTTGATAAACTTCTACAGATAAACAGTGGAAAGCATTCTGACTGGTTGCATCACAGCCTGGAATAAGAACTCCAATGCACAGGAATGCAAGGGGCCACAGAGGGTGGAGAACTCAGCCAGTTTCATCACGGGTGCAGCTTTCCCCACCATTGAGCACATCTATAGGAGGTGATGTCTCAAAAAGGTGGCATCCATCATCAGAGACCCCCACCATACAGGCCATGCCCTCTTCTTGATGCTGCCATCAGGCAGGAGGTGCAGGAGCCTGAAGACCCACTCCTCAAAGGTCAGCAACAGCTTCTTCCCAACTGCCTTAACGTTGTTGAACTGGTCTAAGAACATTAATGCTACCTCGGACTATATATTTCTTTCTCTCTCTCAATCTTGCACTGTTCATTGTGTTTATTTTATTGTTTATTTTGCATATGTGTAAATTATGCATAATTTATGTTAATTAAAGTTTATGTTAATTTGTGTTTGTCCCCAGCTGCTGCAAAAAGCTAACTTTCATGGCATTTATACCCTTTTATGCCAATGGCAACAATAAACTTGAACTTGAAATCTGCATTTCACTTTACGGACATTAAACTATCTTGATGCAGAAACTTGATGAGGTTAACAGAATTGTGCGTGAACGCAGATTATTTATGATTCCTTTGTAAATAAGCCTTTGGTTAAAACATTCAGTCACAACTGATAATACAGGAAGTCATTACACTAAATACAAAAGTTAAACATATTTTGGAGGCTTAATTAAATAGCTCATAAAATTTCTTTGTGAAGTACTCGATGGGCTGAATGGCCTACTTCTGCTCCTTTGTCTTGTGATCTTGTGAGCATGACATTGGCATACTGCTTGCTCATTTAGAGGATTTTTGTGTGCGACCGATGCTCCATGCCTTTTATCAGCAGGGGTCTCAAAATTAATCCAGGCAAGCATCACTTGAAGCTACTGAAATACGATTACACCCCCTAAAGATAGCCTTCACTTCTTAAAAGAAGTGTGCATCATAGTTGCTTAGGATAGTATTCAGTAAAAAAGAGTAATGGCTAATGATGTATCAGAGAACATTCCATGGTCATGGTGGTGGACCTGAAAATATGGAGAGATGTCTGGAATCATCAGCAGCCCAGCTAGCTCTCCTGACTTACACAGATATCCACAGAAATCAATGACAGGGAGAACTTGTCCTGAGGATCTGAATCCAGTGTCATATGAACATAAATGGGCTCATGCGAGTGACTGGTAGTGAATGAATCTTCAACTGAATCTCTTGCCTCAGCCACTGCTCAGATCATCTCACCTTTACTTAACTACCAGCAATATCTATCTAACAGGATTCACATTTAAACTTAAAAGCAAAAACAGAAATGCCAGAACAACTCGGTCAGTCAAGCAGCATCTGTGGATAGAGAACCCAGTTAATGTTACAGGTTGAAGATCCTTTATCAGAAGAGCATTACTACTTTTGTTCCAGATTCCAGCATCGGCAGTTTTATTTGTTTTTTTATATATAGAATATTGAGCAGTACAGCACAGGAACAGGCCCCTTGGCCCATGATGTCTGTACTGACCACAATACCTATTTAAACTAATCTGCCTGCACATGGCCTATATCCCTTTATTCCCTGCCTGTTCGTGTGGCTGTCTAAATGTCTTTTAAGTGTTGCTAATGTATCTGCTTCCACCAGCTCCCCTAGCAGCATGTTCCAGGCACCTACCACTTTCTGTGTAAAAAAACATGCCTTGTTAATCATTAAACTTTCCCCTGTCACCATAAACCTATACCCTCTAATATTTGACATTTCCATCCTGGGATAAAGACTTTGACATCTACCCTACCTATGCCCCTGCTGTCTCCCTTGACAACCTTCCCACCATGCTCAACTCCATCAATTTTTGTGTTGAATGCAAACTTACTAATCAGCCCACCTTTATCTTTGTCCAAAGCACTCATATATATGTTACAAACACCAGAAGTCCCAGCACTGATCCCTGCGGAAAACCACTTGTCACAGACCTCTAGTCAGAATAACACACCCCCAACACTACCCTCTGTTCTATCGCCAAGCCAATCCAATCTACCGATTCACTGTAGATCTCATGTCCCTTCATCTTTTGGATTAGCCTACCATGACGGACCTTGTTGAATGCTTTACAATATCCACTGCCTTACCCTCATTAATTATCTTTGTCACCTCCTCAAAAGACTCAATTAAGTCTGTAAGACATGACCTCCCTGCACAAAGCCATATTGACTATCCCTAATGTCTATGCTTTTCCAGACGTGAGTAAATCCTATAGCTGAGAATCTTTTCCAATAATTTCCCTATCACTGACATAAGGATCACCTGTGACTAAAGAAGTCAAAGATCTCAAAGGTCCCAGCAATTACCTTGCTTGCCTCTCTTAATAACTTGGGATTCCATCAGGCCCTGCAGACTTATCCACCTTAATATTCTTCAAGAGATCCAACACCTCATCCTTCTACATATATCAACATCCCCTGGAATATCAGCTTATCCCACCCAGTTTACCACTTCCCTTCCACTTCTGCCTCCAGGTGCTTTTGCTTCTTACCTCCTCTCCTGGGGCAAGCACGGTAGCGTAGCAGTTAGCGTAATGCTATTACAGCACCAGTGATCCGGATTCAATTCCCGACACTGTCTGTAAGGAGTTTGTACTTTCCGTGTCTGCATGGGTTTCCTTTGGGTGCTCTGGTTTCCTCCCACATTCCAAAGACATATGGATTAGGAAGTTGTGGGCATGCTATGTTGGCACTGGAAGCTTGGTGATACTTGTGGGCTGCCCCCAGCACACTCTATGCAAAAAATGCATTTCTAAATTTAAATTTTTAAAAATTTTTAAATTAAATTTAAATTTTTATGAACAGTGTGGTAACAGGCCCTTCCGGCCCAACGAGTCCGCACCATCCATTTTAAACTTATATTAACCTACCCGTACGTCTTTGGAATGTGGGACGAAACCACAGCACCCTGAGGAAACCCATGCAGACACGGGAGAACGTACAAACTCCTTACAGACAGTGACGGGAATTGAACCCCGATCGCTGGCGCTGTAATAGCGTCGTGTTAACTGCTACACTACCGTGCTGCTGTGTGTTCACTGTGTGTTTCAATGTACATGTGACTAATAAAGATATCTTACCTTATCGTTGGTGATCAGGGCTGTTCCCTCATGATGGCGAGGCTTTGCAGCATGCAGCACACCTCCAGAAGCTGAGTACTGCAAGGATTCTTTGAAAGTAGTCAAGGCAATAGCATAATTGCTTCAACATGCAGTAGTCACATTCCTTGTGGATGCACTGCTCTTGGTGAACAGGAGGGCAAATGGTATATTAGTCTTTAATATGAGAGGGTTTGATTACAGGAGTTAGCAAGTCTTGTTGCAGTTGTATGGGGCTTTGATGAGACTGCATCAGGATAATTGTATGCAACTTTGGTCTCTTTACTCCATTGAGGGAGTGCAGTGAAGATTCACTAGACTAGGCTAGTGGACCAGGGCTGGCAGGTTTCCTGATTGAGGTTTAGTAGACTGGGACTGAATTCTTTAGTGTTTAAAAGATGACATCTCATCAAAACTTACATGCTAGATGCAGGTTAGAATGTTTCCCTTGGCTGAACAGTCTAGACCAAGGGTCATAGTGTTAGATTAAGCACTAGGCTGTTTAGACTGAGATGAGGAGAAATTTCTTCATGCATTGGGTGGTAAATCTTTGCAATTCTTTAGTTCGGACAGCTGTAAAGGCTCAGTCATTATGTTAACTCAAAACAGAGATTGATAGATTTCTGGGCACAAAGGAAATAAAGGGATATGAAGATAGTGGTGGAAAATGGTGCTGAGGTGAAAGATAAGCCATGATCTTGATCTTGGGGTAGATGGTTTGAAGGGACATGTGGTGTACTCCTGCTCCTATGTCCTTGTGTTAGCTGGAAGATGGATATATGAAAATAGATTTTACTTCATCATTTATTAATATCATGGATGAATTTCCAAAGCAACCCTAATACTCTCCACATCACTGAATTACACCCATATTACCTGCCACCCCTCCAATCCTCCTTGAATCATTTCATGCAAAAGGGTCTATTGACCTCTTCAATTTAAATGAGCATCTGGGGTACAGACTGTGAAAGATTCACAATCATGAAGTGAAGAAATTTTTCCTCGTTTCAATCCAATGAATCTAATGTCAAAACTCTTGACTGACAGGAAATAGCCTTCCATTATGTATATTGTCAAGCCATTAATGATTTTTATTCATGTCAGTAAAATTACCACCGATTCTTTTAAATTTGTGAAAATCTAGGCCCAATCTACTTAATTTCTTCTCATCAGTCAACTTTCCAATTTGATAAACATCAGGTTCATCCACAAATATTGAAATGGAAAAATGATATATTAATACAGCAAAACATTGATTCTTGAAGCTGCTGTTGGAGTTTCAGGGTTAGTCCAGGGGAAATGCCTTTTGTCCAAACCTCAATTGTCAAGGATAGGTCAGGTGCCATTTTGAGCAAGTCCATGGGCTTTCAAGCTTAAAAGGGGTTCAGCAGAACTAATGACAATGAAGATGTGCATTATTCCTTTCTGGAGGCCCAAACCATTACTCAATGGATATACTAAACAGTTACAGCTAAAACTGGACTAAACACTATTAATATTTATCACTCTAGGTATACAGAATTAAGTAATTTGACACATGTACTAAAATATTGTTCACAAGGTTGCTTTTATTTTTTACCATTCAGTAAACATCACTGCTTATTTAATACATGAATGCACATGAACAAAACTGTTTTTCCAAATATTTTAATACTAATATAAGCTTGATTAGCGCTGTCTTCCTGTTTTAGGTTAAAGTGTTAAGGCATGTATTTAACTGTATTGTTAAACAATTCATTTAACAATTGTAGGTTAAGGTAAGCAGCAGTATATTAAACTGATTTGTAAAATTATATTTAGTGATACAATGTATTATAGTAAGTTAGAACAATAGCATGCACTATGCCTTTCTGATTTCCACTAAGAGAAATAAAACAAATGTTTCAGTGTCCTGGATGTGTGATGCTGTGACCTTCACTCCAATGCCATGATTAGGGTAAATGACGTAGAGTGCATTGTTATCATTTGAATCAACTCAGAAATCAGTTTTCCACCACCTTTGGGGCTTTATATGTGAAGTTGTTGTGCTCAGGTAAGAAAACTACCATCTGCCACTTTCATGCCACACACATTAAACCACAAGCATTTATCTTAATCATTTGAAGTGAAATCAGAGTTCTTGCCCTACTAAAAAGGAAGAGACCTGAGTGTCAAAAATCCACATAAGGGCACATAGCTGTTTACATGTTAATTCTCCTAAGACCTTAGCTACTGGTCCACCAAAGCTAAAAAGATTTTTGGAAGCGCCAATTATTATCATGACTTTGGTGGATCTCCAGTGTCAGGGATCCCATCTGCCAGAGGGTGGGAAAGACTTGATTAATCCTGTAATCAAACCGTGTCATATTGGTATTGGTTTATTATTGTCACTTGTACTGAGGTACAGTGAAAAAGTTGTCTTGCATACCGATCATACAGGTCAATTCATTAGACAGTGCAGTTATTGAAAACTAACATACAAACCATTTGCCCTCATAATCGCTGAGAGTGATGAGTCCAAAAGGTATGTGATACAGTAGACTGCTGGCATACTGAAGCAATTATTCCCTTAGAAAGTTACTAATCCCAGGCAAGACTTGGGTAACCACTCCTGAAGTTTCCTAAACTTCACCTGCAACTGGCTTTTCCTTACAGAAGATTGGCACCCTGTTTATCTATCTATGGTTCTGATCCTTTTTGAGTACTCTCACAGGTGGGAACATGATTGACAGTCTTCTGTTCCTTGAATGTATAGGAGTTAATGTGCTAAGGACATTTTTGTAGTTTAAAGTGATAGATTGTTCAATAATTTTACTGTTCATAAAGGCCTACTACTGAAAATAAAGAAAAACTCCAGATGCTGGAAATCTGAAGCAAAAGCAGAAACTGCTGGAAATACTCAGCAGGTCAGGCAGCATCTGTGGTAAGAAAAATAAGGTTAACATTTCTGATGAAGGGTCATTGACCTGAAACATTAACTCTGTTTCTCTTTCCGCACAGGCTGCTCAGTGTTTCTGGCATTCCTGTTTTTTTAATGGACTACTACTGCATTTCTAAGAAGGTTATGATATTATTAGTACTGTTCACTAAGTTATTAGTTTGGACCGTGTTGCTGTCACCTCTCATGTGTAATGTTTAGCTGCTAAACAAATCTAATTTGAAACTCAAGTTGACAGAATTCATGTTAAATTAATTCCTGCAAAATGGGCAACATTTGGATTTTTTCTTTCTATGGAGTGAATTTCAGGAGAAATTCCCATGGTTGTGTGTAGTAACTTCTGTAGAAAAGTCACTAGTAGCTCAGAAAAGTTCTGTAAATATAAATGTGGGCAAGTTTGTCATACCTCCCCAGAATTGATGTGTTCTATGTTCCCTGTTGCTTACCTCAAAATTCTTCAGTGCTCTGATTATCTATGCCAAGAAATTGCCAAATCCCAACAAATGACATCCTTTCAATGAATCTAGTGCGTTGTGAAGGATAAACCTGATGCAATACCAAATTATGCAAATAGACAGGTTGTCCAAAAGATTCCTTTTGTAACTACGTTCTCTTTGCTCCTCCTTCTTCATATGGCTCTGACTGATGCTAAAAATGGCCTGTTATCACAAATACATGCCTTTTCCCTCTGGTAAAGCATTAGTGTAAAAACCTTTAAATATCTAGCTCAGGTAAACCTTCCAAATTTGTGGAAATGGAATTACACATGTAGTTGGCATGCAGTGGAACTGTTTTGTGCTAATTAATTTCCCTGCTAGCTTGACCTTGCCACAGACATTTCACTCAGACTGTCTGCCCATATGGGCAGCTGCAGCTCTGATGAATCCCAGTGACCCAATTTCATTTGTGAATTGCTGTCTGTCTGTTCCTTCTGATTTTTTTTCTGCATTAGTGCTTTGGTAAGTTAATCACACAGGACCTGATCTGTTTTCCCGTGCTATCCCATTGTGAATACATATATACTATATAACCAAAGTGATAAGTATTGAAGCAGATTTGCCTACAGGGTAGAACAAAAGTTGATATGTTAATTTTTAACATGTTTCCAGAGGGCACTGCAAACTGGAGAAAGATGTTTTAGTGACCCTGAGAGTCTGTCTCACATGTACATGTTTTCCCTCCTTTTTGCTGAAACCACATTGGTGAAACCGAGCTTTTTTACTTTGGAAATCTGAACATCAAAATATTGTTTGGTATCTTCAGTACTTCTGAAATGATTGGCATAATATGATCCAGGATGTATAATTCTGCAGTGTTGACAAAAAGCAGCCATTAATTTTTATTGTGACAATGTTTGAACACCGGGCAAAATTTTAGCCCTTTCTTTCAATATCACAGCTTATGCATGTTCCCAGGAACTAGACAATGGCACATCATGCAGATACATTGACATACCTTCAGCAATGCAATTCTCTCTTGTTTCCAGGAGACGATGGCATAGATTGCTGTCAATAACAGTAGATTGGCTGTGGATAAGCCTGCACCCATTGGTTCACAAGCCTGGTGGATTGGAGGCTGGTTATTATTGGAGCTGCCACCATGAGGTCCATGGCCAGTAGCACCACAGAAGACATTGAGGCCGATGGGATGCTCACATAAATCTTCCTTCTCACATTTTACTTTCCCCCATCCCTCAACCCTTACAAGATGCAGATACAAGATGAGCATTCAGCTCTTACTAGTGCTGGAATGTTCTAGGTGATGCCGTCAATGATTTAACGCACCATGGGCAACCTATCTATCCTGGGCAACCTCCATGCTCTCTCTGCCTGCTGTCATTTAGCTGAAAGGACCTTGCCTCCTTGAGCAGCCAGCCTCTAAGGTACCTATTGTGAAATCCTGCATTGTGACTTAGGAAATATGAATGGACTGAGGTAGAGACATTCTGCACAGTGACACCGCTAGTAACGCCACTGCCTCACAGCACCAGAGACCCAGGTTCAATCCTGACTTTGGGTGCTGTCTGTGTGGAGTTTGCATGTCTTCCTTGTGACATGTAAGGCTTCCTCTGGGTGTTCTGGTTTCCTCCACATCCCAAAGTCATGCAGGTTGGTAGATTAATTGGTAAATTACCCTTAGAGTGTAGGTAAGAGGTAGAATCTGGAGGGAATTGATGAGATCATGGAGAGAATAAAAACTGGCATTAATGTAGGATTAGAGTAAATGGGTGATTGATGGTCGACGCAGACTTGGTGGGTCAAAGAGCTTGTTTCAGTCCTGTATTTCTCCATGACTCCATAACTCTATGATGTAGAGGTTCATTGTCACCATAACCCTGCATACCACCAACAAGGCAGCTCTTGGCCTGTTGAGCATTGAGATCCAGGTGCAGTGCAGTGTATCCAGATCCAGGTAGGTCTCTACTACAACCTCCTTGGTGAATATGAGTCTCCTCTGACACATTATTATAGAAGGTGCTCCCAGAATAGTCTGGCAAGTAGGTCCTTCTGTTCCTGGCACTGGTCATCTTCCTACTGTCTGTCCTGCTGTATCATTCCAATCTATGAATCCTCTTATCCACCTTCCTTTCACGATCTTGAGGTAAGGTCACCAAAGCTCAAGTGATTCACTTGTTATTTCTCAGCCTTCACTCTTGAATGTTTCTCCAAACAGCATCACTTCTCCACTATCATAAGAATAATCACAAATAAACCTGTAAATCATTGAGTATATGCTTACAGTTGGGAAGCTTCTGCCTGCAGCTAAATGCTGTGTTGGCATGATCATTGTGGCCCAATTTGCCAAGACTGTTGTCCAATCAGCATGACATGGGAATTGACATCACAAACTGCCTGCTTTGCATACGCCTGGCTTGAACACACTATTTTTTTTACTAAGTACCAAAATCCTTCTAAAATTGTGTTCTTCTGGCTTATATGAAATTGAAAGCAAATTGGCACTTGCAGCATGGGAAAACTGTGCTACCTGGGCCAATTAAGTGGTCTTTGAAGTTTCAGAAGAAATTGAATACCACATCTAATTCAATATGTTAGTCTTAGTGCACCATGATATCTGCAGGCACACCTTTGATTTTTGCTGCAAAATTGTTAATAGGTTTCTCATGAAGTAATTGAACTGATACAAAAAACTGAATCAGTTACTTTTCAGCACTCTCTCTCTATATAAATCCATCCATTATTGAATAAAAGCTGAGTGGATTAATTTAAGACTATCTAAATTTATAGCTGATATTTTATATGCATAATTGCTTATAAAGTCAAGGAAAAATCAATGCGGAGAATGAAGGAAGCTCAAGAGTGAGCATTCAATGATCACACATTGCAATAAGCTTTGGGAGGTCATCCAAAGTAGCACAGCACATGATTTTATATCTTTAGGCCCAGAACTTGTTTCAAATCTAATTTCTGTTAGTATTTAAAGAAAAATTGCAATCAATTCTAAATGATAAATTATATAACATTCACTGGGTAAAGAAAATAACATTACACTCTACAAAAATGCAACTTTGCTTATAAAATGATCTTTCAAGGGCATATATTCTCTCTTCTGTGACAAGAGAACTTTGCAATTTTGCTACTCCTGTGACTACAACTTCAAAGAGATAATTCCTGTCTAAACCTTTTCGATAGCATTCTTAAACATTTTTTCGTTGTTATTTAACTTTTTTCTAAGAAATTTTGCTGGGTACCTTTGGACTTTCAAACACAATAATACTTTAAATAGGAAAGCACCATATAGCTTCCTGCTTTGACTCATTAGGCTAATGCTTAGACATATTAATACCGGCGAAAACTGACCTCTTCAGATTTTAGCACTCAGCCATTGGAAGAGAAACTGGGACTGAGTCAAGCTTCAGAAATTCACACTTTTTGGAACCTGTAAAATACACCCTTGAATGTGAAATACTTTTAACTCCCTTCAGTATAAAATTTCTCCACACAATTTATAGGTCCTAAATTTCTAGGAAGGACATAGTATTATGTATATCCTTAGCAGATTCTACAACTACACATCAACAATGTGTAATGTTGATTATAGCAGTGGAATGCAAAAGCACACAACAATATTTATTGCCTTCTTCTTGGTTCAATCCTTGCAGGTAAAACAATTCCAGATAGAATTATCTCTAATGTGACAATATTCCTTGATGGTGATAGAAGAATGCAGTCTGTTGAATCTATAAATTTCATTTCTTTGAGGGAAAGGCCATTTGTAATGATGCCAAATAATGGCCAGTTCACATGGAAATGCTACATGCTTGCATTGCCTTGCAATGCTCAGCAGAAGCCAATCGTCATTCCCCATTGATTTTTGACCCAATTGTTAACTCCTATCACTTAGCTGAAAACAGAGATGTTATGCAGACAGTCACGTAAGCTTGCATGATACTATTGTGGTTGCAGTTACATTATAGGTGGTGGAATGCTATGATTATGAATTATGATTATGGTTATAACAAGATCTAGATCAACTGAGAAAGTAGGCCAAGGAATTTAACTCAGACAAGTGCAAAGTGATGCATTTTGGGATGTTAAACCAGAATAGGACATACACAGCAAATTGCAAGGCCCTTGGGAGTGTGAAAGAACACAGAGACCTGGGGGTACAAGTACATAGTTCCCTGAAAATGGTGATACAGATAGACAAGATAGTAAAGAAGGTGTATGGCATCCATGCCCATTGTAAAGGGCACTGAGTACAGGAATTGGGATGTCATGTTACAGCTGCACAAGACGTTGGTGAGACCGTACCTGGACCTCTGGTTACCATACTATAGGAATGATGTGATTAAGCTAAAGAGGGTACAGAGAAGATTCACAAGGATGTTGCCAGGACTGGTGAGTCGGGATTGGCTGGGACTGTTTTCCCTGGAGTGAAGGAGGCTGACGTGTGACCTGATACAGGTTTATAAAATCATGAAGGGCAGAGGTAAGGTAGATGCTCAAGTCTATTTCCCAGGGTAGCGGAGTTTAAAGCTAGAGGATAAAGTTTTAAGATTAAAGTGGAAAGATTTAAAAGGGGTCTGAGAGGTAAATTTTCCACACAGAGGGTGGTGGGTATATGGAATGAGCTGCCAGAGAAAGTAGTAGAGGCAGATAAAATTACAGCATTTTAAAGACATTTGGACACATACTTGAATAGGAAAGGTTTAGAGGGATATGGGCCAAATGTAGGCAAATGGGCATAGCTCAGGAAGACACCTTGATCAGCATGAATGAGCTGGGCCTGTTTCCATGCTGTATAACTCTATGACTCTGTAAGGAAAATGGCAATGAAATGACATCCTAAAGTGTTTCATTACAGAAGATTATCCTCAGAATTGATAAATCTTTTGCATGAAAAATAAGTCTTATATGACAGGGATTCAAACAGTTTAGAGAAGTAGGACATGCCACTTGCAACCTTGCAGCATTAACTAATTTCTGCCTTAATATCATTTGTAGACTTGGTCAGGGCATAATATTACCAAATTGCCAGAAATGCTGTGCTTTATTTTGCTACAAAGAACAACAAGAGACTTTTAGACGAATGCAGTCATTCAACTCATTCAAGGCTGATATCAACAGATTTTTGGACATTAAGGGAAGTAGCAGGTGGAAAGTTTACTTGAGGTACCAGATTAGCCATGATCTCATTGAATGACAGAGTAGGCTCGAGGTGACATGTGACCTACTCCTGCTTCTATTTTTTTATGTTTTTTGTGGATGCTTCTAAAAGTCAAATATGTATATCCTAAATACACTGCTGAATTGACTAGGAAAGATTTCTTTATTGGTTCCTTTCTACATTGCCTACAACCAATTAATCATCACTGCATGAGTGGGCAATTTGTTTTATTGATCAATGGTTTGCTGTGACAACTATCTTCTGACATTCAACCAAGTCTATTGCTTTTGTTAGTATTCATGTATACCTCTTTTTCTTCCTAACCTGTCTAAACTCAAGCTATACGTCTATGTGAAATGAAAGTTTTGGCCTTGATTTTGTAGGGTTGGAAAAGACTGCTGACATTTACCTATGCAAGTGACAACAAGTGACCAGTGAATTGCTGCAGCTTTGTTACCTGATCTCCAACAATGGACTCCTCCTGGAATTCAGTGTGGGAAGAGTAAGTGGAGAAATTCTGCCTTGCAGATGGTGCAAATCTGCATGAAGGTCCTGGCACAGTGAATGCTTACCTGCTCAAGGCTATAGAAGGGAATGTCTGCAGGGGAATGAAGCAAGTGTTAGTTAACTTTTTTTATTGTTTGCATGTTGTAAAATAGTCCGTGAACACTACCTTGTTATTCCTTTTTTTTACACTATTTACTTATTTGTTGTAATTTATAGTCATTTTATATCTTTGCACTGTACTGCTCATGTCATATGTCAATGATAATAAATCTGATTCTGAAATATAGAGCAGATACAAGACCCGCCAGCCCGCTGAGTCAGCAATGACCATCAAGCGGCCATTCACACTAATCCTCCCCTAACCCACTTTATTCTCCCCATATTACCATCAACTCCCCTCAGATTCTACCACTCGCCTAAACACTAAGAGTAATTTGCAGTAGTCAAACAACCTGCTAACCCACATGTTATTGGGATGTGGAAGGAAACCAGAGCTTTGAGATGAAACTCATGAAGTCACAGGAAAACTGTGCAAATTCCTAGCAGACAGAATCCAAGGTCAGGACTGAACCTGGGGGTCACTGGAGCTTTGCGGCAGCAGCTCTACTAGCTGTGTCACTCAGCCACCCTTAATTGCCCTTAGGTATTTTGGGTTGTTCCAGTTTTTTGAAGATGTTAATTTGCTTTTAGCAGTTTTAATAGTCTTAATAATTTAAAATATTTTTCGAATACTTTTTAAATTCCTGATATGTTGAGAACCATTCAGGCTTTGACATTCTGGATAAGTCAGTGGGTGTGGCTAACCTAGCTTTCAAAGCCCTTTACTTCATTTCTTTGGGCAGTGTCTCTTATGCCCTCCTTCATGTGATCTTATTATGGCATGGAAGATCTTTCTATTCTGCTGGGCCTCACCGTGAGCGATCGGGCGACTGCTTACCGTAAAATATTATCCAGGTTGCCTGAGCTCACCGTTGTGTTGGAAGTCAGTGGCAAGTGCAGGTGAATTCTAGCACAATATTCCTGTCATCAAATCTTTTCCGTATCATGCTTTTGCAAAGCAGAATTCTCCAGTTCTTTGAGCTCCTTTTGCTAACTGACTTGTATGTTAAATATGAGTTTATGGCTATCTTCTGAAAAAGAATAATTAACCTGAAAAGTTTATTATTTTTCTCTCCACAGATGCTAGCTCTTCTGCTGAGTATTCCCAGCATTTTATATTTTAATTTCTGAAGTTCTTGAGTGGAGAACAAAATTGATAGAAATACTTTTACAATGAGAGAGCTAACCATGTTCATAGAGCAGGGAAACAGACCCTTTGACCCATTGTGTTTGCACTGATCATCAACCCCCATTTATATAATCCCATTTTTCCTTTGCATTCCCACCAACTAAACCACATCCTCACCAACTCTTCTGCCACCCACCTACATCAGGGGAAATTTACAGCAGCCAATTAACCTACCAACTAGCATGCCTTTGACACATGGTAGGAAACCAGAGTAACCACGGGAAACCCATATGGACATAGAGGCAATGTGCAAATTTCACATAGACAGGAGTCAAGGACAGAATTGAACCCAGCTTTCGGGAACAGAGAGACAATATCACTAACTGCTGCACCATAGTCTATGTCATGATATATATACACCAATATCACCAATATATGTCATGAATCTCTGCAAATTTATGACAAATGCTGATCATATGGAATAAGTCCTATTTAATCATAAAGTATTTTCTTTACCACAAGCTACAGATGATTTACAAACTAATAATGGCAGAAAACATTAAACCAGACATTACTTTGGCAGAAATTTTGTACTTTGTGCTTGCTTGGAAGTTTTCAGATTTTATTTTCCACTTGTTCTGAACTTCTCATTAAATGGTCACTTGAAATTTCATACAATAGAATGCATCTGTTCAACAGCTGGAAGGTTTAACTTACCATCAATGATAAACAACCACAGAAAAATGATTGTGATATAGATGTAGTAAGAGGATAAATATCTATTATTTTAAGTTTCAAACTTGATATCTCATCATTCACTTCATCCCAATCTTATCTAATCATATGATGGATTCCAACTACTAATTTGTAAGGTAAACAGCTTTGCACAAAACATCCTGATATGCACTACATTATGATTATACTTAGCACTTTAATCAGCTTTATGCTATAAAAAAGAAAATACAAGAGTTAGCTAAAATAGAAAATATACTTGGAACAACATCTTCCCAGTACAGAAAGATATGCTGGGTTGTTCATTATACTGAGAGACAATAAGATAAAATAAGATATCTTTATTAGTCACATGTACATCGAAACACACAGTGAAATACATCTTTTGCGTAGAGTGTTCTGGGGGCAGCCCACAAGTGTCGCCACACTTCTGGTGCCAACATAGCATGTCCACAACTTCCTAACCCGCACATCTTTGGAATGTGGGAGGAAACCAGAGCACCCTGAGGAAACCCACGCAGACACGGGGAGAACGTACAAACTCCTTACAGACAGTGACAGGAATTGAACCCGGGTCGCTGTGCCTGCTGGCAGAATGAATCAAATGCCAATAGTGGCTGTATGAAACATGAATAACACTGGTTTTAATCTGCCAATTATGTCCTTAATCTAGATTAGTGCCAAAGAATTTCTTCTTTTGCAATATTGTGTAATGAAAATGATTGTAGCACCGGTGAACTACTTTGTAATGATTATTATAATGGCTATTGTGAACATGGCCATAATAAAGAGTCCAGAGCATCTTACTCTTGAAGGGAAGGTATTGTGCTATTTCATTCAAACATTCTGATTGGTGGAAATTACGCTGATTCTGTCAAAATAAAGTTTATTAAAAAAGTACAATTATTAAAATACTATGCTTCCTTAAAATTATTCACTTAAGAACTTGTTATTCTGAAACAACAACGAAAGGTTTAACATATTACAATCATTTTTGTTTGTTGCTTGAGAAGGAGATCAATTTAGCCCCCTCCCTTGATAATATGGCATTATGCAAAAACATTCAGAAGTCCCAGTGATGGCAGGTAGTGGGAGCAGAAGAAGAAACTGTAAACAACAATACGTACAGACTTTGATGCAGAAGGTCAAAAGTGGAAATGATGAATTACATGGAAGAAGCTGTTTCAATGAAGACTACTTGCTGGGAATGTAATTACTAATTTTACAGGTTTGTTAAAAGGTACGGTAGAGTTTGTGAACCTTTGTGCACATAAGAAGTCTGTCTCTTCTATATTGGTTAAGGAGCATTTATACCTTTTTTGCAAGAATGAATTGCTTTTTGATGGTAAAGTCAGAAGGGTAACAGTCCAGCAGTGTTACTGAAGAAGGAGGATTGATGAAAAACTGATTTACAAAGAAATTTGATGTTTACTGAGATATGTGGCTGGAAATTCTGATGTAAACTCACATATGACTGGCCAGAGTTCTGGTGCTACATTTCTATGTGTGCCAGTTTCGTACATGGCCTTAGCCAATCAGAGTTTGTACTCTAATGACATTGTGGTACCAATGAAGCCAGCCTCTGTGAATTTCTAGTCTGCTAATTTTGCTCTGTGCTCTATCAGATGATCAGGCACTGAAATGATTATTCACAGTCATGGGAAATCAGATTACTATGGGGAAGCTGGCAATATTTATATTACCCTAGAAAAATGTTTTAAGTTGTGTAATTAATAACTGTGAAATTAGAAGAAAAAATGACACCAAACTGCTGTTCTTTGTTATCTTATAGGTCACATCATATGACAAGTTCGACTATGTGTTCATTAGGTACGCAATTGATAATCACATCAGTTATAGGTCAGGTCTCCCAGATACTGAAGGGATTTAAATACAGAACAGTATACTTTTAATTTGAATTACACAGGGCCCATGCCCCATCTCCATTTCAGATCAGCCTTCTCCCAGTAGATGCAAAAATTGCAGCTCAGGAGTCATGAACTATACATAATGTAACTGTGAAAAACAACTAGCTGATAAGGGCAAGATTTAATTGTTTAGCAAATTAGCACTATAATGACAATGCTTCCCAAAGTATTTAAATTGTGCCAAGTTTTTGCCAATTGTTTTTTCAGCAGTCACAAGGCAATGGCCAGCATAAGAAATGGAAATCATTGCACAGGCTGTTAAAACCTGCTTTTTCGATCTTTTTATTAGTTTTCAAATTAATACAGATTAATATATCATATCAATGTTTGTACATGTAATACAAAGAGATCGGAAGAACAATCATGGCATGGATAATCATAAAGAACAATAAAGTATATAAAAAAGTCTGTAGATCCAATGATCTCTTAGTGAATGAATATAATATAAAAAAAGGAAAGAAAAAGATTTATTATAAAATATAAAAGAAAGAAAAAAAATTCCCCAAACAATAAGAAAATTTATAAACAGTATATCAAACTAAACTAAGCTAAAAAAAATTTAAAAAAAAAACGAACAGAAAAAGAAAACTGGACTAAAATTTCACAGTAGAAACAGAGCAATATTATGTCATCAACTCCATTCCTCTAAGTTGAAAGGTTATTACAAGGGGATCTATATCATGTGAAAATATTGAATAAATGGACTCCACACTTCCTCAAATTTAAGCAAAGGATCAACAGTACCACTCCTAATTTTTTCCAAGTTTAAACATAATATAGTTTGAGAGAACCATTGAAAAAAACCTGCTTTAGAGTTGAAGGAATTGTTATCTATAATTTCCTTGCCTACAGTGCATAGTATATATAGTGAGATTTTGGACCTGCAACCACAATGGCATTGGAGCATAAAACAAATCAGGCCTTTTTAAACAACAATTTGCCAACATTTATAAAATATATAATTCTGCATAATATTACAATTAGTACTCGGTAAAGTACTAATCAAGACAAGTCAACATTTAACATTCAACAGGAAAAGTAAATCAGAAATGTGACAAGTGCAACTTGCAGTCATTAAGGAGAATCAAAGTCTCCTGACGCAGCTGTTGACTGTTTTGTGGAGGTGGAGCATTTCACATGACAACTTTAAGAGGTTTGGTCCCCAGAGTGGAATTTATGTGTCGTCACCTTAAACAAGTGCACTTTCCTTGGAGATCACCCATTCAAGTAATGTACCAAAATGACACCCTGGCAGGTGCACTGTGAGCTTGCAGGGAATATCCAAGTCAGAAAGCTGTAGGTTACATCTTCACACTAAGGTCAGAACTCAGAACGTGGAAGAAGAGATTGACACACCCAGACAGTCAGTTGAGCCACTGTTTCTTACACACACACACACACACACACACACACACACACACACACACACACACACACACACACACACACACACACACACACACACGTGCATCCAGAGCAGATTATATCAATGCAAAACAGATTCAGGTGCAAATACATCCCAGATGCTTCTAAATTGTGATAAATTGTGCCCCCATTTTGTCCAGGCCATTAACGTTAAATTTCAATGTATATTTCAATGACACTGGGTGAAAATGCTGAAGAAAGAACAACAATAACAACAAAAAAACATGCTTCCATACAAAAATTTTAAAGAACTACAAATGATGGAATCTGGCAATGGTTCTTTGACTTGAAGCATTAACTCTGTTTCTTTTTCCACAGAGTTTCCCCGACCTATGTGTTTCCGGAATTTTCTGTTCTCGCTTTTATATAGTGCCATTAATATGATAAAAAATTAATTTAAGACTAAGGAGAAATCAGATGACCAAGGGCTTCATGAACAGGCAGATTTTAATGAATATTATAAAGGAGAAAAAAGTGTAGACAGGTGGAAGGGTAACTTCACAGTTTAGCATTAAGGCAACTTAAAATATAGCTCTCAATGGTTGAGATTTAAATTAAAGCAATTAAAACTCTAGAAGAATCTAATAGGACTGGAGAGGATTATAAGGATAGTGAGGGGCAAAGCCATGCAGAGATTTGTAAACAAGGAAATAATTCTGAATTTCTTTTCTCAAAAGTAAAGCAAGCTTTTTTTCTTAACTGGAAGATAATGGAGGAGTAATGGTGAACCAACGTGGTATCAGGTATGAGATTTCAAGCAGAGTGGTCCTGGCAAAATCCAGATTCGACATTGGAATCAGGTTATTGATAGTAAGTGCCACTTGATAACATTGCCATTGACACCATCATCTTTTTTCTGATGACTGAGAGTAGATTGTTTGGGCCATACTTAGCTGGATTGGATTTGTCCTGCTTTTAGTGAACAGGGCACACTTTGGCAATTTTCAACATTGTTGAGTACTTGCCGGGGTTGTAACTGTACTGGAACAGCTTAACTAGCTGTGCATCTGTGCTCTGGAGTTCTACAGGTAGCATGTTTGTTAGGTTCCATAGCCTTTGCTATATGTAGCGGTCAGCCATTTATTGATTGGAAATGGAATACCAAGTATATGTTATATATGATAAAGGTATATAAGATGATGAGGGGCATTGATTGGGTAGATAGTCAGAGGCTTTTTCCCAGGGCTGAAATGGTTGCTACAAGAGGACATAGGTTTAAGGTGCTGGGGAGCAGGTATAAAGGAGATGTCAGGGGTGAGTTTTTGACTCAGAGAGTGGTGGGTGCGTGGAATGGGCTACCGGCAACAGTGGTGGAGGTAGATATGATAGGGTCTTTTAAAAGACTTTTGGATGGGTACATGGAACTGAGAAAAATAGAGGGCTGTGGGTAAACCTAGTAATTTCTAAGGTTGGGACATGTTCGGCACAGCTTTGTGGGCCGAAGGGCCTGAATTGTGCTGTAGGTTTTCTATGTTTCTATAGAGAGTGCGTTCTTTTTTTCCTTCATCTATGTTGGCACTGGAAGAGTGGCGACACTTGGGGTTGCCTCCAGCACATTCCCAGTAACACAAAAAGACACATTTCACTGTGTGTTTCCATGAACATGTGACGAATAAATAAATATCTATCTATCTTTCTTAATACATTATCCTTGCCATTTATTACCACAGATTAAGATTGATATGGGTTTCAACAGTGGGAGATCTTCAAGGCAGCGTTTCAGGTATGTTAGACACATTCTTACAAGTGGAACAAAAAGAAAAGTAATGTCTTAGCTCTTTCCATGAAGGGGGCTCCAGAGATCACAATGAAATGGTTGAGAGGTCTGTATAATGTAAGGGGACGTCTATAAGCAAGAACTAGACTAAATACCATGTTGAGATGCAAAGTGAAGAGTAAAATAAGATTGCGAAGAAGAGAATATGGTGATTCTATACCCATGTAAATAGTGCAGGAATTCTAAGAGGTGGAACGTAATCCATTAGGGAGAAAGTTGATTTACGCTTATAATCAAGGATAAAGCTGGAATACCTAAATCCTATATTGGTGTTTACTGAGGAAGAGGATACTTGCAAAATATAGCTAGAGGCAGAGTGACAGAGACAATGAATGGATGTAGAGTAGAAGACAGGAAGTGCTGGCAAGACTGACTATTTTTAAGGTGGATAAGTGCACTGCTCCAGATGGTCTGCATCCTAAGGGAGGTAGGGGTGTTGAAAATGAGGCAAGCCAATATTCCCTGGATACGAGGAAAGTGCCAGAGATTGGAAAGGGACAATGTGACAACCTTGTTCAAAAAAAGGGTGTGCAGATATTCCTAATAAGTATAGGTCAGTCAATTTATCATCAGTGGTGCATAAACTTCCGGTAACTATTATCAGGAAAAAAAATAACAGGCACTTGGAGAGGCTTTACCTAATTAAGGAGAGCAAGCACAGATTTATAAAAGGTAGATTGTGTTTGACTGACATAAATGAATTTTCTTTGATGAAGTAACAGAGAAGATTGATGAAGTGAATGTATTGGACTTTGATGACATGCTGCATATAAGGCTGGTTGACAGAATGGAAACTTATGAGCTAGAATGTTTGGCCGGAGCTTGGATTAACAAAAAAGAATGGCTTAAAGACAGAAATCTATGAGTCATGCTAAAGAGTTGTGTTTCAGGTTGGTAGATGGTTGTCAATAGTGTTCCTCAAGGGTCAGTACTGGAACCAATATAAATTATTCAGGTGATAGTACAGAGTAAAATTCATCAATGATACTAAACTAGGATGAGATGACAAACAGCAAGGATGATACCGATCAATGATAGCAAAGATTGACTTGCAGAAAATACAGAGGAGTAGCCAATGAAGTTTAATACAGAGACATGGAGCGTGATGCAGTTTGTGAGCAGGGATGGAGTGAGTTAATATAGACAATGGCATGGCTCGAAAGCGCTTAAAGGAGAAGGAGGGCTAGAATTAGGGTGTGTGTGGAGGATATATACACATTCACCTTTGAAAATGGCAGGATACATCCAGAAAGAAGATGTCTGGGGTATTGGATTTCCTAAACAAAAGTATTGAGCACAAAAGCTGAGAGGTTATGCTGGGTTTATAGCAATTTGGTTGGGCCATAAGTAGAATCTTGAGTCTGTTTCTAGGTGCCACACATTAGGAAGGATGTGAAGGTCTTTGAGAGGGTGCAGAGGAGATTTACCAGAATAATGCAAGTGATGAGGGTTTTTAGCTACAAGGTTAGGTTGGATAACCTGGGGTTGCCGTCCTTGGAACAACACAGTTTGAGGAGAGATTTAATAGAGTTGTACAAAATTATTACAGGTAACGCAGTGGCACAACAGGTAGTGCTGCTACTTCACAGCTCTAGTGATCCAGGTTTAATCCTGATCTCAGGTGCTGTGTCTGTGGAGTTTGCTCATTTTCCCTGTGACTACATAGGTTTTATCTGGGTACTCCAGTTTCCTCCTACATGCCAAAGATGTGCTAGTTGATAGGTTAATTGACTCCTGTGTAGGTAGACATTAAGAGAATCAGTGGGGAGCTAATAGGAATGTGAGAGATAATGGAGGGATAATTGTTGGGGAAGGGGATTAGTGGGGTTGCTCTGAGATACAGCACAGCCTCAATGGGCCAAATGACTGGCTTCAATGTTGTGAGAAGTATGAAAATATTGCAGGTTTGGATAAAGCGGACAAAGGAAAGCTATTCCTATTAACATAGCACAAAGACTAGGGGACTCAAATTTAAGGTATTGGGCAAGAAGTACAGGGTGGATGAACAACTTTGCATGGAAAATGGCAATTAATTAGAATTTACTGCATCTGAGAGTGGTAGAAATAGGGAATATCAATGGTTTCAAAAGAAGGAGATAAATTTGTAGGCTGTGGGGATCGAGTGAGGGAGTAGGAGTAACTGGATTATTCTCTAGTATGGCTGAATGGTGTCTCCCGTGTTGTGACAAAACTGTGAATCCATCAATAAATTTTTAAACTGCTTTAATACTGTGACGTTTACGATTGTTTCAGCATTGGCAATGTTCAGTTGAAAATTTTCAGAATGTAATGGCCCACGAAAGCAGGAATTACCCTGCTCTGCCACTGGGGATTATCCCAACCACAGCTTCACTTCCAACACTCTGACTCCCACATGTGATCAAGTACATCAATGTACGCAAAATAGAAGCTCGGCAAAGGCATGTATTTAAATAGTGGCTTTTGGCAGTCAGAATGTCCCAAAATATTTCTGAGCTAATGAAGTGTAGATATGTTCCCGTATAGAGAAGCCCAGCAGCTAGCAATGTGAAGAATAACCAAACAATCTGAGGCAGCAGATAAAATAAAAACACAAATGACAGAGGTATTCCATTGAGAATGAGGATTCCGAGTGGGAAAACGTCCCTTGAGCTTAAGCTTTGAGCCAATGATAAACATGGGATCTAAGTACATACATCACCTGCATCTAGAGATGACACACAAGTGTGATGTTATCATTTTGTTCTGTACACTAAGTCTTATGTTGCAGGACATAAGACTTAGTGTACAGAAGTTGAGATGCAAACTTTAACCCTCATGCCACCTGTTGAACAGTTGCCATGTCCATCCCCAAATGGGTCTGTTGTTTATTCAGCAGTGTATGGGTTACAGGGATCTTGATCTGATATCTTATTTTTGAATAAAGAGCGTGGGAATTTGATAGTTGAAACCTTTGTATCAGCTCAGGCGGAATTAAGTTATAATATGGCTGCATGAATATAATGCATTTTTAGCTTATGACTCATGCGGTAATTATTGCCTTTCATTTGTTTGCCTCTGCAAAACCATTAGGCATTAATACACAAAGGACAGAGGTGTTCTTTTGCCACAGCAAACCTTTTAAATTATTTTTTGGTATGGTGTTTCATGCTAAAATCCTTTGCACCCCTTCTTTCCAAACTTTTTTTGCTTCACTTACACATTTTCTATTGAAACAGCTCATAGCCTATGCTGCAATCTTTTGTATTTGGTGCTTTCATATGCAAATATATTGGGTACTATGGAAACCATTCAAAATGAAGAGGGGGTTGGAAACAAAAGCTTCTGCAGAAGAATGGTTCAGCACATATTCCCATTGAGGGAATAACAGTCAATGCTGGCGGACAAAGCTACCCTTCAGAAAGACACCTGGTGGCAATAGTCTTGAGAGTGGGACAGAGATTTATAAATAGCCAATCCCACAAACTGCACTTAATGGTTATATGTTCTCAAATTTCACAAATTCACAAAATGTCTGAAATAGAGTTCAGCTAAATTCTTTGAGATCTGAATTCTGTTTTCTCCCTTTTCATTAAGTTTCTTCATGGGGTATGGCTACGTCTTGTGAGTAATGTATGACAACTCTGCATGTCAATCATATTGAAGCTTTAAAGAGAAGAAAATGCTGTCTATTTTCCATTTCCTTTTTATCTTTCTCTTTTCTCCTGCTTCACGTTATTTGAGTCTTTTGAGCGATACTGCAGCCAATGTGGGACCAAACTAAAACTATTGCAGAATTGTTTAATGTTGCTTCTGGAGTTTATTCATTGAGTATCTTAGTGCATTGATCTAATTTTATTATGAAGATATTATTTATTCCTTGGTCATTGTGTAACTCTATAGTACTACTCCTGCAATACTAAACTGCTTCAAGTTCTTTGTCAGCTGTGTTTGAATAAGCTGCTGTATGCCATTAATATGGTTCAAGTTTTTTTTGTACTGAAGGAATTGTTGGAATGCTTGCCTTTGATGACAATTGTAGTCGCATACTTATTCAGTAAGATTGTTTTTAAATAAATTTACCGACATTTCTTTTAATATTCATATACTTCTTGCATATTTACCAGGACACTTTGTATCAAAAACATAATAAATTGAGGGTTTGTTACAATCCAAAGCTTCAGGGAACCAAGGGAGTTAAACCATTAAACTTGAGCATACTTCTTACATCCAAAACGAGGTCTTCAATTACATAAAGAAAGAAAGAACTGGGTGGAGTATTTCCTTTGGGAGGAATTGTGAAATTACACTCAAAACACACTTGAAATTTTGTTGGTTAGAAGTTTCTGTTAAAATTCATTTGCTTCAAAACAAATGTAAATTTTTCTGTGAATCAGCACAATTGAGTAGCTTAATAGAAAGTAATTGCTTCACCTTTCCTTTGAAAAATATCCCCTGATGAATTTAAGAATGGTAATAACTTACTAATGGAGATGAAAAATAGATTCATCAGAAAAACAAGGTGGTCTGATTTAAAATAATTGAAAATGGCCTATATAAACCAGGGCTGCAGACTGACTTAAAACAAAGAATTGTGATTAATTGCAAGATTAAAAATAATTAAATCGCAAGGTAACTGCAGTTTCAATTGCACTACAATCAAAATGTAGATTTTAAATTAAATTTAGCTAAATGCTTTGACTAATTTTCTGTTTTTAAAATGAAAAGTAAAAAGAATTAAAAAATTAATTGATTTTGAATGTCAGAGACACATAAAAATATTTATGATGTTTTTGACAGCTTAGTTAACTGGCCGTTGCTTAGGTTCTTATCAAAGATTTTATTCAGCCATTTTGTGCCAGAGCTAGAACTGCCCTGTCATTCACCGCGCAACCCTCCAACCTCACCATGTGATTGAATGACATCTTCAGTGCCTTATTAACGAGGATTTGGGACAGATTTGGAAGGAATTTCTAACCAAGTTTCCTCCACAAGTACACACTTGGTGCAGAGCTCAATGTTCATTATTGATCAAAAGATTTTGCTCAATTTTTTCTTCATTTTCATTAGTGGATATGATTAACATGTTTAGAAACTGAACATGTTAATTTGCCTTTGCATTTGATCTGATGAGCTGAACTGTGATTAATTGTCAGCATCAAAAATAAGTGGTACTGAAGCATTTAATATTTAAATTGGTACCCTCTCAACACTTTCTTGCCATGATAAATATTTTGCTATCAAAAAATTCTTTAAACATCCTTACCTGTGTATCCAAAAATGAATAAAACTGGAAGAACCTTCTCATATCAGCACAATTAACAAGACCTCACAATTTTGGCCTTGGTCGGTATTGTAGGCAGGATGTTATCCAGGAAAATTGATTCTTGAATTATTGTAAACAATCATGGAAAACACAAAAGTTAGTTTCCAGTTCTGTAATCCCTTTGCTGGTTCATATTATTCTATCTGGATTGTTGCAGTATTACTATAGGAAACTTTTCCCCAACTTGTCTTTATATATTCCTTATCATACATTCAGTCGATCTCAAAATGGACTAATTTTGGAAGTGCATTCACTGTGGTACTTAAATGCAGCAGCAGTTTTACACATTTCCTAAAGTTAGTTAAATGTCCTGTTAGCCAATGCATTGGTTGAGGGAAAATTTTGGCCCAGACATTTTATTCTGCAAAGAATAGCACAGTTTTGTACTTCAACTAAACAAGGCATCAATAAGATTTAATTTGAAAGACAACACCTCCAACAATCTCTCACTACTACAGTGTCAGTTTAGATTATACACTAAACCGTGGAGTGAGACTTGAACCTATCATTAAAAAACTTACACAAAGGCAAGAATGCTATCAATTGAGCTGAACTGACAGGCAGAAAACTTGGATCAGGTTGGAAAGCCCATGTACAGCTCTAATAATCTTACACTAGGTTAATTACTTGAAAAATACATTTAAAAAGGCCTAATGTATTTTAAGGAAGATTGCTGAAACTGGAAACATAATGATTTATTTTACTTAGTTTCAGACATTGTGACCAGTGAAAGGTTTATGATAATATACTTCTGTAAAGTATATTACTTTCACACATACTACACAAACTTGTTGCTTCAGTTTGCTTGTGGAGCAAAAAATGATAATGCTGATAAATGCTTCATCCTCTGCCATAAATGTGTTAACTCATGGTGGACACAGCTCCAGTGTCACATTACCGACATAACTGTGCTTATTTCTTGAACCTTGGTTCTGGTGTTTACCAGTTTTCTATTTCACTCCAACCCTGATCCTGTTCTTACCTAACATCTGCAGAAACACAGCTTCCAAAAGAGGGAGGAAATTATGGATTCAAGATAGTGCAATGGAAATTAGGATTCTGCGAGAGAACGTAACTGTGCGAGGTTTGATAGTACAGAGATGTGCAGGACAAGAGAAAGTTACAAGACCAAAGAGACCATGGGGGATTTTGAACACATGATGTGAATTTCAAATTTGATGTTGCTGATGTAGGAGGCAATGTCTGTCAAGGAACATGGGATGATGGCTGAATGTGGCCTGGCACAAGTAATGGGAGAAACAGCCGAGTTTTGGATGGCCCAGCTTTATGCGGTTTGGAAGATAGAAGCCCATCTAAAGATCTAAAGAGATTCATAATAGTCAGATTTGGAGGCAGCAGAGGCATGGTGCTGATAAATCAAGCAGCATTCACTTTTTCCAATGGATCGTTCATAACTTAAAGAAAGATAATTTCCCAAACATCAGAAGGAAAGACATTTGGGAAGATCAAATTCTTGGCCAGGTTAAGATGCTATAACTAGTGCATGAGTCAGAACTAGAAAAATGAACGATAGGCCTTTTCTTAATCTTTAGAGGTGATTTTCAACTATTGTGGGATGTGACAAGAAATTGTGGGATGTTCCCCAAAGAACAGTACTGAAGATTCGGCATTTTCCCATTATATATATCAAGAGTATAGATGAAGGAATCTAGAGTTTACAGATGAGATTTAGTTAGAGGGCACAGAAAGAAGTGTAGAAGAAAGTTGAAAGCTATAAAGGGATGTTGATAAACTGTGAATGGGAAAAACTGCAGCAGATGGAATTCAATGTTGCAAAATGTGAGTTCATCCAATTTTGATCCAAGAGAGATAAAATGGATTATTTTTTTAATGGTGTGAGCTAAGGAATTGTGGAAGAGCAAGGGGATGTGCTACCCAGTTTTAGAAATCACAAAAAAGCAATTGCACAGGTGCTAAAAGCAATCAAAGAGGCTAATGGAAATTTGCCCTTTACCTCAAGGGACCTGGAATACAAAGCAGAGGAAGTCAGGCTTCAGCTCGGCAAAGCTTGATGCAGGGACTCATCTGAAGTAGTGCGGTTACTTACAAACATAAGAAAAAATATCACAGGAATAGGTCCTTTGATCCTGCTTCACCATTCAAAATCCTGACTGATCTTTTACCTCAACAGCGTTTCCCTGCATTATCTGCATATCTGTTGATTTCCTTAATATCCAGAAATCCATCAATCTCTACTTTGAATGAACTCAACATCTGTGTTTCCACAACCCTCTGGGTTAGAAAATTCCAAAGGTTCACCAGCACCAATGGAAAATTCAAGGAACAACACTGGCTCTTCTCCAGCCCTCTGGGACTTCACCTATAGCTAGAGAGGATACAAAGATCTCTGTCATGGCCCTAGAAATCTCCACTCTTGCCTCCCTCAGTATCCTCGGATAGTTCCTATCAGACCTTGGGGATTTATCCACCTTAATGTTCTTCAAGAGCCCCAACACCTCCTCCTTCTTAATATCAATACGCCCTAGAATGTCAACTTACCCCTCCCTGATTCCACTATTATCCATGTCCTTCTCCTTGGTGAATACCGGTGTAAAATATTCATTTAGTACGTTGTCAACTTCCTCTGCCTCCAGGCATAAATTCCCTCTTTTGTCCTTAAGTGGACTTACTCTTTCCCTTGCTAGTTCTTATTTTTAATGTATGTGTAAAATGCCTTTTGATTTTCCTTAATTCTACTTGCCAAAGACAGTTCATAGCCCTTTTAACCCTCCTGATTCCTTGTTTAAGTTCTTTCTTGCTTTCCTGAAAACTATAGGTAATAAAGCTTTGTCTCCCTAGGTGAAAATTCCAGGGCCTAAAGGTATTGTGAGGGAAGTTGCAAGGCCATTGAAGAATGCTCTGTACGAGCCCAGGTAGTCTGCTGGAGGAGACACCCTCAGAGCCACTGCCACAGATGAAATTCAGAAACACAGTGGCACTGATCTGAGCTTGTGTGGCAGCGTGCTGAGCTTCTACACAGCACTCACACTTTAGACAGCTTCTGCCTGTGCTGCAAGAGAACTGTGACCTCTGGCATGGTTGGATCTGCAAGTGTTACCGTGGAGCCAGAAAGGAAAGGCTTCACAGCAGGTCATGGCAAGGTTGGGGAGCTGGAACAAAAGCAGAAAATGCTGGAAACACTCAGAAGTTCAGGCAGCATCTGTGGAAAAAGAAACAGTTTTAACATTTCAGGTTGAGGACTCGCTTTCAGAATTGGCAGCTGGAATCCAGCCTGTCTCTGGAAATCAATGCAAACTTTCAGACCAGCCAGATAGTCCTCCCTGCAAAATCATGTGGATGCTTATGAGCAATCAGCTACAGGCTACTAATCTGGTCCTCATCTAGTGCTCCAGAAGAGAACTGTGATCAGGCGTAGCCTGCGGTGAGCTGGCACACATATTATTCCTTCTGCCCAACCTGGGTGCTGTACACTCATGCTGTCTGACTCACCACATACAGATCTGCCTTGAAATTACTCTGTGCTGTTCACCAAGGACCAGGGTCTAACCTGGTAATTAGCTGGTCAGAAGCAGTGACACAGTACTTTCTTCTTTTGAATGTGAGATCACAGTTGCCAGACAGTTGAGCACATCTGCAACAAGAAATGAGAAAGGTTATAGTTATACTAAGGGAAGGGTGAATGTAAGTGGAGAACATGTACGTAATTTAGATCTTCGAAGGCAGATGTAGCGGTTAGTGTAATGCTATTACAGTGCCAGCGACCTGGGTTCGATTCCGGTTGCTGTCTGTAAGGAGTTTGTACGTTTTCCCTGTGTCTGCGTGGGTTTCCTCCCACATTCCAAAGACGTATGGGTTAGGAAGTTGTGGGCATGCTATGTTGGCGCCAGAAGCGTGATGACACTTGCGGGCTGCCCCCAGAAGACTCTATGCAAAAGATGCATTTCACTGTGTGTTTCATGTACATGTGACTAATAAAGAAATCTTAAAAAGTTGTGGAATGAAAGAAAAGCAGGATGTGAAAAGATTAGATTTGAGTGTAGCATTATTCATAATGACCTTTGACCCTCTGTTGGGCAATAGTTCTGCAGTGACCAAGCCCACGATCTCCAGCAAATCCCTGTGAACAAATCAAGCTATTGATGTGGTGTGTTCCCCTCCAGTCTGAGACTGAGCAACCTTCTCCTACAAAAGAGAAGGAAGTGTGTGTAAGTTTGTGTTGCAGTATGTGACTGTATGAAATGTGTGTCATGGTTGAATAACTTAAAAGATGTGTGTAAGGTATGAGATGTGCAAGTGAGGGTTGGGGCTGTGATAAATTAATGTTGGACTGCAGTTATTGGTAGATGGGACTTCTGGCTGTTTTCGCAAGCATGAGCCCAGTAAACATCTTCTGGCACTGGAGCCAAGTCCTCAGGTCATCATTTCAGGCATTCACCTCCCTGTCCACATTGTTCCACTGTCATTTCATTGTGGCTCTGTGCCCTTGAGCATGTGCGATCTCAGTCTAGGTATCCACTGCTCCACTGGCTTGTCAAGGTTTATTCCAGCAGAACAGGATGTCAGCCTCCGGATGAGAATTGCTATCCTACTCCACCATGCACCCAAGTTGCACAATGACTTCAGCAGCGGCTGGATTCAGTGCTCACCTTCCCTTTAAGAACTGCAGTTGTGACATGAATTAGTGTGGGTTAGTTTCAGTTGCTTCTTGGGATTCCTGAAGTTACAGGTGCTTGATGTACACTAATGGAGAAAACATTGTGATTGGCATTTCCTAAGCACCACATATGATGTGTGTGTGAAAATCGTGCACAATTGGCACTGGGACAAATTGGTATGAGCCTCTCAAGTAGTATCATGCTTTTGAAGTTTGAGGCCCTGGAATTTTCACCTTAGGAGACTGAGAATGCTGTAATTTTCAAAACTAGTAGATAAGTTTAAATTAAACACTGGTATCAATATTGATCAGAATAGGTAAATGAAATATAGATTAACCATGATCTTATTGGAGGGTTGAGTGGTTTATTCATGCCTAATTCCTCGATTCATGCTTTATTTGTATTACAGGCTGGCTCCAAAGCCAGTGCAATTAAATACTTGAACTAATAATGTACATTGCCTCACATTAAACTTACAAAATGATTCTGTGAGGATAAAAACCAGCATCAACAATTAAAAACAAATTTAGATTAGTTTGGGTCATGCTTAATTTAAGAAAATTCTCTTTTCAACAGATATGCAACCTGTAGGGAATTTTCAAAATCCTATTTTCATACTTTTCTCCTTTTCCAAATACTTGCAAGTTCAAAAAGTTGTATGAAATGTTCAAACAATAATGGACAATACAATGCAGTCACAGGGTGTGAATTCAGTCAAGCAATTAACCAAACTCAGTCTGATGATTAGTAGTGGAAGGAAGGAACAAACAGATCATGGTTCATTCTCACAGGGTGGCAGAGTTTACAAGAAGCCTTTTGTGCACTTCCTTACAGGCCATAACAGAATAGGATTGGTAACCTTGCTCTACTGTTGCCTCTCCCACCCCCCACAATCTAACATCTTTTTACCCAGTCCTGTAAGTTGTATAAATCAGAATGGAAGTTAAAACATTAATGGGAATAAGGTGGGTAATATGCTAGTAATAATCAGGGCAACTAAAAGTTTGAACTGTATGGGAAGTGGAAGAAGATACCACTGAACAAATGCATAATTTGGCCAAAGGAAACATGATAAAGTGGCTAAGGATTAACAGTTATTGATGTTGTTTAATCAGAAGCTTTCCTGAATCTCAGCATTACTGCATGATGTTGAATGTATTTTGGTGCTTTGAATAGCAAAGATGAATCGTCTACATCAGTAACCTGTGGCTGCTCACTCTTGTGAGTAAAGCGCACACAGCAAAGCTGATTTCATTGTGTGTTTTTGGCTTATGTTCAATCTTGAATAATGTTGGCCACTTTTAGTGGTTCGAGGCAAAAGAGACTTTGTATTGCAGGATTGATGCCAAGTGGCTGTGAAAACTGACCATCAAATGATTTGAATTATTTGTTCACCACAGATATTTTATCATTTATTTTGTTGCACAACAAAAATATTCTCAATGGTTCGATATTTTGGCTGAAGGTAACAAAAGTAAAAAAGAAAAGACGGGTTGTAATGAGTATATAGAAATGCCATTTTTTAAATCTGTAACCACACAGATGTCTGATGTGCCCTCCAACAGCCCACACAAGTAGGTGCCAGAAGACTTGTCCAGAAATTGGATTTTATCCAGTTTTGCTGCACTAAATAGAAACCGAAGTTAGCCCGAAGATCCTTTTCAGGAGACCCTCAAAAAAGTCACTAAATTGGTGAAATTTAGCTTTAAAATATCATTAGTGTTGTTAGTGTCACATTTATGGCTTATGTAATATTAGGTTTGTACCCCTTTAAGAACTGTGCCAAGTGATCAACTTCTCACTGTGTTGTTGATGCATTGTTTTAATATGGAACTGAGTAGCAAGTCTACTTGTCTCTGTAGAAAAGGCAATTATGAGAAATACTTCTTTGCATAATGTAGGTTCTTTTTCTCATTTGTTCATTTAAATTCCAGCTATCCTTCAGTAAGTGAATTGGACAAGATACTGAGAATTGGTGTCAGACATGCTGGTTTATTGAACAATGAAATTTGAATGCTATACCTGAGTTGGAAACTGAACACCAGACATGATCCCTCTCAGTTGAGAGAGAATAAGTGATGGAACATAGAAAGATGACTGAGCTGCTGGATTCAAAGCTGGAGACAGGGGAGAGAAAGCCTTACACAATATATTAAGTTGGCTATTGTGGTGAAACCAGAACAGCTGACAGTGAAGATGTCATTGTATCTCATTGGTTATGAAGAGAGTGAATTTTACCATGCCGTAGCTCCCAAATGAGATCCCAGAGATTGCACTGGATGTATTATAAGCACAGTGGAACCATACCATTTCTTTACATGTAACTGGGAACAGGGAGGAGCAGTCGAAGTTGAATAAACAAAAGTTTGAAGTCTAAATGGAAATCAAAAGTTGCCTGCATGGGCCACTGAATCAGCAGAGCTGGTCTGAAACCAAATCTGACTAAAGTCAATCCAGTAAAGCAGATGGTGACTCTGATGGATATTGCAGACTTATGTTTTCTGTAGTTTGTCAATTCTGTTTGGAAATACCTGAGCATGTTCCTGCCCCACCTGGATGTGTTGCATGATCCTCACTGCCAGCAAACCAAGAAGGTTGTGGAACAATTTGTCTAGATGTTCATGACAATGTGGTCAAATGGATGAAGGAGGTAGTTAGAGCAGAGCTAAATGTTATGATACTCTGATATTAATAAGGAACTAACATTACAGGGAGAGATCTCAGGAAGGGATCCTGGAGCAAAGCCAGTTGCTAGCATATGTAAGCAGAGCTGTAATATACGGGAGATATTGAAGAGGAATCAGAATCAGATTTATTATCACTGACATATAACGTGAAATTTGTTTAGTGGCAGCAGTACAGTGCAAAGACATAAAATCCGTAAATTACAAAAACAAATAGTGCAAAAGAAGGAATAACAAGGTAGTGTTCATGGGTTCATGGGCCATTCAGAAATCTGATGGTGGAGGGGAAGAAGATTGGGTCTTTGGGCTCCTGTACCTCCTCCCCAATGGTAGTAGCATGAAGAGGGCATGTCCCAGATGGTGAGGGTCTTTAATGATAAATGCCACCTTCTTGAGGCACTGCCTCTTGAAGATGTCCTTGATGGTGGGGAAGATGGTGCCCGTGATGGAGCTGGCTGAGTTTACAACCCTCTGCAGCCTCTGTCAATCTTGCACATTGGAGCCTCCATACCAGGCTGTGATGCAACCAGTCAGAATGCTCTCCTCTGTACATCTATAGAAACTTGTAAGTCTTTGGTGACATACCAAACCTCCTCAAACTCCTAACACTGGTGTGCCTTCTTTGTGATTGTATCAATGTGTTGGGCCCAGGACAGATCCTCTGAGATGTTGATGCCCAGGAACTTGAAGCTGCTCACCCTTTCCACTGCTGACCCCTCAATGAGGACTGGTGTCTGATCTCCCGACTTCCTCTTCCTGAAGTCCACAATCAGTTCCTCGGACTTGCTGATATTGAGTATGAGGTTGTTGTTGCAACACCACTCAACCAGCTGATCTATCTCACTCCTGTACACCTCCTCGTCACCATCTGAGATTCTGCCAACAACAGTGGTGTCATTGGTGAATTTATAGATGGTGTTGCAGCTGATTACTGTAATTGTTACACTGCAGAAATTTCACCAATACACATATGGGAGAAATGTATATGTGCACAGTGATCACAAGCCACTTGAGGTCATTACTGTCAGTCACTGGGGTCATCCTTCTTCTGTCTAGTCTGTCCAGTGTTGCTGGAATATTATATGCTTCCATGAGATCCCTCTCATTCTTCTGTTCTCCAGTGAAAGGAGTAATTGACTGAATAAACTTTTTTAGCTCTCTCTCCATGGCAAGAACATCCTTCCTCAGATAAGGAGACTAAAACCCAAAACTCCAACTTTGTGTTGTCTGCAAACTTGGAGATGTTACATTTATTTCTCTTATCCAAATCATTGATGTACATTGTGAATAGCTGGGGCCCAACCACCTCTTCCTGGGCATCTTGTCACTTGGGAAAAGACCTGTTATTCTTATTAACTAATTTTTAATCCATGTCGGTATATTACACCCAATCCCATCTGTTTTAATTTTGTACACTAACCTCTTATGAAGGATTTTATCAAAAACCTTCTGAAAGTCCAAATACACCACATCCACTTGTTCTCCCATATCTATCTATCAAGTTAAACCAACAAAAACTCCAAGCATGATTTCCCCATCATCCATCTAATCCATGCTGAATCACTCTATGATTCTAATCTTGTTAATGCTTTCCAAATGATCTACCTTTAAATCTTTTATAATAGATTCTAGCCTTTTCTCCACTACTGATATTGTTTGCTGGTGCTAATTCTTGTTGCAATTTTTCCCTTCCTCCTCTTTGAAATCGTGGAGTTACGTTTGTCACCCTCTGTTCTGCAGGTGCACTATTATTGAGGTGCTGCAGCCAGATCTATTTCTGTGGGCTGATTTTTTTTGCTGGAGTACCCACCTGTAACAAACAGGACCTCCTTCCTCTGCCCATACCTGTTCACAACAGCATCAATGTTGATTTCCTTGGCCGTTGCATCCAACAATGTAGATTTCACACATAGCCATCAGTTTTAAGCAGCATGCAATGGCTTTAAAAGGTGCCAAGCCCACAGGGATCTCTATCCTCTCAAATGGCAAACTGGCTCTTGCAAATTAGTTTTAACATTCAGCCAGATTGAATATGAATGAACTTTATTCAGAAGTCCATTGAGAGGAAAATGGAGGGATATGGGCATTCTGTAGGTAAGAGGGATTAGCTATGTTGGCTCAACATTGTGGGCCGAAGGGCCTGTTCTGTGCTGTACTGTTCTATGATTGGGTCATCTGCTGATGTATTCAGGTGAACAGAATGGATGCCCCACTTACTCTCTGCTGCCGTCCACCACATGTGAAATTCAGTACCTGAACCTTTTACAACTTATGAATGCTCAGGGCTAGTGGTTTGAGTTCGGTTTCACTCTACTTTGGATTTGCCCATCTGTTTTAATACAATTGCCCCCATGGCTAGAAATAGACATTAAAATCAAATATATAAAAATAGCAATCCCAAATAATAACAGAACAGAATACAGGAAGGAGATAGAATGCCTATAGAGATAGAATTTTTATTGATGCACCATAGAAAGCACACTATCCGGATGCATCATGGCTTGGTACGGCAACTGCTCTGCCCGAGACTCCAAGAAACTGCAGAGAGTTGTGGACACAACTCAGCACATCACAAAAACCAGCTTCCCCTACGTGGACTCTGACTACACTTCTTGCTGCCTTGGTAAAGCAGCCAACATAATCAAAGACTGCTCCCACCCTGGACATTCTCCTTTCTTGCCCCTTCCATCAGGCAGAAGATACAAAAGCTTGAAAACACCGATCACCAGGCTCAAGGACAACTTCTGCCTGCTGTTATAAGACTATTGAACGGACCCCTTGTATGATGAAGATGAACTCTTGACATCACAATCTACCTTATCATGGCCCTTACACCTTATTGCCTACCTGCACTGCACTTCCTCTGTAACTGTAACACTATATTCTGCATTCTGTTGTTGCTTGTCCCTTGTACTACCTCGATGTACCTATGTTGTGAAATGATCTGTATGGATGGCATGCAAAACAAAGTTTTCCATTGTACCTCGGTACATGTGACAATTAACAGTTACCATTAATTTATTTGTATGATAGTGTCAAATAGCCGAGGGAAGGCCCTGTTAACATAGAACAGTACAGCACTGGACAGGCCATTCAGCCCACAATGTTGTGCCAATCTTGATGCCAATTTATTCTAAATGTCCTCCTCCTGTGTATCATCCATATCCCTCCATTCCCTTCATATTCATGTGTCTATCTAAAAGCCTCTTAAACTCCACCAAACTGCTTCTTTCCACTACTAACCCTGGTAACCCATTCCAGGCACCTACCTCTCTCTGCATAAAAAATTGCACCCACCACCACCCCCCCCCCCCGCCCAATACTCCGATCCAGTTAATTAACGTGCACGTCTCGCCCGTGCGGAGCGAGCGGCTGGCCGTCCTCCAGCAGTTCCCACCGCTGCTGGTGACGTCCTGGCCAGTCGTTCTGTCCGACGACTTCAGCTGCATCATTGATGCAGCTGGACGATCCGGCAGTGCTGACAGCAGACTGGACAGCACCTCCAGACTCCTGATGAAACCGGTCAAAAATGCCAAGTTGCGTGCCGCCTTCAGCACCCCTGCAGGTGGAGCACAGCTTGCAACACACCTGGTTGAGATCGGATGGCTCAGCCCAGTCCCGGATTGACTTCCTCTTTGTGTTGGAGCCAGTCACGGTCAGATCCACCAACGTCACGCCAGTGTTCTTCTCTGACCACCGTCTTCTTTCAGCCTCCTATCACCTACAGGAGGACCAGAAGGCAGGCAGGGGGAGGTGGAAGTTGAACGTCAAGCTGCTGACCCTAGAAAACGTTGGAGAACCGTGAAACCCCTTTTTGACTCCCCTGGTGGGAAGCGACAAAGGAGAACATCAAGAGGTTCTTCATCCGCAAGGGGGTCCAGAAATCAAGACAGAGTCAGAGGGAACTGTGCCAACTCCAGACAAACTTGCAGCAACTCCTCCTTCTGCAGCTAAGGGGGGGGTGGATGTGAGGGAGGAACGCCGAGAGGCGAAGAGACGGCAAGCCCAGCTCCACGCTTCCGAATCCTCCAAGGTTATCTTCCGATCCAGGGTCCGCTCCGTGGAGCAGGATCAGACGTGCTCATGTTTCTTCTTCCAAAAGGTGCACAGGGGGAGCTCTGTGATCCACAGCCTTAAGGAAGAGGACGGCTCAGTAACATCCTAGCAGACAGACATATCAAGGATCTGCAGATCCTTCTATGCCAGTCTGTACGACATAAAGGCCACAGACAGCACAGCCTCCCAGAACTTCCTGTCGTCTATCACAGAAGTCTTAGATGACAGCAAGTGGGAGAGTCTGGACCAGCCACTGACCCTGGAGGAGTTGACTGGCTCCATCTGTTCCTTTGATTCGAACAAAACTCCCGGAAGTGACAGCTTACCAGTTGAGTTGTACTCGGCTCTGTGGGACTGGATTGGCCCAGACCTGCTGGAAGTGTACAATGCTATGCTTCTGACTGGCAGCATGTCAGAATCCATGAGGAAGGGCACCATTACCCTCATCTACAAGCAGAAGGGGGAGAGGGAGGACATCAGAAATTGGAGACCCATCTCACTGTTGAATGTGGATTATAAGATCCTGTCCAAGGCCATCGCCAACAGGGTCAAGTCTGCTCTGGAACAGGTGATCCACCTGGACCAAACCTGTGTTGTACCTGGCAGGAAGACCTTTGACAGCCTTGTGCTGCTCAGGGATATCATTGTCTACGTGTAGGACAGAGGGGTGGACACCTGCCTGGTCAGTTTGGACCAGGAGAAGGCCTTCCACAGGATATCACAAACGTACATGATGGACGTGCTCTCCAAAATGGGCTTTGGGGAGGGAATCAGGAATTGGATCCAACTGCTCTACACAGACATCTGTAGTGCAGTCCAAATCAATGGGTGGGAAACAGACAGCTTCCCCATCAAGTCTGGAGTCAGGCAGGGCTGCCCTCCCTCCCCTGTCTTGTTCGTGTGCTGTATAGAACCTTTTGCTGAATCCATCAAGCAGGACGAGAGCATCAGAGGGGTGACATTGCCAGGCAGTGAGGTCACCCAGGTGTCCGTCTTCTGCTCGGACCCGCGGTCACTTCTCAGATTGATCAGCATCTGCGACCAGTTTGAGTTGGCATCAGGGGCCAGAGTTAACTGCGCGAAGAGCGAGGTCATGCTCTTCGGCAACTGGCCTGACCGATCCAACGTCCCCTTCGCTGTCAGGCCTGACTATCTGAAGGTGCTGAGGATCTGGTTCGGAGGAGCTGGGACGTGCAACAAAAATTGGCGGGAGCGGATTGGGAAGGTGAAGCAGAGACTGGGACTGTGGGAACGGCACTCCCTATCGATAACTGGGAAGAACTTGGTCATCAGGTGTGAGGTGCTCTCAGGGCTGCTGTACTTGGCGCAGGTGTGGTCTGTTCCTTGCTCCTCCAGCTTGGAAATCACCTGTGCTGTCTTCCGGTTCATCTGGGGATCCAAGATGGAGTGGGTCCGATGGGACACCGTGCACAAGTCCCTGGACAATGGGGGTAAAGGTGTCCCCAATGTTGCCCTCATCCTGATGACCACCTTCATCTGTGGCTGCATCAGGCTGTGCGTGGAACCCAAGTACGTGGGCACCAAGTGTCACTACATACTGAGGTTCTACCTGTCCCTGCTGTTGCAAAGGATCGGCCTGGCCCCGTTGCCGCGCAACACCCCAGTCAGTTGGACGCTGCCGCGCTACCTGTCCTTCGTGGAAAAGTTCTTCCAGACCAACACCTTTGACCACAAGTCCATCAGGCAGTAGTCAGCACGTAACATCCTGCAGACACTGCAGGAGAAGGACGTGATCGATCCTGTGGGGTGGTTCCCTGAGCAGGCTGTCCAGACCATCTGGCAGAATGCCTCATTGCCAGAACTCACCAACAAGCACCAAGAGCTCGCTTGGCTGATGGTGAGAGGGGCTCTCCCAGTCAGATCCTTCCTTCATGGTCAGAACACCAGTCCCAGCGCACGTTGCCCCCGGGAGGACTGCGCTGGGGATGAGACGGTCGCCTACCTCTTTGCGGGCTGTGGGTTTGTGAGGAGGGTGTGGCGAAAGATGCAAGGGTCGTTGTCACGGTTCATCCTCAGCAGCTGCATAACAGAGGATTTACTGATCTACGAGCTGTTCCCGGGGACACACACAGAGACGGACATCAATTGTTGCTGGAAGGTCATCAACTCGGTGAAAGACGCCCTTTGTCTGCCCGAAACTTGTCGGTCTCCCAGCACTGCGAGATGTCCGTAAGGGAATGCTGCCGACTGGCACATTCCAGGCTGCAGGAGTACGTGCTGAGGGACGCACTGAAGCTGGGTGCAGCCAATGAGAGGGTTCGGTGGGGAAAGACAACAGTTTAGGGTTCTTCTGCCACTGGACAATGAGGGGCAGAGTCAGGCGAGGAAGCCCCTTAAAGATTGTAAATATGCGATTGGGATATCACCCCAGGGAGCCACACGGGTGCCATGGTGCTGTGGTTTTATAAAACGTAAAACTAATAATTGATCTGTACACGAATGTAAAGGTTTGCACTGTTTTATTATTGTATATAGTTTGTCTTTTATTATGAATAAAGTTTATTTTGGTTAAAAAAAAACCTCTATCAGGTCTCCCCTCAGCTTCCAACGCTCCAGGAAGAGCAACTCAAGTTTGTCTAACCTTTCCTTTTAGCTCATACCCTCTAATCCAGGCAGCATCCTGGTGAACCTCTTTTGCACCCTTTCCACAGTCTCCACATCCTTCCTATAATGGGGTGACCAGAACTGCACACAATACTCCAAGCACGGTCTAACTAAAGTTTTCTATAGCTGCAGCGTGACTTCCTTACTCTCATACTCAACACCCCTACCAATGAAGGCAAGCATGCCATATGCCTTCTTTACCACCTTATCCACTTTCGTAGCCACTTTCAGTGAACTATAGACCTGGACCCCAAGATCCTTCTGTACCTCAATGTTATTAAGAGGCCTACCATTAACTGTATACTTTCTCCTGTTGATGCTATTTTATTGAAATATTTTCCAGCAATGACAAGAAAAGCCAGAAGTATTTCTGTTCTAGTTTTCATTTGTCTCATATGTGGCACATTATGAAAGTTGTATTTGTTTATTATGTAATCTGACAATTGTGCAAACAAAATTATTTATTGTCAGTTCACCTGAAATACACTGATGTCAGCAATATTTGTAAATAATAGTTTTATATTAACATTGCAAATAAGTAAAATAAACAATTTGTTGAGAGAAGGGATATCAGAAAATGATTTCAGTAGTGGCAAAACACCAAGTTATATTTTTTCCTCATGTCATATATCACAATTTTATTTCATTTCACCACTTCAGTGAATTTTTTTCTTCAATCTCCTAGCAACTTTAATCACTGTTGTCGCTTTGGTTACAGTACTTTAATCCACCTTGATTTGCTTTCCGCTCTTTCATGATGGGAGGAGTATGGACATCCAGACTCTGAAACCTTTCCCATAACTGCTTATTAAAACACCTACAAGAATTCTCCAGAGTCATAAATTATTTTTGCCCAATTAGGAGCTGAATTTTCTCCATGCTTTTATTTTAGTGTAGTAGCCAATGCATTTGCATCTTATTTTTGTGCCTTATTTCACCAAAGTTAACAACATTAAAGAAATATTTGCATTTGCATTGTGGCTTTCATTTCCCAGGATGCTCCAAAGCCAATTGTGTTTTTTTCAGAAATGCTTTTACATTTTTAATGCAGGAAACACAGCAGCCAATTTGTCCACAGCAAAGTCCACCAAACAACGGTGAGATAAGTGGTCAAGTAAGCAGTTTGTCGTTTTTGATTGGAGGATGAATACTGTCTGGCATACTTGCTTCTTATTGAAGTGGTCTCAGAGGGTCTTTTAAGTCCAACTTGGATAATAGACAGAGGCTTGCTTTTACATTCTATCTGAAAAGCAGCAGCTCTGATTTTACTGCACTTTCTTCAGTCAGAGCACAGGACCGTCAGTGTAGGTTTTGTGGAGTGTAACTTGAACCCATAACCTTCTGACTTAGTTTAAATATACCATCAACTGCTTTATGGTTAATAAAGAATTGTAATACTTTAACCAAAAACAAAGAAATATATTAACCTGTGCAGTGAAAATAACACTCACTATTTCCATTATTTAGTAAGTTAAGTTTCCCATATCATACCCTGTACCAGGGGTTAGAAAGCAATTTGTTGTACGTGTATCACTCATGGTAAAAAGTTAATCTGTAGATAGGTAACCTATGGACTGATGAACACATCAATAGAGGCCCATGAAATAGAGAAGATCCTGTTGTTTTCTTTGGCCTAAGGTATTGTCTGAAATAACTTGACCACTTCTACAGTAGGCAGAATAGATTTTATATTGTGATTACTGATGCCAACTGATTACAGAAGCAACTAGTGAAAACAACATTGCAATAGTTCCTTTATTCACACCAGACGTATAATTACCTGCGCAGCACAACCAAATAAAACGATCTGAATTTTGCTCAACTGCTTGCTCATCCTCAAAATAAATGGGGTTTTTAATTATCTGGATTTCCGCTGCAAGTGAAAAGCTTGGCAGGTAAGGCCAGAAATGACTTAAGTTACATATATTTGTTTTCCATTCTCCAGTTCATACGTTTCTTTCTGGCTAGGTCTGTTGAGGCGTGTAGGCATGCAAGACAGATTACAGTTTTGTTTCCCTCTTCTGGGAGGATATGACTGAAGGTCCTGCCTTGTGTGAGGTTTTCCTGTTGTTCTTTTGGAGAGACCTTGACCACTGACAAGATGCCCAGCAAGCAAGTTAAACCGGGAACAGCTGTAAGACAATGCACACAAACTCAATGAATGCTGCTCTTGCTTGGAACAGGAAATCTGTTTCTCTATAGTTGGAATAAATTCCTTTGTGCATTAGACACATCTACATCAAAGCTTTTTTGTGGTTTTGGGGATGATTTGTTGCAGAAACTGGTACTATATCAAGCTAGCTCTGTATGCAGTGGTAAAGATTATGTAGCAATATTTAGATGAATTGAAAATTTTACAAGTTTTTTCTGTTTACTCGTGGAATATGGATGTTACTGGGCATGACTGGCATTTATTATCTATCCCTAATTGCTCCTTAGACCATTTCACAGGGTGTAAGGTACAGTAGCATTGTGGTTAAGTTATTGGACTAGTGGTCTGGACCATTGATTTGGAGAGGTGAGTTTGAATCCCACCACAGCATCTGGGGAATTGAAATACAAGTAATTAAATACATTTGGAATTCAATGCTGGTAACCATGAACTTAGCAGATTTTTAAACACTGAGTTCACCAGGGAAGGAAATCTGGCATTCTTACTTGATTTGGATAACATGTGACTGCAGACCCACCACTTAACCTTGCAAAAACTGCTAGCAAAATTTGCCACAGATTTTCTCTTAACTGAGCCCTTAATCTGAAATCAGAGGCTGGCGATAGAGGCTGAGCATAACTAAGGGAGCTAGGGCTTTACTCTTTGGAGAGAAGGAGGATGAGAGAAGACAATGATAGAGGTGTACACAATATTAAAAGGAATAGATAGAGTGGACAGCCAGTGCCTCTCTCCCAGGGCACCAATGCTCAATACAAGAGGGCATGGCTTTAAAGTAATGGGTGGGAAGTTCAAGGGAGATATCAGAGGAAGGTTTTTTACCCAGAGAGTGGTTGGGGCATGGAATGCACTGCCTGGGGCAGTGGTGGAGGCAGGTACATTGGTCAAATTCAAGAGATTACTAGGTATGCATATGGAGGAATTTAAGTTAGAGGGATATGTGGGAGGAAGGGTTTAGATAGTATTAGGTGAGGTTTAAAGGTCGGCACAACATTGTGGGCTGAAGAGCCTGTATTGTGCTACACTGTTCTATGTTCTAGACCTCTTTCTTTCTTCACCCTTTCCTCCTCCTCCTCCTCCTCTTGCTTTGTAGCAGGCAAGGAAAGTTCTCTCATTATGAGAAGATTCTGGAGGATACTGCAAGGTAACAAATTTGGAAGCTCCTGTGAGATTTTATTGCAGGACAAAACCTGAATGGGCCATACATATGATCTTCACCTCACAAAAAGCTTGGTTACTTCTGACTGTCATTCATAATGTTTGGCTACAGTGTAGTGACACACATAATTTTGAACACCCGGAACACAATTTATTGGCATATTACCAAGGCAGGTATTTATACTATCCATGTATGACTGATAATCAATGATTTTCCATTTACAATCTCATAGACGTATCCAAAATTATGAGAGGCATAGATAGGGCAGATTATCATAGTCTTTTCCCTAAGGTGGCAATGTCAAATACTTCAGGGCACAGGTTTAAGGTGAGAGGGGGAAAGTTTAAAGGAGATTTGTGAGGCAAGTTTTTTTTTGCACATGGAGTGGTAGGTGCCTGGAATCTGTTGCCCGAGGAGGTGGTAGTAGCAGATATGACAGCACCATTGAAGAGGCATTTAGTCAGGCACATGAATAGGCAGGGAATAAAGGGAAACAGACCACGTGCAGGCAGATGGGATTAGTTGGATTGGCATCATGGTTGGCACAGACATGGTGGGCTGAAGGGCCTGTTCCTATGCTGTACTGTTCCATGTTCCATGCTCTATTTTCTATGACTGGATGATGAAGGTAATACAGCAAGTTGCATAAGTTGTCATTTATGCCTTATAGTTTACCAAATGATTCAGCTGATAGAAACTGAGTTCTTTTGCTCTTGTTGGTTACTGAACTAAATGAACTGTTGTACCTTTTAATAGAGGTTCAGTAACATCAGGATTTTTGCTGTTTGTTGCCTAGCAACTTATTCCTGTCAAATCTCTGGTGTACTCCAGCAAAGTGTTGTACAAATTCAGTGCTATAGTAAGAGTTATCGGCAGCCAATTTTACATTACGTTTAGGGTCCTCTCCAGCAAGAGACACAACTTGCTGACTGCTTCAACTTTTCACTATGACTAATGCAAGGTATTAGTTTTCTTTCATTGCTCTGCACTTAAAAGTTTACAATTTCCTGCATAATACTGTTATAAAGTATCATTACCAAGATTTCAGAAGTTAACAAAGACTCAACATCACCTCCTTAGACGTTCTGCAGATGGACAATAATTGTGGCCTTGCTGGCATCTCCCACATCCTGATGGGAAGAAAAAGAATCATCATTTTCCAATATAATAATTTGTTCCAAATTTCTGATGATTCTTTGCAGTATCACTTACATTGTCCAGCAATCATCATGGAATCATAGTGCTGTAAAACATAGAAACAGGCCCTTCAGTCCACCAGGCCCTCATTGTAATGTAGTATCCATCTGTACTAATCTTCTTGTCCATAACCTTCTATGCCTTGGCGATTCAGGTGCTCACTAAGATATTTCTTAAATGTTTTGAGAGTACCTTTCTCCACCGCACACCCAGGCAGTGTGTTCCAAATTAAGAAAATTAATTAATTAAGAGAGGAAACCGGAGCACCTGGCGTGGGTTTCCTCTGGGTGCTCCAGTTTCCTCCCACATTCCAAAAGACGTACAGGTTTGGAATGTTGTGGGCATGCTATGTTGGCGTCAGAAGCGCGGCGACACCTGCGGGCTGCCCCCAGAACACTCTACGCAAAAGATGCATTTCTCTGTGTGTTTCGATGTACTTAAGCCTACTGCTTAGTAATACAGATGATAAGTATTTATTTAAGACCTCACTTTTGTCTTCTGCCTACTTTGGTCCCTAATGGGCCTTATTCTTTCCCTGGTTATCCTCTTGCTCTTAATATATTTATGAAATGCTTTGGGATTTTCCTTAATCTTGTCTGCCTCCTCTTTGCCCTCGTAATTCCTTTTGTAAGCACTACCCAAAAATTTCTGTACTTCTGAAAATTAAAAAAGCTGCAGAGTGGAGACAGTGCCCCCCATCCCCTCCCTTTTTTCCAAGATCCACCTTGCTCTCCTATCAGATTCCATCATCTGCAGTCCTTTGTCACTCCCACCTAATACCTCCCAGCTTCTGGCACCATCCCCACTGTCCCCTTCCTAATCTGCCTATCAAATCCCCTCTTCACCTGGATGCATCTATCACCTGCCAGCTCTCACTTCATCCCTTCCTTCCACCTTTTTATACTGGCTATCTCCCCTCTATCTTTCAGTCCAGATGAAGGGTCTCAATCTGAAACGTTGACTGCCCATTTCCCTCCATAGATGTTACCTGACCCACTGAGTTCCTCCAGCATTTTGTGTGTTGCTGAAAAATCTGACGATGTTGGAAATCTGAAACAAAACCAGAAATTGCTGGAAACACTCAGCAGGTCAGGTAGAATCTGCGGAAAGAGAAAGAGTTAAAATTTCAGATCTATAAGTCCTGTTTGACCTCACTTTTTTTCTGTTCTCTCTACCTGCCATATGCTTCCTTCTTTTTCTACTCTAACCCTCAATATCCCTTGTTATCTCTCATTGTACTTATCCTTCATCCTTTTGGGAACAAGTTCATCTTGATCTCTCATTATTTCACTTCTGTATGACTTCCACTTGTCAGGCGTAGATTTACATGCAAGTAGCTGCTCCCAGTCCATTTTTGCCAGTTCCTGTCTTATGATATTGAAATCCACCTTTCTTCTTTTTGTCGCATGGCTTCCACACATCCCATTGTAGATACCCAAGAATCTCACTGCCCTCCTGGATGATCATTCTCCATTTTGAGTAGTCACAGGCAAGGAATTCCTATGAGTCAGTGAGGATGTGAAATATATTTTGAAGGGAGTTTGACAAGGTCTTTGAAACATTTTCTCTATCTTCCTGGAAATCTTTTGCTGTGATGGAGCGCAGAGTAGAGCGCTTGATTTGGGAGTCGGACATCAACATGTGGATGATGTAGCATAAGTGGATTGTTGGCCTGAAAGAGGATGCTGATATTGATTCATCAATCCAGCCAGAGGACTTGTAAGATTTTGAGGAGACACCATAGATGCTACCTCTCCAGTGCTTTGGGTGCCTGCTGCTTGTTGAGATCTTTGATAATATATGAAAGGGTGGAGATCACTGCTACTCAGTAGAACATGAGTTTGGTGCCAAATTTGGACTTTGGAAACTTTTTCTGCACCTGGCCAAAGGCTGGAAAACATGGATAATTTTTCATATCTCGGGTGCCTCTTCTCAGCAAAGCCATTCATAGATGACAAATGTGCATCAGTATAGCCTTTGACCAACCAAGTAAAAGAGTGTTCAAAGATCAATTATATTTTTGAATTTTGAGGAAATGGCAGTTTTTGGATTAGTCACAATCACTATTAAGCAATAATAAGAAAAAAAACACTTCCATGTTGGAGCCTGAAGGCACATACCACCAGACTTAAGGACAGCTTCTACCCCACTGTGATAAGACTATTGAACGGTTCCCTTATACAATGAGATGGACTATGACCTCACGATCTACCTTGTTGTGACCTTGCACCTTATCGCACTGCACTTTCTCTGTAGCTGTGACACTTTACTCTGTACTGTTATTGTTTTTACCTGTACTACATCAATGCACTCTGTACTAACTCAATGTAACTGCACTGTGTAATGAATTGACCTGTACGATCGGTATGCAAGACAAGTTTTTCACTTTAGCTTGGTACAAGTGACAATAATAAACCAATACCAATACCAAATGCCCTTAGGATAACCCTGTTCAGCACCTTAAATGCAATGCAGCTTTACAAAGAATTGCAAAACTGAATTAACTTAAACACTGTTAGTCTGCTTTTATCAAGGGAAAAATGTAAACCAATGTTGTTCATTGTTGATATAGCTTTTATGTTTTCATGGATAAAAAAATAGTCATTCATTCATTGACAAACATTTGATTCATCCTAAAGCTCAGATGAACTCCCTGTTCTCCATTTTTTCCCCCTGCGTTTGTGGTTATAAAGGGCTAAAAAGTAGTGAGTTGGCTGCTCAGGTGCACATGGGAAAAGAGTCGTTTCTGAGGTTTTACAAGTGCACAAGTTTTATTGCTTGGTCTGACACCTACTGTTTACAGGGAATTTGCCTTTAATAAGCTAAAGCTGTGTGAGCTCTGTGGCATGTTAAAAGTGGATATGAGGTTCACAACATCATTATCTGGAAAGGTGCTGGCAGTGTTCACATTCTATATTGCCATCACCTCCCAGACTCAGGGCCTCAGTAAAGTCTAAAATTATTTCTCAAGTGAATCATAATGCTCAGGAAAGCATCAGCTTCCCAATGCACAGTCTGTCAACTAACTCAAAGTCCCAGTTTCAGTTGATTGCACCCACATGAATTGCAGACCCTCACAGTTTCATGCTGAAATCTCCTCAAGCAGATCTGACCCCTGGCCCCTTTGCATTGCCAAGTTTGGAAGGAGTGTTGAACACAAATAAAACAATGAATAGGACAGAAAAGCAAGCTGTCAATCAATTCAGCAAGGCAAATTAGAATCAAATCCAATGGTATTCCCTGAGCTTGCTTCAGCAAATCCAATCTGCATACAGCTGAGCAAGGTTTAAGAACTGGACGCACACTTGAATGCATATGAAGGTAACAAGCATACTGTACGTCATGCACCACTAAATTTTTCATTAATATCCAATAAAAAATTCTCCACAAATCACTCAAGTCTCACTCACAATGAACTTTGGTTGGTAAAGCGTAAGTGCACTTCAATTTTCTGTAACTTATTTTTCAGTAGCCTTTTCCCACTGTTCTGTCAGGAACTTTGAGATCAGATCCAGTACTCGAAGATAAGATAAGATATCTTTATTAGTCATACGTACATCGAAACACACAGTGAAATGCATCTGTTTGCATAGCGTGTTCTGGGGGCAGCCCGCAAGTGTCGCCGGGCTTCTGGCGCCAACATAGCATGCCCACACCTTCCTAACCTGTATGCCTTTTAAATGAAGTAATGGTTTACCTTGCAACATTATAACTGAATTCCTGAAATTGTTGTAAAAAATACAAGGATCCGCCATCCTGGACTAGGTCACGCTGTGTACCTGTCAATGATTCCATTGATAATCACCAACTAACCACAGCTCACGGGTCTGTTGGTTGTTGACTCCCATGCTTGTCCATGGCAAAGCAGAAGTCAACTGGAATTCAGATGCCAGTACCTTTGAACTCTTACTCTGCCACTGGGTTTACTGACCCTTGAGTTGTGAGACAAGATGGATTTGAAGGAGTTGCTGAGCTTGACAGAAAAGGTTCATGAAATTCAGTGGATTGAATTTTTTTATTATTTTACAGTTTTTAATGAAGTTCTTGTAAGAACACAAAAGCAGGAGTAAGTCAATTGTTTGCCTCATGTTTGGCACAGACATCATGGGCCGAAGGGCCTATTCCTATGCTGTACTATTCTATGTTCTATCTTCTAGCTGACCCGTCAAGCCTGCCTACCATTCAAAGTGATCATGGCTGATCTTCCCTAGACTCAACTCCTCTTCTGTGGCACTATCCCATCATTCTCAATACCCAATCTTTCAAAATTCTCCTCTTTAAATACTTCCAATGATCTTACCTCCAAATCTTTATGGGGTGGAGGATTCTAGAGCAAATAAAGCTGTTATAAATAAGTATATATTTTTTTTCTTTTAAATAACCTTTGTTATAATTAGTTAAATCCTTGTGTACTGTTGCTAAATGTCTCCGATCGTTAGCGGTATCTAAAATTGGTCCAAAGGCCATTGACAGCATGAAGCTGTCAAAAGGCCATCAGGGCATTCTGAAGGCTGGGCCTCAGGATTCACCACCGACTGTACAGTTGTGCTGCCTTGTGGGGTGGCTGCAGCAGAGAAGTTTCAAGTGTGATTAGATCTGTTGGGTTGCAAAAATTAGGTACTGCTGGGGGAATATCACAGGCAGGGAGCGTGGGCAGTGGACCAGCCAAAATCCAGCCCAATAACTCTGGGTCTCCAAGCAATGATCAGTGCATTCACTTGAGTGAGTATAGTTTGCAAATATTGCCAGAATATTCATCCACTCGAGCCAAAAATGCTGAGTTCAATCCTCAAACAATGGCCTTATTCTTCCAGGAGTCACTGAATGAGAATCAAGTTCAGGATGAGGCTTTGTGGCCCTTTTCCTGCTTCTGCCAGGAACATTGAGGTCAGATCTGCATCTCTTATATGAGAACGCTAACAAATGTATCATTTGTATTCAAGGTGGAATTGTAAGTAAATTGTATCAAATCTAATCAGAGTACAAGCTTGTACCTCTCTTCAGTCTGAAAGCCAATTTGAGACCTTTTTTTTAGGGAAAAACTTAGCTGCAGTCAAGTCCACATTAATAAGCCTGGAATTGGAATTTGGAATAAAATAAAAACAGAAAATGCTGGACAGACTTAGCAGGTCAGGCTGCATTTGTATGAAGGGAAAGAGTCAGCATTTCAGGTTGAAGATCTTTTGTCAGAAGTTGGAAGCTTAGACAACCCTGAATGGTAAACTCAGTATTGAGAGCCTGGGCCATTCAGGTTCATGGCAGTCCACACTACTGCTGATAATCAGTGAGCTAGCGAGTCTAAAACAAATAAAAATGCAGATGCTGGAATCTGAAACAAAAATAGAAAATGCTGGAAGAACTCAATTAGTCAGCCTGCATCTGTGGAAAGAGAAACCAGATAATGTTTCAGGTCAGGGATCCTTCTCCAACTGGGGGAAGAGTGGAAGGGTTACAATTTTAAAAACAAGAGTTGGAAAGAGGAGTGAGGTGTGAGATAAGACTATATGGAGATAGGTTAAAACAGGTCTGGTAATAAGGAACATGAGTATTGACTGTTAGGGAGGCATTTTATAGAAATGAGGTGATGGTAGTGTAGTGGTTAGTGTAACGCTATTACAGCACCAGTGACCCAGGTTCAATTCTAGCCACTGTCTGTAAGGAGTTTGTACATTCTCCTCGTGTCTGCTTGGGTTTTCTCCGGGTGCTCCGGTTTCCTCCCACGTTCCAAAGACGTACTGGTTAGGAGTTGTGGGAATGCTATGTTGGCGCCAGAAGTGTAGCGACACTTGCGGGCTGCCCCCAGAACACTCTATGCAAAAAGATGTATTTCACTGTGTGTTTCGATGCACATGTGACTAGGAAAGATATCTTATCTTTTGTTATCTTATCTTAAGAAGGGACAAAAAACAGGATAATGGGAAACAATGAGAGAGCACTTTATCTGAAATTGGAAAATTCAATGTTCATTCCAGAGGTTTGCAAAGTCTTAGACAGAAGATGAGATGTTGTTCATTGAATCATAGAATCATATAGCGCAGAAATGGGCCTATTGGCCCACCTTGTCCATGCCAACTGTGATACTTATCTATGCTCATCCCACTTGCCTGCATTAGACCCATATCCCTCTACGCCCTTCCTATCCAAATACCTGTCCAAACACCTATTAAGCATTGTAATTGTAGATAAGATAAGATACATTGTAATTGATTCTGCCTCCACCCCCTCCTCTGGCAGCTCATTCCAGATTTTCGCCACCCTCTGTGAAAAACTTACCCATTGGATCGCCTTTAAATTTCTACTCTCTCAATTTAAACCTATGCCCTCTAGTTCTAGACTCCCCTGCCATGGAAAAAAAGATTCTGAGCATTTATCCTATCCATGCCCCTCATAACTTTATAAACCTCTATAAGTGACCCCTCAGTCTTCTATATTCAAGTGAGAGTAAACCCATCGTATCCAATCTCACCTTATAATTATAGCCCTCCATTCCTGGCAACTTCCTGGTGAATCTGTTCTGCACTGATTCTATTGCTACCATGTACTTCCTGCAGTGTGTCAACCAGAAATGCAAACAATACTCTAAGTGCAGTCTAACCAACGTTTTATATAGCTGCAACATGATGTCCCAGCTCTTATACTCAACCTCTGAAGGCAAGCTTACCAAATGTCTTTTTCACTATCTTATCCACTTGAGTTACCGCTTTCAGGGAACTATGGACTTACCTATCAGGTCTCTCTACACATCAACTCTCCTAATGTTCCTGCCATTTACTCTATATGTCCTAACCAGAATTTGACTTCCCAAAGTGCATTAGCTCTGCATTAAACTCCATCTGCCTTCACCCAACTAGCCAGCTGATCTACATCCCACCGTATCCTTAGGTAATCTTCTTTGCTATCTACACCTCAATCAATTTCCGTGTTATCTGCAAACTTACTAATCATAGCATCTATATTCTCATCCAAGTCGTTTATATGTGTTACAAACAACAGAGATCCCATCACCGATTCCTATGGTATGCACCTTGTTACAGACCTCCAATCAGAGAAACACCCATCTACCACAATTCTCTGCTTCCTATCACCGAGCTGAGTTTGGATCCAGCCTGCCAATATACCTCAGATCCCTTATGCCTTCAGCTTCTGGACCAGCCTACCATGCTGGATCTTGTCAAAAGCCTTACTAAAGTCCATGTAAACTACTGCTTTGCTTTCATCAATTTTTTTAGTTATTTCCTCGAAAAAAAACTCAATGAGATTTGTGAGACTTGATCACAAAACTATGCCAACTCCTTCTAATCAGTCCCTGCCTTTCCAAGTGAATATAAATCCTGTCCTTCAGGATCTTCTCCAACAATTTCCCTTCTGTTAATGTAAGGTTCATTGGCCTGTAGTTTCCAGCTTATGCCTTCTGACCTTTTTGAACAAGGGGACAACATTAGCTATCCTCCAGTCTTCTGGTAGTTCACCTATGGCTAACGGAGATGCGAAAATCTTTGACAGAGCCCCAGCAATCTCCTCCCTTGCTTCTCTTACCATCCTGAGTTAGATCTAATCAGGTCCTAGGTATGTATCCGCCCTAATGTACTCCAATATTTCTGGCACTTCATCCTTCCTGACACAGACATGCTCCAGAATAACAATGTATCTCTCCCTTAAATCTTCAGCCTCCACTTCCTTCTCTCTGGCGAATACTTAAGAGAAGCATTCATTCTGGATTTTACTCATATCCCCTGATTCACACATAGATTATCCCTTTGATCCCTGAGGGGACCTATTTCTTAGCTACCCTCTTGCTTATAATATACATAAAGGTTTCTCTAGTTTCTCGTTCCTCTAGTTCACATTGGGCCTTACTATGGCAGTGGAGGAGGCTGTTGACAGACAGATCAGAATAGGAGTGGGGTTGAAAGTTAAAGTGGCATGTGACAGAAAGCTCAGGATCACCCCAGCATACTGAGCTCCGCAAAGCGATCATCCAATCTGCGTTTGGTTTCTCCAGTGTATGAATTACTCAGCCTCTGCTGCTCTCTGGGGTGGAGATCCAAACAATCATATGGCCATAAAAAGATAGAGCACAGAAATGGCCTGAGCCCATTTTCACATAGTCCTACCATAACCCTTTTCTTCATCAAATTCCCATCAATGGCACCCTTAATACTACCTTTCATCTACTGTCATATACCAGCAACAAAAGAAACACACCAAGTTGTGTATGTGTTTAAAAACTATTTTATTAATAACTACTTATGATAATAAGAAAAATAAAAGTAAAAATGTACATTAACCCCAAAAACTAAACTCAAAGTGTGTGTGTGGCAAATTCCTAAACTCCAAGTCCAGGAATAGTTCTCAAAGTTCAGTTCAGCAAGCGTAAGGTGAAACATGAACAAAGGCTTCTGCAAAACCACCATTGACTGAAGAGGAAATGTAGAGAGAAAATAGAAAGTAATTATGAAATCCAAATATTCCACGATGGACCTCATACGACACCTCAATCACTGATGATCTCCATTCCTTTGTTCCGAAGTATCTGCCACCCCGAAAGGCATTTGAGACGTGGCCGTCCACACAAATACCTGTTTCCTTCTACAGGTTAACGACAAAGTGGACTCCACTGGATTATTCCAAAAATCCATATGTGGATTGTAGTGACAGACACAGTAATTGTTTTTCATCCATCGATACAGAGACCAGCAGGCAGGCGTCTCTCTCTCCCTCTCTGACTGACTGTCCAAAAAATGTCATCACGTCCTTATCTCCTGTTGTTGTCATAATCATGCCCCACACACACACACACACACACACACACACACACACACACACACACACACACACACACACTACTGTGCTGTGTCTTAAAGGGGCATTCACCAATAGTAACCTAGTCCGTAACATCTACACACTAGGTGCAATTTATAGTGGCCAATTAACCTACCATTTCACAATTCTGACAGAAAACTGGAGCATCCGGAGGAAATAAACATCACAGATTCCATTGGATGAAAACAGTATCTAGCAAGGTTGCAGCAACTGCTGGAGCAGCAAATGAAATAATTGCTAGTGCTGTCAAACTAAACCAGAGTCATGATAAAGCAAAATTTCACAGATGCAGAAAATCTGAAATAAACCAAAAATGCTGGAAACACTCAACAGGCCAAGCATTGTCTGTGAAGAGAGAAACAGAGTTAACTTTGCAGGTTCAGCAGATCTGCTGAGTATTTCTAGCAATTTCTCTTTCAACTGGAATTTTGATCAACGGCTTTCTGCAACACTGATATAATAATAGTTCCAATGCCCTGAATGTTGTCAGTTTAGGTTATAGACCTTGATCAGAGATTATATAGTGTGTAGATTGTGTAATGTGTAGCAAAGCTGAAGACATTGTACATGAAGGTTGTGGTGGTGATATTGGTGTTGCTAGTGATGGGTGTTGGGTGGGGTGTGATGATGAGGATTTATGTTATAAAATGACGAAAGGTAAATGGGTTTGGTTGAAATGGCTTTACAGGTTCAGCACTTGGTTTTATTCATGTTTCTGTGAATAAACGTTCTGATTTGTGGATTTTGATACTTATTCTCTACTTACTTAGCTAGTTTGCTTCTGGAAAATTGTACACTGTAGAGTACAGGTATAAAATGATTTTGCCAGGCACGTCTGATGGAATGAAACCATGGCATGCACAAATTGTTATAGTGGAATGAAAAAAGTGGTCAACTTATTTTGAAAATTATAGAAATGCTGGCCAAGGCTTTTATGCCATCATAGCAGGGCAGGGGAATTACATTAATTTGATAATTGCAAGGTATTGGACTGGTTAGAAAGCACCTTTATTGGTTTTTAAACCACTCAAGGCCCGGATGTAAAAAGGTTGGTGTGATTATGTTTATACTGTGTCCAACTTTTCCCACCATTTTGTAGTGTTAAAATAGGAAGCACTGTTGCTGAACATGCCATTTTGTGGTTTCCTGACTAGTGCATTGATGAAATAACTCATTGTCAATGACCCAAGCATTGACATTGAGTGAAGTTTTGACTTTGTTTCCTTTTCCTCTGTAGCATACAAGTTGCTTGGAAACTGACATTTACACTTGTTTTTTTGTACGCACAAGAATAAAAATATCTTTTGGTAGTTGATAACATTTGTACAGTGGATAGGCTCCATTAAGGCAACTGCTATACTAATCTAAGACATAGTGAAATGAATACCAGCTATGCAACAGTAACACAGCTTGCTCTGCTCATTGCTTTACTATTGCTGGTATGCAGTTTATTCGTCTAGAACATGTGTAGAATGAAGAACAATAAAACACAAGGGAGCCATACAGTATCAAACAAGTGTGAATTATTACCTTTTACCCACATTTTGCTATGTAAGAACACGTACAAGTACAATAATGAATTTTCCTGTTTAAAAAATGCACAGGTGTTTCTGAGCAAAAAAGACCAATAGGAAACTGCTGTGCAAATTGTCACACTTTTCCTCATCTGTTAATTGATGTTATAAGTATTAAATAATTAAGATATATAAAAAAGAGACGAGGAGATAGCTTTGATAGTTTCAGTGTAAATAGTGCTTGAAATTGCACTAGTTTTCTGAATTGAAATTATCATTTGGATATCCACTAAAACTACTTTGTATAATCACAGACATAAAATCTTCCACATATCAGACCAATCTGTTAGCTAAATAGAACATAATTTCTTAATTTTGTTTCTCAAGTTAAAAAATGCTTAATCTACAAGATTGGTAACTTGGGAACAATTTTATTAACACAGTTGAAAATGGGTTTATCATAAAAATAAGCGTGTTTAATTAGAGCATCTGGTCTACCACCTGTGAGTGACCTGATTTTAAATTTTATAAACTATATGGAACCATTTAATAGTTTCATTGGTATATGTTAGTCAGTTTTTTAAAGAAAATATTGACTTAAAGGTGTTATTAGCATCAGTATACACAGAAAAAATTGCAGTTTGATTTCAAGGTTCCAAGCAAGCACAATTAGTTCAGCTCAGAGTGTTGGCAGAATTTATGGGTGGGGTCACTCTTCAGTACATTGATTTTTAAACCGATGTAAAATATCACGTAAACTTGATTTGCATGTTGCAGATGTAACTTCTGCTTGAAGTTATTTCATTCTTTTGCTTTGGCCAAGTTCAGGTGAAGAGCACCATAATTGACAATCTAATCCAAGACAAAATGGGTGAGAATTTAATCACTGAAGATTTACTTTTCATAAGCTAGTTGTTTCATTAGTGAAGTATTCATTCATCATACATTTCCTTAACTATTTTTTTCTTACAACTGTATTTTCACTATTCTGCTCTGGTGTATGACATCAAACATTGCGGCTATGTATTAGATTATTGAGTTAAGGTAATAAAATAACAACTTGTATTTATATAGCACCTTTAACATGGTAAATATGATCTTGCACATCTGTTAATGAATTTATTCATTTATGGGCATTGCTGGAGAGTCCAGCATTTAATCACTCTTAGAATGATGGTGGTGAACAAATGTCTTGAGCCTGTGTAGTAAAGCTATCCCCACAATGCAGTAGGTTAAGAATCCTAATAATAGTGATTGAATAGTGCTGGTTCATGATAGTGTGTGATCTGGGGAGGAATTTTGAGGTGGTGGTGTTCCAAATTGCTTATTTCCTTGTTTTTCTATATGCTGGAGCTTGCAGGCTTGGGAGGTTCATAAAAGCCTCACTGAACTATTGACTGATAATGTTATTCAAAGAAAAGTAGGAACTTCTGGTATTGTTACTGCATGCCTGACTTAGCTCATTATTTTCGCACAATAATCTACTGAGTGAGCAATAAATGTTGCTAATTGTACTAAAATTCCTCACTCTTCTTTGAGTAATATCACCAGATCTTTACTAAAAATTGTTTCTCAGTGTTTTGTCAGCGTAGGAAGATGACATTCAGTTCAACAGGCCTGTGCAGAGATTTATGGTCCACACCAGCGTGCTCCCACCCATCTTCATCTAATCCTTTCAGCATATCTATCAATTCCTTTCTCTCTTACGTGTTTTGTCTAGATTTCATTAAATGCATCAATGCTATTCACTGAAACTATTCTCTGCAGTAGCAGCCTCCACATTCTAACCACCCTTTGGTGTTCACTTAACTCCTGAATCAAGCAAACATGACACTGATTTAATCTTTCATTGCTGTTTAAGTGGCCATTGCTGCAGGCAATTTTCCTTGCCAGAAATACATACTCGGTCCTTTCATCCAAAGGGCCAGCTTGAGCTATTGGCACCTTTGAACATAACTGCTCTTAGAACCACAGAACCATAGAAAATTCCGGCATAGAAGGTAGCCATTCATCCCATTTTGTTTGTGTTGGCTCTTCATTCAGTCAATCCACTCCTCTACCCTATTCTTTCACTAGAGGCCCTCACTTCAATTTTCCATTAAAAGACATCATTCTGCTAATGATATCTTAGCCATCTGATAAAGCACTTTGTCTAAAACCTATCTACATAGAAAATATTATTCTAACCAGTTCCTTCACCATATTGGTGACAATTTTAAATTCATAACTCTTTCATCATTGCTTTTCTGGTAGAAGTAATATTTCTTGCTACTTGTACCATCAAAGGTTATCATGGTTTAGAAACCTCCATTGATTCAATTCTTTCCTCCCTCTGCTCTAATGATGGCAATTTGCATTGTATCAATTTTTTAACATTTAAACATGTTCTAGAAATGCTCAGAGAGATAAGGGAAAATGATGGAGTAAAATAGGGGAATGTTCTGAAATATGATCAAAAGTGTGAAAAAGGTCTTCAGGAGGTGGAAAGGGAGAAGTGGGAGAGGGGGCCTGGGGTTGTTCCAGAACGGAGTTAAGACTATTAAAGACATGCTCTTCAACTGTGGAGCAAAAGTTTGGGATTGAGAGAGCAGCCAGGAGAACACTGGAAAATAAATCAATGTCAGGGCTGTTGGATTCATTCAAGGAGGAAATAATAAGGATTCAGAGAAAATATGATCTCAAAAGAAAAAGGAGATACTCCCAAATCTTGATCGTCCCCTGAGTGTCAAGGAGTTTAGAGGGTAGGAAAAGGGAAGAAAAAGAAGCTTATGACAAATACCAACAATGGAGGAAACTTAGAGAGTGCAAGAGTAAAATGAGAAAGGAAATTAGGAAGGCAAAAGGGAATGCATGAAAAAATACTAAAATCAAAACAAAGAGGTTTTATAGAAACATGAAAATGAGAAATAAAACACTTGAAGAAGTTGGCAGCAGGTGCAGGTGCAGCTTTAATTAACTGTTTTACATCAATCTGCACTGAAGACAGTTAAGGAGGAAGTGCATGAAATTGGATATTTCAAACATAGAGGGGATGCATTAAGAGTTGAGTAACTTCAAAAAAGAATAGATCAGATAAAGTGTTCTGTCTACACTTCTCACGGCCTTGGGACAGCATCCAAGATAACCAAAGACCCCACCCACCCCAGACAGTCTCTTTTCTCCCCATCCTATCAGGCAGAAGACACAAAAGCCTGAAAGCAGGCTCCAGGACAGCTTCTATCCTGCTGTTTTAAGACTATTGAACAGTCCCCTTGTACAATAAGATGGACTCTTGACCTCACAATCTACCTCGTCATGGCCTTGCACTTTATTATCTTCCTGCACCACACTTGCTCTATAACTGTAACACTTTATTCTGTTATTGCTTTTCCCTTGTACTACCTCAATGTACTGGGCATCCCTCTGATGATCTGTATGGATGCCATGCAAAACAAAGATTTTCGCTGTACCTCAGTACATATGACAATAATAAACCAATTTACCAAAATATATCCTAGGCCCTTAACAATGAGCAAGGGAACAGTGGTCACTCCAACAACCTTTTTCCAATCCACTTTGTCTACAGCCATGGTGCTGAGGACTAGAAGACTACTGATGTAGTGAAAAGGAAGAAAGATAAGCACTAAATACATAACTACAGGCCAGACGACCTAACATTGGAAACTAAAAACTTAGGGAAAATGCTGAGGAAAATTGTAAATCATCCTTCAGAATGACATATGATCAGAATGGATTTATTAGGGGAAGGACAAAACTGACTAGTAACTGATTCTTTTGAGGTTATAAAATATCTTTATTAGTCACATGTATATTGAAATACACAGTGAAATGCATTTTTTGCGTAGATTGTTCTGGAAGCAGTCCACAAGTGCCATCATGCTTCCAGCGCCAACATAGCATGCCCACAACTTCCTAACCTGTACGTCTTTGGAATGTGGGAGGAAACCGAAGCACCCGGAGGAAACCCACATAGACACAGGGAGAATGTACAAACTCCTTACAGACAGTGGCCAGAATTGACCCCAGGTCGCTGGCACTGTAATAGAGTTACACTAACCACTACGCTACCGTGCCTGCTCTTGTTGATATAACAAGGAGGGTTGATAAAAATGGTGCATTTGATGAATTTTACCTGGACTTTAACATAGCTGTTGACAAAATAACATATCAATGGAATGGCCAGGAAATAAAAGCCCAAAAGAACCTAGAGAAAGTGCTAGCTTGGATCCAAAATTGGCTCAATGGCAAAAAACAAATGGTAACAATCTATGTAATGATTGGAAGGCCAAATGCAGTGGAGTTCTTCAAAGTTCAGAGCTAGGTCTCTTGTTTTTCAAGATCCACATCAATGATTTGGACATAAATTTAAGAGCCATGATTAAGCAATTTTCTAATGCAACCGAAACTGCCCGAGAGATTTTTGATGAAGATAACCAGTGGAAGATAACAATATCTGGCAGGGAGTAAAAGTGCAAGCAATCATGATAGAAATTTATACCATACTACATAGGCCACAGCTATAGTACTGGTGCTACACTGCAGAAAAGATGTGACAGTGCTAGAGAGGATGCAGAGGAGATCCATGAGAATACTGCTAACCTGAAGAATTTCAGCTATGAGGGGATATTGGTAAACTTTTTATCCTTGAAATAATGTAGGCTGATGGGAGATTTAATAACAGTTTATAACATTTGTGATAATCCTAAACAAGATTATCAGGAAGGACCTATATCCCTTTGTTGAGAAGTCAGTAAGTGAGGGATCTAAATTTAGGTTAATTGGGAGAAGGAATAAAGAACTAATGAGGATATTTTTAAACACAATTAATGGTGTGGGGTCTGAAAATCACTGCTTGAAAGGGTAGTGGAGACAGAAACACTCAAAGATACCAGGGTGAGCAACAAGGTTATGGACGAAAAGCTGGTAAGTGGGATTAATCTAGATAGGTCTATTTAGGACAAATATGCCACAAATTGAATTATTCTATAAATGAAAAAGTTGTATGGAGGTGACAAAATCAAAAATGAACATTTTAGTGGTAAGTCAGCTGAGGTAGGATTTGTAGAATGCAACAGTATTGAACTTGAAGCAGGTAAATCAATGTAATGGAGATGGCATGGGGTTGGAGGGGTTAGAAATTCAGCATGAAATGACACCTTGTGAAAGAGCAATGGCTCTAAGATGATGGTTTGGTTTGTGCTGAGGAAATTATAACTCATCTAAGGTAGGAAGTAGAGGGTGGTGCTTGAAGGTTGTTTCTCAGAATGGAAGCCGGTGACTAGTGGTGTGCCACGGGGGTCAACATTGGGATTTCAGTTATTCGTTATTTATATCAATGATTTGGATGCAAATGCATAAGGCTTGATCAGTAAGTTTGCGGATGACACGGAATTAGGAGGTGGTGTTGATAGTGAAGAAGGTTATCGTAGATTACAGGGGGATCTTGATCAGTTAGGGAAGTGGGTCAAGGAGCGGCAAATGGATTTCAATACAGATAAATGTGAGGCGACGCATTTTTGAAAGTTAAACCAGGGTAGGACTTGTATTATGAATGGTAGGGCACGAGGGAGTGTAATGGAACAGATGGACCTAGGAGTACAAGTGCATGGTTCGTTGAAAGTAATGGCACAGGTAGACAGGGTGGTGAAAAAGGTGTTAGCTTGCTGGCCTTCATCAGTCAGGGCATTGAGTATTGGAGTTGAGACATTATGTTGCAGTTGTACAAGTCGTTGGTGAGGCTACACTTGGAGTATTGCATATAGTTGTGGTCATCCTGCTATGTGAAAGACACGGTTAAACTGGAAAGAGTGCAGAGAAGATTTACAGGGATGTTGCCAGGATTAGAAGGCCTGAGTTATAAGGAAAGGTTGGGCACATTGGGTCTTTATTCCTTGGAACGTAGGAGAATGAGGGGCGACCTTATATCATATCTCTTGTGGCGACTCACCGTTTAGTCAGGTGAACCGGCTCGGCAGTCGGGTCGCGCGGCGTCGGAGCGACGAGGCCCAAGATGGCGGCGGGCCTCATCTTTCCCGAGCGATGGGGAGAACCCGCGCGCGGGAAAGTCTTGATGACATAGTACTTACGTCATTGCCGGTTGCTTTGGGCGGGAACAGTCTCCCTCAAAGGGCCCGCGCAAGGCGGGGAAATAAACCACTTCTTGTTCGACAATCCTCCAACTAGCATCTTGTTTTATTTCACGGTAGCAACCGCTACACTCTCATAATTTTAAACTCTTCTGTTTAAAATTATGAGAGATATGATGAAGTGGATGGTAACTGCCTTTTTCCCAGAGTAGGGGAGTCCAAAACTAGGGGGCATAGGTTTAGGGTGAGAGGGTAAAACTTTAAAAGAGACCTGAGGGGCAACTTTTTCCACGCAGAACTGGTGACTATATGGAATAAGCTGCCAGAGGAAGTGGTTGAGGCAGGTACAACAGTATCATTTAAGAAGCATTTAGATAGGTACATGGAGATAAGATATCTTTATTAGTCACATGTACATTGAAACACACAGTGAAATACATCTTTTGTGTAGAGTGTTCTGGGGGCAGCCCGCAAGTGTCGCCACGCTTCCAGCACCAACATAGCATGTCCACAACTTCCTAACCTGTATGTCTTTGGAATGTGGGAGGAAATCAGAGCACCTGGAGGAAACCCACACAGACATGGAGAGAACGTACAAACTCCTTACAGACAGCGGCCAGAATTGAACATGGGTCACTCGGCCTGTAATAGAGTTATGGTGAGGCTTAAAGGGATATGGGCCGAACACAGGAAATTGGGACTAGCTGGGTGGTCAGCATGGACTGGTTGGGCCAAAGGGCCTGTATCCGTGCTGTATTGCTCTATGACTTTAAGACGGGATACTAGATGAATGCTCTGACATTACAGTGAAAGTAGACAGTTTGAGCAAGAATGGTGGAGAAGTGACATTTAGTTTTATCATCAAATGTTTAATTCTTGGAAATTCCTCTCAGACCAGTACTGTCAGCCACTTCCAACCCAATCAATTCAAGATTTTTAACCGAGTTTCTTAGGCAATAATACAAAACCAATTAGCAACAAAAATATAATATTTTACCTATTTTGATGATATGTTCCTGTGAAGAATTAATCGGCACAAAATGTAGGAAAGAGCCCTTTACTAGGACTGATTGCATGGTCTGCTGTGAATTAAGGCTTGTTTACACATACATATTTCAGGGAGATTTAGAGAACGCAGATAGATGTTTCAAAACAGATTGGAGAAATTCAAAGTATCATAATTGTTTCAGGAAGTTCGGATTAAAACAGGTCACCTTCATTACAAGTTGCCCTCTGCAGGGCCAGTCACAGAATCTGACCTTTATTGTTTATTTTGAGCCAGAGCCTTAAAGTTCATTTCCAAATAAGCTTTAGACTGAAGTGGAGGTGGACATCCAAGGTATATTAATCAGTGGTCTCATCTAACACACATCAAAGAAAGAACTGCTGAAGATTTGTTTAGGCTCAAAAGGGAAAGTTTCCTGAGTTTAGGTAAAATCACCATACATACAAATTGAAGATTTTGAATTTGATTACTACAGATCAGTACGGTTAAGGTTAACACCAGTTACCTGTTTCTGCTCCCTTATTCATTCCAGAACTAAAACTGTGACACTTTGTGAAATATTTGTCCTTCATCCTTGACATGCTAATCATGAGATCATGTGACTTACTAAAAACTTTGGCTCATTTCCCTGGAGACACACACATGTAAACACTGTTCATTTAGTCAAAGAGCTGTCAAGCAAAACAATGAGTAGATCTCTGTCAAGAACAGTCCTAGATGGATCCTTTCCTGCAAAATTAAAATGTGACATTATGCTTTCATTTTTTTTCTCCCTTTGGCAAGAGGTGTTCTTGACAGCTTTTCTGTACACTTAAGCAAAAATTAAAACAATGCAAATCAATCGAGAATCAGCAATCAATATTTCAATGATTTTGATGTACAGTCTGAAATTTACGTAATTATTTAATGGCTGGTCTAAAATAACAATAAGAATATAAAAAGTCTTGCCAAAACACTACTGCAAACTGAGTGTAATAATTTTGAAAATATGCCAAATAGCTTAATGGTATTTGGACTTCGAATGTTGTAAATATTGCTAGATTTTATTTTGATCTATTCAGCAGCAGAACCATCAGGGGGTAAAATGATTACCAATACCACAGCAGATCCAGTGGCTGTGTTTTTCTGGCAGTTTGCATTGACAATCACTGTAGGAGTTAATTGAGCAGATAAGTAGGATTATAAAGATTAACAACTGGTGAGTGTTTGATATACGTTGGAAGGTGTGGATACTTAGATAACTGGACATTTCATACAAATTCAATTAAGATGTGAGCAGGACAACCAAAGGCGACTGGTATTTAAACCACGGTGTTTAACTCAACCATTCAGATATTGTTGTGAACAGAGTTCCCATACGGCAGAAGATACCTGCAGCCCGAGAGCACCCGGCAAATCCATCCCACCTGTTGGACTGATTGATCTGTCTCAAATCTCTAAAATTTATGTTATTCAATTCATTTATATGTTCATTGAGGAGACGCTAATTGTTTGGCTATTGAATAAGGTGTTTTTCTTTTTGCCTGTTCTAGTACATATGTGGTAAATCATATATCTTTATCTGGCTACAAATTTTACAGGAGCACTGGAATGCTCTATAGGCTGAGATGGTTGTTAAAATACTCAACAGAATAAGGTACATGCCTTGTAATGGCATACAAATGATTTATGTTGAAGCAAGGCAGATAAATTAAACACATTTTAGTTTAGAATACAGGTAATTTGTATTTGTCATGATTGTTAAGATCTAAAGGTGCTTTGATAGTTTACTGATTCTGTGCAGATACTTTCAGTTGTTGATAAGGAAAAAACACAGCCTGAGTACAGGTCATTCCCAGGTTATGACAGGATTCTGTTCCTGAGAACTGTTCGTAACCTGAAAAGTTCGCAAGTTGGAAATGAGGCTGCCCAGTAATATGTTTAAATAAAAATACAGGCCAACCAAGGGCAACTGGTAGTTAAACCAGGGTGTTCAACTCAACCAATTAGATATTTCAGATATTCCCACCTGGCAGAAGATGCCTGCAGCCCCGCAGCAGTCGGCAAATCCATCCCTCCCGTTTCCCAAATACTCTTTCGTATGTACAGGCTGTACATAAGTTAGGCATTCGTAACCTGACGAGGACCCAAAATGGGTAATTCAATATTCATTCCATTGGGTTGTAAGTTGCCCAAGTGGAATATGAGATGTTAGAACCATAGAACAATACAGCACAATACAGGTCCTTCGGCCCACCACGTTGTGCCAACCTTCAAACCACTCCTAAGACTATCTAACTCCTTCCTCCCACATATCCCTCTATCTTAAATTCCTCCATATGCTTATCTAACAATCTCTTGAACTTGCCCAATGTATCAGCCTCCACCACCACCCCAGGCAGCGCATTCCATGCACTAACCACTTTCTGGGTGAAAAACCTCCCTCTGATGTCTCCCTTGAACTTCCCACCCATCACCTTAAAGCCATGCCCTCTTGTATTGAGCATTGGTGCCCTGGGAAAGAGGCGCTGGCTGTCCACTCTATCTATTCCTCTTAATATTTTGTATACCTCTATCATGTCTCCCCTCATCCTCCTTCTCTCCAATGAGTAAAGCCCTAGCTCCCTTAGTCTCTCCTCATAATCCATACTCTCTAATCCAGGCAGCATCCTGGTAAATCTCCTCTGCACCCTTTCGAATGCTTCCACATTCTTCCTATAATGAGGCGACCAGAACTGGACACAGTACTCTAAGTGTGGTCTAACCAGAGTTTTGTGAAGCTGCATCATTACTTTGCGGCTCTTAAACTCGATCCCACGACTTATGAAAGCTAACATCCCAGAAGCTTTCTTGACTACCCTATCCACCTGTGAGGCAACTTTCAGTGATCTGTGGATATGAACCCCCCGGTCTAGAGGAGCAGAGGGACTGGGGGGTTCATATCCACAGATCACAGAAAGTTGATCTTTGGATATGAACCCCCCGGTCCCTCTGAGTCCCCAGAATCCTGCCAGTTACCTTGTACTCTGCCTTGGAGTTTGTCCTTCCAATGTGTACCACCTCACCCTTCTCCGGATTGAACTCCATCTGCCACTTGTCAGCCCAGCTCTGCATCCTATCAATATCCCTCTGTAAGCTTCAATAGTCCTCCACACTATCCACAGCATCACCGATCTTTGTGTCATCTGCAAACTTGCTAAACCACCCTTCCACCCCCTCATCTAAGTCATTAATAAATATCACAAAAAGTAGAGGTCCCAGAGCCAATCGCTGTGGAACACTACTAGTCACAGCTCTCCAATCCGAATTCACTCCCTCCACCACAACCCTCTGCTTTCTACAGGCAAGCCAATTCTGAATCCACATGGCCAAGCCTCCCTGGATGCCATACCCTCTGACCTTCTGAAGAAGCCTACCATGTGGAACCTTGTCAAACGCCTTACTAAAATGCATGTAGACCACATCCACTGCACTACCCTCATCAATCTTCCTGGTCACCTCCTCAAAGAACCCTATCAGGCTAGTGAGGCAAGATCTTCCCTTCACAAATCTATGCTGGCTATCCCTAATCAGTCCATGATTCTATAAATGCTCATAGATCCTATCTCTAAGAATCCTTTCCAGCAGCTTGCCCACCACAGATGTAAGGCTTACTGGTCTGTAATTCCCTGGACTATCCCTACTACCTTTTTTGAACAAGGGAACAACATTCGCCACCCTTCAATCCTCCGGTACCATCCTCGTGGACAATGAGGACTCAAAGATCTGAGCCAACGGTTCAGCAATCTCCTCCCTCACCTCACGAAGCAGCCTGGGGAATATTCTGTCAGGTCCCGGTGACTTATCTGTCCTGATATTTTTTAACAGCTCCAACACATCCTCTCTCTTGATATCTACATACTCTAGAACATTACCCTTACCAACACTGTCCTCAGTGTCATCAAGACCCCTCTCCTTGATGATATTGAAGAGAAGTATTAATTGAGAACCTCACCCACTTCCACAGCTTCCAGGCACATCTTGCCACCTTTGTCTTTAATCGGACCTACCTTTACTCTAGCCATCCTTCTGCCCTTCACGTACGAGTAAAAAGCCTTGGGATTCTCCTTAACCCTACTCACCAAAGTCTTTTCATGTCCCCTTCTTGCTCTCCTTAGCCCCTTCTTAAGTTCCCTCCTTGCTACTCTATATTCCTCACGAGCCCTGTCTGATCCTTGCTGCTTACACCTTATGTATGCTGCCTTCTTCTTCCTAACTAGTTGTTCCACCTCCCTTGTCACCCATGGTTCCTTCACCCTGCCATTCCTTCTCTGCCTCACTGGGACAAATTTATTCCTAACATCCTGCAAGAGATCTCTGAACATCGACCACATCTCTATAGTACATTTCCCTTCAAAAATGTCACCCCAATTTACACTGCCTAGTTCTCGCCTTATAGGCCCATAATTCACCTTTCCCCAATTAAATATCTTCCCGTCCTCTTTGCTCCTATCCCTGTCCATGACAATGCTAATGGTTATGGAGCAGTGGTCGCTGTCCCCCAAATGCTCACCCACCGATAGATCTGTCACCTGACCCGGTTCATTACCTAAAACTAGATCTAATATGGCATTTCCTCCAGTCGGCCTGTCAACATACTGTGACAGGAATCCGTCCTGGACACATTTAACAAACTCCGCCCCGTCTAAACCTTTGGCACTAAGCAGGTGCCAATCAATACTTGGGAAGCTGAAGTCTCCCACGATAATAACCCTGTTATTTTTGCATCTTTCCAAAATCTGCCTCCCAATCTGCTCCTCAGTATCCCTACTGCTACTGGGGGCCTATAGAATACTCCCAGTAGAGTAACTGCTCCTTTCTTGTTCCTAACTTCCACCCATATTGACTCTAGAGAGGATCCTTCTATATTATCCACCCTTTCTGCAGCTATAATAGTGTCCCTGACCAGTATCGCCACCCCTCCTCCTCTTCTCCCCCCCTCCCTATCCCTTTTAAAACACTGAAAACCAGGAATATTCAATATCTATTCCTGGCCTGGTGTCAGCCGTGTCTCTGTGATAGCCACAATATCATAGTCCCATGTACTTATACAAGCTCTCAGTTCATCTCTCTTATCCCTGATGCTTCTTGCATTCAAGTAAATGCACTTTAGCCCATCCGCCTTACTACTTTTATAGCCTGTACTCTGCTTCTCCTTCCTCAAAGCCTCTCTACCTGTTAGATCTGACTTTTCCCCATCCCCTTCTTCCTCTGACCTACTCCTCCGGTGCCCATCCCCCTTGAAAACTAGTTTAAGCCCTCCCGAACCTCCCTGGCAAATCTAGCCGCAAGGATATTGGCCCCCCTCAGGTTTGGGTGTAACCCGTCCTCTCTGTACAGGTCCCACCTTGCCCAGAAGAGATCCCAGTGATCCAAAAATCTAAAACCCTCCCTCCTGCACCAACTTCTCAGCCACACATTTATTTGCCATCCCCTCCTCTTCCTACCTTCACTATCACATGGCACTGGCAGCAATCCTGAGATTGCTACACTTGAGGCCCTGTTCTTCAGCCTTCTGCCTAGCTCCCTAAACTCACTTTTCAGGACCTCATCCCCCTTCCTACCTATGTCGTTGGTACCAACATGAACCATGACTTCTGGCTGTTCTCCCTCCCGCTCAAGAATCCTGTGGACCCGATCAGAGACATCCCGGACTCTGGCACCTGGGAGGCAACATACCATCTGGGATTCATGCTCACTGCCACAGAACCTCCTATCTGTTTCCCTGACTATCGAGTCCCCTACCACTACTGCCTTCCTCTTCTCCTCCCTTCCCTTCCGAGCAGCAGGACCGGTCCCAGTACTAGACACCTGGCTACTGCTGCTAGGCCCCTGCAGGTCATCCCCCCCAACAGCTTCCAAAGTGGAAAACCTGTTATTGAGGGGAACGGTCTCCAGGGTCCTCTCTACTATCTGCCTGTTCGTTTTCTTTTTCCTTTTCCTTCCTCTGACAGTCACCCTTCTATCTACTTCCTGGACTCCAGAAGTATCTGCTCTAGGGGTGGGGGGGGTGACTGTCTCCCGATGCACAGTACCTACATAACTCTCTCTCTCCCTGATGCTCCACAGTGTTTGAAGCTGCACTCCAGCTCATCAATTTTAAGTCGAAGTTCCTCCAGCCTCAAGCACTTACTGAAGATGTGGCCATCATGGACCACAGCGAGGTCCACGAGCTCCCACATCAAGCAGCTGCAGTACACCACCGTGTTCTCCATCTGAACTAATTCTTTTTTATCCCCCCCACCTAATTTTTACTGACTTAAATATTTCTAACAGATAACAGGTAAACCTTACCTTTACTTACCAGCTACTCACCTGCCTCACCCCTTTTAAGCCGAAGCTCCTTGAGCCAAAGCCCAAATCACTCTGCTCCCACTCAGTTAGCTGCCTGGTCCGACGCTGCCCGCTGGATGTGGCAGTCTTCTTTTTAAACTGTGTTATTTTTCCAACCTGTATAGCACATGGCTAATGAAGCCAATTACTTCAAGAAGTCGTGGTAATGACTGGAGAGAGGGGGAGGAATAGATGTCATGGTGTTTCATTTCAATGTTCATAGTCATGATGTAAGTGCAAAAACTGACAATTAAAATGGGCACAGTTTAGATTGGGAATTTAGAATAAATCACAGAAACCAAAACCAGAAGAGAATTAAATAGTCGATGAAAATACCATTCAATATCAAATGTAATCTTTTGCATACATTTCTGGACTCTTTTTGTTTTATATATAAATTACAGAGCAAATGGATTTTGCCCGTCAGTTGAGAATCATTCACTGAGGGTATGCATTGGCTCAGTTTTCTTCCAAAGAAAGAGAATGTCAGGAGACAGTTAAAATATAACGGCTTTGAAAGGTAAATGTGCAGGGACCATTGAGTTGAAGTGGGTAAGTTAAGGACAAAGGAGAGTAAAATTGGAAGAAAACACGATGTTCTGAAAATCCTCATTACAATATCTTTGGAAAGGTACTGGAAAAAGAGCTAGAAAATGTTTTCTTTCTCCCAACAATGAAAGATGTTAGTAGGATGGAAGCAGATTGATGTTGGTATTGGAAGAAACGAGGAAGCGACCAGGTAAGGTTTTGGCAAACGTACAAACCTCAGTCATATGCAGGCCTCCTAAAATGATGAGGCTGAGTTAGTTACTGGGAGTGTGGGCAGGGGATCTTATATCGAGATTCACTGAGGTATTGCTAAGTCAACAAGGTAAAGTCATTGAATGGTAAAATTCCTTTGATTACAAACATTATTTTACATGAATGATCAAACACATGATCAGACTGTCCTTCTGGTTTCGGTGCTACATATATCCACGTTCAAAAGAAACATTTAAATCACAAGGTGACCTCATATAGCCAGATGGTCTGCTAAAGGGAAGTGGTAGGTGTTCCCCAAAGGGGAAGTGAAGAGTGCAAAGATCAGAGGATGATTCACACTGGGTTACTCTTGTTCACATCACAGTAGTTGCATAATAGCTTTGGTAGAAGCATACTCATGACCTGTCCTTTCACAAGGAATGACAGTGAGTATATAAATATTCTAATAAGAGAAAACAATGAACAAATACATTGGATTAAAAATTCAGATTCCTGTTCACAAAAACTAATCCTTAACTGGAGACTTTAAGTGGACTTTTTATATTTTAAACAATATAGGTGGGAAAGGGTTATTTTCAGGCATACTGGTGTTAAAGTTGAAACAGTGAAAGAATCTGAGGCATATGGTCTCATTAAAATATCTGAAGAGAAAAGGTTTGAGAGGGTGGATTGGGATAAAACCAGAAATTGGCGCGTGTCTAAATGAGGGGAGAAAAGTTTTATTACCAATAAAATCAGGGATGCAAATTAGTGACAACAAAAGGAACACTGAAAGAACTCAGTAGGTCAGCAGCATCTGTGGAGACAGAAGGTGAAAGCTGGCGTTTCAGGTCAAGACCCTGCATCAGCACTGAGAGGGAACAGGAAAGACTACCAGTGTATAGTGGTACAAAAAGGGGATGGGACAGAGGCTGGTAGGTGATAGGTGGAACCAGGTTGGGAGTGGATGATGGACAGATGGAACCACGTGGGGGAGGGGATGGAGGGATGAACAATAGGAGAAGACAACTTGGAGAACAGGTGAGTGTGTGTGGGAGGATGTGGATTACCTGAAATTGGATAATTCAACCCTCATACCATTGGGTTGCAAGCTGCCCAAACTGAATGAGATGTCGTTTTTCCAAATTGCGTGTAGCCTCTTCATAATAAACGGAGAGGACTAACAAGTCAGTGAGAGAGTAGGAAAGAAAGTTAAAATGACATGCGACTGGAAGCTCAAGATGGCCTTTGCAGACAGAGTGCAGGTGTTCCACAAAATGGTCACCTGGTATACACTTGGTTTCACCAATGTCATGGAGGTCACATTGTGAGCACTGAATGCAGTAGATCTGGTTAGAAGTGGTGCAAGTGAATCTTTGCCTCACTTGGATGGTGGTGAGGGAGGAGGTGAAGGAACAGAAGTTCGTCCTCCTTCATTCGCAGGGAAAAGTACCAGCGGATGGGGAGGGCTGGCATGGGGTGGTGGGGAGAGGGATGAGTGGACCAGGGAGTCCTGAAGAGAGCTGTGCCTGTGGAAAGCAGAAAGTGGGGGAGGGGGGGGCTAGGAGGTGGTTGGGAGGTGTGAGGAGGGGGAAGATGTGACTGGTGGTGGGATTGTGTTGAAGCTGGCACGTTGGTGCACTATTTTTTCTAAAAAAAAGAGGCCAAAGTAATGAAATTCATTTCTGGAAGAACAACACTAAAAGACAAGGAAGTTTTTTTTAAAACTGTAGAGAACCATGATTAGACCACATGGAGTCCTCTACCAATACACTGCTAATAAAAATACTGTGGTACTAATTAAGGTGTTAAAAGATTTACTAGATTGATCCCTCACACTGCCAGATGGTCTGCTGAAAAGGTTTTTCTCTTTACAAAATAAGGGATGATATTTCTGAGATTGTTAAAATTATGAAAATGTCTCATAGCAGTAGACACAGAGAAAATGCAAAATTCTCCGTACTTGAAAGGAGACCAGAACCAAGGCCATAATTGTAAGCTGGTTACTTATACTGTACATCCAATGGGGAATTCAGGAGAAATTTCTTTACCTAATCAGTGATTAGGATGTGGAAGAAAGACAAAAAATTCACAAATTGCTCACTAGGTCAGATAGCATCCATGGAGAGAGAAATAGAGCCAATGTTTTGGGTCAATAACATTTCATCAGGAATTTAGATTTCTAGCATATGCACTATTTTGCTTTTAAGATATGGACCTTGCTTTCATTAATGTATAGTTGAGGCAAATAGTGTGAATGGATTTAAGAAGAAGCTAAATAAACACATGAAGTATAGAATAAAGGGATAGAATAGAATAGAATAAAGAATAGAATAAAGGGATATCTTGTGAAGTTAGGTTAAGAAGCACATGAGGAGACTGGCATGGAGAATGAACACTAACATTGGTTAGTTGACCAAATAGCCTGTTTCTGTGCAACAGTACTTTGCAATACTGCTCAGAAAAGCAAAGACTAATTTTAGATATTTGCACAATAGATATTTGCACAATTTTTTTGTAGAGGATAAGTGACTCAAGCAGCATTTGTGGAGACAAAAGGTGCAAGTTGACATTTCAGATCGAGACTCTGCATCAGGACTGAGAGGGAACAGGAAAGATTGCAAATATATAGCAGTACAAAGGGGGGTGGGATAGAGGCTGGTAGGTGATAGGAGGAACCAAATGGGGAGGGGATGATGGTCAGATGGAACCAGGTGGAGGGAGAGGATGGAGGGTAGCTGGTTCCTTTATTCAAAACAGAGAGAATAAAGTTTAAAATCCTTCATCTTTTGGAAGTGTTATATATTTTTAGCTTTTTATGCTTAGTGATATGGTTTTAGTTTCCAAAATGTCATTTTCTGTGAGGTCCATCTTGAGTGACACAGCACAGGAATGCTAGTGTGACAGTACATGGCATTTCTGGGGCTTGTACTTCATAATGCCTTAAGGCACAATTCCCCCATTACCCCCATTAACAGCACAATTTGATTTTGGCGTGCCACAGTTTTAGAAGGTGTAATAATTTAGTGGTAGGAAAATGCAAGCGCACCTGATAAAACAGATAATGCTGCAAGTGTAGAAGTATCATCCCACCATTTCAATGCTTTAACTAGCTACTATTGGACTTTTTAACAAAAATGTTAGTTTTTCCTTTTGATTTCTTTAACATCTTGTGATTTTGCAGATGACATTTGGTGCTAGTATAAGTGGATGATAGCAAATCAGCTCCCCACTGTGCAATCAATAGTCTTACACTGGAAATGGAATTCAAATCATCTTTCCCTTGCATCTGAGAGGCAAGAAAGTTGGACTATGATTTTAACCACCTTCTTACTGAATACGGGAGATTGTTCCCAAACAGCCCCAGCTGCTGTCTCCTGCAGCCAAAACCATACATTTTTTCCATTAGTCATTATTGGATCTGGCCAGGTCTTGGGCAGTGCTCCAATTCAGTCTTTGTCATTAAGATGAACAGGTCTTCCATGTCCCTGGACTCTCAGGGTCTGCTGTTCGACTTGTGGCTCATAGCCACAGATCTCACCACTCTCCCTTTTACAATTGGCATCATTGTTTATGACCCGGCAGTAATGGTGCTAATCAGCTAACAGGTGAACAGAAGTACCCTAGCAGTTTTGTTCTCTCTATCCCTGTGGGGAATGCTTAATCTTGATTGCACTGCTTTTGAACAGAGGCCTGATTAAAATCAGGAACTCAGAGAGGTAGGAAAGTGAATCAGTTAGCCAGCTTTCTGTGGTATATTGTGGCAGCTCTCCAGTTTGCACTTTGTTCTCATGATCCACTTAATTACATTTTAAAAGTTACTACAACTAGTAGAATTGTTATCCATAAAGCAGAGTTTTTGCCCATTCCAACCAGACACCTTGTTCCTGTAGACTGGTTTCAGCTGTGGTTTGCAATCAGCACTCTTGCCTCCAAATCAGACAGAAGGTTGTGGGTTCAAGTCGGACTCCAGAAGCTAGCACACTGAGGTCTACTGGTCTCTCCTTTGGCTAATATGTTAAATCAAAACACTGTTAACCCTCTCAAGTGGATGTAGAAGATACCACAGGGTTACTTTGGAGCAAAGCAGGAAAGTAATCCATTATGTGCCTTGATCAATGATTTTCTTTACAGGCTACAAACTGACTGGCATTGTGTCCTATATTAATACCCTTTGAAAGTTCTCCAAACCCTGTAAAATACTTTAGGAAGTCCAGAGGTAATGAAAAACACTTCAGAAAGAGAAGTTATTTCAGGTACTTGACATTTGACAGAATTGTGGGTAGGCATGGTAGTGTAGCAGTTGGCGTAATGCTATTACAGTGCCAGCGACCCGGGTTCAATTCTGACCGCTGTCTATAAGGCGTTTGTACGTTCTCCCAGTGTCTGCATGGGTTTCTTCAAGTGTGCTCCGGGTTCCTCCAAAGACATACACGTTAGTAAGTTGTGGGCATGCTATGTTGGCGCCGGAAGCCCTCAGAACACTCTACACAAAAGGTGCATTTCACTGTGTGTTTCAATGTACATGTGACTAATAAATATATCTTATCTTACCATGTATGGAATCAGTGTGCTGTAGTTTGCTGGGAAGATTCTGTGTTTTGTGTCAGAGTGGAGTTGGGCTGGTTTTACCAGGCAAAAGCATACATCATGTAGTTACATTGCTTTTATGACCATAGTTTTACATATGTGTAGGAGAACACAATATCACTTGACTTGCAATTTATAAGGTGGGTTGCATAAACAATAGGGGAAGTGGGTGTAGGTAGGGTTTTGGATGGGAACTTTGTAATGTCCCTGAAAGCTGAGGAAGTTTCATGTGAGTTTCCTCTTTGGCACATTCCAAGTCTGGGAATCTACCTGATTGACAAGGGGGTTATTAACCCAGGCAGGACTTGTAGTTGGCAGTAAGTCTGGTGTTAGAGTAGGTGGGGAGAAGTGGTTAAATTATGTGAAACATTCTTGCTCCTCCTGGTTTGGAAAGATTGTTATAAAGGCATCTTTCTTTTCCCCAAAACTGTCCTTGCCTTGCTGGGAAACCAGTTTAAACAAGTGGGTTGGTCAAATTTCCATTGTCCTATCTCCTGTAAATTCAGGAGTGTTTAGCTCAGGCTTGAGATTTAGTAATTTTTAAACATCTCACACAACCTTAACTTGCCTATAAGTCCCTCATTCCTGTATGCTGCCTTTGATGAATGAATATGTGACCATGTGGATCTCACCCAGGGACTCCATTTTCCTCCTATGTCCTAAAGGTATTAGGTTAATCGACTGCTGAAAATTATCCCTCATGTAGCTAGGTGAAAATTTGGGGAGGGGGAGTATTGATGGGCATGTATCAGAGAATTTGTTGCAGGAAAATAACTGGGAGAATGGGATTGATAGGATTGTTCTGAGAACTGACTCAGTAGGCTGAATGTTATATGAATTGGGCATAATTTTGAAACAACAGCAACACAGTCAGAAAGAACAACATCATCATAATTTTACTTGAACACAAAGATGCACCATTACTATATAGTTCTTTATGATGAGGTCCAGGACCTAACCTGTGCGTGCTAAGGCCACTGCGTTGTAAACAATCAATTACTGAATTAGAAAGAATACAAGGAAGTGCAATCTGATAAGCACTGTCAGTCACTTCAAGTAATATAGCTACTGGTTGCAACTGGACAGATACTCTTTAGAAGCAACTGTGCAAACAAGCCTGATTTAGAAGTAAGATGAGTTTCTTAACAGAGGACTGAGAAGTATATTAAGAGTAAACATGAGTGGTCCACTATTGACCCCTATGTTAAAGGTCACTGTCATTTATTCTGCATTATAAAACATTATGGCTAGCTGGTATTAGCAGCTAATGCAATACTGAAGTCTAGTGGAATTACCTAGAATTTAGTATTTACTTATACAATAGAGTTTATTTAAGTTACAGACACGATGTAAATTGCCTTCTGCAATTAGTTCTCAATAAAATCCTACCATTTTGGGTGACCCATTGATTCCAGAGTTATAGAGTCATAGTACGGCATAGAAGCAGGCCCTTCCCCCACCACGTCCTCACCGACCATTGCACCTAGATATGGTCATTTACCTGCATTAGGTCCATAGTCTTCTACGCCTGGCGATTCAAGTGTTTGTCTGTGTGCTTCTTACATGTTGTGAGAGTACCTGTCTCCACCACCTTCTCAGGCAGCACATTCCAGATTCCAACCATTCCCACTTTCCCATAAGAAAGCGCACCAGCACCTCTACTTCCTCAGGAGGCTGAAGAAATTTGGCATGTCCCCTTTGACACTCACTAATTTTTATTGTACCATAGAAAGCATTCTATCCTGTTGCATCACGGCCTGGTATGGCAACTGCTCTGCCAGAGACTGCAAGAAACTGCATAGAGTTGTGGACACAGCTCAGCACATCATGGAAACCAACCTCCCCTCCATGGACTCTATCGACACTTCTCACTGCATCAATAAAGCAAACAACATAATCAAAGACCCCACCCACCCCAGATATTCTCTCTTCTCCCCTCTCCCATCAGCCAGAAGATACAAATACCTGAAAGCACGTACCACCAGGCTCAAGGACAGCTTCTATCCTGCTGTTATAAGAATATTGAACAGTCCCCTAGCATGATAAGATGGACTCTTGATCTCACAATTTACCTCGTTATGGACTTGCACCTTATTATCTGTCTGCACTGCATTTTCTCTGTAACTGTAATACTTTATTCTGCATTCTGTTATTGTTTTCCCTTGTACTACCTCAATGCACGGATGTAATGAAGCAATCTGAATGAATGGCATGCAAAACAAAAGTTTTTCACTGTACCTCAGTACATGTGACAATTATAAACCAATTTACCAATTCTCTGTGTGAAAAAAAATTCCATCAGATCCCTTATAAACCTCCTTCCTCTCACCTTAAACCTCTGCCCTTTTGTCTTAGACATTCCCTAAATATATCAAATAATTTTCACTCCCAACCACAAGAGGAAGTTTTGGGGCTGACTCCCCCTAAATACTCTGTCCATTAGGGGATCTTAATCAGTTCTAACTGCAAGCTGATTGAAGACATGGCCTATGAAGGATGACACAAGTGTAACATCTCTCCTGCCCACTGTGATCTCATTCATGCTTCCCACTGGTCTGCAGTATGCCAGCACTCATTCAAAAGTTTAGGTCAGTCCTGCCTTCCTTACCAGGTGGAAGTACTCTGAATTGATCTGGTTTAATCACAGGGAAAATGGTGAAGACAAGGAATCACAATGAATCTCAGTGAAGGTGTAAAAGCAAGTCTTATTCAAGGTGATAAGGATTCTGCTGTTGTAAACTCTAAACAAAATACCTTGCCAATCTTATGTATCAATGTACATAACCTACCTTATTGGTGTCCAGGACTTCTGTAATAGACATCAACTAAGTGCCATGCCTGGGTTACAGCATTTTCATATCTCATATTGCAAATATACTGCAAGGAAAATCAGCAATGTGAATTTATGTTACTGTTCATTGATGTTTGGTTGCCTGGAGACATTAAGATTGTCTGAGGTGTTAATCAGCTATGACATTCATTGTCAGAGGAGTGAATTTACATAATGCTGATAGATGACATTTATGTTTTTAAATAATAATGTGCATGAACTTTTAAGGGAATGAAGAAAAATATGAAAAATATCTGGTAGCATCTGTGAAGAAAAAGAGTCATGTTTTAGGTTTATGAGCTTTCATCTGATGAAAGTTCATCGACTTGACCCTAGGCTTTATTTCTTTTTCTGCAGCTGCTACCAGACTCTCTGAAAGTTTCTAGCATTTCTGTTTTCATTTTAGATTTCAAGTATCCACTATGAGTTTTTAAATAGTGAATATTAGTTATCCCAGATTGTAATACTACCAGATATTTTCTGGTCAGATAGAATTTCTGAATTAGATTTCAAAAGTTTCATTCTTTATGTAGTTGCAGACCTAGTTCTGCTGAGTTCAACAGATTCCTGGATCTGGTTTCAGTTTAAATTGTGCTGAAATGATGTGCAAATATGGACTGCAAATTTGGCTCATTGAATCTTATCACGTAATCTCAGGTACAAAATCCCAGCATTCAAACACAACAGTAATCCAGGTTGCTTGTCTAGTTGGGAGGTGGGGGCAGTAGAATATAATAGTGGTTTGATATGGAGTTCCTGTTGCAATATTTGGGATTCTCAGACAGTTTGTGATTGCCACAATGATTCTCGAACTGGTTTCAAACACTTGGCGGCTCATGCATATATGTTTCATATGTGCACTGCAGAGAATCCTCATCATAACATTGTAGAGAGAGAAGGACCTTGGCAATGCCTATCCATGTAGAAATGAATAGGGAGATATTTATGTAGTTACATTCAGATTTTGTCTCCGTTCTTCAAGATGGTCAATATTACGGTATATGCGAGATCTCCAGAATGTCCCCCCTACCCAGATATAAGTTTTGAGTTTATGATTGAAATTCCTCTCTGTCAGGTTTTGGAGGTTGATCTGGGAAACCATGCTCTCAAGGCTTTGTTATTTTTCGGTTGACATATTGTCTTATTTGTCTGTGGGACAATCTCTTAACATTACCCCGTTCTGATTCTAATTCTGTGGCCATATTTGAGGTCATCATGTAAATTGGGATTGGCTCACTGGGTTCTTGGATATGTTGCTACATCCATGATTCTTGTGGAAAGAATCTGCATTGTAATCGTTGAAATCAGAGTACTGAGCACAATGACATTTGATTTAGAGGATCTATTGTTTGGCCCAGGACACAAATATATGACTCTGATGATTTACATTCCATGACTTTTGTAGATGCTGAGCAGGTTACTTTGAACAGAATGATTTGCAAATGCATATGGGGTTACATTTTCTTGACTAGGCCTTGCCAACCTTTCTATTGCCCCAATCAAGCTGTCCCTCTAATTTTTCTGGCTGAGGTCAACCTGACACTGAGTGACCTGGTGCTGCAGAGCAACATGACCTTGAGTGACATTATGGGCCCTTATAGGTGGACCATTCAAGCTCTGCCCACAAAAATCCTTTGCCAGACGGTAAAAATCTATTTATTTATTTATTTTCTCCGATCTGGACATTTATTGCCCATCTCTAATTGCCCTTGAGAAAGTGGTAGTGAGCTGCTTTCTTGAACCACTGCAGTCCTTCTGGCCAAGATACTCCCACAGTGTTGGCGAAGAGGGTGTTGCAGAACCTGAGGGACTGACGCTGAGGGACTGAAGACATGTTTCCAACTCAGAACAATGTGAGAATTGGAGGGGAAACTGCAGCTAATGGCAGCTGTACTTACTGCCTTTGCCCTTCCTGTTGGTGAAGGTCATGGATTTGGGATGTGCTATCAGAGGAAGCTACATGAGTAACTGCAGTGTAGATGGCACACATTGCAGCTACTGTGTGTCATTGGTGGAGGGAATGAATGTTTAGGGGGGCGGATGTGCTGCCAGTCAAGAGGTTGGCTTTGTTCTTGATGTTGTTGAGCTTCTTGGGGGTTGTTGGAGCTGTACTCATCCAGGCCTGTGCTTAGAAAGGCTTTTGGGTGGCAAGAGGTGAAATACTCACAGCAGGATATTGAGTCTCTGACCTGCTCCTGTCACTGTGGTATTTATGCTGCTGGTCTAGCTGAGCTTCTTGTCAATGGTTAACTCCCAGGATGATGATGGTGGGGAACTTGACAGTGGGAATGCTACTAAATGTTAATGGTTGGTGACTAGACTCTCTCTTGTTGGAGATGGTCATTACACTTTTTTGGCACAAATATTACCTGCCTTATAGCCTCCCAGTTTTGCCTGACATTCAGCAACATTTAAAACCTATTAAATCTAGATAAACACTTATTTAAAAAAAATTATCAAGAAAGGACATGATCACTGAAGTCAATTAGAAACACATTGAAATTGTTAAAAACATTAAAGCAAACACAAATAATTTGAAAGAATAAAACTCATTACATACCTTTCTACTCCCCAACATACAATCTTCATTCAAATGAAGGGGTTCATGGATGCTGCATCAGACCTACATGGTGCCGATTGCATGAGCAGATTTCCTGGCATAAACTCTGGTAAAGCTCTTATCGTCGGACTTCATGTGGAGTTCCAGTGACAGAGAGCAAGCTGTGGAGTTTGAGTAGCAAGTTTGTGGCTTCCAATAATTGTACAAGAATTAATGTTTTAGTCAGTTTATTGTTGTTTCTTATGCTTCTAAATTAATCAATCTTTAATTTTTGTTTTAAATCATTTACATTTTTTCAACCATTTTCAAATTTCTCTGAACTCCAGAGACCTTTAGAAACAGTGAAAGGACCTTTGACAGCACAAGCTGTCAGAATGCAACCAGGGTGGTCTGCATTAGTTTCCACTGCCTGTGGCTCAACAACTGCACATGTCCCAATGTACGTTACAGAAGGGTTGGGGCAGCCATACCAGCAGGTTCTTAGAAGGTGTACAACTGCAAGAATTTAGTTCAGCTGCAGGGCCAGTGCGAACAGCAACCACAAGACGCGGGACAGGATGAGCGTGATCCAGCCCACTAATGGGCGAGAAGATTTTTACATTGATTGAGTTGCAGGGAAGTCGTGGTTTCAGAAGCATTCCTGAGGTGCTTGGGGAACTTTTGCTTTCCAGCTGTGCTGGAAGCTTTCCAGGCATGGATATAGATTTCAGCTGTAGGAGTATGGTCATCAGGACCCAAGTTGAGTGAAAAATGTGATTCAATGATCTCAGTACTGCGGCAGTTCAGCTCACTACAGCACCAAAACACAGCATGGTGACATAGCAGCTATATTGTTGGGCTGGTATGCAGAGAAAAGTAATATGGTTCTATTTAAAAACAGGTCATAAGATCTTCTACAGGTATATATATGGCCTCTCAGAGGGTGAGACTGGGAAATTAATAATGGGAAATTGAGAAATGGTGGAGAGACCAAAATAAGTATCTTGGATCATTCTTCATAAACACTAAAAACACATTAAAGAAAAACAACAGGTGACAGGATGGGAGGAAATTATAACAATCCCTAATACTTAAAAGATATGCTAACTGATGGGGAAATTTACAGGTCAATTAACCTAATCTAAGTGGTACAAGGAGAATCCAGGTGGATTTGATGGGCATGTGAGAAAGACTAGGTTACAAGGAAAATAAGAGCAGGAATGGGATTAATGAGATTGCTCTGGAAGCCAACAGAAACTCAATGAGCCAAATTACCTCTTTCCATGCCATAACAGTATATGAAATAAATCCCTTGAACCTGATGAACTGCATCCTGGAGTCTTAAAGAAAGTGGCAGTAGAGATGATATATTCTTTGATTGTAATCTGTCAAAATTTCTGACATTCTGGAGAGGTCCCAGAGGACTGGAAAACTGCAAATGTAATGTCAAAATTCAAGAAAGGAAGGAGACAGAAACCAAGAAAGTAGTAGCCAGTTAACATAATGTCTGTTGTTGGAAAAATGCTCAAATCCATTATCAAGAAGATAGTAGGCAGGACACTTGAAAATCATAAGACCATCAAGCAGAATCAACATGATTTTATGAAAGATAAATTGTTTTTCACAATATTTTTAGGGAAGTTCTTTGAGGATGTAACTAGCCAGGTGTATGAAGGGCAACCTGTAGATCTAGTCTGTTTAAATTTCTGAAAAACAATTGATGAGCTGTCACTTAAAAGATTACTGCACAAGGTGAGACCTCATGACTTTGTGTGTAATACATCACCATAGATGACAGGACTAAATACCAAACAGAAGACAGAAAGTCAGCTTTGATAAATAATTTTCAGGTGGCAATCAGTAACCAGTAGGATTCATAGATTCATAGCGTTCACGAAGATCATTGCAAGAATTTGGGAATGCACCTATATTCACAGAAGTTTAGAAGAATGATAAGTAACCTTGCTGAACTATGCAAGATTCTAGAGGGCTTGACAGATGGATGTTGAGGGGATGGTTCCCCTAGTTTGGGCATCCAGACCAAGAAGAATAGTTTCAGAATAAGTGGTTGCCCACTTAAATCAGAGATTAGGAAGATTTTCTTCTTTCAGAAGGTGATGTTACTTCAGAATTCTCTAGCATGGAGAACTGTGGAGGCAAAGTCAATGAATATATTCAAGGTGGAGACTGACTGACATTAAACCTCAAGAGAGTTTCATGGGGGAGAGAGGAGAAAGTACTGAGGTCATGACTGGATAAGTCATGATTTTATTGAATGGTGAAATAGGCTCACAGAACTGATTGATCTACTTACTCATGCTTCTGTTTCTCTTGGTGTTATGTTGCCATATGTTCAAAACCAACCATGACAGCTAAGAAATATAAATTGAGTTAATAAAATAAATACATCTGGACTAAAATGTTGATATCAGTAATGGTGATCCTGAAACTACTAGTTCACAAATATCTTATGGGGTATGTTATTTGCTGTCCATACTCAGCCTAGGCTGTATATAATTATCGAACCACCACAACGTGTTTGACTCTTAACTGCCAACAATTCACTCAGTTTATAGGGAAACAAGTGATTGGCAATAAGTGCTAGCCAGTGAAATCAAAATTCATTGAACAAATAAATGAAAAAATAATCCTCTTGTTCTGGATTTTCCCTCACTTGAGAAACGTTTTTATGTAACCGTTGTATAGAAACTCTTCATCATATTAGTTACATGATTTTAATAAGATCACTCCTTAGTTTTCTAAGCTCAAGGATAAACATGCCACATTTCTGCAATTTGTGCTTAATTTTGACATTTTAACCCTCAATTTCATTCAGGTAAATACACAAAGTACCATCCCTAACCTATTTAAGTTTTCACATGTTCAGTGTCCAAAGCTAATTGCAGCACACCAAATAGAACTTAACCAATAGCATTACTTCTCCTTGATTCTCCCCTCATATTCGATAGAAATGTTGTTTCTTTTTTTGTCGCAGTTAGTTTCGGGGAAGCTCCATAAGGTAGATTGAAAATATATTTGCAGTCCCATTTATATCATAGGGTACTGACTTAAAAATAATCATTTGGACTCTCAGATTTCAAAGTAAAAACCAAAAGATCAATGAAGTCCATTAAGCATCAGTTCAGGATGGAAAAGGGGATTTTCTTGATTCTTAACTGGTGAACAGAGAATGTTAAAAAAAAATCAATGTTGTTGATTCTGAAGTGCAGCGAAGAAATAATGGAGAAAAAAGGATATAAGTGCACATTCTGTCATATTCCATTGAAAACTAGCTGCTTGAAAATAAGTATTTTAATCTATAAACATAAGGCTTAATTCTCTAGAATCCTAAATACAATTATTAATAATAATACAATTATTCATATGTTAAAACAAATCTAATTCTGCTTTTGCTACTGTGATGAAAGCAAATTTCTAAAGGTTCATGACTTAACTTGCTGGTGAGAAACGGGTCATAAATTGGAGACATAAATTTGCTGTGTTCCTGGTCTGTTAAGCCTGATATTAATGGCCCCTTTAGACTCCTTGTTCCTTTACAGCATTTGTGTAGCTTTCCACTTGCTTCACTGCCACAACTATGCACGTAATCACTATTTATTTCCTCCTGCTCCCACACAAAATCCCACAGACCCTCTGCAAACTACATCTGTATGTTGACAAAGAACATATGTTAATGTCTTCACCAACACTAAATAAATTCTCTGCCAATAGCAGCAATGACACCATTGAATTATTAGCTGTGAAATAGACAAAATTTAGTTAATTACAAAATTGCTATAGGACTGTGATTCTATGGTGATTTCAAAACCATTTTATGTTGTGGCAGCAGATTTGCATAAGACCTCAACTTCTCCATCCTCAATTACTACAGCAGCCTCGTGACCAATTGCCAGAACAGGCCAAGTGAAAGCAGAAAATGGCACAAGCAATCATAAGTGACATTCAAAGCTGCATTGATAGAAATATGTCAACAAACACGTTCATTCCATGCTTTCCACCATAACAGAACTAGGTAACAAGAACACAACAAATTTTACACTCATCTTTTACATGAAAAGTTACTGATTACATGCCTCAAAGGAAGAGTGCTGTTAACATTGAATGTATAATTTATAAAAGAAATGTTGCACCATAGATAAGATATTAATTAAAGTGTAGGAAACAGACAGTAGTAAGAAATGGGTGTTTATGAACTGGGGAGATATAAATCATGATGCTCTCCATGACCTGTGTTGGGCCCATTGTTCACTTGATATTATTAAATAACATGAACTTGGATATGGGGAACTTGGTTTAAAATTTACTTTCAGCAAAAAAATTGTGGTTAACTTTGCAAAGAAATATAAGCTGCTTCACGAAGATTTAAAAGGAATTTCTACATTCAGAAGCAGCTGAGGATTGCATTCTTAAATGGGGTGCTAAAGCTATGCTGTATATAGAGCTAGCACCCATTTTATTTTCCTGAAGCAAACACCATCTGGGTAGTTTACACCCAGAAGTATGTGGGATGCGATCCCATTCAATTTAATGAAGTTGCCAATATTTTACTACAAAGCAATCACAGAAGGATGTCAGCCCTTAAGGGCACACTTTTCATGGTAGCCAAACAGCAGCAATACTCACAAATCAGCTGTGGAGGAGAAAGAGGCCCCAGAGGAGAGGAGAGCTCTCAGATTTACATCATGTGATATTGCAATACTGGTGCAGGGGTTGGAGGCCAGTTGGATGGTCCTGCTTACCAGGAAAGGACAGGATGGTGGCAGGAAACCTGTCAGGGCCACCATTAGAATAATCTAGCAAGAGATGGCTATAGTTGCCTCTTGCAGATGTGAGAATCTCCAGTCAATATAGTGATGCACACATAAATTCCATGTCCTCATTAAAAAATGTCAGTGAAATCAGCTGTAGTGAGCTATTACAGTAATTGGTTTATTGATGTATTTTAATCAATGCAGGTGAGCATGAAAAGAAACAAGTGAGAAATTGCTAAGTGTCATCTGGCTCTCCTGGCTGATTATTCATGTGCCATGTTGTTAGTAACCATCGGAGTGTTATGCTGGTCATATGTTTGTATTGGGTAGTACCACAGGCTGTTTTAGAAAATTGTATCTTAGGGAGTCCCTTATATCCTGTGTGGCCACTGTCTGCCCTCTCTCATTTCAGCTGGGAGATGAGCTTTTGTAGCTTTTTTCCTTCTGCTCCACCTGCTCCTGCTATTTTCCAGTCTCCACCTCACTGACCTTAGATACCTGACCTCCTTGCTGTCCTTCCTCTTGCACCAGTGGCTGCCTATCGTTCGTTAGGTTGTACAGCTTGTCACACTCGATAATGAAGTCTCTGCATCTACTTGGCATGTACTGCATGGTGACCCCAGCCCAGTGCTGGGAAATAAAGCTCATCTTTTCTTGAAAGACCAGTGGCATTTTCCATACTTATTCCAGTACTTGTTTTGCTCTCATTGCATCTCCACTCAACTGCTCTTGTAGATGGGAGACTCTTCATTCAATAAAGTGATGCACACATAAATTCCATATCCTCTTGTTCAGGGAGTGCACAGGAGTCAACAGCCACACCAGTAGAGGGTAGCCATTGACTCCCAGGATCCATGCCTGCTTGTAGTACTGCTCAGAAAGAAGAAGCTGTGTGCGTTGCAGAAACATGGCATTCGCTATGAGAAATTAGGGGCAGCACAGTAGCATAGTGGTTAGTGCAATGCTATTACAGCGCCAGTGATCGGGGTTCAATTCCCGCCACAATCTGTAAGGAGTTTGTACGTTCTCCCGGTGACTGAGTGGGTATCCTCTAGGTGCTCCGGTTTCCTCCCACATTCCAAAGACGTAAGGGTTAGTCGGGTGTAATTGGGTATTGCGGGCTCATTGGGCCGGAAGGGCCTATCACTGTGCTGTATAAATAAAGCTTTTAAAAATCCACAATGATCTGCATATTGAAGGAGTCAAAGACTTCTTTGTTCATATAAAGATTTTGGTTATCAAGGGGAGCCCTTATAGGCACATGAGTGCCAGCATTCATGGAAAGCCAGCAATGTTGGCAAACCCCAGTACTAGAGATGCCACCTGCTCCTCACTGAAGTCAAACTAGATTAAATCATTTCTTCATTAATGCAGTGCCTGGGTGACCCCTTTGATGCAATAGCAAGTGTTAAATTTGATGTTACAGCAGAGAAGCTATGGTCACTTGGAAATTACTAGGATGAAGAAATTGAGAGTCAACTTGACTTCGACCTTCACTGAAAGAGTAATCTAGTCATGAGAGCATAACCAAAGGTCTACCCACAGAATGTCACATAGCTTAGTGATGAAAAATTTAAACCTGCAAAAATGTTATTCACTGGAGAGACCTAGGTAGGATATTGTGTATATACATTAACAGTTGGGGAAAGTTCTAGCTTAAGGTTGGTAGGTTGTTACTACTTTAGGTCGCACTGTTATATCTTGTACCATGCTTGTTCAGTTGAATGCCGGCTGCAATAAAAGTTGTGTTTACTCGTTGCTCCAGGTTTTAGTGGGTGAATGAGTAACAGTGATACTCAACTCTGGAGAATAGTTTAGAAGAACCCACAACAAGAGATAAAAACTCTCTGGGAGTAGCTTCTTCATTGACGGGCAACTCTTTGTCTCCTGTTCGCAGTCCCCAACCCTCTCTAAGTAGTCAATCATGGCTATAGTGTCACCTTCAGTGTCAACACTGGGTCTACTATTGAAAAGTCAGCAGCTAAGTTCTTTGTAGGCCTTAGAAGATGTCTGAGCAGCTTTCAGTGGGCTTTGAAGCTATCCAGATAAATCTGATGGTGCAGATGCAGAGTGTCCCTTTAAATTAGCAACAAAGGTGTGTTATATGCTACTAGCTCTACTAAGCCTGTTCTATGATGCTTGTAGGATGTACCTTTAAACTTCAACTTATTTAGGAAATAGACATTGGCTGAACACTGATACATTGTTTCTGACAACAAAAAAAAACAGCAAATTCATTATCATGATTAGCATATGGAAGTCTCCTGTCATTTCACCTGGAAGTGATAACTAGCTCAGTCTACTCCAGGTTAAATCACCTTTCGTGCTCGTCAATCCAATTTCTGGGCAAAAACTATTCTGTGACTGGATGACATGAACTTTAGTGCGTTAAATGAACTTTAATAAGGCCTTTGATAAGGTTCCAGATGGTAAGCTGCTCTGGAAGGTTAGATCGCATGGAATCCAGGGAGAACTGGCTAATTGGATACACAATCGGTTTGATGGTAGAAAGCAGAGGGTGATGGTGGAAGGTTGTTTCTCAGACTGGAGGCCCGTGACTACTGGTGTGCCTCAGGTGTTGGTGCTGGGCCCATTGTTGTTCGTCATCTATATCAGCAATTTGGATAAGAATGCACAAGGCATCGTTAGTAAGTTTGCAGATGACACTAAAATAGGTGGTATACTGGACATTGAAAAAGGTTATCAAAAATTACAGGGGGATCTTGATCAGCTGAGTAAGTGGGCTGAGGAATGGCAAATGGAGTTTAACTCAGATAAGCGCAAGACGTCGCATTTTGGAAAGTCAAATCCAGGTAGGACTTACTCAGTGAACGGCAGGGTCCTGGGGAGTGTGGTAGAACAGAGGGACCTTGGAGTACAAGCGCATGGTTCACTGAAAGTGGAGTCACAGGTAGACAAGATGGTGAAGGCGGCTTTTGTCACACTGACCTTTTTCAGTCAGGGCATTGAATATAAAAGTTGGGAGCTCATGGTGCACTTGTACAGGATGCTGGTGAGGCTTGGAGAATTGTGTTGTTTTGTTGCCCTACTATAGGAAAGATGTTATTAAACTGGAAAGAATGCAGAAAAGATTTACAAGGATGCTGCCAGGACTTGAGGGACTGAGTTATAGGGAGAGGTTGGACAGGCTAGGACTTTATTCCTTGGAGCATAGGAGACTGAGAGGTGATCTTAAAGAGGTGCATAAAATCATGAGGGGCATAGATAGGGTGAATGCACTCAGTCTTTTTCCCAGGGTTGGGGAATCAAGAACTAGAGGGCATAGGTTTAAAGTGAGGGGGGAAAGATTTAATAGGAACTTGAGAGGCAACTTTTTTTGTTACACAAAGGGTGGTATGTATGTGGAATGAGCTGCCAGAGGAAGTGGTTGAGGGAGGTACAACTTTTAAAGGACAGTTGGACAGGTACATGGATTGGAAAGGTTTAGAAGGTTATGGGCCAAACGTTGGCAAATGAGACTAGCTTGGATGGAACATCTTGGTCAGCATGGACCAGTTGGGCCAAAGAGCCTGTTTCCATTCTGTATAACTATGAACTTTATGAACATCCAGTGGAGCTAATTTTTGCAATTGCAATGTCTCATAATAGTTATAAAAAATACCGACAAGTGTATACGTTGCATAATTACAAGAAGTTATGTTTTGGGAAGAAGCAGGGGAATTTTATAAATACACCACAGATAAATGCAAGAGGAAGGAAGATAATCTGTACTTGGTTTAAACATGAATAGAAACTGAATAGCAACTATACTGACTCAAGAGGCCTTACAGTCATATGGAATGAACTAATATTGTCAGCTGGTTCTGAATATAGGAATTCCCTTTGAAATATTGGCCAATTCTGTTACATTAGATTGCAAAATCTTACTGGCAGTCTCAATGAAATTACGGAGGAAATACATGAGAACAATTCATCACAATTTTTTTTTAACTTAAATCTGACCTTGAGATTTGCAGCACAACTTTTTATTATGAAACTATTTCTTTTATCATCTTTTATACATTCCATATAATTTGTTGCTCATCATATAGTCATTTACAATAAATATAAAATGTTTTCCTGTAATAGTTCAATTTTTTGCTTGTGTGTTGAAATGTGTGGCAGCTACAATAATGTCATTCACCTGGAGTTTCCTAACTATTTTCAATGAAGAACTTATCATGGAGGATAGGGCTACAATTTTTCAATACCTGCTCTCAATGTTTGAGAAATGGGTGTGAACAAGGAGACAGAAATTCAGTTTATATCAAAAATCTAGGGTGGAGAATTCCATAGGTTCAGTCCCCTCTATGTGAAGAAAATTTTCCACATCTCATTCCTACTTCTCAAACTGGGCCCAGGGCCCAGACTTTTCAGTCATGGGAAACAATTTCTCTGCATCGAGCCTGTCAACTCTGAGAACTTTAAGTTTCATTGAGATCACCTGTCATTCTTCTATACTCTAAAGAACATAGTCACAATAAGCTCAATCTTTTCCCATACAGCAAATATTCCATTCCTGGAACCAGTCTAGTGAACCTTTGCTGTACTCCCTTTACAGCAAGTACATCTTGGGTAAGGAGATCAAAGCTGTACACCATATTCCAGGCCCTGTAACATTGTGATAAGACCTCCTTATTCCTGGAATCAGTTCTGCTCATAATAAAGGATATCATACTACTTGCCCTCTTAATTGATTTTGAATATCAACTCGACTCAATCTCTCACCATTTGACAAACACTCTGCTTTTCTGTTGTGTGCACCAAAGTAGATGACTTCACGTTTCAACGTTATGTTCCATTTGCCTGCTCATTCAGCTTATCAATATACGCTTGAAGCCTCTTTCCATTCTCTATACTTTCAATCTCATCTAGTTAAATATTGTCAGGAAACTTGGAAATAATGACAGTTTGTCCCCTCAGCCAAATTGATATAGATTATAAATAACTTGGGCTCAAGAACCAGTCACTGAAGTTCACAGCCTGCCATTCTGAGAAGGATCCATATATCCCACTCCCAATTCTCAATCAATGTCCATACATTACTTTCAATTTCAACAGTATGTAGGAACTTATCAAAAGCCTTCCAGAAATCCAAACATGCCACACTCACTGGTTTCCCCTCACACATTCTATTAGTCATATTCTCAAAGATTAATCAAACATGACTGTCCCTTCATTAATCCATTTTAACTTTGCTCAGTCCTATTATATTTTTGAAGTTGTTCTGGTGAACTAAGGCTATAATCTATGACTGACCTACTGCTTGTTAGTTCTGTGAACTTTGTGTCTTAAATGCTAAGTTAATGTCGTTAATATCACAGGAAAGCATGCAAGCTAAACAAGTCACTGCTATTCAAATAATATAATGTGGCAAGGAGATAAAATGATGATTTTCTTCTTGAGTGCTTATAGAATAAATGTCATCAAAACTTGCATTCGTGTAGGACATTCAATATGGTAAAGACATCCCAATGTGATTAATTGGATTCTAATCAAATGATATAGACAGCAATGTCAGAACTTGCTGAAAAGCTTGGTCAAAGTGTTAGGTATTATGGAGTGACTTAAAATTGGAGAAGAGAAAATAACATAAGCATTAGGAAACAATGAGCAGGCACAGTAGTGTAGTGGTTAGCATAACACTTACAGTGCTAGCGACCCGGGTTTAATTCACGCTGCTGTCTGTAAGAGGTTTGTACGTTCTCCCCGTATCTGTGTGGGTTTCCTCTGGGTGCTCCGGATTCCTCCCACATTCCAAAGACGTATGGGTTAGGAAGTTGTGGGCATGCTATGTTGGCACCGGAAGCATGGCGACACTTGCGGGCTGCCCCCAGAAAACTCTACGCAAAAGATGTGTTTTGATTTACATGTGACCAATAAAGATACTTATCTTATAAGGATAGGCCATACAACCCATCAAGCCTGTCATATTGCTCAATAAGATCATATCTGACTTGACCTCGGCCTCAACTCCAACTACCTGTCTGATTCTCATCATCCTTAGATTAAATATCTATTTCATTCTTGAATATATTCAATTACTCAGCCTTAGCCCTAACTCTGTAGGGCAGAGATTTCCAAAGATTCACAACTCTGTCAGAGAAGTTTCCTCTCATCATTCTTAAATGTTGAGTCTACCTCTCAACTCTCCCATAAGAGGAAACATCTTCAACATTTAAACCCTATCAAGCCTCCTCAGAATTTTTCATCTTTCAATAAGGTCACCTCCATTTTACCAAAGAGCATAGGGCTAGCCCACAGATCCTCATAACATAACACCTTCATCTCAGGAATCAATGAAGTAAATCTTTTCTGAACTGCCTCACTGTAAATCCTTCCTTAAATAAAGAGATCAAAATAGAATGCGGTACTCCAGGTGTGATTCAACTTTGATTAGGCAGAACATCATGGTAGTACTTAGAGAAGATATTCCTGGGGGATCATAAATTGAGGCTATATGAGTGGAACTCAGAAGTAAGGGGATGATCACTTTGATGGGGTAGCAAGACTCCCTTACTTTAGTACTTCATTTCCTTTGCATGGAAGTTTAAAATTTTGCTCTTCTTTATTTGATGTTTCACTATGTTAACTTATGTTTCTTGTATAAGGAGACCTCAATCCTCTCAATGCTTCTGCTTTCCGTAGCAACTTCCAATTAAGCAATACATATTTTGCTTTTCTATTCTTTCTAACAAAGTGGGTAATCTCATATTTCCTACATTATACTCCATTTGCCATATTTTTTTACCCATACATTTAACCTACCTATAGTATATCCCTTTGCAGATACTTTTGTGTCCTACAGCTTGTTTTTTTTTGTCTGTCTTTGTACCATCAGCAAATTTGGGCACAATGCATTCAATCTCATCTGTCATTAGTACAGTTTGTAAATGGTTGAGGCCCTACATTGAGCTCTGTGCCACACCATTCGCTACAATTTACCAACATGAAGCCATCCCATTTGCTGTTTTCTGTTACTTATCCAAAACTCTTATCTAAGATAGAATAATATTTTGAAAGCCATGAACTCATTTTGTATAATAATCTTTTAAGAGGCATCTTATCAAAAGCCTCTTGGAAATCCATATGTGCTTGATCTACAGGAGGTCCTTCATCCATCTGGGTAGTTACATCCCTAAAGAACTCTTAAAACATCATCAAATACTATTTTCCTTTCATTACACCATGCTGACTGTTTAATTGTATAACGACCTTTGAAATGTCCTGCTATGACTTCATTAAAATAAATTCAAACATTTTCCTAATGATACACGTTGAACTAGCAGACCTATACATTCCTGCACCTTGTTTCGTGATTCATTCTGCCCAAATTTCATTTTATGTTTTCCACATACCAACTGCCATATGTCCAGGGTACAGATACTACAGGCATGATAGAGGAGGAGGGAAGTTACTTTTTTAATTAGCGAGAACATCATAGGGGTACATAGAGAGGATGGGGGGGGGGGGGGAGGAAAATCGCAAATTGAAGCTATATGGGAGGAACTCAGAAATAAGAAGGGGATGATCACTTTGATGGGATGGTACTATAGGCCTCCCAGTAGTCAGCAGGAATTAGAGGGGAAAATACAAGAACGTAAGAAACAGGAACAAGAGAGGCCAACTGGCCCGTCAAACCTGCTCTGCTATTCATTAAGATCATGGCTGATCTGGCTGTGGATTCAGCTCCAACCACCTGCCTTTTCCCCATAAGCTTTAATTCCTCTACTATGCAAAAACCCATCTAACTGCATCTTTAGTATATTTAATGAGGTAACCTCCACTGCTTCCCTGGACAGAGAATTCCACAGCTTCACAATTCTCTGGGAAAAGCATTTCCTCCTCATCTCCATCCTAAATCTACTCCCACGAATCTTGAGACTATGTCCTGTAGTTCTAGTCTATCTCTATCTTATCTATCCCATTTGTAATTTTATGTTTCTATGAAATCCTCACACATTCTTTTGAATTTCAGAAAGTATAGTCTCAGGCGACTCAATTTCTCCTCATAGGCTAACCCCCCTCATCCCTGGGATCAACCTGGTAAACCTCCTCTGCACCACCTCCAAAGCCAGTACTTGTTTTCGCAAGTAAGGAGACCAGAACTAAACACAATACTCCAGGTGCGGCCTCACCAGGAACCTGCACAGTTGCAGCATAACTTCACTGCTCTTAAATTCAATCCCTCTAGCAATGAAGGCCAACATTCCATTTACCTTCTTGATATCCTATTAATCTTTTGTAATTCATGCACAAGCAATTCCAAGTCCCCCTGCACAACAGCATGTTGCAATCTTTCACCATTTACCAACATTGTACTCCATCTGCCAGACCCTTGCCCACTCACTTAACCTATCTATATGTCTCTGCAGACTCTCCACATCCTCTGCACAATTTGCTTTTCCACTCAATTTAGTGTCATCAGCTAACTTAGATACACTACACTCAGCTCCCTCTTCCAAATCGTTAATGTATATCATGAACAGTTGCAGACCCAGCATCGACCCGTGGCACCCTGCTCACCACTGATTGCCAACCACAGAAACGCCCATTTATCCCAACTCTCTGCCTTCTACTGGTTAACCAATCCTCTATCCATGCTAATACCTTACCCCAACTCCGTGCATCCATATCTTATGGATAAGTCTTTATTGCAGCACCTTATCAAATGCCTCCTAAAAATCCAAGTATACAACATCCACCTGTTCCCCTGTCAACTGCGCTCATTATATCCTCAAAGAACTCCAGTAAATTTGTTGAACAGGACCTACCCTTCCTGAATCCATGCTGCATCTGCCTGAAGGAACCATCTCTATCCAGATGTCTTGCTATTTCTTCCTTAATGACAGCTTCACGCATTTTCCTGACTACAGACATTAAACTAACTGGCCTTTAGTTACCTACCTTTTGCCTACATCTTTTTTTAAACAGTGGCATGACACTCGCTGCCTTTCAATCTGCTGGGACCTGCCCAGAGTCCAGAGAATTTTGATAAATTATCACAAACGCCTCTATAACTTCTGCCATTTCTTTCAGTACCCTGAGATGCATCCCATCAGGACCAGGGGGCTTGTCTACCTTTAGGCCCACTAGTTTGCTCATCACTGCCTCTTTAGTGACAGCAATTGTATGGAGGTCCTCACCTCCCATCGCATTCATAACATCTCTTTAGCATGTTAGATGTGTCCTCCACCAAGACCACTGACACAAAATAGGCATTCAAGGCCTCAGCCATTTCCACATTACCCAATATTAATTCCCCCTTCTCATCTTCCAAGGGACCTATATTCACTTTAGCCAACCTTTTCTGCTTTATACAATTATAAAAACTTTCACTGTTTTTATATTTTGTGGGGTATGTATGTTGGCATCAGAAGTGTGGCGACACTTGCGGGCTGCCCCCAGAACACTCTACACAAAAGATGCATTTCACTGTCTGTTTTGATGTACATGTGACTGATAAAGATATCTGATCTTAGTTTACTTTCATAATCTATCTTCCCTTTCCTTATTGCTTGCTTAGTGGTTCTTTGCTGATTTTTAAAATTTTCCCAATCTTCCAGTTTCCCACTACTCTTGGCGACTTTGTATGCATGAGCTTTTTGCTTGATGCCTCCTTTTATTTCCTCAGTTATCCAAGGCTGTCTCTCCCCACCCTTACTGCCCTTCCTTTTAACTGGAATATACTTTTGTTGAGCACCGTGAAAAATCTCTTTGAAAGTCTTCCACTTTTCCTCAACTGTCCCACCATATAGCCTGTGGTTCCAGTCTACGCAAGCCAACTCCTCCCTCATCCTGTTGTAGTCTCCCTTGTTTAGGCATAATACACTGGTTTTAGATCAAACTACTACACCCTCCATTTGTATGAGAAATTCAATCATACTATGATCACTCTTTCCAAGAGGATCCCTAACTACAAGATCATTAATTTTACCTGTCTCATTGCACAGGACCAGATCTAAGATAGCATTTTCCTCTGTAGGTTCACTAACCTGCTGTTCAAGCGCTATTATGGATGCATTCTGTGAAGTCCTCCTCAAGACTGCCTCAACCAACTTGATTCACCCAATCTATGTGGAAGTTAAAGTCCCCCATGACAACTGCTGTTCCATTCTAACATACATCAAATATTTCTTGGATTATTGCCTGTGGCACTGTATGTTATTATTCAGTGGCCTACAGACAACTCGTGATTTTTTTCCTTTACTATTCCTAATCTCTACCCAGACAGACTCAACATTCTGCTCTTTAGATATTATATCACCTCTCACTATCGCCCTGATCTCACCCTTAAGAACACTACCCCACCAAACTTACCTTCCTGCCTATCCTTCCGTATTACCTTATACCCTTGGATATTTAATTCCAATGTCTCCACCCTGCAAGCACATTTCTGTAATGGCCACTAAATCATACTCCTTTGTACGGATTTGTGCCACAAGTTCACTAACCTCGTCTCGAATACTACATACATTCTGATAAAATGCCCTTACACTCACTGTCCTTTTAGAATCCAGTAATTTTTATGTCTTTTGCATTTGACTTTGCTGTACGCCACTCTTACTTTTCTCTTTTCTAACTTTTGCTTTGGTCTCTGCATTGCCTTCCTCTGTCCTTCTGCATGGATTCCCGTTCCCCTACCATATCAGTTCAAACCCTCCCCAACAGCACTAGCAAACAATCCCCCTAGGACATTGATCCCAGTCCTGCCCAGGTGTAGGCCGTCCAATGTGTACTGGTCCCATCTCCCCCAGAACCAGTTCCAATGCCTCAGGAATCTGAAACCCTCCCTCCTGCACCATTGCTCAGGCCACATATTCATCTTAACTATTTTTCTGTTCCTACTCTGACTAGCACAAGGCCCAGGTAGCAATCCTGAGATTACTACCTTTGAAGTCCTCCTTATTAATTTATCTCCTAGTTCCCTTAAATCAGCTTGTAGGAGCTCATCCCACATTTTCCCTATATCATTGTACCTACATGTACCATGACAACTGGCTGTTCACCCTCCCCTTCCAGAATGTCCTGCAGCTGCTCTGAGACATTCTTGACCTTTGCATCCAGGAGGCAACACACCAACCAGAAGTCCCATTTGTAGTCACGGAAGCTTCTATCCATTCCCCTTACCTTGGAATCCCCTACCACTATAGCTCTGCCACTCTTTTCTGACATCCTGTTCAGCAGAGGCACTCACAGTGCCATTATCTTGGCTACTGCTGCCTTCCCTTGATGAGTCATCTCCCCCAACAGTATCCAAAGCAGTATATTTGTTTTGTATGGAAATGACTGCAGGGGACTCCTGCACTACCTTCCTGTTACTGCTCTGCCTGTTTGTCCCCCATTCCCTATCTTTCCTTAGAACCTTAAGCTGCAGTGTGACCAACTCACTAAACATGCTATCCACAACATTCTCAGCACCATGGATGTGCTAAAGTGAATTCATGCACAGTTCCAGTATCATCATGAAATCTCTCAGAGCAACAGCTAGACACACTTCCTGCACACAGTCATCAGGGACTCTGGCAGCCTCCCCAAGTTCCCACATTGTGCATGAGGAGCATAACACAGGTTTGAGCTCACCTACCATGTTTAAGCTTTGAAAAAAAGAGTTTGACTAGTTATGGAAGTAGTAGTAAAATCTTATTCTAGTGTAATTTGCCCTCTTCTCTGAAGCCCAGTATTCACCAAAGTCAAACTTAATACAAGTTTGACTAGACACACCTTGAGTAGACATCAACCCCTCTCAAAATGGCTGCCCCACTAGACCCTACCTTCCTTTTATTGGCTGAGTGCCACACTCTTAGCCAATAAGAAACAACTTTTTAAAAAGTTATTTAAAAAAAGCAAATTTTTAGAGAAAAGAGAAGTTGCTGGCTCTTCCCCTTTGACTGCAGGAAATGCAAAAAACCAAGAGGGCTGGTATTCACCAAAAAACCCACACTTAGACAAGACAGCAGCCCCTCTCAAAATAGCCACTCCAGTGGCACCTGCCTTCCTTTTATTGGCTGAGTTACCACACCCTTAGCCAATCAGAAACAACTTCTTTATATAAAAGGTTGCTGACTCTTCCCTTCTGACTGGTTGCTGATTCTTCCCTTCCACTTTGACTAGAAAGCAACCCTTTTCAAAATGGCCACTCCAAAATATGTAAGGAGATTGCAGATAGGTGTAGGGATAATAGGGTTGTAATAGTAGGTGATTTTAACTTCCCTTATATTGATTGGGACTGCTATAGTCCAAAGGACTTGGATTGGGTAGAAGATGTCCAGGAAAGTTTTTGTAAACTGTGTAGATGGACCTACTAGAGAGGGGGCAACACTGGACATTCTCTTGGGAAATAAGATGGGGCAAGTGACTGAAGTGTAGGTGGGAGAGCACTTTAAGACCAGTACCCATAATTCTATTATTTTTAAAATGGTTATGGAAAGATTGAAACACAAGAGACTGCAGATGCAGGAAAAAGATAGGACAAGTTAAGATCCTAAATTGAGGCAAGGCTAATTTCAGTGGCATTAGACAGGAACTGACAAAAGTTGATTGGGAGAGGTTGTTAGCAAGTAAATACGTATCTGGCAAGGAAGAGGCTTTTAAAAGTGAGATAGGAAGAATTCAGGGACAGCATATTAGAGTGAAGGGCAAGGCTGGCAGGATTAGGGAACCTTGACTGATGAGGAATATTGAGGCTCTGGTCAGGAAGAAGGTGTAGGCAAGTGAATCTCTTGAGGAATATAAGGGATGTAGGAATACACTTAAGAGGGAAATCAGGAGGTCAAAAAGAGGACATGAGATAGCTTTGGCAGACAAGGTAAAGGAGAGTGCTAGTAGATTCTATAAGAGCAAAAAGGATAACTACAGGGAGAATAGGTCCCCTTAAGGATCAATGTAGTCATCTATGTGTAGAGCCACATTAGATGGGTGAGGTCATGAATACTTCTCATCTGTATTTATCATTGGAGAAGGTCATAGAATCTAAAGAATTCAGGGAAGAGAATAGTCATGTCTTGAAACATAGCCACATTACAACAGAGGAGGTGCTGGCAGTCTTAAAACACATAGGTGAATAAATCCCAAGGTCTGGACCAATTGTATCCAAGGACATTGTGGGAAGGCAGGGAAGAAATTGCTCCAGTCCTGGCAGAGATATTTGGATCATTATTAGCCATGAGTGAGGTACTGCAAGACTGAAGGGTTCCTAACATCGTGCCTTTATTTAAAAGAGGCTGCAGAGAGAAACCAGGGAACTACATGCTGGTGAGCTTAACATCAGTGGTAACAAAGTTATTTTGGTAAATTGGGAACACATTTTCTTGGGGAAGTGCACAACAGAAATGTGGAGGTTGTTTAGGGAGTACTAGCATAGGCTTCTGGATAGGTTTGTCCCATTGAGAAAGGGTAAGGATGGTAGAGTAAAGGAACTGTGGTTGACAAGAGACATAGAATATCTTGTCAAGAGGAAGAAAGAAGCTTACCTAAGGTTTAGAAAGCATGGATCAGACAAGGCTCTGGAGAGTTACAAGGTAGCTTAAGAATGGACTCAGGAGATCTAGAAGGGAGCATGAGAAAGCCTTGGCAAGTAGGATCAAGGAAAACCCCAAGGTGTTCTACATGTATGCAAAGAATAGGAGGATGACTAGGGTGAGGGTAGGACCAATCATGGATAAAAGAGGAAACTTGCCTGGAGTCGGAAGAGGTAGGGGAGGTCCTTAATGAATACTTTGCTTCAGTATTCACCAGTGAGAGAGACATTGAGGTTTGTGAGGATAGCACACAATAGGCTGATACATTAGGGACATTCAAGAGACTCTTAGATAGCCACATGAATGATAGAAAAATGGAGGGCTATGTGGGAGGGAAGGGTTAGATAGATCTTAGAGAAAGATAAAATGTCAGCACAACATCGTGGGCCAAAGGCCGTGTACTGTGCTGTTATGTTCTATGAAAGTTACTGGAGGGGATTCTGAGAGACACGATCTACCTGCATTTGGAAAGGCAAGGAATGATTAGGAATGGGCAGCATAGCTTTTTGTGTGGGAGATCATGTCTCTCAAATTTGATTAAGATTTTTGAAGATGTGACCAAGAGGATTGATGAGGGCAGGATGGTAGATATTGTCTACATGGAGTTTAGCAAGGCCTTTGAAAAGTAACACATTGTAGTCTGGCCCAGAAGGTTAGATCACATATGAGATCCAGGGTGAGCTAGCCAATGGATACAAAATTGGCTTGGTGGTAGGAGTCAGTGAGAGGGTTGTTTTTAAGGTGGGAATGAATGGTGTTGTCTAAAAGACCAGTCTAAAACAAAACTCAAAAACACTCCTTGAACACCCTTTCCTGTCTTTGGATATCCAAAGTACAGCGCCAGTGACCTGGGTTCAAATCTGGCCACTGTCTCTATGGAGTTTGTAGGTTCTCCACATGTCTGCATGGGTTTCTTCTGGGTGCTCTGGTTTCCTCCCACCTTCCAAAGACATACGGATTAGGAAGTTGTGGGCATGCTATGTTGGCACCGGAACTGTGCAAACACTTTCGGGCTGCCCCCAGAACACTATGCAAAAACATGTATTTCACTGTGTTTCAATGTACATGTGAATAATAAAGCTATCTTGTACTGTTCTAATGATGTAGTCTGGTGTCCTGGCCAATATTTCTTGGCCTGGTTTTCTTTGAGTGATCTTTAATTTTTTGAGAAGGCAATCAAGGCTTCAGTTTAGTTTCTTGTCCAAAAAACAGTGACTCCTTCAGTACAAGACAGGCGAGTCATTTCAGTCTATTTCTCAAATGTCAGTAGTAGCACTGTTGATTTTCAGTCAGAAGCCCATAACTCTCTGAGTTAAGGATGGGCCTGTTAGTACTGAGCCAAGATTGACAACCTTAATACAATCTTCACTAAATTGATACTCTGTCTGAGGCTAAAGAATCTCACCCTTATCTACTACTATGATCAATTGAGATGGAAGACTGAGTTTATTCTGTCTAACTTGCCACACATTAACGTTAAGAGGATGATTCTTCTCTGTCCCAGAATTAAAGATTTTACCTTGTTACTCCTGATCCTGCTCACATTCTCTTCAAAGTCATCAGTTCTGGCAAGTGGTCCTTAACACATTCCTTTCTAACAGGTATTGGCAGTTTAAGGATTGGCAACCTTCCAACCTTTCATTTTGAAAGGCCCTCAATAACTGGAGTTGCTTGCACATCTATGCAATACATGAAGAACATACGGTGGGTTAGCTTTCTATCCCACCATCATGAGATGATAATGTGTGACAGAGTATTGATGCTTTTTCTTCCTGAAATTGTAGAATTGGCCCTTACCCCTCATGTATTCCTGTGATTAAGAAAGTGAATCAGGGTAAGGAGGAGAATAGCAAGAGGAATTCAACTGTTAGGTAACAGCACATTCTCTGTATATTCTTTAATCCTCTTGTTAAATTTCATTCAAAAAGTGCACTGTGAATCTCTTCAAAAGGAAAACAATCTTAATATTTTCCATATCTTTTCACTTTTTCTACGGAGAATAAAATAAAGCAGTAGAATGATTCAGAGACCGAAGTATAACTATTGCTGACATATACAATGTTTTGATGGCCATAACCACCTTAATACCAACCAGTAATGTTCTGTGGGAAGAAGGACTTTGTGGGTTGTCATATCCATATTATAAGAGGGATGGAGGAAAGGAATGGGATATGGTGGGTCTATCCTTCACAGAATGTCAATGCAGATTCTCCAGTCTCCCCTCAGATGGACTGTTGGAGATGAGGCTTCAACTTTCCAAGTTCTGACTCAGATGAAGATTATTCCAACTGAACTAAAAGACCTCCTTACAACTTTGTCAGAAGTAAAAGAAATCCCAATAAATCTTTGGATGTTCCTTATACTGAAGATCTGGACAACCAAAGGTAACTCAGTTTTGCATTTAGCAAAGTAGCTTGTTGCTTTCAATTATCTATAATTGGGGACATGGGAATGCCCAGCATATTGCAGTCCCGGGCCATAAGCCCATTTCCTGATATAATTGAGCTTTATTTCATTCATCAGAGACACATGGCTATAGACTCACATTGTTCAGTCACAGTCTATTTTGCAGGTGGTCTATTGTTTACCTCTGGAGCTATGATGGGAATGGTCCAAATAATTTTGGTAGTTTCAATCAGTTCACAACATATACTTTATGATCGTAGTGCAGTGGTTGACATCAAGTGAATATTATTACTCATCAATCCATCCCATGATACTTAGAAATGTCATGCTTTTCTGGAGGGGGAGTTGATAGAAGGAAGTTGGGATTCATTTAAGAGAGCCTTATATCCGGACCATTCTATATTTTGCAAAGGATGCTTTTATGCTAGCAGTTGATGAGGACAAAATCTGTATGTTCCATAAACCACAACAAAAAGAATATGATGATTCTTGATAATTCTGCAACTTCATTGTATTTACTGAATGTAATTCTGCAGATATCACAAAAATAGAAAGGACAAAATCAATGTAAATTCATCAGCTGCAATACTTGTTTCATTAAATGCAATGATTCTTATTATTGTTTACTGTTTAAAATATTTAGTTTGCTTTTCTACCTAATGGTTGTTCTCCTTGGTTATTTTACAATGTTTCTGACAGGTTTGTAGTCACCATGAAAATCTTACTTCTCCCCATTTTCTACAACTGAACTTTTCTAATGTTTTCCCAAAGAAAGTTAAATCATTTATGATTTCATACTGTGATCACCAGACCAAGGGTAGATTTTCCAAAATTCATTTTAATAATAAAGCTAGACTCTCATAAATACAGTGTATGAGAGGAAATATACAACACAGTGCTTTCCTTGCATTATCCTCAACCTCTAAAAGACACATATCTGCCAGAGAACATACCCATTCATTTCACACTTGTAGTGATTTGCAATTATTACTTTAGCCTGCCTGATAGTGAAGAAATTGTGTGTGACTGTGGACTGGACCATTAATTCCCAATCTTATCCTCCCTTAAGATTTGTCATAAGCATGTTGGGAAAAGTGAGTCCTCAGCCTGTCTTCTGTATTGCAAGCCATACCATAGAGGTGAAAGGTCAATGTTTAATGTACTGCAGCACTCAATGCAACATTACATGTCTGTAAATGACAGAGGCATCAAGTAAATGGTAAAGTCTATCGTGGAATATTGGAAAGTTTTACAATTTCCATCATTGCATATTCCTCTAACAACACAATGTCTGTTATTCCTGTTTCATTCCCAAATCATTATTAAGGCAGTTTGATTTCTTTTGAATTCCCTGGATGTGTCAAATGTGGAAATCACTACTAAAATGACTCATTGCTCATTTTGGGGAAGTGTGTTGAGTCAAAAGTGATATGATTCAGTTGGCTGTAATAAAACAGAAAGGAATGACTGCAGATAAAGGAAACAGAGAATGAAACACTTCAGTTTTACTGAGCCAGCTGACAAGGGAGTACCCTTGCCAGAAGTCTACGAGCCTGACTTGATGACTGCTGGAAAGTTCCATTTTGGAGATTTCAGCTCCACAGATGGTTCTCTTTAGTTTTATTTAACTACATTAACCTTTTTTTTTGCTTACTGTGCATTTTCCACATTAGCACACTGCTTCGATATAACTTATTGACTATTGTTCCTTTTAGTCACTGCAGGTTTATAAATGTTTTGCTGATTTAACAATGAAGTGGATTTTTAACAGATTACAGTACTAGTTATTTTGTGTGGAGTTCAGGAAAACTGCTACACTTAATAGAGGTAAATATCAAAGTGCATAAACTTAACTGAAAGTTAACAATTTTTCCCTGGTGGGCTATTATCATCTCTGGAGACTTCACCCTGATGTTTCATACTTCATTATGGGTCCATGTTATCGATTAACCATTCAAGAAATATACAAGTACTGGTCAATTCACCATAGAATTTCAGAACTGTAGGGTGACAAGAACTCATTGCCCACAGGATGACCATGCCAGGTACACATTGGGTGAACAGACAGGTGTTTGCACTGTCAGCATACTGTAATTGCACTCTCACTGCTGAATGACTAAGCAGGTGCTTACGTTGCCAGTGTAGGTACACATTTATTACTTTATGCCCAGTGACTATGTTCACATTCCAAACATAAATATAAGTTCCCAACCAGATCATCTGATTACCATAAGCAACCAAGTACCAATATCCACCCCCAAAAGTACAAAGAGAACTAAGTTCTCAAGTAAGACTGGAACAGGGTAAAGAAATGGGGATAGGTGAGGTTACGAAGAGAGGATGAAAAGTGTAAATTATATGTGTTACATTCAGGGAGCCATTGCCGAAGATGAGAAAAAGTGCTGATTAATGGAAGTGGCAGCATGTGTGAAAAATTTCAGTAATCAGCCATACCAAAGTTTGCAGAGATGTTGGTGAGATTGAGGAGGTATGATGTGATGTGATAAGGTTATAGCCACAAAGAGTATAATAGGGCAGCACAAGGAACATGATAGGCCATTTGGAGAATGCCAGAGAGGAACGGAGGGGAACTTTGTACTTATCCAAGGCGGATTGTCATTGGTGCTGGGGTTCTGGTTCGGAGAGGCTGAGGCATGTAACAAGAATTGGCTGGAGTGGATTATGAAGGTCAAACAAAATTGGGTCTGTGGAAATGACGTTCTCTGTCAATAACTGGGAAGAACTTGGTTATCAGGTACAATAAGTCTCAGGCTGCTGTACTTTGTGCAGGTGTGGCCTGTTCCTCGTTCTTCTGCCTTGGTAATCACCTAGGATGTCTTCCAGTTTATCTGGGGGTCCAAGATGGAGCGAGTCCAATGGGTCACGATGCATGTCCCCAGAGAATGGGTCAAAAGTGTACCAAACGTTGCCCTCATCCTGATGACTACCTTCGTGTGTGGCTGTATCAGGTAGTGTGTAGATCCAAAGTATGCAGGCACCAAGTGTCACTAAGTGGTAAGGCTCTACCCGCCCCTGGTGTTGCAGAAGATAGGCCTGGCCCCTCTACTGCGCAATGTCCCAGTCAGCTGGACATTGCTGCACTACCTGTCCTTTGTGGAAGAGTTCTTCCAGACCAACACCTTTGACCACAAGTCCATCAGGCAGTGGTCAGCACAGAATGTACTGCAGACACTACAGGACAGGGACACTATGGATTCTATGGGTTTATTCCCTGAGCAAGTGCTCCAAACCATCTGGCAGAATGCCTCATTGCCAGGTCCGACCAACAAACACCAAGACCTCGATGGGCTGGCAGTGAGAGGTGCCCTCCCAGTCTGAGCTTTCCTCTACAGGGGGCATATCACCCCCAATGTACGCTGGCCTCAGGAAGGCTGCAGGGGGAGGAAATGGTCACCCACCTCTTTGCAGGCTGTGGATTTGTTAAGAGGGTGTGGAGACAGATGCAAGGGTCCATCTCCCGGTTCATCCCCAGCAGCTGTGTCACAGATGACTCTCTGATCTATGGGCTGTTTCCGGGGACCCACACCAAGACAGACATCAAGTGCTGCTGGAAGGTCATCAACTCGGTGAAGGACCCTTTGGTCTGCCCAAAACTTGCTGGTCTTCCAGCACAGTGAGATGTCTGTAAGGGAATGCTACCGACTGGCACAGTCCAGGCTGCAGGAGTACGTGTTGAGGGACGCACTGAAGCTTGGTGCAGCCAATGCTAATGCTCTGTGGGGAAGGACCACAGTCTAGGCTCCTTCCGCTACTGCACATGGAGGGGCAGAGTCGGGTGGGGAAGCCCTCCGAACAATGAAAGGGGTATCGCCTCAGCGAGCCACGTGAGTGGCAATGGTGCTATGTTTGTTTTGTGTTTTTAAAGTTTGCACTACTGAATGTATCAACCATGAATGTAAATGTATTTTGCACTGTTTCTTCCTTTGTATATATTTAAAATAAAAATATTATTGTCACTTCTAAAGACGCAGGAGTGTAGGAAGGCAAGGTAGGGATTCAGAGTATAAAATATGAGGATGCAAGCAAGGGGAGAAATAAGAAGGGGATGCCTGCCCTAGAAAGAAAGAAAAAGAATAATGATCTTGGAATTGGCTGTCAAGTATAGTTAAATACAGTTAATTCTGTTAATCAAAGAACTTAGCTACTCAGCACCATAAATGAATGATTTGAAACTGCTTCTAAATATAGTTTTGACCTTATGCTTATAAAACTGGGTTCTAAAAGTCTGAAGTTCAAAGCAAATGCAAGCACAGCATAAATGCTTCTTCTCTAAGACTGAATACACTTCAAAATCTGGCATTAAAGTAAAATGATGGGAAATGCCTTATTACCACAAAACAGTATCCACCACAAGCATGGAGAAGATATAGCCAAGCTTTCAATTTTGATAAGGATGCAATAGGGGCAGTCCCTTTAATGCTGCTCTTATTTCAGTCAAATCTCCACACATGCCAGGAAAGTAACAACATAAGATCCCTCCAGCAAATCCTCTGGGCATTTTGTCTTCCCTAAATGTAAAGATAAATTTTCTCTTTAGCTGATGCAGCATATATTGTCAATTGTGAAATACTGGCCCACCAGATATTCTGTCTATATGACAGAGTGATGTTTAAGACTTTAGAAATAGTGCAGACATTCACATGAAGAAATTCTTACTGTGGGAAGGAACTCCTTCAATTGACCATTACACATGTCCTTGGATTTCCCGTATGTTCCCTGCGGGACAGGAGTGGATTAATGGCTGTGGAAAACAGCACAGATGCACATTTCCCCACTAAATGGGAACAGAAGTATTCCAAACCATTTAGTGGAGAAAATTCATATTCACTATCCACCCCTTTTCGATAACTGTATGAAAATGCGAGAGGGAAACACTTAGTAAAGGAAAATGCTTGAAGTACTCACATTGGCAGATATTCCTCAATTAGCATCGTTGTCATTTTCATCAACATCTCTGAATGATGGATGTACAGTATATTATGTTCATTCTTTCTCCACCATCTCCCAAGCAGTGTAAACTGCTCTCCTGCTGGCAGGGATCCTTGAAATGCTGAACTTCCAAACACTGAAGCTTCACAGCTGCAATTGTGTCAATATGGGCTCCTTGCCTGCACTGGCTTCATTACTTAATGATATTACCAATCTCTAAAATTTTCACTATTCCTAAAAAATGAATCTCCCCTCTTGAATACAGCTGTGCACTTTCCAACAGCTACAGCATTGTTGGACATTCCCCAAGACTTCCAGTATACTTTCCAGAGGGAGGCCCAGTATGAGCTGTGATTGCACTATTGCCTAGAAATGGGAATGCATTGCACCCATTTGTCAGGAGATAATAGTACAAAATTTGTTTTGTACCCAGTGCACATAGTGCGAGCAAACATCTCCCATTGAAATTGAGGCCAGCTACAAAAGTGAACTGGGGATTTCTAAATGGGACATGCATTAATGCATTAATGCTTTCCAGGCAATAGCTTCACACTTAATGATGTCATTAATGATGCTCTATTTCTGCTTCACATTACTGCTGTTATGGAATAACCTCAATGAAACCAGAACCTCATTGATCTAGTTTGTTGCTTTTCTCACTGTTTAAAGGGTCAATATTTTCCAGACATTTTCAGCTGCTGTGTTATCGAGAGGGAAGGATCCTGGAAGCCATAGATTGTTCTGATGAAGGTTCTTCTACCTGAACCATCTTATCTTAAGATACCTTTATTAGTCACATGTACATCGAAATGCATAGAGAAATACATCTTTTGCATAGAGTGTTCTGGGGGTAGCCCACAAGAGTCACCACGCTTCCGGCGCCAACATAGCATGCCCACAACTTCCTAACTCGTACATCTTTGGAATGTGGGAGAAAACCGGAACACCCGAAGAAAGCCACACAGACACGGGGAGAACATACAAACTCCTTACAGACAGTGGCTGGAATTGAACTTGGGTCACTAGTGCTGTAATAGCGTTACACCAACCACTACACTACAACCTGCTGAGTGTTTATAAAATTTTATGCTTTTGTTTCAGATTTACAGCATCTGCAGTTCTTTGATTTTTGGACAGTGGCTAGCTTTTATTTCCGTGGCCACTGACAGTCATGTTCTCTCTAGCCACATCAGCTGAATCCAGATACAATGAAGGCCAGACAAATACCAACATAGACCATAGAACATTACAGCACTGTACAGGCCCTTTGGCCCACAACGTTGTGCCAACATTTTATCCTGTTCTAATATCTATCTAACCCTTCTCTCCCACATAGCCCTCCAGTTCTCTATCATTCATGTGGTTATCTAAGAGTCTCTTAAATGTCCTTAATGTATCTGCCCCCACAACCTCTGCCGGCAGTGCGTTCCACGTACCAACCTTTCTCTGTGTTAAAAAACTTACCTCTGACATCCCCCTTATACCTTCCTCCATTCACCTTAAAATTATGACCCCTTGTGTTAGCCATTTTCGCTCTGGGAAAAAGTCTCTGACCGCCCACTCGATCTATGCCTCTTACCATCTTGTACACCCTATACAAGTCACCTCTCATCCTCCTTCTCTCCAAAGAGAAAAGCCCTAGCTCACTCAACCTATCCTCATAAGACATGCTCTCCAATCCAGGCACACATGGTAGAGGAAATTGCCTTCAGTCTGTTCAAGATGAAAATCTAATGCTTTTATCAGTCTGGGGCACCCTACAGCACTTACCAAGCAGTTGTGGAGAGTTTATCATCATGTGCTGTGTATTGCACAATCTAAGAAACTGAAGACAACAGCTGATGCAAGAGGAAGAGCACCAAGGAGACCTGGAACCCAACAGTTATAAGGTAAAGCCTGAAGAGTAGCAGGAACAAGTAGTAGCATTCCAGGGGATGATCCCGTCAGCATTCACAGCGTAATTTCCCAGCTGAGCTGAGGAGGGAAGTATGATCAGCACAGGCCATAAGGGGCTCCTTGACTGTGAGTGCAAGTTCAAGTTTATTGTTGTCATAGGCATACATACACAGGATATAAATGCCATGTAAACTAGCTTTTTGCAGCAGCAGCACAGTACATTACAAGATGAAGACAAATGTAAGTTAAAATAAACTTAAAGTAACATAAATTAAACACAACTTACACATGTGCAAAATAAGCAACAAAATAAACATAATGACATTAGTGCAAGATTGAGACAGAGATAGTCCAACGTAGTGTTAATGTTTTTCAGGTTAGTTCAAGAACCGGATGGCAGTGGAGAAGAAGCTTTTGTTGAACCTTGAGATGTGGTTCATCAGATTCCAGTACCCCTTACCTGATGGCAGCATCGAGAAGAGGGCATGACCTGGATGGTGAGGGTCCCTGATGATGGATGCCACTTTCTTGAGACATCAACTCTTGTAGATGTTCTCGACGGTGGTAATTGTACCCATGATGGAACAGGCTGAGTCTGCCACTCTCTGTAGCTTCTTGCTTTCCTGTGCATTGGAGTTTCCATACCAGGCCATGGTGCATCTGGTCAGAATACTTTCCACTGAATATCTGTGGAAGTTTGTCAGAGTCTTTGATAAGACACCAAATCAAACTTGTAAGAAAGTAGAGACTCTGGCGCACCTTCTTCATGGTTGTATCTATGTGCTGGGCCCAGGACAGGTCCTCTGATTAAATGAGAATGCTTCTCCTAAGTAATCTGCATAATTATTGTCCCCAGAGCAAACTAAGTAACCTTCCCCACTCTCCAATCATTAGCACCAACATTATACATCACTAGTCAGCCAGAGAAACCCAGATGACTCCAAAAGGTCTCTCACATCCCGCTGTGCAGATCTACCTGCACTGAATGTAACACATAGATGAATGAAATTCTGCTCCAGTTACTTAAGCAGCTTGCTGCAATGCCTCAGTTTCCTGATGAGCAACATCTTACTTAAAGAACTCACACCCAGAGGAATTGCATGGTTCTGTGAGGGCTTCCACTCTGCACTTGTAAACAGATCACCACGGTACCTCGAGTGAGGATATTACATTTCTTTCCACATTGTTCTAATGTGTGGGGATTATCACTCCTAGAGATTATGCAATCACCTCATGTCTGGCTCATCTTAAAGTGGGCTTGCTAGAACGCCTTGCCCTCCGATGAATTAGTATAACCCTCCTGGCATGTACCTCATTGACTGGGGAAGTCAGGAGAACACACACCAGTCCTCATTGAGGGGTCAACAGTAGAAAGGGTGAGCAATTTCAAGTTCCTGGGTGTCAGCATCTCAGAAGATGTATCTTGGGCCCAACACACTGATGCAGTCACAGAGAAGGCGCGCCAGTGGCTCTACTTCATTAGGAGTCCGAGGAGATTTGGTATGTCACCAAAGACTCTCGTAAATTTTTTACATATGTATGGTAGAGAGCATTCTGACTGGTTTCATCACTGCCTGGTATGGAGGCTCCAACGTGCAGGATCGAAAGAGGCTGCAGAGGGTTGTAGACTCAGGCAGCTCCATCACGGGAACAACTCTCCCCGCCATCGAGGACATCTTCAAGAGGCGGTGCTTCAAGAAGGCGGCATCCATCATGAAGTATCCTCACCACCCAGGACACACCCTCTTCACATTACTACCATCGGCGAGGAGGTACAGGAGCCTGAAGACCCACACTCAACGTTTCAGGAACAGCTTCTTCCCCTCTGCCATCAGATTTCTGAACAGTCCATGAACCCATGAACACTACCTCATTATTCCTCTTTTGCACTATTTAAGATAAGAGGGTAAGATAAGATATCTTTATTAGTCACATGTACATCGAAACACACAGTGAAATACATCTTTTTTATGTAGAGTGTTCTGGGGGCAGCCCGCAAGTGTCGCCATGCTTCTGGCGCCAACATAGCATGCCCACAACTTCCTGATCTGTATGTCTTTGGAATGTGGGAGGAAACTGGAGCACCCGAAGGAAACCCACGCAGACACGGGGAGAACATACAAACTCCTTACAGGTAGCGGCTGGAATTGAACCTGGGTTGTTGGTGCTGTAATAGCGTTACGCTAACCGCTACACTACTGTGCCTAAGGACTACACTACCATGTCTAAGGACTTGCACTGTACTGTTGCCATAAAACAACAAATTTCACAACATATGTCAGTGATAATAAACCTGATTCTGATTGTGATTCTGCATTTTCACATTGGATTTTAGTCAATTTTGCAATTATTTTGTATGGAACAGATTTTGTAACAGTTCTAAATATATCCACACAACAAAAATAGTTGAAATCCAATTTTTTGGCATCTGAGTATTATAATGCTGTTCATCCTGGGAAAGTCCAGTTGTAGCCAATGTATATAGGATACATGGACATAAAACTAAACATGAAGTCATTTAGTTTCAAAGGTAATTAACAACAAAAAGTCTATTCGCACATTTACAGATGAAAACAAAAACTGATATGAGAAGCACAACTGAAATGGGGAAGGAAGACATGTTTGTATTTCCACCATTTGTTTCCTTGGTACAAAAGTTCACAGCTCTTTCTAACTGAGGAAAACAATCAGAGTGAAGTTACCATTTCATTCACTTTCAAGTTACAAATGCAGATTGAATTTGTTTCAGATTTCTTCAGCCTTGAAATTTATTGCAGGGAAGGCAATGTGCGTGCAACAAAGACTTGTAATTTCTCAATTATGTTCAATTTCTTCGCTGGCAAATGAGAAGTGACAAAAATGAGAAGTGACAAAAAAGAGGGCCTCACTTGACAGACTATAAAGGAAACAGTTGAGATGGGGAGCTGTCTGCTGCATGCACTCCAGTTGGAGATTGTCATTCACACTTACTAGCGACCTCTTTGGTGGAAGTGTAATTAATGATAATTACCCGGTACTCAACAAAGTATTGTCTACAGTTTGAAGCGGTCAGCTCAAGTGTGCATGTGAATAGCATAATAGTTCTGAGATAGAAACTAATTTTATGAATACATGGAAAATCTGGCATCCCCTGCCTGGTGCAGGTGGAAAATGAAGCATCTGCTCTGATTCGTTTTGTGATTCATCTGAATGTGGTACTGGAGAGTATGCACGGATTTGAATCAAGATTCAGTCTGAATCACTTTGCGTTCAAACCAGTGCAATATTAAGAGATTACTTACTCCACAGTGACACCAACATTATAAAAAAATAATGTTGTTGTTTGCCAAGTTATAAACTAAGAATTTTTGCCATGATATTGATCTAATATGTCTTTAATTCTCTCTGCGCAACACAATGCTCCAAACTCCTTTTAATGTCAGGACTACAAGTGCCATCTTTGGCACTGGCTTCACCAGTGTTAACTGGATTATGTTAAAAGCTCATTTCATTTGTATAGTTAGGCTAGCACAAGAACTCCTCCAGGTGTATCTTCAGTACTATCTGACCCATTTTGGTTTTGATTTATCCAGGATTCCCAAACCCCCGTCCCAGACTCAATCCAGATACATTCATATTAACTCCTGATTAAGAATGTCACCCTGGGTAGATTCTGTTTACAAAATTCACAGTATAGAAGGAAAGAGGAGATGAAGGGATGAATTTGACCCCTCAGGCCAAGCCTACAAGAGCCACTGTAGAGATTTTTATGTCACAGACTGTTGTGACTGTGACTAAGTCACTGGAGAAACTGATGGATATGAAGGTAGAGCAGATGCAAGACAAGTTTTTCACTGTACTTCAGTACAAGTGACAATAATAAACCAATACCAATACCAATGATTCAATACAATTTCAATAGCTGCAATGACATCATTTCCTTCAATATTTTGTCTGACAAGTGGTTCAATTGAACTACATATTTACAATGGGAGCATACTGTAACTGACAAAACAGCTCTGATGGTTCAAACACCTTTGCTGGGATAAAATAATTCACCTGGATAGTCTAAAGCTTCTGAGGATAGATAAAATAATTCACCTGGATAGTCTAAAGCTTCTGAAGATAACCAGATATTCCAGTGCGTCAGAGAAAAGTTGGGTTCAGTTTTATAGATCAGGTGGCAGAATTTCAGCCCTACTTCTCTCCTTGCTTATCAATTGTCCTCAGGTGCAAAGTTGGAAACCTGTCACTGATCAGTTAATGTAGAGGGTCCTCGGAATAGCAGGGCGATGGCATAATTGGAAATACCAAAGAATTGAGAGTAGCATAATAACTCCAATTGTATCACAGAAGGCATTAATCCGAAAGGCTATTGGCCGCTTTCTAAGGTTGATTCTTCGATCATGAACACATAATCAGGAAAATGTGAGCCATGTTAATTTTATGATTGGACATAAAATTAATAATGGATTCATGCCTTTGAGAGGGATTATTCCACAATTTAAAATAAATCTGATTCTTATATGTGCAATGTATAGACACAGATAATCATGGAATCTTACAGCAATGATTCAAGATGAATTGTATGAAGCGCAGACCATCTGAATCAAATTGTTTGTTTCTCCATTGTAAGTTCTATGTTTTTTATTGCAATTATTCCCACAGTTGTTTTTTTCTCCCAGAGATCTAAATATCTTTCCTTTTCAAATGCTTGTCTAATGCTCATTGGGCTCTGCTTTGTTTGTACATAATGCTCATTAAGGTGAAAATGATGGCATTTAACTACATGATAATAGTTTTGTAATTCAAGCCAAGAACATTTAGCTAAAGGCATATTTATGGACAGTATTGCGGTGCAGGGTGAAACAGTGATGCAGCTAGCAGAGCTGTTGCCTCACAAATCCAGTGACCTGTGTTTAATCTTGGTCTCTAGTACTGTCTGTGTGGATTGGCAAATTAATTAGCAGCTGTAAATTACCTGCTTATTCCACATACATACCACCCTTTGTATAAAAAAGTTCCCCCTCAAGTTCCTTTCAAATCTTTCCCCTCTCACCTTAACCTTCTAAACCTTTCCAATCCATGTACCTGTTCAACTGTCTTTCAAAAATTGTTATTGTACCTGTCTCAACCACTTCCTCTGGCAGCTCATTCCACATACATACCATCCTTGGTATAAAAAGGTTCCCCCTCAAGTTCATTTCAAATCTTTTCCCCCTCACCTTAAACCTATGCCCTCTAGTTCTTAATTCCCCAACCTTGAGAAAAAGACTGTGTGCATTTACCCTATCTCTGTCCCTCATGGTTGATCAGTTGATGGGAACATGGAGGAAATAGGCTGCAGATAAAATCAATGGGGAAATTGTATTGCAGAGACTCAACAGGCCAAAATAGCTTCCTTTTGTGTCATGAGGAAATATGAAATAGAGCATTGTGGTCAAAAATTGCTGGGTCAGGAAGGCTGCTGGGCCAGGTACAAACCCTCCTGTGGGACCTAGTGGCTCCCTAACAGGGACCACTACATTATAGGGACGACTGATGAGTGATGAGACCATCTGCAAATGAGGTATGGAACAAAGATTCTATCCGCTCACTGTGTTGGAAGTAAAAGACTTTGTTCATCTCAGTAGTTTCCCAAGCACGCTAATTCAAAAAGCTTACTTTTCTGAGGACACCAAAGTAAACAAAATAGAACAGAGCCATTAGTTGACAATTATTCCTCAGTGCTTAGGTCAGTCAAGAGTTTGACTTCTCGATTATCATCTTGAGAGATTTTTTATTTGTTGACCACAAGATTTTGCTCTTGAAAGTTGTTAAATACCTGAATACATTTCACATGGCATTTCTTCAGGGTAAGGACAGGACAAGGCTATGGATCTGGATGAGATATGGGAATGTTGTTTCTTTCTAAGGTGGATTCGTTGCTAAGAGCATTCAGATGGCAGCAGAGAGAGAGATTACCTCAGATCTGGAAAGAGACTGTAAGAACAGGATTCATGCTCAAGATGAAGAGAAATTGGACATGAGGCAGACTCCTTAGCCAATGAATGTGGACAGATGAAGGTGGAGCAGAATTGAGCATCTCAGCAGAGGACAGATTGAGAAGGGTGCATATAGAACTGAATGGAGTGGGGTGGATGGCTCCTTGAATTGAGTCTGAAACCTCTGGTCACCCAAATGTTTCCAACTGAAGGAACAGGTAATCTTCCTGAAACTTTATTTTCAAAAATACAGGATGCTTTATTCACTTCAGAATTCATAGCATTGAGAGTAACACTAAGTTTCCTTTCAGACTAAGTATTGATGCAAAGGATCATATTAGATACATCAGGCACACATTTTATGACATGATTTTATGAAAGGAAAATCATGTTTAACTAATCTACTGGTGTTCTTTGATGATGCGGCTGGTACAATAGCTAAGGAGGAACCAGTGGATGTGGTTTATTTGTATTTTTAGAAGACTTTTGTTAAGGTCCTGCACAAGAGATTGATCAATAAGTTTAGAGCACAGCGAATTGGGAGTAATATATTGACATGGACTGAGAATTACAGAGACACGAGATTCTGCAGATACTGGAATCTGGAGCAACACACACAAAATGCTGGAGGAACTCAGCAGGTCAGGCAGCATCCATGGAGGGAAATAAACTGTCGACATTTTGGGGTGAGATCCTTCATCAGGACTGGAAAGGAAGAGGGCAGAAGCCAGAATAAGAAGGTCAGGGGAGGGGGAGGAGCACAAGCTTGCAGGTGACAGGTGAGTCCAGGTGACGGGGGAGATGTAAGAAGTTAAGAGGTGATGGGTAGAAGAGGCAAAGGGCTGAAGAAGAAGGAATCCAGTAAGAGAGGGCAGTGGACCATGGAAAAAGGGAATCGAGGTGGGGAATAGATGAGCAGGTCATGAGGGCAGGGTAGGGGAAAGAGAAGGGTTGAAGAGACCATAGGAAAACAAAGGGGAGGGGCGAAAAGGGGTGAAGTGTTACCAGAAGTTAGAGAAATCAATGTTGAGGCCATCAGGTCGGAGACTACATCACTCCCTTTCATCCTCCCTCCCCCACCCACCTACCTTCCCCCCTCACCTGGACTCATCTATCACCTGCCAGCCTGTGCTCCTCCCCCTCTCCCTACCTCTTTATTCTGGCTTCTGCCCTCTTTCTTTCCAGTCCTGATGAAGGGTCTTGATCCGAAACTTCGAGTGTTTATTTCCCTCCATAGATGCTGCCTGACCTGCTGAGTCCCTCCAGCATTTTGTATGGATTGAAAACTGATATTTATCAGTCAGAACCAAAGTATGGGAATAAATAGATAAAAGAGCATGATGGATTTCTCAGAATTAAAGGAATCAAGTGATCTGGGGATTGTGTTGGAAACAGGCATTTAGGTAGAAGATCAACCATGATTTTGATAAATGGCAGAATTGGCTCAAAGTGCCAAATGGCCTACTGATGCTTTTATTTCATATGGTTTTAATCTTACCACAATATAATTGGTTAGAACATTTTTCTTTGTCAAATACACTTTTATGCAATGATATGTAATTAAAGCTGAGATAACCAATTAAAAAGGAAAATAATTCGACAGGAAAATACTTAGACGATCTTTAAAAGAGATGAAAATTAGTGAACATTCAAAGAAATGTTCCTAATGTCATGGAAGACACTGAAGACAGAAATTGTCCTAATTAGATATGAGCTAGATTACTTGATTGATGTTATAATGACAGGGAAAATGAATTTTAAAATTGATCTGCAAATTATGGTATTTTTAAGTGAAGTTCATATTTTTAGCAAGAATACTTCAGAAGATTGCTTTCGAAAACTTGGTAGTCTTTGAAATTAAAAACATTATATTTGTTCTTTGAAAGCCAGAGAGCATTTTAATAATACAGAAATGGAACATGCTGACAACACTCAGCAGGTCAGACAGCATCTGTGGAAAGAGAAACAGTTAGCATTTCTGATCAAGGACTGCAAAAGAAAGAAAATAAGGGATTTAAGTTGCAGAGACAGTGGGATGGTGGGGGGATGGTAGTGGGGGGGGGTGCAGATGATTAAAGGGATATCTCTGGCAAAGTGAGGCTGGGGTTGTCATGGGGATAAGCCTTTAATGAAGTCATCTGGTTGATAGATTAATGAGGACAATTAGAGAAATGGAGAAACAAAGGAACATGTAGTAGCTGTGAAATGCAGATCAGAGCTGTAGGAAATGCCCAGCCATTTTTACATTAACCTTTGTATTTGGTAATCAGAAAAGGTTGTGGTTTCACTCCTGAGATGTTAAAAGTATGTTTTGGTAATGCAGTTTTGTTTTCTTGAATGTTTAAAATAGTCAAAGCGTAATTGCCTGACTATTGTATAGAAATTCGTTTAGTTACCATGCAAAATAAAAGACAGTCAATCGAGTATTAAATGGCCTTATGGTCTCCCATCACCTGCTTTTCACTTGGATACGTGAAGGGTGCCTTGAAAGATTAGATCCGTGCAAATCATGTAAAAGTTTAGTGAGAAGGTACAAACAAAGCCATAAGGAATTTGGACATCTTTTTGAAGCACCCTATGTATTGCATTGTCTACTTTTGTATCCTTGGTACTTGATACAATCTTAATGCTCAGCATATGTGTTAGCTTCAAGACACAAGAGGCTGCAGATGCTAGAATCTGGAGAAAAGAGCAAAGTGTCAGAAGAATTCAGTGGATAAAGAAACGTCTGTGGGGGTAAAAGTGTAGTAGGTGTTTTGGGTTGAGACACTGTATCAGGAGTGAGAGTGTAAAGGGAAGAAGAAAGACAGAAGTGAGAGGAAGTGGTAGCCAGAGTAGGTTTGAAACAAGGACTGTTCTACATGGCCAACAAATCTGATTCTACCTATCACCCACCAGCCTCTATCTCACCCACCCCTCTAACTTCTCTTCCCTCTTCATTCTCAGTCCTGATGCAGGGTCTCAACACCATCCCTTTTCAATATGTAGCCTTACGTACTGATTTCTTCCAACAGTTTGTTTTTTGCTCTGTTAGTTGAACTTGAATGTGCTTTCTTAGCAATGAGAGATTTATTGATATTTGGGGTCACCTGTTCAATCTCTGGGGCTTTTATATTAAGATAAGATGAGATAAGATAAGATATTTTTATTTGTCACATGTACATCAAAACACACAGTGAAATGCATATTTTGCATAGAGTGTTCTGGGGGCAGCCTGCAAGTGTTGCCACGCTTCCGGCACCAACATAGCATGCCCGCAACTTCCTAACCCGTACGTCTTTGGAATGTGGGAGGAAACTGGAGCACCCGGAGGAAACCCATGCAGACACGGGGAGAATGTACCAACTTCTTACAGACAGTAGCTGGAATTGAACCCGGGTCGCTGATGCTGTAATAGTGTTACGCTGACCGCTACACTACCGTGAGGGTCAGTAGTTAGTCTCCTGAGAAGCTATTAAGGTATAGTGTGTATTGAGAAACAAGCTTTGGTTCATAGAAAGTCAAGTCTAATGTTTTCCATTTGAGTGGATGGCCCATTTGTAAGGCTTTGTCTACAGATTTAGATGGATGTAGAGTTCACAATAGTTCTGCAGCTCAAATACTAAAGTGAAGCACTTTTTGATGAAACTCAGATTTCACTGGTAATTTGAAGGGTATCTCTCACCACCATCCATCTTTTGATAGATTTTTACTTGACAATCTGGAAAGCTCCCTAAAACATGTTAATGATGTAATTTGACTGGAAGAGCTTCCATGTCTGACATGTATCCCCAATTCACAAGGGTGGAAAATCTGGACCCCTTCCAAACCGACATACAAATTTAAATGCATGCATACAATTGTATGTGGTAAGAAGGTTCCTCTTAGCTATCAGGAATGCAGTCAAAGAGTTGTATTAATGTCAAGAAATTCACGGTAATGTGCAAACCACAATTATTATTGTGACTAATAAAGATATCTTATCTTAATATAAAAGCCCCAGAGATTGAACAGATGATCCCAAATGTGTTCACCAATAGGATCAGTCTCAGTGCACACTGATGTCAAGCAAGGTTGTCATTGCCCCAACCCTTTTTCCATTCCTTCTCATTCTAATGCTGCACTTCAACTCCAGTAAGCTTATAGGAAACTGTTCAACCTATGTCACCTCCACCCCGGGAACAAGGTCACCCCAACCTCAGGCATTGAGCTGCAGCATGCTGCTGGTGCTTGTAAAACCATACATTTTCAGACTGAGGAGACACAAGAGATGTCTGATGTTGGAATCTAGAGAAATAAATAATCTGCTGGAGGAAATCAGCAGGTCGAACAGCATGTATGGGAGGAAAGGAATTTTCAACATATAAGGTCGACAAAGGGTGCAGGGATGCAGGATTCTGACCTGAAACATTGAGCATTCCTTTATTCCCTCAGAGGCTGCTTGACCTGCTGAGTTCCTCCAGTGGATTGTTTATTTGCAGACTGAGCATCAAGTCATCATCGACTCATTCACACGAGAAGATGGAAGGATAGACCTTACACTCATCATTTGCAAAGCAAAGCTCTGCCTACTTGCCCCACTGCATAAGTTACCATCTGAAAAATAAAAGTCCACAATGAAAACCTAGAAACCATGTACCACTTCCCATATTTCAGGACCCACCTCTCAGTGAAGGCTGATGTGGAGGATGACATTCACCACTGCATTCCCCACACCAGTACAGCCTTTGGTCATCTGAAGAGAAGGGTGTTTGAAGGTCAGGGCCTCAAACCTGCCATAAAAATACCAGGCAACAGTGAACTCTGCCTTCCTTCTGGGTATCAGACCATGTATTGAAGGGACTTTAAAGCACTGGAAAGATACCATCAATGCTGTGTCCACAAAATCCTCCAACTCCACTGGCAGGATAAGTGAACCAATGCCAGCATCTTCTCCCAGGCCAACATCACCAGCATTGAGCCTCAAATTAAACTCAGTGTACATTGGGCATCTCTGCTTGCTGGATATCTGAACTTTACAATAAACACTCTAATCTGAGATCTCACACAGGAAGAGATAACAAGATGCACAGAAGAAAAGATTCAAGTGCAACATTATCCCAACATCTGAAAATCCCTGGACCATGACTGCTCCAAGAGGAGAAGGACCATTTGGGATGGCACTAAGAGCCTCAAATCCATGCACTGGGAGCACACAGAAGTCCAATATAAACAGTAGCAAGAGTGGCCCACCTCCCAAGCAACCTACCTGTCTGCCCATTAACCACATCCAAAGTCAAGTCAAAGTCATTTGTTGTCATGTGCACAAGTTAATGTATCACAGGTGCAATGAGAAACTAACTTGCAGCAGCATATCACAGGCACATAGCATTATATAAATAACATTCACAAGAAAAACATAACTTAAACATAAATTATACACAGTTTTTACAAGAAAGAACACAATTAGAACAAAAAAATGTCCATTGTAGTACAAAGTGATCAAAGTGGTCATAGTGTTGCTAAATTGTAGTGATTAGGGTTCTGCTGGTTGGTTCAAGAACCACATGGTTGAAGGGAAGTAGCTATTCTTGAACCTGGTGGTGCGGGACACCAGGCTTCTGTACCCCCTGTCCGATGGTAGCTGCGGAACGATGGCATGGCTGAATGGTGGGGATCTTTGATGACAGATGTTGCCTTCTTGGGACAGTGCCTCCTGTAGATACTACCAATGGTGGGGAGGGATGTGTCTGTGATGTATTGGGCATAGTTCTCTACTCTCTGCAGCTTCTTATGTTCCTGCGCTTTTGAGTTGCCATACCAGACCATGATGCAACCAGTCAGGATGCTTTCAACAGTGCTAATGCAGTTTCAGTCCCGATGCAATGTTTCGACCCAAAATGTCGACAATTTCTTTCCTCCACAGATGCTGCTCAGCTCACTGAGTTCCTCCAGCAGATTGTTTGTTACTTTCAACAGTGCATCTGTGGAAGTTTGTTAATGTTCAGTGACAAGCCGAATCTCCTGAATCTCCTGAGAAAGACGCTGGCCCAGGACAGGTCATCCGATATGTTAACGCCCAGGAATTTAAAGCTGCTGACTCTCTCCACCGCCAATCCCCCAATGTAGACTGGCGCATGTTTGCCCTCCTTCCCCTTCCTGAACTCAACAATCAGCTTTTTAGTTTTGCTGACATTGAGCGAGAGGTTGTTGTTGTGGCACCACTCAACCATGTGTCCTATCTCTCTCCGGTAAGCTAACTCATCGGCACCTGTGATTTGTCCAACAACAGTAGCATCATCAGCGAATTTGAAGATGGCATTGGAGCTGTGCTCAACCTATGGAAAAATCTGTAAATCCAACATTGGTCTCATGAGTCACCTCAGAGTCCACAGAATTGGAATAGAAGCAAATCATCCTGCCAAGGAATGCCGACAGCTGTGTTGAAAATAGCTTATAAATCACAGCATATTTACTTAAATAAAATTCAGAAAAGTTTCCCTGGTTTCCTTCTCTCCTTCACTTGCATGATCTTCTGTGTATAATTTGCAAAATGGAGTGTGCTCAAGTAAATTGTTGCATTATTCATAAGTAGCATCAATGCATAATGATCCAGGCAGCATAAACAAATGCTGCAATGTGATTATTGAGCTTTGATATTGTTTGATCCAAATCAGATAGTTAATTTTCCTGTGCTATTGGTCACTTGTAATTTATTCCGTGATACCTCACGGGAAATTAGCCAGTTGCTCAGTTCCACTCTTGACGGTAAATAGCTAATAGGGGATAGAAGAGGAGGTGTAAAAAATAGCTTAAAAATGAAATATTGGTAATAGTGTGATTATATTTCAATATGTACCATGGTACTTAATACCTTCATTATAATTCTAAGTTTGAAAGCTAAACCTCACTCTATGAGAAAAGGAAAACTGATTTCACTAGAGAAAGTACAATATGTACAGATTTAAAGAAGATTTGGATTTTCTGATTAAAGTTGGATATTAATGCCAATTGTCATTATCATTTTTTTCCTGTTCCATTTGAATCATCTACCATTTATTAAAATTAAATCCCAAAGATATTTTGGGTCAACATAACAATAAGAAAACTAAAATGGATTTCCACATTAAAATACGGCAGGATCAGTGGGCAGTAGACTGCTATGGGACTCATATTATTAGAAACTTAGGAAGCTGAAATGACATTTTGCACTCAGCATTTGAAGAGGTAACCAAGAGGATTGACTAGGGTAGGGTAGTAGACGTTGTCTACATGGACTTCAGCACAGTCTTTGAAAAGATCCCACATATTGGCTGGTCTGGAAGGTTAGATCACAGGGGATCCAGGCTGAGCTAGCCAACTGGAAACAAAATTGACTTGTTGGAAGGCATTAGAGGTTGGTAGTGGAGGGTTGTTTTTCTGATTGGAGGCCTGTGACCAGTGGTGTGCCGCAGGGATCGGTGCAGGTCCACTGTTGTTCATCATCCATGTTAACTATCTGGATGAGAATGTAGTTGACATGGTCAGTAAATTTACGGATGATACTGAAATAAGTGGTACAGTGAAGAGTGTTTTCTAAGATTACAACAGGATCGAAATCAATTGGGAAAGTGGGCCAAGGAATGGCAGGTGGAACTTAATTCAGACAAATTTAAATTGTTATATTTTGGGAAGTTAAACCAGGGCAAGACATACACAGTAAATGGTAGGGCCCTGAACAGTGTTATAGAACAGAGAGACTGAGTGGTACAAGTACATAGTTCCCTGAAAGTGTTGATACGGGTAGGTGAAGAAGGTATTTGGCATGCTTGCCTTAATCGGTCAGGGCATTGATTACATGAATTGGGATATTATGTTACAACTGTTCAAGATGTTAGTGAGACCACATTTGCAGTGTTGTGTGCAGTTCTGGTTGCCCAGCTATAGGAAGGATGTCGTTAAGCTGGAAACGGTGCAGATAAGATTCACAAAGATGTTACCCGGACTGGAGGGCTTGAGTTATAAGGAGAGACTGGAAAGGCTGTTTTTTTTCCCTCTGGAGCATAGGAAGCTGAGGTTTATATAAAATCACGAGGGGCATAGATAAGGGAGTTAAGTGAGTCTAAAACTAGATGGCATAGATTTAAGGTGAGAGGGGAAAGATTTAAAAGGGACCCGATAGGCAACTTTTCACACAGAGGATGGTGGGTACAGTACGTGGAATAAGCTGCCAGAGGAAGTGGTAGAGGGGAGTGCAATTGCAATGTTGAAAAGACATTTGGACAGGTAGATGGATAGGAAAGGTTTAGAGGGATATGGGCCAAATGCAGGCAAATGGGACTAGCTCAGGTAGACAAATTGATTGGCATGGACAAGCTGGGCCAAAGGGCCTGTTTCTGTGCTGTATAACTCTATGACTCTATTATTTCCTTTTTATTTGGTTCTAAAGGGAACAATGACAGGAAAAAATTCTTATTTAACAAATAATCTCTCCACTAATACCCATTTTGCCTCATTGCCATCGCAATGCATCCAGCCTGTGTCTAGAATGTCAGCGGATCTTATCTTCTCCAATAAATCTTTTCTCACCACATTCATTGGCAGCTGTAGGAAACTCCATCTTTTTTTATAAGATTTCTTTATTAGTCACATGTACATCGAAACACGCAGTGAAATGAATCTTTTTGCGTAGGGTGTTCTGGGAGCAGCCCACAAGTGTCACCACATTTCCAATTTGTTATGTGTAATCTTGTTTGGAATAGATTGGAATTTTAGCCAAATTAGGCCACACAAGAAGTGGAATTCAATATTAGGACCTTGCCTATCTGGGTCCTGACTTCTTTGCTACACCTTCCAACATTGTCCCAAGCAATCAATCCCAATCAATGGATTTTATTTATAGCTCTTGTCTAAAGGTACAATTGGATTACCATGTGCCAGCAAGGTTTTCCTCTGTTTCAACTTTATCAAAGTGCCTCGATGGCTTTGTTCTGATGGAGTAAGATATGTTCTTCAAAAAGCCCTTCTGCTTGACCTAACATGATTTGGATCAGCTCAAACATCTTCTGAAATCATATTAAGCCCAGTGCAGCCCTGATGCTGTATTCAAATTCTTAGTTTTCTGTCTTTTCACTGATGAATTTGGCTCTCCCATTGGCAGAGAAGTACACAGTTTCTGATTCGAAACATTCGGGCTCAGAAGGCTGGACAGTTGATGTTTCGCATTGAGACCCTTCATCTGGAGGTTCTTCAACTGATTACAGACGAAGGGTCTCAACCCAAAATGTTGGCTGTTCATTTCCCTCTATAGATGCTGCCTAACCTGCTGAGTTCCTCCAGCAGTTTGTTTCTTTGCTATAGTTTCCAGCATCTGCAGTCTCTTGTGCCTCCATGCTGTAGCCTGGAGCTGCATGACTGAGATGGTGTCCTTTAGCAGAAGAACAAAGCTCAAAAGTTTTGTAAAAGTTGAATTTTTTTTCAGCATATTGATTCCTTTTGTATTTGTGTCTTAGAATGATTTATGATATGGATTGCAAGTTTAGCTAAGTGTCCTGAATATTGTGTACTATAATCAATGTTGTTTTGTTCTGCTATATCAGAATGGAAACTTCATGAAAGTTGGGGATTTACTGTGTTTCTTTGTTTGAAAGGAAAATATGAAAGGGGAAGTAACAGCAATTCACAACTCATATCAAGAGTATGAAAGGGAACAAAGCTGTCTGGCCCCAGCATTGTCCTGCAAAAGAAAATGCCAGTTCGATGTAGAATGACAACAAAAAATGTTGGCTATAAATGGAAAGTCTGTTGGCATCTAGTAGAGAGGTTAACAGTGCAGCTGTAGAACAAGAAAGTCTTCTGCTTTGAACAGACACTGAAGTGATAGTGAACAGGAGACCAATGGTTGCTGGTTCTGTTGGATGTGGTTTCTTAATGCTGCTTGTGAAGCAGCACGTCAATACAGACAGTACATAACTTTCCCAATTAAGTGCTTGTTATCAAACTCATACTAAGAACCGATGAAACTGCTGCTGCACTATTTGACATCAAAGTGCTGGATCTTAAATGGCGTTTGACCACTGAAGCAAACCATTGCTGGAAGTGTTTATGGAGTTTGATAATTATGTGTCTATTATGGATCCTCAGCTGGGAGTAAGCTCACAAATCTACAGATGGAAACCTCAGTATTCTAGTGAATGAGGTTGAAAAGTGCAATGATGTGCTTTGAACCAGGAGGCAACGCCATGCTGAAACAAAGCAGTGTGGGTACAGATGCCTGAACAAAACAGTTCCAGGAGCGAGTTCTGACAAACTTGGACCCAGTGCTCAAAATAAAATCCATGCCAGCACTCACTTGGTCAACACAACCCAAAAGTGTCTCCTGGCATTTCCAACAATTCAACACTCACCACTGCTGAAACACCTGCACATCTCACAGCTGCAACAGACATATGTTGACATCCCATTTTTGGAGGAGAGTCAGCAACTTAAAATTAACTTGTTTTCTCTCTTTCCCAGTTCTGGTGAAAGGTCTTCGACCTGAACATTAACTCTGTTTCTCTTTCCACAGATGTTGCCTGACCTGCTGAGTGTTTCCAGCATTTTCTGTTTATATTTCAGATATCTAGCATCTGCGTTTTTTTGACTTGCAATTGCAGGGAATAGATGCCTGGCTCAGTGGATTAAGAGATGGCAATTTTAGATCCACCATCTAGCTCAGGTGGAGGGCCACCTGTGGGCCATCATGAAAATGGTTGCCATGGAGTCTGTACACCATGCAGAATCTGCCCTTCCAAATCTTTCCATATCTCTAATGCAATGTTACATTCTCCATGTATATGTATTCTCCATGTATTCTCCAAGTGCCCCTTTTACTAATGTTGACCCCTCTCTATTTCCATTTTCCTTTTCATTGCAGACCTTCCACTTAGCCAACCCTATGTGCCTGTTGAGGAGGATTCAGGCAAGGAAGAAAAGATGATTCTATGCCATTGCATTTGACACCACCAAATACCAGCTTGTCACTTACATCTCATGGAATACTGAAGGTAGTCTTAATAGCCAGACACCTGGAATTAACAACCAGGAGCCATGTTACTCTTGGGGGTTATCATTGACCAATTAACTGAAATTAACTTCACCACCTGCTTGCGTGTGAATTTAAACTCCAAATTATCACACAGATACTTCGCTTAAAGCTTAGGATGTGTTCCCAGGAATAAGAGCGCCAATGAAATCAATACCAAAAGGGGTCATTACAGCATTTTACATCACAAGATAATTGCTGACAGTGCTGCTGTGCCAGGACTGTAGCACAAACTCCTGCCCTCATTGCTTATACCTGTTGCTGTGCCAGAAACCTAATTGCAGGCTCATCCATGGTAATGAAATGGTTAAAGTGGTCTCTTCACTGGATGGTTTGGTGTGGAATGAGCCAGCAAGGCAATGGCTGCCACTGAGGGTTGGTGCTGGTTAAATTGGCATAAGTGGTGAGGCTGTTCAGCACCGAGACAGGGATCTCTAACCACTGAGCTTGTTATCACAGATAAAACCCTAATATGGAGAGAATTGCGCAGCCAAACAAGGAGACGGGAGTAGGTGAGAGAGGTCATGGGATCTAAGCAATCTGTTGACAAATGAAGCAGCCAATCCCGGTTCTGTGTTGGCCAGGGTGCAGCCCTGAGCCCCACATCTCAGCCCACCCAACACCAGCCCTTCCAGGCAGCTACTCCACATTGTCTCAAGCCAAGGAGTGTGAGATCACCATTTTAATGTTGCAGTGGACAGGAATTTATACCAAGTTCCGGGCACAGTATCATGTAGCCTGAACAGATGTCTTTTTTTTAAATACAGCAGGATATGTAACTGTGAGTGTTCGGAGTGCAGGACCAAGAGTGCTGTAACAAATCAGCACTATGTGGGGTAGCACTAAGCTGGATACCAATGCAATCCATGCCTCTGGATGACCTGTTCTAGTAACTTCATTAATCTGCCACTGACCCCCAGGGTCTGATGCAATTTACCAATTATTCCTGTTTTAAAACAGTTGACAATGCAATGACGCTCTTTCTTATGCAAGTACCAATATTTTCTGGGGCATTGAAGTACTGCAGTAGTACATGAGTTTTGGCTGCTGAGCTTGTCATCAACCTCAACAAAGGAGTACAAACTTCTTCCTTTTTAGAGCCACACTTGGGTACCCAAAATCATGAGGCGATTTTATATCATCTTTTTCGTGCTGACAGCAGCATACATGTATCCGGAATCTGGGCTTTTGTCTATTTTCTTCATTGCTGAAGCATCAACAAGGTTACAATGCGATGCTTCAGCACTGCATTGTCTAGACTCCATAAGTGGCTGAGGAATGCTATGGTCTTTACACAGAAGCTTTTCTACCCTGATGGTAATGTTTGGTCCATGGAGTAGAACATTGTTTATGCTGTAGTTAATAGAGTGGAGGTGACATCTCCAGTACTTCCAGTCAGACTGCAGCCGTACTGCTGCCATGCTGTCTTGGCCCTGGAAATCTCAGGGTCATATGATATCAAGATGGCCTTTATGTGAGGACAATGTTAAAGCTTGTTCCCTGTGAATGGCCAATGCAGTTTCCCAATCAAGTAACTATGATACAATTTCATCAAGAAGCCTTCAAAGAATTGATATCATCCATGTATGCGCTATGCACTGTGTACTGTGGCTGCTAAAGTGTCTTGTGCCAGCAAGAATTCTGCAGACTTCACAAAGCACACAATTTTTTACATTACAATGAATATGCCAATACTGTGAAATACAATGTCTGGCACCCAAATGTTGCACTGTCCAATACAATTACTAGTTGGCAATTTTTCATAACTTCTTCTGACCTCTAGATTCATGATTAAAAACTGATCACTTGCTGAATTTGAAACTGAAACATATAACCTAAATTTTCTCATACCCTGGCAAATTGGTTGTGTACAAGCATAAAAAGTTTTCTTTCTTTTTATATCTACATTTTTGGGAATACTATCCAAACAAAACACTTTTTCCAAAAATATTTTTTAAGTGAATTTTTTACATTTCTTGTGAAAGAGGAAAGCCCTCACTACTCCAACTCTCTTTCAAGACCATCACCATTCTTTTTCTGGCAACAAATTCCAGCTCTCCAAAATTTGGGATGGTTGAGCTTTGCATGTTGTATCTGAGTAGGAAAGTTGGGCCAATGAGTGGGAAGGCAATAATGATCATTTAAGTGAATGACAAGCAGCTGAAGATGAGCCCATGTTACGTCTCAGTTTAAAACTTCATCGTCTCCCATGCTTGCTTTCAAATATTTTCCAGCTGAGTTTGAATTACATAAAACAGTCTTGTTACCAGCCTTATTTCAGAAATCGGGCGAACCTTAACAGAAAAGTATGAATCAGATGGTTAACATAAGATGTTTATTTTCTTGTACAGCATCTATATACAGCAATGTACATTTTAAGGAATGAATTGGAAGTATAAATAGAATGCTGTGGTAGAAACTGGGAACTGCATTTTGCTCATCATGATTTCCCCATAAGATAAGATAAGATATCTTTATTAGTCATATGTACATCGAAACACACAGTGAAACACATCTTTTTGTGTGGAGTGTTCTGGGAGCAGCCTGCAAGTATCGCCACACTTCCAGCGCCAACATAGCATGCCCACAACTTCCTAACTTGCATGTCTTTGGAATGTGGGAGGAAACTGGAGCACCTGGAGGAAACGCACACAGACACGGGGAGAACGTACAAACTCCTTACAAACAGTGGCCGGATTTGAATCTGGGTTGCTGGTGCTGTAAAGCGTTACGCTAACTGCTACACTACCATGATAGAGCCATATACAGCATGGAATCAGGCTCTTTGGCCACACATATCTGTGCCAACCAAGTTGCCTAACTGAGCTAGTCTTATTTGCCAGTGTTTGGCCCATATCGTTCTGAACCTTTCTTATCCATGTGCCCAACTTAAGATTTTCTTGGCAGGTAACTTGCAAAATTTAACTACGTGGCAATTTCTACATGAAGACAGAAAAAACAATGTTCATTAATTCAAATTTATCAGAAAACATAACTTCAATTAATTATTTTCATTAGAGTTACTTCTGAACAGTTGGAATTTTTATTATTGAATACCTCAAATTATATTACATTTTATCTTCTATTCAAAATATTTTTGACCAAGTACAACTCATTAATCAATAATTTGATTTTACTTTGTTAACAGTTTTAAGTCATTGTGTTGTGTGTGGTTGCTGAAGGAAACACAAACTATCATGGGTATGTTATATGATAGTGTGTAATACTATCAGGTTTCAAGTTTGGTTACAGAATGTTTTTGCTTCAGAAGGTCCTAGAGCAGCAGTTGCTTGTCATGGCAGTTTTTAAATAAAATCAGAGCAGTTCATGAAAACAGTGATCCTTATAGTGTAGTACATTTTCCATGTGACTGTAACTTGTTTTGGTCTAAGTGGCATGAGCTTAGGCATGTGACTGATGATCTGGAGCTTGCTACATTGGTCTATTGTCAATTTAAAAAGTTATGTATTCTTTCATGAGAAGAAAAGATCCTTCAAAGTACAGATCCCTTTATATGATAAAGTTTCAGTTGACACAGACTGTGATCAATCAATTATTAATTGATTTACTGAAAGACTCGGTTTATTTTTGCTCTTGTTCTGCCAGCATTGGATTGGGTGTGAAAGTCAGACTTTGGTTTCTCTCATGTTTTTACTTGTGCCTACATTTTCTGGTAGCTGTCATGGGTCTTATGGTTTTGCGATGTACATGGTTTTAATATCCCTGAGGGCTGGTACATAAGGATTCGGACTTTATGATTGTAAAAATAGTGAATGAGCTACCCCATATATCTGACTCTCATATCCACAAGTTCTTAAAGGAATTTTAGTCACATTTTGCATCACTTAATGTAAATTATATCTTTTCAAACAAAAAAAAATGCCGTTCAAAATACTTTTGTATGATATGTTCAACAGTAGCATGTCACAATAATAATTTTTTCTGTTTAAAATGTATCCAGATTGTCCATCTTGCTTTAGACTTTGCCTGACAATCTAGTGTAATCACCTCTTGGAGTTATTAAAAAAAGGCATTCCATTTTTGTGATAGATTTATTACAAAGGTTTATGCTATTTCTGTTGCATCACAGATTATATTGTTACAATACATAGATGTTATAATTAGTTCAAGAATACTTAACTACCTCAGATTGTTTAAGCTTAATTATGAAAATTAGTAATTGGACAATTTTCAATGTATTATTCCTTTATTAGTGGCTTAATTGCCTCATGATAATTGTGAATCATTAGCACAGATTACAGAATGTGAACAAGCAGAGAATTTTTCCCAAGTTATTTTGTCATTTTTTTTCACCTCCTAATTATTGTTGCAGATTTTAAAATTGAGCCTAAAAAGAGCTACTGAAAATGTGGCCCTGGAGTGGCAGTTTTGCAATAAAGTCAATTTGTTTTGATAACCGTGGGGTACATAGTTGCAGGCATTCTTAATGGAATTGGCAACATTAAAATACTATGTGCAGCACAGTAACTGTAATCACTGTTTTTTGGGTGTACTTGTAACCCTTTGTGCTTGAATTAATACCAGACTAATGCTTGTGTGAGATGCAAAGCTTTACTAAAAATGTTCTCAAGCATTAGCAAGTATTAAAACAAAATTATTACAAATTGCAGAAAATAATTTCAACCTTCCAAAGTAGCAAAGTAACACAGTAGATCCATCTCCTACAAAAAAAATGGTAGTGTTAAACGTGCATATCTCACAAACCATCACAGGGCACAGAAAACAAGTAACAACGCTGGAATGTTATGAAATGTTTTGGAATCCCAAACATTTATCTGATTTGAACTGAGAATTTCAAACATTTTCTGTTTCCTTTATCTAAATGATCTACATGTCTGTAAAGTTTACAAAAGAATAAAATGCATGTTAGGTTTGGCCTGTTACCTACAAATGCTTATCTAAGTGAGGACTGAGTACAATCAGTGCTAAGGTGATCTAAGAAATGGAGCACCAAACAGGAATAACCTGTTGTAAATTGAAATACTACTTAAGAATTGAATCATGTTGAACTGGTGGAATTTGCCAAAATGCAATAAAACACTAAGGGGAGATTTCCTCTGTGTTACTGGTAATAAAATTGTAAATGATTTATAAAGACCTTATTTATAAGTTTATTACAAGTAGCTTAGAAAGAAACATTCACCCAAAGGATTGTTGGTTCGATTGCTTGAAAGGATATCTAAATTATTCCAGCTTGATTCAGTACACTTCTATTTCCATTGTTATATTGTCCCACAGGGGAATAAAAACGGGAAATGATGGGATAACCTGCAAGTATCTCAAATGAGGAAAAGGATTGTTGATTTGCCTACAGAATCAGAGGGGGTGCGGGGGAGCTGCAATCTCCAATAGTTGAAAAACTGATGCAGATGGAGAATTATGAATTGTAAAATTGAGAAAAATCATTCCCAAAAGATATGCCCATTTTATGTACCATTCATGTTCTGAATGGGATTCAAGTCATGCAGCAGAAGCTCCATTTCAATGTGGAAATGAAGGCAG